>NC_084777.1:5276171-10076171 GCF_028858725.1 Colius striatus
AGAGAGAGAGAGAGAGAGAGAGAGAGAGAGAGAGAGAGAGAGGAAAAAGCAGGTTCATTTTTTGCTGATAAAAGCCATCTGGTTAACCCACAGGCTCTGATCTTCTGATTTGCATTGGTTCTTGACATGTGTGCTCCTCATGCATCAGAGGAGAGATATGGACAGTCCTCTAATACAGATCTCCTGCCACATAGGCAGGGCACCATTCTTCCAGAGCTGACCCCAGCCTGCCCCAAGGCCCTGGCTCCTGTCTCCTATGGCACCTACAGGAGAAGAAAAGCCCCTCTCCCTCCCTCCAGTAAATGCTACTCACATAGGCTGTTTGCTTCTTGTAAATCCTTTGGCTCATGCCTGACTGTTGGAATGTCTACATGTGAAAACAAACCCAAGACCTTTAAAAGATAAATCCCTTAATTATCTTATAAATGAAACTGCCAGAAAGTGCAGCACAGAACGCCAGGCAGGGTGAGATTTATAACACACAGTATTTAAGAATGAGATATGTACTCCCATTCTTCACAGTGCTTTTAATAATTTCTCTTCTTATTTGAGTACAAGGCTGTGCCTTTTTTGTTGTCCTCTCCCCAGACTGCCACTCTTGAAACCAAAGTGCAGCAGCAAGTGTACTTCACATCTTGAGCTTTCTACATTTTTAGGAACCCTAAGACAGTTCCAGCAACAACAACAAAAAAAGAGTCCTAAAAACTGAGCTTCATAGGTGAGTAAAAACCATCTGCCAAAGATTTTTTGTGCACTACAGCATACTAGGTGTGTAATAGTCAGCAAGTATCAGGCAACTCCAAGTACATCAGGGAATGTTATTGCAGTTGCTCCTGCAAAGCCTCCCCTCTGGGTCATGAATCAAGAATCTGGGGTAGTGATGCTCTAGGTAATTGGGCTCCCTCACTCTAATGTGCCACCTTCAGCTGTGCTGGCAGCCCCCAGGGGTGACTGTGCTGCCACAAACTTAGTTGTCAAAATCTTGGGTTTTGAATGGTTATTTTCCATCTGTGTGTGTTGGTTGAGCAAGGTCACAGCACTGCCGATACACCATGATGGCAGTGCAGCTACGGGGATAGGAAACATCCACCTTTGTGCCATCAGCATCAGCCTCTGCCTGTTCCTCACACTCCCTGCTGAATCCCTGTCCTGCAGCTGGGCTTTGGAGGTAGAAATCCCAGGCCAAGTGTTTTCTATATTAGAACATAGTTCTCTCTTTATACTTGTAATACTCACTAGCAAGGGGCTGCTATATGGATGCAATCACACCAAAACAGGCCCTTTAAATACAATTGCATGTTTGGTCTGGAAATCTGGTATAAGTTGCACCAGTAAACCAGTGAAGAACTGATACAACTGACACAAGAAAACAGATGGAAGTCAAGTGTGGGTTTGGACAGGCCCAAAAGGCATTTCCCCATAGGGAAATTTTAATAAACAAACCCACCTCAACCCCCCAGCCCCACCAACAATAACAAATCCCATCAGTTTCTAAGCTTCAGTGATGAAAGCACTACTATTCACCCACAGACAACCTGAAGTTTTCCATGTGTTGGGCAGATCACCACTGGTAAAGGCTCTCTAGGTCGTGATTTATGAGAAGGAGTACTACTGTACTCTTTGGAAAAGGTAGTATGTGGGCAGAGAGCAGAACAGCAAGTACACACACAGTTGGGCCTCTTTTCTGAGTTAAACCAGGGAGATATGTCTTCATAGTTAATCAGAGAAGTCAAATAATTCAGCTTTCTAAACAACTGAGAAGAGGTGGTGGTGTGTTGGGTTTTTTTTTTTAAAGCACTTCAACATCCTTGCATTCCCTCCTGTTTCCTGCAGGTGAACACATTTCAATAGCCTGGGTTTGCTTCAAGAGGGACAATGAGAAGAGAAAATTCACTTTCAGAAAATTAAGCTATAATCATTTTACCATGAAAACGCTTTGATCCTGTCAAGCCCATTAAGTTCCCTTATCAAACACAGGGCGCTGCAGTGATTGGAGATATTCCAAGGAGCTACACCATCAGTAAACACCTGGAACAGACAGATAGCAGAGAGCTGCAAGTAGCAAACACACAAGCTCAGCGAGGAGCGATGCTGTGATGCTCTCCCCCAAATATGGTACCCGCCAGTACACACTGCACAGTGGGATGGACCATAACCCTCGTTAGGAAGGAAAATGCCTCCCCCATGGGGGACTGATTCGACAGGAAGGCAGGAAATCCAAGGCAGGCTCCCCTCCAACTCCAGCACGATTACAGCCCAGCGAAAGACAGCTCATACACAGCCGCAGATGGGGATGCAGGAGGAAAGCCAAGCACTCCACAAGAATCCTTCCCTCGTGCCCAGGCCGCGGCGATGCTGGGACTGACTCATTGCACACGGATGCCAAGGTATGCACTTCGAGTCAGAGCATGAGACAACACTGTGTCAAACACCGAAAGCACCCACAAGCTGTGGTGTGAAAGTCAAGGAAGGCTGGTTTTGCTCAATGATGTTCCTACAAACATTGACTCAGTGACAACTGTCTGCAAACCCAAGGACCAGCAAGGGCTTGAATGTGTAAGAATTGCTATGCTGGAAAACCACACAAGTCCCCCAGAGAATACAGAGGATGCTACGCACAGTTGGGCTCATATCCTCTGTAATCCTTGACTCGATCCCCCTGGCTCAGCTGCTGGCACTCCCATAAAGGTGCACGCTGTGTGTGAATGCTGCCGTGCAGGAGAGCACAATGGGGACATGCAAGACCCAATTCTTAGGTTGCTTTAGGGCTGCTGTTCCCAGAAGGTAGGAACTCCAAGTTAAGAATTGGCATGGAGGAGGAAGTGACTGAATGAAGCTTGAAGGACAGCAAGAAAGGGAGGATAATGCCCTGAGTTGACACGGAGAAGAGAGTAAAGGAAAGAGCAGACTTGTGGCGACCAGAGTGTAGCAGAAGCTTGATAGACCATGACACACTTTTAAAGGTCTGAGTTTCAAGAGGAGGCTGTCAGCAGACTCGGGACACAAAGTCATGAAGCGAGAGAAGCAGACAGGACACATCCATCTGGGAGCCACGTACAGTTGGCTGTCAGCAGTATTTATCCCACTGAGCTTCTCTTTAGTACACGTGCCCAGACACTACAGTCTCTCAGAGCAGGAATTAGACATTGCCGTTCATACACATCGAGGGTCCTTTTTGATACACTCCAGTTGCTTTTAACTACAATTTTACAGCACTGCTGATCTCTTCAATGGGCCAAACTCCTCCAAATAAGTGAGCTGGGCTGCTGTACCTACAGGAGGGTATCCTGGCAGAGAGATGGGGCAGGAAGCAAGCATAATTCAAACTGTCATCTCTGCACTGTGATTCCTTCCACGCATCCACTTTGTCTTCTGCTGTGTCCTGGAAAGACTGTAATTTATTACTTTGATCACACCGTGCTCCATATGACACCTGGATTCCTGGGAGGAGTCCTGAGGCAATGCTGTAATTCAGTTCTCCACTAAATGATGACTCTTAATTAAAGTGGAGCACACTTTGATATAAGACAACAGCAGCTTTTATTTTGAGGCATTAGCCATAAGAATGTCTTAATTTTCCACCCCCCCAAACAAAGCTTTTACCAGGGAGATATTTGTGTTTGCACAGTAAAAGGTTTCATAAGTGTAACCATCTCCTGCTAATTACTGTTTATATGAAGAAATGAATCATTATTAGAGACTGTGTAAGAAGTTCTCAGATATGAACAATTCTGGTCTAGACCAACACAGGCAAATTTCCTTAGTAATTTAAGGGAAGGGTTGGGAAAAGCAGCAGAAGCACAGAATTACACTCGGCTCCTCCACAGCTGATTGCAGGGCAGTCCCGAGGGAAGGCAGAGACCTCCTGTCTCCCTACAAAACAAACATCCTGTGGTCTTCCAAACTGTGCTGGCATTTTTTTTCCATGAGGATTCTAGAGCGAGAGAGCACGGAATACATTCAATAATCTCTTTGGAGTTACAGCACATTCTGTCTAAAGCTTCTCCTTTCCCTACCTTCTCTCTACTCTCCTTTTCCCCTGGAAGAAATCGCGATAAGTTGCAGGGATGGCTCTGCAGATTTAACACATCCAAATGTTCCCGACCGAGCACATAAGATGGAGCAGCTGCCTCTGTCCCAGTAGTGGCCCTCATGCATTCCCTATGCCTGATGGAATGGGGATTTAAATAACTACACAAATAATCCATAAAGCAGATCTTTCCAAAAAGAAGGAAGATTTCATGTTTTATTTCAGATGCATCCCTTTGGTGAGCTCATGCTCAGCCTCTCCTGTCACCCACTCCACAGGCCATATAACCCTCTGCAACAAAGGCTATGGCTGTTGCTTCTGCTCTTAGCTGATATTTGGAAAGCCCACACTCCTACAGCCAGTGAGAGGACACATGATCCCTTTTTAAATATTGTGTACTTCTATACACAGACTAAGAAATGCAAAAACAAATCCAGTCTCTCAACAAGACCCACCATCCCTGTGCTGGGCCAGTCTCCACAGTTGTGTTGCCCTATTTCTACCCCCAGCAAGGTGCTTTCATCCTGAGAGCAGGCTGTGCTCCTCCCTGCATGGCCACCATGAACTTCCCGCACACCAATAGGGAAAACCAAGTCTGTTGGATGCAAACGAGAGGACAAGGGCACCCATCGCTCCTGCCACATTGCTCATGCACAAACAGACCCTCCCAGTCAACTGCAGGGGTTTACCTTGTTTAATACTAAGAACACTGATAGTGTGGCTTCTCCCACTCCTCCAAGAGATGATTCTGTCATCATGGGGCTTTTGCTGCTGCTGTTTTTTGTTTGCATGGTTTGTTTGGTTGTGGCTTAGATTAGCCTGTAGGTTCCACTCAAGTTCATTCACTGAGTTTGCTCCATTTATAAACCCTTAGTAACATGGTAAGTATCATCTTTTCTCCAGGCAACTAATCCCAGTTGTAGGTATATGGAGTGGGATTGTGGGTATGGCAGAAATTTACTCCCAAACTGGATACTAAGCTACTACCTGACCTGAAGATTATAACCTCAGAGAGAGGACAGGTAAAGAGTAACTAGATCCAAGTGAACTTCAAAGCCATTGTGTATTCCTGAAAACTTTACCTTTACAGCTTTTGTTCTGGTATTCTCACCAAAGGAGCAGAAGTAGTGAAGTTTGCCCATTTCTGAGCCTTGGGGAGGAAAAGCACAAAGCAAGAACCACCAAGATTTACTGTTATATTTCCATTTTACTGAGCAGCCCTAACTGCTCTGGGGAGGACTAACATGTCTGAGGATGATCCGGTTTAAGTCTGAAGACAGTTACAACTTTTCCTCTGAAATGATAATCCTCTCCTTGCTACAACTCATGGGAAAAGGCAGCAAGCACCATCAGAGAGATTTTTTAGTAAGGATGGGACAGGTGAGAACCAGTGGAACAAGCATCCAACTAGCAAGCCATTACAAGGCCAGAAACATATTTAAAAGCAAGAACTCTACAGAGTGATGGTACATGAAAGGCCAAGAGGTGAGAAGCAGAAAATAGCAAAGGAAGAGGGGAAACAAACAGAGGTCTATTCCCTGGGAGGCAGAAATGTTGTCTAATGCCCTCACTCTTCCTAACAGCTTGACCAAAGACCTGCCTGTTGATCCCAGCAACACTGGGGCAGATTTGAGTCTCCAGGAAGAGAATCTCTCTAAGAACAGGGCAATGGCTACAAGCTGCTGCTCCTCCCCAGGCTCATCTACTCTGGCTGTAACAAGACACACTTTAAAAAAAAAGGAGGGGAAATAAAAAAAGAGAGACACAATCTGACAGCTGGCAGGACAGAAATCATTTCACTTGGAAAACAAAGGACTTTATTAGTGTCCCCAAAATGGTTTATAAACTTTACAAAGAACACTGACAGGTTTTAAACAAAGCTTCTGCCTTTCAGTGGTACAGCAAGCCCAAAAAGGCAGCAAGACTATTTCAGCCCCTATTTGGGACATGGACATGTTCCGTTTTCCAGATCAGATTGGCAGCAGTACTTGCTGTGCCTCTTCCCTTCTACTCTTTACCCTTTCTTGGTGTGAAGTGGGTGAGTAATTATTCAGTTTGGCAAAGGCAGAAAAGAAAAAGCAGAAATTCAGATCTCTCACATTTTAAAGTAATATTTACTAGTGGGATTAGAAATGAGGGCAAAAAAATTGCCAGCTCAAACATCAAATCTCAGTAAGCACCAGAACCAGACTAAATTTATTTTTTTATCAAGTTCAGAAAAGGTCTCAACTTCTCCAGCAAGCTGGCAAGGCTGTCTGCACACAGCAAACCACACAGCGTGGGGATGCAGCACCTGCTGTCCCTCCAGACCACCACTCACAGGATTCTACAATCCTCATTCCTACAAACTAACAGAGCATAAAAGCCTTTCAGAAGAGACCACCATGAAGAAAACCACATTTCTGAATACTTAGTCAAAAGACACGTACACCTACACACGTGCCTGACTCTAAACCAGTCTTACATCAAAACCAATCTCAATACAGTATTTTCAAGAAATGTATTTAAAAAGATAACAAACATATTTGCTTTTGTTACAGCTCCATGTTATTCATCAGCCAAACACTGCCATGTTTTTATTAACAGATGAAAACCAAAATAAGAAATGGAATTAGGTAAAATTTAATTTATCCTCCTGGCTGCAATTGGTTTTCAAAGCAACTAATGGACGTTTCATCCTTTAAGCAGTTATGTTTGAGGTTTCATGGTCCACTATAGTAAAGAAACTTTCAGTTTTCCCCTCATATCCTCAACAGCTTCACATACAACAAAGATAACAAGAGCAGAGCTAAATCCTCCAATGATATCATCATCACCATCTCCTTAATCCTTTCAGAAGCTTCAGCGAGGGAGTGGGATGCACATGGGAATGGGCTGGCCATCGCAGGCTGCTCACAGGGATCAAGGAGTGATGGTCCCTACTCTCTGACCTTTCACACTAATATGTCTTCTTCTCACAATCTGCCAAGCTTAAGTAGTTTCTACAGAATTAATGAATCCACATGTAAGAACTTGTCACTTTCTTAAGGGTAATGAAAGCAAATGGTTTTCACTTGTGCTCTGGGATACAAGGGTTTGAGGCGAGCCACCACGACTCTTTTGTAAAGTCCTCCACAGCACTTTTGGCCTCACAATGATCTTAATCAGAAAGCTGCCTAGGAATATCACGTGGAGACTTCCAGCTTTAGAAAGGAGTATCACAAAATCCTACTTTTGAAAAAAAAAATTGTTTTCTTCCCCTAATTACTGTAGATTCTCACGTCACATCCTGCTCTGCAAGAGATTCACAATCAATTACAATGCCTATGTCCTGACTGTCACAGCATCAAGGCTGCAGTTGCCACATTTGTTCACCTTTAACATGCCACTTGGATGATGGCTTCAGTTTTGCCCCATGCTGAGCTGAAAAAAATGAGACTGAGCTACTTTGAGAGAAGATCATTTAAAAGCTGTTTCAAAATGCTCACTTCCTATCCCATCATAAAAAAATAAACACATAACCACAGTCCCGGGGAAGCACAAGCTGGAAATATTACGATATTTCTTGTGTCAGTGATCACTTTCCAAACTCCATTCTGTCTCTATGGCACAATTCAAACTGTTCTCTAATCCTATTATGCAACTGCATTGGAAATTGGGGGGGGGGGGGGGGGGGGGGAGTGGTTGTAAGGCACACAAAAGAGAAAACTTGCAAAAACAGTCAGGGTAACACCCTTGTAACATCATCCGTTAGCATTCATTTCTGTCGGGAAGAGAGGCCCCAGATGCTCTGCCTGTTCTCCCAGGGCTGTGTTGAAAGATCCAACAGCACAGAAAGGAGAGGCCCAGCACGGCTCAGAGCTCCTCCTCAACAAGCAGCCTCCCTGTGCCTGAGCAATACCAAAAGCAGAGGACACAGATAGAGGCTTTGTAGGCCTAAAAGATCACAGAACAATTCGGTCACATGGGAAGGATCAAAATTATTCCCATGCATCCACCCACATTAGGTTTCTGAAACTTTAAACAAGTAAAAAAAGTAGTCTGGAAACTGTCGTTTGACTTTAGACAACACAAAATTCTTCAGAGCCACTAAATGCATCTGATAAATACAGACTCTGGATACAAAATTTCTTCAAATGGGATTGCCACGAGGAGCCATTTGTTGAATTTGAGATTCCTAACCTATGAATTTCCTAGGAATGCTTCTCCACTGAATATTCGAGAGTTGAGCAACAGTGACTTGCGATAGGCCCTGGGAAATCAGCTGCTGCCTTTCATGCCTCTGATTTGATAAGTTAGCACAGTCCTCCTGGCATGTGGATTTTTTTACTGAAGCAACATCCAGCAACACAAATGAAGTTGAAGAAGTCCAGACGGCCCCATGGGCCACTGCAGCAACAGGGCCAGAGCTGCACAAGGGACCTGTAATGCTGCTCTGCAGGTAGGGTGCAAAGGCATGCCAGGATGAGGTACTTGCTCAAGATCACACCAAGACAGACCTTGGCCCAAAGTCCTCCAGCACAGTGCCTCTGTTGCCAAGGTTTTCAACCTGGGATGCGACTCAAAAAACACCTTTTAAAAGCAAGCATGGAAGAAAATGTAGTTACATGAATATCTGTGGAGAGCAACTTACAAGGGGATAACCAAAATGAACTAAGAGATTGTGTATTAACGCACGCTGAAAATATTTTACTGACGGACACATCTAAATTTTCTTCCTGAGCCTGGAGTTGGTTTTACCAGCCTCTTCTCACATCCAAAATAAGGGAGATCCTTCCCTGGACCAAAAAATTAAAGTCAAGGCCTGGAGATACAGCTTTGTTTATGGGCTCGGACAGAAGATCACTTGACATTTTACAACCATAAATGGTAGAGCCGCGCTCCCTTTGTATATTGCAGCTAATGAAAGTCACCTGGGGTCTGGATGCCGCGTACACCACCCGGTTCCCTTGCCCTCACATGCAAAAGCCCAGCCTAAAGCTGGCCAGGGCAAACACTCTCCCCCCAAGCCTGGCCCCAACTTGCAAGCAAAGGATAAAACTCATGTCTGGGATAGCAGCAGTGTCAGGCCGTGGCCCCAGGAGTGGGGCTGCCAGAGCCCAGGGATGGCTCCCTGGAGGCACAGCCCGACCCCGGCCCCCTTGGGTACTCACCTTCCAGGTAGCAGCTGGAGGAGGAGGAAAGCCCTTTCTTCGATTTACAACCCACCAATTTCAAGCAAATCTCCAACATTTTCATTTGTTAGAGTTTGGCTTCGGCTGTCTGTTTTCCCTTCCCCCCTCAGCTTCTTCTCGCACTGTCAATTTATCCAGCAAAAGTCTAAGAAAGTCTAAAAAAATCCAGTAAGAGTCTAAAAAAATGCAGGAAAAGTCTAAAAAGAAGATATCCAGGAACAGTCTAACAGAAAATATCCAGGAAAAGTCTAAGAAATCCAGCACTCTGAAAACCATTACAAGGGCGAGCCCGAGAGGCGGAAAATCCAGGGGCCCCGCATCTCCTCTCCTGGGGAGTTAACTCCAGCCATCTTCCCTCCTTCCCAACTCTTTTGGCGGGAGGGAGAGTGGCTTAAAGGAGAGGAAAAAAAGAAAATTAAAAGAAAAAGAAGAAAAAAAACCCCAAGCCAACAAAGTTGGGCAGCGTCAGTCCTGGCCGCAGTTGGCGGCAGCTGCCTGCATGCCGGCGGGCGCTGGGTGCAGGCAGGGCTGCTGGGCTCCACTGCCAACAAAGGGCCCCTTCAGCCGCTGCCTGCCTCCATGACATCAGGCAGCAGAGCAACGCCCTCGCTCCTTAACCCTCCTCCTGCCTGCACCCTGCCTGCCTCCCTTCCCAACGCCACAGAGGCGAGGAATCAACAAGTTTTCCTTGCCTGGAGAGCAGCGGGGGGGAGGGGGGGAGGCAAGACTGAGGGACAACGCTGCTGTTTTGGTGCTCGTGGTGCTTTGGCACAGCTGTGTTAAACCAAGGGAATTGGAGGCGAGCGTGTCATTTCACAGTGTGTTAAGGGAATCGCTTAAATACTGTGCCTTGTTACAGGGAGCAGCAAACTGAGAGCTTTACTCATCTGTAAATCAGCACAAAAACTGCAGGGGAGCTGGAGATCCTTCCCAAAACATACATCTCTGATAATTACAGGCAAACCCATTCAAATCTCAGCCGGTGCAATTACACTCATGGGATACTACTCCTCTTGCACAAGGGGCCAAAAGTTTTCACTCTTCCACTACCTACAAGTCTTTGCCCCTAAAAATGGTATCTGTCCCATGCAGGTTTCTCAAGGCTACATATTAATTATCACTCTCCAGTTTTGCAGGTTTTATAGATTACTTTCTAGCATTATCGTGTGTGTCCTTTTTAAAATAACCACTTTTGTGGTTTATTTATTTATTTATTTTATTTGTATTCTCTATGTGTGCATATATGTGTGTGTGTATATAAAAAGAAGATAGCAAATTATTTGTGTATACAATTGCATCTTTTCCACTCAAAAATCTCTTCACCTTCCAAACCTTGGGGTGCTTTTGCTGCTTGGAGTAAGGAGTGCAGAGTTTATCAGGGGTGCAAAGTAGAGAAGCTGGGGAAAATGGCCTGGGAAGTGACCCTTATCACAATCTCCACCACAACATGTGTGCTTGGTGTGTCACCCACAGGATCAACAAAGCAGCAAATCTTCTTTTTTTGCCCCTGAAAACTTCTCTCCACATCTGACAGTTTATTTTGGCAAGGTTACTAACTAGCTAGTGCTCTTTTGCCCTCCAACGTTTTCAAACATTTAATGCTTTAGGGGAAACTACATGCTTCCAGCATCTGAAGACCATGACTCTGAAACAGCAAACATTGCTCAGACTCTTTAAACATTATTTTACAGCATTACTTTGCCTCAATCTTCTGATCCATGGGGTGTACACATGAAAGACAGCTTGGAAAGAAATCCTTAATCTCTCAATCGCAACGGAACTGCAATAACAGCATTTGCATTTTTTTTAAGTACCACAAGTCACATCATTTCTAGAAGAGAAATAATCCCAGTTAAGGACATGATAGTCAAAGTGCTTTCATGCTTTTTCTCAGCAAAGGTGAACATGCATACTCCCAGTTAATAAACCAGGGAACAGCAAAAGAACTTAAACATTTCCTCAACCTAGTCTAGAGAAGAGATGAGGCTACAGATCTCCTCTCATTAGCAGCTTTCCCCACATTCTCTCTTCGCCTCTCCCTCCACTGCCAGAGGAAGATTTTTAGTTTATGGAAACACAAGAGTGTCAAGAGAAACTCAACACCTATCTACTTGTTCCCTGCCTGCCTAACTTCAGATGAGACTGCAACAGAGAACTTGTGCATAACTGCACTGGGGAGGGGAAAAAAAGAAAGAGGAGTTAAAAGCAAATTCAGAGGAGAAAGGTTACATAAATCACAGGAGGAGCTCAGTCATCACGTGTTTAGGCCTAGTGTCATGTTTAGAGAACCAGGATGAAGTAATATTCTAAGAGCAGACCAGGCATCTTGCATGCAACTTCTTTTCCATGTAGGAGCATCCCTGTCCCAGCGCAGCTGTAGGAATGGGAATCCCCACGGCATTCCCCGGCACTACAAAGGCTGCTCCCCATCAACACCACCCAGCCATTACAATGAAGGTTAATACAATGAGTGCCAGCAGAATTAATGCGGATTACATTCCTGATGAACTCCTGGGGTTCTTATTCCAGAAGAAGAATGCCTCATCTCAAATTAAATTAACCCCCTTGCAGAAGAATTTCACTGTAGGAGAAAGGCATCCACTCAGGGAGCTAAAAACAAAGAGCTATCCTGAGATAACTTCCTCTGTAGATAAACAAATTAACTCCCTTTATGTTTCTATGCAGACAAGCTTGTGTGGTCCCTCTGCTACAAACATCATCCTGCAATGTTTCCTCTTTTGTGTCACCCTGAGCTAGGCTATAAATACTTGGAGCAAAAACCCTCTGCCTTTCCTGCATGCCATTAAATTAACTGGTGATACAGAAATAAAAGCCATAGTGGTAGTGCTACACAAACTTTGCTACTCTTATGGCTGACACCTATTAATCCCTTTCATGCTTTTTTGTCATAGGCACATCTTAGAACAAAATTAGTCATGAAAAGTGTGCAGACTTTTGGGCTACAGAGTGACTAGTGAAACCTTCAACTCTGTTGCAGAATGGCAAAACGGTTTTGGTTGGGTGCAGACTCAGAAGGTCTCCAGTTCAATCTCTCACTTGGAGGATTGTTATCTCTCTAGATCATGTTGTTCTGGGCTTTTTGCAGTTAAACTTTAACGGAGGCTACTGGACAGTGTGAAACACTTTTTATCTTCTCATACCTATCCAGCTTTCCTCTGCTGCAAGTTATAAGTGTTGCTCCTCCTCCGTGTGCTGTGCACCTCTGAGAAGAGTCTCTCTGGTCACCAGTTGGTTAGTTATGAGAGCACTGGCACCTCTTCAGCCCTCTCTTCCCTGAACAGGCAAAGGCAGCTCCTGCAGCCCCAGGAGGCACAGCCTGCTCCAGCCCCCATCAGACTCCCTCCAGTGTGTCAGCATCTGCTACAGGGGAAGGAGGGAGCTGGAGGGAGCTGGACGCTGTACTCCAGATGTGACTTCATGAGTGCCAAAAAGAGGGAAATAATCACTTCCTTCGACCTGCTGGCTCTGCTCTTGTTAATGCAATCCAGTATCCATTAGCCTTTATTGTTCATGATCACACAAGAGCAGAAACCTATTTAGTCAACTGCCTTCATGTTTGAGCTTCTTCTAGCAGACGATTTATTCTTTACTTAAAGCTACCCAAAATTTCAGGACAGATTTTTCCAAAAGAGAACAATCACACACACGCACGACAGCAGCAAGGAAAGGACTGCACTCCACGAACAGAAAGTGAGTTTTGGCATGATCCCATGACATTTGCAGCTGGAGTGAATTTTGTTGCAATACTATTCAAAACAGCTTGAGTGCTTGTCACCCATTTAAAATCGGAGCTTAATTTGATTTTAAAATCCTTTTCTGAAACGTGGAAAGATAACAAGGGTTTGAAGCCCCAAACACTGGGCATTTTCTGATAGACACATTCAGCTGTTTTGTGATAGAAAAAAAAAAATCTCTGGAAACAGAAGCAGCACAAACTGTGGTTAAAGCAAAGGAGTAGTGGAATATGACAGAAAAAGAGCAGATCCTTGCTTACAGTTACAATTTACTTGTGCTTTATCTTGCTCTTCTGTAAATGCAGCTGAGAATTTCCCCACAGGTGTCAAAGACTAAATCAGTCCTGGTTGAAAACACTTTGCTGTCTCTGGATGTATGGAACAATGAAGTTAGAATCACATCACTTGTCAGATGCATTTTTCTTAGTAAGTGGTATGGTTACACATGATTTTGATGTCACTGTCTTTAGGATTAGAAATAGGTCCATGCCACAGAGCACTACCATATTACATAGGTCTCTTCTAATGCCTTCTTTCACATAGTGAAATAACACGTTCTAACACCATTACCTCAATAAAAATATATGTATATAGGGAAGTGCTTGAAGAAGCCTATGTTGAAATCCCTGAATGACCACAGCATGTGCTACAGACAGAGCTGTAACAAACCTGGGATTTGATCCATCAGCAAATGTAGCCTTGCCTGCTCTCCTGGAGGCTGGTCCTGCTTTGTCTGACAGTTTCCAGTTTTCCTTCAGGTTTCCAGATTCTCCACCATTAAACACCTACATCCACTCTTAGATACAATGTGCCAAACTTTTGGGAAGATATTGGTGTATATTAGATGAGAGGACTAGGACCTTTGAAATCCTGGCTACCAAACTCTACCTTTGTGGCACATGCAATACAAAACACTGTCTAGTGCAGCCTTGTAAAACTATTCACGACTGCAACTTCAGTGGCTTGCGCACATGAAACCATGAGAGCTTTGCTATGGCATGCCAAAGAAAGCAGAGCAGAAATGATAGTCCCAGATTGGCAGGGTTAGAGCTAAGCACACATCCCACAGCCTCTTAAAAGCTACCTCAGATTTTAACAACTGTCTCTTGAGTCAATCACCTCTTAGTCTCAATAATTGTTCATTTGACACTTTGGAAGTACTCCAAACGACATGTGAAAACACGTCTTCCAGAGTTCTCCCCTTACTTGGCAATGACAGCGCTACACAAAAGGCGATTGCATGTGTGATTGATTTGTAATACCTGCCACGTAACAAGCAGAGGGTGAGAAAAGCCTCTGTTGGTGTCTGCATCTAGAATGACTACATCAGCCCAGTAAAACTTTCCAAATTTGTTCATACACCTAAGGAGAAAGCCCAAGAGACCAAGATACCAAATGAGCTCTGAGTTACCACTTATTTGGTGATGACTAGAAATCAGGAGTACCACTGGCATTAGTAATGTGCATCCCAACAAAGAGGACTCGGGGAGTGTTACCACTCTGCCCAGATGAGCCTCCCTGCCTTCCATGATCTACGCAATATCACTTCAAGTTTTTCCAGTCCTGCCCTACTTCATAAGCACTCCACCAGTGCTGCCATTGTCTCTTTTCTTCAGCTTTTTTTGGTTTTTACATAGACACCTCTGCCTTTCCTTTTCCAGTTGAGGTACAAAACATTTTTATAAAGATCATTATTCTACCTTGTCATTTAAGCTCTTCTCAGACTTCATCTGACACGTTTACACTAGTTGGTTAAAATAGCATGTTACAAACAAAAGCCTCTTGCTACTATTCTGACCATTCTACAATAGGCATTATTGTAAACAAAAAAAAAACCCCTAACCCATACATTAATTTAAACAAAGGCTAGTTAACACCTGAGGGCAAAGAATGTTTTCCTTCCTTCAGAAACCCTGTGTGAATGGCCCTGCAAGAGCACAGAGAGATATCTGCACATACAATGAAATATTAACACTCCTGACACTTGGCCTTAGCAAGCCCCACTCTCACAGGAATAAACTTTAAAAAAAAACAGGTTACAAAAAGTCCACTCTACACATCAGGAGAAAAAGACATTTTGCAATACAGTTGGTTTTTTTCCTCCATGATTTAACAGATGTTTGTTATTTGCAACTTTCACGAGTGAAGGAGGCAGCTGAGAAGTGGTGGGATTTCAGAAAGGGGATGTTCAACTATTTGCAATTCCTTTGGAGCAACAGGGCAGAATCCTTCTTTTTAAGGTAGTAACAAGCCAGAGGGCTTGTTACTAAATTCTGCAGTGGTGGCATGTCTTCACTATACTCATGTAGAAAAGCAAGATGAGGTTGCAAGCTCCACAGGGAATTGCCTAGGGTAATAGCATTTGAAGCCTTCAAGGTTAAATCCATGTCCAAAGGGGCTCTTCACAACTCAGTGAAAAGGTTTTGGGCCTCCTAAATGCTTTTTGAAACATTTGTAGGCAAAGAAAAAGAGAAAAGCATCTTGCACTTTTCAGATCTGAAAGAAAAAAAACCAGCTCACCTTAAAGACAAAAAAATCACACAACCTCCTAACTACTATAATTACTTAACTTCCACTGCCTGCACAGTTTATTAAGGTTGCGAAAGAGGGAGTGGGGACTCAAGAGTTTCTGTGTGATAGGTAGAGGCACATCAGAAGTTGAGTATTTTCTGCCAGACCAGAGCAGAGAGGGCTTACAGCCAGCCAGGACAGAATCAGAAAAGATACATACTTGGAAAGGATCAGAAAATAAATTTTAGAGAAGTTTCTTTGCCAAACACTGACTCAGATCTTGAGGGGGAGCATTTCTGTATTTCTTCTTTTCTTAATTAAAAGGCAAGGAAATGCAGATGAAAAAGTAAAGTTAGAAGAGGTTAAGAGGGTGAGCTCCAAACTGATGACTCCATAGGCTATCTTGTGTCACGCTAAGCGGGTCCACAGTAAGAGCTGAAGGACCAGTAAAACATCTTTTCTCAGTTCCAACAGTAACTAAGTAGTTAATTTCTTCCATTCAAGAGCTGAAAAATCTGCCAAAGCAGAAGACCAGGCCTAAGAGATCAAGTTACACATGAGGAGGGGGTGGAAAGGGGAGAAGAAGAAAAGAAAACAAGTATTACTGAACCACTGCTGCATTAGACCCAGCAGGGATTAGGAGGAGGATGGAGGAGGAGAGGTTTCTCCCGCCCTGGCCGCACAGCAACCAAAGTGCTCTGGACACACACTCATGGTTGTTCCACACAGCTTTTCATTCACACTTTGAGAACACTGACCCATCCTGAGCACTCTAACTCTTGCAAATATGAAAAAACTTTGAATTGCATTAATATTACTGGAAGAGCTGAAATGTTCTTCCACAAGCTGTCTCCACTCAGGCAATGAAGTTGTGCTGCATTTTCTCTCCCAAGCGGAGAGTTTACTCTGGGGTAGGGCTCTGTGACTGTGTCAAGCACATTTGCTGCTGTCACAGGTATTGGAATCACCAAAGTACTTAAAAAACAAAGAAAAAATATAGTCATGCATAGCAGATACAAACAATAATCCACCAATAAACAAACAATCCATCAAACTGAGTAGCAATTCAAGTCCTTTGCCTTGAAGTTGATCATGCACAGAAGGTCTCGCAGCAGTAGTAACATTTTCACAGCTATTCTAGGGCAAATGAGAGCTCTCTACCTAGCCATACACCACTCCTCTAGCCCTCCTCACCTAAGATGTTTCAGTACTGAAATCAGCAGAGATTACAATCATTTTCTGAAATGCAAAAAATTTAAAGTAACACATGCAGCAGTGGGAGACTAAGATAAAGAGATCATTTCTCTCTAGGGATCTAATCCTAAACATTGTAATGCTTTTGAACAGTATCAGTCTCTACAGGATCACAGCATCCTCATGTCCTGATACTGTCATGAGCTTATATTTTTATTATCTTTAAAAGGTCCCATTAAGAAAAAACCCAAACCAACCACCAAATGGGAAAAAAACACACAAACTGGTGTCTTCAGTTGATGCCCAGGGGAGCAGGTATTTTTAGAAAGCAGAAGTCTTTCATAATTATATAAATAAAAAAGCATCTGTATAAGTACAAAAGATGCCATATAAACACCTACAATCCCTTGATTTGAATTGCAGTGTTTATCCATCTTCAGTATCGCCTCTCAACCTCCCTCGGATATGCAGGTGAAGTGTCAGTTGCTCCACAGCATTAATTGCTTCTTATTCCCAGTATAAGAAATTAAATATACACTCCCAGAAAGGAAAATATTTCAGTTAATTAGAATTGCCTGCAGCAATAGTTCACTCCAAACAGTTCAGCATTTTATTTTGTTGTCAGGACAGAATATAAGAAATTTTAAGAGTCCTACTGGGACTATGATGTAAAGGCAGGACCAGTATTTTCTCTTGTGAAGACTGGGACCAACAGGCAAAAACTTCAGACAGAAATAAGCTATTTCACTCTGAAGAAAGGCAAATGTAAAGATGTGTGTGTGTATGTATATATATGTACATCTATACATATATATATCTCTGTCGTGGTGCAACCAGAATAAGGATGCAGAAAGAGGAATCCATTTTACTCATGCACTGCTGAGAAGACAGATGCAGTTCAACTGCTAGACCTACTGCTCAACTTCCACAGTTGTCTAAAACACTCTTGTTTCAATTCCTAAACATAAAAAACACATTGTAAGAAGCAATTTTTAATTTCTTTTTTTTGGGAAAAACTAGGGAAGATTCCAGTCTAGATTGCACCATTAAGACAAAGCACAAGCCTGGTGCTGAATTCTAAATTTAGCAAGTGACTGTGGAATATCTCCACATTTTCAGCCTTGCTAGGCAAAAGAGATGAAATAAAGAAGGAAGGTGTAAGAAAGAAATCGGAGCTACTGATCTCCAGTAACCTCAAACTCTGCCTGTCCATATATTTGGAGAAGTCCAAAAGTTCCTTTCTATTCACTCTCCCTTTACTATACCTGCCCATCGTTAATCAGAGCCATTCACAGAGCAGATATATTACATGTAGTCTGGGGTTTACAGCTGTTGGCGTGAATAAAGATTGTAGATTCTGTCTGCCCACATACCAGACAGAAAATAAAGAGAAGTGCAGAAGTATAACTGAATAGCAACATAAGTGATCCAGCCTCACTCCACACCAGCCCTATAGCTGCCATATCTTGCATTTCAGGCTTGGCTGAGTCACTCCTTCACAGAGAGAGCAGATTTTGAAGACCTGCACATATGATTAAAGAAGCCCCCCAAAAAATTAAGTACCTGTCACTGCAGTGAAAATTGGCCCAATGCAGCATGAGGGCAGGAAGCATGAAAATGTTATGAGCAAATATTGAGATTAGCTGGGAAGAGATCATGCTGACATGGAGTGAGGGTTTTCAGTCAGTTAATCTCATCTAAATCCAGAGCACCTCAGTCCCGCCTTCCTGTCTTCTCCCTTTTGTTGGCACCAGTACTCACACAATCCTATGGTCATCCAGTTCAAGAGTGTGAAGACTGTTGTCACTACACGTTCATACAAGTAACAGTGTTGGCAGCATGAAGGGGGCAGGAAAATTCTCAAAATACTGAGAATATCATCTGTAGTGGCAAGTACTGAGTTGTACTGACAGCTTAATCTTACTGACCTTTCCCACTGAAAGATGTCCAAGCAAATCCTGAAGAAATAAACATGAATGTAGGAGTGGACCAGATACAGATGTGTTTCATTAATCATTCAGAGACCATCAAACGGACCACAGAGTCATTTAGTGCTGGGAGACCTGCTTCCACCTGAAAGCCAGCCTTGAATAATTGGCTGCACTCCAGTCTGGATCTAGACAAGGCAATGCCTCAAATTCCTAGAGAGCTGACAGATACCCAGATAGACAACAGTGCTGCAACTGAGACAACATGCTCTGAAAATACAGCCTTGTGAGAAACCGTTTCTTGGGTAGGAAGTTCCTCTGTTGCTTCTCTGTAGGTCTCTTCTGATTCTGGGGATGTTCCATGAAGTTCCAAGGAGAAGATACCACTATCCTCCTGTAATTAAATTCATGTCTTTTCCTATTCCTGCCATATTGAAGTCTAATGTCAGTGATACATGGATCACCTAAACTCCACGTTATTTCTACAGATTGCCAGCCTCTGATACAATCTCCTACTATATTTTCTTGTTTTTACTTTCCCCATGAAGGAAAAGTCATGTAACACTCCCAGTAAAACAATATCTAACACTTTCTGAAGTTGCCTCTCCCCCCCAACATATTGCAAGAGAAACAGAAAATACTGTTTTTTCTGAATATACTGAATACAAACAGAATATACTGCCCAGGTAGGCTACAATGGACAGTCCTTTGTTTGACTTCACTAGATAGTATCTGATACAACACTTTGGAGTTAACGTGGGTAATACCTGAAATGTAGTGCAGGAAGCCCAGACTTCACTTGTCCATGGTATATTCCAGACTCCCTGTGCAAGTTACTCTATCTGCCCAGCCAAGTTAGATAACATTATATCAAGTTATTACAGGAATAAAGACTAAAGCCTACAAAAGTGAACAAACAAAAGCAGCCTCGAGCATGTACCACTAAAGGAGAAGGAAGGCTCTGACTTGAACCAATAAAAGGTGGGAAAACCCAGAGCAAAAGTCAACTGTTTTTTGTTACACCACACGTCCAGATTTCCTCCCTTCTCTTGGTTCAGCTCAGTCTTTGCAAATCTCATGCCTGGAACATAGCCAGAGGATTTTCACAGGGTGAAAGAGCTGCTGTGTTCACTCCAACATGCACTGTAGTTAGGGTGCCAAGACAACCTATTTTAAAATTAATCTCAAGGCAGAGGAAGGTTTGGAGAAAGAAACATGACTACAAATCTCCAGCAGCTTTAGAGTCAAGGGGGTAAAGCCAATGCATTGCTGCATATTGCACAGGTAACAGAAGATACTGAAGAGGTAACACAAAAGGATTTAAAGCCATACAACACATCATTTATAGGATCAAGAAAAACCACAGAGGAAAAACTGCACAGACTGTGTGATTTCTCATCTTTTAATTGTAGCTGGAGTGTTATATAAATGATGTCACATTGTCATTGGGAGGATTCGCAGGTTATTGCTTTGGAAAGAGCTGATAATAACTTGATTCATTTTTGCTTACACTGTTACCCCTGCAAAGGGTGTGGATTTTAAGGTGAAAATAATTTTAGGGAAAAAAATCAAGGGAAAAGTAACCATTAAGAAACTTAAATGGTCTTAGGATACACATCACACTTTTATTTCCAGCTCTTCTATAGATTTCTCCTGTAATTGTGGATAAACCAACTATTCAACTCATGCCTCCATTTTTTTTCCTAATGTTCAAGGTTTTTGTGCCATCCAGCTTCAGGACAGGCTAACTCCAAATCAGGTCCCAGCCCTGAGCTCCACTGCTAGAAGGTACTATACAAATACTGAAACGTTCAAACGTTATCAAACACATTTCTCATGTACCGCGAGGGTACTTGCATCCTTTCCATTGAGTGGAGCTGCCTCACTGCAGCATGGCTAAAAGAGGGCAGGATATAAAGACTCCTGACACTGAACTTGCTGCAGGCTTTTCACAGCTCACCCAGGGTGTGTTCAATATCAACAACACATCCTGCACAATCTGCGAAAAGCCTGCACACGCAGAAATTATAACAGACATGGAAAGGAGTTGGATCCAAGGATAACAGACTTTTTTTTCACCACCCCCCTCACACAGAAATGCTTTGTTTGTTTCCAGAGAAAGAGGAGATTTTCATGTGTCAGAGCACCACGAAGCCTAGCCCATGGGAGAAAACCAGGTATCTCAGATGACAAGCTGTTGCACATAAATGTGCTGGGACTCCCTGAGGTCTCTAACACAGACAGACGAATAATAGGAAAGTAGTGAGCTCTACAGCCTAAGGACAGGAGTGCCCCAAACCACTTCAGTCTTGAAAGCTCTGAGGAGTCAACAAAGTTGCAATACCTTAATTGGAAAATACAAAGGCTTCCACAAATGCCTGTTAACATTAATTACAGCCCTTTTCTGAATCTGCTCGCTTCAAGCTTCTTATAATATCCTAAGAAAAAGCAAACATGAGGAACAGCCTATTCTGAAACCACTTCCAGGAACAAGGATTGTTTAAACAAAATACATTAAGTGAAACCATCTGTATTAAGGGTCAAACGCCATCTGAGGCTGAATGTGCAAAAATAGCCATTTTACAAAATTTGGGCAATTATCCCTAGGTTGTTTTTGTTTTTAATATGAATAATCAGTGGCATGGAGGTGTTAGCAAGGGGGTAAGCTTGAACAAGGAATTTAACTCTGCAGCTCCAGAGCCTATTGGTGCCAAGACATTCCTATTAATCTCACTGCTATCCTCTCCCAGCGTGCTCAGAGGAAGGTTTTCTCAGTTCCACTCACTGAGCATCCTGCCACTGAGCAACGTGGGGTCCAGGGCAGGGGGTTAGGCAATCATCCCTGGCTGGCTCCCTCGGGAGGGGTCCTCCCCAGCACTGCGTCAGTCCCTGCTGCCAGACAGTCAGTTGATCTGAATCACAAGGGATGCTGCTTTCACAAGACTTGCTGGCAAAAGATAGGTGATAGAAGAGGTTCAGGGAAGGGAAAAAAAGGCAATTTAAAGTTACAGAGCAACTAAAGATGTGCTTTAACCCATTTTTCAGGGGAAGCTAGTGCTGTAATTCAGTGGGATTCAAAGATGGTTGGCCATTGCTAAGGATAATAAATATTAAGCTAAAATATACAACATTTATATGAAGCCTGCAAACAGGCACATTGTAAAAGACTGACACATTATACTGTTTCAAATAGACATTGACCCTTTCCCACCTCAAAGGATTCATACAAGCCTCATCCAACTTACCTGAAATCTTAACTTTCCTCAGAGTAGCATGGATATCACAATGTCTCAAAGCAAAGTTAGTGGAGGTAGATCTTAGGCACTAAGCTTCTTAAGTATTTACTTAGACACTGCAAAGTGCGAACTGGTATCACTATACAATGGGAGAAAGTGCCATGGAGGCAAACTTCCCTTCAGACATCCTGCTCACTGCAAAAGAGGAAGAACAGCTACATCTGAGTAGGTCTTAGTCACCTGCTGTGGATTTGATAACATCTAATTAACTGCAGAAATATTTCCATATGTATCACTAATGAAGTCAGACTGCAATCAAATATTGCAGCTGCAAAGGCAAAAAAAAAAAATCAGTAATCATTTTTTTCTGGAAACCAAGCAGAGGGTGACAATGGAAGGGAAGACTATGGCTTGTGTTTTCAACAAACTGCCAGTCAAAAGGCCAAAAGAATACGAATTTTTACATGTTTTTATTAACATCTACATACTAACTTGTAAATACCTGGCAGCTTTTTAAGCAGACAAATATTTAATGGATCCAACACAAATGCAAATGTCAGCTATCACAAGTCAAATTGCCCAGCTATGATGTAATGAAATAGCTTTGCTTTATGGGAGTGAGGTCACAGGTCTGAAATATGGCTGTAGGTTCAAAAACCAAAATCTTTCACAGAACTTGCAGAAGTATAGTACAATTACTTGCCTAAGTCTAAAATTTTATAGATATTTAAATTCAGCTCTAAAGATATGAGTCATCAATTTGCATAAGCATTGCTGGGGACCATATCGTCCTTCAATCAGAATGAACTAATGAAGCTTTCACGCTCTGAATGTAATAACTACAGCAAGAGAGTTATAGCTAAACTATAATGGTGAAGTGCATGCACATTACTGTCACAAAACATTTTTATACTCCAGATAATGAAGTGTCAGAACAGCTTATACACATAGAAGAATACATAGGTCAGTATAGAAATCAAACAAGGAACGGGTATGTTCAGAGCGAATTAGCAAATAGAGGGGAATTGAAGGCCCAGCAAGGAGTGGCACTGCATTTGCTTAAACCAGCTGCAGTCTGAAGTGAACTAACCATAAGAGACAGCAGCAAACCCTGGAGACAGAAGATTTTTGATTTAGCTTTGCAGAGCAGAATGAGGCCAGGCTGGAGGGACAGACCAGAATAGTCATTCAAAATGTTTCAGCACCCTCTTTGGTACTGCAGCTAACGAGCATCCCCGGCAGGACTCCTAAGGGAGCCCAGAAACTGAGCTGCTGTGCTCAAAAAACCCATGCAAACAGGAAAAGCTAGGTTTTCTCATTTTTCTTCATTCTTGGCTCTCCCAAAAAACAGTTGTTTTCTTTTTGGATAATCACTCTGGAGGATCACCTAACTTGTACGGGGTGGATAGCTTTGCTACATCTTAACTCTGTCACGCTCAGATAAAAATCAACAAAGTTCAGCACCTGGAGTTACAAGTGCTCTGTCCCAGCAGATGAAAAGCCTGCCCAGCGGGGAGATTCATCAGTTTTTGTCATGTTCTACTACTGCTACTGGAACAGCTTCAGTCTCTTGGCCTTGTAAATAAAGGAAACAGGCTCCCAATTCTGAAGCAAAAATAACAGATTCAATAGGGAATATACGAAGCACAAGACATCATCTTTGACTTCACTGTTATGTCACTTCATGGCTATTTTTTCTCTCCAGAAATACACCACAAAGATTCATTAATCTGGTTTTGAGGTGCCCGAATACTACAGTGCTTAGCTTCACAGAAAGTTTTTAGAGAAAACAACCAACAGTATCACAACAGAACTTGGCTATTTCACCTGCAATAGGAACCAAAAGCACTTTAGGCACTCACCTAATTTCTGAAATGCCCTCCTGTGAACCAACATTTATTTGCCTTTAAGGAAGGAGGCATCCCATATGTATTTTGTCTAAAGAGTAGCATGCATTAACAGCAAACCTCCCTATGGTGGTGGCATCAGTGAGCGCTTCTAACATCCCCTGCAACACAGCTAGGACCTAGACACATGTTTACAAACCACATAGTGGTTCCTTAACAGGACCTTGTGCTCCCAGGGCAGATGAAATGGCCCAAGAGTCATCCCAACACAGCTGCAGTGCAGCAATAGTGTAGCTTGTAACACTCCAGAAACCATTCCAAATCTGAAGGCGGTTGAAAACACTGAGGAAAAAGATGATGGGGGCCAAACCAAGAGGCTGCCCCCCGCCTTCCTTCCTGTCCCTCCCAATAAGTTATTCATTAACATACCAAAACACACATATCAATGAAGAATTCATGGAGATTCCCTGAATACCAAAATACTGAGTATAATGGCAAGCAGAACTAGCTTAACACCCTCTTCCAGTTCCACACCCTGCCCCGGGTGGATCGCTCTTGTAAAGCTCCACTTGTATTCAGAGCAGAAAAGTCCTTACTGAACCCCTTCATCACCAATGCCTTCAACAAATGCTGACCATCCCAAAACATAACAGCAGCCACAAATGCTGTATCTTTAAATCCATCCCCATTTCATTTTCCAAGTTTCTCTTTGAGCCGTTACAGCTCCCTCAGGACTTCACTGACTCACTGCATTTTCTGGATGACGCAAGCATGCTCTTCTGCACAGCTTCAAAACAGGCTCCAAACATTTCCAGTCAGAAACTGGCCACCAAAGAGCCATATAAATCAGGTGTTCTTCCTGAGCAGGCATCCCCCCCATGAAGCAGGGAGCAAACCTCAGCTCCTGTCCTTATTGGAAATGTATTAATTATTGGCATTTCTGCTCCTCAGGAATACTTCTAGGAAAGCTTAAGTTTCCACTCTAAATTCCCTTGGAAAATCGTTTGCTCCTGACTGAACACCTACGAGACCTGGCCCACCACTTTCATCTAACTCAACCTCTCTGTTGGTTTGTTGTTCCAGTTCTGTCCTTGACTGTTCACGTAAACCTCTGCTTTCAAGCTGCACCCTCTCAAAGCACTCTGCAAATTCAGACCTCTCCCAAGCTCTTCACACTGGTTCCCAGTTTCTCAATGCTACCTGCCAGCAAAGGGAAGGCAGGTAAAGGAAGAGAAAATCCATTCCATGAGTGAAAGATTAGGAATAATCAAACAGGCTGAGCACTCATTCTAGTGGGTGGACTCTATGAAGAGAGCTGAGGCCACCACAGGGACAGATGCATGTGAAAACACTGGGCTGGGGAAAGCATCTTCCATGACTCAAGACTGAACTCTCTATCTCTTCCTTCTGAATCCCTTCACTCAGCTCTTTGTGCTCCACCAATCACTGCACGTCAGCAAACAGACCTTTTATGTACATTTTTTCATACAGGAATGGTAACAAAAGCAAAATAAACACCAGGCCTCTGTCTTACGTTTGCTGCTTGATAGCAAAGGCAGCTGAAAAATTTTGGTTTCTGCTTGTAGCTTTCAGCTTTTATCCACTCTGAAAGATTTCACTGTGATAAGAGAACTGGAAGTTACATTAAAGTGTAAAACTGAATAATGAAGTGGAGAAAAAAAATCAGAAAGATGAGCATGCATTGTTTTATCATCTGCACTAACATCAATAGCACACATCTTTGGAAAAGACATGCTTGCTAGAGAGCCTGCTTATTCCCCTCCACCCAAGAAAAGTAAGATAAATGTCTAACACAAACACATTCACGCTTTGTTCTTTACAGCATGCAACACACAAGCAAAACCTCTTCCTAGCAGAGGGTTCTTGACTATGCCTGTGTTGAGCCTGCAAGGCAAGTCACAGTGGTGGCAGCATCACCAAAGCTGCACTCAGGCAGGAAAGGGATGTACAGACAGACCTGAAAATTCATTTTCTCACATTGCAGAGTAACAACAACCAGTATTGTCACAGATATTGCAATACTTGTGACCAGGAATATGGGACAAGTAGCTTGGAGAAGAGCAGGCAGCGGGACTGGAGCATGTACAGGCTAAGAAATACATGATGGCTTCACATAGTTAACCAAGAGTTCTGCAAGCAGTGTCCTGGCTCCATTCCTCCTGCAAAATGATGTCTTGGGAGATATTTGCAAAATTAGCTTTAATCCTTTTTTTTATCCAAAAAAAGTTCTCACTGTTTAACATTCTCTGTATAGACATTGGGAGTTTTATATTGAACCATATGTGAAAAAGGTATCTAGAGCATAAGTATACTCAAACAACTTCACTTGGATTTTTTTTATTGGTGTTTACCATCTCTTGGAATGACAGGGAATTGAGGATCTTGCCAATTCATTACCAAAAGAGCATATTTTCTCAAATATAAGCTCTGTTTTAAACTGCGAACTGAAAGCTGTATCCATGGCACACTTTTCCTCTCAATCAAGTTACTGAATATTCACATTTCTACAGCTAACAATTTCTTTTTCTAGTTTTTTTTTGTGTCTCCTATGTTCACTCTTAAAGCAACAGCAAAAAGAAACAAGCTACAAAGACAGAACTCTGATGCAGGATTAATGTATTGGTGTAGGAAATTGGCCAGCTTTTAAACTGCTTGAAAGCTTGTTTCTTCCAATCAGGCTGGATTTGCAGTCCATGAAGCAAGGACATACTAAGGACAGCGATTAGAAAAGCGTCAAGAATTGTGATTCAGAGAGATGAATCACCACCAGCTCCCCTGAGGATTGGGATTTGGGATAATCGTACCCAACTGTAGCCCTACGCAAGATTACACAACCCTGGGCAGCCAGCACAGCCATCAGGATCATTTTACTTGGAGACAGAACTGGGGTTCGCGTTCCCAGTCCTCTCTCCACGGTACAGCACAAGGCGTCTGCTGCTCTTGCTGGGTTGTTTCCACTTGCAGCTTGAGGTTTCAGTTGCCCAGAAGCCCACACACCAGCACGGCCTCGCTGCCAAGCATGTGATGGAGCCCTGGCATGGAAGTCGTACTTGATCTTCTCAAGAGCTGTTTGTTATTCAACAGCCACAGATTAGCCAACTTTACTCTAACTTCACACGGGAAGAGCAGCGTGTTTAGCTTTACTCCACTCTTTCCATTTCAGACATTATCTTTATACAGCACAAAATCTATGCTTGACCAATAGTTTTATGTCCTTCAAAAGCACATCCCAAGCTCAGACATCATGTTTAGCCAAATACTACTTAATACTTCCAGAAAGGGCATTTTGATCACAAGAAACTCCAATAAGATGCATTTTTTTAGGGTCTTTTGAATCACGGATGTGCAAACGGAGAGAGAAATTCTGCAGCCCATATTTGAAGACAGCTGATGGCTTTTTGCAAGTAGAAACCGTGGAATTTGGCCTGTGGTACTTTACCCAAGAAGCCATCCGATCTCATGACTAAGTGCATGCGAAGTGATGGGGGTGGTGGGGAGGAAGAGACACGCAGGAAGATGGAGCTCTTATAGTAAACATCTGAGCTGTCTGGAATAAAGGCTGTGCTATTAAAATGAAGCCGCTGCTGGTTTTCCAGTATCTTTTCCTCTGTTTATCTCAGTTGCCATGGCTCTCACTTGAATCATCTGAACAAATTACATACACATGTCCCAGGCCACATTATTTCCACTCACTCCACAACTCCAGATCGACTTTCACTCACCTGGCAGCCGCTTGTGCCAAACAACGTCATCACAGCTAACGACGAAGCGCTGCTTCATGGACACCGCTGATGAGAAACTGATGGCAATTACTTCAAAACAGCTTATTAATATTTCAGGAAATGCAGAAAATAGGAAGAAAACAGAAAGAACGGCATCCTGTTATCCTTTCAAATGACCTGGGTTTCAAGAGGGTTGAGTTTCCAGTGTTGACACAACCAAAGGCTCTTTTAGGTCAGCTGGAGCAGATCAGTTTTGAGCTGCAGAAGGTGCTCCCCTGCTCCTCCAGTATTTGAGTGAGATTGAAAGAAATTGAGTAAAAATTCAGCTCCCTGGCACATCAAGCCATCTAAATAATCATTTATATTGTCCTCTGGCTGTGGTTGTGCCATGTGTCCAAAACTAATTACCTAACACAACCAACAAATAGATACCAGCCTACTGAAAGAGGGGCAAACAGTGCACTGCTAATCCACAGCTCTCAGAAGTTCACTTTATTGTGTTGGAAACTCCGGGCTTAACAAAATAACACTAAAGCATCCTACACTTTCAGTAATAAAGAACTGTTTTCTGAGTATTACTCTCTGCATCAGGAGATTTACAGAAGGGAACAATGCCTTGCCTTAACCATACAGCATGAAAAGCAACCTCTATCACTAGTGTGATGTAAAAAATTGGGAATATGGAAGATTTCTGCCCCTCCTCCTTATTCTGTCCTCTTCAATCCATTAAGAAACAGAGGCCAAGAGCTGACCCTGCACGAAAACAGCAGCTGAAGCAGCACTGCAGACGGTATCCCTTGCTCAGACAGAGGATAGACTGCTGCTAGAGACACAAAGATGGTTTAGAGAGACTGCTGTCCTCCAGTGTCAGACCAGCTGACATGAACACCATAAGGAGAGGCTGCTGCATCTCAGGTTGCAAAAAAACAAGAATCCCTCAGAGTTTATGTTGAGAATGACCTTTTGTCTGGAACTGAGCAAGATGGAAACAGAAGGGGATCGCTCTTGCAGTTTGCAGAAGCCCAGATTTCTCCTGCTCACCTGCCATCCAGCCCTCAGCTAAGTGAGAAATTGTGCTCAATGAGCCAACAGTGTGTGGGCACATGAGCTCCCTGGTCACACAGCTCAGAAACTGAGGTCTTGTGATGCTGAACATGGAAAATCATTTTCTATAACACCCATGTTCCCATCCTGGGGATTCAAGAAACAAGCAAAACCCAACAGGAAACTGCCACTGTAATGTTTACTGTTTAATCAAAAGCTTGCATTAGGTGAGGAACACACCCCTACAACACAATCTCTCTGTTGCCTTCAGCAATCCCATTAAGCTGGTTTATTCTAGAGGAAACTCTATTCTTTACCAGATGTCCTTTCTGTCTTTCTTATAACCTTAGGATATAGCTGCACATTTTTTAAAAACACCAAACAGGCAAAAAACACTAAAAGCACCACTATTTTGACTTTACTACGTGGCTCCACAATTCTGTGCTGAACTGAACACAATGCAAATTATCTCACTTTGTAGCACACTAAAATTTCAGAACCTCAGTAAATTGATCCTAAATTCTTGAAATTACCGATTTGCTCCAGGACTGTATCTGCTAGGAATGTTCTCCCAGCACTAGCAGCACAAAATCCACTAAAATAGCTCAATACTAGATGGGTTCATGAATGTTTCAACAGCCAAAGTGTTACCATACAGAAGCACAAAAAGAGAAAACTGCTAATTTTTAATTTTCATTTAATGATCTGACATTCTAGGATAATTTTTCTGGAGCTGAAAGGAAACAGAAGATAAAAGACAGTGGAATGAAAGGGTTAAATGTGCAATAAACAGAAGGAAGGTAGACAATAAATACATGCAATTTTAGTGCCCTAAATAAATCGCAGCACAAACAAAAATGATGGTGGTAATTTTCTTCTCAAAATTCAAGCTCCTCAAAGTGAAGGATACATGGCAAGACATCTTTTGTGAGCTTACAGCAGATTCATTCAAACATTTGCACCATTTTTTAGTGATCACAGAAGATAAATGTCTGAAACACCTACAAAGTAGAACCTCAGCACTTCCACAACTCAGACAGCGACTGGTCTCTGTCACAGTAACTACTGTCCTTTATAAGGAACTGTATTTAAAACCTAGATAATGGCCAACATAGGATTTTTCAAAGAAAAAAGAAAACAACCAAACTCATGCTTTTTTATTCTTTAACCTTAGGTAAAGAGTGGAGAGAATACAATTTCTGAGCACTACCAGGGAATTCAAACCAAGCTGTGAAAAGAAGTTTAAGTAAGGACCTGTGTGTTCAGATCAGCAAAGAAAGGGAGAGGTGAGAGGGGAAGAAGAATGGGAAGATGGAAAGCTTGCAGAAAGCCCAATGAGGAGGGAAAGTACTGCTCAAGTCCTCCCTTGAAGAGACATATCCATACTCCCCCCCCAAAAAGGGAACAGCCCCGGATCTGTCTGACTGTCTACCACATGCAACAAGTAGTTGTATGGGGCTGTGAAAATGCTGTAAAAAACCCTATGAGAAATGGTCTGACCTTGCACCCATCTCCCAGCTCCCAGGCAGGCTTTCTCCACAGTACAAGATGTAAAGCTTCCCCAACACCTATTACTTTTTGGCCTTCCACTTCAGGAAGATATGCTGTGGTTAATCCAGCAAGACATGTATGCTGTCCCGACTGGCTCTTACTGTGCAGGAAGGCTGACAGATGAGTTTTCTCTGCATCAACTTCTATTCCTGGGTTAAATTTGGCTGCAAGTTATTAGGTATCAACCAGTTGCCACACAGACAGAAACCCAGGCAACCTGCCTCAAACATATTCTCTTCACTTCAAAAAAAGGCCAGCTAACAGATATACTGCCTAGAATAAATCAGCAAAAACCTCACCAGCACCTGGAGTCTGCACCTTTAAATGCAGGATCTATGGAGAGATGAGCAAGGTGGCCTAGCAGCCTTTAAGGGGCTGCTCACAAGGTGTGAACATGAGGGTATGTGTCACCTGCAATGACAACCCCTCTGTGGAACACTCCAATGACAGAGATCTCTTATTTATCACATTTCATTGCTCCACAAAAACGTGCTACCAGCACATGATGTCCCAGGGAGTGATTTAATAGGAACTGTATCATGGCATTTAGAGGTAGATATCAACACCTCTACTCCACATACAATAAATTCTTATACATCAATATTTATTTATACCAAGATTTTCTGTGTAGAGGCACAGGCTCCTCAGTTAAGTTCAAACCTTCATTTCACTGGTGATGGTTTTATTTTGAAAGACTGTCACCAAGTGGCAGAGCTATGAAGCGCTGTGCTGGGGTCAGGGACCACGCCACAGCATTTGGAAAAGCAGAGTCACAAATACCCTGTCAGCTGAAGTGACAAACCCGAAAAATCTATGATCCCAAGACACTCTGTGAATCTAAGCAGACTGATGGAAACGTCAGAATAGATCATACAACAAAATTAAAATGAGCCATGAAAAAGATTAGCTCAGAAGGAAACTTCAAATACTATGGGGTTTGTTTTTTCAGTATAAAAACTGATAAATTCGATTTCTGATCCTTTCCTTTGAAGCACAAAAATCATTGACAACAAAGCCCAACGATATTGTTTCATAGGAAACAGACACCTTGGGGGCTAAATAGAGGCACACAGGAGAGATCAATAAAGGACACAGCTTGTTTAAAAAAAAAGGGAAAGACATAGCCTCCCACTTTAATCTACAACTTGAGTCAAAAAGCAATGTTTTACACTTGACATAAACTACTGTAAGTTATTTTTCTAACTACTATACTTAATGTTTTCCCAAAGCACCAAAAAAGCAATTTTAAAGAATACATACATCTATGCAAAACAGGCATTGGAGGATTCATCTATTAATCAAGCTGGAGCCTGGCTGGCTAAGCTGTTGGCAAACAGCACTAACATCATGCCCACTGGGACAGAGGCCCTTCAGCTGCATCGAGCATATCACAATCCATGTGGGAAGTACAAGATCCATTTGTTCCACCCAATACCTGTAAATCACCATCTGCAATCTAACTGTAGCCAGGCTGTGCTCTTTGTTATCCCTGCCAAGCTAAAAGCCAGAGTTACTCTTTTAAATGGCTAATAGTCTTAGTTCATTTGAAGCTGTTGATTTCCCTACACAGAACTGAAGGTAAGGACAGACAACGATGTTCCCAGGAATCACTGAGATTTCCACCAGCAACAACTGATCTTTGCCAGGTCTTTGCTGGGTATGGACTAGCAGAGCACGCTGATGGAGCACATGATACCCGAGTAGCCTCTGGACTTAGAAAGCACTTTGATATATCATAGCTAAAGCTAAATCTGCTCTCTGGGTCTAAACTTTCATCAAATAAAGCTTATGGATGTAGTTTAAGCTAATTTTGCCTGCTTTTCTGTTAGACATTTGCCTCTGAATTTGTTGGGGAGTTAAGCCAAGTCAGTTTACATTAAACTTCCTTTGCATTACCAACTCATTAACCAGAAATCTGTAACACTGCTAAAGATCTGAGAAGATTTTCAAAACTCTATTGGAAATAGGGAAGTTCTTGCAAGTCTCCCAGTGAATAGCTAATGTTTGTTTAGGCCAGATATAGAGTCATCTCTTAAATCAGTAAAGTTTCTCCTCTCTGAGAAGTTACAGAAAGGTGACAGATTTCAGTCTCCAGTTGCAGGCTGGAAGATCCAGCTGCAGTTAGTCTGGATGGTCAGGGATGAACATTAACCAGCTGCCTGGAAGAGAGGAGACCTAGGCACCCCACAAAGTGTTTGCACTGACCAACTGACAGTCTAATCACAGCATCACTTCAGAGGGAGGAAAACATCCAATACATAAACTGGAGTTCTCTACACTTCTGCTCTAGCTGCACAATGCCATTTGAAAAGCACAGTGTGCTATGCTGAAGCATATTATATGTTACAGCACCAACACACCTCTAGCCCAGCAGAGCCAAAAGCAAGTTGACCCTGCTCCCACCACACGCTGGCCTTTGGCTGCTCGCTGGCACATCTGTAGGGTACGCTGCCAAGCCAGGCACAGGGGCACCGACTCAGACAGGCACATCTTTGGTTTCAGGAGGTTGTGCACACAAAGAAACGTGACTCATTCAACACAATCCACAAAACAATGAGGTGGCAATAATTTCACTAATTGCTCTACTCTAGATTACAATAATGATGCAGAAGAAGCAGCCGCCAGTCGCTCCCTGAAATAACCAATCATTTCCACCATCCTACTTGTCTCTCTCAAAAAAGAAAATCCCTTCGCCATAGCAAACTGATCTGGAAGCTTTACAGCTCCTGGAGGAAATCTTGCATCACGCCTAGAGACCTTTAGAAAAGCACTGGCAGCAAAATAAATTATTTACAGGACTATTTCTGACAATACAATCTCCATAAATGATACAAGATTGAAGGGTTTAAAAATGAGTGCTTATGGCATGGGGCCCAAGCATGAGTCTAATAGAAATATTGATTAACTTGATTTCCACAGACTCTGTAAACAGTCTGATGAAAAGGGAAACTGCAAGGTTTTTTTTTTTTCCTCCACTGTAAAGTAAGACAGAGCAATCACTTCACCCATTCAAACTAAGCTAAATTAAAGTGGGCTTGGATATTTACAGAATTCTTTTCTCTTTAAAACAATCCCATCTACATGTTGTTTACCTGATTGTAATTTATGCCTTATTTCATTTCTCCAGAATAACTCAGTCAGTCAAGGCTTCTGGCTTCCAGCAAGGTTCCTGCTGTTTACTTAGGTTTTCCAGCTGCGTTGAATGATATGCAAAGAGGTCTGAGGACTTGCTGGAGGTCACAGAGAGGAAAGTCAGTCGGCTCCTCTAGCATAATAACCCTGCACTTTTACAGCTCCTAGGACTTTGCTCTAAGCACCAGGCTAACCTTCTCATCAAAAGATAGTGAATCTGTTCTCAGCATTTCAAACATTCCCAGATTCTTAGGAAGAAGCACTTCCCTCCAAAAAGAGTCTGAAGCAACTGTGCTAAAGGGCGTGATGAAAATCTGAAGGCACTATCTGCATGTGCTCACAATTAGAAAATTCAGTGAGAACTGCTAACGTGCAGTTTTCCACTTTCAACAGCACAATTTTCAAACATATTTTGGCATGCAATTTAAAAGAAAGGAAACTCCAGGGGGATGTTTAAATAGAGTCTGCCTAAATATTTTGTTTAAGGGAACTATTTCCATTTTGGCTAGAATTTACAGGGCAAAACATCCTAGGTAATCCCCAACAACTGTCTGTCTCTGTCCCAGTCTGGCCTACCCACATGGCTAAGGTCAATCCATTGCACGTCTCAACACCTCAGTTTCTGCAGGGCTACATGGATGACAAGGAGCGTTCACTCATGTTTTCCACCTCCACAATTCCACCAGGACAAACTGGTCTGCTAAGCAGGGCTCGGGACCGTATGTTTTTGATTGGCTGTGGGGGTTTTGATTTGTGGGGTTTCAGTTTGTTTTCCCAGAGCAGCACCAGAGACACGTACCACTTGAGCAATTTACCCTCCCTTGTGCCACTGCAAGTATGCTTGACATAAACAAAAACCCCTTGAAACTCTGACATGACAAAAACAAAGGCTACAAACTTGTTTTAAACACAGCACTGACACTAAGAGAGATTAATAATGATATTTTGGAGAAAAGGCATTTTTGCTAGCAATTCAACACCCATTCTCATTCATCAGGGCATGAGCATTACCATGCATCCTCCAAGAACTGCAGGGCCCTCCAGCAAACCACTTTCCCACTTGTCACTTCACCCCAACAGGCCTCCTGCCCTTCTCCATTTATACTTCTGTCATCTAAGAAACACTCCTTTTCACTTCCAAGCTCTTCAAATTCGTGCCCTGATATTCCTCAGTTCTTCTTTTCTGTCCCAGAGTAATTCAGACAATTTGCTTCTAAGATCTGATCTGCCAGCTCAGCTCTTACAATGCCCTTTGGCTCCAGCCTGGTTCCTCTGCCCTTTTTTTGCTCCTCCATTGTACCAATATTGCATCAGCTTCAATTTCTCAGTTTATTCTTCTTTCAACTTTTTTCTTCTTTTAGACCTCACGGTTTTATCCTCATTTTTATTTTCTCCCAGTGTTACTCTCTTTACCTTCCTAATGGACATCTCCTATTAAACCTTAATTATGTCTCATACCAACAACTGCTCTCAGGCTGATGAGCACACCCTAGAAGAAAACCCAAGGCAAAAGGTCTTGCCTGTTAGACATTTTGCTATAATCCAAAGGTCAGCCATGAAGACACATAACCCTTTATGTGACACTTATTCCACCATTATAGATTTCTTTTTCTATTTAGTTTAAATTACTTTGGAAGAGGTTATGATCCCCTTAATAAGGATAAGCATCTTCACATAGTGAGGTTGCACAGGTCTAAAGCTTGGCAAGCCAACAAAGGTTAGCTATTTTTTTCTACATAAGTAAAATCCGTCATTGCCTAAGCCAGGCGGTTTTCAGGTGTCCTCCACATCCTCTGCTACACAAACCCTATACCACAGGAACAACAGTGCTGGTTAGCACAGGGTACATACCAGTCACAGGATGAGAGCTTTTTCTACCTGCCATCCCCTTTTGGGACAGCATTTCTGTTGTGTCATGGTGGGCTCTGACCCTGAACGGGTCTCTAGCTTCCAAGCAAGCAGTTAAGCATGCCTCAGGTCTGGCTCTACCATGAAGCAGTCATGCTGCTGGGGTTACCACAGTTCTCCAGCCTGACCGTGAACCAGCCAGGACAGGGGGTGGAGATGGAGAGGCCAAGTTATGCCAGGAATGAGCCTGGGGAATGCAGTAGAGGTCACATTGCAGAGCGGGTACCGACACATGCCACTCGTTCCAGCCCGCGGCTGCAGCTCCTGGCCAGAGGAAGGGCTCTCCCTAAGCCTGGGAACCGCACTGTGGGCGATGACCTGCACCCACTGTATCTTCATCCTGCTTAGCATATGCCAAATACAATAAGATGCATTAAGTCAAGTCTTTGCTCTACCCAGTGCACGATGTGATTGGCAGAAGAACCCTTCCCCCCTCTTCTAATTCTGCTGATAGTATGCAATTCTGTTCATCCCTTCAGCCTTAGCCAAATATTTATGTCAAGCTGGGAAAAAAATGCCAGGCACAGAGCAGGGGGTGGAGGGAAGGCAATCTAGACAAAGCTTATAAACCAATTTCAGCACACAAAGCACTTCTTACTTCTGCCCAGTCATACTCAGATTAACAATAAGGTCGCTATGTTGCCCATTCCTTTTTTTAATTAACCTTCCACAGGTTAAATAACTGAAGAACATGCTATTAGATAATCAATAAACCTAGGCACTAATTCCATAGCCACCAGACAAATGTTTTACTGCGCTAGGATATATCTTCAATTGCTTGTTACATGCAGCAACTACCTGCTAGTGGAGGGCAGATGGAGCCTAAAGTACTAATGACGTCACATACTGCAATCACTCGTGCACATCAGCCAACATGCCTGAGCTGCATTCCATTTTTCAGCCACATTGCTGCTCTCAGGCAGGGATGCAGCATGTACATCACTCCTACCACTGTCTTGGTTTTGGTTGAATGGGGAAATGTATTATTCATTTAATTTTAACTAACAGCCAAAGGGCCCAATAAGCAACAGAGTGCCCCAGTGCTGTGCTAACACAGACAAAGAGCCTCTCTCTGATGCAGAGGTCTCAGTGTCATAGTTCTTGGGTTAAGAATAGGCCATCATTTTCTTAAGGGATTCTAAAGGAGAAACAAAGCCATAAATTATTTTCTAATTGCTTAGCAGTGAACAAAGGCAGAAAACAACCTGCTGTGTCCCAACTCTTCCAAAGGCACACATGAATAAACAGGACTGCTGGAAGTCTAACAAACTGACAGCCCATCCCGGGGAACACAAAGAAGAATGTTTGCCTAAACACTGCCTTTCAGCAAGACTGTAATCAAAGATAAAAAAACCCATGTATGATAAGAAAGATTCCTGGTGGTTCTGGCACAGTGAATATTTTCTACGTAATCGGGAAAGTTTGGAAACATTTGAATATGCTGTTTTATTGGCTTCCTTTCAAAAACAAAGAAAAAACCCAAATGGCTGTACCTCAGACAGCAAACATGGCCCCAAAGCAGTTATTAAACCAGGAAAAAGAAGCACAATTCTTCACATTTTCAGCACTATGAATAAAGAGATAATGGAAGGCTGCATAGATATCTGGTACCAGGCTGTCCACAGGACAGGGGTATAACTATTACAAGTTGAAATAATCAACTTGCTTTTATCGAGGAGTCAAACAAAAGAGCAGAAAGGAGAGCTGCAGCTGCATATCTCAGCAGGGACTGGACTGGGCAACGTGACACTGTCAGATATTACGTCCTGAACATTAGCCCTCCTGTGATGAGTGCTCAGTAGGTCCACATTGGATGACTTTGAAACTGATCCATGAGCTGTACTAGGTTTGCAGGAAATCCTGCCAGCTTGCATTTTCTGAAGTGACTAGAGATTAAACAAAGAGACAGAAAGACTGTGAAAATAGGAAAAATGGGAATGGTGGGAATACCAGTCAAAACAAGTGAGATAAACTGGCCTTCTTTCTAGAGAAGCATGATGATCTCACCTAAAAGTTTCTTACAACTATGGGAGTTATCATTTCAAAATCCTAACAAACGACAGCATGTGCTGAGCAATCGATGCTCTCCTCATCAGAGTGTAAGTCCACTAAATACTGTTTCTGAAAACCCACAGAGCATGGAGTGCTCCTGGACTGTACATGAGCCCTCCCTAGAGGCAACAGTCTGCATGGAAAGGACTTCACCTTGGTACAACTGATTTGTGCTAGGGAAAGGCAGCACAGGCTACACATACAGGGTTTGGGTTTTAATACAAGTTAATACTGTTTATCTGAATTTGAACAACAGAGGTAGCTGTGGAATATAATGAGATTGTGAGGGAAAGAAATGCACTGGCTGAACTTTTAAGCCACAAAACAGCACTGACTAAGCCAACAACTGATTAGTTATTTTTTCTCCTAAAAGCAGGAGGAAGAGAAGAAGATATATCTACTGAAATACAAGCTAAATCACCCAGCAGGTATTTCTCAGATGCATGGGAATAAAACATAGTGTAAAGGATTATTAATGTTTATTATGTAGGTCTGTTACAATGCAGTCCATCACCAGCTATCTTCAACAAGCTCAAAACTTATGCCTAAATTAGCTGGGAGTTTTACAGAAAACAAAGAACGTGGGTGTACGGCCTGAAGGGGATCTCACTGGGTTAAGCTGTGCCATTACTCCAGCAGTGGAAGCCCGCAGGCTGGCAAACTGATGATTTACACCCACAAATCCCCCAAAATGCCTCCATGTGCAAGAGTGTAGCAGTGAAAGGAGCTGTAATGCGTAACTGCTTCATTAGTCATGTTGACAAATCAGAAATAACTCAAGATACCTTAATTACAAAGCCTGAAATTCACTTTTACAGCTCACTGGGAGTAGTGGGAAAGGAATCAGTCCTTCAAGGGAAAGGGATGAGATAGTTAAAGTTGTTAGGGATAGTAAAAGGGCTGCAAATGTTATTTCTAAGCTGATAAAAACATTTTAATGAATCATTCTTTAGAGGTTTCTTTCCTACATTGCTATTTTATTTTCAAGATGCTCCTTATCCCTTAACAACTGAAATGAAAAGATGATCCTGAATGTCTCCACTAACACCCACAAGCCCTAGAACAGGCATCCCAAACCCATACAAGCCACATTATTAAAGCAACAGTTACAGCACACTTAAAAGTCCTTTGTATAATAGCCCTATTGAAGGCAGTTCTGTGGGGTCAGTCTGTGTGTCGACCCCAGGCAGAACAGGCTACGTTCACCTGAAATGTAGAGGTCTGGCATATCTGTTTTGTCCAGGAGGCAAAGAAACTTACCCTCAAACACACAACTCCCTATGAGAAACCTGATGTCAGTCAGTTATGAAACATCAATGCTTCAAGGCATCCACAAGGTGAAACAGTGGTAGGAAAGCCTGCTCATACCTCCCTAGAGCATGCAGGGATTCCACCAGCTGCTCAGGAAAGACCTAATATAAGCTGTAAAAATAATTTCACTTTCAAACAGGGAGGCTGCTCCTCTCTATATCTCTCTAATTGAGCAGGAAAGCAAGCCATTGGGACAGCAGAGGAAACCTGCTCTTTTCCTCTCCTGGAGAAACGTAATGACATGATGGCAAAGTGTTTTTTATCAGTTCCTTGGACTGAGAGAGCCAACTCTGCAACATTCATCAGGAGAAGAATAGACCAGGAGAACAATCAGAAATCCATTAGCAAGCTGCCACTCGCCTCTGTGGCTGCCTGAGCTCCCGATCAAATGTCAGAGCTTATGTTACTCGAGAGGAGGAAAAGAGGAGGGAATTGTTTCAAACTGATTAAGATATTACAATCTTTAGCTTTTATTAGCATGAGGGCAACCATTTGCAATTTACATTGTCCCTTTAACTAAGTTTCTCAAATCTGAGACAAAAGCTTCCAGCGTAATTCAAATGCTGAAAGGTCTGCTCCAGTACCACCAACTCACACCACCTGGAAAGTGGTGGGAGGAGAAGGAAAAACTGGAGAGTGAGGTAGAGTTGCTCATTGGTTGTGTTTAATGCTTTTACTGCCAAAACTCAACTGTGAATACTGCAAACTTGCAAGAAAATAGCAAGACCTACCAACACTGCTATTTACAAGCAGGGGAGTGACCCTGTAAGAATACATTAGCTCATCATCAGTATCTCATCCTGCTCTTCTGCTAAGCTGCAGGCTCATTTCTGCTGTAAGTAACACTTTGTTGTCCATGTGGCACAGAAAGAGATAGCTCCAAAACCAATCTGCTCAATCAAAATCTTCCCCTCTCCCAGTCACTTCTTCCCTTAGACAAAAGGTTGATTAGCCCATTTAAAAACAATGCAAACAACCAGGTTCATATATACGTTTGTACACTGAAAACAAATGTCCATACCATTTCTCTCCAATGTTATTTACAACATCTCTGAAAGCTATGATCTGCCAGAGACTAGAGTAAGATATTCTGAGCAGCACATCACATATTGAAATGATTTCTGCAGATTTGCTCCATTCATATAGTGTTGATGCTTAAAATATAATTAAGAATTTCAATCAGAAACCTTGCATGTGTATTAGGAAGGAAAATAATAATAATAATTTTAAAAAAGGAATTCTCCAGAGCAAGTATTTCCATCTGCAGAGTGATTCTCATTATCTTTCATCTGCCAAAAAAACTAAATTAAAATATCAATCAAATGTAGTGATCCAAGTAAAAGTCTCAAGCTGCATCTTCGGTTCAATAACAGCAATTATTGTGTCATTGTTCTCAACTCGTTGAGCTCCTCAAATGAGATCAGAAATGACTACAGCAAAAAAAAAAAAAAACACAAAATCCAACAAAAATCTGTCATCCACAATACCTGAATTACATTTGAATCGTGGTATTTTTACTTCTAAAACAGATAACAATGAAATGAAATTAAGGTTGTCAGCATTTCCATTATGAACTGCTTGCCACAAAAACTACAACTTTACACTCTTTGCATTTTTTATTTAGGACAATTTGTCTATTTTTCAAGTAAAAGTCAGTCTGAAGCTTTGAAATGTGCTAGAAACAACATGACAGTATTAGATCCTGGAGGACTAAAGGGTACTTACTGAGCAAGGCTGAGTTACACTTCCTATGACACTTGAAGTTCAACATGTGCACAGTGTTTAAGCCAGTGTGCCCAGCTATCACAGTTTACACACAGGAACAGACAGATGAAACAGTATATGGTGCCATCTTAAAGCTCCAAAGCACCCTCACAGACTATTACAAGGACACCTTAACTCACAAGAGATTCAGCAAGTTTCCTTTGCCTGCACACATCAGACTCACACAAAAGGACATTAAAATACTGTAAATAGTGTAAGGGAGCTAGTGGCAAAACTCTTCAGCAATTCCACATGCTGTAACACACAGCTCCAGGTCTATTAGTAGTCCTGGTGCTTTACAAGTTGAGATCTCCTAAGCAAATTGCTTGCAATGATAGCTGCTAAATCATCTTTATTTCACAAAAGCCATTTAGGGATATTTAGACTCGGATCCCTCGAAGTCTAAATGCCAGCTGACAGTGAATCTTCTTTAAAACATAAGTTAAGAACCGATGGGGTGGGTAATTTGTTCACTGGTAATAGGTCTCGGTTGTTCACATAACCCAGCCTGGCAGGGATCAGCCATCACTAGCATCCAACAACTGTGGCGTGGCTGATACCAGATCAGATGAGCTATTAGTTATGGCCCAGTTCCTATAAGACAGATGTCCACACTGCAATCCATAAGCACAGCAATCAGCCTTGCTGGGAAAGTGGGCAGCACATACTGAAATGCCCTTTCTACCCCTAAAAAGCCCACAACCCTTCCACCAGGCACCACAGCCAAGCACTCACTGTCAGTACCTGCAGATCTCCCGAACTGGAGACTCCTCTAGCAGGGGTCTCAAACCAGCACCTTTTAAAACGCTACACTCCTGTAAATATCTCAGGTTTTTTAAGAACAAATTAGTTGAGCATATTCTATGAAGTTATTTCATCAGGTTTTGCTCTGTTCTTTTATTCCAATCTGCTGCACCTTCCCTTGGAGAGGTTATTAAACGCTCTGCTAATGGCCGCCAGCACTCATTTAATTCTTCTTAATGAACGTATGAGTGAGTAGCGGAAGCTATTATGTAGGGCTTAATAAAGGGCGGGAAGGAATTTCCTAAAATTTATTGCCACAGGCTGCTGCTTGAAGATAAAATAAATGGTAATTGCTTGAAACAGGAAAGAGGAGGATGATAAAATGTCCCTAGATATGAGGTAAAAAAAAAATAAAAATACCAAGTGCTATGAACCAAAATGTCCAAGGCCAAAGGATTGCAAAAGCAAGATGCTCTCCTCCCAGCCTGGAGCTTTCTGTAATCCACAGGATGTTTCCTTCGAACATGGATGCTGAATGATGAACTCTATCTCAGCTCGAATGACTATTTAACAACACTAGAAAGACAACCATTCATATACATTTTAAAAAACCTCAAAACATTAATTTCAAAAGCATCTTATGAAAATATGATTTGCAGGAAAGGGACAACGTGGGGAAAAAGTGGAAGGACAATGCTTTTGGATTACTGAGTCCAGCAATACCATTTTTCCCAAAGTACAGGGTTTACGGTATGAAGGAGATACATAACATTTTGCTACAATTATGGTTCTTCTTTCCTATCACTGTTTTGGTCAGGACTGATGGAAGAAGGAAAATTGCCAAGAGCTGGACCCATGTGTTGTTTCTTCAATTTCTGCCACTGATTGTTAAAATAAATAAAAATCAGAGACAGAAAGTGTCTGAATTGGAAGTGGTGAGTGTCTGTCCTGCACCAAAGTGCTGCAATCACACTGTCAGCCTTCAAGTCAGCTCCAGGTCAGACCTCAACAACTGGCGAGAACAAACTGGAAATCAAAGACCCATCCCAATGTCACTGCAATCTAGGAGAAAAATACAGGTCTGCAAAACAAAGCTTTTTATTGCAACACACAACAGCCTTCTGTTCACATCATCCTTCAGGCTTCACTCAGACAGTATGATCCAGTCATACAAATGAGTTTAGGAAAAAACTTTGATCAGTGTTCTCAAGAAAGCTGAACAGTAAACTTCCCAAGAATGGATCTGATTCTCTTAAGCAGTTGGGAGAAATATTTCACACATTAGAGACTGCCAAAGTATTGACTAAAATCAGACTATTTGTGAGTTTCACAAACTTGTATGTTTAATTACAGAAGCAGCAATCTGAGATTGCAACACTCTTTTATTAGAGCAATAGTTGAACAGTTACAGGCTGTGCCAGGAGGGGAGAGCGGGAAGGTGTACGCATCAGCTTTGCAGAGTGCCACCAGCATTTCAGGTACAGCTGCCTCAAAAAGGACACCACCAGTCTCTAAGCACCATCTTCCCAAAATGCAGCAGGAAGGAACAACTACGCAGAACTATAGAAAGAAAATGTCAAAATAGCAAACTGAGTGGGCAAGGTATCTATTTCCCTTTATGTAAAGGGGCAGAAAGAAGGAAAAACTATTTTCAATAGCAAGCTAATATATCCAAGAGCTTAAAAGTTGACCCAAGAAGAAAAACAAGATTACGTTTGCCCTTTTTTTGCTGCTTAGGGCAGACAAAGCCCCTCTCAGAAAACCACCATTTTTCATGCCAGCTTTGACCATGTTAAAACCTGGGGAAAAAAGAGGATAAAATCCAATTTTTCTTTTTTAAATCCTTGGCAGGTCATCTACAAGAGCAGGCCAACAGCTTTTCTAGCAGGCAGGAAGAAATTATGATTTTCTTTTCTAAACAAGGATTTTAGGTTTCTTGAGCTCAACAGCAGGATTTTCATAGTCTGACAGAATACAAAGCAATCAGCCAACCTACAGGAGCATCCAATTTGAAGACAGACCGTTGCTTCTCAGGGAAAAAACAACAATTTGGTAGAGATGAAAAACAAAACAAAACAAAACCATCTCTAGCACCCTGGAAGACAAAAGGCAAGCAGCTCCAAGATGTGTGAGAGGTAACAATTGGATAGCATTTGACAGGAAGAAAAATCAAACCCAAAATGAATGGGTGTAGCATTTTGTGTATCAGCACTATTACATACTGTACAAAAGGCAGTGCTTCTAATTTAAACCAGCAAATAGAAATTATCCCATCCCATAGTACCTTCAGGCACTTCCACATTTCTCTTAATCCTCTAACACTCCTATGAAGAAGTCTTATTAGCTAGTTACATGGGCTTATAGAGCAAGAAGTTGCCATTTTATGATGATAAAGAACATAAAGACGAAGGATCTGGTTGTTGACTTACAAACAAACCAAGCAGGTTTGTTAACTACCCGTGATGTGCACTGCTGTTCCCTGCTACAAGGCAGAACGCAGCATTTCATTTCCCTCTGCACTGGCATATCCCTGGAATCATTACCTACTAAAACCTCAATTACCCAATCCAAAAATATACATTTTGCTTACCCGAGGACAATCTCAGCATTGAGAGGAAGTGATTGAGAAAGACCTCAATTATTCTTTCAAATATAACAGTAGCTGATTATCAGGCATAAAGAAAAAGCTGGGTTTTCTTTTTTTTTTTTTCATTTATTTGGTTTGGTTTTGGTAGCAAGAGTTTTCATTTCTACTGTCTACAAGAGCCAGATGTGGGAGGAAAAGCGTAGGTGGCATAAGGGAAAGTAGGAATGAAGGTCCTTGTCGTGGTTTATCTGTGGTACACTACGTTTCAAAATAACAGGAGCTCTGTCATCCAGGCTGGCTCATAACCGCCCCCGCAGCAGGAAGCGGCAGAAGAACCCCAGAGAAGCCACGCACATTTCCGTCGTCCTCCTCCCCCCTTCCCTGTTATCTGCTTTTACTGTGTGTCTCATAAAACACCCCCAGGCCAATGCCTGGTAAGGCCAACTCTTCAAAGCCAGACCTTTCATAAAGTGTTCCAGGTATGATCCCAGGTTAAAAGCAATTCTTGCTCCACAACAGCAAACCCAGGATGCTCAGATTTGATGCATTAACCTCCAAAAATAAAGAATCAGGACAGGTGATTTGTAACCAAGAGTAGTTGGAGGTGCTGCATGGTGCAAGGAGATTAATTCAGGCAGCTCTGGAGAGACTTCGTTTGGGCAGGACCTGCATTCACACAACTTTACTAGGCAGCTGGCCCCACAGCAAGAGCATCTGGGTGTAGGTGCACTGACAGAACTTCCCAGCAAAAGCTCACCCACAGATCTCCTTCCCCCAACTGTTTTTTCATAACACTTGGCCTAAAGTATTACACTCAGAGATTTTTTTTTTTTTAATTTAAAAAAAAGGAGACAATTTTTGGATAGGGAGAGAGGAGCAAGGGAAAGTGTCCAACCTCCTCTCTTCCATTTTGATGTAGCCTTAAGAAACCCATTTCTTCAGCTTTGCATTCAGCATCACAGTGATGGTAATTTTTAATTGTACTGCATATCTGTACCCATTTTAAATAAATCAGAATTTCTTTACACATCAGGAATGCATCTTAGAATACCTTTGCAATGCATCTCCCCTTAAGTAAAGCCTTCCTCCCCAAAGGAGGCTGCAAAGCTCTCACGGACTCATCCCTTATGCACGCTGCACAAATGGGTACCTCCACGGCAGCTGGCTACGGGTATGACGACAGTACACTGCAAAGCAAGGATACAGAGAACTCAAATCCAAGTGTGATTGTGTAAGACTGTACTAAAGAGGTCTCTGAGGTAGAAGGGAGCACCTTTACTTGCATGGGGTTAGTTTTACTGCTAAAAATTTTAGAAGTAGTACATTTTTAAAATTCAGCTGCTAGCAATTCCAATTTGAGAATCATAAAAAGTACTATATTAATAATTGAAAGGCAAAAAGCCTATGTGATTCGCTCCAGTCCTCAGTCCCTCTCCCCAAAGGGCTTAATTTGCCTTAGGGGAGCATTTCACAAGCAGCACATCAACTTTCTCAAATACAACTTCAGCAGATGAAAGCTTTATAACCACAGAAGAACTGCCATCCTTCTAATCCTGGAAATTAAAAACTGTGACATCCATGGAGCTATTTAGAATAATTTAAAGATATAATGGCCAAAATATTTCAGCCCAACCAAAGACTTCAGGAGAGTTATTTCAGATGCAGCTCACCATCAATCTCCCCATTTTAGCCACAACATCCACCCTTTATCAACCAGCAGACAGCGTTCCGCCATCGCCGCCGTGACTCACGCAGGCAAGGGTGACGAGGCACCCTCAACATGGGGTGATTCAAAGTCTATCTGGTGGCCATGAAATGTGTTTCATTCCAGGGGCTCCAGCTCATAGGGTTCTGAAGTCCAGCTGAAGCCCACCACTTCCTAATTTGGAAATGCTGCAGATGAGGGAGATGCCTGAGCTGGAAAGCATCTGCTCTGTTGGTGTCTGAGTCTTTCACCTTGATGTTTTAATGCCTCTGTAGTTATGCAGGACTAAAGGATGTGAACATGGCCAATAAAATGTAACAGTCACTTTTCTGGGGAAAAGTAAGCTAAGTTATCAAATCAGAACAAAACCACCTCACTGGATTTGTGCAACGAGTGGAATGCAAATATTTCATCTCAACATTTCATGGTTCTTTGAATCCTCACCTGATACTAAATGCAGCATTGATCACCTTTCTCATTTAATGCTCTTCAAATCCTTTGTTTTTACCCACGACTACAAAGCCATGCTACTGCTCAGTGAAGTTTGCAATTACTCTCAGGAGAGGTCTGCTTATCAACATTGCGGCAGGTCTTCAATGAAATGTCATGCAGTACCTTTGCTTTGCAGAGACAAAACTGCAGTAACTGAAATGATTATATTAGCATTTAAAGCTAGTATTTGCCTCTAAAAATTCAACCTTTATTGTTCTAATGCATCCTTTTGCTTAGGTCTAATTAGACTGAAGTTTTTCCAACTGATTTTTTTTCCTAGTGACATAGAATGTGAAAGGTTGAGCAACACTTACACTGTCTCATGTCATCACCTCATAACAATAATTACTACTTATTATCTGAAACATGCACCTTGACATCCAAACCTCTGTGTGGGAGGCACTATTTAGACATAACAGACAATCCACAGAACCCAAAATAACTGCAGCTTTAATATGAACATCAACAGTATCAAATGATGGGAATATCTTCATCTTCCCTCCAGTTAATTTCCAGTAAAGGATATCTATTGTGTATTAAACAGCTGCACATTTGGAAAAAAACATATATATCAAACACATTTAGTGCAATCCATCAACAGTCTTTAAGAAGTAAAGGTTTGATTGCAGAGAATTTTAAATGCAACAAGTTAAATACATTCAAGAAGAAATAACAGCTTGGCAAAAAATCAGGATTTTTCACTTGAGCTTTCCTAAGTTATTTGCAAACATTAGGTGTAGCCAGACAACAGCTCTAATAGCTGTTCCAGTAATTCTGGCTAAACTACATTGTACCTTTTAAATGAACATTATGTGTTGTCAGATTTACAGAGGAGAGGAAGAGAGCTTAGACCTCATAAAAATAATAAAATTCCATTCAAGCATACATATTTATAGCTTAAACTATTTTGTTAGATGCACTAAATCTTCATTATTATAATATTCTCCCGCCCAAAAGAGATTTGAGTAAAATAGAGTATTACTAGATTACAGCTTTGCATTTGTCAGCGTTGTTATGACTTCATAAAAGTTTAACTCGACAATTAGCTTTGTGATAGCAATTCTGACATTCAGACAACACCAACTGTGTAAATAGCTGTAACAGACTGAATATTGTTTTCAGCTCTTTCTTGAGCATCCCTGCCAGGAAAAGCTCACATGTTGAGAAATGCTGGACACAATGCTACAAGAGGATTTACAGAATCAATTTCTATACTGAAACACAAAACTTAATATTTAAAAACAGTATATAATTTAAAAGTCAGTGTGGCATAACAGAAGAGGTGAGATCAATGCAGAAGACAGCAGTAAGTAAAAAGGAACACAGCACTGAAAACTATTTCTTTTGTTTTAAAAAAATGACAAATGGACTGAAATGGAGTTCAAAGAGATGAGGAAGCAAGATTTTCCCATTAACAGCAAAAGCAAACATCACCTGCCAACCTCTTTTTCATCAGCAAGCAAGCTCAGAAAGATCAGAGTCTCTAAAAACAACTAAAAAGACTTGACAGTCACTACTTCTGAAATTCACTGTTCTCACTTCTGACCCGGGTTTTTGCCATTAGCTTTTGCTCTTTTCCAAGACACTTCTTACTGCAGAGTGTGTGTTTTAAACAGAGCAAGTTGTTTAAAAGATTCAAAGAAGACACCTGGTGGCCAGTGCATCAAATGACAGTTGAATTTTCCTCAAGGTTTATAACAAGGGTATCACAAAAATCCAAGGGAAAACAATTGAGTTTAGAGAGTAACAGCTCTGCTGATTAACCCATTGTGGTCATGCCAGAAGCTGAGAACTGGGGGACAGCCCTTCACCAGTCACAATAAATGAAACAGCAAACATTTCCTCAAATCTCAAACAATTTCCTATTTAGAGTTTCCAGGTCCTTATTCCACTATCACTCACACATTCATCCTCTGGAAAAATAACCTTGTTTATTCTGAGAACACACACAGAGTTACGCCAGGCACGGGTAGGCAGCTCATCTGCTTGTTGGGTGTGCTGCAACAACCTGATGGGAGTCCATGTGTGTGTGCTGGTAAATTCTGGATGTGTAGAGCAAGAGAAATTTCCTCCTAGACAGTGTCAGTGTGATGGGAAACACAGGAAACAGGCCCAGGTCAGTCTGTACTTTCAACAGTAACAGACATTGGACAAGGAACAAAAAGTAAGTCTGCAAAAGGAGGACTCATACTTCAGTAAGCTCTGCCATTCCAAACCAGAGGCATTCAACAGGCAGCAGACTATGTAATTCACTATAGTCCTCATCCTGCATTATTCCCAGACCGTCATTCCCTCTGATGCAAACATGTAATGCAAACCACAGTAGAATAAAGTTCAGCTTTTTCCTATTTTATGAGCTTTAAGGAGAGACCAGATCAGACAGCATTTGCTACTGATCAGACAGCACTTCAAAGGATGAGCTTACAGAGGGGCAGACTGGACACAGCGCATGCCCTGGAAAGGCATATGAGAAGTACCAAGTTGATATAGCAGGAATAAAGTAGAAACTGAAGTCAATCTAAAAGATAAATGCTCCAAAATGCCTTAGAAAAACAGCACTAATGGATAAGACGCTTCTCAAGGCAGGCACTGCCTAGCAATATTGATTCTTTAATATACACAATGAAACTAAAGTCTTAATGATTAATAATCTGTTGTGAAATTCTACTCATTAAGTAAAAAACAGAGCACAGAGATGACAACATAAATCAAGCAGTCTCCTCACTCATGAAAGATGATCTTGCTTGTCGTCCATGTAAATTAGCAGCACTCACTCTGCAGAAAAGCAAGTTCATGCTTTTCACAACCTAACATCTCTTTGAGCAAGTTAAAAATACTGGGAAAGCACAAAAAACTCCACCAAATCTAACTATTTTCATAAACTACTTTAGACAAAAACTAAAGCAAACTGACGCTCAGGGCCTATGATTACGAGACCTGTGGAAAGGGACTCCTCCCACATCACTGAACACTATTTTAGCAGATTCATATCAAATTTTGCCATCAGGGCAGTGCAACTTCCAGACATTTCACAAAAAGCTATGCTTAATATCAAAGTGCAGAACTGAGACTAAATGTGCAAGTTTAAAGAAAGGACTAAGTTAAGAACTAAGGAAAGACACTGCCTTAGGTAGCTTTACTTACTAAAATTGTCTAGATGTTCATTACTCTTTTTATCTAGGACTCCTCTTTGAACTGATAAAATGGTAAGCAGACTAATAATCTGTATAAATTGTTTAGATTGATCATCAGTCAGCATAAAGCAAGATAAAGAACTGACTGATAAGACAGTCAACAAAAGCAAAGCAACAAGAGCCCCTCTTCCTTCTGCTGAAACTGCTCTTCCTGTTCCTACAGTAATGAACTTCTGCAACTCACAACAGTCTTTTTTATAAGGAGATCTACTGCTTCCAACAAAAAGGACACAGTATATCTGAAATGACAAAAGACTGCTGGGTGAAGACACTAGTGCTCCACAGACATTGCAGAAAAAAGAAAAGCAAAGTCCACCTGCAGTAATAAAGGCAGGACAGTAGAATTTGAAACGCTCCCTTCAGTCTGCATGAATGCAAGTTAATCAGAGCACTTCACACAGCTAAAAGAGATCAATCAACAGAACAAGACTTTCCATAGTCATTTTCACCTTTCTGTACCCTCACCATTTGCCATGTGCCACTGAGCCCACTGCAGAGAGCATCTGGGATGACTCTCTGAATTCCCAACTCTGAGCAACAGGACTGTGTCAACTCCTAACTTTCAAGCTTAGGATTTAAACTCTTCAATTTAAAATGCTGTGAGACTGTTGGTAAAGATTGAAGTGTGCTGAATGAAATGATTGCTTACAAGCAGTGATTTATATTCTAATACCCTGCAGCTTTCTCTTGCCTCCCTGATCTTCTCACACAGCCTTCCTATTAAATTTTGTACATAAGAATGCAGAACCAGCAAAATCTATTAAGGAAAGTCTGGCATACAAGCAACCACTACCAATTCATCATGAAGGAGATGAACTGCTTAAACATGGCAAGATATCAAAGATTAGTCAGTGCACAAAACAGAACTGCTTTTGCTCAGGAAAAAGGATTAGCCTTTCCCCATCATCATCTTCCACTGCAACATGTGGAAAAGCAGTTTAGCAAGTCTTAAGTCTCTTTCCTAACATATTCCAACCCTAGATCAAGTTTTGTGGAGGATCTTCCTAGCAAAACCTACTGGTATTTCATAATTGGAGCAGGGAAAATATAGCAAGAGCTTTGTATAAGGAGAAGGTATATAGCCAGAGGCAGTAAACAAATCTGGTGTGCAGCAGATGACAGCATTAACCAGACTAATATTGAAGCACATTGAAGTTGAATACATAAGCAATGATCTCAAATGCTGGGGATAAGTCTCCTAATAGAGATGAAAATTAAAGTTTGGGAGCTGTCAAATCTCCAACTTAACAATGAAGACGAAAGTTTTGTCAGTTTAAAATGCAGACCTGAGATACTGAAGGTAGGCTCTAAGTAACAGACTCCTATTAGGCTAATGCCAACGACACAATTCCAGCAGAACGGTTTAAAGCAGAATCAGGAGTGGTAAAATTTTCTCTAAAGTCTTGGGAAAGCAGAGATAGGGTGCTCCAAAGAACACTAGAAAGAGATAAATGTAGGGTTTGTAACTACATGGGTTTAAAGAAGCAGAGTCTAGTATGGAAGAAACTGCATTTAAATCATTTTCACATATGGGCAACTGACTACCTAACAAATGTATATTGTGTATAAAGAAGATCTACTGAACTCACCGGTAGGGTAAAGGATAACAAGTACAAAATCATCTATTCTTGCTCGATCAAAACCTTGCTGGAACACTCAGATGATAAAAGTATACTGCAAAGTCATACAGTTATCAAGAGAGATTTATTCACAAGAAAAAAAACCCCACCTTCTTGCAATTCTGTATTTTCCTATATGATATGAAAATGATAAAAATAATAAACACCAATACAACTGTAAATGCTGTATATACTCATATATGCTGCTCAATCACAAGGTCCTGAGGAAGGAACAAATTATAAAGTGATTTACTCATTTTCACAATGCAAACAGTTGAAACATGTAACAGGATAAAACAAGATAAATTATTAAACCTGAAGACTCTTCAAAATCATTTTAAAATCAATAATACAGGAAAAGACACTTTACATGGTTTTGGGTTTTTTTTCTAAAACTGAATTTCATAGGGCATGTCTCCAACTGGCAGTTGGGGAAAGCTTATGCTATGGATCTGGTTTGGACAGTTACTTCCTAATTAATGTACTAAAACTTTCAGCACTCTTGTAAGAAAAAACACTCAGATCCAAATGAAAGAGGCTATAGCAGGCTGAATTCAGCTATATACAGTACTAAAGGTATAAGGGAAATAGATTCAGTCCCTGGAGTTTGTCTCTCTTTACGGCAGTGTAAAGAGCTCGTTTAAGCTTCCCTATCACTTCTCTGCGGTAAGAGGAACTATCAGAAAAGCTACATTTTATCACTCTTAGTGACAAAGAGAAAAATATCCATAAGTGCTTTACCAACTATACTCCAAAGATATTTAAAATAAAGATCAAAGCTGAGCAACCGTCACTCCCTGGTACTGTAAAGGTCTAAGACAGATTCAAGAAGAAAGTTCCTTCTCTTTCTACCAACTTCACAGTCATATTTGTATTACTTAGCAAAATGACTTGATCACAAAACACTGAAAAAGTTCTAAGACCAGGTTGACATCTATCAGCGATTCATTATATATAACAAGAAGCAGCAAATATTAAAGTCTCACACTCAACACCTCTTCTGAAAGTTTCATCTTCCTCTCAAATCAATGATTTCTCTGTTACTGTAAAACTGGCATCAATGACTGCAAATACACCACATCTAACAGCTGCATCATTGACAAGACCTATAACTCAAGAGATTATTTACCATCATTTTGCCTTACTAAATCCAAACATCACACTCAAGTTCCCACCAACACATCCATCGAAAGACAGTCCCCATCTCTTCTTCACCTTGGCATCACAGCTGTAATGATTTGAATTCTTTTGTTTAAGAGTTCAGGTGCTGCTTTTGCTTAGAGCTGCTGTTCTACAGAGATGCTGCAGGAAATCTGCTCAGTGTGTAGCACAGCAACAACCTACCCAAGGCAGGTAAAGAAGGTGTGGTGTTTGCAGATCACTTCAGTTAACTACTGCCAACACTGGGATCAGAGTTGAGCCCTGTGGGAATGTGTCATTCTTTTCACAAGTTTGGGTTTTGCAGAGATTAATGTTCTGGACAGGCACAAAATACACTGGCATGCAAACTTTGCAATGCATTGACAAAGTCTTTCCCATTAACCATCTACCCACCACAGCTTTTCTCTCAGTTGGATGATCCCAAAAAGCAGTGACCACAGACTCATTTCTCAGCCGAGTACGGAATAAGAGGCAAAATCGCTTGCAAGCCTGGCACTGAGAGAAAGTATGAAGGCAATCTAAGTGATGGAGTAACCTGCATCATGATGAAATCTGTAACATCTCATCAAGGGCTACTCTGCTGCCCAGGGTAACCATCCCAGCACGAACTACAGCTTGTAAAACACCCTTAGTGTAGAAAGCAGCAATACAAAGAAACAAGCCCAAAATTTGCCCATAGGTTATTTTTCTCTCCCTTAAAGCACTCCTCAACTGTCAACTCGTGACGAAATTTAGAGCCTTTCTGTATTATTCTCACAGAACATTTGACCACCAGCAGAGCCAATTTCTGGCCAGTTGCCTCCTTGCTTTTCAGAAGCCCCTCGATGCCCCCTTTGAGTGCTACGGAGAGTGCAACGACTGAGAAACCCAATTACCTCCCTGGAAGTTGTTTTCCCTTACAGTGTTAGTATCCAATAATATTCACTAACCCTTTCAGCTAAGATCCAGTACCACTGAAGGAATGATGATCTTCAGTGCTCTGAAAAACTGCTGCCTGCTGAATAAGTTTCAGAAGAGCTTAGCAGGTAGCGGTCGCATTGAGACACTCATGAAACAGCTTTACAAAAACACAACCATAACGGGAGAGTCATGCTACTACTAACTCCACATTTCTGTTTTACATTATCACAGGTTTTAATACAGAAGAACTTCAAACAAGTGCTTTTAAGAGTTCAACCGTCTCTAGGGGCTTGCTTAAGGAGCTCACCCCTGGAATTTCTCTTTAAGCATTTCTTAGTTCTGAAAAGCAAGAAACACGATTTTGCTGGGACAAACTAGTTCCCATAGTGTGACAAAGTGTCTGGCATTTAGGAGAAACTGTGTAGTGAAAGAACTGGAAAACAAAGTACAAAAACTGAAGTCCTTGGAAAAAACAAACACATAAACACATCAATCTATTTTTATGAACTACAGCCTATCATAGAATCGTACCTGAATGGGACCGAAAACTAATTAAATACTATTCTGTCCATTAATTGTGAAGTGTGTGAGACTATACATATCAAAGACAAATTATCAATTAAAAATATAGAGGGAGCTTTATAAAATTAACTTTGTCCCCTTTGTATTTTTCCAGATATTATAAGATGGCATTTCTCGGGATAGGAGCAGCCCAAACTCAAAGCAGAGCTGAACAACCACCACCAGTGGTATAGCCTTCTACTGCCTGTATGCTAAAGAACCACTCCATACACTCAGAGAGAGAAACTCTTCCTCATGTGGATAAGCGAGGCTGATCTTTTGCAGTTCTCTTAACAGATGTCCTGGCCTCGATGTCCCCTTTCAAGTTTATTCTTTTCTAAATCAAGACACTGAGGTCTCTTGTGGACATATGGCATATGGACGTTATAGATGCTATTTTTCTTTGCAAATGTGCTAGGATCTTCTGACCTCAGGTCATACCGGCAAGAAGTTACCATCTGCCTGTTCCTGTTAGATGATCAAAAAGGAGTGTTTCTGGCTCTTCTGCTACATCAAAACACCAAAGGTAGTAAGAATATTGCACTGCTTGCAGTTAGCACTCACACTGTATCTCATCTGACCTTGAAACTGTCCAAAGTAGTAAAAGCAGAAACCAAACTGGAGGTGAAGGAACCCAAACCACTAACCAAAAGTGCTGTAAATGCACTAAGCAAATGAGAAATTTATTTATTCCAACAGTTTTCACACCAGCAGTATCTATAAACTTTCCAAAAGAAGTCTTTTTCCCCTGTGCCAATTAGCAGAATCCCTTTTGTAAAGGTAATTATGCTTGTTGCTGACCATGGCATCACCACCAGCTATGGCTGGTCTATGTCTGTGAAAGAGAAAACTCAAAAACAACGAAACAAACTACAAATCAGAAACAAACTATAAATGAGAATGCATCTAAGGCCGAAATGAGAAACTTGTACAAAGTTAAAATGTTACTTCCTTGTATTACACATTTAGTTGTACAATAATCTCTCCCCAGGTTTCAAGCAATCAGACCTGAGTATTTTCTTAATAAACAATCACAGAAGACTTGCATTAAGAAGCAAGGGAAAGAAAACAAGACTGCCACGAAGTACAATATCTTTGTATCTGCACCTAGCTCCACAAACCAAAATTAAACCAAAGTTAAGAACAGCAGAAACCTCTTACCATGTTCAACGAAGACATTACAGTGCGGGCCCCCATGTCTCGATGACTCCTTCTTCCCTGCTCCTTTGATAAAGTGCAGGGCAGGCAGACTTGGCCTCCTTTGGTCCCCAAGAACTTTTCCAGGCTGCTGCCCCATAAAGTAACTATAGGCAGCCTTTCCCAGGATGAGAAGTTTTGGAAGAAGTCTGTGGTCCCTGATCTTCCAGGTTTGGAAGGAGAATGTATTTTAGGTGGGTGCGTTGGTTGCGCTCACTGCGGGATAAAGTCACTTGAGGTGAAGAATTAAGACAAGCGCAGATCCTTTCAATGCTTTTGAAGACAACAACAAGGCTCCTTAGGTGACTTTATACAAAAAAAACCCCTCAAGTAAAAGTTCCAACTGTTTAGTAATGACCAACCGTTACCAAAGTTTCAGGTTGCCATATGTAATGTGTCTTCCACTGGGTAAAGGATAATTAGTTCATCTCACAAGCAAGAAACCACATGTAGGCTCACCCAGGGCAGGAAACAGCCATTCCCACTGCAACCAGTGTCAAGGTTTCTTTTTTTTTCCTCCTTTTCTTTTGCATAGCATTGAGTTAGCAAAGGCCAAAGAGCCACGTATTTGGCTTCAAGTATCGCTGAAGTCTAGCAGGATCAATTATGCTGAAACCATGTCAGCTTCGCAAAGCAAAGCAGAGGCAACTGGGCCTGGCAGGCTCCACACGCTCCTTGGGGTGAGGGAATGGGTCGGGGAGCTCCTCACAACAACGCCTCGCCTTCTTCCATCGCAATCCACCCGCACCGCCGCTACCTCTCCCGCACGCCAGTGAAGGTGAAGCGGGCCAGCGGGGCCTGGGAGGCCATGGTGGTGTCGAAGCGAGGCTGGAGCCGCTGGGCCGGTGCAGGTGGCCGCCCTCCCGGCCTGCTGCCCGCCTCAGATGGAGCCAGGTGCCGGGGACGGCGTGCGAGGCCGGGGACGAGCTCCGGGAGGCCGGTTCCTGCACAGCAGCCAGAAGAGGTCAAGCGGGGCTGACCCGGCCGACTGCATCCCCGCGGGGGAGAGCGGCGACGGGCAAGGCCCGGGCGGACAGCGGGAGCGGGGCCGAGCCCGGCCCGGCCGCGGCAGGACGCGCGGAGGGCGCCGGGCGGGGGGCGGCGGGGCCGGGCGGCCGCACGCCCGGGGGCAGCGCCGCCAGGCCTGGCAGGAGGACAGGGACGAAGGGCCGCGAGGCGGGGGGTGTACCCCGGGGGGGGGGCTGCCGCCGGGGGCACTCGCGGTGCTGGAGCGAGACTGGCGGGGGTCAGCTGCAGCAGGAGACGGAGATCCCGGAACCCGCGGCGCAGCCCCGTCCCCGGCCGGCGGGGCGGGCGGTCACATCCCCTTCCGGCCCCTCCTCCTCCGCCCCCGCCTCCCGCCCGCTCCGGCCGCTGCTCGCTCCCGCTCCCGGCCCCGGCTGGGCGCCGCGCCCGCCGCCATGACGGGAACCTGCCGGGCGGGGAAGGGGCGGCCCGGAGCACTGAGGGGAGAGGGGGGAACCAGGGGCCGGGCAAAGGCTGGGGAGCCGTGATGGGAGAGAGGATGAGGGAACAGGGGGCTGGGGGACACGACGGCGTCTGCAGGGTGAAGCCGTGAGGGAAAGGGGGTGCCGTGAAGCACTCTGAGGGGAGGAGGAGGTGCATGGAGAGGGCAGGAGGGGAAGATGAGGAAAACTGAAGGGGAGTGGGAAGAGAAGGAAGATGGTGGAAGCAATGGGTGAAAAAGGAATTGACTAGTATAACATCACTGGCAAATGACAGCCAAGGACCCAGAAAACTAATGCCACATCACCCCTTTACAAGGGCCGCCCAAGTTGTTAACTCTTAGAGGTGAGGAGAGACAATGAGAGACCCTGTCCTAGGCACAGGTCTTGAGGGCCCGGGGGAGCTCTGCACCCTGCGTTTCTTGCAAAGATGGACAGGCAAGAGACTGTTACCAGGTCAGCTGTGTACACACATACCAGCTTTTCCCCAACGTGAGATCAGTCACCCTGCTTGCACAAAGGACTTCACTCCCTGATTAATGCTGTCAGAGCACGTGTAGAACTTCATACAAAAACTAACCAGAGAGGCCAATGGATGTGACAATAAACTAAATATTTTATTGATCTACTTTTGTGCACCATTTGGTATAAAGATGAAGTCAAGCCCCCAGATTCTTTCAGCCTGCACTGTGGTGCTCTTAGATGTGCAGCACAATCATTCCCTGAGCTAGAGTACAAGACAGTGATGCTGAAGAGATTTAGTTTCTCATAGTTCCCCCGTTCGCCTTGGGAATAGAAGAGGGTTGGGGCAGCAGCTTGAGGTCAGAGTGTTTTGGTCAAAGGTCTGTGGTTGCTCCCACTCAACAACAGGAGAATACACAAACGCAGTTTTGTGCAGTAGCCTCCTGCTCAGGGTAACCATCTGGACACAGCAGCTTGTTTGTACTGACTCCTCCCTTGTGACAAATCCAAACATACTCCATGTCTCCTGCACTATATTCAAGGTCCCTGGCAGGCATGTATTTTTCATCTTCCAACAATAGCATCTGAAATGTACCGTTAGATACAGCCCTACGGGATCCTCTACCTCTGCTGTGCCAGTCTGCTCCTACATCATAATTCTTAGCCAGGAGACTGATCCCAGTCCATTTCTATTGCATTTCTCCATCAGTGACTCAAATTGCAGGTACTGAGGCCAGAGGAGAGAGAAATCCAGCACATTATACTGAGACAAATCAAGGGTCACATCTCTTGACCTCAGCAGAATTCCTCCTGGTTTATCTCAGCAATGGAGATCAGTCTCTCACTGTGATGATCCAACCCCCTGCTCGGCTGCCAAGGATTGAAGGAAACTGAGGAAACAAAGCTGTCTGTCACCACAGGCTGAGCAGCCTGAGAGAAATTTTATATAAAAAACAATACCAACCAGCCTTTGCAGAAAAAGTTATTCCCTTCTGGGCCTGACAGGAGCATCCTGGTTAATCTCTCCTACCACGGCAAGGCTAGAGCAGGGTGAACTCCAGAAGACTACCATAGCTCCATGATACTCAGATAACCAAAATACATAAAGGTAATTGCAAATTACCTGTTCTGGATAACACAGGCTGTATATATGCTTCTCCCCCATCACCTGAGATCTACGCTGATGAATGTTCTTACTTTTTAGTTAACAGACTAGGTGAATGTATCATTCAGGTCAGGTATTCCTTCTGATCCTTTGCAATCATAAGCAGCAAAGTGGGGCAGGTTCCCTGCCAGCAGTCCCCAACCTCTTTCCACTCAGCAGTTGCTCCAAAAGCATTTCTCTTTTCCCAAAGCAGTGCTGTAGTTAATCTGGGGCTATACACAGGCAGATGGGCCAGCTGGTCACTCACAAATATCATAGCAAGTTATTGGCCCTCTCTTCCTTCCTGAAGGGTATTACATTTTCTGTCCCTTACCCCACTGCCAGTTGTTGTGAACATGGTTGTCTCACGTTAACAAACTTGAAGCTGCCCAGTGGGTTCAGAAATTATTAGAGAAGACAGAGATTGTGTGAATGCAGAAGAAATGAAAACTACACTCTCTTTCAGTCGAGCCTTGCACGTGGCCTGTGTATGTGCCATATGTTTCATAAAAGACATTTCAGTACTTTTTACCTTCAATTAAGTGCAACAGCTGCAGGGATGCTTCCTCCCTAACAATATCTTAAAGCTTCAACCTCTTTACCAACTAATCAACCATAGCATATTAATTATCATTTCAAGACTGCCTGCAGTCTCAGCGGGGTTTCAGTATCTTCTGGGGTCTGCTTGAAGCTTTGTATTTATACCATTCACCCCAGCTGAACAGCAAAACTACATGTGGATGACACAGACGTACTGTAATCAGCAGCAGTAATTGGATTAATAACCCACTAACACAAATCTAAAACCCCAGTGGTTATTACTGGGAGCCAAGGGAAGGGTTGCCATTCCTCATTAGCCTTCTACACTGTTCCCATCCATGCAGATGTGGAGAATGCTGCCACCAGCCTCACACACAGAGTCAGAAGTGTCATCACCAAGCTTTTAAGTTTCAAATGTCCCAAGTCATATTGAGGATGAGATTGTTCTAACACTTACTAAGGAATCCTCATAACACTCAAAAATGCGTCTGGTATGGAGCATTACACCCCATATCCCCGAGAAGTACTACTTCACAGAGGCAGCCCAGGGAGAAGTTTGAGTTGTGCAGCAGCAGAACAGCTTCTCTGTGTCCTTGCTTGTCCTTAGCCCCTGAGCTCTATAATGCTCTAGTATTTAGGTAGCAGCACTGGTGGCAGACATCCAGCCGTTGCTGTCTGGCAGGGCAATGAGGCAGAGCTGCTGGTGAAGACAAATGCTACAAACACGATCCGAAGCTGCCACCTAGTGCTCACGGGACCAAAGCAGGGCATTCTGAACTAGATTAGCAGTAACAAAGGGTATTTTCAGTACCCAGGAAAAGAGCTCTTTTGCCTGGGGCAAGCGTGAGAACTGGCAATATTAGGATTAGATTCAGGGGCAATTAGGGCAGGTATTTCCCTTTTTCATCCTTTTTAAGAACTACAGCACGCTGATGTGACCAGCTCAACACACTACAAATACAATCTATATGTAGAACACATATGGAATACAAATAGCTCTAGTGATTAAAATACATCAATTGCCCTGATATTTTACCATCACCGAGATCCACAGTCACTGGGGAGCCCAGGTTTCAGTGACCATTTGGAGAGCCCGTCCCAGCAACTGGGAGCTCCTACACCATGCCTCCACTCATAGACTTTCTTTGTTTGTAAACAAGTCCAGCAAGGCACCTTCCCCTGGGGAAGTTATCTTCCACACATCCCAGAAACCTCCTGGACTGTCTCCTCTCTGCTGTGTTGTATTCCCAGCACACATTCCCAGCAGACTCACCTCTCCATAGGATCCCAAAGGGAAGCTGTGTTGAGAGCACCACTCTGAACAACACCAGGCAACCTACTTACAGAGAAACTCTGCACAGGAGAAGCACAGCTGAAGAGGTAACAGGATGTTGCAACCATACTAGGTGTCCTGGCATGAGGAAACCTCGGCCAACCGTAGCTCTCGACTTAGACCGAATTCCTTCTGGAGACAGACAAGTTCATGCACACACTCTCCTGAATGACTGATCTGCCTCAAAAAGTTTATTGACATGTAAAATATTTAATAGAAAACAATATTGGAGCATCCTCAGAGGAGGAGCTCACCACATCAAGAATAAAAAACGGAGCAGCAGGATGCACACGAACTGAGAGGACACTGCTCACCCGTGGCTCCTGGCTTACGTGGGCAGCCACATCATGTCACATCATCCCATCTCATACCCTTGAGACACAGAACCTGTGAACAGCCAGACTCAAAGTGTGGTTAGCCAGGGTGTGGATATTCTTGTCCTCTCGGGACTTGTACCTGGGATCTGCAGTCTTTCAGAGAAAAACAAGAGCCCCCAGTCAGAGGGCTGACTGATTGATCTATCTCAAACCCATTCAGAAAGTCTTTGGGAAGAGAGAAACATGACAAAACACATCCCTTCCTCTCTATCATTCTGCACAAGGTTTGGGGGCACTAGATACAACAACAAGTGCAGTGAGCTATGTCCCAGTTGTATCTGCATCTTCATAAAGGCCAGACATCAGTTTTTCAGGCTGCTGCACTATAAGGTTATTGTACTTAAGGATTATTTAGTACTATTGTACTAAAAGGGCTCAGGAGATATCTTAAGAGTTCAAATAAGAATTTTGGTGGTTTCTGAAGCGTGGAATGAATGTTGAGGAGTAGATCATTGAAAAAAGTAATACTGAGGATCAAATGCTGCCATGCTGAGACTTCCAATGACTGCTCCTGGCCACGTGCCCTATCCCTCCAGATCCAGCAACCTCTGTCGTGTTTCCAGAACAATCTCCTCCATCACCTCTGGTTTGAGAATGTCCTTGATCTGGAGTGGAAAGAAGAACAACATCAGCACCAAAAAGCAATTACTACTATTATACAGTTGGTGGGGACAAGGGTCCCTGGCACACAGCAATGAGTTTAGAAGGTTGTGGCTGATCAAGACTATCATGACAGAGGGTCTAAGGCAAAGTCAACTGTGCCAGAGTCAGTAACTCTTACTGACACCATAAGAAATCAAAGGAGATGCTACTGACAACTCCTAATCTCTCCTGAAGGACACACACCAGTACAAGGGAAGGGGATAGATGACTTAGAAATACAAAGGAACAGCCCATCTAACTGAGCAGGCTGGCAGTGTGAACAAAAGCAGAAGGTAATTCAGATCTTTTCCATATATGAAGACAGAAGTTCACGTCTCCTACTGCAGGATGCTTGGGAATGCCAAAAGGAAGCCCTGTCATCTCACTTACTGACTTCAGCACCAACAGATGCGGCCCTTCCCCTCCCTCCCCACAGTGTGGAATAAAGCAAACACCACTGGTTTCTGTACCTGATGAGGAAGGGATGCTTCATAGCAATAGAGGATGCTGGTGTCAAAGAGCATCAGCTTCTGAGTAACCAGAGCCACAATGCAGTTTCGGAGCCGTGAGATCACCTCTCGGTCTGACAAGGGAACTGGCTGAGGAAGGACAGAGAAAAAGAGATGAATACACTGGGAAATGATGCAAACCTTCTGTAAAAAAGGTCTGCATGAACCTCATACCACATCTTGAAAGCTTCAAGTTATTCATGTAGCTCTGCTTATGTCAGACTGACAAACCATCACTGGTTGAAGGCTCATCTCCCCAGAACTCTCACCTCCAAGTTGGTGGTGAAGCCCCCTGCCTCTTCATCTTTCTGCTCTGCAGTTGGGTAGATCCAGATGAAACCGTTGTTGCCAAGGATCACAGATGCACCACAGGGCAAGTCATGGAAGTGAGTCTTCTGGCGTTTCACAAGGGAGGGTGGGACTTGAACAAGCACACCTTGGCCAAGCTGAAGAGACCAGGAGACACAACATGAGAAAGGTGAGATGATGTCACATCACCAACATGCACTCCATTCCTAGTCTAGAAACTACTCAATTTTAACACTTTTTCCTGTGAAGCAGTGAACATAAAACCTGCCTGCCTCTGGGAGCACTGGGAGGATTAGCTAATGCCTGTGCAGCCCTTTGAAGATGAAGAACACTCTAAGTGCTTAGCACAAATGTTAATAATATCTCAGTCCTAACTACACATCAACCATTCCTGCAGAAAAAATGAGGCATGAGAGGCCCAATTTAGCAGAACATTCTCCCTCTTAATCCAGTAGCTGTCCTTCACCCTTTGTGCAGTAAGCACACTTTGCTTTCATCTTTTAAGTGCTAATACCCTTGCTCTGGTAATCCCAAACCGCAGCCTACGCTCCAGTGGCCCCTTGGCTTATTTCAGTGCACAAAACCAGAGATAAATGACAACTGTGTAAAGCCTAAAATAGAGCCCTGGAGGGAGAAACAGGTCACAGGGCAACGGCCTGCAGAAGAGGAGTGAAGAGGAGTTTGAGTCAGGAGTTTTCTCCCTGGGGTTTAATTCCCTAGCAGTTAGTGGGGGAAACAGGACTTGTAGGCTGTAACTGTGGGCAGGGAGAGCAGCAACTCAGAGGGCAACTCAAGGGCTTTGGGGAAACTCTGCTCAGTGCTCCCACATAGGAGCCAAGAGTCTTTCTAACCTGCAGGAATGGGTTATAACAACATCCTAATCTACTCCACAGCTTTTTTTTTCTGAAAAGAAACCCCTCCAAAAGGCTTTATACAAGGCAACAGGAGCAGGATTAGGCAAATAATGTAACTTTTGAATAACATACCTTCCCGTATTTCAGGCTCCGGGTGTGCAGTGACACAGCCCCATCAGAAAATATAGACTGGACCTCTGCCTGTCAGTGTCATTTAAGGAAACAAAAGTCCCCAATGCTGACCAATGCCAATAGCTGCTGGCTGCCCATGACAGAGAGCTCTCCCCACCAGCATGGCTGGCCAAGGGCTGGCTGCTCTCTCCAGGACCTCTGCTTGTGCTCAGCCAGCTAAGCTGTGAAAGGATACACTGATGAGGTCTCCTTCCTGCAGATAGTCCCTCATTGCCAGCTCATCTTCTGCTGATCTCCTCCTCTGAAATGCACAGTGCAAGAAAAGTTACATGTAGCTCAGAATGAGAAAACATCAGTTCTGCTCCTCCTCTACTCTGCCCTGGTGAGGCCTCATCTGGAGTCCTGTGTCTAGTTCTGGACTCCCCAGCTCAAGGATAGGGAACTGCTGGAAAGAGGCCAGTGCAGGGCCACCAAGATGATCAGGGGCCTGGAACATCTTCCTTATGAGGGAAAGCTGTGGACCTGGGACTGGTTAGTCTGTAGAAGAGACTGAGGGGGGATCTCATCAACATCAGTACCTAGAGGGTGGGTGTCAGGGGGATGGGGGCGAGGGGAACATTTTTTTCTGTAGAGCCCAGTAACAGGACAAAGAGTAACGGGCACAGACTGGAACACAAATGGTTCCACTTAAATATGAGAAGAAACTCCTTTGGTGCTGAGCTGAGGGAGCCCTGGCTCAGGCTGCCCAGGGAGGGTGTGGAGGCTCCTTCTCAGGAGGTTTCTAAACCCACCTGGACATGTTCCTGTGCCCCCTGAGCCAGGGGAACCTGCTTTAGCAGGGGCTTGATCTGGATGAGCTCTGCAGGGCCCTTCCAATCCCCACCATCCTATGACTCTGTGATTCTAATGCCTACATTAATGGAGGACATTAGGATGCTAGCAAAATGCAATCCACTCACCAAGGGAAAAACTTGGTAGACTAGCTCAGTTTTAGATCACAGAAGTGTTTATGTCCAAATACCACCGACAGTTAAAGATATCAGAGCACTACAGACCCACCCACAAACCCTAGCACTGTGTTAACTGTAGGGAGGACTCCAGAGCTTCCCAGTGCCTCAGCTTTTGCCACGGGAGCACAAGAAGACGGGCTCTGCATGGCCTACACTCACCAGCTCCCCGCCAGGTAAATTCATAGACGACAGCAACAGCACTGAATCGAGCCTGGAGTTGGTTTCCACTTTCCAACGCTTCTGCTGAACCTAGAGAAGACAAAAAATAATCTCTTGATACACACTCAAAAGCAGAACAGAAGCTTTACAGTAGAGCAGTAGGTCCTGTAGGCAGCCAAGCAGCTGCCTATCCCAGCCTCATCTTGTTCAACACTCACAGTCCCTCTGTGCAGGGACACCCTCCTCCTCCACAGCCCCTCAGGGGAAGCTGAGCTTTACCTCCGTGATCCTCCCGACAACAATATCACCGACTTCGCCGTTGTACCTGCGAGGGGGACAGAGAGAGCAACCCATCACACGCCTCACCCTGCCCGGGAGACGCCCCCAGCCCTCCGCGGCACGGACAGCAGGGCAGCCCGCCACGCTCACCTGCTCTTCAGCGCCTTGACGCACACCAGCTTGTTCACCCTCTCCACGGCGCCGGCCACCGAAGCGATCAGCTTCTCCTCCTCCACGTACGTGCCGTGGCCCCTACAGAGACAGCGGCCGCCTGAAGAGAGCCCGAGGCCGGCCGGCCGCGCCGCGCCGCCCCCCTGGTGCCGCCCCTACCTCATGTAGCCCGTGTCCGTGGTGATGGTGTCCCCCGGGGCCACCAGGTGCTTCTCGGCGCCGCGGGCAGCGCTGGGCGCCGCCGCCTTCCGCGCCACCGGCAGCCGCATGCTGATGGCGGCCATCGCGAGTGCGGGCAGCGCGGCGCCGTGACCTCATCCCCGCGCGCCTTCCGCCCGCCATGGCGGCTGCTGGCGGCAGTGCGGCTGAGGCGCAGGCGCCGTCATCTTGGCTGAGGGCAGCGGTGACCTTGCTGGGCAGCCATTTTGGTTTCTGGCAGGAAAGGGCGTCCTGGGCTTCCCTACGTTGGGAATCAGAGGGAGAGCGGGGCCATGTTTAGGGAGGGCAGGCGTACCGCTCGGGCGGGTGCGGGGCTGGGCGGGCACTGCAGCCCTGCAGCCGGGGCCCAGCCCCCGGGAGCCCGCCCTGCCGCGCCGTAGGGACACCAGGCCCCGCGAAGCGCCCCGGGGCCCGCTTTGAGGAGGTCACTGTGGTGTGAAGGGCAGCACTGCGGGCCCCAGCCGCTCCGCTGTCTGACGGTACACATTGGCCCCCGCCCCCGGTGAAGCGTGACGGGCAAAGGGACGAAGGACGAGGAATTTACTCCTTCCTCTGGCAAAGCTGTCGCGATGATATGTACTAATTTTGTGTGGAAGCTTTATTCATTTAATTCAGACAGCACTTGGGTTCTCAGAGCTGCTGGGAAGGTGACCAAGGGGAAAAAGTCCCCATCAGCCACCCTCAGTAACCGCTTTGCTTCCTCTGGACCAAAATCAAACACTCTTTCCAAGCAAGGGTTACACCTGTAGCCCCTCACAGCTGGAATGGGACCGTCATTTCATGGGACATAACAACCACGGTATTGAGACTGTGGAGACAGGGAGGCACCAGACCGAACCCCACCCGCTCACACACTCCTGTATCAGACCCACAAAAGCACGTGTTTTTCCCCCAAAGACGATCTTTCCTTTTCACAGATGCGCTATTTGGTCTAACAGACAACACTGCATCTCTTTTATTCACCTTGTGCTAGCGTAAACACCGACTCATCCCAACCATCTCCTTCCTGCAGCACACGGCCAATGAATTCCTGTGCTGTCCATCTTCTAAATGATAAACGTCCCAAGTTATTTTTATTTAGAGTACAAGAGAGAGGTACAAACATATTTACACTGTGTACATATACAATCAAATAATATATAATATCAAAGCTTTGTAAATAATGTTTACATAAATATTTACAAAGTTAAAGTGACAGTTGGGGGGTTTTTTTTCCTCTATTTTTCTGGAAGTAAAACACAGGTTGTGAGGACTTTATACATCTCAGACTTATAGTTAATATTAGGATACGTTCTTTGAAGCTTTATGATACACGGCCCTCCTACGTGGCACAACTCCAGAGGGCGCTTGGAGCTGTCCTTGGGGACAGAGCTGGCCCGGGGACAGGTTTTCTCTGTCCCCAGAGGGCAGCAGAAGTCAGAGCCGAGATGTTCCCTCACCGGAGCGATGCTCCCGGGGCTGGAGCAGACCCGTCCCCTTTGCCCCCGGCATTGCTCAGAGGTGATGGGCAAACCCAAAAACCTGGCTCAGGCTGGAGTAGGGCAGGGGAAAAAAACCAAACACGACTGTTTGGTAAATCAAGGCTCCGCAGGAGGGAAATGTGTCCCTTGGAAAGAGACACCAGGGCTGAAGTAAATAGGGGTAAATAGGCATGAGCGAGGTGGCCACAACAGGGCTGTGCCAGCCTTTAACAGGGCATGTGTCTGGGCATTCACTGAAGCAGAGGAGGAGGAATAAGAGCAGTTCTTCTTTCCATCAAACCATCTGTGAAACCCAGGTGTGACTCAGGCCCAGCTGCCTCAGCTCTACCCCAGGGTGTCCCTTCCCTCCTCTCCCCCTGCCAGCCCCAGGGACCAGCAGCCCACCCAACACCGCATCTCCCTGGGGCCAGCTGGAGGAGGGGGATCCCTCACCCACCAAGCAGCCTCCATGCAAACAGCACTTCAAAAATAACTCAGCACCACACCCCCCCTCCCTCCCTTCACCACACAAAGCAGCCCTGCCTGTGCCCCCCAGCTCTGCCAAGGGCCGACACCTCACAGCTCATTGCAAGCCTCGGCGACGGTTCTTTGCTGTCCAAAAACCCACCGCTGGAGCTTCACAGCACCATGGTGGGGATGTGATGGGCCAGGGAGGCGGGATGGGGCACGGGCAGGGCCGGCGAGTGAGCTTGCAGGGAGGCGTTGGGGGGCCGGTGCCGGGCACTCTTCTGGTGCGCCCGCAGCCCAGCCAGCTGGGAGTAGGCACTTTGGCAGACCTGGCACTTGTAGGGCCGCTCGCCAGTGTGCAAGCGGACGTGGTTGCGGAGGGTGGAGGACTGGCTGAAGCGGCGGTTGCAGAAGCGGCACACGAAGGGCTTGTCCAGCGTGTGGATGCGCATGTGGGAGCGCAGGTTGCTGCGGGAGTTGAAGCCCCGGTGGCAGATGACGCAGCGCATGCGGCCCGTCGTGCTGGCTCCCGTCTCTACCGCGTGAAAGTCCTCTGGGGACAACGGGACAGTCAGGCCCTGCCCTCCAGCACACGCTCCCCGAACCCCCAAGGCTTTGGCTGCTCTAAATAGCCACCCCGCTGCCTCCCTGCCCGCTGAGGATGGCCGTGAGCAGACACACCATCCTGGGCACAGGCTGGCACTCTGATGTGGGCAGCTCTTACACTACAAATACAATGTGTATGTAGAACACATATATAGTACAAATAGCTCTAGTGATTAAAATACATCAGCAATTGTGAGGGTATGGCAAAATGCTGAGGGTATGGCTCCAGGCACAGCATCCTCAACAGTGCCTGAGAGCTCTGCTGCCCACCCGCAGGAATCACTGAGTCAAGCAGGGAGTAAAAGCCTCCTGTGACAATGATTTAGGAAAGATCTGTTAAATACAGTGGGTACCTGGGCAGCTGCATCCATTCAGCGTTTCATAGTGCTTGAAGGCTGCTTTCCTTCCACTCACCCGCCTGCCCAGCTCCTCCCTGCCCAGCTGGGCCAGGCAATGGCTGCTGGCCATGGCAGCACTGATAGCCATGGGCAAACTGGCACAGAGGCAACCCCTCCAAATTACTGAGGACGTGCTCAGACTGTGGAACTGTCTCTCAGTTTCTGTGTTTGTCCCCTAGGGCAGAGGGATCTGAGCTGGGATGTCCCTGCCCTGTGCCTGGCCTTAGGGCTGGGGACAGGGTGAACAGAGAACAAGCAAGGATGATGCATCAATGGCTGTTTCCGACGTTACTTACCATGTTTGTTTTTCTTCTGCTCCTCTTCCAGCCCTGGCACACCAGGAATGCCCAGGAAGGTGTTATGGGAGTTCCCATACCAGACCAGCAGCTCTTGGTCCGGAGGAATCATCTAGAGAGAAAGATACAGATGGGGGTGTCAAGAGGGGACAGCAAACTACTCCCTCTGCATCTTCAGCTGGTTGCTTCAGACCTACTCTGGCCATACCCCATCTCCTGTGAGACCCTGCTGCTGTCTGGGATGTGCCAGTTGCTCCCAGTGCCCACTGGGCAGGCCCAGCCTGGCCTGCAGCACTGGAGGCAATGGCATGGCTCAGCACCACCCACCACCAACACAACCCTGCACTGGAGCCACAAGCAACAATGACAGGCAAATAAGCAGCTACAAAGCACACAGATGGAGCTAGGTTCTCTGGAGTGAAGGACCCAATGGTCCCTGCAGCCTGGGGTGATGAGGACACGGCAGCACACAGAAGTGTGGTATTTGTGCACCCATGAACTGCAGCAGGGCACAAATGACTGGGACTAAAAGCAGGGATCCGTGAGGTGCAGCCTCAGCTCAGTGTCTCTGCAGAGCCTTTCAGCTCTGGATGGAACCTCTCAACGCCCTCCTGCTGTAGGGCACAGGCAGCATGTCCCACCCAGTCCCCCTGGGGCTCATTTTAGAAGGTGGGAATGCAGATGCAACAGCAAAGGGCTGTCAGCCCAGGGGCTGCTGTAAGAGAACACAGTCCGGGTGCAAGACGCTGGCCATGTCTCACACCACAGCCACAGTGCTTGCAACAGCCAAGGAGCTCTATATGGCTAGGGAAGGGCTTTTGCACCACCTATACTCCTGTTTCCCCAAAACTATGGCATTTCTTCCCCTGTTGTTCCCATCCTGCTCCTGCGGCGCCAGAGCAAGCAGTCAGGAAACACCGCTCGAGCCTCCCTGTGTGAAGCAGCCATGAGGGGAAGACAGATGCTCTCAAAGTGCTTTGGGCTACATTAAGAGTGACATTGCTTTTAAAAACCCCCACAATTTCCCCCTTGCAGGCCTCTGGGGTTCAGAATCTAATTTAGAACTGGGAAGTCCTGCATTTTGGTACACAGCTTCCCATACACAGGGTAGTCCAAGAAAAAACATGTACGTGAAACACAGATCGTAAGTTGCATCACACAGGCACTGAACAGGTGCCTGATTTTAAGCACCTCAGAGCAATGGGAGTTTTGACTTTATATTTTTTAACTGAAGACCTCACTAGGGCTGCAGAGTAGGAATTAGGGAAGCTGATACCATTTTGCATCTCAAGTTGGAGCCGCTTCTCTGTAGCGTTTTTCTCCTAACAGAAAATGAGCTGGTTTTCATACAAGCAAATATAATAAAACACTGCCAAAAGGATAAAACTCATCACTTACATGCACACATGTGTGTGTGTGTGTGGGTTTTATTCTGCTGGAGCTGGTGTGGTGGAGCTGGAGCAGTGGCTGAGCACTCAAGTGCATGCACCCCAAAGCTATTTCAATTGCCTCCCCCCAGGATCTCGTGGCCTTCAGAACAAAAGCCAAACTCACTGCCTTCGCTTTGTTTTCCAGCAGCAGTGACTTGGAATTGCTGAGGAAGAGGATGGGAAAAGCAAACTAGAAAGTATGGGCAGGAACAGACAAAACATGTGAAGATATTAAAGGGAAACAGTCGGTGAGAAAGACGCCCTGAGAGATGTTGCAGTGGAGTTGCGGTGCAGCAGAGGTGCGTGCAGAGGAGCTCAGGGTGCTGCCAGAGAGGGAATGCAGTAGGCACAGGGCAGGGGGCTGGTAGGGGACAGAGGGTGACAGACAGATGTGCTGCTGAGAGAAGACACCACTAAGTTCAAGTGAGTGTTGGTGTGTCCTGCCCAAGGCTGAGCTGCTCCCACGGGCTCGAGCTGATGCTCCACGCTCAGCGCAGGATTTGTGGTGAGGGAGGTGATAAGGGGCAGCTCCTCACATCCAAGGTGCTGCATTCATGTGCCTGTGGCTCTGTGCTGGGGGATTAACCAGCAGAGAGAACCACAAAAGGAAACTCCTCTTTTCCTTTTCTCGTGGGGTGCACAAGCCGCCGTGAGTTTGAACAAGCGGCTGGTTTCAGACTGGCCCTGTGCAGGCGTGTTGCACAGGAATGGGGAGCCCATGAAAGATGCAGTTCTTCAACCTGTCATGCCTGGTTGTGACTCAGCTCCTCACACACTCTGTGCTTCCCTTCCTTGCCCTCTGCTCCTGGTGGCACGGAGTGACCCACACTGATGCAGCAGCAGCATGCCCAGGGAGCACACAGCAGCACGACAGCGGGCGCTGCTCATTCCTGCAGACACCTTCCCATCACTTGGGCTTCAGCACTTCCAACATTTCCACTTCACTCTTTGTACCAAGGGAATTAAACTCATCCTGCTCTAACACTTGCTGCTCCAGCCCCGGGAGGAAGCCTACAGACTGCCCATGAGTATATGGGGCCTCTACACACCCCTTCCTGAATGTCAGCTCATCTGCCCCATATCTGCCCTCACAAGGTGTGAGAAACATCTGTATTCCTAATTACACCACAGCTGCCTGTAATTATTTTACTACTCTGCAGAGCAGTAATAAAAGCAATTAAGCTGCTGTCACCACAGGCAGGCACAGCTGCCCACCAAGCAATATCAGGTCTTAAAGACAGGTACACTTGAAGCCTGTGGAGAGGTGTCCAGTGTGGATAGAGCAGCACAGAAGCACCTAGGGCTCTTGCAGTGCTGCCTGGGGAAAAGCAGCAGAGCCCTGACAGACATACAAGGCTTACCCACAGCAGCAGAAGAATACCTATTCTCTCCTTACCCACCTCCTCACTTTTCCATCCCACTGTGGCAATCCCAAACCCAGCCCTGTGCTGGCTCGATGCAGGATTGAGCCATGGTACTGTGCCACAGAGCATTTGAGCATCTGCTCAGCTGTAAGCCAGCACAGGAGCCCAGACAGATCCGGGGAGCTGCCCTTGCCCATGGAACCAGCAGACAGCACTTGTGCTCTTTCCCAACTAAGATCCAAGCCCAGCTGCGATCAGTGCAGGAGCCTGTGAGACTCTGGACCTGATACTGGAGCAGGTCAGTCCCGGAGTGTTGGTCTGGGATGGAATAAGAGATGTTCCCTCTGCAAATCTAAGCTGAAGCAGCTGCACAGGGACACCTCCCCAAGGACACTGTACACAAGCAGGGCTGATCCCCACCGTCACACTGTGTGATTTGCACACATGGAGCATCAGCAATGTCGGGGAGGCAAACACCCACCTCCATTGCAGCACCTCCTGTGAGGAGCTGTGAGATCTGGGGTACCTTGGGGAGCCTTGGGACCCCCTGGGACACAGAGCTTGCCTCCACTCCCCCACTGGGTCAGTACCCACCTGCACTTTGTATGGGAGTGAATGGATGTGTGGGGCAGGATGAGGCCCTTCTCACAACCCCACCACGGAGAGCCCGAGGCACAGCTGTGCCAGCATGGCACCTGCCCACCCTGCAGCTCCTGCCCAGCTATGGCAGTCCCAGTCCTCCCATGCTCCATTTACAGCCAGAGATACTTGTGACCCCCCAACAAAAGCTGTGCAGAGGCAGGCACAGCCTGCACTCCACACCTGGCTTTCACAGAAACCCCCAAACTTTCCCCTGCTACAGAGAAGCATAAAATCCCTTTTTTTCAAAGGAGTGTCAGACCCCTGCTCCTGCCCTAAGCTCTGCCTGGTCCCAGGTGGCAGCTCTTTTCACACTTTACACCCCAAAACAAGCTTGGGCAGCATTTGCTCTCGCTCTGCTCAGTGCCCATGAGCCCACCAAAAGGGGATATAGAGGAGAAAGGCCACTCCCTGCTCCCTCAGATGTCCCTGAACCCCTTGAAATCACCTTTCCCAGGGAATCTGGATGCCAGGGACAGCAAAGCCACCCTATGCTCCCACAGACACCCCAGCAACAGCCCAAAGGACAAGAGAGGATCTGTGGGGTGGAGAGTCCCAGCACCCTGCTCCTCTCCTGCAGTCTCCCAGCCACACTTACCTCAATGGCCTTGTAGAAGATGCTGTTCCCAATCTGGACCACCTCCAGGTTCTGCTCCTGCTCGTTGCGGGCACATTTGATGTAGGTCATCCAGCTGCGGTGATCCTCCTGGCTGGCATCGATGAAGTACCGCACCGTGCCGTCTTCGTTGAAGACCTGGGAAGGGCAGAGAGTGGTTGGTAGCAAAGCTGCCTGCAAACAGAGTGAGCTTCTCCACCTCTGGAATAAAGTCCCCGGGCCAGGGATAAGCTCAAAGGCAGCACAGCTTTGGGGCTGAGGCGCTGCAGGCAATCAGGGGATGCCTAAACTCGTGGTACTGGACCAGGTACCGGCAGCAGGGCTGAGGAAGGATGCTCTGCTCCTGCTGGGTGAACATGGCTGGCCCCACTGCTCCATGCCCAGATCACACAGCTCCCTGCCTCAGTCCCCTTCCTCAGGTGAAGGTTGCCTGCCAGATCTGGCCCTCAGAGGAAGATGCTTTGCAGGGTGGCAGAAAAGGTGAGGCTAGTTTCTATTAGGCACAGAATCATAATCACAATAATAATTTAAAAATAGAAGTCTGACAGTGAAACCAACCAGAAAAATTAAGAGCCTCCACTGTAGTCTCTGGGCATGAATGCACCATGTCCTGGTAGCTCTGATCCCCCAAACCCCACAGCCTCATACAGTGTTAACTGCACCAGGGCTGCACAAAACAGTGCAGGGGCAGAGCTGACTTCCACACCGTGTGTGATGTGAGCAGCTGCCAGCCCGGTGTTTCACCACAACATGGAAGGGCAGGGTGTGAGTCTGCTGCAAAAGACACGAGCAGCAGTGTTTTGAGGCTCCTCCAAGAGCTGACTGCATCCCAAGGGCTGAAGAATCCCTTGCCTAAGGGTCTTCTAAACCCACCTGCCCTGGGGGAAACCTTATCTTTGCATGAACAGGGAAAACGAGGTACAGGGAGGATGCCTGATGGCACGGGACAAAGCCCTCGGGCCCCAGCGCCCCGTCCCTGCGTCTCTCCGGGGCTGGGGGTACCGGGGGGGGTCGTTACCTCCCACATGAGGTTGTTGTTCTTGCACAGGTCCACATGTTCTGGCGAGATGACTCTGCCCGTGAACGGTCCCATTTCGGTGCCGGCCTTGATCCAAGTCTTAGAGAAGATGCCGAGCCCTTCCCCGGGGATGGAGCTCTGGGCGATGATCACTTCCGACGGCAGCACCAGGCTGGACAGCTTCTGCACCTCTGCGGGAGGCAGGACAGGGCTCGGAAAAGGGACTCGCCGCCTTCCACTCCCCGCCAGCCCCGCTGCTCCCCGGGCGGCTGTCGGGGACGGGTCGGGGGTGCTCGAGGAAAGGAGGGGGGCGGGAACCCCAGCCCAAATCCCGGGTCTGAGCCTTTTAAACGCCCAACCGGGCTCCTACAAAGCGGTACAAGGTTTCCCCCGGAGCATTGAGGAGGTACCTGGGAAAAGCAGCCCGGGCCGGGCGAGGGAGCGGGGCTGAGAAAGGAGGTTAAATGGTGTCTATTTCGGCCCATCCAGCAATTTGTCACGCTGTTAAAGTGATCTGCATTCATTAAACTCAACTAGAAAGAAATTGCTAATTCTAAATTCATTAGTCCTTTAGGAATGCTGTAGCGGTACATTGTGCCTGAATGGCGCAAGGGCTTGTTTAAAAGGGCCCAGGAATTCCTCTTACAAAATGGGGAGATGAGATGGTTGACATATCGTGAATAGAAATGGAATTAGCCTTCATGGTAAATTAAGAGAGGAACAGAAATCCGAGAGGGGGAAAAGGGAGCCGGGACGCCCCGGCGATGCCGGGGCGAGAGAAAAGATATTTGTCCCGGGCGGCTGAATGCGGGGCGGCCCCGACTCCCCCCCGGCCCCCTCCTCGGCCCGCGGTTTAAGTGGGAAATTTCTCAGGTCAAGCCCAAGTTAACCAAATGAATTTAAAGCCCTTCTTCCCCAGTCAACTGCTATTACACGCCTGGGGAGAGCCGGGAGCCCGGAGCCGCATCCCCGTCGCCGGGCACCGGGGGCCCGTCCCGGGGCCGATGGAGGAGGAGGAGAGGGTCCGAGGGGAGTCCAGGGTTTTGGGGAGGGGGTGGTCCGGTGCCGGCACTCACCTCCGGAGAAGGACTGAGCCAGGACTTCGGCCGTGAAGGCAGTCTTGGGGCTGCTCTTCTCCTCGAAGAGCTGCTCGCCCAGGACGTTTCTCCAGCGGCCGTAGAGGAAGCTGTGCAGGATGTCGGAGGTGATCACCTCGGCCAGTGAAAGCCCCTGAGGCTTCAGCCCGGGCTTCAGCACCAGGGCTTCGGCGGGCAGCACCGAGCCCATCATGGGGGCGAGGCGGCGGGCGGGCCGGGCTCGGCGGGGCGCAGGCGGCGGGCCGGGCTCCGTGCGGCTCCGCGGCTCCCGCCCGGCTATATATGAGCTTCATTGACCCTCCTAATTGGTTATTAATGACCTCCCTGACGTTGGCGGAGAGACTGGGGCTGCCGGAGCGAGGCGAGCCGTCGGAGCCCCCCCCACACCTCCCCGTCCCCTCCTTCCCTCCCCTCCCCGGGGGTGGGGTGGCTGGAGGGAGGGACACGGTGAACACACACACACACACACATTCACACACACACAAACACACCGGCTCAGCCCCCCGCATCCCTCGGCCCAGGCAAAGGCAAACCCGCGCCCCTTGCCCCCGGCCACGGTGAAAAAGCCACGAAACCGGCAGAAATGCCCAGGACGGTGCCCCACGGTTGGGATGCACCCTCGGGCACGGTCCCGCTCCCCGCCTGACCCCTGCTCTCGTTTTGGGGATAAAACGAGTCGCTTTAGTACTGCTGCGCTCTACAACGAAATCGACGGCCCCGATGCCGTCAGACCCCGGTGCTCGGCGGCTTTCGGCCCCCGGGGCCTCGGGGGAACGGGCCGTGGCTCTCCCAGGGATGCTGAGCCGCCGAGGGCCCCCCGCATCGCCGACACAGCGGGTCGGAACCGGCGGCCCCGAGAGGAGACGGTGCTGCCCACCCCAGATCCTGGGGAGGGTACTTAAGCACGGGGCTGGTGCCCACTTGCACCCAGGGCAAGGCTCACAACATCTGTCCCGGCTGGTCCCTAAACCCGCATCGCCGGAGCATTTCTGAAGAGGAGGGCCGGTAATTGTGTGCCCACGGGTGGAAAGGGCTGGAGCAGATCCCCCAATTCACCACAGTAGCAACCGTGACCTGCCGCGTCTCCCAAGGGCCAGACCTCCACCTCGGGGGCTGGGGGGGTCTGCAGCATCTCCGGGACTCTGCAGCTGGATAATCCCCATCTCAGCCCCCAAAAACATTCCCTGGCCCCGCCGAGTTCCTGGAGCCCCACAGCCACCCCTGTCCCCCAGGTAGGTGGCAGTGAAGCCGTCCACCATCAATCCAGTGCTCCCTTTCCTCAGGGTCCGCGGCTTTGCCGGCTCAGCAAAGGGTTAATCTTTCCTGGATTTAAACCCAGTCCTGCTGTGTCGGAGCTTAGAGCCCTCTCCTTAGCCTTGTTCTTTTGATTTTCATGGGGACGAAGGGCTGTAAAGGGCTGGGGGGGAAAGAAGGATGGGCCCCCAAATTCCTCACACACTCCAAAGCCAGCTCCTGCGCTCCAAACCCCGAGGCAGCCCCGCTGGGTCCCAACCCTGCCGGAGAAAGAGCCAGAGCCCCCGCCAGTGGGTATTTTATAGTCTGAGCTTGTCGGGAGGTTTTCCCTTTAGCAGGGTCGCCTGCTAAAGCCCAGATGCTAAAGCCCAGATGCAATCACTTATTCCTATCAAGCCATCCAAAAAGAGACGTAAATATCCCAATCATCCCAAATCTGCGGCAATTGAGGCCGTTTGCTTGGAGAGAGGCAGAGCTGCCCTGGAAAGCGGGGAGGGGGGGGCCGCAGGGGTTAATAACCCGTCAGGATTTGAGTTGGGTTTTTAACGTGTATAAAAATAAGAGAGTTTTTATTTGTTTGTCTTTCTCCCGGAGTCGGGCTGCAGGAGCTGTCAGCCGTGTGAATATCTCAGCTGCGCTCAGTATAACGCATCAGGTGGAAAACCTTAACCCCGCTCCTCTTCCTCCGGCCCGTCACCCTCTCGGGCCGCTTTTCTTTTTCCTCGGGAAAAACCATCAACCGTCCAGTTATCCCAGGACACTGAAACCAAATAAACTAAAGGAATACATAGTTATACGTTTAAAAAACGCTGTAAAACCCGTGCGGTCCCGGCGTTCGGGGGGCTGCGGGCATTGCGGGGGGGGCAGGTGATGAAAAAAAGGGTGAGTGGGGAGATGGAAAAAGTCCTTCCATCTTCTGCATGGTTTAGAAATCCCCAGCTGTTTCCCCAAGCTTCTTCCCTGCCCTAGGAAGGTGCTTTGGTTTGCGTCCCCCCCCTACCCCCCCACCCCGCCTCGTTTCTCTTTTTTAATATCGGAGCTATCCCTCCTTTTTAACATTTAAGAGGAAACAAGTTTAATATTCATGGCTGTTAATAGAGAAGGGCCATTATCGCCTCCCCATTGTTCCGCGCCCCGCACAATGCCGCTTGTATTTTCATGTGTATATTCCCAAAGTTCCTTCTGAGCGTTTAGTGAGCACTTTAATATTCATGGGTGTTAATAGAGAAGCCCTCAGTATATTGGCATATTGTTGGGAGGTGTACATATTGGTCTGACTTTGAATAGCCACAGTCCTCTTTTCTTTTGCTCTGTTTTGCAGGGTTGATGGGCCAGGAGTAAATGGGCATTTTTCCCCCCCGTCTCCCCCTTACAGAGAGAACATCTTTATTCCAGTCCCAGACTTTCTGGTTTCCCATTCAGGACCCTCAGAAATAATGTCAGGCAGAAGAAAAGTGGAGCAAATCAATCTTTCATGGTCTTTTTGAGACCAATTTGACATCCATGGACTCTTCTTTTCTTTCACAGCCTACAAGGGGATGGTCAGGATCTGGACAAGGTTGGGGTCTGATGAGGGGAGACATGGGATCATAATGCAGCAAAAGGAGAAAAGAAAAGCAAAACAAGAAAAGATTGCAGGGATGGGGTGATGGAGGAAAAATGAGGGTGAATGACAGTGCAAGAAAGGAGATTAGAGCCCAGCAGCTGCTTTTTGGGGAGCGGGGGGGAGCGGGGGGGAGCTCTCGCCCCTTTTCCAGCCCTTCGCATGAATAGGATCTGAACAGAGCGGAGATTGATTTATAGTTATTGCCGCTGAACATTTATTGCTCTTAAAGAGTGGCGGGGAGAAAAGAGAGAAAAGGGGCTTGAAAAGCTCCTTTCTGTATTAAAGAGGTATCAAATGAAGACTGCTGAGATAATATACAGTGGCCAATGGGAATTTGATTTGCTTTAAAATTTAACTCTTGTGGGGCCTCCCGGGCGCTTGCCCCGGGCCGCTGCCGGCCGGGCTCCGCTGCCCCAGCCCCGCCGAGCCGCGCCGACCTGCGGGAGCAGCCGCAGCCGCCACCGAGCCTTCTATTTCTCATTTATCTCTTCGTTATTACGTTGGGTGATTTTTTTTGTCTGTTTGGGTGGGGTTGTTTTTTTCCCCCCTGTGTCAGGCAAACGGGATGCGGAGCCACGAAACAACCGGCGCAGCCAAGAGCTCTTTTCGGAGCTGAGTTTTCCTGCCCGAAAACCGGAGGTTTCTCCTTCCCGGCAGCAGAAACGCGATCGCAGCCGAGTCCCCCCGGGCGCAGAAAGAAGCCCATTGTTCAATGGGGAGAAATACATTTTTAGCGGTGATTGAAAGCTCCCCTCTCGTTTGAACTCTAGAAGAAAGTCCCTGGCAGGGAAGAGCATCCCCCTCCCTCTGCCCCAACATCTGTTTGGAGCAATCCAGGCTCTAGGGCAGAGCCGGGCTCTGCCCCCCTCACAAAGTCATTAAAAAGATATTAGTTGAGCTGAGAAAAGTCCAGTGCAGCCCCCGATCCGGGGTGCTGTGTGTCATTAAAGATTTGGGATTTGCCGGCGCTAATGCTGGAAGGGACGCACAGGGTCCGAGCTGAAAAGCTCCTCGCCGCGGCCGCCCCGTTGTGCCCTGCCTGCTGCGCGGGGCTCTGGTGCCCGGGGCCGGCGCGGCGCGGCCGAGCCGAGCCCTTGGGGAGCCCCGCGCACCCCTCCGGGCACCGGGGAAAGGGGGAACGGCGGCGGGACGCGGGCTGGGAGCCGCGGTGGTCGGCTGCTCTGGCCGCATCACCCGTACCTCCGCCGGCTGTAAATGCCCCGGGAGCCGGAGGGAAGGGGGAGGCAGGAGGGATCGCGGCAGCCCCGCGGGTGCCGGGGGAGCCGGGGCAGGAGGGATCATTGCACCCCTGCGGCTGCCGCAGGAGCCAGGCGCCTCCGAAGTTGCTAAATGTGTCATTTATTAAAGCATTCAGGGGGCTTTTCTTTGGCGTTTGCTTGCAAACTCACAAAGGCCGAGCTGCTGTTTGGGGGTCTTTTCTGATGGAAAAAGGGCTCGGAGACCCCCGGCACAAAAGAAATCCTGGCAGTGCTTTCAATGGCCAGGGCTCAATGAGGGGGACCCTGTGCGCAGCGGGCGGGGGCGAGGGGCCGCCCGGTGCTGCCTGAAAGGCAGCCCTGAATGTAATGGGGAGATCTGCGTTCATTTGTTGGGATCACATTTAATTAGCTTAGTACAACCCTTGAAAGACAAAGGGACCTCAATCTGGATCCAATCTGAAGCTCGTTTAGAGAGCGAGGGCTCCTGGAAAAGTCAAAAGAGAGAAAGGAGAAAGAAAAGGGAGGCTGGGAGAGAAAGGGGCTGGGGGCCCAGCCAGGTGACTGGCACGCGTGAAACAAGGGAGCCTTTTGGGCACAAGGCAGGGCTCAAAAGGGAGGGAGGAAAATAGCCTCTTCCTCAGGTTTTACCTACTTAAACCCCCTGAAGGGGCCAGAGCTGAAAAGCCTCAATAGGGGCTAAGGAGGCTGCAAAGCAAACAGTGGCACTGGAGAGGGGGCTCGGGCCCTGTGGCTGCAGCAGTTGGCAGCACTCGGTTATGGGAATGTGCCCAAATGTTCCCTGCGCCCGGCAGCCTCCCACCGCTGCGGAGCGGGAGCTGTGCGGGGCGAGGAGGGGCCTGGGCACAGCCTGGGCTGGGGGGGCTGCTGTGCTGGCTGCCCCCCACCCTGGCATGGGGTCCCTCACTGGCCCCTACATCCCCCTGGCATGGGGTGAGATCCCCCTCTGGGACCCACACGGGACCCCTGCCCCATCACCAGGCGTTTCCCCATGTGCTGCTGGGGCTGGGGCTGTCCTGGGGCACTGAGGGGGGTTCCATAGGTGCATCCCCCCTCCCTGTGCCACCTCCCCAGGGGCAAAAAGGAGAAGCAGCTGTCTCCAAGGTGCCAGACCCACGGGCTGGAGCTGAAGGGGCTGGAGCTGAACGGGCCCTCGTCCTCCTCCACACACGGGCCGCCGCTCCGGCCCCGCTCTGCTCCCAGCGGCTCAGGGGCATGGGGGAGGCTCGGCGCTGCCTGAGCGGTGCCAGCCCCTCGGCAGGTGCCCAGCAGCTCCCGCCAGTGAGGGGGTTGGAGGGGTGAAGCCGTGACCCTCTGTGTGCTGCAGCCCCTCCAAACCCCGCGGGCTGATTGCTCTGCTCAGAAAAGGAGCTTTAGGGCATTATTTGCCTCCATTTCACTCTGCAGGAGGCCGTGGAGCCGAGCAGAGATGCTGAGTGCTCTGCCCTGCTCTCCCCTCCGCTCTCACTCGCTTTCTCTCCTATTTTTTCCCCTTCTTTATTTTCTTTGTAAGTAGTATTTCCAGGATTGTTTTGGTGAGGGGGTCACAAAAGGAAACGGGAGGACAAGAGAAATCACCCTCTGGGCTGTGTCAGTGCTTCAGGGGCTCAGGCAGCCTCGGAAGGAAACGTGACTGTGGCAGCAGTGGCTGCCTGGGCACCTCCGTGATGCTGCGGCTGGGTGAGAGGGGCTGGTGGCACAGGGCAGCTGGATGCCAGTAGCCACCAAGGCAGCCCCAGCTCTGCAGGAACCCCGTCGACCTGCTGGGAAACACTGAGTGTGAAATAGCCTCACGCTGGCTTTTCTGCCCATGGCCAAATGTGGAGGCTGAGGGGGGATGAGGCAACGGGGGCTTCAACCGCCTCAGAGCAACTGGGTGCTCCCAGTGAGGCCGGGGCCAGGCTGTGGGGCCAGGCACTGCCCACACTTGTTTGCCCTCATCTCTGTGGTCTCTGTGCTCAGGCTGGATGCCAAAGGTTCTCCCCACTGTTTGAGACTCTTCCCTGACAGCAGAGAGCAGGAGGGAGCAAAGGGGAGTTTAGACAGTAGGAGCAGGAAAACCTCTGCATCTTTTTCTCCCTTCTGGCAGTGACCAGGGGATGGGACAGTTGCACCCCACAGCCATTGCTTCCTCAGCCCATCATCGATCTCCCCCATCCCATCACCGTTTCTCCTGCAGTGGCCCCTGCAGCTGCTCAACTGAGACTCACACTGGTGACTGCACCAAGACACCAGCCTGGAGAGGGCCAGTGCCCAGGGCAGGGTGAGCTGCCCAAGGCGAGAGGATGTGTGTGTAAGAGTCTGATTGCTCCCTCCTGCCCCGCTCTCTGCTCCCACAGGGGCTGTGGCCACGCTGACTGTGCCACTCCAGCAGTTGCTGTCCCCGTGGACTGGCTGCAATGGAGGTTGCTGGAGCTGCCCTCAGGAGAAGGGCAGGGCTGGGATCCACTTGTGCAGACACAGTCTCCCTGGGCTATGGCCAAGCAATGTCCCAGAGTCAGGAGCTGAGGGAGGGCCGAGCCCAGGCAGGCTGGAGGACACAGGGATGTGTGCCAGCAGTGGGGCTGCCCCACACACAGGTGCCCCTGGCCACGGGGCTGCAGGGGCAGGCAGGAGAGACAAGCCCTGCCGTGGCTCCTGCCCTTTGCCTGCCCCATTCACTCCGAAACACACAGAGTGGTGGCTGCTGCCTCCCCGTGTGCTGCCTCCAAGTTTAATATTGGCGGTGAATGGCGCAGCCAGAGCCCCGTGGGGCGCTGCAGCTCCCGGGGCACGGCCGCCAGCCACTGCCGCTCACACAAAGGGAAGGGCTCATCTAATCCCCCAGGAGCGTGGCACCTGCACCCCGGCCCGGCCGGGATTAAAGGGGAGCGAGTCGGCCCCTGCAAAGATCAGAGGCTTCATTATAGAGGCCTTGAAATAGGATTTCCTCAAGTGAGAAGGGGCAGGGTGGGAAGATAATCTTAGAGGGGGTGTCAGTACCTGTCCCCACATCAACCCCAGAGGTGCTCCTTTGGGTCACTTGCCTTGAACCTGGTACCCCAGACCTGGAGGGAGGTGATGGGGGGGACCTGGGCACCCTCTGCCCGTTCCCCTCATCCCGGGGTGGCTGCTCCCTCCCTGCCATCTCCCTCCATCCCCAGCACCCACCAAGGTGCTGCCGAGACAAGGATGGGGACTCGGTGCCTGCTGCCCTCAGCTCAGGGGCTGCTGGCTCCTCTTGCCATCAGGAACTGTGGCTATTTCAACCCATCTTCATGTCACATAACTCCCATTTCTGCCAATTTTCAGCATGAAAAATGGTGGAAAATTCCTTTTGTGTCTTTTCCAGCCCTAAGAGGCCAGAGAAACGCCCTGGCTCTGATGGACACCTTGCACCACTGCCACTCCCAGCAAATCCAGGAAAAAACCCTCCAAAGCAGCCAAATGAAGTCTGAACAGCTCCTCACGTGGAATTTCACACCCAAGCGCTGCCAGACACGATATCCCACACCTTTATCTGCACAGGAGCAACATGTCACCACGAGATCTCAATTCTTCACCCCCTGCCACAGCCCCACAAGCACCAACAGCCCCGAAACTCCCCCGAGGGGGAGAAGAACCAAGTGAGTTTGCAGGAGAAGCAGCAGCAGCACAGGTGGGACCTTGAGAACATCCATGTGAAGTTGAAAAGCTTCACATTAAGCCCCAGGAGCTCTCCCTCTGCCCAGCCCTTACTGTAAATACACTGTTGCTCTAATGCAATTAAATATTCATCACTTGGGGAAGAAAGGACGAGCCCCACGCCTGCTCGTCTCTTGCCATAATCATTTTGGTTTAGCTCTCAATGTCCATAATGTTCATTCTTCAGTCATTGCAAAATGGAAGTATCTCAGGCTGTCTTCAGTCCTCCCCTCTGCTCCCAGAAGAGCCTTTGCCTGCTCAGGAGCGGTGAATGCTCTGCACAGAAGAGAGTCGGGGTCGCTGCGAGCCCAGCGAGATGCTGCAGTGAGGTGCTTTTGCAGGCTGCTGCTCAGAAATGGTTTGCAGAAGGATCACACCCAATTTACCCTTTGGAATGGTCTCTGTGGCTGAAGAGCAGGGCAGGAGCTGCACAGCCCGGCTGGTCCCGTTGCACACAGGGCTGAGATGCTCCTGCTCCCTGTGAAAGACGCACCGTGGTATGGAACTGGGATGGATTCATGCCAAGAGCAGGTGAAAGCACCGTGTGCCTGAGCTGAGGCCCTGGGAAAGGGATTGTGCTTGAAAGAAGGAAGGTTATTTGTAGAAGAGGAAAGAGCAGGAGCCAAGAAGCCGGGGCTGGGGACCTCCCACCGAGCCACTCACCTGAGATGGCCTTTAACTCTGGTTTCTCCACCCCCAAACGCTGTGCTCTGCAGACAGGGGGTTTCTCAAGCTGAAGGTTTCCACGTGGGAGCTCCTCACTGTCCCTGGGACTGACGCCTCACGCCGGCTGCTGGACCCTGGGAGGAGGGAAAGGCTGTACTGTTCTCACTGCCCCAAACACGGCCCATGGCTCTTTGGGGACTTGTCCCGCTCCCTGCAGCGTCCAGTTTCTGCCCAAGGGGCAGCCAAATCCCCCCTGCCACAGAAACTAATACAGTCAGTGATAATCCACTTTCTTTGGGGATTAAACTTGCCCAGAGCTGAGTAAGAGACTCAGTTCCTCTCTGAGAGGCCACAGACTCGGCCTGAAGGCATCAGAGTGGCTTCTGGGCTGTACAACCCACCTGAGCCAGGAGGAGCTGATCCCAGACCGTGAGGTGCCCTGGTCAGTGACTGACCCACCCCAATCCCCAGGACCCCCTGGGCACCAGAAAGCAGGACGGCAGCGGGGCTGGAGCACGGATCGAGGGACTCAGCGGCCCCTGTGGAGGTGCCAAGGTGTCCCTGCCCCTCTGCAGCCCATTGTGGACTCACAAGAGCAGGAGCTTTAATGGCTGCAGCCCTTCCACGCCGAGCAGGCAGCAATAATGGAAAACAAACTGCTGAACTTGGGAGCGTTTCAAGCACTTTAAGGCTTCCAGGACAGCAGACTGCTGCTGAGACCCCAGCTTTGCAGGCACCATCTTAATGACAGGCCAAATTTCAAAGCCTCGCAAACTATTTCTGCTGCTGCCCCACCCCCTCAATAAAAGGTTGCATCAGAAAGAGATATTTCCATAATTTATAGTGTGGGTATTTCACTGGGGAGACTCGCTCATCTGTACTTACAGATACATTTAAGAAAATGCATCCTCCCACAATCCTGCGCCATTTACGACTATTGGCACAATCTGTAATACTCAGTCTTCAATTAAGGGACACCTTAGGGTTCATTATCACACAATTGCTCCCTGTGAACCATGCCAAATGCTGTTTTGGCACAGAGCTTGGAAGATGAATTAGAAGGAAGTCTTCTCGGTAATGCCCGCTCCCAATTCCCATCAGCAGCCTTTATGCCCTCCTCGAGCCATTTTTTCCCCCCTCTCCCCTCTTTCCAAGTGGCTTTTACTATCCCATCTTTCAATGTCTCTCTTGATTCTCTGGAGGTATATTTAGAGATGCTACATCTCCTTTTCTTCCGGCTCTCAACGTGCCTCCCGCTCCCTGCTTTGCAGATGGGATCTTCTTTCCTCCCTCCCTTCCCCCGGCTGTAAACCCCTCCAGCTGGTGGAGGGAGTTATTTTAGGTTGGAGGAGCAAAAAGAACCAGCATTTATTTACCAGAAAGGGATCTCCAAAGTGGCCAGAGTCATCTCCAAACTTGGCCTGGCTACAACTCGAAGTTAGCGCTCTGTGAGGTGTCTGAGGGGTGAGAAGGGCCAAAGCCACAGCCTCACACATCCCTCTGCTCAGAGCTCTCTCTGCTCGGCTTCAGCCACCCACCCGGCTGCAGGGAGAGGCCTCGAGGGACTGACTCACATTGTGGGTGAGCAACAAGTTCAGGGCATTAAAACCAGGGGCTGCCACCTCCTTACCCAGCAGTACACCACGTAGGCATCACCACACTCGTGCTCCCTTCCTCCCAGCAAAGTTCCCTTGATGAAAACATCTTTCTGGCCCAAATCAGCTGCAGTCACAGACTGTGGGAACGGTGCTGAGAGGCTCCTTTGGAGGGTTTCACTGGAATGAAGCTTCAGGTTGATGCAACTGATGACCCAGAGTAGCAGGGAGGTGAGGGGACCCAGGCAAGCAGTGAGGGAAGCAAACAGAGGCAGAGACTGAGAATACTTCATCCACAAGACACCTTGTGGAGATTTTATTATATAGAGTGTAAAATGCAACTGTCAGTCAAATAAAAAGAACACTTTTGTTGGCTTTTTCTCTCTTTTAAACACCATGCTCAACATTATCCAATCGTGTTTCTTTGTAGTTAGACATTTCAAGCATAAGGAAAAACACAAAACAACAAGGAAAGAACCCAAGAAGAGGGATTTGGGCACATTTCAAAGCGGAATGTCCCGCAGGGCAATTAAAAATGCAAGAAAAAATAGCTTCAATTCCGTTTCTCCTTTAAAAATACACTGTTATCTGTACAAGAAACAACTACAGTAAACATTGGAAATCATATTCTCCCTTTTATTAAATCAAAAGAGTCCTCAGAGCATCCCGTGGTTAATACTAGATTCATTTTTCTTTCTCTAGGTAAATTTGACAAATATTAGATAAGAAAATATTTAAAAGCAATGAAAAAAGCAAAAAACACCTTGGAATTAAAAAATAGTTACTACCTTTTATATGGTTTTTTATGTTCCACAGTGTTTGTTAAAGGTACTAATAGCAGATTCATTTTAATATTAAAAATAACAGTATTTATATTTCTGAGCAATAGAGGGAAAGGGGTTGGAGTTGGATTTGGGGGTTGATTTGGGGGTTTGGGGTTGGGGTTGATTTGAGGGGTTGGATTTGGGGGTCTGGGGTTGGATTTGGGGGTGTTTGGGGTTGAGGTTGGTTTTTTTTGTCTCTTTTTGTTTTGTTTTTCCTATTTTTTTGCTGTTTGATTTTTTTTTAACAAGCTTGGAGGTCTTAGATCCAGCAATGCAACCAGCACTGGAGACATGAACAGAACTGTATTGCTAAAACACAAATGAACACTTGGTTTTCCTTGTTTATATTACCCCCTTTAGACTCTAGAAATTATACAAACCCTACAAAAACGTTCCCCTCCCCGGCCCCAAAACCTGCCCCACAGCACAAGTCACTGTCTCCATACAGAATTCACATCATTAATTACAAGAACACAGCATAGCTCAGGGTTTTTGCTTTGAAAAACAACGAAACAAAAGAGCAATACAAACCAAAAAGACAGCCAAGGTACAACAAACTGAGCACTAAAACATTTAATGAATTTACATATTTAAGAATATTTAAATACTGTTTAAAATTCTTCTCTCTTTTTTTTCTTCCTCTTTTTTTTGTTGCTTTTTTTTTCCTCTCCTTTAAAGGATTTGTTACACACCACCTAAGACTTCCAAGCCACTCTTTCTGTTGCAACAGAAAAGGTTGAAAATTAAAAGGAAGGAGGGGAAAAAACACTCCCCCCCCCAAAAAAAAATAACAACCAACTGAAGACACACACACAAAATAAAAAGCCACATGTTGAAATGTCACAGCTCTGGGGTGAGTTTTGGTGCTTGTAAATTCTCTGGCTTCTCTCCAAAAAGAATCCTGGAGGCTTTTTGTTTCTTTTTTGTTCCTTTTCTGTTTCTTTTTCATTTCTTTTTTTTTCTCTTTTTTCTCTCTTTTTTTTTCTTCAAAAACAAATTTGGAACCAAAATCACCAGCATGTCCATGAGTTTAGCAAGTTACTAATTGTTCCTGATTCTTTAGAAAAGTTCAGTGTGGATTATCCTACAGCTAGTGTTTCACAGGCCAAGCAGGAGAAGTCTTCATGGAAAGGTTGCAAATCTAGAAACCTCTGTTACAAAAAGGGGGTTTTTTTTCTTCCACAATGATTCCAAGGGGGGAAAAAACAAACAAACAAAAACCAAACCGAAAGAATTGCCACGAGGAACTTGTTCTACTGCTCCTGGAAAGAGACAGAGAGAGAAAGGGGGGGAAAAGGAAAAGTTAGTCGGCGGCGGGGAACTGTGGAAGCGGCGGGTTCCTCCTCCCCGGCAGCGCGGAGCCGGCCTCCCCTCCCTCCCTGCCGCCCCCCGCATGCGAGCTCTGCCCCGGCAGCCCCGCGGCTCTCCTGCCGCAGCTCTCCTGCCGCTGCTCCTGCCTCTTCCCGACCGGCGTCTCTCAGCTCTGGAGGGTCGGGATGGAGAGAGATCCCTTTACCGCGACTGACGGCTGCCTGTGCCAGGGGCTGTTCCCTCCCGGCGCTGGCCCCAGCCTGGAGCCCGAGGAGAATCCAGCTCCCGGCTCAGCAGGGAGAAGGAAGCTTCTCATCACACCAAGCTGAAGAAGCCTCTCATCCCAACCAAGCTGAAGGAAGCCTCTCATCCCAACCAAGCTGAAGGAAGCCTCTCATCCCAACCAAGCTGAGGGAAGCCTCTCATCCCACCAAGCTGTGCCACCTCTGCTTTACACAGGTTCCTTGTTGGTTTTTTTAACCAGGCACCACGACATTTGCTGGGCAGAGCTGGAGCTCAGGCAAGTACCATCAGCATAAATGCCCCAGAAGATAAAGCCCCCTGGAGCCCTGGCTGAGAGGGGAAGGTGAGGTTGTACTTGGCAGATGGTTAATCCAAATTATTTTCCAAGAGTCTTCTGCTCCCTTTCAGGACAGGTGCCCCCTCCCCAGGCAAGCTCACAGCTCAGCTCTGACCCCAGCACAAAGCTTGCACAGATCCTGGACTGCAAAGTGCCAGCCTGGCTCCACCATTCCTTTAATTCCCAAGAGCAGCCTGGGGGCTGTAAGTAAAAGCTCCCAGGAGAAACTAAACCCCCAAACCCCTCACCCTGCACTGGGAAATCAGACTCTGCTGTTAAGACTTCTGTGATCACTCCCTTCATCCACAAAATATCTCTGCTTCGGTGTGAGAAGCCCAAGCAGAATCCCTGCCCCACGAACAGTGTGCCCAGTTCCCCAGGGGAAGGTGAGTACAGACCTGGCTGTGGGCCTGAGCCTGCCCTAGTGTCTGCCCGTAGTAGGCAGCCTGCTGTCTGTAGTACTCTGCCCAAGCCATCGTGTAGTCGGGCTGGGAGCTTGCCTGAGAAGCAGCACTGGCAGCATGACCTGCAGGAGAAGGGGAAAAAGGGAGAGATGAGTTGAGTGAGGCCAAGCCCAGGTGCAGGAGCTCCTTCCAGCAGAGCCATCCCCCGCGGGCAGCCACACTGGCCCTCTGCTGCCTGGGCACCACGGGATGGGCTGTGAGCTGGCAAGTGATGACCTGACACATCTGGGAAGCGTTACAAGACCCTTGCTGTGGCTGCAGGGACACAGACTGACCCCCTGCACCCTTCTTCCTGGGCACAAGGCCCCAGCAGTACAGCCTCAAAAGCTGATCCAGAAGTCGACATCGTGCGCTGAAAAAGCCGGGCCCGGGTGCTCCCAGGTGTGCAGAGCTCTCTCCTACTCTCTCAACAACACAGCCTCAGCCTGCTGCTTTTCATGAGCATCAGCTCTCCTTTCCCCCAGGCAGGCCAACTGCAAGCTGGGGCCTGTGGTTCAACAGCAGCAGCTCTCCTGAGGCACATCAGCAGCCAGCACAACTGAGAGCTACAACACACCATCACCGAGAGGACCAGAGGGGTTTTGTACAGGTCTGGAAGCTAATAATGGCAGGGGATGGAGATGCAAGTCATCAGATCACAATTAACTCTGACAAGAGTCAATTCACCTCCAATAACCCTGTTTCACTCACTCTGTTTTTGGAAATACCCCTCCCATACCTGGCTGTAATCGGGGTGGCTGTTCTGCTGCTGGCTCTGTTGGCCAGCATGGGACAGGTGGCAGTCTCCTGCCAGTGACATCTGCCTTTCCACCACACAGGCCCTGTATCTACCTTACTTGTCCAGACTTTGCACTTTCACCTCACCTGGGCCCTGTCCAAAAGCAATAAGCGATGTGTGTCCCCTGCTGGGCTGGCTGGGAGCTGCTCAGGTTGCACATCAACCACCACGGGTTGTTGGTCCCCTCACGTCAGGTGTGGGGTTGGAGGGTTGAAACGCCTGAGGGAACCCAGGCCCATCACCTGCACCTCCTGCCACACAGCTGATGAGGAAACCAGCACCTTTCCAGTCATCTCACTGGGTGTTCAGGGGTCTGTGTCTCTCACTCCACTCTCATTGGCAGAGCACATCTGAAGGAGCCTTGTGGGCAATGGCTACCCATACAGCGTGCCCACAGACGAGCCTGTGCCCAGCACACAGCCCGGGGTAGCCAAACCCCAGAGCCCTGCACAAAGCACAGCCAGTTCCAGTGGCCCTCAGCACTGCAGCCACCCACAACCCCCTCCTGACAGCCACAACAGGCTCTGCACTTCCACACTGCACTGAGACAAGCCTCACAGCCCCAAAACCTCAGCCTGAACACTGAGTCACCTTCAGTGCAGCACATCTACGTGCTGCGGCATGGGAGCAAGCAGCTGGCTGCAGGGGTGGGATGCTCACAGAGCAGAGAGCCCTCAGCAAGACAAGCAGCAAACAAAGTCAGAGCCCTGAGAGAAAAGCCAGGGCTCAGAAAGCTGCAGGGAGAGGCAGTGTGAGTGCTGAGCACACGGGGCCATGCGTGGGGTGGGGCAGAGCAGAGCAGGGCCCTCCCCGACACATCCAACCGCCCCGTGACAACGGGCCTGGGGATGGGGGGAAGAGGGGGGAGAAATAATACACTGCAAGTGTGAAGTGGGTGGAGGGAACAGGGCAGCAGTGTCCTGTCTGGGGGCAGAAAAGCAGGTTAAAAGACTTGACCAATGCTACAAGTCAGGACCTTTTCTGGCAGAGGTCAAGGCTGCCTCAACTGTCCACCTGCTAATGCCAACAAAGGGCCTCCTTCAATGCCTTTTCTTCGAGGAGAATTACAGTCAGCAGCAGACTGAAAGGACAAGCCACTAAATGCATTGCACAGCAAAATGTTTCCCCAGTCAGTTAGTTTATTTAAGATGGGGGAAGTAATTAAAATCTAAATACATGTGTAGGGGGTGGGGGGCTGCCACTCCTCCCGTGAGGGGGGCACTCAGAGCCTGTCCCTGGGAAGCCTGACTCTGGCTAGAGCTGGGAACAAACAGGCTGCAGCATTCAGGGAAAGGAGCCTTCACAAGACTGTTTCCAATTTAAAACTGACCAGTGCCAACAGCAGGTATTTCCTTAGTTTCTTCTGACAGTCCCCCCATGCCTTGGGGAACTCCACCTGGCCTGACTGGGTGCAGCAGAACAGAGCACTGAAGGCTGACAAAGCCCAGCATTACCTTGACCCAAGGCTGTCTTCAGTGTGCCTGGCTACCAACAGCAACACAGAGGATCCTAAGTAGATGTGAAGCTAGAGAGCCAACACTTTCCATCAGGTTCAACAGCAGAAATAAAGCATCTGCCCCCAAAATGCAGCACTGTGGTTCTAAACTCACTCAGGGAAAGGGTAATAGCAAGGCAGGATGGCTCACTGGTCTTGGAAGCCACCTGAAACCACCAAGTGAGCAATGCAGCAGTGAGGATTTCCAAATTTCATACATGCACAACTCCATAAGCATTAAAACATGGTCAGTGTCAGAGGGAATCACAAGTGCCACTGCAGGCATTGCTCCTCCAACGTTTTCCCTACCTCAGGCACCTCAAAGAACAGGAATTTGTATTGTTTAAATTATCTACTTCACTGCTAAATCAGTCTGAAAAGCACCTGCCATTAAGCCCCTTGAAAATGATCCCCCCTTCCACTTTGTGGTGCTCTGCTTTAAGTTTTCACAAGACCAGGCCATCAAAAAACCTCCTGTTTTCTGAAAACCTGTGATTGAAAAGTGTCTGTTGGACATCACAGCCCATCACATGAGCTTTGAGACCACCAAGCACACCACAAACCTGCTCTCTTTAGGGCTAAGCATTCCTCTGGTTGTTGAAAACACAAGATGCAGTTACCAACATCACCGTTGGCATTGGTAAGGTCGAGAACAAAGAGATGGGGGAGTCAGCACCAGACATGGTGTGTCTGTTAGGGCGAGGTGGGGTTAGCTAGTGCTTGCCTGGATAAATCTGGCACAAGAAGGTCTAAGGCAGAAGTGGTTTTTGTTTAAGAGGAACAGACAGCAAGGACCAAGGGTCTACACAAAGAGAGCAGGAAGAAGCAGTAAGCAGTTAAGTGCACAAAAAGCACTTCAGTCTTCAATGGATTTCAGCTTATTCTGAGCTCAACCACCACAGCACCATACATCTCCATCCCAGGAAATGATTTTGCCCTTTTCTCAGGTGAACATGTGTTTTCAGGTCTGTGTTTTGCAGGCATCAGGCAGGGACTGCAAAGGGAACACCAACCTTACTGCAACCCAGGTCCTAGACACTTACTTGGGACTTGCTGTCCAGGCTGCTGCCACGTCTGGTAGGTACTGCCCCAACCCTGTGTCATGAATGCCTGAGGACCACTGCAAGGACAAAAAGGCACATTGAAGGAGACAACAAAACACTTCACAGGCCACACACATGAAGGTTGCCCACAGCAGCAAAATTGTTACACGTGGTCAGCAACTGCTGAGCAAACAGGTGACCATGGGAAGGAAAAGAATCACTGTCCTTGAGACTGGTTTGGTCACACACCAAATGAAGACACAGAGATCTGAACTGCACTCCTTGTGCTGGCTGCAGCTCAGGCTTCTTTCCATGCTCTCACTGCACCAGACAGGGATTTTGGTCATGTTAGTACCTACCTTGTTTATAGTTTGATAAAATCCTTCCTGCAGTCAAGCTTAAAGGCTTACTCTCACTTGCTTCTTAATGCTCAATCTTTAAGAGGCTCCACTTACACACTACTCCTTGGGAGCCCTCCACCTCCTCCCAGTGCTTCCACGGCTCCCAGTGCTTCCCACAACCCTCCCATGAAGAGATGGAGCAGCTTACTTTTGATGAGGTGTAGCGGGTGCTTGGTTGAACGGACTTTGACCAAATCCTCCAGGTCCACCCATGCTGGTACCCTGTCAGAGAATCCACCAATACTTACTGTCAGCTCTAAGCACAGCGTGGAGGCAGCTAGTAAGAGTAGTAAGAAAGGGGAGAAGACAGTCTGGGACACGTCCCACTAAACCCCAGCACCTGAAAGAAGTGAAAGACTCTCCAAGGACGAAGCTGTCAGGACTGTCAGCACACTGCAGGAGCAAAGCCTCAAAAGCAGCTCTGGCCATGCCTCAAAGAGTAACAGCACAGCTGGAAGTTTTCCTTTGAGTAGCTTGGATCCTGAGGTTAGTATCAACTCTCCTCCTCTCAGGCAACTCAGTATAAAAGTTGCCTTTCAGCTTCCTCATACCCCAGTTCAGTGTTTTCCATCCTTTTTTAACCCAAATCTCCTCCTTCACTGCTACTCTGGCCTGACATGATTAAGCTTCAATCCCACAGCCCTGCATTAACTGCAAGATAAGTCATCCTGGATTTACTGGAGCAATGAGTGTTACTTTTCAGATGATGATGCCATGATGGTGTCACTCTCACACAGTGACACTCTTTTCTTCCTTTCAAAAATACCTCCTTTGACAGCCTTCTATTGCTGTTCTCCCCCCTCATACAGCTGGACACCACTCTTGATTATGTCAGCAAACAGGAACACCCTTCTGAGACCACAGCAAAAATCAGTCCAAAGGATGCTGGAGGGCCATCAAAGTTTAAGTCAGCTAACAGGCAAATGGTTTTGAAGCTGAAGAATGTGTGCTTTGTGCCATGCTGTAAGCCCAGGCCTACAGGTTTCACTTAGGAGTGAAAACATGTCTGAAAGAGACAGGTCAAGAAAAACAGAGGTGGAACTTACACCAACTTTCTCATCTATGAGATGTCTAGCGAGCTCAATCTGCTGGGGAACACCTCTGATTGTGAATATTCGTACACCAGGGTCTGTGTTTGGAGGTGGGTTTCTCTGGAGCTCCACGTGGGCTCCTGACTGCTGATTGATGCTCTTGATGTTCTCACCACCTGAAGAAAAGAAAACCAAGACATAAGGAGACATGGACATATGTATGTCCATAAAAGCATATCAAAGTCAGCTTCTGGTAGTGGAATATAGTTTCAGCTGCCTTCTGTGTGCTTCAAGGGAGATGGGCTGAGGATGGCAACAGTGTAGGAAACCACAATATCCGAGCTCATGCTGCTCATAAACAGCACCTGAAACTGTGAGCTACTGTCATGGTTTCTGAGGTCATGGATGGTGCTGTCTCAGGACTACATCCAGCCCCCTGCATGCACCCTACAAGGCTCCCAAGGGAAGGCAGCACAGCTGAGACACGCTCTGACAAACTAGATGCCAAAACTGCACTGTCTGATTTCTGGAGGTTTTACAGAGCTGTTCACAACTCTCAAGAAAAAGCAGATCACCTGCAACTGACATGCTGTTTTCTTTCTTCCACGAGGCTTCCTCCCCCCCTACCCCATCACCAGATATTTCATTCCACTAAGGCAAAAAGCCATCAGCCACATACCTTGTAGCTCAAAACCAAAGCTTAAGCTTTCTCACAAACGTGTGCCTGACAGAAGCCTTTGCTTTCCACACTCCTAACTCACCCCTCTACCCAGCCACAGTCACCCAGGACTCCAGGCTGTCCTGTGCTGCTTCAGAGTTAGTTGTGCATGCAGTGAACAGAGCTGGCTAGTTTGCCATCTGCACACACTTAGAGCACAGGAGTGCTTGGAGCAGCATGCAGCAGGGCCAGTCAAAGTAGATCTGATTTCCTCAAGACCTTGCTTGGTCTCCGGTCTCTTAATGAAATTTGCTTAACAAAAAGACTCAGCTCGATGTTACAATGGTTCAATTCTTCTTTTGGAAACTCACACAAACTTAAGAGACCAGCTCCACTCAGCTGGAGAAATTAAAGGGTGTGGAGAAGGAAGGGCTTTTACAAGTTTTAAATCACAAACCAAAAGGACACACAGCAAGCAGGGAGGGGAGCAAAGGGAACTAACTGGAGATTTTTGTTTGGTTTTCATTGAAAAGAGTCCCCAGGAACAGTCTCCTCAGTTTTGCTCACATTTCCATCTCTATACATCCAGCAAAACTTCAAAACAAACTGTGGATGTTGCAGACACTTGTTCATTTCATTGTCATGGACTCGTGACCTTTTTAACATTGTAAAGCCTTCTTGGGGAAGGGAGGAGGAAAAGTTGCCAAACGGCAATTAACTCTTTCTAAATGAATTTTTGAAGATGCATTTAACAAAAGATAATCGTGTCACATCCCTGGGCAGACAACAGGGATTGTAGTGTGCAGCCAAAAGTGAGGGCATCTATTTTCAGTCAAGCATGGGAAAGTGCTAAGATGAAGCTTCAAAACCAAGGAGGATTTTTGATGCAATGCTTTTGTCTGATGCAGATTGGTTTGAAGCTCTGGTTTTCACACACTGAGGTGAGATTCTGAATCAACAGCCATTTCATGTCCCTAAGAGAGGACCCTTTCAGCCAACACAATCTGGATCACAGAGGAGTGGGAGAACTTCTTTACTGGGTGACAGAGCTACAATCCTTGGCTGCTGCCACTCACTGTGCTGATTTTGGAGGATTAAAAACTGAAGCCTTCTCAAACTGGAAGCAAGAAGAGCACAGACTTCAAATCATCTCCTCAATTAGCATTCAGCACCAAGTTTGGAGTTGTGGGGACTTTCTACACTGAGTCCTTCCTAGACCATACTGCAGGATCAGGTTGGCTCTCCAGCTTTGGGCAGAGGCTTCAAGCTCCTACCCCCATACCAGGACTTGGTGCTCTTCTCCTTACTCTCCAGTCTGGTACAAGCCCAAAGTTCTCCCTCCCATCCAAGCTGCCCCAATTCAGCCTCCAGAGCATGCGAATGGAGTGACGAAGGCAGCCTGGTGCCGGAAGGGACAGAGTTCCTCTTCCCCCCTCCGGAGGTGGCCCCGCTCGGCACATGGTGCCTGTCTATAGCTGCATTCAGCAGCCAGCTCCATTCTTCTACCTGATGGGGGGCAGAAGTGATCCAGGAGTGGCCCCCCAGCTGGACGTGAAATCGTAAAGCAATTAATCAAAGCAGCTAAAAGGCCGAGCTGACAAGAGCCAGGCCGGCCACGTTATCTGTCAATATTGCTGTATTTATCATGGAAATCCAGCGGGGGCCCAGAGAGGCTGCGGTCTGTTTCCAAGCACCACGGAACACAGAAAGCGTTTGACATGTGTCTGGTGCTCGTCTCCACCCTTCCTCCAAGTCTTTCAGAAAAGAAAAGCTGCACCTACCCACCCTCTAGAGGAAAAAGCAATGCACAGGATTTGGAGGGAGCGCTTCAAGGCTGCCTCTCCCCGGCTGAGAAGTGATGCCCACGAGAACGGGGTCCCTCGATCTTCTATCATACACATCGCATTGAGAAACTTCCTCAGCTCCCTCTTTTCCCCCTTTCTAAGAGGTGACATGGAGCTGAAAGCATGGCAGCACTTACCTGGCCACATTGTGATCACTACACCCAGAGGCCCAAGATACCCACTGCTTGGGTGCTAACCTTGGAGACCAAGCTACGTGTGCCCAGAGGACTCAGCCAGATTTTAGAGAGAAGGCTAACAACAGCCAAGTCCTGTACCACAGGGGGGAAAAAAGAATGAGAAGAATAATAAAAAAAGCTGGAAACTGCTCAGAAGCTAAAGAGAGGGAGAATGGTTTTGCAGTTGGTCACTGTTAATAAACCCCCACTAACATCTCTTCTCCCCTACACTGCCCCACGGGCAGCGGGAGAGGAAATAATGAGATGTCTGGCATCAACACATGGAGTGTGGTATATCCATCCTGGATACGCTACAGCCATCACTCACTTGACAAAAATGAAGGCTGCAACAGCCTAAGAGCATAGGCACTGTAAGAACACCGATTACAAGGTGGTATTACAAAGCTACAAGCACTCAAATCACCATACAACTAGTAATTATTCACTCCAGAAAGCTTCTGATCCGGCCGGGTAAGAATCTTTATTTTGCTGTTGTGGAAACAAAGGTAAAAAGCTACTCTGCACCCCCACAGGGAGCCTGTGCCAGGCCTTGTGCTTGAATGCTTGGACATTCAACCCCACTACCTGCATTTATCTTTTCAGCACACGGTGCTCTCTGTAGTCACAAATGCTCCACTTCAGTGCACTGCTGAACAACAAGTGACCTTTTCTGATCCTTTATTAAGGATGACTAATGGATACAGCAATAAACTTTCATTATAATTTGATTTTTTCCATGTATGTAACTCTTACTTCTGGGCTTAAAATTTGCTTTGCTTGATCTTTTGCCCAAGGGGACTGTTCAGTGAGATCAAGCACAGTTGCTCTGTAATCTCTGGTCAATGGGGACAGCAGGTGCTTTTTCACAGTGAGAAAAGTTTTCAGGTCTGTGAGCAGACTTATGGAAAAGAACAACATCTGAAAACAACTGCACATTTACTGCTGACACATCTGTGTCCCTTGTCACCTGACAGGGCAGGAATTCAGGGTGCTACAGGGGCCACAGACATGGGAAGGAACAAGTGAGATGCAGCAGGAGAAAGAGGCCACAACATCTTTCACAGTAGGCTCACTCCTGTCCAACAGGATGGCAGGAAACTAAACGGCACTGGAACGTGGCACAATGCCCTCAAGTCTCTGCCTCCTTTCCCACTGTAGCTAATCTGTTCCTTTTCTATTCACCTCACCTCTGCTGAGGCTAAAAGCCAACTGTGATTACTTAAATACTAGTTAAGGCATATGTCAGTCTTTCTGAAGTAAGTAGACAGAAAAATTAAATACAACTCCTTTGATATGTCAGTGTATTAACTCAGAGCCATCGCAACAATTCGACTGCCAGAGCTCTTCCAATCCAGGCTCCAAGTACCACCATTACCCAATGTGCAGCTCATGCTCTGCAACAGAGGCCACTGCCAATGCTGTTTGATAACTGCCTTGGGGTTGTACTGGTTACAGAAGCACAGAATGGTGGGGGTTGGAAGGGAGCTCCAGAGCTCAACCAGCCCAGCCCCTGCTTAAGCAGGTTCCCCTCGCTCAGGGGGCATAGGAACGTGTCCAGGTGGGTTTGGAAACCTCCCGAGAAGGAGTCTCCATACCCTCCCTGGGCAGCCTGGGCCAGGGCTCCCTCACCTCAACAGGAAAAGGTTTTCCTCATGTTCAAGGGGAAATTCCCTAATTCCAGCTTGTGCATGCTGCTGGGTGCTACAGAGAAAAGACTGACCCCATCCTCTCAACATCTGGCCCTTAGGTATTCCTCAGTGCTGACAAGGTCCCCCCTCAATCTTCTCTTCTCCAGCCCCAAGTCTTGCAGTCTTTCATCACAAGAGAGATGCTCCAGTCCCCTGATCACCTTGGCAGCCCTCCACTGGACTCTGGAAGTTCTCTATCACTCTCCTGAGGCCAGAACCAGACACAGCACTCCAGATGTGGCCTCACCAGGGCAGAGCAGAGAGAGAGGATAACCTCCCTTGACCTACTGCCCACACTCTTTTTGATGCACTCCAGCAAGGCCAGATGATTCCTTGTCCACCTCCTTGGCATGGAGAGTCAACAGCTAAGGCAGCCAAGGGACCTCTGTGGCAGTGCCCACTGAGATGAGGTGCATTAGGCTGCTCTGTGCCAGGCTCAAATGCAAGCTCAGATACAGACAACTTCTGTGACTTCACTTTATTCATTAAACACTTCAAGTATGTGGCTGGAAGCAGCTACTGTTATTACCACATTCACAGACCTTCCATTTTATCACATGGCACTCTCAGAAATCCAGCATGATGAAATGACTGCTCTGCTTGTCCCTGATAAACTGTCCTTTAAATGAGTTCTCTATAAAAAGAATCCACAAATGAACCTGCCTTTTCTCAGCCAGCTGCTTGTTATAACAAGCTTCCTTGACAGCTCTGCATGAAGAGCCTCTCTTACAGGCTGTGAACAAGGGCTTGTAGAGTACAATTATGAGTGAGAGCACCACAAAGAAAACAACCACAAGCGCTTACAGCTTATTCCTCTGCTGCATTCAGTGGCTACTAAATACCTGCAATTACAGAAAACTCCAAAGGTTCACTGTTAGGCAGTCAGAATGTAACCAACCTGAGAGAGAAAGACTGCAAGCTCTAGTATTTAGTGCCACCAGACCTACCTTTGCCTATAACAAGGCCACACTTATCAGCTGGCACAGTGTAGGTTATTTCCTGCATGCCCCCAGGTGTTCCAACACTCCAGTCCCCACGGCCACGACCTCTTCCTCGGGCAACAGCCATGCTGCCAAAGCCATCTCGTTCCTTGGAAGGCAAAAAGTTTGCATCAGTGGGTTGGGGTTTTTTTTTGCTGGCTTCAATGTACATTAAAACCAAAATAAAGCAAGGTAAGTTAAACTGCATTACAATCAATGGCACTGAATTGAGATATTCTTGGACTTGAGTTTCACATTCAAGATTTTGGAGCACTTCAAAGAAATGCCAAGTAAAGTAGGTTACAGTTGCCTTCCTGACTCAGGAAGATATTTATACTTTTTAAATGCATGCCTTTGTATCTGCTGAAATAAACCTATAAACAAGCATCAGCTACTAAAGGACTTAAGGTTTAGTTCCTTAGAGCAACCAATAGATCTTGGCACTGACACACACAGAAGTTGCTTCCAAACCCTTTCAAGTGTTGCTCTTTAAAGAACTGCTGGAATTACTCAGCTGAAATGCACATTTTCTAAAACTTCTAAAGGAAGCTTTTAAGTCCAAAGACACATAAAGGACATAGCTATTTAGGGTAACTGCTTTCTCCAACAGCAGAGGCCATGGGCAGTCAGAGGCTAGTATGACATCTCAAAATGTGAGCGAATTATCAAAAGAAAAAGGAATAAAATATTCAAACCAGATCTAAGAGCAAGAAGAGATATGAAGATCTCCCCTTGATGGACAAATTGTGCTGAGGTATATGGTCTGGAATGGCCTTACATGTTGACTTCTCACAATACAAAGAGAAGGTACAATCTCTATGAGTCTGCCCTACTGCTTCACTCATCTTTCTACTTCTTGCTCTTGGGCAACACAATATGTTGTTGTCATTGATGGTGTATTTGAGCATTCATTGCCTTCTCCTGTACCCCACAGCCACCAGCCCAGAGGGCTGGAGTCTGAGGAGGAGGAGGAGGCATCATTGAGCCCTGTTAATGTTCTGCTGTTGAAGGGTTACTCAGCCCTGCTGAGCAGAGCCTCCAGTCACTGCTGGACTCTATTCCATCAGGTCACCATTTCCAAGTAACCTGAGAACAACTGAACACAGGGGAATAATTGTGAAACTACAACAAGGCCTCATAATACTGAGAACAGGAGACCTTCCCTTTGCTCAGCCCATGTTCCATCTCAAAACCCAACTAACCAAACCCACAAACCCAGCAGCTGTCCTGGGATATGTGGCCTGCCTGAGGGAAAATTTAACACTGCTCTTCTTCAGGTGGTGACATCCCCTCACACAGCTGCATGCACACAGAATACATTCCCATGTAAGCACTTTCCTGCCAGGAGCCTCCAGAACCCACCTGTGCTGTGAGGATGAGCTCGCTGATGATGTGCGCCGCGTGTTGACACCTATCGGGAAGCCCCATGACCTGTGCCACTCTTTCAGAACTAATCCCATCATCTGTGGAGAAAGGTGGCAAAGATTCAATTAAAAGGAGAAAACATCCAACAAAAGCCTCCTCCTAGCAGCACCACTGCTTAGCAGAGTTTTCAGAGAACACAGCTACCCCAAGAGCTACTTCTTCCCTCCACCTTCAGCCCCTCTTCCATGGACTGAGACGACCAAACCCGACCCACACTGCAGAGGGAACAACATTCAAAAGGCAACACTTCCAAGTGTCAAAAAGCTATGAAAGAGACTGATATGATTTTAAGAGGACAAAGGCAGCTTTGATAGGTGATCAGACAGCCAAGGACCCAGAGAAAGTTACTTGGAATTAATCAACTCCTGATCCCCAAAGGCTTTAGTGTCCTGAAGAAGAACTTGTTTTTAGCAGGAAATAAAAGGGGTTTTGTTATTTTGTTAATCCATACAATCACCACTCAAGACATGATTGTTGTGACATCTAATGTCTGCAAATAAGCTGTATGTAATCTCACTCTGAACACCGGGAAGTGCATGAGGAAGCAGCACTCATATTTAATCAGGTTTCAGAAAGAGACACGATGCACCTTTAAATCAGGAAAGCCTAGCTGCTGTAACCTCAAATCAGGTTCACTTTAGTAAGCCCAAACTGCAACACTGGTCAGAAAGTAACGGCTCTCCATCCTCACACAAACCTGGTTTAAATTGAATCCTAACTCCAGCATCATTCTGAATCTTTTTGATCATTTCTCCATTTCTTCCTATCACAATTCCAACAGCAAACCTGGGCACAGAGACCTGATGAGAAAGGCAAAGCAGTATGAAAGCTCAGAGAACTAGACTGAATGACTCCCCTTTTACAAGAAGATGCTCTTAACGATGAGGACAGGCCACGTTAGGCAGCTCCAGGCTACAGAACCATAGTGCTTAAGAAAAACAAACACATGGCCATAAATTCCTTCCCCTCTAAATGAACTCTGCACTACCAAGAATGCAGCTTAAAAAGAGACAATCAGAAACGTGCCATCTGGGAGTCCAGCAGAACTCCTCTTCTTTGCAGCCAGACTCACTCTTCTGGCAAAAGGAACACAGTGCATTTAAGAAAGAAAAAAAAAATAAGCTTACAGGTTACATGTGCAATTTGATGACTTCCACCCACTACCCATCCCACAGGGAGGTTAGCAGAGTACTCGTGAAGAAAACATACCTCTATGCTGCCTCCTCCCATTCTAGAACTGAAATCATTGCGTACGCCTCGGAAGTCTGCCTGATCTTTCTCTCGGATGATCTCCAGTACCATTTCCCTCGCTTGCTACATGGGGAAAGAAGTTACAGTTAGCTTAAAATTATTCTGCTTGCCATCTTGGTGTTAGGGCCTCAATGGTGGCTGATGCTCAGACTTCAAGGCAAAGCCATCTCCTAAGGGAAACAGCATTCTGATTTCGACTTTCTTTTTACCACAGTCACTGGTGATCTGCTCTTGATGGCATCTTCCACGTCTGACAAAACCTGCCAAGTGTGCAAGGTGGCAGCTTCTTGTGTGCAATTGTCTCCTCCAGCCATTCAAAAAGGCTCTTTAGTTTTTAAAACACTTTTGATTTTTGTTGATTTGTTTTTAAATGAAAGGAACTCAAGGCCCTTTCCTACTGAACAGGACTGAAACCAATAATCAACACGGTAAGGCACAAGCTGTGCTAGCACAGCAGAGATCACGTCCACTACGAGCTAGAGGGCATGTACCAAGGAGGGAGGTGGGCAGTAGTGAGTTTGTTGACACTTAGAAAAGTTAAGCCCAAGTCTGCAGCAATCCAGCAAGACATTTTCTGAGACAAATGAATATTCTTCCTACCTACTCACAGCCCTCAAGGCCATTCACAAACTTGCATGTAGCCTAGCTAGTAGAAGTGCACCTTGGAAATAAGTCAATAAGTAGTCCTCATTAAATAAACTCCTGCATGTTAAACCCAAAGTCTTTGTGTCTACATATTAGCAGTCAAGCTTTTGACATCTTGATTCTCATTTCCAAGTTTGAGGAACAGTGGAGAATCTGACTCCTTTCACATCTTTTGGTATTTTCCATTCCTTTGTGCTACTTTTTAAAGAAGGAAACAACCCAAGACATTTCAGAGATGCCAAGACAGGAATAAGGGCAATGGAGAGATTTCACAGCGATTTGAGAGTTAAGAAAACGCTGTTGCAGCATCCAGAGGATCCCACCAAATCCAAGGGTTCTTCAAGCTTCAGTGCTTTCTAAGTGTGCTCAGTTTTCCTAAGTGCCTCGAAGATCTTCCAGCCTAAGCAGTCCTCACGATAGCTTTGTGTGATTTATGGCATGGATGATGTGACAACAGCAAATCTTGCAAGGCAGAAGGAGCCACTTGAGAAGCAGCAGCACCTAAAGTATGATTGGGTTAAAAGTAGCAAGACTGCTATTAAACTCTAATTTTGCACATCTATATCTCTATAAGAAGCCTAAGAGTTTGGAAGAAAAGAACATTTCGATCTCAAAGCCCACTTGAAATAAGAGGTTTGAAAAATACAACCCAAATGGAATATCCCTGAGCAACACCAACTGCTGCAGCAATTTATGGTTAGGGAGATCCTACAAAACTCAACTATTTTTACTAGAGACAGGAATGCTAAGCTAGATTTAAAACACTTAGCAAGGTATGAAAAGCACTTGCTGAGAAGTGGAACACACCACAGCTAAACTTTAATTCTTTGATTCAAGCACTCCCATCATGCTGCAACCTTCCAGTCTCACAGGCTGCTCACAGGTTTTTGCTTTGAAGCGCAGGTATGAACATGTAGAACCCTGACACAAGGAGACTGAGGTAGCAATATTAAGCAAACCCCTTGGTTTCAGGAGTTGTTGTGGGATTATGACGTTTTAATTACCTGCGTCAATTGGCTGTCTGAGATATCGAACCTTCCACAGAACTTCCTCCAGTGTGTGACTAAGTCACTAAGAACCCATTTGCTCAAGTAACAGCTAGGATTTCTTGCTATGCAGACTGGAAAGTGTTTCAAAGCCACTTTCTCCAAACCCTCCTCCTCAGATCTTCTCCTACCCATGCCTGATATCTACATGGAGTGAGTGCTCACGCTGTAACAAGCCAACACCTGCCAGTCTGGTGTTTTAACTTGCTCTGCTCAACCTTCACCAGTCTTACAGGAACAAATAAAACCAGCAAAGATCATGATGCTTACAGTTGATTCCAACTCCATTAGATGCTCACAAATATGCTCAAGTTTAAAATTTGTCCTGAGTTCTCTGTGGCCACCGCTTGCTTTGATTACATACCTGTACTTTAAATGCATCTCCAGTAATACGGAGAGGTTTATCTGCTCCGGTGGGCATTGGACCGTCTTGGATCATAATCATTTTCACACCTGTTCGCTCCTGAAGAGAAAGCACAGAGCACTTTGCTAAGCAGAGTCCCTAAAACAAGGGACCACATTTTGGCTACTAAACATTAGGTAGGTCAAATCAGCAGCTTTACAGGTTACTTTAGCTCTTCATGGGGAGTCATGGCACAAATTCCGTAGTAGTCCTGGGGTGTAAAGGACTGACAGGAAACGTGCTACTCCTGAAGTTCTCAAATAGCTCAATCCCTTGCCAAGAGAACCCCTCTGCCTCAACAACTGATTTTTCAGCCCTTTCTAAAATCTGTAGCTGCCTGCATACAACAGATATTAAGCAACCAGCCTTAAAACTACTGGATGACAGAGGCCTGATCAGGACACTCCAAAAACCCCCTACATTTTTTGACCTAGGTGAAAAACCCTCTGTTCTTTAAAACAACAACTTGTACCAGATGGAGGAATAAAGAATGTCCAGGAACATAGATTCAAACATAACACAACACTTTTAATTAGAAAGGGGTGGGATGAGAAAAAAAATAACAGAAGACATACGCCAGCTTCATCACAGATCAGCAACAAAAGAAAAGCACAGCACTCTACAACAGCACAGCTGGCATTGTAAACTATTGCAGCAGCAAAGGATCCCCTCCTAACCAGCACGCACCAAATGTTATCTAAAGCGCACGAGTTTCTTTCACAGTTGTGGCAAAACTCCACTACATGCGTAGCCGAGGCCAAACCGATTTTGTTTGTAACACAAGATTGGATTTGAGTCCAGCTCTCCGAAGGCAGAAGAGTAGTCCCTGCTGTAGAAGGTTAGAGCATTTAAGGCTCTCCATTTCAGCCCGCTCTTGTTGATCTAAAGAAGCTGCAGTAGGGAAGAGAGCCCTAAATAAATGCATCTTGCGCACCTGCAACTGTTTTATTGTTTCACCTCCTTTGCCGATGACTAGACCCACTTTGGATGCCGGGATCAAAATCTCCTGAATCGTACTGTTGCCATCAACATCGTTGTGAAAACCAGGTCCGTTCCGACAGCGATCTACAATCTGCCCCAGTAGCCGTTTTGCTTGTCTTTGGAAAAGAATCGAGGGAAACAACCATTAGACAACATTGTTCCACGTCACCGAGAGACCAGGAACCATCGGAATGGGAAGCGATCGGGGAGAGGAGAAGAAGTGGAAAGATGGAGGAAACCACAGTTAGCACAATGTTTGTAAATTCTTTGATGTGAGTTTTCCCCTGTTGTGATAACTTATAAACAGTTTGATTTTCGAAAGGGGAAGAGAGAAGGAAGAGCAGCAGCATGCTCTGATCTCTTTGGAAGTTAAGGATAACAGCTGAGCTATAGCATTTTGGGGGGCTTATTTTGAATGAAGATGCTCTAGGTTTAGTTCTAAACTGTTTTAACTTACACAGAATATTTGTTAAACTCAAGCTCTGTTCTCCTCCTTATTCAAGACAAACAAAACAACCTCTCCTACTAACACAGCACATTGGTTCACCACTGTCCCATCACTCAGAGCCAACTGCCTTGCTCTTCTCTGCCTGCTCTTACCAGCAGCACCAGAACACTTTTCTACCACAGCCTCTGCCCCAAGCAGTAGGTGCTGAAGCTACATGGCGAAGTGAGGCAAGGATACTGCAGCAGCAACCAGTGAAAGACTGGGTTCTTCTACTCCTCGTGAGAAGAGACACACAAAGAAGCACTGGGGAAATTAAAGATCCCTTCTGTAACATCTTTAGCATGTCAGAGGTAACTGACAGGGTTTCCTTTCATCTTGAAGACTCCCAGTATCAACACATTCTGCCCTTCTCTCACAACCCTTCTCAAACTAGGTAGAAAAAAAGCCACTAGTTCCCTATTCAGTCTGAAGCAGCATTTTCCCCTCTCTCCACTTTATCCCAAGCCATTTCAGGCACCCTACAGGGACTGTCCTCTCTTTGGTAATTTGAAGAAACAGTACAAAGTCATCCATTGCAAGCTGAGATTCACACAAGGCAGCTCAGGGGGTGGTGAACTGAGGCTGCACACAGATCACAGCACCATTTTCTCTTGACTTTCTCACAAACCAAAGCAAAAAGCACAATTTCTAGAAGATCACTCTGTATATTCTGGAAGAGTCTCGAGGTTTTATTCATCTACCTGTATATTTTGCATAAAGTTCTTGTATAGAGCCTACAACAGTCAATACACAACGTATTTCAGTTGAGAAAGGGTCACTTGGAAATTTCATCCAGCTTGCCACTGAATATAACTACTGAAAACACTCCTCACAAGCCTCTGCACAAACAAGTCTGACATCTATGTTGGTTTCCTTGTTTCATTTTCTTACAAGCAACTTGAAAAAAAAAAGCAATACAAACAACCAACTTGACACGAATTTTAGCACAAAAGGAAATTAAATCTCACCTAATTCCACGTCCTTGACAACTTGTTCTACTTCACAAATGCAGTATTCACAGTTTTATTTATTTATATCTTATTTAAAGACCACCTTGGACACGATTACATTTAACTGCTTATTTCAGAACCAGATAGTCTTTACTACATGCTTCCCCATTTTCCCCCAACTGTACCTCATCAGGCATCTCAGCTTTTTAATATTTTGCTCTTGTTCTGAAATATCTTTTTCTAAGGGGGGAAAAGCACTTCAATATCAGCAAGAATACATTGCCTGCCCTATAATGCCAGCTTGCCAATTATATTTATTCTGGCTCACTGCTTTCAGTATTATGGTAGAATAAGGAGATTTAAGTACCCTTAGATCTCTTAGGAATGGAAGAATGATGAGTGTCTTCTCTTTAGAGAGACAGTCTTTGTGCCCATGTATTTTCACTAGCAAATGCAACTCAAAGATTTCCAGATGGATTTTAAAAAACCCACCTACCCAAAGGCTGGGGAGAGAAAGAGCAGCTCCATATGTTAAGTGTGTTGCTGTAAGCCTGAGGATCCTGGATCCAGTTCCAGCAGGAGGTCCTCAACTGGTTTGTGAGAGTCTCAAACTCAGCTCCTGGGAAGGGGGAGGGAGGAAACACTGTCCCTAAAGTTTCTATAGGTCTAAAGAGTAGAAAGCCCTGCTGGCTGGCCACATGTCTCTACCATGCAGGGATCAGAATTCAAGACTTTGGTTCAGTCCTTTGCTTCTTGTTGGCAGCGACGCAGAGGCGAGCACACCCATGGGCCTCATGCTGCTCTGCAACAACACCAACACCTCCAGATTATGCTGGAGTGGCACCTGACAGGCTTTGGAGGCCTCATGCAGCCCTTCTTCAGCTGGAAGGATGGTCATCCCAATAGCAGTAGGGAAGTGAAGGGGAGAAGAGAAGTGCCCTTCAGCAGCTTAGCTCAGTATCCTGGAAAGCTGCAGTTAGAAAACTGCATCCTAGGTGCCCTAAGAGCAACCTTGCCCTGCGGAGGGGAATTCCATGGAAATTTCTGCAGAGGGTTCAAACTGCAACTGCAAAAAAGCCTTTGAGGTGCACAGTTTAAAGCATCAGGCCAAGAGGTTCTATGCTCCAGAGACCCTAAAGTTTCTCTAGGCCAACATTTGCTGGTGTGGCTAACCAAGTAGCACCACTGACAGAGCACAGCATTAGGGAGAAGAAAGAGAAGGAGAAAGGAGAGAAATGAAACCAGAACTCACTCAATGCTCTCTGGTGTCCCGGTGAGTACACAGGGCCTCTCAGGCATCCCACCGCTGTCTGCAAAGGAATCAAGAAGGAACCTTTAGATTCATGGAGTTAAAAAAAATCACCCAGTAATTAGCAAGCACTAAGGGAACTCCCAACCCCTGCACACAGAGCATGTTAATGAATTCCAGGACACCCAGTGTCAACATATTTGAAATGATTTGCTGGGTATTTGCATTCTTTTAAAGCCATTCCCACCGACTAAAGTAAGAACCTAGACTACACTCATCATCAGTTTCCTGTACAGCACCACAGCACAGTCCTCCCCACTGCAAACAGGCACACAACCAATGGATGGTCTCGTCTTTTTTGATGCAAGGAAGAGCTGCTGCTACCCTCCTTGAAGCATCTTCTGCCAGAAGCTGGAGCTGACCAGACTAATCAGAGACAAAGAGCAGAGCTGAGCAAAGCAGTACCACCAGGGTAGAATTTAACAGCTGCAATTTCAGGTTTAAGTACAACATGGATTGTTCATTTGCACTGTGTCCATCTGTTGGTTCAAGAGAGTTCCTTAATTGTTTCATTCCCCCAACCAGCTGACAGATCTGTTTTCTGTGTTGGTCCCTCAACAGCTCTCCTGTGTATGTCAGCCTAAGATGCATCAGTTAACAGTGACAACATGCCATGAACATGGCAAGGTGCCTGATCTAATGGGCACAACATCCTCTGACAGTAAAACCTTCTCACCCACCATAAGAAGAGGCTCTTACCTGGAGCAATTTGAATTTTGCAGCCAGACTCTGCCTGAATCCGTGAGATCTGTTCTCCTCCCCTGCCGATTACTGAAATGAGTTCAACAAGCATCAGAACACTCTGTTTTTCCAAGTAACTGCAGAGCACCTTCCCCCTTTAACTCCACTGCAGCTATCTATAAAGGAACAGTTTGACTCCAGGATTGCAGAAGAGCCATCCACAGCATGACCAAATTTATTGTAGCAGAAAAAAAAATCCCTCCATTAAAATACTGCAGAAAGTTATTCTATTTGCTTGAAAAAACAAAACAGCCTGTCATGCACTGGAATGGAAATATAGAGTATGCAAGAAATAAGGCACTAGTCTGAGTGCTGCTGGAAGAGTAATTTATCTTGTTCAGCCTCAATGAATAAACCAGTTATTTGGGGTACTAAAAAAGGCAGAATTTTGCTTTTATTTCTTTAAAAGTTATATTTTACTGCCTCTTTTCAATGGATGTGCTATTTGGCTGGTCTGCACTCAGAAGTGCTGCACACTGCGATGCTCTATCAACCTTAAGTGAAAACAAAATTCCCATCTCCCTTAACTCTTGGAGTCAGCACATGGTTGTTTCACAATGAGACACACTAAACAGAGACTATGTACCACTTCCCAGACTGCAAAAAGAGCAAAACTGTCAAGTCAAACAGGTACACCTGGCTCAAGATGCTCCCACACAAGCATCTCTCAGCTGTGGGTTTGCCACCTTCCTGCATGTCTCTGCCCCTGAACCAGGATTAGGTTTAAACACAGATCATGCAGGTTTCCCTCTCAGAGCTACATCATCTCTCTGACATCTTCCCACATGTATGGTGCCACAACTCATAATGCAAGAGGTCTGATGGGAGGAAAGCAAGTGTTTTCTTTGCTGGAATCTGAGTTACAGATCCACAGTGTCTATAGACTCGGGACAAAACTTCCCACACTAAGGGGTAATTACCATGGCCTGTTATTTTCCTTTTTACTCTCCATATATCAAATTGGAGGAGATACACAGAAATCTAGCTGTGGAAGAGTCCATGCAATCACTGTAGTAACATATCAGCAGGAGGTGCCATTGAAAGGAAGACTAATGATTATTAAGAGGAAGAGAAAAATTAGGATCCAGCTTGAAAGATAATGGTATTAGGAATGCAAATGTAGGAAAAATTCTCATCTGAGCAATGCATGCTGGTTGTGCTTCCCTGCAGCAAATGTACAAGAGATTTAAAGTTCTGTTTAGCTTGCCTTGAGCCAACTCTTATTTGAACATTTAAATGTTTTCCTCCCTTACTCTCACAGCTTTGCATACCCAAAGGAAGTAAAGTGTTTCAGTGAGGGGAAATAAATTCCCTTCTGACTTGTTTATGTACTACCTTAGTGGGAATTCAAAGGAGAGAATCACTAAAACTCTCAGTAACTTGTACCACACAGTCTTGTTCTTATTACTGAGACACCAAGCTTTTTTGGACAGTTTGCACCTCGGTTTTATGCACAGATCATATGGTCCCCACGAAGACAGCACTAGACGAAGCTTATCCAAGGCTATTAAGTACAAAAACTTGTGAGCACATCAGGACGAACAGCATTCCTGCACAGAAAACACATCAAGAAACATCAAAAGCATACAAGGTACTTACTAAATCCAACCATTTTATCAGGCACTTTGAACTCTTCTGTTATTACAGCCCTAAAAAAAAAAAAAAAGGAGAAGAAATAGTCAGTACAAAGAAGACTTTTGGAAGACAACTATGTCCCTGCATGGAAACAGGCACAGTGAAAGGCTTTTGCACACACAAGTAAACACCACATCAAGTCAAAATCATTTGCTCTGGAAAGGACCTCTCACCATCACATCACTTCTATGCTGAACACATTCCCAGTCTACTCTCCACTGTATTCAATAGAGCTAATGTAAGATCCCTGTTTTTTGGTCATCCTTGCTGCATGTTTAACAGAATCATGACAAAGTTTCTTTAATATTTAGCGCAGACTTTCCAAGCCACAGTCTCTGCCTACTGCTTTTGGACAGGAACTTGGCCAAGAGACACCAACCAAAGCCAATCCTGACACAAACACCCCTTCTGATATTTGCAGATTTTTTTTTACCTGCTTGTCCTTATCATTCTTTTCCTTGGAATCTATAAAAGCTGTCTTCAATTATCCTTTGAAATCTTATTATCTCAAGACTTCCATATCTACTGAGCTTTGGACTTTTTCAACGTGTCTCTGCCTCAAAACACAGCAATACAAAGCAATTTCCTAAGACCTGACCACAGTTAAGCAGAAGGGAATTACACCCTGGATTTCTACCTCGCAGAAAATGCTACACAGTGACGATGACATCTGAAAACTCCATATTATTTAGATGTGCATTATATACAACTCGTTCAGCAATCTCAAAACCAATGAAGCACCTGCATGATAAATTCCATTGAAGGTTTTGTGGTGCAGTGTGTTAAAATCTTCCCAATTTTTTTTTGCTTTAGATCAGTTAGGGAAGGTATACAACACACACTAGATTTCATCAGCTAAAGCTGCAGATGAAGTACTCTCTGGTGCTCTGAGGCTCTCTAGCAGCAAGGCAAAACCCAACAGTGCCATGCAGATCTGCAACAGAACAGAGTCCCTGGCTACACTGTCATTTCAACCTGCAATAAACCCAGCCTGTTGCCAAAATGTCCTTTCCTGCATCATTTGTTAACTATCCTGTGCTGGAGGAAGGGTTGCTGCTGGACAAAGAAGCTAATCTAGCAGAAAAGCAACCACAAAAACCAGAAAGAAACCAATTCTGGCATTTTCAGTTCTGTTCATGAACACCACTCCTGGTAGAAGAGAGGTGGCAGGTAGCAGTGGAGAAGACAACACTGCCCTGACTGGGCATTCATTTTAACCTAACTAAAAATGGATGGTTCTACAGTCTTCATGTTTGTCCTCTCTGCTGAGACTCCTAACAAACAGGTGGTTATAATGGAAATTCACTACTATTAGGGGTGGTGAATCCAGTTTTTGAAATGCTCTCCCCTTTCTACTCAAAATAGACAACTCCTTAAGACCAGGATTCAAGAAAACCTGAGGATTTTACTTTTATATTAGCTACTAAGACATGCTGCATGACAGCTTTGGCCTTGCTTTGGTCTGCCAAAATCATCTGTGACAAAAGAGTCACCTCAGGCCATATTACAGCAATAAAACTGAAAAATAATAGTAATTAAAAAATCATCTTGTCCATTTAACACTTCCAACTTCTGTCAAAATGCCAGAGGGTTGGTTTTTTTACTTTGTCTTTTCCCCACCCCACGAGAGCAAGGGAAAACAGAGAAGAAAGAATTTAACCTTCTTGGTTCTGCAGATTTACAGGAACCAAATCCAAGTTTTGCATTGACTCTTCTTTCTTCAATCACAACAAACAACCTTAAAGGGTTAGCAGAAACCCCAGCCTGGAGAAAACCCAAGCTGACAGTTTCTCCACATTCTCAACCTCTGACTTCCTAACACTACTACAGATGGTGGATCAATAAACAATTAGAATTGATCAATAAATAATAAAACATAACCCACTGCTTACCTTTGATGTACCAGGGCCCCTAACTGGTTACCTACTGTGGCAGAGAGAGAAAAAAGGAAAAAAAATCAAAGCATTAGCACGGATAAACTAACTTCATCCCTATAGAAAAAGAGTTCTTACCATTTCATCAAAAAAGAAAGAAAAGCAAAACAGTAATTTAGGCTCAGTGGCTGAAATGAATGCGTTATGCAGTACAAAACAGGAGGGGATTTCTTGATCAACACACACCATAACCCAGTGTCCAGCTGAACACAGGATAGGGAATTGATCTGTGTCTCCCCATGCTGAGAGTCATGGGAGAAAATCCTGCCTGCCCAAATCCAAATCCCTGCAACTAACCTCCCCCCTTCCCAAATTAAGTCCAAAGTAGTAAAAAAGGGGAAAAAAAAAAGGGGAGGAGGGAGGAGGAGTGAGGGAGAAGAGAATTTTCAAGCCAACTGGTATACATTAAAAATCCAAAATAAGAGCAGAGCAGACTCAGAGATTTAGCCTAGGCAAAAAGCATTCGAGACTGCTTGCACATACTTCTCTCTGTGTCTCTTATCTGTGCTCCATGGAGGCCACTTACACGGAGACCTGTTAAAGGAATAGGTCTGTTAAATAACCTTGTGGCACCCAAACAGTATTTAAAAGAAAAAAAATACCTCACAAAAACCCCATCACATTTCACTGAATGCACACATTCCAGGCATATCTGTGATGTTAGCTGGTGGTCCATTTATGATTAGCAGTTATCTCCCCAGCTGACAACTCTCAAACAGATTTCTCCCCCTCCCCAACCCCAACAGATTAGATCTTTCTTCCAAATGTTAATGGGGAAAAAAAAAATATCATTAGACCAACTCATGCAAAGTGGGAACACATGCCCTGCTGGGCCTTCCTACTGGACTTTGCCTGCAGCAAACCAGCTAAAAACCAGACCATTTGGTCCTAACAACCAGTTGAAAGATTATATTGCATGCCTGGAGGGCAAAAGGAGCGAGACAAATGAAACTGGCCAACATGTGAGTGGGGATAATAAAGATGCTGTTTCCAACTACCTTGGAGCAACCTGCACATTCTTTGACCTGAAATAAATTGGCAATCAGCTGGCAGGGTTAGAAAGTGGATGTATGCCCCCCCCAGCACTCTCTAAATCTGGTAGAAAAATGCATAAAGTTTGCAGCCAAACACTTTACCCGAATGAAAACAGACAAAAAGAGAGTCAAGGCTGTATTTCTGCTGCGTGTCGATAGCTTCATAATAGTTCAGGACCAAAATATTGACAGCATATATATTTTATTACTCTCCCCAGCTCAGTGATAAGACCACTGCTGCGTTATCGACTCCATTAGATTTGTCTTTGCATATCGTCACTCTGAATAGAAAAAGCTCTAATTTGATAACTATCAATACTGCAGTGGGTGATGTAATAGGGAATATTTGCTCTAGCTGATAAGCTCCTACTGCAGAGCTGAGCAAATACAACCAAATTCAGAATCTCACCATCTTGCCCCAATCTGTGCTCCAAATATTCTTCCTATTTGAAATTAGTCTGGTGGCTACTGCTGTAGTAGGGGACCTTGCCAGGACCAGGCCACTCATTATCCCAAGATGCCAGAAAGAGTGATCTTAACACTACAAGGCTGTATTTAACATCCACTTTGCATTTAAATTCACCAAAACAGCTCTCTTAGCAGTGTGTTCCACTGCAGCCCTGCTGCCCACAAATTATGAGACAGACACACATCCTATAATCAACTCCTGAAGTTCACACGAGGAAGAGCAGAGCCTTCATTTTGTAACATAATCCTACAGTTGAAAAAGACAACTTCTTAGGGGGGAAACTGGACCAGCACAAGAAGTTAAATCAGTCAGGGAAATAATGCTTTACATGTATGTCACATAGTTTCTCCAACCCGTTCCAAGTACTGTACAAACATAGTAAGTCATTCACCACCCCAGGCAGATATCAGCCCTACTGTATATTTATAGTACAAATAAGTTAAAAAAAATTAAGCCACAATAACTTCTGTGCAAGATCATTCCTTCCACATTTCACAGATAACCTCTCCACAAGCTGAGACAGAAGGCAGATGGAGAAAACTGGGAGTGATTTACTGGAAGTCAGCTATGATTTCTGTTTGTTTTTTTCCTCCAAAAAAGCCAATGTGGCTCCTGCTTCCAATTACCCAAAGGTCCATTCCTTCTCCAGCATACTCATTTGGTTCTGAAAAACAGAGCTCTAATAGAGGGGCAGGGCTGGGGCAGACCACGCTCACTGCAATACTGAAAGCTGATGTTCTGTTCCACCATCTCCCTCTCCACGCCAGGGAGGGGGCTGAACTCTGACAAGCCACGTACATATTTTCTCCTTTTACATCTATTGAGTACAATTTAACTGTAACTGCAGTCATTTTACTGCAAATAAGGAAAAATACTGAATAAAATCAGCACAATTTCCTATTAATGGCACCTGCTGGTTGATAACTCTTCACTTTGCTTTAGGCTTCACCTTAACTGAATTCTACCTAACAGACACTCAAAACAAATGGGGATTTTTTTTCCACCCCATAAAACAGAGCAGTGCCTCCCACTAAATCAATGTGCATGATGGGAATGTACAATCTCATCAAGAGTATCTTCATGGCTAGAATAAAATCAGAGTGATGCATCTCCTGGAGAGCAGTGGCTGCATTTTCATACTTTGGAAGCAAAAGGGGAATGCCATGCGTTTTAGAAAGCTCAAAGGAAGACATTAGTTACCCTATTTCTTCATCATTAAATACTGCTAGGTTTTTCTTTAATTAGATGGTTAAAACCTAATCATTTTTGTGTCTGCCTTCATTGCAGATCTTTAGAGGCTTTCTTCCCCCTCTCCTCTACATGGCCTCATTTTTTAAATGGTGATCTGTAAAGTCACAGTTTTGAAGAACACTGTGTATTTTGTGTATTACACTAAACCTTTTGCCAAGATCTGGATTTTTGCCCTGCCTCATCCTACTGCTGCTACAGATGTGTCAAGGAGCCTCACTACTAACTTTCAGCAGCAGTAACACAGGGATAAGCTTTCCTTCTGCCCATCGCTATTTGCACTGAAATCAAGTTGGAGCAAAAGAATAAAGTATTTCATACAACAGGATCATGCTGTTTGAGCCCCTCAGCTCTACTGCAATCAAGTTTTATTACACACCACAATGAGCCATCTTCAGCTTGAGGAAGATGGAGGGGGGATGTGTGTGGCTTCTCCAAGGTCTCTCCTTTTTGTTTCTCCAGACTCAAAGGATGCTTGACCTTCAGCTGCAACACTGCTGCTTAACCCTACATGTATCACTGGAAACTTCTTCAAAGCAGCCCAAAACAGGGCTAACAAGGGCTAAGGCTCTGGCAATCAGTCTCTTTCTACCACATTAAACCCTTGCCTCCCCTTGAACAAAAAGAGGCTGTTTCTTTAAGGATTATTTAGTATTAAATACATTTCTTAAATTGTGCTGGTAATTAGAGGGACTCATTCATTAGAATGCAGGCCAGGAGCAGCCACTGGCTATTAACAGGAGGGCTGGGATCTATTTTCAGCAGTGAGCCACAAGCAAGATGCCACCAGGTCACTCTGGAGCTCACACTTTCCCCATCTCTAGCACTGGCCTCTACTGAAGCACCACTGAGGACAACTTCCTGGGAGCAGAGCAAATAAACCTAATCTCCTCCCTGCACTATAGCTATTTATTTACTGTAATTTCCAAAAAGGAAAAATAAAGAAGTCAGGGAAAAGAGAAATAATCAGACCTCAAGCTCCATCTAACACCAACAGGCCAGGTCATCAAGGCAAATCCTTGCAGCTCTTGGTTTTGGATGAAGATTATGCTAAGGGAAGTGCAAATGGCACTCACACATTCTGGTTTCCAATACTATGACAAATCTATTTTTCCTGGGAATGCTTTAAAAGCAGCTGAATTAGTTTTGACCAGCACACTGCCACCTTGTCTTATGACCACTTCCTAAGCTGACATCCATCAGCTATGCCAGCAGCTGTTTACAAAAACGGACAGGCAGAACTAGATTTTCTTGAAAGACAGACAGTTTTCTTGTCAACTTAAATACTTCCCCTGAACCCAATTTTTTCAGGAGCAGTAGGGTTGGAAGTAATTTCCTAACAGCTACACAAGGATAAGGAAGCAGTGAGGCCTGCACCCAGCCGTGAACAACCAGTATACAGAGGTAAACAATCAAAAGCTTTACCACCAGACTTGTTTCCAAGCCCTCCAGAGCAGAATGTATCCAAACCCCCACACTACAGAAATTGCTTCTCAATAACGTCTCCAAAATGGAGACCTAAAGGCAAACACAGCATCAGAGCTACTTTACAGTTACACACGTGGCCCAGTACTAAACTACAGGGCAAGCAAACCTCTGTAAGTCTTTACATCACAAGATGAACTGCTAGTACAGGAGTACAGCCACTCTGGAAGGCTCCCCCAAGAATGATACCTGCTCCATGGAGTTACTTGACACAAGAAACCAGCAGTAACATACACTTATAGCCCAGACTGCAACTGTATTGAGGTGTTTTTTGTGACTATAAAGCTCAGTAAGTAATAGGGCTCAGGAGTAAAAGTATAGAGTCTTACTTGGCTGTCATTAAGCACTACGACCATTTCATGTGTTAAAAGTTCATAACAAATCATTTTGTCCAGAGGTCAGGCTTTGCAGTTCAGTCTGATGACTCAGTGAAAGAAACAAGGCAGGACTAATGTTACAAATGCCTAGTTCCTAGAAGGCTACTTGTGCTCCTTTTCACATACAGCCATTTATCTAAGCTATTCAGACACAGCTCGAAGTTGCTGTCATTCTTGAATGCCCAACAGCCTGCGTGACAGCCCAGCACTGTCCCACACACAAATCAACACACACATCAGTAATACCAGGCCTCTGGCTTCTCACAGGCACAGCGATGCTCCAGTCTGAGATACAAGGCGCAGAGGCTCACTCAGATCAACCCAATCTTCCCTGAAACACCAAACCAAAGGAGCAGCAACCTCTTGCTCAAGTAGAGACAACACCACAGAACAAAGTAGGTTGTGGCATGTGTTTAGAAAACAGTAATGTCAGCAAGCCAGAGGCTCCACATGAAAGAAACTTCTCCCTGTGCCCCAGCACTGGTTTTTTTTTGAGAACAAGAAGCAGAGGTGCAGTTATTTTCAGCCTTTGTATCAGACAGCAAAAACTATTTTCAAACTCAAGTGCTAGGCAGCAGCTTTGCTTATCTCCTCAGTGCTCCTAAATGCACCTGAATCACCTGCCAGAGCTACCTGTGTGAGGAGAAACACTAGAGGAAACAAAGAGGAAGATGTAACCACACTTCCTTTTGAGCTCTTTGCATGTATATAGCAGCAGATAAGACAGTTTAAACACTTCTTGTAATAGTGCACAGCATTAGATTTGTAAAAAACAAAGCACCTGTTTTAACTTTTCAGTTGTTCTTGTCATAGATAAGAAACTAATAACTTACTTTAAAACTGTAACACACTTCATACAAGTAACTCATTTCAGTTACCAGACATGGCCCTTTCAGTAAATTATTCCTGGGGTGTACCCAACGTTAAATGCTTCAGAGATCCTTAAGAAATGACAAAGGATAATCATGAACCAAGCTAAGCCTAATACGGGAAGTTTCCTTCTAACTTGCATCAACTTACATCAATGTCTTTTCTCTTTAAAATTCATGTCCAAAGCAATCAGAACTCTTGACAGTGACTCGTGCTGGTATCACTGTTACCCGTGAAAGGAGCACACAGAATAATGTCCCTATACACTGCCTGCTCTCAGAAAACGAGGGTCATCAGGGAAGAACAGCTTTACTGTAGTCTATACACAGGCTCCAGCACAGTTCCAAGAAGCACATCCTCCTCCCTCAACTATCAGAGAACAAGATTTCAATTGAAGAATTTGTTTGCTAATTCTGAAAGTTGACGCGGTAAGAAAGAATTACTTCACATGACTCATACTAATGCCTAGGAGCTCTGTGCTATCTAGATAGGGTTAAACAGCAAAACAGCACAGGGAATCTTGTATATACACAGAAAGATGCTTCCATTTCTCTGCTTAAAGCCTCCATAGATGAATTTCAGGAGCTGCATCCACAAGACAGACTCATCACATCCAGCTTACCTCCATCATCCAGGGGCCGTTTCTGCACTCCATAACCATAGACTGATGGGTCCACAAGTGTTGTAGAGTTATTCAAGTGAGGAATATCTCCAATTTTAGCAGCAATCTATAAAAAAAAGGATAAAAGCATGATTAGCATACCTGAACTTTCAGTCACCACAGCGTTATTTCTTCCAATAAGGTCTTTTCCCCAGTCCAATCTTCACTCACCTATTTACTACATAGGTGGTTGTCACAGTTCTGAGACAGAAGTGCTTCACTTATAAACAATTTTCTGCTTGCTTTTAAAGTTTGTTTAATTAAGATCACATTCATCCAGTTCCTCTTCCTGATCCTAGGTAGGTGAAACTCCCTGAAACATTAGATTCAGGTTTGTTTACCCAATGGACACTTGACAAGCTAAATCTTGCAAAGAAAAGAGGTCAAACTAGCCCATCATCTTTGTCACTGAGAAGCTGCCACCACCATGGCCCTGCAGGACACATGGTTCCTCCTACCTCCCTGCACAGCCAGATGCACACAAATGCACACTCACACATCAGTGTGGGGAGCAGAGGGACAAGAATTGGAAATTACACAGCACAAGGACAAGTTTGGGAACTCCTTGGGAGTTCCAGGTGATCCACAGACTGCATCATTCTATGTTTACTGTACAAAGAACAAGGTGTTAGGCAAACTATTAGCCCGGAATTAGTTTCAATTTCCTGCGGTGGTCAATGCACTGGGGAGACATCTATGCAGAGGGATTCTGACAGAAGCAAGCTCTTTCACCTGCTCTCCAAGCTCAATGATGTAAGCCCACTCTAGAAACACACAGGTGCATTCCTTTGGTGCTGCACCCCAGTTAATACCCCCTCAGGGACAGACAAAGTGCAGCCTCACAGCACCCCTTGCCTACATAAAGTACTTTGTGACAATAAGCAAGTGCAGAACAAAGCAGTTACAGAACAAATATAAAGCCCAGTGTATTCTACAGTGTTTGCTTCCTTTTCCAGCAAAAAGAAAGTCATTGAATAGGATCTTTACCAGGGCTCTGATCTCACTCTATTATAACGGGTATTTCACCAGAAAATAAGCAAAGGAAACAGATGAAAGAGCATTTTACACAGACATGTTTTCAATGAAGACAAGGGCAAATGACAAATATAAGTAAATGGGTTTCAAAAATGTGAGTTTTAGTGCAACAGAAAGGCATCTACAGCAACTGTGGTTGTTGACACTATTGGGTGCTGCAGTAGAATAAACAACTGCCCAAGATTTAGAACCACAGGGTACTGAAAACAAGCTATTTGAAATCATCTTGAAAGACTGAGGGCACTGCTTTTAGAAAGAGAACAGACAACATTCTCTTCAACGCCTTGCATGAAAAGGGCTCCAAATTTTACCATTTTCTTCTCATAGTCCATTCCCTCCTGTCCCCTTTTAGAAAGTCAACAACTTTATTGTGTGGGAAACACTAGAGAATTCTTCCTGCAGAAGAGAAGCTAGAGAAGTCTTCCTGCAGGACCAGCACAGCAAAGTTTTGATGGCTAGCACCTTGTATATCAACATCTCCCAAACCCACAGAAACCTGATTCTGAAAGCAGTAACACAGACTACCCCTTGTGCACTCCATCCTGGGAAGTACCCAGTGACACCTTGCTTTTTTAATTGAAAACTGTACTGAACCCACAGTTCCAGCCCTTTGTTAACAAGCTTTCCCCTTCTGTTTGGGATGCAGAAGACTTTAATGAAGGTACCAAGATGTTTCCTGACCACCACCATGCTGAAAAAGAAATGTAATGGAATGTATTTTTAAAATCTAATTACAGCTTTCCCACAATAACTTACAAATGTATGCCAAAAGGAACAGTGGCAGGTGTAACATACCCTGGTTGGATTTTAACGTGCCCTTCATGATCTCTCTTTCTGTTAGCACATATTTACCTGACAAAATCTGTAAGTTGTGAAAATTGCTACCTGATTGATTGGAGCTGAAATCACACACTACATACTCAAGGGAAAGAAAAGACTAGTGTGTGAAGGGCAGAAGCTGGCCTACAAAAGGAAGTGAAGCATGAAGCACAAAGGTGTGCACAAGCAGATCACCAGCACTAAGTCTGTCCACTCCCACAACAGAAGAGTTCTACTAACCCCTACCCATGCTTAGCACAGTTACTGCCATGGCACAGAACCCTCCAAGTAAAGGGCAAAATAAGAGAGTCAAAGCAATTTTAACATTATCAGCTTTTGGGACATCTTCATCCCCTCCCCCCTTTTTATTCCTCCTTTATTTAACTTGCACCCTTATCTCTAAAGCCTCCCAAGGGGCTGCCACTGGATTCCAGGCAGACAACACACCACCTCATTCTGAAGGAAAAATATCCTGCAAAATTAAGAGTTGAGCTTTTTAAGTAGCTGCAGCAGTTAAAATGCATTATAACTTCTTATGTTTAACACTCAAATGGGAACCTCAGTTTTTACTACAGGTTCAGCAGGGAGATAAGCACAAAAGTCAGAACACAGCAAAAGTAAGCAGACCTAGCCCTTATCTGACTAAATGACCTTGAGTAGTGTACTGCTAGCCACTGCTTTTGTCCTCCTGTATGTCAGTCTTTACTTTTTTCACTTTGTTTTTCCCCTTAAATCAAACACATCTACATTAATAAATACACTGGGGAAAAAAAAGCATCACTATGACAGAACTATTTCTGCACCTGATTTCCCCAAAATAAAGCTCTTCAACAAACACTTTAAAGGACACAGCACAAATCTGAGTTAGAAACTGCAACAGTAGAGCCAAGAGAAACAAATAAAACAACCCAAAAAGTTGTGTAAGGGATACATGCTGTCCTATGCCTTGCACTTCTGTCCTCTTACACCTTTTAACATCCTTTAAAAATGGTGTAATGGCAAAACACTTTTAAATATGAAGCTTCATTGCTTGGCAAAGCAGGACTTAAACCACCAGTATCTGCAGAACTCAGCTTTCAAGAGAAAGGACTTAACTTCTGGGAAGACTCTCTCCATGCTGCAAAATAGCAGCAACCAATAAAAATCCCCAATTCTAGGTATTAGGAGGACGTAAAACATATCCTGACCCTTCAGGTAATTCCAGTGCTTCTGCTACATGATCCATTCATTAAGCAAAACACTAGAGTCTGTGTGACACACGTTTCTCCAGAGCTCTGCAGGAAGCAGCTAAATGATACACAACCATTTACATTTCATGTCCCAGGTGGTTGTTCCTAACCAGTAGAGTAATTGCAAAGGTCAGCACTAAATCTATTAGAACATGATCTGAAAGAAGCACTCTAGAAGGGAGATAAAGAAATGCAAGTCTTAAAACCCCTCTATCTCCACAGAAACTAGAAGTTAGAGCCTGGATTTTAAGCATACAGCCTATTGACAGAGAGTATGTCTCAGGATATTCATCCACTTTAAGGGTACTCAAGATGACAAGCTACAGGGTAAGCCACAGCCTTTCTTCTTCATAGCACACCCAGAAACTCAGATCCAGACTGTATGGCAGAGTACAAGAAGAATAGTACATATAAGAAGAGAGGCATGGTAAGTGCTGCAAATGCACATGTTTTACTGCTAACGAGACTACCAAGGAGAAGAGGAGAGGGTAAGAACCAAGCAAGATGCTGTTTTATCAGTAAGAACAGGACTCAAGGACAATCTAATAGAAATCCAAAGTACAAGCAGCTATTCTTACTTCCTGATCCCATTTTTCAAAAGGGAAGCAAAGATTCTCTCTCTCACTCCACCACACCAAAATACCACAGGAGAAAAGCCGCCCTGACTAGGAACAGCCACACAGAGCGGTCACCATCAGCCACAAATCAATCTGCTCGCTTCACGTGTGGTGCAGAAGATGCAGGACAGACCACCTCACAGCTTCAGCACCCACTTGAAGTCCTTTCCAATAATCCAAACAAGTCCAGCACACACACTGAAAGCAACATACAAGTTGGTTCTCTCACGTCACCTCACATCCCAGTGACTTTGAGGGGTGTTGTTGCTGTGATTGATCAGAGAAGTCTTCCCTGTCCTGAATTATTTAGTTATTAATAACTAAGCACTGTATTTCACAGCCCAGTTCTAATGTTATGGCTTTCATAAGAAATGAGTTCAGTAAATTTGACTACTAGTCTTTAAGGGTAAGATTAAACTTGCCAAGAGTTCAAATGTCAAGCCAGTGAAGCCACACCAACCCACAGAACAAGAACTACTGCTTAGGTTTTATTCCTCTGCTCCCTGCCCTCCTCAAAGCAAAACTAATATTCAGAAAAGGCTACAGCAATGGCCAGGAGCAGTACATAAGGTGACATCAACGCACCAGGTCAGTATAGTTCAGGCAAATAAAACATCCAACACGCTTGGGGAAAGCTCTGCCATCACTTCCAGAGAAGCATTTGGTGTAAGGGCACATACACCCCACCTGACAATTCAGTCCTGCTGTTTAGTGCAGGAAAAGACCACCCCCTCCCTTACAAAGCCTCTACAGAACTAGTTTAAATCAAGTACTTTTGCAAGGGGGGGGGGGAATATTTTAGCACTTGCCAACAATCCTTTTCATCCCATAAACACCAACAGAGAAAGAAAACCACGCTCAAGAGGCAGCGTAACAACTCACCTCACAAAAATGTGGGCTCCTGCAGTCCCGTGAACATGTGCAGAGCACACATTTCTCAACACACTTATTTCCAGTGTGAAAAGATAGCAGGAAGGTTGCAAACCTGCAGAGCCTGACCTGAAGTTGGCAGCTTGGAAGATTTTGAAATCTTCCAGTTCAGACTCACTCCAGTTGTAGGCTTATGGGAAGCCAAGAATCACAGCATGGTGGGGGTTGGAAGGGACCTTTAGAGATCAGCCAGTCCAATCCCCTGTTAAAGCAGGTCCACCTAGATTAGGGGGCACAGGAACATGTCTAGGAGGGTCTAAGACCTCCAGAGAAGAAGCCTCCACACCCTCCCTGGGCAGGCTGAGCCAGGGCTCCCTCAGCTCAAAAATGAATTAGTTTTTCCTTACGTTTAAATGGAACTTTTTGTGTTCCAGCTTTTTTCCATTACCCCTTGTCCTGTCCCTGGACACAACAGAAAAAGAGTGCTGCCCCATCCTTCTGACACACACCCTTTAGATATTTGTAAATATTAATGAGGTTCCCCCTCAGACTTCTCCAGGCTGAACAGCCCCAGGTCCCACAGCCTTTCCTCCTCACACAGATGCTCCAGTCCCCTCAGCATCTTGGTGTCCCTGCACTGGCCCCTCTCCAGTAGTTCCCTCTCTCTTGAGCTGGGGAGCCCAGAACTGTACACAAGATGAGACATTTTTCCAAGCATAATAAACTTAAGAACAGCAAATGAGAGTGAGCACAGCTAGGTTACAGAATTATCTCCTTCATTTGCGGGTTAAGTGGCCACAAAGATTCCCTCTACAAACGTGATGTCACCAATCAACACCCACCTAGATCAGTCTCCAGTTAGTGCTGTTTTAGCTCAACACCCTCCTTGGATCCCACTTTCAGTCAACCTGCTACTGACTAGATGAGTGGTACATACTGTGGCACTTCTAACACACAAAATAACTTCAACAAGCTGCAACTGATCAGCAAATAAGTTCCTTTCTTCTACAGAAACAGGTTGTTCAAAGATGCTAGCAGGTGATAATGTGATTGGATATTTAATGGGGAGTTTTTACAATGAGAAGCCTTTGGTAACTGATGACCAGGTCAAGACAAACACAGCTCTAACACCTGTCAATTTAACTTCACCCCTGAAATAAAAGCAAAGCCTTCAGACATCATCCAGTGCTTTTTCCCCAGTGAAAGAAGAGACTCGTGGTCTCACATGGCAGCAGCTAACACACAACCTGGCCTCCTGCAATGCTTATGCTGAGAAAGAAATCAACAAGTGAAGAGCAGCCTCTCTTGGGATCTCCTCTGGCAAGGTGCAGGGTGTTCATCTGCAGCAGCCAGGGTGGCTGAGGCCCTCACATGCTGCTGTACACGAGCCACCAGTGATGGTTATGCCACTGAAGCTCCCTCAGAGTGATCATTTGCCAGGTCTGAAGGGCCAGCCTCAGAAATTGCTCAGTGAAATGAAAAACAGAGCAAGTCTGGGCAACAGAACCCTACTACTCTCGGATTTCTCCCACCTGGCCTGTAACATAGGAAAGAATAGAGTCAGGGTCTTTAGCTACTGGGTGGGCTGTGATCCTGCTGGTGAGCTGTGTTACATTTTGGGAAGGTGCAGTTACCAAACACAAAAGCAACCTACCTAGAACCTGAATCAACACTCATGACAGAAACAGACCAAAGGATGTGACCAACGCTATCAACGTCTGCAGTCAGAAGCAGCTTCTTGTTTCTGGAGCCACTTTGAAGCACACAAACACTTGGAATACCCTGTACCAAAGACAAGGGTGTTGGATCTCTGCAGGTCTGCCTGCTTTCACTGGGAGTTTTCGTTTTAGCCCTGTGTAAGCTCAGGGATTCCTTTGGGGAGCACTTCACTCCTTTCTCTTCTCACATGAGCAAATGCAAAGCTGTCCCTCTGACACGGTTTCTATGGCCCAGCCTAACACGCAGCTCAGGCCTTGTTTAATTAAAAAAACGAGTTAACTTTAAACTGACACTCGGCCACGGCAAAGTGCAAGGTGTCAAAGAGCTCCCGCGGGCTGCAGAGCAGCATTTCTGCCGTGTCACAAGCCCCGGCCGCGACTCACGCCGGAGTGGGCTGTCAGAGAGCCCCGTCACCGTCCCCCCGGACCTGCCCCTCGCTCCCCGGAGTCCCGGCGCAGGGGACAGCCTCGGGGCTCCCGAGAAGGATCGCCGACTCCAGTCTCCCAAGAGAAGGGCAGCAAGGTCGCGGCCCTGCCCGTCCCGGCGGCTCCGCGCCCCGCCTCAGCCCCACGGCCTAGCTGCGCCCCGCGGCCTCCTCCCGCCCCCGGCCCCGGCCCGCCAGCTGTGCTCGCCTACCTGTCGGACCCGGTGCAGAGCGTCGACGAACCCTTCAGGCTTGATCCCCACGGGCGCTGCGCTCTGCCCCTGCGCCAGCTCCGCCATGACCCGCGCCCCGCGCCCCGCCGCCGCCGCGCCGTCCCGCCGCTCCGCCCGGGGACCCGCACCCGGAAAGGGAAATAGCCCCCCGCTTCCGCCGGAAGTGGCCGCGGGCAAGGGGGGGGAGGCGGCGGCGGGGGTGGGGCCGTGGGGGCGCGCCGAACGTCACGGCAGCTCGCGGGGGGGGCGCGCGCTCCCGATCCCGCCGCGCGACACCCGGCACCGCGCGGGCACGCGCACGCCCCTGCACAGCCCCGACAGCCCCGACAGCCCCTGCAGTGACAGCCCCTGCCCTGACAGCCCATGCACAGCCCCGACAGCCCCGACAGTCCCTGCAGTGACAGCCCCTGCCCTGACAGCCCCTGCCCCGACAGCCCCTGCCCTGACAGCCCATGCCCTGACAGCCCATGCACAGCCCCGACAGCCCCTGCCCTGACAGCCCCTGCACAGCCCCTGCACAGCCCCGACAGCTCCGACAGCCCCTGCCCTGACAGCCCCTGCCCTGACAGCCCCTGCACAGCCCCTGCACAGCCCCGACAGCCCCGACAGTCCCTGCAGTGACAGCCCCTGCCCCGACAGCCCCTGCCCTGACAGCCCATGCCCTGACAGCCCATGCACAGCCCCGACAGCCCCTGCCCTGACAGCCCCTGCACAGCCCCTGCACAGCCCCGACAGCCCCTGCAGTGACAGCCCCTGCACAGCCCCGACAGCCCCTGCACAGCCCCTGCCCTGACAGCCCCTGCAGTGACAGCCCCTGCACAGCCCCTGCCCTGACAGCCCCTGCACAGCCCCTGCACAGCCCCGACAGCCCCTGCAGTGACAGCCCCTGCACAGCCCCGACAGCCCCTGCACAGCCCCTGCCCTGACAGCCCCTGCAGTGACAGCCCCTGCACAGCCCCTGCCCTGACAGCCCCTGCACAGCCCTGCCCTGACAGCCCCTGCACAGCCCCTGCCCTGACAGCCCCTGCAACAGCCCCTGCACAGCCCTGCCCTGACAGCCCCTGCCCTGACAGCCCCTGCACAGCCCTGCCCTGACAGCCCCTGCACAGCCCCTGCACAGCCCTGCCCTGACAGCCCCTGCACAGCCCCTGCACAGCCCTGCCCTGACAGCCCCTCCAGTAACAGCCCTTGCACAGCCCTGCCCTGACAGCCCCTGCCCTGACAGCCCCTGCACAGCCCTGCCCTGACAGCCCCTGCAACAGCCCCTGACAGCTCCTGCACAGCCGTGCCCTGACAGCCCAGCTCAGCCCAGCGCTCACACAGCCCAGCTCATCCCGTCCCTGCCAGCCCAGCTCATCCTGTCTGTGCCAGCACACAGGTGCAGAGGTGCCTCAGCAGCAACCACCATTTCACACTCTCCATGGAAACACCTCATCCTACATTTCCTGACTGTATATTTACGACCACGTTTCTGGCTGGACACTGCCATGGCACTGGTGTTGCTCAAACCTCTTGGATGCATGGTGACAGTATGTTCTGGAAAGTTCTGCCCTGCTCCTTGGAGCCTTGCTCCATCAGGAGCTGCAGGACATGCCTGGGCACCCCTCCATCCTCTGGACCAGAACCCCCAGGCCTGATCCAGCCCTCAGTCACAACCCTCTCACTGCAGCTCAGCAGCAGGAGACTCCTGGATGATGCAAGGACCAGTTAGTCAAGGATTAATGCAAAGAACATGCAAAGCTTATCCCTCAAGCAAGGTGCTGCTGCACAGCCCCTGCCCAGCCCTTATGGCCTGGGACATCTGGGTGATGGTGATGCTTTTAGGGGGAGTCCTACAAGGGCTGCCATCCAACCCACTGCCCAGGTGCAGCCCCCCTCAGCTGGCGTGCATAGCTGCTGTGAGGCTGAGCATTCCTGTATCCTCCTTGCTGTGGGATTTTGGCATGGCTTGTGGCACCGGAGGGGACAAGGGGCAGCAGGTATCAGCTCTGCTCTGGCTGTGCTGGGTCTGGCAGTGGAGGCTGCAGGTGCTCTCTGGTGGTCGCAGTGCTGAGGGATTCAGGCTTCAGATTTAGCAACAGCACCAGAGGTAATGGACAGAAGCTGCAACACAAACAGTTCCACTGGAACACAAGGAGAAACTCCTTTGGTGCTGAGCTGAGGGAGCCCTGGCTGCCCAGGGAGGGTGTGGAGGCTCCTTCTTGGGAGGTTTCCAACCCCAGCTGGACACGTTCCTGTGCCCCCTGATTGAGGGGAACCTGCTTTAGCAGGGGGTTAGGCTGGAGGAGCTCTGCAGAGCCCTTCCAATCCCCACCATACTGGGGTTCTATGATTTAGTCACTGTTTTTTGCAGACACTTTGAGGTTTGCATCAGCTGGAGGGTCACAGAGTGAATCTTGCTCAGGGCAGAGCACCCCTGAGAGCCAGGAACTCCAGAGCAAAAAGGAAGATGGCAGTGGTGGGAGCTCAGGTCTGGTCATGGGGCCCCACAATGTGGCTGCACTTTAGCCTAACACCCCTCACCCCCAGGTGCAGCAGCATGATGTTATCTCCCAAACTGCAGCCCACAGCCAGCTCCTGCTGTGGATGAATTTGCAGGCCAAGCCTCCAATACTCCAAGTTTCACTGATCCCAGACCCTATTTCTCCAAGTCACCCAGCACCACATTCAGAATTCACACCATGACCTCAGCTGGGTCATGTTCTTTCTCAGCTGTTTCTTGCTCTTTCCAGTTTTATGCATCTCATTTGTGCCTACATGAGTGGGCAGGAATTGCTGAGGCTGATGAAATCATCTGGTGGCTTTCCAAGAGCAGCAAACACACTTCTTCACTGGGGTATGCAGTTTATTGCTGGTCACCTACATTACACCAGCAGCCTTGCTGATTACCAGCTTTTCCTCCTTTCATGAGTCCATAGCATCTTCCTAAGCAAAACACCCATTTACCTCAGGAGAAAAGACCAGAGCCCAGGGGGGAAGGTTTTTAAGATGATCTGTGTTGTTGCAGCCTCCCTGTCATCTTCTGGCCATGGTGGAGGCAATTTCTCCCTTCAGCCATGCCCAGGGCTTTGCTTTATCCACTCTTGCAAACAGCCCAGCTACTTTTCTGGGTTCAGGGACTTTCTTCCCCTCCTGCCCCTGCCTGGGATGTCAATAGCCTGAGCACCAGCTGCCCCAAGCAGGACTCAGGTACCCCACCTACCTCTCAGGGATGCTCTGCCCTGTGCAGGATTCACCCTGTGACCCTCCAGCTAATGCAAACCTCAAAGTATCTACAAAAAAACAGTGACTAAATCACAGAACCCCAGCATGGTGGGGGCTGGAAGGGTCCTGCAGAGCTCATCCAGCCCCAGTCCCTGCTCAAGCAGGTTCCCCTGGCTCAGGGGGCACAGGAACGTGTCCAGCTGGGGTTGGAAATCTCCCAAGAAGGAGCCTCCACACCCTCCCTGGGCAGCCTGGGCCAGGGCTCCCTCAGCTCAGCACCAAAGGAGTTTCTCCTTGTGTTCCAGTGGAACTGTTTGTGTTGCAGCTTCTGTCCATTACCTCTGGTGCTGTTGCTAAATCTGGAGCCTGAATCCTTCAGCACTGCGACCCTGGGAGAGCACCTGCAGCCTCCACTGCCAGACCCAGCGCAGCCTTCGGGGCTGGATGAGCCACATTTTGGCAGCCTCAAGCCCTGGCAAGATGTGAAGGAGCCTCCTCAGCTGTGGCAGCACCAGGACCAAGGGACCAGGCTGCCAGGAGGGTGCCAGCGAGCCCCAGTGCTGGCTGAGCAGGAGGGAACCAGGCGAGAAGAAGAACATCAAGCAGCAATGGAAAAGAAGGAAATTACAGGCCTTAAACACTTCCAGAAACAAATTTCTGATGTAAATCTTCCTCTTGAGGAAAAAAAATAAAAAGGGAATAAAAAGAGAAAGGAGTGAATCTGAGGCCTCCATCCCCCTCCTCCCCCGAGCCCAGACACACACCTTCACACACGCGCTGAAATTAGTTGTGACAGCTGAAATTCTCCTCTCCTTGGCAGGGTATTTGACAGGGTACTTAAAAAAGGAGGAGGGGAAAAAAAAAACAAGAGAAGGAGAAGAAGAAAAGGGAAAGTGGTTTGGTGTCGCTGGGGGGAAGCAGAGGGGGGTGATGGGGTGGGGGGTTTCAAGTGATACAAGGCGCATAATTCAGGCTTCTTGGATTGCAAAAGCTCCTCTTACCTAAAGGGCCTGCTGCCTTTATTTTTATCCAAATGGCTCAATTACTGCAAAGCCCCACAGAGAAAATTATGGATGTTTGCCTCTATTTTTCTCCCCTTGTCTCGACAACTGTAGATATTTTGTTTTCCTTCTTTCCATCTTTTTGTTGTTGTTGTTGTTGTTTTTTTCCCTTTGGTGGGACTGGTGGGTGTGGGGGGTGGAAGGTGGCCAGGAACCAGGACAGGGGATGGATGGGGAGATGTGGGGACCCAGGGTGAGGGGCAGGGCACTGGCACGTGGTGACCCTGCCACCAACAAACAACTTGGTCCTCTCTCTGTCTCCCCTGCATCATCTTGCACCTTTGGCTCCTCGTGTCCCCCTCATCCCCACATCCCCCACCCTTCTCCTTTCCACCAGCCCTCTCTCCCTGTCTTCTCCCCCACTTCCCTCCTCTCTTTTCCCCTGCTCTCCTCCCCACCGCCCCCTCCCTGTGCCTCTCAAAGCCACCATAATAGCAGCTTGTTTGGCACTTCACTTGGTCTCAATGAGAAAATTCCCCCCTCTCCCTCTTTTTGCCTTCGTTATTTCCAAACCCTGCAATAGCTCCTTTGCTCAGGGCTGCGGGAAGTGCCCATTTCTCAACATTTTTCTTTGGCTTATGTTTGTCATCCTCTGAATTACCGCACCGGGGAGTCCAGTCAGCCCGACACCAGGCCCTGCTATTCACGCCTCTCCTGCTCCTTGAGATCATGGAGGGAGAAATTAGTTATTTATTTCGAGCACCACTGCAATGCACTTGCCTGCAGAAGTGTTTGTTTTGATCCCTCACTGAGAAAGGAGGCTCCACGGGGAGCGTTGGTGCATCGGGTCCAGCCGGAGATGCCGTGAGGGCAGGGTGTGGGCAGCCCCAGGGGGGGTGTGGAGACCCCCCATTGAACATGTGGCTCATGAGAGGATTCCTCACTGCACTGAGATGCTTCCCAGAGGCTCCTCCTGGGAGGTGGCTGCAGGTGATGTTGTCACACCGTGTCCATAATATGGTGAGATGGATCCCAAGACTGCCTGGTGCCAGGGGAGCAATCCCACCCCAAGGTGGCCGTGGCTGCACCACGCAGTGCAACCCAAGAGGCTCCCAAAGACTGGGTAGATTTGGTGGCTGGAGGAAAAATAAACCCCTCCTCCAGCTCATGGTCAGCAGACACAGCCCCCAACCCCCCTCACTGGCTGCTGTGCTGCCCACCACATCTCCTCAGAGCAGTGCCCAGCGCTGCACGGGCAGCCAGGCTTTTGGGAAACACTCACCAGCGGAGAGACAGACCCAGACAACAGAAGATGGGGAGGACATTGCCTGACCTCAGGGGCTGTAACCCACCTCCCTTCCCCCAAGATCAGGAGCCAGCGAGTGCCGTGGCTGCTGTTCAGACCCAGCTGGCATCGCTGCAGCTCCAGAGCCTGGCAGTGGGGCTGCTGCTGATGCTCACAAGCCCCTCTCCTTGCAGAGATGCAGCACTGGCACTGGCCATGGCAGGCTGCTGAAGAGGGGGCCCAGGGAGCTGCAGCTTTAAACACAGCAGAGGAGCAGCAGGAGGAAGGAAATGCAAAATTGGCCCAGTGGGTAGAGCTGCTATTTAAGTGCAGTTGAGAAGCGAGCAGGAGGAATTACAGGAGAAATGATAGTGCCCTGACAGCTGCCATTTCCCACCGCCAGTCTCCCCTAATGGAGTCCTAATGTAGTGGTGGGCTCTTTGCTGACAGCCCAGCCCAAGACAGGGCTTGTCTTTGTGCTGGTGACAGATGGGACAGTCCGGCAACAAACCTGTAATCCTCTGATTTCTGCTGGCTCTGGCTCAGCTTAACCCCTTCTTCCCTCGGCACCCGCTCGCTGCCCAGGTGTGTGACCTGCCCCCAGGGTCCCCCATCCTCCTGCTGCCATGTGCTGGGTCTGGCAGCAAAGCACAGAGCTGGGAAGAAGAGAAAGCTGCCTGCAGCTCCTTCCACATCACTTGGCTGCTGCTGGCTGAGGCAGCGTGGAGGAGGCTCACCCTGGCCACCTGAGCAGGCAGCAGCGTGACTGGTTTTGCTTTCCCCTGCTGGGAAAGCAAAAAGGCAGAGCCCACTCTGGCTGGCTTCCCCGTGTCACTGTGCCCATGTGGCATTTCAGCAGGCAGGTGAGTGCAGGCAGGTGTGCTCTGTGACATGGGACCTGCTGGGAGGGCTCTGGGCTGCCTGCCCAGCACAGCACCACCAGCAGCCTCCCAGGACGGCTGGCTGCCAGCTCTGGCACTGAGCTTCCCCAAATTAGCCCCGAATTGGAGTAGGATTAGACAGCTTTAAGCTAAAAGATGTGACAGTCCTTCCCCGAGACCAGGCTGCATTGACTACTCCCTGAGACACTGGGGGTGGCAGCAGGAAGAGCTGCTGGAGTTTTTCTGCAGAAAAGTACCTGCAGCTATTCCAGGTGCTTGTCTGTCTGCTGAGAGAAGGCTGAGCATGCTGGGGGCCCCCCAGCAGAGGGATGCTCTCACCCCTGGCAGATTAACCATCAGCTGACCTCGCCCATCTCAAAGGGCCCAAAGGATCCCTGGAGAGGGATTTTTGGATGCTTCTCTTTAGGCTAAGGTCCAAGCCCCTCTGCCTCCCTCCTAGCATGGAGCATCCCTTAATTTCACCCCATCTGCCCTCCAGTGCCTGTCTGCATCTTCAACTTCTCTGGTGAAACCCACTGCAAGGGAGCTCTCTCCCATCAGCATGGGGCAGCCAGCTCTTCTCAGTCTTCAGCCACATAACCAGCACTGAGCAAAAGATCACCAGCCCAGAAGGGTCTCAGCACCCTCTTCATCTTCCCTCCTGAGCTCCCATCCCACTGGCAGCACGCCTGCCTGCTTTCCTGCCTTCCAGGCAAGAGTTAGATTGCTCCAGGCTTCTCTGCTAGGTCCATCTACTCACCCATCCCAGTGCAAAGGGGGATCCTGAGCTGAGCCCCCCTCCCAGCTCTGTGACCATCCTCTCCAGCTGATGCAGACCTACTCGAGGCCACAGGGAATAGAAACATCCCCCTCCCTCACCCCTGCCCCACCAACCCCCAGGGAGCAGCTGAGATCCCGGGGCCCATCCTGACGCATGCTGAGGGTCTCCACCCTCCTCTGCTCAGCACAGAGCCCCGGCCCCTGGCAGCATTAGACCCTCCTCGGCAGGAAAGCGCAATGCAGCGCGTGCAGGTCCTTGGCACAATTAGCCAACAAGTGGCTGTTTTGTGAGGGATTGTTGCTGATGTGTTTTAAGTGGCTTTCTGAGTGGAAAATGTGAGGCGCTGGAGAGGTGGGCAGACAAAGAGGGGGATGCATTAGGTTTTATTGGGCTGCTTCGCACACATCTGACATCACCCCACAGAGCAAGTTCTGCCTGGCTTTGGGGAAAATGAAAAATAAAGCAAGAAAAAGGGGCAGAGGGTACAGGAGAGGGGGGAGAGTGAGCAATTCAAGCAGGCAAGTGGGGGCTTAATAGCAGGAGACGCTGGAGCAAACTGTGTCAACCAGATGGGACCCGGGTGCTGCGGGAGGAGAGGGGAATTAGCCAACCCGCGCTTTGTTCCGGCAGAAAGCGTGGTCCTCTCCCCCCAGGAGCTGCCTACATGTGATATAATACAGCCCCTTTCAGCTGCTAAGCTGGCCAAGGACAAAAGTCACCGATAAATAGCGAGAGGGCGAGGCTGAAAGCAAAAGGCAGAGCTGCCAGGAGCTCCCCGCTCGCTCCTCGGGCCGCCGGCGCGGGGATGGCGATGCCGTGGGCAGGAGGGGGGTTGGAGGCACGGTGCCTTCAGCAGGGCTGCTTGCAGCCTGCATGGAGTTGGAGGGTTGTCTGTGCTTCCTCTGCCTTAGCCAAGCCATCAAAGCCCCCACGCCTCAGGCATCCCCTAGTGCACACTGGGAAGGGCTGTGTCTCCCAGCAGCCCATCGCTTGGGTATACGAAGCCAATGTGCATCCCTAACCTTTGCTTCCAGACTCTCTGTAAAAACACCCTCAGCACCAAATGCAACAGCTCAAAAAGCTCTCACCCAGCCACGAACATCAAGGAGCCAGAAGCAGATCCCACTGAGCACTCTCCCTGCTCAGCATCCCTGGGTTCCTCTGCTATTCATCCAGAGGCCTGTTCCTCCACCCACTGCTGACCACTGCCCACAGCAATGCCCACACCTGCTGGGTGAGGGGCTCAAGGGCTGAAGACACTCCAGTCCTTTGAGTTTTGGACCCAAAAGCACCCTGGGGCCATCACATCCCGGCACAGAGCTTGAGACCCACAGACTGGAAAGAGGAGACCGCAAACACCCTCAGTTTGGGGTCTCCCTCCCCTCCCTTCCCAGCCTCTGGCAGAGACCCAGCCCAGTCAAGCACTGAACCAGCTCTGAGGCTGTGCAAACAAGCAGGACCCCGTGTTCTCTTCCCCTCCCAACCATCCAGAGGGGTCTTCCTTGCCTTTGCAGAGATATCGACCCACATAAACCAGGGAGACACATTAGGTGCTCCCAGGGGGAGTCAGGAGATCCGCGGCTCAGCTGGCCACCCGCTGCCCCACAGCCACGGGCTCCGGCTCTGCAGGACCAGGACGGGCAAGGGGAGCACCGAGGGCCTTGGGAAGCCCCTTACACCACTGAGGGGGGTGAGGCCAAAGTGCTTTTGCCAAGGGGAGGTAAAACAAATCGATGAGGGGCCGTGGTGACACGCTGACCCTGGCGCTGAGCCGCGGATTTAACGTGTGACAGTAAATCTGGGCGGGGGGCTTGGAGGCAGATGGCTGGAGGGGGGAGGTGAGACGGGGCACTCACTGGTGGGATGAGGAGAGGGCAAGAGCTCCCAAACTGAGTGGAGGCTGACAAAGCCCCTGGGGAATGGAAAGGAGGTGGGAAAGGGCAGCTCGGATGCTGACACGGGGATGGGCGACACTCATGCTGTGACCAGGATGCCCCTCATAGCTGAACATCACTCCCAAGTGGTCCCTCCTGCTGATGCACGTGCCCTCATCTGGCCAGGAGGCTGTGAGGTGCCAGGGCAGAGACACCCCAAGGCTTTCTCCAAATCCAGTTCCACCCAGCTGAGGGGGCACATCCCCTCTGAACAGAGGTCTCAGTTTCTAACCCTCAGCTGCTCGCTCTCACCTTCCATCTCTCACACCCACCAAAGCCAGAGGAGAGGGCAGGGAGGCACTAACGGCCGCGGATCCGGTTACCTGCGGCCAACAAAACCTACCTGTCCTTTCCTGCCTTCTCCCCCTGCCCCCTCTCTGGGGGGGATGAACCACAGGGACCCCCCCCCCCGGCCCTCCTCGAGTCGCTGCCTGCCACGATCGAGTGACCAGATGGACGGCGGGTCCGTGCTGCAGCCTCCTCTGTGGGTCCCTTGTCCCCCCCTGAGCCGGCTGAGCTTTGACGCTCTGTCCCCCCGGGGCAGCCTTTTGTCAGGGGCGTGCAGAAGGGCCCCTGTGTCCCTCTGATCCCCGCCGGCCCCACGGCAGCGTGTCCCCGGCCCCAGCATAAAGCTGGCTTTCAGGGCCCCGGCGTTGGGAAAGTCCCAGGGAAGAAGCAAGGGAGCTTCTTGTTAAATGGAGAGACAAAGCCACCTTGTTAAGGGGTTTACAAAGGCGACCATCTCCCCCCTTTGCCTGGGAAGCTAGCGACCGTGGGCTCCCAACCTCACCGGGGGATGGCTTTCCCTTGGAAAGATAGAAACGCTTAATAGCCCTGTGTGCTGCAGCCCTGTGACCCATGTGCAGGGCCCAGGGCACCTTCCCCGCTCCCATGAACTGCTCAGAGCCACGTCTCTGAAGGGAAACGGGAACCAAATGCTCATCATGAGGGGTTCTGTGGCCAAGGGACAGCATCCCCGGCCCAGGGACCATCAGCTTCACTGTCACACGATATTGGGTAGCACAAGAGGATTTTCTGTCCCTCCTTTTTAGGGGCCAGGGTCCCCTCCCATACACCTCACAGATAGGGAGATGGAGCTCAAGGAGGGGACGTGACAGGGACACAGTCCCACAGGGTACAGACCTGACCTGTGTGAACCACACCAGACCTGCAAGGCATCATCCCTTTCACTTGCACAGACCTAGAGATGCCTTCGTCTGCCCAAGCAAATAAAGTTGCCCCAAACCAGGTCAGTGTGATCTTTGGCACAACCTCTGTGGGCTCTGATGGCAGCTCAGCCTCCAGTGGGCACCTCCAAGTCCCTGGACACCCAATTTTACAAACCACATCTGGGGACTCCACACACTATGGCCTCGTCTGAGCCCCCAGGTTGCATTGCCCAAACCTGCACATCGTTCCAAACTGTTCTTGGCAATGCTTGTGCTGAGATCCACAGGCAGATTAAACCTCCAACACGGTAATTACCTCCAGAGAAACGGGAAGATTGATTTTGCCATAGTGATGCAGCAGTGCTGCTCAGCATTGGCTGGTCAGCTTCCAAAGAAACCTGGATCCCCTGGGATTGTGCAAAGCCCTCCTGGGCATGACAGCCAGCTGGGCAGCCTGTGTCTGCCAGCAGTCCTTAGGGACACCAGAACAGGCTGAGCCCTGTGTGGTGAGCCCTGCCAGGCAGCAATTGCTTTGCCAAACAAGCCAAATTAACAGCAAGGAGCTTTCACCTCTGCTTTCCCCTGGGGCATGTGCTTTGCCTCCCACCTACACTTGCAGGTGGCACTCTGGGGGGTCCACATGCCTCCTGGCATCATCCCCACATCCTCCTCTCCTTGGGGAAATGCCATCTCCAGGTGAGCAAGCCTGAAGGACACATCACCTTCTCTGCTTTGAGCTGCGGTGGCTGCCCAAGCTGCTTGGTGCCAGTCCTTCACTGGCAAGCCCTGGCCATGGCTCTGCACCTGATGGGGCTGGGCTGGAGGCAGGACCAGCAATAAATGGGACTGCTGCAGCTTTAAAGAAGCTGCCTGCTCCTTGGCTGGCTGCAGGGCTGGTGGCAGCGGGGAGAGCCAGAGGACACCTGCAGAGATCCTGTACAGCTGGGGAAGATTAGGCTTTTCCACTAGACAAGAGCCATTACCATGTTCCAATATACCATCACTTCCGCTAGGAAAGCCTGCAGATGAGATATCGATTGCAGTGACCCTGGACAAGCCCTTCCCCAGAGCCTGGGAGGGTGCAGAGCAGCCCCACGGCATGGCCCAATGTACAAAGATGGGGTGCTGTTCCCAGGGGCATCCCCAGGGACCCCCCAGCAAAGGGCTGGAGCTGGAGGTGATGCTGCAGAGCAAAGCACAGGAAAGCTTCCAAGCCCAGCAGTGACCCAGGTCCCTTCTCAGGGTCCCTCTTGGCTCTTCCCTGCTGCAGCTCTGCCCTGGGGACAGGGAACCCCCAGCCCACGCTCACTGCCCTAACAGCTGGGTGGGTGTTGCAGAAGCAACCTGCCACCCTGAAAGCCCAAAATGTTACCTCCAAAATGCCTCTGCCAGGGAGTTACCACGTGGTTCAGGAAGTGCTCACACCATGCTGCTCACCCTCTGCTTCTCCCTCCTGCTGCAGCAGAAGACTGGCAGCCCCAGCCCCTGAAATGCCTTCCTGTGAGACACCAGGGCTGGAAGGATGCTGGGAAACTGCAAGGGGGACAATGAGAAACCACCAAATCATGGGAATGGGAAGGGCTGATGGTAATCAAAGTAGTAAAGTCATTAAATCTGTGGTGTCTGACTCACAGCATCCCGTTGCTGCAGCCCCTGGTAGCTGCTCCAAGGGGAAAGGGCAGGTGCTTGCTGGGTCTCCTCTATCCTGCAACCCCGTGATTTTCAGGAGGTTTGTTTCCCCCTGCAAGACTCACACCAGCTTTGACATGGCTCTTTGAATACAGTGAGCTCTGCTGTCCCAGCAGGATGAGCTTTCAGCCCTGCTGGAAGCTGACACACACAGCTCCTGCCCACAGCCACATCCACCACCCCGAGAGCAGCCCAGCACTGCCCAAGGAGCTGGAGCTGCTGTGGCACCCAGCACCCTCTGTCCTCAGCCAAAAACCTCACTGCCCACCCCAGCAGGTGTGGTGAGGCCTGGGCAACCTGGGGTTCAGGCTCCAAAGTGCTGCAGCACGAGTGCTGGTGGAGTTCCCAGGCCTCAGAGTTTGCTGGCTTTTTCCAGCTGGTGATTTAAGAACCCCAGGGAGAGGTGGCACAGCCAGTCTGATGATCCCTCCCAAGGCATGTCTGGCTATTCTCAAGCACCTGGACACAGGAAGCTCCTGCTCTGACACTTTCTCCCCCACCAACAAAAAAAGACAAGACATCAGCTCTTCATTGCACTGAGTTTTTAAACTCCCCTTCAGCAGGGGAGACCTCTGCCATGGCCAAGGCACACCAGTGCCAAGGTAACACTGCCAGCTCCCAGGGCTGCCCATTGTCCCATGGGCCAGCACAGCACCCTTCCCCATGCAGGAGGGCAGCAGCTCTGTTCTCATTTTGCTTTTTGGATGATTTTCCCCAGGTGCTGGCTCCTGATGAGGTTTCAAGGTCCTTTTCCCTGCCCAGGAGGGAGCTGCTGTGGGAGGAATAGAGCCAACTCATATCAGGGTGGGCTCAGGAGCCCAGCCTTGCTCCCCACCACAGCTGCAGGGCTCTGGGACACTGCTCACACAGGATCCCCCCATGAAGCTGCACTTTCAGCATGGGCTCACTGCTGAAAGCAATGAGCTGTAGGGAATGGGGCAGCCCCACACAGCATTCCTCCTCCCCATACCCCATAAAGGGGGGTTGGACAGGTTCCACTAGCCTAGAAAAACCATTTCTGTCCCCTCTCCTGACAGCCCTCTGCTGCTTTCTCCTCCCAAGATGGGCGCTGCCAGTAATAGCAGGGAAAGTCACATCCAAGCTGGGAAAATAACATGTTATTTTCCCAGCTGTGATGTCAGAGCTTGTCACACTCTCTGGCTCGGCAGCAGGGCAGGCAGGGCTTGCCTGGACAGCCCCAAATGGCCACTGAGCCTGGCTGTTCCCCAGGGGCTGCCAAAACCTTCCCCTTTTTGGTGGCACTTCTGCTTTTGCTCCACAAAGGGGTGGGAAAGCTGCACGTCCCTGCTGCCAGGATGGGGCTGCACAGTGCCCCAGGGCTGTCCCAGGCACTGCAGGATGCACCTCGATGTCTGCATTGCTCCCAACCCCCAAGAACAACTTTGGGGACACCTTCCATGGGGACATCCCAAACCAGGTCCTTCTCCATCCTCAGCAGTGCAGCACATGCCAGGCATTTGCAGGGGTTAGAAAGTGGGTTCTTTCTTTCCTCCTGGTAGTTTCAGAACGGGTTTCTCCCAGGATGCTGTCCCTGCATCCCAGCCCAGCGCTGCAGCCTGAGCCCTGGGGATGGAGGGACCCACAACCCACTGCCCAGAGTGAGCTGAGCTCTCCCTTCCTCCTCATCTCCCCAGGATATTTCCCCTGTTGGTTTTCTTTTCAGATACCCAAGTCTGCTCTTAAAACAAAGACAAAAAAAAAGGAAGGCTCAGATCCTCTTAACCCATCCCCAGCACCCAGCTCACCCCTCCACACCAGCACCCGATGCCCCCACACTCCTCACCTTCACAACGAGGTACCAACGACCCCCCCACCCCCTCCAACGTCCTTCAGAGGCACTTAATCCATTACAAATTTCACAAAGCCCGGCTGGGGGAAGCGCTGGGCCAGAAGAGCAAACAAACAAGGCAGGAATAAAGCCCAGCTCTCAATGAGCAGCCCCAGCAGCGCGTGGCTGGGCTGGGTTTGATTTCTTTTCCCCACTTCTTCCTCTGGCTCGACCACCTTTCTTTTTGTTGTTGTTGTTGTTTTAATGATTGCATTTCACTTGCAGGCCCCATAACAAAGCCATCACCTCCTCAGAGGCAGGAGTTACAATTACAAATTACCACCACAATTAGTGGTAGTTCTTCAGAGAAATCAGAAAGGGGAGAGAGGGGGAGGCTGGGGGCTGGCCATTGATTGCTATTCATCTTGCTTTAGGGTGACCTTGCTCTGGAGACGATGATATTCCTTCAGCCTGGAAACAGGATTATACACACACACAAAAATTAATTGTAAATTAACAGTAATAACACACATTTCCTCTCAATTAATTTAAGCAGAATGAGGGGGCGTGAGGAGCAGGCGTTTGTTAAGGCCTGTACAGTTTAATTATTTCGGGGTTGGTGGGTTGTGGGGTTTTTTTTTCCACGAGATAATGTAATTAATTTATCTGAGAGGGGTTGGGGGGGGACGTGGTGGATGGGGGAGGACAAAGCAGTTAACAGGCAATGGGAAAATTAAGAGCCCATTATGTAAATGCAGCATGTTTTACAGCCCTGGAGTTGGGGTCTGAGAGAGAAGTAAAATAAGGAGGCTGGCTGTGCTGGGGAAGGTTGTAATTAGGCAGGGTTGGTGCTGGGGGGCTTTTTTTACCTCCCCCCCCCAGCTCAGGGAGGGTCCTGCCTCAAGCCCACAGACCTCAGGGAGTTGATGTTGATGAAGCCGGTGGCGTCGGCGGGCTCGTAGTCCCCTTGCACGTTCATGCTGCAGAGAGAAAGGTGCTGTCACTGGGGTGGGAGGCCCTGGGGGCTTGGTGCTGCCTTTTGGGAAGGGAGAGGACAGATCCTGGAGCTGCTCCCCCAGGCTGCTGTGCCCTCATCTGTGGGTGCAGGGGGTCAGGGGCTCTGAGGCAGCAGGACCATGGGGCTATCCCCATGGCCATCCCTGGGCTCCCCAGGCCCTGCCAGAGACACAGCCCCAAATTGCTCTCTGTGGTCTCTTCCTCCTCGTGCCCTTGCATCACACAGGGATGCTCACCCTGTCCCAGAGCCATCCACTGTCCTGTGCCAGGGCATGGGAGCCCAGGGGAAGGGGTCCTATGCTCCAATGGGGTTTATGGCCACAGATGCAACACCAAGTGCACCCACCAAATCCCAACTCTGACACTTTCCCACATCCCCAAAACACACAGCTCATTTCCCAGAAACCTCAAACCTTAAAGAAGGAAAGAGGAGTGGAGTGTGGGGGGGGGGAATAAAAAAGTGAGGGGAAAAAAAGAGTTTACAATGATTTTACCTCCCCTGATGGGCTACAGAAAAACCTCTGTGCTTTTATTTTTGCTCATTCGAGTGGTTCTGACCTGCTCTATAATTACGTTACTTTCTACCTACTGTGCAGAGGCATTTCCACACAGCTCTGCCTCTCACAGCTTTCTCTCGGGTTCCTGTGACGCCGTCACTCAAAAGCTTTCAAACCAGCGATGTAGAAATCAAAAAGAAAAGGAAAATGGTTGGAGACGCAGGGAGAATAAGTGCCCCTGCTTTTCTCTCCCTCTCTCTTTTTCCTCTGTCCCACCCCCCTCCATCCTCCTCTTTTTTTTTCCCTTCCCTCTTTTTTTTTGTGTGTAATACTTTATTCATTTAATCTCTCCAAGTGAGAGTGCGAGGCATAATGAAGGGTTGGGACGGATTATTAGGAGCTGTTGATTTTGAGGGGGAGGGAAAGGGGGAAAAAAAGCCAGAGAAGAGAAAGAGAGAAGATAATTTGACATTTACTCCGACTGATCTAAACTCATTCGGCTGTATTTATGGCTTATAAAGTGTTTAGAGAGATTGAAAGGGGTTGAGGGAGGGCTTGGGCGGGGGGAGAGAGTGAGCAAGAGAGAAAACAACGTGAAGAAAAAGGAAAAGCCAAGGGAAAAAGAATCATATTGGCTTGAAAAGAGGGTTTGTGTTTTAGCTGGGTGCTTGGCTGGGAGGACACTGCCCCTGGTGTCACCAGCGATGGGACAGGGCGGGATGGGAGGGAGTGGGATGCGATGGGATGGAGCAGGATGGGATGGGATGAGATGCTCTTTGCCACCACCACCCTGGCTCCAAAAACCCCACTCACCTCACCAGCTCCTCGTTGTAGAGCGAGCGTGGGGACTCCCTGCCCAGGATGTAGACCTGTCCCTTGAAGACGGAGAGGCGCACGGTGCCCGTCACTCCCTCCTGCGAGCGCCGGATGCACTGCCGCAGGAACTCACCCTCGGGGCTGTGCCAGAAGCCTGGGGGTGGGAGACAGCATCAGCAGGGGTATGGGGGAGGCTGGGGTGCCCCTGCAGGGTGGTCCCCAGGCTAAATGCTGGGTAATTTTCAGGGGAGTGGTTGCAGTCACAGGAATGGGAGAGGGAAATGAGGTGCTGGGACAGATAAGTTTAGCTCTTAGGGATGGAGACCTCACGTGTGTCCCCACCTCAGGTGGCCCTCAGGTCTCCACCAAGGAGAGGAGCCTGGAACTAGCTCCTGGAGAAGGGGAAGGGAGGCCATTCTCCTTCCAAGCTCCTCTGAGTGGAGATGAAGATGGAAATGAAAAGCTTCACCAAGTTAGTATGGAACTGCCGCTCAAAACCCACCATCTCGGGAGGGTCAGGTGCACACAGGCAGATGGACACAGAATCTGGAGTGAGGGGGAAAGCTCCCAATCCCCTGGGACAGGGACAAGCTCTTCTTCCCTGGGCCAGGCAGGGATCAGCCCCAAAAAGCCAACCCCAAGCATAGAGTCTGCTCAGGGGGACACAGCCCCACCTGCCACACTTTGCCCCTGGGAAAGGAAACTCCCTGCTGCTGACCAGTGGGGTTCTGGTGGGATACAGAGCAGACCTCTCCCCCAGCTGACCCCAGGGCTGTGATGGGCTGCATGTTGGGGTACAGAGGTCTTAGCAGCCCTAGGTGGGCTCACCTTCCCTCTGCTTTCCCCCTCCCACCACGCTCCCCCATCACTGCTCGTGGTTTGACTTGTTCTCCTACATCCTCAGAGCATGGGGCTGGTGGGATGTGGGGAACCAGCACAGGCACGTTCCCAAAGCTCCCTCTAACCACAGTAAGTGCTTCCCCTCCTGCCCCAGTTATGGATGGCACAGCAGAGCCCAGCCCCCCAAGCCCCCCTAGCTTGAGCCCACCCTGGGTAATGGGGTGATGCATGGTTACACAGCCCCCCAAAGCCGTGGCCCTACCTACTGCCCCATGTCCCCTCCTGTCTCTAAGTGGGGTAATTAGCCAGGGAGCCCTCAGAGACCTGGAATAAAGCCTGGGAGATGAAGGAGGAGATAGAGACAGAGAGAGAAAGAGCCCATTCACCGCCCTCCGGTCATCCCCAGGTTTTATCTCTCCCATCATCCTCCCTCTCAGCTCTAACACCGGTGCCCCTCTCACCTTTCCCTCCCCAGCTGTGCTCCGGGGCCAAAGCCATTAAAGAAACAAACAATTTCTTTTGTCATTTAGCCTCGCCATTCTGCAGCCTTGTCCCTGGGCTCTGCACAGCCCTGCTCTGAGGCACAGCCTCAAAGCCCTGCAAGCCCCTCACCGCCAAAACCACCTCCCTGACCCAAACCCCACCTCAGCCACCCCACCACAGCACAGCTAGGGGGTTCAGGGACCTCTTGCTCACAAGCAGCACTGCCATGCAGGCAGGGACCCCAGCTCCAAGCAAACACACCTCTTTTTTTGGTAACCACCCTGCAGGTAAAACCCTTCAGACATCAGGATTGATGCAAAGCTGTTGCATCCCTGTCAAAATAAACCTGAGACACATTAAAGTAATAACCAGCTGCTTAAATCCTGATTCTGACAGCTCCAGGTGTGAGGGAGCATCCCCCACCTCCTCCTCACCTCACCACTGCAGACACATTCCCCATGGGAAGCGATCCCCCTTAATGACCTTCCTGCCTTGTAACCCTCATCCTGCCCTAATCAGGGCTGGGGCAGGGGGACAATGGCATTTCTGCACCTGGCAGTACCTGCTGGGATGGGAACTGGCTTCAAAGCCACCCCTCCACAATGGGATCAATGGGGAAGGGGAGAAGATAAACACTCATTCTCCTAAAATCAGGGACTAGTTGCAATCATGTGGTGTTACAGGAAGGTGAGCTTGAAAGCGTGGCCTCTGGCATGGGGGCCCCCAGGTGCCGTGTTTGGACCCTGTCAGGGTTGTTGCTTGGATTTGGGCTCTGCTATCAGGGTTGTTGCTTGGATTTGGGCTCTGCTGACAGGAAAGTCTGAGACCATGCTAAAAATCCCATGAATTCAGCATCTGGAGGCAGGGAAACAGCAGCATTCACCTGGCAGAGGTGGGAAGGGAGAAGCAAATTCCTGATTCTGGCTCTTTAACCTGGCAGCTTCACAACAAGCCAGTGCTTAGAAATAAACTAACAGGTTTATGCTTCAGGGCCCTAAAACAGGGTTTAAACAGCAAAGGGCTTTGGGCATTAAAAGTTGCTGAGGAAGATGCAGGAGAGATTGTCCTTGGAGGGGAAGGTGCTGAGGGGGAGCACAGGCATCAGAAGCTGCAGGGGAGATGACAGCCTGATCCAGTGCCACTGCATCTGCTGCTGCCCAAAGCCTGAGCTCCTAGAGTCAGGTTATTTCCAGGGGATCTTCCCCTGGGAATCATCCCAGCCCTTGCAGTTAGAAATAAAAGTGATAGGAGGAGGAACAGGGAGACTGAGAAATCAGGACATGTGAAAGATGTTGTGTGGCTGTGGGGCAGGAAATCTCCCTGCTGTGGGGTCTCCAGGGTAGGGGATGGAGGCAGAGCTAGGCTATGGGGACTCAATGCTGTGCTTGAGCCAGGTAGCTGTGGGCAGTGAGGTTTTGAGCCCACCTATAGCATTTTGGGCTAATCCTGTTTCCTTCAACTTAGCACCAGCAACTGAGTTAGCGTTGATCCATGGAGCAGACCCTGGGGCAGCACTGATGATGCCATTCCCACTTCCTCTGCCCAAGCCTGGCAGCCTCCTGGCCCAGCAGGCTGTTCCCTGCAGCACCCACCCCGTCAGCACAGGGGGAGTGAGCTGAGACCCCTCAAAACTCACCCCACTGCTGAGAAGACCCGAGCTGGAGCTGCTGGGTGCACCACAGGAGGAAGGGCAAGGAGCTTCATTTCTACCCCTAACTGCAGGTATGAATCAGTGTCCTCTCATCCCTTACAGCTCCCAGGCTGTGCTGGGAGCAGCTGGGAACCCTCCCACAGCCCCTGTCCCAGGCACAACCCGCAGTGCCCCTGTGTGGGCTGTGCACTGAATAGCACAGACAAGACCCTCCTGGCCTGGTCCATCCCATCCCATCCCATCCCATCCCATCCCATCCCATCCCATCCCATCCCATCCCATCCCATCCCATCCCATCCCCAGCCCCCTGCTCCCTGGCAGCAGCTTGAGAGCTGCATCCCCCTATGCCACTGCTTGTCCCTGCCAGGGCATGGAGAGGAGTCTCCAGCTTCAAAGCCCACCACAGGGACAGCTGTACCGGGACTTTGGGCACTCGTGTGCCCCATAGCCCAATGTGCTCTGGTCCCTGCGGGGAGAGGGCAGGCAGAGAGATGGGGAAAGGTGATGTGGAGGGTTCAGAGAGACAGTGAATTACAGCCTGTGAGACAGCCCAGTGTATTGGATAGGACAAAGCAGCGGCACCAGGGCTGGGAGAGATACCAAGAGCATCCCCCCCACCAGCAAGCCCTCGTGGAAGGGGCATTGCTTCTGTGCCAGGCAGGCCCTTTGGCACAAAAGCTGGCAGAGGACAGGTCTGAGCAAACCCATCTTTCCCCTCCCTGACCAGCCTCAGAACCCACACCCCAATTTTACAGCCCTGAGCACCAGCGGGACCCGCAGCCTCCGGCAGCAACGAGGGAGGAGGAGGAGGAGGAGGAGGGCTGGGAGGATGCTGTGGCAGCAGGGCCAGGCCAAGGGCCCACACGTACCGTTGTACACCAGCTCAGAGAATCTCAAGGCGAGGCCTTGCTTGATTTTCCGTACTTCCCGGTCCATGGTGAAGGCCTCGATATCTAAATGCGCGTGGTATAGGATCGTCCCTGCTGGGGTCTCATAGATACCTAGCCATTTTTCCAGGCAGGGGGACAAGCAGCAAAAGAGAGAGAAATGAATGAGACCAAAACTGTCAGCAAATGACAAAAAAATAATGACTTTGCTGACAGAAGGAGCTGTGGTCGAGCGCATTCAGTCCCGGCTCGCTGTAAAATGCATCTGTCATTATGTTCATGCTGGGGCCGAGACAGTCCACTCCGCACCTTGTGGAGAAAATGTCTAGATTCCCCTCTTTGAAGAGGCTCTCTGAGGAGGGTAAATGACAGGGTTTGGGAAGCGATCCCCCCGCCGAGCCGCGCCCAACGGGCTGCGCCTGAAAACCTGTAATTAGCGGAGCGGCGCGGGGCAGAGGCGCGGGGAGAGAAAGGCCTCCATAGCCTCCTCTCGCCTCGGCTGCCGGGAAGGAGCCCTGCCTGGCTGCTCAGAAGACGTGAGGCTACCTGGGGGCTGAGAGGGCAACCTCCTTTAGGGCTGGCAAGGCCCCCCTCCTTGTCCCTTCCCTCCTCCTCCTCCCCCCATTGCACCAGGCTGGGGATGGAGGGAGGCTTAATTATTTCACTGACAGGGGCTGATGCTGTGAGTGAGCTGGTCCCTTTGTTGCAGCCACTTGGGGCTTGTTTGCCACATAACACGTCTCCTTGGTGTTTAAATGTGACCCAAGCCGTGCTCTGCTCTGGGCTGGATGCAGGTGGAAGCTGGTGGGGGAAACGCTGAGGCAGTCTGGCAGCAAACATGTGGAAGGCACGGCTGTAACCTGCCCACGGCCAGGGCTGCTCCACAGCAGCCCTGAACCCTTCTGAGGAAGAACTTTTTCCCTGAGAGGGGTGTCAGCCCCTGTGCCAGGCTGCCCAGGGAGGTGGGGGAGTCCCCAGCCCTGGAGCTATGGCGAAGCTGTGGAGCTGAGGTGCTGAGGGCCTGGGGTTAGTGGTGGGCTTGGCAGTGTGAGGGGATGATTCTATGATGCTATGAAGCATGTCCTGTCCTGGGGTGGCTGTGGTCCCACAGACATGGCAGGAGCCCTGTCTACTACAGCAGCCCAAACCACTTCCATCAAACCTCTTCCCTACCAAGATCCCTGATCTCAGCATCCTACAGGCACAGGATGGGTCTCCATCCCAAAGGAGAGCCATCCCCTCCTCTCAGGCTACCCTGTCATGCTGCAGCTCGGTTCCTGGGGGCAGCTCACAGGGTGCTCACCCAGCACCATCCCCACGAGGCTGTGGGATGAGACACCATCCCCATGGGCATGGCTGTGGCACAGAGGGCTGCTGTGCACCTCATCCAGCCCCTGACCACAAAGCTCAGCCTGCCACTTAGACAATTCATATTGCTTCTCCTTCCCTTTTGGAGGTGTTAAAGCCAATTTGGGCTGACCAAAGGTTTAGCTTCGTGTCTTGACCCCCACTCTCCCTGCACTCCTGCTCATCCCCTTCAGCCTGATGCTAGAGGGCAGGGGGTGGTGGGGAGGGGAGCTGACAGCCACGCTCCCAGAAGACAAGAGATACCTTCAAAGTGACACTCGCAGCATCTCCAAGTGTCTATTTTCATCTCCCCGTGTTTACAGGAAAAAGACAGAGGTGTCAGCACTGGCAAAGCTTCAATCACCCCATAATTACTGCTGGGGAAGGGGGGAAGTGGAGTGGGGAGGGGGGCATGGTGGGGGGCAGCCAAGGAGACAGCTGCTGCTGCTTAAAATTTTCTAATTTGTAACCTCAGCTGTCAGTTCACCTCCAGCCCAGTGATTTTGCTGTGCTGAGTGGGGGCTGTCACTCCTGACAGCATCCGTGGGACGGGACGGGATGTGGTGGCTTCTCGTGGGGAAGGGGAGGATGATGCTGCCCTTGGGAATATGCTGCCCAAATTTTTTTCCTCAAGGGCTGAGATGGAGCATCTCCTGGTAATGGGTTTATTGCAAGGAAGGGGTTTTTGCACTTTCCTTCTGCTCAGTGCTTCGAGGGGAGGAAAAGGGAAAAGGAAAGGGAGAGCTGAGGGGAGGCAAAGCCCCAGCCAAAGGCAGCACTCAGCTCTTTTGGCAGCAACACTCCCCTCCTTCCCACTTCCTCCCCACTGATTTCATTTACTTCACTTAATTAGCCCCCCTTTGGAGTTAAAAAGATAATTTGATAATGAGGATGTGAAAAGGTGGGAGAGGCAGGGCCATGCTCCTGCTCACAGCCCAGAGCCCCCCACCCCTGGCTGCAGGGCTGCTCCCTGGCACCCCATCGTCACCCACCCTCCTCCCACTAAAACAAATACGGCAAAACCGAGTTAATGGGGCTTAAAAGGCTGGTGGGGGCACACTCAGTTCAGCCCTCACCCATTAGGCCTTAACGAAGTTCAATTAGGAGCTTAGTAAAAATCAATGCAAATGAATGTTGCTGTTCTGTGACTGCCCCAGTCTGGGAGGTGAGAGAGAGCAGGCATCTGGCAGGAGCCTTCGTGCCTCCTCTGTGCCATGGAGGGCTCCTGCCATGCTGCTGCCTGCCTGTGCCTCAGTTTCCCCTACAGAGAGGAGGCCCTGGGGACAAGGGGTCCCTGTGTTGTCCCGAGGACTCTGCACAGCCCCTGAGCCATTGAGGCCCCCACACATTGCTGGGATTTAAGGCATCATCTCCTGCCTGTCAACCCAGGACCCCTCTCCTTCCCCATTTGGACCTGGTTGGGGTCCAAAACACTCCTGGCAGCAGAGTGGTGGGGGCCCCCTCACCTGCCCCACACCCCAAAATGCCAGGGGGAGGAATGCAGGTACCCTCAGCACCCTCCTGCCCTGGCCCACTCCCCCAGCGCCTCTCAGAGCAGATTTTCTGCTAATCCCAAGGAGCAAAACCAGAGACAGGATCCTGCTCAAAGGGAGATGACCTACTGCCAAGGCCTCATCCCAGAGGCATGTGCCACTTCCCCCCCAAGCTTTGTCCCCAGAGAGCCCCGTCCTCCCGGGGCTGCCGGCACACAGATGCGGCGGCGATTGCCGGGTGGTGTCACACAGGAGACAGAAGTGACAGTTAAATGGGGTTTAGAGAAATTATTAAATGCTGGAAGGGTCACTAGAGCGTGTCAGTGGCTCTTAAAAATATATAATAAAATAGATTGTGACAAATTACTCAGCATCCTGCATGCAAATGTGTGGGCTGCTGCCTGTGGCTTTGAGGTTGGGGGTTTCTTTTCCTCCTTCTGGTTTTAGGCTGATGATTCAAACTTTTATTGAATGGTTTGGGGGTTTGTTTCTTGCTTTTTGTGGCTGATCCTTCTTTGCAAAGGGAGGAGGGAAACCACAGGCTGAGGCTTATCAAAATATTTGCAGAGGGCGAGTTTAAAGAAAGGGAGGTTCTAATTAGGTATTGATGAGATTTAAAACAAGGAGGTGGGAAATGATGAGCCACAGTGTTACTCTGCACAGGGCAAGATCACTCCCTCCAGAGATTTCCAATGAAGCTGGTGCTAATGGATGATCAATACTGAGAGGCACAGCCTCAAAACCACACAGATAAATGAAAGAATTTGTTTTAAAGAAACCCCAAACCTCCTCTGTGACTCGCATCAGCCTCCTGTGCTTTGTACTCACTCTCTGGGACCTCCCATCAGCATCCTCCCACGAAAGCCCACAGCTCTGTATCCTACTGGTCTGTATCCCCCAGGTCTCTCCCTGCTGGCACTGGCAGTGAGAAGGCAGCTGCCTTCATTGGAGAGCAATTGGAGTCCCTCTCCCAGGGAGATCTCAGTCAAAAGCTGACAAGGAGGGAAGTGTTTGGGGGTGTGAACTGACCAGAACATCCCGGGGATGGTGAGCACCTGCCATTTCCAGCAGGGTTTTGCCTTTCTTTGGTGTTTTTGGGGCAGGGATGGCATTGCTGGCAGGTGAGTGCTCACCTCTGGACTTCATCCCCACGAAGCGGTTCTCCACGATGTCGATGCGCCCGACGCCGTGCTTGCCTCTGCCCAGGAGAGGGGAGGTTGCAGCTATGAGAAGTGAGTTGTGGGGGGGAACAGCAGGGGACAAATCCTAAATGCCAGCATGGCCAGCCCCTGAGAAGCACTGGTGACCATCAGGACTGACCCTTAGATAGCAGTGGTGACAAGGAAACGGATTTTCTGTCCTTTGCCCCTCCTCCTTGCTGTGCCTCTGCCTCCTCACCCGCTGCTGAGCCTGGCATCGTCACACTTAGGCCACCAGAAAATCAACTGTGCAAGGGGACAGGACATGCTGCAGCTGTATTCCCCATGGCCAAAGCCATTTAAAAACCACTTAATTAACATCTAAAAAGTGAACAACGTGGAAAAATTCATTCCCATTCAGCACTGGAGGAATAAAGGCAGAGGCACAAAGGAGGATGGTCAGGGACTGGGTGGCACTTGGCACAGAGCAGGAGGAACGGGTGCTCTCTTATTTTTGGGCAAGCCCTTGGGGATGGCTCTGCCCTGGAAGCAGCAGAAACTGGCCACAGGGTGGCATAGGGAAGAAAACCCCAAAGGAGCTGCTGCTGCAGAGGGAGGACAGGGCAACAGGCTGGGCCAGCATGTCCTCCATGCCCCTAAAAACGTTGACTCTCAACCTAAAAGAGACACTGAGCCTCCTCAGGCAGGTGGAGAGAGGTGATGCCCCTCAGAGCCATGGGCAGGACAACCCTCACCCAGCCATGCAGCTGGGGCACTGGTAAACCTGAAGGGTGTTAATAAGACTTTTTCGCCCTCCTCATGCGCAGGGAACAAAACTCTAAATACCGCCGTGCTCTTGGCCTTGGTGCCCAGCTCCACTTGCTGGCACGGATGGCACAACTGGGACCCAAGTGGCATCATCCCATCCTCAGGCTGACGATCCCCATCCCAGAGCTCATCCCACTTCCACACCCCTGCAGGAACCCCGGGGCTGGCAGGGCACAGTGTGTGGCACTCACGCAATCTCGTTCAGGTACACAAAGAGCTCCAGGGCCTCGCAACGGCTGGCACCGTCCCTGGCGTTGGTGACCTTCACGGGGACACCTGCAGAGGAGGGGAGGGAGAGAGGGAGGATGGGCAGGATCAGCCAGTGTCAGGATCCCCCCTGGAACATCACCCCGCGGGCGGTAAATAGATGTGACAGATATGAACTCTAAATAACTTCTTAAAAAGGCAGAGCCAAGCTGGTGCAGGGAGGGAGGGAGGGGGAAGGGGGGACCCACCTCGGGAGAGAAGTGAAATAAATAAATAAAAAGGGCCATAAAAACGTCCCCCTCCCCACACACCACCTCTTTCCCCTCTCCCTCTCTCTTTTTTAGGGCCTGTGAAATTGCAACCAGGCCCTTAACTAATTGAATTTCACGCTCCGCAATTGTCTTACCACGAAGCACCTTCTGTCCCACCAGCCCCTGATGGGGTGTGGGGGGGTTGGGGATGCTGACAAATGCATCCCTCCCTCCCTCCCCTTCCCCTGCCAGCACGGGGGGCATCTAGGGGGGGCTCCCCCCCACCCCAGGGCACACGCACGCACCCCGCAGTGGGGATGCTCCCTGCCAGGAATTCATTGTTGCCCCTCGTTTTGCCCCTAGAACGTTACATTTTTTCATGTTACTTTCCTCTTTTCCCCCTAAAATTTGGTTTTCTGAAGGGTGCTGGGCAGGAGCAAGGCGGGGAGGGGTGGGTGGGTGTGTATGTCAGGGGTGGGGGGATGTGATGCTGAATAAGAAAGAGGCATTTTTTCTTTAGCGGTGTGAAATGAGCAATAAATGTATTAGGAAGCTGACAAGGGGGCTGCAGGGCCCACAAAGAAAAGCAGTGCGGAGTTGGGAGCCTAATCCCCCCTCCATCTGCCCTCCTCATTACCATTTAACGCACTATCAGTTGCCAATCAGCCTCAATGCCTCCCTTTCTAGTCTTTATTACGGAGGCGCCCGCGAGAGCCCTGGCTAGTGATGGGGGCTGTCAGCTTCCCCCCACCCCAACTAAACCCCCTATTTTCCAGGGGTTTATAAACTCAGTTGTAAATTGCTATCAAATGTAACTCGCAGCAATAATGAACCTTAAGCTGCTTCTCGGCCCCTCCATCCCTCCCCCCCCCGCCGTGCCCTCCCCTCGCCCCGGCTCTTTCTGTTCACATCCTCCGGCGCGGTATTGGCCGTGGGCTGCTCGGCACAGAGCCGACGTGGTCGGGGCTGCTGTTGGTGAAAGCTGCTTAGCCTTTAAAATAGTTAATAATTAGATTAAAACTTCAAATAAATTAACTAGGGGCTGAATGGGCTGCTGGGGAGGAGGCTGCTCCTCGCAGGGGGCTCATTATAATAGAGTAAGGATGCTGGTGGTGGGGAAGGGGGAAGGTCTTTCCACCCCCTCTGAAGCCTGGGCTGAGCTTGCTGCTGCTGCCAGGATGGATGGTGACACGGGGATGCCCATGGCTGGTGGAGGTGGGAGAATGCTGGCCTGTGTCCTCTCTCTGGGTGATGGATCCAGGGTTGAGCCCTGCTGTGTGGCCCTGGGGATGGAATGGGGAGTCCCTGTGTCCATAGAATCACAGAATCATTTGGGCTGGAAAAGTCCTTGAACCTCCTGGAGTACCAGCCCTCCCCTCACCCTGCCCAGCCCACCGCTAACCCCTGGCCCTCAGCACCTCAGCTCTGCAGCTTTGGGATCCCTCCAGGGCTGGGCACTCCCCCAGCTCCCAGGGGACCTGGCACAGGGGCTGACACCCCTCTCAGGGAAAAGGTTCTTTCTCAGCTCCAGTCTAAATGGCCAAAGTAGCTGTGAGGAGGTGTTGGCTGTGAGGAGGGTTTGGCTTACCCCGCTCAAACTCAATCTCCAGCACGTCTGGGGTGTCAGGAGAGGTGGCTGGATCACGGGTCTTCGTGTAAAGCCCAGGGGGAGCCTGATTCTGCCCAAGGGGTGAAGAGAAGAAGGAAAATCAGTGACATTGGCATGACCAACCCTACCAGCATCCCCCCCAGCCCAGTGCACATCTCCCATCCCAAAGCACAGGGCTGGCACACGGCCCTGGTGCTTACCGGGGCGCTGGGAACAAAGGGGTTGGGAGAATCAGCCAATTTTTCCCCTCAACTTGATCTCATCTTTTCCTCTGCCGCCCCCGCAGCTGGAGGCAGGATGGCTGTGGAGAAGCAAGTCAGGCAGGGAAAAGCAGGCCAGTGGCAGGGAATGGGTGCCCACCCAGCCCCAGCCCAGCTTAGTCAGTGCCAACCGCAGAAACTAATGAGCAGGCCTGACCTCAGCAGGTGCTTCAGCCTCAGCGGCTCTTTCATGGTGTCCCTGGGGTTAATACACACGGGGGAAAATAGAGGAAACAAAGCAAAAACCCATTTCAGAGCACATCAACCTTTATGTATATTTTTTTTCCCCTCTACATTTATAGGAAAGAGGCATCTTATCTCTGTCAGAGCCAGGCCACCGGAGGCTGGGGCGGTGACGGTGAATTGCTGCAATTGAAGCTCGTGCCAGAAGAGAGGGAGGGGGGGAAAATAGGACCAAAAAAAAAAGCAGCTTTCCGTCCCAGAGAGCAAATGCTTTGCAATTTCACGTGCCCCCTCGATGTGACTGCACACACTGACCCCAAAATGCTTTCAGACCGGTGTTTGCAAGCTCTAAAAGAGACTCTCCTCCTCCAACCCAGATGCAGCTCAGGGAGGGAAACTGAGGCACAGAGAACCCAGGGCATGTGCAACGTGGGGAAAGGCAGCTCCAAGGAAGCAAACTGCAAAGCTGGGCTGGGCCAAAGATTGCTCAGCCAACATCAGAGGGAACACTGCAAAGGAGCCTCCAGCTCAGGACTCCCTTTGACCTAAAACCCCCCGAGCGAGCAGCTCAGGTGGAGTTTTCCCAAACTAAGCCACTCCTGCAAATGTTCCCACATTTCCCCCCCAATTCCCCACGGGGTTTCTCCACAGAACCCAGCTGGTGAGAGCTGGAGCTGTGGGCATCGATGGGCAGCAGGGCCCTGCCTGCACCCAGGGTCCTGCCCACTGCTTCTCCTCTACTTTTTCAAGCACAACCTCTTCTCACTTTTTCTCCCTTCTCCTCCTCACTTTTCCTCCCTTCTCTTCTTTTCCATTGAGAAAATAAAAGGATGAGCTACAAAGCCACTTAGGGAAGAAAAATAAATATCAAAAGTGATTGCTTTAAAAGAAAAAGTAAAGCTTGTTGCTTCTAATGGAAAATTAAGGGGTTTAAAGGGAAAATTAGGAGTTTTTAAAGGGGAAATTAATTTCTTTGCAGAAGAAGTTCTCATCTAAAGATGCTCAGTAAGCCTTTTCAGTGAAAATTTCCCTTTTTTGTTGTTGTTTTGAGGTCCAATAAACAGCAAAGCTGGATCACTGCCAGCACCCCAGAGCAGCTCAGCCAGGGAGCACCCCCACACCTCACCCCAAACCCCAGGACACACATCCTGGCAGCAATCACAGGCAAATCCTGGGAACACAGACACAGTTACCCCAGCACTCACTGCACAGCAAACCCCAACCCTTCAGCTCCCTATTTCATCTCAATTTTTGCCCCTGCCCCTCGTCTGGGAGCTGAGGTGCTGCCCTCCCCCGTGCACACACGCACGGATTACACGGGCTGAGGATTTCAATTTTACATCGTCTGGCCTTTCCTAGCCCTGATCACACTGATTAACTAGACAAACCCGTGAGAGATGATGAAAAACTTTTGAGTTCAAAAGGAAAAGATGGAGGGGGAGGTGGGGGAAGGAAGGGGAGAAAAAAAAAGAGATCTCAGAAAGTATTAAAAACTCTTTACTAAACATTGGAAGTCAGAGTCAGGCAGTTTCCAATTTTCCGAGCCAACTATGAAAACCCCTATTAAATAAAACAACTAAATAGAAATAAAAGTGACATTTGGCTTGCATTCCATCATTACGGTGCCGACTCTGTCCTCTTTTTATTCTCCCTCCTAAAAGCACAGTTCAAATGACAAATAGTTTGTTGCCGTGTATCAATGCCTCCTATTTATCCCTCCCCGCAGGGGGGCTAGTCCTGCAATGTCATCTTTAAAGGGGAGAGAGGGGAAAGGGGGGGAAGGGGGGGAAACGGGAGAAAAAAAAGGAGAGAAAAAGGGAAGAGTGTGTGGAAAAGGGAGAGAGGGAGGGAGGGGGGAAGAAAGAAGCAAGAAAAACGGGGCAAGGAGAGAAGAAATTGGAAGCAAATGGTCCATGAAGTAAACCATGATGCAGAGCTATCGATGCCGCAAATGGTTTATTCATCCGGCTGATATTGTTGTGCCCGGGACTGAATGAACTCTTTCAGAGTGCCATATGAAGTTAAAGCAAGTAAATTTCTATCTTTCTCCGCATTAGCTGCCTCATTGCCCTTCAATCGGGCCTCACAGAGGCAGAAAATAGCTCAACCATCTGCTTTCAAATCCCTGCGTTTGGCAGGTCCCGGGGGTTTGGGGAGGGGAGCCCACCGGGCCTGGCACCCCGGATCCTGCCACGGATGCGCCGGTGCCACTGCCCGGGGAAGGGGATGGTGGTGACTCCGTGCTCTGGTGAGCCACATCCCAGGGCTGGAGAAGGGAGAGGAGTTCAAGCAGAGGATGCTCAGGGATGGGGCCAGGGCACTGGTCAGCCCCACATGCCGAGCTGGCTTTGGGAAGGAAGGGGGCTTGCCAGAGCCTTGGGACAGGAGGGTGTCCCGGGAGAAGGGGTGGGTCAGGATGGGCACACAGGGAAAGATACGGGTCAGTCCTTTCCTAAATCCAGCTTGGGGCATGAAAACCCATCCCTGTGCCAACTGCTGTCCTGGAGGAGGAGACCCCCCCTGAGGGACTGGTTGTGCAAAGCCCAACCCACAGGGCACCAAACTGGGAGCGAGACCCCTCTCCACCTTCCTCTTCCTCACAGCGGCGCCGGAGGCACGCGCCAGCACAGGCTGCGGGTGCTGGGCTCCAGCCCGCTCCTCTCCCTCTCTGCCTGCCTCCCCCTCCTCTCCCAGACTGTCTAATTAGTGCTGATGGATAGTTTAAGTAGCCACGGAGCGTGGTGACCCGCTGGAGCATGAACAGCGCAGGCAGGGGCCAGCAGGCAGCCCGACCAGGAGCACTGTTCGGAGCTCAGGGCCAGACACACACCTCCTAGAGCCATGTGCCATGCTCCAACCACAGCACCCACCTCCTGGCCACGTCAGCAGCCAGAGCTGACGGTCTCATGGGTGCCCTCAGGGTCTCCAACCATCACCCCATGCAGTGGGAGGTTTTATCCTGCCTTCCCCCGGATAGTGGGAATGGGAAAGCACAGAGGGCTTGAGCAAGAGTGAGGGGACCGGAGCCCAGCCCTCCATCACTGGCCACCAGTCCCCTCTCTCCCACCAGCGCCTCATCTGTCTAATTGCTCCTTTATTGCTGCCCTGTGACATTGTCCCCGCCGGTGTCACCCTGAAAGGGTCCCTTCCCCTATTGATGCCGGCGGCAATTAACGTGCCGGGAGAGGCGGAGGGGCCGTGGCTGCTGCGGGGCCTCCCCCTGCACACGGCCCGCCGTGAAATTGCCAATTAGGCTGCAAACACACGAGGTGCCCTCGGCCCGTGGCTGCCATGGTGGCTGTGATCGATTACCTTGGGGTTCTCCAGGATCCCGGCTTCATAGCTGCAGCAGGAGGCAGGGAAGGAGAGAGAAGTCACTGCAACACCTGCAACCTGCAACCCCAAAACCCACCGGGACGTCCTCCCCACTCCCAGCACCTCGGGAAGATGGGCAGAAGTATGTGTTATGGATCTCCAGGAGCTTTTAACAGCAACCCTGCAAGGAGTGCTGGGCTTGGGAGAGCCCAGAAGCTGCATGAGATACTTAAAGAGGTGGTTGAGATATTTAAAAGACACATAGCTGAGTTGCTGAGGGCCATGGGCTAGTGGTGGGCTCAGCAGTGGGAGGGGAGGGCTTAAACCTGATGATTTTAAAGGTCTTTTCCAACCAATATGAATCTAAGCTGCCACAAGAGATGTGGAGGACTGGGCAGAAAGGGAGGGTGGACGTTTTGGGGTCATGTTTGGCCAGCACATGGCAGGACAGCCAGGGTCTCTGGGGTGCAAAGGGCTGTCCTGGCCATGCGAGATGAGGGGAACAGGGCCTCTGGGTCATTACCCCCCATTATCCCCATCCACCTGTCCTCTCACCTGATGTGCATGAGGTTTTCATCCATGCTCCAGGGCGTCTGGGGTGTCACAGGCACCGAGATCCCGTGTTTCTGCCAAGAGAAGGGGAGTGGGGCTGAGCCAGCCTGTGGGATCAGCCAGTCTCCAGCAGCAGCAGCTTCTACCGGGATGAGCTCCAAAACCACAGAGCCACAACCCATGGCCAACCACCAAGGCAGCACAGAGCAAGATGGATATTGGTGTTCCTAACCCTGGGCCACCCTGAAAGGGCCACCTCGATGGGGACATCAGGGACACAGTGTGTCTGGGAGAACAGGCATCCCAGCCCTGCCAGAAGCTGAGGAGCCCAGAGCACTCCATGAGCCCAAGCGATGGAGATGTCAGCACAGATGTGGTACAGCCTGGAGAAGGCTGAAGGGGGACTTCATCAACACTTCCCATGGGAAGAGGAGAGAGACCATACCAACACTACACATGAGCTTCAAAACACAAACTTGGGCTTGCTGGGAGGGCAAAATGCTGCCAGCTGGGTGCAAGTGCTGGAGATCTCCTGGCTTCTCCGGGAAAGAGTAAGGAGATGTCATCCCACCCAGCCCTGCCCATGGCAATGGCTCATCCAGGAGCAGCATCCAGGAGATCTTCACCTTTCTCATGAAGGTGTTTCAACCTCAGCTCGTTGAGAGATGAATTGGCTAGCAGAGCAGCTCACTGCTGGAGCAAGGTTGGCTCCAGCCCCGGGCGGGAAATCTATGGCAAAGAGCTGTGCCACAGGGGCACAAATCTCCCTTTTCCCTGCCACTAACTGAGCCCCAAATGTCACCATGTTATAACTCGCCAAGTACATCCAGGTGCCGAAAGGATGTGGCCACACATCTCCCTCCCCTGAGCCTGGAAAAGAAGGGAACACCCCCTCTTCTTGTTTTTTGAAGTGTCAAACATAACTAGAGACCAAGAAGCACTACAAACTCTTCACCCCAACCTTTCCCCTGTGAAGGGGGCCCCAACCCATTTCCTTTCTCTTTTTCACCCCTTTCCAAACAACAAAAAAAACCCCCCTACCCCACACCAACCCAAACAACCCCAAACAAAACCCCCAAACCCAAAACACATGTTCCACTTGCCATACAATAAAAACCACGCAGCTCTTCATAACTCCCCCTATTTGACAATTTGTTTGGCAACATATGGAAAGCTCTCGTAAACTCGCCCCTTCATAATACAACAGCAGATGGCAAAAACAATCCTCAACACGCAGCTCTCCTCAGCCCTAATGGGCTCAGAGGGCTCCTTGCCCCATGCCACGTCCCTCCAGCTCCTCACCTCGCCTTCTCAGAGATTACCCAGGGAGCCTCGACGGCAGCTATTTAAAAACTGAAGCAATTTTCTGGTTTATGAACACAGAGCTGCCTTTTTCCCTTTTGATTGATTGAGCCGAGTTGTCAAGCATTTCCATGAAGTTGCTAAAAAAGAAAGGTACCCTGGTGGGCACGTAAAAACCTGATGCAAAACTTCTAATATGTTTTATTGCAACTTGTACTTCAAAAAGGAAAGGACAACAAAAGGCGAGAGGATTTGCTTTGTCTGTTATGCAAGTCAGGGAGCTGGGACTCATTTCCTTGGAAAGAGGGTTACCATTAATAGCCAGGTAATTATGGGGCTTTTAGAAAGGAAGAAGAAAAAAAATATAGAGGGGGGGAAAGAAAAAAAAAAGGAGGAAAAAAAGCGATGCTGCTGCAGGGATGTTGAGTGGGGCTTGCTGCTGTCACCCACTGAGACATGGCAAGCATCCTATGGCTACCTGAGCATCCCACAGCCACTCTGAGCGTCCCACACTGCCCCAAGAACCCCATGGCCACCCTGAGTACCCCATGGTCACTCTGAGCACCCCACAGTTGCCACATGCCAGTTCTTACCTTGGCATAGTCCATAAGCTCCCGTCGCCCAGGGAAGCGCTGGTAAAACTTGGGCAGCCTCCATGGCGCAACAACCTGGCAGGAGGGAAGGATGATGAGATAAAAAACCTCCCTCCTCCTTGCAGCCCCTGGGACCCCTTTGCCCTTTAACATCCCCCTAGGCTCCTGGCAAGCTTGGGGAGCTGGTTCCCCAGGTGAATTTAATCTCCCTTTGCAAAGCTGGGGTAATCCAATCCCTAACTAGGTGCTGGATGCAAGGGGGAAACAGGCAGCATTGATTATCCAGCAGCTGCCTTGGTACTGTTCCCTCTGTGGCCTTGTGGTGTTTGGGGTAAAAATAGGTCAATTAAGGATCATTACAGCTCCCTCAAATGCCAAAACGTGTGCAGCTGGCTGCTTGTTAAAGTGAGGCATGGTGGTGTTAAAACAAAATTCCCCACCAGCTGGGAAGGCGGCCAGGAGCTGATTTTAGGTGCCTTACCTTGATGTTAGGACACAGGGCATAGCAGGTGAGCTCAAACCGAACCTGGTCATTGCCCTGAAACATGAATGGGAGATGGTGAGAGGTCACCCCACACCAGGGTGGGCTGGGAGGTGGGTGCCCCTTGCCCCATTGTCACTGATGGGGGTCAGGGCGTCGTCCCTGGACCAGCTCGATCCCAGGGCCATACAGCATCCTCAGGAGAGGAACATGACCTGGCAGGGCTGGAGGTGTGGACTGGGGAAAGAAACTGCAAAATGGGTAGGAGCTGATAAAAAAAATAGAGAAGGAGCATTAAGTGCTGCAGCTCCTGGGTGTGCTACAGCCCCACAGCTCCATCCAGGGAGCTGAGAGGCTCAGAGGCTGTGGGGCACTGGCAGAGCACATGTGCAGCAGCACTCGTGTGTGACAGCACTTGTGAGCAGCCTCTGAGGTGAGGCTACAGCAGCACTGGAAAAGCAAAGGCTGAGCCTGAGCACCCTTCACTCCCCCAGCATGGAGAGTGGTGGGAGGGCATAATGAATGCCAGGACCTGAGCTGGCTCTGTCCCACAGGGTCACTCCTGGTCCCTCTCTACAGCTGGTCTAAACCCAAAACTACCTTTTCTAGTGCTCCTGACAACTGGCTGTTCAAAACCCTGACACAGCTCATTCAGCTGGCTCTGAGGGAGCTTGGCTGACCCCGGGGCTACCCAAGAGCTGTGCTCTTCCCTGGGCTGACACTCTTAAAAGCTGAACCAGCAGAAACCCAGATTTGGGTATTTTTCCACTGCAGGTATCAGAGAACACAGAGAGGGAGAGGGCAAAGTGTGAGAGAAGATCACGGTATCCAGGAGGATGCAGCAGCACATAATTAAATAGCTCTGAACCTCCCTTTACCTTAATTGGCCCACGCTGACAAGGTCTGGCTAATGAGGCCAGGTAGTTGGGAAGGGACAAGGAGCAAGCCTGGGAGTTATTAACACTTTCCAAGGGACTAGCACTCACCAAAGCCTATTTTCCACCAGCACCGAGGAGCAAAAGGAACTCCCTCCCCTCCTCTTGGCCCCGGCTCGGAGGATACATTTACCAGCGGGCTGGGAAATCCCTGAGGACTATTACAGGCAGGCGAGAGCACATCCACCAAAGCACTCATTTCCCTTCCAGGCCCAGAACGGGTCCATCTGCTCGGGCAGTGGGGACACCGCAGATGGGCCGCATTTAAGCTGCCGGGGCCGGGGCGCGGCCGGGTCGAGTTACCCGCAGTGAGCCCCGGCCTGTGCCCACGGTTAATGGCCCGGGGAGCAGCTGAGGGTGCCCCTGCCAGCGGGGACAGCTGCTGCTGGTGGTACCCAGGAGCGGAGGGAACGTTGTTGTGTCGGCTGTGCGTCACTCCAGGGCACCCTTGAGTGGTGGGAGGGGGTTCAAGAGGGATGGATGGACAGGGAAGGGGTGAAGGGAACTCGTTGCAGTAGGGACAAGAGTGATTTCAGCTGCAAAGCCCCACAGTTGCCCCTCTGCCCAGGGCTGGCATACCCTTGGCTATCTCCTGGCTGCATCTAACACTCCCCACCTTCTAGCAGGCTCCTCTGCCATGGTTGGGGTCACTCAAACCCAGCCCCTAAGCTGAGCATCTCACTCATCTTCGCTCCCAGACCAAGACTGGCACGGTCTATGTTTTGGGTCCCTGTAAGACAGGGAAGAGGGGACACATCCAGCAAGTCCTGGGTGCACTCACAGCACCCAAACGGCCCACAAAAGCCTCTGGTGACAGTCTCATCTTGCCCAAGGTGTCCCCGCAGAGCTGGAGGTGCCAGAGGAGGGCCCCTGGTCACATCGTGCAGACCCTGCACTCCCATCCCACGTATCCCACGGAGGATGCCCGGCTCCGGGCCGGGCTGTCCCCGGGCTGGGCTGTCCCCGAGCATCCTTCCCACGGTCTCTGGCTGCCTCTAGCGGCAACGCGCCCTCCCTGCGGCCGGCGGCAACGGGCACAGCCGCAGACGGGAACGGGGATGGGGAGAGGGGCCGCGGTAACCTCACCCAGCCCAGGGGTGCCCCTGGCATCCCTCACCTTGCCAGTGGCCCCGTGGGCAACGTACTGTGCTCGCTCCTGCTGCGCGATCTGCACCAGCCTGCGGGCGATGCAGGGCCGTGCCAGCGCCGTGCCCAGCAGGTACCGGTCCTCATAGAGCGCGTTGGCCTGCACTGCCGGCCAGATGAACTCCTCCACAAACTCCCTGCTGATGTCCTCGATGTAAACCTGCCGGGACAGAGAGACTCTCGTGACGGGAAGGTGGCTGAGGGGTGCAGCTCACTCCTCTGGGCTTTGGGGATGGTGCAGCAAAGGATCCTTTCGCCTCCTAGATGCTGCTGAAAGGCTTTGGTGCAAAACCTCTGGAGAAGGGATTTCTTCGTGGTGGCCTCAGCAATGGGGGTGTGAGACCCCAGAGCTCAGTCCCACAGCAGGGAGAAGGGGGAGCTCAGAGCCCCAGGACAGCCAGAGGAAGGGACACTGTTACCTTCTTGGCCCCCAGCGCCAGCGCTTTCTTTCGTGCTGCCTCAAAATCTTCCTTCTGCCCAATGTTGGCCTGGAAAGGGGAAAAAAAACCAAGATTGAGTTAGAAAGGAGACCACAAAACCCAGCACAAACCCAGCCCAGGGCATCATGCATGGCATGGCAGAGCCTGTGCTGACCAGGCTTTAGGCCACTCAGGGTGGGCAGAAGGGGGGTTGAATACCTCAGAGTCACACTTCCTCTGCCAAGCCCCTTGGCTCTGCCCTCATTAGCAGAGGGTAATTACCGGCAGGGACAGGCTGTGCTACACAGGGCTGGCAGCTCAGCACCAGGGCTGGGCAATGGTTAACCAGCCAAAGCAGGGTCACCACCACAGCCACACACACACCAGGACCCCCGTCACCCACACAAGTCCCCCATGGCACAGCACCTTCTGCACCCCCAGCCCCTGGGGACAGGGTCCACACAGAGCTCACCAGGTATGCGATGACGGTGTAACCTTCCTCCTTCAGCCACACCAAGATGCAGGAAGTATCGAGGCCCCCACTGTAGGCCAGGACCACCGTGCCCTTGGGCTGAGCCATGCTGCTGGCAAAGCAAAGGGAAAAGGCTCCACTCCCCCATCCCTGGACTGGCCAGGGGTGAGGGAGGTCTCATGGGGATGAGATATTCTGGGCAACACAAACACCATCCAGGGGATAAATAACCAGGTGTCAGGAAGCAAAGCCCATATGGCAACTAAACACTTGGGGCTAGCAGCAGCTCAAGTAGGTAGAGGAGCACATGGTGGGGCTGCTGGTGCCAGGACAAGCTCTGTGATTATAACACAGGCTCCAAGGGCTGCTCTTGGCCATGGGGAGCAGAGCTGCTGCCAGCAGGTGCTGGGTGGTCTCGTGGGACCAGCTCCTGGGTCTGGCTGAGCCCCCTCCTCTGCTGGGAGCACCAGGCTGGGGACAGAGAGCAGCAGGAGGGGACTCGCCACAGTGTTAGGAGGAATCGGTTGGACCCAGAACGCTCCCAGGGTTGCAGGTAGCAGGGGGGAGGGCTGGGGGCAGGAGGAAGAGCCAGGGCAGTCAGGGAGAGCACGCTGCCCGTGTGCCAGCTGGGGATGGAGGAGACCGGGGCAGCCCTCGGAGCCGCTTCGCTCTTACCTTTACTCCTCCACGCGGTTCTGGCTCTGGCACAGCTGCCCCAAGCTCTGCAAGCACCCTGCAATGCCAGGGAAGCTGGGGCTCAGGCACAGGCACCTGCCTGAGCGGAGGCACAGCCCGAGGGCTGGCTCAGGCGTGACCCGGCACGTGACAGCCCTGTGCCAGGGCCCGTGCGGAGCAGCCACAGCGGCAGACGGGCACAGCCACCCACCAAGTGCCTGGGTGTCTGCTTACTGCAGGGCTGGGGTGCTCAGCAGCATCTCCCCCTCTTCAACCCCAAGTCTAATTAATGCCTAATGGGTGTTTGTCCTAATTACGCTGCCCCGTGTTTCTTGGCAGCGTGAAACAGCCGTGTGGGGCTGTGGTGCTCCTCACCCTTCAGATGAGGGTATCAAGGATTTCAGCCAACAGCAGGAGATGGTGAAGGAGGTGCCAGCCCACAGCTCACAGCGAGAGATGGGCTCTTGCTGTGAAAAGAGGCTCAGGACTGTCCCCTTGGTCCCCAAGCTGGGCTGTGAATCGCAGATCTCTGTGGAGAGGCGATGCCAGCTGACCCTTGCCCAGGGAAAGCAGGCAGCAGAGTTGGCCAATCCCACCCTGAGCAGCTTTCACGGTGCTGCTGCTGAGTCAGCACAAGCTTGCTCCTGTTTTGGCAGGCAGGGGAGGCACCAGACTGAGCTCCCCCAGGCTCTCCCACCCAGCACCTTCCCAGTAAGATGCAGTTGCAGCGGGCTGTGCCGAGGCAGCGCGGTGCTGCCAGCGTGGCATGGGGCCAGCGTCTCACGGGGCACGGCTCGCAGCCAGCATGGCTCGCTGCTGCTGGTTGAGGAGCAAAGGGGTCTGACAGCCCCATGACTGCAGTTCAGTTCCCTGAGCCTGCCTGTGCCCAGGTAGTGCCAGCAGTACCCAGGCTTGTGCAACCAGCATTTCCCTGCCCTTGGGGCCCTTGCCTGGGGAGGGTCAGCAGTTCCCTTCCTCCTCGGGGCATTTACAGGAAAGCAGTTGCAGTTCCCAGACGGGCCCAGCCCAAGCATGATGCTGCAACTGCAGCTCCTTGCTGGCAAATTCCTTCCTTTACCCCCAAACCCCATCCCCACCTTAGCCACCAGCATCGTTGCTGTGGCTGCCAGCCTGACTAAGCACCTCTGAGAGCCCTCCCGTGAAGGGGAAACACCTCCCACTTGTACCTGCTCAGACATGTCACACTGCCCACATCATGCCCTGGGGCTGCATCCTGCATCCTAGGAACAGTGTGAGGCCACCAGCATTTACAGCTCCAGAAGCAGGGCTGGTGCCAAATCTGCCTGCCCAGGAAGGGAGAGCCCTGAAGCTTTGGCAAGGAGGCAGAAATAAATCAGAGCAAACAAAGCTCAGTGAAGAGGAACACCGAGGGACTTTCTCAGCCCTGATTATTATTCTGTAGCAATTTCCGTGTGAGCTGGGGCACTTTTACCACAGCAGGAACATTGTGTTTTTGTTTTTAAAACCAAGAAAAAAAATAACAAATCCAAGGGGAAGGGAATAAAAACCTTAGAACTTTGGTGAGGAGAGGAACTTGGTAGCCTGGGCTGGAAGAGCAGGTTCTGCTCTGGCTGGGGCAGCAGCAGGGACAGAAGCTCCAGGGGTGCCTGCAGCAGAGGTATGAGGGGAGGGAATCTGATGGCTGGTGCTGAGGTTTGCCTCAGCATCACCATCTCATAGGGATCCCCCCATCCTGCCCCCCAGCACCCCCAGAGCAGAGCAGGGTCCCAGAGTGAGGTCCCAGCTGCCCTACCTGGGAGATGGGACTTACGTGGAACTCCTTCCCCTAAACTGAGCTAGAAGGGAGGTGCAGGACGCATCTCCCAGCACTGGGAAGGGACTGGGACCCCCTGCCCTGCTCCTGCGGGGACCAGCAAGTCTTTCTGCAGCACCCAGTGGGGAGAGAGACCTGTGGGTGGGTGGAGAGGGAACAGCCAGGTGCAGGGGGACGTGTCCCCCAAGGCAAAGGGCCCTTTTACCATCCCCACCCTGCCCGTACTCACCGACTCCCCGCGGTCCGGCTGCCCTCGGCGCTCCTGGAGCATCCTCCTCTTCCTCCTCCTTCCCCCTTATAGCCGGGCGTGGGCAGGCGGAGCCGCCGCGGGACTGGCCCCCCGTGGGACCGTCCCCTCCGTGGGCACCGTGCCCCGGCGCGGTCCTGCCCCCGCCTGCCCGCACTCCGAGCAGCGATGGAGATCTTTCCCGGCCCCATCCCGCTGCACGGCTGCTCTTGGTGCTGTCACCCGTGTCCCCCCAACTCCCCAACCCCTCCTCACAGCACGCAGGGAATGCTCCTTTCCCCCCTCTGTTAGAAGGAGGAGGAGGAGTCCGGGGATGGAGGGGATGAGGAGCAGGAGGGGATGGGATGTCGGGAGGTGATGGGGCAGGGTGCTATGCCGGGGGCAAAACCACCTTTCTCACTGGAATGCACCCAGGAGACCCCAGCCTGGCAGCAGACCTGGCCCTGGGGGACAGGAAAGCCCTGTCCCAAAGGAGAGGAGCTTTTAGGGGAATCTCAGTGCCCCTCCACATGCAGCAGGACTGAGCTCCAGTGATGGGATCCGACCCCAGCACCCTTGCCTGAGTGCATGGCCAGCACCAGAGCCAACAGCCCAAACTTGGGACCCCAGGGGCTTGGGTCCTCAGGGCCAGCACCTCCCCTCACTCCAGCCAGCACTGGATCAGGGCTGAAACAGCTTCTTGGGAAAGAGAGAACCCAGCCTGCTTTTGCTGACCAAAGGAGTTGATGATGGGGCAGGATTGGACCTTCAGGTGCTGGACATTGGCCCTCTGGTGTTACCACATCCAGACAATCTCCTTTCTATGGCCCAAGGCCACACAGGGAGTTGTTTAAAGCCCTGGGAAGTCAGTGCTGGGGGAGCCTGCTCCTGCCCACTGAAGGAAGCTGCTGAGATCCAGCCACAAAACACCTTTATTTGGAACAAAACTAGAAATAAATAAGTGTGCACAGAAACCAAGGGCATTTAAAAAAGACAAAGCTATCTGAATGTACCGTGTGGTTAATGCCAGGGTGCCCTGTGCCCTCCCCAGCTGGGGGTTCACCCGCAGCCCCCCGGCTTATCCCCCCTCCCCGGCGCTAATCGCGGCCAAGGCCAGCCAGGGCTGTTTGCTCTGGGGCCACGGGTGTGGAGTTGCGACAAAACCTGATTGCGAGAGGCTGGCGGGACATCTCGTCCCCCCCTGGGGCCCTGCTGAGTCAGGGACCGGCCTCGGGAAGGCAACACGGGCAGGGGCCGCGAGGGGAGGGGGCAAAGGGGTGTCTGGACGGGGAGAGGAAAGGTGCAAGCTCAGCTCTGGGAGCCGTGTGCCTGCAGCAGCGCGGCGAGGGACAGGGGGAGCTGTGTCCCCACACCCCCTCCTGTCCCTCGGCTGTGTCAGTAGGGGTAGGGGGAGACAGAGATGATGAGGAGGAAGGTGGTGGGTGGCCGCTGGGCTGCCGGGGCCAGCGCCTGCACCTTGAGGCGGTGCGTGCCGGGGTCCCGCAGCGGGCGCAGCGTGGAGATGATGCCGCGGCCGCGCTCGCTGCGCAGCGCGAAGGGGCTGCCGGGGTCCCGCTCCAGCAGCCTGAAGACGTGGCGGTGGCGCAGGGCAGTGAGCTGCAGCACGTCCCGGCCCGCGGCGATGCCCAGGGGCAGCGGCAGCGGCTGGTACCGCAGCGTGGGGGGTCCTGCCGGGCTGCAGGATGGCGGGCAGCGACCCACACACAGCCTGCGTGGGCGTGGAGGGGGTGGGGGATGTGACAGGGTGTGAGGAGCAAATAAAGACACCAGGGCTCACGGCGCGATGAGGAGGGTGGGGTTGGCACCCCCCAGCACAACTCACCCGGGGCTGGAGCCTGGGCGGTAGCCGGCTGGGCACGGCACGTCCAGGCACTGGGCACCTCCGCGGGTGTTGAAGCACATCTGGCCCGAGCCACACCGCAGCGTGCCATCTGCACACTCGTCCACGTCTGAGGAGACAGGGACGGGACAGGGCTGAGGCTGCCAGGGCGCCCACGTGCCCCAGGCTGAGATGAGGAGTGAAACCCCAGCTCTCCCACCTTCCCACCCGCTGCACAGGGGCTCAGATTCTGGGACAGTGAGACAAAAGCCCCCAGGCTTGGCTGGGAGCAACCCTCCCCTGGAGGGACAAAGCCTTGCAGCCCCAAAGGGATGGCACCCAGGGCACTGTGGGGTCTGGGTTCACATGCTGAAGGATCTCGGCATCCCACCAGGGCAGGGGCACCCCCTTGGCTCCCCTACACTGACCGTGGCAGGTCTTCCCGTTGGGCAGCAGCCGGTAGCCAGTGGGACAGATGCAGCGGTAGCTGCCTGGGCTGTTCCTGCAATCATGCTGGCACTGGCTCAGTATCTGGCACTCATCGAGGTCTGCAAGGGGAAAGGGGTGAAGGCAGGTGGGAAAGCATCAGTCTCCTCCAGTGCCCCCTGTCCTGGGGGCACCAGGCTCTCACCAGCCCTTCCCAGTACAGCCCAAGGAGACCCCAACCCTGCTGATGGAGGAGAAGGGGCAGCAACAGGCACAGGAGCTGCCTTTTGGTCACAGAGTAGCTTCCAAACTCCCTGCAATGCCCTTCCCTGATGCACACTCACCACTGCAGGTGCCATTCCTCTTGATGAAGCCAATGGGGCAGGGGGGGTCCCGGGCACCCCTCCCCACAGCCTTTGCCACGCGGCGGAGGCCGAGCTGAGTGTAGAGGGATCGTGCCCACGAGCGGCTGCTTGGCCCCAGCCAGTGCAGCAGGGTGTCCTGGGGAGGGCTGCTCGTTGTGTCCTCCCCATCCACCCCTGCACTGCCACACTCCCCACCCGGCAGCAGGGTCCTGCCCGGGGGGCACAGGCACTTGTAGGAGCCCCGCAGGTTACGGCACTCGAAGGCACATGGTGGAGGAAACTGCAGGCACTCGTTTATGTCTGGTAGAGAAGAGAGACAAGAATTTGCAGCTGGATAGGGAAAATGAGGCTGGAGAAGGGCAAAGGGGTGACAGTGGCCCTGTGCTCTGTGCCAAAGGGTTTTCCCTGAGAGGGGTGTCAGCCCCTGTGCCAGGCTGCCCAGGGAGCTGGGGGAGTGCCCAGCCCTGGAGGGATCCCAAAGCTGTGGGGCTGAGGTGCTGAGGGCCAGGGGTTAGTGCTGGGCTGGGCAGGGTGAAGGGAGGGCTGGGACTACAGGACCTTAAAGGGCTTTTCCAACCAAACCAATTCTATGGTTCTATGAAAGATGCTCCTGAGAGCCCAGCTCATACCCAAGCAGGGCCAGCCAGCAGCCAGCGAGTGGTAGCCAGGAGGGCAGGCACAGCGATAGGCCCCTGGGGTGTTCTGGCAGAGCTGGTTGTAGCGGCAGCTGTGGGACCCCTCGGTGCATTCATCAATATCTGGGAAGCAGAGAGGGGTCGGGGTTGGGGGGATGACATCACACCTCTCACCATCCTCATGCCCCCTTGGGAAGGCTCCTTACCTATACAGTACAGCTGCCCGGGGTCCAGGATGAATCCTGATGGGCACTGGTCTCCATTGGGCCCTAGGAATAAAGCAGAAATGATGAGAAGGGACATGTCACTGCAATGACACGGCCTTTGCACCCTCACAGCCACCCAGGAGCAATGAGGGATAACAACATGGAATCATAGAATGGTGGGGGCTGGAAGGGCCCTGCAGAGCTGTTCCAGCCCCATCCCCTGCTAAAGCAGGTTCCCCTGGCTCAGGGGGCACAGGAACGTGTCCAGGTGGGTTTGGAAACCTCCTCAGAAGGAGCCTCCACACCCTCCCTGGGCAGCCTGGGCCAGGGCTCCCTCAGCTCAGCACCAAAGGAGTGTCTCCTTGTGGTCCAGCTTCTGTCCATTACCCCTTGTCCTGTCCCTGGGCACTATAGAAAAAAGTGTCCTCCCCATCTCCCTGACACCACCCTTTAGGTACTGAGAAGTGTTGATGAGATCCCCCCTCAGCCTCCTCTCCAGGCTTCACAGTCCCAGGTCCCACAGCCTTTCCTCATTGGAGAGGTGTTCCAGCCCCTCAGCATCCTGGCAGCCCTTCCAAGCATCTCCATCCCTGTCCCTGGAAATCCCCTCGTTACCCTCCTCAAGCGAGGCACGGAGCTGGAAGCGCAGCTCCTCTGAGGCCGGGTTGTAGGAGGCTTTGATGGCTCTGGCCCGGACGTGCTGCACACGGGGGGGCTGCGTGGCCGCGGTGGGCTCGTACAGGATGGTGTGATTGCAGCGGGCACTGAGGCTGTGCCCGTCCTGCAGGAAGCTCTGCACTGAGCCCCCCGAGAGCAGCCCCGCGCCCACTCGCATGTACCGCTCGCTGAAGTCCTGGGGGGAGGCAGAGAGAGGGGTTCAGGCCACAGAGCCCTGCACCAGGCTCCCAGTGTGGGAGCTGTGGCCCCGCAGGGGCACGGGCAATGCCAGCACCTGCGGCAGCACCACGGCCTCGCCGATGCTCTCGGGCACAGAGCCGCTGATCACGCTGTCCAGCAGCAGAGCGCCGGTGCCGTCCGTGCCCCGGGCGACGTGGGTGACCCGCAGCAGCTCCCCTGCCGGGGGTGAGCGGTGAGCAGCGGCCCGTGGCACCCCAAACCCAGCTTCACTGAGGGGCTGAGTCCACGGGGATGGCACAGGGGGGAGTTGGAGGCTGAGCTGGGCAGGCCCTGACTCCTGTCACACCTGGGGCCGCTGCCATCCCTCACCTGTGGCAAACTCCAGCTGTGACTCGTGCTGGAAGGAGCCTCGAGTGAGCAGGAAGCCACTCCTGGCCTCCCCACCAGCATGTGCCAAGGACCAGTAGACAGGGGCAATGATGGCCACCAGCACCCGCATCAGCGGCCCTGCAGGGGAGGGAGAAAAGATGCCACCACGGAGCCAGAACTCTCTTGAGAGGGTACCCAGCCCTTCTCACCCATGGGGATCAGCACAGACGTGGAGGAAAGAAACTTTCACCCAAGGTTTTCACCTGAGACAGGTCAAAATTATCTGTGGTGTGAGCGAGGGGTGTGAGCGAGGGGTGACCACCTACCTATGGCAGGTGGGACGCTGCTGATGCTGCTGCGGATGGCAGCGGTGCCAGAGCGAGGGTCCTCCTGCACGCTGGCATCCAGGCTGGTGATCCCGAGCTCGTGGGCATTGATGACACCGACCAGGCTGCCCCGCACCCGACGTGGCTCCCCTGGGGCAAAAGAGATGAGGGCGGCAGAGTTGGGGGAGCGCTGGGTTCCTTTTTCCCATGGGAAGGTGTTTCCCTGTCTCCTCTCTCAATTATTTGTGTGTCAAAGAGAAAAAACCCTCATTTTCTGGAAATGAAGGCAGGCAGGGTAAGGTGGGCAGCATCCCCCCCTGCATGCAGACACGGTCCCCAGAGGCCTCAGGGGTCCAGGCAGCATGGTGCCATGTGACAGGAGATGCTGTGAGTGTTGCTTGGTGCCAATGTGCACCAACACCACCCCAACCCTGCTCTGTGTTCCTCCCCATGGCCTGGGCTGCAGCCTCAAGCTTTAATTTGCTTCTCCTCTAATGTGCCTGGCAGCAGCAAGCACAGAGCATCTGGTGCTTCCTCTGCACTGCCAGGCTTCTGCTCCTGGAGAGGATGTGCCTGTGCATTTAGCAGAGCCCCTGGGATCAGGGAATTTAATCAGAGGAAGGCTAAGCAGCGGAAGAGAGGAGAGGGCAAGGCAGAGTGGGAACCAAGGGTTTAGGGCAGGCAAGGAAAGGCAATGTCTTCACCAAGCACAACGTAGCTCTTACCCCAGAGTGTGATGGTGCTGCAGGCAGTTCCAACCCCCTCCTCCAAAGCAGCCCAAACCCCCCTGAGCCCTGGGGCAGACACCCACCTTGGACAGTCAAGGAGGCACGGGCTATGGCAGAGCCCAGGGCGTTGCGAGCGAGGCAGGAGTAGGTGCCGGCGTCCCGGCGGCTGACAGCGGGCAGGAGCAGCGTGGCGTTGGGCAGCACACGGGCACCCAGGCCCTCGGGCAGCGGCTCCCCATCCCGCTGCCACTCCACAGCGGGGGTGGGCTCCCCGGACACGGCGCAGTGCAGCAGCACCCGCTGCCCGGCACCCACCACCACTGCTCGGGGCATCACCATCACCCCAGGGGCACCTGGGCACAGAGAGCGATGCTGGGGGCATTCCCGGGGGTGGTTCAGGGGCTGGGGTGAGGGGTGACATGGTTTACAGTCCCTCCAAAGGAAGGCAGCACTCACTCTGCAGGGCCAGAGTGACAACCTTTGCTGCTGTGCCCCCGTCATTCTCTGCCACGCACCGGTAGTGCCCCACGTCCTCGCTCTGGCGGTACCAAATGGGGTTAGCATCACGCTTGGCTTTGTTACGAAAGCTTCCCAAAACCCTCTGGCACCCTCCAGGCTCCACTCACCCCCAGGGCACGGATGGCCAAGGAGCCATTGAGCAGCTGGCGCAGGCGCCCGCCAGCCCCCACCAACACCCCGTCCTTGGTCCAGTGGACGAGGGGCTCCGGGTGGCCACGGGCATTGCAGTCAAGGAGGGCATCAGCCCCGGGGGGCTCCACTTGGTAGGTGCTGGGGTTCCCCCGTATGATGGGTGCCTCTGGGGAAGGGAGAGGGGTGGCAGAGGAGGAGGGCTGGCTGGGTAACCCCCAGTTTCCCCATCAGCACCTACCTCTTATGGAGATGAAGGCGCTGGCGCTGATGGCACCGTTGCTGTTCTCAGCGTGGCAGACGTAGGTGCCGCTGTCTGCGTGGGTGGCTGCCTCCCGGCGCAGGGTGCTCTGGCCCCTCTGCCCAGATACACCATCTGCAGGGTGAAAACATCCCACAAAATGTGGTTAAAGACCAGCTGGTTGTAACCCTGCACAGCCAGAGGTACCAGCACCCTGGGGACCCCCTCCACAAAGGTGGGAAAAGAATTGTAACGGCACCAGCATCGTGTCCTTCCCCCAAAGCCCAGCACCCCTGCCCAGGCACCCCACTCACCAGTAACAAGCTGTCCATTGGCTGTCCAGGAGATGTGGGGCTGGGGGGTGCCTGTGGCAGCACACACCAGCTCCAGCCTCTCACCCCGGCTCAGGGTGACATCTCCAGGCAGGTGGGTGAAGGTGGGCAGAGTGTGGATGGAGAGGGAGAGCTGACGGACAGCCCTCCCAGCTGAGTTCACTGCTGTGCAGGAATAGCTCCCAGCATCCCCTTCCTACATAGGCAAAGGAGAGAGGCAGCATGGGTTTGGGCTGCATCTCTCTGTGTCTCATCTCTCTGCATTTCTCATTTTAGGAAGAACCGTTTCCCTGAGAGGGGTGTCAGCCCCTGTGCCAGGCTGCCCAGGGAGCTGGGGGAGTGCCCAGCCCTGGAGGGATCCCAAAGCTGTGGAGCTGAGGTGCTGAGGGCCAGGGATAAGTGCCCCAAAAGCTGTGGCTCAACCACAGTCTCTTTCTCTGGCAAGCCCACATTACTGTGACCCACCAGCCTGTTGCAAAGGACTGATCAAGGCTCTGCTTTTGCCTAATATTTTTGAAGGCAGCCAGCACAGAGCTTGGCTAAGTGACACCTCGCCCCTCAGCAGATTCGTCTGTCTTCTCAGCTGTTTTTGAGCTGCCCAGCCTTATATCTAGCACGACTGCAGGGGCAGATGGTGCTCACCTGGACATCCCGGAGCAGCAGGTCCCCGGAGGGCAGGACGGTGGCTTTCCCCCCGCCGCCCCGCACCGCAGCTCCCTCCCGGCTCCAGGAGATGCGGGGCTCGGGGATGCCGCGGGCAGCGCACGGCAGCAGCACCTCCAGCCCCTGCAGGGCAGCCAGCTCGGCCGGGCCGGCCGCGATGACGGGCGGCACTGCAAGGGCAGGAGGGCAGGCACACGCTCACGCCTCGACAGATACTTTGCTGGTGCCGGGGGAAGAGCTGAGCGGGAGGGGGCTGAGGCTGAAATCCTGTCCTACCTTGCACGATCAGCCTGGTTCTCCCTGCAGCGGTGCCCGAGGGGTTGCGAGCCACGCACAGGTAGGTGCCCGCGGCCTCTGGGGAGGCTCGGAGGAGATGCAGCTGCCCGTTGGGAAGCACCTTCAGCCCAGGCTCTGTGGGGATGGGCAGGGATGAAGAGCAGGGTGAGTTAGCACAGCCGTGCCAGGTTGTGGATTGATAGCGTGCAAGCACTGCTTCCCCTGCAGAAGTGCCCCTTGGCATAAGGGGTCAGGACTAGATGCTCTCTCAAAGTCCCTTCCAACCCAAACCATTCCATCTTTCTGAGAACGGCCTCAGTGGCTGCTGCACCCACTTAGTACAGCAGCCACGAGGATCCACACAGTGCCACCCAGCACCTGCAGACACCCACAGCTCCCAGACGCCCAGGTCTCCCCCAAGGCAGAGGCTGGCAGGCAGCACGGGCTCTGCCAGCCTCCAGTGGGCTCCTGCTCACCTCCAGCCATGTCAACACCATCCTTCTGCCAGGTGACCTTTGGCCGGGGGATGCCGGTGGCGTGGCAGGACAGCGTGGCGCTGGCATTGACCATCACCATCACCACACCAGGCAGGGGCTTCATGGCAGGGGGCTCTGAGGGGCAGGGGAGCGTTGCTGAAGGGGGCCGAGGCCTGGGGAGGGAGTACCCAGGAGCTGTGCGTACCGTGCACCACGAGCCGGAGGTGTTTGTGGGCTCTGCCAGCGCTGCTCCTCGCCGTGCAGGTGTAGCGGCCAGCGTGTGTGGGCAGCGTCTGCCTGATCTCCAGGGCTCCTGGGTGACAGAGGGGAGGCTGTGGAGGGGCTGGCAGGGACTGGGCATCCTGCTGCGGCTGCGCTGCCCTGTGCCCGTACCTGTGGGCAGGATGCGGTAGCCCCCTCCTCGGCTGCCCAGCTGAGCCCCCTCCTTGCTCCATGACACAGAGGGCCGGGGCACTCCAGAGGCGTAGCAGGTGAGGACTGCAGGGGCCAGCCGGGTGACAACCAGCTCCGTAAGGTCATCGGCAATGGTGGGGGGCACTAGAGAGGGGAGGGAGGGAGGTGAGCAGGGCTGCACAGCCAGTGCTGAAGGAGCTTCCATCCCCATGCACATAGACACGAGTATTTCTAGTTCTGCCCTTTCCCATCCTCATGCCCAGTCCTGGAGAAAGGACCCAATGCCACAAGGGGATGGAGCACACCCACATCACACCCGAGGTGGTGACACAGCCTGGAGAAGCCACTCTTGGCAAGACCCACAGCCCCCAGGACCTCACCGTGGACAGACACCAGGAAGACCTTGCGTGCCTCGCCGGCAGCGTTGGTGGCCACACACTCGAACAGCCCCTCGTCCCGGGGACCAGGGCTGGCGATGAGCAGCGACCCCGAGGGCTGCAAACTGCGTGGGCAGAGCATGAGCCAGGATCAACCCCTGTCCCATGGGGAGCAATGAGAGGGGGCAAAGCCCACCCTATGGTGGAACCCTTTGATGGAGGAGGTGGCTGGTGCTGTGGGTACCTGTAGGTGCTGGGCAGGAGGTGTGGGTTAAGAGGGTGACCATCCTTCTCCCAGCTGACCTGGGGCTCGGGGGATCCCCAGACGTCACAGTGCAGTGTGGCTGGCTGCTGAGCCAGCAGGGTGAGGTTGGAGTGTCCAGGGGCAATGGCAGGAGGAACTGCAGCAGGGCACAGCAGCCATGAGCAGAGGACAGCAGCACATTGTTGCACCAGGGAGAGTAGCCCAGCAGTAGTGGGTTGCAAGGGGCGGTTGAGCCCAGGAAGGATCTGTTTGATTTTTCCACTTACCCAGGACTTGAAGATCCAGGCCTCGCCGGTCGAAGCCAGAGGGGCTGGAGGCCATGCAGAGGTAATAGCCTGAATCCTGGATCTGAACAAGGTTGATCTGTAGGGAGCCACCTGGCAGGAGCTGCAGCCTGGGGACGGAGGGCAAGGAAAGGCAATAGAGGGCAAGTGTTATTGCAGTAGTATGTGGTACGTATCTGCTGAGCTGGTATGGAGGCAGAGCACAGCTCTCCACAGCAGGACAGGGCTGTCTCTGCCCCAGGCACACCGAAACACCCTTTGATGTAGAGAGTGGCATGATCTGAGCACCAGCTCTTGGTGCCACCAACCCATAGAGCCCCTTGTACCTGTCACTCCCATGAAGAGGCAGGAGTTGGCCATCCTTCTGCCACGTCACCCGGGGCACAGGCCACCCCTCTGCCCTGCAGGGCAGCACCACGGAGCTGTTCAGCAGCACCTGCACCTCCTCGGGGCCCGGCTGGATCTCTGGGGCCACTGCAGCAGCACCAGCCAGCACCATGGAAAGGTAGAGACAGGGCTCAGAGGATGCAAAAGGTCAGCCCAGAGGAGCAGAGGAGACTGGGCACTGTCCAACCTCACCTCCCCCATCTCCCCGACTGTAAAACCCATAATAATAGCAATGCTGCACATGCCTGAGCTCACAGGCAGGCAGCTGGCACTGGTGCAAGGTGGCACTCACCATGAACCTCTACCCGGCCGTGCAGGCTGGTGCCCCGCCGTGTGCTGGTGTCCCTGCAGCTGTACTGGCCCCCATCCGCAGCCGCCACAGCCTGGATGCGCAGGAAGCGTCCCTCGGCGAGCACTCTCCTGTGGGCATCCTCCTGCCATCCCGGGAGCCCGTCAGCACCTCACCCCACATTGTCCCCACCACCACAGGGTGCTGAAGGCACATCCCAGCTCCTGCCCATGGTCCACCCCGGCCCCATGGCCCGTACCCGCAGCGGGGAGCCCTCCCGGTGCCACTCGATGTGAGGGGATGGCACAGCATCCTCGGGGCACTCCAGGATGAGCTGTCCCCCCACCACAGCCGTGATGCTGGGGGTCTCTCCAACGCTCGCTGTGCCAAGGGGAGCTGTGGGACACGTGCCAGGTGAGTCAGGGGGTGCCAGGTGGGTTGGCCACCCCCATACCTGTCCTCACAAGCCATGCCTTGACCTCCCACACTGCAGGACCAGCACTCCGGGCTCTAGACCCCTCTTTGGAGGCTTAGAGCTCCCACCACTCTCCCCACCTAACCCCCAGCAGTCCCAAGGAGGAATGTGGGGAAAGATCCAACCCTTTGGTCCCCAGGGCTGTGCCGATCCCCAGCACTCCCCTCACTGCACTGCAGGCACCACACTACCTTGGATGCTGACGTGGAAGCTCCTGCTGTCCTCCCCAGCAGGACTCGCAGCCAGGCAGGTGTACAAGCCAGCATCAGCCACCTACACAGAGCCAGGAGAGGGAACAACTGAGGCACAAAAACCCCCACAACACAGCAAGGGAGAATAAAAACAACCCCCTACTTTAGTGCTCTCGATGAGGAGGGTGCTCTCATTGCCTGACATGAGCCAAGGCCCTGCCAGCAGCCGTCCATCCTTCTCCCAGGTGACAGTGGGCATGGGGACACCCGTCACCACACAGGTCAGCTCCAGAGGAGTGCCCACAGCCATGGACATCTCAGTGGGATAGGATGCAGCCTCGACACGGGGTGGCTCTGCAGGGCACATGGGGACAGGGTGGGCTCCTCCCCTCCTTGCTCCCCTTCCCCATCCCCTGGAGGAAGACACTCACCCATCACCAGGAGGTGGAAGGTTTTGCTGACCTCCCCCACCTCGTTGGCTACCAGGCAGGAGTATGTCCCTGCATCTGCTGGCCCCACGGCTGCCAGGCTCAGCTGAGGGCTGCTGGGCACCTGGTTGCTCTGCAGAGCCAGGGGCTCACCCTCCTTCAGCCAGGTCACCTCTGGTGCTGGGGATCCGGTGGCTTCACAGGTGAAAGTGACATCAGAGCCCTCGGCCACTATCTGCTCCTTGCTGCTCTCAGGACTGTCCAGAACAGGGGGCACTGGGGAGGGAGCAGTGTCCCTTAGCAGGGCACTGGGGATGGCTTTGGCAGTGTCTCAGTGTCCTGGGAGCACCCAGAGCTGGCTCAGCCTCCCCTGCAGGGTGCTCAGGGTCTGCTTTCAGGCTCATCCTGCCTCTCTCCATCCTCTCTGAGCCCACCCCAGCAGTCAAAGGATGGTCCAAGACCCCACTTGTAAACAGCTGCTTTGCAGGACATGTGCTCTGCCAGCAGAATTGGTGCCCAGGTGCCCCCTACTCTGCTCTCCCCAACCCCCAGCTGCCCCATACCCTGTATCTGCAGGATGAAGCTGCGATCGGCCACCCCAGCCTGGCTGGAGACGATGCAGGTGTAGAGCCCAGCGTCTGAGACCTGTGCCTGGGAGATCCTGCCCCATGGAGCAGGGCACAGGGATGGGAGGAGATGTTAATGCTGATGACCCTTCCTGCCCCCCAAATCTCCCCACGGACCTGCAGCCACCTTTGGGGTGCAGCTGTGGTCATCCCGCCACACAAACGTGGGCATCATCCCAAAGCATGGCCCCAGGGTCCCTTCTTACCGCAGGAGGTGGCCAGCTGAGAGCAGGGTGACACGGGGGGACAGGCGCAGGGGCAGCCCGTCCTTCAGCCAGCTCACGTGCAGGGGAGGGGACCCCCGGGCCCGACACTCCAGCGTCACTGCTGTGGCCACGACGCCACGGACCAGCTCCGAGTCATGGGCACCTCTTTCGATGGTGGGAGGCACTAGGGGAGGGGACAGAGGGGCTGATGAGGCTGTCAGGGCTGTGGGTGGCCCTGGAGCTGCCCCTGGGCCCCAGCCCTGCTCACCCAGCACGTTCAGGGTGTGCAGCCGTGCGTCCTCGCCCGCGCTGTTCCGGGCCAGGCAGGTGTATGCCCCCGAGTCGGCGGCTTGGAGCCCCTCGAGGAGCAGGGAGCTGCCATCTGGGGACAGCCTGTATGGGGAGAGAGGGATGTGACTCGTGTGGCTGTCCATAATGTACCCAGGGACAACCCAGGCTGCAGGTTTTGGGGTGTGCTGCAAGGCTGGGGCAGTAGCTGGGACCCTGCCAGGGTGATGGTGACCATGCCAGGCTGCTGCACCAGCCAGGAGTTGAACCCATGAGGATGTTCCTCAGCAAAAAGACACATCCTAACCCAAGAAGCAAGAGTGGGGAGAAGCAGCAGAGCTCAGCCTGCCCTGCACTGCTCTTTGCAGAGGGGGAGACAGAGGCACAGATGGGTGGTCACCCCCCAACCCTGGACTCACCGGGCATGGGAGGAGGACTGCAGCCCCAGGGGCTGCCCGTCCTTCAGCCAGGAGATGTGGGGGGTGGGCTGTCCCTCTGCCTGGCACTCCAGCCTCACCCCTCTGCCCTCCAGCACGCTGTGCTCGCTGGGACCCCCTGCACTGGCAATCCGGGGTGCCACTGCACCGAGAAGAGAGAGAGGCTGAGGAAGAAGAGGGGAAGGAAGGCTCCACTCCCAGGGAGAGCCCGTGGGGACCTCGGGGAAGCCCTACCTCGCACCAGCACCATGAAGTCCTTGCGCACCTCGGTGCCCGGGCCCCGTGCCAGGCAGGTGTATCGGCCCTGGTGGGAGGGCTGGAGGGGGCTGAGCTGGAGCTGGTCCCCTCCAGACACCAGGCCCTGCTCCAGGCTGCTCTCTGCCAGGAGATGGGGCAAAAGGGGCTGCAGCAAGTGCAGCAGCACTACTCTGCCCAGTCTCACCCAGATACCTTGCCATGCTCCCCCATTCCCACCCCCAGCACTCAGGTTTGGGGACATTGTTGAAGCAGAGGTCAGGGCTCTGGAGAGCAGCACTGTGCCTTGCTGGAGCTTTGCAGGGGAAAAGAATCACTGGTTTGGGGGCAGACTCGAAATTCCAGTAGGTACCGCAAGGGCTGGTACCCAGCGGCCTCACTCTCACACCTTCATCATATCTCATGCCCACATCCCATTGCTTCAGCCTCTGAGGCCTCTTAAAAACATGCAGGGAAAACATCATCCCTCTCATGCTCTGCCTCCTCCCCAGTGAGGCCCTGCTGGGCTCTTGCAGCAGGATTAGAAATGGGCACGCTGGGGCAGGGCTGCTTCAGGCAGGGGGTGGCAGGGAGGCTCAGGATGGCAACCAGGCACCACATCCCCCTGGGCACATAGAACCATAGAATGGCAAGGGTTGGAAGGGACCTTTAGACATCGAGTCCAACGTACCCAGCGGGCTCCCGTCCCTCAGCCAGCTGACAGCAGGCGCTGGCAGGCCGGGGACGTGGCAGGTCAGGACAAGGGGGGTCCCCATGTCAGCATCCAGCAGCTCTTCCTGTAGGCCCTGGGTGCCCAGAGGCTCTGAGGAGGAGCAGGGATGGGGTGTGTGAGCAGCAGCACACACATGGGTGTTTGCCCTCGGCTCCTCAGTGTGTGCAGGGGCTGAGCTCCTGGCAGAGCCCTCACTGCTTACCGTGCACGGTGAGGATGAAGTGCTGCTCGTCCCGGCCAGCCACACTCAGTGCCACACACGTGTACATGCCTGAGCTGGAGAGCTGCAGCTGAGGGAGCTGCAGCACCCGAGAGCCTGGAAGCAGCAGGGAGTCAGGGCAAGCTGCAGCGAGACCGTGTCTGGACTGCCACGCTGCCAAGCTGACCCATTTCCCAGCAGCCAGCCAAACTTCATGCAAGAGGTGTCTGGCCACCAAAGCTCTTCTATGAGATCCAAGGCTTTGTTGTGCAGAGCAGGAAAAGGTGCTGAGCTCCTGAGGAGCAGCAGTGCAGTTTGCAGGATGCAACCCCTGGTCCTCTCCAAAGGGGCAGCAAGTTGTTAGTGCACGGTACGGCAAAAGTCTGAGCTCAAGGGCCACGTGTGGCATCCAAAAAGGTGGGTTAGAGGAGTTAGAGCCAAGCCCAGGGAAATAGGCTGTCATCCTTGCCCATCCCAACATACCTGAGGTGACTGTCACCTCCTCACCGAGCTGCAGGACCCTGCCATCCTTGTACCAGGTGATCTCAGCAGCAGGGGGGGAGTGGATGTCACAGACCAGCGAGACGCTGCCGTTGATGACGCCGTCGATGCTTTTGGGGTTTGTGCCCACAACCCAGGGAGCTTCTGCTCCAGCACACCCCAAAAAACAGTGTCAAAGAGGAACTGTCACTGTGGAGGCCGAGCTCTCCTCAGGGCTCCCCAGGAGGTAACGTGCACCGAGCTTGTTGCCTGCTCAGAGCACAGCAGCACCTCGACCTCCTCACGCAGGAGGAGTGTGACAAGCAGAGGGGATGGAGGCAGCCATGAGGGGCTCCAGTTGGCAGAGGAGGAGGAGGGTGGTAAATCAGTGACCCTGGGAAGGGTTGCTGGGATGTCTTACCCTGCACAGTGAGGGCAAAGTGCTTCTCAGCTGAGCCAGCCGCATTCTCGGCCACGCACGTGTAGCTGCCGCTGTCACCCGCCTCCAACGCAGCCACCTGCGAACGGGGAGCAGAGCCCTGCTGAGACAAGCTGTGGAGGAGTCCCACGGGGACCTCAGCACCCAGCAAGGCCAGCACAGTCTCCTCCCTGGAGGAGGAAGAGTGGCCCACTCCCTTCACCCCTTATCTCTCCTGTCCCCTCCTGACACAGCCACCCTGTCCAGTGGAACACTCACCTGCAGGACTGTGCCACCCTCCAGGAGCTGGTGCCGTGGGCCGACCTCGATGGGGACGTCGTTCCACAGCCAGGACACCAGGGGCAGCGGGTGCCCGGTGGCTTCGCACTTGAAGCTGATGGTGCCATTGATGGCGGCCGTCACCTCCTCTGCCAGGGCCCCTGTGCCACGGCGGATGGCTGGGGCGGCTGCAAGCGGGACGTTACAGGGCTGCCCCGTGCCTCCAGCCACCCCCTGGCCCGTGCCCCCACTCACCCAGCACCTCCAGCTCGTAGTGCAGGCGGCCGTGCCCCGCGGTGCCCGCGGCCTCGCAGCTGTACCTGCCCGCGTCCTCCTGGCGCGCCGCCCGCAGCCGCAGCACCCGGCCCCCTGCGCCACAGCACGGCCTGAGCGTGGGGAGGGTCCCCTCCAGCCTCACAGCCCCCCACACAGCCCCAGGGACCCTGCAGGTCCCACGGCTGCTCTGCACGCTGCTAGGAGCGAGGGGGCAGGACCCAACCTCCTCCACGCTGCGGAGGCTCTCGACCCACAGAGCTGCTGCAGGAAACACACCCCCAACCCCCTCCAAACCCCAAACCCTCTTACCTAGCAGCACCTGCACCCCTGGGCCAGGGGAGAGAGGCTCTCCATCTTTATACCAGGTGAGCTGGGGGGGTGGGATGGCGTTGGTGTCGCAGTAGAGCGCGGTGGGCTGGCCGAGGACAGCCTGACGATGCTCTGTCACCTCCCCATCCTGGTCTTCCTCCCGGTAGAAGGCCTCGAGGGCTTCACTGGGGCTTTGCTGCTGGAAGAGGGGTGGCACTGCGGGGACAGGCTGTGGTCAGCTGTGGGGAATAGGGACTCACACCCCTAGAACCACCACAGCATCTGCTCAGGCCTTACCAGGGCCAAAGAGATGTTTGTTGTTCTTCCTGCTTCCCCTGCTCTGCTCCCATGAGGGATCTCACCAAGGACCCCTCCTCTTGGCGAGCCACCCGCTGCTCTGAGCACTGGAGGCCACCCAGGGCTCACCTTGGACATGCACAATGAAGTCCCTGTCATCTTCACCCACAGCATTGGTGGCCACGCAGGTGTAGTGTCCCGAATCCGAGACACTGGCTGGTTTGATCTGAAGGACCTGTCCCTCACTGAGGATCTGGAGGTGACCACTGCTTATCAGGAGCTGCATGGCAACCCCAGCCCCAAGGCAGGAAGGAAACAGAAGGGCAAGAGGAGGATTACACACCCAGGAGTGGGACAGAGCCCAGCCAACGGTGCTGAGGACCACGGGTTAGTGGTGGGCTTGGCACTGTGAGGTGAGTAGTTGGATTTGATGACCTTAAAGGTCTTTTCCAACCAAAATGATTCTATGATAAAGGGTATATTCCCACTCCATCTACTTTGGAGGGCTCCCAAACACAAACTGGATGCAGTTTGGACCTCACCTGCTTGTCCTTGTACCACTGGATGGTCGGCTCAGGCACAGCCCAGGTCTCACACTCCAGCATCACTGTGCTGTTGACACTGGTTTTCACCTCTTTCAAGGCAAATTCCCCCAAAGGGTCATCTCTGGTAATCCAAGGAGGAACTAGTGGGGAGAGACAACTCAGTTGGGATGAGATAAGAGTCCCCAGCATCCTTGCTTTGCCCTAATCAGCAACAGGCAGCACCTCAGGGCACCACTGACACCCCCACACAGACCCCCGACAGGCAGTGTCCCTCAGGGGCCCATACTGGGACCAGCACTGTTTCATATCTTATCAATAGAGAGACCTCAGAGTAGCCTCCAGTACCTAGAAGGAGCTTACAAGAAAGACTTTTTAGTAGGGTCTGTGCAAAAGAATAAGGGGTGATGGTTTTAATCTAGAAAAAGGGAGGTTTATACCAGATGGAAGAAATTGTCTACAGTGAAGGTGGTAAAACAATGGCACAGGTTGCCCAGAAAGGTTGTAGATGTCCCACCCCTGGAAACACTCAAGGTGAGGTTGAACAGGGCTCTGAGCAATCTGATCTAGTTGAAGATATCCATGCTCGTGGCAGAGGGGGTGGAACAGGTGACCTCCTCCAAACCAAACCCTTCTATGCCCCCTTTGCTCTCCCCTGGGTAGGCCATGGAGGCTTTGTGGAGCTGTGTGCTGATATGCACATGTCTGAGAACCAGACAGTGCAGCTTCCTGGGCTGAAGGCATGGGAAGGGAAGAAAGAGGCACTGGCCTGAATACAGTGGTGGGGCTGCTGCAGGAGTCAGGAGGAACATGGAGAGCTCACACACCCAGGACCTTCACAGAGTAGTTCTTCACGGTCTCTCCAACTTCACTGGCCACGATGCAGCTGTAGGTGCCTGTGTCCTCCTCTTGGGCATTCAGGATCTGCAGCCCATGGCCACCTGAGCAAAGGGGATGTCCTCAGAGGGTGGCTGCTCATAGAGACAGCTGCCTAGCTCCATGCAGCACAAGAAGGCATCTTGAGAGACTTGCAAACTGAATTGAGGGCACCCAAGGCTCTTCTAGAGCCCAGTTCTCAGGCTTAAAAAAACTCAGCACTGTCTCAGTGATGCTGCTGAGGAGGCTCTAGCTATTTTCAAACTGTGTAGCACGTGGAAGAGCAGCATCCACCTGATGGGCCCTTTAGGTCTCTCTAGGTCACGATTTCTTACTATTCCACTACCCTTGAGTGCAGCCAGACCAATAAAAGGCCCCTCTCCCACCCCTCTGGGCATGCAGTCAGGGGCCACCACAGTCATGCAGAGCCAGCAGACACTAGCATAATACCAGGAAGCAGGAGGATGTTTCTGGATGCTTTGAGGGGAGCCTCATCCTTGAGCCAGGTGATGTTGGGAGAGGGATATGCCAGAGCCTCACAGACCAGGGATACGGGGTTGTTGATGGTCACTGTGACTTCTTCCATGGCAGGATCATGGGCATCTCCAAAGGCTGCAGAGACAGGTTTGTGTGGCAGATGAATGTTACCGCCCATCCAAGCTTCCCAATGCTTCTCCCCCCCACCAGAGAGCATGATCTGAGTTCAGGGAGTAGAACTTGAGCACAACATGTGAAACGCACAGCACACACAGCACGAGCCCAGCTTCAGACTCTGCCCCATCTTGCTGCCCTCCAGTAACTCAGGGGACACGCAAGACACACTCCTCCTTCCCAGAAGCCATCATCAGAGATGGATCTTGCATTAGACAGGCTCTTTATGCTCCTCCAAGAGGTGTCTCAAGGCTTCAGGGCAGATACAGGACCTCATGCCATGCTGCTGGCTGTAAAACTAGGGGATCCTGACCACCTACCTGTAGTAGGCAGTGAAAAAGCCCTCTAAATGCATGTCCTCTGCTCACATCTGAGGCTCTGTCTCCACCCAAAAGCATCTCATACCCAAAACATCCAGTAGGTAGTGCTTGGTTTGATTTGCCAGGGAGCTGGAGGCCAGGCAGGAGTAGCGGCCAGCGTCAGACAGGGAGGCTCGGGGGATGTGGAGCACGGAGCCGTTCGAGGAGATGGAGAAGGTGTCTCCCCTGGGCAGAGGGTGCCCATCTTTCAGCCAGCTGATCTTTGGGTGGGGGTTGCCTGTGTGGGGTGGAAAGCAGGTTCTGGACAGAAGTTTTTCCATGCTTGAGCACAGCCTGACCGGGGTCACTGCGCCGGAGCTTTTCTGGGAAGCAGAGACAACAGCCCAAATCCAAAATGATCGTGATCTGGATCAGGCTTTTAGAGGCTGCTGGATGAGCCAGCAAGAAGAAAGCAAGCTGTCCTGAGTAGGAGGTGATTAATTATTCCCCTCACTGAAGGAGAAAGGAGATGAGAGGAATCTTAGCTCCATTGGGATTGGAGCTTACGTTGTGGAACAAACTCCCTGCGTGGGCGTCCCCTCGCCAGCCCTTCCCGGACAGCCCAACTGCAGCGCCAGGAACTCTCCCAAAAAAGCTCTCCAGCCCATCTCAGCTATTCTCCTGTCATCCACTGGAGCTGTCTGTTTGCCACACACCCCAGAGGATGGCTGAGGTTGGCTGTCCCCGAGCCCTCCCTGCTCGTGCCACCTCCCGTCCCTGCTCGATGCTCACCCGTAGCCAGGCAGGACCAGGTGACAGAGTGACCCTCAGGCACTTCCATGGTCTCTTCTTCACCAGCGTTCTCGATGTGGGGAGGAACTGGGAACACAAGCCCCTGGGGACCTCAGTAGCTGGCCAGCTGGGCCAAGCCTCTGAGCTCATATGCTAAGGCATGAAAGGCTCCAGCACTGCAGCTCCCACCATGTCTAGTCTTGTGCCTGTGTATGGGTGAAGCTCTTAAATCCCACCAGGAATCCCCTCCTTACCTAGGATCTCCACATAGAAATGCCTCCTGGCTTCCCCAGCTATGTTACTGGCCAGGCAAGAATAGTGGCCACCATCCTGGGCTCGTGCATGGGTGAGCCTCAGCAGCCAGCCCCCTGGAATCATGGAGCAGAGAGGTCTCAGGGCCCTGACCCGGGCACCAGCCCATCCCAGCAGTGCTGCTGTGGGGCTGGAGCTCCACCATGTTTAAACCCATCAGCAATGGGACAGAGTGTGCTCCCAAAGCACTCATCTCTTAACATCAGTGCCCTGTCCCTGACCTGAGAGCACATGCACGTGCTCACTGGGGGTGACAGGAGAGCCATTCCAGGACCAGGTGACTGTGGGCAGAGGAACACCAGTGGCCTCACAGGTCAGTGTCAGGGATCCTTGCAGAGACACACTGATGTTGGTTGTGGATCCTGATCCTTGGATGAACTCAGGAGGAACTGGGGATGGAGAAAAGGATGGACATGCATTTGCCAAGCAGCCAAGACAGCAAAGCAGCAAGGCAAAGAGGGAAAAAGGGGTAACCTGGCTTGTTCCCACCCTCTTGCTTTGTACACTGAGGACCATTAGCATCATCTGAAGTGGCCCTCAAAGGTGTTTTGGGACAGGTGACCCACAACAAGTATGTGCCACTTACCTGCACCTCTAAGCCCACAGTTACAGGTGTGGCACCAAATTGGCCACATGCCCTGAGCCACCTGAGGCCTCTTTCAGCTCAGGGACTTGGTACCTGGACTCGTGACATTTCTCCAACTCTGTGGGAAGTAGATGACTCTATAAAGCGTGAGATGGTCTGCTCTGATGACCCTAGAAAGAAACTCCTGTCCAATGCAGCCAGGCCTACAGCTGTGCCTGGAGCATACTACTTCTGGCCCAAGACCTTCTGCATGCTGGGTTGTCCAAGATCTACTCCCTGTCAGATTGCCCTCTGTGCTTACGCTGCAGCGGTGTGATATCATTGCCCTCCTGCATCCATACCCCACAGCCACCAGCCCTGTGTCCCACATCCTCACCATGCACTGCAACATCAAACTCCCTCTGCTGCTGTCCTGTGGCAGTGGCCACCAGGCACGTGTAGTGTCCAGCGTGGGCCACCTCTGCCTGGGAGATGCGCAGCCGCCTCCCGCGCTCCGTCAGCACGACTCCAGCCCCACCAGCCACGGGCTGCCCGTCCTTCACCCACATCACTGTGGGCTGTGGCATCCCCCCAGCCTCACACTCCAAAACCGTCTCGCCAGCCTTGATGACAGAAACCTTCCTGGGGGCTTTGCTGCTGCCCCAGCTCCTCGGCAGCGCTGCGGGCAGAGGGAGGGGATGGAGGTGAGGCGGGAGCAGCTCCCCTGGCCTTGTGCAAAGGGATATACAAATGCCATCGGTCTGGATGGCAGCAGCAGGAGGGGGAAGCAAATGCGAGCGAGTGCAGTTGGGCTGCTGGAGTGAAAACCAGCTGCAGCAGCCTGGAGTCAAGAAAAGGGCTGATGGGGCAAAGCTAGCCCAGCTAGCAGCATCCTTCCCAGTAGGTAATGCTGGGAGCTGTCAGGTCCAGCTGGACCTTGTGCTGAGAGAGATGATGGAACCTTCCTCCACCCGCCTTTCTCCTCTGTGTCTCTGGGCCCCTGGCTCACCATGCACCTCCAGGTGGTGCTCCTTGCTGCTGCGGCCGGCGGCATTGCTGCACTCACAGGTGTACGTCCCCTCGTCCGCCAGCCCTACCCTCTCGATGTACAACACGCTCCCTCCTGTGGACACCAGCTTCAGGCTCCCAGGCTGGGTGGAGATGAGCTCACCTGCCCAGGGAAGGGGACAGCAGCCTCCTCTCAGGTTCCCAGCAGGACCAGTTCCCACCCAGAAGATGAATACCGCTCAACATACAGCACTCCTTGCTCCAAGGACACCAATTGGTAGTGGGTCACACATGTGTGGGGAGGGATGAGGATAAAGAGCAGGACCCTACCGTCCTTCTGCCAGCTCAGAGTGGGGAAGGGGATGCCATGGCATTCGCAGGTCAGCCTGATGGACTGTCCCTCCAGCACAGGCACAGCAGCAGGTGCTGCTGAGGAGAAGGATGGAGGCACTGAAGGGAAGGAGAGGAGAGGAGCAGCTCGCTGTTGGCACTGCACAAGAGGGGAGAAGCTGTTCCCCACCAGAGCTCCATCCTGTGCTGGCTCCATGTGGAATTAATAACCTTGACTCTCCAGCTATGAAGCAGGTGATGCTTTTAACTGCATATGGCCTACAGCAGAGGCTGACCAAGCATCCACTCCAGCCACACAGGCCAAGGCCAGGTTGGCCAGACACAGCCTTATTAGGTAGCACTGCCGGCTGGGGAGGTTACCTAACTCTTTCCATTATCAGATGCTGTTCTCAGTTGCTCATAAATACAGCTGGCTGGAAAATGGTAACTCCTTCCCATGGGGGATATCAATTTGTAAAAGTAAAACCCCAACACCCAGAAACCCCATAAAAACAAAAACAGCAGAACCCAAACAATGCAGCCGAGCCAGGACATCAGACGTGCAAACACTTCCCTGGGAAGGGAGCGCAGGAACAAGCCCAGATCAGAACTGGATCTTCTCCACTCCCTGGCTACCTGCCTGCAGGACTTCCACCAACTGGCCTAGAGCATCCTTGAGAGAAGCCAGAGCCTGGCTCAGCCCCCAGCACTGCTGCACAGGCTGGGAGGATGTAAGGATGCTCCTGCCATTAGCCTGAGAACCACCGCTGGCACCCTCCTGACTCAGATGGGAGAGAGAAAAGGGACAGTACCCACACTAACCAAGTGCAAAGCAAGGACAGAGAAGCTCAGGCAATGGCAAGGAAATCTCTCTTCTGCTTGATCACGAGAATCTCCCTCAGACTCATGCAGGGATTGGCTTTTTCCCCTCTGACACTCATTCTGGGGGGGATTCCCACCACCTCCAGCTCCATCCTTTTGCAGAGCTTTAATATTCTGTACTTAGGGTATTCCAAGCCAGTCAGGTGCCCCAGGCACATGTAACACACATCAACAAGTGATGTATAGCCTAGTATACCATATATCTAGTGTATACACACAGTGTGCCCCAATGGGCTGTTTCAGCTGCAGTGGTCCTTACCCCACACCTCGAGGTTGTAGTGCCTCTCTGGGTGGCCAGTGGCCTGGCATGTGTACCTGCCCACATCCTCCATGGCTGCTTGTCTGATCTGCCAGGGCAAGCACACATAGTAAGGTGCTCTGCAGCAGAGCTGAGCCCACACAGCCCCTCCATGATGGGGATTTCATGCCAGCAGAGGTGACAAGGACGGGATCAGTGGCAGGAGTGGGAATGATGCTGGGCCATGAGCAGCAGGGAGAGACACTCCTTCCCTCTGCACACACTATCTCCCAAGGGGGAGGAGGAGGAGGAGATGGGGGTCTTCACAGCCCTGTTTGCCCTTCCATCCTCTGCAATACCCCAGAGCATCACCTGGAGCACAGTTCCCTCTGCAGACAGCCACATTCCTGGCGCTGGTGTGAGCAAGTTACCGTCCTTCAGCCAGCGGGACCCCCCAGGGGGGACCCCAGGGAATGAGCACTCCAGGGTCACTGTCTGGTTGATGATGACAGAAACATTCTCCTCCTCCCCCAGGGTTGTGGGGGGCACTGGAAAACAGATTGACAGGGCAACACTTTTCCTGAGCTACCCCCTTTGGGAGCCCTCCCCAGAGCTGGTCCCCTGCAAGGGGATGGAGGAGCAGCCCCATAGTGCTGAGCATCACCTCCAATCCCACAGCCATGCCAGTGGGAAGGGGCCAGGGGCGTACAGGGGTACTCACACCACACCTCGAGGGTGGCCTCACGTCTGTCCTCCCCAACAGTGCTGCTGGCTACACATGTGTATGTCCCTGAGTCCTGGAGGTGAGCGGAGGGCAGGGAGAGCACGCGCCCACCGGAGAGGATCTGCACTTCCCCAGGAGACAGAAGGAGCACAGATGAGCATGGACCAGACAAACTCCCAGGCAGCTGGTCCTCAAGCCAGCAAGCAGGGACAGGGCTCAATCTGTACTTGTCATATCCCGTGCCCCTCACAGCAGGCAAGCCCAGCGCAGGGCTGAGCAGGTCCATGCTCCCATGGACCAAAACAGGATGAGTCTGGGCCATCTTACACCTGCTCAGCTCCAGCAACTGGGTTTTTTTTTAAAACCCAGATATGGAAAAAGGAGCATCTTCCTGGAAGCACATCCCCAGGGAGCCTCTCTTCCATCAGGAGCTGTCTCACCTGTGGGCCACCCACCGCCACGCTGGGCACTGGGTTGCCGTCCTTCAGCCACAGCAGCACTGGTTCAGGAGTCCCCGTGGCATCACACTCCAGAGTCACCGGCTCGTTCAGCACCACAGTGAGGGATGTGGGCCCTGCTGTGACACGTGGGGGCACTGGGGGACACAGAAACATCACCAGGAGCACTGAGGTGCAAGAGGGACAGGGTGGGTAGGAGACACTTTCCAGGGATGTGTCCTGAGGGTTGGGACAGCAAGGCCCCATGCACACATGAGAGGTGCCAGCGGGGAAGCATCCAGCTCTGAGGCAGCCACAGTCCTTCCCCTGCTCACCACAGACTCACCAGTCACCTGCAGGTTGTACCAGAGCTCGCTGACACCAGCCACGTTGGAGGCCAGGCAGCGGTAGCTGCCGCTGTCAGACAGCCGGGCACTCGGGATCTCCAGGCGCTTCCCATCCCTGGACACGGCCCGTCCTGCTCCAGATGAGAGCTGCTCGTGCCCCTTGTACCAGGTAATGTCTGGAGGGAAGCAGGGAGACAAGTTGTGAGAAGCAATGCTGCTGTTCTCCCTGAGGGGAGCTAGAGAAAGCCCCAGGGATGCCCAAGCTGAGGGAGAGGAGCTCACCAGGATCGGGCAGCCCCGAGGCCAAGCACTCCAGGGTCACTGCACCATTCTCCAGGACAGTCAGGTCCACCACACTGGGCTCGATGTTGGGAGGCACTGCAACCCAGCACACACAGTCATCAGCCCTGTGTGGCCCAAGCCAGCTGCAGCCACACAGCACAGTGCCATGGGGCACAGACAGGCTCGCTGTGCTCACTGGGGCACAGAGTGGTGGGGGCTGGAGGGGCTCTGCATTGCTCATCCAGCCCAACCCCCTGCTAAAGCAGGTTCCCCTGGCTCAGGGGACACAGGAACGTGTCCAGGTGGGTTTGGAAACCTCTTGAGGAGCCTCCACACCCTCCCTGGGCAGCCTGGGCCAGGGCTCCCTCAGCTCAGCACCAAAGGAGCTTCTCCTGGTGTTTAAGTGGAACTGCTTGTGTTCCAGCTTATGTACACTACTCCTTGTCCTGTCACATCTTGGTAGCCCAAACAAGTCCTGGGGCTAATTCCCTACTCAGAGAGGAGCACATCACCACATGGTGCCACTGCTGCTCATCCAAACAGCAGATTTGTTCCCTGCCCCAGTGGGAATTCATCCTTCCTGGGCAGGGATCTCCACTCACCATCTGGTTTCTCTCCCAGCACCTTTAACATCACATCCTACCATGGCCAGAGGGGAAACAGAGCTGGGAAGCACCCATCAAGGATGGATGCCATAGTTTACTGCTGTGCCAGTGCCCATCAGCTCTCAGCCTCATTGGCAAAGGGCAAGATCCCAGGAGATCAAGCTCATGACCCTACACCTCCCAGAACACAGGGCTAAGAACATCCACCCCCTTGGCCAGGCACATTCTCCCTAACACCTGGGATGGAGAGCAGGTCTCTCCCCAAATGCTGCTCTCACCTTGCACCGAAACCCACACCTCTGCCTGGGCCAGCCCTGCCCAGCTCCTGCCCTGGCAGATGTAGAGCCCTCCATGACCAAGCCCCAGGCGGGTGATCAGCAGAGTCCCACCATCCTCAGACACCGTCACACCGTCCTGCTCACCCAGTGGATGTCCATCCTTCAGCCACCTGCAAGGAATGGGACAGGTAGAAAGTCCTTAGTCTGTCCTGCCACTACGCACCCACCATTGCTGCCCACCAAAGGAGTGAAGAGTGGGGTGCTGGCAGCAAGGACTGTCCCTTTGTCACCTGGAAAGGGTCTGGAAGTGCACAGACTGTTGGACAGAGGAGCCAAGGGAAAGGAATGGATGTCTCCCATAGAATTGTGGAATCATTTTGGTTGGAAAAGCCCTTGAAGCTCCTCCAGTCCCAGTCCTCCCCTCACCCTGCCCAGCCCACTCTAACCCACAGCCCTCAGCACCACGGCTTTGGGATCCCTCCAGGGCTGGGCACTCCCCCAGCTCCCTGGGCAGCCTGGCACAGGGCTGACACCCCTCTCAGGGAAACAGTTCTGCCTCAGCTCCAATCTCAACCTCCCCTGGAGCAACTTGAGGCCATAAGGGACATTAGGTTGTCCCATCCTAAGGGACAGCCCAAACTGGACACCCCCATCACCCATCCTGAGCTCCCACCCTGATCTCACATGGGCTGTGGAGCAGCCCCAGGGAGCTCCACAGCCCCTAAGGGACTGGGGGGGAAGGTGTGCAGGATCCCCCTCTGCTCTGCAGCACTCACTGCAGCTGGGGTGTGGGGTTGCCCGTGGCACGGCAGCGAATCCTCAGGGACTCGTTGGCGACAGCAGTCAGGTGTCTTTCCCCATCGCCGATCAGCAGCTGAGGGGGAGCTGGAGGCAGAAGAGACCTCAGGCTGGGGCCACCCTCACACCCTGGCACAGGGACGGGGGAGCGGCCAAGGGCTTGCAGGGTGCAGGACCCTGGGGGTTCGTTCAGAGCCACAGCCCCTGGGACGGGGCACTGAAGCAGCGCAGGAACCTCGGAGGCGCAGGCGGTAGCTGAGCGAGCTGCTCCCTGCCGCGTTGGTGGCCGTGCACGTGTAGAGCCCGCTGTCTGTCAGCCGCGGCTCGGCCAGCCGCAGGGACCCCGAGGCGAGCACGCTGTAGCTTGGGGGAGAGGGAACAGAAAAGCTGGATGGGAGGAACAGCCATGTCATCTGTCACCTACCCCTGTGCAGGAGCTAAGGGCTGAGAGCCCACCATCACCCTGAGGCAGACAGAGAAGGTCCCCAGGGCCACCGCCCGTGCAATCGGGATGGCAAAGCTGCCCATGGGTGCAAACCCCCTGCGTGACCTCGGTGTGAGGCAGTGGCATGAGACACCCACCCCAAGGAGCAAAGGGGGACAGGGCTCCCCACGGAGCACAGCCCCTGCAGCTGGAGCTGGCACAGCTCTCGCTCCCAGCAGCGCCTGTGCTCCACAGACATAACGTCATCTCAGCCCACGGCTGCAGATTCCAACTCGTGTGCTCCCATAAATCACCCGAGCACGTGAGGACGAGCCAGCTGAGCTGTGGGGAGCAGCACAGGGCAAGCAGGAGCAGCCATGGGGAACCAGACAAGAGCAATGAGGCACCAAAGTCCCTCAAGAAGAGCAAAATCCAAGATGCCTTCCTGTTTCCCCAGGCCACAGCAGTCAAAGGTGCAGGAAAAAGAAGTGATCAATGCCATGATCAGGGACTATGATTTCAGGAAGCCCCTTTCAGCATGGTGCAGAGAGAGCATGTCCTGCTTCCAGGGAGGAAGACCAAGACACTGGATAAACACATATCCAACTGCTCTCTAGGTTATTTTCTCTCATCAAATCACATTAAATGACTGTCCTGTGACTGCCACTAACCTCAACACCAGCAACAAGCAAGTCTATCCCTCTAGAACTCCCCCACAAGAACAGAAGTGCTCTTTAAACCCACATCCCAGTGCACTACTGGGCTCACAGCTGTGTTTCTACCAAACCTTGGCCCAAGAGCATTTCAATGCCTAAAGCTCATCGTGTCATCCCAATACATGGGCTGCAAAGGGCAGCAGAGGCTGCAACACCCACAGCCTCTGCAACTGCCCATCCTCCTCTCCACACTGCTCTCCTCCTCCTCACCACCTCCCGTGGGGATGGATCCACCACCCCCAGGCACATCCTTGGCCCTGTCTCTGGCACCACGACAGCATGAGGCAGCAACATGCACAAGGGTGGACAGGCAAGCAAGGGCTCAGTTGCTGTGCTGGAGCTGCCTTCCCTTCCCAACACCCACCCTGTGTCCAGCACAGGCACATGAAGGCTCAGGAGCAGCTGCTCCATCCCAGCAGATGTTTGTATGATGGAAAAAGAGCCTGATGGTTCTTGATGTGGTTTCCTTGGAGAGTAAAGCTAATGCCAACCTGCTTGGCTGCCCCAGCTCCTGTCAGAGCATTGAGTATCAGCCACTTGATGCCAGGGATGCCCTTCCCATCTTCCTGCCAAGCAGCAGAGTCCCTTCACAGACCAAACATCCTCCAGGGAGACACACAATCCCCAGAGATCACAGTCCTGCAACCCTCCTTACCCCGAAGTGGCGAGAGGCAGCGGCTGGGACTCGCGCGTCCACACCACCAAGGGAGGGGGAGAGCCCTGAGCCTCGCAGGGCAGGGTGGTCTCTTGGCCAAGCACAGCCAGGATGGTGATGGGCTCTGCCACCTGTGATCCATTCACATTGATCCTGGGCTTTGCTGGGTGGAGAGGGAGCAGAGCTGGAGCAGGAACACTGCAAGTGCCCCACAGCCCTCATTGCTGCCCTTCCCATCCCACAAACCCATGGCTCAGGGAAGCTAGGAGTGCTCATGTCGTGCTCTCCCTGCCAGTCCCCCTCTGGAGCTGCTTTACTAGGAGCTGGTGCCAGGGCCAGTGCTGGGCACTCACTGCTGATGGAGAGCTGCATCTCCTGGCTGGAGAAGCCTGCTGCATTGGTGGCTGTGCAGAAGTAGGTCCCAGAGTCCTCTGAGGAGGATGAAGGGATGAGGAGGGTCCCATCAGGTTCAAAGTGGTAGCGTGAGCTCAGCAAAATGGGCTCTGTGCCCTGCAAAGGAAAGAGAAGGGAGGAAGGAAGACAACAGAGACTCTTCCATGAGCATCCCAAAGACAAGAAGAGGCTCTGGACCCTCAGTGCCAGCTTCCTCCCAGTTCAGGAGGCACTCAGGAGGCTGCTCAGGGCACTCGGTGCCACCTCTCTGGCAGCCACAGCCACGCTGGTGAGCTACATCCCCTCCAAACAGGTCACCCCACACCCGGGGTGCCCCACAGCCTGGCTGGCAGGGGAGTGGCAGCCAGCCTGTCCCTGTCACCCACCTTTGCCCAGGTGACAGTGGGAGTGGGCACACCAGTGGCATTGCACCGCAGAGCAACGGCTGCTCCCTCAGTGGCAGTGACCAGGACAGGGCCAGGCTCAATGCTGGGAGGAACTGGGAAGGAAGAGAAGCATCTCACCCTGCACAGCCAGGGCTACATCCATCCATTCAAAGACAGCAGTGCTTTGCTGCTGAAGTGCAGAGGGCATTTGCCCCCTCTCACCACAGCATGAGGATGCCCAGCTCCCTGCCACTCACCCTGGATGACCAGGGACACGTCCTGCCTGTGCGAGCCGAGGGCATTGGTCACCTCACAGCTGTACCTCCCTGCATCCCACTGCGAGGTCTGGGCCACGTGCAGGCTCCCATCAGCCTGGAGGGAGTAGTGGCTGCTGGGGGCTACCTGGGCAGGGGCAGACAGTGGGACAGACAGAGGGTCCAACGTTACCACCTTGCTGTGCCTTTGGGGTGTATTTAAGAAACTGATCCTCGAGCAGGAAAACCATAGAATCATTTTGGTTGGAAAAAGACCTTGAAGAACATCAAGCCCAGCCACTAACCTTACTGTCAAGCCCAGGGCCGTGCTTGCAGCTGCCCACCCACCACCCCACAGGCACAGCAGCCTCACCGGTTGCCCATCCTTCAGCCAGCGGCGTGCTGGGAACGGGCTCCCAGCCAGGAGCACACAGGGCAACGAGACGGGCTGGCCCAGGAGCACACGCACCACGGGGGATGCCACAGCTATTTCTGGGGCTGCTTGAAAGAAGGGAGAGTGAAACAGTATTAATTGGAGAGAAACTGGCCAGGGCAGTTCAGGAGAGCAGATCTGGATTGACTTTCTTCCAAGGTTCAGACTTTGGCTTGGCACAAGTGGGCTCTGACATTCGGTTCCCCCAAGAATATGGGGATATTTGCTTAGAGTTTGGGTTCAAGCACATGTCAGTGCATTAAACTAAAGAGACAGAAGGGCATTACTCAAACCCTGCACTGAAAGGGGGTTTGCTGAGCATTCATGTGGCCAGCCTGGGAGCAGAAGTGGCTGCAGGGCTCTGCCACTCGCTCACAGCCGGCACAGCCAGTGCTGGCAGCAACCAGGACCAAGACACAGCCAAAAGCACAGGAAAGCAAACCCTGTCCGGTGACTGTGAGCTTGACCTCGGCGTGGATTTTCCCAAACTCGTTCTGGGCTTCACAGACATACACAGCTTGGTCATCCAGTGAGGCACCTGGAGCACAGGGGGTGGAAAAGCCTGAGCCAGGGAGGTTGGACAGCCCTGAGCAAGACCCAGGATGGGGTAGCACCACCCTCCCCTGCCCCACCGCCACCTCTGATGGGAGAGAGCCCCTGCAGCACTGGAGGTTTGCAGGATGTTACTGCACAGCTGAGCTTGCACTAGGTCCTCCCCACCCCACCAACACACACTCTCACACTCAGGTCTCTTACTGTGGATGAGGAGCTCAGCAGCCTCCAGCTGGCTGGAAACACCCCGTGGTCTGTTCCAGCCCATCACGGGCTCCCCGTCCTGCCGGGCCCAGGTGATGTGTGGTGGGGGAGAGCCCTCCACCCGGCACAGGAGCCTCACGCTCTCCCCAACCTCCACTGCCACGTCCCCAAGGGGCTCAGGAAAGTGAGGGGCAGCTGGAGGAGAGAGCAGAGGGGAAGGGGCTCAGACAGGTCCAACAAACTGACTTCCCCGTAGGGCACAGCCCAGCCCAGAGACTGGGCTGCAAAACCCACCAGCCACATGCCCTGAAAAGTTGTGAGACTGGCTTCAAGCATTTGGCATTTTCCCAGAGCTGTTATAGCTGTTGCAGTTCCCCATCTGCTCCAGTTGCACTCAGCACCCTCCTGCCTCAGCAAAGTCTCTTGCACTTTTCCACCTTTAACTGCTTCAAGTCTCATTGCCCAGCTCAGAACCTTTTCTCCTCCTCCCCATATTCTCCCATCTCCTGAGCACTGGTTGGGGTACCTGGATTTTCAGACACACACAAGCCAGCTCCCACCTCCACCTAATCCTACTAATTGCACCCCAGCCTTGCCCCAAGCCATCATGTCCCTGTGCAATAGCATCTGCACATTCTCCCACTACTTCAACCCTCTTTCCTTCTCCTGACCCTTGGAAATCACACCAAGCTTCAGCACAGACAGCCCCACATTGGGAAACCCGAGAGCTGAAGGCAAGAGGAGCCTTGGGAAGCAGCAAATGGGAGCTGAGATGGAGGAATGGTGGAAATGGGCTTGAGAACCCAGCAGCACCCAAAAAGAGAGGCAGAGACTTACACCCCACATCCAGCACAGTGCTGTCAACGGCGACTCCAGCCTCCCCGAGGGCCTGGCAGCTGTACTGCCCTGCATCCTCCTCCTGCACTGCCTGCAGCCGCAGCATGGCACGCTGGGTGCCGGCTGGGAACGTGGCCACTGCCTGCTCACCTGTCCCAAGAGCCCCATCAGCACCCCAGGATCCCCCATCAGCACCTCGAGTGCCTCAGGGGTCCATCCCATGGTCAGTCTGGGGGACTCTGCATGTGGCATCCTCACGGGAGGGTCCCCAAGGCATGGAGTGGGTTTTGCTCCCCAACTCTGTCCCAGCCTCACCTTTGTACCATGTGATGTGGGGTGGGGGCATCCCTGAAACCCAGCACTCCAGGATCACATCTTCTCCCACCAGTGCCTTCAGACTGGGTGTCACTGCCAGGATGGCAGGGGGCTCTGTGCCACAGGGAGAGAGGCTTTGGCGATTCGCTCTGGCACACAGTGTGGTGCCACTCACCCCACAGAGACCCCAGAACTCTGGCAGCTGCCCCCCAAACACAGGGAATCACAGAATCATTTGGGTTGGAAAAGCCCTTGAAGCTGCTGCAGTCCCAGCCCTCCCCTCACCCAGCCCAGCCCAGCACTAACCCCTGGCCCTCAGCACCTCAGCTCCATGGCTTTGGGGTCCCTGCAGGACTGGGCACTGCCCCAGCTCCCTGGGCAGCCTGGCACAGTATGAAAAAGCTCTTCTCCACCTCCAATCTAAACCTCCCCTGCAGCAACTTTGGGCCACTTCCTCTTGTTACTCCATCCCATCACAGACAGTCCCACCCCATAGCTTGCAGGGCCCACCAGCAGCCAAGGGACAGCAAGGAGTAATAAATCTGTCTTGCATGAGCTCTGAGCCCAGCATGGTGGAGCCTGGGGAGAGCAGGTACCAGTGAACTCCAGGGTGACGACTTGCTCATCCCAGCCCAGCGTGCTGCTGGCAGAGCAGCTATAATTCCCTGCATCCTCTGGGACAGCAGCCCTGATGTGCAGGGTACCCTGAGCATCTGTGAAAACCCTGTGGCAAACAGAGAGACAGAAACAAGCCCTGTAAAAACAGTGGCAGTGAAAAACGTGTTGATTTAAGTCAGAGGGTTTAAAGCTGTCCCACACACATGGCAAGCATTGGGCACTGCACACGTGGGTTAGCACTTAAAGGCAGCTCCATCAGCTGCTGCAGGGAAAGATGTTTCTTTGAACCAGGGAAAAGCATTGAGAATTGAGCTTTTTCATCTCCAAGGTTAAAAAAAACCCACATCCTTCCCCAAAGCCCACTGCAGCACTGACAGCCTGACAAAGGCAGGAGCGTGGAAATGAAAAGCAGAAGAAATGAAAAGGGAAGCACGAGGGTATTTTGTGACTTGAGAGCACGTCAGGATGCAAAGCACCTCGGGTGCCCCTCGGTGGGGACACTGACCTGGATGAGGCAGGATGGCTTAAAAATAAACACGTGAAATTAGGGTAGCAGCATGCCAGCCACCTCAGGTGCATGGTGAGGGATACTGCAATGCCTTCCTCCTCCTAGCCCAAGCCCCTCTCCCTCAGCCCGTGTGCCCTGCAAGGGGAGTCTCAGCCCCAGCAGGGCTGGGAGAATGAAGGCACCCATGGGTTACCTCTCGTCCTGCTCCAGTGCCCAGCCCCAGCGCTTCCAGCTGATGTGGGGTGGGGGGTGGCCCCCGGCCGTGCAGCTCAGCCGCAACTCCTGGCCCCTGCCGAAACGCCGCGGGCCGGCGTCCACCTTCACCCACGGCGCCTCTGCAGCGGGTAGAGAGGGGCTCAGCCCCTGCAGTGCCACCCACCACCCACCCACGGGGCAAGGCATCACCCAGCCAGGGCCTACCCTGGATGAAGAGCCAGAGGGAGGCGCTGGCAGTGCCGTGGGCGCTGCGTGCCACGCACTCGTACAGGCCCCCGTCCCCCGGCTGCACGGGGCTGATCTCCAGAGAGCGGTTCTGCAGCAGCCTGGTCCGGCCGTTCCTGCCCTGGGCCGCCTTCCCGTCCCAGCTCCACGTCAGGTTGTAGGGCACACGGCTCAGAACCGGGCAGGACATGACCACGTCTTGGCCCGGTGAGGCTGTGATGTTGCCCGGAGCTATGAGCCGTGGCGGTGGCTCTGCAAACACGGCATGGAGGGGTGAGATGAGCCCGTGCCCAGGCACAGACACAGACACTCGTGGGCACTGGGGCTTGGCACGAGCAGTCCCACCTGAGACAGAGACGTAGGCACGAGCCCGTGTCGCCCCGACCTTGCTCAGGGCTGTGCACTCGTAAAAGCCTTCGTCGCTCTTGGATGCTGCCGGGATCAACCAGCTGATGTTCCCTGAGCTCCTATGGAAAGGGAGAGACCACAGGGTCACCCCCACCCCGGGGCTGCTGTACTAACACCCTGCTCCAAACTCGGGGACTCTTGTCCATATGAGTCCCAGGGGTGCACCCTCACTCCCTACAGACATGTCTCTCAGGGTTTTCTCCTGCTGCTCAGAACTTGCATCCTCCTGCTGACACGGCTTGAGGGGGTGTTGATGTCCACAGGGGTCCATCATGGAGCAAACCAGAGGCTCACCTGAAGACCTGCTCTTCCCTGAGTGTTGTCCTACCACGGCTGAGCTGCAGGTGGAAAGGGATCTCGCTCCATGCAGAGCAGGAGACGAGCTGTGGCTCATGGTTGTAAGCCTGGATCCTGCTGGAGATGTTCACTTTGGGTAGACCTGGAAGCAGTTGGGGACATGCACACATGTAACACTCTTTGGGACCTCACCAAGAGCTGCACTGGGAAGGAGGATGGAAAAATACACAAACCAAAGCAGAGGCAGTTCTGGAGCCTCTGTTCCCTCCTAAGCACCCTGGGTGGGTGTGGGGACCACTCACCGGGGACCACGCTGCTGTAGGTGACCCCAGAGAGACGGTGCAGGGGGTGTCCCTGGGTGTCTTTGCCCTTCACCTTCAGCAGAAAATCACCAGGGGGGACACGGAGCAGTGAGCCCACCCAGAGCTGCCCCGAGGAGGTGTTGGAGAGGGGCTGCACAGGCAGTGAGAGGAGGGCATGGCCAGAGGTGTTGAAGAGCTCAACCTCCTGCAAGTGTCCAGGCGGCTTCAGACCGGTGCAGTTCACCACCACGGAGGTGGGTAGACCTGGGCAGGGGGAAGGGTTAGGCCACATTCCCATCTGCAGGAAGCCCAGATGCAGCATCAATACTCCTGGGCAGCACCAGCCTCACCCTGCACTGGCCTCTCTCCAGGTTGGCTGGCATCAAAGTCAGGCTGAGTGGAGAAGCTGGCTTGAAAATTAACGTTGCTGATGCCCGTGATCCTCAGCGAGTGACGGCCACTGCTCTGGGTCTGGAAGCAGAGGGAGAGGCGGTGGGGAAGGGAGGAGCTGGGAGCTGGTCCCTTCCAGCCCTCTCACTCATCCTCTGGAGGTGAATGTGGGAATGTCCATGCCAGGCAAAGCCTAAATAGCCATCAGGAGATGGGGAGGGGACAAGGTGCAAGGTGTGTCACCAGCCTACCGTGACCAACCACGTCCCTGGCTCGTGGGGCTCCACAGCCACCACCATGGCTGAATTGGGGATGCTGAGCAGTTCCTTCAGGCCTTGGCCTTTCTTGAGGACCCTTCCTGCAACAGCCAATGAACTTCTGGGATGGGTGACCCAGGTCCATCCCCCAGTCACTGCAGCTGGCCAGGACCCCCCTTCCTCCAGGCTCACTGTGGTGCAGAGCCCATCACACAGTGCTCCCAGACAGAGAAAACCCTCCTAAAACCAGAGGCAAAGCCAACCCGGGAGGGAAGCAGAGTGGATGCACTTAACAAGGGCTTTGCAGCTCATTGCTTTTTCATTTCAGTTTTCAGCACAGGGTTTGATGATCCCCAAGCCTACAGCCTCTCATTTGTCCTGACATCAGAGCTCTCCAGGAGGAAAGGCATCACCTTCTGCCCTCCCCTCCCCTGGGCTCCTACCTGCTGCATCCCAGACCTCAATCCTGGGGGCAGGGCCACTCAGGGAGATGGTGATCTCCTTCAGACTAGGGTCAATGAGTATGGGCCACGTGTGCTCCCCACCATCCTCATGATCTGTGGACAGCAGATGAACCTTGGAAGCCTGGATGGCCTCTTCTACCCACTTCAACACCTGAAGGCACACAGGAGAGAATTAAGGACTAGATGATCTCTGGAGGTGATCTCCAGAGCAATCTGGAGGTGCCTTGGGCATGAGAATCAACCCCAGTAAGAACATAAGAGCAGCTGAGCTTGGCTGGACCACAGACACCTTGACCACCCAGCCCCTGCAGGTCTCCCCACTCACCTCTGTCACCTGCTGCTTGTCCAGGTGGAAGATCTGCCCGGCGCTGGTGGCCGCGATGCGCTCGTACACGCGGTACCCGGGGTGGCTCCTGTCCCCACAGTCCCCCGTCAGCACAAACACCACCTGCCACACAACACTCCCTGTAGCATCACACACAGCCTCGGGGTGTCTCTGTGTGTGTGTGTGTCCCAGGCAGAGGATGCAGCCAACACCCCCCACACCTCAGGATGGAGCCAGCTCAGGGGGGTGCAAAATTCACCCCACTGACAGGCAGCGTTGAGGGGTCGTCGCTGCCACATCCACCCCCGGCTCACCTGGGTCTGCTTCTGCTGCAGCAGCTGCAGCAGCTCCTCCTGCTGCTCGTGGTCCTTGGCCCGAGCATCCGAGAAGACATAGACGAAGGAGCCAGGGTGTGAGACCTCCACAGCCAGCCTGATGGCTCCCACGCTCATCTCCGGGCAGTCCCCTCCGCCCTGCAGCACGAGACACAGAGCTCTGGCACAGGCACAGAGTCACCCACAGGATCCCACCCAGGCTCTGCCCACGGGGAGGAATTGCACCAGTTTGCTGGATTCAGCCTGAGGGCAGCCAGAGCAGCTGATGGGGTTGCAGGGACAGCAGCATCACAAGGGCCCATCCCTGTCTCACCTCTAATGATGATTAAACTCCCCATTTAGGGATCCAGCCACTGGCTTCCCACAGACACCTTTAGCAGGGACATTCTAAGGGGCTGGAGCACAAGTCTGATGAGGAGTGGCTGAGGGCCCTGGGGGTGTTTAGTCTGGGCAAGAGGAGGCTAAGGGAAGACATGAGCACTCTCTGCAACTCCCTGACAGGAGGCTGCAGTGAGGTGGGGTTGGTCTCCCCAATAATGAACGACAGAACAAGAGGAAACAGCCTCAAGTTGCCCCAGGGAAGGTTGAGATTGGAGCTGAGAAAGAATCTTTTCCCTGAGAGGGGTGTCAGCCCGTGTGCCAGGCTGCCCAGGGAGCTGGGGCAGTGCCCAGCCCTGGAGGGATCCCAAAGCCATGGAGCTGAGGTGCTGAGGGCTGTGGGTTAGTGCTGGGCTGGGCAGGGTGAGAGGAGGGCTGGGACTGCAGCAGCTTCAAGGGCTTTTCCAACTCAAATGATTCTGTGATCCATCACCCCAGCTCATCACCCTCTGGCAGCAGAACTGGCCATGCCAGGGACAGCCAGGACCAGTTCCTGCTTCCACGGGGCTCTGCACCCTGAAGGGTTGTGAAATCATTTGCAGCCACAGGTTTACACATCCTGCCAAAACACAGCTGCATGCACAGGGAAACACCACAGGGATTTAGCAATCACAGGAGGCAGGAGCAGAGCTGGATAAAGCACAGCTAAAGCCCCTGAGAGCATCTCAGCTGGCAGAGAGCAGCTGAAATGGTTTTTCAATATCTAAAGAAAACCTTCTCAACTTTCAAAGAAGGCTTTTGGAAGAGATTTTTGGTTGAGGAAAGCATTCCCCCTTGGGGATGAGAGCTGTGAATTCAGAGGTTCTACCCCATCAGAGGAGCCCAGGGCAGTGTCAGTGTTACCCCCCTCTGCCCTCCTGTCCCAGCACGCTCAGCCCCCACAGCCCTGCTCAGCCCCCACAGCCCAGCTCAGCCCTGACCCTCCCACCACGCTCCCAGGGGATGCCAGGCCTGGAGGGGAGCTGGGCTTGCTCCTGAGAGCCAGCAGCAGGCAGGGATGGGGGGGCCAGGCTTCCCCCCAGGGGCAGGCAGCGACCGGCCCTGGAGCTGCACACGGATCCCACCTGGACGTGGAGCTCCCGCAGGCGCCGCTGGAAGAGCCGGGGGTCCGTGGTGAGGGTGGCCGGTCCCACCTCTGCAAAAACACCAACACCACAGCCTCAGCCTCCCTCTGTGCCACGCTGGGGCCCAAGCACCCACTCTGGCTTGAACACCCATCAGGATCTGTGACACTCAGGGTGAAACAGTCACCCTGGCTCGGCACCCAGCAAGACATGGCAGAACAGCCCCATGTCCAGGGGGAGCTGTCCCCAAAACACCAGCAGCCTTTTCTGCTGGGGGAGCCTCCCAGCAAAGGGATGCAGAAGCCCTGAGGAACCTCCTTCCCTGTCCAGCTCCAGCAACTTTCATCCACACTTAGTGTTTCTGCTGAAAATAAAGCCCTGATCCCACTCTTCTGGTAGGGGGGTGAGGCTCTTCTGGAGAGCAGCTGCAACTTATGGATATGCACACAAACCCCAAGGCAAAGCCTGGGACAGACAGAAATGATTCTGGTACTGCCATAAATTACCAAAACCTCTCAGGGAGTGATGATTTGACTGAGGTGACCTGGGAGCACTTTGTAGGCTTGTACAGAAATGCCCCTCCCCACCCCAGTGTTACACTGGGGAGATCAGAACAGGCTGGAAGTAGAGGAGCAAGTGTCTGCCAGCATCCTTGGGATCAATCCAGTGAGAAACAGCTTGTGCTGTGGTCACAGGCTGCCCTGAGCACGGCAGCCCCTGCCCAGCACCGTGCCCCTCAGCCATGCCTCATCCCACGCTGCCATTCCCATCACAGGACACCAAAGATGGGGAGAAGGGACGGTGCAGTCCCTGCCTCAGCCTCAAACCCATCTGGAATCACACCCCAGGTCCCCACAGCCCCATCCTCCAGCAGGACACGTGCCCTGATCCCCATCCCAGCCATACCTGGGTCGTGGAAGGGAACCAGCACGTAGTTGCTGATGGGCTTCGTGCTCCTGCTGAGCGTCCGCTCCAGGATGCGCGAGGCCCCGTCCATCACCTGCACCAGGTCGTCGTACATGGAGCCAGTGATGTCAAAAACGAAGGCAAGAGTGGCCCCCCCTGTGCTGGGGAGGGGCTCAGCGAGACCAGGGACCAGCAGCAGCCAGACACCCACAAACAGCCCTCCGTGGGGTGGCATGGTGGGGAGCACCTCCTCTGTCCTCGCCTTGTTGCTTCCCCCGGACCCCCTGGGCACTGGAGGGACTCGGGGTGGCTGGGGACAGACAGGGACCCCACAGCCACAGCCCTGCTCCTCCAGCATTCAGCTGCTGGGATAGAGGGAGGGAGAACGGGGCTTTTGGAGCCAGCGGCAGGGCAGGGAGGGGGCGGGAGCTGGAGGAAGCCGGGATGGGGAAGCAGGGATTGGGAAGCAGGTCCTGCAGCCCAAAGGAGTGTCAGAAACACTGCCCAGGCCTCCCCCCAGCACAGCCAGCCCTGCACGCTGCTGGGGGGAGCTGGGGGTGAGGGGAGGACACAGCTGAGTGCCTGTGGAGCCGCTGCCAAAGCCACGGCGGAGGGCGCAGAGGCAGCTGCCAAAGGGACCCCCGGCAGCAGCTCCCCCGCAGGGTCCTCCCCACAACCCGGGGCTGGGGGAGACAAGGGGCTCTGGGGGCTGTCTGAGGGGGCTTCTCAGCACAGCTGCCCCGGGAAGAGGGAGCAAACAGCCACACAAAGTGCAGCCAAAGGCAGAGGCAGGAGGAGGGCTGGGACAGGCGGCCCTTGGCTGGGACAGGGGCCCTTGGCCCGCAGCCCCTCCTGGCTCCCCTTGAAGGGAGGGCTGAGCTCATGGCTGCCCAAAGGGATGCTCTGCTCTTGCTCAACTCCTCCCCCACCGAGACCCCGGGAGAGGCCGTGGCCAAGGGCCAGCTGCAGGTGAAGCTGCGCACCAAGGAGCGAATCCTGCCTGGGCTGAGAACCTCCTCCAGCCCTCAGCACCTCCCTCTGGCATTAGCCCCAGCACCGGGGCTGGGGGAGATGAGGGAGCACTCATCCCACACACAGGACAGTGGGACTCATCCCTCCACCCTACGTGTCCCTGCAAGCCTGGGCTCAGTCCAGCCCAGTGCTAGGGTGGGCAAGGACCCTGCTCCCGTGCCACAGCCAGGGCTGGAGGCTTGCATGCAGCCTCTCACCTGCAGCCCCTTATCCTGCCCAGGCTTTGCCCCCCCAGCCCCACACCCAGGGGAGGGAAGGGGGTATCTCCCACCCCACAGTGCCACCAAACCTACCTCAGAGCATCCCCCTACCACCAGCCCTGTGCCAGGCTCCATCCCACACCCCAGCAGGAACCATCTTCCCCACCACTGCTGCCACCAAACCACAACAGCTTCTCCCCATCACCAAATTAACCCCAATCAGCCCTTCCCACACCCACCACTGCTCCCAGTCCCAGGAGTACCTGCACCAGCTGGGCTTTAACCTCATCCTTGCTGGGGGTTAAAGCCCAGTAAAGACAGGCACAGCCTCCACCATAGTTTGGAGCCTGTGCCCATCCTCACCCACACCCCAGCACAGGGGATAAATCCCCGGGTGCCCCCACCATGTGCTGGCACACGGCAGCTCCCAACAAAACCCCCTGTGCAAACACAGCCTCCTTGTTCAGAATGGCAGGGCATCTCCTCTGGCCTCCTGAAAATAATTAGTCAGCCTCCTCGTTAGGGGAGCAAACAAACGAAGCTGGGCTGGCAGGGAGGCCTCAGGGGCCCCTTTCCAGAAGACTTGGCAGGGCAAAAGCGATTCCCCTGCACGTGAGAGGCCTGACCCGGGCTGGGAGCCCCCTGCTCACCCAGCAGCTGTTATGGGCCAGGAGACACAATTATGGGATATTAATATGGAGCTTCCTCAGCAGCTCATTGTGTGCCAGGAGCTGAGGGGGTGAGGGGCAGATGGGCAGGGCTGTGAGTGGCTCTGCTGCAACAGAACCCAAAAGAAAGGATGCAGGTGGTGGGATGGGGAGAAGCTGGGAGGAGAAAAGCTGTGTGTGGGTAAAGGGAGGTGGAAGGAGCAATAACATGGGGGTGAAAGGTACCTGATGTGCCTGGAGCTGAGACCTGGCAGCTCATGACAGCGTGTGGGCACCATGCCCTGCCCTCTGCTCGAGGGGAGAGACCCTATCAACAGGGGGATGGGGTGGGCACAGTCCCTTCATGTGCATGGCTTGGTCAGGACTGTGCTCTGGTAATGGGACAGAAGCTGCAACACAAACAGTTCCACTTGAACACAAGCAGAAACTCCTTTGGTGCTGAGGTGAGGGAGCCCTGGCCCAGGCTGCCCAGGGAGGGTGTGGAGGCTCCTTCTTAGGAGGTTTCCAAACCCACCTGGACACGTTCCTGTGCCCCCTGAGCCAGGGGAACCTGCTTGAGCAGGGGCTTGGGATGGAGGAGCTCTGCAGGGCCCTTCCCAACCCAATTATTCTATGATAAAACAGCTCGATGGGGTGGGCCTGGTTACTTTATATGTATGGGCTGTTAATGACTGTGTTCCTGAGGAGGATGAGGAGTGATGAGAGTTTCCTCAATATCCACCCCAGGCAGAGGACTCACTGAACAGAATAACAAGATGTGCTCTGTCAGGTTTTGTACCAATGCAGCACAGGATGCACTGCTGGGTGTGCAGCTCGTGGGGTGACCCCCCAGCACCCACCTCTGTGCAGACACCAACTAAAGCCCTGTCTCAGCCCTGGGTGTGGTTTGGCTCACTGCACACTGGGCACAGATCCCCTTTTGGGACTACATGCCTTCCCCTGCTCACCCCACAGCACAGACCACAGGTGCTTTGTTACTGTCATTAAGCTTTTATTTCCACTGTCACAAAGTTCCTGGGTTTCAGTTTTGTTTTGTTTTGTTTTCTCAACAGTTTTGTTTGCTTGGTTTGCTCTTGAATTCATCTCAAGACAAGGCAGCAGGGCATGCAAGCCGAGACACCGGCACGGACACACAAACAGGCTTCATCTTTACAAACAAGGCTCTTTGCTGGAGCTGCTGTTTCCCAGCCCAGGGCTCAGCCTCCCCTAGGGCACGGGTCCTGCTGGACACGGCATCCCACCGTGGGCTGGTGGCCATGGGGATAGAGAGAGAGAAGGGAAGGATGGCTTTCCAGCAGCCTGGCTGGCACGTGCAACTGAGACCCCGAAACTCTGCAAGGAGTCCCTCAAGCTGTGCACTGAGGCCAGGGCCACGGTCTCCCTCCTTTCCCCCTGCCCTGCCAGCCACTGGCAACAGCCCTGTGAAGGAGGAGTGGCTGGTGCCCTCTCAAAATGCCCCAGATCTCCCCTTTGACCCTGGACAATGGGACAGTGAGCTGGCTGCAGGCCACCCACCCTCTGTCCAACCCCCTGAGCCTGTATCCACGGCAAAGGGCAGCTCTGCCAGCTCTGCCCTCGTGGCTCTGCTTCAAAGCCAGCTCTGCTCCAAGTCTAAGACCCCCAGACCCTTCCACCCCCCAGGTCAGTGCAATAGGTGGTTATTTGCACCTCTGCCCACTCAGGGTGAGTAGTGGCTCTGGGCTGGGGGTGCCACAGGCTCAGCAACCCCCTCCCTCCCAGCATGGGAGGCAGGCACCAACAGGCACCCACTCCTGCCTGGTTGGGTGAGATGCAGCTGGCACTTGGCCCAAATCAGGTCTGGGCTCCCCTCTAAACAAATATCCCCCTCCAAAAACCCATCAGGGATGGTCCTGGGGGCTGCCATCTCAAATCACAGCAATTAAAGGACTGCTCCAGAGGGAAAACCCACTTCACTTCTCTCTCTCAGGTCCTGGTTGATGAGAGGGTGAGAGGGAATCTGCCCCCAGAGCCTTCTCCCACCCTGCTCTCAGGGGGAAACAGCTCAGCCCAACCCAGCCCCAGAGCTCAAGGAAAGACAGTTACAAAGCAGCAACAGTCAGCACACAGACAGAAAAATGGAAAGAAAGGAAAAGTACAGACATGGCAATTGAATGGGGCAACAGGGACAGGGACAAACGCCGGGGGAGGGACACACACACGCTGCCGGGGCCTCACCTCTGCCTGGCCAAGCCTTGGGTCCCCTTCCCAGCACAGGGGCACCAGGAACCCCAGTGCAAACACAGCCAGGCCAGGTCCTGCCAGCTGTTTGCTTTTCACAACGAGCAGGTGGGAAGAAGCAGCCTGAAATGAATTATTGGGCTGCTGTAACCTCTGACCTGGCGGCTCAGGCACCGCTCCCGGTGGGGCTGATGCTCTGTGGGTCCTGCCAAGTCCTCCTGGTTACAGCCATGAGCCATCCCCAGCCCTGGCACTCCCATGGGCACGTGGCTTACTGCAGAGGCCATTTCACTGATGGGGAAACTGAGGCACGAGGAGGTTAAGGCCAACACATTTCCAAAGGTGAGATGCTTCAAGCCTTACTTCCATCAGCACTGAGAAGTTGCAAATCCTGGTGATGTTCAGGAGTTGGGGGCCCTCAGTGCTCCCCAAGGGGTAGCTGGAAGCATCCAAGCCAGGGTCCCAAATGCACAAAAAATTAGGGCTAAAATGCTTTGCCAGGGGACACTCAGTGTGCCACGAGTGGGGCAGGAACAAGCCCACGCTGGGACCCACCACGGGGCTGGAGCCAGGAGCAGAGCCAGCCCTGACCCTGCTCAGCATCAGGGCAGCTCAGCATTACCACCAGACCAATGGCTTCCTCGCAGCTGACGTTTGGAACACAGGCTACAACCTCCTTTTTTGTTTCCTTTTTGCTCCTTTTTCTTTTTGATAACATGCAAATATTGAACATGGGGGGAGGGGGGACGAGGCTTTGGGCTCCAGCCCCCAGCAGCAGCAGGAGGTTGCTGGCAATGGCAGCACCTGCCTGGGGCCTGGTGGACAGTGGATTTGGGCATTTCTGGGGTCTGAAGCTCTCCCAGGATGATGCTGGTCCCTCACCCCACTGCTGACAGTGGCCCCTGCAGCGCTGCCTCCTCGCTGGGACATCAGCGAGCGCTGACGGAGCTCAAAGCATGGCAGGTCCTTGCACAATTAAAAGCCTTTCAGGGAGAAAGTGTCAGAGCAAATGAGGTTTGCTTTTGCCTGGGAACTCTGTCAAACGTTGTGGGGTCCTTCATTTATCAGCAGAGGCAATTGCAGCAGTGTCACATTCACTGGGAACATGGATTGGCACCGGGAAGGGACTGGTCTGGCAGACGAGCGTTCCAGAAGTTGGAGGCACTGCAAAGATCTACCCAAAAGAGTCGTGTTTTGGCCACAAAGCATCAAGGAAAAGGAGTTTCCACAAGAGGGAGTGGAGGTGACACCCTCCAGGAGCCCCCTGCAATGAAACATGGGCACCCTCAGGGGCAGGAACCACAGAAGAGGCACAAATATTGCACGTGGACATGAGGCTGGTCTCAGGGATGGGGAAGGGCAGGTTTTTATGGGCATCAGAAAGTGCCACCAGAATATGACCCCAAACATGGGGAGCAGTGCTGCATGGCAAAGGACCAGCATGGCTTTGGGTACAGAGCCTGTCCTGGCCCCACTGGCAGGATTCATTTTGCATCCTGAGTGGCCTCAGGGGTCCTGAGGAGATGCAAATCTCTCCTTCCCCAGGGCAGGGGCCAAGGTGGATGGAAACAAGAGTCATGGCAGCACCCATGTCATGCTTGTCCTCCTGCCTGGGCACATCCCAGTGCAGAGGTGGGTGATGGAGAGGCCACACAGGTGTCCAGGGGACCCATGCTGGGTGTCTCCAGGTGCATTCCCACAGCCCAGCCAGGAGCACAGAGCAGAGTGAGCACAAGCAGCTCTGCTTTGGGGCTGTGCTCTCCATTTACAGCCAAACCTCCCACATCCTCAACAAGGGGATAAGGAAACACCTCGAGCCACAGGACTCCCAGCCCAGCACCCCTGAGGCAGGAGCTGCCCCCTCACCCCAGCTGGGATGGAGGGAAGCAGTGAGCCATCCCCACGGGCATCCCCTCTGCTGGCACAGGGGCTAACTCCCTGCCACCTCCCTGGGCTGCAAACAGACCTTCCACTGCCTGCAAAACAGCAAATAGCAAAGGAAGCAAAACCCAACTCTCAGCTCCATTCATACTTCTTCATGCAGTGAGAAGATGAAAACAACAAACAAGAAATGAGGCTGTCCTGGTGCCTGGTGGATTCCTCACGCTGCCTGAGGGATGGAGAGGCTCAGTCTGCTTAGAGCCTGGGCTGAGGGGAAGGGGGAACAGGAAAAAGCAAGGAACGAGAGAATGGGAAGAGGAAAAGAAGCTACAGCATCCCCCAGCAGCAGCTCAGTGTGCAGGGGCTGGGAGGAGAAGGGGGAAGGCAGATTTTTGGCTTCATTGTTATTGCAGGCCCCCGGTGCCTCGCAATAGTGTACGAGCATGTAAACCTTACATATCATCACCGAGGTGGTCAGACACACACACACACACACACACATACACACACACAGAGGAGAGACTAAACACCACAGAGCAACACTTACAACAAATAAATAAGGGTATCCATTGTGGAGATGGGGTGTATAAAAAAAGCCTCACTTACTTCCAGCCAAGGAAAGAAAAAACCCCTCAAACAAACAAACAAACAAAAAAAGCACAATACTGTCTCACCAAAGAAAAAAAGAAGGATTAAAATAATACTAATATAACAGCAGATGTCCCTGGTGAGCTGGGGGACACCGGGCCTGTGCTCCCAACCGGGCCTGTGCTCCCAACCGCCCCCGGCACGCTGCGGCACACGGCCCCCGCCACCTTCGGGCTCCGTCTCCAGTCGGATGGTTCCTGGGAGAGAGGCACCACACCAGTGCAGCCACAGCCCCGTCCCACAAGGTAGAAAAGGGAGGGGAGAGAGTGAGGAGGTCGGGGTGGGCTCTGCCTTGGGGCACCGCTCGGCCCGTTGCCCCAGCCCTGCAGTCGCGGGCGTTCGCTGCCAGCTCAGCCCTAGGGGAAGGGGGGTCTGTGGTGGGTTGGTTTTGGTTCTGGTTTGTTGGTGGTTTGTTGTTGGTTTGGGTTTGGTTTGGAACAAGCAGAAGTCGGCAATGGCAGCGGCTGGTTTGGAGTGCAGAGGGGAGTGAGCTCGCGCTGCGAGGGCATCCTTTGCTCGCGGAACTGAAAGGAAGGCCAGGAGGGACAGGCAAGCTTCGCGCGGCGGTGGTCGGATGGCACGGAGAGCATCTTCCCCCAGGCATCTGCAGGAGAGGGCAGGGAGGAGGGAAAAGGTGAGGAGGGTGGATAGGAAGCCCTGCAGCTGATTCCTGAGTCACCAACACAGCTGGGAACACAGTGAAGATACTCAAAAGCTCGTTTTTCCCTGGTGTCAGCCCCTGTGCCAGGCTGCCCAGGGAGCTGGGGGGTGCCCAGCCCTGCAGGGATCCCAAAGCCATGGGGCTGAGGTGCTGAGGGCCATGGGGTAGTGCTGGGCTGGGCAGGGTGAGAGGAGAACTTGGGCTCTACAAGTTTAAATATTTTCTCCAACCACATTATTGCTACGATAAACTCCAGTGGGATTAGAATGATCCCCCATCACTCATGGCTGGATGCTGACTGGACTGTGACAAGCAACATCAGCCCAAAGGACACCTCTGCACGGTCCTGTGAGGCATGACATGCTCAGCCCAGCATCCCCAGGACGCTGCCACCCACAGCACCCCTGACACCTCCATGCCAAATCCTGCCAGCTCCAGGGCAGAACAGAATAAGATAAAATATAAATAAAACATTTAATGTAATATCTATCTGGAGCCCTGAGCACAGCAGCTGCCTCCCTGTCTCCTCTGCAGCTGCAGTGAGGGTGAGCTGTGCTGTGGGCAAATACCTGCCAGCCTGGTGCTTCATATCCCAGCCTCATGGGCTGTGCTCTGGGGGTGCTCCCTGTCATGGGGTCACCTGGAGAAACCCATCATTTGGGGATCTCATTGATACTTACAAGTATTTGAAAGGTGGGTGTCAGGAGGATGGGGAGACACTTTTTTCTGTAGTGCCCAGGGACAGGACAAGGGGTGATGGGCATGGAACACAAACAGTTCCACTGAAGGAGAAAGTCCTTTGGTGCTGAGGTGGGGGATTCCTGGCCCAGGCTGCCCAGGGAGGGTGTGGAGGCTCCTTCTTAGGAGGTTTCCAAACCCACCTGGACACGTTCCTGTGCCCCCTGAGCCAGGGGAACCTGCTTTAGCGGGGTTTGGGCTGGGTGAGCTCTGCAGGGCCCTTCCAACCCCACTATTCTATGACTCTGTGACTCTATGACCAGTATCAGGGAAGATGGCTTTGAAGGGGATGTCCATGCTTTGATACTCCAGCAGAGGAGAAGCAGCCGCCCAGCCCAGGGAAGGTGGCATTGGGTGGGTGGGAGATGGGCCCCTCTGGGTATCCCTGTGCCATACTCACCGCCGCTCGGCCCTGGGACTATACGAGCCCATCGTAGAGGGACAGCGCCTGCACGATGGAGGGGTCGGCCTTGGAGCCCTCCTGGAACTCCTGCAGCGTCAGCTTCCCGTCTGCGTTCTGCAAAACACTCCCCTGGCTGCAGCCACAGGCCCTGCCACAGCCCCTGCCACATCCCACACCAAACCACCCACCTGCCACCAGGCAGCAACACCTCAGGGACCCTGGTACAAGGGTCCTGGTGGGGTGTGGGGGTCTGCAGTGGCAGCTGAGAGCTTGTATTGCTGAGGGAAGGAGGCACCTCTGAGAGCTGAGACATGGCAAGAGGGCCCACAGCTGGCCCCTAAATGCTCTGGCCCCAGGGAAACAAGCCCTGGAGTGTCCCCTCACCTTGTCCATCATGGCGAAAATCCGATCCACCCTCTTCTCTGGCGTGTTCTCCTCCTCAGGGAGCTCCACTGTGTTTCCCTGGGGCAGCAGGACAGGACCTGGTCACACACCCATCTGTGCCCTGCTTGGACAGTGTCCCCTGGCAGGGACATGCATTTTGCTCCCCAACAGCCCCCACATCAGGACAGGGCACAGAGGGCCAGCACTGGCACCAGGGCCATGCTCAGCAGCCAGATCCAGATCCTGCCCCGGCCACAATGGCCACAAACTCCCACCAAAATGCCCAGGGAAGGCATCTGTGGTGTTTGAGCATCCTGCCCACAGCCTCCCCTGCCTGCAGAGCCGGGCTCCAGCCCAGCAGGGACCCCCCCCAGGGGCTCCTCACCCCATGCCCTCCGTCACCACTTACCACCATCTGATAAATGGCATCCACAATGTCCAGCATCTCGTTCCTTGTGATGTACCCGTCATTGTCCAAGTCATACAGTTTAAATGCCCCTATGAACAAAACACCGAGGTGCTGGAGGGCTCCAGGATGGACACACACCCCACTGCCACCCCCCAGCCCCGTTCCCTGGCACCACTTACACCTCAGCTTCTCGTCCAGCGTGCCCCGGGAGGTGACCGACAGCGCTTGGATGAACTCTGAAAACTCGATCCTCCCGTCCTGGGGGAGGGAAGGAGGGAGTGAGGCTGCTGCTGCCACCCCTTCCTGTCACCAGTTCCCCCTGCCCACGTGTGTCCTCTTAGGGGGCACATCCAAAAAGGCAATGGAGAAGGAGGAGTGATGCCACACTTAACTGCAGCAGCGTGATGCAGGATGCTCAGCGGTGGCAGCCACTCAGGAGCGAGGGCGCTGCTCAGGGGGGGCTCTGGCAGAGGCACTGAGCCACCACCTCTCTCCTCTCTCCTCACTTCATCACCTTTTCCCACCTGACTCTGTCAGAGACTCAAGTCAGTGCAGAGGCTCACTCCCTGCAGCTGCACAGCTTCCATTTCATGCCCCAGGAAGCCCCAGGAAGCACTGGCATGTTTTGTTCCTCTGGTGCTGCCCAGCCACGTACTGAACCCATCCCACCATTGCCATGGGGCCAGCTCTGACCCCTCCAGCCCCTGCCCTCACCCCCAGCCCCTGCCCTCAGCTCAGACTTACTTTGTTCTCATCAAAGACATTGAAAACAAAGGTGGCAAATTTGGTTGGGTCACCGAATGGGAAGAACTGCTTATAGATCTTCTGAAAGCCAGCGGCGTCGAGCTGCCCGCTGGGGCAATCCTTGATAAAGCCCTTGTACCTGTGGACAAAGGGCAGAGGATGGGCATCAGGTGGGTGTCCCCGCTGAGCACAGCCCCACAAGCCCTGGGGAGCTGGGATGGGGCTGTCCCCAGTGCTGTGGTGGGCTGGAGCAGGGCAGGTCCCTGGGTGCTCCCTGTGTCACTCCCATTGCCCACCGCAGCCTCCCAGCCCCGTGGGATGAGGTCCCTGTGGGCACTGCAGCCAGAGTGGCACCAGGACAGCCTGGAGCAGTGAGTGACACTGGTGATGCTGGGTGGTGCCCAGAAGTGGCAACCAAGCCACAACCAGGCTCATGCTGAAGGTTGTCCAGGAGCTGAGAGGGGATGGGAACCCACCTTTTAAACCTTCCAAGTGAAAAGCTCTCTGCACAGTCAACTCTGGCCAGCACAGCCTCGCTGCAGGCAGAGGTGCCAGGGCACACAATAGCCCTGAAGCCATCATGGGGCATGCAAGAGAGTGCTCAGGAGAGCTCAGAACTTCAGATGTGTGCAGCTCCCAAGCAAGGAGTTGCACACAGAAAGCTTCACCTAAGGGCCAGAGCTTCCCTTCCCCACCACCACCGTGGCTTGGCCCCATTTCATCTGCTGCACCTGACTGGGAAAGCTCCCCCGTGGAAGAGGCACTTGGTGTCTGCAGCAACCCCACAGGCAGCTGGCAGCCCAGCCCTGGCACACACATCCTACAGCCATGCCCTGGTGAAAACCAACAGCACAGCAACCCAAAGCACCTGGGAGAGCCGAGGCTCAGGGTGGCACAGCCCAGGGCATCTCCCAAAAGCCATCAGTGCATAAACACCCCCAAAGCCTTCGGTCTCAGCTCCAGGCTGGACCTGGATGCTGCAAAACGCCACCCAGGAGGGTGCAGGGGAACCGGCTCAGTGGCTCTGTGCGTGCAGGGACCACGCAGGGACCACGCAGGGTGCGTGAGCATTATGCAACACGTCGCCCAAATCTGTCAGGAAGCCGCTGCAGCGGCCGAGGGCTGAGGGAGGAGGAGGGGAAGGGGGTGGCGAGGTGGGAAACCGAAGTGCCGCTGACATGGTTTTCACGCTGCTGCAGCTATGACTCACTGGGGGGGGAAGGATGAGAGACATAGATAAAGAAAGCAAACCTTGACTGGTGGGATGGGAGGATGAAAGGGAAGCCGTGGCTTTTCTAGGGCGTTGCTTTCAGTGGGGTGGAAGGGAAGGGGGAGAGTGTGCTGCCTGTAAGGCACCACAGTCCTGGCACATGCCAGCCTCTGCCGGCCCCCTGCAAATGGGGACACGCTGGGCCAGCACTGGCCAGGGCCACCAGCTGGACAGTCCCCACATCCCCCACTCCCCTCAAGAGGGGAGAGGTGAGAGGGAGCGTGCACCATCCCACATAAGCAGCTGAAAGCCCCAGTTTTGCAAGAAAAACCCCTCAATGAGCCAAGAGCTGCACCCCTAAAGAGGAGCAGCCTCCTCACCCACCAGCCCCATGCCCCAGCAGCTCCCCACCATGCAGGACACTCACCACTGCTGCACCTCCTTCTCTGTAACTGCAAGAGAAAGCAGGAGAAAAGACAAAAAAAAGAATTTAGGGCTTTCCCAGCACTGAGCTGGGGTTTTGTTTTGCATTTCAGAGACGTGACATCCCCAAGGGAGATACCCCAGGGCTCAATGGCTCCTTCCAGCCACTGCCCAGGACTCCTCCAGCAGCCCAGGAGGTCGATGGGGCCGGGGCTACAGGCACTGGGGTCCCTCCAACCTCAAACTGGGGAGTCCACAAAAATGGCCTCAAGTTGCCCCAGGGGAGGTTTACATTGGAGCTGAGGCAGAACTGTTTCCCTGAGAGGATTGTCAGCCCCAGCCCTGGAGGGATCCCAAAGCCATAGAGCTGAGGTGCTGAGGCCGTGGGTTAGTGGTGGGCTGGACAGGGTGAGCAGAGGGCTGGGACTGCAGCAGTTTAACTATCTTCTCCAAACAAAATGATGCTGTTTTGCCAGGGGAGTACATGACCATCACTGCAAGATGCTACAGACCACACTGTGGCCAGGCTGGTCCATGCCTGGGAAGGATCCAGCCCTGCCCTCCCACCTCCCTAAAGCCAAAACTTCCCTGGAAACATCTGCCAAAACATCAGCCTGGAGGCAGCTCAGGGAAGGCACCTGCCCACAGCCCCAACACCAACCCACTGAACACGGGCATGGGAACAGCCTCAGGGCCAACATCCCCCCAGGAACCAGCTGCCTCTGAAGCACACAGAAAAACACCATCAAACCCATCCCAAGGCCACAAGAAGCTTTGGCAGGCCCTGGGGAAACCCCAAAAACATGACAAGATGGAAACCAGTGAGTGTTGGCAAATGTGAGTGTCTCCAAGCAGGACACAGCTGCTGAGATCACACAGGAAAGGCTCTGGTGGGGGCTGGGATTCTGAGGAGGCTGGTGGAGTGAGGGCTGGTGCCCATCCCCACGTGTCCCACTGCAGGAGCAGTGCCAGGAGATGGGCACAGGGTGGGTGAGGGGGGGAACAGCCTCATTAGTCATTTCCTTTGCATTGTGCATCTAAATAACAACAGGAAAGCAATAGGTGTGCGAGGCGCCGGGATGATGAGGCAGAGTGGAGATGTGTCAGTGTGCAAAGGGCTGATAAAAACAGAGACCCAAGGCACATCAACAGATGCCAATTACCTGGGATGGCAGGAAAAAAAAACCCAATAAAGCCATCTTCCATCAGAGAGATTGATCCTGTGCCTGGCAGCAGGGACAGAGCACGGACAGCTGGCAGGCAGCAGTGGGGCACAGAGGAATCACCCCAAGGCTGGCCCCGTGCACACACAGGTCCCTCCATCCCAGCTCAGGAGCTGGAGGGACAGAGCCTGCAAACCCCACCCCAGAAAGGGCTGAGCACGGGGCAAATGCTCCTCACGTGTCACCAGGGAGGTGGCAAAGGGCTGCAGTGGCCGTGGTGGGAGCACAGGGGCTGGGTGGGCAGCGGCACCCATCGTATGGCCCGAGGGCTGGACCTGGCAAGGGGATGCCCAGCACCTGGGATGAAGGACACCAAGGGCTTCAGGCATGATGCAGGAGGGGTTTGGAGGGTTGTTTCAGCAGGGCTGTCTGGCAGAAGAGCAGAGAGAGGAAAGGACAAGGGGTTTCCTGGTAGGAGGGAAGGACACAAAGCATCCAGCAGCTGAGCTGGGGTGGGCAAAGACAACTTGTGCTGGTCACAAAGGATTCCTCATCCTAAGAGAAAAAGGGTTGCATGGAGGCATCCTTCCAAAAGAGAAATGCTGGGTGACATCTGTAACAGACACAGGCCTCCCTGCACACCTTCCCTACCATCACAGCACTAGACACAACCTCCACCTGAAGGATGCCCCAGGGAGGTCCTAGGCACCAGCTCTACAGCCCCAGGCACCAAAGGTGCTGATGAAGAAGGAGAAGGATGAGCAGCAGGTCTTCAGGCAGCCCTCAGGCAGGCAAAAGGAGTAACAGCAGCAGTCAGGGGCTGCAGTCAGGGTTCAGTTCAGCCCCTCCAGGCAAATGGCCCTCCCTGCTTTCTCTCTCCTTCCCCTGTGTTTCCCTCAACGAGCTATTTCAGGCCCTGGAGCTGCCTTTCAACTCCAGCAGGAAGCAATTAAAGAAATTTGTGCTTTTTTTAGTCCAGGAGCAATGCTGGTAATGACATGCTCAGGCTGGGGTGGGAGGGCAGGGCTGGGGCTGGCTCCCCTCATGCCCTCAGGAGGGACAGGTGATGCTCCTGGGAGAGGCTCTTCTGGGTGAGGGGACCACTCACATGTCAGCCTAAAAACCAGCACGAGGCTCCTGAGGAGGGATTTGTTAATGTGAATCCCTGGAACGGGGCCATGCAAAGCCTCATCCCTCCTGCAGCACACTGGCACCAGTCAGTGCCTTTGCCCCTGCCCTGGGCATGAGGGAAGCTGAGAGGTTTGTCCTGACATGTGAACGTGGCCCCATCTCCCAGCCCGTGGATGCTCTGGGTGCATCTCTCTGCTGCCACCAAACTGTTCCTCTGCCCAGGGCAGAGCGTTTCCACTGCAGGGAAGCGCCAGAGCTCTGAGCACAGTGTCCCTGCAGGCTGGGGCTCAGCACATACCTGCAGCTACAGATCCCAGGTGGGTGATGACTTCCCGGCTGCTCCAGCCCCCAGCTGTGGGCACTCCGTGGGGATGCCAATGCCGATGCCCATCCCTGCGGCCACGGAAGCCCTTGGGGACAGCCACTGACCTGGCCAGCCACCCGTGGGGCTGGGGACAGGGGATGCAGGCAGGGCTGTGCCTCTGCTCTCCCCCACCGTGCCCCGCAGCTCCCTGGCATGGCAGAGCCCTCAGACAGTACCTGTGCGGCGGCTGCTGCATCTCCCTCCCCGGCTATCGATTGCGGCGCGGTGCTGAGCCGACGCAAATCAATTTGCAGGGATCCAAACCTCAGGCAGGGTTGACCCCGGGCGCTCAAGGACACGGGGACGACCCGCAGCAGCCCCACTGCAGCATCCCACGGCAGCAGGGCCTGGGCAGGGCAGGGCAGGGGCTGTGCCGGGGCTCAGCTGCCGTGCCACGCTCCCCGCAGCCCCCGCTCCGGGGATGGCTATAAATAGCCCACGTAGCAGCTTGTTATGGGCTGCAGCGTGCCCTGGGATCCTTGGGGATGGAAGCACTAAATAAAGGCAGGGCGTTCGCGTTCGTTATGAGCCGCAGCGCTGAGCGGGAGCCCCGGCCACGCACCGCGGGCGCCCTCCCGCACGGACAACCCCGCACGGCACGTCCTGGGCTGCTCTGAGCACAGCGGGGAAACACCCTGCACAGGGCAGGCAGCTGCCCCAGGGCAGCACAGGAGCTGCCCTGCACCCTAAAGCCACGGCCACCAGCTCTTGCTGCCCCTTCTCAATGCTGGTCAGTCCATCCCTGCTCGTGTCTCAGCCGGGCTGCACATCTCCTGCAGCAGAGAAGGATAGAGGCTGCACAATGGGGCTGCACTCAAGCAGCCCACAGCTCCCTCCTCCCAGCTACTGGTACCCAAAAACCCCCCAGCCCTCTACCCCCACCCTTCCATCAGCCCCTGACGGCACAGGCAGGGACTGACAGCTCCGTCACCACCCGCCCTCCGTGTGCCCCCTCTCTTCCCACCACCCAGCTGCCACTGCAGCAAGAAACAGCTCTGGTTAATCAGTGCTCAAGCCTGTTAATTTGTGTTTGCCAGGCAGCGAGGAGAGGAGGGAACCAGGACTGCAAATTCCATCCATTGCAGGGCAGCTCCTTGCTCCCTGGACCGTGGTGGGGACAGGGCAGAGTGCAGGAGAGGTGGCTGGTTTGGAAATGTTTGGTTCCAAAACAGTGGGATGCACACATACACCTCAGTGATGTGGTGCTCCAGCCCCACAGGGCTTCTTTTCTGCTGCCATTCCATCTCACAGCCATCCCTTCCCCTGTCTGTGCAAGGGCAGGGGCTCAGCCACAGCCACAGGGCTGGATCCTGAGCAGGAACACGCACCCTCAGCCACTCCACAGCTCTATCCTCATGTGGGCTCAGGCTCCCCAAGGCTCTGCAGCCACCATCCTCCCCAGCAGCCAGCAGGGAGCCTCCACCAAGCCCCTCACATCCCCCCTCGCCCCAGCCACTACAACAGCACCTCAATCCCACAGAGCCATGGGCACCATCACCCTATCAGGGAAACCAGGGTTAATTATTTCCAGGCACAGCAGCTCTGTCAGGTGACTGCCAACCCCAGTGGCTGCTCTGGCATCACTCACCACGGCATGGGAGCGTTGGTCTTGAGACATCCATTCCCCTCAGGGACTCACTGCAGCTCCTTCCCAGGGTCCCTGCAGGGCCTCACACATCCCAGTTTGTGGGAGCTGGCACATCACCCTGCACTGGAGCTCCCATCTGAGATTGGAGCTGCCTAAACCTGCTGCCAAGTGCTCACCACAGAGCCTGGACAGGGGCAAATTGGGCATTCATGCACGAGCAGAGGGAGTGTTCAGGCGTGAATTCATGGGGCACTCATGCACACACTAACTGAGCACCCCTGCCTGAGCTGGATTGGCACTCATGCAAAAAGAAAGCAGGTGACCATGTGTGCACCAACTAGGCACTCATGCATTAATTATTTGGGTGCTTCTAGGAGCACCCAGATGAGCACTCTCTACAACTGCCTGACAGGAGGCTGCAGTGAGCTGGGGGTTGGTCTCTTCTCCCTGGTAATGAATGACAGGACAAGAGGAAACAGCCTCAAGTTGCCCCAGGGGAGGTTTACACTGGAGCTGAGGAAGAACTTTTTCCCTGAGAGGGGTGTCAGCCCCTGTGCCAGGCTGCCCAGGGAACTGGGGGAGTGCCCAGCCCTGGAGGGATCCCAAAGCCGTGGAGCTGAGGTGCTGAGGGCCATGGGGTAGTGTTGGGCTGGGCAGGGTGAGGGGAGGGCTGGGACTGCAGCAGCTTCAAGGGCTTTTCCAACCAAAATAATTCTATGATTCTAGGTGAACTAATTGCGTGCTCATGCATGATTTCATCAGGTGCTCATGCACGAACCAGCTGGGTGCTCATGCATGGACTGACCGAGCACTCATGTGGAAGCTCACTGGGTACCGCTGCAACAACTGATTAGGCACTCGTGTAAATTAGTGCAATGAGCAGATAACACACCTATGCATACACTAATTGGGCACACAGGTGTGAATGGATGAGGTGCTCATGTGCAAGTTAACAGGACACTGAGGCATGCACTGGTTGGGGACACAAGCAACAGTTCATTAGGCACCTATGCATCAGCTAACAGGGTGCTCACGCACAGAGCAGCGTGTGATCCATCAAGAATTAACTGGGCACCCCTGCACAAATCACCAGGGTGCTCATATGTAAATGAGCTGTGCACTGGTGTGTGCATTAATTGGGTGCTCATGTGTGAACTCATTGGGTGCTGATGCATGAGCTCATCGGCCCCTCATGCGTGAAACACCGCGGCGCTCCGGGGTGAACCCCGCACACCCTGCAATTTATCCCCAACACACTCCACCCCTCTGTGAAACACATATTTAACAACTGTCTGAACATTAATCTGTTACAAACTCCACTTTCAACATCACCACAACAGTTCATATCCTCCAATTAGGAGCTGCCCCCTCCCTCCCTGCCAACAGGGCTCAGCAGCGCATGCACACGCTCAGCACGTTTCACTCCTTGCCCCTGGGACCCAGATTTGGGGCTCAGCATCACAGCCTGAACAAATTAACCCTTGAATTGTCCTCACAGAGCAATCACCCTACAGAACAAGTAGCCAAGAGGAGGTACTGATGAAGGGTAGGAGGTTGGAGGTGCCGATGAGTGAGGTAGTTGTGGTGCTTCATCCAGCCCCAAAATGAGCCCTGGGCAGCATCTGCTTGGTGCAGCACAGGCATCTCCCTGTGGGGAGGGGAAGGGATTCATGTGTCAGGGCTGTCTGGGACAATCCCCAGCAGCCTGGGCTGTTGGGTGGCTGTTGGTGTCAGAGAGAAGCACCCACTGGCCCCTGGAGATGGCTGGAGAGGGGGCATAAGATTCCTTGCAGCAACACACTGCCCCAGCTCAGCACCGGCCCCAGCACAGAGCCCAGTGCCCATGGGAGCTGTGCTGGGGGTGAAAGGGGTGAAAACAACCTCCCAGGCTGCCACAGGCTCAGCCCTTCCCCAGGACCACTCATCACTCCACCCCGGTGCACCACAGAGCTCCCCCCAGTCCCCACACCACGATGAGAACTTCAAAGACACGCCACACATCAGCACTTGGGAGATGTGGGTTGTTTGGCCCTGACGAGCTGCTCTCATTAAAATCCAGGTTTCACTACGTGAGCACTGTCCTGGTTAAACACCACAGAGCACACAGCCTCCTGCTCAGCCCCAGCTTCAGGGCTGCTACAGTACCCCAGGGCTACCACAGCATCCTGGGGCTACCAGAACACTCCAGGGCTGGGGTCTGCTCCTGCTCCTGGGCAGGCACAGGGCTACCTTTGGGGAAGCAGAGTTAAAACACAACCTCAGTGAAATCTGTTCCACCCCCCTGGAAACAACCACAGCAGAAGGCTGTCTGATGACACTCTCTTTTGCCCCTGGAGATGAGCTGCAGCAGCTTGCCCAAACCACCGTGTCCCCATCCCAGCCCCAGCAGTGCCCAGTCCCTCCTCCCAGCCACGTGTCCCACACGACAGGTACCTGTCCCTGCAATATCCCATCACAGAGGGATGTTGGAGCAGCCTCCACACGCCTGCACCAATGCAGCTGGAGCTTCTGACCTGTGGGACAGGACATCCCCATCCCAGCTCATCCCCAGCCCAGCTCATCCCCAGCCCAGCCCATCTCCCCCATGCACTTGCCCAATTTTGGCTCCTCTCCCCATCAGCCACAGACATCAGCAGCATCACGGTGGGTCTGGGAGCCTCTGAGATGTCTGGAGCACGAGCCTGACTGTTATTGGTGTCATTTGTTACTGCTGAGATACAGAGCAAGGTGCAGAGGGAACTGCATGTGCGTTTGGCACTTTCCTTGCTGGCAGCTGCCATTAGTGGTCTGTCTTGCTCCCAGACTGGATAAACAGGTCCATGAGCAGCTCTATTCTCATCTCCCTTGGGGCTGGTACCAACAGAAAAGCCAATATGCAGTTAAAATCCTTTTCAGACTATTAAATATTTAAGGGCCCGACGTGAGGCTTTGGAAATTGGGTTCAGGGAAAAAGCAGCATCGTGGCAGAGGCAGCAGGGGAAGGGCAAAGGACGGTGCCTCCGTTTGGAAATGAATGAATCAGACTAAAACACACCCAGAGCAGGAGCTGGTGGCTGCAGCAGGTCTATCCCAGGCTGGATTGGATCTCAGCCTCCCCACGAGCCACTGCAGTGCTGCCCCACAACAGGGCTGAGCACGCCCAGGGCTGCCAGGCAAAGGGATGGAGCAGCTCCCTGCCCTGGCTGTGTCCTGCCCCTACCCAATCCTCTCCTCGGCTATGGGGATTTCAGCACGGCCTGCTGCTCCAAGCTGCCGTCCCCAACCCCAGGAGATGCTCTAGCACGAGTAGATGAAACACAGGCAGCTCCCCTTTCATGTAGAAACCAAAACCATGCCCTGAAGGAAGGACAAGGTGCAGGAGAGTGAGCCCCGTGGCAGCACCGCTGGGCTCGGGAACACACAGCAGCAGTGGCAATGGGAGAGACACACACCATACCTGGGGCTGAGCATCTCCTGGCCTGGGGCAGCAGGGCACACACCCTGGCTCCTTTCCCAGACAGCTCCAGAGCAGATGAGGAGCAAAGGGAGGAACAAAGCCACCCCACAAATGTCACCCCGACAAGGCCGCGGGCGCATCCGCGGGCTCGTCCCCGAAGGAGCCGCTTCCTTTGATGCCTTCAGAGCTTCTTGTTTCACAACCTTAATTATAGCGGCAGCAGCAAAGGTCAGGAGAGTGGTTAAGCAGATCCATTAACATGTCAGGGGATAAATGAAATGTGATTCTTCCGATGCCTGAGCAGCGGCAGCAGAGCCTGGTGGGGTCGGCTGCTGGGCTCTGCCGCAGAGGGAGCCCGACAGGCCCTCGACCACGTCCTCCCCATCCCACCCCGGCACCGAGCACCTCCCAGGGACTGCAGGGGCACCTCACAACCTGCTCCTCATAGCCCAAAACTTGCTTCACTTGCACCTTCCCACGGAGCCCCCAGCCCCACTGTGCTCAGTGACCCCGCGCCACAGCTGCACTGCCACAGCTCTGGGTTGCACACGGCTGCAGGAACAACAGGCCCCTCAGGCCCCCCTGAGATGGCAGACCCACTCTGCTCCCCTCTCCTCAGCACATCCACAAGGTTCTTTGCCACGTGCTCTCCTACCTCCCCCAAATTCCCCTTTTTGGGGCTGCAGAGAGCACTCAGGGCAGGCAGACATGCTCACTGGATGAACCATCCAGCACCAGCTCAGCCTCACACATCACCTCCCAAAAGCAGGTCCTATGGGGCTCCCACCCCAGGTGGCATCCTGCCCAGCCCAAAATGGGTGCTTGTAGGGCCAAGAGGCACGTGGCTGGTGCTGCAGGAGTGAGCAGAGGCAGCTGCCACACTCAGGCACTGCAGCCTGGCTTCGGGACTCCACGCTTCAGGTTATTTGCCCCAGCCTTTGCCCCTGAGGGATAACGGGTGTGTAACCAGCTAGCCAGCTCACCCCACTCACAGCTGGATGAGCAACAGGAGGGATTTCAACAGGACCAACCTGGCAGAGAAACCCAGTACCCGAGGCCAAATGCTTCAGAGGCTAAAAATAAACCAGCAGTGGAAAGCCACTGAGGTCCCTCCTCTGCTCCTCCTGCCCCTCTGCTCCTGCCCACGGGCACATTTCCCCAGCACAGCGAAGCAAAGCCCCAACCCAGTGCCCCCAGCGAGGAACTGACCCATTTTCCTGGCTGAAAACTGCTGCAATTGGGAGAATTTTCTTTCCTTTCCTGCAGGATTCAGCCCAGCACAATGTCCCCCCGTAACTACAAATCAATATGTTTGTAGTTCGCTCTTAAACTAATGCCCATTAATTCAGTGCATTACTGTCGAGCAACAGAGCCAGTTCTGAGGCTTATTGTAAAAGAGCAGAAAATGATGATGCCAGAGTGAGTTTAAAATCCACAAAATAGATCCCAGTAGGTGGGATGTGGTTCTTGGGGGGTGAAAAAAAAAAAGAGCATCTTCCTCTCCCTGCACCCACTCCACAGCCTGGGGCCTCTGAGCACCGTGGGTGGTGTTTTGGCACCTTCACCACGGCTCCCACGCCTTTGCTGAGGCCTCTGGAGCACTGGGACCAGCATCCCCACCCTGTGCCTGGGCCCAGCACTGAGGCCACTGCACCTACGTGGCTCTGAGCACGCCAGATTGCAGCTGGTGTTAACATGACATAGTGTTTGTAGCTCTGGAAAGGGGCAAGCTAGGAAAAGGCAACTCTGCAATCTAATCACCCCCCAAAAATGATTGAAAAGAGCTAAAACGTGCCTTTCTGAAACAATCTCACGTTTTTAAGCCAGTTTCATGGTTTTAAGGGTCGTCAGGGCTGTGGCTGGGCAGGCCTGGGAGCTCAGCTGCAAGGAGGGATGCTCAGCACTGCATTTCTCTCCCAGTTTCTCTCCCAGGAGTTCATGTCGAGCCATTCCCACCCCCAACACGACACCTTTCTGCACCCACAGCTGCACACGTGTGCTTTACAGAGCTTTACACAACGGAGCAGCAAAGCCCCAGCACCTTCACAAACCTCCAGCTTTGACAATGACCCTGAAAGGCTCTTAAACACAATCCCAAATCCCCCTGTGGCCCTGAGCCTCGAGCACTTGGCCCAAGAGAAGCCCAGGTTTAAATCCCTGACAAAAGAAGGGCCAGCAGACACAATCCAGGGAGGTTCCTTCAAGTCTCAGGCATCACCACCTCCTGGGACAAAACACCCAACAGCCCAAACTGTGTCTCTGAGCTACCTCAACGAGGCATCAGGAAGATTCATAAATTAATGATGATAAAACACTTTCAGGAGCTTTTGGATGAAAGGCTCTATGGAAGCACAAAGAATTACATAATTCATTATTCATCATCACTCGGTGTTGGCCTCTCCTGCACGCTCCTGCAGGGCACCAGCCTGGCCTCGGAGCAAGGTTAAATCCTCACCCTGCAGCCCGGCTCTCCCCAGCCTGTGCCACTCCAGCCCCTGGCAAATGGGTGAGCTCAGCACTGCCAGACATTGCTGGGCACTCTGGTGCCCGTGGATGCTGAAAGGCACAAGGTGATGGGTCCAAATCAACAGGACGTGGGCAGTTGGCACTTGAAGAAGCCCTCGGATGTCCTTCTCCATCTTTAGGTGTCCAAGTGCCATTAAAACCTGGCCCCTGGCACTGTCAGTCAGGAGCAGAATGGGGAAGGGAGCCAAGCAATGAGGTTTCCAGGCTTCTGCTCTTCCCTGTCCAGTTCCCAGCAGGGCCTGGGACAACCTGCTCTTAATGCCTGCAGTAAAATAACTCTCACATCTCATGGAGACCCCGCAGCATCCTCGTTAAGGCCACTGTGCCCACCACTGTCCTGGCACGTGAGCAGTCCCACACTCCTCTCCCAGATGCTCCCACCACCCACTTGCCCCAAGATTATGCAACTGAGACAAAGAAAGAGAAATGCCACAAATAAGAGACGGAAAGACCCGAGGGGACAGTGGCCAGAGGACACAAGAAACCACCAAGCACTGGAAGAGCACCGAGGGCACACGGCACGGGCTGCGGGGCCTCTGGGTCCCGTGGATAAGACAAATGTGTGGAGAAGCCATGGGGGGCAGGGACAGGGAGTGATTTCTCCCCATCCCTCTGATCCTGCGAAATCAAGAAGGGGCTTTTTGTTACTTGCTTCGTTTAGTCTGGCAATGGCAAAACCAGAACATGATGCAACGGAAGGAAATCCCGTCGTGGGAGAAACCTTCCAGGTAACGCAGCCACAGCTCACGCTGCCATGGGAACCTCCCCGGGACAAAAGCAGGTCCCTGTCGTTACATACCAGCTACAGGCTCCTGCAGACATCTGCCCAGATGTGCTGTGACAGCAGCAGAAGCAGCAGCACGCATGAGGCAGGGCCAGCTCAGCAGGGAGGGAAGGGTACCACATGCTAGGGATGCTCTCAGAGGGATGGTCATCACCAGGCACCAGAAAGGTGCTGATATACCACAGTGCTGTGGAGTCCAACCTCTCCCAAGCAGGGCCCCAGAAACTCTGCAGCATGGGATGTATCTGTGGGTATGACCATTCCCTGCCTGAGCCACAGCACGGAGGTCTGGATCAGTCCCTCTCACTGTCCTCTATGCAACCCTGCGCTCCTACCTGCCCCTGCTCTGCCTGGACTCCCCAAAACCCAGAAGGAAATCGGTATCTTTCCAATCTGCCAGGATCTGAAGGCAAATCAGAGGCTCCCAGGCGCGCCTGGGAGGGCCCTGTGAAATGCTTTGCCAGGCAAGGGAACGTGCACTCGCCTTGACAGCTGCAGGAAAGGGGCAGAAGCACTCAGCAAAAGTAATTAATCTCAGTGATGAGAGGTGGGATGAGCACAGCTCAGCAAACAGAGCCTGGGATTAGCGAGGACTCTCCCTGACAGGCTCTGTAGCATCGGCACACGATGGGCTGCTGTCCCGGGCTCCAGCCACGCTGCTGCCCCACGGCAGGGCTCTGCACAGCTGCTGCTGCCCCATCTGCACAGGCACCTCAGACAGGCTGGGAACACACCGAGGGAGCAATCAGAGCACTGGAGTCTGTTTTGGAGGGGTTGCAGTGGGAGGGGGAAGGTAGATTGAGGAGCAGAAAGTTGGGAATAGAGTGATTTTCAAGGCAATGACCCTCTAGTGGCTTTATCCAGCACGAGAGACACCCTTGTGCCCGCAGGCCACCGTTTCACCTGCACTGTGATGGGTTCAGACACGGGACATTGGTTAAGACACGAGACATGGCTGCCTGTGCGCCCTGCTGGGGTCAGCACCCTCCCCACACTATCAGAAGCCACCCCAGGGGTGCAGGAAGCCCAGCACGCAGCAGATCACCAGCAGCTGAGGCTGTGCTGGGGCTGTGGCCTCGCACATCCCTCTCCATCAGAGACTGGATCGCCCAGGGCTGCAAACCCAGCGGACGACTGCAGCGCAGCACTAATCGAACCCGGCCCAGCGCGGCTGCACCCGCCGGGGCTCACAGCTGCAGCCAGGACACCAAAACCCAGCGCTCAGCTCCAGCTCCAGCCAGGGTCTGTGCCCAGCCGGGGCACCCCAACCTCTCCTACCATCACCCACGGTTTGGCTACGCAGACATGCCCCCCGCAACCTGTCCTCTGCCTGCCTGTGGCACAACAGAGAGAGGCAACCCCGCGTGCAGGGTTGTGCAATGCACCAGTATTGTCTCTTCTCCATATGGGAGAACTTGCTGCATCCTAATCTATTGCCTTTTTGGGTAAGTGCTGCCGTGGGACTGCAGCAATGACAGCAGGGAGAGCTCGCAGGTCTGCTACGCGTCAGGGGGAGAGCTCCGACCTGCAAGCACTGAGACAAACTTGAAGCACCAAAGCCTTTGTTTCCTTTGTGCATCCTTCAGGGAAAAAGAAAACACACCACCACCAACATAACCCAACTGTTTCTGCTGCAACCGGATGGCTCAGGCACCAGCCACGTTAATAAGATTACAGCAGAGGTTCAGACGGGAAAGCCACTCACTCAGAAAATCAGGTTATTAAACTGATACTGAGACACTCACAGAAAAACACCCAACTCTCCGGCGTCAGGCTCCTCACTTCAGAGCGTGGTAACAAAGGAAACCCCTCCAAGCAACGCACCCAAACTTTGAAAGCCACCCGAATGGCTCGGCTGCTCGTTCAGGGAGAAGGTGCCTGGCCGCAGGGAGGCTGCAAGGGCAGCGCAGCCACCACAGCCCGGGCAGGCTGGCAGCCAAACCCCGGGGCCAGGCAGCCCGGGAGGAAGGATGCTCCGAACACAGGCTGGCGGGTGCTCAGGGATGGAAGGCGCGTTGCTCGGGGTGGGCAGGATGCGGCCCGTGTCCCGCTGCTACTGGAGGCTTAGAAACAGGCCACGGAGAACCGTTTCCAGAAGGAAACGGAGTGTTTCTCGGGGTCCCTACCCATCTCCTTGCCTTGCGGGGCTGGCTTTTCATCCTCTCCGGCTAATGTCTGAATCCTCACACCAAACCCGGCCGAGCCAGCGCCCTCCCCCGGGAACAGCCCCGGGCACAGCCCCGGGAACAGCCCCGCGAACAGCCCCGCGAACAGCCCCGGGAATAGCACCGGGAACAGCCCCGGGCACAGCCCCGCGAACAGCCCCGGGAACAGCCCCGGCCCCGCAGCAGCCGCGGGCAGAGGCCGTGCCCGGCCCCGCGCCCCCGAACGCCCCCCGCAGCCCCCGCAGCCGGGCCCGCACACTCACAGTACGTTTTCCTGGTCAGCTCCTCCACAACTTCAGGCTTCAACTTGCTGTTGGATTTCCCCATGGTGGCCGGCAACGCCGTCAGCCCCGGCAAAGCGCCCAGCGCCGGCACGCCCGCCGCCTCCCGGCCTCAGCGCGGGGGCATGGAGGGCCGGGCCCAGGCGGGGCAGCGGGGGGCCGCGGTGCCTCGCTGGCAGCTCCCGGCCCGGCTACATCCCGCGGCGGGGCCGGGCAGGGCCGCGGAGCAGAGCCGGCAGGGAAAGGAGGAGGAGAAGGGGCGGGTGGGTGGCTCTTTGTTGCCGGCGCTCGGTCGCAAAGGCGAGCGGCGAGGCGCTGCAGGGCCGCCCTGCCTGCGCGCGCTGTGTGTGCGTGTGCCCGGGGCTGTGTGTCTGTGTCTGTGTGTGTGTGTGTGCGTGTCTGTGTGTGTGTGTGAGTGCGTGTCCCTGGCGACACGCACCCTCCCGCCCTCCGCCGGCAAGGCGCGGAGCGGCCGCGGCCGCGCTGCGGGGACACGGGCGGGCGCTGCGCCCCGCCCCGCGCTGCGGGATGGAGCCGGGGGAGGAACGCGGCTCCGGCCCGGCCCCGCCGCCAGTGCCGAGGGCTGCAGGCGGCACCGGGGAGCGCAGAGCGGGCTCCCACGCGGGGATGCCCCCCACGCACACGGCCGATGCTGCAGCCCCTCGGGGAGCCGCGGGGAACACGCGCGGGGATGGTGGGGAGGCGAACGGGGGGGAATGGTCGCGGGAGCGGGGGCCCTGCCGGGCTCTGCCGGCCCTGGAAGCCGGAGGATGGGGAGGGGGGAGCTGGCAGCGAGGCGAGCCTCCGGGCCTGGGGGATCGGGGTGACCTTGGTGGGACACCAACACCTTCAGCGGAAAACAGAAGTGTCATCCAGCCTCCGGAGCCAGCGAGGTCCCTGCTTCTCATCCCAGGGCTCTGTCAGCCTTCATTGCCTCTCTGCAGCGTGCACTTAAAAGACCAAGTTCAATGCCTTCAAAAAACCCCACACGTTCAACCTACAGAGGCTTTGTGGCACAGCCAGGAAACCATACAAGTGCTAAAAGCAGCGGCACTCTGCTCTTTTCCACCTCAAAACCATGCACAGCTTTATACCCCACAAGAGCTCTCTGTGTATGGGTGCACACGTTCATTAGCTGTACCGATGCACACGATAAATACAGTTTTCTTCCTGCCTGTGTTGCAATAAAGGCCTCGCTGGAGCTGCCCAGGCATGCCTCGGCTTCTGTGGAAGCTGCAGAGGGAAAAAACCTGGGCTTGGATACAGTAAAACCTGTCTGAAAGGCTGCAGAGAGCCCAACACAAAACACACAGGGTAGCTGCAAAGGAGCACAGCCGATACACCGCTGGTCTCTGCACCCTTCTCACCAGCAAAGGGTGACCTGACACTTCTCCAGGGACACATTCCCCAGGTAGATGTTTCTCAAATCCATAGTCCTGTTTTACCCAGCCCTTCACAAACAAGCTTGTTAAGGCAGGAGAGTATAAAAACACCATCACCACATCCCAGCTCGGGCACCCAGCAGCACACCCCGGGCGATGAACAGGGGGAGCGGCGCTGAGTGACGGGATCCGCAGCACACGGCTCTGGGGGCTCAGTGAGGCTCACATCTTCCCTCCTGAGTCCCTCCCAGTCACTACCAATATTTGCACAGCTTTTAGAGACAAAGGCCTGTCTGGGACCCAGGCAGATTTCAGTTTGGTCTTCAAATCCACTGCAAAGGGAGGTTGTGCAGCCCCTTCCTTTGCTGTCCATCAGCAAGATCACCCCCTTTGGCAGTGTTCCCTTCACCCGTGGTCACCGGGCCGTGTCCTGCTGTGGGCAGAGCACGACCTGTCCCTGCCCAGCTGGGGTGATAGGCAAGGCTGGTATCCCAAACCTTCCCCACGCAGCACAGACTTTTTAATACAATCTCTACTGAAGCAAAACTAATGTTAAAGGGATTTAATTCTATTTAAAACTCGACCCTGCCTTCACCACGGGGGAATGCTGGAGAGAGCTCAGATCACACAGCCCAGAGGACAAAAGTAATCGGAAACTGTGCATGCCACTCACTTTCTCTTCTTAATTATTAGCTTTAACCCTATTATTGCTTAAATAACAGCACTAGTGGCATTTTCTGGGAGACAGTGAGTTTTCTATAGCCAGAGGAACACTGATCCAGCCTGGAAAGACTCCTGGGGCTGGCAGGATTGAAATCTGAAGAGCAGCTGGGGCACAAAACAACGCTGTCTAGCTGAATGTGGCCGGTGCACTAGGGAAGGAGCAGAGTGGCTTGTCAAGAGAGGAAAATCCAACACAGTGCAGCCCTTGAGAGCAGCTTTGCTTGTAAATGCCCCTGCCTCTCTCTTCCATAGCAGTCCTTGGCAGCCAGGGCAGTGCTCACATCTCCCCTCTGTGACTGCAGCCCGGGCTGGCTCCTTCCTTAAGCAACTGCTTGTGCTGCTCGAGTGCATCAGCCGTCTGCTCAGCAGATCGCAAGGCGCTGCCATGGAAATGCTCATTCCCTGGGTGATCTTGGCTGTTACCACTGTGGCTGGAGCAGGGTCTGGCTCACAGGGAAGACACTTCACTTCTCCTGCCACACCAGCACCAGGGGCTGGGATGGGAGCTGAGGATGCTCCACGCTCTGACTGCAAAAGCTGGGAGCTGCACTATTCACTTACAAGTGTTAAATAAAACCACTGAGCTCCTTTCTGAGTTTTCCCCAGGGCACAGCAGGGCTGTCAGGCTCAGCCACGCAGCCTTTGTTCCACGTGGGCTCACCATGCTGCGTGTGCTTCACAAAGCACCCTCAGGTGCCATCACCAGGGCTTTCCCCACCGTGTGCCTGGGGATTTAATTGTCAGGATCACAGTCACCTAGTGGGAATTGTGTTGCAGTTGTGTGACCATTCCCTTTGCTTCCTTGGAAAAGGTCTTTTCTTTCCTCCCTTCCTTGCCCTTGCTGATGTGCTCAGATCTGAAAACTCAGGGGCATAATGTAGCTAAAGCACAGCACACTGCAACCCCCACCATGGGCATGGCTGGAGCCACGTGTGTGACTGGAAGCTGGGGATGAGGCAATATCCAGTATCCCACACTTGTACTCTTGGATATGTGTTGATGCAGGAGCTACCCTGGGGAGATGAGAGGCAGGGGACGGGCTGAGCTGAGCCATAGATCCCTGCCCATCCCCTGCTTTTCTCCTCCCCTTCCTAGGGCTGGATGAGGCCCCAAACAAGGTCCATTCATGCTCCAGGCTTCACCCTTTTTCTTCTAGTCCATCATTAAACCCACAAATCCATCCATTACCACTGTCTTCATGGCCAATGTCACCCTCAGACCTTGTGAACATCCCCCTTCCACATCCCACTCATGCAGATGGAGAAGATGCTCCAAACCCAGGCGACCACACAAGCAAGGAATCCATTGCTGGAGACAGCAGCAACAAACAGCCTTTGCCTGGCAGTGAACTCACTGAGCAGAGCACAAACAGCCTCTACTTTGTGCTTGTCTCATGGAAAAGACAAGTTTTGCTAAGAGGTTTTTGTGCCAAAGTAGGGAGGCGGTCAGCTGGGGAGTGGAGAAGCCTCAAAGCCAAGGATGGGGAAGGGACACACACACACAGAGAATTAGTTGTATCAGCTACAAAAACAGTGGCTATTTTAAGGTTTATGCTTAAGTGATCTGACTTGGTCAGAAAGAGCCAAAGAAATTATTGGCATCAGTGCTGGCTGCTCCACCAGACAAGCCCTGGTCATTGCTGGCACAGAGAGCCACCAAAGCAGATGTTTTTGGAGGGCTCTTGAAAGAAAATGCCAATAGAGCGAATTCAACATCCCTGTGCAAGAGGCACAAAGCAGGAAGGCTGGAATGCACCAGCTAGTCCTGGGGACATCCTCACCTGTGCCTCTCAGGCATCACTCTAACCTCAGATCACAGCAATTTTACATTGGTGCATAATTTCAAGACTGTGAGCAGCTTCAGATGGGAAGCCACAGCCTCAGGCTCCTGAGCCACCGAGTTCCTGAAGCTCTTTTAAGGTTGCCAAGAGCGAGTGGTGCTGCTCTTGCTTTGCCCCTGGTTGTACTGTGGGCCACGGGAAGCGCCGAGAGACGGTGGTTCCCTTTCTAACTGCTTTGATAGCTGAGCTATATAGAGCTAAACAAGAAAACCCTCAGTAATCATGATTTATAACCCAAAACACTCTGAGACCTGAACTCTAGCAGCCTGTCACCATTATAAATTAATTGTGGCTAGCACAGCATTTTAGTGCCAATACACAGCGCAGCCTCTGATAAAAACCACACCAGGCACAACCCGTACCACACTCAGCACCAGGAATGGTGCCCTGCAGGCCCTTTCCCCAGGAAACAGTTGAAGTGATGGCAAAACACAGAGGAAGGTCTGGAAAGCAGCAGGACTGTGCCAAGGCTGCCTGTCCAGCTGTCCTTCAAGACCGCCACGCAGCCGCCGCGCTGAGTGTTACAATTTGCTCCACTATTAATTTCTCTGCTCAATTCTAGCATATTTTTTTATGAAGACTCGTCTTCTTACAGCCTCTGGGGCTGTAATTGTTATGCTAATGTGGGAACCTGGAAAGGGTGGCTGTGGTGAACTCATCAGCTGCTCTTGCCGGTTGCCTGCTGCGTGCAGCCAGCAGTTGGCTGAGACAAAGCCAAGCAGGAGGAGGTGTTGCCATCTTCCCTTCGTGTGCCACGTCGCAAATCACAGCTGGTGACTTGGGAAACCACCTTCTCTTTCTGCTCCTCACACACTCATCCTGCAGCACAGGAACTGCAGAGCTTCACCCAAGATACCTTCAAACAAGGCTTGATATTAAAAGCAGGCAGCACGTTTGCTCAGGGCTCCTCAGAAGGAGAAGCACCGTTGTGTCTGCAGGAGATAAGGTCACAGTCACAGAGGTAGCAGCAAAGACACCCTGCAGCATCGACCAGCGCCATCAGGGCTGAAAGAGGGGCTGGAGAGGCTGTTCTCCACGCTGTGAGGGAGGCAGTGCACAAGGTTACTGAGCACCATTCACCAGTTCTGCTGCCCAGCTTCAGCTGAGGTTTTTATTAAAAACCAAACCAAAAACTCTGAGAGAAATGTCCCTAAAACTTCAACACTGGGGTTTGGAGCAGGAGAGAGATTTTTAAATAGCATATGCATATAGAAAGACCTTAAATTGAACGGAAAGGTCTGAGGCTGGCAGCTGTCTGCGCTCCTGCCCCCACCTTCACTCCCAAGGTCGCTCGGGGTCGCAGTTGGTGTGATGCTGAGCTGTGAGCACCCACAGCGGGCACAGGGGAGGAGCTGGGGTGGTGGTTTTCACGCCATGAGCCAGACAGAAGTCAGCCTCTTTCAAAGCTTGCTCATGAGTCACAGAAGCTCGGCAGTATGGTGCGTGGATTCTGTCTGCTGCGCCCTCCAACCTGCCACAGCTGCTGCCGTGGGGCCGCGGACTCGACTGGGCGCTGCTGACCTGGGCTGGTGTTAAGATTAGAAACAAGTCCCTGGAGCAGCTGAGTAAGCAAGCTGTGCTGTCAGGAGTGATGTCTGTCCACCCAAACCCCACCCTCCAGTCCTTACATTAAAAAACGATCAAACAAACCAACCACACACTACAAAACCCCCAAAACATTCAATCCCACAAAATCCAGCGGTGCCTGTGCTTCAAATCTCACTGAGGTTGAACTGTTGCCTCCCACAAGGTTGCTCTGATTCATGGCAACACACAGGCGGTGTGTGCTGGGTAAATCCCAGCAGAGCTCTCTGCTCAATTTTTGCAACAACAGTTAAAACTGTAACTTACAATGAATACAGATTAGGGCACACACAAACCAGCTTAACCGGGAACTTCTGTGTTCCTCTGACGGAGCAGCTGAGCTCACTCAAGGCATCTACAAGGTTTAACAGTAAAACAAAAATGAACCCCCAAACCAGAAATGATGCATGCAATATCTTCCACAGAGAGATAAGCAAATGGAGAAGGACTGAGTCAGGCATTTTGTCCAGCTCACAGCTGATAGCAGGTCGTTCCCTGCAGTATATTTAGCAGTGATTTGTCCAGTCTAGTGTTGATTATCTAAAACAACACACAACTGCCTCCACTTTCTCCAGGGAGGTTGTTTGCAGCCAAACCCATCTCATTGGGAAAATGTTTCTCCTAATGTCTCCTTTCCCTCTGCTTTCCTATCACCCCACCTCTCCACAGCTCAGTCCTTGAGCCACGCTAATTAACTCTGCATCCATCCTGCTGTTTCCCCCGTGCAGCCATTTTGTAGCGTGCTACATCTTCTTGGCTCTCTTCAGTCATCACTTAGTCAGGCTTAACAGATTTAATTCTTGTAATCTGTCATTGCCAAACTCCCTCATCCCAATCACTGCAGCTGTTCTTTGCAGCCCCTCAGATCTGGCTACTGCATCCTGGTACAAGATCCATCCTAAACTGAAGCAGTTTGGCTTCCCCCAGGGGTTGACTGATCACAGCCACAGTGGCTCTGGGATTTCTTCTGGCTTCACAGAGCTCCTGCAGAACAAAGCAGCTCATGGGAAGAGGCAGCTGAGGCACTAGCAACATATTTACCCTTGCACAGGAGACCCATGTTGTTAACAGCTCCTCTCATTGCCAAGCTCAGCACAATCATCTCAAGATGGAGCAGTAAAAGGAGTTTTCAGGCCATGCTCTCCATTCTGATCCTGATCTGTGCCCCCTACCACCCCTGTCACAACCCCACCTCACATGCCTGTTTAGTTTTTTCAGCAATACAAGAGCCTTCTCTTGCATTATGTCTCAGCCACCCCACTACAAATACTCCACAGAGGAGAGTCACAAGAAACCAGTGCTACCTCACGTTATTTTCTGTGGATGAGAAGAAAGGGAGGACATGCATTTGCTATCACTTAAGACACATGAAAGCCCTTGTCTCCTAACTGAGAACCCCCGTATCAGGATCAGCTGTGCCAATACAAGCTGTGTTATTACCTCTTCTGTAAAAAGCAATTTGTTTTTATTGACCATTCACTATACAGGGCACTACAACACGCTCCTGCTCATTAGAGTCTGTCAGTCAGAAGGCAAAGGAAGGTAAAAGCAAGATTTAAAGAGAATGCAGCTCGTTGCAGTCATGAAGATAATCTTGCTAGAGCAAGAGCATTGACAGCAGGCAGCTTGGACTGCAACAAGGAGCAGCAAATGATCAAGACAGCTCAGAATTTCAGACACCAGAAGAAAATCCTTGAAGCAGGTAAAACAATTTACATCCTCTGGCAGCCACCACCTACAAACACAGGAAAGCTTTGTTAGGGCTCTGGCTGTGTTTATTCTCCCTCCATCTAAGTCTATCAGACAACCTCCATTTGCAGTAGACCACAAATACCTTGATACTGGGGGGCTTTTTCCTCCTGTCTGTCCTTGGAGATGACAGTCACAAATCAAGATGTATCTTTTTACCCATAACCTACATTTGGTCTCAATCTCAAGTGAGTTTCCCCACAGTTTAGTCCCAGTTTACAGCCCCATCCCTAACACTTCACCTTTCATTACAGCTCAGCAATTTCTTGTCCCAGTGCTGCTTACCCCACTGGAGTACAGTGCACCTAAAGGAGGGATGAGTTTGGCTGCTGCCAGTTTGAGGGGGAATGCTTTAAGGCCAAATATACAACAGATAGAAAAACCAGAGGATGTTTAGTTTGGAGAAGCCCAACATCCCAGAGTTACCTGCATGAAAGAGCTGTAAGGCTCCCCCAGTGCAGTAACCAGCCCTCAGCTCCATCACATGAAGTTTGTTTTATTCTACAGTGGTTTATCTGTAAGTCCAAAACCCACAGACTTTTTATAGTTTACTTCCCTGGTAAAACACCACCCACCCAAAGGCTTGAGGCAATGCAGAGCTGGCTGCTGGGGAGTTGCAGGATAGAGAACATGGGCTATTTCTGGTGTCACTCCTCTGTGGTAGGATGGAACTACAATGTAAACGATAAGAAACGTCTTGAAGGCTTACAATTTGTGATGAAGGACATTTGCTGCTGAGGGTGGGGGACTATCAGGAAGAACACTGGACAGAAATACTTTGCCCTCTTCCTCCCTGCCAACCCAGCCAGGTTGCAGCCCTGAAATGTGGGGTTAGATCCTGACACCTCAGGGAGGGAACAGCTGCAGAAGTCTCTAATCCCCATCACTCTAGCCTCAAACAAGCAGGTCTAGGACTGACCCCTTTGAGATAATGTGGGATAGATACACAAAGGATATTACTTAAAATACCCATTTCTACCCTTAATTTGTGTCTGGTCACCAAGGGTCAAAGTACCACCTCCTTCCCTTCCCTCACCTGCCTGTCAAGCTGACACTAAGCCCTATGGAATGAGATCCCAGCACTGGCTACCAGCAACAGCCCCAGATGCACAGGCCTTCCTGAGACTGCCAGGCCATGAGAAACACTTCCATTTGAGACTCAGGCCACAAAGCACTGCACGAGTTGAGCTTCCCAAACTAAAAGAGGATCACAGCTGTAGGACCTGGAGGGCTTTCAGCCTGAGGAGGGGCACCCTAGTGAAGCCCACTGCAGGGCACTGGCAGGAGAGGTGACAGGTATACAAACATTGCTAACATTTGGACCCATATCCACGCTGGGGGTGTTAATGGCTGCAAATTGAAGGCAGGCCTGGGGAAATGCAGACTTCAGGAACCACGGGACAGGTGGGTAGCTGGCAGTTCAGAAGCAGAGAATGAGATGTGTCAATTGTCTGGTCAATTTTTATTTTACATGTTTGCATCACAGCAGGAAAACCAAGTTACACAGACTGTCCTGATTTGTATCAAACCTGCCTCTCTTTGAATACTGTTGGTTGTTCTTTTAATAAAGCTTTAAAAAATACTGAAAAGAATCCATTTGTACATGTGAACATGAACTGAGGAACAGGGTATTTACACAGGTCACCCAAAAGCCTGCAACTGCACCTTGCTGTACACAGGAAAGTCTTTTTGAGTTCTCTTGGAGGCCATTCACTACAGGAATTCAAAGCTACATTGTACAAGGTGCCCTAAAGCTGCTTAATGACACAAGAGGATCTAGAATTAATTATTAATAGTCACTAAAGGGAAGCTATTTAGACCCATACTCTGTTGTGACAGAACACGTACCAGCCCAACACTCCAGTATCCTAGCTACAAGGAGTGCTTCTGATAAGGTAGAGGTCAGCCTCTACTTTATTACAGAGAGAACAGAACACTGAGTGAAATCCCACAGGGAAATATTTATTAAGAATTGTCCTTTCTACAGGATTGCTGCAGTCAAAACACAAATGGGTTCTTGAGGCAGTCAGCCTACAGGAGTGACTTTTGCCTTGGCTACTTTCTTCCAGCACCATCACTTAACACATGAGTATCTCGGTATTTGCCTTAAATCCCGTTCCAGCCACCTGCAAGTACGTACCATGCAGAGTTCTTACAGGATCATTGCTATATCAAAGAGAGAAACTATACAAGGAGGAAACTACACAGCTTCCCAGTATTGCTAACAGGCCCAAACAGCACCATACCCAGCAGCTACAAGAAATGCCAGATTTACCCAATTTAGAACAACATCTTCCAGCAAAGCAACCCCAGGGAACATAAAAAACCCACCATTACTCAGGTGCCTCTGGGCAGCACCACCTCAGTTTTCATGAAACATTCAGGTTACTGAAGTTGCACACAGGGTTTCAAACAGTGTGAGGCCTGTTATGTTTCAGACATCACTGTGCCTTCCCCCCGCTGCAGCCCCCAGCTCTGTGCTCCTTACAAAGGGGAAAAATGGGGAAATGTGTTGTGATTTAAGTGGTCATAACACAGAATCAATAAAACACATTTGCTTTAAAGTGACAGTAGCCTATTGGCTATCCTGAGAGGTCAAACTGAAGGAGACAAACCAGATGGACTGAAGGAGGAGGGATTCCCTTCCTTTCAATACCTGCATCACTACCTGATTATTTTTTTAGTAGATAAGCAACATTAGTTCTCAGAGCTCAACTGAACAAATACCCAGTATTTGCTGGAAATGCAGCCAGGCAAATTGCAAATAGAATAAAAACCCCTCAACCAAAACCCATCCCCTTTCTCATCAATTTGATTACCATCAGCCAGACTGCATTTCTCTTCACAGGATGGCAGGGGTTGGAAGGGACCTCTTAAAGGTCATCTAGTCTAACCTCTGCTAAAGCAGGAACCCTCCTCTAAGAGGAGTGTATGCATGGTATGAAAGACTTTAAACATTAGAAATCTCCTATTGGGCTTTCACCACATGTCCACCCTGGGCTGATTATAGGACAAGGCCAGAAGGAATGTTACAGTGCTTAAGGATACACAGTGGATGCACACTCATGCTAGAGAGAGTCCACTTAGCTCAGAAAAATACACCTTCCACATTACTAGCTCCAAGACAAAATACTGCAATGCAGCAAATTTTTACAACATGCTCCTAGGATATGCCAGCATGGAAATCCAGGAACAGGACACTCAGCTGGAGAGAAACACTGAACAATGCACTGCACAGATCATGACATGCTGAGTTAGATGACAGCATGAAAGAGCATCTTAATAGGACAGCATGTGGCTTCTTCAACTCGAACTGCTACATTTTGAGCGAGCAGCAGCATGTTCCAGATGACCCCATTATGTCTTGCTTTCTTTTAGTACATCTCTTGATGAACCATCAAGGAAAACATTTTAAGTCTGAAGAATGCAAGAGTCTGTCAGCTGCACTGCAAGGAGGTTTCCTCTGGAAGACAGGTTGCTGCACAGTTACAGCAGGAAGGAGGAGTGCATCAGTGCCATTTGCATGTCATCAGCGACAGGGATTTATTGGGGCATAACCTGCTTTGCAACTGAAGACTGATCCAATCTCATTTTTGTCTGCAGAAGGTGGTGAGCACTCCACTGCAGCAATGGATGTGAATGCATTCAACCCCATTTATTCTGAACTGCACCAGACCTGCTTTTCCAGGGCTCCTGTCATTACACCACTGGGCACTCATGGGGCAGTTGTTTTATTTGCTCACTTCAGTAAAAGGCAGAGAGAGGAAAGTAAGGCCATATCCCAAAACCATCTTTAAGCCACAAGGAACAATTCTATTTTCCCTCCCCATGAAAGCCAGAGCTCCCTAGCAGACAGCTGGCAGTGTGTGACAGGCAAGCACCGAGATAATCCTGCCTGGTGAGCTCCAAGCTGCTGCTTTCCAACAGAGAGTCATGCACTTGCCAGTCATGCAGATGTGGGATTGCCTTGGGAGGAAGGGGGAGGGAGCAGCCCTCCCTTTGATGCTCTGCTGTGCAGCACACACTCTGCAGCCATCCTCTCCATCCTCCAACATTCCAGGTTTTGTCCAATCCATCAGACAACCCTGCAAGACATTTTTTGAAGGCTTCGACCAGAAAATGTGGAAATTCACTTTGGAAATGGCTGCAGTGAGAACCTTCTCTCCCTCTATTTTGACTTGTACATCCACATTCACTAATGCTTACTTCTGGCTAGTTACTATTGTACTGCTGGTTACCACCCTGCATCAAGTGCCAGCTAAAGGTAGTTGTACAGCTGGTCTGAACCTGGGCAGAGCTCTTCTGAAAACACTTCCAGAGTACTGCCATGGCTTTTCATGCCAAGACAAAAAATAAAGTCATCCAGATTTTTGGCCTTTTGACTAGTGAGCCAGGGACTTGGCAGATAAACCAACACCATCTACAACTTCAGCAAAAAAGCGCATATACAATACCCCAATGCAACCTGAGACTGAGGTAAGAGCACCTGCCAGATGGGCAGCTCCACTGGTGCTGAGGTATTGAACAGGCAGCTGTGTAAAAGCAGCTCAGCACATACTGGGATCCCAGCACAGCCCCTCAGGTGTTTGGCCCAAATGCCACAGCCATCAGAATGTCACATCTCAAATGCAGAAGGTATTACCAGCTTCTGAAACGGCATCGTGTCCAGATTAACAGCTATCACACTTCTGTTACTGACAGCAAACCCTTCTCTCTCACACACCTCAGTGCCAACAGACTGCAAGTCTCCAGTGGACTACTCTGAATAAAGTTCAGATCTGAGCAGGCCTTTGGATGCAGAGTGACATTTCCACAGTGACAGACTAACTGGGGAGTGAGAGGATGAGGTTTTCAGGTACTGTATTGAAGTGTATAATGAGCTGGCACTGCCTGTGTTTATAGTCCAACTTCTCAGACCTCAGATACTTCATATGTAGAAGATTTCTTCACACAGAAGGCCCAAGAGGCTCACAGATCACCTAACAGCCTTTCTAGTGGTGTAGGCTCTCTGTTTCCACTAAAATTGCTATCATTGCTAGACAATGATAGCAGAAGTCAAACTATCACTGCTGTGATTGCTATGAAGTTACAGCTGAGGCAGAAAACATAGAAGAGGACTCTGTACCCAGAGAAGAGGGCTACTCTTATGCTGTAGCTTAAACCAGTTCCAGGTATCAAAGCAAGTATGTTAATTTCTACGATGCACAGAACCTGGGAAGAGAAGTGGCAACTGGAGAAAACAATGCTGCCCCTGAAACAACCAGTCTGGGCACAGACAGCTCAAAGAGCTCTACAATCTCTGTTCAAGGCTGAGGAAGAAGCAGTTCCAAGTTACAAAGAAAATCCTCCTTCTAAACTTGAAGAACCTAGAGGCTAACAGTCTTCTAATCAGTTGTGCTGCAGAGATGTAGTCCCTTCAGTACAAAAGCAACCCCTAAATGAGCTTGTCAAGACATTGGCACATCCCAAGCTCTGTGATGATGCCTATCCCTGTCACCCTGACAGAAGCACTTTCCTCCACAGCACCATGTGTCAATGTCTCTACATGAGTATTAAGGCTTCAGTCGGTCAGTGAGTTAGACTTGGTTTATTTTTCATTATCCTCACTACATCAGTGAATCACTTCTGTCCTTCCCAAATTAACAATCACTTCCTATGCCTTACTACTACAGCTATGGGCACCAGCTTGCCTTACTGACCATAGCAGAGTACTACAGATAAAATGCACGTGGCGTTTGTAACGTGGCTCTAAAGGCTCCACTGCAAGTTTGCAGCTAATAGTCAAGACTTCTGTAACTCCCCTGCATTCTGGTTCTGGTCATAACCTTCTCCTGTCCTGACAAAAACCACTGAGGACTGGGAGCTCCAGTTGCCTGGTTTTGGCAGTAATACCATTTTTACCAGTTCAGCTCACCTCCAATAGCAGTATCATTAATCCTACATAGCCAGAGAGGTACAAGTAACCACCCAGAGAGGCTAAATAACTCAGGATAATGGTGAACCACAGATTTATGCTTCAGTACATCTGCCAGACAACTTTCCACTGAAGATGCTGGTACTGTTTATACTGTGCCAGAACAGAGTGTCCTTTGAGATACCTTGAAAATATTGTTTAAAGCAGACGAAAGTGCTCTGGGTCACAACTTGAAATTAAATGTTGAAGACAGCATGGCAGCCCCCTAAAAACCAAGCATCAGTCTTACACCTCTTGTGTACTTCTCGTCAGGTAGGTGTGAATCAAGAGCAGCTCCATGAACAGGGCAGAATTTACACCAATGCTTATTGCACTAGGGGCTAGTGCCTTTAATGGAGAACAGTCACTTGCTTCCTGTATGGCAATACATTTGAAAACCTGACATGTTCCAGTGGATATCTGCATGGCTAAGACCAGACGGTACTTATCAACTCTCCCACTGACGTGAGCAGCAGCAGAAGTCATCTGGTCCAATAACCCATTTAGTCACTCAAATAACTGCAGGTGCTTCTATGACTTTGTTTTGCAATGTTTTGTCCAAGCCAAAAGGAGAGTTTATAAAAACAAACAAACAAACAAAAAAGAATACTTACATCTCTCATCTTCTTTTGCCACCTTCTGACACACTTGGAACTCTCAGCATACGTTACATAGCAAGTGTGTGTATATAGATATGCACGTTATATAAAATATATACTTTACATACACACTAAAGGTCTCTCTCTTCACATTAGTATTACACATTCTGGAGAAGGCAACTGCAAATAATTCAGAACACCTAATCAATCCAGAAAGGGGGAAAATGAAAAAAAAAAGCTACCCCAAATCCCTAGGAAAGCTTCAGGCTCCTTGCAGGTACCAAGAGATCCCATTTCTTATGGTCAGAGGAATAGTTATATTTCTGCTTTGCTTTGCTCCCCCCTAGGCACACCCCACTCTGCAGTTTCAGTGGTGGGAAGTGCCAGTTGCTTCCTTTCCACTGAGAGTAATATTAATAAATTAAAAAAAAAGAAGTTTCTCTGGAAGTGCTGCCTCAGTGCAGTCCCTCATGCTGTGGTTTCCCACTCGCCCTGGGGCTCTGCTGAACCGTTCACCACTTTCTTGACCTTCTTCATGCCCTCCATCACTCCAGAAGTCGTTACCCTGGAAGAGAAGAGAGAAAGCATCAGAGAACAGAACTTGAACTGTAACACTCACTTCACCTACAGCCCACGGTTGTCTTCCTGCACATACCACCATTTCAAATGCTTCTTTATCAAGCCCTAGCAAGTCTCAATGTTTGGTCTCTCCTATTGCTAACATTTTGCAGGCCAGGTATCTCCTTGGACACAGCACTGATGGGCACTGGGAGCAAGGCCACTGTCCTTGAGGGCTTTAAGGCCCTCCCCATCCACCATTAAACTAAAAGAGGAAATAGCATTTGTGGTACTTGAAAGAAGATAGCAGGAGTGGTTGAACAGTTAAATCAGCTGACCTTTTGCTAAAGTTTGAGCAGCTTACTTCCAAACTCTTTTCCTCTACAGCTGAACACCTTTAACTCTGTGCACTGCAGACTTTCTTCTGCATTTGCAGTGCTTTTAATAGGTACAACATATTATACAAATGCACACACGTGGACAGTGCCCCAAATGAACTGTATTAGCTTAATGCACACCAGCTCCTGATAATAGCAGAAGTACTCAATGAACAGCTATAAAACAGAGGAGAGAGGTCACCCTTTTTATACCATCCAAGGCTGGATTTGTCATAGCAATCTGACCATTGAACTAGAAAGATTCATAATACTGTCAAAACATCAGCAGATTGAACTGTTTATCCAGCCAGAACAGTCATCACTACTCTTAGAGCTACCTTGGCTATCCAACAAGCCCTTCAGCCCAGTAGCTTTCTCTGTTGACACACAAAACAGGCTATTCACATGCACAAGTCATCTGCTTTGTTCTTTTCCACCATATGATTCTCATTCCATGCATGTATTATTTTTTTTCCCCCACCAAAGAGCTACAAAGGTTATTTTGGATGCTGATAGTGAGAGTGCCAATAGTTCAATGCACTCCTGAGGGATGCCTGGAAGTATACACAAAATTCCTGTTCAAAGATGCTGCTGTCAGTCTTTGTGTGCTTTCACATAAGAATACTTGGTCTGATCAAACTAACTAACAACATTTTCACAGCATTACCCAAGAGAAGTAGTCTTCAGATACACTTTTCCGACAGTACCCTGAGTTCCACATGAGATATCAGCTTCTTTACATGTACTTTACATGTAAAAATTATTTACTCAAACTGGGGTGCTCAGTGACTCTAGCAGTGGTAACACTGGGATCATCAGTGGTTCAGGCACTTTACAGTGGGCCTAGGTGAGCTTGTGTGGAAAGGAACAGGAAAGAGTCAGAAGAGTACAGATCAAATAGCAACTTTATTCCCTATTGAAATTTTTAAAAAGGAAGGAGAAAAGACAGCAGGTTGCTTGAACCAGAAAGATGGAATCTGTAAACAGTAAACATTTGCCTGGAAGAAAACACATCAACACAGAGAACACATAGATCTCAAGTTCTCCCTGTTGACAAAGCTTTTCCCCGCAGTCACACACAAAAAAGTCTGGGGAAACGTGAGCTAGACAAAACCAAAGCAGATGCATAACTAATGGGAAAAGCATACATTGAGTGTACTTAATGGTTTCTTGTCAGATATGAAAAAACATTGAGTGTGGTTCCAGAGAGGTCTGGTTCACTTCTATTCAGTATTTTCAGTAATTGCCCGGGTAACAGAATAAGAGAACTTGCTTATTAGATTTTGCAGAAGACACTGAGAGCTATATATTTGAGAGCAAGACTAGAAAGCAGGAAGATTGTGGCAAATCGAAGTAACGGTCTGAAAAATATGGGATAATGCAGCAAGACAGCTACAGGGTTTGCTCTCCAAAAAGAATGCATTTTGTAATTACAGAATAAGGGGCTGAGTATCAATTCTTCAGGGAGGAGCTGAAGCTTTCAATGGACTACAAACCAAAAATGAGCAAGTAACATAGCACTACAAGAGCAAACATATCAGGGTATATAAATAGGTGTTTTGTACAAAGATGACACTTGACTCACAGCTAGTAAGATCCCACCTGGCACACAGCCTAGATTTTAGCACTGCACTCTAATACAATTACAAACCCATTGCACACCAAGATGATGACAGAAGTGATGAGAGGCTGAGGGAATGATCCACTTCCCACATTCACGGAGGGACAGGACAAACAGCTACATACTGAAACAGCAGACAGGTCTTGTCATGTCATTTGTTATCAGGGAGGCCATTTACTGTCCTGTGCCATGTCCCTCCCCAACAACAGCAAAGAATTGGGAGAGATTTCGGGAGGGGGGAATTCCTCAGCAGTGAAAGCTAGAGACCAGCTGATGAGCACTGTTCTTGTCTCATGACAAGGATATGGCAGAGCTCTTCAGTCCTAATTTGCTCAGACTGTTTGTGTACAACGGGCAATTCTTCTCCCTCTCAAAACTAATTCAGCCAACATGATCTAGTGCCCAGTAAGATAAAGGTACAAGCACTAAGACCAAGCACACTGCAGTTCTCCTAATCCTCTGAGTAGTCTCAGGACTTCTGACTTGCAATACTACCCATAAGTGTTCCTCTGTGGCAGTTCTGAACTGCATTTCTAGCCCACAAATTAGCAGCAGTTAAAATGCATCAAATCCTTCTCACTAAACCATCACTCTCCAGAGAGAATTTCTGTGGCTGTCAGAAGGATATCTGACACAAATAAGGCTCAAGAGGAGCTCCCTGAACACTCCACAGTGGTATATGCTGTGAAAGTTTCATGGGTTTCCTATTTCTCCCTTGCATTGTTTCCAAGATATCAAGAAATGGGTACACATTCAGAACCATCTGCAGCCCTTCATAGCTGTCTTTTCTCTTGGGTTTGTTTTATAGTTCAACAAGAAACACTGCAATACAGGCAGCACCCAGCCCTTATAAGCTACTGCAAACGGGAGTGAAAACTGATCAGTCATTGGGCAAAAAAGCTGATCTCTGCATGGGAAAGATGTGTCAGGTGAAGAAAATCACTTCTAATGGGGAGCATCATGAATCAGTCTGCCATAAAGTACAATCTGAGAGAAAGCAGAAAAAAGCAGCCAAGCAGACAGAATAGGTTGCTTCATGATACAGTGAAAAACTCCAGATGCCAAGGCATAAGCAAAGCTAGGGCAGCGTTACCACAACAGTTCACTGTGTTGAGGTTGGTTTGGGTGTTAAGGAACAACAAAGTTAGTCTCCATGCACTCAGTAAGATGAATTCACCAAGCTGAGAACAAAACCATTAACAGCTTCTCCTGCAATTCTTCCTCCAGTGGAAACATCGTAACCCCACACTCATATATGAACATCATGGTCAACCAAGATCTGTAGAAGAGACCTTTAGTACCTTGGATTTAAAGCAAACTTACTGAAGTAATGAAATAATTTACTGCAAGACTAAAAGAAATAAACCCCAAACTGCTTCCTTTCCCTTTCCTCACCCTCACCTTCTTTACTGTACTGCTTGTATTTTTGTGTTCATGCCTCAGAAACGGCATTAGGAGTGGAAGTCTAACAATTCTTTCTGCCAAGTGTGGCTGCACCTCTTCAGGCAGAGTACTTTAATCTAACAAACTGTCAGCAACAAGCCCACATACTGTCAGAACAGGCTCAAGAGGCTGCCCAGCACAGAATACTCAGAAAGCCACTTTGTTGATGATGAATAGCTATTGACCCTACTTGAGACAAAACAGACTGGCCCTTACTTCATGTTTAGCCATACTCTGCTCTCCACCAGGACAACTTCTGTGGAGCCTGCCATAACTGAAGAGAAAGTCCTGTAACATTTCTGGATCTTTTCTCCCAAGAGAAGTGTGTTAGTTGAAAAAGACTTATACATTTTATTTTGGAGAGTCATAAGGATCTAGAGAGGGAGGATTTGTGCTTTACTTTGCTTCTGTCACAGATACCTAAGTCTTTGCATTTTTCTTGAAACTTTGCAGTTTTCCACACTGTCCTTAACAACATTTACATTTACTGCCAGACTGAGCTTTGTGTAGTTAGCACTGCATAAAAACAGGCATCAACTAGAGTGCTGCACTTTAAAATGTCCTATTTTTTTTTTTCCTGGAAGACCAGCAAGCCTGGAAAAGAGGCTTGAAGACCTCAGGGCTGTCCTCTCCATTGGCTGATAGAAATGTCGAGTCTAAACAAACTGAATGCTTCTGCAGCAAATGTTTTGAAGAGCTTGATTTTAACAAAAACCCTCTGGGAGAGGAAAACAACCATAAAACCTGGCAATAAGACATGGCAGAACACCGTGAAGTTTGAAGTTTGCAAGCTTTTAACTTCTGCCATAGCCTCTGAAGACAAGTGGGTATTTATCACATGAAAGACAAAACACACTCATGCAGTGGTTAGTCAGGATGCTGTCAGGCACTTAGTCACTTGCTCAAATAAAAGTCTTGATTTCTTTTTTCCTCACACAAAAACAACATTTAATATTTATAAAAGCAAAAATAGGACCAACAAGACCAAGTCAACAAGGAATTTAATACGCTGTCATTGCAGTGCTTCACCTGTCACAGACTGTGTGTAAGCCCTGCTTGTCAAATACATGTAAACTTCACCTCCCTGATGCAGCTGGGGAAGGGACAAGAAGACAATTACACCCTGCCAAATGCCCAAATGGAGTAAAACTTCTGGTGAATCAGATGGGAAAAATTCAAGCAAGGCTGATGGGAACAACACACAAGGCACAACAATGGAAACTCCCAAGGCAAAGAGAAAATGCCTTAGTAGGAAAAGGCTCAGAGAGGATCCTGATCCTTGAGTTTCTAGGAACATCTGTTTCGCTACTGTAAATGAATTTATTAGTTCATTAAACTTCATCAAGCTTATTTCTGGGAAATTCTCCTAAATTTGGCAGCTTCTCTAATTCCCTGAAATCAGAAAATAGGAAAGGTGCCATATTATTAGTCCTAAAAAACCTCAAGTAAAAATTCATTAAGCATGTAATGGAGAGTTAAAATTCACTCTAACAGGCAAGAAGGAATAAAGCTCATTCCTCAATGAAAATTCCAGGGACATCTTCCAGTTCAGACAGTGCCTTCCTGATGTGGATATTTAACAGCTCCTAAATGAAACCAGTTTCTTACATAAACCACTTAAACACCTTTAAGTGACAGTGATCTTAAGGTCACTGCCCACTAGTTGGATTCTGCTTCCAACCATGGCAGATTTTATGGTCTCAATGCAAAAACAGCTAAGTGTTTGGAAACAAGATCTTTGTTACTAGAGATATTTCTTAGAAATTAAACTCCTTGCATGACATTTCAAGCTGGATTCCACCTCAAACCTCCTTGTAGAAGTTTCTTTCTGAGCTAACTATGAAGGCAAACACATTCTGACTTACTCTGTATGTGCAATAAAAAAACCACAAGTGTCGATTTGTTTCACCCAAGATGAGGCAAAAGAGATTTGCCAAACTGGAAAAACTCTTAGGAACAGGCTTCTGAGCCTGTACATGAATTGTAATTATGCATGAAATATATAACTACTAAAGAGATTAGGTTAGCTCTGCTCCTATTAAGGCCACAGAGTGTGCAGCAATTATAGCTGTACTCAACACTTCCAGCATGCTGAATTTCTTAGGGCAGTTTCTATTATAGATTCAGAAATGCCACTCATTTTTAAGTCCTCAGAAAATCACAGCAAAGAAAATGACAGGGGCTTAGGCTGAGTCCTACTTGATAATTTTTCCAGAACAACTCAGGTCCTTGTGCATTTGTGGTGCCTCGTGGTTTAGTAGCACGGAATAGAAGAGTATTGGTAAAAATCCATCTCCTCAGCTCACTGTTACTTAAGATAAAGTTCTGCAAAGCTACAGGCTGAATATGAAAGTAGAAGGGACCTTACATCTTGCTCATTTATATTTTGTGGATTGATAGCTCATTTTGGTGTTGGGTTGGTTGGTTGGTTGGTGGGGTTTGTTTGGGGTTTTTTTAATATGAAGCATTAATGACAATACCCAAGTCTCATGGGTGTTCAGCAACACACATTGAACACAGAAGCTTTTTTACTTGATATTTTCATGGGCATCTTTCACCAGCTTATTCCACACAGCTGCAACATCCAGCTCTGAGGCTCCTATCCGTATCAGAAATCTGTTAATCTAACACACACCAAACAATAAACACCTCATCTTTAACAGTGTGGGCAGATCCTCATCTTTTTCAAAGGAGGATTTAGAGAGATTAAAAGTAAACTGTTTTTAAGCCTCTTCTTAAATCAAAAAGGTAAAAACAAACAGGAGAGGTTCTTACACAGCTTCCATCTCCAAGTCATCCTCATCGTCTTGAGAAAGCTGTAGATAAGGGTTGTCTGATGCTGGACGGAACTTATACCCAGTGAGGACAAAGAACACAAGTGTGGCCATTTCATCCAGCAGCTGCAAGTGAAAACACAAGACTGAAGTTCAGTGCTGTAATCCTTCACCATCATGAAACATTCCTCCTCATTCACAAGGTTGAAGTTTTAATGTCCAAGAAGCCTGAGCCATTGCAGAAATAACAAAGCAATTCCTATCCTGTTGTCATTAGTCCCAGGCTAAAGGCTGTCAAGTCCTTTGTTCTTTCAGCTTTCTCTGGCACCTTAAATACAGTTACAATTCTAGCCATCACTCCAGTGCTTTTAAATAACTACAGCAAGACTTGGCTTTTAAAGGAGAGAGGAAAAAAACCACCCCTACATTGTTTGGTGTTTTCAACAGTTAATGTATTCTAAAGACTCCCTGCACAGTTACTTGGATTATATGTTAAGAAACCAAGTATTTAAAAGTCACTAGGCAAATAAAGCCTATAGATGGAAGAGAGAAAGCCTATTTCACTGACACCCCGGGGCCTCAATTACACAGGGCAAACCTGACTATTTTTTTTCTCCTTTGTATGTTCTTGATTAATTTCCTTCAGACATTTTTAAATTGAAGACTAAAAATCAATAATGCAATTACTTTGAGACATGTCATGTATAATCCAGCAGCCTCGCTGGACAAACATGAAACCAAAAATATATTCCTGCCACCTTTAGCACATGAGTGATAAAAATCAGGAGACAGGTTGCAGCAGTGTGCTTTGAGATGTGCTACTACAACATGAGGAACAATTCATGGGCATTTGGTTTTGGGATTTTGATGCAATTCTATTCAAAGAACAACAGTAAAAAGAAAGAAAAAATATCAAGAAATGGATGTGTTTTCCTTTGCTGTCAAATACCTGGTACAGCCATTTCCACTGGAATGGAACAGCAATCTTTATGAGAATTGCAATGATCCGTGTGAAGTAAATGTAACACACAATCTGGGAAGGAAAAGGAGAAAGCGTGATGAGAACGACAGCATCAGCCTTAGAGAACTTCTTCTACCAGGGAAATAGCTCCAGCAATTCCCAGACAACTCATTATATCAGATTGGCCATGCTATGCTCCTTGATAAACATGGAAGATACAGGCTGAGGGCTCTACTGATTCTTTAAGGTCCAAATAAATCTGTTAGCAATAACTGGAGGCAAGTTACAACAGGAAATGCTTCAAGTATTAGGATTCTGTAGGACCTGAAGAATCACGATTGCAATTTATTACTCTCACCACTTATAAAAGGCTGAAATGAGGCCGCTGGAAATCATTAAGCAGCCTCTGCTCTCTTGGGAGGTATGCTCATGGCTCCCACTGACTTAATCAGAAACTGCACACATGCATCTCAAGGCACCATTTGGTCCCAAGTTTAATTTTTAGCAAGTTTACAGTACGTTATTCAAGCCCATCAATTCCACTGGCAGCTCAAGCTGTCTCCAGAGGAAGTCAGTAAGCGTTACAAATAGCTGGAATCAATTTCAAGACAGACAGAAGGATGCAACCACTAGCAAAAGATGGGAAGTTGTTTTGAGGATTGTCAAAGATGCCAAAGCACAGCACTGCCACAGAATTAGTAACATCTCCACCACATCCACCAAGCTACAGTGCTTCCAGCAAATAATCCATCAAAAGGCCTGAATGGCTTCTAAGTATTCTACATGCACATGTGCAGGTGTTTCACTTACCATGACATAGTAATGTCTGAACAGCTTCAGCTTTGCTAGGTTAATGGCAGCTGTGAAGAGAACAAGAAAGTCCATCAAAATCGATAAAATGAGCCAGTTTCTTTTGATGCTTGTCTATGATATAGGAAAGTAGTCACTAGTAGGACCCAGACTCAAATGGTTTTGACCCACAGCCCAATGAGTACTCTTTACAGTGCCAGTCTGTAGACAACTCCTAAGCCAGGGCAATTTGCCTCCCTCAGTGAGATCACTGTTACACTAAATTTCACATGCATGTACTCTGCAGTACAGAACCTTGCTTATCTGTGTAGAGCCAACTAAATACTGTCACCTCAGTCCTGCCAGAAGGGCCACACCACTTGACAATGTCTCCTACAAAATTCTTCAGCTTTCTAGAATATTTCCAGACCCACTCTCTGCCTTCAGCTGACCTGAGCGACTTCGAGGTAATCGTGGCTCTGGGAACCACTGTGTCTTGTTGAAGAGCAGTAGAAATAGTTGAACATCTAAGTAGCATCCTCTATCCATCTGTGGCACAGTCACAACTTGCAAATAAAATGAGAAGTCACATGAAATAGCTCTCACAGTAAATGCCTGTGTTTCAGTCACACCGTGTACGCTTAGGCCCCAAGCTAACCTGTGTTTTCAGACAGATTACATCAGCTCTTAAGGAACACAGCAGATATTCATGTGAACAAGCAGAGGTCAACAACAGATGGAACAGCTGTCAACTCTGGTTTGAGAGTCGGGTTTTATAGGTACAGCAGAATTACAAATACAGACTCCTGGTGCTTTTGTGACAATGAGAGAGGCAAAGAGCCCAAGATATGTTGACAGCATACAGAGATGCAATTTAGAGCCAATGAACACAAGTTGCCAGTTAGAAAATACTGCCACATAATGGTATTCCCTCCAAGCCCTTATAATTTTATCAGATGTGGAAGTGAAACACATTGTGCTTAAGTTCAGCTGCACACCTTCACATCCCCTGCAAAAAGCAGACTCAAAGGCTGCACGTGAATGCACGTAAGGTCTTCAGGTTCACACCAGAGCAAGGTACCATACTACACATCAAGAGAACAAATAACCACCAAAGAAATGCTTCACATCCCGTGACAAAAACCATGAAGCTTTTCTTATGGAAAGGCAATGTCAAATGTACCACTTATATAGTGGTACTATATTACTAAGCTACTGTGATGACAGACTACATTCTATTGTAAACCTACTTTTAACATTCCAGAAGAACCACTGAAAGCTATGGACACCAAGAGACACATACAAACCCTCTCTAGCAGACTACTAGAACAGCACCTGACTAAAACAAGGCATCAACTGACTGACAAGTAGATAAAACTAAGAGTAGTTTTGAATTGGCACTGACTATTGGCTTCTACACATTTCCAAACAGATGTTTAGCTTTTGACAAAGCACAGGGCTTGACGGTAAGAGAAAGCACAGACAGAGCTCAAGAGGGAAAAAGCAAACCTTATTTGTGAAAGAACACCAAGTTTGCTTCCATGCAGCCAAAGCATGTACTGTGTAACACTCACCTGAATGTCAGTCAAGACTGAGTGGGCTTTGCAGAAGACCCTACTTCTGGGGGCAATCTTGGCACAGTATGTGCCAGAGGAACACTTGTCAGTTTTGGGAGGGTGCTCTTTTCTGGACCGCAATATGAAGCACTGAATATAAACTAGTATCTACTTGGCAATACACAGTTCTGGACTACAGAAAGCAATGGCCAAGCTCTAGACTTGCAGCTGTAGAGTACCAGCAGTGGAGCACAGAGCAGTTCACTGGGCAAAAGATGGCAAGACTTGCAACTGCTAGAACAAGAATGTAACTACATCCTTGGTATCCAATTCAGCCCCAAGACATTGATTTAGCTCCTTCACCTTCATTTCTGTCCCTCACAAAAGCTCATTTCTGACATTTAAATAGCAAAAACTTAGAGATTTTCATGGGTCTAGTGTGCTACCAGATAACCTATTGTGAAAAGCTTTTTGTAATACAGTTGGAGAAGGATTAAAGCCCGTGAATATGCAGGACAAGCTCATTAAATTGTGAAGCAGGGAAACAATATTGTCCTATTTAAAGGAGAGCTACATTAAGTGTGACCATGAAGATCTTGTGATTTACCACATACCGGTTTGTACACAGAAGGATCTATTTTGAACTCAATGCATTCATCTTCAAGAACTGCCACCAACTGGTGCAATGACAGGCCATGAAAATTACCAGGCTTTGTAGTTAAAGGAACACCAACTCAACAGCTGTGATTCAAACTGCCAGTCCATCAATGCTTTACAGCCAAGTGAGCTGGGGAGTCATTTCTGTTGGGATTCATGCAGTGCATAGGAGGAAAGGATAGAGAAGCCAAAGATCTGTCTGCCAACTGAAGTGTCACAATGCCACCTCTCCCAGAAGACAGAGCACAGCTCAAGATCTCACCTACTCACAATGATAATCAATACCAAAGAGTCATAGTTTGGCACATCCAGATATCTGGAATGGCTAAGCATGGGAAAGCAGGGTGAGTGGAGGAAAAAAAACACAACCACCACCAACTGGAAAGACTGAAGAGCCACCTGTGGAAGCTGGCTTGCTTACTTATCCCAACTAGGTGCTCTCCCCTAGCTGCCTCAGCTTCAGCAACACTGTTCCTCATTGTCAGATATTGAAGTCAATGTTAATGCATGTAAGTCAGTATTAATGCATGTCTACAAAAATCTGCCAGTTTTTTTTAAACAGCTCAAAGTTACAGCACACACTGTTCTGCAGAAAGTCTAAAATCATCATCGCTTGGCATCAGCAGCCTGTGAATTGCTTCTCCACAGGCTGAATGTGCTCCAAGCAGTAACACTTGAGTCTTGCTATACTGGACACTTTAGGACTTTGAGTCACCTTAGCCTGGCAGTCCACACACTGACAGCAACACTTGCAAGGAGAGAGGCTAGGCCAGCAGTTGTCACTTCTAACCTGAATCACTTGCAGCCCCAACCTGCAAAGCTGTGATAACACAGCAGCAATCACAGCATGCAGTGAAGGTTGGGTAAATTTATGTTTCAAGTATGATAACCATTCTTCAAGGAACAATACTTAACTGCAGAAAAGGGAAATAAAAAAGAGACTTTCTGCCAAGGGTTTTTCAAATGGTATTCATACTTGTGTTCCATCTCATACATAGAGCAATTAAAAAGATGTCAGCTATCCTCCAAGAAAGGCTTATAACAACATCTATACCATGCTTCCCTCAGTTTCTCCTGTCAGGATTTACTTTAACAGCTTGTGCCTGCAACAGCCTGATCTGCATTGATTAAGACACAGCATACCACAGGTTCTGATAATCCATCTTTTTCAGATTATTCCTGGGCTAATTTCAAATTCAAATCATAAGATGGGGAAAAACGGAAGTCAGGCCACCCACTACAGCCCTGAATACCAACAGCCAACAGCTTTTTGATGAATAATTCTGACCTTTTTAGAATATCTGTGTAATAGCAATCAGAGGACTGCAGCTGAGGGCACAGGGAGCTCAAGTCCAGACAATACAGTACGCAAGGGCAAACCATAATGCATCTTGAGCAAAGAGCATTGTTACAATGCTTTAGGGGCTTTAGCAACTCTGGTGCATTTGAGATTCAATCTGTGCCATTAACAAACAGTAACTGGAAGTTTTCAACCCTCCCTAAGAATGAAGGCACACATGTAGATCCCAATCTACAAAAGTAACTCCAGAAGCAACTCAGAGAAGTACAGCCCTATAATCTCTATAGCACTCTGCTTAAAAGCATTCCTATACTAAAAAGACAGTGTTGAGCAAACATGCAGGAGCTCAGTGTCACGCATGAGAAAGTGGCATAGACAAGTTAATCTTGAATATTCTGAAACATATTGGCCATTTGGCACAAAAGTTCCCCACTAGGGTCAGAAGAAAGTCCAAAGTACAAGCCAAGCAATGTGTTTCCAACGTGTAACTGCTCCATCAAGCCTGGATAGCTATCTAGGGCGCCTGGAAGTGGTACACTGGAACATAATAGGCCAATTCCATTTCTCAACATTTCCCAGCTCTCCCGTGCTACCCACTGAGGTCTTGACACTAAAATCACTAAGCTTTATCTCAAGGTTTTAGATGCCCACATACTGCCTGGAGCATGTTTACCCTGTGCCACCCCCTCCTCCTCCCTGGAGAGTTGAGGAGGTGTTTTAACACGGGGCTTCACGGAGCCATCGCCTCCAGCAGCTGCTGAGCTCAGCTAAGCAGAGGCTGTTCTGCACCACACAGGACCAGGCTCTTTCTTTTTCAGGGCACTTTCATGGTACAGGAAGACACTGAATATGACAAATGTTTTTTCCTGACATGGGGGCAAGCATGAAAGCATTAATCATCATTTGCCCCCTGCACGGCATGCAGGGAATACTGCCTGGGAGCTACAGACTGCAGTGTATTTCCCCTAATTCTGCTGCTGACTATGACACGCTGCAGTGCTTTGGGAAAATAGCTAACTGTTCGTGATCAGACTGCACTGAGGCTCACATCTCTCATCACACACAGAGGTACAAGCAGAACAAGAACTGCAGTGGTGTTTCCAGCCCTCTGTTCCTCCCTCAAACAGATGACACGACACACAAGAGTGGGTTAGGAGACCTGAGAGGTCCAGCGACCAAGAGCTTTGAGTTCCAAACAAAAATAAGCAAGATTGCTACAGCACACTCACTCTGTTCCTTTTCTCATGATGCCTGTAATCAAGGTAGCTGAGCAGCTTTCCAGCCCAGACAATTCCAGCTCACTTTGCAAGGCTCATTTCATTAAATCCACAGATATTTGTAATGCAAATCTAGAAATGGACAGAGAGCACAGACTCCCATCTGAAAGAAGATACAGTGACAGACCCAAGAGCTGCAGCTAGGCACTGCTTAAGTCTGAAGGTAGCAAAGAAGGAAGAAAAAAAGCTTCTAAAAATGGGATGTTTACGCCCACTGCTGTGCAAGATAAGAAGCCTGTGTAGGTCAGATACTTTGCTTTAAAGATCATCTTCAAGGGAAAAAAAACAAACAGCCAAGCAGCTCAAACTCAGCTGTATCATTGTGCCACATTTATCCTTCTCTAGTAATCCATACCATCTGTCCAGGGACACCCTGTATGTACAATAATGGCTTCTGACCCTTTCCTCTAGCTTCCCCTCACTTTAGAGAAGCATATTTAAAAAAAACCCAAGTTTAACTGACCATTAGCCACTGATTCCAAATTATTGCTACCTACAACAAATCTTTTTAATAACTCTACATTGTTAAAATGAAGCCCCATGGCAAATACAGTTGTATCAGACTAAAAGACTAGTAGCCTGACAAGCCTGCAGCTTCATTTCCAGTCTAGTCACGCTGCAGTCATGGCTGCACTTGACCCAAGGGAGTGCTATCTAATAAGCAGGTTGTAAAGTAGCTGGAGGACAAGAAGACTGGCAGTTGGGAAACAAAGCTCAGTATCCTGGTGGTGAAGTCCTAAGTTGTTAGTTCTAATAGACACAAGAAAGCAAAAACAATTTTCCTTAGGCCTTTCTCAGCAGTGAGAAGGTCACTGTGAGACTCAGCACCAGGAAAAACAGGTATTGAATTTTTAGGATATAATTCCCCAAGACACCCTGTGTGTTAATGAAGTCTGTGTGAGAGATCAGGGAAAGCAGCCTTTGAGATAATATCAGACAACAAATCCTACCAAGAAATAGGCAGTCTAACTATAACTGTTTGCACAAGATTCAGTCAGCTCTGACCACAGGACAGAGCAGTTAAACTGCATATGAGACAATCCAGCAGATTTTACCACTTCAGGAGGAAACTATCTTCAACTCTAGGGGGAAAAAAAATTCTGGTGACTTTAGAGTTAGCACTGGTCCTGTTTTTCTCATGAGAAGACAAGACACTGAGTAGCACTTACTCAGAACAGGGCCTTCAAGGGAAGCCTACAGATTTAACAGCATGTGGTTCTAGTCAAGTCTATCCATTGATAAGCCTAACATGAATGGTTTTACTTTGTTGCAGTACAAGCAAATCACTTTCAATTTTCTCAACCAGGCACACTAGCAGCATGACATCATTAGATAACATTCTGCTCTGGCATCACATTGCCATTCTCTTTCTCCCCACGGCCTCCTAGAAACAGCTTCTAAATATTCTAACCACACTGTACTTCCCAAGGGAGTCCCAGCACTGTGGCTCTCCTGGCCGTGAGAGAGCACTGTGGCTCTCCTTAGCTTCTTTTATTATTAGTGCAGTATAATACAACTGGCTAAATCTTTCTCAACACACAACTGCTGAACTTGCAGGATCTGTACAGCCAGATGGTAAACATCAGTAGGTGATCCACAACCAACAGAAAGCAAGCTGCTACCCATGGAGAACACCACAAAACAGAGGACTAAGAACAGTCCTCAGAAGCCATTGTGCCTAGCACTGACTAGCTATAAAGACAACTATTTTCTTTTCTCTCCATCCTACACTGAAATGCATCCTTCAGAACCGTTTGGTTTTACTCAGAGCTGGATTCCACCCATTACGATGGACAGTGGACAGGTCCAGTCTTTATGCTGAACATCCCTGACATTGGCCACCTCACTTTTCTCCTTCACGCAGTGTTTTGAAGCAAACTCCATAGCACCACCTTGTGATTAAAACTATGAAGTGCACTGTATGTGATCACCCGAGATCACACTGGTCTAGTGGTTCTGTGTCTCCCTTCAGGGCATTAGTTACAACAGTCACAGGCTCCACTGCCACCCAGTAGTCCTGCCTTAGTCACAGGAAAGGTAACCTCTATTTGCAGCCACACACAGTGGCTTCAGCCAAGAACCAGGCCTTACACATTTGAAGTCCTCAGTTCAGAAGAGACTGATTCAAGGAGTGTCTAAATTTAAGCAGACTTTTTTTAACAGTAAGAGCATAAATACTCCAGAACATATGCTCAGGGAACAAGGTAAACCAAATTCAAATTCATCGGTGAATGCCACTGAACATGCTGATGAGAAAGCTACTGATAACATTCATGATCCATCACCAACAACCACCTCTTGTACATTGATTTTTATTAGAAATCAGTATTTTCTTCCTTTTGGTGTGAGGGTGGTTTTTGTGTGATGGTTGGTTGGTTTATTTTGAAAAGCTTAGAATCTGGAAAAAAAAAATAAAAGAGCTGGGCTTATCTTTAGTATTGTTTCAATTTAACAGATGGCAAAACAAGACCTAATCTGTAGTCTGTACAGAGCTGAGTTCAGTAACCAGCCTTACACTTCACCTGCAAGACTGTAGAAGCAACCTGGACTGAAATGCAGGTGTCTCAGAGGAATCCAAAGTAAATGACTGGAAGAAGTATCCCAACCTAGGAAGCTATCTCCAGAAAGGAGAGACAAGAGTTAAAGGATAAAACTGGGTTGAAAAGATGTTGCCAACAAAGGACCTTCTACAAATAGAGCTTTGGAGAAGAGTAAGCCATCAAGTGACAGCACTGAAACGGCTGCCTGCTTCCAAGGAAGCCAGTGCTAGGCCCCGTGGCTTGCATCTGCAGTCAACTGAGGAACTAATTCAGAAGAAGTGAGAAGATACGGTAGGAAAAGCACACAGTGCAGAAGCCATATTTGGGTTGGCTTTCCATCCATCATCTCATTTTCACTGCTATGATAAACATAACTGGACTTTACACAAGCAGTCCTTTAAACTGCTGTATAAAGTCAAGAACTGTGCTACACCGAGTGTCAGTTTACATTGTTTCATAATGAGGTTTCCCTCTATTTTGGCAGAAACAGATTTCTGCAGAAATTGAAGTGGGTCTATTTTGACTAATAGTCAGCAATTCTGGAATTCATTTCTAGTTCTGCTTCATAACACTCGAGTCTGAGAAAAGGCAGCAAATTTGTCAAGATGATTTCCTCTAGATGTCGTGTCTAGCTCAGGCCCCAAGAGCTGTGCAAGTGCCAGAGAACAAGCTCCACGTACAAGCTGTGATAGCCAAAGTAATACATGAAAAAGGTCATTTTCCAAAAGTCATTCCCACATTTCCTCCTGAGGGAAGTAACAGTGTGACAATAACACCGTGTGGATTTGTAGTTTTAGTTTACAGGTTTGAAATCAGCACTTTGCATTTGAAATTCCAGCATTACCTTATGGCATAAACCAGAAAGGAAGCAGAGATCACTTACCTTTCCCATCTGTTGCTGAAGCCTCCTGTAAATGTCTTATAGACCTGAAGAAGAAAAAAAAAGGAGTTGATGAGCTGTAATTTTTTCAATCCCCTTTCACTGCAGCCTTCTAGAACACTGACAAGTTTTGTTAACACTTTATGGCTGGGCCATGCTCAGAATTAACTGTGCCTAGCATGCTTGGCACTGCATATATTTTATCCCCAGCTTAGGCAGTTAGTTCAAGTATCTATATCTCCTTGTGATTAAGAAAGCTGATTGCCAAAGCCTACTTCAGCCTCCAGAAAGCTTTGTGGGAGAGAAGGAGCAGAGTGAGAAACTGGGGCATTTTCCAGCATAATGCTTTCCACTTGTACAATTAAGCTAAGCTACTATTCAGAGTATTGCCAAGCACTCGGCATCTTACTGCTCTTTTAAGCTCTTTTCATTTAAATAGTTGATTACAGCTTACATGTCTACATAGGCAACTTATGTAACAGAAGCTACCCTGCAGGAATGTAAATTCAAGGGCCAAGTCTTAGTCACCTTGCTCACATGAGTCATTCCACCAGCTGCAGTGACACTATCCAGATGAAAAAGGGGCAGGATTTTATGTCCTGGCCTTCACTGCCGGTTTATGTTGGTACCATGACAATGCAGGAACATTGGCTGCACACTATAAACTGTTACAGGACAGCTCTCCCAAATGCATTTGTTTTTCAGACATTGTTTCTTTCTGGAAAACAAGTTTAGTACCAGCATATCACTAGGTAGGACATATGGATTCTACCACTAGGTAGTAAGAGCTGTGACTTTAAAAATCACTTTTATCACTGGAAATCAAGAGTCTCTCTACAAATAAAGTCAATATGCCAGCAGTTTTATTTACCATACCCAAATGCTCCCAGCCTCAGAACTGCAACATTTTGACAGGAATGGGGGAAGGGCCAAGTGGGTAGTGCAAATTTCTTGGAACACATTTCCCAGTCTTGGCAGAAGGCCACACAGAATGTGTAGGGTTTTGTCCTTACACAGGGAACAACTGGAAGGTAAAGACAGCTGAAACTTAGCCGAACAAGTCAAGCTGAAGCTTACTCTCACCTCTGAGCACACACACCCACCTATATGCATTATGAAATGTTTCTCTGAAAACACTGGAGAGTTACACACTCTAGAGTGATGACATGTTGCCTAAACAGACACTTATATTCACTCTGCATTTTAGAAAAAAATAATGGAGGTAATGGGAAGAAATAAGAATATTCTGTGTTAACTAATCAAGGAGCCAGAAGCTCCCTCATCTTCTCCTTTAAATCCAGCTGTTTATCCAATTAAGACTAAAATGAATGAAGATGATAAATGTTCTGATTAACTGGCAAGAAGCAACCATAGTTTTATCTGTATTATCTGTGTTTTGGTCAAGTTTTATATAACCAACATTATTTCCTGCCAAGTAGAGTGGAAGGAAGGGCAGAGAAATACTCCCTGTGGGATTATTTTCTCTAAAGAGTCAAGTAAAAATACAGCTACTCTGCTTGAAGGCAACACTGATCTTAGACAGCACCATTGCTTTAGAATTTAGCAGCAGTTTCCAGCCTCAGTCAGTAAAGCAAAATCCTGTTTCTCGATGTAAGAGAGAAAGCGCTTGCACAAAACTCCAAGTTTCAAAAGCACCTATAGTCTGGACAATGCTGGTGACACGGAAATTGCCACCCACCTTACCTTATCCCCACTTTAACATCCCCCAAACAAGTACCTTCCACAACACAAGACCAAAGAGTTAGGACCGAGTCAGCTAAAAATGACCAAAATGCTTTACTCCAAAGGGCTGATTCCTTCTCCTTTGGTGGTGCTTTTAGCTCTAATTAACAGTTAATACTCGTTAGTTCAGAAACAGCTTAAGCCATGAGGACTCAGAAATCACACCACACTTCCAGTGACTCACCATACCACTGGAAATAGGATGGCTCCACAACATAACAAGTCTACCAAGAAGAGGATTTCTTTCCACAGTCCATATTCAGTTGTCCCCTCTTCTGTTGACTCTATGATAATGAATGCCACATTTGCCAGTACCTACAGGACAAAACACACTTAATGGTTTCAGAACCTTTTCCCAATTCAGCAATTGCAGAAAGCTACAGTTAGAGACCATCCAGTAACATCAATAATTCCTCTGCAGCTCTGTGTCAAGAAAGTCACACGGTTCAGCAACATCTTCACAGGATTTACAGGAATAAAATTGATTGGAACTCATTTGTGCTGACTTTCAGAGAGTAGTCCCTTTTGTTATAGACTATGCTGAATGCACTGTATCAGTAGAGACAAAAGAGAAAAATCTATATACAGAAATAGGACTTCACATATGCACAGACAGCAAATATAAATTTACTCTAAATTAAGCCAGTAATTCAAACTGGTCATGGACTATATTTTGTAGTCCATACCTGAGCTCTAGAAGAGCCTGGAACACTAACTATATATTTCTAGTTTTGCATCTGCAAGGGCAGAGAAGCTGTTCTATCTACAAATAGAAACACTGCCCTGCTATTTACTTCAGTTGTTGGAATAGGAAGCAAGCACTGATCACTTTGAAAACAGTGGATAAATTTCCCTCAGACCCAACAGATCTACAATTCTTCATCTTTCTTAACTTCTCTCTTTTTTCTTAAGCCCATTCAGCAAGCATTTCAGAGGTGACATCTTTCATTTAATTCCTCTGCTTAGTAGTTTTAGCACTGTTCTGCAGACTAAGTTTTCCCTTTTTTATAGCTACCTTATAGCTAGTTGCTCATTTGCTGACACTACTTGATCACCATTATCTCATACTGAACATAGGGAAAAAAAGTGAGGAAAATTATAGCTCCACTGGCCCAGGGGCTTTACTTCTGGCCCAGGAAACTCATGATTCTGTGAAATCCCAGCTCAAATGAAACTGTAACCAATAGGCTTATAACAAGCAGTAACTGTGGTGTTTTGTGAAGGATTCACAGCCTTTTACAGTTGCCACAAACAGCTCTCCCACAAGACAGCATTAACACAGCTCAGTCCTCACCTGAAGTGGGATGACAATCATGAAAATTTTTTTGTCTTTATCTGACAGGATGTGTTTAATGAAAGCCCAGCCTGTGCCAATAAGGGCAATAGTGATGAACAGAAGAGCACCTTTCAGTCTGAAAGGGAAAGAGATACTGCAATTAGGCTACTTTATCACACTTCCTCTTCTGCTCAGGTTCTCTACTATCACAGTAAAGCCACAAACCCAAACAAATGCCTTGCTATTCATAATTTTGGCAAGTGCTTATCCTACAACAGTGAAGCAGATGTACTTGCTTACAACTGTGTATCACATAGCAAGCATTACACTTCATCCACAATGTCAATATATGTAATCTTTTCCTGGGGGAGTCATCCATTCACCACTGTGAACAGGCAAAATCACTGCCAGCTGTACCCTCTTACCATTCACACCAACAGCAAATTAGATACTTGAATGTTAGCATGAACAAAGGACAGCAAACCATTTCTCCCCTTTTACTACTCCACCCAGATAAGTATCAATTCTCTGCAGCTGTTCTCTATAAGTAGAGCTTTCCCCTTCACACAGGGCTGATGGTTGCCTTATTATTCAGACCACAGCACCAAAAAATCAGCAATTTTCCAGTTTGCTGGGGAGGGAGGGAGGGGGGCAGTCCCACAGGGAATTCAGTTTCGTTGTTTGAATTTATCACATCAATCTTCTGACATACTTACAGGTGAGTAATGTAATAAACAACAGCCCAGCCTTCAATAGGGAATCCCTGAGAAGAAATGTAGTGATAGTCGATCTGGAAGCAGAAAATGCAGTACTTTAGAAGCTGCTCATCAGCACCCTACCTGTGTCTATAAAATAGGTCTGCTTGACAGCCACTTCAAGTTTCATTTTCCAATCAGTGGGTACAAACTCAACTCTGTAACATCTTGGAGAACATTTCCTCCCAACGTGTTCTAGTTTTGTTCAATGAGGTCATTTCCATTTGCACTATTTCTTCAGTGAATGTATCTCATACAATACACATCCTTCCTACACAGCTCCGACACTTAACTATAGTTAAACAACCACATTTGCAACCTATTCATTCATTCACTGATAAAGTTCAGTTTCATTAGGTGACAAGAGGTTTTCCAGTTTCACTTTCAGTGGAAAACAGATTCAATTCATTAGACTCCAAAAATGTTTGTAGTGATACTTCATTTAGAGTAGTGCCCTTGAGTTTTACAAACATTCATCAAGGTTTCCATTTATTAACATGTATTGCAAGCCACGTGGCTGAAGCACCACCATAGCTCAAGCTTTCAGGCCAGCCTCAGATGGCCAAAACGTTAGAATCATGGAGTTCATTCAACTCTCATTTATGTTTTCTGCTTCACCACTTCAGGCCACAATCTCCATTGTATTTGAAGTCAGAATTCACTGATCAAAACTGAATCATTTCAATCAAAACAGCTGCAGTTCAGTTCCAATGCTTCTCTCCAATTCTCCCTACCCCCCAAACACATTTCCCTAACAGCAGGCCCTGGATTCCACTTTCATACTCTACAGGCAGGGATGTTATACATACCGCATGGAAGACTAAGGAGAGAGATTTAGTGAAAGGGAGGGCTGCCATTAGCCAGTGAATTTTAAAGACATCGTTTCTGAGAACAAAGAAGGAAGAGCCATCAAATTGAAAGCTAGCAATAAAAATTTCCATTCACAAGGGTATTTCTTTAAAGCCTATAAATAGCAAACAGGAACTCAATGTCAAACAGTATAACAAACGTCAAACAGGCTGAGATGACTATTAGTGCAAAAGGACTTCCCTTCAATGCTGCAGTTCAACTTCTTGCAACATTCTGAACATTTCGACAACATGTTCTACAACTCTCCTCCTTAATACACGGATTAATTAAAAAACCATCATTCATAGCAACACCTTGAATATATAGATCATAACTGAAAATTAGCTAAACATCATTCAAACACTTGTTACTCCACACTGCCCCCAAGACACTATACCACACCACCAAGTGAACTTCAGACTAAGTCAGAGGTAAAGTCAAAATGAAATCATAGGTGCTCCTGGCTTCTGTTGCTATGCTTCAACTATTAAAAAGAAAGTTTTTCCATCAGGAGTTTTTACTACTCTCAACTATAGCCAAAATGTTTATGGCTCTCCACTGCCATCAGCTGCAATTCCTCATATGAAAAAAAAACCCACTCAAATTTCTCTTGACATTTAAAGTTATTTTCAAACAGTGTTCGCCTTTGGCTATCAGCTACAGGAATTTCCTGTTTATTTGCTGCCACAATATAATTAAATATCTACACTAGATGAAGAATTTCTTAATATTTGCCAACTTTAGAACAACAGTCCACAACAATGATCCTGACAGTAGTAGCTGTATTCAACTAGAAACTGTATGTATTAGGTGTACAATATGGAGATAGATTTGGAGTTTTAAGTTATTAAATCTGACTGTAAATTAGGCATTATAAGAGGAGGAATAACAACCAGAAATCAAACCAGGCAGGCCCATACAAGTCACTGACACTGAACTCATCTGCTTACCTGCGTTTACGAAGTATATGGATCCACACAGTCCCAGAAAGGAAGAAGAAGATAGCCATGGAAATGTAAAGTTTTGGCAGTGGGATCTCACCCGCTGAGAGGTAGCTTTCAGGATTCTTTTCTGTAATTTCTATCTGAATATTAAAGGTGTGTTACGTGTACAGTTGAAAAAAAAAACATTGTGTTGAAGCAGAGTCAACAATTACAGCACACAATCAAATTCCCTCATTTTAAATCAGTTTTTCTAAAGCAGTGACTGTTATGAGACTCTTGAAGAAAAGCAACTCTTCATCCTCAAGCATCTCAAAGCATTTTGCAAAATTACATCCACAACAATCATTTCCTTGAAAAGCAGAAAAGAACAGAGGTTCTTTCCAGTGCTTCAGTTATGCAACGTCATTCAGAAAGGCAAAGTAATTTCCCCAAAGAATAGCTGTTCTTCACCCCAAACATCAGAGATTGCCCATCTTTGATTCAGAAACAGTAACTACAACTTTGCATAAACAAGCAGGTTTTCAGCACAGTCCCAATTTTAGGTGTGGAGAAAGTCATATACAGCTGAAGAATTCACTCTTAGGTTTACTACAGGGGATTTTCTTCACTTGTCAAGAGAAAATAAGCACTTTGCTGCAAGCCTATTACCTTGTGACTGAGAAAACAGAAGCTTTATTTAACATCCTATTTATGCCCCTAAACTGCTTGGTTATAGGTGCTAGGACTTCATTAAAATAATGCACCAAGGCTGGTTTTCAGTACCTAAACCGTCCCACATCTCTAAATACCAAGCAGGTTAGTTACCCAGATTTTCTTCTCTTTCCAGATCCTTCAGTGGGTCAAAGCAACGAACTGCAAATAAAATCTTTGTCCTCTAAACATGCAACTTTAGAAGCAGATTTAATGTAGTCTAGTCTGAGTTAAGTTAGGGCTGCTAAGTTTTATCACCCACATGTTTTGCCTTGCATGAGGTTCAGCACAACTCTGTAAAAAGCAGTTCAGGGGTCTGATCTGTCTGAGTAACCTTGATCAACAAGACGATGCATTACAGAATAGCTCACTGTACACCAGCATGGATGCTGGCATGAGTCTGGGAAAGAGAAGAAAGGGAAAGCCTGAGCTGTGATAATGCACTCTGGCTCAACAGAAAACAGGACCAAAGTCTTGGATGTTATAAGATAAGAAGTCTGCTATAGCATATTGCCTTTAAGATGTGTATATAACATTGTAAAAAGGCATCTTTAATTAGGCCAAAAAAAAAAGCAGGAAACACTAAATTCACAAATACTGGCAACTGAGTTTGCAGCAACAGTGTTAATCTACAACTGTGCAAAATAAAAAACAAGTGATTTTTTGAGCACAGCGAAACAGGATCAGCTGGTTTAGCTCCCATCTCATTACAGCATCTAGTCACAACTGTGTCGACTGAACCCAGCCTACACACAGTCTACAGATTTCCAGACACTTCTTCAAAACTAGTATTTTAGTTCTTACTGTAGCTGCTTCCTTCAGAAATGCCACCAGAGAGATTGAATGCACAACTCTGAATCACTTTCCATCCCATACATACTCATGTAACTGTGTGCTTGGTATCCAAGCAAGAATTGAAAGCTGTATATTGCAGCGTAAGTAAATGAGTTAATTATACTTTAGAAGCTATACTCACATCAAGACTAAACAGCCGATGATTGCTACCCTTCTCATCTTGACTGCTAGGACATTTATGGAAATAGAGGCTGTAGAGACCTTCTTGGTTTTCAGAGCTGATGTTAAAAGAAAACTGCAAATAAGGAATAGGAAAGTCAGCATTCTTCTCATTCACAACAGGGTTGCCCTGGTAAGCAGCCATCTCTACTGAGGCAAGAAAAAAGTCAGTTATTTAGGGTCAGCTGGATCCTTTCAGTAAGTATACTGTTCTGAGGACACCAGTGCACCTACAAGTTTCAACAGAATTCCAGATGCAAAATCATTGCACCTATCTATGATTATGTACTCTGGTAATCCAAGTTCTTTATTAAAAACCTTTAGGTATCACTGTTTAATTTACTTCATGTCAGAGAAAAAGACAAGAAACATTATGTGTTTAACATGGTGACGTGTAGATTTTGATCAAACTTGCACTAAAGCATAAGCAGCTCCCCCACCTATATAAATTGTGAGAGCTAGGGAGATGAGATTTGTGGCACATAACAGAATTTAAAGTGTGTTTGGTTTATAGTAATCAACAATCCTAAGTGAAGCAAGGTGCTGAAACAAAGCATTAACCTGAAAGACATAGAATATCTTTCTCTTAAGTGAGTCACCAGTCAGGTCATGGCTATTGTTAGCAATTTGCATGCTCTAGTTGCACCACGGTAAACTTTAATACGCTGAAGCTCACGGAGTCAGATCTTCAGAAGAACTGTGTCACACTAAAGATAATTTAAAACATTCTATTTCAAAAAAAAAAAAAGAAAAAAAAAAAAAGACTTCCAGCACTTCTTAACAGGAATCTACTCACAAACTGACTGAGGTATCACAGAGGTATCTATACCAGCCTTTTGCTTTTCACATAGTAGGTACAATGAAGGAACTGTCTGCACATATTAAGACCAGGTACTGACAGGCACCCTACCTGAAATGAAACAGTTCCTCTGTCATTGTGAACAGGATATTGTTGTTCTATTGTGTCCTGGGAGAAGGAAAAGAGAGTTTTTTTAAGCAGGTAACAACCACATTTAGCTATGTCATCCAGACAATCAAAACTGTATTCTGTGTATTTACAGTGGAGGCTGAGAGTAACAGAAGATAATACGTTGCACTTTCTGGCTATGTTTATACTGGAATAGTCCCCCAGGTTCTTTTTGAAAGAAAACAGCATATAGTTCCTTACCTGGGAGGGTGTTGTACTTCGTTTGGACTTCTTATCTAGAGATAAAAGTATTGATAGTACATTTAAAGGGTTTGCATTTAGACATCCTCATAGAATACCACATTGTGCACATTCTCAGTACCTTACTCAAATCTTCCCATACTTGTCTGCGTGGCAGCTTCCTAGATAATCAACAGAGATTCTTTCCCAGTCTCTCATTACTCTCCCAGGATTCTTCCCACAACTAGCATTCTGTCAGAATGTATTCTCAAATGCTATAACTGAGTACTATTCAGCTGCTTTAGTAGAAGGGTTGGGTTGGACTAGATGGTCTCTAGAGGTTGGTCTCTATTGGCTGGAAAGGACCTGCAGAGGTATTTAATCAACTTCTGACTCAAAGCACGCCTAGTGTCAATCCTGTATCATACTGGCCCTGAGCTTATTTAGTCAAGTGTTTAAAATCTCAAAGGATGGAGGTTCCACAGACAAACGTTCTGCTACAGTGCTGGAATACCTACTTAGGAAAGTCTTGTTTGCCATCCTAATATCCTGAGACATTCAAGACTTTATAAGGGGGAACAGCAACAGGTTATATTGTATGCCACTACTAAAAATAGCTTGGCATCATTATGCTTCTAGCCTTTCTTCAGCTAGCTGCTAGTGGCTACCAAATTCCCCCTTAGTCTTCTTTTTGCCACTCAAAAGACAAACATGTACCTCACACCCTCCTCACAGGTACTGTAGGTCTCTGTTGGATCAATGTGCTCATTAGGTCTCTGCTGGATCAATGGAACTGGTTATCACAAGTCACTGAGCAGAAGAGACTCCAGTCCAAGAGACATCCCTATGCACAGGTTTACACAAGACTGTGCATCAGGTTCTGGCCCAAGGAGACCCCAGAACGTCACCACAATACACTACTGGACATATATCAGCAAGGAACTAGCAGTGGGAACAATTACAGGTCAGGTTTAGCAGGCTTACTTTTGCTGTCTGCATTTTCGTTGGACTTTGCAGGACTTCTGCCAGAATCACTGCTCTGTTCAGAAGCTTTTGCTGGCTTGGTACTTAAGGCTGTAACATTTTCCTCAGATGTGAATGAAATTTTAGGTAACAAAGAAGCAGCTTTTGCAGAGAACTTTACTTTCACACTAAACAAACAGAGAGATTTATATAAAATGAAAGTAAATCAACATTCATAAAGAGGTTGTCATAGCCTACAAACACCAAATAAAGGAATATCTATTTGTCTTGACTTGTTTTTTTTACCACAGACAACAGGCAAGCACCACACCATGACTTATGGCAGCCTGGCATTGAACTGATCACTGGATAGTTACATCAATTACAGGAGCAGCTGAAGAAAAATAAGTTTATTCACTTTTAGTAACCAGAGCCTCATTTGAAGTTATTTTACCATACAGTTACAGTTGTTCTGGCAAAAGAAAGCAACACAGCCTCAAAGGTACTTCCCTAAAACAGATAACTCAAGAAAATCAATAAAATGGCATACTCAGTGCAACAACGGCAGAAGTGACCCAAGACTTCAGGTACATGCCTTCAAAACAATTAAGGTATTTTGCCCAATGTCCCCTTATTCCTCCAATATACAGCAAGAATTCTTGGACCACTTTACACTGTAGGGGTTTTTTTTCTTTCACTCTCACCCTACCTCTCAACTATCACATAACTCACTTTATAAAAATTAAAGTACATGCAAAGCAGCTCTCCAAACCCTTAAAGAAATCTCACAAGTGTTACATTAGCTTCAGCTAGTGAAACAACTTTAAAATGTAGCATACATTAGTTACTCACGTGTCAGATTGAAAGTTCAGAAGTAAAATTACAACAGAGACATCTTGCTCTGGTTTCTTCCTCAAGATACAATAATCCACTTCTTCATCCTGGTAATACAAGCAAAGTATCTTTGAAGTATCCTCCTGTTTGTGAGAAGTGGGACATGTTCCACCTCCTGGGTAGAAGTTACCATTCTTAGCGCAGCAAGTTGAAAAGTTGAATTAACCTTAACAACCCACCCATGTCTAAAGGACAACCTTGTGTTTTATTTCTTCCAACTGTTTCTGGAGTAAGGTAGACTATGACAAGCCCCCAGTTCAGAAAAATTAAGTTCACATCTCTTACCAGGTAAGTGGAGAACCCGTCATTCCTTGTTCGATCCAAGCTGAATCCCACCTATGAGACAATTGAGAACAATCTGTCAAATTAAACCAGCTCGGGTTCCTCTATTATCACAGGCCACAAATGTAAGAGTCAAAGATCCTGCTCTCTAAATAAGTTTTTAAGGTAGAATCCAGGCATTTTTCTCATTACCTAATTAGACAGAAAAAATATGACTGAAATGTAATGAACTTGCTGCTTCAACCACCAAGAATGAAATATGTAGTGATTCCAACCCAAACTGGAGTAGCTTCTGTCACTGAACATTCTGACGTATTTCAGATGGTTTTGCTTGTGAAATCATTTAACACTTTTAGCAATAAAGAGGTTGCAACATGCAGAAGAATAAGAACACAGGTCTGTTTTCTACCCTAGTATTTCAATCTATCAAAACCACTGATAGAATGCTCTATACAACATGTAATGTTAGAGTCCACTAAAGGCATCCAACGCAAGGGCAAATTCACAGGAAGCCTAATACAGTCATTGGACTCAAAGTAACTTACTAATCCATCCCTGTCAGAGTTCATAGGTGGCTTCAATGAAAGGTTGCTGACATTGACTTTCATGAAACCATTCTTGAAGAAGCCAAAGGTATTCAGGTGCACTTTCTGCCTCACGTCATCCTGTAAGAAGAGAAAGTAATTTTACAAGTCACAGCACTCCAAGAGGAAGCAAGGTGATGGAGATTAGCGCTTACTCAAGTATTCATGCAAAACACCTATCTGAGCACATCAAGAGCAAATTTATTTGCAAAACATTCAGATACAACCAATTATTTCAGTGGAATTGACCAACTCTATCAATAATATGAAGAGCAACAACTTTCAATGAATGTCTCTGCTAATGACCTGCCTATACTGCTCAGAACTAGGCAAGAAAAAAAGGCTGAAAGAAAATCTGGCATCACCAATTAAACAAAATATTGTCAGCACAGAAGAGACTGTGGACAAATCAAGACAGATGTGGCTTAAGAGGAATTAGCTGATTATAGTGATCTTAATTAAATGAGAAGTGGCTTTTTGTCAAGTGTTTAACAAGTATCACCATGTATTGTCATCCCATCAGATGTCAGGCAAAGTCAATGATTGGACAGATGAACGTCTAACACACAGGAAAACTGTGTGTATGGTACAGATGAGAAAACTCCTTCTGTAGTCCCATTCCTCCAAATGATTTTAAGCAAGGCATTGTGTCTTATGAGTAGGATAAATACAAAAAACTGGATATGCATGTTCAAACAGAATCATTTGGGTTAGTTTCTCTGATAGGGAAACTCCAAACTCTGACTCCACTCCCAGTCTTAATTGCAGAATAATTTACTCCCTCTCAGATTGGCAAGAAAACTGTAGAAATTAATCCCTCCCCATGCCTTGCTTGGCTGACAATGGCTCAAATACAGTCAGCTTCTTGATTTTTTAAAAAAGGGGGCTGTGAAAGACCTCACATGAAGAGTAATAAACATTACACACAGCTGCCACATCAGATGAGGAAAGGTCATATCCCTGTTACTGTGTATTCATAAATCAATAAAGAGGTACACGTTGGAATCTCAGCCTCTTGGATCATCAGTTGGAATTAGAGCAGAAACAGAGCAACAACAAAAAAATAAAAAGCATGTTTAAAATGTAATTGAAAGCACTTTTACAAGTTGTTACTAAAAATAAGAAAAGGAAAAGATAGGAAAAGATAATCAGACTGCAGAACACTCTAAGCAGAGAAGTCAGCTGTTAAAGTGAAACAAACTGTTCTGGACAGGGTACTGGAAGACTGAGCTAAGACCTACAGATGTACAGTAAGTTGTCTCTCTTCCTTCACACCCAGCATTAATTTTGACATCTTTGCATAAAACATTGTTGGCACATCCATATCACTCACTGTAATAGCAGGACACTAATCCTGACACAGCTAACCTGGAATCTAGCTGTAACAAGATCATCCTCATAGAATCAAGTTAATGTGGCAAATAACCAGATGGTTCACTTAATGCCCAGAAGAGGGGAAAAAAAATTAGTGACACATGGCTCTCAGCAGACGCTTTGTCCAACAGCGTAATATAGCTGTGCTGTCTCCCAGTTCTAGGTCACTTAATGTGCTTGAACAAGAGCCCATCTGGTTCATTTAACACTGCTTTCAATATCATTTCCCAGTCAGAACAGAAGATTAATACTAGCTCTTCACAGAGCACACCACATGCATTTAGCCACATCTGGGCATAGCAGCATTTGCCTGGGTGATTAGTTAAAGGAGAACTGAAGGGAGGACACACAGTGTCATCCAGCCACAAGGTATTTGCAGCTTGTAATCATGACCAGAGACCGACACTTAACTCTGAGTACTTGCAAAATTCTTAAGTTTATTTACCCTGACAGTTTACTCATATGCTCCCTACCAAAAGATAATTAATATACAACCCACACTCTTTCCTCCATGGTCTTATCTCAGCTTTGAGTGCTTAGAGTTTACAGATTTAGTTCACAAATCCTTCAGCTTTGCATGATCCCATACACAGTCATCAGTAGCCACCAAGCAACAGCATCAGTAGCCACCAAGCAACAGCAAATAGATGCATCCAAGAGCATCTACTGCTCCACACATTAACAGCTTAGAGGCACCAGCCTAACAATAATTGTCTCGCCTTTCACAGGAGGCTTAATGGGTTGGAAGAAGCCAGCTTTTATTTATAATCACTCAATTGCTGACTTCAGAAATATCCAGTTGTAAGTTTACAAGAAAGATGTGAACCCACACAAGTGAATATCTAAGCATGAGTTGTTAGCGTACACAGAATTTTAATTTACAGAGGATGCATTTAATAGTTAAGCCTGCCCTTGTGAAGAGAGGAGTGAGGGACTCATGACTAACAGGTTACTCTCAAGCCAATAAAGTTCATATCTTATTTTAATAAACATCTTCCCCACATCTTTGACTCCTTTAAGATAAATATTGATCTTGCAACTTTTGGGTAAGGTTACAGGAAAGTGACATCCAATATTCTGTAGACCAGAATGGGCAGGAAATACTCTTTAACCCCAAATCTAATTGGGATCACACTGTCAGTGCAGTGAAAGTTTAAACAGAGTGCTTAGCCTTACGTGGAAGGAATGGTACTACTTGTATGAGATTAGAAGCAAGACTTATAGTTTCTGTAAGACTAAATAAATCACTGTGAAAGGTATTTTCAACTTGAAAAACTGAACCATGAGACCTACCAACATTAAAGGGTGACAAATGTTTACAAACAACTACTGAAAAATAACATCTTCCAAACAATCACTTCACATGAAACTGCAAGCTTGACAGCATCAGATAATAGGAGAGGTCTTGTATCCCTTTTTGAAGCCACTTAACTGGAAGGATAACTCATTTTAATTTGAAACTACAACCACAGCCACTACACAGTGTGGCCAGTGGGTTGGTTCCTCTTGAAGCAGCACATTTAGCTATTCACTGGCATTAAACTTCACTGCATGCCTGACAAAGGCCTTGCTCACCAACTTTCTCAGCTTGCCACTGCATTATGCAAAACATAAGGCCTGAATATTATAGCACTCTCTGTGAAGACAGAGGGGGGCCAAGAGAAACATTCTAACTACCACCTGCATCTGGAAACTTCTGAAAATAGCTCCTGTTCATCTTCTACAACTTCAGTTTCCTAGTCTTTATTTGGTGGAGGGGTGTTTGGGTTTTTCATTACATATCTCATTAAACTGATAAAGATGGTAACAGTTGCTAATAAGGAAGAGAGTCTCCTTTGACAAAGTTAGTCTAACAGTAAGATGGAAATAAATATTTTTTCTTATTTAGAGGCATAAATGAGGGGTGAGAAAAAGGTTATTTTCAGAACAGGAAATGGCTCATACTGGGCCTTGCTTTCCTGGCAACAAAAAAGCAAGCTTCACCTTAGCACACTCATTACAAAGCTACAAGAACAAGTCTTCTAACTCAAGCAATAACAGCTTGTTTGAGGAAACCTAATATCAAACTCTCACACAAAGCTGTGGCCTTTAGCTTGGCACAGCGTCAAAGCACACTTACAAGCAAGGAGCCAATGGCAAGAACACTAGAAGGGAGATTTCTTGTGAAAGGGTACACTTGTTGGAGCCTGGTGTTTACATAAATGCTGTAAAGCAGCAGCTGAAGCAGAAAAGGAGAGACTGTTTTCTAACAATAAAGCTCATGTTTATACAGGAGGTGGACAAGCATTAGCATGCTTCTACCTTCCACGTTGCTTGGTAGGTCAGTGATGCAACTCACACTAAATACCTACAAAACTAAAACTATACTTCACTTTCATTGTAAAAATCAGCAAACACTGTATAGGATTGATCCAAATAGTTAAGAGACACAAGGGAAAAATTCTTCCCTGTTGAGGCGAGGGAGCAGTGGAACTGAAGGAGCCCAGATGGGCTGTGGAGTCTCCTCTGGAGACATTCAAAACCCACCTGGATGAGTTCCTGTGTGACCTACTCTAGGTAGTCCTGCTCTGGCAGGGGGGTTGGACTGGATCATCTCTTGAGGTCCCTTCCAACCCCTTAGGATTCTGTGGTAGCCTAATAGGAACTAGAAGTCATGCTTCCTGCTGAGAATATTTGCTTAAGGCCAGTTTTAAAGATTTCCTCGTAAGGGAAAAATATCACATCAACAGAAATTCCTCCAGCTCCCAACTGCTGGTCACAAATTCCTCACAACAACGCAACCAGCACAAACCTCCTCATTTGTTGCTTCAGAGAAAAAAAAATTACTTTTGCTGAAACAGAACAATATTGATGTGGCTGCACATTAGACAGCTATATGGTCTGGAAAACTCCCTATAAGTAGGTCATGAACATCCCTCTGGCATTTGCTACATCCCAAAGGGTGAAGGGATGCTCTTGCAAAGTTTTGGCACCCTTCCTAAACTGCCCCAAGAACACGAGACTGTTGTCCTAGTCATACACCACTTTATCAACTTCTCCCAATGTTTCTATAGTCCAAATAATACACACCAAGGACAACAAGGACAAAATTAACAAGTTTGTTCTGAATCTGAATGGAGCATTTCAGGAACTATACAGAAGCCCTTAAAGGGTGTCACCCCAAACACAAAGTTCCTCTGTCCCATAACAACTGTGTAGCTTATTTAAAGCACAACAGACAGTAACAGTGCAGTGCTGTAGATCTTCCCATCAACAAGCCTGAATGAATCATTCCTCTCAAATATAGTCACAGGACTACAAAACACTTTTAAACCACAACCAGAAGTTTATCACACTGAAGCAGAGAGGCATCAGTATCACTGTCTTCTTCCTTGCCTCTGCTGCTCACTTGATTAAGGCAAAGGCACTATATCTAGACGGCCAACACGACAGCCAGATAACCTTTTAGAGCTGAGTGATCACTGATTAGGAAGGAAAACTACTGCTGAGGGTAGATTAAATACTAAAGCAACTCCAATCCCTTTCAGAAGCTTTCCCCTATTCACGTTCAGTTCTCTCTTATCACATGCAGCTTTCTGCCCTGCTTTAATTGGACTTGGAAGCATTAGCATTTTCAAGCCGCTACAGTTCTGAGGCCCCTTCAAATGATTTCCCCACATCTAAGAAACAAATGGACAAGAAAGCAGGGACAGGGGCTGACGGGATGGGTGGGAGACAGTGGGGAGAAGGAAAAACAACTCGAAAATGAGAACACAGCAAGCCCGGGCAGGTTGAGGCGCAGGAAGGGAGCCTAAAGAGATGGGAAGTGGGAGAAGGGGCAAGGATATGAAGCTGGAGGCGCGAGGTTGAGAACCCCGACCCGCGGGAGGCGGGTAAGGCCGGGCCGGGCCGGGCCCGCCGCTCCCCTCAGGCGACCCGGAGGGAGCTGAGCCAGCAGGAACAGGGGCGGCGCAGACCTTACTTTGAGGGTGAGATGATGGACGCGGGCGCCGACCGGGCCCGCCCAGAACAGCACAAGCACAAGAACCGTCAGGACCGCGGCCCGCGACAGAGCAGCCCCTTGGCCGCGGGCCGCCATGTTTAGTCCAACATCAGCATCCTCTTCCCGCAGCGCTTCCGGGGTCGGGGGGCGGCACGTGACCGGGCGGGCGGGGCTGTGCTCGCGCCCGTCAGCGCCGGGCGCGCGCCCGCAGTGGGTCGTTCCCTGTCCCCGGCGTTTTGAGGCTTCACAGCCTTTCGCCTTCCGTCTACAGCCCTTCTGGGCTGCTCACACCCGGAGGCTGACGCCAACGGCGTCCCCCGGTTGTCCGGGGACTCTCAGTGAGACCCATGGCAGCGGCTGAGGCTCTGGGGTGGGCTCCCTCCTCGCCAGCGGCCCTCGCTGCCCTCACAGGGGGACACCGGCCAGATGGAACCCCCTGAACCTTCCCCGCACCAGCCTTTGTGGCTGTGCTTAGCGAGGCCCGGGATTAGGGTGAGATGACACAGAGCTCTTCTCTGTCCCTCAGCGAAGTCTGGAGCTGTTCCTGCCTTAGCCCTCAGCCACACAGCAGAGTTCATTCGAGGTTTGCAGTTGTTGCCTCCAGCTCAGCCTTGGCTTGGCCAGCAGGTTTCAGCTTCTTCCTGGGACCTCAGGTGAGAGCAGATGTCTGAGCATCAGGTCACCCAAACAACTGTAAAACTGCCTTTCTGTGTAAAGCTGGGCTTAGAGCATTAGTTTTAAATATCAACACAAAAACCAAAACAAGGGTCTTTCTCCTTCCTTACTGGAACAGTGTTGCAGTTATGAAACTATTTGAAACTGTGAGCTGTAGTTCCCCTTAAAAATGAATCATCAAGCAGGTTGGGTCTGGCTTCTCTGATGTCTTTGGTGCATAAACTGAGAGTATCACATAAAGCAAAGTGAACACGAAGGCTAATGAAAAGGAAAGGAAAGGAGAAAGGGGAAGCTATGCAATGGGAAACCATCACTGTAAATAAGTGTACTTCAGTGTAGAGTCCTGTCCTATCTGCTCATGGAACTCTGACATTCTTTCAGTGTATGGACTAACAGCTGTGCAAGTTTCTTCATCGGGAAGCAGATAAACGACTGGACCAAGCAAGGAGTAAAATGCAAGTGAGCATGAAAAGGCAGAGGAAAGTCAATAATCTTCACTTCTATATTAGCAACATTGTGTAGAATGTCCCATCTTTGTGCAGAGGTGAATCAGATGTTACTGTACTTACAATTTAATTTCCCTCTTTTTCTTTTATACTCTTAGGTAATAAAATAATCACAGGAATCTCACCATTAGCTAAAGAAACCTGAACTGGTTCAGAAAACATCTGGAAGCATGTATTTTCTAGTAGGATTTTTTTTTCTCTGGGCAGTAGCTTGTGGATGCCACTAGATGTCCTGTCAACATCGGGCCTTGCAGCACACACAGCTACACCCCAGGGGGTTATGAAGCCTGCAGGCATCAGGTGATTTGCTCTGAAATGATAACCTCGCTACACATGTTTTCTTGGAATTATTTTTAATGTTGTAATTATTAAATTTCTTGAGCACGGCCCACCTGGGAAACTTTTTACTTTTGAAGTCAGCTTGCAGTTTAGGCAAGGTCAGAGATGCTCTAGCACTAGATGGACAGACCCACAGCGATAAGACCTACCTAAAACCAGGCATAGCCTTGCAATATCTCTCACAGCCTAAGCCCTCAGGCCACAGCTTAAATGAGGCTCAAGAGCCCACAGAGGGTGTGTGTAGAAACCACAGCTGAGGCTGGCTGGGGCCATTAAGGTTTATCAGGTCTTAATCAGGCCTTAATTAGGCGGCCATGGCCCCTGATAGGACATTTAAAGAGAACCAAGGTCCCCTGCTGTGTGTCTCAACGATCTGCATAGTGTTGGAACAGCAGAAAGGAAACAGCTGGGATAGTGATGGCCTCGGGGAAAGGTGTGTCCTCTTCCTTTCCTGGGGCCAGTTTCATTCCCAGTGTATGAGAGGTTACAAGCAACATCTATGTTCCTTGTCTTGGATGTGTGTTATCTGGTTAGAATTATAAAAATAAAAGGGAAGCAGCTGCAAGGGTGATAACTCTGGGGGGAAAGGTGGGTCCTCTTCCTTTTGTGTCCTGGAAGCTAGAAATGCGTGAATGTGTTGTGAGAGTTGTGATTTTTCTTGGTTTGCATGAGTAAACAAACCCAGAGGAAAGGCTTTAGATTGAAAAGGTTTAGGGTTTTATTTTCTTCAAATACCTTCTGAATCATTCAGCAGGTCATCTGGTGGGTTTGAATTGGGATTGGAGTTTTCTAAACAAAGTCTTAACCTTCTAAAAAGGGAATTGCTTCTACTGGGGCCTAGGATCTTCCTCTAGGAGCTGAATCATAACAACAGCCGAGGTAAACAGAATTTACAAGAATAAGCCCATATCTAGAGAACAGATCTGCATGGTCTTGATCTCAGTTTGGATGAGGGAAATTTCCCACCAGCTTCTCTGTTGATCAGATTTGGATTGTGTGAATTAAGCAAAGAAGTGTTAGCTAATACAATTTTGAAGTGTTTTTCAAGGCTGGGGCCTACTCAGCCTTACAGCACTTATGTACTCAAGCATAAAATGTCCTTAATGCTCCCATCGTTGTTAACTATGTTAGTAAGTAGAGACCAACCAAGCTGCAGGCCCTGCTGTTTTGGGCACTGTACATCTGAAACTAATAACCTAAGTGGCAGTCCCTGTCTTGAAGAGTTTCAGACTAAATAAGACAGACAGAGAAAGAGAGTAAAATGTCTCATTCTGTAAATACCAGGATTTGATTTTATTTAGTGTTTCTCTTGGACCTCTGGCCAGAAACGTTAATTACTTTTGATATGTTTTGGCATGGTGGATTCTAATGAACCATCATAATACAAAACTTGCATTTCTGGCTTTTATCTTTCTGGAACTGGTTAAGCATTTCTATCTCTCAGTGCAGACAGGTTTCCCTACCCATGCTGGTGTAACAGGTTTGCCTTGTTCCCCTCCCAGCTCTTTGTGCAAAAGGAAATTCCACAGCAAATTTACCTCAGATGATACTAATGCTGCTTTCTGTTTGGTCTCTCTGCATATTTTATTCAAGTATTTTTTTGGATTAAGTTCTCAAAAAGTCCCAGTGTATCTGTGTTGTCTGGTTTTGCAATGTGTTCTGGGTGGATGTAAGTCTAAGGGCAGTGTGTTTCGGTGTCCCTTCTCTGAGAGTCTGTGGAAGCACAAGGCCTTGGAAGATGGTGCTTGTGCTTTAAGCAGCATGGCAGGCTCTCAGGTATTTAAATATGTTGGCAGGGGCAGAAAAAAGTGCTCTGGAAAGCTGGTTGAACAGTGTCTCTTACTTATTATGAAGTCTATCCTTATAAGTAATAACTTTTAATGATGGACAACGTCGCCTCTCTTGAAAGATGACTCTGAGGAGCAGCATTCTGCTCATGTTCAAATCAATTGAACTAGGATAAAAAAAGAAATGCAATTCAGTTATTAACGTGATGCTTGTCTTCATTGTTGTCATAAATGTTAGAACGGCTTAATAAGTTATTATTTTCTTGTACTTTCTTATGTAAGGTAATAGCCAAGTGTCAGTGAAAGAGCGTTAATCTAAAGAAGACAGTGCTTCAGCAGCTGGTCGGGTTTTGTCTTCTGACATCAAAAGGATCTTCACCCTCTGTAAGGAGACACCTTTTTCCTCAGGTGAATAAAAGTGCTTTTTCTTTTTAACCCCCATGTAAATCTTTCACGAACATAAATATATCAGTCTAGAACTTTTTACATTTCTTGTAGCTGAAAAACAGAAATGTAAAATCAAATTAAGTGACACAGCTCAAATAAATGCTGTTAGAAGAACACGAGCACAAAATCAATCTTTATTTCTCTGGCAAGGAAATGGGCTGGTTTGTGCAAGGCCTGTGTAATTGCTACAATAACCCACGTCTATGCAAAGGCAGGTAATTTGGTTATTTTTTTGCATGCTCATTGAGCACATTGGAGAAACTGTGGAGTTAATATTCCTGGATTTAGGTTGTTTTTTGGCGGGGGTGTGCGTATGTAGAGTTCATAGAAGTCAGCCCTTGCAGGGAGTGTTACGAGTTGACGGTGTTAAGAGTGCGGGTTTCGTCCTTCACTAGGTCGGTTGCCCTCTCTTTCCCAACGGTCAAAACACGACTATTTGCTTCAAAAAAACCCCGTCAAAGCCCTGCCTCGCTTGGGGAGAGGGCGGTAAGGAATGGGGTAACGACACCTGAGGGAAGGCGGGGCCGGGCGGGGATGGCCGCCGGGACAGCGCCCGCTTCCCCCGGCCGGGAGCTGCCGCCAGCCCGCGTCCCCAAGCGGGGCTGTGGTGAGGGGGTCCCGAGACGGGGTCCCTGGGGGGCGCGGGCCGGGGCCGCTGCGCACCAGGGTCCCGCGCAACCTGGAGGCCGCGCCTGCGCAGTGCCGGACTCGCCCCCCCGCTCCGTCGCCTGAGGCCGCGCCTGCGCAGGCCGCCGGAGCTGTCAATCGCCCCCCCCCCGCTCCGCCGCCGCCTCCCCGCGCGGCGCCGCTCGGGCCATTTTGCGGCGCGATGAGGCGGGAGCGGCAGTGAGCAGTGCCCGGACTCATCCCGCTCCTCTTCGCACCTCCTCCGTCTCAGCCCGCTGGGATCGGGCCGCCCCGTGCTTGGGGAGCGAAAGGGAAGGAAGCCCAGTCAGGGGACAGAGAGACCCCGAGAGCCGCCCGCCCCTCAAGCGCCGGCCCCCGGCGGCGCGGCGGAGCCATGAGCTGGGGCACGGAGCTGTGGGTGAGTTAAGGAGGGAAAGGAGAGAGGGAGCGGGGCCGCCGTTGCGGCCGTTACCGCGGAGCGCCGCGCCCGCCCCGTGTCATAACGGTCCGTGCGGAGGGGCCGGCGCCGGCCCCGGTGCGGTGCGGGGGGCCGGGGCTCCGCGGTGCGGGACACAGCGAGGAGGACTGGCTGGGGGCTGTTCTCTCCCGCGGGGGTCCTCCCTGTCTAGAAACTTTGATGTGTGGCTTCCGCAGAGAAATCGCGGAGACTTGGTAGTTTTATTTCTTTTCTTCAGTAAAATAATAAAAGAAATGATCTGCAGCCCAAAAAGCGATCTCAGTCTGGATTGGAGAGAGGCTTTGCAGTAAAGCTTGGGGTGGGTTATGTGTGTGGCTTCTGCAAGAGTCTGGAGAAGAGGCTCCGAGGTGGATTTATATATCAGGGGGTCCAATTTCAGGAGAGGGAGCTGCGGGGAAGAAAAGCCTGATGATAAAATTTCCTTTCGCTGCTGTTAAGGGGCTTCTCTCCACGCTTGTTTTGAAGGACGGAGGTTTTTGTTGGCAGAGTTTTCTGTCGTGTGTAAATAAGTATGGTTTAATGGTGGGGAGGGTGTCAATGGATAAAGCTCCTTGATTGTTTCTGAAGTGAACCTGGAAAGTGGAAATGCATTTGGTTTACCGCGGTACATTACTGGAAAATATCAAACTGTTAAAAGGGATGAAAAAGTGGATAACAGCGATTTGAAATGGTCCCTTGCTAATCTGAGTAAATAAAGGTGGGTAGATAAAAGAAGTCTTGAAAGGCGAAAGAGCTCTACATATTCAATCACAAAGAGGACATGATGCAGCCATGTTTGGCAGCGTGATGGTGGAGCACGGAGCAAACCCTGTTATTGAGGGCTTGTGAGAGTGGACAGGAGACCATGTGAGCCGGTGTTAATTTATTGGTGGGACATTAAAAATCTTTGGACACATCCGCACTCGGGAGCAGGGGGGGAAGAGGAAAAAGGAAATGGTGTTTTGAATGGAGAAGTCAAGAATGAGTGGCATAGAGTCATCTGGATTGCAAAGCACTGCAGGATTTCGTTGCTATACCCATCTGTTTGTGGCTGGTAACCAGTGAACATATCTAAGCTTTTACACTGTCTCTATATAGAAACGATTATTTTAGATGTGCTAATTACTGTCTTTTCTGGATGCATTGCTGGCCTGTTCTAACAGACAGTTAAGTAAGCATCCCACTTTGCTGTGACATTGTAGTCATGTTATAGCTATATCTGTTCAGAAACAGAGTAAATTAGGGAGCAAATGCTTACTCAGAGGTTATTATGGTACGTCTATATGTTGCAGGGACAAAGGTGATACATCCTGATGAAATGTTGTAGTGATGCTCTATTGATTCATCAGGATAGAAACAGTTCTGCTGCATGGGAATGTTTCTGTGAAAATCTGCAGTTACCTTCTTTTTCTGCCTCATGGATGCTTTGGGGGAGGTTTGAGTTTGAGTGGAATTAAAGTCAGTATGATAATTTTGCCACGGGAAAATAAATTCTGATTTCCCAAGGAGTCAATTGTTTTTCATTCTTAAAAGTGTGCAAGCAATACTGAGATGTTTCTGCAGAGGAACAGTAGTAACAGAGTAGGGCTTATAAATAGTTGTTTCTGTTTTCTGCATTGTTGCAGGTGTGTGTGCAGTTATATGCTTGTCTTCTGTAACAGTTTGAAACAGCTCTTGTAACTTTTTTTCCCCCTTGGAAATTTTCTTGGTGGAATAGTCTTTATCAGCACGAAAGTATTATTTATTATGTCTTCAGTGTAGCCCTTTGAGAAGCGTAGCAGGTTACTGATGAAAAAGCTGGACCAACAGATTGGTTCTAGATACAAAATTAGCAAGAGTTGCTTTATTTTAAAGTGGGCAGAGTTTTGACAGCATCAGTTTCCAGTGCTCTGGGTATTTAGGCCAACCCACTCATTTTGCTCCTCGTGTTCTCCCTTTCACTGGGAAAGGAAACCACACAAACAACCTGTATTTTAATAAAAACTCTTGTTGATCGTGGCTTTTTTTTTAAACAAAATGAAATTTCCATTTACTGTAGAACTCAATATTTGTTTTAAAGTTGTCAGGGAATGGGTAGTGAGAAACAGGTGTTGTAAGCAACAACTAAATACCCGCTTTGACTGCTATGTGATTTGATGCAGCCATTTGGACTGAAGTTGAGGCAGTGACAAGTGTTTCTAACTGTAGTTTTGAAATTTGCTAGAAAGATGAGTGTTCTTTGATCAGGCTTGACTGGCACCCTGTCTTTCTGATGTGTTGATCTGCCAGACCGGATGCATGTTCGATTCACTCCTTTAAATGCAGCAAAGGAGAAGTAAAATCAAGCTTGCTTTTTAGAGCACGTGAAATGTTAATGTGGATAGATTTATGTAGAATTTCTATTTTAAAAAAAGCTGGTTGCAGAAAGTCTCACACTTCAGAAGCAATAAAATCCCTTCAGCAACATGTGATTTCCAAGACAGGCTTTTTAGCCTTGTGCTGTGATATGAGTGTGTTCTATGCCTCTGGCTTGCAAATCCTATTGCAAAGCTCCTATCAATGTTTCACTGGAATCTAGACTTTGAGTTTCATCTTTAAGGTTGCCCTGTGAGTGTAAATGGACCTATAACCAGCAGAATTACTGGAGGTACTAATGCAGCATTTATATCATATATGAGGCTAAATGCTTGGGATAATGAGATCATCTGGGGCCTCCACGCAATACAACATTGCAGTGTGAAACTCAAAGATGTCTGTCATGTAACCCTCTTGAGTTTCCTGTGTGTAAACACAGTGTACTGGACAGCCACGGCTGCTCTGTGCACTTTGTCAGTCTATTCAACCCCTGCTCAAGTCACTCTCTGTTGCACTTGAAACATTCAGGAGCTGGAGGAAGAAGCTGTGGGTGAAGGACAAAGTACAGCCATAGAACCAAACCATTTTGTTTTTTAACCCCTGTTCAAGAGTACCATTAAGGGCTGACAGGTAGAGTATAGTAGATAATTATTTGATGTCTAATTTTGAATTTGGCAATGTTTTCTAAATACTTAGTTAATGTAAGTGGTAAGTAAAGGTGATGTGTTGGCAGTGTACAGACCCAACTTGTACCTTCAGTCAACTGTGCTTGGGAGACAATAGCCTGAAAAAGCATCCTTGGATCTCTTTCACTCTTCTCTGCTCTTGGGTAATGGGAAAAAGTATGGAGCATGGCATTTACAGCTATTCTGAAGGGTACTTTAACTAGTAAAATGCTAGTGTGTGCTACACTTCCCACCAGCATCCTTTTGTGTGGTTTGAAGACGTCGAAGCAAGTAGTAGGAATTACATAGCAAACTGAGCTAAAACTAACCTCAGCACTTCAGTCCTTGTCTTTTGGGTGGAAAAGGCTGTGGCTCATGGTTAATATATTGAAGGGAATGAAATTTCTTGATTATGAGTTTTGGTACAGTATGTAGTTTGAGGGAGCTACATGTAAATTTGTGGTTGAATGGTCCTGGCGAAACTCTTCATAACGCAATCACATGGCGTGGCAAGTGCAAGTGGTAAAGTGATTAAATGTGGAAAGATTCGTCTTTTTCTTATGAATGTTTCAGAGGTGCGGATGCAGTGAGTTTCTTGTTGGGGATTTTTCCACATTCAAGCTAAAGTTTAAAATAAGCCTGGTGAGGAAGGTGATTTTTCTTTGACCTTTGTGGAAAAGCTGTGTCTGCTCACAGATGTTACCATCCTTTCAGCCTGTGAGAAGGTGAATGTACTGTACTTGCAGAGGACTCCGATTTGCTGTCCTTATGCAAGGGGCTCTGTTGGCTAATTCTTCATGTGACTGATAATTTGGAGACTGGACTTTTTGTTTGGATAATGTTCCAATCTAATATGGTAACTTTAGTCTGTTTCATTTTATGAAAGTGAATTGTTTCTAAGCTTTTTATGGTTTAGAAAATTAGTATTTTCAGTAACAGTAATTTCTTAACTCACAAGATTAAGTGGGATTCTTGTAGACCTTGTTCTCTTCAACTACATCCTCATTATTAGACGATGAAACATAGGTGCAACTCTGTGATAAATTGTTTCCTCTTGTAATACTTAACTATTTCATCAGCAGAATTTTTGTTTAAACAGCTGTAAATCTTGCATTTCTTAAATTTGCCTGAAAGCAGTGTTGTTGTTCAACAGTATTTATAATGTATGGGTGTTGCATGTAGTGGTGACTCACATTTAGAAACTGTCTGGAGTACCTAGGTGCTTTTGACCTTGGTGGCATTGCACCATGATGTTATCTGGGCACAGCATTCAAATAGACTCTTAAAGATGACAAGGCTCTGCTTTTGTCAGCTTGTTGCCTGTCAGGGGATGTGCAGAGCTGGATCTAGGTTTGATGAATTGATTTCTTAGTAGAGTTGATTGCATATAATAGAAATCTCTGTGTGTGGCATCTCACCCTCACACCCCTTATCCCCTGTCAATTCTTAGGGTTTAGGTGTTAATGGTTACTCTCCAAGATAGAAAAGAGAAGGAGCTGGTCTCTGATGGGACAAGGATGCAGATTAGTCTTGCGGCTAAATCATCAGTTAACTCTGCTGATGAGTTGAGAATTTCCATTATATAAAGTAATGGACCTACCCTTCAAAGGTGGGTGGGTGAATTGTTTTCAGCTTAGTAAAATCTTCCTCTGTAGTGATGTCAAATGTTCTTCTGAAAACCGTGATTTGTTGTAAATTGTCTATGAATTGTTGCAACTTATTTGGCATCACTCAGACAACTCTTAGGGGCAGAGAAGCAGCTCTCTGACCCCTTTGTTTACTAACATGTTAAAACTTCTTTATATTTCAGATAGTCTGGAGTTGCACCCACAAAAATATGCTCATAGAGTAAGGCATCCTAAAAGCTAATACAGTGAGAGGTTGGGGGAAAAAAAAGCTGAGGTCAGGCATCATATTTATAGTTTAGTCTTGGTTATTCTAAGGCTCTTAGTAAAAGTTGTATACAGAGTGCTGGAGAATGAGCACTTCAAAGCAAAGTAAACTTTTCATTAGCTAAGTATCCTGCATGGTTATTTGGACAGTTTCGAGGCAGCAAAGCTGTCTGACATGAATATCTCCTTATTTCACAGTGGATCACTTGCTGTTTTAAGTGGTCAGCCTGTAGATGCAGATTACTGAGTGAGAAATTGTTTATAGAAGTTGAGTCATTACATAGTATCTTAATTGTGCTGCACACAGCTTTTGTGCGTTTGTCCATCACAGGATGGTGGCTCAGGCTGCTGCAGCCTCTTAAGTTTAAATCATTTTGATCATTTAAATCACTTTAAAATTTCTGTTGTCATAGTCTTCTTCATTACTCTAAAAAACAATAGTTGACTTTTAAGATGTGCTATGTGGGAACTCCCCTGCTGCTGGCAGGAGCTGGTCTGTAGGAGATGTGAGGTCTCTGTGTACACTACTTGGTAGTTACAGACACTAGGAGTGGATAGACTGTTCAGGTTTCTGAAGGAGTTGCTGGGTCTTTAGTGTCTGGATGTCTGAGTAATTTCATTTACAGCTCAGCTTTGCTTTAAGGAAAAGGTTTTCTATAATGTTGTCTTCCAACCTATTCTTATATTCCTACCTATTCATTACAGAATGGGGGTTTTGCTGTCTTTCACTGTGAGTCAAGACTGGAGAATATCTTTTTTTTCCTTGCAGTCACAGACTCTTCCCATTTGTATTGTGGCTGCTCAAGATCCCCCGCTTTCTTGAACCATATGGGAAGGCAGTCAAACATGAGAGGATGTTTTTCTGGACTCTTTGCAGCTCATTAGTGTTACTCATGTTGTGAAACATTCTTTTAAAGCAGAATTTCAAAAGCCATGCTCCACATGAAGAGCAAGAGCCACTGCTGCACTATAACTTAATAACATGCTTTACATTAGGACCTCTGTTGATTGCTGGAAAGGTAACCTGCTAAAGCATTTTTGAAATTCACTTTCATCCTGTTTGAAATAATGCTTCTGAGATTAGTTATACACTGAATCCAGTCCAGCCATCAAAATCCAATCCCCTGTAGAGTTCTCTTAGTGCTCATATAAATATTTTAAAATAACTTCCCCCTTCAAGACAATTGTGTGCTTTTTCAGATGAAACTTGTCTTCCTCCTTCCACTCCTGGAATCTCTGCTTTTCTATTTAATTCTGAAAAACAAGCTGGTTAAATTGATGAGAACAAGAAACACTGTTGTTCTTGGCATATTGCAGTCTTCATCCTTTTCAATCAATGCCTTTGGCTCTAAAATACAAGATGGGGAAAGGAAAAGCAGTATATATGTTTTCTGCATGTAAGTAGGTATGTAGAGGATATGATGGGCTTTAGTCTTTCTTCTCAAGCAGGTGTGGGAAGGTGATTTGTATGGCTTTGGAATTTTCACTGGATTGCTTTGCCTCTGCTAAATAAGCTTATTTACCTGGTCAATAAATAAAATCTTTTATCTCAGTTTATTAAGAATATTTGGATGGCATTATTGGATAAAACAGAGGGATTTTGTTTCTGAAAATGGGGAAAAAAGAGTATATGGGCAGCATCTTACAGCACGGAGCAGTGCAGTTAAAGTGCAAGAATGAAATGGTGATTAGCCAGTGAGCATTGTTGGTCACTGAAGCAGACAAGCATGTTATGATGCACGTAAAGATCTGTTGCAATATTATCCTTAATTTATGTGATGAACAGTCAGTCTAATTGGAAAAAAACAACCAAAAGAACAACAGCCATCCTCCAGGCACCCTCAGAAACCCAGGAAAGCAATACAACTTGAAATGGAGTCTCTCAGGAATTAATGCCTGGTTTAGAAGGAATGGTCCCCAGTGAACTACCAACTTGTCCAGATAGTCCTTAATCCTGAGGAAATGCTGAAGTGGATAATCATTCTTCTTGTAGCTGAAATAATGTAGGTTTCTTATGTTAAAATGTGACACTGGGCTGTCTCTTGTTCAGTATTTTTCAAGTGCTCCTGCTTGGTGCCTAAAAAGTTTTAAGATCACATCTTTAAATTCTGCTTTTCCGGTGAGGCAGGTATGAGTGCTCCTATTATTTGTAGTTTTTAGATTTACTCCTCTGTGAACAGCAAGTACAATTTCATGCATATTTTTTCATTTTATAGTTAAAAAAAATAAATTACTTCATTGTACTGAATCTGTGGAAATGCAGGTGAAGGAAGGAGTGCCACTCCTGTGTGGCAGGAGAGTAATTGTTTTGTGGAGATACTGAGAACACTGCTGTTTCCTAACTGGACTCCTGGAGATTTTGATGCTTTGCTCTGATGAACACTGAGAAATTGCATCTCAATGCCTTGGACAGTTTTCTGTATCTCAGCCTATATTCTTCATATTATGAAGGTTATTTAACACTTTCTGTTGAAGTCATCTGCTTTCTGCTGCTTATATTTTTTTCCAAGTTAATGTGCTCAGGCTGCAGTTTTCTTTGGTCTGTGCCAGCCTCTCAGTTTTTTTGTATTTCAGATCAGTCAGGATTATTCAGTTGTTACTAGGGCCAATGTCTTGTACATACTAAGCACGATGCCTCTTTGGTTTTGGAAAGCTGTAGTGGTCCCTTTCATTGGAGCAAGGTTTTGAAGTTTGGCAGACAATAGCTGTTGAATGCAATACGCCTTCTGCTCTTCTTGAGAAAATCTGCCCAAATTAGGCAAACTTGTAAGTCTTGGGAAAAATACCACTTTGCAAGTACTCAGTGAATATATACTAGTGCTGAAGTCTTCAGAAGTTCCAGTGTCTGCTGAGTATGTTTTGGCCTTGGAGGGATTTTTGTGGGACAGCATGATGCAGTCACTCACACAAAATAATTGAATGTGCCTCAGTCTGGTCCTTGCAAGAGTGCTGCCAGACTTTCCATGTCATGGCTGCTTGAGGCCAGGGTGGAGCCTCTTCTGCTCAGACTCCTTTATGGTACCCAATTGTGTGGAGGTACAAGCTGGCTGGAAGACAGTCCTGCATGAACTGGGTCTTGGGCAGTATTAAGGGAGGATAATTTGGGTCAGTGAGTTGGGAGAAAACAGACTACAACTAGGAGGGAAAGGGGATGAAGGGCATGACTGCACTTGGACATGCCAAGGGTCCATCTGGTGGTAGCCAACTGGTTCATCTCTTGTTATGGACTGGTTAATTTTTTGTTATACTCACCTGAGGGTGAGGAATGGGGCAAGAGATGCTGTGGTCAGAGAAGAAACTAGCTGATTCGAGAGACCAAGTGTGGTGGGGAAGAGAGTAGCACTGAGACTAGGATCTAGTTACAGAACGTGGAGCTGCTTGTCTAGGAGCTGTTTGTGTGGTTGGATTGCCTAGGCCCAGAATAATGGGAATGTGTCATTTGAGGAGAAATAATTTAAGTTGGTAATTCTGAACTCAGGTAGTATGAGGGAGCTGTGACTAATTGGGCAAAGGGAACAGTAGAAATGAACACAGAAGGAGAAAGGAAATTTAAACTAAAAAGGAAGGAACAAGTAACAAGGAAATAGCTTGAATAAAGAACGTGAGAGCAGGGTTGGACTCTGAGTAGGACAGGTAGGGTTGTGAATTGCTGTCAGAAAAGACGTGGGATTAATTCATTAGGAATGGCAAGTCAAGAGTTTTTGATGGGATCTGGAGAAAGTGTCGTGGGTGTACAAGGAGAAGCAGCATGGAGCACAGGAAGGAGATGAGTAAACCAGAAAAGTAGTGAAGGGATCTAGCAATCCTCTTCTGCACACTTGGCTTTGTAGCATTGCTATTTCTATGGGGCTTTTTCCATGTAACATTTAACTAGAGTTGACTCACTGATTTGAATGTATATATATTGATTTCTGTGGTTGCATTTTGCATCTTTACTCTTTGTGGAAGAATATTTGACCACATCCCCAAATGAAGGCTTTATTCAGAAGTGTGTGTGCTGCCAGTTTTCATCCACTCTTTCTGTGCAGAAAGCCTCGAGGAATTGTTTAGCAAATATGTTAAAAAATGCATTTAGATAATACATTTCATTCTGCATTATACTTTCTCTTCTGTAGAGAGAAATGCTTTAACACATTTATCTTCTATTTACAAAGGGAAAAAATGATTGGCATGCAGCAATGAGTTGAATGGAAGTGTGTTTTCTCAAACAAAAGTTAAATGGGGAAGGGAAATATTTCTTGCCCTCTTGGGGGCTGTTGATCTGTCAAATGTAGGTCTTATAGGAGTGGCATTCATTAAGAATGTGTAACTAAGATTTTGCTGTAGTGAAAGAATTGGCAGTGGATCAACCAGGAGAACTGTGATAGTGCTACATAAATGTTTTTTTCACCTATACTACCTCTGTCTTCCAAGTATAATAGCCTGTGACACTTTTGGTCATGTGTTGTCACTAGAAAAGCCTGATAATGAAGGGTGAGAGGAAAGTGTTGTATATGCCGGTCAAGAGCCTTTATTTCCTTACAACTCTTTGGAGCCATGAAACGTCTTTGTTACACAGAGGGTGCTATTTGGCATTTGTTCATAACTTAACATGTAGAAGATGAAAAGCTGTGTAGCACAGCTTTACTTTAGAATTCAGTGTGCAAAAGAAGTCGTAAGCAAACATTTCAGTGTATGTGTTGGCTAGTAGCTTCATTGCAACTTTATTCAAAGCCACTGTCATCAGCTGATTGGGCTGCATCCTCCTGAAGGACAGACAGATGCCAGGTGATCAGGGCACTCAACACTTGAAGATTATCATTGCATATTTTACCTGAAAACCAAAATTGCAAGCTGAGTGAATGCAGCAGGCTATCCTTTAGGTAATGAGAACGTCTATCACATGACACATGTGACTTGGTTCCTATTTAAATCAATGCCTTGGGGATTTACAGCATTATTTTTGGAATGGGGGGGATAGCAAGGTTCCAACTCTATTTATAAAGACAAAATAATGTTTCTCTGGCTGTGTGGCTGCATGCAGTCTTTTGAGATGCAATGAAGTTGCCCAGGAAACAACTGTAGAAGGGCGGAAGGAAGCATGCATCCGATTTTAGTGAAGCTGGTCTCAGCTGTGAGCACCTCAAGTCCTCTTCTGAATAATTGTAGGATGCTTTGCCTTTTTGCATTGTAGCTTTTGCTCTGATTCTTGTCTGCATCATCCTTATACTTGTGTTATGTATAAAACTGTAGAATGCTCCTTTTCAGATGTTCAGTATGATAGATGTGAAACCATCTTGAAGTAACAAAGTTGCAGTTGTTGAAGAAAACAATTTTTGCAAGAAATGTGATGCTGTGGAACACCTAATTTGTGCATCTTTGGAGACTGGATCTGCATGATTGCTCTTTAAAAATACTTAGTCTTGGGCAGAAAGCTTGCTTGTCATAGTTTAATGTTTGTGGGAGTGTGTTGAATTGTTCCAGCTAGCAGAAGACTTAGCTGAGCTAAACAATAGAAATATAAATATTTCACTTGGTTATTAGCCAGTTGAGTTAAATTACTTGATGGTTAGGAACAACATGACAAAGCAGTGAACTTTATTCACACAAATGTCAGAAGATGTTCCCTTTTATATGATATGTATGATTTTCATGCATAGGATTACAGCAATTTTTATTGACTGGGGTGTTGAACCTGTTATTGACTTGGTATAAATTGTCTTTTGTGGTTTGCTTGCGGATTAATCCCTCAGAACAAAAGAAAATCTGGAATAATGACAGAGTAGTAAAAAGCTTGAGCCTGTACCTGCAGAAGATTTGAGCAAGTAAACAAGTGTCAAAATAGTGGAAATTCAGAACCTACTTTGTAATTAGAATGCCAGAATTAAGTGCTTTTTTTGTTTCTTTATGATACATTGGCATATGCAGTGTTTTGAAGATGCTGGTCAGTGGAGCAATATTGATTTCCCTCTGGGGACGAAGCATTCATCTAACCTTCTCAGCAGGAGGGGAGATTGATTCCTTAATCAGAATAGCAACAATCCATCCTGAAGCTTCCTCAAGGTATTAGGGCTAAATTAAACAGTCTGGGACTAATGTGTAAGCCCTAATGCACTTCAAGAGCCTTTCTTGAATCAGGAGAGTTTTGAAAATAATCAGAAGATGAACCCAAAACTAAAAGAAAAAAGCTACAGGCACAAATCATCCTTAAAAAGAGGGACCATAATACATTTGCTTTATGTGGTGCAGTGCTTAATGCTCAGATTCTCTTGGGGAAGAAAAAATACATGAATTCTATAGCTCTATTCATGGCATTGCATTTATTTTCCCCTTTTTGTGTCTGTTCTGTAGCCATTCCAAAAATAGACATATCACAAATATTAAGTCATTAGAATTAAGAATCTTCAAGTCAGTAAATATACCACTTTTAAACAGCAGTCCCTACTGAGGAGACATTGGTTTCTACACATATTATGTCTTAATTTTGCAAAATGTGAAGATTGTGTTTACTTGTGCATTTACAGCGTCTACAATTACACATGGATTTATGGAGGATGAAAATGTCATGGTTGCATTCAGCTTTTCTGGAAATGCTTTCATTAACTTGGATGGGGAATGAAACATTATGACTGAGCTGTAGTCTGTATATTAAGTGTTCATAAGCAAGAATTAACTATAATGTGTTAGTAACCTGTTGGATGTGCTTACTGATCATTATGAATGTCACTCATATACAGCAGTTCTGAAGAAACCAGTGAGGTAGACCACATGCTATTTCTTCAGTCTTTACTCTTAATTTTTAGCTGCTTTGTCTCATTCCACTTCAGCCTGCACACCAATTGAAGTAAGCAGTAATTTTCCTTTTACAGAGTATTGAGATCATTCTCATAAGAGAACAAATATATCCAGAAGGCCTGAGGACTTTTTAAAAGCTGAAATGTTTTAAGGTGACTCTGTGTTAATAATGTCTATGAAGACATACTGAATATCCCTGGTAGAAGTTGGCAGATACTCACATCTTACCTCTGACTTCAGAGATTAGCTGTCAAAGAATTCTACCATGCTGTAAACTTCCTTGGTCACACTGATCCATGGCACACCAGTTTGTGTCAGCAGGCAAAACTCCTTTTTACAGGGGGCGAGGTTAAGCTCCAGGGCTTGTGTAAAATATGGTCTTTCCCTTTCTTGTCTGAGAGCAATAACAGTTTCAATCAACCTCTGGACCAGAGTTGCAGCTTCCAAAGTGGAAGGTATTGTAATTATGATAACTGAAGAGCACTGAATGACCTCGTTGTCCTTGCTATGGAAGGGGATGTTCTTGTCAAATTATGAGGAATTCTTTCTTTCCCTCGCCCTCTGTGCACATAGGTAAGCAGGCGTTTGCTGTCCTCTTTCCTCTCTCTCTGTTCAGAGGCCAAACTTCCTTTTCCCTGCTTGGCAGATAACGCATCTCGTAGATTCAAGTCAATATCCTCTTTCATATTTTGTAGATGATTCAACTGTTCATCAAGCAAATGGCCTATTCTTGTGTTATAAAATAGTTGGGGAGTCATGAGACATTCAGGGACCTGTGCCCAGAAGCTCCAGTTGCTCTATGAAGATCAGTAGCTCAGATCTGTCTAAGTCAAAGGTTGGACAAGAGGTTCCTGTTTGTTGTTCTTCTAACAAAGACATCTCTTCTCTGTTCAGTGCTCTTTAATCCAACAGATAAAGCTGCAGCCATGTAATGCATAAAAGTGAAGTATAGATACAAGGAGGAATAAAAGGGGAAGAGGATAAAGACTGACACGTTGTAAGAGTGGGAACTGATACAGATTGCCAAGGGACTAGTAGATTTTCTGTCAGAAGCAGCAGCTTTATACTGAAATAAGAGTCTCTAGGTCCACCGTAAGCTTTGGGAATCCTTGGTTATGTTGTGCCAGCAGTCGCGTGGGATTGCTGTGGCTGTCACCCATCAGCTGTGGGCCTTTCCTCTCACAAAGCTTACGAAGATCCAAGCTCTTGTTTGTCAGTCCTGCTGAGAAGTTCGATCTGTTCTGAATTGCTCTGGATGATATTGCTGGATGCCTCTGATAGTGACTCACTCACTCTGATTATACTAGATACTCTGATTTCTTGATACTGGTTTTTGGGCAAGCATTTCTGTGCATGAGCATTCAGGTTTATTTTTGGGGGTGTTTTTGTCTTTTTTTTTCCTAAGACCACTCAGTTTACCTAAGAATTGTGTTTAAGTCCAGGTTTGGAAGGTGATCCTGTATTTTACATTCATATTAAAAGAAAATAGCATTAAGAGGTTTTTTTTTTTTATTTTCCTGTCTCAAAATGTTAATTCTTGTTGTATAAATGAGAGAGTTTGTTAGCTTAGCATCTGTGCTGTCACATATTTGGTTTAAAGTTTGTAAACAACGTGGTTTTCTTCAGCCTAGATGAAGTACAATCATAGAATGGTAGGGGTTGGAAGGGACCTTTAGAGATCATCTAGTCCAACCCCCTGCAGAAGCAGAAATTATGAAGATGACAAGAAAGCAAATATATGAAAAGTTTGTTACTTTGGGGGATTTGATCTGTAGTGAAATTGATTATTGTTGCTTAAATTAGAGCCTCTTAGTTTTAGAGGATAAATTAATGAGATTTTTGCCTTGCCACCACTATCACTTATGAAGCCCTTGTATGAAAAGCTTTGTCTCTCAAAGCACTTACACTGGTATAAAGTGTTGCTTAGTCTATTTATTAATGTATCTATTATTTTAGAAAGTGTCTGGATTTTGTGTCATTGTTCAACTAAGTAACATTTTACAAGACTGAACTTCATTCTTCTTCCCTTACCCTTATGAGTAATCTCAGTTATTCCAGTGCAGAAAAGAGCTGAAGCCCTGGGCTTTTTGTTTCTGCATCCATTTTGTCTGTCTGCATTATGAGTCTTCAGCTTTTGTTTTTTGAGGTTAATAAGAAATGTAGATCATTGTGCTTAATTTAGTAATGCTGACTCTGCTCTCTGAACATCTGTCACTCTGTTTGCATCACTGCCTGTACAAGGCGCAGGGCAATGAGAACCTTTGGTCTCATTTCAGGCACATGTTTTTCTAAAAGACTTGTGCCTCTAGTATCTCGATTAAGAAATTCTCCACCAATACATGCACATGCCTTAGACTTTAGTCTTGAGCTCTGGTCAAGTATATTTTCTCTTCTCTGATGTTCTGCAGCAGGATCAGTTGTTTTGTTAGTATCTCATTATCTTCCCCTGTCCCCCCATGCATCTTACTTTCCAGGAATAGATTATTGATACAGAAAGACACTGTTCTTTGTCTCTCTCTTGCATTGCTCACAAGATGAATTCCTATCACCGTGAACTTTTGAGTTTGCAATGCTTTAGGGTTTCCATGCTGATGGAACTATAGAGTCAACCTCTTGTGGGTTGGTCTGCCAACTCAGGAAGTGTCATGTTTCATGAAGGAAGATATAGGTGAGTTGAATATACCAAATGTTGTAGAAACAGGAAAGCACTTGCTCTGGTTATTAGACACCAGAGCACTGGAAGGAGACTTGCTGGTAGTGACTTGGTGATTTAATCAAATGGCAAGACTTCAAAAAAAGTGTTTTAAGGTGTGGAGTCTTCACAGGTTTCACTTGCTCTGATCATCTGTAATATCCAAAGCCTAACATCTCTTCAACAAAAAAAGACAAACCTTCCTTTTTTTAATCACTTGAAAATTAATTTATTTTATGAACCTAGGGGTTTCTGTCATAGCAGCTGTTGCTGGAAATCCCATCCCCAGGGTATTAGGTAGACACTGTGCAATCCTGGCATTGAATGGACTAGGTATTGCAAATTGTGTAACAGGAATTAAAGACAAGCAAGATTGGAAGGATGCAGCGTTTGTCACTCGAAGATATGGAAATCATAGAGGACTCTCAAACCTCTCCCATCTCATGACTCTTCCGGTATGGAGAAGACAGTAATTTCTCTTGCACCCATGTCTGTTATGAAAGCTCTTATGTATTGTGAAATTGTAAACAGCAGGATAGTTACTGTACTGTGAAAGTTAAAAAAGTAAAATAGAGGGTATGAATTTTATTGTATCTTCCTGCATTGAAAATCAATATAGTGTAGTGATAGATAGCCAGGATAGATTATCTATACTAGAACTGCAGTGCTCACTGAAAGTCTGTATGTCTGACAGACACATTTCAAAGAATTATTTTTCCAATGTACTAATTAATTCCCTTCAAATAAAAAGCCATGCAAAAAAAATGAAATACAGCAGCATCAATATTTAATGGCATCTGCTTTAAACCCTCCTGGTCTAGACTTTTGAAGTTGTGCAGCAATGATATTTGCACATCTCTGATGAAGTGTGGATGGAATGTGTTTGTGTATCTCTTGTTTTCTTTTCATTTAAGGAGTTAATTACTTACTCCTTAAAGATGCAGTTGTGAGATGCCCCCATGAACCCTGCTTAAAAAATCATGGCTTGTAGGAAACTGCTTCATCTCTTTGTAGGCCTTGCACCATGAATACACATTCAGATGTTACCAGAAAGAGTTTTTGTTTCCCAAATGGTCTGAGCCTGTCTCCACCTTTCTGCAGGCAAGACTCTTGCAGTTGAACCAAGTGGACAGGAGGAATACTGAAAGTGGGCTGCGATTTTTCTCTTACTTCAGGAAAGAGTGAGCTGTAGTGCCTGACATCCTATTCTCTACACCACATTGTTTCCTGTTCTGCTGCTGAAAGCACGACTGCAAGCTGACCTAAATTTGTCATTCTCTTGTGAGATGCCAGTCTACTCTTGAGCAGTATGCTGACAGTATTTCCATATGTGAACTGACTGTATTAATTATTATTGCTATGTTATCAGCAGCTTATTTTGAATACCAGGCTGGTGGAGATGTGATTTTGTTACAGTTTTGCATATAATCTATCGGTGTTATTACAAATAAACCTGTAGAAAAGAGGAATCCATTACTTTCTGGAGATAAATTGAGTATTTCTTATATTTCCTCCCACAATAGTGATAGGAAAGAGCAGTGCTTTGCTTGCCATCCTCTTTTGGTACTTCATGGTTTGTCGTTGCTGTATTAGGAAAACACAAGTAGCACAGGATAATGTAAACATTCCCCCTGTTTATTTTGTGTTGTGGTAACCTTCTTCTGGATCTTCCAGGAATTTGAGAAGATTGGAAATAAGGATTGTATGGCTTTATCCACAGAATCTTCTGTGTTCTGTGAGATAATAAAGCAATTAATTCCAAACTATTCCTGTAAAACGTGCTGTGCTATGACACCTACTCAAAGCTTGAGCAGCAGCTCTCCATAACATTGTACTGTGGTTTGTGCTAGTCCTTTAATAACGTCAGGATTTACGTGGTGTGGTCGTCTTGGTTTTGTTTGTCTTCAAGACAGAATGCTTTTTATCACTGTCCCAGTAATCAGTCCAAAGTGCAGCAAGCAGCTTTACGCTTGAAAAACTGTAGCACCCTTTCAGAAAATATCTTTGGCGCCTCAGATTTTTTCAGCCTGCTAACACATTCAGAACACAGGACAAGCAGCTTAAGATCTGAATGAGATTGTTCACCAAATGAGTTGGTGCAGCATATTAATTTGCTAGCACTTCTAAATGCCTGCAGTGTTACAAGAGCCTGCAATGTCACTAAAATACCAGGAGCTTTGTTGGTTTTAAACTCCTTAAAAGAGAGTTTCAAATTCTTGTCTGCTTGGTGTAGCCTTACCAGCTTTATCAAGAATTTCGAGATCTGTATTTGAAAAATGTGTGTCCAGAGCTTAGCAAAGCTAGTAAGAATCTTTTCCTGGTAGTATTAATTGCCTTGGAGTCTTGTTGTACTCTAGATTTTACTGTATAACTCTCTTATTGAGGCTTCTGTTAGTGCTTTCTCTAGATGACCTTTATCTCAATGGACAGTCTAGGATTTAGGTCCAAAACTTGGTTGGGTTACAGTTACATTTTAGGTAAACCAACATAATGTTGGTTTTTACGAGACTGGATGCTGTCAACCTGGTTTCTTTTCATGTGTATTTTCTCTTCCACCTTAAGTTTGTGTGTTGGTATTTAGATGCCAGAGTAGAATTAATATGACAGTAAATTTTCTTTCTTTGTGTAGTAAACTAACACCTTCTTCCCCCAAAACCAATATCCAGTCTCACAGTTCTTGGGAGAAGACAGAAACTAATGTGTCTTTTTTAAACTACAAAAAGTTTCAAACTCAGAAGTGTATTTGTAGGATCTTGAAAGGGCTGCTTTTATTCAGAGTGAAATTAGTATTTAGTGAAAGCTGCCTAGATGGGTAAAGCATGGTGTTATTATTTACTGCAGCAGAACTTCTGTCTGAAGCTTTGTGAGCTGGTAGTGATTCACTGTTCACTGGGAATTGAATATTGCAGCTGCATGTTCAGGAATGGAATTGCAAAGAAGCCCCAAACACTTAGTGCTAGTTCTTGTTTCACTGATACTGGATTTAGGCAATATGTAGTACTAGAAGATGAGATGAGTGGAAGCAAGTGGTCAGACTGGTGTGACATACATGTGACTTTTAATCTCAGATCCAGTAAAGCACTACTTTGAATTGGGTAGTGCTTTCCTTCATGACTGTGCCTGAAAACTAGATGAACAGAAGACCGTCTACTAATGTAGTTCCCATTAGGGCTGTGAAGATGTTTTGCCTATTCAAGTGTTGCGAAGGCTTGCAATCTCTGTCATGGTACCATTATCATTGTTATAGCATGAGTTATAAAATATATGGGTTTTTTGAAATCCAAGGACATGAGATTGTTGTTGCAAGAAACTGAATTACCCCTTTTGCTCAGCTACACTCGCATCTCCAGCTTATGAGCAGAGTGCCCTTGCTGAGAGAAGCAGTCCTTACTGAAAGAAGGGATGAAGGGATGTTGCTTTTCTTGCTTAGGATAATGAAACAGTGTTTATTCCCGATGCACAGGTTTCCAAGTCATGTTGGTCAAGAGACAGTGTAGTTGCTGATTTATTTGCGTAAAATGTTCTGACTGTTTTACTTGGAAAGGCCAGGGCTTTTGTAGGGAGCCAGGTTAAAAGGTTTGTACAGTCAGTAGATGCCCTACTTGCTAGAAACAGTAATTTTAGGTTCTCTTGGTGAGCACAGTTTGGTTGGCACACTAAACCTGAGCTGCTTCTGCTGGGGCTCAGAGTGTGGCCTCACTGTTGCATATTTGTGAGACAGTCATCAAACCACGATGCCTCTCTCATGCTGTGGTTTCTGCCACATCTCTGATTTCTCTGTCAACTGGTCCCTGTTTCAGATCTGTTGGGTAGGCAGCACTTAGCACAACAGGGCTGCTCTTAGAGCTGGAGGATCTTTGCTGCTACAACTTGATTCAAAACCTTTCTGATCAGATGTTCGGGCACTTAAAATTTATGTCACGAATGAATGTCACGTTTATAGGGCAGGAAACAAGAATTTCTTCCCACTTTACAAAGCTCAGTCTCATGATCTCTTTTGTTGTTGTTGTTATAGGAATGCTTGATTCACGTGATGATGGAGTTAAATGTACCTCTTTCTCTTGTCCTGTAGACAAGTCTCAAGTAGGCTTGAGTGAGTAGCTGGGACGACTCCCGACTCCATCACAATCCGCAGAGCGTTTTGCTTGGCTGTGTGCGTGCTGCTCTAGTGACTCTGCAAACCTGAAATGCGTGTGGGAGAACTTTCTCTTGTATTCTAGCATGTAATCTAATTGATGCTTGTTTGGTAATTTGCCTCAGATTAAATTATTCATTGTCACAACTGAACAAATGCTTTGTGTGCTTTTGGTGGGTCAGCACTTCGTACAATATTCCCCCTTCTGTATTCCACCTACTTTGATGCATTCATTTATTTTTGCTGTGATCTTATTACTGGGGCTGAGAGAGGCTTCTGTTGGGAGGGGGAGGGAGACCCAGTGGAGTTTCAGAGAGGCTTTATACAGTGATTATTTGGTTAAGGGAAATGCGATTACGCAGATTCCTCAGGTTTAAACTTTGATTTAACACCAGCTCACGCTATAATTAATGAGAGTTGTTACTTCAGGATAAACTTAATAGAAATGGAATAGAACTGAGCATTTGAGAATGAGTATGTGCTGTCTCACTCCAAAGGAAAAGAAACCATTAGAGAATCCTGCTTTATTTACAGCAAAATATGCTTTAATGCACTATGAATGTCACTAATCTCTAGCAAGATGTGTCAGTGATACAGTTGTTCCATGAGTTTTGGCTTGACCCATGTAATTCTGTGGCCATAAAGGTGGTCAATGGCATTCTGGGATGCATCTATTTCTTTACCAGTGTTGTTTGACTCCCTTTCACAGAGTGGAGTGTATGAGTGGATAATACTGAATTATGAAATGCCCTTTGAACAGTTTGTTGACAATTTTTGAAGTTATCAACTTTGTGTTTAAAATTTAAGTCGAATTTATGCCTGGATTTGCAAACATTTAAAATATTATGTTTTTCTATTGCATGAGATTTCCTGAGTCAATACAGATCTCTCTGAGAAGTCTTCTGTTTTGAAAACTTAACCATTTCTTCAGAGCAGAAGCCCCAAATCAAATTTCTGGGTTAAAAATGGAATGCAATGGCAGATAGAAATACTGAAGGCATAGCAGTAATCTTATTTGGTCTTGAGTGTGAAGTAGCCCTTGAAAAAAATCTAGAACTGGATTTGTAATGTCATAGTATTTAAAATACTGAATGTTCTTTGAACCCCATCTGCAAAGGAGTGTTTTTGTCTATTTCAGACCTTAGGTCCATTTAATTTGGAAAAGAAAGGAGGGAATGGTCAGTTTACAGACTTTCTCTTCTCACTTGAACTTTGGGAAGGGCTTTGGACACACTTGGGGAGGGTTATTTTTTGACCCCTAGGTATTGCCATTACTCCAGTGATTATAGGAGGCAGCCTCCAGCTAGGCAGCATTACAGGGACTTTTACAGCATATTTCTTTTCCAAGCATCTGCATAAACATCCCATAAGGACGCCATGCCTACAGTGGAGTTGGGTAGTCAATTCTCAAGAGTGCTTCACAGCCAGAGGAGGAGGTGAAAATGAGTCAGAGGAGTAAAGTCTCTTCTCTTCTGTTTAATAAATAAATACATTTTTGCATTAACATCTGTGTAGAAAAGAGATTCATACACATGCTCAGTTCTAGACCTGCCAAGTGACTTATTTAATGGAGAACAGAAGATCAGAAGTTTTGCATTGAGAATACCAGGCATTCACTTTTTTTACGTGTAGCTTATACAGGCTACATTTAGATAGAGGGCTATCAAGGACTTTTGCTTGGCAGAGTTTAACAATGTCACTGTTACCTTTTTTCAAGTAGTTATATAAAAATAATCAAATTCCCCAAAAATTAACCAAACAAGAAAATCCCCTCACCCAAATATTAATCCTCTCAAGAATTCAACAGAAGGGCACTGAAATTCAGGAGTTCCTAAATTCCAGCTGCATGCTCAGAGCAGTATTGTGTTTAAAAAAGATACGTAGAACAGCTCGGATATTGTACATGATGAATTCAGTGTGACATCGGTTTACGAAGAAATTGGGCAAAAAGCTATTTTCCCTAAAATACATTTCCACAAACATTACAGTTTGAAGTATTGTTCTTCTGGATAAGATTTCACTATAGTAATTCAGTATGGTTTTGGATAAGAGGGCAGAATTGCCTTTTTGTCTGTGTGTCTCCTTTTAAATGAATCAGCAGGCTTGTTTGTTTTTCTGTTGTAGTTATCTGTGCAATAAGCAGGAACGCTGTATGGTTCATTTTTAATAATTAGTACACAGCTGCCCAAAGGGGAAATTGTGTGGGCAAGAGGTCTTGTTGATCTTTGTTTTAACAGCTGGTATTATTAAGGGAGTGCCTTCCAGAATGGAAAAAAAAAAAAGAAGAGGATGAAAATCAGTCGACAGTTAATCTGAAGATGTAGCCAGACACCAAAAGATTTACTGGGAATTAGTTCTAAAATTGCATTTGTTCAAATTATTTCAGAATAAAAGAATGGGTGTGTATTGAATCAAGGAAGTGGGATGGTGCTGGTGAACAGTGAAAAGTTGCAACATTGTCAACTGAAAAATCTTCCTGGAAAAACAACAACATATATTTAGCATTGTTACCATGCTGCAACTCCTGAGGGAGGCAGCTCAGATCTGGAGCTCTGCTGTGGCTCATGATTTATACCATCCCGGCAGCAGTGCGATACACACCAGAATCTGCTCATTTTCAAAGCTCTTGTTTATAACGAACAGAACAGTGAATCCCTGTGGGTCCTTGAAGATTTCAGTCTGCAGCTCTGGATACTGTCAGCAAAACCAAATCCTTGTCCCATTTCAATTCCCCCAGGATGAGCAGAGGAAGAGGTTAGCATTGCTTTGTTTTATGACTTTGTTTTTAAATGAGTTTTGTGGCTATCATTAGTGCTAATGACGGAGATGCATCATCTCTCAGGGCCCCCATAGATTTCTGTAGTTATGAGCCTTTGCTTAGCTAATGAGTCTGGATTTTAAAGTCTAGATTCTGCTGCTTGTCCCCATACCTAGTAGCAATAAGTTCACTTAAATCAGTTGAATTGCCCTGGTATCACCAAAAAGAGAAGCAGCACGTGTGTGTTCATCTTCAGTTTAAATAACTGAACTTGTACAGAAAAAGATTTAAATACACTCAGTCCTTCAATAAAAATAGTTGATATTTCTGACCTTACATCTGGCATTAGTTGAGGTTTTCTTTCTTATTTTCATGCTCTTTAAGAGCTTTCTTACATCCTGGGTTGTAATTTGCACATTATAAGGTATTTTGAAACAAAACTGTGTCCCATTCTGAGGTTGCTTGTGTGTAGTTTATAAGCAGAATTGCATGCTTGAAGAGCAGTGTTCATTTCTGAATGGTCTGCTTATGACAGATGGTTCTCATTGTGGTGAAGTCATGCAGTGCCCCAAACCTCAAAATGTATAAACTTATTTGAGGGAAATGAATTGCTGCTGCAGCACGGCCATCTATGAAAAGTATCCCTGGACGCTGCAAACAACGGTTTCTGAGCCTTATGTATTCCTTATTCAAGTAAAATTATAATATTCATTTTCAAGAGCATGAAAACTGGACACCTCTAAGATGTACATTTCATCTTTCAAGGCATGTAGCACAACTTTCTTAGAAGCATCTCCCAGTGATAACAGCAGATGACTTCTGTCAGTTCTCTAATGCCTCTGTATGACCTTTTCAGGTATCTGAATAAAACTGAAAAGGGACCTATCCAATGCTGCAATGCATCTGCAAAAGAACTGTCTTACTGTCTCAAACTATCCACTATCCTTTCATTCAGTTGCTGTTTCTGTTAATCACCTGTTGCTCATCAGCTCTGTCCTGCTCCACTTGAGCTGTTCACATCCTCCTGCCTTCCCACTCCCCAGAATTAATCATTCTTCTCTGTTATCTTACCTCTCACAGCATCTTTTAAAGTTGTTGCAGTACCAGCAACCACATCCTCTCTCTCTCACCTTCCTTCCTGGCTGCTGTGTTAGCAGTGTTACTTGCCCTGTTGCTATGGAGGGACCACAAGTTCTGCTTTACCACATCCTTTGTAGGATACAGTAGTGTTAAGGGCAAGGAGAAGGCCTAGTTCGACACCAGGCTGGCAGAGGTGAAGGATTTGGGGGTTCAATAGCTTGGGCTCTGGTGAGGAAGGCTGTTTGCAGCAGTAAGGGCAGCCTCTGGATCTGAGCACCTGCAGCTCCACTGCTCTGGTGACTCAGAGGCTTCTGACTGCTGCAGGAGGGAGCAGTTTCAGTTCACAGTTTAAGCTGTCAGCAGAGAGAACTAGACATGGAGAGTATGTGCATGAGTGTCTTCGTAGTTGATGACATGGCTTGTACTCACACAGGGAAGCATCCTCCTGTGAACCACCTGTCAGGTTTTGCAAGTTACATTCCATAATAGATGTTAATGTGGGGTCACCAACATGGGTGCCCTGCCACGCTCCCAGTGACCTGTCTGGGAGGCAGAGCTGTCTTGTTTCTGACCTGATGCTCTCTGCTGCTGCTGCTGATGCAGTCATTCTCCTTCCCTTCCTCCCTCCCTCCTTTCCCTGCTTTCAAAGCTCACTAGTTGACTTTGCACTACTCTTTGTTGTTGTACTCTCTGTAACCTACTGCTGTGGTTTAGAGCCTGGCATTGTGCATAATCCTCTCTGCAACCAGGTCATAAGCTACAATATGATGAATACAAGCTCAGTGTTAGTGGGGGATGTACCTCTGCAGCTTTACTGTAGGTGGGTCTTTTTGTTGATGTTGCAATTTAATTTGTTCCTTGTCAACCCAGCTGATCTGGTTGTACTCCCAGAACAGGCCTTGCCTCCAGCATCGATGGGATATTTGTTTTGCTCTCCGGGCACTGGCCTCTGTGCAACATGCTCATGTGGCTTTTTTCAGAAGCACTTCTTGTTTGAGTCAGGTTTCCATTAAGGTAGGGTTCAGGTATGGCCGAAACCTGCCTGGGAGACAGCACTTCTGCTTAATTAGCAGGAGGGGTCACTCTTGAGTTTGTGTAAGGTGGTTATTCTGGGTGGGGATGAGTGTGGTTGATCGCAGGAGCAATTAAAGAGAGCTACTCCCTGTTGCTACCCTTTGCTTTGCGAGAGGTCTTGTTATTACACTGGGGCAATGTTCTTTTAAATCCAAATCAAAGTTGGCATAAATATTAAATTTATTTTGCTTTACAGCTTCAGCAAAATGCTGAAGAGAGCAAGCATTTCAAGGCTGAAATACAGACCAGAAACTGCTTAATTCATAATGCTTATTGTAACACGTAGAACAATTAGAGGTGAGTTTTATCTAGCAACATAAATGATATTTCAAGTTAAAACACAGTCTATTTCTCCTCTCGATTTCTGGGATCTCACCCCAAGTTTGAAATGCACTCAGTTGTCTAATGATTCAGCAAAGAATCTTCCTTTTGTTTCTATTTCCTCCTAACTAGATCAATTTCTGAGATGAATCAGAAGAGATAAATGAATAGCTAAAATATTTTGAGCTGTATGGAAAGTGACTTCAAAGGGTTGTGATGAAGAAAAAATGGAGGTGGCAAAGAAAGATGGAATTTTTTTTTTCGAGGGAGTATTTATTATTTCAGCCTGAGTGGAAATATGCTTGTTTAAGGTGAAAGATCTGGAAGAATTTATTTAACACTTAAAATGAAATTAAACATGTATATGAATATGAAATCTGCATGGACAATGCATGTGATCATCAATAGTTCTGTGAACAAGAACCGGATATAGAGGGGTAATAGAAAGGTAGATTCAAAACAACTGGTAAAGCCACAGCATTGTTTGAGTGTAAATCAAAAAGAGATGATCTCTCTGTGTCATGGACCTTTTTTCCGTGGTGCTGTTAGTCCTCCTTGTCTGTGCTGTGTGAAGCAAAAGGTTAGTGTCCTGTGTGCTGTATCATACTTAATGTATATAAACATGGATGTTTGTTTAGTTGTCATTAAGGGAGGATTTCACTGAATATAGCTGAAGAGTTTTGTGGGGGAAGCTGTCTCTCAGTAGTGGCTGAGTTGACAGATGCTGAAGTGCTTTCATATTTTCTGCTCATCTCTCTTTTCTGGAAGGCTCTTGCAGTGGTTGCCTATACTTTATGCATCTTCTTTCATTATTAATTTGCCTGAAGACTGTTAACATTTGCATATAGTTCTATTGTAAGTCTCCAAGGATCTGTGATCTGAAGTCTGCTAGCACTGTAGTGCCATATGGGACTTAACTGAGCCTATAAAGGTCTCATCATCTTGTTAATTATTTTTATAATTTGAAGTTGTTAAACCGTGGAATCTAAAAAAGCAATTTAGAGTTTGAACACTGTAATGGATTTTTGATCTTCACTTGAATTCCTTTTTGCCTGTGGAAATGGATGAGAGTGTTTAAAAAAAGAGGTATGTGGGAGGAGAAGGTATGAACCAGAGGTGAGAATTAGCATTTATTTCCCCTATTTCTATTTATGTTTTTAAGACAGTAGATAAACAAGTAATTTTGTGGGAAAAGGGAGTTGAAGTCTTTGGAGAATGAGGCAGCAGAAAGTCTTCAAATATTCTTAGCATTTAAGAATTGTAAGTCTTTTGTGTTGCCAGATTAGATTTATAGGAGGAGTGTGCTAAATATAAAGACTTTGTTTCTCTGGTTTTAGCATTTTCAGCATACTCTTTCTTCACTACTTGTGAATTTCATAGTGTGACATGAAATAGCAGAAAGAGTGACAGTTTAACCTGCTACTGGTCCCGTGAATGCTGCCACCTAAATCTAATCTGATCAGGTTTGACACAAAGATGAAAACTGCCGAGCTAATTGGTAAAGTCTCCTTGAAACCAAATAGAAATCCCAGGACTTCTGGTCTAGCTGTATGGTGGAGTCAACTCCTCACCATCTGCCTTTCAGTTTGTGAAGGGTGGTTATAGACCACCTGAGTGGGAGTACAGCCACCTGAGTGTGGTCTGGCTGCAGAGGGACAGGGATTGTATCTCAAGAGAAGAGTAAGCACTCCCCTTTATTTCAGTAGGTGTTAATGCAGTAGGTGTTAATTTGCCGCTTGGTCATCCTTTGTTAGATAAGAACAAGCTTTGTGTTGAACTATTTTGCAATAGATAGAAGTGCTCCTGGAAGAGGAAGGAATATCTCACTGAGCTGATCTTCAAAGACCTCTTCTTTATTGCTCAATAATTGATTGTACTCCATCTTATGGCTTGGAAATTGAAAGAAATCTCTTTTTTTTAACAGCTTTCTTCTTCCCAAAATACTTTTCATAGCTGAGAAATGTGACCAGGAGGAGCGGTGAGAAGTGAGGGAATTTGACAGCTTAAAGTAGCTATTAAAATGAGGAAAAGCAACTAGGCAGCACTATTTCCATTTTAAGCATTGTCAGAGTAACAAGCATGCAGCTGCGTTCCAGAGAGAAGGCATGAGTGTGAGGTTCTTTGGGCAGCCGTAAAAATACCGGGAGCGGATTAATGGAAACAGAAATGAAGTTAGAAACACACTTTGCCTTAGGGATAACATTTTCAAAGCATTCTGGGTACTTGGATGTCCAATTCCCATTCAAGTTAATGACTAAAAGTTCTTGCCTCTTTTGAGTTTCAATTTTTCTGTGCATTCTCAAGAATGTGTTAAGCTCCCAACAAATAGGAAGCTGCTGTTTGTTTCAAGCAGGGTGCAGCCAAGGCTCTGCTTTCCCACCCACATGAAGTCAGGTGGGTCAGCTCCTATATTCAAACTCCTCCATCACTTGGGGAAACCATGAAGTGTTTGTACTGGCATGTGTTGCTGTTTTTGGGAAGCTGGTGGAATTGGATGGACAGGAGTAAGTTATGGCTGTATGAGTTTAATTACATGCACATCTTGGTTATTAATCAAAAGTCTATTCTTTAAGTGGTTGATACCACAGTAAGTATAGAGACTTGAAAACAGGAGAACATGATATTTGGCAAGTTGGAAGGCCAGAGTATACAGACAAAAACATGACTCTGGTGGGAGCCTGCTGTGATATATGATTTATTGATGGTGCAGTATTTTGCTCAAGAGTGTTTATAGATATAAACCAGTCTCTGGGTCTGAGTGAAGTAGTGGATGCTTCTAGAAGATCTTTTGGTGTTTCTTTTTTTGGAGAAAACAGGTGCCAAGTGACCTTTTGTTCCTTCCCTCTCTCTGGTCTGGTGGGAGCATTCTCACTGAACAGTGTGTCACACTTCTTGTCTTGTTTTATTGCTTTTCTTGAAGAATTCTTTGTGGAATTCATTGTTTCTTAACGTTAGTCCTAACTGGAAGGGTGAGGAGTCTGCAAAAATGAGCAGGAGAATACGTATCCTGAAACTGAAAGCTGAAATAGCAGCTCATGGAGGTACCTGAGCTGTCTCCCATGTGTAGTGGCCCACTTTGCCTGCTAAACCTGTACCTGTCCCTGGCAGGGACTGTGCACTTTGTGCCAGCATCATGTGCTGTTCTCATTAGTCTGCTTCTGGTTGTAGAGCTGAGTTCCTTCAGAGCCCAGACACAGAAATGCTCGCAGGCTGCACTCGTGCATCTTTTTGTAAGGCAGATGCTCCCCCAGGCATCAGCTTCTTTCTGACTGCAGTGGGACACTGGTGCCTTTACTCATCTGTGCTTGAAAATCCTGGTTAAATTTTACTGTTTGAGCACAAGCACTGAGCCTGGAGCTACAAGTGCTTAAGTTAATCAAAGTACTAACTAATTTACTGATGACATTGTCCCCTTCATGAGATTTTTTTTTTCTTTGCTGATATTAATTACTCTGAAGAGCTTTTTTTAAACTATAAAAGAATTCTGGAGTTCAGTGAAAGCTGAAATGAAACATAGGACTGGAGTTTGGGAATCTTTTGAGGATTTTACTTTTGTAGCAGTCTGCTTCTGGTAAATCTTTTGTGGGAGCCAGTCTGTTATGGAGAAGGGTGAAAATTTCATTGTTTAAGGATAACAAAACTAGACCAAATTTGCTACAGACTAGTTGAGATTGTGGGGTTTTTGAACTCTTCAGATTCCATGTGATAATGCATTTTTGTAATGAACTTTGGAAATACTAAATCACTTTTAAAAAGCTCTTTCCAGTATTGTTTCAACGCACAGTACTGCTGAAAAATCTCCTTACAAGTTTTGTTTCTGCATTGTTTGCATGTATCTGCAGAGTCTGTGATTCCATACACTAAAAGTTACGCTTTACAGTCAAAGCATTCTATGTATGCTGCCAGCCCTGTGATTCATTAGCTCTAACACAGCACCTTTGGAGACCTTCAGGTTGCTGTGCAGATCTGTGAAACAAGGAGGACTATCTATGTTGGGTCTCTCTGGCTGTACTGCCTTTCCTTTGGAATCTCATGCTCAGCAAGTGATGGTGTTGCCACTTTTACTGACTTTTTTTCGTCCTTGAGGAACACAGAAAAGAGGACAGGCAGTGGAATAGATGATCTATTGAGCTGTTGTGGAGTATTGGCTCCTTAGTGAAATGGCACTTGGGCCAAAACTGTTCTATACCCAGAAAAGGACAGAAACTCTCCTCTTGCACAAAACCTGCAGAAAGCTACATTTCACCTTGCTTTGCTTCCTGATAGCAGAGCTCAATGGTTGTCATTTATCTGATTGAGGTTCTTCTGGTTACAGCTTGGTGCAGGACAAATGTTTCTGCTCACTTTATAAATAGAAAGTTTGCATCTTCACACAGTTGGTCTGACAGCTGCACTGGGGGGGATTCACCACTACACATCATGGAGTTTTCTTTTGCCAGACGTGATGTAGTGAGGCTGCTGAAACAGTCCAGCAGATCCATCTATAGAATAACAGACCAAACTGAAGTAGCTTCTTGGAACTGTTTTCAGGTATTTATTCATTCTCTGATCTAACTGATGCTCTAAGAATTGAATCGGGGTGATGGTGATGGAAGAGTTTTGGACAAGCCACCACCAAGACTGCCATTCCAAGGTGAAGCTGCTCTCTATTTCTGTGCAGTCATCAGTCTGAATTATCTTGAAGGGCAGGATCTCCTTGAAAGCATTCTTTCCTATGGGAAAGCATGACCTCTCCTCTTAGGATGGGGTTACAGTAGTTAGTTTTTTGCCACTGGTATGGTGTATCTGATAAAGGTGGTTAAATTTGCTTACAGGGATTAAAGAGTGGATTTTCCTCCCTGAAATTTCCTCAGAGTTGGGAGTATGTGTGAATGCATGTAAACTTGTGAGTAATGGACTGCCTCTGCATGTGTTTATGTTAAATAACGTAAATTGTAGAAGAGCAGGTTGTGGGGTAGCTGTGAGAACTCTTTATCAGAAACCTTAAAAGGGCCATGTTTGTGCTACTTTCTTGACGTCAGCATAATCTGAGAGGTGCAGAGGTTGTCTATTTGAAGCAGAGCAGGAGGTGCCTTGTGCTGGCATTGTGCTCCAGTCAGCACGCCATGTTCTGGCCTGATCTGAGCGCTCTGATGTTACCCGTGTCAGCTTTGTACTCTCCCCAGCTGTGAAAGTGTCTGAAATAAGGATTTGTCTATATGCAAATACGTGTTGGCTTAGTCCATGTCTTCCCTTTCTGCAGAATATATACATCCTCGTTTTGCCTGAAGGATGTTACATTGGTTTAAGGGTGATTTGTGTTGTCTTCTGTGTGCCTTTATTTTTTTTATTTCTTCACATTTTTTCACCAGTTGCCCTTAACCATTTTTTCTTAGTTCCTGGAGTGAGGAACTTAGAAGTTCTTTACTCCTTTTGTGACTTTATACTATTGCCCTTTTGCTGTTCTGCCCCCACTGCCTCTTTAATTGACTAAAACTGACATAATTTAAATGGAAACCTAATCTGGTTTGGCTGAATTGGTTTAAAATAGTACCCTATGCTAAACCAGAACAAACACACATATACACAAACTCTGTGTGTCCTATTCCATGCAAATTACCTGCTGGTTTAACTGGATTCCTTCTGGGTTTTTGCAGGTTTCCTCCTCTAAGATGGCTTCTATTTTCTCCCCTTGAATGTTCAATTAAGCAGTTTTGTTAGCACGCAGCAGGTTCTGTGAAGATGACTGTTTTGTTCCGAGCTGGAAGAATCTACCCTGATACTGATCTGTGAGATATGCTACCAAGCAGAAAGTGGTATTTGCTTAAAAGCAGCATATTCATAAACTAGGCGTTGTGGTAGTTTTCTGTTCTTTTTCTTTCTGTGCATATGAGGAAGTGGCCTGGTATTGCTGTGATAATATTTGAAAATAGCTCTACAAACTGGAAGTCACTAAGATAGAAAGATGTATTTCTTCCATCAAAAGCTTTAATTGTGGCAGCTGAGCATCTGACTCAAATCTATTGCTGTGTACAGTTTTTTTGGGGGGAAAATGTTGTAAGTGTGTACTGCAGATTTACAAACTTAGTCTTTATTTTCTGTATAACCCATATTGGAACCTGATGCTAAATAAGTCAGGCTGGTATTAAAGACCTTGTTTATGCTGTGGTTCTTTCAAGATATGTATTCACAGTATCACAGTTGAAAAATATATTTCAAGTCTTGTAGGACCATTAACTTCTGAAATGCTGTGTGGAATGGATGATGGGATTTCAGTGTTGTTGAAGTAACCCAATTTGAAAAAAAACATGGTAATTTTAGGTGAAATCTGCAGATAGTAATAAACTGGCTTGGATAATTAACTGGGATTTAGAGTTGCTTAATTTCTCTTGGCATTTGTAAATCCCAAGCTGACTTGTGGAATGTTCTTGATTGAGAAAGGTTTTTATAGAAAACACGTGTGACTGTTCTTTAAATATTGTTCCCCACAAAAACAAAGTAGCATCTGTATATAAATAGGAGTTATACAGCAAACTTACGGTGAAGATAGCTAAGGTCATGTTTGGTGGCATCATTTGTTAGAATGTCTTCTGGTTTAGAACAAAATAGGCTATAGGATAAGCAAATTCTTTCCTGTAAAAGATTCTTAGCTGTTCTAAACCAGACTTTAAATTTGTAACACTGAGAAACTGGAGTCCAAATATATATATTGGACACAAAACTCAGAATTGTTATTTAGGAGTAGGCCTCAAACTCATGGAACTTCTATTAACTCGTCAGAGTAAAATAAAGTACTGGCAAGAATATCTATTTCTTATCCTTTGTCTAAACATGTCTTTGTATTAGAAGGTTGTGTTCTGTAGAATTGCCAGGATTTTTGAAATGAAACTGATTCACAAATGAGGAATGAAGAGTGTCAGTGGATTGGTCTCTTCTTAAAAGATAGATTTCTGTTGATTAAAAACCTGTGTTGCTACGAAAATATCTAACTGTGGTAATGGAAAACATTAATAACACTTTCTTTGTGGTGATACACACTTTGGAAATCATTTTTAGCTATCTCTGTTCAATGAGACTAAACTATTTTGTTGGGTTTTTTTTTTTTTTTTTGATTCATTGCAGGACCAGTTTGACAACTTAGAGAAACACACACAGTGGGGTATTGATGTTTTGGAAAAATACATCAAGTTTGTAAAAGAAAGAACAGAGATTGAACTCAGCTATGCAAAGCAGCTTAGGTAAGTTGATGTGTAAAGTTCTGGACTCAGTTGCGGAGCCTGTAATCATCTGTAAGTTTACTGTTTCAGTGGTGTTAGTTTATTTGGTTTATACTAATGGCTGTTAGAGGCTAGCTTTAATTTAGGGAATAGAAATGGGAAGTTAATTTAAGCTACTGTTTTATTATCTGTGCTAAAAGTCATATGCTTTGCAAAAAGAAAGTAGAGGCTGAGCAGCCTACTAGAGCTTACTCACAATTCATGCATGATTAATGGCTCAGGCTTTGAGGATAACATTGTAATGTTTTCTGTAAAATTAGGACTGCTGTGTGTAAATGCTGAAGGATTTAATAATTCAGCAGAATAATGACTGTTTGTTGTAAGGTGAAATTTAGGGTTTCTTTTCATAAGACTGGCTGTTTATGAGTATGTGTTGGAGAAACTGCGGGTCAGAAAGTCAGTCTCAGCCCTTGGAAATTTCATCTGTGTAGCTAGAACCTACGATTTGAATGTTGACACTTATAATTTTGCCCCTGTTCTTGTGATGTGCAGAGTAGAGACTCTGTGACTTTATCTCAAGTAGCTAAATTACTGGAAATAACTGCTAGGTACTTTCTACATGTCTGGTTCAACCATCAGGTTGTAGGTGAAATGATGTGTGTATGTGAACCAGACCCAGATAATGTATTCCTCGAGGTCAGATGCAGTATAAATGGGGAAGGGGTGGTAAGAACTCTCCCACAATGAGTAGCTCCTTACACTGCTTTTCCCAGTAGGGTAGAAAAAGAGGTGAATAGGGTTAGAAGGGACTACAACACACAGGCATTCCTCCTCCTGCCAAGAGAGGCTGTGGTGCAATGATGTTGGCAGCCACCAGTGTCTAGGGTGATAAACTGGAGGTGGTAGAAGTGACTGAGGAGTGCAGGACTAATCTTTCCTAACCCCTCTAGTAAATCCATACTTTCTTTTTTATATAATAGAGAGTTGGAATTCTGAGGTTGTGCTTGATCTATGTGTATTTAAACCACAATGTCTTTTTAAGAAAAAACACTCAGAATGTTTGATGCTTGTGGTAGAATGGATTTGAGATGTGTGATGGCCTGTTCTTTACAAGGAGCTGGTAGTGATAATACCCTGACTTTGTGGTTATGCCCTTTCTCAGGGGAATGCCACAAGGATTCCCCAGGGTTTCTGCTATAGACAAGCAGGAAATAGAAGATGATTTGTGCATGAACAAATTGCTCACATCCTATGGAGATGAGAAGAGATTGAATTACAGAGGCAGAATGAGCTGGAAGAGAGTGACTGGACTGGGAAACCCCAGCAGAGTATCTGTGTGAGCAAACCTGTTTTACAAAAAATCCCACGTCTATGGTGAATTTGTTAGGATGACAAATTTCAGTTGTAAAGACTGTAATGATGAAAATAAACACAGCAACAAAATGTTTAAGTGGGAGGTTGTTTTACCTGAGACTATCTGAAAACTCTGAACTCCTTAAGTTTATTTCTTATTCTGTCCTAGACTTCCAAAACAAACTTGGTCAATTTGTTTCTTCTCTTCATGTTTCAGTTCCCCATGCGTAGCTGCATTTGTCCCTCCCCTGCCAAATAAGTATGACTGGATGAAAAATCTATTCACCCCTGAGGAGCTCTTAAACACAGTGCTCTTTGAAGGCTCTAAAAAGTCAGAAGTATAAAAGAAAAATCAAAAATATACACTTGTCAAATGTTGAGATGAAACAGTGCTGAACATTTTAAAAATAATAATAAATCATGCATCTGCTTTTCATAAGTCTCCCCAAGGCTGGTGCAAAGCTCTTGTATCACATCCATTTGGAGTGAAAGGGCTGCAGCATTTCAATGTGCAGACATTCTATTAAAAAACGGACAGGTTAACACAGGCTGTTCCTGTGGTTTTAGCTCAAAGCTTACAGTAATTGTGCAGAACAGTTTGCAGAACTCTTCCCATGCTGGTATCTTTTGCTGCTTTATGCAGAACTGGAGAAGAGTTCGTTTTGTCAGAGCATGCTCTTTTCAGAGAAGGCAGAAACTGGAAAGGAGATGCTCATTTGTATCCCTTCCAGTAGGGATGCTTAAATGTTGAGATGCACATATTTGTCAGTGAAAATCTGCCAGGGTTCTGGCTACCTCTCTGTTTGGGCAGATGCTCCTTAATTCCTTAAGGAGAACAAAAGAAATGAGACGAGTCCCTCCTGTCTCCCAGTTAGCAGTAAAAACAATGTGCAACAGGGAATGGGGTTACCCCTCTGAAAAAGCAGTTTCTTTTCAATGGGATGTGTTCTGGGAATCTTCCCAAAGAGTTTGGCACAGATAGGCCAGTGAAAGTTAGTCTTTCAGATAATGACTCCATCAGTGCCACTTGTGTGTTATTCTTAATCACTGAAAGAACCTTGTAAAGCTAAAACAAATGGCTTCCATTTCACAGCAGTGTAACAGACTGCAGAAAGGCATGTAGTCATGGGACTGAGTTTTTAGAATAGAGGAGATCCCAGTACTGCAGCACTGAAATGGTCTTAAAATTGCTACGTAAGATTTGACAGCTCTCTGGTTTGTGTTGTTTAAAGGATGTGTGATGTTGGATTGTGATACAGTGTGATATATGTGGCAATGCTGAGCATTAAGGATCAGCAAGGTGTGTTCTGTGTCAGTTGGAGAGCACATGGTCATTAAAACTTTGCTGTGCTGCTGGCTGGGGGCTTCCACTCAGTGGTACATTGAAAGCTATGTGATAGCTGTCAAATGTGTTAACAGTTGTGTTCATATTTCTTATTCAAGATACAATCACTTGAAGAGCATATCAACATTTTAACATTAAATCACTCATTGGATGTGGGGTAATGAGTGATGCAATCATCTGTGCTAATTGGGATAATCAAATTTCATGTTTCTCCCAGCATCAGTTGATAATCATAAAATGATTCCACTTTTATCATCTCAATTGCAGCTTCATGAAGAATTTTCTCTTCTTTGGAAGCATCCTGCTAAAGGCAGTCAAATTTGCCTGGCCATAAGTGTCATCTGCAGCAAATCACACTGTAATGGGCTGCCTGACCTTTGGATATAGAGCAGCACCTTCTACTGGGTGCAGTTTGTAAAGCACATCTGTGTGTCTAAGGGCCAGTGTTTTTACTGTGAAAGGATCTCTCCTTTAGCTCAGCTGAAGGAGACTAATGCATAACCAGAAGTCAGGTGTATTGAATTCATGATCTCAATTTATTATCTTTTCATGTTCAGAATCTACTATTCTGTTGTGGTTATAGAGACTGAAGCACTACAGCCCAAGCCTAATTGCAGTTATACTTCTGAAAAGGTGTCTAGTCACTGCAAATGAAAGCTGAAAGCCCACAGAATGTGTGTGAATGCAAAGATTAATTGTAGTTAATTTCAAGGAGATTTAAAATTGGGGTTTTTTACTGTATTTAATGTATTTTTAATTTTAGGAATCTTTCAAAGAAATACCAACCTAAAAAGAACTCCAAAGAAGAGGAGGAATACAGGTATGTTCATAATCCACTGGTGGGTGAACACACACTGATGGAGGAAGGGGAAAAGTTTGAGCTACCAACTAGGATTTGACTTGTAAACCAAAGATTTTCAAGCCAAGTGTAAGAGTATAGAAATCTTAGATGCAGAGACAGACTTGTAGATTGTAGGTTTTCAAAGTTTGGATTTGGTCTATAACTACTCAATTCTCTTTATATGTTACAGTTTCAGAGTGCCTGGTTTTGTGGTCGGTTGTTTTGCTGTTTTCCTATACCTTAAAACTTTGAGCCAGACTGTATGATGCTGACCAAACTCTGAACTACTTTCATCAGGAAGAGAAAGAGTTGTTAATTTTAGCATGAAACTGAAGCAGTCCACTTCAGTATTAAATTACTCAAATGGATTGACAACACAGATTAGTAATTTACTAAAGGGACAACACAACAGAGAGACCCATGGTTCTTGAAGAGTAAGGTGAAGGATGTAGTTTGTACTGGCAGTGTCCTGGGATGGATGGCTGCATGACTTGCTGCTGCTGAAGGGTGTTGCATGGCCTCAGCTGCCTGCTGTTATGCATGGATTTGGAGTGTATCTTCCAGGACCAATGCAGCATTCACAGATAATGACTGCAGCATCAAAGCACAGCTCCTTCACTGGGTGATGCTGTGGAGCATACAAGTGATGATAGACCACACATCATTAAGAACATTCCTGCCCTAGTTGAGATCAAAGATAATCTTTAAAGAGAGCTTTCTAGAGGAGGAGCTTTCCATCAGGCAGGCCATAAGCAAGAACAAAAACATTTTCCTTAGAGCATTCATGTTTCTCAAAGTCAGTGTTTTGTAATATGTCAGCTTTGAACAAAGGCATCACAGAGGCTGACCTTGTAGCTTTATATTGCAGGAGGCTGCTCTGCCTCTGTAAAGCCCAGCAGCAGGCTTAAACCCTTGACCTTGAAATCTGAAGCATTTCGAATAATTTTGGATAAGGGTCCAACTGTGTGATTGTATAAATTTAGCTTTTTGGGTCAGCCCCTAAAGCTTTTATATGCAGCTGCTCTTGGGGCTCCCTTTAACAGAGATCAGAGCCTGTTTTGTTTTCTTTTGAATTTCTGTTTAGTAACATGAGGAATCAGTTATTTATGCCATTGTTTCCTGAGATATTGATGTTTACACAAGGAAGCTTACTTTGCCAGTGCATCAGCTGGTTTGGTCTGTACCCAGGATTAAGAATAAATCTGCCTTTGGGTAGCTCTACCATAAATGGGTATTTTGAGTTTACTACAACCTTTTCTTGATACATCTTTCATTATTAGAAAAGGATATTGGAGTTGAAGCATTTATGTGATGGGGCACAGGAGATCCTATGTATCCTTTGCCCTTTTAAATAGTGTTCACCTCAGCATAGGTTCCCCATGTCTCTAAGCAATGTCTGGGAATTTGTCATGCGACCTTTGGGTGCCTCAGACACTGCTTTGAGACAGTCTGTCTAAAAATTATCTCTTTTCAACCTTATTATTAGTCTGTAGTTTTATGGCCTTGATCCACTGTCTTTTACACCTGGGATTTCACTCAAGGCACCACAGCTTGCCTGTGAAAGTGGCTGCTTGGACTGAACTACGTTTTTAGTATCTTTTTAGTTTCTTTTTTTTTTTGTGGATTTTTTTTTCCTCTGTGATTCCTTTTTCATCCCTACCTCTTTTTCTTCTAAATCTCTCCCTCTTTGCTTTGCTTTTTCATTATTAGGTGATGTTATTGATGCAGACCACTACCATTTAACTAACAGTTTTTCTGGTATGTACAAGTGCAGTATTTCAAAGCTGCTGTTTTCCAGCTGACCAGCACAACCATCTGGGGTGTTGAAATGCAGCTCTGTTGGCCCTGTGCTGAATATGCTAGTGACATAATCTACTGTTTTGGAATTGTGTGCACAGATGTTGGTTTCTTCCTTTTAATAATAAGTGGAACGTTGTATAGGAGATCAGTTTATAAAATAAATAAACCTTGCAATGGAAGGTACTAAAAAGTAAGAATTGACAAGGAACAGCTGGTTAGTTAGCTCACTACCTTTTTGAAAACATTATAATCTATGGCTGATTTTAGTCCATCTTATATTAGGAAAGATTTTTGCACTGTGTTAGCCAAAATGTTGGTTGCCTAGACTAGATTTTGCCAGGTAGGGTACACTGATGACTCTGTGTATAGGTTTGCAAGACTTTAAAGAGTGTGATTATAAGTATTCTGTGAAGAGAAATGAGAATAATCAAGTCCCAGAGCTGTGCTGATAACAAACTTTGCACTCTAAAACTGTGATATTTCAAGTGCCAATGTCAACCTGTCAAAATCAAGATAAATTTATCAGCCAACTGTCAATGTGTGGGATAAGCTTCATTTTGAGAAATTCCTTCAGATGAATCTGTGCTAATCCATATTCAGCCTCACACGGCAACAGTAAATCCCAACCTCCCTTTGCAGTGTGTCTTGCTGAAAAGAAAGGGACTAAAAGAAAAATGTGTTTTTTGTTCTCTGCAGGTACACATCAGCTAGAGCCTTCCTAGCCACTTTAAATGAAATGAATGACTATGCTGGACAGCACGAGGTCATTTCGGAGAACATGACCTCTCTTATCACTGGAGAGTTAACCCGCTACGTGCAGGAGCTGAAACAAGAGAGGAAATCGGTAACTGAGAGCCTCTTTTTTTAATCTTTCACAGTAAATTGCTGTTTAAGATAGATAATTAGTGGTAAGGGAGTTCAATGTTTAGCAAAACTTATTGGTAGTTATTAAGCATGAATGTTGAAAATGAACCAAGCATTAAGAAAGTGGGTTATGTGCCCTCACCAAGTCACTGAACCGTTTGAATCAAATGTTATAAAATCAGACAGCAATGCCTTCAGGAGAATCCCTGCTAAATAAGGTCAGAGACCCATCTGTGCTTATGGCTCTGTTAGCCAAAAGCTTGCTTAGGGAAGAGTCCAGCAGCACTGTGTAAAGCCTGAAGTAAACAGAGAAACTGTAGTATTGAGATGGATTGATGGAATTATTAGGATTGTGGTTCCCATTTTCCTGCTTCTCAGCCAGGTCTGGTGAACAGAACTTTCTAAAAAATATTCTGATGAGAAATATGGGATCTGTCTTTCTTTGTGATGATGAGGAATCTGTTTTTCAATCTGTTATCCTTCAAGATTGGTAGAATTAGAAGCTTTATGGTAATGTTTTATGTTAATGCTAGTAGTTTAGGAACCTATGTGCCTGCTACAGTAAATTATCAAAGCTGGTAAATTTGCATGCCACCAGCTCTGAGATGTGATTTTTCTTCCTTGCCCTGAACCCTTTTATCCCAGGGATAACCAGGCATAAAGTAGTGATTCTAATTATTGTTGTTACAAATACTCTTACAGAGGTATGAAATGACTAAGCAAAGTGTAACAAGGCAAGGGAGCATCAAGGCAACATTTTTCCCTTGAAAAGTGTTGGTCTATTGTGGAAAGTGCAAAAGGACCCTTACTCAGTCTGGAAAAACTTAGGCTCTTATAAATACTCCCCCAAATGTTAAGCATGTGTGTTTAACGTGAAGTGTTGTGCAGCATCAGAGTCCTGGAAATTACCATCTTTTCCTAATTACACTATTAGGATGGTAAGTCTGTCAGAGGAAAAGAACATACAGACATACCTTTAATTTGCAGAATGGTGTGTAGTCTTTCAGGGACACCAGATTTTGGCATGGGAGAATGTTTTATATCTAGCAGTGAGGATAATGTTTTTTCAGCCCCTTCTGTTAGCTTTTATTCAGCATGGACTCTGCAAAAAGAAAAAATAAATCCATTCTAGTGTGACATTGTTCTGTCCCTTCTAATGTTTTTTACCCAATTTTTCAATTACATAGAATGGTAGTGTTGGAAGGGATCCAGTCCAACCCCTCTGCAGAAGCAGGTCAATCTAGATCAAGTTGCATAGGAACATGTCCAGGATGTGTAAGGTGATGGGAATATCTGTTTGACATTTTAGATATGATGAAAGAGGATCTTGTAAAGAATATGAGCAGTAACTGTGTTGCTTTTTTGTTCTGTTTGTACACTTCTGTAGTAAGTATAGTCCATAAGTAACAGGTGAATGACAGGAAGATTATTTTAATATTGGTCATGTGATAACAGCATGAGAACATCAAAAAAAACCCCCAAACTTGGCAGAGTATTTACCTGCTGTTGCTGGTAATTCTTAGCCTTTGACAGGAAACAGTTGTCAGTCATGGCAGGCTGTTTTGTTCTTGTAACACCAATATAAGCTACATGAATTATGAATCCTTGTCTGATTCCTGGAGATTACTCAATTATGAGCAAATGGTGTTGAAAAGGAAACTACTTCTGCCTCCAGGCGTTTTTCATACATAGCCTCTCTCACTTCAAAACACAAATGCATCAATCATGCTGGGATCTGCAGGAGGGGAAGGTGCTTGTGTAAATATCACAGAGGGCTGATGCTTTGGCAAAACCTTTTATGATACAAATTGATGAATGGCTTGGTATTTCCAGAAATTTTTCTATCATGAGTTCTCATGCTCACTGCTTGATGTGTCATCAACACTTGTGCTGCAAGTTCATAGACTCATTTATGTTGGAAAACACCCTTAAGATCTCTGAGTCCAACCATTAACCTAACAAAGTTGATCTGGTCTGGGTCTAAGGCCAAGGAACTGGGAGACCCACATTCTTGTTCACAGAGCCTTGTATAATTCCATTTAAGTCATTAAGCTGTCCAAATACCTGTAAAAGGAGAGACACTTCCAGTGATTTCAATGTGACCAAGATAGATAAGCACTCCTGCTCTTGTTCTAATTTCTCATCTGGAAGATAGAAATGATACACAAAGGTGTTGTAAGGATAAATGTGTGAAAGATGAAGATATTGGTCAGGCAAATACATCAGACTTTAAGAGCTCCTGTTTCCACAGGAAACTGCTTTGATATGTGCTAGGAATTGTGCATTTAACAGAGCGATGGGGGATGAGGGTGGTGGTCTTTAAACACATGGGGTCTGATGCCCACCTATATTGCTCTTTTTTTCCTGCTCATTTAGCTCTGCTGACTAAAGTGGAATTAGATCAGCAGATGATTGGGATTGTGTAATGATAACTCACACTCCTTTGTTTTTCTTTCAAGTACAAGCCCATAGCCTTTAAGCAGTACAAAACCTGATAGTATATAAAGCCTTTAATTAGTTTTATTATAAAATTAATTTGGCATGCAAATATTACATATGTTAGATTTGACTGTTGAGAAAGGTGTGCTTGATGTCTGCCTATATCATGTTCTTCATGGTGGAAATAAGGAAAGATGCAGCTAATCAAAGATAGAAAAATTTGGAGATTGGATGAGTGGAGTGATTTGCACATTCAGAGTGGTCTGGTGCTGTTGTTCAGAGGACAAATAGATCTCTTTCCTTGATCTGACTTGGAGTTTAGGAGAGTTCTGAGTTACCTTTATGTTTTTACAGATCATGTGCTTTGTTGCTTGATGGATTTTGATTCTCAGAAAACAGGAAGAAAAATGAAGCAAAGACTCTTTTTCTAAAACTAGAGTACCTTCAGCAGCAAAGGTCAATCAGTGTGTTAAACTTTATCATATTACACATTCCTCTTCCATAGGATAGCCCACACTGATGTTATCACCATACTGGATGAGTTGTTTTGCCCTCACAGTCACTGTAGTTAGGCATACACCCCGCCTGCTTTTCACACACAGCACGCGTGTTTGTGAGAGGGAGAGCTTCTCATGCTGTTTCAGTTCTTCCCAACTGAGTAGTGAAGTGAAACTCTCTGTAATACACTTCCTCACTTAAACTTCTCCTTGTATTCTCTTGGTCTTAGTGTGTCCATGCTCTCATCTGAGTAAGTATCATCTTCAGCCTTGATAGCTGCTTTAAAGCTGCAATTTCAGTTCTACCCTACGTGTGAAAGTCATGCCCCATCCACCTTCCTTTTGAAGTTATTGAAGTCAGATGCATGCAAGTGAATTCCCCTTCTCTGTATGACAGGGATTGTCTTGGAGTGGTTTAGGGGAAAAAAAGAGTTTTATTTTGTGCTACCTCAATTTCACCAAAATCTCACTTTGGGGTAACTCTAGGTGTCACATTTAAGCTACGGGCCCTGCAGTGTTATAGAATTGGGTCTTAATCTTGGTTGTCTGTGACACAGGAAAAGGAGATGATCCCAGTGATGTCAAGAGAGGTGTTTGGTTCACTTTGTGGGAAGTAACAGGTAATACCTTTCCAGGTCAGAAATGTACTTGAGTGCTAGTTTTAGTCACTGTGGCTGTTGCTGGTTGTGATAGTACCTCTGAAGCAGACCAGTTATTCTCCATATGCAGGAACAACCACCAGCATTTGAGGTGAGGGAATCTGTTTCTGTGCATTTTTGCACTTGCCAAGTTACTCAACATTACTCAACATCAATTTGTTCTATTGAAAAAGTAAAAAGAGAGAGAAAAGGGTATCTAGACACTTTTTTTTGCTACCCTCTTTTATGAGTGATGCCTTAGAGGACTTCTGAGCAAACATGTAGCCAGTGGGGCCCAGGAATTGAGATTATCATTTTTTTTCTTGAAGCTTCACAGGGGGTAGCTTGGTTCTCTCAACTGTGGCTGAGGAAAACCCTCAATACTATACTTTGTCTAGATAGAAATTCCTAAATGAATTCCTGAGGCAATTCTGACTTAGATGCAGTGGTCACAGACTAGGTCTGACTCATAATCTGCTCTGGCAGCAGCTGCTCTGTGTAGCCATTGCTCATATAATTTTGCTAAAAATGTATTTGGGAGTCATGAGCTATCCTTCTTATTATGGCTGTTGCTTTCACCTCTACCTCCACCTCCCCTTGGGAGGAGGCTGACTCCATACAATCAAGCATAAAAGTCAGGTACAAACAGAAGCTTTGCTGCAGACTGAACTGGTGCAGCACTGGGATTCTGTGGTTGGGAGAGAATTTACATGATGTCAATACATTCCATTTTGTGTTGGGATAGAAGGGGAAAAGGGAGTGAATGCATCCTTATGGGTACTGTAAGGTGAAAAAATGATCTGGTTCTTTATGGTGGAGCATATTCACTCCACTGTGTGTATTGATACAGGGGGTGTCCATGTCAGAGAACTTTCTATTTCTTGTAGACTCTCAGGTGTTGAAGAAAAGTAAATAATTGGAGGAATTCTGCCACATTTATTACTTTTCAGAGGTGCCCTGTTCTGCAAACAGTCCTGTGGTTTTTCAACAGGGTTTCTCACAGTGTAATGCACCATGCAAGCGTGAGACAGGATGGCAAAGTGTGACCCTGTCAAGTGCACAATGGATTTTTCCATATTGTGTTTTGGATGTGCCTCAAGGTCTATGTGTGTTTGGAGCACAGCTGTGCTTTGTGCTGCAGAGGTACAAAGTGGCGTTGCTGCCTTCCAGAAAGGGCAAACTAATGGCAAAGTGGATAGTAGGAAAAGTGAGCCAGTGAAAGTGATATGCCAGACTTGAAACTTCATTTTGAGAAGATTCAAACTGAGCTTTTCCCAGTCCTTGTTCTGTGACAAACCCACCTCTAGCTTATTGCCCCATGAATGGAGTTAGAATTTGTTTAATCTGAAGTATAAGGGTATAAAAAAATCATTAATGGTTATGTTGCCAGGAGCTACTTATGAACAGAAAGAAATCTCTGGTCATGTTGGGAGAGTTTGTTGTGCTTGATACATACACTGCACAGAAGTCCAACTCTACATACTCATCTCCTGTTTCTTACGAGATTTGGTCTGTATTTAATTAAGTGAAATTATACCAGTATAGAAAAGAAACAATGCAGGAAATTGGTTAGGAAAGAGCATAATAAATTCTGCATATTCTGATTGAGTGTTTGTTGATTTTCCCTAAACTATGGCACAAATTTAACGAGACTGTGTTAAATATTTGTACACATCATGTAATGGTGTTGTGACGGACTGTCCTGGGATGGAAAAAGCAAATGTTATTATGAAAGCTTCTAAAAACATCTTTTTGTATGAGGAACTAATAAAAATATCCCACCTTACACCCAGCTGTAAGGTATGATGTGAACCTTGGATGTAGCAAAGTTGAGGCTGCTGGACTGAACATCCCGCTCTTCCCAGTTTTGAATGGGTACATTGAACTGTGTAATAATAGTTCAGATGAAGAAACTGACTTCCATTGACTACTTTAAGGAAACAAAATATGGTTACAAATAAACGTAGCTACACTTTCTGTGAATTGGCCTTAGTATTGCATTGCAGAGCAGCAGCCTGTTAGAGGGATGAGAAGAGATATGTATTCTAAAGACAGTGACATTTCCTGCTCAGTACATGACTGAAACACCTGCGGGCGAGAGAGGTCGAGCATCGGCCATGTGTGTATTTTTCTCTTCGTGCTGCATCCAGACAGCCACAGAAAGAGGCCTAAAGTGGAAGAGGAATAGTAAAGCCATGCTAGCAGAGCACGCTTTAACTGTGTGAGTGCTGTTTATCCAAGGCCCAAGGTACAGGATACCTGTGGGGGTGTTTTTCTGGCATTTTAGCTCACATTTATACTTTATGTATCTGATGCAGGTCTTTACTCCTGTGTGGGTATGTGCATACAGGAATGTTACATGGAAGCAGCTAAAAGGTGGGAGCTATTGAAAGACATAAGTATTTCTTTGTTGAGACATTAACTTGCACATGTAGTTTTACTGTATGAGACTGGCACAGATAATTTCTGTAGAGGGAGGAGATGTTCTGTTGAAATGCTGTCTCTTGGTTGTGTGTGGACCAGTGGAAGAAAAGCTTTGTAACAAGACCGGCAGCTTGGAAGAGGGAGAAGCTAGAGTAGCATGCTCCTTTATTCTTGTTGAAGGATTCCAAAAGACAAACACATTTTCATACTGTAGTTTTTAGTACTAACATTGGGTCTCCCTTTGAAAAGCCCATAGATTTGTTCTTATAGAGCACTGTGCACAGCTGGGCTTTTAAGGATGTGAGTAACCTCCACAGATGGATTTGAGAGTGTGCTATACAACCTCCAAACAACCTGTCCTACCTGTGTTTGTGGTCATTGAGTCCAGGGCCTTCTGGGCTGAAGCCTGGAAGCCAGATGGTTCAGCAGGACCACTCAGAGTTGGCCAGTGTAGCAGAACGCTCTCCAGGATCCCTGTAGCTTTGCTCTCATGGACTTGTTCTGCAAAGCTGTGCTCTGCTGAGGAGCACAATGCACAGTAGTCTCTGTGCCTGAGAAGAACTTATTTGTTTCTGAGCTACAATTCTTGGTACAAGGACTTAATCTGTGGTACGTAGCATGAAACGTCAAGTTACCATAAATGTTACTGCCACAGTGTCTTCTGGGCTAATCACCATCATTCTGTTGTTGTGTTTCCCAGTAGGCATGAGCAGCTAGATCTGGGTGTCTTGTGCAGCTAATCTGATCTTTGTCTGAAGCTGAGAAACTTTGGTCTTGGTGATCTGTAACTGCAATTCCTTTGGAATGCACCACCTTTAGGAGACAGTTCAAGTCTCATTAACATCACCCTTGAACAGATCTTCATATAACCTGTTTCAGACTTGATCTAATTGATAGATACGTTAAGAATAAGATTCATGTGGAAAGCTGCAAGAAAAGGGTTATGCCACAATGTGAAGAAGTAGCACTGATGAATGTGTGTGAAGATAGTCATGTGTTTCATGTCAACGATGACAGTGCTGTCTTATGCTGCTCTTATTACAAATGAGAATGATAAGACCTCAAGAGCATGTTGCTATTATGGGAAACAAAGATTTCTTCCGAGTGGAATGTTTCCTGTCTTTTGAGCCAGGAAAAGAAAAACATTTGACAAGTCTTTTTGTAAATCAAGCTGAGGAAACTGAGGAAAAAAATCATCTTCTCACATTTCCATCTCTAGTATGCTTGAATCACTAGCCATGACTTTAGGAATCACTTCTAACAAAAATGGTGAGTTTGAATTGGACAGGAAGTACCAAGTTGCTAGGCCTGTTTATACTGACTGCCAATATGAGATGAGAGTGACACTTGCAGAAGTCAAAAGTAACTGTTTTTTCAGTTTGTTACATTATCCAGTTTGAAAACAGGAAGGAGAATGAAGCAACCTTGTAATTTATCTTTTCTGAAAGTTTTTGAATTGGTGTTGTCAAATGAACCCTATGCATACAAATAAATTCACTAAGATGAGTTTTCAGACTCTCTAATATAAACAGACAGTAGATGTGCTAATCTTGAGTTCAATCATGCAATCAATTGCTGGTTACTTACTTAAGAAGAACAAGGCTGTCATTTTACAGCCCTTCTTAAAATGTTTCCCATGGTCAGTTTTTGGTACAGCATAAGCAGTCCTGCTGTTGTGCTGGTAGTCTAAATGTTTCAGGCAATTCTTTCGTTTAAAGCTACCCAGGATTTCCCCAGCAAAATTACTGGACTGTATTGTCCTTCATAAGATGTTTGTAACATCTTGCTTTTCTGCTATTCCTCTCAAAAGGTCAGTAAGAAGCTGAGGCATCTTCTAACAAGCTTTTGTTGTCTGCTCTGAGAGCTGGGTGACTACGTAAACCCTCTTGCATACCAAGAAAGTTTTGTAAAAGTATCCCACTGCTACTTATTGTAATGGTGTTGGCAGTAACAGGCACTGTATTGTAGGTAGCTCACTGCTCGCAGTGTTTTGATCAACATGGGTGAAATCTGAGCCTAACAAAAGTCAATGAGAGTTTTGTCTTTGAGTGTGCAGCAGCCAGGATTTCATCCCAGCTGTTACAAACACAGTCAGCATGGTAATGAGCAGAGCACACCGACTGGGGTGACTTGATTTAAAAAGGAAAAACCTCACACATATGGTGCATCTTGTTGTGGATTTCCTACTTGTCCTCAAATTCCTTTATTGTAGCTGAGTATTCCATGAGCTGGGAGTTCTTAAAATACAATGAATGCTTTTGAAAAGTTGATTTAATCTGCAGTCTTCATATAAGCAACTTAATGCTGAAAATCTCTCAAGTTGTAACAACAACTTGAGGTCACTTAAACCCAAGATTATTGGGTCTTACCCTGTGAGCATGGAATGGATGGAAACATCCAGTCAAAACATGGCCAATTATGGATTGTTCAGAGCACCCTGTGACATCCTAATTGCCTTCTGTTTTTAATACACAGGAAAAAAGGACAGTTGTGGTCATGTAGGCAGTATTGTTTGAGCTTGGGTAATGCTGCAACATTTTAAGCTATTTAGCAGGTCTAATGCTTGGAGAAAACATTTTTGTAGGGAAGACTTAAAGTTGGCACGGTGATTGCTAGATTAAGACTTCAAAGTATAGATTAAAAGGGGGTTTATAGAGGTCAAGTAATGAACACTAACAAAACTAAAACCTTCACTTTACCATTTTGTACTGTGTGCTTTAAATGCTGTGAATATGGCTGAAAAGTCTGGAGGAAATTATGGCATGTGGAGAATCAACATCACTACTGCAAATGTCTTACTGGCAAGCTCAAAGTGTGATTCATTAATTCGGTATCTTGCTTGTAATCTGAGTTTTTTAAATAGAAAGGCTGATTAGTGTTCATTAGGTTGAGGGGAAGGAAAAAAGACTAATATTCTAGATTGTATCAACTACTCTAAATTCATCAGTGTGTGCTGCTGAAACGTGACTCACTAAGAATGGTGGTTTTGCATGTGATTTGCCAAATCCTCTGTCACGTTCCCCTCACGTGTGGAATAACCAATAATTCTTACTGAAAAGAAAAATTCTTTTTCTTCAAACTAGAACTTTAGATCAGCTCTTCTTGGTAAGGTTTTGAGGTTTAACTTCTTTCTTTTCCCCCCCCAAAAAAAAACTTAAAAGACACTTGCTGTTTAAGAAGATTCAAAAGGAAACAAGTTTGCGGAAGTTGAAGATAATAGAGGGTTTGAGGAAACTGGAGGCTTCCTATATGGCTTCAAGCACATCACTTCACCATACTGTCTCGATTTTCTTACCCATGAAGTGGAGGCAGTGAAGAAATATATCCTCAGTTGCATTATATAAAAATGAATTTTTGGAAGGCAGAGATCATCTTCTGATGGCCAAGGATTTGCAAAAGCACAAGTGCTCTCAATACTTATTACATCTGTTACCACATGTAGCTTGGTCTCTTGTAACAAGGATATATGTGGGATAATACAAGAAGAATTGGGGGTTATATTTGGGAAATAGTTGAAGTAAAAAAAGGCAATATTGCACTGAAATATCCAAAACATGGTGTACCTGTGTTTATTATACTGTCATTTGACATTGCTTCCTCAGTTTCACTATTCAATAGTCCTCAGTAATGCCAGTTTTACACCTCAGAGCCCCATTCTGTAGAAGAGCTTTGTCAAAAAAGAAAGAAAGCATGGCAAAATCAGAAAAGGCAAATTTGGAAATAACAGTGATGACTTGTCCAAAATTAAAACTATGTTACTGGTTCACTACAAAATGGTTTAAAGCTCAGAGTAGTTCATGCTTCAGCCCTTGTATATGATTGTCTTCTGTCAAATGAACTTGGCATGTTGTTTTCCAAAGGTGTTTGGGTCTGTGACAGCACTGGGTTTCATGCAGGCCATCTGTTCTTGAGTCGAGTCCCTTCCTACACTCCAACACAGTCAGAGCTGGTGAAGAGGGGAGCACCTGAGCAAAGGCTACTGGAGGCAGGAGATGCTGTATTAAGACAGCCAAGGCACTTCACTGGCAGCTTTGCTGTTAAAAGGTTTTCATGAATTCTGTGCTCATTAGCAAAATGTTGAAAAATGACCTTTTCAATTAGTTGTTCCTTGGGACTCTTTTTGTTGCTCTTTCAATCTGTTTTCCAAAACTCTAATCACGAAAGCAAGCCTGAACTGAGAAGTGCTTCAAAGCTCCCTGGCAAGGAAGATGCTCTGTCACGTGCGGAGTTGAGAGAAGATGGGGATCCACAAAAGGAACCGAAATCAACTTGGAGCCTTTCCCCACCACCCCAGCAGTTTTACAGTTCATGTCTGGGGTTTTTGAATGTCATAATGAGGTGACTGAGTTTTTGGCAAAGCCTTGTGTGGTAGGCAGGCGGCTGAACTGCACAAGTATGTTCATGGCAAAGGCATCTTTCCCCAGGCACAGAAGTCCCGTGCTGTCAGCTGTGCTCCTTCCTCAGTAAGCAGGAGTAGACAGAGATGAGCATGGCACATGCCCACGATTAAAAGCTTTACTGACATTGTGCATGTCTTTTTTGCTTTGAGAATTTTTGTGCAGAGATAAACACTATCTAGAAAGTTAAAGCTATAGAGTGCTCCTACGCTTAACTGTAGGTGAGCCATCCCTCCTTAACAGCCACAAGTAATAGTAGAAGTTGAAGGTTGTCACGATTTTTAAGACAAGTCTATTGGATGTGGCATAACAGACAATTACAGCTTTGGGGCTCTCTAGTGGCATATCTGGTAGGAAATGTCACTAGCACATTTGCTCCAGAAACTTGCCTCTCTGAGAGAGGAAAATACCAGATGCTTTAGTGGAAGATGCAGGAAACCAAGTAGCTGCCAATTATAAAGTGCTTGCAGGCACGTTTTTCTAACTTTGGCAGTTTGTGGCAGGCTGCTGTTGGGAAGCAGAAGCTTTTTTAGCCTAACAGACTGTTGATATCATTCTGCTTAAGATATATCTAATGTCTGCCTATGCACATGAGAATGCATGAATTTGAGTGAGTTACAGGCAGGACTATCAGATAATATCAGACCTTTATTTTTTAGGTTTACTGCATGAAGCTGTATCTGTATTTGAGTAAAACATCCTAATTGTCAGTGAATAATGCAGCAGAAGGGCACCTCTTCCTATTTATAGTTTGCTGTATTATTTGTTTTACAAGGTGGTTGGTAGAAGAAGCAACCTCTTCTAGCAGTCGGTTGCAGGCTGCATTAGCATTCCTATTTACAGCTGTACCATTTACCTATGCACTGATTTTCAACTATTTCCTTCTGAGGAAAAATGAAACATATGGAAGACAGGAGGGGATAATATCTAAAGCACATTAGATTCTCTGATGAAGAGCATTGTGTAAGACCTAAGAATGGTTATTTAAACTGAATACAATTAAAACTCTGTCTCTAAAAGGCATGTCAGGAGAAGTTCCTTGTTGTTCAGTATGTAGCTGACATCTCATATTTAGTAACCTCTGTAACACCTTAATATGTGTACACATGTGCACACAGCCCAACGTGTGGGAGAGGAAGGATTGTGGAGGGACCCAAAGAATTGAATACCTCTCAAGAGAAATGAACAGCTGGCCTCACACACACAGCCAGTAACTGGGAAGAAGAGGGTTTTATGTTGAGTCTGAATGAAAATCAGGACAAATATCAGTTGTTAGAATGTGCCAATCAAGGGCATCTTGGTAAATTCCATGTAGAGAGGAATTCTAATTTAGAGCCTAGTGTTCAGTCAGTCACCAAAGAAATACTCTTCAGCTAAAAGTGCTTCAGATTTCATGGTACTGGAAACCAGTAATTATGAGATACAGTGAACAATACAAGGTAGAATTGCTAAAGGGATTAATTAGCCTTGGTCTGACTAACCACTATAATTGATGCAAATATACATCTGCAGCCTGCTGAGACATGAGATAGTCGTTGTACACCTGCTCGATTTACCAGTGTTGCAGAACACAGCTGTCAGAATCATTTCTGGGCTTTTTTTTTCTGGAACTCCTTGAGCATAATTGACTGTTTGCTCTTTTGTTGTTCAAAATGTTTTCTTTTTCTGTCTTCTTTTTTGAAACAGCATTTCCATGATGGCAGAAAGGCACAACAACATATTGAAACTTGCTGGAAACAACTTGAAGCTGTAAGTGGAAACTTTCTCAGATGTGACAATTCAGTCATTTTTATGTGCTTTTCATAGAGATGGTTCCAAGCATTATATCTGGAGAAAGAAGGGTGTGTGGATAAAAGCCATAGAAATGGGATTTTAAACACTCTTTCTTAAATACTCTGGTAGTATTTAAAGTCTGTTTTAAAAGTACATTTGGTTTTCTGTGGGATCTGTGTAGCATTTCATTTGGTGTGTCTTGAAAAGTGTGCTAAGCATTGCTGAAAAGGCAGAGTCCCTGCGGGTCCTACTCAGATGTTCCCTGGTAAACTGAACAGCTTCATACTACATGAATAAATTGAATGGGACCATCTCTGAAGTAAGATGATGTTTCTCAAAAGTAAATACGTTGGAAATGTTGTTCATGTGATGAACAAAAATTGAGGCTGTGAGAGGATGAAAAAAGGAGACATCAGTAACCAAAAATCCTACTTGGAAATGTATGAATCCTATGTTGTTCATTACAGAAATGGGGGAGTTTAGTGTTGTAAGAGAGTGATTTGGTGTAAAGAGAAAAAGAGACACTAACAGGGAAATGTACTGTAATATGAGTGATGTTGGTAGAGTCAAGCAGCCTGAAGAAAGGAACCAAAACCACGTTTCTGCTAACTTTGGGTTTGTTTTGTTGTTTGTTTTTAATATGGAAACATATTCTAGTGTAAACAAGGAGATCCCAAAATCTGACAGATCAGTTTAGAGAAAGGTATTGATTTTAAGTAGATTTTGATGCTGTGAGGTTGTGACGTTTTCTCTCTTTCCTTCGTAGAGCAAGAGGCGGTTTGAACGGGACTGCAAAGAAGCTGATCGAGCACAGCAGTATTTTGAGAAAATGGATGCTGACATCAATGTTACAAAAGCAGATGTTGAAAAAGTAAGCCAGAGGGTGGAGAAACTGCTTGCAAACATGGATGTGATTGGTTTAGTTCCTCAAGCTTACTAGTAGGATAAATCCTTCGAGGCTTTAATGCCTCACTTCAGTCAGTCCAAAGGTTAATTAAAAATAGGGAGATCTCCCCAGAGACCTCTATTTGCATGACAATTCTAAACAGATACAGTGAGTTTTCTTCAGTAAGATGATATCTGAGTTCATCATAGCTGACATGGCTCCAAATGAGCTTATGTAAAATCAGGTTTAAGTAACATCCCAGATTCTGTGACAGTCAAGCTTGTGAGGGCTCCCTCAGGGGTGCCTGCAGTACTGCAGGTTGGTCACTGACACAGATAGAACCAAATTTCCTGCCTTTTGAGCAGCCCTTTGAAGATGTCCCAGTGACATTGATTGCAATGAAGTATTACCAGGATTGTTGTTCATGGCCCTAGGTTTACAACAGGACAGCTTTTCGTGTTATGCACAATCCTGGACTCCATGCTTTTCACAGATGGCACAGCTTTTGTTTTAATTTGTGACTTTTGTACATTGATCCCTGTTCAGTGAAGGTTTTGAAGTGATACTTAAACATGTTTCTGTTTCGGCATAGGAGTCTTGAAATATCTTCTCTTTAGTTTGATTCAAAGTTGAATCTGAAGAAGGATGCTTAAAATGTTCAAGTCTAGTGATGGATAGGGAGAAAGCATATTACACTTCTGCTCAGAGGATGCAGTGATGTAGATGAACACCATATCACAATGTCTAAGGACAGTTTTTTCTTTCCTGAATTTGATTCATGTAGGTAGAGAATAGCCAGAACACTTGAGAAGATTCATTTCTTTTAAAAAATGGAGCAAACAGGAAAAAAATAGCAAAAGGAAAAGAAGAACCCACTGAGGCTTAAAATGTACTAAATGTTTAGTTGCAGGGACCGGAAAGGAAACTGAATTATAGGTAAGGAATCTTTCTAGTCCAAGGTAGTCCTTGTAGAATGTGGTTTTTACTTCTCAAGAGGTCTGCTTCATTTTAAGTTAATTCCTGGGAAGCTATCAAATACAATTTTTTCTTTACATCTGTGTGATCTTAAGGTCTTTCCATTGTGCTGAGCATCCTGGAGGTCACATATCAGATAACATCAGTGATGCTGTTAGAAATGAGGACAGTAAACTAAAAAAGCCCAGAAAATTTCCCCACGGTGCTATTGCATATCAAAGGCAAAAATACCTCTGTGGTCTTCTAATTTGCTTGGCTATTAGCTGTAAAATCACCATGCAGATTTGATCCTCTGTTGCCTTCTGGATTTGCTGGGGCACTTTACGGATGAATGTCCAGGATTGTTAAAGATGTAGCACCACATGTGGGTTTTTCTGACAGAGGAGGATCATCTCTGCTTTATCTGTATGAAGTGATTTTAGAATGCTTTTTTTTTTCGTAGATAAAATTAGGACTTGCCCTAGATTTTTTGTTTTCAAGGCTGAAGCCATGTCAAAAGGGTACAGAGACGTGACTTATTGTTTCAAACGGAGGGCTGAAACTCTTCAGTGCTATATCCTCTTCTAAGGATGCCCTTTTCTGGTCAGAGTGAAAGGCTACATATTGGTGGTCTATCAATGTGATAGCCTTAGGTAAATTCTGGGAAGCAGTCACTGCCCTGGTGCACTTTCCCTGTACAGTGAAGCAGAGAGACTGTTCTTTCTGAATTTCTCTAGCTTTTTATTTCATGTATTTGTAAATTATTTATTGTAAAATGAAGCTCATTGGTGTCTGGAAAGAAAAAAATACGAATCTGTTGCAGTTATGTGTGTTGGCTGATCTCAGGAGACGGCATCAGCCGACTTTACAGTCAGGCAGAGGGCTAGATGGAGAAGGAAAAGGTTATCTAAACGAGTGGAATGTGAAATAATATTACTGAACAGAGAGAACAGTGTTTTCCAAGTGCATGTGTTACACTGGGTTCATCCATGTCAGGCTGTGAATAATGCCCTTTCTTTGCTCCCCTCTGCCCGTGTGACTGGGCCTGCTCTTACACAATGCCCTATGCAGAATAGGATATTGTTGAACCGAGTGCCACGGCGGGGCAGCTCTCGCCAGCCCGCGCCAGGGACACGCACCAACCGTGCTGCTTCAAATGGAGCAACACGATGACTTCTGCCTCCTCTCCCTCTTGCAGTGGTTCTTGTTTCTCTTGCCTCTTGTAGCTTGGCTGCTGAACTCCTACTCCCCAAAGAGTTTTGGCTGTGTTGGGAGATGGTACTGTTAGCTTTGGTGGAACAAAGTGCTCTTCAAGCCGTGGGATTGTTTGCCCTCGTTTCTTCAGCTTGAGATTGACACCTTGGCTGTTTCAACTTGTACCTGTGAATATGAGCAGACACTGGAGCTATTTTTTGCATCATGCATTATAGAGTAATGGAATTAAAATTCTGCAGTGATCAGTGACACATGGAGTCAAAAGAATATCTAGCTGCAGTTTCCTAATGCCAAGTAACATGTGGTTCAGAAATGCTCATATCTCTCAATCATTGAGTCATCGCATCCTTTGACAACAGCAGGAAATTCTGTGACATAGTTGCTAGGTACAAGCGCTTAACACAGCCTTGACTAAGCAATAGCTCTTGGTGTTACAGTTTGCTAGGATGAAGTAACCAGAGTAGTGTCAGAGCCTCCTTATTTCTCCAGGACTGTTTTGTGAAGGGCCTCAGGTGTGTGCTCGGAGGCAGGGCTGGATGTGCAGTGCAGATGTCTTGCACATAGGTCCACACTGCTTCTGCAGGACCAGCTCAGGCTTGATAATGCATATTACATATTCCTTCTGTGCCACTTCTGTGGCCAGAGTGGGCTTCATCATATTTGCAGCTGGCCAGTCTCATAGTGGATCTTAGAGCAAACAAGGGATGTTTAGCTTTGTTTCCTCCCGTCCACTTTTTTGGTGCTGGAAACATGGAGCAAAAGGCTATGTTCAGACTCTGTCATGGTCATAGCCCTTACACAGGAATCAAAGGAGAGTGTATTTGTGCCCCTGAGCTCTCTTCCTGCATTGACACTGAGCCTCTAAGTTGACAGCAGACAACATTTTTGCAGAGAGATGTTGAGGTGTCAGCACGCAGTACAAGTTGCCACAAAGGTTTTGTCAGTTCAGTTTAGCAGTGTCATGCTGGGAAACTGTGTTGATGACAGCTGTCCTGTAAAAATATCCTTATAAACTAAGCAAATGATGCAACATGCTGATGCCAATACCGGGAAGCCTTGCAGGTATCACTGTAAGCTTCAGCTTCATTTGGATCACAGCAGGACGTGTGCTTTAAAGCAGTGCTCTTTCAAAAACCACAGTGGAGCTGCTTCAATTTTTTGACCATTTGGGGAAATGGTCTCTGTCATCAGTGCAGAGCTGCTGTACATATAAGGAAACGTTCTATTGTTTGTTCCTTCTCTTCGGAGCTGCAATTACTAAAAAGCTGACATCTTTTTGGGATAACCTGGTAGCCAGTGGTGCCTTTGCAGGCTTCTTGTAATAATAATAATAATAATAATAATAATATCAGCTGGCTTTTCTAAAGGTTTATTTTCAAAGTGGATTTTTCAGAATCTCTTTTTATAGAGGAAGTGGCTGAGGCCAGCCAGGGGAAGGGGTGAATGCTCTGCCTCTGGATTTGGACGGCAGTTGAGGAAGGATGGCAGTTTGAGGTACTTGGTGTCAGGTAGGATCTGTCCCTTTCCTGAAGAGCAGCATGGTCATATGTCAAGCATCCTAGATAATAATATTTTTCCAGAGAAGTACTTCAACTTTCAGCAGTAAAAAATGAGCTATGCCTGTGTTCCCACAACTGCTGTCCTGAAGTCCGGCTCATCACCTTGTTCTGATGTTGAGCCATCTGCCCTGTGACATTAGGGTTTGTTGAATCCCCTCCTTCTCCTGCTACCTCATGGTACCTACTGGCATTTTAACTTCTCAGAATTTTGGAAAATGTAGTGCTGTTCAGTTATAATGTGGTAGAGTAGGCAAGCTCTACAGTGTTTGTGCCTTTAATTTCTGAAATACTTACTGCAGTGAATAGTTCCAGAAGCTTTGCCTTTCCTGTACTCTGCTGTGAATTTATAGACGACCAGCAGCAATATCTCAGTGAAATGTGCAGGCAAAGTGCCTAATGCTCAGGCCTGAACATAGTGCAGGAGAGCCTGGTCTGTGCTTTCTTATTTGAGAGTTAAGATACTGCATAAGATTTTCCCTCTTCTTGTCTACGTGATTTAAGGTCATTAGATTCACACTGAGGTTATATCTCTGGGTTATGCAGACCCCACTTTCCTTCCTGAACTACTTCCTTCCTAAAGGACAAAGTAGTCTGTGAACATAGGGAGTCCCTTGGGACAGTCATTTGCATTTCTGGAAGAGTAAACCTTGTTTACAACCTGCTGTCTGTGACTCTCTGTATATACCAGCTGTTTCCCTTTTGGAATCATGACTAAATTAAGAGTTTTCCTTTCTAGTCAATAAACAGTTAATGACTGCATCAGGAGCGATCTGAGAACTTAATAAATATCCATATGTATTCTATGCATACATTGTGTTTGGTGATAAGAGACTGAGGAACAGAACCAGTCAGTTTTGGCATAAGCTAAGGAATTCCATCTGAACTTAGGTTTCCTCTCAGCAGTACTGCTCTGCAGCAACACTCCACATAGCAATTTGTCTGTGTTTTGTAACAGTGAGACTATTGGGAGGTGGATTACTAAAGGAGCAAACAAGTTAGGGAAGGGAAATGAGATGATAAGAGCAACTTCTGAGTTAAGGATCGACTGCAGTTTGGATCAGAAATGTGATGTGACCAGTGTTCTTGGCTAATGCAAAGCAGTTAGTGTATGCCATACATTTGGAAAGCTTGTTTATAGCCATTCTTATTCTGTCAAAATATTAGAACTGATATCTTCAGTTGTTTAAGAACTAAGAGAAAAGAAAGTGGAGACCTCAGAATGATACCTTATTGTTTGCAACTAGTTCAGTTCAAGAGAGTGAATTGTACCCCAAATGCTGTTTTTTTTTTTTTAAGGGGCTGGCAAATTCATACTGGTAACTTTTCAACTCTGACTATTCATTCTACCTTGGCTGTGTTTGTAAATTCTTTCTTGGAGAGAGATGGCTAGAACTGTGCCTAGTATTCAAAGTATGAGCTAGGCAGTCTGTTATACAGTTCTGAAATTATTTCCATTATTTATATTCAATACTTAAATGTATGTACTGCAGCAGTTAGTTGCTTATGTTAGTACATCTAAACAGACCTCCAGAAATCATTTAAACATTGTTGGCCACTGCTCTGAGTACATTTGCTCCTTTCACCTCTCCCTCAAGTCCCCATAGCCTTTCACCCACCCTGCACAACTTTTGTAATGAACTTTCATTAGGTATCCCTGTGACCCAGCGTTTCTCTGAGCTGTGTGGCAAGCTGCTGGATGTCAGCAGGGATGTGCAGTTGGGGCACTCAGAAAGTTGGGATATTTAGTATTCATGACATGAGAATGGCAGTGCAAGGAGGCAAACTTTTGGCTTCAGGACAGTGGTTTCACTAGGGCCTTTGAGATGAGAGGTGTTTTTCTGGCACATGTCAGGGTGGGACATCCTGGTGTTCTTAATTTTTATCTAATGGTCCTTCTCTTACACAACCTTTGGACTGCTCTGAACACTTTGCAGACTAAAATGAGGCAATTGGTTGGATGTGTTGAAAAAAGAAATACCAATACACTTGTTTGATACATGATAAATGAAGCACTCCAGTTTGTGTAAGGGAGTCTGTGGCAGAACTGAGCTCTGAAGCCAGGCAACCAAAGTTTTGGGCTCATGCACTTAAGGGAAATTTCAAGTCACCTCTAGCTGTCAGACTCCATTAATCAACAAGCAGCCTTGCCTTTAGTCATGCTGTGGGACTGGTCATATCAATATAGGACTGACATAGGTCAATCCTTGTTGCAGAAGGATAGTGTGGGGTTTTTTAGGAGTGTAGATATGAGCAGAGCCATTAAAGAGCAGTGCTAGAGCCCTGTGCAGTGTGCTTACTGCCTTACTGTCCCAGCTCCCTTCGTTTGGCCCCTCTTTCTTGTTAGAACTTCAGCAGTGTTACATTGCTTTGGTATTATCTCTTTTAAGTGTGCACTTCTGTAGTCTGGCAGAATTATGTGCAATGCAACTGCACTAGATAACAATTCCTTGAGGTCTGGTGATGAGAATTTTCCATCCCCTGTCAGCGACTCACTAGTTTGTGTGATATATTCAGCCAAAGGATTTTAGGGTCCAGAAACTCTCAGATTTTTTCCCCCCACCTCTTCTAATGTTGAAAGTAAGGATTTTTCTCATTGTTTTGTTGGGGTTTTTTTTTGCTTGTCTTTTTGCACCTTCTTGCTTTCAGGAAAGCAAGTTTCAAAACCTTTTTCTGCTTGCCAATCCAGAGAGACCAAACGGGTTATTGTAAAATAGTAAACAATGGAGCTTGATCTGGAGGCTATGTAAATCAAAGCCTGAAATCCTGGCCCTGTTTTGAAGTCCATGGCAGAATTCCCACTGTTACTAATGATTCTACAAATGCTGCCAGTGTTGCTGCTACCAAGAGACACCCCACTGCTGTTGGTGATGATGTCTGCTCCTAACAGAGGGTGGCTATGTGAGATCTGTGGAGGGAGGACCAAAGCCTGCAGCTGAAAAATCTGTGAGCAATTGCAAGCATTCCTGAAATTGGTGAAGCGTTTCTGAGTCTGCCTTTATCATTAAGTATTTTGAAGGGATTGGGTAGTCCAGCAGGGGCAGTGGCTTTTTTTTTTTGTGTTTGGATTTGAGTCTGATCTTGGGTTTACCAAAGACAGATCTATTTTGGCAGGCAGTGGCCTGGCAGGGATGCATCTCATATGCTGTCTGGGTTTTAAAAAGGATGGGGGAAGGGGGGGGAATGGGAGAAAAGAAAGAAAGCAAACTACACCAAAGTTTTGACTGGAAACTCTGCCATTCTGGACAAGAGCAACTGCTGAGAAGTTGAACTGTTCCACTCAGTGTGGATCAGCTGAACAGCAGCCAAAGCTTTTTTCTGCCCTTTTCAGTTATTCATATCACTCCCACCATAACAGCCTCGAGGAGCTGCATTTTTTGTCTGTGTAAACCCAGAAGACAGTGTGTCTATTGACCCTCTTGCTGTTTCTGGAATGTGTCTTAGAAAATTGTTCTCAGCAAAATATCCTTCATTCTCTTCTATAGTGGGGACTGAAATGGCAGAAAGTATACTTGATTTTTGTGAATTTGTGGCAGCAGTTCTACTAGCTTTTAAAAATCAACAACTTGAAAGTTATTACCACCCTGCAGTTAATTACTGCCCTGTATTCTCCTCCACCAACTAGCAAAAAGATGGTTTTTGAGTACGTGTAATGGCAATTCTGTGTAAGTTCTGAGAGGTCATAGACAATAAGCCTTACGTGCTGCTGGTGTGCTTGTAACTAGTTCAGTATAACACAGCTACTCTTCCTTTACCTTCCAGAATTAGTTATAGAAGCCACTCCTCTGGTGTGATTGTGTTTGAATCTGATTACCATGGCAGTGGAAACCTGAAGTTTAGCTGTGTGCTCTTTGCAAGGTTAATGATGCTGCAGATACTGAGCTGTCGGTCACTCCTGGGAGTGCTTTTCTTGATGGGACGTGCATTGGCATATGTGACCTTTTGGTTCTATTGCTGCCATACAAGTTCAGAGAAGAACTGCCTTAATAAAACCAAGCTTTGGAGAGCAGACAAAATGTATGTACACTGTGCATGTTTATTTGGGAACAAAAAAGATGTTACAAAGGTGCTCTGTAGGGGAGTGTGTGCAAAACCTGCATATCTTGTGTGTGGAAGCGTGAGTTTGAAAGCAAACAGCTTTTCTTCTCCCCACAAATCCCTCAAATGTATACATCCTATTCTGCTTTTTCTTGGTGCCAAAAGGTGATCCCATTTTTTCTTCCTTTCAAGAGGGGAGGAGATTTTTTTGTTGCATTAGGAATACCTAGCCTTGACATCTCTTGCAAACAGGTAATCTGTCAGTCTGAACAATCAGAAGATCTGGATTGCAGTAGATGTGGTACTGTAAATGTGAGCTCTTGCTCAGTCACTCGTGCCCAGTTAGTATGTTGACTGAAAGCTGCATCACAGTATTATTGTCTTACCTCTGAAGTCATGCTCTGATTTTCCAGAGACCAATTATCCTAAAGCATTTCCTCCTGAAAACACTGCTTAGAGCAAATATTTTAACATTAACTCTAAGGAGCCCAAAAAAATACCTTCTCTGAAGCTGTTTGTGTGCACAAGTGAGCAGTAAAGAAGGAAAAAAAATATTTTCTGTAAAACTCAACTATAAATTACTCCTGAAATAGCTTCTGTGACTCTGTGCAGCTCCAGGCCTCTGTATCCATTACTCTGAATGTTAGAGTTATCAGTTCATTTTTATCATTCTGTGCTTCCACAGAGTGCAGGAGCCTAGCTATAAAATATAATTGTGTCAATGCTAGGAGTGATGATATTAAAGTGACATCCTCAAATGAAGTAATAAAAAATGCTAGACTTTTTATATATATATATATATATATTTGTATTTTAAGATCCAAATACTTCATTGGAAAAATATTTAAACTGTTTGAAGCTTGCCAAATGCATTAAATGGCCAGGAGAAACAAAACATCACTGTGGCTCTCATACAAAAATTCTTGGTTTTGGAATGTACCCAATTTTACTTACTCATCTGCTTGCCTCCTCTTAGTTGGGGCCAGTTAAGATAGTTTTGGAAACTGACCGTCTACTCCTGTGTACATTCAGCTCAGAGTTACTTTGCTCATACCCGACCAATGAGCTCACTGGTGAAAATGAACTCTGATGCCTTAATGTTTGCTGGATCTGCCTGGAAATGTGTAATAACGGATGACTTGTTTTTCTGCTTCAACAATAGAGTCAAGGGACAAATTCCTCAGTTACAATATTAAAAATAATCTTTAAAAAAGAGACAGCTGTATGAGTGGGACTGGGGCTGTCCTGAAGTCAGCTCAAACAATGGGTTGCTCTTAGGTACATGGAGAGAAAGGGCCTCACAAATGGATATTGATCTGTAGCAGCTGGGATGTGAGGAAGGGCTTGGGAGACAAGGGTACATGACTCTTACAGCTGTCTGCCTTTCCATGCCTGACTTTGTTTTGCTGGTAAATTTGTATTGTAGTACAAAGCTATATTGTTTTCCACTCATTTAATGTAGCTATATATCAGTGTGTGGATGATAAAGTTTAATAAGCTGTATAGCACTTGGGGCAGAAAAATGATTAGTATGGCTGCTTGGAGTTTCATTGCAGCAGGTAAATCTTCTTGAAGTTACATGTGCATCCTTTACAGGAGTTAGTGGGCACTTAAAACCCCTGGGGGAAAGGTCAAAAGTCTGTCTCTTAATGAACTTACTCATTTGGTTAAAGTCATAGCAGCTTCCATTGGATGCTGCTATTTCTTCTCTCTGTTATGCACTCAGTGCCCAGCATTTTCTCATTGTGTTTGATGTATTTTTGTTGAAGGAATGTGAAGGGGATCTAGGAAATTCCTGCCATTGACTGCAAAAGAAATAACTGTATTGAGGTGAAATAAATTATTAGGTGAGATGTGTGAGCTGGACAAATGGGAGGGAAGCCTATTTCTTTGCAAATTGTGATTTGAAACCTTCTGGCAGAATTTGTTACCTTCCAGTTATTATTACTAAAGTGTTCCATGATTTGGTATTTCATAAATTTATTGTCAGGAAACTATTGTCTGCTTGGAACAGTTCAAAGCATAACCCTGTTCTGAACTGGCTTTAATGGGAGCCTGCTTTAGACTATGCTGAGATTAATTATGCCATTTCCCCTGAAACATGCAAAAATCCTTTAAATATTTTTGTAAACACTTTCTTTTTCCTCTCTTGAAGAAGTTACTGTGAAATTGAAGGATTGATGGGAACATAACACTTTCTGGACACTGTGACACTGTTCCAGGGCTAGGTTGGCTGTGGAGCGTGAGGAGGCTCTGTGAGAGCCTCAAAAAAGACTATTAACTCAGGATAGCTTAAATCTTCAACAGGTGGGTACAGGACAGGGAACATATGGGTACAGAGAGCTGGGTAGGATGGGAAGAGAAGGAAGAGCTGCTGTATGAAGGCCAACAGCAAGGAAGGAAATAGCATGTAAAATAAACAGATGGGATAGACAGTAAGGAAGATACATTGGGCAGTGAAACAGATAACAGAAGGCTTTGGGAAACAAAACTGTAAGGGGGGGATTGGAAAATATCAAAGGGTCACTCAGGGACACATTGTTCTAGAGAAAGAAGTGAGGTTAATAGCCCAGTGCTCTGATGGGTAGCAGAGCAAATCGTCTGTGTGGGTAAAAATAGGAAGAGTTGTGTCTCAGCTACTCCTCAGGCTTCACTTTCCTGGTGCACTTCATGCCAGAGCTATTCAAGAAGGTGTAGATAAAGGACTTTGCAGAGAGCACAACAGGAGCACAGAGTTAAGATGTTTTGACATGATTATGTTGACTAAAGCAAGTGAAAAGAGGGTTTTTTTGTCACTCCCCTTTCCCCTGGAAATACTACTAGTCAACGGGCAAGTAGTTCATTAGAGAAGAGCAGGTGCTATTCAACAGGGCACAGGATGGAGCAAGAAGAAGGTTCACAGTGTGCAGAAGTGGGCTAGTAAAGGGCCAAGCTTGTTTCAGTGTTTACATGCAGTATGAACAGAAGTTGTTCATGGAATGCAGAATGGATGATGGCAATAGCATTGTTGTAACACTGCACAATGCAGGCTTATGCTTGATTTAGATGATTTCACAAAACAGGAGTAAACCAAAAGCTGAAGTGCTCAGAATCCCATATGCTAATGTTCTTGTGCTGCCTACTGGTAGGGGTAGTAAGATGAGGAGTAACACAATGCAATTTCTTTTCATGGGGTACAAACTGTAAATTTCTTTTGGTGTTTCTTTAGGCAAGACAGCAAGCCCAGCTGAGACATCAAATGGCAGAAGACAGCAAAGCAGAATATTCTTCCACTCTGCAGAAATTCAACAGTGAGCAGCATGATCATTACTACACACACATACCAAACATCTTCCAGGTAAGGGTCACTGGCTGTGATCTGGAGTAGCTCATAACCTTGTGATAAGAACAGAGGGGCACAATGCACATTGCCTCGATCCTGTGATCCTGTCTTTTACTTTTGGGGTGACTTCTGTTACAGTCAGCAGATTTTACGTGCAGTCTGCCAACCCAAGAAAGAGAAGACTTGGTAGGATAAATTGTTCCTTTCTCTTAGACTAGATATCATGTCATCAATAATATGAGGAAAGTGGTGTTGAATTGTCATGACAGATTACGATAGTCTTTGGACTCCTCACAATCTTGCTCTGTTACACTCTCATGTCCATGCAGCTGGGCAATGAGAGCATTATTTGCATTGTTGGGGCAGAAGTCAGCTGGGCATCTCGACATCTGTAAAGCCTCCCAGCTCTTTATAACCTGTCTTCACATCAGACTTCACAGATGTTTCAATTTAAAGCACAGTAGTTTTGCAGTAGTGAATGTCAAAGGGTTTAAGAAAGCTTGCTGATTATGTTTTAGGATGCCTAAAGAAAGACTGTAGAGAAAGAACAAAAAACCCATCAGACTTATACTGGCTGAAGATCTGAGTTTGTGCTTGACTGAACAGAGAGAGGTTAATGTAGTAGAACAGGAGTTATAAATGACCGTTCCACTGTAATGGGTCATAAGCATCGGAAGTGGAAAATACAACCTCTGTAAGGGAGAAAATGTCACATGCTTATCATCTGATGAGAATTAAGTTATATTTATGTAGCAGTATGTATTTTCTTCTCCGTAGCTGGCACTTCTCAGCTAAATGGGCACCTCCTCTTTTGCTTCATGGTATTTCAAACTAACGTCTTGAGTGAAATTATCACTGGCATCAGATCTCAAATTCAGATTCTCAGATTTCTGCAGTATATTTGTATTGACACTAGATCTGGGAAGTGCTCTGGGTTGTAGGTGAGCATGCTTAAAGCACTGCAGGTGTACCCTTTTACTACCAGTGTACCACTAGTAAACTCTGGTCCTTTCTTTCAGAATTGAAATAAGATGTTTTATAAAGAATTTCTGATGCTTGTGGATCAGTCAAGGGAAAAGGGATTTTAAGTTGACAACTCTATTAGGTTCCTGCAGTCTGATGTGAAACAGTCCATTCCTGTTCATGCCCTCTTTATCCTGTTACAATCTATTGTAAGAGCATTACCCCACATCCAGTTTCTCTGTTGTAAATGAGAGGTCCATGGAAGAGATGCTGGAGGTCACGGCACTGAATCCATTGGGTAACAGGGAGCCTGTGTTGAGAAGCCCTGATGTGAGCAATACATAATGTGTAGGAGTGCCTGTAAACCAAAAATTACCTTCTAGGGAAAAGGAGAAAGGGAGACATCAAAGTTTTTGTTTGCTTGGGTTCTGCAGTGGTTTTGAAATATGATCTTTCAGGATACGTGCAGAAAATGAGAGAGATTTTCTAGTAGAATTTCTCTTCAAAGCCTTAGGAGCCATCCTTAGAAAAGTCTAAAGCTGTGCTTTTAACAAGTCAGCATTTTAAACATATAAAAAGCAATGGAAAAATTCCAAGTAACAGAGGTTACAGACAATGGCATTTTGATGTTTGAGGGAACAATGTCACTTGGTGCCTTCATGAGAACAGCTGTCCGAGTTTGTTCTTAAACATATATTTAAACCATAAATTTTAAAGCAACTGATGTATGCTGGGGAGAACAATTGGTTGAAATTGTGAAGTTAATCCTGATATTTGATCTGAATGAAATGTAATGTTTTAGAAAATACAAGAGATGGAGGAAAGAAGAATCGTGAGGATAGGTGAATCCATGAAAACTTTTGCAGAGGTCGACCGCCAAGTGATCCCCATCATTGGAAAGTGTCTGGATGAAATAACAAAGGCTGCAGAATCAATTGATCACAAGAATGTAAGTGTTGCATTGTTTGGCTTGGTGATTGTCATCTTTAGTATTGATCACTCGCATATGGAGACTGAAATCCTGAGTCCAGGCTGCCACAAGAGAACTTTATAGTCATAGAACTAAATCAAAGAGTAGCTGCTTTTAGGAATATTCTCTCCATTTACTAGGATAATTACTTTTTGCAGTACTGTATTTGAAAAACAAGCTTCTGTGTAGATTAAAGATGATGGCAGGCACGATTCTAGACACCAAAGAATCACCAATTCTTATTCAAATGGGCTCTATATCTAACAGAAAAGTCAGTGTTGCAGAGATGTCTTCGTTCCAGTTACTTTAAATACTTCCACTATTGGGAAACTGTTGTTTTCATAAATTATTGCAAACAACTCTGGCAAAATTTTTACTTCTTAATAAAATCTCTCTTTGCAGGTTTGAGGTTTGCTAGCAAACTCTAAATAAGTTCTGTTAATGTTGTTTTATGAGCATCATTGTGGGAGTAAGAAACAGCCTTCCTGATAAAAAGGCTGATAAATAGTTGGGGTTCTGCTTCCTGATGTGCAGTTAGTACAAGGGCAAATGTGTTCTCTATTTTGATTTCAGAATGATCTGCTTCCTTTGTAAATGAAGTCTCTGCTTGCTCTTTCAGCCCTTCTCATGGATCACATTAGTGCTTCAAATACAAACAGCATGTGTCTTGCTGGCTGTTTGAATTTCCCATACGTTTTTTTCACTGGAATATTTTCTGAGCTACTCAGTGCCCAGAGGCTGGAGACTGCCATTCATTGGCAGCATGAGCCTGAGGCTGAAGCTTCGAAATAAATCCACTGCTTTCTGCTTGGCAATTGTGCTCAGAGCACAGCATAGGAAACCAAGGGATCGGATAATTACTCTTGCAGGGTGGGAGAAGGGTGAGTTGGGGCACAGATTCCTGTGTAAGAGCAATGTACCCTTCTTGAGGTACAGCTTTAGGTGCTGCATGATGAACTGGGGAGATTCATATCTAAGCCTGTACTGCCTGAATCTTCAAGTGAGGTCTTAGCAAAACACATCCAAGGCTTAAGCTAGCTCCATGAATCACCATGAATTTGATATTCAAGTTAAGCTCTCTTGCACACAGATGAGTCAGGTTGTCTCATGTGGATAAGTATGACAATAGAATATTGTGTCTTTGACCACTGGTAATTCAGGGATCTCCTGTTGCTAACAAAATGTATTTAACCAAATTTGTTATATCTGAGCAATTACAGAGGTTTCAGTGGGTTCTGTCTGGAAAACTGTTACATCCATAAGGGGTTCTTTTTTCTTGAGTATCACCAAAGATTTCTGTTTCATCTCTGGACCAGTACTTTCTAACATTACTGATTCTGTGAAGTCATATGCTTGTTCCTGCCCTGCTGTAGCATACAGGTTCAGCCACTTCATAGAGATGCCCATAGGTATGCACAGTCACAATTTAAAAGCTATGTTTTCTCTATAGAGAATGTCCTGCTTTTGCTGCTAAAGCAATGTTACAGCAGACCTTTCCCATCTCAATCCTTAAAAGTTCTAAGCAGCAAGTCTGAGCTCTCTCAGGCTACCATCAGGAGAGTTTCTCCTTTTCCTCGAAAGATTCCAATTGAATGCTTTGCTTGTCTTTCTCAAGCTTGAAAAACTTTGCATAGGAAAGTCAATTAGGTCTGTGCTGTAGTCAGTTTTGAAATTTAGGTCAGATTCCAGAAAAGTTGAATGCAAGGACAGCTGGTGATAATAGAGCTGGTACAATGGTGAGCAAAACCAAGAGCCTGCTGAGCAGGAAAAGCTTTGTGTGAAACTCTGGGCCCACATAGACATGTGTTTCCCAGCTGGGAGGAGATCTCCAGGATCTGGTAATCATCAACAAACATAAAGTATCACTAAACTTCAAATGTGTAAGGTCAGACACCGTGACACTGACAAAAGACAGTGAGGCATTTAGCTCTTGGTATCCTTTGGTTTTATTTTCACTTCTTCTACCCAGCTATTGCATAAAGAGTTACTGAAGAAGGTTAAATGAAAGCTCTGCTCTTTGTGCAGTAACTTCAGTTGAGAAACCAGAGCTTTAAATGGAACAACCACAACTGATACAGAAGATGCATTGGTCAGAGGAAAATAATTACAGAGAAAGCCCCAATTATAGTAATTTACCTTGTGTACCAAACTGTGTGTCAACTCTAGCTGAAAGAATGTGAGAACTTGCAAGTTCGGCAGCTTGTTTTTTTTCTTGCCAGTAAAATATTGATGGTAAAAAGGAAAACCAAACCTGTCTTTTCATCATGTGAAAAGGAAAAACAAAAGGAGCAGAACTTCACACTTTGTGTAGGTATTTTGAAGCTTATTGGTAATCAGTTTTCGGTTTCAGGTAGGTTTATTGCAAACATTGGTCTATGAAGGTGGAGTTGCTATGATACCTGTGATTTCTAGCCTCAGAATTGGAGCATTGTGTAGTACAATAGGTAGGAAGGATGTATTTCTGTAGTGACTTTGAAACTGTGGAAGTGCAGGTTGCTGACAGGCTTCCTTTCCATGACCAGCTCTGTGTTCCTTCCCTCTGTGGATGCTAGCAGGATTCTGGAAGACCATTTTTCTTCCAGGACCTCTGTTTTGTTGAAGAGCATTAAGAACCAGAGTGACATATGGGACAGATTTAATACTTTCTGTATTCTCTACAGCTTCACTATTACAAAGTTCTGCCTCAAGCTTACTTGCCAAATGGGCTTGTCCTTCAGGCTTAGTTACTAAATTTGCAACTATGCAAATGGGATTGCTTAATGCCCTCACTGAAGTGTATAGAGTTCCTGATAATAGCAGTAGAAACTGTCTGGATTTAGCTGGGAATACTGGTTATCCCTGTGTCTGCTGCTTTTCCATGTCCTCTTTCCAATGACTCTGACAACACCAAGGTCAAGGGTAAGCTGTAGTGACTGCTAGGTGAACCTGTGCAGAACTTGCTTCAGAAGGCTCTAGCAGCAGATAAAATTAATTTGTTATGGACTTTGGAGTTCCTGTTATGACATTATCTCTGTGATGTATGGAGCATGCTGGTTATTTTTAGCTCCATTGTAGTGGAAGGATGTTTTGACTAAATGAAAGGAACATTGTAAAATTAAGAGGGAAAAATGAACATCCCCATGAGTAGGAGGATAAAATACTAGTAGAGTATTTAATGTAACCTTGTATATATTTATAGTCTTCCCTCTTCTTCATCCTTTTTTCATAACTATTACTAAAAACCTCTTCAAATGTTTCGATCTCAAGAATGTCAAACTAGGAGATAATGGAAAGTACTGTTCTACCTCCCTAAAAGTTGTGTAGGATTTTCTCAGTGCACCTGATAGATTGAGGATCTTAAACCTTCATTTTCTTCCCAATCTCATGAAGTCAGGTGGATAAAAAGTGTGCTAAAGTGTTGCTTTTTTCCAAGTCCATTAGGTTTAAATGCATTTGGCAAGCTCAGGTCTGAATTTGAACTTATGTATAATTAATTGTGTTTGTAGGCCTGGCTAAGAAAAACACTATATATTGTTCTTAGTTTGATTTATGTTTTTCTTTCCCTCTGACAAAAAGAAAAGAGCAAAACCATAATACACAGTATACAGCCAATGTGTGGCTGACTTGCATCTACCACTCCTGGCAGTGCTAAAGGGAATGTGGCTTTAATGACAGTGCATGGAGTTCTCAGCCACTGCCTGCACCAAGGTGTCAGGCTGCTTGAGTGACCTTGGACTACTCAGTTGTTGAGTAAAGCTCACAAAATAAACTCCTGCCATTTACTCTAGCTGAGTTCACAAGTTCACCGTCAATTTGTGGCAGGGTAATCACCCAAGAGTTCCTTTGTATAGGAGTATTTATTGGGATTTTCCACTACTTTGTTTGTGGCTGCATGCCCAGCAATTCTATACCTTAAATCTTTGTGTTGAGTCACTTAAGCTTTCAGTTACTAAAGAATAATTGCTTTTCTAGTCAATAAAATTAACAATAGTAAGCTTTCAATCATTTTGTCTGGTAGATGTAAAGATACTTGTATCAGAATGATGATTTGTGATTGAAATGAAATCACAGGTATGACAACATTGCTAAACTGGGGTCAGACTCGGGGTGTGCAGCTCAGTGGAAGGTTGCAGTGAGGAGATCTGAGTTTACTGTTCCTAAGCATCATCTTTAGTGAACTGCAGTGACCTATACCTTAATGGTAGCTATGATTTTTTTGTTTTCCTAACTAGACTCATCCTCTGCTGTTTATCTGTTAATATGTTGAGTAACAACTGATCTCAGTGATAGCAAAATGGGCTGGAGTTTCATAATAGGAACAATACACTATGTCAGACTAAAGCTCAGCTGCTTGATTTCCATAGATTGATGATTTAGAGATCCATTATGAAGCTGACATTGCAACCATTTATGTTCCCAGTTGTAATGCATTCTGACTGACATAGGTCAGAAACTTTGTTCTATGTGGGGTGGTTGTTGGGCTCTTAACTGCATTTCCTGCTTTAGTGACTGGTGGTTTATGTCTTACACGTTGGAGTGCCTTATTTTGGTAGGATACTGTGCTGTGCCTAGTATATAGTGAAATTAAGTCCAAGTGCCTTGATCTTGGGGCAGAAGGTGGAGAGACTTGTATTGATCCCGGTCTCTGGAAGTGTGTTTGTTCCAGGGAGTGAGCCTGATCCATGCACATACAAAACTTTCCTGTCCTGCTATTTTCCTGTGCTACTGATTTAATGACAGCTCTGATCTGAGACATTTACACTTGTACTGGATCTGTCCCATTCCAGGATTCACAGCTGGTAATAGAAGCCTTTAAATCAGGATTTGAGCCTCCGGGAGATGTCGACTTTGAGGATTTCACTCAGCCCATGAAGCGGACGATCTCAGAATCCAGCCTTTCCAACTCCAGAGGGGATGGCAAGTCTGAGCCCAAGTTTGGTAGCAAATCCAAGGGCAAGTTATGGCCATTCATCAAGAAAAATAAGGTACTGACTTGCAAACTTGAGCTTGATGCTTGTATGTGTGTAGTCAGTAACCTCTGTCTTGTGTAGTAATCCTGGCAATTTACAATGTTTAAAGAGACTTTTTGATTCAGACAATCAAGAGCTGATGTTTAATATGGTGTTTTGTTGTAGTCTTTGGTTACTTGAATTTCTTTATATCTTTAAATTTGATTTTCTTGTATAATTTCTTTAATTATGTTGCAGTTTTTATATTAATTTAACTTGAGTTGTCACGTCTCTGCCATGGTCCATTTCTGCTCCTAACTCAGAGAAGGAATTGTGTACCACTTACCTAAGTGCCGTGTGTGCCAACTAATGTTGTTACTTTTGGGAAGCTTCCATGTGGCATTACTGTTTTGACACTTCTAAAACTCTCCTTGGCTTTTCATTTGCATTGTCTTTTCAGTCTGTGCACTGTGTTCAGCAGTTGGGTGGCTGGGAACAAGGAATTGCTGTGTTTCATTCTTCTTAAGCACAACTAACAGAACACAACTAACTGAGCAGTTGACTTGTTAAAAGACCGTATTAACTTATGTATCCATTAAACCTTTTTCATTTCACTGTCATATTTTACACCATAATGCATGGCAACATTTGTCAGGGGTTACCAGAATGTGGCAGGGTGACTGGACTGAATTGGTTTTCAGTAACACTGATGGAAGCCCAGAGTAGCTTTGTTGTTTCGATCTCCCCTTTACTCAGACCCTTATCAAACCACTTCTAATTAGAGTCCAAAGATGTACCTGTTCAAAATGGGTCATTGCTATTTCCATGGTGTAAGAGACAGCTTGGCTGTCTGGTGCTTACATCAGTGTAGCCAGAAACAGAACCCAGGGCTAACTCCTGAGCAAATTCATAGAATAATTTGTGAAAGTGAAGTGTGCTCATTACTGAGGTATGATTTGAAAGCAGGAAGGAATGTGGTTTGTTGTTTTCCAGATAATAGAAACTCTACTGGGCACTAAGGTACCTTCCTTATCTGATCCATTTAAATTCAGGTATTTGAAAGCTCTATCCATATGCATTATTCTGAGCTGTCCACAGAGCCAGAACAGGGCAATTTATGGGGATAGTACTGCATGGAAGAGTCTGCATGAGCTTCCTGTCAGAATACTTTTGTGTTGCTCTTCTGTTGCTTCACTTACTAAAACTTCCATCTCTCACATTCTTCGTTTAACACGACTGTAAAGTTCTGCTTTCCCCCCTCTTTTGAACCATGGCCTTTAATATTTAATTATTTAATTGGTTTTTTCTCTGGATTTCAGATATTGGTTTTGATGCTTATTTTCGTTTTGTGTTTTATCTTTTTATTTTGGTTTTTATTCTGTCACTTCTCCATCTCTTATACGTAGCTTATGTCCCTTTTAACATCCCCCCATCAGCCCCCTCCTCCTCCCCCTGCCTCTGCCTCACCCTCTGCTGTTCCCAACGGCCCCCAGTCTCCCAAGCAGCAAAAGGAACCCCTCTCCCATCGCTTCAACGAGTTCATGACCTCCAAACCCAAAATCCACTGCTTCAGGAGCCTAAAGCGTGGGGTAAGTTCTCCTCTGGATACCTCTCTCTCTCTCTCTCTTCTTTCTTTTTCTTTTCTTCCTTTCTTGCGCTTTTATTGCACGTTCTGTTACGTAAAAACCTTGTTTTGTTTTGTGAAGGAATCCATTGTGTTTTGTCATAACATGCAGACAAATCCAAGGAATCCCAACCTCTAAAGCCATTTGTAGTCAAAAATCCCACAATGAAACCACAAAAAGTACAGCTGCTGATGGAAATGACCCATTTGGGTTGTTTAGGGAGGAGAGACTGTCCAAAGTAGGGAAGGAAGAGCTGAACACTTAGTAATACTCATGGAGAAGTCTAAGTCATTAACTGAATAGCCCTGTCTGTGGTGGAGTAGGTTTGGAGGAGCATCATCCAGTGGTTTACTCCGATCCTGGTGTTACTTTCCTCCTGAAGGAGGAAAGTAAATTAGGGACTCTAGAAAATAATTGGTCTGATTTCAGTTAGTGCAAGATCAGATGTTTCCCTGAAATCATCTAACACCTCTTGCTGTAGTGGTGGGAAGAGGACTTCCCTGTCTTTGGTGACCAAATATGCTGCTGTATGTAACTTAAGTTCCAGAGACTTGGCCTCAGCTTGTGCCTCAAGTGCTGCAGGGTTGGTGAGTCTGAGTCTTAAGATAACAGGTGAGATGTGAAAGATGAACTGTTTCTAACGGGAAATAAAGCTGTTTATATTGTACATGTGTGCTTTAAGCCATGGCTGCCCTGTGGGTGAAGACTGGAGGGGACGGGGAGCAAATTTAATGTTCCCTGCAGCTACCTCGATGACAGTTGGCTCTAAATAATTGGGATTGATGCTTGTAAAGCACCTTAACCACATCCTGTAGCAATAAGATAGGAAGGTTTTACTTGATTCCCGTAGAGACCTGAAGAATACTGCTTCCCAAGAAGTGTATCACATCCGCCTTTGAGCCTCCTTGAGCACACAATGTTGGTTAAACAGTTTTTGAAGTGTCCATAGAAACATTAGAATCTCATCATGCTCTTGGACCTTTTTCTAATTCCTTTTAAGTGTGCTTTTTTTCCCCTCACAGTTGAGGTTTTTTTACACTTCCAGTGTTGATGAAATACCTTTGTGAAAATAACCAAATTGGAAAAAACCTATTTGTAACAGCTGCCATAGTTTGCAAGAATTAACTGAGACAACACAGATGAGAGGTTCTGAGGGACTGGTGTTGAGGTTTTCCTCTGCCAACAGCTCAAGAACAGTCTGTTGGATGTTGATTTATGTCTTGTACGGTTCAAAGAAGCCAGAGGCCTCCATGGCTGGCTTTAGGATTCACCTGGACCTAGATCGAACTGGATAATCATGTTGTGACACATCACCACTCTTCTCAGTTGAGTGTCCCTGTCTCCTTTGCTGCTGATAAAGTAGGAAACATGGCCTGAGTCTTCCCAGCTCAGCTGCTCTGTTCTGGTCACTGACAGCAACTGTGGCTGTATTGGCAAGCTGATATTGAAGTGTTTGTGTGGAATTAAATGCTCTCATTAGTGGTCTTCATAGGCAGTAGGTAAAATGACAGGTTCCTGAGATAAAATGTTCTGGGTTTCAAACAAAAAGAAGACTTTTGTCTTCCCAGAAGCTCACATATGTCAGTCACGCTGAAAAATTGCTACTATAGCTTGGCTTTGGCTCCTGGGTTAAGGTCCTTAGGATTATTTCCTTCTATAAAAATTACAGGAAGGAGACACAAGTGTTCAGTATTTTAAAACATTTTCTTTCAAGACTGTAACAGCAAAGAAGTGACTACTCTAAAAAGCCCAAATTCTGCTCCAGGGACTGTACTGACATTTAGGGCTGAGGGCTGGAGTTGTATAAAAGTGGAGATGATTTCAGTGGGGAACTTCAGTGGTTACAGAGAATTAAAAACAGTGCTGAAAACAATATTTTATCACATCTGGTTACAGACAGCACATTTTGTTTAAAATGGTGCTTTATACAGCTTGGTTTTCAGCTCTTTGCTAGGGAATTGCCATTTCATGGGACATTCAGAATCCCCCCCCAAAAAATCACATTTCTGGTGCTTTTCATTGGGGAAGCAAAAAGTTTCCAAGTTGTCTGAAGGCAGGTTCTGTAAATGTACCTCCTGCCATCAGTTGCAGTTTGGCTCAGAGCATCTTTCCTCAATGGCTTTTATGGGGATGAGACAGCCTTTCATTTCTGCTTCTGCAGCAGCAGATCTGGAGCATGTGATGTGCCAGATTACATCTGGGAAGTCCAAGCAAGTCCTACAAATCCTGCCTCCTGTATTGGTGTTAAGTGGTTTGTGTGAAAGGTGAAGTAATGAGAACAATTTCCTATAGCCTTCTTTGAAACCCTTTAAGTTTCTGCTGACATGTTCATTAAAAAAGTGCAAGGAAAAGCTATTGCTAAATCTCCATTTAAACCTTTTGCTGTGTTCTATTTCATTTCCTTCCCTTGTTAGCTACTAGGATGTTTCTATGTAAATACTTTTCCTGCTTGACTCATCCCAACAGAGCTGGAGCCAGTGTTCAGATCATGGTCTCTATTTTCCAGAGGGACAAATTCAGACCACTTGGTTCATCTAGAAATACGAGTAGGAGAAGGCTGCAAAGTTCTGGCAGCCTGCTACATCTGATTTGAAAACTAGTCCAAGTTCACATTTCATAGGCCCTTGGGTGATTTGTATTACACAAATAGTCAGACTAAAAGATCATGAAAGTGCAATATGACCTTCAGGAAGAAAATCATTCTAGACAGGCAAAAAAAAAATCAACAACCACCCAAATCTTGTTAATTCATCAGATGAAAAATGAGTGGTTGGCATTTGTTCCAGCTGACATTTGTTGTCCCTTCCAACCCTACCATTCTGTGATCCCCTTTATATTCAGTACAACCAGGTAATGCTGTTAATTCTGCTTTTACCCTATTAAGTTTTACAAGATGTCCTTTTCTCAGTTCTTTTCCATCCCCCCGTCAGATCCAAAAGCATCTGATTTTTACTCAGGAGCATGAGCAGTACTGTTACAACTACTGGATTGCAATGTTACCAAAGGCATTAGGAGGATGTAGAGGGAAACTCTTCACACAGAACATTGGATCTGTACAGAAGTACAGCAGTGAAACAACTTTGGAAGAGTCATGCAGGGAGCCAGCAGGACAGCACAATCTAACGGCCATTTGACTTTGGGCATTGAATAATTTCATTTGCTCCAAATATTGTTTCCACGCTGCTGGTTTTGTACAGAGGTAGAATTCCACTCCAGCCAGACACCTTGCAGTAAAGGTGACCACAAGGGGTTTTAAGTATTATTTGAGAGTGTTCAACCCAATTGTCAAGCAGGTTCTTCCTGGCTTTGTTGATAAACTAAGCTGTTTAAACTCTTACAAAAGCCAGGGTAACAATTTGTTTATTTTGGGAGAAACTGGGTCATACTCCTTTTTTTGCACTGGCTGAAGGAAGAAGTGCATGAAAAGGAACTACTAAATGTAAACAAGTCCAGTAGATACTAAGACCTTACAGAAGAAATACAATAGCAGCAGCAGAAGTGCACATTGTAACTGATCCTTGAAACATGAGTGAGTGGATTCCCATGCAATTCCTCATGAAATCTTTGATCTCAGAATGTGTCTGGTGAGGCAGCACGTTTTTATCATTTCCTTATAAAGTTTTGGTTTAGCATCTTCTGTTGTATTTGGAAGTTACAAAACTAAAGTGGAAAAATCAGTGGTGACCGTTCAAACGAATTAGATAATTAGTAATGATCTGTCCTGTGCTCAGTGTGGTTTGAATTTTGCTTTCAAACCAAAAATCCAGCACATCTCGTTTTTGTGGAAGGAAACAGATGCCTGAACAATCTCCAACAGATGCAAGAGTTGTGCAGAGGTGCCAATGCCAGCATCAGTGGTCACTGCCAAGATGAAATCCTAGTCTGTTTGAAAAAATAGATACGTGTTTTAAGAAGTTAGGTGCTGAGTCCTGTCAGTGTCTATGGTTTTCTAATCACATTTTTGTATTTTCTCAAAGTTTCTTTCTTCTAACTCCAACAGCAGAAATGTCCATTACAGGGAAAACTGTAAAACTGTTCCAGCACTTAGCACAGATCAAGGCTAAGAAGGGAAAAAAAGGGGGAAAAGTCTCTTTTACACAGTTTTTGAGTTCTTTTTCTAGTAACTCTTTTAAAAGGCAGTATACAAGATATATAACTCTTGAAATCAACTCTGTCTCTTTAGGGAAGTTAAGGCCAGAAGAGTACAAAGAATGAGGAACCACTTACATAAGTCATAATTTCATTTATGCTTGCTCTGCTTTTTCTAATTCCGTTTTGAGGACAAAGGAAACTCAGTATTCTGCTAGTTGATATTAATTTTGTGTTCTTATATTTTATTGCTATAGCAGCAGTAACATCAGCACCTTTATTTAAAGAGCTCTTCTACTCCTGGATTTTGTTAGTTCAGAAGAACTTACACCTTTGAATTACTCTGTGTGCCATTACATGGCCTTGCCCTTTCCTTGCAGAGGCTGGGAGCTGGGACACACAGATATTACTATCATTACCCAAGTTCCACCCTCTGTCTTGTTCCGTAAGGCACACAGAGGGATTTTTGTGGTTTCTTTTTTAGTGGAAACTGTTGACTTCATTATAATGTGATTTGATTTCCATTGCACCAGTTAATGTTTTCCCTTACCACCTCGTCTTGCCTCTGTGACATACTGTGCAGTCTTCTCCCCTGACACTTAGCTGTTGGTCTGCCTGGGTGATTCAGTACTTTGTTGTTCTGTGAGCATGCAGAAACAGCAAGCAAAACAAACCATCCCCTTTTGTACCTGCTCCGCTCCCTGCCCCTGGGAATACTTGTTGTTCTAAAGTAAGTGTATGAATCTGTGCCAAGACCAGGATTTTTGGGTGGGTGGGGTCATTGAAGACAGTTTATTCTAGCACAGACAAAGAGATATTTTCTGACCTTATATGTTTAAGCTATCATTTAAAGTGCAATGTTTTCTGAATGCTAAACTCTTAATATAAATCACTGAGTTTCTAGGAAACTCCCATTTTGAACTTAAAGGCCAGTTAAATGCCAAGCTGTCTTTTGCTGTAGAAGCAGTAAACACAGAGGTGCCGTGCTCGTCTCCACTGTAACGGATGTGTTTTCTCTTGCTGACTCACCAGCAGACACAGTCTTTGTATACTCACAAAGAACTCATGAAGAGGACTTTAGGGACACCCACGTGTGCCGTTGAGGCTAGGGAATATGTTGTAAGTCCGTGTATGGTGTGCTCAGCCCATACGGTCGCTGCACAGTCGCTAACCCCACTTACAACGTCCTTAGAGTGTGCTGTGGAAATGTGCTTTGGAAAAAGACAACAGGGAAATTTGCTGTGAGGCAAGTTGCAGCTTTACCATGTTCCATGCAGGAGAGGTATGTCTGCTAGTTCTGGAAATGCTGAAATTGCCACAATTAAAGTAGCTGGACCTGTGAAATTCAGAGTGAAGTCCCACAAACAGGTTCCGTGCATTTATTCTAAATTGTTTTATGAACGCAGTCTTGAGCATCATAAGCCAAGCCCTGATTTGCAGCAGTGTGGTCACACGTTCTGTGCCTTGGTCATGGAGCACTCCATGGAGCTTTCTGAAGCTTCCCTGAACTGTCTGTAACAGTGATAGTTCATGGAATCAATATATGACCTCAAAATCTAATGCTCAGATAAAGTGATTGTTACAGGACCACTTTGCCTCTCGGTTGTGTGAAAGTCCAGTGATTTATTTCAACCTTGTTTTCTGTAAGTGAGGTTAGTGTCCGTGACTGTCCAATAACACATGGACTTGCTGGCTTTCATGCTCTCTCATGTGTTATTGAAGCTTGTGGCTCTTAGGCTCTTCATTTTTTTTCCCTGCAAGACTAAGCTAGATGTGTTCAAATTGACAGCTTGAAACAGATTTGCTCATTTTGAAGAAACTTTGGGGGGAAGAAATGACCCTATTTTCCCAGGAATTGTGAGCAAGTTTCTAGCTGTGAAAACCCAACAGAATGGACAAAAGTAGTTACTTAGTTTTAATGTAGACTTCAGTCTGCTTATATTTGTGTCTAGAAACTGAATTGCTGTCACGTAAAATTGCCAACACATTTCACCAATGGAAAACTGAACCTGACTTATTTCAGCATTTCGTGGTCACTGCTTTGTTACTTGTACTGGTTATAACAATCTCTGATGAACTATTTGGAAATGCTATTAATAAGTTCTCTATTTTTGACATGTTTAACAGCATAAGAATTGGGCATACAATGTCTTAATCCCTTTCAAATTTGCTGAACCTAACAGCAAAAGGATAGTCTTGATGCAGATGATTCTTTGCAGTAGCATAGTGCCTTTAGAGTGAGTAGTGTTTAGAAACTAGCGCATGTAGCATACATCTGTGCCTTTTCTAGAGTGCTTCATAGGTAAATATTTATTCTGCACCATGAGTCTTGTCTGTATATATGTACAAGGATCTCAGTTTGTGCTGATCCCATCTATGCGAAAGTTCACAGGAGTGCTGAAGCAATTATGCAAACAAAAGCTACCTCCGCTGAATTTCTTCAGCAAGAGAATTGACATCATTCTTTCTCCTTCCTAGATGATTATTCTCTCCAATGGGTTGGGTTGGTTTGCTTTTTTTTTAATGACCTCTTAGCTGGGAGAGTGAATTTCTTGTTGCACTGTGATGATTATCATGTGTTTACTTCCTAATGGGCTGAACTTCAGAAGGAAGTTTTAACTGCTGCCTTGGCACTGAATTCATCAGTTCGAATAGAATCTCTCACTATTTATTTCAAGGCCACATTGAGCCTCATATTGAACAACTGAGCATATTGAACACTGTACAAACTCTGGTAACTAATGGTGGTCTGTTATTTTTGGAAAATGTGTATTTCTTACATCATGCTGTCGGAAAACATCACAGATATTTTAAATCCAATCCTCAAGAACTCTGCTAAAAATGAGGGTCTGAGAGCAGCATACCTGGGAGCTGTTGGTAGTAGAATAACACGGAACTTTTAAATGGAAAGAAGTTCTGAAGTCTCTCAGTACAGATCATGGCCTGGAGTGAGAGGAGTTTTCCACCTTTCAGCTGTCTTTAACACCAAGGATGCGTGTTTATGCACTTACAAGTTTGTTGTGTGGTTTGAGCATTTCACAAGTGTCATCAGCCTGTAGGACAGGCACAGTGCAGATGGCTGGAGGAGGCTGAGTGTACTTTTGATTCTTCCTTAAAAATCTGTGTTTATATCATGAACAACAGCTAACTCATGCTCCTGGGTACAGAACAGAAAAGCACTGTAACACTGCTAAGTCTCCCTATCTCTTGGAAAACCCTGGAATTGCAGCTCTCATGTCTTGTAACACTGAAAGACTCAATTCCTGAGGCCCTCCAGTGCTGTTGAGAGCTTGATGTGCAGGGCAGAGACAAACCATGCCATGTGTCAGCTCTGGAAGCATACACTGCTATTCAGTCTTAACTTTCCCAGAGTAACTGAAGATAACGTTTTGGCTCTGCAGCAGGAAATGTGGTAACCTTTGAAGAATTAGATCATGTATCTTGCATAAGGAGCTTGAATAATGTCCTACCATGCTGTTGTAGAATCAATTTGGTGTAGAAAAGAGTTTTTTCTTTTGCCTCCTCCTTGATCCTGACCTTCTCTGACTGTACAGCCAAAATATGCTTGAGACTGCTTGTTTATGGATTGTTCAGGAACATGAAAGGACTTTATATGACTGCCCAGACAGCACTGTATCCAATCAACAGGGGTATTTCAGAGATGTTGGCCTTTGGATGTAGGCCTGAGAGCTAGGAAATCACTGGAGAGCCCAAAGTGCTCTTTACTGCTGGAGGCCAAGTGCCATGCCTTACCTCTTCACTAAGTTTTGGTTTGGTGTGACGTCCCCTGGTCTTCTCTTAAGCCCTTGCTTAAAGTGGCTGATGCTCACAACTGCCTTTCAGCACATTTTTGATCTAAAATGTAATACATTGCAAGTTCTGGCACTTTTCTCCCCCACTTCAGAGTTGTTACTGTAACAGGGAGAGTCACTGTTGTTGTAGCCACTATCCATAAGGCAATCCAGGCCGGGTTCTCACCTGCAGTGCTAAGCCCAATGTGTAGAGGTACAACACTTCTTCGTTTCTGTTTCTGGTGAGGAAACAGCAGCTGACTGAGAGCACTGGCCCATCTTGTGAACTTTTGCACAGATCTCTTAGTGTTACCCATTTTGCCTTCCAACAGCAAAGGGATTATGTGTCATGTTATTGTAACGTCAGTCTGAAAAAGTTCCTTTTCTACTGATGCACTGTTGTTTTTTTTTCTCTTTCTCCCCCCACCCTGTATCTCTCCAATTTTTACATGAAGCTTTCTCTCAAGCTGGTAAGCACATTTACAGCATGCCTGTCCTGTGTTTTAATCACAATTCTCTGTGTGTTTTAATGTGCACTGTGCCACATATGACATGACACTGAAATTAACTGTTAAATTTGTTTCTTCTTTACTTTTTTTTGATATTTATCAGATAACTCTGAATACACAGGTCTGGAGTCTAATAGAGGTGATCAGAATTCAGTCTTTCTAATAAGCTGCTAAAAAATTAACTCTAATATATAGTTTAGTTTTCACTTTTATAATCTAGGGCTATGAAAATGTAGAAAAAACAGTATTGAGTAATTCTGCTACAATATAAGTACACACTAAAATGTTTAAAGGAGGAAAAAAAAAGTCTCTGGGCTTGCTGGACCTTTTCCAAAGAGAAATGCATGTCTTTTGGTGTAACACAGCTGCAAAGTTTGCTTTCCATGCCCAGATGTTACTGGAAATCTGCATCACTATCACCTACATTTTACAGCCCTATGTAGTCCTTCAGAGTAACTAATAATGATATTAATTGAAGTTCTGTAAACCTTAACCAACAAGGTTAACTCAATCTGATTTGAATTGACAAATGGAGAGCTATACCTATATATGAATCCTAAATTCTATCTTGGATGCAACTGGGAACTACGGTAAGATGTTACTGGGTTGGAAAGGGAAGGGGTGAGCATATTTGGGAAAGCAAATTATGTGCTGAGCTTCACACACAAGGTACTGTATTGCTTGAGATACTCCACACTGTGGCATGTTCCTGACAACTGATCTACATCCCTTTGCCCTTCGAGAGTCCAGTCACAAGGAGAATGCAACTGGTTTGCTCACTCACTTCATGCCAGCGTGCAAGAGCCACAGATGTCATGTTGCAGTTTCAGAGAGCTTCAGAGGATCTGCAGTAGCACCTTAACTGCATTAGCTTGAAAGTTTTCTTACATCTTCACCTCTCTTTCAAACCTTGTGAATATATTGCTGTTGGATTTGTCATTGTGGGCCTGCTCTGTTCATAGCAGCTTATTCCTAGGGCATGAAAACTACATGAAGTAGTTCTCCCTGAGGTTTCAGGTTCTGCTGCTGCTCTGTCAACACAGTGACTCACTTGGTCTCCATTAGCAATGTTGCCTCTCAGTGAGGACCTGGGGTAGGCCTGAGGAATGATGGAAGTGTCCAGCTTACTTGTAAACCTTGTTCTTTTGTTGTTTTCCTGGTCTCAGTGCTAGTGTGTTGTGTAGCTGAGCTAAGCCTTCCAACATAGGAATAAATCCTCCCAAAATTAATAGCTGCCCTGGCCTTTCACCAAAAATTACACTAATTGGAAATGTGTGCAGAGAGGGCTGAGACCCATGTACAGCTCAGGAGGAGGAAATCAGCTTATATGTAGCTTCATCCCAGAAGCTGGTCCTAACGTGGCCTGTTTCTTTTCCACAGTCCTTCATCCTGGGACAATTTGCATCCTAGATCTCAGTCTCCTTGTGCAAGGAAATCTAGTGAGCACTGGCTCTGCTGATCCTATGATAGCACATGAGAAATAGCACAGATTTCCCCCCATCCCACCTCTGTTGAAACACTTCTAAAAATGCAGGCAATGATCACTACTTGAGAGATAGCCCAGGTGTGTTTTTGCTTTACAGCATGAAATCTGCCCAGCATGTACAAAAATTACTCCTTGACTCTTCCTTTTGGAGCAGAAACTGTAGCTTTTGTAATTGATGGGAAATGATCGAGCATGGAATAAAGTCTGAGCGAGATCACCTCCTAGTTTCAGGCATGCACTTGTATGCAACACAAATGCCTTGGTCTGAAGCACTGTGAGCAAAGACACTGAATTTAATCCAGCCTGGGATCAAAGGTGAAGAATCAAAAAGAAGATGTTTTGCCAAATTTGTTTGACTACATCTATTGCATTGTCCTAAAGTGTAGCTAGGGATGTTTTCAAGCACATCCCTTGTAACTGCAGGTTTATTTACAAAGCTCCCTCCAGATGCTTAGAGATATGGATGGGTTTAGTGTGTAGATTATCTGCAAAATATTTTGAGTCACTCCCATGTCTAGTGTAATGTGGGAGTTACTGTCAAGCAAAATATGATCATAAAAGGTGAATTAAAATAGATCTGTCCTATACCATGCACAACAAATAATGTAAGCATTGCTAGGACTTCATGTGCTTGAAGTTACAGAATAACTGTAGTTGTTTCCTTCATTTGTCTGAAAATTACTTTCTCACTGTCTCAAGAGTGGAATTTTAAGTGTATTGTTACACAGGTGATCAAAGCTTCACTAGACACATAGCTGTCTTTTGCTGAAGATCAATATGGCAGCAATTACATTAGGTTTGCCTGTCCTGGTTTTTTGAATGGCTAGGCCAGAGGAGATGACCTGTCAGTAGCTGTCCTCTGCCTCTCCAGCATCCACACACTTTCTTTCCGGATGGCTTGTTCTGCTGCAATTGCAGGAGGAGGAGCAGGCTGTCTCAGAGCACATCCAGTGCAGCCTTTGAATGCTGCCCGTTAGACCCTTTGTGGCAGTGTCCACTAAAACACACCCCTTGAGAGACAGAGATGTGACATTTTAATAGGACTACTGTTACAGCCTGTCTCATAAGCTTTCAGTAAGCTGATGGGCCACTGAGTTTGGTTACTCAGCTTTGTGTTTTTACCCTTCTCAGTATTCCCCTTTAGAAATGGGATGCAGAATGAGCAGAAACCAGAGCAAGAGAAACCTGTACAAATTCAAGGCCATGTACAGGAACCTCATTCCTTTATGGTGCAACTAATTAGTGTTGATATGTGTTCAGTTTAGCCCACCCAAACTGTCCCCCTGCTTTCTTGAAAGACAAAAATAAGTGGTACTTGGGAAGAAAATAGTCTGGATGTATTTTAAGTGTCATCTATCTGCTGTGTCATATTGAGGCAATCAAGAAGAGGCATAGCACTTTGAAGGCAGAAAAGGGTCTTTCAAGCAGAATCATACAAAGGTAACAACTGTGGTCTTCAATTGTTTTCTTTGGTTGTGATTTCAAATTGATTGATATATGGCTTTGATATAACTCCTGGTTTTTATGCTAGTACAAATGAGGGAGGAAAGACTGAGAGACTTGGGCACAGAATGTGGATCCTGGAAAGCATGCAGCATGTTTTTAAATTGCAGAATCCCAGGGGAAGCACTTTTATTACTTTAGTGTGATCAGGAGAGCCCTGACACAAATTTACTGCATTGGACCAACACTCAGACTATGCAGAGCAAGCCAGCAGTTGGTAGTGTGCATGAGAAGTGCCACTGAGACACAGGAGTAAAAGCTAGCAAGTGATTTTAGGGAAACACTGTAGCAGGGTAGAGGAAGGCAGGAAAGAACAGCTTTCCATGAGGATGGAACTCTGTTAAATAAGATCTAACTATGAGTAAAAGCAGTTTCTCAGCTCTGCTGTTGAACTGTGACATTCTTTAGTTGGTGATCTCTCGTTAGCTGTTTGGTGTGAAGTGGGATGTGGTTCTGGGATTCCTAACCATTCCAGGACTGATAACTCTCACTATAAATGGTAGCAATGCTTCAGACCATTGTGATTTTTGCACAGATTTTTGTGAGCTGTTTTCAAACTGCAGTCCTGAAGGATTTTTTTCAGGCTCTGATTATTATGCTTTCCCAATTTCTTTTCTCCCCCCTCAATTCTATTCCATGCAGGGAGCAGGGCCAGAAGACTTCAGCAATCTCCCACCCGAGCAAAGAAGAAAGAAGCTTCAGCAAAAGGTCGATGAACTGAACAAAGATATCCAGAAGGAGATGGATCAAAGGTATGTTAAACCTCTCAATAAAAAATAGAATAAATAGTCCAATATAGAACAGAAATCTTTAAAATGTAAGAAAGAGCAAATAAGAACAAGGTTCTAGTTGTTTGCTGTACTGTTCCCCGAGAGATCCAAGGCTCTCCACAACTCACACTCTGAAAGCAGTTCTTTAATTTGGGCTGATGTAGCTCAGAGTTGGGGCAAAAGCTGTCTTTCCCTTTATTCCATTCTCCCACCTCTATCTAATGCATCTGCTGCCTTTGGAACTGCAGGAAGAGATGGTCTTGTTGTAAGGAGAGCAATGATAGTTTCTCCTTTCTGGAGCTGCTTTCTTGGCTTTCACAGGAGATCAGTGGACAAAGGTTACTATTAGAGACACAAAGTTTATTTCTTGAGCTGTTCCTGAGGGTATGTTTTTAGGAAAGAACAGGATGTGAATAAAGGTTCAATCACAGACTTCTTGGCACCAAGCAGAGCACCTGTTACTGTGTGATGGACATGGGTAGATCCCAAGCTATTATGAGTATGACAGCATTCTCAACAGTGCTGATTGATTGGTGTGTATCTTAAGACTCTGATCTGTAGCTTACGTTTCCTGCAAACTGAAATATAATGGCTCCTGTGCCTTTGTGGATGCTTTTCCTACAAGGCTGCATTCATCATTCTGGTTCAGAATAAGGCTATTTTAGTTACATGCTTTTTATTGATTCTGGCAGCCTGTGTTTGTTGCTTTGTGTTTGTTCACGTTCTGTGGCTTTAATACAATCTTTTTAATACAAAAGATCCAGCACATTATGCTTACAAGAGACAGAACTTTTCTTCCCCAAATCATTTAAAACCTTAGATTCTCCTGTACTAGTTTATCCCCAAATACTGCTTTTCATTTGTACAGATTGACCTACATTTTCTTCTGGCTTCCTTTGGACAATGTATTTGTCTAGTAACCCAAACTTCCTGATGTTTTATATCATGAATAAGAAAGGGAAAACTCTGTGTAGCTATGTGATTTCTCATTGCTTTGGTCTTTCCCTCTGTGGGAACTTACATTTGTCTCTGTACAGATTTTCCTTTCTGCTCTCTATTGATCCTGAAGTAACCCAACATTAAAATCTGATAGGAGATCAGAGCAGACTGAAATGGTTTTAAATAAAGATAGAATGTGATTGAGGAAGTAGCACCAGCAGTTAAATGAGAGTTTAAAAAATAGTAATAATTGTGACTCATATGTTTGCAATATTGTCCCTCAGGGCTTCAACCACAGAGCAGTCCCACTTCCTTGCCACCCACACTTTTCCCCATTTTCTGTACACACAAAGCAAAGGCAGGCACAGGATTGCAATTGTCAAGAGTTTGGTGGGAAACTCTAAAACATAAAGCGTGCTAACTTGAGTCGTGGGACTCAGATTAACCTTTCTCCCCACAGCTAGTGCCTAGAGAAAAGCTGAATAGCTGTGCCAGTAATACAGGAAATTGGCTCTTAAGTCCACCCTTCTTTAAGCTCTGAAATGTTCATCATCATGCAGGGTACTTTTTTTCTTTCCCTAAGTTCAGCCCCAACTTGGGTCAGGTCAAAGGCAGCACACTGCTGTCAGGGACTCACAGAGGCTGTACCACCTTAATCTTGGCCTTACAGTACCACATTCATCATATCAGGCCTTAAAATTCACATCTCAGAGGCCCCAGGCCTTTGGCATCTGGGTTGATACAAAACACAGCCCCTAGAAAGAGTCCAGTAAAAATGCTGTATAACTTAACACAGCCCTCTCTCCTGTTACGTGACCTGGGGTCTGTCTGTGCTGTGACAAATGCAAACCAGCTGGATTTAACTTTGTTTCAAGCTCTGTTAAATAAATATCTTACAAATGATTCCCGTTGCAAAAGGCAAACTGCAACAGGCAGGGTGAGAATTTCTGGTTAGCACTCCATTTCTTTTTGTTAATACAGCCATGGCCAGCTCTTTGTTCCAGTTTCTCAGCTGGATTTTAGCCCGTGATGGATTATAATGATGCAAGTGTTTGTGCCCCAAAAACTGGGATGATATTCATCTAGAATTTGAAGCTGTCATCTGTTGCAATGGTTGTGAGATACTTTTTTTAATTAATCTTTCTTTTAATCTAAAAGAATGTGCCGGGCTTGAAGTCCGCAGCAAGTTCTTCCTTTTGCCTTGTGAAAGGCCAATGTCCAAGAACTCAGTTGTTTTTCTGCTGCAGTTCAAGTGGGACATGTGGAGCTTGAATTATTCAGTCTAAATGTGCTGTGTGCTTGTATGAGACAGTACATCTCCTGTGGAGCCTCACGAGCCACTGCTGAGGCTCCTGACAGCCTCACTGGCTTGAAGAACCTTCAGCTGCCTGCAGAGAGAGGAGCTCCTTTTGATGTAGGAGCTTGAAGAGTCTGACTTGTGTACAATGTCTCTGTCATGTCACATTGTAGGTAAAGGTCACTAGCTTGTTTCCATCCCTGGTGGTGTAAATTCTCTTCTGGCAAGTGATTTTAAGGTCATTTTTAATGGCTGATTGTATACCAGACCTTATCTGTGCAAAAGCCCCTGTCTGTCTCAGTTACCTTTGTAACAGATTAGGCTTAAGCCACAAAGTAAAGAGGAGGCAGTTTTATTACCTTTTCATTTGCTCTCATTTAGAGAACAGCTGCACTCACACTTACATGGTTTATTTTTCTTCTGTCTCTCAGAGATGCCTTAACAAAAATGAAAGATGTGTATATCAAGAACCCCCAGATGGGAGATGCAGCGAGTGTGGACCAGAGATTGGCAGAGCTTGGACAGAACATCGAGAAGCTACGATTAGAGGTTCAGAAGTTTGAGGTATGAGAAGAGATTTTTCCTCATTGCTTTTCCAGATGTATTGATGTATTTCCTTACTGTGTCTGGCAAGTGCTGCTTGAGCACTTGTGTTAGTTGACATTTTTGAACCAGTTTGTATTGCTGAAACTTGCACCATCTCTGGTGACTGTCACCCACCAGTCCTGCTGTTTGACTTACCACAGAAAACAAACTGTGCCAAGTGGAGGGTAAGAGAAACTGTAGTGGTCTCTGGACTGCCCAGAGGGATTTAGATGCTTATTTAATTAATTAAATAATGTGAAGGATCATGTTACAGATGCCTGTGGAAAATCCCAGGAACGTAAATGCAAAGCACCATTTATAGTCTTAATAGCAAGACAGAAGCCACCAGATGAAATATGTTCTAAGGAATAGCCTGCCATTAACAGGAAGCTTCTCAAAGGGAAAAATATCTCAAGAGCATAAGGAATATTTGCAATGTATGAAGCCATTATAATGACATGAGGAGGATTATAGGGCTGAGAAGAGACTTCACTCTAAGTTACACTGTGTACATAAATAGATACAGACTTGTTAATTTGACATGTTCCTTACAGCTGTTGGCTTTACAATCCGTTGCTTGCTTACCCCGATGAAAGTCACTGGGTCTTTGATTCCCCCCAGCATTCCTCTTGTGTTCATCAGTCACTGAAGTTGCTGTGGTTCTGAGACTACTATATGCTGCCATGTGTCTTTTTACTTCATCCTGACTAGAGCAGCAGCATCTCCCGACAACTGCTTCTCTTGGGTCACGGTGTTTTCAGCACCTGCTATCCAAAGAATTGAGTTTTTGGGAAGTGTGAATTTTTTTGGCAAGACTGATAGAGCTAACACACACTTCAGGCACAGGAGCTGTATCTCCTGATGACTGCAACTCAAAGGAGTTTGCAGTCTGGTTTTAGTACCCTAGTTTGAATGTGAAATATAACACAGCAGAATGAAAACAACGTATATCCCTTTGCAAAGCATGACACTGCTTTCCCCTTGCAGGGCTGGCTGGCTGAGGTGGAGGGCAGGTTGCCCCCACGGAACGAGCAGGCCCGGCGGCAGAGCGGCCTCTATGAGGCCCAGAACACTTCAGCAGTCAACAGCTGTGCCCAGGACCGGGAGAGGTACAGTATCTGTACAGGGCTGCCCTGCCCAGCCTGGCACTGCACCCGCTTTCCTTCGCTGGTTACCCAGGGAAGCTGTAGCTCTGCAGCGTTCAGAAACTCATTCCGTAACCAGACTAAAGGCAGGAACTCTGTGAAGAGCTTGATTTTAGTATATAGAAGTTCCCAACTTTGATCCACTCTTCTGGATATGATCAAAGAATCCCAGCATGGTGGGGGTTGGAAGGGCCCTGCAGAGCTGCTCCAGCCCCATCCCCTGCTAAAGCAGGTTCCCCTGGCTCAGGGGGCACAGGAACGTGTCCAGGAGGGTTTGGAAACCTCCCGAGAAGGAGCCTCCACACCCTCCCTGGGCAGCCTGGGCCAGGGCTCCCTCAACTCAGCATCAAAGGAGTTTTTCCTCATGTTTAAAAGGAACTGCTTTTTGCTGCAGCTTGTGCCCATCACCCCTTGTCCTGTCACTGAATGCTACAGAAAATAGCGTTCTCCCATCCTCCTGACATCTACCCTTTAGGTACTTGTAAGTGTTGATGAGGTCCCCCTTTGGCCTTCTCCAGGCTGAACAGGCCCATGTCCCGCAGCCTTTCCTCATAAGGAAGATGCTCCAGTCCCCTCAGTGTCTTGGTAGCCCTGCACTGGCCTCTTTCCATCAGTTCCCTGTCCCTCTGGAGCTGGGGAGCCCAGAACTGGACACAGGACCTCAGATGAGGCCTCACCAGGGCAGAGGAGAGGGGGAGCAGAACCTCCCTCAATCTGCTGCCCACACTCTTCTGGATGTCCCCCAGGATGCCATTGGCTTTTTGCCCATGAGGGCACATTGCTGGCTCATGCTCAGTTTATTATAAACCAGCACACCCAGCTCTCTCCTGGAGCAAGTCAATCCCCAGCCTGTGCTGGTGCAGGGGGTTGTTCCTCCCCAGCTGCAGGACTCTGCACTTGTCCTTGTTGAACCTCATGAGGTTCCTCTCTGCCCAACTCTCAAGCTGGTAAAATTCTCACTGAATGGCAGCACCTTTCTTCCAGTGAATCATGGTGAAAGTGTAATAGCCCCTACACTCACTGCTGTGGAGCTGAGTGAGGTGGGTGCATTTTTTTATAGCTTTTGATGGGAAAAATGACTGGTGTCACCCATCACACTGGGACAACTGAAGTGGTAACAGTCACTTCTGAGCACGCTCTGGAATTGCTGAGCTGCTCCCGCTACAGTTGCTCACTTTGCCTGAAGTGTCTGGCGACCAAGTGCCTTTCTTTTCACTCCTGAGACTGGTTGCTATAGTTGCTGTGTATTTTCCTCTCTTGAGCAGCCCAGATGGCAGTTACACAGAAGAGCAGAGTCAGGAGACTGAGATGAAAGTACCTGCAACAGATTTTGACGATGAGTTTGATGATGAAGAACCACTGCCCACCATAGGAACCTGTAAAGCACTCTATACTTTTGAAGGTACCACTCAAACTTCACTCTCATTTCACTTAATGGTTTTTTTAGCTCCTACGCCAAGTGGGAAACCTTGATTTAACCCCTGCAGTGCTTCAATGAGACGAGGAAAGGGCAAGTGAGACTCTGGCATGGTTCTGTTTTGTAGAAAGGCACTAAGGCAGTGATTTGTCTCCTCTTATGCAGGGTCTCTGCAAGAAAAACAAACTCAAAACTTTGGTCCCAGGATCACATGCATCTGTTTCTTTATGTACTCACTGTTGTCTCCAGAACAGCCCTTGTTCTTGCTCCTGGTGATGCAATGTGGGTTGCGTCAGCGCGTGGTCCGAGTGTGCCCTGAGCACCCTCCACCGCATCTGTGGTTCCCGTTGTGCAGGGCAGCCTCAACTCCCTGTTAACTGTGTCTTTCAGGTCAGAATGAAGGAACAATTTCTGTAGCAGAAGGAGAAATGCTGTATGTAATAGAAGAAGACAAAGGTGATGGCTGGACACGAATCCGAAGGAACGAAGACGAGGAGGGCTATGTCCCCACGTCCTATGTTGAAGTCTATTTGGACAAAAATGCCAAAGGTGCTATGACTTATATTTAATACTATTATTATTACTTTATTTGCTTTCACAGAGGAATCCAACTCTGAAACTGCTCTGTGTTGCAGATAGAGCCTTTGAAAAGTCTGTACAATGCCTCAGAGTGCATTATTTTGTACGTGGACTAATATGGCTTCTTGTACTGCAAAACCTGCTTTTTATTGATCAGAGAAGGATAGTGTTGGTAGACTGCAAAGCTAAAGGGGAAAGGAGCCTTTCCCAGACAGTGCTGCTTCAACTGTCACTGCCATTGCTCACCTGACTTGGCACAGGACATCTGAAGCCATTTGGGATGATACTCTCTCTCCTCAGATAGCCAGGTGGCCTCTCAGCCACATTCACACATCATCTCGTTGTCCCAGCCTGGTTCAGTGGAGTGTTACGTAGGAAATACGTAGCCTGCTGTCCTGTGGGGGGGCTTTTCAGAGCCTGTTGTGTTCTATGGACCTTTTGGATTGAAACCTAGTCATCATTTAGTTAGTGTGTCTGGAAGGGGAAGGAGAGATCTTACCAAAACCTGCCGACACAGAAGTCTGTGGTACTTGGTAAACCAGTAAAACATAGACATCAAGAAAGATCCTCCACTCTTCTCCCCTTGATACATTTCATTTGCTGTTTCAGATGAAATACAGTTATTTCAGAGGACCATAACTAATGCTTGATCTTTTGCTCACACACAGTCAATGGAGACATTCAGAGTTTAGGCTCACCAGTCTTCTCTTAGGTTGGTGCTTTAACTCCTCAATTAAATGTACTATATAAGCAAGGAGAATCTACAGGAGAGTCCTGACCGGAATATGTGCTGTGCACACCTGGTAGTGTAACACACTGAGAGATCAAAAGATTTGAGTCCTGTTTCAAGCCAGGATGTGTTTGAAGTCCCTTTTTTTCAGTCATTTATTCCTTCAGATTATTGTTGTGTTTCCTTAAACCTTATTGTTGATGTGAAACAAGCTGTCTCAGCCAATTTAAAAGAAAACCAAACCATTGTCATTGGGGTTTTATGGACAGGAGGAAGAGAGGAGCAGAGCAAGACTGTAAACAATCACTCTAACTTGATCAGTTCACTGACCTGGATTTGGTATTAAACAGTGCAGTGTCTTTGCTGCAGAGGAAGGTCTGGAGTCTTTTATTTTGCCATACATACAGTAGTTCTACATTTGTGTTGGCAAACACAGGGTCAGTTGAGACATGAGAGTGCAAAAAAATCATCCCTGCTGTCAGCATTTATTGACCCCTGTAATAGGAATGTGGATCAAACATTTCCTTACCTCACACTCAGAAAGAACAGAACAGGAGATGCTGTCTCATACTCCTGGGCTCTGTGGAGATCAGCTGCTTTGTGTGTGGCAATAGTTGAAAGCAACATTATTATTCTGCTGGAAAATGCAGTGTAGGCTGCTTGGAACAGCTAAGCTAGTGTGGCATCTAAATCTGTCTTAAGTAACAAGCATGGCTGTACTGGCCTGGGGCATACACTGTGGCTCGCATCAGTGGAGCCTCACATCAAATCACCTCTGCATGAGCAGAGCCAGGGGGTGTGAGGGAATCCCAACACAATCCTGCAACTCAGCTGGCCAAAATTTGTCTTTCATTTGCCCTTCTGGAGAGAATGTTGCAGGAGCATTACAATACCAGCCAGAAAATGGTCCTGGTGTGTTAATGGTGTTACATAAGCCATGGGATGGTGCTGAGTGGTGCCAGAAGTGAGGCTGTGCTGGGAGCCAAGGCTGGTATGGTTGCAGCCACTCCTGTAGCAACAATGGAGAGTTTCCAGTTTTTCCATTAATCTTGCTCAACTTCAGGAGCAAAATCAAATGCATCAGTGAATATGTGATGTAAAGGAACTGCAGCATTTACCTCTGTTACTCCTCAGTTCTCTGGTTAGAAGGAAAAGCTAAAAGAGAACTTTCCTTAAAATGTCCCAGCAGGAGGATGAAGATTTGGGGCAAGTGCTACTGTGTTTAAAGACAAATTCTGTTTCAAGCTGCATGTTTCTTGTTTGATTGTTGGTGGGTTAGTAGAAGTGGCTTCATTCCTTGAAGCAGAATCTATGGCATTCCTGAGAATGCCACTGGCAATACTAAAGCATTTACAAACTTGAGTAGTTCTTTCCTCTTGTGGGAAAGAAGTTTGAGCAGCTGATACCTGTAAAGGTTGGCTGCATGAGGGGTGGGAGCATCCACACCAGCTCTTGAGTCCATCACTGACTCTCCCAGCCAGCAGAATCTATTCTGGCTCGGGCATTCCTGCCTGGCTCAGCCGTGCCAGTGCCGTGGGCCCGAGGCAGCTCTGTCTCAGCAATGCAACTGCTCAGTGCTTTGAGGAAAGCTACCTGGCAGCTGCTGAGCTGTTCTAGTCAGCTGAAGCCTGTAATGTCAGTGCTCTGCTGCCAACCCTGAGATGAGTAGGACAGGTAAGTCGTGCGCTGTGGTCTGTCCTCCTGCAAGTACCTGTGCGAGGGCTGTTCATAAAGCTTACAGTGGTACCTCCAGTCAGAGGCTGTTAGCAAACCCTACCATAACAAAGAACAGTAATGTCTATCTTGTTTTGCCTTTTGTTTTTTTTTCCAGATGAGTACAAATCACTTCAGAAAATCTCTGAGTAGGTTTGCATAGGCCTGTTCACCTTTTATTCTACCGGTTTGCTGCTACGGTTGTTTTAAGAGCTCTGTGTCAGAAGGTTTTCTTTAGAAGAGATGAATGCACATGTCCTATCTCCAGCAATGAAAGACTCTGTTAGGTACCATTCACTCAGCTGATGCATGTATAAGTTCACTTCTTGAAATTTAAATGTGCATCACTGCCAATGAAAGTACTGACCCAACGGGGGGAATTTAGTTGTCGACAGTGTCGTCCTCCCTAACCAAAGGGAGAGCCAGCACAGGTCATTCTCACTGTGATGCATGCAGGAAACTTAGAGATGCTAAAAAAGACCCTTAAGAATTGGATCTACAGGCTGTAAGCTCATGTTTTGAGGCTTCTGCCAACCTCTGACTGCTGAGGGAAAAGGAAGAAAACCCCTCAGTGCACGCAGGGGTGTGAGTTCTTGCAGGGCTTTTCTGTGCCCGTTGGGTATCTGGTGCTGGCAACTGTCAAATCTTGGCCTTTTTGCTCAAGAGTGACCCTACTGTGTTACTGAATGTGGTACCTCATCACCTGCTGGGGAACAAAGCTGCCTCTCCCTGAGGGGATGCTGTGAAATGGTGTGATGCACAAAAGAACTTGCCAGCGTTCTGTAGACTCCCCATTGCACCCAGTGAACACACCCTGTTCCCTTCCCCAGCAAGGCTGGCTGTTGGGTCACAGGCACATATTGTGAAGTTTTGGAGCTGTGTGCTGATGAGTGTTTTGCCACTGTGGGCCTGTTCCTCCTTCCATTATAGATACACATCCTTGTGAGGTCAGCCCTGTGATTCCCAGAGTTGCAGCTCTGCTGTCTGTTTGCTGTAACCTTTCTGCAGAGCCCTGACTTCTATAAGTAAATAGGTAAAAGTTAACCATGCTGATGCACTTTGTTTTAATCTAGGATATATCTGATTATTTAATGCTTGCCAAATTATTTAGGAAACAGTAATTACAAACTGGACTGTGGCTCTTAAAAATCCTCTTGTTAAATACTTGCCCTTAGTTCTCCCAGTATAATAAAAACTATTGTACATAACGTAACTTAAAAACTAAAGTGACTTGAATTGTTTTTATCCTTTTATGTATGTATAAATATAAATGGTTTCACAGGCTGTTGTTGTGCTTAACCTAGCTGTTGCTTTGGTAGCTGCTCAGTCCCTCTGACGTTGGGTTTGGTTACTCAGCTGCCTACATCTGGTCAGGCTTGCATAGAAACTCTCAGTTTGTGTTAAAGTTCATTGTTCATTGTTCCATCTGGCCAGAGTGGTTGTTTCATTTCTACTCTTCTTGTTCTTTTAAAGAACCATCATCTGTCAGGAACCTCTCTATAGCTCGATGTACCATGGTGTCTTCCTCTAATAAACATTATATTTTCTCATTCCTGTGAGGGTTTTTGTTTTTAATTGCAATTCATTTCAGTTTGTCTTTACTAAGGGGAAGCAAATGGCCAGGAGCTGCTTTTCACCTGCTTCTCACACTAAGTACAACTGCAATTCCCTTCCAGGAAACAAATGTTTTGTTGTGGTTCTGTGAAAGCCTCTTTGTGCTGTCATCTGGAGGTTTTTCTTTATGGAAGTGGGCACAAAGGGGATGGGAAGGTTCCCTTGCTCTCTCCAGCATGAGGGAAGTTTAGACTCATCCTGTATCCCCTTGGAAACTGCAGCCTCTTGGGCCAAATCACACTTCTGGATTCCAGCCTCACTTGGCCATGGAGAAAACTGACTCTGGGCCAGACGTCTGTGGGCACAGGAGCGTGGCAAAGGACGAGTGCAGAGGCTCAGGCTGCTTTCACTTACCTGTTAATTTCTGGGCTTCTCTTGAAAAAGACAAGTCTTTGCAGCCTGTCTGGAAAGGCATAACCAGTCTGGTTTCATCTGCAGAAATGTTCTTTGTTTTAGCTTCCTGTTGCTGTTGTCAGTGTTGTTCATGGTCTCTGCAGCTGTCACTTGAACAGAAACAGTTCTCCTTTGCAGACTGAAAACTGAAAAGTTTGTGTTCTGTGTTGCACTAACAAAGTGCTGCCAGGGTCCTGCCCCTGGGCTTTACATCCTCCTCACAGAGGAGAGCTGTGTCCCAATGATGCTGGAGGGGAGGGCTGAGGGGGAACAATTACTGTTGGAGCGGGAGCCTCCCTTTACCCCCTGTAAGCTGGTGGTTGCTTGGATGCTGCATTTCCTTTAACCTCCTGCAGGCAGTGCTACTCTTTAGGGATCCCATTTTCCCCAGCCTCTTTCTAATCCAGTCTCTTTTCTTTTTGTCTTTCTTATGTTTTAGATTCCTAAAGGTGTTTGTGCTGGTGCAAGAACCTCGGGGCGAGCTTGTCACAGAAGGAGAAACAAAATGGTCTGTTTACCCTGCAGGCAGTTAAAAAACACACTCCTGGAAAGCCAGGCTCCCAGTCTTGTCTGGAGTTCCCACTTGACAAATTCAGACCTAAATTCCACCCCAGTATCATTCAGATGCTTGCTCTTTTCCATGGCATGCTACTTGTGGCTCAGATTAACTCACCAACCTTTCCTGCTCTTCTGCCAGCTCAGCACAGCCCTTCTGTAAAACATAACCAACGCTTCCAACCCCAACCCGATTCCTCCCAACACCAGGCAAAGAACCGCTGGTTGCCCTCTGCAGAGGATAATCAGGGAGTCCCAAGCCTGTACTGGTCTGTCTCCTGTCCTCCCTTCTCCCTCAGTCCATCTGAATGTACACACTGGTCCATCAGCATTTCACACGGTGCCTTTCGTGCCAGTCCTGCGGGTTGTGTCCGTCGGGGAGCTCGGGAGGGTGAGAGGGGCTCGCGGAGCCCCCTGCCCCGGGTCAGTGTTGCAGCAGCTGGACTGGGCTCTGAATTTGCAGATATTAAATCGATCCACGTGCATTATTCAATACTCTGCTTTCCCCAGAAAGGGTCACTAATACTTGTCAGCCTTTATTTCTTTTTTTAAACCTAGGCTGATGCTCATTCCAAGTATTAAACCCCCATGACCCTGCTGTTTCCTGAGAGCCTTCCAGCTCACGTATGTACGCTTCTTTTCCTGCTTGTTCTCTCCTCCCCCTCCTCTTTGTCCCCTCTCCTTCCTCTCTCCCTCCTCCTCACACACACACAGACACACACAGACAGAGACACTGGCATTTTGGTTTGGAGCCCCATTTTGCTCTCGTTTCAGTCTGCATGCTCGCCCTGTTGCCTTGCCTGCACCTTCCCAGGGGGTCACGCTGTTCGTGCCTCGGCGCCGTTACATCTCTTTGCAGTTTTCTTTTGTTGGTTTGGTTTGATTTCCAGCGTTTCAGACCTGCCTTCTCCCTTTTGCATGACCTCCTGTGCATCCTCATCACTTAATGTTGGAATCACAGATATATTTTTAGAAGAAGAATAGGAAAGAAAAAGAGAAACAACACCCTGTCTCGTTCCCCCACCTTGACCTGGGCTGGACCTTGACCCCCAAGCCAGACAGGAATTGTGACCATCCTGTTCCCACGTGGCTTTGTTTGAAGCAGAAGTAGCATGATAAGAGATGCTGCACTTTATCATGTCATACAGTGGAGAGAGAGCTGTAATGTCTCCAAATATCCTGTGATCTGGACCTCGACTGCCTAAGAAAGGGTCACTTGCTTTCCAAACTTCTGTATTGGGTTGGTTTCCCTTGAATCTTTACCACTGCTGGGATTTCACAGCTATCCTGTACACATCTGAGCCCTGTAAGAGTCAGTTACTACTTAACAGCTCCTGAGGGCCTCATTTATTGATAGATCAACACATCAGTTGGGGATATCTGCTTGCTTTAGAGAACTTGAGCACCTTTTGTGAACAACCCCCAGAACCTGAGAACATCTACATGGACCCTGTTCCGGACAGCGACCCTGAACTGCAGCCTCTTGGCTTCAGTTTGCAGACAAAGGTCTGAGTTTTGCTGTCTGCCGAGCTTTGGTGCAGGGTCAGAGTCCTGGGATCATCTGTTCCCCGTGTTGGGGATCACTGAGGTCGTCCCCACTCAGGATGGAGTGATCTTTGAGTTAGGTTATGTGTTGTCTTCATAACTCTGTCCCTTCCTCTCCATCCAGGATGCCAACTTTTTTACTAGCACAAAGTCCCTCAGCCCTACAGTTAGTGCTGTAGCAGTTGTACCACGGTGCTTAATGTCTGCAGGCATCAACCAGCAAAAGCTTCATGGTTTTAACCTGATTCAAGCAGCCCAGGGGCCATACCAGCAGAGGGCCATCATTAATTCATTAATTAAATCCCCATCCTTATCACTGCTGCTGCTGTGGTCACTCAGCTCTTCAGATCCACGAGCCTCTGGTAGCAGAATGTGATCCCCAGGCTTGGCACACGTGACTTTGTCTCGAGACCTGTGCCAAGGCCTTGTCCTGCCCAGCTCTCAGGATCTCAATGGTTCAGCAGCTCCCAGGTGTGCAAAAATGTCTTTGAAAATCTATTTTTTTAGCTGCAGTACCTTTATTCTCGTGTCCAATGCACTGTTGAAGCAGCAGCTGGAAGAATTCACCTATTGTTGTGCCATCTCTGTGGAAGAAAATGAGATAAAAGTTTGCTTTTCTATATTTCATGTGGGTGGACAGTATATTACTGTCGGCCTCCGTGGGACATCTGAGCGACTGCAATGTCTGTGTTGCTAAATAGTGCTTGAGAAGGAGCATTAGCTTTAGCTGAGGGTTTTTTTTCTTCTAAAGTTCTATTAAAAGGCCGTGGAAGGAGTTTTTATAAACTTGGCAACTCGTTCCCTAAAGCCCAGAGGTTAGAACTGAACTGCCAGCACAGAGCAGGGACCCTCACGTTCCGTAAGCTGCGCCTCTGCCCCGCTGCCTTCGGGGGAAGGAGCCCAGGCAGTGGTGCAGAATTTACCTGCTGCAAAATCCCAAGGACTGAACGTGTGGCTGGTTTATAAAAACTCTGCTGGAATTGACATCCAGAGCGTGTGTGGGCTGTGCAACCCCTGGGAAGCCTCGCTGTCGCCAGCGAAAGTCTCTAATGCCCTTTCTTAACTCCTGTAAATAGAGAAGAAACATATTTACTGATACTGAAAGTTGTGTCTAATGCTGAGTATTTTTCAGAAGCTCCTTTAGTTGGGTGCATATTGTTCTTTGGGTTGGTTTTTCTTTGTTTTCCTGCCTGAAGTGTCAAAACCCCCCTAAAAGAAGCCAAATTCTATTTTAACATGACGATGCCGAGCACTTTTTTTATCTGTATATGTGTGTGTATGTGTGTTTGAGCACTGATCTCTAGACTGTGGTGGCATCTCAGTGTTGTGATTTCATTGCCCATGTAAAAGGTGTTGCCCATTCATTTCTGGAGACGGAATTCAACCAAATAAAGTGCTTCCATTTGAAAGCGAATATTGACCTTGTAACAAACGAAAAAGCAAGTCAGCCGTGTATTTAAATAAACATTTAATTCCAGAAGCACAGTTTCACTGCACCCTTTTGATCATCCTGAGAAGGGGAACAAAGGTTTTGTTGCTTCCCTTTGCTGATGACAAAGGCAATGCCTCTGCTGGGGCTTCTGGGATTTGTGGAGGGTTTCTGGCTGTTGCTCCCCAGTGAGTTTTCTGCCTTACACAAACATTTCCAGTTAAGAACAGGAGTTTCTCTGCCACCTGCTGCTTCAGCCAGATGAAATGGCAGCCTGAAACTCCCTGTAGCTGCTGTCTTACTCCTCGTTATTCTCCATGGGCTGGATTTGAGGTTGGCTTCCAGCTGTAAGGTGTACAACAGACAAGCAGAAACAGCCTGTTGCTGCTCCCGTCTCGCTGCTGCTGTGCAGTGACACACTTGGTGGTACCTGGAGGATCTGTTTGGGGTTTTCTTTCATGCTGGAATTTTCAGGTATGGGAAGTATTCATTGTGCTCTGCCAGTACCTTTGTGATTGTCCCTCATAGCTGAGAGTCAAGTCACTTTAGAGGTACAATTGCATCCAGGTTTTCTCTTTCCATCTGGAACTGATGAGAAGTTGTTGGGCTGCTGTTTTTTCAATGTGGCCATCTGAGGAGAAAGAGGAATGGCTCTGGTTGGAGCTGGTGGGGCACTGGGGCCAGGCAGGTGGATTGTGGTTTTTCCCACTTGAGTAGGAGGCTGTGAGAACTGGGAGCTCAGGGAAAACCTCTCCTGTCAGAGCTGTTCCCTCTCATTGCGGATGCTCTGGTTTGACTGGAAGTCCTGGCAGATGATTTTGATAGCCATTGCTTGAGCCTGTTGCTAAGCCTGGCAGAGGATGCCTGTGTGCATGCAGGTGTGAACACACAGGGGGTGCAATAGGCATGATCCCCTTTGCTGAATGATCCAAAAAGCAGATGTGTCCTGTCAGTCTGGGTGAGGACAGTTACTGCTCCATCCACAGGCAGGGTTGGTGGATGGGCTGTGTCTCTCTGGCTGAGACAAAAACCCTGTCTGGCTTCTGGCCAGTTTCTCCATCAGCCCTCGGTGCAGTTGGCTGGAACAGCCTGCTCTGGGACTGTGAGGGGTTGCAGTGGTACAGCTCACAGTAGGTGACTCCTGCCTGATCATTTCCTTGGAGGCAGCTCCATGGGGATTGTTTCCTGAGGTCAGATTGCATTTTGGGTTAGTTGTTGGGGTTTTTCAGTTGTTGTTTGCCAGAAGTAGTTCACATCCCTGTCAAGTGGGGACAGATCAGGCTGTTTATGGAACAGGCGTCTGGTCTCTGCATTTTTGGGAAGTAACGAATAGGAGGGGGTGTCAGTCTGGCTCTGAATTTGCTTTATCTCACACAGAATTAGCATTGCTAACTTTAAATGGAAACAGCACAACCCAACAAGTTGAGGGAAGGCTGGAAACTGGAGCCAAGCTGAGCAATGAGTGGGCAGAGAATGAGAGAGCTCTGTGTGGCGGCTGTTGCTGAAGGTGTCGGGGTGTGAGGGATGCTGAGGGCTTTGGGACACGGCCCCGTGAGGGGGCTGCTGGGGGAAAGCTCTGGGGTATGTGTGCAGTTGTGCTTTCTGGGGGGTGAGACATGGCAGAGGCATCCTCAGGCAAGAGTGTGGGGCAGAATGGTCACTGTGTGTGTGTCACAGCTGAGATACGGCCTGGTGATGTCTCTGCCCATGAGGGAAAGGGCACAGCCTGGTCCCTGAGCTCCCCAGTGCTCCCTGAAGGCTGGGAGAAGGAGCAGAGGGTCTGAAGGCTGAGCTTGGCTCTGTCAGTCCAGTGCATTTGCCCTTTCTGGGGAAGTGAAGTGATTTGCAGACAGAACTGGGGAAGAGCTGGGCCCTGAGATGGAGCTGACAGAGGCAGCGGGTGCTGGAGCTGGGAGCTGTGCTCAGACACGGCCGCTGCCCGAGGGCCTGGGCCAAAAGCAGAGCTGCAGTCAGATGTCAGATGAAACTGAGAGGCAGAACTGGAGTGTCTTACAGCACTGAGGGTCACAAGCAGAAGTGTGGTGTTGCCAGAGCAGCCCAGGGGCTGTTTGAGCAGAGGCTGAGCCGTGCCCTCGCTGGGACGGGCTGGAGCTGCTGAGGGGATGGGGTTGTTCTGGGAGATGCCAGTTTGGATGGTTCACTTCCAGTTGCTCAAGAATGAGCTGCATAACCTTAATAACCCAGCTTCAGGCCTTTCAGGCTCCAGCACAGGCCGTGTCACTCCCTCAATGCTGCTGCAGCAGGGCCGTCAGTCCCAGCGGTGCTCCACGGGAGCATCACCTGGGCTGTGGCTTATGGCAGCTCCAGCCACGCAGCAGCCGGGCACCAAACTCCTCATGAAACCTCCACCAGCTCAAGGGAACTCCCTCTCCTTCCCGTGCAGGTGCCCGTGGGAGCAGCGCTGGGCAGAGCACTCGCTGCCCCTCGGCCCTTCTGGGACAGACGCGGCTGCCTCGGGGTAAATGAAAGGGAAGAGGAAGGTTTTGTGAGCAGAGAGAAAGGAACAAGCGCCCTCCTCTGAGCACAGCCGGTAAGGGCCAGGGGACGGGCTCGGAACAGGCTGCACTGCTTTATGAAGAACCCTCCAAAGCCTGGGGCTGCCCTCAGCCCCTCTCACCCCGGGCAAGTCACCAGGCAGCCCCACGTTGAATGCACATGGGTTTATTAGAACACATTTTCAGCACAAAGGGTAACACTGAAGCACAGGCGTGTCTTTACAGTCCAGGTGGCTCCTGGGCCTGGCTGGGGGGACACAGAGTCCCTGCAGCTGCTCCCGAAGCCCCCACCATGGCTGGTTCCCTGCCCCTGCCCCCGGCCTGGCTGAGGACACACAAACACCCACTCAACAGGATAGGAAATTCACATGCTGAACCCTTCACAGACACATTTCTACACAAGCTGCTCTCTGCAGCAACTATTTGGTCTTAAAAAAAAAGAAAAGAAAAGAATAAAGGCCACATTTTTCTTTCCAAGTTCTCCTGTCCAAGCCCCTTCCAACCTCAGCCTCTCCCCAGAGGTGCTGGGGAGAGCCCAGCCCCGTGCTGAGCCTGCCACCCCCCACCCCAGACCCTGTGCTGTGGAACCAGTCAGGTTCCAGCACCACCAGCAACTGGTTCCCCAGCCCACTGCAGGCCAGCTCTGTCCTCCTGCTTCCAAGGCACTGCCCTCCACCCCTGGCAAGGGTCTCAGTAGTGCCTCCCTGGCTTCTGAGATGACTTTGAGGAACAGTTTTGCTGAGAAAAGTAGTGTTTCACCTTTTTTGTCTTCCCTCCTCTCTCCTGCCTGCTCTTGGGTGCTCTTGGCTGCAGCAGCAGCAGGAGACGGGGGAGGACGTTATTTCTGGTCATTAAATGAGCCACAGTGTACACAAACAACAGCTGTGGGATGAAGCTGGAATGGCCTCAGCACCCAGGTGGGGGCTGGGCTGCCAAATGCAGCTCGTTCCTATGAAGCTGCTTCACTAGCCTGGGGGCTGCTCAGCTTGGCCCCTTCCCCACCACTGAGTTATGGCCCCCTCTGCCCAGGCTCTGTGCCAGCAAAACAGCTCCTCCACATCCCCTTTGCTGCTCCTGACAGGTTCAGTCTGAGAAGGGGCTTATCAACCAGGAGTCCTCCCAGCAACAGCTCCAGTCTGAGCTGCTTCAGGGCCTTCTTCAGCCCTGGAAGGCTCCAGCCTGTGGCTATGAAGCTGCCAAGGGCTTCAGTGGAAAGAACAGAGTGGGGAGCCAGTGAGGGAGGGGGTCTCATCTTCCAGCTTTGTTCTCTGAAGCTGTGCTGAACACATGAGATCAGGTACAAAGAAGAACAACCACTAAGTCTGCAGGACCGTGAAGATGCAGCTTTAGGGGCTAAAAGAGAAAGAAATGGCCTCTTCCAAAATGTCTTAGGTGATTGCAACTGAATTTGCAAGAATCAGATAAAGAGCAAAACTAGGAAGGTACAAGAGCTGTGACCCCCAGCACAACCCCCCCAGCAGCCCCTGGGGCTTAGTCAGCTGGGAGCAAAAGGCTCCTCTCCTCGCAGCACAGCCTGCTGGAAACACAACTGACATCTCCTTAGCCATACACGTTTCAGTTCAAAAGTGCCAGAAGCAAAAATCTGCCAAGGAGCAGAGCCTGTAGGCTGGGGGCAGGCTGGGAGTGCTGGCTCCTGGTGAGGAGATGAGGGAGAGGGGTCAGAGCAGATGCCGGTGAGTGGCCGCGGGCTCCTGCTGCCGCCTCATCCGCGGCAGTCCCAGAGAAGCTGCTTTCCTGCCAGCCCTGCCCAGCACCAGCCCTATATTCAAAGCCATGTGAAAGGACAGCAGAGGAAACCTGCCTTCCCCAGGAGCAGTGGGAGCTGCACACACCCCAAGTCCCAGAGGAGGGCAGAGGGTTGACTCCTCGGGGTTCCTCGCAGCCCTGGCCCTTGGCTGCCTGTCCCACACAGCTCACACCGCCCGTGTCTCCGCCTCGATCTTCTGCTCCCCGTGCAGGCTTTCCAGCTCTTGGACCTGGGCCATGTTCTGCCTGATGGCTATCTCTGGGCCTCCTCCATACAGGGTGCTTAAATAAACCCAGGTCTCCTCGGAAATCTGCCCATAATCAGCACCTGAAAGCGACAACAGCAGAACTCAGACCAGCGGCGTCGGAGGGAAAGCCACAAGGGACAACACAAGAGGCAATGGCCTCAAGTTGCCCCAGGGGAGGTTGAGATGGGATCTGAGGAAGAACCTTTTCCCTGAGAGGGGTGTCAGCCCCTGTGCCAGGCTGCCCAGGGAGCTGGGGGAGTGCCCAGCCCTGGAGGGATCCCAAAGATGTGGAGCTGAGGGCCAGGGGTTAGTGCTGGGCTGGGCAGGGTGAGGGAAGGGCTGGGACTCCATGGCTTGATGGAAAGCAGAGTCATAAAGGTTACAGAGGAGGAGAAGAGCAGCAGGGGTTGCTTTGAGGGGTAATTAAGGTGTAAATGCAATCTTTATCTGCCTGTCAGGAGAACCCAGCGAGGACAGTGTGAGCAGTGGTGTTTCTCAGGCTGGACTGCAGCAGATGTTGGGTAAAGATCAAGAGCAACGTGCCATGGAAGGTACAAGATCCAGGGGGGCAGAGGGGAATGGTGGAAGGGGCCTGAGGAATACCAGGGCAAGGGGACTGTAGGCTCCACTGCAACACGTCCCACAGGAGCTGCCAGTGGAGGGCTGAGGTGGCCTGGGCCCTTCAGCACAGGGCTGTGCAGGGAACTGTCATCCTGCTCTGTGACCTGTGGGCAGCCAGATCCACATCCACTCTGCTTCACCTCCCAGGAACACTGCAAGGCAGCACACGTGAGCCTTACCCTGCTTGACTTGCACGTGGCCACCTGCTTTCGTGAGTGCAATCTTGCTGTTGTCAATGGGTCCAGGGGGCTCTGTAAGAGGAGCACAAGCCCATCAGAACTCATTTGCTTCCCACAGTGCCACCAGATAGAGTTTGTTTCCAGAAGAGGTTCTCTGATTCCTTCTGCCCTGCCCTGGGAGTGTCCAGTGCCACCAGGCAGGAGCAGGGCTCACAGAGGGGGTGCTCCCAGCCAACAGCCTTATTTCCACTCTGCCTCTCACCCCCAGGCTCCAGAGGCCTCTGGCTTCTCACCGTTATCCTTCCCCTTGACGAAGGCTTCCCACTCCCGGAACCACTGCATGCTGATACAGTAGATGACACTTGGAGACTCCTCTGCCTGGAAAGCCTTGTTCAGCTGGGAGAGCAGAGAACAGAGACATGCAGGAAGGGTTCAGTCACTCCAGGGCAGCCTTGCCATTCTTTAGAAGAATCCCATGTAATTCCACCACCTTCCTCTCAGCCCATTCCTGCTCCCTGCAGCAGGCAAACAGGCTGGGAGGCTTTTAAACTCCGTGTCTGCCCACAGCCAGGACAGCACTGGTGTGTCCCAGCTGCCCCTGCCCAGCTGCCAGCGCTGGGGAACACCCTGGCAGGAATTTCCCACTAACTGCCTGTCACTGGTCTCCACCTCCCACCTCCTCCCCTTCCCAGTGCTTCCAGCCTCTGCCCACACAAACCTTGATGAAGGTGTCGATCTCAATCCTCCTGCGCTTGGCCAACGCTTCGATCTCCACTTGGCAAATGGAGCACACGTAGAGGTGGTTGACAGCAGGGCCCCCCCCAAACCTGGGCATGGGAAGGGAGAGAGGGGAATGGGCAACTGCAGGAGATGGAAATGCTCCCCACAGCCCTGTGTCCTGCAGGGATGGATTCTGATGCTGCTCCAGACAGTGCTGAAGGAGCTGCATCTGCAGCTGAAGCTCCCGGGTGCTGCCTTACCACAGGGAGGGTCACAGCACTGCCCTGAGTTCATTGATAGAGCTCATTTTGGTTTCAATTAGGACAAATGCAAGTCTTTTCCAGCCCACACACCTTTAAGGTGATCTGGGAGGGGATTATGTCTTGGTCAGGTGTGAAACAAGCCCCCAAACTCCGTGGAAGGATGCAGCGGCCACACTGACCTGTTGTAGAGATATTCCCACACGTTCTGGGGCAGAATCACAACCAGGTCATCAATGTAGTGATATTTGTTAGGAGGGATCCCTGTGGAGGAAAGGCAGGAGGGAGAGTGACCCAGAGAACTTGTTATTGACAGATAAAGACACAAATAAAGTGTCAGATCTCCCTTATGGAAAACTTCAGTCCCAGAACTTCCTTGCCAAGGGAACACATGAGTTCCTTAATTGTGGTTTCTTGGGTCAGGGCCTCAATTTCTAATCAAGTGTTTAATTCAGAAACACGAGGGCTCCCCAGTGCTGACAGATGAAGCAGCACAAGACTAAAACCTGATCTCAGCTCTGCTCAGTGGCGTGTGCTCCCTCCTCCAAACAAACCCTCTGGGCCAGCCTGGCTGACAGGGCAACAGAACTGCTGCTTTATCTGCCTGCTACAGGTTTGTTTATAAAACCAAACAAGAGAACTGATAACTGTTGTTTGCCATCACTGCACATCCCTCAGGGCCTCTGATCAGCAGGACAATGAGGTCATTGTCTCATCTCTCCTCCAGCTGCAGTTGCTGCCAAAGCAGCAGATCCTGCAGTGGCTCTATCAGGGCTACAGCTGGAGCTTTGCTCCTGAAGCATGAAGGTTGAGCTGAGGGTTGTAAGCACTGTCCTACCTCCATGAGAGCACAGGAAGGTGTGGTTGGTGATGGGCCCAGGCTCAGCAAAGGTGTTGAATTTATTGAGCCACTCTCTGGAGATGTAGAACTGGAGTAAGCTGTGCTCCTTCATGCTGGCGAGGGACACGACCTTCTGACGCTCTCGCACGGCTTCCTCGCTGCTTTTCCTTAAGTAGGGAAAGGAAGAGAAAATGAAGCAATTCCTGAAATGTTCAGTTTTTGAAACACATCTCTAGGTCTATCTCTAGGTTACCAGGAAGGGCCTGCTGCACCCAGGGCAGAGCTCACCTGTAGAACAAGACATAGGCTTCTGCGTTCTGTACCACGGTCTCGTGGACTTCGGTGACGTACTGGTCATCAAACTCGTACCACTGGCCATTGATCACGTTCTGGCAGTAGGCAATGTAATGCCCACCTGCAACAGAGACAGCATGACAGCCCTGGCCTCAGAGTGCAGGGCCAACCTCAGCAGCACAAGCAGGACTAGCTGCTGGCAGAGAGGTCTAAATAAGTCACAGAATCATTTCAGTTGGAAAGGACTTTTAAGCTGCTGCAGTCCCAGCCCTCCCCTCACCCTGCCCAGCCCAGCACTACATCACGGCCATCAGCACCTCAGCTCCACAGCTTTGGGATCCCTCCAGGGCTGGGCACTCCCCCAGCTCCCTGGGCAGCCTGGCACAGGGCTGACACCCCTCTCAGGGAAACAGCTCTTCCTAATGGGAGGTTCTCCTATTATGGGATGGTTCTCCTTAAATAGGCATAACTCCTGTTCAGGCAAGCTCTGGAGGAGCAGGGGAGCCTGGCAGTGTCCCCCTCATTTGCCTTCCTTGGAAGGGCCTCTTAGCCAGCCTGAACACTGAGAAATGGGGAGTTTGAGCCAACCCAGTGGTGAGGCTGGAATGACTACAGGGGATCTGTCAGAAGCTGCTGGGTTCAATCCTCAAAAGGCACAGGCAGAGGAAGCCTGGGAATGGAGGGGGCAGGTCCCACACTGCACTTCAGCCCAGAAGAGCTGTTGGCTCCTCCTGGAACAGATTCTGCTTTGCTCCTACTCATCCCATTGCTGCTCACCTCTGCCCCTACCCACAGGAGAAGCACTTACTGCCTGCTGTGCCGTGGTGGCAGATGACTGACAGGAGATCATAGGTGGTGATCTGGGAGACACACTCCTTGGCCAGGAAAGGTCTCAGATCCAGCCCTTCCAAGGGGAAGGAGACGTGACTGTTGATCTTGAAGGAGTACATCACCTCGTGCCGGAACCGCTTCAGGTGGATGCAGAGGATCTGAAAGGCCAGACAGACACCACCAAAGCCCAGCTCTGCTGTGAGTACAAACAGCACATTCCTGATCTAACAGCACATTTCTGATCTTTGCAAGAGTTATTTGCCTGGTAGTTGTGAAACCTGCTGGCTCCCTGCCTTAGAATGAGTGGGGAAGTCTCTGGTCTAGGTACAGGACTTTGCCACCAGGACAAACTGCTGTTTCTGTTTTGTCTCTGAGCTCCTCAGTGGCTACAGAAGGAAGGAAGGTGCTTTTACTCACCTCTGGAAGCTGGAGGACTTTGCAGTACTTGACTCCATTCCGCAGCCTGAGGGAGGAGAAGAAACTATCAGTTAGAAAGCTCTAAACCAAAGGGATGCCAAAGGGCAGGGCCAGGTCCTGCTCACTTTGAAATCTGAGACATATCCTGAATTCCAGCAGCAGCAGCAGCAAATTGAGGCTCTTTGCAGCATCCTTCCCCAAGGAGGCATCAGCAGTTTGTCATGCCTCTTCTAATACTGTGGCTCTGGTACTGCCAAGCCACATCCCTGTTCATATTCCTTTCTTTCCCCCCCAAAGCCAGCACTTGTCTGATCTGTGATCAGTGACCTCTCAAAACCAGAACTCCAGGGTAAGACAAGGCAGATTTCACATGCCACTCAGCAGAAGCACTGTCCAGGCACAGGGCACAGCAAAACATTTGAGAGCAGCACAGAGACAGCTCCAGAAACACAGGCAGTACAGATAGTGCACACTCACTTCTTACACCGTTCACAGCTGTACATGTTGTCCCCTGTAGATGAAGAAAGACATGATGCAGTTACTGAGAGCACACAATGCTGACAGGCCTCCATTTGCACCCAGTACAGAGGAACCCACTTGAGGGCAGGAAGGCTCTTCAGAGGGTCCTGGCCAGGCTGATCAATGGGCTGAGGCAAATTGGATGAGGTTCAACAAAGCCAAGGGCTGGGATCTGGGCTTGGGCCACAAGCCCAGGCAATGATACAGGCTGGAGCAGAGTTTAGTCTGGAGGAGGCTGAGGAGAGACAGGAGCACTCTCTGCAACTCCCTGATAGGAGGCTGTTGGGGTGAGGTTGGGGTCAGTCTCTTCTCCCAAGTAACAAGTGACAGGACAAGAGGAAATGGGCTGCAGTTGCCCCAGGGGAGGTTGAGATTGGAGCTGAGGCAGAACTGTTTCCCTGAGAGGGGTGTCAGCCCCTGTGCCAGGCTGCCCAGGGAGCTGGGGGAGTGCCCAGCCCTGGAGGGATCCCAAAGCTGTGGAGCTGAGGTGCTGAGGCCAGGGGTTAGTGGTGGGCTGGGCAGGGTGAAGGGAGGGCTGGAACTGCAGCAGCTTCAAGGGCTTTTCCAACCCAAATGATTCTGTGATTCTATGAACCACACTAAGCAGCCTCTTGGGGAAGCCAGGGCGAGAAGAGATCCAACCCAGCCTCTCTCTCAATAAGTGTGGGCAGAAAGAGACTGCAGTCAATGAGCAGAAAAGTGTGCAATCACCCACCTACACAAGGGAATACAGCAAATTAGGTCCTCTAGAGCTATGGAGTGGATGGAGAAAGTGAAAGAACTAAGACAGCTAAGGGGCCACAGCACTGACAAGCAACAGCCAAGTGTGCTCCTCACTGAAGATGCTCTCACTGAGGTTCAGAATGAAAAAGAAACACTTCTGAGCAAGTGGGAAAACTCACTTCAGCTCAGAGAGGCTGAACTGCCAAGTTCTGTCACTGCCAGTCTCTCAGTGAGAGGCTCCAGGAGGTGTCATCTGCCTCCAAATGCACACGAAATACTCCCCAGACAGTTTTCCTTGTTTGGAGCTGTCAGACCCCACTGAAGACAACTCACCCTTCAACTCATCCGCTGCAAAAAAGGCAGCAAGACAATCCTCCAGTGTCACCACAGGACCCCAAAACCAGCTGGGGATACAGGACACCACAAACCTGCAGAGGAGAGGGGAATGAGAGAAAGAGTTACACGTCAAAGAGACAGTGCTTTGGTGTCCAAACCCCCAAATGGATTATGGGTTTCCTTCATGCTGTAGGCTCTAAGCTCGTCACACGTCTCAAAGGACCAGGGGATGTCCCTCACCTGGTGTTCCCACTGTCATTGTTCAAACTGGAAACTACTTGGACAACTACATCAGGAATTAATTTACCCTGGAGGGCAAGACTGAGCTAAAGGCAGGAGTGAGTGAGGGGTTCTCAGCTGCACGTGAGATCTCAAGGTGAGTGATCGAACTGGAGGAGCCACAGCACCTGGTTTGCAGGAAAAGGCTCAGAGACCTGTGAGGTAGCACATACTGACCCCCACGGAAGGGTTCAGCTGACATTCTGCTGTAAACCCCAGTGGGGAGGGAGAGCTGCCTTCCAGCCCTGCAGGGCCAGCCCCAGAACACAGAGGTGCTGTGCAGGGAACACACACACCTCCGGATGTACTCCATGATGAAAGCAATCCAGCCCTGGGAGGCATAGTTGTCCCCACATGCCCCTGACTTAGCTGGCACGTTTTGGTAGATGGCAGAGTGCAGCTTGGCCAAGTCCTCCTTCCCTGGGATTGGGAGTGAGAGGTCCTGGAACGTCTCCACTGTCGTAGAAACCTGGAAACATCCAAGAGGAAGAGGTCTGGGTTTCCTGGGTGTGTAATGGAGGTGAGACCTGACCTCTGTCACTGCTTGGTTTTGTCTGGGCTGGAAACCTGAGCTGGCAGTAAGAGCAGTTTGCTCTGGCTAATTACTCTTCACTGCTATCAGCAGGATGACATTTGTCATGGCTTTTGTAGCACTGGAATCAGTTTTCTAATGTGAGTGTGATATTGTTTTAGTGGTCCAACTGCATCCCAGAGTGGCTGCAAATCAGATCTAGTGTGGGCAGCAGGAGCAGGGCAGGGATTGTCCCCTATGCTGGGCCCTGGGGAGGCTGCAGCTCCAGGGCTGTGCTCAGTGCTGGGCCCCTCACTCAGTGCCACAGGGACACTGAGGGGCTGCAGCGTGGCCAGAGCCGGGCACAGAGCTGGGGAAGGGGCTGGAGCACAAGGGTGCTGGGGAACAGCTGAGCTTAAAGGTCTTCTCCAACCAAAATAGTTCTAAGAGCTACCAGCTGCCAGACTGGCTGCTCTGTGAGTGACAGCCTCCCCCACTCACCCTGTCACAGGTCAGGCACTGCACCAGGCTGAGAATGGAGCCGTCGAAGATGTCAGAAATCACACTGCGGTAACGCAGCTCTTTCTTCTTCTTCCCAGAAGCCTGAACCTGGGCTGAGACACACAAGGGACACCCATCACTCCATCCTTCCCAGTCTCCCATCTCAGTATAGTCATGCAGCCACACAAGAAGACAGGAGAAGTGCTGTCCTGCATGTTCAGACACCACTTGCATGCCAGTGAGAGAGTGGAGCCCTCTGTAAAGCCACATGAAGACTTTGGGTGGTAGAGGAAAGGAGCCCCAGTGACCCAACATGAAAGTGCCAGCTCTCAGCAGGCAGAAACAGATCCTGTTTCCATCCTTTTCCTACATGTTTAGCAGCCTGGCCCTGCCACAGAGTCCCTGCTTTTCTGAGGTCTTGCAACATTTAGCTCTCAGCTTTACCCTTCACTTCCTCTCCCACCTCACCTCCCTGGGCACTTCTATTTTTCCCTCTGACATCTACCACGTGTTATCCAAGTGTCTTGCACTGGAGAGAGCTCTCCCCAGCAGGGATGGCCAAACACACAGTTTGGTTTAGTACCAAACCCTCTTCCCCACACACACGTGCACAGAGACAGAGCTGCTTTTCATCCAGCCAGAACATCTGTGGCTGCCCTGACCTCAGCCAAGGGCCAGGCCATGGCCAGGAGAGGATGTCATTATTGCAGGGCTGGAGGGACATGGCTGCAGACTAATGCAATCCTGAGGGGTTTTCATTTGCAATTTGCTGGAGATGATGAGACCAGTTTGCTGACAACAGAAGCCAGGCTCCATTCTGAAGCCTAACAATGCTCCCAGTACATCTGCAGCCTTAATTCTGCTATTGTGAGCCCAAGGTGGCCAAGAGGCAGGAAGCTCTCTCTCAGTAACATCATCGTCCAGTTCTTTGGCCCACATGCTGTGAAATTCAAGTCCAGCAGACAGATGTTTACACATCTCCCCACTTCCCTAAAGGGACAGAGTTTGTGCATAGGACTTCATGGCCCTCTTATTAATAACAAATCACACATGGAAATCATTCCAGGCTCCAATATTAGGTCATGCTAAAACATCTCTTGTGCCCAGGGATTGATTTTACCTGTAGCCTTTGCCTTGCACTATTTCAGAAAGCACTGAAGTCCAGGGGAATCAGCACCTCTTACAACCATTCACCAGGGGTCATGGTGGATCCCTTCTCTCTCCTGTGAGGGAATCTCTCCTCCTCTACATGCTCCCCACTTTGCCTCCCAACATCCACTCTTTGCACTGTACCTTTCTTGAGGATGTAGGAAGGTCCAAGCCTGGCAGGACTGGAGCGAGGAGGGCTGCTGGAGAGCTTGGAGTGCATTTCATGGTGGACTGGGCTGCAGGGCCGTGAGGAGCAGCGCACATAGGCGTCATTGTCAGGTTCTGTTTGGGAAGGTGGGGAGGGAGAAGAGCCTGGTGAAAACCCCCATGAGGGAAGGGGACTCTATTGCAGTCAGCTTCAGCCCAGCTCTGTGTCTCAGCACAGAATCCTTCCCAACATGCAGAGTCAGTGTGTGTTCACTGTCCTGCTCGCCCTGGTTGGCAGGTGCAGCCCCCTCAGTGCATGGATGGGTGCACACAGAGCTACACTGAGCACATCATAATTACACAGAGAGAAAACCCAACCCACCATTTTTTTCCCACTTGTGACTAATGAGATTTTACAGCTTGCTCCTGTATCCCTACCCCACACTAACAGCACTGCTGCCTCCAGTGCCAGCTGGCACAGGGAGCCTCTTATATAAAGAAGTGTTGAAAGATCGGGTATGTTCAGTCTGAGGTGACTCCACACCTACGTCTTCACTGCTGCTCTTTTCCCACAAAAGCACCAACTCTGCCTTCTCCCTTTTCTCTCCACAAAACCCACAGTCCAACATTAACAAATACCTTCTTCTGTGCCTGTTCCACAGCTAGCCTCTGAGGTAAAGCAACGCACACAGGCAAAGCCTTGTTCTCAAATGAGGAAAGGCAGAGGCAGCCAGCACTGCCTTCAGGACATAGTCTTTCCTCAGCCCCACTTTAGCCCAGCATCTCTCTGGCTCACACACTTCCTTACAGAAGCAACAGTGCACAAAGGCAAAACTACTGCCAGGGAAAGATCTTGGAGGCAAAATCTCTTGCAACCCATAGAAGGAACAGTCACATTCCGTGGTGTTCGCTACTGCACCACAACACCATCCCTGTGTGGCACAACAACGTGTCTTCTCCCAAACAGCACAGCTGGAGAGGTGGATACCTGGTGTCCTGCACGGGCTGGCAGGACGGGGAGCCGCCAGCATCTCGGGTGAGGCTCTGCCATCCACTGCCATCATCGTAGTGTCGACATCCGCGTCCTCATCCACCTGCTCCGAGTTGCTGCGCCGATGGCCACAGGAGAACTTTCTGTCCTTCATCCTCTCTTTCTCAGAGATCCCCCTTCCTGCTTCATCCTGGATCAACAACTCTGTCTCTGCCAGGGAGCTGCTGCCCACGCTCACCGTGCTCCGGCTTTGCCCGTCCTCCCCCCTGTCGCTGCTGGAGTCACAGGACAGGAACTCATCCTCCGACGGGCTCCGGTCGCCCTCGCGCTTCTCGTCCTGGTCACTGCTGTCCACATCCCTTGTCTCTGCGACAATTGGCTCCTTCAGCTCCTCATGAAGCTGATCCATCAGGCACCGCAGGAACTCCTGAGTGTCCTGAAAAGCAGGAGTCATTCCATGTTAGTGCCCATGCAGAAATGGGGCAAAAGAGAGGGGCAGAGGGGAGCCAGCTCCCCTCACAGCCCCTCCAGAGCTGCCACAAAGCCTGGCCACCTCTGCAACACAAGGAGACCCTCCTGAAGTACCAAGGAGCCTGTCTGCTACTTCAATGCTTTTAGCTCCTAAATGATAAAAGGCCCAGTTTTTATCTGAGCATCTTTAGCTGAAAGACACAGACAGCAAACCATGAGCTTATTTATAGGGGCTTATCACTGATAAGAGGTGAGACATGAGGAGAAGCCCTGATGGAGGCAGCAGGCTGGAGAGAACAGACCCTTACAAAACAAATGTCACCAACACTGACTTGTGCTCACAGCAATCCCTGAGAGAGGGCAGATTCAAATCTGTAATAAACAGGGAGTGGAATCAGAAGCCAAAGACTCCTCAGTCTCTGTGCAAGCTCCTCCATTCATAATACACGGTAAAAGAACCGATACGTTGGCTTCAAAGAACCATCTGGAAAGCCACTTGGTATTCTGACAACTCCAGAAAGTTAATGATGATGTTTCTGTTATTTAGGGGAAGTTTGGCTTTTAGCCTGCCCTGCCTTCCTTTCAACTTTCTTTGCAGCTCAGAGTTTTCCAGTCCAACGTACTTCACATCAAAGATAAATATGGAAGTTCTTCCATTAATCATTATTGCTATCCTCTGGTTTGCTGTCCTGTCAGCAGCACAGTTCAGATGTGCTGTCACTTCTCTTATACATTTTCTAATCATAGTTTGATGTTTACATTTGATTCTAAAGAAGAAACACGAGATCTATGCTGATAAACACTTCAAAGAGGAAAAACAAAGGATCCTGTCTTCAAATAAGATTTAGCTTGCTGTAACTCCCCAGAAAAACAACCTAGAACACTCATATCTGTAACATTTTAGTACTGGTTCATCCAGATTTCTAAGCTCTGATGTGGATAATACCTAACTCATATATTTATGTATCAATAGCCCTCTGAGCCCTTTATAAAGGAGGTGACCATCATCATTTCAGAGGTGAGAAAGCTGACTTGGTACCAGCAAGCTAGCTGAAGAGAACCCAGGTCTCCTAAACCCCACCCAAGTGTTCTATCAGCTCACTAACACAGACACAAAGTGGGCACAACCCCTGAGCTCAAGCTCTTTCTGCTGAACACAAGCAGCACCACTGCAGGAAGAAATATCCCCCTCATGTTTGGAGCAATGGCAGGTTTCTGTGGAGGCCTCACCTGCTGTGCATAGCCTCGGAACATGGGGTTGACGAGTTTGATTCCATGGGACAGGCTGCTTGGAACAACATAACTCGGGCTGTTTAGGTATAAAAACAAAGCAGTTAGTTTGCTTCTGAGGCCCTGGAGCCACTTTCTCTAATAAGCCATAGAACAGGGTGTGGTAACTAGTTGAAGAGGACAAAAGTATGCACTGCAGAGCCTGGGCAGGTATTTCTCTATTAGCTGGGTGATACACAAATTAAGAGAGAGAAAACACACTGCAGTCATTCCAGCAAAGTCATCCTTCCAGAGAGACCCTTCCACACAGCACATTGAACTTAAAGCTCTGGCCACACTTTTGTCTCAGGTGATTCTCTCCAGAGCAGGGGTTTGCAATTAGTGACTTGGTTTGATTTTGCAGCACTGTGTCTGTCTCAGTATCTGATCAACCACTGAATGAAGTAAATCAAAATCAGTATTAAAATAGCATTATGTTGCTTCAAAGTCTTCTCTTGTAGACACAGTTCCCTGTTGCCCTCTCTTATTTATCCCTTGTTAACAACCTGAAGGAGACACACAATGCCATTTACATCCTTGGTTTGATTTTGTTCAATTGATTGCACAGAGGAGACACCTTCAGATGTCACCAGAGCTGCATTATGTTACACTGTCCTTTGAGCTCATTTAGGCTATGAACCACTAGTGAACATTTCCCAAAGCATCACTTGTATTTTCCCCTTGCTGTGTCATTTTTCTCTATCCAAATCCTCAGCCCAGCAAGAGCAGTGCAATTTGCTGCTCAGTCCATTCAAAATACTCAGAAATGGCCCCAGTATTCCCTCACTTCGTCCTTTTCTCTTCGTTGGCAACAGAGAAGGTAGAGATACATAAAACCAATCTTCCTTTCTCAAGTGGTAACATTAAGAAATGTTCTCTTCACTGGCAGCAGTATGCCCATCTTACCACCAGTAGCAGGACGTGGGATCTCCTAGATTTGGGGGAACACTCACACACCCATCTACAGAAGGGTATAAAGTGACTGCCTCAGACAATGCACTTATCCCTAAAGATCAAATCTCCTCTTTACTGATGACAGACTTCAGAATGTCCCTTTGAGTCCTGGCCAGATGAGATGAGGGAGGGGCCACTCACCGTTTCTTATGCCAAACCTCAGACACCAACTTCTGGTAACTCTTGCACAGGGCAGGTTTCTTATCTGTACGGACCAGTCCACCACATTCCAGAAAGAACTGTGTGAGAGGTGGGCTACAAGGGAGATTAAAGAGAAGTTTCAGTGCCCTGAAGATTCTCCTACTCCTAACTTCAAACAAACAGGCTGATCTGAATCTGCTCCCAGTACAGAGAAGAGATCCTGGAGTTAGTTCTCAGCAGGATGGCTAGTGAATAGTTTAGGGTATGGGTCGTTAGAAGGATATCACTGGGCAGAAGAGAGATGTGAAGAGCCTTCCCATGTGGTAAACACATTGGTCACAATAGAAATGAGGAAGTTTTACTTCCAGTACTCATCTAAATCTAAGACTTGTCTGTAGCCACCAGTTGGCTATTCACCCAGTTTCCTACTGTAAAGCTTCTGTTGCCCTAAAGAAACACTAAATTTCTCTGCCTGGCTGGTTGCTCCCTGCAAGACTCTTGAGAGTCTCAGATCATCACTTTTGATGTTTACTGAAGTCTAGTCAAGACTCTGCTGAAAGGCCCTGATGCCTACCAGTTAGAGAGAGCCTGGAGTGCTGCATTCATGTAGCAGGAGTTCCCAAGATTTTTCATTCCAGTAAGGCCTAAAGCACAAACAAGAGAGGTATGAAACACTTTCCAGACACGCTGCTTTCTACACTCCTCCCCAAAGGAGAGGGAATTCAGCTCTTTCTAGGCAGTCTCTACACTCTGCTCCCAGGAACCTCTCAGTGCAGGTCCTAAAGTTTGCAGAGTTACCCTCACAGCCCTGTCATCAGCTCAATGCAGAGTTACCTCTTGGTTTCAAATCGTCATCCTCTGATTCAGATTCACCTTCATCGGCCACTGCAATTGGAACAGCTTTCAGAGGGTGAGCAGGCAATGGAGAATCCTAAAGACAGAGAAATAAGCATCAGTCAGAGGTTTGCTTTCAGAGATGAGTTGTGAGAGGGATTGTCCTGCACTGGACTCTCTCTAGAAGTTTCCTGTCCCTCTTAAGCTGAGGAGCCCACAACTGGACACAGGACTCCAGATGAGGCCTCACCGGGGCAGAGCAGAGGGGCAGCAGAACCTCCCTTGACCTGCTGCCCACACTCTCCTTGATGCACCCCAGGATGCCATTGGCTTCTTGCCCACGAGGGCACATTGCTGCTTATGTTTAGTTTGTTATCAACTAGGACTCCCAGGTCCCTCTCTCCAGAGCTGCTCTCCAGCAGGTCAAAAGCCATCTGGAAGTCTTACTGGGAGATCCCACAAGCCCTTCAGATATCCTCTTTCAGTAAAAGAGTTTCTATCACAGCAAAAACAGCAGAATCTGTTTGGCTGACTTTGCAACAGTAAAGAACCCCTGTGGCAAGGCCCCAACCCTGGCAGGCTGTGGCACAGACGCACCGGCTCAGGGAACCTGGCGGGTGGGGCGGGTGTGTGTGCGGCCAGGCGCTGCTCCAGGAACACCTCGCGCTCACAGGCGTAGCACCACACGCGGAACGTCGTCAGGTTCACAGTCAGGTTGTGCTTTTTGGCCTAAAATATATATATATGTGTATTAAAAAGAGGAATAATGAAGCTGAAGCACTGAAGCTCAAGCTGAAGCGTTGGGCTACCAGATTGGGTAATGGGAAAGCTCACCTGTGCATGCAGTGTGCTGTGGTCAGCAAAGGACTCCCCACAACCGACGTAAGGACAACCCATCTGGTGAAAGCAAAAGTACAACAGGCACGTCAAAATTAGACCCATGTCCAGTCCAGCCAGCAGCTGCAGCTTCAGGGCTGATCTTGCCAGCTTCCTAACTTGCTTTTTTTTTTTATCCAAGGACCGGAATAAGGTGGAAAATTGGAATTGCTTGGTTTGAGAAAGCAAACCTGGAGCCAAGTTTGCACCCACATAAAGGCTCCGTTCCAAGGAACTGCTCCCATGGGCAGCTGCTCTGTGCAGCCTCACAACACCCGGGCATTCCAGTGTAAAAATAACCTGCCCCTGCCCTCCCGCCTGCCCCTTGTCATTCCTTTCTGCCTCGCTGCACTCAGCAGCATTTTATGAGGCTCACCCTTGCAGCTTCCCTCCACAGGTGCCAGCACAGGCAGGACCCAGCCAGCAGTCAATGCTGTCATTCATTTTAGGACTACCAGGGGGCAGTCACCCATGAGGAGGGAACTGTTACAGTCTGGCATGTTCTGACAGAGTTAGCCTTTCATCTAGGGAGACTCTTCCTTGGAATCCATCTAAAAATGGTTGATAGCTCTAATGTGAACCCCTTCTTTGTTTCCTGTTCTTTTTATTTTTCAGTACAATGCTTCATTTCTTTTTTAAATGATATTAAAGAGAAGTCCCCACCATCCCATGCACACAAAGAACAAGCCACTTTACCTGAAGACAAGCCCAGAGATTTGGTCCCACAGCTCCACAAGACTGGCAAGTTCCCTGCATATTCATGATAAAAGAAGGTTTGTTTGCTTGTTTGGTTTTGAAGTAACCTAGTTCTTCAAGAGTGGGCATGTTCTGTATCAGACAGGCCTCATCAACCTGCAGCTCACAGTATTTCATTTCTTAATACCACACTTCCAGTTCAATGTCCATTTGGCAGCATTTTGGCTGTGACACATTTGAGCAGGATAAAATGACAGTGAGAAAGAGATCAGATGGGGTCGACAAAGGCTGACTTCATGGGACATGAGCATCAGCACTGGAAGAGTTTCTGCCTCTCCTCTGTGGAGACAGACAGCACTTTCTTTGAAAAGCAAACATGCCAACCCATGCACAATAGTTAAAAGGGAAAGGACTGACAACCAGAACAGCCTGTACCTTGGATTTGAGCAGCAGATCATCTCTGGTCACCTCTCCTATGGAATCCAGGTGAGGACAGATGTCTCTTGTGTCCCCCATTGTCACCAACACCCACCCACAGAGTGGGGGTTTCCTAGGACAAGAAAGGACAATTCCATTCAGATTTGCTCTCACAGATTGTAAGAAGATAAATTAGCATGTTTTGCACATTAGAGATTACAATATGCACCTTTAAGGCTCAGAGATCAAACCAAGTCTAAACCTGGAGTCATTCATATTGTCTAGCACAGTTCTGACCTGTTGTTGAGTGGCTGCATTGTGGCATGGTAGGTGAGCAAGTGAGGCAATGGAGAGGAGAAGGGAACACTTGGATAAAGCCAATAATCTGTGCAGTGAGGAATGCAGGGAGGTGCTCAGCACACAGGCAGAGCCTCAGCAGCACGGCTGCAGATTCAGTTTTGGGTCTGGGGGTGGATTTGCTGTAGCCTCAAAATGCAAAGAGCAGTACAGCAATCTACCAGCCACCCTCTTCTCAAACTCCCAGGCTGCCTGGTTCACACAGAACCCCTGAATGATGCACAGTCCTATGGCAATAAATAAAAGCTCCCATTAGCTCCTACGTGTTTTACACGTCACCTCACCACTCTCATAGTCCTCAAACACTCTGTGCTCCAGGAACCCAACAAGACTGATGAGCTTTGCCTTCCTCCTAGAAACTAGGTGTCCTGTGCAAGCTTGGCAAGGTGGAGGGGAAAACAAACGTGGTGCTCTGAACACACCACAGCATGAAATGATACACAGCTCATTAGCCTGTTTGCATGAATCCTGGGTTAAAAGCAAAAAGGTGCTGCAGCCCAAGACACAGGTATTTAGCCTGTGGTGTCTTGGGGCTTCACGCTACCCACCCTGTGCTGATCTGGACCTAACATTTAGTTGTTGGGCTACTTTATCAGACATTCTGTTGTACATGAAGCTGGGCAAGAGGGAATTAGGCTTAAATGATCTGTAACACAGACAACCAGTTTTCATTCTCTCAGGCATTTACCACTGCAGAGACAGATTTTGAACAATGTGAGCCACACAACTCTCAAAGACTGTTCAAATGTAATAACACACTGTTCCACCCAGCTAGTACATCCCAGCACTGCAAGTACAAAGGATTTCATAGCTGTGTGCTTATGAGCACAATAAACACTGTCACGGTGGTCTATGGGCATGTGAAGGACTTTAAACATGGCTGGTAACATGCAGCCACAAAAAGAGAGATGAAAAGAGTTTATGTTTCTGAAGCATAGTCAAAGTAACCTCACTCATGGCTGATGAAAGAAGAAAGACAAATGATATTAACAACAGAGATTAGGATCCAGAATAACACTCCTGTCTGGAAGCAGGTAGGAAAAGCTCCCATCATTACACAAAGAAATGGAAAAATCTGATCAACTTGAAGTTCATCTCCAGCAGCATGGCTGCTACACTCTGCTGCTTTCACATTTTGAGAACATTTGAAAGGGTTCCCAGTGTTATCTGGTCTGAATCACTGACAGCAGGGAGAAAAGGAGAAAAAAGCCAGGATAAACGATTAAGCCATATCAGCAACACTTATCTCAGGAGATGAAAAGCTTGCCTAGCACCTTGTCTTGGCAGAACACAAACCTCGAGGATAATGATATAACAATGTTTTTCCAGCACTCTTTGGATCTGAATAGACTGAAAGGGAGGAGCAAAGCAAAACTGGAGGGGAAAGAAAGCATATCTGCAGGCTGGAAAACAGAACAGTGGTTGTGAGCAGGATCTCAGTAACCCCTGGCTTAAACAACTGAGCAACTGCATGCAGTTTCATGGAGAAGCAAAGAGTAGCATGTAAAATATGTTGACTTAAAAGACAAGTGACAAGACCACACTTTGACAAACAAACATAAAACTGGGGCACTTTCAGGCTCCGACTCCATTCCCCAAATCCACCCCTTTTCCCAAACCATCAGCTGGTCCAGTTTAAACAAACAGAAGGATCAATGCTCTGTTTCCTACTTCACCTTCCTTGATTTCTTATCTCGTTCCCAGAAAACCTAACGAACAAAACACTGCTTTAAAATTAACTCCAGACTCATCTTCAGCAGCTTCAGCTAACTGGGAAGGGCTTTTGGAGCAGACTGAGGCAGGTACAGTCCTGGAGATGTGGATGGGTTTGTACATTCCGTGGGATCATCCCTCTACTCAAAATTAAACCTATGCCTTTGAACTCCCCAGCACTGGGATGCTGATCTTCCCACCTAGGGCTTCCCTTCCTGAACAACACAGGGAAAAACCTCCTTTTTGCCTCTCAGCCCTGACTGAATGCATCAGAAAAGATGTGAGTCCTAACTGCTCAGAAGGAGGTATTCAATGCCTGCCTTCCCCCACAGCTCTGCCCTCAGAGCCTTAGCAGGAGCACACAGCTTTCAAATGCTGCTCAGGAAAGCAGGAATTTCATAAAAGCACTGCCACAAAGCTTAACTCTGCCTGTCAAAAATGTACCTTGTACGAGGGGAAAAGAAGTTCCCTGCAAACAACTCCTTCAGCCCGTCTTTCTCAAGCACGTCTGTGCAAGAACAGTACATGAACATGTCAGAACAATTCCACAGCAACCTACTTTCGGTTGCTTCAATTGCTGCCAAACTCGGTGTCTCTGCCTTCCACAGTCACATATTTCTCAGGGTTGGGATTGGGGGTGGGTTTTTTTTGGCTCAAAACAACTGTGTGATGTTGTACCAAAGCTAGAGCCGGCTGTCAGGGATTTCTGACACACGCAGACGGGTGGTGTGCACACGAACTAAATAAAACTGACTAAACAAAAGAAATCCCAGCTCTGTTCGTCTGCAAAACGCCAGCTCTGCTCGCTCATCTTGCATAACCTACCATGGAAAAGAAGTTATCTGCAGCTCTTAGTGGCATTTTATACTTGAGATGCTAAAGAAAGAAACACCTACTGAACTGCCCAGCTGACAAGGAAGGAGCAGAAACCAGGCGCTTCTGAGCTCAGCGTTTGCAGCGTGTCACACATCGGGACGCCAAGCGTTTCATGTGGAGCAGGCAAAGGAGACCAGGTTGGAACTGAGGTTTATTACGTGTCGTCACAACACGACGGCGCACACACACATGAAGCCTTTAAGAAAAAACAACCCCACACAGCTCTGGGAACTGCCCCCTCGCCCTGCTACGTGCAGCTGATCCCCTCCTGACAGACGCTGTGACAAGTGAGTGAAGTCAAGTATAAATACCCATGGATCGGGGCAGGACCAGCCACCGGCCGCCCCGCAGGGTCCCACTGCGAGGGTCGCGGGGGCAGAGGCCGCGAAAGGCACCAGGCCCGGAGGGGCCGCCCCTGCAACCCGGGTACGGCGGGATCCCGGGGGAGAGGGGCCAGGCCGGAGCCCCCCGGCCGCTGGTGCTGCATCATCATCATCGTCGTCGCCGGCGCGGCCGTGCCCCCGCAGCCCCGCGGCCGAGGCGGAGCGGCCGCTGCCGCGCCCCGTGCCGAGGCCTGCCCGCCCCCCGGCCCCGCCGCCGCCCCCGGCCCTCGCTCACCTGCGGGATGCTCGGGGCGCCGGGCCCCTCCGCGGGGCCGCGCCTGGCGCCGGGCGGCCGCTGTAGGCCCGGCAGCGCGGGGGGAAGGGCCGCGGCGCCCCGAGCAGCGCGGGGAGGCGGCGGCGGAGCGGCGGAGCGGCGGAGGCCGGGGGTGGGGCGGGGGCCGGGCCGCGGCGGGGCGGGGAGGAGGCGGGCGGCGGCGCGGCCCCTGCGGGCCCCGGGAAGGCGGGGGGTTGCTCGGAGAGAGGGTCCGTCCGCAGCCCGCGGAGCGCGAGCGGCCGGAGCCCCCGGCGGCGCGTCTGCTGCAGCAGCTGCTGCTGGAGGGGCGAACCCCGGCTCTGCTCAACCGGCGGCGGGGACACGGCGCCTGGAGCTCCGGCCGCTCGGGGGTTGGGCCACCGGCTCGACGTGGTGCAGCCCCGTCCTGCTGAAGGGGACGGGTGTTAAAGCACCAGCGGGTCACAAGCGCTTCCCAAGGCGTCTGTTCTCCCCGGCGTCCCGGACAGCGGCCTGCGGGCGGCGGAGGTGGCTCTGCCGGGTCGGTGCTAAACAAAGAGGCCCTCGGGACTGAACGGGGTCTGGTAGGAAAGGATAAGTTCATAGAATGGTGGGGGTTGGAAAGACCCTGCAGAGCCGCTCCAGCCCAGCCCCTGCTAAAGCAGGTTCCCCTGGCTCAGGGGGCACAGGAACGTGTCCAGGTGGGGTTGGAAACCTCCTGAGAAGGAGCCTCCTGGGCAGCCTGGGCCAGGGCTCCCTCACCTCAGCACCGAAGGAGTTTCTGCTTGTGTTCCAGTGGAACTGTTTGTGTTCCAGCCTGTGCCCGTTACCCTTGGTCCCGTCACTGAATGTAGTGTCCCCCCATCCCCCTGACACCCACCCTTTAGCATTGATCAGCATTGATGCGGTTCCCCCTCAGCCTTCTCCAGGCTGAACAGCCCCAGGTCCCGCAGCCTTTCCTGGTAAGAAAGATGTTCCAGCCCCCTCAGCATCTCGGTAGCCCCGCGCTGGCCTCTCTCCAGCAGTTCCCGGTCTGCCTGGAGCCGGGGAGCGCAGGACTGGCCCCAGGTGGCGGGGCTGGGGGCTGGGGGCTGCGGGCTGCGGGCTGGGGGCTGCGCTGAGGGCTGGGGGCTGCGCTGGGGGCTGCGGGCCGCGCCGGGCCCGGGCGCTGGCAGCCGGGCAGGGCCGCCGGGCTTCGGCGCGGGATGGTGACGTGATCACCGCGCGTCGAGGCGAAGCTGAGGGCTCAGGGCCCGCAGAGTGGCGGCCGGGGCGGCGGGCGGCAGCCGGGGCCATGCCGGCCAAGAAGTCCTTCCGCCGGCGGAGGGAGGACTCCGAGGAGGAGGAGGAGGACGAACAGGTCGCTGAGGAGGTCAGGTGGGTCGGGAGCCCGTGGAGAGCCCGGCCGGGGCGTGGGGGCGCGCTGGGCCCCGCGGCCGTGGGGAGGGCGAGCCCGGCTGCGCGTTTATCCGGCGGTGTCACGGCACATCCTCACGTCACGTCATGCCGCCACTTACAGCTGTCTGCTTACCTTATTCAGGCCTTTCGGGGTTTGGGTGCTTCTTCCTCAGCTGAGGGAAGGCACCTTGCAGGCGCTCATCCAGCAGATGCCATACGCTGCTTTCTGGTTGCTTGAATACCTGGAATTCCTTAAGTTAAATAGAAAATATCTAACTGATCTGTATCTAGGAACGTGGACACTCACATGCAGAAGTTGAAAGCCAAGTCTGTCCAGAAGATTCTGTGTTGTCTGCAGGAAATCAAGGTAGTTGATTAAATACAAAGCATCAAGTACTAAGTCAACTGTTTTTTCTTCAGGTTGAAAGTTGAGGAAGCCAAAGAAGTTCAGAGCCTCAGAAAGCGACCTAATGGGGTGAGGTAAGGGATGTAGCCCCAAAGATGTGAAGCTGTGTTTTGTCCTGAGAGTGCCATGTCACAGTAAATGTCTCTCTTGTCACCTTCCTCCTTTCTGTAGAAAGCACGATGTGTTGGATAGTGAAAACCATGTTTGTGGTAGAGAAGTTTCTGTATTGAAGCCTGAGGATGGAAAAGAGGGGGAGTTTGGTGTAGGTGCACAGTGTCAGTTTACAGTGAGCAAAGTCTGTTCTGTATCCCAGCTGTGGGAAAAAAGGATCAAGACTGGGATTCTCCATGAAAAGCATTGTCACCAAATTACTGTTGTGCTGTTGAGGTTTCAATTGGACGCCTTCAGAACCTCCATGCTAATTGCCCTCTCATCTAATGCTGTCAATTAGCTGATGGTCTGGTTGAAATGTGTGCCAGCAATGAACTATGTTCCTCATTTTGGTGACTGGCTGTAAGGCATTAAAATCTACCTTAAGTTCTCCTCAGAGCAGTGACAATTCTCTGTCCCTGTGGAGGGATTGGTAAGACTGCCAGTCTGGTGTTCATCCAGTCTGTGAAACCATCAGTTACATTTAGAGGAGGACCAAGAAATGCAGTGTTATTGGTAATATGTTTCCTTCCACTGAATTTTATTGATTTCTTTCTCTGCCTGACTAGTGCTGTAGCTCTGCTTGTTGGAGAGAAGCTGCAAGAAGAAGCAGCACTTGTGGTAAGTGCCAGACACTTTCATCACCTCAGCACTAAGGTGTCACGATGGGAAAACTTCCCTGTGGTCCAGACAGTGGCTGTACGAGTCTGGCCTGGGGCAGGCCTGATGTCACAGCTCAGTGACATCAGTGACAACCAGTGTCTTCCGTGGTTTTATCCAGATGTTCAAGGCTAGTGTTATACTAGAACAAGCTTCAGGGTTTTTCATTGTTTCTTATTTTACAGGATGACCCATTCAAGATAAAGTCTGGGGGAATGGTGGACATGAAGAAGCTGAAAGAAAGAGGCAAGGACAGGTGGGTACATGTGAGCTCTGGAGATCTCTCCCTGGACTAGTATTAAATGAGAGCTAGTAATGAAGTAACCAGATGTTGTGTTGCTTTGAGGAGTTCAACATAATGCAGTTTGACCAGTAACTGTTACCCTAACTTGTCAAGTTAGTTAAAAAAACAAACAAAAACCTCCAAGAAAAGCCCAAAACAACAGTAAAAAAGAACCCCTAAACCTCTAAACCTTGTGGTTTCTATTTAGGATTAATGAAGAGGAAGATCTAAACTTGGGAACTTCCTTCTCAGCTGAAACCAACAGGCGGGATGAAGATGCTGACATGTAAGTCGTGCTGTGTTGTGTCTGGGATGTTGAATTCAGGCTTGAGTGTCCTCTCACAATTTATTTTTTTAATGTCTTGGATTCTGAGTAGTCCCAGAAACAGCTTCCCAGTGCTACCTGAGATTTGCTCTTTCACCTCCTGGCTGCCAGACGCAAGGAGGGTTTTGCATGGACAAAGATGGGAGGCGCCAACCAGCCAGCTTGGCATTACATACCCATGGGAGCCTTCCCTGCTGATTGTGAAAGAGCTTGTAGCATCTGATCATTTCTTGGACAGAGTAGCACATACATTACTTCATTGACTCATACAATGGAAGGGTTTGGAAGGAACCTTTAGAGATCACCCAGCCCAACCCCCTGCTAAAGCAGATTCCCCTTGACCAAGGTGCACAGGAATGTGTCCGGTGGGGTTGGAAACCTCCTGAGAAGGAGCCTCCACACCCTCCCTGGGCAGCCAGGGCCAGGGCTCCCTCACCTCAACAGTGACATAGTTTTTTCGTATGTTTAGGTGGAACTGTTTGTGTTCCAGCTTCCTGCAATTGATGTTAGCTGAGCTGTTTTGGAGAGATGATTCATTCCGTTCTCCTAGCTGTGGGGACAGTGATGGAGTACAGGAAACAATTAAATGCTGTATGTCCCTCATGTGCTGCTGTCTAGGATGAAGTACATTGAGACTGAGCTGAAGAAGAGAAAGGGGATTGTGGAGAATGAGGAGCAGAAGGTGAAGCTCAAGAATGCCGAGGACTCTCTGTACGAGCTGCCAGAGAACATCCGCGTCTCCTCTGCCAAGAAGACTGAGGAGATGCTGTCCAACCAGATGCTGAGTGGCATTCCTGAAGTGGACCTGGGAATTGAGTACGTGCTTCACAGATCTGTTGGTCATGGCCTGAACTGCCAGGATTGTTGATTGGCAGAGCAGCAGTATGGCTGGTTTGTGGCTCCCTGATGGGATTGAACCTTGCTCTGGATTAGCGTGGGATCGAGTGCAGGATGTTGTACACAGGGATGGGGCTGTGGTGCTGCTCCACCATGTGACACCTGGGGAGAGGTTCTTAAGCTTTGTGACTTGAATCTAGCACCTTTCTGGAGGATCAGTTTATATCCTGCACTGAAAGAGGATGCACTGAAGATGCAGCTCCCCTTTTGCTTTGAAACAGTGTCTGCTTTTACAGCACTGTCTCCTCTCTCAAAAACCCCATCCAGTCCTATAGCAGAGCTATTACTATCCCCAACCCCCATCCACGTAGCACTTCTGTGCCTAATACCCTTTCTGAATGTTAATTATTTTTGTTCTTGGTTTTCCTTCTAGTGCAAAAATCAAAAACATCATCTCAACTGAAGAGGCCAAGGCCAAGCTGCTGGCAGAGCAGCAGAACAAAAAGAAAGACAGTGAAACTTCCTTTGTTCCCACCAACATGGCTGTTAACTATGTCCAGCACAACAGATGTAAGTCTCACATAGCTTTCCTGAGCCAGGTGTGACCCTCTCCTCTGCTGCAGAAAAGCAGTTAGTTGAGAAAGAGCTTGATGCAGTAGAAACGTGTGTCTTGGCCCTGTGCTGGAAATGCCTGCCTTGTCTGTCTTCTAAATGATGAGTAACTGGGAGAAGCCATTCTGTAGGCTGGCAAGGCAGACAGGTAGTCAAGCAGACACAGACCTTACGAGGCGGGAGATGGGAATTAATTTCCGGGGGCGCCTCTCACACCAGAGCCATCTGGAGGGAAGGCAGCCTTCTGCTGTGCCTCACCATGCCTACAGGGGTGCTTTGGAGTCAGATTTGTGTGTTCTGAGGGAAAGGAAGTGTCTATGAGCCACTTCTGGTTAACTAGTGCTGCTGAAGTTTGCTGTCTCCCACCTTGCCTGTATCAATAACCCCTAGAAACCAATTACAAGAACACTCGTTCTGCGGTTCTGTTGTTGCTACTAAAGATCTGTTGTAACAAATACCACAGAAATACATCTGCCTGAAAAACACTGCTCTAGGTAATATTCCTCCTGTGATGTTTTCCTTCTCTCAGTTTATCATGAAGAGCTGAATGCACCAGTGCGAAGGAACAAAGAGGAGCCAAAGCCCCGTCCCCTGCGAGTGGGGGATACAGAGAGGCCAGAACCTGAGCGTAAGTTCCTCATCTGCAGAGACTCTGAAACTCCTCAGGGGTGTTGCACAGAGAAATGATCTTCTGTGGGTACCCTGAGGTAGTGGGGAAACTCAGCCCAAGTCTGTGAGAGACTGTTGCACCTGGTGCACCCCTCCTAGGTCACAGATGAAGCCCTCTGGATGGAGGATGCTTTTAGAGATGCCCAAGAGTGGATTAGCAAAGGTCACACCTGAAACATGTTGCCAAAGCTGGGTGATAAGGGTTTGATGCAAGCTAGAATAGGAAGAGGTGCAAGGCTGGGGAGCATTGACAGCTAAAGCAACAATCCTTCATGTAGCAAAGGGCTGTGGTGAGGAAAGTGGTGGAGTTAAGGAAACGTCTCCTGTGAAAGAACAAGGGAATACTCTTCCCTTTCCTTTGAAGGGCCTCCTGCAAATCACAAATGTCCAGGCAGTGAGAAGCAACAGATGATTATCATTGTGAGATAGTCAAGAAGATGAAAGGACAGGAATAACATTGCTTTCTCTTTCTTTGGAAGGGTCTCCTCCGAACCGCAAACGGCCACTCAACGAAAAGGCAACGGATGATTACCACTATGAGAAGTTCAAGAAGATGAACAGGCGCTACTGAGGGCCGTGGGCTCAAGCCTTTGCACTTCTGCTTTTCCACTAATAGAGGATTTTGAGTCAATGACCTCAACTGGAGCTGGGGCGAGTGGCTGCCTTCACCTGCTGGTGTTACCTACAAAAGGTTTTGTTGTGTTCTTGCAGTGAATCAGTTTGCAGATGGTTGTGAACTCTCTGGTCAGTGAAATCTTGTATATAGCTTATTTTCAGTTATAAAATGTCTTTTGTAAGAGCTTTCATGGTTGGCATTTTTTTAGTGAGAAACAAACTTGCTTTTACGGGTTCTTTTGGCCTCTTAAAAACCACACCGATGAAAACAGACAAAAAAGATCCTTTAAAAGCCACAGCGCTGCTTGTCTTGTAAATATAAACGGAAGCTTCAAAGCCACTTTGCTTGAATGTCCCTTGTCATCAGCGAGGAAGGGACAGCAGCGCCCGGGTGTCGCTCCCGCGCGTTTCTGTCGCTGCCGCCGTGCAGCTCTGGGGCGCCGTGTCCCCGCGATCGCTGCCGGCAGGGCCGTGCCGAGTAGCGCTGGAGCGGCAGCGCCGTGTTTAAGCGCGTTCTGCCGCCGCACCAGGCTGCAGGGCCGGGCCGTGCCGGGCCGTGCCGGGCAGCGAGCAGCCATGGCGGCCGCCCGCCGCGCCCCGGCCCCGCCCCCGCCCTGAGCCGCGATGGCGGCGGCGGAAGCGGAAGCGGAAGCGGCGCGGCGGGCCGGAAGCGGCGGGCGGCGGCGGGGCCGTGCGGGCCATGAAGCTGCGGCGGGGCGCGCTGCGGGCGGCGCTGGCGCTGCTGCCGCTGCTCGGGCCGGCGGCCGCCGTGGAGCCCATCAGCCTGGGGCTGGCCATCGCGGGCGCCGCCGCGTCCGCGCTCACCGGTTTCATCTCCTACCCGCGGCTCTACTGCTACTTCAAGGAGTGCTGCCTGCAGCGGCCCGAGCAGCGAGCCGCCGCCGGTGCGGGCCGAGGCGGGGCCGGCGCGGGCCGAGGGGACGCGGCGGGGGTGGCGGACGGCGGGGTGAGGGGCCGCGGCAGCCGGGCAGGGCCCGCGGGGCCTACGTGAGCCGCAGGGCGCGGCCGGCCCTTTGCCCCCTGGCCCGGGGCTGACTGCTGTGAGGCCGCGGTGGGTGCTGGACCCTCCTCGAAGCCGGCGGCACCCGCGGCCCGGCTCCCTCCAGGCTGTTAATAGTGTGGTCTCCCTGTCCAGCTCTGCAGGAGAACTTGGACAAGAAGCTGTTCGGGCAGCACCTGGTGAACAAGGTGGTTGTAAAGGCTGTGAAGGGCTTCTTGAACAACACCAACACCAAGAAGCCTCTTGCCCTTTCCTTGCACGGGTGGACTGGAACAGGCAAAAACTTTGTCAGTAAGATAGTCGCCGAGAGCATTTATAAAAGAGGTCTGGAGAGTAAATATGTCCATCAGTTCGTGGCAACTTTACACTTTCCTCATGCTCACAGCATCAATCTCTACAAGGTAAGAGTGTGTTGTGGGATCTGTGGTGGTGGGGCACAGCTCTGCTGCAGTGGCTGCTGTGTGCAGTTATAGATGTTGTGGCATGATCAGGAACCTAAGTGTTTCTATCCAGCAAAACACAGTCAGTGCCGCTTTTGTGATCCTCTGTACAGAACTGAGTAGATCCTGACATCCATCAGAACTTTTTCCCGTGAATGTGAATTCTTTTGCCTGTGTTTTGAGTCTCTCCTTAGGTTAACTTTCATTCTGCAGTTTGCTTGGAGACTTAAGGCTAAGTGTGATTCAGCAGGTTTGCAGGGTTAGTTGATAGGCTGGTGGGCACTGCAGAAAGCCAGCAGTTCATGGTTCTGAGGAGCCACCCAGTCACCTCTAAACGTGTCAAGTACCATGGCAAGCTGAAACATGGATGTACTTTTCAGGTTTAGTGCACACTGAGCAAGTTATTTAGTTTGTATCCATTCCCCAGCTGTAAGATAAAATCATAACGTATTCTTTTGTCATAAAGGCCCAGGTAAATGTTATTTGGGATTGTTCTGCTGCTTTGCTGAGTTTCAGCACAGTTCTGTAGGCAGATGGGTATGACATGGAGCACTAGCTCAGGTGCATGTTCTCTGGGTTTGGGGTTTTTTATCAGCAGAGTTGGAATGAGGACCATTGTCTTGTAGTACTGAGGGTTTCTGTCCAGTTGGTAGTTGTTACAAATGGGAATGGGATGATCTAAAAACCTTATTTCTAAATGGAGGAAATATTTCCTCTCTTACAGCTTACCTTTCCCCTTCTTGTAACTGAGCTATTTTAAGATAAAATGAGTCCTTTTCTGGTTTTGTTTTGAGGTGAATACTCTTGGGAAATGTGCTGCCCAAGGCAGCAGGAGAACCTGTCACTTCTTATCTACAATACACCCCATGCTGCCCTTGCAGTTCAGAGACTGAGTAAAGAGTAAACATCAAAAGTGAATCATGGAAAATGGCCAGAACAGTTACATCTCATTCATCTGCCAGCAGATCAACCTTTTTTCCCCTAGTTACTTCATTATTGATCTTAAATGCAACACTGAAGTGAGAGACTCTTTAAATACAGTAAAGCATCAGCCTGTCTGAGAATACTGTGTTTTAAGAAGGTCTCGTAATTGCCCTCATTTACCTTCTGAATCATTAAAACCCAGGGCTGAGAACTGAATTCTGTCTCTGCTTCTGGTAGGAGGTACAATGTCTTCACTGGTGCTATTCCAGTAGCAAAATTAATACTGTTTGTAGCTTTGACACCTAAAGAAGTTGTTGGTTGAGATAAAAACAGTTTAACAATTGAAATAGAAGAGACTGTTCTAAGAATAGCAATAAGAATAGCAATGAAAATGAAGATAAGAGAGAGAAATGAAACAAATGATGCCCAGTGCAATTGCTCAGCACCCACTGACCGATGCCTGAGCAGCAATTGGCCCCTCCTGACCAACTGCCCCCAGTTTTACAGTGTGCAGGATGCCCTGTGGTATGGGGTGGCTCTTTGGCTAGTTGGGATCAGCTATCCTGGCCGTGCTCCCTCCCAGCTTCTTGGGCATGGCCTCACTGGCAGAGCATGAGGAACTCAGAAGTCCTTGAATTATGGTAAGTGCTACTGAGCAACAACTGAAACATGGATGTGGTGTTATTATTCTCACACTAAACCCAAACCACAGCACTGCACCAACTACTAGTGAGAAAACAAACTCTATCCCAGGCAAAACCAGGACACCCACACTCTCAGTGACCTAAAACTTGTCAGAACCAGCGTGAGATTTTGTTTACTTACAGCTTTTCAGCATGTTTTAGTCAAGAAGCTAAAGCTATTAAAGTGACACCGTTGAAATGGCTCTTTCAGGACAAAGGTCAATAAGCAGAAGTGCTGTTTTCTGTCTTTTCAACACAAACTCTTTCATCATCTTTTATTTGTGTGCCCCTCAGGACCAGTTGCAGTCGTGGATTAGGGGAAACGTGAGCATCTGCCCCAGATCACTCTTCATATTTGATGAAATGGATAAAATGCATGCAGGGCTCATTGATGCCATCAAGCCATTCCTGGACTACTATGAGCTCCTGGATGGGGTGTCTTACCGACAAGCCATCTTCATATTCCTCAGGTGAGAAGTGACTGCTTGGGTTTGCTGTCACATACACTCCATGCCTTTTATACCTACCTCTAGCTACAGTCTTTGCTTTCTCTTCATTTAGCAATGCAGGAGCTGAAAAGATAACAGAGGTGGCACTAGACTTCTGGAGAAATGGGAAGACAAGGGAAGATATACAGCTCACAGATATCCAAAATGCACTGTCTGTGTCTGTCTTCAATAACAAAAATAGTGAGTAGAACTGCCATTGCTTTTGGGGTGGGGGAAGTGCCACAAAAGGATGGGCTGCATTTAGCTCTGGGGGGTTTTTTACAGCTGTGTTTTCTACTGGATGTGGCCCATTCAGTTAGTAAGGAGCCACAATGCAATTTTGGGGCAAACAGTCAGCTCTTGAGATGACAAGGAGGTTTTGGAGCTCTATGTGCACCTTGGCTACCAGTGTGTTTGCTGTCTGCTGGGTTACATGTGTTGGGGGAAGCTTTTTATTGACATACTACAGGGAAAACAAACAGAAATGCTGACAGTAAGGCTAGATATTGCAGTAGCTGAAAAATCTTTAACCAATAAAACATTTTATTATGGGAAAGCCACCTCCTTCACCCCCAGCCCACTCAGCCTGTCTTGCTCAGCCTGTTTAAAGCCTTCAGGCAGCTATTTCAGAGCAACAAGCTGACCTGCCAGCCCTGCTGTGGGCAGTCCAGTGTTGCCTAGATTTCCTCACACAGGCCTTCCAGTGAGAAGCAGTTTTGAGTCAATTGTGCTCTAAAACTAGCACTGGAAGCAATATTACAGAGCTTTTTAAAAAGCTCAGATGCAGGCTCTAAAAAAGGAGCGAGAAAAGTGGTCTGGGAGAGCTGATAAGAGATAGAAACCTGTTGTGTAGGGGAGAGAGGGGAAGGTATGAGACTAGAACCTGGGCAGCCAGGCTTACATACATTCAGTGAGGATGATATGTCTGTCCAAAACTTTATGCACAAGGTACTATGAGAAAGGGCTTGTGTTTGGCCCAGCTTGTGCATTGTAAGTCTCTAAAATCACGGGTTAATTCTTACTGGTATGTAGCTGGGGCTCTGATGTAGCTCTTGCTCCCATTAACCCATGGCAGTATTTAACCAGAGGAGCTATTAACAACCTCCTTCTCTTTCCCTTTGTAGGTGGGTTTTGGCACAGCACCTTGATTGATAGAAATCTCATTGACTACTTTGTTCCCTTCCTGCCTCTGGAATACAAACATGTGAAGATGTGTGTCAGGGTGGAGATCGAGTCGCGTGGCTACGCTGTGGATGAGGAGATTTTAACCAGAATAGCTGATGAGATGACCTATTTCCCCAGAGAGGAGAGAATTTATTCAGATAAAGGGTGTAAAACTGTGGATGCCAAGCTGGATTATTATTATGACTTTTAAAACACTTCATTGCTAGAACCCACAAAGAAGGAAATTTAACTTAATCACAAAGTGGAGAACCTGGGACATTTCATTTTTAAGCACTTTTTAAAGGAAGGAACGTTATTTTTCAACTGGTGTGTAAAGAAGCAGCAGTGCCTCTGCATTTTCCTTCTGCCACTCATCATGGCTCCCAAATACCTCACCCTTGTGTTGTTAAAGAAACTGTGTCCTGATTGTGGGGGGCCTGTGTCTGGCAGAGCTGAAGATTCCTCTTGGATCATGTTATGATCAATCATTTGGCAGCCTGTTGGCAGGTACAGAAGGACTGAGGCTGTGACCTCATTTCACTTGGGTTTCAGTTCAATGTGGATGATCTGTAGACAATAGTGAGCATTTGAATCAAGGTATTCCTGTCTTCTGTGTCTTTTGTCCTTGAACAGCTCAGCTCTTGCAAAGGTAATGGGAACTGTGTAATGAGAAAAAAGCCAGAGTCTTCTACTCAGCATCATGCAGAACCAGAGTCTTTCTCAAAGCAGTAGTATCATTTGGCCTCTTGAATGTCAAACTAAGCAGATGAAACTCTGGTGTGAGTACTGTTCAGTGGGTGGACTTAATATTACGAGTTAAAATCTTTGGCTGCCATGTCAGTGTGGTTGGTTCCTATTCTTGGTTAGTGTTTTATGGATAAAGTTGCTCTCCCAGGAGGGGGAGATGTGCTTTGTGACTGGTGAATCAGCTTCACAGAAAGGGTGTCACTTCATGGGAACAGGTTAAGTTGGTTTTTTTCACCAAGGAAAAGGAAAAGTGGGTTCTGCTCTTCACCTCCATGTAGAAATCAGGGGCCAACGTGCAGAGTTTTCCCTTTTTCATCTTCTCACAATACCATATGCCTTTAGGGTCAGGATAGAGATGGATCCAAAGGGGGTTGGGGGGAGGGGAATGTGAAATGTGTCAACTGGGGTTACTGTGAAGAGTGTCAGACTTGTTTCTCAATGTGAGCACTGCAGAGGCTTTTTTCACTCCAGTTTCTATTCAAAATAAACTTTTCTCATCGAAATGGATTCCTTGGCTACCTTCTGGTGTCCTGTGCATTGAGTTATTTGATGTTCATTCTGCAGAAGCTTCTCCTGTTGAGGAAGAACACACTGTGTGTCTGTGAAGCATTCAGCTGTGCTTAAATACTGCATCTCCCTTCTTGAGTATATGAGATGGGACTCTGCTACCTGGTTAAACAAATGAAGTTTGGAGTGAAAATGCACTTCTAGACCATCACTATTAACACACTTGTGTGTTTTTTGGAGAGGCAGGATTTGAAGATGTATATGTGCTCAACAGTATCATAAGGATGGACTTGTCTTCTAGAGACTAGGTGCAACCAGCTTGCCAGCTCCTCCTCCTGCTGTGGCACCTCTGTCTGAACACCCTGCAGGCTCTGACTGAAGCCATTTATGTTTTCAGTGGCAGCATCTTGAACTTTTCTCTGCAAGGGGAAGAAAAAAGATAGGGGGCCAGGAAGACTCCAACTGCCCAGTTCTGCTCAGAAGTTGTGCAATATGCAAATTGTCAGTTGGCAAAGGAGTGCTTTGAACTCTGGTGTTTATCTGTTTCTTTGACCTTCTGATTATAGCAAAGGACTGGCTAATGGAAAAAAAAGCAGCCATGAAAATGATCAACTTTTACTACTGCTGGTGTCTTCTCAGCAAGAGAAAGTTCATGGACCTACTGCTGTGACTCCTCCAGCACTCAGTACTCCCAGTTCTGCTTTGTATGCTGTTGGAACACGGCTGATAGCATTTGACAGACAGTGGGAGCAAGTGTTTCATTGTATCATAGCCCTAGGTGGCTCAGGGTAGGTGGAAGCTTCCTCCAGAGGGTGCAGAGCTGATGATGAAAGGCTGAAGACTGCCTCTGTTTTGTGTGTCTTCTGGTCTTGAAAACAGCAGCCCTGGCTAGAAGCATCTCCATCTGGGTAAAAGAAATACATGTGCCTGAAAGCCCCCCTAGATTTGATCTGATTCTGTCATTATTCCTCCCCTTTAGACTATGGTTTCAGAGGTGAGGGCCTCACTCTGTCTTTCTTGCTGTGACTGGTTAACTTTGGCCATTATTGCTCTCAATAGGCCACTTAAAAGTGGATCAGACAACTTAAAATGTCAAGTGGGGAGAGGGCGAAGGGTCTGATCCAGAGTAGCTGAGCAGTCACTGAGACTGAATTCTTCTTACCAAAGTCCAGCACAAGCAGTTGCTGTTGAATTCAGCCTTTGGATCTCACACTGTGCTCATAAAACTGGAGGCAATGGGTTAAAACAGTGATGCAGTCAGTGCTGCTCTTGTGACAGAGCTTCATCTGCCTGTCACCCCGGGCCATCAGCCAAGCTGTGCTGTGTGTGGAGTGCTGCAGAGTGCAAAGTCCTAATGACCACAACAGCTTCTACTTCCCAGGGATGCTCTGTCCTGAGCTTCTGTGTGCATCCCTACAGCACATGACACGGTGCACAAGGGCAGGAAGGGCTGGTGGGGGAGGTGGGAGTTGCCAAGAGCTGTACCTCACTTGAATGAGGCTGTTATTTACACATAGGCTTCATTTCAGTGCTGGAGAGGCCACAGATGCTCTGACCCACAGAGATATGATGAAAGCCTGCCCTGTCGAGCCTTTGCCAGTGAGAGAAGAGCCACCTTGAAGGACAGCTTTCCAGACACAGCCCAGAGAGGAGGAATGGTTAAACAAGCCACCTGGGGCACGTGTGTCCTGCAGGGCCTGGCAGTAAGGTAGGAGATACCTGTCAATAACTGAAGCAGGCAGAGGCTGTAAGGTGTTTTCATAGGTGTCTCTTTCTACTGAGCTGTATTTAGCTGCTGAGTTCCTTACTGTGCTGTTGGATGACTCAACGTGTTTCAGTATCAACGGGCTGTTCCATCTGCTTATCCTTTGCTGCAGAGAAGATTTTTAAGACTCAAGAAAGCTTAACAGAAAGCTGCAGTGCAGCTGGTTGAACACTGCACGAGCTGCTGCTTCCCTGTAGCTGAAAATTACCAAACCAAGAGAGAAAAGTCACTTTTTATTCCAACTGCAGCACAGCAGTAACAGTTAGTGCTTTGTAGTTACCCAAATAGTTTGTATTTGCAGTAATTGTACCTGGATGCAGTATTTACACCTATAAATGTCAGCTACTGGGCAAGACATCATACATGCAAAGCAACAGGCCAGTGTCATAAGGTTACCAGTTGGCTTCCAAGACTGCATCAGTGACAACAAACTCCCTGTGGGGCTGTGAAATGCAATTGGCACTTTCAAATTTAGAGCTCAACACACATGCTAAGCTCTGAGGTAATCTGAATTAACATAATAGTATTGGAGACCTGCAAGTTTTGCATCACATCTTAAAGCAGGTTTAAAGAATAGCCCAGTCCCTCATACCAGTTCTAAGGAAAAAAAACCCACACTACAATCAACCAAGTGGTAGGCACTTCTGGCTTACACTGCAGTGTTTGACCTGCAAGTGATGGGTGATGAAAACCTTAAAGCTTGCAACAGAATTTTAAACCCCAGTCCCTGAGCAGTGGGGGAAAGTTAATTCAGTCTTTCCCATCTTCCTCACTGATCACTCACCCTTCCACACAGATCATCTTTTAATGTTAAAGGCTACTGTAAAACATGATTCTCTCATCAGATTGTGGATTGTTCCCATTTCCCATGCTCCCATTTCCCATACACCCTTCTCTGTGGCTCTCTAGGAAAAGCTCTGTAGTGCTGTTCATTACACTTCAGTATAAAAATACACTATTAAAAATAACTTCTGCCATGGAAGTGTCTTCCAAGCCAGGTGAGAGCAGCATTACCCACTCCTAAACTATAGGGGGCATGTGGGACTACTAAAGATCTTGCTGACTTCAGGCCCAGGAGCCCACATGCAGATCAACGTGACAAGCTGTTAACAGTCAGACCTTTGAGAGACTTTTCTGAGTAAGAACAGGAAAAGGGGCTGGTATGTTTTAACAGTCAAATCCCTCAGATGGGTCCTTCTGCTTAGGAAGACCTGAACTTACCACACAATTTCACTTCATCCCCTTAGATGAATATAAAGTCTCTTTTACACCTTCTTTTTCCCCAAAGCAGCAGAGGGGGAAGCACTTGGAAGGATAAAGCAGCAGAGGCTGTACCCAGTGCACAGAAGCATATGTGTTATGCTTAGAAATTTACAGCTTCAGAGAACAATGAAGGGGGCAACATTTAGATGCTAATCAGTTCAGAAAGGCCAGACAGCTCACTGGTATGTTCACCATCCTCCCTGCAACAGTAAGAAGTGCAAATACACAGACTTCCAAAAGTCATGAAAGGCCTTTGGAGACCCAAAGAGGAATCAGCTCCTGGTTTCTGTATCTCTCATCACATCTTCGTGAATATCCAGCTTGGCCTGTACAGTCTTGCAGCCTTTATCAGAGAAGATTTTCTGCTCTTTTGGGAAGAATGTCATCTCATCAGCCACTGCCTGAACCACCTTCTCATCGACAGCATAGCCTCGGGCCCTCATTTCAGCCCTGACACACATCTTCACGTGCCTGTGCTCCAGCGGCAGGAAGGGGATGAAGTAGTCGATGAGGTTCCTGTCGATGAGGCTGCTGTGCCACAGTCCACCTGGAGGAATTGAGGGGAGGGAAAAATACAATTAGAGGGAGGAGTTTATCTAAACTTGAGCCTGTACATGACAGGATCTATAGGCCAGAGGAAATTCACAAAGCAGTTTGTTGCAAGGAAGAACACGCCAGGTAGCTGAAGGGCTCAGCCTCGTGGTACCTGTCAGTTGTCACTGCTGCCCTTCAGGGTACAGGCTGGAAAATCTCATGTGAGAAAAAGCAGAGTGAAAGGACAGAGGGCAGCAGCCAGAGCATGACAGGAAGGTGGCAGGAAGCAGGGCAGGGTCAAGGGAGGCTGCAGTACAGATTGCAGAGATGAACCACGTGTTACGAAGCAAAATGAATTTCCCCTTTTCTGGGGACAGTGACTTACTATTCTTGTTATTGAAGACTCCTAGGGACAGCATGGGCTCCAAGTCTTTCAGCTGAATCTCTTCCCTCTGTTTTCCACTTGTCCAGAAGTCAAGAGCTGCTTTATTAATTAAATCACCACCTGCATTGCTGTTGATCAAAGAAAAATACACAGTGTTGAGTACAGACACAACTGAACCAGGCAAGCACCTACACAGCCACATGCTGACTCCTTCCTGCTTCAGGGGGAGGGAAAGAGAAAATAGGAAGAATAAAAGTCAGAACTGTGAGTCAAGATAAAGACAGTTTAATAGGTCATGAAAAAAGAAGAAAAAAAGACCCAAGGAGGCTTAAGGAAATCACATACCATCCCCAGAGTCAGACCAATGCTCAGGCAGTCTCTGAAGGACCATCACCTTGGAAGCTGAACCCATTTTCTTTCACAGTCCCAGCTGTGTCCCCTCCCATCCTCTTGCCCAAGTGAGTCTACTTGCCGAGGGCAGTGTGGGAAAAAAGAGAAAGCCTTGAGGCTTTCCAGCACTATCCAGAAACAGCCACAACACTGGTGTGTTATCAACACTGTTTCAGCCACAAATTGAAAACACAGCACCAAAGTGGCCACTGTGAAGACAGGGAACTCCATATCAGTCTAACTCAACACAGGACACCTGTCCCAGAGAACTGCCCCAAAATGAGAACTCTGATTCTGATACAGTCTGTGCTCTGGGCCAGGCTTGGGAGCTCAGCGTGCTGCAGTGGTCTGCTGCACAGCATCAGAGCTCCTAGTGCTCCCCTCTGTCTTAAACAGGGTCTTTACTTCAGAGCAGTTCTTTTGCTGTTCTTTGAATAAGGTCCCATAGGAACATAGAATGGTGGGGGTTGGAAGGGCCCTGCAGAGCTGCTCCAGCCCAACCCCCTGCTAAAGCAGGTTCCCCTCGCTCAGGGGGCACAGGAACGTGTCCAGGTGGGGTTGGAAACCTCCCAAGAAAGAGCCTCCACACCCTCCCTGGGCAGCCTGGGCCAGGGCTCCCTCACCTCAGCACCAAAGGAGTTTCTCCTTGTGTTCCAGTGGAACTGTTTGTGTTCCACCTTCTGTCCATTACCCCTTGTGCTGTCACTGGGCACTAAAGGAAACAAGTGTCACCCCATCCTGACACCCACCCTTTAGGTACTTAATGAGGTCCAACCTTAGCCTTTCCTTCTCCAGGCTGAACAGCCTCAGGTCCCACAGCCTTTCCTCATGTTCTTATCAGAGTTTACACATCATTAGCAAAAGAAATATCTCAATATCTTAAAAGGACTGAAATAGGTGCTACAGACCTGAGGAAGATGAAGATGGCCTTCCTGTAGGACACCCTATCGACGTGCTCGTAATAGTCTAAGAATGGCTTGATGGCATCAATGAGACCTGGATGCATTTTGTCCATCTCATCAAAAATGAAGACAGAGTGGGCACAGGCACTGACATTGCCCCGAATCCAGTTCTGCAGCTGTTCCTGGAAGAAGAGGGAGGAAACCACTGAAAAAACACCTCTTGTATGTGACAGGCTCTAGGGACACCCTTTCACACGGCAGCATCCCACACTTGCTGCTTTTATCTTTTCCTGGAAAGAGGGACATAAATTCTCTCATCCTTTTGACAGGTGATGCTGAATTTAAATGTGAGTTCTTTTTCACAGAGGAAAGACTTTCTAATTCTTTCTGCTTAGTGGATGGATAAGACATGAAAACTAGGCTGGGAAGCCTTGGGGAGGAGAAAGCTGCTTTTTCTTTATTTAAAAAACCTAATGATTCAGTGTTTCACAGAATCATTTTGGTGGGAAAAGCCCTTTTAGCTCCTGGAGTCCTAACCCTCCCTTCACCCTGCCAAGCCCACCACTAACCCAGCCTCAGCACCTCAGCTCCACGGCTTTGCAATAGCTCCAGGGCTGGGGACTCCTCCAGCTCCCTGGGCAGCCTGGCACAGGGGCTTGGGCTCCATGACCTTCGGTCTTTTCCAACCATAACAATGCTGTGATTCTATGCACCACCACAATCAGCAGATGGCATCAGTGAGAATACATTGCCTGGCAACTATTCTCAGTTTTGATTTCCTGGTGTTCTAGTGCCTTTCACTTTCTGCATTCCCTCTTCCCTCTCTCCGAAGCACCAGCTCTGGGAATCCCCGGCTGTATGGTTCTATCCTACACCTCCATTTGTCAGGGATTGGGGGGACATGTGTAGCATAAAACAGCCAAACTCCTTGTACTCAGGGTTTTAGGGACTTAAGGTAACTTATTACCTTGTGTCCTTCCTCACCTTGTAGAGCTCGATTCTGTCATGGTGGGGGAAGTGCAGGGTGGCCAGGAAGAGATGGACAAACTTGCTGCGCAGGCCGGTGGGGTGGACGTGCTCCGCCAGGATCTGGCTGAGGAAGTTCTTGCCAGTGCCGGCCCAGCCGTGGAGCGAGAGCGTCAGCGGCTTCTTGGGGCTGGGGTTGCTGCTGAAGCCCAGCACTGCCTTCAGCACCACATCCTTGGCCAAGTGCTGCCCAAAGAGCTTGGTGTCCAGCTGCATCTTCAGCGCTGTGCGGAGAGGGAGAGCTCAGCACCACATGATCACCAACAGGTCTCTGTCAGCTGAGCATGGCCCCCAGGGGTGCTGGTCACCAGCCATGCATCAGCCAGGCTCAGCATGGCCCCCAGGGGTGCTGGTCACCAGCCACGCATCAGCCAGGCTCGGCACGGCCCCCAGGGGTGCTGGTCACCAGCCATGCATCAGCCAGGCTCGGCATGGCCCCCAGGGGTGCTGGTCACCAGCCACGCATCAGCCAGGCTCCGCATGGCCCCCAGGGGTGCTGGTCACCAGCCATGCATCAGCCAGGCTCGGCATGGCCCCCAGGGGTGCTGGTCACCAGCCATGCATCCGCCAGGCTCGGCATGGCCCCCAGGGGTGCTGGTCACCAGCCATGCATCAGCCAGGCTCGGCATGGCCCCCAGGGGTGCTGGTCACCAGCCATGCATCAGCCAGGCTCAGCATGGCCCCCAGGGGTGCTGGTCACCAGCCATGCATCAGCCAGGCTCGGCATGGCCCCCAGGGGTGCTGGTCACCAGCCACGCATCAGCCAGGCTCCGCATGGCCCCCAGGGGTGCTGGTCACCAGCCACGCATCAGCCAGGCTCCGCATGGCCCCCAGGGGTGCTGGTCACCAGCCACGCATCAGCCAGGCTCGGCATGGCCCCCAGGGGTGCTGGTCACCAGCCACGCATCAGCCAGGCTCGGCATGGCCCCCAGGGGTGCTGGTCACCAGCCACGCATCAGCCAGGCTCGGCACGGCCCCCAGGGGTGCTGGTCACCAGCCATGCATCAGCCAGGCTCGGCATGGCCCCCAGGGGTGCTGGTCACCAGCCACGCATCAGCCAGGCTCCGCATGGCCCCCAGGGGTGCTGGTCACCAGCCATGCATCAGCCAGGCTCGGCATGGCCCCCAGGGGTGCTGGTCACCAGCCATGCATCCGCCAGGCTCGGCATGGCCCCCAGGGGTGCTGGTCACCAGCCATGCATCAGCCAGGCTCGGCATGGCCCCCAGGGGTGCTGGTCACCAGCCATGCATCAGCCAGGCTCAGCATGGCCCCCAGGGGTGCTGGTCACCAGCCATGCATCAGCCAGGCTCGGCATGGCCCCCAGGGGTGCTGGTCACCAGCCACGCATCAGCCAGGCTCCGCATGGCCCCCAGGGGTGCTGGTCACCAGCCACGCATCAGCCAGGCTCCGCATGGCCCCCAGGGGTGCTGGTCACCAGCCACGCATCAGCCAGGCTCGGCATGGCCCCCAGGGGTGCTGGTCACCAGCCACGCATCAGCCAGGCTCGGCATGGCCCCCAGGGGTGCTGGTCACCAGCCACGCATCAGCCAGGCTCGGCACGGCCCCCAGGGGTGCTGGTCACCAGCCACGCATCAGCCAGGCTCGGCACGGCCACTGCCAGGCCCAGCGGGAATGTCTCCGGGCCCACGCGGCCCGCCGACCCCCAGTCCCCGCCGTACCGGTGGCGTTGAGGCGCTGCCCGGCGCTGGGGCAGCACTCCACGAATTTGCAGTAGAAGTTGGGGTCGGACAGGTAGCCGGTGACCGCGCAGGCCACTCCGATAGCCAGGCCCACGCTGATGGGCTCCAGCGCCGCCAGCCCCGGCAGCAGCAGCCACAGCAGCCCGACCGCCCGCAGCATGGCTGCCCCGCGTCCTCCCGCCGCCGGCCGCGGCCCCGCCGGAGCCCGCCCCGCTCCGCCCACAGCCGCCGCCATCTTTGGGAAGGGCAGCGCGGCGAGCGGTGCGCGGGGTCACGCCGTGTGACGGCACAGGGGTGAGGCGGGGACGAGCCGTGCGGCTCAGGGGCCGCGGGCCCTCAGCGAGCCGGGCTCCGTTCCTGTCCCTGCCGTTACCCGTCAGCGAGCCGGGCCCTGTCCCTGCCGTCACCCCTCAGAGCAAGCCGGGCACTGTCCCTGCCGTCACCCCTCACAGCGAGCCGGGCATTGTCCCTGCCGTCACCCCTCACAGCGAGCCGGGCTCCATCCCTGCCGTCACCCCTCACAGCGAGCCGGGCACTGTCCCTGCCGTCACCCCTCACAGCGAGCCGGCCACTGTCCCTGCCGTCACCCCTCACAGTGAGCCAGGCCTCATCCCTGCCATCACCCCTCTGAGCAAACCAGGCGCCGTCCCTGCCATCCCCATCCCTCCCCACTGTGTTTTCCTGCAAGACACGGGTGCGAATGGTGCTCCTCACCCCATGCTGCTGGTACCGTAAACACCAGTCTAGGACAACCCTCTAAGACTCCGTTTTGGAGTCTGGGAAGGCAGCGCTCTTTACAGCAGCACGGGATGCACGGGGGATGGTTCCTCCGTTTGTGCACACCCTGTGTTGTATCAGGCGATGTTTCTGTTACAGCCATGTGTGACTGCAAACATTAGGCACTTTTTGACTCTTCTCCCCCCTCATTCCTTCAGTTCCAAAGATGGCTTTGGACCAAAAAGCCAACTATCCAGATAAGTTCTGAGAGCCGAGGAAACACAGAGGAGCTGCCCACAGCCTGCAGGAGAAACAGCATGGGGACATGGCATGGAGATGAGGAGGCCTTTTCTGCACCCTTTCCATTTACCCTTGAGCAGCACAGGCACACGGTGTTCCCCAAGGGCATGGGGTAAGCAGAGCAGCCTGAGGCAGTGCCACAGGGATGGGCTGTGGAACCAGGGCACCACCCCTGAGCAGGGCCTGTGGGGCAACCTGCAAACCTCACCCTTGCTGCTTGGCTTTCCACAGCTGTAGAGCAGGAACAGTGGTGCTGATCTCCAGTGTGGTTTGTGTGAGATGCACAGGTGACAGCCAGTATAAAGCAGACTCATACTAACAGAGAATGATACTTATTCCTAGATTTATTAATGCTAAGTGCACTCTTACCACCGAAGTGGGAGATGTTCTGCTTCAAAGTACTTGTATTTGCAGTGTTTGTCTGTCAAGGAGAGCAAACCTCCTCACACATGTCCCTCCTCTGCTTACTCTACACCATGATTGTTGCCATGTCCTGTGTGCTTATTCAAGGGCTCTACAGAAGGTGCCTCAGGTATGGGACAGCCTGAATCCCTTCAAGGAATGGTGTGTAGACTGAGTTGCACAGAGGGGAAAGGGAGTTACTGGTTCTTCCACCTGCTGTGGTCTCGTAACCAGAAGGTGAGGCATTCAGCCTATTGATGCCTAGATGCTCAGAGTCACTCTGGAGGCTACAGTCTTGCAGCCTTTGCTGGAGTAGAGTCTTTCCTCACTGGGGTAGTCAGTCATTGCCAAGGCAATCTCTGAGATGAGGTCTTCATCCTCAGGATGCCCTTGCACACGCAGCTCCTCCCGGGCACACTGCCTCACGTGTTTATATTCCAGAGGAAGGAAAGGGACGAAATAGTCAATCAGGTTCTTCTGGATCAGTTGACTGTGAAAGAAAGCACCTGGAAGAGAGAACAGGGAGCTTTACCAGCAGAGTGCTGCAGAGCCCAGTGTGTTGCTCTGCACTCCATGGATTATTTTGCAGAATACATCAGCAGTCCTGGGTCTGAACCCCGAGGTACTCACTGCTTCTGTTCCTGAAGATTTCCTCTGAGAGCAGAGACTGGAGCTCCTTCATGGGAATGTCTTCTCTTCTCTTCATCCTCCTCCAGTAATCAAGAGCCATCTCTGTTATCTTATCTCCACCTGCATTGCTGTTAGGAAAGAGATTCACTGGCTCATTATAGCTGTACCTTTGCCATCTTTACTGCTCAGATCTCAGATCTGGTTCTGGTCTCAGGTCTGGTGTGAGCACTCCTCTGAGAAAGCAGCTTGAACAACTGCAGCAGAGCAGGAGGATTGGTCACACTGCCAGGTGCTACTGAGAAGTTCTCTACCAAGCTGTCACTCACTGTAGTAATTGCCTCCTCAAGCTGAAATAGGTAGTCAGCCACCTTTTTGAACATAAAAGCAAGCTGAGAGGTATACCAGCTGAAAGTCTGGTGTTTGAGCTTACTTCAGTCATGTGGTGTGAACAGAGCTGAATTTCCTGAGCATAATACCTGGGAGAGTCATGCTCCCTTGGTCTGTGTATGCAAGTGGCCTTCAATAGGTGATTTTTGTCCTGTCTCCCATCCATCCCACAAAGACCTTTCTGTCTAACTGTAGTTGTAGAACTGGAGAAAACTATTTACTGACCACTGTGGAAGTGGCATCTCCAGTACTTCATGGAGCCATCATAGATATTGTCCATTTCCCATCCACTTGAGGAATGGAGGCCTTTCCTGCCTGGGGACAGAGCACTTCTCTGTGCTGTGTTGAATAGGCTGACAGCATGGCTGGGAGTATTCATTGACACCATGCTGTAAAGACAGACAGCAAGGGACCCTGGCTGCTCAAGCATGCTGCAGACAGCTACAAACCTATCCAGCAGCTCTTCCTCCCTTTGTCCCTGCTGATTTTGTGCAATTCCCTTCTGGCCTTTGGTTTTCCTTACTTCAGAAAGATGAAGATTGCCTTGCCATAGTAAACACCATCAATCTCTTCATGGTAGCCAAGGAATGGCATGATGGAGTCTATCAGGCCATGTGGCATCTGATCCATTTCAGAGAAGATGAAAAGGGACCTCGGACAGGCACTGACATTGCCTCGAATCCAGTTCTGCAGCTGCTCCTGTGAGAGGAGGCAAAATTAATTGGGATTTGCACTCACATTTGTAGATAAATTGGAGAAAGTGAGATAAAGCTGCAAGTACCTTGTAGAGCTGGACATGTGAAGGGTGTGGGAAGTGCAGGACTGTGCTGAAGTGATGCACGAACCTCCGTCTTGGTATGTTAAGCTGATAGAGGTTCTTTGCAATGATACTACTGACAAAGGATTTGCCTGTTCCAGTCCAGCCGTGGAAGGACATCACCAGGGGCTTTCTAGGCTGTTTGGAGTGCATGTTTGTGCTCAGAGCTCTCAGAATTATCTGGATAGCAAGATGCTGGCCAAAGACTTTTCGTTCCAAATCCCTCTTTAGAACTGAAGGAATGAGGGGAGACAAGAGACAGAAAATGCCACGTTAGCCCTCCTTGTTTTGGAGGGGAGACTGGTGTGTATGAATGACCATCCCAAACAACAAATGTTCACTGCCCTCTAGCCATGACAAGATTGTGAGTCAGCAGAGAACCCATCTGAGGAGCAGACTCACGAATGAGACTCTTGATGGCATTTATGGGAACCAAGCAGTTTGTATGAGATAGGCAGGAGTGCCAGCAGTTTTGTAGCTCCTGCCTCCTATAAAGCTCTGGGATGGGATCTAATGCATTTGCAGACCCTCATTCACTGCACATGCTAAATTCTGTTTTTGTGACACCTGGCATACCTCATGTTTATAGAAAAATGTGCTTCTCTATCAAGTTGCCTCATCAAGTACCACAATTGGTGTCTGAGTGGATGAAGTACTAGCAAACAGTTTGTATGTAAGCAGCCAGATAGAGCTGGTAGGAAGTGATATGCTGCAAGTGCCTGGAGGCACAGAGGTCTCCAACAATTGAGGATTTGTTTGGAAATCTGTGGCCCAGCACTGAAATGAAGCCCTACTTGTAATCTCATGACAAAGGGAAAGGGGATTTCCAGGTGGCAAGATCAAGAGTTTATGGTTAAAAGGTTGCATAAGCTCTTTTTCAGACCATGCACTAGTTCCCTGCAGGAAGGGTGGAACAACCCCAATCACTAAGGTGTGCCAGCCTGTTTCTCTCAAGGAAGTGAAGCAGCATGTTTTGAATCTAGACCTGCCATTAATTGCTCCTCATCTGACATTTATTACAGGCAGCCACCAGCTGTGGTGTGGGATACCATCAGTGTGTCCATCTCTTAGCCTTGAATTCACCTCCAGGATTTTGCCTGCTTCTGCCAACATACACCAAGACACCAGCAAGGAAAATGCTCCAGTACTGCCATGTGAGGCAGGGTACACAACCACTTGTGGGATAAGTTACATTACTACAGCCTTTAGTCTTCCAGACCCACTGTGGGTGGTAACTTTTGTCCTTCCACAGTGACTCCAGAGGAAGCTGGCAGCAAAAAGGAAGCCCTCACCACCCTGGGAAGGACCCACCAACAACCTGTCTCAAGATACCCTTGCCCCTGCCTTACCTGAGAAGTTCAGTGTGTCCTTCATATTGCAACACTCCAGGAGCCTGCACTTGAGCCAGGAGTGAGGGGAGAGGAGCTGCCAAACCATAGCAGCACTCCCCATGAAGATTGAAGTGCTGAGAGGGTCCAAAGCTGGCGTTAAAGTGGGCAGAAGAGTAAAGAACACAGCAGCATTCAGCAGCTTCATGCTGGAAACTGAAAGGCAGGCTGGCTCAGCAGGAATTGAAACTAAAACAGAAATGGCAGAGTAACTTCCTGGAGCCTGGGGCCTGAGGATGGAAGCCAAATCTCCTGTAAGCTGGAGGTGTTAATGAGCTACCAGACTTACACTGCCCCTGAACTGCAAGTGTTGTGAACAGGGTATTGCCCCATGGGTAGAGGGAGAATTTCATCAGAACAATCCCAGCACTGAAGGGAGCAGCACTGCAGTCTCACTGCATCTTAACCAAGGTGCTAATTGGTCTGGTGATTAACCAAGAACACAGCAGGGGCTTATTCCAAGTGGATTGTGCACTTACCGTTGCAGAGCCCAAAGATTTCTGTAGCAGTGGCTGGAGCTCTGCAGCTCCCAGGACTGACCATGTCAGAAAGCTGCTTGATTAAAACCAGGCTTTCAGCACGTATTTTGTCCTGACAACTTCATGATTCCACATCCACCCTCAACAAAAACAAAGTGTGTTTGCAAAGGGAAGGGCAGACACTGAACCAGCTGTCATTTTCTCAGTGCTTTCATTGAAAGAATGTGACAAGCACTTCTAAGTAATTCTCATTTTCTTTTTAAAGCCCTGTTGGTCCCTGTTTTGAGACTCTTCCATTGTCACATGAGGAGCAGAGCTTGCTGGGCTTCCCAGCTGCAATCTCTCTGTTGAGGCACACACGGTGTGTAGAAGCCAGAGGAAGGAATTTGCAGTGGCATATGCAGGTTTCCATGATGCTTGGACAGTGTCAGAGCAATCTGGGACACAACTCAAATGAGAGTTTCATAAAGATGGATTCATACTGCTGAGGGGAAAAATGCTGGGACTTTTCCAGTCAGCTGCTTCCTTGGTGCATCGGTCCTCTGCGTTCGCCTGTGCTGAACACTAGAGGGGGTGTCAGGCAAAGGTTTCAGTCCAGGATTTACACGGTAGAACTTTGCCGAAAACTTGAGTCGTGCCTGAGAAAAACGGGAGAGGGAGGCGTACCCGTGCGCAGAGCTGCCCGCTTGTGCTGTGAAACGTGATTTCTTGGGATACTGCACAAGCGTCCCGGCTGCTGAGGGCTCACAAAGAGCAAGAGCTTCACAGGCAGTTTCAGCAGCAGACTGAGAATAGCCAAGGTCATGCTAGAAAGGAAGATGGAGAATAAAGAAATGAGGCTGGTTTAGCTGAGACCTGCAGATTCTCTCAGGTAAAAGGGAATTAAAGGTGCAAGCAGGCTGTGTTGCTCACTTCACAGGCTTCAGCAGACGTTTCTAGAGAGGAGTGTGGTCCCATGAAGGCTGAAGTGAACTGTCAGCCCTGAATGGTCCTGGGATAAAGTCTAGAGTTGTGTCTTGCAAAGGGTGAATAAATGTCACAGTTTATGGTCTACCCTTTCCAACCTGGATGGGATGGAACCTCTTCTGACTGACATGTGAAGAGTGTGGTGAGATAGCCCTAGTATATTTTTCATTGTGCCCTTTCACAAGGTGTCACCAGCCTGGAAAGGACTGTGTCTCCTAAAATACAGATAGGAAATGCAAAGTCATAAGCTAGGAACAGCACAGAGAAGGAGAATTACATCATCTATGTAAAAAGGAGTAGCATGGGACAAATCTATAGATCTTCTCCTTTCCATGTGGGAGGGAGGTGACATATATTTCCTATACAACAATAGGATGTATGCTGCCTAACAGGTACCAGATGGGTGTTTAAATAACCTTCAGCTGCAACATGTCATGCTGTTATCTCATTATCCCTTACAACTTAAATGGGTTCAAGCTGGGCCTGGACATGGATGAGATGTCTAATAGCAGTGGTGAGGCTGACATTGATGGCAATTTCCGTGAACAGCTGTCTGGGAGCTCCAAGTGGAACACAGACCCTGCACCACGCAGTCTGCAGCGCATCTCCTTGCCTGTCTTGTGCTGATGAACACGTTGTTCTTCTGCCTCAATGCCTCTTCTGCACAGAGCTGACATCCTGTTGTGTATTTGGGGGGTGATGAGCTAGCACTGTGGTGTCTGGAACCAGCTGCCAGAAGCTGAAGGTACTGAAAGCTTGTAATGGAAAAGAACTTTTAAAAGTGTTTGGTGGGTGACAGTTGACTTGGGGAATTTGATTTGTGGTGTTGATCAAGAGTGAGGGTGCAGGAGAGGTAAGGATGTGGGGGGGAGATTACAGGAAGAGGGAAAACAGAGACACTATGAGCTGGATGTTACTGTGTGTTTGCAGTGAGTAACTGGGAGCACTAAAGCTATTGTGATAGGGAAGGTAGTGAGGAAGGGATGGGTGGGTTGCAATGGGAGATAAGGGTCACAGAGATGGAGTTCTTAAGGCCAAGAAGAGGTAGAGAAGACCCAGGTGAGAGCTTTGCCTGCCCTCACTCTGCTTTCTCTGGTGTGTTGAAGTTTTCTGTCACCCTCTCCAGGTTGATTTGTATGTTGGTGGTTTAAAGTCAGTGTTCTCAGGGCGTGGGGCTCCTGGCTGCATGGCAGAGAGCCTGGAGAATGTGCGCTGGGGCTGCTTAGCGTGGCTCTGTGACCATGAGGCAGCATACTTCCCAGCTGGCTGGCCAGCCAAGAAACATAATGTCTCCAGCCAGGGGACAGGGTGCTAAGAACTGGCATTGCAAGCCCTGCCTTGAGTTCATGGAGTACAAGACCTTTCCAGGTAAGAACTGGAGGGTCAATGAATCAATGCTTTTCCTAGAAAAGGGCTGTATTTTTGTTGGAGAATGTATAATGGCCTCAATATTTGCAAGTGCTTTATGGGAGAGGTTTGGTAACATGACTGCTGTTTTACCCGAGGCTCTGGACTGGCAAGAACCTCTCACTGAGAGTTCTGTTTGGAGCAGAAGTGAGAGACTCATTTTTCCCTATGTTAATTTAATTTCTGCCTAAACACATCTCATCTCTCCCTTCCTTCTGACTAAACACTCTCTAATGCTCAGAGTTTATCTGAGGGAAGTTTGGTTTATTTTTATAGCCTTTTTTTTCCCCTTGTATGTGTGGGTTGGTGTGGTGGTGGGTGTTTTTTTTCCTTCTCCTGCTTCAATTACAGCATCATCTTCCAAGTGCTCCTTATCCTAAACATAGAGATGAGGCAGCAACAGGAAAGAGCTGCCACTCTGACGTACATTGGGATCTTTTAAGGGTGAGACTGTGGTGGGCTTTATCCAAACAGAGAGCCTGGCTCAGCTCAGAGGACTACACTAATGCTGTGGAAAGGCTCTGACTCACTGCAGTGTGTTCCTTGACCTTTCTGTAATGTGACAGTAGCAATAACACAAGACACTAAAATCTGTGTTTAATGTTGAGCAAACATTGTCTAATCCTAGCAACACCCAGGGAGTCAGGAGACTGTCATCCTTCTCTCACAGGTAGGAAAACTGAGGTGTGCAGATGACGAAAGTTCTTCTTAACGTGGTAGTTCGTAGCAAAGGGTTTAGCAATTCTCTGAAGTCTTTACTCAAGAGCTTGAGCCATGATTTGCCTTGGGCAGGCTTAAAAATCTTTGTCTAGGGCATAAAATCAAGAGTCCCTTGGGTCAGTGCTTGCTGCTGTGCTGTGTGAAGAGGGACAGTCCACCAAGGTGTGGATGAGCTTGGGATTTGGGTGAAGTGGAACATTAGATACCTCTCCAAATAACTCTGCCTGTGTGAAATCATTCCTGTCTGAGCCCGTGTAAAATTCTGGTGTACCAGTAGGTGGGGGGTGTTTTGTTCTGGTTGCTGTCTGCAGAAACTGCAACTGAGAGATTCATTCTCACAACAAGAGTGAAAAAGGGTTTCTCATCTGGGTTCCTGATCTTACAGCCCTTCTGCCTGAGCCTGTATTGCAGTCAGAGAGCAGAGTCTCTGCAGCACAAGCAGAATGTATAACTAGGTCTAAGGACCTCACTGTTAGGATGCAACAGTGATGCAGAGCTTTAACTGGTCTACATTGTGCCAGCACCTACCTGGAGCAACATAAAGCAGCTGAGGATCAGCCAAGGTTTATCAGTACTGCTGATGCCTTTTGAGGTGGAGGCTGACAGCCTCTGCAGAGGGAGACAAAGGTGATTTTAAATCTGATACCAGGTGTTTTTCTGTGGGTGCAGTTACACAGGTTGTGTTACCTGGCAGGTACAGGAGTGAAAGGCAGGGGGGAGAAGGTGTTGAAAGCCATGGTTGACCTACAGCGTTGGTTTGGATGAGGGAAGCTGCCATCTCACATTTCTTGCCTCCCATGAGAACTTCCTTGAAAGCTGATGTTTTATAGATAAGTGCAAGGTGAGAAGCTGGCAGGGCACTTCTCTGCTCTTTATAGTGAGACCTTATGCTGAAACCTGTTTAATCTTTCAGTCCTGCCAGCTCCATCAAGCAGTGATGGATGGAGAAGGTCTTTCTCAGAAGCAGCACAGGGAGTTATTTAAGTACCCAGCAGCCAAACTGGCTCTGCTCCTTCACAGACTTCTGTGTGCTCTGAAGAAAGAAGGGGTGGAGGGAGGCAGCCTTTGGGTAAAATGAGAGGTTCTGTTCATGTGAATAGGAGCTGCCATAGTAATGGCCTTTGAGGAGAATGGTTTCTCACTCTCTACCTGAGTGATCTCAAGAGGTGTCCATTTCAGAAATGGACTTTCGTGGCACAGACATGCTCCAAGCTCACGGAGGTTTTAGTTCTGGTAGTGAAGAGGTTAAGGTATGAGCTTGGAGGGAATTTCTCTTAAAAGCTTAAATATTGGTGCTGCAATGACACTGGGGCTTAGGTGGGTGTTTCACCTGCTGGCTTGGCTGCCTGCTGTTGCAGGGCAAGAGGAGACAGCAGCTCAAGGTCTAATTGTATGACCTGAAGCCAGGTGCAAATCAGCAGCAGCCACTGTGCAAATCTACCTGGGCTGGCAGCTGAGAGATGCACCCTTGGGGCAGGTTCCTGTTTTATCAGCCTCCCCTTTTCACCCCTCAGCTGCTGCAGGGCTGGCTCTGCTCCTGCCTAATTGCCTCTGCATCCTGATTCCAAGGCCAGGGTTGTGCAAGAGGCCCTAGGCCCTGTGGACAGGCTATCGGGTTGCACTCCTATGCTGGCAGTTAGGCTCTGTTTTGACTTGTAAACTAAACACTCCTGGTGCAGTCATCCTCTGTGGTTTAGTGATTAGATCTGGGATCTACATTTGGGCTCCAGGGTTTGAGCCTGGGTGCTGTCACCCAGCTTTGAACCACACTGGTTGTATGTCACATCATGTAAATCCCATCATCTGCCCTTCCTAATCCTCCACATGTCTGTCACATCAACAAGATGGGAAGGAGATCACATTAAAAGATTATTATCATTATCATCTTAGATTGTGTTTCTTGATGGAACTTATTGTCCCAGGAAGGGATTTGGTTTTTAACAGTTTGGACAGTGACCTGATGTGTGTCATTATCAAGCATTACTGTCATGTATGGCAACAGATTAGCAAGAAAGAGAAATTAAGCCTTGTGCTGCATGTTCCTCGTTGGTAAGATGGGGATGCTGTGAGCTGGATTTCACCCACCTCAATCTTGCCTTTGTTTCCCTGCTGTTTAAAATTGAGCCCAGGATCTGAGACTGGAAACTGCTCCTGTTTGGCTTTGATTGGGCTCCAATCTGGGTTTGAGACTTGCTTTCTGGGTGGGTTTTTTTCTCTCCAGGTTGGCTTGGAAGCAGCTGGAGTGGAGCAGCTCTCACATGAACCTGTCAGCTGTGTGTAGCAACAGCTCTCCTTGAGAGAACAAGAAACAACAGGAGAACTTTAACCTATATTCCATCTTAAAATTGTATGTCTGATGCAAGTAACAATTTAGGGATGAAAACTGTGTTAAAGGGATGAAACTTGATGAAATGAGAAAACAAGAGGCTTACATGGCAGGGGATGAGTGCTACAGGAAGAGGGTTACAGGGCATGAGTAACACTGTGCCCTTGCTGCAGTCATGGGCTCTGATGTGGTGTGGCTTGTGCTTCATCTCAAGCACGTAAAGTTGGTGGTGTTATTCAGCACACAGCTCCATCCAGTGCCTCAGGACCCTTGGGTGAAGGAGGATGTAAAAGTGCTCCATAGGTTTTGGGTTGGACTAGAATCAGAGGCTGTTTGGTTTGGGATTGGCAGAACTAAAAGCCCTGCTCTTTCACTCATGTCCTGTGGGAGAGCTGTAAGCACTGGTCACTAAATCTAGTGTTGCAAAGCAGCTATTCTGACTGGCTATTCTCACTCCCCTGTCTCCAGCTCCTGCTTAGATAAAGAGCTGTGCCTTGTGTTAATCAGCTTTAGCAGTTGGTGTTGAGGAACAAATAGGTTCACCATGAGACAGCAACTACTTGTTGCTGACATAGTTTCCTTGCCAGGTCTGGCTGCCCTGGGAGGACTGAGGAGGTTGTGGAGCTGGGCTCAGTGTTTACCAGCTTGTTGCAAGGCAAGAAAAGAGCACCAAACACTTTTGCCAGTGAAAGCTAAAGGACTGAAGTGCCTCTTCAGGCTCCTGGTTTGTCAGAGAGCCTCAGAGGGGATCTGTAACCAGAGAACAACAGGGGCCAGCAGCCAGCAAAGCTTGGCACCAGCAGTGAGGTCTCCTTGCTCAGGAGGGATGTGGTGATTTCTCTGGAGACTGCAGTGAGGAGGCTGCCTGGAAATTGCACCAGGTCTGTCTGTCTCTGTGGTTTGAACATAAGGCTGCTGTTGCAGAACAGCCAAGGCATCTCTCCCATTTGGCAACTTGCTGTTGGGAGCTTTCCAGTCCATCCCTGGCCTGTGTGCTGTCTCTCCTGCCTCTGGTGCTGGGAACAGCCATGAAGAATGGGTAGAATCTCTTAGACCAAGCCTCAAATGCAGAGTGAAACCCTGACATGACAAACTAATTGTGCAGCTACTTTTGCTAAACAATAGCAGACTTCAGCAGCCAGTTGGAGCAGAATGGCTTGCAGGGCTTCAGGTGGTCCTGTTGCATGTGGCTCTTTGGAGGTGACAGGCCCAGGCCCACTTTCCAGGGAAGACTGTTCTCTACAGCCTGGACATGAAAGAGCCCTTGGGCAGGTAAATCTCACAGCAAGGCTGTAGCCACCAGCTCTGCTCTCATCCCTTCATGGTGAGCACCAGCAAACTTTGTACTTCACCAGTGCCAAGTACTGGAGTAGCAAGACCAGCCAAGAGGTGTTTAATTCTTTCACTGCTGCAATGCCCAGCTGAAGTGCCCAATGAGGACCTGTTAACTTATGCCTCACATCTTACTCAGCACAACCTGGGAAGCACCATTCCCAGATTCATCAATGCCATAAGGTCAGGAAGGGATCTGAAGATGTCAGCTGCTTTTTCCAGGAGATGTTGTCTAAGAGGAAGAAAAATGTGCTCTGCTGAAAGAAAAGATTGTCTGCAGGACTTTGAGCTTCCAGCTATTGTTAAAATGTTTGTTTGAGAGCTGGGAACCCTGTGGCCAACAGTGAGCTGGAATGAGTTGAAAACAGGAGAGTGGATGTGCTCTAGAAATGAGAGAGGAGACCATGCTGGAGGATAAAGAAAGGAACAGAGCTGAGCAAGGCAGATGTACTGCCATGTGACTGCAGAGACTGTCCCAGAGCTGCCTCCCATAAGAACATAGTTGGAATTCCTTTCAGTTTGGGAGTAGCCCCTCTAGAATACTAACTAACTCGTTGTGGAGTCATCCTGGACCCCTCAGTGAGGACTCTGGGCATTTGAGAGAAAAATGAGCTATTAGGAAGGCTGAAGGACAGTTGGAGTGCAAGGGGTGAAAGGAGTTGGCAGTCATGTGCTGGTCATCTGCTTGCTTCAGTGCTGGAGGGAAATAAGAAAGTGTGGGATAATCAAAAGCATGGAGGAATCTCCTTTGAAGAGAGATGAAAGCGAGTGGGGCTGGTAGAGCTGAGTCAGGTGATTTCACAGACGTGCATTGCAGGAGGAGTACAGGACACAAAGCTGAGCAAGAACTGCTCTCCTTCCTAAACCCCTGCCTGTGTCTGTGTGACAGGAATGTGAGGGGAAGGAGAGCTCATAAAAAGATGGGATCATCAGTATTGTTGCCATCTGAACTGGTGTTTCATTGTGGAACTTGCTGTCCCAGGAAGTCATTTCATTTTAACAGTTTGGACGCGTGTAATTATCCAGCATTACTGTCAGCAAATCTGCAACAAAGACAGTTCAACCTTGTGATTCAGAGCTGAAGTTAATCTCTGACTGCTGAAGACTGGGTGAACCAGGGTATATGGGGCCAGAGAGCCTCAGTCCATTACTGGCTACCACAGGGGCATGTACTACCTTGAGACCATGGTGTGCCCCACAGCTGGTAGCTGTTAAGTTGGGAGTGACCTGCTGGAGAGCAGCTCTGGGAGAAGGACCTGAGGGTTCTGCTTGATAACAAACTAAACATGAGCCAGCAATGTGCTCTTGTGGGCAAGAAAGTCCAGTGGCATCCTGGGGTGTATTAAGAAGAGCGTGGGCAGCAGGTTGAGGCATGTTCTCCTCCCTCTCTTCTCTGCCCTGATGAGGCCTCCTCTGGAGTCCTGTATCTGGTTCTGGGCTTCCCCAGCTCAAGAGGGACAGGGAACTGCTGGAGAGAGGCCAGGGCAAGGACACCAAGATGCTGAGGGGACTGGAGCAACTTCCTTATGAGGGAAGGCTACAGGAACTGGGGCTGTTCAGGCTGGAGAGGAGAAGGCTGAGGGATGACCTTAGAAATACTTATCAGTACCTAAAGGGTGGGTGTCAGGGGGATGGGGTCACACTTTTTGCTGTAGTGCCCAGTAATAGGACAAGGGGTAATGGACAGAAGCTGGAACACAAGGAGAAACTCCTTTGGTGCTGAGGTGAGAGAGCCCTGGCCCAGGCTGCCCAGAGAGGGTGTGGAGGCTCCTTCTAGAGAGGTTTCCAGACCCACCTGGACACATTCCTGTGCCCCCTGATTGAGAGGAACCTGCTTTAGCAGAGGCTTGGGCTGGAGCAGCTCTGCAGGGCCTTTCCAACCCCCAGCATTCTATGATTCCATGATCCTGGCTGGCTCCCTGCTCCTGCTGAAGATCAGCAGCTCCCTTCAGGCACTCAAACTTTGCTGGATATGGTACAGAGCAGCCCAGCTCTCTGCCCCTTTCTGTCCTCTAACTCTCCTTATGAGGCAGCTCTAGTCCTGCTAATGAGGCTGTAGCATCCCAAGACCTTCTGTCCCTACATCCTTTCCAGAGCTGCCTTCCCAGCTCCAGCTTCTCTCCTGCTAAAGGGGGGAACACTTCCTGTTCAGTTTTGGCTGAGTTGGTGCAACTGGCAGCAGAAACGTGCTGTGCTGGACAGATGGATTCTGCTGCTTTGTAAATATTTGTAATGAGCACGTATCTCCTTGTGGAGGGCTGCACAGAGCAGGCAGGGTTGAATAAACACAGGGTGGAGCTGATTTCTGGGCACAAATCGTGGATGTGAGGACACAGCCTGCAAATCAGGAGAGTAATCAGAGCATGTGAGCCAGGCAGGCTCCTGGAGTCCTGCTGATGGGTCATCCAGGAGGGGAACAAGTCTCAGGACACTTAGTTCAAGTATCACTGCCTGTGGAGTAAGAGGTTGGAGAGATTTCTGTGCTTCCTTGCCTCATTCAGGTCAGACTGTGGTCTGGATAAAGTCAGGGAATCACTCTGGTAGGTTGTATGGTCCTACACCTCCTTTCCTCTCTGTGAGTTTGGGAACTAGGTACTGACTGTTTTTAACTTCCAAGTGCAATAGCTGTTGCATTGCACAGGGTGTGTGATCCCTGCTCTGATGTCCAGGCAGGGGCTGTGAGCTTCACTCCCTTCTCCTTATCTCCTGCTCTGCTGCCTCAGGCTGTGACTCCAGCCTGGGTCATCCTCTGTGAGTGCTCCCACTGATATGGGCAAGAGGGCAGCTGAGAGAACAAGGCAATCAAAAGCTTCCAGGCTATGGGGGCTGTAAATAATACAGCTAAGTTGCTCCTTGCTTTCCAGGCTGATTACAGGGAGGGTGTTCTTAGTGTGATGTGTGAGTGGTAGTTATTAATAAACTTAGAGTTGAGAGCTGGACCACCTGGCTACTGGGACACTGAAGCAAGCCTGAAAGCCTCACTGTGCATCACCCAGTGCAGGGAAAGAAAGGGAAAGTTTTAACATGCATCTGGAACATTGCTATGGGCTGACAAGTGACTCAACAAAAAAACCCTCAAGCTGCTGAGAAGCTCTGACTTCTGTCTGAGTCAGGTCTCTTGAGAAGGAGGCCCTGGTTTGCTGCCCTGAGCCCAGCCACCCTCCTGCAACCTTGCTCTGAGAAGTGAGAGCAATGAGGAGATCAGCATGTGTGATAAAGAGATTTAGAGAATGTGGCCCCTGGGGAAGGGTGGGAAGGATTGCTGCTGTTTAGTCTAGGGGTGATGGAGGGGATGCAGAGAGCTTGGGCTTTTACAAATAAGCTCAGTGTTTTGGAAAGCTTTGTGGTGGGTAAAGCCCTACAGCAAGGCCATGAAGGAGGGCTCTCCTTAGAGTCAGTCTTGCCAGGATGCTCACTTGCAGCTGGGGCCAGGCAATGAAGCACTTTCCATTCCCTCTTGTGTTAGTTTCCATGTCTCTGTAACTTGAAAAGGGGCTTTAAAATGGCTCTGCAGCCTGCAGTTCTTCCTGGGTTTCAGGGCAGGGTTACCAGCCCAGGAGCTGTGAGGTACCCTCCTGCCAAAACAGCTCCCTGTTCCTCAGCTGGGCACTTCTGAGGGCAAGAGAGCCCTGCAGATCAGCAGGGCAGGAGATCACAGTCCCTGGCAGCCACTGAGGAAGAAAAAGACCATCTTGGTTAGTTTTGTTTCTTTCCTTGAAGCTGCTCATCTGTTGTTGAATGTCAGATCTCCCAAAAGCTGAAATTTGGGACCACATCTGCTTTGTCTCCCTTCCCTGTTAGTGAGCTGGTGCTGTTCATGCCATGAAGCATGCCCTGGTTCCCCTTTCTGCAGAACACAGCTTGAGGGAGCAGGACCATGCAGCATCCTTTGCCTTTCTTACTCAAGAGCATCCCACCAAGGAATCTGTATTTACTTTGTAGTTTTGCAAATGCTTGAAGCCCAGGAAACATTCCCCAACTGTGAGTGTTCTGGCAGCAGGAATTGTTTCCCTTCCCTCCTGCTCTGGAAGAGAAGCTCTCTTTGTGGGCAGCAACAGAAGTGTTTCCTGCCTGTTGTTTACAGCTGATGGGATCTGGTTCTTGGGAAGAGAAACACGTCACGAGTTGCTGTGGTGTGACTAAATAGGGAGAGCTGTGGCTTCCCACACACCCTGACCCCTGTCTCCCTCCTCTACCCCATGGCAGCAGTGGCAGGTGCAACTCTGTCTGAAGCCAGCTTGTAAACCTGCTGGGTCAGAGGGAGAGAGCAGGAGAGGGGAAATAGCTTCCCTCAGCCCCTCTCCCAGCAGTGTTACATCCCTGGAGACACTGAGCACTGTAGCCAAGGACCTTTTTTTTTCCCTCTGAGAGAAAGCCCAGGCATGAATCCATGTGAAGCTCTTCAGAGTAAGAGAAAATAATCTCCTGCATGCTCACAGCCTGGTGGCCTCTCTTCCAGCATCTCCTCCCTGTGCTTGAGAGCAGTCAGGAAGGGACAGTGGATGGAGCTGGGAAGAAGGCAGGAGGACATGCCACTGCTTTTCCTTGGGCCTGGGCCTGATCCCTGTCCTGGGGTTGGCTGAGGAGCAGCAGCTTCTTCTACTGCTCTGCCTGTGACCTGGAGCCACTGCACCCCTGCCCCTTCCCCAGGCCTCTCCTGCTGGCTTATTCCTTCTTCAGGCATCTGGTCTTCTGAGTATGAAGGACTATTTGGTAGAGCCTGATCCTACATTCCTTGTGCCTCTTAGCTCCAGCCAGTACAATCACTTTAAAATGCAAACCAGACAAAACCTGCTTAAGTTTGCCCAAGGCTGAAGCCCATTTGTTTCAGGAGATGCTTGTGCTGGTGGGTTTGCTGCAGGATTTTGTCTGCAAAGAGCAAGGAGGAGCCCAGGAGCTGGGGGTGTGTCAGGGTTCCAGCCCCACTCAGCCACTCACTCCTTCCCCCTCCCCACACCTCTGTCCTGTAGGATGGGGAGGGGAATTGGAAAAGAAAATCCAAACTCAGGGGTTAAGATAAGAACAAATGTAATAACTAAAATAACACAGAATAACAGTAAGAACGATCAACTATAAAGACTAATTAGGGGAAACAAAACCCAAGAAAAGGACAAATGATGCCCAATGCCATTGCTCCCCACTGACTGATGTCCCAGCAGTGATCCCCTTCTCTGCCAACCCCCCCAGTTTCTGTACTGGGCAGGACATGCTATGGTATGGATTAGCCCTTGGGCTAGTTGGGCCATGTTCTCTCCCAGCTTCTTGTGCACACACAAGCCTCTCCCCACTCCCAGTGCACTCACTGGTGGGACAGGGTGAGAGGCAGCAACCCTCAATAACCAAATCAGCTGAACCCCAAATAAGCCCTGTAGCAGCTACTAGGAACAAAATTAACTGTGTCCCAGCCTGAACCAGGACTCAATGACCTTAAAGGTCTTTTCCACTGTAATGACTCTATGACAAGGTGAAGCAAGGGGATTTCATTCAGCTGGGGGAGGTGTGTCAGGGTGATAGACTTCCTGCAGGCTGAGGAGCCCACGCAGGTCGAGCACCTTCCTCTGTAATGAACAGCTAAACAGCTAAATGGCTGTGTTTGATGAGCCAATGCATCACAGCCTCCCATGGGCAGCTGCATTTCCCAAGGGGCAGGGCATGTCTGCAGGCTCTGAGGCTTTGTGCTGGGAGGAGCAGGAGGCAATGGCAGGGAAAGAGGACACCAGCACCCATGGCAGCATTGCAATGAGCCAGCTCTGCTTGGAGCTGTGGGCTGAGCTGCTGGCCAAGGGCAGGCAAAATCCCATCTGGGCTCTTGCACCTTCTCCTCCAGCCCATGTGAGCATGCTGGAGAGGTGTCACCTACCTGCCTGGCTCCTCCAGGCAGCAGCAGGCCCCTGGGGCTCTTTGAGGGTGGTTTTTATTCCATAATCTTTCCAAAGTAGGATTGTTATTAGAGACTTCTAAGTACTTTTCCCAAGCATCTCCCATAAATGTTTCATTCCTGCCTGCTGCAGTTCAGTTCTTCCTCCAGCAAAACCCTCAGGCTTTTCCCAACAGCTCCTGGGCTCAGCCTAACCTCATGTCTGACTCTTTCAAAGCCTGTCCCTGAGTCTTATTAATCATTTCTCCCCCCAAAAAAGCAGTGTTTTTTGCTGGAGGTGTTGGTTTTGAGTAGGTAGTGTCCTGAGTTGAGATCTCTTGTCCTAAATGCTTTAAGGCATGGCCTGTAGTTCAAAGACACAGTGCCCTTAGGCCCTGGTCTTGTTCTAGTGGCTCTGTCCTAGCAGGATGTGATCCATGGAGGATCAAACCACTGATGTTAACATCCCCCTTCTGCCTGCATTAATGGTGTGGGTGAACGTGCTCCTGGCAACTGCATTGCCTTGGCTTGGGAAAACCAGGAAGGTGTAACTGGCTGTGTCCTACCTGAGACCCCTAAAGGTGAGAAATTAATCAAAGAATCACAAAATCATTTGGGTTGGTAAGGTCCTTGAATCTCCTACAGTCCCAGCCCTCCCCTCACCCTGCCCAGCCCAGCACTAACCCACAGCCCTCAGCACCTCAGCCCCACGGCTTTGGGATCCTTCCAGGGCTGGGCACTCCCCCAGCTCCCTGGGCAGCCTGGCACAGGGGCTGACACCCCTCTCAGGGAAACAGTTCTGCCTCAGCTCTGATCCCAGCCTCCCCTGGGGCAACTGCAGCCCATTTCCTCTTGTCCTGCCATTCATCACTCGAGAGAAGAGACCGACCCCCACCTCACTCCAGCCTTCTGTCAAGGGGTTGCAGAGAGTGCTCCTGTCTCCCATCAGACTTCTCCCCACTGAACACCCCAGTTCCCTCTGCTGCTCCTCATCAGACTTGTGCTCCAGCCCCTCTCCCAGCTCCAGTTGCCTTGGAGGAGTCAGGATCCCAGGAGCATTACACCTGCCTTTAGAGGCAGCTTCTGCCCTTTGTCCCCATCTGTGCTGCCAGACACTGTCCCTCCCCATTGGGGTTCAGCTCTGTGTAATGATGAAAGGATCTGAAATACATGAATGGGTGGAAAAAAACAACTTTCTTTGCCCACATGGCTTTTATACAGCACAGAGCCTGCCCAGCACATACAGCACACATCCCTCAGTCTGTGCCAGGGGCTTAACCCTTAACAAACTGCTTCGTGGTCGCTCCAGTCAATTTCAGTTTGTGGCAGTTGCTGGTGCACATTGCCCAGGGTTTGCTGCCAGTGCCTGAATACTCCTGAGGAGCACAAAGCCTGGCTGGCTAGCAGGAGAAGTCCTGGCTTGCCTGCAGGTGGTACCCAGCTTGTGCATATTCCTGCTGCTCAATGAGGTGTGCTGGCTGCCTCGGGAGGGGAAGAAGGTGCATGAGGGAAAAAGGTCTCGCTGCGGAAGAGCCTGTGGGCTGGATTCTCAGCTGGTAAAAACTGGAGCAGCTCCATGGAGAGTGTGATGTGTTGGAAGGGTCTGGCTGCCTGCCCTAAGCCCAGGCTGCTGGGAGAACTGGGGAAGGGGCTTCTGGAGAAAGTCTCATCCTTGCTGCAGGGCTGGGCTGGCCCTGACATCACCCCAGTTCTCAGGCACTGGTGTGGTGCTATGGGTTTGCTCCCTATGGAGAGAGAAGATGGGAGGGAGCAGCGTTTGGGATGTGCCTCTGCCCTCACTGCTTGTTCTTTGCATGATAGTGTTCATAACACCCTGCTGAGCCCAGGGAGATGCAAGTGGGGCTGAATGCAGTCTGGGGCTGGGCTCCAGGGTAACATCCCATCCCTGCCCACCATCCTGGGGGTTCCCATTTCCAGCCCAGGGAAGGGAAGCAGCCTGTCAGCTCCACGCTGGGCTCTGCTGGGACTTGTTCTGCAGCCTCCCTGACGCCAGAGTGGTGGTGACCAGTGGTGACCTCTCCCTTGAAACCAAGCATTTGGGGTTTTCACAGGCTCCCTGCACACTGGGATGCCACGAGGCTGAGCCAGTGCATCACCAGGAGAGACGTGGAAGCTTCAGGTCTGCAGAACAGGGAGATTCAGAGGAAAACACAAGGAATGTGCAGGTCTCCATGCCAAGAGGGAGATGTTGGGCTTGAAGGGTCTTTCTGGCTCTGAGTCCTGCCCCACCAGGGGTCTGGAGCTGGGTGGGCTGGGGAAGGATGTGTGCTGTGGATGGGCAGGTTGTATCTGAGCTGAGCATGGCAGGAGCAAAGCCTGTTGTGCAGGGCTGATCCAGGCAGGAACACTGCCCTGGTGTGACTGCTGGGAATACAAGAAGTGGTGTCACCCTCCCTTCTGCAGGGACAGAGGTGAGGGCTGGCCTATGGCATCCCTCAGATGCTGGTGTGTTAACACTGCCTTGAGAGGCACTAGACCATTTTCCTTCTCAGCTTGCTCCCTGAGCAGGAGCTGACCTCCTGGATCAGCCCATATAACCTGTTTTATACTTACATTGACAGTGCTTTTGTATCACCTGACCTCAGAGCCTGAGACAGCCTTAAATTCACACCAGCACCCCAGGAGAAAGTCTCCTGTAGCCTATCCTCCCTGGGCAGTGGGGTGTCACCAGTGCCCCACTGCTGGGGACAGACCTGTCCTTGTCCAACAGGGTCAGTAGCAACAGGATTGATGCCTGGTCCTGGGCTGAGAGCAACGCTCCTGTTTGATTCCTCTGAACCCTCTTGCAAAGCATTTTGCTCAATGAGCTGTTTGAAAGTGAAAAAGCCCTGAAGAACAAAGCCATTCCTCGAGGCAGCAGCACTGCTGAGGTAGATGCTTTTGTAAAGGACAAACCCCACTTCATTGGCTTTGGAAGCTGGTTTTTTGTGTCTTGAAACAAACCGTTTTACTCTGACATGTCAGTTAATTAAGAACTGCTTTTATCCTCAAAGTGATGGCTTTCCACTCCATCTCCTACAGTTGGTTTTTTGCCTGAAAGCAGTTTGCTTGTTTGTTTTTTTTTCTCTGTGTAAAAGAACTGAGCCCCAAGTCCAGCTGTCAGAGAGCTTTGAGAGCTCTCAGCCCCCGTGCTGCCGGCTCACCGCAGCTTTGCTGCTGCCAGCGCTGGGGCCAGGGCTGGGGAAGAAGCAGTTAAAGGTTTGCACTGGAAGAGCAGCCCAGCTGCTTGCAGAGGCTTAGATCCTGCTTTCCTCACAAGTGTTTGATGTCTGAAAAAGTGAATTTAAGTGCAGCTTTGGAGACAGGACAAAATTACAGCCGACTGTTGTGATTCACCCTTGGAGAAAACCAGAAGGAGCTGTCACTGGGAGCAGGCAGCTGCGCTCAGCTCTGCTGGCAGCTTTGGGACTCTGTGGTCCAGGACCTGCCTCGTTGTGCTTCCAGAGTAGTCACTGAAGGTGCAAGGGACGTCTCGATCTCCTCTGCCCCATCCCTGGCAGGTGGCTGTGCAGGGGAGAGCTGGCTGCCTCTGCCACTGGAGCACTCAGCCAGCACTGGGCGGGACTGGGAGTACTGGAAGCGCTGCCACGGAGAGGTGAGCTGTGGGATCTGGACCAAGGGAGCGCAGGAGCACGGGGTTGGATGTAGCTGAGGTAAGTGCCTACCTTCTTCCTAACTCCTCTTTATTCCCAGGGCTGCTCTGTGCCGTCTGGGTGAGCAGGAGGGATGCTGTGTGTGGCACTGACATACAGGAGACAGGGGGGTGGTGGTGGGCTGGTTTAGGGAGGCAAGAGGTTGAATTGTGGCCAGGCTGAACTGGCTGCAGCCCATAGGGTCGAGGGGCCCATGTCCCAGCTTGGAGACAGAGCTGGTGGCAGAGCATGAGGAGCAGGAGGAGCCTGCTCTGCATCCCAGCCTGGGCTCTGCTCAGCAGCAGCTCTGCCTGAAGAGGTGTACAGGGGCCAAAGAAACAGTAGTGACTTGTGCTTAACCGAGGCTGTTCCTGCCTCCTCTCCCACAGAGCTCTCTCCCAGCCCCAGGAAGATCTCCACTGCCCGAGAGTGCTGCAGCGACCCAGCGGCACCTTCCCCCAAAATGATGGAAAACAAAGTGTTTCTGTCATTCACCTTCTACAGCACCATCTTGATTGTAAAAATGTATGTTGTTGCCATCATTACAGGACAAGTGAGACTCAGAAAGAAGGTAAGATCCAGTTTCCATTTCCTTCTTCTCCCTTTCTGGCTTTTTATTCCTGGGTTTCCGTGGTTTCTCTCTCGTCTTTTATTCCTGTAAAGGTCAACAAAGTTCTGAAGTGAGCTAAGGGGGTTTTTTTTCTGACTGAAGTTGGAAGCAAAACAAGTTTCATGGCTGCAGCAGATAAATATCTCGCTTCTCTGTGGCTCTTTTTGTTTGTTTCTACCATCTGTTACTTGATGTTTATAATTTTTCAATCCCAATCTAAATAATAATTTCAGATCTGAAATAAATGCCATGCAGGTGAGCTGCTTCTGCAGAGAGGCTGTTTACAGCTCATTTGCCCTGTTTGGAAGGAAAAAAAGGAGGAGGGGGGAAAAAAGGGACTTAAAAGAAATCATTGTGCTGGTTGGGGTTCTTTTATTCCTTGCAATGCAGCAGAAAGTTTTTGAGCTTCCGGAGGCTGAATGGTTCTGTGAATGCTCCAGGAGAGCACAAAGCCATGGCAAAGAAAAACAATAGCTGGAGGAAATGGTTCTTGGGCAGGGGGGAAAGTCCTGGGAGGACTGGGAGCTCTGGCTGCCATCAGAGATGGGGTTAACTGGAAATTTTATGGCCCACGACCCAAGTTGAACTTGGGCATAAGTCAGCTGTCTGTAAAATCTATTTTAAAGTAGTTGAAGAGTTTCCAGCTGCCTCAGTGGAGTGGGATAGACATTTCTGCTCTCAGATAAACCAGAAAAAGTGGTCTAGAGGTCCCTTCCAAACCCCTACCAGTATGTAATGTAGTGATGTCCCTGTGCTGTAGCATCATTGGAACTGGTGATTTGACTTTTGCCCTTGCTTATCTAAACAATACCCCAGCCCTGGGACAGTCTGGGCTTGTGTCATGATTAAAGCAAGCAGCCAGGGTCCCTTCCAGGCTGCACAGCAAAGCTGTTGCATGTAACCAGGTCCCTGAGGGACAGCTTCTGAGCATAGGTGGGGAGCTCCTATAAATCACTTTGATTTGTGAGTCTATTAGTGTAGGATCTGATTTCCCTGGGACTGGTTTCAGTCACACAGTAAATAACCAGCCAGGGAGTATTCTTTCTCGGTAGGGTGAACTACTCTGTCAGTCCTGGTTACCTTCTGGGTGCTGCATTCAGTTGTCTGCAAGCTCTGTGCCAGCACTGATCTCATTTGGTGGATGGCAAAGTTTCCTTTAAATGGGTTTCATGGGGAGAATTGGGCTGGGGTCAGGCTGGAGCTGCCTTGAAGCCCTCAGCTTGGGCCCTGCTCAGAGGGTAGAGGTTAAGGAAAGCCCCTGGGGAGCTGCAGGTTTAACCCCAGGACTGTGCCCACACAAGTGTTTGTGTTTGTGAAGGCTGGTGAGAAACCAGGGCAGGGAAAAATCTCCACGGGTCTTTAAGACTAGGGACCAAGCTTCTGCCTGTGAAGTTCCCAGAACCATCCTGAGCATGGATGTGATGGAGACTGTCCCTTGCAGGCGTTTGCAAACCCGGAGGACGCGCTGCGCAACGGGGGGCTGCAGTACCACCGCGACGACCCCGACGTGGAGCGCTGCCGCAGGTGAGCGTGGCGGGGCTGGCACGGCCCCAGTGCCACAGGGCCATCCCTCCCTGGCAGCTGCTGGCAAAGAGGCAGCAGGAAGCTAAGGGGCTCATTAATTGATGATCTAGATGGGTTGAATGCCTGGAGCTCGGCTGCGGGACCCTGCGTGCTGCAGCAGTTTAATGTTTAACGGGAGCTCGGTGTGTGCTGGAGGGAGGACACGTGGAAGGGCCCAGGTTTGGGTCCAACAGCCAGCTCTGACACAACTGAACTTGTGCCCAGGTGCTCAAAGTCTCACAAATCCTGCACCCAAACCCAAAGGCTCTTTGTGCCTTGAGGACCCTCAAACTCCCCAGATCCCTGCAGAGCTTGGACGGGGAACGTGCAGCTGGTCCCAGTACTGAACGTGGCTGCTCTGTCTGGGGGGATTTGGGAAGAGGCTGGACACACTGCAACAACTTCTGCCTCCCTAATTGGGCTAACTCTGAATCTTCCCCCTTTTCTGTGGGACTCACAGTTCCTCAGAGGTAAGACATGAGGTGATTCAGCCCTGGGTTTGGTTTTCCATCCCCTTACTCAGGAGGAGGTGCCTCAGTGTTGGGCTGGATCCCTGCTGACGTGCAGGAAAGGGGCTGGAGCTGTATCTCTGCTGTTCCTGAGCCCTCTGCCAGTTCTGCTGTGGGTGAGGGACTGTGCTGCTCCCCTCTCACTGCATGCCAGATCTGCTTTAAAAAACATCAAGTGCCACCTAATCCCCAGGTTTCCAGAGGGAGGAGGAGGGCAAACAAGTTGTTTCCTTGCTGGGAAAATGAAAATCATAGTAGTAATAATAATCATATAATAATCATAATAATCCTCTGCTGATTAGTCAGAAAAGACAAACTTCCATAAAAACAAATAACCATCGCTGCAGCAAAGCCCTGGGGAAGTCTGGGACCTGAGCTGGGCAGTGAAAGCACTGAGTTGTTGACCTGCTCACAGCCCCGAGGGGTTTCCTCTGCACAAGAGTAATGTTGGGTGTTTTGTGAGGGGAGCAGAGCTGAGGCTGTGCTGCTGGGCTCTGTGCAGGGCAGGACAGGGCAGAGCAAGCAGCAGCCAGTAAGGAACATTCCCTCTTTCCTCTTAGAGAGGCCCCAACTGCATCTCAGCTCTTTCCTTTCTCCTCGCCATTCTTCCCTTCATCCTTCCAGCCCTGAGGAACCTCTGAGTCCTGAGGGGCCTGTGCAGACTGGGGCAGCCATGGGATGAGGTGGTGGATGTTGTGCACCTGCCCTACCTGGGGCACAGCTGAGACTGAAGCAAACCACACTCATCACCATGAGCCTGGCTGGTGATGCTGGCAGGGCCCTGGGCTGGGAGGAGGCTGTGAGCAGGCAAACTTGTGAGCCTTTTCTCTCCAGTAATGAATGACAGGACAAGAGGAAACAGCCTCAAATTGCCCCAGGGGAGGCTGAGATTGGAGCTGAGGCAGAACTGTTTCCCTGAGAGGGTTGTCAGCCCCTGTGCCAGGCTGCCCAGGGAGCTGGGGCAGTGCCCAGCCCTGGAGGGATCCCAAAGCTGTGGGGCTGAGGTGCTGAGGCCGCGGGTTAGTGCTGGGCTGGGCAGTGTCCCAGTGCACAAGAATGGGGAAGCAGGGCTGGTTCTTATCAGTGCTTCATCTCTGACTCTCAGACCTTCAGAGATAACAAGGTAAAGGCAAATAAGCCTCATGCCTGGCTCACTCTGCAGCCCATATCCATCCTCATTGACCGGAGCATGACCTGAGACTCCCCTCCATTAAAGCACAGGGACAAGGGAATAAAAGGAGAGGCGGAGGCGTTGGGAGGGCGAGGGGAACTTCACTGCTTTGGGGACTGGCTTCCCTCCTTCGAAGGATGGTGCCTGAGGAAGGAGGGACACAGCCTGACCCGTGGCACGATCCACTCCTGCTTTGGTAGCCGTGAGGGATGGGGCAGGTGACACTGTGCCACTCGGGCACGTGCTTGGTCAGGGGTAGCACACGGTTTATCCCCATCAGTGCCAAAGTGTCATCCCATGGCCACAGCAGCTCCCCTCAGCCTGACCACGGTGCAATTCAGCAGGTGCTGCTGGGATGGGGTGAGGGTTCCTCCCTGGGCCCGTTTGGATGTGCTTACAGAGAGGGGTGAGGCCACAAACCCTCCCATCCTGGGAGTTTCTCCTCCGGAGGAACCACGGTCTGGAAAGCGCCTCGTTATTGTGTAACGTGGCCACATCTGGGGCCAGGCCGTGCTGGCACTGCACCAACTCTGAGCTCTCTGCAGCTTTGCAGGTCCTTGTTTTGCTTTGTTTGTTTAAAAGCTCTAACTCAATCTGTCATTTGTGGCAGCAAAAGTGTCCCAGTCATGGAGGGTGAGTTTCAGGACGGCACCATCCCCATGGAGAGACACTGGGTGTGAAATCCTGCTGTCTGTGTGTATAGGGGGAGATGAACTTTGAGGTCCGTGTAGTGTGGCAGCAGGAGCAGGGCAGGGATTGTGCCCCTGTGCTGGGCCCTGGGGAGGCTGCAGCTCCAGGGCTGTGTCAGTGCTGGGCCCCTCACTCACTGCCACAGGGATACTGAGGGGCTGCAGAGTGGCCAGAGCCGGGCACAGAGCTGGGGAAGGGGCTGGAGCACAAGGGGCTGGGGAGGGGCTGAGGGAATGGGGGTGTTGAGCCTGGAGAAGAGGAGGCCGAGGGCAGCCAGCAGCACTCTCTGACACTCCCTGACAGGAGGCTGGAGTAAGGTGAGGGTCAGTCTTTTCTCTCCAATAATGAATGGCAGGACAAGGAGAATTGGGCTCAAGTTGCCCCAGGGGAGGTTGAGGCTGGAGCTGAGGCAGAACTGTTTCCCTGAGAGGGGTGTCAGCCCTGTGCCAGGCTGCCCAGGGAGCTGGGGGAGTGCCCAGCCCTGGAGGGATCCCAAAGCCCTGGAGCTGAGGTGCTGAGGGCTGTGGGGTAGTGCTGGGCTGGGCAGGGTGAGAGGAGGGCTGGGACTGCAGCAGCTTCAAGGGCTTTTCCAGTTGAAAGGATTCTGTGACAGTTTGCCCCATGTCAGAGAGGAGAGGGCCAGCAGCAGCCAGGGACGGGGCTGGGAGACGACAGAGGAGCCTGATTGGAAGCAGCAACCTTCTGTCTCTTTTCAGAGCCCACCGCAATGACATGGAGAACATCTTTCCCTTCCTCTTCCTTGGAGCCATCTACTCCCTGCTGGATCCCAGTCCCACGGTGGCCAGAATCCACTTCTTCATCTTCTGTGCGGGCCGCATTGTGCACACCGCGGCCTACCTGCTGCGGCTGAGGGCTCCGGCCCGCTCCCTGGCCTACAGCGTGGCACAGCTGCCCTGCTTCTCCATGGCCCTGCAGATCCTCCTGGCCACCACCCTGTACTGGTAACACCAGTGACACCAGTCCTCCCAACCCCCTCATCCTGCGCCCGGCCGGACCGGGCAGCGCCTGTGCAGGTGTCAGCGTGAATGTGTGTGTGGGGGCACGTGATGTGGCGCCAGGGAGGCCACTTGTGCCCCAGGAATGTCCAGTGCTGCCTTCATCAAGTCCCCATGGTATTGAGATTGGGTGGGGAAGTCACCAGAGAGAAGGGGCACATCTCCCCGTGGAGCAGGAAGGGGATGTGGAGGCAGGTTTCACTCACTCCTGTGAAGGGGGGGAGGGGAAAGCAGCCAGACTGCTCCTCAAAGGACTTTGTTGAAGGCAGAAAGGTTTTCTGACCCAACTGCATTCAGAACTGGGAAGGGGAAGATGTGCCCATTCCCCTTGGTCACAAATACCCCGTGAATTGGGAAAGGGAGATCATGGAGGTCCCACCAAGCAGATGGGGGTGGTAGCAGAGGGGTTATAAAACAGTCACCTTCCTCCTGCCTGGCCATGGAGGTCTGTGAGGAAGGGGTCCCAGAGGTTCCCTCTCCCCTCAGGACAGGATCAGGTGCATGCCAGGCAGCAGAACATGGGAGTCAGAATCTCAGGGGAGAAGTGTGAAGCCACTGAAGAGTTCGGTGCTCCCTGCACAGCCTCATCTCACCCTGTAGGACACAGCTCCTGCCTGTCCCAGCAAGGACACCCCGTGGCCAACGTCCCACAGCTCTGGGCCAGCAGCACCCATGGCTTTTCCATCTTAGTCCTGCCATGTCAAGAGCCAGAGGGCTGTGCCTGGAGCAGCCAGCAGGAATCACCCCAAACAGAGCTGGACACAAAGCTCTGGGACTTCTGGAAATACAGAGCAAGGGGGTTGCAGTTTGCAGAGGGAGCTTTCTCCCAAGGGTGGTATCTGCATTCACATAGACTCATAGAATCATGCTCTGATCCCTTGCCCAGCTTGGGCAGCAGCTTCTGTACCAGTATCTCTGAGCCTAGTGCAGCTGTGGGGTTGGGAGCAGAGGGCTGTGCTCTCCCCAGGAGAATGCAGCGCCATGGAAGGTGGGCAGGGCTGCAGAGTCAGCAGTTTGCTCTTGGCCACCACTCATTTACACAGCTTCAACAGATGTCTGGGTAACACATACCCCTCTCAACAAGCCTTTTCTGCCTCACATGGTGCACAAGGTCTCAAACCCCTGTATGTTTCTCTGCTGCTGCACATGCATCCTGGTGGCAGGAAGCAAATATTCCCAATAAAAACAAATCATTGTGCTCTGATACATCCTTCCTTTGGGAGCAGCAGATGCAGCTGGGTAGCAGCTGGGGCCAGCCCAGCAGGATGGTTCCCCAGCTGCAAAACGTTTTGCTAAACCCCACTGCAGAGCCTGGAGAGCCCTGGGACTCCTGAAGAGACTTCTCCTTCCTCTGGACTCACCTGCCCTGCAGAGAAAGCTCTTCCCCAGGTGTGCAGTATTCCTCCTGATCCTTTAAATTCACCAGTGCTGGGGCTTATGAAGTGGCTCTGTTCAGTTTTCATTCCCAGAGTAGCTACAAAACTTGGTGTTCACCCAAACATCCCTCCCAGCTTCTCCAGAGCAGGCTGGTGGGTATGGGATGCTTTGTCCCAGCAAGCTTTCATCTTACCCTGCCAGCACTCAGCTTACCTGTGGGGCCAAGCTGTTGCTTAAATCCTGGAGAGCTGGAAGTGTTCAGGTAAGATGTGGTTGCTTTTGTTTCTGTGTTTATGACTTGCAAAGGAGCTGCCTGGATCTTTCAAGCTTACCAGCCCTCTCTTTTTGCTGCTAGGTTGGTTGCTGGGGAGCAAATGCCTCATTTTCCTAGCTTTCCCCCTATTTTCTTACCCTGTTGGTGTTTCAGAGGTTGCTGCCCTGTTGGTATTTGCAGGTTGAGATGGACAAAATGGCTCTACTTGGTAGTTTTTTTCTTTCCCTCATGTTTTTTGCTTTCAAAGAAGGAAAGCAGTGGTTTTATAAAATGGACTCTCTCCAATACACACTGCTGTGGTGAGAGATGGAGCTGGGACTGAGGTTTTGGCATGGAAAGGAAGAAATGGGGCTGCAGAACCCCCCAGCCCCCAGAGCTGCCAGCTCCTTCAGCTTCCTCTAAAGTGCCTGTTCAGGGCCTGGGGCTGCTGCCTTGCTCAGGGAAGCCAAGGTTCTGTGCAGAGCTCTGCTTGCTTCTCTTCTATTAAACAAAATAAACCCTGCTGTAGTGGCTGCAGGGAAAAGCTTGGGAATGTGAACTCTCCTGGTTCCAAAAAAACAAACACAGAAAGCCCACAAGGCAAACTTCAGAGAGGCCCAACCATTGTGCTTATTTTGAGATGCTGTGGGGGTCTGTGGGAGGCAGGACAGGGCTGGGCTGGTGGCTGCCTGCTCAGCCCAAGCACATCAGGGCTCTCCCAGGACTGAGGTGGGCAGAGCTGCTGGCTCTGCCCTGGGCACAGACTGAGCCAAAGCATCCTCTGCCTCTTCCCAGGTTATAGCCTGGAGTTCCCAGGTCCCTGCTCTGGCATCAGTGGGGGTAAGGATGTGCCCAGGGTGTCCCACAGCTCCAGGACAGTGGGGATGGTGGTTGCATCTGCCAGTCTCTGGGGTTTTGGTGTGTGGTGGAAGTGCCAAAAGCTTGGGTTTCCAAACCTGAAATGGTGACAGTGTGAAGCCCACCTGGGATGGCAGCAATCTGGTGCTTAAAGGTTTGGATGTGAGTCATGCTGTTAGAACGTGTCCCCTCCCCTGCCCTGAGGTGGCTGGAGGTGGGGGAAAAGCAAGAGGAGACCCAGCACAAGCCACTTTCCTTCCCACAGGCTTTTGGTCAGCTCAGCCCCAGGATTCCTCCCACCCCCTGAGCTTTGTGCTTTCCCCTCCCTTACCTGCCTGGCTGCTTCCCTGCTCCCTCTCTTTCATCCAGGCCTCATCCTGGTGGGGTCCAGGACCAAGATCCCCCCATGGACGTGTCACCTGTGATACAGGTCACTGCCTTCTCTGCCCTCCCAAGGGCTCCTCTGTCCCTTCACAGACCTGGGGCTCTTCCAGCTCACGCTGATGGGTTTCATCACACAAATCCCTTTGGGGTTTCTTGTGAGTAAGTGAGATTCCTGTGACTTGTAGGGAGACAGACGAGCCAGCTCTGGCCATCCCAGAGGTTCTGTGAAGAGGTAGGGCTGTTTCCCTGCTCCCCTCTGACATACACCAGAGCTGGTACAAGGAAAGCTTTATCCCTCGAGTTGTTCTCGTCGCCGGCTCCGGAGCTGAGCTGCGACACGTCCCCTGTTTACGAGCTGGGGACGGGGAAGAGGGAGCCGGCCTGGGGAGGTCCCTGTCCGGCTGTGGGGAGCAGTGTGGGGCAGAGCAGGAGGGTGCGGGGGGAGCTCGGCTGCGCTGGGCTGCAGCACCCTCGTGTGGCAGCGAGCGGGGGGACCCGGCACCCACCCGGCTGCGGGCCCCGGCCAGGGGAAACGGAGGTGCCTGGGGCGAAGGGAGGGATGGATGCACGCTGACGTTCCGTGGGCTTGAGGAGAAGGGTCGCATCTGCCGCTGTGCCCATCGGCTCCTCTGGAGGAGGCAGGCTTCAGGCTCTGTCCTGCTCCATAGCAGCTTGTGATGCTTCAGCAGCCTCTTCCCGGCATGCAGTAACTCTTCCCTGCATGCAGTAACTCTTCCCTGCATGCAGTAACTCTTCCCTGCATGCAGTAGCTAACTCTTCCCTGCTTCCTCCCTCCTTCCCTAATTGTTGCAGCGTTACACCCCCAGCAGACAGTTTCCATCGATGCTGCCTCTGGGTTGCTTCCTTTTGGGAGTTGGAAAGAAGCAGCAGCGAGCAAAATAGCAGCTGCAAGGGGGAGATGCTCCTTCCACAGGGAGCACAGTTTGGGGTGACCGCCGCATCCCCCAGGACAGGGGCTCAGCTGCGGGAGGGTGACACGTTGCTGTCACATGTCCGTGTGTTCCTGCAGCTCGCAGGAGCTGCCAGCGGGGCTCCAGACCTTCCGCTGCCAGCAGAGGGAGCGGAGCCCGGCGCAAGGGTGGCGGGAGAGGGGGATGCTGTAACGCGAGATGTCTGGGTAATTCATTCTGGATGGGGATAACCAGGCTGGCATCCCCGCGAGCTGGAAAATGTGAGCTCTGTTTTGTCTGGCTGCCGTGGCAGCCCATGCTGATGACAATACAGAGCTCTGCTGGTTAAAATGAGAGTTGGGCAAACTTCGACTCTTTGTCAGAAAGTCCTGCACAAGTGTTGGGCTGTGGGGTCAGAGACAAGGAAAGGGGGTCCAAGGAGCTCCCCCATCCACTGAGACTTGCCCTGTGGGAGTGCTGGTTGGGAACCAGCTGCTTCAAGGAACAAGGACAAGAGCAAATGGGCTCAAGTTGCCCCAGGGGAGGTTGAGATTGGAGCTGAGGCAGAACTGTTTCCCTGAGAGGGGTGTCAGCCCCTGTGCCAGGCTGCCCAGGGAGCTGGGGGAGTGCCCAGCCCTGGAAGGATCCCAAAGCCGTGGAGCTGAGGTGCTGAGGGCTGTGGGGTACTGTTGGGCTGGGCAGGGTGAGGGGAGGGCTGGGACTGCAGCAGCTTCAAGGGCTTTTTGAACCAAAATGATTCTGTGATTCCAACACAATTTGCAAGTAATGTTTTTGCAACCTTCCCTGGTAACTGAAGTCAAGCTGTGTGGAGTGAGACCAGCTCTCCTGCAGAGCGGTTCTGGTGATGGATGTGTCAGTGGTGGATTGCTTCCTGGGAGCAAGAATCCCCCTGTGCTGGAAGAGGAGGTAGCACAGCACCTTTGAGCTCCTCTTCATTGGCAGCCTTCCCTCTGGTGCATCCCTCCCCTGTTGAGGGCAGGCCCTGCCAGGTCTGCTGCAGCTTCCTAAGCTTGTTTGTCTCCTGGTTTGCAGACCCATCAGAAATAGCCCATCAGTTCCTGGGAGCTGTCAGAACATGGGCTGAGACCTTCTGCTCTAGTGGGAGCTGAACTGAAGCTGGGACAGTTCAAGCAGGAAATAAGTGACATATTTCTAGCAGTTAAAAGTAATGAGTCACTGGAAGAATCTGCCCTGGGATTTGCAAGCCCTTCTCTTCCAGGGGTCTTCTGACTCGAGGCTGGATGCTCTGCACTGGCCACGTGCTGAGGACAAGAGGATGCTGCTTGGGTGATGTTCTCTGCCTGGGGTGATGCAGGAAGCTGGACAAATGATGGGACCATGGGATGTCTCATCAGTGACATCTGTGGAGCTTTGGTTAGTTTTTCCAGGTTTCCACCCCCACTTTACAATGCTGGATTTGACCTGATAGCCCAGCCCTCGGCTTTGTTCAACCTCCTACAACTGGCCTCAGCCCATCACTCCAGTCTGTGGATCTGATGCCACCATCGTGGCTCTGGTCCCTTCACCCAGGGCTGTTGGTGCTTTGCCTGTCCAGGGCAGGTGTGGAAACAGCAGTGGCCAGTGAGGGATGAGCCCCATGGCCCTGACATGCCCAGACACGTCTGTACTCAGTAAAATATTTATTCCTCCATTATTTCACAAGAGCTGTTTTTACAAAAACCTTACAAACATTTCCAAAACACAGACATGCAGAAGAAAGGGACAAAAAAAAAAAAACCCAATCCCACCGTGGATCTTGTTACAAGCAATTGAAATGTACAAATAGACAGGGCAAGAGGGAGCTTAGGTTACAATCATCCCTCCGTCCTGCTGCTCCTCCCTGGCTGCAGTTTGTATCTGTTCTTGGTGAGGCTTTGCTGTTGACTGACAAGCTGCCAGGAGCACAGCAAAGGGGGGGCCCTGGGATGAGGAGCAAGTGTTGGGGGTTTTTTTCCTTTCAAATATATATACATATAGATATTTAGTGAAGAAATATTTATTCCCTGCTTTTTTTAGGTTTACAGAACTGGCATCTGCAAACTATTAGATGGGTTTATTTTCATTAATGCTCTCAAAGAGGCAGCGACATTTATATCCCTGTGGTTTCATCTTGTGTAACTGAGACAAAAATGAGCCCTGTGCTTTCCATGGGAATAGAACCAACCCTCCTCCTGCCCCAAGCAGCGTTTCTCGTGGGGGGTGATTTGAGGCACGGTGGATCCAGCCTGGTGTGGCTCTGCTTTCGTCAGGTCTCTTATGTTCTCCCCTTCTGGTGTGGATATGAGACTTGGAAGTAGGGGTGGGGGGCACAGAGTGGGGATTTTGGTCCCTTGATGAGGTGGGCAGTGTTGGTCAGGCCGTGCTCCCTCCCTGCCTGCTGTGCTGGAAGAGGAGGTGGCTCCTCCCAACAAGGAGTTACCTTGGTTGGAGTAGAGAAAGCCTGGGGCTGAGGGCAGGATGGAGGGGCCAGCTCACCCCCAGCCAGAGGAGATGTGCTCCTCTCCTGGTTCTCCCATCAGGTCTCCAGCACCAGGTGCTGGATGAGTCCCTCCAGGCAGATACTGCCTATGGTGAGGCCGAGGGTCCTGCAGGGAGAGGATGCTCCTGGGAGTGGTGAGACTCTGGCAGGCACATGTGTAGTTGGGACACTTCCAGCCTTGATCTTACACACCAGAGGATGTTTATCTGGAGGAAGCACCTTAGCAGGGGCTGCATTTGTCCTCAGATCTACTGCCACAGTGCCTAGTACAGCCAGGCCCTTCTAGGTGAGTAGGGCTGGTGCCTTCTCCATCCAGGCCACCCGTCTTAGCTGGTGGTGTCCCCATGTTGGCTGGTGGCTCTCTGTAGTGGGTGAGGAAAGGATGGGCTGGTTTCCAGAGGTCTTTGTCCACAGGGTATAAACCCTCCATCACCCTGGCTCATCCCCAATCGCTGCAGTATCAGGGGAAGGTGGAGAGTGAGTCTCTGGCTCAGTCCCACGAGCAGAGGACTGGGGTGAGGTTGCCCATCCATGTTTATCCCCCCGTACCTTGCAGCCTCATTTAAGCTGCAGGCCAGGGTGGGATGAGGCAGGAAACCATTTCCTTTCAGCAAAACCAAACAAGCCCACCCCCATGGAGTCCCCAGCCCATGGGGTCCCCAGCCCCTCAGCCACATCTGCGGCGCTGCGGCCAGGGAGCCTGTGCCTCCGGAAGGCCGAGCCTGCTCTGCCGTTGGCACGAAGCGCCGGGAGCCGCCCACTCAGCTCAAACCCAACAGCTTTTTCCAATTTGCTCTTTTCCCTGGGCCGGTTCAATGACCTGGGGCTCTGCAGAATCGCTGGCAAACCCAGCCAGGCAGGGCAGCGCTGCCTGCTCGGGGCCCGCCGACGCTCCCCGCAGCTCACGGGAGAGCTCACGGGCCGGAGCGAGCGCGTGGAGATGCTCCAGCCCTCCTCGCCCCTCTGGGAAAGGCCAAAGCCTGGTGCCACGGGCACGGGCGGCTCCTAAACGCAGGCGGCGTGGTCTTTGCTTCCCCAAGTCTCTCCCGAGGCCGTGCCGGGGCGCAGATGGAGGCGAACGCGCCGGTCGGCTTCGGCGCCGCGCGGTTGAACGCCGGCGGAAAGGAGGAGGGAAAGGGGAGCTCGTGATCTTCCCAGCCCTGTCCCCGCGGGAGGGGAAGACCCAATAACTCTTTGGCTCTCTGGGCGAGATACCCAAATTGGTCAGATCCAATAGTCCGAGATCCTTCCATGTTTGGAAGCAAATTCTTGTTCCCTTGGCGAGTGTGTTTGTCCTCGAAGCGCGGGGGGTATGTGTGTGTATATATAGCCGGTATTACAAGGGTGTGCGGAAAAGCGAGTTTCTAACCAAGTTTGCTCCATATGTGGCTATAATGATGTGCCACTTTGGCCTGGGACTGACTCTACCTTCATAAAGGGAAGGGAAGAGGAGAGGAGAGGTGCTGAGACGAGTGGCACGTGGGTTGGGAGGGCCGGCGGATTCATGCTGGCCCTGCCCAGGAGCTCCACGCCGTACCCTGGCTGAGGCCACGGGATGGGCTGTGTCCCCCGGTCAGTTCACGGTGGGCACTTGGTTCTGGTGGAGGCTGAACTCTTTGGCTTTGAGGCGCAGGCTGGCGATGCTGTTGGCCATGTTCACCCCTTGAGCGGGCGTCGCGGTGCCGCCGGAGCTGTAGGAGGGCACAGTGCTGCGGGGAGGGAGCAGGGCAGGAGTGAGGCGCGGCCCACGGAGGAGTCCCCGTGCTCCACGGGGTCTTGCTGGCTTCCCAGGCCAGACTGGCTGTTCCCTCTTAGACATCTCCCACAAGAGCAGTCAAGGCTTCAGCATATTTTTTTGTGGCTGGATGCATGTGGGAACCCCTCAAACTATGCACCAGGAGGCCCAGCCTTGAGCTTTTGGACGAGATGGCTGGATGCGGAGAGCTGGGAACCAGAAAGGACCCGTGGCACCTCCCGTGCTGAGATGTGGGAAGGGTCAGCACGAAGTCAAGCGAACCCCTCACAGGGGATGGCTCACGCGGGGCTGAAACGGGCTTCCCAAAGCGAAGCCGGATGAGCTCCTTTTGGCCCCGTGAAACTCCCCACGTCCTCAGCAGCGGCACAGGGCTGCGGTCCCTCGGCAGCCTGTCCCACGGCCTCCTCCCCAGCTCCTCCAGCGCCTGCACCTACCTGTATGGGGAGGTGCTGGTCCAGGACAGATACTCCGGGCTCAGGGTGGTGGGCCGTGGTGCCATGGGCTGCTCGATGGCTGCCTCTTGGCTGTAGGATTTGAGCAGCGACGCCGACCTGTTGGCCAACATCGCCCGCTCGTTCCGGCGAAACTTGGCCCTTCGGTTCTGGAACCAGACCTGTGCAGGGTGGGAAGGTGGTTACTGGGGAGCTGGTGCCAGCAGGGATGTCCCAAGCATCCATCCTACAGGTCAGGGTCGTGGGCAAGGTTGAAATGACAGAGGGGGCGGAGGGTGGGGATTTCTCCCACACAAACCTTTGCTCACCTGGACTCTCGCTTCGCTGAGGTTGACCCTTCTCGCCAGCTCCTCCCTCACGAAGGCATCGGGGTAGTGTGTCCTCTCAAAAACCCTCTCCAGAGCCTGCAGTTGGCTGCTGTTGAAGGTGGTGCGGTTCCTCCTCTGTTTCTTCTTCCTCTTGGCTGCCCCACGGCTCGGGCTCAGGCTCTCACCTGTGGGGGAAGCACAGAAGAGGCCACATGAGAGCCAGACCCGGGAGAGACCCCACAGACCCCACTCAGGGTTTGTCCTGCTCAGCACCAGCCGTGCTCCCCGTGGGCAGCAGCACATGTGCAACCCTGTGGGCTCCATGAGAATCAAACCTTGTGTCAGGACCTGCTGGAGCTCAGGGTTAAACCCAACATCTGCAAAGACCTGTGGTGGTTTCACATTGGGCTGAAACCACCCAGAGCTGATGTTTGAACACCAGTCTCAGTGGATCCTGGAGCAGCACTTGCCCCAGACTGCTGGGACCACATCTTACACGTGCCCAATGGGACACGTCTACAGGGTGTCTTAGGCTTGGCTCTTGCTAAAGGTTTCATTCCAGCTTTCAAGGACACTGATGGAAATTCAGCACTGAAACATCTCAGAGGCATCTGCTGGAGAGCAGCTCTGTGGAGAGGGACCCGAGGGTCCTGGTTGTGAACAAACTAAACATAAGCAGCAACATGCCCTCATGGATAAGAAGCCAATGGCATCCTGGGATGCATCAAGGAGAGTGTGGGCAGCAGCTCAAGGGAGATTCTCTTCCCCCTCCACTCTGCCCTGGTGAGGCTACATCTGGAGTCCTGTGTCCACTTCTGGGCTCCTCATGTCAAGAGAGACAGGGAACTGCTAGAGAGAGGCCAGTGCAGGGACACCAAGATGATCAGGGGCCTGGAACACCTGATCAAGGGGAAACCTGCTTTATCAGGGGGCTGGACTGAATGATCTCTATGTGTCCCTTCCAACCCCCACCACTCTGTGTCTCTGCTCCCCTTCCCAGCACCCCCTGAAGCGCCAGCTGTGGCATGTCCCCAGGGTGACACAGCCCTGCAGCTGAGCATCTGCTCATCCAACCCTGGGCTCCAGAGCGAGGAACGAAGCCACCACATCTCACAGAGCTCAGCCTCTGCAAGAGTTTATTTCTGGCTTTGGTGGCTCATGGAAACACGAGGCTGAGGGTGTAGTTTGGTTTCTCAGTATTGATCTTGGGCTTTCAGCCAGGCTGAGTTTAATCTCCTCTTTGTCACTAATATCAGGTTTAGGCAAGTTTATGAAGGATCTTTTTCTGAGGTCCCCAGTCAGCTGCCTGCAAAAGCTTCGTGGGGAACACGTCTCGCTGCTGCTCTTCCTTATGGAGGTACTGGTTAATTATTCTTTCTGTTAATAAAGCATCTGGATCCAATCTGTACCTACTGGTGGGAAAGTATTTTGGAATTACTTGAAATGTTAATAGCTTTATGACATTCTGATTCATAGCAGAGTTATACTGGAGTTTTCCGCTCTCTATCATTGCAGAGGCCATGATGGTAGGAATTACCACTCCCTGAATCTGCTCAAGGGATAAATACTTGTTAACAAGCTGTCTTGATGCTTATTAAATAGATGTGCAGCATTTTCAGGTGATACTTGTGCAAGTAACAAAACCTACTGGGTCTTTTGTTATGTTCCAGATGCATTTGGACCTTGGCTGGCCATCCCTTGGTCTGGAAACAGCCTACATAGAAACATAGAGTGGTGGGGGTTGGAAGGGAGCTCCAGAGCTCCTCCAGCCTAAGCCCCTGCTAAAGCAGGTTCCCCTGGCTCAGGGGGCACAGGAACGTGTCCAGGTGGGGTTGGAAACCTCCCAAGAAGGAGCCTCCACACCCTCCCTGGGCAGCCTGGGCCAGGGCTCCCTCACCTCAGCACCGAAGGAGTTTCTCCTGGTGTTCCAGTGGAACTGTTTGTGTTCCAGCTTCTGTCCATTGCTCCTTGTGCTGTCACTGGGCTCTACAGAAAAAGGTGTCACCCCACCCCCCTGACACCCACCCTTTAGGTACTTGTAAGTGTTGCTGAGGTCCCCCCTCAGCCTTCTCCAGGCTGAACAGCCCCAGGTCCCGCAGCCTTTCCTCACAAGGAAGATGCTCCAGTGCCCTCAGCATCTTGGTGTCCCTGCACTGGCCTCTTTCCAGCAGTTCCCTGTCCCTCTTGAGCTGGGGAGCCCAGAACTGGACACAGGCTCCAGATGAGGCCTCACCAGGGCAGAGTAGAGGAAGAGCAGAACATCCCTCAACCTGTTGCCCACACTCTTCTTGATGCAGCCAGGACACCATTGACCTTCTTAGCCATGAGGGCACATTACTGCCTGTGTTTAGTTTGTTCACAACCAGGAGTCCCAGGTCACTCTCTGCAGAGCTCCACGCTCTTGTATTTGGGTCATGGCCTCCTTGGTTGGGTAAAGAACACGCTGGACGGTGCCATTTCTGACAGACGTGTGTGTCGGGGCCTTTCCCCAGCCAGCACGCCCCAGGCTGCCCTTTGCCACCGTTTGTGTTTAAAGGCTCACAAATAAAATTCTCCAGATTCCCTCCAGCCCTTGTTCCTGCAGCTTCAAATGTTCTGCCAGTCTCTGCTTTCCAGTTGCCCCTTTTAGTTAAACTCCTTTTTTGGTCCTGTTTTCCCTCAGCGAGCTAACGAGCTGCTGGATTGAAATGCATCAAGTCATGGCTGTCCCTGACTTTTCCATCAGCCTGGGACCAAAACCTGGGAACCATCAGGCTGGGAAGGAGCTACAGGATGTAACAGGGTGAGAGACGTTTCCTTACAGGTTTATGGCCACCCTGGAGGGTTTCTGGGGCAATTATAGAGCGGGGCTTGGTTCAGAAAGTGCCATGACCAAGGGCACCCGTTGCCCGCCAACAGCCACAATGATTTCAGCAGAACCCTGGTAAATGTATAAATAACATTTATAAACCCCCTTTGGTTTCAGCCCCAATTTAGAACCTGGCTTATAGGACTTTTCCAGAAGTGATGGCTTCTCTCACCCTCTCTAATTTGGCTGAAAGCGAGGAGGAGGAGGAGGAAAGTGTTCTCAAATTGACTCTTAAATCAGCACCATAGGATCTGGCCCCGTTTCTGGCTGGTTTCTGTGTCCCCAGACCCATGGAGCAAGAGCTAAATGGCTGCAGAAGCTGGGCAGGGCTGAGCTGGCAGGAGCACTGGGATGGGGATTTTGGACCAGAGTTGGGTCAGGATGCATCCAGGTGCCAGCAGCTCCTGAGCAGTTGGAGAGCTGCAAACTGCAAGCCCTGAGCTGTGCCTGGATTGGGGCATTTTATTCAACCCCTACTGCTGGTTTCAACAGAGAGGCCTTCCCCTGCAGCACAAAACCCCGTGGGATGCTCCAGGGAGCTGTTTGGAGGATGCTAGTGGCCAAAACCCCTTCCCCTTCCTGCTCACACCTCCCCTAAACCACACTGCACCTCCATGTAGCTCAGAACTCCACAATCCCTTTGCTTTCCAGCTAGATTCTCTGCTATGTTCATTGCCCACCCATTTGCAACCCCATCTCCATACTGCAGGGAGGCAGCTCTATGCCCAGGCACCTTCCTGGGCCCTCTGCTCCACGTAAGGATGAGCCCTGGTAACACATAAACACCTTTTCCCCACTAGCTCAGGCTGGTGGGGCCAGATAAATGCCACCCTAATTGCTGTGGCCATGTGCCTGACAGGTTTACTGTGTGTAAAGTCAGGCTGGATTGCTTCTAAAAGGGTGCTTTAATAACCCCAAACAAGCTGTCCAAAAATGAGCATCACTAAGCACTGCTGCTCTGGAGAAGGAGCAGGGAGGGGAGTAGGTTGAAGACCCTCTGTCTCACTGCCACCCACCCCCAGGAATCAGATTTAACCACCTTCACTGACACCTTGATGGAGGAATCAAAGCTGGTCCCTCACCCTATGGGCTGCCAAGAGTCTGTAATTGCATCAAGTTAAAAACCAGCTCCATCTTTTGCCCCAAAGCAGCACTGGGGGAGGTTACAGAGAAAGATGAACCCCTTGCCTTTGTCAGTTATAATTTGGGGGTCTGGTTTGATGCATGGGCTTGATTGTCCAGCCCCAAGGTCAGAGGGGATGCCTGAGGCACCCCCCTGCCTTTGCCTTTGCTGTGTTTACCTTCCACTGATTACAGTTTCCGCTAGAGGGGGGGAAAAATGCAGGGGAAGGGGGAAAATGGGAGGATAATGTTACTGAAGAATGAAAGATGACACTGGGGGCTGGTCAGGGACTTTGCACAGAGCAAGGTGGGCCCAGTGTGCTTCACCAAAAAAAGGCTTAAATTGCCCCAGTGCGTTAGGAAAGATGCCAGTCACTTTGGCCATGAGTTTTGGGGTGCCTGGGTCACCTCCAGCCTCCTCCCTGCAATGCCCAACCTCAGGCAACGCTGTCTGAGCCCTGCCCTATGGATGCCATGGGGTGCTGGGACTCACCCCAAACCCCTTCTCCATGTGGGAGCATTGACACTGGCAAACCTGGACTGGAACTGGGGAGCAACAGGGGAGCCCATTTGCAATGCCAACAGCCTCACTGCACCAGCCCAGAGCTGTGCTGGTTCAGCTGGGAACCCACAGAGCTCACTTTTCCAGCTCTTGCCTTTTCCCTCTGTGCTTCCATGAGTTGTCCAAAGGAAGGACTCAGTGGGGTTCAGCTGCCACAGCCTGGGTGCTGGGCTTGCCAAGGGGGGGCCCATTCTGGCAGGACCCCCTGCACCTCCCCACAGCAGCCCCAGAGTGCTGTAAAGAGATAATTTTCACTCCATTCCCACCAAGGCTTCAGCTTGGACTTACAACCTCCATTAGCAAGTGACAAAGGACCCCATGCAGCTGTAATCCAGACCTAACCAGCACCAAAAGCCCAGCCCCAGGCCAGGACAGCTCATCCCTCAGGGTGGCTTTCAGTGGTGGGCTCCATCCTGCCCAGTCTCTCACTGCAGGGCAGCTCCCCTCTGGATGCTGAGTTTGGGGGGTGATTTGTTGTAAAATGCTCATCCCAGAGTGCAGTGTTTGCCCAGCACCGTGCTCACAAGCAGAGATGGTCATCCAGGCTCACTGCAAGGCTCCCTCTTCCCCAAAATGATGCTGCAACCCACCCCCAAACCACCACATCCCGGGCCAGGCTTTGCTGGCTCCAGCTCTGCCACTTGCCCCTTTTTCAGAGGACAGAGCAAAATAAACCCAAGCTCCAGAGCCCCAAACCCTTTTCTCCCATTAAACTATCCCATGCCTTCCATTTCTCTGAGAGCACTTTGCCAAAGACCTTCTCAGCTTTGCAGTTTTCACCCCCCACCCCCTCCAAATCCACCGTAACATTTACTTCCCTTCTCTGCCTGCAACAGCATTCCCCCCCCTCCCCTTCCCTTTTCTTCTTGGGTATAATTTAAGGGTTGAAATAGCCTGGAGGGAATTAGCTGTAAATTCTTCCTAAGACAAATAAATTCAACCCTCTGAGTTTCAACTTTTTTTTTCCCCCTCCTCAGACCGTTGAGAGACGTTTTGGGTTTGTTTGAGTTGAAATAATGATCGTGGCATATCTGACCCCCAGGCTGCAGCCCAGCTCTAACCAAATAAATAGCTTTTATTAATTAAGGTTTATCCTTAACAAATAAAAAAACCCTCCCTCAATTTGATCTGGGCCAGCTGAATTAGCAAAAATAAACAAGGGCTTCTCCGGGCACTTGATGTGGATTTAACAAATTAACGCTGGGCCTTCATCAGGGAGGCTGCAGGGTGGTGGAGGCCTTTGACAGCCAAGAAATCCTTTGGAAAAACAATGTCTTTCATTTCTCCCATGCTCTCTCTCTCTCTCTCAGTAAACATGTGGACTCCCTTCATCCCTTCCTATCCCCGGGGGAAGCGAGGAGAGCTCCGGCGATGACGTCTGCCACAGCTTCATGTGCAAGTGTTTAACTTGTTCCTCTCAATCGTGCCATGGGGAGGGGGAAGCCTTTCCCTTCAGAGCACCAGAAAGCTCTGGCCTTTGGGAATTGCCTCTTCTCTCTCTCTTTCCACCCACTCTGGGTCCTTTTTGTCCCACAACCTTCGGCTGAGACACCAGCGGTGACTCCGGGGTGCGTTGGCAGCTGAGTGTGGCTGGAGCCCCTTTCCATGGTTGGGGACAGCCTGGGAGCACCTGGGCTGGGGGTGACCTGCACACAGCAGGGCTTTGTGGTGAGAAGGGAGGGCAGGAAGGATGCTCTATGGGCCAAAAGGGAGCTGGGGGCTTGTCCCCAACAGGCAGCACAGGGTTTGTTGCAGCAGTGATAGTGGGAGCTGCCTGTGCTGCTACAGGTCTTTAACCTCCCCAGCTCATCTCAGGAAGCCCCAGGGGCTGAGAAGCAGCTGGGAAGCTGCTCCTCCGTGTGTGCTGGGTCACCCAAGCTGTCTCTCTGTGTGTGCTGGGTCACCCAAGCTGTCTCTCTGTGTGTGCTGGGTCACCCAAGCTGTCCCTCCACGTGTCATGCACTGGAGGTCATGCAGTGCCTTTCCTGCAGCCAGCAGTGAGCCCAGCCTAGGTGCACAGCACCAACATGGCATCACAGCTCTGAGGCAAAGCCATAGCAGTGTAACTCCACTCTCTGGGTAGTTTCACTTTACTATCTGGGAGAAAAAGCCCTTGGGGCCACCAACTCCTGCCCACAGGGTGCCAGTCCTGCCTTTGCTCAGCACGATGCTGTGAGGCCAAAGTCATGCTGGGAACAACCCGTGGGCACAGGGGATGGGGTATCCCTGGGGGTCAGGGGCTGCTCAGCCCTCCCTGGGAGTGGGCTCCAACCTCCTCCCCACTCCCCTCCAGCCCAGCCCCAGCCTCCCAAAGACCCTGAGAATGCCAGAGGCTCTGGGGTGGGAGCCCATTGAAACCAGGGGGGTCCAAATGTGCTGAGTCCGAAGGAAACTCTCTGGGCTCAAGTGGTGTACATGAAAACTTTAGGAGAGGGACAAGTCCCAGCTACTGGAGCAGTGTTACAGCAAAATGTTTCCAAGGATGTTTCACCTCATTAATTGTGAGCAAACTGAAACACTGACACGTTTTTACAGGCTGCCAGTTTCGCTGGGGGAAAAGTATCTCTGTTAAAAAGGAGCAGCAAAAGCCTGGACCAAGAAAGAGGCCAAGGCTGTCCCGGGAGGGCCTTAGCCTGTGCTCACTGACAGGCAGCAGCAGACTGGTTTATGGTTATAGAGCTGCTGCTGCAGCAGCCAGAAACCACCCAGCCCTGCAATTCACTGCCCTCAGCCCTGTGGACAGCCAGTTTCTGGGAGGATCCTGCCTGGGGATGCTCCGTGCACAGCCTGCACCCTCTGAGCCCACGAGGCTTTCCCTGGCAGCATCCCAGCAGGGATGTGTCCAACCTGTGCTTGCAGCCTGAAGCCTTTTCTCATCTCACCCTCATCTTTAGTGCAGCAAACATGGTGGAAATGTGATGCTTAGGTGGGTTTCAAGACCAGAATGAACCTTGAAAGGAGCAGCCCCACACCATGGGATGCTGACCCTCTTAGGGATGGTCCCAGCCCAGCAGCAGCCACTAAATTCACTGGTGAGAGCTGTGAGCAGATTCAAAGGTGACTCTCCAGCAAGGGCAGTGGCAATTTACCTGCTGCAAAACCCAAGTACACAAGAGAGGCAAGATCAAGAGGTCACAGCGAGGGGAGGAGGAAGAAGAGACGCAGGAAGAAGGGGATGAAGAGGGAAAAGCCAGGGACGCCCTGGAACTTGCAAGCTGGTGAAATCCACAGTGCTGCAGTTGTCTGCTGCAGGTAATGCTCAGAGCCTTGACGTGCCCAGGGCTCCCTGAATGCTTCCCAGCCCTCCCCACCACGCTGGAGGCTCCTGCTGCAGCACAGTGCTGGGCCAGCTGAAGCCAGGCCCCAGGAATGGAGTTTTGGCAGAGCCAGCTCCTGCATCAGCGGAAGCATTTGATGAATTAATTGCAGCTGCCCTGCCCCAAGGAGGAGGCAGGGCTGGTGTGATGCTGTCAAGCATCAGGGAGAGGGCTGAGAAACATCTTCAGCCATGAAGCTCTGGTAGGAGAGGAACGAGCAGCACAAGAAATTCCCCTCCTGCTCTTTCGAGTAGCTGGGAGAGATGGTGCCATCACCCCACTTTTACCTGGAGTGTGAACTCCCCAACCCGTGGATCGAGCTTTGCAGAAGACACCACGGACAGATCCCACTGCCAGGCTCAGCAGCCCAGCACCCTGCCCCAGCCCCGACCCTGCGGCAGGATGCAGCCCGCAGAGCCTGGCAGCGCCCGCAGAGCCTGGCAGCGCCCGCAGAGCCTGGCAGCAGCGCCCACAGAGCCTGGCAGCACCCGCAGAGCCTGGCAGCGCCCGCAGAGCCTGGCAGCAGCGCCCACAGAGCCTGGCAGCACCCGCAGAGCCTGGCAGCAGCGCCCGCAGAGCCTGGCAGCCCCCGCAGAGCCTGGCAGCGCCCGCAGAGCCTGGCAGCCCTGCAGAGCCTGGCAGCCCCGCAGAGCCTGGCAGCAGCCCCCGCAGAGCCTGGCAGCACCCGCAGAGCCTGGCAGCAGCCCCCGCAGAGCCTGGCAGCCCCGCAGAGCCTGGCAGCAGCGCCCACAGAGCCTGGCAGCGCCCGCAGAGCCTGGCAGCAGCGCCCGCAGCCCCGGAAACAACGGCTGCAGAAACAGCCTTCCAAGCCATCTGAGGCGGAGCTGGCAGGGGAGCAGCCCCTCGCGGTGCTTTCCCAGACGCCTGGCTCCTGTGCACCCCGGGAGCCGGGGCCGGGGCCATTGGGGCTGCAGGGCTCAGACTGCCTGGCTGCGGGTGGCAGCAGCCCAGGGCACCCGGCCCAGCCCCGGGGCACTGAGCACATCCCTTGGGTTCAGTGAGCTACCAAGCACAAATATTCCCTCCCAGGGCTGTGCCCATGCAGTGGGTGACCCCATCCCAGCCAGGGGCTCTCAGAGCTGCCAAGAGCATCCCGTGTGCTCAGAGGAGGCTGCAACCGCAGCCCGACACAATGGGCTGGGCTGGCTCCAGCATCCCCATCACCTCCAGTGTGCCAGGGCTCCGTGGGGATGGAAGCAGAGAATCATTGTAGTTGGAAAAGCCCTTGAAGCTGCTGCAGTCCCAGCCCTCTCCTCACCCTGCCCAGCCCAGCACTAACCCCTGGCCTCAGCACCTCAGCTCCACGGCTTTGGGATCCCTCCAGGGCTGGGCACTCCCCCAGTTCCCTGGGCAGCCTGGCACAGGGGCTGACACCCCTCTCAGGGAAACAGTTCTGCCTCAGCTCCAATCTCAACCTCCCCTGGGACAACTTGAGCCTATTTCCTCTTGTCCAATCCACTGTTACTGGGGAAAGGGGCTGACCCTCACCTTACTCCAGCCTCCTGTCAGGGAGTGTCAGAGAGTGCTGCTGGCTGCCCTCAGCCTCCTCTTCTCCAGGCTCAACACCCCCATTCCCTCAGCCCCTCCCCAGCCCCTTGTGCTCCAGCCCCTTCCCCAGCTCCAGTGCCCAGGGCTGAGCCAGGCTGCTGCCCCTCAATGTGTACCCCAGTTTTGCCCCCAAGGGATGGCAAGGGGAAGAGAAAAGCCCCTCGGGAAAGATCCATTATCTGCACAAGCTTGCTGGGGACAGTGGCACTGCAGCAGTGGCTGATCAGCTTTGTGTGGCCAGGATCTGGCATTCTCCCTGCTTGGGACAGGAGAACATGCAGTCCAAGGGGATTCACTCCCCTCTGGGGTCCTTGCTGGTCTATATGGAGCAGGAATTTACATGTTCTCTCACAAATCAGCCAGTGCCCATGGTGCAGACCCAGGGACCAACAAAGGCACTGGCTCTAACCCAGCTGCCAGCAGCTGGGAGGCTCCCCTGTGAGGAGGCATTCACCAGGGGGGTTTGCTTTCCTCTCCTGGCCAGGAGAGCTTCTTGGGGTGGGATGAAACCAGCACTTGGGCTGCCCTGCACCTTTCACTGCTGTAGCAACCCAAGATGCCCCTGGGGATGAAGTCTCAGGGTACTCACTCAGACTACAGCTGCTCTGCTTTGCCAGCACCAGTTAGACCGGGCATTAAAACAGTTTGTGGGAGAGTGGCAGCTCTGGTGATGGTGAACACATGTGTGAACGAGCTCCTGCAGCACAGGGAAACGGCTGGCCCAGGCCCCACTGCCAGAATGCTGGGATTTGGGTCACAGAATCATAGAATGGTGGGGGTTGGAAGGGCCCTGCAGAGCTCATCCAGCCTCAACCCCTGCTGAAGCAGGTTCCCCTGGCTCAGGGGCACAGGAACGTGTCCAGGTGGGTTTGGAAACCTCCTGAGAAGGAGCCTCCACACCCTCCCTGGGCAGCCTGGGCCAGGGCTCCCTCAGCTCAGCACAAAAGGACTTTCTCCTATTCCAGTGGAACTGTTTGTGTTCCAGCTTCTGTCCATTGCCCCTTGTGCTGTCCCTGGGCACTACAGAAAAACAGTGTCACCCCATCCCCCTGACACCCAGCCTTTAGGTAGTTTTAAGTGTTGTTTAGTTACCCCTTCAGCCTTCTCTCCTCCAGGCTGAACAGCCCCACATCCCACTGCCTTCCCTCATCAGATCTGGGGGTCTGAGGGATCTGGGCAGAAGGGACAGCCACAGTGTCCCATCCATCATCAGGATGGATGATGCCAGGACAGATAGACCTCAGTAAACCTTTCAGGTACCATTGGGTGCATCCATGATGCAGCCACGGTGCCAACATCACTTGCACATGCTGCCTGACATAGCAGGTTACAGAGTTTCCCAGCAGGGTACTGGGCATGTGTAATTAATTAACACTAATGAGGCTTATGCAAGAGCCAGCCCCAAGAGCAGCCTTTGCCTGCTCTTGCAAAGCTCCACAGAGGACTCAGTTCTGAGTGCAAAGTGGGTTTCCCTGGGGTTGGGCAGGGGTTGGGATGGTGGATGCCTTGGAGCATCAGCAGGGACCTTGCTGGGATTTCTATGTGGTGCTGCAGAAATGACACCAATCAGTCAGGGCTGCAGAGCAGAAATGCTGCCCCTAGGCAGGGACCCCTGGCATGGAGAGCCCAGCTTTCCTCTCTGCTTCCCCTGCCCCCTGAACATAAAAGGGGGTTTAATGAAGTGTAATAAGTAAAAGCCCACAGCAAGCCAGCCCCAGTGGCATCTGGCACTGACCCCCAGCAGCAGCCCCCCAGGTTAAAGCACAGACCCATTGCATCAGAGTGATTGCCAAAGCAGGGGGGGAAGAGGATGAGCAGGAACTGGAGGAGAAAGGGGGAACTCCCACGGTGTCCCTCCTGTCACCAACCCAACTGCCCTCACTGTCTGGAGGCCAGCTGAGCATTTTCCACACCCAGGCCAAGATGCCACCCAGCCCCCATTTTATCAGTGAGCACTGGCACCTGCTCAGAGGACCTGGACTGGGGACACAGCTCCTTTGGCTGTGGCGTGGGATGGTTGTGAGCCCCCAGCCCCTACCCCAGCACCACTCCAAGCAGGACCCTCGTGGGCTGCTGCATGCTCAGATGTCCTGGGAACCCTCCCCAGTGACCATCACCGGTCCCCAGTCTGCTTTTCTGCTTTTCATCTGAGGTGGGTGGCCTCTCACCAAATTTATTGTAAAACATTCATTTTAATAAGTGGCTTGTATCTTGTTTGTGGTGGTGGTTGGGTTTTTTTCAACCCAGCCCATGGTTAAGTGTTTGCAGGTTAAAGCAGAGCCACGTGTGCCAGGGAGGGTGGGGATGGCAGGGACAGGGGGATAAGCACGTTGCTGGAGGCAGGTGCCAGCACAGGGAAGACTCCAGGGGACACCTCAGAGATGCCAGGCTGGGTGTAGCTTCATCAGGATCCTGCTGCAGAGCCCAGAGGAGATGAGTCCCTCACCCTCATCACTCCAAGCCTTCATCCCTTCCAGGTCTCCAGAGGAGCCCAAGCACCATCTTGCCACGCTGGGAACCCTGACTCCAGCTCTCAGCTGTCCAAAACCCAGCCAGGAACAGAGTGAGGGACACTCTGGCACCAGTGCTTGGGGTCCAAGGGTGTAGGTCAGGGACCTGCAGGCACTCTCATACACAAACCCCATTAAAGCTCACCCCTGATGGGTACCAGGGTCGTGCTGAACACACAAAAGGCTTCACAGGGTGGACAGTGCCTGGTAGTTTAGTTTTGACATTTGTTTTAAGTTTCATAAACCTCTAACACTAACAGAGATGCTTCAGCATCTTTTAATTTAAATGAAAACAGTTCTTTTTTTAATTTAAAAATTCCCCTGAGGTATTTACAATCCCCAAATTACAGCCATGTGGCTGCCCCAGCTGAGAAAGTGAAATCGCTGAGGAAGAAGCGTGGTGCCCAGCCCAGCCCAGCCCAGCCCAGCCCAGCCCAGCCCAGCGTGGCTCCCAGCAGCACTGCACCAGTGGCCCTCCCCACATCACCCACAGCTCCTCCATGGACAGACTCTGCTTCACATCTTTGCTGGGGACCCCAGCTCACAGGGCAAGGAGCCCCCTGAGCTGCCAGCCACAGCAGCTGCCAGTGATGGCATCCCTCTGTCTTTCCTCTTCTGTCTCTCTCTCTCCTGGATCCACCTCAGGCAGAGGCAAGAGCAGCCCCACAGTGCTGGTGGGGTTGGGAACCAGAGGTGCCTCTTCCCATCTGACACTCCCCCAGCCATGTTCCCCCATCCACCCAGCACGGTCTGTGGGGTGTCCTGGGTGCTCCCCTACCTCCAACACACCCCTGCAGCAATGCAATACCCCCCCCCAATGCTGGGGGCAACATCAGTCCTCCTCCCACCCCACAGTGCACTGTGCAGCTTGGGGTGCAGTGCAACCCTCAACACACTCCAATGCCCTGTACAGCTCAGGGTGCTTGGGCTCCCCTGAGGACCTGGAAGGGATGAAGGCTGGGAGTGATGAAGGTGAGGGACTCATCTCATCTGGGCTCTGCAAAAGAGGGATCCTGATGAATGCCCCTCCCAATACCCTGTACAGCTTGGGGTGCAATGTAACCCCCCCTTTCAATGCTCGATACAGCTTTGGGTGCAACAGACCCTGCCTCATACACACTGCAATGCCCTGTACAGCTTGGGGTGCAATGTAACCCCTTCAAACACTGCAATGCCCTGAACAACCTGGGATCTCTCAACCCCACACTACAACGCCCTGTGCAACTTGGGCAGCAACAACCCCTCCCCACAGCCTGCAATGCTCTGTACATCTCGGGGTCCAACCCCCCTCCTCCCACCTCGGGGTGCACCCCTCGTCCTAGGGTACCAGGCCGTGCCACCCCAACCGTTCTGCCACAGCCCCTGGCGCCTCCCGCACTTTGGGGGCTGTGCCCTCCATCAGCCCGCTGTGCTGCCCGCCCTGTGCCCCCTGGCAGCCCCCTCTCCTGGCCGCCCTGTGCCCCCTGGCAGCCCCCGCTGCCGCCTGCACTCTGGGGGCTGTGCCCTCGACAGCCCCGGTGCCAGCCGCTCTGTGCCCCCCGGCAGCCCCATTTCTGGCCTCTCTGTGCCCGCAGCAGCCCCGTTCGCGGCCGCCCGGTGCCCCGCAGCCGTTCCCGGGCGATGCCCTGCAGCCCGTTCCCGCCCGGTGTCCCGCAGCCCGTTCCCGGACGATGCCCCGCAGCCGTTCCCGCCCGGTGTCCCGCAGCCCGTTCCCGCCCTGTGCCCCGCAGCCGTTCCCGGGCGATGCCCCGCAGCCCATTCTCGCCCGGTGTCCCGCAGCCGTTCCCGGGCGGTGTCCCGCAGACGTTCCCGGGCGGTGTCCCGCAGCCCGTTCCCGCCCGGTGCCCCGCAGCCCGTTCCCGCCCGGTGCCCCGCAGCCCGTTCCCGCCCAGTGTCCCGCAGCCGTTCCCGCCCAGTGTCCCGCAGCCGTTCCCGGGCGGTGTCCCGCAGCCCGTTCCCGCCCAGTGTCCCGCAGCCCGTTCCCGCCCAGTGTCCCGCAGCCGTTCCCGCCCAGTGTCCCGCAGCCGTTCCCGGGCGGTGTCCCGCAGCCCGTTCCCGCCCAGTGTCCCGCAGCCGTTCCCGGGCGGTGTCCCGCAGACGTTCCCGGGCGGTGTCCCGCAGCCCGTTCCCGGGCGGTGCCCCGCAGCCGTTCCCGCCCTGTGCCCTGCAGCCCGTTCCCGCCCGGTGCCCCGCAGCCCGTTCCCGGGCGATGTCCCGCAGCCCGTTCCCGCCCGGTGTCCCGCAGCCCGTTCCCGCTCCGTGCCCCGCAGCCTTTCCCGGGCGATGCCCAGCAGCCCGTTCCCGCCCGGTGCCCCGCAGCCCGTTCCCGGCCGCCCGGTGCCCCGCAGCCCGTTCCCGGGCGATGCCCCGCAGCCGTTCCCGGGCGGTGCCCCGCAGCCCGTTCCCGCCCAGTGTCCCGCAGCCGTTCCCGGGCGGTGCCCCGCAGCCCGTTCCCGGGCGATGCCCCGCAGCCCGTTCCCGGGCGGTGCCCCGCAGCCCGTTCCCGGGCGGTGTCCCGCAGCCCGTTCCCGGGCGATGCCCCGCAGCCGTTCCCGGGCGGTGCCGGCGGCGGGGCCGCTGCGGGCCGGGGCCGGGGCTGCGCAGCCCATGTGCGCCGCAGCTCGTCGCGTGTGAAGCGGAGCCGCTGGGATGCCGGCGCTGGGAGACCGGCGCCTCCGCACATCTGGTTCAACGCGCGAGCCTGGCGCCGGGCTTAGCCACAGGCTCCATCCAGAGACACACAGACTTTAATAGACTCATACAATTCCTCCTGATCTATCACTGCAGCCGCAGCTGAAAAGCCGCTTTATTGTGCGCACTCCAAAGGGGGATGAGGAGGGAAGGGGAGGGGGCCGGGCTGGCGCTGCCGCTCTCTCAAGGCTCCCAAACTGCTCGGCGTGTCTCCCCCGCCGGGACCTGAGCTGCTCCCCACTCCTGGCCCTGCCTCGGCTCCTCGGGGGCCGTTCACGCCTCCCCTCCCCCCGGCCCCGGGGCTCAATTAACGGCCCCAAGCTGCCGTTTGCACCCCGAGAGCGGGCAGGGGCAGAGCAGCTCCCAGCAGAGCTGCGGGGTGGCAAAAGACGACCCCATCTGTCCCCCTAATGTCCTCAGAGTGCTGTCACTCCCCACTCCCCCACGCTGGGACAGTTTCTCCCAACCTCTCCAACATCAGCATCCCATTCACCTCCCAACTCCCTGCCAGGGGATCTGCCCCCACGGGTAAGGGGTTGCCCCATGGAAAGGCACTAGACCTCCCCATGCCACACCCCCAGCAGGTCCCAGCGCTGGGGCTGCCGTTCCCAGGGGAGCACAGGGCAGGGAAGCAGCTGGCAAGGGATGCTGAGCAGGGATGGGGGTGCTTTGTGACACCGTGGGAAGGCTGGAGAAGCATCGCCTGCAGCCGTGTGTCCCTGGGGCAAACGCTGGGAATGTCTCAAGGGGGAGAGGGAGGGGTTTGTTTTCTTTTAATTCTCGGAAATCTGGGGGAGTCCCAGTGAAAAACAACCCAGTTCTGCAGTGCCAGGGCAGCACTGGCCAGCAAGGGCTGGCAAAACGCCTTCAACCCCCAGATCAGTCCTTCCTCACCAGGAGGGTTTGTTTTCCTCATGGCCCCACATGGGCGTTGGGACCAGGCAGGGCACCTGATCCTCTCAGTTGCTTTTTCCACACAGGGAAGCATCTCATCTGCGTTAACCCTGGTGTAAATCCTTGTCTGACCCAGCTCAGCCTGGTGACAACCCACTGCCCCGGTGTTTAAGGATGCTCTGAGCCTGCTCCGTGGCTCAGGGATCCCATCCTGGGAGGATAACTCCTTCCAGCTGCCACTCGTGCCACAGGGAGGAGATGAGGTGCCAGCTGGGGGATGCCAAGCTTCTGTCAGCCCCAAAGCACCTGGGTCTCATCCTGCTTCCAACTTCATCCCTTTCAGCTCAATAATTTGGCAGCTCTGGGGGGATAATTCCCTGTGACTGGAGCAAATCAGCTCTGGGAGAAGAGGTGATCAGCTCCTCTCCCTGGGAGAGAAGGAAGGTTTCTAAGGAGGCAGCCTCAAAGCCCCAAATCATTTCATCAGCCTCCCAGCTACAGACACACACCCAGGCTCTCTTAAAATGCTGATTCGTTGAAATTCCCCCATCTTGGCTGCACAGAGTCAAAATTTCATATTTTTCCTGTGAATCAGCCCCATTCCCTGAACTCACAGCCCAAAAGGAGAGGGGAAAGAGCCTTGCACTGAGTTATTCCTGGTCAAGACAGACATAACAGCCCAGGGGAGTCCAGGCAAGGTGTCCCTGCACCCTGGGACGCTCCTGGGCTGGGCATGGCTGTGCCATGGGATGTTTGAGCTGCTGCTGGGGCTTAAACCACATCAGGGGATGCTGCTGGGGCTCCCAAGGGAAAGGGGCAAAGCCCTGTGTCCCCACTGCACACAGGACTTCCTTGCTGTCCCTCCCAGAGCATGTGAAGCAGTGGCTTTTGCAGCTCTGCCCCATGCTCCTGTGTCCCTTCCCCTCTGGGCAGGAGGGTGGGGATGAGCAGTGTCTGCCCAAAGCCCAGCTCACTGGGGATGGCAAGGGGAGAAAAATCCCAGCAATGAGAAGTGATGTGGAAAAGGGATTTTCCTGCCCTCCTGGTCTTCCCTTGGGAGTTTTTGTTCTCTTTACACTGTCAGCAGCTGCCCCAACACAGATACAAGAGCATGGAGGGACCCCACTGACCCCAGTAAATGCTGCAGAGAATGCTGGTATGTATTTCCCTGCACCCCTGGGGAGGGTTTTCAGCAAGCAGGGCTGTAAAAGCCCCCACTGCAACCCAGAGCCCACCAAGCTGGGCTGGGGGAAGCCTGGAGCCCAGCTGAGGGTGTTCAGCCCATCTGGGGACAAATTTTCCCCAAATTGGAGCCCAGGTGCCACCAGTCAATAAGAGCCTGCCTGCATCCCAGAGTACAGAGCATCCTCCCAGAGGGGAATGGTGAGCAGGCTGGGGGGAACAGAGAAGCAAAGGGTACCAGTGTGGGACCTGGGGTCTCTCAGCTGTAGCCCCCACCTCAGGGTCCTTCCCTGCCTCTGCCTGGCAGTAGTTTGTGCTGCTTTGGCTGGGTTTGGCAGGGCTGTGACCTCATTCAGCCCCTCATCCTGCCTGCACCATGGCAAAAGCATTTCCCACCCGCTCCCTGGGGCTTCTGATGACTCAGTTTCCCTTCACCCATGGGACAAGGCTTCACATGCAGGACAGTGGGTCCCATGGCAGTGAGTGATACAAGGTGAGAGTCATGGTGGTGGATTCCCCAGTTAGGGAGGGGGAGGCCTGGCTGCAGGGACCATACTGAAGGTTGGGGCTGAATCCTGCAGCAGCTTTGGTGAGGGCTGTGAAGGGTGGGACCTTCCTCACAGTCCCTTTTTTGCCTGACTGGGATATACTGGGCTCCCTGTGAGCAACTGGAAAGTGAGCCAGGACACGTCAGACTCCCCATCCCTCCCTCCATCCTTCCTTCCTTCCTTCCATCTATCCTTCCATCCCTCCCTTGCTTGTCACCAGCCTCACACTAAGCACAAACAAATGTGGAGGGCCAGGAGGCAGAGTGGGGCAGGGAGTTCCTGCCTGCATTAATCAGTGCTTACTCAATCCCTGCTGATGGATGCTGCACCAGGGACCTGCCAGCATCCAGCACTGGGCAAGTGCTGCTCTTGGGCACAAGGCCCAGCTGTGCTGTCCCCTCCCCTGGGGATCATCCTGCTCCAGCAGCCCCACAGGCACCACATCTGCATGGAGACAAGAAACCTTTCATCTTGGGGTCTGCAGCCCTCAAAGCCCTCCAGGCAGGGAAGTGATGTCCCCAGGCAGGTGCTGGGGACAGTGAGGGTGATGTCTGGTGGCTGTGTGAGGATGGTTCCTGTCCCAGTGCCACCCAGCACGGCCTTACAAGGACAGAGGTGGCTTCCTTCTCCCCTGCTTGGGATGCCACCATTCCTGGCTGTGCCATGCAGGGCCTCTCCCCACCAAGGGCCTTGCAGGAGCTCTGCCAGCCTGGGCAGATGACATGCACAGGGGCTCCTCTGCCCAGGCACCCTCAGCTGATGCTGTTTTGGGGAGCAGGGAAGGACCACAGGTGCTGTAAACCCTGCACCCCACCTTGCTAGCCCCAGGGCCTGTATTGGCCTGAGGCTGGCATAGGGAGCTGGCAAATAGTTAATGACATTGGTTTTAATTACAGCTGAGCCATGTATGTGCAGGGATGTCCCAGGGAAGGCAGATCCCCATGGGCTGCCTCCTGTCCCTGCAGCTGGAGTGACTGGGGTGTCCCTGGGCTGTGCCCCTCATCTGGGAGGGATGAGCAGCATTTGGGAAGACAGAGAAGCACAACCAAGATGTGTGCTGTGAGCCTGGAGTGACCCTGGGCTGGGCCACCAGTGGGACATCAAGCAGGATGGCTCTGCCTTGGGGAAGGTGCCCAAGCCCTGGGAGCAGCTGGAAATCAGTCCAAGTCTCTTCCCCTTTTCCATTCTGTTCCCAAGTCCCTTCCTGCCTCACTTCTCCCCTTTCAACTGCCTTCATTTATATAATTAAACCCAAATTGCTGTAACACCATCTCAATCCCCTCTGCCCCCTCTCTCCTCTCACTTCACCACTGTTCTGCTCAGCACTCACACAGCCCCAGCACAGCTCAGAGGGTCCCAGGGATGGGGATGGGCTCCCAGGAGCTGCTCTGCAAACGGGATGCCCAGGGGCTACCACATCTCCCCATCCCATCACCCAGCCTCTCTAGCCCACCAGGCACTGCATGCCCACTCTACACCCTCAGAGCTGGGCACAGCCCTTTCTTCAAGCCTGGCCATGCCAAAAATGCCCCTTTCTGAGCTTTCAGCCCCAAAGTGGCTGCCAGAGCCAGTGCCTGACTCCCTCTCACATCCCCAGGCGACACCAAAAGTAAGTTCATTGTTTGAAAAGCCATCAGTCAAGGCCTGCTGGCTAAAATTACTCTCCTGCTTTATCATCTTGAGAACATTAAGGGCTGTTGTTAACAGATGTTTTGTGTTACACATTATTTGTTAGTCTAATGAAAGGAGGTGAACAAGCTTTCAAGACCTCAGAAGTTGTGGGGAAGGTTTTTTTTGATGGGAGGCTGCTGCACTGCTCCAGGGGAGGATGAAGGTGAGGGTGAGGATGGGGATGAGCCCTTGACACCCTGTTGGCATTTCCTTGCTCTTGCCTGGCTTGTGGGATTTGTGGGTGCTGTGAGAGCAACATGTTGCACAGATGATATTTGCAACTCGTTCTCCCACAAGGATGCACTGAGTGCCTGCAGGGCCAGGTTGGGGCTGGGGCCAAGGCAGGGGCTGAGCCAGCCCCTTGGCTGGAGGAGAGAGGTGGAGATTACCCTGGTCCTCAGTGCCAGCAGGAAGGGATGTGCCAGCTCCAAGGGGCTGCCTCAGCCACCCTCCCCAGCAAAGACAGCTGTGGGATGGGGGTGATGGGTGAGGATAGAAGTGGGTGCAATCTCCTTCTGCAAAGAATAAAACCCTACCCTGAGCCTCTTGGCCTCTGAGACAACAGAGAAACAGGGGCTTCCTACTGCTGCCATCACCTGAGGAGAGGGGAGGGGGTTTTGTTGAGGTCACAGTGTGCTGAGCACAGCCCAGGGCTGCCAAAAGCATCCCCATGCCAGCTCTGTCAGTGTGGCCCCCAGACCAGGGCCAGCCCTGCCTGGCACAGAGGGTGCCAGTAGCTTCACAGAAGGCTTAAGAATGCTCTTCCTCCAGCCCACCAGCACCATGACCCCAATAACAGTGTCCCAGACAGAGCACAGGGCCACATCCTGCACAGACACACTCAGGTACCAGGATCCACTTGCATTGATAACAAACCCCCTGCCACTGACCCACAGGGCTCCAAACCTGCATCTGGCAGAAAAAAAACCCATGATGGTAAAGAGGAAGATGAGAAAAAACCCACTGTGAGGCTGTTTCACTTCAGGATGCCCATAAAAGATAAAGTTCCCTCTGCTGTCACCACACCGATGCCAAGAGCGTTGCAGCTGTGCAGCAAGAGGCTGCTGCTCCCAAGGCAGGGAGCAGCCTGCTGTGGTCCCCATCTCAGTTTGGGAAATGGCATCCCAGCTTAACAGAGGCAGTGGGGGAACAGCTCTCCCAAGCCAAGGTTTGTATGCACACAGGGTTTCTTCTCTGTTTGCTTGCTCTGCTCTTGCTGGCAGCTCCCATCACTCAGCTGTTTCCCTTTCCAGGTGGAATCAGGGGAAGAAATGCTTCCACTCCTGTGCAGGTTGTCAGAACATCCCAGGTGCTGGTAGTGCCTTCATCCCTGCAACCTCACTGAAACAGGTGCTCATGGGATCAAGCAGGCCAAATCCCACAGGGCCTCTGGCCCAGGAGGGATGGGCTTTTAGGGTGAAAAATGGGCTTGTGGGGATCAGCCAGCCCCCTTGCCTCTCTAACTCAGGTATTTGCATCCCCTGGGTTCACATTGAGCCTCTTTAGGGTGCATTAGGAGCTCATTGAGGTGGTGGCATCTCTGCTGTTTTCCACTTAGCCCTGTGACATGAGCTGGCTGCTGAGAGCTGAGCTGGGTTTCCAAAAGCTGCCCTGATCCCACCTGGCACACTGTCCCCCTCAATTGTCCCATCCATGGGCAAGAACTTCCCCACAGTCCCAAAGGCAATGCAAGAAGTACAAACAAAATCCAAGGGAAGGGGAGGAGGAGGGAAAATAATGCCAAAAATACCAGACAGCATCCTGGAACAGAGCACCCAGCCTCACCCAGCCCTCAGCATCCCAAGCAGGGGCAGGCTGGGGGCTCAGGGGGCTTCTCTGTGGAGGAAAGGGGCTGTGCAGGGAGTAGATGTGGGTGGAAAAAGGGTGCTTCAGATCTGCACACAATGTGGGAGCCACGGGAGCAGATAGAGAGAGCACCCTGGGAGGGGAGGGATCAATTGGGAGCTAAGCCCCTTTCACCAGCCCAGCTTCCCAGGTGGGCTGTGTGCCCCAGGCATGGGGCAGGCCCTTGGCAGGGCTGGCAGCACCCCAGAAGACACAAAAACCAAGCCCAGGATACCAAAGCCCAGCCAGGGGGCAGATTTGGGAGATGGCACCCCCAGGATCCCCTCGGGATGGGCACCAGGGTCTGGGCTGTGGGGAGCGGGGCTGCCCCTCAGCGCCATGCTCTGTCTCTCCTCTCCATCCCCGCCCCCTGTGCACCTCGAGACTGTGGCTTTACAGCAGGGACGGGGCGAATCCTCCTCGCCCCCGCCGCAGGCACCGGAGCCGGGATGCGCCGGGATGCGCCGGGAGCGACGGAGGGACGCGCGGAGCCGGAGCCGGGGCGGGCGGCAGCCGCCGAGCCCCGGGCACGACGGGTTACCCCGTTAGAAACCCCCGTGCCTCCCGCCGGGGCCCAGCGCCACCGCACCGGGTCCCGGGACGCTTCCCTGTCTCCTCTGCCAGCCTCGGCCTCCCGCCGCCGGCTCTGCCCCACGCCCCGCTGCTGCCGGTGCTGCCGGTGCTGCCGGCCCGGGGAGCGACGGGAGCGGCCGCGCGGTGTCCCGGTCCCGCCGGTCCCACCGAGCCGCCTCCGCTCCCGCAGCCCGGAAAGCGAGGCGGGGAACCCCGGGGGAAGGGAAGACCCCGCAGGCCGCGCAGCCCCGGGAGCCACGGGCTGCCCGGGACCATCCCGTGCGCTCCGGTGGCGGCGGGGACACAGCCGGTGCGGGGTCCCTGTGCCCCTGTCCCCGGTGCGGGGTCCCTGTGCCCCTGTCCCCATTGCGGGGTCCCTGTGCCCCTGTCCCCGGTGCGGGGTCCCTGTGCCCCCTCTACCCCGGTGCGATGTCCCCATGTCCCGGTTCGGGGTCACTCTGTCCTGGCCGTCGGGGTACCGGCACCCCCGCAGCCCGACCCGGCGGGGATGCCCCAGCCCTAAAGCTGTCCCGAGCCACGGAGGGGAGCGGGGGGATGATCCCGAGGCGACGGGACTCACCGTCCTGGGGTGCTGCCTCGCTGCCGCTGCTGCCTCCCGACGGCTCCGGCACGGCCTTGCTGCCACCGGCGGGGGGGGGACCGGCCGGGGGGGTCCCGTTCATACCGGCCGCCACCTCCTCCAGGTCGAGGAGATGGCTCACGCTGAAGTTTTTCCGACTCTGAGGGTTTTCGGGCGGCTCCGGGCCGCGCACGGCGCTGGGGGCGAACGGTTTGTCCATGGCGAAGGCTGGCGCCGAGTCCATGGCTCCCACCCCCAGCCCGCAGCCCACCCCGCCGTGCCGGCCGCTCCCCGGCCCCTTCCCCTTCCCCACCCCCCAAAAAAAGGGGGAAAAAAAAGAAGAAAAAATATAACAATTTCTCTTTCTTTACAAAAACAAGGGGGGGAAAAAAATCCCGGGCTGCCCTGTGAGCCCGGCTCCCTACCCAGCCCCTGTTCCGCCTTGTGCTGACGTCTGGGGAAAAAAGCCACGCTCCCAGCCCAAACTTTCTTCCCCTGCTCTTTGCTCTGGAGCTGTTCAAACAAACGCCCCTGCTCCGAAATGAGCGGGGCGGCCCCTCATCGCCCCCCCGCCGGCACGGCGACCTGCCCCCTGCCAGGGGCCGAGCCCCGCCGCGGAACACGGGGAGGGCGACGGGACAGAAACCAGGGGGGAGAGACTTATTCCTCCCCCCACCTTACTCCGTCTACATCACCCCCCCAAACCCGCTTTAAGTGCTTCTATCAACAAGTGTAAGTGGCTGAGCTCCGTGGGGAGAGTTGGAGCGGGGCGACGGGTGGGGGGAGTGGGAAGTGTAGATGGGTTTCCCCAGCCCGAAACGGGGCTGGAGGGAGAGGTGACCCGCAGGTTAGGGGGGGACACGGCCCCCCTCCACCTCCAGACCCCCTCCAGTCCCTCTACCCCCCCGCCCTGGTCCCCATCGACCCCGGAGCGAGGTCACCTCTCCTGGGAACAGCCTGGCTCTCTCGCCTTAATGAGATAATTACGTCCTGCACCACAGTTAAAAACTCATAGGCTGCTTCCCTTGGGGTTACAAAGAAACCTCCCTAATGAAAACCAGCCACTGGGAGAGGAAAAAGGAGTTTTTCCTCTTTAAAATTATTATATATACACATATTAATTTGTCCCCATCTCTGCAGGGAGGAGGCGGTGGGAGGGAGGGAGGGAGGGGGCAGAGCCAGGGGCTGATTGCTGCTGTCCAGAGCGGGCTGAGCTCTGGGGTGAGGAACAGAAATGGAAGAGGATAACGGTTTGGATTTGTTCTCCTGGATCCTCCTGCCCTGCCAGGCACAGGCACAGGCACACGCACACGCACACGCACACGCACACACGGACCGGGCTGTGCACACGCAGCGGCCGGCGGAGAAAGCTCGGAGCGATGGTCGGTCGCAGCAGCTCAGCTCTGAGCTCATAAACATCTCCGCTCCAGCGCAGCCGAGGGAGGCAAACCCCTGCCTGAGTTATTTTAACATTTGTCGCAAGCTTTTCCTTGCGCTCCCTTCCCCTCACGTCGGAGGCGGGCGGGTTCCGAAGCCAGGCAGCGCTGCCAAATCTGATCTTCCTGACGGAGAAGCGGCTTCCCAGAGCTCCCCAGCTTGGAAGGGCTGTAGCTGGAGGCAGATTTTGGCCCTCTTCGACTCCGCAGGGGGCTCCTCGAATGTGCAAACAAGCCAACCCAACCTCCCTCCCCCCTCCCTTTTTAGGGGGGTCCATTTATTGGCTCTATTGGCCCCATTTATTTGCCCTAGGGGCACTGTAGGAGTCAGCTCCGGTGTCTGGTCCTGCCCCCCTCGGCTGTGTAAATCACGGGCTGGTGTCACACCGCTTTCTGCTCCTGCTTCCCCGGGGGCTGCTCCCCGAGCTCGGGGGTTTTACCTCTGCTCAGCACCCAGCTGGATGTGTCGCCGGCGCTGCGCGGTGCCAGGGTGATGCTGAGTACTGTGGCTGTGCACTCGATGTGTAACCTAAATGCCATCAGAACTGAGATTGTACTGATTGTCATCAACCCTCCTGGCTGCCCTATGCTCTCAGCAGGGAGATACCAGCACCATCCCCGGGCCATGGGGGACCCAGAACAGCCCTTTGCCCCCTCCTCAGCCTCAAGTACCCACTTCATCCTGGTTTTTTCCCTCCTGACTGCAGGGACAGACCCTTCCCAGGATGAAGATGACACTATATGCAGGAGAAAACACTCAAAGACCAAACTGTGAGTCAGAGATGTCCCCTTGGAAAACAACAACCCACAGGGATGCACCTTGGCTGTTTGGAGCTAGCAGGGGCTGGGGCAGCAAAGCCCCCTCTGTCCCTCCTCCAGCGTTTCCCCTTTGGCCCCAGAGGCTGGGAACATCTTGCTGTGATTATTTTGGGGGAGGCTGCAGGGCGGCTGGGCTTGGCCCATGAAGGCACAAGGATGGGAAGGGGGACAGAGTAACCCCAGCCCCATTTATAATCCTCTTCCTCCTCCTTGGTTGGGGCCAGACCTTATTCTTGAACTGTCTGGCTTTTCCAGGGGAGACAGCTTTCCCTCAGCCCATGGCATTAAATAATTAAACGGAGGGAATAATTGTCGGTGAAACCCCCTTGGGTTTGCACTTCCTCAGGCCCTGTGATTGCTGATATTTTTTTGGGTGAAATATGACCTTTTTTATGATCAAAGGGGATCAGAGTTCCAAAGGAAAGTACAAAAAAAAAAGAAGAAGAAAAGAGGGGAAGCATTTCCCCCCCCCCCCCCAAATCCTAACGGTCTGGTAAAGTTTCTTTAGACATGCAAAGATTTACACACCTTTCTGCAGGGTGCCTTAAATTACCCTTCCACTCTTTACACATTTCCATGAGCAGAGCAAGAACAGTAAGTCATTGAGAAATTAACTGGCCTTTCAGTAATATCCCCTGTCGGCCTTTCAGAAGGAGAATGTCTAATGACTTTTTTGAAGTAGAGGTCAGGGTTTGCTTTTTTTAAATAAAACAATCTGTATTAATGCAATTTCCTTTGGAGCTGTAGGATTTGCCTTGGCTTTGGGGGGGGCTGCTTTTTTTCAGCATCATTTTTTTTTGCTTAACTCCACCAGCCACACGAGGCATCTGAAGAGAGAGCCAGTTGTTGGAAACTCGCCCTCTTGGTGTTTCTGAGCTCTCTTGTCCAAGCTCTTCTCTTGCTTTTGGGTTAGAAAAACCCCTTTGTCTTTTAAGTGATTAAAACTGGGCTTTGGAGCTGGCAAGGTGAGCCTTGGTCATGCCCAGGGCAATGTATGGGTGGTTTGGAGATGGAGCCAAGCAGCTTTGGTTTGCCTGACACCCAGTGCCAGGGTTTTGCTGAGCATGGGGGGTGTGCTCAGGAGTCTGGATTTGCTGAGCAGGAGCTGTTGGGCTGGTGAGCCAGAGTGGCAGAGAATTGGCAGGGCTGTGCCAGCCCATGCCAGGCCCCTGGGGGTGAGGGGCCAGCCAGAGCCTGCCAGGTTTGCAGTTTGCAGCCCTTGGGATGAATGTGTTTGTTTGCAAGTTCTTCATCTTCCTCCCTTTAAAAAAGAAGCTGGTTTTGGGTAATCTCCCTTTGTGTCCTCCTAAGGGGCTCCTGGTACTTCTCTCATGCTGTGCTCATGGTGACCTGGATCCAGACACACTCAGCCCTCAGCCCTCCTCCTCACCCCTCGGCAGCAGCATCCTTGGGCTGCTGCTGCTCTCTTCAGTACCCAGGTGCTCATCTTCCTTAATATTCCCAACATCTTGCCCTACAGATGTCACCATGCAGACAAACTGGCCTGACTTGCTCCCATCCCCATGGGTGGAAGGGGTTTTCTTGCCGTGGAGCTGCATCTCTGCCCCACTGCAAGGAGCAAAGGGTGGAGGATGGGAGATGGTGGGGGCTGGGGGTGGGTCCTTTCCCTGGCACTGGGGCTGCTTAAATCAGAGCTGTGCTCAGCCCCGTGTCTTGCCTGAGGCTGAGGACCAGAGTGTCCTCATCCTGCCCCTCACTGAGTGCCAAGGGCTGGGGTCAGGGCAGAGCTGCCCACAGTGTTGCTGGCCACAGGGATCTTGCTGGAGGAGCCCCCCCATGCCCAACCCTTCCACTCCCAGCAGGAATGGCATTTCTCAATCCACTCAGCAGCTCCTTTTTCTCTCTCCATCCCTGCCAGACCCCAAAAGCACAACATGCCCTGGGCCAGCTCCTCTCCTCCTCCTCTCCCCCCCAACCTCTCACAACCCCCCTCCGTTCCCTCCTGACTCCTTGTCTCTGCGGTCGGTGGCATTATAAAACCCTCCAGCCAGGGCCCTCACTGAAGGCTTCTCTCCCAGCTTTCTTATTCCCTGTTTCTGCCTCTTTCTTTTGCTCTTTCTTTCTCTCCTTCTCTTTCTTTCCCTGCCAGGAATCCCAGTCCCAGATGAACCAATACTCCGTGGCTCTGCTATTTCCCTTTTATTCTCCCCCCACCCCCCTTCAGCAGCGAGATGGGAAAAGAGGGAACTAAAAAAAAAGCAGAGAGAAAGAAAGAAAGGGGAAAAAAAAAATCAAAGCTGCACATATTGGATCCAGATGTGCTCACAGCCCTTTCCAGCAATTTAATTAAATTCCCCCAGACAGCCAGGAGGATTTCTTAATGATCAAATTTCCCTGGCTTTCCTCCTAAAATGCCCCTCTTTCTTCAACTGGCTGTTGCTCTGTCTCCCTGATGGATAGCCAACTCACATTCTTCCTAGGCTGCCCTGCCAAGGCCATGGGGAGCAAAGGGGGCAGCTCCCCATGCTGGGATATTTTTCACCCCCAAAAAGTATGGGGACATGGAGTCAGTTCCCCAGAGGCTGTGGCTTGTTGCATGGCCATGGGAGGAGAAGGGGAAGGATGTTCCAGGGAAGGGCTCCTGTGTGCCCAGTTGCCCTGCCAGCCTCATGGTGCTGATGGCAAGGGAAAGCTTTCAGCCCTTGGGTCTCTGGGCTTGACACTTCCCAGGGTTGGTTTTGAACCAGGTTTGGCCCCATACTGCACCCTTAAAGTGTCCTTTCCAGCTGGGAAGGGGGGTATTGAGGTGGGGGCAAAGCCTCTGTAGAGGCACAGCTGAGCTGGCAGAGCCCTTTGGGGCAGCCCAGGGTCCTCTCTCATCCCTGGGGCCAACATGGCCAGAATCAGAGGTGGAAATGCACTGGGGGGGAGGGGGTGTCCTCCTTTGGGGAATGTGGGGGAGGATCCCCCCAAAATGCTCTCTGAGGGAGGGATGGGCCCTGCATGGTCCCACCAGTGCCATGCAGCTGGGAACAGAGGCTGTGTGTGCCTGGTGCTGCCAGCCTGACTGTGGGGTTCTACCAGACCATGGAGGATTTGGGCTTTACTGGGATCATGAAGGCTCCAGGGTTTGCCCAGTGACAACAGAGAAGACTCAGATCCACAGTGAGAGTCTCAGCTGCTCAGCCCACCCAACGTGGGATCCCCCCAGCAAGGCTGTGCCAGTTTGAAGCCATTCATCCAGGCATAAAGCATCCTCCATGAGGGACAGATCCTCACTCCCCATTCCTCCTGCTGCTGCTTTTCCCCTCCAGTCCTTGCCCACTGTGCTTGGAGGGGGTTATTTCACCCCCACTCAGAACAGCACGGGGATGATGATCCCCCCCACCCCAAATCCCATCCACAGGGGCTGCTGGGCTACAAAGGGAGGGGGGCACACTGGCACCCACAGCTCCACAAAGAGTTTGGGACCTCCTGCTCTGCCATGAAGGCAAGTTTGGGGCCATGAGGCTGCAGGTACCAAGATCCACACACACATACACACCCACAACATACCACCTTGGGGGGGGGGTGTATCTGCATTGATATGTGTGTGTGTGTGTTCACTGGGGAAAGGAGGCGTGTCTGTGCACCAGGGGTGTATGTTTGCATTGATGTGTGTGTTCACCAGGGTTTTGTGTGTGTGTGTGTGTGCACCAGTGTGTATGTGTGTTGGAGGTGTATGCACACTGTGTAAGTGCACTGGGGTGCGATTGTGCACTGGGAGTGTGTGTGTGCACTGGGGAGTGTGTATATGTGTGTGTGTGTGTGTTGGAGGTGTGTGCACACGGTGTATGCGAGTGCACCGGGGTGCCGTTGTGCACTGGGAGAGTGTGTGTGTGTGTGTGTGTGTGTACACACTGGAGTGTGTGTGCACCAGTATGTGTGTGTGTGTGTGTGTACACACTGGGGTGTGTGTGCACCAGTGTGTGTGTCTGTTGGAGGTGTGTGCACACTGTGTAAGTGCAGTGGGATGCAGTTGTGCACTGGGAGTGTGTGTGTGTGTGCACTGGGGAGTGTGTATATGTGTGTGTGTGTGTGTGTGTGTGTGAGGTGTGTGCACACGGTGTATGCGAGTGCACCGGGGTGCCGTTGTGCACTGGGAGTGTGTGTGTGTGTGTGTGTTTGCACCGTGTGTGTGTGTGTGTGTGTGTGTGTGCACTGGGGAGTGTGTATATGTGTGTGTGTGTGTGTGAGGTGTGTGCACACGGTGTATGCGAGTGCACCGGGGTGCCGTTGTGCACCGGGGGGGGGTGTGTGTGTGTGTGTGTGTGTTTGCACCGAGTGTGTGTGTGTGTGTGTGTTTTCCCGGGCCGTGCCCCCCCGCGCGCTCCCGACGCGCCGCTCCCGGGCTCCTGCTGCCCCCTGGCGGCCGCGCAGCAGCCTCGGCCCAGCCAGACCCCGCCCCCGGGACAGGCCCCGCCCCCACCGGGCCCCGCCCCGTGAGGCCCCGCCCAGAGAGACCCCGCCCCCTGCTGGGGGCCACGCCCCCCTTAACCCCGCCTCCTCCTCATGAGATCCCGCCCCCCACGCGCCAACTTCCGCTTCCGGCGGCGGGGCCGCGGTGGGTGAGGGCGCGGGGCCGGGGCCGGGGCCGGGGCCGGGGCCGGGGCCGGGGCCGGGGCCGGGGCCGCCGCCGCCGCCGCCGCCGCCGCCGCTTGCCGCTCCCTGGAGCTCGGGCGCTCTGCAGGCACCGCCGGGATCGCCCCGGTGCCGCCTCTCCGGGCTGTCGGGGGTCCCGCGGTGCGGTGCCGGCGCCGCTCGGGCCCGCGCTCCGGGGCTCCGGCCTCGCTGTGCCCCTGCGCAGGGGGCTGCAGGTCGCAGGGACATCGGGGCGCTCGCAGCCCGGCACTGCCCGTCCCTCAGCGCGCCTGGGGCAGGTCTCTGAATGGGAATTGCTTTAACCCGCACCCAGATAACCCCGTTCGGGGCTCTGCGAGCAGGAGATAACCCGAACACGCCTCCGGTGTGCCTGGGAGGAGACCCCGGCGCTGCTCTTCGGTGTCTGTTAGAAGTGCCTAAGGAAGGAGGGAGGGAGGGTTGGATTTGATGAGCTGAGAGGTCTTTTCCAACCGAAACGACTCAGGGTTTCTGTGGAGACTGTGGGGGTGGTTTTCTAAATGCAAAACTGCTAGAAAGCCGTGTTTGTTTTAAAAGGGGGGAAAAGCCCCGGGATCTGCCAGAGCCAGAGTGCTGCGTTGGGGAAGCCACCACTGCCATGCTGGAGGCCCCTGGGTGGTCTGTGTGCAGAGCAGAGCACGATGCCTTTCCTGCACGGCTTCCGCAGGATCATCTTCGAGTATCAGCCCCTGGTAGATGAGCTCTTGGGGCTGCTGGTGATACCAGACACGGGACAGCAGAGCACCCTTGAGAGGTAACCAGATGGGGCTGTGAGCAGAGCTCTGGGTCAAATGCCCAAGAGGTATTTTAGGGGTGGGTGGCTGGAGCTTGGGGACGGGGCTGAGCACAGCACTAGTGGGAACAAACAGACCCTGCTCTTGCTGGTTTTCTTCAGGAAGGTGGGGGTGGAGCAGAGCAAACACAGGGGGGCTGTGTGTGCTTCCTAGAAACAGCCCTTTGGCAGTAAAACATAAACTGGGGTTCATGGACAATAAAACCTAAACCATGACCCGTGGGCAATAAAACCTAAAGTGGTGCCCCTGCTGCTGCTGTGTAACCCCACAGCCAACAGAGACACCGTGGTTACAACACCAGAGAGGAGACCAGAGATTTCCTTTCTTCCCTGGTGATACTTTGAGCCTTGTGCACCCTGAAGTGTGTGCTGTGCAGCTGAGTGACTGCTTGGTTTTGTGTGTCTCAAGCCCTGCCTGTCTGGGCAGTGACAGGAGCCAGCTCTCAGCTGTGAGACGAGTCTTGGAGAGGGAGACCCACTCCCCATTCTATCAGGAAGGTGTGAGCTATGCCCTGCTGAAGGTCACTGAGCTGGGGCTTGTCCCTGCTGCAGAAATCCTCCTGGAATTTGGAGCTGACCTCAGCTTTGAAGGTAAAGCTGGTGGGGAGGGGGAATGGGGTGGTGGGAAGATGCTCTCAGAGACAGTGATAGCTGGGGCTGAAAGAGGGGGTGCTGCCAGCTCAGAGCCCCACTCCTTACCGGGATGGCAGGGATGGGACAGCCATTGTCTGAAGCCAAGGCTGAGGATGGATAGCCAGGGCTTTGGGGGTAGTTTGAAGATTTGAGGGCTCTTTTGTTAGAGATGAAGCCACTGCAAAGGCAGAGCCTGGGGTGTCTGTGGCAGCTTTGGGCATCACTGCATCCTAAGGGCCCATCCCAGCTGCCACTTCTACTCTTGGTGGGTATTGGGGCCATTCTGGGGAGCTCTTAGCTCCCTCTGACTCTGTGTTTTACCTCCTCAGACCCAGTCACCTACTACACCCCTCTGCACATTGCAGTGCTGCGCAACCAGCCGGGGGTGGTGGAGCTCCTGGTGCAGCACGGCGCCGACATCAACCGCAGAGACCGGGTATGGCCAGGCTGAGCCCCAGGGATGGGGGCTGGGGACAGCCCTCCCTGCTCCCCACCTCACTGCACACCCTTCCCCTTGGCAGCTTCCTCTGTCCATAGTTGCTGCAGTGCTGTAGCAGGAGCTCGGGTGGCCTTTGACCAAGCAAACCCGCCCCTGCTGGGGAGGGATGGGTGGGAGGAGGCTGGAGCAGACAAACCTCTGAATTGAGCAATTTTGTTCCCTTTGAAGTTTGAGGGTGGGTTCAAATGTGTTCTTCATAGAATCATTTTGATTGGCAAAGGCCTTTGAGATCACCAAGTCCCAGCCCTCCCCTCACCCTGCCCAGCCCAGCACTAACCCCTGGCCCTCAGCACCTCAGCTTTGGGATCCCTCCAGGGCTGGGCACTCCCCCAGCTCCCTGGGCAGCCTGGCACAGAGGCTGGCAACCCTCTCAGGGAAAAAGCTCTTCCTCAGCTCCAATCTCAACCTCCCCTGGGGCAACTTGAGCCCATTTCCTCTTGTCCCATCATTCATTACTTGGGAGAAGAGACTGAGCTCTACCTTGCCACAACTCCTGTTCCTGTGTTGTTCATGCTGAAGTCCCAGCAGCAGCTCTCTGGAGGCACTCACAAACAATCTTTAATACTTACTAGTGGTTTAGTTTTTCCCTCTTGCTCTTTGCAGATCCATGAGAGCAGTCCCCTGGATCTGGCCAGCGAGGAGCCCGAGCGGTTGCCGTGTCTCCAGCGGCTGCTCCAGCTGGGGGCCGATGTCAATGCAGCGGACAAGAACGGTTCGTGTGCCACATCCAGCTCCCCCAGCCTGGGTGCTCCCTCATGGGTGGGCTGGAGCAGGGCATGGGCTGCAAGTCCTTCCATCTGGCTGCTGGAAGTGCTTTCTGGTCACAGACTGGTTTGGAAGTTGGGTGCAGGCTGCAAAACCTCCTTTATGCTGTCTCTTTTGCTTTGCTGGCAGTGTCAGGGAGCTGAAACCAGCTCCACACAGTCCATGGGAATGGGATGGGCCTCCATAGCCCTGTGGTGCCCACGTGCCTTAAAACTCACTTTGCCATGGCACCTGTGCCCTCTGGGGCTACCAGCAGCCCTGCGTGGGTGGCTTGTGACTCTTTCCCTGCAGCTGTGCTGCACAGGGACAGCAGAAGCCTGCTGAGAAGGGCTGTATCTCCCCGTGGTTTGCCCTCTGCCTGGTGGGGTGGGTTGTTTTCCTTCCTGCCCTTTGTAGTCTCACCCTGTTTCCTTCTGACTGACCAGTTGCTGTGTTTCAGGGAAGACAGCACTGCTGCATGCCCTGGCCAGCAGCGACGGGGTCCAGATCCACAACACCGAGAGCATCCGTCTCCTGTTGGAAGGAGGTGAGGGCAACCTTCTCCCCTCCCTGTGCACTTATCCCCAGGAATGATTCTCCCCTGGCTGATTCTCTGTTCAGCACCAGGCACTGCCTTCCCAGCTCCTTTACGCTCCCACTTGAGCAAGAGTAAAGCCCAGCGGTGCCAGAGTTATTCGCTGTCTGCAACACTGCTCATGTTCTCTGTCCCTTCCCTCCAGGTGCAGATGTCAGGGCCACCACTAAAGATGGTGACACTGTCTTCACCTACATTATCTTCCTGCTGGGAGAGACAGCATGCAGCAGCACCGAGGAGGCTCAGGTCATCAACCGCTTCTGCTTCCGTGTCACACAACTGCTGCTGGCCCACGGGGCCAACCCCAGCGAGTGCCCAGCCCCCGAGTCCCTCACCCACCTCTGCTTCAAGAGCTTCAAACGCCACTTCCCGCTGCTGCGCTTCCTGCTGGAGTCAGGTGCTGCCTACAACTGCTCCCTCCACGGGCCCTCGTGCTGGTCAGGCTTCCACATCGTCTTTGAATGCCTCTGCTCCCACCTCAGCGTCTCTGAAGATGACAGCTTCTCTACAGACCTCATGCAGAAAGGTCAGACTCTGCTGGAGCTCATGATGGCCAGTTCACAAGCCATCCAGCTGCCCAGCAACTTTGAAGTCAACACCAGCAGCTGTAGGTACCACGGGGAGAAGGTCAGGACTCTGTTCTGCTCTCTGAAGCAGCTGGAGCGCTCCCCACAGCCACTCAAACACCTCTGCAGGGTGTTTATCCGGCAGCGCCTTAAACCCTGGCCAGTAGATGTCAAAATCAAGGCTCTGCCTCTTCCAGACAGGCTGAAGTGGTACCTCCTCATTGACCACACTGCTGCTGGGCACGAGGACCTCTGAGCCTTGACTCTTGCCTCTCTGGCTGTCTCCTCCCTGCTCGACCTGTGCCTACAGCCACTAAATCTCTGCTCTGGGTCAGTTGTTTTGCTGCAACAAGAGGTTTTTCTGCTTGTCCGTGTGCCCACAACTTGGTCAGTGCTGCCCATGCTCTGGGCTTGTTTTGGGGGGTGGGATATGCTTTTTTGGGCATGATCATGTGAATGTGTGTGGAAGCCTCGTTGCTCTGGGGCATGTTGTGGGGAGGTGGCAGAGCCCTGTGGCTCCCTGGGGGTGGGGAGAGCCCCTGAGGGTCAGGGAGCTGTGTTCTGGGGCAGAGGGCTGGTTTATGTGGATTTTAAGGTAGTGCTGTCCCCTCTTTTTCCAGCCCTGCTGGGCCTGGGATGGGTGAAGCAGAGCCTTAGGCAAGGGGTGGAGTTGTGAGATGCCTCAGGGTGCTGGGAGGTGTTCCCTGTGCCAGGAGCATGGGCATCCTTGTCCTGGTTTCTTGCTTCTTGTCCCAGTGGGTGGTGGAGGTAGTCTGGCATCTCCTTGGGGATGTGGAGGCCTTCCTCACTCACTTCCAGAGCTTCTGGAAGCAGGAGTGGGGTGGGGGTGAGGGGAAGCAGGGCTGGCAGCGCTGGCTAGCTGCTCAACACCCTCAGTTTGTGCTCGGAGTACCCCATCCTCCCAGCACAGAGCTGCTGAGCTCCAAAATAAACCAACAAACGGGTGTGTTTTGGCTTCGTGGTGTGTTCCCTGTGCAAGGATGAGTGCCTTGTGCCTCCCTCCTTGGTTCCTTGACTACTTCCCTTGCTACCTGCTCCAAGGATTCCTTCCCAGGAACAGGAAATTGCAGCAGCACTTGGGGTTTCCCTTTCCAGCCTGCCCACTCTGGAGCTGCATGTGGGGGCCCTGTGTACCAGCTGTGTCTCCCCCTTTTCCTTCCTCCTGACGTGCCAAGATTGGGCACAGAGCTGAGCCTCCCATGCTTTTGTTGGTTTGGCTTTTTTGTTGGTCATGGGGGACAAACAGGGAAGGAGAATCTGTTCTGAGGAGGTACAAGTTGAGAGCAGGTGGATCTGGGATCCACTGACAAGTTGGCTGCAGAAGGGTTCTGTGCCCCCAGTGCCTTCCTGGCAGCACCTGAGTTCTGCCTTCTCCCACCCTCATGGAACTGGAGCTGGGCATCTTCATGGTATTTGAAAAGAAGTTGGTGTCTGGAATGGGAAATGAGCAATTAAATGAGGCCTTTTATAATAAGGACAAGGGGCTTGTTTCTTATGTGGGAGAGATGGGCTCTGTGGGGATGGGGCATGTCGTGCGAGCCTGGCTGGGGGGATGAGGTGCACTTGGGGTCTGTGTGTGGGCTCACACTATCCTGGGCAAGCAACGGTGTCAGTGTTGGCCAAGTTGTGCTGGGTTAGGTTGGCACAAGCCAGTGACAAAATGCAGTGGCCAAGGAGATGGGTGTTGGGGCTGTAGGGATGCAGCATCAGGGCTGGAGGTGCTGTAACAGGCTGGGGGGTGCAGAGGCAGGCTCAGAGTGGGTTCCTCATCAACACCCAGAGCACACACCAGCTCTGTCCCGGGGTTGCAGGGCTTTGGGTTACCTCCTGGAGGAGGAGGGTAAGGTGGGAGTACCCAGGATTACATCTAGACCTGCTCAGGGGTTGAAAGGAGAGGCCTCCACAAAACCCCAACCTACCACAGGGAAATGGCAGAGATTTTTCCTTGGCCAGCTTGTTGTGAGCAGCAGCAAGTTAAAGAGCTGGAAAGGGTCAAACACCCAAAGAGAACAGGGAGCCCAGCCCCTCACAGAGGTGCAACACCAGGCTGCAGCCTGCTGGTGTCCATGGTGCCTGTCACAGGGCAGACCAGAGCCTCTCACTCTCAGAGCCCTCCAAAGCAGCACCGAGCCAACGCTGCCTCTGACAAAGCCCAGGTGCAGAAGTGCAACAGCAGGAAAATGTATTTGGCAAACACTTCTTGTCACAAACAGCAGCAACTTGGAAGACAAAGCCCCGGAGAGAGGGAGCGCTGAGGCCCTCCCCGCCGTCCCCGCAGCCAAGGCACAGGCCTCGCCCCTCCCAGCCCCCGCAGGAACCACACCGTGCTGGCCCGTGCTCCCAGCTGCCTCTGGAGAGACCTCCTCCCCTTGCCCTCATCTCATGGCGAAGGTGTAGACGTGGTAGATCTCATCAGGGAAGTTCTCCTGCCGTTCCTCAGCCAGGAGGTGCAGCCCGGCCCGGCGGATGATCTTCCGCACCACGTCCAGGTCGCGGCAGACGCTGCTGTCCACATCGTCCATGATCACCCCCTCCTGAGCCATGTTGTCCTTGATGACCACGATGCCGTTGGGCCTCAGGCCAGCGCGGCATCGCCTCAGGAAATCCGAGAGGTGGTTGTCGGTGAGATGGCCTGGAGGGGGAGGGGAGGGGTTGGAGGGCACAGGGTGAGCAGGGCAGGAGGAGAGGAGGGAAGGGGACCGGTTAGTGGTTGGACATGGGGAGCTTAAAGGTCTTTTCTAACTGAAGTCTGTGACTGGGAGGTTGCAGTTGGGATCTCTCCTGATCCAGGCAGCTGAATTCGAGTCATTTGCAGGTAAAAGCTTTAGGCTGGGGGTGTCCAACCTGTGTCCCACAGGCTGTCAGCTCCACCCAACCCCTGTCTCTCCCCTGGCCTCTGAGGGCTTGGGATGTGTTCCTGTAGGACCTCATCTAGCTGGACCTGCTTTGGCAGAGGGGTTGGACTGGATGATCTCTAAAGGTCCCTTCCAAGCTCCACCATTCTGTGACTCTATGAAAATGCCCCATGGTCCAGTTCCCTCTGAGTGTCGCTCCATGGGGCAGGGATGAGTGCAGCAGGTCCCCAACCCAGCCCCCCACCCATGCTGTGATGCTCATCCTTCATGCAGACCCTTCCCCAAAGCTCTCCCCAGCGTGTGTGTGTGTAGGAAGCTGTACAGACTGCTGGGCTGTGACCCTCACCGATGACCCACTGGATCCAGATGACATCGTAGGAGTTTGGCTCAGGGCTGAAGTCCTGGAGGCCGCAGCAGAAGTAGTTACGCACCCGCCTGCCCTCCTCTCCCAGGTAGCTCTTGGCCTTGGTGAGGAAATCCTCTGTCACATCCACCATGTCCACTGTCTTGAAGAGAGGCAGCAGGAGGCGCTTGGTGATGCGGCCGATGCCCGCCCCGCAGTCCAGGGCACGCGTTGTCCCCGTCCGGTTGGGCCCGTCCTGGAACGACAACCGTGAGGGGCTGAATTCCCCCCAGGGGAGACGGGGCTGGGGGCCCCTCTGCAGGGCAAAGCTGTCCCAGCAGGCACTCAACAGAGGATCCCACACAGCAACCCAGGGACAGAAAGGGGACTGGAGCATCTTCCTGATGAGGAAAGGTTGTGGGACCTGGGGCTGTTCAGCCTGGAGAAGGCTGAGGGGGGATCTCGTCAATGCTGATCAGTACCTAAACGGTGGGTGTCAGGAGGATGGGGGGACACTTTTCTGTAGTGCCCAGGGACAGGACAAGGGGTAATGGACAGAAGCTGCAACACAAACAGTTCCACTGGAACAGGAGAAAGTCCTTTGGTGCTGAGGTGAGGGAGCCCTGGCCCAGGCTGCCCAGGGAGGGTGTGGAGGCTCCTTCTCAGGAGGTTTCCAACCCCACCTGGACACGTTCCTGTGCCCCCTGAGCGAGGGGAACCTGCTTTAGCAGGGGGTTGGGCTGGATGAGCTCTGCAGGGCCCTTCCAACCCCACCACTCTATGATTCTATGAACCCAGAGAGGAGAGCCCAGCTCCATGCTGGGAGGAGAACAGGGCTCTGGGAGAAGGACAGACCTACCCGCAGAAACCTCTGCAGGAACTTCCTGGAGCTGTTGATGTCGATGCTGGAGATGTGGCCATAGCCCCCCAACATTCCATCCACTGTGGCAGGCACATCCTTCCAGTACTTTTCTGCCTTGGAGTAAAACTCAAACTCGTTCTCCACCACGTCGCTCGTCATGCTGGCCCAGGGGCTCACTGCTCCTCCGGGACAGGGGAGAAACCACTGCTCAGGTCCAAAAGAGCCGCCAGCACAAAGCCCCCACCTGAACTGGAGAGCTCTGTGAGTACCCCAATTTCTATTTATCATCCCTTCCCTCTCTCTCCAAGGCCAGTTCAAACCTTAAGAACCTTCAGCTGAGAGCAAGAAGGAACCAAGAGCTAAAATCCTGGTGTTTTCTGGCGACCCAACAAAGCCACCACCCCTTGCCAGGCAGGGATGCCTCAGCCACTCCAGGCCTCCCAGGGCCCTGCTCAACAACACAACCAATAATACTGTTCTTTTTAAGGCTGACCCAGCCTTTTCCCCTTTTCTGCTGCTTTTCCCTGCTTTACAGATTACATGTTTATCTGTGGTGACAGCCCCCATCAGTCACCTCTAATTACAGCTGGAGTTGCTCAAAGTTATCCTCAGCACCTACCTGAGGATTGTAAATCTCAGCTGTGACCAAAAGTTAGATATTTGCAATATAATGAAGTCAAGGTATAATCAGCCATACAAGCTATAAATCCCACCCCCCTAGACATCTCATAATTCAAACTGGGTTTGATTAACTGCACTGGGGATCAGAAACTAGATTTAAGGTGGCCAAAGGGTAAATTCAAGGACTTCAAACACCTTTACAAATAAAGATGTAGTGTTTGTGGCTTGAATGTGCTGGCAAATATCCCATTATACACAAAATCTTTTCCCTGGCAGCTGAGGCAGGGGGGATGGCCCTGTGAGATCTTGGACAACCCAGGGATGGAACAATGGGAATACAGTATCTCACCTCACAGGTCACTGGTTGGAATCCAGTTTGGCTCGAGGAGGCGGGGAGCTGGTCTGTGCTGTGACCTAGGGAAAGAAAAGATAGGGGTTTGGGTTTTGGTCCTAAATTATCCCTTTAGTCCTGCAGGGAGATGGAGGTAAGAGGCATCCCAACCTCACAGGTACCCTTCTGGGGTGGCTGGGGGGTGGGAGCTGATGCCCCATAGCTCAGAGGGGGCAAGAGGCTGAGCCACGTTGGGCAGTCAGTGCGTGGAGGGTTTTGCCTCTGCTTCAGGCAGCTCTGCTGTCTGATCTCATGGGTAGTGACCCCGATTCACCCTCCCAGCTGTCACCCCATCCCTGGCCCTGGGTTCGCCCTGGTGATGTTTTTCAGGGTGTCACAAGCCGCTGGCACAGGTCGAGAGCACCCAGCAGGGACCCCTCTACCCACCAGCACGGACCCTGGCATCGGCATCTCCGTGCAGCTCCGAGAGATCCCGGAACGCGGCAGCCCCGCAGCTGCCCTGAGCGCAGGTACCCGCAGCCGCGGCGAGAAGGGCCCAGCAGCCCTCCCGGCTTTCGGGGTGCAGGGCGGGGGAGCGTGTGGCGTGTCAGCCCGGAGCGGGACCCGTTCCCTGACCCCTGCGGCCGTTTGCAGGACGGGGGGAGCGGTGGGGTCCCATCCCCGGGGCCGGGGGGGATCTCCCCAGCCCTGCCCATGGGCTGCGAGGGGGCGGCCCGCGGTTGAGGCCTAACCGAGCCGTTTCCCGGTACCCCCCAGCGGGGCCGGGGCCTTGCCGGGGAGCCCCGCGGGCCGCCGGGCTGCAGTCCCGCCCGCCGGCAGCTGTCCCGGCTCCTTCGCGGCGCTTCTCCCGCCCCTGCGGCTGCGGGGCCCGCCCGGCGCCGCTGCGCCGCGACCCCGGCTCCGCGCTCCCCGGTTACCTCCGGCGCCGGCCGCGCTGTGCCCACGCCCCGCCCCCGCCGTGACGGGCGGCCGCGGCCACCAATCAGACGGCGGCGCGGCGGTGACGTCAGAGCGAGGGCGCCTCAGGGGGCGGGGCGGTGCCCGCGGCTGGCCGCTAGGGGGCGCTAGGGGCGGGCTGGCCGCTGCGGGACGGCCGAGGGGCGGCCCCGGGGCCGAGGGGCGCGGCGGGGCCCGCGTGTCCCGGCCCCGCTGCGGCTGCCCCGGCCCCGCCGCTCACCCCCGCCCCGCCGCCATCCACTGCGGCTTGGGCGAGATGATCTCCCGACGTCCCTTCCAACCCGTCCGTCGCTGTGGGCTGAGGGCGCTTGTGCGGGGCCTGGCTCAGGGAGCAGGGCAGAAGGGCTGAGAGAGCTGGCAGTGCTGGCTGACAGTGAGCTAACCCTGAGCACCAACGCGCCCCCGGGGACAAGAAGCCAATGGCAGCCTGGGGGCATCAAGGAGAGTGTGGGCAGCAGGTTGAGGGAGGTTCTGCTGCCCCTCTGCTCTGCCCTGCTGAGGCCTCATCTGGAGCCTGTGTCCAGCTCTGGGCTCCCCAGCTCCAGAGGGAACTGCTGCAGAGAGGCCAGGGCAGGGACACCAAGATGCTGAGGGCACCGGAGCATCTCCCTTGTGAGGAAAGGCTGCGGGACTGGGGCTGCTCGGCCTGGAGAAGGCTCAGGGTGACCTCAGCAAGTTCTTGTATTACAAGTATTTGAAAGGTGGCTGTGAAGAGGATGGGTGACACTTTTTTTCTGTAGAGCCCAGGGACAGGACAAGGGGTAATGGACAGAAGCTGGAGCACAAACAGTTCCACTGGAGCACAAGGAGAAACTCCTTTGGTGCTGAGGTGAGGGAGCCCTGGCCCAGGCTGCCCAGGGAGGGTGTGGAGGCTCCTTCTCGGGAGGTTTCCAACCCCACCTGGACACGTTCCCGTGCCCCCTGAGCCAGGGGAACCTGCTTGAGCAGGGGTTGGGGCTGGATGAGCTCGGCAGGTCCGTCCCAGCTCTCACCGCTCGGCGGTTCCCATCCCGCCGTGTCCCGCCGCGGCCGCGCGGGGGCGCTGTTGTGCCGCCGTTCCGCCGCGGGACCGTGGCCGCGCGCTCCGCGCAGCGCCGGGGGACGGACGGACCCGCACCCGCCCGCACCGACCCGCGGCTGACCCCAGCAGGACGCCGGCCTCTCCCTCACCTCCCCTCCTACACCAGCGTGCACGAAACCCGCAGGTACAAAACGTACTGGAGGCCACCCCAAGCACTGGGGAGGCTTGAGGTGAAGGGGTAGCGCTGTACGGGCACGGGGGGCTCGGTGACAGCCGGCGGCACCCAGCCAGGACACACCCCAGAACCACAGCATCGCAGAATCTAAGGGTTGGAAAGGCCCTCGAAAGCTCATCCAGTCCAACCCCCCCCTGCAGGAGCAGGGACACCTCGAGTGGGTCACACAGGAACTCGTCAGGTGGGTCTGGAATGTCTCCAGAGAAGGAGACTGCACAACCCAACTGCTCATGTCCTAATTTCCCCAGCAAGAGCCCAAAACAGAGTTTCTCAGCCCATGGCCATCCGTGGCACAACCAGGATGCAGCCTCAGTGACTCTGCAGAAAGTGGAGACCCCAAGTTTGGGCAAGTAGCTGTCGCCCCGGGACAGCTTCTGGGGACACAAGTGCCCCAAGTGCCCGTGAAAGGACCGGAGCGTGCTGGGGGTGGCAGTGACCTCGTGTGGGAGCTGATGGAAACACGCGTTCAGGCAGCCGTGGGGTTGGGGATATGCACTCAGAGCATCTCTAAGCACAGAAAGCACAGCCTGCACCCCGGCTTACTATCTAGATTTTAAAGAAATGAGGCTTTTTGTGACACTGAGCAGAGGGCAGCAGTGCCTGGCAGCTCCCAGGGTGGGGTGCTGCATGGAGAGGTGTAAGGGGGTGAATGTTTCCCAGGCATCTGTGACCAAACCCCAAGAGTTTTCCCCTCACCAAAGCCACCAGTGGCCATTGCAGCTCTCTACTTGTCACCTACGGTTTCAAGCAGGCTGAGGGCATCCACATCCCATCCATGCCACCTGCAGTACCTGTGCCCCCTGCTTCCCCCTAAACAAAACCCCCTATTTTCCTTCTTCTTCTCCCTGTGCTGCACTGGGGCTCTTGCAGATCCTTTCCCTTAAGCCCCAGCCACCCCTTCCACCCTTCACCACCACCAAAGCCCTTCATAGTGGCAGGGAGGGGACTGGATCCTCTGATCCTCCCCTTGGGGTTGAGGCTCTGCTTCATCCCCTCAGGCTACAATAAAACCTGTGGTGGTGGTGGCCTTGAACCAGGTGCCAATCTCATTTGCACACCTTCCCTTCCATTTCATCATACTATGATAGCTGAAAACTAAGCAAGGCAAAAGAAATCTGTTGAGCATCCCTTGGCTCACCACGCTCCTGAGCCTGGCTAGGGATGAGAGTCCCACATTGAGGACACCCTATTGAGTCCCACTCTCTGCCAGAGTCAGGTCCAGCCTTGGGGCCAGTTTGTGCCATGCAGAGCCTTGCAAAGCCTCGTGGCAGCAGCAGCAGCAGCAGCAGCCCCGGCTCCAGCCGCGCCGCAGAGCCGCCCGCTCCCCTCCTCTCCTCAGCTGCCTCCCCGTGGTCGATGCTGCCAGGAAATGTTTTTTCCTCTGACCAGTTTCAATCTTGTCACTCGGTAATTCCTTGTGTGATGAGACAGAAAACACCCCCCCCCAGACCCCCTTCAGCCCACTGGCATCCCCTGCTCCCGCTCGCTCGCTGCCTGCCCAGGCAATCACTGGCACTGCAATCGCTCCTCAGGAATATCTTCTTCTTTCCTTTTCCCCAGGTGCTTAATCACCCTTATTACCCTTTTCTGATTAATTAATTCTAATTAATTTGGCACTATCATTTTTGAGAAGAGGTGACCAGGACAGCACATGTTGTTGCAGGTGATTTGCAAGGCAGGTCCTGCAGTGCCAGCACAGCCCTTCCCTCCGTGGCATTTAACCCGGAGCCTGGTGCCCCGTTGGCTGCTGTTAATGGCAAATAACAGAGCACCAAAGCTCTCTGATGCCCAGGGAATAGCCCCGAGGCACTTTGCTGGGACCCATGTGGGATGCTCCCACCTCCTTTGCTCTGCTGAGGCAGTGGGGTTTGACCCTCACCCAATCAGCCCCTCTGTCTGTTTGCCCAGTGCCTTCAGCCGCCTCTGCTGTGCCATGGCCAAGGCTTGGGAAGTCAGAATAAATCAGGTCAGGGCTTCTCTCTGCTCTGCCAAGAGCTGCCAAGGCACTCAGGGGGTGGCAGAGACACGAGTCCCTTTGCACCAGCCATGCTCCATCACCTCTCATCTTCCAGCACTGGTGCCAGCCCTTCTCCAGTACTGGTGCAGGCTTCACCCCTGTGTCCTGGGCTGAAACCTGACGGGGTTTGGTTCATCTTGCCCTTAAACACAGATGCCCAGGGGACAGAGGCCAATGTCCCTTTGCTGTTTGTCCTGAAAGCAACCCCTGGTCCATACCTCATCCCCAGCAACTGGCACAGAGAGGGGACAGGGGCTGAGAGGCTGTGGCCACATTTGTGCCCAGGAGGGTTGTCAAAGCTTCCCATGTCCCTGTCACCAGCCACTGGTTGCCATCCCTGAGCTGGTTGGACACTTCAGGTGGCTAGTCAGAGTGGCTTGAGGCTGTGACCATCCATCCCACCTCACTCCCTCAGCTGCTGGCACTGGCCAGGAGGCTGAAGCATTGCCATCCTCACTGCTGAAATCCCTCCAGGAGCCCCAAATATCTCCAATGTAGTGTATGTAGAGTGTAATTTATGTGATATACTATAAGCTGTGTGCTCTATACTATATAGTACACATTAGCTCCAGTGTATATATAGAGAGACATATCAGTTCAATGCTCTGGGTGTATAATATTGACTATGATAATTGTGTATGTGTGTGTGTGTGTGTGTGTATACATATGCAGTGTAAATGGACCATTTATGCCTATAGACACCCACATATACAGCAGACCATACACATCATACCTACACAGCCATCTATTCAGACACCAGAGATGGATGGATGCACAGGAGGTAGGCATGTAGCTATACATCCATGCACACAGACACACACATCTCTAAAGCATGTTTATTGTATATGTATGCATGGTGTAAGTGCTATGGGGGAGGGAAAGGGGGTGAGGGAGAGAGAGAGAGCATCTAAATGTGTGTGTACAGGGGTGTGTAGTGCACAGTGCAGCTGCAGGGAGGAAGAGGAGGGGGACACAGAGGAAAGCGCTCTGCAGGGAGAAAGAAGGAGAATGCAAACTGCTCCGACTTACAAAAGCTCCCCTCTCTGATTAATTGTACTTTCTGTTTGATAAATGTTACTCCTGAGTATAAAATATGCAGAGCACTTAGCAAGTTCACACTGTTTAAAGAACTCAACTAACTAAATTAAAATTCGATGATAGGAGCAGAGTGGCTGAAGAGCAGCGAGACCCTGAGAGGTGCTGGGAGGCAGCCCCAGCTCCAGCGGCCACAGCCCTGCCACGGGCCAGCCTGCAGCTTACATTGGAGCTGAGGCAGAACTGTTTCCCTGAGAGGGGTGTCAGCCCCTGTGCCAGGCTGCCCAGGGAGCTGGGGGAGTGCCCAGCCCTGGAGGGATCCCAAAGCCATGGAGCTGAGGTGCTGAGGGCTGTGGGGTAGTGCTGGGCTGGGCAGGGTGAGGGGAGGGCTGGGACTTGGTGATCTTAAAGGTCTTTTCCAACTGAAATGATTCTGTGATCCTATGAAAGCTAAGTCATCCTTTTTTGGCTTTCTACAAATGTCAGTGAAGCACTCTCAGGTGAAAGGGAGCCCTCCTGGCTCTGCAGTGCCAGGTCTGTCCCAGCTCATGGGCTGGAGCTTGTGGTAGGTGCTCTGGGGAGGATGCAGTGTGCACAAGGAGGATGCAGTGTGCACAGGGAGGATGCAGTGTGCACAAGGAGGATGCTGTACATACTGGGAGGATGCTGTGCATACTGGGAGGATGCTGTGTGCACTGGGAGGATGCAGTGCACACTGGGAGGATGCACTGTGTGTACAGGGAGGATGCAGTGTGTGCACAGGGAGGATGCAGTGCATACTGAGAGGATGCAGTGTGTGCACAGGGAGGATGCAGTGCATACTGAGAGGATGCAGTGTGTGCACAGGGAGGATGCAGTGCACACTGGGAGGATGCAGTGTGTGCACAGGGAGGATGCAGTGCACACTGGGAGGATGCAGTGTGTGCACAGGGAGGATGCAGTGCACACTGAGAGGATGCAGTGTGTGCACAGGGAGGATGCAGTGCACACTGGGAGGATGCACTGTGCACACTGAGCAGTTTGCCAGGCTCCCAATGCATGGCATGTGCCAGGCTTGCACTGGCCACACTCCCCAGCCTCCCCTGCTCTGTCACTCCAAGGTGGGCTTGAGCTTGCTGGAGGTGGCTGCAGTGAGGCAAGTAGCAGATTCCTCCTGCTTGCATTCTGAAAGGAGAAAGAAGGAGGAAAACCTGGCCTGGATCTGGCCTGCCTGAATGCCTGCCTCTCTGGAAAGCTTTCAGAGCCTCACTCTTCATTGTCCCAAGCCTCCTCCCAGCCCCTTGCCAAGCCAAGCTCTTGGGCAAGGAGCTGTGGGCAGGGGATGGGCAGGACAGAGGGGCTTTTCCCCAAGTTAGTCTTCACTGGGCTGATAAATCCTTCTGCAAGGTGTGACCCCTGCACCCACTCAGCCTCCATCAGGAGAGACTAAAACGACCCACACTTTGCAAACATCCTGGGAGTTTTTGCCAGGGAGGGATGAGCTGGCATGGCATGGTGAAGTAGTGCTGAGGACCCAGCCCTGAGCCCCCAGCACATGCCACTGTGGCACAGCTGATGCCAGGCAGAGCAGCAGCACCCCGCTTTATCCTTGCAGCAACCCATGAGCAATGATTTAGCCCCTCTGAACCCACCTGGCTGTAAATCCTGGCACAGCCAAGTCCCAAACATTCATTTTTGAGGCACAGCAGTTTGTGTCATCTCAGCATTAGCATTTCCACTCTTATTAATTAATACTTGTTAAACTGAGACTAAAAATAAAGTGCCCAGCTCCTCATCTCAGCTGAAGCCTCTTTGCCCTCGCCCAGCAGCAGGGCTGGGCTGTGGCAGCCTCAGCACCCACTGCTCCCTCTTTAGAGACAGAAAGGAGGGGAAAAACCCATCTCCAAAGGGGCTGTTTTGAAGCAGGAATCCTGCTAAAGCAGAATTCACCCCTGTCTGCCCAACCTTGGTGGGACAGGCTCAGCTCCTGCTCCTCTGCTCCTGCCTGGGAGCAGCAGTGGGGTGATGGGGATGGCAGCATGCACCAGGTTTAACCTCCCTCTCTCATTCCACCTTCTGAACTTGTTTATTTTGCTGCTTTTCTTTGTCTTGCAGGGCTGGGCTGGCTCAGTTGCACATCCCATTTGGAGCTGATTTCCTTTCCCAGGCAGGACTCCCCAAGGAGGGCTCACATCCAGGAAGGCAATGGCCCAGTGTGGTGGGCACAGGTGGGTTTTTGTGCCTGCACATGGGCAGGGATGCCACTGCTGCCTTCAATTACACCTGCAGGGCAGCAGGTGCTGCAGAAGTCCCTTTTTCCTTCACACAAGTCCCTTTTCCTTCTGCTGCTGCCCATCAGCATCCCTTTGTGTGCAAAGCCAGTGGGTGCCCAGGTGGGTTAGTGGTGCTGCTGCTGGAGCTGTGGAGGAGAGAAAAGCCTGAGACTGGGGTCAAAAAGGCTTTTGGGGAACCCCAGAGGTGAAACCATCTGGGTTTGTGCATGGGTAATGGTGCTCCCCACCACACTCAACCAACAGATAAACCCATTGGGCTCTGTGTTTCCTCTCTTCCCAATGGCCCAAGCTCTTGGGTCCCCATCAGGCCTCAGCTAAGCACAGCAAGCAAAGTCTCAGCATGGGCTGCTTCCTCTATGGATCCCATATGCTGCCTGTGGATCTAAAGCACCCAACCCTATGGCACAGTGTGCTGCTGGTTGGGTGAGGCTGTGCCAACTGTGTCTCCCCAGTGTTACTGCTGGGAAGGCAGCCTGGGCTGCAATGTTTACCAACATTAATAACAATGGCAGTGCTGACAATTGATTAGTTAACCTTTATGAATGAAAACCCAATGCCTGCAAATGTGTGGCACTGCAGGAAAGCCCTGAGTTACTGATCTGTGTGAGTGAAACCACCAAATCCTGCAAGATCTGGCCATGCCCTGAGCTGGGGTGCTCTTCCCACAGCTTTTGTTTCCTAGAAAAGGCCAAACTCCAGTGGAGCAAAGTGGGAGGGCAGTGTGGCATGGAGCCAGGGCCAGAGGGGCTCTGCCAGCCTGGGCTGTGAGAGGAGAAACTGATGCCCACGTCCCCTCTGAGCAGGGCTGGGTGCTGGGGGCAGCAGCACTTGGTGATGCAGCGTGGCTCACATGCATGGGGAGTGAATGTTAATGGTGCTGAGCTCCTGGGAGAGATGATCAGCTGCTCTCTATAAAGCAGGGAGGAGAAGAAAGGAAAACAACTCCACAGGTTAATTCTGTTGATTAAAATCAGGCCTGGCCAAACCAACCCCAGAAGCAGCTGCTTTGGAGCCACGGCTCAGCCCCAGCCTGGCTGCAGCCACCCTCCAGGCTCAGCTCTGCTGAGCTGTGCTCCTGCTTTTTCCCCTAAAGCCAGCAGCTCCCTGCACAGGGCAATGTGCTGCAGCCCACGGGGCAGGATGAGGCCCCTGGGCCAGGAGGGACCTCTCCAACCTGGCTGTGAGCATCCTGCCCTCATCTTCATCTCTGGTGGCTTTGCTTCACCCAGGTTTACCTGCCCAGACAGCAAGCTGGAACACCCAGAACTGTGACACTCATTTCAATGCCAAAGATGTTGAAAATATAGTGAAGTTGAGGGCTTTTTATTTATTGGCTTTTCAAACTTCCTGGACTTTGAGCCTTTACAGACACGTTTTTCTCCCCAGTGCTCTCTGGTGAGGAAGGCTCCAAAGCTGCTCCTGCTCTGGAAAGAAGGCAGAGACTCAGCAGTGCTCACAGGACTCCAGGAGCTGCTGCTTTAAAGAGAAACCCAGCTTTAGAAAGAAAATAAGGTAAGAGTTTGGGAGTGAGCTGTGGTGCCACGAGCCAGAGCAGGATCCGGCCCTCCCGGAGGAGCTGCCAATGTCCCGTGAGAGGGCCGTGGCTCCAGAGTTCCCAGGGCAGCTCTGGGGGCACAGGGGACTTCCCTGGTGGCACAGAGGGACTTTCCATGGCTTGGAGCACTGTGTGCACATGGGGTGGTGCAGAGCAGGGTGCAGGGGGCACAGCAAAGCCTCCAGGGGCTGTGATGGGGTCGGGAGCTGCAGCAATCCCGAGGGGGCAGCCGGGGCTGGGACCCCTCTGGATGCCCCACTGTGCTGCACCCCACCTCGCTCTGCTGCACCCACAGCCATCCCCTCTCCCTGGCTGTGATTTCATTTTGATCTCGGGCTGTTTCCCTCCCTCCTCCCTCCTCCCCCCTCCCTCGCTCGGCTGCCAAGTCCGCAGGTTCCCGCTGTGACCTTGAGCTGCTTTCTGGAGCCGCTTGTGTGGGTTTCTTAAAGGAGCCGTGAAGGATCCCACCAGCCCCCTCCTGCCCCCCTAAACCTCAGCCCAGACAGGCACTGGGACCCCCCAGGGATGGGGGGAGCTGGGAGTGACACCAAGGGCATGAAAATAGGGAGAGTGTGGAAGTGGTTAATGCTGTGAGCCACTGCTGAGCCGTCCTTGGTGCGGTGCCTGGGAGCAGCACCTTGCCCACAGCTTACTGGAGATACTGGAGACACCCAGAGGTGCTCCCAGAGTCCACCCTTGGCTGAGCATCTCTTGATCCTGGGGAGATGCCTCTGAGAAACAGCTTCTGCAAAAGGGTTCCCAGGCACCAGACCCAGCCCTGGGTGAGGGATGGAGTAAATCCCTCACTTGCTTGTGGCACCTGATGCTGGTGGTGGCATGAGGAGAGGGAGCCTGGTGCCAGCATCAGGTGGTGTTTGGGCTAGTGGGATGCAGCCACCACCCAGCACAAAGGCAAGTTGCTGGTCTTCATTGGCAGTGTAGTGTTCCCCAAAGCCCCACAGCCTCCAGCCATGGCAGGGAGAGCCTTGGAGGGAAGGTTCCCCTTCAAAGCTAAGCTAAGGGGCACACAGCCCCCACACACAGGGACCTGCAGGGTGAAGCAGGTTTCCTGGCTGCAGCACATGTGTGTGTGTCCACATGTGTGTGCAAACACAACTGTGGGTGTTGTGCTTAAAGCCCAAATCTCACTAGCAGCCCCATGCCCCAGGGCAAGCCATGCCTGGAGTCTCTGTAGGGCAGAAACCTCACCTCAATTCCTTCAAGCCCCTCAACCCCTCCCAGGAAAATCCTCTGGGTTGAAGCCAGTGTGGGATGTGTCTTGGGCTGAGACAGAGACTGAAAAGCATCTCAAAGTGCACACAGCTCCTGTGTGGATGTGCACATGGAGACATGCTCCTGGGAGCAGAGGTGTCCCAGTGCATGGCCCACAGAGCTTTTCAGGTTTTAAGCCATGGCTTATCTAAGCTGCCCAGGCTGAGGTTTCAGGCTTGCTTGGCCAACCCAGGCCATACTAAAAGCTTCATCAGCTGGAGAGGACCCCAATCAATAAGTGCCTTCAAGGCAAGTAATAAAACTTTGAAATTATGCAGGCAGTGCTCAGTGCTCAGCAGCAAAGGCAGTGTTTAATTCATGGGGATGCTCTCAGGGAACCAGGGAGTGGGGTCTTAAATTAGGGAGCAGGAAGAAGGGGCTGCACTGCTGCTGTCTGCACCACATGTATGTGCTTGGATGGACATGGAAGATGCTGCAGTGCCAAACCCACTGCTGAGCCTTCCTTGCTGAAGTCCCTGAGAGCAGCACCTTGTCCACAGCCCACTGGAGAGACCCAGAGGTGCTCTCAGAGCTCACCCTTGTCTGAGCATCTGTGGGAGATGCTGAGCACACAGCATCACTTGCTGCTGCCTTGCAGGTGCATGGATCAGCCTGGGGACCCCAAAACCAAGTGTTACCCTGGGAGCTGGGACCATGGAGCCCAGGAGGGGATGTTCTCAGCCACATCTATTATAGATGATTCCATATGCAGGGTTATAGAGCAGAAGGGGTAAAGGATAGTTCTGGGAGGCACTCAGGAGGGCTCATGCCTCAGAGCACACCAACAGCTGAGGGGATGAAAACCTTGAGATTTCCCTCTATTGCTATAGAACTAAAGGTCACATTAGGACCACATGAAGTCAACAAGGCACCAAAATTCACAGCCCAGCAGCCAGAGCATGCTCAGGAGCCCCTGATCCTGCTGAGGAGGGGAGAAACAGGCCTCAAGTTGCACCAGGAGAGGTTTAGATGGGAAATGAGGAAGAACTGTTTCTCTGAGAGGGGTGTCAGCCCCTGTGCCAGGCTGCCCAGGGAGCTGGGGGAGTGCCCAGCCCTGGAGGGATCCCAAAGCCATGGAGCTGAGGTTCTGAGGCCAGGGGTTAGTGGTGGGCTGGGCAGGGTGAGGGGAGGGCTGGGACTGCAGCAGCTTCAAAGGCTTTAACAACCCAAATGATTCTGTGATTCTATGAGTCTGATTCTCCAGCTCATCTGAGCTGCTGGGGCTGATTCTCTGTGCAAAGAGCAGGGTCTGGCCCTAAAGCACTCAGGGCTGAGGAGGCAGTGGGGGGAGGCTCATGCAACACTCCCACCACCCCTGGGACAGCTCAGGAAAGCCCCAAGCTGCATCCCAGCCGGTGTGAGGACACAGCCCAGCCCCACACTGCGAGGAGGAGGAGGAGGAGTGAGGGAAGAAAAGAAGAAAAATGAGTTTTGCTGGTGGCCCAGCGGTGTGGGGATTGATCAGGCAGGCTGGTGTGTGTGTGTGGAGCTGCTCTGAGCCTCATTCCCCACTGCCAGCTCACAATTATTGGAAAAAACCCAGCGCTGCTGCTGCACTGAAATTAGTTATTGATCTCTTGTCTGGGTGACGAGCTCAGAGCTGGGCTGCTGGGCTGCTCTCCCCACTGCCTGCCCCCAGGGCTGCCTGCACTCACCCCTCTGGGGCTCAGCATCCCTGGGCTGGCCTGTGGCTGGAGGTGACCAGGAGGCAACCACAGCTTTTGGTGCTCACCCTGCCTCCAAAGCTGCTCCCAAAGAGACTCATAGAATCACAGGATTGGTTTGGGTTGTTAAAGCCCTTGAAGCATCTGCAGTCCCAGCCCTCCCCTCACCCTGCCCAGCCCACCACTAACCCTCAGCACCTCTGCTCCACGGCTTTGGGATCCCTCCAGGGCTGGGCACTCCCCCAGCTCCCTGGGCAGCCTGGCACAGGGGCTGACAACCCTCTCAGGGAAACAGTTCTGCCTCAGCTCCAATCTCAGCCTCCCCTGGGGCACCTTGAGGCTGTTTCCTCTTGCCCTATCACTCCTTATTTGAGAGAAGAGACTGACCCCCACCTCACTACAAGTCCCTTTCAGGTAGTTGCAGAGCATGATTGAGGCTGCATGATGTCAGCAAGAGGGAAAGGGCTCTGCCCCCTGCAGGATGGGGTCCCCAAGTGCTGACAGCCCCCCTTTGCAAAGCTTTGCCCCACAACTCTTGCCAGGATCCCAGTCCCTGGGGTTGGGGTCAGGGTGTCCTGAGAACTTCTCCACCTCCTCATAAACATGCCCATCACAGAGAGAGATCAGGCAGCAGGAAATCAGGTGGCCAGAGAGGTTTTGTTGTCTGGAAGCACTCTGCACATCCCTGGCTGGCCCAGCATCTGGGACAGAGACACCAAGGGAGCTGTGGGACTGAGGCAAACAGCTTCTGCCCATCCCAGGGACACTGTCACAGCTTCAACAACAACAAATGGGGTTTATTTCCTTGTATTAATCCCTGGTGTGAGGCAGGAGCAGCAGAGGATGTTCCAAATAACCCTGTTTTGCTCCAAACATGGGCACCAGAGAAAGGCTTTGCTGCAGGGCAAAGCCAGGGGTTGGTTTTCAGTGGGTTCCTTTGGAGTCTCACCTTTGCTTGGAGCTCATTGAGGTGTCTCTTTTGCACAGAGCAAAGGTGTCACTAGCAGGATTGATGGTTTGAGCCTGGCACTGGCATCTCATGGGGGTTGTTTGACTTTGTTACAGGCTTTTTCCCCACCAACTTGTTGCTCCAGAAAGCAACTCCCTGAAGCAATCTCCCCCGGGGTGTAATTAAAGAGGCTTTTGGGATGTAAATGAAAAGCCTGGTGATGGGTTCCTGGGGCCCAAAGATCTCTGCAAAACCCCCATAACTTTTGCTTGAGCTTCTTCTGTGAGCTCCCTGCAATGGGGATGTGGCCAGTGCCCCTCTGCCTGCAGGGTCCCTGGGTGTAAACTGGGTGCTGAGTGTAATTTGGGGGTATCCCAGGGGAGGAATGAGCTGGTGGCACTGCCCACATCCAGAGCCTGCTGTGTGCTGGTGGTGAGGTGCCAGGAGAGGACATGATGGGGACAGGGTGGCAGGCAAGGGGGAGAGTTGCTGGAGGCCACAAAGTGGCTCCTGGGGTGTCCCCAAGCCCTGTGGCAAGGGGCACAGCCATCTCTCACCTCCTGCCTCCCTTGCAGCATCCCAGGCAGGGCAGGCCTCTGTCAGCATGGGTGTCCCTCGGGGTCCTGGCCCCTTCCCCAGCCCTGGAAAAAAGCCTGGGAACAAAAGCTTGTGGGATGCAGAGGCACATCCTGGATGGGCCATTTGTTTAGCCCAAGGAGGAGGTGGAGAGGGGAAACTGCATTTCAAAGTGTTTCCCCTTTGTAACACCTCTGCAGCCCCCCTTTCCCCCCAGTGCCCTCTGCATGGCACTGGTACCCCTCTGGGAGGGCACCAGCTCCCCTCCAGCCAGCCCCAGTGTCTCTGCTGGGGAGGGAAAAAGAGAGAAGATGGGGAATGGGAAAAAAGCAATTCCAGCCCTGAGGAGGGAGCAGATCCCTGCAGGATCCCTGGGTCAGCCCCTCTGGGCAGGGGAGTGAAGGATGCCCCAGCTCCAGGGACTGACTGCTGGGCTTGGGAGCTTGGGCATTCATGGCTGTGTCTCCATTTCTCTCCATTCTCACAATTACACTGGGCTGAGGTGGTTTTTTTGTGTTGTCCTGAGGCTGCATCAAAACCTGTGCCTGGCCCCTTCCCAATGTGCCAGCACTCAGGTCACCCTCAGGCTGGCAATGCCCTCACAGACCTGCCTGGGCTCCCTGGGCAAGAGGAGAGCACTGGGAGAGCTCTGGCCACCTACAGTCATCCCCAGGCTGCTTTTGCCTGTCCAAAGGGACATGCCACATCCATTGCCCAAAGCTGGGCACATCCCTGCAGACACACCCTCCATGCCTCCAGCCCTGGCCTGTGTCCCAGGAGCCTCTGAGGGCTGTTTTGGTGTTTCAGCATTCTGAAAGCATCCATTCCCTCTCTAGCCAGGCAGGGAGGCTCAGAAACACCCACTGGCACCTCCTCCAGAGAAGCAGTTTGCAACTGGACACTCTCCCAGGAAGCACCATGAGAGTCAGCCAGAGCAGCCCCAAACCCCTTCCAACCCCAACAAAGCTGAGATGGGCATCTCAACCATCCCCTGACAGCCTCCAGAGCTTTGCAGAGATAAAGGGGGGAGAAAGGTGGGGGTCACCCCATCCCTCTGGAGGAGGCTGAGCTGGGCAGATGGAAAGACCAAATGATGGCTTTGCAGGGGGCCTGGGATTTGTTTGAGCCATCCTTGTCTCACTGAGTGACTTCGAATAACGGATCCACTTGAGAAAATCACCATCTGCTCCTGGCCAATTCCACAACCAGAGGGAAAGGTGAAAGAAACTCAGTGCCTGTATTGAGCTGCTTGGCCCCAGCTCTCTCAGCAGGGTCAGGCTTTGTGCAGCTCCCTCACAGCAAGTGGGGAAGCAGAGGATGCTTTGGGATGAGCAAAGAGCAGAAAGTGGCAAGAGGTGAGGCCCTGGGATGCTGCTCCCACAGCAGGGCTGTCCTGGCACCCTGGCTTTGGTGAGTTGGGCAAGAAGCCAAAAATCTCACCAGATCCCTTCTTCTTCTCTTTTCTTTCCCCCCACCCCCCATCTCTGAACGTTGAGCTCCTCCTGCTTCCAGCTGGGCTGGAAATACCACACAAACAGATGCTCCAATGCAGCAAATGTAGTGCTTTGAACCTGGGAAGAAATTAGACATGAAAAATAAATGCAGGGCTTTGCAGTGCCAGCCCCACCAGCCAGGCTGGGGATGAGGCTGAGGGCAGCTGGAAGAGCCCTTGTACCCACAGCCCAGCCCCCAGAATCATCCTCCTTACCCTCAGCAAGGCAAACCCATCTCAGGAGGGGCTACAAGTGCCCCCTTGCATCTCTGCTCAGCCACACCTGTGAGCTCAGCAGCCCTTCACAGCTTAGCTGGCTCATTTTTATGCCCTTGCAATGAAGAGGGGGATAAATCCTGGTGCTTCTGAGGGGATTTTGGTGGGGGAGAAGAAGCCTCAGTGCCTGGTCTTGCAGGTACAGGAGGAGCTGGGGAGGACTTGAGCTGGATGTGGCCATTTTCAGTGGCCTTTTGCTCCTGGCAAGCCCAAAGGCAGGGTTCTGAGGTGCCTGACACCAGCACCACCTCCACTCCTCCTCCATGGCTGAAAGTGATTATGAGGTTTCTCCATCCACCTTTTCCTCCTTGCTGGACTTTAACTGGGCACAAGGGTGTGTTTGGCACCAGAGGACATCACTCAAGCTGGCACCTTGGCTGACATGGCCACCTTGTCCTAGCACAGCCCTCCCTCCCCAGGGATGCAGCCCCCAGCTCAGCCAAACAGCCCATCTCCAAGAGGCTGTGACTGGTGTAGGGGTGTTGGTGTGAGTTGGTGTGTGTTGGTGTGGCTGTGCTGGTGTGGCTGTATTGGTGTGAGTGCTCCTGTGCCCTCCTGTTCATGTTCCTCAGCAGGTATGAGGTGGGCAAGGTGCTGCCCCAAACTGCTCCTGTATCAGTCACAGAGAGAGGAAAATGACTGTGACCCAGCAACCAGGGAGCCTCTGGCTGGGGGTCTCAGTAGGGAGGGGACCCCCCACGATGTCCTAGGGAGCCCCACAGCCAGATCCCCACAGCACAGCATCCCTGAGCACTCCCACAAGCACAATGCCCAGCAGAGCATCCCTGAGCATGGCCACAAACACAATGCCCCAGCAGAGCATCCTTGAGCAGTCCCCCAAGCACAATGCCCAGCAGAGCACCCCTGAGCACTCCCACAAGCACAATGCCCAGCAGAGCACCCCTGAGCACTCCCAGAAGCACAATGCCCAGCAGAGCACCCCTGAGCACTCCCAGAAGCACAATGCCCTAGCACAGCATCCTTGAGCAGTCCCCTAAGCACAATGCCCAGCAGAGCACCCCTGAGCATGGGCACAAGCACAATGCCCCAGCAGAGCATCCCTGAGCACTCCCCCAAGCACAATGCCCCAGCACAGCATCCCTGAGCATGGCCACAAGCACAATGCCCAGCAGAGCATCCCTGAGCATGGGCACAAGCACAATGCCCAGCAGAGCACCCCTGAGCACTCCCAGAAGCACAATGCCCAGCAGAGCACCCCTGACCACTCCCAGAAGCACAATGCCCAGCAGAGCACCCCTGAGCACTCCCAGAAGCACAATGCCCAGCAGAGCATCCCTGAGCACTCCCACAAGCACAATGCCCAGCAGAGCACCCCTGACCAGTCCCCCAAGCGCAATGCCCAGCAGAGCACCCCTGAGCACTCCCACAAGCACAATGCCCAGCAGAGCACCCCTGACCACTCCCAGAAGCACAATGCCCAGCAGAGCACCCCTGAGCACTCCCAGAAGCACAATGCCCAGCAGAGCATCCCTGAGCACTCCCCCAAGCACAATGCCCTAGCACAGCATCCTTGAGCAGTCCCCTAAGCACAATGCCCCAGCAGAGCATCCCTGAGCATGGGCACAAGCACAATGCCCCAGCAGAGCATCCCTGAGCACTCCCCCAAGCACAATGCCCCAGCACAGCATCCCTGAGCATGGCCACAAGCACAATGCCCAGCAGAGCATCCCTGAGCATGGGCACAGGCACAATGCCCAGCAGAGCATCCCTGAGCACTCCCCCAAGCACAATGCCCCAGCAGAGCATCCCTGAGCACTCCCCCAAGCACAATGCCCCAGCACAGCATCCCTGAGCATGGCCACAAGCACAATGCCCAGCAGAGCATCCCTGAGCATGGGCACAGGCACAATGCCCAGCAGAGCATCCCTGAGCATGGGCACAGGCACAATGCCCCAGCAGAGCATCCCTGAGCACTCCCCAAGCACAATGCCTCAGCAGAGCATCCCTGAGCACTCCCACAAGCACAATGCCTCAGCAGAGCATCCCTGAGCACTCCCACAAGCACAATGCCTCAGCAGAGCATCCCTGAGCACTCCCACAAGCACAGTGCCCTGGTGTGTGCTTCACCCCAGCTCAGCTGCCATCGCTCCCTGTGCCATCCTCCTGGTGGTTGGGGGTACCAACCACCTTCCTCCCAGGCACGGGCAGCTCTTGCCCAGCACGGTGAGGGACAAGTGCCTGGGCAGCCCCATGCTGAGAAAGCCCGAGGAAGAGGAGGCCGAGGCAGGCAGGGCAGGAGCGGGAAGGCGAGGCTGAGCGAGGGAGAGGGAGCAGCAGTGTGTTGGCCAGGCTGTGCGCGCCTCGCTGTCAGCCCGCTCTGATTAACGGGCTGCCTTCCAGCTCCGCGGCGGCTGCGTTCCTGGCAGCAGAGCCCCGGCATCCTGCCGGAGGAGTGGCTCCTCAAAGGTTACATTTGCACAATGTGCCGCTGGAAAAGCCGCTGCCAGAGGTTGCAGAACGGCGAAGGGAGGGGGGGGGAAAGAGCCGGGCGAGGAGGCAGCTCCGCTCCCTGCTCCGCTCAGGCTGTGCAATGGAAAAACCCCTCTGGGGGATGCACGGGGAATGATGGAGTTGTGTCCCCTGGCCCGGCCCGGTGGGGATGGAGACAGAGGGATGGGGTGGTGGTGGGACACACCCCCAGCCCCACAGCGCTGCTCCGGGTCAGCCCCCATGTGGGGGGAAATGAGGCTCCCCCCACTGCATCGCTCCTGCACCAGGACGGGCTGCCCGGGAGGGTTTGGCACTGGCCATCCCCAGGCTCCCACAGCTCTGCTGCTCCCACGGCTCTGCTGCTCCCACGGCTCTGCTGAGGGGAAAGTTCCAAATCTGGCAAAGAATTTCCTTCAGTGGAGCTTCAGTCCACACCACAGGGGTGTATGGGGTAGGCACAGCCACGATTGCATACACACACACACACACACACACAAAGGCTCAATCCCAGTTTTCCCAGCCCTCCTACCCCTTAACTTTTAGCCTAGGGATGTTATTTTGGTGTCTGGGAAGTCCAGCTCCCTGTGGGATCCTTGAGGCCACCATAGGTGCTTTCTGCCACACAGCATCCCCTAAAAAGCTCCATGCACCTCAGCCAGCACCCCTCTTGCACCAGAGCACTCTCAGCACCCTCCAGGGCAAAGCCCTTGGTCCTTCCCTGCACAAGACCTTTCACCCTCTCAATTTTTCCTGCATCTCGACCTGGTCACCTTTTTGCCCCCCTCCCCCAGCTGCAGAGGAAGGGTCAGGGCAGCAGGGCCAGCACCCAGCCTCACCCCAGGATGCTGGAGCCAGCTCACTCTGCCTTGCAGGAGCCAACATTTTCCTTTTGTCTCCCTGGTTTCCTTGGTTTCAAGGTTTTTCTTTCTCATCGAGCCCCTAATTAAAAACAACAACAAAAACCAAACCCAGGGAAGATTCCCAGGTTGGGGGTGCTTGGAGGGGACAGCAGCTGCCACTGCAGGCTCTCTCTCCTCACTACAGGACCCAGTGGTCTTGCCCCAAAAATCTTACCCCTCCCTTTGTGCCAGACCCCAAACCTCACCCTGTCCCCCTGCTCAGCATCACCCACAGCCCCAGTCCCCACCATGCTGGGCTCTGAGTCCTCCCCCTCTGCTGTCCCTGGCTTCCCTCTGTGCCTGTTTCCAGCAGGGTTTGGAGATAAGCTTCCAAATCAAGGCAATGTTTTGAATCCCTTGGTCTTATCAGCCAGCATCCAATGGCATTCCCCACCCACCCAGCAGCAGGGCTTGGAAGATGATCTGAGGGTAAAAGGGACCCCAGATATCCAGATCAGTCCTTCTCTAAGATGAAAACCTACCCCACAGCCTGGGGCATTACTGCACAGGGCACCAGTGCCTTTGGGAAACTATTCCCCAGGGCCAGCAGCATTAATGCAGCCACAGGCATGAACACAACCAGAGAACCACACCTGGATTTTACCCCTGGTTCTGCTGCTGGCCCAGGGATGACCTTCAGTGAGTTTCCCTTCCCTATGCCTATGTTTTCATCTGCTCTTCCACTATCAGATGGGCCCTTCCTAAGCCTGGTGATGCTCTGCCTGATGAGATCTAACCCCAGCCCAAAGAGACCCCAGCTGATTTCACATCACCTCCCACAAAAGGGTCTGCAAACAGCAGCAGCTCTGGCTGTCAGCAGGTCCTACAGCCCCCAAGCACTCACCAGAGCCAGCACTCACCAGAGCCAGCACTCACCAGAACCACCTCCCACCAAGCCCCCTCCCTCCTAGCTTGGTTTTATGGCATGTCTGCAAAGCCCTGAATATATGAACCAGCTGCTCCCAGCCCCCAGGTGCTGCAGGGAAAATCAGCTCCTTGCAGGAGCCTCACCATGGGCTGTCCCCTGGGGCTGGCTGGAGAGAGTCACAGACTGTGGCTGGGGGGACTTAGAATCCTCCAAGGAGAAGCAAAGGGGAGTAGCACCAGTGATCATAAGATCATAGAATGGTGGGGTTGGAAGGGCCCTGCAGAGCTCCTCCAGCCCAGCCCCTGCTAAAGCAGGTTCCCCTGGCTCAGGGGCACAGGAACGTGTCCAGGTGGGTTTGGAAACCTCCTGAGAAGGAGCCTCCACACCCTCCCTGGGCAGCCTGGGCCAGGGCTCCCTCACCTCAGCACCAAAGGAGTTTCTCCTTGTGTTTAAACAGAACTTTCTGTGTTCCAAATTCTGTCCATTGCCCCTTGTCCTGCCATTGGTCACCACAGAAAGAAGACTGGCCTCATCCTCTCTACACCCACCCTTTAGGTACTGACAAGTGTTGCTGAGGTCCCTCCCCCAGCCTTCTCTTCTCCAGGCTGAACAGCCCCAGCTCCCACAGCCTTTCCTCATCAGAAAGATGTTCCAGATCCTTCATCATCTTGGTAACCCTTTGCTGGCCTCTCTCCAGCAGTTCCCTGTCTCTCTTGAGCTGGGGAGCCCAGAACTGAGCACAGACTCCAGATGAGGCCTCACCAGGGCAGAAGCCTCCTGATGGCAACAGACTTGGCCCCAAAACATCCCTCCAGTTGCCTGGAGGCAGAAACCAACCCCAACACCCAAACACAGAGGATCCCCATTAGGGTTCAGCCCTGGTTACTGGTGGTGGAGGAGCAGAGAGAGGAACACAAATGGCAGCCGTGTCTAGCTCTCACTGGTAGGATCTTGGTGCATGGGACAGGGGCTGCTCTGGGATGCAGGGAAGGCAGGAGGTGATGTGTCAGACCCTGGGCACTGTGTCCTGCTCATACCTCAGCACAAGGAGCTGGCTGAGAGGGAGGGATGGCGGTGAGGAGAGTGATGGTGCAGCCCAAGCAGCACCCACCTGTGTGGCAAATCCATCCCTGAGAGCATTGCAGGAACCTGGCACTGGAAGCAAACTTGCCCCTTGGTGTAGAGCAGATGTTTTGAAGAGCCTTGCTCTCAGAAACCTCCACTGCAAGCCCCATTGCATGCAAAGAATCCCAACACCAAAGCCCAGCCAAGAGATCCAGCTCTGGGGGAATCAGAGCTGGCTGCAGCACTCAGCATCTACAGCTACGGACAGCACGGTGGCTTTGGGGGACAACTGTGTCACTCCTTCTGGGAGCTGCTGGGGTCCTCTGCCCTTCACCCTGCACTCTCTGAGCCAAGCCCTGCCTCAAGGATGAGGTTCCTTCCTGCCCTTATCCCAGACAAGGTCTCCAGCCATACCAAAACCCCCTGGAGCCCGTGGAGCCCTCTGTTGCAGCCAGCACAGAGCTGCCTGGCTGCGTGGGCTTGGCTTTCCTCCTCCCTTCCAGCTGTTAAATTGCATTATGGACAGTTAAAAATACAACACATACTTTCCTAATGTGGCTTTTCCGTGGTAAGCACAGAGCACAGCCACCACTGAGGTGCTGGAGGTCACAGAGAGAGCTGTGCCTCTGCCTGCTTCCAAAGGCTTGGCCCCAAATGTGGGTCCCAGGGGAGGGAATGGTGTGGCCCCAAGGCAGCTTTGGCCTCAGATGACTGACCCAATGGGCCTCTCTGCCTCTTGCCTCAGTTTCCCCACTTGTAAAGGCATTTATGGGCCGTCCCCTGTGCTGAGATCTCACATCCACCACAATTCCTTCTTGGGCTTGCTTTCAGACAGGGATCAGAGGTTATTAGAAGTCCAGGGCTGAGCTAGAAATGATGTGTTGATAGCATGATGGCAGAAAAGGCTCATTCCTGAGTGTGGTGGCTGCATGGCATCCCATGGAAATGCCAGGGGGCACGGGGGCAGTGCTGGGGGGCTGAGCTCAGCCCCAGGCTGCAGGACACCCATGGGCTGGGCTGAATCCCTCACCCTGGGCAGCAGCACGGGTTCTGCTGAGGGCTGGGCTGGCTGGGTGGCAAAACCATCCCCTTTGGGCTGGCCACAGAGCTGGAAGGAGCAGCCTCCATCCCCAAGGATGGCTGGGAGACATCCAAAGTGTGGGCATGGTGAGGGGAGAGCAAAAGTGGCCTCTGTGGGAGGTGGGAGAGGCAGCCACCCTCCTCCTGCCCCTGCTACAAGGGTGAACACGCCCGATAACAAACTCCCATCTTGTGCTGACTTCTCTGGAGGGGACAACTCAAGATGAGCCCCAGGGGCTCCCCAAGGCTGTACTGGTCCCCATCATCATCCAGCCCATCCTCATGCAGGATGGATGTCCCAGCCCCAGCAGTGTTGGGGTGGCACAGAGCAGCACAGACCCCCAGCCAGGGGCTGCCATGTGAGAAAGCAAGGAAGGAGTTAAATCCCCAGCACTGCCAGTCCCCCCTCCCCTTCTGCTTCTCTGCTAACTTTGGGAGGAAGGGAATAGCATAAAGGTAAGAGTGGAGGAAGGAGAGAGGAGACAGATGAGAGAAGGAGCGAGGAGAGGGGGAGCGGGAGAGAGGAACAGACGGCAGAGAGGGAGAGCGTGGGGGGGAAGATGCTGACGCTTCTGCTCCATCTCTGCAAGAGGCAGATAGAGGGGAGCAAAGGGGGGGTGAGAAAAAAAGAAGAAGGCAAAGACCAAGGGAACATGGGAGAGGGAGAAGGAAGGAGCTGGAGCGAGGGAGCATGTGTGAAAGTCGCAGCGAGAGAAGGGGCCTCTTTGATTCCCCGTGCCTCATACCAGACAGTGTCTAGACTGCAGCAATTATTGTCAGCTCAGAACACCCAGGCATTGCCATTTCAGCTGAAAGGGAGCTTAACAAAGAGCAAGGAAGCAAAAAAAAACCCCTAGGCAGCCGTCAGAGAGCTGGTGTCCTGCAGCACAAGGGGCTCTCCCCAGGGCCCCCATCGCCCCCCGCCAGCCCCAGCCCCAGGTGCCCTCGCTGGGGGGAGCTGAGAGTTGAGGCCACAGGGTGAGAGCTGCTTCTGGCCCAGCCCTGGTGGCCTTGGCTTGGTTTGGGGGCTCAGCGAGGCCAGGTTATGGGGCTCAGGGCAAGGGGTGCAAGGCTGAGGGGGATAAAGGGCTGTTGGGGGGTGGGAGGTGGCCCAGGCTGTGAGGACCCTCAGAGCTGCTTCCCAGGGCAATGCTGGATGGTCAGACTGACACCCCGGCCTCAGAGTGGAGCCCAGGGCATGTGCATGGCTGCCTGGAGCAGTGGGCATGGGAACCCCAGAGCTGGGAGCCTTCCCCATGCTCAGGGACCCCGATGCTGCCCCAGCAGTTCCCTTGGGCTTTGGGAACTGGTGGAAAGTCAACTCATCACAGGAATAAGAATCATCCTTCCTCTCCAGCCCATCTCACCACCACCACCAGAGGAGCTGCCCTTTCCCTTCTTGTGCCCTTTGCCCCCTGAGGGGCTTTTGTGCCTTTGGAGGGAGGGAACTGATGCCCAGAACATGCTGGTGAGAGCCAGCTCCAATGACCTCAGAGGACAAGGAGATGAGCTTGAGGGCCCTGTCTTCACCATGCCCATGGCTTTGGGGGTGGTGATGATCCCCCCTCACTCTCTGTGGGGCTGCCCTGCAGCTGAGCCCCTCTGGGAGCATCCCCAGCTCTGGGGCTGTGCCACCCATCAACCTCCTCCACTGCCAGATGGCACCAGGGACCATCCCCTGTCCCTGCAGAGGCTCCTGGGCAGTGTGCAGGGAAAGGCAGCCAATCCCTCCACGTACTGGAGCACAGCTCAGGTTTAATTAGCACTTTTAATACTTGGGAAAGAGGTGTGAGGGAATACCCAGTGGGTTGGACATGTTTTCCTCACTAGCAATGGGGGCTGGTGGCAGGGAAGCTGATCAGCTCCAGCTCACTCAGCAGGGATGGGTGACATTGCCCTGGGGTCTAAAACATGGCCTTGGTGACCCCCCCCCTTAGACCCTTCAGAGCAGGAGCAGCTCTGACAAAAGGGGGTTTGTTGAAGCCCCAAGCAGTGGGTGTGCTCTGCCTGTGTGAGGGTGCCCAACCTGACATTAGTGCAGCTGAGCTGCTTGGCCTCCTCCCCTCTGTGCCTTTGGAGAGCAGCATTCCATGTTCTGGCCAGGTCTGGTCATGGCTGCCAAATCAAGGGCTTCTCCTCCCTTGGGTACATGGCACTGATGTTGCTGCCAACCAGAGGAGATGACAACACAAACCCCACAAAGCACCAGGATGGCAAAACCTGCCCTGGCAGGGACTCACCCCCTCGCTTTACCTTGGCTGCCTGTGGTATGTCAGCAGAGATGATGCTGTTTCCCAGAGCTGGCAGCACTTCTGCATCCCAGGGACAAGGCTCTGCAGCTCCTGCACCCAGGGCTGGAGGGCACAGCCATGCAGGACACTGAGTTTCCAACAAGTCTGAGTGCTGCAGGGAAATAAACAGCTGACATGAGCAACAGAAGGTCTTCACCTTGTGAGCTTAGGCCAGAAAGTAACCTTCAAAGGGAACTTTTGGCCAGCTTTCATGAGCCAAGGCTGGGCCATGAGGAGCCCAGACCTGTGAAATGGGCTTGGAGAAGTGTTTCCCCACTGGGAAACTACAGCCCCAGGACCTGCTGCTGAGGCCTCTGCAGCTCCCTGCTGCCAGACTCCCATGAAGCATGGTGGGGCAATGCAAGAAGAAACACCTTGCCTTCTCCTCTGTGCTACCTCCAGTGTTCCTCCCTTGCCTTCCAGAGCAATCTGGGGAGCTCCAGCTCCCAACAACACCCATGTGAGACTCAGCCCTGCAGAGACACGGGGTCCCACCAACAGCCACCAACACCAGCCCATTGTCAGGCTCTCCAGGGGCCTCCTGCTTCCCCTCATCTCTCTGAAACAGCCACAATCCCAAGCAGAGGGGGAGAGGAGGGACTTGGGAAGCCACAAGCCCCTGTGTACGTGTCCTCTTTGTGAGTGCCTGGGAAACTGAACTCATCCCCTGGCACAAAACCCAGGGGGGCACCGAGACGTGCAGGGAGAGGCTTGGAGCTGGTGCAGGTGTGAGGCTGTCAGGGCTCTCTGAGGGCAGTGAGGATGCTCTGAGGGCAGTGAGGATGCTCTGAGGCAGTGAGGATGCTCTGAGGCAGTCAGGGCTCTCTGACCACAGCGGGGTCAGCACCAGCCAGACCTGGCACACGGGGCATCCCTGCACCCAGCCTCTCTCCCCCTTCCTTCCCCTCTGCAAAGCTGGCTGCAAATGCCAACCGCCTGCATTCCAGTTCCTTTACATTTACCCTTCACTACTTGATCTTTGTTGCCACCCTCCTTCCTTCCTTTCTTCTTCCTGGGTTAAAAATACCCGCGTTTCTGGGAAGCAGCAGCTCCTGCCTCCCTGCACCCGGAGAACAGCTCAGCCCCGGCTGCTCCGGCCCCTCCTGCCGCTCTCTCCTTCCTCCTCCCCACCCCCTACAGGGATCTGACTAATATGCTTGGGCTCTGCTTGCCAGCTCAGCTGGAAAGGAATTTAACCATTGCCTGGGCTGGAGGGAAGGAGCAGAGAGCCCAGACCTCCCCCCAGCCCCGGGAGAGGAGCGACCCCGGAGCCTTCCTCCATCCCCTGTGCTGGGGCCGGATCCAGCCACGCTCCCCTGGGTGCTGGCCAGAGCAGAGGTGCATGGTGCCAGCACCCCATGCTGAGTGGTGGTCCCAGCCCTGAGCCCCATGCAGGGACCAAGAGCCTTTCAGAGGTGTCCTGCCCTCCAGGGGCCGGGGTCCCCCTTTCCCTGGGAGCCCCTCACCCAGCCAGGGATGCTCCCCACAGGCCTCAGCACAGGGTGAGGGTGGCAGTTTGGGGTCCCACACCATGCTCCAGCCCCACAGCTGGGGTCCCACACCATGCTCCAGCCCCACTGCACTGGGGGGTGTGAGGGGAGAGCCCCAGGCTCCCTGCTCAGCCCTGCTGCAGAACAGCCCTGGCAGGAGCCAGCAGCCCCCCAGGCTCAGCTTCTCCTTAACCACAACCAGTGGGAAACAGCCAGCAAAGGGAAAGTCACACCTGGGTAAAATCCACCCCAACCCCCCTCCCTGAGGCTAAACCCGGTGCAAAATGAGCTGGTGTTTGTGTGGAGACCCACCCCCCTTGCCAGCCAGGCTCTGAGCACCAGCAGGTTTAGCAGCACAGAGGGAGCAGGAGCTGTGGTTGTACTTTAGAGCAGGACAAGCACAGCACAAAGCTGTGACCAAGGTTATCCCAGAGAGCCTGTGGCACAGGGAAGAGCTCACACCGTGCCTCCCCCCCCCCCAGCATGCTCATGTATTGCAGCAGCTCCCTCCTCTGCCAAAAACTCCCCTGGAAATCTCCTGGCCATTGCAGAAAGACTTTAAGGCCTGAAATCCTAAGTCCAGCACCCCAAAGTGCTGAGCTGAGCCAATGGGCACGGGCTGGGCTGCTGCAGCCCCCGCTGGCTCAGCCTCACTGCTCCCGTGCCAGGGCACACACTGTCCCCTGTCCTTCCCAGAGCCTGCTCTGGGAGAGCTGTAAGCACAACCCCTCGGGACATGGGGCTGGGGAAGAGAAAAGGGCAGCAGGCACAAAGCAGAAAGCCAGAGAGTGCAGGAAAGCAGCAGCCAGGGGATGACTGTGCTGGGATGCTCCACAGAGCAGGGTCCAGCATATGCCAGGGGAAGGGGGGGTGTGCTGGCAAGGAGCAAACTGAAAGAGGAAGATGTCTGCTCTGCAAATCCTCCCTTAAATGGCAGTTCTGATGTAAAATAGGGTAGGATGGAGCTCTGCTCGTTTGCAGGACCTGAGGGTGGCTCAGCGTGGGACTACAGAGCTGGGCTGGGCTCCTCTCCCACTGCCCCCAGCAGCTTTCTGCAGCCCCAGCTCCTGCAAACATCCCTGCAGAGCCACTGCCCTGTGCAGGGACTCAGGGCATGAGACAGGAGGGGGTAAGCATCCAGCTCACTCCCACCTTGGCTTTCTGCCCCAGCTGAGGAGGCTGGAGGCAGCAGGATGGATGCAGGGAGGACCTGGGAGCCCTGTGGGCACCAGGAGAGGCACAGCCAGAGCCCCTGTGGCCCCACACAGCCCATGGTCAGGGCATTGCAGCAAGGGCTGGCAGGACACAGGCTGCAGCCAGAGCAGGGCCAGGCTTTCACCATCCCTTGGGGAGCCAGGACACTCCTATTTGCTCCCTCATCCTAGTGTGCACGGTGCCTTGGGAGCCTCTCCCCAGCCCTGCCCCTGCAGCCCCTCCAGCAGCCAGGGAAGCTGGCAGGAGTGAAAGGGATTGAGCAATTGCAGGCAGCAGGATGAGCCAGGAGCCAGCACAGGCAGGATGTGACTGGGGAGTGACTGGGGAGTGACTGGGGAGTGACAGGGCAGCCGGAGGGGTGTCAGCAGGATGCAGTGCAGGGTCCATCCTGTACCTCCCTCCTGCAGATGAGCCCCAGCCCAGCCCCTGCTCCCCCACAGCAGCTCTCAGTTGTGTTTCACCACCTAAATTCTCTGTTAACAGCTCAGTGACACCATCTCCCTCGAGCACCACAGGGGTTTGCACTCTTGCCCATTGCAGGGCTGTCCCCTCCAGCCTGGGCTGTCTCTGGCACTGCCCCAGCCCCATCACCCCACCTCAGTGCCAAACCTGGTACTTCCCAAGGTTTCTTCAGCACAGACTCCATGGGAGCAGCAGTGGGAGGTTTGGAGTGATGATGGGCTCAAACACTGGCTGGACCTTGTCCTTATGCTGCCTCTAACCAGCTGTTGTAGCCCTGCAGGAAAGCAGAAAGGAGAGGAGGGAGGAGGAGGAAAAACCCTACAAGTTGTTTTGGTTTTCCCCATTCAACATCCAAAGCAGCTTTGCTGGGTGCTTCTCCCAGTTGAAGCTGACTGGTCTCCTTCCACAGGTCCTGTCTTCAGTGAAGCTGGTCTTGTCCCTCACCTGCCTGTCCCCTCTGCTGCTGTGGTCCTTGAGGGATTCACCAGCACATCCTCACCCTCCATAGCTCCAGCATGGCCAAGGAAACCCAACTCAACAGCCATTCCTGCAAGGTGACCTGCTTGGGAGGAGAGATCCAACCCCAGGCACAAGCCATGGTATTCAGTCTATTACAAATCAAGAAGGGACAGGCAAAAGTAAACCCAGGGCAATCCAAAATGCCATTAAAAACCATGGAAACCCAAAGACCCCCAGTGGGCAAGACTGGACACACAGTCCCTGGTTTTGTGGTAGCCCAAATCAGCCTCAGCTCACCCTGGTACAAGTGCAGAGGAGTCCCCATGGCACTCACCCCTTGAGCAAGGGAACTCATTTCACTCCCTCCAGCAAGGGCTCAGAGTCCAGCCAAGGTCCATGGGGTTCCTGGGGCTGCTGCAGAGCATGGGAAAGCTTTGCACAAGGGAGATGTCCTCAGGGAGGGAGTGGAAGGTGTCACCCATCTCCCCTTGCAGCCGAGTGGCTCACACAAGTGTCACAGAAAGCCAGTGCTCAGCAAAGGGCTGTAGCAGTGTCACCATCCTTCAGCTCAGTGCCCAACCCCTCCCTGCACCCAGGCTCACCTGCTGTTCCCCCCATAAGCCATTCTTTGCCCCAGATGAGGAAGAACAGAGCAAGGAGGAGAAAGATCCAGCTGTTGAGTAAAGCCTAAAGCTGGATCACCTGCTTCCTTGCCATGGAGCAAGGCAAGAGGGAGATGCCAGCCTGTCATGGAGCAGAGCCCAGGACACCCAACCCACTGCACTCCCTGCTAGATGAGGGCATCCCCACACCCCTACAGAGAGAGACATGATGGAAAAGACCTTGTTACACAAACAGCTCTGACCTTGGCCCACCAGGCGACAACATCTCAAGGGCTCCAGGATGCTGCAGCTCAGCTTTTCCATCTCTCCATGCAGGCAGGTGGGCAAAGGACACAGACACACTCCTAAAGGAGAGAAAGCTCCAAAGACTGGCAGAGAGAAGTGGGAATGCAGTTTAGCCTGAAGGCCAGGAGACATCTCAGGCCCCAGGAAGCTGTAGGAGCAAACAACCCCATCACTGCAAGTCCCTGAAACATCCCAGTCACTCTCTGGGTAATGCAATATCTCCAGTCAATGCAATATCCTCAACCAGTGCTCCAGGAGTGTCTCCATGGCCCAGAAACCATGGACATGTCTGACTTGGCACCAGCTGTGAGGGCACTTGTGCTGTGCTGTCGTCACTTGGTCACCCCCATCTCTCTATGAGCTGGGGGGGGGTTGTTTGCTTGGGTTTGGAGGAATAGTGCATTTCCCAAAAATGAGAACATTCAAAAAGGCTGAATCATGCTGAAACTCAGGGTGAGGCTGGAATGCAACAATGAAATAGCTGTGTTGGGCAGAGAAAGCTTTGAAGGTGTCAAACCATCTCCCTCCACCACTCACACGATGAACTGTGTGCTTGGGCATTTGCTGCAAGGATCTTTTTGACATTTTCCTTCCAACAAATCAAACCCATTCTTTTTTTCCTGTTCCAAAAAAAAAAATGACCTCAGTGTGAAAGGATCTCATGAAAATCAGGCAGCCCCCAGACATAACAAAACCAAACCCCTTCAGGCCAAACCAAATCTTGTGGCTTTACCTAAACCAACTGCTTGTGGGGGATTTTGTGAGCTGTTGGTTTGGTTTCCATTTTGCCACAAATCACCTCCTAAGTGGCCCAATTCCCACTCCCCAAGATGTTCCCTTTGGGCACCAACCAACACTCTCATTTTCCCAGCCCCATCAATGGACCAGGCCCACTGCCCCAACCCCCTGCTCCAAGAAGGACCAACACTTTGGTTGCCTTTGCTCCCAGACCTCTGAGCCTGCCCTGTGCATCCTTCACTTCACACCCCTGATTGTTGAAGGAGACTTAAGCCTCCTTAATAACAACTCAACAAGCCAACAGCCATCTCAGTTCTTACACTGGTAGAACCTCTTCTGAGGAGGAGAAACAGAGTCTCTTCTCAAGAGATTTTCCCTTTCCTTTCCTTTCCTTTCCTTTCCTTTCCTTTCCTTTCCTTTCCTTTCCTTTCCTTTCCTTTCCCCTTCCCTTCCCTTTCCCCTTCCCTTCCCTTTCCCCTTCCCTTCCCTTTCCCTTCCCTTTCCTTTCCCCTTCCCTTCCCTTCCCTTCCCTTTCCCTTTCCCCTTCCCTTCCCTTTCCCCTTCCCTTTCCCCTTTCCCTTTCCTTTCCTTTCCTTTCCTTTCCTTTCCTTTCCTTTCCTTTCCTTTCCTTTCCTTTCCTTTCCTTTCCTTTCCTTTCCTTTCCCCTTTCCCCTTTCCTTCCCTTTCCTTTCCTTTCCCCTTTCCTTTCCTTTCCTTTCCTTTCCTTTCCTTTCCTTTCCTTTCCTTTCCTTTCCTTTCCTTTCCTTTCCCCTTTCCTTTCCCCTTCCCTTCCCTTCCCTTCTTCCTTCCTCCTTCCCTTCCCTTCCCTTCCCTTCCCTTCCCTTCCCTTCCCTTCCCTTCCCTTCCCTTCCCTTCTCCTTTCCCCTTTCCTCTTTCCTTTCCTTTCCTTTCCTTTCCTTTCCTTTCCTTTCCTTTCCTTTCCTTTCCTTTCCTTTCCTTTCCTTTCCTTTCCTTTCCTTTCCTTTCCTTTCCTTTCCTTTCCTTTCCTTTCCTTTCCCCTTTCCCCTTTCCCCTTTCCCCTTTCCCCTTTCCTTCCCTTCCCTTTCCTTTCCTTTCCCCTTTCCCCTTTCCTTTCCTTTCCCCTTTCCTTTCCCCTTTCCTTTCCTTTCCCCTTTCCTTTCCCCTTTCCTTTCCTTTCCCCTTTCCTTTCCAACCCAACCCAACCCAACCCAACCCAACCCAAACCCAACCTTCACCTTACATCTACCCACAGCCCCAACCTCCATCCCCCAGTACCCAGCCCAGGTTCCACCATACCCAGCTCCGAGCTCACCATACACCCCTGGCCAAGAAGCAGGGTTTAACCTCCCCCCAAACCAGGCAGGTTTCCCTACAGGAGGAGAAGGTTGCATAAGTGGGGGTCAGCCAGAGAGATACCAGCCTGTGTTTCCAGCCTGTGCCTGCTGCAGAAGCAATTGGCAGCAGGGTTCTCAGGCAAAGAGGTGCAAGCCCAGGACAGCAGCAACCAAGCCGGGGTGTTAAATAGGGCAGCAAGCGCCGGCACTGCAGCGCGGCTCCTCGTCCCCGCCCCGACCGGAGCCGCTGGCTTGGAGAGGAGCAGAAATATCAGCAATTAAAGATACGTCGTGTCAGAAAAACTCGAAACTGATTAAAGTTGAAGGCTCCGTTTTCTTCTTTTCATCAGAGAACGGAATGAAAACCTGCGTGGAAAGCCGCGCTCCCCCCGTTCCCAGCGCCTGCATCCGTCCTGCTGTGTCCCTGCATTTTAATTACCGCCTCATTAATATTCATGAGGCTCGGCACTCAAGGGGGATTGCAGTCTGTCATTCTCTCTCTCTTTCTCTGTCTCTACCTCCCCCCTCTCCGCTGAATCTGGGGGGTTGGTTTCCCCCCTCCCTGCTCCCCCTTCCCAACAGTTGTGTGTTGCAGATCCCCGGAGGATGCATTTTGGGGAGGGGAGGGGGGGGTCTGTGCTTTGGGGTGCAGCTGGGTGAGGGGATGGGGGGTGGAATTCTCCCCCTCCCCTCATCAAGAGTGGCAGCCCCAGCATTCAGACACAGAAGTCAGGCTCTGGAGCATGCGTGTGGCCATCTGCGAGTGGCACGGCCTCGGGGCGTGATGGTGGCCCAGGAGCTGAGTGGGCCTGTTGGGGAGTGGGAGAGCTTGGAGCATGTGTGAGTGGGGGGGTGTGAGGAGGGGGTGCAGGGGCAGGTTGTGGGGGGCTGTGGCTGCCTGTGCTCGTGCTCATGTGCATAACTCCTGGCAATGGCCTCGTTTCTGAGTGCTGGGGTAGGACCTGCGTGGGAAGAGCGTGGCTCGTGCAGAATGGCACTGGGTGAATGTGGTTGTCCTCAGCTCCACCCCACCACCTTTCCTTAGAGACTGAGCACCCTGCACCCCAGTTCATCCTGCACCCCAGTTCACCCTGCACCCCAGTTCACCCTGCATCCCAGTTCATCCTGCACCCCAGTTCATCCTGCACCCCAGTTCACCCTGCATCCCAGTTCACCCTGCACCCCAGTTCATCCTGCACCCCAGTTCACCCTGCACCCCAGTTCATCCTGCACCCCAGTTCCCCCCCAACCCCAGCTCTCCATGCTCAAGCCAAAGCAGCCCACTGCTGAAGCAGGCGAGAGCATCGTGGCATTGCCACAGTGCCCTTGATAGAGCCACAGCCTTGGCCATCAGGGTGAAGGGACCCTAATGGCTCTTACAGGCATCCAGCAAGGGGGTGACATCCCCCTTCCCCTGTGCCCCAATTGCTGGTGCAGCTTTGCTAGATGGGGCAAACTGGATCCCATTGGATTCCTCAGGTCCATGGGTGCTGATGTGCCCTGGGAGGAGAGAGGGTAGAAAGCCTGGCTTGAGGGCACACACAGGGAACAGGCTGGTGACTGAGCTGGAGGTAAATGGATTTTCTCATTCCTAAGTTGAGCAATGTGGGGCTTTGCCAGTTCCTGGCTGCCAGGCAGGATTTAACCCTTTTCTGTATCCCTCACTGAAAACAGCGGCTGTGTGGGCAGCAGAGAGCTCACCTGGCTTTGCAACCCTGCTCTTCCTTCACTGGAGGAAACCACAGGAGAGCCAAGCTGCCTCCTCCCAGGTCCCTGTCCCCCATCCCTCCCCAAGAGACAGCATTGGAACAATGCAGAGTGGTGGGCAGGTGCCTCCCTCACCCCGTCCTGCTCAAAGCCATCGCAAAGAAGCACAGGGAGCTGCCCCATCCCAACAGCCACCAGTTGCAGGCTGGAGCCCACCTCCATTCTCCAGGCAGCCCCAGCCAGACCACAGTGCCACCTTCCTTCAGCATCTTCCTCTTGGCTAATGACACCCAAAGCACCATCAAGAACCCAAAGCCTCTTTGGGGACGGCTCCTGCAGCCCAGAGCTCTGCCTCCCCATCACCAAAAGCACCTGCGAGCAAGCTGTGGAGAGACACTCCAACTCAGCAGCTCCCCAAAGCCCCACTTGCTCAGCTCCACAAATATTTGAATGAAGGTCCCCTGGGGAGCTGCAGTCACACAGTAACTGATTTCTCCTCCTTCATTATATCTGTGTGTAATTTACCGAGGGACGGTGGCGTGTGCCTCCGTGTGAGCCAATTCCCAGCAGGACTCCCCAGAGCTCACAAATCAGGCAAAGGCGAGGCATTAGAATATGAAAGGTGAGGCTGGTCTCCCACCAAGCCTTCAGCTCACTCTTGCCTTCCTCTGCCAGCCCAGAAATGGGGTTTATTTCCTCCTGTTGCCTTTCTGGGAGAGGTGGACTGGGCCACGGGGCTGAAAGGAAGCCGACACAGCAAAGGTTTCCAAGTGAAACGTGTCACCTGGCCCTAAAATGTGACTCTCTTTCCCCTGGATGAGTAGCCTGTGCCTCAGTTTCCACACCTACAGCAAAGAGTCGTTGCTCCTTGCATTTAAGATCCCCAACACTTAGGTGGTGGAGGTCTATCAACGACAACGGGCACTCAGGATCTGTCTGTGTTGCATCTCCAGCAAGGAGGAGCTGAAGGGTAAGTTTGCCAGTGTAGTCTACAGCTTACCAGAGAGAGCTCAAAGAGTCACCAAGGAGAAAGAGAAGAGAGAAAGTGAGGCATTGGAGCCAGGACACACAACTGAGCTGCTTGGTGGTGGTTAGTCAAACAGGAGGTGGGAGAGGCTGGTCTTCAGCAGACCCACCTCAGTCCAAACCCAACCCATGGCCAAGCCCACCTCAGCCCTGTGCCAACGTGCCAGGGCAGGAGCAGGTCACCCTGAGAGCAGAAGGGTTTGTTTGTGGTGGCTGATGGAGAACCACCAGACTTCTTTGCAGCATCTGTGGGCTGGGTGGGAGTTGTCCCTCTCCAAAGCCCCTGGCACTGGCCATCAGCAGGGATGTGACCCCAGAGCCAAGCCCTAGGCAGGCTGGGATGCAGCCAGCTCTGTTCCAGCCACGCTGCAAACAGCGGAGGGCAACATTTTGCTTCCTGCAAACCCAGAGAAAGGAGCTTCTCTCTCTCTCTTTCTCTCTCTTTCTCTGAAGAGCTGCAGCTCGTAGGCAACCTGTAATGGAGAGCTCAGAAAACTGGGTGTTCCCCCTTCCATCTCCTCTGCAAAGGCAAAGACTTGGCAGATGGTGATGGTCCTTCCCAGGGCTTCTGCCAGGCTTCTCTCTGGGAGCTGGGTGCAGGAATCCTCATTCATGGGAGAGGTATGAGCCATGTGAAATGTGCCCATCCCCAATCCACCCATCCCTGGGCTATCTCAACTTCTCAGAGCTCTTCCCACAGACTGACTGAAAGACCTGGGGCTGTTCAAGCCTTTAACAAAGAGCTCCTTTCTCCCCAACCTTCACCAGTGTTGGAGTTAAAGAGGCTGTGCTGAAACCAAACCAAACAAAGCCCTTGCAAAGCAGCTCCAAATCCCCATCCCTGAGCCTGGGCACGGCTGTGGCTCACTCCCCACACCAAAACACAGCCAGCACGGGCTGGAGCAGGGAGCTTGTGTCCTCTCCTTGCTGCTGGGGATCCGTGGGAGGCAAGGAGGGGGTGTCTTGGGGGAGGGCAAACGTGCAGTGGAGCTGCTCCAGCTTCTGCCTGCAATACCCTTCCCCTGTCCCCAAGCCCTGAGCAGCCTCCGTGGGTGCCACGTGGCTTTCCCAGGCGTGGGGGCACCGCTGGGACCTTTGCAAACCTGCTGCCCAACACACACCCCTCGAGGCCCCAAGGGGCACGTTCGCCCTCTCCTATTTTGGGGAGGGGCATTGGGGGGGGAGGCAGCATCCCATCCCTGAGCAACCAGCCCTCCTCCTCCTCCTCCTCCTCCTCCTCCTCCCCGGGGCATCGCAGCCACCAATTTGCAGCAGCAGCTGCCTTCCCCGAGGAGGGAGGCGATGGCAGACGCGGGGGGGGGGTCTCCATCAACGGGAGGGGGGGGGATTTTTTTGGCAATGCCAAGCCCTGGGGGAGCTGTTGGCTCCCACGTCCCGGGCGTGCGGAGCGTGGGGGTCCCGGGGCTCTCTGTGCTGGCAGCTCGTGATCAAAGAGCCAAGCGCGGCCCGGGGAGGGGATGGATGGATGGAGGGGAGGGGATGGAGGGGAGGGAGGGGGGGAGGGAGGGAGGGAGGCGGGAGATGAAACGGAGCAAAGTTCTCTGGGTTCGGACGCGGGGAGTTGTTGGAAAGGATTCGACGGCAGCTTGGAAAAGGAGGAGGAGAGGGCCGGGAGCGGCAGCGTTCAGCAGAAAGGAATGTCCTGATGGGACAGCAGCCTGAACGCCGGCCAGGACCCCCCCCAACCCCCACCCCCCTTCCCAAGGCTGTTTTAAAGCCCCGGACCTCTCCAAGCCCTTTAATTGGCGCTTTAAAAAACTTCCTTGTTCCTTGACGCGGCGAGGTTTGCGTTTCATGCCCAAAATGACTCAATTCCCCCTCTCTCCCCACCCCCCACCATGCAAAAAAAAAACCACCCCAAACCCACCCCAAGCCCACAGCCCAGCTCCCTTCAAAGCTTTGCTCCAAGCCGTCTCCATCCCCTCCCCATCAGCGCCGGGAGCCCCCCAGCCCTCACCCCACCAAGCCTCTTGTGTGTATTCTTGTTCTCCCCTAATCATCCACATCCCAGCTGCCTCCCTCTGCCTTCTCCCTCCTCCTCCTCCTCCTCCCTGCCTCTCTCGCTCCCTCTTTCTCTCTCCTCCCCCCTTCCTCCCCCTTTCCATAACTCAAAAGCTTGTCAGGCTGGTTCCAGACTGCTGGCGCCAGGCTTCACTCCAGGAAAAAAAAATAAAGCAAAAGAGAAAGGCATGCAAGGCAAAACAGCCCCGCCACATGAACACACATCAAACCAGCCCTTTATCTCCCCGGAATGCTCTCCGTGCTGCACAGCTCCCTTCCCCGGCCGCGTCCCGCAGCCTCCCGCAGCACAGCCGGGCTGCGAGCGCCCGCCCCGCCACGGCAAAGCCACGGAGCAAAGGCGGCATCTATTATTTATCGGCCTGATCAATTATTTAGAGCCCAGGCACGGGGAAAGGGTGGGGAGAGGAGGCCGTGGTGGAGGCGGCTTTTAGCCCGGTGATTCGGGTGAGGGGCTTCTGCCCCTGCCCCTCCTCTTCCTCACTGCCCCCGGCTCCTCTCTGCCTACAGCCCTGCAACACCGGCTCACCTCACTTGTCTGGGGGGTGTTTCTCACCCTGACCCTTCATGCCTTCAGCAGAGCTGGGCTTCTCCCAGATATCCAGCTGCAGGAGGACACTGGTCCCAGTGCTGCATCACCCCCCCACACACAGCAGCTGCCCTCACACAGGCACCCAGCACCCTGCCTCCTCGCCCAGGGAACTGGGCAACCCCCAGTAATGTGAATTTTGGCGTGGACACACACTCTGTCAGGCATTTCCAACAGCACTGGCCCTGTTGAGCAGCACATGCCTCCATCCCACCTCTCCCCACAGCCTGGGGAATGCACCAACACTGCTCATCACCCTGCAAACTGCAGCAGAGCCCTGAGTCACCCTGCACCCAGCCAGGGCAGCAGAGTGCAAGAGGAGGAAGCAGAAGGCAAGAGGAGGAAGGTGCCCGTGGCTCTCCACCTCATGGACATTTCACCTTAGCTCTTGCTCCCAAAAGGTCAAACCTAAGACCCAGCCCATGCTTCAGGAAGACACCAGACTACACAGCCCCTTCCAGCTCTGTTTTCCTCTGGGATTTTGGAGCAAACCCTAGCCCCACCACCTTTGTGATGCTGCTGGCAAAGGGGGGAAGAGGTGGCAGCGAGGGGCAGGGGTGTGTGCATGGGCTGGGAGCTCGCAGATGGCTACTGCAGCCTTTCAGCAGCAGCTCACACTGAAGGAGCTGCAGTGGGAACGTGTGAGGGAGGAGGTGGGGGTGCTAAGAGGATTCTTTTTTGGCAGACTTGGGGATGACTTTATTGCTCACAAGTTCTCGAGTCATGGCTGAGTAACACACTCGTTGCATGGCTGAAACAAAGCAAATCCCCCCCCAAAAATCCCCTTCCCCCAGCACAAAAATAAACAGCCTGGACAAAGAGTGTTTGAGTTGCTCCTCTTCCCTGCTCTGGTTTGCACAGCCTGAGGCTGTGAGGCTCTCACATGGGCTACAGGCAGGCACTGCCTCCCAGCCTGTGGTTTGGGAGAGAGATGGGCAGCAGATCCCAGCAGACACACCAGCTCCAGCCCGAGGTGGTCCCCAGCACATCCCCTGCCCAGCTGACAGCAGAGCAACATCATCTGCTCCCATGGGAGCTGTGGGAAGGGCCTTTGGTTTGGGCAGCCCAAATTAACCCACTGAGCCCAGTGTTTTGCAGTGGAAGGCGTGAGCTCAGCCTGCCACAGCCTCAAGTGTTTTCTTCTAAGGATCAGGAGCTGTACTCTGTGTTACCAAGCAGTGAGGAGGCTCCTGGGCTGGGTCAAACCCTCACATACACCATGGAGGAGAAATTTCTGCAGTACAGGTTTGGATGCTGTTTGTGGACATCAAGAGGGTGCAGAGAGCTGTGTTGTCCAAGGACAGAAGCTGCCCTGCCTCTGGTGCCTTCAACTCTAAGGAAGCAGCAGCTGCTTTTGAAAAACAACCCAAGTATTTCTAACCTGGAGGAAAAACTACTGACCTCTGCCTCATGGCTGGACAAATCCCTATGCTCCAAATCCTCAGGGTTTAAAGGGTGTTAATTACCCATGGGGGGTAATTAACCATTAACCATGTAAGACCATGGGGGCAAAGGAAGAGCCCTATTCTTTCCCAGGTGAGGAAGCTAAGGTGAAGAATGACAAAGGGGCTTCCTCAAGGTGCTTCTGCTCTTCCACCCCCCCTCCACGTCCTCACATCCACTCCCCCAGAGCCCTGATGGACTCTGAACGTCCTTCCACTGACAAGAGGAGAAGTTCAGGAACACAAACTCCTCTAGATGTTGGCTTTTGGGTGTCAGCAGCTTTCCAAGCTCCTCTCCAGCCCCAAAGGAAGACTGGGATGGAAGAGTCTTTCCTTTGAGTAACGAGCAGGAGCTGCTCTCTGCCATTTACACTCCAGTTCTCCCACACCAAAGGCTAAGAGGCAGATAAGAATGAGTTGACAGAAGGGGGAAAACAACTGAAGTTATGAATGCCACTCCATCTGAAGGGGCTCAGAAGGGGTGGTTTGGGAAATTCTCTGCAACATTTTTTGTTTTTGGTTGATTTTGCAAAGCAACATTCCATAAAAACACCCCCAGCCTTCCAAGCTGCTGTTCCTCCTCCTGAAAGAGCAGAGCACATCTTGGGAAGGAAAAGAGGGTGGCTTAGGGAAGGGAGAAATTCCACTGGAGACTGAGGGGAGAAAAGCAGAAGGACAGGGGGAACCTTTCATTTAGAAATGTCACAGGCAGTTTTGTGAACAAGAGAAAAATCCCACTATGTTGAGAATTTCTCAGGAGCACTTTGCCTGCATTTGGGTTTTTAAAGGCTGGGCTTTGGGGGCTTTTTTCCCAGCTAAAAATAAAACTCCACGTGCAAAACAACATCAGCCATCCCTGAGCACAGCAGAGAGCACTGGAAGGGACAGCAGCTACCCTGGGCTGGCTTGTGGGGCTGCTCCACTAGTGGCCCTGCTGGTGGTGGCTGTGTGCTGGGGAAGGTTGGAAGGACACTGTCTGCCCTGTGCCATCTTTAACTAGACCCAGGGAGACAGGTGAGCGATGCACTGCAGTGGGTCTGCAGCAAGCTGGAGCTGAACAGCATCGGTTTGAGGCCTCATCCTTGCAGCCAGCCTGTGGCATGATGGGATGTAGGTGCCTGGGGGTATCCCTGGGATATGTGGCTGCTGGCTGAGCTCCTGAGCCACCCCCATGGCTGTGCTTGCTGCCATCCCCAACAGGCACCTCGAAGCAGCCCCGCTCTGCTGCAGATTCTCCTTGACACAGCCTATTCCCCCAGCCCATCCCAAGGGAAAAATGGGAAGCAGCAGCACGGTTGGGGCAGAGCAGGGGGTGCTGGGGCTGGTCCCAGCTGTATCCTTTTCCCATTTCCCTTCCCTGTGTGAGCCAGGAGCTGAGCTCAGCTCCGGCTATTCTCTGCTCTGCTTCCCTGCTCCTGCCACGCACTTCCCCTCTCCCTTTGATATTTCACCTTTGCTACGTCATTCCCTGCAGGGCCATTTGGAGCTTTGGGTTCATGTGGATCTGTGCTGTTCCCCACTGGTGTTAGAGCTGAGCCAGGGCTGAGCCTTGTTGTTGGGGAATGTTTGTGGTGGGGAGCCCCATGAAATCACTGAATCCCATGGGGGTGGGGTTGGAAGGGAGCTCCAAGAGCACATCCAGCCCCTGCTAAAGCAGGTTCCCCTGGCTCAGGGGGCACAGGAACGTGTCCAGGTGGGGTTGGAAACCTTCTGAGAAGGAGCCTCCACACCCTCCCTGGGCAGCCTGGGCCAGGGCTCCCTCACCTCAGCACCAAAGGAGTTTCTCCTTGTGTTCCAGTGGAACTGTTTGTGTTGCAGCTTCTGTCCATTACCCCTTGTCCTGTCCCTGGGCTCTATAGAAAAACGTGTCCCCCCATCCTCCTGACACCCACCCTTTAGGTACTGATCAGCATTGACAAGGTCTCCAGTCAGCCTCCTCCAGACCAAACAGCCCCAGATCCCACAGCCTTTCCTCATCAGAAAGATGTTCCAGCCCTCTGATCATCCTGGTAGCCCAGCTCACACAGAGGTGTGTTCAGCTGAATAACCGTGTGCACCGACAGCCTTGAGCAGCACAAGAATAAGAGGGAGAAACACCATGAAAAACAACAAGGAGCTGGGAGGAAACAAAGGCTGGGCAGAACAGGGAACATTTCCAGCAGATGGAGGTGGCCAGATCTGGAGGTTTGCTCACAGTGCTGGGCTTAACCAAAGCTGAGCAGCATCTGGGTCTGGCCCAGGGTAGGTGGAGGAGCAATCTCATGCTCTGGGCATCCATCAAGAGAAACCCCAACATCTCACACAGGGGCAGATCCCTCGTGGGCATTACAGATGGGACACCACACAGGGAGCAGCTCTGTCACAGCAAGAGTGAAATCCCTAGTGGGGTTTGGGAGGGAGCAGCTTTCTCCTGCTCCCACAGAGCCCCAGGGAATTCAATGCCAAGGAGAGCAGCTGGGCTCCTCCTCGGGCACAGCCACCGCCGCCTCGCCTCAGCCAACCGTCCTTCCCAACCACAATGGTGAACAAAAGCCATTCCTGCTGGCCCCCAGCACTGCCTGCCCCTGCTCCCCAACGTGGCACAGGGCCAAAGCCCTTCACAAAAGGCTTGAAAGGAGAGCACACATTAACTCTGTGGTGGATTTCCCCAGCGAGGAGCATCGTCCTCCCCTCCACGGCAGAGCCCGGGCTGGCAGCACCAGTGACACACAGCACTCACCCATCATGGGGATGGGCTCACCTCAAGCTGCCCAGACCTGGCACAGCCCCAGGGTCACCACTTCAGCCCTTCAGCACCAACAGCTGATGCCTGCTGGTCATTTCTTGGACATGGGCTACAGCTGAGGTGTGTCAGCCAGAGGAGACACTGTGCATGAGGGGCTGCTCCCTGCACTGTTAGGGAGGAGATGGGGACAATCTCATGACACAAAAGCCTGACCCCAGGTCAGAGATTTCAGCTTGTTTTGATGGCAATCACTGACAAATGCCCATCTTTCTTTGGAGGAGCTGAAGGGCTGCACACCATGCCCCCTGTGCTCCCCTCACCAGCTCAGCCAGCTTAGGTCACATCCCACCCTGCAGCCAGCGATCACAAACAGTCCCATCCTGCTCTGCAGGTGGTTCCCAGTGAAGAGCAGTGCAGGGGGAGATGGCTGAGACCACTTGCTTTGCCAAACAGCTTTACATCATCTTAGTCCCCTCAGGCTGCTTGGGGAAGGGAATGGGATGTGCCCAAGCTCTCCCCTCCTATGCTCTGGGCCAGCAGTAAGCTCTCACATGGTCATGGATGTGCTCCCAGACCATCAAATCAGGGAACAGCTTTTAAAAGACAACCAGTTGGCTTGCTTTCCTTTCCTTGTTGTTTTTTGAGCCTGTAGGCCACTCTAACATCATGCTGCTCAGATCATCTCTGCAGCTGTGAGGTAAAAACCCTTAAACCTTCTCTGCAGTCACACAGCTTCCAAAAGAAAGAAGGAAATGCTGGGAGCTGAGGGAGGTCTGCAGGATCTCTCACAGGACTGAGAGGAGCTCTGGTGGGCATTGCAGAATGAGCAGTGCCCTCAAAGGCCCCTCTCTGCCTGTGAGGTGATGGGGACATGGGCTTATGGAGCAGTGCTGAGAACATCTCTGGGCACCAGCATGGCCGTGGCTGGCTTGCTCTTGGCAATCAAGGACAGTCCCAGGAAAGTGAAAAGGCTTCCAGCACATCTCAGCCATTTCTCTCCCCTCCCAAAAGCAGCCTGTTGTGTTGGAAGCCATTTTCTGCAGAAATAGCCCTTTCCTGCTGTGTCTCACAAACTCAGACTAAAATCATTTCCTAGGCTTGAGGACACCGACCAACAGCTTCCCAGATGGATGAGCAGAGCTCAGCCATGAGCAAGTGGCCAAAGACATCCCCAAAATCCTGCCCAGAGCCCGCTCAGCTCTCCCAAAGCAGCAGTCTGCATCCCCTCCCCAGCAGCATTTGTACCAGCTTCCAGCTGCCTTCATGCATTACTCCTCCCCAGCCTTTCCTTTGGGGGTCCCAAAGCTCTTTTCAACCTCAGGCAAACACTCTCCCCTCTCCACATGCACCCCAGAAGGAAACATGACCCCAAATTCCTGATGGACACACAAAGAGTGAGAAGCAGCTTGCTCAATGACAGTGGAGGCTGGCAGACAAATGGGTGTTCAGCCCCCAAAGGGCTGGTGTGCAAGAGGAAAAGCTGAGACAGTCTATGGCAGGTCTTTCCAACCCCACACCAGTATAAGACCAGTATCTGCTCCAGTGCAGGGGGCTGGTGATGGGGACAGGTCCCTGTTCACACCAGAGGGACGTGGAGGTCCCCAGCAGTGCTTTGGGAGAGTTCAGGTGCTGTAGAGCCATCGCTGCCCAGGGAAAGGACTGAAACAGGGTCCTCCCTCCACCCTCCCCAGCTCTGCAGCCCAGCACAGGGTCCTGATGACTGGAGGGGTCCCTGCCTGCAACCACTGTTAGCTCTGCTGCCAGCCTTCCCTTCCTCAGCCCCAGAGTCCAGCTGGGACAGGCTGAGCCCGCACAGCACAGTCCCCATCCTGCACCCAAACACTGGATGACCACAGCCATAGTGGTGGTGGAAACCACCCAGCACATGGCCTGCCCATCCCCAGAAGAGTCCTTGGAGGACTTGGCAGCCCTTGGATACCGAGCTACTGTCCTCAAGTTTAAGGCAGAGAGGGGAGGAGGAGGATTGGGAAACAGAAGGCAGAGGGACCGCAGAGCTGTGGGATGAGAACCGGGCAGGACACAGTTAACGCCTGGTTCCTTCTGCAGGATCAGGAGGAACTTGGCTTCATATTTCACATGTGGGATGTTGCAAGAGGACAAGGAGCCCTGAACCCCAGCAGCATGCATTCCACCCAAGCTTGGTCACAGGCACGGGGAAGAAAAACCACCCGATGCCCCTCGGCTGAGGGCAGGAGCCAGCGGGGGCATCGGTGCTGAAGGATGATGCCACCACACCAAGAGATGCCAAGAGACACCAGAGACACAGCGAGGCCACCCCAGCTCCAGGGTGGCATCGAGATGCTGCCAGTTGAAGGGAGGGGAAGCGAGAGGCTGGGGGCTGCCGGGGACCCGTCCCTGGGCGTGCAGCAGAGCGGGGGCTTCACACCACCCGGCTCCCCCAGCTCTTGAAAGCAAATACAAAGGCTGGGCTCCCCCAGCCCTGGCTGATGCTCGACCTCTCCGTTGTCCTCGCTGCACGCCTGTCCCAGTTCCAGCAGCCGGTTGCTACAGCAACTGAGCTCTGACTAATCATTTGCGCAATGACCTTTTTTCCCCCCAGAGAGAGGGAGGGAGGGAGATGGAGAGGAGGGAGGGGAGGAGAGGCAAAGCAAGCCGAGGTTAGCAAGAAAAAGCAGCCAGGGAGAATGTGGGGTTTTTTTTTTTTAGGCAATGCAAGATTTTAGGGGGGATGTGGGTGGGGGGAAAGGGGAGAGAAAAGTGGGTGTTGAATGGGTCACCCCGTCACTCCTGGCTCTGTGCTTGAGCATGGGGCAAGCGCTGGTCTGGGACCATTCCCAGGGGTGAGGGGGTGGAGGGGGACTCCAAAGGGGGCTGACACCACAGCTCTCCTCCTCCTCCCCACCCCAGGCCGACCCCAGCAACAGCCAAAGGGCCAGGAGGCAAGAATTTGGCTGAGGCTCAGCAGCGAGCGCCTGCAAAGGGCCGATCAGCCCCGGGTCAGGCTGCTCTGAGCACCCCCAGCACAAAACCTCCCTGCTGGGTGGTGTCTGGGCAAGCTACAGCAGGGTAGGAAAATCCCCTATCAGTGTGACACCAAGGAGCAGCACAGCCAGACCCCACAGAGCCGTGAGAACCAGCCCAGGAAGAAACCTAAGCTCAGCTCCAGTGGCTCTGGTGTTACTGGGAAGGCTTCACTCCCACCTCTGCTGCCTTCAGCTGAGACCAGGGTCAGGTCTAACTCCAGCTCCAAAACAGAGTAAATAATGCAAAAGCCTCTTCCTGCACAGCTCTGAGTAGCACACGTGAGCTCACATCTTACCCACTGGGTGGGAGAAAACAGCGTCGAGGTTACACAGCGCTCCTCACACCAGCTGCTGCTTGGGATAGAAACTGGGGAAACCAAAGCAGCAGTGGCAAGGAGGTCCTCCTCACCAAGGGGACCACCAGCCCCAAGTTCTCACAGCAAAAGGATTTGGGCTTTTCACTAATTGGATCAGAGAACAGTCACATCTGACCTTGACCAACCGCCAAGTCCTGAGCCAGCTGAGATGGACAGTAAGGGAGCTCAGATCTGCAGAGGGACAGCAGGATGGCTTGGCTCTTTGGAAAGAAAAGGAAGTTTGAAGAAAACAAGAGCCTGACAAACTGCAGTACTGTTGTGTCAATTGGAGGAGGACTTGGTATGGTCAATGAGCAAAGCAAAACAAGCTATATGCTGAGTGGAGCTAAGCCCACGCTCCCCACATCAACTCCTGCTGACAAATGGTGTTGCTCAGGATGGGGCAAGACAAAAATCCCATTTGATGAGGTATAACTGTGGCCTTGGCTGCTTTGTCCTTGTCCTTTCTGCATCAAAAACAGGCCCTTTCCTTAAGGCAGCTCAGACAAAGACCTCGCTCCAAACATCTCCAAAAAGGCCCTGGAGCCAACCCTCCTCTTTCAGCTTATCACACTCCCCTCCACCCATCCAAATAATGCAAAGGACAGAACATTCCCAGCAGACTTTCCCCAGCTAGAAAATGTAAAGTAAGGCTCACAAAAATCATCCTCCATTTATTTAAGGCTCATAAAGGAGAGGCCAGGTTGGAACACTCTGCACTCAGCGTGCACCCAACACATTTCCCTTATCAGCACGACTTGGCACCTTCAGAAACCCCCACTGATCCCAAAACTTGGAGAAACCCACGAGGAGGGTTCCCACGGAGCCCACAGCAGTGCCTACACTGCTGGAGGCAGCCACAGCGTGTTCTGCTCCAGCTTCAGCAGATCAAAGCCACGTCAAGCTCAATGCAATAAGCGCTGCTGACTGGCAAAGAGACGTTAAGTCAGGCTTGGCATCGCACAGCCACGGTCACAGGGCTTGCAGGTCCAGCTCGAGCTCACCCCTGTCTCCCAACCACCTTGGAGATGAACCCAGGGCTGCAGCATGTCTGAAACACAGCGTGGAGAAACAAAAACCTCCTTTCCCCCCTTTTCAGTGGAACCACTCTGCAGCTCACAGAGCTCCACCAAGGACAATTATTTGCAGCATGTGCCGTGCATGAATGCTGCGAGCGAGGCAGAGCTGCAGCTCCATCACAGCCCAGCTTTGTGTGCAGAGCAAAGGCAGGGAAAACACACAGAGAGAAGAGGGGGAAGAAAAAAAAGGAACTTGGAACTGGAGGCCCCCCCCTGGCCTCACCCTGATCCCGAGGAGCCTCTGCTCTGCTCTTGCTCAACCCGACACCGAGAATGAGGAAGCGGAGGAGACAGGCGGGGGAGGAGGAGGAGGGACGAGGACAAACAGCCTCTGAGCTGGGCAGCTCGGGAAGCTGTGGGAGCAGCAGGGCATGGGAGCAAAGAGGGACATGTGGCATGAGCCCCCAAGCCCACTCCCCAGCCAGGCTGGAGGGCTCTGTGGCCCTGAGCTCAGAAGATGCTCTGGGGTTTGATAACCTGAGCCTGGGTCTTAAAGGAGATGAGGTTGTTCAGTCTGGAGGAGGCTGAGGGGAGACGTGATCACTCTCTACAGCTACCTGAGAGGAGGTTGTAGGGAGGTGGAGGTCAGCCTCTTCTCTAAGGAAGAAGTGATGAGACAAGAGGCCTCAAGTTGTGCCAGAGGAGGTTTAGGGCAGAGCTGAGGAAGAACTGTGGAGTTGTGATACTGAGGGCCATGGTGATTGGCTTGGCAGCTTGAGATGAGGGGTTGGACTCAATGATCTAGAAGGTCTTTTCCAACCCGAATGATTTTATGGTCATGGGGACCTGCCAAGCCCTGCTGTGTTTCCAGCCCAGATCCCACATACTATGGCTGTGGCTGATGATGGCTGAGGAAGGCTCCTGCAGCCCAACCCCTGCTAAAGCAGGTTCCCCTCAATCAAGGGGCACGGGAATGTGTCCAGGTGGGGTTGGAAACCTCCTGAGAAGGAGCCTCCACACCCTCCCTGGGCAGCCTGGGCCAGGGCTCCCTCAGCTCAGCACCAAAGGAGTTTCAGCTTGTGTTCCAGTGGAACTGTTTGTGCTGCAGCTTCTGTCCATTACCCCTTGTCCTGTCCATGGACACTACAAAAAAAGTGTCACCCCATCCCCCTGACACCCACCCTTTAGGTACTGACAAGTGTTGCTGAGGTTCCCCCTCAGCCTTCTCTTCTCTAGGCTGAACAGCCCCAGCTCCCACAGCCTTTCCTCATCAGAAGGATGTTCCAAGGCAGCAGCAGAGCCCATCAGAGAAGATGCCATGGGAAGACAAGCAACCACCAGGTCCCATGCAACTGCCTGTGTGAGTAAGTCTGCACCCAGCTTGCATTTGGTTCTAGAGACACCTCACACTGAGAGTAACCCTGGCAGGGAAGATTCACTACCAAAAAACACCTCAAAAACCCAAGAGCTCCATCTGCCTGGATTTTGGAGGGGAAGGCAGGTTTGTTTGCATTCCCAGTTTGGCTGGAAAACTGAAGAAAACAGACCTGAGAAGCCAATTCCCCCCAGCTGCTGTCCAACAGCCCAACGCTCCCCCCACAGCCAGTCTCCAACCCAGAAGGGCGCTGGACTGGCACCAGTGGGGACCTGTGCTCCACAGCAGGAGGCTGGGGAACCTTTGGACACATAATGATGGCTCTGCAGCAGGCAAGGAATGGGGGAGGTTTTGGAAATGGGGCTGATGAAAAGCAAAGGGGCCAGGATGGGACCTGGAGGCAGCAGCCCAACCCCTCTGCCCAGCCTTGCATCACCCACGGGACCTGGCGAGGAACAAGGCACTTGGAGCAACAGTGCTGGGTTTGAAATGAACACATCCAATCCTGCTGAAAGGAAAAAGAATAAAGGATGTGCCTCTCCAGCACCTCCTCCCCTCCCAGAAACCTGTGTGCTATGCAAATATATGCAAATGAGACATGGAAGGGGGGATGAAACTGGCTCTCTCAACCAGTGTGGTTTTAGGCTGGGAAGCGTCAGTGGCAGTTTGCTGCAAAGCTGAGGCACAAATAGCTTTGCCATGAGAGGGATGAGCAATGAGGACTGGAGGGTCCATGTCCCAGAAGGCCTTTGGCAATGGGATCAGCTCCTGCAGCATCAGGAAAAGACAGCCCCTACACCTCCCTTTTGACACCCCAGTTCAGCAGCCTCAGACTTTAAAGCACTCCCAAATCTCCCTTCCCTCCAGCTCAGGGCTGGGGAGAAAACTTGCTTTGCTGTTGTTTGCAACCCCCTCCATGATCCCCAGGAAGAGATGGCAAAAAGCACTGCAGGTGTGGCAACCCAGGCAGCTCAGTCCCACCCAGGGCATGGGCACCAGGGGCAGCCCAGGGTGATGCTCCCCAGGGTGGGCATTTTCCCCAGGGCCAGCTTCAGGACTGACATCTTTCCTTCCATGAAGAATGGCATCGTACCAATTCCAGCTCATTTGTTCCAGGCAATTTATCCACCCAACTATTGCCTTGTTCAGTAACATTTTCTCCAGGGGTTTCTGCAGAGAAGCAGGTGAAATCTAGAAAGTCTGAAGGCTTCAGGGTGTAAACACCATTTGCCTGAGCAATGCTGCTCACGTTGATACTCAATGCCTGAGCTTTTTTTTTGCTCAGACACAGGAAGGGTTTTTTTGTGTGTGTGTGTGAGAAACATTCTCTGCTCAAGAACAGACCTGGCTGGAGCAAAAGCCCCTTTTTCCTGCCTCTTGACCCAGTGCAGGATTTGTCTTTTGACAGAAATAGCTCAGATGTTGTGAGCTCAATGGAAAGTTTCAGATGGACTGCCAATACCCTGGGCAGCCCGAGACCACAGCAGCCCTGCTTCAGGCAGCTGGTGATTTTCATCAGCATCACTGGGATGCAGTTGGAAAGTTGCCTCCTGGGATGGTTGGGCTTTATAAACTGCCCCCAGGTGCTGGAGATGGAGGACAGGGTAGAGGAGAAGGGATGATACCAGCACCACTCTTTGTGTACCTTGAGGCCAAAGGAGGAGTAGGATACCTGCAAAAGGCACTAGAAAGGACTCAACTGCTTGGGTTTGAGCCCATGCAAGATAAGCATCTCCTCTGATCACTTCTGCAGCACCTCTGCCACCATTTGCAACCTCAGCTTCCCCCCAGGAAAGTCACAGCACAGCATTCCAGACAGCTCCCACAGCCCTGCATCTGAATTTGCTTTTCAGTTTTGCCTTTAATGAGACAGACAAAGCAAATGTGCAGCAGCTCCAACACCCAGCCCCAGCACGGCGGGTGCTCCCCAGCAGCCTGTCAGCACTGACAGCCCACCTGCATGGGTGCCACACTCCCACTGAGCACAGCACACAGGTACCTTCCAGCCACACACTGCTCTGCAGTTCCCCCTGGGCTGATGGGGGTACATCCAACCCTGTCCTGCACCCCACAACTAACCCCCTGGCAGATATGAAGGCTTCAGCAGCACACATCAGCTAAAGAAGCTCGTTACCTGCTCAGCTGCTGGATCTTGCAGTCCTGCACCAGAGCATCAGCTTCCCTGGACAATGTGTATAAATCTGGGCCATTCCTATGCCACGAACCCAGTTGCTTTACTTGACCTGCTCTATAACACAAGGACAAGTTGGAGCATCTCTCTCATCAGTGCTTATCTGAGGCAAGAACAAAGCATCCCTCTGTTTTTCTCTCCTTTCATCTACCCTCTTTACTGTATTTCCCTGACACCTCTCAGGGAGCTGCCCCAGCACTGGGGCTCTGGCAGAAGTGTCTGTTGGTGCATAAACTCTCTCCAACTACAGCTGCATCACACAAACCTTCAGAGCACACAACAGCCAGTGATGACAGCGTTTGGTGGCTATTTCGTGGCTCCATATTTTAAGGGACACAGTTTGGTGATGGGCTTGCCACTGTGAGGTTAGTTGATGATCTTGAAAGGTCTTTTCCAACCAAAATGGTTCTATGACATCCCACCTCCCTGAGGACACAAGTGCCATGAAAGTGCTGTGAGGCTGCAAGGGCAGGAGACACCTGGGTAAGGGAAAAGAGCTGCTTGACCCGAGCTCTTCGCAGTCCCTTCTCCAACTCCTGCTCCCATCCAAGAGCTGCTCCTTTCTCCTACTGCCTGCCTGGCAAAACCCTGTGAACATGAAGAATAAAAAGGTGCAGCCTAGCTGGGATTTCAACTTCTGTGATTAGGCTGGAGGTAATTTCTCCCCTCCCTGGGCTGATAGAGCCAGCAGCAGCTGCGATAGGCGCCTCTGCCGTCAGCAGGCACAGAGATTACTCTCTGGATCTCCTGGGCTGTTTATCAGGAACACTCACTGCTGCAGCCACTAAACCAGCTTCAATGACACCACTTTTTTTTATAAAAAGATTCATTTAAAAAATAAAATCAAATGTTTTCTGGGACCTCAGAAGGAGTGGGGGTGGGGAAGGGGAGCTGAGAGCACCGGGGTGGCGAGTTGGGGTCTGAACAAAGCAGCTACAGCAACAGCTCAGGAGGGACACAGCAGAAAGAGGCTCCACAGCTGTAGGGACTGAGATCTCTGGCAAGAGGGATGGAGCAGCAAAACCTGCTGGCAAGGGACTGAGACCTGCCTGGAGCAGGCAGCTGCCAGTCTTGGCTGGTGAGCACATCACTGGGAAGACTTTGTCCTGCAAAGTTAGTGGTGGCCACACTGGCATCTCCCTGGCCCTGCCTTCAGCATCATGGGGCAAGGAAGCCCTTGGGAGCACGTGAGGAGCAGCAGCTTCACACCACAGCTGAGGTGACCCTACTTCTGTTACCCAAGGAACTCCAGCACTCCTTCCCCACACACAGCCAGGGAGGCAGCAGCACGTGTCAGGGATAATAAATTGCAGGAGAGCCCAGATCTGGGGACTGCAGGGGAAGAAAAAGCACAAGGTCTGATTTCCTTGGGCATTCAGAGCCTTTGAAGATCAGAAAGCAGCTAAGTGCAAGGCAGGCTTTCAAGCTGTCAGTGAGGGTTAGTGGTGGGCCTGGGACTCCCTGGAGAGCAAGAGCAGTAGGATCCCAGGTGCTGGGTCACATCCTGCCTCCTGGCCTCAGGAAGGTAAATGGGAACAGCTCTGTCAACAACACATGAACATGCTCCTCAGTGGGCCCCTAATTATCACATGGATGTGAGCTGGGGAGCACCAAGATGCTCACTTGAGACTGGCTCACTGGTTTTGGATCATCCTGGCACATCCCCCTGCTGCCATCTCCCAACTTTGACTTCTGTCCAGACAATGTGCTGTGCTGGGGATGGTCCCATCCCCTGGGATCAGGGCTGTGATGCCCAGCCAGTGTCCTCCTCTTTGAGCAGAGGGATTTCTTGCTCAGAAGCAACTCTCCAACCCTCCCAGTCCCCTGGAACTGAGGGAGGGATGAGAGCCTCCCCAGGGTTTCTGGCAGGCAGAGAACATCCCAGCCACTTGCATGGAAAGTCAAGACCACTTTCCAATTAAGAGAGGCAGGAGCCATTGCAATAAAGCTCTTTGAAGGGGATATTTATCAGGACATCATCTTCTCATGGAAATGCAAGTCAGCAGAATGGAAATGGGAGTGATGAGAGTCAAGGAATAATGGGCACTGTCATCCTGGCTCTGCAAGCAGCAAGAGCCATAGGGGTGCAGGAGAGATGGCCCAGGCTTCCCTGCCAGCCCTGGGAGCCAGGCAGGGGCACAGGGAACCCACAGGCTCCACCTGGGAACATTCAGCATCAGGTTTGCAGGTCAACACTTATGCCAAGGCCACAAGAAAGGCTCTCAGGATGGCTGCAGGATGCCAACAGCAGTGAGGGCAGGATGGAGAAGGAGAGGGCATGAAGAGCAAAAGGCAATGCAGAAAGAGGCCCATGTGGTAGGGTGCTCAGAGCATCTCCCTGTCCCTGCCCAGGGAAGTGCTGCACCGAGTCTGGAGGCAGCTCTGCTCCTGGCAGCAGGAGGCATTAGATCCAGCTGAGCTGCTCCAACGCTGTGTGCATGTAAATCAGCTGGACAGGCAGAGAGGAGAAAAACAAGGGGGATGAGATAAGAGGATAGAGAGAGAGAGAGGGGAGGAGGAGGAAGGAGAAAAGGGGAGGGAAAGAGAGGAGCAGGTGTGGAGAGAAAGAGAAGCAAAGAGAGGGCAAAGGGAGAATGGGAGAGGGAGGAGGGGGGAGGAGGAAGCAGAGAGCAGCAGGAGGACAGGTGATGGGCCAGGGTCAGTTCATACACCACAGTCCTGCCCAAGCAGGTGCCAGGTGAGGGACAGCCATGGGCAGGGGGTCCCACTGCCCCAGACAGGGTGGGGACGCCAGAACATGACCCAGCCTGGGACAGGGTGACACAGAACTTGGGCACCCTGCTCCTGCCCCTCAGCTTCCAAACCCCACAGCACCCCAAGGCCCTGCTGGGGTGTGGGATAAAGCAGCACCACACAGTTGGTTTTCCAGCCATGAGGGAGATAGAATCATAGAATGATTTTGGTTAGAAAAGACCTTTAACCTCATCAAGCCCAACCACTGACCTCACACTGCCAAACCCAGCAGCACTAAACCACATCCCTCAGCACCTCATCTCTGCATCTTTTCAATATCTCCAAGGGACAGTGACTCCACCACCTCTCCTTGGGCAGCTCATTCCAGGGCTGAACAACACTCCCAGTGAAGGAGATGCTCACTAGCCACACAAGCAGCCAGAATTTGCCATCCTGCAATCACCATTCCCTCAGATGACCCGTCCTGAAGCCTGATGTATGTTTAGACACTGTAGAGTTGGTGGGGACCAGCCTGGAGGTGACTGCATGTGAGGGACAAAGTGGCAACTGACACATCACTCCTCCAGGTCAGGAATATCCTACAAAGCCCAGTGAATGATTCCTGATCAATAACAAGTGGGGTCTGTCTCTTTCAGCCAGAGAACACAAAGGCAAAATATGTCATTAAACCCTTTGGTTGAGGACCAGCAGCTCTGTAAGAAGTTCTTATGACTGGGCAGGAGACAAGGATCTCCTGACATCAACAGGCTCTAAGCAACCAATGCTGATGCAAATGCTGTGTGCTGTAATGGTGACATCACCTTTCATTACACAACAAAGAAGGATGTTGCTGTACCCAGAGCCCCAACGTCACCAGCAGAGACGGAAAAAGCTCTGGAGTGGGTTGATCAACAAAATGAGTCTGGTGGAGGAAGATCTCAGCCTGGAAAAGCAGCAGCTAAAGAGGCACATTTGTGGCCTCAAAAAGGTGAGCCAGGATTGATTGCTCACTGCATCTCCCAATAAAGGAATTAGGAGATATCTAATTAAGAGGCAGCAGGTTGGAAGGAAACAAGAGGAGATGGTTCCTCGTGTGGTGTGTGGTTAGGCACTGGAAGTCCTTGCCACAGCTCTCTGGGGATGATTAAAGCTTCCATGTTTACAAAAATCAACCAGACAAATTCATGGGAAATCTATTGAGGGGTATTAAAGACAAAATGCCACTCTGGCTCAGGGAGTCCCTGAGCTGCCATGTGCTTGGGACTGGGAGATGCACGGGGGGAGGATGGGCATGGGCCAGCCAGGGCAAGGGACAACCCTCACATCACTTTGTTTCCCCAGACTCCAGCCCCTAGAAGGAGCCCATTTGGCCACAGCAGTCCATCCCTGGTGCCCATGCACAGCATATCCCTTGCACACACACACACACAGAGTCCCTGCACGTAGCCACCCCAATTAAAGCCAAGTGCATGGCAGAGGGGCCTGGCAGCGCTGCATTTATCAGCCTGCCTGGAAGGGGCTTGTGCAAGCTGTCCCCCCGGCTGACGGATTAGACAGCAGACAATTAGGTTGCAGACACACACACACACACAGGAGCACACTCAGGCACATGCAGGCACACAAATCCTTTCTCTCCCTCCATCCATCCATCCATCCATCTGCAGGGCTGAGGCAGCCAGCCCAGCTGCGTGGCCGGTGCTGCTGAACCTGTGTGCAGCTGAATGAGAACGAGCCCCCACGCCTCTGCTTTCAGCACACACACACAAAAATGAGCCAGAGGTCCCCAAAGAGATGACACAATTGCAATGGAAATGATTAACCCTTGGCAAGCTGGTTTTGCCTCCTCCTCTTGTGCAGCCAGCCTGATGGCAAACTCCCACTCGGTGGGTTTCAAGGACAAAAGCTGGAGCAAGTCAGCGCTCGGCTGATGGTGCAAGGAGTGAGCAACCTCCTGCCTTTGTGCTCTGAGGTGAGCCAGGCTTTTTTGAGGGGATTATTTCAGATGCATCCCTTCACTGCTGGGAGATTCTCAGCTCCTGGAAGCAGGCATTGTGTCTCAACACAAACACTCCTTCCCCAAACATCCCACCAAAAGCATCCCCTCTCGGTGCCCAGGACCAGAAACGAGGTGCCAGTGTTGTTGCTGGGGTTCTCCCTTTCCAAGGGCTGCTGAGAACAATAATGAAGTATGTCAAAATGAATTGAAACATGAAATGGCTAAGAGAGAACTGGAAGGAGCTGGGGTGGCTTCTCAAAGGCAAAGCCCATGTGTCTGCTCTGGGAGAGGATTTCTGATGGGATCAACAAAACAAGGGGTAAAGGGGAGGGAAAGTCAGGAGATATAATTTATTGGGCTTGTCCTAAGACTTTGATAAAATTGCACATGAGCCACTATTGGGGAAGCCAAGCATCACTGGGCAGGATGGAAAATATTGATGGGGAGCAGGAAGCAGTAAAGTGGCACAAACTGGTGTGGGAGGGGGTGGAAAACGCCGTCCTGGGATGAAGGTGCTCTCAGCCCAGCTCCTGCCAGCATCAAGAGCAAGGAGACAGGAACCAAGAGCCCCAGGAAGGTTACACTGGGAATGCTCAGGGCACACTGAAACCTTCACAAAATAACATCTGAAGTTCCTCACTCCTTCTCCTTCACTTCCCACAGCCTGTCTGTCTGTCCCAGGCTGCCTGTACTTCTGTGTGTGGGCAGGAGCTGTGAGCAGCACCCTCCTCCCTCCTCTTGCACTTACTTGAGCAAAGATAAGCTGAACATGACACTAAAAAAAGGACCATGTCAGCCCCCAGCCTCACTCCTCACCCTGCACAGCCCCTGATTGCCCTTTCAAGACAGTTTCCAACTGTCCATATGGAGAGGAGAAAGCCCAAGGACAGCACATCTCCCATCCCATGTTAGGGGTAGGACAGAAACACCACTCAGCTGCTGTAAGAGCTTCCTAAAAACAGCACTGTGTTGTCATGTTCCTTGTAGGTAGTTTTTGAAGAGAGGGAGATCAGAGAAGAGCCCATCCTGGTGCACAGCACCCACCTCACCCAGGCAGAGGATTGCAGCCCAGACAGAAATGACCACAAAGGTAACTCAGCCCATCCCTCAAGCTAGTCCTAGCAGCAATTTTTTGAGGTCTATTTTCACAAAATACAGACATAAGCCCTTGTGTTACAAGATGCATCACCTCCTAAAGTTGGAAGAAGCTCTCCAGATGCACCAGGGAAGGTCTAGATGTTTGCCAGGGAAGACTGCTGCACTCCTCAAGCTCTAATTATTAGCAGTAGCATAGTAGTGAAGACAGGAGGATGAACCTGGCCTCACAGAGCATGTCATACAGGAATTTAGGGCTGCTTGGAAGCTGGCACATTCATCACATGTGAGCAGCTGGGTCTGCCCCACATGACCTGATCCATCTTCAGAACCAGTGGCTTTTTTTGTTGCCTGTTCCAGCAGAGCTGGCTCACAACCTCATCCCTCCCATCACCAGAAACCAGCTCCTTAGTTCTCAGCCTCAACTTATTTGTGGGTAGTTTCTAGTCATTTGGTCACGAGCCAAGGATATCTGTCAGTGAAACAGCTCCTCTCCCACCCCAGTGCTCTGTGTCTCCTGGCCTACCAGACTTGCAAAGCTGAGCTTGCAGAGTCTCAGGAGATGGGCCATTCACTGCTGCTCCTCAGGGATTTAGCCATCATTTCATGTATCAATCCACAAATCACCCCTCCAGGTTTATCAAGGACCTCGACATCTCCTTCTGCAGCACTAAGCAGGGTACCAGGGAGAATTTGCTGATAACCACACTGCATTTTCCTCTCCTCCTTTCATCCCATTACCCATAGTTATGGCCCCAAGACCACTCTAAATAATTACTCAGCTGGGTGTTTATGACCTTCAGATATTTGTCCATCCCTGGTTTAAATGAACTCTCAGCCAAGCTACACTGAATATTTAGACTGCACAGAGAAATGCTCCAAGTGTTTCCAGGCTGCAGTGGGGAAGTTGATAGAAAGGGCTGATCCTGCACCATTTGCCACAGCTTCAAGGCTGTTTTGCAGCCCTGTGCAGTTTTCTGCTTCATCAAATGATGTTTTATCCATTAAAAACCCCCCAGTGCCTGGAAGCCTCCCTGTGTGTGCTTCCCTGTACTCAGCTCAGGGTGAAAGGAGTGAAGGACCACTTTATGTGGGGTGGTTCACGTGGAGGTGTGAGATCTCCAGGGAGGAAGAGACAGGTTATCTGAGTTGGAGAATTACAGGCTGTGGAGGAATGGCCCTAAGTCACTTGTTATAAGCCTTATGAGTAGCTGAGAGCTGGAGGTGTTCAGCCTGGAGAAGAGAAGGCTGAGGGGAAACATGATGATTCTTTACAAGTCCCTGAAAGGGGGTTGTAGCTATGTGGGAATCAGTTTCTTCTCCCAAGTAACAAGTGATAGGACAAGAAGAATCAGCCTCAAGTTGCACCAGGAGAGGTTTAGATTGGACATTAGGAAGAACTTTTTCACCAAGAGAGTTGTTAAGCACTGTCCCAAGCTGCCCAGGGAGATGGAGGAGTCCCCATCCCCCAGGACCTGGCACAAAGACTGAGTCTCTCTTCTCCCAGCCAGCCCAGGTTTCTGTTCCTTTGCAGCAAGCTTGACCTCAGTCCCAACACATCCCCTGCAAGAGGCCCCAGCCTGACTCATGGAGGGGAAATGACTTGCTGTGGTTACAGAGCATCACTTTCCTAAAGAGGGAAACAATCCAGCACGTGAATCAAAACCTCTCTCCTCCCTTCAAACTGAAGCATCACCTTTCAGAAGGCAACAGACCTTCACATGACCTAGGAAACAAAACCTGGCTTGCAAGGGTGGCAGAGCATTTCCCCCAAGATCTCCAGGTGCCAGCCCAGGCACTTTGTGACCTATTTCAGTCCTCTGTGGGATGATGGAGCTGCCTCCAAACCTTCAGCCCCAAGGGAACAGACACATCCAGCCCTATGCTAACACATCCTTCCCTCAATCTCCTCAGCTCCCCACCCCAGCACCAGAGAGAAACAATCCCCTAGTCAAGGGCTGCTTGGAGGGAGCCAATTCTGGCTTGAGGAAAATCAAATGGTATGAGGGGAGGAACATCTAAAAAGAGAGAAAGGACAGCACTAGGGCCTGGGATGCAGGCTCTGCTGCTGGAGGCTCCTGCAGCTCTCAGCCTGACGTCAGGCTATTTTCTGCCTTTTCCTCTTCCTCGCTGCTGCGTTGCCATGGCAACCCCATCAGCTGAGCAGCTTCACTTCCCTCTCCATGGGGATTTGGGGCTCTGGGTTTTTTCCCTGTCCCTTCCTCTCACTCCAATTTCCCACCCAGGTGCCCACTTTGGGCCCCTGCCCAGGGATGCTCCTGGCTGGCACCTGGCAGTGCTGACCACACACTCGCCCGGGCTGCTCAGAACATCCCTCCCCTTGTGCACAACAGTCAGAGGGGATCCATGGTAGGACCCTCCTGAGCATCTCCCACCATCCCCAGGGAGGAGGGATGGTACCCTGCCTTGGTGGGGGACAGCACTGGCTTCAGGAGAAGAGCCCCCCCACACCTCTCACTTTCCCTATCCCAACCTGGGAAACGTTCTTCCCTTCAGCACCTTCAGCCTTGATGCCTCCAAACACCTCCCATTGTGAAGAGCATGTGTTGAGCAGCCACCCCAGGGGAACACAGGCCCTGGGACACAGCCCTTGGCCAGAGACACCTGGGTGATGGGCTCTCACTGCTGAGGGGGAAGTTAAACACTGTCTAGGAGCAACACCTCCTGCCATCAGCCTCACAAGCTGTGTCCCAACCATGTTCTAAGGCTTAAGATGGTTGAATGTCTCCTTGAAAAACTATCTGAGCCAGAACCATTGGAAGAGGACATGCAAGAGGGGTTCTGAGAGCATCCCCTGACATTAAGTACCTTCCTCCCTGCTCTCCTTCAGCCCTTTGAAAGCCCCAGCCTTAAATAAAAAGTATCTGGCCCCTTGAAAGCCCAACTTTAAAGAGACCAGATTCAGCTCCAAAGTATGATCCCCTTTTCCTTGCCTAACATTTGGCCCTGCTGAGCACTGGCCCAGCAGATCCCCAGAGCACCCCCAGCTCATCCTGCCTGCCCAGCTCCTCACCAGGGACAGACTGAGTCCCTTTGTGGTGTTTTGCATTGGTTTGGTGCCTTCAGAATAGCTGTGGTTGGAAATCAGAGGCTGGGTTAATCTGACCCTGTCATACAGATCAGATGTGCAGCAGAAGCAGCCCTCCAGTAAGCATTACCATGACATTTGGGGAGGGTTGGGCTTCTTTTCCTCCCCTTCTCTTTCTTTATAGAAGACATCTGCAGCAAGAAAGGAATGAGAAGAAACAGCAGTGCTTCCAACAGCCAAATCCCAGTGACTCAAAGCTCCCCCCATCACCCCCAAATCCCAACTTGCTCAAGGGCAGAGAGGAGCAGCCCAGGGTGGCTCTGGATGGCTCAGCACAACCCCCCAGCACAGAGTTACCCCTGCACATGTGTGTGCCAGGCTCTGGGTTTCTTCATGCACAGAATCCCCCTGACTTCAATGAAGGTACAATTTCACAGCCTCTTGCTGGGGAAAGCTGAGTTTCTTTCCATGTGGTTTAAGTCAATTAGGAGCAGGTTGAAACTGAAGTGAATTAAGGCCTTCAGCCCCAAATAGGAGTTGCTGCCTGGAGGGAAGGGGAGGGGAAGGCAGCTCTGCACCACTTTGAGCTAATTCAGTGCACCTCAACCAATATAAATCCAAGAAGAGACAAGGCAGCATCCTTCCTCCCTCCTCTCTGTTCTCACTTTTTCTCCCTGCTCCTTGCTTCCCTCATCCCCTCCCTGAAGATTTCCCCTCCTGCTGTTCCTCTCTCCCCTGCTTTCTCAGCCCCCCCTGGGTGCCCACATGCGTGAAGGGGCTGGGAAGCAGTTGGAGATCAAACTCCTGGCAGCACAGAGAGCCTGAGACAGCTCCAGAGGAAGGAGACAAAGGAGTGGGATGAGCGAGAAGCAAGTGGGCTTGGGTGCAAGCAGCCTGGAAAGCTCAAGGAAGCGACTGTGCCCCTGTGCTTGGCACTGGGGAGGCTGCAGCCCAAGGGCTGTGTTCCACTGTGACCCCTCACTGCCAGAGGGACACTGAGGGGCTGGAGCATGTTCAGATGGGCACCTGAGCTGGGGAGTCTGTAAGGACTTCTATTAACACAGGGAGATGCATTAACAGGGACAGCACAGGGTGGTTTGACAGTTTAACAGCCCAACCAGCTTCCTCTGTCCCCCCTGAGAAGCCCCAATCTTCAAGATTAACATCTGGAAATAAAACAAGCAACGTTTGGTTTCTCCTGGCAACTCAGTTGCCAAAGCCCCTGGAGGAAGGATGGCTTCTGGCCCCAGGCCACAACAGCAGAGTGTGTGGGTAGCCCCCATGCACATCAGGAACCAGCTCCAGCAGCTTCCCTCAGCAAGGGAAGAGCACAGAGGGGATTAAACATCTCCAAGCCTGGGCTCTTGGATGGTGCTGAGTCTCTTTGATGGTACAGAGTATCTGCATCCATCCCCTGGAGCCATGAGTGGGGCTTCTCCAGGAGGAGGATGGCAGCCCAACCCCATGAAGCTGCTCAGGGGCCATTTGGGTGATGCCAAATCTCCATCACACTCTGGCTGCCACCAAGGACTTGCACATCACACAAACAACCTGCACAAAGAAAATGCCACCAGAGCCAAGCCCCACGAGCTGAGCTGCAAAATTCTCACCCCTGGGTGCTCTCTGCAAAAGGGCACAGACACCAGACATTTCCAGAGAGCCTCCTGTGGGCTGAGCCAGGAGCACTGTGCAGTTGGAGTCTGTGGTTCATGGCACTGACTGCTGCCAGCAAAGAAAATGAGCAACTGGGAGGAAAAGAATCAGTGAGGGGACAGTTAATTAGCAAAGCTGCCCAAGATGTGGGCTTGTCAGAGAAAGTTTGAGAGGTCCCTCCACACCTCATCAAGGCAAATGAAGCAATGGGGACCCAGGAAGACACCTCAGGCTTCTGGTTGGCTTTATACTCAGATAACTGAGTGAAGAAGCTGGCTCCTGGCAGCCCCCAGTGCCCACAGCATCCTCTGACCCAGAACTGCAACCTTTCATCTCCACCAGCTCAGAGACATGGGAACTGCCACCCATCAGTCCTGCTGCACTGAAGTGATGTGGCTCCAGAAGGAATCAGGGACAGACACAGACAGAGGAGCCCACCACAAACATTTCCCCCCCTCTCTGCTTCCCTCCAGCCCCCTCAGCATCCACACACCCCAGTGTCCTTCTGAGGACACCCAGCCCTCATCCACCCTGAGGTGCTCAGTGACACTGGGATCTCCTCAGGCACTTGATGCCTCAACAACACCAGATCGCTTCCTAAGCAGATCTAGAGCTTCCTCAACACCCTTTGCTTGAGCACCCAAGAGCAGCCCTTCCCATGAAGGAAAAGCAGGAGGATCCAGCCCTCTCTGAGTGGGGTCTGAGCTCCCAGTCAGGGGACATCAGGGTTGGCACAGACATCCCAAGACCTGGGTGCAGGGGTTCAGGAGGCTCCAGCTGGAATGACGTGAAGCAGGCACATGCTCAGGGGAGGGTTGGACATATGGAACAGGAAGCCAGATCCCATTCCTGGCTCCATCCCCAGCTTCCCCCATGACCTTGGACAAATTCCAGGGTCACCAGATTTTCAAGCAACTTCTTGCTCCAGTCTGAGCTCAGCCTTACCCAAGCAGAGCCTGGCATGGCAGGCAGGATGCTGAGCAGGCTGGAAAGCCAAAGCCTGGTCAGCACCTTGGTTTCTCACCCTTCTGAAGGGCATCATCAAGGCTGCTTTCCTATTTTCCAGCCAATTTTTTCAGAGGTATCGTGGTGGGAAGGAGGTGCTTCTCATTTGTGCAGCTCTCTGGGAGCTGGGGGAAAGTCCCTCACCTCCAGAAGGGCTTGAGGGCAAGGAGGGTGGGGAACCCAGGAAAAGAAGCAATAAAGAACCCCCTCCTTTGAAACCAAACCAAACCCCTGGGTGTTGTAAGAGAGACAGGGTGAAGGGTGGATTCACCAGTCCTGTTCTCTCAAGGGAGGTCAGACACACCATCTATGCACAGGAACAACCTTCTGGGTTCAAAGCTTGGGTTGATGCCTCCCTGATGCTCTGGGGCTCAGAACTGCCCTATTTGGGCTCTAAACCACTGATGCAGATAGAAGCAGGTTGGAAAAAGCAGCAGCAGATCTGCCAGGCCCCAGCAGGCACACACTGGGCTGAGCTGGCCTTCCCTCTGCCTTTTGCTGTCCCCACTAGTTGTGGATCTGTCACACAGAACAGCTTTCTGCAGATCCTTTGGGGCAGGGCAGCGGGAGCCAGACAGCCCCTAATGGTGCAACATCAGCTCCAACCACTCCAACCCTGACAGCAGCAGCGAGGAGGAGTGGAAAAATACAGAAAGGACCTGAAGAAAACTCCCTTGGAAAGGGGCTCAGGGCACATTTGGGACCTTGCTTCCCCACCTTGGTCTCTTGCCTTGACACCTGCACCTTGTATCCATGGGCAGAGCCGAGCTGCAAACTTTAACACACACACAAAAAAAGAGAGAAAGGGAAAAAAGGAGAGAGGGAGTGAGCAAGAGAGAGAGAGAGAGTGTCTGACTACAGCCCTAAGGGCTGTCACAACAGATAAAACCTCAGCCAGGCTTCGCAGTTTGAGCTCCTGCACGCTAATGCACAGCAGAGCTAAAAATACCGACGTGTGGAAAAGCAGAGGCTGCTGTTGCTGCCTTGTGAGCTGAGCAAGGGCTCCAGCTTCCCAGGCAGCCCTAAGCAGGCAGATGCATGGTCACAGAGGGGGAATTGCCACCCCAGGAAGGGGCAGGAGCACCCCAGGGGTGTCCCCCACTCCCCAGCTATAGGGCTGGCTCTGCCCAGCTGAGCCACCTCTCAGGAAGGGCTGCAGTGGGTTTGTGCTGATGTGAAGGAAAATATCTGGGCCACATGCTTTCTGCTCTGCAAGCAGAGAAGGCTGGCAGTGGAGGGAGGGAGCAGCCTTGGGGAGAGGGGCCAACACACAGAGGAAGGGGAGAACAGAAGCTGCAATGAGGAGGATGCAGGGAGGCTTTGTGAAATGGCAGAGGCAGGACAGAGCCAGAGCCCCATCCCTGGGGCTGCAGAACAGGCAGCCCAGGGCTAATCCCCAGAGTCAGCCTGGTGTGAGAAGGGAAGGAGCTCATGGCTGTGTTGCCACACTATTTCCATCCAATCCAAGGCCCAGCAATGGGAACATGCTTAACCATGCCCTTAAATTCAAGCATGCACTTCAAGTCTATTTTCTTGAATGGAGCTGAAGGACATGCTCAAGAGTTAGCACATGACTGGCTGCTTTCACTGAAGGTCAGTTCTCTGAACCCCAGGGGCTCACTCAGGGACCCCCTTCTCCCAAACCCAGGGAGGGCACCTGGGTGTCCCTAAGCTGTTACATCCCCTCATGTCAATTCAGCCAGAGCCCACTGCTCCTGGGGACAACCACCCTCCTAAGCACTAACACCAGACACCAAGCAGTGTGTGTTGTCCCCATGGAGCACAGCAGCCTCCTGCCCAAAGCCCCCAGCTCTGCAGCCCAGGAAGGTCTTGGTCTGATTTTGGAAGCCATCAGGATGGCAAAGGCTCAGATGGTCTCCTTGAACTCACAGATTGCATCTCATGTGCTGTGCATGTTCCTGCTCAGTCCCACAAGCAGGTCAGACAATCACCTCAGAGTCACTTCTCCCAAAGACCTGGGGCCCAAACTTGCCCTGAAGGCACCAAAAAGAGTCTCCAGAGCCCCAGTGTTGTGCCTAATGCAGCCTGTACTCTCCTCCTACACCCCCCAGGCATCAAATCCTTGTCTGTTCATCCAAACCAGGGGAGAGGCTCACCCTCCCCAGCCAGCACCCCTGCACCAGCCCTGCATCACCCCTCCCACATCACCACTGATCCACTGCCAGAGTTCACAGCCCAGTCACCCCACACACCTCCCAGTTCCTTTTCTACTCACAATAACATTCAAGACACCAGCAGATAAGTCCCTGTGGATCTCTTTCAAGTTGCATTATCAGCACATTTGGCATTTTCATCATGCTTAGGACACAGTCCCCTAACAAAAGGGCCAATTTATCTTGAAAGCAAACCCCTGCCTCAGAGGCTGCACTTTCCAGCAGGCAGCATTTGTGCCAAGACAGCCTTTGGGTAGGGTGGAGAGTGCAGCTGAACCCAACAGCATTGGCCATGCCCTGTGCCAGAGGAGGGGCAACAGCATCAGCTCCACCAGCAACCCCAATTTCCCTGCACCTGAAGTGGTTATTGTCACCACAGCAGTGCAAGCCACACTAGCACATGGGCTCCTGGATCAGAACTATTACTCAGATTAATTAATTGATGTTTCCACAGTGTGCTGAGGAATTAAAAGAAGGGGGAGGGTGAAAGAGAAGGCAAATCAACAACAAGTGGTACCTAAGCCCAGATGATGAACACACAAGAAGAGCAGAGCACAGGGATTTACAGCAGTTACACCAGTACTTCAGGATTAGGCCAAGAGGGTTCCCCCTAAGCACTAACTGCAGATGGGTCAATCTGCAGCCAGCCTCACTTCAGAGGGATCTGATCCCAGCTGAGCATCAGTCCCTCCTCAGCAACTTGCTTTGCAACCTGACAAACTCCCAAAACAGCCAAACTCTGGCTCTTCTGGGTTTTTTCTCCTCTCTCCAAATCAAGCAGCCACTTGCCACCCAGCCAGCCCAGCCCCACACTTCTAGTCCTTGGAGGAGCCTTCCAGCCCTTTCTTTCAACTGCACACAAGCACATTCACATTACAGCTGCACTAGATGCATGAGCTCCACACACCCTTATCCAACCTAGAGCCCAGTGTCAGCAAATATCACAGCAGCATCATCCAGGGTTACAAAACTCCCACAGCCATGAAGTTATGGGGAGTGGGGGGGAAAAAAGAAGGCAAAAAAGCCAAATCTCTTTTCATTCCAAAGGAAATCTCCCAGCCCTCATGGGTAGAGGCAAAGAGTTGGAAGGAGGGTTCTGAGAACGTGGCTCCTGGCCACCCAGAAACTGGAAAGCACAGAGGAAAGATGTTTTTCACAGCAGCTTCACAGCAGACTTTTGGTCTGGGGGCAGCAACTGCCCTTCCAAACACTCTCCTTGTTTGTGTACACTGGAGAGTGCAAAGATGAAGGTTCCCCATGGAGCACCCACAACCAGGATCACCTTTCCAAACAGAGTCAAGCTCCAGCAAAGATCTGAATGTCCAAGGAAAAGCTTAAGCAGGAGAGTGATCCCATTTAACAACCAGCCACGAGCCCAGTAACAAGAAGCCTCATAACCCAGGGAGATCAGACATCCAGCAGCCCCCTTGACCAAGCAAGAACCCCTGCTGCAGTCCTACCTGGGACTTCCAAGAAGCCTCAGCTCAGAAGATCACTGGCAGCCAGTGCTACCCCTATTGACCCACCATATATAGCTTCCTCATCAAGCCCTTAATTGCAAACCTTCTAGCAGCAGCTGCACCAGCTGTGGTCACTCAGGGTGGCCTCAGGTAATTAGCACTCTGGAGGAATGCTAAAGAGAGGTGAAGGGGGCTGGAAACTCCCTCCTGGAGATTCAGAGCTGCCTCAGCCCAAGGCTTGGAAGCATCTCTCCAGTCCTGGCAGACTGATGGCCCCAGTGACCTCATGCTGGCCCCTGTGAAGCTCAACTCCTTCCATTTGGGTTGGAAGCTCTGTGATACAAGGAGCATCTTCTATATGTCCTGCAGCCACAGAGTGCTGCTCTGGCAAATGTAAAGGGCAGCTGGCTCAGTCTCTAATAGATATGATCAGACTCATCACCATCAACATGTCCTTGGTGATCTTCCCAATGGAGATTCCAAGAAAAGAGGGGTTTGGGCTTTCACATCCACCAAACACCCCACAGCATTCCCTTTCCCAGGCTTTGGGGCAAGTCAGCCCACCCCATGTGTTTCTCCCAGGTGTAGCCCCCTTTGCCTCTGTACCCCATCTCCAGCCTCCTGCCTGAGACCTGCAAAACCCAGAGGCATGTGGAGTGAAAAGCCAAACCCTCAGGCAATTCAGAAGTTCCCCCCCCTAAAGTGCCTTGTTCCAAAGTGCTGAAGGTGCTCCTAAGCCAGCAGTGCCTGATGGTGTGGGAGCAGCCTCCCCTTGCACACTCCTGTCCTGAGTTCATCAGGCCTCTTTGCCAGCTCTGGCCTCTTGAAATTCTGCACACTAATAAAATCCTAACTAATTTACATCCAAGATGGGGAGTGAGTGGCAGCTGTTGCTATAGAAACCCTCTCCTGAGCCTTGGCTCCTGGCTGCAGCTCTGAGATGAGAGACTGGAAGGCAGCTCGGACCCCAGCCCCAATGGCCCTGGGATGTCCCGTGGGGCCTGGACAGACCCTCATGAGCTGAACCCAGTGCTGTTGCCTGAGGTTCTGCAGCAGCAGGGGTGCCTGGGCTTGTGGTGGCCACCACCAGCCAGCCCTGGGCATCCTGTCTTCCTCCAGGCCCTGCCTGCCTGGAGGCACCCTCCATCACTAATGAATCTTCCCTGCCCAGCACCCTTCCCTGGCAGCCTTTAATCCCCAGCTCCTGGAGCCAGGGCTCTGCATGACAAACCCCTCTCTCATCCAAATGAGAGGAAAATATAAAGGACATCAAAGCAGAATTGCTCCCTGAGCTGCCAGACCTTGGGAAAAGGCTGGAAAAGCCAAGCTGAGGATCCCACCAGCAGAGGAAAACTTGCAGTGTGCTTCACAATGTGATGGGGTTTTTAAGTTCAACTGGGGATTATTCAGTGCAGGACCTCTGGGAGTGTTAATGCTTTGGACTGATAACAGCACCTTACACAAGACCTTCCCCTGGCTATGAGCAGGCTGAGTCCTGGTTTACAGAAGCATCTCAGCTTATAACATGAAACCTGGATCCATCACCAGGGCTTCACCATTCCCCAACAGCTTTGCTGGGCATGGAGACGTCACATCTCCATGGTGAAGCTTCCAGGAGTGAGCTCCTTCAGCAGAAAAGGAGAGGACATCATAGAATTGTAGGATGGTGAGGGCTGGAAGGGACCTTCAGACCTCATCCAGCCCAACCCCCTGCTAAAGCAGGTTCCCCTCGCTCAGGGGGCACAGGAACGTGTCCAGGTGGGGTTGGAAACCTCCCAGGAAGGAGACTCATCTCCATGAGGAGAGGAAAAAAGCAGCTCTCCTTCCAGTAAAGCAACACATGGACTCAGAGTGACTGTCCCACCTCCACATCAGAGCCAGGGGGCTGGAGGCTGAGCTCTGCTCATAGCACATAGATCTGCCCACAGCAGCACATGGGGGACAGTCAGTGAATAAAGGTACCTGGGGCCAGATCCTGCTCTCAGTTACACCTGTGCAAAGCTGGAGGGATCAGTTCTTGATCTGGGAGTCAGTTCAGGAACACTGAACACTGGTGTGTGTCAAGGAGCAGAAAACACACACAGCCCCAGGATATACTGATGGGGTGAACGTGCTTCTCACCCCACAGACAGACCCCTCAGGGCTTCCCAGCAGCAGGATCCAGCCCACAGCACAGATGCTCCTGGGCCAACCCCCTTGGCCAAGATGTCAAGGCTGTGTGAAGGTCACTCAGTGAAGACACCTCCCTCATGTCCCACTTACCTGCCGTGCCACGGGGGCACCACGGCTCCGGGATGGTGGGTGGTGGAAGGCTCTTGGCCCATCCCCGTGTCCCCAGGGACAGACAGCCCCAGCATACCTCAGGAGCTATTTATTCCCTCCAGCTCTCAGCTGCCTGCTCTGTCATGCAGGGAAAAACTGACTCAGACCTTCCTGAGATAAGGGGACCACATCTGCAGCCCAGCTCCCCAGCAATGCAGCCACAATAGCGACCGGAGTCTGCCGACTCCCACCCCCTGATGGACCGTTGCCATGGAAAGGCAGCAGCCAGCAGCCCCAGCTGGGGTCCTGCTGAAGGATTTTCCCTGCTTGGCCTGAGGCTAGGGCAAGGGGAAGGGGGAGAAATGCTGGGAAAGAGCTTGCATCTGCCTGTCACAGCCTTCCCCTGCTAGCAGGTGTGAAGCTCACTTCCCTCCTGGCTGGAGCATCCCTGGATGGATTGTGATCCGGCTCTGATGCTGCTGGGCAGCGTTTGAAGCCTGGTGCAGGAGCAGGGATAATAAACCCCATCAACCCAGCTCTGTATTAATGACAGAGGGATCAGGGAAGGGACAGAGAGACAGTAACCTTAGACCAGGCTGCCATCCTCTGAGATGGTGAGGTCTCTGGGGCATCCATCCAGCTCCTCTCCCCTTCAGTCTGTTTCCAAACCCTCATTTTTGCATGAGGAAATAGGACAGCAATTTCTCCCCTGCAGAGAGAAACAATACAGGAGCTGAAGCTGACCCCTTCCAGGCTGCCTGCTCGGGCTGACGTTTGAGGGAAGGTTTGCACAACTTTCTCAGTGGGGAAAAACCTACCACAGCTGGAGATTGCACTGAGCTGGGCACTGCATGATGGTTCCTTGCCCCAGTGCATTGAGGTCAGGTGGAAAAGGCCAGGGCTTGAAGTTGCCTCCTTGCACCAGAGCCTGGATCAGGCTCTAGGAAATGGGCTGCCAGCAGCAAGCACCCAGAGGAGCCGTCAGCCCTGGTGCTGCCGTGCTGGGAGCTGGCAGGAGGGGATGGACAGCTGCTTCTCCATAATCATCTCCCACCAACTGATGACATGCTGGAGCTAATTTTCAGAAGACACCTTGGGAAGAAGAATGCATTTACAACAGCTGAAGCACCAGTAAAAGCATCTCCTCCCAGAGAACCAAAGATGTGCAGCAGAATAAAACATCGCTTCTTGTTAACCCCTGCCTGCCCCTCAGCAAGCTGCTGCTCACACCCTGCCCATGCTCACAGCCCTGTCACTTTGACTCTTCAGATGTTTAAAAACCCTCTCTGAAGGAGGAGGGAACATGCCCCAGTTTGAAGCCAAGACTTGCTCTCTCTGGCACCTCCTGAGCTCACGGTCCCAGCAATCGCCGTTTCCAGCACCACCCAGCACATGTGGCACCCACAGGGTGAGGATGAGGTGCAAAATCCATCAGGTAGAGATCCCAGCCCTGCTTTGGCTTTGAAAAACATCCTTGGCCCAGAAGGGGAAGGGAGAGCTTGGAGAAGGTGAAGGGAGGGGGAACACCACCTGCATATTGATCTGACAATATGAAAAGGGTTTTTCTCCCGGTTCCTGCGCTGGAGACAGGAACCTATTGAATGAAACCCTGGGCTCTCCTGCTGCCCTTGTTTCAGCCACTCCAGGCTGCTGGTTAATTAGATGAGCATTAGCAGAAAGGCAGCTGGGCAGCTGGAGGGGGGAGCTCAGCTTTCTGTGCCCCACATCTCCTGCTCAATGGGAGTGTGCTGCTGTCAGAGGCACCGCTCAGCCGTACCCACCACGGCATCAACCGTACCCACCACAGCATCCTCCCACCTCCTCCAGCAGCCAGAGGCCAAGCCAGCCAGGAGCCAGCCCAGATGTGCCAGGGAGCAGACCTGGCTGACCCTCAGACCCTTGGGACCCCAGCTGTCCCCAGGCAATGCAGTCATTAACCCTTCCCCCCTGAATTCCCATCAGACAGGACACGCTTCCTCTTACATCAGCCCCAGGTTTAGCTCGGTCACAGCCCAGGAGGCTGGAGCATGGAGCAGGCATTTTTCCTTCCTGCATCCTATCTGGGAGAAATTACAACAAAGTTGTGAAGGATTTGCAGTTATTTTCACACTCCTTTTCCCAGATTAACACATGGATCCACTTTCTGTTCAGCAGCCTTAAGAGTGTTATTGTTTTGTCTGTGCCACAACCTCAGCCTCCCTGGTCCCAGAGCTTCCCACCCAGGGGTGTGGGATGGCAACAGGAGTGGAGGAGCTCCCTTTAATTAGCATGCACTTCTTAATTGGGCTGCAAGCTCTCCAGCAAGTCAGATAGCTTTTTATCTTCATTTTACAGACCTGGGAGTGAGGAGGCAGAGGGAAGACCAAGGGATGTGACCAAAGGTGGTCAGCAAGGAGGTGGCAGAGCAGTGGAGAGACTCCAGGAGTTCCCCCATCCTCATTCCCTGCACTGAACCCAGTGACAGCTCCCCAAAGCACTCTGTTTGCAGGGAATAAAGGGGAAGATACCACTTTACTTGCATAAAGCACCCTCTCTCCCTTGCTATCAGTGCAGTGACAGATTCAAGCAAACTGGGTTAGATCCACATTTATAGAGGATGCAACATTCCCAGGTTAAGGAAAGTTCCCCTGACCATCACATTGATGCCAAATCCCATCAGGAGAATGACCCTGCCAGGATGGGGCTTTATGTCAAAGCTCTACCTGGACACAGAACCTCCCTTTATGTTGTAAAATCAACATCCCAACAAACCCAGAATGCAGCTGTTTCAGCTGCTTTTCAGCAGAAGACTGTTATCTGTGGAGCAGATAAACCCAGTTCAGCCTTACCTACAGCTCCACAGCTCCACAGCCAGCTCCACAGCAGCGTCAGCACTCAGCTGCCTGCTATCAGCACATCTGCAACGCAGCCGTGCCACAGCCAACTTCTGCCTGCTGCTTTGGAGGGAGAAAGCCAGAGCCTTGGCATTGTCCTTCTCCTGCAGAGTGCTGCTCTGGCTGCTCTGGACTGGCTGTGGGGGGAGCAGCAGTTTCTCACCCTGCCACTGCTTTTCTGTCCTCATCTCTTTCCATAGGTACTCGTTCCCAAGCCACTGTGGGAACTGAACAGTGACAGGACATGGAGCAACAACCATCCCCCAGGTCTTCTGCAGATCATGGGGTGAAGGGCTGCAAATGCTGGTGGAGGCAGTTGGGTGAAGGTACAACCCACAGCCAGGCTCTCTAGAAGCCAGGAGGGATGAGAGCAGAGTGCTCCCTTGCATTTTCCCCTCACTTTCTTACTGCTCCTCATTACTCTCAAGGGGATGCTTTGGGGGCTCAATCCACCCAGGGAGAAGTGTTAGTGGAGATGTACAACCCACCACAAGAAGCTGCTGTGCCCATCTCTGGGATCTTCTTGTAGCCCAACAAGCTCCAACCAGCTACAAGTTAGAACCACAGAAACATAGAATTGGTTTGGTTGGAAAAGAGCTTTAAGATCATCGACTTTAACCCCTCCCCTCACCCTGCCCAGCCCACCACTAACCCATGGCCATCAGCACCTCAGCTGTGGCTCTGTTCACTATCTCCAGGGCTGGGGACTCCCCCATCTCCCTGGGCAGCCTGGCACAGGGGCTGACACCCCTCTCAGGGAACAGTTTCTTCCTCAGCTCCAATTTCAACCTCCCCTGGTGCAACTTGAGGCCGTTTCCTCTTGTCCCGTCATTCATTACTTGGGAGAAATGACCAACTCCCAGCTCACTGCAGCCTCCTGTCAGGAGGTTGCAGAGAGTGCTCCTGTCTCCCCTCAGCCTCCTCTTTTCCAGGCTGAACACCCCCATTCCCTCAGCTGCTCCCCATCAGACTCCAGCCCTTTCCCCAGCTCCACTGCCTGGCTCTGGACACCCTCCAGCATCTCGATGTCCTTTTTTGTAGTGAGAGGCCCAAAACACAACACAGTATTTCAGCTGTGGCCTCCCCAGTGCTGAGTACAGGTCTGAAATCCCTGTGACCAGCTCAGGAAACAGCCTGACCACTGTGGGAAATCAGGGCAACTTGGGAGTGGGGAGCAGAAGAGTCAGTTGAGGCAGGTGACACCGAGCCTATCAACTCTGGGCTATGCTGGGATAGCCACTGTCGGTTCTGATGCTGCCATCCCCCTGTGCTGGTGAGGAAGAGTGCTCAGGGACTCTCTCTCCTTCAGACAACTCCAAAGGAGAATGTTTCCCTGCCACATGTGCCAAGATCCAACACAGCAGCACCCAACACCCCACGCTCCAACCACTGACCCTCACCCGCGAGCACCCGACACCTCGCGCAGGCGAAGCAGCGAGCACGGCCCCCCAAGGAGAGCTGAAGCTCCTTGAAGACTCCAGCAAGAGCTTGCAGGGAGGGCTGTGCCTCCACCTCCCTGCAAGAAACCCATGGCATCCAGGCAACCATGCACAAGCAGAGCTGCAGGCGCCAAGGTGCCCCCTCGGGCTGCCAGCGTGAGTCAGCCGGTTGCCATGAAGAAGTCAACATTTGCGTGCAGCTCCTTCCACGCTGCAAGGAGAAGCTCTCTCAGCTATTTGCTGACTCTCTGGGGGAGGGCAGTGAGTGGTGGGACCTCAGAGGCCAACCAGATGGCAAAGCTGCTGCCAAGGTGCTCGGTGTGTGTGGCACACCCTGTAAATGGGAGGTTCAAAAGAGGAGAAGGGAGTCGGGCACCCAGCTCCTACAGAACTGAGTTTGCTGTTCAGCTTCTTTAAGCTCCCAGCCTCAAAGCTCCTCATCCTCCCCACACAGGATTAGCTCCATGGGGAGTGATGGATCCCAACCAGTGGGGAAGCACCCACTGCTCAGCACAAAAGCCCCAGACCAAAGCTGAGCTCTGGCAACAGCAAAACCCAACACACCCCCCAGGCCCCAGCATGGATGCACCCCACAGAGGTAACCTCCCCTGGAATGCCCCAGCCCTGCAGTGGGATGGCTGTTCCCACAGGCATGTGAAAAGCCCCAGCCTGGGAGAGAGGGGGTAATTATATGCCAGGGGAGCAGCTGATTCAAACCCTTCCTGACCCCAGGCTGCAGAGTTCTCCTGATCGATCACGAAGATGCTCTTTCATTTTCCTCAAGCGTTTCGCTGACGGATGGAAAAATCAATGTCCCACAGAGGAGTCTGCAGGGGGGTGGAGTGAGGGGAAGAAAGGGAGAGAAAGGGATCAGGGAATGGAAAGGAGGCAAAGGGAGAAGGGAGACAGGAGCACACTGAGGGAGGCAGAGGTTCCTGGTGGGGGTAGAGGGGAGGCGGGTGGGCTGGTGGCACCTCCAGCCCCTGAGGTTTGGGATCCCTTCCCTGCATGAGGGACTAAGGGCAGAGCAAAGCTTCTGCTGGCAGCACACTATGGAGCCAGGGCACTGCAGACCTCAGAGCCCCCACTGGGCTGGTGCCTCCCCACACCCAGCACTGCTTGTGCAGCTCCCATCAGAGCCCAAATCTGTGCTGGGGGACCCCTCCTGCAGTGCCACTGCTGGTTTCCATGTTAACACCTCCCAGTTCCCCCATGGAGACATCCCTGGTACCCAGGTCAGATCCAGGGGAACAAACCCTCGAGGTACACAAAGCTTTTGGGGGATATTACCTTGTTTTCACAGAAATTGCCCTGCTGAGATCCCCCAGCTCTGGCTCTGGATGCTGTCCAAGCATCATCTTGGGGTCCCATCCTGTCCAGGCAGCTCTGGAGGGTGCCCCAGCCTGGGACAGGGCTCCCCAGTGCCTCTGTGCTGGCACACCCTGGGATTCCAGCATCTTGCTGTGCAGAGATGCTGCCAAAAGGGACTTCACCCCTTCAGGGGGAGAAATGTTTGCTCAAGACCAAGTTAAGACTCATACAACTCGTTTAGCTCTTTGGTTAAGGACTGCTGTGGTTTTCAGAGAGACATTTGAGCCTCTCCATTCAACACTGACACCAGTCACTGGAAAAGACACTCATGGGTCTCCTCTGGGGTCAGGGCACAGCCAGGCCCACGCTGCTGGACACAGATGAAGTGGCAGCTTGTCTCTAACAGTTGGGGTTTTCCAGTGTTTTCTTCCCTACATCCTATTAATAATTAACACAGCTGCAATGAGAACTGGCTTTTAAGAGGCTTCACTGCCATGAGCTGCATTTCAGTCCCTCTTCCAGAAGCAAAGGTTTGTTGGTTACCACTGGAAACCAGGAAGGCTCCAGTCTCTGCCAGGGATGCCATCCTCATGGGAAGCCACCTCTGTGTCCCCACTGGGCTGAGCCCACCCATTGTGCTGCCAGAGCAGCATCAGAGCCCTGCCAAAGCAGCCCATCCTCAGCCCCTTCCCAAAATCCCCCCCTCAGCTGGGAGACAGCTAACCAGCCCCCTTTAAAATCTTCTTCTCCAGGCTGACCTGGGTGGGAGCTCTCTGGGCAGCAGGACAAGCTCAAGCTTGGTCACACCTTCCTGGTGTATAGGTGGGAGCTGCTTTAGCAGGGTGTTGGGCTGGATGATGTCTAGAGGTCCCTTCCAGCCCCCACCATCCTATGGCTCTATGATTCCATGCTCCCCTCTCCAGAGCTGGAGATCAATGGGCTGAGTTTGGGGGTCAGGGCTGGTCGCTGAGCACCAAAGCACAGCCCTGTCCCCTGGGTAAGGGAGCAAAGCCAGATCAGCCCATTGCCAGGCTGGGGACGATGCTCTGGGCCACCTGGGAAGGGAGAGCAGAGCTCAAGCCATCCCCAAAGCCCCTGGGACTTGGAGCCAGCGCTTCTCTTCCCCTCCCAACACCCCGCTGGGGAGAAAAGCAAACACAAAACCGGGGCTGGGACAGAAAGCGAAGCTCTCAGCCCGAGCAGCCCCGTCTCGCAGGAGCTGCTTTGCCCCCGCTGTGCTGGGGCCCCGCTGCCCCGGCCGGCCCCACGGGCGCGGGGCTGCTGCGGGAGGCGGAGCGGGGCCGCTGCAAACGGTTCCACATGCGCCCGCCGCCCGCCCTCACATACCAGCGCGCTTATTCACCGCCAGCCAGCGCCGGGCCGCCCGCTCCCGTGCTGCGCCGCCTGTGAGCTGCTGCTGCTCCTGGGACAGGCCCTGGAGGGGTGGGTGGTCCGTGGGCTTCATCCCACAGCTCCAGGGCTGCTGCAGGACCCCCGGGCTGGCAAACACGCACCCTAAGCGTGGCCACCGAAGCTCCTCACGTCTGCTTTTAGCTGAAGCCTGAGTTTTCCTCCTTCTCCCACGCTGTCTGCATCCCTCCAGGCCTTCGTGCTGTGCTTCTCCTTCAGGAGGGACCGGATCAAACCCACGTCAGCCTGTCCCCACACCCCAGTGACAGTGTCCTGACACCCTCAGCACCACCCCCCTCATCCTCTGGGTGACAAAACCTCTTGAATTAGAGATGGGGAAAGGGTTTGAGCCCCCAGCCCTGTGCTGGAAGGGGGTTAGGGCTCTGCAGAACCTGCAGCAATAGGGATGGCAGGGCCACACCACCTGACAACATCCCATCACCATCCTGTCCCAGCAGGGATGGGACAGTCCCATCCTGAGGATGCTAAACCCCCTCTTTGAAGGCAGAGAGCAGGCAGGGCTCTGGCTCACTGGCATCCCAGCGAGTTTACAAGGAGATTCTTTAGCAGCCCCAGGAACAGTCCCTGGATTAGAGCTCTGGGCTTCAAAAGGAGCTGCCGAGCACGAGAGCCGAGGGCTGGAGTCGCTGTGGCTGAGAAGGGAATGCTGCACATTATAAATAGCTGCTCACTGGCAGCACATCTGTTTGAGGCAGTGGCTGGGGAGGGCTGTGCGTGTTCTGCTTTGGCTATTTTGAGGGAAAGAGATTTGAAACTCGCTCGTTGTTATTGTTTGCCCAGGAGATGTGAGCGATGCCTGCTTCTCTTTTGCCTTGTCAAAACAGAGAGCCAAAGGGAGGTGAGGTTCAAAGCACGCTGTGGTGTGAGCTTCCCCCGGAGCTGCAGCTCATGCTGGGAGGTGGTACAAGCACCCTGGACAGCTGGATCGACGGGTGGTGGCACTAAACAAGGGATGGGGACAGCACAGCCCTTGTCTGTGCTCAGCCATCAGCTCCCCTACAGCCTCAGGGAGCCGTGGGGGTGGGAAGGAGACAGGCAGCTGCAGGTGGCACAGAGGCCAAGGGCAGAGGGGAGGCTCTGAACGATGCTCCCCAAGATGCCACGAGCTCATCTGCACCTGCCACATGGGACCCTTTTGTCCCCCCGCTGATGCCACCACATCCCCCCATGGCTCTGGTTTGTCCTTGCACCAGAGGAGACGCTTGGTCCAGGCAGAAGGATGAAGGATGCTCTGCACCACGGGAGCAGAGGGCTGTCCCAAACCCGACTTGCTCCATCCCTCCAAGGGCTGCCATCCCACCAGAGCCTGCCTGGGGCTGAGCAGAGGAGCCTGCAGGGGTTCCCAAGGTGCAGCGCTGCCGGAGCAGCCCCGCGCTGTGCAAAGCCGGCCCGGGCGCTGCCGTCCAGCCCAGCAGCGGCTCATTAATCCCGGCACACCGCCGCGGGATGTTGGCTCTCCCCGCCGCCGCCAATCCCCGCGCCGTTACCACAGAAACAACCCTTACCCTGCACAGCCTTCAAAGGGTTTTGTGCCTGTGTCTGCTGCTCCATCTCTTCCCCCCCCACCCCCCCTCCCCGTTGTTGTTTGTGTGTGTGTGTGTGAGAGCGAGAGAGAGGCGGCTTTGGGGTGGATTGGGGGGTTTTTTCCCCCTCTTCCCCAAGAAGCGTTTGGTCCTGGGATAGTCGCGATAGACGGCTGGAGCAGAGGGGAGGCGAGGGAAGCAGCCCCGATAGCCACGAGGCTGGCGCTGGAGGGGAGGGGGGGGCTTCAGAAAGGAACAAGGGGAGGGGGAGGAGGGGAATGCCGTGCTAACGAGTCAAAAATAAATATTTATACCGGGAGAGTTTTAAACCCTCTTTTGCATCGTTATAATAAATTATTCATCCCCCTGTTTCTCCTGGGCTGCCTCTCCTCGTGGGAAGCCGGGAAGCGGATGATGCTGCAGGGTGGGTGAAGGGGGTCACAGCTGACCAGGATCCCCCCAGCACCCCGGGGAGAGGAGGGAGAGGGAGGTTTGGGGAGAGAAGAGGAGACACAGTGCAGATGCAACTGGATCCTGACATGAGGACGGCGGTGGCAGATGGGGACGGGTCGGGAGAGGTGGGTGTTGAGAGCTGGAGGCTGAAGGTGCCCAGGGGACTTGGTGACCTTCTGGCCAGCAGTGGCAGAAACAACGTGGCAGCTCTTGTGCCCTGGACAGAACCCTCTGTGACTCCCAGACTTTTGGCAAAGACAGCAGTTTCCTGGTGCCCTGCAGTGTCCTTCTGAGGGGGTGTGGAGAGGCAGCTCTGCAAGGAGCCCACTGCTCTCTTCTCCCTCACATCTCTGGCTGCCCAAGGGTCTTGGTGTATCCACCAAAGGTGGGCACAGGCATCCTGCCCATTCCCACAGCCAGCTGAGGAGCTGAGCTGGTGGGGAGCCCCACACCACTGGCTGGGACAGTGCTTCCAGGAGCCATCCTCACCTTCCCATCTCCCCCTACACACTGACATGCATACAACACAGCCCTCTGCAAAGCTGGCAGTGGCTTCCCATCAAAGGCACTCAAGCAGCATCCCCCACACTGCCCCCAGACTCAGTTTTGACCCTTCTGAGTGCAGCAAAATGTTTGCTTTGGTCATTATTGCACGTCCCAGTGCTCTGACTGCAGCTGCCATCACCCACACTGGCACATGTGATTTGTAAAGAGCCACCAAGCACAAAGGAAAGGTTTGGGGAGCAGAGGCTTGCAGTGGCTATTTCCAGGCTAGCTGCAATTGCATTTGCCAGAACTGCTGCAACACAGACAAAAAGCAAAGAGAGGGAAAAGCATGAGCCTGACTGAGCAAGCCACAAAAAGCCCCTTGCTTAGCTGGAGGCTTCCAGCATATGGAAGGGGAGGTAAGAGGGCTGGAGAGGATGAAAAATGATCTTCTGGATCACCCCACTATCCCCCTGATTCCCCCTCAGCCTCTCCTGACAGCTGCTCATCTGACCTGTCCCTCCAGCAACTCCCCAGCAGCCTCCTTTGGTGCTTCACCCCCAGGATATCTGAACATCAAACCTAAATCTCCCCTGTGCTACCGTTTAAGCCCATAATTTCTTGTCCTACCCAGCGTAGGACATGGAGAATCGTTTATTCCTATCCTGTTTGCAGCAGCCACTGACATATTTTTGAAGGCTGTTATCACATTTCACCTTCAGTCTTAGACCTTTTCATGAAAGATGGAACAGAAACACAGGTTTGTGGCGGGGAGGAAGGACAGAATAACAAAGAGGCTTTTCTGGATCACACGTGGAAAGCAGGAAAGCCAGTGGAAAGGCAGAGAGCCAAGGAACAGGCAAGGAGCAGCCTGTAACACCAAGAAGAAGCTGAAGTGCCCCCAGCCAAGTTCTGGATGGAAGAGGAGATGCTGGAAACACAGATCAGCAGGGAGGAAAAGTGATGACACGAGGCTCATAGCAATATGGTACAGAGCACCAGGACAAAACAGGCCTGAGGTTCCCACGCAGGGTGATGTGGCAGAGCCTGAAAGGACTTGGCTGCAAGAGGGGAAAAGGAGCTTGCTGGCCTTGCTGGTACCATTATGTATGGCAGGTAACATACCAAGTGGGTCCTAAGGTCTTGGGAAGGTGCAAGGGAGAAGCAGAGATGTGAACAGCAGGCACACAACAGCATGATCCAATATGCTTATCGTGCCTTTGCACCACTGCACGTGTCAAAAGTACTTACAAGGAGGAGATAATCTAATTTGATAAGGGAGAGAGTAAAGAAAGAACACTGTGGGCACAGATATCAGGAGCAGAAAACAAAGCAGAGACTGCAGCAGGCATCTGCTACAGACCCCCAGGACTAGAGGAGAGAAAGAAAGAACAAAAAGATTCCTGAACCAACTATCAAAGAGCTCACAAACACAGGGTACTTGTACTCAGGGGGCACTTTAACCACCCAGACATCTGTTGGGCGACAAAACACATCAAAAACAGAGTCAGAATGGGTTCTTCATTCTGCAGAGGACAATTTCCAGATGAAGGAAGTAAAAAGGCTCCTCGAATCTGCTCACCAAGAAAAAGACACTGTTAAAAAAGAGACTAATAGGGGAAGCCTGTGATCACAAGCCACACAAAGCCAGGGAGTGGGGACACCGTGGCAGAAGGTATTTGCTTTGCAGGGAACATGTTGGAAGGGGAACTAAGGGACAGGCAAGAGCAGCAGAGCTGGAGCTGCAACAGGCACCTCTGTGCTTGCCCCCTCCACCACCACAGCTGTTGAGAAGGGACAGAACAAACCTGCCAAATGTGATGGAGAGTAAAGAAGCAGAAAGAGCAGCCCCTTTCCATCAGAGACAGGGGGCTGGGGACCCCAGTGAGCATGGCCAGCCTGTGATCCCACCTCAGCTGGCAGTTACAGTATGTCTCAAGATTGCCCAAGGCAGGCTTTTAGCCAGAGCATAGGGGAGAAAGGGCAGCAGGCAGGAGCAGGCAGCCCCTAAGAGCTCAGCTCCAGAGCAGCAAGACTTTCTGTGCCTATTGTATGAGTGAAATCAGCTCTTGCACATCACCACAGGAACTGAGCACCTCCAAACTCCCGGTCCCTTCTTGAACATCACCCCTTGGTCCCTCTAACTCTGTGTCAAAAGCAGAATGAGGTGTGTGTTTCAAGGTCTGTGTGCTGCCAGGGCTCCTGCCTGTCCCCCTGCAGAGGGAGGATGATGGCCCTGCTACCACATGGGAAGGGGTTTCACAACACCCAGCACAAGAGGCACCAAACACTCTTGCAAAACTTGGAGATGCAAAAGTAAACAGATCTGACAAGTCTGTACAGCAGTGAAGGGGTTTCCCAGCACACAGAGCCCGTTGGCTTCTGGAAAAGAAAGTAGCTTTGTCTATGAACTCTTGGAAGAGATCTGCCTTCAGCTCTATTAGTCATGCTCCACAGACAGCCCCAGGCTGTGGTGAGGGACACAAGTGGCAGGAGACTGCCCATGGCTACTCCTACCATGGGGCATGTGGCTGCCAGCTCGTCACACCCATCTCACCCCACATCTGCATCCCTCCCAGCCATGGCAGCTCACTGAATTGAGGCTTTGACACTCTACAAGGAGATGCAGAACTAGCCAGGTTTTAAAAGTGCTTTGTCTTTACAGATTAGAAAAGCAAATGATTCTCAGTGCCTAAAATACACCTGAGAACATGGCCCTTGGACACTGAAAGGACATCAGTTCCATCCAACGGGTTGGGATGCTGCATGAGCCTCCCTTTCTCCTCCAAAGTGGGTGATGAAGGGATATGTCATCCCCCTACATCCCACACCAAGAGCAAGGACCTCCTCAGCCTCCACAGTTACTTTCAAGCAGATAAAAGCTGGACCTCTGCAACTTCAGTGTAACTGCAAAGAAAAAGCCCCATCAGCTGGGGATGGGAAGAACCTCCCCTGCTTTTGGCCACGTTTCCAAAGACATGTCCCACATCTTGCCCTTAACTGGAGCACAGTGCCTCATTTTCCTTAGACAAATGTAGCTCTGGCTATACAAGTGTCCCAAGTTCCATGGGTGCTGGTTTTGAAGTGCTTTGGAGGAAAACAAGGCAGGAGAAGCCAGCAGCAGCAGCCCCATCCAGCCCCTTTGCAGGGAACAACTCTGGGTGTCTTGCTCCTTATTTGTTAAAGAAACAGAAAAGCCAACGCTGCTTTCCAGGCCTGAAACCCTGACTTCAGCTCTGACACGTGTCTATTTATCAAGAGAAAAGCTGGATATTTCTGCTATCACAAGATTATTGCCAGTGCTGGGCTTTTTCCCCAACCTCCAGCTCAAATCCTCGGAGCTGACGCTCTGAAAATGGAACGGCATACGAAATACGCTCCCTGACTCTCAGAGAGTTGGAGCCAATCCCTCTCCCTCCTTCCCCCTCCCTCCTTTTTTTTTTCTCCCAATAAACAATTTTTGCATCTATTTAAACCTCCTTCCTCTGGTTTCCCAACTCCTCCATCCTCCCCAGCAAAGGAATTAGGAATATCTGTCATCCTTCTCTTTCTTCCCCCCTTGCACCTCCATCTCTCAGCGTTTCAAAGGCAAGTCTCCTCGAATGCAGAGCAGAGCAGGAGATGGGCAGCAGTAATGGGAATGTGCTCCTGACTGTGCAAACCCACACAGAGAGTGAGGACAGGAGAGACTGCATTTGCATACATATTAAACGAGAGCAGTAAAAAATGCAGACGTGCAAACCATTTGGCCATGGCTCGGCTCGGCGATGCGCCCTGCAAAGGGAATCAATCTTCTGCCTTCTTAAAGGGAAAAACCTGTTAGAGAGAGCAAAGCAAAGCCAGGGAGACGTCCCCTTGCAAACACAGGCAAGGCTTTAGGATCATAGAATCACAGGATCATTCTGGTTGGAAAAGCTCTTGAGGCTGCTGGAGTCCCAGCCCTCCCCTCACTCTGCCCAGCACTAACCCCTGGCCTCAGCACCTCAGCTCCAGGGCTTTGGGATCCCTCCAGGGCTGGGCACTCCCCCAGCTCCCTGGGCAGCCTGGCACAGGGGCTCACACCCCTCTCAGGGAAAAAGCTCTTCCTGAGCCCATTGCCCCTTGTCCTGTCATTATTTGGGAGAACAACCCTCAACTCACTCCAATCTCCCATCAGGTAGTTGCAGTTCTCATGTCTCCCCTCAGCCTCCTCTTCTCTAGACTAAACACCTCCAGGTCCCTCAGCTGCTCCCCATCACACTTGTGCCCTTCCCCAGCTTCACTGAAGACAATCTGGCTCTTCTGGCTTTGCTCCCAAAAACCTGCTGTGCAAAGGCTGGTGTGGAGGAAGGCAAGACCCCAGTGGGAGTTTCCACCTCTGGCTGCAGCTCCTGCCCTGGCTTCAGGAGGGCAGGCTGGTGCCTTTGGGCCTCTTCTCGTTATCACTGAGGGCTCTGTGACTCCATCCCCAGCCAACCTCATGGGTTCCTGCTTGAGCTGGACCTGGATGTTCATACATTGATTAAGGTGAGAGCAGCACAGAGACCTCCTTGTTTCTTCCATGGAGCCTGAGTGGGGCTCCATGGAAGAAACGAGTGACACCTGGATGTGCTGAAGCTGTGCATCCCAATACCTCCACTGACTGAACAGTGAGTACAAAGTGTCTCATCCTGCTGTGCTTCTGGCTGTGATCCCAGTTATAGCAAGCTCCAGGCAAGGCAGTGAGCCTGGAGAGCATGACTCCCTAAAAGGACTTTGGTCCAATGATTTGGTGAGTCCCTTTTCTGACCCCACAGAGCTTCACATCCCCCCTACCACACACCAGCATCTCCCACAGCCAGGAGCTACCTTGCCTTGGAAAGGCCCAACCCAACCTCACCTCCATTTATCCCAGTGCCCTGAGTAAAACCATCCCTAAGATAGGATGTTAAACCCAGGGCAACAATTGCAGGGGAGCTGCAGGAGGAGAGCATTCCTGGGTGCCTGCAAGGATCCAGATCTAACGAGGCAAATCACACAGGCAAAGCTGCTGCTTTCAAAGGCTGCAGGTTCACATGCATGAAAAGTGCAAAATCAGTAACTTTTATATTGCCACTCAAGGAGCCACAAAGATAAAAGCAATATGCTAGGAGTGAAGATGCCATGAATATTTCTCATCTGCACTTATAAGGGATATTTGGGTCCAAGGCTTGATTCTGCCTTAGCCTTGTTCAAATGAGATAATTTACATTCCCTGCCAGCTGAAAACAGGCTGTCAACATATTTACTTGTGTTAGGTTTCACTCCCCAGCCACAGTGCTACAACCCATTAGGGACATGGGGAGAGCAAAGGTGGGCAGTGGATGGGTCCAGGATGAGTGAGGATGGGGTCCAGTGTGGACACTGTGCTTTGCTCCAAGACAGCAAAGCATAAAGGTTCTGTGGGGAGACACATAGGATGCATCAGCAGTTGCTGCTGCTTTTCATCATGTCCTCCCCCAGCTTCTCCCTGCCATGGTGCCTTCTGGAAAGCCAGGAGCTTGCCAGGCTCAGCTGACACTCCCTGAAGGTCCTGAGGTTGCAGAGAAATTTCCTCAAGCCTCAGGTCCTGTTGGTGCAGACACCACCTCCTGCTGCCTGAGCCCCCCTGCTCCTGGGGGGAAGCATTGTCTGGAGCTTCCCTTCTCCCATCTTCAGCCACCCCCTATAAGGCCAGATCTAATCTAACTGCCTGCTTCTGCCTGGCTGACTCACCCCCACCTGCCTTTGCACCTAAAAGGACACAAAGAGGGAACATGGTGCCAGCATCTGCCTGGCTTCACCAGCTCACCCCCAGGAACATCTCTTCTTCCAGGTCCACCAACTCTGAGGCAGCAAGGCAGCACTTCACTGTCTTCTGTTTCTCTAACCCCCTCCAGCCTGTCCAAAAAAGACAGTCTGGGATGAGAAGGCAAACAAAATGTGCTTCCCAGGAGCCTTTCCACTGTGTGTTCTCTGGTGGCTCCTAAGGGTTGAGCTCCCATGCAGCCACCAAGCTCTCAGCTCTCTCCTCTTTACCCACCCACCATTTTCACAAGGCTTGTGGGAGCCACACCAGAGCTCTGTCCTGCAGCCAAACATCATGGAAACAAGTTGCTGGGTAAAAAAAACTCAGGGGGAGGTGGGAACAAATGGAGAGAGAAAGAGACATGTACACACACATGCACAGACTGGATCATGGAGGCCCTGTTCCCTTAAAGAAGGGAGAAAAAGGCAGCCTAGAGTGGCAACATGCACCAGCTGAGCTGTTGGCTTGCCTGGCTGCTGTGCAATCCCACCCCTCTGCCTCAGCTGCTGGGGATTTACAGGCACCAATAATCTGGGGAGCCTTGGTTCACCCCCACACCAGTGTTTCTGCAGCACTCTGCACGAGAGTGGCCTCGTTCCCAGCAGCAAGTGACAATCTGGAAACATTTGGGGCTGTTCAGTGTGTTCTGATTTGGGGTTGTTGTTGTTTTGCAAGAGCAGTGGCCCCATGAAGGGACAGTGATGAGAATCTCAAAGAGGGAACCCTGGGATTTCCACTCAGGAACTGTCCCCCTGCCTTGCCAGTGAAACATCAAGGCAAAAGAAAGTGGAGTTTGCCAAAACAAGAGCAAAACAATGTATTGGGTAGCTGTCATTAGGCAACTATAACTACATTAGTGATTGTCTTGAGATTAGGCTCATATCAAAGGAGATTAATTTGATAATTGCCTGTGCAGAGAAGAGAAAAAACACACAATCAAGTCTCTTGCCACTGGCATCCAAAACACCTCCCTTGGTTAAACCAATTTCCTTTGTTAACCTGATTTGAGTACATGAGAAAGTTATGGTGTAGCCATACTCCAAAACCACCCCCCCACCACCACCAGATTTATTCCCTTCTGGACTTATCTTGGCATCAGCCTGACAGCCTGGAGCAACCAAAGGCCAAGGACTTTGTTTGACAGCTTGGGGTAGTTTAAGAGATAGTAGAAAGATGGAAATGGTTCCAATTCTTTCTCCATGGGTGGGAGAACACCCCTGGGTGCAGGACAGCCACCCCAGCAGCAGTCAGCAATGTCAGACTCACCCAGCAAATGGCCCCAAATGCCATTGTTAGAGAGGCTTCGTTATCTGAGAGGACAAAATTAGCACCATATAGCAGCCTGGCCCTGCAAAATGCTTCCTGCCAATGTCAGTGGTGCTGCTGTAGGAGATCAAAGGCAACACACAGCCCTTCAGCCACAGCAAATGTTCTGGCTGGTGGGAGAGCACGTGGGGAGCACGGCAGAGCCAGCAGCGATCCCTGTCCTGGGCAGGAGCAGCCCCACTGAACCCAAAAGAACCTTCAGAGCAAAAAACTTAGTCCTGCTATTTGCCTAAATCAGACAGCCCACATGCACAGTCCTTCAGGAATATTCAGGAGTCATTTCTCTGCAGATTTAGCACTAAAAGCATTGCCAAAGAGTTCACAGCCCTGAGAGAATCAGAGGGCTCGCTGTCAGTGCAGGATTCCTCCCAGTGACCATGTTCCCACTTGGAGACAAGTTTCTTTGTTTGCTTTTCCCCAGTTATATAAGGGACATAAATTTTTTCTGTTGCAGAGAGAACTCCAGGCAATGTGCATCACCCTCCAAGTCTGCATCTCCCTCCAAGGCTCCTCACTACGTTTCAGTTTGAATACCACTGCTCTTGCTACAATTTTCCAGCTCCTGCCTGTGTCTGCACTAAATCCTCTCTGCTCTGCCCTGGGAAGCAAAAGCCTGCCCAAAACACAGCTCCCCATCAGGTCTAGCCCCAAGGGGAGCTACCAAAGCCTTTTACCACCCTCCCACCCCCAGCTTGTGGCATCTCAGAGGCAAAGGCGTGAGCACAGATGAGCCACAAAACCCTGGGCTGGCACAAGGATGTGCCCAGAGCTGCTCCCCTGTGCAGGAACACCTGGGGTGTCTCAGTGGAGCTCAGGCTGCTGCTCTGCAGCTCCACTCTGTTCAGACTGATCTCCTCTGGCCCCTGGTTTTGCTCTCCCAGCAGGTCCCTGATCCCCAGCCCCATCACTCAGCGCTGAAGGAAGGAACCAGGGGAGGGGAGGCCATGCTGGGAAGGCTTTTGCATCACTCAGGCAAGGGCTGGGTGCTCTGGGCCAGCACTGCATTGCACACATACCAACAAACCTCAGCCTCAGCAGCCCCGGAAGGGGAATGAGGCAGCCAGCAGCAGCTCCCAGGCCAGAGAGAAAGACTTAACCCCTTCCACACTACAGCCAAGAGGCTCCTCCAGAGCCAGGAGGCAGCAGGAGAAAGGAATGCACCCTAAGGCCAAGCATCCAAATGCTGCATCCTCCCCTCCCTAAAATAAGCCCAGTAACACCCTAAAAAATGCCTGGGAACACAGCCGTCCTCTTCCCTTCCCATGGCCTGACTGGGAGGCAAAAAGCCATCAATGCTCCCCAAAGCCAGCTCAGCCCCAGGAGGAGCCCTCCTCCTGCTGAGGCACCCCTCAGGGTCAGCCATGGGGAGCCCCTGTCCTGCAAGATGGTCTCAACAGGGTCTCATGGGGGACCCTGGCACAGCCACAGCCTGGCAAGCTTTCTTCTGCACCCCAGGGAAAGGACACTTTGAGCTTCTCTGTTCACAGCACTTAAAACTGTGGTGGCAAGGGGGAATTTCTCATTCACATCAGTGGCAGAGCAATCCCTGAGGGTGAGGTTTTGCTCCCTGAATCCTCCTGCAACTCGAAGGCAGGATTGTGCACATGGGTGCTTGCACCCATCAGGAGCCAGCTGACAGCCCTGGCTGCTCAGGGGAAGTACAGGCATCCCAGATCTCCCCAGCCTCTTCCTCAGCCTGGTTTCTCTTGATCTCCTGATCTCCCCTCTCCCCTAGAGAGATCTGGGCTCTGCTCTCCCACACAAGCCACAACCAGCACACAGGTCCCCATAGGAGGAGGTGGCACATCACCTCCAGAGCAGGTACCAGCACCTCACCTGTGAGAAAACAGCAAGCAGCCATTCCTTCAGCACACGTGAGTGGACTAAAAATGCCATGGGCAGGGCTGTGCCACCCTCCATGGAAATCAGCTTGGTCTGAGCAATCTTCAGCCACAGCTGCAACAGCCTAAGAATCACATTTCTAGCTCTAAAGTGTCAGCAAACACTTTCCCTTTTTTTTGGGGGGGGGTTGGGAGGGGAGATTAAGGGGAAAAAGCAGAGAAAGCCCTTCCTAGAGCAGGTAGGATCACTGAAACCCAGGGCTGAGCCTGTGGCTTTGGCAGGCAGAGAGCAGCAGGCTGTGGGGCAGGGGCTCCCAGCTCAGGGAGGATCTCCCACACCAATCCTCAGCACCAGTCCCATCAGATCAGGCCCAACAGGATCAACCACATAACACAGAGCCAGCTGAAGGCAGATTTGCCATTTAAAAAGAAACACACACACATATACACACATCCCCCAATCCCCAAAGCCCATGTTAAAAGAGCTGCCTTGCTTCAGAAGTTGCTTCCAAGTTTAGGTCTTCTAAAGTGAAGACTTTTGTACTTTTAATAGAACAGAATTAGACCCTTCATTAGAAATTAATAATCAAAGAAGTGTTTCCATAAACTGATTCATTTTTTCCCCCCTAATTCCAAAGGAAACCATTTGTTTAAAAGAAGCAAGTGTTCCCCTGCAGAGCTGGTACTCCAGTAATTGCAGCATGATGATAGAAAATGGGGCTGGATAGCAAAAATAACTTAAAACTATTCTAAACAACCATGAAGCTGAGTCATCTGTTTCAAAGTCCAAGTGGAGATATCCCAGTGACAGGGCCCACAGCAAATGCAGAGGTGCATAGTTAAAAGGGGAGGGGAGGGGGGGAAACAAAAACAAACAGTAAAAATAGTACAAATTCCTTTAGCTACTCTTTGTGAGAAGAGGAAAGCTGAGATTTGCAGCATCTCAACTCCAGCAAAGCTCAAGGTTTCATCCCACCAGGCACCCCAATGCAACAGGTCCCACGGGTGTCAAACCAACACTGAATACAGAGCTTAGTTTCCTCCAAACATGAAAAGTCAAGGAAAACTAAAAGCACTCTCTCCCCAGCTGGAATGAGCCAGTGCAACCCCACGAAGAACAGGGGAAGGAAAGGCCAAACCCTCATCTCTCAGTCTTTTGTGCTCCAGTTTCACTCAGCTACGCCGCTCTCACGTTACCAAGTGTGTAAGTCCCTGTGTGGATGGCAAGGTGCCACCAGCATAAATACACTCATATCTGGCCAAAGGATCTGTCTGCACGTCAGGATCTTCATTGAAAGGGAGTTTGCCAGCACTTCCCCTCATTCTTTAGGTTCATTTCCACCAGAACAAAAACTGAGGCATTGCGTCAAAGATGCAAAAAAGGCCCCGAAACGAGCCCAGGCCGAGCGCTTGGTGCTTCCAACCAAGCCAGTTGTGCTCTCACAGCACACACAGCCTTCCCAGGCTTGTCAAGGCATGGGTTTAAAGTGGTGGCACTTGATTCTGGTAACTAGCTCCATCTGACAATGGGCACAGCTGCTGTGAGGCCCCGATGCTGGGGACGTGCTGACGGGACGGTGAGGCCGCACTGCGCCACAACGTGGGTGCCTGGTGGGTTTGGGAGGCTAATGGCACAGGCACCAAGGAGAAAACCATCACAGCTGTTGAAACACAAAGGTGCAGGTGTGGCATCTTGCTGGGAAAGTCTCTCAGGGGATGGTGCTGGAGATGGGGGATGATAAAGGGAAGCTCCTCAGCATGTTGCTTACGCGTACGGCCTCCCAGAGGGACAGAGCTTGGCAGGGAGCTCGGCAGATCTGGCCTGAACACAGCCAGTCCTCCACACCCTGCTACCAAAACTAACTTCAAGCTCCTTGAGGTAGGACAGGGACACACCAGACCACTTCAAAGTCAACTGGAAGATGCTTTGGATCAGCACACCGCGAATGGTGGCGTTTCCAAAGCTGCTTCGCGAGTGGCTCAGCCCTCTGTGTGTGAGCAGCCACAGGGAGAGCAGAGCAGGAGCCTCCTCCCTTGTCCCCCCACACCCTGAGACACTGTCCTGGGGCTGGAGCTCCAGGGACCATTCAGTTCCCCCTGGGATTTCACAAACAGCCGACAAAAGCAGGAGCTCCGGAAGGAGGTGACAAAATGATGGTAAAGCCCGTGGGAACAAGCAGCCTGTTACAACAGAGGGACAAGTGACAGTGACAAACCTTTCCTCGTGCATGATCAGCACAGGCATGCTGCAAACCTGGTGGCCATTCCTGCTGCCAGCACCTCCCTCTCCAAAAACCCTTTGAGCCTTCCCTTCTCCTCCTCCAAAAGATCCCATCGCCTGCAGTCCTGCCTTGTGCTGCTGTAATGAGGGAAGGGCTCTTGCTTTCTGCTTACTGATGGGAAAGCAAGATCCAAAAATAAGGAGCATGGATGAGAGGCAGAGAGTTTGCAGGGAGAGGCCATAGCTTTTATCAAGGCAACTGACAGAGCTGGTAAAACAACAGCCTGAATTTTGGGCACAACTGGCTTGCTCCAAGGTCTGTCTGTGCTGCACAGGTCTGGAGTTCAGACAAGGTGTTCCAGTTTTTTCTTCCTAGGCTGCACCCTGAGTTAAAAACACCACTGGCTGAAGGGCTAGAAAAACAATGAGTTCAAACAGGAAGGCATCTAAGAGGGGGATTTCCAAAAAAGGTGGGGAAGAAACCATCAAAGCAAGATTTCCAAAGAGCTCAGTGCTCTGGGGTGAGAAAAGTTTCCCAAGATCTGACCTCGGGACAACTTCAAGACAATGATGTGTTCAATGTGTGAAGCTGCCTCAGCCCCAGCTCCTCCAACAAGGTCCAGGTAGGCAGAAGACTCAGATGGATTTAAGAACAAAGCACAAGAGCAGATCTGAACCTTGTGTCTCTTTTACACAACATTCTTATTGTGAAGTCCTAAAGCAAAACTTCCCTTAAGCTAATGTCCATCTATTTTAACTCTTGTGTTTTTTTCAGCAGACAGAGGCATGCAAGGGACTCAACACATGGAGAGCCAAGCCTTGCACCTTGATCACCACAATTTGATCCTCCACCTCCCAAAAGCCAGGCAGAAAGCTGTGGGCTCTATCCCAGGTGATTACTGGAGTATGCAAGCACCTTCCACATCTGATGTTCCCACATTCCCCAGGCTGTGGGGAGTCTCTGGCAGTGCTGCCTTTGGGGGTCAGAGACCTGCTGGGTTTGTTGGCTGGCTGGAGGAATGAAGATCCCTTTGATAAGAGGATGGGCTGTTCTCTAAGGACAGCACCCTGTGGATTTGCTCAGCCTCACCCAGAAGATTGCTGCCTCTCCTGCCTAAAGTACAGTCCAGGATGTCACCAGATTCCCAGGTCTTGCAGTCTCCAATGTGCCTGTCCTCTGACTGCCCCAAGAAGAGAGGCAGCACTTATCTGTGCTTCACAGATGGTTCACCAGAGGCAGCGAGACAAAGCCTCAGCTCTCCTCTGCATAAACTCCTCAAAGCACCAGGTCTGAGGATTTTGTGGTGTCCAGACACCTGAACCTGGGTCCAGCATCACCCAGAGCAAAGAACCAACCTCAAAATCCCAGAATCTGGGCCAAGAGCCCTGACCACTGGCCACCTTTGCCACATCCCAGCCAGCTGAGATTGCTCTCCTCGGTTTCATCTCAGCCTTCATGTTCTGGACTGTCTCAGAGGAGCCCCTCGTGCTGCTCACAGAACAAAATTCAGCCTTTGATGCCATTGGCACTTCCTCCATTAGTTGCTTTGAAGATTAAGGCCAGAGCCTTAAACTGGATTTGGAAGCCAATGGAGCAGCTTGAGCTCCCTGTGGCCTGGCCCTTTTGAGGGGGTGAGTGGTCATGCCCTTCACCAGCTGGTCCCACCACGCTGTATCTACTTTCATCTTCTGCTGGAAGGCACAGAAACACAGCCAGATTGAGCCAAGCAACAGCATCAATGCAGTGGACAAAATTGCCCCCAGTCTGGAGGGAAGGAGGCAGCAGCACTTTTGGAAACAAGCATTGCCTGGTCATCATCAGAGCCTGGACAAACTGGGATTCTCCAAACCACACCCATGGTTCAAAGCAGTGCAGTGACAACAGAAGGCAAGGTGTCACCATAGGCTTTAAAGCCTCATGTTTTCCAACGTGCTTCCCCTCCATCCCCAGCTTAACTCAGCTGCTCATACCTGTATCCCACAGCAGCTCTAGTGCTCATACCAGCAGGGAACGAGAAACAAGCCCATGGCACCTCCATCTCCCCTCCTGGTGAGAAGTCCTCCTCCTCCTCCTCCCATCACCCATGCCCAGGCTGGCCCTGCCCCACGGTGCTGCCTGACTTGGGGAGGATGGGCACCAGCAAGAGCAAGGTCTCCTGGGGATAAGCAGGTAGGATGGAGGCCAAGAGCATCAGGAACATCAATGGAAGCCCAGAGTGAGAGGATCCAGGCATTGCTTGGGTTCATCTTTGTGTTTGTCACTGGACCAGTTCTGCACTCCCATTGTTAGGTGCTGCACACCCACAAACACTCACAAAGGGACCAGCTCTGCTCAAATCCATACTATTTCAGCACTGAATAATGCCTGCAGAGTTCTGCACACACAGCTCAGGCTCTAGGCACTCAACAAAACACCCATCCACCCAACCACATCCCCTCCCTGGCCTTCCCAGCTGGGACCTCAGATAGATTTCACCTGCACCCACCTACAGCATCCCAAATTCCCCCAAGCCCTTTGGAGGCTGCCAACTCAAAGGACACTCAGAAGGGAGGCACGTGGATCACAGAAAGCCACAGCTCCTCTGCCATCAAGTTGAATCCCCAAATGAGGGAGGAGACCCACACATGCCAAACTTGCTTCCAAAGCATCTCCCTCCTCCAGGAGCCGGGGCACGGAAGGGCAGCGACACACTCTGTGCCGTGAAGTGACACACACCAGAGTAACACGTGGCACCATCACAGCAACTCTATTAATTTAAGTTAATTTCCTGCAGTTCTGTCTTAGTTTTCCAGCAGACTCAGGACTTAAAGGTTAAAGCATAACCTTGTCTCAGTAGCTTGCTATTCGCTCCATGCAAATGTCTACCTACAGCCTGGTAATTACATGCATTTCCAAAGAGCCAATCCGCCGTCAGCCTGACAGATACTGATCTTCCCGTTTTATTTTTAGCTCTGTGCTTCCCCCTCTAGATGCAAAAAAAAATTCTGTTTGTTCCATCTTTTGCTGCAGCCTCTTTTTTCCTCCAGCTCACCAGGCAGCTCCCGGCTCAGCCCGGCTGGAGCAGCCAGCAGCACGGGCTGGAAGGATGGGCAGGCACTGGGATGTTGGTGGGAGTCCTGCAGAAGTCCCCACCGTGGAGAAAAGTGGGCAACCAGCTGCTTTGGGGCTCACCCAGGGAATTTGTCTCCTCTGGCAGGGAAGAGGTTTGTAAAATGGAAAACTCAAGGGAGACATAAAGAGCCAGGCGCTGCTTTGCAGGGAGCTGGGTGCTTGCTGCTGGGCACGTATCTCTCCAGCCTGCACACATCCAGCCAGCTTCCAGATGACAGAAAAGGGGTCAAACATGTGCTGGTGGCTCTGAATGGCCAGGAGTTGTCCTCTCACAGAGGTGGGTGGCTTCCCCAGTTTGCCGTGTGAGGCCACCCAGGAAGAGGAGGCAATGCCAGGAGGGCAGCACAGGCAGGTCAGCCCTGCAAAGACAAAGCTCAGCTGATGCTTCCAACCCCTCAAATGGGCACATGTGAGACTAAGTGTGGCTGGTGCTACTGAGGCCAACATGCTGCTTTCCTCCATGAGCTGCTCTGGAGGCTTCAAGGAGGAGGCAAACTATGGAAAACCACTAAAATTGGTGGTTTCAGCCCGTCAGCAAAGAGCAGCCCAGAAGGCTGACTGTAAATCATGAGACTGGCAAGAAACAGGGATCAGGTTCTTCTTTCTTGCCTTTCCTTTTGGAAGGAGTCTGGGAGTGGGGATGGGTTGGGCTTTGAGGGGTGAGGTCTGCATGCCTCTCTCCCCCCTCCTCTCTCTCAGATGCATATTTTAGATTTAAGCCAGAGCAGATTTGCACAAACTTTTAGTCATGTGATGGGGGGGAAAAAGGCACCAAGCCTCAGAAGTGACATGGGAGGAAGGGGGTGGCTGGCAGGACTACAGCACAGAGGCCAAACTCAGCTCAGGGGCATTGAGGAGGTGAAAAGTGTTTGCACAGAGCAAGGAGACCTGCATGCAGGGAAGCCATATAATACAATACATTAACAGCTGAAGAGAAAGGAGAGGAGCGGGGATGGGATAAAGGAGAAGGAGGGGATGAGTGGGGCAGTTGCAAGCTCCATGAGACTCCAGTAAAAGCTGGCAGAGCTGGGGTTGATGTATCTCCCCAACACTACAGACACTTCTCTGGTGCTCACCTCAGCCACATGAGAATCATAATGCTCACAGAATGATGCCTCATGCATACAGAGAAAGGCTTGCTTGTCTTGTTACACTCCTAAGGATCCTCCTAGTCACAACAGCATTACACAACCAACCAAGAAATTCTCCCTACCCAGGTTTATGTTTCCCTTCAAACCTCACCAGTGATTCTCCTCCTTGAGATTTTGTGGCAAACAGAGCACACAACGCTCAGAAGCAGCTGAGGCAGCAGCCTCCAGACATTGGCAACAGGTGGGCTGAGGAAGTTAGCAGGAACAAGGATTTTATGGAGATCTGGGCTCAGTCTCACACAAAATGAGGAGCCATCCCAGCAGCTGGAGTGGGCACTTGGAGGAGACACTGGGATGACAGAGCAGAGTGTGGAGAGGAAGGGGATCATCCCCATGAGAGTGCTGGGAGAGCTGAGGAGCAGAGATTTGGCTACTTACTTAACAGCCTACAATCAAGTTCAGATCCTCAAACCCCATCCTTCTGCACCAAAGTAAATCAACCAACCAACCTGCCTCCTACCAAGGGGGAGCTGGGGAGCTCCAAAGGAGCTTTTCTACCCTGTGCAGACACAAAGCCCCAGCTGAGCTCCGTGAGAACCGATGCCAACAACTTTAGCCAAAGGAATCCTGGGTAAGGAAGGAGAAAAAGCTGGTGCAAACCCACCCCCCTCCACCACCTTCCTGCAAAACATCTCTAAACCCAAGAGCTTCACGTAATTATGTTTTAAACAATCCAAACGTGGCACTGCCAGCTTTGATTTGGGAGTTGCTTTCATGCTGCTGAACTCGTTCCTTGAGAGGGGACTCACCACTATCCAGGCTCCATTCAATCATATCATTCCCACCCCAGCTTGCAATTTCACAGGCCAAGTATTCCCAAACCTCTTTCCTTGTGTTTACACCCTTCTTTTATAGAGAAGGACAGTCTCATCATTTAACTGAGGACTGCACCCAGGGCTGCAGTTGTTCTCTCAAACTCCAGACATCCCTGCAAAGCAACCAGCAAAATCCAGGACCTTAACTCTTTTAACCTCTCCTGCCACACTTTTCCCTCAGGCTCCATGTCACTGTGGTGCTGTTCTCCAAATCCCTTCCCTGTGTGTTTACACTCCAAAGTCATTGCAGCACCCAGGCTTGGGCACTGGAACACAGGACGAGCTTAAGCAAGAGAGAAAGAACCAGGGTAGTGTCTCCAGGGCTGCCTGACACGTGGCCTCAGCATCTGTTGCCCACAAAATATCAAAAGGCAGATCTTGCACTTAAACAAGATGTGCACAACAAAAGGTTTTAGCCTTTCTATGGCCACAGACCAACACCAGTTTGACCAGTGCTCTTCAGTCCTGTGGTGCCTTTCATTCCAAGCCTTCCAGCTCTTCTGTGAGAAGCTCTTTCCCTCTGGATTTCTGTTCCTGTTACATCCATTTGCCATTTTCCAGGTTGCATGGGTTATTTCTGCCCTCTTGCAGCTAACCTTCCCAAGCTTTGTGTTTCTTTCCTCCTTGGCTTCTCTCTTGTTCTGCATCTAATGAACATGTTCAGTGTAATCTGGAGGGGACCACACTGAGCAAAGCATCCCATGGAGGATGTGACCTGGCAAATGAAGCTGGGCCTGCAGGCAGACCCTTAGATGGGTGCTGGATGCTCCCCATCACTTAGTCCATGCCTGCTCACCTACAGCTTTCATTTACAGCATCTCACTGCAGCATTTCACCCCATGGCTGCCTGTATCTCCAGTGAGACGTCCAAGGCACTGGGAAGAACCAGCCCTGGAGGCTTGTGCCTATTGAGTTCCCTTGGGTTGCTCCTACCCCTGAGGAGCCCTCCTGTGTGCTCCTTCCCACACCCCTCCCATTTTCTATAGCACCCACTCAGCCACCCCAGGAGCAACACTTAACTTCAGGTGCATTGCTGGGAGCCATGAAACCCCACCTCCCTCCCAGTGCCAGCCCTCTTCCTTTGCTATAGACTCCTACCACATGGACAGATGGAAATTGCCCAGCTCAATCTATATTTCTCCTTCCATCCTCCTTGCCCCAGGCTTTCCCACCCCATCCCTCATTTTCCCTATGTCTCAGGTGAGATGTGAGCTCTCACCCCTCGACACAGATGGCAAAACATCCCACCACCACATACATGGACTGAACAGAAGCCTTTCCTCTTTCAACAGCCACTGGCTTCATTCCCCTATTCCTCTTGGCCTCTCTATTCCCTCATGGGCTGCTTTTCTATTTGGGAGCCCATGATTGTATCTGACAAGGTCTCCTAATTGTCTGCACTGATTTTACCAGAGAGTGATTTTAAAAGCAGCTCAGTAACTCAGTCACTTCAATATCATTGCTGAATTCAGCTCCTTCATTTATTAATAGGCCTACTTTTGCTCCTTCTCCCCTGATATGTTTGCAAAATCCCCTTTTATTTCTCTTAACCCCTTTGGCTAACATTAACAAGCAAAAACTCAGTAATATTTGATATTATATGTGTATAAATAAAAGCAGGAAAAGATCTTCTTCACTCCTGTTATAGCTACTAAAGGAGGCCTAGGGCTCTGCAACAGCAGCTTTACTGCATATGTTAAATTTCTCCATTACTTTATTAACACCCAGCATTGGAGTTTTATTGGATAGTTTGGGTTATTTACCTTATAAAGTAACACAGGCATCTCAAACCATGACAAGTGGGTATTTAAGTACCTTCTCCTTGAGTCTACATCTCCACAAACAGAGGGGACACAAGACTACAAAACCAAACCCTACATGTTCTTTCTTTTCCAAGGGGGAAAGAAGGGGGAGAGGGGAGACCAGCAGTGATCCTGGCACCAATGCCATTGCATTTGGGACTCAGGAGGAATTTGGATGGGCAATTTGCAAACAGCAGTCCCCAGTCTGCTTTCACAGCCACAGCAAACAACCAACAAGTGCAAAGCACCACTTGTCTGGCTAGAAAAGGGGTTTTGGGGTGTCCCTTTCTCACAGCCCAAATCCAGAAATGACAGGAAAGGTGACCAAAAAATCCCCCAAACAACTAAAACAAAAAACCCCACATCAGCAGATTCCAAAAGAGAATATCCCATCTTTGATACTTGACTTCTCAAACAAGGTTCAAATGATGCAAGAATCACAGCCATGGAGCAAAGTGATCCAAAAACCCCCCTTCCTAAAGTCTTCAAAGAACTCAAACAATCTAGGTAAGTCCAGTCAGCCCTGGTGAGCTTCCTACCTCTGCAGCCTGGACTTTTATCTGCCTTTAAATCACAGTCTCCAAGATGCCACAATGGATGCACCCAGAGACTGTCCTCAGTTCCCTGCAGAGAGGTGACTGGTGAAGCACAGGACCTTGCTCAGAGCAGCTGCTCCAGGGTCCTGTCCCCAGATCTCAGTGTCACTCCTGGTGCAAAACAAGAGCAGCAGTGGGGCTGGGTGAGACACCAGCTTAGGTGTGGTTTGGAGCTGTGGGACATCTGTATTGGAGGTCCCAAGGAGAAATTCACAGCACTTGCCTTTCTGATTTAAAGCTGGGATGGAGGAATAGAATAAATCAATAAGGATTTATGCCAGAGAACAGAGCAGCCCTTGAACCTCTGTAGGGCAGAGCCCACATCCCAAGTGCCTGCTGCCCTCACCTCCTGGGAGCAGTCACGATGGTGAGCCATCACCCTATTTGTTTGCTGCCTTCTCTGTCAGTGGTTCCTGCTCTCTCACAAGCCATTGCTACTGAAATGAGGGGAAAAATGCTGAGGGAGAAGTCAAAAGTGAGCACGTGGGGCTGAATGTCTGCCTCAGTTTCCCCTGCTCCAGCCTCAGGGGGATCAAGAGAGAAGAGGATGGTTGGAATGATGTGGCCTTTGCCAGACAAAACCCTTCCTGGGGGCTGAGGATGCAACGTGGGGTGGGATGAGTGGGGGGGAAGGAAGGATGCTCAGATCCCACCTCTGCCAGAAGCACCATGGTCAGGCAGGGAAGGAGCTGGAGGGTGAAATCCTGCCCAGCACCATGGTACAGGGCAACTGAGAGCCAGCTCAGGTCACCCCCAGCAGAGCTGAGGTGATGGGTGACCCCCCCTGTCCCCACCTCCCCCCCGCAAACGCTTCCCACTCACTCTTTTTGGCACGTAAACCCGGGGAAGCCCAAACTTCACCCTCCACCACGCTCCTTTCTTGAAGGACAAAACTTCCCCTCCACCCCCTATTTTCATCCCTTCCATTTCATCCTCTGGTGGTTTTGGGTTTCTTTTCCTGGGGGCTGTGATTTTAGGCAGTGGCAGAGAGGCAGGAGCACCTGCTGCCAAGCAGCCCCGAGCCGCACGCCGGGCTGCCCGCAGACCGCAGGCAGCGGAGGAGAAGGGAGGGCAGGCGAGCAGGCTCCCCTTGCAAAGTCTGTCCTGTGCTGTCTAATAACACAAGGTGTCATTGTATACCCAAATCAGTGCCTGGAGCTTTATTTATAACAACTGAAACACAAAACCCAGCAGGCCAGAAACAGCAAAGGGAGCGAGAGACCAGGGAGGACAGGGAAGCACTCGGGGGAAATCTCCCTATTTAGTAGGATTTGCCTTGAGATTTTCAAGCTGGATTTGAGGCTCGGGGGGGGAGGGAAGGGAGGAGGTACTGGGGGCCAAGGGAGAAGGAAAGAGAGATGAAAGGGAGGGAGGAAGGAGCTGGCAGAGGAGGGATGTCTCGCTCACTGTCATCTCCACCACACAGCCCTGCGTGGAGCAAGGGGGACTTTTCACTCACAGCCCCCCCGTCAGCCAGCAAAGGGGAGGGTGGGGGAAGCTCCAGCTCCCCTGGGACACTCTGGCTTTTATAGTTACTCTTTCCTAAAGGCCAGATGTGGCTTTTTAACCACCCCCTCATCCCAGGAAGAGCTTTGCAGCTCAACAGCTGGCTCACCACCGGCCTCCCTCTTGCACTGGAATAGGCTGTATCTGCAAAGTTGGCAGGAGCCACCCACAGGGACTCACCCAGCCCCGCGGGCAGTGGTCCCAGCACCCTCCCTCAGGTGCAGCTCCCATCACCCAGCACATCAGCTTACACAACCCCGCTCCTGCCAGAGCCTGAGCACCCTGAACTCTTGCTGAACTTGCTGGCAGCAGAGGCAGCTCAGCAGCAAAAGGTCCCAACCCTGCACTTACGGCATCGGGAGATGTTCTCTCCTCGGGTGGGTCCAGATGTTATCTGCCCTGCTGCCACCCCCAGCAGCTTCTTCATCTGCTGCCTTGTGCTGGAGGCTCCCACTGCGGGCACGGCGCCCGTGGAACAGCTCCCAGGCTCTCCTCCATGGCTCCTGGGCAAAGGCTGGTAGCTTTGCCTAAACCCCCTTTCCCCAGAAGCTCGAAGGAGGTTGCTGCCAGACTCTGTACTGAAGCAGCTGAGGTGGGAACATTCACGTGCCATTCTTCCAAGTCACCGTTGAGGTGGTAGGCAGCAGCAGGAGGGAAATGATAAACAGCTGAAGGGGATAAAGGGGGAGGTAACACCTTAAGGAGCTGCAGGTAAGAATGCCCTTTGGTGTTCACCTCCCCTGCAGACAGATATTTAAATCTCCAGGTGCAGAAGCCACTGAAAGTTCAAGCTGAGTCAGAGCTCCAAATTTTGACCCGTCAAGAGGCAACAGCATGGGCCCATTAAGAGATAAAGCTGAATCCTGAGTCTGTCTTGCACTCAGAGCCGCTTTGGTCCAGCTTTGCTTCTGCTGAAGAGAGTGGGAGCCAAAGTGTGCTCCCTGCAAACAAACCAGAGCCAAGCTACAAAAGCAAATCCATAACCCATAAAGGGAAAGGCACCCCTTAACTTGTCCAGGACTTGAAAATCTCCCTTTCCTCCTACTCTTTCCCAGTACTGCTCTCAGATGTTTTCTGACTCTTCATTTGAAGAGGGAAAACAAAACACCCCCAAACCCACAAGGCACAGGGAGAAGCAGCTCTGATGTTACATCACCTTGGCCCAGCTGCACTCACCAACCACCCTCTGCCCCCTCCCCAAAGCCTACCTGCACAATCCCATTTGCCAAAACCATCACCCAGGAAATGTGCAACTAAAAGCTGTCAAATAAGCATGCCTGGAATCAGCCCTTCCCAGTGTAGGGAAACAAGCATGCCTTGAAACCTGCCTCTGCCTTTAGCCACGCTGCCACGGACAGAGCTGCAAAACAAAACTGCTCAGCTTGCTCCAACACCCCAACCTCAGCACAGGGACGCTTGTTCCCTGCAAACAGTGAGCCCAAACTCCTTCCCCCAAGGGCTTTAGGAGCGTGGCAGCAGGGAAAACAGTGAGATTGGGGCTCTAGGCTCAGGGCAAGGGCTCAAAGCAAAGGGTATTGCCTGTGCAATGAGCTGTAGGTGCTTGAGGAATAAAAACCAAGCGGTCTCCAAGCAGAGGAAACAGAGAACTGAGACCCTGGAGTTCCCCAGCTCTTCCACCACACACTCCTCTTCACAAGGGGCAGAGGCAGTGGGGATAACATGAGCACAGCCACCTTCTTTGGTCATGATGCAGACAGGAGGTTCTGTGAGGAACAGAGAGACTCCAGGAAACCTCCACCAAGGTTTTCCCAGCAGAGGACGGAACCTTCAGGGCAAGGAAACTGCATCAGTCCCACGTGAGCATCAAGGAGAGAAGCAGCTTGGGTCCCCTCAGCCCATGCAAGGGCTAGAAATGCCATCACTGGTTATTCCAGAGCAGGGCTCAGTTCTGAGCCCTCCTGGAAGTTCCTGCCAGATTGTTTCAGAAGGGTTTGTCCCCTCTTGTGAGGTCAGGAAAACATCTCTCCTTCCCCTCTCTGACCTCATCATTCCAGTCTCATGTCCCTCTAGAGTAAACCACAGGACACAGCCTTCCCACTCATCTCTTTTCCCAGCGGCAAACAAGTTTTTACTCTGTTTTTCTTTCCTGGGGAGGCTGAGCTGCATAGGAAGGTGGGCAGCAGAAGGGCAGATCCCCATGTGAAACCACAGCTCCACTGCAGCCTCCAGCCACTCACCCAGAGTCCCTGGCACTGTGGGGTCAGGAGCCCACTCTGAGCTCAGCTGCTTCCCAGGTTTCACATAGTGTCTACACCTGCGAGACACCACACAACACAGAGGGTGTTGCCTCCCCAAGACAATTAGGTTGTGTCCCAATCACGACCTCGAGGAATCAGATTCATTCCAGCCAGGTTGAGCATGGCTTCATCTACTGGGACAAGTCACGTTTGATATCCCTGCCAGCTGGTTACAGGGCTGGAGGGTGAGTGAAACCTGAACTGTCTCTCCCCAGACTGGTTTGCTGGCACATGCTCAGCACAGGGAAGGGTTTGGGGAGAAAAACCTGTGTGAAAGCCTCAGCAAGCAAAACCTTACACCAGAGCATCCACACACCAGCCACATAGAATCATGGAACTGTTTTGGTTGTTAAAGCCCTTGAAGCTGCTGCAGTCCCAGCCCTCCCCTCACCCTGCCCAGCCCACCACTAACCCCTGGCCTCAGCACCTCAGCTCCACAGCTTTGGGATCCCTCCAGGGCTGGGCACTCCCCCAGCTCCCTGGGCAGCCTGGCACAGGGGCTGACACCTGTCTCAGGGAAACAGTTCTGCCTCAGCTCCAATCTCAACCTCCCCTGGGGCAACTGCAGCCCATTCCCTCTTTTCTTGTCATTCATTAATGGAGAGAAATGACCAACCCCCAGCTCATTCCAGCCTTCTATCAGGTAGTTGCAGAGTGCTCATGTCTCCCCTCAGCCTTCTCCAGACTAAACACCCCCAGTTCCCTCAGCTGCTCCCCATCAGACTTGTGCTCCAGCCCTTTCCCCAGCTCCATTGCCCATCTCTGAACACTCTCCAGAACACAGCACTGGAGGTGCAGCCCCACCAGCACTGAGACAGGGGCACAATCACTGAAGCAGCAGTATCATGCTGACAAACAGTTGGATGCCATGGCCAGATAGAAAGCCAGGATCCTCCAGCAAGCAATGGCCAAGTTCTATGGAGTATCCCAGCAGGGCACAGCTTAAACTGTTGTTTTAACACAGACATCTCCTCAGGGAAAGGCAACAGGTCTTGCACATGGGAGAGCACATTCCCCAGCCTGATCCATGAGTGCAAATATCTGATATTACTTCACAGCTGCTGCTGAGTCCTGACCATGGGAGGATCACAGGGTCCATCCCAGGGTCAGACAGACCTACAGGCTGGAGAAGGACTCTCCAGTCACCCTGCTTGCACCACTGTGGCTTTGGGGCTGCCCACCTCCTCTCAGCAGGCAAAGCTCTGCCTCAAGAAGTTTCAAACAGTACCAGAAAAATAAAACCAAACCCAAAACAAACCCAAACTGATCTTTGAGGCCAAAAAAGGGTTTTGAAGCAAAGGGGAAGAGAGAGAGAGGTGGGGAAGGAATCTGAAGTTGCATCACTTGGAAATACCCGAGTGCTTTGGAGGTGTATGTACATGTTTGGCTTCCTCCAGTTTCTCCAGGAAGCTACTTGGGAACAGCAAAATGACACAAAAAGGAGCCCAATGACATTTGCCTGAAGCAAATAAAAACAGCTTTGAATTTAACCCAAATTAGCCCACGTGTACAACATTCCCTTCCTGGGAGCTAGGCACCTGGGGGGGAGTTGGAGCTCCAGGCAGACAAGTGGGGTGACAAAGGTTTGAAGTAGAAATCAATCAAGAGCTTTTTGCCCTTTGGCTGGGCTCAAAACCAATGCAGAGACTTTCTCCATGGTATTTCAAACACTGCTCAGGACATGGAACTAAAGCCACATTTCGTTTCTTTTAGCAGAAGTCACCGTGGCTCCTTTATGATAAGGAAAAGAAATTGGGGGGGATAGTCTTGTTTGCAGCAAAATACTTGTGTTCTTTCACAAAAGCAAGCTACTGGCCAGGCACCTTTCCTGCAGACACCAGAGCTACACCCAGCTCCAAGAGGTTGCTCCCACTGCTGCCCACCCAGGCACAGGGAAACCCAAGGGAAGCCTGAGGATGGTGTTACGGGTGGGATCCCACTTGGGGAACGTGATGGCCTCTGGGGAGACCAGTTTTGATGTTAAGGCAGGATGCATCTTGTACAGAGAGCAGTCAGGGTCTGGCTCAGCTGAGGAGACATGAGCCATTGGATGTGCTGGGCCAGGAGTGGAACTGGCACCTCTCACCTGCTATTCCCTACTCCCAGACAGACCCTGTTCTCCAGGGGCTCCCATCTGCAGAGTGCAAAGGAGGAGAAAACACAAGAACGATGGGCCCGATGCTCCAGTTCCACAGGCAGCCCTGAGCCACCCATCCAGACGGGGAGTGGCCCGGCTCGACGCCTGCAGCCGCGGGAAGAGGATCCTGGCTCCCCCCGGAGCATCCCGCAGCCCCTCCTCCCACACATCCCCAGCCCTGCCCCTGCTCCTGCTGCCTGCACACAATGGGTAACCCCGCCTGGCTCAGGTGTGCGTGCCAAGCAGCTCCTGGCTCACCTGCAGAGACTTGTCGAGGGGGAGCCGCATCTGCCCTTTCTTGTCTGGCTTTAATCTGCCTGGGGAAAAGGGAGAAAAGGGATAGGGGAAGGGTAAACACAGCTTAGGCAGCTGCAAGTCCTGGCAACCAAAAGGGCTGAGCAGGTGATTCACAGAGCTGGGGGCCTGCAGACACTCTGTCCTCTGCCAACACCTCTGGTGATGGCAGCAGCCTGGGCATTGCTGGGACACACATACACACACACACCCTGGCTTCTGAGGCCACAGTGTCCATCAGTAGCCCAGCAAAGGCAGGACAGGGAGCCTGCACTGCAGGATCTGGAGTAAATTCCTGCCTCTTGCTCTGCTTCACTTCCTCCCTGAAAAGACTGATCCTACCCAAAGGACACAGGACCCAAGACAGGTAAAGAAGGACATTGGTAGATCCCACAGCAGCAAAAGCATCCAGCACTGCTACAGACACTGGTGAGCTCTCCTCACATCCCTACAGAAACACTGCTGTGCCACTGCCCCAGCCATGGCTCCAGCTTCATCTGTGTCACTCTGCTCCCTGGGACCACACTGCCTCTGTGAGTCTCTCTACTTGACAGCCTTTGCCACTAACATACCCCAATGCCAACAGCTTCCTCACCCTTGGCAAAAATCAAAGCACCCAGGTTCAATCAGGTGGAAGCTCACTTCTGGTTTTGCTTCCATCAGCCTCTCCACACCCTGGAAAAAAAAGTCCCAGTCAATGAAGAACATAAAAGAGACCATTTTGCCCCCAGAAATGGTTGAAGGCTTTTGGTACATAAGCTGATGACTTTTGATGCAGGATTCTTACACAGTGCCCAGCACAGTCCCAGACATCACCTCCTCACCTCTGCTGGGACGTGGGAACTGCAGGATGGAGCATCCAGCTCAGGGTTTGTACAGGCTCCAGGCAGAAAGGCTCAGGACCACAGGTCTTCAGCCACCTGCAGAGACAGATGCTCCTGAGAGGAAGGAGTCTTTCCAACTGCAACCACACCACTGAAGAAGCATCCCCAACCTGGCTCAAGCCCTGAGAACCTGCCCAACCAACCAGTCAGGGATATTCTGCCTGGGTGAATCAGATCTCAGCCAGGCAAGGAGCCTAAGCATAGGGCAGGAGTGGGAGCAGCAGCAGGAACACAGAGGGCAGGCAAGGGGAAATGGGCCAGATGGGCAGGGAAGAGCAGTGGCTCCCTCAAAACTGGGTCATAGCTGAGGAGAAGTCATGGACTTCTCCCCAGGCACCACTGCCTCTCCCCTCCACAGAGGGCAAGGAGCCCAGTTGGCCTTGCATGAGGAAGGGACTTGCCACCCCTGCAGTCCTGGGAGCCACTTGCCCCCGACATGGTGCAGGCAGGCCTGGGTAGGGATACTCTGGGGCAGCAAGAGTTCCCTGTTGAAGCCCAGGAGAGCTGCTCAGCTCATACTGGTGCTCCATCCTTCCTCCACCACAGAGGCTCAGGTTGACACTGGTGCACAGGCTCCTGGAATTACAGGGATCTTTTCTTGCAAGTTGCCAGCTTTGGAAACAGCCAGAACCCTCCAAATCTTCCCCCTGCCTTCACCTCTCTGAGTCAGGGACAGACATAACCCATTGCAATTCCTCAGCTGACAGAGCCACAGCTCTTGGAGCTGCCCAGGGGAGACAGGAGAGCCAGTCTGACTGGCTTGGGGCTCACAGCTTACCTCACCTGGGAAGCACAGGGAGACTTGTGCTCCCAGTTACCTCCTGAGCAGGTCAGGACGAGGGCCCTTCATCACCCAAGCCTTTGGCCTAATTATTTTCATTCCTGTCCCCACGCCCTGCCCATAACAAGCAGGGATGAAGATGCCTATTACAGCACATGTGTTTCAGAGGCACTGCCCTGTCTGCCAGCACTGTAGAGGAGGCAAAGTGGCCAAGCAGGAAAGAAAGGGCTTTGTAAGTCCAACCTACGAGGTTGAATCCAATTTGGTAGGCACCATATGTATTTGGGGCAGGGTGGATGAGAGGAGGGGTCTCTGACTGCAGATGCAAACAGCCAGCTGGGTGTGCATCCACATGCAGAGAGCTTGGTGCTCACCCCCATCAGTGGGACAGAGGATCACAGATTCTTAAGGGTTGTGCCACAGCAGAAAGGCTGTGATGGGGGAAAAAACTCTGCCCAAAAAGTCCCTTCAATTCCCAAGTGGCACCAACATGGCATGTGGTGAGGGCTAAACGTGCCCTAAACTTTTAGCCTAAGCAAGAGGAGGGGAATATATAGATATGGGAAAGAAACCTGTATGTGTAGAGAGAGAAATACCAGGATAAAAAAAAACCCTAAAAGAATTAAGAGGAGAGAAAGGCTGGGAGAAAACAAATGTGGGTAGAACAGTCAGGCTCTGGCAGCAGTTAAAACTTCCATGTGTTTAGATCCCCGAATCGACGGTTAGAGATGCTACAACAAATGTCACCTTCATGTGAGCACCAGAACTGCAGTTTTCTCATCATCCCTTTTTCCCCCCCTCCCTCTCCCAACCTGTTCTGTTCCTCTTTGAAGCCTGTTCAGAGGATAACCTGTTGGGGGCAACCCCAGTACCCAGTAGACACTGGCTTTTTCTCCTGAGTCCCCTCTCTCCCTCTCTGCTCCTCTCTTTGTCCTGCGCTCTGGCGCTCCCACACACCCCAACTCCCTGTCAAGTTTCTGGCTGATCCAGAGGGAGACGTCGGTCCTGCCAGCTCCAGCATCCAACTGCTCTTCCCAGGCCCTGGGAGCTGCAGTAACCATAGAAACTGCATCCAACGCGCAGGCTCTGCTGGGTGGGGAAGGGGGGGTGTGCATAGGATGCTCAGACACATGCACAGGCAGGTAGGGACCAGCCGAGGCTCCGCCAAACCACCTCCAGGTTGGGGAGAGGGGTGAGGTGGAGGGGGCACTATGGAGGCTTTGTGCTCCCCAAAAACCTTGCAGAGCATGGGGGAGCAGCATTGAGAAGCGTGTCCTGTGCGGGCTGAGCGCTGGCTGGGCGCTCGCAGAGCTGACGGTGCATTTTACAGCGCGCGGGGAGATCGGTGAGGTAATTGGGAGGATTCTGTTGCAAAGCTTTGTCTTGGTCTGCCCTGCATTTTATCTGCAGACTAGATGGGTACCCAGGGCTCCTGCTGGCCTGAGAAGTAATCAGTCATTAATCCTTCGGTTCTTTTTTGCACCATGAATATAAACAGGCCAAATCCTATCCCCGGCTGTGCTGAGGAGAGTCTTTATGTTGATGGTGCTGGCAGCAATGCACATGCCTCCAAGAGCATGATTTGGACCAGCACAGTTAGTTAATGAGCTGATCCAAACATTGCATTGATCTGATACCTCTTCCCAACACAGACACACCCCTGCTTTCAGCAGCACGGCTCTGAGCGGGCTCGAACCACAACCACCTCTCCAGACACCTCACACATCAAGCCCTTAAATCCGAGCACAGCTCCGGGAGAGGCGCGATTTTGGGAGTCACTGGGCACAGCAGATGCTCAGTGTCTACGAGAGCCAGACAGCATCCATTTGTGTGCCAGGAAAGCGGATCAGAGGGGGGCTGGCAAGGGAGGATGGGGAAGCGCTATCTGCAGACACCCACACGCACCCCATGGGGCAGGAGGTGGCTCTGGAAGCCCCAGAGGAATCCAGGATGGCACATGGAGATAGGCAAACACGTACCATGGGGACAGTTTAGTGGCTTCACCAGCTGGCATCTCTCTATTCCTCTCACCTACCACAGAATCATTTCAGTTGGAAAAGCCCTTGAAGCTCCTGCAGTCCCAGCCCTCCCCTCATCCTCCCCAGCCCAGCACTACCCCACAGCCCTCAGCACCTCAGCTCCACGGCTTTGGGATCCCTCCAGGACTGGGCACTCCCACAGCTCCCTGGGCAGCCTGGCACAGGGGCTGACAACCCTCTTGGTCACCCTAAATCTCCCCTGGTGCAGCTTGAGGCTATTTCCTCTTGTCCTATCATTCATTATTGGAGAGAAGAGACTGACCCTCACCTCACTACAACCTCCTGTCAGGGAGTTGTAGAGCATGCTCATGTCTCCCCTGAGCCTCCTCTTTTCCAGCCTAAATAACCCCAGCTACCTCAGCCCCTCCTCATCAGACATGTTCTCCAGACCCCTCACCAGCTTGACCTCCTGCCACAGTCTGGAGCACCATGACCCCACCATGGGCTTTTCCCTCTCTGTGTCTCTGCTCCCATCATGGCAGCTGGAGGAGCACGGAGCTGCCCAGCTTGGGAGGCAGCATAAGCACCTCCGGGAAGGTGTGGGGTGGGGATAAAAATACCAGCAGCCTTTTTAACACTAAAAAAGAACCCAAACCCCAAACAAAAACAAGTTTGCACAACTGCCAGGCTCCCTCCTTCCTCTCCATAAATGCTTCACAAAATCCCCAGGCGCAAACAAGCCACAGCCCCCGGACAAAGAGGCCCAACCTCCAAATGGCCACCGGGCCCCTATTTTGGGCTGTAACTCGGCCAGGGTGGAACAAGCGGGCTCAGCTGTCCTCCCTGTCTGCAGCCCTCAGCCCAGCCGGCCAGGCCTCACCCCCGGCTCCAGCCTCTCAATGGCCCCATTGTTTGGGGCCAGGAGCTCAGCTGCGAGGGCCGGGACAGCGTGTCTGGCTCGCTGGCACCCGCCGAGGGCCTAAGGGCCTCTGCCATGGTGGTGGGGGGTGCCAGCCCCCCAGCTCCAGGCACCCCACAGCCCCTTGAAGGGGAGGCAGAGGAGGCTGTCTCAGCGAGGCAGAGCTTGGCCTCCTTCCTCCCCAGAGCTGTCATGGGGAGTGTGCAGGGTGAGACATGGCTTCCACTTCCTTACCTAGTTTGATGGGGGCTTTTTGGGTGGAATATGGTGAAATGAGCTGTGTAAGAGTTGAGTTTTCTCTCCCACACCACAGATATGGCTTACAATTTCCCCACTTCCCCATCTGGCTCCCCTCATCTTGCTCCACCATGACAAACTGAGGGTGAAAACAAGTCCACAGCTCCTGCCCCTGAAACAGGCCAAGGGCTCACAGGGCAGGTACACACACAAACTCTCTGAGCAGCCAAGAGCAGATCCAAGCATGGGGCTGACACACTTCAGTGGATCCCAGATCCAAGAGATAGCAGCACCCACGGAGCCTTCTGACAGCTCGGCACCCTGCCAGGCCAGCGCTGCCCAAAATCAGAGCCCTCGAGCTATGGCATGAAAAGGCTCTGGCACCCTCCACCCAGCCAGTGGCTTCAAGGGCTCTGCTCCACACACAGACACCTCCACCAAGAGCTGAAACTTTCCAAAAGGAAGGTCAGTGTCAACATTTCTTTTTAAACTCCCAGGAGTTTCCTCCTGAAAGATGCAAGTAAAGGGCTAAAGAATAAAAAACCCCTCCTTGTGTGGCGTGAGGGCAGCATGGTAGCAAGCTTTAAACACCATCCAAGGAAAAACACTAAAGAGAGTAAAGATGCCCAAAAAGCAACCCAAGACACCTCTAAGCCATTGTTCTTTCTGGACCAGAAGGGGTGAAAATGCCTTGTGAGCAGCAGTGGGACGTGGCTTTTCACACCACCACCACACAGAAGGGATTATGTCCTTTACTGTGTCACATCACAGTGGCTCGTTCTGGTGCTGTTGCAAGTGATCACTGCAGCATCCCACCCAGGACCAATCCCACTCATTTAGCCACAGCAACCAGGGCAATTCTCTTATCAATAGCAGCACAGTGCAAAGGGTCACTCACATCAAACATCCCCCCCTGCTCTCTCCATCTCAAACCTACCCAGCCAGCCCCAGGCAGCAATACCACCACGTACTGGTTGAAGTGGCAGGCGATGCCTGTCGATAGGAGACGTGTCTTCTTTTTGCACAGCTCATTTCTCCCTGCTGAATGAGAATAGCTTTCCTGGCAGAGAGGGGAGCCCACGCTCAGGAACAGCTTGCTGCTTGTACTCCAAGCAGTGAAGTCACAGAGCGAGCCCTGCTTTACTTACTGCTTGAAACAACGGTATTGGTGTTTAAGTAACGGCTGTCCTGGTGCAAGGCTGGGCAGAGCTGAACACAGACCAATAAAGCAAAGGTGGGGGGTTGGATTTTCCCCCAAACATGTGCCCCCGTGGAGATGGGGAGGTGCAGCTTGTGCTGCTTTACTGAAGGAGGTAAGATTGAAATGCACTCTCCCTCCCAGTAATTCTACAGCTTTTCAAATGAAGCATCTGCAGCTCTCACACTGTCCACACAGGCTGTCTCAAACAATCCTAAATGAAGGCAGCCAAGCAGTCCCCAAAACCACACAGCTCCCCAAAAGAAGGGAGAAGGAAAGCAGATACCTCTTCCTTGCAGTATGTCACCAAACCAGATCTGGGAGAAGACAACCCATCACCACAGCATCATGAAGGCTTGTGCAGTCCTCTCCCTCCCACTGTGCTCTTCTTGCAACACACCACAGTGTTTTCATATCTGCAGCTCACTCTGGAAGAGGCTCTGGGATGCATTAAAAGGCAAAAAAAACCCCTCCAACTTTCTTTCACAGGTTTGCCTCATGGGATTGCTCTCATATGGGTCTGACACCTCCCAGTGCCACACAGGCTCTTCAGCATCTTTCATGAAGGTCATTTAGCAATTGGTTCTTTCCCCCTGTGTTGACCTCTTACCTTTTTGGCTGCCAGTGACCCACATCTCAGCTCACAGAGAAGCATCTAACAAAAAAACCCAGCCACATGCTGCTGAAGACCTGGAAGAGCCTTTCAATGGGCCTTGCCAATTCAGGAGATGCTTTTGTGAAGCAAGTTTTGCAGGCTGGTCTCTCCCAAGCTCTGCTGGAGACAACAGCAGCAGAGCACGCTCCTGCCAAAACCCCTCTGCTTGCCCCTTCCCCTGTCAACCCCAGCTCTGGATGCTCAGGTCATCCCAGAAGGGTTTGCTGGTGCTGAATCCAAGCATGCATAGCTTTCCTAGCACAGAGCTGGGTGATGCTACTTATGTGTCTGCTTCAAGTAGTTTTGCCCAAATAGCCTGGAAGCAACGTCACCTCCAGCAGCCAGTCGGACACAGAGATAACCCAATGCCAGATCTCTGCTCTGACAGCTCCAGGAGATGATTCACTGAAGAAATATTCAAACCCAGGGACTCCCCATCCAGAGGGAATACCCAGTGATCTGATCTCTCAGACACTATATTTTACTCAGCATTTAACACTGGCAAAACACTTGATAGGCCCCAGAGGGATTTCTACATCTGCTGATCCACTGCCTCTTCTCTTCATTCCTCTCCAAGTTTTCCTTGTTGCCTTGAATTTGACTTCAGCCTAACTTCTTTTATGGTATGGTGCTGATAGGATCACAACATACCTCCTCAAGACTTTTAAACCTACTGACCCACTTCCAGCCAAGTTTATCAGGGCAGGTGGAGACCTCAGAGATAACATTCCTGCAGCCACAGACAGCCTGGGACGGGCTGGGGTGCAAATGTTGCTTAGACATCACACAATGCACACACAGTCACACACTATGACTTCTCTTTTTTTCCCCTCCCAAACCACAAAGAAACAAAACAGAAAAAGCTTCAGAATTAGAGCTCAGAGTGTAAAACCCAACTGCTGGATGAAGCTGGAGGAATGAGGCTTTGAAGGCTCCAACCCCTGCAAGGCAGCACATCCAAAGCCTTTCATCTACAAGGCCAGAAGTGAGGTGAGACCCTGGGCTTCAGGCATTTGCTGGAGGGGCTGTTCCAGAGCTGGCCATGTTGCAGCAGCCACAGCTTTCCCAACAGAGTGGCCACGGCACTGGATAGATGTAGGAGCAGAGAAGTGGGTGATGGTACCATGACCACAGATACATACCCACACCCCAGATTACCTCCCCTCTGCCCTGCTCACCACCACACACTGAAACACAGCCAAGAGCCCCAGTGAAAAGAGACACAGGTACAGAGCAGGAGAGATCAAGGACATTGCAAACAGCTCATGTTCCTGCAAGAGCAAGGTAACATTCCTTGGGGATCCTGGGAAAGCGATCATGCCCCATGCTACAGAACAGGTTTCCTGCCAGCACAGCCACATTCAGGAGGAGAAAGCTGAAGCCTCAGGACCCTGCAAACAGGCATCCTGGAGATGCAACATCCCCAAGGAGCATCAGCATATCCTTCTCTTTATAACATGCCTCTTCCTGTGCTCAATCTCCCCATTTAGAAGGCAGCAGAAATGATTTCAGGTGCTGCCTTGACACAGCAAGGGCTGCAAAGACACAAATCCTTTCTTGCAGGAAGCCTGTAGAAGTCTGGAAGTATGAGATTAACAATGCCACTATCCTGCCCACCAGCCCCTGCACCAGTTCCCTATGAGGAACAAAGCAGGAGAGGGGCACAGCCCCATGCTGCATCTCCTGGCCTGGAGGGATGGTGCCTGAGCCATGTTCCATCCCAGCTACCAGCCCATCTTTGCCATCAGTCTGTTTCTGACCATCCCGTTCCATTAGGGACAAGTCCCCAGCCCTCCGGCCCCCACAGCCTCACCCAGCTGGCTGCCCAATTTACTCTGCCTGCCCCAACTCAGGGCCACAAATCTCTGTCAGGCCATCTGAAGTTATTATCTGATTAGCCTATTTGATATTGCAGTGCCTGATTCAATACCCTTTGAAATCAAAGGCCCCTTGATCTCGACAGGCAGTAAATCAAGGCCCGGTTCCCTCCAGCCGAGCACAACCATCCCGTCTTCACCGGTTACTCTGGCAGCCCAGGCCACAGCTACATAATTAGAGGGCATAATGCTGGGTTTAACCCAGTGCACCAACGTGGCTTTTCTTATCAGCTGTGAATTTCCCCTGGCTTTGGGCTTCCCTTCCAGAGGAGTTAAGTGCTATTAAAAGCTTCTGTAACCACTCGCGTCTGAGGATCTCAAAGCACCGCAGAGACACCGGTGAGTTACGTTGGCAACTCTCCCAGGAGAGCTCGAGCTGGGTTTAATACAAGGCAGAAATGGAAGCACCAGGGGATTAAATTGGGTCTATCCCAAAATGTCCCCAGGCTCAATTACCATCTTACTTTGAGGGCAGATGTGAGTCGGATGGAACTACCCCGAGTCACCGTGCTGGGAAAAGAGAGAGCAGAAAGCTGGCCCATGGCACACAGGCTGCAATTCCAGATGCTGTTTGGTGTTTCTTTTGCTCCTTCAGGAGCAGAGCTGCCTGTGTTAGGAGCCACGTCACTTCTTGGCTCCACAGTACCCAGGACTGAAGGATGGAGAGGCAAAAGGAAGAGCAAAGCAGAGACTGCTCCGTGCCGTGTAAACGGGTCAAGGATGGTTTCTGGGAGCCTGACATGTTCTAGAGCAAAAAGAGACAAGAGATCCCAGCCTTGCCACTCTCTGGAGACATGTTCCTCACTTCAGCCTTTTGCAAAACAAATTTGAGGCAGCAGGAAGGCATCCACCAGGATCTGGCCATATCACAGAGCCCTGGAGTCTGTCTGACCCCGGGAACAGGGGATAAAAGGGAGACTCAGAGCTGCCCTTCAACAACATTCCCCTTTCCCTGTCTCCCAGGCTGTCCTAGAACAGGGGCTGGGAGGCAGCACAGAGAGGGAGTTTTCCTGCCTCCAGCATAAGAGATTCACCATTTGCTGCTCCAGCAACAGCAGCTGAGGCAGTAAAAAGCGTTTCATGAGCAGGAAGGAGAAAGGGATGGGGCTGGGCAGCAAGTGGGATACAGCCTCCCTTGCTGCAGCAATCACTTCCCCTTCCACTCTGCTGAGAGCTGGAAAATCCCCTCCATAAATAAAACAAATAAATAAAATAAAACCCCAAGGCTGGGGGGGAAAGGGAAAAATGCAGCACTAAGCCAAGGCAGCACATTGGCAGAGTCCTGCCAGCCAGCAGCATGGCAGGGCAGCAAACAGTGGAGCTCACAGCAACAGGCACTGGGAGCTGCAGGGTGGGCAATTCACAGGCCAAAAAGGTGGGTTTGTAAAACTGGACCTTTAAATATTTGCTCTGTTGTGTCTTGGGTCCCATCTGCTCTGGTGGTTAAATGCTCCTGGTCCTCACACATGTCCAGCTCCTGCAGCTATTTGAGGCAGAGGCTGCAGCAGGGTAGTGATTCCCTGCCCAGACCCAAGGTCTCTGAGCACAACACTGGCATTTCCATGTAAACTCAGCCCCTTCTTCCCTGAGCTGGAGAAGAAACAGATGTGAAAATTAGTTATTCCTTTCTCACCTCTCAAAGAGGAATGATAATGTTGTTAGCCAAAAAAAAACCCACCAGATCTGCTCATCTTTGGTGATGATGGAAAGAAACATCACTGTCTGAACCAGCTCCTCCAGAATTAAGCAGCAGGGGATGGTGACTTCAATAAGCAACATCCTAAGAGCCAGCACTGTCATCTGCCTTGGGGGTCTGTAGCATGGACACAAGGACCTTCAGGCCACCTATGGCCACTCATGGCCCTGGGCAAGCCTGAACAGCAGCTCTCCAAAGGGCAGCAGGGAAAGGCAGTTCCCACATGGCAAATCTGGCACAACCAGCTCCCCAACCCACTTCCAGCACAGCAAAAAGAAACATGAGAAGATTGAATTCCTCCAGTGCCAGGCTGGATGCCTCTGGGCTTCACAAGGGCTGCTGAAACCCTTCGATACTTCAAAGCCATGGAGCTGAGGTCATGGGTTAGTGGTGGGCTTGGCACAGTGAGGAGAGGGCTGGGACTCCAGCAGCTTAAAGGGCTTTTCCAACCAAAATGACTATGATTCTATAATTTCAAGCAGCTCCAGTAGGCTCAGATAAGACAGAAGGAGATCTCCACTTCCCCAGGCAGAAGAGGAGAACTGAAGCCTGGGCACTCAGAAGATGCTAGAGGCACAAAGCAAGGAGACCTCAAAGCATAGTGGGCACTGGTTAGTCCACTAGCTTCAGTTTGCATTCCTGCTGGAGAAAGGTCAAAGAGCAAGGATTCAGGCAGGAGAGCAAGGATTCAGGCAGGAGAGCAAGGATTCAGGCAGGAGAGCAAGGATTCAGGCAGAACAGGAGCAAGGAAAAGCAACAAGAAGTGGGGCCAAGGGATGTGCAAACCAAAAAAAGCCTGGCCCCTGCACACCAATGAACCAGCAAGACCTTAAGGCTCTGGATCAGACCCTGGATACTCTATCCAAGCCCACCAATCTGTCCCTTTCCTGGGACTCTGACATGTCCAGGCACCCACGTTCCAATGTCCTGTACTCATGGCCTTGGTGCTCTTGAAAGGGAGGGTTCACTTGCACCTTGTCCCCAAGCTGCTCTGAGGACACCTATTTCTCCCAGGTGATCATCCCTTGCTACAGCTCCATCCTCAGGCTGAAGGGCAAGGGGACCTTCTCCCTGCAAACAGGCTCAGCCCTGCCTGTGGCACAGCCAAGGCTGCAGCAATGAGCTTGAGAGTTTGCCACACGAGTGATGCCTTGCCCACAGGTCACATCCATGACAGGCATATCCAGCACCCAGCTCAGCACAAGCAGCAGGGTCTGGATCCCACATGTCACCATGCCAGGGAAGAACACAGCCTGACAGAAGAGCTCATGCACCAGCCATTGCTGCTGACTCCTTAGCAAAGGCTTTTTTGCTGAGTTTTCCACCTCTAACCTCCATCCTTTCCTGTGCTTTGGGACTCTGCTCCTCCCCAGCACAGAAAGTCCAACAGCTCTTCCACAAAAGCAGCAGCTGACAGCATCAGAGAGTCTAAGGATGCCCCTTCTCCTGTATGGGATTTTGGGGTGACTAATGACACTTTCTCCATAGTCTATCACAGCTCCTCTTGTCCAAGGACAGCACTCAGGTTTTTGCTGGCATGGGGCTAGAAGGAGATGCCTGACCAAGCCCTCCTGAGCCATCAGCTGAGCACAGAACTCACCTCGCTGCCTGGAGCAGGCAGGAGGGTCACAGTCCCCTCCCAGGAGGGTCTCAGCACCAGGCAGGGAGCAAGGGAGCACCATCAGGCACAATTTATGGTTCAGAAATGGCCTGAACCTGCCCAGGTCTCAGCTCTTTTACGAGCTGAAATCACAGGGTTTCTGGGAGAAGCAAACAGCTGCAGCAAGCTGGATTTCTGACCACACTGCTGTAGGGCTGTCATTTCCCAACCACTGCCTGTCTCTGGCTGAGACACACAGGCTGACCTTCCCCACACAGCACCCAGCCTCGTCGTGCAGAGCTCCTTCCCTCCCCAGCACCCTCCTGCCTCCTCCATCCTTCCTCAAGCCTCCTCCTGCTCCAGGGCCAAACACCTTCATTTATGAAGAACCTAGAGGTGCATCTATAGCACAAGGGAGCAGCATCCAAGCTGCTTCATGTTGTGCTCTTCTCCTCCTCTAGCTCTTTGCTGAAGCAGAAGAGCCTTCTCTGCTGAGCAGCCTCCACCTTGCCCAGCTCCAGAAGTCTCTGCTGTCCCTGCCGTTGCATGGGCTGTGCTGAGCAGCTCCGAAGCAGCCTGCACGAAAGGTACTGACAAAATAAAGTTGGGTTGTACTGCATTATTGAAAAAGTGACCTCCAGTGGTCAATAAAGCCTTTGCCCACCGTTTCCAGGCAGCCGTGCCTGTTGTCAGGCTCAGCCGCGGTTCAGCGGGACGGCGGCTCGTCTCTCCCAGTCCCGGCTCCCACGGGTGCCTCGGTAAAACTCCGACTCTGCACTTTGGTAACGAGGAGCTCAAAGCACTTTAATGCACGGATGCAATCATGAATGCAAACAGGCTGCAGGCGAGAGAGAGCCGCGGAACAGCAGCCTGTCTCTCCCTCCCCCCCCTCCGTCTCCATCCTCACAGCTCCTGGCTGCAGGCGAGAGCACGGGGCTGAGAAGTTGGCACACGGCACACTTCTAGGACAAGGCATTTTTTCGGTTTTGCTGCAAACTCTCAGCCCTGCTGTGTGGGGAAAGAGTGGGGGGAGAGGTTCAGGGGACACCATCTCCTGTGTCTCAGCAGCGCTGAGCTCAGTGGCTGCATTCAGAGGAGGCTGATGCACCCAGCACAGGTTCCCCTGGAAGATGCCCTTCTCTGCACTGCCACCTTCCCACTCCTTTTACCTCTGCATTCTGGGAACAATTGCACAACCACCTTCCTCCTTCCCTCCTCTAGCCCAGCAGATCTGCCCCAGCCACATTACTACAATGGGTTAACCCTGAACGTGGAGAAGAAGCAGCTCACCAGCAGCAGCCCTCTCCTGGGCACCCCATCCTCCCCAAAGGAGAGCTTCATCTGAGGAGGGAGGAGCTGGTTTCCCTTCTCATTAGGCACAGAGAGGCACAGGTGCCCCACACAGCCTCACATCACTGGCATGAACACATCCAGGTACTCCTTTGCCTGTGGATCCAGGTCCCTCTTCCATCCCACTCTCCTTTAACAGCCTCAGCACAACAAGCAGCATCCCATCACCATCCCCTAAGCAACCCCCACTGAGGGTATTTCTTTACTCTTGTTGGGATTAGCTTCAGGTGGGACCCAGCTGGAATAAGCTGAGCCTTCTCAGGACATTAGTCAAGGACAGAGGAGAGACAGCATCCCACAGAGAAACAGAGGGAAGACCTTAAAGCAGCCTGGCTCTTAAGGGTGCTGCTTCATCTCCATGTGCCAGTGCTACCACAGCTAAGGATGTCTCCTGTCCCTCCTACTTGGAAGTGGAGCAAAGCAGCAGCCATCCCCTCCAGGTCCTACACCATCTCAGGACCAATGTTGCTCAATGTTCTCCCACTTTGTCTGGGGTCTGGTCCCAGGGAACAGCCCAAACACCCTCCCAAGCCAGGCCAGGCTGGGGAGAGCTCCCCATGCCTTGGCAGTCACTTGTGATGCCTTTGCAGCATCACCTCCCCTTCCTGCCACTGAAATCTGTACAGGGCAGGTAACAAGCTTCACAGACATGTTGCAGAGAGGGTCACCAGCCAGTGGGGTCCAGGAAACTGGGGCAGTGAGGAGCAGGGGAAGAAAGGGCTAATTATCCACCTCCATCCACAAAGAGATTGGTTTAGACAGCAGGAAAGATGAAAAGTCTCAAAGATGGAAGAGGAGGTGGAGGGAAAGGATCTCCTCCCATGCATGGACACAGCTAGGCACCACAGAGATGGTGGGTACAGCCAGGAGCAGGCTGTGAGCTGTGGACATGATCTTGCTCACCAGGCAAGGAGAAAACCAGCAAAATGGTGTCCTTCTAAATTTAGCAGACACCATGTATATCATCTCCCAACCCTTCACCCCCACAGCCCACTCCCAGAGCTATGTGAGGCTAATTTCCATGAAGGGCTGTCTTGGAAGAGACTCTTTCCATTCCAACCCATCTGCCAAGTGCAGGCAGCTTTCCCTAAACCAGCTCCCCTCTTGTGCAGCGTGCCAGCAGCACGGGCTGGGCTCCTCTCCACCTAAAACAACGCACCCATGGCACAGAGACAGCAGTTGCCTACAGACCACCTGCAAAGCAGCCTCCCCTCACTTGGGAACATGCAAGGGATGGGTGTTAACAGCAGGATCCTGCACATTTATTGTACCTCGTTGGTGAAGTCACCTCCCTCAGTTATTCTGTGGTTCACAGCCCCAGGATGGAGAGCAAGGGCAGAGCTCACCCTTCCCCTCAGGCAGATGTGCCAGCAGCTCCCTCCATGGCTCCTGCAGCCAGCAACTGCTACGTGGCATCCCTCCCACGGGGGTAGGAGCAAGCAGCTCCAGCTGAAGCAGTGATTCCAGTGCTGCTCTCCAGCCCTCTGCATCTGGCATGGCCACAGCACCAAGGGCAGGGTGTCTTCAGACAGTGCCAGGTGGTTGCTCTGTTCTGCAGCAGGTTGCATGTTCCCAAAGGAGAAGTGGACTATGACACTCAGAGGGGCAAAATCAGGAGGCTGAACTCCACTGTCTGCAACAAGAGGTCTTGTGATGGCCAAGGATGACCAGGAAGGAGGAAAGATAAAGGGATAAAGCTTTTGGGGTGATGGTACAGCCAAGCACCTCTCATCCTGCCATGGATGGGGGGGGCTCACCTCACCTCACCAAGTGGAGACCATCTAGATACAAAGCTTCACTTTTTGCCTCTTTTCATGGTGCTGAAGGACAAACTGGACCAAGCCTCACTCTGCATGTGTGCAGACACTGCTCCAGGTTTTGGTGGGGCCCAGCAGACCCTCCATCACTGGCAGGGCCTCTCTGGTCACACACAACCACACCAAATGTCCATATCTCTCCAGACACATGGGTGCACACCATACCCTGCTGTGAGTGGAGCCTGAGTTTTGGGATGCCAAAAGCAGACAACTTTAACCCCCTACATTTTTTACTTCAAACCTAAAACCTGAGGCCCACAGGTGGGTGAAGGTAAGATACAAGATGGGATCCCATCACTGCCTTCACAGGTTGGGAGTTCTATTCAGCACAACCCTCCACAACGTGTGGTATCACATTCAAGCTCGTGCCCACCACTACATCCCTGGCAGATCGGGTCCATCAGGTGAGTCTGGGCCCAAATTACAGCTTTGTAGCTTCAAGCTTTATAGGTTTTAAGTAATAACAAGCCATAGTCTCACATCTCAGATCAAGCTCCCTTTTGGAACATCCAAGCCCAGCAGGGAATGCTAAACCAGACAGGCAGGACCAGAAAACATTCCCATCCTACCTCTGCAAAGAGGAGCCTCCACACCCTTCCAGTCTGCCCCTGGGGTATCTGTCTGACAGGCAGAGCAAAGCTTTCTTGTTTAAGGCAGCCTAATCCTGTAACTCTTACATCAGTGGGGCAAGATCCTGGCTCTCTTGATTCACCCAAGATTGGGCCTTTCTTGAGTCACCCAAGGCTGGGATGCAGCTGGGAAGGAGCAAGAGAGGGGATGTGATTTGGGGCCATCACCCACCAGCCAGCTGAGCACAAGCAGTGATAATTCTCCCCTTTTCTCCACTTCCCTCCTGTCTCTTCAAACCCCTTTCAGCTTCACCTGGTGAGAGAGGCTCAACCTGAAGCCAGGCTGCAGCAGGGCTGTACCTGCATGTGTTAGTGAGTCAGAGCTGGCCAGACAGACAGACATACACCAGGCCTTCCTCTGCACAGCCCCTTTTAACTTCTCCCTCCTTGACATGCCCTCACCAGCAGTTTAAAGAGGCATTTTTCCCCCCACCCTGTCTTTTCTTTTCCTTTCAGCTCTTTTTTTCCCCCCTCTGTCTCCAGCCCTCCCAGTGGGTGGGGAAAATCCCGGGTGTCAAACTTCAAAAGGGAAGCCTGAGTTCACATCCCATTCGTGTCCAACACAACCACAGGCTCCTGCCTGCACCCACACCCGGGGCTGGCAGAGCTCCTGGGGCACTGCAAAGGATGCAGCCACTCTGCTGCCTGCCCTCCCTGCAGCTTTGGCTGGGGATGTCCGTTTGTCTGCCCATGGCTCAGTGCACCAGGCTAAGCCAGAGCTAAAGAGAGGGGTTTGGATGTAAAGCCCTTCTCAGAGGAGCTATAGGACAAGGATTCAGTCCCCTGCCAACAAACCCAGCCCAAAAGCAAAGCTCCTGAAAGTCAGCTTTGCAAGAAGGACCTTTCACCATCTCCTGTCTGCTCAGCACCGCATCCCTGACAGCAGCTTATTGGCACCACAGAGCCAGGAGACACCTCAGTGGCACAGCTCAGCCTTAGGATGCTTCACACCAAACGTTTCCCTTCATGCATTTGAATGTCACCCTGGGTCTGGGTGACTTTGCCAAAGCCTGTACCCAGATGAATGGAGAGGCTGGGCCAAGGAAGATGCAGAACACAGACAGACATGGAGGCACAAGGTGTGCTCTGTGCTGCTCAGGCAAAAAGCAGGAGGCACGAGGAGGCAGCCTGTGCTCTGTGAGGGCTTCAGTGAGCATCACAGAGTCATCACAGAATCATAGAATGGTGGGGTTGGAAGGGCCCTGCAGAGCTCACCCAGCTAAGCAGGTTCCCCTGGCTCAGGGGGCACAGGAACTTGTCCAGGTGGGGTTGGAAACCTCCTGAGAAGGAGCCTCCACACCCTCCCTGGGCAGCCTGGGCCAGGGCTCCCTCACCTCAGCACCAAAGGACTTTCTCCTTGTGTTCCAGTGGAACTGTGTTCCAGCTTCTGTCCATTACCCCTTGTCCTGTCCCTGGGCACTACAGAGAAAAGTGTCCCCCTATCCTCCTGACACCCACCCTTTAGGTACTGATCAGTGTTTATAAGGACCAGCCTTCTCTTCTCCAGGCTGAACAGCCCCAGGTCCCACAGCCTTTCCTCAGAAGATGAGGATGAACTGCTGGATGAAGCCACCCACACCAACCCTGCTGCTCCCTGCACACCACAGAGACACCAAGCTCAGCCTCACATTGCTCCTGCCTCCAGCAGCCCTGGCCCACACAAGCCACCTCCTTCACAGCTCCTGGTTTCCAGATTAGCAGAGCAGGGCAGTTTGGACCTGGTGCTTTCATAACAAACCTATTTTCTTTCCCCTAGTCGCCTGCAACAAAGAAAAGCAGGCACACAGACAGGAGAAGGAGATGTAGCATCTATTTGATTTTCTATTGTGCTCCTGAATAGTAAGTTAAAGCCTATTCACAGCTGATTTGGTTCTGTTTTCGATGGCATTGGAGACCCTCAGGCTTCACAGGGAGACAAGCTCTCCCACAGAAGAGCTGGCAGAAGCCTTGCAAAGTTAGGAGCCAGGTCAGTTCTGGGAGGTGAGTCAGAAACTCCACACAGAGAAGAAAAGGGAGATGCTCAGAGCAGGAGAGCCCAGCCCCACAGCTCGAGACTGGAAACAGCTTCTCTCCCTGCCAGGAGCAGTGAGAAACGTCAGAGTGGCATTTTGTTGAGAGGGGATGAGCAGGAGCGTGGGAGGATGTGTTGATGCTCCCTCCCTAGAGGAAAGGGCACAGTTTTCAGTGAGAAAAGGCTGTCCTCCTGGCTCAATAGCAGTGCCAGGGAGGACAGGGATGGGCAGCACTGCAGCCTCCCCTGACACTCAGGGATATGTCAGAGCAGCTCTGACACTCAGGTCAACCTGCAGCATCTCTGGCAGCTCGACTCTGCCCTGTTGCTTTGCAAGCACCAACACCACAGCTCAGTCCTTCCCTTCCCAGGGCATCAGATGTGTTTGGATGCAGCATCCTGAGCCACAGCAGTGAGCACTGCCTGGGAACACCCTGCACATGGGCTCAGCAGGGCTACCAGGATCATCAGGGGACTGGAACATCTTTCTGATGAGGAAAGGCTGTGGGAGCTGGGGCTGTTCAGGAGAAAAGGAGGCTGAGGGAGGGACCTCAGCAACACTTATCAGTACCTAAAGGGTGGGTGTCAGGAGGGTTTTCTGTTGTATCCAGTGACAGGACAAGGGACAATGGACAGAAGCTGGAACACAAACAGTTCCATTTAAACATAAGAAAAAACTATTTCCCTGTTGAGCTGAGGGAGCCCTGGCCCAGGCTGCCCAGGGAGGGTGTGGAGGCTCCTTCTCAGGAGGTTTCCAAACCCACCTGGACACGTTCCTGTGCCCCCTGAGCGAGGGGAACCTGCTTGAGCAGGGATTGGGCTGGGTGAGCTCTGCAGGGCCCTTCCAACCCCACCATGCTGGGGTTCTATGATTCTCTCAAGCATCCATTTGGAGCACAGGACCAGATATCAGGATACACAGGACACCAAGCTACTCAAAGGTTCAAATAATGGTTCCCAAATACAGCACTGGGGCTGGAGACATGCTCCCATCACAGATACCTGCTCTGAAAATACCTCCCACGAGCATGGTTCCAGCAAGATGCTCACCTCCACCACCTCACAGAGCCAGCTGAGTGCTGAGAAGCTAGTCATGGTTTTCCATGCAGCCCACAGTGCCCAGCAAACATCCAGCCTGTGTCTAATCTGATGGAAAGCTGCTTTTGATTGCCTTTGCCCCCTGCTTCTCCTCCAGGTAAACAGATAGCCCAGAGCACACAATCATGCAGATGTGGGGAGGATGCTTTGAGCAGCAATGGAAGGAGCTGCTGCTCCAGGATTGATGGGATGAGCCTTGATTTTAAGGAAGGGCTCAAACACCCTGGAGCTGCAGGAGGGGCGTGGGAGGGGGATGTACTTGCAGTGAGGTAACCAAATGGCAGCAGCCACCTCTCCTGTTGTGAGGCCTTCCTGAGGAGAGGCTGGGCACAAGGTCTTCAGCAACTCCCCAGGACTGCTCCCAGGAAACCCTTCAGCTCCTCCAAAGGGCTTCCAGTGTAGGCCCCAGGCAGGAGGCCAGGAGCCAGGAGAAGGGGGCTGCCATCCCTCCAGCCTGTGAGCCACGGGGGATGCACGTGACTGGCTGCTAGCTTGGATTTCCAAGCCCTGCAACAGCACCAGCTGCTCCTGCCCATCCCTCTCCCCCCCAAAAGAGGCCCACAGATCAGGTTTCCCTGGCCCCTATATCCAGGTGAGTCCCTACAGACTTGACTGCCATCCCCTTCTCTCCTGCCATCCCCCAGAGACTCTGGAGCAGCCTTTTGACAGGGAGAGTTGGAGCATCCTGCAGCTCCAGCCAACGTGTGCCAAGGGGAACCAGCACGTCTGACCTCCCAGCAGCCCAGGGCATGCAAGAGCTGCATTGGGCAGGGACTCACCCTGGCAGAAACCAGATCTGAGCCACTCCAGAACCAAAAATAACCCAGCAGCTGCCCGGGAAAAGAGGAGAGGCAAGCGAACACGGATCATGTACATGTGAGGAGGGGAGTCATCTGCACCCATCCTCAGGGATAAGGCAGGGAGTGTGGCTTTTCAGGGCAATTCAGGGGGTAACAGCAGAGCAGTGGTGTAAAACAGCCCTTCAGGCCTTTTTGGGCAGCAAAGCAGCAGCAGGCTGATAGCCCCAGGGTCCCATCCTCCATCTGGGGAAGAGCTGCCCAGAGCCCAGGGGCAGCTGTGCTGAGGAGCAGAGACCCCACTCCAGCCTTCCTCTCTTTCCCCAGAGGCAGCAGCAGCCAGAGCAGCTGGGAGCTTGGAGAACTTTCAAACTCATGCTGGGTGGGAGGATGCTCTCCTGTCCCCAGTAGCTCCAGCAACAAATACCCACAGAGACTCTCCCAGCCCACACAGGAGTGAAGTGTGCTCAGGGCAGGTTGGAGAAGCAGAGAAGAGAATCCAGATGTGCAAAGCAAACAGTCAGGAGGCACTACCAGAGCCTTTGGTGCAGCCACACCTTGTGTTTGCAATGAGCCCTGATCTTCTCAGGGAGGAGGAAGAAGAGGTTTTTGTGCCTTGGGTTAGATGTGATGGCCACCCAGGGTAAGGGAGGGGATGAATTCCCACAAAGGAGCAGGAATGGACACTCACTCACCAAAAGCCTTCCCTACCAGCACTGGAAGGGTGCAGCCCCTTCTCCAAGACTTTAAAGATCTCTGCCATGCAGAAACACTTTCCCTGAGAGATGTTCCCAAGAAAGGCCACAGAACTTCCATACCAGCAACCAGGATTTTCCAAATCCCACAACTACACATTGATCTCTACCAGGGCTGAGGCACAGGGTTAGGCTGAACTTAACAAACCCTAACCTCAGAGGAGCAGCAGGTAACATCTCTATGTCAACCCTTACCTCCATGAGTCATTGCTCCCTGATCATTCCCAAATCTTCCACTGTCTTTACTTCTTCCTGGCAGCCACACTCACAACTTGATGTGTTTCAGGACCTGCCACCTCAGAGCAGGTCAACACCTGCCCGAAAACTGAAGCAAGGAGCAGAAAAGCCTGGCACAAGTCACTCAGCACCCCAACTTCATCAGCCCTCTGAAGGCACTGGCATGGCTCAGCTCCAAGCACTGCTACCACAGCCCAAGGGAAGGCATTCACAGGGCACACCTCATGGGAAAGCTCGATGACACAGGGCTGAGCTGACCTCAGAGAGCAGAGCCATGGCAGACCTGACCTCAAGGGGAAGGCAAGAGGGAGGGGAGCTGGCAAGAGCAAAGTGAGGGCACAGAGTTATAGGGTGCCAGTGCTTGCATTCAGCTGCTGCTTCCCAGGGTTGTGCACAGCACTGGGGCTGCTCCTGCTTTCCCTCAGACAGCATCCCCAGGCAGGAGGAGACAAGGAGGAGCTCAGCACTGCTGGAGCCACTGTCCTCCCTGCTCAGGCAGCAGGAGAAGGAAGCAGCAATAAACAGGTTTTGGGCCCCTCAGCAGCACTGCCCAAGCCCACACAGCACTTCACCTCCTTCCCTCAGCATCCCTGTGTCTGTAGAGACAGAAGGAACAGTTCCATTTCCTAGACCTGGGTTATAGTGGCTGGGGAAGGATGGAGCCAGTTCCTCTTAAACTCCCCTCACTACAACAAAGACACTGAGGGGCTGGAGCATGTCCAGAGCTGGGGAAGGGGCTGGAGCACAAGTGTGATGATCTTAAAGATCTTTTCCTACTGAAATGAGTGTCTGGTTGATTTCTCAGCCCTGGGGTTCTGCACCAGCTGGAGGGGAGTGTCATCTTCCCACTGCCCCAGCTCCTGGTGCAAGAAGAGCCATGGAGGAAACCCTTACACAGGGCTGTTTCTTCCTCAGAAAGGCTCATCCACACAGGGAGGAAGAAGAGGTAGCCCTGGCACTTCCCAATCCCAGCATCATCTCCCTGCAATGGTTTAGGCAGAGCTGCTCCATCCAGCTGTTCCTGACACTCTGCTCACTGTGCTGCTTCAGAACCTCAGCACAGGTTTGGAGCAGACTCTCTGGTTGCCACTGCCTCTTGTCTTCTGGGCAGGAGGTTTTAGAGCCTGGTACTGCTCACCATGCACAACCAATCTTACTGGTGTGGGGAAAAAACCCTTCACTGCTCTCCAATGTGGGTCCCCAAAACACCTACCAGTGATTCAGACATTGCCACCCTGACCCTCAGCATCCTGAAGAGCTGAGTGCTAACTCAAAGCAAGCAGGAGCTCCACGCTGGTGCTCAGCAACAGCTAAAAGCCTTTCATTTCCTTCCACTTGCTCTCTCTTCTTAAGCTAGTCACCAATACCTTGGGAAACACAGGCTAGAGAGACTTAGGATTTATTTTTGAGAGCTTAACATCCATTATGCTCTTAAAAAATTTATGCCCTTAAGCATCTCCACAGTGGCTGCTGAACACCCAGCAGAAAAATTTCATCCATTGCTTAAGCCTGACAAGTCTCACCTTCCAGAGAGCCCCAGAAAAACCTGGCAAGAGCCTCAGCTTCAGCCCTGGGCTCCTCAGACCTGACCCAGCACCACCTCCCCCCCCCCACAAAAGAGACAGAGACACCAGAGGTGAGGTTTATATCCCAGAGCAACCACAGCACACTGCCTTTGCTGCAGCTGACCCTGGCAGGACAGCTTGATGTGTCAGTTGGAAATGCAATTAACTTCGATGTGCAAAGGGATAAGGGAAGAACTGAGGTTCCTATGGATGCAGTTGCTTGGCTCTTCATTCCTCTAGCAACCTTAGCCTAGCAATGTTACCCACATTTCATTTCTACCCTTTCCAGAGCAAGGAAAGTTCCTTTCAGCCTTGGAAACGTCAGTGCACATGGCAAAGTCCTGCAGTGTGCAAAGCAGCACTGCACCCAGGAGCTGTTTGCAACCACCCTCACCTCCAGGACCCTCAACCCACAGCTCCTTCTGCCTCCTCCCACCACCTCCTGCGTTTCACTCTTTGGGGCTCCCGTTCCAGTGTCAGAGCAGGAAGGGTCCAGGCTCAGTCTGGGTCTGAGTGGGACTGTGCCAGAAGCAATCAGCTTGGGGGATGTGGAGGGAAGCAGCAGCCTTGGTGCAGGGCTCCTCCAGGCACCTGCTGCAACACAAACCATCACAACATGTTAGGCAGTGGTGAGGCTGCTGGTACAAGGTTCCTGAATGGCAGACAAAGGAGAAGAAGGAAAGAGGAATAAGCAACAGAGCTAGGCAGGCCTGGAGGAGAGCTTCCCTGTGCCCTCTTCCACCAGACTGCTTCACCAGGTCTCTGTTCAGTCCATGAACACTCCTCAAATGCTGTACAAGAGCTCACACAGCCTCACAGGCATGGCACACACACGGACAGGAGCTGCTTGTGAGGCAGCAAATTGCCAATGTTGCAGCACCAAGGAAGGCAGGGAGCACTGGGAGTAAGTGATGAGACCAAGGTCAGGCAGCGTTACTGCCCAGCACATGGCCCAAACCACCTCACATGGCCCCTGAACAGCCCCTGGAGAGCAGCCAGGCACAGCAAGAGATGTCAGACTGAGCCCCAACCCTCTCCCCTGCATCCAGGCATGACAATTTTTTTCCTTCCAATACCATCATCTCCAGTCACACCTTGCTAGAAAGGACACACTGGTCACTCTGTGCTCCACTCACATGCTGCAGGGAGCTGGCCACAACCAGGAAAGAATGACCCCCCCAGGCTCCTTCTTTCAGCATCTATGAGGCAGCAGGCTGGCTGCACCTGCAGCACAGAAGCAGCACAGGCTCCCTGCACCCCGGGCTCCTCGCTAGATGCAACAGCCAGCAGCTCGCCCCAGGCAGCCTCTCCCACTCCACTGCTTCCTTCTGTACAGAAAAGCACCCAGGGCAGACTCTGCTGCAGCCCAGAAGGGCCTTTCTGCTGCCTTCAATGTGCCCAGGAGGTCACAGCTGTGTGGGTTGTGACCCAGCATCCAACCACATGTCCCTGCATCACAGGTCCCTCCATAGCCAGAAGCTTTGATGGGCTTCAGCCCTTCTTCTCCCACGGTGCCACTCACACACCAGGGGCTTTCTGCACCTCAGGGAAGAGTTCCTCCACTCTGGGGACAAATTTCACCCAGACAACCCCAAATCCAAGCAAGACCAGCAGCTCTGGCTGCTGCCAGCCATGCTGGACCAGGCAGCAGGCTGAAAGCAGCATGGACAGGAGCCTGGACTCAAAGGATGAACCAGCTGGAGCCCAGTTCCAAGCAGGATCAGGAGTGGTTGATATTGTCTCCAACACCTGCACCCAGGAAGGGAATAGGATCGAGTGCAGCCTCTGAGCAGGCAAGCACCCAACAGCCCAGGAGAGAAAGGCTGAGTCAAAACCAGCAGGCTCAGCCTTGCCACCCAAGCCCTCTCCTTGCCTTCACACCGATGACAGCCCATGGGGAGACACAGCCTGTGACCCTGGGCAGCACGAGCAGGCCTGGGGCATCTGCCCCTGAGCATCACATCACCCAGCACAAGCCAGCTCTGCTACAGGCTCCCTGCAGCTTCACAGCCCTCCCCACTCCTTTCATTTTGGTGGTTATTCCTGCTTTTCCAGTCGGTGAGGTTCCTGTGCTGCACTCCAGCTGCCCCTCTCCAGCACATTTGCCTGCCAGAAGGATTTCATCCACCTCCACTGAGGCTCAGAGCACACTGAGAACCAGGACTGCCAGGACAGGGCAGCAGGGACAAAGCAATTGGAGGCATCCAGGTGCCAGCTGGGTCAGATGTTTCACAAACACTCCCCATCACAGTCCCAGAACAGGGTCACTCACCCCGCTGTGCCCCCACCACCACACAGCCCAGGCTGCCCCACGGCAGGCAGGAGCTGCCAGGGGCTGGATGCTCGGCTGTCATCTCATCTGGCTTTGCACAAGCTGTCTAGAGGTAGCTGCTGGCAAAGGGCCAGGCAAGCCACGGTGGCTTTGATGTGGGTGTCTGCTGGGCACACGCCAGGGCCAGCCCAGGGTGCTTGGCTAGAGGCTGCCAGACCGAATTACACCGGGGGATGGCGATGGGAGAGAAATCTCCCGGTCACAGCCGTGCCACGGTGACACGAGACCCCGGCCCATCGCTGCTCCGCGCTCCCTCCAGAGCTTTGCATCAGGGCTCCCGAGCTGCCTCTCCCTTGCGAGCAACCAGCCCCGGGGGTGACACGGAGAGCTCCGGAGCACCGGGCAGCGGCAGCCCGGCAGCGGCCGGCCCCGGAGCACCGGAGCAGCGGCCGCAGGATGGTGCGGGGCGGCGCGGGGGGAGGGATGCGGGAGCGCAGATGCTGCAGCCCCGGGCGCGGCGATGCCCACGGCACCGAAGGAGTTACGGAGCGCAGGAGATGTCGTTCGTAACGAAGGCCACGCGTGTGATTTGGATCTTTAAAAAGCCCACAGCCCAGGTTGCCGGGCTCCGTTAAAGGAGCTCGCTCGGGCACAGCCGCTGCTCCTTTAAGGTATTTAACAACAAAGTGGGTGAACGCGCTGGCTCCTCCCCGAGAACGGCACGTTCATTCCCTCCGGGTCCCCTCGCCCCAGCCACGCGAGTGGCAGCGGGGACCCCCCACGCCTGGCCCCGCACTACCGCTCCCGGCATCCCCCGGCACCCCCGGGCTCGCTCCCTGACGGGGGTTGTAGTCCTCTTCCTCCTCCTCCTCCTCAGTCGGTCCATGCTCGGGGCGTGGGGGCTGCTGCTGTGCTGGGGAAGGCAGCAGCTTCCATCGCCGTTAACCCTTTCGTGCCCGGCACGAGTGCACACGCCTTGAGACACTCTCAGCGAGGGGAGGGACCTCCACAGTGCCTGGAGCAGGCAGGTCTCATGCGGCATCCCCTTCATTGCCCACAGCTCCAAATGTAACAGCATTTTTTGCCCTGAGTGCCCTCCCCTGCAGAGCTGGCAACCACAGGGAGCTGGGCAGGATCAGCTGTTTGGGTTGCTCTCAATGCCCAGCTTTGCCTCCTGGCAGGAGGTGGACTTGCTGGAGATGGGCAATTCCTATCACAGGAGTTGCCCAAGGGCCCCTCCCTCCCTAAAATTCTGCCTGTGTGGTAAGACAGGCCCTGCCCTGTGCAGAATAGCATCTAAAAACCACAGGACAGGGTAGGTAGGATGGTAAGCAGAGGCAGAGTTAGCCCTACATCACAGGTGCCTGGTCTCCTTGCCCTCCTGTTGCCATAAGTCAGCTGCTCTGCTCTGAGCCCACTGGCCCCATCCCCAGAGGGGAGCACAGCTACAAATCCTGCTCAGTCCCCAGAAAGTCCCATCCTGCTCCGCCCAGGATAGATGGGAAAGAGATCTGCAGGTAACATCCCTCATTCCTGTTGGAATAGGGAAAGGGCCATGCTCCAGCACACACACATGTTTACAGGTAGGATACAGGATCAGACCATGCCCAGGCACCAACCCCTGGCTGCACAGCGCTAAAGACTTCAGAACATTTGATCTAGTCATTAAATAGCATTGCTACCAGATACCACAGCCCTGCAAACAGCCCTGGGCATCTCATCCCTCCTGGAAGTGATGTTCTAGGGCAGCAGCAGTGAGATCCCAAAGCAGGTCCCCAGTCACCTCCAGTTGCCTGGATGTGGTGGCCACATCTACAGCCTCCAACCTGGTGCCAAATGCAGTAAAGATCTTTGGGGCCTTTCTCTTGGTTTCTCCTCAGGACAATGCACTGATCCCAGGATGGAGAGGCAGCCTGACGGCTCAGCACACATGGGGACAAAAGCACACTTCCCAGGCAGAGCCATGATCTCAATTCTCCTGCATCAGGAACCTACCCTCAGGAACCTACCCTGACCCCTCTGCAGCCCCAATCTCCAGTTCCACCTAGATGAGAGCCAGTGCTGAGCTCAGACAGCCTTCATGGACAGAAACACCCCAGGTTTTCTACCATTTCAGCACAGCTCCTGCCCATCAGCCAGGAAAGTACCCAGGTAGCTGAGCACAGCCCAGAGCCACACAGCCCTGCAGCCAGGCTGAGCCTCAGTGCCATCACCACTGCAAGCTGCAGGACTCAGGGCACCTGCACATCACTGCAAGTGATTGCAGAGGCTGTGGGTACTTTGACCATTGCAACAGCTCAGAAATGCTGAGGAGAGCTATGGGGCTGCTGCTGATGCTGAGGAGAGCCGTAGGGATCCCTCACCCCCTGGGGAAGGTGAGCACCACAGCCATCGGAGAGCTGTGATGAGCTCCCAGTGTGGCAGGATCCAGGGGAGCACCTCATCCAAGGTGTGAAACAGTAGTTTGCTAGTTTTTCCCCTTTCCCCAGAGGAGCAGCTCCTAAGCTTGCCACATACAGTTTATCTTGCAGCTTTAGCATCCTGCAACAGTTCTGCAGGAAATCCTTCTGCTCCAAATGCCAGAAACAAGGAGATAAGGCACTAGCAAAGACCAGCACAGTAGGACATGCTTGCTAGAGACCTGGGGAAGCAGCTGGGCTAGAAGCTTCACAATGCTGCCATGGCAGAGTATCACACCAGTGACTCTGCACCTCAGGCAAGCCAAGCAAATCCCACCCAGACCAACTGGAACACTGCAGGCTCCCCACAGACACCCACAGCTCTGCTCACATCAGCAGCAGCTCATTCTCCCCCAGCTTCAGCAAGGAGCAGATCTGCTACAGGCACAGCCAGCCAGCAGCAAAAGCATGCATGGGCTAAAAAAGCAGCAGCACAGGCAGAGGCTCCCTTCTGCTTTGGGTCACATCACCAACATTTGCCCACTCACAGCAGGATAAGCTGCAGAGAGGATCAGCAATTAAATCCTGGTAGCAATTACCTCCTCAATTCCACCCTCCCAGGATCAGTCAAAGCAAGAGGCATGCAATTCCCAACCAAGGGGACCTCCCAGCACTTTGGTAGGGGCACAGAAAGCACCAGGAGAGTTTGTGAGCACCACCTTGGGCACAGGGGTGGGTTTAGGCTCTGCTTGGCCATGCAGCAGTCAGAGACCACGGAGCAACAGCAGGAAAGCTTACAGGTTGCACCTATACCCTGCACTGCACGGCCCAGGGGATGAAAACTGGAGGAAATGAATAGGTGAAGTTAGGTAGGAACAGACCAGATCAAAGTACTGGACACTTCATCCATGTCCCATGCCACAGTGGTGCTTGGGAGGCACGATGCAGCTCTCCAGCTAAAGGCATGGAGGAACAATCATTCAATAGATGTCTTTTTTCAGTGTGGTTTTATCCCTGTTTCCTCCAGGGTTTTACATAATGTATTTGTCAGTGGCACCAGAGCTGTGAGAAAGAGCCAACAGCTATGGTGGTGGGGTGACAGCCTCACTTGCTCAGTACTGATGGATACACTACTCCAAGGACTGCCAGCTTCTGCAGCCACTGTGGCCCATCCCCAACGTGCTGCAGCAGCCTCTGTGGGTCTCTGCTACAGACCCTCATAAGATGGGGAGCAGCTTGAGGGGCCAGGGAACACAGTGCCTGCCCAGCACAGGGGAGGGGGAGCTGGCAGAAACCAGCCCTGCTCCCAGAGCTCAGCCTGAAAACCTTGTTCTGGCTTGTTTTCCCACTAGCTTTGGGTGCTTGACTTGTAATAAGCAAGCCTGAAAAGCAGGCTCCTTTTCAGACATGCCAGGCACCCACAGCTCCAACTCGTAGACGCGTCTCCAGGGACTCGAGTTCCAGGTGCACCCAAAAAGAACCCTCATGTTGCAGCCAATACCCAAATGCCTCAGCTTCCTTGTCTGAGAAAACCTGGGCAATGCCCAGGCCTGGGACTCTGAGGCTCAAGGGGAAATTGCTCTGTAGCAGCCAGTCTAATTGCACTGAAATTATGAGCTCAAGCAGTAAATTCGTGTCTGTGTTGGTTGCTCTGGGTGGCAAAGCTGCGCCGGCAAGCACCTGATCTCAGCTGGCTGCAACTTCACGTTGCATTGGGAAGGGAAGGAGGGGGTTAATGAAGGAGAGCATTGCCAGTTGGAAGTGCTACCTAAAAAGGGTTTCTCCTACTAGCTGAAGCAAAATGGTTTCCCTTGCCAGCTTGTTTACTCTGCAGCTGAGAGCAGTGAACCGCCAGCTTTTGCTGCTGGAGTCTGCGGCGGGATCCACGGCTGCAAAAGCTGCCCTGGCATCAGGACATGGGCAGAGCTGCACCCACTGGGGTCCAGCTGCACCTTCCCAGCCCAGGGCCAGCCCTACAGCACCCACACCAGCCTGGTCCCCAAGGACTAGCAGCATGGACACTGGGAAGTGTGCAGCTACAACCCTCCAGACAGCAAATCCCAAGCCCATCCTCCTTTCCTTTGGGGAAATGATGGTACTGGCCACTTAATGACCAGTTAAAAGCTGCAATTACTTTGGTAATGGTTATAGACCAACTGTCCCCTACAACAGTAGGGACCTTAAGGCCTTTTCCCATGGGAAGGGCACACAAACTCCAGCAGAGACCAGGGACAGGACACAGAGATCTTCCTGGGAAAGGCAAGCACCAAACAAACCCTTCCTGCCCCAGCTTGCTGCTACAGAGCCAGAAAATGGACAAAACTCATTATCCTCTGTAGAAAAGCAAAGCTCACAGCTATGTGCCAAGACAGGTATCAGCCAGATTCCTGTCTCTGGGAGATGTTGGAGTCCATGGGCCAAGTTGAAGCTGCAGAGCTTTCACAGCCCATCCCAGCTCCAGGATTAAAGCCACCATGTCTGCAAACAAAACACTTGTGTCTGAGGAGAGGAGAGGAGAGGAGAGGAGAGGAGAGGAGAGGAGAGGAGAGGAGAGGAGAGGAGAGGAGAGGAGAGGAGAGGAGAGGAGAGGAGAGGAGAGGAGAGGAAGCCTGTGCCCAGCAGTCAGCATGAGGATCAGGCCCATGTTTTATAGTCTTTATATTAATTAACCAGAGTCTAAATAAGATTAAAGTTTTAATTCCATCTTCATCTCCTAGAGGCTCCTGCTGTGCTCTTGGGTTTTCCTGGTGCCACGAAGCAATTCTGGCAGCTACAGCAGAGGACACTGACAGCCAGAAACAGCAGCATCTCCTGCCTCAGGGGTGCCCCACTGTGCCTGATCAGCCTCGAGGATGCCCCAGCCTCTGCACCTCCAGGAAGCCAGCACTGCTCCAAGCAGAGCCCTGCAAAGTCCACCTGGCCCTCCACTTAAAGCCACGAGCAGAGGCCAGCAGGCCCACGCTGTGGTTAAAGAGCAGAGGGCTAGCAGAGGGCTACTGCCCTGAGGCCAGGCTGCAAACCTGAGCAGAGGTGGGATGGTGAGCGAGAGCTTGATGGGGGGATGTCTGCCAGGGCAATGCTTTGGGGCTGGCACAGCCCACACTGCCCAAGCCACCCCATAGCAGGCAGCTGGCAGGCAATTTGGGCTCTTAGCCTGAACCACCTAGGCTGGAGTTTTACAGCTGGAGATGAGCCAGAGAGCAGCAAATGCCAGCTGAGCAAAAGAGGTAATGACTGCCTGTGCTGGCTGGGTGAAAGATGTGGCACAGGCTGGCAGCAGCAGTACTCACTGTCCTGGTTCCCTGGTGCCCAGGAGACCAGAGAAAACACTGCAGAGCTGCAGCTGGGGCTCTGTCCACAGACACCAACACCCCATGAGGGCAGAGCCTTTGATCTCACCAGGTGACAGTAAAGCCTGGCTCCAGCTACCAAAGCACTCAAAGCTCATCAATGGCCTCTGTGATGTGCCCCAAACCCCAGCCCTGCTGCACCTCATGTTTTCCACACAGACTAGCTCTGGGTATCACCACCTGCAGCACAGCCACAGCCTTGGAAGAGCCAAGCTGCAGCCAGGAAGGACTGCAAGGGAGAAAGACAGACAGAAGGACACAGCACAATGCCCCATCTCCAAGTCTGCCCACACACACCTCCTTCAGCTACAGTCACACTCTAAGCAGGGCTGTGATTATTCTCCATGCTATGAACAAGGAAAGCGGGTCAAGAGCATCCTACAAGAGCTTGGGATGCACTGAGTGTCATTCACCCCAGTTGGTGTGGCTGAGGGCAGGTTGTGGAGAAGGTTGCATAAGGAAGGAGGACTGAAGCAGCTGCCACTCAGGGGACAACGAGCTGCCTCAGCTCAGGTGCTGCCTCAAGCTCTCTTCCACAGGGAGAAAACCCTCTGTGGCACAGAGGACCTGCTCCCCTTTGCTTAGGTGGAGGACACAGGTGAGCTGATCCAGGGGAGCCCAGCTAAGTGAGAAAGCAAGCAAAGCCCAAGCCCTCCAAGCACAGCCCCACAGAGCACAGGCTTTGCACAGTGCCCTGCCAGGGACAAGGTGATGAGCCCTGTGGCCACTCTGCACAATTGCCACTGCATTTTGGAGGTTGGGCTGCATCAACAGCAGCTTCAGAGATTTGCTATCCAGGAGGTTCCCCACAACCTACAGGCACAAGGCTGCCCATCACCACAGCTAAGGTATTGCACCCCAAAGCAAGCACTCAGCATGGGGAACCTCCACAGTCAGTGGGGAAACCTCCTCCTCTCTCCTGCCTTCTGTTGATGCCACTTCAGAAGCAGCTCTGCAGCTCATGCTGTCCCAGCACTGTGATCCCTCCTAAGCCCCCCAGCTCATGGCTCTTTCTCCCACCCAGATACTGCAGCCCCCTGCCCCAACCCTCCTCCCCAGCTACACACTTGCCCCCAGCTCTTACCTACAAGCCAAGGGCTGCTCCTCTGCAGGGACCCCAGCTTCCTGAGCACTGCTGGGTCCCTCAGGGGCCAGGTCCTTTAAGCAACAAGCACAGGGACATCCCTGAGCCCCCACACCTCCCTACCCACCCACCAGAGCCCGCCCAGCCCCCTCCCATGGAAAGCCCCCAGTGAGGGGGCACCGGTTGGGCAGGGGCCCGCCTGCCCTGCAGACTCCAGGCACCTGTGTGTAACAAGGTGAGGTGAGAGCCCTTAGTTAGCAACAGCCCGGCCATGGTGTGATTGGGGCTCGTTGTGAGCAACGACCGATGCACGGTCCCGGTGCCCCCGGGAGCGGGGTGGGGGGGAAACATACGACTCCTCTGTATCAGACGTGGGGTGCAGATGAGTGTTTGCGGGGGGAGCCCAGCAGTGCTGCGCTGCTGCCAGCGCTCCTGAACCCTGCCCGCTGCGGGGCTGCGGGGCTGCGGGGCTGCGGGGCTGCGGGGCTGCGGGGCGGGGCAAAGGGCCGCCATGTGTGCGTGAGGAGTGCCGGTACCACCGAGGATGCTGCGGATCGGCAGCGAGTGCCTGTGAGAAGGCTGCGGGGGACCCAGGACCCGCGGCGAGCGGAGCGGGGCGGAGCGGGGCGGCCCTTTGCCGCGTCCCCGGGGGCTGCCCCCGCCCTCGGGGCCGCCCACCGGGGCAAGGGGCCGCCCCCGCTCACCTGCGCTGGGAGGGGAGCGGCGCGGGGCAGGCGGTACCGGGCCCCCCGCGGCGGGGCGCGGCCCAGCCCCGTCCCGGCCGAGCCCCCGCCGGGTCCCGCCGCCCGCGCCGCGCCGAGCCGCGCCTGTCAGCGTTTGAACGGCGCCGGGGACCCGCCGAGCCGCCATTGGCCGCCGCGCCCGTCCGTCACGCGTCCCGCCGCCTCCCCGTTGGCCGCGCGCGCCGGGGGGGGCGGGGCGTGTCCGGCCCCGCGCTATAAAAGGCGGGGGCAGGGCGGGCGCGCGCTCAGTGCCGCCGCGCGACAGGTACCGGGCGGCGCGAGAGCCGCGGGGCCGTGGGGGGGGCGGAGCGGAGCGCGCGCGAGGGCAGCGGCGGGAGCGCGCGCGCGCGGAGGGGAGGGGGCGGGGCCGGGGGCGGGGCCGCCGCGCGCGGGGGGGCGGGGCGGGGGCGCGCGCGGCGCTGGTGCTGGTGCTGGTGGCGCTGCCTGCACGCGCCGAGGCTGCACCGAGCGCGGCGGCGGCAGCAGCGGGAGCCACCGGCGCGCGCGGCGATGCCCGCTCAGCTCCCGCCGCTGGCCGCCCCCTGAAGACGACCCCTCGCTATTCCCCTGCAGCCCTCCCTCCCTCTCCGGCCACCTCCGGCTCTTTCCCCCCCTTTCCCCTTTCCCCTTCCCCCCCCTTCTATTTCCCTCTCCCCCCCCATCCCCCCTCCGCCTCTTTATCCTCTTTTTTTTTCCCCTTCTCTATTATTATTATTATTATCATTATCACTATTTTCGCGACCCTCCGCACGCTCCCGGCTGCCGTGTGGATGCGGCCCGGGCTGCCTGGCTGCGCGGGTGGCGAGAGCAGATGCTGAGGGGCCGGAGGAGGATGGAGTGCACCCTCGATGCGCAGAGTTTGATCAGTATTTCCCTGCGGAAGATCCACAGCTCCCGCACTCAGCGAGGCGGCATCAAGCTCCACAAGAACCTGCTCGTCTCTTATGTGCTCCGCAACGCCCGGCAGCTCTACCTGAGCGAGCGCTACGCCGAGCTCTACCGCCGCCAGCAGCACTACCCCGACGGTGCCCCGCTCCTCGCCATGCCCGCCTGCCCGCCGCCCGCCGCCGCCGCCGCCCCGCCGGAGCTGGCGGGGCTCCCGCTGCCCGCTGACACGCAGGACCGCGAAGCGCGAAGCTGCGCGGCTGTGCGGGGCGGTGCGGAGCTGCTGGAGGTGCCGGTGTGCGCGGTACCCCCGGAGCTGCAACGAGCGCCTTGCAGAGACTCGTCCCCGGGCTTTTACCGGGCCGCCGGCAGCGCCTGTCCCGGTGGAGGCGGCGGCGGCAACGCGCCCTCGGGGCTGCTCTACGCCGCCGGCTGTGACTTCGGGAGCGGCGGGGCACCGCACTGTAGCAGCCGCACCACGGTGCTGGATTTGGACACTCACGTCGTGACCACGGTGGAGAACGGGTACTTGCACCAGGACTGCTGCTCGCAGTGTCCCTGCTGCTGCCAACCGGCACCGGGGCTCGCCTCCCCGCCGCCCACCCCCGGCACCAAGCGCAAGTATTACCCGGGGCAGGAGGAGGAAGAGGAGGGGGTGGAGGAAGGGGAGCCGGGGGGAGGCGGGGTGGCGGGCGGCCCCCCCTTCGCCCCGTGCACTAAACGCGCCCGTTTCGAGGAGTACAGCGCCGAGCACCCCCAGGACTCTTCTAACATCTCCAACTTGATCTCCATCTTCGGCTCCGGTTTCACGGGGCTGGTGAGCCGGCAGCAGGCGGACTCGGAGCAGCCCCTCAACGGGCAGCTGTGCAGCAAGCAGGCGCTGGCGAGCCTGGGAGCCTGGACTCGGGCCATCGTCGCGTTTTAGAGAGGAGCGGGGGAAGCAAAAAGAAGAGGGGTTGGTGGGGAGGGTGGGGGGAGGGTGGTGGTGGTTGCAAAACGGGGGTGCGATCCGAGGGGACAGCGGCTCCGGAGAGGGGGGGACCCTGAGACAAAGGAGGGGAGGAGGGGGTTGGGGAGAGGGAAGGGGGGGTGGGGGGTGCCGGGGGGTGCCGAGGGGTGCGCAGGGGAGGTGGGAGGGCAGAGCCACGCTAGTGTTTTATAAATTGTACAATAAAGGAAAAAAAATCGAAGATCCTGGGACTTTATTTTTGCAGAGACGAGGGGGGGGGGGTGGAAAAAGCAACAACAACAACAAAAAGGCAAACAAACCAAAACAAAACAAAAACCAACCGAGAGCGAAGCACCTATTTAAATAATCCTCTTTGTGTCCGCCCGGGGCTCTCGGCGCTGGGTTTGTTTCCCGGGGCCGGTGCTGGAGGTGGGGGGAAGCGCCACGTGAGAGCCGGGCCCCGCCGCACCGGCCCCGGGACCCCCCTTCCCGCGGGGTCCCGCCGCCCCCGGCCCGCTTGGGTTGGAAGAGGAGGTGGGGAGGAAGGCAAGAAAGGAACCGCTGCCGGTTCTCGCTTTTGTGTGTTTCTTTAGATATTAAAAAGAACCACAAAAAAACCCCCAACCCCTCGAATCGGGCAGAAACGCGACCACTGCAACTTTCCTCCCGGCAGAAACGTGCGCGGTGGGACCTCCCCGTCCCCCTGACTTGCGCCGGGGTGAGACCGGAGGCTGGATCTGCAGGGCGGGGGTGGCTTAAAGCCGGGGCTAGCGGAGGGGGGTCTCTCCCGGCTGCTTCCCGCCGCCCTGGGGAGGGTCGAGCCGCCCCCGCAGCCTCCAGCGCGGCGGGTGCCACAGGTACCGGGTGACCCCGCTCCCGGCCCCGGGCTCCTGCTCTGGGGTTTGTGTTTTCCTCGCTATTTTTTTTTCCCCCTCTCCTCCTTAAGTTCAACTGTTCTGCTTTCAGCCTCCCAAATCATCAAACCAGCATTGTTTGGGCTTGTGAACAGATCTGTCTCCTGTAGAGTCTCTGGATTTTTTTCCTCTCATATATATATTATTTTTTCCTTTAAAAAGAAAAAAACCTTTTGTTGTAGAAAGGTGGGTTTCTGCTCGTCTCTTCCCCCCTCCTCCTCGGTTTGTTTTTTGCAGCCTGCCCACTCCCAACTTCCCGGCAGCAGCACTCTGTGGAGCTGAGGATGCTTTGCCAAACGGGCTGGTGGGGTCTCTTCCTCTTTTCTTTGGGCTTTTTGTTTTCCTCCTTTTTTTCTTTGTTTGTAAGCCTGTATTTTTGTGCATATGGAATTGTATATCACCGGGTAAAACTGTTCAGATTTGTTTAAATTTATAATCTTAATAAAAAGTCGATTATAAAGTTGATGTGCCCTCGCTTCCCTTCGCACCGCAGCCCCTCTCCCCGGCCACCGCTTCCCCTCTGCACCGCGAAACCTTTGCCGATGCTCTCACCTTCCCCGGGCACTCCCCCCGACCCGGGCAAAACCCCCTTTGTCCCCTCCCCAACCCCATCCAGCTTCTCCCCTTCACCCACCCCCCACCCCCGCATCTCCCTCCCTTCAGCAATCAACAACCCCCATCCCAGTGGGTCTGGGGGTGCCACGCACAGCGAGTTGGGAAGAGGCCGGGTCTTGTGTCCCCTCCCCACTTCCCTCGGTGAGGGGAGCCCCCAGCCCCCCAGCCCTGCCCCTACCTGCCCCCGCCACCTGGGCCGCTGCTCCGCGCTGCTCCGCGCTGCTGCGCGCTGCGCTCGGCAAGTTTTTTAAGTTGAGTTTGTTATCCCGGCGCGGGGCGCTGGGTGGTGCGGGCGCCTCGGTCCTTGCCTGGATTCTTTTTTTCCCCCCTTTTTGTGTCTATTTGGTTTTTTACCCCTTCCCTTACACCAAAAAGCAGGCCGCGGGGGGGTGGGGGGTGTGTGTCCCTCTCCCCCCGCCGACCTCCACAGGGTTGTTTTAGAGGGGTGGGAGATGTTTCCCCCCCGCAATCCCGCGCAAAGCGCACAGTTTGCAGCATTCAGCGCAAACCCCTCAGCTAAAGCTGCTCCTCTGCCTCTCCCCCCACATCGCAACCCCGGGACCACCCCCCTACCCTCATCCTTCCAGCATCACCGGGACCCACACACGGACAAAAACCCCCAAGCCCCGCGCGTCTCCGCGGGAGCGCAACCGTCCCCTCGCCCGAGGGAGAGAGAGAAGGGGGCCCAAAGGCCGGGATCGCGGCGCGGGTCTGGGGGTGCTCGGGGGGCTCCTGGGGCGCGTTCCGGCGGAGCGCTCCCCCCAACACCCCCCCGCGCCCCGCTCCGCGCCCGCAGCGCCCCCTGGCGCCCGCCTCGGGACACGCAGCACCCCGCCGGGACCGGGGTTCGGCGGGGGAAGGGGGTGGGGGGCGGCCCCGACCCCACTGCGGGGCAGAGCAAGGGGATAGCGGCGGGTCTGGGGGTGGGGGCTGAGCCGCGCTCCCCGCATCTCCGAATGGCCTTAGGAAAGAAATGGGCGCGTTACACACGGCCCCTGGAAGGCGCTTGTCCAGGTGCGGCAGCGCTGCCGAGAGCCCCGGCTCTGGGAAAGACAAGAGTTGGGCGCTCTGAGCAGGGGACCCTCATCTATGGAGCCAGGGAAGAGCCCTTGTCCTGCTGCAGGCCCTGAGGCTGGGACTCATCCTGCCCCGGCCCCCTCCCCAGCAGGAGGGGCAGCGGGAATAGCTCCTGCATGTACAGCCCCGGCAGTGGGAATAGCTCCTGCATGTACAGCCCCGGCAGCAGGAATAGCTCCTGCATGTACAGCCCCGGCAGCGGGAATAGCTCCTGCATGTACAGCCCCGGCAGTGGGAATAGCTCCTGCATGTACAGCCCCGGCAGCAGGAATAGCTCCTGCATGTACAGCCCCGGCAGCGGGAATAGCTCCTGCATGTACAGCCCCGGCAGTAGAAATAGCTCCTGCATGTACAGCCCCGGCAGTGGGAATAGCTCCTGCATGTACAGCCCCGGCAGTGGGAATAGCTCCTGCATGTACAGCCCCGGCAGTGGGAATAGCTCCTGCATGTACAGCCCCTGCTGCTCCACGCAGGATTTAGGGGAAGTTTTAGAAACCAGGTACTTCTGGAGGGTGCCACAGCAGGGCTCTGAATCCCAAACATGAAACAGCCCTCACCACCCCCTCTCCAGGTCACCCAGCCAGAGAGGAGCAGAGCTTGCCTTAGCCCACCAGCCACATGCAGCGCTCCTCAGCCTCCCAAACTGCTCCCTGTCTCCCAGCCCTTGGGCTTTCCAGTGGCAAAGACACCGTCACTCATCACCAGCAGAACCTTTGCCCAGTTCCTACAGGACTTGACCCCCCACTCGGGCACAGCCATCCACTCCAAAGCTCCTCTCTCTGGGGACAGCCAGCCCTCGCCCCCGCTCAAGTTGGAAGTTTCCGGGGCTTCAGTCAAGGTTTCAACGTCTGGAATTGACAAAAGCACTTCTGTGTCACCGGTAACCACTCGGGTTGGGGTATCAGGGTGCATGTGCCATGGGGACACTCATAAAACCCCCTGACACTGAGGAACGAGACGAAGTCCCAGCTCCAAGCTCCAGCTCCGCGGAGCCGCTGAGACTCCGACGCTCTCAGCAGCGCACTTATTTATTTATTTTCAACCCTGGTACATGACATTTCTCTTCTTACGAAGGCGGCAGCAGCAGCAAACCCATCACACAGCCTCTCTCCTGAAAGCAGAGCCTGGAAACCAGAGTCTCATCTGCATATTCATAAGTACCCGATAAATTAATCATGATGGCAGAAGCATTCAGCCTAGAAGGGAGGTGACAGGGGAAGGTTGCACCCCCCAACACAAGCCCATCCTCACTCTCGCACACGCTCCTCGTCTTCCAGGCACAAAATGTTTTGATCCCTTCACAACTCAGCTGAACAGCCCCCCCCTCCCTCGGGTGCTGGCGGGGAAGGGGGCTGCGTCCCCCGCGAGGCACCCACCACCTCTGCCCCGCACCCCTGCGGGTCCCTGTCTGTGCTGAGACGCTGAACAGATGGGCTGGAGCAGTGCTGAGGACCCGGAGTCTGGGGAGCTCAGCTGCCACCACCAGACCACCCCCGAGCCCAGCCGTGAGCTCCACTTCCACGGCAGCACTTCTCCCCGGCTGAGATCTGTCCCCCAGCACGGTGCCCCTTGCTGACACCAAAGAGTTTGACCCTAAAATTCCTCCCGTGTCCCCTCGGCTGGGGCTGAGCTGGCATCGCCAGGGAACGCCGGAGCAAGGCAGAGCCGAGAAGGGGAGTTGGGCTGCCACGGAGCTGCGGGAGTTGGGGTGAGGGAGGAGAGTCGGGGGTGTCCTGCACCGTGCCCTGGCAGAGGGAACCGCCTCCGTGCACACCATCACTCCACCATCTATAAGACAGATCTGTCCTTCCCTTCTGGAGGTGTCCTCAGTGTCACTCCACTGAACCCCTTTGGTTTGAGGGCAGAGCCTCGCTGCCCCGGGGAGAGATTCTGCCTCTGTTACCGGAGGTGGGGGCAGCCCCTCAGCCCACCTTCCCTTCCCCAGGAGCTGCTGTCAGCAGAGTGGGCAGGAGGGGCACAAAGCAGCTGCCTGCAGAGCCCCGGAGCGTCCAACACCGCTCTTGCCGTTATTTCCCGACCAGGAGGCAGCGGCAGAAGTGGCTGCAGGGCTGGGCTGGGCTCGCTGACGGCTCACAGGGCTCTGCCCACCACCAGCAACACCCCAGGGGAGTTTGAAGGGCTCAGATCTGGCATTAGGAAGTTGTGCATCAAATCTAGAGCCAAAGCCAACAGCCCAGCTCGTGCCTCTAGAACAGCTCAGCCTGCAAGTACCTCTGCCCCAGGAGGGACAGGATGGACATGGTGGTGGAGAACTGACCCCTCTCACCTCTCGGGCTGCCAGCCCAGCTCTGCCCCCAGCACCCAGCTTCCCCAGGAGAGGCTGGGTAACCATCCACAGAAAATCCACCCTTGCACCATGAGCCAGGGACCAGTTCCTGGGTGCCAAGCCACAGATGGAGCTTCTCCATACCCTCTTAAACCACGAGGGCCAAACATGAGACTGCAGCCAGTCCCAGCAGCACATCCCCAGATGAGCAATTTTGCCTTCTGCCCACCCCATGGTAGGATCTCTCCATCCTTCAGTCAGTGGGCTGAGAGGCAGGTCCCTCCCACCTCATCTGCCCAGCTCAAATACAAATCAGAAGAGTATGTTGGGATCTGTACATATTAGCAGGTGTTTGGAGGAGTCTCCAACAGAGAGAACAGTAGAGAGCTGAGGGGGGGACACAGCAACTTGGTCAGGCAGCCACTCCCATTAGCACTGTGTTTAATATGTTGGGTTTGGCCTGGGTAATTAGCATCTGAGCAGTAATTATTCACACTTGGCCTTTCTGTGTCCTGCCTATATAGATCTGATGATTAACATTGCTCCTTGAGTTAAGCTGCTCTGGATTTACCAGCACACATTGGGAAAGTTGAGAGGAGGCTGTGGTGTGACAGAAGGTGCTGTCCCTTAGATCTAACAGCAAAAACAACACAAGGAGGGGGGGGAAAATCAAGTAAGCAGAACTTTGCAGGGAAGCAGCAGAGGCCGAGCACAAAGTCACCATCTCAGCAACACACCAGCATCATGGCTGCAGCAGAGGGGAAGCAAAAAACCTCCCCCAGCAGCCAGAAGATGCTGGTACTTTGGGGGTTTGCTGGCACCAGGGACACATTGCAGCAAAGCAAAGCCACACAGACCCCCTCAGCCATCTCCCCATCAAATAAACCTAATGAAGGATCCCCACAGAAAAGCTGCTACCCCTACAAGGTGGGAAAGGGGGAAACCCAGTTGCTAATGTCTCTACACTGGGACTAATACAGCTCAGACAAACAAAGCCCCTGAGGCAGCAGTGGACTCACCTACTCTCCTGGGCATCAGCCCACCAGTGTCACTGCTGGTCCCAGACAAGCAGGCTCCTGGTCACCCAGAGGGAGCTGGGGCAGGTTTGCAGAGCTGTTGGCTGAACCCCTCAGAGGCTGAATGCTTTTCCAGCTGCTCCTCATGGCAAAAGCTGCTCTCTGGGGTTTCTACACCAGGAAGGCAAGAGGGCCACAAGCTCCATCCAGCATCTCATACAATGCCAACTGTGGAGGCTGGCATGGAGAGGAGGAATCAGCCAAGCCCAGAGGCCAAGGGTAGGTACAGCTGCCCCAGCTCCTGTTCCTCAGGGAAGGCACAAATTGACCCCAGATCCTACAGAGAAAGAAGAAGAGCAAAGACAAGGAGAAACCCCCCCAAACCCTGCTCTTATCCTCACTTCTGGCCCCATGACTAGGCCAGCTGAGCAGAGGCACCTGAGGCAGAGCATTAACCCCACATGTGCTGCTGCCCAGAGGAAGAGAAAGGGTTTTCCCCCAATTGATGAAACCCTCACCAGCTGGCCAGGACCATCCCTGCTCTTTGCCAACCTTCTTCAGCTGTTTTTATGTAACCAAAGCTGCCCCTTCTTGCCTGGCTGGCAAGTTCCCCCTTGGGCCAGACCCATGAATGAGAGGGGAGTGTTTCCCGCTGCTCTGGTGGGGACTCACATCCCGAGCGCAGCATCTGCACCGTCCCCTTTCTTCCCCTGATGTGGGAAACGCTGACAGTGGCTGCGGTGCTGAAGCCAGAGGCACTTCTGAAGTCGGTCTCGACCAAATCCACTTCTCATTCTCTCCACCACGCTCAGGCCACCGGTCGCATCTATTAAAGTCGGGGCTGGACTTCAGCGGCCGCTCCGTGGCCCCGGGCGGGCAGGAGCAGCCCCGGCGTTCGGGACACTCCCTCCCTTTTCCTCACCAGAATGAGGCTTTTGCACTGAAATGTGTGAAGTTGCTTCCCCCTCCCCGCCGCTTCTTTCCGCAGGTTTCACAACACGAAGGTGGATGTGGACGCGACGGGGTTTTGCGGCGGGAGACGGGGCAGCTGTGCTCGGGCAGGCGACTGGTTGCTCACTAAGTCGCCTCTTTTCAAGCTCCCCGATGAAATCCTGCTCATGATTTTTTTCTGAGCTGCTCCAGCTTTTGTTTCTCCTCTGCTCCCTAGTGAGGATGAACAAACCCCTCCGCGCCGTGCCCATGCCCGTGCCCGCATCTCCTCCCGCATCTCCTCCCCGCATCTCCTCCCCGCATCTCCTCCCGCATCTCCTCCCCGCATCTCCTCCCCGCATCTCCTCCCGCATCTCCTCCCGCATCTCCTCCCCGCATCTCCTCCCCGCATCTCCTCCCGCATCTCCTCCCCGCATCTCCTCCCGCATCTCCTCCCCGCGGCTCCCCGCAGCGGTTGCCACGACCAGCCCGGCGCTTGTCCGCAGCCCGTGGGGCACGGCCGGCCTTAGCACACGCACTCAGCAGCGTTTTGCTCCCAAAAAGGAAGCTGCTCTTGCTCCTAAAGTGTTTGCACACAGGGTGCTCAGGATACGGGGATGTTCCTATGAGCTCTCCTCAAGCAGAGCGCCGGGGCTCGTTGGATGCACAGCTCAGAAACCTGCTGGTTTGTTTGCTTTGATGCTGGAGAGCAAACATTAGCCCAAACTACGTGTGTGAAGTGAGGAGCTTCATCCCCAGCAGCACCATGGTAGCATAAGGCAAGGGAAAGCTTTGCAGACAGCTCCCATTGGGATTCAGGTTGAGATACAGGGTGACCCTGTGCAGGGGCAAAGCAGCACCCTGGATGTGCTCCTACAGATGCCACAATAGCCTGGAGGAGTCTCAGGGCCAGAGGACAACCCCCATGTCCAGTCTCCAACCCTCACATCCAGGCTCCAACTGCCACAAACAGACTTCATGGCTGCTGTCCTCTATCACCCACCTCTCCTTGGCAAAGGCTTGTGCTCCCTGCAGCACTGCCACCATCCCAGCTCTTCTGCTCCCATATGAACCAGAAGGCAGGGACATGGTCAAAAAGCCCCAAAAGGTAGGACACAAACATCCCAGGCTCCCCAGTGCTGCTTGGTGGGCTTGGTCCTCCAGCTTGATTACAAGGAGGGAGAAGGAGGAGGATTGAGTCTTCAGTTTGTCCTCTGGAGCTACTGCTGGATTATCTCAGCCTAACAGTGTTTAAGGAGCATTTACACACAGAGCTTCAGCCTGGCCCTCGGGTGCCTGCTGGGTTAGGCAATGCCTCTGGCTTATTCCTTGGCTCAGGATCTGTTGACTCTGGAAACTCCTCAGGCTTTGGAGCACATCTAGTAAAACAAGCAGAGCTGTGGTCATCCAGGCTCTTCCCCTTCTGCCCATGGACCACAGCGACCACACGCTCTGGTCCAGCGTGAGAAATGGTGGAGCTGACTGTTATCAGGGGCAGATCAGTGGTTCCTGGCATGGCTCTTGGAACACAGCACCATCTCCACAGTCTCACTGTCACTTTATTTGTCCCACAGTCCTCCAGCTCCAACTGGAGCATCTGAGATGCACGTTCAGGACAGGCAGGACGAGAGGTGCAACCAAAAGCTGGCAGCTCCAGCTAGAGCAGCATGTGGAAATGCTGCAAGATGGAGAAAACTTGCTCCTCTGACCCCCAACTTCAAATCTTTCTTTCTCTTTCATTCATCTTGGATTGCAGTAAAGGGCCCCCCACACACACCTCCAGGCTGGGCTGAGCAGAAAGGTGAGGAGCTGCTGGAAGCCATGAGATGCTCCAGCCAGGCAACACAACATGCAGCCCATACCCCAGCCCCTTGGATTTCATGGTACTGATACACTGATGTCCCCTCATGCCCAGATTTATGAGGTTTATCAAGCAGGACAGTGCTTTTACCCTGGTCTCCAGATGGGAAACAGAGGTGATGCCTTTAGTTGGGGTTACAGTGAAGGGTGTGTGGAGGAGTCAGTAACGGAACCCCCACCTCCCAAACCCACCCAAAGCAGTGGGCAGCACACTCATGTATATGCAATTGATGTTTGACTTTCTCCCCAGGAACTCATCTCCTATCTTCCCCCTTTAATTATCAAAATTAGTAGGTTTGAGGCACATTCAAGGGGGGGTTTTTCTTTCCCTGTGTTGACAAAGCACAAGACTTGATGACTCTAACCCCAAATTCTCTGTGACACAGATACCCTGGCAATTATCAAACACTTCCCAGCTCGCTCCATAAACCCCTTTGCTGTTGCTATTAGTATGCATTAACATTTTATTGGTGTTACAGGATGAAACATCCAGTCTTGCAGCTCCAGTGGGCTTGGGGATTTCCAGCATCCTGCAACATGTATCCGTGCAGAGGAAATTAAAATGTGGATGGATCAGCAAGATACAGTCAAATCCTCTCCAGTAATTTGGAGAAGACTAAACTCTGGTGCTAGTGGAGCATATTCTGAGCTATCTAATAGAGAGCTGATGATCTTGGTAACAGCAGGTTTATAAGTTTTATTCTCACCTACATGGGAATGTTTTCAAAGGGGATATGTAATACCTACACTAATATGGTTAAAGGTATATGCTCTGAACGGGAAGATCCTTCACAGAGCTCACCTAGGACCCAGGAAAAGAATCTTACACTATGTTACAATTTGGCTGGAATTTCCTTCTAATCACCACACCAGTCAGTTTTACAGAGCTCAGTACAGGGCTACCAAGGTGCTGAGGGGACTGGAGCATCTTCCTCATGAGGAAAGGCTGAAGGACCTGGGGCTGTTCAGCCTGGAGAAGCCTGAGGGGGAACTTCATCAACACTTGTCAGTACCTAAAGGCTGGGTGTCAGGGGGATGGGGTCACACTATTTTTCTATAGTGGCCAGGGACAGGACAAGGGGTAATGGACAGAAGCTGGAGCACAAACAGTTCCACTGGAACACCAGGAGAAGCTCCTTTGGTGCTGAGGTGAGGGAGCCCTGGCCCAGGCTGCCCAGGGAGGGTGTGGAGGCTCCTTCTCAGGAGGTTTCCAACCCGACCTGAACACGTTCCTGTGCCCCTGAGCCAGGGGAACCTGCTTTAGCAGGAGTTGGGCTGGAGCAGCTCTGCAGGGCCCATCCACCCCCACCACTCTGATATAGTTTGTAGCCATTAGAGGACACAGGGACTCAGCAATACTGGCAACCTTTGCTCTTTTAGCCCAGCACCCATTTCCTTGAGCAGCATTAGTGCTTGAGCCCCAAAGCGCTGGGTCTCCACGAAGGCTGCAGAAGCACAGTGTCAGTATCCCTCAGTGACTCCCCATCCACAACGTGTTCTGCAGCTCCACAACAACTCACCAGGTTGAGCTCCAGCACCACAGACCTCACCATCTCCAAACAGCCCATTTCTATTCATAGATCTGAGAGGAATTCATGTCAAATAGACCATGTGTGTGTGGTGACTTTGTCCAGCACCGTGTGCTCGGGTTTCTCTCTTCCAGGTGTCTCAGAACCAGAACCGATAAGGAACTGCTCCTCTGCTTTCTCCCTTTCCTCCATTTACAGCAAATCCTTGAGCACATCCTCAATCTAGTCTCAGAAGAGGAAGCAAGCAATGGGCTCAACCACCCCCCCAGTGCCCCTGGCTCAGGGCCCCGTTCCCACAGCACGAAGGAGCCCGGAGCGCGTGTGGCTGTGGCTGCTGTTTATTTGCTGTTACACTTGAACACGGGGCAGGGACTTGTTCCAATTTTAGCGACAACTGTACTTGTGCCCTGCGTGGAGCTGCAGCCATTCCCAAGCTCAGGCTTTTTATAGCAAGCAGAAGCACCCACTCCACCCCCTCCAAAGCCTTTTCTAACCTCCTCGAAACAAACCTGCTCAGAGCCTCGTGCTCTTCCCAGCGAGCACAGCTCCAAGCTGAGGCTGCCCAGCGTGCTTCAGCCCTGACTAAAGCTGATGTGGAGGCAGCTCCTGTGGGTTTTTGCAAGGTAGCTCATCCTGGCTTGGAGTTTGGCAGAGTTTTTGCAACATCAATCCAGGAAAGACATGTCTGGCCCCAGGATGCTCAAGGAGTTTGTTCTGCTGTCAATGGGGAGTGTGCTCATCCACCGAAGGGGAAGCAACGTTAAAAGCATGAAGACCTCTCCTCTTGGCTATTAGAGCAGCATCAAGACCTCTCCTCTTGGCTACTAGAGCACAAGATGACCTCTACAAGCCCTATTCAATCCCACATCTGAGCCAGGAGAGTCCTTATTGAAGCAGCAACGAGCTCCCCGAGGGCTTCTCCACCGGGGAAGGTTCCCACCAGCACGCTGGCAGCAGGAGAGTTGAGGTGACATCAACAGTTACCATTAACCACCAGTTCCACCTTCTCCCACCCAGTTCTGCCTCCTTGCCTCTGAGCAAGAAACACACAGCTCAGTGTCTGGGGCTCCACCAGTTCCCTGGGGTGTGAAGTCCATCTTCATCCTGGAAGCTTCCAGCTCAACAAAGAGGGATTTGTTTGTTTCTCTCAGAGCAGGAGCCCAGCGCTGTGACAGAACTGAGCCCCACAGCAGGAACAAGTTCATACAGCAGCAATGGCTCCAAACACTGCCAGTCTTCCTTCTTTACTGCCATCACCACAGGAGGCTGCTTCTCTTCACTCTTCATCACTGGCTGCAATGGATGGTCGTTTCTAAAGGAGGGGTGCAAAGAGAGGGGAAGGCTGACAGCGATTGGTGACACGACCCCTGTGTGAAGGCAACAGCTGCCAGACACAAACCTGGCTGTGTGTGACAATGCCAAAGGATCCCCCTTCTCAACATCACCTTTCAAACCAAGTGGCTTGGTCAGTGGGCTGAGAGGGAAGGTGGTGAGAAACCCAGCCAGTCTGCTTCACCTTTGCTGCACGTCATGCTCACCAAGGGACGCCTTCAAGGCCAATTCCAGTGGTTTCAAAGCAAACAGCTGCCCCCCACACTGACACTTCTGCTCACCAGCCACCCTCCAGGCTGCTGCCACCTACAGCAAGATGCACTCACACAGCTGGCCTGTGCTGATGGAGGAGATACAACCCAGTGACAAGAAAGGCAGCGTTTGCTAAGCACATCCACGCTGGCTCCACTCCTGAGAAGGTCCAGGTACAATTCTCTCTATAAATCCCAATGAAGCTGCTGAGCTAAACTGATGCTGGAAGTCCTGAGTCAGCCCCTCCAGCAGGACAGGAAAAAACATCTGAAGGAATAAAGGTTCCAGTTTTCACCCTGCCTCAGAAACAAGGCTCACACATCCTTTGGTTATGAGAGTCTCTGATCTCCAAGAGGTTATTTGCTGGCCTGAGACTGGCTTCACACATCACCTACCTGCCACATCCACGCTGGGAGAGAGGGGGATGGACAGAGCAAAGCACTTAAATAAATAAATAAAACATTCTAGATGACAGAAAAGACACCCAGGAAGGACACAAAGACTGCAGCTACTTGCTTCATGCAGTTAAATAACAAGTGAGTGTTGGTGCAGGAGATCAACCACCGACACGGCAAAGCCACGGGCTTGGCAGGCTCCACTGCCCGAGGGGGAGCAAAGCCCAGCCCAAGAGACACCAACAGAGTCACCAGTGCAAAACACAGAGACTTTAATCAAAACCAGGAGGTGGGAGGAGGTTGGGGGATGCTGCTGGGGACCCCGAGAGGCTCTGGGTGCTGCTACATGCGTGGCCCCACGGGGAGGGGAGCAGAGCCCTGAGAAGCAGCGATGGCAGAGGGAGGCAAAGAGCTGGTGGCAACATAACAGGGGCACAGCCTCAGTGGCTGGCAGGACTCAAACAAGAATTAGCTGCTTCAAGTCCAAAAACCCCCAGCAGGACAGATGTGCAGACTCAGGCAAGCAAGAGCCACAGAGCTCTACGTGAGCCTCCTCCCACCTCCTCTGCAGGTCCCAAGCCCAGGGACAGGGTCCCCTGGGAGCAGTGGCTGCAGCTGCAGGGGAAGGAAGCACCTCCCATCCTTTTTTTGGTGCTGTATTTCACTGTATGTTCTTGCTGTCCCTCCCCCTGCCTGGAGGTCAACATTCCCACCCATCCTTTTGCATGGAAGCCTCATTTCCATAAGGTGACCAGGGGAGATGTGTTCCCATCCTTGGGCTGCTTTGGGAAACCACAGCCTTTAGCTCAGTCCTTGCCAGCCAGATGCTGCACAGCCATTTAAAGCCTGCTGCCACTTGCCAAAAGCCATGCAGCAAGGTGAGGGGGCACAGGCAGAGATGCCCCAGGTCTCTACTCCAAGAACTGGCTGCTAAACTGCTCCTCTGGAGACAGACTCATGTCCCAGCAAACACACTGATCTCCAGGAGTGGATCTGTTTGGAAAGCCGAGGCAAAACACAAGCCCCATTTAGGAGTAAAACAAGAGTTAACCCCAGCCTTCCATCTTCATTTAAAATGCAAGTTTGTAAGAGTTGTTTCAGGCAGCTCAAGACATGCCTGCCTCTCACCCCTTGCCCAGGGCTGAGCCAGCAGCAGGCAGGACAGCAGCAGGACTAGAAAGCTCTGCGGGCATCTGCATTTCACTGCCTCTTAATTTAAGCTCTTCTCTTGCTCTCCCTCCTCTGAGCACCTGCAAGAACCTTTTACAAGAAGTAGCAAGTAGGTCTGGCAAAACTAACATTGTGGACAATAAGAAGTTGCCAAGCAGGCTCCCCCCAGCAGCAAAACAGTGCAGCAGCAAAGCTGAGCAGCCTGGTCTGTGGGACTGCCAGGGAAAGGAGCCCTGTCCCCCCCTCATCTGCCCTGGGACCCCCAAGAAGAAACATCCCCTCTCCAGTTGCAAACTTGTGGACAACATTGGTCAAGAGCTGTGGACATGACAGCTCACCTCAAACCCAGCAGCAGCCCCTCCTGCCCTCCCCGTGCTGCTGCTGGGGTGCTCCTGCCCATGGCTCCATTCCTCACCCACCTTCAACATGCTGCTGCTGGTGGCACTAGAAGTGGGATCCCTCTGCCCAGCACAGCAACAGCAGGAGGGAATGGCAAAGGGGAAGAGCTTTCTCCAGGTAGAACCCACTGTCCTGGGCTGTTTGTACTTTTGGTTTCCAGCACAAGCATATAAATGCATGTAAAGCTGCATGATTGGCCCCCTCATGCTGCCTCTGCTCTGGGGATGCCTCCCTAAGAGCTGGGGAACATGCTGCTTCGTGGGGAAATCCCTTTGCTATGAGGCTGTCACTACAATTTAAAACCACAGGCACCTTGTGTTACTGAGGCCAACCCAGCCCTGGGGCAGCAAAGCATGGAGGAGGAGACAGGGAGGGTAGAGGGCAGAGCAGCCCAAGTGTGTGTGAACAGGGGAGGGTTTGTGCCCGTTAAGAGGGAGCCTGAGCAGGCACCACTCAAGCAGTGGATTTGCATAGCTGTTCCCACAGAGCCAGGTCCCTCCAGGGACCTTGTCTCCAGCTCCAGAACCAGCTCAGACCCCAACATCCCACAGAGTTCCCAGCTTCACCCCAGAGAAGACGCGGGAGAGGGAAAGGCAGCCCCAGGGAAACGTGTGGAAAAGATGGAGGGAGGGGGCTTCTGTTACCTAGAAAAAAGGGAGAGATGGCACCCTGGGCTTCCAGCAAACTACAGACATTCCCTACAACTTCCTCTGCCCATTTCAGACCTCCCTGTGCAAGGAGAGCTGGCTGTCTGCACACTCGTGCAGGCTCACACCTCGCTCCTCGCAGTGGTTTCCCAAACCAAACAGCAACAGGAAACTTCAATGAAATTCAAAAGGGAAACTGCAGTTACCACTGCCCAGCACACACACATACACACACACACACACACACACACACACACACATGTGCCTTCCTCCTCTCCACACCCCCTTCCTCCCAGGAAAGGAAGCAGAGGGCCCTTGCTGCCAGGCAGCCCCTACTCAAACCCCTTCACACGCCCAGAGCCGTGCAGCTGCGTCGCTGGCGAGGCCTCCCCAGGAGGAGCCTCCCCAGGGCCCATCTCCTGTGCAAGGGCTTTGGATCTATGGTTGTCCATGAGGATGTGCAGGAGTGGATGGGCTGTGTGTCACAGGCGAGGAGCAGGGCGTGAGGAGGAGGAGGAGGAGGAGGAAGAGGTTGGCGCTGCGCCTCCGCTGCCACGACCCCTGCCGCAGGCTCCTTAGGACGTCACGGGCTGGATGGGGAGCAGGCTGCCAAACTTAAAGTGCTGGATCACAGGAAACTTCTCCAGGCACTGCAGGAGGAGAGATAAAGAGAGGTGACTTCAGGAGACACTTCCACCTTCCACAGGCAGCCAGAGCTACATCCTGCCTCTGGGTCAGGAGGCAGCGAGCGTGGGGCCGCTCGGCTCAGCTGCAGGCAGAGGGATCAGTCCCGTGTCTCCCCCCCAACCTTCCCCTCGGGCTCCTCAGGCCAGTCATGCTGCATAACCCCATCCCCTTCCCTTCAGCCAAAGCCCTTTGCTTGCTGAAATTCAGGCCTGGAGCATGAGCAGAAGAGGCATGTTTATGTCAGCAGCTTTCTCTCTCACTACCTCTCCTTGCTCAAGCCGATCTCTTTGAAGAGCTTCACCCTCCAAACCCTTTGAGAACTGCAGAACCTTCCCCTGGGGAAAGAGACTCTCCCTCCCCAGGACAGTGCCCACATTCTATGTTGGAGGCCCCATCTTGCAGCTGCACTGCCCAAGCTGCCTTCCAGATTCTCAGGTCTTTGATAGACAAGCAGCAGTGATTTTGCTGCCAACAACCCTGCACCCCTGAAACTCCCACCCCCCACTGCAGAGTAACCATAGAAGGAGTGCAGATCACAGATCAGCTACACACAGCCATGGTGAGGCAGCTCAGCTCCAAACTGCTTCTTCCAAGGAAGCCTTTTGTCCAGGCTGCCAGGGCACAGCCCCTTCTGCTCACCATCACACCAGGGCAGGAAGGTCAGTGACTGTGGTCAATAAGGATGTCAGTTTGCCAACCCTCACCTGGCAGAGCCACTCAGAGCTCTGGGTTTGGAGTCACTGCAGATTCTGACTGCCCAGAACTCAGAGAGCACAGAGCAGACTCCCCTCCAGACACACAGAGCTCAGCAGTACGTGCTTCCAGCTCAGCAGCTCTGTCTACACTAACATCTCCCACCTTAGCTGTGCTGAACAAGAGCCACAGACAACCTCACTGTGCTGCAGTGTGCAGTGGCCAGCTCCTGGATGCAGGCATGAGGGCAAGTTCTTCCCTCTCTAGACAGAACAATGTGAAGAGGAGAAAAGAAATCCAAGTGCCTTGTGTCCTGGGAGGAAAGCCTTTCCCCTGTACTCAGCTGAGGCGTGGGGCTGCTGCTGGGAGTCTACACACAACCAAAGCACAGCACTTACAAACTACAGGAGCCCACCTTGTCCTTTGGCATAAAGAGCATCTGCTCAGAGCCAGGGTGGAGGGGATGCTGCACTAGGCAGGCATCCAGCTCCCCACAAGCTTCAGACCCAGCAGCAGGAGGGTGTCAAGGCCACACTGGCTCCTGCCTGCAACCAGCAGCCTCTCTGGGGATAACAGAATCCCAGCATGGTGGGGGTTGGAAGGGTTCTGCAGAGCTGCTCCAGCCCCTGCTAAAGCAGGTTCCCCTGGCTCAGGGGGCACAGGAACGTGTCCCAGGTGGGGTTGGAAACCTCCCAAGAAGGAGCCTCCACACCCTCCCTGGGCAGCCTGGGCCAGGGCTCCCTCAGCTCAGCACCAAAGGAGTTTCTCCTTGTGTTCCAGTGGAACTGTGTTCCAGCTTCTGTCCATTACCCCTTGTGCTGTCACTGAGTGCTACAAAACAAAGCCTGGCCCCATCCTCTCAACACCCACCCTTTAGGTATTTATCAGCACTGGTAAGGTCCCCCTCAGCCTTCCCTTCTCCAGGCTGAACAGCTCAGCTCTATCCACTCTGGGGAGTAACAGCCATGTAGAAAACCACAAGCCTCCATGGTAAGGCACCAAGGAGAAATAAGTCCTGTGACCATCAGGGCTCTTTACCTTCAAAGCTTCCTCATGCTCAGAGCTGCTGCCATCTCCCAGCACAACCACTTAGACAAACCCTCAGAGGAAGCAGCGCTGGATAATGGTGACGTGAGGGAAGAGCAGAGAGAAATGAATCCTGGAGATGCTGACAGCTGGAAATGTCAGCCAGTCAGTTGGCTCCAAGGTGTCCCACAGAACAGCAGACTGGTTTGGATTCTGGATGAAGAGACTTCACCAGCAGTGGGAAGAATGGGTATCCATTCCACTTCACACATTGCCAGCCCAAGAAAAGACAAGCAGAGAAACTCTTCCTCCTCTAGCACAAATGTACTGCACTACTAGAGGTGCCAAGAGACAGGACTCTCCCTGCACCACTTGTGAGTGAAAGTGATGTAGCCAACAGGAGCTCAATGCAGGGGACAGGCTGATTTTCCTCTTGCCACCATCTCAATCACACTTAGGGGACAACCAAGGACTCACACATCCAGTCCAACCTTTAAAGATGGAACTGGGACCAGATGAGTTACAATGGAAAGTATTTCCTGAGTGACTGCAGCAGAGAAGGAAAGGTCAGGACACTCAAAGGCAGGTTTGGGTGAAAAACATCAAGGCTGCTGCTTTAACCACACTCTATTCTGTCAACTTCTTCACATGCCTTTGATGGAGAGGAGAAGAAAAGCCCTTGCACTGCCACACGAGCACATCCTCACCCCTCATATTTGTATCATAAATAGACACATTTGAGATCTCATGGACACACAGAGCTGCAAACACATTGCATTCAGTCTGCTGCCCAGCCCCAGCCCCTGCTGCAAACACCCTGGAGTGTGGGGATCCAGAGTGGAGCTGCCAGGCACATGAACACATCTGAGCTTTCTGGTGGCTGATTAAAGCCACCTCATTGAGGGGCCACAGAAGAGATAAAGCATCCTGAGTGCTTTTTAAATGAATCAGGACTGGGGGCTGCCCCACTCCTATCAAGTGAAAGTGGGTTGTGAGTAAGCATTTGGTTTCTCCTGGTCTGCTTCTAGCAAGTGACCCCTTTACCCTGCTGCTGCCTCCCCTCCAACCCTGCTCACAGCCAGTGCTGCCTGGCACCGAGCGCTTCTCAGCCACCCCAGTGTGAGTGAAGGAGCTGGAGCCTCCCATCCCAGTGTCTGATTTCACCTGATCTGATTGCAACAGGTGATCTGAGGGGCAGGGAGGGGGAAAAAAACAAAAGGAAATGTTGCTCTCAGCCAGTCAGACAAAAAGCAGCACCAGAACCAGAAACCTTCCTCTCCTTACTGTCACACGCTCAGAGCTCTGCCACAGAAGCCTCGAGTTGGACAAAGACCCATGTCTGTTGGCTCACTTAGCTTCTGCTCATGTTGGCTGACTGGAGAAAGGCTGCAATGGTGAAGGCTCCCCAGCTGGGTACAGCCAGTAGAAACTCACTCTGGGAGGCAGCAGCAAGATTTCAGCAGTGACTGTGGGTGCCTGAAACACCCAGTGGGATTCAGTTGCCAAGGGGCGAAGCCTCAGTGACTCCTGAACACTGTGGCATTCCCAGAAACACAGGCATCATGTGCTCAGGAAAAGTCCTTCAAGACCTACAAATGTTCTTTGAGGGAAAAGCTAAATTCGAAGTGCTTTGGTTGGCTCAATGTTTTCTACACCTCAGCCTCAATTCATGTAATCACTCTTCCTCACAGGCTTTTGCTTTCCCTCCTTGACACAGCTGCACCTCCAGATATTTCTAGAAACCCACCACAATGTCATCTGTTTGGAATAAAACACACCAAGGCCTCCAGAAAAGACCATGTCTTGGGTGCACCCAGAAGAGCCAAAGAACCTCCCAGTCTCTAGGGGATCCCCAAGCTGTGCTGTCCCCAGCAGAGCAGGGACATCTGCCAGCACATGGACACACACACTGCACCATGGGCACGTCCCTGCCAAGCTCCTACAGCCCCATCTATGTGGTGTATGAGGTGGGAGAAACCCTGTGGCACAGGACACGCGGCAGGAGCACCCAAACAGCAGGGGGCACAGGAGATGTCAGGGCAATCAGAGAATCATTTCAGTTGGAAAAGCCCTTGGAGCTGGTGCAGTCCCAGCCCTGCCCCCACCCTGCCCAGCCCAGCACTAACCCACAGCCCTCAGCTCCACGGCTCTGGGATCCCTCCGGGGCTGGGCACTCCCCCAGCTCCCTGGGCAGCCTGGCACAGGGGCTGACACCCCTCTCAGGCAAACAGCTCTGCCTCAGCTCTGATCCCAGCCTCCCCTGGGGCAACTTGAGCCCATTTCCCTTGCCCTATCATTCATTACTGGGGAGAAGAGACCAACCCCCACCTTGCTACAGCCTCCTGTCAGGGGGTTGTAAAGCGTGAAGTACCCACACAGTGAGTGGAGGAACTGACCCAAAGGAGAGGAAAGCCCAGGGCAGGGCTACTGAGGCACTAGCAGAACACACTCAGGTTTATAGGTTCACTTCTCACTTTAACCACACTCCCAGGGCTGGAGTCTTGCCTTCAAAACCCCTAATTCTCACACCAGAGCCTCCAACTCTGAGTTTCCAGCCCCCATGAGCAGTGGGAGTCCCAGAGGGGCAGCCCAGGGCCACCCCTCCGAGGAGCAGCAGCCAGGGGAGGGGGTGACCCGACCCCAGCCCTGCTCCTCCTCCTTGGGGGCCGGGAGGAGAGGAAAGCTGAGCTGGGGGCGGAAGGAGCCAGCGGGCCTGGGAGTGACACCTCACAGATTAGAGAGGTATGTGGCCTGGAACCTAAACACAGGATGTGCAGAGCAGAGGAAGGGCTGGGGGAGGGAGTGCAGCGAGCTCAGCACAGTTAACCCTTTGGTGCACTGTGCTGGGGCTCAGCACAGCTGCCCACTCAGCCTCTGCCACATATCCCCGTGACAGCAGCACCAATGACCTGAGCAGAGACCACAGGGTAGAGGATTAACTTGTCTGAGCACCACAGGGTGCACCAGGGAGCTGCCCCATCCCTGCTCCTCCAAGCTCCTCAGCAGAGTCAGCAGGTCCCATCCCTCCCCACTGCTGCCCATCAGCCCTTCCCTCCACAGACCCAGATGTGGCAGTTCCTGTCCTGCTTCCTCAGGCTCAGGGTGAGCTGAAGCAGGAAGGAGAGATAAGGGAGAGCCAAAACTGCCCAGTTCCCCAGGAAAGCCTGCTGGGGCAGTGCCAAGGTGTGGAGGGAGCTGGGGCCTCACCAGGCTGCATGGACAGGGCACAGTGAGGGGAGAGTGGTAGGAAACTTCCAGCCTGCTCTGGGGCTGCTGAGACATGGGATAATTTCAACTAAGTCTTCTCCAGCTGCTACAATAGCAGTGCAGGGACCAGAAGGACAAGGAAAGCAAAGACATTGGCCCTAATTTGGAGATGTGTAACTTGTGGCATGGGAAAAGCTGTGTCTGCAAGGAATGTTTTGGGGTTGGAATGGCTTCTAGGGAGCATCATGTGAACTGCCAAGGGCTCCCAAGCAACTGGCTGGGATGGGGCCCCCACAGTGAGGAGCAGCAGGAGAGCAGAGCTGACCCATGGCAGGGTGGGAGGGAGGGAGGAGGCGTGTGGCTGAGCAGCCCCCTGCCCACGGCGCTCACCTCTGCCTTGTACATGCGGATGAGGCCCTGGTTGACCTTGGACCAGGAGGGCACAGCACTGATGTTCCAGAGCTGGTTGGAGTGCTCAGCAAAGGGGCCAGTCTTCATCTGCAAGAGACCCAAGAGCAGGGCTGAGGGAGCGGGGCCAGCCAGGAAGCTCATGCACCAGCAGTGACTCACACTCACACTCTCTCCAAGCAAACATTCCCACCAAGCCCTGTGACCCACGCACCAGCCACCTCACTGCACCCTCCCTCCTTCCCTCCTGCTGTGGCCACATCACATGAAGCCTTGCCAATGCAGCTTCCCCCCCTCCTCCCCTTCCTCGATGAAATTAAGCCTTTTCCTGCCACGCTTTCCTCAGCAGACCTCCCCCTGCACACCTCCCTTTAATGGCTGCCTTATAAAAGCCCCACGTTAAGTCCCCGCTCTCCTCCCCAGCAGAGCTTGGCTAAAAGCTGTTCCTATTCTACCCAGAAACCTCCCAGTGCTGCACTGCTGGGCTTTCCAAGAAAATGACTCATTCCCCATTCACATCAACAACAAGCAGCAGCGAGGACGAGGACGGGGCCGCTGCCTCCCCTCCACAGAGGGCAGCGGCTCCCGTGTCCACAGCTGCCTCTGGCGGGGAAGGGCTCTGAGGGGAGGCAGGAGCAGAGGGGACATGCTCCAGTCCTGCTTCCCAAACAGGCTCCAGAGCTGTGAGTTGTTAGGTTGCAGCAGATGCTTTTGGTTTCTTTCATTCTTATTAACTTTTTCTCCTCATGTTTCTCCTCCCGGGGAGAGGGGGTTGGAGGAGAGAGGGCAGAGGGAAGCTGCAATCAGGGACAGTTGCATGTAGAGTCCCTGGGTAGTTGTCTTCTCCTTCTCCTTCATGAACAAAAACAGACCCTCAGGGAGTGAAAAAAAAAGAACTAGAATGGAGCCAGTGTGACTGAGAGAAGTTCCCATGACATCAGAAACCACAAGGCCGAAGCTCACGCTAGAAGGGAGCGTGGGGAGAGAGGAATCTCTTGGACTCGAGGCTCCAAGAACTAACCCCTTCCCTTCACACAGGCACAGGCCTGGAGTGAGGGTGGGAAGGGAACCTCCAAACCCACCTCTCTGCCAGTGAGGTCGATCAATCTGCTTTAGGAAAACGCTGCTGCCTTTCTGCAAGGTCTGTGGAGCACCAGGCTGCAGCAAAGACACACAGAGGGGAAGGGGGAAGCCCAAACCCCTCATTGCTTGGAGGACAATGTGTTTCAAACCCTCTGATCTCAGCCTTGGGGCAGCAGGGGAAGTGGGTCTGGAGTTTTGCTCACTGCCAGGAGAGTGCAGCCATGCCCCTGCTTCCCCTGGGTGCCAGGGGGGGTGAGGGACGAGCTGCTTGGCCCTTCCTGCAGCTCTCTGCTGTGTGCCCTTTCCTCGTGGGTACAAGGTGAAACGTGCAGGCACACAAAGCCTGGTGTTAGTGGGCAGGGGATTGGGCACCCGGGCTGAAAGCTGCCAGGAACTCAGTGATGGGTTCACTCTGAGCACTCCCCTGCTATGGGGGGAATTTGGCAGCCTGGGTTTTGATGCCAGACCTCCCTCCAGCATCACCAGCCTTCATAGGGGCAGGGGCATCAGCCAGCACCCCTGTGCTTTGCTTCTCCCCAGGGAGGGCACAGAGGAGGTGAGTGTGGCTGGCCAGCCCCACAGCCACACCTGGGGCTGTGCCAGCGCCTGGCTCAGCAGCCAAAGCAGCCTCCTCAGGGCTCGGCTACCGAGGAGGGAAACATAAAGGGGGGATGGGGTAAAACAACAACAACAAAAATCACCTCCTTCCAGCCACAAAGGGCAAAGAGGGAGAGCTGGGGGTGTGGGAGGGGGGAGCGGGAGGCAGCTCGCTCGCTGCAGTCCCGCAGTGACCCCAGGGGAGCAGAGTGAGTCAGAGCAGCCATATTGAGCAGGAAATTACTCACAGCCGCGGCGTTCCTGCCTCTCGCTTCCCAAGAGAATCGGCCTTTTGTAAATGGTTCCTCTGTCAGTGCTGGGGAGGGAGGGGGGGAGGGGGACGGCTGAGGCCGTGCTTTCCTGTCAGCTCCTTCCCTTCCAGCAGAAACCCGAGCCCTCCCTTCCCAAACCTCCCAATTTAGAAGCCAGATTGAAGCTGAAATTCCTGCTGCTCGCCCCAGGCCCTTGGAGGAGCATCTGGGGGATGGCACGGATCCTTCCCAACAGCCGGGGTGTACCCAGCACCCCTCTCCTGCACAAACACACCCAGCCCTGCCAGCCACAGCCCAGAGCACAACAGGCATCACAGAGATGCTCCCAAACCCTCCTCATCCTCACACCTACGGGTGCTACCCCATCCCCACGGCACACCTGGGCAGGCAAGGAGACAGCTCCAGTCCCAGATGGCTCCAGAAGCCTCACTCTGCTCAAGGACCAGCCCCATTCAGGCCCCAAACCAGCTCAGTTCAGGCCTCAAACCAGCCCCGTTCAGGTCCTAAACCAGCTCAATTCAGGTCCCAAACCAGCCCCATTCAGGTCCCAAACCAGCTCAGTTCAGGTCTCAAACCAGCTCAGTTCAGGTCCCAAACCAGCTCAGTTCAGGTCTCAAACCAGCTCAGTTCAGGTCCCAAACCAGTTCAGTTCAGGTCTCAAACCAGCTCAGTTCAGGTCCCAAACCAGCTCAGTTCAGGTCCCAAACCAGCCCCGTTCAGGTCCCAAACCAGCCCCGTTCAGGTCCCAAACCAGCTCAATTCAGGTCCCAAACCAGCCCCATTCAGGCCCCAGACCAGCCCCATTCAGGCCCCAGACCAGCCCCATTCAGGCCCCAGACCAGCCCCATTCAGGCCCCAAACCAGCCCCATTCAGGCCCCAAACCAGCCCCATTCAGGCCCCAAACCAGCCCCATTCAGGCCCCAGACCAGCCCCATTCAGGCCCCAAACCAGCCCCATTCAGGCCCCAGACCAGCTCAGGTAAAGCTCAGTGCTGTGCAGGGTGGATGCCTCAGTGGGTTCAGCCTGGATGGACATCACCTCACTGCTGCTTTCAGAGCCTGAGGTTTCAATCCACACGCAGCAAACACACCAGTGTGTGTATTCCTGTCCCTGAAACGTCACCCAAGGCTTGAGAAAAACATGTGCTCCAGAGAATATTCTCTCAGTTGAAACAAAACAACGTAGCTCAGCTGTCTCTTGCTGAAACCAACCTTGCTGTCACGCCGGTAAGACACGCCAGGCCCCGCTATGGGAACCGTTGTGGTGTTTGCTGTGTGCTTAAAACCTTTAAAGCAGAGCTGTTTCCAGCTGACAGGCTCAGAACAAAAACCATATCGTTCATTTATTACAATCTTTAGTCCCTTCTATCTTGTTGGGTTGGGTTTTTTCCCTGCTATTTTGTTTTGTTGGTGGTGTTTTGGAGAGGAAGCCCTGGGAGAGCACTCGAGGCTGCCTCAGCCCCCCCTGCTGGCAGCAGCAGCCTTCCCAGGCATCTGGGAGAGGAACAAAACACACCCTACATTTGAAAAAGCACCAAAAAAAACCCCTTTACAAAAGGAAGAAAAGGACAAAGTGCCCGTGTGAAGGTGGATTTGACACCACGCTGCATTTGCTGAGGCGGGTTGCTGCCATCCATCTCTCAGCAGCTCAGGCCAGGAGGGCTCTTTGCCAGCAGGTGGCACTGAGGGACTCAAACACTCGATTCCAGGATTCACCACCAAAAAAAGAGAAGTGAAATCACTTATTCTAAAAGCCTACTACCGAGCTTAACTTTCTGCAGGGTGACCTGAAGCAGGAGCACGGTGCTGTGTGCTTTAAACTTCACGTGTCATCTGTACACGGCAGAATCTGCCCCACTCGTGTCAAGAGATGGATTTGGTGTTCAGTTGTTGACAGGTCAGTGCACTGACTGGACATTACAGAGGCTCAAAGGAAAATCAATCTCAGAGCATCTTGGCTCCTGCTTTCTTGATCTCTTTCCTACCCATGACATGATTTATCTCTGCATTAAGGGTTAAACCCTGTGAGGTGCTAAGTATCAGCAAAGCCTGCTAGATCCAGCAGGATTTGACACAACACCTCCTGGGGTTTGGGCCAAAGGCTCCTATAAGAATTTCCTACATGGAAGGCTAAATTCATATTCTGTAACCTCCCTTCTCATCCAATCACTAAATTAGAGAAGAGAGGAGGGGGGAAAGTGAACAGAACAAAGGGGAAGGACCTGCTCTGTCCTTCAGAATTAATCCCATCAACTCTCTCTTGCCAGAGACAAGAAATCCCTCATCACAACAGGGAGGTGGCTCTTCCTGTCCAGACCCTGCAGCAACAGGGATGGCAGAAGCACAGCCACACAGTGCAGCTGGGGGCAGAAAGCCCTGAGCTCCCTCAGTGAGCAGTGCCTGTGGTTGGACACGAGCTGGGTATCACCAGTCCCTCACCTAAGAGCCCTGCAGTGCTTGAGTAGAAACAAGGTCCTCAAATAAGGCACATTTAACTCTTGTGGTAGAATCTGGAGAACAAGCTGCAGGGAGGGTTGGGAGCCTGCCCTAAGCAGTGGGGTGGGGGGGTGAGGGCCTGCCAGGCAGCACCTCATGGCTGCAGGGAAGGGAGGTTATCTTGGCAAGCCCAGGCATTTCACAGCTCTCTCTTCATCTTCACAGGGTGCTTGCAGGCACCAGTCTTCCTCATCCAAGTTCCCACTGCCTGATCCAAGTGATGATCCAAGGTTATTTGTTTGCTCTTGTCACAGCTCCCTTCCACTGTAATCCACAGCTCATCTGGCTTCATTATGCTTTCCTCTCAACATCCCTGTCTCAGCTCATTCAAGGAGAGCACCTCAGACATGCAACAATGCTTCATCCACACAGTTCCATGAGAGCAAACAAACAGCCAAAGGAGGAAGAGAAAACCACAGAGCCAGAGCCAAGTACCTAATGGCAAGAGAACTTCCCTGTGGGGCAAACCTTTCAGTCCTCACCTCTGTAATGAAGAGGATGCACTCCAGGAACATGAAGTCCTTATGGTTTTCATTTACCACCTTTTCATCAACAAAGTGTCGAGGCTCCAGATTTGGATGGTCTAAAAAGAGTAAGAGAAAACAGGAGATAAACCTGCAGGGCACCTCCTGTTCTGAGACCCAAGTTCAATCAGGTCTTGTCCTGCCCCTCTATCAGAAGAAACAGGATCCTCCCATCAGAGCTCTTTGGAAGTCAGCACAGAGCTGCTGCTCCCTTTCCTCTCTCACCTCCCAGTCCAGTGCCTCAACACTGAGAGCACCTGGTAAAGTCTCCAGGGCACAAAAAGTGTTTTCTAGCACCAAAACCAAGACTCTCTTTTTAACAAGTTTGTCATTGCAACAAAGCCAGATGCACTGTGCAAGGAAGCCTTCTACCTCCCACCCTAAGCAACTGACTTTATTGGGAAGGCTGAGGAACAAAAAGATCAAACCCCAAGCAAACCTTTCTGCTGTATCAGACATAAATATCTGAACTGAAAAGTCAGTCCCATCATCTTTGCAACCTAGACAGACAGGGCAGGGGGCAGGCTGGGACATGAGAAGATTTTTATTAGTACCTATCAGCTGGGAGCTGCCCCATATGAAAGGTAGAAACTGGAAGTCATCCAGGCCCCACACGCCCTGGCTGCCAGCAGGTTCCATCCTGTAGGTCTTCTGAAGTTTTCGCATCACTTCTAGGTACCTGAGACCAAAGAGAGAGGGAAGGGTTAAGACAAGACCTTCTTCTGTCTTCTTGGACTTCCATGAGAAGAACAACCCATCTGGGGAAGGACACAACTCCATCACTTGCAAGGAGGACCCCAGAGATACAGCACAGTTCACAGGATGAACAGTTCACAGTTCATAATCAGCTCCTTTGCCACAGAAAGCAGCCTGATGGTATGCACAGTGGCCTTTGAAAAAGGCACCTTCTAAAGACTGGTTTGGGGGGGGGTTATCACCAAATTCACTAAGAAATCAAGTGGCGGTTGATTTATCTGCATGCTCTTATGTTGGTGAGGATCTTTCCCCACCCTTCACTGTTATCTGAAAACACTGGCATTTTGCTTTCCTTGGACTTCCAGAAGAGCTCAGAAAGCTTTGCACTTCATGGCAACTGCCACTTGCACTCTTCAGGTAGAAACTCAAAGCTGAAGGAAATTGTTTCCATGACACCAACCAGTGATACAGCTGGGATTAGATCTCTGCACTCTAAACACCCATTCCACCAGTGTCATCACCACCAACTCTACACCCTGGGCTGGAAACACATCTAGAGGAGCAGAGGAGGCCCTGCCACATTCATACCTTCATTTCTTTTTAATGCCTGAAGAGATGTGAGATCCTCTGATCACCTATCCCTGTCTATCACAGGCACAGAGCTTCACTCACCTCTGCAGAGCTCAATAACTTGTGCTCAACTAAAACAACCTCCTAGAAAGACACTCAGCCTCTAACAGTAAAGGTGCCATTGTCTCTTCTGGATGTTGTTCTAACACTGCACAGTCCATTCAAAGTCCATCTGCCTCCTCATTTTGTCTTCAGTTTTGCCCTTCTGCCCTGTTTCACTAGCCCAGCAAGTCATCCAGCACTCATGTTCTTGAGTTACATCCACACCTTTGCAGAGGGCCCTTGATTTGTTCAGCTCACACCCCAGGAGGAGGCTCTTCTTACCCTAAAATAGGTGTGGATGAGTAGAAAAAAAAGGGCCACCATCATCCCAGCTTACAGGAGGAGTCTGGTGTATAGAACAGGCAGTGACACTTCACACATCTGAGAGAGCTGGAAGGGGAGATTGTCAGGGACCTGCCCCCAAAGAGCCCAGTGCTCCCAACCCTTCTCCTTCCACTGCCTCACCTGTTAAATACTTTAAAGACAATGGCCATCTGGTCATCCACTCTGAGCACACCGATTTTGCAGAGGCAGCAGAGAAATGCTGCAAATGCAGCTTCGTGCCCTAGAGATAAAAGACATGAAGAGGTGTGACACTGGTGTCCCTGGTCCCCAGGACAATCCTTCAGTGGGTAGGACAATGGCTCTTCAACAGCCACAGTCCTGACCCTAGTACCCCAACCCTTTTGTCTCTCACCATGCAGCACCCACCCAAAGCATCTCTTCTAGACATTCATGAGGTGATTATTAACTTTGAGAAGAAGTTATTGAGGAAAAAACCAGCTCCCAACACTGGTCCTGCTGGGAGCAAGGCAGGGTCTTTCCCAGGAGCCTGGCACAGTAGGGAAGGTGAAGCACTGCAGAGTCCTCTGCTCAGGGGATGTGAGAGAACCTCACATCTGCCAGTAAACAGATTTCCTCCTGCTTCAACCATGTCTCTGTGTCAGAAGGATGTGGATCCATGATGCTGCCAGGAACAGCTTGTCCCAAAAGGTACTGGGATCTCAGGCTGAGCCTCAGCAGCTTGGTCCTCCAGCTAACAGCAAGGAAAAAGAGACAAGCAGCAAACCCAGAAATGTCTTTTAGTGGAAGGGACCACCAAGGAAGGGAGAGGAACAAGCTCAGCAGCTCCACACTGTGAAGCAGTGCAGCTCCCAGTGTAGCAACTCAGTGCAGCTATGGCCTCACTGCAGTGAGCTAGGACATGGGCCTCTGGCTTGGGACACAGGAGGGCAGGAAAGGCTGAATTTCCTTCCCGGAGCTTACAAAACCCCAGACAGTGTGTCCCTTCCCAAAGACAACATCTCCCCCTGGTGCCAGTGAGCCGCAGCTCTCCTCACAAACACTACACAGCTTCCAGCTCTTCATCCTTTTACTGACATCCTCCTCTTCCTCTCCCTGGCCAGGTCCAAAGCTGTGTTTCCTTACACCCGCAGCGTCCTACTCTTCCTGCCTTTGGTGAGGACACATGGGTCCTCCAGACAGAGAAGCAGAGCCCATAGACAGTCCTGGATGTAGGTCTGAGGGCAGTATAGTTACTCCAACCACCAATTCAGCATCTTCTTAGGTGCAAAATGCTTCTACCTTCAGATTTCCACATGCCCCTGTAAGCAGCAATGTCACTTCTAGGGAGCACCACACCGCAGGACACCTCCCACTGAACACAAACTTGGTTTCCACTCTAGTTCCAATTCAAGCAATTCTATTTTCTTCCTCTAAACTGCCTATTGCTGATCAGCAGGTGCAGGGCTGCTGTAGGAGCTAAAGCAGCTCCTATAGCTCATCCCACAACAGCTTGCACAGCTTGGTTCACACTTCCTCAGATGAGGTGTGAGAAGGACATCACAGTCCCAACTCCTTCAGTCATAGCCCACATGGGACACAGGGGTCAGGAGGCCCTAGAAGGAAGGTGTTTGTTTCAAGCTCACACTAAAAACAGTGACAATGAGGTACCAGGCTCCAAAGGGTCACTGCCTGAGGGAGTGCAGCCTCAGCCACCTGCATGCCCAGGTACCTGTGCCATAGTCAATGCGGGTGGAGTTGCCCACGGATTCCTTCAGGTACACGGCCACCTCTGGTGCAGCAGCAGCCAGGTGCTTGGGAATCACTGTGGCCACCAACTTTTCTGCCTCCTGGAAGACATAAAGGAGTCCATGGAGTGAGTGGAGATGTCACAGTCCCTAGGAACAAGCCACCCTCTGCTCAGGCACTGCTGTGGAGTGGGAGCTGAGGTCTGTGCCACCTCCAGAGCTCCAGGTACACAGCACGTGCTCCGAGCTGAAGGACGCTGAGCAGTTTCACAACCTTCCTCTGATTTAATGTGTCATTTATCAGCTTGGAGACAGCTAATAGCAGCTATCAGCTAGTTCCTTGGGCTTGGAGTGCTCTTGTGGCTCATCCAGGACTTGGCAGACCCAGGCAAGAACATTTATATGGACCATATGCTCTCACAAGAGGAGAAGGCAGAACCAGCTCAGGGGTAAGTGATGCATGTCAAGAGGTGGATCATTCACAGCTTGTCTGAACAATTCCTCTGGAGGCTACTTGGCTGCCACACAATGATGGAGCCCTTCTGTAGGAGCTGCAGGTACCATTGCACATGAAGGACAGGCTCACCTGGTCCAGTTTGGAGTACCAGGTCCTGAAGGCTTTGTTCCCAAAGCGAGAAGGTTGATCCACTGGTGGGGTCTCATCGATCCATCTGTCAAGGGTGTTCAGAAGAGCCACCAGTTTTTCAATAGGCTGCAGAGACAAAGAAGGTGAGGGGTCACAGTGACATAAACCACAGCAGTATCTCAGGCTCTGACACCTCTGCTCTGGATTAGAGTTGTTAAAGCCCACATTGTCCTTCTTTAGGTTGGCAAGAGAAAATGGGTTGTGCCAACTCATCCCAAAATGCAGAGGGGCCAGGAAAACAGCCCTTCCCCTCAGATCAGTCCAGCACAAAGCCCAGCCTGAGACAGGCTCCTCAGTCACTCACAGAGTCTTTCATGAGCTCTAACAGCACTATGCTCTAACATCTCTGAGAGCAAGCTCCTAGCAGACAGCACTGAAAGGCAGGGAAGTGCTACACAGTTCAGGGATCTCCAACACAAAACTCATGCTCTGCATCTTCAGGGTCCTGCATTCCCCCTGGGATATAGCACAGCACTTGCTGTATATCCTCACCAGTGGCTGAGGCTGTGATCCACGCACCCTTCTCAAGGCACCTACTATTTGTCCTGAGGTGTCTCTCAGGAGGCAGGATTAACAGCAATGGGCCTAATCACAAGTCAGTCTTCTCAGCATGATTCCTCTTGCTTCAAACTCAAACTAGCCAGACTGCCACTGCAGCTGCAACCCAGGGATACCCAGTGCACGTGGCAAAATACAATCTACCCAGGTTGTACCTACCCAGGGAAAGGGGTAACCTGGTTTGGTCACCAGTAATCTCATCAAAGCAAGTATGAGAAGCTCTTGGCTCTCAGAGAAGCGTTCTCAATGCAAACAGAGAGCTGACGGAAAGACAAATGCAACAGTAAGACAACAGAGGCATCTTCCTTACACCCAGTGCTGGAGGGAGAAAGTGAATAACCTGTGTAGGATGCATGAGAGGCACTGGAGGAGGCACTGCTGTGTTCATGAAGGAAGAGAGGTGCAACAGGATGTCTCACGCTGTACTGGTGTGACAAGGGCTGCCCAGTGCACACAGTCTCTTCCACAGCTGTGGAACCAAGAGGCACCACCCATAAGCAGCACTTGAAGCAGCTCCAAACAGTTTTGGGAGGCTCTGCTGACAACTGGTCAAGCTGACAGAGGCTCTGGGATTCTCCTCACCCAACTCCAAGCAGCTGGAGAGCCGTGAGCCGCCGCAGCAGCTGGCCAGGCCCCAGGCAATGGAGGCTCCTCTGTCTCCAGAGGGGCTTCCTCCTTCAAGGGGACAAAGAGGACAGCAGAAACAGCGGCAGCTTTGACTTTGCTGCAGGCATGAGCCGTGTGAAGGCAGCTGGTCTCCTGGGCTGTGGTTCAGTTCTTCCCGCTGCTCACCGGGAGGACGAGGAAACAGCCGAGCCCAGCAAGTTTGCAGCCCTTGAAGTACCACTCCAAGGAGGTGGGTGGAGAGACAGGCAGAGCAGAGCTGTGCTGCTGCTGAAGCAGGAGGGAGGGGCTCAGGGCAGATGTGGCCTCCCACAGACAGCAGCTCCCGAGGTGCCATCCCCAGGACGCAGTGGGATCAGCCTGGGAGAAGCAGGATCAGGCATGGGAGAGATCCACCCACCCCACAGCAGCCTGACAACTTGGCCACTGAGCCAGGCTAGAGGCTGGGCTAGAGGACAAGAGATGGGCACACCAGGAACACGAGAGACCAAAGGGACACAGTGCCCCAGATTCACATGGTCACTGTCAGCGTGACCTGCTCTGCTTCAGCTCCCCACTGCACCAGGCCAGCTTTGGGCTCAGCACCCCTCCTTCCTCACTGTTGCGTCCCCCCTCCAATTAAGCAACAGCATCCCCAGCACTGAGTTGCATTAAATAATTCAATGGTGCTGGTGATTTATCCACAGGCACCAGCAGCTCATTTACCAGTAGCCACCGTGTTTCAAACCCCTCTCAGGGAGCCCCCAGTGCTGAACGGCTGGCGAGGACCAGCCCCTTCCCCCCTCCTCCCTCCCCAGATCTGCCCCCAGGCCTTGGGGAGCTCCAGGAGTCCACCCTTCCCTTCCTCTCTCGCTTGCTTTACAGGGATTAAAAAGCCCAGCTCCACTGAACACAGGAGAGCAGGGCCCAGCTGCTGCCTCAGCCATGCCCATAAATAATTAAAGAGATGCAGCTCGTTTTGGGCCCAAGGCCCTTTGCAAAGGGGTTACTAAAAGCAGCAGATTCCCATTGTCCAGCAGAGGAAACTTGTGCATCCAGAGCTGACTCCAGAGGGGGGGAAAGAAGGAAGGGAAGAGCAGGGCTTACAGGAACACAACCATCAGCACCACTGCAGCCTTGTTTTGCCTGGCTGGGTTTTTAAGCTCTATTTTTGCTTTACCTTTCCAATGATCAAAGCAAGGGCAGCTTCCCTCCCCCTCCACTCTCCTTGCTCTTCTCGTTGTGCTGATGTTGCATCCCCTTGACCCTGAGTCTGCCACCAGTCCCAAATGCAAACCACAGAGCCTCCTGCAGAGCAGAGACATGTCAGCATCTCTCAAGAGAGGGGCCAAGCAGAGGGAGGTGCTGAGAAGGCAGCCAAAGCTGTCTGTGAGGACCCAGCCTGCCCCGTGGGCTCCTCAGGCCCTGTCAGAGTGGGGAGCTGCTAAAATCGAGCCATTTGCTGCTTTCCCTCACTTCCCTCCTGGAACCAGAGCAAGCTACAAGGCCAGCCAGTTTCCCCCAGTGCAGCTGGGCTGTTGGAAGGGAAGGTCTGGCTTCTGGAATGGCCAAAATTAACCTCCTCCTTGCTGCACTGCTCCTCTGATCAAAGGCACAAGCTTTGCAAAACAGCTCGAGGCTGCAGCCCCGGCAGTCTGCTGCAGGCATCCCCTGTGAAAAGCACCTCCCTCCAGGAGGAGAAGGCAGGTCACAGCCTATCAGTCATCCAGCCTAGTGCCAGACAGAGCGGCTACACCAGAGTCCTAAACAACAGCTCAGCTATCACTGCTTGTCAGACGCCTCCAGCAAAACCCCAGACAGCTCCATGTAATTTTTCAGTTAAGAGCAGAGCAAGCTCAGCAAGTCTCAGAAGGGGCTCAGCCCCCAAAGGATCCAGCTCTCGCTCCATCAGACGGTTTGGTATCGACACAAGTTACTCTGGAAACCATTAAGCTGCCTCTTTCAAAGCAGCAAAGCAGAGCAGACCGTGTATTTATTGGTGGAGGGGTTTTTCCATGGTAAAGTAACAGCAGTAAGTCGGGGAGAGGGGAGAGGGGAGAGGGGTTCAGCAGAAAGGATTCCAGGAGATCATTTGCCAAAGGCAGGCATCCCCAGCATTTGATCAGGGGCGAAGATGGGACAGCACAAAAGCACATCAGCAGCAGGTACAAGAGAAGAAAGCAGAGCAGAGATGCAAGCAGAGGCCACAAGGGGCTGAGCCTTTAAAAGCACAGATAAGCAGTTTGATCTACAAACGAACCCGAGTGAACAGGCAACCTCATCAACAAGGCAGCCCTGGGGATGCTCCACCTGAGCCTCCACTCACAGGTTTCTGCTCTCCTCAGCACGAGAGGAGGGAGCCACATTCCCTGCCACCTCCCAAGCACTAGGGATCATGTCTTGTTTGTCACCTGGACTGGGGCTGTGGGTGGAAAACATCCACTCCAAGAGGGATCTGCTGCACAGATGCAGTCCTAATTCAGCTTCTCCTAGAGAGCTGTCAGCTCAAAGGGGTTGGTGGAAGAGGGAGGGTTTTTCTTCCCCTCCCTCTTTGTTTTGCTCATTTTTAATGCTTTGTTTCCCTAGAACTGCTCTGTGAATGGTTGGGAACAGTGAGGTGGTGACAAAGACAAAACTCAAAGGTGAAATGCAAACAGCATTAAGAAAGAACAGCATCTGACAGCAGCTCCTGCTGAATCCCAGGAACAAAAGGTGGACACAAAGCCTGCTGGGGAGAGACTCATTATCCCTGATCCCCCCCCAGGAACTACAAGCAAGTTTCTCATTCACATACTGGTTTCTAGAAGGGAAAGTTCAACTTGGCATGTCTGCTTCAAACATAAATGACTAGGTTAAAGATCATGGTAGGCTGCTGCCTTCCCACACCACAATGAAGCTACAAACACACAGGGCTCAGTCTGCTTCCCATTCTGGCTCAATGTTTTTAGACTACTCCCAGTATTTTCACCCAGGGAGTGCTGAGGGTGCCTGCCCTTCTCCTCTGGCTCTACACCATCTCACTGTGCTCTGAGGTGGTGGTCAGGCATTAAAACCAGCCATGGAGCAGCCAGAACCAGCTGACAGTCATATTAATGCAAGGGGAAATAGGTCCTCTCTGCTTAATACCTCAGAAGGGGTGATCCTACCCCACAGGCTAAACCTACCTCCCCAGCTCTGCCCTCCTGCACCCTCTGCAGCCTCCCACAGCCCTCAGCACAGCCCTTGGGGAGGCAGGTTCACTGAGTGACACTCCTTGAGCTCACACACTGTCAAATCACACCTCAGACATTGCAGCCACAGTATGGCCAGAGGAGATCAGTGCTATTAACAGAGTCTGAGCAACAAGGAAGCCCAGGGACAGGGAGAGGAATGACTTGCCCAAGGCCCCACAGAAAGGCAGTGGGAGAGCAGGAATGGCACAGGCACTTCAGCCATTTGCCTGTAATCAGGAGGAAGCATCACATCTTCAACACACCTGCATCCTCCTTTTCACCACCAGCTTCTGTCCACTTGTAACTTGCTTGTTTTCCCAGCCAGCAAGCACAAACAGAGCCTCTGCATGCTGAGGGGAGGCCTGCAGGCTGCTGTTTGCATCCCCAAGCATAACCCAACTGCATTTATCCTCACAGATAAGCTCCAACCCTCTCCTCACTTAGGAAATATTCACTGCAGAGCCAAAGGAAGAAAAGAAAGAGAAACATGAGGATCCAAACATTTCTCCTACCTCTGAAACTTTGTAGTCACAGGTCAGCTTCTTGCCCCTGACACCTTCATTCAGAGTGAGGATGAAGCCCATGTAATCTGCATATGCCTGCAAAGACACCCAAGAGAATGCAGTGTTAGTGAGAACCCACAGCAGGGGAGCACACCAAGGGAACCCTTCCCAACACAGAATGCTGCTTTCCTGGAGACCCCCAGGGTGCAGAGCTTGCTGAGAGGCTCCTGCTCTTTTTGGCAGGCCTCAGAGGGAGATGGTGATTGCCTTAAGAACTCTGCAGTGCTGTAAAAATTACTGAGAGGAGAATCCTAAAAGCACTCACACTGCCCCCAAAACCCTTCCCCTTGTCTCCTGTCAGGTCAAAGTCAAACTGCTGGGCTCTGCAGAGTCTCAGCTGTGCCCAGACAGCCTGCTCTGCACTGCTTCTCCCAGACATGTGTTGTTATCTCCCCTTTCCTCCTCTTCTCCCATGCTCTTGCATGATGGAGAAGTGGGAGACAGCCTGTGCTCCTCACTGCTCTTCTCTTTAAATTTGCTGCTTTTGAAGCATCACACCCAGTGCAGCTCCACAGCTCCATGTCATTGCAAACACCAGATGAGTGAGCATGCTGCCACCTCCCCTTCCTTGGGCCTGACTTGCACAGAAATCCTCACCAAGAGCAAGTGCTTAAACCCAGGAGACTTTACAAAGGAGGCTGCACTCAGAGGCTTCCTTGAGACCTGGCTATAACTCAAGCTTCTCCTAAGACACCCATGACAGATCAGTCATCATGCTCCTGCTCCTAAGAGGTGTGACAAGTCTGGGCTTACACAACAATCCCTCAAAGGCAGAGAGGGAGGAACCTGCCTGTTCCACCAGCTCCACACACACTGTAAACAAGAATTATCCAGGAAATTGAAGGCCTCAGCTCTAGAGCTCTTTCTAGTACCAGAAAGGTAGGAAGGCCACAGGAACCAATCCAACCTGATGCTATTAGAGGGCCAGGCAGCAGGACCATGTGCCACCAGGGTTCAAATAGCACTGTGTAAATCCAGTTTTGATAAAATGTGCAGGCTGGGTAGGATGAAATAGTTGCCAGCTTCTCATCTACCTTGTTGGGAAGAAGCAGTAATAGTTTGCAAGCATCTCTGGTCTCCCTCAGCCTCTGTGCTCTCCCTGGCTCACACCTTTGTGGGAGCATTTGGCTGCCAGACTCCACACCTCATTGCCAAAACAAACAGGCTGTGACTCTTCTGCTTTAAAGCACAAATCAGTTAATTTCCCATTACTTGTCCAAACCTGCTTTACCTCCTGGCTGTTCCCAGACCAGACCTGGCTGCCACTGAAGCCTAATAAGCACTTACCAGATTTCCCTGAGCCCAGAGCCATACCTGAGAGCGCTTCCACTTGGCCATGTCAGAAACCATGTTTATCTCCTTTTTGGGGATCATGAAGCTCTGCTGGAGGGGAGGAACCACCTCCTCAGAGGTGCCTGGCAGATGCAAAAAGAAGAGGTAAAATGCAGGCAGTGGAGAAGAAGGGATTATCTCTCTTTCTTAGAAACCAACATTCATTTCTCAGGAGACAGCCCATTATCTCACCAAGTCCTCCTCACCAAACAATATCCTCTCCATTTCCACACAATATACTCCTAAGGACACTGCAAGGCTTCAAAATGTGACATGAAGTTTGTTTTCATCACTAAAGATATGTTTCCCTTCCAGACAGACAGGCTGGTGCAGGAGATAACAAAGACAACATCAAGCTAGTTTATTTCTGTCTAGCAAAGACAAGCCTCAGGTCATGCTGAGGCACTGAGCTCTCCCAACAGACCACCTGTGCCTTGGGTTTAAAGTGTTCAACCTGCACTGTATTCCTCTAAAAAAGAGGACAACCGCTGCAAAGCCAAAGCTGGAGCAATTCAATAGATGGCAGTCCAGAGCCACAGCCCCATGGCCAGGGAGGGCAGGAGCTTGGAGGATCCTGGGACACAGCTTCCTCCAGTTGGAGGCTATAAAGACCATTTCATTTTAAAGCTCTCTCAAAGCCCAGGAGGCAATAATTAATGCAAATGCAAGTTGTTAAAGCACTGTTAAAGCATTAGAGGGGCTCACTGCCTTGGCATCCCAGCCAGGGACCCAACCCTGCTCCCCAGAGCTCTGCTCTCAGCCAGCAGTGGGACACTGCAGAGCCAGAAATGCTCCAGGAGCTCAGAGGCTATTTGCATTATGCTCCTGTAAGTGCAATGTTGAATGGCAAGAGGCAGTGCAGCAGACCACAGGCAAGGAACCAGGTGCTAATGTGCATTTATGAATTCTGTTAGTCACCCAGTTCATCTTTCCATTCTAGAAAATCTAAAGGCATTCATTACTTCATTCATTCTGCACCAGGCACCCAGCAACACTCCAGCAACTGCTCTCCACATCACAGTGAGTTCAGGCACAAGCTCCCTAAAACCTACACCACCAAACTCACAACTCCTTAAAGCATCCCTAGCTGTATTTACACAGAAAACACTACCCAGAAGCAGCAGCAGCCTTTTCTGCAACAGAGCTCTGGTGTCTAGCAGACAGATCAGGGAAAAAGGAATCCAAAGTCCAGGAACCACACAGAGGTATCACACAGAAAGTCATTTAACTTCTCTGTCTTTCAGGCTGCCCAACTACAGAAGCAATGGAGGGTCTTTGCCTGCTGAGCTAAGAGCTTTTGGTTCATTCCTGCCCATAAGTTAGAGTAAAACTTCCAGGTACAAGCAGAAGAGGAACAACACGTGAGCAATTCAAACGAAAGGCAAGAATGACATTCTGAAAGTTCAGCACGTGACTCACACCGACTAGCAGCAGAGTGACAGAGCTCTTAAACTAAAAGAGCTTATCACACAAAAGAAATTAACAACTCCAGAGCAGCTGTGTGAAAAGGTAAACACTGACATGTCCCTTAACACAGACTACACATACAGACCAGAGATGCAGCCACGACAGTCTCCTGAGCCAGGGGAGATCCCAGTTGTAGCCCAGCCTCTGTCTCATTACAGAACTTGTTTCACCTCTTTGCATTTGTTTCTCAAGCATCACTTCTTCCCACACACACTCTGTGCATCTCCTCCTGGGGAGGAGACCACAAACACTCAAGGAAGGAAACACAGAGAGAGCTGCAGGGGTTACAATGGTATCACATGAATATACAGGCAAAAGTCCAGAACAGGGGATGTGATGGAGACCAGAGCAGAATGAGTTAGTCCTATGATGAGAGGCAACTTGGAAAGCAACTAAAACAGACTGTTTCAGTCTCACTGTCGTGGTGTGGGGAGGGGGAATTGCATTGCTTTTTCCTGTAGGTGACACGTTTTTCTGTAGCGCCCAGTGACAGGACAAGGGGTAACGGGCACAGGCTGCAACACAAACAGTTCCACTGGAACACAAGCAGCAACTCCTTTGGTGCTGAGGTGAGGGAGCCCTGGCCCAGGCTGCCCAGGGAGGGTGTGGAGACTCCTTCTTGGGAGGTTTCCAAACCCACCTGGACACGTTCCTGTGCCCCCTGAGCGAGGGGAACCTGCTTTAGCAGGGGCTGGGCTGGAGGAGCTCTGCAGGGCCCTTCCAACCCCCACCATTCCATGACTCTATGACTCAAACACAGCCATAAGACAGACCTTCCTTATCAGCCAACAACATCCACGGCAGCGATGGAGAACGGAGAGGCAGCAAACGGGCCAGAGATGAGCAGGAGCCCCAACAGCAGCTGCTCCTGCAGCCAAAATCCCGACCGCGTTCCCCGGGGCCACGCGGGCCAGACCCACACCCCCTGACAGGGGTCTGCTCCCGCCGCATCCCGGGTGCGGGGCCTCAGGGAGCACCAGCGCAGCTCCGGCCGTTCCGGGGGCCTCAGGCCCCGTCCCGGTAGCTGCGGGTGCCGCAGGCCTCGGCCCGCAGCGGGGACAGGGCTGCCCGCCTCGCCCGGCCAAGGGTCAGCACGGCCCCAGCAAAGCCCGTTCCCGCCTGCCCCCGGCCCCGGCGCTCGCGTCTGTCGGCCGCTCGCAGCCTGCGGCCCGGCGCCCCCGGCCGAGGAGCCCCTTGCGGCGTGAGGCGCAGCGCACCCCCCGAGGCCCGGCACCCCCACCCCGGAGACACCTCTCGAGGGCCCCGAGCGCAGGGCCCCGGCGAGGCGGCCCCGCAGCCGCCGCCCCTCACCTGCCCGCCGCTCGCTCTCTGCCATCTTCCCGGAGCCCGGCCAGCGCCGCCGCCACCCCTCACCCCTGACCTCCGGACACGCCGAAGCCGCTGCCGGCCATCTTTGAGCAGGGCATGCCGCCCGACTCTGGCCCCTCCCGGCCACCGTCGCGGCCTCCGCCGCCATGTCTGTGTGGGGCACGGCCGCCTTTGCCCACACAGGGACGCGGGGCGGCCGTGTTCGTGTGGGGCGCCACGGTGCGAGCGGAGGAGGGAGCAGGCGCGCCTCGGTGGAGTCTCCTCGCCGACCGCAGGGGAAGGCAGCCGATAGAGGAGCTGTATCCCCGCTCTGACGCCGGCCGCGGCCTTCCCTCCCCGTACAGCCGCACTCTGCCCTTCCCCAAGATGGCGGCGCGGGCTTCGCCCGGCTCCAAGGCAGCGGCGGGCCGGCCCCGCCCCCTGGCGGCCGGCGGGGCTGCGGCGCCCGGTGTCCTTGCGGCGGGCGGTGTCCGGTGCCGCGGGCGCGCGCGGAGCCATGCTGGCCTTCGTGGCAAGGGCCGTGGTAAGTGCCAGCCGCGGGCACCGGGAGCGGCCTCCGGCCTGGGCCGGGACCCGCGGGGGAGGGAAGTGACGGCGGCCGCGCCGCGCCGCCCGCCGCAGCGGAACGGGAGGGACGGGCCGCGGGGCCCCGGGGCTTCCCCGCCCGCTCCGTCGCTCCGAGCGGCCCGGGGCGCGGTGAGAACGGGCGAGGGACGGCGCGGCTCCGGCACCACCCGCCGTGCCGCCGCTGTCACGGGCCGGCGCCGCTCCCGCAGCCGGCGCAGAGCCGCGGCGGCGCGGCCGAGCCCGGGCGGCTCCAGGGGAGCCTCCGCACGGTTTCTCGGTGTACGCTGAGGCGACACGGCACGGTGGGGCGCTCGGCAGAGCTGAGGGCTGGAGGACAGCGGGGAAGGACTATGGCCAGGGCTGGGCGAAGCCCGGGATGCGGCTCTCGGCGCGGGCTTGGACGTTAAAGCTGCCGGCCCCGAGCCGGGTCATAGAATCCTAGAATGGCAGGGTTGGAAGGGACCTTTAGAGAGCGTCCAGTCCAACCCCTCTGCAGAAGCAGGTCAACCTAGATCAGGTCGCATAGGAACACGTCCAGGCGGGTCTCGAAGACCTCTGAGCAAACAGACAGAGGCAGAGCGAGATGACAGCAGCTATATGATGGGTTCCCTCATAGAACCCCAGCATGGTGGGGGCTGGAAGGGCCCTGCAGAGCTCCTCCAGCCCAACCCCCTGCTAAAGCTGGTTCCCCTCGCTCAGGGGGCACAGGAACAGGAGCCTCCACACCCTCCCTGGGCAGCCTGGGCCAGGGCTCCCTCCCCTCAGCACCAAAGGAGTTTCTCCTTGTGTTCCAGTGGAACTGCTTGTGCTCCAGCTTATGTCCATTACCACATCGGTATCACTGCCACAGACACTTGAGGGGCCAGGCAGGGCTGGGTGTCTCCAAGCTTGAGGGGTTCCTCCAGCTTCTAATTTAAAAATAAAAGAAAAAGACAAACCTCTGTCATCTGACACTTGATGTTGTGGCTGTGCTGGCAATCAGACACTGCTCTGAAATTCCTCCTCCCCCCAGCCCCATGCTGCAGGTGGATTTCCCACCAGCTTTGCAAGCTCTGGAAAAGGTCATCTGCTGCTTTGGAACTTAGCTTGGGAGCAGTGCCAGCCCACCAGCTGCACACCCTGCTCCTCGCTGGTGTTCGTTTTCCCTGTTGCTTGTGGGGAAAGGTGCACTGTTTGCTCTGTTTGCTGCCAGCTGCCTCCTCTGTTCGGTCAGGATGGCTATTCCTCCTTCCACCAAACACTTGAGTTTGACCTCCAACCAAAGAAGCAGAGGACAGGAAAGATACAGATCCATTCCATGGTTTAACATGTGGTGTTTTAAGTGAAGTTGGTTTGGGATTTTCACCCTTGCCCCAGGGGAAATCTGAGGCTTGTTGGTCACCATCATACTTCATCTTAGCCATGCAGAAGTGCTTGTCTGCCCCTCAGTCCATTAGACAGACAGGAAGGAGGGGGGACATTCCATGGGGCTGCACAGGTCTGTTGTGACTCTGCTTTGGAATTCTGTTTTATTAAGGGTTGACAACCCAGAACTCCTTCAGGTCTCAGGTTGCAATAATGACCCCACAACATGCACGAGGTGTTAGAGCAGTTAACACACCACCTTTAGCCCCAGACTGAATTTGCTGCAACCAGTCCCACCATCCCCTCCAGCAACGCTGGGTCACTGTCCAGTTCCTGCTGGAGAGCTGTCCCTCACATATCTGACACCCTCTGACTACCTTTGCCTGACCAAAGCACTAAATTCCCCATCACCTACCTAAATCCTCCTTGTAGCTCATCCCATCTGGTGGCAGCCCAGTCTGGTGATGTAAATTGGGGTCTTTCCTGCCTGATGTTCAGGCTTCTCTCAGGCTGCTGTTGTTTCAGGGGCCAAGCACAGCCTGAGGGAACGTTGTCCTTAGCACTTTCCCTTCTACCATGGCTGGAGGAGGCCCAGAGCTATTGATCAGAGACTCTGCCCACACAGCAGCGATCAGCAAACACCAAGTGGGCAACGCAGCACCAGCAGCCAGTGCCTGTGGGAGGGCTTCCCAGAAAGGCACCTTTGTGGCAGTTGATGCAACGTGAGAGTGTGATTACCCCCATCCTCTGTCTCCTGGGCCTGGCTCCAGCCCTCTCTCTGCTGAGGGCAGTCATGTGGCAGTTTGCTAATAAGGTGACGCCCTGCGCGGGCAGCACATTGTCAGGGGGAAGAGGAAGCCGAGAAGGGCCGAGGGAGAGCTTTACCATCTTTTCTGTCCTACCAGCCATGGATAGGAAGCAGAAGCAAGCAGAGGAGAAGGTACAGTATGCCCATGCTGCCATGCTTAACACCCTTCATTTCTTCCCAGCTCCACTCTTCTGTCATGCTTCAGTCGTTCCTCCTTCTCTTGTTAACATCTCTTCTCCCAACCTTGATCTCATAGTTCTTGTCAGGTCCCACAGAGAGCATAGGGGCATTTTCTCTGGGGGCTCAGCACCACACAGAGGCTTTGGCACCTTCTTCTTCTCTGTGCTTAACTGCTGGGAGGAGGTTGGGGGGCAGCTATCTTCTGGTTGAATCAAAGGGCATGTTCTCAGTGGCTTTATCATCCTCAGTGCACTGACGATGCAGAGTCCAGAGTCCTGTAGGAGAGTGTCTGATTCAGCAGATCTAATAGAGGGGGAGGAGCAGAGGGAGCTGAAAACCTCTTAAGAGTACAATTTAAATGTCTTTAAGCTGAAGGACATGCAACCCAATTCACCCAGGAGGATGCTGTTATTTTGTGGAAAGCTACCAAGTTCATCTCCTGGTGAGCAACTGGGTTTTGCTCTGTGTCATTTCTCCACCCAGGGAAATGGTACAGTGCTTTCTAAGGCTTTCACTCCCACGTTGACCCTCTTGGATCCCAGGAGCCTGTTGGTATCACCCACAATTTCCTGAACAGTTCTCCCCGTTCCCTCTCCAAAGGCTCCTGTCATTTGGCCAGTCCCGTACTGGTACTTCTGGTTCTCTTCAGTTAGCTGGGTCTTGCAGTTACTGGGAGCTTCACCAGCAAAGAAGAATCACAGAATCACAGAATGGCAGGGTTGGAAGGGACCTTTAGAGATCATCCAGTCCAACCCCCCTGCAGAAGCAGGATCACCTAGATCAGGTCACACAGGAACGTGTCCAGGTGGGTTTGAAGCCCTCCAAGGAAGGAGCCTCCACACCGTCCCTGGGCAGCCTGTGCCAGGGCTCCCTCACTGAAACAGTTTTTTCTTATGTTTAAATGGAACTTTTTGTGTTCCAGCTTCATCCCATCACCCCTTGTCCTGTTGCTGGATACCATAGAAAAAAGTACTGCCCCAACCTCCTGACACCACCAGTGAGATACTTACAAATATTAATGAGGTGCCCCCTCAGCCTTCTCTTCTCCAGGCTGAACAGCCCCAGGTCCCACAGCCTTTCCTCAAAAGGAAGATGTTCCAGTCCCCTCAGCACCTTGGTGGCCCTGCACTGGCCTCTCTCCAGCAGTTCCATCTCTCTTGAACTGGGGAGCCCAGAACTGGACACAGGACTTCAGATGAGGCCCCCAAGGGCAGAGTAGGGGGGCAGCAGAACCTCCCTCGACCTGCTGGCAAGGAGCCAGCAGAAGGAGCCTTGTCCCAAACCCTCCAGTCACAGACATCTTTTCATGCTGCCCCAACCTTACCTAAATTCTGCCTCCTCAAAGCTCAGAGAGTAGTTTGAATTGGCACAAGGGTTCTGCTTAACTTTCTGGCCTTAGACAGTTGTAAAAAGCAGTGACAGAGTTTCTGACAGTAGAGGAGATGAGTGTTTCTTCCCTGACTTACTGTGGGATGAAGGGTTTGACTTTGCTGAGCACACAGAGCCCATCAGCTGGAAGGAGCCCAGCTGGGAGATGTATCATCATCCTGGCACCATTTTCTCTGATGAGCTGAGTTGGTGTCTTGGCAGATCGAGTTTCTCTTGCAGCTTTTCTGGATGTCCTACAAGCAGCAGCGCTGTGCCTTGTGCTCTGCTCCCCGTGCCCTCAGAGCCCCCAGCTCCAGGCTCTCCACCACCTCATGCTCACCTCTGGGGGGATGTTCAGGCTGGATGTTTGCTGTGTGCTTTTGCAGGCCAGGCCCTATGGCCTGCTGAAACCGACAGCTTTGGGCAAGATCCCGGGCAGGCTGCAGCTGCACCAGGAGGCGCTGCCCCAGCTGCCCGTGCCGCCGCTGCAGCAGACACTGGACCGGTACCTGCAGGCCCTGAAGCCCATCATCAGCGAGGAGGAGCTGAGCCACACGCAGGAGCTGGTGGCCGAGTTCCGCAAGCCGGGAGGTGTCGGGGAGAGGCTGCAGAAGGGCCTGGAGAGGAGAGCCAAGAAAACAGAGAACTGGGTAGGTTGGGACTGTGGTGCAAGGCTCTGGTTGGGGAGGGTGGAGGTCTGATGCAAACCCCTCCGGTGTCCTGGTTGTATCCACTGTGGTTTGATGGCATCACCTCCGTGAGCAATCTGCTGCTGAGCTCCCCGAGCCGTGCAAGCTCCTCACGGGGACTTGGGTGAGCAGAGAGATTGCTGGCAGAGCAGGCAGTCACTGTCACTGCCTGTGGCTGCTGAAGCCTCAGACCTGTGAGCATCACACAGCTCTCCCGGGGAGCTGAAGGAAACCCTGTTTGAGTCTTGCACTGCCTTGCTCAAACCTATCCCTACCCTTCCAAGTGCAAAGCAACAAACCCCAAATAGTCTGTTTGCAAAGTGTGGGACAGAACTGGGGCAGGAGGCTGAGGCTGTTCAGCTTGGCTTGGGTCAAACAGCAGCAGATGCTGTGCCTGCATGTTGCCTTTCTCCACCCCAGCTCTCGGATTGGTGGCTGAAGACAGCTTACCTGGAGTATCGCCTGCCAGTCGTGGTCCACTCCAGCCCAGGGGTGGTTTTACCTAAGCAGGATTTTCTGGATCGACAAGGTCAGCTCAGGTAAAGTCCTTTTCTGCCTTCCCCTAGGTTTCAGATGGGATGAGCTGTGTGCTGGACAGGGAGGAGGGTGTTTAGGCTGGTTGGGAAAGAAGAGTGAGTATCATGTGGTCCCCGAGTCTGAGAGCTGTGCAAGAGGGCTGTATGGATACCAAAACATTGCCAGGCTGTCCTAAGGAAATATACCCGTTGCACCAGACTAAATATTTCATCAAGGAGGGAAAACCAGAGTTCAGGTACTCAACACAGACTAAAAACCTGTTTTGGTCTTTGCTCTAGCACGGATCTTCATTGCAAGACAGTGCTGGAGGCACTGTGAGGATGTGGCTGACACACTAAAGACTACGAGCCACTAAAATTGCATGTGCAGTAAAAGGAGGCATAAAAAGTAGCCCAGGCATGTCAGGGAAACCAAGCAGAAATGCCTCTGGAGTTTGCTGGTTTGCAGGGCTGGGGGAGCCTGCTGCAGGGACTGTCACTCAGTCTGTTCCTGCAGAGACCATCCCCTGCTGTGTCGTTTCACTTGTGATTTATGGTTTGGGAAACCTCAGTGTCCAGCCTCTCCACTTCCAGCCTCTCCACTTCCAGCTTTTCTTTGCAATCAAACCCTGCTGTGTCCTCTCTTCTTTTAGTTTTTAACAAGCATTCTGAGTGCATTCAATTCACCTGAAAAACTTCAGCATTGACCCTTGTACAGCATTACCTTTGCCACAGTTATCAGTCAGCACTGCTGTCGTGGTTTAAGCCCAAGTAGCAGATGAAAAATACCAGCCAGGGGAGCAGGGAGGCTGAGAACAAATCCTCCCTTCCACTCCCTTGGATACACCTGAGCAAGGGTGCAGAGGGTGAGCCTTACAGGGACAGTGCAAGACTTCCCTCTCTGGTGTTACTCCTAAGTTATCCAAACAGCAGCTAAGATCTGGAGCACAAATGCCTCAGCCAGTGGAACTGAGAAGCTGCACTCCCAAGGAAAATACAATCATGTTTGTATAGCTTGTGGCTGCAGGAAGGAGTCTGACAACATGGCTTGAGACTAAAGCAGAAGGCATGTTTAGAAAGTGTTCTCCATTCCTTAGTCTGGCAACAGTACTGGCTGAAGCCATGGCAACTAACATCTCCCCTCTTTCCCCCTCAAGCCCTACCCCTGCTCCCTGGCTGCTTGCTCCCTGGAGAGGAGCACAGGCTCTCTCACTGTCCTTTCCCAGCTGTTTTACTTCCTCAGCTTTTGCAATAAGGCTGGGAAATTTTCATTGAAAACTGCTTTGCAGGGTGTCTTATTTAACAGAAATATCCTTTGATCTTTACTCAGGGGTGGGTAGGCTGAGCAAATCGAGATGACACTGCTTGCAAATGCCAAGTGATCCCAGCACTTCAAAGCCTTTGAAGCTCTGCTGACTGCAGCCTTTTGTCCCAGTGACCTCCTGCCTCCTTCCTCCCATGCGTGGGTGGGAGCTCCCAGGTCAGAGGAGGCCAACCTGTCACTCCCAGCTGAGCAGTTGGATGTGGTTTGTCACAGCCTCCCTCCCTGCTGGGAGCTGGCATTGCCACTGTTTATGTTGATCCCAGTAAACACCTCAGTGTCTGCAGTTGCTTCAGATCCCTCAATGCCAGAGCAATGATCTTAAGAGTTGCATTAGCAGAACATTCACTAGGTAGCAACTAAGTCAGCAGTAGTAAGTCTTGGATGTAGAGAGATACAGCTGCATCTTGGCTTGAAACTCAGCAGTGGCCCCTGGCCAGGGAAGGGCACAAATCCCCTTTTCTTGTTGCTGTTTTAGTGCTGAGACTGAGAACTAGGATGTGATAAATATCACAACACATCAGTAAAAAATGCTGCTGCTAGAGGTTCATTTATGCATCTGGCCTGAACCCAGCTTTCTTGAAAGCTGTCCAGAGTTCCTTGGTTATAAAGTAAGATGCATTAAAAAACCAAAGTGCTACTTGGTAGGACTGTCCAGCAGTGTCAGAGTGGCTCCAGCAGCTAATCAGAGATAGGCACAAGAGGGGTTGGCAGAAAGGCTGAACTTTGTGAGGAGCAGAGAGCAGCTCTGCTACCCCTCCTCAGCTCATTCCTCAGCCCCAGATGTTCTGGGTCTGAGTCTCAACTTCTTACATTTGATGTTTTTCCAGGTTTGCAGCCAAGCTGATCGAGGGCATCCTGGATTTCAAGACCATGATTGACAAGTGAGTTAGTGACCCTCCTGACTTCTCTCTCACGTGTTCCTTACTGTCACAGAGAGGCTGAGCCTAGTCAAAAAATCCCCTTTCCAAATGGAAAGGCAAGAGAGGACAGCACATGTTTGAAAAGAGATAATTGCCCTCACCATCCTTGCTCACTGCCAAAGTCATCACCCCTGGAAAAAAACAAATGCACTATTCTTTCTTCATGCTCTTTGTTTACCTTAGTACTTTCATTGGCACATGGATGTGCTCAGAGGGAGTGACCCTGACTGGCAGTCCTGGGGAGTTACATACTTTTGTTTGCCCACAGAGCAAGTTACAGCTCAGGCAGCAGGAATGTGTTTCTCTCAGTTTGGGTTTCTGGTGTTTCTCATCTCCCAGCTAGATGGGATGGGCTATGCAGAAGCTTGTTCCTCCCTCCTCTTTGTCTTCTCACCAGCAAACCTCTGCTGAACATGCCTTATTTATGTTCCAAAAACATGTTTACCAACATGTTACCAACATCACACCTTCACATCCCCACTCAGACAAGGCTCAGGGCCAGCCATGAGAAGGACAGTTGGATTAGGGCTGCTCAAGTGATTAACTGAGTCCCAGTCTAGTTCCTGAGTCACAGATAGCACATCAGACCCTTGCCACCCAAAATTATAGCTGAAAACCTCTTTCTGCCATTCCACAGGAAACAATCTATCCCCCAGGATATTGTGCCTGGAGTCTCCTCTGCAGACAGCATGGTGCCTGCCCTGTAGTAGGTCCAGAGATCTATTTCTCTGGTGTTACACAGAGGGTAGTGTTTTCCCCCTTCCCAAATGAAAAGCCAGCAAACAGACATTTTTGCAGCCCCTACTAAGCAAGCTGGTAGGAATGGCAGCCCCTTTTGCATACCACCAACACATTTAGGTCTTGCTGGAGTAGGTGGCAGCAGCTGCATGGCTGAGCCTGTGCATGTCTTGTGTGGGGAGGTGCAGGCCTTCTGACCCATCTACTTTTCTCTCTCTCTCTTCCTCCTTACCTTGCTGTGTCTTCAGTGAGACCCTTCCAGTGGAGTACCTGGGTGGGAAGCCCCTCTGCATGAACCAGTACTACCAGATCCTCTCATCCTGCCGCATCCCCGGGCCCAAGCGAGACTCCATTGTCAACTATGCCAAAGGCAAAAAGCAATCCAGACACATCACAGTGGTTCACAACTTCCAGGTATGGCAGCTGCTGAGCTTTCCAGGGAGGCTGGTTGAGATGCAGGTGTCCCTTTCAGCTAGCTGCAAGCCAGAGGAAAGGGAATAACAGGCAGCCTCTGCCCACAGGCTTTGCCTCACCGGGGATTCTGTCCTGCCCCTCTTATCTCCTTTTGGCCTTAGCTGTCAGCAACAGACCACAAGGCAGCAAAATGCTCTTTCTCTGTGTCTCTTCCCTGCAATTCCTGGCTCTCAAAGTCCAGAGATCATGTCTGGAACTAGAAATTGCAGGTGGAAATTGGGTAACAAAACCCTACCACCCCAGCCAAGTCTTAGAAACGGGAATTGGTGTGTTTTGAGCCTCATTGCTGTGGATTCAGAGCATCTGAAGATCTGGTCTGAATTTATGCCTTGCAGAGGAAGTTGGACCTGAGTCTCTCAGTTCTGAGCAGCTTTCAAAGGTCTGCCTACAAGCTGAATCGTTGGGTTAGGTCTTACCTCCTCAAAGTGGCTGATCCCTGTTTCTGGGGCTAGACAGTAAAGACCTTCTCTCATGTTCTGTATCTGTCCATTCTTCTCACCTTCAGTTCTTTGAGCTGGATGTTTACAACAGTGATGGAAGTCCTCTTACCACTGACCAGCTCTTCATTCAGCTCGAGAAGATATGGAACACCTCCCTCCAAACAAACAAAGAACCTATTGGGATCCTCACCACCAACCACCGGAACAGCTGGGCAAAAGCCTACAACAACCTTCTGAAAGGTCTGTAACACACCATGAATGCTGAACTACCAAGGGGATCCAAAGGCTACCAAGATAATCAAGGGTCTGGAATGTATTTCTTATGAGGAAAGGCTGCAGGACCTGAGGCTGTTTGGCCTGGAGAAGGGAAGGCTGAGGGTGAACCTCAAAGAACTGATAGAGCCCAGTGGCAAGAATAATAGAATGGTGGGGGTTGGAAGGGCCCTGCAGGGCTGCTCCAGCCCAACCCCTGCTAAAGCAGGTTCCCCTTGCTCAGGGGCACAGGAACGTGTCCAGGTGGGTTTGGAAACCTCCTGAGAAGGAGCCTCCACACCCTCCCTGGGCAGCCTGGGCCAGGGTTCCCTCAGCTCAGCACCAAAGGAGTTTCTCCTTGTGTTCCAGTGGAACTGTTTCTGTTCCAGCTTGTGCCTATTACCCCTTGTCCTGTCCCTGGTCACTACAGAGAAAAGTGTGACCCCATCCCCCTGACACCCACCCTTTAGGTACTGATCAGTGTTTATAAGGTCCCCCCTCAGCCTTCTCCTCTCCAGGCTGAACAGCCCCAGTTCTCGCAACCTTCCCTCACAAGGGAGATGCTGCAGTCCCCTCAGCACCTTGGTGTCCCTGCCCTGGCCTCTCTCCAGCAGTTCCCTGTCCCTCTTGAGCTTGGGAGCCCAATTCAAACACCTCCCCTTCCTTCTTTCCCTCCAGACAAGACCAACAAGGAGTCCGTGCGGGCGATCGAGAGGAGCATCTGCACCGTGTGCCTGGACGCGCCGATGCCGCGCGTGTCCGACGACGTGTACCGGAGCCGCGTGGCCGCGCAGATGCTGCACGGCGGGGGCAGCCGCTGGAACAGCGGCAACCGCTGGTTCGACAAAACCCTGCAGGTACCTGCCGAGCTGCTGAAGGTGCTGGAGACACGGGTCTGGGGCAGAGATTTCTTTCTCCTGAGACTACAAACACTGGAGGAGGAGTTTTCCTCGTAGCGAGAGCAGAGAAACAGGGGAGCCGAGGCGTGGCGGCTGAGGAGATGCCGCGGTTGCCCCTGCGGTCGCCACACACGCTCATCCCTGCCTCAGGGGCTTCTGCTTCTCTCAGCCCACGCTGATTCAGTGGAGCAGTTCTTTTGTGTTCCTTGTGAATCAATTCTCTGCCTGCAGTGAACAATGCCCTGTCTGCTTGGAGGCAGCCCAGCACAGGGAGGTCTGTTCCTTGGATCTCCTCTAACTTTTGTTGTTTCTGCCACAAGCTGCCCGATGGCTTTTTGGGTTGGGTTTTATTCCAACATGAACTGCCATCCCACAGCATCTCTCTGATCTCCATTCAGTCTTGTCAAGAGCCTCTGACAGCAGCTGCTATCTGAGCTTCCCCTTCATTAGCTCCTACATCCTGGCTTGTGAGTAGTAGCTATGGTACCTTAAAAGATTCTTCTCATATGTGCTGAACTCCTTATCATGTTCCCAGCTATTTTGTTCCTCTTTGGAACTCTTCATTGATGGGACAAAGCTTACATGCTGCAGCTAATTGCAAAGCAGGTGTAAGCCAGCACAGGGTGATGTTATTCCTGCATCTCAGTAAATCAACACCACTGACCCACTCTGTAGTGCCAGGACACCAGGCACAGCAGCGTGTCTCTCAGCCAGGCTCTTGCCAATTAATCATGCAAAACTGCAACAGTGCTGGCAGATCTTCCACGCCTGCTGAAAGGCTCCTCTTGCTGTTCTGCTACATGAGACCTTTGTGTCACCTTTCCAGTGTGCAAGGACAGGATCACTGTCCATTCCAGAGCAGGGAGATACTAAGATCTCTCTGGCTAGCTCCTGCTTCACACACTGGATATGTGTCTTCAGCTGTCCTCTCCTGCTTCTCTCATAGTTCATCATTGCTGAAGATGGCTCCTGTGGTCTTGTGTACGAGCACGCTCCCTCAGAAGGCCCACCCATTGTGGCTCTTCTGGATCACATCGTGGAGTACACGTGAGTCCTGCCTCCTCTGCTTCTCCTCAGCGCTGCAGAGAGGCTTTAAGGCACCTGCTCCCCAAGAACATGCCTCTTCACAGCTCCCTCCCTGGGAACTTGTTCTGGAGAAAGGGCAGTGACATGCTAATTAGGTATCCCAGTTCTTGTATTCATGATGAGAATTGAGTGCCAAGCTACTCTGGTGAGTTTTGCTACTGCTTCCCTTCTCAGGGAACTGCACTGTTCAGGCCTGGTTGGAATGTTTCTTTTGGGCAGAAGGCACACAAGGCATTTCATTCATGTTCTTCAGAAAACACTGTAATGGCACTGTGAAGACTTTTCCAGCCCGTGACTAGTGTCCCAAGGTGTTAGGGAAGACATCCTGGGCAGTCCTACCCGGGTTCTGGTGTGCTTAGCTGAGCCTCTGGTTAAACAGTCATTTCTCTATGCAGGAAGAAACCTGAGCTGGTGAGATCACCCATGATTCCTCTGCCAATGCCCAAAAAGCTGCGGTTTAACATCACTCCAGAAATCAAGACTGACATAGAGAAGGCAAAGCAGAACCTCAACATGTAAGTATGAGGCAGTGGCGAGGTCTCAGCCAGTGGCTGCAGGAGTCACACACAGTCCCCTTGAGAACAGCTCAGTGGTTTAAGTGAGGATTCCCCCACTGCAGCCAGGGAGTTTTCCCAGTGATTTCGTAGGTTACCAGCAGTGAACCTGGCTGAAAAGCACACTAAAGCCACCTCCAAGGTGCTGGAAAGGGATAGTTATTGACCCATCCTACTAAGAACAAGGCTTTGCTGGGTCTAACTGGGGATACTGCAGCATAAACACACAAAAGCCCATCTAAGCTGCCAACAGTTTTCAGCAGTGGTCAAAAACCCTTCCTCTCTGTGGTGCTGCCCAACAAATCTGGGTGACATCTGTCCCTGCATAGGCCAGATGCAGATAGCCTCTTCTCTCTGAGCCTTGTGAAAGCAAATCCATACCTTTATGTTACAAGAACAAGCAACAGTCAAAGGAACATCTCTTTCTTTCCTTGCAGAATGGTTGAAGACCTGGATATCAAAGTCTCAGTCTTTCATCAATTTGGGAAGTCCTTCCCCAAGTCAGAGAAGATCAGTCCTGATGCTTTTATCCAGCTGGCCTTGCAGCTAGCATATTACAGGTGAGACAACCAACAGGCACCTTCAACCTCTTCACTGTCAGGCTCAATTATTTAAGCTTCATGAAGGTAGCACAGGAAAGTCTCTCTGAGGCTGCCATGGCCTGCTTCACAGTCCCATGTTTTCTCCTTGCACTGGGACTGAAGAGCAGATCTCACCTGTGGCAGCTGCCAAGCAACAGCTGAGATTTACCTGTGTATGTGTGTACAATCCTGGTAATGAAGCACCAGAGCTGAACTGTCAATGGGACTCAAAGTCTTCCCCTTTCCTCCAGTTCTTCTGCTTCATAACGATCCCTGGAGCTATTGCAAAGCCGTGGAGCTGAGGTGCTGAGAGCCATGGGTTAGTGATAGGCTTGGCAGGGTGAGCTTAAAGCAGCTTAGAGGGCTTTTCCAATCAAAATGATTCTGTGAGAAGAGGCCATTGCTCCCAGGGCAAACCCACTTGTGGGACTGTCCCATCCCTCCCGCAGGATGTATGGCCACGCCTGTGCCACGTACGAGAGCGCGTCGCTGCGGATGTTCCGCCTGGGCCGCACCGACACCATCCGCTCTGCCTCCGTGGACTCCCTCCAGTTCGTGCAGTCAATGGACAGCCCTGACACACCGGTGAGCACCTCAAACAAGTGGAGTAAGAGGACTCCCTGCCAGGCAAAGGGGAAAGCTGCTGATTTGGCTAATCCCATATCAGCTGGTTTCCTAGATGAAGCTGAGTTAAAACATGGTTTGGAGCATAGACACACGTTGGGTTTCGTTTGGCTTTCCTTTCACATGTACTGAAAGCCTGGGAAACAACATGTAGATGTTTCTTATCCCACCAAAAAGAAGCATATCCCTCTAAAAGTCTGTTTAGTTACTCTTAAGTTCTGCTGCTGATGGATGGAGAACTCCATTCTGAATGAAGTAACACAGCTAAACAAAATGATTTAAGGAATAAGTCTAGTAAATCTAAACATCAGCCTAGTACAGACACAGAGGGCAGAAGTGCTCTCGGTCCTAGAGGAACAGTCAAAATGAGGTTTGCCATTCTGCTGAACAACTTACAGGCAGATCTTTGTGTTCTCAGGACCAGGAGAAAGCAGACTTGCTGAGGAGAGCGACCCAGGCCCACAGGGAATACACAGATATGGTGAGTGTCCTCCATGCAGCCAGACTTGGGGTGTTACCCAGCAAATGAGGGTTCTGGTGAAAGATAAGACTTTAAAAGCTTCCTCTGCTGACACAACAATGTGACTGTTAGTGCTGCTGCAGAGGTCAAACTCTGATCTGACCGTGCTATAGGTCACAGGCTGAATCCTTTCTCTCTAGCTAGTGGTTTAAGTGTCCTTTGTGACTGACCTAAAGGAGAGAATCAGATATGAAAATAGCTTCAGTTATCACTGTCATTGTTGCTGATAAATGCCAAAGTTGCATGAAAACCCCTTAAACCAGAGGGAGCCCATCATCAAGAACTGTATGGCTGCACCACTGGTGCATTTAGTTTCACAGTCCTTACAAACCAGACTGACTCTTGGTTCTAAAGGCAAGACCTCTTTTCTTTCAAACTTTAAACATACAGACATTGTTGTTTTTTTAAGTGTTCTTCTCTTCAACCCAAAGCAGCTGGCAGTTTTGTTTGTTTGCCTCCTAGACAGGCTTTCATCTAGTTTTCCTTCCTTACAGGCAATAAGGGGCAATGCAATTGACCGTCACCTCTTAGGCTTGAAGCTTCAAGCTATTGAGGACCTGGTGAGCATGCCTGAACTCTTCATGGACACAGCATATGCTGTTGCAATGCACTTCAACCTCTCAACCAGCCAGGTAGGACTCAACTGAACAAAGACAAAAGTGTTCTCTCAGTTTGTTCACATTCCTCCTCCATTCCCTTCGGTTAGAAGCTAATCTTCATTTGAGGACAGAAACTTTCAAGCCTACATGAAGCTGCAGATCTGATCTTACAGCTTCCACAGTCCCTCTCAACCCTGTAAAAAAAACAGCAAACCCAAAGCCAAGGGCACCAGAAGCATTTGGTGTCTAAATGCAAGTGAGATCAAATGAAGTTACCTACCAGAATGGCTTCAGGTTCATCTGCTGTGGTGATTCTTACTGTGTTTTGCTTAGGACTTCTCTTGGGGAGAATTACTCCTTTGCAACTGCAGGGAAAAACATCCCCACATTGCTGTGAAGCAGTAGAATCCATCATGTGTGTGGTGGCAGGTGGGTCTGACCAAACAGACCCTCTTCTAGAGCACTTCAGTGGGATGGCAGCTCCTTCAGGCGGTGACAGGGCCCTTAGCATTTGATGGCTACATTTCTCTCTGGCTGGTTAGAAGTTTTTAATCACATTGTCTCCACAGGTCCCTGCAAAGACAGACTGTGTGATGTGTTTTGGTCCCGTGGTTCCAGATGGCTACGGAATCTGTTACAACCCTATGGATGAACACATCAACTTTGCAATTTCAGCTTTCAACAGCTGCGCTGACACAAACGCAGCGCGCATGGCCCATTATCTTGAGAAAGCTCTGCTAGACATGAGGAGTTTGCTCCAGTCCACTCCCAAATCCAAACTGTAGGAGGCAAACATGACATGATGCAAAACCCCCAACTAAAGGGGCTCTGTCTCTCATGCACTGAAGTTCCCAGTTCCTCAGAAAAATGATTGAGGGGGCAGCTTGCCCTGGAGCCTAGAGGGTATCTACCATTTGTTACAGAACAGTCATCTGCAGGTATTAGACTCTGTGGTGAAACAGTCTTAAGCCAAAGTAGAACTGACTGTTCCTGTCCCATCAATGCAATGTGCACCTTCCTGTCCTCAAAGAGGACTGAAAAATGATTGTACTGTAAAGGAATAGAGAAAGCACAGTCCTCACCAGTATCTGAACCCGTTTGGTGAGGAAGGCGGTTCTCCAGGAAAAGCAGGGGAAATGTTTATTGTCAGATGAACTATTACCACCTTTTTGCTGGTTTAACCTTCTGAAAAGCACAGCATCTTTCAATCTTGGCTGAAGATTTTCCTGCTGCTGCAGCAAAACTTCACCATCGAACTTTGGAGGAAGAAGTTGTTAAGTCAGAGCAGATCCAGTGTCGTCAGGGTATCCTGCACTGCTCAGGCCAGGCACTCCGACCATTACACGACTCACAGGCCTAGGAATGTTCCCTTTCCTCTCATTTTAGGATGCTGGGATCTCCTCTCTGTTGCACTGACCCTATTAACAACAGAATACAATTCCCTACAAACTGAGGTGGTTTTGTTGTTGTTTTGGGCTTTTTGTTAGGCTTGCTGTGGTGGTCCAACCCCTTCATCTTCAGGCTCTGCATAAAGCTTTTTCCTCACAAAACTTCTCTTACACAGCTTGTTCTAGCTTTGGCTTTGTGTACCTTAACATTTTCAGAGGTGAGAAGGGACTGCCTGTGCATTTAGCAGACACTTGCTTCATTGTACCTTTCTTTGGAACTGAAGAAAGAGATGCTGACCTGTTTACCAGCCAGATGGCCACATGCCTCGTCTCCTTCAGGGCACACACATGAACCCAGCGTGATTTTATACCTTCCTTTCAGAAACAACATTATTTGTGCATAGTGTGTTATGCCCAAGTTGTGGACAAATAAGAATGTTTCTGATCAGGAACTCCAGAACATACTTCCAATTTCTGGCTCCCAGAGCTCAAATCTGTTAGAGCCAAAGGAAAAACAGCTGCAGGATCACCCTTCTTTCACTGCACTCTGCTTTAACAAAGCAGAAAATCTTGAGAAGCAGGAAGAAAGCTGAGAACAGAGGGCACTGTAAATGTTTGTGCACTGTGGCAGCAACACTACAGCACCTTTTCTGCCACTCTTGGGAGTTATTTCTTACTCAGATTTGTGCCAGCTCACTGTTGTGGGAGAGAACGATCTCCTGGTGGTGTTGCCAAACTTGAGACAGTAAGAGGTTCTAAATCAACATTAACAAACAATTGTAGCATAGGAATTTTTGTAAGCACTATTTCCAATGAATCTGCCAGAATCCAACCTCCTGACTATACTTTTATTTAGTAAAACCATATGGTAATGAAGAATTCTAGTGCTATTTCTGCAGCAGGACTTTACTATTGAAATTGCAAACCCTTCAGGATGTGGCTGCTGGGACATCACCATACACAAGAAGCATTAGGAGTCTGATGGTCTGTTTTGTTAACAGGGAAATACTTGATCACAATTGCTACTTTCTTGATCATAAACCAGCAAGGAACATGATCAAAGTGCCTTGGTGAACATATATGAAGACATTTGCACTAAACCTGTTTAAAGCATAAAAACCCATAGAATTCAGATTTGCTTCTTGAAAGACACAAGCCAACACTACAGCATTTTCTTCCCTAACAATGTTATTTCAAAGCTTCTGTCTTATACCTAAATAAACCTCAAGAAAGAAAACTTAACTGAAACTCACCTGCACAGCCAGTGATTGTATGAACTGCCACCTTCACATCTACATGGATTTAGTTGATCTTTTAAGAAGAATCTTGAATGGAGTGAGATAGTGAAAAAAAACCCACCCCAACAGGAGCACTACAACCCTGCAAGCACACACCCCTGCTCTGTATGAGTTAGGCTGAAAACTGCAAGAGGATACTCAGTATTATCAAAGTGGGATTGTGTAAACACTACAGAAAAGACCAAACCTTGCTGGAATAACATCTGTTTTTACAGAGCCTTTTATGTTGGAAAAAAAATGTTCTTTTCCCAAAGTAATCCTCCCCTCCTGTACTGAATCAGCCTCTGTTGCTGGGGATGAGTTATTTTTCCCTGTCTGCAATGCCTTCAACCACTGATGCTGCAGTATTGCCACTGAAGTATTTGAGACTGGCCCTTTTCCCTGTCTGTCTCAAAGGGGAAGGCTCTCAATGGAAAGTGCCTATTAAAGATTAAGCAGAAGTACACACTGCTGTGACTATCTCAGAAGATGGGATTGATCTGTTCTGGATCTAAATCTGGATCTCCCAACTAGCTTCAGCAGGGTACAGCTGCAAGAAGCAGACTGTCACCCTGAAAGAGATACAAGATTCATAAACCACTTAAAGCATCCTTAATGCTACAACAGAGCTGCAATTCAGATGAATGAAGCTGATTTTTGAAGTGCTTGAAAGGACACTAAAATCATTACAAGGGTTTTTTCCTCCTTTAATAAGTCTTTTCTTACTGTACAAGCTTGAAAATGGGGTCTCCTTCTGATTCATACCTTCATTTTTTTCATGAACACTCACCTCCTCCCTGTTTCTAACTGTTTTATCATGAGATGTCCGTTGTCTTAAGAGCACATTGAGTACAAGAAACTTCAGTTCCAGACAAAAACTACCCATTTGGAACAAATAATTTAAGAAATGCATAGACTGAAAATATTCAGATAACTCTTGGGGTATGAGTGCAATTTATGACACAGCCTAGTAGTGTTGCATGCTTTGCTGGTTAGCTGTGTTAAATACTGTTGTTTTGGTAGTGTAATCCATGTCATGCAAAGTTTTGGCAGGTTCTTTGAATAAACTGAAACACAATAAACAGACAAGTGCTACAAAAAAAGGCTTAAATGTCCTTAGACACTGCAGAAGGTTTTGTAACCACCCTTATGGCAGAACATTTGTGTGGGGACAGCAAGAACAGGGAACCACAGCATTCCGTCACCTTCCTTTTATTGTCTTAGTATCTCCATCCAGCCCCCCTGAGTACAGGGGAGGAATAGAAAAGCATCTGCTTGCAAAGCCACATATTCCAAAGAAAATACTCCATTTCATAAAACTAGTGGCAAGAGACTTCATACACATGTAGGATAAGGCAGAGCTCAAATCTTTTTCCTGCACAGCACCATTTAGTTAAGAAAATCCATGGGATCACTAAGGAATTTCTACTACATCAAGTATTGCAAAGATTTCTGGAAAGGTACAGCAAAAGTAGGCAGAAGATGCAGATTACAAACAACTCACAGAGAACAGAGGAGAGTTTATTACAGTGTCTTACAAGAGCTCTTCTTCCTCTCCCTTACTCCTAAGAATTACTGTAGGAAGCTTGGGTTTGAAGGTAATGTGAACAGCTTTTTATACTACACTGCTCTCCATGAGGAGATGAAACCTCTTCCCTGCTCTAGCTCTCAATAGGTGCTTCCACATACAGGTTTTTTTCCCAGCAGTCAGTCCTAACAGCTTAAGAGAGGCTAGGGAAGTACTGGCCACTCTTGAGACAACCTGCTCTTTCAGCCTTGTCCTTGGGGAAGAGAGTTGTGATCTCCCTTCTGGCTTTGTAAGTTAACTTACAAGAGATATGAAGAGAAAATAAATAAGCTTGCAAGACATAAGTGATTGGTACCAGTCCTCCAACTGAAACATATGGTACCACCATGTTGTGTGGCCTGATGTCCTGCCTCAGTTTAATTGAGCTGTTCTCAGTCAGACCAAGTGTCCTTGTGAAAGCTGCGAGATGCCTCTTTATTCGGATGCACGCTCGAAGCAGATCCAGTGCTCAGGTCCTTCAGATGGTAACAGGATAGGCAAATACTGAACAGTTCTTAACAAAATGTATTTGCTGTAACAACTGGAAAGTTACTTTACTACCCATAGCTACTTAAACAGAACATTAAACAACCTTCATTCCTTCTCTTAGAGGAGGGTCACTGCTCTCTACAGGGAACACTGGCTGTCTCCAGCAGCTCCCACTCCATCTGAACACACAAACTCTTATGGCAACAGGCACAGATGAAAACTTAAACCAAAACCAAAATGAACAGAAACACATCTCACTTGAAGCAGCTTTATAATGCAGGAGTCTGATTAAAGTGGAGATAAGTCAAACAGGCAGCAAGACCGAGATGTGACAGTCATTTTACCTCTGCTCACATGGCTGTATCGAAGGCACACCGATGACCTTTGAGCCAGTTCAGAAGCTGTCCTGTATCTGTGAAAGTTCAAGTCAATTGTGCTTTGAATAAATACTTCTCTGTAGTTACACTTGAACTGCTGCATTATATACTAGAAATACAGAAAGTGTCCATGCACAGCCCTGAAGCACTTTTGAGTTTAGCCCTTGGCAGGTTAACTCATGGATCACAGAAGTTGTAGGCATCACCAGTACACAGAGATGGCAGGCACACTCCCACAGACACAGCATCCAGAGCTGACTGGCCAAACCAGGAATCACAATGGAAGGATGTAAAGCAAAACTTGCTCATAGGAGTTGGGCACTCAAGATTACTGCTGCAGAACTCCATCCAAGCCACTGGAATAACTGGTAGGACTCTGTGCTAGGACAAGCTCACTGCTTGAGTTCACGGTTCAATCTAACAGGACTCTTCAAGAAATCAGACAGCAGCTGACCTAGTTACCAGTCACCCACCTTGTTACTCATTTATAGTTGTCACTTTGTTCTTCAAAATTCCTCCTTTAAGCTTTAACAAAAAAAAAAAAACCAACCAAAACTAATCCAGTGCTTAAGACAGACTAGCAACTGAATCTGGTAAGGCTTTGGGCTGACTCTGACAGGAGCACAGCACTGCTTGGAACCAGTGGGCTTGCTGGTGCCATCAGTAGCACACTCAGCCCACCAACAGAAGCTGTACAGATCACAGCAACCCTGAGGTAATAAAAGTATAAAGGAAGAGATGGAATAAATGTGAGATATGTATGACAACCTTGTCACCTAGAAGAGATTCTGAGACAGACACTCTTGCTAATGACACAACAGGAGCAGCAGTGGAAAAAAATAATGGTCAGTATATTTCAGTTTTCCCTTTGTTTTACACACACACTCCCCTTAATGGTATCCATGCAGGCTTCCCTGCAGAACCATCACTAGTGTTAAAAATCAGATCTTTAGTCTGTCTTTCTGTCTGTACAAAGTGCAGTTGGAATTGATTTTCATCTCCTAGACTGGTTGCAGAAAGGGCAGAAAGCCTTCCTCTCCCTTCTGCCTAAGTCACCCCATCCTAGTTCCCCTCCCTCCTTAAGAACTTTTCAAAAATTAAAAGCCTTGATGAAGCATGATCAGAGACCAGTTTTGTCACTTTCTTCCAAAAGAAAACCCTCCCCAAACCAGAAAGGCCAAGACCCAAACACTCAGCGCCTCACACTCAGCGCCTCAGCCCCCAAAAACAATAGCTCCGTTTAAAAAAATAAATAAATAGTGTGTATATTTCATGCTGAAAAAAAAAAGTCACAGAAAGGATTCATTTTTTGGTTTTCCCTCCCCCAAACATGACACCAGGCGTTTCTCCCCCCTCCCCTGACGTAGACACGATGGTACATTCCAACCGGCAATGTGCATCTGTGTTGAAAATGAGTTTCTACTCCTGCACGGTCCCACATGCATCAGGGAGCATCCAGCTAGCTGCTAAAGCAGAGCAAAGGCTTTCAGGTTTTGGGTATGGTCCCTGCCTGTTCCTTTGGTCCGTCTGTGAAAAGGCTCCTTGCTGCTCCCAGGTCTCTGCTCTTGTCTGTCTCCGGTAAAACGCGTCCTCTGGTCCCCACGCCTCCCAGTCACTGCAGCTTCGTACCCAGCTTGCGCTGTCTGTTTCTGCAATGGCAACACAGGGAGGGGGTGAGAGAGGTGGCTCCCCCACCCCACTGCAGGGTATTGAGGCAAACCAGTGGGCAACAAAGGAGGGTGAAAGGCTCTGCTGAGCTCCACGGGAAAACAAAGCTGCCCCCACTCTGCTGAGACCAGTCCTTCCTACTCTTTACCGTCCTAGAACATGCACTTAAGTGTCTGAAGTGTGCCTGAGTTCACTTGTGGATGTAACATTATAAACAACTGTTTGCAAAGAACAGGGGCTGGGGAGCTGAAACACTGTTTAAATGAAACATTCTTTAATCCCAAACACTCCCCAGCAGACTCACCTCCCATGTGCAGTAGTTAACCCACAACTTGCTGTTTCTTTACTCTGCACTATTCTACCCACATATTAGAAAGTAAATTAACAACTCCACCTGCCAAGCCAAACCAGCTACAGCTCCTCCACCCCCAGGATGACTTACCTTGCCTCTGCTCTTGTGACTGTGTATTCAAACCACAGGATGTTAGGAATGAGGCTGGTATCTCGGATTAAAAAGAACTCTGATATTGGCCTGGCAATGGAAAAGGTGAGGGAAAGAATTAAGACATTTCTCCACCCTAATTATCACAAAAACTGTTCCAGGCTTAACACAACTATTCTGTTACACTTGAGGCTGGGAAAAGAACTCCTTAAGTTTGATTTTAAACCCTTTTTTTCCCTCCTTTCCTTACCCAGCATTTCCAGACTCTGCTGCATTTCAGTGGCTTTGCAGTTTCCCTGGCTCATGAAGATGTTCATTAAAGAAGGTCTGTTCTGCTTGAAAAGCTTCTCCAGAACTCTGCCACACCTCACAACTTTAGCAGAGCTTCACCAACCCAAAAGTTCCTTAAACTTCCTCTCTCCCCTACCAGTAATGTGTAAGGGTGCATGTGCATGCATGGGAAAACGTGGAGGAACAAGGAGGTGACACAACACTGGGTGTGCAAAACTGGGACAGAACCCAGGAATTCTCATTTCTAACACCTGTAACTCAGATCCTAGAAGTCTGAGCAGCCCACTCACAGTCAGGGGTTACACAGCTACAACTAAAACTTGAGACTGAAGTATCCTCATGTTTGTTTTGCTTCAGATGCAAGGTACAATTTTGACACCACTTGATTAGGAACATTTTCTTTCGCCAGGTAATTGCCACTCCACCAGCTCATTGCAAGGGCCTCATTCAATGAGCAAAACAGCACTCCTCAGAATGCAGACTTGCAGGAATGAAACCTCCACAGAATAAAGAGACTTACCATGCAGCTATCCTTGGGAAGAGAGGAGTTAATATCTCTTGTGTGAAGGCAAACCAGGCTATGGCCATAATGCTTCCGGCCACACCTCCATATAAGACTTGGCTCCAGGTGTGGTAAAGCAGATAAACCCTGCAGGGAAAGAGAAGAGTCACCAGACAAGCTTTCAAACAAGAAAAGGCATGACTGGAGGGCTGGTGTTTCACTGGACCCTCAGATGTTCTGTGCAAATTATCCTCCAGATGTTAGAAGTAGGGGAAAAAAACCTGGGTGAAACTGTTTTCCATTGTGCAGCAGTTCCAGCTTCGAGTACTTCTAGTTTGAGCTTAACAGCCTTCCACATTCTTCATGGATCTTTGGATTAACTGAGGAACTCCCACTGTTGGCTCCCACAAGAGACCTTTCCAAAGCTAGTAACAGGACAAGTCCCCTCCAAGCCACCAAAGCTGGAGCTTAAAGGCTTTTAAGAACACAGATAGCATTTCTGTTAGGATTCTGCTGCTCTCAGATGTGACTGCACAAAGGCTGCACCACCACAGTGTGCTCACAGTGTGCTTCCTGGGACTGCAGCCACTCAGCAAGCTGTATTAATGGGCTGTTAAGTTATCTCTGGGCATGAGCTACATGGGGCACGTTCAGAATTCTTTTAACTCATATATCATAAAGCCATTAAGATCATCTTATCTGACCCTCTGCCTAGCACAGGCCACTGGATTCCCTCAATTTAATTTTTATTTGAATTAGACCATATATCTTACGAAATTGTCCTGTCAGAATGTTCAAAATAAACAGTAATAAGGAATCAGCTCTAGTGTACAGTCAACTGTGCCAACAGGCAATTACTTTCCAGTGGAAAACATGGCCTTATTTCCAGCCTAGTTTGTCTGGTTTCCAATCACTGGAGCTCATTTTCTGTGTGTGTATATGTGCTCATACACACCTTTTCATCTACAAAAGGGGAAAACCAAAATCGTTATCCAAGCTTACTTCTCTTTATTCATCTTACTGAAACTAAATCTTGCAAGTCAAAGGGCTATAAATGTTTTTATTAACCAATGCTTAAGCAAAACAGACTGACCAAACTGTAGCAATGCACATGCTGGTATGCCAAGGCATGGTGCAACACTCACAGGCTGAGTGCTGGGAAGTGGGTGAGGCAGCCAGGCTCCAGCACAGCCATGGAGCTAACAGGGAACTGATCCAAGCTCAGCTGGCCTTGGGTTTTCTGAACAATCCTGTGAAGCACCACACACGTAGCACCTTTGCTTATCTGAAGGGCTTTGTGACAGCACAGTGCAAAGCTCTGACTCGTATGACGCAGTCAGCAAGAATGAATCAGAAATGAAGGAGAGGGAATGACAGGTCTGATGGCTGTTAAAGGCCACAGGACTGTATGAGAGCATAAGACAAAACAATTGCTCCATACCTACTATATGAGACTAGCAAAGCCACTGTGACGAGGCAGATGGACAGTACATGTCGCCATAGTAAATCCAGAAACCTCGCATTGTTTGTTTGGTGCATTCTGAAAGAGATGGAGAGCCATTAGCACAGGGGCAGGGAGCTGAGCACTCCTTAGCTCTTTTCTCACTATCTCTGCAACCCAAAAAAAAAACTCTACTCCAGTGGGGTCAAGGGCAGCTCAATACCACCCCAGCAGCAATCTGTCCCACTGGCAGCAGTGGAAGAGAAGCCAGAAAGCCACACTTCTCTCTCTCCAACTGGTAATAGGGATTGCTGTGATGGAAGGCAGAATGCTCACAATTACTGCAATTGATGTGAAAGGCACATGCTGAGCATATGCAACAGGGAGTCAAGACATCAGAGTTCCTCCACCATCCACAAAGCCAGGAGGAACTGTGAGTTTTGTCTTCTTCCACAAGTGGAGCCACAAGACAGAGCCATGCCCCAGCGAGAACTTGAGAAAAGCACAGCACAGCATGTACAACCAGGACTTGGTAAGGGAGATGAACTAAAAGGTCATGCACGTGGGCAACAAGTATTACCTAAGAGACTGCAGACAACCCCACTGACAAAACTGAGTAGACACATGAGAAAGCAGCTCTTCTTTCCTCCTCCCTGTTCCCCCTCCCCTCTTCCCTCACACCAGTGGATCATCACAGCTTAGAAAAGGCAAATCAGGAGACCTGCACCCAGACAGGCACAGGAGGCCCACCCATACCCTTCAGTTTTCAGCAATGGTAACTACAGTCCTACATTCAGGCTGATTGACAGACATGCTTCAGCCACAGCAAATTGTGCAGTTCCTCAGATTTCATTCCACTGTGCCACTGAAGTGGCACAGAGCAGGGCAGCCATCTACTTCACATTAACAGCCAAAACCTGACATTGGATTTTTACCTTAAATAAAGGAACAGAAAGGAATAGACAGAGAAAAACCACATGAATTGGGAGTGGCTGGACGGCATCCCATATTTTGTGGTCACTGTTGAATGGGCTTCTGGGAAGAGAAGAAGAAAGAGTATGGTCAAGGTCTACTCTGTAAGTAGCAGCTGGAACACTCCAGATGTGAAGCCAGACCCACTCTGCTGGAGAAGGTGCACACGGAGGTCACGGGACACATCTCTGCTCAGATGGCTCTGCCAGCTTTCTTACACCCAAACATCCAAAGCCAACGTCAGGCAAAGGGGAAAACACCCTCTAACCCCCGCTAAAACATCAGCATTCCACTCAAAATTCAACCAACTCCATGACAGCAGGGGGCCACACTCATACTGTACCTTCACAGGGCCGTGGCTCCCGGATTACATGTTTTATTAACCAGTTCACTCCCTCGTTGAAGGCCAGCCCTCCCAAGAAAGAGATCTGTGAAGGCAAGATAATCATGTCATCCTATCCAAAAGATCCATCTACTTACCAGGCTCTCTCTGTTGACAAAACCCCAAACCATACGGTTCTAGTTTTCTTTTCTGACTACTAGACTTAAAACCAACAGCTTTAAAACCCTCCACCTGAGGAAGAAAAGCATTTCTTTTTCAGCTCACTTTGTGTGTTTGGCAACAGATCACATACCCACAGCTTTATATATGCAGCTTATTTATATGTATATATGCAGCTTTTCAGCAGATGATACTCAGAGACAAAAATGACCCTGTGGAGCAATTCTGTTGGCATACTTCCACCAGCAAGTGTAAAAAGTGACATTTTTGAACAGGGCAGGGGATTGTCTTTCCCCAGTGCCCAACAGGGGGAGTGCACACACTGTTATTTGGGCAAATAGCTTTAAAAAGGTGACTTTTCAGGTTTTCTGGCTTTTTCCTCTACAAATATTTTCATCTTGAAGCTGTTGTCTTCAGTCTAAATTGAAGTCACCTTCTGAATTGAGCCAGCCTGGTAGCGTTTATTTTTACTTTAATCCCACAGACCGTGCACCTCCCCTAAATTAGCCTTGCTGCTGTGATTGAATTCCCAGCTGGTGATGATACTCTGCCTCCTTTTCACTCTATGTCCTGAGCTACAGGTCAGGCTGCTGCACGTCAGCTACTGTCTCTCTCCAGCTCAGTAGTGACATCCCACATAAAGAACTGGGAATCCACCCCAACACTGGCCTCATTACCAACACCTAACAAGCCCATACATTCAAAACACTCTCCATTTGTGCAGTAGTTACTGTAGCTTATTCTCTGAGTCAACAAGAAACCTTTGGGTTGCCAAAACCTAACAGCTGCTTTTGATAGCTAGCATCGTCTTAGTAACCTGGAAGTCTCATTCCAAGGTCCCTCAAGCCAGTGTTTTCCACAACACCATCTCCCTGTATTAGAAACCTGTTGCCAAAATCCTTTCACTAGCCCTTAGTTTGTTGTTTACTAAGGGCAAATGTAACAAGAGGTTTAACCACCTAAAGGAAATTTATCTATGACACTGATTCCTAACTACCTGTCAGAGCAGACATAATGCTGCTTGTATTACAAAAGAGTTCCTTGTTGGTCATTTGGAGCCTCTTTGGTATCTGATTCACAGCTGTGAAGCATCCCTTACAGAGAGATCCACTCCCTTGGGAATCTGTAGATTTTATTTTGTATCCCCTTATCCCTTTTTCTGCCTCAGTAGTTCAAGGAAAGCATATCCTACTGAGCTACACACAGCATCTCCTGCATATGCTGCCCAGCTGGCAGAAATCTACTAGTGCTATGATCCTACTGGATCTTGGGAATGCTCCCACTCTGCATCAGCATTCTGTAGTCCCTGAGACAAGTCCCTCGATGTTTTTGGACAGATAATGCCCAAAACATCCCACAGTAACAGAAAAGTCAGCACAGGCTAAGCAGTCTTTTAACGTGGTACAGGTAACAGGTGTCTCCTGCTGTTCTTTGACATGAAGATCACCTTACCTAAGCTTGCTCTTTAAAAGAGACAAAGAAAAGATGCATGAAGTGACAAAGGAAAATACTTTTGTTGTAAGGAGAAGCTGGGAAGGGAGAGGAGGACTCACCGTGTGCAGCTCTCTCTTGAATATGATGAGTGTTACAAAGCCAACAATAATGAATATTGGGCCGAGACTCAAATAAGCTAAAAGCTGACCAGAGAAATCACCTAGGGAAACAAACAAGAGAAACAAATCAGTTTGAACTCCACAGACACTCACTACCATCAGAGCATGGGGTAGTTGGTGCCCTGAATCCCTGAGAGCAGAGGGGCAAACTCAGCACTGCAGCAAGTCTCCATTTTGCAGACTGACTGCTGCTGCTCCAGCCTGTGAGGAGCCCAGGCAAGGAAGACAGCAGTGCTTACATGCAGGCTCAAAAGCAAGGATGAGAGGAGCTTGGCATGGTTCAGCAGAGATTACTGCCAGCCACTTTACAACAATGACCATGGGTGTGGGCCCAGAGGCACTTTAATCCAACATAAGCACCAGGCTGCTGCAAGAGAGGCAGCATCTTTCCCTCTCCCTCATTCATATTGCTTCCCTGCGCCAGCAATTACCAGCAAACACTCCCCAAACAAATCCTTTCCCACTCCCTTACTAAAATGGGTTAGTTTTCAGCTGGATCAGCTCCTTAATCTGTCTCACCATGTGTCTGCATGAACACTAGCATTAGCAAAAAGAGGAGGAAATACATAGCTAAACATAGCAGGAGATAAAGGGGGAAAAAGAGACTGTTTTTTAATCAGTTGCCCACTTATGTCACACAGAAGTGACTTTGTGCCTCTACCCCAAATAGCTAACAGTCTAGTTATCCTCCAGAGAGAATCAGGGAGCAGCATGAGACCTCAGAATAGGTCATAAGGTACCTCAAAACCTTTATCCTGAACTACCATACAGAAGTAGGCAAACAACAGTAAAGAGCAGCAATGTATTTTATCTAAGTTTCTCTTGCCTCTGTTCCCTGAAGAGAACACATACAGAAGCATTTGGAGAGATGTCAGCATAAATTGTGAGGAAACAAGAAATTACAGACTAATTTTGCTTCAAGAGTAGCAATCCACATCAGGAGAGGGAGAACTGTCTACCAGAGACTCTTTAAAGACAATGTAGCATGAACCCAGTGAGCAACTTAAGAGACAGGACGCTTTGTGTATTGGATGTCAGAGACTAGGTCTACTCCAGCCCATCACTGAACACAAAAGGATCAGCTCCTACATAAATTTATCCTTCCTCTCTCTTCTCAAAAGGAACCAGGATGCCTCTGCAAGGCTGAGCATTGGACTCATTCCTGGATCAATTCCACTGCAAGATACCGAGTCTCCCCAGCCCACACACCCAGGTTTTAAAGCAGCACTTGGCAAAATGGACTTTAACCTCAGCCTCTGAATACTGCAGCTGAGAAAGTTAATGCACTGCTACAAAGTGCCCACTGCTGCTGTTATTGCCACAGAGCTGTGGCTACAGCAGGTGCACTGCACAGATCCCTCTGGAATTCCAGACTCTGGGTTAGATTTGGGAACCAGCAATATCATCAGCAAGAAGCGCTTGCAGGAGTTTTAGTCTGCAATGCCAGTGAAACGAGGAAGAGCTGGAGGACAAACCCCCAAGAATACTGAGTTCTCACTGAAGTGAGGTTCTATTTTGGTTTTAACCTGAAAAGCATTAGAAATTGAGACATTTCTTGCACCATATGGCAGGTTTGCCTTGCATCAGGTGGGTTCCAAACGCTCCCAAAGCAGTACAGTGATGTATGGTGGTAAAGTGGATGTGACTGTATCAGTTTCCTGGCAATAGAGATACCAAAAGCCTTATGGTTTTACATAAATCACAAAGCTCTCCACAAAATGAATACCATCTTAAAAGATGAGGGGATTCATGAGACACCAGACAATCCAAACTATTCTGAAAGCCTGAGGAACAGTCTCGATTCCCCTGTAACCAAGTGAAGAGAGCACATCATCACTGAGGAATCCCCATGCCTCAGACCATTCCCTCTGTTAATCCATGGTACATAAAGCCTTAGCTCTTCACAACTAAAAGACAGAATTTTGTGAAGTAGAAACCAAACCAGATTATTTGTCTTCTCAGGGGGGTTCTATTTCTTGTGCAGATGGTGGAAGAATACTGAAGGAAGTAGTCTCTTAATTTAAATAGGAGTACCAAACTCAGCACTCTCCACCATGTAATATGTTTACATATCCAATAAATCAAGCCACTCAGACTTCATCAGCACACAACTCATATGTGAACCTGAGGCAGAGAATCAGAAACCATCACTCCCAGATGTTGCCTGCAGGCAGAACATCAAGTCCTTTGCTCGGATAACCTTAATGCAATAGCTCCCGAAACATTTCATCCATCCATTTGAAACAGCACAGAGATAGCATTAATAACACTTTCTGTTACTGTGGCTAATGGCAATCAAACAGAATCTCATGCTGAAGCCACTTATTCTAAAGGAGGAGGCAAATAAAATAGCTGTGCACTAAATGAAAGCAGCACTTCTGCTGTGCCCTGGAACTCACTAACACCATCATAAACATCCTCTCTAGATTAGGGGTTCAAGGCAGAGATGCACTAAGTAAACCAGCTCCAGAGTGACTGAAATGTACCCATGTAGAAACAGCCCCACACACCAGGACAGGCTGGGGGTGATGTGCTAGAGAGCAGCTCTGAGGAGAGAGACCTGGGAGTTCTGATGGGCAGCAACCTCCAGAGCAGCTGTGTGAAAAGGTAAACACTGACATGTCCCTTAACACAGACTACACATACAGACCAGAGATGCAGCCACGACAGTCTCCTGAGCCAGGGGAGATCCCAGTTGTAGCCCAGCCTCTGTCTCATTACAGAACTTGTTTCACCTCTTTGCATTTGTTTCTCAAGCATCACTTCTTCCCACACACACTCTGTGCATCTCCTCCTGGGGAGGAGACCACAAACACTCAAGGAAGGAAACACAGAGAGAGCTGCAGGGGTTACAATGGTATCACATGAATATACAGGCAAAAGTCCAGAACAGGGGATGTGATGGAGACCAGAGCAGAATGAGTTAGTCTTATGATGAGAGGCAACTTGGAAAGCAACTAAAACAGACTGTTTCAGTCTCACTGTCGTGGTGTGGGGAGGGGGAATTGCATTGCTTTTTCCTGTAGGTGACACGTTTTTCTGTAGTGCCCAGTGACAGAACAAGGGGCACAGGCTGCAACACAAACAGTTCCACTGGAACACAAGAAGAAAGTCCTTGGGTGCTGAGGTGAGGGAGCCCTGGCCCAGGCTGCCCAGGGAGGATGTGGAGGCTCCTTCTCGGGAGGTTTCCAACCCCAGCTGGACACGTTCCTGTGCCCCCTGAGCGAGGGGAACCTGCTTTAGCAGGGGATTGGGCTGGAGGAGCTCTGCAGGGCCCTTCCAACCCCCACCATGCTGGGGTTCTATGAAATCCCCAATGAAGAAGGCAAAGCAAGCTCTGAAAGGCCAGTTCTCATCACCACACAGTACTCCCAGGGCCTCAGCACTGAGTACTCGTGTCGTTCCTATCTACTCACACACTCCAGGGAGCTCGGAGGCATACTCCCAGGGAGAGAGGACCTGCAGGAGAGCTCACAGTTTCCAGGCCAGTCAGATCTAGCAGGTTGTCCCCAACTTTTTAATAAAAATTATTTATTTTCTTCATTTTACTAAACTTGGGAATTTTGAAGCAATTCCTCCAACCAGGAAGAACAGAGACAAAATGTCTCAAAAATAGACAGCTTTGGTTTCATTTTAAACTCTGCTTTTTAAAAACCCAGCCCTCTCTGGGCATCGTTTCGGGCTCAAGAGGCAAAACATAAAGAACCCAACTATCTCATTTTTAGGCATCTAAGAGTAAATAAGTGAAACACTATACATAGCTCAGAGCACATCATTTCTTGTTCAGCCTTCATTCAGCATCTACTGCTCCAACACTTTACCCAGCATTCTTTCAGCGGAAAGATCCAAGCATTACCACAATACTTAACCTGTATATAATGTAAAAATGTGAATCAACAGCACCCTAAACCACATCCTACCACAAGACCTAGCTTTGCCACCACTGCTTCCTATTGAAGGATCTATTTGTGGCACTGTTGCTGGTCCTGTGTTCTTGAATAAATGGCTGCGTGCAAATTGCACAGAGAACATGCAGTGGATGTGTGTCACATGCATTTACACCAGTAAATATTCATGATGGATCGTCATTTCCTCTACTCACACACATCCTGATATCACAAGGTGTGGGACAAGTAAAAATACCTTCAGGAGGCTTTAAATTATGACATAAAAAGCACATATCAGATGTGGAAGTTCTGCAGGAAGATTAAACGTGAAGCCCTGCATTAAAGAAGCCAAAGGAGTGAATGGCTGTGGCTGCTTTCAACAGATATTACTCAGCTATGAAATGAGCCCTGAGTGGTGAGCTACCACTCTAAACAGAAATCACAGCAAGGTTTATCAGAGCAAACATTCCTAGAGGAGCAACACATGCTGATACTGAATGGAAATGCTAACCTCTGTGACAGCTTACATCCACAGCACAAGCACCTCTGCTCTGATGGGCTGATTCTGCACTCACTCCAACTCTGCCACACCGTAGTAAACGCTTTTCACAACTAAGGAAACACTTTTAGGTCATTTTGCAGAGAAAGGATTTGTCACTCTAAGTTTCTGCCCTTCAAGGGTTTGTCCCATGTGAGAAGAGGCAGTTGAGAAGGTCACAGAGGTTTAAGAATCCCAGCTGCAATGGAGAGAGGAAGTTTTTTTCTTTTCTCCAAATACTACAAAACCCCAAAGAAATCAGGAACTCAATGTCTCTCCAGTGAAACTCACCCTACGGACAGGAAGTCCCTGAAGATGAGTTTTAAGTCTGCAACACAAAAAGTCATCCCATGCAAAGCAATGCACACGGGAAAAAACAACCCTAATTACACACACAACATGACAAGATTTAGTTTAGTTGTCATCAAACAAAAAACCCTGAGGCTTAGTGTGAGTCAATACCTTCAGAGTAGTATCCAGGGCTCTGCAGCAGTCAAAAAAGGCAAGAAGGTTTTTAAGAGCGAAATAGAAGCTACTGTTAGAGCACTACAAACACTTATTATGCAATTCTGGTGTCACTATCTAAAAAAAGGGATAGTAAACACAGAAAAGGCAAATAGAAAGGGGACAAAGATAACAAGCATGCAACAGCAAGCCTTCAGAAAATACAAACTAGCTCAGATTTTCCTCTGAAAAAGGCAAAGAGAATACAGCAGTTGCATAAAGTCAGGAAGAACAGGGAGAAATGGACAGTAAATATTTGTTACCTCTCACTGCACATGAGACAGAGAGTGTTTGATGAAATTACCGAGCAGTGGGCTTAAAAGCAGCAAAGAAATAACAACCACATTAAGTTCTAAAGCTCAGTGCCAAAGGCACTCCAAGCTCCAAAGCGGAAATGGGTTCAGAGAGCAATTAGACATATTAAGAGTAGAGCTTTTATACATCCATCAAAGGACTTAACAATCCTGATGCAATCATCAGCTGATTACTGGAAAGATGTACAGAAGAAGTATCACTCCTGCCTACCTGCCAGCAATGTGATACTATGTCAAATCATTCCTTGGGCACACTGAAGTAGTTGCTGCTACGAAAAGCTCCAGGACCAAACTTTTCTGAAAGTGCTAGCAGGACAATATTTTTCCAGACTATCCTCTTGAGCAGCATGCTTTAACACACTGCCAAGTAACACTGTCATCGTTGGTGTCTACTCATCATCTTTGATCTTGACATTTACTATTGGTAATATTCCAGTGAGGCCTCCAAGACCCCATTACTCAGACCAGTTTGCAGTTGACTACCACAGCCTTCATTTGTTTTTCCTCACTTGATCTTGCTCAAAGCTGACATGGCAAAGAGCCCCAGAGAACTGAGCAGCCATACAAGCTGTAAGGATGAGTGTTTTGCGCTATATCACTATCAATAAGGAAACATTAGATAGAGGGAAGGATGAGCACCCTTCTGGAGACACCTCTCCCCTTCACAATTACAGGCAGAAGCCCAAGAGCAGGCTTCATCTGAGAGACAGAAATCATCAATGACTGCTTTTCACCTGGTCACAGCAAGAGGGACCATCACTCTTGGCAGATGAAAGCTGAAATGACAGCAGTTCCACGCTCAAAGTCTAAAGAGAGGAGATTTTGAAGAGCTGGTTGCCACAGCGGCTCAGCACGCTGCACTCCAGGCCAGCAGCCTCTGGGATGAGCAGAGAGCAAGAGATGTTTGCCACACAAACAGTGCATGTCATGCCAAGACAGCTTAATAATTCATGTTGGTAAAAGTAAGATCTATTTCTCCTTCTGACTCCTCTCTGTCAGCACAGGGCTGCATTAACCCTGTTGTGCTGAGCACGCTGCCAACACTGCTATTTTATAAATATACATTATCCAGCAGCTTTAGAGACCCAGTCTTGGGCTGTACACAGGCAGAATGTAAACAGCTTTCTAAATAAAGTTAGAAGCACTTTCCTCAAACCCAGGTAAAAGCATCAGTCCCAACCTCTTAGTGTAACTCACTTTTCCAGAGCAAAACAGATTAAGAAACTTTTGCTCCTCCAGCTGTTAGAATGTTTTAGTCCTTTGCTTCCACTTGACAAGCTTCTGTAACCACCAGTTTTACCCAAGACACATGTAGTGTTTATCCCCTCAATACGTTACCCTAACCTCAGCAATGATTTACCCCTTTCACCCCATCACCTCCTTCATCTGCCTGTATAAAATCACTCAGTACAGAGAGAAAATCATCGGGTCACGTCACATTCTCTCAGATCTGACAGATCACCCTTGCATGGCAATTTAACCACCTTCATTTCCCAAACCAATCCAACAAATAGTGCATAGGACACTCAGTGTATACCATCAGGTTCAGACAAGGAGAGAAGATACAAATATGAATGTATTGGTGCTACTGGAAAGATGATTCTCCTCTCTCCATGAGACCATCACATTATTATAGGTGAAAAGAGGGATGGCAGAAGAACATACAGGGTGAAGGAAAACGCAAGAGAATATGAAATGCTAATCTTTCACATGAAGTATCACAGAAAACCACAAAAGAGCCGAGGTGGGGTGAGTGTGAGGGGCAAGAAATAATATATTTCCAGCACTAGAGCTTTTCAGTGTTGGCACATTTCAAGTCTTCTGACTAAATGGGTACTTTCAACCCAGAAGATCCCTAAGCACTTTAAAAGCTTTAGGTATTGCACTGCTGAGAGAAGCTTTCAAAAAGAACTAAAATCCAGCTATGGAATTAGGACCTACAGCAACACTTTATGGCAAGTGAGGGACTTCCAGGAGAACTACCAATACTGGGAGCAGTGTTAGCACCAAATTCGGATTTTGACCAGGTTGTCGATACCAACAGTCTGACACTTCATGCCCTGCTTTTTCTGTTATCTTTGATTACTACAAGCAGCTAAAACATTTCCCCATCTCATCCCAAACCAGCACAGTGCAAAGCACCTGAAGAGCAGCTCCTAAAGACCACAATTACTAACAAGTCACCACATTTGAATAGAAACCCATTTGCATGTTGGTAGATCAGGGATTCATCCTACCATAACACGGACCAGCTTACTGGCACAAGTGCACAGGGACATGGCACAGGACCTTCCCAGCCCATTCTGCATACAGGCATCTGCTACTTCTCAAGACTGACTTTACCCAAACTCCCTTTGCCAAGAGCTGACCTACAGGAAGCCCTGTGCCCATGGTGCTCTGGGTATCTCCCACAGCACTGCCTGACCGAAGCATGGAGCCCTCTCACAGCACAGCCACAAAGCCAGCTGGTATCCAAGCCCACCTCAGAGGCACAGCCCCCTGGGATGCCACGAGGCAACTTCAGGGTGCCCCTGCCCTGTGCCACACCGGATCTGACCTCCAGCATCACCCAGGCACACGGGAGCAGCGCGGGGAAGGGACGTCCGGCCCCGCCACACACTGTGCGCTGCGCACCGGGCCCGCCCGGGGTGGGACCCACACCTCGAGGCCCAGGGGTAGCCGCACATGGCCGGGCGTATCCAGGGGCTGCGGAGCGGGCGCGGCAGCTGTGTGCAGACAGCAGCGTGACAGGAGAGGGCAGGCCCGGCCACGGGGCCCCGCGACAGCGGGCCACGGCCGCGCCCGACCTCCCCCCGCCCCGAGCCCGAACCCGCCGGGGGCTCGGTAGCCCCTGGAGCCCGGCACCTCGCCAGGGCGCATGCGCAGCCCCGAGCCCCCGTTCCCCCCCTGCAGCTCACTATCTGGCAGCGAGTCCCACCGCCCCCAGCGCGCACGCGCGCCTCGCCGCCTCAGCGCGGCCGCTCAATGGCTCACTATATCGCAGCTGCCAGCCCGGCCCTCGCGGGTGCCGTGGAGCAGCGGGTGGGACCAGCCACGGGGAGCGGAGCGGAGCGGCGGCCGCCGGGGAGGGCGGGCGGAGGCGAAGCGGAGCTTTACCTGCGGGATACTCGACGTGAGTGAGGGAGACCGGCCGCCACGGCGCGGGGAGCGAGCACTCTCCGACTGCGGCCATCTTACCCGGATACCGGGCCGGGCCACCGCGGCCAATCGGAACGCAATCGAGGGGCGGTGCGACCAATGGGCGGGGGCGCCGCCAGAGACGGCCCAATAGGGCTGCGCGGCAGGTGAGGCGCCGGCCAACCCACGGCCACCCAATTAAAAACCCGACCCGGGGAGGGGTACAGCCAATAGCCAACGGCCATCGGTGTCCAATAGGAGAGGGAAGCAGGTAGCGGGAAAGCCAATCGCTACAAAGGCGGGCATCATCGCCTTCGCTCATTGGCCAGAGCGGCGATCCAGATTAGCCAATGGGCAGCTTCCCTTGCCGCCAGCCCGCTGCGGCGCTGAGGCGGCCGGCGCGAGGCGCGGAGGGGGCTGAGGGCGGGTCAAAGGGCCGCTGCTGCCCCCGCTCTGCTGGGACCCCGGCACGGCCCTGCCCTCAGGGTCACGGCCCTGCCCCAGCGCTGCCCCGGAACGGCCCTGCCCCAGCGGAACGGCCCTGCCCCAGCGCTGCCCCGGCACGGCCCTGCCCCAGCGGAACGGCCCTGCCCCAGCGCTGCCCCGGAACGGCCCTGCCCCAGCGCCGCTCCCCGCCTCCTGCCGCCGCGCCCGGCCCCCGGAGAAGGTGAGGAGCTGCTTGGCGCTCCATGGGTACAGCCCCAAGCTGCCCTCCGCTCCTGTCACCCTGTGCAAAGGGGAAATGTGTTTTACAAACAGTTCAGTGATGAGCGGTGTTACTACAGCCACTGCTCTATAAGATAAAAGGTGGGTGTCGGGGGAAGGGGTGACACTGTTTTCCCGTAACAGAACAAGGGGTGATGGACAGAAGCTGCAACACAAACAGTTCCACTGGAACACAAGCAGCAAGTCCTTTGGTGCTGAGCTGAGGGAGCCCTGGCCCAGGCTGCCCAGGGAGGGTGTGGAGGCTCCTTCTTGGGAGGTTTCCAAACGCCCCTGGAACACGTTCCTGTGCCCCCTGAGCCAGGGGAACCTGCTTTAGCAGGGGGTAGGGCTGAATGAGATCTAGCTGAGCCTTTCAACTCCATCCCCTCTATGATAACACGATTACTGTGCTAGCCTCAACACATCTCTGCTTACCCTTGCAAGGGCTGAACAGACACAGCCTAAGCTCTGTGGAAAATACTCTTATTTATTTATTTAAACAACTTAAAGATGGTATTTTGATAGCCACATCTCCTTTATAGTTCTTTAAGGGGACTAGAGCCTGTGTGAACATGGGCATGCAAGAATAAAGCATGAAGTAAAGTCCTTCCAGGATCTCAGGAGAAAGCAGGATGCTGCTGATGATGCACATCATCCTTTACAGTGTACTGCAAAGGCCAGGCTACAGCTGGTTCAGGCAATACCTTTTTTTCCCCTTGGCCACTGAAGGCAAACTCTGAAGACCAAACCAAAATGAATGTTCCCACACTTCAGGCCAGAGAGTAATACTTACCTGGGAGGCCTGAGGGGAAAAAAGCAACACACTGTCTGTGTGCAGCACTTTTCAAAAGAGAGATAAATGAGCAGCATTACACAGAAAAGCAGGCAAATATACCTTCAGACCTAAACACCAAAGTTAATCCACTTTTAAAAGATAAAACTTACAGAAAAAGAAATATGGAAGAGCAGCACAAGAAGTGACTGACACAGGCAAGGGGTTGCCTTTAATTTTTATGTCAGGAAAACACATGGACTACAAGGACTTCTATCCCTTAACATGGTTACTATGATGTAAGATTTCAGAACAGGGAGAATTCTCCCTTTTCTTGCAGTTGTAATACACCTGCTTTCAGGGAGCAATTTTGACTGTCCAATCCATTTCAACAGCCTCTTCAAAGTCAGCACTTGTGTTCACATTGCAAGAAGAAAAATAGCATTAAATCTTACTCTTCAGAAGGGAAGTGCAAACACTTACCGCAGAAGTTCAGTGCCTTGCAGAAGGCTGCTACAAGGTAGCATGAGTGATTTACTGCTTTCATTATTCAAGTTAAATAAATCTCCTCCTTTCCAAGCTCTTGAATATAGAGTTATGCTGGCAGAGTGGATTACATTTGATCTATGTACCATGACAAGTACTGAAAATTGTGGGCTTCATTGCTATATGCACCCACTCCTTCCTGAACAGAAAAAGAAAGTGTCAATACACAGAGCAGCCTTTGCTCTGTTCCTTCAGCGTAAGAAAGCACAAAGCTGCTCTGGAGATGTAATGAGTATACAGTCTGACACCATGGAAACCCAGATAAACTCCTTTTAACTCCTTCAACCAACATTCAGGGTGTGGCACAAGACAAGAATGTTCCTATTCACGTTCATTTGCATGTATCATCCCTCATGCCAGCCTTGCATCAATGCTAACTGAAGCTTATATTTTTTTTAAGGGTATGGATGAAACTGTAAATCAGGGTGGAAGGAAACTGTCTTAAATGATTCAGTCTGGTTCCTGCATCGTTTGAAAATGAAAGTATTTAAACATACTGCAATTGCTTCAGAAGAGCCAGATGAGTTTCCTGCATTGCTCAGCAGATGGGCAGCTCTGATACCAGCCCACAGTCTCTTTCACATAGTTTAGGAGGCTGACAAAAAATGCTACAAGACCATGGACAATGTTTAAGAGGTTCTGCTCCTTCCTGGGATTTCTCTTATCACTTTATCACTGTCTGCTAGCACAGCCACACCACACCCAAACACAATCAAACCACCATGGAAAAAGACCAATCTGAAAATGAAACCCCACAGTTTTCAATCACTGCTTGAAGGACAACTGAGCTATCTTGTTTATTTTATAGCCTGCTTAACTGAAGGACTTGTCTTCAGTAGAACCAGGAAGACAAACAAAAGCCATTACATCTACTTGCTGTAAGTTTAGCAGTTTGACTCTGGGAAGAGCCTTGTTTTACACCATCACTCTAGTCCCAGAGGTGTCACAGCAAGTGTCACCTAACTCAGAAAGCAAAGGCTGGGTTTCTAGCACCTTTTGATGGGAAATTTAGAAACAAAACCAACAGTCTTGAAGGAAAGTTTATTTGACTTGTAATGCCCACATCCTAAGATTAAAGGTATGTAAAAAAAAAGCTGCAAAGAAGAAGAAAGAATGAAAACATGAACAGATTTTTACACCTTTAGGAAATCAAGAGAAAAAAAACAGGCACAAGTTTACATTCATTAGTTTTAGATATGGCAGAGGAATGTTCTACTGAAGAGGGGTAAATAAAACCCTGCTTTCCCACCTCCTGGTATGAGACAGCACAAGTCATAATCTTCAAAGCCACACTGATCTTGCAGATACAACAAGGCAGATTTTTCCTCATATTTCTTTTATTAATATACTTGTGCTTTAAAGATTAAAGACCCTCCTAGAGCCATTTGGTGTAGTATCTACAGACATACTCAAGTACCAAGTACATACTTTAACCACTGGTGAAGCTTGTTACAACCTTCACATAAAAACTGAGTGTCATGCACATTTGAGATTCTGTTTAAGCCTCAGAAACTATTGAAGGATTTTATTTCATAGCTGCTAAGCCACTTTAAATCTCCATCTGTGTTAAAATCTTGCAAGTGTCAGCCCAGAATGATTTAACCCCTTGAGAATAAGAGTTCACGATAAAAAAGGCAAATATCTTATCTCTAGAGATTCTACCCAAATACATATCTCATCTGCTACTAATACTGATGAATTTGCTCTGCTAAAACACAATATGCTGGGGAATGAGGGATTTGCTAGCAATCTCTTACAAAGCCAACAGGTAGATTTAATCATAACCTTTTACTCTACCCTGTGAAATAGATGAGTGAGGTGGCTGCCATTTGGACCAAGCCCTGCTCTGCCTGGGATCAGTGCAAGCAGCCCGAGTCCTCGCTCTGGGTTGCATCCAAAGGAGCTGAATGCAGCAAGTCACTGTCCACCACCTCTCAGGTCAGGGAGAGCTTCTTCCACAGGAACAGCTCCTCTTAACTCCCTGATCTGAACAAGTACTCCTCAGAGCCTGCCAACACCTTTCTCTGCCTTTCCTCTCAAGCTACATTGGGATCAAGGGGGAAGAGCAGCAATGAAATAGCCTGGAGGGGGTGTGCAGAGAAGTTTAACATGCTACTCAGTAAAGAGAAAAATCAGTTTGCCTCAGCAGAGCTCCTTGTGCAGGAGCAAGTTAGTGTTGGTGGGCAGAGGGGGAGAACTTAACATTTAAGAAGCTGCAGATATTCTTGAGGAAGATTCCTCTTTACCTTCACTGCGAGGACAGCATCCCCTAATTTGCAATAAGAGCCAAGGAAAAGCAAAAAGCTGTAATAAAACCATCTTTCTTCCATTTGATTGATTAGGAATTTACAACTTTGTCACTTAAAAAGCTACAGTGCAAGTTAGTAGTTTGCTTCCTGGGGACTGTGTTTCATTATCCTCTCCCACAAGGCTGCAAAGAGACCAAAGTCAGCAGCCTTGTCTCAAGGCTTGTGTCAGTTCTTGTCTGCACACAAAGCAGGCACGCTGCCCCAAACACTGAGGCCAAAAGACACTCAAAAGTAGTAAATAAATACACATAAAGCAACCCTGTGAAAGGAGAAATTAACAGCATTGACTGTTTAGAATTACAATCCATCTTATTACATAAATCTTCACGTTTTAGCATCTTTTGAACCACTATACAAAGCTGAAGTTACTCTTTCTTCTACACCAGCCATTCCAGAGCACAAAGCACTATAAACATTTTGTTTTTTGGCAAAGCAACTTGCTTTCAGAATACAACAGACTTCTGAGTCACAGTTTACATCTAGCAGGTGTGTTGTGCTAATACCACATCCTCTGTTTCTTCTCTCCCTGCATGCTGCCAGGAGCAAAACACCTCAGAGATCTTTCCTAGTTTCAAGTACTACCTCTTAAATCCTTCTCATAGCAGTTTATTTCATGCAGCCTCACTTGGGTCAGCTGCTCCTCACTTTGGCCTCAGCAGTATCTTGTTTATTGCATTAATCTGGTCTTCAGGGTAAGCCACATCAGCCTGATGTGCTTACAGAGCAACAAATGTTATGTGCTCTACACTTACTCTCCTGCAAGCATCTCAGGAACATTTCTCTCCTTTTCCATCCCTCTGGTTACTTGTTCCCTGTTTACTTCCTTCCTGCTTTTATCAGCAGAATCCACATTGGATATCTGAAGAGGAAGAAAGAAGATATTTGCAGTGTCCAAGCCCAGGCACTGACTTCCCACTCCTATGGAAACTCCAGATTCTTACATATTTTTCTGCCCTTGCAAACATGTGGCTAAATGAGGCCTTTTGTGTGGAACAGATACAAGGGATAACTAATCAATCTAGAGAGAAAAAACCCAAACCAGTGAAGCCCCTGTTTCTATTGAAACCCTACCTTTCTTCTCCCTCAAGACCTCATTCTGAGGCTGGGACTTGCAGCTGTATATGGACTGAAACAGGAGAAAGCACAAGCTGGACCCTCAACCTTCATCTGTAGCATTGCTCTAACAGAGGACTCAGCAAATCACTACAAACTTCACACAAAAGCCAGGACTGACTGCCTCATGGCCAGCAAACTCCAGTGCCACTATGCTACCCCTAGTTCCAGCTCAGCACATGCCCCAGAGCAGCCAGATTCACACGCTAGCTGTGCAGTCAGGATCACATCCTTGGAGAGGAGCCCATCCCAGCACTACAAGGTCACACACACATGCAAAAAACTACACCACGTTTCTTAGGAATGATAGACAGGAATGGCAGAGTTATTTCCTCTCTAGCAGCTTGATCCTAGCTCTCCAGCTATCTGCACACCTAACCCCTTTCATACATCACATCCAACATCTAGACCTCTACTACCTTGTGCATAACAGAAATAGGCACCACGCTATACAGGTTCCCCCTGCTTGTGTACACCCCACACCTCCTACCCAGCAAAAACTGCTTCTGGCTCATTCTGAAATACAGCAAGGCACTTTGATAGATGTTAAAGACTTTGTGCATATACAGGCAGGATGCAAACTCACCCCCTCCTCACACTAGCTTGTCTCAAGGGCAAACACAGACCTCCACAATTTCCTACGCAAGGACGACCACTGCACAGAAACCATTCATCTGGCCTGCAAAGAGCAGCAACACGGAGGGAACAGACCAACTTCCTTAGAGCTTCAGCCTGGTTACAAAAGCCTGCATTTTACTTCAGTGCTTTACAGAAGTATTTCTTCCTCCCTGGGAAATAAATCTTTGCTAGTCACATTTGTAAGGTAAAAATCAGCAGTAATGTCTGTGGAAACACAGCAGAGAAGAACCATGATAAAAGTCCCAAAGCAAACAAAGCCTCCTCGAGAGACTAAGAGTCAAGTGGAGAATTTGCCAATGATGTTCCCACTCCCACACACAATCATAAACATCAGGGATTATCCCCCAGAAAACACACAGGCAAAACAAGTATGTGTGTTGCCCTATTCAAGAGAACTGGGCAAAAATCTGGGCCCAGGCAGTTTGTGGTTTATATGACACATTAAAAATAATAATACAAGGAACAGGAAGGTGGAACAAAGAAGAAATTCAAACCATAAGCTGGCAAGTGGTCCTGGATCCATCCCAGCAAACACTACTGGCTACAAAAAAGCAGAAGGTCCCACCAGGTTGCTGTGTGTTGAGATAGCCTCGCTGCCACCACTGCGTGTTGCACGTAGTTTTATCCATCTCTGGGAGGAAAAAAAGGTCCTTGTACAAAACTGTTTTCCTCCCCTGCCTGCCATCAGATGAGTTCCTTCAGTGGCTCGCTGTCAGCAGGAAGCATGCCATTCATCTCAGGGGAAGCCTCAGTGCCCAAATATCCCAAGAGGATCTCGCTGCGCCGCCGTGACAGCTGCAAAATGTCTTCTGCCAGTGACTGCACCGTTGTGTATCTCACGTTGTCCAAATCAAACATGTCCTTCAGGTATTGTACTATCTGGTGCTGCAAAGATAAAAGAAAGGTTTACAGTGTGGAGAGCTCCCACCTGCCAATACCAGCTGCCTGGACTGCAGCAAGCACAGAAGGCCGGAAGGATTTTTGCCTGATTGCCATACAGGTAAAGATGTGCCTCAGGGTGGGTGTTACTTCTGTGGCTGGACCCCACCTCTTGCCTCTGAAACGGGACAGCAGAGCTCCTGAAATTCAGGGAAGCAATGCTAATGTCCATGGCAATATCCATACAGATATTTAACAACTGCAACACAGCCTCTCATGATATTATCTACACGAACAAGAGGATTTGGGCTTCAAGATCAAACCTGTGACGTTTTAAGACCCCATGTACTCTTACATCTGACATCCTTTCAGCATATGCACCCGTAATCTTTTCCAACATTGATGCTATAAATTGATCTCATCCCACTTTTTTGCTATTAGCTATGGTGAATTGTGCTGGGAGTTCCTGACAACCTGAATTCAGCAATCTGCATCCCAAAACCCAGTGATTTTTAGAAGGCTTTTGTATAGAGACAAGTTTAATGCCACATCAGTTACCAAAAGCACATATTTGCAGTTTTAAGCCAGAAGACAACAGCAGTCCCACATATTAGGAACAGAAAAGCCACCTTACCTTGAAAAAACTGCAGACTTCAGACAGCTGCTGCTTGGGCCCCAGAAAACCAAAGGCTAGAACAGGACTGACATGCTCCGATACGGAGTAGAAATGAGAGATAAAACCATCTGGTACCTGCCACAGGAAAGGGAAGAATTGGTTGGTCTTGGTTTGGGTCTCAGAATTAGCAACTTATTCCATCTCAGCTACCAAATTCCCTGCCAGAAAGCACCATGCTTCAGTAACTGAAGAGCTATTTAAGAACATCTCTTCCTGCTGAATTCATCTTTCAGATCCCTTGAAGGATGACTAGAGCTTGTGACTAGAGCTTTCTATCTTCATGTTTCTAACCTCATATTTCACGAGGAAAAGAAACAGATGAAAATGAAAGGCAACCACCAGGCAGTCTTACAGATTCTACTTATCATCTGTGGACCAAACAGGGAAAGGGCATGCAAATATCCAAGACAGAGCCATTGCATGACAGCACCAACACAGCTCCCACCACTCTCATCTCTCTTTGTGCCATGTCCTGAGATAAACCCAGTTGTACCAGCTGGTTGTGGGATAGGAGCTGAAACCTTGCCAGAGGCCACAGACCATGTGGCAGAACTTGGGTTGTGAAGTTGTGGCTTCCTGTTCCCCAGGTCCATGAACTCATCTGCTATAATACTTTAGAAAGCCACAGATTTAAGGGAAATGAATCAAGTAAAGGGGAGTCAACAATCAGTGCTGTGAAGTGAAGCAGCACATGAGGCATTCATTGCACTGCCAGAAGGGAAACTACAATTTAGGAGCAGCTCCTTGTTGCTTGGTGTCTGTGACCAGTCCTATGGTATTATGAGCAGGGAGAGGGAATACCAGACAGGCAATATTGTCTTTTGACACATTAAGAAAAAGGGAGAATGACATTGGAGCAATTCAGTAAGACACTGGCATGGCACTGGAGCAATGACAGCAGGACCCCAGGGCTTTAAAGCACCATGAAGAATGTGATTCAGTTCAGTCTTACACCACTTAGACTTTTGCATTTTGTCAAGATCTAGTTGTTATCTTTTGATCTTCAAATCCATTAATTTTGCTTACCATCAGAAGCCTCCTTTTTGCTTTCAGAACTGACCAGCAGGCAGTTGCTAGAGCCTACAGTTAACGGAAAGAGACCACCAGTTACTGGGATTACTTTTACCAGAAGCAGCCCAAAACAAACCACTTTATAGCACACTGCCATTGAAATAGCAAAGTAGTGACCCTCTTGTTACAACTCTAAAATGAGTGACAAAACCAAAGTGAACTAGAAGCAGATTTAGCCATTCCAGATCCATTCAAGAAAAGCCAAAGTGTTTTTCAAGATTGTTCATATGATCTGACACAGTTGCCAAACACCTCAGTATTCAGACTAAGTAGAGATGCCTCCCAACCATCTTCTCAATCTATGAAACTAATCAGCATAAAAACACAGCTAGGGGCCAGGATTAGAGGAATGTGCTGCTGTTGGAGCCTCAGTGTCTACTGAGGTACCACCAGAATGAAGGGCCAGGGGCAAAAAAGGCCACACATGTTTTTTCCCCCCTACATTTTAATCCTCTTATTTTCATTCATGAAAATGTGTCATCATCTTTTAACATCTCCTTGGCATCTCTGACAAAGGCTGCTAGAGAAAGAAGTCCACTGGAGCCAGCCAGATGCCTACAAAAGGAAAGCTTTCCTGTAAACAGTTTACATGTACCAGAAGATTGTTGTTTAGTGCTTCAGGAAAGTCTGTTAATTCTAAAGGGAAAATTCAGCTCAGCCAGGACAGCTGAGGTCACATTCTTTCCTTGGCACTGAGACCTTGACCAGCTTGAGAGTTGGGCAGAGAGGAACCTCATGAGGTTCAACAAGGGCAAGTGCAGCCAGGGAGGAACAACCCCCTGCACCAGCACAGGCTGGGAGTGACCTGCTGGAGAGCAGCTCTGCAGAGAGAGACTTGGGAGTGCTGGTTGATAATAAACTAAACATGAGCCAGCAAAGTGCCCCCATAGGCAAGAAGGCCAATGGCATTCTGGGGTGTATTAAGAAGAGCATGGACAGCAAGTTGAGGGAGGTTATGCTCCTCCTTTACTCTGCCCTGGTGAGGCCTCATCTGGAGTCCTGTGTCCAGTTCTGGGCTCCCCAGCTCAAATGGGACAGGGAACTGCTGGAGGAAGGCCAGTGGAGAACCACTGAGGGTGTGGAGGCTCCTTCTCAGGAGGTTTCCAAACCCGCCTGGACATATTCCTGTGCCCCCTGAGCGAGGGGAACCTGCTTTAGCAGGGGTTGGGCTGGACAAGCTCTAGAGGTCCCTTCCAACCCTCATTATTCTGTTATTCTCTGATCTCACACTCAGCACAAAGATGCCCCGTTTCACACACCGTCTCCTTGAAGCTGTCGGAGAGCCAGCGGTTGCGCAGCACAGCCAGCACGGAGGAGGGAGGGTTCTCTAGATCCTCAAAAGCATCCATGAGGATAAAATCCAGCACAATATCAAAGAAACTCATACACACCACCTGTCAGAGAGCAGAACAGTCTGTAAAGGGAGCAGTTTTGGGTTTTTTTAACTAGGTTGACTTTACATTTTGATGCTTCCAACCAAGGAGCAATGAGCTGAAGTATGGAAGGCAATGGGATTTCTGCAGTGGTTGTTTCACTCCTGGGCCACTCCTACATATCCATGATCTTTCAACTACTCTGCAACTTTGTAGAGATAATGTCTTTACCAACCCCTCTTCCCTCCAGCTCCTGCTGAGTGGTTGGCCAGGTCTCTTGCTTCAGTGCATAATGCAGCATCTCCTCGTAGCTTTCCAGAAAAGCTTTAGGATTCTGGGAGAACAGAGAAACAATACATTTCAGAAGCTACAACAGCTGTGGGCACCTTTCACCCCAGTCTGACTCATCTATTTTGAGCTGACATCAACATCAATGCATGCAAGTGGCTGAAGTTTTTAGCCAAAACACTTTGTGCTGAAAGAGGATTTCTTTCTGGGAGGCATTGTTGGCCCCAGGCTCAGCTGTGAGCCAAAGCACTGATGTTGTCCCACTTTCTTCCAGGAAGTAGCTAGAAAAACCTGTAGGCAAACTAAACCAGTAAGAGATAAACACTGTAAGCAATCATCTCCCTGTTCAGGGGATGACCATTGACTAAGCCAGTGATCTGAACTTGTACATCACTGTTGCAAAGGTTTAATTCTCTTTTCCCCTTCCTCTACTCCCCGAGATGATGCCATTGCTGATGCACAGCCTGTGTCCTCTGTCTGCTCCAGCAGACACAGTATTGAACTGTGCACAGGAGCTGCACAGAAAGGTCTTTTCAAGAGAATTTGGCTAGACAAGATTGAAAGCACAGGCATTCTATTTCTCTCACTAAGTCACTAGCATATAGATTAAGTTTTCTCCTCCAAGACACTAGAAAAACTCGTGTTGGAGGAACAAGTGTCCCTGGGCTCACAAGGCACAACTGAGTTCTTACACAAACTTCCTACCTTTTCAGCTTTTGTCATCAGTCCTATCACCATTTGCTTCCCAACCTCCCCAAAAAACAGTTGATTGCTTTCATCCTCCAGCAGCTCCTGCAAAAGGAAAACAAGAAGTCTCCTGTCAGCACCTCCACCCACAGGAACACTGAGTTGGGAGGCAAAAAGGACAGGACACCAAGCAGTGCAATGCTGCATACACCACTATCATAAGCTGGAGTCTAGAAAACAAAAACTGCTCTCTCCAGGAAGTGAGGTTAAAATCAGGCTGAAAGACTGGAAGCAGCAAAGATAGAGGCACAGGAGCCACAGTGGGACCAGGGCACAAAAGCTGCTGTTCAAGGCTCTAGACATACATTGCTATAAAGATGATTGGGTTAAGAAGGAAACCTTGCTTCCCCACCTCAAAGGGCTGACTGCAGCCCAGTGAAAAGCTCTTCAGTGGAAGTAGTTTCAGAGCTGCCCAGGAGCTGCTATCAAACTTCCACTTCTCAGAACCAAAACTGTCAGTGGCCACATGACCACTGCTCAAAGAGGACCAGGGGATCCTCTTCCTCTCCAAATCAAATTGATCAGGATGAGATTCCAAAATTAAGCAAGGGGAGCTTGGGCTGCTGCTGCTTCTGCTTTTACTTGCTCTAGAGAGACAAAGACCTCAGCCCTGCACAGGGAGAAGGTGCTGCTGGCAGCAATGTGCTGTGGGAAGCCCAGAGCCTCGAGCTGTCCTCACCTGGAAGGCTTGCCTGACACAATGCAGCTTTGCAAGGAAATCCTGGTCACTGTAGCAGCCAAGGAGCTCTGTCCTACAGGAAAAGGAGAAGGATTGCATGAACTTCAGCTATCCTGATGTTTGTGTTCCTAACAGCTGGGAATAAGAGGATGGATGGGGTAACACTTTTTTCTGTAGTGCCCAGGGACAGGACATCACCCTTTCTTAACATGTGTCCTAAAATCTAGTGCTAGTTCTCTGGGAAGCCCAAATCAGCAGGAAAGCTGCTAAGAGTTTCCATTCCCAAAGGGTCATTCTGGTTATAGGGCTGCTCAAAGGGAAATAAATGTGTTCACACTGCTCAAAGAAGCTTTGACCCAAGGACTCCAAACTTCAGCTGGGTCTTCACCTCAGCGTCCGACACGCAACCTTCCCTTCTTTCACCAACTGCAGAGCTTCTTCATATGCTGCTACTGGCTTAGAGAGGTGGAATGGTATTTCCTCAAAGTGGAGAGGGTCAAAGAGCTGTAGAGGTATAGCAAGGGACATGGGAAGAACAAAATGATCTCGTTAAGTATTTGCAAATACTTGGAGACAACAACAAACAAGATGTGCCTTCTTCAGCTGGCAAACTTCTGTCACTGCCAGTTATTTCATGCAAAGATTTCTTTTCCCCTCAGTCTCAAAACTGTCTCAGCTCTGACACAGATCACCATCCCCTAAAATTTACACAAAAAGCCACATTACATTAGATGCACAGTGCCTTCCCAGCTGTTACAGCCTGCTTTTTACAGTAGATAGGAAGATGATGTGGAAATGCAGGTTGGAAAGGGCTGTGCCATGCACCTAATTAAAACGCTTCTCGACATCCATCATGAACCTCACAGCTTGGGACTGGGGCTCCATGTTTGCTCCACTTCCTCTAACAAAATGTATCTGGCTCCACTGCTTTTGTGGCTTCCCCCCCAAGCAGCTGGACTGTGACATACAGCTGGAACTTCAAGTCACCTCTGCTGCAGAGAAGAAGGAGTCCTCAGAAATGGAGCTGTCTTCATCATCGGTCCGAAGCCGCAGCGACCCGTCCGTTAAGGGAAGCATTAAAGTCTTCTCTGGAGGAAAGGAAGAAGCTGCATGTGTTGGAGTTTATGGACTACCATTCCTCTCACAGCTCCTCTGCTCTCTCTTTCTCTCTCCCACCCCCACAAACAGCACTTTGTCACCACTTTATTGCCTGGCTTCCAGAAAAGACATAAAACCAGCCAGGAAAGTGGCATTTTAATGGCCAAAGGCAGCTGCCATACCCAGGTCCAGCAGCATGCTGTCTGATGGGAGTGAAGACCCAAACTCTTCCTGGAGGTGGTAGGCTCGGTGCAAGAGGGACTCCAGCTTCTCAGCAAACTCCCTTTTCTGGGACTCCTCCTTGAACACACAGAAATGCCACCCTTAGTTAGCCAGTTGGGTGGAGGCAGATTGACAGCACAAACATGGGCAGCAATAAAATGGGATTTACAGTTTGCAGATTAAATGATTTAAAAGAGAGGAGTCATTAATCCTACAATGCAGCTAATAATGCAAGGAGAGGGAAGCTTCTGCACAGCCTAGACAAACCCTCTTGCTTTTTAGCTTCACAATTTTAGTTTCCTGGTAAAAAGAGAACTGGAGAGCTTGAACCTGTCATCCAGAAAAGCTGGTATTTTAATGAGTTATAGATCACTTAATTCTTCTGACTCCTGACTTTAGCCTAATTTCAAGAGGGAATCACATCAGAAAATCTGTGCTGACTACAAGAGAGTATCCAGAAGTAGGTAACAGAGTAAGAGTCCTGGGATTAAGGTGCTGGGCATAAGGAAATTTGCTGGAAGCAGCAAAGGAGGATTACAAAAAAATAAAGGGAGAAAAAGAAGACTTACACAGCATCTTGCCTTCATGTCCCTGCATCTGCATGGGAATCTCACCCAGAAGACAGAAGCATTAACAAGCACAAAATCTGTTTTGATAATGAATCAACTGTTTTCAAGTCAGTTTTAGAAATACTACAGGACTCTTTGAGGACAGGCAAGAGGAGAATTTGACTTGGATAAATATCATCCACCACAAAAGATAAGTATCCCACAGACCTCCTACACCAGTCCCTGTTTGTAAAAGGCTGGGAACACTTTTTGCCAGGGAGAACTCCTGCAGAGTTGAGAGTTTACCTCCTTTCACAGCTCTGAGCTACAACTTGCTCTTCAGCTTTGTGACTGGCAGTGAGCCTTTCTCTTTTGGAGCTCCTCTTATCAGAGGTCTTCCCTGTACAATCCTCAAGTCCAAGGCAACAAGGCACTGTCCTGAAGTACTTATTTCTGGAGCTGTAGACGAGTGAGTTACACATCTCCCTGCCTCACTTGCTCAGTGAGCAAGGGCATATTTAGCTCCTACCAAGCTACTATGTTGCTTTACTCACAAATACACCAGGCAGCTGACCTCTGTTTCTCCACCCAGCTTCCTAGGAAGGGACAGTGACCACCAAGATCTCCACTTTCCAATGTGTTTAATCACATTACAGACACAACACTGCCAGGCAAAGAAGTGACTTCTTCCTCTCTGGTGCTGTATTTGTTACAGCCTTATCCTACCACAGCCTGTGCTGCTGGAGGACTGGTGTGACAGTGACTGACATGATGCTGGAAGGTGGGTAGAAGAGCTGTGGAATGAGGGGGTGAGACTTATTAAAAAGAAAAAGAAATTAAAACACCCACTCACATTGCATAAGGAAGCTGCAGATACAGACAGCTCTTAAATAGAGTCTGGCCCCACTCTGCTCTTCATTTACTCTTCTTTTAACCTCCTAATTATTGCTTCCAGCACCCAGGCTGGTCTTTCAGCACATTCCCCAGCTGGCAAACGCAAGGGAAAGGTGGGAACCTACCTCTGGAATGCTCTCAGACACGCTCTCTTGCTGTTTCTTGCTGTCCCAGGGAAGGGGGGTGCTGGTACTAGCACTGTCCCTCTGCCTGATGGTAAGTGCCTGCTCCCACTTCTGCAGAGCCTCCTCAAACAGCTCCATGCCTGGCAATGCAACCAGATACAGGCTGTGAGAGTCCTGGGCCACTTAGGAACAAAGTGATACAACTTGAAGTCTTTGCCCACTCAGACAATCCAGCAGAGAGGGAAGCCTCTCTCTCAACTGGTAAGAAACAATTCATGTATTCTATTTCTTTCCCTTTTTAACATAGTTTAATTTAGATTAGAAGTTAAGGAGAACATCCTCAAACTGCATATAGGGAGCCTGTTGCTCAAAGAACAGTATTTTGCAAGTAAACTATTCATTGAAAAACACAGAAATGTTCCTTTGGGAGAAGACTGGATTGTTACAAGAAGTGACTGAACTGAAGCTGAGAACAGAAGAGAGCTTCCTATCAGAGCTGCTGATGTTCTGCTTCAATTTACACTCTCTTTTTCCTCTTACAGTGATAAATGACCCCTTCCCCCCAGGGCAATGTTACCCTTGTGCTTGTTTACCTTGAACATAGAGACTTTCTGCACTGGCATCACCAATGGCTCCAGCATCTCCCATTGCCTGGGCCTCCCACATCCCTGCTGGTATTGGACTTGAAGAGTTGACTGCTACCATCTGCAGGAAGGAAGCAGAAAGCAGCAGATTCCTTTTGAATTCTCTGCAAGAGCAGCAATGTTAAGACCACACAAACACCACCAGCAGTTACATTTCAACAACAAACCATTTCCCCTCCCCATATCAGTACTCCCTTGCCTAGGAAGAGGAAGGTGTCAGGGTAACCAGCCCCCTCTTGCTTGGGTTCACACTGCACTGTCAGCTGCCAAGAGCTGCACAGTGCCAAAAAGAGAGGCAAGGTGAGAAGTCCTCCTCTTCTCCACCCAGCACCACTGTGGTGTCTTTGAAAGCACAGAACATGGTGTGAAAAATACCTTCCCAACCAATTTACACTGAAGCTTCATCAGGAAACAGCAAACTGTACAGTGGTGAGCACTGATAGAGGCAACAGCCTAAAAAAGCTCCAAAGCAATCACCACAGAGGTGCAAGGACTCTGATCTAAAGTTCCTGTCAGCCCCAACTGCCTGTGCAAAAACCATTGGAAGTGGGGGGAAGTGACCACAGTCCAAACAAAGGAACAGGAAAAACACAGCTGAGGACTTTGGCCAGGGGGATCTTTGCTCTTCCCTTTGTAACTAAACCTGCTCCTGGGAGGGCTGGGCACTAAGATGCACACAGCAAACTGTCAGCTTCTCCAGTTTCACACCAGTGCATAAATGTCTTTTAAAGTCTGACCCACTAAAGTGCTGGCTTCAAGTACTATCAATGACCAGTGTTTCCAAATGGCTTAAAGATGTCCAAATGTGAGCCCAATACGAGGGAAAAAAGCAACAATAATAGTCTGACAGATGACTTCTTGCCCTGCCTCCACTGATTAACCTCTGTGGAGCACTAATGAGTCACCCTCAGAGACAGAACTGCAAATCATCAGTTCACTGCTGCCGATTTACTATTTACTAGATAGCGAAGAACCACTTCAGGAAGCAAATAAGAGAGCAGGCAGAAAGTGCAGCTGTGCAAAGGATGAGCTGTTTTTCCATCAGGTGACATTAAAGCAATGAGTACAGTGTCCCACCCAATGAAGGGGGTAGAGGAATAGATCTCTCTCTGTGTGGATATCCACATCCACCAGCAGTAGAAAAAAAGAACTGTAGATAGTTTATCTAAACAGCAGCAATATAAAACCTGGAACAACATCTGTGGGAAGGGAGAAACCACGAGGGAATTAAACGGATGTGAGTGTTGCTGCAGCGGGAGGGAGGCCAGAGCTGGCCTCCCAGTTACCTCAGGGGAATACTGGTGCAGGGCTGCAGGCGCAGCGCTGTGCCGCCACTGCCGCCTGCTGGAGACACACCTTGGCCAGCACACATCTATCGGCAACTTTCTGATGCTTTAACCATACAGGACAAGCTAAAACACAGCGATGCCTGCATTTACTGTAAGGTGTCAGTGGCCAACAGCTCCTTCCAAAAGGGTGATTTCTCCCTCTTCTTGCCATAGCACTGTTAGACAGCCAATGAGCCCTAGCAGGTGATGCTGGGCTGGGGAGGATGGCAGGAACACACAGCACAGGAACCTCCAGAGGTTCACTTGTGCCACCTGCTGCTCCAGACTTGGAGCAATGGGGATGTAAACCAGGTCCTGAAGTCACAAATGCTCCCCAGAGTTTCTGTGTTTGGTCTCACAGAGGTGGATATAAGCAGTGCCTGGTTAAGCCTGAATTACCTGTATTTATAGGCTGGTTTTGGCTTTGGAGGAGCTAGAATGACTAGGCTGTGTTCTCAGCCTGCACTGTTTCCTGAGCAGAGCTACTAGATTGTAGTAGTTAACATGGTTTTAACAACCAAGCAACCTGTGAGCAGCCTCAGCAGAGGAGAATTGTGCTGGCACAAGGGCTACTGAGCTACCTAAACAAGCTCCTCCACTGCTGTGAGACTCCATGACAACCCAGCCTCGCTCCTTGAGGGAGTCCCAGAGCCCCACAGGATCAGGGCCATGTCATACATGCAAGTCCCTCATGCAGCTCCTTAGGTACCCACTTCTTGGCCAGGAGTTGCTCTTATTTCATGCAGGCAACTCCTGACAGTCCCCATGAGATTAGTATCAGAACCCACCCTCCAGTTATGCCATAACTTGTTCTGTTCCAAAAGCTTTGGCATTATCCATCAGCCAGCATAAGCTCAAGGACTTTGTGATCTTGTTACAGGTAGGTGCACTCACATCTCCCAGCTCTGCTTCTCCTAGCCCAGCTGAGAAGGCTCTTACCGAGGCAAGGCTGTGAGAGGAACTCGAATGTTTGCTGGGCTCGATGGAGGAAATCCCACTGAGAGTGTCATTGCTCTTGCTGCCAGGACTCTGGACTCTCTTGCTGGAATATCCTGAAGTTGGGAAAGTCACACAAAAACAGGATTTTAAGCAAGATTCATTGCAGCTGTGAATAAGGAGGGGAGCATCCCTCTGTCAAGTGTTCCTGCAGATGCACAAAGCCGCATCGGTACTTAGAAGTGAGTCACCAATCTCCCGTGTGCTCTATTTTGCTCTGAGACACTAAGGAAGGTGACATTAGTGGGGATCTAGGGCTGAGCAGTGAGTATCTACTCCCTGCTTATGGATGGCAGGAGGCATGCACAAGTAGAAAGCAAGGAGGAAGAACTCCTGCAGCTTCCCTCAGAGCAGGCTGAGCACAGATGTTGCTCCCTTGGCTCTTATTAAAAAGACTTAAAGACTCTTCATGTTTCATGAAACAACTGCTTAACCCCTGAAGTGCTTTGCAGGGCACCTGGGTCAGTCTTACCCCAAAAATCAATACAAGCAGGTGAAGATGCTGCCTCACAGTCTGGGAGCAGCCACAGAGCTGGAAAGACACTCCTGACTCCCCAGCCAGACCCAGAGTACCCTCTCCTGACACCCAACCTCACCAACACAGCTGCATCACCGAGATCAATACACAACCAGGTCACCACATGCCCCGGGTGCTTATTAATGGGAGCAGCAACCTCAGAGTCACTTTTTGAGCTCAAGGTCTCTCCCTTTCCTCTGCTAACTCTGTGTTCATGGCACTGTGCTTCAGGCTTCCAATTTCACTCTCCATTGATGCACTACACAAACAGCTTTGCTTTCCTCTCCCTCCCCCAGCTATCAGAAACTCCCCATCGCTCCCTGTGCACCCTTTTAAAAGCTTTTGGAGATTTCCCCCTTTCTGCAAGGCTAACCTTTCTTCACAGAGGAGACCCTTCTGGTTGGCAGGATGGGCACTGTGATCCCTCCAGGCTTAAAGCCACACTTGTCTGGAGCAATCTGCTTCTTTCGCCGCCGCCGCCGCTTCAGCTGATGAGCTGCAAGAGCCAAGGCAACTGTCCCGAGAGCTGTGGCAAACAGCACCTTACGCAGGCCTGGAGAGAGCCGCAGCTGAGAGAACACAGACTTTAAACACAAAAGATAGGGAAGAGCAACAATGAAACACCAATTCCACCACCCTTTTTATGGTTTCTTTTTAATCAGCTCTTAAACAGAAGACACCTTGGCATTTCCCCCCCTCCCACTCACAAAACACAGCCCCTGGTGCACAACTGAGACGTTGCAGCAGCATCTTCACAGAACTTGGTCTCAATTCTCATGATCAAAACACACCACAAAACTTGCACAGTGCCTCTAACAGGTGCAACTCCAGTTACCCAAAGGCAGTTCTGAAACCCTAGTATGTAGCTGAGCTTTATTGCCTCAAGTGTTACATTACTAGAAGTGGGAAATCTATTACAAATGTCACTTTTCAGTGCCTCTGCAGGAAGGGAAGGTTGATCATGGGTGTTCTCCCAGGAAGGAATGTGGGAAGTCCTTCTTTTCCCCTCTCCAAGACCACCCTGAGCAGTTCTCTGTTCATGCAGTTCTTACAAACCCTCAAAGTGCTCAGGCCCCCAGCATCACTCCCACCATGACTCTGCCCCTCACAACTAGCACAGACTCTCTACAGACTACCCCCAAAGTGAAAACCCAAGGAACTCGACAGAAAAGCCTTTCCTGCTTGTTGTACCTGCCCAAACGTCGTGTAAACAAACACAGGGATCTCTGCCACGGTCATTGCCAAGGCCTGGATGATGGACATTCCTTCTGTCCTTCTAAATGCCATGTCTGCACAAAGATCTCAGCACCTCGAGGAGCCACAAGGTATGTGTGGGGAGGGCACTTGTGGATGCTGCGCGAGATGCTCACAAAGAAATCCAATTCCTCTCTGACATCTGGCTCAGAGTCCTGGGGTCAGCCTTCATCTGGCAATCCTCCTCCTGCAGGAAGAGGGAAATCAAGTGAGTGAAGGGAACACACGACTTCTGCTTCACAAACTACACACACCAGCTCACTTGGAGCACCAGTGCTGCTACAGCCAGGCAGGTCTAAACCATTTCTCACTAATGGCTGTGTTTCTTTTCACTTGTCCTACCAACCACGGGGTCAGATTCCCAACCTGCTCTACAGCAGCAGCAGCAGCCTTGGTCTCAATAGCTGCTGGAGAATTTTTCTCCCAGTTGGCTGTAGATGGTTGGAGGGATTTTGTTTGCAGTGCCCATATTCAAAAATACTATCACAAATAACCACATGTATGCTTCCACTGGAAAAACTCTGTCCTGGCTCAGCTTTCAGTGAATCAAAGGCCTGCTCAGGAGTCACCAGCTAAAGAGTGTTTACTCAGGAGGTTTCAAAGCTGCTTGAGTTTATGCAGACTTTGTCTGTACTGGGACAGAGAGAGACATGCTTCATGTCAAGGACATTGCTACAGAAGGGATTGTCTTATAAACACTATGAAGTTATAAACTCTTTGGTCCTGCTCCCTTTGCAGCAAGCTGTCCTTCCACAGCGACAAGACACTGCTCTTCCCTCACAGGCAGCTGTGCTCCAGCCACTCCAGGCTCTGCCACCTCCCCACACCAACAAGCTGAACTCTCCAAGGGCATTACAGTTACATCACAAGCCCCCCATTCCTGCCTGACCCCCAGAGCTGACAGCAGCCTCGCACCCCACGGCCTGGGGGTTGGCACAACCCCATCTGCGAGCTGCGCTTGGAAATGGTCTCAAGGTGGAAATGGTCACCAGCCACAGGCCACAAGCTCTCCCCACAAGGTTAAATGCAACGTTTGGGCCAGAGCAGAGCTAAGGAGAGCAAAGTGCATGAAATTCTGGGCACAGAAAGCACCGCAGGGGGTTTTGATACTTGGCCGGGGAGCACACGCGGCACGGCACCGGAGAAACGCCGCTGTCTGGGGCATCTCACCACAGCCCTGTCTGCCACGGGCTCGCAGGGGGAAGCGCTGAAGGCAACACAGGGCAAGGGGTGTCCAACTCACCGGCCCCAGGCTGGGAGCTCCTCACGGGAGAGCTCACACCAGCACTGCAGCAAGCTGGGGCCCTGCGAACGGCGCTCCCGGGCCCTCCGCAGCATCCCCACAGCCCCCGCACCCACACAGCCCCCCGCACACCCCTGTGCCCTGAGGCCGCGCAGGCCCCTCGCAGCTCCGGGGCATCCCCTGGGCCCCCCGCCAGCTCCGCATCCCGGGGGAAGCCCGTGCCCTCCGCACCCGGTGCGTCCCTCCACCCCCAGGCCCAGTTCCAGCAGGGGTCTCCGTTTCCCACGTCCCCCCACCCAGCAATGGTGCGTCCCGCCCGGCCTGGCCTCCGCGAGCGAGCGCGGCCGGCACCACTCACCGTGGCGGGGGAGGCGCACGGCCCTGGTCGGCGCCCTCTCCCCCCGCCGCACGCCATGGCCGCGGAAGGGCAGCGTCTCCTTCCCCCGCGCTGCAGCCTACCCTGAAGGAGGCGGCGCCGCCACCCCCTCCGCCATCCCTCCAGCCAATAAGAGCGGCGAGCTGCCCGCCGCCGAGCCAATCGCAGCGCTGCCCCGCGCCCGGCCGGAGGCTGCTGCGGCGAGTGCGGCTGAGCAGCGAGGGGAAGGGGCGGGGGGCGCGGCGCCAGCGCCCATTGGGCCGCGGCTGACAGCTCGCCCCGCCGCGCCGGCCCTGCTTAAAGCGGCCGCGCCCGCCGCCCGCGCCCGCCGCCCGCGCCCCGCCGCCCCCCGGCGAGCCCGGGGCTCCGCGAGCTGCCGCCGCGCCTGGCGCTCCCTTCCCGCCGCCGTGCCGCCCGCCCGCCCGGCTCCGCCGCGCCAAGGCCCCGCCGCTGCGTCCCGGCCCGTTTAAGAGGCCGCGCGCGGCTGGAGGAGGGCCGCATCGGCGCTATAAAGGGCGGTGGCGCGGCGGCAGCGGGGACAGCGGGGCCGCGGGGACGGCGGAGGCGGCTCCCGGTGCCGCCATGGATTTCAACGTGAAGAAGTTGGCGTCGGACGCCGGGGTTTTCTTCTCCCGCGCCATGCAGGTGAGGCCGGGCCGGGCCTGGGCGCGTCGCCATGGCAACGGCTCCCGCCGGAGCCGCGGGACCTCCCTCAGGCCTCCGCTGCGGCTGCCGGGCCTTCCCCCGCCGGCGCCTGCCCGCTGCCGCCCGCCCGTCGCACGGGCTCGGAGGGGCCAGCCCCGCACCCGGGACCCGCCGCTCCAGGCCACAGCGGAGCCGGGCAGCGTTTGCCAGCCCGAGCGAGGCCGCGGACTGAGTTTGGCGCTGGGTGTGGGTGAGACACGGCACCGGGAGCAGCCGGCTGCGGGCACCGGGGGCTCCGGTGTGTGAAGGTTAATAAAGCAAATGAAGCTGGGGAAGGGGCTGGAGCACAGGTCTGATGGGGAGGGGCTGAGGGAGCTGGAGGTGTTCAGCCTGGAGAAGAGCCTGAGGGGAGACAGGAGCACTCTCTGATACTCCCTGACGGGAGCAAGGCGGGAGTCAATCACTTCTCCCCAGTAATGAATGATAGGACACGAGGAAATGGCCTCAAGTTGTCCCAGGGGAGGTTGAGATTGGAGCTGGGGCCGAACTGTTTCCCTGAGAGGGGTGTCAGCCCCTGTGCCAGGCTGCCCAGGGAGCTGGGGGAGTGCCCAGCCCTGGAGGGATCCCAAAGCCCTGGAGCTGAGGTGCCGAGGGCCAGGGGTTAGTGCTGGGCTGGGCAGGGTGAGGGCAGGGCTGGGACTGCAGCAGCTTCAAGGGCTTTTCCAACCAAAATGATTCATGTATCTATGAAACAGCCCCCAGAGATGCTTCTACCCGACATATTGATTGGGGCAGAGGGGAAAAGAGTGTGGAGATGACATGCGCTTGCCTAATGATTGTTACTCTTAAAGAAAAGCTCATATTGCAAGCAACTCTTTAGTTAGTTTTCCCAGACCCCTCAGGGAACTGTCTCCTTTTGCTAGGAAGAGGTGTCCTTTTAGATGACCTGTGCCTCAGGAGGTCAGGTAGCAGTAGCTCCAGGCCCTGAGGAAACAATACCAGAAGCTGCTTGGGGATGTGGGGTCCCCCTGGAGCTGTGAAAAAAATGGTCTCCCTGTGAGGAGCAACATGTGAGATGTGGTTCTGAGTCTGTCCACTTCTTAGCTGGAAAACTGCTCTGGGTTGGGTGGGAAAGTCAGAGCTGATTGGGATCCTGCCTGAGAAGTGAAGTCCATCTGGTGGCACTGGGGCTGGGGTTCTTGTTTTACCTATTGTGTGTGGGCTGATAAACAAACAGAGCAGCGCTGTCTCATTCCAGACCTTCTGTGCAGTGGAGTAATTCTGGCTCTTTTAGGAACTGGTCTCCTGTAAACAAATATCACCTCCTGAAACTGTGCCAATGAGTCATATGTTATGAAAAACAGAGATATTAACTACAGGTGCAACACAAGGAGCAGATGGAAAGCTTAAAGATGCCAGTCTCATGCAAATGACCTTGGTAGCAAGAGAAGGGAAGAAATGCTGTAAAGAAATCTTATGTTTAGAAGCCTTCTTGTAAGTCTCTGATAAGTGATTTTTAGCCTGCAGGCGTAGGAAGGAGACAGGCATGAGAACAGTGTCTGCACACAGTGGTTCTGGAGCAAGGAGGCATTTATAAATAGTGGCTTCTGCCTGCTACACCTACTCCCCAGCATCTCGTAGATGAGTATTCATAGGCCTAATGACAGTAGTAATTTCATGAAACAAAATGGGCACTGGTATTCATCCAGGTGCTTGTGTAAGGAGGGGAGACTGGGAGAAAATGGATCTCTCGGGCTGAAAACCGCTTTCTGAGTGCAGTTGTTGGGAGAATTGGGTCTGTTTGGGCTGTCCCCAGAGAATCCTGTTGCTAGTGTGCATGAGCACTGCCATAGCTCCACCAAGAGTCAAATGACAGCCTGCTCTTGGCAATGAGCACTAGGTTTGTAGCGCTCTTCAGCACAGCAGATCTTCCAGGAGGGGAATAAGACCTGCCCAGATTAAGCTCAGTTTTCTGTAGCACTGGAGATGCTTTTTTCGGCTCCAGGCATTTAACAAAGTGATGTTTTACTGGAACTGCAGTGACTGTGAGATAAATGGACTGGCCATTATGTGCTGTGCCACTCAGACAGCATTAGCTATTGCTGTCTGACTGAGATGTCTGGCCAGAACAGAAGAGCTTAACTTGAGCTGGACAAAGAGCTGTAGCTCCCTCAGGAGGGCTAAGAGGCAGAGAATGGTCAGCACACCAGCTCTGGGGTGGCTTCCCTGGGCAGAGGCAGTCTTTGTTTGAAACTTGTCAGATACAATCTAATGTAGGTGCAAGATGAAGGATTTTGGATGAGGCTTGACCACTCTCACAACCAAAAAACCCAACTCAGACCCCCCCTGCTGTCTTCACATGGCTCTTACTATTTCAGGCACCAGTTAGCAGGATTCCTACCTTGAGGAGAAGCTAGGCAGCTTGAAGGTTTTGTATGCTCCTGGGTGGGCAATCCTGTAGCCATCTGCAGCAGGAGTGGGACAGAGGCGGTTTTGACAAAGATGCTGTGTAGTATCTCCCCAAAGCTGTATAAGCTCACTCCAGGCTTGTGTACGTGGCTCCCTGACCAGGCAGTTTCTCGTGGGCTTCATGGCATCTCTGATCTCCTTCAGAGGAGCAAAGCAGACAGTAGAAGTTGGGGTAGAAAGGTGCTGGTCAGCCCTGCTCCCCTGGGAGTGGAGAACAGCTTCTAGGCTTGGGCAGTGGCAAGGATGGAGCTCTTGTAGGATTCAGCATCTCATTGGAGGATGTACTGTATTGACACTTGCACCACCAGTCACAGCCCTCAAGTTGGTATCCTCAGAGGGGATGCAGCACGTGGCCCCTGAGAGCTGTGGCACTTGCACACAGGCTTCAAACAAGTCATTCTCTTCATCTTCACTGAAGATGAAGGCCTTTATCTTTAACCCCTTCTAGTTATGTGTGAGCTTGTTTGATGCCAAACCTCTGCAGAGGAAGAAGCTGTGCCAACAGCTCCAGCTTCCCTACAGAACTGGCATCTCTCCTTCCAAAGGTAACACATTGGATGTCCCTTGTTCTAGACAGGTGGCAAGCCAGGCTCTGTCAGGGATGTCTGCAAATGATTCTAGGTATCTGTCTTTTATCCCTTCTGATGTAAACTGTCTCTGGGTGAAATTGGCCAAGTGTGAGTACAGCTTATGGGTGCTTATCCCACTGCTAATGTAATCACTACTAGCAGCTAGACTTTGACTTAATCTCTCTTGAAGCTCCTGAAGAAAGCCTGACTCCTCCATCTCCTTGAACTCTGGTGATAAAACAGGCTTTTATCTTTAACAGAGAAAATAGACTCTGTGCTTGCTGACCTTACTGAGGGTGGTACCTTGGTTGCTGGACTCAGGGGAACAGGAGGTGACTTAAGAGAAGGGTTTTGAAGGCATGAAGTATGGGCCAGAGCAGGTTTCCATTTGAAAGATGCCTATGAAGCCATGAGGGCAGTATTTTCCTCAATGCCTTGCTTATGAGTCAACCAAGCTGTCCCGTTAATGGCTTCCTTCTGTCCTCTAGCACAGTTTCGCTTGGCTCACAGCCTAGCTTTCCTGACTCCTGGTGACCAAATACTTGAAGCATAGTCTGTATCCAGTCCAGAGCTGGTGAAATTCAGGTAGTTTTTAGATGCAGGCTGGCTAGGGCTCTTCTAATGCAACCCTGTCCAAGGCAGGAGGTAGATTTACCTCAAATCCATCTGTCAGGCATCTGATCACTGAAAGAGTAAAAGTTACCATAGGCTGGGCATTTTGAAATGTTTGGAGGCTTCAGAAAATACATCTTTTTTAATCTACTGTCAGGTGCAGGAGACCATTCCTGGTTAAAGACTCCTGGCTCTGGTTTGATCTTTGTGATTTAAGGTGGAAAGTCATAAGTAATGTCCAACTGGAAAAACTGGGGCCCCTGCAGGTGACAAAAGGGCTTGAACTCTGCCACGAAATCCTCTGCCAGGGGGCTGCAGCTACCCTGTCTGAGCTCACAACATACAGGCCTAGGGCAGCTGGAAGGAAGTGGGATGGAAAAAAATCACATAAGCCTGGAAAAGACACAAATCAACTTGTACTGCATTGTGCAAAACAGCTGTGGTGTTGGCAGGGAGCACTGGGGGTTTAGCCCCTTCACTTTTAAGAGGAGAAAGGTGCTAATGCTTTCAGCAAAGAAAACAGCCTGACCTTGATGGCCTTCAGTCTCTAGGGCTGCAGCACAGCATTTTTGATATTGTAGCTGTAGTGCAAAGGGACTCAACCAGCTCAGCCCTTCTTACTCACCCTCTTGACATCCCAGTAATGTCTCTACCAACTCTTTTGGGAAAAGGAGGTTTTCCCTCAAACTTGGAAAGCAGGCAGCTGCCCTAACTGCAGCCCAGCAGAGTCTTGCTTCTTTTGGGCCTGTTGCCCAAGTGCTGCTCTCCTGATCTCTCAGCCTGTTTGCCCACAGGAGCCCTGATAATGCATCTAGCATTCCTGCTAGCCAGCCAAGCCTCCCAGAGGAAACCCAACCTTTGGCTGAATTATTGATGCTCTGGAATGCAGCACAGCTCTCCTCTTCCTGGAGAGCAGAGTGGCACTGGACAAAAGGCTGCCCTGCATTATTCATCACCTCATCAGCTTCCCTGCACAACCACTGGACTGGTGCTCAGCTGGGTCAGCTGCAGGGAGCTTCCTGTGGGGCAGGATCTGTGGAGCTGCTCAGATGCAGATCCTGGAACTGGTTCAGGGTGGAACTGTTGACCCAACCTTTAGGTTCTAGAAAACTAATGGTTGTGCCACAGCAGGATGGAGGAGCTGAAGGTTCTCCCCAACCATTGCAATTGGATCTGCTCTGCCCAGCCTGACTCTCTCCCAGGTGGATATGCACCAAGCCTAGAGGACAATTAATAAAACCAAGTAACACTCCCATTTGTGGCAGGCTGGAGTATCTGGTGCTGCAAAAGACAGCAGTGCCTCCAGGCCAGGAGCAACAAGACACAAACTGGTTTTAATCTCTCTTTGTACAGTCAGGAGCAATAGGTGGATGCTTGTCTGCATCTCTTGGCCTCACAGTGAACAGTGGGAAGGAAAAACAATGCAGTTTCTGTTATGAAAACAAATTCCTAGGCACAGAAATCCCTTATGGGGAGTTCTGCTTTAAATGCTTGAGGAGCCAGACTTGATAAACTGCTGTTGTTCAACCCTGCTCTTCACTGGCAACTCTGACTTGAGCAGCCACTGAAAAGGGGTTCAGCAGCTGAGACCTGTTGCCACCTGAAAGCTCAGCTCTTGCAGCAGATGTAATAACCAGCTGATAGGATAAGGCAGTGTAACTTACCTCTAATCTCCTTCTGGCTGTGCTTCCATGAGAGTTTGCAGCTGATCTCACTGCAAGCTGCTCCTGCCAGAGGTGTGCCTGCACTCCCCTGCACCTCATGGCACGTGCCCAGTAGTGCTGGCAAGTTGGCTGAGTTCTCTGACCTCTCTCCAAAGCCACATTAGAGGTCAAATTGAGCTGGATTGGTGACTCCCAGATGAGGAGGTAGGAGTGTGCTGCAGGGGAGGAAGAGAGCTCACTCTGCAGCAACCCTCAGTGAAGTGTTACCCACTCCCCTGAGGCTGTGCCTGGGTGTGCACTGGGCAGCATCTCTGACTTCTGGACAGGGGTGAGGGGAGACACTAAGGGAATTCAGTGTAAATGGAGCAAGAGCCTCTCCTGCCCTTGCACCCACTTCATGGGATTCATGGCCTGCTCTCCACCCCTAATGGAAAGCCTCTATAAGAGATTGTTTTCCCTTTGGAACCACAGGCTGTGGGAACCACAGGCTGTGACTTGCCCATCCTCCCCTTCTGGCATAGCCCCCAGGCTTGCAGTGATCACAATGCAAGTCCTTAGTCCTCCTGCAAGACAAACAGCTTTAATGCCTGACTCCAGATAAGAAGTTTCTGCCTCCTGGCTGCTCCCTGGCCAAGTGCCATGCAAATGACCCACTGCAGGGGGCAAGGGCTGGGTTACAGAAAACAGCCACAAAGGACAGTGGTGCTTAGAGCTGCCACTTGTGAAGATGGCAAAGGACCCCAGAGCTGGAGTGATTCAAGAGAGTGGCAGCAGCACTGTGAAGATGCAGGAGGGCTTCAGCAGTGATCTGACTCTGCAGCAATGCTGTAAGAATCTGAGTTCAGCTAATAAGAAACTGGGTTCAGGCTTGACAGCTCCAGGGCAGATGTTGGTGCAGGATGAGTATAAACTGCAGGAAGAAGAGCTGGACTTGAAAGGGAGATGAGATCTCAAAAAGCTGTCTGGGAAAGGGGGTGGGAGGGAGTGTTATGCCTGCATCAAAGAGACTTGGCTTGTTTAAGAATACTCTTAAACAGATGACTCAAGAATTGGTGCCAAATACCTGGGAAGTCCCAGTTTGCTGCATGGCAGTGACTCAGCCCCAGCCTGGCAGAGTCTGAAAACAGCCCTGGGCATCCAACAGTGACAGAGAAAGAGATGCTCAGCCACTCACACGTGGCTTATAGTCCTGTGTGTCCCCACAGACAGTCCCAGAGGCTCAGTACAAAGGGGTACAAACACCCTCTCACCTTGAATCTGCTTCTGGCCACATCCAGCAACAGCCACTGGGCCGTGGCGAGCCTGAGCTGAAAATAACTGCCAGTAACCAGGAGCTACTGGTGCCCAGGAAGAGAGTAGTGAAGCAATCCCTCCTTCTGCATGGCTGTGACTCCTCTGTCCCCACAGAGCTGCAGGAGGGAGTGTGCCTGTCCTTGCAGTTGAGTGTCTGTCACTGCCTTTGTCTGGCAAAGAAGTTTACTGGCTTGAGCTCGAATCCTGCCCAAACAGGTCACTCTGTAAACATACCTGCAGGGCTTGTATATCTGGGACTATATCTAGTGACATTTGTGCAGAGCTGGTAACAGGACTCCTAAAGGCTGTTTGCCTGCCTCATGTGCTAGTTCTGGGTTTGCTCCTTATCTCGCTTATCTCACACTGTTCCCAGCGTTGTACTGGATGTGAACTCAGCTGGGGCTGTTGGGCAGTCCCAGGGACAGAGCTTGCCAGAAAGCCTGTCAGGAGGGGCAGCAGACACCAGGCCAAGACCCCATGAAGAGGCAGCTTGGCCCATCTAGAGCTGAGCTGTGGGACAGGGGAGGACAGAGGAGAAGGTACGAGTGACAGATCAAACAGGAGTCGTATTTCATGTAAGAGTTTTAGCCAGACTTTAATCTGTTGGCACCTGACTGTACCAGGTACTGTACAGTACCACCTCCTGATAACTCAACAGTGGCACCAGAGGCCAGCAACAAGGACTGAAAGGACAACTGCAACCTCTGCAGGATCCCAAGTGGCACAGCTGCCTAAAGAGGCCTTTGAGTGTGACCCAACAAGATGCTGGTTCTGTCAGGAGCAGGAAATTGTGCTTAAAAATACACTGAAGTTGGCCAGCTTCCCTGAGAGGAGCAAATGGAAAGTGGGGATGAGATGAGAGGGAATGGGCTCATCTCTCAGGAATCCCCCAAGGAAGCAGGAAGGGGTGTCAAGCTGGCTGACACTGTACCTCCCAACTGCCAAAGCTGGTGCTGCCCAGTATGGGAGCACTGGAGACTTGCACAGCCTGCTTTTACCTGCTTCTGCTGCTGGGAAACTTAAAAGGAATCACAGCAGGAGGGAGATTCTCTTGCCAGCATGAGTCTGAGTGCTGAGAGAAGTCAGACACCGTTATATTTCTCTCAATACCCTTCTTCAGAGTGTGTCCCAGAGGAAGAGTCACTTGCTGAAGTGGGTTTTTTATCAAAATCCTGAGTTTGAGCCTCCTTAAAACTCAGATGCTCAGTTGGCAGCTCCCTGCCAGAGCTGGGAGGCAGCTCCGTCTGACAGCTCTTGGAGGGCACTCACAGGCCCTGTAGCAAACCCTGTTGTGTCCACACTTCTCTAACAGGGTGAGAAGAGAGCCTGACTTGTAAAGTACTAGAGACACTCCTGGTCCCATTGGGTTTGCAGGACATAGAGTTGGTTGGGAGGAGGTGAAGGGAGATGCCCCTTCCCTCAAGTGAGGGACGTCTGTCACCGTCCTGTGGGACGTTCTGGAAGCCACATGCACATTTAAAGAGGCTCCTCACAACTAGAGTGTTTTGGTACCAAACCTTACTCAAAGCTACCTCTCAAACCTGGGCTCTATTTCTAGCTCAATTCTGGTTCCACTCTGGCAAAAATTGCCCTCTTCCCCTGTAAGATGCCTGGGGACAAGGAATGACACCTGGGAGGCTTTTTAGCTCTCCCACAAGGCAAATGCACGAGGTGGAAGGAGCCTCAGTGTCTCTTTATAGCTCTGTAGCACACTGAATTTGCTTTAGTGGCACTGACCTCCTCATGATTACCTCTTTCCTGCAGTTCACTGAAGAAAAGTTGGGCCAGGCTGAGAAGACTGAACTGGATGCTCATTTTGAGAACCTTCTGGCCAGGGCAGACTGCACCAAGAACTGGACAGAGAAGATCTTGCGCCAGACAGAGGTTCTGCTACAGCCAAACCCTAGTAAGTATCCTAATGCTTGAAGGACAAATCTCACTTGCAGCTCAGTGTTAAAAGACATGCCCTCTGGCAGAGAGCCCTGTTGCATTGAGTTTGTGAGGGCTGGAAGAAATGTGTCTTTGCAGGGCCTGTCCTTCCTTCCTTCCCTACACGGCCTGGCAGTGGGGGCCACCTTCTCCCCATGCTGGTGCTTGAGAGCCAAGGCATGACTGAGGACTGCATGGGGTGGGCTACCAATTCCAGGGCCCTCTCCTTCCTCCCCCAGCCTGTAACCACCTGTGGCATCCTCATTCCAGGTGCCAGAGTAGAAGAATTCCTCTATGAGAAGCTTGACCGGAAGGTGCCTTCCCGGGTCACCAACGGCGAGCTGCTGGCACAGTACATGACAGAAGCAGCTAATGACTTTGGGCCAGGGACACCTTATGGTAAGTCAGCCTGGCTAATTAAAGAGCTCTGGGAATCCATCTCTAATCCCCAAGCCAGTATAACTATTACTGGTTTGGGTTTTCACCTGCACAGGAGCAAACAGCCCATCTGGAGCAGGAAGTGCAGTCTCACCCCACAGCAAAGTGAGGGGGGAAAGGGGCAAGAGTCTCCCCATTCCCAGGATAGTCCTCAGGCCTGACAGAGCTGGAGAAGAAACAAAGACCTGCAGATCCAGGGCTGGCTAGGGGAACTGCTTACAGGAAGCAGAAACTACTCTCTGCTATTTCTGTCCTTCTAAACTACCCTGAACAGGGAGTTGCAGTGAAGAGCTTTGGCCAGTTTGTGCGTGTTTTCAGTTGAAGGTGGTATCTAGTTGCAGAGTTTCTCTAGAGTCTGAGCAGCAGAACCATCCTTTAACTGTGTTCTGCAAGTAGAGGGTGGAAATCTCTCTCCAGCAAAAAGCAAAACAGACTTGAAGCTTGGTGCTTGGCTACAAACCTCACTGTGTCCCTTCCTGACCACAGAGTGCATCTTTCTGCTCTTAAATCCTAACAGCTGCCCCCCTCCCTGAGGGGAATTTGGGGCTTCCTTGGGCAGCAGAGCTGCACAGAAGCACAGCCTTAACTTCCTGCTGCCCTTGCCTCTGCCATGAGCTTTGCCACTGCTCTTCAAATCAATAGTTGTTCAATAGTGAGTCCTGTTACAGGCAGAACAGCTCCAACTGCATCTATAGCCACTGTTGCCTAATCAGCTCAGGGGCTTTTTCTGCTCTGATGCTTTTTAATTTGCTGCTCTGCTCCTGTGCCTCATGTTTTATGAGACAAACAAAAGATCCTTCTGGGCAAGCAAGTGTAGCAGTAGAAGGACATCAGTGGCATTAAGTGCCTCAGCAGATAGATAAGATCAAAGCTGCAGGGAGAGCAGCTGAGGAGAGGCCTGGAGCTAAAAGCAGAGCGCAGCTAGGGCTGAAGCTGCCACGCTCCAGGCACGGTCACCCTGCCACTGCGCCTTTGTCCCCCAACACTGCAGCCTGGTAGCTCTGGGTGAGTTGGCTGAAGCCAACACGATGTTAATGGGTTTCCCCTGGAGCTGAAGGTTCTTGTTTTTGCAGGGAAGACCTTGATAAAAGTGGGAGAGACGGAGCGGCGCCTGGGCGCAGCGGAGCGGGACTTCATCCACTGTGCCTCCATCAACTTCCTCACCCCCCTGCGCAACTTCCTGGAAGGGGACTGGAAAACCATAGCTGTGAGTGTGGCAGCAGGGAAGGGGAAGCTCCTGTCCCTGAGGGCAAGAGGAGAGGGAAACAGTGCTGGAAGAACTCGTTTTCCTTCCCCATGAGAAGGGAGGGCTCCATAATGTATTTCTGATGAGGAAAGGCTGTGGGAGCTGGGGCTGTTCAGCCTGGAGGAGAGAAGGCTGAGAGGGGACCTCAGCAACACTTGTCAGTACCTGAAGGGTGGGTGTCAGAGGGATGGGATGACACGTTTTTCAGTGACAGGACAAGGGGTAATAGACAGAAGCTGGAACACAAACAGTTCCACTGGAACACAAGGAGAAAGTCCTTTGGTGCTGAGGTGAGGGAGCCCTGGCCCAGGGAGGGTGTGGAGGCTCCTTCTCAGGAGGTTTCCAACCCCACCTGGACACGTTCCTGTGCCCCCTGAGCGAGGGGAACCTGCTCTAGCAGGAGGTTCAGCTGGATGAGCTCTGCAGGGCCCTTCCAGCCCCCTCCATTCTGATACCTCTCTCCTTAGTGCAAAAGATACTAGATCTGCTCAGAGTTCCCTGTGGGGCAGGGAAGGATGGCCAACTGATCTGCATGAGCAAGGTAACTCCTTTCCTGCCTCCTGCAGCTCAGTGGGCAGCACGCCCCCATGGGCTGCCCTGCTTCCCTGCCAGCCAGGCCCTAAACTCTTGCTAACAAGATGAACAGAACAACTGCTTCTTTCTCCCTACCATTTTTTATAATAAGGAGCTAGCTTTGATTCCTAGATTGTATCTTGGCCCTTTCCCTCCCCAATGCTCCTCAGCAGTTGCTCTTACCCAGTGCCTGTCCTTTGCAGAAGGAGAGGAGGATCCTGCAGAACCGCCGCCTGGACCTGGACGCCTGCAAAGCCCGGCTGAAGAAAGCCAAAGCTGCCGAAGCCAAAGCAGCGGTAACTGTCCCCCTTCATCCCCTTCTCCCTTGGTGGCCAGTTCCCAAGTGTCCTCCCTTCTCCCACATGCCATATGGGGAGCTGGGCTAAGCTCAGAAGCCTCCATCAGCAAGTCTAAGAGTACTCAGGCCTATGTGGGAAAGCCCCGAGCAAAGCTTTGTGTGAACAAGGGACAGCTGTGCCTTTTTAAAAAGCCTCCTCTCAGTCAGGTCACCCACATCCACTGAAGGGAACTTCAGGGACCCCCAGTTTCCCTTCTGAAGGGAACAGTGCCCTCAGTCTCAGGGGGAAGTGGTGGTCAGTGCTTTCTCTTAAGCTTAAATCAGAGCTGGAATTCAGATACCTCCTGTGCTTCCCCACTTCCACCCTCCTTACCTTGCTTCCTACATGAAGTGATCCCAAGGCCTCTCAGCTGCACACAAACCCTTGGGTGAGAGAATTCCTTGGAGCTGGGAAAAAAAACCCCTTGGTTTCTCCCTGGAACTGGAGGGCTGGGGTGCCCCAGGCAGGTTGCAGAGCCAGTCCAAGCTTTCCAGAGTGTTCACCCCAAGCCATGATGGTTCAGTCACTCTGCTTCTGTGAAACAGAGATGACACAACAGAAGAGCAACCTCAGCTGCTGTTGTGAGCAACCAACTCTTACCCAGCTTAGCCTAAAGGTGGGGTCCCTGGCCTTAGGGCTTTGTAAGCCTCACTGATTGCTACAAGACAAGGCACAGCTGGAAGCTCCCAGGAGAGGGAGAGAACTGCTGCCTCTGCTCTAGGTGTGTTAAGCCCCTCAATTAGACCACCTGGAACATGCCTGGTCCCGTGTCACACCTCTGCATCCAAGCTGGCCTGAAGTATCACACCTCTCCCAGCTCACCACTCTCTTGCTGCTCTTCCCCTCTGGAGTGCAAACTTGTGTTCCCACAGCTTCTGTCTCGTGACCGACCCTCTGAGTGTGTTGCTGCCCAGACCTGTGAGCTGCTGTTCAAGTGTCTGGGCTTGTGCATTCCCCTTGGACTTTGTGCTTTGTCCTTCCTGTTGATGCTGTTTTGTTTACTAACCTTTTTGTTTTGTTTCTTTGTAATTTGCTCAGTGTGAGGGAGATGTGAGTATTGACTGTGCTAACAGTGCTGTGGTTATTTTCCCCTTTAAACACCTCTCATTGTCTCTTTCCCATTTGAAGTGAAAACTCCTATCTCCCTTGTCCCATTGGGACTGACCCTGGAGCATGTACTGAGTGTGGGCAGGGCTGGGGCTGCCTGGGGAAGGTGCTCCAGGAAGATGGGAGCATCAGTGAGCTGCCTGCAGCCCCTCTGGAGCATGCCCTCAGTTCCATCAATGCTGCCTGCAAGCAGTGCTCAAGAGAGGCAGGGGCTCCCCTAAAGAGCCACTCAGGCTGCAGGCAGGAGGAGTTTGGGCTGGGGAGCACATCTCTCTCCTGGAAGGGAGGCAGCAGCCCAGAGACAATGACAGGCAGATTGAGCTGGTTGTGGTGCTGTTCTGTCCTTCAAGCTCCAGGGCTCTGGGAGGGAAGGGGGTCCCTTTTGACCACTGCTTGCAAATACAACTTCACCATGCACAGGAGGGCAAGAGCAGCTTACCTCCTTCATCCCATGTGCTCTGAGTAGTTTTGGGACTCCCTGGAGATGGGGAATAGGAGGAGAGGTTTCTTCAGTTGCTCTTGGGGCTTCTTCCTTCCAATAAAAGCAGAAGGAGCCATTTCTGAGCCATCTCTTCCCTCCACAGGGCAGAGTCAAGCCTAGTTGGTGTGCTGGCCTCAAATCTCACTGGGGCACTTTTCTCCCTATATTCAGGTTTAACTTACCATAGGAACCACTCCTCCTTATTCCTTCCTCCAGCCATCCCCAAAACTCCCAGGTGGTGTTACAAAAAAGCCTCTGTTTTTGTTGGAGCTGCCTGCCTGTGCTCTTCCACACACTGGCCACTCATCCCAGCAGGCTGCTCACAACCCAGCAAGCTGGGTCAGCATGTGTAAGTAAATCTGGGTGAGATGCAAAGGGATTAACCTGGAAGTGTGGGGCCTGAGAGGATTAACAGTGTCATCTGGATTGGGTTGCCAGCCTTGGAGATCAACCTACTGTGCAGTAAAGGCTGGCCAGGAAGAGGCCCTGCTCCATCACATCAGTGTGATGGTCCTGGTATAACTCAGGGGCTTTGGGTCTCTTCGGGTGATGCTACAACCAAAGGCCATCCTGGGAGGAGGCCTAGGGGGAAAACCTCCAAAGTACTTAAGTCTTCCTGCCCCAGGGCAGAGGTTTAGCTTTGGAGAAGGTGGCTTGGAGGTTTTCTGGTGTCTGGGATGAAAACTCCTACCTTGGGCAAGGCTTTGGACTAGACTTGCTTTGGCTAAGCCATGGCCCTTCCTGAAAACAGCAAATCTACATCTGCCAGGAGGAAACATAACCAGAGGCTTGCTGAGAGTAAGAACAAGTAGGTGTTTCTTTAAAAGGCACTGTGGAAAGGATGCTGTGGTGCTTGTAGCTGTGCCCACTTTAAGCACCAGGCCCTGCAGAGGGACACTTGCAGGAGCACAGGCAGGGAGCGAGGGGAAGGAAGGCTCTGCCCACTGAACCAGGCAACATGAGCAGCCTGCTGGCTGCAGGGGAATGGGAAATGCATCTGAGATTGTCCTGTCTCATCTCCACTCCAACTTGAGCAGGTGACTGCAAGTGCAGGCAGAGTTTCTGCAGAACAGCTGCAGCTCACACACAGGGTGTGACTGCACAAGCCACTCGCCTGGTGTCCCGTCTCCAGCCCAGCCTCTTGGGAAACCTCCCTCCTGCCACCCCATTAGAGCCTGAACAAAGCTCCCAGCACAGACAGGGAGGAAAAAAACCCCAGGAGTCCTTTCTTCCATCCCCTGCCCACCCAAGCTGTACCTGAAGCTCTGTTCCCCCATTAGGCTGTGCCTGACTTTCAGGAGACTAGACCTCGTAATTACGTGCTCTCCGCCAGCGCCTCAGCGGTAAGATCGCCTCCCCTCACACCTCTCCCTGCCCTTCTCTCCACCTGACTTCAACTCAGATCCAGTGCTCTGCTGTTTTCAACATTTTAATGTGACATGGGCTGCCCAAGGGTCCCTCTGACTCAACCTGAAGGGTGCAGATCACCCCTGGGCTGGCACAGGCAGGATCTGGCACTTCTGCTGCTCGGTTTGTTTTCCAGTTTCTCTGCCAATCCTTTGCCACATTTCCAGTGGGAATCTTCTGAGGGGTTTTATTGCTAGCAGAGGAATTGAAAGGAAAAAGAAAAACAAACATCCTCAAAAGTGAGGCTTTGTGGGTGGTTCCAGCTGCACACTGGCAGTGTCACACACGTGGCTGCCAGATCACTGCTGTGGTGTCAGTGCTCAGAGGCCTTGTAGCTGCTTGAGACAAGCAAAGGTGGAGGAATCTCTGTGCCACACTGCATATCAGTAAGCCAGCAGGCTGACAGTGCAGGCTGGTTTATAGAGGTCAATTTTTTCCCCTCTTGTCTTGAGGCCATCAGGCAGTCAGATGCTCTGGGGGTGGGTGAGCAGCCTGTTGCATCTTGACTGCGTTGCACTGAGTGGTTGTGGCCAAGCAGTTGAGTTTCTGTGCTGTGCTCATGGCTCCCCATTGCACAATGTCACATTTCTCCTTAAAATGTTGAAAACTGATCATCTTGCTTCCTCAACAGCCTTCAGAACAACACTGATGCCTGTTAATAGAATAAGCTGGGAGTGGAAGGGCTGGGGAGTGGGATCTGTAGGTATGGACAAGGACACTCCAGCCTTCCAGCAAACTAAAACCATTATGGAAACAAGTTGGCTTTGGTTCTTGGGCAACCCATGCTGTTTGGAGAAAGAGGCATGTCTGAGCTGATAGCATCAGTGTTAGTTCCCAGGGGGATCTGTCCTGACCTTCTTGGAGAGTGATGCTGGGATCAGAAATAGCTTTCCACAACTAGAGAACTGTTTCCATAGGTAACAGGCAATGAGACTCCTTGGGAAGAAGCTGGTGCTGCAGCAGCTGCCCAGTTTCCATCTCACCTAGTCCAGCAACTAACATGAAGCCTGTGGCTCTGGCTTCTCCCTTGGAAAGGCCTGTTCCAAGAACAGCACAATAATGGACTAAAACTGAGCTCTAGGAGAATCAGAGAAGAGAAGCTGGGCTTCCCCCCCCACCTCTGAACTGCTCTGATGGTTCCCTCAGGCTTTCCAAAGCAGACTCGAAGGACAAGCCTTTGTGATACACATCAGCATCTTGCAGAGTGCCCAGATGCTCAGCTGAACACATCTGGTCATCCCCAAGTGCAAGCTGCTCTGCCTTGGCTGAGCTGCAGAGCTGAGCTGATGGTGTGACAGGAGAAATAGATTTGAGGGGCTTTTCCCTCTCAGGTGTCTACCCCAGCACATCTCTGCCTGGTTGAGTGGTCTCTCTTTGGAGCTCTGCTGGAGAAGCTCTGCCAGCAGCACTGGTGAGAGCAGACAGGGCAGGGCTCTGGCAACAGCCTTGCTGTGGACAAGCAGCCAGCACTGACCTTGATCCCTTAATCACATTTGATGGCCACACAGCAGGGCCTCCACCAGGAGTCCCTGAAGGAAACCTGCTGCCTAACCAGCAGTGGTCCTCCTGGCTTCTAAAACTACTTCAGAGGTTGCAGGTGGTGGTTGAAGTGCCTGCTGCAGTCCAGCTGCACTGGCAGGAGTGATCTGAGTACCAAGTGGCATCCTGGAGCAACAAACCCTGTGCTGAGCCCAGCCTGCTCCCTGGCTCTGTGCAAGCAGGGCTGCTTTGCCACGAGCTCTCTCATCCCAGCATTCATCCCCAGAGGTCAGGCACTCAGCAGGCCAAGAGCTCTTTGTGCTGTCACTCTGCTTTTCCTCCAGGCCAGAGTCCTTGTGCTGTTTAGTGTGCACAGAGCAGTGGGTGCTGCTTACCTTGCTCTTCAGCTCTGCTCCTTTCTGGAGTGAAGGATTGCTCATGCCCAGGTAACAACTGTGACAGGTGAACAAACAGGTCAGCTCTCTCCTGAGCCACCTGCCCTCAGCAGCTCTCCCATTTGGCCTCTGAATGTTGCTGGCTTTTGGAGAGGTGGATAACATGGTACTTTGTTTCCCCTTCCATAACAGGAGGGCTTGGTTGGAATTAGATCCACCTGGAGACCATCACCTCCCTTGTTCTTTACAAGAGGAGGCTGAGGAGCCATTTCTCCTCTCTCCCACACTGACCTTTTGTTTTTGTGTATGAAGGTGTTTGTGGGCCCTGTGAGCCTAAATATCCCTTTCTCTCAGAGCCTGCCACTTGCCATGTGCTGCTCTCCCTGGAATGAGCCCAAGAAAAACACATTGAGTACCTGAAGGAGGGTTCCTCTGGCTTGAGCTGAGGGGGGAGGAAGCCACACACAGATCCTGGCTTTTTCTGCTCCCTCAGCTGGCTGAAGTGCTTCTGACTTGAGCCCCAGAGTACCTTATTAGCCCAGGGACAGATCCTGGGCAGAGCAGGACTGCCCCAGGGCACCACAGGCTCAGAGCAAAGCCAACAGAGGAGAAACTAACCTGGCTACCAATGCAGTGGCCTCTGCAGTGGTCAATGGGCCTGAAAGGGCTTAAGTGCTGTCTACAGCAAAAGTAGGAAGACCTGTGGCCAGTGTCAAAGCTTCCTACTGCCCCTTTAGTAAACCTGGCTCCAAAAACCTGAGGGTGTGCTGAGAGCTCTCATGTCAGAGCAGCAGTTCAGGCTGGGGGCTGCTCTCAGCTGCCTGTGAGCATCTCCCCACCTCCTGCCTTCCATAGTGGGAGCTCTTAGACCGAGAAGGGGAAGAGGCTTTGTGTCCCCACACGTGGCTGGACCTGCCCAAGCCTTATTTAAACCAGTTTCTGACTTACAGTAACTAAACACTTACCTAAAGATCAGAGGAACCACCAGCCTCAGTGCACTGATGCTGCCCAGGGCAGCCTGTGATCAGAAGAGGACCAGCTGCAGTAACTCCACTCAAGTAAGAAGAGATGCCAGCCAGGCTCCAGACCATGGAAGAGGAGCAGGGAGATAACCAAGGAACCAAAACACCCTCCTGCCTCAGCCCTTCACCACTCCAGGCAGCTCTTGCACGTGCTCCTTGGCCTGGGCTGGTGAAGTTGTCCCTGCACTGGGGCTAACACAGCCCACCTGGGGCTAACACAGCCCACCTGCACACGGGTGCTGATGAGCAAAGCTCAGGGAGGTTCAGGGGGGAGCCCTCAGGCCTAAGCAGAGTGTGTCTTGCCTCTGACAGTGCAGTGTGTGCTGTGGGGCTCTGGGGTGTCTGCAGCACAGGTCCAGCAGTGCTCTGGGCAGCTCCCCTGGTCTGCACAGCTGAGAGCAGAGAGTGAAGCTGAGGTGCCCAGGAGCCATCTCCCCTGGCCCCACTGCTCTGGGGTGCTGCTGGGTGCAGATGGCTGCTGAGGAAAGGCCAAGCCAAGGACTCTGGGAAGGATCAATGTGTTTTTCTTCCTCTCCTCTCCCTTTCCCATTGCTGTGCACGATTTCTTTGTTGTTGTCAATTGTTTTATGTCCTGGAGCCAGATCCCAGCAAGCAGCTGACAGTGTGGTGCTGCCCTGAACCTGCCCCTGGGGGTGAGGGGAGCAGAAGGACCAGGCTCATAGGCAGCATCCAGCTCCTGCTTTGTCCTGGCTGCAGCTGCACAGGCCCCTTGGTAGCACAGGCTGCCTGCACTGGGACCTCCTTAACCTGAGCTCTCTGGCCCAGGGTGTGAGGAGCCTCTGGTTTGTGCTCGTGGCAGCTCTCAGGTTCTCAGGCAGCTCACCTGCCTCTCCACAGTCCTAAAATAAGGGCTGTCCTTCAGCAAAGTAACCCTTGCTAATCAGAGAGCTCTGCTGCTCAATCCTTCTCCTCCTGGAGCCCCTGAATGCAGCTGCTGTGACAGCCCTGGCAGGGAGCAGAGCTGCAGTGCTGCTGATGGACCTGCTCTCCTGGGAGACTGGGTGCAGGAATGAGGGGAAGGGGCTGTGAGCTGGCAGCTGCTGCTGGGGGAAGGGCAAGCTTGTCCCTGCAGTGGGCTTGTCCCCAGAGCATCCTTGCCACATGGTGTTAATGCTTGTTGACATCTCCCAACACTGATCTCCTCTCCTGCTGCTCTGTGGCCTCTGCAGCTTTGGAGCGACGAGGTGGAAAAAGTAAGTACCCAGCTGCAATGGTGCTCAAACCTTCTGGGGGGTTGGGAGGGAGAGGGGGGCTCCTGCTCACACATGTGCCTGCACTCAGGCAGGGCAGGAGCTGGGGGATGGTGCTGCTGGCCCCAGTCCTGAGCCTGCCAGGGCTTTGGGCAGGGCTGGCCCTGGGGCCTGTTGGCTGGAGCTGGTGGGAGAGGCTTGGGCAGCCCAGGAGGGCCTTTGTGTGCCAGAAGGCAGCTCTGAGAACCCCTCAGCAGCACTGGTGGGATTCAGCTCTGCTCCTGTGGCAAAGGCCCTGCCTGCTCCAGTTTTGCATGTGCCTGTACAAGCCACTTGTCTGCTTGTTCTGGGGTGCAAGGAGAAGCTCTGAGCAGAGCTGAGGCAAGGACAGAGGGTTTCCCCGTGGCCAGCCCCAGCTGCTGGAGGGAACAGCTCTGTCAGGAGGGTAGGGGGGAGGTTTGGGGCCTCTCCTGGAGCTGATGGTGTCTGGGTGAGCTGCACTTACCCTCTGGAGTGGATCCATGGAGGCAAAGGCCCAGATCTTGTTTCTTGTCTGGGCTCTGTGAGGGGAGTGGGACTTGTCCACGAGGATGGATAAAGGGCTGCTCATGGGCAAGAGACCAGGGTGAGCTCCAGCATGGAATGGAGCTAACAGAGGCACCTTCTGGGCTCCTATTGCCTTTCATCCCCCAGACACCCCCAGCAGCTGTTAGGCTGGAGCCTGAGCTGCAGGGTGGCAGAGGGCATGTTCCTGCATGCTGTGCATGAGAGCAGCCTCCTACTGCCATGCTCTGAATGCATCATTGCAGCAGACTGCCTGGTTCTGAACCAGCTCATCTTGCACTTGAAATCCTTCAGTCCCTCCCACCAATAAGCTGACTGTAGTCAGGTGGAAGCCTCCAAGGCCCTGTTCCTCCTCCTTTAGTGGGACAATAAGCTTCAGAGTTCTCCACGTGTTGGAGAAGCAGCACAGAGCAGAGGGAGCTGCCGGGTCACAGCCCAGTGCTGGCTGCATGGGAAATCCCATCCTGCTCATTGGGGCAGGTCCCAGGCAGAGCCACACGCAGCAGGGTCTGTGTGGCACCAGCTGCCAGTGGCTCTGCTGCTGCTGAAGGCTCTGCTCAGCTCGCTGGAGCAAGAATCTCTTGGTGCTTACTGAGGCATTGCCCTGCTGTTTCCTTCTGCATTGCCCCTTCTGTAAATAATCCCTTCCATACTGAGGATGCAAGGAAATAGATCAGTTGTAGCTTAAAATAGACAAATCTGATTAAAAGACAGAGCACTTCTTTGTTGCAGCCTGGCCCCAGAGCCCTGGGAAGGCTGGGACCAGAGATGTGTCGGCCCAAAGCAGCTCCTCCTGCTGCCAGAAGGTTGGGGCCCCTCTGGGGTCACAGTGACACCAGCAATGGGGCCTCTGCTCTGAGGCCATCAGCCTCTCTGCATTAGCCCTGGGCTCAATTCCAGACAAGTCACTCCAGTGGCAGAAGGATCAGGGCGTTTCCAAAGCTGCCTCCCGGAGCTGGGGCCGTGCAGGAGGCACAGGGCCAGGCAGCTCTCCCACGGCTGCACCCTCAGGGAACACAGAGCCCTTCTGCTCTCCTGCCAGTCAGCTGTGGCTGAGGGGCCCTCACTCTGCCTTGCTGCTGCTCACAGCACATCCTGAGGCAACTGGCACCTTGTGCTCGGTGCTAAGGGAGTGATTTGTGCCAGAGAGAACATGTGTGTCTGGGTGAGCCCCTTCCCTCTGGCAGTGGGAGGGGAGAACAGGCATCAGGGCAGCAACTGCTCCAGCACTGCTGCAGCTCTTCTTGCAGGGCTCCACCTGGGTACCCTGGCACTGCAAAACCACCCCAGTGCTCAGTGCTGGGTCCCTCACTCACTGCCACAGGGACACTGAGGGGCTGCAGCGTGGCCAGAGCCGGGCACTGAGCTGGGGAAGGGGCTGGAGCACAAGGGGCTGGGCAGGGGCTGAGGGAATGGGGGTGTTGAGCCTGGAGAAGAGGCTGAAAGGAGACAGGAGCCCTCTCTGACGCTCCCTGACAGGAGGTTGCAGGGAGCTGGGGCTTGGTCTCTTCTCCCCAGTAATGGCAGGACAAGAGGAAATGGGCTCCAGTTGCCCCAGGGGAGGTTGAGATTGGAGCTGAGGCAGAACTGTTTCCCTGAGAGGGGTGTCAGCCCCTGTGCCAGGCTGCCCAGGGAGCTGGGGCAGTGCCCAGCCCTGGAGGGATCCCAAAGCCCTGGAGCTGAGGTGCTGAGGGCCAGGGGTCAGTGCTGGGCTGGGCAGGGTGAGGGGAGGGCTGGGACTGCAGCAGCTTCAGGGGCTTTAACAACCAAACCAATTCTGATTCTGTGTTTAATGGAGAGGGTCTCCAGTATCAGCCTGTCTTTGAATTCCCAGTGACTGCTGCTTAACTGCCTTCTGCTGTCTGTTGTGTAATTCCTCCTGACTCAAAAGCAAGCAGCTGGCTTCAAAGGAGAGCCTTGTGTGGAAGGATGGCTCTCCCTCCACTGCAGGGAGGTTTGGTTACTAGTTGCAGTTTGGGGAATGCTGCCTGGTTCTGTGCTGATGAAAGGCTGCCAGCAGGAGTGGCAGCTCTGGAGAGATGCTGTGAGAGGTTGTGTCATTCCCGTGCCTGTGGGTTTAGGAAGAGGGTTAAAGGGTAGGTGCTGGCATGGGACTGGCTTTTTACTCACCTCAGGATTAACAAAGCCATCTTCACGTTCCAGCCTTGGGGGTGTAGCAGCTGCCATGCCTGGTGCATCACTCTTGACCTGTGATGATCCAGTGAAGGCTCAGGCAGGAGTCAAGCTGAAACACGGCCAGAGCCTCTGGGCTCCTCACCCAGGGCGTCCCATGGCAGATGTTTGCTGCCATGTGGGTCCTCCTGAGCCAGCAGCACCCTTGTCTCAGCTCCAAAGGTGGGGGTGGTGGAGGAGGAGGGTGCTGCCTCTCCCTGGAAGAGGCAGAACAGGGTCCTTGCCTGGTGCTGCCCTCAGCCCGTCCTGTCCCGTCCCGCAGGCGGAGCACGAGCTGCGGCTCACACAGACCGAGTTTGATCGCCAGGCAGAGGTGACCCGGCTCCTGCTGGAGGGCATCAGCAGCACCCACGTGAGTAACAGGGGCACAGGGGCTGCAGAGGCTCTGGGCTCCTTTCTAGAGGAATGCCAAGAGGCTGATGGAGCCCTGCACTGGGAGGAGAGGCAGAAAGGCTGTAAATTTGGATGCTACAGCAACCTCCTCCAACTGAAACCGTAGCAGGGCAGGCACAGGCAGTGCCCCTGGGGCTTCTGCAGGCCTCCAAATGCTCTTTGTGAGGCAGAAAAGCCTTGCTGGTGTTCCCCTGGAGCTGTGGGCTGCCCACATGGGCAGGGCTGGAGTGCCAGGAGCAGCCTCCTCTCCCAGATCACCCTTGGGCCTGAGCAACACTCCCCAACTTCACTAGTCAGTGCATCCAAACAAAGCAGCTCTGTTCAGTGCTGAGCTGCCCAGGTCTGCTTCCCTTGGGGGCAGGAAGAGGGTTCCTCTGCCTGGCAGCCAAACTCCCACACCAGCTCTTATGGTCCTTGTCCCTGCAGGTGAATCATCTTCGCTGTCTCCATGAGTTTGTGGAGTCTCAGACCAACTACTATGCTCAGTGTTACCAATACATGCTGGACCTGCAGAAGCAGCTGGGCAGGTGAGACAGGGATCTGCTTCTAATCCTCTGAGGTTTGCTCACCTCGTTATCCCTGGCTCAGGCCTCCTTCCCCAGCACACAGCATCAGCTAAAGCTCTTTCCGTGCTCTGACACAGCTTCTGAGCTTCCAGAATGGTGGTGGTGCATTCAGAGCAGCCTTCAGCAGTGGATTCAGCTGGGGTTTATACATTCACTTCCAAGCATGATGGCCATGAGTTCAAACATCCTTCCCCTACATTAGTTAAGGGCCATGGGAGACCAGCTGCTGTTGCCAAGCAGCGAGCCTGAGCGTGCTCAGCTGCAGGAGCTCATCCTGCTGCTGCCTGCACAGCCCCTGGGCACAGCAGGGCTGTCCTGGCTGCCCCCTGGCACACCAGTGTGTGGGGCCCTGACCTAGGAGGGGCTGTTGCCTGTCTGTGATCACTCACTATTCCTGTTCTGTTCTTTTCCATGCTTGCAGCTCCAAAGGAGAAATGTAAGTAAGATGTTGCACAGGACTGGGCTCTAATTGCTCTCTACCTCAGCCACACTCTGGAGTCTGTTCAGACTCACTACAAAGGCCAGTGAGGGCCAGGGCTGCTCTCTGTCAGTGCAGATAAATGGGACTGAGCTTTCCTCCTGGCTCCAGGGAGCCCAGAAAGCCCTGGAGCCTGCAGCTGGGACACTGACTGGCCATTTCCTGAAGGACCAGCAGACTGAACAGGTAGCACAGATAATGAGAGCAAGGCAAGGACCCAGCATGACCCAGTAGCACAGCTCAGGGCCAAGGACAGACACAGCTCAGGCCTGTACCCACCAGGTGCTGTGCCAGGCCTGTAACAGGACACTGGAATCAAAGCAGGCAGGTAATGGCCTGTCACAGTGTGAGGAACTGGGAACTGGGTGCATTTCCCCTCTGGAAGGGCAGAGCAGATACGTTACAGCTGTTGGCAGCAGCTCTGCAGCAGAGCTCTTGGTTCCTCACGCTGCAGCAGTGCTGATCTCTGGGGGTGGTTTCTCTTGTCTCCTGTGTCAGATTTTCAGGCACGTTCGTGGGCAACGCAGAATCCACATCTCCTCCCCCAGCTGCTGCCTCGCCTCCAGCCCTGGCTGCCGCCTCGCTCCCTGCTGTGCCCACCATCCCCGTGGTGCCCACCGTTGTTGGGGTGCCCAGCACCGTGGCTGAGGCTGTCCTGAACCCCAGTGAAGTGAAGCCCCCGGCCAGCGGCACACGCAAGGCCCGAGTGCTCTACGATTACGAAGCAGCTGACAGCACGGAGCTGGCGCTCCTGGCAGATGAGGTTGGTGGCTTTCCCTCCTGGTGGGTGCTGCTGGAAGTACCTGGCAGCCACTGGTGTGCTCAGCAAGGCCTGGGGTTGCTTTTTCCTGCCCCTGCAGCCTGTGTCTGTGCAACTGCTCAGACTCTGCCTTGCCTCTGCTTTGCAGCGAGCAGGGGCTCGTGGGCATTTGCTGACAACATCCCCCACTGCTCCTGTGTGAGCTGATCTAGGTGGAGCTGCTTTGGCAGGGGGTTGGGCTGGATGATCTCTAAAGGTTCCTTCCAACCCCCACCACGATTCTGTGGCTCTTCTGTTCCTAATGAACTCACCCAGCAACCAAAGTGCCTCAATACTCGCTGCAGCCCCCCAGTGCAGCTCTTAGCTGGGAGCAGTGGGCTAAGCAGCTGCCTGGAGACCTGCTCTAGTCATGCTGAGGCAGAAAAAGGGGAAATGCAGCAAGTTGCAAACTCTTTTGTTCCCTAAACTGAGCTTTTGTGTCCCAGAGGGGTGACACAGCACTAGCAGGGTGCCCTGTGCACAGAATGACCTCGAGTCAATTTAGGGAATGAAAAGGCAACAGGGACATCACTGGGCAGATGGCTGTAGCTCTTCTCTTAGTGCTGCAGCCAGCTCAGGGAGGAGGCAAAGCTGCTGCTGCAGGAGCTTCCCAGGTCCTGTTCTTGCAGCTCCCACGTGACTGCAGAGGAAGGTCCCACTAACAGCCTGTTCTCTCCCCAGATGATCACTGTGTACAGCCTGCCAGGCATGGACCCAGACTGGCTCATAGGGGAACGGGGCAACCAGAAAGGGAAAGTTCCTGTCACTTACTTGGAACTGTTGAGCTAAATGTCTGCAGGAAGAAGAATGTACAAGCAGAATGCACCCCTCCTCCCCTGGCACTTCCAACGCGGGTTCCTCCATCCGAGCCCACTGCTCTCTCCAGGGCTGACACTCCATTGCTCCGATGGCAATTGTGGGAAAGAAGTGACAAAACTGTTACAGGAAGGTTTTGGGAAAGGGCTGATGGCACCCAGGACTGGGTTTGTCCCCTGCAGCCTGCTTTGAGGTTTGTCCTGATGGCACGAGATCCCTGGCTGACTTTCCCCCCTGCCCTGTCCCGCTCCTCGCTGTGGCTCTCCCAGGGCCAGCACCCCCCTCCCTCAGCTGCTGCTCACAGGGTTTGGGTTTCACTTCCCTTGTGTCTGGTGTGGGTTGGTTCCTCTCTGCCCCTCCCTTCCTCTCTCCTTCAGCAGGAGCATTGCCCAGGTCAAACCCTCCAGCATTCCAGTGGGAAGTGGCCCACAAACCCTCTGACCCGTCCCAGCTCTTAAGGAAGCTGAATGTGGGCACTCTGAGCCTGTTAAGCCCATCCACCTCACTCCCCCAGGGGAGAACAGCAATGGGAGGCTCTCCAGGAGCCCTGCTTGCTGTCAGGGTGCTTGGTGGCTTCCATCTTGTCCTTTGAAGCTGGAAGGAAGCTTCTTTGTGAAGACCAACCTAATCACAGGGCCTGTCTGTCAGAAACCAAACCTCAGTGCAAGGGACCATGCATCTTGCTTGCCTTTCCTCTGAGAAACTGCTCTTGGACTGCAAAGAGTTTACAAAAGCCTTTTTACAAGCTTTGCTCCCTGTGTTTCCTGTCCAGGCTTTTCTTTCAGCAGGACTGTTCCAGGCATGTTTCAGCCTGACTTTCTTTTCAGCCATTTAACCAACTCTCCCCTCCCACCTCAGCAGGGAACAGAGTTGGTGCCTCCCAGTGCATTCAGGGCCAGTCCTGTTCCTGTCACCTCCTCCTCGGAGCTCTTCTTGGCCCTGCACACACTGAGGGATCCCCACTGCCCTCCAGGTGGGTGGTGGTTTAGCTCTAAGTGCTTTTAATCCTGTAACAAGCTCTTTAGAGCTCATCTACACAACTTCCACTGCTGTGGAATGAGTTTCCCACTGAAACTGGACGGAAGAGAAAGTCACCTGCACCAAGCTCTGTGTTCACACCCTTCCCCTTGGTATGTCACAACCACCTTGGCTTGTTTCTTGATCTTTTTGCACTTTCCCCACCAGTATTGTGACCACTCTAATGTAACAGGGCACTGAGCCCCTGTCTCTGTAGGGCTCGTGGTTTTCAGCACTTATTTGCCAATAAACAAACTGCCTGAGCTCCTGCCTCAGTGTCTTGTGTGGGAGGGAGGTCAGGTGGGAAGCTCTGGCCTGGAGAACATCTGGCCCCAGTCCTGGGGGTAAAAATCAACACAAAGCTGCTCATCCCACCTGGCCCAGCCTGAACTCTGGAGGCTGTTGGTGTCTTGCAGCTCGTTTCCCAGATGGCACATCAGTTGTACTGGCGTCAGGAACTCCAAAGAACAACAGCTCCTCCTTAACCTGAGGCACAGCCAGAGCAGCAGCAGCCCTTCAGCTGCTGAGGGGCTGGAAATGCCATTCTAGATCTAACAGACTCCTTTGTTGTTATGGAAACCAGATCTGCTGCTCATGTAAAACCCCAAAGCCTTGTTCCCAGCACCCAGGCTTGGAAAGAGCTCCTGGGAGAGCAGCTGCTGAAATGCTCTGGGGTGTAGCAACTGTGCTCAGTTTTCCCAGTTACATTCTAACTAAAGGGAATGGGGAAACCAAATCAGTCTGGTTTAGCTGATTTTACCCTTGCCCTGATGACCACAGCCACAGTTCTACCCTTGCTACATCTGCCCCAGCCTCTGTCCCTTCCAGCTTGCACTGTGCAATACCTCAGGCCAGTGCTCTCCCTGGTGCATTAAAGGAAGAACAGCTTCAGCAAAAGCAGCAGCTTGAGGATGCAGAAAACATGTCTCTTCCCTCAGAGCAGCCTCCAGGGAGTCTGTTCCTGCCACCAGCTCCCTTCCCTCTGCGGTAGGAAACAGCACCTGCAGCCTCTCCTGCTGCTTCAGGCTGGCTCTGTGCAGCAGGCTGGGGCTGAGGCTGAGGCTGCCCCGTGTCCCTTTGTGGCTGAGGGGCAGGTGAAGGTGCAGCTGGGGGCTGAAATGCTGCTGCCTGAACGTACAGGCAGCTCTGAAACAGGGGTAACCCCCAGCAGCCCCTGCTCTCTGCTGCCTGCACCATCAACCCTCACACTAGCACAGGAGTAAGTATCCAAAAGGATGTATTACTGCCTCAATTCTCATTCTGGCTGTTTCTGTTAATGCCAATGAAGTGATGAGCACACTGCAACTCCACGGGCTGTAACACCACCCAGAGCTATCAGGTAACAGCCCTAGGCACTGCTGACCTCCCTCATGGCTTCTGGCTCCGTGTCACCAACCTGTGATCCTCTGCACCGTCCTTCACCTCCCATTCTCCACTGCTGCACTCCCAGCTCCCTGGCAGAAAGTGTGACTGGTTACTGAACACACTCAGGCCTGGGACTCTCACACTCCACCTCCCTCACACAGCAGCTCACCTCAAGCCCGTCTCTCTTCTACCTGAGGACCACTTTGCTCCAGCCACCTCATTCAAATCTCTCCAAAGCCTCCAAGTAGAACTAGATCCATCAAACGTGCTGGAATGTCACCATCACTTCAGCTTACAAAACAAAAACAAGCCCAAACCTCAAAGCAAGATCATCTCATTTTCTTGCTCTTAAAACCACTGAGATGAAAGAGATTCTGACAGGGAAAGCCATCAAGGGTGTCTTCAGGAAAGAACTGGGAGGTGACAGGCTCCCAGCTACACTGAAATCTCATTTCTTCCTTTAGAAAAGTCTGCTTGGACTGCAGGATTCATTTTAAGCAACAATCACTCTTCCTGCCTCCACCACACATCGAGCCTTCAACCCTTACAGACTCTGCTCATCTGCTGAGGAGCTGCAACAGCACGATGCAACTTTGCTGCAGTGTCTTTGCTGCCAGAGGCAGAGCAGCACTGGGGACCTGTGCACAGAGCAATCCCTGAGGAACCATTCCCAAGCACTACCTTATAGTGATGCTCATTTAAAACCTCCTACGAGTTCCCCAACACGAGAGTAAGAGACAGGGAGTGGGTGTGGGAAAGCTGAGGGAATGAGCCTTGCACCAGGGTTGCCTCAGATGGCATCTGGATCGTCACTCCTGAGCCACAACTCACAGCCACTGGTGTCTGGGACATTGTCCCCCAGGAGAGGCAGAATTGGTGCTGCAGGCTGCTCATGCCCAACAAATGCCAACTCAGCAGCTGTCTATAAAGGTTTTAATATCAGTATAAATAGGGAACAGTTACAAAAACCTGCAAGACTGGAGCAATGGAATTTGGACTTAAAAACTTTGAGTGAGGCCTTGCTCTTCAGAAACACACACACCACACAGACTGCAGGGTGGAGGGAAGGCGTGAGCACACATACACCATCTTGCCTTGAACCATTCAGTACAAAAATAGCAGTAGAAAGGTGGTCTCTGAGTTGCTGGCTGATCCCTTGCTTGTGCTGGACACCCACTGTAAGGGAGAGGCAGGTTGCACCCTGGGACAGGAGCAGAGTTAACACCCAGAGGAAAGTTTACCTCCTCTCTCTCCATCCAGCCACAGCTTCCCCAGCTGAGGTCCAAGCTATAAAATGAAGCTGTTGGCTGAGGTGCAGCCAGCCGGCTCTGGCAGACGGAGCGGGCAGCCTGTGCAGGGCCGCTCTCACCCTGCCTTATGGTCTCTGCTACGGGGCTGCAGGAGCTGAGGGGATGTTGCTGTTGCTGTTCCAGCTGGGTTTTTTACCTGCCCACACCAGACCTCCCTCCCTTGGCCAGGCCTTGGGACGAGTCCTGCCAAAGGTGCTGCCTCTGCGCTGGCCGTGAATCGCTCGGGAGGTGGGGGCAGGGCGGGATCTATCTCTGCACGTGCCGGACAAAGGCCTGAACCAGCTGAAACAAAGGCTCCTGCCCCTCAGGACCCAGCTTGGAGGCAGATTTTCCTTGGGGAGAGGGAAGAACCCCACTGGCAGGTGAAGAGGGGCCACCACGGCGGAAGTAACGCGAGAGGCTGGAGAGCAGCGTACTCTGCAATCAGAAGCGGGGAACGAGTTACCTTCCCTCCAACACAGCCCCCTGTCCCTCCCCACAGCAGGGGCACGTGCAGCCCGGGGTGTCCAAGGCTCTTGGCTCACACAGGGGAACACAAAGACACACTGACACTCAGCAGCAAGCAGGAGGTGCTCACCAGCTCGGAGCTGAGCTCCTGCTTCATCCGCTGCTTGTCCCGGGCGTGAACCGCCGGGTCCCGCAAGTACCGGACGGCCTGGGAGATGAGCAGGTAGAAACAGTTCTCCATTGTAAACATGAGCAGAGACCTGGGCAAAGAAAGGCAAGAAGGCCAAAAGGTCAGCACCCTCTGCTTGGAAAGTCTCATACTCCTAGAAAGACTTCACAGGGGACACACAGGGGAAGTGTTGTCACGCAGGGGCTGCACTGCAGAAGCCCCCGTTGGGCACCAGGGAACTCAGGTTTAAATGTCAAATGACTCCTACACTGCACCTTAGGATGGGGGTGGCTTCACATATCCTCCCCAAAGAAAACCCTGCTTGCTTTGGGGAGTTTCTGATGGGCCATCTGAACTCCCTGGATTTGGAGGGAGCAGCTCTGAAGCTGCACAAACACCTGCAAGCCCCAGTTCTGAGCTGAGGGGCACTGAGCTCTGCTCCTTGCCCAGGACTAAATCACTTAGAGACTTACTTGAGGGTTTTGGTTCCCTCTTGCATATTGAGCCCTGCAGCCTGAGGGAATGGTTCCTTCTTCTTATCCAGCTGGGAGGGGGGAAAAAAGGACAGGCATTAGAGATGGGAGATAGAAAAGAGGAAATACTCCTCTGCAAGGTATCAGTAGAGAGTGGTGTGAGATCACTGCAAGTGCTGTGCTCTCCCCACAGAGAATGGCTGGTACCTCTCCCAGCATGTTAAGGGCCACGTTGACTGTGGCCAGGAGGGTCCCAAAGGAAGGTGCAACGTCTGAATCAAAGGCAGGTGTGGTGAAACTCAAAACAAAGAGCACGTTGTACTCAGCAAGGTCCAGTGACTGTGGAGAAAGAGAGAGAAGAGTGAGTGACCTGAGGCTTTGAGTACCCTGCTGTCACAGTCACAGCTGGCCCTGTGCCACGCTCTTTGTGTGGAGCACTGGAAGCCCTGAGATTGTTTCCCAAATCTGGAGAGTACCAGCTGGAGCAGCAGAATCACCCTGCACACTGCAGGGCTCCAGCCCTCTCCATCTCCCAGCTGCTACAGTTTGCCACCAAGTGGCAGCTGAAGCAATGACTGTTTCCCCTTGGTTTTCAATCACCCAGACACATGGACCTAGAGGCAGGTGAAAAAGAAGTAAACAACCCAACAGCAGGACACAGCCACAATCAAATATATCAAGTATTCTTCTTCTGAACCTGGAGACCAGCCACCAGGTCAGCCCAAAGCAGGAGGCAACAAGGATGTGTTTCTGAAGAGCAAGTACAGAGCAGCTGTGAGACTACTGTGCCTCAGTGAGGAGCACCCAAAAGCTCCCTCAGCCTTCCCCTCCCACTGATGAGGGCCCCATTCCTACAGGGACTCCTCGTGCCCTCCTTCCTGTGTGGTGCAGCAGGACAGGGCCATGGGGAGGGTCACTGGCTTGAGCAGGGCCACAACAGCCCTGAGATGCTGGAGACCCCCCTTTGAGGGAGCAGCGTCTCCCCTCTTTCTCTACCTGATCCAGGAGGATCTGGCACACGTCAGGGGTGAAGTGGCGCAGGGCAGCAAGCGATTTGCTGAGGATTTTGAGGAGGCTGTACTGCACTGTGAGCAGAGCCTTCTGCTCTGCTGCCTCTGACTCGGGGCTGGGGTGTTTGGAGGAGGGCTGGGGATTGCGCTGCACCCGGGGAGCCACGCTGGATGGAAGGGAATCACCATTCTTTGTCTGTGGGGAAAGAAAAGAGAAACCCTTCAATACATTGTACTGAGGACATTTCCAACTAAGACAAACACTTTGAACTAAAGAAAAAAAAAGCTATGAACAAAAAAACCCCCAAAGCACTCAGAGTGTGTTGTCTGCCAGGAGAATCAGCACTCAGCTTGCAGCAGGGGAGGCTCTGCACTGCAGGGAGGCAGCTGCAGAGCCTCTTCACATCCCTCATTCCAGTGAAAGGATCTTTAACCACCACACCAAGCCTCAGCCACGGTGAAATAACACATCAGTGGCACCATCCCCACCTCGTGAATCTCAGGATTCCCCAAGAACTAAAGCTCTCTCTTGAACAAATTAAACCAGATGGAGGACATCAAATCAAGAGCAGCTTAATTAATGGCCCTACAGCAAGTGCAGCTGTAAAATGGCAACAGCACATTTCAAACAGGGGCTGCTGCTTCCCTGGGACTGGCTTTACACAGCCCTGAGCTTCTGGAGTCCAGATTACCCCTCTTTGCACAATTTCTTGCTGTGGAGAAATGCAAATCCTAACTATTGATGCTTGTCAATCATCAGCACCAGGATCACAGCACAGCCAATTCGATGGCCAAGAGCCTGGTTATTGAATGAGATTTGCCTTTTAGCAGGGAGCAGGGCCATGCAGTGCCCCCAGGTCCCACCCTCACCTGCAGGTAGTGCTGGAGCATCTTGCGGCTGTGCAGGAGGGAGGTGCAGGCCTGGCACAGGTAACACAGGTTCACCTGAGAGAAATAAGGTGAGGGAGAACATCTCTTCAAAGCTCAAATCCCATCTATTCACCACCATAGGTGGGAGATACATAGGTGGGAGTTAAACAGAACAGCATGATCATAAAGATCAATGTGGTCTCTTGATCTCCCAGTAGGGCACTAAGAACAAGACATCACATTCCTCAGGTTAATTTTTCCAAGCCACCATCTGTCTGTCCTCAACAATTATCTTTCCTCACTCAATTCAGACAATGGAGTGACAGACCAGACATTTAAATGACCTCAGCAGTAGTTGCTATTAAAAGAGCAGCAGTGAAAAGGTGACACAGTGCCATTTTCTCTGAACATAAACAAACCCCTGAGCTTGAAGGCCATGTGTTATCCACAGCACTATCCTGGCTCTTACCTGCATGTCCCTCATAAGCTGTGGCAGGTGGAAATGCCACTCTTTGGTGAAATTGGAGAGCTGAAGAATGAAGCCAACAGTGTGATCGGCCTCTTCCAGACAGGCCAAGCTCTGCACTGTCCGTACTGCATTCAGGCACTGGAAAAGAAGGGGAAGCAAACCAGTTTAACCACAAAAAGCCCATTCCCTTCTCTAGAAGAAGCTGAAGAGGCAGAGGATCTGCCTTAGAGACACCATCTGCATGTTGGAGCTACGAGAGAAGAGCTGTTTGCCCAGGGAGTGAGCTCACGGGCAGGTAACTCAGCACCTCTGGACTCTTCAGCACCGTGTCTGCACTGACACACTCTGGCCAGCCCGGGTACTGCAGAGCCGCAGGACACCACAGCTTGCTGACCTGAGCGGTGCCTCAAGTCTGAGCACAGCACCTGCGTTATTTGAGCGAGGCTGACCTGAAGAACAGCTCCAAGAACAGCTCTCAGATTTTTCTTTCCAGAGCAGAGAGTAACAAAGTGAGTTCCCATCAAACTCTCCCTTCTGCTGCTGTGTTGGGTCAGCATATTCAACACCTGTAGCAGGGTTATAACCCCAGGAGTGACCAGGATGAACCTGACTGCGTGGCTTGAATATTCTACCTTCCTCCTCCCGCTGCTGAATTACTTCCACTGTGAACCTGAGGCAGGAGCCTCCTTTCTGCACTTCCTGACACGTTTATGCTGCTGCTGCCACAAGCAACCCATCCCAGAGGAAGCATGTGCCATACCTGAAGGATCCTCTCTTGATGGACACCGACAAAGTCCAGTGCTTCAGTCAGGAAGTTGTACCTGAGGGTCTTCAGGAGCCGCTCCATCAGCGACATGGAGAGGCGATAGACGCCGGGCCAGGACGGGGCATCCAGCGACTTCCGGGACGAGGCAGATGTCTGAACAGAGCAGGCCCTGAATGAATGACCTCCCTGCCCTGCTGCCAGGGTGACACCCACCACACACCCTCCCCACCATCTTGGAAGGCCTTAGAGGGCTCAGCATGGCTCTCCTGGGGGAAACCCACCCAAAAGGGAGCAGCACCCACCTGGATGGCTCCGTTACTGCTGAGCTGGTAGACGCTGAGGAGGGGCAGGCACACGCTCTGTGTGACACCAGCTCCAGCCACTGCTGCTGCTCCCTGAGAGCCACAGAACAAACTGCTGTTAGAGACATGAGCACTCTCTGCAGCTCCGTGTCAGGAGGGTGTAGCAAGGTGGAGGTTGGTCTCTTCTCCCCAGTAGTGAATGACAGGACAGGAGGCAATGGGCTGCAGTTGCTCCAGGGGAGGCTGAGGTTGGAGCTGAGGCAGAACTGTTTCCCTGAGAGGGGTGTCAGCCCCTGTGCCAGGCTGCCCAGGGAGCTGGGGGAGTGCCCAGCCCTGGAGGGATCCCAAAGCCATGAAGCTGAGGGCCATGGGGTAGTGGGGAGCTGGGCAGGGTGAGGGGAGGGCTGGGACTGCAGCAGCTTCAAGGGCTTTTCCAACTGAAATGATTCTCTGATTCTGTGATTCCATTTTCATGAAATCCCAGCATGGTGGGGGCTGGAAGGGCCCTGCAGAGCTCATCTAGCCAACCCCTGCTAAAGCAGGTTCCCTTCACTCAGGGGCACAGGAACGTGTCCAGGTGGGTTTGGAAACCTCCTGAGAAGGAGCCTCCACACCCTCCCTGGGCAGCCAGGGCTCCCTCACCTCAGCACCAAAGGAGTTTCTCCTTGTGTTCCAGTGGAACTGTTTCTTGTCCTGTCCCTGGGCACTACAGAATACAAGTGTCCCCCCATCCTCCTGACACCCACCCTTTAGGTACTTGTAAGTGTTGCTGAGGTCTGTGTTTGCATCAGGTATTTCTGTCACCTCACACATTCCTTCCATGTTGTTAAAAATTCAGTATCAAGAAAAGCAACACAGTTCTTCCACTAAAATCAAACCTGCACATCTCTACTGTGAATTCTATTTCAGTATCACTTGGTTTGATACAAACACCATCTTGGAGAAGGGCTGGCTTTGCACAGACCTTGCTTTCACCTAAACCCCACACAAAGCTGAGTTTGTAATGGATAATTAGCACTTTATAGCAACTAATGAGAAGGGAGGTTCCAACACTTCATGCTGTTTTAACAAGGGGAATCATTTGCCTTGCAGAATACCTTCAGTGAATGTGCCTGCTCTAAATTACAGGTCTGCTCTGCCTGGCTCAGCTCTTCCATCCCAGACACCCCATTATCAAGAAGGCAAAGCAAAGCAGGTGTACACACAGGATCTACAGCTTGCCAGCCCCTAAAAACTCCTTTACCTGCAGATCACTGTTAATTGCATTGCAGACAGAGTAATGAGATGTATGTTTCCTATTACAAATGCACAGCTACATGCTCTCATTTCTCTGCACCTCTCACCTGTTGAGTCCTTGCTAAGGTCAGCAGTAAATGTAATGAGGCCTCTGTGAAGTGAAGGTTTTGTTTAACTCTCAGGCTGATCTCCAATGCAGCAAAGATAGTAGGAAGCACAGGGACCTTCCTGGTGATCTGGAGCCAGTAGTCTCCATCTTCATCAACTTCACAGAGCTCTTTAGCCAGATGGAGACCCAGAACACACACCTGCAGCAACAAGGAAAGGAGAATGAGGTATAGACTTGACATTAGTACCAAGAAAATTTTGGAAGCATTTAATAACACAACCTAAGTTCAATTATTCTCAGAACCATCACTGAAGGCACTTGCTATCCCTCACACTACACTCTGCACACTTCCTCACTCTACCAGTGATCCTGGCAACATTTCCAGGACAGATCTGAAAGAGAAGCAGCAACAGGCAGTTTCCCAGGCTGATGTGTGCCAGGACATGGAGCAATTCTGAAACTTCCTTAGAAAGCAGGAAGCAGCAAGGGAAAGTTGTTCCAAACACAAGTGGAAAGAGAACAGCTGAGCAGGTCCCTTACCCCATCTCGCTGGTCTTTGTGTCTGACTCGGGAGGAGTCGTCTGTTTCCATGCTGTCCTTGTCGTCTGTGGCATCCTCCAGGGTCAGGCTGTGCCGAGTCTGATCAAAGAGTGCAATGACCTCGTCCTGGAGTGTTTCACACACACTCAGCACCAGCTGGGAGTACTGTGGGATCTCATTCACTGCAACACACAGAGAGCAGACAAGAGTTAACACACAGTCCTGGTGCTCAGTTACCACTTTAACTGATGAACATCACTGGGCCACGTTTCTTGGAGTTGGGATTTATTCTGTTTTCATTTCAAAACCTACAGAGCAGAATGTGAGGAACTGTGACTAAGTTACATGGCTGAGTCTAGGAGGATAGAGTAAGGGATCAGATGGTCATCTGGATAACAACAACATGCACTTCTACCAAGAAGTTACATAAACTGCTGACATGTGGAAGCACAAACCAAGCACTACTATGGACAGATTATTCCCCAACTGCTTACTACAGCCATTTCCCACCCATTTCTCTAGACTGGCACTGGCCTATGGAGACTGGCTGCAGTCTGTTTCTGTAAGTCCATAAAAATACCACATTCCTATCAAAACCATGATAATAAATTGCAGCACCCTTTACCAGCCTGACTGGAAACTCAAACTCAGCAGCAAAGGAAAACATTTTAACCCAACCCAACCCTCCACTTCCTTTGTATTTTCCAGAAGTGTTTAGTTGCTAATCCTATTTTCCAATTCCTATTTCCAATTTCCTGTTTTCTTTCTAGAACTACCTAAAACAAGCATAAAAATGCAGAGAAGTCCCAGAGGCTGGTGTCTGTGTTCAGCATCCTGTACCAATGCTAACAGCACCTGCATTTTTATCTTGGAAACACTGGAGTGTCAGGGTGCACTCAGCCATGGCAGCCCTGCTCTTGACATTTGTGCATACACCAGCCTCACCTTTCATCTCTTTCATTTGCAGAACAGTGATCAGAGCTGAGAACACTTTGGCTTTGGTTTTCTCCATCATCTGCTGATCTGCCTGCAGCACTCCCTCCAGAATCAGTGTCAAGGAGTTTATGATCTTATCCACAGAACTCAACTCGCTGGCAATAAAAAGGGAGAATCCTCCAGATTAGACAAGATCCCTCAATAAATACATTGGCTTGACTGAGCTGTAAGTTATATGAGCCACACAAACAAAAGCAGTTCTTACAAGTCAAGTTTAAGCCACCTCCTGGATCTCACTAAAGACATTCCACAGTACAGTGAGAACACAGCACTGACTATCACTAAAGCTCTTCTGTTACCCTTTTCACCAGCAAGCAGGAAGCCAAACCATAAAGGTGTTGTTACCAGAGATTTCAGCAACAACCTACACACATTTACCATCCCAAAAGAGAATTCTATGCCAAGGCTTCAGCTTCTTTCCCAGATCACCAGAGGAATCTCATTAGAGCCAAACACTTTAACACCATCTCCCAAGTTTTTATGTTTGGCAGTGACTAACAGTTATCCCAACAAAGTAAAGCACCTACCTCTTCCACTGTTTGAGCAGGATCAGAAGAAGGGTACACAGCATAGATCCCAGCTGCAGGCAGGACACTGACATGGGAACTAGGAGCTAATGAGAAATACTGCAAGAGTTACACTTGCAATAGTCGTATGTGCAAACACGTAAGAAATCCTGAGGCCCAGCCCTGCCACCAAATGACCAGGTTTGCTCTTCAGCAGTTAGTGGTATCAAGGAACCAGAGCCAGGACCCTCTGCAGGGTCACTCACTGATGGCAAGGATGACACATACAAGAAGAAAGATTTAAAGCAGCTCGTCAGTTCAGGGAGAGAGAGAACCTGGTTTCAGCCTGACTTCACAGGATCTAAAAACATCTATGATGGCAAACAGCTGCAGAAATAGAACTCCCCACGGCATTAACAAACATGCTGGGCAACTGGGAAACTGAAGAACTGACAGGAAGCACCACCTACCAAAGCCTTGGTCCCATTTAGCACATCCAGAAACAACTGCTGATGAACTGCAGAGTCAGTCAGATGCATCACATCCGCCTAAGAGCCACAAAAGACAGAGATCAATCAAGCACAACAAAAAGATGCACCTTCTTTGCAGTCTAACATCAGCCCACTGTTTCAATCTGCTACCTTAAGAATTCACCAAATTTCATAGCTGCTGAAAGAGGCAGTTTTACAGACATCACTGAAGTGCTACATTAAGAGCTGCCATGAAGCTAGCAGGGACTGATTCCCCCAAAGGTCCATCTCTGCTTCCCCTGACTCAGCAAAATCTCTTCAGGATTACAGAATTACTTAGAATTGCTATAAAAACGATTTCCTTCCTCCCTTCCCCTGCTCAGACAACATGCTCATTTTGATCAAACAGCAAAACACCACCTCCTCTAACCTCCTGCACCACCCTTGTGCCAAACTGTGTCGTAAGCAACATAGAACAGAACTGAAAGGAACCAGCAGTTTTGGGGGTTTTACCTGTCCCCAGGTTGACACTGGATTATCATAAAAGATAAGAAGCAGCTCTTACATGGCTGGTAGAGATTATCAGCAGCATCCTCCAGGCTGAGATGAGCATCTGATACTCTGTCATGGAGGCACAGCTGGTACCCTCTGTCTCTGCCACGTGATGTGCCAGGGACTTCACATATTCTGACCAATAGGCAAAGCGTTTCTTGGTGGAGAAGTTCTTCAGTGTGTCTTTCAGGGACTGATCCAGCGAGCCCCTGACCAAATCAAGAGAAGTTATCTTCATTTATTCTTTGGTCAGTAAATACACTTCTTCTGAGACTCAGTAGGAAAGCCAAGGGTACAGCTTACAAGTGAAGGTTATTCCACATATTAGACCTGTGCAGGGAATCCCACTTTTGCATCAAATGTGAAGGAAAAAAACATGATCCCTGAAGAAAACCTAGATATTTTCTTCTCAGTGGAGATCTTTCCTGACTTTACAACATGTTGAAGGGCAGTTATGTTCAGCAAACCAAAATGAATGGGAGAAAACTACCAAAATGCTACTCAGCAAGCACTACAGGAGGTGTACCTAGCTTAGCTTACAATCAGTTTTAATAAATACTGCATATTACATCCCAGGATACAAGGAAAATGTTGTGATTTCTTTATGCATCACTGTTCCTCCCACCTTTCCACAGGGTTACAGGTACTTTGTCCCTCAAAGCCTGCATGCTCTATCAAGACTTATCATGCACATTTTAGATAATTAAGTACAGAGACAAAGGAGGGACTATCAAAGACTCACTTGACAACATAGTAGATCTCCAAACAGATGATTTTCATGATTAAGGCACAGGTATCCAAGACACTGAGCTATAAAGACAAAACCAAACCAAAGAAAACCTGAGCACCTAGGTCTGTAGGGTGAGATTCTGATTTATCCACTCGTGGTGACTGATACTCCACTGCTGCAAGAGATCTGTTTCTCCCACAGAAGCAATAGTTATGTCACTTGACCATGAGCTGGTGACAATGAGGAAAGAATGCTGTGCTCAAAGCAGCACTCTGAGGGAGAGCACAGGTGTTTCACAATGAAGAGGAAGGGGAAAACTCCTACAGAAAGGAAGAACAAGAACCTAATTGATTCCTCTGTGAAACTAGTCAGCCTGAGCTATGCCTCACAAACAGGAGCTTCTTTGGCCAAAAGCACACAATGTTACCACAGATGGCAGGTAACACATAACTCTTTTTGTTTCATATGTGAATAAAGAGCAGGTAATTTCAAAAGACAGCTTGTGGCTGCACAGCCTCTGCAAAGCCAGAAAGCATTTACTTCATCTCCTGCCTGTGTTTAAACCACTTGATCATACCTCCCTTTAGAAAACTGCAAGCAGAGGGGCTCTTCCCTCTACATCCCAACTACTTCCCATGTCCATCACTTAGAAACCTTTTGTGAGAAGTACAGAACTACCTTCATTCTGTTTGGATATAACTCACCTCTGATGATTCTGAAGGTGGAGGAAGGGTCCCAAAGAGAGGACTGGTTAAATTTTCCCAAAACTTTGGCCTAAAAGACACAGACAGAAGTACTATCAGTTATCTTCCCCATGCCACGTGCCTAGCAGCACTTGGACTCTTTCAAACTTCATAGAAAATAGGCTTGGTAAATACAAGCTGTGTATGAAAGAAACAGAAATGTCTTTCCTTCTGAACATGCACGTAGGGGCTTCTCATCTTTTGTGAGACTAAATTCAAAGCCCCCACACTGCATATCCTTACCAGGGCACATAAAGACTAAGATGCAAAAGTCCCTGAAAAGTCTGATGAAGCAAAGAAAAAGAGTTTTAGGGAAAAGAAAAAAAAGAAGGAGGAAAATGCATTGTAGGAAAACAGCAACTCACTTTGTCCTCAGAACTAGCATGGCACTGTCCCGACGGTCCTGCCACAGAGCGTGCAGAAAGGCAATGGCAGCACGGTGCAGCAGGGGAGGGCACCAGTACCTCTCCTGTTGTTTGGAGTCTATCAGCTGTAAGACTACTTGTAGGCAACTCCACTCCCCTAAGCTGAATTCCTACAGCAAAAGGAAATGAGAGAGGTTACATTGCCAAAGAAACACTAAGGAGGCAAACCTATGGAAGCAAAATGTGCTTGATTCCACTTGAATGATGCCCAGAGAAACGGATCTGAAGTACACGATGCCATTGTACCTTGTCTGTCACTGCAAGGAATGTGGCCATAACACTGGAGAGAAAAAATGTATTTAGGGAAATAAAACATGAGGTAAATTAACACTTAGTAAGACCAAGTGCCTTAAAAAGGCCCCAACCCAAGAATCACAGAATAATTTTGGTTGGAAAAGCCCTTTAAGCCCTCAGCACCTCAGCTCCATGGCTTTGGGATCCCTCCAGGGCTGGGCACTCCCCCAGCTCCCTGGGCAGCCTGGCACAGGGGCTGACAACCCTCTCAGGGAAACAGCTCTGCCTCAGCTCCAATCTCAAGCTCCCCTGGGGCAACTTGAGGCTGTTTCCTCTTGTTCTGTCAGACATTATTTCAGAGAAGACACCAACCGTCACTCTCACTGCAACCTCCTGGCAGGGAGCTGTAGAGAGTGAGCTGGAAGCCCCTGAACTGCAAAGCACCAGAGAAGGTTGTTCTGGAAAACTGATACTATCCATTGTACTTTAATCTTCAGTTTTCTCACTGACTGGCCACTCTGAGAGTCACGAGAGCGGGCGCACATGGATCTTTGGTCTGACCCAGTAGATGTTCTTACATTAACTAAGTATCTGGCTTGAAATATTAGGGAAAGATTCTTTTTGGTTCACAGGGAAAAGTGAAACTGGGAGAGCACCACATGCATTAATGACAAGCAAGCTGCACTTATCTTCACATTGAGCACATGAGGTTACAAGTAAGAGCTATCAGAGACTAGTGCACTAAGACCGCTACGAATGCTACAACAGACGACTAGTGAGTTCATGGGCAAATATCTGCTATTCTACCTTTGAGCCATCGCTGCCATCTTTCACTTCCAAGTTCAGAAACAGCTCAATGAGCCCAGGCTGTGTCTCCACTGCAACCGTGAGGAACTCCAGGATCATGACCTTGATGCGCATGTCCTCGATCTTGCTCTGCAGGCGGGTGAGGAAGGCGTCGCGGATGGCGGCGGCGTCGCTGCCCAGGCAGGCGTACACAGACATCGGAGCAACCTGCCAAAGGAAGCAACCATCAGGAGGAAAAACAACCCAACACTAAAATAAACACACCTCTAACTCTCAAAAACCCCCACCAACTCAAACCCAATGTCTGTTAAAAAAGGTGATCTGTGTTTCAAATGGAATCGATGTTCAATATGTGAATGTAGGTGAGGGAACTCAAAAGTAACTTGTCACTAAGCAGGATGAAACCTGCAAAGTGATCCACAGTTTTCTCTTTGGTAATTGTGCTCTATCCCTCACCTGTTTCTCAAGGGTTATGACAAAACTGGAAAAGATAAAGAGAAGAATGCTGCAAGAGAAGACTCGTGGGTTCATGGGCACGTAGCCAAGTATTCTGGAGCAGTGTTTCTTGAAATAAATAAACCCAGAGCTGTATTTCTGTGCTTTAATAAAAATGCAAACACATGCTCAGCAGTTTAGTAGCCAAAAAGAGTAATTCTAAAAGGCAGAGTTGAAAGCTCCCAGTTAAAACTGGAATAGGAACCTCCTCTTAGTAAGATGTTCAAAGAAGGTGAAGGAATTGTATTTAAGAGTGCAACTTGCAAAAGTTGCTCAAAAAACCAGAAAGAGCTCAACTGGAGGTGCAAATAGTTTGCAGAAAACACCATGCTCACATGGAGCCTCTCAGTGAGATACCTGTGAAACTGCAGATTACTTAAAAAGCCCTAAAGAGCCCCTTCTGAGATTTGTGTAACATGCTCTGCCTTACAGCTCTCAGCCCACAGTGCTTGCAAATGACTGGCATTAAGCTCCCTGATACAAAAAAAATCTTGAATGGATTATCTTGAAAGAATGTCAGTGGTGGAATCAGCCCCAAGGGGAGAAGCAAAGGAGCAGCTGTGTAAGTCTCATCTTACCGTGGCCAGTCGTTTGAGCAGCTGGATGGCCAGGCGTGGAAGGGCAGGGTCGTGCTTGTGGTAGATGTACTTGGCCAAGACTGCAATAAGATTGTTCCCATGAGCACCTGGAGAGAACACAATTCAAATCAAAGAGAAGGAACTGCAACAAGATGTAACTATTTACCAAATAATGATTTCCAGAGCAGAAGGTGAGAACTAGGTCAGTCCTATGACAGAACAAGACACGGGCTCAGACAGAGGCACTGATGGCAACTGAGATTCTAGAATTACACACACCTCATAACAAAGCAACAAACACAAGCCACATTTGCTTAATGCTTTAGAAGCTATACTTTATACTTTACACTTAATACTTTAGAAGCATTAAGTATTTAGAAGTATACTTAATACTTTAGAAGCATCCCAGAGAAGAATGCCTTAGAGAAGAGAGGGTGAGGCTCCTCCCATCACTAGAAACCATGTTTTGGAACCATGAAATCTTAACTACTATCTGCAATGAGACACACACTGACTGCAAAGAACACAGGCTGCCCCCAGGGAAAAATACATACCATGCTGAGTAAGTGCCTGTTCTAATGGTGATACCACACTCGAGGGGGGTTTCAACCTGATGACATTATTGGTAACGGAGAATGCCAGCTTAACTGTTTGGATCAGCAGTTGACCTTGGCCTTGTGACTCATCACTGTGTCTCCAAAAAGAAACCACAGTAAGTAAGTGTGTTGACAAGCCACATGTATTATTTGCACAACATTCAAACAGGAAATACAGCGAATACTGTGTTAATGGGCGCTGTGAGACTCAGACTGTCATACAAACCCTCATAATATCTACAACAAAGTTTGTCTACCCAGCCCCATGCTTCTAGCATCAATCAAAACAAAAGACTGACAGCCTATTGTCATTTTTTTCCCCTCTTTGGGACACAGAGATGTAATTTATATTAAGACAGAGTGAGAAACATTTTCAGAACCAATCTCACAGAAATTATAGGGAACCAGAACTGATGAAGAGATAAAACTGGATCTAAGTCTGGTTTCATCCTAAGACTTTCCTTATCAGATAAACATTCTGGAGAGACATTTGAGCCAAAAAGGTTTCTCAAATAGGTCTCAACAAGTTCTCCTCAACAAGTCTGGATTCCCTTCAAGATTTGTTTTGAAAGAAAAAAAACCACCAACCCTGCTGACTTTATCAGAAACAACCTGCTAACAAGTTTGGCTGGCTCCATGTCAAGTAAAGTTGGCCAGGAAAAGAGAAGAGAGGAAAGGAGATTCAATCATAGCTAAATCAAAAGATTCAGGCCTTTAGAGAGCCACATAAGGAAGCTGAGGTGCCCAACACTGAAGGTATCTTCAACACTTCCAGAGTGCTTTAAGCCACCTTCAGAACCATCCTGAATAAACTGATGCATCCCTAGTACTTCCAAGATTAGTTCAAGTTCTACTATGATTTATTCATAAGTGTAGCTTGACTTGAACTCTTGTGTTACCTGTAGGACACAGAAACTCTAACACTAGCTCTAATGCTCTTGTTCTAATTCAGTCATCCAGTCTTACAACACTTGAGTTCATGTGAATTCTTTTAACTGCAAGCAAACATTCATCTGAGCACTTTTACACCTCCCAGAATGCTCCATATGGCACTCAGAAACAGAAACTAAACAGAAAACTAAAACAACTGCATGAAATAGTGTAAAGATTACACACAGATGTGATTACACACAGATGTTGACCAAACAAGGCTTGTTCCTCCAGGCCATGCAAGGCAGGCTGCCCTGGTTAGCTGCCACGCTGCTCCAGTCACATGCAATCAAGTCAAAGCAACATTTCAAACATCATTTGCTTCTCTCCTCACACTTTTGCACTGAAACACCCCACTCACCTGCTAGACTGGGAGGTCATTACCATATCAATAGTGTCCACACCGATTCCCATGATGTTAATGACAGCTTGCCCTGCTTCAGTGTTGGCCAGGCTGAAGATGCACAAGGACTGAAGGCTGGGAGCATTGCTGTGAGACACAACACAGGACATTAGCACTGAGAGCACCTGCAGTGTTTTGCACTTAGAAAACTAACACAAAGTAACCTCTTAATTTCTATACCTAACACCTACTTTACTCTCCCTTCTACTTTCTTCAGAGTGGATAAACCAGAGGGAAGTGGATGGCAGTCTGTCCCAGGAAATCCAGGTATTCTAGAAACCACTGTGGTTTGTTCTGTCCCTGATCATTTTCTACCCTCCCTGTACTCAGTAATGCAGGAAAGAGTTGAAACCAGCACTACACAACCATTCCACTCCACTCCTAACCATGTGCATTAAAAACTGTAACAAAATAACAGTGAGGCCTGCACTGCACCCCAGGCTAATGCAGACTGAAACCCATCACCTCTTACCTACTGCGGGGATCCATTTCAGGGCATAAATTCAGTATAGCATGGATCAGCTGCAGAATTAGGCATCCTAAAACAGAGATGGAATGTACCAGTCAGTTTTTGGGAAGATCTGTTGCCTAGTTCCTCCTGTTTTCAAAGAAATCACAGCATCTAGCAATACTGGTAGAGACACAAAGCAAACAGCTGCTAGAAAAGGTACAGTATAAAAAGGAAGAAGAGTTCACAAGTTCTGCCTGAGAAGATAGGTGATCCTTTTTGTCCCTTCCTCCTCCTTCCCTCCTCTCCAACATCCTTACCAATTTTCTCTCTTGCTCCATGAGAGTTGTAACGCCATTTGTGGTAATTTGGTAACATCTCCTTCAGGACAAACACAATGCAGGGCACAAGTCCTTGGCTCTGGGTGCTACCAAGTTGTCCCTGGGAGAAACAGAAATGGTTTTGTTCCCCTTCTGGTTAAAAGGATGAGAAAACCTTTGCAGGAATGTATGTCATATATCTTTAAAGTGTGAGAAAACTATCAAGCTTGAGGGCATAGATTTACAAGCAACTTCTGTTCTTCTACAGACCACATGAATCAGAACAGTTTTTGGAAGGATCAGACTGCAGAGAAAGCACAAACAGTAGCATGGAAGGGAGTATTAACTAGAGACCCACTGCACAGGATCAATCTCAGACACAGCTTTATTTCCCTTTCCTATCAAAACAGCCTCCTGCTGATTTTACAGAGGCCATTCCAGAAGCACTCACCCGGACAAGAGTTGTAATCAGGTTCAGGAAGGAGATGGTAACACTGTACTCGCCTTGGGGCTGCTCTATGCTCATCAATAGGTTTCCATAGCCCCCAGCATTCATTCCCTCTGCACTGTAAAAGGAGCAGAAGGGGTTATTACATGAATAGCAGGATTCTGACATGAGTGAGAGATGTCAGATGCATAGATTTCACACTGGCAAAAAGCTCTTAGGACATGCTATGAATAGGTTAGGCAAAAAAGAAGGGGAGGGGAGGGATCCTGAATACCTAATCATGTGATTCATACTGGACACTGGGTTTGCAACAAATGGTAAGAAGCCTGTATGGTGAAGGTCAGTCCAAACCTGCAAGAGAAAGAGTGCAGACATTCATTCCCTCTCATTCACATGTACATGTCTACTGGTTCTCAAACCATTTCCTCACCTTGGCTGGCATCCGAGCAGCCAGTACTGTCAAACAATTGACACAAGAAGCAATGACATCCACAGGGGGAGAGATGACAGTTGTTAGCCTACAAAGGAGAAACAGTATGCATAAAATACCCTGCTGCCTGTAGCCTAGCCTATCTACTAGGGTTTGAATAAAAAAAGCTTCTCTGAATATAAAATCTAAGCAGGTAAATACAGACACTAGTCTACACTTCCAGTCTAGACTTGCCACCACCCCCTCACCCCTGAGTCAGATCAATTTTCTACAAGAGGCAAGGCTGGCAAGACAGCAAACTGTCACAGCAAGCAGTAATTATGCAGAACATCACTTCCCAGACAGTTAACACTGAGAGTTAATAAGCACAACTGTCTTAACACCTGGAAGTTACTGCTCTAGTGATATCGTTTATTCTCCTTTCATGTAAATATAGCTACCAATAAAAAATGTCTCTAAATGGATAAAACTGCATAACATTCAGGAAAGAAGAGGAAGAGGGGCCACTCTGCTGCATCAAAGCATTAAACAGCATGTAGGCAGAACAGCCTTGAGTACTGGACATCAGTCTTGGGGAGTTCAAGCACTGAAGACAGGCTTCTTGTAAAGCTCTTGGTAAAATCAATAACTAGCCATTCTTTCAGCTCATTATGTTTTCTCAAGTACCTCCACTGTTAGTGACTTACCTCTGCAGGAGCATGTAGATCCGTGAGGTGATTGGCAGAAGGCAATCTGCTATTGACACATCAGTGCTGATGACTTTATGAACTAGATCAATTATTGGTTTGACCCTATGGCAATGTTGAATCACATCTGGGTAAAGAAACTTACCATTAGAATGCAAAATCATACTTGAGCAGTAATCACATCTGGATCAATGCACATTAATCTTACCACACACCCCTGTGATCACTCCCTACATCAAAAAACACATTTATTTTATCTATTTCAACTTTTCCCTCATCTAAAAAATCTCTCATCTCAGTACATGCCCTTGGCCTTTTGCATGAACTCTACAGTATTCTAATAATAATTTAAAAGTCAGGTTTCTGGGCAAGTACTCCATGGTCTTTCACCAGTATCCAGAGCTGTTCAATCCTACTGTCAACCTCCAAGTGATACTGATGAAGTTATTTATTCTCTTACACTCCCAGCCAATCTCACCTGCTGTCGATACCACATGGAGCAGCATCTCAATCTCACAGGTAAACAGTGTCCAGCTGCTGTAGGAATACTCCCATCGTACCAAATACGCCCGATCATCCAGCATCACTTGGCCCACTGTTCCCTGAGGTATCCGCAGATTTGTTTGACCTAGTCCTAAAGATTAAAGGAGCAGGTGAAATAAAATCTGATTTACCCAGGAGTTAGAAGGCAGATAAAGAACTAAATTCCCCAAAGCATTTCAGTAAGGAAAGGTAGAGTGCAGATTCCTTACCCAGAGGATAGAGGAGCTTTGGAGCCTGTCTTCGCCAAAGTGTGCCGTCCTCATGGGAGATCACATCAGGAGGTTTATGTTTGTATAGTTCCATATAGAAAGACATTTTATCCAGGAAACTGTACACCTGCATACAGAGAGGCTTAAACAACATATCCAAAGGGCCAGAGCTTCTTAAAAATTAGTCATCCAGGTCATTTCCAGGAACAGGCACGTTCTTGTGATGAGTACAAATCCTTCTGTCAGCCCTACTGAGATGCTACTGGCCAGCCCACCTGCCCAGAGAAGTCTCATCTAATGAATCAGGAACTGCTTACAAGTAAAGTACAACCTGAAAGATCTGGCAGTATCTTAACCTTCAGCCACTAGAGCTGAAAAGTTTTCTAAAAGCCAGAAAATAGTGTCCTGGAACAGCACAGGACTAAAAGAAGCTCTTTGACACAAGCTTAATGTCCATTATCTCAAATTGCAATGGAATTAAGCACATGTAATGGAACAAAACCTCTATTATCCCTGTCTTGAAATAAATCACCTCCCAAACACCAAAAGAAATCCTGTACCTTTTTTGCAGTTGATTTATCAGACACAAGGGCTTGGAGTAGCTGAAGGAGAGGAGTAAGAAGATGGGGGAACATCCCACACACACTGTCCAGGATAATACCCAGCCCTGCAGTAGGTTCCTTGTGGTAGAAACAGAAAACAAATGTCTTATTATTAAAAAGAAATGTTAAAATGGTCTCAGTACAGCACAAGGGTACAGTTCTTTTTTTAAGTTGTACATTTAACATTAACCATGCACAAAAGTATCACTCCAGTCCTTGCACAGACTAAAGCATGAGGCAGTGTGCAAGTACAAGGCAGGAAGTAAGTCTGTAATGCATTACATATCATCCTAATTCTGTGGCAACAGAAATATAAGCATGACACTTTTGCCAGCAGTTAGTTCAGTCCTTGCAACCACAGCCCTGGTTTAAACTATCACCTATATTAAAACTTGTTCCAGTATCCTTCAAGAGTAAAGCCAAGGCTGTACCTAAAAGGCAGGAAAGGGCAAAAGTAAATCAAAGAGAGAAACAAACCAACACTAGCTCCTCAGGCCCTCCTGGGAACTAACTAACTACATACAAGCAGTTTGTTCCTTTCCTAAAAGGAGATCTTTTATCAGGTTTTAGTTATAAACAAGGTAGGTCAAAGAAGCTGCTAACACACTCACCGTCTTCCAGAAGAGCTGAGGAATGCTGGAAGCTTCCAGAACTTCACAGGCAGCATCAATTATTTCCTTCAAAGGAGGAGAGGACAGAGGAAACAGAAGTTACTTTACACAAGAGGATTTCATTTCAACCAAGTTCTGCCACACCTTTGGAATTTAAGCTTCCATGTTCAGACAAGATGTAACTATTTCCTCTAGCCCAAACAAAAGCACATCCAAAGCCAGCCTAAAGCCATGCTCATCACGAATGGACTGGCCAAGACAAGTGTGTCCAGTGCATCTGCAATGGGCTACATGGTACCTTCTCAAATTTGGAATTGCAGTATGTGTTATTTCAATTGCTTGGGAAATAACACATTGACAATTAGTTACAAATCCTCAAGTGCAAGACATGCTCTTTTATTACTAATCAGCCAGCCTGCAGAGGTGTTTATTCAGTTTGCATTGTGCAAATGAGGTAGGAAAAACACAAAATAACTCCTTTAGATCTAAGTCACATAAAGTTTGCATTCTCAAATGCAGGATTACAATTTGACAAAAGTAATTAACATCACTGATGAGCTTATTTTAAATCAGGTAATACAGTGAGCCTTGGATGCTTACCTGCTGATTGCCCAACGTGTGTAACTCCAGGGACGTTAGGACAAAGGAAAGCAGTCCATAAATACACATACAAGCTGTGCTGGCAGTACACTGCAAAGAACAAATACACAAGGCCATTGAAGGAAAGGCTATGAATTAACAAACCACACTGTAACTGTACTCAGTCTGCTTTACAAACTGAATAACTGCCTTCTTCATGCAGCCTTGCTGCAGTCAGCAGAGGAGCAGCAAAAGAGGAAGAAGTCATTAGTAAAGCTCCACATTAACATGGATTATTCTACTGAAATGAGAAATCTTGCCACTACAATTATCATTAAAATGCCTTTCAACCACCAAAGAAAAAAGCACAGTGTTCATGGAAATCAAGAGGATTTACTTTCAGTAGTTTCTGCCTACAAAGTAGTTTTTTCTGATACATGATACTGTCTAAAAGCCATATACAGAGAATAGTGCAGAGTAAACTCATCTAAACTCAAGATCCCCAATGGCAAGTTCTCTTATGGAGGCAAATCAACAAAAGGGATTAAATGCAGTCTATCCTGCTCAAAAGATGTAGTTCCTCAACTTTAAAAAGCTGGTTTTTACTCTTTGGGCATAAAATCTGTTTCATTTCAACTTGATTTCTGATCTTCACTGAAAGAGAGAAAGATGATAAAATGGCACATTCTGCTAAAAACCAGATTTAGCTTGAAAAAAACCATCAGCTCAAAGCCATCCACTTCCCACCACACCCATACATTAGGAGCAGTTAAAAACCTGCAAGAGTTTACATATGCAGTTGTAAGAAACTCACATTCTTGCCCCCACTGCTCAGGGACTGCAGAAGCTTTGTCAGGTACTGGAACACATTCAGCTGGATTGCAGTGCTGCCCATCCTCCTGATGATGTTTGTTGACTCCTCTGGGTTTACAGTGTGACGGAGCAGAGCCCAGGCCAAAAGCACTGGAGCATGATGTGAGACATCCCCTAACTGCAGCAGCTGACTGTCCATCTCCTGCACAGAAACAAGCCAAAAGCAAAATGGCAGGTCTTCTGAAAGAAGTTCATACTTGGCAAACATAGAGCTGGTTGTGTCTTCTTGCTAACAGTCACCATACCCTTGCAGATAACTATTTCAAACATGCAACTGACCAAATGATGGGGTTCCCCCCCTCAAGTCTTTTCTTCTCCAGGCTGAACAGCCCCAAGTCCCACAGCCTTTCCTCATAACAGATATTCCAGTCCCTTGATCATCTTGGAAGCCCTCCACTGGACTCTGTCCAGAAGTTCCCTCTCTCTTTAACTGGAGAGCCCACGACCTTACAGACATAACCTTTAAAAAGCACTGCTTGGGCAATGACAGTAAGTTGTGTGTTGCTAGGCCTGAGGACGGGTTACTCTGCCAGTGCTTTACCTGGTGGATGCGCTCATTATTGGCCAACTTGTGCTCCTCCGTCCTGTCATCCAAAGCACGCTCGTACAGGGAGTCAATCTCCATGCCTTCCACCAGAATAAGAGCACTCAAGTAGCTACAAGCAGGAAAAGAATAAAAACAAGAAGCTCAGAAACTTTATTTCAGAATTCAAGGGGGTTTGTTTTAATTTACAAGTGGTCAAAAGACCACCTTTACTTTGCTTTTGTTCAGCTGTTCTCTAAAGCAACAAGAAACTGCGTTATCAGCAGGTAATCCAAATTTTGTTACAAAATGCTAGTATATGACACACTGCAGCCTTCAGAACTACCATTTCTTGCTGAACAGACAGAAGAAGGTCACTGAAATTTGCAGCTAACTTTTCCATCTTTGTAACTTTCTGCCACCTGGCAGGATTTTCATTCCCCCTGGCTGCAGCTCCAGCTGTGCCCCAGGCAGCACAATGTCGTCCGCAAGCAGACCCACAATAGCTTGACCTGAGGCACTATAGTTAAGGGTACAGGTCAGAGTGAGAGTGCAAGCCTCCATGCAGGCAGTAGCCAAACTACCAGCACAGGACTGTTAAGATGCAATTCCACTTCACCATTAGAGCAGCTAAGGAGTGACACTGTCTTCACTGCTGTTCTGACCAGAGGCAAGGTGATGTATTAAAGACAGTACATGGATATCTCTCTATTCTGCAATCACACCTTCATTTTGCCACAAACCTCCACTGTGACCAGAAAAGCTATTTTGCCTTCATCACAATAAGCTTAGCTTGAAATACTGGTGAATTTAAGAGGCAGCAGTATGAATTATAGATGTTTTTTTTCCTGAGGAAAACAAACGCTTTGCTCTGTTCTCACTTCACAAATACACGTGATACTCACCCAATGCGATCCACCAGGTGATCCATGCTCTCATCTACCAAATGTCTGTTAGTCTGTCTAGTGCCAAATCCCTGTTCCTTGAACATCTTTGCAAATGCCAGGAGCTCATCAGGTGCCATTTCAAAGTATGCATAGTAGAGGAAGATGACTTCCAGGAGCATGGATTGTTCACGGAGGCATTGCACAAACCAACGGGAAACCTGACGTTCTGTCTGCACGAGGGAAAGTTCCACCATCAGGTGTCAAAGCTCACAGGTCAAAGTCAGAAGTTAGAAACTCTCAGAGCTTCTGTAAGTTAAAAACTTTGACAGGTCAAAGTTAGAAACCGAGACAAAGTCAGAAACTCTCAGACAGGTCAGTCCAAGTTAGAAACTGAGAAGTGCTGAAGCACTTTGACAGCTCCTGTAGCCAATGGTTTGTACCAACAGCAGGGAAAGCCACTACAGAGTGTGCTGATGTAGAGATTGTCAACAGCTACACATAAAGGGATGTTAGCCCAGGGCTATCGATGGATTTATTACAAGGAACAAAACATTCCACACAACTCTCCATTTCTGAGCAAAAGTGTGTTCTGTTAGAAAACAAATCTTAGGTTTCTTGGACCAAAAGAAACATCCTTTTTAATTACATCTGCACACACACACTTTCCAATACAAGACGTAGAAGGGAAGACTTTGTAAGCTTGATAAATAACAGCAAGAAACCAAATACCATGAGATTTCCATGTGTTTCCCATGTAGGAGCTTCTGCTTTGTACAGCGCTTCAAACTGTTTCCGGTAATTAGGAACTAGTTCCTTGTCCAGCTTTTCAACACATTGAAAGTACTGTGCCTTAAGGAAACAAAGAAAGAAATAAGCTTCCCACATGCACACTCACCTGCTTTTCACAATTACTTCAATCTTTAGCCTGTTTCAATGAGATGAGAGCCAGTACTCACTGTGTAAGGGTGCCTCTCATCCTGAAAATAAGTGAGCATATGGAGGACGCAGCGCAGGATGCAGATCCTCTCTTCATAGTAGTAATCAGCAAGCTGTGAATATAGAGTGCCATCAGCATCAATGTGGTACTGTGGCCAACCCCCACACACTGCTAAGCCTCACTTCCAAGAATATATAGTGCTCAAGCATTACTGCAGATGGAATTTCAACTAAGCAGTTGTTATCTGGGGAAAGAAAAACAACTGACTGTACAGAACTCAATCAAACACACCCATGGGGACATGTCTATAATTAAGTGCTAAGGGAGAAAACTTGGAAAAGAAGAGGATGATTTCTCATTCCTCATCCTTATTATCCTCTGTCAGATAGAACCATCAGTCTTCATTTCAGACAACATATAAACAAGCAGCTTTGGAAAACAAGGCAGAGTACGTCTGTCCAGCGAAATTCCCTGATGTTACCCCTACAATTTCCTTTCTGTTAACACTGGTCAAATCTACAAGCACATCTCCCTCCTTCAGAAGCATGATTTTCTGGATCCATAAAGTTGATTCTCTGTCAACAGATCTTTCCAACAGAGAATACAAATGGAAATTACTAACCTTCAGCATCAGAGCCTGACTCTGCCTTTCATCCTGAAGAACCGTCTGTAAGTAAAACAATAAAGAAACATCCACTGCAGAAATATGTAGTGACAAAATACACATTCACACACACAAAAAAAAACTGAAACACAAGACAATTTTTCTTTCCATTTCTTTTAGAAAGGCAGATTCCAGAAGCACAAAGCCAAAACACTCATTTTTAACTGTGTACTTCTTCTCCACTCACTCTCCTTCACACATCCAGAGCTTTCCTGTATTCCTGTGATCAGGAGGAGACATCTCCAGAGCAGAATTCAGACTCAGGTGTGACCATATGCAACAACAAACTAGTGATATTAAGATGTGGAATAAAGAGAAGATAAATGGGAGCTATAGACCTTCAGAGAGTCTCTTGTTCCTCTGTAATCCTTTTGAAGGTAACACTGTAACAACTGCACACTCTGCTCTTCATCCAGGCCCTGAAAAACAAAGAGATGCTCTGAATACTTTTGGAAATCTCCAGTCCCAACATGTACTTCTAACATCCTATAGATGATTTTGAACTGAAGAGAACCTAAGTTTGCCTCTATCCAACACTGAGCAGCTCACTTAAACATCAGATCCCCAGTAACACTGTATTCCCAGCACAGGGATCAAAAAGATTCACATAGAACCTTCACTCACCAGAAACTTACTGACCCTCAGACCCAACTCTTTCAGTGGAGCAGTCACATCTTTATCAGCTTTTACTTTTTCTGCTGAAGTTGTACTGAAAAAAAGACATTTTAGTCATAAAAAATGCAGCACTCCCAAGGAATGAACCAAACAATCTCAGTTTCAGTTTCATCAGTTGAAACTGAACATTTGCCTTTTTCTCAATGGCTTTTCAATATCTCTTAGAAGATTCCATATCCTCCCCATCAGATAAAACTCAACACTGTTCACAATCTTACTGCTGTAATAACTGCAGACTACATTCACTCCACTTTTTCTAATGAGGGAATCTGGGGATCTTCCTGGGATGATCAAGTGTCAAGAGAGGTCACTTGTCCACAGGCTGTACACTTAGACATGACCACCACAGCTCAGCAGAAGCAAGGGTGAAGAGCTACCTAATGTTACTAATGACAGTAGAAACTGCTTCCTGGTCTGTATTTCATGTTATGTGAATTAAGTACTTTCTCTTGGTACTCCACTCCTGCAATATCAACTCATGCAAGAGGGCAAAAATCTATTTTTATGCAATCAGAAGCATTCCACATGCTTCTCTGCTTATCAGGAGACCCCATCTGAAAGGTAAGTTTCTAAAATCCAGCAATTAGCCTACCTTGGTGGTTTATAGTATGAAAGTCCCTCTAACAATCTCTGCCAGTGCTCGTTCAATTCTGCTGCAATCTGTGCCTAAAAAAAGAACCAAATACTACTGAACAGATTCCTCAGTGTATGCTGCTGAGCATCAGATTTGGTAAATTTAAGAGAAGCAAAGAAATTCCACCACCACAAAGAGAGAGGAACAACACGAGACAAGCAGAGACAAGCAGCTATGATTCAGACTGATTCAAGGTGCACTGTTGTACGAGACAGCTCGCTGCCTTGCCTAATCGTGGGAAGGGAGAGGAAAGAGGGCAGGCAATGGATTCAGAAACATTTGGATTTCCAACCTCTGGGCAAATTCCTGAAAGCACAGGCTCCATCTCTGAAAATAAGGAAGTGGGCTGTACCACTCATGAATACCCCAGGCCAGCCAGTCTAGAAAGTAGCACTTGTGTCCACTCCAGAAAGGAAACCACCTTTTCACAGACACCCCTCCAGGTAGTTCATGAAGCAGCTATAAACAAGGAGTGGAAGAATGAACAAATAGCAGAGACAGAGGAACAAAAACTGCACTCAGGAAGAGGGAAAAACAGCAAAGTGGATTGTCACTACTATTCAGAGAGATGTGCACGTTGTAGATTTGGCCATGGAGTCCACCCAGTGATGGGAAAAGCTGCTTTGCAAGACACAGACTTACCGGTTCTCTTAAAGCTGATCTGCCCAGAAGAATTGTCCATAATTCTCTGCTGCTCCTGTAAGCAAAGGGTAATGGTGGAGAGTGTTTTAGTGATGGACACTGTATTTCAGGCTTCAGTTTAGCCTAGACCTTTTCAAACCTGCAATTAACTCAAGAGCAGATAACATTGCAGGAGAGGATGTATGAAAAACGACTGATACAGCAAGACTTGCAAACTCATACCAAAGAAACACCACATTTAAATCAGTCTATGAGTTCAATATTGACACTTGGACCTTTAAGCTTAATAAAAAGAAAAGTAATGAGAGTATAGAGCAATATTTTATTCAGTTACATTCAACGCTCTCCTCCGAACAAATTCTTCCCTAACAGCTTCACCCTTCACTCTAAGTGGAACATAAAACTGGGTGAAGTGAAACACTGCAACATCTTTACATAAGGTAGAATCATTTGCCACAGGTTTTCAGAACATTCACCCTCAGCTTCTTATGTCTTCCTGTAGAAAAGCCAACCTGTACTCTTACAGATCGAATCCTGACCCTGGCACACACAACCAGAAAAATGAGTCTCCCTACAACAGCTCTGAAAGAAAAGATGTTTGCCAAGAGGAGTATTTCAGGAACTGAGACAGATAATGCTCTGCTAGCAACGCAACACAAACAGGAGTTAAACACCACAGCTCCCCATGCAGAGTGTCTGCAAAAGCAAGAACACTCATTAACTTATATTTAGAATCATATAGTCAAAATCACTCCCTCTGCAGTGAAAGTCACTTGCAACTTCTGACACATGGTGCTGCTTAAATGAACGACAAGGCCTATTATTTCCAGTACACCTATCAGCATAATTTCTACCTGTTAATCCCTCAATCCTTAGGTGCACCTCCCTGTGCACAGACTAAGGAGACCTTCCTGACAGTGACAGCAACCAGCCGTGGCTGCAGCCTCTCCAGCCCACACACAGCATCAAAAGGCCACAGAATTTTACCAAGAAAAGCTCACAGCAGCCCAGCTACAACCCTTCTACTCTCCACTCCCTCTGAACCTCTTCTGTGAATAAAACACACTGCGGGTTGCTGCCAGTTCATTAATTAGACTCAGAGACAGTAACGGAAGGGCAAGTCTATGCAATCACAAGTAACAGTAGCACTACTGTCCCCATTAGAGCTGGTACACGAAATAAGACATCCAGGAACGCTCCAGAACACAACAACATTACAATAAACGTCAAAAAGCGTTCCGAGGGCAAACGAAGTCGATCGCCCAACCTGGAATTCATTGAGCAGCTTCTTTTAGACACCTTCTACATCTCTAGTTGGATTTTTCTGTGTTTGCAGACACTTGTCCGAAAGGTGGAACTCGCCCTCGGGAGGCTCCGCTGCGGCCGGGCCCCGGCAGGGAGCTGTAGCAGCCCCCGCAGGGACGGAACCGCCGACGGCTCCGCATCAAAAGGCGGCTCTGATGAATTACATTTAATATCTCACACGGCGGCAGCACGGAAAAATGGCAAAGAAGCGGCTGTCCCAGTCGCGATAAAGCCGCCGCCGAGCCGCGCGTGGAGCCGCCGGGGGGTCCCGCGAGGCCCCTCAGTGAGGGCGGCAGCGGCGCCGCGCGCGCAGGGGGCGGGGCCAGGCCGGCGCGGGCCCCGCGGCCGTTAATCCGCCTCCTCCCACATCCCCGCGGCGCCCCCCCGCCCGCCGCGTTGCCGTTAACCGGCCGCGTTGCCGTTAACCGGCCCCGCCCCGCGCAGCGGCCGCCGCGGCCCCGCACCTCCCGCACGGCCCGCTCGCCGCCATCTTCGCTCCCCTCTCACGTGACCCGTCGCGCGCAGTCGCCGCCCCCCCACGCCGGCGCCCTGGTCACGTGGTGCCGCCGCCGCTCCGCCCCCCGCGGGCCGGGTCATGTGACAGGCGGCAGCGCCAAGATGGCGGCGTCCTGCGAGGTGGGTGCGCGCTCGTGTGCCGCGGCGCGGGCGGGAGCCGGGGCTCACCCGGACAGCGGCTCCGACACCTCCCGGGGGCTGGGGAGGGCCTCGGCCACCGCTGCGGCCCGTGTCCCGCCGCAGCTGCCCGCTAGCGGAGGCTGGGTTGCGGGGTGCCGCGGCGCTGCGGAGGACACGCGGAGGAGACGGGGGCGGGGGATGGTGCAGCGAGGCTCCCGGGGCGCTTGGGAGCGCGGCCGTGGGAAGGGTCGTGACGCACAGCAGCCGCGATGCGGATCGTGGAACCGGCGGAAAACGCTTATTCCGGCGTGGAAGTGCGGGCGATGGGTCCGGTTCGGTGTGTGAGACAGCGGCAGCGCTGAGGCGCTTCACACTGCCCGAAAGGAGGTGTGCAGGAGAGGCGCAGCAGGCACTGCACAACGGTGTCGTGCCGCGATGAAGTAACGTGGCGCAAATGCAGCGGCTTTCAGAGGAAACCCGCGTTCCAAGGGGTGAAACTCTCCCTTGTCTTGTAGCCCAGCTGGTAGGGTGCCAGCTGGGGGAAGCTGCCACGTGTCATTATTGATACAAGAGTCGGGTTACAACCTTGAAGTTGCCAGACTGAGTTGCACTCTTTGGCTAGTGTGTGGTATTTGTTCTGTCTCTTCTGAAATAAGCCTTAAGCTTCCCCCTCCCCTGCACTCAGAAACACGGAGTGGGACCCTAAAACCATTAGTAGTTAGAGGTAGACATTGCCTGTGCCAGTTGTGTTTTATTGACTCTATGATTTATGCTTCTCTTGTTCTGTTTCAAAATGAATTGTGATAGTAAAAAGACTGCACTTAGCCTAATCAAACTGTAGAGCAATAGGAAATGTAATGAAGCTGTTGGGCAATCAAATATTTCAGGCTGCACACGTGAGAATGCCAAAAAACAATCCATAAACTATGAAGAGTTTTCAGTACAGTGTTCTAAATAACTAAACACTCCAGTCCCACACTGTGAGGGAGGTTGATGGTACAAACTTCAATAGTAAGATCTCTGTCAGCTTTACAATCTGGTGACACCATTCAACGCAGAAGGAAAACCAAAACTAGGACTTGAACTAAACTTTTAGCTTGCCATGAGGAGCTAATATAGGTGTCAGCAGAGAGACTGGGAGAGCAGAACGTAGTACTCATTAACTGCTAAGCAGCTTAAGAGTGGTCCAGAAAGGGCAAAGCAATCCAGTTTCAGCTGGAGAGGTCTTAGCCAGCTGGAATACACACTACTAGATCAACCATTCTATTTCCAACAGAAATACACCTTTAAAGAACCCAAAAGAGATGCCAGTGTAATGGCATTGGCTTCTGGAGGGCTAAGACATAACGTCACCTTCTTGATAAAGAGAAATAAAGGTTGCCAGAAAGCAAGAAGTGCTGGTGAGGATTGCACAATGCTGAGAGTGCCCACAGTGGTTCAGAGAAGATAAGTTGTGATTTAACCTAACAGAGGCATTGTGTGCATTGCTGACTCCCTCAGCTCTTTACCTTACAGTCCAAAAGCTTCAAGGACAGTTCAGTTTGCAGCTGTCATTGGCTGTGAGCCTTGATGCAGTGAAGGTGAAGTGCTGTGAATGCACTATTAGTAAGGCAAGGGAGTGAGGGGATACAGGAAGCAATGACAGCTTCAGGTCACAGCCAAGGATGGCTTCCAGGATTAACTTAATGCTTAAACAATTTGAGGCTAACAGTGCATACCAGAGGTTAAACAAATCACTTATAAAGTAATGATGCAATTCCAGGATGGCACTTGCCAATATTTGTCTGGTGTCACCAATGACTGACATGGAAATATTCACTGGTACAGATGCAGAGTCTGTGCAAAACAAGAGTGTGTGTTCTCACTTGGGAAGTGGGATCAAGATAGCTGAGAGCTGTGCCATGGCTCAAAGAGAAATGAAGCCAACACCTTTCTCTGACAACAAGGAAGACTAAACCAGACTCTTTTTTTTCCACACATGAAGCTGTATAACAGTTAAATCATGTGGCTACAACACAGCCTAAACAGAGTATTGCCCATTTGTCAAGATGGACTGGAGGCATGGTTTATAATAGATGTCTTTGTAACAAATATGACCCAGCAGCACTGGAGAAGCAAAACAGATTAAGCTGCTTAATGTTAAGGAAGTGATGAGCAGCCTCTCATAGCTACAGGCAAGATGAGGTCTGTTCATGTCAGTTTTCTGTGGCCAGATCTCCAGCTTTTCTTGACACTTTTGGTACCAGACCAGAAGCAGTTAAAGGCTGCCATCTGACAACTGGGGTTTTTTAATTATTGCAACATTTCTTCCTTACTTCTATTGTAAATGCCACATAGCACAGTAAAAGACCTGCTGCAGAAGAGGAAGGATTCAATCATAACACCAGGAACAGAGGGAGAGAGAGAGATACATAGAGGGTATCGCCCAGCAGTGGGAGGAGAAATGTTTAATAAAAGGAAGATTCTGTAAAAACTGCATACAAAATTAGGTTCTGAGGTTACCTTTCATCTTTGGAATGAAGTATATTTCAAATTCAGGCCGTCACAATGAAGCTTTCAGGGAATATTTATGACTTGGTTGCTTCACATTGCAATTCAAAGACACTGCAACAGAAATAATTAAAACTGTTCCTGAATACCCCAGTGTTTCTCAGAGGGAAATAACAAGTTTAGCTGATCCATTACCTGGTTTGATTTGTTTTTATTCATCTGTGTGTTGAAGAAGAGGCTGAGGTGAGACGTGATCATTCTCTACAACTACCTGACAGGAGGCTGTAGTGATGTGGAGGTGGTTTTCTTCTCCCCAGTAATGAATGACAGGACAAGAGAAAATGGCCTCAAGTTGCCCCAGAGGAGATTTAGATTGGAGCTGAGGAAGAGCTTTTTCCCTGAGAGGGTTGTCAGCCCCTGTGCCAGGCTGCCCAGGGAGCTGGGGGAGTGCCCAGCCCTGGAGGGATCCCAAAGCTGTGGAGCTGAGGGCCATGGGTCAGTGCTGGGCTGGGCAGGGTGAGGGGAGAGCTGGGACTGCAGGAGCTTAAAGGACTTTTCCAACTGAAATTATTCCATTACATGAACAATTAGCACATAACTATCAGTTTAAACCAAGCTTAACACCAAAACAACTGTGCAAAAGCTTCAGCTTTTCTAAGACACTTGCTTTAACTGTTTGCATTTCCCCCCCCAACAGGAACTGCAGTAGCACGAAAGGGAACTCTTCCAAATGGACAAGTACTGAGCACACTGGGGGCTCCTGAGAAAAGATCCTTGAAAGCTTGAGCCCCATTGGACTGGAATCATGTTCAAGAAGCCTGTGCTGGTGGAATCCCTGCTGGTGTTGGCCGTGGTGCTGCTGGTGCACACGGCAGCCTGGGACCGGTACTCCTGGTGCGCCCTGGCTCTCGCCGTCCAGGCCTTTTACGCCCAGTTCAAATGGGACCGTCTGCTCCAGCTGGGGGGAGCTGTCTTCCAGTTCCGGACAACAGCCAACAGTGGCCTCCTGCCAGCCAGCATGGTCATCCCCTTGCTGGGGATAGTGATGAAGGAGAGGTGCAAAGCTGCTGGCATCGTGTACTTCGAACGCTTCGGCGTAGTCGTGGCTTCCACGGGCATGCTGGTGGCTCTGTTTCTGTCGGTAATAGCGGTTGGCATCACAAAACCTGTGCCAACCAACACCTGCATAGTTACTGGTGTTGCTGGCAGTATAATTATCTATACCATGAAGCACTCTCTGACTGTTTCAGAAGTGATAGAGGTCCTAGAAGTGCTGCTCATTTTTGTCTACCTCAGTATGATCTTGCTGTACTTGTTGCCTCGATGCTTCACTCCTGGAGAGGCGTTGCTGGTTCTTGGAGGCTTGAGTTTTGTTCTCAATCAGCTCATTAAACGCTCACTGAATGCAGTCGAGGGCAGAGGTGAGCCCATAGACTTTTTCCTTCTGGTAGCAGTCGTTGGAGTTGTTCTTCTTGGGCTTTTCTTCACTGTGCTCTTCCTTTTCATGGATTCGGGTACGTGGATCTCCTCCCTGTTTTTCCACATGATGACAGCAGTGCTAGGCTTAGGGGTCATTATGCCTTGGCTGTACCGACTGATCCAGAGGAACCCTTTGTTCTGGCTACTCCAGTTTCTGTTTCAGACACAGACAAGAGTTTACCTTCTTGTCTATTGGACCTTTTTGGCTGCTTCAGCATGTGGTGTAGTTTTCTACCAGAATGCAAAGAGATCATCTGAATCTAAAAAACACCAGGCCTCAACTCTAACCAGGAAATATTTCCATTTCATTGTTGTAGCTACTTATGTTCCTGGACTAATTTACGACCACCAGCTTCTCCACGTTGCTGCAGTGCTGTGTCTGGCAGTGTTTATCTTCTTAGAGTACATTCGGTACTTCAGGATCAAACCATTTGGCCAGACCCTTAGGCATTTGCTCTCTCTCTTCTTGGATGAAAGAGACAGTGGACCTCTAATCTTGACCCATATTTATCTCCTCCTTGGCATGTCCCTCCCCGTGTGGTTGTTCCCCAGGGCTTGTGCTCCCAAAGGCACCTTGTCTGGGGCAGGAGCACTGGTCCCCTACTCAGGGGTACTGGCAGTAGGGGTAGGAGACACTATTGCCTCTGTTTTTGGCAGCACCATGGGGGAAATCAAATGGCCAGGAACAAAGAAGACCTTTGAAGGGACAATGACAGCTATTTTTGCTCAGATCATTGCTGTGGCTCTTATTCTGATCTTTGACACCAGTGTGAATCTGAACTCCAGCTATGCCTGGATCCTGGCATCTGTGAGCTTAGTCTCTCTTTTGGAAGCTTATACTACCCAAATCGATAATCTGCTGTTGCCTCTCTACCTCCAGATAATGTTTATGGCATAGAAGCACTTCCAGGAAGAGAAGTTTCTCCTTTTCTAGAGAAAGTGGTAACAGAACACACACTGTAACGAGAGCTCAAAGCTGATTTAACACTGCTTCTGGTACAGCAGATAAAATTGTTAAAAGGCAGAAATGAAAAAGACCTGTTTAAAATAAAGGGTTTGCTTGGTCTTGGTTTTTCCCCTGTTTAAAAGAGCATCAATTGCTTTATGTTCTCACAGGAACACAAACATGACTGATAAAAATACCATAATCCAATTTAAGTTCCTTCTGGGTGCCCAGAGGCAAAAGAAGTAGAAGAAGAAGAGGTAAGTCAATTAGAGGAAAGAATAAATAAACAGACCTTCCACATGTTGCCATGTCTGTATTGTATCAGAGTTTTTGCTCTAGAGCCCTGCTGTCCTGTATTGCTGAATATGTGAACTTATTTCTGTATTAACTCCCTCTAAAGCATGTTTTATAATGAGGGTGGCCACACAGAGTGAGTATGACTGTCCAAATGTATCCAGTCACCAGCAACAAGAACCACACTAATGCACCAACACAACTTCAGACACAGCAGCTGGAACAGCCCAGTCTACCCAGGGCAGGTGGGGAAGGTTTGAGAATAGAAAAGGCTATTTATTCCAAACAGTACTAACAAGAGAGCTGCAGTTTTAGCCCTGAAGGGTTATGCAAAAGAAGAATGAGTTATCCTTTTCAACATTTTAACATCTAAATTATTTTGGAGTAATATTCAATATAGAGGAGAAATGAACAAAGCCACAGAAAGCACAAAATCTGTTCAATAAACTTTTCTCATATGATTGCACTTTTCTGCTTCTCACTTCTCTTCAGCTAGGTGTTTAATCACAGTTTAGGAAAATGCTTTATCAACAAAGTGGGTAAAGCCATTTAATTGTCCAATTTCATTGAAATTAGAACCCCCAGCTCATTTTTATGTATTAAACACTTGTGTATTGACAATCTTCTCACCAGTTTGCCAGGTGTCCATTAGAACAAAACACATCATCACTTGTCCTCCCTGTCTCTTCCCTTCCCCTGAGGGGTGTCTCCAAGCAGAAGATTTGCATTCCAGGATTCCTGTTTGCAGGATGAGGTTGACTCCTGACACACTTTATCTAATTATGGGAACAGTTTTGTGTGAGATGCCTTACACAATACTGTCCTGCAGTCCTCACCTCAAAACATGTCCTTAGGATAAGAGTGGAGTGAAACTGATGCTCTGGCCAGCAGACCAAGCCAGAAAAGTCAGCCCCAGGATCTAATATCATGTTTGCCTCTGCAACAAGCCAGGGCTGGAAGAACAGAAGCTGCACTACTGAATTTACCCGTTTCCTGAGATGTGATACTGCTTTTCCCAAGGATGTCAAAGTTGAACAGAGTTGGCTTGGTTTAATAAGCTTTCAGGTACTCTTTGCAGGAAACCAGACTCATACTGGGCTCATTTCTCCTATCTCAGACTTGCCACTGCAGCAGAGAAAATACTACACAGCTTCTGGGCTGTTTGGCCTGAGTTTGCCTCAGATGTAACATGTTTCTTACTATTCCTTAGGTTTCAGCTTGCTGTAAGTTGTTTGGTGAGGTTTTGGGGATAGCAGTGATTCTTGTGCATAATGAGAGTTCAGACCAGTCATCAGACAGCTTGGCACTGGCACCATCTGTTAGGACATGGTCACACAGTGTCTTCCTCAAAGAAAAGAGGGAGATGAAAAGGAGAATTTCTGTGTTTTTATTTAAATGGTTGGAGTTTGGGGATTTTGTTTTCATGATTTCAACATGAATGGTTAAGAACCATGATAGATTTAATCAACACACCCAGAGATCAAACACTCAGCTGCAGTTTACTAGAAATACTTAAAAGATTGATGATAAAAGTAGATTTTGTGTTTCATTTTGCCCACAACAGGATTATTTATAAACAATGTTATTCAAACAATGTAGGAAAGACACCTAGGGGTAAAAGTCACCTTCACATGACCCATTCACCTGCATTGCTGGGATCAACCCAGACATGCACTACATGAGCTGCTGACTTAAATATCAGAATACTGACAGAAGGAATACTTCTAACTGGTCCCAGTCAAGGTGCAGTGGTCTGTTCTCAAGAGGGAAGGTTTCCTTACCAAAAGGACTGGGTGACTACTCTCACACTAGTAGGGCTCATGCTGCAGTAGAAGCTGCTGTTTGATCCAGGTGAATTCAGCTGTGTCAGGGGTCCTCGTTCTGAGAAGAGGATGAATTCATCTTGAGAGCTGATCTGGTGAAAGTTGTATTGAAAGGGAACACGAACAAATGATCAAAAGGAGTATTGATGAGCTATTGACTCCAGAAGCCAATCACTGCCTTCAAGTGTAGAGTGATGGAAAAGGCAATTCAGGAGTTGGCTGGAGCCTAGGAAGTAAGAAAGGGGTAGAAACAGCTTCAGAAACTATTCCACTTCTAGAGGTATGAAATCAATGCTAAATGAGGTACTGACAACAGAAACTGTGCAACAAGCAACACCATTAATGGAAGCTACTTGTTTGGATGGGCACCTTACCAGTTCTCTTTGCTCCAGCTGGTGTCTTTGGCCTCCATGACATGGAAGGTGAACACGTGGCGAGAAGATGCCGAGCTGTTCAGTTCACTCTTGTGGACAACTTCCCCGTGGATCAGGATGAGTCCACCTGTTAGAAAGAAACATCTGCACTGTTTGTTTTCAAGATGTGAGTACCACCATTTAAAGCCAAGAGAGTTACAGTTATAATTCCTTTTCTTGTAAAGCAGACTTGTTTGGGGGTTGTTTTTACCTTTCCTTGTAGGCAGAGGTATGAACTGGCTGTCATCATAGGCCGGCTCTGACCCTACAAACTCGACACACGTGGAGGTACCGGGAGCTGTACGGACCATCCTCCGGGTAATCCCACCTGAGAATCCACAGAATAAGCAAACACACACCCCCAAATTAACCAGCTAACTACATCCTGCACAGCACAGAATCATTATCTGTGGTTCCTTTTAATTAAGCAAAGATTTAGGATTTTCCAGCTGTGGCAGAAACTGCTAAACAGCCTTTTGTTTGCCTTTCTGTGCACTGGTTGGACTCAAAAGGTCTTTTCCAACCTAAATGCTTCTCTGATGATTGCAACATATCCCTTTAGGAACACAAATAGTCCTATAGTTATGCAAAGCCAACCTTTGGTCCCTTTCTCCTTTCTGTAAGAGCACACATCACAAAGCACAGCTGACTCCAGAATTTATGAGAGATGAGTGTCTTAAAATCTGAAGAGCACTATGATTACACCCACTGAGTGAATGCTTAAGTGAGCAAAAGCTTATTAGTGTGCCCTAGAGCTAGTGAAGAAAACAGAAAGCTGTGCTGGTTATCCAGCAGTGGTTACACACACAGAGCAACTGCCATCAGTCACAACAGCCATTGCACGAGGCTGTGCTGATCTGGTTTTGTCTGTGTTTCCCTGGGAAAACTGTTCTTTGATGGTTTGGGTGGTGTCTGAGTCATCCCTGTGGAGACTTGGAGGCTTTCCTTCTTTACTGTAATTCAGACAAAGACTTGACAGTCATGTGTGTTTGTGGAAGAGGAGTTTTATTCCCCTTACATAGGACTGTCAGGACTAAAACAAAAATATCAGCCAGGGGGAAAAAAAAGGGATCTTTGTGAAGAGGATGCAACCTGGAAAAGAAACAGCTTTGGGAATGGATGAGGAAAAAAACAAAGATTTTTTCAGTGTATTTCTACTCTGGAAAGCAAAAGAGGATCATTGCTCCTTTCAGCCCAGATCAGACTTGATGAACACTTTCAAGGCTACAGTCAAAAACTGAGAGGAGCATCACTATATAGCAGTGACCTGTTTCACTACAGGAAGAAAGACCCCGTAGTTTAAAGACCTTCTTTACTTTGAAAGGTCTTAAATCTCAGTGCTTCAGCAAGGAAGACTCTGAATCTTGCAGGAGAAGCTTCTGAAATAGCACTGAAGTGAAAAGAGATTGAGGAGCAGTTCTAATAGGTCTCCCCTTAACAGATTCAGGAGTAAATCAAAACTCTGGAGGACTGTCCTTCCTTGCCCCAGCACCCTGGATTCTTTGTTCCTAGGCTAGATATCACCTTTAAACAGTGTCAGTCGTGTACACTACCTACTTCATTCTAAAAACATTGTTATGTTAGACTCATGTGATGGACTGGTGGCCAAGGGCCAAGTGAAGCAGTTAATAACCTGCTGCAAAGTGTGGTTGTAGATTTGCAGTAGCAGAAAGGGAGATCCTTGTAGTCAATAGAGAACAGCAGTGTGTTTCTGCAGGCACTCCATGGTGCAGAGAACACAAGACAGTCGTGTTACCCTCCACTCTTAATCAAGATAAAGGAACATGTTTCACAGTAATCACCAAACTACCATAACTCTTACTGGTGTGAGAGCCAGGAATGAACCACAAGCAGCCATTCTCCTGTGTGGCATCTTCCAGGGCAATCCAAAACCCCAGAACTCTGCCCAGAGGCTCTGTGTGCAGGAAGGTGGCATCCTGGTGTGGGGTCACTGCAAAACACAGTTGTTAAGCTCTTTTAATGCCTCCTAGAAAGTCAGCTGGCTTGTTCTCCCCAACTTCAACCTGACCTACCCTGCCCACCCATCTGTCATACACATTACATCTTGCATTAAAATACCACCTTTCAGCCTGCTGCAAATCTAACAGTTGCTCTTTGTTCAAGCTGCTTATGATGTAGAAACATTTCTGGAAAACAGGATTGCTTCCTAATTTAAAAAGAGGTTTGGAGCACAGAACTCACAGGCTTAAACTTGATTCTGAGCCCTTTTCCTGGTAATATTCCTTTCCTACAGGAGTATTATCTGCAGCATGACACAGAGACAATACAAATCTCACCTTCACCACCAATGCCAGGTTGCTGCAAGGAAAGAAAGGTGAGGTGTGAAGAGAAGAGCTTCACAGCTTCCCACCTAACAGGGTCTTATTTCTTGAGTGATGACTTGAATTACTGTACCTTGAAGATATACATGCTTTGCACAACTACTGGTCTCTCAAGGCCTAGTTTTCTTCCCAATTCCTGCAAGAAAACTTTCCAAGATTTATGTTTGCTGGTTTCTGCACACTGACAAGCATTATTCTTTGAAGATATTTTCTTTATTGACAAACTTACTATCCTTGGAGTCTAGAAAATTGAGACCAACTACTCCACAGTTTATGGAGACCATTCTGGGGAAAAGGAACAGCTCACCTGCACCTTGGAGGAGTGTGTGACTTGCTTGAAGACAGGATCATAAGCATGTAAAGCTAAGGGGAAAGAAAAGGCTCAGACTGAAGTTTAATAAACAGAAGGAAATTTGGCAGCTCTCAGTGATAAGCTGCAGAGACAACAGCCAAGCAGATAACTTTCATCCCTCCCAAGAGTGGATATATGTGGCTCATCATGCCCAAGGTGATACAACACTTGTAGATTTGCACAGTCTTCTTTAGAGACCAAAGATATAATCACTCACAGGCCACAAACTGCAGCTACATAAAAACCAGTGTATAACAGAATGGGCAAAACAACTGGCTGTGAGGTGAGTATTAAACTATACAAATCAAACATGAAACGTGACCTGAGCCACGTGGGTAAATTCACCCTTTTAAAGCATACTTCTGAGACCTACCAAAACAGTATTTGCTGCAAAACTGAGCTGGGGCTTATCTTTGGTGCCCTTCAGAGAAGGCCACAGCCTGCAGGTCAGAGCTATTCTCACACAGACATTTGCTACAGCCCAGTTCTGACCAAACCATAAAGCAAAGATTTAGACTCGTGCCTCTACCTCATTGTGATCAAATTTGCTATGAGGACACACAACCAGGTTCAGCAGGAGCTGCTCCTGAGCAGGGGATGAAGCAAGACTTCGACCAAAAGGAGTAATTACAAAAAAATAAGTCTAGAGAAGCATTTTGAACGGGTAAGTTGCTGAGTCAGCAGGCATTGCCTCTCACTTTCACTTCCCCCAGGGAAAAGCTGAAGTATAAGAGAATGGCAAAGGGGCTGGGGGTGGAGGGGAAGTGTTTTTCTGAGAAAGTCAGAGAACCAAGAACTTTCAGTAGTGGATTTCCAGCTTTAGTGAAGTTTAATGTGACCACAGTTCATGTGTTTGGAGATGCAGTGAATTCTGCTCTTATTTTCCATGGGTTTTCTTGTGCAACACAAGTTCAGTAGCTTGGAGAGAGGAAATAGGTCAAATCAAAACCAGGACAGGGAAAGAAAAGATGCTGGTGACACCAAAATGGAGAGGACAGCTTTGGCATTGGTGACCCATCACTGCACAGGACACAGAAGAGAGTTTGATCTGTACTGAACGTGACCAGTCTTAGGTTATGTGGTAGAGTGGTTAGAGCAGTGTCTTACATAAAAGAGACAAGGGCTGGAGTCCAGTCTTTTACATGTCAGTGGCTCTGTGCTATGCAGAGCTGAACAACCTCCTAGAAGGGTTGGGGTTTTTTTTTGCAAAGAATCAGAACATAACAGTCTGACAGCAGAATGAGGGGCAGCACAGACAGAATTGCAGAGACTGACAGAGGGACGTGGGGGAAAGCACACTGAGGTGTAGAAAGCAAGCTGAATAATTTAATGCAGAAACCCAGAGTAAAACAGCTCTGGGCTGCAAAGACAGGAGCTGCATGGCCACCATGGCAAGAGGGGGTGAGGTTTGTGATCTGTGACAGTCATCCCCAGGAAGCACAGCAAAGCACCAGAAGAGGGAAGAAGTCACTGCTCTGCTCAGAAAGGGTTCAGCTCAGATGGGCAGGGTTGTTTGTAGTGAGCAGGTCTGGAGAAATCCTCATGTCTGAAAGTGACATCCCTTCTGTCTATCCCTCTCATAACCCCAGCCTTTAAAACATACCATGGCCAATCTTGCTGATGGATTTCTCCTTTGGAATTAGGAAGTTACCTATGAAACAAAACCAGAATTTAACATTGCTTACCAAGCAGGAATCATCCCTAGAGCTGGAAACTTCTGTTTCCTCCCTGTGCCAAACTCCAGCCAGGGCTTACCTCTCTCATCCAAAACACCCTTCTCAAAGAAGAACCTAATCTTGTCTCCACTGGTTAGGAAATAATCCGAGCTCCCCTGCCAGGGATAAGAGCCCAGTAAAGATGGGATCTTTTAAAAAACATCAGTAAACCTTCAGTCAAAGTGTTAATACTCACCTGCATCTTTTTCCCATCGAGGCGCAGCACAAACAGAACACAGTCAATAGAACTCACTCAAAAAGGCTTTCCACAATGCTAAATGTCTTTGCATTGATTAGGACTTTACAGGAACCTCTCACACAGGGCCTACTCTTGCTTTTCTTTTGCTGGTTGCATTGAAAAATAATCTGTTTGCTGTCTGCAGAACACACACAAAGTGATCTGAGAGAGCTGCTTGTGGGCAATAGCTGTGGCTGAAAGCACAGCAGAGCCACACACACACATCCTCTCCCCCCTCACCCTCTGATAAGAGCACAACTAAACGTTTGTAGGAAGCTGGAGAGCAAATGCCTCTTGGTGATATGCTCAGTTAGAAGAGTCACATTCTCTCAGCACAAATCCCTGGCAGCTATTTGCCTTTCCCCTTTAAGCACTCCTCCAGGGACAGCACTGGTTGGTACCTGTGCCTGGAGCTGCTCCTCTTCCTTGGTGGAGAACTCAGTGCGACAGTGTGGTGGCACTTCCATCTCTGCTATGATCCTCTGAATCTGACTCCTCATCCTGTCACACTCCTCTGCAGTGAAAAAATCTTCAAGGACAAGGAAGCCATCCTCACGGAACTGGAAGAGAAGGGTGACTGCTCTCCTCCAGAGTCCTCAGGGGAAGCAGCAGGAAGCAAGAGAAAGCAGCTCTGGCCCTTGGCTGTGCCCCAGCTCGGTATGAAAAGCATCCCAAGTTCAGCTCTGCAGCTGGACAACCTCTTACCATTTCAGGAGGGGTTTCTATTATAAAAAAGATAATTCACCAACAGGCTCAGATTCTATTCAGAGAAGAACAACCCCTCAGACCACAAAGCAGAGAAGATACCCTGGCTAGAGCCTTTGTGATTTAATGATATCTGGTCTAATATGTGCAACCAGCAACTATTAACTTACAAAGCCTGACAACACAGAGCAGCCATACCTGTGTGCCAACTAAGAATGGGGTTCCTCTGCAAGCTGGAAAGTGGTTGTTTTCTCTAAGGGAAAAATCCCGGGGTGATTTCTCACAGCTGACTACACAATCCCTTACAAAATAAGTGAACTCTGTTGGCACTACAGCTTCTTTATATAGAATACCCTGGAGATTATCCTTTCACAGGCAGATTGAGACTTCATGGGTGAGAGCTGAGCAGCAGAGACAGAAGGGCACAAGAGAAACTCCTCCAAGAGCTCTGTGGGACAGGTTGCCTTCTGGAACAGTTTGTAGCCACAGCAGGATCTTCCCACTCTCAAAACGAAAATAACACAAGTAGCTGAGAAGAAAAGTGTTTGTAAAGCAGATCTTTGCTGGACCTGACCTCACTTAACCAACAGTGACTGTATCTCACAAGTAGCATTACCCACCTGCACTGTAGACACTCTCCTTCCCCGGGGTGCAGCTCCTTACCTTTTGGATCTGCTGCTGGCTTACAAACGCCATCAGAAGCTCCCAGGATCCCCCCAGCAACACCTCGATGCCTCCCAGGCTCTGCAGAGCCGCCTCTCCGCCTCTTCACGTGATCCCTTTCGCAGCACTCGAGAACAGCCAGCACTGGGCAGTCAGGATGTTGCGCAGCCAGAGCTGCCTCTCCAGGGGTTTTGTCCCCACCTCTGTTCCTGGTGGGGACATTAAGGGCTGGAGAGTTTTGCTTTGCCTCTCAGTGCTAACAAAGTGCACAAAAAGTGTTGTGCTCCAACGTGATCACAAACTTGACTCACTCCTCTTTGAGGAGGAATTGGTCTTTTCATTAATAAGCTAGATTAAAAGAAAATAGAGCAGTTGAACTGGAAAACACAGTTGCAAAATAGGGGCAGGAAAATAAGAATCAAGTGGAATGAAAAGACCTAGAAGTTTTTAAACAGATTTGAAGTGACAATTCAATCTCCTGCAGTCTTTTTTGCTGAGTCAGTAAGTCCTGCTGGCACTTTGGCACCTGAAAGGGGCTCCAGCAACCCAGCCTAACAAACGTTAGACTAAAGGGTATTAAAACTAGAGAGCTTTCACTGAGGGGTCTGTAAAATTCACAGAGACCATCTCTGTTCTTTTCATTCACAGCTGCTCTTGGGTGATACACATCTTCACTTGCTCAGGTCGCCCTCCTACAGCTCAAAATGTCCCTCTAAACAGATAAACCCAAAGCCACAGTTCAAACTAGAGACAGAAAATGTAGAAACAAGACCTAAAAAGCAGCAGAGAGTGAAGAACAGGCACCAGCCCAGCAGCAGCGCTCCCTGCTCCCTGCCAACACATCCTCCCATCACACACCAGTCCCTGGGGAAGGTTTCTCTCTCCAGAGGGGAAAAAAAAAACACCCCATAAGTGTTTGGCTCTTCCAGGAAACACTGAAAATATCCTTTCAGCAGCACTGCACAAATAAATAACAGCATGAGGGCGGTTTTGTGCAGCCAAAAGAAAACCCAGTGAGAGGGAGAACGGCAAAATGCTCGTGGGAAGGTGTTTACTTCCAAATATATTTGCCAAAAAAGCCATCTTTGGGAAAAAATAGTCCTCTGTTCCACAAGAGGATCAACTCTGGATAAAAATCCCTTCCTGTCTTGTGCATGTCTCTTTTCCTTTTTATTTTTCTGTTATCAATAACTAGAGGATTCTGTGTTTTCACTGGGAAACAGCACTTTTTGAGCATTTTCAGCTAGCTTTCAAGTTCTCCTCTGCACACAAGAAGCTGGGGATTTGGTAGTCCTAAAAAGCTGTTTTGCCAGGTGTTAAATCACTGAGCTCTAAAGGTGGAGGGGAAACAATCAGCTTCCACTGCTGCAAAACAAAGAAAATAATCCAGGAGTTCCTCCTCCTTGTTAACAGACTCCCACCCAGGGTTAGAGCTGAAACACTGCTAAGGAAGGTGTGTAACCAGTGGCAGAAATCCTGCTGGAGCTGCTGCCTGTAAGGGGGTCTCATTAGGATCCCCTTTACCCCTCACTGGGAGGCAGCAACCCTGGAGGAACACACCACTACACACTCCTGGGCCACTCCTCAAGCCCTCTTTGTCATTTGTAATGTCAGGTATTTCTCATTGCCAGCTCTATTCGTTTCTTGCAGTCATTTAGCACGTCATCTCTTCTCCACTCCCCTCCTTATGCACACATGGTGACTGCAGGAGCTGGTTTAGTTCATAGGCATGACAGCAAACCACAGCTTTCCTGTTGTAGGAGTTGTTTGGGGCAATAAACAGCAGATTGCAGCACACAACACAACAATTCCCAGAAGATAATTGATTGCACAAACCAGGAGAGGTGACCATTCCTTAGTGTCTGTCCTCCAGGTCTTTGCCACTCCAGACACGCTCTTGTTTTGAGGCTTGGAAAGACCTTTTCAGCAAAGGGAAAACCACCTCTACCCCACAATGCCAAAAAAGGTCAAGGAGAAGGGTGTCATCCTTGTAAATACCTTCTCTTCCACTCAGTTTAATTAAGGAAAGTAGAAAGTACTTGGACAAAACTGGGAAATGACCCTGTTTTCCTTCCCTTCCTCCCCCTCCAAGAGCTCTTTTGCAAACAAACAACGTTTTCTCCTGCCAGCTCCACAAGAAAACTGCACTTCTGTCAAACTCCATTGGAGGCTGCCAAAGCCCATCCCATGCCTGCATGAGAGGTACAGGAGCAGTGACAGCTGGATCAGGGACAACCCTGCAGCAGACAAAGCACAAGTGTTTCAAATGCCTTCTTGACTGGCACAATTATCCTAATTTCCTCCCCAGTAAGAGTTCTTATTGAAACCCTGTGGAGCCAAGCCAGCTTGCTGCTACTCCACAGCAAGTTTAAGCAGCTCAGCACTCTCACCAAAACTGCAGCTGTTGGAGCTGTCAGGGTTATTAGGTAAGCAAAAATTTCAGCTAGATCTCTTATCACCTCTCCTGAAGTCTTCAATATGAGCAGCAAGAAGTGACACAACATTTAATGAGAAACAAGGAGCACAGGAACCATAATGAGTATTTAAACAACCTATTAATATTTAAAGTGGCACAGATCCTTGAATATCTTGGTTTCCCTGTATTGAGTCTTTCTTTACAGTTATTAGAAGCCTGAAAACCAGTAATTTTCCATCCAGAGAGTTCTCATTGTCACCAATGGGTAAAACCAAGATGGTTACTGTGTCCAAAAATCAGCAAGTAAAAGCTTATGGTGCAGTAGGGCTAGAGGGTTTTACTGGAACAAAACCAATACAGTTCCAGCTGCCTCTATTTAATCAAAACTTGGAATTATCATGATTAAAAGTCTTTCCAAGAAAGAGCCATTCTTCACCCTTGGACTCTCTCCCCATCATTGTATTTAAGTCCTGCAGGAAACCAGCAAGCAACAGTTTTCCTTTGATGGTACCTTTGGTGCTTTCCTTTTGCTCAGCTAGTCAAAGAGATGGAAAATCCTTGCCAAAAGGAGCTGCAGTCCAAGTGTGCTTTAGATGACAAGGGGCATCTTGTCCTCTCCATTCTTGGGTCAGTCCTGCCACATATTTCATCAAAACTCAGTGCCAACAAGCAGCATCACAACTACCTTCCACCTCTTTCACAGTCCACTCACATCTTCTGTCACTGAAGTGGAGCCAATGTCACTGTAGTCTGGGATAAAAGAAGCCTGAGAAAGCAAAACACAAGATAAAACCTTTCTGTCCAGTAAGTGAGCTGCACAGACTCAAAACTGGCTTTGAAAGTGACAGGCTGATTCTCTGTAACACGTCATGAACATGCTCAGGGACCAAGGACACTGCCAGCATTTTCAGTTGAAAAAGTAGGCAGCCAGCTAGGAAACACAAATAATTTGTTACCAGCAGTTGTCTATTCTATGGCAACAGGCAGTTTTGTCCCTTCACTTCCCTCCCTATCCCTTTCCTAGGGAAGGGGAGTGCAACATGCATTTTGAAAACTCAAACTGATTATTGCCTACACACACAACAATCCCCCCAGTCTCAGATTTGGCAACATAACCCACTCCAGCCATTTGTGATGGTGAAATATGGCAGGCAGTCCAGGCTTGCCCCTGAGCAGCACTTCTTTCATTGTACATCTACTTTTTGCTTATTCATAAAGGAATGTCATAACCCACAAGATTCCTGTGAGGAGTTAAAAAAACCCAAAGCACAATAATCCTACACAATAGCTGCAATTATTAACATCTGTCTCCTGAAAAAAGCAAGATCCTGAAAGGCTGAGTGCCTTTGCATATAGAAAAGAAAGCAAGACATAAAAGGAAAATGCAAATGAAAAGTTAAAACTTTTATTTTGTTGAAGTTACATGTCTTTCAGAGGAAACAATAGCAGCCTTCAGTGCCTAAGGTGGAAGCACTGCTGATCAGTTGCCCAAACAGTCCCACATACAGAGTGAGTATCATGATTCTGTTACATCAAGTCGCAGGTCTCAGATGCCAAACCACAACCCTGCATTTACAGACTGGGAGTGAACAATGTTTAAGCCATGAGTAGTGTCTTAAACAATTGTCAGCTGTGTAAGATGACTCAGGCTCATTAGCCCCCTTCTAGAGAAAATTCCCCCATTGTTCAATAACATTCCTTTAAAGGAGACTGAGGGAGGAAGGGAAGGGCAATTCCAGAAATCCTGAATCAAGCCTTTCTTCATGTGAATTCACACAAAGTTCACCTTTGCTATTGGGGTCCAGCAACTCAAGCACAGCTTCTGTCAAAAAGGGATTTTGGAGATGAGCTCTTTGGAGGGTTTCACACTGCCAAAGCAGTTGAATATTCACCTATCCCTGCAGCTGGAGGGACAGAGGAAGAAAGATCCGAGTCAAATGCCTTTGTCCAGTTCCAGTTCTGCTTCATGCAGTTAGGATGCAGGTAGGACAGAAAACCTTTTGGCACGTTACAGGACCTGCTGTGGCCAAACAGTGCAGAGAGGAAAAATCCTTTTAAAATGCAATGAGAAAAAAAAATCCAAAGTGAAGCTTAAGCAATAGTTTTAACTCTTCACACAGCCTTACCTCAGGTAACATTTCAGCATAGGTGACTACTGTTTACAGTATGACAATGTTGTTTGTCAGGGAGAAGTCATGCCAAAGTTAACAAATCTCTCCATGGCTGAAAGAAGAATCAGAGGGAGCAGACAGCTTCAGGCAGAGACTAGGACACACACACTTGAAGGAGCAAGTGCCTCTGTGGAGAAGTTACACTGAGGTATCTCTAGAGAAGGCACAGCTATCACTGAGGAAAAAAATTAGCTCTCCCCTCAAGGACTAAAAGAAAGAAATCCAAAGAATTCAGAGGATGAGTCCCTTCCAGACAGAAACAAAGGTAAGGAAAGGAAACAATGCCTCAGCTGTTGAATCAATATTTGAACACTTAATCCTCTGTAAAGGATGTCTTCTTGTTCTCAAAATTCCTAGAATCATTTGTTTGGGGGGAGAGAAAGAGGGTCTCAGTGTGGTTCAGCAACAGAAAGCCACTTAATACTATTTATGGTAATGAACAGCAAGAGTTTTAATTGAAGTGAGCTAAATGGTGTGTATAAATGGCAATAAGAACAATTTTAAATGAGGTAGGATATTATCAGGAAGTTCCAAAGAACACCACATGATGCAAGATACCTGTAACAGCTATTTAACCATTCAGACTGGCAGAGTAAATGAATTCCAGCTGCTGATTTCACTGGGGAGCAAATAATAAAATCAGAAAGCAATCTTAAAGAACAACATCAGCTAAAGATCCAGTGCATTGTTTGAGAGACATACCAAGACTTAACACATTTCATAGTTTTGGTAATTCCTTGCCTTTCTGCTGGTTCAAAATAATTGGTTGCAACTTAATACTTTTTGGGATATTTAGCAGGAAAAGTACAATTTCATTCTACTGACCTTTGCTCCTAACACAGGATGAGAGTGCATCTACTCCAAGAACTCTTTCAACTCAGCAGTGGTAGTGAGGAAATGGGTTTAATTCAGGTTGCTGTATGGTTTAGCAGCTAATAAATAATTTGCTTTGCTACTCCTAGAGTGCTTTGAAAAGATTGTCAGGAGAACAAGGTACAAACTGCTGATTGTCCACTTAAGTTGAACTTTTTCTGAAGACACAGATCAGTGTTAGAAATAAAACCTCTTCGCTTCAGCTTGACAGAAGGAAAAACCACAATATACACAGATTGAACACTTGCAAATGAGGAAAGATTGTTGTAAATTCATCCCTCAGACTAAGCAATCCAGACAAGTATGGGAAGGAGATGACTCACTGCTGTGGGTTGAGTTTTGCAGCAGTCCTGAGCAGTAAACACATTCAGGACATCATGGTTTAGACCCTATCCTTAAAGTTTTAAAGCTTCTTCCATCTCATCATACAAGACTGATACTCTGGAATCAGTTATCTATTTGCAGGAAGACCATGAAGCACGTTATCAGGAGTAAAGAATACATATTGCTGTTTTGCAGAGTGTATTTGTGCCACCTGTGTTTCTGGCACAAGTTATCAGACCGATTATCCCAGTTTTGCCACATAGGAAGTTCTCAAGCCTTAGCAGCCATGACCAAAAAAGCTGAGCTTAGAATACTGTAAGAGCAGCAAAAAGCTAGTGTTTTCATGCATGATCAATACTGGCCTGTCTTACAAGTTTTTTTGTTAAGACCTCAGGCACAGGGCAGTTCCTACTCAGCAAGCAGCAGGAGTATAGCTCTGATATTTCATCAGAAGTTAGAAAGAGTTTCTCACTTCTAGCAGAATAATCTATTGCCCACTTACCCTATGGACTCAGCACTGAGATACACAACAGTCCAGGAGGCTTGCAAGCTTCTAGGAGCACTGCAGCATAGTTTCAAGAGCTGCTTATAGAAGTTTCTAAGCTAGCTGTGTAAAATTTAGTTTGTATAACTAAGATCACACCTGGAGTCAAGAGTCAAAGTGCTCATCAATGACCTAAACATACAGAAGAAATCTTTGCTCCTGTAAGCTAGGTGAAAATCCTGTGAGGTGCTTTGCCCTTTCAGCCCTACCTAGTCTAAAACACGTGTTGTAAACCAATTACTCAGTGGACTTCAATACGAAACAGAGTCCAAGCCTCTATCGAGTAGCCATTACTCTCCAATACTATCTTTTGGCACAGAGTAAGAGGGGGGGGAAGGAAAGTTTCTTTCACCATTCAGGCAGCCCACACACTCACCACAAGGAACTGACTGGAAAAAAACATTAGTGTAGCTAAGACTGAAGCCATTCCTGCTTTACTTCAGAAGCATTAAACCCACCTAGCAACTTGTGCTCTCTGCTGATCCAAAATGCTCATGCAAATAGAACAAGTAACTATCCAATAAGCATCGATACCTCCCCATCCTTTCAGCAGCTGCCCCAACTCTAACACAATTCCAAGACACTAGCCCTGTTAGAAACAGGAGGAGCCTTGCAGTACCTTGCTTCCCAGATAAAGAGATTTAGTTCTATTATTCCCTGGACTGTTTAAACTTTTCATAATGAATGGACTAAGGGAGGCAGAATTCACATCTATCTTAAAAGCAGTTTTATCAACAGATCTCCTGGATTTTAATGTAGCTTTATTTAAGCATCTGAACATCAACAAATCCAGAGCCCAGTTAACATTGTTCATGGTTTCAGCATCTTTAGTATATATATTTCATATCTTACATCTGATGAAGAAAGCCAGTGTGCCTTATTGCCCCAACAGCCAAGCGATCACCACAATTTGCTAAGCCAGAGCACTCACTGGCAGCTTGTCAGGAACCACTTGGGAGATGGCTGAAGCTTCCCCCTCTGTATGCACAAGAGGCCTCCAAACTCTTCGTGCCTCTGCTTGCAGCATTCCACCTTGGAGCCAACCAGTTGGGCTGATGCAGAGAATTACAACCAGCACCTGCAAGTTCATGAGCCTCCTCTTCCTTCTAATGGAAAAAGAGCAGACTTGGGGTGTACTGTAGGCACACCTTAACCACTCCACCTCAAGGACATGATTATCAGTAGCTATTACAAGTTGTCTGCCTCTGCCAGTGCAGAAGGTTGGGGTTTTTGTCAAAAAAAATACCAAACAGGTCATACTTGTTTCAATACAGACTGCTCTGTCCCAGTGATCTAGAGCTCAGTCCACAGAGGATTCTCATACCAGTCCTTAACACTGAGGGAACGAAAAGCGGGGGAAAATAGGACAGGTTTCTTCTCCAGCACCAGGTTCAATCAGTATTAGCCTTTTAGGTCAAGAGATGTAACAGGAACTGACAACTGTTAAAGTGAGGACAACAGAAAATAATCAAGCAGCTCTGTAGACTGTTCATGAAAAACACTGGCAAAACATTCAACAACTTACTGGGGCAGAGGGAAAGCAAGAGATGCAGAGGAAACTTGAGTGTTCCTCTACTAACACCCAGGAGAGACCCCAAGACACTGGCCAGCTCTATGTTCATATTTGATATGTGACAAAATATCAGGAATTTTAAAGTAGCTTAAAAAACTTTAAAAGCCAGATCCTGAAGCAACTCAGTGCTTCTGGAAGAGTGGATTAAGACAGTCCCACTGCTTTTTATCCACATCTTTTCCCACTTGCATAATAACCATCCATTTCAGAACAGACTAAAGCTCTGGAATTGTCAGTTAGTGCCTCCAGCACATCAGCTGGAGAAGGATGCTATGTGGCCTACTCATCAGCACAAGTGACTTGAAACTTAAAATAGTGCATTCTTAAGAGCAGATAGAGTTTGGAGGGTTTGGTTCCTTCCCCAGCAGCAGAGGAGAAGGTGTGGAGTGCAAAGGGGAACGAAATCAGTTTTATAACAAATTTCTGCATTCCAGATGATGTCTGAGCTAAGTTTATCCCCCAAAACCTAATGCCAGCACATAGATAAGAATTAGCTGTCTGTATCCTATCCCACCCCACTCTGGGGCCTCACTGATTGAATCTCCAAGTCACTGGGGAACAGTACCAAGTGTCACAAAGATTCAAGAAGTTTCCTAGTCTCTTGATCTTTGCTTGCAGGACACAGGACACTCTCAGTCCCTGACATGTGTAATCCCCATTTGGAGCCACGATGGAATCCCAACGTTTCCTTTTCTCCTCCACTCAAAGGTCATTCTTCTCACCAGCACCATCTACCTCACACCACTTCCTGTCCAGAACAGCAACACCTCTTACTCCCACTGGCTCTTGCTCAGAGGCCAACTAATCTGTCTTGATCCTCATCCTGGTCCCAAGCTTCCCCTATCCTGCATCTGAGGCAGGAAGCTGCCTCACACAGAGTCATGTTTGTTCAGGGACTCCTTGGCTAGTCTGGTCATGATTGGAGGGTAGAAAGGGGAGGCTCTGGGGAAAAGGGGACTGGAATGGCCTTTTGTTTCCTTCTAGTTGGTCAGAGGCTTTTCCCTTTTTTCCCAGGGGTTCAAGCTTGCTCTTTGTCTGCCCTCCACAGCCTCTCTTTGACTTCCAAGGGCAGTGTGTTGAAGAGGTCCTCCTCCACCACGAGCCCGCTCCGTTTCAGCAGAGGACACTCTCCCAGCTCCACGGGCAGACACTCCAGGCGGTTCCCTCGCAGCTCTATCTGGGACAGATTGGTCAGCTCTCCAACCCGGGATGGGAGTGACTGCAGCACATTGTTTCCCAGGTGCAAGGTTCTCAGCTTCCTGCACTGGAACAGCTCTGGTGGGAGACTCTCAATCTGAAAAAAAACCAGCTCAAATCAGTCACAGGCAAAGTCAGCAGCACACACACAGACACAGGCTGAAAAGAGACCAAGAAGCCTACATAATTCTTCTCCCTTGAGTGAGCTCCTCCTTTCTGCCATAAGGACTGTTCCCATTGTAAAAGTCACTACACCATAATTGTGTGGATTCCTCTTTTAGGCACTGCAGTAGTTACAAGAGATTACCAATGGTGGTGGCTAAAGCAGAAGACGTCATCAAGGATGGGACTAGAAGACCAGAAACGTGCTCACAGATGGCCTACACTGTCTTGTGCTCCCATGATTATTAGCTTCTTTCCACCCCAAACGCTTTATACTGTTATTGGCTCATAGCTCCTTTGTTTTAGGCAGCTATTACACAACTGGTATTACACTGAAACCATAAAGACTCCTAGTTCTGCTGGAATAAGAGCAGAGGCTAGCCAGACACAGTCTCCTGTATAGAGGCCCTAACATACAGGCCCTAAGAACTGGGACTATTCTTCCATCACTTGTCCCAAGAAAATATTTGGGGTTTTAAAGCAATAGGAAATGATGTGTGTGTACCACGAGGTTTAGCAGAGCTTAAGGCACTCATACAAAGAGAGGAAAAGCCAAACTACACTAGAGCTGCACTGTCTGCCTCCCACAGGCAATCCAACGGTGTTCAGTTACAAATACTTCTTGCCAGTAGCAACAAGGATCGACACATGAACTAGGACTGCTCCAGGACAACTCTACTGCATATTCCCAGGAGAACCCAGAAGCCACTAATTAGATTTGTCTGCAATTTGTAGTTATGTTAGAGCCTTCTGCAACTTCAGGTGGTAATAAACTCCAAGAGAAAAGAGAGCCTCCTGGGAATTTGCAGAGAATGAATGAAAATTCAACAAGCCATTTAGCTCAGCACATCAGTCTGTGCAGTCAGACAGGTCTTTGACACACATAGCAAATGAAGGCTCCTTAATCTCAAAAGATTGTAGAGTTTGCTTGAAGCAAATAAGCACCCTCCAACCCAAGCCAGGAAAAAACTTGCAGTAACAGGGCAGCACAGCACATTGGGTCATCCCTTCTAACCTGCCCTGCACTTACACAGATTTAGCCAGTTGAGGCTTAAAATTAACCAAGCTGGGATTACACAGGACATCATGCTAAGGCATAGCAAGGTGCTATCAGACTTCCTCCTCTCTGAAAGTCAAGGAACTGCTGCAGTTGACACTTGCATATCTGTCTGCCAACTGATAAACTTGGTTTAGTTCACTCTGCTCAGTAAGGACACTGAGAAGACTGATTCACTCTCTGCAAAGTCACTTCTGTAGCACAACACTGTGCATTTTAAAAGGGAGAGGTTAAGTACATTGTTCATAAGTCTGTCCATATCCAGCTTCTCATAAAAAAAATGCATACTTACAAGACCAAACAACAAAGCATACCCTGGAAACACAAAGTACTGCTGCCATAGCATATGTACATGTCTGAAGTACATAGATTTCAGCACATAGTTCCAGAGTGAGACTAGTTTCTCATATCCCCATTTTAAGCACAGAACTGATGCCAATCTAGTGCCTACAAGCTTCCAAGCGCAGAGAAACATCAGCCTCCACTTGCCACTTAGTAGCATTTTCACTGCTAAGAGAATAATTGCTACAGAACCAGGGCTGTTTGAAGAAAGGCTTGCCCCTGGAGTTATTTGCTATGTTTTGCCTTAGACAAACCCCTCAGAGAAACAAAAGCTTGATAATTTAAATAAGATAGCAGTGCCAGGAGTATTTCACCAACCACCATAGCATGTTTAATCACACAGGTAACAGAAGTGCCAGAGTTACTTTTAGTCAGGAAAGGACTCTCAGCTCCTTGCTCACTTACCCTGTTGGCTGTCACAGCTAGGTTCTGCAGGTTTTGCAGGAGCCCAACATCTGGTGGTATGGAAGTCAGGTTGTTGTGGCTGAGATCCAAATAGCGAAGTTTTCGGCAATAGAAGAGCTGGGTTGGGATCTTTTCTATCTTGTTACGGTTCAGGTAAAGGCGCTCTAAATTGGTTAAGTTGCCTATTTGCATGGGGATGTAGGCAATGTGGTTGTACCACAACTTAAGGCAAGTGAGACGATGTAAGTGCTGGAAGCTGATGATTTCCTCAATGGTCTTCAGGTTATTGTCCTTCAGGTCTATCTCCTGCAGATTGTGGAGGCTAAAGATGGAGTGAGGGATGCGTTCCAAGTCACAACGGATCAGCTCGAGCTCTGTCAAGTTGACCATTTTCTTAAGGCTGTTGAGAACAATGAGCTTGGTGCCCTCATTGTTGATGGAAAGCTTCTGCAGATGCACACCAACATCTGTCACCACCTGTGGCAGCTTGGTGAGGTTACTCTTCAACCTTAACACCTTCAGCCTCTTCAGTTCCCTCAATCCATCTATCACAATGTAGCGGTTGTTTTCAGCACTCAAATTCCCTGTGAGATGAAGCTCCTCTAGTGTCTTCAGGCTATAAATCCAAAGAGGAATCTCCTTGATGTCTGTGAATTTGATGTGGAGAGATTTCAAGTTCTCTCTCAAGAAGGCAAGGGCTGGAGCCTCAATTTTGGCAGCTGTGTGGTAGAGCCACAGTTCCTTAAGGCTGGTGAGCTGAGCAATGCTTGGGGGAATAGTGACATCAGGGATAAGCTCCAGCTTCAAGACCTCCAGTTCAATGAGGTCAAAGACAGTGTCAGGAATGCCACTCAACATGAAAAGGTGCAACTCCAGCTTATCCTGAGAGTTCTTTGTGATCCTCTGGCGCAGCTTCTCCAAAGTCCATTCGTTGTTGAGGTTCAGCTGCCGCAGTTTGTTCTCACTCACCTCCGACAGAAAGACAGCAAAGCGTTTAGAGTAGAGGGGGTCGTACTGATCGATCAGATGGAGCATAAAAGCAAAGTCATTTTTCACATCAGGGATGTCACTGTAACTGCTCTCCTCCCGGATGGACTCAAAGGAGTATTTCTTGAGGGATCGCCGCAGCATCCACCACAGAGTGTACATGCAGATCAAGCCATAGAATATCACCAAACTGATGTAGAAGGAGGCCAAGATTTTGAAGAGAGTGGCCAAAGGATGAGCACAGCGGTACATCCTGTAGCCAGTCAAGCTCTCAATGTCCACTTTACAGTCAACGTCAAACTTGATGTTGTTGACATAGTAAACGGTATAGCAGATGATCAGAATGAACTTGATCACTTTGATGATGGTCTGTCTCATGTACAGGCGATAAACTATATCTCCCTCTTCCACATGAGTGCGGAACTTCTTAACCTTCTCAAAGAGTGCTTTGGCTTGCTCCCCTTCTTTTTTATCCAAGACACCAGTCTCAGAGCGGTCCACAATCCCTTGCTCAATTCGAGACTTTGTCCTCTGTAGCATGGGAACAGTGGCTTCCACATCCTCACTGACTGTGGAGGATTTCTTGTCCATGGAGCCATTCATTTTCCCAAATGCTGGCTTGGTATCACTCTCTTCCACCACTGTCTCAGATAATGCCCTTGTCGTCCACGGAGAGTCAAAACACTTCAGCAAAATAGACACAAAATGCTCCAGCTTGGAGCTGGTCCTTGGGAATTTGAACCAGAAGTTGCTACAAGCCAGGAAGATGAGAGTATGTAGCAGCACCAGGTAAGGAAAATACTTGGCAAACCAGTGAAGACGGTTCTCATAACAGACCGCATCCACGTAGTTGTACTGGTGCCGGTCCAAGTCATACCGGATCCCTGTAGGCCCCGTCTCAGTCGAGGGAACCAGACTGGAGTTATAGTAGGTGCGCTCCGGGGTTGCAGCTGTCCAACCTCTGACTGAGTCATTGCAGGAGTCTTTGGTAATCCATTTACAGGGCAAACAAATCATTTTGTCCTGGGTGACCTGAAGCGTCCCTCCAAACACTGCAATCATCAGCATCACTATGGAGATGTAGTCCGTGAAGACATCCCACCACGGCTTCAGGATGCGGTACGCGGGCTGGGTGTCGGCAAAGTAGCGCAATTCGGTGACTGGGATCATGATTCACCTGAAAGGAAACCAGAAGCAGGCATTACTAGCTTCAACTGTCTTGTTCTCAAGATGGCATTAGGAAATTCGTGTTAAGTGTTTGCATGACAAAGCTGGAATTAGCTGAGACCCAGTTTCAAGTCACTTGGAAGACAAGTGAATGATGCTTCCTGTGAGCAGGCTGGCACAGCTGAAGCTGTGAAGTTTGTTGCTGTCTTCCCTGACAGATGAATTGTCACAGAACAGTAGAAGTGGTACTTGATCATTAGCAGTCTTTGGGGCTAAACATTCATACAGTACAGACCAGTACTTGGAAGTTCACTGTTTGAAGGATTTTATTTCAGGGATGAAGGAGTTTGCTATTAAAAAGATCCACCCCCAGAGCATGGTTGTCATGAGTTTGTTACTCCTTTTACAGAACTAGAAAATATTAATTCTGCATTTGTATGCTACACAAACTGCAGGGACAAGGAAGAGGACTTACATGCAATACAGTTACATTTCCTGGAGCCACTTCATTGACGTGGCTCAGTATCACATTGATAAAGCAAGCTAGGAGAGAGAACAAAGTCGCCTGGTATAGTTACTTTTCCTTCCACTAAAGCAGTTTTGGCTTCTCTCCTCTGCATTAACTCTCCAAGGGAAGATTAGTTACTTGCCCTTTAATAGATTCAGTACTGCAATCCTGAAGTAAATAAGGCAAAGAGCAGCTGTTACAGAAGCAGAGATGAGGGGGACATACTTAAAGAAAGAGCTCACTTCCCTGACCAGCCACTCCCACATAGAGTTCATCTCAGCTGGGATTTAAGTGTCACAAAAGAAATCAAAGGTTCTGGGAAGCAGAGGCCTTACAGTAGTAGGACTTCCAGATGAAACTTCCAGCATGTTCTTCAGAAAGCCATAGAAAGCCTGGAAGTCTGATCCACAGATAAATGAGCTCACAAAACTCCCCTATCTGACTGGCAACACAAGCCAAGGAGGTACAGCGATTGTAACTTGTTCTAACAAAGGTGAGAAAGTAGGAATATCACAGTTCAGGAGTAAGACAAGCACTAATCTTTCAGTCATTTTGAAAGTCAAATTAATTCGGTTTTAAAGGAGGAGGATCAAAAATTCCATTGTGTTTCCTCAGACATCACTTGTACAGTTTCAACTTGTCCTGCAGGGCCAGTGGCAGGTTTCTGTACACCACTGCTTGGGAGAAAGCTTTCTTTGATAAGTGAGATGCCCACAGTACCTGCTTTGGTAGAATTCAAGTTTGTAACTAAAATGAACTTCCAGTACAGAACTGCAAAGGAAACCCTTCCTAACGTGAGCTCAAAAATCACAACACTCCCCCAAGACACTAAATACAGAACTCTGTTCCCTGGCTTGCTGCTTACAACAATCCATGGTAAAACATCAGCTTTGACTTAGGTGCTACTTCAGATGGCTGCAAGAACTACAGGTGGTAAGACAAAAACAACAGCAACCTCCAAAGAACCGTTTGCCTTTCAGTCCATCACAAGGACAGAGTGTGTAACTGTGTGTGGAATTTTTTTAGAGCAGGAAATTGAGAGACAAAATGACAATAGCTGTTCTAGAAGTTGAGTAAAACAAGGCACAATAGCAAAACTCACAAAATCCTGGCAGAAGATGCAGAAATATGAGGGAAAATAATAGCCATTTATGACACTACTGTCCTGTTAGTCCAGAGCACTAGCACAGCAGTTGGCACACCTCTGCAGAGTGGATTGCACTGAGCAGATTAAGGCAAGAGGATCACACGTTCATAGGGAAAGGGAAGAACTGGCCAAACCAAATGTCCTCTGAAAAGCTAGAATATAAGATGAGTGACAAGGTGTTCAGAGCCCCCCTCCCAGTCCTGTTGCTAGCTTGCTGCAAAGCCCTAGGCAAGGCACTTGAACCATGCCTTAGCTTCCTTCTCTGAATACATCCAGTCAGGGAGAAGAGAGTCCATTTGCAAGACACACTTCAAAACAGCTGTCTGTGCATACAAGAGAAATACTAATTCCAGGACGAACCAGGATACAGCCGTTTTCTTCACACCCCTCAAATTAAGCCAGCAGTGAACCAGTTCCCTGAATCACAGCTCCTATACAGCTTGTCTGTACAGACAAGAAAATTCAAAGTCAAAACCCATTTCACATCTGTATTTTCTGCAGAAGAATCTATAGCTCTGATAGAGATTTTAAATCACTGACAAGCCTTACACTATCCCTCACCCATCCATTCACTCCCTCTTGAGAAGCACAAAAACAAGATACATAGCCTTTTTTTTGTTACTACACCAGGCTAGGAGAACAAGACAATTCATAGAGAAATCAGGAAGTTTTGCTACTAAGGGGTTTGAAAGCCAGGGCAGGACCACTGACATTGCTGGACTACACAGGAAAAACAAGTAAGACCAGAACACACATGCCCTCTCTGTCACCCTCTGCAACCCTCCCACTGCAATCAGAATGAGAGAAGAGAGTCCTGCACTTCCCCAGTCCAAACAAGAGAAAGCCTGGAAAGCTTTGCAAAAGGGGAACATCAAAAGCTACTGCAGTTATCTGCTAAAACAGCAAACTGATATGGCTTAGCTTCTGAAATGCAACTATGTTTGCAGGTAAGCACAGCTACAGTTCTACCAGACTCATAACCCAGGGGCCTTTGAGAGCCAGAGGTCTTACCACACACCACCCTCAGGCTCCATCAGTTCAGTGTCAGTCTCCCAGCAAGAACCCATCTATCTTAAATACCATTGCCAGATGTGATGGAAAGGTTTAGTGACTCCTTCTGAACTACATCTAAGAGGTAACACAAATGCTGCAACACCATTCATTACTCTCCACAAGTGCTCTGTAAGATCCTATTTCTCTTTTCTTTCATGCAGTGAACATGTTATTGTTCATGAAAGAACTGCTTTCTTTTCAAACAACTCCTTAGACCTCATAGTTCACACCAAGGAAACACAAACAGTGACATTTTCCCTTCTCTTGCCTCAATACTGCTTCTCTCCAAAGATCCTTTCTTCTCTTTCCAATGCTTCCTCACTTTTGGTAGGGAAACTTTTATAGGAATTGTCAATTTACAGGAATTCATAGTTATCCCCAGTAGTCTTATAAAATAGGGAAAAAAATCTCAGGAATTGGGGTCTCATGGCCAAGGCATTTTCAGACTTGAGCTGTAGTGCTGGGGTGCCAGTTTTGCACAATCAGGAAATGCCCAATTCCTTCTCACAAGAAATTAACCTTGTGCTCAATTTGATTTGTGTCTCAAGATAGCTAGGAAGGAAAAACAAAAGATTAGCACAGCAGGCTCCCTAATTGTATTGACCAGTTACATAGAAATCTTCTTTTAAATTGTGCACCTTCAAGACAAATAAAAAAGCTGAGTCTCCTGTGACAGTCTGTTATTGCTCAGTGTCAGCAATTAAATCCCGGTAGGGTGGAGTAGGAAATCTCCTGCCTTCCAGTAACAATGACAGGGTCACTGGAGGCAGAAAAGGACGCTCACAGCAAGTCCCCACTCCTTCTGGCAGCAGCAGGACACCCTGTTCAAGTCGTAGAAGAACAATAATAAAACCAGAGGCCACCTTTACGGCAGTTGGAATTTGCCATCTCTTACTGCAGATGCTGGGAGTAAGATGAAAGGTAAAACTGCCCACCAAAACCATGACAAAGTAGGTGGGAAAGTTGTATCCCTCCTCATCCAGATTTCCCATGCATGCAATCCATTTCTAGTTCCCAAAAGGCAGTTTTGCATCAGGATGCAAATGTCATCTTTATGCTGTGGACTCTATTTTGTAATCATCTTAAATTGTGATTCTTCTTGCAACACTCTCCCTTCTGGACCAGAGCAAGCAGTTTCGCTGCTGGGGCTGATGACAACAGCAGACTAACTCACAAACCATATCATCTGGGGCCATCTCTGTCACTTGACATCCCCTTGCACAGTAGGTTTCTTCCCATAGGGCCTATGAATCCATCCACTATAAAGAAACTAAGCAGTTTGCTGAAACTGACACTCCCAACAAGTACACAGACAGCAGGAGAAAATTATTTACATGGAAGATATTGTGACATACAGCTTGAAACAATCCATGAAGATGATAAGCCAAAAATTAAGTTACTTCCATTGTGACCAAGACCAGACCAAGCTTCACAGGACCAGCAGACAGACTGCAGAGATTTCAAGCATCTGCCCTTCTCAGAACTTGAACTCCAAGGTGCTTTGTCAGCAGGAAAGTGTTTACTGTGAAAAAGCTTCATTTACTAAGTCACTTCTGCCATGTAGCCTCACTGAAGGCTGAGAATATAACACATGAACTGAGAGTTCATAGACAGGAACAGTCAGAACTGGAAAAGAAATGCTGTGTCAGAGCAGCATTGGTGAAGAAGGATCTGAGCACCTTCAAGTTGCAGAACTTTCTTCACTTGGAGCTCAGAAACAGGCGATTTGCTTACAATGTAGTTAACTGCCACATGGAAGGCATCGATACTGAGGTTTTGAAAGAGTGCTATATCCAAGTTGAAAGACAAATTGATTTCACTAAACTTGCATAAGCTCATATGTTGGAACATCTTTGCTTAATCTCCTGTCAACTTATCAGAAGCATAAGGAAGTAAGTTTTCCAAAGGTATAATTAAATAGGCAGGCTTTGGGTATTGCACACCAAGGAAAAGAATATCTTACAAGTGTGTGTCCCAGATGTTTCAGCTTTGGCATCCCACAGTGCTTTCCTAGCTACCACACAGTCCCTCAGCAGTCCCCTGTCCCCCAAGAAATCACTTGACCTAAGCATCACCACAATTCAGACCCAATATAGAAGTACCCCAGGACAGTTCACAGTAGCAGCAGTTGAGATTGTACAAGGAAAGATCTGTATGTCAAAGCCTCATTATCATGCAGCAGGATCAATCCAGCTTAGACATGCTCCCAAAATCTTTGCAGATGCTGCATTTCAATACTGCATACCTCTGCAGTGCCTGCAGACTCACCTGGATCCAAGTCTGCACCCCATCACAGCCTCCTTTTGCCAGTCAGCCATTCCTGCCTCAGCCTGCTGGGCATCTACCTGCTATGTGCAGCAGAGCCTCATCATTAATGCTGAGCAGGCTGGTACAACACAGGAAACAGCAGTTTCAGACTTACATAACTGGCCTGTCAAACCTACCCAGACTTCAGCCAACCATAAGCATCACCAAATGCTAATGCTATATTTTACTAGACACACCTGGAAAAGAAAGATAATCCCTCATGTTAGAAGAACAGGGACATTCTGAGCACACCACACCTAAATAGTAAAACCAGTCAGAAACAAGATTAAATGTATGTTGCTGACAGATAAAGAAGAGTGTACAGATAAAGGCTGTCAGAGCTGAGAGTGTGAGTGCTTTTCACAAAGCCCAGGACCTCTGTGATATTTGACAAGTTCAAGGTACTAACAGAACAACTGCTGCAGGGGCAAATATCTTCTGATTTGGGCAATTCCTCTATCCAAAAACCACCCTATCTAAACAAGTGAAGGCTGACATCCTGTTGACAGACACCTGGCTGAGTGGTGCTTGAAATTCCTGCCTGTAACTGCTGGCCAGCATATCCAGCTAGGGATAAAGTAAACAGAAACAACACTACTGCTCTGTTTCATTGGCTAGTTTGACAGCTTGCCTGATCATCTGCTGAATCCTTTATCCAGCCTCCTTTTTCCTCTGTCTTTGCTGGCCTGTCTGTTACTGATGCAGCTACGGGCCAAATGGGACCACACACAAGATCACATGACATTCAGAAGAATTTAAGTTTCTACCCCTTAAACTCCCAGGACTCTCTGAAATCATGGAAGTCCTCCTCACCTTTAGTGGTGTGCAGCTTCCAAGTGAGGCAGTCTCATACTGCAGTTTTAGATCAGTAGATATAGATGCAGCATATGTTGGATCTTGCAGCTCTTTACTTTCCACTATACATGTTCTTGTCAGTTAATTTGCTTTTAAGACTGTGGACTGCAAAGCAGAAGTCAAGCACTGCTGACAGAATTTCCTACCTCTCAGAAGCCCAGAGAAAGAGTTGTTCATGTATTGATAGCAGAGGTAGATAAGGGAAAGAATAATCTTGATGCTTTTAAGACTATAGCCCTGATTATTGACGAGCTACAACATGTTACAGTAAGTTTTCAACAGAGTAGAGCTTCTTCCCTCACAGCATGCTGCCACCTGAAATCCTAAAGGAAGGCATGACACAGAGTTCTTTGTTCAAAAACCAGGAAATGCAAGAGCTTTGCTGGTCAGAAATGGGACTGGAATTTATGTGTCTCCTCCCCCACTAAGGCCCAGAATTAAAAGATTAAAAAAAAAAAGGTGTCTGAAACAGAGCTGCTTTCAGGCACATCTCAGAAAGCCTTCTAAGCACAAAGACAGCCTGAAAAGCCCAACACCTGAGACAGAACAACAAGTGGTTTTGTCCTTTTCAGTTTAGAAAAGAACAGCACTGAAGCCAGATGCCAAAGCCCTGACCAACTGACTGTTACCTCTACATCAGGCCCTTTCTGCAGGACAAAATATCTTGAGACAGAGAAGTAAAAATCTGAAGTTGAAAAGGTTTGTTTATCATTTCAACTAGCAGACAGAGTGGATGAACAGCAGCTGTCAGAACTTACACTCTTTCATTTAGTGGAACAGCCAGAACACTTGACAAGGAAAGCAAGGGAAGTTGGTTTTCACACAACCACCCAGCAGCTGTACACAGCATTCAGCCCCACTCAAAGCACAGGGTACATCTGGATGAAGTGAAACCACTGAGTCACAACTTTACTGAAGCTCATGAAAAACAATAATTCACCTAGACTATGGCAAGTACTTTATCATCTTTACAACTACTCCTTAGTTGACTCTTCCTGTCAGACACAAGACTGACATTCTTAACAGTTTAGTGCAACAGCTCCTGTTTACTATCACACAAGCAAGCCTGTCCTAACAAGTACAGGGAAGAACATCTACGCTATCAGAACAATTCACAGCAGAGACCTGGCTTGACCTGCCACATTTTCTGATAGCATGTTGCCCCAGCTGCAGAGAACTGAAGTTATCAGTATCACTGATACTTGGAGCAGGGACTGTATGTCAGTGTCATAAAGCTATGTAAATTTCAGTGTTATCAGATGACTTGCAAGAGTGATGCAAACCAGAGAAAAATGTCTGTGTCAGCTTATAAATTATGAACGTACATGGCCACAGGCTTCTTATCCAAAATTAATTTTCTCTTTGCCATAAAAAGATGTTTCAAGGACAGGGCATTGGAGCTTGTCTTGAAGAAGTCCAACTGCCTTATTCCAACAGGACACTATGAAACACTCCCTCATACTGACTAATGCATATGACTGAATGAATTCTGCCAGTGACTACTTAAGATAAACAGACAGCACCAGCATTAACTTGTAACAACAGCTTCAAATCCCTCATCAACTGCAGAAGAAAGTTCCTCAGCATTTAATTCCAGCTTTGAGAAGTGTCACAGAAGAAAAAGCAATTGACTGTCTAGTTTAGCTAAAGACAGAAATGGTGGACAGAGCAGAGCTTTGATATATTTTAATAGATGAAGAAATCAAGACACTAAATTCAAAGTGACTAAAATCTTTTAAGCAAGAATAATCTTAACTGATTGTTGACAGACTGTCACAACATGCACAAATCCATGGGTGTTGCCACAGTTGTTTTCAAGCTCAAAGAGATGAGACAGCAAAGATAAGACAGAGCAAAGCAAGATGCATTCAAAGGAGCATGGCCAGCAGGTCAAGAGAGGTGATTGTCCCCCTCTGCTCCACGATTGCTGAGTGTCCATCTTCAGTCCTGCATCCAGCTCTAAGGTCCTCAACATAAGGACATGGAGTCATTGGACCAAGTCCAGAAGAGTCTACAAAAATGACCAGAGGGCTGAAGCACCTCTCCTGTGAAGCCAGGCTGAGAGATTTGAACGTGTTCAGCCTGGAGAAGGCTTCAGGGAGACCTTAGAGCAACCTTTCACTACCTAAAGGAGCCAACAAGAAAGTCAGAGAGGAACTTGTTACAAGAACATATAGTGACAGGACAAGGGGTAATGGCTTTAAACTGAAAGAGATTTCAATTAGGTACGAAGAAGAGTTTTTACCCTGTGAGAGTGGTGAGGCTTTGCCATAAGTTGCCTAGAGAGACTGTGGCTGTTCCATCCTTAGAAGTGTTCAAGGACAGGTTGATGGGACTGGGAGCAACTTGTGGAAAGTGTCCCTGCCCATGGCAGTGGGTTGGAACTAGGTGATCTTTAAAGTCCATTCCAACACATTCTATGATTCTAAGATAAATAGGATATCACGTATCCACACAAAAATATTTAGCCTCAGTCTGAGGAAAGAAGAGGAATGAGTACATACTCACCACAACCTAAAAGCCTTGCCCTCAGGACCATAAGCTCCAAACCAACAAGAGTTCCAGCTCAGAATGTTTTCTGACTGCATTAGTTGATGAATAAGGGATAGTTCATCCACCCTTTTATCATCAAGATCCAATCAAATCAAGACTCTAAAGGAGAGCCTGTTAACTAGCCCAGTACACACCTTTACTGTGCACAAAAGTGTGCTGTAGCTAGAGAAACAGCTTGAAAATTTGCCACAAGAGGAGCTTTGTGAATTGCCAAGGTAATTTTATAGCAAATGTTACCAATCCTTAGTACACAAGGAGAAGGAGGCACTATTATTTCAGCAGGGGAGGTTATGACTGAACAGCTTTTCGTTTCATAGCAGCAGGAGGGGCATGTATAATCCAGCTATATAGACTGGATTTCAAGCTGCAATACAATATACATGCAGCACATCAGCAGTTTAAGGAAAAAGCTGCTTGAAAACATTGCTCTTTGAAGATATGCTCTTCAAAGCACTTAAGACTGTTAAATACCTGTTCAGTATTAGTGTGCATATCCTAAACTGGGGCTATTTTTGAAAACACTTGGAAAAAATGCACAAAGAAGGCTCACCATACAGCAACTGAACACAGGAATTTTCAATCATGACCAAAACAACAGCTATGCATCCTCCCCCATCTCATATTAAGAAGCCCCACACAAAACTTCTAACCCCTTCTCCTCCATGCCTAAGCTCCACCACCACTTACCTGACATTGCACTTGCATTTTCCCAGACACCAGTTAAACTCAGCAACTCACTTCCTTTTTAAGTACTCCACCACACAAAATCTTTCTTTAGAATGTGGAAGAACTAGATGAAGGCTTCTAACAAGCCTGCTCCAATCACACAGCAATAACACAATAACTTATACATTTGACCTCCAATGCTTATTTAAGAAAGTATCAGAGTAGCCCAAATCATAGACCATCTTTACTAGAGTGTAGTCAACTGTGATCATTTGAGCAAGTCATCACTGGAGGCTTCAGGCACTTCACATTTCAAATATGGAAACATTGGCTTTTAACACATGGCTTCTGGCACGCTTTAAGGAAATATTTGTGCATGTTGTCTTTGACCTACATGAATAAAGTTTGGGTTTCCAAATACCACGAGTGCATCAGTACAAAAAACAAACCAGTGAACTGTCAGAACACTAACCAGAACATCAGACAAGCCTTGGGGAAACTTGTATTCTGCAAACAGAACACTGCACATCTCGCTGCTCAGAGCACTGCTGATCTGGACAGCCTTTCTCATCTTGAGCACGAGCACACAATTCAGCAACACCTTTCCTCACTATCCTGGTGAAGAACCAGGGAAGCTGCAAGTTTCTTGCAATTAGTTTCTGGCATTGCTTGACACCCATGTGAGTGGCAAGCCAGTGTACTCCTAAGAGTTCACAGAGAAGAATTACCTGGGAGATGCCTCTGCATCAACACAGACACCATCCTGCAGGAAATGGAACCTACCAAAGTGAACAGTTTTGAGCTGCATTCCTTTTAGGCAGTAGTCACCAAACCATTTACTGGACAGCCTTCAAGCACTTACTGTTTAGTGTATTGAGAAGTCAGGGTTTATGTGGCTAGGAGTTAGATGTACAGGTATAACAGCTATATTCTACTTTGGATAATGCTCAATTCCTTTACCCTTTCTTCCAGCTAAGGGCTCACAGAATTTAATTAACATACCACCATTCTCCACATATCACCCTCTGATCAATCACCTTTTCTCATCAGTCCTACCACTGCCTTGTGCTTTGAAACTATGTTTAAGTAGTATCATGGTCATTTTTGGGCTTTACCACTCAAAAGCTGTCCTGTAGCCCTTACCCTGCAGCTGGGTTCTGCTATCTGCACTTCAGTTCTCTGTGCTGGAAGTGGATGATGTTCCTGCGTGCTGGATCCTGAGCGGGTGCTGGAGCGTTGCATTCCCCACACGCCATGGGAACAGCTTCCCTGAAACAAAACAGGTTATCAGGAGAGAAGAGGGGATCAAGCCCACAGAAGGACCATGTCATGTAAAAACACAGTAAAGGAGTCCTTTACTCAGAAGGTCACTGGGAACCAGAGACACCCTGATGCCTAGAAAGATGGTAAGAGCTGTAAGAACCAAGAACAATTCTTATGTGAAAGGACTCTCCAATATCTGTTATTCTAAGAAAAGTTGCCAAAAAGCAGGTGTTGCAAACCTCACCAAAGGAGATGCTGAATATTACAACTTAGCCTGAACTAGTAGGGACAGACTAACCTCCTGGACAAACAGTTGCTTTGCTTTTTTAAGGAGAAAAAGCATTAATGGCTTTACTACCTACTAAAGTCATTCTCTAGTCTGAAAACACTGTTTTTCTTTTCTTAAACATTACCATTGAAGTATCTGAACATGTAGATCATGTTTGCTAACCAGTCTGGTTTCAAGCAACTCTCTCCATTCCTCCCAACATGTATCTTTTTAAAGTAGCAGTAATTTAGCACCATCAACAAGAATTAAACCAGCTTTTCTTTCCCCCCTCCCCGCCTTGCTTCCTGCATGTCAGCATGGGGCATGGGAACAGAGAGGGAACAGATCTAAGCTCTGAGATCTCTCTCAAGCACCCAGCCTCCCAGCTATGCGACTGCAGAACTTCAGAAAGCATTTTGTCAGCAACAGGAAAAAATTAAAAAGGTGGAGACATCACTGAGAAGAAAAAACCCCCAAGCCTACAACGGGTGAAGATGCTTAAGAAGCCGTTCCTCCTGATCCCAAAGTTACCATTAGGGCTGACCGACTTCGAAGCAACACCCTCGTAATCAAAGCTATTCTATTTTTGCTGGGACAGCCCGCTGCAAAGGAAACGTTTAAAGAAGAGAGGACTCTCTGACCTTCTTCCTCCACCTCCTCTCAGGCGATGGCCTGAGCACCAACCTAAAGCCCCAACACCTCGGTACCGGCTCCCTCAGACCGCACATCAGCCCCATCTGCCCACCCGCTCTGCCACACCAGCCGGCTTCCCACAAACCGAAAAGAGATGCTCTAGGAGATATAAATAAAGCCCCAACCAGCTTCCATCCGCAGCAGCGCTGCAAGGCAACGAGCGCGGGGCTGCTCTCCCCTGCCGGAGCGCCGAGGTCCCCGGGAGCAGACACACACGCACACAGGGCACGGCCTCGCCTCGCCCCACCTGCCCCCGGTCCCGGGAGAGCACAGGCGGCGGCGACACGGAGGAAACGAATTACGGCCGAATTAGTCAGCAAATCGTCCCCGCCCGTCCGGCGCAGCTCGGCGCTCGGGCCTCCGCGGCCGCTGCCCTCCCCTCAGGGCTGGGTCCCTTCAGCCGCCCCCCGGCACCAGCCTCCCCTACGGCGGGCTCCGGTGCCGTCCCCTTCGCGGCCGCCTCACCCGGGGGACACGTCCCCGCATCCCGCCCCTGGGCCGCTGAGGAAAGCGCGATGTCAGCCGGGCTGCAGCCCCCTCACCACCAGCACCCACCTGGCCGCCTCAGCCCCCGCCCTCCCTCTCGCCGGCTCCGGCTCCTTTTGTTCGGCCCCAGCCGCACCGCGGCGGCCCCACCCCGGAACTGACCTCACCCGCCCGGTATGGCGGCCATCATCCCGGCCCCCCGCCGCCGCCGGCCAGGGGCTGAAGGAGGGCGGCGCCATCTTGGGAAGGGCACGAAGAGCCGGGCACGCCGCCATCTTTGTGCAGGGCGCGGTGTATCGGGGTGGGCGGGCGGCATTTCGCGTGGCGGGAGGGGGAAACGCTGAGGAGAGAGGAGGGGAAAGTGAGGGCCGTAGCGCCATCTTGGTGCAGGGCACCGCGCAAAATGGTGGGAACCTTAAAGGAGCCGCCTCAAGTTCAGCCTCAAACACCCGCCAAGGTAAGGGGAAGGTGGAGAGCTCCGTGCCTTCTTTGTGACTTAGGAGTCCAGGATGGAATCCTTGGTGTCTTTATTAAGGTTTATGACCCAGTCGCGATTAAACCCTCTGTCATGACTGCCTTTGATTCAATGCCACATACAGCTATGTGTCCCCACAGCCCATGGCACTAAGGAATGGCAGCTTCTCTCCCTCAGAAGAAGGGAGGAAAGCCAGGCCTGTAAAGGACTGCCTCAGCCTGATTCAGGCTGGTGTCACTGCTGAAGGGTAAAAAAATTACAGCTGCCATACCCTGACATCACACTGTTTCAATCTCAGCCCTTCAGCGTGGTTCAGAGCCATGTGAATCCCCAGAGGAGCTCACCTGGCGTCACATCCAGGCTCACAGACAAAAAAGAGGCTGTGTCTCCACTCACCAGGGCCCTGCTTCCTCTTGGGTGACACTAAACATTTTCCTTAGCTCCTAAATGGTTAAAATCAGCTTCATCTGCCTCACTGTGGCTGTACCCTGAGCAGGAGGAGCAATGGTACATAGCCCAGGCTTAATATCCTCTCACACAGTCATGCCATCAAAAAACAGGTGCATGCCTTGTTCCTATCCTTCAAATCACTGAGCAATACCAGAGGCTGCAGGTATCATCTGTGTTTAGGGACCAGGAACATGGTCCAGATCAGCAGAGAAGGTCTGGTGATCATCTCGCTGAATGTCTCAAATAAAAAGTAATGGATACAACTAGTGTCAACATTAAGTTTTTTAAAAACAGACAATGAAATCCATGAGAATTACAGCTTTTACCACTTTTTTCCTTAAGAACCAACCTATATGACATTTCTAAAGTGGGATATTTTGAAAACCTCATTCAGTTTCTCTAACAACAGCTCACCAAACTAAAGGCACCGAAAAATACAGTGTGTGTTTCCTCACAGCAGGAATAGTAACGCTGGTGTGTTAAAAGGATTTATCCAACAGTAATTTTGTGGTACCTGAAAAAAAAGCAGGCTGATTCACTAATGGTTATTTCCATTTGACTGACTCATTGGAGGACACTAGGCAGCAGAATTTCTTAAAACATTCATAAAGGCCAGTTTGAAGGCATTCATTATAATTTCATTAGTGTATCAGAGGCACTTCTGAGTGGTTAAGTGGAGACAATTTTAACTTCTACACACCAGTGATCACTGTTAGTAAAATAAGCATATCTGTGGCTTTCTAGGAACATTATAGGTCTCAGTATCCTCCTGTAGCCATAGGCACAAGAGCTGTACCAGAGGAGCTTTATCCCACCTGCCAGGGAACAATGTTGTAGACACTCACCAGCCCAGTCCAGTAGCAAGATTTAAAGCAAATAATACTAATAAATAAGAATGGTTTATATCTACTTGTTAGGTTAAAATGATCTGAAGTGAAGGTCCTAATTTTCCTTTGGTTTTACAGTACAAACTCCAAGGTCAGATGTGTCTTTTTCCTCACTGGCCACATGCATATTTTCCATCAATTTCAAGAGGACATTAAGGTGAAGTTACATGTTAACGTTGAATCACTATAAAGGCCAAGTCCTGCCAAATAAGGTGAGGGCTCGTGCTCATTTCCATTCATTTTTCTCCCCATGGTACCTACCCAGATGACTATTTCCTTGCAGTGCCTTTAGCACTCACACTAACCTGGCCCTGAGCCAGTTTCAATCACAGGTCTTACAGAAAACTGCCCACCTTTCTGCCAGGCCTGCTTTTTGCTAATTTAGCAAGTCAAATGAGCTTGGCTCATGGGCAGCCAACAACCAGGGAAGGTGCAAGGCTGGCAGAGGAGGGGGCAAAGAAAGAATAGCTAGGGCAGCAGGAGGGAGAGAATAAAATAGCTCAGGAAGTGCCTTTAAGTTCTTAGAGACACAAACACAAGTTTTCTTTCCATCTGTTTGTTTCAGGGTTTGAGTTAACCAGAAGTTTAGAAAACAAAGCATTTGCATCTGCCTGCACAGAGATTCCTTCCTGCTTAGTCACAGCAGGGATGCCGTGAGTTCAGTGGCAGGACTTCAGGTTAGGATTCTGAACCTTTGGCACAGCTGACGTCAGCCACTTCCTTTCCCTGTGGCTCACTTTTTCCTGCTGTGAAAGGGAGACAGCAATTACTCACTCAGGAGACCTACAGGACCGGATTCACCAGGGCATGTAAACTTGTCACAAAGGGAAGAGGGAAGCCAAGAAAGGACAACTCGCTCTCTCAAGCTCACTGCAGCAATCTTCACTTTTCAAATGACTGTTGGAGAGTTCAGCTCCTGCACCCATGCACTGAAATCCCTCTCTGAGGCTGCTGTCTGTCTGTCTCTCTGCTCACCCACAGCCCAGGGGTGTGATAGTACTGCAGGATCCTGCTTTAGTTCGTATCATTGTCCCCTGATGAACCTAACGCTGATGCCTTCACCTTCTGCAGCTGTGATCCATTCTCTAACAGCATTAACCCTGCAGGGTGACAATTTTGAGAGAGTCTGACTGACTTTCTATCCTTTTTTTAAATGGCTGAAGGCTCCACTCCAAGGGGAATCCCCTGCCACTGCTGTGCCAAAGCAATGACAGCCGTGCCACAAACCCCATCCTGCTGTAACTATATCACCGTGAGCCTCCATCTGAACAACATCCTGAGGTATTTTCCCGGGCAGCCAAAATCCGGCAGCTCTGGCTCTAAGCCTCGGTGAGGAAGCTCCCAAATCCCTTTCCTCCTTAAGCCCAGTGCTCTAGGGACCGCAGCCCTCCCGTTGCCCGGTACGACTCTGCCCACGAGGCTGTTGTAGCTCGGCTCCTGCCTTCCCGCAGCCTCCGCGACTCCTCCCAGGAAGTGGCGGCTGCGGCTGAAGCGGCTGGGAGAGGGGCCGAGGCCAGCATGTGTGCCAAGGCAGCCTGGGCGGCCGCGGCAGAGTGTCACGGCGTAAAGCAGCGGGGCCCAGCTTGATGTAAGTCGGTTTTCCCCACCCCTCAGTGTCCCTTCCCGGAGCTGCCTTGTGCCTGGCTGCTGTGTGTGTGCTCGCTGCCTGCCGCCCTCGCCTCTGCTCCCGCTGTGGCGTCGCGCCCCACTCTGTGATGGTTTCGGGGGGACTCTTGTCCTCCAAAGCCTTTAGGGTGCACCCATGAAAGGCCAGGCTGGCCAGCACCAGCTTGAGGAGCACTGGGAGACAGCCGCTGCCCAGGGGCTGGAGGGAAGGAGGCGGGGAGTGGCCGTTCCTCGCTATGACCTTTCAGCCATCACCTCTCGTATCCTTCCCATGCCCCATCCTGAGCCAAGGTGAAAGGTGCCTTGTGTACAACTCTTACACCAGCTCTGGAGTTTCCTTTTCACTGCCACACTTGCATTTTGTCACCAGCAGGGTTAGTCCCTTCATTCCGGTACTCATTTGCTTTGCATCCCAAAGCAGTGTTCCCTCCCACACCTCAGTGCACATCCAGCTGTCCCACACACAGGGGCAAAGGGAATATTTCACAGCCCTGAGCAACATTATGTTGTGCCCTCCCTTTTCTTCTGTTGTTTTTTCCCCATAAATTGTGTTGTTTCTTCCCATCTGGGCAAAGAGCTGTGAAACCCCACTGGTCTCAGGGGACAGCCACTTTGCACTTCTGTTAGAAACAACAGAAAGTGCAGTCAGTGGAGACTCAGATCCTGCATGTAAGGATGGAAAGTGTACATGGCAGTGCTGACAACTTACCTGAGGGCTGGCCAGCTTCAGACCCGCTTGAACTTATTTTTTTGGCAGCTGGGTAAATGAATCCATGGCTGGGCAAAATCCAGGTGCATGTGTGCTCCAGACTGACCACTTCTGTCTCAAGTACCTAACAAAACATTAACTGACTTAAATACCACAAGTTTAAGCAATGCTGTAAAATAGTTGAGGGGGGCTGAGATGAAGGAACAGGCTGCATCAGGCACAGAAATTAATTTGTTCGGGGCCCTGGAGGAAAGGTAAACACCAAAATAGCTTTGGAGATGGCAGCTGATGTCTTGTTAATGAGAATAAGGCTTGTGATCGAACAGCAGCTGAGAGGCCAGAGGGTCTCAAAGACAGCAGCACTCTTGCTTTGATTTTTTATTTTGCAGCCTTAAGAACATGAAGGAATAGGAAGAAATGGGTTTGTGTGGAGTAGATTTGCCCAGCATGCATCCCTAAGGGCCCTTGTTTCACTTCTCAACACCAAGAGTCAGGGTAGCCAAGCAGCCCTACACAGGCACAGCCCCATCAGTGAGGAAGGTGAGGGTGCTGCAGGGCAGGAAGGGCAGAGGCAAAAGGCAACTGGGATAAAAGAAACTAGATGGGAAGCTCATGTTGAATACTGAAGTTCCAAAGAATGCCCTGAGAGGAGCTTGTAATTGGGGAGAGAGGAGGCAGAAGCTGTGGTTGCCCTTGTGATCCTGACTTTATGTGTGTCACGGGCACAAAGTACAGTCCCAGAGCTGTTTGACATTGCAGCAACAACACACAAAGCAGCTCATTCCACCTTTTGCTTTCTGTAGCAGAGTAACCTGAACTTTGGGGCTGGACCTGTGTCATTCCCATGTACAGGGAGCATTTGCTTTACCCTTGCAGCCATGGAGTGATTCACCCCTCTGCTTTGTGTCTGGGACCAACGCAGGTCTGTGCCCTTAGGAGGGAGACAGCAGGAGCTGTGGAATGCTCAGGAGAGTGAGACTGTCTCTGCGTCACTTGCTGGAAAGGAAGAGCAGCGTTGGATACAGCTCATACTCCAGCAAGGTATTGAATGCACAACGTGACTGTTCCTGGCCAGCAGCCTGGACCCTGGCTCAGGCTGCAGCCCAGGGGAGCTCACTGCCCAGGAGCTGGCCTTGGGAGTAATCACACTGGTGCAATCTCTGGACCCACTTATTTCCAAGTAGCCTGTTTAAAGTGAACATCACATAAGCAAGAGAATATTCTTTATACAGAAGGAATCTCATTGTGTCTGCTGTTGCCTTGTCTGACAGTGTCTTCTACTAAAGTCTCTTGGGTTGCAAAGTACTTGGAAACTATCAGTATTGCTCTTACAGATACAAACATGCAGAGCAAGGAAAAGATGTTCAGGGGAGATGATGGGAGGGACTGGAACATCTTTCTTATTGAGGAAAGGCTGTGGGATCTGGGGCTGTTCAGCCTGGAGAAGGCTGAGGAGGGAACCTCATCAACACTTATCAGTACCTGAAGTACCTAAAGGGTGGGTGTCAGGAGGATGGGGGGACATTTTTTTTCTGTAGTGCCCAGGGACAGGACAAGGGCACAAGCTGCAACACAAACAGTTCCACTGGAACACAAGGAGAAACTCCTTTGGTGCTGAGGGGAGGGAGCCCTGGCCCAGGCTGCCCAGGGAGGGTGTGGAGGCTCCTTCTCAGGAGGTTTCCAAACCCACCTGGACACGTTCCTGTGCCCCCTGAGCGAGGGGAACCTGCTTGAGCAGGGGTTGGGCTGGAGCAGCTCTGCAGGGCCCTTCCATCCCCAGCATTCTGGGATTCTATGAACTCACACGTGGCAGAGAATCAGTGATGGAAAGTTGTGGCTGCAAAGTCTTCTGCATTGCCACTCAAACATTCTGTCTCACTGCCAGGCAAATTGGAACTGGAGAAACACATCATTCAGTTTGTGGAACAGAACAGGCTGAAATAGTTTTGGGAGCCATGTGGCCTTAAGCCCATGTTGCTCTCCTGCCTGATGGGCAGTGGCCATGGCAGCATCATGCAGGCTGGGGTTGGTGTGGGACATCAAAAGAAGACAGTATTTGTTGTTTCCCTTCCTGAAAGGGCTGGAACAGACAGGGAGTTTTTAAGCTTCCTCCCACTGATCCCACCACACTCACCAGTGCTGTTAAAGTCTGTGAACTGTGGCCAGCAGCTGCCCCACAAGACAACAGTGCTGGAGCTGTTAATCTTTTACCTCCAGCTATCTTTTCCTTCCCAAGCCTTGAATCCCTCTACTTACATCAAAATCAGCTCAGGCACCAGATCTTGCTGACCTTAATATCCATGAGCTTGTGCAGAGAGAGCAAGGAAGGGGGGCTAGGGAAGAGGAGGGGGGCTAGGGAAGAGGAGTGGGGCTTCCCTAGACCCAGGGAGGGAGCGACTTCTGCTCGCCCTTGGCCACCTGCCCGGCACCACAGAGGAGCACAGAGTCCACCCACTGCCCTCTGAAACACAGGGCTCCTCAGCAAGGTATTTGCAAAGATTCATGGTGAAGGCTGAAGCTCTGTAAAAGGCTGAAGCTCTCAAGACAAAATACTGTCAGGGCATTATTCAGATGCTGGTGCAGCCCTCCAGGAACAGCAGAGGTGAGCAGGTAAGTGGGGAATTACTGCTGCAGCTGAGCCTGGGGAGGGGTGGCTGACCTGGTATCCCCCCACCATCCTGGCACAGAAGAGAACAGACCTTGTCCTCTGACATCTCACCTATACATCTCAGACCTCAGCTGCTCCTACACATCCTCCTCATCCCTCTTCAAATGTATTTTACCTGATGTGGTGGGGATGATTTTCTTGGCTCAGTGCTTCAGACATGCCTCCCTCAACGCCCTCACCTCCTCTCCTCTGGCTTTTCTTGGTGCATTGATCATCCTTTGGCTCTGTTTTCCAGTCCCTCTGCTGCTTTTCATCACTCTTCTGATAAATTCCCCATCTGACTTTCTCCCTCTGTGCTTATCTCTGACTGGAAGGAGGATTTTGCTCTCAATATTTCCTACTGTCCTTCCTGCCCCCCCAAGCCACAATGCATGTGCAGATCAGATACCAGCCAGGTGAATGGTTCCTTGGTGTGTCCACACACCAGCCTGACCTGTGTGCTGTGCTCCCCTCTTGCCAGTACCCAGCTTTGCCATGAATTTTAGGCGCAAAAAATGAGCATATTATTTAGGATCAAGAGCAACCCCCTTCACCAAAGGCTTCAGTAGGACAAAGGGGTAACTAATTCAGCTACTCCATAGAGCAGTGAGGAATAAAACAGTTTGTTCTGCTAGAGAAAGGGGATATTTTGTGGCCTGTAGAGGACAAAGAGATCCTTCTGATGGAGGACAACAGAGGTCATGGACAGCAAACACCTGAGGTCTGGGATCATTGGTCTGGCTGTTACAGTTTGGCTGAGCTCATTTGACCCTGTGATACAACTGAAAATGAGGTTTAAGACCTTGTCAGCTCCCCAGTGAGTGTCTACATGTGCTTTTGTTTATCTGTGCTCTCAATTCTTGTTGCAACTTGTAAATGAAACATCCTCCTCTGCCAGCTCTTGTCTGTTTGGTCTTTCATCAAAAGTATGTGAAACCTCTTTCAGAAGCCACTGCATCAGCATTATTGCTCTAAGGTCAGCCAGCAGCAACTCATGAAGCAATACCAAAAGGCACACCTTCTATTGGGAAAACATACCTGGAGAGGCCACGTCCTCGTCACATGTGGCCACACTGCCCTTAGGAAAAGCTTCAAACTCACTTTCTGTCTCTCTTTGCAGGCAAAAATGTCGAGGCCAGTGCAAGCTCGGAGGCTGGAGGGAATAGATCAGAATATCTGGTGAGTTAAGACAATATCTGGTTTATCCTGGTGGTAGATGTGGTTTTAGGCAGCCCAACACCAGACAGACTGTGGGCACAGGGCAGCATGGTCTCTCTCAGCTATTTGCATTTGTTTAGGGAGCACATCAGGGCAGGTTTGTCCAGGGAGACTTTACCCTGGCGCAGCTCTGTACCTGCTGCTCACACTCCATGAGGTACTGGGTGCCCTGCACCACCCTGCACGTGGGAGCAACTTGTAGTGCAGTGTGCTCCATCTGCCCCGTGTTCCCCCACGGTCCCAGCAGCACCCAGATCCACACCAGGTCATGGCAGCACACTGGCTGCAGCCTGGCACCTGCTTCAAGCCCAACCTGGGGCACTGCAAGCAGTGATGCAGCTGAAGGGATGCTGCCAATGCTGTTCCCAGGCTGCAAGGCACAGGCAGTGGGGAATCTGCATACTTGAAGAGATTTAAATGAGCTTTTCCCAGAGTCCTGCTGTGCCTTGTTTCAAGCTATGAGCTGCCAATGAGCTGGTTCTTCTTTGAGTCAAGTGCTGAGTTAAGCCTGCCTTTCCCTCTGCAGAGGCTTTCATGGTGCCTTAGTTGCTAAATTTTGCAGAACAGAAATGAGCTTGAACACCTCAAGGGCTCTCCTGCTCAGCCTGGTCTGATCAGCAGCAGCGTGTGGCTTCAGCTGTGACCACACACCTAGACAGCACAATGGCACTTTCCTTTGACAACAAATTAAAACCACCTCCCTGTGCAATGGTGCCTCAACCTTGGCCTAATTAAAACAGGTTTGAAATGACCTGTGCTTGGTCCTGTCCACCTGTGAGCATCAGGGTAGTTCTGCAGGAAGGACACCAACTTCCCTCACTTCCAAAGGGATATTGGCAAGCAGAGGTAGTGCCAGTGTGGTGCCCAGACCCTCTGTAAATGAGTCATACAGTCATGCCTGTCTTTCTCTTCCTTTCTTCTCTCCAGGGTGGAGTTTGTAAAACTGGCTGCTACCTACTCCACAGTGAACCTGGGCCAGGGCTTCCCTGACTTCCCCCCGCCGGACTTCCTGAAGGAGGCGTTTGTGAGAGCCCTGAGTGGAGAGAACCACATGGTGCACCAGTACACCCGGGCCTTTGTGCGTGGACAGACCCCCCTCACTCCTCAACAATACCCCCCTCACTCCTCAGAGCCTTGGCCACTTCAGGGCTCAGCAGGCAGCGATAAATAGGACAAAACATGAGGCAACACATGCATCCAGCCTCAGCCTGCTCCCTGCCATGCCCGGAGCTTTAGCCCTCTGCTTTACCAGGGTGTTTGGAGCAGCTGAGCTGGCAGATACCCCATATGCTCAGCTGCAGGGTTCTTGGCTGCCCAGGCCCCTTCCAAGGGCTCATCCATGTTTGAGGTTTCTGCAACCCAATTGCCACCCCTCCTCTCACCCCACAGGGCCACCCACCTCTGGTGAAGATCCTCGCCCAGTTTTTTGGGAAGCTGCTTGGACGGGACATGGATCCTCTGACCAACGTGATGGTGACTGTGGGGGCATACCAGGCTCTCTTCTGCTGCTTCCAGGCTTTTGTTGACGAAGGCGACGAGGTAACGAGATCTGAGCTTGTTGCACAGGCAGCTGTCCTCTGGCAGAGCTCCTTTTGGCTCTGGGGCTGCCCAGGGGCAGGTTTTCATTCCTTTTGCAAAGCAGAAAAGGCTTTATCCTCATTCTGCAGTATATGAGCTTCCAAGGGAAAAAGAATTCTCTGCTGCAGGGTGCTGTCTTAATTCCACATAAGGCAAAATGAGTGCTCAGAGTGCTGCTGCTCCTCCCTGTCACTGCCCACTGGCAACACAGGTTCTCTGTTAAAGTAATTGAGGGATTAAAATTTACTGTCCCTTCCATTGCTCTCTGCAGTCATCAGGGAATGTCTGACCAGGACCAGCACCAGGAGGGTGATGGGATGTCTCTCTCTTCCAGGTGATAATCATTGAGCCCTTCTTTGACTGCTATGAGGCAATGGTGAAAATGTCTGGTGGGAAACCCGTGTACGTCCCGCTGAGACCGGTGAGTGGCTCAGAGCAAAGCTTGGGAGAGAGGGAAGAGTTCTAGCAAAGTGCTGAATGGTAACCAAACTGCAAATGTAGAAAAGCAAAGTGACACTCCCCTCTGTTATTTCTAGAAAGCTCCAGAAGGTGGAAAAATGATGTCTAGTGCAGACTGGCAGCTGGACCCAGCTGAACTGGCTTCTAAATTCAGCAAAAAGACAAAAGTCATCGTCCTGAATTCCCCCAACAACCCTCTGGGCAAGGTAAAATCTCTGACCTGCTGTGGCTGACCCTGAAAGCAGCTGGGGTGTGACAGCTCACCCAGCCACATTGGCAGTGCAGCAGTGACTCAGCCTCCTTGCACCCAAGGGAAACGGGTGCCGTGGCAGCACCACACACTGTGCACAATGCTCTGGCGTTTTTAAGCCTGGTCTTTTGTGCCAGCTGTGGTTTTACCCTGTTTGACCATCACAGCCAGCTCCTGCTCACCCTGGCTTGCTGCACAGCTTTCACAGAGTCATAGAATGGTAGGAGCTGGAAAAGACCTCCAGAGCTGCTCCAGCCCAGCCCCTGCTAAAGCAGGTTCCCCTGGCTCAGGGGGCACAGGAACGTGTCCAGATGGGTTTGGAAACCTCCCAAGAAGGAGCCTCCACACCCTCCCTGGGCAGCCTGGGCCAGGGCTCCCTCACCTCAGCACCAAAAGAGTTTCTCCTTGTGTTCCAGTGGAACTGTTTGTGTTCCAGCTTTTGTCCATTACCCCTTGTCCTGTCATGAGACCCTACAGAAAAAAGTGTCCCCCCCATCCTTCTGACACCCACCCTTTAGGTAGTTTTAAGTGTTGCTGAGGTCTCTCCAGTCTTCTCCAGGCTCAACAGCCCCAGGTCCCACAGCCTTTCTTCCTAAGACTCAGAAATGCCCCTGCTGCATCTCTGCTCCCCTCCCTCCCTGCTGCAGGTGTTCAGCCAAGGGGAGCTGGAGTTCATTGCAGGCCTGTGTGTGAAACACGACGTCCTGTGCATCAGCGATGAGGTGTACGAGTGGCTGGTGTACGACGGGAAGGAGCACGTCCGCATCGGTACGCAGCGGCCCCCGGGGCCTGGGCAGCTGCTCTGGGTACAGCATCACCAGGGAAGGAGCTGGGGATTTATCTGGGGTCCCGTGGGAATTACATGGGCTGCTTACATGCATGGCTTTACTGGGTGTGCATCCCCATTAGAGGTACTTCACTGCACTTCAGTCTCAGCCAAAGGAAACAGAGAGCTGGCTTAGCCTGAGATCCATAGCAAAGGACCTTTTGGATCCAGTGAAACTGTGGGGTTTGTTCCCATACTTAGTAAAACTAGAGTTTTCTCACTGTCTCTAGTTTCGGGACATCCATTTCAACATGATTTCAGAGGCCTGTTCTTCCTGTTGCCATTACATGCAATCACCTTGCTGCAGGATGATGGTGCCTGGCGTCTCTGGGAACCCCTGGGGCTGGGTATATGTGCATGATAACACTTAATTGCAAAGAGATGCTCTTGAGAAACCTGGGTGCCTGCTGGGGATCTGCTTTGAGGCTCATCCAGGGCAAAGATGTGCTGTGAACACAAGAAGCCACCACAGGGTACTGTGGGCAAATTGCTCCAACTGGTGCTGAGCTCTGCCATTTGTGTTTCTCTCTTGTGTCCTTGCCAGCCAGCTTGAGAGGGATGTGGGACCGCACAGTGACCATTGGGAGCGCTGGGAAGACCTTCAGTGCCACTGGATGGAAGGTGAATTTCCCCATGCAGCCCCTCCTTGTGTTCCCATCCCCATCCCTTTGCTCCACGCTGTGGGTCTGGCTGCCACAGCTCGGCACTGCAGACACTGCTGCTGAACACTCAGCTTTGAGCCCTGTGTTCTGAAAGCACCAGAGCTGCTTTGTGATAGCCCTGTCTGGAAAATGCAATGAAACCAGAGCAGGCACGTGAAGGGGAACACAAGTAGGTACCAAGAGACTCACCACCTTCCTCCTCTGCTGGTTGCAGGTGGGCTGGACTGTGGGACCCAACCACCTGATGCAGCACGTCCGGACCGTGCACCAGAACTCGGTGTACCACTGTGCCACAGCTGCCCAGGTAAGGTGGCTCCTTGCAACTGGCCCTGCAATTCCAAAAGCCTTGAAGCAGGGGTGAGAAAAGGTCCTTCTGCCCACAGCTGACCTAAAAGGCACAGATAGGGTGATGCATGATGCCCTGAAGAGGCTTCTTCCCCTCTCCCAGCAGTTGCCCCATGCCCAAGAGGAAGGGGAAAGCCCAGCCTGCCTGGGGTATATTTCTTATTTTACACTGACAAATTTAAGAGGCCATGTTGAGGGGCTGGAGGCAGAGAGCTCACCTTGATGCAGTGAGAAGTCACCCCCTGCTCCCTAGTCACCTGTGAATTGCATTGGAGCAGATTCTGGTTCTGAAGCAAACCTTGACCACCTCCTTCCCCCCGGGTACCTCTCTGCTCACAGGACGCCGTGGCTCAGGGATTCCAGAGGGAGTTTGAGCTCCATGGGAAACCAGACAGCTACTTTGTCCAACTGCCCAAGGAGATGCAGCAGAAGAGGGACTGGCTGGTCCAGAGCCTGGATGCTGTGGGGATGAAACCTATCGTCCCTGAGGGCACCTACTTCTTGGTGGCAGACATCTCCAAGTTCAGTGAGTTGTGTGGCTCTGGCAGGGCTGAGTATGGGGCTGCCAGCTCGGAGTGGGACCAGCAGCAGGGACAGGAACCTGCATAAACCAACACCCAAGCAGGGATGGACAATACAACGTTCCTCAGCCAAGCTCCCAGAGGCCATGGGTTTGGGGCTTAGCTGAGGCACCTGGCAGTAACCACAACCTCCACACTGCTGTGCTTCTCCTGCAGAATCTGACGTCCCTGATGTCCCTGACTCCCATGAGCCCTACGACTCCAGATTTGCAAAGTGGATGGTCAAGAACAAGGTAAACTCATCTGGCCCTTTCCACCATATTTGCCCCAGGTGGGTTTGTGCTCTCCCTGCTGTCTGTGCTGACAGGAGCCAGCAGCATTCCCCCACTGTGAGTCCTGGGGGGGGTGGGGGGGGGTGTCTGTCAGCAGCTGGCCTCACCCCTGGCAGTCTGAGCTCAAGCAGAGTCAGCAGACAGGGCACCAAAGGCATCTACAAGCCTATCCATGAGATTTGCAAGCAGTAAGTGGATAGCTCACACCATCCCAGAAGAGTAACCTCAGCTCCACGTGTTTCCCCTTCCCAGGGACTTGCAGCCATCCCACTCTCCACTTTCTACTGTGAGGCCCACAAGAACAAGTACAACCACTTCATCCGCTTCTGCTTCGCCAAGGTGAGCTGGCTGGCAGCATGAGGGCGGGTGAGTTTGGGAGTGACCATCAGGGCTGGGTGCATGAGATGAATGACAAGAAGAAATGCAGAGAGCCTGAGCAGAGCATCACAGCTGGTCCAGACACTCCTGCAGGCATGTGGGATGAGCTGGAGGCAGGAGGTACCTGATGTCTGTGGCATCCTGAACATGGGCCACATTCTGCAGTGAGAATGGGGGTTTTTATGAGGTTGGTGACTACAATGAGGGGAAAGGGGATTTGGCTGGAAGGTCCTGACCAAGCCTGTGGTGTTTGTTTAGGAGGAGGCCACGCTGAAGGCAGCAAATGACATACTGCAAAAATGGAAACAGGAGAAAACTAGTCCCTGAGCTCACTGGAGAGAAAACGTCTCCTTGGTCCTTTTCTTTTGTTTGGCTACAGACTTTGTCACATCCTTCTTTTTGAGCTTCCAACTGCGTTTTCTGTCAGACAAATGGTCAAGAAGAGGTTTGCCAGGCCCAGGGGCCACTCTTGTCACTGTGAAATTATCACCTTCTTCCTTGCAAAAAGGGAGTCTTCACACCCACTGCCAGGATTTGATGTTTCTTCTTATTAAAGACTTAGCTAATTAGTTCTGTGATGCACTCAGCAAGACATGAGGTCAGGTTGGCTCCTGGAGTCTTTATCACTGCCAAATCCTGAAAAGGTGTTTCAGGCTGTACCTTCAAGGCCATGCTGTGGAGGGGTCTCTCTTGCTGGCTTGTCTTGCTCCATGTACCCCAGGGTACAGGACAGTATTTCCACCACCATCCATCTGTAGGTTGATTCCTACGACCCTGAAAACGATCAACACAGTGAAATGCTGTTTCCCATCATTAACAATGTTCCTGTTCTTCTTTCTGTGCATCCCTGGGGAAGGGGGCCACAGAATCAATACCTGGCTCCCCCAAGGAAATGGGCTTTCTTAAATAACCCAGTTATTGCCAAACCTTCCCTGTGCACAGCCCCTAAACCAGCCCTGGCACCTGGTCAGGGCCTGACAGCATTGCCTAGGCTGCAAAGCAAGACCTTCAGGCCTTTGACAAGCAGATGCAGCATCTGGGAATGACTGGCACAACGGCCTGGGACTGCTCCTGCTGCTGGTGGCCCCACAGTCTTCTACCCACTGGGGCTGGTGAGGGAACACAAACAGCATTTTCAAAGGTAATTCATGATTTCGTCCTGGATTAAGAACGTAAGGCAGGACCAGGCACCCTGCAGGAACTGTGAGCAACAGCCTGTGCCAGAAGGGGTGGGGTGGTTAAATTATTAAAGATTAATTACTGCAATTATTGAAGAGTGTCTCTGTAGTGATTGTAAGGCTGATGCAGCTCCGCTGGGGAGCTGCCAGCACCTGTGTCTGCATTGTGTCCCATGGTGGTGGCTGCTCCTTCCACCCAAGCCAGTGAGCTCCAGCTGTGCAGGTGTGTCAGGCTGCAGATGTGGAGTTGCTCCCCATGGAGCCAGAGCTGCAGGAGGGAGCTGTTACCATACAAGTCATTTAAAGACCCCTCTAACACTAATTTCAGAAGGCAGGCATTCCTTACTGCATGGCTGGTAGCATGGGGGATGGTTCATCCTAGCAGACATGCCCTTTGGTGCATCAGTCACAGCTTGCATTGCCCTGTTACACACAGAGGCATTCTGTTTCCTGCAGTAATTATACCAAATCATTCTTTTTCCAGGAACTAATTATCATATTTGCATATACATTACACATGCAGTCTGCATCTCTGAGGTCCTCCATGGGGCTTTTGGTGGCCTTTTGGTGGTCCTCAGTGGTTTGTTCCTGAACTCTCAGTTCCTTCTTCCAAACATGGTCTTTATCTCACTCTGTTTGTAGAGTTCTCAAGTTTCTTATCTTGGTCTTGCTGGTTTATTTGCCTCCCCTCAAGACACCTCAGACAGTTACAATCTTATCTGAGACTCCTTGTGACAGTTGTGAGTCAATCCACGTGGCTTGTTTCTTATCCACCTGTGCATACAAAAAGCCTGGAAACTGTTCAAGCAAGCACAGCAAAACCACCTCGAGGGACTTGGCAGATTTATCCCATCTCCCAGCTTTTGTTCAAGCAGAGGGAGAGAGGCAAACACCCACCTCCTCCCTCCACCCATGGGAGATGCACCTGGTTTCACCTGCCTGAAGGTCCTTTTGCACCCACACACTCGCCAAGCACTGAGCAAGCTGCAATCACTGAAGCAGATAAACACCTGTAAGATGAGATCATTAACACCAATGTTAATTGCAACATCCCCCACACGTGAGCTCCTGCTCTAGGCCACGCCACAGCCCCTGGAGGACATCTCCTCACCCGCTGACACACACACGGTGCTTGCGCAGAGTCACTCACATACGGCGGGCGGGTTGTAACCGCGTCCCTGCTGGAACGATAGGAGGCGCCCTGCCCAGAGTCACCCATCCACGCGCAAACCGGAGCAGCTCCTGCTTAGCTCCGCGCCCGCGCCTTAAGGCCAGGCGCCGCCCCGCCCCCTGCCCGCCCATTGGCTCACGCAACGCCGTGGGCGGGGACCCGCGCCCTCCCGACCAATCAGCACCGCGAGGGAGACGCGTGCGGACAAGATGGCGGAGAGCAGCGCGGCCAAGCGGCTCAAGGGGGTGCGGGGGGCGCGGGGCGGCTGCGGGCGCGGGGGCGGCCCCGGGAGCGGCCCCTGAGGGCGGCCCCGCGCTGACGGGCCCCTGTTCCCCGCAGGTTGAAGACAGGAAGGTGGACTGGCGGCGCTGGAAGCAGGAGAGTAAGGGCAGCGCCGCGGCGGGGCCGGGCGCTGAGGCGGGGCCGGGCGCTGAGGCGGGGCCGGGCGCTGAGGCGGGGCGGGGCGCTGAGGCGGGGCGGGGCGGGGCGCTGAGGAGGCGGGGCCGGGCGCTGAGGAGGCGGGGCCGGGCGCTGAGGCGGGGCCGGGCGCTGAGGAGGCGGGGCCGGGCGCTGAGGAGGCGGGGCCGGGTGCTGAGGAGGCGGGGCCGGGCGCTGAGGAGGCGGGGCCGGGTGCTGAGGAGGCGGGGCCGGGCGCTGAGGAGGCGGGGCCGGGCGCTGAGGCGGGGCCGGGCGCTGAGGCGGGGCCGGGCGCTGAGGAGGCGGGGCCGGGCGCTGAGGAGGCGGGGCCGGGCGCTGAGGAGGCGGGGCCGGGCGCTGAGGAGGCGGGGCCGGGTGCTGAGGAGGCGGGGCCGGGCGCTGAGGAGGCGGGGCCGGGTGCTGAGGAGGCGGGGCCGGGCGCTGAGGAGGCGGGGCCGGGCGCTGAGGCGGGGCCGGGCGCTGAGGCGGGGCCGGGCGCTGAGGAGGCGGGGCCGGGCGCTGAGGAGGCGGGGCGGGGCGCTGAGGCGGGGCCGGGCGCTGAGGAGGCGGGGCCGAGCTCTGAGGCGGGGCCGGGCGCTGAGGCGGGGCCGGGCGCTGAGGAGGCGGGGCGGGGCGCTGAGGAGGCGGGGCCGGGCGCTGAGGAGGCGGGGCCGGGCGCTGAGGAGGCGGGGCCGGGCTCTCAGGCGGGGCGGGGCGCTGAGGAGGCGGGGCGGGGCGCTGAGGAGGCGGGGCCGGGCGCTGAGGCGGGGCCGGGCGCTGAGGCGGGGCCGGGCGCTGAGGAGGCGGGGCCGGGCGCTGAGGAGGCGGGGCCGGGCGCTGAGGAGGCGGGGCCGGGCGCTGAGGCGGGGCCGGGCGCTGAGGCGGGGCCGCGCTTCCGTTGCAGGGAAAGCGGAGAAGAAGAAATGGAGAGAGGTGAAGCTGCTGAAGAAGCTGGAGAAGCAGCGGCTGCGGGAGCTGGCGGAGAAGGAAGCCGAGAAGCGAGAGGAGCAGAAGGAAGAGAAAGGTGAGGCGGGCGGGGCTCAGGCGGCAGCACACGGCGGGCTCATGCGCTGGGAGGAAAGGGCAGGCTCAGCTCCGTGGATCCCTTACAGCACACAGGCAGGACGCGGGGCAGCGAGTGCTGCCCGAGAAGCCTTTCTGAGGAGAAACCCTGTGATTGAAATCTAATTCACACCTCGACTCCTCACTACGGGATAGAGCTTGAGGGGCTGGGGCCCCAGAGCCGGGCAGTGGAGCTGGGGAGGCGCTGAGGGAATGGGGGTGTTTAGGCTGGAGAAGAGCAGGCTGAGACATGAGCTGCTGCAGTGTGTCTCCTGGTGCCACTCTGTCCCCAGGGCGGCCCTACACGCTGAGCGTGGCTCTGCCGGGCTCCATCCTGAACAATGCCCAGTCCCTGGAGCTCAGGACATACCTGGCTGGACAGATTGCCCGGGCCTGTGCCATCTTCAGTGTGGATGAGATCGTGGTGTTTGATGAGCACGGAGAGGATGTAAAGTAAGGAGGAGTCTCTTCTGCTGCCCCCTTTCCTCTTCTGCCGCCCCCTTTCCTCTTCTGCCACCCCCTTTCCTCTTCTGCCGCCCCCTTTCCTCTTCTGCTGCCCCCTTTCCTCTTCTGCCGCCCCCTTTCCTCTTCTGCCGCCCCCTTTCCTCTTCTGCCGCCCCCTTTCCTCTTCTGCTGCCCCCTTTCCTCTTTGCTTTCTGGTGCTTCAGTCATTTCTTAAGCTGAAGCCAGGAAAGAACTGTGTGTTCTCAAGCAGATGCTTGAGCCTCTCAAATGCTGGGAGTACAGGGACCTCCATGCCCCTAGGCAGAGACTGTGACTTCACTGGGGATGAGAAAGCAGTGGCAGATCAAGTCCTCCTGTACCCTTTAAGTCTTGCTGTGCAGGGACAGGGTGTGCCAATATCCTTACAGCAGATGAATTCCTGTTCCTTCAGCTTTTCATGTGGACCTGCATCTGAATTAACTGTCCAAGCTGTGTAGTCCTGGAGCTCAGTAGCATCCAGCTGCCAGGCTGTGTCAATACAGAACTACACTCAGATTTAAGAACCAAAACTGAAGGAGGAATTTAATCTACAGGGAGTTCCAAATAAGATTTACTAAGGCTCTTAATCCTTGTCCTGTTTATTTCTTGGGGATGGAGGGAAGTGTGTTGCCCTTGTCAGATGAAGGAACAAGGCTTGGTCTTCTGGAGACTTGACCAGTCTCCTGCTGAGCTCAGGCTGCTCTCTTGCTCTTTCAGGAGTGTGGAAGGGGACTTTGAAGGAATTGGGAGGAAGGGCAAGGCCTGTGTGCAGCTGGCTCGGATCCTGCAGTATCTGGAGTGCCCTCAGTAAGTCGGTCTCTGTCACACTGAGCATCACACCTGCATCAGAACTGGCTGCATTGGGGCTCTGGGGGCTGGAGCCAAACTCTAGTTTGCATCATTATGCAGGAACACAGAATCTAGTTGTTTCACATATCTGAGTCCAAAGTTTAACTAAAAGAAGAGCAGTGAATGCAGGGTACAGCCTGCATGCCTAGAGGTAGGTGAGGGACCTGAGGGAGCTGAGCATGCTTCTGTCTGTACTCAGCTCCTTTGAGTCAGAGCAGGGCCAGAGTTGAGGTTTGGATTCCTTGGAGACATCTGTTTTCACACTTGAACCTTCTCTGATAACAGGTACTTGAGGAAATCCTTTTTCCCAAAGCATGAGGATCTGCAGTTTGCAGGTAATGACTCACCTGTCCCTGTCCCAAGCTGTTGGCTCCCCGCTGCTGAGCTCTGCCTGGGATGCACACAACTGTGGCTGAGGTGCTGTGCTGGACCAGGGAGGGAGGGGCAGCAGCACACTTGTACCCACACCTCTGTTGCCACAGTTGCTGCCCTCTGTGCTGTTGTAGGGCTCCTCAACCCCCTGGACACCCCCCACCACATGCGGGTGGATGAGGACTCAGAGTACCGGGAGGGTGTCGTGTTGGACCGGCCCATGAAGCCAGGCAAAGGCTCCTTTGTGAACTGTGGCATGAAGAAGGTGTGTGTGTGTGTTACCCACAGATCCAAAACCCTTTCCCTTGTCTCTGGCAGCTTTGAAACAGGCAGAGTGGGTACTGCTGGGTTTCTGAAGGCTGCAGCAGGCTGACACAGGGTTTTGTGGTGTTCTGTCCCTTTTGACTCATTCATGGTTGTGGCTTCCCCAGTCCTGGCCCTTTCCAACGTGTGTTGCTGCTTCACTGCTGGACTTGACCATCTCAGCAGCAAAATAAGTCTCAGGCTGCCCACTCAAACCACCCTGAGCCTGCCCTGCACTGCATGCACCACACAGGCCCTGAGCACAGAGCTCCCCCTTCCAGCTCCAGGCTGGAACAGACCCCCACTTCCCCAGAGGGTTCCCTCCCTTCCCCACCTTCCCCAGTGCCTCCAGAACACGTGGCACTGATGGTGAGTGTCACTGCAGGAGGTGCAGATTGACAGACAGCTGCAGCCTGGTCTGCGAGTCACCGTGCGCCTGCAGGAGCCCCAGAATCCAGGTAATGCCCTGTGAACTCTGAAAGCTGCTCCTTCCACCTCACAGCCTTCACATTAAGCACTGAACATCCCCTCCCTGCACTAGTTCAGTATCACCCTCACCATGCCTCCCTTGTAAACTGGAGAGAACCATCAGCTCTTTGACCACCAACCAAACGTCCCCACGGGCTCTCCAGGCCGTGCTCCAAAGGGCAGCTCCTGGTTGTACACCGAGTCAGTGCCCTGCCCTGAGGAAGATGCTGTATACAGCTGCTCAAATCCAGCTCCTGCTGGGAGCTCACAGGGCTTGTTAATCTCTTGCTTCCTTTCCAGAAGCTAAAGTGAGGAAAGGCACCGTGGTGTCCTCACAGCACCCTCGCACAGCCGCGGGGCTCTACTGGGGTTACAGCGTCCGCCTCGCCTCCTGCCTCAGTAAGTGTCTGCAGGGGCTCTCTGCTCTCTGCCCTGTCTCTTCCACACCAGTGTCAGGCCTGCTGGCTGCACACCTGCAACACACATTGACATCTTGTTCTTAGAAACCTCTTCTGTCTCAACATGCATCCAGCAGCCACGTGAGGGCTAAAGCCAGGGCTAAATTCTGTCCTGCAAGAGAATTGTGTAGGGCAGAGGAATCGCTCATCTCTCTCCTGATGCACTGCTAGCACTGACAAGCAATTCCTTCTGCTGCTACCACTCAGTGTGGAGGGTGTGTCAGCCTGTGCAGAAGGCACACAGCAGGGGCAGGGCACCAGATCACAAGCCCAGCAGTAACCCCACGTGTCTGTTTCCCAGGTGCTGTCTTTTCCGAGTGCCCGTTCAAGGACGGCTACGATCTCTCCATTGGCACCTCGGAGCGGGGCAGCTCCGTGGACCAGGCAACTCTCCCCTCCTTCAGGTTTGTGTCCCACCTGGGAGGCCTGGTGCAAGCAGAAGAGATGCACTGTGGCCTGGGCATTTCCCTAGACAAGAATCCTCTCAGATACAAGTGTGAAACTCACCTGCAGGCTGCCTCTGGGCTCTGCTGCTTCTTTGACAGCAACACACATTCCTCTGCAGGAGCTGGGGGAAGTACCTCCGGACAAGGCCGATTCCTTCCCTGTTTCTCTGGAGCAGGGGGCAGGAACTGTTGTGCTGGCCAAGTGCTGTGGGGCTTTGTTAAAGAAGCAGCTGCATTGGGCAGCACAGCAAGGGGCACAGCTCCCTGCTTCAGCAGCACACGGGCTGGAACATCCCCCATGTACCTGAACAAAAGAAAGGAGTCTGCATTTTGCAGATGAAGTGAAGAGAATTGTTTGCATGGATGCAAATCTTAATCCACTGATGGTTCATGGCACAGGAGCAGCTCCCTCATGGACAGCTCATAGCATCCACCTTGATGGGGGGGTAAGAGGCAGCCTCCCCTCTCACCCTGTCCCTCTGCTCTCCCCCAGGCATGCCCTTGTCGTGTTTGGAGGCCTGGAGGGCTTGGAAGCTGGGCTTGACGTGGACCCAAACCTGGAGGTCACCGACCCGAGTGTCTTATTTGACTTGTACCTGAACACTTGTCCCAGGCAGGGCAGCAGAACCATCCGCACAGAGGTAGGGCAGGTGCCTGTGTGCAGGGGCAGGGCTGGCTCTGCTGCTCCCCGGGGTGATGCTCAGCTCACAGCAGCTGTGCGCCTGGTGCTCCTGAGCCCTGACTCTGTTGCAGGAGGCGTTGCTGATCTCTCTCTCTGCTCTGAGACCCCTCATCGATGAGGCTGTGAAGACACCCAGCGACAGCTGAGGGAAGGACAAGCCCTGACCTTCCCCCTCAGGGGAGTGGTTCAAGCGTAGGGGGCTGGGCCCGTGGGCTGTCCCTCAGGCTGGCAGCAGCGCTGCTCCAGCAAGGGGCCGGTTGCTGTTGGGAGCAGCAGTTCTGCGCCCTCGTGCCTGTGTGGTCCTGCCAAGGGCTGGCTGCTGCCTCCCAGCAGTGGGGACTGGCCTGGCAGCAGACTGGGGCTCAGAATAAAGCAGTCTGGAACATCAGCTGCCTTGTGAGTGTCATGGTGTAAAGGACTGGCATCCAGTTTCCAGAGGTCCTGCAGGCTGAGTGCTGTGGGAGCCACGAGGCCTTCACACTGAAGTCAAAAGTTCCTGTCTCAGCCTGAGTTCCCCCACCCCCCTTCCTCCCCTTCAAGGCTTCATCCTTCCCAAAAGCAGGAAGGGAAGCTGAACCTCTGTGCTAAAACACATCACCAAGGCTCCATAATGCCTTAAGCTCTGCCTACAGTGAGCTCCAGCAGGAAAGCAGCTGGAAAAGCTGGCTCTGCCCTCCCCAATCCTGCTGAGATACTCAGAGCTTTGGTGGGAGCAGATAAGAAACAACCAATACTGGGGGTGTTCAAAGCTTTACTGCTAAAACCAGCTTCTGAAAGAACACAATCAGACACTCCTTTGGCCACAGAAAGGCAGGAACCTCTCCTCCCCCCTGCATCCATCTTGCTCCTGTCCAGCCTTGCTAAAGAGCAGAAATTAACTTCCCTTTGTGTCTTGCTGAGCCACACACAACTCACAGGGAGCAACTGCAGGGGAAAGCTCCATCCTGCAGAGGCAAATGCTGAAGTTGAGCCTTCTGCAGGACCTGCCCTTCTGTGTTTCACTGTTACAGGACATGAGGGGAAGGGTAAAAAGATGCATTGGTTTGATTCTTTCTCAGGTTTAAAATTACACCAGGAAGGAGCAGCTGACTGCTGGGAGTCCCTCCCACCTGCATTTCTTCACTCAGGGGTCAATGTTTGGTTCCAGCTGTGATGGCTTTCAAGTTACTTGTTCTCTTCAAGATGTTTGGAACAAAGAGGAGCCCTGAGGCTCGTTCAATGCTCTCAATGGGAACCAGGAACCTTTCCAGGGGGATTTTCTCATCCACAGGGCTGTTGGGCATCACATAGGAGCGCAACTCAATCTCCCCACTCTCCTTTTCCAGGATGAGCACCTTGAAGAAATGGGTGGGGACGGCCACATTGTTCTTCCCAATCACCTGGTACTTGACATACATCTTCCCATCGGCCTCCATCCTGCACCAACAGCAATGGCCCACGTTACCTCCCAGTCTGGTGCCACATCCACCCCCTAAGCGAGCTCCCACCCCCAGTGTGGCACAGAGCAGCCCCACTCCTGTGGCAGGGGTGTAAAAACCTTGCTGAAAGGGCAGCTATGTGATACAGTGAGGCCACGTTGTGTATTAGATCTCCCCCTAAATCCTTTCCCTGCTAACAGCCTTTCCAAACAACTTGCTGCTGCTGAAGAGCTCTCAACAGGAGGCAGCTGCTGCAGTGCTACATGAAGATCTTTGCAAGGAATGTCATGCTCTAAAGTGCAGAGCTAGTCCTTTAAATAAAAGCTAGAAACTTTACTCTGCAGGAAAGGGTGCTGCAGAATCATCTGTTAATCTAATAATCTAGTTATTTACTACTACACTGTTAAGGACTGTAGCTAAAGAAACCCACCTTTATTCACAAACCAATCAACTGAATGGGAAATACACAAAATAATCCTGAGAAAGCACCTTTCCACAGGAGCCCTGCCCTGCCCATTGCTGGTCTTGCCTGCTGAGTGGGGCTTTACCAGATCCCTCCAGTGGGGACAAGCTGAGAGGCTGCACCCTCCCAGTCTGCTTTCCCCTCCCTTCCCAGCTCAGCCCTCGCGTTTACCTGGGCAGGTAAAGGGGTCCTGTGCACACATAGACGTTCTTGTTGTTCCTTGCCAAGCTCCTGCTGTACTTCTCAAGGTTGTTCCACGCGTTCTGGTTTAAATGAGGATTCTAGAAACAAACCAGGGTGACGAAGGCAGCAAAGTCAGTCACTGCAGAACTTCCTCACCGAGTTTCCTTGTCATTCACAACCCTCCTCTCTGTGACACGTCTCACAGTGCCCTGGGCACTTCGCAGAGAGATCTCTGCTGTGTTCTTTGCCCCACACACTGTCCTGGGTCACCAGGAACGGGACTCGTTCGCCTCAGCGCACGATTTCTGCAAGTCTCCGCCCGCCCGTTGAACGCGGCTCCCGCACCGAGCTGCGCTGACGGCCAGAAACGCCGCAGCCCCGAGCACCCGCGGGGTTCCCTCCGCGCCGGGACCGCCCCCGAGCGACGAACCCCCGCAGGAGCCGGAGCCGGAGCCGCTCCAGCGTCTGCCCTTGAGCTCGGGTCGCTCCGCCTTCCCCCCGGCCGCGGCCGCTCCTACCTGCGGGGCGACGTTGCTGAGGTAGAAGGTGTCCCGCATGGCCTCCTGGCTCCACTTATGGTTGGCGGCGGCGGCCAGGTGCCCGCGGTCGAAGCCGCTGCCGCGGTAGTCGGCGTTGGTGGCGCGGTGGTAGCGATGCACCGACTCGTCCTCCAGGAAGTCGCAGGCGGCGCGGTCCGAGGCGCCGCTCAGCGTGTCCCGGTTCAGCCGCTCCATGACCCAGAGCGCGCCGCGGCTCCGCGGGTCGTAGCACAGCACGTAGGACTCGCGGCTCCGCAGCTGCGCCAGCCCGGGCAGCCCGTACTTGGTCAGCTCGGCGCGGCCCGAGCCCGGCAGCGCCGGCGGATCGGCCCCCGCGGCCGCCACGGCGGGGACCACGGGCAGGCGGGCGAGCAGCCCCCGCGGCGCATCGTCCCGAGCCCGGCGGCGGGGCCCCAGCGCCGCCCCCAGCCCCGCTCCCAGCGCCAGCGCCGCGCCGGGCAGCGCCCAGCGGCCCCGCAGCATGGCCGGCTCTGCGCGCCCCGGCCGGCCGCCGCTTAAAGGGGCCGCGGCGCTCGGCAGCGGAACGGGCCGTGCGCGGCAGCGTCGCCGCTTTAAGCGCGAGGGGGCGCCGCGGAGCGCAGCGCGGGTGGGACCCGCCGGCGGCGACACGCGCGGTCACCGGGAGGAGCGGGACGGCAGCGGCACGGCAGCGGCACGGCGCGACCCGCACACGGCCCCGGGCAGCCGGGCACGACCCAGCGCCGCCTCCGCCCCGGGGCCAGGCACCGCTCCGCCGGCACCGCCGAGCAAAGCAAAACCCCCCCGCGAAGGCGACGGCCGCGGCCATTCGTCCACGCTCCCCCCGGGCCGCTCCAGCCCAGCGCCTGCCCTGGCTAACGGCTCCTGCTCCGTGGCCCGGTGCCCCCAGGTGCTGTCATGGACACATCCTGCCCTCAGCACCGCCGCGGTATCGCCCCAGCACACGGCACGTCCCAGCAGCAGCAGCTGTTTGCACAAAGCCACTCCTTTAGGTAAGGGAAGGCTTAGAAAAGTATTGTTTAAAACGCACAGAAGAAGTTAAGGAGTGGTAAGTGTTCTCTGCACCTTGTTCTGGCACATCTTTCCAAACACGTAAACCAAAACGAGTGTTATTCATTCCTTTCTTTGGGGGAAAGGACATTCATTCAGTCAGTCAAGGGAAACAGCCTCTGCTCTCCCAAACACCCCCAACTCCCCCAAAGCAGCCTCTTGGCCTTCATTCTACTCACTGCCAAAGTGTCAATTCTGCTGTAAGTCACAAAATTCAAAGTAAAAAATCAGTGTTGAGTGACAACCATCAACAGCTTCACCTCCAGTGTCCTGCTGCTTCTGTCTCACCGGCAAAGCCACTGGGTTCCCAAAGCCTGCATCACAGGGAGGTGCTGGTAGCACTGATCTCCTCCCACAGGAGGCTCATTTCTCCCCATAACCAACACGGTGTCCTGTCCCTCCACTGAAGATGGGTGTCCCTTCCCCTGCCTGCCAGCAGCCCTGTCTGTGAGGAACGTGCTGAGTTATTTGAACACCCTCTGTTTAGGCCCCTATGAGACAAGGGGTCCCCAAGGCACCTCAGACTAACACCTCCCAACCCAAAGAACTGCTGCTTCAGCCAACCTGCTCCTGCAGCAGATTAGGACTGAAAGAAACCAGAGGTGGAAACATCTCAAGGGTGTAACAGTTGTTACTTGGCCACACAAGCAAGAAATCAGGAGTTAAATACTGTCTGACCTCAACAAGAACAAAAAGAACTAGTGAAAAAACCCCACATCAAAAGCCTTTGACAACTGAAACCAAAGGAGGCTCACAAGGAGATTCACAAGCTGGTAACAACTTTTTTTTCTCCCCTCAGAAAATCTAGGTTTGCTCTTAAAGAAAAGAGAGAGTCTTGGAATAAAGAAATGATGTCCCAAGTCACTGAACAGTACAATTCAACAGCAGGACAGAAGTCCTGCCACACAGGAGGGGATAAGGAGGAACATAAACCAGCTTTTCATGTAGGAACCAGCCTGTCTGGGTGTATCAAAGTTGTTCCTAACAAGTTCTCTCCAAAGAACAACTCGGTTAGTTCAGCAGCCATGGTCTGGATGAGGCTGGAGAATTTCTCTCACAGACCCTTTCCAGCAGCCAAAGTTCTCTTCAATGCCATTAAACCACTGCAGACTCCTTTTAAAAGCATGTACCACCACCTTCTAACACGAAGTATGATGGTGTAATGCAAAGCTCTTCACTCCCCAGGAGGGGAGAAGACAGCAGGAGTCCACAAGTGTAACACTACAGAGCAGAACCTGACAGGGAGCTGAGCAACTTCACTGCAGGAGATCAACTCCAGGGCCCAACCTCTACTCTGAAAACTCACAGCAGCTCATCTCCAAATCATGCCTCAACCCTGACTTGCCTGCTGCCTTCTCAGATGATCTTAAGGAGACTTGTAGCTCTTCAGAGCAGGAACCCTCACAGATGCTCCTGTTACCAGTGAGAAAACACAGCGTAAGGGAACCCTGCACTTGCTGAGGAACCCAACATGGACAGTTCAGATACCTGGGGGAGGTGAGAGCAGAGCTTGTATATATGGAATGTGAGAGGGCTACAGCAGTCATTTAGAGCAGTTCTGAGGCAGAAAGGTTTGGAGGAGGTCCAACTCTGCCCTAGAGGCTCTACATGAGCGCCTAGCAGCTAGCCCTTTGGCCAGACAAGGTCTGACTACTGGCCTCTGTAGCCCAGGCTACCCAAGAGCTGAGGCCATGAGACCACCTCAGCAATACAAGACTGGAAGAACATTCACCTAGTGGTTAGAGCAGACAGGGTGCTCCATCACACAGCTGTCCTGGCCTATCCCTTCCAGATTTCTTGGAGGAAAACTCTACCCTCTGGAAAGGACTGCAGCAGAGAGGGAAACTGCTAGCCACAGGTATTAATGACAGATTGATTTAAGCCTTCAGTTCTCTTGCTGCACCAGAGCAGCAACACCTGCCTGCCCCAGTGTTACACAGCATCTTCTGAAGAGGCAGAGATTGCTTGGGATTGCCAAGAACAAACACAGGAACATCAGCCTGGCCTCAGGGCTCCCCACCCACCCGTGTGAGAATTACAGTAGCCAGTAATTCCTTCCAGAACTGGCCTTCAGTGAAGGAAACAAAGCTAGTAGAGAAGGTGAAGGCTGACAATCATTCTGCTAGGGTGATTCTAGGCCCTCAGCAGCTCAAGCACATCTTACAAAGACTGACCTTTACCAAATCAATACCCATAAATTCTGAAAGCTGCAGTGTCCAACAGCCCTGCAGAGGTGAGCCAGCACAGGGAGAAAAGGAAAAGCACACTGCATTAGTGTTCACCCAACAGTTTCTGCACCACCCAAGCACCTGGGTGCTGGCAGTTCCCTCTGAGGATTATGGTTTCTCATCATCTCCACACTGCCAGCAGGTCAGCAGCTCTCTCTGTAGTTTGTCTTAGTTGATGCTGACCTGAGTCTGCTCCACTGGAAATGCGGCAGATCCCTCTCAGGAGGGACAAGTGTCCAGCTCAGGATTGTGACTCCAACAGGACCTGTGCACAGAGAAGGGATCAGCCCCAGCAGTCAGCTGCCCACTGGATGACACATGAAAGGACTCACAGGTCAGACCTGTACCATTTCTCTTCCTGGCAAGAAGTACTTAGGAGACAATATCAAGGTTACTGTGACCAGAGCTGATATGCAGGGCAACATTATGTAAGCTACTGAGGCAGAAAAGCCCAGTGCCATGCCTGTGTAGGGCCCTGAACACAGCTGTCTTCATTGCACGTGACCAGACAGTTGTTCCTTGTGTTTCAAAATCCCGGTTGCAGCTGGATACGCTCCAGTTCAGAGCCAAGAAAGCAGCATGAGGCCTCCCTGCAGCAGCAAGGCTTCTGCTCTAAGGCTGTGAGTAATAAGGCTTGACTTCAAACTACCCCTGTTGATTAAAACCCCCACGGTGTTGCTCTCAAGGAGACCTTGTTGATAAGGCGAGTCTGGATTCAGGTAGTTTCAGTGCACAAAGACACCAGCTGTAATCACATCCTCCCACCTCAGCTTCTCAAGGCCTCTTTCCCAGGAAAAGGGGTCCAAACTGCCACATGTCAGATGACAAACAGCAGGAACTGATGCAATCTTCTTCTCTGCACGCCCCAGGGACGTCCAGGCACAGACATGAGGGGAGAAGAATCCAGAAGTTACTTGAACAGCAGGATGTGCGCTTGGGTGGAACAGATTCTACTCACAGGAGGAAGATCCTTCTGTACTCAGTAAAATCCACTGGCCTCAGCCTGTCCCTTCCCCAACAGAAGTTACTCCATGTGTTCCTTCCATGGTACAGGAGTCCATCCCTTCAGGGACATACAGACAGATGGTTCCTTTCTCCCCAAACTTAAAGTCATTAAAACAACACAGCACAGAGGCATTTGAGATCTGAGAAAATCTGGAGTGCAGGACCCAAGTAGATGGGGAAGTAATCAGTTCTAATAAATAGAGTAGAAGGAAGTGTTCAAGGTGGCCAGTAGCCCAAACACAACACCTGAAGTCCTGCAGAGACCACTAGGAGCTTTAATGCACTCCACTGCACGGGGCTGCTCCTGGGATCTGCTGCCATGCAGTTTCTCTGACACCTTTTGTTAGGCTCATGGGCTACTTGGAATCTTGAAGTTCCTTTGCCTTCTTCAAAATCAGATGAACATCAGAGATAGGATAATCCTGTGTCAAAGAAACAAAGTGACCCAAGTGACTACCCAGCACTTCTTATACTTTCACTGAAGCAGGGCAAACCCTGTCCTTGGCCTGTTATAACACAATGGCACGTTCAGTTACTCCCTTAACGGCTCACTGTTTCCTGTTTTGTAACTGATTGGGCCTTCTTGACTTCTTTTAACTTTATCCTCCAAGGGTACAGTAAGCTGGCTGGCTGCACAGGCTATCTTCAGACCAGAAAGTCTTATCAAAGGCTGTATCATGCACAGCCCAAAGCAGGAGCTGCCAGAATCAGATATCCCACTGTGCAGAGCAGGTGTTTTCAACCTTGGACTTTCACAGATCTCAGAACTAAACAAAAGCCTCTTGCTAACAAATTTAACGCTGTCACAGAGGGTTTCACATCTTTGCTGGAAACTATTCCATGTTTTGATAACCAAAGGGACATTAGAAACCTCTGGTCTGTGTTAATGTCTCTGTAGGCTAGGATGGGTGCACAAGCCAAAGACACTGACAGGAATGAGCGTGCTCTAAGGTTTGTCTGCATGCAAGCATCAGAAATCTGGTTCTTCCCTTGAGCCAGGCATCCCCTCTCACACCAACATTCCCCTTCACAGTGCTCTCCATGCCCACTGTATCTAATCCTTACCTGTAGCAGCCTCATGTTCAGAGTGAAGTCTCCTTCCAGCAACTGGTCCCGGATTAGTCTGAAAGATGGAAATGATTCCAGCTACTTCTGACTCCACAGAGGAACCTGCAAACCAGCCTGTGCTGCGCCCTTAGACGGGCTTAAAACGCCTTTACTGCCACTGTCAACAGCGACTATATTCACCTTAAGGTGAACGTCTTGATGTCTTAAGACATGCCCAGACTCCTGGATCTGCAGGTTTAGGTCAAGGATGGGGGGAAAGAGCAGGAAAGCTTCCTGTGTACTCACGTCAACATGGCACAACAGACGAGCAGCAGGAAATCAAAGCGCTTGTCGTCAGCAAAGAGCGAGTCCCAGATGCGGATGACGTCCGGCAGCAGGAACTCTTGGGACAGGAGCAGCGTCAGCCAGCGGAAGGCAAAGAACTGGGGTTTGATGTTCTGCTCTTGCTGTCAGACATGCACCAGGCAAAGCATGAGGATCTGCTCTCAGCCAGTGCTGTGCAAGCAAGAGATGCACTCCCACGTTTCCAGCCCTGTCTCCATCCCGACACTGCTCTAAGCTGCCAACTCGTGCTGCAACGGCAGCAAACCCAGTGCCTCCTTTGAAGGCTCTCACCTTCAAGCCAGACTGAGGCAGATTTCAGTGCAGCCATGCTCCATGGCTACAGACAAGCCAGAAAATGCCCCTCTGTCCACAACATGGAGGAAAGGAAGCTTTTCTTCCTTGAGAAAGGCACTATTTGTGTTAGTTCCGTTCAACTTGCCAAGTCATTTTCATGTTCCTATTTGAACAGCATCTTATCTGCAAAGCCACAGCCCTCCCCCTCTAGCAGAGGCACTGTTTTGTCAGGATTTCCTCTCCTTTCCAGAAGCCCTCTGTTTATCAAAAGGTTTACTATCCACAAAAAGAAACAAAGATGGAACAGGCTTCACACTGGTAGTCAGTAAGCCATATGGTAAGCACTTCTAGCCTGAAGCTTTCTTGTTTTCTGCTCTTAAATCCATAAGTTTAATCAAGGTCAAATGAGTTCAAGATCCTGCTGATGTTGTTAAGGACCAGCTGCTGCATGGCCAAGATCATTTCTTGCCAGTCAAGCTGTAAGCACTTCAGTTTCTCCCCACTGAATCAGCCACCAGCCAACACTGAGGACTGTGTCGACAAACTATCTTGTGGGTTAGGAGAGAAATAAATCCTGGTTATTCTGAATACAAAACACCCCCAAGCTTGGTGGAGGCTGAAGTGAGAACAGCTTTCCTTTCCAAATTCTCTTTGGACTTTGAGACCAAACAGACTAGAAAACCTGAAGATATTTTCAACAAAAGCTGCCTTCTACATGCTCTGCAAAGCTCACACCAGCCAAAGGCACTCAGAGACCTGGGATGAAGGACAATGATAGAATTAGGTGGGTGAGATGGTCCAGCTTGTTGGATTTCACTTCTGGAATGATCTCCATGCAGTTAAAGTTGTTGCTGTCAGGAGAGCCAGTGATATTAGTGTGTGCAGGGTGGGGTGGGGGCTGGTTTTTGTTCTGTTCTTGAAATCAAACATAATTCCTGTAACCTCAAGTTCCAAGGAACTCTGCAGCAAGACTCCTGTTGTGCCTCACAACTAGAAGAGAGGAAAGACTCTGGCTCCAACTCCAGCTCGACCCAGGTGACCAGGGATGGTGGCCAAGTCACTTTGGACTCACAGCTGGAGGCTTTGCAACAACTATTGTTCTTTTGCTTTCGCAGACAGGCAGGGGAGCAAAGCCTTGCTGTGTCAGCTCACTCTGGGCTTACTCCAGGAGAGGCTGTTTCATTAGATAAGAGAGCCTCTGTGTCCTATAGACAAAGCCCTTCAAACACTCTCTCAACCTTTCTATTCAAGCACAGTGACAGTTTAACAAACTTGGTTGACATTTAAGTGCACTGTTAAGCTCCACTCATCACATTTCAACCGAGACGCAGAGAGGAAACCCTTCAGCTCCTCACCAGTTTCAGATACAGCTCCACATCTTTTTCCTTCAGGGTGGAGTAGACCTTCTCCATTTTGTAGGTAATACCACACTGAGAATCATCCAGGCTTTTAATGAAGTTGTCCCGAATTTCAGCCATTAGGTTGGTAAAGCAGAAAAACGTGTCTGCTTCAGCATGCTCTGAAAAACAGTGACAGGGGAACAGAGGGAGGATCACTGACACAGGCACACAGGACTGCTCTTGCTCCACTATTTGGTTGCTCTACTAGATTTAAGTAGCAGATCTCACAAGATCTTGTGGTTCAGGACAAGACTCAGTTGCCTTTTGATTTGGAAATGTCTACGGAGCCACTTGTGGTAACACAAGGTCTTCATGACATAGGGCCACACACCAGTTATCTGTGCCCAAGAACATCAACTGCTCTCCTTGCCATCAGCACACACCCTCAGAATGCCCATTAAGTAGAAGCAACAGGCAAAGCACTCCCACTCAATTCTTTCCTTACCAGATACATACAGGATGAGCAAATAAGAGCTCCTACGCACGTTTTAAGCTTCAAGGTGCAACTTAGATTGATGCAAAACAAAAGAGAGCCTCAGAAATTCTCACTTCCCATGTCCTCACCACTCACAACCCATTTCAGTTTCTATTGATCTGCTATGGCCTCAAAACTCTCTTGCTCTATTTGCATTTTTGGCTCCAACAAGTCAAGTGACAGTTGTATAAATAGAGTCTCATCCCCAAAATGGTCCTTTATGTAGAGCATGCAGTGTGACAGCCATTGCTGGGCAGCCAAAAGAGTCTCTCACCTTTCCACTCGCTGTTAGGATCTGTAGCAAAGGTGTAGTAAAGAGGCCCCACGATTTCATTCATCCCCTGGACATATGCTATGCCAGGATTCAGCTTGGCATAGATGAACAGGATTCGCTCCACCACTTCCCAGTGAGCTTCACAGCCATTGGGCAGAACTTCATACTCACTCAGAGAATTGGCTGTTGTTTTAAGGGGGGAGCTCACCTGAAAAGCAAGGCAAGGCTGGAGCTGATTCAGCATAACCAGCTGGCACAGATGGATTTGTACACGGGACCAGCTCAGCTTTTAATGTAAACAGGGTTCTAAAGGATTTGGGCAGCTTATAACAAGCAGGCAGTTGTTCACATAAACTAAGACAAGGAACTTGGGAAGCACAAAGGCCCTGAACTCGTAGAATCACAGAATGGGGGGCAGTGTGGAAGGGCCCTGCAGAGCTCCTCCAGCCCAACCCCTGCTAAAGCAGGTTCCCCTGGCTCAGGGGGCACAGGAACGTGTCCAGGTGGGTTTGGAAACCTCCCGAGAAGGAGCCTCCACACCCTCCCTGGGCAGCCTGGGCCAGGGCTCCCTCACCTCAGCACCAAAGGACTTTCTCCTGTTCCAGTGGAACTGTTTGTGTTCCATTCTGTCCATTACCCCTTGTCCTGTCCCTGAAGACCAGAAACACCTCAGGGCTGACTATCCTGAAGAAGAAAAATCAGTCTGTGCAGCAACAGACAGTTGCCCTGAATCATCACACCACCTGATCCCATGTGCTAAGAAACCACAGCTGTTCCCCTTCTTTATTAGCAGTATGAAGAAAAGTATAGATCTGCTGTGGTAACAAGGCACCTTCCTCAACAGAGTGAGGCACTTGTACTGTAAGGCTCGTGAAAGAGGAGAGGGACAATCCTTTCTGGCAGATACTCAGCTCTCTTGCCAATGGCAGGTTTATGAGATCCTGCTCTGGAAGACTATATAAATTCAACTTCAATAAATGAGCCCTTTGGGGTTTTGCTCTCATACAGAAAGGCACATGTCAAACATCCCACACTCACACCTTTCTGCAACTCCAACTTAGAACCACGCAAAAATAACCCCTGAAATTCAACACCCCTGTGATTCCCTATTAACTGTCAGCAACATCAACTGCTTCTACAAAGCTGCCCATCCACCAGAACACACAGGAAACTGGGGGAGTTCCTTCATCCCACTGCAGCAGCAGAGAGCAAAGCAGAATGCCTTTGTGCCCCTTGCACAGCCCCCCGGGGTCTCACATTGGTAACCCCGCTGCGGTTGCGCGCCACCGTCTGCGACTTGAGCGTGGTCTGTTCCACCCGCCGGCGCAGCGTCTCAAACTCGTTCTGGGGGTCCAGGATTAAAAGGCAGGGGTAGTCAGTTGGGCGCTGGAAAAAGGCCATGTCGGGGTACAGCCTCCTAGGACACACACCAGAGGGACATGAGGCATCAGAAGGAGGAAGTACGTGCCCCACGCTGAGCGAGGAGCTCGGTTTAATGTTCAACTCCCTTTTCAAAGTACAAAGTGTTGACCAAACCACCTGAAAAGCTGAAGCCTGAGTCATCACAGCCCACACACCTGACATCTTTGTCTATCTGGAGAAGCACTTCGTTATCCTTGAAGTAAGTGTTCCACCGGCTGTCTGGGTTTGGGTTGAGTGGCTAAAGACATAACAACAGAAACACAACAAACACTTTGACACGTATCAAAACCCTCAGCAAACACTCCTGCTGTCGCTCTGTTATCTGTGCATGCTCCTGGCACGTCAGGTTGAATGTTTTTTGAACACATTTAGTGTTGTTTCTTCACACAGTGTGAGTGTCCTGCCTTCCAAGGCATAGTCCAGCCTGTCTCTCCTGTCTCTTAAGTGCTCTGCTCAGATTACCCTGCTCTGAGCCCACCCAAGAGAGCATCTCTTTCCTACAGGCACCTCTTGTGAGCCTCTGCCTTTCCCTAGTAGACTCACAGCCTGGGCAGCTGGCCCCAAAGGAGGGGAGAAGGAACAAGCCTAGCTAAGAGCAGCTCAGAACTACTGGTGCTTTGCCAATAATTCACACTCAAGGCTACTAAGACTCAAGTGCCAGGCTGGTACTTAGGAACCAGGGCAAAACAGTTGAGAACAGAGCCAAGAGCAGCCCAGGGGTCCAGGCTCCAGAACAAGAGTTTATAGCTCTGGGAATTTGTCTGCAACACAAAAGCTTGACAACACTTACATGATCTTCTAAGGTCACATCTTCCCTTGAAACACCCAGGTTGGCTTTGGCAATCCCAGGCTGGATAATCATTTCCTTTAGGAACTGGGAATACAGATCCCTTCAGAAAGCAAAGAGGAATTTGCAAGGAAGCAGAAGAATAAGTCAGTGTAAGCATCCAGACTGAGTTCAAACACATCTCTCTGTGCCACTCTGCTCAGCCAGGAGGCATTTGATTTTCTCTCAAGAGGTCAGCCCACCCAACAAGCTACAGAACAGCACATTCCACACAAGAACAATCCATTTTATGAAGGTATTTAATTATTTAAGGAACTATTCTTTCCTGCAGCTATCATTAGAAACAAAGGGGCAAGTCTAGATGTCCTCACCTCTGTTTCTTCAGCAAAGAGCTCCATAAGGCTTTCTCTAAAGGGAGGTAGTTGAGGAGTATCTGTACAGGAGACAGATGCACACAAATTAGTATTTGGAGAATGAGCTGCTGTAGCTGTAAGATGAGCAAAGCCAACACAGCAGCTACAAGTGGCTCTCTGGAAACACTGAAAGCCTAGTATTTCACCAAGCAAAAGTCAGGAATGTTTAGGGGACTGTTTTTCAACACAGACCTATTTGTAGGACTGATCAATAGCTGACTTGACCAAAATGCACTCCTAGCTTAATGCAGGCAGCCACCTCCTGTCATCCCAAGTGATGGCTGTCCCGTGCCAGCAAATGCTGCTGCAACTGTGCCAGTGCTGATCTCCACAAATTGCTGTCAACTCTGCTTTTAAGCTCTGCATTTTGTTGTTGTTTACAATGTTAAGTGCCTCCAGAAAGAGTGTGTCCTTACACCACCCAAAGCATCACTCCCAGGAAACACAAGCACCCCAAGCAAGACCCACCTTCCAGCACAGGCAGCGCAGCCCACCGTCAAAGGGAATTCCTGTGGAACAGCAGGCAGAGAAACAACTACGTTAGCCCACTGCAGTTTGCTCGCATCACCACATAAGCAGGCAAGGCAGCACTTTTCCTTCCCGGGGGGCAAGGAGTTTTCCCAGGGAGTCCACGGAGGTTACAGCCGCTGCCTCCCGCGGGGCAGGCGCCGCAAGCTGGACGCCGAGGAGCCCGCAGGTGAGGGACGGGACGCAGCAGAAGCGACGGAACCCACGAAGCGCCTCGGCAACGGGCCAAGAGGCGATTCCCGCCTGGAAGTTTGTGGCTGCGCTCGCAGGCCGGGCAGGGGCCGCTGCGGCCTGACGGAGCCTGGGCTGGGGAACACAGCCGCCGCCTCGCAGCGGCCGCGGGAGGGGACGGCTCTGCGGCGGCCGACACGGCCTCCAGCCGCCGGACACGCCGCGGCCTCACACCGCCGGCAGCAGCCTGCCCCGGGCCGGGGCGCCACTCACCGCTGAAGCACAGGTCGCGCAGCTTGGCCAGAGCCACCGTGGGTTCCCCGAGCACCTCCTGGAAGTCCGCGATCCTGAGGGGAGCGGAGCCGCGGCCGTTACAACGTCAGCTACCGACGCGCCCACCCGCCCGCCGCCCTCCCCGCACAGCCCCGGCAGCGGAGGGGAAGGAAAGGCCCCGACACCGACCTGCTCCGGTGCAACCGCGACATGGCGGCGCCGACCCGCACCGACACCGACCGACACCGACAGCGCGGCCGCGGCCCCTGCGCGGGAGGGGGCGGGGCCGACACAGACCACGCCCCTCGCCACGCCCACCGGCCGCGGCCACGCCCATCCGCCCCGCACCACTCCCGCCCCGCACCACTCCCGCCCCGCGCCGCTCCCGCCCCGCGCCGCTCCCGCCCCGCACCGCTCCCAGCCCCGCCAGCGCCCCGTGCGGTCGGTGCCCGGTGTGCGCGGCCCCGGCCGACGCACGCACACAGACAGCCCAGACGGCGCGTTGCTGCGCGTGTGTGACCGCAGCGCTGACCGAAGACTCGTCCTTAACGGAGGCTGACACGGGTGTCTGGCAGCGCGGGGATGGCTTCGAGGGACAAAAGCACGCTCGTTACATGCGTGAAGAACATGAATATTCGTGGAGATGATGAGAAAATGGATATTCGTGATTATCTGGTGCATATGCTAATACACCTGCACAAGGTGTGGAATGAGAAAGGGCTCTGGTGGTGTCTGGCTTGAGGCAGACTTTAACTTAGTTTGTCCATATATGGTCACAACTTGGCTATTTCTGCTTTTGTAACTCAGCAGAGCCAGGGTGCTCAGCACTGACCGGCACACAAACGGCCCCTGAGCACACAGAGTTGCTCACCTCATCTGTGCACAGTTTACACTAAGGGGTCTTTCATAGAATCCCAGCATGGTGGGGGTGGAAGGGCCTTGCAGAGCTCATCTGCCCAACCCCCTGCTAAAGCAGGTTCCCCTTGCTCAGGGGGCACAGGAACGTGTCCAGGTGGGGTTGGAAACCTCCCGAGAAGGAGCCTCCACACCCTCCCTGGGCAGCCTGGGCCAGGGCTCCCTCACCTCAGCACCAAAGGAGCTTCTCCTTGTGTTCCAGTGGAACTGTTTGTGTTCCAGCTTATGTCCATTACCCCTTGTCCTGTCCCTGGATGCAATAGAAAAAAGTGCTGCCCCAATCTCCTGACATCCATTTAGATATTTGTAAATATTAATGAGATCCCCTCAGTCTCCTCCAGGCTGAACAGCCCCAGGTCCCACAGCCTTTCCTCACAAGGAAGATGCTCCAGGCCCCTGATCATCTTGGTGTCCCTGCACTGGCCTCTCTCCAGCAGTTCCCTGTCCCTCTGGACCTGGGGAGCCCAGAGCTGGACACAGGCTCCAGATGAGGCCTCAGCAGGGCAGAGGAGAGGGGGAGCAGAACCTCCTTTGACCTGCTGCCCACATTCTTCTTCATACCCCCCGGGATGCCATTGGCCTCTTGCCCACGAGGGCACTTTGCTGGCTCGTGTTCGAGTTATTATCAGCCAGCACTGCCAGGTCTCTCTCCTGGAGCAGGTCAGCCCCAGAGGCAGGACTCTGCACTTGCCCTTGTTGAACTTCAGGAGGTTCCTCTGTGCCCAACTCTCAGCCCGTCCATGTCTCACAGCGGCAGCTCGGTCTCTGCTGCATCAGCCACTCCCAGCTTGGTGCCAGCAGGGAACGTGCTGAGGGTCGCTCTGTCCCCTCGCCCGGGCCGGTGATGAAGACGCTGAATCAGACCGGCCCCAGAACCGATCCCCGTGGGACCGCACTGCCCACAGGCCTCCGGCTCGACTCCGCTCTCGTCACACTGCGGGCCGCCTCCTCACGAGGCGCCGCTGACCTCACGGGCCGAGCGGGCTCCGTTGTGCCACGCTCGTACCGACCGCGCAGAAGCCGGCGGTGCGGCACCGCTCCCCGCGGCATCCCCGCCCCGGGCAGCGCGTTCCGGGACGGGCCGTGTTTCCGGGGGGAAAACGGCGGCGGCGCTTCCGGTGCGGGCGGCCCGGCTGGCGGAAGTGACGGCCGGGTTTGTTGACAGCGGAGGCCGCGGCGGGGGGAGCGGGCCCCAGGAGGACGCGGAGCCCGACCCCGTCCCGCCCCGGGAAGCGGCGCCGGGACGAGCCGGGATTCCCGCCGCGCCCCCTCGGGCGGGCTGCGTGGCGCCAGGTGAGTGCCGGCGTCCCCCTCCCCAGCCCGTCCCGCGGGGCTCGCGCTGCCCGGGGGCACCGGGCCCGGCCGCCGGGGGCTGAGGAGGAGCCGCCGCCCGCCCCGGCAGCGCCGCCCGGCGCCCCCCCGCCGAGCCACGGCCCCTGCCCGGCGCTGCGGGGAGCAGCCGGGCCCCGCTGCGCCCGCCCGGGAGCAGAGGTGACCTCTGAGGGCCCGGGAGCGGGGCCGGCGGAGCGAGGGAGGGTTGCGGGGTGTTCCGAGCGCTGCCCGCGGGCTGGGCAAGCGGCTGCCGGGGCTGTCAGACCACCGCGGGCTGGCGGAGGCGGAGCGGCAGCTCGGGGGCTCCCGGGGGTGTCCCCGTGGGACGGTGACCTTCTGGGGAGATAAGATCCGTGCTGTGGCTCGGGGTTTTACTGCTGGCAGGGACAACGATCCACACGTTTCCCGGCGGGGACGCGTAGTTTCAGTTACGGTGTTGGTCTTGGTGAGCTGAAAAGTTTGGCAACTGGAGGCTTTGCTGGGCCCTGGGTTAGCTCAGTCTGTTCCTACTTCGCCTTCGCTGCTGTAAGGCAGGGATAGTATTTCCCTGGCCAAGCTGCATCATCCCATCAATTAACAAAAAGACAGTGATTTGCAGCTGCAAGATGCCAGCGAAAATGACAGTGCAGTTTTCCTTCAAAATGTCACCTGTGCCAAGCTCAGCATTTCCATTCAGCTTGTGACTGAAGCCTTTGCAGTCAGCTCAGCAGCCTGCTGGTTGCCCTCTCCTTGGGCAGGTCCCTGGCGCTGCAAAAAGCAACTTTGCTAATAATTTTTGTAGCAGCAGCAGCAGCATAAACGTTGTGTGGTTGGCGTGGAGCCACAGTGAGTCAGGTTTGGCTTTGGGCAGCTGCCTGGAGAGGGAGAGAAGACGGGTCTGGAGTCCAATATTGGCACAGGCAGCCCCGAAGCTCACGTGCCAGTGCAGCCTGAAATGCTGTAACCACGTGGAGCCTACAAAGAAGCAATGTGTGCCAGGGAGGCTGGCTGCACCTGGAAGGCTCAGAATAGGGGAGAGTGAAGCTGTGGCTTCCTCTGGGTCTGTGGTTGGTGGGAGGCTGCTGTTGTTACCCCATGGAATAGGTTGCTTCTGGGAGTACTTGGAAGGACAGGCTTTTGTATGCCTGCTCCCTTGTCTCCAAGGGGCTCAGTTTCTTAGTGCATTAAGATTGAAGCAATTCTTTTAGAGAAATACATTGGGAAAAATATTAGCAGCTGTGGTTCTTGTCACTTCTTGATTCTTGCACTTCAAAGACACACCTGCACTGGACAGCCTGTTGCCTGGCATTGGGGAGCACCAGTGACTGTCTGCAACTTGCTCATCCATTGCCTGGGGAAAGCTGCCTGAGGATAATTAGGCAAATGCTAATCATTTGTCAGCATCTCTACTTCACTTCTCAACACACTGAGCTTATAACTAGGGAAGATATTGGTTGGTGCAGCTATTGACACACTTCCATCTCCCCCTGCCCACTTGTCTGGTCTTGGGTTTAATTGAGGAGGGAGAGGATAACTTGTATGTGTCCTGCACAAAAGGTCACAGGGGCAGCTTTAGGTGCTACTCAGACATCCCTGGTAGATGACTGGGGTTCTTTAACTGGACAGTTTAACCATTTTCCTCTCTATTAACCTTCTCCATGGGATTTTGTTGGTGGGTCACGGGGAGCTCAGAAGTTAAAGGGCAGCTGATTTCTCCAGGGCCAGGATCAACGGGCTGCATTGTGCTGGTCTCAGCAGAGGGGGAACAGAGCATTGTGAGAGCCACAGGAAGGCAGTCCTTGCTCTTTAGTGCTCTAAGCTGCTTGGACAAGTCCCAAGCACTGGCCCTTTCCAGCTGCACGTGATAACAGATTGTCAGTGGGAATTTGCTTTCGAGTTCTCTGGCCATGGGCAGTGAAGAGTGGAAGAGCACTGGCTGCTCCTGGCTGGTGGCACAGGGCAGGGACAGCAGAACACGTTTCCCAGCTGGTTCAGATCTTCCTGTTGATCTTGCCTTTCTGGAAAGTTTCTCTCAAGGAGGCTTCAGGCAAAATCAGCAAGAGGGACTCGTTCTGGGAGTGAAGCAGATTCGTCTCCAAAGCAGAGACAGGGCAGAGCACAGGGACAGCTGCCTGCCACCTGCCTTCCCTTCACCCACGGGACAATGCTCAGGGGCCCACCTCATCCTGCACTTCTGACCTGGCTACAGAGGGGAGGGCTGTGGGTTGTGGATTTCCTCCTTTTTCAGAATTGGAGACCCACCATTTGACTAATTCTTGTTGTTTATAGCACATGGATCTAAAGGACTCTTTGTGGCACCCTTGAGAAGTCCCAGTTTCATGTTATTGTGACCCCAGCTCAGGGCTCAGTGACCCAGAAAGAGCAGGTCACACCCTTTAAACTGCCTCTGATCAGGATGCTCGGTACAGTTTTTGTGATTGTTGAGTATTTGGGTTTGTTTTTTCCCTCAGCAACTGCTTTTGCTTAGAGACCTTTGCTTCTTGAGCCAGAACCTGTCTTGAGATCCCCACTGAAAGCTGTAGGGGAGAAGGCAGCAGGTCAGGATTAGAACACGATCCTCTCATTTGCCTGCAGATGTTGTTCTCAAAGGTGCTTATGGGAAGGAGAAACTATTCAAGTAAAGCCAGAAGGCAAGTTCAGCACTAGTGCCTGCCTCTGCCAGGAAGGTTTTGTCCACTCACACTAGGAGGAGGTTTGGCCCAGGGAGTGGAAGCCTGGGGTGGGCACAGCGTGGCCCTTTCACCACTGCCGAGCTGCTCTGCCTGTCTCCACTTGCTTTTTGAGAGGCTCCTGCCTGTGTTGGGTTCATTCCTTGGCCAACTCTTTGTCCCTGGTGCTGAGAAAAGCCCTGTCCTTGTCCCTCAGGAAAAGAATTAACAAAACACAGAAGCAAGGAAGAAAAGAGCTTCGATTTCCAGCTTTGCGTTTGCATGGAAATGCATTGTGCAGCACAGGGAGGGAACAGAAGGCCAGGATCCCAGGCTGCTGGGCAGGCTCTGTCACAGCTGAGCTCCTGTCACCCACACAGTCCATTTAGTGCCTGGATTTGAAAAGTTTCCTAGTCCACAGCCTTAACTGATCCTTTCTAGGGGTGTCATTGCCCAGGCGGCAGCTGAGCGGAGCATCGGGAAGGTGAGGAGGAAGGTGCCTGCCTGGCCCCGGCTGCCTTTGGGGAATAGTGATGAGGAAAGGGAGTTAAACTCTTCCATCTTGTCCTGATACTGCAGGAATGAAGGAGAGTGCACTGGAGGCTTTAGAGAAACACAGACAAGTGTCCTGATCTTTGCAGCTGCAGGATAATGATCAGAAACAGAACACAGCTACAGATGGTTTTGCAACAACTTCCCCAGCAGTGGCTGCTCGGCCATGGCACAGAGGATAACAACTGACCCACAGCACTGCTCCTCTCACTGCCAGCTGGGACATACTTAGTGATAAGACAGAGAACTTACCTCAAAAATAAACATTTCACCACTTTTTGTGCGTTCCCATGGAAATACACAGAAGAGATCACATCAGGGTTGCTGCTTTCACCCTCTGAAAGTGAAATGGCATTGTTGGTCTTCAGTCAGTTCTGCTGAGCACCTCCCAGGCTCCAGCAAGCCTTCCTGTGGTGCCAGTCAGAGAGTCTGAATGCTGGAGCCAGGAGATTTTTTAGATTCAGAAAACAGACAGAAATAGCTTTCCCTCATTGCCTGCCTTGCCAGTCCTTCTTCTTCCTGTAGTAAAACCAAAGAAGGGCAAAAGTGTCCTGTGTTTTTTTCCAGGTTAGTCACTCCTGCATTTTAGTGACAGGTCTGGGATGGTTTGGGTGAGTGTGTCCTGGGGAGATGGAGCTATGGATGGTCAGCACATGCACGGACCTCGCTTTACACTGTGCTGAAGGGGAAGCCAAACCAGTCTCTATGTTTCCCTCTGGCTTCTGATCCACTTCACAGTCTAGTTGAAGGACTTGGATGATGCTGGCTTGGCATTACAGAATAACATTCAGCTTGAGCATGAAACCTCACTGGGAATGGGAGCACACAATTACAGGCACAAGATACAGGGCCACCAGGTCCTGCTGGAGCCACACAGAGGATCATCCTCACAGTGTATGTTCTGGTGGCTTATCCAGCCCTCTGAAGGACACCAAGCAATGTGGTTTCTGCCACTTCCCTTCCAGAGAGCCTTTGTCAGCCAGATAACACCAGCCATGAGGAAACATTTTCCTGCTCTGCAACCTCATTTCCAAACACGTTCCACGTTAACCCATTCCTGCAGTTTCCTCTGAGGATGGGGACACCAAGGAATTAAGGGCAAGATGCTGCAGGTTTTTGAGCAAGTGATGGGCTGTAAATACAGCTATCAGCATCCTGCTGGTCCAGCAGCTTTGCAGGACACTTGCCAACGTGCCTCTCTCACCACATCTCTCTTTCCTCTGCTTACAGCTGCCCTGATGTCTCTGTAAATTCACCCTGGCACTTCATTTGAGGAAAAGATCTACTAAATCAAAAGCTTCCTCTGCTCTTCCCCTTCCCATCCTTCCCTCACGATGGCATCTGACAGCCCCGAGTCCCTCATGACCTTGTGCACCGATTACTGCCTTCGCAACCTGGAGGGGACCCTCTGCTACTTACTGGACAACGAAACCCTGCGGCTCCATCCTGACATCTTCTTGCCCAGCGAGATTTGTGACAAACTTGTCAATGAGTAAGTTTCAGGCTTGTGGAGAAGCCATTGTCTGGTTTGGGGTAGGAGCTGGGAGCATACTTCTGTAAAGAAAGAGATGGGAAAGGGGGGAAGAAAGGGTAAGAATCACCAGAACTGTTGTTGGTCTCTTTGGTTGTTTTCAATGAATCCTGGTATTGGAAATAAAGATTTGTATTAACTGCAGAAGGAAGTGCCCCCAGGAGTTATAGCACTTTCATTCTAGTTCCTGTGGAAATCACCATTCCCACATAGGTAAATCCAGTGTGAAACAGTTCCTGCTTCTTCCAAGAACATCAGTCAGCAACAAAGGAACCTTCCCATTTCCCACTGCTGATGCATTAAAACTCCCTCCAACCAGAGAAATAACAGTGCAAGGTGCTAAGAGATGTGAAATGTTAAGGCTGGTGCTCCCACAGCTGTACAGAGCAACCTGTTTCCAAGGGTTTACACTTTGCCTGTCGCAGTCTCTCTTGGCTGAGCTGCCCACAGGCCTGGCAGAGAGCTTTGGCCAGCTCATTTGCTGAAAATGCAAAATCAAATTACGGGCTTGAAACAGCTGAGGGAAAACAAAAAAGAAATCCTGGAGCCTGTGCCTGCCAGAATCCAGTTTGCTCACACACACACACGACCTGGCACAAATGTTTGTCTCAGATTTGCCTCAGGATTGCTAGTTGTGTGCAAGAAGAGGCAACAGACCCGCTCCCATTGCCCCACAGGCTGCTGTGGAGGGGCAGCAGAGGGGCTGGCTGTGCTTACTCACTTGGTCCTGTTTCCTTGTAACCAGGGAAGGTGCTGGAACTGTAGCTGAGTCTTTGTGTCACGCTGTGCTAATGCCATTGCCCCCATACAGGTATGTGGAGCTGGTGAAGACAGACAGCATCTTTGAACCCCATGAAAGCTTCTTCACCCTGTTCTCAGATCCCCGCAGCACCAGGCTGGCTCGGATCCACTTGCGGGAGCAGATTGTGCAGGACCAGGACCTGGAGGCCATCAGGAAGCAGGTGGTATTGCCCTGACAGCCTCCAGCTGCCTCTTCACACAGCAGCACTGCTGCATGGGCACCAGAGAGATACCTGGGCACTCAGAGACTCACAGGACACTCACTGCCAGCAGTGTGCCCTCGTGGCCGAGGGTATCCTGGGGTCTATTAAGAAGAATGTAAGGCAGCAGGTTGAGGGAGGTTCTCCTCTCCCTCTACTCTGCCCTGGTGAGGCCTCATCTGGAGTCCTGTGTCCAGCTTTGGGCTCCCCAGCTCAAGAGGGACAGGGAACTGCTGGAGAGAGGCCAGTGCAGGGCTGCCAAGATGCTGAGGGCACTGGAGCATCTTCCTTGTGAGGAAAGGCTGCGGGACCTGGGGCTGTTCAGCCTGGAGAAGGCTGAGGGGGACCTCAGCAACACTTAGAAGTACCTAAAGGATAGATGTCACAAGGATGGGGTGACACTATTTTCTGTAGTGCCCAGTGACAGGACAAGGGGCAATGGACAGAAGCTGGAACACAAACAGTTCCACTTAAGCCCAAGGAGAAACTCCTTTGGTGCTGAGGTGAGGGAGCCCTGGCCCAGGCTGCCCAGGGAGGGTGTGGAGGCTCCTTCTCGGGAGGTTTCCAAACCCACCTGGACACGTTCCTGTGCCCCCTGAGCCAGGGGAACCTGCTTTAGCAGGGGGTTGGGCTGGAGCAGCTCTGCAGGGCCCTTCCAACCCCCACCATTCTATGATTCTGTAATCCTTCACCAGCCAAATTCTCTTTGGGAGACCTCAGCTTCTTCCTTCTCAGCTGCCAAAGCTGCTAAGGGGAATGGGATGGGGATAGTGGTCAAGTTTGGTGATATGTGGTCTCAGGCTTTCTCAGCAGGAGGTTTTGTAGCAAGCAGTGTGGGCACTCTACCTGTGAAATATTTCTAACTTGGATTTCCCCTTTTCCAGGACCTTGTTGAGCTCTATTTGACTAACTGCGAGAAGCTCACAGCCAAGAGCCTGCAAACCTTGGTGAGCTTCAGCCACACACTTATTTCCCTCAGCCTTTTTGGCTGCTGTAACATCTTCTATGAGGAGGAGAACCCTGGAGGCTGTGAAGATGACTGTTTGGTGAACCCAACTCGCCAGGTCTTGGTCAAGGACTTTACTTTTGAAGGCTTCAGCCGCTTGCGCTTCCTGAACCTGGGTCGCTTGATCGAAGGCGTCAACGTGGAGACGTTGCTTCGGCCTTTGGCCTCACTTGCAGCTCTTGATCTCTCTGGGATCCAACTGAATGATGTGGGATTTCTGACCCAGTGGAAGGACAGTCTGGTTTCCTTAGTGCTTTACAACATGGACCTTTCAGAGGAGCACATCCAAGTGATTGCACAGCTTCGCAAGCTCAGGTCAGCAAATCTGTTCTTCCTTGTTTATCCTTTTCCCACTGATATGGAAAGGTCTTTTAGGACCTTTTTAGACCATTTCTACTTGCTTGCTAACACAGAGAGCCACTCACTGCTAGTTTCAAGTTATAAACCTTCCCATGATCAGGCTCATTCATTGACTCACTATGTGTCTGATGTGTTTAAAGCCAGCCAGCATTTTGCTTGCAAAAGGGCATCACTTAGCAGAAACTCCCTCTTGGAAAAACAACCAACAATGCACACCCCTTTAAAAAAACCCACACCATAACTGCACACACCAAGAACAGAAAAAATACCAACCCCAACCCAACCCACCACCACCCTCAGCCAAACAAAAGGCCAACTGGATACCTGAGAGATGGCAAAAAAACCCTAGAGATGTGTCGCTACAGCAATACAGTGATAATCACACTGTGAGACTCGGTCCTCCAAAGCACTTGTCAAACAGGAATGGCCAAAGTTTAAGCCTGGTTCTGAGATAAAACTGGGAAGAACTCTGAGCTCAGGCTGTCTGCTCGCTGTGCTCAGGGGAAGCACACTGCACAGGGATGCTGGCACCAAGGCAAAAGCAGAGTGCAGTACATAGACTCTCCTGACCTAACAGCACTGACAGTGAAATGACTTCCTGAAGCAGAGGTGAGACAGTTGCTATTCAGACTGCAGAGTAGCATCAGAAAAGTCATCAAGGACTTTCCAAGCCAAATAGAAGAGCCTTGCTGTTCTCCCAAAGGATGCTTGGCAGTGGCTTCAGTATAATCTCTAGTGCTTGCAAACAGTTAACATATGACCTCGAGTCTTGGGGAGTGACCTGGATAACATTTACTACATCTAAATACTTTTAACTCACAGAGATTTGCAATGAAACTTGGTCTGCAAGAGGTAGAAGACACTTTTGAGTGGGATGTTGGCACCTGTCTTAGGTAGTTTAGAAAAGTCACTCTCAAGAGCCTTAGCTACTGCTTGGCAGGCAAGAGCAGCCCCTCCCTGCAGAGGATGCCTGGCCAGTTTCTCCCACCACTCCCTTAGCATCAGGGCTTCTCCAAAGCTTGAGCATTTAAATACCTGAAGGAAATCAAGGCAGCTTAATAGCCTGGGGTGGAAGAAATAAATTGGGGAAGCAGACAAAAGCTTGTGTAACTTAATTTGTGGGATGAGGCAATGTGTTTCTGGGGTGCAAAGATCCTCTAGTGCATCTTGATCAGCAGGCAGAAATGCTCAGGTGGCTGCTCTGCTGGAACTTGGGAAAGGCAGAGCCTGGAGCAATTTCCTTTGGCATTTGTGGCCAAATGATTCATTGTGCTCCTTCCTCTGTAGACCTTTACCAGATATTTGTGTGCTTGGGTTAACACAGGGGCAGATCCTGCTGCCAGGTCCTACAGAGCCACATCCCTGTATCTGGTGGAGAAAATAACAACACAAGATAATAATCACACTTGGCTTGTCCCAGCTGATGCTTTCCAGGTTCTGAGCTGCCCTCTGTCCTTTGCAGGCACTTGGATATCTCCAGAGACCATCTGTCCAGTTATTACAAGTTCAAGCTGACCCGGCGGGTTCTAAACCTGTTTGTGGAGAACTTGGTCAACCTCACGTCGCTCGATATCTCAGGGCACACCATGCTGGAGAACTGCACCATCCCCAGCATGGAGGAGAAGATGGGCCAGACAAGGTAAGGAAACAGCTGGAGTCTGCTTGGAGGGACAAGGATGAATTCATAACAGCCTCCTCTAACTCTCCTAATTCTGAGTCTCATTAATACTAAACAGCAGGATACAGCTGATGCTAATTTCTCCTGATGGTAAAGACTGGCATGGTAATTAGCTGTGATTCCTGTGTGTAACACATGAAAGGACTTGTAAAAGTAAGAAAGAATCCATCTTACCTGCCTGCCATACACATCTGAAGAAGTGTTTCACTTCTTTTCCACACACATTTGTCCTGGAGTCTCTTGTAGTGCTTCATATTTCTTTTTCTGAAGAGGCTCTAAAGCCCCTTTTACACACTTTCTACACAAAACTTCCTTACCCTCACTGAAATCTGGGCTCTCCCAAGACAGAACAATCACTACACTACACTGAATCAATACATGAATGGACGAGTGCAAAGGCATATTTTCAGGTTTGACCAGGATAATGGGCAGATCAACCTTTGAACATCCTGGTGCACCTCAGGAGGGACATACTAGAGCTCTGCTTTTCCAGACCAGCCAAGAACTCTGCCCTCCTGTTCCTTGAGCACTTAGTACTGAACAAAACCAGACAAGTGGGATAGTACTGGCTCCTTTCCACCAGAAACGGTGAAAAAACACTGGCTCTTGGTCAATAGGAACACAGCAGCAAAGTTGGTGCTCTTGCACAACCACAGCAGCAGACTGATGATCTTCAGTCCAGTTTGGGTCAGTGAGATCCACAGAGGACACATTCACCCAGCTAGTGAATTTCCAGGGGAAATTCTACTTGGGAAAGCTGCATTCTGTCTGTGTGGATTCTTACTGCTGTTTCTGTTGAAAACATTTAGTCCTTCACTCAGGATCACCTGGGATAATGTGTGACACTTAGGAGAAGCTGACTGGCACATAACCCTTACTCTAGTCATGGAGCAGTACAGAGTGACTGGAGAGCTGATAGCTGTCTCTGTGGCAGGAGACACCTGAAGAAACACAGTACCAACATGACTGATGCCTTTGTTTGTTTGTTTTATTCCTCAGCATTGAGCCAGCAAAGAGCAGCATTGCTCCCTTCCGGGGTCTGAAACGACCACTCCAGTTCTTGGGGCTTTTTGAAACCTCTCTCTGCCGCCTGACACATATTCCAGCCTACAAGGTAATGAGGCTGGAAGGAATATTGGCAGTAGGTGCTTGGTAGAAATTGAAAGAAGATGAAAATTACTGTCTGCCAGTAGAGTTCTTGGGGTCTTGAGCTCTGACCCCTCAATAGCTGCTTGATAATGCAGGAAAACTGCCGGAAGGCAAGACCTGTGGTTCTTACAGGAGTTAAAAAACATGTCTGTTCATGAAGGACATGGAAAAACCATCCTGCCTGAAGGAGCAGAGTGTCTGTAACTACAAAAAAAAGGGATTTAGGACAACAGGAGTCTTACTTGTGAACAGCATCCTCCTGTCCCAAAGATGCCATTTCTGTCCCTCTGGGCTGAGAAGTGACTCGACCTCTTTGCTCTCATCCCGAGCCTCAGAGTAGCAGGGCAGAGGGGACTTGTACCCTTCGACCTTTCAGACTTCCCTTTTCATGATGGTTTTCCTCCTTCACCATTTCTTTTTTCCTCCATGCCAGGTGAGTGGAGACAAGAACGAAGAGCAAGTGCTGAATGCCATCGAGGCTTACACCGAACACCGGCCCGAAATCACTTCCCGGGCCATCAACCTCCTGTTTGACATCGCCCGGATCGAACGCTGCAGCCAGCTGCTGAGAGCCCTGCAGGTAAGCCTCGTGCCAGCACTTACCCTACCCTGACAAGGGAAGGTTCTGCAGTCCCAGTCTTTTCTTCACCCTGGGACACACCAGCTCAGGCCATTCTGGAGTTCTGGTAGCAGAACCAGGCACTTTGGTTTCACGAGTGTGTTCCTGCAGCGCCTGGGCCAACACCTTCCTTGCAGGCTTGTAATAGCCACCTTGAGAATCAACAGCAAGTCAGGGGCACTGAAGGTTCATGTCTCTTCTCTGCAGCTGGTCATCACAGCCCTCAAGTGCCACAAAGATGACAAAAACATCCAGGTGACGGGCAGTGCCGCGCTGTTCTACCTGACCAACTCCGAGTACCGCATGGAGCAGAGCGTCAAGCTGCGGCGCCAGGTCATCCAGGTGGTGCTGAACGGCATGGAGTCCTACCAGGAGGTCACCGTAAGAGCAGTCACAGTCTCCTCCACCTCCCATAGTTCCTCCTTCCCTGTATTAAGTTTTCAGCTTGGTTTTAGCATCTGGGTCTTCTGAGGCTCCAGGATGTGAGGCAAGGCAGCCACCAGAGAAGCTGCTGCCCTGATCTGCCCCCTGTGATGGGGATTACATGCAGGCTGCTCCTTATCCGTGTGATGTTCTCCAGAGCGAGGGGAAGGAAGTGATGAGAGCAAGGCTCCTTTTTATCTGATGGTAGTGGTCAAAGGGTGTATACAACACACAGCACAGATGTCCAGCACTGACTGTGGGGTGAGAAGGGTGCAGGCAGGGAGGTGGTGTATCAACAGAAAGAAACCTTAGCCCCACAGGCTATACTGGAAGCTGGCTGGTGGTACGATGCCACTGGGTTGCAGAATGGCAACTGCTGCATTGAGAGCTTAGAGGCAGTGAGGAACTGGCTTGGAAAGGGGATGGGCATTGTGTGGCCCCATGAGACCAGAGTGGCAGAGGGTTCCCACAGAGCTCAGCCAAAGCACGGTGCTAGACTGGAGGTTAACAGAAATTTAAGTGGCTGTAGTCAAGCAAGAAAATGGTTTCAGTACCAAGCAGCAAGGGAACATGAGGTGGGGTCCATGTTACTGCAGCCCTTGTCCCAGTGTTTGCTTCCTTTTCCCCCAGGTACAGCGAAACTGCTGCCTGACCCTGTGTAACTTCAGCATCCCTGAGGAGCTGGAGTTCCAGTACCGCCGGGTCAACGAGCTGCTGCTGAACATCCTCAACCAGAGCCGGCAGGATGAGTCCATCCAGCGCATCGCTGTGCACCTCTGCAACGCTCTGGTCTGCCAGGTGGACAACGATCATAAAGAAGCTGTGGGCAAGATGGGGTTTGTCATGGTTGGTATGGTCCCAAGGTGTCTGCTTATCCTTAACCCAGGCTTGCACAATTCCCTTGCAGCAGTCCACCAAACGCCTGTGGGCAGTGATCCAGCCCTGCAGTGGCAGAAGGGAACTAGTGTCCTGGCAATGCTAAGCTTTCCTGGAACCTACCCCACTGAGTGGCACCTTCCACTCACTTGCCAGCACTGGAAGTCCTGACCTCAGAGACAGGCCTGTGAGAGCAGGGAAGCGGTGGGACCTTATGCCTTACCTCTTTACCACATCCTGTTATTTCCAGGATGGTACCACCTTGTGACTGTCTCCTTCTGCATCTCCCTGAGTTTGCATCAGCTTCCAAACTCATGTCAACCCATATCCCTCCCCTTTAAACAAGCTGCAGAGCCCCCTGCTTTGGTGCAGTTACACCACTTTCCAGCCTTTGCCATACAGCTCAAAACTGAATTGCCTGCAGGCTCAGGGACTGTGACATAGTTCAGCTCTGTGAATAATTGCAACAGTGAACGTAACCCAGTCCCACTGGTTTAGGGAAAGATACCAGGAAGGTTCTCTACAGAGGATCAAAACTGTATATGCCTGCATATTGGCTGTAGCCAGCCCTGCAAGTACTACAGCAGTTAGTTTTAGCTTTGTGATTCCTGAACTGTTTCTCACTCTTCCTCTGCCCACAGACGATGCTAAAGCTGATTCAGAAGAAGCTGGCTGATAAAACAGTAAGTGTTTCCAAAAAAAACCCATATACACAGAGTATTTTCTCTTCAGTCTGACTTGGAGACCAGTCCAGAGTGCCAGCTCAGCTTGTCTAACAAACACAAGACTTGTCAGCTGGTGTTACCACAGACTTTCCTGTCCCAGGGTGAGGGCAGGGGAATGGGACAGGGGTGAAAAACGATTAAACTAAAAAAGCCCACTCACTGACAAATGGAAAGTGAATAACAAGGTGTTCTTACCTCTGGAGCCATATGGGGTGACACTGGAAACACAACTGGTTGTTCTGCACTGGGCTCCCACAAGCAAAACTGTGTGTCTGTCCCTTTCTCTTTGACTCTGTAGTGTGATCAGGTGATGGAGTTCTCCTGGAGTGCCCTCTGGAACATCACTGATGAGACCCCTGATAACTGTGAGATGTTCCTTAACTACAGTGGCATGAAACTGTTCCTGGAGTGCTTGAAGGTAAGTGTGGCTGGTTTCCTCCAGAGGAATCCTGACCTTGGCAGTGGAGAGGCAGGGTCCTGGGCAGGAGTGTGTTAATCTAGAATCAGTGCTTCCTACAGACAGAAAGGAAAAAGTTTCTACATTTTCTTCTCTCTCACATCCATCCACCCAACCCACAGAAGAAACAGAGAAACTTACCCTCAACACATCTTCCTCTTTCCCCATCTTGTACACAGTTCCCCTTAAGTAATCAGCAGGGGATTGGGAGCCCTGGTCTTGATTCTCTCATTTCATGTGTATCTTTAACACTAGAAACTCCATTTGGTACCTGCTAAAGAGCCATGGGCAATGAGCCAAAAGCACTCACCCTTTCTAGCTGTGCTCTATAACCTCTCTCCAAGGCTGTCTGTTCCCAGCATTATACTTTTCTGAAATCCTGTTCCTCCCTTTCTTAGGAGTTCCCAGAGAAACAGGAGCTGCACAGGAACATGCTGGGCCTCCTGGGCAATGTGGCTGAGGTGAGGGAGCTCCGCCCACAGCTCATGACCTCCCAGTTCATCAGTGTCTTCAGGTGGGTTCTTGGATAACAAACAGCTGGCCTGGGGCAGGGGGAGGGCTCTGGAGCTCTGCTCCTGCCGCACCTGGAGACTTTTCAACCTCTAACTGATCTCTTCTCTCTTGGCAGCAACCTGTTGGAGAGCAAAGCAGATGGGATTGAGGTATCCTATAATGCCTGTGGTGTGCTCTCCCATATCATGTTTGATGGTCCAGAGGCTTGGGGTATATGTGAGCCCCACCGAGAGGAAGTTGTGAAGAGGATGTGGGCAGCCATCCAGAGCTGGGATATCAACTCCAGGAGAAATATCAATTACAGGTGAGGAATAGAAACATTTGGCCCTCTGGCCTGGGAGCCAGGGTTGTCCCAGGAAGCAGGCACCAACAGAGGCAACAGGTGTTGGATTTGTAACAGCTGCATCCTTTCTGTGCAGGTCGTTTGAACCAATCCTTCGGCTTCTTCCACAAGGCATCTCCCCAGTCAGCCAGCACTGGGCCACCTGGGCACTCTATAACCTGGTCTCTGTCTACCGTAAGTTCCCTTTTCCAGATCACGTCCTGTAAAAGCTGAGGCTGTGGGTCTGAGCTTGTTAGCTGAAAAACCCTTCCCAGCTCAGCCAGGTAGATAGGGCAAACCTCCTCTGAACGCTGCAGCAATGTCCAGGCAGCACAGCCAGACAAAAACCACTGAGGCTGGGTGCTTAGGAAATTCCTCCAAGGTCTGGCTCCTTCAGGCCCTGCTCTGGTGTTCTCAGCCTTCTGTGTCTGCTGTTTCACAGCCAGGGCACCTCCAGCAGCTGGCTTCATGAGAAAGAAAAGTTTTGTGGCTTCTCCTTCCCCTCCTGTGAAGGTTCACAAGGATCTGTTTTATTCTGTTCTCTGCAGCTGACAAGTACTGCCCACTGCTGATCAAAGAAGGTGGGATTCCCCTGCTGAAGGACATGATTAAAATGGCCTCAGCAAGGCAAGAGACCAAGGAAATGGCCCGGTAGGAAACCAATGCTCTGTCATCAAACATTCCCTTTAGCTTTAGGTTTTATTCTCCTACATCAAGTAAGGTACCAAAAAAAGGCCTGTGCTGATGGGTACAAGGGGAAAGAAGCAAATACAAGATAAAGGCAGGAAAAAGTGGATGAAAACAGACTAGAGAGGTTTGTAGGTGGGAAATACACACAGGCCATTCAGGGCTGATGGGTGCAGGTTGGTTACAGATGTGGCTTGCTGGGCAGAGGAGCCACGTGGCTAATTGCATCTCTTACCCAGTCATCACTATTCTCTACACCTGTGTGGGCTCCCTGGCTGCAGAGTCACAGTGGCCTGTGAGTACAATTGCTGACTGCCTGGGTAAAGTGAGAGGGTTTTCCAGCAGGTGGGGAGAGCCCCTCACCTTTGTGAGCTTCCCCAACTTCCTTTGTTCTGGGACCTTCCTTCAGAGGTTTAAAAACCAACTGCAGGTTCTGAGCACTGTCAGAGCTGTAATTCCATACCTGTGGGGTGAGTGTTTGGCAGGTTAGTGATGGGTGGGGAATACATGGCCCTGGGTGGGCAGCAGGGGCTCCCCATGGCTGCTGGAGGCTGCAGAGGATGAAGCTCCTCGTTGGGCAGGTGGTGTGTGGTGATGGGACAGTGCAAGGATGGGAAAGGAAAGGAAGAGGAGCAGCAGGGACAGGTGAGAGCAGAGGGAATGACAAACACCTGCACACGTGTGCAGCCTGATGGGATTCAGTTACCTGAGGATATGAACAAATGGTCCCATCTGGATCTGGACATAAACTAAAGTGACTTGAAATCCTGAGGGGATGAGCTGTGAGCTGCTTTTGGGGGAGTACTGTGGTTTTGACACGATGCCTGTCTCTGAAGAGGCTGCAAAGAGAGATCAGGCCTGCTGGACAGTTCTTGCTTTACTGTCCCACAGCTGTCATGCAATAAGCTTTAAACTCAACCCTCTCTCCTTGTCCTTGTTTTATCCATAGGAAAGTTATAGAGCACTGCAGTAACTTTGAGGAGAACATGGACACTTCCAGATAGAGGCAATCATCCAATGCCTCTTGCCAGCACTGTATCCAGCTTCTCTCTAATTCACTGTATATAGGGAGGACTCTTTCTTACCAACTCACCTGTTGGAAGGAAACTTGATGTGTGTGTGTGAGACCCTCAGTAGATGAAGGTGAAGAGGGGAGGGGGGGGAGGGACTTTTTGCACAACAAAATGCTTTCCTTAAACTAGTGGACTTTTTTGTTCTGTTATGAAGTTTCAGGTTGAAGTTCTGTGTGTATGACTTCTGTATAAAAAGAGAACAAACAAAAAACCCAACAGAGACACCTACAGTATGTATCTTTTAACCTTTTCCCTTTAGACCACACAGAGAGCCTCAGATGGTAACGAGCTTGAAGGCTTATTGGTGGGATGTTAGTGTGACATTTTTATTCCCCACTTTTTAGAAGGTTCCCTTTTGCTGTCCTGCTTGAGGCCCTGTAATGTCTGCACAACGTCAGTCCTCAACTGGTCTTGGCTGCTCAGTGGGGTTACAAGCAGTGATGAGCTACTGATTTGGTTAGAGAGGTTGAGGGACACGATACCAGAGAGTTTAGACCAAAAGGACTGACCTTTTGAGTGTATTTGTAAGTGGAGGAAATGGAGAAGGAAGATCTTTGAAATCAAATTGCTCCCTTGAGGCTTTTTTCGTAGAAGACTCACATTCATGGAAGCACTCCTAACTGTATGTGCAAGACATTCCCATCAAAAGTCAAGAGGTTTTGTCCCCTTTGGCAGCACAGATCTGCCACCCCCCTCCCCCCAGCCTCCTGAGGTCAAGGATGACCAGTAAAACCAGTTACACATCCTTGCAACACAGAGCTTTTCTCTATAAGGGAGCCTGTGCAACAAAGAACAAGGTTTGTTCACAAAGGGCTACACATCTTAATTCCAGTCCTTCACCATCTTTTTAGTTGTGTTAAGTCCCATGGGGAAGGGCTACAAATACCAGAGGAATTTCCCCTCTGCACAATAAGCTCAACTGGGCCCCTGTCTGCAGGGGCCTGTGGGAATCCCAGTACCAGACTGGAGCTGTTCTGCTCCTTTCAGTCTGTATCAGTACAAGCTGTGCTCAGTGGCAAAGGAACCTCCCTTTATGGGATGCTCACTGGAGCTCAAATGCTGTAGGTGGAGGTGCTGAAGCCCACTCCTGAGCCTGGGGAGTCTCTGGGCACCCTTTGGAGGGTAAGCCCATGAAACAGCACCTCTAGTTCCACCCCAACACCTTCCCCTTCTTTGGGGAAGCAGAAGGTCCTCTCCCATCTGCCTCCCCCCACACTTCCCAGTGCAACCCCACTCATGTCAGCAGCATTCCTCCAGTGGGTGTGCTGTAGGTGAGAGTCCCACTGAGGTGGTCTTCACTTGTAAGGCTCCAGACCTATAAAGGCACAAGAAGCCAAAGGCCCAGGTTTGCCTCAGAGCCAGGCACTTGCCACCGCAGCAGTCCATGCTCACAGCCCTCTGCTTGCCACACTTCTTTCACAACTCACAAATCTGCCCTTCAAAGGGGTTTGGGTAAGATTTTATGTCTAGTAGCAGTAAGAGGAGACCACGGCCACGTGAGTTGGGACATTTCAGGCCTCTGAGCACAGTAACCCTTGCTGCTCTCTTCCCTGGTGTACATTGCTCTCAGATTTGACTTGCTGCTATGAGGTTCTAACAATGCTCAGAGTTAATGTTGTCATTGCTGAGCACGTTATAGACAGATCCTAGATACACAAACTGACACTTTAAATGCCAGAACACAGCTGCCCTGGAGAGGTTTACTTCTGCCAATATGGTGTTACTCAATGTCTTGGGTTTTTTTTCCTTTTTAACCATATGTCATTTGTTTTGATATTGTGAGATCTGTACTTCTTTTCTTTTAAGTGTTTTTCAAACTTATATGTATTTTTGTGTCACTTTTGGATTGTTTTCATACCATTTGCAAAACTTGACAAATTACACTTCTCTTTTTGTTTTGCAGTTGTTTGGTTGAAATTGTATTTCCCTCATTCCTGTTCCCCAAGAACTTGGTGTCCCTGTGAGCTTTGAGACAGGGAAGCTTATTTCAGGATCTGCTTTTCTGTATAACTTTTGCTAATCTTCCTTCTAGATAGGTAAAACCAAGATGGGCTGCAAATCCTGCCAGCCAGCTTTGGCAGTCAGGCTGTGCTCATTTCATCCTCTGTTTAGTGCTGCTGTCCTTTTGAAGTTGTTTCATGTGATGGTGCCACCCATTAGGCTTTCTCCCTTCCTAACGCCTGTCCAGTGAAAGCTCCTGTTGCTCAAATCTTGACTCACAAAGAGCATCAAGATCCTGACTGATGTGACAGTGGGAGCAGAAGGGGACCCATCATGGGCAGGAGAGGTGTCAGAAACCCCTGTGCCCAAAGTGCAGGTGCCATGTTGGGAAACAGCTGGAGCTCAGGAACTCCTGCCTCAGTCTTGCCTTGCAATCAGAGCCAAACAGTTGGGCTTTATGGTGAGACTTCAGCACAACCACATCAGCTGATGGCTCAGTTCTATTTGCCTCCAGACCCCAAAGGTTTGGGTTTTTCAAACCAGTGCCCCTACAAGTTCAGCTGTTACTGAAGTCTCACCTACTGCAAGCTGGGCCATGGTAGCTTAATCTAAGATCCAAGCTGCATCAAACCTTTGTTTCCCACTATAAAGATAACCTCTGTCCTCACTGCTCACATCTCATTGAGCTGTACCTGAACCAAAATAAAAAGATGTACAATTCCCAGAGGTCACTGGAGTTAGGCCAGCCTGACAGAAAAGCTTAGCTTTCTGAAATCTGTCACTGATCCCAAGGGAAGTGGGAACTAAAACTGGTCTGTTACAGCTACACCTGAGATTTTGAGTCAGGCCACCAGCAAGGTAAATTCCTGAGACAAGGTTTTCAAACCAATAGCATCCCTGTTAGAGTAGCTTTGGCTACAAGCTTCAGTGTCCAGGCCAACAAACTTTGTGAGCTGAAAAATAACATTTGCTTTCAGTAAGGAGCAAAAGAGAGAAAGGTATCCTCTGACCACCTGGGAGTAATGCAGGATTGCCTGTAACTGGGAGTCTGAAATGAGGTTTCCCTGACTGAAACAACAGGAGCTGAGGCATAATGCACATACCATGACCTGAAAGCCCCCTGTGGAAACAAAGAGGAGTTACTGGATTGCTGCCATAGATCCATCAATCAGGACAGGAGAGCTGTCTGCAGCCATCATACCACTGGTCTGCAATGCAGGGGAGGCCACAGTGGCTGATTTTTTTATGAAGGTCTGATGTAAAGGGGGAGGTTGGATATGCTGAAATGCCTCACCGTTAGAGAGAAGCTTCTTAGGCCTTCAGGCTTTGCTGGATCAAATTAATGAATCAGGAGACTCCAACTCCACATAAAATTATGGAGCCAATGACCAAGCCTGCTCAGAAAACTACAACAGGGTTCTGTCTGTCAAACAAAACTCCAGCTGGGTAGAAACTCATTGTGGAAGGATACAGCAGAGGGGCTTCTTGTGCTCTGATAGCTGTTCTCCCATTTAGACTTTTACTCTTGTTTTCACTACTACATTTCTCCTAATACCAAAAGCTTGGTAAGCAAAGCAGAAACACAACTCAGGAGTTCTCTGCAGAGACTGTGCCAACAAAGGAGCCCTCTACCTTGACTGGGTGTAGTTTCCTTCCTGGTGGGAGAATGTCTCCTTCTTCCCTGGCCCAAGTCAGTGCCACAGCAGTCCTCAGTGTGCAGTGTCAGGTGGCTGCCACCTTCTCTGGAATAGATAAGAGAGCAAATTAGTGGGCAACTTTCCACAAGTGCTTCCATTACACAAGATATGTGGGAGGAATTGCTTATAATGGTTGGTGTGTACTTTGGTGATGCACAACACCCAGCAGCACCAGGCTTTCTCATCTAGACCAAGCCAGGAAAGGTTAGCACTGATATTCGTGGCAATTAGCAACATTGCAGATAATTAGTGTGCACAAGGGCTGCTGTTACCCTGCACCTACCTACCAGCTGAAACTGTATTTGTTCAGCACTGACTCCTGCCCAGCTTGTCAGCTGGGTTGGGCTTCTGCTGCAGTCACTCTGGTCTCTGCAAAAGATGAGTGGGAAGAAGTCTTGGAGCTGTGAGCCCATTTCCCTCTCATCACACAACTAATTACCAGTAGGACAAGAGCTATAGGGGCACTGCATTCAGGCACTATCCACAGAAAACATGTTTTCTTGCGGCTGTTGAGGGAGGAGCCTGTCACAACCCAGGTGTTAGAGAGTAGCTTGTGCTAGAAAAAGAGAGAATTAAAAGTAGGGAAACAGCTGGTCTCCACGACAACCATGTGTCTGAAGTACAGAGGGTAATGGTCCTCAGGAAGGGAGGAAATCAACACGGGGGCTGGATGAGAAGACAGCACTTAAAAAGAGGAATGAGGGAGGTTTCCTGTTGAACTGAAACACTTCTGCTTTAGCAGACTGTTTTGATTTCATATATTTGTCACTGACTCTCTCTGTAATTCTTGTTTTTAAACCAGAAGTTTTTAAGCTAACCCTGTATCTATTTCCTTGTTTTGCTTAAGGAGAATAACCTCAGTTCCACTGAGCAAGCATCTGCTTTTACTCTGTCCATTGACCTGCCTGATGTTGAGAGGCCTGGTTCAAATGTTTGTACATGGTGAAACCAAGCAAAAAAAAAAAAGAAAGAATGCACAACTGTTGCTTCCTTACAATTCTGAATGAATTAACTTTTCTGTTGTATCCATTGGATACCCTCTGTGTATTAAACCTAGTGCTTAACAATGTCTTCTCCCTTTGGTCTGTGGATGTGGTTTCTTTACGTACATTGCTGGTGCATTTGCTGTCACATATTTCATTAAAAATGAAAGGAACTGCCATGTGTTGGTGATGCAGTCCAGTGGCTTTTCCTTTCATCACTCCAAGGGACACAATGCTGTTTGTCAATGGAAAAGAGGCGTGGGGGAAGAGTGTATTGTTAGGGAATTATGTGAGAGGAGAAGGAAAAAATCAGAACAGGATTTGAGTGTGCAGCTTTGCCTCTGAACTCTGTAACAGATCTGGGGCTTGCATCCCACAGCCTGAGCTTTGTAGGTGGGCAGGAGCTGAGTTACTTCAGAAAAGACTCTAGCTTAAACCAGTCCATCTGCTTTAAGGCCAGTGTGACTTTAAGAGGCTGGTCCTGCAAGGGTTCAACTCGGTTCCTTCACTGGTCACTATAAACTACAGGATCAAACTATAGGAGGAATTGTGTGAAACTCAGCTGCCTTTAGGAAGCTGACAATGTACCAGGTTGGCAAGAGCACAGAGAGATACTTCAGGCTTCCAGCAGCACAAAATTCTTAGCTAAGAATCCAGCAGCTTGCTAATAGAGACCTTCTGGAACTAGGCCTAATTCCAACCAGTCATTTAGGTTGAAACCCTTGAGACAAAGATAAGCTCTGATCTCTGCAAGACAGCTTTCAAAGCTGTGAGGAGAGACAGAAAGTGTAACATGCACCAAATCACTCCAATCACAAAGAGAATAAGGATACTTCCCTTAGGACAGATTATTCTAGAACATCAAAATGTTTCTCCTTCCAAGTGGGCAGCATTATTACCACTCAGATTGCCTTCATTACCCTTTAACATTTACCCCTCTCTGCAAGGAACAGAAAGACACTGCCCACCTTTTCTTTCTGTTTGTAGACAGAGGCTGATGTTATTGCTCTGAGCTTCCTGCTGTTCTGAGAGGCTTCCTTTGCAACTCAAGCAAAGGGAAGATTTTCAGGGTATTTAAAGCAGGCAGACAGGAGCAGGACCATCTCACATACAAACTCTGTGAGGTTGGACAAGCACTGATGCAGTCCCTGAGGTGTCTGAAGGAGGATTTCTGTAGGCTTTGCATTTATCTAGAAAGGAAAAAGACAGCAAAAGGATTTAAATGACTGTTGGAAACTTAGACTATTTCAACACAGCTGTCTCTGGTGAATCATTAGAATGACCTGTACAGGCAGGTGCTTCCCTGGAATAAGCAGGTGGCCACTGACTCACTTAAAAAAGACTAAAATAGCCAAGAACACCTCATTTGTGGGCAAACAATACCAAGGAATCAGCTACTTTTCGGGTGCTTGAGGATAAATTTGCAAAGAATGTGATTTTTCTTCCCAAATTTGTACTGGGAGAGAAGGTAATGAAAGCAGTGAGATACATCTGTGCTAAAACTGAAGACAGTTTAAACAGAAAACACTCATTTATGCACTTTTACAGGCCTGTGGCAAGATTCATTTCCCCTAAACAGACAGACACTCAAAGTGTAATTGACATCTAAGCTAGTCTCCTTGGCTTTTTTTCTTCTTATTGTTGGCAAGAGGTAAAAACACATCTGGGGTGCAGTCCAACTACTTTTAGATGTCTGCTTTCAAAGGACCATTCTCTAGACGGGCCCACTTCCCTCTGCTGCTGTGAGGAGCTCAAACCCCAGCCCTGCAGCCTCCTGCCAAGTTATGTCAGATACTTTATGGCCCTCGTTTGCATTAATAGGGCTAGCTAAATGCATTCAACCAGGCACAACCTCTTCATTTCTGCCTAGGGGATGGAAATCAAGAGATTAAACAATCAAATTGGCGAGCCCAGAGTTAAAGCCCTGCAGTACAACATCTCACCCAGGCAGCACCTTGAGCCCTCACCTCCGAACCTCCTGCCTCTGCCAGACCCGGCTGTAAGCCCCAGAGGCTGTGCAGAGCCCGGGGGTCTGGCTGGGAGGGCACAGGGGGGCTGAAGACCCCCGAGGTGGCGCCCCAGCACCGAGCCTGGGCAAAGCACGGGCAGAGCAAGGGGAAGGAAGGAGGCCCGCGGGCCGCAGCCGAGCTTCCCCCTGCCCATGCAGCGACCCCACTTGGGGACAGCCGAGCTGGAGGTGCGGGAATGCGGCCCGGGTCACGTCCGGGGCGTTGAGCAGGGAACGAGCCCACTGCCAGCCCCGCCGGGCCGCGCCGGCTCCGCCTCAGGCAGCGCCCGCCCTTCCGGGCCGGCGGGCGCCATGGGGGCCGGCGCCATGCGGGTGAGGGCGGCGCACACGGCCGGCAGCGGGGCCGCGGCGCTGGCGCTGCTGCTGCACCGCACAGGTGAGGCGAGGCGGGGCCGCCGCGGGCCTCCCTCAGCCCCGGCCCTCCCTCGGCCCCGGCCCGGCTGGCTGCTGGCCCCGGGGAGGGGGCGGCCTGGGGCCGGGCCGCGGGCCCGCGCTGAGGACGGGCGGCCGCGGTGGGGCAGCGCGGGGGTTCGCCCGGGCTCTGGCCCCCACGGGCCCCCCTCAGGCAGAGAGGGCCGTGAGCGGGCTCAGAAGCGCCATCCGGCCTCCTTCTCACCCTCTCAGCCCGATTTTTTCTCTCCACCTGTGTTGAGGCCAGTGAGACAAATCCTGAACGCTTCCCTCAGCTCTCCCCTTTCTTTGTGGTACCTTTCAGATCTGCGGAAGCGAGTGGAGCGCGGGGAGCTGCTGCAGCCGCTGAGCTTCGCCTCGCTGGTCCTGTGCTCTGTCCTGCTGTACTTGAAGGTGTCTCTCATGGATCCGGGCTTTGTTACGCCTGAGGAGGAAGTGGAGGTAGATCACTTCACGAATGGAAGAGCGTGGTCAGGATACAACATCTATAGGCTTTTTTTTCCCCACACTGTGACCTAAGAACCACCTGAAACAAATGGTGGTGCAGTTGGTGTAAAGGAAACATACACAGAGCACTGGAGATCAGGCAGTCTCCAATTCATGTTCTCTAGCCACAGTGTCTTTCATACCATGCTCCTGTTGTAAACACACTGTGCCGTTAGAGTCCTCTGTTGCATTGGAGGCTGCAGGACCCTATGGAGTGTACACATGCCTTGTCTTATGCTGAGCACCACTAAGTGGTACAAAAATCCTGAATGGAACAAAAAGTGTGGACCAAAGTGCTCTCTGCAGCTCTATCCATCGAGCTGTTTATAGATGCCCTCTCAGAGGACATGTACACAGACAAGTTAGTGAGGTAACTGTCAGTACAAAGTTTCATTAAGGGAGAGGTAGTCTACTGCAGGTTCACTGCAGGATTGTGCAGGACAAAAGCATTATACATTTCAATCATCCATCATTAATGTGAACATCGGCTGTGTTATGAATAAGTGGCACCTTCTTATACTGGGAAGACATCATTGTCTTTGGAAGTGAAGTCTAACCTTGTTGACTTTTTGTCCCAAAGCATAGAGTTGGGATCAGTGTGGCATCTTGGCCACAATTATTTCTGCCTCTGTGCAAATGTTTTTTGATGGCTGTGGGAGCCTGTTCTCTCTTGCTGTACTTGAGCTGTCTGCAGTGGAATTTCATGCCACAGTATTTATACAGCAGCTTCTACAGGAATTCTGAGGGATTACTTTAACTTTCCTAATGACAGAGATAGCCAGCACTATGTAGCTATTAACCCAGAAAGCTCAGGCATGCCCAGTGCAAGAACAGCTGCTGTACTTCAGGTAGCAGCACACAAAACCTCCTTAGTCATCCCTTTTCTCTTTTCTTAATAGAGTGAGGAACAAAGCATGGTGATCCCTCCAGTTCCCAGCCCGGTGAAGATGCGGCGCTGCGGTTACTGCATGGTGCAGGTATCTGTGCTACCAGAGGAAGGGGCTGAGGCATTTGCAAGCAACACCTTTGTTCAGCTGCTGTTGCCAGTGCTTTTCTACTCTATCATTGCTGCTCATTGCTCAGTGGTTTGGAGGCATGGCAGATCTGATTAATTCTGTCAAAGGGTCACCTTCCTGCTGAAAGACCTCACATAAAAAGTAAACACCACTAGCAGATTGAATTCCAATACAGTCCTGAATTGAAAAGTGGTCCTAGCTAAAGGTGGAATAGTGACAGACATCAGCATGTATGCTTGTTTTCCAAGGCTGAAACAAATCCCTCCTGGCTCACAGAAAACAAGGATCTTCTTTTACCATGGGAAAATTGCATCCTACGTTTTCACTGCCATGTCAGACCTTACAGTATTGTCAGAAAGGTTATTTGGAAGATATCTTGACAGTCAGAAAAGCAGCTGAGCAAAAGACTTAAGAACTGCTTATAGCTGTGAGCTTTTTCAAAGGCCTAAACCCAACAAGATGTTAGCCACTGAGTTGTAAAAGACAGCATGAAGGAAAAATTAGAGCAATTAAATGAGCTCTTACAACTGTTTGCCTAAAGCCCAGAAGTGCCTGCTTTCAGAGCCATCCTCATCAGTTTAATCAAATCAAACATTATCCCAGCTTCCATAAATTCCTGAAGATCTACCAGGAGGAGCCAGCTTACTGCAAGAGGAAAAGCTGGCAAAACATACACAGGCTTCAGGGAACAAATCCTCAAAGGCACATTCATATAACTTCTCTCAGCCACATCTTTCATCTGCTGTATTTGTGGTACTTAAGCTGCTTTCCTGTGCCCGTGTCTGTGCTCACACAGATGCAGCCCTGTAAAGGCTTCCCATCCCAGCCCAATTTCCTCAAGATCTACGACCCTAGTGTTTTACCTCACCACTCTGCTCATGCTTTCCTGAACAGGACAGGCTGGCTTCCTAGAAATAGGTAGATAATAAAGAAAATGTAGAGCTAGAAGTAGTGTGGGAGAGTCATTTAAATTGAATCTCACTCACTTGGATCTGTACCAGGGGCATCATGATCCCCTTTGTCTTAGCAGTGTTTTTGTTGTGCTGTTATGCCCCAAAATGGTATGATTTAGGGACAGTAGTACTGTGGAGGAAGATGGTATTGCATGATCTTCCCATCTGCCAGAGGGAGTTACAGCAGTGGACTATTGCAACTGTTTTGGGTGGTTTCATCTTTCTGTCTTGCAGCAACCGATGCGAGCCAAGCACTGCCAGCTGTGCCAGCGCTGCGTCCGGCGCTACGACCATCACTGCCCCTGGATTGAGAACTGTGTTGGAGAGAAGAATCATCCCCTTTTCATAGTCTACTTGAGTGTGCAGCTTGTTGTTCTGCTGTGGGGAGGTCACGTTGCTTGGTGAGGCCTGGAGGCAGCTTTTGGACCCCTGAGATTGCTCCTAGAACTCCTCCAAAGGGTTTCTGTAGAACATGGCAGGGACTGGATGGGCTTGGGCTTGGCTTTGTACCTTCACCCTCTTTTGCATCTTGTAATCTGCTGAGGGGCAAAGAAGGTGATGGATAGCTGGTAGGGAGAGGTCAATCTCTTCTCCCCAGTAATGAATGACAGGACAAGAGGAAAGGGGCTCAAGTTGCCTAAGGGGAGGTTTAGATTGGAGCTGAGGCAGAACTTTTCCCCCGAGAAGGTTGTCAGCCCCTGTGCCAGGCTGCACAGGGAGGCGGTGGAATCTCCAACCCTGGAGCTATTGCAAAGCCATGAAGCTGAGGTGCTGAGGGCCATGGGTTAGTGGTGGGCTGGGCAGGGTGAGGGGAGGGCTGGGACTCAATCTTAACTGTCCTTTCCAACTGAAATGAGTCACTGATTCAGAAGTTAAGAATCAAATGTACCACCAGATTTCCTTGGCTTCTGAATTAGCTCTACAATGTCAACCATGAATTTATTTCTCTTTAAATTGAAAGGTCAGGCCTCTACTTTGAACAGTCCTGGGACTGGCTGCAGCACAACATCTTCCTCCTCATATCCTTCCTCCTGATCATCATATTCACCATTGTTGTCCTGCTGCTGCTTGTGTCCCACCTCTACCTGATCTCCTGCAACACTACCACCTGGGAGTTCATGTCACATCATCGCATCTCCTACCTGCGACACTCTGACACAGAGAATCCCTTTGACCAAGGGATAATCCTCAATCTCTGGAGATTCTTCTGTTCATGCCACCTCACTGCATGGGAGAAAATCTACTTTCACAGGAGCAATGAGCCTGTCTAGTCACAGGAGCACCTACCTGGTAGAGTGTCAAGACAGCTGCAGGTTGCTGGGTAAAGCTTTGCTAATGCAATTGCTGCCATTTCCTTGCATGGAACTTTAGTACAATCATGGACCATGCAGCCTGTTCCACCTGCAAATGACATTTGAAGGATAGTCAGGGTTAAAGTGAGACACTGGTTCTGGAAGGCCAGCAGAGCAGAGCTCTGGCCTGAGCAAAGGTACCTCTCTAAATTTAACTGTATCCACATCTCCAGCAGTGATGCCAAAGCAGTGTAAGCATCCACGTTCACTTGTCTTCCCCGGAGTTTCCCCTCTTCTTTTGCTGCTATAAACAGCAGCTATTACAGACAAAACTAGACAGAATCAATATAATCCCTGGGGCTTTTCTTCAACATAGTTCTCACTGTGAGAACAGCAGTGCCTTTTGTCAGTGGGGCACATCATAGAAATACATCTGAGTGAATATCTGGACAATCAAAAGCAAATTTCATTTTGACCACATGCCTCGATGTATTTTTCACAAAGATTTGAGGTTTAATAGTGTTAAAGTGCATGAGAACCATTGGGGAGGCACCAAATTCAGCTTATGAGGTAATTGGCCTGTATGTTGTGATGCCCTGACAACTTCCTAACAGGTTTTTTCTTAAAGTTGATGGTGCTGTTAATGATTCACAGACTATTTTGAATCGAGTCAGCAAGGAATGACACCAGCCACTTTGCACAGAAAAGCAATACTTGCTACTGAATTATTCCTGCAGATAACTTCATGCTCAGGCCTTTATTGTAGCTGGTGGGGAGAGAACCAGGAGCAGAGGTCAGTACTTCTTGCCCAGCTCAAGTAACACTGTTGGTAATGTTACTACCTCAACATATCAGTAAAATGTTAGTAAAAGAACACAAAGTTGCAATGCAAGAGGAAAGATTCCAAGTCCTGTTTGTTTGTTTGGATGAAGGGTGCTGACAGCTTCCTAAGATGCAGCCAGCTTACTTGTTTGCCATTGTAATGAAAGTTCATATTTCATGTTTCTACAAGGAACTAAAGAGAGCTTTGGGATGACCAATTTCAGCTTTAAAACCAGAAAAGACTGTGGTGTGGATTGTAGTCCTGACCCTTTTCTGTTTAAAAAACAATGACAGCACCACAACAAAACCTTAGTTAAAATTATTTTGTGCCTTAATTACTTTGGCTCAGGAATTAACACCAGCTCAAGAGGATATTTAGCAAGCTGGTAGGATGCACTCGGGGTTTAAAGTTGATGAGCACTCATGAAAGGGACAGCTCAGTCATTGCCACAGCACAACAGCCCAAAAGCACTTAAAGAGCAGTAGAAGGATCCTTTTTTGGCCAACTCCAGAGTCTGTAACCCATGTCCAGTCTGGTTTGCTCAGGGCAGAAGCTCCTATCAGGAGAGGTAATGGAACACTAAGAAGAATTTCCACAACAGTGGTGCATCACCCAGAAGGGATTCTGCACTTTGGTTGTGTCAGTGTGGTGCCTGCTGAAGTATGGCTCATCTGCCACAGGGTCATTTCTGGTTCTTCAGGTATCAGTCAAGAAGAATCTGTCAGCAGGTACTACACCTGAAAACACACCTTTGCTCTGCTTGGTAATTCCTTTTAAAATGCACTAATTTCTAACATGGTCATTTACAGTCTGTTTACTGTAACTATAAATTATAAGATTAAATATGACTTTTTTGGTTCTTTTTGCCTCTCTCTTTGAACAACCCATGGTGCTACTTACCTCTTGCCAGAGGCCTTGACCTTCAGAGGAGTCACAGAACACTGCAGGGGCCAGCACTGAGCCAGCTGTTACTGGCCAAACAAGAGTGAGGAAAAGGTGTGCCCTGCTTTAAACAGGCCATTACCCTGCAGGGCAGAGCAGGAGGCTGGAAGGATATCTTTCAGTGGGAATTCTCAGCAGCAGTTATACTTGGCTCTGAGAACAGGAAATCTAGGTTCAGTGTGAACTATTTCTGTTTTGCACAAACAGCTCTTACCTCTCTGAATTCTGAATCACTCCAACGAGACTTGGTTTAGTAATGACACGAGCTGCACCCAAACTTCATCCCAGAGACAGCACAACTGTGCCATCTCCATTTCTCTCTACCTCTGCTGAAGACAAACTAAAATAATAGCTGTCTCCCTCTTTGTCATCAGTGTGATGCTTCATTTCTAGACACTCTTCCTTTTTTTTGTCCAACAACATTACAAATATAAGAGAAGAAAACATCACGTATGGTTACAAGGTAAGTTACCCAGACAAATGAAATCAACTTCAACTTACTGATGTTCCAATATTACCACTGCAGTGATTTAGCTATCCTCACAAAGATACAGGATACACACATGGATAAAACTTGGAGAGACAACTTGACTGCAATCATTTGTATGTGACAGCTGATGAGACCAGGCAATCTGTACACAGACAACTTGAGTGAGAAGGGAGGAAGAAAGAAAATGTTACTGTTCACATTTAGAGACAGAAATAAACTCCCACCTGTTGGCCAGATACATGGTTAGTCCTGATCCAAAACATTCAGCTAACACAGAGGAGGTGAAAAGCTGAAATTTCAGTGTAAGGAAAGGTATCTTTATTTTTGAAACAAACAGCATGTGCAAAGCTGTGGCTTTTTTGTATCATTAAAAACAGTAGCTGAGATTTAGCAGCCTCAAAGAAGAAGAATGAGACTTCCTTTCATGTGGATCATGATAAAACCCAAACATCATTGTCTTGGTTGTGTTAAAATCCATTCCTTCTCTGGCATACACATAGTTATGAGTGGGAATGGGCATAAAAACATTACAAAGAAGGAATGTTGCATATATTTTCTAGAAGACAGGGGAGGAGTGGACAGTCTCCCCCCCACTACTGTGCAGCTTTAAAAAGCCCTGCTACTTACTTAGGCTTTTTGCAAAGGGTAACTTGGGTTGCAGAGATTATTTGATTTCATTAAGCCCAGCTTAAATTCCAAATTCCATCTATGTTCCATGGCAGCTGAAGACACATCCAGTCAAATATTAATTACTCCTTAAAGATAATTGACATCCAGTATCCCTCCAACAAATCAGGTTGAATAAACCCCAGTAGCTTGACTCAGCTTGCAGGGCACCTGTCCTGGGGCCATCAGCACTACCAGCTGTATGAATTCTGTTGACTTTTCCATTGCTCATGCCAAGTCCTCTCTGCACTCTCTCAAGGTGGTAACAATCTGTTCACATTTCTTACAGCACAGAAATCAAACATCAAAAAGGTGTCTAGAGACAAAGTCAAAGTCCTTGAAGACAGCCTGTTCCTTACGGGTTAGGACAGCAACCTGCTCTGGAGGAGTAAGGATTGGCTTTTGTGATGTAAACTCTTCATCAAAGTTGCTAATGTCGGTGGGATCTCTTAACTTGGGCACAAAAGGGGGCTTCAGGTTCCTGGCAAACAAGGCAGCCCAATCAATCACCTGCAAGAGAAGTGAACAGGCCAGATTCACATTTCATAAATAATCTTAATGTGGAAGTCAGAGGGAGGATTGCAGCCTCCTTTCCAGATCTTTTACAACATATTTCTACCAATTAGAAAGAATTCAAAGAAGGATCTAAACAAGCAGCATAGTCAAGACAGGCTGTGCAGCACAGGGATTCTGAATGGTCCAAGGCTGTTCTTCACAACACCAAGAAACAAAGTCACAGCTCAAACTATATTTAGGAGAAAGAAAACTAATGTGCAGCTGCAGTCAGAGGGATTTGTGGACTTCTCAGCCATTTCTGCTGACATCCAAGTTCTTTTCTTACTCCAGTGCAGTCACTGTCATCACTAGGCAGCATCTTTGACTGCTGCAGTTTGATTTTAAAAGGGGTGTTTGCTGATGGCTAAGAAGGTAGGTGTATTTGTACAGAGAAGCAGCACAATCAGAAATAACAAATTGGCTCTGTAAGGTTACAGATTCCAGACAATACACTTGGAGGGAAATGTCATCTCAAACATGAATTGAAACACATATTCCTGAGACGAGCAATGAGGTGCAACAGAAGCTACCATCAAGATTTCACTGATAACTCATGGAAACATGCCTCAGTATCAACAGAAGGCAAGTCACTCTCAAGAGATGAGAAGGAAGGATAAAGTGAGTTCCTACCTTAAAAAAGGGCTGGATTTTAATCTCTTCTGCATCTTTCTCCCCTGCTCCCAGTCTACGCTCTGGGCATTTCCGAAGAAGCTGCAGGAAATACCAGTTCAAAATTAAAGAACAGGGACAAGGACAGACAGAAATAATGTTCCAGAGAGAAAAACACAAGAAAGGAGATGGACTGACTTCTCAGTATCTTCTCATTCTCACCTTGCAGCAAGGTCATAATCTGCTTGGTAACAGCTCAGACCTAGTTCCTTGTAAACAACTCTCCACCATCAATAAGACACCTGCTATAAACTGCACGAAGCAGCTCACCTCAGCTGTGCACCTGTGACTACTGGGTCACACTTCAAAACTGAACCAGGCATCTCCACTGCACGATTCTGACATTCCTGTCCTTGAATCAACACAGCTCCATTTCAGACTTAGCAGCAACAGACCTCAGTAAGAAGCCTGCTTAGTCATCCTCAGACAGAACAGCATTTATGTAAACAGAAGGAAAGGAAAAATGTGTGTAAATTCTAAATGTTGCCTTAGTCTGTGTAGGCAGCTGCAGGTTACACACAGAAACGCTATCTGGTCCTAAGAGAGTTCCTCTGGATCCACTTACAACAGCAAATGCAAATTCCCCAGGCTCCCAGAGACCCTTCATGACCATTACCTTACGGATTATAGACAGGGCCTCAGAGGAAAGGAATCGTGGATATCGGACTTCATCGTTGACAATACTGTCAAAGACTTCCTCCTCGTCATCTCCTGGGAATGGGGACTGCAATTGTGACAGTTCAGTATTTAATCCACATAGTGCCAATAACAGTGCCCACTCCTCACTATTAAATAGGGATGAGACTAGCAGGGAGCTGTAGGGATTCATTAGTGTTTGGCAAGCAGCAGGAATGGGAAGAATGTCATTTAAGTACTAATAGTTGGTTACATTCAGCAAAACTTTATCTCAGGTGGCTGAGTATTGCTCTCCACAAGAGTGCTTAGTGAGATGCTCTCAGAGAAAAGGGCCTTACCTCACCGACAAGCATCTCATAAATGAGAACACCCAGTCCCCACCAGTCTACTGCCCGAGTGTAGGAGATGTCTGTCAGGACTTCTGGAGCCAGAAACTCCGGAGTGCCACAGAAGGTGTTTGTGCGGTCTCCAAAACCTATTCCTGTAGGAGAAGGGCATATTATAATATCCAGCACACACTACTACATGGATCATGTGCAGCCTCACCTTCTGAAGGTCTGCTTGTCAATGCCAATATGGAAGTACGAAACCTAAGGCCCCTGACAACTCCAAATAAGAAATATACAAACAATGCTGAATTAAACAGCAAACCCAGGGAAACTTCCTGCAGATTCCATTGGTCATTTTGTAGTAGCCTATATTGTGTCTCCTTTGAACAAACCAGCACACTGCAAACCACTTCATAAATTTCCTGAAGATTAAAGAACAAAGTACTCTGTCCAAGTTCATCACAACCAGACAAGTAAGGGGGGGTTTGTCATTGGGTTTATTTGTTGGTTTGGTTTTGGTGCATTTTGTTTTATTTTGAAGATGAGGATGAATACACGTTGCACACAAACACCTCAGTATCTGTATTTGTGAATACATTCCTAAAGCCCAGATCCTAAACTGGTTCTGGTGGTTCAATTTCAGCTTCATAAAAGTCACTCACCTTCCTTACACAATCCAAAATCTGCGATCTTCACAAATCCTTCAGCATCTAAGAGGAGGTTATCCAATTTCAAGTCCCTGCAGGCAAAGAAGAGGAAAGAATGTGGCAATTGCCATCCAACATCACCTTTTCCAAGAGGTAGAAGCTAGATGTTAATAAAGAGAACAAAGTCTAAGTCCAGTAAAGTCTACATGTGGTTTAAATAATGTTGGAAGATTCCCCTTAATTTATTGATCTTTTCCTCTTAACAAAAGGCTCACAAAGCAGCTTGGAACTGGTTGGGGCTTATTCATCTGGAAAAGAGCATCCCACAACAGTATGACAAATTACTTGACTATCAGAGGAAAAAAAGAAAGTAGTGACTTACAGGTGCCCCCCAGAATGTATTGACATGTCACAGAGGATTAATCACCTGCAACACATCAGAGGAATAGCTTCTAGCTGGGTTTCTTTACCGCAAGCACGATGAACATGCTGATAGCAACGGGCAATGGGGGAAATAAAGACAGACAGAAAGATTAGAAACCTCAGCAAGATGGTGAGCTCCAGGAAAAAGAAACTTTCAAGATGCTGAAATGTCTTACACTTGATTCTTTGCTGCATTACCTATAAACGATTTTCTTCTCATGCAAGAACTGGAGCCCCAGGACTACACAGGCTGTATAAAACCTAAAAGAGAGAAACAGTTATCAGGAAATATAAATGAGAATCAAGTGAAAAAATTGTAATGTCTGGAAACTAGACCAATTCTAACTCACTGTGCCACATGCTCTGGAAAGACATCTTCATGTATGCGCATCATAAGGTCACCACCCGGAGTGTATTCCATGACAAAACAAGCGTGATGAGGTGTCTGGAAACATGCAAACATGTTCACAAGGAATGGATGATCAGAAGAATTGACCACTTCAAATATTCTCTTCTCACAGTTCAAGCTGCCAGGATTCAAAGAAGGAAAACATCAATGTTAAAACTTGGCAGAAAAGCCTGCTTTGGGGAAGACGGGACAAAGATCTTCAATTAGAGAAATAAAAAGTGAGGGTTAATACACTAGTTATCTGAAGTACTTCCAAACCCTGTGTTTTAGAGGGTTCTTTAGGTGTTATTACACCAGAAGCTAGAAAGCAGCACTGTTGTAAATTTCCTTATTCCTGATTTTAGTTACCCAAGCCTTTAGGTCCCATTTAGCCTTTATAGTACCATGGCAAGTACACTTCATACCTGTTAAAGTTTGATACAGCTGTGTTAAAGTAGCTGTAGCAATAGTACCATCTCTAAACAAAGCTCACCTATCAATTTCATCTCTCCTAATAATATCTTTTTTCTTCAAGGCTTTGATAGCATACAGCTTCCCAGTTGCCTTGTATTGGGCCAGCAGCACCTGAAAGACAACAGAAAAGCTTCAAACAAATCTGTTATTTCCTTATTGGATTACTTTGACTTCCATTGACACAAACTATATTCACCCACTCCAGAGAGTCAGTCATTCTAAAAACCAAGCTCAAGTAACTCCAAAAATGGGGCACTTTTTGTTCTGCACCTCATGCTGCAGCATTCCAGAAGGATGTCAGAATAAGCTGTATTATTTTCAAACAGTAGTATCACAGCTGGCCCATTGCTTTATGAGCACCTTGGAGCTCTCACAGCAAGCAACTATGCACAGTTTTTTAGGAGTGGATTTATTCCACTAGTGATCAGCATGATAATGAAAAGAATGGTAATGGTGTGCTTTATGAAATGACATAGCACTCCCAGGAAGGTTTTCTCCAGGCTTTGAAGCCACAAATCATCAGGAGTTTTGCCTGTTAACAACAACAACAACCAGCTGCTTGTGTGGTTGGGCTGGGTTTGTTTTGTTTATCTGCATTGCAACAAATCTCTTCTGCACTGCAATGCTTCTATTCAGACTCCAGGCAGAGGCCCATCCTCACAACCACAGTCCTACTGTCCTCCTCACAAAGGGTACACTTCATACTACCTTCCCAAAGTGGCCACGTCCCAGCATAGCAATGCAGTGAAAGTCCTCAAGCTGAACTGCCCTTTTCCTGCAGAGAAATGAAGAATTGCTGTGACCATACCCAAAAGATGCATAAACAGGTAACAAAAGTGTGTGTATTTGTGTTAGTGGAAGAAGCTCTGTATAGCACAAGGAAAGCAAACAAACAGCTGTGGCAATCACTCCTAGCCTAAGCTGAAATCCTAAAACTTGGGTTTGCTGCTGCTTTTCTGCCCCTGAAGAAAGAAGGTAACTGTAAAGTGAGGCAACTGGTCCCAGTGGCAGCAGCCTGACTTCTGTCTGTACTGGTGACAGAGGCAACAATTCTGACTCTCCAAGGCTTGCCCTCTCTGTTACTTCCCATAACAGGATTAGTTCCCCTCCACCTCCATCCTAAGGTAGTAAAATTCAATTTTGCCTACATTCCTCTCAGCAGCCTCAAGAGCAATTGTGTTAACCAGACACCATCATGTACATGGAGTGCCAGCAAGACAAGGGCATCAGGGTAAGTTCTCAAATGAGAACTGGAAATAAAACAACAGAGACACAACAGACATAAAATGTTGCTGGGGAAAAAAAAATCCCAAGCTGAATAGAGATGCTATAGAATGTTATGTCAGGCACAAGGTGTTACCAAGGAAACTCAGGCTGCAGAACTGCTTGGAAAGAATTTTTACAAAAACCCCCACCAACCCACACCCTGAATGCTTCAGTTCAGGATCATCTTTAAAAGGCAGCAGACACACTCCTCCAGTAAGTGAAATGAAGGGCTGAATATCTACTCATGAAGGACTCAACTCCTCAGCCTTCTCAGAGAGAAGGTAGGTAGGTGCCTGACTGTATCCTGAATACACGGTTTTGAAGACAGGACCCCTCAAAAGTGACTATGAAACTGTGAACATAAGGTTATGATCTGAACTGCAAGATGAGCTTAGATAGATTTGGCTATTTGTGCTTTTTTCTTCAGTATTTGTTCAACAATAGTAAATCTGGTTTTCCCTTGTCCTGGTTTTGGTATATTTACTGCTGTGTATCCTCGTTACATACAAATTGTGTACACATAACTGCCATAGACTATAAACAACTCACTGCTTTATGCCTCCCCATGTCATAAAAGACAGTGTAACTTGCATATCAATAGAAACAGAAGAGTGTGAGGGATGCTAAATGTGTTTCTGAAATGTACCACTTAGAATGCAGATAAATCTAAATAGGCTACACCATGACAGTTCAAACACAAAGAAGAATTTGAAGACAATTAAGTGACTTTGCCTTCTACTAAAGTCATCTATTACATTGCAGTTAGTCTATCCATAGGCTAAGCACTGGGGTTAATAAGCAGATAAGGTGCAGCAGGAATTTAGACAAGTAAAGGTCAGAGCAGATTTTTCATGGTATTGTCTACACTCAACACCAAGAGTCTGCTGCTGAGAAACCAAAGCATGTCTTGAGCAGAATTTTAGACTGCATGTTCAAAAATTTCAGCCCAGTGCCTCTTTAATCTGTGACCCAAGACAGCCCAAGCTGTCCGTGGTTACCTTGGAGATGGCAGGACTGGAAATTCTGTTACAGCAGAGCTACAAGACTTTTCCTCAACATGTAGCCTCTTCAGACACTATGAACAGAAAGAAAATAACAGTGTGTCATCCTCTGGAATCACCAAGTCAGACCTGAACACCCACATCCAAGTTTTTTCCTGTCATGACCCAGACAGTTCTTGTAGTTTGTCTTCACTTCTGCCTGGAGGGAAGCAGCATGGAAACAGAATCTCTATGATCACAGAAAACTATTCCCATGTACAATGTTTTGGGGTTTTTTTTACAGGATCAAACCCTTCAAAACAAATACTTCTTAAAGCCCATGATAAAACATTTCATTTCTAGAAAAAAGGCATCTCATGTTCCAAAAAGAGTCACAATATTCAAAGAATGAGGTTTCTTCTATCACCAAAGCCAAAAAAGAAAGCTTGGCAGAACGCAGGTCATCAACCATTATATTATTCAACAATCTTCCTGCTCCTCCCTGTCAGAAAAGTGAAGCTCTTCTTGGTTTTGCCCAGTTTCTTTAGTGACAAAGATCTTCGTTTGGTTCAAAAAGCCCATCATCACCTCTCTTCCCCTGCTTTCTCTGTGCAGTCATCTGTTCTACTCTCTTGCCCTGAACTTCCAATGCCCACCTACCTCTCATTTTGCTTCTCCAAGAAAAACAATTTATAATTTTTAAAAAGGAAGAAAAAACCCAAAACAAACAAACAAGAAGAGGGGCAATATTTCTGTGAACACTCTGAAAGACTCCATGCCGAAACAGATCACTGAATGCTGAATTCCTGGAGATCAACCAGGTAATGAGGAGCTGCCTGCCTAAAGTGTACTTAATTTCTCTGGTAATGAAACAAATAAGAAGAACTGGGCCTTGAAAGACTATCAGGCATTTAGAAAATGTCTCTCTTTCACCCAGACGATTACCGGAGAATCTGCAGGAGATGGGGTTGATTCTTTGGAGTTGGTCATCAGGAAAAGGCGTGGAGGCTTGGGTGGTGCTTCATCAGCAAATGTAAGCTTAGCCACAGGAAAGTCACTGCATTTGGGAGACAAAATTGGAGGAGACTGCTTTAGGGAAGAACACTGTATGTACAGAGACACCTTTGCTATACAAGGTCAGTTCAGTCCAACACGCTGGACAACAGGTCTCCCTGACTCACACCACAAGTCTGTGAAGTATCAACAAAACTGGTTTATATGCTCTCCTGGATGAATGAAAAGAAAATGAACTACCAAGCTGGTGATGGTTAGACTATGATGCTCTTAATGAAACGTAGCTGTGGAGAAACAAGTCACTATGATCAAGATCTTAAAAGAAGTTTAAAACAGAAGGTTTGGGGTTTTGCTTTTCTAGGTCTTGTGAATCAGTGGGAACAGGCTTTCAGAGAATGACTAATTGTCTAAAATTCCATTTCAGTAATTTTAATAAACTATTTGGAGGGAATTTTCCTCTACAGCATGATTAAAAGCTTGGCTATGTACCTGCTACACCACGCTACATGATGCTTGTGGTTGGGGTACATGGAACCTCATGAAAGAAGAGTGTGTTGTGACCACAACCACCACATCGTGGCCTTGCACAGAGTTCAGTTACTACACCAGTGAAGACATTTAATGAGGGGAATTTTCTTTCCTTTACACCCCAGAAACAGTGCATCTTTCTGTGTATGTAAAATAACTTTTGAAAATCTGGGTGTTTTTTGGGGAAGGGTGGATTTCTTGTTTCACAATTTACTTATCACCACTTTTGTGCCCACAGATCTTACTGCAGAGGAAAGCAAAGCTGCTGAGGATCCCCTAGCTCTGTAACACACTGCTTGTGAGGACAGCAATTCTGGAAACTGGTCTAACTGCTAAGAATAAATCAGAGCCAGCTACAGTATATTGAACTCCCCACTAAAACCACTTTGTTTCAGGTAGCACTGGCTTTCTGAAAATACTGATACGTTTGTCTCATCTTCCTCCACCTTAGTGAGAGAGTTTTAAGATCTATCCTACACTCATTTGGGTGTCACTCAGCAACACTCAGAACAGGACTTACCCACTCAGTTTGGACACTGAATCGACCTGACTTTGTGTGGAAACTGGAGAGAAGTCCGTGTGAATGGGATCATGAAGTGGGGGGCTCAGAGTACTCATGGAACTACACGGAGGGAGGAAACTCATCATCAGGCGACCCCAGGCAGCAACATTTATGTTCATTTGAGGAGCTCGGAGAAATTCCTTCCCTGGAGGAGTCAGAGTCAAAACATCTGTGAGATTCTAACACATAAATGACAATCTCATGTGCTGTTAAGTCACTGTTGTCACCCAAACCCTTGTGGGTTACTCAAAAAGGTAGCCCACCCTAGGGAATTTTAGAGAAGAAAGTTTAATAATGATGATGATGAAACAGATCTATTTCACTCCAGCTCAGCTCCATATAACATACTGAGCCTCAAGTAAAAATTGCATAAAACATGACAACATTATTTAAGTCAGGTTTTGTTCTATTTCAGCACTGCACTTCAGTCGTGCAGCCTGGTAACACAAAGCTTCAGAAAGTGTCTTAAAGAGTAAAACATTTGAGATGTTTCCATTATTTTTTACTGCTTCCTGAAGAACATAAAAATGAAATCTCCTTTATCCCTGCTGCCAGGAGCTCTCACTAGGTAAAGTCTTGCCTTATTCAACTTACAAGAATTTGCAGACAAAAAAAGAAAGCATGCAAGTGATTCCAGTCCCTAAATCATTAACCTGAGAGGCCAGCTCTAAAGACTTCACAATCGGCAGCCTGTTCATGCCACATGGAGCCTCCTGTAATTCAGAGTTCTCCAGAAAACCTCCCAGGATCTGTTCATCAGTAACAGCATAACTGGTTTAACTAGTACAGCTTGAGACCTGGATCATGCTAGCAAGTCTGTTAAATAACTACTAATTATATATTCCTAATAATGTCAATTGTGACTAGAAACACCACAACCATATCACGTTACACACCATGCTGCAGCCAGGCTGCCAGAGGTTTTTGTGACTGAACTTCCATGTTCTAATAAAGCCCAACTACTTACACACAGTAATTAGCAAGTATCTCAACATCTCACCAATGTGCTGAGACAGGAGTGCATGCTAACCTGCTTGTGCAAAGCCCTGCCCTCACCTACACACCCCAGTTCTCCAGCAGCTTACCCTTCTGTTTGGGGAAAATGCGCTTCTGTCGCTGCAGTTTTGGCTTTCTCTCGATGACAGGATTACAGAACATCACCTGTCAGAGAAGCAATGGCATTTGTCAAGATTTTTCAGGATTTGCCCTGTGAACCCAAACTTTCTTTGCACTTGCCTGCCCTCTCATCTAATTCTCCACTGATATCTGCCTGGTAAATTAGGAGTCACTCCCACAGACTCCAGACTGCGTGGCTCTAGCTTCACCCTCTAGACACCTGTTACTTCAACTGTGGTTTTTAGACATTAGAATTTTCTGCTACTTGAAATGCAGAAAAACCCCAGAAATAAGACCAACTAGTACCTCAAACAAAGTCAATCTAATTTGTAAAGCCATGCATAAAGAACACATTCATTTCTAAGGGGAAAATAGCAGCAGTCTGTGGCACAGAAGTAAAAACCAAAAACAACCCCCACAAAACAAAACCACAAAAAACAAGATGAGGAGAGGAGCCAAATGTCGGTGAACAAGGTCAAGATCCTGCTTTTGGAAAGATCATCACAGGAACTTTCTTCACAACACAAAGGAGTTCTTTAAGGGATTATCTGAATGATCTCTTCATTGGTGGTATTTCAAGCTATTACTAGCCTCAGAAATGATAAAATAAGCATACCCAGAGGGAATTTGGATCTCTGATTCTACAGTCTCTGGGATTCAATTCTGACCATTAAGCTGTATGTTTAAGTGTCACCGATGACTCACAATGAAAGCAAATAAAACCCAAGGGATTGCACAGCATACACAGGTATAATTACAGTGGAGCAACTGAAGAGTCACTCCAGGCTATGCCGTGTGTACACCTGTAACATCACGTTGTTCCTTCTTCTTATACGTGACATTGATGCCAAAAGCTTTCAGGTGTCGTTCTACACTTCTAGATTATTGCTCTTTCCATTCCCTGCATCCTGGGTTGAACAACTGCTTTCAGGGAAGGCACCCTAAACACAGAGAGTTCTCTGAAATAGAAACAAAGCTTACATCGATACCTCTGCAAAAAGCATGCCCTGGGGTTCGAGGGAGAGGCACATCCCGTGACGCTCGTTATCAAGGAAATCATCCAGACGTAAAAACTTCACTGCACACAGTTCTCTCCAGTCTCTCCAATAAACTGCAATTTCTAGCTCACGAGACTGGTGGGATGGGTGAAGTGGTGGGGAAGGAAGAAGGGGAAACAAAAAAAGCAGAAGAGTTACATATACTGTCCCACGGTCTGAAAATGGCACAAACACGCTGTTGTAAAAACATGTGCAAACTAAACAGTATGCATAAGAAACTCCTTCAATCCTTCTGTTCCTTGCTTTCTCTAATGGCTTCAGATCTTAGCTACAGACCCTCTTGATGATGGCTCTCAGCTCCCCATTTCAGAAACGCTTGTGGATGCCACTTTGATGGTAAGATGAAATAAAACTGTTCAGGTAAGGAGAGAAGGACAACAGATGCTGTTCAGGCTGAATCTCTACCAGAGATGCACTGCCTTCAGGGGAAGACTGAGATAACTGGTACATAAAGTGACATGGGGACAGGAGCAATATAGAGTTAAATTAAGTGTAATGGCAGCTTAACATGCATCAGGTAAGGTGAAATGGGAGAAACAGATACAAAGGGATCAGGGGCAGACTTACCCGGTCCAGCTCAATGACAAAGCTCTGGTCCCATGCCTGGTTGTTAACTGGTCCCCAGTTTGTTTGGCCAACCACTTTATTGTCCACTTTGAGTACAGCAAGGGCCTCATCTGGACAAAGGAGAAAACATGGATTCCAATCTTTTACCAAAGAAAGTGTCTCATGGTGAAGGTGGATACTGCAACCAAAGGTGATTTCCAGGAGAGCATTAGAAGGAGCAGGTTTAACACAATTCATTCTCTCTCTTAGTTTTGCATTAGGTTTCTTACAATTACACTCATGCCAGAATAACTTAGTGCTGTGATGAGAAGCCCCCATGCTGCCATATGCCAGTCACAATTCCAGAGGAAGCCCCATACTCACTACATGGCTCTTCATTCCGCAGGTACTTTCCTGCCACGCTACGGCCAGGGATACCCAGGCCAACCCGCGCTCGGGAAAGGGACCTCAGATCGCTTGGGCTGCCACAGATGGGAGAAGAACTGGTCATTCGGGAACGTCCTGGGACATTTTCCAGCAGATCCTGACACCCCATCAGCCTCACTTCCAACGTTCCTGGGAATTGCAGGAGAGTAAAGAATATCATTCTGTAAAACATTAAGTGACTCCAGACAGCTTGTCCTCACAGGGGGCCAAGAATTGCTCAGATTGATGATTTCTTGATGAATAGCTCAAATCTATGCCAGATTAATAGACTGCAAATCCATGTGATCTGAAAGCTCTAGTTGGCCTAGAAGACACAAGCCTAGTTCCTAGAAAATTGTCCATATAACGTGAGGCATTACAACAAGAAACGCAGCTCATTTCTGCCTCTGCCCTGCTCACAGCAACGCAGGATTTAAGTACCTGTAAGGGCTGTAGGTTTGATGACTGCAGTGGGTTGGATGCTGCCATGCTGAGCTCCCAGGGAGGAAGTGTTTACCAGTTCCTGCTTGATGAGTGCTCTTTTTGGGTGATCGGGAGAAAGCTCACTAAGCTGACGTTCCAAGGACAAGCGCAGCAGGTCAATCTTCTGAGAGGACTCTTGCAAACGACCCTGAGCCTAGAACAGAAAGCAGGCAGAAATTGTCAGTGTACAGCCCCAGTCCAGGTACTGTTAATCCTTTAGGAAATACTAGACTAAGCTTCAAAAAAGGCCAGATAACTTCATACTAATGAAGGAACAGGATGAAATCATTTCCCATAGATCCTGACCACCCCAGTGACATTCCTGATCTTCCTGAGAAACGTTATCCCTAGAAGGGAAAGTGATTCCAACCAGTCTGTCCTCACAGAGACACGGGGAACTTGCCAAACTAATAACTCTTGGTTAACTCTGTTCATTCATGCTAAATCACTGATGTTGAGGCACGAAACTACCCTGCTGAGAAGTGCTCACCTCAGCCAAAAACTTGCGATCCTGTACCCGACTCCCTCCTAGGATCTTCAGCACATTTTTTGCCCCCTCAGCCACAGCAGCTTCAATCCTCAGGTGATGTCTCAGCTCCTCAATACGCAGCTCCAAAGCACTGATGGTGGTCCCCGTCCTCACTGGCCATTTAGGAGATAAAATATTCATAGGATGAAATCTGACTTGAGTATTGTGGATCTTAAGGCTTTGGTTGTATCTGTTCTGGGCTGTATCAGTGACTTAGAACCCCTCACCTGCTGGATCCACTGTATCTTCCATCCCTCCTGCTGACTGAGACACTTTCACAATGTGCATGCGGATTATTTCAATCTTTGTCTTGCTGTCCTGAAGCATCTGCTGAGCCGTAGCCAGCAGCTTCCGCTCCTGCCAAAAACAAAGCATCAGCAGAGAGAGAACCATGCTCATTAGAATGGGATTATGGCAATGTGGTCACACATGAGAATGAGGGGATACCTGCAAGATGGGTCATAAATGATTCTGAAAGGGTATACATAGCAGTTAGGCAAAGGAGACGTGACTGAGGATCAAAGACTTTGAGATGTCTGTTTGTATAGGGGAAGAACAGGTCAAGGACATATCCAGATAATATCAAACCTTGCACTCACTGAGACTTGAGGTTCAGTGGTTAACTGCACTTAGTGTGTTGTAAGCAGGGGTTTTGAACAAATAAAAGTATCACAACCACTACATTGCTGCTCTTAACTGAATCAAGCTCCATAATAAGCTTCTTGGGTCTTTTTTTTTGTCATTATCCTTTGACTTTCAAATATGTTTATGCCTAACTGAAGAAGTGGGATGAATATGAAAAGAGTAAACCTGTGGAATTTTTTCCTTACATGCTGTGCTCTATCCTCAACAAACTAGTGATATCAAAACATCACATCGACTCAGGGTACAATGCAATGCTTTTCAACTTTCTTTCAAGACAGTGACTGAAAATACCATTTATACCTTACTTCCTTCCCAGGCTTGGAAGAGTTTTTCTAGAGACATCACTTCTATCACACCACTTCCTATAAGACACTTTTATCAGGCTCACATCTGCCTCTAGAGTCATGATTAGCACTGAAGTTAGATGAGTCAACACCTCTACACTGGCACTCAGCCAGTTAAGTCAAACATCCAGACTACAGAAGTAACATAAAGACTGTAGCTGGTAAGGAGAGGTAGGTCTTTCCAAAGGGCCATTCATCTGTTTGATAACACAAGGTACTCAGTAGGTACCTACCACTTTCGTCTGAGGCTACAGAAGGAAACTACATGGCTAAGTTAAAACAACATGATTCCCAACTTAATACCACTGTGCTACATTCAAGAGCAGAAGCACAAACAGCCAAAAGGATCAAAACTGCCAGATTATGCCTGTCTGTCCAGTCTCATAACTCCGCTTTCACAGTGATCACCAGCAGATGCTCCAGAAAAAGGCAGAGGCAACCACATCATGGGTCAAAGTGGAATGAACTACACTTCCAGAAAAGCCTTGTCTTAACATCCAGTAATTATAGATTGGATTAAGTTCTTGGCAAATGCAATATGTGCCATTCAATTTGGTTTTGATTCCTCATAAATTCTTGAAGTCTGTAACATGCTGCAGTACATCTGATGCACCGTGCAGTAGGGGTTGTCCTGTGCAGTAACATCACATGCTGCCACTATGTTGAGAACCAAAATGCAGAGCTAAGACTCAGTCAAGCAAGCTTTGCAAATTAGTTGCACACACCAACTGTCAGAGAGGTGTTTTGTGCGTGGACTTTAAACACAAATTTTGATCCAGTAATCCATGTTCCCAAATGGCTGCTTATTCCTGCTTACCTTGGACGCTGAATACATTTGGATCATGTTTTCAGCTCCTTGTTTCACTTTCATTTCAACATGTAGCTGTTTTTTCAGAGCTTCAATCTTTCTTGCCATGGGATCTGAGTTTCTTTCCCAGAGACAAGGATCTGGAGACACAGATCCATCTGCACAAACAATACAATCAATACAATTAGTCATCTTTCCTTCTGTCACTTCACTGGGTTGTAGATGGGTGACTCAATAAAAGGTTAGGCTATAAGTCAAGGTATAAAAAGGTCTCATCTAAAAAACTGATGGCAAAGCAGTGTTTCAAATTAGGCTCAAGCTAGTATCTGTAACTACTTCTTAGTTTATCAACTAATCATCCTAACAAGCACTCTTCCAATTTTACTCTCATTCATCCTGCAGGATACTTGGCTGTTCCACTGCCCAGATACTCTATTCAACTCTCTTCAATTCTACCTACAGCCTACTCCTGAATATTGCCCATGCCCAGCAGTCTCAGCTGGTCTCCTCCCTACAGTGACCTCTCATGTTGCCAGCTTTCACTTCTATTGTCCCCTTCTCAACTTTTTACTGCACAGACCATTTCATCAGACAAATACCAACAGAGGATACATCTCAACAGAAAAACACACCAATTCAATATACATACATACACATTGAAGCACCACAACAAACTTTCCTGCCATGACCTAAGACCTACCTGTCTTACTCTCCTCTCTGTCTGTTATTACAATCCTTGCATTAAGCTCCTGAAGGTCCCAGTGCAGTTGCTCCAGTTTCCTGTTGGAAGATTTCAGCACGTGCTCTATATGAACGAGATTCTTTCTGTCTGTCGTTGCTTTGCGCAGGTTTTCTGCTCCCTCTTTAATCTTCAGCTCTTTCTGTATAGCACGGCGAAGTAGCTCCTTCTCACCCTCCAGTTTTTGCTGGAAGCTTGGATCCATTAAGTTCACACCATTGCCCAGCTGCAAGAGGCAGCTGCCCTGCAAGCAAGCAGCATTGGGCAAGAGGATTTCAGAAACAGCAATGTTCAACCATTTTTATGATATAGCAATACCCTCATCAGGTTCCACTCCTTTGTTTCGGTTAGAAACTGGCTCACACAAATTCAGAAGCCAATCTTAGCAATACATTGTCAAGACCAAAGCTATATTTGCATTGCAGAGGACAGAACACAACTTTGATCTTAACTGGCCTCATTTTAAAGCATAATGAAGAAAAAGCTTCACCTTACTCGTCTCCTTGTTACTTAATGTCTACACACATCGTTGTTTTCCAAGTATCAAAGCCCAGCCACTACTTGCCCTGTTCTGCTCAACATTAACTTTTACCAGTATGATGTAGCAGATGTGGATTTTAATCTGAGTATGTCCTGATGCTGACTGCTCAAAGACACATCTCAACCACCCTGTTAGAGCTCCTCTGGAATGTCACCAGCACGCATTAACTCTCAGCTGTTCCTCCTGAAGAAGAAAAAGGTAAAACCTGCAGCTGTTTTTACAAGTGAGCAAGCAAAAGAGTGAGCTTAACTTTCTGCTCTATCTGAAAGGCAAGCAAACTGCTGTCCCTGTTCTGCTTGTGATTTACAGGCACTAAAGCCTCTGTAGAACTTTTGGCTATTCTGTGTTGCATTAGTAGCATTCGAACTTGTGGGCTTTGTTTGACATCATTTTCAATACCACTTGTTCCAGTGACACAAGCCTCGTCAACAGCTCTGAACAGAGATGCTCTGTTTACAGACTCTGGGTATACACAGTACAAGCAGCAGCAGCAGCACATCTGTCTCACTGACCACATAGTGACTGAACTCAGGCAGGAGCTGTGGAAGTTTTATCCATGAGGATGTTACCTAACCCCATAACAAACAGGCTCAAGTAAGAGATTATGTTTTTCTCTTCAACAGGAAGAGTGGCTTTAATTAATATGTTAATAATCTGACATTCTCATAGAATCACAGAATGGTTTGGGTTGGAAGGGATCTTAGAGATCATGTAGTTCCAAACCCCTGCCATGAGCTGGGACACCTTCCACCACAGCAGGTTGCTCCAAGCCCCATCAAACTGCCCTCGAACACTTCCAGGGATGGGGCAGCCACAGTCCTTCTAGGCAACCTGTGCCAGTGCCTCACTATCCTCATAGGGAAGAACTTCTTCCTAATATCTAGTCTAAATCTACCCTCTACAGTAACAACTCATCATACTCCCTGCTTAAATGCAAAAGAAACAGTCTCACAGTCAATCTCCACCACACTAACTGACTTCATGTCACACAGCAGGTGAGTGACTAAGGACAGAACTCAGGAATCCAGACTTACTTTCACACCCTTTAATCGGTTGACCACATTTCCACCAATAAATCACACTGCTTTTGTGCTGCTCATGTACATTACTGCACATTATGAGTGTGCTGTGCATCCAAAGCTTGTGCCACTCACACAGAAACAATTATTTAATCATATTAGTATATGTTGTTATTCACCCAGCCAAACATCTTTGAGCAGTTTTTGCTACAGCTTCAATCTAATAGCAAAATCATTAAAGAAGAAGGGAAAAGAAGAGTCTATTTTAAATTTGGCCTAAAACCAAGTTGGGTCTGCAACAAATAACACAATGGCCAAAACAGGAGTTGTTCAGATTGGTAACAAAACAAAAAGGTTCAGATTAACATCCCGAGTCCAGGAAGTTCTCGCCCAATTAGTAAAGCCAGGAACTAAGCCAGAGCTTTGAAAAACATCCAAAGTTTTGGGAGGAAGAACTTGAATCATGGAGTTCCTGAGTCACAGGCAACCTTTACCAGCTCTGAGTTGGAATATCAGAGAGCTCTTTATCCAGTTTGTAGCAAGTAACTAAAAGGAGTTTGTTGGTTGCAATTCTCTCCTAATTAGAAAAAGCATCCAGATTTACTTTCTATCCAAACTATGCAAAGGGATGTTCGAAATCCACCCTCTGGATCTGCTCAGAGCAATGGGCTGAGTAGTGGTGCAACAGTAATGCCAACACAGGGTACTGAATACAGAGATCTGGCTATTAAATCGGAGAACGGGTACAGTCTGGGCAGCTCTCAGGTCAATTTTCCTCTGCAGCTCTCTGTGAAAAGCTAGTCTGAGTATCAGTTAATGAACCATGCTAACTTTCTACATACAGTCATAATGTAGTCATAGTATGTTTTACTGGATCCTTCTTCCCCTCTATGAATCAGAGAGGCCCATAACACTGACCCTGTTCGCACCAGGAAGATAAAATATTATTGAGGAGGATGGGAAAGTGTAATTTGCATTTGGGTTGGTCCACTTTGCATTCAGGAACTTCAGGAGGGTGTCAGGATACTGCCACAGCCTGTGCTGCAGTTGTTCTTGGGTTCCTAGGAAAGGTCAGTCCTTCGGGGCATGTCTCTAACACAATCCCAAATCATGTTTACAGTTTGCAGAGAAACACCCAAGTTAGCTTAAATTAACTTGCTTTTGGTACTTGTTGCAGGGCTGCCAGAACTCATCCAGGGCTTCTACTAGACTCATGTTGTACCAAAGAGTCTGGATTGTTTCCTAACTAGCAAAAATTTCAGCATCACTGAAGTTGCACTTAGCCCTTTGGATTGCAGCCAGGGAGATCCCATCTCTCAGTTGTCATGCCCAGCCTAGCAATAAGCTTCACCTGCACAAAGCCCAGAGCAACCCCGACCCTTCCAGTTTCACCACTGACACAGAAATGGATGTACAATTCAGTGTAATGAGCTAGTAATGAGGAGGCCAACCCCTCTGCAGCCCAGGGGTATCCACGTGTTCATCGGGACATTTTGCATCACATCTTTTACAGCAGCTTTGTGTTGCAGGCATGAGGCCTGTGTCAGAGACTCATGCTAACCACATTCACTCTTCACAAGAAAAACAACCCAACACCATAAGGTTTGGAAAAGGGCAATTGCAGTCCTGTCTGGAGCCAGTCCTCTTTACAGTTCCGAGCGGACTGGTGAGGGTGGAAGGCAGCGAGCCCGGCTGGGCGGCAGCGCTGGCAGTGAGCTCTCTTTGTGCCAGCCTCTCCATCCCTTCTTTCCCAGATAAGGTTTGAAACGCCTCAAGGAAAGAGGGCACGGCCTCTCGCTCGCTCTGGGGACCTTATTCCAGAGATTACTGTTTTTCCCAGCACCGAGGCTGGCTCTCCTCCTCCCGATGCCTGTGTGCCAGCCCCAGCACCGCCTCGCCTCCCACAGCTCCTCGCTGCCGTGAGGGGATTTCCTCGGCGGGCACCAACTGAGCCCGAACCCCATTTCCCTAAGGCGAGGAGGGACATTTTTAAGAGATCCCACCTGCTTCGCTCAGCCTCTCCCACCTCCCCGGGGCGCGGCCACCACGAGAGGCGGCGGAGACAGCGGGAAGCGCCCCGCTGCCCTCCCCGGGCCCCTCCGGCGGAGCAGGGAGCCGAGCTCTCCCGGCGGGAGGATGGAGCGCGGCCCCCCTACCCTTAGGGGGCCCGAGAGGGCGGAGGGGAGCGCCCAAGAAGGGGAAAGCCCCTCGCCTGAGGCGAGGCTCGCCCCGCCCGCCATGCCGGCTCCCCTGCGAGCCCTCGGCGCGGCTCTCACCTGCGGGGTCCCCGCCGCCATTGCTCCGTACGGCACCGCCAGCAACCGGCACTTTTTCAAACTTCAGCCTTCCCGGGGAGCGGCGTCCCGGCGCCAGCGCCCTCTCGCGGGTACGGGCCCGGGCGAGCCGCCGGCGGGCGGCCCTGAGGGAGCGGGACCCTCCCTTCCCCACAGGCCGCCAGGGCTCGGCACCGTTCGGCCCTGCCCCGCGGGGCCCTCGCCCAGTCGCGGCTCCCGCCCCGGTCAGGAGGTCGTCGCGCTGCCTTCGCCCGCCCTGAGGGGAAATGCGCAGCCGAGAGCTGGCAGCGGAGTCCCGCGGCGAGCCCGGGATGGCGGCGGGAAGGAGAGAGGCGCGACAGGCCGGACGCTGAGGAGACCGAGGTACCTCCCGCTTCCCAGCGCAGGCATCGCCCTCCGCCACGGGCTGCCGGGGAAGGACGGGCGTGAGGGGGTCAGCGTCCTTTGTAGGCAACGAAACTCTGGGGTCGTGCCAAAGGGACGGATCTCCTTAACTCGGGCTCCGTTGGGTTCCCAACAGCTCTGGGAGCTGGGAGGAAAACTCCCCGCGGCTGGGCCCGGTTTGCTGCGCCGACTTGGTGAGGTAGTTTCCAGTTTTAGTTCTGCAGTTTGACTCGTTACTGGTGTTTGTAGTGGAACAAGCAAACCGCAGCTCTCCTTTAGATGCGATGCTTCCCTGGCGTTACCACAGCAGGGGCGATGCCTGCCTCCAGTGCTGGCTTTTGACTTTTTCTCTGCAGAACTGCCTCTCGACATGTAGGAGCTGGGGTTTAGGCTGAATATTTGGGCCATAAATAACCCCAAATGCATTGGCAGGGCTGACAGCAATCTCTCAGCAATCTTGAGTGCAAAACTACCGTGCTACTGTGCTGCTGTCGTGTCATGCAGAACCCGTATGCATTGTGTCTTAAGCCTGGTATTTAAAACAACGGGAAAAGATACTTTGAGGAGGTAAAGCCTACTGCTTGTAAGACTCCCTTCTCATGTGTTACATCATAATGTTATTATTGCACTCATATGGTTTTTCAGTGCTGGAGCAATGCACAGCTCTGAGTCAGAAGGCATCCGGAGATGATAGTATTCCCACATACAAATTTAGAAGTAGACTAATGAACAGCAATGTTTGCCTTTTATTCCATTAGAACAGTTTTTCTAGCATAAGCATTTTGTAAATGATCTGCAACTGAGTAATTAGTAAATCAACAGAAAATATAAAACTTAAATCTACCTTAACTGAGTTGAATTAATGAAGCCTTAAACTTCTATAAAACCTTTGAACATGCTCCTGTTGATAATAAAGCAAGTGCATTAGATTAATATAAACCCTTCTGGAACCTGTAACATGTAGCATGGTCCAGGCTCAGTTTAGTGTTTAAGGAATTATTTTAATTACACCGTTCATTCAGGAGAAAAACTGGAAAAGGGAAAGGTGAACTAGTAGGTGTAGACTGAGTTTCAAAGGAGAGTCCCTCCTCTGGGTGGGAGCAGGGCTGGGGAGCGTCCCTCTCTCTTTCCTTCAGGTCTCATGCCATCCAGGTGATGCCAGGGGAGGGCTGAGGGCAGTTCTGGGAGCCGAGGGAGCTGCAGCAGTCAGCTGAGGGACATCTGTCTGAAGGAACTCTCTCCCCAGGCAGAAAGGCTGGAGCTGGTCACTGGCTGTCCCTCTGAGCACTGGTGATCCCAGAGGCAAGGAGAATACATACTCTGCCCTTGCAGCCCTCTGCCTCTCCCCCCCCTCCCCGGTCAGAGGTGTTCCTGGCTACCCATGGTCCCAGCTGGGGCCCCAGCCCATCCCACGGGCATGGTTCAGCTGTTCCCTGCAAATCCTGCAGACAGAGGGGGCGAGTGTGTAGGATCAGCAGCTCCTGCCCCCTCCTCGGATGCAGTCACACAGAAAAGTGAACGTTGTAGCTGGAAGCACGATGTGTCTGTCCAGCCCTCCCAGGATCCTGCAGGGCACAGCTCCTGCAGGGGCTGGGGACACTGCATGGCCTGAGCCAGCTCCTGTCTTAGTACCACTGCTGGGAAGAGGGAGCATGGGAGAAGCCCTGAGGGAGCGCAGGCTGTGGTTTCCAAATGATGGGTGAAGGTAATCCCGGGATTGAGCTGTGGGGGCTCTTTCAGGGGAGGTTCGTTGACCCAGCAACCCCAGTCTCCTCTAAACCCCAGCAGGGATGTCTACAGCCCTGGCTCGTAGACAAATTACAGCTCCAGGAACACCTCTCGTCACAGTTATATGAGCACTAAAAGCTGTGAGACAAGCACAGGGGAGGGATGCTCTCATTTCCCAGAGCCCTCCACTTTTCTCCTTAGCTGCCTCTCCTCTTTACTCTGTGCTGAACAGGGAACACCCCTTGTGGGTCTGCAGGCAGAACCCAGCAGGAGCAGGGCTCCAGCTTGCCTCCTGTGGGGCAGCACACAGCCCTGAGAGCTGGCCCCACTGGGCACAGCCGTGCCTGGGGACTTTAGGAGTGCCCAGAGCTCAGCTAATAGCCTTAGCAGGCAGCAGGAGTTCTGTCTTACAGGACTCTCTCCACTCAAGCACCTTCCCTCAGACAAGGTGATGAGCAAGAGAAAAGTCTTAGAGGTTTCCATTATTAATCCAGGAGGGGGTGGGGGCAAGAGATTAAGTGTAAATCTGTTCCCCAGAGGAAGTCTTGTTCCAGAGTCACTTGTGACCTCCTGTTGCTCTTACCACACGGGCACTTGATACCCACAGGCAAAGCAAGCACAAGCACCTGGCACCCCCTCTTTCAGGGGTAAGGTTTTGGGACTAAAAACTTTCTTTTGAAAAAGACTCTTAGAAATGGTAACATGCAGTAACAGTTAAATGTACTTTAATTCCTTCAAACTGAAGGATATCTCCAAGGTACATCAGAGAAATTATTTCATTGATTAAATCTCTTAGAAAAAGAAAAAGCAGGCTTCAAAATTCAGGAACAGTTTCCAATAAACAAAGTACTATTGTTATGCACCTGGTTTAGAGTGGGGTACAAAGAGAAGCTTACAGATTCAAATGAAGGAGAAATCGATTCAGATAATGCTTGTTTACAGGGACAAAAACTCTGTTGACAAGTATGAATAAACACACAGATAATAGCTTTAAAAAACCCAAACCTTTCTAACTGTATTTACACACAGGGATGTATTTGCTTTCCTTTGGCACTAGATATTACAGACAAAAGATTCCATTTTATAGCAATTCAACTTCAAACTTGAAATAAAAACACCGTTTGAGTCATTTAAGTTACACAGCCCCAGCACAGTAACTTCACCTTTATTCAGCTGCTGCCATCTCTGTATTCTAACCCTGGAAATTCAGGCCACAAAGTCCAGTTTCCACCCCTGACCCGTTTCACTCAGCAGGATTAACTGGATGGGAGGAGCTCAAGCAGCCATGAGCAATTAATGATACAGAGAGATAGTTAAGAGTGAATCTCCCAATTCTAGTACAAGGTGGACGTCTACCTTTAAATGCTCTTTATACGCATATACAAATTAAATCAAGTTAAAATGGACACCCATTACATATATTCAGCCAACTTAGACATTAAGTGAACAGTCAGAGCACATGATGGCCATCTGTAGTATTTTATCAGCATTGCAGAGAAATGTGTCAATCCCTACTCATTTCCATTGCTAGAAAACAAAGTAATTAAGATTCCATTTAACAAATATGGTTTATTCTTTTAGCACGTTAGATTACTCTTTAGCTGTTGCCCAGGAGTAAACCCCTAAGCTTCACAGGAAATTCAGTACTATCAGTACAGTAGCAAGAGTGTTTTGGCACCCTGTAAAACCCTAAAGAACGTGCAAGAAGTAGCATTTCAGTATCCAGACTTCTCAGTTCTTGTTCATGGTATTTGGCTTTACAGAATCTGAAGCTTTGATTACTTTCAAAACAGTTTTTAGAGGTTTTCTGCTCAGTAACCAACAGGGGTGTAAACAACAATGGCACAATATTTTTCCTACAGCATTAAAGGCTGGGAAAAAAAAAAGAATAAATCTTTTCCTTGAAGAGCTACAATCAATTAGGACTACATAAAAAGTAACGAGGCATCATGGCAAGTAATAGCACATCGACCCTCTACCACAACAGGAAGCGGTTTTCAGTCTTAAAACAGAAAGGAATCAAATGAAAAAGAATCTAAAATTTATAGACTTGATAGGTTTTGTTCCTTCTCTCTCTAGATGGTCAGAACCCATTACTAATTAACATTTTCCTTTGCTCTGTGAGCAGGGTCAGGGCAGAAGGTTTTGTGGCGATGGAATAAAGTAAATGGTCGCCTTATTTTTGCATTGATCACGTGCAGACTGGACGTTGCATTGTCTCTGATGACTGGATTGAATCCAAGCTGGACCAGACACTTACAGAATGCTTCCCCCACACATCTCCAATAGAGATTCAACCTTGTTCTGCTAAAGGTATTCTTAAGCATCAAAAAAAAAAAAGCTGAATTTGACTAGAGCAAATTCTGTGAGGAAAAGGGATCAGAGAATATAACAGCAAGTCTTCCCAGAAGACAGTCTTTTGTACACATCCAAAGAGAACTAGCTGTTTGAATTTTAGATCAGCTGATACAACATTTTAAAAAAATATTTCAAAAGCACAGCAATGTTAAAACAACTTTGATTACACTTTGTGGAACACCACTACCAACAACCTGTATGTGAAATGGTTACAAGCTACTCAAATGCAGTCTCTAGAAATGAAATGAGTACAGTATATCTAAAGCATATATACATGCTGCTACCAAGGAAAGAAAGCAGTGAAGTAGCAACTCTTTATACACGAGCTTCACTAACAATCTTGCTCTTCCTCATAGCCCCCAGATTAGCTTGCACTTGATTTATTTCATCAACTGAAAAGACAAAACCACCCATATACTACTATAAGAAGACCCCTTGGCCTTTATATTCTGAGCTTGCATGATGTTTCCATGCAAACTGATTGACTGGAGATACAATACTGCAAGTTACTGCCATGAAAAAAGAAAAATCTGAGGAATCAAGGGATTTTTCTTTTTGCAAAACACGAATATAAACCTCTGTCCTCACATAAGGCAGATGCACCTCCAGCCCTGTCTCACAGTCAGGTAACTCAAGAAACGGAGTGTGCAGTAGAAACTACCACATGAAACATTTTTGCAAGTACTGAAATAGTGGAAACTAAATGAGCTCTCAAGTCCGTGCAACCACAAGGCTGCCTTGCACTACAGAAACACTGACCAAATGTGCCCCAAGATGCCAAGAAACTACAAGCAAGTTCAAAACGGGATATTAAAACTGTTTCTTTCAGTGAAGACCAACCAGTCCCTTTGTGTACACATTTAGTTTTATTGTAACAAAGCAACTTGTACACTTTAACGTTTAAAACTGAGCATCTTTCTTTCCTTTCCAGTGAAACAAAAAAAAAAAACCAAAAAAAAAAAAGAATTTAAAAATAAACAAGAACAAAATTACAATAGAGAATGTCAATCCCAAATAAGATCCTACAGGTTCTGCTGATTCTCCATCAAGTGGCAGGGCTCAAAGTCATCATTAGGAGAAGATTTTATTTTAAAAGTGTCATCTTAAACTGCAAGGATGTTTGTTAAACATCACAATTAAACATGCCAAAGGAGAAGAAGCCATGTTGTCAAAATGCCCACTCAACCCACCCAAACATCTGAAACCCACCCCAGCTCACCTTCTATAACCCCCAGGATTTTTTTTTTTTAAGGTTTTTTTTCTTTTTTTTTAAACAAGAGAAAGTAGACAGATACATGTTGGTAAATGCTAACTGTCCATATTCACATAGAGACACAGTGTAATCTCTGAGCCCAATATACAGAGAAAGAAGGAAAAAAGCTAGATTCTATGCACTACTACACAGGGGCCTAGCACTCTTCAGCTTCCAGCAGAGTGAAGGGAGCAGAAGGTTTTCTTTTTTCCCACAGAACATGGTGTGTTGATTCCATAAACAGTTTTTTTTTGTTTTGAGACAGGAAGGGATAAAAATGAACTTGAAACAGAAACTGGTAGATTCTTTTCCACTGTATTCTGCTCAAGGTATTTCCCCCAAAATAAATTGTGAACCATGGTGTAGAGGAGAGAAAAAGAGACCTCAAGAGAACAAGGCGACTGAGCACAAGAAAAAAAAGACAGCAACTTGCTCCCAGGGACTGGAGAAAAATTAAAAAGGTAAAAAGGGGGTTTGGAATCCATCAGTGTTCAATTAGTCATCTTCTCCTTCATCCTCCTGTTGAAAGATAAGCAACAATTAAAAACCCCGATGACTATACCTCAGATAGCAACGCACTTTCAAATGCAACAACCAGAACTGTTGTAGTGCCCAACGGGCTACAGCCCTGCAGCATTATTCATGGCATGCTGTACCTTGATCTCTCCTTCCCTCTTCGCTAAGGACTGGCTGTGAGTGCCCATTACCCAGAAATCAGCTAAGAACTGGATGCCCCAATTTGAAAAACTATCATGACTTTGAATTACTCCAAACACTGACAGAAGTTTAACATTTATAGAGTGAAGGAATCATCTTTTTCCCCCTTCCTTTTAAACTCTGACAAGTAAAATGTTTCAACTTTCGGGTGCTAAATTCTAGGCTACATAACAGAGCCCAGCACTTGGTGCCCACAACAGCTCTCCTGTCTCAATACAAGAAGCTTTTTGCTGCTGAAATTCAGACAAACCACACTCAATTACAAGAAACAAAGACATTTTGAACTCTGTTACTGACACCCTGAGTGCTGTCCCTGAAATCACACTTGCTACTAAAGGAAATTCCTGAACCCAACAGAGAGTCAGAACTAAGGTGGTCATAGGAAGAAGTAACCCAAGAGGTGGGAGGATGACAGGTGGGTGCATCAACAGAAGCTACACGCTAGTAAAGCCTTGCTAGAACGTTCACCAATGAAGTAAGACTTTTATTATTATGCTGGTTTCTCCCAGAGCACTTCCCTTACACATTTACTACAACTACTCACTAGCACTGTCACATGCACAGAGTTAATACTACACTGAAATCACCAAGAGTTACAGCAGTAACATTTCTGCTTCTCCCTCCGAACAGCTCATCAGTGACTGTACAGAAAATAACTGTAACAATGGCTCAGTATTCTTACAAGATCCCTCCAGATTACTCACCTCTCCTTCCTCTCCCTCATCATCATCTTCATCTTCCTCCCCCTCATCTTCATCTCCTTCTTCATCAATATCCTCCAATCCTTCTTCCTCTTCATCATCATCATCATCCTCCTCTCCCTCCCCTTCCTCATCATCCATATCAGGAACCTTAAAGACACATACGTAACATTAACTACAGTGATGGAATACACTTTCACTTGCACAGTGCTACAATGGGTATGGAGCAACAACTCAGCCCCCTCCTTACCAAGTAGTACTGTAACGGATTTGGCCAGATGTCATCCTTGATGACTTCTCCTAGTTCATCAGCCCCTGCATCAGAGTGGTCAGTGAACCAGGTGAAGAAGCTTTCTGGCTCTTCATGCTGCCTCTTCCTACTGGCTTTGTTCTGTGTCTGGCTTGAACGTTTTGTCAGATCCTGAGAAGAGAGTTAGGAAGTTTCTTAAAGAAATGGGTTTTTTCCCCATGGCCTTTTTGTTGTTGTTGTTTTAACAAGCATAATTTATAAATACACTTCTCTAAACAACCACAAGAAATTATTTACTGCTCTCTCTTTCAGGGAGAAGTCTTCAAGAAACTTTTGGAACACAACTCCCAGAGAAAGACACACTGCATTTCTCTTGAACACATGGACACAGTAGAACTGCCACTTTCTTTGATGAACTTAAAAGATTTCCTAATGGCTAAATGCTACTCTGAGTAGCTGTTAATTGTCCCTACACACAATTGAAGAAACATTCAGTCTCCACAACTCTAAGCTCTCTCTTTAACTTGAGGATAAAGGACAGTCTAGATTCTTTATCCTAAGTTTTACTGGTTTAAAGCCTTCAGGCCATTCTTTGTAGTAAGTGAAAAAACCCCACACAAACCACTAAGACCTCCAGTCACAAGAACACAAGTCCTGTATCTGCCACCTGACTCCAGAAGTTTACAACTTTGCAACAATCTTTTTTTTTGCCAAGTCTAAAACCAAAATTACTGTCTGCGATCTAAACCATTTCTTTCTGTGATCACATGGTGACTCCAAATTTCTAGTATTTGTTTCCTTGATAAACATCACATCGTTTATAGGTTTAATGGAGGAGATATCAGAATTCATGTTGCTTTTGTGGAAGTTGTAAAGAATGTTCAGCTACTTTGTACTGGGCTGTAACTTCTTGTACAAGAGGAAAAGTTCTAGTTCTCAGTGAAAAACAGATTAAGATTTTTTCCTCTAAGAGTGACAAAACAAGCAGCAACTCAACTGTAACCCTCAGTTCTTCTTTTTAATACTCATTTCAAACTCTTCAGGATAACATGAAAGTGCTCCCAACTTTTACAGAAACTAACTACAGCAAACATCATTTGTATGCTCTCTGGGTGAAAGACACACTCATGTTATTGCCCGGCTGCAACTTCTATGAAGATGCAGTGTCTGGAAAGGAAGTTGAGAAAACAAAGAGGAAAATAAATAATCATCATGCCCCCTACCTGTCCCCCAACACCCTGCTGTCCTCTGAATTCCTCATTTAATAATTATCTCAAGAAAACAACAAATCAGAATCTAGATCCACATCAAAGACAGATAGTTAATGAACTGGTCATACTTGTATTTTCACCATTTTCATGGTGGTGCTCATCTGAACAAGAAAATTCACTGAGGTTTTCCAAAATATACAAGAAAATGCAATGAAAGGAACATCATTAAAGTGACAGCACCACAAGGAGCAACAATCATCTCTGCCAGGTGCAGAGAGACATACCTTCCCAGATTTCCATTTAATCTCAGTTGATTTTGAGGATGGGTCTCCACTTTCATTGAGGTGAAACTCTTTGGAGAGAACTTTATTTTCAAAGTATGGATTCTCATCAAAATACTGCAGGATTGAAAGCAAAGAGTTAGAACCCACGTGAATGTAAAGGCATGGGCCAAGTTAACCCTGGTACTAAATGGATAACTGAAGGGATTCAGTTACAAGTGACAACCCAATAAGCAAATGACATTTAAAGAACCTCAGAGAAATCACAAAAGAATGAATGTAAAGTACTTACAAAATCTATTCTGTAACCTGATTTGATATCTTCAAATTCTGTCACTTCAACTCTGGTCAAATAATGCAGTGCTTCCTCATCTTCTTCTCCCAGCAGTGCAGATACTAAAGACAGAATTAGGAATCCCATGTTAAAAGAGCTATGGAATGCCTACCATGCAGGTGAAACACAGAAAATGTGTAACAAGTAACATTTGAGAAGCAGCACATCTGCCCAAGAGAGCTTCTTGTGGCCCATTTTTGAGTTCCCAGCCAACAGCCCAATAGCATTTGGGTGAAAACATTACATTTGCTGTTGTAGCTTGACGCTGAAAAGCAGCAAAAGCTGCCTGCGTACATCTACCCTCCTCTCTCACACATGCAGTTTGTCCAATCTAAGCATTCTACACACTTGTTTTGTCCTCTCAAAGTCTATTGTCAGGAGTCCTAATGAGCTTACCGCCAATTAAATAAAAACCCTAAACCAGAATCCCATTTTTTTTTCTTTGAAGGGCCTGGTTGACTAAAACTAGGGGGGAACTTGTTTAAAATGAGGAAAGAAAGCTAACTTGGGATTTTAGTGAGCAAAATGTTCCTTTGGTCAACAAGTGCAAGGAATAAAAAGCTTATAAAACACTCTAGGAGAAAAAGGAAGTGTTTGCATATGAAGCACGCTTCTGTTTAAACATACACCCAGCAACAACTCCAGACAACCCTCAGGCCTGCAAGACACACAGCAAGCAAGTAAGCACTGAATGTACAGAAAACCAAGATGCAGCCTGTTAGAAATATACCTTGTGGGTGGTTGACAAATGTTGTTACCCAGAAATTGGGGATTTTGGCGATCAATTCTGACCTCTTCTGGAAGAATGGTTGGCGGAGTTTGTTGTATTTCTGTTCTACTTTCAAAATTTCCTCACTGGCTTGTTCATTCAGTCTGAAATGGGAAGAGCCACGTTAACCACACGAGAGAACTGAAATTTCAAGACACATCACCAGTAGTTATCTAAAGACGGAACAAGTTTGCTGAGACTCATCTGCTGTGTTCAATAACTGGGCTGTCTGAAGCATGCTAAAACAAGGCCCATAACTGCAACCACTATTAAAAACCACAGCACTAGAAGCAACCTCACTGATCTGAATGAAACATTCTTACCACGTTGTATGTCAGCATTACACAAGGGGGGGACTCTTATTTATGCAAAGCCAATCAGCATTTTACCTTTTGAACATTCTGTTTGCAAAAGACCCAAAGATAGAGAACATACAACACTTGCCACCTGCTCTTTGTACCTTTCAGGCAAGCTGTAGCTTACAGCAAAGCACTTTTGCACCCCGCACAATTAAAATCTGACCACATTTAATTGGTTTTGTGAAAAGGCAGAATCCTGATACTCCCAACAGCCTCCCACAGCCAGAGCCTCAATAGTCACCTGCAGTCTGCAGGGCAGCCTGCATGGAGATGGGACCCAGGCAAATACCAACACAGAACCCAGAGGGTTCTGCCACAGGATGAAACTAATCCTTCAGTGACACTTTCTATCTATTATTCTACAAGCCCATTAATAGATAATTGTTTAAAGTACACTACCAGCCAACTTTTCAACAAGTTTTTGGTTCTGCTTAAAAATGTGAGAACACTTTTGCAAACCACCACACACAACCAATCCAAAATAAATCTGTATCAGCAAAACTATCAGAATTGAAGTTTTAACCTCAAGATCTGCCTTTTTATTTATACACAATCAAACAAGACACCAGAATGCTACTTCAAATATTTTATCACACGCAAATACTTCACCTAAGCAAGTCAGAACACAAGTCTGTCTTGGCAGAGTTTAAAGAGAGCAAGAACTGTTACAAAGGGCTTGCTTTACTAAATATTTCCTCTTATTTAAAGTTACATGTCTGTTTCTGCTAGAACATTTAAAAAGTTCATTTACCTGTCTATTTCATTCTGTACTTCATCAATGTGTTCAATTGCTTCCTGTTGCTCTTTTTCTGAAAAACAAATGAAAATGCATCAACATCCCTTCATTCTCACACAGCACCTGGGGTTTTTGCTCAGAACCTTCATCTATTTTAGATGTATGCAGGTATTTCTGTTAAATGTCTTAGGTGTTACTAGGGCTCAAAGCTTCGGATACTTTCAGGGTGGTACTAGAGCTCAAGTGCAGAAAAGTTTGAGGAAACGACAATTGGTGTGAGTTTACCCCTAGAAATCACAGTTCACGTTCCCCTACGTAGTGTTACAGATCAATTTAAATGGAAAGTCGGTCATGACAGATCAGTAACAATTTCATTAAAAAGCTGCGAGCTGGTTTTGCTGAGATTTGAAGGAATGGTAAAGAATTGAGAGAGGATAGAAATACCGACAAACAGCAGAACTGGGCACACGCCACCTTCTAAAAGCCGAAAAGAACGGTTGGAAGGACGGTTATGAGCAAAAAATACCGCCGGTCCCGTCTAACGGGAACTTCCCCTCGGCAAAGGTCCCGGTCGCAGGAGGACTGTTTACCTACCGCGCCGGGAGATGAATGGACGGCCGCGGGAAGCCGCGGGAGCGGTGCAGCGCGCTCACTCCTCCCCCGTTAAGTTTCCCGCATGGCTCACGCCGCGACAGGGGACAGCTCTCCCCGCTCCCTCCCCAGCCGCCCGGGCGGGCGCTGCCCCGCTCCCCACGGCGGACAGGCGGCCGGCGACGGAAAGCACGTGTGTGAGCGGAGCTCGCAGCGGGCGCGGCACCGCGGGGCGCGACAGCAGCTGGGAGGGAAGGAGGAAGGAGAGAGCGCGCCGCGCCGTTCCCGCGGCGGCGGCCGGGACGAAACCCACGGCGCGGCGACCTTTAAAAAATGCCGGAGCCGCCGCGATCGCACACGGGGACGGCGCGGGGCGGCTCCGCGGCCGCGTCGCCCGAGCACCGCGTGGCTCGCCGGGCGAGCAGGCCCCGGCAGCGCAGCCGGCGCCGCTCCATCCCCGCGCGGCGGGGGCAGCACCACGCGGCCGCGGCGATGCCGAGACCAGGAGGCGGCGAAGCATCATGGCGGCGGCGGAGCACAATGAGGCTCCGCGGATGCTGCTCCGGGAGGGGAAGGAGGGGGGGGGCGGGGGAGGGGGGGTCCCGCTGCTCCGCCAAGGCCGCAGCGCCCCCCGCCCGGCCCCGCCTGCGCCCGTGGGGAAGGAGGCCGGGCCGGGGAGCGGAGACAAAAGGGCGCTAACATGGCCTCCTCCTGCTGCCGCTGGGGCCTGCACATCCGCCCGGCCGACCCCGCGCTCTTCCCGCCTCCGGCCCGGCCGCGGCCCGTGTGGCTGGGGAAAATGGCGGTCGGTGCGGCGCGGTGCGAGGCGGAGGCCGCGGCGGCTGCCGCCATTCCGTTCCCGCCCCCGGCGCGGCCTCACCTGAGGTCTCGTCGGCCCCATCGTGGTTGGAGTTCAGCTCCTTCTTACTGACTTTGGCCGCCGGCGCCGACATGTTGGTGGCTGCGGAGCGGAGCGCGGAGGGAGGGGGGCTGTAACGGGACTGAGCGGAGGGGGGGGGGGGGGGCCGGGCAGAGACTCCTCCTGCCGCTGCTGCTGCCACCGCCGCTCTGGCTCCCTCCGCCGCCGGGGCGCTCCGGCCTCCTCCGCCCGGACCTGGGGCTCCCGGATAACAGGGGGGCGGCAGCGGCGCTCGCACTGCCTCACGCTCTCCACAGCCAGAATCACCACCACCGCCGCCTCCTCCTGCTGCTGCTGGCGAGGGGCGGGCAGCGCGGCGCGCACGCGCAGCACCCCCCCCTCCGGGGCACGGGGGGGACGGCGGCCGCAGGGCGCAGGCGCGCCGGGCCCCCCTCCGGGGCGCTGGGCGGCGGGCGGCGCAAGGCGCAGGCGCGCTGCGCTCCCCCCCGCGAGACGCGCCGCGAGCGCCGCCGTGCGCAGGCGCGGACTCCGCCCCCCTCGCCGCGGGCGGCCCGCGCGCAGCCGCACAGCGCCCGGCCGCCGGCCCCGCCCCCGCCGCCCGCCCCACGCCGGGCGCCCATTGGCCGCGCCTTGCGGGCTCGGAGCGAGCGGTGGGCGGGGCGGCAGCGGAGACACAGAGGACGGCGCGGGAGGCGGGAGAAGGACGCGGGCGGGGGGGGGGGAGCGGGGCGGCGGCGCGCGCAGGTGTGCGCGGGAGCGGGGGGCGGGCGCACGTGGCCCCGCGGCTGCCGCGCTCGAGGCTCGCGCCGCCGCTCCCCGCACGCGCCCCCGCGGAAGAGGGACGGAGACTGGCGTTCGGCATCCCCGGTCGCCGCATAGTCCCCAAATCGGCGGCTGTGCCCCGCTGCCCCGGGCCCACCCTCGGCGCCAGCTCCGGTGTCCGCAGAGGCTGCGTGAGGTGACGCCGCGTGCCCACCCTGCCATGAGCTGGGGACACGCGGCTCCCTGCGCTGCCTCCCTCAGCTGGAACACGACCCAGAGCAGTGCTGCGGGCGTTGTGAGGGCGCACGGGGCCCGTCAGTCACATCGAGCGCACACGGTTAATGTGGGAGCACAACTGTAGAAGGTCACTGAGCCCGGGCGTCTGCCAGCACACCTGCCACTGCACCAAGCGCAAGCCGACTTTAAATAACCCTTTTTGTGCCTTTCCTGTCCACCTGTCATGGAAGAGCTCATTGCAGCTTCACAGCTACAGCTCTGTTCTCATCTTAAAGTAACAGCCAAGACAATCTTTTCCAGCAGAATATGTGGCATAGCGTTCACAGATAAATATGATCCACATCAGGCTGAAAGCAAATAACAGCTTTGATGAAGTCGACACCCACCTTTTGTGTTTGCTTTTGCTTTCCAGTCACACAATATTGCTGTTCTCCCTGCTTGTTTCCTTCTTGTCCTTCCAATGGACTTACTCAACAAGGCCTGGATTAGTTCCTGCCTCCTCAAAGGTCTCAACTAGTTTACAGATTCCTGCTCCCACCTGTTGCTTCCAAATCCCAGTTGCTTTTTCTTTTGTATTCCCAGCTGTCACGTCCCACCACCTATGTCCTGGCTTCCGCTGCCACCCACAACTGCTGCCATATGTCCACGTTGTGCCTCCCCCTGCAAACAGCAGGAGAGAGGAGCTGTCATCCCTTAGTCCTCTGCTTTCACAGGCAGCAATGAGCTCAACTGCTGGGCACAAAAAGTAAGAAAAGCAACTTTATAAATGCAAGATTGTCAAATCCTTCCCAAGAACGATGTCTGGAGGCTTTCCTGAAGTCCATCACAGTGAGGTGACTTCTCTCATACTCTGTGTGTGTTTCCCAAGATCAGTTAATACGGACATCTTCCCATTCAGACAAGGTAATATCATGTGTGTGACTTGGGTTTTTCCTTCTGTTTCCCTTGAATCTCTTTACTATGCAGTTTTATCTGCTTGATTTGTTTTCCTCTTTTCTCACCTGTAATTTACTATTATATTGTCTTTCTCTGGATTAGCCTTCGAAGGGCTTTGATCTGGAAATGCAGGCTGTATGTCTGCAAGCTAGTTCCAAGCAGGAACACGATCCAAGCAGCCTCTGCCATCCCCCTGCTAGAATGCCTCCTTAAGTCTATGAATTACTAGGTGTTTCTGAACTACATGAGTAAGGTCATCCACTGATGTACAGAAAGTCAATAAATTGTTAATTTTAACTGCTGTACTGTTAAAAATACTCCCATGATCTGTTTATCCAACCCTAAAACTAGCTGTTGTCAAGAAATGAGTATAAATTATATCAATATTAAAAGAAACACATATGGAATTGTGAGGCATACAAAAGCCATGCTTTCATGCAGAAAGAGAATGCAGGGAGTTCAATGCTTGGGGCAGGATGTCGTGTTCTTTCACATACTCCTCTTTTTTGTGTGCTTTCTTCAATGTAATGCTGGTGATGTGCTGCTCACTGCTTCCTGATACATCTTTTGTCCTAACTCAGCTCACTTCCTGTTAGAAAAGTTGTGTTAACATCAATATTTCTTCTCCAATTATACATTCTTTCACTCCAGCTAACCAGGTACCCTCTACTTTCTGTCTAACTCCTGGGCACGTCTCATCAAAGGTCTCAAAACATCAGGTGCTTACGTGCTTCTGGGGCTTGGCTCAAAGAATTTGACGATGATTCACAGAATGAGGCCCTCTCTGCTCTCTCCTCCTTGCTTTATAGAAAAGTAAAGAAGTAAAACCAAGCCACTGAGTTAGAGCAGTTGTTGAGTCGTTGAGCCCTGGGAAGGCTGAGGCGAGCACCCAGCAGCTTTTGCCGCTGAATTGATTTACTGTTTGTTCTTGCTGCAGTGTTAACGTGTACGCTCAGGAGGAACATGACTCAAATACTTGTGAAGAAGCAAGCAACAGCACAACTCGCAGCTCAGTCTGAAACTCTTCTTCCATGTAAGTCCCCCAAACCCCATGTAGTTAAACTGCAAAGGAAGGAGAATGGTACCTAGGTTGTATAAAGCCTTGTTGTTACATATTACCTGCTGTTACACAAGACTTTCAGAAATGACAGACAATGCTTAGAGCTAATACAGAGCTGTATTGAATAGCCCTGGTATTGTAACAAAAGTGATAAATACTTAAGAGATTTAACTGGTAAGTGTCCAGTTACCTCCCTTTGCTTCTTTCTAATGTTTTCCATTATCTGTAACTGACCTCTAAGGCAGTTTTAGTCCTTGAATAACTGTTGAGGGATTAAAGTGCACAGTTATAATCCCGTGATAGATTATGTCCTCCTCTCATCTTCTTGTAAGACCTTTCTCAGCTCTGATAGCATCAAATGTAATAGAACAGTAACATTTCATCCTGAACTGTACTGTCCAAGTAGCTCTGCTGCCCATAGCACAAGCAGCTCTTTTCCCTCTGCGTTAGAGTTAGCATTCCTGTGTTGGTCTGAACTCAGCGTGCATGGCTCAAGTTGCAAAACTGTACTGTCTGTGGCATCTTCCAAACTCAGCACAAGAGTTCTCTGGTGTTGACAAATAAAGGAGTAAGATCTTTAAGCCTTCCAGATGGCAATGACTTTGTCAGAGGAATGAAGACAATTCAGGTTAGTTTTCCTTTATGTGTATTTGGGACAAAGGTGGACTTGGGAGCAGGTGATAATGATCAATGGCCTTACAGTGTACACAAAGTGTAGCAGTAACTGTGTGGTTTTCTCAAGAACTGAGTAAACAGAGCTTCTTTGTAAAGATAACTTCATATTTGCTCCTTGATGCGAAAGTTCTTTCCTTAGGTGTGTTACAAGACAGACATAATTGGTAATCATGCTTAGTTCCTGGAATGTCAGCTCAGCTGTAAATATAAAACACAAACCCCTCCATTTGGCAAGTGAAATCAGACAATGTGCTAAATCCTGCCAAATACAATGCAATGATGTGTGAAAAAGGAAAGAAGAGTTCCTTTCCTTCAAAGTCTTTCTGCAATGCCACAGGGGCATAAATCAAATCATGCACGTGAATGTAATTAATAGTAACTTACATTTTTATAGCCTTCCATCCCAAAGAATCTCACAGCCTTTACAGAAATCATTGTAGAGAAAGAAAAACAAGGACTGTTTGACCACTGCTTAACAAGTGTACATCTAGGCTGGGAGCCTGGTCTCCCACAAAGAACTTGAAGGCTTGGGCTCTGTATTAGGAAAAAAGGTTCCCCCTTGGAGTGCAGGACCAATTTTTTTAGAGTATATGAAAGCTTTTAAATTACTGAGTACACCAGTGAGTTGAAGGCTGCCCAACACCTCGAGCACACATAAGCTTGTACTTGATAGTGAGGTCTGACCGGCATATCAGTGCTTACTGGAAGCAGCAGGCAGCGACACACTGGCTGGTTTGCTGCGTGTAATCAGTTTGACAGCCCCCGGGAACTGCTGAGTCTCCAGGACTCTAGAAAGACAGTTTGGCACATGTATTAAACAGTCAAATACCTCCAACTGTTTGTCCATCTCCACTAGTCACAGACCTTCCCAGTTGAGCTCTCACATTAGAACTGAGGGTTTAGATAATGACGGAAGAATCTTCCACGTGTCCTCGCAGTTGTTGCGGTTTAAACCCTTGGATGAAAATATTTCTGGGCTGGTAACTGCCTTTGAAGTGGGATGGTGCTTCAGTACCACTGACAGGGAGGGACTAATAGCATGTAGTTGTATAAATCAAATTTCTATTTGGATTGTTTACATTTTGGTTCAGTTACTATTAGACACAGTTGCTAAACCTGGTTTCTGCTTTTTCCTACATTAACATTTTTAACTTACCAGAGCATTTGCTGGATGGTCATTGTGCTCATTCCCTGATACGAGACACAAAGAGGCAGGCAAAATAATCTTTGAAATCTTAAATTCCAAGTCAAGGAAACCTAAGATATTTCTGAATGTGAGATAAGCTTTTCAGATATGTGTGTAATTAAGAATGTTTTGCTCATGTTTTTCACGTGGGGTGAATTTTGCAGTGAACCGATCTGATATCAGAGCAAGTTCTTTATTGGCAAAGTCTCTGTAAGTTACATTCTGCATTGTGGAACTAAAGAGCCTGTGCTCAAAGAGACATTTGACTGGAGGAGTTTCCTGCCCTTCTTTTCTTTCGTTTAGGTTTTTTATCTCAGGCACTGATGTTGTCCTGCTCATTGGATTCGATGGAGCCCTGTGGCTGTGATGGACTGTGACACCAGACACATATATAAATGCTGTTACAAATCCAGAATGACCAAATTGCAGTGTCTTAAGGAAAAAAAATGTGTAAATATCAACTTGTCCAGATGTGCTACTGCCACTTCCAGATGTGAATACCCGTCCCCTCTTGCCTGAGGAGTTCACAGTCCAGGATGGGATCTGAAATGTACAAAAGTTCTGTTTGATAACGTGTATTTGGCATGTACAACCCTGTCTCTTTGCTGTCTGCAGCACCTGCAGGGTGTCACAGGGGCAGATACCCAGATTTCACTGGTGTGCTCACACCAGTGGATGTTCAAAAGCTCTCTGTAGGGATCCAAAATTATTAGTTTTGCGGGACAGTATTAGAGCCAATCCATATCCTGCACTGAGGCAGTGGAAGACTTCAACCAAGCTTAACACAGCTTACATGAAATACTCCTACACAGAACGCTCAATTGCAGATAAAGACCCTTTCAAAGTGGAATACTGCAGTATTTATACTGGGAGTTAGTCTGGAATAACTGTGCCAACCAGATTTTTATGTAGAAGGCCCTGAAATAATAATTCATAGGGAAAGTAGCTGCTAGTCTTCAGTTTCTTTCAGCAGTGCTCTGTCTGAAGAAAGGCTCTAATTTCCTCACAGCTAGGGCTGCAGCTCTGGTGCTAGATCAAGTCTTTCTGATGAGACACAACAGATATGGGTAAAAACTGATGGAAGTGACACTATTATAAATTTAAAGGAGTGCTGAAGTTTTAGGATAACTGGGCATTAGGGGTAGGACTAGCAAAAACTATACCTTGTGCTTCTGTGAGTTCTTCTGCAGGGAGACTTTCAGGTGATCCTTTCCCTCTTCTCCACTTGTGGCACAATTAAAAGGGAGCCAACATTTCTACAAAGACAGTTTATAAACATTTGCTTTCCAGGATTTTAACCCTGGCCAATTCCTGAGATCCGTATTTCGCATCCCCTCGGTCCTACAGCAGGAAAACTCTTGCTGAATCCTAAACAAAGCTGAGTTATGCTTCAAGATTTGGTCCCTCAGGAATAGCACTGGAGAGTAAAATTTTACACTATGTGTATTCTATCCATTGTCTTGCTACCAAGTGGCAGCCAATGTGGGAATCCTTAGAAACTTCTGTAGAGCACCACTGATACTTGAACTCTCAGGGACAGTAACCTCTTTCTAGCTAGAAAATATCAGAGTGAAATGAACACAGGCAGCGTGGCTCAGTGAAGAGTGAGTATGTTCTTTACAGTTCTGTAGTTTCAAATTGGCATAACTCAAACATGTGCAGTGTCTGGAGCCTTGTGTAGGAGGATAGTGACAGAAAAGGTGAAACAAAAAGAGGAAAATATGTAGAGATCTGTCATATACAGTTTTTGCTGCAATAATACACTGCACACGTTATTCCTTTCATCTGAGAATGTCACAGCTCATTAAAGGAAAAGTTAAATATAAAAAGCTCTGTGAGGAAAGTAATTCTTTTATTGGTAGGTTAACTGAATGCCAGAGTTATTCAGAGTTGTTCCTCATTAGAGCCAGAGACAGAACTCAGGAACAGAACTACTCTCTGACTTCAGCCACATAAAGTGCTGCAGGAGTTGCCAACAATGAAGATCTGCGAGTGGAATTTGGTTAATTGTGTCAGTCTGTAGGAACGCTGATTATTTTTTGCTATTACAATAGCTCTGAGAGCCCTGAGAGTTCTGTGACTGTGATCCCTGTGCACAAGGTGCTACCTGAACACAAAGGAAAGAGGTGGTTCTGCTTTGGAAGAATGCAAAGGCTTTCAAGACAGTATCTGACAAAGTATTTTTTGGTAGAAGTTTCTACTTATGCATTCCCCACCACACGTTCCTCCCCTCTTCCCCTTCTCACTGTCCCTGAATTGTGCCACTGCAAGGTTTTCTTGTCTAGCCCCACGTTAAATTGAATCAGGAAATGGATTTCATTTAGAAATGGTCCTCATAAAACCCATTTATTGTTAACACAGACTAGGACTCTGATCTGGTTCCCTGGTGCAGATGTGTGAGCAGTGTTAGAAGAAAGAGGGTCCCGTGAAAGCAGGAATTGCTTACTTGGAAGAGCTGTTTGTTAAACTGTGCCTCTAACCTAACTGACCAGGTTGCAATTGTAACTGAGGTGAAAAAACAGCTTTTTAAACCAAGTTTTCTTTAAGTCAACACAAACAAACAGAGTAAATCAATAAAATAAGCAGCTTTGCCACCTCAGGTGATACTGTAAAAGTTTTCAGAGCAGCATTTCAGATCATTGACAAAAAGACATCCTTCCCCTTTCAGATTCAAAAATAACATCTCTCAGAAACACACAAAGGAAATAACCTTTAAACCTCGTGTTTGTTTTTGCAGTGCTATGACCGGAAAATAATTTCATCTGCCTTTGCAAGACCGGGAGCAGGGGGGTTGTAAAACAAAGTAGAGACCATTTCCCTCCCACCACAGTCACATCTTTTATCTGACTCACCACTTCTGGGACTCCTGGCAGCACTGGTATTACTGCACTGCAAATTCAAGCATGTGAAAACATTCCCTGTTTTCAGGTTACTTTGCTCACTGTTTGGGTCAGGTCAGTATTCCTTCCTTTAGAGGTCTGGAACTCGACATTCATTGAGTGCTGGATATTCCTGTTCTTAAGCCTTGTGAGAAGGAGCAGCACTGTGGAAAGGGAAGGGGGGGAGGGAAAGGAGAAATGAAAGGGGAGGAGAGTCCATATCTGAAGAGAGACTCCAGACTAGAGAAATTATACTGACATCCATTCAGTTTCCAGCAGGGTCTCCTTCAAGGGCTTTTCCTGAGATGCAAAGGCCCTTGTAATTCACAGAGGCATTTACATGCACGTGGCCCTCCAGGAGCTAAGGTATAACTGTACTCCTGGATAATAACAACAAAGAATACTACCAGACTCCTATTGAAATGTCAACCAGGCACTCCTGTTGTAGAAAGTAACAAAGAGATGCTAATACAATTAATTATGAAGCCTCAGTACCCTCATTAACACATCTTTAGTGCCTAGATCTTTGAAAATCAGCTGTATAAAGTGACTGTCAGAGTTAATTCCTTATAAATTGCCTCCTGTCACATCCCAGACTGCAGCAAGCTCTCCCAGGCCCTGTCAATGCTACGAAATCTGGAGGTTTTAGTACTGATGCAGTTATAGTGGTGTTATTAAAGGTATAAGCTGTTGCATAAGCAGGAGTCTGTCAGGCTGGAGTACAGCAGAAGAAACATGCCTTCAGTCAACCCAGCTTCCAGAAGTGGTAGCAGAAACGACAAAAGCTTCAATCAGTTACATGGAAATCTAAAGGCAAATGAAGAACAGGAATGAAAGGTGTCACATAACTTGGCATGACAATGTTTCCCCACGGTTTTTTTACATGAGGATGGCAGCCAGTTTGTAGTTCTCCCTCCTTCCCTCCTCCTCCTGCCTTTACAACAGCATTTCAGCTCCAGGCCTCATTCCACTCATCCTCCCTCCCCACCACTCCCGCTCACAAGTATATATTTCAATAGACTTCGGCTACATGGAGTTCCAAAACCAGCATGTAATTGGTGCAATTGTCTTTTACACTTCTCCACACAGAGCCACATTCATGCCTTCTTAAGCCCCGTTTTGTCATGTTTTCACTCTGTTTTTTTGGTTAGACTGGCGTCAGAACTCGTGTTGGGAACCCTCCATACACACTAAGGGAAAAAAAGTTCCACAAACTGGCTATACTGGTGTTCACTCTGTTATTGCTGAGCACCAGACTGTTCTGTCAGCTCCAAAAAGATAAAGGTGCCATGTTATAGCTACAATAAAACCCCAGCAATCATTACAAACCACTTGGCAGCTTCTGCAGCAGCAGAGACACTCACACTGACATATCCAATTTGTCTATACAAGATATTCTGCTTCCCTTAATCTTCCACGTGCTTTGGAGGAGATTATGATCTTTCTGCAGTGCATAATACTGTGACATTGTCCCTGTGTGTGTTTGTGTAACATGCTCCAGGATCCTTTGGGATCTTTGTAATACTTTTGGGATAAGAGAACAATCAAAATGGGATGTTTTCATTGTCATGTCAGAAGTGACTTTTACACTAAGATGATTGTGCTGGTCTGGCTAAACTGGCAATATACAGACTCTCCAATTGGAGGTGAAATTGATTATACATATACATATACATAGACATAGACATAGACATATATAAAAGAGTCCTTGCAAATTTGTCCTTCCTACTGTATTAGCTCACATTGTGGTAGGAACATTACTTGATTCTCCACTCAAGGATAACAAATCCCTAGGATGGATTTATTGATCATTCAGCATTCACAGAAATCACGTGTGAGAAATGAAAGCAGCATGCTTGAAATTAAATAAACATACAGATTCCTGAAGAGCAAACGTGAACTAACATGCAAATTCTGCTTGCTTGCTTTGCAGAAGTACAAGTCTGATGGCACTGGGTGGAATTTAACTACTTATTTCTGAACATCCTTTTTTTTGTAACGCCACTTCTGCATGAGCACTACCTGCCCACAAAGCTTTCTGAGCTAGCCAGCTGCTTTAATACCTACTAACTACGAGTCTAACAACTGTCTGAGGTACCAAAGACATCTGAGTTGATGAAACACTGGACAGAACAGATAAATATTTCTTTGGTTAGGCATGGTTACTGAATATGGGATTCATTTAAGGGTTTTCTTCCATGTTGTCAGTGCTGCAAGAGTAGCATGCCAGATTGAACCTTTATTTCTGAGATTAGATAGTGGGCATGCTGGTACAAACTCAGCAGGAACTAGAGGCTGCTGAGTCTAAAAGGAGAGACACTGCCAGTCACCTTGTTGACAGCACCGAGCCTCAGTCCAAGGCAGAGGCTCCCAGCTGCCACCGAGTTCAGAGCACTGTGCCAGCCAGGAACTGGGATCTTGAGCCTTTCACAGATGCCTCTCTCGATATGCCATGGCTGGTGGCTCTGTGCCAGCTCTTGCTTGCCATTCCAAACCTGCCAGCGTGGTGTCTTTGTGCCCCTGTGGTGGTAGCTTGCTGACACCTGCCACAAAGCACTGTCCCTGCGCTCCTTCCCGTTTCGCTTACACTCGACTAAAATCGTTGTCTTATCAAACGAATATGGGAGAGGCAAGACCTGTGCAGAGCAAGAAATCATACCTGTCATATTTAATAACGCCCCCCAACTTCAATTCTACAAAGCATAGCTTTAATTTTAATGGAGATAGATACTTTTAATAACATAGCATGTCTGTAGGTGTAACAGAACTTCAGCAATGAGACAACACGGTAAGTTCAGTATCCAAATCAAAGGGTACAGCTTCTGCAGGGATATTTGGGAGGGGGAACAGGGAAGAGGAGACCAGAAATTAGAAGAAATGGACAAGCTCTTTAGAAATGGCACTGAATGGGACGCAGCTCGAGGATTCACACAGCCTGAGTTAACACACCATGTCCAGGCAAGGACCTGAACCCTCCTTAAGCTACCGAGTGTCCGGTGGGTTACACAGGGACTATGTTCTCAACCCTAACAGCCGTGGTGACCTTCCTTTCCTCTAGGTTTAGTGAACATGTGTATATTAGCTACACATCCACAAAATGTATCAGGTATTGTTGAAACGTTGCTCTGCACTGTAGGAACTCAGGTCCTTCCTTTCCCCTGCCATAAATTCCCAGCATCCTTTGACAAATCATCTAACCCTTATACCTGAAATTTTCCCTTAAAAAAAATGGCACTAGCAGTTCTCTCCCTTGCAGGGCTTTGGCAAAGGTCAAAGAGATGAGGAGCACAAGTGACACTGCAGATAAACAGACTTCAGTCAACTCGTTACTTCTTGGTCTTGCACCTGAACTTCAAACTCATCACCTACAGTAACGTGACAGGGTGCTGCTGTTGCTAAAGTCTTTCAGCCCAGTGATGAAACCGAAGTTTCCTTGTAAATACTGCTGCAGATGGAAGGGACTTGCCAGAAATTCTCCTTCTGGGTAGCATCTTGATTCTATAGGGATATTTCTATTTAATGCAAAGTGAGAGTAACTTCTAGATCAGGAGAGCAAAACACTCTCAAGCAAATGACTCAAAGATCCAGCTCAAACCCAGACAGTATGGGAGCAATATGGGAGCACTGTCTATGCCCAGATAACATGCACAAAATGTCAGCATAAATCCAGCCCAAACTCCACATTGCATCCTTGGGTTAACTCACAGGCAACACAATCAAGTACCCAGACCTCAGCCAAACCACATTTGTCACGCTGGGGAATACAGCAGTGCACAGGGTTGGAATGAACGGGCAGGGACACAGGTTACACCAGCTGAGGGAACAAGCAGGTTCTGGAGTGACAATTCTTTGATAGGAACCCTTTCTGTTGAACACTTTGGTTGGGTTTTGGGTTTTTCTTAATAAATGAGAACACATACAAGGTTTTGTTCTGCTGAACAGACCCATCAGTCAGTACAAGGCAATGCCTTTAATCCCATTTCTCATTGCCAATCTAAGCCCTAAGAACTCTCTCATGGCCAGGCACTCTGAAGTATACATGGTGTTTTCTTCATCCTTACCAGTATCTGGTCGGGGTGGAGGGAATGAAGGGGAAGGCTGTTGTGTGTCTGTATCTTTGGGTAGTGACTGCTGTTTCTGCTGTCTGGAGCTTCAGCAGAACTCCCTTGTTCCATCCACCACAGAGGGCAGTGGCTGCACCCACCCCTGGGTGAATTCTTACTGAGATGTAGCTTAGAATATTTGTTTTGCTCCAAGTCACAGCAATCACACCCCCAGCCTGCACCTTCACTCTTTTATCTCCTCCTTGTTCTTTCTCCCCCAGGGCTTTTTCCCACACTGCTTCCTCTTTACCTCAGCCTTCTTGTTTGTTTTCTGATGCTGATTCGCTCCATTGTGTGAAAGGGAAAACTTATTAATACCTTGTCTCATGAAACACAAAGAAGAAAAAGCACAGATCAGCACTCTAGTAGTAACAGCCACTTAGAGACAATTAGCCTCAGGCTAATAACAACCCTGATCCAAATATCCCCTATTTTCCCTTATTTCCAAGGTAGCATTACTATATCAAACCAAAAGTATCTATGTATCTGATACTGCCATGCCAGCAAGAAAAAGGAAGATATGACTTCTTGAAACACAGTTGGTAGTTTGAAACACCAGCAGAAGAGAAATACTGGGATAAAGGAGGATCAAACTGCAACCACTTTGAACAGTCACCTTCTGGAGCCGTTTGCTCCTCTCTCATCCTCAGGGAAGAGGTCCAGACACGCACATTTCAGAGCACACCTACTCCATTGGCAGTAACTTTACATATTACTTACTTGAAAAATTTGTTTATTTATTTTTGGTCCCTTTCATATACTCGAATTCCAGTTTTCTTACTCACTTTGCCATCTCAAAACCCTCAAACTTTTCTCCTTAAATTCCCTCTGACAAGTTATTTAAAGGTTCTCAATTGCAGTTTGCTCTTAGCATTTTTATTACGATGCAGACTGTCTAGAAAGTCACACTTGTAATAGTTACTCTGCTACCAAACAGTGCTATTCCTTGGCAGTTCTAATCATACCAATTAAAGATAATTTAGAGATGATTTAAGATGCTCTATTTATAGATGAGAAGTCTTAAACATTACGAACCTCTTTAAAAAACTCCACTCTGCTGTTGGGTTCAAATATTTAGGATCAGTTTTTCAACACAAAGTAAACTGAGATTAAAAAAATCTCCCTACTTCCTGTATTTAACTACTTTCAGTAGAGAAACTCATCCAACAACGTTCACTTTATGTTCTGTTAATAGGGTTGTTGAATCTCAATAGAAAAAGACACCTATTCACTCATTAAGGGACACACTCTCACTCTTTTGCCTCTTCAAGCTGATCTCTTGAAAAAATAAGCATTCCTCAGTAAGTGCTGTACTATGATTTCACCAATAATAGCAGCAGAGCACTGCTTTATGATAACAGCAGTCAAGTTCTTGAATGAACACACTGAGGCAGAACATCAGTTTCTCCAAAGAAACTGGAATCCTGTTGTGTCGAAACCAGCACGTTGTCTCCAGTTCTCTTACATCTGTTACAGCTGCTTTGTAAATGGATGCTTAAAACAAGGTGGAAACAGAAAGCTGAATGAGAAATAAAGAAGGCAAAGTAGTCTCAAACCCACAGCTACAGGCACCTGGGTAAAAATCTAAAGATCTAACAAAGAACTTTACAGCTGTGACCTTGGAAATGTGTCAAAATGGGTAGAAGAGGACAGCAGAGTACACTTTCTCATTAAATATTAAAATTCACATCCTAATATTTGACCTGATTAAAAATATGCCATACCACAGGAAAAAAAAGGTATTACAAATACACTTCTTGGTCAAGCCAGTTGTCCATCTAGTCTGTTATCCACTGCCATACAGCAGCAACCAGAAGTGAGGTGCCAGGGGCCTGCCTGTAAGTGGACTGTCACACTCTGTCACTAAAAAGCAGTCTCCTGCTGCTGCTGTCAGAGCTTCCACAGGTGCCAGTGACCTCCCACTGCAGGGGATGCTGAACTTGAACTCTGGAAATTCAGATTCTCTCTTGTGCTAATCAGAGAGAGGCTACAGGGCTAAAAGGGCCATCAGTCTAACCTGTGGGGGCATTTAAATGCTCACTTGGAGTGTCATGAAGGTCCATATAGCCAGGGCAAGAACTATGAGGGACGCACAGTGCAGGACTTGAGATCCAGAGGCTTCACCTCCACCGTTTTCTCCTTGCTTTAGGAGGAGGTGCCACTTCTTTCTGCTTCATTTTCCGTGACTGTAAAACGGCCGAACTGGTTCTTTATCGTGAGTTTTAGGCAATCATCTCCCGCTGCTGTTTGTAAAGCCGTGTCAGTGCCTCAGCAGAACCGCTGCACTGGGCTGTGCCGTAAGTGGGTTCACACGCGCTGACCCGCTCGGGCCTCTCCGCCCGCTGGTGCCACCGCTAAATTTAGCCCATGGCTTCATCGCCAAGCTCTTCCCGTGGAGTTACAGCTCGGGAAGAACGCACAGGCAGAGTCATGCCTGCTAGGAACAGTCACTGAGGAAGCCGCCACGCCAGCCGCGCTGCTGTGTGTACCCGCACGGGCGGGCAGCGGCTGCAGCCGGGCGTCGGCAGCTCCCCGGGCCCCGCCGCCACGGGACTGAGCTTAAACGGCAGCTCCCTCAGAACCAACGGCCGCAGCATGCGAGCAGGCTGCAGCGCACACCGCGCTTTACACTGAATTGCCTCCCCAGCCAGCACACGCCGTACGCGCCGAGCAGAGCGCCTGAAGTCACGTTTGAGGCTGTGTTACAACAACCGCCGCTGCGGCGGGAGGACGGGCCGGGGCTGTTTCTGAGCCGCGCCACGGCACGTCAGCGGCTGCGGGGCCGCAACGTGTACCCTGAGTGCCGCCAGCCAGCGAACATCCCCCTCGCCGTCAAACGCCGTGTCCCTCACGCGTGAGCCGAGCCGAGCCGAGCCGGGCCGAGCCGAGCCGGGCCGCGCCGCCCGCTCCAGCCCCCGCAGCTTTCTCCCGCGCTCGGCTTTGTCGCGTCCCTCGAGCGCCATCTTGGCTCCTGGCAGCCCCTGCGCCCTCCCGCCTGGGCTGTCACTTGCGCCCCGCCGGCGTGGCGATGCGGCGGCTCAGACGGCCGCAGGGGAAGAGGAAGCCTTCGCCGGACTTACAGCACTAAAAAAGGCGCCGGGACCGGCCCGTGCCCCCGTCCCGCGCGGACCCTCGGTGCCCTTCCCCAACATGGCCGCGCCCGGCTCAGTTTACCGCCCGCGGGCCGGCGGGGCCGTCGCGCGCGTGACGTCACGGAGCGTTCCCATGGGGACCGGCCCCGCTCGCCGCCATGTTCGCGGACGGGACGGCGCCGGGCGTCGATGTGCCGTCGCTGTGGAGGAGCGCCCGGAGCGCGGGCCGCGAGGCGGTGAGACACCCCGGCCTCCTCCTTCCCTCCCCCGCCGCTCCTGCCGAAGGGGCGGCCGCGTCTCCGCTCGTCCCCGCCGCGCTTTGCCGACGAACCCCCGGCACGTCCCGCTGCTCCGGCTCGGGAGGAGACCTCCCCTACCGACCAAACCGGCCTCCGCCTGCCGACCCCCGGCAGCATTTCACCAGTTATACAAATTGGCAAAGAAACACGGGTGCAGCTGACCGAACCCAGCACCTGGAGCGGGTGCTGCTGCCCTCGGCATTGCGCTGCGTGTGATCCCCTCTGCACCTCTGCCCTCCCCTTCTGCTCTGGGCTCCCCAGCTCCAGAGGGACAGGGAGCTGCTGCAGAGAGGCCAGGGCAGGGACACCAAGGTGCTGAGGGGCCGGGAGCATCTTCCTTACAGGGAAAGGCTGCGGGACCTGGGGCTGTTCAGCCTGGAGACGCCTGAGGGGGACCTCAGCAACACTGATCAGTACCTAAAGGCTGGGTGTCAGGACAATGGGGTCACACTTTTTTCTGTAGAGCCCAGTGACAGGACAAGGGGTAATGGACAAAGTGGAACACAAAAAATTCCACTTAAACACCAGGAGAAAGTCCTTTGGTGCTGAGCTGAGGGAGCCCTGGCCCAGGCTGCCCAGGCAGGGTGTGGAGGCTCCTTCTCAGGAGGTTTCCAAACCCACCTGGACATGTTCCTGTGCCCCCTGAGCCAGGGGAACCTGCTTTAGCAGGGGGTTGGGGCTGGATGAGCTCTGCAGGGCCCTTCCAACCCCCACCATGCTGGGATTCTGTGACTCTCTGCCTGTTGGTTTCTCTCACCTGCCCTGTTCCATGCTGGAGAACAGGTGAATGTGGCTGCCATGGAGGCATCTCTGGCTCAGATCAGATGGTGTGAAGGTCACACACACACACCACAGGCATCCGGATGGTTTTGGAGACGGGCTGCTCTGAACCACGAACCAGAGGTGTACGAATGTGCTTCGGTGTCGCTATGAAATGCCACAAAGGGGGAGATGCTTTGAATGTTTTGTGCAGCACTGTTTTTGTTCCTGTTTGGATTATAGGCTGTTTATCTTCTTTTACTAGAAAAGCTGCCAGACTGAGAAGGTTTCAATAGCAGAAGCTGCAGCACAGTCTCACACTAACCGAGATGCTGCTGTGCAGACAGAGCAAAGTAAAGACACTGTCCAAGACTGCCAGCAGGAAGTCCAAGTAGATTACACGAGCCTTCTATCATTCCTTAAGAGAGTGGAGGATGTGGTTATCAAAGAGCTCAATAAAAACTGGAAGAGCCATGCCTTTGATGGCTTTGAAGTCAACTGGACGGATCAGAATGAAACAGTAAGTTCAGATCCCTGTCATTGCCCGAGCAGAGCTGGTTGCAGTGGCTCCATCTCCTTAGATGTTTCTCACTGCTGTGATTGTTCTTGCCAGATTCTAGTAATTAACCATCTCTAGTTTTTCATCTCCTGCTTTCTCCCTTGCCTGGGGCCTGGCCGTGGTGAGGGGAAGCCAACGCTGTAACCGTGCGATCGTGTGCAGGGCAGTGCACAGGTCTCACTCCTCCATGGTGGGAGATTCTTGCTTCAGTGCCTGGATTTGATCTCTTCCAGGTGTCGTGTTTGCATACATTGTCATACCCCGAGGCTCAGGATCAGAACCTGCAGGTCACCAGCGTCTCCTGGAACGCAACTGGGTCCGTTGTCGCCTGTTCCTACGGCCGGTGAGTGGACTGAGCACAGCTCAGGTTGATGTGACACCTCAGCCTGACCTGAGTTTTAGATACATTCAACTAGATACACCTTGTGCATATAGAATCACTCATATTCATCAAACCAAAATCTCAGGGTGGTCTTAAATGGTGGCTTTTATTTCTTCTGCCTTCCTCCCTCCCCCAAAAATTGGATCCGTGGACTCTTAGTGACTTGTTTCTAGCTTGGAAATAAAATGGAAAGAGCAGATGCAAAAGTGTAGGTGAGGTTTGGGAGTACATGCTCACCTTCAGTGAGGATCCTGTTTTCCTGTGGTCTTTCAGCACCCTGGCTGAGCCTGGCACCCATTCACACATGTGCCTGATGCTGTGGGCATGTGCTATCAAACACTTAAGGTTCAGAAATGAGGGGTGGACAAAACATTCCTCTAATCCAGTGAATGTCTGCTGCAGCCTCTCCTTTCTGTGCCCTAACACTGCCCTCATTTCTTCCTCCTTCTACTGTTTCTGCTGCAGAAAAAAAAGTGTAGGAAGAGGAAAACAGGGCAAACCTGTGTGTTACGTGCTCCTCCTGCTCCCCCAGCCTACAGCTGCTTTCAGATTAGAATGTGGTTTCTGTGTGCTTACTCTCAGTAGAATTCCCTTCTGGGAACTGACAGTCTGTACATCTGGGTAAGCTTTCAGCATCTACAACATCCTTTAATAAGGAGATTCACAGACCAACTACCCATTGGGTGGAAAATTGCTCCTTTTATTTGGTCACACCTCTTCCAATAAAAGAATTAAGAGCATCAAATGAAGGCAGTAGAAGTCAGGCTCAGAACCATTGCTTTCTGTCCTGACCACTGAGTGCTCTCACCTCTCTGTATCATCTCCTTGTAGCAAGATGGGACATCACAGTGGTGAGTGTGGTGCTAGGGAGAGAATCCAGGGAGCATTTTGGTAAGAGTGCAATGAATGAAACAGGGAGAAATAACAAAGGAAGCAGAGTGGCAGGTGCCTGTTTGCAGCCCAGAGCAGCACATTTACATGCCCAGTGGGATGCTCCGTGGAACAGACAAGGCAAGACAGAGCTTTGCTCCTCTTCAGGTTGGACAGTGGGGACTGGAGCACAGCCAGGTCCTACGTCTGTACCTGGAATCTGGACAGAAGGAGGTTGAACCCGCAGCGCCCTGACCTGGTGGTGGACGTTCCCAGCTCCGTCATGTGCTTGGCCTTCCACCCCTCACAGCCTTCCCTCATAGCTGGTAGGTTGCTCTTACCTCAGATCCTACCTGAAACACGGCCCTGTTCCCTTCAGCTTGGATCATTTCTTTACTCTCTCTCAGCTCAGCCAGATTTGCAGCAGTAGTGGTGTTGCAGCTCCTCACGCTGAGCACCTCCCACCAACAGCAGTAAGTGCACTCTTGCTTCTGAACTGGGACTTGCTGCTTTTTCAGAGCTTTTTCTTCTCCTCAGAGAGATGATAGAAGGAGATTCAGCCCTGGGTGTAAGTGGGAAGAGTGTACTTATTTCAGCAGAGCTCTACTCTCTCACGCCAGAGCTGACTGTGCCCTGTGTGTGGTTATCAGGCCCGTTTCCACCAGAGCTTCATTTGTGCATTTGTTCTGAGCTATCAGACCTTAGATGTTCTTTGTCCTTTCAGGGGGCCTTTTCAGTGGGGAGCTGGTGGTGTGGGACACCAGCAGAGCAGAAGATGCTGTAATCTGGAGGACGGGGCTGACAGATGACACACACACTGACCCAGTCTATCAGGTAACAGAACACTGCTGTGGCTGGGGAAGGGGAGTGTTGCCCCTGCTCTTCAGCCCTTCAGTTCCAGTGCATGGACAGGCTGCCAGATCTCAGCAGTTACAGGCTCTGTTGGTTGGCTGTTTTTCCCCAAATCTAACTGTTGAACAGGCATTTGCTGAAATTGCCACCTGCCCTGTGCAAAATAACTTCTCCCTGTTCAGGCTGAATGAAGAGCAAGTTCTGTCCCCCTGTGGTGACTGTGTACTGAGGCAGATGCAGCCCGCTGTACTTGCAGTGGTTTAACAACGTAAGCAGCAAAGTGCCACAGATGCTTGGTTGGAAGCTTCACACTGCAGCCTTAAAGCATGCTGTAGGGTCTGGTTTCCTCAGGTGTTTCTGTCCTTGAGGGTCCTGTGACGGGGCAGCCTGTGCATTTTCTCACCTGAAAGCCAGGAAAAGACTGAAACCCCAGCACAGAGCTGCACCCTGACACCTCGGGGCATCTCTCCCACGCCTGGCTGCCAGCACCCAGCAGCAGCTGCGTTAGTGCCAAGATCCTTGGGGGGGTGTTGGTGGGTCAGGCCAGCTCGGGCAGCTGTGCCAGGGCCCCTGGTTTGGTACAGGTGAGCTGGCTCCCTGAGGCTGAGCACAGAAACGTCTCCCGGCTGCTGAGCGTCTCGACGGACGGGAAGATCCTGGTGTGGAGGGAGGAGCGAGGTGGGCGCTTGGCCCTGGCCGCAGGGTTCGCCGTGGTGGCTCAGCAGATCCCCCGCAGCACCCGGCTCAACAAGGTGAGTGCAGCTGTTCAAAAAAGGCTGATTGGACAAAACCACCTGTAACTGTGGAGCCTGTTTGGCAGAGCTCACCTTCTACGTGCAAGGGCCAGGAAAAGCCTGTTCTGAGCACAGGCAAGAACCTTCCATCCTCATCCTTTCCCATACCAAAACCTCACTGGAAATCTGGCACCAGCTGAGGTTTTGCCATCCTCCAAGGAGAAGCTGCTGGATGGAGAACTTGCTTATAATAATATTAACTCCCAGGAATCCCCTTGGAGGATGCTGCTGCAGAAGCTGAGCAGCGCTCCAACCGTGGCACCTGGCGCAAGCTGTGCCGTGAGCAGCTTGCTGGGTCCCTGGCCGGCTGCTCTGTGCTGCTCTGACCGCCCGTGGCGGGCCCTGGAGCTCCCACCTCTCACCACAGCTTTGTTTCTTTTTCTCCCAGTTCTCCTGGGCAGAGGCAGCTGTGGGTGTCACCTCGCTCTCCTTTTCCCACTTCGATCCCCGCGTGTTCGTGGTGGGTGTGGAAGGCGGCTTTGCCCTGCGCTGCTCCACGGCCGCTCAGGCTCTGGCTCTCCCTGGGGCAGGCGCTTCCCTTCCCCTCAGGGCCCCGGCTGAATTCACCTTCTCCCCCCACGCTGGGCCCGTCTACTCCGTGAGCTGCTCCCCCTTCCACAGGTGAGTGCTGACACAGCTTGGTGCTGGCTGGGGGGACACAATTGCTGGGGGTGTGGGGGGCACCTGGCACTGGGAACTTGATCAAGTGCCTGCCTGGTGTAGGAGAAGATGTCCCTTGGTTCCAGTGCAGCTGCCCCCAGGCACGGGCTGTGTGTGGGAGCAGCACCAAATGGTGTCTGAGCTCAGGCCACCACCTTCCCTGCATCATCCTGGATGTTAGAGGTCAATTAAAAGATGGGGGGAGCTGGAAAAGTCATTTAGTTCTCAGTGCTGAAGTGATCTGTCCCTCAGAACTCTCAGCAGGAGCTGCCTAAGCAGGAGTGCTGGGATCTGCCTGCACTGGGGACCAGGCCCCGAGCCCCCCGCCAGGGAAGAAGCCCCCATCTGTGTTTAGTTTGCATGAGACAAACACAACTCTAACAGAGCCCATCTCTGAGTAGCACTTCCCAGGCATCTGTGCCCCATACCCCATCAGCAGCACTGCAGGGCCAGCAGCAGCCCTCATTAAACTAATTGAGGGCAGTAACGAAGCCCTGTCTCTGCAGGGCCAGGGCATGGCCTGGAAATTGCTCCTTTAGGAAACACAGTCAGACCTTTGCGAATGAGTAAATGGTCCAAGGTCCAAGCCTTGACTGATTTTTGTTCTCTACCTTTAGCAATAAAGCAAAAGACATTGTTTCTTGCTTCCTCCCTGCCCCAGGAACCTGTTTCTGAGCTGTGGGACTGATGGCCAAGTGCACTTGCACTCGCTGCTGCAGACACAGCCGCTGGCTGCTGTGCAGCTCTCACACAAATACCTCTTCTGCGTGCGATGGTCTCCAGTCCGGCCCCTGCTCTTCGCAGCTGCGTCGGGGGAAGGTGAGGAACTGCAGGTGCCTCTTCTGAGACGTAAAGTGAAGGTGGGGCTGGGTATTAATTAGTACAAGTCAATTGCAGTGATTAGCTCTTCCACAAGCGGTGCAGTGACCGTTGTCTCTACTGTGTAATTAGTACAATGGGGCAATTTCTGTCTCTAGCAGCACAACTTTGGTCAGTTATTTTCCACTGCTGATGACACTTTACTTCTTTTGCCGTGGCCACTCACAGGGATGTAACATGGCAAGAGGACAGTAGCTAAAACTCATTTACAGTTTCCTTGATTTTGACATTTACCACACTAGAGATAATGGTTTAAACCAAGAACTTTCTCCTTAGAAAATTGCCCAAACCTTTTGAGTGAAGGAGTGGAGATGTCACAGACTTTGGCAAGCTGGTGGCAGCTCTCTGACAGCAGAACACACCTGCACTGTCCTGCAGTGGTGGCAGCTGCCTGCCTCAGCCTCTCTCCATCTGAGGGAAAGGGAAACAGGTTAAAAAGAACAGTTCCAGACAAGTCCTGTTCAATAATCTTCTGTTAAACACAGTCCCCTGCTGTAAAGCTGCAGTAAATGTCTGTGTTTTGCAGGAGAGGTGCACCTCTTTGACTTTGAGAAGAGCTCACAGAAGGCTGCCCTTTCCCTCCAGCAGGCTGTGAGTGGCTGCCCCGTGTTCTGTGTGGAGTTTAACGTCCGGCAGCCCCGGTTGCTGGCAGCAGGGGATGCTGCTGGCACGGTCAGGGTCTGGCAGCTCAGCTCTGACTTCACCGAACAGGGGCCCAGGGAAATGAGTCGTCTGGAGCAGCTGGCAAATGGGATTGTGGACTAAAAGCTACATGGAGCTTGGTGCCACTCAGGCTCCAGAAGATGCCCACTCACCTCTTCCAGGGCCTTGTAAAACACATGGACCCAGAGTCTCATCACAGTTAAACCTGTGTTTAACCATTAAACCCAAGATGATGTGGTTCGACCAATAACTTTTATTGAAGCACACTGCAGTATGTTCATTTTCCCTAAGAGTTTTAAGCTAAGCAGTTTAAGGTTACATCATAAAGTAACATTGATTATTGTAGAGCACAAAGAGAGAGACACATGCAGAGCCACAGGCAGCAGACGTGAGATGTTCTTTGCACCTGTCGGTACTAGTGTTTCAGATCAATTCACAAAGAGTGAACGTGTAAACTCTATGTAGTCGTAGGCAGAGGGGAGTTCTCTGCCCTTCCCGTCCATGTAGGGCTTCATGTGGGAGATGCAATAATCGGCTTGTTCCCGGGTCAGGTTCTGAAAGGCAAAGACAGGGCAGAGGTGGGGAGGGCAGCGGGGGCTGGGGCACTGCCAGGCTCCCTGGGGCAGCACAGGGACCGCTCGGGCTCCTCCTGCTGTTCCCTGACGGGGTGGGAGGTCTGACCCGAGTCTTCCCCCTGAGGAGACTGAGCAGGTAACCCACACGAGGAAGCAGCACAACCTCTTTAATTCTCTGCCAGCTGCTGGGATTCAGACAGGAAAAACTTGCTGTCTTGGCAGGGCCGTGAGGGGGAGGGAGATGGTAACGCTGCCTAAACTGAGGCTTCTCCTTTGAATCACTGTCTGGAGAAACAGCTCCCTCTGATCTCCCAAACCACAAAAGGAAAGCACAAGTTTCTGAGGACAGACACGGTGCATGCACCTCCTCTCTTCCCAGGCCTTCGAGTAGCCCTTGGTTTACTCAGCCCGAGTAGTTCTTTGGCAGTTAAAGCTTTTCCTGTTCCTTTACAGAGCCAAGAAAGCAGCTCGACAGGTGCCCAGTTACCTCAGGTCTGCCTGTGCTGCATGGGAGTGTGGCAGGTTCAGGGAGATGAACCTCCAAGCAATTAGCACTGGTCTTTGTTAACGACCTATGAACAAAAAGCCTCTGTCTGCTCCTCCCTGGGACAGCCCAGCCAGCACTTACTTGGTAGAGCTCCTCCTTGGTGACGTAGGGCTTGCCCTCGGAGCTCAGGGCGCGGAAGGCGCTCTCGATCTCCTCGCTGGATTTGACGTTCTCGGTCTCGCGGCTGATCATGAAGGCCATGTACTCCTGCAGCGACACGTACCCGTCCCTGCGGGGGCACGGCGTCAGCTCCCAGCGGCACACACCGCGTGCCACACAAACAGCACCTCAAGGGCTGGAAGGGACCTCGAGAGATCATCCAGCCCAACCCCCCTGCCAGAGCAGCACCACCTAGAGCAGGGCACACAGGAACTCATCCAGGTACGTGTGTTCATCACAGGAACATAGAGTTTGAATGTCTCCAAAGAAGGAGACTCCACAGCCCATCTGGGCAGCCCCTGCCAGTGCTCCCTCACCTCAGCAGGGAACAAATTCTTCCTTGTGTTTCACTGGAACCTCTTCTGTTCCAGCCTGTCCCCACTGTCCCTTGTCCTGTCACTGGCCATCACTGAGCACAGCCTGGCTCCAGCCTCCTCACACCCACCCTTGATGTATTTGTAAACATTAATGAGGTCACCCCTCAGTCTCCTCCAAGCTACAGAGCCCCAGCTCCCTCAGCCTTTCATCACAAGGGAGATGCTCCACTCCAGCATCTTTGTGGCCCTGTGCTGAGCTCTCTCCAGCAGCTCCCTGTCCTTGAACTGAGGGGCCCAGAACTGGACACAATATTCCAGGTGTGGTCTCACGAGGGCAGAGCAGATGCAGAAGAGAACAGAATACATTGCTGTGGGAAAATGAGAGCTGTAGCCCCACGTACCTGTTGGGATCCACAGTGTCAAGAATAGACTCAAACTCAGGGTCTGGCTCTCCTTCCTCAACCATAGGCAGGTCATAGCCCAGAGAACGCAGGCAAGACTTAAACTCCTGGTGGTTAAGTCGTCCAGATTTATCCTTGTCAAAGTGCCTAAAAACATAAAACCCAAACCCCATGTTTTCAAGTGGCAGTTGTTGAGTGTTGAAAGCGACAAAGTTGGCTGAAAACTAGAGCAGACTACACCCAGCCTACTGTTCTGGACAAATGAGCTTAACTCAATATGTCAATGAGCTTGACACATAAAATGTAAGCACCAAGTCTTGTCTTGTCTGTCCAAACAATGGCTGTAATCCCAGCTGGAAGCCCCAGGCCCTGCCAGCTCCCTCACCAGTGTGTGCCCAGGAGAGCCTCTGCTGCTGTGGCTGCGTCCAGCCCTGGAGGCTCCTGCCAAAGGCAGAGATCTGAGCTTCTCAGTGCAACATTGGGCAGACAACAAAGGAGCCACAAACAGAATCCTGCAAACAGAAGCCACCCACGTGCCAGAAATCCCTTCTAAGCCTCCCCCTGGCACACCTTCCCCACCACTCACTTGAACATCATGCTGAACTCCTTCAGGGCCTCCTCTGTGACACCAGTGGTGTTGCTGAAAAGGAAGAAGCAAAGAAGCTGGTGACCAGTTCCTGAACTGCAGGACTCTGCTGGAGTCCACCTGCCCCATGCCAGTGTCTGTGGCAGAAGGTGAGGCCAAGTCAGCAAACACACACATGACATCACCTCAGCCAAAGGGGATCAATCCCTTCCCACAAGATCTCCTCCTTGCTTATGGCCAACAGGAGCCATTTCCCAGAAGCCAACATCATTCCTCTGGAGATCATCAGGGTTGGGGGTGTCACAAGCTCACTACACCCCTGACCCAGGGCACAGGCTGTGCCAGGTTTGTTTGCAGACACAGCCAGATGTAGCCCCTGTCCTTCATCCCCCCCAGGCCAGACACTTCACAGCCATACCGAGCCTGGATCTGCTGTTCCAGGTTGTGCTGCATTCTCATCCCCAGCTGGTCAAGCTGGTCCCACTGCTGTGCCAGCCCCACGGTGCTGTGTTCTGTGTATTTGTTGTCCAGGATAAGTGCCTCTTCCATGGCTGCTCCAAGGTCCTCAATCTTCTTCAGCTGACTCCTCATAGCTCGGATCTCCTGGTGCTTGCGCTGGTGGAGGGAGCAAAGAGGAGAAAGTCAAGGAGTGCAAAACCCCCTTAAAACAGTCAGAACACAGGCTGGCAGGGGAGGATGGGTTACACTGTCTACTGGGATTATGTATCCATATAACTGGGAGCTGTAGAATCATATTCAAACCAACATTCCTCTTCATGCACGCTGCTGGGAACCAACAGGGCTTGCAAAGCAGTCCTCAAACAAAATCCCTCTTACCAGGCAGTGTGCTGAAAATCCTGAGCCCTCCCTGCCCCACCCTGCTCATTTAGAAAGGAGCAAAAAGGAAAACTACATCAGCTTCTGGTTTAATGGCTTGTGATATCAGCCAAGTAAAGAGAGAATCCCAAAGATCTCCTTAACTCACAACACACAAGTGCAGGCACTTCCATCCCACCCCCTGCTCCCCAGTCACCAGCTGGGAAGGTTGTTCAGGCCATAGGTGTCACTTACTTTGGTGGCTTCCAGCTGTGATTCCAGTGTTCCTGATTCCTCCACCATACAAGACCTAAACACAGAATCCCAGTGAGATCAAGCACTTGTTGCAGAAAAGTGGCAGGTGGGGCTTGAAATTAACTGTCCTTCCTTGAAATGACAATTCCTTACAGCAGTATTGATCTCATGAAGATACTTAAACACTGCTTTTGTGTTTTGTTTAATCTGACTCATCCTATTTCAGACAGACACAAACATCTTTGTTTTTTCTTTCTTTATAGAGTTAATTTCTAGCCCCATTTGAAAGGCAACATGATCAGCAGCCACACTTCATGCCAGACCCAAAGCTTTTCCGGCCCTAATGACATTAGGAGCTCGGTGCAGACCCATCCCCTCCACACTGTGCCCAGCACCACACACACACACAACTACAGGTGATTCACTGGAGATGGGCTGGGTTTGCCAGGAAGGCACAAGGAGCTCTACAGAGGTGTGTTACATGGGGATAAATTGGTGGGAGGGTAAGACCTTGAAAACTACTGGTTTGGTTTAAAAGTAACCTTAATATGGCATAATGTCTGCAGAAAACTACAGGTACCTGTCCCACACAGCAGTGGTGGCTGGAGAGCTGCCTTTCCTACCCCTTGCATCTCATCCTGTGCCCACAGAAGCTGAAGCACAACCCCTCAGCTTGATTTCCACCCTGAGCCTCTTGGCACCCCGCAGCCCCCGTGCCAGCATGTAAAGGCCACCACTGTGGTGATGGTTTCTGACATCTGCTTCTCACAGACTGGCAATGGAAAGCCTCTGGGTGCTGCTGTTTCCCCACAGGACCCTCAGCTGCCCTGCACTGTGTGTTTGGGAACCTCTGTCCTCCCACCAAGCCTGGGCAGGGTTCACACTCACTGACCTGTACACAGTGGGCCATCCTCTCCTTTGATTTTGGTATTTAAGATCCTAAAGCTTAAGCCCCTGGTATTTAAGTCACTAAACCCAAGTTTGCAGCCTCACTGAAGTCTATCCTCCAACAGGCTTTTGAGCTTCTTGAGAAGGGGAGTTCCAGTGCTGAATAACTCAGCAGCAATGACAACTCTCCCCATGGGGTTAAGGCTCAGGTTCATGTCTAAGGAAATGAAACACACGCCCTGAACCCTGAGCAGGAAGCTGGGAACCAACCATGGGAAGAGTCAATGGGGAAACAAACCTCCAAGCACCTCTAAGCTGTGAGAGTTAGTTGGAAGGAAAGCGAGCCTTGGAATTAAAGAGTGCACTTGAAAACCAAAGTGAGGTAAGAAAATAAGAGGAAAAAAAACCTTCCAGATAGATCATCCCCAACTTCATACTGATAGACACGAATGACACGGCGATAGGCTATGCTAGTCAAAGGAAAGAAACCAGGTAAATTCCAAAAAGGAAGAAGGAAAGAACAGAGGAAAGCACCCCCCCAAACCCAGCCACTGCAGCAGAGCCACGCTCCAAGCCAGCACCACCTTGCAGCAAACACAAGCGAGCACTTAGTGAAAGAAAATGACTCAAACGCTGGTTCACATCCACAAAAATAACCTGTTACTGTTTCCATGTCAGTTACCAAGCAGCCAGTCTTTCTAAGAGACAGACTGAACTCTTGCAGTTCACCCATCTGCAGATTCTTTAAGAGCATTGCTCTTCCCCTCCCTCCCCAGAGCAAACCTCCTCCAGCAGCACTCTGCAGGCACGGGGTGCACGTGCCTACTCTCCTCTGGAAACCTCTCCAGAGCCCTGCTGTCCCCTGCCAAGGGAGCCTAAGCACAGGCAATGCCTCTCCAAGCTAAAGCTCTGGTTTTAATCTATTCATGCAGAATTAAGGACAAGCTCTTCCTGGCCTATCAGCAGCCTGCTGGTAATTTGTTCAACAAAAGAGCTTGGCATGGCCATCTCCAACTCTGACCCCAGATCTTTCAGTAACTGGCTCCTTTCTGTTGGCTCGTTGCTGGATACCAGCACTAATCCACAACCCTCCTTCACAGAGGAGCAGGGAATTCAGACCCCTTCCAGGAAAATCTGCTCAGTTCCATTCAACTGTGCAACAAAAATGGGGCAAATGGTTTTTATCTGGCAGGGACAGTAGAACAGAAGACATTGTGGTCATTACAGAGCAAATAAGCAGCACAGGGTTTTTTTGGTGGTGATTCCATCCTTTTATTCTGAAAAGCCTCCTCTCTGCCAGGGGAAGGCCCTGCCTGCACTCCAGCACTACCCAGGGCTGGCACACAGGCCTCTGCTCCAGCCCATGCACCATGTGGGAGCCCTTGATGTGACATCTCCCCACAAAGCTTTCCTTGTGTCAGAGGTTTAGTACTGAACAAATGGAAATGGACAGGCACATGCTGAGGGGGGTTGGCAGTCTGGAGACACTGAGAAGATTTTATCATTTCCTTTCCATTTCTTGACAAGAGAGCAGCAGTGCACCAGCTGCAGGAGCTGTTCCTGGGGACACAAAGTGGACTCAAAGCTGCAGGAATCCAACTGCCTGCAAACCCAGGTGAGTTCCTAAGTTCCTGTCAGAAGGTTTTGGTTTCTCCTCCCAAGAATATCATCTTTGTGAGGCAGTTATGCAGTAGATTAGAAATCAGGCAGTTAGCTTACTATAGAGTTCATCATTTCAGTAAAGCTTCTTCACTGGAAGCTTCCCTCCTCCTCACCAAAACCAGTCAATACTTTGGAGGTTTAATTGTTCTGAGAACAGTTATAATGGAAAAGCTTATCTCACCAAGCAAGCCTCTGAATGCTGGAAAACTAGGAATGTCAGCTGTTCTCCAAAGGCAAACTATGTTATGTTCTCACAGACCTCATCAGATTTAAGAGCCTTTTCTTATACCAGCCCTCAGAGAAAGCAAGAACAACATTCCGGACTTCCATGGGATGCCAGTGGCTACCCATCAGTAATTCCTTTTGCTTTTGCCTTGGAGACTGTCATGTTTCTACTAGTTTATGCTTCATCTACTCCAAAACCTTGTTTGCAGTGTCTGTGCACCTCAGCCATGGGTTGCTCTTTTCAGTTCAAAGGGGTTTCAGTGCAGCTTTCACAAGCAATGTAATGACAGGAGAAAACACATAGACAGAGCAGAACACATCACCACACAAAGATATAAAATTCAATACTAACCCATCTAGTAGGTAAGTCCTGGAGAAGGTGAGGATCCAAACATCAGGCAGCAGGACAGAAACAAGACAGTAAGAGAGGGACAGAGATTTGGGTGGGAAGCAAACATCAAAAAGTTAAAAATCATACTGGTATTTCCATTATTTCATGAAGACAAGTACAGAACTATTTGTGAACACACAAGAGACAGAGAATCACGAGATTACATGAAAACAGAACTCCCCTCCACCCAGAGCAGGTGGGGGCTGGCTAATGGCCCTGCCTGAGCACCTTTACCTCCTAGGCACGTGCTCCTCAGTTCACTGCACTTCTCAGCTTTGAGACCCTTATTTGTAATGCAGCTGTTCCATCTTTAGCACTTCTCCCCAGGCAAGGATATTGTTAGACAACACTAACTACAAAGTGGTCTTAGGCTTTTTCCACAGCTGCTTTTCTCTGCTGAAGCTCTTGGGAGATATTTCTAATACACTCTTCCACACAGAAGGAGCATTAACAGAAAGCCACTGGTGTGTCACACAGCCTGCCCTCCAGTTCTATCCAGGGCTCTTTCAGGAATAACTGGAGAACACTGAAGTCCTGGATAACTGGGATTACTGCAGGAAAAGGAGTTCAGAATCAGAAACATTTTTGCAGTCTGTTGTTTCAGGGCTTTCCTCTTGCCCAACGGGGCCTCCCTCAGCCCCCAATGGCAGGAAACAAACAAGTCCTGAGCAGCTGATTTTTAGGACATTTACAACTTTGATAGACCATAAAGATGGAAGATTGATACAAAGAGTAGCTGAGGAATCCACCACGGGCAGCTCCTGAAAAGACAAACAATACCTGGTCTCCTGAATCCACTGATGGAAAGCATTGGCGTGCTGAGCAAACTCCTGGCGCAGCTTGTCGTTTTCTTCCTGCCTTCGCTGCTCCTTCTGCAGCTCCAGCTCACGCTCCTGAGAAAGGACCCAAAATTGTTTCAAACAGAGAAACAAGGGGATAATAATAAGCAAATACTCAAGGGCTGCATCCTAGGCACAGCTCTGAAGGTCAAAGGAAGATTGAGTGCTTAAAGAGCATCACAGACATTCAGATAAAAACCATTTAGAGGACAACACAGAACACTCCTACTGAGGTCTTGAGAACTGGAACTGAGCCAGCAGTTACTTTACTGCATAGCACAGAGATCAAACATTGTACTGTTCAGGAGTGAGATGTGTGCTTTGTCCTTTGAAAGACTGCAAATGGAAGATTATGAAAACAAGTTTCCATCTAATGGGTTTTCTTTCCCATTTGCTCACAAACTGTGAGCCATTTCCACCTGTAGCACAGACTCCTGCACAGGTTGTCTTTGAGGGCAACTTCCAGGGAAAAGCTGAAAGGCAGTAAGCTATGGAAAGAGTCTTTCTCTCCATTACTTGCCTTGATAATTTTCTGCAGGTTCCTCCAGGTTTCCTCCAGAGCCTCCATAGTGAACCACGTGTATGGGTTGGAGGCTACACGGAAGCTCTTGATCTGGCGATCGAGCTCTGCCAGCTGGTTGAAGTCAGCCTGGGCAGAGCTCAGCGAGGAGCGGAAAGCGTCGTGAGCCTCTCGCAGGGCTTTGATTTCCTCCAGCGAGTTGCAGCGCACAGGATCTGTCAGGTCCTCTTCAGCATTCTCAAACCAGCTGTTGAAGGCAGAAGCCTTCTTTGCAAAAGTCAGGAACAGGTCCTCAACCTTGAGGAGAGAAAAACCATGCAGTTGTTTGCCTGGGTGATGCAGTAATGCAAACACTCCCTGTGAGCTGATGTAGGATTAACACCTGGCAGAGATTGTCTGAATTACTTATTTCTTGCAAGCATCTCAAAAACTCCTTGGCAGGTCTCCAGGATCTCTCCATCATCATTAGCTGCCAATTAATAAGCTACAGAAGCTGCAAGTGATGGATAGCTTTTGTCAAAGAGAACCGTTAGGTTTTTGTAGCCCCAAGGTCTGACCACTCACCTTTCTGAAATGCTCCTGAGCCTCCAAGAGTTTCTTTTTCCTGGCAGCAGAATTAGCAAGCAGCTGGTTCCAGCGTTTCATCAAGGAGGCATGCCGAGCCTCGATGGCCTTTGACTGGATATGTTTTGCTGCTAGCAGCTGGTCTTTCAGAGCAGTGATGTTTGCAATTCCCTCCTGCTGGAAAGCCTGAAGTCCAGCATCAAAAGTTTCCTGAAGCATTAAAAGAATAACAAAATATTTCAGATGGTGTTTTTTATTTAACCACTCCCACAGCCTGCAGGTGTTTCAGATGTGAATTCTAGATTCTTGTGTACTGCAGGAGATTTCACCTGTTCTCTCCACCACTTACAGGCTGGAAGCAGCATTAGCACTGACCTGTTTGGTGAGCAGTGTTTGCACAGAAGAGAGGTCACGTCCATAATCATCTGTCTTCAGACTGTTTTCCTTCTCACCTGGAAAATGAAGCAAAATCAGTAAAACTCCATCTCAAATGTTCCCTCTTTTCCAAACCAGGTTACCCCAGAAGCATAAATCAAGTGTTGCCCTGCTGACTGGCTTCAGGTCTGCTGGTTACAACAGCAACTGAGAAGTTATTTGAAGGGAGGAGCACTTCAGTTTCAGTTTTTGTGACAGGGTGCTGTGTCCCAACACAGAACCTACCTATCCACGACTCCACTACATCTGCTTTCCAGTTGAACTGGAGGAAGGCAGAGTTCTCATCCAGTTTGGCTTTCCTCTGAGCTGCTGCCTTCTCCAGATCTGACACCTTGCCTTTGAGGCCCTTCATCTTAGCAGTAATGTTCTCCTCGTGGTGATTGTTCTATGTGACAGGAAGAAAAAAAAAGCATGCCATGATATTAAGGGTTTCCAAGGCACCCTGTAAGTTGGGAATTGAACTGAAAGATTGTCTTTTCAACATACAACCACTGTCCAAGAAACAGCTTTGAAAGCATTTAACACCAACAGCTTATTCAGCCACACAAAATGAGTAAGAGCTCTTTTCAGAGATGACAGATCAATCCAATGAGTAAGTTTACTTTGACATGAAATATCCTGGGTAGCCTTTGGAGGTGTTGGGTGTTTTTTTCCCCAGTTTATGCTCACCTTTTTAATGAGATCCTCTCCGTTGGAACAAACATCATTCACTCTGTCTTTGTGGACTGTGAAATCGGTCTCAAACGCTTCGTGCTTTTTCAGCAAGCCCTGCAAATACAAGACAGACACTCCTTCAAACCATTTTCACTAGTTATTAAAAATAAAATAAACTGGCATAAGCTCCTTCTGACAAAACCTGTTAGTCCCAGCTGGTTAGGCACAACTTGCTGTTTTTCTGTGGACAAAAGGAGACTGATACTGACTTCGATTTAACTTCAGCCTTTTGGTTTAACCAGGGCTGCCCATCAGAGGTCAGAGATGCAAAGCTGTACCAAACTAAGTTATTTCTACAGGAGATAACACACTTGGGATGATTGTATAAAATGAATTAACGGGTTTTTACAAGATTGGCCTTTGAAAGAAACAAACAATAACCTCCAAATTGGAAAGACAGGAAAGAAAAGGTTTGTTAAGCTCCCACCAATAATAATGCAGCAAGAATCAACAAAAGCTGACAACTTTCTCCAGACCTGGATAGCAGCAAGGGTGTCCCCATAATCCTCACTGGCTACCAGTGTCATTTTCTCATAGATCCAGGCTTCTTCCTCCTCAACATTTGCTACAAACTGCTGGTACTCCAGAGACTCCTCCAGACGCTGACCCCTGTGTGGGAAAAGAAGGGTAAAGTCAGTCACAGTGGTGCTGATGGCTTTTAGATATGAGATGTAAAACTAAATTAGAGCAGCAGAAAACCTATGAACACAGAGAGACTGAACCCTAGCCACACAATTATCCACACTTCACTTCTCCAGCAGCAGGCTGTAATGTGTACACCTCTAGAAGTTCACTGGGCCACAAAGCCTGCAGATACAGGAGGACTACAATGAATCACTTTCTCCCGATAGCTTCTATTCACAAAAACACCCTGATAGTGGATTAAGGCCAGTTAGTTTCAAGTCTCTGGTTTCCAACTGGTGCAACAAAAGGCTAAATACAGTATATGTCAAAAAAAGGCTCAAGTTTCTCCCAGGGAACACTTCACCAAAACACTTCCCAGTAGCCTCCAAGAGTCTGTCACCAGTGACATGTGCTACTGCATCACATTACTGACTCTACCCTAAACCCTGAGATGCAGGAACTCTGGTCACTACCAGTCCATGTCACTGTTTAAATTAACATTGAATTTTACAAAATCATGTCACACACCTCGCAGCTGCCAGCTGTTTTAACTCCTTCCAGTGATCCACAAACTGAGCCAGCCTCTGCTGTATCTCCTCTTTTCCAATCGTGTTGTCATCCAAAAGCTTCTTACCAGTGTCTAGAACACCCTGTGGAGAAACACACAGTTAATGGGACATCACTTCCTCTCTTCTTGGGCATTGGATTCCAAAAACCTACTGCTGACTCTCATATCTGCCACAACCAAGAAATATGTTACTTGCACAGGAATCTGTCAAGGAGAGAGGTGTTTACCTGGATAGCAGGTTCATGGGCAGCTAATTCTGCTTCCAGGCGCTTGTGTTTTTTCCTAAGGTTCTGCACACCAGTGAGGTCTCTGCCATAGTCCTCTGAGCTAACCAACAGCTTCTTCTCTCTGAAGTCAAGAAAGAGAAAATTTGAATGTTAGTTCTACAGGTCAAACCTGACAAAAGGGGAAAAAACCCACACCCCAAACCAACCCAAAGCACTGCAAATAAGGAAATGCTCCTCACTGCACAAAAGCCTTAGATGTAAAAAAGCTTCTGGGTGAGTGATTAGCAAACAGCAGCACACTCAGGTGTAATGTGAGGGGGGAAGAAAGAAGCTGGATAGTTTGTACTGGTTTTTTTCCAAGATGACAGATACCTGCTATTGTCCAATTTGGGTTTTTTCACTTTACAAGCATGACACAGAAGTGCTCTAATGTGGATGGTTTCAATCAGGCTCACTTTCTTCCCTCTTCTCAAGATACCAACATCAATATTTAAAGAGAATCTGACTAATTACTACAACTGTCTAGAACACACCAAAACCAAAGTACTTCAGACAGAAAAAGCAGGGTTTGTATTTTAGCTAGGAACTTTCCCTGAAAGAACAGAGTCAAATTGCAGTTATCTGGTCCAGGTCTAAACAGCAGAGAGCTTTGCTTCTTGGGGTTTGACCAAAGAAAACTGTAGAGAAGCAGCCACTCCTAAAACAGTGCTGAAGCCATTTTGCACCTAGTTTTCCTTGCCTGAGGGGCAAAAGTGTTTTCTTGTAGAGACACAGGCTTGCAGAAAACACAAGTTACACAACCATACTACAGACTATGAACACTGTTAAGATGCTGGCAGGAAGCACATGTGCTACAAATACACACTTGATCCAGGACTCCTCGTCGTCCATGTCCCGGAAGAACTGGTGCAGGCGGTGGGACTCGTTGAGCCGGGCGCGGCGCGCGGCCGCCATGCTCTTGATCCTCTGGAAGCGCCCGTTGATGGTCTCACGTTTATCCTTCACTTGGGATGTATCAAAAGCACTGCTGGTCATCAAACTGTCAGCCTGGCTGTTCAGGTCCTTCAGACGGTCCTGCAAATGTTGGGGGAGGAAAGTGTATGAATTGCTTGAATCTCATTTCTATGCTGTTAGGTTTGTATGAAAGTCACCATCTGAGTGCTGTGCAGTTACAGCTTCCACTCAGCAAGCATGTCTTAACAAGTACATGACTGCAGCATTATTGAAATGGTATCTGTAGAATTTGCTGGTTACTGTCTTCCAAAACTAAAAGACCAAGTACTACCTCATGAGCAGATATATCAGCTTCCAGTAACTGGTGTTTCTTCAGAAGGTTGTTAACTGATGCCAAGTCCTTCCCATAGTCTTCAGATGCCAACAAAGCCTCCACCTGGGCGTAGAGGGGAAAACATGAGACGAAAAACAAGTTGCGTTTCACAAAACCTTTGAAATTCTGTCTTTAAAACTGTGCAAATTTAATTCTCTCCCCGATTTCTTACAGCGTGGAGAAACATTTGCCTCATCCCGTTTCACCTCTGACAGATTCTATGCACATACACTTCTCTGATGTTATTTACAAGTAACACAAAAACATCCACAAGATTTTTAGTCATAATACAGATTTTGTTTCAAAATTATCCTAGACTTCCTAAAAGGTGGATGGACTGTGCCACAAAAACTAACATCAGCCAAGGGAATAACAGAAACATAGAAATAACAAGTCTTCAAGGAAATAATCCCAATCTCAGTTACCTCTGAAAGCCAGAAATCAAAGTCCTTGATTCCAGTGTTGAAATTCTGTTGTTTATTCGCTTCTTTCAGTTTCTGACTCTTCTCTGCTGATTTCTGTACCAGGAACTGCCATTGGTCAGCCAGGGCAGCTAGACGTGCCTGTCAGGAAATGGGAAAGATCAATGCTGCCAACTAAAAACCTAAAGCTCTGATAAATGCAAAGCCAAAGAAAGGTACAAGTTTGCCTGCTGATTCCAGATATGCAAATAACAGAGTCACTGTTTCATGCTGCCTGGCTATAAATTCAGTTCAACTTCTACATCCCAATCATAGGGTCAGGAAACTTCTCACCCTGGGAACGAAGCCGAAGGATTACTCTGATTCCTGCTGCACAGTTCAAAGAGAAAAGCTTCTATAAAACTAACGTTTCTTCTGGAGGGAACACTCTCCTCCCCCAAACACTTTGAAAGCAAGAGCTAAGGAAATCTGAGACTTGTATCTACCTTCACAGCATCCTCGCTGCCAGCACACGCTCCTCTTTCAATCAGCGAGTTCCCCATGTCGATGACCCCGCGGATCCGATCTGCGTTGGCGTGGAGCTCAGCTTCAAAGGCTTGGTGCTTCTGGTGTTTGCTCTGAGGATGACAAAAGCAAAACTCTTAAGAGACTGGACAAAAGGCTCCTAAATTGTTCTCATGGGCTGAGAATACAACAGTTGTCTACATAAAGAGGTTTGTATATAGCTTGATCTAAAGAAGTTCTCTCTCTCAGTAAGAATATTCACTGCTCAAACAGTAACTCTCTTTAATCTGAGTAACCATCAAGCTTTGACCCAGCAAAACTGAGCTGAGAGATACAACTTGGGCAACATCTGTGTTTTACAGATGCCCATGCAGTGTTCCTTGCATTATGCTTAGCTGTTACTCAAATAAAGCGCTCTCATTTTCAGTGCCATCACCTCTGAAAAGCAGCGCTTGTACATTCCCTAAGTGCAGCAGATCATCCTTTGTACTCACATAGTAATTTCACAAATTTCTATTTCCCTTCCCAATCTATAAGCAAAATTAAGAGAAATCACTGCTGCAGCTGCTTTCTGCACAAAGTAATACACAGCCACATTATGTATTGCACTTGTCAATTAACAACCATAAAGTCTGCTAAAAGAACTGTGAATTATTTGTCTAAAGCTTTTTTTCTGCCAAGTTGAGAGCACCATGAGAACAACAGGAGCCTTGGTGAGGAAGGAAATACACAGTTCTCTCCTGTACACATGATCCATCCACCCACCAGGAAGGTAACAATAGCACAGAAATGACAAGACAGAATTTACAAGTATTAACTGGAAATGCTAGTGACGCTGGACATGGGGCTACAGCGCCCTGAGGGAATGGAATGAAAGGAAATGTTAGATTAAAAATAAAGGATGGAAAATACTACAGCAGTGGCATGAGAAATTCTGCATGAACTGCTTTATTTTGGGAACTGTTAATCCTGAATGCTGAGCCTACGAAAACATATCCTTCACAGCTAGATTTAATACCATGTATAATTCAATTAAAAAGCTGCCAATTGCGTATCTCTGTACAATTACCATGACAACAAACCCCTTTTTGGTTTAATATCATTTTTTTTCCCCAATAAAAATCAATGAGTGTACCACAGCCTGAAGAGACAAAGAGCAATTCATTCCTTTTTCCCCTCTAGTTAGCTTCTCCCTTCTTTGTTCTGTTCTTCTTTTCATATATCCTCATTTTACCCCAATTCTAACTAGTCCAGCTTTCCATCTGGTATGTATCTTTTTCTGGAGTGTTCCTTCTAGCTCACTCCCTTCTGTACTACTGCTGCAAGAGCTAAGCCTGCTAGGTCTGTCATCTTAATGATTCCTCAATCTTCAGCACTTCATTCTACAAACATGAGCTACCAGAAGTGGCACTATGTGTCTCATGTTAACTCATCACCACTGAAGATCCACACAGGAGGGTGACAGGCCCAATAGCCAAATTTCTGACAATGAAAGGTTTTCTATGGGCCATCTCCTAAAAAACCCCACCAACCTAGATCACTAATGCATCACAAATCAAACAGATCATGCAGAACACCTGCAAAATGAATAAACGATGCTGAATAGGCATTAACAAAAAAAAGCCACATCCATAACATGGAGATCAATAGCTGCACCTGGATGTCAGTCAAGAACTAACAGAAAACAAAAGAGATTGCATGAACTGATGGATGGAGCAACAGATTGCAACCAGACCTTGTGCTCACACATAAGCTGTACAAAGAAAACAAATTCACATACCAGGGCTAGTCCAAACTACTTACCAGCAGTTTGGAAAGCTATAAAACAGATTGAGAGAAGTAGTTCAGTGCATTCATACTACTTCATAAGTCAGTATTAAAACATAATACACTTCAATTAATTATTCCTTAATAGTGCAAAATAAATGAGACTCCTCAGTTTAGAACACAGGACAGATGAGACCCAAGAGCTCAATTTCCTTATTTTCCAATCTAGATGCTGGGAGAAAGACAGAATTGCTACTCAGGGGCTTCTTCAGGAAACTTCTGCTGCAGATATCACATATGCATCAATAATTACCAAGAGAGTTCTATTTTGGGTGTTCTTTCATGCATAATGTAGCTTCCATTTTCCCTTTGTTAAAAGGAGACCATGTCCAACATGGTGTTTTAGTCTATTAGGTCTGAACAAGAACTCCTGAGCATATTTTTCTCACCCAGAACACGATTTGTAAAGTTCCAAACTGTATTTTGACTTTTGAGCTGAGAATCATAAGTCACCTGGATATTTGTGGGATCCTTATATGACTCATCACTGGCAGTCTGGAGCTTTTCACTGATCCAAGCTTCTATTTCATCCACATCACGACTGAACTGCTGCAGTGTCTGAGACTCTCCGAGCTTCGATCTCTTTTCAATCATTTGAGCTTTCAGACGCCGCCACCTGTGTGCAATTAAATACAGCTGTTGAGTCAACTAGGCCTGTACACAGCATCACATGGAACAGCTATAAAATGTTGCCAAGGAGTATTTTCTATCAGTCAATATCTGCCTCTCCCATCAAACAGAGCAATACTGACCTGTCCAGAACCTCATCACGTCTCTTAGCAATGACTCCTTTTGCATAATGATCAGCAGAGATCAGCTGGTCAGCAAAAGACTGCAAGACAGCAATTTTCTCTTCCTGTTAAAAAGAGAAGACATAAATTTGAACTGTGGTACCTCAAAGTAATGAGCAAGGTCTGGAATAGGACAAGACTTGTTTTCTTCTTTAAATATACATTATTTTCAATGTGACTCTATGAAGAAAAACTATGTTCCAGAGAGAGTTTCATTTCAGAACATCTTTCACCACTGGCATTTAGGAAAAAAACCCTTTTGGATTTCAAGCTCCAGCAGTACAATCTCTCAAAGAAGTAGGCTGCTTTCTTTTACAAGAAACTGAAATGGTACCTTTTACTTTTGCCAAAAGAAGAAAAAAAATCCATTTCAAATCAGCAAGAGACTTACACAAGTACTTGCCACTATTCCTACACTGTAGGCAGTGAAACGCACCCCTGTCTGCATTAGCCACTTCTGAACTTATGCTACAGACCCCCAAATGGCTGAATATTTCAGCTCCACTTTAGAAGTCATACATGGAAGTCACTTCTGCTAATAACCTGTTCAGCTACACTCCTCACCTGGACATTGATTGCCTTATCAAAATCTTCATGTTTCTTGATGAGTGCCTCCACACTGTCTAAGGAGTCTCCTTTATCTTCTGTATTTAGGAAAGCCTCTCGGGCTGCCATCCAGTTCTCAGCTTGCTCACAGTCCCGATGAAACAGCTAGGGACAACAAACACCAAAGCATGAAAAAGACAGACCAACAGCAACATTCATCACTATGAAAGAATACACTGTCTTATGAAAGGAGGAATTGGTTTTGGTCTAAAAAATGCAGCAGGGTACCTGTAATTCTAGGCACTGGTCTAACATCATCCTGCGCTGGACCCAGGCCTTCTCCAGGTCTGTCCGCTCTTGATCTAGAATATCCAGTTTCTCCTTGATCTCTGGGCTGGCATAGTGTCCACGAGCCAGAAGTTGTTGTCCAAACTGCTCAAATGCCTGGAAAGTGCCAGCCCTGGCATCTATTTCAGTGCGGTGTTCCTGCAAAGTACAGAGATGGGTTACTGAACAACTAGATGGCAGAGCTGGAACTGACCTATTTTTGGAATTCTAAATGAGAAGTGTCAGAAAAAGAAGCATTTGTTGATGTTTATGATACACACATGTATCACCTTTCACATACCTGGTGCCTTTCCAATAAAGCTTCAGCTCCAGTCACATCTTTTGAAAGTTCATCTGAGGAGACCAGGCTCCGAATTCCATTGATCCAAGACATAAGGTCCCTGTGAACACATTCATAGAGAAGTTTTTTCCACTCAGAACAGAACAGGGAAAACAATCCTTTTTGAACCCTCTCCAAAAATATTCCTGTGGAGCAATTAGTCACATATACTTCATTAACAATGTATCAGACAGATGAATCAGTGAGGGAACAGCATCTTTACCTGAAGTCACTGAGGAAACGCTGCAGGTCGTGAGAATCTCCCAGCTTCTCCTTGCGCTGGTCAGCACGTTTCCCCAGACTGTTCCAAGCCTGGTTCAACTCAGTACATTTTTCTTGGAGATCTTCAGCAGATTCTGGATGTGACTGGATCAGACGTTGGGCAGTTTCACCAAGAGAATTCACCTAGAGAGAGATAAAGGGAAGTAAATATAACAGGGATAAAAAGAATCTTCTCTGTAGTTCAGTCATTTCTGCTAGATGAAATGGAAGCTTTTGGGTTTGTCCTCATACACTCACCTTGTCTCCAAGAGCTGCCAAGTCTCTTTCAAAGCCTTCATGTTTGCGTTGCAGAGCCTGCACACTGGCCAAGTCATGTCCATAGTTGTCTGTATTTAATGCTTGATTCTTCTCCTCTATCCATTCTTTTGTTTCATCAGCATCTCTGATTTGAGGGAAGGCAAAAAGAGAATTAAAGCAGAGATCACACTGACATCTCTGATATCTAGCAGGTCACCGATTTCCAGAGAAGCCCAACTAGCTGACAGTCCTAGTGAATTATTTGCCACTGTGGCACAGGAAACGTTGGCAAAGTAGGGCAGTAATCCAGACCTCCCAAGCCCCCAGCAATTCCATGATCCCACGTTAACAAGATTTCCCTGTTCTAAGAATATAAAGAATTTTGTTGGACCACTGGTGGTCTGAACAAGCTGAGGGTTGAAATATGATTTGTTTAGAACAGGTCCCACTATGGTTTAGAACTCTTAACAAGACAAAGCATTTAATTGAGGGAAGACCAAATATGACACAAACACCTCACCTGTGGAATCTCTGGACTTCATGAGCACTGCCCAAGAGCTGGCTTCGCTCCTCTGCTAACTGCTGCAGAGATCTCCAGCGTTCATTCAGTTCCTGCAAAACAACCCAACAATCCCCACTGACATTGCAGACCAGTTTTGTATCACTATTGCTATCTAAAGAGTAGAAACTCTCAAGCTGGACTCACTGAACCTTACTGATGTTAAACAGGAAACTGCAGTAAACAGATTTTGCTCAATATGCTTATCCACACCTTCAGTTCTGCTGACATTTGCAAACATCTTCTTCATTTCTATTCTTCTAGGTTTGATTACCAAGAATATGGATAGCAATGCTGCAAGATCTACAATAACCATGCTTCTTTCTTTTGCAGTATATACACTTCATCAAATGGTAAGATAAATGAAAAGTGAAGATTGGCCTTTCACTAAAGCTGAAGGTTATTTTCCTCCTCTTAATTACAGAATAAAGCAGAAATTCAAGTAGTCTAGTTAAATAAATTATTTTGAAGATTTCTCCTGAGATGTAAAACCAGATGTTTTGTGTGTATAAGAAGATATTGATGAAACCTGCAAAGTAAATGCTATCTCAACACTACTTCCAATAAGTTGACTCAACAGGGTTTAGTAAAGAGGAATGAAAGATAAAGAATATGGAAAGGGAGAGTAAAAATCAAAAGTCTCAGCTTTTAAATCAGCTCAGATTAATTTGTGTTATTACCTTGATTGAGTTAAAGGTTGCCACTGTGTGTACCATCATACGTGCAGACTGTAGGAAAAGGCAGAAACAAAACCAAAGCAGCATTAAAGTCAACTCTGATCAACCAGAGCCAAAAATCAGATTGACAGAAAACTCCTTAAAAATGCACAGTCACCTGGCCTAGGTGAGAAATGCAGACTTGGTAAAATAGAAAAACACACTGCAAAATGCAGGAAGGAAGAAACATCCCAGATCTCAGTTTCATTTTTAAGTTTAAAACAAAAGGGTGGGTGGGGAGGGGAATAAAATAAATAATACAAAAAAATGGCACGTGGGAAGGTGTATGGTGCAAAAAAGTTGATGTGGTGTGGTTTTTGCTTGGCTTCCCTGTTGTGTGCTACAAAGTGATGACACCCACCTTCCAAGGAGAAGCTGTCTTAGAATCAGTTTCATCCTGTTTGAAAATATGAAAAAACAGTTTTACATAGGAAGCAAAACAGAAAACTATCAGAATACACTCAAAGCCTTTGAAAGTTCTTCATGTTCAGTCCTTAACAGAGTAAATCAATTTTTACAAGCATTTGCATCATTTTGGGTCATCTTGCTCTGTGTTTATTTGTGATGTGGGGTAAGATCCTCAGGAAATAAAGAGATCAAAGATAAGATAATCTTTTTATGTCTATTCAAAGTCATTATTGAGTTCCTTCATGGAAATGAACTCCAGCTATGGGTCAATTTCTCCTTGTACATCCCAAACCTGCTATAATTGCAACACTCTCTACCTCAGTAATTAACACTTACCCTGGGCATCATTCCATAGACTTCCTGCAAAGGAAAAAGGACAAACAGAAACAACTGGTTATTTTCTAATAGAGAGAGTTTTTACTGGTTTTGAGGGAAGGCAGATAGCAAGAGATCTGCTTCCTCCCTTCTACAAATTGGTGAGCAGTATGTCACTAAGCCAGATAATGCTCACACAACCCAAATGTGTAGCAGAAATGGGAGTTTGACTACACAACCATCTACTGTCACATGTCATCACAGAGTTCAGAAAATAAACGAGCTGCTTCCACATTCCCTGGGCTGTGGGTAGAATTATTTACAGAAACAGTACAGGTATGTGGAAGGCTGGGAAAAAAGATCCTACATTACTAATAAAAAAACCCCTAACACAGAAGCCCTCCACAGTATGTTGAGCTCTAGTTTCTCCTTTCCCCTGGCATTCATCACCATTCTTCCTGCAAAGAAATAAAGGTTAAAGTTGCAAATTAATACAAAGCAAAGCCAGTGGATGGATTCTCCATGGCTTTTAGTATTAAAGACTTTCTATTCCTAAAAAAAAAGAAAAGAAAGAAGCTCTAGGTAGTGCAATTTTCTACAGCACTATTTGAAAGAAATAGCTCAAAGGGAACCCTTGGGATGGTCCCAACTACAGAACAGGCATTGGGTATCTGTGCTTAGAATATCAGTATTACCGGACCAAAAATGAAGAGCTAGAACCTTGCAATGACACACAAAGACAACAGAAGAAAGTCTTGTGCTTCTCAAGAGGATTAGTCTAAGAGAAAATGTGGACCTGTTGCTGCACTGCTTGCACTTCATCTGCCATCAACCCTTCTGACTCCAGGTCATTCGCAACCTTGTTTATGTCCTTCAGACGTGACTCATTTGCTTTTAAATCCTGCACAGAAGAGTAAAACAACACAGCATAAACACTCACAGAAGGAAAACACGTGGAACAAGTTGGTTTCTTAACAGCAGGAACTGAGCACACTTGACCTTCAGAGGCCTCAGTGCCTACACAATGCAGCAGAGCCTATGTCAGACACCCCAGCTGCCAGCACCCAGCAGCAGGGGATTAAACACCCACCCTATCCAAGTTTTCCATATGCAAAGTTAATTGACAATCAGGAAGGAAATACACATTTCAACTGTCAGGTGTACAACATTACCTACCTGAAGATCAAAAGCTATTACCCATATTACTGAATTAATTACCTAAGAGGTCAACCTAAGAAGTAATTTTGCTGTGATATTTAAATGCTTTCAGCCAAACAGATTGATGAGAGCTCTTTTATAAAGCAGAAAGGGAACTTGGCTAAAGAAGTAGTGGTGGGGAACTTAGATTTAAATTTCAACAGGTGACACATTTCAATTTCAACCATTAGGTTATTTTAAAAGAGCCCAAATCCAGCAACTTCTATCATCTTCCCACCTACAATACTTGGTTGGCTCAAACTGTTTGTTAGCCAGCTTTCAAGATGTAAATCTGGTTTAACATCCCCAGAACTGCCCAATCACTCTCTTTTCCAATGTATAAGGTCAAGCATCTCTGCATTTCAGTGCTCAGGATCTTACTAAAGTGGATAAAATAAATATATCTGTCCAAGAAATTCTCATGCAAAGAAAATTAACTCGTACTGCAAATGCTGGGAGAAAAACCAGAAGCAAAAACCTCCCAGCACTTTCAAACAGAGGATTATGGGGTTTGTCTCTTGGGAAAAACTCTACAGAGAGAAACTAAAATGCATCTTTCAACAAAAAGAAGACTAACAAATCAAGGTTATGCTTTACACAAAATGCAATTCCTCCAAAGCTTGGCAGATTCTGTATCTGAATGTGTTGGAAGTGCCTTTCAGTGCTCTGGGAGCTGGGAAGCATGTAGCAACCTGAGAACTGTGGAGTGTTGGGTTCTCTCTACCCTCACAAACCAAAATCTAAATATGCACACCTAACTTTTTGTTTCCAATCAAAACTACCCTTCACTCTCAACTGTGCTCAGCTACAAAAGAAATATCATGAATATTTGACCAGGAAGCCTGAAGGGAAAGACCAAACTAACACAAACATTTTTAGCATTGTAACATACCTTCTGAAAATCATCAAATTTCTTCTGCAGCACCTCCACCTGCTCCAGATCAGCACCCACTTCCTCATTTGTGAGTGCAGCTTCCTTCTCATTGATCCACTGCTGAAGCTCATTAGCTTCACGGAAAAGCATAAACTTCTTGCAGCTTTTCTCTAGCATGCCTTTACGTTTTTCTCCCAGCTCGAGAAGCGAGTGATACCTGGAACAAGCAGAAAAGGAAAGCAGGGAGTAGTCAGATTGAACTGAGTAGAGTGACAGCAATTTCCCAAGTACTGGCACCAACAAAGATGTGGGAAACTCATAGTCTACACACTTTTTCTACAGAATCATCTACTTGTATGTAATTAGAGAAAATGAAGGTGTATATGGCTCTCCTCTATGTGGATATGCACACCAAAATGAAACCTCCCATGTGGAACTCTTCACTAGGCTCAATCAGAGCTTAGGTCAAGGTAGGCTCTTAAGCTACAGCAGCACTGTAGGACTGCAGGAGTGATTATTCAAATCCACTAGCCTCCCAGCTTTTGGACAGAAATGTCTCAGCCATTATACAGGGAAAAAAATTGCTGAATGTTTAAAAAAAAAGGTGATGTTTCCTTGATAACACAACTGTATTCAACTGGGAAATCCATGAAACTCATTTCATAGATGGTGTTTTTATATCCATGGTATTCACAGCGTCATCAGTGAAACTACTCATCACTTGCATCAGAATCAATGCAAAGTAAAACTTCTCAAGTGTTTAAATTGCTTTGAACACACCTCAAAAGACCAGCTATTTTACTTAAATCCACAAGAAAACTGATGTCTCCTACTTGGCTCCTGGTAACCAATTAGACACAGACAATCCCACAAGATCTTTCCCAAGCTATTGCTGAAAAAAAGCCAATAGAAGTTCTACAGTAATTGACACTGAATTACAGATCTCTTCAGCAATGCACAAAAGCCTGGTTTTAAAGAATCTGCATTCAGAAAAGCCACACTCTTAATGCCCATCCTTCCTGTAACCCTGTTGTAAGTCTCTAAGTAGATATCCTAGTTGAATCTGGATGGGTTTTTAATATCCTCAATCAGACTGCATATTGTTTGTCTTCAGTGATTAACAACAGCAACTGATTCATATTATTAAGCCATGAAGGTATCTATTTGGATCTTATTATTTAATAACAAGACACTGCTGAGACACCTGCAGGAGTCTCAAATGGAGAGAGGGCAGCCTTACAATGTTTTCATTTTCCCCCATGAGGCACAGAGGCAAACACTGTAACTGCACCTCCTAACCTGAAGAATTCAATGATGTAGCATTTTCCTAACCAGTAACTCAGAAGTGACAAAGTGTGCTGACAAACATGCTGAGTACCCCAGGCTGTAATGTCTAGATATCAAACTGATAACTAACATAAGTCTTTCCATGGAAGCAGAGACCTTGTGGTTTCCTATCTATCCTGGATTAGAACCATTTGTACTAGGTTTGGGGAAAAGACCATTTTGAAGTCTTCCCTGACTGCTGATGTTTGCCTCAGCATAGAATTTCAGGTACTAAATACCTGTGAAGCTCATAAAGCTCCTTTAAAGCAGACCTTACCTCAAAGTTGCTTCAGAGATTAACATAGCACTTTTGCTTTTGACTACCAAGAAATGTATTCTCTATGAAAAGGCAAATGATCACTCATTTCTTTGGATCTCCCAGTAACTTCAGGGACCCTCATGCAAACTTGGTGTATTTTCCCAGGAGACATGAACATGAGTTTGAAAATTAAGTTAATGTTAAAACAAAACCCACTCATCCTATTTAAACTAATAGTAGTTAGCTCTTTGGTTACCCTGTCTGAATGTTACTTGATATGCTAAACCACGATAACCACACCTTCCCCAAGCTCTAAGGCATTCATTTGTGAAGAATTATTTGGTGTGTTATATTTTTTAACTATATTGAAGTAAACAAACTCATATTACCTATTTACCTCAGAAAATGCAAGAGATTCTTTTCAAAGAGAACAGCCTAGATATCACTCAAGCCTCATTTGGTGAGCAAAATCAGCATAATAGAAAATAACATCATCAACCAATTTAGCAGCACAAAGGTGACCAACAAGATAAGCAGCTGGCTGGCTGGCTGCCTATAAAGAACACATGAAACACATACCACGGCACTCACTAAACTAAAACAATTCACATGGCAGAAATTGCTTCCTTCATGTCTCTTTGGAGCAGCTTTCCCAAAGAAAGAAACAAAGGGAGAATGAACAGTGACAGTATGGAGACAGCATGGTTTAGAAAGGGCTAATCCTACTCACAGTTCTTCGACCTGTTTCATACGCAGAGATACACTGCCGACTTCCTTAGTTATGAGAGTCCTGCACAGACAGAGGGAGCACAGCAAATGCATGCAAAAAATTAGTCAGATTAACAAAAATAAGGAAAGCAGCAGCTCCATCCATGGCTTGTCTGTGGTAGGAGATGATTAAGAGTTCACATTTAAATGGAGAGAATTAGGCATTGTTCAGAAGCAAACAAAGCAAATCAGACCAGGAGTACAATTCACACGAGGAAACCTCAGCAGTACAGTTGAACTCTCTCTACAAGGTCTCCTCATTTCCTGATCATTGTGCCATGTGATTGGAAACTAAATGGTGGTCCCCTCTCCTGGGCTCTAAGGCACCCCTGCTCTACTTGTTAAAAGCACCACAAAATCCACAGAGAAGGTTACATGTTATGGAAATGCTGACCAATGCATCATTTTCCAGCACCCTTCCTTCCCCCTGGGACTTGGGGCATTTTGGGGGGTGTTTTGTTGTGGAGTTTGGGTTTTTTAATTAATTATTTAGTAATTATTGTATGTCACCAGTAATAACTGGTGACCCAGAACAACTGAGTGGGAAGAAATTCTCATGTAGAATGACAGCAGAGCTGTGCAACCAGATGGGAGTAGACACAAAACTTTCAGCTTTGGCTTCCAAACGGCTTGATAAGATGAGCCAGTAGCTCACAGCTCACACCCACAGGGCTTGCTTGAACTAATCTACAACTACCATGTGCTTTAGGAGGTCAGTGCCAGGCAGCCATGAAGTTTCCTCTACTTTCAATGGCTTATTCCTTTTTTAAAAGACAAACTTTTAGCCCTACAAGAGGGGGACACATTTTAGCCCACGTGATGGCAACAAATAATGGCACCATGCTTCAGGAAAAATGGTAATGAGCCAGCACTAAAGAGGTCACAGCTCCTAAGGAGGTCACCTTCAGAAGCAACCCTATATAGGGAGAGTACTGTACTTCATGTAATGAAATTTAAGAAAGCTTTTCAAAACAGATTACACATTAAGAAGTGACAACTACAAATACAAGAGCTGCTTAGGACAGATATCACTCACAAACAAGTTTAAGTTGTTAAGTACAAGAACAAAAAGAACATATAAAATATTCAAATCAGACAGCAAGCTGAGGTCCAAATGTCATGAGTTTTACAGTTAAAAAATGAGAAAAGCAACAAGAAAATCTAGAATAAGAGTAAAGCAAACAAATATAGTGCTCCTGGCAAAGGAGCCCCTTGTTTTGCTCCAGTTAATTACTCTCTAGTGCAAGAGGCATCAACCTAAACTTTTGGCACGTGCCAGGCAAAGGCCAAGACAGCAAATGCTGGAGGAGTGTCATATCTCATCAGTTAGATCTTACTGGTTGTCAATTTGCTCCTGTCGCAATGCAATGCTGCCTTGCTCTTCCAGGAGGTTCTCCCGGGACGCAGACTGAGCAGGGTCTAGTTTTTTCACATAGGCAGCTGGTACAAAGCCCTGACGGTCATTAACTTCAACCTTCCACCAGTCCTGGGAAAAAAACCAAAGCAACCACTGTCAGGCAAGTACCAAGGATAAAGTATGCTGAAAGCTGCAAACAGAGGCTTCCATTAACACAAGGAAACCACTGACGCTCACAACAGTTTGCTCTTTTTATCATTTCAAACAAAGTGTCTCCTGAAGATGTCTAAGTCTTTACTTCTGTGTCTCCCCTTGTATTTGGCCAACAATTCCTCAACAGTAGGGAAATAAGTTCTCACAGACACAGGCCTTATAGCAGATGTTGTTCATTTGACTTTGTTAGCAGCTACAGAGGAGGCATGAGAATGAGCTGAAGTGGTGTGCTGAAGTGCTCAAGGGGAATATGAACCAAATGTGCAAATTCTTTAACTTCTTTGAATGCTCTTAAGAGAACAAAAACCAAAGCTCTGCAGAACACATGAAACCAAGTGAGCCAAGCAGCTCAGGAAACAAGAAAGCAGGAGCATACCTTGTTGGTGCTGTTGAGTAAGGTGAGGATATCTCCCTTTTTCATAGTCACCTCCCGGGGACTCTTCTCTTGGTAATCATAGAGTGCCAGAACAAGCTCTTTTCCAGTTTCATCATCTGTGGGAGCAACTTGTTGCTATTAAAGAAAGAGCCCAAGAAAAATGAGTTGTTTTGTGTTTATCACCATCAGTGCAGTTGTCCTAAAGAACACTTCTGTCTTGGTTAAAGCTATTATAAAGCCTTAAAATGATTCTTGTTGAAATAAAGGTAATGCAGATAGACTTGTTTCAGGTGCTGTCTGGGCTCACAACTTGAAAACCACCACATCATACTGTTTTATTTCAATGCAACATAGCTGCCCAATTACAAAAACAGAACACCAAATGTCTTGAGAAAATCATTTCTCAAAGCAACTGTTACTAAGCTTTGTCTTTACCTTCTGCTGACCCAAGGATTTCAGCAACAATTAGTGCCTTTCCTTACCCTGCATGACTGGGCCTGTTCCCTGAGTGCCTGGATGGTACTGCCATAAGCAGAAAGATCAGACATCAAAGCTTCATGTTTCTTCAGAAGAGCCTGAAAGATAAAAACCAGCATGTACACCTTGCCATTTTACAAATACTACTCTGCTTAAAATACCTACTTTGGTCTGTACACAGAGAATGTGGGTTTTCAGAGCTGCCAGTTTTGTGACTCTCATGAGAATAATTACTTCTATTTATCCACAGGCTAGAGAGTTGTCCAAATGCTTCTGGTGCTTTTCCTCTAACTTATCTCAGAACCACTCTTTTGTTGTGACCAGGAATAGCACTATTATCTGAAAACAGTGTTTAGTCTGAAAGTGTGCATTTAAACTGCACTTCATTTTGATGAAATGTCAGTCAGCAGCATCTGGGACGTGATGTTTGGCCACAGAACGATACCAGTAAAATAACTAGACAAAAAAGTTTACTTCCAGATCAATGAACTGCTCAGAATGAGACTTGTCCCCAAAAACAACATCAGATGAGGAATTTGCTGATATAAGTCTCATGATACTTTACAAAAACCCTATAAAAAAGCAAATACAAATGCACAGTTTCCTCACAGTTGGTTTAATACTGAAAAGGAAACTTTTATGTGCAATAACTAAGGCACAGGAAAAATGATCATCTTTTGACTCTGAACCAAGATTCATCTTGATGCAAGAATCTCCTGCCCTTTTTTTTGAGAGTCCTGAAACAAGCACAGCTCCTTTGTTTTCTATCAGCAGTCAAATCCTGACTGTGTTTATGCTAAAGCTCATTCAAACAACAATCTCAAGTACCTCAGCAGAGTCTTCATCTTTTCCATAGTCTGTACTGCCTACAATAGGCTCCTTTTCCCTCATCCAGGATTCTGCCTCATTAGCATCAGCAAAGTACTGCTGAGCCTGCAGGGAATCCTCTAGGTCTTGCCGACGCTGAGACGCTTTAGCCTTCAGAGAGTCCCATTTTTGATTGAGCTCATTCAATTTGATTTTCACATCCTCAGCTGCAAAATGTCCTAGGTAACAAGAGAGAGAACTGAAGGACTTGAAAGGGACTAAAAGATTACTTGTACTTCTTGAACGTCCCAGAAATCAGACTCATTTAAATCTGTGTAGCCTATTCTAACTAGAATAATGAAAGCTCAACTCAGCTTGTCCTTTTGCCTCAGGCTGGGAAGCACTGTACCTGGCAATCAAACTGTACTAGGAATATCTGAATCATTATGGACAGAACAAGCCACATTATAACATTTCCTCTCGATGACAAAACAGGAAAGGTCATTTCTTTCCAGTGCAGAGTTTTAACAACAGACCAGTGTTATTTCAGACAAGCATTCTGAATCCTGGAATCTGGGATTTTTTTTCAAGTGTTCTGGTGTTAAGAACAGCCAGTTAGAAACAAAGACACATGTTTATTTAAAAGCAGGAATGGCTCTGACTGTCTTTGTGAAGGATGATCTATCACATCATGATTATGTATCTCAGATACAAGCCTTAAACAGATTTAAAAATAGAGACTATATATCATAGGCACAAAGCTGTTCAATACAGAAGCGTTGGCTCAGAAGTGCTTGTCAAGAGCACGTGGAGATGTGTGAAAATGGTGACAGATTGCCATGAAGGAAACTATTCTATTTTCAAGTGAAAGAATGACCAGTAGTTCACCTTGCTTGCAGATACTATTGCTTGGATAACACCAGGCAATAATTCTGAATTGTACAAGGGCCAGAGAACAAAGTCCAGCACTGAGACTTCTGCATGTCCAAAATGAAAAGAATTAAGAAACCATTGAGACCTACCCTCTTCCACCATAGCATTTCCTTTCTGTGTGACTGCTTTAATGCGGGGCTCATGGCCTGCAATTTCTGCCTGCAAAGCCTGGTGCTTCTTTAGCAGGTTCTGGACACCAATTAAGTCCTTGCCTGAAAGACAAAAAAATTAACTAATCAGCTAATTCAGAGTCATCAGAATAAATAAAAACTTCAAGGGAGCTGCAAGCTGTACTAGACAAACTTGCAGAGTAAGTACTACCACAATGAAGACAAAGCACTGTGGAATCATAACAGCTAAAGAACCACAGGTGATGGCAGATATGTAACTCCAGGCAATGTTAATTACAAGAAATAGTTTCAAAATTTCTAGGATATTCCATAAAGAGACAGAGCAATTCTGACATCTAAGTCCTGGAGGTATTCAGGATGGACCAACCTCGGTTTGTTGAAGCTGCAATAGGTTCTTTTTCCCTAATCCAGGTCTCTTCATCCTCAATGTCACGGAACAGCTGCTGCAGGCGAAGAGAATCTGCAAGTTTCTGCTTCCGAGCCACCATAGGATCCTTTAGAGCCTCATAACGAGCTACTAAAGCTTCTTGTTTCTTCTTGATATTGTCAGCATCAAAGTGCCCAGCATCTTGGAACTGGCGTGCCTGGATGGTAATGCCATCTATACGATCCTAAAATGAAGTCAGCAAAAGCATCAAGTCAGAATTGCTGCAAAACGGCTGCAGCAACTGAGAACTTTTCCAGGTTTTGGCCAATCAATTCCATTGTGACAGAAGAAGAGACCCTCAGCTGCACACTGTCAGTGCAATAACTTTGGTAATAATTCTATCCTCGATAATATTGAACACATTAAACCCAGTTATTTCTACATAATCTGGCAATTTCATAAACCAAACAAAAGATTCTTCATCAAATGACAGTAAATTTAAGGATGTGCTACTCTAGATGAACCATTTTTCAATTGTTAACAACTGATCATTTCAGTTGTGGGAACCCAGATCATCTTGCTGTGATTCCCCTAAAGATCATTTGCAAACCAAGGAACCATTTGCTGTAAAGTTCTGTATTTAAACCTCATCTCTTTTCCCCCTCCTCCCATTTCTCAGAGCTATTTGAAAACAAACTAAACAAGAATAAGCTGTTTTCAAATGGAGAGTCTAAGGAGGAGTTGTTTCCTATGCAAAACACAGCACATCTTTTTAAGCTGGCCTATCACAGCACAACACAATGCTGTGCTGGCAGCATTTTTTTAAACAAGCTCATTTTTATCAAAGTCATGAGATACAATTTATGTTTCAGTTGAAAATCATTTCTGATAAATGACCAGTAAAACCCAAAGCTACAGAAGTTATGGAAGCACAGCCCTGCTAAGGTCTCTGAGTGAGCACTTTGGAATGAGCAGATCTAAAAGAGCAGGAAGAAAAATGATTTCCCTTACCTGATGGGCAGCAACATCTGCCTCTAGCAGGGCGTGTTTCTTCTGAAGATTCTGAACACTAGTAAGATCTTTTCCATAATCATCAGAAGCCAAGTGTCCCTCGACTTCATACAGCCAGAGCTCAATGTCTTCCACATTGCGGTTAAACTGCTGCTGTTGATTGGCTTCACGCAGTTTTATACCTGAACCGAGACAGAGTGGCAAGAGAAAAAGATGACTTAAGTTTTTCAAGTTCATTTAACTCACTTGTCTTCTCCCAGTTAAAACTCCAGAAAAGAATTGCTTGTATTCTTCTGAGCAGGTCATACCTTTGAGCTCAGTCGCCTCCAGAAGCTTTTTCCACAAGTTGATAACTTCATTCATGCGAGTTGCCACTTCATCAGATGCATAGTGATTGACATCAATCAGCTTCTGGCCAGCTTTCTCCAGGGCATCAATACGACTCTGATTAGCAGAAAGCTCTGCTTCAAAAGCCTGATGCTTCTGAACTTTACCTTGCAAGTTTGATGGATCCTACAGATCAAGAAAGAAAAAGAACCTTTCAATCCAAAATTGTATCTATGGGACTTTGAAGAGTTTCTAAAATTAGACTATATTCATATACATGACAAGATGTCACTAGATTTGATGCCAAATCTATGCCTTTGAAATCAGAACACTTAGGCTACTGGATAAACATGATTACAGCATGATAGGAAAACTCCCTTTGGGGTCAGGGAGAAATTACAGTTCCTGCTGTTGCTTTTAATACTGCCTACTGTTCGTCTGACACTGCTTCATGTCATTAGACTGATTACATTAAGCCTGGTATTGCTTTAAAATTACTCCAGTGTTTGTCTGTGTTTACCTTGTATGCCTCATCTGTTGCAGTCTTCATTTTTTCATTAACCCAACTCTTAAGCTCATCAGAGTCTCGGAAAAACTGCTGCAGATGGAAAGAATCTGCCAGCTGAGCACGGCGGTACATCGCTCTCTCGTGAAGGGCGTTTCGGCGGCTCAGCAGCTGGAAGAAACAGTAAAGGCTTTGAAACTCTTCAAGCTTGTAAGAAGCACCACTGTAGCCACACTTTAGGGAGAGCTTCACTGATTTATCCTATATTGTAGTCATACCATTTAAAATAATGAAGTACGAAATGATTTCAAGTCGACAGTCCTAATGTATTTTAGATACTTACAGCATCTCTGCGTGTAGCAACATCATCCATGGCATAATGGTTATTCTGAATCAATTTCGTAGCAAACTCATCCAATGCCTAAAGAGAAAACAGGTTTCTGTTTACTTGGTGTAATACAAACTGTTTGTGCAAATTTACTTAGTAGAGGAATTCTCAAAAGTGTATCAGTTAAACCAACAGAAAGCCATTAAGATAGCCATTGCTACAGCCTTTTTTATCTGTACCACATCATCTTACACATGTAAGAGTGCAGATTTGTGACACATCCTCATCCCCATGAGTGCCAGCAGGATGTGCAAGCGATGGGTTACTCAGCTGTCTGAGTCAGCAATCAAGCACTACTCTATCTTTTCCACTATTTTCTATTTTAGAGACAATAAACATAATTTAGAGATAATACATCCCACATAACAGTGGGTCATTCTGCAGAGCAAGCTCCATTGCCCATTCAGTCATCATCTAATGTAAGTGTCTTACTGTGATTTTCTCCTCTTGGGCACTTAGGGATTTCTCAAAGTCTTCATGCTTCTTTAGAAGAGCCTCCACACTATCCAGGGAATCACCAAGGTCTTCATTCAGCAGAAATGCCTAAAGTAAGGAAACACATTTTTATGTTTCCATGCTCAGCTGCTCTAACTCAGCTCAGACACGGCCAGTGATGTTTCTCACATTACATTGTTGAAGGGTAAAACATGCTATACTGGGATGGCATTCATGTAACAGCCAAAGGTTTTGAAGAATTCTTTTAGTCTCTTATTTAAACAGTATTTTACAAGAGTTAACACACACAAAAGCATTCTCAAAGCCTAGTTGTCACAACTAATAATTTCAGCATTAGATGGAAACAGTCATTGTAGCTGCATGAGCAGTCAGAGAAATAACTTTGTCCTGCACCCTGCTCACCAGTGCATGTTTAGTAGCAGTCACTGCCACTAGGAAATACCAGCTGTTTACAGAAGTCAGTGATAGCCAGAAATGAAAATCAGCCATACATGCAGAGGTCAAAGACATGCACTCACTTCTTGTTTGCTCATCCAGTTGTCAACTTGTTCAGTATCTCTGTAGAAAAGCTGCAGGTCCATGCACTGTTCATACTGTTGCCTGCGAAGCTCCCACAGTTCTAGCAAAGCAGATCTTTCATTGGAGAGGATGGTCAGCTAACAGATTGGGAAGGAGAACAGATAACAATTTTACTTAATGGTCTGGTTCATTTTAATCTCAATATAAGCCAAGTTGTGACACTAACAAAAGCTGTTAACACTGGACTGAAAATTACCTCCTGTGTAAAAACCATTCTCTTGTTACTGACATCATCCTCCTCATACAGGGCAAGCCTTTTCTAAGTTTATCAAGCTTAAGTAGTGACTATGAGCTTCTGACTTCAGTTAGAAACCTCTCCTTTGCCAAATTAAATCTAAAGAGAGATATTTAATGGATAACTGCTTTTTTTTGACTGCCGACTTATCCATAATAGAAGCTGTTCAGCAAACTGTCCTGCTCTCAGCCTCTGAAATCTGTATCCCTCTCTCATGGCATTTGAATTGATTGACCAGTGCTTCAGTACATGGACTTCAGGAGAGACTTCATTAGTTTTAAACCCAAAATCTAGAAATACTAAAAATTTACTGACACGTCTGATAGCATCATGGAAACTTAAACATGTAACTCATTGTTCCTTTGGAGGAAAGCTATACTAATAGCTCCTAACAGATAGTACTCATAGTCCTAATAGTTCCTACTAACAGACAGAAGCTGTCAATCTGAGAATGAAAACACACATTAGTAAAAAATAGATGAAAAAAGGCACGTAATCTAGAGGGATGACACTCTGCAGCTTAGATTTGTAATAAGAAACAAGCCTTTAAATTAGCAGACACAAATGAGAGACAAAATTCTCCTAGGAACTCTTGCTCTCCAATTTACCTTTTCTTTAACTTCATCAGAAGCATAGTGCCCAGCACCAAGCAAAGCTTGGCCAGACTCATCAGCAGATTTGAAGCTATCTTCATGGGCATCAATTTCTCCCTATGAAAAAGGACATGAATAAGCTGTTCAAAAAATTCACCTAAGAATAGTGTTAGAATGTGTGAACTGCTATTGAAAGTAACACAGAAACAGCAGTTTGGACACCTGAATGATGAACATTCAACTACCTTTAAATACATCACACAACATAAAATAGAATGAAACTTATTGCAGACAAAGTAAACATAAATTCTTGTTAAAATGAAAGTAAAAGTTGGTCTTCAGTTGCACTCTTTCTATTTAGAGCAATTCCTCATGATGACAGTCACTAGTCCAGCTGACTGCTATCAGGTCTAATCATTTTAGTGTAGAAAATAGGAGACTAACATTTACAAATATGTAAATAGTGTGTGTAAGGAGGTTGGGACATCCCCTTTTTCTATAGTAGCTAGCAACAGGACAAGGGGCAATGGGATGAAGCTGAAACACAAAAAGTTCCACTTAAATATAACAAGAAACTATTTCACTGTGAGGGTGAGGGAGCAGTGGAACAGGCTGCCCAGAGGGGTTGTGGAGTCTCCTTCCTTGGAGGTCTTTAGGACCTGCCTGGACATGTTCCTCTGTGACCTGATCTAGGTGAACCTGCTTCTGCAGGGGGGTTGGACTGGATGATCTCTAAAGGTCCCTTCCAACCCTGCCATTCTATGCTAAGCATTCTGAAATACTTACTAGTCTATATCTACTATGAAGAAACAAGGTAAAGATATTAAATCAGGACAACAATCTAGTACTTAGTCACACAATCAAATTATTCCACTGACAGAACATCAGTGGCTCTGACACAGACATACAGATCAGCTGCTGAGGGTTGCTTACTGGATTTGGCTGTGTAACCATTATACCTTATGTTCCTGATGTCTGTCTAGGAGGGCTTCTGCTCCAGCCACATCATTGGCAAGTTCATCAGCATTTATCAGAGCCTTCATCTCAGTCACCCAGCTGGTGAGGTCTCGGAAATCCGCAAGAAAGCGCTGCAGCCTTAGGACAGCAAAGGTATAAACGTTTGGGAATAATTTGTTTGCACAGTTTCTCCATCCATACCATAAAGAAAGGGTTACAAACACCAAAGACATTCCTCAGATGGAAACAAAACAGGACAATACTAATATGTAATCAGAATATTAAATAGGTAAATATACTGTCAACCCAAAAAAGAAGCCTTTTAAAGTCAGGAAATGTTAGGTTCCAAAGCCATTTCTCAAAACCAAGTTTTGCATATGACTGAAACTGAAAGTAAAAGGAGTATTTCTAACTACAGTCTGTATTTTGTAGACAACAGAAATCAAAATATAATTCTCAAGCAGAGTGTTTAAAGTTAAGCCCACAGGACTGCTTCTGTCACAACCATAACACCAGGGAGGCGGGTGGGGACTGACAGAAAGTTTCAGCTGCACATGCCTCAGCCTTAAAATAACAAGCAAAGTCTCTCATTCCTTTCCACATGCCCTGACAGTTATTGCCTTTGGCACGTGCTTAACACTTATCAGCAAAAGTGATCAGTTTCTGTTTCCCTTTTAAATTTAGTGTTAATTGTTCTGAAGAAATGATGACAGGGAAGGCAAAGGAAGAATGAGTACTGCTGTGGGACTGTCACCATAAATTTTGCATCATGGCAGGTAACAAACAGCAGTAAAACAAGAGCAGAAAGGAGATAAACTAATCTCCATATTAGGATGTTTCTTTTTGGAATGGCTTTCCAATGGTGATCTTATTTGTAGAATCATAGAATGGTTGGAAGGGACCTTAGAGATCATCTGTTCCAACCCTCAATCTGACAGACTGTATCTCATAGACAACCAGGCTAGTATAGAAACAAGACTGAATGAAGACAAATCCCACAGCAACAAAGCAACTACTACAGAAACAGGTACTTCATTAGTCTGCAATAATACATCAAACAACCCTCTGTACTTTAGTCTTCAGAGAGAACTGTAAGGACTCCATAATGAACAGACTTTTAATATATGTATAAAAAAACCCACCAAAACTAAAACACAGTGAGATACCATAATTTGAGATGCAGGTATCAACTGAGATAAGACAAAAAGCCTATGTCCTAACATATCAAGGGGTTTGTTTTCATAACTGATCCACATCCAGAGAATGAGCAAAAGCTCCAAGTATCTATCATATAACTATCTAATAAGTTATTGTTAAATTATTACAAAATGTGACTTGGAGAATGAGACTGTTTCCGAATCATCCAAAAAAATTGAAAGCAGCGTCCTTTTCTTCTTCTAAGAGCTCTCAAGTCAAATCTGAAGGAGGAAGAAAGGTCATTCTAGTATGACAGTACTCCTACCTGTAGGAGTCGTTAAGGCGAGCGTGCCTCTCCGCTGCCAGAGTCCGGATCTGTTCCCAGTTGGCAATCAGCTCCTCCCGTTTCACTTGGATTTGAGAAGCATTTATGGGGTGAGACTGCTGCAAACGGTCAGCTTCTGCACAAAGGGCCTTAACCTAAAGCCAGCCACAAAGACTGAATAAGCTTCTAGCCTTTTACAAGCATGTTATCTCATTTAAACTGTAGGTAAAATGCATCTCACATGGGTACCTTGTCTTCCAGAGCTGCAAGATCTCTTTCCAGGCCTTCATGCTTACGTAATAAAGCCTGCACACTGGCTAAGTCTCTGCCAAAATCATCTGAGGCCATTAACTGCCCCTTCTCCTTAATCCAGCTGATTGTTTCATCCACATCCCTTCAAAACAAAGCACAAATTGAAAATGGTCTTACATGGAAAAAGGAAGTAAGATGTTTTCCTGTAGGTATGCCAGACATATTGGCACACAAACCCATCTATAAAATACTGCAGCCAGCTACAATCATCCTTTGAAAAGTAAACACACAAGGAAAGTACAAGTCTTAATCTCAAAAAATCCTTGAAACATATTGTCAGGCCATTCTTCAGATGGTGTCACCAGATGTGAACAAGGAATTACGGTATCACTGAGCACCATCACCTCTCTGGACCCTTCTCTGGTAATTCTAGAACAAGGTCCTCATTCACCAGGAAGGGTAAAGCAAAAATGTTAACAGACAACAGTAGTTCTTCTCATACAACTGTATGCAGCTGAATGCAACATTAAACATCCACACAAACATTACATCACTGCAGCAGATACAGCCAAGATCATACCTGTTGAAGCGCTGAACTTCAGCTGCCCCAAAGAGCTTTCCTTGCCTCTGAAGGGCAAGTCCTTTCAGACGCTGCCAGCTGGCATTTACTTCATCCTGTTTGGACTTTATCAGTTCCTCTTCAGGGTGTTGCTCCTAGCAAGCAAAGGAAAAATGCTGTTTTCATCTGTTCTGTGGTTTTACATCCACTAACAAAACCTCAAAACACTCTTGTTTTTCAAGAGGTCAATTTACAACTACTGTACTTTCCAGGTGATCACTCAATTGAACATTTTCCCTGAAACCTCACTGTGTAAACATTCAACACTTTTGGAATAGTTTATGTTTCCCTTTGTATTAGTTAGCCAACAGGGAGAGGGCTGTAAACAGTATATTTTTATTCCTGGAATGCAATACATCCTGCCCTGTCTCCACCCTTGATCAAACCCCAGCTGACATACCAAAAGAGAAGATATATTAATCCTGGTTGTCAAAGGGAAATAAACTTAACCCCAAATATGACAGTTTCTCTTACTAATCACTATGCTCCACAGGAACATTCTCAGCTGGGGCAGTTACTCAAGCTGTTCAGTAGATGAACAAGTGAATCAAATGATGACCATTCAAGATCAAGATATCCAAGTATCTAGGCCCATGTAGAGTAGAACTACAAAGATGTGCTACCAAACCAGGGGGTAAAAGAGAAAGTTGCAGACAAAAGCTTGCTGTGTTATACCAGACTTGCCAAAAGAGATTTTCACCACACACAAATGTTTACCTGGATCAGTTTACCAGCAAACTGGTTCACTTCATTTACTCTTTCCTCATGAGCTGCAAGGTCTGTCTGGAACTCTTCAAACTTCTTCTGCAAAACCTCAACATGCTCCAAGTCCTGCCCAAGTTCTTCTGAAGTCACTATTGCTTCCTAGCACATTGAGGAAGAAGTACATTTCAGTATATCCTATGGAACACCAGGAAGCAAACTGTCCTAATTTGGAATAGGTCAAAGACAGTTACAGTCACTATGTTTACAGGTCAGATTTAAAATTTAGAAGTTTCCTGCATTAAACTCCACTCCCAACATCTGTCCATTGTTACAGAGCCCTACAAGATCATTAAGGGTATTATTTTTTCATCCTGCTTGCTCTGACTCATTTTTCAAGTTACTGAATAGAACCAACTATTCTACAATAAGGTTTCTGTTCTGTGCATGATGAGGACTCCTACAACCACTTACACTACTGAAAGAAACCCTGCACAGGGAAGACCCATACTTACAAAATAATCCCCCATGCTATTCTGGAGAGCACACAGTGACTACAATCTCTTTACATTTTCAGAATGCTGATGGGGATTACTGTAGGCTTCTCATTCAGTAAGAGTTACACAGGGTTTACACTTTGAACCCAGAGTGACACACAATAGCAAACTGCCGTTAAGAAAACCTATATGATCATTTTGTGGCTTTTTTTCTTGATAGTGTGGTTTGTGGTCTGTTTCCTCAGAGTTCAAAGAATCAAAAGCCAACAGTTCTCCTGCAGCTAACGTCCTTACAATGTGTATCTAAAGAGATTCCAATGATTAATTATGTACACACTGCTTGTTGGTTAGGCTGGCTACTTCTACAACAGATCAGTTAGAACACTTACAAAAGCCATTTGCTTTTTACATGAAACCTGAATTTGATTATTATGAGAAATATGAAGGTCTCCTCAAAGCAAAGAAAGAATAGATTATGTTTAACTATGCTCTTCAACATTCAGGCTTCCTCTTAGTCTAGTACCTGTTATTTGGGCTGCAAAAGAAAGTAGAGTAATTTGCACGCCTACTTCTTTTGCAATATGAATAACCTAAATTAAAAGTACAGGTGGTTTTAAAAGCTCCCTGTGACAATCTGAACTCCAGCAAATATGTGTTGATAAAAGATTTCCACACAAACACACCAAATTTTCCATCAAGAACACAGTAAAAGCAGGTAATAATATACCTTGTCATTGATCCAGTCCAAGACATCTTCACATTCCCGTAAGTATTGCACCAGCTTCTGTGCTTGCAACAATTTGACTCCCTTCTCTCTCATCTTTTCCATCAGTAACTCCCATAGTCGATGCAGCTCCTGCAGCCGAGTCTGGAACAATACAGTCATGTTGTTACTAAAATCCTGTATCAGAGATTAGACTTATTCCTTTCCTGGCCTTAACAGAAGGGATTTTCTTCCAAAGTTCTAAACCTTACTTTAGATGAAGGGTGGAAAAATCTCGACAACCTCATGCCCAGTCACTAGTTTTCAAATGATATAATAAAGCAATGTAACAACATTAGAAATTACTGAACTATTTAAACACTTGTTATTAATTGATAAAGCTATCAAATAGTTATCTTGACATTATCTTGTAATAAACACATTGGGATATAATTTTGTTTAAATGCTATGCTAGTGTGAAGTCAGATAAAAAATTTGCTGCTGTCCCTTTCAAATGTTCAGTCTTTTACATGGAAGTCAGCTCTCAGTAAGTGGATCTCATCTTCAGTTTGGGATTTACTTTTATTTAAGAGCACATCCTTTGTTTCAAGTCAGACTTGTGGCACGTTACAGTATTTTGACTTAGCACTAGTCAATTAATACACTGTGCCTTTAAAAGCTCTCTGTGCCTTTAAAAACTCCAGCAACTATATGTTGACAGAAATTTCCAGACAAACACATCACATTTTGTTGTTAAGTAATGTAATACTGAAATGCCAGGAGTAATCACTAGTTTTAATATTGAGTCTGTCTGTCTGCACTCTGCCTTTCAAAACTGTTGGGAGCACCCATAAATTTTATAGACAATTAAAAGAAAAACCACACTCCCACACAGAAACACAACTTGCCAAACAGGAAAGTATCTGTTCCACCCATCATCTATAATGCTTTGCTCATCGAGATCTGAAACTTGAAAGTCACGCTAGAGAAGCTTTTGAACATCCAGTGTAACCCACTTGGAAAGTTCAGTTGAGTAAGTCTCAGGGGAGGAAAGAGCTCACACCATTCTATTTCCTAGCACTGCTCAAACAGATATTGCAAACTGTCAGCAAAGGAAGAAAGGAGACATTGCAAAAAGAAGTTGCACTGCACAGCCACAAGTTTCACCTACTCGTATGTGGGACCCAACTTGGGTAGCGGTTACTATTGGGCGCTGGGCAGTCCGGTACGGCGTGAAAGACTGAACCACGAGAAGGCAAATTACCACTTCACACACAACATAAATGACAACTTAAACTGAACAGCTGAGACACAAGTAAGATTAGCCAGCTACAAAGTGAGGCTTCTTTCTTTCCCCCCCTTCTATTTGTGGTAAACATGATACAATCACAATGAGGTTTCTAAAGTAACCATTACCTCAGGGGGTTTTAATTACATAATAAGTAAAACACATTTCTGCCTTTTCTTCTTCACCATCCTAGTTACAATGAAATAAATGTATCAGTTGAACTTGACAATCACCACAAAAATATCACAAGACTTCTTTTTTGAAAAGTTGTAACAGCTCACATCCAGATTTCAAAAAGGAAAGAGCTGTCAACAACTCTAAGGAGACTCCTTTGGATTAAAGAAAAATGAAGCCATAACCAACACTGAAACAACCGAGGCCCAGAAACAGCAGATTTAGCAAAATGAACCACAAAGAAAAAGTTACTATGCAGAACAAAAGAAGTGTTTGCTGTTGGGACATGCACATGTGTGCACATGTAGGGGGAAACAAGAGAGAAAACACTAATATAACCAGAGAAAAGTGAAAATGCACAGGAAGAGGAATAGAAGGTAACTATCAAGTCAAGTTATTGCTTAAAATCTACAGTTTGCTCAGACTTTTAAAAACATTGGTCACCATTCATGTAAACCTATCTAGTGCAATGACTTATAAAGTACGTTTGTCATTGCATGGCACAGGTTGGGAGATCTGGAGAGAAAGAAAACAACCCAACAGTAGATCTCAGAAAAGGATTTGAAGAAAGCTTACTGCTTGTTCTTGAGGAAGCAGCTGTCCTAAGAGATGTTCACTGCCCGAGAAACAGAGCAAACAGAGCACTGTACTTGGAACTCTCAAACAGTCATGGAAAAGACACATTCAAAAAGATTTGGATGTATGGCCAGTAGAACTTATTCAGAAAGCAGAGATCACTAGAGAATGGATCTGAGTCAGAGCACACAGAAATTAGATATCTGAAGTTAATTGGTGTGGCTCTTTGTGTTATAGTTAACTATTGCAGAAAATTGTAATGATGTATATAGAACAAAACACCAAGCACTTAACATCCCTGACCAGGCCTGTGAATTTGCTGCTTCTTGATATTGTGCCACCTTGAGAAGAACCATAAGTGAACACAAAAAGTTCCACTTAAATATAAGAAAAAACTATTTCACTGTGAGGGTGAGGGAGCCCTGGCACAGGCTGCCCAGAGGGGTTGTGGAGTCTCCTTCCTTGGAGGTCTTCAAGACCCAACTGGACACGTTCTTATGCGACCTGATCTAGGTGAAGCTGCTTCTGCAGTGGGGTTGGACTAGATGATCTCTAAAGGTCCTTTTCAACCCCTACCATTCTGTGATTCTATGAATAAGTATAACTAAACACATTTGCCTTCTAACTTTCAACACATCTTTGAATTAGTATTGATTTTCCAGTCCAAGTTCATGGTCTCCACTGGCAGACAGTTCACCTCAGAACTGCATCTGAGAAGATACAAGCCGGGTGCTTGTGAAACAGAAAAATATCTGCAAGCTTTACAGATACAAATTCTCTTGTGATTTCATTAATCAAATACCTATAGAAGTCTCAAAAGTGGTTTAGGATATTGAGTTCTGTGTGCAATCTGCACAAAGTGTTTAAGGAAAAGTCTGTGAAGAGACTCACTCTTATGGTTTCAGATGCGAAATGGCCTTCATTGATCATCTGATTTCCAGTCTCATCCAGCTTAACGATAGCCCCTGAATTGGCCTGCACCTCAGCTTCAAAGGCTTGGTGCTTCTGCAGCTTGCCCTAGAAGGAAAACAAAGACATGACTTGAGGTTGGGTGCACAGCCCACATTTCCAGCATCAATACTTTTAGTGTATTTAATGCAAATTAAGTACCGACAAGTAAGCAATAAAATAGCACAGCTGAAACAGCTGTAGTGTACATCTCACAGGGGATTCAAACATCCCAGTTTTAGTTCTTTCATTATCCTGTTTGCTCTGGTACACCAGAGTGTTCAAACATCTGAGAATTCATCAGCTAGTTCTAGCCACAAAGTTTATTTTCTACAAATACGTTTGTTGTGGCAACAATGAGTTGATTCACGTTTATTTACAGAGCCAAAGCATCCAACACATTCTAGCACTAAACAAAGCTGGTTTTAAACCACATTGCACTGAGGAACTTTTTCTATGCTCATTTCCCATTGAACCCACAGTTAGAAATACTTCAATTATACCAGGACACCCCCCCCCCCCCACAGGCTTTCTAAGAACACTTTGCAAGGCCATGGCTATTTGCATCCATCTTTCTTCACCACTCTCACATCAAGTTACATTTATGCATTTTTCTATCCCAGTTGACCTGGTACATCCTAATATCAGCAGCACAGGGAATATAAGATGGCAGTAGAGCTTGCCTGTAAGTTGCTTGGGTCTTTATAATTTTCATCAGATGCTATCTGCAGTTTCTCTTGGATCCATTTTTCAAGCTCATCTGCATCACGCTGGAAAAACTGGAATCGATAGGAATCTTCAAGTTTTTGGCGCCTTAGAGAAGACAGCTCCTTGAACCTGTGGTAACGGTCCAAAACCTGCTGACGCCTTTCTTGGATGTCTTCTGCTGTTTCCAACACTTTTACTCCACTCGGGTCCATTTTCTGAAAAAAACACCCCATTTTGTGTTATAAACCAATGGCAGGGTAAGAACAGACCCGTGAAAGAAAGCTCTGCTTTTCTTAACTCACATGTGGCTTACTTACAGTCCTAATCTGTGTGTGCAGGTAGGTACATGAAATAGAAATACTATACATTTGAATAAAAGCACACTTCTAGCAGAAAACCACAGGAAAGGAACATTTACAAAGACATTTAACACCTATTTATTATGGAAACATATGGCTGCGTTCATGTAAAGGCCATGTCAACTCCAACTGGAACATGCAGGTGACTAATATGAACGTTGAAAGTGTGTTTCTGTGCACATGTATCTTTGTAGACAAACAGATATATAAGTTTCTTGTCCAACATATCAAATCTGGGAAAAAATATTTACAATACTCAATACAGATAACTAAAGTAAGAATATTACTGTTCTTTAAGCATCAGTTAAGTGGTCCACATCTATCTATCTATATTACACACACATATACACCCTCTGTGTGACACATCTTCTCTCTGTTCTCTCAGACAATTACAAGTTACAAATGCACAAATCCACCCTGCCAGTCCCTACAAAACCTTTCAAAAGCCAGTGCAGACACTGACAGTGCTTCACAGATCTGACCTTGGACAAGTAAGTCAAGGAGCCCTTTGTATAAGTAGTGATCTTGCCCTGATTGCTTTGACTGAAAGTCCTTGTATGTTGCTTTAAATACTAATTCCTGTTATTGTTACCACAGACAGAACTGACCAACTTTCTGCTTTATCTCCTCTGTAGGAAAATTCGGATAACCTTTAATTTTCAGTTCCTAGAAGTTCAAAATGAAATTTCCAGTAAGAGATCTGTTCATTAGAACAGAACTGTAGGACAAATTAAAGCAGTGGTATCAGTGTTGTCATCGGAATGTGGATATTTACCCACTTATTTGACAGCTCTGCATATAAAGAAGCTGTTGCAACAATCACTCCATGCTTGAACAATTATGCAATTAATGTCTTGGTGTACAAGTGTTTACACGTATAGCTCGCTTAATGCTTTGATTATAACTTCTGTAAGCATCAAGCTAAGTGTACTTCTCGTCAGGTCTATCAAAGACAAGGAGAAACTCAGTCTGCAACTGCAAACCAGAAGACAGGGGCAATGTTTTAAAATAAGTCATTAAACATTAAATTGTTATTTAGTCATTAGTCACATGCTTAAGTCAGACACGTATCTTGCATAATTGTATGAAAAACTCCACAGGTTGGAAAGTGATCTGTATGGCCACGGTTTCTGTTTGGTTTCCAAGCACTTGTAAAGGAACCATCTGACAGAAAGCAACATATGGGGGCGAATTCACACATTCCCGAGGTCCCTCCCAGCCATCCCACCCTGCAAGGACAGCCATTTCAGCAGCAGCCCTTACTGCCGGGAACTTGGAGCCCCAACTGCACTGCGGCAGCTGGAGGAAGGCAACAGAATTCAGCTTCCTTTTCTCTTCCTGGTGTTTTGTTCCTTATTGTCAAAAAAGGACAAGGAAAAACAAAACAAGAGTCTGTGTAGACTTTATTATACAAATGAAATCTAGGTTTCATCTGGCAGTGGCACCAAATGCTCTGCTTGATTAGTCTATCTGACCATTTAACAGATCAAGCCCTGAACATAACTTGAGCTCAGCTATGAATCTGTTTCCCCGAGAAAGCTGTTTCTTCAAGCCCTGTTTCAAATAGCCTTTTCCCTCCAGGAGAGAAAGTTATTGCTAAAACTTTCCTTTCCTCTGCTGTCATGCTGTGTTTCAATTTCAACAATGCTGCTTTTACAATGAGTTGTGTTCAGGAATAACAAAGTGGGAGTCTGGAGTGCAAAGGTTCTGCGTGACCTCAGCTTGGCTCTCTGCTTACCCTGGTTACAGGCATTACCAGAAGAAAAGGAAAGCTGAGTTACTCTTTGGAACACTGTTAACTTATATTTCAATATTAGAAGTAACCTCCACAGCTCAGGTCATTTAAAATCACTTTAAAGTATTTAAATCACTACATTATTTAAATTATTACATTATGTCAATAATGATATTTAAATTATCATATAGATTATTTTTACAGTTTTAAAGATGAAATAGGAGACCTCCTGTAATTTAGCCTGGTGGCTGGTTTGCCTCTCACCACACAACTCATGCAATCTGGCTCATCTTTTTGCTGGAATTTGTTAAAAGAAAGGCTCCTTTTATAGCTACAGTAAGTCGAGCTAGTCAATTGTAAAAGAAGTGCTTTGGTCTAGCAATAATAGACTGTTCTTTCCTGCAGCAGATCAGCTTACGTCAGCAACTCTGGGCTCTGCCAGGACACGATCAGCAGTCACTGGGGAGCTCTGAACTCAAAAGTCATCGATGCTGCAGCATGATGCAGTCTACCTCAAATGTTTTCATGCTCCAACTGCAGTACCTTCCTTGAATACCAAGAAGCTCTCCAAGATGTTTCTAAAGCTTTTCAGTTCAACTACATCATTGTAAGGCATCTAGGACACATCCCTGCACCCCGACAAAAGAACCGCCACCGAGAAGTTGTGCTTCATGTTTTTAACGTGAAAAACACAGCTTACGTCAGGATGTACAGGAGTGGCCAGCTCGACCCCAGATAAGCGGACTCAGCCCTGCTGCTGTGCACAGCAGAGACAACATTCCCCACATCCCTGCTGCCTCCTGTGCTGGCTGATAAGGTCAGGCAGAGCAGCGGGAGGAGAGGCACCCACTGCCTTCCTGGCAGCACAGGCAGGCGTCGTCGCAGGGACCTCCCCCAACCCGTGGATCTTAACTGTCCTGAAGGCATCTGCCACTCTACTTTTACACTGTAAGACTAACTTTAGAAAGCCAGTCATCAGCTTACATCTAACGAAAAAAATAATCAGAAGTGCTTCTTTGCACTGTGTTGCTGTGGTGGCATTTCTTAAAAAGCCCAAGACAACAAAAATTGGTACATTTAAGACAAAAAAAATCCGCAAATCGAACTTATTCCTCTCATCCTTCAGTCTGAAATGATTAGCCTTCTCCAGACAGCATGAATTATACAAAGAGTACACTAAAATCTGCATGTGAATATACAACTGCAGATATCTATAGACACTGCAGTGCAACGATGATGTCAGCAACATCATTCAAGTTGGGGAAGCAGAAGCAGCAAGAAGGGTTAAACAGGAATTAACAGTGGTGCCGCTGGGACTGACACACCAAGAGCTGTCAGCATTTCCCTTACAAAAACATGTTTTCAGGGATTTAACAACTCAAATGTAAAACACATTCAGTGCTATACACAAGATTTTGATGTACTTTTACAGACATGAAGCTGAAAGAATTAAACAACTTTGCCAGAGAAGCAATCAGATAACAGTATATAAAGATATTTATCTTGAGATGTAGTAAAATAATGACTTTCTCTTAAGACATGTCCTGATGGGAGTTAGGTACACTGAGCACAGATGACCCCAGCAGCAGCCTGCAATACAAGTACTTCCCCTACCAAAACACTCCCTGCTTCCCCAGTACACACACATAAGCAGCTTCATGCTTTTTCTTGCATTCATCAATATTACACCTCATAAGTCTTGTCTAAAGACCATTGAACTGACAGTGGATTCTCCCTTTTGGGGGAGAGGAAGGGATTGCTGATACTTCTTTAAGGAAAAAAGAAAAGTAAATTCTGACACTGGATGTGAAAATAACCTTCAAAATGAAAGGATGGAGGGAAAACCCCAATTACTGTTTTCCCAACTTTAATTTCTCCCGTTCACAGCTTCCTCAGAGCACTGGGAAAGCAGTAAGCCACTCCTTATGTCTCAATTAGAAAAGCACCCTGACTATACTTAGTGCCACATTATCATCATGTACTAGGACTGCAGGTAAATAAAAGAGAAAGAACTCTCCCAAAAAGTGTGCTCAGCACTGGGCTCTTGCTCTGGTGAAGGGAGCTGCACAAGCATATTATGTTACAAAGCAGTAACTGAAGGATGTCAGATCACATACCCTGCACTAGAGATTTAAAACACTACTGAGACAAAATTAATGCTTGGTTGTGTGGTTTGTAATGAATTTAAGTCTGCAAAATAAAGACATTTTAAAGGTGGACTACATACAGCAGAACCCCCATGTGCAAATACTCCTGGTTACTGCTAAGGAAGGTCACCTACAGCCTCAAACCTCTACCAGTTCCAAACCAGAAAAATAAGTTAAGTGTTGCAGTACAAAAACCTCAAGATGTGGTGAAGTTGATGCTTGCTGCCATTGAGTCACACAGACCAACTGCAGCACATGTAAAACTCAAACAGCTCCAGAATTTAATTAGGTATTGGAAACTGTAGCATTAAAAGAAGACAGAAAGGTAAATTACATTTGAACTAAAGCAGGTTGCAAAGCTGGTGATTGAGGCTGATTAGAGGGCATGTGCACAGCCTTAACTATGCCTTTTTGAAAAGGCCTGTTAAATTTTAGGAATTTAGTCTTAAAAGTTTAATTTCACTACTGAAATAAGAGCAGTCAACTTGTCTGTCTAAATTTGATGCCTTTATGTACAAGAGGTTTTTTGGCTTTGTTTTAATTTCACCACAGACCTTTGACAAAAGTCTGCGGTGCTGGCAAGGACAGCACTGTGTCGAGACTCCTGAGAAAGCAAATTACCTTGACTGCATTGCAGAAATGCAGAGGTTACAGGTAATGTGATATTATATAATTAACCCCAGCATTTTCCACTCCCATTTGTTACCTTGTCACTGTAATTTTAATTGCAGTAGAAACATTTACATTGCTTTCATTTCTGAATAAAACCTACTTGCTGTGGTACCCAAGTGAAGTATGGTCCACACATCCTATTTAGTTTACCACCAACGAATGGAAAAAAACACATGTATAAACAGTTACAGAAACCTCTAATCCTTGTATTGTTGTAGTGTAAGTGGATGGAACAGGAACCAAAGCCCACTTTAAATGCATAATGTTCTTCAGTGTGAATCTTATCGTGGTTGATTTTTAGATGCTGTACCTAAAAAGACACTGCCCAAGTACTTTTTCAAACAAAAAATATCTTGAAATACCTAGTAAACTAATCCACACCAAAATCTGATCATACTAAACTGTAACAACTGTAAGGTGTTCACACATCATGCATCACAGACAGACATTAGGAAATTTAAAGTATTAAAGGGAAAGGCACATCAGACTCAACACTGAGGTACAAATCAAGCACCTGCTCTACAGAACAAATTCACAAGCTTCTGGCTTTTTGTTACAAATAGGTCACTGCAATAAAGGCAGGCAAGTATGGCAATGACACTGCATGCATTACATAAAAATACCTGGACTTTGACTTTACGAAACGATGACAACATGATGGAGGAATGTAGAGTCTAAAAGGGAGGGGGAAATCAAGATAACATTCAACTAATGACTAGCATAAGGACATAGCTTAATTATTTTTCTTTTTTTGAAATACATATTCTGTCACAGCATCTTTCCCACTTTCCTTTTGTTTCTTTGCGACGTACAATAACCTGGCATTATTGTGACACAAGCTATTCCAAGTGTCAGACCTCCCCACACAAAAAAGGTTACAAAAGTCGACAGGAAAACTTAATTAATTTGGTACATACCAACCTTTGAATGTAGTTTTTCTAAAAGAAAAACAAAATCTACTGTCATCTGAAGGTCAAAACAGAAAGTAAAGTCATCTGGGCTTGGTGAATGACACACCTTGCCACAGCATCATGAAGGACGGTGGTTTAATTTAAAGACACAAACTCAGTAAGAAGGTTTTGAATATAAATATCTATTAAGACGTTTCCTTTCAATTACTTTTCAACTCAGTAGTTGCCACAAAGTATTTTTTGAGATGGTCAATTACACAGCTGTTAAGCATATCTAACTCACTGAAGCTTTAGCTGGACATTTCCTTGCCTCTCTCAACCCTACACTTTCCCCATGAGTAGGCTGCAATCCCTCAAGCTGTCCAGGGAGGACTGCAGTTATGTGCCTCTGCATGCCAAGCGAAGCTCGTGCATAGCTCTGTTGGCATTTGCATTGCTGAACGTGTATCAGCTGCAGCAGTGAGAAGGCAGCTTGCCATTCCATTTGATCCATGGTCAGCTATGGGAGCACAATGCTGGACTACGCTTGGCAATCTCCATCCACGGCATCTGCAGTCTGCTCCACCCCATTTTTCTGCTGCCTACACTCCAGGGACAAATGGAAAAAACAAACTCCCACACTACAGTGAGATGCAGAGGAGAAAAGGAAAGAATTCATATTATTTCCTCCAATACAGTGGAAGCAATTAGTTGCCCCCCTAAAAGTGATGTGTTTATGAATGAAACAATTTCAACTCCAGAAATGTATTAAATAGACAAAAATAAGGCAGTAAAAGATAGTAAGTTACTTGCATTAAACTACTAAGGTTACAAATGTAAGAGCTGATAAATAGGATTTTCACACCAAGAGGTACCACCCTGTCTCAAGAGATTTAAGGCTTCTCCTACCATTGGTCTGTGCAGGAGAAAAACATGTAAAAAAAGCATAAAAGGCAGTCTTTGACATTTAACATTTTTGTTATTGTTGCTACTTTTTTCTTTTATTAAGAAAAAAGAAACAACCACAAGTATGTTTGCTAACTTCATCAACTAAGGATCTTGCAGAAGCATAACATTTAAATCTGATATTAAATTTCTATTTCAGTGTGATCAGTAAAGATGTGGCAGGTTTTTTTCCCCAATAGGAATGGAAATAAATTACTGCCTGTGCAAAATGTAACCTGCTGTCTTGGTTCAAGTATTTTCTACAGCTTAACCATTTTGTTCCTAGTTACAGATCCTGCACACAATGCAGCAGAAAGCATCCCCCTTTTCAATCTTTTGTTCGTTATTTCCTCTGCATAATTTATACAGAAGGACAAATACTGATTTAACAGAAGAACTCATTGCTAGCTGCATCGAAATACATTTTAAAAAAATCACACAGTGGGATTTAATATCTGTTCTGAACAAACCCAAACCCCTGACCAGGGCCTTTCAGTGAATACAGCCATTGGAATCTTCTGGCACTCTGCTGAAAACACAATGCCAAAAGAAAATGGATTATTTTTTTCTAGAAAGATACAGAACCATTCCAGGCTGAGTTGGGTTTTTTTTGGTCATTTTTTTTTCTCCTTGATGTGCTCATTTGCCATCTCCAGACAACTGCTCCTCAGAATCAGATCTATTTAAATATGTATGAAATTGTGCTCAATAGTCACGTACATTTTAGACTGGAACACTGAGGTGGCTCGTGATAAAACAGCTACTAAAAATCTCAAGGAGCCAACACTGACCTGATGAAAAATTGTGTACAGTGATAACTGCTTATGCTTTTCCTTAAACATCAGTGCAAATGATTACCTTATTGGTACATATTTACAAGCTAGCAACATAAATGTATGTGACTGTCACCAGACAAGGTGTGTGTGGGCAACAAAGTGAGAAACAATTGACTGTCATTATGTTAAACAAAAAATAAGTTAATCAGAGGAGGAACAAATCCTCATCCTTTTATGAAGGAAACCATCGTACTTGCCCTATATACTGAAATGACACATATATGAAAGGAACACAAGCAGGGAGGATTTCTTTCGAACGTCTTCCTGCTTGGCCAGGCAACTCTGCTGTGGCAGCTATTTATGTGTTCGGCATTTCAGAGAGATATCCAGCTTCCCGAGGAAAGGGCTCTCCAGCCATCACTGAACACCCAGCCCCTCGCTCGCCCCCTTTTCTCCTCTCCTCGCTGCATCTCCTGACCTTGGACAGGGCTGGGCTGGTGAGAGCTGAGGGAAGCCATTGCTGTGCAATGAATTCCCCCCGCCGGGTTCCCGCAGAGCGCCAGGTTCTCCATCTCCCCCTGCCCGGGCGTTTCTTTCTCCTGAGGGGGGACGCGAGGTTTTACCGCAAACCTCACCGAACAGGGGCGAAGGGAAAGGGCGGTCAAGGCGGGGGCCTCTCGCATTACCCACAGGGACGAGATCCGCTGTCACTGTTATTTACCCGCCTGTTTATCCCCTCCCCAGGGCGCTGAATGAAATTCCTGCCGCCGGTCGAGGCTGGCCGGGGCGGATCCCGCCGCTCCTCACCCGCCTGCCCTTTATCCGCGCCGCGCCCGGGGCTGCTCCCTCACCGCCCCCTCCCCTCGGGGCGGCCGAAAGACCCCAGGCGCCGCCGCGGCCCGGCTCTGCGGCCGCCCGCGATAAAAGAACCCGCAGCCCCAGCCACAGATGCCGGGAAGGGGGCGGGCGAGAGGGAGCGGCGGCCGCGGGGAGCCCCCGGAGGCAGGGCCGGCCTCAGGCTGCCCCGCGGCTGAGCGGAGCGCGCACCCGCACACCTGTCCCCGCAGCGGCGGAAAGCGGAGCGGGTGCGCGGGAGGACCTATCTACCCGAGGGGAGTGGGATGAAGACGAGCATAGGTTCCCCCCGCCCCCGCCTCACCGGGTCGCTGCGCAGAGACTCCCCCGCCGGCTCCGCACCCTCGGCCACCAACGCCGCGCGCCGCCAGCGCCCGTCCTTTTATAGGGCGGCCGGAGATGACGTCAGCGCCGCAGAACAAGCTCCCGGCCGGCGGAAAGAGCCGAAGCGCTTCGGGTAGAATCGGGAAGTGGGGGCGGAGGGAAGGGCCCCACCCACCCGAGCTCAGCAGCCGAACTGCGGCAGCGGCGCATGCGCCAACAGCCAGCGAGCCGAGCGGCTCCGGAAAGAGCCGACAGGCGGGGCGGGGAGCCGAGCGGCTCCGGAAAGAGCCGACAGGCGGGGCGGGGAGCCGAGCGGCTCCGGAAAGCGCCGACAGGCGGGGCGGGGAGCCGAGCGGCTCCGGAAAGCGCCGACAGGCGGGGCGGGCTGCTGGACCGTGAGGGCGCGGTGGGCCTGGGGCGTTTGTGCCCCTCAGCGGCTGCGAGGCAGCGGCTCAGCGGCCGTCCCATGGGCACCAGCCTCGAACAGGAGAAAACCCTCCCGCTTACCTTGGGACTCAGCTGAAATGCCCTTGCAGCATGGCGGCGGTGTGTCGCTGCCTTTGCCTCAGGCAGGAGTTGAGGCTCTCGCAGACCCGAGCTGCCCCCGCGGGGGCAGAGGATGGATGACAGGGTTCAAATTAAACCAGGAGCCTCCTTAATTCTACATTATTAAAACATATATATGGGTAGGGCTGTCATTTTGAGGCAGGTGCAGTGCCAGGATCACACAGAAGCCTGCCCAGGACAGAGCATCAAAAGGCTGTGTCAAGAGAAATCTGTTTTTCAACAGCTGATGCACGAACTGAAAGGAAAATGAGCCTTGAGCATAAATTAGATGTTTAAAATAGACACGGCACAGAAGTTCTGCTCCTAATATCTCATTTCTAAAGTTTCTTTTCAGAGAGGCAGCAAGAACATTTCAGGATCAAAGTGGTGAGTGGGTTTGAGTGATTTTCAAGTTAATAACACTCTTTTATTCAAGTACCTAAATGGAAAAATGCACACTTGCAGTGACATTGCTTGGCAGCCTGTGGGACTGCCTGCAACTATTGTCTCCAAGGAAGAACATGACTCATGGCAGTTCTAATGTATCTTGTCCTGAATGCACAGTATTTTCACATCACAGATGCTCTCCTTTGCCATAATTAATACAAATATGCTTCAGAAAATACCATGAATACATGCATAAGACCTTATTTGCTCTGCCTCTTTATAATGCCAAATGGCTAATATCCCAAAGTCTACAATGATAAAAAGCAGGATGTAAGTCAACCATCAGGTCAAGCACTAGATACAAACTTAAGCTACATCTAAAATTTATTTAAATTCTTTTAAAGTGCACTCATTCAACCAGAAAATCTGAAGATGCCCTTTGCTGAGGCAGAACAAGAAGCCATGTTTGTTAATATATAAAAATATCTAGTTATATCCCCCCCACAAACGTGACAAAACCCTAGAACTTGCCAGCAAAAAGAAGAAATCTATTGTATCTCACATCTACATCATCAAATCACCCCTACTGTTTTGTCACAGGCAGGCAATTGTTTCTAACAGACAGTACTAATTAGTGTCTTAGCAGAGTGAGTCTCCAACATGACTGTAGATATGCAAGATGTAATTAAAACATTTTTGCTCTGTTCAAAAAAACAGAATGTTTTCACGTATACTAATGAAAGTTGTGTTGCTTCCGTGTTTTCTGGTGAGAGGACATGGAACAGGATTTCCAATACCTCAAAACAATCACTAGGAACATCAGTCTAAAGAATCTAAGTCAGTTTACAAAATAAATATATAAAGCAAATACAAATTTCTTTACCAGTTCACTTTAAGGCCAAGGTTAAAGCTTTTAAAGGCCTGAATTCCAAAGTTACACTTTTTCTCAGAAGTCTCAAGAGCTCTATGAAAATCAAATTCAGATTCTCCTGTGGTCTCAACTCTGCTTTCTACAGCTTCAAATTGCAGTGCCTCTAGGAATAACAAAAACTGACCTGGTAAAAATATTAGTTTTGGCCTGCAACAGTATATTGCAAAAGCAAATTTTCTCATTTTAGAGGTTACCAACGTAGCTCAAAGCAAAGCACCATAAATCAGACATCTCCCATATTTGCTCTCTCTTGTATTCACCAAGGAGAACATCCCTCTCCAACAGAAACAAAAAAACCCAAACCACCCTTCTCCTATAGAGGAAAAAAACCAAACTGCATCAGCTTCATGTTCAAAGGAAAAGTCATGCTTTAATATTCAATTAAAACAGATTTCTAGAATGAACTATTCTCAGAATAATCCACCATTGGTACAAAAGTATTACAGTACTTGATACATAAAATAACATTGGCAAGAAAAAAAAGCCACTTACATAAAAGGAACCCTTATAAAAAACACTTTAATAAACCCAAACACATCATTTCCCCCTAAAACGATGGCAGGACATCAGCAAAAGTGCTCAAGGGAATGCACCATTCTGCCACTTTTTTTTTCCTTTAATAAGAAAATGAATTATCAGCTTCCATCCATCTCATGGATAACAGATACAGAATTATGGTGGTTTCAGGAACTCTGCTTTTCCCTCATGAAGTTCCTATCATCCATGAATGCCTTTTAAAGCTATCAGCTTATCTCTCTTAAATCGAGGGTACAGTCTCTTGGAGCAAAGTTGCATTCAACAGAGGTGTCAACGCTGCTGGGCCAAATGTCTTGACCAACTTCACTGTAGTTTTAAGATGTTGATGAGACAAACAGGATGGAAGTACATCAGCATAATTAAAATTGAACTGAGTTATAAAAGACGGAGAGAATAAATACCAAAAAGTTCCAGTGGAAGGCTTCTGAGGCTGATTGTTAAGACTCCATACAGCTGCGAGGTATTTTCACTTCCATGGACAGAACAGTATTGTGCAAACTTTCAATCCAAGAGTCTTTAATCTCTGAAGGTCATCAGGATACCGTATGAAAAATACCTTCTGCAGGTTGCAACACATGAAGGAAAAGTCTTCAATGCACCATAATTTACTATACAAAAACTTATAAAAATCCAGAGCAAAGAAAACCTTCCAATTATTAGCAGCAAATTCAACAGGAGCTCATACTTCCCAACATAAATCTCGATGAATTAAACATTATCAGGTCGATGGAATATCTTCTCCTTGTTCCTCTGTATACAAAATAGATTTATTTTGACTTTACATGTAAACAGGAAGCCAGGTCTGAAAGCACTGACAGCCAGGGGAAAGAAATATCAACTGATTTATGACTTCCAAAAGGAAGACTGCAGAGCACCCTTTGGTAATGGAATTTCCTTCTGCTGTAGACATTCCTAGTGGAGAGGGAAAGATAAAGAACAGAGAAAAAATAAATGTGTATCCTAATTTGCCATCTCTTCTTGGAAATTGTGATGAATTTTACTGCACACATCCGTTAGCACACACTGCTAATAAAATGTACCAAAACTCATGTTGAAGTGAAAGACAAATATCATCTTTTGCTATCATAACCTGAGCCAATCCACAAAACAATTTAATTAATGAAGTATTTTATAGTTTTGCAAGCTCTTCAAAAAGAAGCAGAATACAATGCTAAACAGTGCTACAGGGAGCTGTTCAAAGTGTCTGCTTCCTCATCTAGTTAATCCGGACACAGATAAAAACGAGCAAACTACTGACAAAAAGAGCTGTTACAGAAATGACTCAGCAGAATCCTCCTGGACCTGTACATCTCCTCTCACTGCAGCCCATCTCACTGAACTTCACTCATCATCAGAATACATTTTCTCTGAGAAAAATTAAATGTGAGGTAATAAAGAAGTGAGATGTTTGACATAATAACTATCATTAACCTAACTGCAAAGTTACAAAAGGTGGGTTACATGATAGTGATGGGTTTGGACTCTCAGTTATGCCACAGGCAGTGCCAGCCTCACTATCAAACTGATGCATATATTGAATGAAGGGAAAAACCCCAAACCCAAACCAGTTGAAAACAGAAAAACCCCACTTGTTTACCTCCAGGAATTGCTTGAAGCGTATTAAAGAGCCCATCTGTCCTGAGCTGGTAATTGCTTCAATTCTGCAAAAATAACAGCACATCTCAAGATCTACGTAAAAAACTTGGGTTTGATTTACAAATGGGTGGGTGTGGGGGTGAATAACAGAGACTGGAAAAGAGGGACAAATCATTAGAGCAACCAGTCACAAAATAACCCCCCAGGATTATTCACATTCCTGAGCACAGATGTCATACCTTGGGAAATAGTCTTCTCGGATAAAGACCATCATTTTCCAGAACTGAACCTGATACTGTTTCATGAGAGCGTTGCCACACACCTATGGTAGAGAAATCCACAGACTGAGTTGCAGAACTGGGTTTCAGACTAGCATGGCAACTTCAATCACCCTGTTCAACATCAACCACTTCGTATTTTATCCAGACACTTAAAGAAATACACCTCCACGAGCAAACCCTCTCAATGCCATTACTGCAGCCACAATCACCTTTTTCCCTTGCTGATTGTGTAGTGGCCACTGATATCAATCTTATATTATTCTTCCTCTCCTTCCAGCCTCCTTCCAGCAATATCAGCCCTCCCCAGAACCATTTTCTAGGGCCTATTGTGGTCATTTCCCCATCTTGATGATTGCAGGGTGGATTCATCAGCTTTCCTCACATGGTCAGTTCACGGGACCAACATTCCTCAACTCTCACCACCACTAACAGAATCCCTGTGACATATTTCACTTTGCACTTTCTCATTTCTGCTCTTTAGAAGGTGTTTGATAAGCAGAGAAGCTCCTTGCATTCAACAGTGTGTGTTTCTCCTGACTTCAGCCTTTAACTCTGGCTCTAGTTTTGCACAGTCCTATATCCTGGGCTAAACAATTGCAATGCAGCAGGCTCTGGCCTTTTCAATCTGAAAAACCTTCATCCTGGTTCATGAGGTTATTCAGCTGGAAAAGCCAGAGGACCTCATTGCACTGTAGGAACTGATGCCAAATGCTTAGCAGACCTTATTCTTATAGACTATGCAACTATTTTTACAACACCAGGAACCAAATACAACAGAAGTTGCATATATAAAAACTTCCATTTTTAAATCATTCAGCTCCAAAGCTGTATTTGGAAGAATGTGGAAATATTCCTGTTACTTTCTGAAGGAATAAGGACAGGTTAAAAAAAACCCTGCTGTTAAAAATCACAGAACCTCAGCAATGCCCTCAGAAACTGAAGTGTCACCAATTAGAACTCTTTAATCATTAGTCATCCACGTGGCTTACCTCAAGAAAATCAAAAAGCAGCGTAGCTGTCACATCTGCCAGAGGCTCCATATTCAACATCTGAGCAAGCCAACGCCAGCCATAGTTCAGCCCGTGAGGGTGTGTCTATAAACCAACAAAAAGAGCCACCCACCACTTCTTTTACAACTTGCAAAATGCTATTATCAAAACAGGCAGGTTTGTGATTTATTTTCTTCTTTATAAAGTCATTTTACAATGGCCCAACACAAAACTTGGCTATTTTGAAAACAGAAAGGAAATAAAGGTCCCCACCACCAATCACTTTGCATTGCTTTGTTGATTGTGGTTATGATCATCTCCCTTCAAATATATTATGAGCTGGTATAAGTTCAGCAGACTTGAACTACAAATCAAGTTTACAAGACACTTAGTAGGCTCTTGGGACAGTAAGAAGGTTGTAGTTGCAATGCCACACACACATACCCCCTGTTTGTTCCCATAAGGCCACCGCAGCTGGATGATCGCAGCATAAAGACGAATCAGCCCCGACATCCGTTTAAGAAAATGATCTTGCTCTTCCATCTTGGAATCCTTAACTTGGTATCCAAGCATCCTAAATATGAGATGTTCTAGTATTAGTTCAGCAAAACACATTCACTTGAGTCCCTGCAGTTCTCACCTTACTTTAAGCCAACTGCACTGAGAATTGGGCTGATCATTACCCTCAATCATATGTTCCCCTACTTTATATCATGTAGATTACTTAGGTTCTGTATTGGATCTGTCAATTTGAATCACACTATGACTATCAACTCTTCTTTCAGAAGGATGAAGAAGCAGCAAAAGAGCACTTCCAAAGCTGAAGGACACAGCATCCTTCAGGGAAACAGGGTCAGTGGAGCTGCACACTTGTGAGTGAATCTCCAAAGTCCGTGCCTGCACATCACAGTGCCTGTGCAATCACAGCTGGGCCAAAGTGGAGTTCACTCAAAGGACAGGCTTCAGCCTTGCAGGGGTCTCGCTGAAGAAGTCCAGTAATGAGTTTACCTCTGATACTCTTCCATGGAAGTCCCTTCTTTCAATGCAGGGTAAAATGGCACAGCATAGGGGCACTTTTTGTGCAGATGAGCTAAAAACAGGTCTCCAACTCGAGGGTGTATTTCCCAGATTCCTGAGGCCACCACAGCAATTGGGAAAGCTGCATCACGATGAGAAGCTACTTCTTCTTCTCCTTGATTCTGGAAGCAAGGGAGAAATCAATCCTCACCCCTTCAAGGCATTTATCAGACAAAAAAAGTCCTTTTTTGTGTCATTAGCCTCTACTAAAAGATCCCAACCTTTCTATAACCACCTACAGAAAAGCTGCCAAAGCCCTGTGTCCTCAGCTCCCACAGAGGATGACAACAAACTTTGATTCAAGACAGCAAAAAGAGGTTAGCAAACACAGGCAGCAAGAGCAAGGCTGCTCAGGTATTTTCACTCCAAACAATCTTCTACCCAGTCACAGCTTTACTCCACGGGCTACTTTTTACATGTACTTGTCACTGCAGGGAAGACAAAGTTTCAAACAGCCCAAATGTTGCAAATAAAGACTAGAAAAAAATACTGCCAACCTAAAAATACAGCTTAAACAATGACAACTTCTTGGGAGGTGCTACACAGCAGGGACAGAAGTTTTCCTCTGGAGCCTTAGCTTTTTAACCTCCCCACCAGTTCTGCCAAGATGTGAGGTTCTAAGCACATACACAGATTTGTGATAAATGATAAATTAACTGTCGACCTGTTTCCATTAGCACTGAACTTAACTAGTTCAGAATGTGATATGTAAGTTCTTCCTCCTGGAAGAGATAAAATAGGGGATGAGAGGGAAAGAGAAACTAAGTTCTTTCCCTTTTTTTCCAAATCAAAACCCCGCTTTTTGTAATCAACGTGAACATTAATGCCTGTAAGCTAAACACTGGGGAATTTTGTCTTTAGTAGTTGAAGACAGAGGACAATGTCCAAAAGAATTTCTTAAAGCACTAGCTGCCTTTGCTACCCCAATAAAGTGATCATGTCCTCACCACAAATTTCTCTGCCAGTTTGTAATAAACAAACTCCAGTCCCTGTGGATGCTGAGTCACTGACACTGTTCGGCCTCCACTCTGTACAGACTTCCCAGAGAGCAGGTTATTGATCTTGTCAAATATCTCTCTCAGCTGAGAGCCTGTGAACATGTAAGGAATGTAGGGAGACAGAAGATGAGGAAGCAGCAGACAAGTCTTAACCAGATCACATCAACTTCACAAAAGCCAGACCTACATCCTGAAGGGCAAGGCACCCCAAATGGCACGCTGGCTACGTCTGATTAAAGAAACCGAATGCTGATGAAGCAAGATGCCTCTGAGGGAAGGAACAGGCCTCACAACACAAGCAAACACTGTGCTGCAAAGACTTAGACTGTGTGCATGCCAGCTTTCTGCTGGAGGGATAGTTACAGAAACACTGGATATGTTGGGTCCTACTAAGATCTTGACAGCAAAAGGCATTTCAGCTGGATTGTGTTCTTGATGTTTTCCTGACCTGCTATGCTGGAGATCTGGCTCACAGGGATCGTAGCTGCTTTCTGCAAGTCTGTTTTTATCTTCTTAACCTGCAGAACAAACACACACATAACTGTAAAAACCTTTACAGACAAATAAATTACTTGACAGTTTGGACTGTTAAGAGAGGCTGCTAAGTTAGAACTATTTATTGAACATCTATTGAATATCTAGCAACAGGACATGGAGTGATGGGATGAAGCTGGAAGACAAAAAGTTCCACTTAAATATAAGATAAAACTATTTCACTGTGAGGGTGAGGGAGCCCTGGCACAGGTTGCCCAGGGAGGTGTGGTGTCTCCTTCCTTGGAGGTCTTCAAGACCCACCTGGACATGTTCCTATGCGACCTGATCTAGGTGAACCTGCTTCTGCAGTGGGGTTGGACTGGATGATCTCTGGGGGTCCCTTCCAACCCCTGCCATTCTATGATTCTATGAATTGTTTTTTAAAGGAAAGCTGGCCTGATTCCTCTAGAAGGACAATCACTCTTCAGCACTATTAATCATTTGCTCATACCTCCTTGTTGTCTTTGCAGTTGCTGATTTCACTGAAAGAAGCAACACACTGTTCAGCAGCATCCTGAAGCTGCTGGTACCACTGCATGGTGCTTTCTTCTGCCTTAACTTGAAGTCCTGGTATTTAAAAACACCCCAAATAAATGGAAGAAGACTAAGAAAGACCCAAAACTCTACAGAACTTAAGAACACTATTAAAAACACTTGCAAGGAACAGCTGCATGAGTGTTTTTTATGCAGAATTTGGTTTAGAAGGCTATATTCAGAAACGAACTGCCAGTTGGCAAACTATCCAAGAGTCCTCCTGCTTTTGCTTTGTAGCTTCTATCTACAGGGTATCTGGCCTACAGTTACTCTCAGGAAGGTGACCATTTCAGTGCTCTGGCCTGTGTTTTATCACATATGACCCATCTACACTCACAAGAAGGCACAATGTCGTTCTCTAATGTTCCAATATATGGCATATTGTCTAGGAAGAGCAGGTTTAGCTCCAGTGAATATGGTCAATCTATGCACTATCAGTTTCATTTCAGTAGCTTGCTGACAGCAGTTCTATACTCATTTTGCCAGTTGTGCTAAAAGTGAAGACTACAGGAAGGCACATCATCACAACAAAGAGATTCCAAAGTAGTATTTAGTCTAACAGGAAAAGAAGGGAAAAAAAAGCCTAACCAACCTTCCTTCTGCTGCTTTCCCTCTGACTGCTGTGCAGGGGCAGGAGTCTGAGCCTTCACTTGCTCTTTTTTCAGTAACTCTTCCTGCTTTTGTCTCTCTTGCTCTTCATCTCTCCTTTTTTCTTCCACAGCTGCAGCGATTTCTTGCTGCATGCTGGATATCAACCCTCGCATCTCCTGCAGTGCTCGTTCAGTATTGGCCACATCTGCTGGAGTAGGGAAACCTCTCTGGCAAGAAGCAAAAGGAGGCAAAATAGCATCAATCTTTTGTTCCACTATCCATAGACGAACAAGAGGAACAAGCCTTTGAAACGTTAGCCTTCAAGTAACCTAGAAGCCAACTACACATTTCATCCTGTGGTGAAAATGTCTTTTTCTCCTTTATTGGTACATAACATCTGTAAGTAATGTTAGTCCATGACTAGATCTCATGTGATCTTGGAAGACAATAATCACTTTGAAAAGCCTAAGGGAACCTCAATGCAAAGCCTAAACAGCTTCCTCTGCAGAAAAGAGCTGTGACAAGCTGCAACAGAGAATCAATCAGCCTTATTACAGTGTTACAGTTACAAGGTTTGTATCCCATCTTTACATAGAGAAAAGGGGAATTAGGAAACCTAATTAGTGCAAAAAGGCTTATGAGTGTAGGAGAATCAGGGTGTGCCCAGAATTTAACAGTTTCTGATCCACTCTGCTTCCACTGTTGTCTGAAAAGAGACCTTTGCAGAATCAGGAGCTTACAGTACGTTAATATTCGACCTTTCTCCCATAGCAACTCTCATGTATTTTCACAAGCCATTTGCAAGAGAACAGTGAAAGTGCCACAGAAGAGGATTTTCCTTTTACATTAGATGCTTGATAGGATGAATAGCTAAAAACATTTCTGAGACACCTTATTTAACAAGCTGCCTTTGAAGGCCACTCCAAGAAGCTTTATGAAGGAACAACACCAAAATTAAGAACCACTTTAGAGCCTTTTACCTCACTTGTGGTGCGGATGAGTCCTGACACCAGCCCACAGATCTGATTGCCACGATTACTGTACGCAGAGAGATCGATTCTTGGCAAGTCTTTGTGCCTATAATTGGGATCAATCTGCTGGTTAAGCTGCAGCACTTCCTCCTGGATGGAATAAAGGCGACGCAGTCGTTCCTGGCCCTCTTCCTTACGCAGCCGCTCCAGCTCTTCCTGACGCTGCCTCTGCTGCTCTGCCTCACGTAGCTTGAGGTTTAATATCTGCGTAGAAAAAGACACAATAGACACAAAATACTGAAATAATTCCAGCTTTACAGGTGCTTCCTGCTCCTACAACACATTGTAGTGTGTTTCCACAGCAATGCAGCAGGTGCCTGGGACAGCAGCAGAGCATGCGTTCTCACTCAAGGGGTGCCACGTAAACACAAACCAATCAATTGGTCTTTCCAGTTCCCATCCAGTCATGGTTTTTTATGAAAGACAACTCTCACAAGCCTCAGACCTTTGCTCTGTGTCTGTGTTCTTCCTTCAGCTTTTCTTGCTGTCCCTGAGCCTCCTTCGAGCTGCAATATAAAGACAAACAAACTGTATTCAAGATATGTACAAGACAAAATAACAAACACACAGCAAGTTCCTTTTACAATAAGCCAAGTTAAAGGAACTTTAAGTGTCACAAATACAGTCAAATTACAAGTGCACTGAAATCTCAAGAGTAGACAGAGATCTACTCCAGAAGAAAACCAGTAACAAGATAAGGTTCAAAAAGCAGCAGGTGAGATTTTCAAGCACAAATGACCAGAATAATCAAGCACCAGAATGAATCCTCCCTTTGACTCAATGCTATTTTAAGGATACCAGAGCCAGTCTCACCTCTTCTCCATTACTTCCTGCAAATCTTGGAATTCCTGATGCTGCTTTAGCTCCTTCAGCTCATCAAAGCGCTTCAGTTGTTCGTTTGCCAGGTCGTGCACTGCCCTCACCATTTGCTCTTGCTGCTCCTGCCGTTGCCTCAGCCCCTTCTGCAGAGGTGCCAGAAGCACAACACAGTAACCACAGGAATTTGGACTGAAGCAAATACATGAAATTGCCCCAAGTGGGCCAACAGTTATAACTGACTGTCCTGCTACTTTTAGCAGAGCATTATTACATCTGGTTTTGTAGCCCTCCTGTGACTCACATACACCCTCAAGGGTTTACTTTCTTTCTTTCTTTTTACCTTTCCTTTCAACTTGTGGATCTTCTCATACAGCTGAATGCAGCCTTCAACTTGTGTAACTTTAGATGGCAGGACTGCTGGAAAGACTTCTTGATCCATTTCCAGCAGACTAAGGTCATCATTTCCCTGCATGGTCAGCATACAAGCAAAATCAGTGACTGAATGCAGTATCAGCAACTCAGGGAGGAAACCAAGTAAAGCAAATCTCCTTAACTGCATATTATTTGTAGAGAAACAAAGGAATCAACCAGCATCCAACTTCTTAGAGTAGGTAACTACCCCAACAGTGTAGCCTCACCATTTTGAGTATCCTCCAGCACCTGTATGAGGATGAGCTAATTACTTCCCTCAACCCCTAAAACTGGGAGCAGAGATACCAAGAGCCTACAGGACATTCACAGAGGCTCACAGTCACCTAGAAAGGCTGGACAGACTCTCCATGTTCTCTTAGTGTCCAGTGAAGATACTACATTGGAAGAAGCCAAAGCAGATTTATACCCTGAATCATTCTTCAGGAGTCTTCAGATTCTCTCATAACTTTCCTCTTTCTGCTTCACTAATATGTTTCCCTCACAATACACTTCTGAGGTCTAAAGGAGGCCAAGATGATGCACAACTTTGCTGCTCAGTATCACTGTTATGTGGTGAAGTCATTATGTAACACAGAACAATGAATCTGTTTTCTTTTTGGGTGCTTCATCAACTTAATTACTCCACAATTCAACTGCTCGTTGCCCAGCTTCCTACCCTTTTGTAGGAGGGAGCCATAACACATCTAAGTCATACAAAGACTCCAGACAACACCAGGGAGTTACTCACATATAGTTCTGACCCTACTCCATGTCCAAATGGATGAGCCCTGTGTTGCCAATCCATGTAACCATACAGCTCCAGCTACACTTTTCCTTTCAGCCCACTAGGAAATGTTACTCTATGAAAATCTCGTTAGCACCAATTTTATCATCACCTGTTTATCCCACAGGAAGTTGAAACTAAGCACGTTTTCCCCCACAAATTAACACAGCACAAACCAACATTTGCCAGACAATTTATAGCAGCAAGCTAACACGTTTTTGATCACAGTTGCTCACACCGAGGTATCAGAGAGCTACCTTTGTTTCACTTGGCTCTGTAGATGAAGGTGGAGGAGAGCCGTGGCGGCTGGCAGAGCTGAGCTTCTCCAGAGAGGGTGACCGGTTAGGGAGAGCGCTGGATTCTGTAGGTGATGAACTTCGGGAGGATTCGGTTTCTGGGGCTGACTGCTCAATCACTCTGTCTAGGACCCAGCCAGAATAAGGGGACAGCACAAGAGGGGACATGCACCCTTCCAAGATATCCTAGAGGGAAAACATTTTCTGTGACACGAAACACACCAGAAAAGCAGCGAAACAGAAACACACGTTGGGAACGTTCCCACGGCTCAGCAGCTGCTTTGTAACCGCAGCTCAGCACCCCCGTTACCTGCTGCTTCTGCTGCCTTCGCAACACTTTATCCGCGCTCCCTCTGGAGGGTATTTCAAGCCCCAGGGACCGTTAACGAGGCGCGAGGGGGCGACGGACAGCGCTGGGCCGGCGATCGTCCCCTCAGCCGCCCAGGGGACGCGCAAACCATCCCCCCCACGCCGGGAGCGGGCCCTCACCTCATCCTGGAGCCAGTGGCAGCGGTAGCTGAGGTGGCCCTTGCTGGAGGCGCGCAGAGCCGCCAGAGTCTCCCAGCGGAGCCGCCGCGGCTCCATGGCGACCCGACCCCGCGCCGGCCGCCCGACCCCGACCCCGCGCCGCCTCTTCCGCTACCGGGGCGGCGCCGGCCGCTGCCGAGCGCCCGGGAGGGCGGGGGCTGCCGCCTGGCGGCGAGGCGGGGCCGTGCCCTGCCCGTCACAAACGCGGCGCCGCGGGTTCGAGGCCGCCCGGGGGCGAGTGGCGGCTGCCGAGAGGGAAGGATGTGCTGGAGCGAATGGAACCGTCCTTTAAGCACGGACAAGGAGCCAAGCGTCTGGAGAAAAAGGACGCGGCCGGGAGAAGAAGGAGGTAATGCTGAATTAACGGTGCTGAATTAGCTTGAAGTCAGCTAAAATCCACAGTAACAGTGGGAAAAGGTAAAGGTGGCAGGGGAAGAGCAGGATCAGTCTCACAGCCCCACCACCCCAGTTCCTACCCCAGCCCCCAAGGAAGGTGGTGGAAGGACTGAAGTAAGCGTCATACTCATTACATGCCGGGTGAAGGGCTGCTAACCACTCACTAAAGGGAATAACCATATGTATGTATTAGAAGGTAGAATATGGTAATGTTTTGGGTGCAATTACAGCCCAGGAGGTAGTGCTGGGGTGTGCTCACTTTGTGGATTACCCCCTAATCCCCATATCTGCACAAATACACAATAAAACATCTCTGCTGTGTATGTTGGTGTCTCACACACCAGCTAAATGACCCCACTTTAGGTCAAAAAGAAAGGCCCTGAATCAGCTGCAGCTTTGCTGATTTTTCCTGTTATTTTGGATATTCTGGCAGAGGAGCCACAGGAAGGAGGGCCAGAGGCCAGCCTGCCCTGCAGCATTTATCCTGGGTTAGAGGGAGAGCTCACTCTCAGTGAAACATGGAAAGGGGCTGGAGGATCAGCCTGCACCAACAACCTATGCCTGGGATTGGTTTTCCAAAATAAGGGCCAGAAGACCCTAGATAGAGTAGAACAAAGACAAACTTTCCACCACTGTTTGGTTTATTGTTTGTTTTACCATAGCACCTTTAGAACTGTTAAAGTGTTAAACACACACAATTACAGAAATCTCAATAACTGATTAACTTAGAAAACCTTTATGACAAATCCTGACCCCCAGCCACATCACACATAAATAGGATATAAAAGAGAAAAGTAAAAACAATGGGTTTTTTCCCTCTTAAGAAATGACTGGAAAGAGTAGGGCACTAGAGAGCACATGAGTTACAGGGACTTAACATACTGAAGACCTGAGCTTTCAGAAGAAGATACAGGCTAGTTTGATGGAGAAGTTGAATATCCATATTTGCTCTTTAATTGGCTTAAGACCAAGTCAATATTTCATGCACAGCCTAAACTCATGTGCCACTCACACTCAGACCTCAACTGAAGTGCCACTGAGGTTAAACAGCAATCTTTCTTTTGATTTCAGGTGGTTTTGGCTGAGTCCTGGGGATATGTAGGTGCAGGGAATCAGGGTGAGATCAGTTGTGCAACATTAGCATCACACTCCAGAAAAAACAGCTGAGGATCAGGGAATATATAAAATTCAAGTAAAAAAAACCAAACCAATAATCCTTAATTCTGGTATAAAACCGTTTATGAACACTGTGGTTGTTCAGTAGAACCTCTCATATGTGTACAGCCCAGGCACTTAAGGTATTTTCAGCATCACAGTTCTGGTGGGTGGGCCCTCTCCCACCATCCTGACCTCCAATGTGTCCATACAATGGGCGATAGGTTAGAAAAAAAATCAAACAAAAAAGCCCACATGATCTCCCAACACAGAAACAGAATGAAAAAGAGAAGAATGAAAAGAGCCTAAAATGCTCAACGAACTACTGACAGGTTTTAAGAGCTGGAACTATCAGGACCTTAACAGGACAAAAAGGACCTTTTCCATACAAGCAAAACCACCTGGTTTGGGGGCACAGTTTCTGGTGTTATGTTATTGCTGATACCTTCAACTAAGGGCATATGCCACTACCATTTTATCAGCCCATGCAGCAAGGAAAAGAGGAAGATGATACCTGACAGTGACCCTGAAATGCCTGTTTTCTAAATAACGTATGGCTTTGAGATAGGGCTCCTCTTGTGCTTGAAAGCAGAGGTGCAAGGACAGCGTCGTCCTCACGAGGAAGAACAAGAACGGCCGGGGAAGCCTGGAAAGGCACCTTCTCCAAAAACATTGACGTAGGAAGACTTGAGGAAGTGGAGGTAGTTCTGCATGCTGCGGTTGGTGCTCTCCGACTGCTCCAACCGATCCTTCAGATCCTGCAAGCGGCTTTCGTACCGGCGCTCTGCCTGCACACACAGCACCAAACACAGGCTGAAAGATGACAACACTCATCCTACTCATGTTAAATTTAAGCTGTTACCCAAAAGCACTGAAGGCAGTGAGAACGAGCACAGTGGTAGATGATGTTACTATAGATGGTGCTCTGATATTTTTAATTTGTTCTGCTTGTTTCCAACTCCCTCCAGCAACCTGCTGATGAAAACAGGAGACAACCCAGCTAATTAGCTAGGCTTTTAAAACTGATTAGCAAGAGTTGTGGGGAATTAAACACACTCTTTTGTCTGAAAAGCTAGATGTCCTGATCCACATGCCAACACAATTCCAAGTAAAACTCAATTAAACAAGTGGGGTAAATAGGACATTATGAAAGATTCCTCTTCCAGAAGAAATCCTTTCCTCTAGAAGCTAAACTGTGTTCTCTCTCAGATAATCAAGCACAGTAAATGAAGCTGAAAGCTGTCTGTGATACCTGGTGCAAATCTTATTTGAAGATATGAAAGGTCTGATTCTTTCCTTACATATAAGTTTAAAGCAAGTTCATTCAGATCACTGCTAGAATTGATAGCCTAATGAGCATCCACACTCCTGAATCAGTGTTGTAACAGACACCTCCTGTCACACATCCGCCATGGACACATCCAACAGCACGTCACAGTCAGACACACAGCTCTGCACAACTTCTGCAACATGTCCATAGGACCTTGGCTTATGGACTCCAGTTGCTGCCAGGACACCAGCAGCACAGCAAGAGTATTCCCCACAAGTCACTCACATCGTCTTTACTCCGACGCAATTGGCTCAGCTCTGTTTTGTTCCTACTCAGCTGGGTCTCCAAATCCAGCACCTTGGACTGAGCTGCCCTCTCTTTAGATGTTGCTCGCTCTCGAGTTTGTTCCACCTACATGTAACGACAGGACAACAACTTTGCTACAGGGTTATCTGTGGAAGAATGATTTTTCCCTACCCCATTGCCCACAAAAGTCTCATGAAGTTCAATTGTACATATTCTCATATATCAGCAACAGCTTAGTCTTGTGCTTTTCTCTCTTCTGTTGCAAACTGGAGGGTATGGTTTGGTTTCCTGGCAGCTGAAGTGCTGACAAGCAATACCATCACATTCTATTGGCTGTATTTCACTGAACATGGTCATTTTCATGAATTTAGTCACAGGCTGAGGAGGTGTAAGCAATTACTTACTTGTCTTTTGGCATCCTCGATAGCCATCTCCAGCTGCCGTGCCAAGGAGCTGCACTCACCCGTCTTCTCCTCCAGCCGCAGCTGACACTGGTGAATCGACTCCTCACGCTTTGCTATGACCTGAAGGAATTCCATGTTCTGGGCGCTTGTTGTCTCTAGTTTTCTAGGTTGAGACAACACAGGAAAGAAATCTAATCATTTTAAACGAAGGGTGTTTCAGTCTGCCTTCTTGTCAGGTCCTGACTGGTGTGGGAATAGATGCTGTCCCTCCTTTAAAGATGACAGCCCCAAGAAACACTTCTCCATTTCTCAAATCAAACTGTCAGAGACTGAAGGACATACCAAGTACTCACATAACTGCCTTTTTTTCCAGACATTGCCACTAAAAGGACATTGTCAGGCTAGACTGGACAAGGAGCTGCCTTATCTGCTGTGTAAGTCATAGAATCATAACAGTTGGAAAAGCCCTTTAAGCTCCTGCAGCCCAAGCCCTCCCCCTCACACTGCCAAGCCCACCCCTAACCCACGGCCTTCAGTAATGCATCTTCCAAATATCTCCAGGGATGGTGACTCCCCCAGCTCCCTGGGCAGCCTGTTGCAATGCTTCACAACCCTCTCAGTGAAAAAGTTCCTCCTAATCTCCAATCTAAACCTCCCATCGTCCTTCCTAACAACATTCATAAAAACTGCTGTAAAACCCTGTAATTCTCTCCCCAGTGCCCAGCTACTGATAACAGATCCCTGGGGGATAAGCAAACACACAGAATCCTAGAGGAAGTTTGGGGACTGGAACAAGACTGAAGCTGTTTCAATCCCCTGAAGAAACAATGGGAAGAGGATGGAAATGGAAAATGAAGAGAGGAAGAGTGTGTAATATTTCTAACCTTTCTAGCTCCTCCACCTTCAAGGTGAGATGCTTTTTCTCCTCCTGGGCAGACTGATATCTCTCTCTTGTCATCTCCATTTTGTCCCCCTGGAGTTCCATCTAAAAATTACATTAATTATTTTACAGAGTAGTCACTACACACCCACACAACCAACCACCTAAAACATATGCAGCTCTCCAGAAGGAAAGGTGCCCAATTCATATTTTCTGGAGAGCCCTAGAAAAGGAACAATGAATAGAAAAGCGAAGCATTAAACATCCATTTTGCTGGTGCTTCCAGGTAAATGTTTGGAAAGGTATGAGAAAATTCTTTCACATTACAAATGAAAAGCCAGGTAAACACTTGCATGCACGACAGCCAACTGTAAGCACAGCAAAACACACAAGAGCAGTGATACAGATGACAGTAGCCCACAAAGGCATTAGAGCCAGAAATACGAGAAAGGTTTATTGCTTCAAAACAATCAGACTGTGAGATCATTTGCTGAGTCCTGAGGCATGGTTGCAGTCCTGCATCTGTAATTGTCCGGCAAAGCATACACAAAAAAACCAACCCCACCTAGGGGGGGATAAAAAAACAGGGAAAACTACCTGAAATCAGGGTGAGAACACAAGGTTGGGTAAGCACTATCAGCAGAAAGCCACAGGAGGGAAAGCTGCCAAGATGAGGGCAGTAACAAAAGCAAGTGTTGGTGTTAGCTATCCAAATCCCAATAAGCTTCTGCACCAAGGGATGAGGAACAGTAAAGAATTCCACAAGCTATACCACAAGCTTCTTGCACAAAGACATAACACACATCTTTATTTTTCACACTTTTCAAAAAGAAGTGAGAACAGAGCAGAATTTTGAACCTTCCTGTGATTAGAAATTCATCTTGGTCCCAAGACTTGCGGATCACTTGACTGAAGATATTTTTGGCCAGTTCCTTACCTGCTGCCGAAGATCTGCAATCATGACAGACAGTTCCATGTTCTTCTTCTCATAACTCTGAAGCTGGTCCTGACATTCTGCTAGCTGTGTCTCTGTGATCTTTAGGATCTCAGGCAACTTTTCCAGTTCAGCAAGCTGGCTCTGGAACTGCTTACATGTCTACAGGTAAAGAAGAGCAGGTGAGGAACTTCCTAATGTTCATAAGGTCAAGACTAATAAATTTCTCAACTTTAGTGAAGCTTTGACAGCCTGCAACCATGGTGACACTGTGTGGATATAGGGTCAGTGTTGGAATTTGATGCCTAAACTCTTCTCCTCCAAAAGACTTTTGGAGGAGAAAACTCCTCTTAGGACTTGGCACTGCCTATGGATGGAGTGAGAATGAGTTTTTGGATCCTAGACTTATATTTTACTAGATGTACAAGCTCTTTCATTGAAGACAGCTGTTCACACCAGAAAATAGTGTAACCTGCATAGTTCACTGTTCTAAACCTCTGCTTCTGCAGCAAAGCACACACTGAGCAACTTACCTCTGAAGAACGCCACGTAGCATTAAAGCAGCAGCTAAAAACTTCAATACATTTTGCAGAATGACAAGTCCTGAAAAAAAACTACTGGGAAAGGCCCACTCAGATAAACCTTTTCTTTCCTATTCACAGCCATTTCTCACTAGGCTCAGAACATCAAGATCCATGAGTACCTACAACATACCACTCTTTAGAGGAATAGTTACCAATTCAGCCTTCTTGCTCATTTCATCCTTTAGTGTCTTGTTCTCTTTATCACACTTCTCCAGTTTTGCTGCCATATCATCTGCTTCCATTTGGGTCTTCAATACCTGGACATACAAGAACACCCAACATACTTTATCTGTTACACAGAGTTCTCAACAAATGTGCAATCTTTTGGAGCAACTAAAACTGCTCAAAGATCAACAACAGGCTTCTTGCCATGCTAACCACCACCCCAGAACTGTATTTGGAAGTTTACTTCCTGCTTCTGTCAACCTGGGTCATTTGGGCATTCCACCAAGCATTCTTCCCTCTTGCCTTGTCTTCCTGCTACCACACTATCCAAAATTCTCCCCCCAAAAAGTATTCACAGAGAAGTAGTTGCCACACTGAAAGGAGGAAGAACCTGATTGTTTTCCTTTACCATTTGAAAAGGAGTAGGGAAAAGTGAAATAATGAAACCAAATCCTTTGTTTTCCGTTAATCAAAGTCTCTGCTGTGGGAGTCAGCTCTTCCCAATGACCAAATTATCAGGACAGAGTGAGAAAGGCAAGTCTTCCACACTTTGGCATAGAGCATGTCACTTGAGAAAATGTCAGGCTAATAGAGACAAAAGAACCCAAATCATATGAAATTGCAACATCTTCCAAGAGCAAGCAAAAGGTTAAGGCATTACAGAATAAGTCACAACAGTGAAGAGAGAAAACGTGTTTGTGCAAGAGCTGAAGGCTTTGATAAAATGCCTACCTGTGCCTTGTAGGTTTCAATCAACACTTCATAGTTCCTGACAGAGCTCTTAAGCTGCTGCATTTCCATCTGTGCTTGGTTCAGCTTTTCCTCCATTGGGACCACACTAGCCTAAATAAAGAGAACACCATTAAGCACACTGAAGTAAATGCCACTCTAGCTGTCTAATGTTGTCTAGACTAAAAAGACTTTTGTCAGTGTTGGCAAAACTTCTCAGACTTCAGCGAATTGCCAAATTTACACCAGCAGAGCACAGAGGTTCGTGATGGATGTGCAACCTTTCCTTTTGCCTGAATGAGCTGTGCAACTTGGAGTAAGTCCACTCCTTATTTGAATCAATGCCCAGTTTTCCAAGTAGTAAAATATAGGTCACCTACAAGATCACCAGTGGTAAGAAAAGACAGGAGCAATATGCCAGTCTTTTTTTTCCATTCTGGAGATAACCACTCTCTCTGCATGAGCTACAGTTTGTTCTCTGTCCAGCAGCACGAAGATATAAGGACAAGATGTAAGACTGTAAGTACTTGGATTGGAGATACTCCTAGACAAAACATAGAAGAAACCCAGTCCTTCCAGAATGTTCACTTTCTTTATGTCTCTTCTCAGCATACTTGCCTTATCATCCTCAGGTCATGGTAAAACTAGTTTGAAACTAAACAGTAATAACGGGTGAAATTCAACTTGGTCCTCAGAGGCCAAGTAACTAGTTACAGTTTCTCCTTTCCCCTCACTAGCATATCAGCTTCCTATAATAACTGACCTTTAGCTTTTCATTCTTCATTTTGAGAGAAGCAGCCTCTGTAGTGTGTTGATGCAATTGATCCACCAAAGCTTCCCTGTCCTCCCGTGTCTTGTCCTCCAGGATTATCTGCTGATCCAGCAAGTCTTTAACACGGCTGCCATAAGGAAAGAAAATTAAACCTTAGGTGGCAAGAAAGAATAAAACTCAAACCTTGAAAACTGCTTCACAACACAGCTTTTCCCTACCCTTTCATCATCTCCCTCCTCCAGCCATGTATGCACACTTATGTGTTATACTTTTCTATTACCTTAATCTTCTTCACCTGCTGGAAATTGAGTCTTTTCTCCTGGAGCTCAAACATTTCGCCTCCAGGATACACAGGATGAAGAGCTACCTCTTTTGTCTCATACCTATCTATTTTTTTCTGCAGCAACGATTGTACTGCAGTGATACCAACACATTTATTTAGTTTCACAAGAAAATTGCCATAAACTATATTGCCCATCTCTTCTAATCCTTTCCATTCAAGCATTCCAAACAGATCTCAAAAGACAGCCTTAATTATTTTAAAGCATTTAAAAATGGCAAAGAAACCCTTGAAAAGCCTGCCTCTGCTGTGGTGAGCTAGCAGCAGAAGTCACACCTCCCTTTCTGTCAGTGCCCCCAAACTCTGCTCTAGTCCTTAGGCAGCGCTGGTTTTGCTTGGATATTTATGAGCAATTCAATTAAATTATTCAATTTATCAGAACTATTGAATTAAATAGGATTAAATTATTCCTGAATTTAGAACTCATCCCCACTCATGCTTCGTTTCTCTACACTAATGTTATTTTAACCTCTTCAGTGTAGCATTTTCCAGTTCCAGGTCATTCTTTTCCTTTACTACTTTGTTGTAGCGACTCCTCCATAAGTCCACAGTAGACAGCACATCAGCAACATAACTGTCCTGCTGAACAAAGGAAACAAGAAAAGAGAGGAAAAGAGAAAGGGTGACAGAAATGCCACTGGACATGGGATATGCAGAGAATACACAGAGATGCTGATACAGGTGTGCATACCACCAGCCAACAGACATCATGGCGGTGTAAGAATCCTCTTTGAAGGCACACGAACCATCATAAACACAAAGCATTGGTAAGATTCTACTAGTGTCTCTGGTCCTTGGAATTCTAAAAATAATGAAGAAAAAAACCCCAATCAAGTAGTGTGAAATTCATGTCCCCTTGGGATTTAGTCCTAACTTCTCTACTTTTACTTGATATCCTTCAGTGAGGATAATTCCAGGATGCCTCTATGTCTTTGCACTTTTCTGACTAGTTCCTAAATTAGCAACCAACTTCATTCAGAGTTTCCAGCCAAAGCCACGAGGCTTTATTTTATTGGCTTTTGTCAACTCTCAGATGGTTCTAAAGAATGAGTTTAGTATTATCTAAGTTAGTGCATGTCCCAAGTTAAGGACATGCAGAGAATACAGTGGCAGCTGAAAAAACTGGATTTGTTCTAAACTTAGCATAAGTGACCCAAAGCATCAAGACAGAAATAAATCTCATTAGTCAAAAGCACATACTGTCCCCAGGGCTGCTAACAGAAGTCAAAGACTTGGATGCATGATCTGAAATGAGGTCTCTGCTCCTGTGTTATCAGGTACCTTTTCTGCCAGCCCGACAGCCAGTTGCTCTGCACGCTCTTCGCTCCGCTCTGCCCGCTCTTTCAGGGCACGGATGGTTTTCTTCAGGGCCTCTTTGTCAGAGTCTGCCTTCTGCCTTAGTTCTTTCAGTTGTCCTTTGATATGTTCCACCTGTGCCACGTGTTGAGCTTCATTACGCTCTAGGGTCTGCAGAGAGGACAGAAAACACACCACATGGAATAAAGCCCCTATACCTGTATATCCAAAGCAGCAATTAATTTCCTAGAAACAGTGGAAAAAGCTGGGTATAAAGCCCAATATCCTGCCTGGAAGTACCTGCAATCAAGTTTCACCTTCTCAGTCCTGTCCTAATGCTGACATGTCAGCATGACTTCTCTTCCTTTCATTCTAAGAGCCTTCCATTCTTCTCTTATAGGCTGCTCTCTAGAATACTCATTTCCTCTCCTGACTAAGATAAGTACTGGCCTTTGAGTGTTTTGATCTACCTGAGAACATTCTCTTTATTAACTGAAATGCTCATGTACAACATCATTTTATGCAGCTATACAGCATAACAGAATTAAAGTTCTTCTAAACAACTGACACCTATCTGTCTTGATGCTTGGCTAAACCAAGGCCATCTTTTAAATAATTAGGTAGTAATTAAACTAGAAAAAAATGCACATAGATCTTAAGGCTATGGTTTTGCCTCATGCATCAAAAGTGAAAAGCTGCTTCTTACTTCATTTGGTAAGTATGGTGCATGTTAGAGGCACAAACATCACCAGCCAATATGTCAGACTGCCAGATGCAGCAGAAAGAGAGTTGATGAGTGCTGCTTCCCTTGTCAGTCAATACAGATCAGTGTAAATGAGAAGTTAACCCCCAAGGACCACTGAAAGCATACCCATATCTGTGTGGCCAGACGGTTGTTCTCTGCTTCTTTGTTCCGCAGCTGTGCCTGTAAGTGGCCTTTCACAGTGCTCAGAGACTTGAAAAGCTCAGACCCTGTCTTTGTCTGGTCCTAAAAAAGAAACAAACATGATATACACCTTCTTCCTCAACAAGCTAATAGAAGGAACACTTTATATTATATAACAGTGTCAGATTTCTTCACTGAGTGATCTCCAGCCACCTCAACTTCCCTTAGATGGACATTCACAGCTCCTCTACTCCAACAAAGTGGGCAACAAATGAGCAGCCATTTATTTTACATTAGATGTGAATGACTGGCCTGAAAGATTTGCTCTAGGGCAAAACATCCTTCATATCTGATCTTTTCCAACATATTCTTTTTTTTTTACTTCCTAAACAGATGAACATATTGAAATCTGACATCAGGACCCAACATGACCTTAAATAGAAAGGCAACTCAGTGATAGGCCCAAGCACAAAGCCTATCTTTGGGACATTTGTCTGATTAGCAGAATATGGAATCCACAAGTGCATTGGAATTGGTGGCTGTCTGTGTAGTTTTATAAGCAAGCCAGTCATCTGATCCCTTAAAAAGTAATCATCTGCAAGTACAAACCAGTACTTTGGATTACCTGTGGTTCTAGAGAACTGGAAGGTGGGGCAGGGAGAGGACAAGAGAAAAAGGATATTACCTTTTCAGCCTGCAGCTGAATGGTAAGATTGTCCACTTCTTTTTCTTTCTCCTGAAGCCTCATCTGCAGTCGCTGGAAAAACACACACCAGAGATGTTAAGTAACAAATGCATTTCGGTTGGGAGGCGGAGGGAAAATCGGTGTAACTGCCTCCCTCCTGAGACTCTTACCCACAGCACTCTCTGGTATCCACAGCAACAACACCCTCAGCCCTGCAAAAACGGGCTGCATTCTCCTCAAGCAGAGTATAGAAGGGATATACATACATTTGTGTAACAGGGCATAGCACACCCAGTCAAGGACAGACACCTGACTGGACTATATACTCCATAGATGAAAAAGGGCATTAACTATGTCTCTTTTATAACTTCTGGCAATGTAAAGACTCTTTTCTCAGTTTACAGATATGGAAATGAACAAAAAGCAGAACAAGGTCACTCACTCAACTCACTGTCAGAAGCAGATCTAAAAAGTTTACCCTTTTTGTGCTTTTCTGTCTCTAAAGATAACATGACAAACACAACCAATAAGAAGATTTCCAAACTGAAGAATTCCATCCTGACCATCAAGGGTGTTTTGTTAGTAGATATTTTTTCTTTTTAAAGAAACATGTAGTACAAGTTTTGCTTTTATTCAGTACCACAAGAAAAATATACAGAATCATTTGTGCTTAAATATACAAACAGGCTCAAGTTTTCCTTTATAGTTGAATATTATAAATCCTAATGGTTCTCTTCCATGTTGGTCTCCGTTGTGCTATCCCCATATTTCAAAGGCTATGAGAATCTATTCCCTTTGAAATGTAGATTGTTAACCAGAAGAGCAATGTAGTGGCTCTGATTCCCACAAAAGCCTGTTCTATTGGTGTAAAAGCCATCGGTGTAAGACTTGACGGGTGAGTATAGACAACAAAGAGCTTGTCATTCTAGGTCTCTCTGCTTTATCAAATAAAAAGAGATTGTGGTTTACTTACCACATTGTCTGCATCCAAGTCAGTCAATCTTTTGAGTAGTGTTTCTTGCCGCTCCAGTATCTTTTGAACATCCTTCTGCAAACAAAACATGAGAAAAAATTCATTCAAATGTCAATTTTATACAGATTCTTTCGATGGAACTGGACAAATCAACTATTTCCTCCCAGTTGCAGCAGCAATTCTCAGAAGATTTGAAGTATCAAGTGGGCTAAATATTTCACATACTGTCACTCATCTCAGAAAGCTTTTCCACTTCTCAGTCCAAGACTGCAATAAAAAGCATGATGGCAATTTAAGATCTTTCTGAACTCTCCTGCTGCTCAGGGTAAGTCATGTGGAAGAACTCAGTCCTTTTATGCAGTCTCACTGATGGATGAAAGAACTGTTACCACCAGCCCTCTTTTGCTCCAATGCATTGTAAACTACTGGAGGAATAGCAATTTCATTTCTTTATTGCTCTTACAAGCAGTATAGAAGTGTCCTGTACAAGCAGTATAGAACTGTATACAATTTCTGTTATTCATTTTATTGCCTACAAAAATAAAGCTCTGAACATCCTTAGGCTCCCATTACCTAAGACCACATCTAGCCCTCAGACTTTATCCAATGCAATTGTAGTAGTAACATTTCAGACTAGCATGATCAGCAGATGCAGCTGTATCCAGATGAGAAAGAGTTGGCAACATGGCAGTGCCTATACTATATAATACAGTCAAAGAATTACATGCTCTAACATCCTCACAGCAAAAGTCAGTCTTATCCTACAACATAGGCAGGGAGAAAATTATCCATCCTTTATGATGCAGGGTTAGCAGCAGAATTGAAGAAAAGAATTAACTAATTTCAAAATAAAGAATGTAAAGTCCTCAAAGTCCATTTCAGTCCACAAGACAACACAGCCTCCTGTGATCATCCCAGCCCAAACACACAGCACTGCTCACCTCCCGGTTGTGCTGGTCCCTGAGAAGATCTCGTAGCGTTCGGTTAGTTTCTTCAAAGGTGCTCAATCTCTGGAACAGAAGCTCTTTTTGCCTTCTCAGGATGTTAATGTCTGAGCTGCTCATATGTTTCTCCTAGATAAAAATTAAGATTTGCATGGAATTGGTTGTATGCAGCCACTACAAGCACGAGCAGCACAACAGTCAGCACCAAATGTGCAGAGGGTGACTGAATGCTGCAATACCCCACTTCCACACAAAACCAGTAAACACCGTAAGCATGTTAAAATGGTAACATTACAGTTTGAAGACAGCCACACAACAGAACAACATAATGACAAGAACAAAAAAAGGACATCACCTACCATGTTTAGTCTGTCAATTGTATTCTTCAGAGCATGGATCTCCCTGGCTGCTGCTGCTCCATCCCTTTCTGCCTCACTGAGTTTAGACATCAGATTCTCTTTCTGCTGCTGCAAGTAGTTTTTCTGGAGCCTGTAATGAGAATTCAGCCATCAGAGAACCAAGAAGCTTTGACAGCTGTACCAGCCACTATTGGTACACAGTCAATCGGGTTAAAACTCGTAAACACCAAGGTTCAGTCCTCTCAAGGGCTGTCACTCCTGTCTCAGGATGATTTTCACAGAGGTAAGAAATTTTACCCCCTAGTTTTCAGCTCCATGGCTATTCATTTGTTGTTCTACCAATAAAACCCCAATTCAAACAGCATCTCTTAACCTTCATGATATTAACTTCAAAGTGAGGATGAACCTTCAGTAGGCTGCAGAAGCCAACCACTCCTGGGTTGGCTTTGGATTTTTTTCTACTCTAATCATCACACTAGAGCCCTTCTCTGCAGCTCTTGCTGTCTGAAGTCACCCTTCTAAACGGTGACAAAATCCAAGAACATCAGTACTTCAGCAGCACTGCAATCTGAGGTACGAACTACGACCTCAAACAATGTCAGCAATAAAGGAGGTGGGTGCCCTGGAAATACCATTACTTGCAATAATAGTGGAGAACAGGAGCTTTCTTACACAGTCAGATCTTTTTCCTCCTTTATGCGCTCAATGCTGCGCCTGAGCACTGTATTTTCATGCTCTGTTTCCACCAGCTCTTGTGTAACCTCATTGAGTTCTTCTTTCTGCTCTTCAAGAAGCCGTTTTGTCATTTGCTGCTGCTCCTCCTTCAGCTGCAGCTTGGCCTAATGAAGATATGCAAATATAACTTAAGATAAACCAGGTGATTTTAAAGTAAGACACAGAATCCACGTCTCAAACCACACATCACTGGCTTGCACATTTTCAAATAGAAGAAACAACCTAGTTGAGTAAGGGGATTATTTGGCAGTAAAACACCACCATACTGTATTTTTACTGTCTAGAAGGACCAGTTTTTGCATTTGGGGTTTAGGCAGAAGACAAATTACTTCAAAACTGAAGCACAGCAGTACCTTATTAAACAGATAACGTTTTAAAATGTGTCTTAGCAGAGCTTAGGGAACTTCTCCCCAGGACAGTTTGTCTCATTCTAAACAATTGATTTTTTTTCTTTCAGCAAGCCAACCAAAGGCTTGGGCACTGCAACAAGATTTGACTCGTCTCCAGACTCCTCTTGCCAAATCATCAACTACACAGTCTGAGTCAGCAGACCTTTACACTGTCTCCTCACCTTGTTCTTGGGCGTCCCCATTGCATTCAGCAGGCTGTCCATCTTCCCATATCTGTTCATTGTGCAGTGAACAGCATCCTCCTCATCTGCAGAGAGGTCACTCAGGTGCAACATTGGCCACATCTTCTCTGAATCCAGGGGGTTACTTTCGAGGCGGTGGGCTGGTCCCTGGTAGAAAAGCAATGAGGAACATATATTTGTTACTATAAAGTTACAGACAGTATTGTAAACCCTGACTCTGCCAAAAACAGACACAAGGTCACATCATTGCAATTAAAGTTCATAAAGAAAAAGACATTTGTAAACAAGACACAAGAATACAAAAGGGAAAACTATTAACCCATGAGAATGAAATTATTACACAATACTAAACAAATGCTCCATGCTTCAGAAGAGACTAAGAAGAACATCCCCTTGCTGTGCCTCCAGATGAGGTCCTGAAGGCAACCAGTAAAACTACAATAAACAATCTAGAGGCAGAAATGCAGGATGTGACCATAGGCACAAGACGACACTTAAAATGGATGGTAGGTGACAGTAGCCTTCCTTCAGATCAGTCCAGCTCCCTTTCTACACAATTGACTTCTTCAGTCTCATAAACCTAAAAGCTGGTTTTAAAGAGCAAAATCAGCCATACCTCACACTTGCAGGTGGACTCCCGGACAGGCTTTTTGCCTGGAGGTATCCAGGGGGCTTTAGTTTTCATTCGGACAGCTTGGCTCTTGTTCATGCTATCCCTTTTCTTTATCAAAAGGACAAACCAAGAGAAAAAACAATAAATGATATTTTTTAAAGAACCATTTCAAATTTGTAGTGCTGTAAAAGTAAATGAAAAATCATTCACACAAAAGTATCACAAGACAGATATTTATATCACACAATACATCATATCAGACGAGCCAGCAGCCATCAGAGGAGGCCAACACCAGCCAGGTTAGGGCACATTCAGTTGACAGCATGGCTGGATGTAGTACATTCTTGTTTATCATGTAGCCTCTCTGCTATATCACTAGGATACCTGCATTTGTGATGTGATCAGACGCCTTACCCAGCAGGCCAGGGGTGGGAGGCTGGGGCAGGGGGAAGGAAGTCTCCTCTGTATGGAGATACACAAAAACCCCACAGCAATACAACTCATTCATGTGAAGGAATGACCTTCTCCATTCCACATTCATCCCACAGAAATGCATCTAAGTTATTTCAAAACAGCACTACCAGGAAAAAAGAGAGAACAGTGAAGTGTGGTCGGTTACAAAGTCCCTGAAGTGTTTTCCCTGCTTGGCAGCCAACTAACGGATCCACATTTAATTGTATTGAACTTAGGGTGCTCTAACTGAAGGGAAGTTGCTTTGCACAATTCTAGCCTTAGAATCAGATATTCTAAATATTCCCTACAGTTAATTAAACTAACAGGAGTCATTGATTTCCCTGTCAGGCCCTACCCCATTATGATATTTGTCATTAGCAACAAACACAACATCAACAAAGGACTTAGAAGAGTGTGTCTGAACCTAGGGAAGAATGAGCTAGCAACATCCATCACCTTCTGAGAACAACTTTGCATAAACATCCAACAACAAAAGAGAGTATGAGACGAGGATGAGATAACCAGAAACATAACTTCAGCAGTGTTGAACTTCTGCCTGCTGTGGCTAAGGCTAGGAAGAGGCCCTCTTTGCTATACTTAATACAACTCAGATGGAATTTGAAAAGCCTAGATATTACCTGTTCCCAAACCTTTCCTACAAAAATAGGGACTATGACACAGAAAAGCCATTATGAGGACACAAATACAAGAAATTAAAGGAAGAAAAAAATTCTCCCCAGCCCACATGACATCAGCAGCAACACTCCTCCCAATCACACACTTGAACTATACATTCTATAGCACATTTAAATCATCTTAAACACAGAGGACATTATTGAAAATGTACCACTGAATATTAATTCAAGTCTTGCAGTTCTAACACAATGGCAAAACAGACCTTCAAGATTTTGTGATGCTTCTAGCAGCACTCTTTGTAGTCCTTACAAACAACCAGTTAAACATTCCTACCTGGCATTTTGCAGGTGTGGTTTTCTGACCCTTTTTAATATGTACGTGGACAGGGGTGTTTTCATTCACATGGACATGCAAAGGGGGAGATGAGGAACGGTTCTTCATGGCTTTTCTCCCACAAAAAAACAGGCAATACAATGAAGAGAAACCTGTGAATAAGGAAATGGGAAGTAATATTTCCCTCTCTGCCAGAAAGCAACAATGGCCAGCTTAGGTTAAAGTTTGATCTTTCTTTCAGTAGCATCTGCCATTCTGATTTTCATGCTATTTTGTTGTAAAGCTAGGATTAATACAAATAATTTATCTGCTTCTGGTATTGTCTGCTTTGAACATGGTTATTAAACACCAAATGCAGCTGCATTGATAGCAGATGTCTGTAAGAGTCTTTGGAGTTCAAAGCCTTACAGCAAATGAGCAAATCAGGGGTTCCAGTAACCAATACCATCTGATTATGAAGAGATATTTGAAGGAGGAGGAGAGAAGCACTAATTTAACAGTTTAGCTCAGAAAAATCAACAGGAAACTATCAGATCCTTCCATCCCAGAACTCTGAATCTGTCAACTCTTTCACACATGCTCAGCTTTAAATGGCTTTTTGAAGTTAAACAAATACTTAAGAGCATTTGGATCACAACATTTCTTTAATTTTCAGAAAAAGAAACATAACTTTAACCAACATCTAACACAACACAGCAAAGCTCAGAGACATAAGGATAGAATCATCAACTTTGAGCTTAATGCTTCAGTTGAAGTAATGGTGTAAGGCAACTGCAAGTCTTGCAGAAATCCCCCAGCAGCATGAACTGATTCTGGCAGTAAGGGGTTTTTTGTCAGCCTGAGTGAAAATACTTACAGTTATTTTAAAGCTTTTTGCTCTTCTGGACAGTGTCTTCTGTGCAGAAACTGAAGCCACTTCACTGTTGATGGATGATGGACACTCAATACAGAAATAATGACCAACAACAGAAAAAGATGACAATTTCTGAACATCTGGTGACACTGTATCTGGTTTTAAGACAAACCACGCTTGTGTATCACATCGGATTTGTGCAAGTTAAAGAGGGGAAGACACAGCTGTACAGCCCGTGATGAGGAACAGGAAGTGACAGGTTTCTGAAGGATCAGGATTCCCCAGCTTCAAGATATGAACAGTTCCAAACACTGCTGGAGTTTGCTTCTCCTTCCTGAGGAGGGGTTAGAACTCTCCCTGGGCCCAAACGTGTGTATCGGCTACAGCATCGGCTGCGAAGCGTTCGATTCACAGCCTCTGAATCGCACAAGTGAAACTCGAGTGCTGTCACCCAGCTTTCCCTAGCAACGAGGTTTATTTCAAAGCTTTTAGTGACTTCTGCCATCTCTGAGGGCTTTTCAACGAATCTCTGGCCACCTCAGGCTGGCAGGGACCTAGTCTAGGGCCAGTGTCCTGCTCAAATCAGGATCAGCTGAGTTTTGAGCAAGGTTTTGCCCAGCTGGGGCTGGAGCGGCACACCTATGCCCCGGAACGCCTGCCACAACACCAAGCACCTTTCCCCATGTGTATTTAAAGCCGCCTCATAGTTCCCGCTTTGCCTGGCAGCGGGACGAACCGCCCCGGGGCGGAATGCACTTCAGAGGGCTGACACGGCAGGGAAGGAGTAATTCCCGGGGGCTCTGGCACCCCCCCACCGCCCTCCCCCCTCACGGGGCCCGGCCTGCCCTGGCCTCCTCACCAGCAAAGGCCGCGCGGGGCCCGCGGGCCGCTGCCCCCTCACAGGAGCTGTCCGGAGGCGACTAAAGGCTGCAGTAAGGACGGGAGGCTCCGCCACTTCCAGCGCCGCCGCCGCAACTGCCCCATTGGGCCATTCAAACGCTCGGCAGAGCGGGGCCGCGGCCGCCCCACAGGCCCCGCCTCGCGACGCGCGGCCGCCTCAGTGACGCGCCGGGCGGGGCCAGGCCGCAGCCCCGCAGCCCCCGTACAGCCTTCGCCTCCTTTCTGCGCGTACGAGAGGTTTTTACAGCTCCCGTCTACGGATGTCTGTATTTGTATTTGTTAAGGCATTACCTGCTTGAACTCGGGTGTTTCGATACCGTTTCCGTACACAAGAAACACGCGTTTTGGTGCAGAGCAGCTTTAACAAACTAATGCAGCAAGTGGCAGCAACCCGGCTGGTTTTACTGTCAACATTTTTCTCTCCCTTCGGTGTTAGATCATAACTGGATTTGTAACTAGTCTTATTGGGGGGAAATACCCACAAACATCAAACCACACAACTCACAATCTGTGCCACCGAGGCTCTTCCCAAGAGAGACCCACCTGCAAGCTGCTGCATTACAGACCAACTCCAGCAGCATCTGCAGGATCTCAACAAACTAGCTTCCCTTTCTTCTGGGAAAGCAGGACTTCATATCAGAGAGACAATTAAGGAAATGTAAGCCTTGGGCTTCAGAAGATCATTCCCATTCCAACCCTCACCATGACAAACTGGGTTCTACCCGACACGGCTCTGTAGAATTTGTATTGCACAAGTCACCTGCAGAGATGGCTCCTAATCGGATTGCCACAACTTTGTTACCCTTACAGAGCAGAAATATCTACAGATCCCACAGGCACGCAGATCCCTCTTAGTCCTTCTCTTCCCAAAAGGAAAAGCAAACTGATTTTTAGGGGTATTCCAGAGAGATTTCATGCAAGATAAATCTTTCTGGTAACTGCTCTGCATTAGTGATGTCTGCACAGGGTGTGGGATGGTAAGAACTCACAGATCTCACACAGGGCACAGAAAGCAGAAGCCTTTATCCTTGCAGACTGTACGGAATCAAGTATTGGAAGAACCGTTTACATGGAAGAGTACAAGCATACAATCTGCTGAGTGCAGCGTCGCTTCTGTCATGGGAAGGGTGCCCTGCCCAGTCCCGTGGATTCTGCCTGTTTCCTCAGCACTGGGCTTACAGGATTCTATTGCAGGAAAAAACATCACTTAAAAACAAGTATCCAGTGTGTCAGTCTTAGTAAAACACTTCGGATGACATGGATGGGCAGCAGAAGACAGCCCGAAACAAAAGCTGCTCAGACCCATCACATCACACACAGCTGCAACTCTTGCTAGCCAAGAGCAGCTTGCTTTTACAGTAGTCTGCTCTGAGAATCGCCTCTCACCTAAAGGAAGCCTATTTGATGCACTCTTCAGTCCAGAGCTTCTCCTTTCCAGAAGCATCCAAGATCCCTTTTACCCATCCCCATCCTTCTAAACAGCATGTTCACACACCGAGCTGGATTCCCTTTGCTCACTGTGACTTGATGCTCTGAACAGGACAGTCTCCGTGCCTGCCTCTCAGTCCACTGGGTGTGACTAGTCCATTCAACCCTTAAAAAATAAGTGTCATTCCTTCTGAAGTGTTTTTTTTTACCATGCAAGTACTTCAGGAAGGCAGCTGCAGCTGGCATCAGACTGCAACTTCAGCTTTTTGAATCGCTTCTTCCATGCGCTGGTACCAAGGCTGGATCTTGGTGTGAACCATCATGTCGTCAAAGGCTTCCAGTCCTTCCATGACTCGGAGGACCCCGTACACCGCCTGTGCCAGAGGATAAAGGTTAGAACAATGTTGAAAGTCAGCAGTGGAGAATGGCTTAGGGTACCCACAAGTGCCAACAGCTTATCTAGTAAAGCTCTTTCACCGTCCTGCCACCTACTCCACTGCTCTGATGAGCAAGGAAGACTGAATGGCAGAAAGGTAAAGAATATGCATGTTTTTCCATCAGAAAACAGTAAAGAAAGATTAGGGGTAAAATTAATCCTATCTCTGCATCAAGTTCTGATACAAAATGCTTCACCTGCATTGCCACGAAAAATGTTGGTGCAGCAGACAAACCCTGCTCCACTCTGCACAGCTGCCCACAAAGGAAACCCCAGCAGCACTGAGTGTAACAAAACCCGTGCAGGTGTGAGGCTTCATTCACCAGCATTCATGAGCCAGTGTCCTGGCTTATAACCTGCCTTTATCATGCTTCCACATGATCAGTAAAATCCACCTGCAGAGGAGAACTGCAGGTTCCAGCTTGGGAAACATTTCTCTGGAGGAGAACAACAAATACTACTGTCTTACGTAACACCAATATTTCCAAGTCCCCTTCATGTGGGAATTGTATCGCTGCACAAAGGAAAATGACAACTTATCACATGTAATTCACCTTCTCTTCATATACTGGTATTAATCACTTTGTAGAGAAGAGCAACTGGATGATTGTAACACACCTAAGAACAGATACAGGAATTAAGGCCTTACCAAGTCAGCAAGGTTAGGCTGGTTCCCACCCATGAACAGTCGATGTTTGCCAACGGCTTTTACCCACTCATTAACTGCTTCATACAAGTCTTGTCGGACATCATCTCGAAGGTGATGCCTGGATAAAGAGAGGAACTAGTTTGAAGATACCAGTTTGTTTCGTCATCTCTCACCTTATGGGCTGGTCTTTACATGGTAGTTAGGAAGGTATTTGAGAGTGAAGGGGGCAGTGAACAACCAAATAGATGAGTAGATGGGGTCAGTACCTCCAGTTAAAAAAAAGAAAGCTGTTACATTAGATTAAATGCTTTGATTTAAATTTCTGAGGTTCTGCCCTCTGACATCTGGAGTTCACAGCTAAGGAGGTTAAGGAATCTTGTGTACATGGTGCTCAGTGGTACCAACCTTTTCTTCAGTCTCTTGCTAACAAAGAACATGGCAACAGCCCCCATGTACTTGGCAAAGAAACCTTCCATGGTGCCAAACTTCCCCTCACGCACAATGTAATCAAACGATGCCAAGGCTTCTCTGGGGGTACGGTAAACATTGGGGGAGATGAGGTGAACAAGCCAATCATCTGCCCATTTTCTCCACTTCATTTCTTCCCTGCAAGCATTTAAAAGAAACAACTTTTCAGTGAATGAGGTACAGATTGCAAGGCTACAGGAGGCCTGCAGAAACACAGCAGCATGAGCCAGAGGTTCCACCAAGGACAAGTGTGCCAAAACCTCCTGCCCAGCCTTGTGCTCCAGTGACCTTTCAAAGATGCACTCAGGATCATTATTTTTGGCAAGGCTCCTCCAATCTCACACTAAAATTAAAATCAGGACCAAGACTAGCTTCTAGCTTCTCCTCCCAGTGCAAGAGCTAAAGCAGGAAGCAAAACTAGCAATCCCTAGAATGCCCTGTGACAGAAAGGAACGGCCAAGAGAGAAACTGGAGGCACTCGAAGGTGGCATTACCATGAGAGTGGGAACTAGACCATCTAACAATATTGTTTCAAGGTAGGTAAGAAACATGGCAAAATCACTCCAACTACAAAGGCTTTAAACATTAATGGAGGTATGACAAGGTTTATCAGCAGGATTTTATATCTACATCACCCCTGAGTACGTATGGAAGAAGCTGTGATCCTGCTGGAGAGTCCAGAAACTTCAGAGCACTTACACTCTCACTTCTTTGACAGGGTACACTCGCTTTGTCTCCTTCTCATCCAGCATGAGCCAATATTTATTCCCATACTCAAACACCTCCTTGCCTTGCTCAGTCACGGTTTTCATAGGAGGATAAAAGGAGACGATCTCTTCTAAGCTATTCCTCCTGTGAACAGAAACACATTTAGCAGTGATCTCACTGCTACAAAAATAAGCAAGAGCAAAGGACAGACACACCTTACAAAAGGTATTATTCTAAAATTAAGTGCAGAAGGTTCCAAATTACATGTGAAATGGTTTTGAAAAGATAACTAGAACAGCTAATAACAGCAAATGACTACTATTAGTGTACATACCTTTGTGTCATAACAGAAATTTGTGCAGACACAAAGCTTCCTACAGTTCCTGAGTGCTTTGTGGCACAGACCTAAAGGACAGGCCACAGGCAGTCCAATTCAATTTCATTCTAGCTGTTATAACTGCCTAGTCAGCTTAGTTCCAGGACTAATATTAACCCTTGTTTAAGTAGGTTTTGTACAAAGAAAGTCTTGCAGGTGAGAAAAAAAAAGTAGTTCTGAGAGGTGAAAGCTTTGCTTTACTGACATCACAACATACACAGGCACCATCCACACCACTACAGCCAGGGTCAGGTCTGCTGGGACAAATACCCAGAGCTTCAGTGACCCAGGTCAGCAAGAAACTTATGACCAACTCTGAGAGAGTCATCTCCATCTCTAGTTGGCTTCGGACAGTCACATTCACTCTTCTCCCATCATCCTGTTTTCTTACTTGGAAATGAGATAGGTCTTTATTGCACTGATGATCACTGAAGAGTCATTCAATTGCTGAAAAACAGAATTAGAACAAACTTAAAATAAGTTGGGGAAATTGAAAGGAAATTCTTCAAAACCTGTTCCCCTGCCTGCTGAGGCTTCAAGTCAGTACTGCAGTCTCTACCCCCTGACCATATTTTCCCAGCAGTGCCCACACATCTAAAGACAGCCTTACATTCAGATCTCCTCTGTGACTGATTATTTCAGAGTACCACTTCAAATTTGTCTTTCATCCTGACAGCTGAGGACCTGAGGGTCATGTACACATGCAATAGCAGTGGGGTTTGGATTTGGGCTCTTGGCAGTGAAAGAGGAAAACAACAGTAACAACAAAAAAACCAACAAACCCAAGTTGAAACCTCAGTACTCTTGAGATCTCATTTTGATCCCACAAGACAGGAGCAGTTCCTAGTACAAATATATCCTGCATAGAGTTGATAGAAGCTAGATAACCACTGCATTACAAGTCACCAGGTAAACAGCTTGCCTTGTAAGAAAGGCCAACAAAAAAACTCCATAAAGGCCAAGGCACGAGAAACCATAAAGCAAGAAACAGATCTTAGACTCTAGAGAATAAAAGATGATCTAAAGTGACACTGGATGTGTTCAACCACAGAGACATTTCAGAGACAAAGCCTCCAAACCACTGCTTGGGGGAAATCAAGCTTTTAACACAGTGAGACTTACCAGAGGGCTTCCAGCGTTGGCTAGCAGGATAGGCACCTTTCTGTAGGAAGAGAATTTGATCTCTTTCCGCATTATTGGGTTCACCTCCACAATTTCATAGGGCAGTCCATGATAATCAAGAAAAGCTCGGACTTTGCTGCAGAAAGGACATGTTTTATACTGGTAGAGTGTGAGCTGCAGCCTTCCTGCAGGCAGCTGGGGAAAGAAGAGACCAGAAGCTTCAATTTTGTACTAAAAATACAAATATCATCTTCCCTCTTTATCTTTTTGCCACAAGGTTACAGACCTTGACATTCGGTTTCAACATCTGATTATCACGATATTTTGGCTAACAAAATTCACCTTCAAATACTTGTTTTTCTAAGCATCTACTCAATCTGTTGGAAACACCTACTCACAGGCCAAAGAAAGAATTTCAATCCAAACAGCTCACCCCTCTAAAAACCATTCCAAAACTAAAGAAAAGCAAAACCATATTTTAATCACTTTTAAGTTAAGAAGTAAAATAACCTTTTAATTTCAAACTTCCTCCACAACAACCTCTGTGGAGGCCACAGGGTGGGGGAGCAGTTTGTTGTATCTGCCCAAGCCCAGATTTCCAGGATTAGCTGCTGAGACAAGGCAGGGGGAAGCCAGGGCAACACAGTCAGAGAGGTGTCCAGTGAGGGATGTTTGCCCACACTGTCATACTTCAGCCAGCTGGCAGGCCCTCTCAGTCACTTGCTTTAATCATTAGAAAACAAACACTGTCAGATCACTTTGCTTCTCATTTGCAATGCATTGAGTTATACAACCTCTGTGTGAAGCTGCAACAACAGACAATGCTGCTCCACATCCCTAGCAAGCTCTTGCTTTCTGACTGGCATTCACACAACATTTTGGTGGTTAAAGCCCTTGAAGCTGCTGCAGTCCCAGCCCTCCCCTCACGCTGCCCAGCCCACCACTAACCCCTGGCCCTCAGCACCTCAGCTCCATGGCTTTGGGATCCCTCCAGGGCTGGGCACTCCCCCAGCTCCCTGGGCAGCCTGGCACAGGGGCTGACATCCCTCTCAGGGAAACAGTTCTGCCTCAGCTCCAATCTCAGCCTCCCCTGCGGCAACTTGAGGCCGTTTCCTCTTGTCACTCGCTACTTGGGAGCACAGACCGACTCCCAGCTCCCTCAACCGCCTGCCAGGGAGGTGCGGAGAGTGCAGGTTCCCCGCAGCTCCTCAGGAGCGCGCTGCCGGGGTCTCCTTTACGCGCTCTCGCCACTGAGGCCGGTCCGCAGAGCCCCGAGACTCCGCTCCGCGCCCTCCCTGTCGCTCTGCCCTCAGGGACCCGCCGCCGGCGCCGGGCCCGGGCCTCGGGCGCGAAGGGAGCGGTGAGGTAAGGAGGGCGCCCGGGGGAGCCGCGGGGGGCGGCCGCGAGGGAAGGGGAGGCGAGGGGAGCGCAGCCCGCGGGCGGGAGCGGGGCGGCGCGCGGGGCCCGGCGGCGCGTTACCTCAGCGGCCGAGTGCTCCCGCAGGCGCTGCCGCGCCGCCAGGTAGAGGCCGGCGCCGCCGCCCAGCGCGAAGGCGGCGCCCAGCAGCAGGCGGCCCCCGCCGCCCCCTCCCGCCGCGGCGCCGTACGACCGGCCCGGAGCCCGCAGCCGCCAGGGCGGCAGCAGCGCAGCGGCCCGCCAGGCCCTGCCGGCGGCCGCCATCTTCCCGGCACGGCGCGGGAGGGCGGCGCTTCAAGCGGCCGCTCCGCCCCTCTGCACCGCCCCCGGCTCCGCCGCGGCGGCATCAAAGCCCCGCAAGGATGTTAAAGGCGTGGATGAGGCACGGCGAGGCCGGCTGGCTGCAGAGAGGCACGGAGTGCAGCCCCGCTCTCTCGCATTGACTGTGAAATCTGCGCTCACTGAAAGCGTGCTGGAGGCTACAGCAGAAAGAAAACGACCTGTTCTGTGAGAGCACATCCTACTGCACAGGCTGCCCCTACTGACGGGCACGTACCCACAGGGAGAGCGCAAACCCTTGCACTGGAAGTTGTCATCTCTCTCGTTAAAGCAGGGTTATGTCTATTAATTACAGCGACGTTCATTTTCCTTACTTGGGGCCAAATCCAGCAGCATGCTCTCAAGTTACCCCATAACAGGGAGAAGAGCCGCCTGCAGGGTTAAGTGAGGACATAACCTTTTAAATCTTTTTGCCCCAAATACTCAATAACAGAGTCCTCAAACCAGGTTTATCTCAGGAGTGCTGCTTGAATTAATGCTCTAATTGCAAGTTATTTTCATCCCAGTGACACCTCTCCCAGGGATGATAAAACCACAAAGCAACCAGGTCTCCAGGCACGTGAGGTACAACCAGCCGATATTGGGTCAAAGACAAGGAAGGGCAAAGTGAATTGTGCTGTTGTTGCAGGAAAGAAGTCTGAAGGTGACCCACGGGCGGTTCAAACCGCTCGGCGGACAAAGTAGAGCTGGTGACACAGCTGCATTTTGGGGTTCAGCAGCAAAGCTCTCGCTGCTCTGGCACCGAGGGTGACCTGGGGACTCCTCGCGGGCAGCGCTGCAGGCCTGTTCACTACATCACAAGCTGTCTGGGAAAAAGCCCTGCAAGCTGATGGTGCCCAAACGCATCAAGTGCCAGAGTGTGCTGTGGCTGGACCAGCCCTAGGGACGGGGAGGCCCGCTGCGGCCTTGGGGACACGGCTGAGAAAAACACCCACGAAACGGGCAGCGCCAAACCCCCACAGGCGACCCACCGCCGCCCCGCGCCCCGCGCGTTAACCACAGACTTTATCCCAGCGCCGGCCGGCCGCCCAACCTGCGTGACGTATGCGGCGCGGAGCTTTCCTATTGGCTACCGCTCCCGCCCCGCCCCGTGCGTGCGGACGCGCCGTGCGGGCGGCGCCGGCGCGCGGCCGTGGTCTCGCGCAGGGCGGCGGGATGTCGGGGCCCAACGGGGAGCCGCACGTGCCCGCGCGCGGCGCCGACGACGACGGGGACAGCTTCGGCGAGGAAGGTGCGTGGCGGCGGCCCGGGCAGTGTCCGCGGGTCTCGCCTGGTCCCTGCGTCTGCCGGCGCGGGGTCCGGGCCCGCGTGTTCGCGGCGGTTCAGCCGCAGCGGTGCCCCGCACCGCGGGGACGGGAGGTGAGGGGCCGCGGCGGTGCCGCAGCGCCGAGCTCCTGCCCTGCCGCCTCGGGAGGGTGGTGTGGTTTTTCTTTCCCCTTGTGTAAAGTTCATGCAGTGTTTCTGCTGGAGTGCTGATGGCCGAGGAGAAGGAGGAAGTTCAGATTGTGAAGCCGCAGGACAGATCATGTGGGAAGATCTGGGAGGAGAAGTTGTGGGTGGAAAAAGTGAATTTAATGGAATTAGCTGGTCAAATCCCACTTTGGGGCACTTTTACAGTGCCCAGGTATGAAATTCCTGACGCTGTCCCATCCTGTTAGACAAGCCAGTGGAGGAGGTGAGACAACTGCAGAGCTGTAATGTGTATGTCCAAGTCATACCCGTGAAATCTTTCAAAGAATAAGCACTTTGCTACTCTTCTGGAAACAGTGAAGAGTTGAGCTATGCCTGTACCCAAAACACCGTTTGGTTTCCAGCTGTGACCCACACAGGTAAAGCTCATAGTTATGTCTGTGAGCCACCCGCAGTGACAGGGTCATTTCTGCCCTGAAACACCCCCGGAGTGTTCACTGCTTTGCATCATCACAGGGATTTGCATTTCAAACTTTCTGGAGAGCTAAGAGATACCGTGGATGTGGCCGTCACTAAATCTGATCGACATCAAGCTTCTGCATTAAGTTGTTGCTCCTGTAATGAGCTGGGGCTTCATGTGCAGCAGCTGGTCATAAAGGTCTGTAGCTATTTCCTGGTCTTGTGGAGCTGGAGATCGCTTCCTTGATTTCAAATAGGAAACCTTATCTTTGTGACTGTTCTAAGAACACAGAGAAGTAAACAAAGCGATGGCCATCCTCCTGGTCAGCATTTTCATTATGGGATGTGGTTAAGTTTCCATGAAAACACACCAAGCTTGCAACTGGCAGAAGACAGTGAAAGAAAACATTTTGTACAGATATCTTAAAATATCTTTCTTTTTCTTCCTGAAGCTGCACAGCTGTTAAAGCCTTTGCCTGAGCTCCAGGCACTGAGAACAATTAGCTCCCCTGCTGTAATTACAGATTTCTTGTCATGTTGATGAATAATGTTACTTGGCAGAAGTAGTTACCGTTTAATTGGCATGTGGTGCATCAAATGCTAGGCTGAAGTAAAGAGCTTTATCTCGTGGTCCTTCAGGTAGCACATACCTTCAAACAGTGCTTGCAAAATACTGGTAACTGCTGCCTTTTGGAAAAGAATGTGTCTGTGAGATGCATTTATAAGAGCAAGGGCATCAGCAGGGCTCTTGCTCACAGAGCTACCTGCAAGGCCAAACTTTAAAACAAAGCTGAAATGCAACATAGAGAATTCTCCAAAGAATTAAAGGCTGCAAGGTTGCTCTGAATGGCTCCAAAGTAGTGTAAATAAACAAGAAGAGATTTCAACACAGCTCAACCCTCACCCTCCTTGCACTCTCCTCTCTGTTAGCCCCCAGCAGCGCTCCAGCCAGGCACTGTCCCTGTCATGCTTGGCTCTGACACTCCCCAGCTGCTCTAAGGAACTGGGTGGAGAGGAGCTGGCACCAGGCAGTGGGGGTGTGGGCTTGTCCCACCCACACAGGCATCTTTCCTTGTCCTGCAGCCCATGTCCTCACAAACGTCAGCCCACCAGTCACAGTTTGATGCCTGCCTTGCCTGTGGTTTCAGAAAGAAGCATGGGACTGGCTGTACCTGGGGTCTGCTCTAAGCCCCCGGGGTCCTTGAGGTCAACAGAGGTTTGTCTTATCTGGGTTTTGTTTTCACTTTTTTTTGTTATTCTTAGGATTGTGTGAATATTGCTTGGAGCAATCCAAAACCAAGAGTTTCATCACAGCAGCACAGTTACCTTCATCTGATTGACAGTGTTCATGTGCCTCACTGTGAAACACCATTGTACTAAGGATAACACTGTACTTAAGGAATTAACTGCCAGGATCATCCTGAATGAGTTTGGTTTTAATCTGAACTACCTTAATGGTGCATGAAAATCCCATGGTTGAACTGGGTGCCCCACACTGACTTTCCTTTGGCAATAATGGTGCTTCTGCCAGCACTTTTGGGCCCATGCCATGCCACAGCAGTGGTTGGGCTGTTGGGGCAGTCTGATGCCAGCCAGGCCCTTATGAAGCACCTCCCCAGCCAGGGAGCCTTACACAAACAATCCACAGAAGTGTAAACACTTCAGCACGTTGCCAAAACACCTGCACCCTCATCAGGAAAGATGATCCCTGAGGCAGCTGAAAAGGCTAACTTGTCCTTGGGATTAATTTGGTGCTGTTGCAATGCAGATGGCTGCGCACCAGCAGACAGCCTGTGGTCAGATATTTATGTATGAGATCAAAAGCTGCCAGACACACCAACAGCGGGTTTGGACTGCGCAGGTAACTTGCCTCAGATCTTGTTATCAGTCTCCAGTTTCTCCTCACAGCACCTGCAGGATTCAGTTACATTTTACCTCACCAACTCAGCATCAGATAAGGCACAGCCCAAATGCTGTGGGAATGCTTTGCAAGAGTTCTCACTGCCTTCACTGACTGTAGCAACAATATACTTACATTGCTCAGTCTCTCATTTCCCTTCTTTTTAGAATATGCAGCAATAAACTCTATGCTGGACCAGATCAACTCCTGCTTGGATCACCTGGAGGAGAAGAATGATTACCTGCATGCCTGCCTCAAAGAACTGCTGGAGTCAAACCGCCAGACCCGCCTGGAGTTCCAGCAGCAGAGTGAGCAGCAGAGCGAGGAAACTAAAGTGCAGGGATCACAGCCTCCCATGTAGTGTGCTGCCCACAAAATCCCAGTTGGTGTTGCTACAGGGACCTGTACTGGTCACTGATTTAATGTAAAACTTGAATAGAAGAGGTACCTCGTGCCTGTTACTTCTTCCTTCCTCTGGCTGTATCCTGCCACTCACCTCCATGTTCTCTTGTTCTTTAGCTGGGATAGGTGTGAAAGCTCACAGGTGGATGTAGGAGAGATGGTTCTTTTTGCTTTCCAACACGAGCCTTGGTTAAAGCTGGCTGTAGGAAACCTGATACTGTGCAGGTTGGTTGCAGGCAAGCCCTCTTCACAAAGAGGAAGAATGATCTCTGCTCCTTGGCATTGGTAAATCCGAGCAAGGAATGTTAAGAGCTCTCACTTTTTCCCCTCTAAAAGCACAGCAGGCAAGGACTGTCGTGATACCAGCTTGCCCCTCAATGCATCTCTGCCACCAGACTCCGAGAGAGTCCTTTGGGCAGCCCCTGCCTTGAAATGACATCTTCCCCCTTACCAAACATTGGCAGATGCTCCCACATCTGCCACGATTATAGTTTTGTTGATGTAATTTGAAAGTGCCCAACTCCTTAAGCTGCCGTTAAGGACTCGGGCATTAGAGGGCAGCAGAGCAGCCTGGGTGGCGCCTGCCACAGCATGAGCTGCACAGAGCCAAGGGACAGGCGTGGGGAACAGTCCTCCTCCCTGTATGTGCTGACACGAGTATGCGTGAGCATTCTGGTCTGAAGCTTCATCATCGTGGCTTGGGGCCAGGACTGTGAAACAAGTTTTACTGTTCTGCTTCTGTAAAGGGAGGGTTGGTGGGTTTTTTGAAAGTTAAAAAAGTTATTTATAAGAAATCTGTTTTATTAAAGTCAGTTTGAAACAAAATTTGTTCCTGAGAGTCTCCACTGTAAGAACAGACTGTATCAAGCCTTAACGAAGCATTAACGAAGGACCAAGATGCACATCCTTGCCTAGCTCTGGCAAGTGCTGGTTCAAGAGTGGGCATCTTTGAAAGGAAACTGTTTCGAGAAGCAGAATTGGGCACACAGTCTCCTAAGAAAGAAACTTTTCATCTGCCTGGAAACAGGAGAGGAACTAATATGAATTCTGCTGAAAACTCTGCCTCCAGATTTCATGAACTTTGTCTCCTATGGGAATGACATGACCCTCATCTTTCAGGTTCCACAATCGAAGCCTCTATCTTTCCACATCATTGCTGTGGAAGGTACCTGTGCAAGTAATAACCAACACCATCCTGTATTAGACACGCTAAAGCCAGGCTTATTTTATTCTTAAAATAAAAACAGCAGTAAAGTTGAAGGTTTTTGCTCTATTAAAAGACTCAGAAAATAAACATTTCCAGCAAATATCATATGTAAAGGGCTCTCCCTTTAAGGCCACTCTATCTGGGTTTGCGCCTGGAGGAGCGTCTGGACCCAGCAGAGGTCAGAGCGGCTGCCTCACCTTTGCCGAGGGAGAAAGGCTCTGCTGGTGCCTCCTGGCCCAGGTTCACTGCCTCACTCTGTGCTAAACCCCCTCCTCTCCCTTCCCTTTGCCTGGCTGCATCAGCTTCCTCCTCCTCACACCCAGCGTGTCCCAGCAGCTCCCCCGCCATGTGGCTCTCCTCGGGGAGCGGGTGGTCGGCCCCAGTAGCTCTGGACTTGCTCTCTTCTGGTAGATTTTCTTCTTCTACAACCATGATTCCACATCCATCGTCAGTCACACTGGCTAGGCTTTTGGCCTCTGCTACAGAGGTGCCCAGCTCACCCTTACCCTCTGGAGACCTCAAAGCTTGTTCTGGCAGGGCTGACAGCTCTGTACCCTCCTTGTCTATCCCGTCATTCATCTTCCTGCTGGTAGTTGCTGTTGTAGGGGGAAGCTGTTTTGGATCATCCAGCAATTGGGAGCTGGAGCCCTGGGAATGCAAAGGAGCTTCGGGGTAGGCAGCTGTGGCACGATGCCTCGCTGCCTTGTATCTCTGCAAATACAAACAAACCAACGTGAGGGACGAGTCCAGCTCAGCTACCGACACTGCAGCAAGCAGCAGCTGGTCCAGGAAAACCTGTACAAAAACAGTGGTGAGTGGCAGCTAGAATCTGCAGGGACACGACTCGTCTCAGCAGCTCTCCTGGCCTGGCTGCTGAGGCTTTCAAGCAGAGAAGGGGCAGCTCCTGTGAGGAAAAGTGGTGATATTAAAAACTGAAGTCCCTCTCGCGTTACTTAATGCTGAGTGAGTGGCATGGCAGACCTGTGGCTCCTGAGACAAAGACCACAGTTTGGCAACTGTTAATCTCAGTCAGACTCAGGACTTTGTAGATGTAACAGTGCAAGTGACAGCTCTTGCTTCAGCTACTGCCAGGACCTAACTCTGGACACGTACCCTGGATACTGCCCTCAGCTACAGATGTGTGATTTAACATTTATCAGCCAAAGCAAGACTGAAGTGGAAAGCTGAGGACTCTGTTGATACAATCTGTGCAGTCGGTGAAACTGTTGACAGGAACACTAAGATAGCAAGAATATCTTCTTGTTACAAGGTACTGAGGTTCTCTACAGAGCAAAGGTAAGCTTATCATCAATAAAACGACTCATTTGCACTCGCTATCAGGATGAACCAGCAGAGGTCTGTAAAGAGATTAAAATGGCTACTCGCCATTTTCAAGACTGGATTTCAGGAAAACAGCAACTCTGCAGAGCTAACATGCAGCAGAAATCTGGTCTTCCCAAGACAGAGCATGAGCTAAAGAAGTAAACCAAAGCTCTCCTCCACAGCAGCTCTCTCCACAATCAATTCACTTCCAGCTTTCTGCCAAAGGCTCCCCTGAACTGGCACTAGCATTAGACCTGACAGTTTGAGGAAACTATTTTGAGCTCAACTGGCTTTCATTGCTGCCTCAAGCTACTGTAGGCTGCACTGTGGAATTACAGCACGTCAGAGGGGCACCTTTACCTTGTGATTTGGTTTATTATTGCAGGCTTGTTCTTCCTCTATCCTCAAATAGTGAGATACGTGCAATATCACAACGCCTTGGAACTGGATCAGTGGGGTCATAATGCTGTACCCAAACTACACTTGGTACCAGCCTGCCAATTTGTTTTCAGAGTGATGCTGTGAACTGCCTCACCAGCACACAATTCTCTGCTTTGAAACCCTCTGCTGAGCTACTCTGATGAGAATACCCCAAAAACTGGCAATGATTTAAATCAGATTGTGACAACCTCAAGGCACCTAGACAACCAAGAATAACAGTTATCTGCCTGCAGATATTTAATGCTGGACTCTTGATATGAATAATCCTTCCAAGTCATGCTGGCATCCATCTGAAGTGCCTGATTTCAGTTAAAGGCAGGCATACACACTGCTGCTGCAGCTTCACTGTAAGCTGATCTAAAATAAGCCAGGAAAACTGCAAGGCAGATTCCTCCATTCCTGGAGTGACTAGCTGCAGGAGTGGGAGAGGATGAGCAACCATCAAGGAACAGCTGTGGCCTTCTGCTACTTGCCATTCCAAATCCACTGCTCTAAGTGCTGGCTTCTGCAGCACCCCACGCCTTGCTGGAGGCAGTGGTGGTTGAGTAGGAATGGTTAACCTGTCTGGAGACTAGAAGAAGAACCACAAACTTTTGGGGGTTTGGGGGGGTGTCTGTCATGTATTTGTCATTTTTTCTCCCCCAAACACTATCAAAACCTGCTAGGGAAGCACAATGGCTGTTATTGGAGCAGGTTTTTGGGTGCAGGCAGAGGACAAAGTGTGAGAGTCTCCCCTCCTTGCCAGGGTTAGGGAACAGCACTCTCCTGCACAGGCAAGGCCCAGGCAGTGCTCATGGGAGAGGGCAGAGACAGTGCAAGTCCTACGTACCCACCACATGGTACTAATCCAGGCCCCTCACCCCCTGGCAAGTCAACAAGGACAGAACGATGGAGGCAGATTCCAGGCCAGCCCAGGAGGAAAAGCTAGATACAAAAGCAGCAAGGGGCGATAGGGCTTCTTTAGGTGGAGCCAGTAAAGCAAAGGAACAGTATCAGCTGGCAGAGCTTTGTGCTACAGAGTTTCTAGGAAAGGGTAGCAGACAGACAGACAGACTGAAGTCCTGTTGCAGGCTGACCCTGGGGACAAAACGGACTCTCACCAGCTTGTAGCTTCTGTCACTTAAAGAGTCTGTAATGTAAAATTTCCAGATTTCTAAGGTGAGCATCTGATTTTAGCAGACCTCTTCATGGATGAATCACACCCACAATTTGGGCTGAAGGAGCTGTTCCTGCAGCATCACATGAAAAGATGCGCATGCGCTGTCTTTCTTTAAAAAGGAACAGCCTCTGTCTCTTATTCTTTCCCCATCTTGACCCACCTGTTATCTGTCTAGCAGAGAAGAGACCTAAACTGTACGACAGACTCCACAGGTTCAGCAAACAGAGCAGACACTCTGAGGAAGGTTTCCAGCCAGAAATGGGCAACAAGATGGCAGCAGCAGTAGCTGGGAAGCAGGACTGGTTTTAGATCTACAGGGGTGATGGGAGACAAACACAGAGCACACCGGGAGAATGCTATGGCACAGTGGACACCGAGGATGATGGACATGAACTGAAGACAAGACAGCTAAGGTGTTGGATTCGCTGGAGACACGCATGGGGGTAACAAATGCCAGGCCATGCAATCGCCAAAGGGTCTAACCTGAAAGTTCTCAAAATGCATCAGGGACTTGCAGTGTGCGAGCCGGGCAGCAGAGTCGCTATGGTAGAATTTGTGACACAGCCTGCAGAGGTAACCTGCGACGGGGACCAGAAAATCCAGGCCTGCGAAACGGGAGGGGAAGGGAAATCACAGATCACATTGAATGGAACTCAAATAATGAAAGCATGTTAAAAGGGAAAGGTGGGAAGGGGTGTGGGGGGTGGAGGGAGAAAAAGAAAAGTGGAAAGCTTTGCTTCTGTTAATCAGGGATTTGCAAGATGACTTGCTGAATATCTCGTCTTACCATGGAATGGCTGTGTGGTTGATATTCAGAGAAATCTGGCTGCCAGAGCAAAGAAACTACACAGAGCATTAAGAGGGGGGAAAGGGGGAAAAAAAGAATACAATGGAAAACTACAGAGAACATGTGATCTAATGTAATGGGATCAAACCAAGCAGAAGACAGCAGGCGCGCAAGAGGAACACGCAGAGAACATTCACAGCATGAATCATTATTCCATCTGCCACACGATAGTGGAAGGTTACAGTGATATGGAAGATTGGTGTAAACAGAGCTCTTCTTGGGCACAAACCAGCCTCTGCAGAGCTGCCCTCCTCACAACACGAGTGGCTGTTAGAGGTCTGAAGCCAGAATCGCTTTCCAGGGCAGGGACCAGAGACAGCCTTCTGGAGGCAACACTGCCCACCAGTCCAGCAACGCCTGAGTACCCGCGAGGCAGAGCGTGGGGGTTCTGAAGCAGAGGAGACATGCACACTGTGGGCTCTGGCAGAGTGTTTGATACTGTCAGCACTGCTCAGTATCTCTGCAAGCTGCGTTTCTATTGGAAAGCATTCTAATCAATATGCTTTCAGGCTCCATCTTTCCAGAGCATCCCTCATTGGCTGCCTACTTTCTTGAGTACTCCTGCCCTACTTGTTCCATTTCCTACCTTAGTAAGGTATCTGGCTCTCATCCTTCCTTCTTCAAAGCAAAAGGCAGCTGACAAACATCAATCACATCCTTATGTCTTATCACACAGTAATAAAGCAACGTCTGGCTCTTTCTCCAGGCAGCAGTGACCTGCACCAGTCCGATGCAGATGCTGGAGCACCGTAGCCCAAGAAGTTGTTAACAGCAGTAGGTAGAGACCATCCTCTCTTACAGATACAGATGTTGCCAGAGAAGGCTCCGTGGGCCTTCGTGCTTAACTCTGCTTGCTTACCGTAGGCTGTGTCTGGACAATACTTCTCGCTTCCTTCGTAATCCTCCAAAGACACTTCCTTCAGCCCAGTCTGGAAACCAAAAGAACATTAGTGCCTACTGTATCTATGCCAATTCCTTTCCTGGGCTCTTAAATTTTCCTGGTAAGCTTGGGAGCAAAACAGGATTCACATACCAGAGACAGAGTTGTACAACATATAGTTAGGGCCAGCTACAAAAGGGTTAAAAACCAACCCCTTGCACTCCAAGCCTGAAGTAGCTTAGCCATGTACCTCCTTCTTGGTAACTGCTCTCTACTGGGAAAATATTTCTCAAGATAAACCTCCACAAACATTTGGTATGAGACCAAGCTACTGCTGGGCTATTAAAAGAGACTATGTCACTATGTTTGTCAGAAATTCTTTCCCTTGAAAAAACATTGGTTATGCTCCTCAACAACAAGATAATGTTTGAAGACACCAGTAGGAGCTGTAAAGCACAGCAGAAACACTCCCTGCCTCCCACATGCAATGCCTGATTTTCATCATTGTCCTGTGCTCTGGAAGAACCCCAGAGCCCTCACCCTCCTGCTGTGGGGTGTGAGGTTGTCTAGACTCTTGAAACCCTGAGCTCAAACAGCCAAGATTTCCTTTCTGGCACTCTGCAAGTCACAGGATCCCACAGCAGGTTCTCAGATACGTCACTCCTCCTCCTTTTGCACAGCATACCTGCTTGGCAGCAGAATCCTCATTCTCAACCAGCACTACGTCAAGGTCTTCCTCCTCACCAGCTCCCCCCTCCTCCTCCTCCTCTTCATCATCATCATCTTCAAAACAGCCAACAGCATCCACTGTGATCAATTCCTCTGAATCTTCTGGGCTGCCCACCTCCTTCTCTCCTAGCCTCATCTGTCAGGTACAGAAAAGAAAGATCAGATCAACATTGCACTCTCCATGTAACCAAGCAAGGCCCCAGACTCTGAACAGACTCCATTTCATGAGCAGAAGGGACTGGGATAGAAGCACTATCTTGCTTCTAGACACATCTAACTCCTTTTTCCCTTTTCACTCAGCTTCTTTGAGCTCTAACAACTGAAGTCCAGCAAAAGATGAAAATTGAAACAGGGCTGGAAGACTTGCACATCTTCCTTTCATCCCTGCAATAGTCAGGGAAGCAGAAAATTAACCTGCTCCACAGTGTAGCTGCCTTCAGTCACCCTCTTCAATCAGGCAGAATTACCTCTTTGGCTTTCTGTTTGTGCTCAGGGGACTTCATATGCTCCACAAACTTGCGAGGGGTCTTGAAGTGGCGGCTGCAGATAGTGCAGAAAGGACGAAGCGAGCGTTTGGCCAGCTAAGGAAAGAGGGACATTTCAGTAAATCACAAGAGGCAGCACTTTGGAGGAATGCAGACAGATCTTGAGTGAAACAAATTCAAAACCCTGCATCTGAAACCAGGAGACCACAAAGGGAGTCTCTTTCTTTCTGCCCTCTTCAGCAGAAAGGACTCCCTGGCTCTTATCTGCCAAAACCATGGAAAACATGCAGTGTAAAACAAATGTGGCTTGTGAAAGGTGTTCTGGCACTTCTCCCCTAGGGGCCAATAAATATGATGGCTTGTCTAAATTTTAGCATGAAAGTTTACAGGCTGCTCACTAATTCCCTCATTTAATTGATAAAGTGAGTATGATAGGCTATATTTATTGAGAAAAGTCAAGAAGTATAAACTAAAAGTACTTCAGGCCACACAGACACAGCACAACAACTGGAAGCTCCAACCATGGCAGTGCCCTTAGACAGTGAGCATGTCAGTGGTGGAACTTCAGATCTCTGGTGATCCAGTGGTGGAACTTCAGATCTTTCTGCTCCAATCACTTTTCCTTTGCTGTTTGGGGAGCAGATGGAAGACACTTCCACCCAGTCCCCACAAATGGTTGATGCAAAGATGAAGTCTATGCTGTGGTTGTTACCTTGTGTTCTTGGGTCCTGCGATGTTTGATCAGATCTCCTGTGAAGTGTATCTGACAAGTGTTACACCATCGCTGCTGGGTCTCTCTGAAGTGAGAACAAATGGATCTGTAAGTCATGTCTGTTTACGTTCTCCATGGAATACTGAAGTTTGCATTTCCTTCTCAGCATTGTTTCCCCCAGCATTCCTATCTTTATAGGCTCAGATTTACCTTCTCCCCTTCCCAGGCATTTATATAAGTTGCTTTAGCTCATGGGGACAGAAAGACATCAGTTAAAACAAGTCTTAGGTTTGATCTACTGTACTAAAAGCTACACAGCAGGTCATGATCAGCACTAATATCTTTCAGCAGGAAGTTACCTGAAAGGCCCCTGAAACCAGAGGGATTTTGTACCTTACCTAGAACACAGGGGCACCCTGGTGAGGAGTTAAAAAACCCAACCTATGTCCACATTCAGATTGAGATTTCTAGTGCAGACCAACACTTACCCATCTTTTTCCACTAGCACCTTCTGCTCCTTCACCATGGGCAATAATGAAACAAAACAAACATTGCTCATGTGCTGAATCTCCCCAAGTCGCTGCTGGTGCTGAATTCCAGCCATGTGGGATTGGAAATTCTGAGAAAGAGAAGAAAAATCCATTTACAAGTATCCAAAACATGGAAAATAATAGGTATGAGCTATGCTTTCCATTCTCTTGACTGCTGTTCAACAATGAAATGGTACAAAAGTTTCAGAGCATGGCTGCCTGTGGATCCACCCACATTCACTCTCTAGCAGGTTGAGTGCCAGTGCATCGGGAGAGGTTTATTTTATGTGCGTGGCTTGTTACCATTTCTTATGTTCCTTGTTCCCTTGCTAACAAGTCTCCTGCTGTACCTCCCCCTGGCAGCCAGCCATCTAATTCACTTCTCTTGATCACTGATATCCCCAGTCAGACCTGTGGGGTTTTACCTGCTGACTGCAGCAGTTGGTCTTGCAGATATAACAGTAGAATTTCAGGGCTGGTTCGGGGCTGGGATCGGCTGTGCCCACCTCGCAGGCCCAGTGCCCTGGTTTCAGAGCTGTTGTACTAATGGCTCTGCTCTCGCTGCTCTGCTGGATAGTCACTTTCAGCGAACCTCCAGAGCTCAACACCTGCCAAAAGGAGTCAAGATTAAGTTCAATCTCGCAGCAGAAGACACTAAACTTACACCTGCTTTCTGTACGTGATCTAAGCACTCTACCCCTTAAGAAAATGCATTTAAGCTTGAATCCACAGGACACTGAACAGACTCTCATACACATTCCTCCTCCCAGCACTGCAAAGTCAGTGATCCCTGTGTCACAGCACCAGGCCTATTAGCACAGATGCTTGTTTCTACAGCCTCCGTAGACACTGCATGATCCAGTCTCTGAAAACTGGAGCAACAAACAAGGCATTGGTAAGGAACACGATCAGCTCACATTTCTCCACTGCACTGAAGGCAACTCAGCTCCACACCAGATGGAATAAGGAATACAAACTAGGGCAGGGTGATACATTTGATCACATCAGCAAATGTCTCCAGTTATCCAGGAAGACTGTCAAGTCTTCTTCACACCACGGGTTAAATCTTTGCCTGCTTACAGATTACACAGCATAACGTCCTGGTTTAATATCTAGCATGTGGGCAAATGATTTCATGCAAAAGACTCTCAGGCTGCTGGTTTCACCCATGTCTCCCTTTTCCAAGCTGCATTTCAAAAGCACAGACTCCCATTATCTGCTTAGAGCCTGCTGTGATGACAAGTCACCCAGCAGCTGCATCTTTACTACCATCACCTGAATTTTTTAACATCTGCTCTTTGAAACATAAAAGATGTATTTAGCCCTTAACACATACATTTTTCAGTTGCTTTTTCAATTCAACCTTCTGTTTTTCCAAGTGCCTACTGAAACCTAAACAAACCCCAGTATCCACAAACAGCCAGTAGGTAAGGTGCAGGCTAGCAGAGGTAGAAAAGCAGCAAGTCAGAGCAGGCTGCACACTAATTGCAGACATATTATTCCTTATTGCCAGGGACAACAGCTTACAGCAGGAGACAGAGCTCCAGACGTGGGTGCCATCTGGTTCCCAGTGGCAACGGGCTTCTCTGGGATGGAGGAGGAGGTTTTATGTTCTGCACCACCCATGCACAGAGTGGTGTCTACTCACCTCAGGAGCCTTTGGTTCCTCAGAGAATTTCCTCTCTTTAGAAAGATCTTCAGCTGTGTACTCCTTTGCGTTGTCTGTACCTAGGAAGACAGAGTCCTTTTAGCTGCCTTAAATTAAAACTGCAGTGACAGAAAAAAACAAATCAGCAGGTGAATGAAATCTGGGAGATTTCCTCTCAGTGCTGTTGGCCATCAGCCCAGTTCACAAACCTTTCTCCAAAGAAATCTTTATTAAAGAGGGAAACTTCTCATTATTTGCATTTGGTAGGCAACAGGTTTTAGGGTATTGTTTTGATTTGGTTCCTAGATTTTCTCCTCTTTTCCTCATCCTATATGACCAGAGGAAGGACATTTCTGACAACACCCACGGGATCTAGAGATGTTCATCTCCAGGTGCAGTTCCAGCAAGGAATGCCCTAAAAGTGCAAATCATGGTGCTCAGAAACTCACCATCAGCTTGGAGATGGGTGCTTGACTCTCCCACATCCTTGCTGTCTGTGGCATCCTCAAACGCAGATGACTTGGTCACACTTCAAGGATATCAAGAAAATAACCTTATTTGCCATGTTACAGACGATGAGATTCAGAAGACACATCAAGGCACAGGCTGGGGTCTAAGCTACAACACTTTTCACTAAACTCCCAAATCAGTAAGCTACTGAAAGTGCTATTTCAGGCAAGCATTTGGCTGAAATAAATAAAAACAATGAAGAGTTGGGCATTCTAGAACAGATTCAGAAACAGCAGCCAAATAATCTGGACAAGGAGGTTACAGTTGATTTTTGGATCACTACCCTCTCCTGCAAGAGGCCTGCAGGGAAATAAGTTCATAGAGGAAATATTCTTAAGAGCTCTGGAGCTCATTCCTATCTTGATTGGAGACATACAAGGAAACTGTGATACCTGGGCAGTACTCCAGGCTGCTCTGTGTATGAGGGAACAGAGACCTGCCAGAACTGAAGAGGTTCTCAGTGGTGTCTTATGGGGTTTTCATCAGAACTGCCTGCTCTTATTAGCTGTGTTTCATTCCAGAGCCCCTACAGTTCAGCTTGTGGAATAACTGGAACTGTACAAGATGCAAATCAAAAGGACTTGGCTTTGTTGTATTTGGTACTGGTGATCTGCTAAGGAGAAAAAAAGATACCAAGGGGACTGCTGAGCATAAATGGCTGACTTGCAGAGGGCACAAAGCTTACTTTACAGTATCTCTTTCTCCATCCCTCATTTTTCCATCAGAGCTAACACTTTTCACCATGGCTTGAATGTCTTCTCTCTCAGGCCAGCACAGTATCCCACCCACTGGTGTCCTTCTGCCAAGAGGGAGCAGCACATTCTGCACAAGCAAGAACGCAGACTGTGCAGGTACTGCCTCCAGTGATCCAAACACTCTTCCCCCCCAATTTATCAGATTGATAAGTGATAATGCAACTGGGTCACATGGCTATAAATATGCAGTATGTAGCAGGGTTTGGGCAGTGCAAACACAAAGAAAACAAGAGTGGCTGGCATTAATATTATTTGTCAAGTGTTGCTAGCAGGCTCAACACTATACCACACAGATGGTGACAGCACTCCAGGGCAAGGGTTTGATGTCTAAACCACAAATCTAAGGAGCAGTCTAGGGGAGCAAAAGCCATTGCAAGCATGATCTAAGGAAGAAACAGTATTATATGGATACTTGTCAGGCCAAGCTAGAAGAAGAGGGTGTTCAAGGATTTGAAGATGATGAATGCTTTCTGCACTAGAATGAGGATGTTGTTCCAGGCATACAGATGGTACATAGAAGAAAAGGTAGAAGTGGGAAAAACCTGAAATGAAGAAAGAGGCAGGTGTTCCTGGCCAAAGGGAAATGCATGAACAATAAAGCATGAAACAAAAGGCTGTGACATGGATGGGGGGAATGCCCTTCTCATCTGTGAAGGGTAATATGAGAACAGTAAACTATTTTTTTTCAGAGATCCATCATCTGTTCATTGGAAGTAAACAGAAAAGCTAAGGAATGATCTATTCTGAGTAAAGACCAGTCACAATATATGCATCGAATCTGGCCAGCTACTGCTTAGGAAAAGATTTTCCTAATAGCAGGCTTGCTGCAGTGAGATCTGTCATTCCTCAGGCTTGATTCTTTCAAGTGTATGTAACAGGACTTTGATTAATACCCTACTAAATATTAATGTAATTAAAATTAAATTAGCTTTGGTAAACAGATTAACAAAGCATACACAGAAATGCATTCAGCTGGGCTCTAATTAAATTTATTCCCTTTCTTGCTAATCAGAGTCCATAATTCACGACAGCCCCTGCTCACATAATGTTTACCACTCTTTAATGTTTTATATGATCAAGGTAATATCTGAACATCAAAGTAATTCTGGAATACTCTCCCTGAAGCTAGCCATTAATCTCTATAGATGGGAAACAGAGGTGAAGGAACTTGTCCGAAATCACACGGTGAATTGTAAACAGGGAAGATAAGAGGACCCAGGAGTCCTGACTCATGAGCATTAACATATGTTGGAGAATTCTCAGATCAATGCCTCCAGAAATCTGTGTTCACTCCCTGTGCACCAGCTAACGGTGACAGTTCTAGGAGAGGTACAGGACAGTGCAGATGGCAGCAGGAGCTCCCCGATGTGCCTTCCCACTAGATGGCAATACAGCCTTCCCTGTTTCTTCCTGTGCCCGCTGGGGAGGCAGGGAGTGCCAACCGGGGCTTGCCGTGGCCAGCATGCCATCACTGTGCATCCCTTGCAGATAATAGGATTGCCTCTGTCTATTTTTACCCAACAGACTGGGTACAGACTGGCAAGACAATCTTTGCAGAAGGGATACAGAACACGACACTCGTGGATCCAGGCTTGGATACTAGGGAGTGTTGATTCCTTTCCCTTTTTCATTCCTCGTAATAAACTACCCTCTCCTACACCTACTGCAACCCAACATATTCCAAGGCTTTTCTTCTCTGCTCATTTCCTTTTTTGACATTTAGGGAAGAAATTTAGAGAAATATATCAAAAAAGAACCTCTGCTTCTAACAGGAATCCTGGCAGGAGAATACATGAGCAAATTCTGCTTTGTTGCACGTTTACATGAGCTGCCTATCTCTTATTTTTCACTCCCATAGTTGGAGCACCCATAGCAGAAACCCTACAACACTCTGGACTTCAGCAAGCATCATGAGATTTTCTGGATGGTGTGTGAGCATCTGAAATCCCTCCTACAGGCCAGATACCAGGCCAGTACAGTATAGCCCTAATTATTAGAAAATAAAATTAGACAATAATTCTAAACCCAGTAACTCTTTCAATACCCCATTCAATAAATACCTCTTCAGTCTTTTTGCTGCAGGCTCAGTGTTCAACACAGACTCTGTTGGAGTTCTTAGTTCTGCAGGAACACAGAAGGAGATCTCCTTAGCAAACCAGACCATGCCACCTTGAGCATGTTCCCTAACAGAATGGCCAATGCCAATTAAGCTCTATTTGAGCAGATAATACTAGACACTTGCTTATTCTGAATTTGAGAATTGCAGTGACAAGCTTAGATAATGACCTAAGAGATTTGAGTTTTATTGTAGATGTCACTGTACAAAGTGTCATCCAGAGAGAAATCTATGTTTATGTCTACTAAGTGGGCCTCAGTCCTACTCCTAGGTGACAAGAGCCCAGATCACAGGAACATTAATATAAGCCAAGGTGGCATATCTATCTGTCAGCAACCATTTCATCAGGTAATTTTTGCCACTGCATATAAAACTGGCCACAACCTCATCATACACCTACATTTTTACATTAGGCACTTTCAGTTAGAAATAACATCCCCACATCTGTATTGTATATGACACTAAGAGATTCAGTGCCAGCAGTTTCAGTTCTAACAACTGCAGTAGGAGTACTCTTTCAGCTCATCTTTTCCTTAGCACATTTATTGCAACTGGTTCTGCTTCATGTGTGGCTCCATGAAATGTTGAGTTCAGCATGGGTAAGGAAATGTGGAAGCTTTCATTTCAAACCAGTATCTTCCCCCTCCCCATCTTAAATGGGGCTCACTGTCAAAGTGACTTCTGAGAGGCTTCCATGCAAGAGAGATGGAGCTAGCTTATGAAAACAAAAAATATCCAGGTAAAAAGGATATTTGAAGCATTCAGCAAAGAGCAGTTTAAGTATTTACAACTAGAGAGAAATGTTGCTCATTAAGACTAAAGTCCTCTCCAGTCTTTACTGCAGGAATAGCCAAAAGAAGTTTATCGTGTCTACAAGCATTTGTTTCACTACAGACTCCCCTTACCTGTGGATGGTGAGGAGTTGTTCCGCTCTGACCCTGCTTGCACTCCCTCTGCCATCTCCATTTTCTCATCACCTTGTGTCTGAGAGGAAGAACCAGGATCTAGTTCCCGCTTCCTGTCAGGGACCCTCTGGAAGTCCTGCAATAGGTAGAGAGTCACTGCCTGCTCTCAGTCCTTCCTCACACCCAACGTGCTGCCCAAAGCACTAGACTTTTACTGTGGGGCGGGAATAGGAACTCCAGCACAAGGTAACGGAAAAGAACTGATGGACTGCCTTGCTTGAGGCAAGTCTACATGGTTAGGTAGAGCAGTGCTCTTTAATTCCATAGGCAGCCCAGGACAATCCTCCTTTAAGTAGCAGCTGTTGGAGATTCAGCTGCTTGCAGGGAATAGGGTCACTTTAGAGGGTCTCTGGCAAGAGATGCATGAGCAGGGATAAAGAATAGTCTGAAATAATTGTCCTTCAAGTCTGAAGAAAGCATAGTCCAAGAATGGAAATCTACCTTATCAATCACATCTTTTTGACAGACTGGAACCAAATATGCAAAAGCTAATCTAAGTGGAGGGAAATATCAGTCAATTAATCCAAGAACCATTTCCACCCGAGGCCTTGATGGTGGAAAAAGTGTTTTTTTTAAAAAAAAAAGTAGATTTTACAAAATCCACAAGAACAAATATGATCTTGATAAAGGGGAAAGGGATAAAGGGAAAACAGCTCAGAGGCAGAGTGAGCAGAGTGAGGTGTCCATGGTAGGAGGAAGTCATTTGGGAACAACAAACTCCTTAGGAAGGCTAATGGGACACAATTGTGGCCTCTGTGAAAAGCAAAGAACTCAGCCAGGATTTCTTCTATTATAATTACTTTGAGGCTGGTAGTTCTAAAGGCTTCTTTTATATGTTATGTTTAAACAGTTCTGCTTTGATGAATTCTCCCTCTTGGGCTAGAAGTGACAAGAAGCCTTTGCATCATAAATGTAAGTACAGACCACAAGAACATTAGAGATGGACTTGTTTCTGCATTTCTCCCTCACCAGCATAGTGCAAAACAGTTTTCACTGTATGGCTGGCTCCCTCCCTTCTCTTTTGTTCTCTACCTCCAACACAGACAACTGCTGCAAGTGCAATGAGAGCACAAAGCTCCCCAAGAGCTGGAAACTACCAACCCACCTTGCGAAATGTCCGGTTCTGCCGCTGGAAGGGCAGGCTGGGAAAGCCCATCCTTGTGGGCTTTAAGGAGACCCCAACAGGTGGTGGCCCCAGGAGGGAATGTCTTGTAGCCTGAGGAAAAAACTGCTGCAGTGCTGGCGCTGTCATGTTAAATCCACGCAGGTTTCCTACAAATGCAAACACAGAGCATATCAGCACCCTGCAGGATTCAAAGGAGAGTGAAAATCTTCCACCTGTACAAGCAGCAGGCAGAAGGGAAGGGTTCCTCTGTGCAAGACCTGGTACTCGGCAGGGCACTGTATGGGTGCTCTATGCTCTACCCTCTTCAGCCCACACAGAACAATTTGATGTGATAGCAACTATTACTATCGGGCTATTTATTCGTAATTGTCACTGCAGGCTAAGATCATTAGATGCGATTATTTGATGTGAGCACACTAGCACTTGTGTTTGCCACAAACAAGGTCTCGTTTTACAAGAATTCACTGTAAAAAAAGGAAAATTCATGCTGCATTTGTGCAGCTGGCAGCTCACACCGTAGTACGGATGCTGTTTAACACAAGCCAGTAACAGCGTTTCATTTAAAACAACGCTGGACTCTTCAAACAAAAGATCCCACAGTCCTCCCAGCCACCTGGTCGTCATGCAAGCTCAACGTGTCAACCTAAACTCCGACACTTGAGACTCTGCCATTTCCAATTATAATGCTCTGCTTTCTGAACAGTTCTTTTAAGCATCCACAGACTATTAACTAAGTCTTAACAATTTCTTACAAAGACAGTCCCTGCTATCCCCATTTCAGGGATGAGGGAAGTGCACAGATTCCTTGGCCATGCCCTCAGAAGCTGCTCGCCATTCTGGGAACCTGGGCTTATGTCTCAATTCTTTTTCTCTTTCAGTTGAATTAGGGCATACTCTGGCATTTTAGCAGCTGTCAAAACAGTGCAGCAAAGTTTGGAGACAGGCACCCAAAATGTCAAAACCCATGTTATGTTGTTTAAAGCCTCCAACACAATAGAAATACTTCCCCATGTTTGTCTTCAAAAGTAATTGAATCTCTTAGTACTTACCATCAGCTTTTACTCTAAAAAGACATCGCTGTACTAAAAAAAATACATCTGTAAGGTAAGAAATCATCTTCTGTCCTTGGTTTAGCACCTTTAAAGAACATCCATGTGAACTTGAAGTATTTATCCTTTCCTATTCCCATTGCTGAACTCACATGAGGCCAATTAATTATTTATGCTGATGTTTCCCAGGTACAGAAATACTACAACATCAGATATTCTTACATGTAACCCAAACCTGAATGACCAAAAAAATTCAGATCCCTGAGAAGGGCCATACTGGACACTGCAACCATATTACATGTCACTGGTGGCTAGCTGATTATTGAAAGAGAAGTCACAACTCAACTCAGCACGTACAGATGAAAAGAGGAGCAACAATGTTATGACAAAGTGCATGTAGAGTGCTCATTAACGTGCCTTATCCTGCTCTAGTATCTTATTTGCCTCAGGCCCTTGGCACACTATACTCAGTATCTCTCAATAAGAGATTTTTGCTTTAGGGAAAGCCCATGCTAACACTGAACATACCTAAAAGCAGCATGGCTGACTAAAGTGAAATCAGGCTTTTTTCTTGATGCAAATATATACACCCATCTTCAGAGAGTGGCTTGTCCTTTTCACTGCCAGTTTCCCTATCACCTGAGAGAGATCTGTAGAGAGCCACTGGAGTCACTAGAGAGCCCTCTTGTTTAATGGGCAAGAAAGAACAAAAGGAGACTTAACGACATGCAGAATAAATCTATTGTCTTCACATCTGGGCATGATTCCCAGGCAAGATAGGAATTGCAGGCATTAATCTAAACTAGGCACTTTAAGACTATCCCAGGTACTGATTTTCTGTGTTGAAAAGAGCTGTCAGGTTAAGATAGGAGCAAAAATAAAACCATAGCTTTGTTCTCAGTATCTTTATGGTACCCATGCTATTATTAAGGCAGCTTTGAAAACTAGTTTTGAAAACCTCACACTTGGCAAAAAAATACACTTCTGGAAACACAGTGATGGAAAAACAGTGATATTATCCACCACACAAATGAGAGTCATTTCAGAGAAAAGAAACTTCACAAGACAATTGAAACCTGAATCATTTTCTACAACAATATATTTACTTGTTTGTACTGCATGAAGTTTGGACAAAGACAAGCATCTACTGCAAAGGAGGTTGGCATGTACATAATAATGAAATAAAGTTTTAATCTTCCAACCACAAAAGACAAACACATTATAAAAATCTAAGTATTTTCTCTAAATATATTGATGAAAACATTCTAACTCCATCAAGTCTGAGGGAAGGCACATATTTAGTATCTAACCTGATACCCTCTCTTGCTATTCCCAGCTGTGAACAGCTGGGCACATGGGATTTTCACCAACTCTGATGTGGGCTATGGAGAAATTTTAAGAGAAAAAAGAAAACCCAAACCAAAACCAGATGACAAATGGAACCACCAAATACAAGGACTACAATGGTTCAGCAAGAAATAGCCATGCTATGGTTTCAGTCCATGAAGGATGATTAAATAACTCCAGTAAGCAAGCGTCTCCCATAACGACAGTACCTTGCATCTGCTGCATGAGTAAGGCCCGCTGAAGCATAGGATTGGCATTGAGCAGCGATGGTTGGTTTGTTGCCCGTAAGCTCAGCATCTGTTGCTGCTGTGGTGGTGGCAAACCCCTGGAAAAGAAGGAATGAATCATAAGAACACAATAAAAACTGTACCCTTCAATTCCAGGCACCTAACAAGTGTAAAACAGAGGAGCAAAGAACAGCTGAAGTGCTGATATATGTGCATGAAAAGATACCACGCACCGGCACTGTATCCTCTTTCTTCTACTCTCCTGGAATTTCCAAAGCTGACAGATTGTCTATCAAGGAATTTGAGGTCAGAGAGAACTCCTTAGCACCAAGCCCACATAAAGCCTGTCAAGCAGCATAAAAAAAGCCCAGGAGCTGACTGCGGTTCTACAGAATTATGCAGCATTCGTCAGTAGAAACGAGCGATCTAGATCAGCAGCTACATTTAACACAACAACAAAGAAGAACTTCTGAGAAAACTCCCTGGTTTTTAGTAGCTTAAAGCACATTTTTGTAAAATAGACACCTCCCACATGGAGCCAGACGGGTCATAACTGCAAATGGTGCCCTCTAACTGCAAGAACCGGATGGAAAAATAAAGCACGGCCTTCATATTTAAAACACGAGGAGGAAGAAGCAAGTGGAGGACTCTCCACTCCTAAGGAGGGTGGAGCAGACACGAGAGAAAAGTCTGAAGAAACTGGCAGGCGTCTCTTCAGGCGATTGCAAGGTCAGTCCCACCTCTAAGCATGACTGCTGACACTGCTAAATCTGACAGGGCTGTAAAGAGTACAAACATGGGTCAAAACAGCCACACTGACATAAAAAAAAAACCCTCAACCCTCTTAACAGAATTTACAGCATCTCATCTTTGCTATTGCTGCTCTAGATTGTTCCAGTCTCAGAGCTGATATATTTATATCAGAAAAAAACCCCCCATACTTTTAAAGGTGTTAGATGCATCTAACATTTCTAGCAATCAGACCCATACTGACATTTTAAGGGCAGCTTTGTTTATAGCACAAGGCATATCGTAATGATAAAAACACTCAGAGGTTCATTTTTCTAGTTGAACAGAAAGATTCCCACATTCACCTCAGACATATGCCTTATAAGGACAAAGTAATTGTTATAATGGATTAAATGACAAATTAACTTTCTTCTTAAATTCACATCCCATTGCTTTGAATGTGCAGAGCATAAGGCTTTAAAGATAACAGTAACTGCAAATAAATGCGTAATTTCAGCAAATCTGTGTTAGTTCTACAAATCTCAGTTCATCAGGGACAACTGCTCCTAAGACAGTTGGTTTATCTCTTGCATCTTTTAGGAAAACCCCAGTTATTCCCCTTTCTATTCCTAGCAGATGTCATTTGTCTTTTAACAAACAAAACGTGATTTTCTCCATCCTCTCCCTGCCCCACAGTGCTTGGTCACATCCTCAGCAGTGGTGCTGTTGCTGAAGTGAATTCCCTAATCTCATCCAGGCCAGGAAAGAAATCAAATAAATAGCTCAAGTTCAATAATAAAATAATAAAGTGTGTGTGTCTCTTCAGGATGGCTCAGTGAGGTGTGGACGAGTATTTCTGCAGGAGAAGGTGCTTTCCCCCGAGACCCTTCTTCTCGCTGCCTCAGCCCAGAGGACGCCGGGGCCCTCACCCGCTGTGAGGGGGGACGCTCGGCCCCGGAGCACCCCTTCCGAAAAGCTCTGCCCGAGTCATGCTACGCGCCCTTGAGGACTCCGCGGCGGGAGGGACCCGGCGGCCCGTGGACCGGGGGAAGGGCGGAACGGGAGCGCCCCCGGCCCACGACCCGCCCGGCCTCCCCTCAGCGGGGTGTGCCGCCCCACAGCCCGGCCCCTCCCGCCCCACAGCCCTCCCTCAGACATCGCCTCCCACACACCACCACCCCCCCCTACTCCCTCCCTCATCCGCCGCCGCCCCTCAAGGCCTCCAGCCCCCGCGGCTCTGCCCTGACCGAGGCCTGCGCCCCCCACGCCCCCGCCTGCCGGCCCCCACCTCCCTTTGTCGCCTTCCCCGCCGAGCCCGGCGGCCAGCCCCGCCGCAGCTTTTCGCGGGGCGAGGTGGAACACTGGGGAGGGAGGCGGAGGAGAACGGTCCCCTGGGACAGGCCCAAGATCCTCGGCCTCGCGTAGCGGCGCTTACCGGCCTCCCTGCTGCGCCGGGGGGTGGTGATGGTGCTGCTGCTGCTGCTGGAGGAGGTGCTGGAGCTGCAGCAGCTGCTGCTGGAACTGCTGCTGGTTGAACATGTCTGGAGAGCCCGGAGCGGGGCGAGCCTGAGACAAAACACGAGAGAGCGAGGGAAGCACCGGCTGCGGGGCTGGCGCCTATCAGCCCAGCAGCCATTGAGCAGGGGAGCTACCGCCGCTGCCGCCCATTCATTCACTGAGCCGATCCCCCCCTGCCGCCTCCTCCTCCTTCCCCCCGGGGTCATCGCAAGCAGCAGCCTGTGGAGGAGGTTTCCAAACCCCACCTCCCAAAACGCGCTCCCACCCTCCCCTGCCGGCGGAGCCCGCAGCCCGCCCCGCTCCCCGCGGCGGGGCTGGACCGGGCCGGGTTCCGCGGTCCCTTCCCCGCCCCGCCGGCACTCACGGCGCAGCTCGCGGCGTTCACAGCTCCCAGCCAGCCGCCTCCATCTTCCCACCGGGGACAATAACCCGGCCCCGCTCCTCGGCCGAGCCCAGGCAGGAGCCAGTTCCTTCAGCAGGGCTGGCGAACCTGGCCGCCCCTCAAAGCCGGGGATCACCCGCCGGAGCCTCCCCTCAGGTCGCCCCACTTTGCAGCACCTCCATTTCTCATCCCCCGCGCAGAAGCGGGATCCCCTGTCCCCCGAGAGGGGATGGACACCATCTGTCCAGAGCTGGGCAGGGGGAATGGACTAAAACGGCTGAGGAGGGGGAGCAGATGGCCTGCAACAGCGTGTGGTTTCTGCTCTTTGTGTTTTTTAAATAGTCCAGGGGAATCTTTGGTAACCATCTCGCCGAGGAGATGGAAAAAACCCAGCACAGCCTCTGGCAATTCTCTGTGGTCGCATGTTGGCAGGCCTGCCATGACAACCTGGAAGAAAACAGGGAGTTTTGCAATATTACTCCGTGCCCTAAACTGAGATGACTTTGCTGTCAGGGCCGTCCTATCTGGGGTTGTGGGGTGTTTTTTTGTGAGTTTGCAGCAAAACCTTTCCTGCAGCACCTGTTTTCTGCAAGTGAATTCATTTTAAGGCTGCTCCATACACATAGTCTCTGTATGAAAATATACCACGACTGTCATTTCTTCTTAACACTAAACCTAGCAGGGTTAAGATGCATTTCTGTTCGTTTCCATTCCAGAGAATCCATCCTGAAATAATGTATTTTATAGTCTTATTAATCATGCCGATAAAGACTGCCCGATTCATTAAAGGCCTTGGAATTGATTTTTAGCTGAAAGTATTGTAAGCTAAACACAGGTACGAGTGACACACAGTGTTAATAATTTTCAATGCAGTAGCATATGTTGATTTTTCCTTTGGGCCTTTTAATACCATTCTGCTTCTACAATAATAAATTTGGAGATCACCACCTATATTAATCGATGACTGGTCACATTAGTGTGCAGAGCCCTTTATCCAGCTGTAGCTGTCTGCATGCAGAGAAAATTCTCTCCTTTTAACCATGAAAGCTTAAGTATCATCCCAGGGAATACACAAATGGAGCAGAAAACATACATGGAGTTCTTTAAAAATCATTTTGTGTAATTGATCCTCTGCTCCTGTAACGATGCTACTGCAGCAGCTGGCAGCCTGGCTCATTTGCAGTGGGGAGGGAGAGGGTTAATCTTACCATCATACACATGTTTAGCTAATCTGAATATTAGCCAGGCCTGCAAAAGACAGAATTCAACTGTATATACAAATGCAGATCTGAAATGGATGTTTTCTGTTCTTAATTCTGAAACTGAAGTTCTTGTAAGTATTCTTCACATGTAAGATTTGGAAATCTAGAAAGCACCATGTTAGTGAGATGTAACTAAGTCTACAGGGGGTTTTTACTGTTAGATATAGTCTAGACTGACACAGTCTAGAGGCTCCCCCTTTCTTCCACAAGGTCCTCTGTACAAATTATTAAATAAACATCCCTATGGAATTTATGAACAGTGAACCTAGAGTTCAATGCATAGACACACCACTGTACTGAAGACAGATCTGGACATGAATTTAGTGCTGTGTGATTAGGGCTGTAGGAAGTGAAGACACATGCTGCTCTATCAACCCACAGTCCAAAGGCTGATCTTCAGAGCTGCCTTTAAGTGCCAGACATAAAAATCACACCTACCAGTGATGGTTTAACTGAATCCAGAAGAGAAGGTTCCAGATACAACTAATCACATCATTCAGTTTGAAAGTCATATGGAGATATAAGGCAACAGTGCATAAAATTGGGCTAGGATCCATTTTTTTCTTTACAGGCAATAAGCCAGTGTGTCTTGAGCTGACAGCCAAAGGGTTCTTCTTATCGGTGCCCACTAAGAACTGGTACACAAATCTTGACCTCCTGTATACTGACAGTTGAGTTTCTCCTGCAAGGGTCACCTCCTTTTCAGTTATTAAGGAATTTGTTCAGTATGTAGTAGTAAATACCTGTCATTAGGTGAGAAAACATAGAACCTTAAAAACATAGTGCTACAGTACACACTGCAACATTACTGGTAACAACCTAGGTATCCACTGGGCTCGGGGTGGTTACACAATGATTGTGTCTCATTGACAACAGGATTGAATGAAACAGAGTAAGAATTAGAAAGTCAAGGCAAGAAAATGACCCAGAAAGTACCCTGCAATACAGAGACTAATGTCAGAGGAGTTGTTGGACCATCACTATAAGGCAACCTGCTTTAGGTCTCTGTGATCAGATCAGGGTTATGACATTTCTTCTCAGATTTCTTTGCAGACCATATGAATGCTTTTTAGTCAGGAGCTTTATTGCATTAGATAGCCAAATTTTTGCTGGCCTATATGAATTTCTGTCAGGGATCAGATCAGGCACTAGAAATTTCTAGTTTCTAGCATGACTGGGCTGTGCAGTTCTCTGTTTTAATTTTGGCTTTGAAAGAGACTTGGTACACAGTCCTTGGTGAAGCCACATAGCTTTTGAAAATCTAAGTGTTTCTCAGTGCCTATGACAGCACCAAGATACTGTGGTGCCTGCAATTTCCTCTGCAATCTGCAAGTATGGTGTGATTACTCATCCATTTCACTAGGATGTGACTACCTCTCAACATAATGTCTTTAAATCTCCCAAACTCCTTGCATAAAAAGGCATATGGAGTTTTAAAGCACTTTTTTTCCCTCCTGCTTTTGGGGCCTATCTGCTGAAGGAATGGGTCGAGTTTTACCAGACCTGCTCTCACAGTCTGATATTAATTACTGGCATTACACTGTTTTCCATGTCTATTTTCTCTGGAGAAAGACACTATTCACACACAGGAAAGCAGTAGCATACAACATTTGAAAGCAAAATGATCTGCGCATTAGGGGATATTGGCACTCACTCTTTGTTCTACTGCTCTAGCAACATCATCCTTATTTTTCTTGATTGGCAAGACAGGCCACAGGATATAAACTAAGAGACTGGTTCTATATCCATTTTGCTACCAAGACCAAGCCTCTTCTAGCCATGATTTTCAGTCTCACAAGGTCCAGGAAGTATTTTATGTCATCTCACTGGATCTGGAAAGCTCAGAGAATTCAGCTCCCTTGCTCTTAAAATATTAATTTGAACTCACACCCATGTCCAGATCCCTTTCCTAATGGACTATAATATTCAGTTTATTTCTTTCCTGATTTCTGTGGAGTTACACTAAAGATAAACCTGACTCAGCCTCTCATACACATTTACCTTCTTTTACCACTTTTTGATGGATTTGCAGACCAATTCAGCAAATTTCCTGTTTCAGAGGAGAATGTGAGAAAGCATTTTGCTATGTTATTCTACCAAGAAAAGCACTATGTTTGCAAATCAAAAATTAAAGGTTGCTTTCCTTTCAGACAGCTTTGACAACCAACAGGAACATTAGAGAGAAACTTTTACTGAGCAACAGATACCACTGGAGGTCAATGATGTCACTATGGTATCATTGCTTCTATAGTAGCATATAAGTACCTATAAAATAGATGCTTAAATTGTTTCTGTCTCTATAGGCAGCTTTAGATAACCATGTAAATTTAAGAGGATTTTTTTAAACTATGTGTCATCTGTGTAATGTATTTTATATTGATACACAAAGCAATAATCCTAGCCATGATTCCTTATGGAACTGAGATTTTAACCTCTGCTTGTAAACATTCCATTTAATTTCTTACCTGTGTTTATAAATAATGTTTTTTAGGAACCCAAAGGACCAGGGTGTCCACTTCATAATCTACTGTGAAATGTTCTGAACATTGAGACCACATCTGGAATATTGTGTTCAGTTCTGAGCCCCTCAGTTTAAGAAGGACAGGGAGCTGCTGGAGAGGGTACAGAACAGGGCCACAAAGATGATGGAGTCGAGAATCTCCCTTGTGATGAAAGGCTGAGGGAGCTGGGGCTCTTTAGCTTGGAGGAGACTGAGGGGTGACCTCATTGATGTTTACAAATACATCAAGGGCGGGTGTCAGGAGGACAGAGCCAGGCTGTGCTCGGTGATGGCCACTGATAGGACAAGGGGCAACAGGTACAAGCTGGAACAGAAGAGGTTCCAAAGAAACATAAGCAAAAACTTTTTCGCTGTTGAGGTGAGGGAGCACTGGAAGGGGCTGCCCAGATGGGTTGTGGAGTCTCCTTCTCTGGGGACATTCCAAACCTACCTGGATGAGTTCCTGGGTGACCTACTCTAGGTGGTCCTGCTCTGGTAGGGGAATTGGACTGGATGATCTTTCAAGGTCCCTTCCAACCCTTAAGATTCTGTGATTCATAGCTGTACCTGGAATTAAGAGAAACCATTTGCAGATAAGTATGAGAATTGTAAGCTAATTGTATTACACGTTTTTGCTTTTTTTTTCCCTCTGAGGACTAGATGTGTTATTTTTGCAAGGGCAAGGAATGGGGGACAGAATCCGGCACTCAAGTGTCTATTTCTAATTATGCTAACTAAATTGGGAGTGCTATTTGCATGAGGTGACAAAATCAGTGTACAAAGCTGTCATTATGTTGATAACCATACATAGAAACACATAGAGTTATGCCCACATACACTTTTAGGGATTCACATTAAAGTACACCCAGAAGTATTTATAGCACCTTGAAGGGAGGGAAAATCTCTTATCCTCCTTGTTTTCTTTGCTCATGGCTTAAATTTTTCTACCAAGGTAGAAAGAATGATTTTTCCTGTCCACTCCAGTTTATAAAATTCCTTCGTATTTCAGAGGTACTGCAGTTTTTCAGTATTTCCCATGAAGGATGATCACATAGCTGTTTTTTTCTCCTGTAACTGCCACATGCTACTGCGTAAGTTGCTTGTGGGAGGTATTATAGAATCAAAAGACCTGTTTGCTACTAACACCCTTGCAGCTCAATTTCTTGCAGGAGGAAAAATGGAAGGCTTCAGGAATGATTCTGAGTGCCTGCAGTTCTCTTTTTCATCAACGGGAGGTGTAGGTTTCTAAAGCTTCTTAAAAAACAAGTCTTGGATGTTCGGTTTTGGTCTCTCTGGGCTTAGCGATTACAACTGCTGCAGGAGAGTTTAGACAGGCTCCACAATTAATGGGTTCTTGTAGGGGCAATGCTGCAGGCATACACTGTGATCTTAATTGCTTATGCCTCTGCAAGACACAGAACTGAGAGCACATTTTGTGCATTTACTTCTTTACACTAACATTGATCTGTTGAGAAATCTATGTAAAGTTTGCTAATGTTTCTGCATGGGGTTTTTTTTCTACTTACATCACCCCTTTATTTCTTTCTTGAATACCTGGAGGCTCCCCCCATTCCTCCAGTGCACTTTTGCCCTGTGAGACCATACTAAGTTAGATCAAGGACCCCCTTAGACTCTCCCAAGAGCCACATTTCCCAAGAAATAAGCTTCACAAAAAAATAATTTCTGCAAAGAAATCATCCATGAGCCTTTCTGCTGTACCAACTCCTTAACTGTCTGCATCAACCCTATTTCTTCCCCTCCACAGTCTTCAGTATCAGCTGTTGACATACTGCACTTTCAATATTCTTTCTTAAACATCCCAAAATGATTTTGTTTAATTTTAGCTTTTCCAGAAAATTGTATAAACCTGAATGATTATTTCTGGACTGGGCTCACCCAGAATAAAATACCTGCTTAGAGTGCTAAGCAGGGAGTGGCGCACAGTACTTGAAGACTGATGCTTGAAAGCCACAATCAAATATAGTTGCTTTAGTGGAAGCATTAAAGGCAGGTGGGAATTCACAGAGTGGGGTACAAGAACAAGGAAAGCAAAGTCAAATCACTTTATGGACTAACTAAGCAACTGATACTTTTGTGAGTGAACAGGAGCTAGGAGCCAAGGGATAAATCCCACAGTTGGCAGGGGTATTGCCAACCAGGGCCCAGTCCCACAGCACCCAAGGAAGGCAAGCAGGACAGACCAAAGGTAAAGGCTAGGCCCAACAAATAGTCCAAATCATAAAGCAACAGTGAGGCAAGGAGGCAGGCCTAAGACACCAACATGCAGGGTAGGATTAGGTCTAGTTATCTCAAGGTACATCTAATGGCAAACATACAGAACTAAGAAGTCAACCTACAAATTGAAATCAGAATCTAACACTCCATAGGCATGAGGCTGAGCCAGAGACTAGCACTTCTCCATAACATATTAAGGATTCCTGGGCTCACAGATGTGAGGAGAAGTTTCAGGTGAGGCTGTCCTGGCCATTAAGACTTATTAGTACAGCTGTTAAATTGTGTGAGAGGAGGTGCAGTGATGAAGTTGGACAATAGCTCTCTGTATTGAAAGTAGAGCTATGTGGGTGAGTTTCAGGTTATGGCAGCCTCTGGAAAAATGACAATTTTCCTCTTCTGATTCCTCAAGTAAAGCGTCAAAGATCTTCATGATCTTAAGCTCCCTGAGCATCAGCTGTGGTTCATGGAGGAAGGTGACACCATTGTCTAAGTCTTTGATACTTTTCTCTGTTCTTTTGTTGGTGACCTCTAACAAGGAGTAGCTCTCAACTTCTGAAGTGAAAAAAAGTATTTTTTTCTCCAGATTTCCTTAATACAAACAATGAGAATGACTGCACAAATGCCCAAAGACTTTTGGTCACTGTCTGTATTGAGTTTCTTCAGCTTATTTCTTGAGATTTACTGGGCAACTTGCTGAGAGAAAAAAATAGCTTAGACAGCCTCCAAAACAGCCCACATATGCCATGCAATGGTGTTACTCGTACAGATGGAGCAGCTCCCTTCCCTTCCTTCAGTGTTCTTACCTGCATACTGGTGATGTTTTTAGAGCGTTTTTCTTGGGCATCTTCATTGATACAGTGAGGCAAAATTCACCCCTCAGTGTGGTTGTTCCAGTTTCTCTGTACAGCCAGCTAGGTATTTTTGCACGGATTATATTTGATGGACATCTGTGAAGTCTTCCTTTAGAATCATAACTAAAAAGTTGCTGTTTAAAACAAAACATACAGATCAGAATCTGTTGCAGTTTTTTGTTATTCCTTTCCCCCACCACCCCCAGCTCACTCTGAGCTGTGAACTAAGAGTTCTGGGTATCACGAACTGAGAGGTGTTTGAAATGCAGCATTCTCCATCCTCCTGAGTCACCGTTAGCCATCAGCTTATTTTCTGAACACTTGTTTTCACAGCTACACTTCCAAATCAAAGATGGCCTCATATTGTTATTAGAAACCTATCCCTTTTTAAAACCTAAATCAAATAGTTTCCTCTTTACTGTAGACAAGTGATTTTTAAAAACCAAAATCTAAGTGCATAACAATGGAGCACTTGTTTGTGTTTCTGTAAAGCAAACATTAACAACCACAGCATCTACTATTTTGCAGTTGCAGACAGAAAAGGATGCAGTTTTCCATTCATTCATCCATGTTTGAATAAAGATGAAGCAGCAGAAGTGCAGCAGTGTTTTCACATCCCCCAGCTTAATCCTATCAAGTATTTATAATATTCTGGGAATTCCATGACTGATTTGCTGGCACAAAGCCCTCCCAAACAGGTGTGTCAACTGACTGCACAGGTATTGTACCCAAACTGCACAGGCGTATTGACTGTAGGAGTGTACAGACCGAAGCGTGCAGGTGTAGTAACCAAACGATATATTGACCAAATCATACCTGTACTGCACAGGTACAGTGACTGAACCTCAGAGGAGTAGCGATGGATCTGTACAGGCTCACAGACGGGTGTTGTGACCAAACCAGGCAGGTCCACCGATGGAATGAACCATGGGCCAGGCCGACCAGGCCGCGCACCTGCACCAACTGACTGAACCACGGGACACACCGACTGCCCCACACACCTACACTGCCTGGGCCACACCGGTGTGTCAACCTGACACACGCAGGCCCTGAGGCCTGGGGACAGCCTGTGCTGCTGTGGCCCGTTCTCGTTCCGCGGCGCCATTCCCCGCCTCAGCGGACGGGGTGTGTGAGGCCTTTGCCGCCGCACGACCTCCCCTCAGCGGCCCCCGCCACCAGCCCGCCCGGACTACACTTCCCAGGATGCAGCGCTGCGCGGGCGCCCTCGCGGCCCCCTGGCGGCGGCAGGCGGCTGTCTGCAGGCGCGGTGAGGCGGGCTGAGGCGAGCAGAGCCTCAGGCGGGAGCGGGCAGAGTCGAGCCGGGCGACGGACGCGGACTGGTGCCGGTGCCTCCCGGCCGCGGCGGCGAGAGCCGGGCTGCCCGCGGTGAGGGTGCGGGAAAGGGGCGGTGTTAGCTTGGCTGTGCGAAGAGCCGCTGCCGCGCCGCAGCCATGGGGAACCGCGGGATGGAGGACCTCATCCCGCTGGTCAACCGGCTGCAGGACGCCTTCGCCGCCATCGGGCAGAACGCCAACCTCGACCTGCCGCAGATCGCCGTGGTAGGGGGACAGAGCGCCGGCAAGAGCTCCGTGCTGGAGAATTTCGTCGGGAGGTAAGAGAGGGCTCTCCCTGGGGAGCTCCGCCGCAGGCAGGGCTGCGGGGGACACGGGCAGTGCGGTGCATGGGCAGTGCGGGCACGGGCAGAGCCGCTGCGTGCGCGGGCATCGCGGGGCACGGGCAGAGCCGCTGCGTGCGCGGGCAGCGGGGATCACGGGCAGAGCCGCCGCACGCACGGGCGGTGCGGTGCATGGGCAGTGCGGTACGCGGGCAGCAGAGCCGCTGGCTGCGTGTGCGGCAGCGGGCAGCGCAGTAGTGGGGCAGCGCTGCAGGACGCCCGGGCGCTGCGGTGCAGGGGCAGGGAGGGGCGGAGGAGGACTCCCCGCCTGGAGGTGGCGGGCGGGGGGGGAATCTCCGCAGCGGGATCCCCGCCTTCGCCGCACCTTCGGGGTCGGTGAGACCCCCCCTCAGCCTCCCCGCCGGTTGTTACATAATGGTGAGGGGCTGAAATGTCATTGGGGACCGGCCCCTTCCCTTACACTGCTCGGTGCGGGGCCGCCGGGCCGCGGTGCTCCCATTGCGGGGTTCCGAGAGATGGATGTTGTCGCTGGGAAGAAGGGGGGGGACGGGGGGTGTTTAAGTTTAATCTGCTCTGTCCCCCTCCCCCAGCGCTGCCTCACTGTCCTCCATAGCGGATGCCATGTCAGGAGCTGCAGGGAGGCTATAGGAAGGACAGGGTTATCACTCTCCTATATGCTCAAATCCCCGGGTGCTACCATTTTGTGACAGGCAATATACTGATGCTTTCCCTTCATGTGACCTTCGCATTCATCATCTGCAACTTGAGCAAATTGCAGACTGTGCTGCCTGGTTATCTGCTCCGGCGTAGATACACAGCACCTGGTGAGGGGGATTGTTCCTCAGCCTGTTTCTGGCCTCCCTAGTTAATTGTTTTCAGTGATGCACAGGTTTTAGTCATTAAAGTATTTATTCATGCTATCAGGGACATGCAAGTTGCTGGTGACTTGCCTTAAAAGCAGTGGCTGCTGAGATACCTGTCCAGATGCTTGTGTGGGTTTTCCTCTTTCAGCAAAGTGCATTTGTGACAACATGTATTGGATGTTGTTCCTCCACCCCCACTTTTTGTTTTAAGCTGCTTGCTGCCTGATGGCTTATAAAGCTTTTCTGCTATTGCAAGAGTCTGTGGTGTGTAGGAATTGTTTGCTTAGCTGCACGTAGCCCCAGATTCTGGACCTCTGCAAGAGTAGCGTTGAGCTGTGAGTGTAGAGTGTGCTGTGTGTACTACTAGGAAGAAGATGCATGGCTTGTACCTGGTGCAGAGAAGGGATCCTTGGCATAAGGGGATTTTTTTTTAAAAGAATATGTTTTTTATTTGCTGTAGGTACACATGCAAAGAGTTTGGGATCCCTTCTAGCTAACTTCCAACAGTCCATGCAGCATCCCCCAGGGATCATGCCAAGGGAAGGACAGTGCAGGAACACATTTTCCCTAGCCTCAGGTTATGGACCAGAATCTACTTGTTTGTCCATAGATTAAGGAAGAAAATAATAATTCCTACCTCCAAAGTGAAAAACTTGCTGTGCTGTAGCTTTCTAAGAAGGGGAAGATAGCTCTCCTGAAATGTGTGAGCAAAACAGGTTCACCTGTTGGCTCTGTTGTTTTCATACTTTCTAAGTACTGGCAGCCTGACCTCATAAATCCTTTTTAGAGGATCTGTGCAGTCGGTGCTGCAGTGGTTTGATGTATAATGTACGGCTGTCGAGTCAGAGGAGGGTTTGATGAAGGACAGTCACTGTATCAGGAGTGCACTGCCCTGCTTTTTAGACTGAGCAAACAGAAGGGGATATATTGATCCTTGGTATGTCTCTACTGGCACCAACTGAGAACTGTGGATTTTATCTGACTAGTGGAAAACAAAAAGAATTAAGTTGTTTTCTGTCTCTTTCTGATGACTCTGTCCCAGGAGAACTTGAGGCCACTGTGTCCCATCAGTTGTCTCTCTCGCAGCAAGTTATGGTGCCGTGGCTTTTAGAAAATGAAATAACAAAAGGTCCCCTGAGCAGAAGCTGAGACCTGTCTGCAGGAAAGCATTTAGAGGAAATAATTGAAGTGGAAATGGAAAATATGTCAGAGGGAAGAGGTCTTTCTCCATTTGATACCCTTGAGTGCGGGCTAGTATAGAGACTGGTAACATGAGACATCTTACCACAGAATGTATGTGTTCATGCTACAAAATTCAATCCTGCTAAAATAATGCTGGGGCCTTGCTGTAATGTATAGTCTCTTTTTCTGTGGGTACTAGAAACCATGATGATAAGCTGTGGAAATAGTATCCAGAATAAGTATGGCTCCTCAATGTAATTGTGATGGGACTGTTCTCTTGTCTGAATAGGCATAAGAAGAAATTGTGTGTAGACCTACTGTGTACAGATGCAATTGTTTCTGTAGTGTGGACATGACATATGTCACTGCTCCAGCTTGATACCAGGGTGGTGGTGCAGCTATTGCTCAGCAGCTGCTCACTGCACAGTCAGTGTGAATGCTGATGGGTTTCTGTCTGAGTGGCTGAAAATTTGTAGAAGAATGAATGCTGATGTGGTTGATAGTGATGGGTTTGCTTGGTTAGGGACACTTCAGCAGAGGGACTGGAGACCCCACAAGGGCTGGTGTTCATGCTCAGTACATTTGGGGCTCCTTTCAAATAGTCATTAAGCCATGGTCACATTGCAGGGCAGCAAACTTGCCTCTACTGCTGGCCTTAGCTTGTGGCAATGTAGGACTTCAGTCTAGGGCTGCTGCTGGCACCTCCCAGTAGCACCAAATCCCACACGTGCTAGAGACCTCAAAGCACAAAGGAGTGATGCTGACTGCAATCAGTGTTTAGTTACATGTCTTACCAAACAAATACTTTATTTTTCCCTCCTGAATGTAATGGCTTACTAGTCACTACTAATTGCTCTTCTAGTGTCACTTACTCTGCTGTTAACAGATTATCCAACAGTGTAGAGCCTGTATTTATAATACCAGATGTCAGTGTGGCTGCTATGTGTGCTTTTGCTGCCGGAGACTCAGCATGGTGACTAGGATACCAGCTGATGGTGTTAAAATCACTGAAGAGATAGATGAGAGAGGCCATGTAGAAGCCAGACAGGTGACACATCACTTTGTAGACTGGTTTATCCTGGGCCCCAGAGCTGGAGGAAGGTTGCTTAGGTCGGCTCCAGGCATTTCCTCTTGGTGTGGTTATTGGCTCACAGGCTAACTCAGGTTGGAAGAGACCTCAGGGGTTGTTTAGTGCATTCTTACTGTGTTTTTCCTTCCCTTGCTGCCACTTTTCTTAAAGTAAATCTTAGAACAGGCAGCAGAACCAACAAAATTAGTCTGATAAGAAGAGCAAAGCATGTGATATGTGCTAGTTTGACTGGAAGGAGGCTAAAGGGCCCAGAAGGAGGGATGTACAAGACACTCCACAAAGCTGTTTGCAAAATCATCTATGTTGATGCCACTCTTATTTTGCCATGTGAAAATAACATATGCAAGGTATTATTTAAAAAAAACCCACAACTTAATATCTCCGAGCATTATTACACAAATCTGTGGTTTTGTGGCAGTGTTACTGTTACCTTGGAAAAACTGAAAGCACTGGGCTGCCTTCAGAGAGCTGCATAAATGTCCTCTGTCTTGTGTGATCCAAGGCAGCATGTTGCTCAGCCTTTCTAGGGCAGCTGCATTGATCTTCATGGAGAAAACAAGGCACCTCTGACTTCTGGAGAACAGATGGTTTAAGGGGGCTGCTGAGGAGGCAATGACTAAGGACTGGGAACAGTAGGTGGAAGGACTTGAATGGAGGTGAAGCCATCTTGTTTATGATAAGGGAGCTAAGCAGTGCCAGAGTTGTGGGAAATGAATCAGGGTTTACATGACCCCAGACTTGAGTGTTACCCTGAAAGCATTGTCTCTCGGGAGCTTTTATGTCCCAAACCAAACAGGAGCACATAGCCTGTCACAAGGCTCCAGTGGCACATGCTGAATAGGAAGGAAAGTGGAGGCAAGCATGGACCTAAACTCAACTGTATTGGGCTAACCTTGCATCTCCTAGCAAACTGTAATTTCAGCATGGGTAAAAGAGCAGGGAAAATGCAGCACTGCAATGCCTGTGGTAGTGGTAAGCGTAAGTATCTATCAAGCTTGGTACTTGTGCTACAGTAACTGCCTGTCCAGGCAAGGACCAGGATGCATGGGCTACAACTGTGTCTTTGCCTTGCTATGTCTCATGGTGAAAATACAAATCTCTGTCTTGAAGCCACACTTTGGCTTCAGGTATAACTTTGAGGAGCAACTTAGAATCTTCATATCTCAACCTTCCCCAGATATTTGGAGGTAAGTACGAACACCCCCAAGATATGGTGAGGGAATGCTGCCTTTGATAACACACACACTTTGTTTTGTTATGGGAAGCTTCTCCAGCAAAGTTCCTTCAGAGACCAACATCAGTGTTTAGCAGCTATCTAGAAATGAAAGATCCTAAGGGGATGCATTCAGAGAGGTAGATATTTGGACTATTTAGGTACTGCAGGAAAACTGTTTTGTCAGTGATCTTTGTGCTTTTAAGTTGCTGAGGCATCTGCTGTGGTATGTGTTGTGTTAGCTTGAGTGCTATGAAGAGAACTGAGGGCTTAACTCTTAAAAATCATACAATGTTATATATAGATTGAGAATGTCCACTGTGCTGGGTAATGCTGAATATCAATGCAGTATTTCAGTGGCAGATTTAAACTTAAAGATGATGATACAATCACTGACTTGCTCTGTTCTGCCCACAGAAGAGGTCCTTAAATGTGATGGGGTTTTTTTGTTGTTCTGCTTTGAGATACATTTACATTCCCAGAGTGCTGGCAGAGAGAGTAATTGCAAGTCACGAACCCTTAATTGCTGTATGATAAATACATCTGTGAGATGACCAAATGCTGTTGGGAATTTGCAGGTTAAAGACATAGGCATTGCTTAGGAACAGACTCATTTAGGTCTGCAGAAGGTGTACAAGAACCAGGAGTGGCATTTTGCTGTTTAGATAAGTTGTGGTTAAAGAATAGTCCTTCAAATGGCAGCAAGTCTTTGGTATTCTGTGAAGAAAAGACCTATTTTTGTCTCAGATTAATTGGGGAGGGAAGAAAATATGGAGCACTGGGGAAAATGGAATAATGTGTTACAGCAGACCACATGATAAAATAATTTAAGAGAAATTGGTACAGCTCTGAGCAAACACCTGTGGGAGGAGGAAAGCTAGGAGGAGATACATAATTAAGTTAAACCATAACACAACATGGGTGGCTGTAAGGAGGAGGAAAAGGCAGGAATCTCAGTGTTTGTAGGTGCAGCAGCAGTGTCTGCCTATATTTGTCTTCTGCTTGCTTTAATGTAACAGGTTGGATCAAACAAATGCAAGTCTAATACCTTTTCTACTTCCTGCAACAGTAAGATGTTCTCTGGAGATCTCACTCTCTGGCTGTATTCTTCAGCTTAACTCTTTAGTGATGATCTCATACTTCTTGTAAGTGCCCACAAGCCTTATATTCACTAGGAAAAGAGATCCTTATGGTGTGTCTCAGATCGTATCGGAATCTATCTAGGGAAAGGAAATCAGCTGTATCTCCAGTTTGGAAGCTGATGCTCAGTGTTGTGCATGTTGAGGCTCGCCTGGATGTACTGGTGTGTGAAAATGACAGGTTGCCTTTTCATTGCTGGAATTCATCACCTGATAGCTAGCAGATCAGGAGGATGCTGCTTTGGCTAGTGTGGACTCTTATTGAAGATACTATGGTAATCTTCATGTTGAGAATATTAGAGCACTATGAACTTTGGGTAGTCTTTACTGTACTTTGAGATAGATAGGAGTTTTTGTGCTTGATCTATAAACAGTATGCTGTGATACAGAGCTATGAAGAGTCTGCAAAACCAGTGGGGGCAGGGAGTCAGCAGTTCCCAAAAGCATCTCCCATGATAAAACAGCCAGCTGTTACTGTTTTATAAAACTCTACATGCTTACAGCTTTTCACACAGTCAAAGAAAAAAAAGGCAAAGACAAACTTCTGTTTTTAAAGGCTCCTGATTGTTTTCACAAGCCATAGTTTGATACCTAGCTGGACATGCCAAGTCCTTGAACCTGACTTCTTCAGATGCTTTGAGCAGTCAGAACTCTGCCTAGACTTAAATAGAAGGTGTGGGAGTCTGTCTACAGCACCTCCTATCTGAGGCAGCTCCTGAAAATGTTATGCTAAGACAGGAAGCTAATTCCCTCCCAGTCTGATGAATTACTGAATGTCCCTGGTTTGTACTTAACATTGAGTTTGAGCCTGTTTGTACAGGTGTGAGTAAAAATTCTTCTGAGTAGGGATTTCTTGGCATCTTTAAGATGAACATTTTTAAGGAGAAATGGAAGAAGATGACAACTAAGCTAAAGTTAATCAAGGAAGCATTTCTTGCTGTATTCTAGCTAATGGAGTGAAACTTGCAATGAATTTATTGGACAAAAGCAAACTCATGTGTGCTCCACCCATGCAAGCTGATACTGTTTTGGGCAGTGCATTTGAGTGGCAAAACCAGAAGATACCCTGAAGGGATGTCAGGCAGTCACCTAGAAGCATATGGTATTGAGCCTAAATGGCTGATGTGAAAGGAATTTTACTGGTAATATGCAGAGTAAGCCTACTTCCTTGATTTGCCACTAAAAAAAAACAACCCAAAAAACTTCGGGTGTAATACTTTTTTTCTTGGACTTGCAGATCTGTAACCATATGAGTCAGAGTATTGCTAGCTGGGAGGAGAGCTAAAACTAAATCTGGTCCAAAACCAGAGAAATCTAGTCAGGCATGGTGAGAGAGTAGCTCACTAGTGGGACAGTTTCTCACTCCACTTGAAAGTTTATTTTCCTAGTCTCAGACTTGGTTTTGCACATCTTAATAGAAGATGAAAGCTCAAGGTAAAGGAATGTGAAGGAATATTGTCTCAGGCAGATGGGCACGTTCAGCCTTAAGAGTTCTGTTCTCAGCTCAGAAACGGAATTCTCATGTGACTAATTTTTCATGCTGTTTCTCCATCAGTAGAAAGGAGAAACTGTTTGTCTCTGCCATGTCATGTAGGTGTGCATCATTAACTGACACTTCACTAACACTGAAAAAGGTTAACCATAACATAAGAAACACTTTTTTCCCTAAGAAATTAAAACTCTCCAAGGGTGGTACAGCCTGAACCCTTTGAAAGACCTCCTCCTCTCCAGAAGTGTGTTGCCAAGCACTTCAGTGGTTCATGCTGTGTCATTTGCTGGATGTTGCTGGTTACTTATATCTGTTCTGCAGAGAGATTGGGATTGATGCAGCCACTTTGTCTGCTGGCAGAGGTTGGATACTGGATTTGAGGAGTCACAGTATTCTTAGAAAGCACTGGGAGATGAGAGACTGCACTAGATGAGCTGGTAGCATTTAAATTTTTGAGCGTAGCCTTCTAGAGTAGAGATGGGTAGCACAGCCCTTATAGAGAAGTGATCCCAGGGTTTTGTGCCTAGTGACTTTAAACATAGTCTGATCAGGTGTGGAGGTGGTCAGACTTGCAAGCAGGACTGGTACTTAAAAGCTCCAAAAAGCTATATTTCTCTTTATGTTTATCTGTGATGCTTCTAAGTCATGCATAAGGATTATTTTTCAGTGACTTGGAGTTCAGTCATGAGAATTGGATGTCTTGCTCAGAACTAACTACTAAAAATATTGGGGTGGTTATGAAGAGAGGACTGAGACAACATTTCAGTGTTCACTATGGAGAAGACAAAACTGTGCATCAAAACATTATGACTGACAACTGAGAGCACAATTTCAATGTTAGGTATTTAAACAATTATTCCTGGTGACTCCTTGATACTTTGTACTTATGTCGAGCTTTTTGTTTTCCAGGTCCTATTAGTGAATACTAACAATTGAATGTAAAGTGGTTCAGTAATTTTCTTAAGCTGTCTTGTATAGACAGGACAATTAAGTTGCTGATGATTGCTGCCTGCATGACCTTCAAGCTTATCACAGCTCTTAGGCTGCTGCTGACTATAAGAGAGAACTGTTTTTCTTTCCTTCAAGGCACAGCAGAGGAAGAATTAGCTGAGTCTGAAATCTAACAGTGTCTGTGATTGTTCTCTACCATGTTAGATGCTCTGAAGGCTTTGGCAGACCCGGCCATGACCAAATGGGAATGAGATGGTGTTTCATTCCCTGGTCAGTAGCTTCTTGCAGTTCAGTATAACATGCTTTTGGAAGCATCTTGGTGGCAGACGTTATGCAAGCACCCTCAAGCTGTGTCTTGCTGACTGGAAGCAAACTTGCCAACTTCTGCCACTTTTCTGCAAGTCTTGTGATTTCTGTGGCTTTTCTTAGAGCCCTGGACACAGCAATTAAGCTAAGAGAAGAGCAGTGCAGCTTTTGTATTGAAAACATCAATTTCTAACATAGACGTTTGCTTTTTACAGAAAGAAAAAACTGCTCTTGGAGACAAGTTTAAAGAACCCTCAGACTGTGAAGACCTGCATTGTCAACTCTTCCCTTCCTAAAAATCAGGGCTTAGTCCCAAAACTATAAGCTCTGCTAAAATACTTGGGCTGCAGTCACAATGAACAATAAATTGCACAAAATGAAATCTGGAATAAACCCAGTTCCTCATTTGTGACTGGAATGGGAATTGCGCTTCAGTCTTTGAGGGTGAAAACACTATTTTAATAACGTGTTGCCTCAACAGTCTCCTTTAACATTCCCTTCCCTGTTTCTTATGGCTTTAGGTTGCACTGTTGCAGCTATGTTGAAGGATGGAGAGTGAAAAATACCACGACAGTCATGAGAATTGCTGGGATTCTGTCTCACTGTGCTACAACTGTCATTTTGTGGTTGTGAAACATTCTTGAAGAGTGGCCAGTGTGATATAAGGGATGCCTGAGAGAGGACATAGCTGATATTAAAGCAATATTCCTGTGGATTTTGGCTGAGGAGGCAGACAGTGTTGCTGCAGTGCTGTATAAAAGCTGAGCATAAACTGCAGCCATGTTTGAGTAGTTTTTCAGCTGTATTTAGACCCTTTCTCAAAGCATCAATAGGCAGAAATCTACAGAGATGCTGAGCAGTCAGTTCTCAACATCTGCAAATGTTTTTACAGCAGAGCTAACTTACCCTGGAGAGCACTAGAAAAAAAACTATTATTTTTGCTGCTTTTTTTGAGAATGGAGATCCAGGGATGGGGGAGGCTGTGCTGAATTTCTTAGAACAAGGAAATAGGTACCTAAAGGCAAAAATATTTTTGTTCACTTTCTCCTCGTTGTCTTCCTGCTGCTCTTGCATGTGTAAAGGCATAGTAAGTTATGTAGGATCTGGCTCAGGGATTTGACAACAAATTAACAGGCTGTTTCAACTCCAAGAGCTCTTCCTCATCCAAGTAATTATAAACTTCAACATACAGAGGCTTAAAATAAAAATAACGATCCATTTGCCACCTGCCTGCCAGCACAGGAACAATTCTCTGGCAGCAGAGGAATACACCTGATGACCTGTTTGTTCAGAATTAAGCCAGTAAAAAACAAAGCTCTAACCTTCACAGTTTTTGTGGTGATATTTAGCTCCACTGACTTGTGTATGATTTGCTCTGGATCAGGATGGGGCCCCTTGATTCTAATACATGTAAGGTTTTCTCTCTTTCTGATTACTGCGATCTCTTGAGTAATCTCTGGCTATTTCTTAAGCTGATTGTGCTTTTACTTTTAATAGAAGCTTCTCTATGAATAGCTGGGAATTGCCTTAGCGTTGTAGTGGCCTTGAGAGGAGATCTGTCACAGTAGGGTTATAGTTAGAGATGAGGAAGAGATTGGTACATGCCAAAATGCAGAATACTCTGAGGAATTGGTGCAGGGCGTGTTGTCACTGCAGAGCTGATCCTGCAGCTCCAGTGCTGAAACTCAGGTCACCTCTTCTACATCAGTGCAGCTCTGGTCAGAGATCCCAGCAATACACTTGCTTCCCTCTGAGCTGTGCTGTTTTGATTTGATGTTCCTGATTCTGGGCAGTATTCTGTTTTATGTCTGTTCATATAAGATGTGTTTGTTATGCTAGGCGTGCGAACTGCCTGGCACCCCAAATTCATCTTGGAGAAAGAAGTGCATTTCCTGAATGAATTTGTATAGACTATTGAAAAAAAATGATGTTTAAAGAACACTTACTGCAAAGAACAAGTGAGGCACTGCATTAGCACTCGATATCTGTCTGTCTTTTGTTTAGACAAAGTTGAGTTCAAACTGGACACACAGACAGGCCAAAGAAAATGTTATTAGGAATCAGTGTATTGATTTGAAGACGTGAGAGGAAGATAACAGAGAAGGAAATTTGGAGAACCTTTTACTTGTGGGAAATAGGGAAAGGAACCGAAGGCTGGAAGACTGACCTGTTTTTCCAGGTCACTATGCCATAATTGTGCTATAGATTCAGGGTGTCCATTTACAGGCAACACCAATTCTGACTCCTCCTTTTTTTCAATTTAATTCCTAAAAGTTTTCCATGAAGACTTAGACCCCTTTGGAAATTCTGTGGATGTGTATCTGTATAGAAAACTGCCATTTTGTCACCTCATATGGTCACTGCCCAGACTCAACCAAAGAATAAAGTTCCTTGGGACATGAGAGGTGCCATCCCATTGGTTGATCAAAAGGACTGGCAGACACATTGGAACCAGCCAGGTCAAAAGCTCAACTCTTCTGGGACTATTGATCCAACTTTCATTCTGGTATAGCCTGAAATGGAGATGTCTTTTGTGGTTTTTGAAGTAGAGTTGAATGGCTCTGACTTTGCTTTGCACTAGAGGTGTCAGCAGTCTGCTACTTTTTCCTCAAGGGCTTAAGAAGCAATGCCTCTGCACCACGTTTCCAGCCAGGGTGATCCTAATTATATCTGAAACTGCAGAGGTGCAGTGTATAGCAAGGAGTTTGGCACTGTTCCTGCATACTTCTCCAAGTGGAACAGAGATGTAAATTGGAATCTTAAATTCCCTCTGCAGGGCAGCCATGCACCTTGGACGTTTTGGTCATGACGACTGAGTGCAGTATAACTCTTACCTTGCAGGACTCTGTCCTTCCTGCCACGTTGGAAGGGAAGCAGCCTACATTCCTGCCCACAGCATACTTTGCCTCCGACTGATAAATTATCAGGGTACATGCATTCAGTTGTATAAACCCACCACTCATATCTGACCACTAATAGCACACCACCATTGAGGTACCACCTCCTTTCCTTATACGGCTTCTGTTTGGGTTTGTATTAGTGGGCTCATCAAAGTGATTTTTGCCTTTTCCAGTGAACTCCTTCAGTTGTTTGTACCCTTTATGGTGTTCAGACTGTGGGGAGAATGCCTCCTGTTCTAGCGCACAGTGCTGTCTGGAAGTGGAGGTGGTGTCATACTGCAGTGAAGAAATGTGCCTTGAGCTACATTTGTTCTTCTCTTAGGCCTTCCAGCAAATACCAGGACTCCAGAGGTGATGAAGCTCTGGCAAGAAATCTAAGATGATACCATGAGTCTATTATCTTTCAGTCTGCCATTGTACCTTCTGTAAGGGAGAGAAGAGCAAGAAATGGGGATAAACCCTTTTTATTGAGAGTTTCCCTGTGATGAATAGCTTGAATATTACTGCTGCACAGTCTAGTGCTGTCCCTAAACACAGGAGAGCCTTTGCTGCTGGATAGCCTTTAGTCAAGACTCAGCTGCAGCCTGACTTGAGAGAGCTTGGCCAGATTAAGACACTGGTGGTGGGAAATAGCAAGGTCAGCCTCTTGCTCATCGCTCTTAGCATACATTAATCCTAGGGTGTTATTGTGGCTGTGCTTTCCTATCAGTCATTCCCGTCCCAGAGTTTTAGCGTACAGCTTGTCCTTTTGTTTTCTATCAGATCAAGTTGCAGGTGCTGTACAGGTCTTGTTTTTCAGGGCTGCAATCCTTCTGTTATGGCAAAGCCAGGATTTGTTTGTGCTAAAGCAGAACAGTGTTACTGCAGTATTATGACAGATCAGTGTGGCTTGAGAGACAAGCAAAAATACTGGGTTTACTTTTAAGGCCATAAAACCTGTGTTTCTTTGTTACTGCCATCAGAACTGGACTAGTTTGATTCTCTAAAGTGGTGTTGATGCCTGGTATTGTCCTCTGAGAGACTGGAAGTTGCAAGGAAATTCTGGAGACACTTTTTTTGCCAGTGTGTATATGCCTTAGAGGGAGCAAATGGAAAACTTGCTTTCATGCTATAATGGTTAAAATTCACAAGGCAGACAGGTCTGGTTTACAGCTTCTGGGATGGAGAATAATATATCATGCTGGTGTAGTGATTTGGGGGGCATATGATAATGCCAGGTTAATGGTTGGACTTGAGTGTCTTAAAGGTCTTTTCCAACCTAAACAATTCTCTGATTCTCTATATTTCTTACACTTGTGGCCCTGGGAGCCTCTTGACTCAGCCAGTGCTGTGGTTGCTTTTCCCTCGAATCCTGGTATTGCTACCCAAAACTGATGTTATGGGTTTGTTTGTTTTTTAAATGAGTAAAACCAGCCTCATTTTCTTTCTCCTGGGACTATAATTCTTGAAATCAAAGCTGAACTTTCCACAAATAGGTAATCCTTACTGCCACATCTATTCAGGATACACCAGGCTACTTACTCCCTTGAGGTCCTGATAGTGTCATGTACAATAAGTTCTATACAGTATTATTCTTTACCTTGAATATCCCAAGGCAGCAGGCAAGATCCAGGACTTCATTTTCTATTGCCAAAAAGATCCCAGAGGAAGCTGCACTGTTACAGTGCTGCAATTTTCTACTCTCTTGACTCTTTCCTTCCCCAGTGCTGCAGCCTAGAGTCAATGCGGCATTTGCTATAATGGGCAGTGACTTTTTGAGATCAGGCAATGCACTGTAGACTGTACCACTCTGTAAATAATACTCCACTCTAAAATGCAGAGTTTCAAACAAGAAAATCCCTTTACAGCTTTTACCTGCAAAAGTACAGAGAGGAATTGGCTCACAAGTGCTGTTGAGGTGTTGGAGTGCCCTGTTTTCCTTTCCCATCTGTGCTTTACGTCCTTGCGTGTTCTGGGCTAACCCATCTGCAGGAAGATAGCAGGGATGGAGCTGACAGATGTCAACCCTCAAAATGGAGGAGGGAAAAGATATTCCTCATTAATTCTCTCACAGCAGAGATGAACCGAAGCAAATGACATCTTGGGTGAGATGTTTGGTTTTGTATGCCAGAAGTACCTCTTGTTTTTCCTGTAAACTCTTGACCTATGGCTGTAGACACTGTAAGCCTCAGCAGCTTGGGTTGATGCACAGCAGTGAGGGATGCAGGAGCTATGTGGACATCAAACTGATTTGTTTCTATGGAAACAAGTAGATTTCACCACGTTATGGGAAAGTAGGAGGGGGAATTATCCCTCTGGGCCTGGTTCTGGTTCTCACATTGGATTGGTTGCTGCACTGCAGTCGTAGAGCAGCAGCCCATGAAGGGATTATCTGTCTAGTCAGTGATCCCAACTAGGGAGAGAAGCACGTGGATCCAACCTACTCCCTTTGCAGACTTCCTCAGCAGGGATGACACAAGGCACTGTCACGATATGCAAGGACTCCCAGGATCACAGCCCTCCATCCCACTTAGAACCAAAGAATTAACCTTGGTTACTCATAGCCAGAAAGCAGGCCTGTACCACAATACAGACAGCCGTGACAGTATCCTGCCCAGAATTTTCAGTGAGGATGGCAAAGCTGATGAACATACTTTAGCACACCTTCTTCTAGGCAAGGGCTGAGAAGTATTTATGGTGTCTACAAAAACTGGTGCTGTATTTAGTGTACTGCTTTCAAGAAGCCCCAGTACCTGAAGTCCTGTTACTAGGGATGATGAAGGAATCAAAGCATAAATATAAACCTTGATCAAAAGGTTCAAATAAGAGCAATACTTCTAAACCCTATATATTCCTAGTGGTCTGTATTACTGAGTCAGTATGAATGGACCCTGTGCCCTTGTGCAAGGTTCTAGTGCTAGCTTTTCAAGAGGGACCTACCTATTTAGGTCTCAGCAATTACTCTGAGAGGAAAGGCTTAGATTTCTACAGTGTGTGTGTGTTTAAGCTTCTTGCCAGGATATTCCCTTGTCTATTCTCTTTTTCCTCTCCTACCAATGTAGCACAGGAGCTGTGTAACCTCTAATGGAGAGAAATTTCATTTGCTTGGTTTCTGTCCCTCCTTACTGTATACAGGGACTTCAGTACATATTATGTAAACTGAGTTAGGGATGGAGTGCAGCTCTATGGGAAGTTCGTGCTTTATGCTTTGTAATGCAGCCAGTGAATTGATGGGATGTTGTAACCCTTGGTGATGGGTTTGCACGGGTGCAGCAGAAGAATGTAGCAACATCTCTGCCTTACTGTCAGTCACACAAAAAATATATAGTGCACCTTGAAAGTCAGGCCAGATCCTGCTGTAAGGTCTACCAAGCATAAAGCTAGGGTGTACTAGCCTTCCTTGGAATTACTGTAGACAGACAGCAGCAGAAATCCCTGGGGCAAACTCTTGGCTGTACCAATTTACTCTGTGGCCTGGCAGGCCTCCAGGCCATTGAGTAAAAGTGTAATACCTAAAGTATAAGAATACTTTTGACCTCCTTGGATGTCTCATGCCCTATGGAAACAGTTACAGCCATGCAGCTCTGTAGTTCTGCATCAAATCAACTTGTGTACAGAGGCTACAGTGCAGCCATGACTTGGCACAATGCATACAGCTGTCTTCCAGATTTTGATGTACCCTGAAGCTAGTGGAGTGTGAAATAGAAAAATCATCCCAAAGGATTCAAATAAAAATAAACAATAGAAAAACTCTTTATCTCATCCTGCTGCTTCCGGAGACCTGCCCAGAAGCATGTGCAGGAGAAGGACTGAATGAGATACAAAGAAGGGAGATATGGAAAGAATGAATGAGAAAGGGACTGACTGCAATGACTCTTGGGAACCAGTCTGTGCAGTCAGAGATAAGCCAGAAAAGCAGAATTTAGTGCACGCTGGTAGAGATTTAGTGCACTCTGGGAGAGGTAGAGGAGAGAGCTGTTCCTAACCAAGCATTTATGTAAGAATTGCTGTGCACTTTCCTTTTTGCTTTTTCAGTGTTTATAAAGGTGCTGCAGGCTGAAGTCTGAATGTGGCCACAACAGCTGGATTATCAGTGATGCGAGGAAGCATTACACAGGTTCTATCGCCTCTCTATTTATCTGAGCCCTCTCAGCCCACACTTGACTCAACAAATGTGTTCTAAATGGGGTAAACTCATTCTTGATTAAGACTTTGATATTCAAGACATGTGGGTCCTACCAGAGACCCACAAAAGCGCATAAATAGGAAAGTGCATTTCGGTAAACAAAAGGCTTTATCCTGTTCTGTAGGAGAGTGATGTATGCTCTACTAAAAATTGCCAAGATGACACAGGGAACAGTACTGGCAATTGTCACCTATGTGTATCTAGATTGGTGATCAAGTAATTGTGCTGTGTCCTATGACAAGAAAATCCCTATGGCTGAGATGGAAGGTCATTCAGCTTCTCTCTCTTCGTGGCATGTTGCTTAGTCCCAAATGCCAGTGAAACAAACCCCACTGTTATGTTTGTTCACAAGAACTGGATTTGACTTGCCAGACTTACTGTATGTAGGTTTTCAAACAGCCAGCCATGCAGTTTTTCTATGGATGTGGATTCTCTTGGAGGGGGCTGTTTCCTTAAAAAATTCTTGTCTTTTTGGCAAAGTTCACCTTACTGAGTAAAGTGAAAACACAGCATGGGAAAGATGCAGGAGTGCTCCAGAACACCACACATCCTGGTCAGTGCTGAAAGGGCCAGAGGAAACAAAACAGAAAGATAATTACTGTGAGAATCATGTCAGTTCTGGAGCCAGATGTGTGTGTGTACAATTTCTACACTTTTTTTTCTTACGGTAAATTAGCATAGTTGCTGTCTTTTAATGTTTGAAGACCAGAGTGCATCAGTCTGCACAAAACCTTAAAGACATCTTGGGCAGAACACCCCTCACACTTGCTGGAGACCTGTGCTGGTATCAACTGCAATGCTGTGCAAAGCAATAGAACTCCTCAAACCAGATAGGGAAATAGGAGAAGATGCAAATTTCAGAAGTTTATCTCTCATTCATTATTTATCCCCTTTGACTCTTGTCTGAAAATGAACCAGTAGTATGCTATAAATGGGTCCAACTTATACTAGCATTTGTGCCTTGCTCTGCTCAAACAGCACTTGTAAAGTTTATAAGACAGTCTCCAGGAGCTCACCTTAGATGCAGCAATCTCCCAAACTTGAGAAGAGGTCTGCTTGGCCCTTTGTGGTTACTGATCTGGAGAGCTCTATTGGGGGGAAATGGATAGGTGTTGGAGATGCTGTTTGAGTGCCAAAACTACTTAACAAAGCAACTGTAAGTGTTCAGAGTCAGCACAATAGTGTTAACCTCCCTTTGCACAACTGTAAATAGTAACTGAAGGTACAAGGCAGTGGGAAGCCTTCTCTTTAATTTCTTTGTTTCTGATACCATGTATATTATGATGACACTCATGAACTATTGCCTGTCTTTATTTTTCACAATTGTATTCTTGAATAATGAATCATTGTGCACAATAATATTGCCAGTATGCTGGAATGTGGTATACTTACAATAGATCTTTATTTCTATACGTATCCATTGTGTGACAAATATCAATTGTAGCCTAAAAAATTATATTCTTCTAAGTGCTTATGGAATTGCTGTCTTTCACTGTGGGTCAAGGCTAGGCATGCTGTTGTGCTGTGGAAATTGGCAGATAAATGACACACATCCTCTGGTTTAAACTTCTTGTGAGTGTAGATGTGCTAACCTTAATGGGAAAAAAAATGTGACTACCTAGGAATGAGACTTGTCATGTGATAATGAGTCTGTAGGACTGGTGTCCAAATTCAAGTGATGCAGCATTAAAAGATGAAAGCTAGGGCAGAAAAAACCAGTTAGATAGCAGGTTGATGTGTACTTTTGTTCATAGTGCACTGGCTTTTAAGCGTTCCTTGTTCATGTTGGCCTCTCCTGGGTTTCTTAATTTGAGAAGCACTTTTGTTCAGGGAAGGTAAGAGCTCATAGAGGCCGCAGGAAAAGAAAGTCTAAATCTGCAGCCCTCTTGTTAACCTACTGGTTGCAGAAGATGGAACAAATTTGTCTTTGTTTTTTGCCCAGTGTCTGAGTTACAGAACTCCTTCTGAATGTATTTGAATGTCACTTGAATGGTCAGACCAAGAAGGTGCTCTCAAGGGCAGTTCCTGTATCTACGTTCCAGTAAAACTAGATGATGGCTGTTCGGAAGAAGCATGAGGCTTGAGTCAGTGCTTAAGAAATGGAAAGCTACCACTTCTGAGGTGTTTGTTTTAGCACTCAGTAAGATTAATAGCAAGTATTTTTAGTCTTGAAGATGTTCTGTGGTTAACATGTTCTATAGATGTCAGCCTGTGTTTTAAGGATTTGAGACGTGCTGGAATATGTTTGAAAACATAGCTGTTGTGAGTGCTGCAAGATGAAGTGCTGTTCAGAGATTTATAAGCTGTTCATAGAATGTGGCCTGTATGAAGATGTGCATGGCAATCAGTGCAATGATCAGAAGTTATATATCAAAGGTACTGATACTTCTAGATTGCCTCAGGATTCTTGTAATTCATTGTGCCATGATGAGCTAGTGAAGAACTCTTCATCTAGATGTGTGTGAATGATGAATGTTCAACTATAAGACCTGACAGATGAAATGAAGATAATTCTAAGTATTATTTTCAACAGGAGCAGGTCTGAACTGTTTAACCAGACAGTAAAATCCATAGGGACATATTTTCTGCTGTATATTGACATAGTGCTTTGTGCAGTTCTGATTGAATTGCTCTCCCTGAGCACCACCAGAACACAGGAAATAACAAACACTGCGTTTAAAAAAAGCAAACAGCCATGTGAAATTGTGGAGGCTCTGTGAATCTTAATTTTCTGAAACTAATATAATCCAAATTGGGGATTAATCACATCCCTTAATACCCTGTTTGTCTGTGGGTGTTTAATAAGAAATCAAATTGAAATTAAATGATCAGATGGTGGTGTTCATTCTTCTGTTCTTTGAAACTACTTTTATGTCTTCATAAGCTGTTGTTTTGGCTTTTTAATGGAGGCTTTACCTTCTCTAGTGCATTCTAGAATTAAAGAATCTCCAAGGGCTGGCAAACAGTAAACTTGAGGGTACTGTATTGGCACATCTAGACTGAAACTTGATTCCTCTTTCAAAGCCCTCTATCAAGATCTTTGTAAGCCTTCCTGGAGGGAGGGAAAGGAAGTGGTTGTAGAAGCATTTGGTTTGTCTTCGATTTAGAACAAGAGATGGTGCCATGGGCTCGGTTCCATTCATGGCTGATGACTTCTGTTGCAACTTCAGCAAAGACTACAACCACGCATGAAAAAGCTTGGACTCAGAGTTCTTTAAGAAATCCAGATTACCAGTGGATGAAGGAGGTGAAAAAACACTTTAATTCTGCAGTACAAAGAATAACTTGTGAACAAGGCTTAATAAACCAGAGGCAAAATTAATTTTAGAGTCCAGGAGTCCTAGCTGCCTGTGAATGGACAAATGCTCTTAGATTCTCCTATATTTGTATTTTCTATTTATCTATCTGAAATTAAACTCTTGCTGGGTGGAGCCCTGAGCTCATAAAAATGCATTTGTAGTGCCCTGGCTGTGTAAATGTAAAGTTGCATGATGTCAAGATTGCCTTAGTATGTGTCTGACGTATTTAGATTTTCTCTGAACATTGCTCCACAGTAACTGCTTAATTCTTTTCCATCCCTCATATTTTTTTTCACTGTTGCATTACTAATGCAGCTTTGAGCCCAAATCTGTACTTTAATGCAGCTCTACATACTAAAATAGAAATAAGACTGGAAGGGGTGATGTGGTTGGGCCTGCCCTGAGGTAACTAGTCAAGAACATGTGTAAGCATTTCAGAAGTGTGCAATGCAAAATATAACAATAAATCGTTTTTCAGGTCATTTCCCTGCCTGAACTTCTCCAGACTGAGACTCCTCAGGATTAACATCCTCGGTTTAGAATAGATCTGTCACTGCTTAGACTAAGAATTTACCCACCTCAACATGTTCTATCTGACAGTAGTTAATGTGAGTGTGTAATTCTTACAATAACTGAGGGTTTGGGTGATGTACCTGATATGAGCCTAGTTTTCCAATTCTGATACAGTGCTTGGAATTGCTTTGCTGGAATTGATACCTTAATATCTTGATAGGGAATTTTGGGTCAAATAAATAAGCAAAAAGACACAAGCAAATGAAGTATTTATATTCCCTGAATACAACTTCTCCGTTTCAGCTGCTACTTTGCTGTGTTTTCTGAATGAAGCCTAGAAGAAGTGGCACAGTGTGGTATTCCTGCCTAAAAGTGTAGGAAATAAAATGTTGCCAACTTCTGCGTGTTGCAAGCAAAGCAAGAAAAATATTTTCAGTTCTTAAGATAACAAAGTGAAGAAGGAAAATGGGGGGCTGCTGTTCTCAACCTAATTGAGTAACATTTCAGGCACAAAGTCTTGTACAGCGATGTACAAGATAATGAGGCTGTTCTTGATGTCATGCTACAGGCTGCCTTGTCTTACAAGTAGAATCCCTGCTACCCTTGTTACTCCAGCACTCATAGCCTTATAGCATGTTACTTCTGAAAACTTAATCCATCTTTCTATTTCCTCCCCAGCCTTGCTACCATACAATTCCTGTTTTGGAATTGAATAAGTCAATTTATGCAACCCTTGCCTGCCTAAGTCATTTGGCACATGGCTGTTCTTATATATCATTTCCCAGTTTTGACTTAATTTCATCACTTTTTGCTGCTCTTTCTGGAGTAGTGTGTGTAGATCTTTCCCTTGGCTCCTGGACTGGGTGTGTTGTTCATGCCACACATGCTCTGTTGGTTTAGTTTATTTACAGAAGCAATTCATTATGCCTACTGCAAGAGGGCGGGCAGGACTCCTGCATGGTCTTCTTGGCACCCAGCCAACGTGCTACTGAATTTATTAATCCTTTCCTTTTAGTGTTTATGATCTGAAAAGCTTAGATGTAGCAGGAGGAGGAAAGAGCGTGTCCCAAAGACTATAGAGAGAAAGGAGATGAATAAAAAATAGGAAGTAATAGAAATACAATAGGGGGATATTGCATCAATTTGTTTTTTACAAGGCATTTTGGCTGTAACTCCTGATAAGAGTCAAGCACAGAGAAAAAAGTTGAACTGTGTGTCTCCCCTGATAGTTTATGGGTAAGAACACACGTTTGTTTTCTGGTATTGGGACCAAATTGCACATATCTTCACTCAAAGTGGCACTAATATTGTTGACCTAGGTCACTGGATTTGGCTGATGGATTTGTTTTGTCTTGTGTGAGAACTTAGTGTTTTTTCCTTGGAACAGGAAACAAATGCTCAGTTAACTTAACAAATTTGATCCTTTTTTAATACTGGAACCCAGATGCCATGTAGGTTTTCCATATACCTTTGTCCTAAGTCTTTGCCTTAGTAGCTGTGACAAGGACAGCAGAAAAATCAGGATTTTGGCTGAAGCAGAAAGCTTCAGGAAAACATGGAGCACAACATGAGTGGAATCTTAATTCCTAGAGGGCTTACGCTTGTAAATGCAAGTGGTGCTTTTCCTGCAGGAAAGCAGGATTTGGTACTGCAAGTCAGAGATCAATAACTATTGTCTCAGTATGCTAGAATGGGAATCTATAGTAATAGGATGCCTTTTGCTCAGGTGGAGTAAGTTCAAAATAAGTCAGTGCTGTTCAGATGAGTTTGTTCTGCTAAAAACTGATGCTGGGGTAGGACTCTATCACATATTGACTGCAGACATCTATAGGAATGCTGCTGAGATGGCAGAAAGCTGCTAGAATGATGCAATACCTAAAAGATTTCAGGGTTAATCCCACAGGAATGGGAAAATAGAGCTGTATTATTTGAAAAACAAATGAAAGACAAACCCTGGTTAACTCTTTGTACTTCTGGAAAACCTAAAGTAATGAGAATGGATCCCAGTCTTGTGTTAACTGGGTAGAGTTAACAGAACTGGTAGAGTAATGGGACCAGAGGTCTCATTTCTCCAGACTTAGTAATTTACAGGAGATATTTTTATTTGAGATGTTGGAGATAGTAGGATGACTCCTTGCTGTTCTTTCACTGGAAGGTACTCTGTGGTTTTTGATGATACCAATCCATTGATCTCCCCACAGATAGAGAACTACTTTTATAGCTGAGGAAAAATAAATACAGAGTAGAAGAACTCGCATAGGATTGCATAGGAAATCAGTGGCCAAACCAAGACCCCAAACAAAACTGCTCAAGTCTTTGTGTTAAAAGCTCATTCCTCATCCTTATTTCCATTTGTCAGTACTAAAATCATATAGGACTTAGAGTAAGATGCTCAAAATGAAGAGCCCTGAATGTCTCAGTCACCAGAACAGTCAGTCACTACTGAATTAGCAAAATTACTCACCAGCACAGCTGTCAGGGGAGGGAGAATTGTGTGCCAGAATCACAGCAATGTAGGTAGGACTTCTTTTAATAAAGAATACTATATTCATGCTGTAGGAACCATGTTTTGAGGTGATGGGTCTCCCACTGGGCAAGGAAGCTATCAATTGTATTTTCAGAAATGCTGAGTGGCTCTTGAAGACCCACGTGGGGCTGAGGACTTGAAAACCAGGCCAGAAACTATCAAGGTCATCAGCAGATGCAGTGAGCAGGCCTAGCTTTGATCAAAACACTTGTATTTGGAAAAACAAAAAGCAAAGGAGGATTTGTGGGTTGTGGTTAAGTCAGCATTTGGAGAAGAGCAGTGAAAGGCTTCCTTCCTTTGAAGGATTTGAAGTACACAACAAATCAGGATTCTTCTGAATATAGAAGGAAACTGCTGCTATTGCCTTGGCAATACTTGTGTCTTCTAGTTAGCCAGGAGAAACCCTGGGTGGAGGCAAGCCTTTGCTGCTGTTGATTCTTTCAGATGTATCATATGGTGTTTGCACACTGGAACAATGTGGTGCCTTCTCAAGCCCCAAAGTGCAGGATGTGAGAGGATTTTGTTGTAGTTTAGGTAATTGTATTTTGTCAATAGGAGACATGCTCGTTTTTGGGCTCTGCTTCAACTTCTTTTCCTGATGAAAGATTATTCTTGTTAGCTAGCTTGGAATTTCAGCTGGAGCTATAGCTGCTACAGACAGGATTAGAGGGGATGTGCTGCGAGAATAGGCTTCTTCACAACAACAGCTCTTACCCTTTTGAGGAGGAACACTTGGGGTTTTAGTGCACTAGACTTAGTGTTTCCCTGGCTGAGACTCCTTGTTAGAATCCATGTAAGAAGAAACACTGTGAAAAGGGAAGGAAACAATCATTCACTCATGTGAAACTTCCTGTTTCATTTCAGGGACTTTCTGCCACGTGGATCTGGCATCGTAACCAGACGCCCGCTGGTCCTGCAGCTGGTAAACGCCAGCACAGGTATGTGAGCTGCTTCCTCTGTGTGTCCAGCCAGATTGCTGTCTTAACCAAGAAAAGTCTTATTTGATCAAGGGCACTGCTCAGTATGGAAAAAATAACAGTTCTCCCCAGAATGGCGTGCAGCTGGTTTTCAGTTCTCTCTGGTTAACGTATGATGGATGCATTAAGTGTTAAGAAGCAAATTGCTGCTTAATTTTTTGGGTTTAATTTGTTAGGAAAGGCTATGTGCACACACTTATCACAATTTTCCTTTACCTATGCAACTGTGACTGTTATATGTGGATAAGACTTAAAAGCCAGATGACCCAGCTGATGATCTGCTGAAGTAAGAAGGCGAGATGAATTAATCTCTGGGAAAACACTGGGATCTGGAGGAGAAAGACTATGGAGTTCTATGGCCGGTCTTTTGGGCCATTGAATGGTTTTGCTGCTTACTTGCAGGATATTCTTATTACCATTCCTCTTGACAACTCATGGATGAGATCTTAACTTACATTAAGTGAATGTTTTGAGGTATTCTTCCCCTCTTGTGAGGTGAACTGGATCTATCCATGGCAATCCCCTTGCCTACAAGTAAGGAGATAATTTGGCTTGTAGGAGACTTTAAAATTTGAAGCAGAGTCCAAGTTCTGAATACCAAGGTATCTCCCAGTGTACCTGTGGAAGTCACCACTGCTGCAGGCAGGTGCATGCTGAGTTTGTTTAGTATCAGTAGAGAAGGTCCTGAATCATTACTTGAATGAAAATGAGAGGATGCCACCTCAGCTGAGACAAAAGCTGGATTGTGAAGATGTTTGGCTCAACTGAATTCTCTCAGACATTGATCAGATAATGTGACTACAGTAACTTTAGTGCCAACCTGCCAGCTCCTTGTGGGAAAACAGGCTTCATCCCTTCAACTGTTTTTTGTTTTGTTTTGTTTCAGGACACAATGTTTTCATTACACTCTGAGTGTTTCTGTGGTTTCAGTGACTATTTCTGACTTTCTGCTTCTGTTTAAATAGAATATGGTGAGTTCCTACACTGCAAAGGAAAGAAATTCACTGATTTTGAGGAGGTCCGTTTGGAGATTGAGGCGGAAACGGATCGTGTTACTGGCTCAAACAAAGGGATTTCCCCTGTTCCCATCAATCTTAGAGTCTACTCTCCCCATGGTGAGTCTGAATGCAGCATCTGGGTCAGGAGCTAGGTGGGGCAGGTTGCTGCTTTGTCATGAAGTTAAGACAGATGAACAGATGAAATGAAGTGTACTTGATTTTGACTGTAATCACCATAAGCCTGGGCCATGCTGTACCAAACTGCCAGCCTTTGCAGTATGGCTAAAACATGTTTGCCTGTCAGCTGAAGGTTCTGACTGCTAGCAGAACTTCTCCTTGAAGTAACTGATATCTATGCAGAAACTTGTTCCTGAGAGTGTTCCTTTCCATCAGTATGGGCATTATAGTGAAGAGCTGCTGTATCTCCCCTCCCTGCTCTCTGATGCTGCTTTACTGGGCAAATAAACTGAAAAAAAATAATGGGGAGTGTCTGTCTTGAACATTTTTCTTCAGTTTGTATGTAAATACATACTTTATATAGTTCTCTCCAGGTAATGCATATGTCATATGGCCCTGATCTTAGTGGAAGAGTTCTGCTTACACAAGGGAGCGACACAGGCCCAATTTTGTCACCTCTTTAAATGTGAACAGCTGTATGGGCATTTTTTTAGAAAGCAGTAGCTCAGTGCTATGTAACATTTGGTTGGGTGGAACTTGTACTTGATTTTTAGTTGTATTTTTTTCTCTCAGCAGAACAATTAAACAGTTTCAGGACTCTGTATTGTAGTCCTTCAGGAAAAGGCTCAGCTGACTTTGATAGGAGCCTTCCTTGAATAAGGATGGCAGGATTGAGCTCTTCAATACAGAGGATTATTCTGAAGGAGTAGAACCAACTCTTCTGACTCTCCAATCTTTGTTATGGAGTGAAAAATACTGTCATCTCCTCCATTTCAGCGTAGCATATGTGGAAAGACTTTGAGAGAATAGTTTCCCTGATCAGGGTGAAAACAAGTGATTTAATGGGAAAGGTGATGAGATCCCTGATAAACACAGCTAGTAAGAACTAGCAACTAGTTCTTACTAAGCAGTGACAAAATGGAACTAGAAAGGTCTGTGTGTGCTTCTGTTATGCCTATTGTATATTGGCGACATTAAAGCTAAAGGTGGTGCTTACAGCTCACACCATTCCTTACCTAAACACTCCCTTGTGCTATCTCCTGTTTCCTCTGTCTAGTCCTGAACCTGACCTTGGTGGATCTCCCGGGTATGACAAAAGTCCCAGTAGGGGACCAGCCCCCTGACATCGAGTTTCAGATTCGAGATATGCTCATGCAATTTGTCACCAAAGAGAATTGCCTCATCCTGGCAGTATCCCCAGCCAACTCTGATCTGGCCAACTCTGATGCTCTGAAGATTGCAAAGGAAGTGGATCCTCAAGGTAAATATCTCTTAATTTAGCATGATATTGCTAGACAGTGGTCTGATTTTTCCTTTTACCTTTTGGTTGTGATTAGCCCAGCAGCCGTGGGCTCTTGTCTGTCTTGGGTTGTGTCATCACCAACACATTCTTCTGAAAGGTGTTAGGGAATGTTAGCAGTTACTATAAGGGAATTTTCGGTATTTCCATTTCTTCCTTTGTCTGAGCCCCATTGCTGGAGAGGTGAAGGATTTCCTTCAGTCATCTGCATTCTGCCTGGAGAAAAGTAGGAAAATTTGGACTGTATTTCCTCTCTGCTGTGGCAGAGCATGTGCTTGTTTCATCAGGATATAAGTGAGAATGGAGATGAATTTTTGTCTGTTTTGCTTTCATGGCCTCTTGGACCTGATGGGAATTGTAATGTTTGAGTTGAAGCCCCTGAGTTGCCAAGTTGGGCGAATCTGTAAGTTCTGTGAACAGAGGAAAATATTAATGAGTTGTGTTTTCCACAGGGCAACGCACTATTGGAGTCATCACTAAGCTGGATCTTATGGATGAAGGAACTGATGCAAGAGATGTATTAGAAAATAAATTACTTCCTCTTCGTAGAGGTCTGTTTCCTCATGCTTTTTCCATTATCTCCTTCCTCTATTTTTTTTTGTCTGAGGTGTCCTGGCCTCATCCCCTTCCTCCAGTATATCCCCTTCCTGCAGCATCTGTTACACTTGTAGTTAAAACATCTCTGTTCTAAGATGAAACTGAGAAAAGCTGGGAAACAGGGATCAGTCACACTATTAATAGGAACTTTTTGGTATGTGTACCTTGGTAAGAGATCCTAGCAGAAGCAGAGCCTTATGGTTTTATCTTTACTTTCTTTTTCCTTACTTCTTTTAATAAAGCAAGCTGCAGAAATGGAACTTCTATCCAAAAGACTTCCCTCATCTTTTATCTAGATGAGATTGCCAAGGATTGAGACTGGGATGTGCTTTGTGATTGAGGGAACAGTAATAAATAAGCTAATTCTCAGTTGCATAGTCATCTTTGTCCTCATACCAAAACATCAGAACCTGGGCTGTTCAGAGGAAATACTAGTTTTAAGCTCTTCTAGTTGGTTCTTAACTATGTGTTACCAGCTAGGTAACTTCCTTCCCATTCCAAGTCCTGTTTACATTCTCATCCTTGCAGCCTCCGGATCTCTAACCCCACTCTTCTTACAGGTTACATTGGTGTAGTGAACAGAAGTCAGAAGGACATTGATGGCAAGAAGGACATTCAGGCGGCTCTGGCTGCAGAGAGGAAATTTTTTCTCTCCCACCCTGCCTACAGACACATGGCTGATCGCATGGGAACCCCCTACCTGCAGAAAGTACTGAACCAGGTACTGTCAGCAGTGAAGCACTGCTGCCTGCTGTGTCAGAAGAATGGCTAGGCTGGCTATCAGGGCTCTTCTGAGGTGGAAGAACATAGGCAAAGTTAAAACTTGTGGTCAACAAACTGATAAATACTTCAAATTGGTTTTCTGCAGTGAGACTTGTGAAGATTCATTAATTCATCCTCTTCTGCATCATAAAAGGCATTTTGGTACCGACTCTGAAGTGTTTCCTGACTTGTTTCACTGTATCAGTATTACACACATTAAAGCCAATAATGGAGGTTACACAGCAGGGGCAGAGAGGTGCATTATCCTCTCAGTGATACTGGTGCAAAAACAATAGTTGGTTCATTGCATTTCCACTATCAGAATACGAGCTCTTTCTGACTGAGCTGAAAGATAACTTCTGAATTTCTGTTGGTCTCTATACCTAAGAGTAAGCTGCAAAGACTGATTTAAATGTGATAGTGGTAGTCATTTTCCCATCTATTAAGACTGTCTTCTTTCCTAGCTCCTACAGTAGCAACTTATTGTCGCTTCCCTCGAAATATTTCCCTAAGTGAATAATTATTTTGTCTTTTTTCCTCCTACTTATCTTTAAACTGGAGTTTTCTGCAGCTATGCTCTGTGGAAACTCTATTAGAGATTCATCAGTGTTTTGGCTCCTTCCACCTTGCCTTGTCACCCTTACTCTTGAAGAAGGGCTTCACCACCACCCTGGGTGTCAGTGGTGTGCTAATCTGAAGACAGAATAACCTTTACCTCGGTGTAAATAGCAAGTGCTAATACTTCCATGAAGCTTATTCTTGGGTTGGAGCCAGTAGTATGAATGGGAGTTTTATACCAGACTAGAAGGTAAAATGAAGAATAGAGGGGTGCAATATGTGGGAGCCTGGGAGATGGGACACACCCAGCTCAGAGCTGGTATTTGTCCTGGGCTTGACTTTTTATTAGGACCACTCAAAAGGACTGAACAAAGAAGAGAGGAGCATTCCTCTTCATTTTGTAATGTGGAGGTAGCAAAGTCTTTAACCACATGGAGGTTTAGTATTATCTTAAACCTTCTTCTTGTGCAGCAATTGACCAACCACATCCGTGACACCCTGCCAGGGCTGCGGAACAAGCTCCAAAGCCAGCTTCTCTCCATTGAGAAGGAGGTGGAGGAGTACAAGAACTTTCGCCCTGATGACCCTGCTCGCAAGACCAAAGCTCTGCTTCAGTAAGTGGCCTCAGCTACATGTCCTTCCCTGAAGATGACTGCTCAGCTGTGACTTCATGCTCTTTGCTTTCTTTCAGAATGGTCCAGCAGTTCGCTGTGGACTTTGAGAAACGCATTGAAGGCTCTGGAGATCAAATTGATACCTATGAGCTGTCAGGAGGAGCTCGGATTAACCGCATCTTCCATGAGCGTTTCCCCTTTGAGCTGGTGAAGGTACTGCTTTCCTGTGCTGCTGACATTCACTTTGCCTTCTGGCCTGTTATCTGTTACCTCTTCTGTCTGTCTCCTCCTTTTTGTATCTTTCATCATCTGTGTTTCCTTTTGACTATTTTTTTCCATGTTTTTCCTTTTATCACCTTTTTTACTGATTCAATCTTTTTTATTGCAGCTTTCCCATAGTATTGACCTTTCCTTTAGTCCCTGTCCTTATGACAGAACTTAACTTTCTCTTAGTTAAATGACAACATCTCTTTGGCTTAATTCCTAAATGCTAAATTAAATGTGCAAAATTACTTCCTTTAACACAAACAGTAGTAAATTAAGGACAAAATGTCCTTGCAGATACATTAGGTCAAAGCCACTTTGACTGAATTTCACATGGTATGAATTGTGCTCAAACTTTTGCCATGCTTAAACCCAAACACCAGCCTAGACCTAAATTTGCCCTAATAGATATGCAAGAAGCAGGAAAAAGGATGTAGGTATACCTGAGATTACTTCTGTCTGTCCCTTTTCAATATCCTAGAGATAGAAACAGTGTAGAAGCTCTTCTGTCATAACAGTTGAAGAATATTTATATTGAATGATAGTTTTCTTGGCTGGCAAAGTACACTAACCTGATCAGAATGGCTATGGGGAAACTCTTTTTAATGTCAGTTGGAACAGTCTCAAGAGCCAAATCATTCCACTCCTGGATTTTCTGTATTTTGTTTCCCATTATTGCATTTGAATAAGACAAGAGCTTTTAGTGAAATACAAGAGCCTGCCTTGTGTTGGATAGTACATTTTTGTATGCCAATTGTAAATCTATTTGATGTTAACTGAAAAAACAGCTGCCAGGACCTCATGCTAAATCCTGAGAGAGAAAGCAGTTTGTTTTAGAAAGCAATCTAGCACTTCAGTCCTATTGCTTTATCTCAGAAAAGCTCCTTGGGAGCTGCTGGGGCTTGGCATCTGTAAATGTACCCTTAGCTATTCATATTTGTCCAGGATGTCTGTATTGGCAATAGAAGCTTTATGGCTAGACGCTGTGTCCAAAACTCGATCTGAAATCTCATCTGTCACATGATAGTGCTGGCATGGGACCTCTTCTCTGTAAAGCATGCTGTTGTGTGTCCTGGGGTTGTGCAAATAAGGATCAGACAGTTTCTGATAAAATTCTCTCTTGGTGCAGATGGAGTTTGATGAGAAGGAGCTGCGGCGGGAGATTAGCTATGCCATCAAGAACATCCATGGTATCAGGCACGTATCACACGCTAGGCAGACCATTGGCTGCATAGCCTTGTAAATACCTCTAGAGCTTCCGAATGGAGTTGAAGACTTCTGAGGTACGGTAGGTCAGCCAAAGGGGAGGGCTAACCTCCTTGGACCACCCTGGTAGCTTGAGTCTGGGAGTGGGGATAATCATCCAAGTCAGTTGGCTTTTCTCTTCCCATGTGAGAGTCACCGGAGCCTAAAAGGTAAAACTGCCTTGGTGACTGGATATTTTCCCTCTCCTTCTTGTGTCTTGACATAAGAAAGGACAGAAAGAGGGATGCAAGCTCATAGTACTCCTCCATTTAGTTTAAAATGTTGATTTTCACTTCTTGCCTCCATACTAACCAACAGCTAGTTGTTCAAAACAGTTGTTGGTACTGAGCACCTCCTCCCCAGGAGATCTGAGGGACCATTGAGGTGCTCATCACCAGGATCCCTATGGCTGCAGGATGCAGTTAGTGAACATGCTTTTGTTCCCCTAAGCAGAGGTTAGCTGTCAGAAACCACAGCCCTGGGTCCTTGTCACGCTACTCCTGGGAAAGGTGTGCAGGACCTGGCACCAGACAGAGTGCTTCCTGCGTGCTGAGATGGGAACAAATACTGACCTAGATGTGTTTTCAGTCCTCTCTTTTGCTCAGTCCTCAACTGAGCTTGATAAAGGGAATCAAACGTGTTAGTGTCCTAATCATTCAGAAAGTCTTTTAGAAAAGGCCTCCCTTAGGCCTGGTGGCTGAGGTGAAAGATTGACCTGGCCATTGCTGTCCAGCTGGGATCCATTTTGCCCTCAGCACCTCCTTCCTGGGAGGTGACAAGCATCCTGTGTTTCCCATGGACTCCAGTCAGGGCTTGTCTCAGGGATATGTCCTTCCCCAGCCCCACATGGCGGGTGTCAGTGATGGTGGTGCCTGCTCCAAGATGTGTGTGTAATGCTGTGACATTCTCCTTGCCCCTTCTCCCCCTCCTGCCTTGTCTTGTCCCCACCCTGGGTGTTTAGAACCGGTCTCTTCACACCCGACATGGCCTTTGAGACCATTGTGAAAAAGCAGGTGAAGAAGATTAAAGAACCTTGCCTGAAATGCGTGGACATGGTCATTTCGGAGTTAATCAATACCGTTAGACAGTGCACCAAGAAGGTAACCAGAGGCAGCATGGAGCTGGCACCTTCCACCCGCTCGCTGGCTGCCACACAGCATTGTGACCTGGGCAGGGACTTGCCTGCAGCCACACTCGGTGTTTCTAACCACCTCCTCAGCATGACTAGACCTGAGCGGTACCAGCCTGGGGCGATCCAGCCAACAAGCCAAACAGGAAGGGAAGTGCTGTGGGACATGGGCCATGGCCCTGCTCCCTGTATGGTTTGAAGCTGAGGGGTGCTGGAGATGTCCCTGCCACCCCTCTGTAGCATGGTTCCTTCTAAAATCAAGAGTATTTATGTGGCCACATTTGACTTAAATTTAGTATCTGGGTTTATTTTCTAAGATAGAAACTGGGGATTTAAGTTTTGACCCCTCTGTTCTTGTAGAAGTGAGAGGTTTAATCCCAAACTAGGCTTTGGGTGCTGCTGAAGGGGACATATGGGGCTGAACTTAAGAGGCTGTAGCAGTTATACCTGTGGGCTGTATTGCAGGGTAATGTTCCTGTGGTGTTTGGCTTGGATTCTGGTTGGCTTGGTCCATATCCTGCTCTGGAAAAGCAGCACATGGCTGAGAAGCAGCAAGTTAGAAATGTCCATCAGCCTCTGGGGACCTCATGCTCTCTGAGAGGGCCTCGGATTTTGTTCTCGTGGGTCCATACTGGCATCTGTTGGGGCTGAGAAGGGGAACTGGCTTTGATTCTGCCCTTTGGGTATGGCAGCTTTTGTTTCTGAGGCTGGGGTTGAAAGGCAAGATAAGAACTTGATTTGTGCCATTCCTCTCAGCCATGGCTTGCTGCTTCAGGCAGGGCTAGGTGCTGGTGAAATGGCACCTGTTAGGGTGGTGGTGTGGGCACTGGAGACTGGACTCGCCACTGGCTGTTCAGGTGCAGGTAATGGTCGTTGCAGGAGGTGTCTGGAGAGTCTGACACCCTGTCTCTGCAAGGGTGGGGGAAGGTGCCTGAGTGGTGATACTTAACATCACTTGCAGAAATGCCTGGTCCTTAGGGCCAAGAGCCTCTGTAGAAGGGCTCAGGCATGCAGGCACGTGTTTCACCCCCCCAGGACAGACTGGGAAAGTAAAGTGGGGGCAGTGAGAGATTGCTCAGGTTTCTAGAGTGCTGGAGGAGCTTCCTTTTCCTGTCCTGCTGTCCTCTCTTGGGGTATGTGACTGTGGGGAGCACCCAGAAAATTGCCATTAGAGCCTGGCGACAGGTAAGCACAGGCCCTCGGGCTGCCAAGTATCCAGAGTCGCCTGCTGACTGGGTCAGAGGGGCCCTCCTTTTTCATGCCCTCTGAAGCTTCTCTTGATTTGTTCTCCATCCATCAGTTGCTATTCAAAATTTCCCTTTCATTCTTTTGGTACCCTTGCCTCCATTTTCCACTTCTTTACTCATTGTTTCTTTTTTGTTTCCTCTTTTACTGACAATTTCAGAACAGACCACCTGTCCTGACAGTGACGGGTTCCTCGGTCAGATATTGGGTACAACAGGCTGGGACACAGGGGAAGAGACCACAGAGATGGGGATAATGTCGCAGATAAAGCATTAAAGCATTCCATTTTAGTTTAGATCCTACTGCTAAGAATTTGGTGGTTGATTTGAGTGCTGGCTGCTCTGTGTGTTCTCCAGTAGCCATGGTTACAATTTTGTGTCTGAACAAACAAAATGTTATCATTCAGGTGATACTCAGGTACTGGAAGGTACTGATATTTTAAAGTATTTTCTTTTATTCAGGACCCCTCAAGTCTGCTGAGGGAAATGGTGTCTATTGAGCTTAGCAGGGAAACTGGATTAGTTGGAAACCGCTGCTGAGTCAGAGGATGTGAACTTCACTCTGGAAATGCCTGTGCTTTCCGTAAAAGGGGCATTGTTTGCACCTTGGGTTACACCCTCAGGTGAAGCTGAATCCTGTAACATATGCCAAATCTGTTCTGCTTAAAAAGGCAGGCTGCTTGTAGGCCCTGTTGAAGAGTGTTTTAGTGCTGGTGTTGCTTGGGGTCTTGCAGGTGTTATCCACAGAGACGTGAAAGATACGATGAAGGGGGAAAATACTTGAATTAAATGAGGTGGTAGTTAGTTATAGCTGGCCTTGGATTGGTTGTTGGCTGTAGGCACCCCAGGTTTGACTGTGAACTGTACCTTTAGAAAGGCAGTATCCCCTTCCCATATTAAGGGGACATTGTCCCCTTGAAAGCACTTGCAAAGCAGTAATGCTCCATGCTATAACAATAAGCTGGATTGTGTAACAAAGAGCATTCTAGTAGAAGCTCTAAAGAGTTGAAGATGTGCTGAAAAACTTCTCTGGGTGCAGAAGTCTTGAATTGGATCAATCTTGGTCATATTTTAGCAGCTTTTGTTTCTGTGGACTTTCTGCTCTCCTAGCGGAGCCACGGAGAATACAGGCCACTTGGATAGTGTCAGTGGCAATCAATACTTCCTTACAAACCTCAGCAGCTGTGTATTGAGTCTGATGCTACAAATTAGCTGGGGTGGAAGGGATATTTGTACAACTATGGGTGCCCAGTAGCATGTTGGGATTTTCTGAAATACTGGGTGCATCCGTTCTTACTGAGGAAGCTAATGTTGCAGGGAAGTTGAGAGGAAATATGCTCCCTAAGTGGAACAGTTTGTCTGAATCCCTGAAACTGAGACATATCAATTCAGTTCAGTTCTGCAAAAACAAGATGCAAGTGACAGACCTTTGTGAGTCTTAACTTGGCTTCTGTTCAGGCTTCCTGCAGCTAGGATAAGGAAAACATGAAGGGGAGAGAACTGTGGTCAGAAGGGAAGGGGAATGCCTGAGACAAAGGGAAATGAGATGCGGTGAGCCAGCCTCTAGGAAGCGAGGCAGTGGCCCACTGTGGCAAGCAGCTTTGTCTTAAAATCCAAAGCTTTCTTTCAGGAAGACATCACTTGATCCCTGGGGTTTCCATCCATTCATCTTGCTCTTGACAGCTCTCCATTTCACTGGCCCAGCTGCTCCTACCTCATTCCCCTTTGCCACTTCCATTTGCCTGTAGACTCTCCTGATACTTGGCAGTGCACAGGCCCCATAGCAATACTCACCTGGTTCAAGAAGCTAATGGAATGAACCAAAATCTCACTTCTCATTTTGCCTTGTGTTTTCTCTCTTTTCCCTTTTCCTTCCTTCTCCTTCCTTCTCTTTCCTGCTCTCTCTGCTTCGCTTTTTTCTTCCTCGTTGCTTCCTCCCACCCTGCCCCTGCCATGCAGAACGGGTCTCTTCACGCCTGACCTCGCTTTTGAAGCCATAGTGAAAAAGCAGGTGCAGAAGTTGAAGGAGCCGAGTCTGAAGTGTGTGGATATGGTAGTGAGTGAGCTCACATCCACCATCAGAAAGTGTAGCGAAAAGGTAAAGAAAACCAAAAAATTACAAAGAAAGGTCAACGCCCATCCCCTTCCCACACACTTCCATGCTCCTTCTGCACACACACCCCAGGAACTCAGCAAACCTAGGGACAGAAAAGAGATGGAAAGATGTATCCAAAGGACAGCAGCAACCTGCAGGTGTAAGAGCAGTTTAAAACCAGGCCCAGACAAGTAGGCATCAACTGATGGGCTGTTTAGCTGAGAAGTCCAGTGGATTACTGTAGGGTCCCCTTTGTCTGGCTCAGTGGCATTTACCCCAGCCTGGGTCAGACCTTTGCAAGCCCTGTTTGCAGTGCCACTGCCTGAGTATTTGGAACATCTTAAGTTGTTTTTTATCTGGGACTCTCTTAAAATCCAGATCCCATAGAAACAGATAAAAAGCCAGAAAAGACCTCACATCCCCACAGCATGAGTGGTTTGCAGGCTTCATCTTGTCTGCAAAGCTATGTTGAGCAGTAGCATGTACAAAACAGTTGATTAAAAAGTCTGAGGTGCAAGGTATTCTGCAAGAGATACTCAGAGTTGACAAGAGAGTGCTGTCCCAAAAACCTTGGGAGAATAGCTTTTCCAGGCATTGCACCCTTTGCACCATTCTCCTGCTGATCTCTCGCTCCATGGACTGTGCTCAGTGGGAGGTTGTGTGGATACTTTTCCTGTGCATTGTGAATCACGGGAGGTGAAGCCTTAGGGCTGGCAGAAAGCAGCAGGTGTAGAGGGAAACTGCCCTGAGTGATGTGGAGGGTGTCAAATAACTGCTGGGGCAGGAGTGGGTTTCCTTTCCAGGCTGGTTTCCTCCAGGAGAGGGCACCACATGACTCCTTAAAAAAAAAGAGGCAGATGTGGCAATTAGCGTTAAACTTGCCAGTGAGGGGCCAGAAACACTTCTGTGGTACAACAGAAGTATGTGCTGGAGACTGAGCTGGGAAGAGCTGTTTCATGGGTTATTTTGGGACTTGAAAAATTACAGTTTCTTCCAGGGTTACTGGCAGACTCACCTAAATTGGGAAGGAATGGAGATAAGAATTGATACGAGTTCAGATTGAAGGCCAGAGCTGAGCTAATAAAGTCTGGTTGTACTGAAGAATGCAGAGCTCATCATTGCCTCTGTTAAGGAGACGTCTTTGATGTTCCCCATATTCTGCCCAGCCTACTTCTTGCAGAGCCTTGCCATTGCCAGATTGTGAGGGCTATTGTGGTGAGGCAGAATAACCAGTGTAACTCCCTTCCAGCCTGTTTGTTGCAGATGTTTTTATTTTGATGGCTTTGGTTGATGACAGTGTTTTCTGTGTCTAGATGGAGATGTTTGTTCTGGTGGGGAGGGAGAAGGATCATGGAACCCTTATGGGTGTTGGAGAATTCCCTTTCTTTTTCTATTGGACCATGTCATTAGAGTTGCTGGATACTCAACTTGCTGTGTGGATTTTAATCTGTGAAATGGTGAAGGAACCCCATGAGGATGTTCCAAGGTGATGCAATCAAGATAATCTTGTAAGGAAGGTGACAGTAGCAGTGACTTTGTAGGAGACTGGTGGCTGTAATAAAAGTGGGAGAAGCTAGGGAGGCAGATGTTAGAGATGAAAAATAACTGCCTGAATGAAAATACGTAGCAATAGTACTGGAAAATACAAGGAAGGGTTTAGTAATGGTTAAAGTCAAATGTCTCCATGTAGTGAGAGGTTGAATCTTGTCTGTAGCTCCCTCTGAAAGAGTAGAAAGTAACTACCATAAAACACTCTAGGATAGCAGCCAGGCTGAGATGAGTTGTGGTGGCACAGGGTAGTAACAGCCCCAGGGGCATTAGTTGATTTACAATATTTATCTTGCATGTTGTAGCCTTTACCGCTTGATGTGGACAAGAGCATGTGCTATTAGGGGAGGCATCTGGAAAAGGCTACTTTAGGACTGATGCTAATTGTAAGGTAATACCCAGTGTGCTATCTTGTGGACTGATGCTGCCTTCCAGATGACAAAGCCAAACCTTTAAACTCACTAGAAGTCCTACAAGGCTCCTTGAAAGGAAGAGCGCTTGGGCTAACACCTCTTGAATTAGCTTAACAGTCCTGTAGCCTTGATTTGTTGTTGTCCTGAACTGTTGTGTGTTACTGTTTGTGTGTTGTCACCAATTATTTCATTTCACCCCAGATGGTGAAGAAATCTTTCTATGTGCAGTTGACAAAGCTGCATAGATGGAATAATACGAGATTATCAATAAAGAACACAGAAGGTGGCCAATCTATGTGTTGTCTACAGAAGTACAGCTTTCCTGTATGAAAAGAGATCTGCAGTTGTGTCTTGACTGTTAGACAAAGTTGAGGGTTGAAGAGAAGGTAGCCATGAATGGCTGTTCTCTGACCTGCCTGATTCTGTTGGTTAAATGGACTCTCCAAAATCAACAGAAAGCTGATGTAAGCACATAAGCCCTTACATTTAGGAAGATAAAGTTCTAGCTAGTGTTTTTGCCAAAAGCAGGAACCTTCTGTGCCAGACTGCACTGCAGCATCTCACAAGTGCAGGAAGGTCTTGCAAGTCAGCAACCCTTCAGCTAAAGGCTGATCTTTGGTGTGCTGGCAAGGACTCCTGGAATCTGCAAAGAGGGGAACTGAGGAACAGTGAGACAAATTGGTTTTTTCCAAGAGTGCTGTAAGCTTGTATTTTGTTAAACAAGCAAACACAACTAAAATAGGATTGAAAAACCACTTGAGCTGGGACATGGTCCCAGGCTGACAGACTTAATCCCTTGAAGGGTCGCCTGCTCTCCTGTCTTTCAGAGTCATGGCATTTCTGGGTGCTGTTTGTACTGCTGGTATTAACTCCTTGCCCCTTTATGCCCTCTTGCATGTTCCCTGGTGGTGTGACATGCTGTGGCTTGTCTGTGTCCTTTTGCCTTGCCCACCCTTGCTTCTCCTGTGCATGCTTGGGGTTGGAAGCTCCTGCATGGGGACTGATGCTGGCAATTTATTTTTGCACAGGAATGTTGCTGGATAACTGGGGTTCTGAATAACTCATCACTTGTTTTGCACTTTGTGTGCATTTATACTGGTGGGGAGTGGGGTGGTAGGGGGAAGTTTGATGTATTTTTTTTGTTTGACTGTATGTTTTTTTTAATTTGAAGCAAAGAAGCCGAGACTTGCTTAGAGGTTTCCAACTTCCTGTTTTTCTGTTTGACATAACTTGCCCATCTATCCTTTGCCAATCCCCCAAAGGAAACAGGAAGCTTTGCCTCTGTGTCTCTGAAGCAACCAGCTGCCTGAACCATAAAGATCATGGAGAACACCCAATTTGTGCTTTCATGATGAGGTGGTGGTGGGGAACACAAATTACACTTGTTTCTTCCTGCCTCTGTAGAGTCATTTGCATTAGTAACAAACCACATATTTGAAAATAGGCAGTGTCAAAACTAGTCCTCAACTTCAGTTCCAGACTATTGCAACTTGCTTGGCTGAAAGGGTTTGAGCCTAGTAGGTGTTAGGAATATTGTTGCTGGTTGCTGTGGGATCTGGCTTCTGGTAGTGATGCTGCACACTTTGAGCCAGTGCTTCCTAGCATGTTGTAACTGCTTATGTATACAGAACAAAAGGCAAAACCAGTTTAAGAAGAAGCTCTCACTTAAATTGGAGGAACAAAATGCAGTACAGGTCACAGGCAACTGAGGCTGCTTCTATTTTTTATATACCCCCTTGAGGGGATATAAAGACTGATATTAGGAAATGACATAGTCAAATTGGAGGTAATAGTAAAAAAAAAGGGAGGGGTGAGGGGAATGATTTCATAGGGAATAGTCAAAGTCAGGAAGACAGGGCTAGATCCTTCGTTTGACTATGTTGAGCCAGATCTGAGAAGCATACAGTGACTGCTACTGAAATCACTAGAGGCTTGTGAGTCTAGGCAAGTAGGTGGATGTTGTACAAAACCCAGAGGGCTTTGAGAGTGCTGATTTTGGGTGTGTTTCTCATATATGATCTCTGTAGATATTGTTCTTTTGAACAACAGCTGTCAGTCTTACTTTGAGCAGGAAAGGATTCCCTTCGTAATATAACAAAAACGATGGCATAGGTGCAATATGAATATAGACCTCTGCTATGTAATCCAGCCCCAGTGCAGGTGGAGAGCAGGTAGAAACAGCTGGATGCCCACAGCACAGTGTTTCTTGAAGACATGTACCCTTGAGTTGGTCAGATCCTCTCTACTTGCAAGTATTGATGGAGAGGGCCAGATGCTTTCACTTACTGCAAATGGGGATTGAAATCCACTTTGCTTCCCAGGGAGACTTCCCATAGCATTTAGCAGGTTGTAGCAACAGGCCATTCACCTACTTAGCCTATTATAATGGGATGCTGAACATCTAGAGGAATTGTTCATGACAAAAAAAACCAAACAAGCAATAAGCCCTGTGGCTTGTCAGGAGCCCCATGCCAGGAAGAATGTGGTGGGTTTGGAGGAGGTCTCTGGTGAGCAAAAAGGTTGCTGCAAGAGTGAAAAGATCCTTTCTGTGAAGTCAAAAGCAGGAAGGAATGAACTTTGATCCAAACAGACCTCCAGGAACTTGGAAAAAACTGTCTGCAAGTCCAGCTTTCTAGAACTTCCCTTGAAAATATCAGATTGCAGGGTGTGTGTATGTATGCATGCATACATGGGGGGGGCTGCTCCCCCCTTTATACCTCCCTTTCCCATGTGCACGTGTTTTCTCTCTCCTGCAGCTCAGCCAGTACCCTCATCTGCGTGAGGAGATGGAGAGGATTGTTACTACTCACATCCGTGAGAGAGAAGGCAGGACCAAAGATCAGGTAAGGGATTGGGAGTGAGTGTAAGGGGGGAGATGGCATGGGGTGGGGGACACCATTGAAGAGACAATTTAAGTTAGAGAGGCCTGAGCCAAGGGGTTTCTGGCTGCAGGGGGCTGATCAGATGAACGATGTCAATGACTAATGGCTGTCTTGCTCTGCCTCTGCCTTTCTTTGGCAGGTCATGCTTCTAATAGACATCGAGCTGGCTTACATGAACACAAACCATGAGGATTTCATAGGCTTTGCCAAGTAAGCACCCACATCCTTTTGCCTTCTCTTCTCTGCATGTGTTTCCTGTGGCTCTGTCCTATAGCTGCTCCAGTAAATGGGTTCCAAAGGCCCTGGTGCAGATGCTGCATTCCCAAAGTGGGACTCAACTGTCAGTATTGCTTGTTTTTCAATGGCTCTGTATTGCAAGGCTGGGGAGGAGAATTGTGTAGAAGGGGGAGTTAGAGAATTAGGCTTGCGTCTTGGGGGAAAAAGCAGAAGCTGTTGGAGGCTTAGTGACCCAAATGGTGTTCAGGTGGGAGTAAGAAGATGAGTAGACCAGGTTGAGAGAGCAAATGAAAATAAATTAGGTTATCAAGGCTTGGAAACCAGTGTTGAAGAGTATGAACTCACTGTAGCAGCTATCTGATGGGTGCAGGATTCAGGTGATTAAAGAGAGCCTGAGGGGTTTTGAATATCTCTGCTGTTGTTTGCAGTGCTCAGCAGAGGAGCAGCCAGATGAGCAAGAAGAAAGCAGCTGGCAACCAGGTAGGCCAAGTTCCATCTCCTTCACTGCTGCAAGGAGGACATGTTTGCTACCTGGAACCTACCAGGTGGATAAGTGCTGGGTTGGATGCAGCAGTGCTCTCAGATATTTTATGGTGGTTTTTTTTTACTCATCAAACTTTGTTTTATACTTGGAGGATAGTGTTTTAGGCTCACTGCAGTCAGGCAGAACTAAGCATGTAGCTGCAATGGAGGGCAAGTGCTGTACAGGGAAATGGATGCTTGATAATCAAGATCTGGTTTTGCTTTTCTGGTAGAAATCTGGTAATATGGTGTAAAATGCTGGTTTGTTCAGCCCTTTCATGAGCTCAGCTAACTCTTCTGCTGAGGTGAGGGGTGCAGAAACATCAGGTCTGAACTGTTACAGTACAGAACTGGCTTTTCTTATTGTCCTTCCCATGAATGGTATCTGCTTTCTAGAAAGAGATTTCAAGAGAGTGCATGGGCTCTCTTCTGGAAAACTTCACTGGAAGTACTTAAGTTTCTGTATAGGGAGACAAAAGGGTTGTACTGGGTATTTTTGAGAACTTATCCATGGGAAAAGACAGCAGTGGAGGGGAAGAGTTCCTGTATTACTTTGGGAACAGTATGGATTGAACATACTATTAAAAAGGAGCTAATGACACTTTGTCTTGGATTTACCAAGACAATCTAGGCTAGAGGATCTTGAAGAAGTAAAGCCTTACAATCAGCCTCATAGGGAATGGAAGCAAATGCTTTTGCTTAGTCTTTTTAAAGACATTCACTCCTGATATCAATCCTTTTTATACATGTTTGACCACTTTTCTGTACACATAAACACACAGACTGTTTCAGTACTGTTAGCAGGCAGAAAGAGCAGCAGGTTGGGCTGGCCAGTCATCCATTTCATGGGGTATGGGAGCAGCTGTAGGGAACCCCATTGTCTGCAGTACACCTTACAGAGAGCTGAGTGTAAAGGAGCACAAAAGGAAAACTCTGGATCTACCTGTAAAGTGCTTTGGCTTTCCCATTAGCAGACTTTATTTTGGGATGGGAGTTGCTTTTGTTAACACCTGGGATAAAATACTTGGTACCAGCCTCCAATTTATTTTATTTTTGAGCCTCTCTTCTCCTGCTCTAGCTTTCCTAGTAACAATCTCTCCTCTCTTTGCTCCTCTCCTGCTCTCTGCTCTGCTGCTGTTGCTATGGTTCCCCTTTGCAGGATGAGATCCTGGTGAGTAGAAGGCCACTCAGCAGGGTGTGCTAATGAACATTAATGTTGCATCTGGGAAGGCAAGAATAGTGCATAAACAAATTATTCCCTCTGCTGCTAAATGGGGAGAGGAGGGCAGCTGGCACTAGACACAGGTGAAGCAGAAATGAGGTGAAAAGGTGGTATGCTGAGGAAAAATTCAGAACTGCTGGTACATCTTGTGAGTGGGTGGAGATAAAAAGCAGTCATCCGAAGACGTGTGGTTCAGTTTCACTGCCCCCTCCTGTCCACAGAGGGAACAAGACTCTCTGGAGCATGCTTAGCAGGCATGAGATGGAGATTCGATGCTCCTACATTTACCTTCGTAGGGTAAAGTGACAATTAAAAGGATTGTGTACCCCCATTGTAGGCTGCTCACACAGTGCAGCTGGTCAACATGTAGTGCAGTTGTGTGGTTTTTCAGTGCCAGGTTGTTTTCACCAAACATACATACAACAAGGTACACACACATAACGTGTATGCAGATGCTTTTGGTGTTAACAGTGCAGTTAATACATATAAAAGTTAATGCATTTAAGCTGAAGTATGCTTGCATTTGATTACTGCATATGTGAGGCTCTAAACCAGCACCTAAACTGGAGTTTCCTAGAGATTAATAGCCAGGCTTTACAGACCAAATTTAAAGGAACTTGTTTTGCCCTAAATTAATATGATTACTCAAGTACCTGGGTATGCTGAAGTCCAGGGATCTAATTCCAGATGCACCATTTTGTTCTATTATACTTAGTGTTTTCTTTTTACTAAACTCAGTTTTTCCTGGGTTGTTTACCTGTCTTGAACTGGTTCCCTGCACCCGAGGTGGGTGAAGCACTCCACACTTACAGTGTGCTGAAGGGTGTGCTGCTGTCCTGGTTTTCTCTAGGCATGGCCTTTTCTGGGTGTGTTGCTGTGATCTGGTGCCAGTGTCTGAGGCACTCTTGATGCAGTTGTTGCTGCATCTCTTTCCTCTTGGCAGAGGGTATAAGGCACAGCTCTGCCAGGTTCCTTCCTGCGACCTTTTTAACTATTCCTGGCCCTTTTTGAAGCAAAGACCTTCACTGGCCAGTTGAGTGGGGGGCTCTTCTGGCAGCAGCAGAGAGCATGGTGTTCCTTGTCTTTCCATACTAATCTGTGTAGGGATACCCTCTGGTCTTTCCCCTGTCACCTAAGGCCAGGCTTGTTAGGGCCCTTGTTAATGCTCCTTGCTTCCACTCCCTTAGGTCATCCGAAAGGGCTGGCTCACCATCAACAACATTGGGATCATGAAAGGTGGCTCCAAGGAGTATTGGTTTGTCCTGACAGCAGAGAACCTCTCCTGGTACAAGGATGACGAGGTGAGTAGCCCAACTTTGACTTGAGTCTCAGGATTCTGATGGGGATAAGGCCTTGAGTTCATTCGATGTTACAGATGTATCTTCTGAGTGCTGCCTGCAGTACTTGTCACAAGCTGAAACTGTCCCTGGGCAAGTTTCCTGAGGTCTCAGCACTGCAGACCATTGCTGAATTGATGTGAACGTGGCTTTTCAGATGCACAAGCATTAACACCTGAAACACGCTTGAAGCCCTGATTCAGCAGAAAGTTGACAGATACTTGAAATGAGCATGTGGCAGCTGTGATCAAAGGTGTGGTGGGCTATTTCCAAGATTTGGACTTTGAGGCAGCCCTTATAAGGTTCCTGAAGGACTGTGGGAGGGGTTTTCTTGCATCAATCCTGATGACAAGAAAGAAAATCTATGTGGTTTCTGAGCATAGCTACAGAAGCTGTGGACCTGACGCTCTGCAGCTCAGATGCTGGCTCCTTCTGACTGGGAGTAAATCACTTCACCTCTCCAGGATTCAGTTGTTAAATCTGCCAAGAGGAATGTCTTTTTTTTCAGTGTTTCTATATTGAACATGGCAGTTAACACATCATTTGTAAAATTGTTTGAATTGGGGAGTGGTTGGAGTACTGCAGATCAAAGTACAGGGATGTGTAGTACATCACTGATAGGAACATGGATCTACTCTGTAGAGTTGCTTGAAAATCTCAAATATTGCAGTGTATTGTGGTGCCTTTCTACTTCAGTAGGAAATTATATAAGCAGATGGCATTGTCTCAGCTGAAATTAGCATTGTCACCAGTCTTGCTTCCTTGCAAGACAAAGGTAGATAATTGTCTTTTCTGATTCCTTTGAAAAGTGAAAGAATAGCTGGATGGTTTTGGTAAGGATAGCATGGAAAGGGCTAACCCCAATGTGCTGGGAGATGAAAAATGCCTGATATGATGTAGTCATGCATTCTGAGTTGATTGAGGTTTCTGATTGCAAATAAAGAAGCTGCTCAGGCCTTTACTGTGGTTTGTGTCCCTCAGGTGTTCTGAGACACACAGTAGTTGCAGCTAGGGCTGGCATCTTGTTTAGTTCATATCAGTGGGCCTGTTTCATTCTCAGCAGGTGGAAATGATGACAAATATGGTGATGAATCAGCCTCTAAATACCACTTTCTGTGTGGAGACTGCTGCTGTGCTGCTATGGATGAGCAGGCAGCAATTTCCTAATTAAAGCACGAGGCATTGAAATGTCTTTTGCTAAATCAGTGTGTCTCTGCTGTAAGACCCCTGCCCTTTGTATTCAGAGTAGCTTGGGGAGGCTTCACTTTTCTCTAGGCTGCATATACAGGTTCAAGTGGTTATAAACATGGAGTAGTTTAATCAAAGCCAGCTGCCACATGTGTATTACAGAGATGATCAGAACTCTCTGTTCTTCCCAGGGGAGTGGGAGGGAGGGCTGCAGTGGGGATGTGTAAACTGGTAATAGATTCCAGTTGCCTGAGATGGGGATTGGACCTCCTTTCCCTCCTGAGGGATGGCAGCCTTGGGGGTCAATAGCAAGTGAAGGTCTGCACCATTTCCCTTCTGCATAACAAGAGGTATAGCTGCCTAATGAAAACAGTTCCTGCCAGCCTCTGTCCCTTAAATACAGGAGAGCCAGTGCTGCTGAGGTCTGAGCTGCCTCTGAGAAAGGAGCCTTTGTCTTCAGCTGAGTGGGAGCAGGGGGGAAAGGGAAGCATGTTTTTATTTGCTTCCTCTCCATATTCAACTCCTTGATATTTGGCTGTTGTGAGGGAGAAAGGAAGCAATGTCTACCTGGAATCTGTAGTTGGGTCAGGATAAAAATTAATGCATTTAAAGGGCAGCTTGGAAAGCCTCGAACATAGGGATTTCCATCCCAAACCTCAGTCCTGCATGGAGTTTTATCCACCCCAAAGAGCTGTCTGCAGTGCATGGTCTTCTGTCAGACAAAGTTACCTTTGTACATCTGTCTCAGAGCTCTCCTTCACCAATTCAGGAAGACTCGTGTCCTCTACAGCTCCTGAAACGTTCTCGTGTTTTTAAAGGGTGTACACCATGACCTTTCTTCACTTAAGCTCTGTGAGGAAAGGCTTTGTCTGCTCCACCCTGAACTTCTGTGGGCTCCCTTGTCCCTGTTCCCCTATGCTCTGGCAGCTTTCCAGAGGGAACAAGGAGGGAGCAGAGACTGTCTTGTGCTCGAGACAGAGCTGTGGGTGATGATGGGGGAAGGAGCAGAGTGCGAAGGTGTGCAGTGGGGTGAGGTGAAGGCTAGGCTAACACCTCTAAAGCTGGAAGGAAGAGGGGCACAGCCTCTCCCTGCCCTGTTTTGCAAGCCAGGACCCAGAGTCTGCAGAGTGAAGACATCTGGACCCCATTAGTGAAATACCAGTCTTTCCGCAGTGCTGGCTTGTTTTTCCTCAGCCTTTGAAGAAAGGAACTGAAACTCAAAATGTCTTAAAGGGCCCAGCATTGCATGTTAGCAGGGATAGATAGCTGCTGATGCTCTGGAGGGGCCTGAAGGAGTGTGCTGGGGAATGGGAGGGGAAGGAAAGAGCAGGCCATGCGGGGGTGGAAAGTTGGCTCCCCACTCTGCCTTGCTGCCAAGAGCATGTGTGTGTGCTCCTGGGCTGTTTTTCTTCCTGTCTCCTTTCAGTGAGTCAAACAGTGGCCCCATGGAGAGTGGCCCCACAGAAAGCTGGCCTCCCAAGACCTGGAGACCCTCCTGAGATATCTGCACCTTCCCAACCCTGTGGGATTATGCTGCAGGCCAGAGGTGGGGAGGAGCCTGCTCTGGCTGCTGGCAATACCAAGCAATACTTCCTTGCTCAGGGAGGCGACAGTATCCCTAGGACTGGGGCAGCAGCACAGCACAGGCTGGCTGCTCAGTGAGCACCACAGTGGACATGGTACAAGAGCTCAAGTTAGGCAATGCTTCTGCCTGGATGCCTTGAAATGCACAGTGCCCTTTTCTCTGCAGGGCTTTCCTGCTGGCTGGAAAAGAGGGTCTGTGAGCTGGAGTAGAGCTGCTGGTGATGGAGACCTTGTAGACAAATCAGTGAGCAACTGTGCTCAGTGGCTCTTACTAGTGAAGCTTCCTGCCTGCTGGAGGGGAGCCCTGCACTCTGTGTTTCTGCTGGAGTGCCTGTGACTGTGCCACTGTGTGCTGGAGTGTTTGCCCAGCTGGGGAGATGGATGTATCTGCTGGTTCCTTTGGGAATTTGTGTGAATGTACAATACAGATGGGACTTTCTGTCCTTACTCAGGTAAATAATGTACTAGAAATTTGGTGCTTGGAAGAACAGGTGACTACATGAGAAGAATATGGCCTTACTTGTTTGGTTTGTGTGGAAATGTGTTGCATGGCAGTGCGTTTGAGTCCCGTGTCTGTGTAGGAGGGGTGGGCACAGAGTTTTAGGTACTTTCAGGTGCATGGAAGGTGCTTCATATTCATTATGCATTATCTTGATTCCTGCTGCATCAGTTGTGTTTGAGCTCTTTCTCTGCCTTCATGCCTTCTCTTTTGCTTGAAGTACAAAAGTATTCTGTCATCTCTTGGGGAAGATGTGATCCTATTGAAAGTCACTAGATAGCTGCTTATTTTGTATCTGTCTTGTACCCAATTCTAGTTTAAATACATTGATAACACTGAGATTGTTCCCCTTCTGCACACACAGGCACTCCCCCTTGTTTGCCCCCACAATCCCTCCCTTCCTGACAGTTCATGTCCTTGAGGCCCAGCTCAGCTGTTAGAATTCCTTTTGTCTTGGTTCTGATGGCCACGAGTCTGGTTCTGGTGCCCAGAAACTTGATGTGATGGGTCTGGCTGCAGACAGACTTTTGCATCCAACCCTTTAAAGGGCCATAGGAGTAGATCTGCTCTGAGGTTCTTCCTCTCCTGCTTTCACAGTGCTCTCTGGAACATGTTCCTTCTCTTTACATCCTCTGTGGAGCTCTTTCATTCACTCATCTGTTTTCAAAAGTGCATGTTTTCTCATGAATAATATCTTACTCAGTCTTAATCAGTCCTCATTTATGCTTTCACTCACTTTCTCTTTTTTCTTCCAGACAAACATCAAAGCAAACACATCTTCCAGGGCGTTCAAACCTCCAGCTTTCAATCCTTTGTCGGTTTTCCTTATATTAATGACCAGCGTTCTTTATGATGTGAAATTCTCTTTCTGCAGTCATCTTTCTGTGCTTGATGCTTGCCTTCTCAGGTAGCAAAGCACAGTGCAGTTGTGTGATAGACAGGCCGTGTGTCTATCTCTGCATTTTATGGCGAAGTTTAGCATGTGAAGCACAAGCCATCCTGAACACAGCTACCCCTGGGACAAGTGCATGGAGCTGAAAGAAATGAGACAGGAATGAGAGAGATGGAGAAGGAATAAGAGGGTTTTGAGTAGGCTGGTGAACAGGCACGTAAAAGTGATCACCAAGCATGGCTCCAAAGGGTTCCATCCTCCCAGACTGAGAACTGAGTGAGCTTTGCATGCAGCTTTCCCCGCAGCGCCCCGCTCCAAGCGTGCCCCTCTGCCGTGCAGGTGTTGCCGTCCCCGTGCAGCACTGGCAGTGTGTGGTGTATCCCAGCACAGCCTAACCAATGTGCAGACTACTGTACAATCTCGTAGTCCTGAACAGGTAGTCTGAACACTGGGCAGACGGAGTGGAGCCTCTGCGATCTGCTCTCCGGCTATCAGCAGCTCATTAGTCCTTTCTCCTCCCTGCTTTTGGGGTGGGGTTTTGGGGGCAGAGTTGGGGTGAAAGAAAGTCCAAGTCCTGATTGATTGAAGAAACGTCCTCCTCTGGCAGCTGGGAAGAAGAAATGTTGCTGTGTGTTTCCAATTTGGAGCAGGCTTCCAGACTCTTTCCTCTTCCAGCTCTGGTGTCAGGCCGGTACCTGGTTTCCACCTGGTGTATGCTGCACCTTTTTAGAAAGAGAGGGGAGGGAAAAAGAAAAATCAATTACTGCTGTTTGAGGAGGAAATGCTGTGAAGTTTTGGCTGTCACCCAGGTGTGCAGAACTTGTTGCTTCATTCAACTCCTTTTCTTCCCTGTGGAGCTGTGTGGGAAGACTCCCAGGCCCCACGCACCCTCATCTCCTGCTGCCCAGTTCTGTCCTGTAGATCAGCCCTTTGCCTGGGGTCCAGAGCAAAGCTCAGACAGGACCAGCCTTTGCTTCCTTTGACCCACCTTGGCCAGTTGCTTTTGCAGCTCACCTCCAGCTACTGCAGGAGCAATCCACATCACCTTTCTTTTCTCCCCCCACTATGTCTGGCATTGCTGAGCCTCCCTCCCTCTTCTGGTTTTTGCTCCCTCCCTTCTTGCTTCCCTTCTGTCCTTCTGCCTCAATTGACGTGGCAGTGGAAAGCTAACTAGACTCGAGGGAGGAGCTTGCTGGCTGCTGGGAAGGCCGGAGGTTGTCAGGAAGTGAGCGGGCTGACGGATGGGGTTGTGTGGGGAGAAGGAAGGTTCCCTACCCCGCATGGAAACTTGAGGAATGCTGTCGCTTTCTGTGGCTCTTGGCTCCCATCTAACGATTCCAGATGTTAGTCCTAGCCTGTGTGGTTTGCGCTCTCTCTCTCTCCCTGCTGCTGCAGGGATAAAGAGGGCTTTATGTACACCACACATCTCCCTTCCAGGACCCCTTCTCCTCTGTGTGTGCCATTGGACAGTTAATGATTTGTGGTCAAAAAAACACAGGAATACCCAGAACTCCCACTTTGACTCTTAACCATGCACTGGGGACGGGTAACCAACCCTCTCCATTTCCCAGAGGTGTGCAATACTTTGCACATGTGTTGCACTTTGCCTCATCAAAGCAAGTCAAATATTCAGGGGCAGTTTAACCCAGATGTGGGAAGAAAGGAGTGTTTGTCCTCTGCAAATGCTGGTGCACATTGCTGTGACCTTGGGCAGATCATGACAGTGGAGTTTGGGGCACTGTAGCCTCTCAAACTACTTGGTTTCTGCCTGTGCTTTGTCATGCACCCTCTGATGGCTTCCCAGAGCTGCACTTAGCTGTGTGTTTAAGTCTTCACGTTACTTCAGCTGATGTAAAAATCTTTACTTCTGTGCAGGTGAGTTGGTTACCATTGCCATTACTGAGCCAACAGTGGTGGTTGTGATTAATCACATGAGTCCAGGCCTGGTGTCTACAGAGCTTTTGAATTAAATCAGCTTAAAATCTTAGGCTGTGTTGTTTAAGTTAAACCAATGCAGCTTTCTGATGTAAAAGAAGCCATTACAGCTGGCTTGGAGCTGTGATCGGTGTCCAGTAAGTTATGCTTGTGAGAGTAAAAGTTAAGTAATACAGATGGGTTGTGTTGTGGAAAGAGTCTCAAGGTGCATGTATGTTGTGGGGGGAACTAGGGCTGCCTAGAAGAATCTAAGAAATTCAGCTCTCCTAAGGTGAATTTTCTTTGCAAAGACAAGAAGCATAAAATGGCTGATACATCTTATTTGGGGTGAGGTGGGTGGTAGTTCAACTTAAAATGCTCAGCTAACTTGTTTTTGTAATGCTCCAGACTGTTTTTCAGAGGCTTCTTCAAAATAATCTTGCAGTGTGCACGTATTCAGGCAGTGTGATTATCAATTATGATAATGCTTTTCCCTTTGAGTAGAGTTTTATTACAGGAGTTCCCAAAATGCCACACGTGTTTAACACAAATGATTTGACTGAAACTCCAATAATCTCTGGGGCAGGTTTGTTTACCCATAGTGCTTTATGTCTTAGAAGAAGGAAAGGAGATTAAGAGGTTTGAGCAAGATTAATTTCTCCTAATTTCACACAGCCACCAATTAAAACAACAGCAACACTCTTTCCCTCATCCACAGACCCCTGTCCCTGTGCAAAAGGAGATGTTTGTCATAACAGCTACAGGGAAACCTTTAATTAGTTTATTTGTGCTCCAAATGCAAACGGAGACCTAATAATTCTGCCAATTACTGTCTTGTACTGTGAGTGCCAATTTCCAACCTTAGGGGAGCCCACACATGCATCTGTCAGCTTCGCTTTGCATGTATCCAAGAGCAGGAGAATTTCACTTGCCGTTGAGACAGACCAGTGGAATGGAGGAAGTGCTTTGAGTCAGGCTGGCATGCTGCCTGCTGAGTTTTGTGAACTTCTTGTAGGTTATTAGCTGCAGGATAGCAACAACTGGCTAATAGTGCAAACCACTGCTGTGTCTGGCCAAAACCAGTCTCCAGAATTTAGCCATCATAAGGAAGTGTGTAGCCACAATAAAGATGCTGGAATGTCAGACTGTGACTGCAGCATCCTTTTTTATCTCCAGCTATTGTGCTTCACACCCCATAATCAGAATGGCTAATGGATCCTGGTCTCCTTCCTGGCCACGTGTATTTTCTTTCTTTGGTAGATGTGAGGTACAGAGCCATATGGCTGTATCTGCACTACGTTGGGGGCGGGGGAGTAATCCTCTGGCACTTATCCTGCCTGTGTATGGAGCTTGCAGTCCTCTCTCTTTCTGCAGTTCTCTGTGCAAGCAGCATGGGAGCAGTGGCCCTGGTGAGGAGTAGCCAGCCCAGTGCCTACAACAGTCTCTAGCCATCCTGAGCATCCATGTTCTGTTTTTTATGGCCAGCCTGAAGTGTTTCTGCCACTTCATTACCTCTCCTCTGCCTCATGGCTCTCCAGATTAACTTGCTGCCAATGTGCACTTTTTACATAACATATACTCTGGCTGTTGGGAGAGAGTTTTGCCTGACTTTTTGTCGTCTTATAGATGAGGGGAGATACCTCATAAGCAACATAAGCCTCTTGGGATCAGAGTGAGGGCTTTGAATATAGTATTTCTCAAATATAGTATTTCCTATTTCAATGTGTACTGGCTCTTCCTTCTCCTCCAACCCCCCTGCCACCCATGTCTGGAAAGCTAGAGAGAAGCCCTTTTCCCCTCTTGGCCAGGATGCTATTCAGCCATAGCACATACTGCCAGATTGCTAACATATGGACAGAGGGCTCAGCCAAAGTTTTGAGAGGCTCAGCCCTTGGCAGCTCATTCCACACTTTCCTGTCTCTGCATTCAGGAAATGAAGTCAGAGTGTTGATATAAAACAGGCTGGGTTGAAAACTGAGAAGCTGGAAAGACTTAAGTGGGGGACTGGGAGGGGGAGGTGTGGGGAGATGGCGAGCAACGGGGGCTCGTTGCAATGTGCATTGCTCTGCAGCACATGTGGGTTGGGGTTCCTGCCTTGTGCTAGCAGCCTCCATTTGATTGCTCTTGCTACCTCAGAGTCAGAGGACTGATATTTTATGCTGGCAGGCAGATAGATGCATCTTTCCTCTGGCGTACAGAAAGATGAGTATGCAGACATAGTGTTGTCTTGATCACGTGGCAGCATTTATGCAAGAGCCTGGAAAGGGTGAAAGTTGAAACTCTGGCAAGGAGCATATATTTCCATATCTGGGACATGGGATTCCCTTACCTTTTGACTCTTTTTTTTTTTTTTCCTGGAGAATGACTCCACTGCTAAATTCCTATGGAATGATGTGGTTCTAATGCAGAAGGATTTTTCTCAGACTGCTTTAACACCACTTATTTTTTTTTACTAGCCCACAGGTTCTGTGGGGTGGAAGCAGGGAGTTCCAGTGAAGTGAGACTGCAGCAGGGATGGATTGTCTTGCCTACACACTTAGCAGTTGGTGTACTTCACTTTTATGTCACTTCAACCTAAGCTAAATAATAATTCAAAGTAACAGAAAGCTGGAAGCTGTTCGTGGCTTACAGAACCTGAAGGGGTCTGTCTGGCTCCAAGCCTGGTACCTGGCTGACACATGTCCCATCACAAAAGTGCTTGCCCACTTCTTATCTAGCCTGATCAACAATATTAAAACAATCCAGGGAAATTTGCTTGAGAATAACTTCTCCTGCTTTCATAGCCTGGCATCTTTGAGAGAGAATGGAGAGTCTGGCCGCTACTCAAGTGACCTCTTCTGTTTTCTATATGCTGCATTCTGCGATATTCTCGTTGTATAAATTTTGTAATGGACTGGTATAGTCTGATCTTGGGAATGTTTCTGAACTGTGTAGTGTCTGGTATCCTCAGCAAAGTCAAGTCAATTTAACTGAAACTGAAGATGTTAGGCTGTCCTCTGGGTATTTGAACTCAACAGCTTTGTCATCCTGATCTGCTGCTCTGTCCAGCCCTGCCCATCTTTTCTGGTTAGCTGTTCAGGATCTCTGCTCACTGACCATCTTTGTTTTCCATTCTTCTTTCCCTAGAGAACAATAGTGTTTTGTTGTTTCAAACCAAGAAAGATTTACCAACCCACAAGATGCTCACAAGGGGACAGTCACACATGCATCTCGCACACAAAAGTATGCTCTGTTTCTACTTCAGTCCTGGATGACTGCATTCTGCTTTTTGGAGACCAGTGTGATGGCTCCCTCTCTTGTTGTGTTGGGGTATAATACCCAGCTGGAATAGCATGTTCCAAATGGGAAACTTAAACCAAACTCATTCTTGCTAATCTGCTGTAGATCCAGATTTGAGACTAAGGAGGGAGAAAGATGTCTGACTTCGTTTCTGCATGTAAATGTAAAAATTAAGCTCCAGGTTTCTTTGTTAAAAAGATGATACTTAGGTCAAAAATGTTGAGTTTGTATTTTTGGAAGCTTTGCTTTGTGTTTGGATGGATGTATCTCATAGGAACCAGACTGGAGGACTGAAATATGGATCCCTTAAAGCTTTCTGAGCCTGATTGCTGGTGTTTCAGACTCTGTTTTTAACACTCACCAAACAATAAACTGCCCATGTTCTTGAGCTTCTCATTGTCCAGAGCATTAGACTTTCATTAATGAACATAATTATGTGATTTTTTTTTTCAACATAGGAAGCCTTCAGGTCACCTTGTGGCAACCCGTATGTTTGATCTTCTGATGCATATTTATTATCACTTAATACTTTAAAAGGCTTCACAGTAGCCAATAGAGTGTAGGACAGTAATAGAATGGAGGATGTCAGCCTTCCTGAAGAGATGCAACAGGGTTGTTGGGCCTCATCACAAAACCCTTCATGAAGGACAGATTCCTGTCCTAGAGGCTGCCTTTTCTCACAGACTTAAGGGAACAGAGGACCTGGGTTGAGAATGCCTCCCTGGTGATGTGGGAGCTGTATTGTTGACAGAGTCTCCTGTGCTGGTGGAGTAGAGGCCCTGTTGGAGCAGTGAGTGACTTGTTACTGATCCCTTTTTCAGGAGAAGGAAAAGAAGTATATGTTACCAGTGGATAACCTGAAACTGCGAGATGTTGAGAAGGGGTTCATGTCCAGCAAGCACATCTTTGCTCTTTTCAACACTGAACAGAGGTATGCTCACCTGTCAATGTGCCAAGCTGTTGGAGCCAGGGAGAAGATTTATGTCATTTTAAGTAGGAGAGAGTAGAGGTGAAGTTATTGTGATAACTTTCCAGAAAAGATGAGTGTATTCTTCAAGGAGAACAATACAATTTTGGAGAAGATGGGGGACTTCTTAAAAGAAATCTGACTTAATTCCTTCTGGTTTTAACAGATATGTGTCATTTTCTTTCTTCACCAGTGCATGACCTGCAGTCTGGCCTTAGCCCTCAGCTGTTTGACAGGGTTACCTGGGTTTGGCTGTGGCTGAAGTATGTACTTGTAATCAATGTTCTTAGTGAGTGACTAGGGAATGCCACAGGAGCATAGGAGACCCAAGTTGAATGGAGAATTCCAACAGTGAGGAAAATTGAGAAGGGAGTCTCTTTCAGGCCCTGTTGAAACATGCAACTGATTTAAGGGCAATTAAACTTCATTCCCTTTTGCAGATTTCTTGTGAGGATAGTAGCAAGGGACTAAGTATCTCTGCCTTGAAATGATGGGAAGATTCCCTGGTTGCTGACATCTTTGTTAAACATGGATAAATCTGTGATTTGCAGTAGAGAAGAATAAAATGTTTGTCTTCCTCTCAGGAATGTTTACAAGGACTACAGGCAGCTGGAGCTGGCCTGTGAGACCCAGGAGGAGGTGGATAGCTGGAAGGCTTCCTTCCTCCGTGCAGGAGTCTACCCAGAACGTGTTGGGGTAAGTTACAGCCATGGTAATGGGAGGAGAAGGAAGGCAGTATGTACCTTAAGGATAGCTGCATCCTCATGTGTTAGAAACAAGCTTATGAAGTTTTTGTTTCTTTTCTGAGATGAAGATATTTTGGAACAAAAACTTAAGTTTTTGGTATGTCCTGGTGCTGCCTTTAAGGAAGTTTGGGGTGAGGTTACTGGCAGCTTCAAAGGGGATGTAAAATACGTGAAGACTGCCTTGATAAACCCTTCTAGCTCTGGTGCTTTGTGGGCATTAAGTTCTCAATAAAAGGAAGATAGTTAAATATCTGACAAGTGGTATGTCTGCTGACCAAAGGCACCACTTACTAACAAGCTTCCTGGCCTATCATTAGTTGTTCCCCCATTTCCTTCACCCAGGTAGGAAGGGATGTTTTTTGAATATCTTTTGCTTGGTAGATCCCTTAGTATGCTACTTGAGCAAGCACTTATCTCTTCCTTTAGCCTCATCCCACAACACTTGCTGTCAGCATTATGCTCTGCTTCAAAACCATGTTTTAGAGTATTGAGGTACCTGTTCCTTTTCAAAGCCTTCAGTCCCTCTGTGAAAGGAAGCTGCTATAAATAGTTTTCCCATTAGAAAAGTGATAATTGCTTATCTGTTCTCTATTTGTTGCTTCTAATGGACTTCTTGAATTCATCTTTTCTGTTACACTTGAAGATTGTGCGATTTTTGCCTTAAAGCATTTCCTGACAAACAGATGTGATGTCAAAAAAGAGGATTAGGGACTGGACCTTAAGAGTGACATAGCTTCAAATTGGCTTTGGACCAGACCGGGCCTGTTAAACACACAAAGGACCTGTGCCACCCATTGGTGTGCAAATGGAGTGCTTTGACATGTAGGCTAGGTTGACTGTCCCAAAACCAAATGTAATGAATAACAAGTAGCCACTGTAGGTAAGTTGCCCTTTGCTGCTTGCAATACATTTTCCTTTGCAGAGCTCCCATTTTGATTTTTGGGTTTTTTTTTCAGTTTAGCTAAACAATTCCCTTGTTCCTCTTCCAGGGTAATCTAGGTATTTTATGTATTTTTGGTGGGATTGGTCTTTCGCTTGCTCAGTACTGTTATGGGATCTTCTCCAAATTCTGAGACCAACTAAAAGTCTTCTTTTATTTTTTTTGTCCCTTTTTCTTTTAACTTTTTCCACATACGCTCAAACTGGCCTACCAGGACAAGGACAAAGTAAGTCTGACCCTCTCTGCCTGTGTTGCCTCCTGGGGCTCTCACCAGATAGTTCTCTCTTGGTTTTTTTTTTCCTTTTGTCACAGTTTCCTGAGAGGCATTTGCTGCTTCTCCCTCTTTGTACCTTCTGTTGGATTGCTGCTGTTTGTTTCTGTTCTTGGTTTGAGTTTTCCTCCCCTTTTTTTTGTCTCCCTTTTTATTTCTGCCTTTTTGCATGACTTCTGAATCTTGGTGCAAACTTATTTTTACATTTTTTGACCCTCATTTTTTTAAGTTGTCCTGTTTGATGTCCACTTCCTTTATGTTGTTTCTCACCAAGACCTTGCATCCCTTCATTATGTAAGATCTTCCCGGGAAAAGTTCAAACAAACCAAAGAATTTACCCTTTCTCATATATTTTGTTCCCCAAAACAAAAGATAAGCAATTTTCTGCACTGATGAAAATTCTTCAGACTGGGACAGTTTAAAAGAAAGGCAAAGGGTTTTTAAATGAATATTAAGAAAGACAGCAGGCTTTCAGGCTTTGCTGCTTTTGAAAGTGATCCCAAAAGGATGAGCCTTGGTGATTGCTTGCTGTCAAACAGCACAGTCCAGGTTTTACCTTGCAGAAAGCTAAACAATGCAGTTCTGGCAGACAGGAAGAGATCCATCTGCTTGGGGTGAGAGAAAAGATAGTTATGACTCATGATGCAATTCTGCTGTTAGTGATCAGGAAGGTTTTCTGGGTTATTCCATCTACGTGTGGTCTGAGGTGAGCAGTTATTTCACCTCTATTTTCTCATCTGTATAATGAGGATAAAGATGCAGTGTGTCAGGGAGTCTGTAAGGCTTAATTTATGGTGAGTTCTTCTCAGATTTAAACTGAGTCTGGGCATGGAAAACCCAGCTCAAATGAAGAACCTTTCAGGAAACTGTAAGCATTAAATGTAAAAATATAGCTTTGAGTATCCACTGGAGCCGTAACCTGTCAAAGCTGGTCAGGAGTCCCTGTTGCCTTTCACTTTTGTGGAATAACTTTCTGCTAAGAGACTAGCTTTATTGTTAAAGTTCCTTGGATCTGAGCTGGAGAGAGAAGTCTGCACAAGCTGAGCTGTCTGTTGACAATCATACCTCAAAATATAACTTTATGTATTGTATGTGCTTCTTGCATGTTCCCTTCTTTTCTTCTCTTGGTTCTCTCATGAAAAGCTAATTTTGTGTTGCATTTGAAGAACCACTCTTGTTTCTCTTTTTCTCTGCAGGCCAGTGAAGCAGAGGAGAATGGATCAGACAGTTTCATGCACTCTATGGACCCTCAACTGGAGAGACAAGTGGAAACCATCAGGAACCTGGTGGATTCCTACATGGCAATTGTCAACAAAACCATCAGAGACCTCATGCCGAAGACAATCATGCACCTCATGATAAACAATGTACTTACACACTGTGGTCAGTGGGGATAGAGAGACAGGGAAAGGGAAAAATAGGGAGAGAAAGAACACAGACAAACTGAAGGCAGCTTGGAAGGAGGAGGAAGTGGGGACAGTGTAGTGTTTTGGGGAAGATGGTGGACTGATTCCGCCTTTGTGCTCATTTACAGACCAAGGACTTCATCCATTCGGAGTTGCTGGCAAACCTCTACTCCTGTGGTGACCAAAACACGCTGATGGAGGAATCGGCAGAGCAGGCCCAGCGACGTGACGAGATGCTGCGCATGTACCATGCCCTGAAAGAGGCCCTCAACATCATCGGGGACATCAACACCAGCACCATCAGCACCCCAATGCCCCCACCGGTGGACGACTCTTGGCTGCAGGTGCAGAGCGTACCATCTGGACGCAGGTACCAGAGGCTCAGGGGGAGAGCCCCACAGACCTGCCTGACGCCTCTTTAGTGGCTACTTGGGGCCTCCTACTGAGACACAGGGAGTCTTCCTCTTCCCCTCTTCTCCCCTCGGATGAAAAGTTCTGGGTATTTGTGTTGAGAGGCTCTTAGGCCTTGACAGCTACACAGGGCTGCTCTGTCTTTACAGAGGATGAGGAGGCTTCTAAGCCCTTGGGTCAGATGGGGCCCAAAGGAGCTTTGAAGGCAACTTGAAACCTGGCGTGGCCTTCGATAGCCAATGCATAAACATGAAACTAAAGGAATGCTGAAGGCAACGTGTGTGGGGACCTGATGGTGGCAGAAAGCTCCCAGGCCTGTTGCAGTTGAATGTCTTTTGTTTTCTTTGCCAGGTCTCCCACGTCCAGCCCCACGCCGCAGAGGAGGGCTCCGGCTGTTCCTCCCGCCAGGCCTGGCTCGCGGGGCCCGGCTCCTGGGCCACCTCCTGCTGGTGGTCCCACGCTGGGTGGTGCACCCCCTGTGCCCTCCAGGCCCGGTGCCTCTCCTGATCCCTTTGGACCCCCTCCTCAGGTTCCTTCTCGGCCTAATCGCGCTCCTCCCGGCGTTCCTAGGTAAGTCCTGAGACTCTGCTCCGTGCATGTGGGATTTGTCCAAGTTTTGGGTAGCAACCTTGACAGCACTTAGGCCTGGGCCACAGGAGGAAAATGGAGTGTGTGGTGTGGATACAGTCCTTAGATATTTGAATTGATTCCATAGGCAGGAGCATCGTTGTCTGCTGAGATTTCATTGTACAGATGAGGCAATGGTAAGGCAGCTCCTGGGAACAGAGGGGCAACCTCTTCTCTGCACAAACCTCTGCAAAGGTTGGGGGAAGAGGACCTTGCACCTGAGAGTTTTATTCAGGCAATCACACCAATGCCTCTCCTCACGAGGAGGAGGTAGTCACCACAGAAAAGTCCCAGGACTGGAGTGACAGGGCCCCTCTGCAGCACTGTCTGACAAAGTCAGGCACTGACAGTGTCAAAGTCTGACACTTCCCCTTTTGTCCTGGCCCAGAGTTCTCCAAAGTGAGTTGGAGAGAACTTCATCCAGCTGTTCAGTTGCTTTTTGGCTAGGAGAATGTTGCAATTTTACAGGCAAGGAAATGGATTTTTTAGGCATTTTTATTGCTTCTGTCACCAACTTGAACATTTTCCAGTCAGGAGGGTTCAGATAGTACAGCTTTGCTTTCCCATTAGGCAACTTAATTTCTTTCGTGTTTAGATACACTTCAGCTTAGTGATAAGGTATCATCCCCTTTGCATCTAAGCATGTGTTCCTGAACAGGCCTTAGGAAGCAGTCTGGAAGTGAGAATGCTTCTATGTTGAGTACTTGGTCTCCCTTGCAGAGTAAAGAATGAACATAAGCAAAACTCCCAGATGACATACCAGAGGGAGCACTTCCCTCATGGAAAATCCATCCCCTCCACTGGGTGCTGGTGGCATGTGTGAACCTCAGCCATGTTCTATAGAAACACTGAGCTGTTGGTGGGTGCTGATGGTGTACAGCAGAGGAGGGTCTGTCTTCCTCTTGAGGTAGTGCCCCAGCTCATAGTTGATGCTGCCTGTTTGGAGGGGAAGTGTTCTCTGCCAAGCTGTGTGCAGCTCAGAGGTGGATGAATCCAAAGAGCTTATAGACCAGTTTCTGACTCTGGTGTATACAAATGGTTTTACTTTCTTGGTGCTTCTGCCCCAGTCCTCCCTATGCACCTCGATGCATCTCCCACAGTAACTTGTCCACATGTGCCTCTGTTACCTCAGAGACTGCAGTTCTGCTGATGGCACCTATGGATGTCAGCATGCTTCAGCTGTGTATTTTGGCTCTTGCTTCTTGTGACCCTGCTTTTCCATATAGTGTTACTTTGTGGTTTTGTTTTTAGTATACTTGTGCTTCTTTCTGTCTCCATCTTTCTTCTTTCACTCTTTCATTTCTTCACTCATGAAAAGTATTCTATATACCTGATCATCAGGATAAGATTCCTCAAAGGGGCTGAAACGAATTGGCCTTTTTTAAAGAAATCTGTCCTAGCCTATCTTGATGGCTTTGTTTGCCTTTTGTGTGAGGTAGAAGGATTTAGGGAAAGGTAGGCAACACCACTGGAGCAGAAAAACTGTTTGGTACCTACCCTTGCTTTAGAAGAAGAGGTGGTAGGTTGGATTGCATGCTACTGACTGCCCTGATCTGGAGTTGAGAATGTAATTCCAGAAGCTGTGAAGTGATGCTCATTCTCTGATCCCCCCTCTCTGATTCTTCCAGTTGTTCATAGACTCCTCCGGATCCTGATACCAGCTTGTCATTTGAGTTCACTGATGAATGGAGAATTTCCAATGACAAGGGACTCTTTCTCTTCCTCTCCTGTATATAGAATAAGAATGTTCCCTGCTAGCACTTGGACTCGGGTCCTTCTGCCATGGGTGAACGAATGCCATCTCCATTGTTGCTTTTTTTAATACCCATCTCTTCCCTTGCTAACTGGGCTACACTAGTGTGTGTGTGTGTGTGTGAGAGAGAGAGAGGAACAAAGCTCTTGTATAGGGTATGAGTGTGCTTTGCTGTAGGAGTTGGTGTTATATGGTGAACTGGAAGTGTGTGGTAGCTGGCTGTGCAGCGTGTGTGTGTGCACCTTGATGCCCATGTAGAAGTTTGGCAAGTTTTTGTGCCTCCAGTTTGTGTGAATATCTGATTTTTATGAATAAGCAACTTAAGCAAGTGTCACCTTGTTCTCATAAACATAATTGTACACACACATGCTTTGACATATAAACACCACATGGTCCATTTGCTTGCACAGAAAGATTTTCCTGCATATGATTAAGGACACTTAAAACTTGCCATCCTGCTTCTGTACTTAGCATTTATTGTCTACTATGGAAGTCTGTATCACCAAACACATACCTTTGAGAGCTGAAGGTTACACAATAGAAAGCCCTATCTGTGTACCATGAAGAGCTGTATTTAGACTATATGCCTATTGGAACTGTGCAGGAAGGTTTGCTCTGAGTAAGAAAACTAAATATACTCCTTCAGGTATTTAGACTCTTCAGGTTAAAGTAGTTTGGCAGGAACTGTAAGTGAAAGAGCTTAGGCAAGCTTGAAGGAGAAATAGGAAAGTGTCCACGAGAATGACTTAACTGTTGGAAAAGTCTGTTGAAGGCATTAATGGGTTCTCCATTCTTTGGTACCTCTAAGGGAAAAGATGGAAGTGATCAGCACCACTGTAAATATAACTTCACACAGCTTTACCACCTGAATGATTCAGAAGGTTGGAGTCACTGATCTCATGACTTGTGACCTTCAAAATATAAGCCTTCACCTGCTTCTTCCCTTTTTGGGTAATGCTCAGGACTGCATGTTATAGCCATCAGGAGAGCTGTTTCAACTCTCGTGTTCAACATGGTCATAAGATGGCATTCCTCAGGGAGAGCCACGTCAAAGTAGCTGAGCCCAGCTGGTGGGTGCTGAAACCCAGGTATCTGCCACTGGTTCAGCAGGTGTGAAGGCAGCCTGGGTGGGTGAGTGAGCAGCAGCTGGTGGGTATGTGAACAGACAGATGGCTTTCAGCAGCCCTTGTGCACAACAGGGCTCTGGATGTGTGCAGAGGTGAGGCTGTGCCTGTGTGTGTGTGTGGTCCTGCATGGTGTGTGCGCACTCGTGCCCTGTCCTGGAGGGGAACGTGTGAATGGGTGTCTGTGCAAGCACATGTGTGTCTGTTCCACCTTCCTGACAGTCTGTGTGGCCTCTGCCTTGAACTGTCTGAACTGCCATGTTGATTTCATGTTGTCTTTCAGAATCACTATCAGTGACCCCTGAGGACTGGCAGCCACGGTACGTTTTGCACTCTTCCTGCAATGCATGAGTCATTGTGTCCCCATCCTCCATCACTCAGCTCTGCAGCTCACCTCTGCTGCCTAGTTCTTGTATTAGTAACAGAGTCCCTTGTCCAGTGAACCACTTCTGCCAGGATCTCATAAAGGGAGGAGTCTTGAACAGAAAGACTGTCTGATCAGACAAAGCAGCTGCTTGAGCTGCAGGAGCTGGGAGAGCCTCAGTACCTGACCTAAGGTCACTAGAGGACTCTTTCTCTGTTTTTAGATAGAGGAGGTGGGATGGGGGAATGAGCTCTGGCAACAAGGTCTAAACTGTGTGTCTTTCATTTGGCTTTATATCCACAGTGACTGGAAGATAGCTGAATGAACTCTGGTTTGATTTTGGTTTAACTCTATTAGGATCGAGACTTGGGGAGCTCTTAGTTCAGACTCCTATCCTAATGTCTGGCTGGAGAAGTGCTCCCATGCTCACCGTGTCCCTAGTGCTCATGGAAGGCAGGAGGAGTTCAGATCATTAATATCAGGACTTCCATGTCTGAGTGCAGGGTAACTGACACTGAACGTTGCCTGTTTATCCTTGTGTCGCATTGTCAGTCAGAAGTGAACTCCCTTTGCTTGTTCTCCACCTGACCCTTTACCTTGTAGGTTACTCTTCTGTTCCTATTCAAACTGCCTTCTCTCCTCTGCCCTCAGCCCCTGTGTGAGAAGGATGGAGTGATTTGTATCCCTTCCCAAACACCCTGCCCTGAACTCTTACTCGTTTCCCTTTCCTGTCTCTCCCTCCATTTAGCAGCACTGTTCCTGTTAGGTGATGTAGCAGGGTACTGGGGCAGGCTCGTGTGTACAGTGCTGGCCCCATAACTCTTTCTTGTCCTGGTAATGCTGAGAGTTGGGGTGTGAAGAGGGAGATCTAGCAAATTCTCCTTTTTCTGGGAACTTACAGCCCTTAAGGCAGAATGGGGCATGTGGGGTTTGGGGCCTCACCTCCCTTGCTCTGTAGATGCTGTTTCTTGAAGTGAAAGGTCTGAGTGAGAGGAGCAGAGCAGCTCTTGTAGCTTCCTGTGTTGCATGTGCTGAAGTCCCATCTTCATAGAAATAGCAGAAGCTCAAGCCCCTGTTCCAGGGCATTGGAGTTTCACAGCCAGTCCTCATCTTGCAGCATAGAGTGTCTGTTACTGCTGCATATAACTGCAGCTAGAGCTGAGAGGTGCCACCTCACATCAGTGACTGACGTCTTTGAGGGTGTCATTCATCAGCCCTCCTCACTCACGGCATTCTGCAGAGGTGTTGGAGGAAGCTGCTGATTGCTCCAACACTCTGCCCACTGCAGACATCCCTGACAGCCCTAGAAACATGCATCTTGGTGAACAACCTCAGGAAAAAGACTTGCTATTGTCTGTACCTCTTTCTGGGACTCGCTGTTACGGGGCGTTCTGTTCTTAATCTGGTATAAAGAGCACCAAGGAAATAATTAAACCAAAACAACACCAAAAAAAACCCACAACCCCAAAAATCCCACCCACTGCCTTTTGCATTCCAAGGGACTAAAGCAGGTCCTTATCTATTAGCCCACTGGTTCCTAGATCCTGTTAGCTCAGTGTCCTGTCTGGGTATGGCATGAAAAACTTCCAAGGACATGACAGTCATTGTAACTGGTCTCCTCAGGCTCCTACCAGTACTTGAGTCTTACTTCCCATGTACTGGAGACTGCCACAGGCTTCCCCATGAGCAAAACTTTGTCCTTGTTGTCCTAACAGGGGGAAATGACTTCACAGTGGTATAAAAGGGTTTGGCTAGTGATGTAGTGAGACAGACTGGAGCAGCATTTCAGGGGTAACTGTTGCCTGAGAGACTTCTGTCCTTTTTGTGTGCTGGGAAATAGTTTTCAGCTTTTTGTAACCTTACTGGGCAAACTCTGCAAGTGTCTCCAGATGGCCCCTACCCTTAAAATACTCTGAGAGCTGAGAGAAATGAGTGTCTGCAAAAATCAATCATAGTACATTGCTCATAGATGGGCTGCTTTTTATTTTTGTGAGTTCTTCATGTTCCTTCCAGACCTGTTTATTCTGGTAGGGTCAAGTGGCCTCTCCTGCCAGAACACATTACATAGTGCAGTGACTTCAAGCATCCTTTTCATAGAAGTCCACAGAGGCTGTTAGGACAACCTGTCCAGGCTCCTGAAATGCAAAAAGTCCTTCAGAGCTTCTCAAAAAATGTCAAACACACGTGACAGTGCAGCAGCATCTCATAAAGCCTGAGCTGAAGTTTTGTAAGGATTTAAGTGCTGTTGCTGCTGCAGTGCTGACAGTAGCCATTGAATGGTGGATATGGCTGCCCTGGCACCATGAGCACCTTATACAGATAATGCCTACATCTTATGTGTCATGAAGCTGAGGGTCTCACAGCAAGTTTTGCCTCTGGGAGTTAGCACTGTCAGCAGCCTTCCACGGTGGCTGGAATTCCCAGGTGAGCTCCATCCCATCGTTACGTCCTGTACAGGAACAGCAGCCTGCTTGGTATGCTGACAGTGGGATTTTACAGTCCCCATTGGCATTTTCAGTGAAGGAAATAAATGCTTGACTGTCTGAAGCTTTTTTTATGTGCCATTTCCCAAGGCAAGGAGCGAGGGTTGTAATTATTTTGAGATCTGTGGCTCAGTAGAAACAGAACAGTAAATTCTGCTGTGGTCTAATAAACAGGTCTGGAGAGCTGCTCTGGCTCACTTGCCAAGCTGAGGGAACTTGTCACAATTTATAGGAGCAGAGCTTCTCTGGTACCAGCATGATCATAGACTCACAGTCAGTGCCAAACAAGATGTCTCTACCTTAGAACATTCTACTGGTGCAAATATCCTCCTCTGTGCCTGTTCCCTTTCTCTCCTCCCTTCTCTCAGCCCCTGTATTAGGAGAGCAACTTAATTTCTAGCAATCAGTTGATTCTCTGTCATCTAAATTAGAGCTTGTCAGTGTGGAATTGTTCAGGTGTTAATTCTGTGACACCTGGTTCTGAATGATCAGTGCAAATGCTTCCTCTCGATTTGGTCTATATCCTGCTGGGTTTGCTCTTTGCATTTCAGGCAGTTTGGACTGGGAAACTACTCTAGCTTGGTACTAAATAATTTAATTCTTGACCTGATACACCATCATGATGCTGCTAAGGTTGGAGACACTGCAGGGAGCATGTTTGAAAGGAAAAACATAGATGGGACTCACTGACTTACAGAATTGGTAGACTTTTCTTAAAGCCTGTGTTCGGAGTCTGAGGTGACATTTCAAGTCATGACTTGAGAGAGATGCCAGGGGTGTTGTCTTGTGTTTTCTAGGGTTTTGGTTTTCCACAGTCCCTTATAGGAAGGCAATCCTACAACATACAGAGGGCAAACACTTAAGTTGCTGCCCCTTACTCAGCTAAAGTACGAGCAAAAGAGCTAAACCAGAACAGAGTAGCAATGGCCAAAGTTCCTTTTATTGAAGCAGAAGCTGCAATTGCTGAGCACCAGAACTGGAGAACTGTAAGCAGCAAACTTGCCCCTAACATCCAAGATAGTCAGTGTCATGTATTGGAACAGGGAGTCTTAGGCTCACAGGGGAAAAAGGTGCCTCCTCCAAAGCAGCCGAGAACCTCTGACAGCAGCGCGTCTCAGAGGAGCCCATCCATGCTGTGTGACTGTCACGTGCTTGATACAGGAGCTCACTGTTGTCCATGCTTCTCAACTCTCATTCCAGAGCCAGTGCACTCACTGGCAGTAAATCTCTGCACACCCAAAATTTCAGGGGGAAAGCAAAACCAGCTGCCCATCAGATTGCTTCTCTGGTGATCCGTGCTGTGCAGGAAGGCCGGTGTGAGGCCATGTATAAACCTGACCGTCTCTGTGTCTCAAGTTTTACTCTCTTGCTGGCTCAGGCGAGGTGGAGAAGCATGTGTGATTGTGACTGCAATTGCTGTGCTAACCACAGTGTGTGTTCTCTTGTTTTTTTTGTTTTTCTGCTTTTCTCCACCACAGAAGGGGCCCTGCCTCACCTACTCGACCCACCATAATCCGACCGGCTGAACCGTCCCTCTTAGATTTATAACTCGAGGCTGTAGACAGCTGGCGACGAGCGCCGTGCTGGCGGCTTCCCCATCCCACCCTCCCCTCCCACAGCCACAGTCACTCCTCTCATCCATCCCCCATCTCTGCCTCCCACCCCTCCCTACTCCCTGGTGTGTCGTAAAACACTAGCCTAGTGCTCGAGCTCTTCGTCTTCACTCGTGCGTCCTGTGTTGCTTTGTGAGCGTAGAGTAGGCTCCACTCAGTGACATGGATCCCTGAACTCCACGGGCTCCTGGGAGGGAGCAGCCACAGGGACATCCTTAAGTCCAAGGACTGGCTGTCCATCCAGTCATTTCATCTGCCTGGTCTGGCCTGGATAAGTGTCCTGCCTGCATCAGTTAGCTGTAGCACCTAGGACTGAGCTGTAGCTGTTTTCTTTCCTTGTAGTTAGGGTGACAAAAGTGTGACTTAGAAGAAAAAAAAAAGTACTGTCAAAACCATGTGACACCACTAGGAACAGATTAAACGTCCTGTGTGTTAGTTTGACTTCTAAGGTGCAAAAAAATTCATGTTGGGAACAGTGCAATCAACCTTCTATTCAAGTGAGGCAGGGAGGTCAAGGGGGGAACTCAATGGATCAGCGTAGTCCTGCTTAGAGTGAAGTCTGAGAGAGCATCCAAGCACACATACCTCAGGGAGCGGGGCCAGACAGACCTGCTCGTGCTCGGCTCCCCGGCTGAGCTGGGGAGATGTTGCTGGTGATGCCCTGGCTGCTGCCAGCACTTGTCTTGCATCACCATTTTTGGCTGACTTTCCTGAACCCAGCAGGGAGAGAAGGGGAATGGGTGACGCTGCTTCCCCCTCACAAATGGACAACCAAACGTTTTCAGGGAGTTTGCTGTGTAATGTTCTGTTGAAGATATTTCTGCTCTCAATAAGCACATCTCTCGGTGTTTTTTGGGTACTGTGGTGACTTCTTCTGTAGCCTTTTCTTCTCTGCATGTGGATGGTACATGTTTGGGGAAACCTGTAACCCTTGTTGCTCACAACTCATCTCCTTCAGGTTTGGGTGGTTTGGTTTATTTTTACTTTTCATGCTACATGTATTGAGAACAAAAAAGACTTGAGAATTAAAAACCTCTCAACCCTGTTCCATGTCAGATGTCGTGTCTGTGCCAGTGGGAAATGAGCTGCCTGTGTTGCAGGCCTTCAACCAGGCCCAGTGCCCGTTTCGATTCTCTTTATCGCAGCGCCTGTTGCTCTGGTTTTATTTCTGTTGTGGATCCTCTGTTGTTCTGATGCTGGTTCCTTTCTGTATTTTAACTATTGTTTTACTACTTCTCCTCCTTTTCCTTCCCTTCCCTTGTTCCTTTTTTCTTTTTCTCTTGTCTTTAACTTCCAGCCGGCCGGGTAAGGCCAGTCCCTCCCGCCCAGAGAGCCCCAAACCACCATTTGACATGTAGGCCTGCTCCCTCTGAGACTCTTTGCCTGCCTCTTAGCTGTTCTGTCCTGGAATGGTCTGACTCGAATCTCACACATGGCTTGTTTTGTTTGTATTTTGTGACACACACATATCTGATGTGACTGTAGTGAAACTGGTTTTTTGGGTTCGTTTGGTTTATTTTCCTTCCCAGCTGCTTAAAGGAGTTAAACAAGTATATTGTAGTAATGAGAAACATATCTTTGCTGTTATAAATATCTATAAATATATATATATATAAGATGAAGAATCTATATATGTCCAGGTGTTTAAAGACATTTGTGCTTCCATGTGGATTTTAGGAAATACCTAAGTAGGGAAAGAATATCTATATACATATATATATACACAGAGACATCCAAGAAGTGAACCAAATCCTGATGTTGAGTTTTTGAGCTGATTGTTAAATTCTCTGCTGTGTGCAGTTGGGTTATTGTATTACCCTGGACTTGTGGGTGAACTGTCTCAGTGCTGGTAGTAGCTGTGATGCAGTTTGTGATCTACCTGTCACTCTTGTTTATTGGATGAAATAAACTACCATTTCTGTATAACGAAGGTCTCCATGACTAGAATAAAACCATTTCTCTTTCTCTTGCTCTTTTTCTCTGGCTGATTTTCGAACTGTGTTTAACTAAAACCTAATCTTTTCATCCCATGGAGCTTAAAAAGGTAGATGTGCAGGCAGGTGCTGTCACTAATAGGGAAGGTGGAACAGATTTGCATCAGGAGTGGTGCCCAGGAGCTGCAGTAGTGAAACAGCTTCTCCAAGGCGAAGTTAACTCCCTTCTCCACTGTAAAGGAAAATGCCTGGAGGTGCATCAGTGACTGGACTGACAGAAGGTGGGAGTTTTGCACACCATTGCTTCTGGTTCTGCCTGGGCTGTATTTGTGGAACATGGCAAGTGAATGTTGAGTTGTAGTTCTCTGTCAGGTGGTGTCTCTTGGGCCTGTAGCTGCAGTGCAATCTAGCCCCTGGTCTAACACATGGGGCAGCTCCTTGGAGGTTGCTTTTCAGCTGAAAAGGGGTTTCTTCCTTGATAACATACTAAGAAAACCTTTTCCTCCTGTCTCTGTGCCAGAACAGCGAGTGCTGTGGGTCTCAGCTTGTGATTGCTGCTTCTCACAGTGCCATAATCCCTGAACCTAACACTGTCATCCCAATTATTACAACAGATTCCTTAGGCTCTGGGAAATGGAGCTCCAGCCCCACTTCTGCAGGAGAGTGGGAGCAGTGGAATTGCTGACTTGCATCTCTGTGGCAGTGGTGCCTGGTTTAGCCCTCAGTGCTCCTGGCTACTGCTGTACTTGTGCCCTCTCCATAGTAAGGCTTCAGTCTAACATCTTCCTTGAAGATTTTATTCATGGTAGATACTGGTGGGGGTTGACTGATTAGATCAGATCTCTAGTGATTCCTTCCTCTGTGGTGTAGCTCTGTCTTGCATGTTTTTGTGTACTAACTTCAGATTCTACCCACCTGAGGCAATAACCATCACTTGGCCTACCCTGTCCTATTTTTTTCCTCACTTGCCTCTATCCCTGGTGTTAGACCATAGGGTTGTTCTTCGAGAATAACATCTTTCTGAAGGCAAAACTATGCATTTAAGTAAATATTGGAGCCTTATATTGCAAAACTTGAAACCTCTAATCTGCTGGTTATGTGTGTTCTGGTGAGAATCCCACCAGCCCTGCCCAGGCATGATGACCTTCACTCAGCTACTGCCTTGTCCACCAAGGTGTCCTCTTTGAGGAAGGCACTGTAACAGCTCTCTCCTGGTGTTTGGTGTTTAGGGTCTTTAAGAAGCATTTCTCTATTTTTCCTCAAAACAGAGGTGCTGAGGCAGCTCAGTTGCCCCCATTTAAAGCCAGGAGGTAGTTCCTGCTCTTTATTCACTTCCAGGAAAGGTGGGACCAGGGAAATGCTCATGAAGGGAATAGGGTGAAAAATGAGCCTGACCTCAGGGTCTGGGTGGGCAGTGCCAGCCCAGAGACCTCTTGGCCTGACAGCAAACAACAGGGCAACATTCCTGAAAGCCAAGTGAAATATGGCACTAAGGCCAGGGCAGGTCTCTTAAAACTCATTCTTCACTTATTTTTCTGGCCAAATTTCAAGGTGATCTATGCAGAAGAAATACATCTAGTCAGTGCCCATCTGAATAAGTTTATTCAGAAAGCAAAGTTGTAACAGGATTAAGTCACCCCTGCAACAGCCTGCAGACCCTTCTGCCCTGGTCTTGTCTTCACAGTACTAGATTAGAACATCCAATAAATAGTTATTCCATTTATAATAACACTCTGTATTAAATCACAGCTCTGCCCCGTTACTTATGATACAGATTTACCAACAAACACTGCAAAAGGCTGAGTGTGTCCCCAAGGAATATACAGCATTGTACAGAGATACACTATGTACACAAACCCTGCAGGCAGGAGTGTGAGAGGCAGTGCCAGACACTGCCACTCCAACCCAATTCAGAAAACAGCTTCTGTCTCTTCCTGGTGGGTCACAGGAAAGCACTTGCTGTTCTCCCTGTGCTGTTTTCAGTTGTATATGGGAACAAGATGAACCATTTAAAACCCCAACTCCCCCTTAACCTGCTTCAGGCAGTAGAGGGGAGTCACTCTCCCCTGTGCTACTGTAAAGCTTGACCAGCTTGGACAGGGCAGAGATGAGCCATCTCTTGTTGTACAAACCACAGTTGATACTGCATTCCTGTCTTGCATCGCTCTTCCCCTGGGGGTGGTGCCCATGGCCTCAGGCCCAGGCCCTGCTCTGTGGCTCACAGGGCAGTTGATGAGCAGGTCTCTTACTCCTCACCCACACTTTTCCTTAGGATTCCATTGTTGAAACTAACCTGCAGTTCCCTTCACCACTTGCACACCCAAGGGCTGTGTTTTGCTGCTACTTTGGAGCCTCTCCCTTCCTATCCTGTTTTGTTTTCTCCCTAAAATTAGGGCTGCAGAGCCTCAAGGCTCACCAGGTGCCACTGCTCTGTCTGATGTGTGTCCCACAAACACAACTCCGGGCACAGGAGCTTGGATTCCAACCTTCTAATGCCCTCCTTACCAAGAGGGGAGAAGAAGAAAGCTCAGTGATGGAGAACTAGAGCCCCTAGAGTCCAGGAATTCAAACCCAAGCATGTTTATTAAGTGGTTTCCTTTTACTTCTCCCATTTTTTAAATAAATAAAACCTTCAGACACATACAACTGAAACACATCATCCTTCAAAGTGCAGATACATTTCCACCCCACTCCCAAGAATCACATAAAGCTTTGTCAAGTAACCAAAAAGACTCCAAAGGCCACCCTCACTCCCTTCCTCCAGCCAGGAGAGCAACAGGGCCTGCGGCCTGGCTCGCCAGGGCCTGCAGCTTTCGGCTGCTCACAACTGCCCAGGCCTATCTCAGACTTGCAAGAGGCAGGCTGCAGAAGAAAGGGGGAAGTTTAAGATGCAGAACAGGAACCAAACCCAACCTGTTGAGAGTCCAAAGAGTTCATTACCAGAATACGTTACTTTGGGAGCCCTGGAAGGAATGAGGCGAGTTAAGAGTCAGGAGCGATGGATCAGAACCGCTGCGGGGAAGGTGGCTGCTGGCACCAGGGCTGGGAGAAAGGATTAAGTCATTTCACCCAAAGTCATGGAATCCCCTTTCCCCTGGCTCCAGCTGCCTCCCAGGGTTAGTGTGAGTCTGCCTGTACTCCCAGCACACCAAGTAACGGAAGAAAGAGGAAAGGGAAGGTGAAGTCTGACACTCGACCTCCCTCTGATGCAGTTCCCCCTTTCCTGCTGTTGTTAAGGATCTGTTCTGAGCCAGGGCCCTGAGCAGAGCCATGGCCACGTACAAGTCACTTAAGTCTTTTCAGGATCATAGAAAATGGCTGTAAATAAGGTTTAGTGCCACTTAAACGACCATGATTTTGACCTCATCGTTCTCATCGGCACGGTAGAAGAAGGGGATGCAGGGGTTTTCCAGCAGGGTGCCCAGCCTCTCCTGAGGGTTCTGGATTTCTCTGAGCAGCTGCATTATTTGCTTTGCTGTGGGATCCTCTTGGCTGGGTTGAGCAGCTTTACTGTCACTAGGGGAGAAACGGGCGTGGTGAAGCACAGCAGCCTCTTGTTCAGCTTCATCTGCTAGATTCACTTCTCGTAACCCTGTAAGAGACAGAGACGGGCAGTGGGTAACTCTTCCCAGCCACGAGCGAGACTGAACCCTGGGGTTCCTCCCTGTTTCCCACCTTGTCCTGGCTGCAACTCACCCTCTCCATCAGTGGCATTCAGCTCCATGTGCCTCTCCCCTGGCAGTGCACTGTCCCCGGGGCCCACAGGCAGCTCTGGGCTTTGGGCAGCTGCCACGTACTTGCTGTACCATTCGTTTCTCTCGCTCACCAACCGCATCACTAAATCCTGCAGTTCCAGGAGCTTCACCTGCACCAAAGGAAAGGAAAGGCCATGAAACATATGTACAAAGACCAGGCTACTGTATGCAGTCCTGCCTCTGTCACAAAATGCACAGAATCCCAGAATGGTGGGGGTTGGAAAAGACCTCTAGAGGTTCCCCTCAATCAGGGGGCACAAGGACTTTAAAGTGTTAATGAGATTTCCCCCCCTCAGTCTTCTCCAGGCTACACAGCCTCAGGTCCCACAGCCTTTCCTCGTACAAGAGATATTCCAGGCCCCTGATCAATCATCTTGGTAGCCCTGTGCTAGACCCTCTCCAGCAGTTCTCCTGGAGCTGGGGAGCCCAGAACTAGACACAGTACTCCAGATGAGGTCTCACCCAGGCAGAGGGGGAGGAGAACCTCCCTTGACCTGCTGCCCACACTCTTAATGCAAGCCAGAACACCACTGGCTGCCTTGGCCATGAGGGCCCATTGCCTGCTCGTGTTTAGTTTGTTATCAGCCAGCACTCCCAGGTCCCTCTCTGCAGAGCTGCTCTCCAGCAGGTCACCCCCAGCCTGTGCAGGTGCATTAACAACTTCAAAGTTAAAGCCTTGCCTTCATCTCTTCCTTATCCTGAGCCAATCTGCTGATATACTCCTCTTTCTCCTGGTGTCGCTGCTTGAGGATCGCCCTTTGGCTCTGGTACAAGGCGATGTACTCCCCTGGAATGCAAGAGAAGTGGCAGGAGTGTTGGGGAGACTGGGGGACAAGACAGAGTGAGCACACAGCTGTGTGGTAGGAGGATCCAGGAAATCCAGCCCTGCATCAGAGATCCAGCTCCAAAAGCTGTTGGAGACCTTCTATTACCCAATGAACTAAGACGTTCTGAGGGAGCTTTAGCACATGCTGGTGGTGCCTGGACATACCAATGGTGTCTGTTTCCCCTGAGAGCTGGATGCAGCGATGTTCCAGCTCTTCCAACCGTTCCTTCAGATCAGCCTTCTCACGCATCAGCTCTGTGAAACGGGACTGAACACAAAGAGTGGTGTCAAGCAGCTGAACTGCTCACATTCAGAATTCCTGTATTGAAACGGCACCCTACATTCACATTGGCCTGAATCTAGGGAGGGAACTCTTCCTGCCTTTACAAGTGTCTCCAATTGCATGTTAAAAAGAAACAGAGAGGACAGGGCCAGGGAAGGTGTAAAAAAAGCATCTCTGCATTTTGGGAAGCAGAAAGCGCCTTTTAACATCCTTGTTGGGAGGTAAAGTTCTAGCCATGCTCAGCTCCAAGCCTGCAGACCACCTGCTTCATCCCAGCAGGGAGGAGACATTCACTCTGGTTTTCAGCCCTTTCTTTAGACAAAGCCCCTGGGTCAGTGTTAGGACTGTGTACTCAGAGTGTCTGGGGGTGGGAGGGGAGTTACTGCTGCAAGCTCTCCTGTGCTGAGGCAAGCAGGGAAAAGTGTTTTGGGAAGCAGCTAATTATTCTGGAATACCTGCTCCTCACTCCCCTATAATTTGCCTGTGAGTGCTGTAAGGGAGCCTAGTGCTGATCAAAGCCAAGCAGCAGAGTGGGGCAGAAAGCAGGAGAGATTCTTTGCTTACCTGTAGTTTTTCCATGGCACTTTTCAAAGCTTCATGAACCTCCACTGGAACAGTATCCCCAGCAGAACCTGGAAGGGACACGTGTCATTTGCAGTTCCTCCTGGGGCCAGTGCAGCTGCCCCAAGTGTATTCACACTGTCCCCAGGCTTTACCTCCACCCAGCATGACGTTGTGTTGCTGCTCCTGCCTAAGAGCTGCCATTTGCTGTAGGAGGCTTCTGCACTGCTGCCTCTGAGCAGCCAGCTGCTGCCTCATGTCCTCCCGCTCCTTCTCCACCTGGGACATGGCAGATGTCAAAAACGTGACCTAAGAAGAATTTCAGAGTACACACATTAGAGCTTCTCTGGGAAACACAATCAATGGTGCACCTCAGGACAGAGTAAGTGTTCCCCGTTTTATTCATGGGTACAAAGCCAAAGTACTAAGTGACTGGTGCTGGAACCACACCAGGGAGCAGCTACTGCATCTTTTTTCATTCCCACGCAGTACAGAGGTGCAGGTTAAATACCAGCTCCTGTGATGTCTGTGTGCTCACACTATTTTCCCATTATGGCTGTACTTACAGAAAAAATCTAGTAGATATTTGACACCATTTCCAAACTGCCCTCCAAACTCAAGAGAACACCATCGCTATAATTACAGAGCTGCTCTGCCAGCAGAGTTGTCTTTGTAATTAAAGCCACTGCCTGACTTCAGTCTGTCTTGGAAGGATGCTGCAGAACTCTCGTGGTTTTGCTGCTATGCACAAGGAACTGTCATCTTTCCCTCATTACTGTGCCTCAGCTGGGATAAACACATGCACCCAGTGGAACCTCTGCAATTCAACCAGGCATTTGTCTAGAGCTAAACCCAAGGCTTTTCTACCCATTAAGACTCACCATTTCTTCCTGGCTTTCAAACTTCTCTGGGATCTCAAATGAAGGTTTTTGTACTTCTTCAGTCATTTCTTCACTTTCAACACCGTCTCCTGTAACAGGAGGAAGATGAAGAAGGAGGCAATACCCCAGAGAGCCCTGAGCTCCACCTCCTCCCTGGAGACCAGCTGCAGCTACTCACCCTCCAGTCGGTGCAGAATCCTGCCGTCCAGGTCTGCTGCTAACTGACTGATCTGGGCCTGCAGCTCTTTGTTTTCCTTAGCTACAGCTTCTAGATTTTCCTGCAAGAGGGAAGCAGATCACTCAAACTTGCACAAGCCCAGCTGCAAACAGTCCCTACATCTTCAGGCAGTAGCACACACACAAAAGCAGTGCTTCTGCTGCAGACGAGTATCATTCACTTCAGTGCACAGGCTGGAATCACAGAGCAGCCCCTTCCAAAGATCATTTGGTCCGACCTTTCACTTCATTAAGACTCAGTGTAGTGAAGCACTTTCCCTCCCATCCTTCCACTTGCCCCTTTTTACTGTTACCTTGGTCTGCTGCAGCTCTTTCAGATGCATTTCCACTGTCACCTTCCCCTGAACCTCCTCGTGCTGTAGCCGGTCCATGAGCTGTGTCTGAAGCAGGAACTGCTTGTGCAGCTCTTCCTTCTCTGCAGCGAGCTGCTGGTAGGCCACAGTGTACTGCTGCAGGTGGCTGTAGCACTGGTCCCGCTGCTCCTGCAGACCCCGAGCCTCCTGTGTTTTCAGTTCCAGCTGACACAACAAGATGGAACCATCACATCAAACCATTTCTGCCAGAAAAGCTGATCCTTGTGACATGATCCAAACTGTCAATGTTGCCCTAAGGCCACCAGCTAGGCAGGCAGCCACCATCTGCACCCACATGCTGGTCCCCCACATCAGACGGCAGATGATGGGGGAAGGCTCCCTGCTTGATCATCACAACACCAATTTCCATCCTTCCATCAAGGTTTGGGAAGGTGCCAGCAGTTTGCATCAACTGCTGTCTACCTGCCCTGTCATCCCACCAGCTGTCGCTTACCGTCAATTTGAGCTCCCCCAGGTTCTCCTGCAGCTGCTCAAGCTTCTTGGCCAGCTCCTTCTTTACATGTTGCTCTGTCTGTAGGGCACTTGTAATCTCCATGTTTTCATTTGTCTGCAAGACAAACACCACTGTATTAGGAAACTGCCCCAACCAACATAAACATACACTCTCAGTAAACCACGTTCCCCTCCTGATACAACGGGGTGCCATCCTGGTCTTATTCTGGGATATAACTAAAGCCATTAATTGACTGTTGAGGGCAGTAAATAACTTACAAAAAGGTTCAGAAGATGGGAGGAGGGCAAGGAAAGAGCCAGGGGAATCAGTGCTGGGGCCATGCCAAGAAGCAGCCTGGCACATCAACACAGCCTGTCAGCTCCAAAGCAGATGGGTGGTAGGAACATCCCAGAGTCACAGACAGTCAAAAACAAGAGGAGTTCAGAAAAGACTGAAAAAAAATCAGTGGCTAGACCATGTGTCAGTTTGCCAGGACCCCAAAGGGGAAGCAGTTACACTGGAAGGAACAAGCAGGGATAAAAATTCAGCTCCAGGATGGATGACAGCAGCAGGAGAGAAGACTGCTGAGAACTTCTACCTCATGGGCAAATACAGGGAAGAGAAAATGGAGATTTTCAAGGAGGAGTACTCAGGGAAAGAAACAGCCAGACTGCCAGGGGATGAGAGGGAAAAGGAAACAGCTCTAGGCAGATATTGGATCATCTGCCAGGGCACCTGAGGGAGTCAGGAATTACAGGAACCTCCTGGCATGGCAGTGTGCATCCCAGAAGACAAAACATCCACAGCCTCAGAAGACAAGACCCAGGTAACACTTCTGCTCACTTTTTCCATCTGTGCTACAGAAGGATTGCAGCAGTGAGGGAAGGAAGCAGTGGGAAAAGATGCAAGGAAGAGACGTACCAGTTTGACAAACCCATTCTGCAGCTCAGCCAGCTGCTCCTTCAGCTCCCGATTCTGGCTCAGGGCTCTGCTGATGGTGACCTTGTCACTCTGCATGTCCTCCAGGATCTGTTGTCTGTCCACAGCCTCCTCATTGTAGCGCTGCACAGTCTTCTCGAGCTCCAGCAGCCGCTCCTCCTGCTCCTGGTTGAGGTGGCTCAGCTGCTCGTTGTCCCGGACCTGGGCCTGGTACTGCCCATGCAGCTCCTCCTTCTCTTGCTGCAGCCGCTGGATCTCTTGCTGCAGACTCAGCTCAGCTGCTGTGGGCCCTGCTGGCAAGGAAGGCTCAACATCCATGGGCTTAACTGCTGAGGAAACGGAATCAAAAGCAGCTCGGTCAAAGGGCTAAATCGCTGTGTCACACACATCCCTGATGCACACACAAAGGACACCCCAGCACTGGGCTCTGTGATCCATGAGGCATCACCAGCTGCAGCATCCAACCCTCACTGAGGGGGAGGAAGGAAGAAACAAAACTAGTGAGGTGGGGGTCAGTCTCTTCTCCCAAGTAATGAGTAACGACAAGAGGAAATGGGCTCAAGTTGCCCCAGGGGAGGTTGAGATTGGAGCTGAGGCAGAGTTTTTACCCTGAGTTTCACAGGGGTTGTCAGCCCCTGTGCCAGGCTGCCCAGGGAGCTGGGGGACTGCCCAGCCCTGGAGGAATCCCAGAGCCGTGGAGCTGAGGTGCTGAGGGCTATGGGTTAGTGGTGGCCTGGGCAGGCTGAGGGGAGGGCTGGGACTGCAGCAGCTTCAAGGGCTTTACCAGCTAAAATGGTTCTCCCATTCTACCACACACAACACCCTGGCATGAGCTGCAAGCTCCCTCACAGCCCTAGCAAGAGCATCCTGCCTTCCCAAACTCCTAGGCCAGACAGGCTGACAGTACAGTCAGGCAGATCCTGAAGACATGAACATCTGCTGGTTGATGAGCAGAAGGAATTCACTTCTTTGCTATGAGGAAAGGTTTCTCAGGGTCACCAGGCTTTCAGCAGCCTTCACAGCCTCCCAGCATCAGACCTTCTTTCACCTTGTGTGCCAGAGTTTCCAGTGGGGACAGAGTAAACCAGCTGGTCCCTGCCATGTGAAGCCCCACTTTGCAAGCCCTACCTTCTTTGTTCAACAGCTCTGTAATATTGGCTTCCAGCTCCCGAATCTGGACCATAAGCTTCTCCTTCTCCTCTGTCACTGTCTGCAGCTGCAAGGCCACACAAGTGAAAGTTAAAACATTCCTGGTGCATTTCCTCCTGCCTGTGTCTGTCCAAAGCAGCTGTGACACTGCCCATGGTGTTACCTGCTCTGAGAGCTGCTGTACCCGCTGCTGCCAAACGCTCTGCTCCTCCTTCAGTTTCTCTACATACCGATCTCTTTCTGCCTGGAGCTGCTGAAGTGACTCTGAGAGCTATTCAAAACAAAATAAAACACAAAGAAGATCAGATTGGCTAAATAAGTTTGGCAGCAACTGCTTGAGGGATAAAGCTTGAAGAAACCAGGGTAATGCAAAGCTCAGACTGCATTCCTCTGCCACACAAGTTTCTTTACAGCCGTCAAGATCAGGATCATATTTCATACAACCTCTTACCTGAGCAATCTGTGTTTCCAGGCTTGCCTTCTCCTCCAGTGCCATCTGCAACTGCTGGTTTGCATCCAGACTCCCTGCCTGATTTGAGAACTGTGAGGAAAAAACAAAGTTTATGGCAAAATGTTAACACTCAATTTCTGCACAGCCTTTCCCCTGATAGTGACCTGCCACGTGATCCACGCTGGAACCTTCTGCAGCTCTTTGAAGTGATCCAGCTCAGTGAAGTCCAATGGGGGAAAAGAACTATTCAAATGAAAAGCTTAGATTTTAGCCCTGTGAAGCAGGTTGAGCCAGGCAGCTTCTCCCTCACAACTTTATAGTTACTATTTTTTTTCATTAAGAAAATAGCCTTTAACCAAACAATTTAGCTCAGGAGCTTTGTGCATGTCCAGAGCCTATACTATACAGCCAGATCAGATGGTACAAAAGCTTGTGACCTTGAAAGCTGTCAAACATGCCAGGAATTTACAGCCAATAGCTGGAACATGTCAAGGGACTAAGCAGCAAGGCTGGTTCAACTGACACGCTACTTTTCCCGAAAGGCAGCAGTTGGCTTTATGTTACTGAAGCTACTGTGAGGGGGAAGAGGAATTTCTTCCCTGCCAGGCTCACCACCCAGCTTGCTCTGTGAACTAACAGCTGGCTCCACACATTCCTTCTCTAACTGGCTGCTTCTCTTAACTTTCCCCAGCTGACCTTTCCATTGCCATTGTCCCGTGCACCTTCTGTTAGGGACACTGGCCCTACCAGCTGGTTTCTCAAGGAGGCTGCACAACTGGTAACCCAAATGCTGAACAGATACAAGCAGGAACAGTCACTGTGTTTTGACACTTGGTGAGTTCAGTCACCCTTTCACATCATGTGACATTTTTAGCAGTTCAGTGTCTTTCAGTCTCCTGCTCCCTCAAATACAAACTTTCTGTTCCTCAGAGACCTCACTGAAAGCCTTTTACTAACAGGATGCCTTCACTTTGTGCCTTTCTTTAAAAACAAGGGTAAAGTCTTGTTCCCTCAATCAGAAGCAATGGCTTAACCAGTGTGATCTCCCCTACCTGTTGAATCATCAGTTCAGCCATTTCCAGTTTCTTGTGCAAATCCTCCATATCCAACTTCATGGCTGAGTTCTTGGAAACCAGGGAGTGAACCTTCTCTGACAGCTCTGAATTCTGCTGCTTTATTTCCTCACTGCTTTTGCTGAAACAAATTGAAGTGGCATCACTGTGGGTCTGCTGCTGCCCACCTCATTAATTTACAATCCAGTTCTTCACAGCAGCCAGAATCACAGAAACATCACATCTAGTGACCTTTTGTTTCAAATGGAGTATCCAACCTCCCAAGTCACCACGTGTGCTCTGTGCCCCTCGTTATGCTTAGTGGCTGTACTGAGCAGGGTAGTGTTACTCTGCAGGAACAAGCAGAATGGACTTACCTTCGTTTGTACAGTTCCATTTTCAGGTTGTCTCGCTCCTTCACTAGCTCTTTATTATGCTGGAGAAGAAGGAAATTATTGATTCATCTATAGTCTTTAGCCAAACAAATAAGATGTTAAAACAAAATAGTTTAACCATTAGCAGATCAGCTAAAGTAGAAAAGGTCATAACTTTGCCAAAATCCTCAGGACAGGTCTGTTTAGAACCTCCTGGATCTGCCAGGAGTAAGTCTGCTCAGTCTTTTCAAACGTGATGCTACTGACTGAACACGAGGCTATTGCTGCAAACTTCTCCATTAGTATCAACACTGAAGTGTCTGATGGAGATTCTCCTGGGACAAGGTCTGAGTGAGGCCTCTGTTGTGTGGAGCTGGCAAGACTAATGAAGTAAGTTGCCAGATCTGAAGACATCAACTGGACCATATGATTAGTGGTCACAGTAAGCGAGTGAAGTCTGCCTTAGTCGTGGAGAATACAGGGCTTGACAAGGTTAATTAACAATTAACAAGGTTAATTTCTGCCTCTTCACTAAGCAGGAACTAGAGACTTTGCAGTAGTGTAGTAACAAGCAAATAGCCAAATGCAGAGCTGCTGGTTAAGCATAAACAGAGGTGACTCTTACCTTCTCTGACTGTTTTTGCTGCATAGAGATGGAGGACAAAGTACGTTCTAGCTCGGATACCCTCTGGCGAGATGAATGTAAACGAGCAGCAAGGCTTTCAGCTTCCCCTGAACAAGTCAGAGCAGAGTCAGTTGAGGCTTGACCACAACAAGCTTTTTGGAACTGGCTGAACAGCACTTTCTACCTTGTCAACGAGCTCTTAAGGCAGTGCAGAGCTTTGTAAATCAGTAGACCTGGTGCCGCTCCTGGCTCTATAGGTGAATCACTAGCAACTCTGGGCAGTAAAGCTCTCTGCAACTACCTTCCTCACTTTTAGAGGGAGATAATGAAACTTCCTTTGCAGAACAACAGATAAGATGTTGTTTGGGTTGGGCTTTTTTTTCCTAACAGAATAAATTGCTAAAATCTAGTTCTAAATCAAAGGCCTGGGTAAAACCTCCATTAACATGACAGCTGTGTGGGAGGGAGGGAGGGCAGAGAAAAGGGCACAGAGTTTTAAAAGAAAGAGAAAAAAAGTCAGAAAGGAACAGCCTGGGGTAATCACCAGGCCCAAACAGGCCTGACAAGGTTTTAGTGATGCAGAAAAGACCCTGAACTGCCAAGGGATCAACATGCTCCCATTTGGGGGGAGTTATGATGACAGAAGCAGTAACAGTGCCAAGTATTGCTCACTAAGGAATCAGCAAGTGTCGTGAGGTGCCTGCCAGCAACTCTCATGCCTGTGACTTGACATCCACAGTTTAACCAACAGCTTGAGCTGGTGCTCACAGACCATTACCTGACTTCTGCCGTGCAGCTTGCTGAGTGTGGCCAAGGGCTGTCTGCAGCTCAGACTTCTCAGAAACCAGAATCCCAATAGTCTGGATATGAACCTTTAGGAAAAGAAAATGAGCTCAGTGCAAAACTTTGCTCGTAACTGCAACGTCACTGTTGCCACAAAAGGGTAATTTGGGAAAGGTGAAGAGCTCTTGCACTGCAGTACAGTCTGGCTGACTGACTCCCAGTTCTCCAGAGGGAATGGACTCATGGCTTCCAGGATACAGACTATGAGTGGTCAGTAACTCAGGAAACAACAGAAGCCAAGTGATATTCCTGTGGTGGAGGCTCTGTCTTACCTGTAGCTGTTCCCTCAGGGCTGCTTGCTCTTTAGAAAATTTCTGTTCAAACTCCTTCTTTTCCTGTGTAAACAAATGATGCCTATTCAGCACAGAAATGTAAATAGTTAAGCCCTCTTGCTTTATGTCAATCTAAAAAGGCAGTGATTCACTGGTAGTATTTCCAGCACCTAAATGATACCAGTATTTTTAAAGACATACTTTGGTCATCCATTATTTGAACTACTTCTTTATTTATCCATCCTGGAGTGGCAGTGACAGCACAGCTCAATCACTGCTAGCATAAATGTGGCTCTGTTTGGAATGGAAGCCACTGGCAAGGACTTAAACTGCCTTAGTCTCCTGCCTCCACTGCACTCCTCCAATACTTGAGCACTTAAATATTAGCTTTGGTCAAAATAAGAGTGCTGCCTGCCAGGCCTCACTCATTAAGTCAAAATATTCAACCTTATGCTGCAAATGAAACTGGATCTAACATAAGATCACATATGCCTGTGCCAGAGTCCACTGTGCTTCCTGCTCCTCAGAGAAACAGATGCCTATTTCTGTATCTATCCAAAAATAGGACAGACTTTACCTTCTCCAGCTGATTCACTGCTTCTTGGTTCTGCTGTTTCTATGGAAGAAAATCGATAAGCCAGTGTTAAGGGAAAATACTGTCATAGTGCTGAAACATTTTCACTTCCATGATGTAGGATTAACACAAGCAGAATTTCCATTATCCTTCTGTAGAAAACTAGGAAGTTTGTCTTAGCCATTAAAAAGAACAGATTTGGAGCTCCCTTCACTATCACACTTGATATGCCAGATATGGGTTTCACTGCTGAGCACATTACCACAGTTCTCCCCAAACACCACTACTGAAACCCCTGTATCTGAGCATCCACCACCTTCACTGAAACTTCCATCCCACATCTATGACATTAATCATAGTTATCTTGATCTATTGGGATATTCATCAAAAAGGCTTTAACACACACACACACAAATCAAAGGCAAAGGCTGTGGGTTTGTTTAAACTGAGAACTCAGACCTTTATCCCACTTAACAACTGGCCTTGAAGCCTCGCAGAGCTGCACGTACATTGGCAGCTGCTGCAGAAAGTGCTGTGAGAGCGAGCAGAAGCCAAATGCACAGGAAAGGGATAACTCTGTCCTAGCCAATTTCAGGCTTACAGGTGAAGCATCCCTTCTATTCCATTGTTCTCAGTATTTGGAGGTGTGCTGCCTGGCACACAAGTAGCAGCCGACTACCCAGGCTGCCACACATCCTGTGCTGCTGTGTTTGCCCTTTGCTGCTGTTGTTCCCCTGGCAGTTTTCTCACAGATGCCTCGTAAGGAATTACATAATTAATACTTCTTTTCCCTTCCCAAAGAGTGGACACTGGCCAAGCTGTTTCTTTACTACTATTACAATGCATTTTGCAACACGATTTCAGATGCTGGGCGATGAGTTGGAGGTTTTGCTTCCAGCAATGCCAGTGCACAACAAAGCAAAGGCCCTGCATAGTTCCAGGCAAATAGAAAAACAAGCAAGCAAGGAGAATCTTGGGTTGGCAATGCACAATGCAGCTCTGCAGCCCAGCTAAAAGACAAAAAGAAACAGAATAGAACAAAAATAACCCAAACTAAAACATAAAACAACAAGAGGGGTCATGGGGTACACGGGGAAGTGCTGAAGTTTGGGAAAAGTGTTGGTTCAGAGAGGAACAAAATGGGGAAAAGTACTTCCCACAAGAAAGGCTCTTTTCAGACTGAGACAAGTCCACTTAGCTGCATTTCTTGCAGTGTTAAAGCTGAAGCAGCAGGAATTTGTGCAGGCCACAGGACAAAGCAGTTCATTCATCATGCCAAGAGAAGCTGAGGAGCTGATCAAAAACCAGCCCCAGGCTCTCTCTTAGACCCATTGCTCCCACGCTGCTGTGTATTTCCGACAGCATCACCACCTGCAGAAACAGGTTCTCATGCTGCTGCCAGCACCAGGAGTCTGTATTTCAGGGATTCACACCAGGACCAGAAATAGCTGTTTTAGCAGGATGCCTATCATCCAGGGAAAGCATGATGAGATAACAGAGCACACTTAAATGGAAGCAACAAAACTCTGTTACTTAGTCCCCAGATGAGCCAATACTTTCATGAGTGGCCTTAGACTTTGATCCTCTCCAGAGGTTTTTCCATACAGTGCTGTGGAAACAGCCTTCCTTGTGGCACCATGAGGGAACCCATAACCTTGCAGACACCCAGAGAGCATGGAGGAGCAGCAAAGACAATGTCAAACTGGTTGGTTGGATTGTTTCTTACCAATTCCTCTATCTTTGTAACGAGCTGTTTGTTAGTTAGATTGCTGGAATCCAGGGCTACTGCCAGCTCCTGGTAACGTGTCTGATGGGCACATGCAGATAGGAGAAAAAGGAAGGAGCAGAGAGGAGAGGAGAGGAGAGGAGAGGAGAGGAGAGGAGAGGAGAGGAGAGGAGAGGAGAGGAGAGGAGAGGAGAGGAGAGGAGAGGAGAGGAGGAAAAAAGCAATAATTAAAAAGGAAAAAAAATCATTATCACAGTTTGATATAATCAGATTCTCCAAACAAAACAAAATCTATGGTTTCAACACAAGCAGCTGGGACATCAACATATTTTATCCTTCTGCTGAGGCTTCATTTTGACATAAAAGTGAGTCATAAATAAGAACTGTAGTTGCATGGCAGCCAGATAATCCCCAGTCCCCAAACTGGAAACACCTCCAATACCTACCTGCTGTTGATCACAGCTACCCAATTACAGCACAAGTCACTCAACAGTGAGATATGTGACCTGTGCATTCCGTTAGGTTTCATAACACTGCTGTAAGCACAGAGTCCCAATCAGTTATCAACAGCAGCAAAGAAGAAAAATGATAGACTGAGAAAACTTACTTCCATTTCCTTAATATTTGTGGAAGAAACAGCACTTTCCCCATTCACATATGATGTAGACTAGAAATGAAACAGTCAAGTCAGTTTTATCCCCAAAGGCAACAAATCACTACTAAGACCTGACTATCATAATAATACTTCTTATAGCATCTTTCCCTTCATAATGCCACACACAGGCATAGAAAACATACTTTTCTGGCTAAGGATAGATGCAGACTCCTCCTATGACAAGCTGAGGTGAATTATACAGATTGACTTCAGATTCTGTTCCACTAAAATCAAGAACATATCTTTCTTTGAATACACTTTGTTTACTCATCTGCTTTTCTTCCTGCTGCTGAAATTTTACATCCCTCAAACACGATGTTTTGCTTCTCAACACTTAAATATCATATTGTATAGTAGGATGACTGCAGACACCTGAGATTGAAGAGGCTTTTCTTGAGCTGACTGCTTAAAGCTATACATCAAATGTTAAGAGAATTAATAGGCCAAAAGGCTCAAAAGGAGGCCATACCTGAGAAACCAGGCCATTGAGTTGTTCAGACAGCTGGCGGAGACTTTCTGTTGACGAGAAAGACCTGGGAAGAAAGAAAGACCTTGCAATGACAACTTCTCCCAGAGAACTGCTCAAATCAGTCCAGCACTGCAGAGGAATAAAACCTTAACTTGTTGGGATCCTGTTGCAAAGCTGATAAAAGACACACAAGCACTTACCTGTTCTCATCCAAAGCATTTTTCTGATCCTCAGCTTCATGCATCTGCGGATTAAAACACAAAAACTTACAAGCTTGTAAAAGAAGATGGGAGTCACACTTGTGAGAATGTGTCACTAAGACTTGATTACATCTGGGCTCAGGTTCCACAGTACCTGTAATTACTGCTTCCTACAGAGAGATGAACTTAAAACCACCAATGTGGTCCTGGCTTACACATAATTTCTCAGTTGTGTGGGCCCAGGTTTCTTGGAATGGAGAAACTGAAGTGTTAGAGGCTTTACATTTGCTGTTACTATTCATCAGTATAATCAACACTTTGCTGTGCTGGTAAAAAACTTCAACTGAATCTTTAAGTAGCTAAATGAAACACAGATTCTCTGACTGGAGCCTTTCTGTCTTATGAAGGGTACTTCCTGCTAATGAAATATGAGAGAAGGCGAAGGAAAACAGCTTTGGCAGATGCAGGGGAATGTGCACCACTATTACTCTCTCTGCTCTCCCAGGGAGATGGTGACTAAGATAGGGAGTGGAGACTGCAGTATTTTTAAAAGGAGAAAATCTGAACTAGCCGTATTTATGAAGATTGGTCTCTTACTGAAGTGGTCTCTCTAACCAATATACATGGGTTCAATGGCAATAGTCATGATAATTCACAAACCTGTGTCAGCTGCGTGCTCACAGGAGCAGGCAGAACAGAACCACAGCTAGGAAGGCTGTTGCTGTTAGATAGCACAGGGACATCGGTAGCAAGCTGCTCAGTGTTACGAGTGGCAACATCACTGTCAAAGTATGCCTGTCACAAAACACAGCACAGGAATTACAGCCTCCATGCAAAGTGAAAAAAAAACACATGTGAACACATCACCCTGTGAAAACTAGACAGATGTGAACAGTCAATCCTTTAGAAACACATGGAAGGGGATCTGTGTTCTCCCCAGAGCAAACAAGTGACTGCAACAATCCCCAAGCAAACCCTATCCCAGACCTGTGCCCTCTCAGAACCAGTCTGAAGAACTGGTGTCCCATAGTCAAACTCACTTCTTTAACACATAGCAATAATGTCACCCAGCTCCAAGTTCACATATTACATTTGCAACAAAAGAATTGCCAAAAAGAGAGTGAGGACAAAGCCAGATGGTAGTCACTCTGCTTGGAAAAGAACTACCTTTGAGATGTGTCTGGGGAAAACACTGATCACTCTATGCAAAATAAGATGGAAAAGGACAGGTTAGTGACTGCTTGAGAACTGGGTTAGTCAAACTCAAATGCTGCCTCTAAACCTCGGTGAAATTTGTGGTGTGCCATGAACCGCAAGTTTGGAAACAGGACATGGATGAACAGGCCAAAATCAGTGTGGCTGGGAGCAGGCACCTGTGGCTCTGCTGGAGCTATCAACCCTGTGATGAAAGAAATCTCAATAGAAAGAAGAGGCAAAAAAACTACTTCTGGACAGCAATGCAAGTGTTCATCCTGCCTTTGTGGGAGGATGAGCAGCATCTGATGACACCTCTACCAAGCCACAGTGAACCAGACAAATGAATGCCTCTTGTACACAGCATCAGAGAGCCATAAAGGCCCAGGCTAGTGGCGTTCTTGTGTTTTATGGCAATTTGGTTTATTTCATCAATGCAGCTCTGGTAATTGATCATTTAACAACACTATGAAGCACACAAGATCATCTGTCAACATTCAGCCCCACCAGAGTACTGCAGTGCTTTGCTATTCCACCTGAAATTGCTCCCTCTGAGCTCAGCTGCTTCCCTCTTGGGACCTCACAGGAAACTAGAGATCTCTCTCTTTGGCATTCCCCATTTCCCTGCTCATCACCTCACTGCTGAATCAAGCAGCAAGAACACAGTAACAGTGAAGACAGGTTTAATGAAAGCAATAGGCTGGAAGACTGCAGAGGGAAACAAATAGTATTTTCTGCATTTCGTTTTAGCAGGACAGATACTTGTGCTCTCAAGGAGCAGCATGTGCTAGGTGCTTGTAGGAAGGTCAGGAATTCCCTGACTTCTTCCAACTATAGTTTATTTCACCTTTATTGGTTCAGCCACTCATCAGTAAAGGACATAAGATGGACAGGAGGAACACATTCCCCAGCACATCTCAAAAGTGCTGCCTTAACTTCTGATCAGGACATTCGTTTTGCTTCACACTTCAGAGATGCAAAACACAGTAAGACAGTTCTTAACCACAAGAACTCCTTCCTTCTTCCTCCACAATAAGCAGGTTTGGAATACATTTTTAAAACTCCAAAACTATTTGAACAGATGAATTTGTTGGAAACAGAAAGAGTTAGGAGAAAGGCACTTATCTGGAAATTGGGCATTGTCAGGTTCTAATAACAGAGTGAAAAGTCAGTAATTCTGCTCAGCTTAGCATATAGTAGGATCCATTTGCTTTCTCACAAAGGCTCCTGTTTTGCTGGGTTTTCTGTGTTTCCCAGCCAAGAAGGCTGAAGTGGGTGAGATGGGAGGGGATTGCCTCACATAAAGGCACCAATGGCAGCAGTGGCTCAGATGCCAGCCATCAGTTTCTCTGCCCTATTAGTGTCAAGTGAGTTTCTGAACAGCATTTTCCTGACTCAGGATTTTTACAAGTCAGCAGCTGGGAAGAAAAATCTTTCTTTCACTACATATTGATTTTTCAAATTATTCCTTAAACCCCAGACACAATCATTCCCAATTCCCAGAACATATGATCAGAACAAAATGTGTCTCTCCATGCTAAGGAAAGAGAGGGAAAAAAACCCACCAACTAGGAAGCCAAGAATGAGCAGAAGCAATAAATTCTCCATTTTCAGAAAGACTAAAACTGGAAGCACAGGCAGACCTTCATTGCAAGACCAAATGCCACCTTGGCAGCCGCACTGGGCCAACCATCTTCATCTCACCCTCCAATGTGAAGCAAGACTCTTTCTCCAAGCTCTAACTTACACTGATCTTATGAACATGAACTGAAAATAATCTCCATGACAGGACTGAAATGTCAACCACAATCCATGCTCTGACACTAGACAGGCACATCCAGCACCCCCAGAGCTGGCCAGATGTCTTCACATTCCCCAGGTTCTACTGATACACAACCTAAAAGTGCAAGGTCCAGTTGGAGGAACTTTCTGCTGTTCACCTTGTGAGTTGGATGAGATGGCTGCTGGATTATGACACACAAAAAAGAGAAAAGGGATACAAAGGCAACTCAAGAGTGAGCTCCGTTCCACCATGCAAGTTTCACTGCATGTCTGGTACCCCTGGTGATTACTATAGTTACATTTATTGCTAGAGGCACACAGACATGTAGTAAAAATTAGTTACTTTATGACAACTAAATTGACACAATGGTGGGGAAATAAGCTACCAAAGTGACTGAGTGAAAATGAAAAGCAGAGCTTTGGTACAACTAAAACGGAAGAAAATTCTGGTCTACAAAACTGGACTTCCCTGAACTTCTGTCACAATTTGAAATGCACTGACTGCCTGACTTTTATTTTCTTTTAGACTGTTTGTTTATCTTTGCTCCTGAACACATTTCTGTTGCTCACTGGCATACGTCCTGCCCTTTCCTCTTCAGAAGCCTGGGAACGTGAAGTCACTAAAGCCTGTAAATGCTTGACTTGGAGTACCCGACTCCTGCCTGAACACATTTCAGCCCATGGTACTTGCCAGAAATGCCACATTCCCCATGCAAGTCTCATTGCTTGTCAGAAAATGAGTTGGCTGGAATAACTAGACAGTTTACTCAGGGCAGCGTTTGCCTGGAGATGAGCAGAAACCTGCCCTTCAGAAACAAGACTAAGAAATAAAGCCATGACACGCCAAACAGGAGAAACACAGACTAGGAAAACACCACCTCCTCCCAGTGCAGTTTTCCTCAGTGGTTAAGTTTCTTGTCACACCTCCATTTCCTGTTTTTTCCTGACAGCTCAGAGTTTTTGACAAGGTTCACTTTGTGAAGTTTGACACACACCAGAAGGAAACGAGCACTTACGAGCAATGGAAACGCATGGTAACAAACAGCTCCACGTTAATAAGAACAGCAACAAAACTGAAGCAACTGACAGTGGGTAATGTCAGGACAGGGCTCCAGCCAAAAAAAAATCGAGGTCAGTGTGAACAGAACCCAAAGCATGCAGCAGGGAGAGCAGGTCACTGCGAGGGACACGAGCACTGCCTCACCTTCCTCTTGTCCAATGAGGGTATGGTTACCCCATTGGAGCGGTTAAGGTCTGACACCAGCACCTTCAGAATGTTCTGAATCTAAAGGAGGCGAAAGAAAAGGGGAAAGAGAAACGGCTCAGAAAAGGACAGAGAGAAAATGTCAGTCAAACGCAGCCAAAGAAACCAGCATCCTCCAGCTCGTTGGGAGCACAGCAGCTCTGCGCTGTGTGACAGCTCTGGGTGACCAGACACCACTTCAGCACAGACCCTGACTGGAGTGTGCACCTTCCAGGACAGGCAGATGCTAACTACTGCAGCACACTCCCTACGCTGGCGATACAGGCATCCATCCATCACACCAGCATAACCCCTTCCCAGCTCCAGCCACATCTGGGAAACCAAAGAACAAGGAGGTGGCAAACGGCTTGGGAGAAGGAACGAGCTGCTCACGTTCTCTGGAGGCTGCTGGTCATCGGTGGTGGGAGTCGCAGGTCTACTGCCTTCTTTAGTCTTTCGCTTCTTCTTTGTTCCTGCAGTTGCTCCAGGGCTATTCTTCTGCTGATATTCCTTCAGCTGTGATGGGAAAAAAAGGATAATCTGAAGTTCAGACAGAATATGCCTTTATGAGTATAATGTCAAAAAAACCCAAACCTCAAAACCCAAGCTCCACTGGGCAAGAAAACAAATCAAGTGTAAGGACAAGAGAAAGGCTCTTCAAAGAGGGGGGGGAAAGTAACAAGTGCAGAGAGGCCTGCAGTAAGAACCCGTGTGATGGGTTTATGACAAGTGGCTCCAAGTTGTAAACGTTCAGCTTTTGTATACAGCTAATTACATTCTTGGGAAACAATTTGATACACCCTACTGCAACTAAAAAGAGATTACAAGAAGTATTTTGGGGGGTTTTAGGGTCAAAATCAATAGCAATAAGGATATAAAAGTCAATCCTGGATACAAGGTGAAAACGTAGTGCCTGATGGTAAGATCTTCCACTCTGTGCTAGGTTTTAAGAAGGAAAATAATCATCCCTGCAGACAGATAACACAACATAGACCCTGTAATAACTGTGAACTAAGGGGAGACACAACCTACAGCTGATGTTTAAATCCTAACCACTTTGCCCAGGAAAACTGGTCTGATAAGCTGCAACTCGAATCCTGCCAGGTCTTCTGGCATTTTTGTGTATGTTGTTGAACACCAAAACCCCAAAACAAGCGAGTCCTTGGCAGGTCTGTCAACCAGCCCCCCCCCCCCCTCCATCCCAGCACCCCTGGCTGGGCTGCGGCCACGCTTCAGGTGGGGGAAAAGGTAAGTGAGAAGTAGCCCATTATTAGGAGGATTTCAAAATGGAAGCCTGAACTGCTTCAGGACACTTTCCCATTCCTATGACTTTGACACAGAGACGCATCTCGCCGGGACGGACGGGGCCGAGCCGCTCCGGAGAGAATAATAAGGGGAGAAAAAAGGAAAATGAAAAAAAAATCAAGGGAGAAGCCTGGGAAAAAGAAAAACAAACCAAAGCCGGCAGATCGCCCAGCACCGCGGCAGCGCGGGCCCGGCCCCCCCGGCCGCCTTCCCCTGGCTGGGGGCGGCCGCCAGCCGGGACGGTTCGGCCGCAGCGCCGGACACCGGGGGCTGCCGGCGGCCCCCAGCACAGCACGGCCCAGGGCCGGGGGGCGGCGGCGGGGGACCTGGCCCACGCCCCTCGGGAGAGGCCGGGGGAGGCCCCAGCTCGGCTGGGCCCGGCGGCTGCGCTCCGCCCGGGGCCGAGAAACCCGGCCGCGCCCGGCCCGGCCCGGCCCAGCGCATCCCCCACCGGCTCCTCACCTTCTTCTTGGCCGCCGCCAGCCTGCTCTGCCTGCTGCCGTCCGCCATGTCCGCCCCGCGCCCGGGCCACGTCAGCCGCGGCGGGGAGCGGCGAGGGCGGCCGCCAGGCTCCGCCCCGCCCCGGCCTGCGCTCCCCGCCGCGCCGGCCCGGCCCCTCGCTGAGCCCGGCGGCCGCTGCTGGCGGCGGGCAGCGGGCGGCCCAAGCGCCGCTCCTGCCGTGTGGCACCGCGCGCTGCCTCACGCTCCTGCGCTGCCTCGGCCGCCCGGGGTAGAGGCTGGCATGGCAACCAGCCTGAGGGGCCTGACGAGCTTCCCTCGTGCTTTGGAGGGCACGGCCTGTAAATCACCTGCTGTTCCGTGTGTCGCTTTCGTGTCGGAGCTCTGCCTTTAAAGTCAGGTTTAGTGCAGGGGGTTTGTTTGTGTTGTGATCCCATTCCCGAGTCCTTTGACCTTCCAAGTGTGGCAGCAGCAGAGTTTGGCTCCTGTGGTGAGTCCTGGGAGCTGGATGCGGCTGCTGCCAGCGCCTGGCCCTGCGCACGGACAGGCTGGGAGAGCCGCAGCACGGAGGCTGCTTGCGTGGCAGGGTGTTGGTGGTGGGGTCAGGGCTGCACACCCGCGAGCCACGGTGGCATGTCTGCAGGCATTTCCTCGGGCCAGACATGTGGGGCAGCCCATGGCTCGGGCACTGGCGGCTTTTCCCCTACGTCAGTCACACGAGTGGGGCCCCGGAGCGTTCCCTGGGAGCCCGGCCTGGCTGCAGCCCGGACGGGTGAGGTGCTTATGAGAGGCGCGGAGTGTAATCATCGTGGCTGTGGGAACTGGGATAATGATGTCCCGCCTCACTTAAACACAGCTTCACACGGGGAAGTTTGTTCCCCGCTGCTGTCGGGCGCGGGAACTACAGCCCGGCCCTGTCATGGAGAAACTACCGGCCCCAGCGTGTCCCGCGGCGCCGGGGCGACTACAACTCCCGGCATGGCCCGGGGCGACTACAACTCCCAGCGTGTCCCGCGGCTCCGGGGAGACTACAGCTCCCGGCGTGCCCGGGGCCCCGTCCGCGCCGGTCGGGCGGGAGGCTGCAGCCGTGGCTGAGGGGCTCCCGCCGGGCGCGGGCCGCAGCCCGCCCCGCCACCCGCCGCTGCGAGCTCCGCTGAGGAGGTAGGGGCAGGTTTCCCGTTGCCCTCTCCCCTGCCTGGCTGCGCCGCGGGCCGTACCCGCGCTGAGGCGGCCCGGCCCCGCCGCGGGGGTGTCCGGCCCCTGACGCGGTGCCCCTTTGCTTTGCCAGGACCCCCGGTGGCGGCCGGCGCGGCGGCTCTGCCGGCTTCAAGTCACCGGTGAGTCTCCGGCCGGGCTGGGGGAGGGCAGGTGGGCCCCGCTCGGTGACTCGCCGCGGGAGGGGACAGCGGCCGAGGGGTCCAGCGGCGGGCCGAGCCCCCCGGCAGCCCCCCGCTCGTTCCCAGGGGCCGGGCCTGGCACAGCGGGGACTGTTTTTTCCTGAGGGGCGGAGTTGTCCGTTGTCTGAGTCCCTGCCGGCCCCACAGCGCAGCCCAGCGCCCTCCTGGGAGCATCTCTTTAAAGCTAAACTGTGATTTTTCTTTTCACTTTATGCTATAAATCTACAAAACGCTGTAAAATAGGATATGGAGCAGGCAAACGTCACATCAACCCATTTAACGTTTTACCTGAGCTCCTCCACCTCCCTACCCAGGAGATATTTTTCCTTTTGTGTTTTTTTTCCTCTTTTATCCAGTGACATGTGGAGTGTTTTTCTGTTGAGTGCACCTTATCAAGGGCTAAGTTAGTGTTAGATGTCTTCTGTGCTCTACAGGTCTCATCTCCAAGTTCCTGCCAACCTAATAGAGACAGTGAAGAAGCCCTGTTGCTTGAAATTGAAGAGCTGAAACAGAAAGACCTTGCTCTGGACCAGGAAATTGCACAATTATTGTCCGAGTATGTCCTTGACCCACTCTGATGCCTCAATTATTTCTGTTCTTAAAACAAAATATAGACCAGGAATTAGAGATAAAAGTTGACCTGATGCCATTTTATCATGGCATACACTGTTTTTATACACTGTTGATTACAGTATTGTTCTGAGTTATAGGAGCTGTTAAATACAAGAGGGGGAATTCTTTCTGGTTTAATTGGTAAAGCAAAACAAGTTTAGGTAGGAGCTTGGATAAGAGGATTTCAACCCCAGATGTTGCTGAGGTAAATATTATGTAAACTGCAAATGAATAACTTTAACCGTCATGATATAACAACACATCATCCTACCTACTTGTTAATGTGAGGAAATTGAGATTGGGACTTGTGTGACCTGCCATGACTTGGACAAAACTGTTTCCTTCCCTCATTTTGTATCAGAGGTGAATGGGCTATACCTTTAGGTTCTAGAAGCAGAGGTGCTTTCCAGGCAAGCAAGCAGCCTGTAGAGCACTTTGACACAATGGATCCCACACACAGGGTAGTGCAACTGTATTGTGGTTTCTTATGACACACTTGGGCAGCTGCCTGTTACCAACTGCTCTGAGGTAAAACTGCCACTTGATTTTTAAAGAGAAGGAATCTCTGTAGGTTAACCATTGTGAAGGACTGATGTTTTCTAAGGTAATGTGTGTCATATAGAATCTAGATTGTCTGTGTTTTTTTTTAATGTCTTGACATGGCAAAAAAAACCCTCCAAATGTTTGTAGCTTTCATCTTTGTGACTTGCAGCAGCTGTATGTGCTGCCTTCAGATTCTGTTTTTAATGTGCCAGGCTTGGGTGTCTTGAGTGTCCTTGCTGGGCTCAGTCAGCAGTGGCAGTGCTCACTGAGCAGCAGCAGCAATCCTTCCATGTCATTTTGACCTTTCTGTTTTGGTTTGTTACAGAGGCTACAGCCTGGAGGAGTTGGAACAGCACATCTCCCTGCTCCATGAGTATAATGACATTAAAGATGCTGGACAGATGCTGCTGGGCAAGCTGGGTAAGAAAGGGGAAAGCTGTTGAAGAGGTTCTTAGTGATTTGAGAGAGAGAAGATGCTGTGCCATGGAGGCTGAGCTTGTTTTAAAGATTCTTCAGTTCTGAGTTAGTGTTACCCAGTTGCTCATGGGAGTGCAAATGCTTCTGCCATTGTTTTCTTGATGCTTTTAGAAACGAATGTGTGAAATAACTGTCATTTGCTGATATTTTAGCCTGTTATGGGTTATCAAAATTTGACAAGTCTCGGTTACTTTTGTCCTTTATGTGCTTTAAATAGTAGAGACAAGGAGGGAGCATAGGTGCAAAACCTTAGAGTGTTTTCTTAGCTAGGGATTGTTCTATGGAGTATTTAAGGGATGCTGGGAGGAAAACACAACTTTTCTGACTTATCTGATCTTGGCTTCATGAAAGCAATGGTACTTGTTTCTTTTTCCTAGCTGTTATCCGAGGGGTTACTACAAAGCAGCTCTACCCTGAATATGACCTGGAGCTTAGTGACTAATATTGAACCTGAAGACCACATCCTGCAAAAAATGACTGTTACTGGACCATTGTTTTGGTGTCATAGCAGTTTAGACCTGAAATAAGGTGGCTTCAGAAGTATGTGGGTAGAATTGCAACAGAGTAAGTATGGGTTAACACCCTTCTTTCTAAGAAGCTTTGGAAAGTGAAAGTTGTCTATTGATTGTTTCCTGCTTGTAGCAAAGGAATGTGGGACTCCAGAGAACTTTGTCTACTAGCTGGTCAACAGTATTTTTTATGTTCTGAATAAAAAGTTTGTATTTCAGGTTGATGTTGACTCTTCCTCTGGAGCCTTTGCTTCTCCACAACATCCAGGGGCTATTTGGTTACTGAAGAGATAGTGAGGGCACGTGAACTGCAATGTAACAGCTGCTTTGAAAGAACCCTCAGAAGGAGGGAGGGAAGAGGGCTGAAGTTTTGGGGGTTTTATGATCAAATCTGGACAAGTCTAAGTGTTCTGTGTTTTTGTACTTGACTGCTCTGGCATCTAGAGATTTTGTATCATTTCTGTAGTAGATGGCAAAACGTTGTGTTGCACTGTGAATAAAGCAGCTATCTGATTTCTCAGTAACTCACTGTAAGAGCCTATAAAACATCACAGGAATCTGGGAACAAATTCTTCAAGTCTGTTCTGAGACAACTATAACATCTATTATTCAAATGTTTTCTGAGGACTCTTAATGCAGAGTGTGGCAGCACTACCCAGTAGTGGGCAGGTACAGAATTACCTGGACTCAGTGGAGTCACTCAATGCAGTCACTGTGAAAGCAAGCACTGTCCTCAACACGAAATTGTGCTGAGAGCCTGTTTCAATGTTGGGTGTGAGAGGTGAGGGTGACTGCACAGACTAAATTTAGCTGCTTTGTGGAGTTGTGCTAAAGTGCTCTGCTGCTTGTCCCCCTTTTTCACTGACGCTTCATGTCCTTCTGCCCCCTTCTGCTTCTTGCCATTAAAGTTTCCCCCTGGTCTCCAGTCAGGCCCCTGCTTCTGTCTGCTCATTGTTTCCAAATTTGAATCCAATGACTCTATTTTCATAGTGCTTGGAATCCAGGGAACAGTCACAGGGCTGCTGCTGAGAGCTGGTAACTATTTGTGTGCTCACTGGTTCTGGACCTGGCACAGAAGCATTGCTCATCAGTATCTTGTTTTGCCACCAAAGCTGTGGAAAGGGGTTTAAAGCAGATGGACAGACACATGGAGATGCTGCAGAGCTGGATCCCAGAATCCCCTGAACCACTCCTGGTTCCTCAAAGGGGAAAAAACCAAAACAAACCAAAAACCAGTATGCTCTTTTTCTTTTAATGAGTCAGTGGATGGGTGGTGGATGAGCACTGAGCCAAGAACCAGCCTCTTCCCCTTTAGGTCAGTTTTATTTCTTGTCTATCTTCCACCTCAGTCCCTATTACAAGCCACTTTCCTCATCACATGTTCCTACCCCAGTGTAACCATTTCCTTGTATTGCTTTACATAAGCTCTGTTTCCTCCTGCACATCCCTGTTTTAGCCCCATTTTGAGCTTTGATGTGTCTGAAAACACAGCTAATGGAAAGAAAATACTCTAGGACAACAGAGGGGAAAATAAAATCCACAGAAGGGATATGCTGCCAGCTCCAAGGAACAAACAAATCCCTGCAGTCAAGGGAATACAGTTCTCTAAGACACTATTTCCTGCTGCTAAACAATTTGGGGATGGGTTTTACACTCCTTAGCAACCTAATGATCCCCAAGTCAACAGGAATTTTGGCACAGCTAACTCATGTTAGTGAACTGTTTGTGATGCTCTAAAAAACAATTATACAGCCTGTCACTGAAAAAAAATGCCTTTCTGATTGAAGTCATCTCAAGGCAAGGGTGGAAGTGAACTGCAATTAACCTCTTTCCTTCTGCTGTCCATCATGCTGTCAGTGTGGAGCTGCGTTATTGTGCTCGTGGATGTTCCCTCCGCAGCACGCGCTCAGCTGTCTGTGGCGTGGGCCATCTCCACATCCATGTCAGGAAGATGGTTTTCATCCTGATGGCCTAGTGTTTTCTCTATCTCTGTTTTCACTTTGAGCTTACAGTCCTTGATTGCCTTCTGTATACTCTGCAGATTCCACTGGGTTCTCAGGAGAGCATCATCCAGCGTGAAGACACCGTCACGGATCCTTCGCACTTGTGTGCACACTGCAGATGATTTCAGCTCCAGCCCAATCTCATGGACCATTTTTCGGAGGTATTGCTGAGTCTCATGCAAGCAATGGATTTCTGGAAGAACAGAGACATTCCTTCAGAAGCAGCACAATGTTGACACAAACTCATACCTCATCTCTAAATCCAGACATCACAGTTCTGCTGAATCCACTGGTTTGGTAAAAGAGACTTTAATCTACAGCTTGGGTGGAATAAGATTTTCTGGAATGCTGCAGTGTCTTAGTCTCTCCTAAAGCAAACATTTTAGAAAACAAACTCAGAGATGCAAGACTAATGTAGACATTTAGGTATTTCAAAGTAAGAAAAATTACCTTCATTAATTAGACAAATAATTTGTGAGGAGACTGGCTGCAGGAAAGCAAACCACTGCTTTAAGGAAGAATTTGCCCTATAGATGTTCACTATGCTGTTTTTCTTGCTTCAGTCTAAGATCTGCAACTGGCAGGGAGAATCCTGTTAGCCAGCTGCATGGCTGGCTTTATAAATAAGCAGCTTTGGTTTCCTGAGGGTTCCAGATCTTGCTCTACTAAAAAAAATCTAAAGAGTTCATTAACAAGGAGGTGCTTTTGTGATCTAGAAACTACAAAACTTTACCATCTCTGCAGAGAATGACCAGTTACATGTTGGTACAAAGTTCCCACCAAGTCATTTTGCAGTAAATCATTATTAAGAAACTGAATTTTACTGATTTATTTGCTATAATACACACTCAGACCTCCACAGTGCATTTTGTAGCAGCCCTACCTAGCTGGAACTCTGGAAGTGCAAACTGGAGGCATCGGATTGCTGTGATTAATGGAGGACTTTTTCCCATGGGGCGAATCAACCCTTTGACAGCCAGCTCGTATGCCTCTTGTGTTTTCATGTCAATGTTAGAATACCTGAAAAGAGAAGAAAGGGAGCAGACACTTAGCACTTTTCTCCAATGGCATTCAAAGTAGCTCCCCAGTAAACCCCTAATAAAGCAGAGGTGCAGTTTTTATTCTTCAGACTGCCTATATGTTAAGTCTTTGTGTATATTTTACTGCTATGATCTGTGTTCTGGGAGCAGTGTAGCACAGTTTGTAAGGGGGATACTTGGTGATGTCTGCAAGATAATTTTGTAGGCCCTAATGTAGCTAATAGGTTCTAAAATAACTAGAGGCTTCATGATACCAGGACACTTAACTGCAACTCTCAAGAGTAACTTCTCTCTGTTCCTGTCTAGCATACCACCCTTTGCAGACGTGGATTATGGCAAACAAAATCATCTCATCTGTTTTAAAGACCAGTAAATGCGAGGTAGATCAGATCACTGGATACATACATCAGCAGGGCCTTATGATTTGTTCCTTGAATGACAGCAAGAATCCGTTCCAGCTTCTCCCTCGTGATATGATCTGCAAATGTTAAGGTAGAAACTAAGTCTCAATCACCCATCCAGAAACTGCAACTGTGGTTGTGTTTAGCACAGGTAGACTACAGCGTGGGCATAACGACTAGAAAGCACACAAGGCATCCATCCCTTTTATCACAGTGCAGTTTACCTAGCTCTGTGCTTTACAATTAGCACGTTTGGTGTTCAGGTTTTGCATTTAAAGACACATCAATTCAGTTTCTTACCAAATGTTGTCTTCTCTACTAGCTTCCCTGTGTCTGAGAAGTCATCAGTGGCTTTACCAAACAGCCCACCAACAGTGTAAACCTTGAAAAAAAGCAGAGAGTGCAATTCATCAAAGAAATACTCCAAACAATCAAGTAGCAACACTGACACGCAGCTGCTAGGAAGGGCAGGCTATGATGTTGCACAAAAAGACAGCAGCATCCTCTGCTCATACAGCCACATGGGGACACTCCCGTGGGGATGGATTCTGGACCCTGACAAGCTCTCAAAAGCATTGGTGGGTATGTGACTCTAAAGCAGAATTGCCACAAGGCCATCACAGTACACTGGGGCAGGAATTGATCGTGAGGTTGCGCTCGGATGCTCTGAGGCCCTTCAGAGCTGTTCCTTACCTTGGTCAGGTGGCAGTTGTACAGATCAGTGAGCAGCTTGTTCCCCTGGCCTATGCCAAGTACTGAAATGCAGAAGACAGGGAACCTGTTATTTAACTACTCCAAGTTTCTGACGTGCTGCACGTTGTCACTGCTTTTGTTGACTGAGAGTCATGTTTGAGCAGTACAATCAGAGCCCGAGTTACTGCTTGTCATTAAAGCTGAGATAAGCCTCTAAAGGACTCTTGCATTTCCCCAGAACTTTCCACCGTCTTCCCCACAGAGAAACCCGCCACCTCACAGCCCGCAGGACACGGTGCCGCTGCAGGACAAGACCCACCAAAGACTCCCGAGGCCTTCACGTCCAGACGGTGACCAGCTCCGATCTTCAGCCGCCTGAACCGCGGGCCTCGGACTGCAACGGAGGACACAGCGTCGGGGCCGGTTCGCAACGCCTGCCCGGGACTCCCGTGGCCCCGCGACCCTCACCATCCCCCCCAGGCCGAGGCCCCGCGGCGGCCCTTACCGAGGGGGTGGTCGGCCAGCACCGGCACCCTGGTGGGTACGAGCGCGGTGGCCCCGCCGCCGCCCGGGGCCGGCAGGAAGCGGATGTGCTGCCGCGGGGCTCGTCCCGGCGCCGCGTTCAGCTCTGCAAGAGAAGCGGGGGGGTGAGGGGCGGTCAGCAGCCCCCGGAGGAGGGGAGGGAAGGGGACGAGATCCTGCCGGCCGCCCTCACCGCGCAGCAGCCGCGTCTCCAGCGCCTCACGGACGCGGCCCCACGCCACCCCCGCCGGCTTGTACACGGCGAACAGCCCGCCCGGCACCGCCGCCATGTCCGGCCGCCGCTCCGCCCCGCCGGGCGCTTCCGGGCAGGCGGCGGCGTGCGGGGCGATGCTGCTGCTGCTGCCGCTGCTGCGGCGGGCGCGGGTGCCGCTGCTGCGGGGGGAAACCGCTGCCCCAGGCAAGTGCCATTCCCGCCGGTCCCGGCCCCCCAGGCAGCCCCGAGGCTGTCCCCGCCGTGTCCCCGTGTCCCGCGGCCTGCCCTGAGGCCGTGCTGGCCGTGTCGCCGTGTCCCGCGGGCTGCCCTGAGGCCGTGCTGGCCGTGTCGCCGTGTCCCGCGGGCTGCCCCGAGGCCGTGTCCCCGTGTCCCGCGGGCGCTGGGGACCCACCGGGACGGTTCCTCACCCCCCACTCCCCGCAGGCAGAGCCCGTCTGAGCCTCAGTGAGCCGCAGGCCTGGGATGGAGGCAGCGAGGAAGAGGAGGAGAGGGAAGGCTGCTTCCAGCTGTACCCCGGGCACATCCCCACCAGCCCGCTGCAGAAGGCGCTGCTGGCCGCTGGCTCGGCCTTCATGGCGCTCGCTGACCCCTACAGACACGGTAAGCGAGCGAGAGGAGCTCCTTCCACCTGGGGTCCATATTAACATCCAGCAAGGCAGCCCTGTGTCTTCTGGGAGTTTCTCAGGGGAATTTATTTCTCCTTCTGTTGGGTGAGACATTTAGTAATGGGGCCTGGCCCAGGACAGGAGGCCCAGTGGACAAGAGGAACCCCAGACACCTGTGAACTCCTCATGGCCCTCCGTGAGGCCACCCAGCCCCATCTCATCACTCTTGGTCCTCCAGGCCTCGTGCCTGCTTATGCATCCTTCCCTGTGGGTGACATCAGGGCAGAGCAGCCCCAAGGCTGAAGCTCCATCGTTTTTAGGGTCCCTGCTTTGCCACAGGCTTCCTGCCTGCTCCTGGCCAGGGGCTCATTGCCCCATTTCCTCTCCTGCCAACCAAGGACAGCTGGATGCTGTGCAAACTGCTCTTGGTCATTCTCTGGTCTGTTTTTCAGACATGGTGGCTGTCCTTGGGGAGACCACAGGCTGCCTTGCCCTGCCCAACCTGCGAGACAAGATGAAACACCATCCTGAAGGTTACCGCATCCTCCAGTGCGTCCCTCCCTTCCTCGCCCCGTGGTTTGTGGTGGGCAGGGAGACACAAGGCCAAGCACCTTCCTTGGGCCCGGTGAAGGGAGAGTCGTGCACTCCCTGGCTTGAAAGCAAGACAGGCATTCTGTTAGCTCTAACCCTCCAGGTTGTTTATTGTAACAATCACAAGAGCCATGGCAAGTCTAAGGGCAAGAGCACAGCAACAGCTGGGCCCTAAGTCAAGCGCTGCCTTCAGTCTGTTCTGCTTCACTGCTGGAACTGGCAGGTGCCAACGCCACGAGATGCAGCAGCAGGCGCAGGGGGGAGATCTGTGGATGGGGCGGGTTTCCATCGCTGCTCAGTGATGGGTGAAAATCCACCACCTCCATGGATTTCTCCCCTGTGCTGGCTGCTGTATCTCCCTGCATTGACAACTTCTCTGCTGCTCTGCCTCCTCCTTAGGCACCTCTGTATTTTCTTTCCCAGTGCCCATAGCATCTCCCCAAGCTGTGAAATGGGGCCACTTCTGTCCCCTTCCTTGTTAAGACATGATGCCTTTTGCTCCTATGTCTGCAGGGACTTTTTGAGTGCAGCAAAGCTGAGGATCAGAAGGGACCTCACACGTCTCTTATTAATCAAGATCTTTCTGCTATCTGTGTATCATTTGGGTTGTACAATGTGGAGGCTGTGCAAAAGCTGCCTTTTGCTGTATCTTTATGCAGAGCAGCCTGATCCTGGCTCCAGACACTGACCCAGCAAAGCTCGTGGAGCACCAGGATGAGGCTAAGACCCAGAGGAACTGCCCATGGAGAGGGGACAACAAAGGCAGCGAGGGCTGGGTAGAGACATCCCCACCTGCTCCTTGCCCTGTGGTATTGCAGGGGTTTGCAGTGGTCCAGGTGATGCACAGAAGTCTTTTTTTTTAATCACCCAAGTTGCTGAGATCTTTTTGACACCAAATACACAAGGAATTGTCTGTAGCCAGGGTGAAGCTGGCACTAATCCTGCTTATCTGCCTGACACCTCAGCTCCTGGATCCACTGCAGGGCTTTTATCATGGGAAGAATTTATCTTATGAATGGAAATGAAAGGGCTTTTGTTTAGTTCGGGGGCTGTAGGGCACCCATTTGCCAACAATCCAGACGGGAGACCTTTCCATACATGGCTGCCACGTGGCTGGCTGGTGGTGACAGCCTGAGCAAAAGAGAAATGAAACCTGTTTAGAACAGACTCCCTTCCCTTTCCAGGGCTGTTCCTTTGAAGCTCTGGCTGCTTCACAAGGTTGCTGAAGAGTTCTACTCCCCTGTGACTAACTGTAGCTGAGGGCTGTGCCTGGCTGGCAGCCTGCAGGCAGTAGCATTTCAGTGCAGAGGATATGGATGTTTATCCCAAGTAGAGTTGCTACAGGAGTGCAAGATGAGAGCTGTTTTATTGTCAAGGCTTCATGTAGGTCCTTTAAGCAATTTGTACCCCAGCCTCAGGAACAGAAGTAATGAAGCCTGTAGTGAGCAGCAAGGATCCATACAAGGAAGATGCCCAGGAGGGTAAGGGCAGAGGATTGGGGTTTCCAGGAGCATCTTTTCTCTAGGATCCCCTGCTGTGGGTTTCACTGGGAGACTTGCTGACCTGTGTTTTGCTTTCAGGGAACGGCCTCTCATCCGTCTCTCCACCCTGGACTTGGCCAGGCTGCAGGGGCTGCCAGATGGCTCGCTGGGCCGGGAGTATGTCCGGTTCTTAGAGGACAATGTGAGTATGGGGTTTGGTAGGGTGCAAATGGCTGTAGTTGATCCTTGTGCTGGCAACATGGATGCACTTTAAAGAGAGATTGGAGCCATGGAGGAATCTGTAGGGAACCCACCCAGAGTCGGGCTGAAGTGCTGGGTGTTGAGTGACACTGAGTTTGTCACCAGTGCTGCATACTCTTTGGTTTACATGTGTCATGTAAATGACACAGATCACTGGGGGCTAGGAGAAAGGAGGTTGTAGTCATGTGGGGGTGGGTCTCTTCTCCCCAATAATGAATGACAGGACAAGAGGAAATGGCCTCAAGTTGCCCCAGGGGAAGTTTAGATTGGAGATGAGAAAGAGCTTTTTCCCTGAGAGGGGTGTCAGCCCTTGTGCCAGGCTGCCCAGGGAACTGGGGGAGTGCCCAGCCCTGGAGGGATCCCAAAGCTGTGGAGCTGAGGTGAAGAGGGCCAGGGGTAGTGGTGGGCTGGGCAAGGTGAGGGGAGGGCTGGGACTCCAGGAGCTTAAAGGGCTTTTCAAGTAGAAATGATTCTGTGATCCTGTGTGCTAATGGAGGGGACCGTATATTGCTACACATTAAAGAACAAAGCCTTTGGAAGGGGCTGAATTGGACCTCTTTGGATTTGCAGAAGGTTTCTCCAGACACTCGGATGCCACCCAAGTTTGTTGATGATGAAGAGCTGGCGTACGTGATCCAGCGGTACCGGGAAGTCCATGACCTGATGCACACCCTCCTGGGCATGCCAACCAACATGCTGGGTGAGCCACAATGGGCTCTCTCAGGAGTAGAGACCTCAGCCTGGGTTGCTGTGTGGGGAGGTTTACACCATCACTGTCCTGCATCACAGGCTCTGTGGTGACCGAGAGGCTGTGGGATGTCACCTTTTCCCTGCCAGGAGATGCTCTGCCTGAGCAGGGCACTGAGCAGTGGTGCAGGCAGCCACCAGGCAGGTGAGTGGGTGTTTGCTGCCTGGCAGGAAAGGCAGCACAGGATGGATGTTTCGCAAGCTCTGAGCATAGGTAGAAATGAGGGATTCCTGCTTTGCTCCTTATCTGCACATCTCTGTCCTTTGCCCTCATTTTGCGTCTGACTCAGTAGCAAGTCACAAGTCGAGCTTTGCTGGTGAGCCTGTGGAAACTGGCACGTCAGGTCTCCCACACAGGCTTTGGCTGAGCACTGACAGCGTTGGTCAAAGGTCTGTCCTGTGTCAAGGGACAGGGAGAACTGTGCAAGGGATCAGGCTTCAGCAGTTGCATTGCTAAAGGTCTGCAGGGTGCTGGCTTGCCCCAGGGTTGTTTCCTAGGCTCACGGAGCATTAGCTGTGGGGTGCTGCTTCCTCAGGGGCCCTGGGCTGTCTCTCTTGGGTGGATGGTGCATGATGAGGCTCTTCCTAGTACAGGATGAGGCCATGGCCAGACTCTGGAAGCATTCCTGAGTTGTGCATGGAGGCAGAGAGGATGGGTGCGTAGGCACCCTCAGGAAGGGGCAGATCATGCAGCCTGCATTGCAGAAGCACACAGCCCTGCCTGGCCCCCAGCCCAGACATCCTGCCTGCTCATGGCCTCCCTGCTCCTTCCCAGGTGAGATCGTGGTGAAGTGGTTTGAAGCCATCCAGACAGGGCTGCCCATGTGTGTCCTGGGAGCGGCGTTTGGCCCCGTCCGTCTCAGCGCACGGTAGGTGCCGGTGCCAGGTGATGAGGAGGGAGTCTGTGCCTAGGGGAGATGCCAGCCTGGGTGATGTTTTCAAGGGACAAAGAGGGGACACTGCTACTTTGCATGGAGGAGTCAGTCAGGAGTCCATGTGAACCTCCAGCTCTGTCCCCATGGCCCAGGGAAGCAGTGACAGCAGGAGGCACAGCTTTGCCTGGTCTTTGAAGCAATATCTGATGTTTCAGCTGCTTCCTGCACCCAATTTCCTGTGCCAGGCAGGAGGAGCACTGCCCAGGCCTGGCTGCCCCCCTTGGCTGGGCATGTGCTGAGGGCCAGCAGGACCCTCACCTTGGTGGCAGACATTCCCTGCCCCAGCATATCTGTTTTAGTGGCCCAGCACAGTTTGAGGATGGCAGAACTTGGATTCTGGTCTTGGGTTTGCTGCTGACTGTAACCTCCCCAGCACACTGTCCTCTTCCATGCCTCAGTTTCCCCTGAGAGTTAAGCAGGAGGGATGCTAGAAGGGTGCAGAGGTACGCAGGACATGTGGTTTTGGCATCTGCCTGCACTGAGGTCTTGGAGAAGGAAATGAAAAACAAAGCATGGAAATGAAAACTGTCACCTCCTGTATCATTTGTTGCAGAAAGCTGCAGGTCCTGGCCACTGACCTGCTTCCCTGGGCCATTCAGAGCGGGCGCAACGCCAGCTGCATCCTCAACTTCTACTACGAGCAGCGCTGGGAGCAGCCAGTGCAGGCGCTGCGGGAGGAGATCGGCATCTTCCCTCCCCCGGCCGTTCGAGTGTGACAGCACAAGGACAGAGAGGAGACAGGGGATCCTGTTAGCAGACAGCAGCCATCCCCTGCCATGCTCCATCTCTGGCCCTGGGCCTCAGTGTGGCTCTGTGAACAACTGCCACAGACCCGAGGGATGAGTTTTCTCCTGCCAAGAGCTGATACTCTCCTGTTGGTAAAGGCCAAGTGGCACCTCTCTGTGCTGTGACAAGACGTGACCTTTTATACTGTCTGTGATTTGGAGGAGGGATGGCAAGGCCCAGCAGGCCTTTGCCAGCAGGATCTGGCTGCAATACTGATGTTCTGAAATGCTGGGATGGTGAGGGAGCAGCTGCCCTTTTTACCAAAGCAAACTTGGCCTTGTGCAACTCTAGGGCTATATAGGTAAATCCTTCCACCTTTTCAGGGAAGACCGAGGCTTCCTTGGGACTGTCCTGGACTGAAGCTAAATGAGTGATTTAGAGAGCAGCCATGGGGAGGTTTGTGCAACAGTGAAATCCCATCTTGTACTGGTGCCTAAGTGGTCTCCTGGTGGGTCATATGGGAAGTGCCTCATGCCTTGGGGACCAGGCAGTGCACGGTTGCATGCCCACAGGAGAAGGCAGGGAAATACCTTTGGATATTATCCCAGGTGGATTGTCTGTTCAGGAGCTGAGCCCAGGCTGCTGTGTCTCCCTGTAATCTCTCCCCATCAAAAATGTTGAAATCCATGGGATTGCTTTGGGCTTTCAACAGGAATTGTGTCTTCATTGGGTGACAGAGTGGTGTGATGGGTAATAAAGGGCTAAATCCTGGGAGTGCAAAAACATCAGCTGCTTGCGCTGCTTCTGGGACCTGAGTGCTGTCTGAGTTAATTAAACAGCTCCAGACTGCCAGCAGTGGGACAGCAGAGCTGCTGGATGCGGGGGCAGAGAGCCACGAGGCCAGGGCCTTTTCATACCTGTGGATTTGCTGTTGAAATTCCTTCTTGCTTAATAAAATCCACAGTGGAGCTTGTAGTTTGTTACCCATCTTCTGTCCCACCTCCCCTTCTGAGGGGAAGATCTGTTGTGAAACCTCAGCCCTTTTCAGCTCCAGCAGGGTCTGCTGTTCTTTTCAGTGGTGGGTGATGGCAGGGCATGTGTGTGGCTGCACATCCCTGGGGACCTGGGCACAAAACGACCTGCAGAGCTGCTTCTTTCCAGACGGGTTTTGGGGCTGCTGGGCTGTTGAGTGGCTGTTTGCAGTGGTTGTTGCAGAAAGGCCCAGATAGGGGAGGACTGGGGTGCAGAGAAGGAGCAGGGCAAGGCTGAGGACTTCCTGAAGTGATCCTGGTTCCTGAGGGAGGGAAGAGGTGCTCAGACTGAGGTCCTTTGGTGACAGCTGGGGGACATGGCATTGACTGTCTGTGAGCTTCGCTGGCCCCAGTCTCCCATGGTGTGTTGACAGTGTGACCAGGTGTCAGAGTTGTTCCAGCCCAGGAGGCTGAGGAGAGACAAAATTCCTGGGTTTTGGGTTACAGTTAAAAGCAGACACCAGGACAGAGGGATTGTGTTCCTTCCTGTGCTCCCAAACTGCCCTTTTCAGCTTCTCCCTCCACCCCCATCACCAACCAGACTTTGGATTTCTCTCCATAAAAAGGCTCGTGCCTCTCCTTGGTCTCTGGAGTTATTTCAGGCAGATAATAAAGGATATCACATAAAACATCTTTCAGCTGCCAGTAAAACGCACAGAGTGGCGCTTGTCCTGTTGCATTAGTGGAGATGAAAGAAGCATTTGTCCCTAAAATGATCTGGATGTGCTTTTTCTGCATCGGAAACGTGTCAGAGCATTGGGGTGGTTAAACTGAAGGGCAGCAAAGACTCGTTGCTTCCAAGAAGCCGTGAGCAGCAGTCAGGGACAGACAGGAAATGATGGTTACGAGGGTTTCACTGCACGTTGGGTTATGTGCAGCGTTTGGGCTGCGGGTGGCTGTTGGGCCGCCTCCACGCAGCTGCGTGCTGCCTGATGAGCTGATGCCAGCGCTACAGAAATGGCACAAAATCTGATTTTGAATTGCGCCTGCTCAGCCTCATCCCTCACTGGCCACCGCGGCTCCCTGGCTGTTGCATCTCGGGTCTGTGAGGAGGAACACAGCAGGGACTGGGGGTGGGGGGTACTGGGGTGATTTTGGCAGGTCAGACCATGTGAAAATGCACGTTTTTGGGGGCGACATGTTTGCTGTACACAAGTGGCAGCTCCAGCGTAGTGGTCTGAGCTGGTGTCGCAAAGTCCCGTTTAGGAGATGCGATAACAACCGTATCGGAGCCGCTGAACCGCCCCCACCCCCACCGCGACCAACGGCTGTTTGTGATCCCCGCGCGGTTCCTCTTCCAGCGCTCACCCGCTGTCCGGCCCCGCTCTAAAAACGAGGTTTCTCCCGCTGTCCGCGCTCTGCCGAGAGCTCCGGGGCGGCAGCAGAGGCGGGGGCCGCCGGGTTCCTCCCCGGGCCGGTACCGTCGAAGAAATCGGAGGAGAAATCGCCGCATCCCGGCGGCAAAATACGACTCTGGTGGGACTCGAACCCACAACCTTTGAATGACTCCCGTCACGTCGCTAGAAGTCCAATGCGCTATCCATTGCGCCACAGAGCCTTCGTTCTGCCGCGCCGCCCTCGCCGCCTCTTCGCGCCGCGCCGCGCCCCGCTCCGCTTCCAGCCGTTCTCCGGGACCGCACCCGCCGCCGCGGGGCCGGGCCGGTGGCGCCGGGCGGGACTACAGCTCCCGGCGGGCCCCGCTGCGCGCTCCGCCCCGTGCTGCAGCGGCGGGCGGGACCCCCGCTCCCGGTGCAGGTGGCCGGGCCGCAGCGGACGCCTCGGAGCCCGGTAAGAGCGCGGTACCGTTCCTCCCCCTGTGTGACCTCCCGGAGCCGCGGCGGCGGCCACGCGGCTTCCCCGCGGGAGGACGGACGGGCGGGGCCGCCGCGGCCCACGGTCTCTTCAGGAGGCGCCGAGGCCCTGCGGGCGATACCGGGGTCTTCCGCCCCCGCCGCGGCCCCCTCGTGAGGTACCGGGGCTCCTCGACCTCTCGGCCTCTTCATGAGGCGCCGGGGGCGGCACCGCGGCCCCTCAGCCGCCTCCCCGGTGTCCTCACGAGGTGCTGGGGCCCTGCGGGCGGCACCGGAGCCCCTCAGTGCCGGTCTCGTCATGAGGCGCCGCGTTCCTTCTCCTCAGCGGGCTGTGGGGCTCGCCCCGCCGGTACTGTCTCTCCCTGGGCAGTGCCGGAGCCTGGCCGGGCTTGGGGGAGGACAGTCCCGGCTGCAGCCGTGATGCGAGGCCCTCACGGGCTTACCGGTCCTTCTGCCCCTGTCAGAAGGAGCTGGGGCTGCGCTCTTCTCCCTCCCTGCTGGGGAAGGACCTGGGAACAGGAAGGGTGAAACGGAGTCCCTGTCACCCTGCCTAGAGCCAAAGCGGGGGACAGGTGCCTCCCCAGCTGCTCACGCCGGAGAGATGCCTCTGGGGTTCTCCCAGCCTCTGAAGCTTGGCCCTTAGCGCTGGGGCTTCTTGGTCATCCCCCGCGACCAGCTCCCCTCCCCGTGTGACGGATCCCTGCAGTTTGCATTGCTTCCCACTGGCTGTGGAGCTACTGGCAGATCTTATTTTTGTCTGTGCTGATGCAGCCAGACAAGACCTGAATCCTTAACGGCAGAGCTGGAGGTCTCTGGCAGTAACGCACCGGTTATCTCTCGGTGATCTGTCACTGGTTATCTCAGTAGCACACAGGTTATCTCTTGATGGGAGGCACCGGCCGTGCGGGTGTGAAGCTGAGATGTGAGCAGAGGATAACAGAGGCCTGTCTGGGCCTGTCTTGCCATCAAATGGGAGATGAAGTGCCTTTCTGCCCACACAGAGTGGCTTCCCCACTGCTGTCTCTCCACACCTGTTTGATGTGAACATGTAACGAAGTGCCCAGGTCTTGGTTGAGGCGTAGTAGTTTGGTGGTGATGTAGGAGTTTCTTTGTTTCACTGTAGAGGCTCCAAGGCAAAAATGCAGTGAGTCTTGCCCTGCTGAAAGGCCAAGGGATTATCTTGTGAGACTTCAGGCCTGTGAAGTGTTTGGTGGAGAAAATTCAGAGGCTGCTGGCACAGGGGTGGGGTGGGGGTTGTGGACAGGAGGATGTCCCCAGCCCCCAACCAGGAGCAGTGCTCTGATGCATCCCTGTCTGCTGCCAGTGCCACGGCTCCAGGTGAGACAGTATGCATGACATACCAGGGCACAGCAGCCATGTGGCACTGCCTTGGCTCCTGCCCAAGCAGTATCTCATACCAAACCCACAGAGACTCCCAAGCCCTGAGGCAACTGCATGGAGCAGAGAGAAAGCCACAAGTTTGGCTCTTGGCCTCACTGGCTGTGGCAGAGCCCACTCTGGGTTGCCAGCTTTGGAGTGGTGAATCCACCTTCAAGAGAGAGAAGGAAATGACGTGAGTGTTTCCTTCCTCTTCATCCTGCATCTGTACCAGGAAGGACCAATTTTATCTAGGAGTCCTTGGGCTGCAAGGGTCACATTGCTGTCGCTTTCCTCTGCCTGATACTGTTGCCCAAAAAGAGCCTTTGCTAGATTGTGATTTTTTGCAAGCCTCAGAGCCGCATCTAGGGTGTGTTTGGGATGGGGACAGAGGTGCTGGTTTTGGGGGACAAATACCAGAGACTGAATCACTATCCACGGGGCATGAGGCAGGGGTCTGGATGCTCCTGGCAACAGCAACAGCCCTTGTTCTGGCCAAGGCATGCCTGTGTCTGGCCTTATCCCTGACCCACTCCAGCAGTGTCTCCAGCAGTCAGTCCAGGAAACACAAGGGTTTGCAAACACGAGCGGAGCTCAAAGGACCAAGTTTCCTGTCCCTGTTCCTGTCTCAGCTCTGCTGGGGAGCATGTTTAGCTGCTCTCTTGCACCGGCCATGCAGGCTGTCTCAGAGCCAAGCATGCAGGAGAGCTGGTGCTGTGGGACAGGGAGACTTGAGTTGTGGGGATAGGAGGCATTCTTGGGGTAGGAAGGAATTTGGAGGTGGACTTTGTCATACTCGAGATGAGAGACTGAACCTTGGTGCCTGACAAACACCTGTACAAGGTCTCCTGCAGTGACTCTGTGCTGTGCTGGAGGCTCCATCTGAAGCTCTCTCCAAGTTTCGGTAAAGTTATGTCTGTGGGAGCTCTGGGCTGAGGGGTCATGTCCTCACTGCCAGGAGGAACAGTGACTCAGGGACCTCATCCAGGAAACTGGGAGCTGCTGGTGCATCTCATGCTGATGGTTTCATTATCGCTGAGTCCCGTGTGCATGGGTTGATGGCCGTGGTTTCTCTCTCTCTGCAGGCCACAATGCTGCGTCTGGCTGCTTTTGCAGCGCTGCTGCTGTTCTTCAGGGTCATTCTGGAGCTGTCCTGGGCCCAGGCCATCCCTGCTCTCTTCATCTTCTACCTGGGATCCGGCGGATGGGATTTCTTCCTCATATTCATCAAGACAATACGAAGGGATGTCACGTAGGTGTCTCGCTGGGATAACCTGGTCATCCACCCTCCCCCTGTCCTGCTGCTCTGCCTCAGTGGATGTGTGACGAGAGCCCCCAGCTCCTCACACAGCCCTGGGTTTCTGCTGGCACCCAGCCTGGCTGGAAGGAGATCTCCCTCAACCGTGTCTGGGTGGCTCCAAACTCTCAGGCAAAGTTTACATAGGAAAGATAGATTTCAGCTGAGCTGTGAAGTCACTTGACTGTCCTTGTACTTCACACTAAAGCTGCTGGCGTGGCACAAGGTGTCTGTACAGGGTTGATTTTGAGTCAGTACCAGGCTTTGCCAGCTCCTGGCAAGGATTTATGGTGAGAGAGCAGTGGCACCCTTTGGAGAGCAACTGAGACTCAAAGATGTCCTTTTGATCAGGGAAAATACTTGTCTGCAGCCTTCCAAAGCATCTGTCTCCCTGGTCTCACAGAATCATAGAATGGTAGGGGTTGGAAGGGACCTCTAGAGATCATCTAGTCCAACCCCCTGCTAAAGCAGATCCACCCAGATCAGGTCACACAGGAACACGTCCAGATGGTTTTCAAATGCCTCCATTAGTTCCTGGCTATAAGCATCTTTGCAGAGGCCCTCTGCTTGTCCATGTGGCTCAGGAAAGCACGCAGAGCTGCCGCTGACCTAGGGTAGGGCCTAGAGTAGTGCTGTGCTATGGCAGCTCCTAGCAAGGTACTTGTGCTGTGCTGGCTTTGCTAGAGGAAGTGACTTTGGTTTTGCAGTGGTGACTGAGAACCTTGCTCCTCTTCCTTTGGCAGCACGGGGCTGGTCCTGTTGCGGGTGAAGTGGCAGGTATGGAAGCATGTGAAGGAGAAGAACACAATTGCCAAGATCTTCCAGAAGACTGCGAGCAAGTACCCAGAGAAGACAGCACTGGTCTTCCAAGGCACAGGCGAGAGCTGGACCTTCCGTCACCTGGATGAATACTCCAACCAGGTGGCCAATTTCTTCCACGGCCAAGGCTTCCGCTCTGGTGACGTGGTGGCTCTTTTCATGGAGTCCCGCAATCAGTACGTGGGGCTGTGGCTCGGCCTGGCCAAGATCGGGGTGGAGACAGCCCTTGTGAATTCCCACCTGCGCATGGAGGCCCTGCTACACTGCATCACCATCTCCAACTCCAAGGCAGTGGTTTTTGGTGTGGAGATGATGGAAGGTGAGATGCAGGCAGATCATAGAATCCCAAAATGCTGGGGTTGGAAGGGGCCTCTAGAGCTCATCCAGCCAGCCCCTGCTAAAGCAGGTTCCCCTCGCTCAGGGGGCATAGGAACGTGTCCAGGTGGGTTTGGAAACCTCTCAAGAAGGAGCCTCCACACCCTCCCTGGGCAGCCTGGGCCAGGGCTCCCTCAGCTCAGCACTGAAGGAGTTTCTGCTTGTGTTCCAGCGGAACTGTTTGTGTTCCAGCTTCTGTCCATTGCCCCTTGACCTGGCACTGGATGCTACTAGATATGTCAGGGGTGCTCTGAACTCAGGGGCTGGACATATCAGTAGATTTAGTGCTCCTTTCCTGACCACCACAGAGCAGGGATCTGGAAGACTGTGGGCAGTTGGAATCGAATTTATGGGTTTATTTGTTGTGGATTTTTTTCTTGTTGCTCCCTGTGGCCAGTGAGCAGGATCTGGACTTGGGCAGGATCTGGAGTTCAGCACTGTCTGGCTCCCAGGCAGGCCAGTCTAGGGGCGAGGATCCTTCCTTGTGTCTCTCAGGCCCTGGCCTGGGCTTGACCTGCCCTGCTACATGGGATGAGCCTCCCCTTGTTCTCCTTGACTATTAGCCACATCCCTGTAGCACCTCAGCTCCAGCTCCTCATGTTTCAGCCCACACCTCTGAGGTTGGTGGTGTCAACAGACCTCTTGGCACCAAAGAGGTTTTGGCTGGGGAGAGGTGCAGAACAGGATCTTCTGGTCCCATGGGAACATCTGCCTGGGATGTTGTTAGGACCTCTGTGCTTAGCAGAGGCCCCAGTGCTGGTACTGCTACCTGGGGCAGTGTCTCCCTGAGACCATTGAGGAGGGCGGGGGGTCTCTGTGCTGTAACAACCCTGTGGTCTCTCTCATCTCCTCTCTTTACTTTCTCAGCAATGCAGGAAGTGCAGCCCTCCCTGGATAAATCTATCGGTCTCTTCTGGTCTGGGGAAGGAAACTCCGAGTCTGCGCTTCCTGGTGCCAAACACCTGGATCCCCTCCTGCAGACGGCCCAGCGGCACCAGCCCACCCCCCCTGATAAAGGCTTTCTTGGTACATGGTCAGATTTTGGGGGCCAAACTAGTGGTGTTGCTGTGAATCAACCAGTTACAACGCTGGCAAGGACATCTGCTGGGGTTGCTGATGGCAGATGTCTGCAGCAAGGCCTTGGGTGTTTGGGATGGGTCTGGCCCTGTGTGGCGCTGCCTCGTGCAGTGCCCTCCCTGTGTCCAACAGACCTGGTCTGCCCCAGGGTGAACCCAGCATGTTGTTAGTGCTGTCACATAAAGTTTTGGCTCCACTGGCATGAGCAGAGTCAATAAATTTGCCTTGTCCCCATCTCCCAGTTCAGCCAGGTCCTAGCTTGCATATGTGACCTTGTCTCCTCATTGCTCTGCAGATAAACTATTCTACATCTACACCTCTGGCACAACGGGGCTGCCCAAGGCTGCCATCGTGGTGAACTGCCGGTAAGGCCGTGGGCTGGGGCTCAGGGCAGGCTGGGGCTGAGTTCTACCCTGTGAGCACGGTGCCTCTGGCTCTGCTGCCCACATGCCTCTCCTCTCTCCCTCTCTCCTCAGGTACTTCCGCATGTCCAGCTTAGTTTTTTACGGTTTCCGCATGAAGCCTGATGACGTGATGTACGACTGCCTCCCTCTCTACCATGCTGCAGGTACCTGTGCACCGTGGAGCCCTGCCTGCTGGGGCTGCCCCTTCCCCTCAGCCAGGCCCAGAGTGCAGGCTGGAGGCTGGTGTTGCAGCGATGGTCATGTTGAGGAGGAGCTGACTCCTGCTGGCAGCATCTGACAGAGGCTTTTTCCCTGGGAGCCAGGAATTGATCTGGTTGCCCTTTGGAGTGAGGAGTTGTTTTGGAGGGGAAAGAGGGGAGGTGTGGTGTTATCTCAGCTCTTAGCCTGGCTTTGGAATAGCTGCTCCTCATTGCTGCTCCCCATGCAAAGGCAGGTGGAAGGGGAAGCAGTGCCCACCTGGCTGGCTGAGACGTGCTGGTGTGTCTCCATGCAAAGCGCTGCCCCAGATCTCACTGGCACACATCTCCCCCTGGGTCCCCCTGTGACCTTGGGTGCTTGGGCTCTGTGGACCTTCATCTGTATCTGCCCTGCCAGACCTCTCCCCGAGCAGGCCAGGCTGGAGATGTCTGGGTCTGAGGGCTTCCCTCCTGTCTGTCCACAGGGAACATCGTGGGGGTCGGGCAGTGCCTGCTGCAGGGCATGACGGTTGTCATCCGAAAGAAGTTCTCAGCTTCGCACTTTTGGGATGACTGCGTGAAGTACAACTGCACGGTGAGGCCATGAGGCAAGGGCCAGCCAGGAGTGGGGAGTGGAGCCTGGGGATCTGTGCTGTGCTGGGGAGAGCCCAGCTGCTGGGAGGGAGGAGGCCTGTCCATCCCAAACTGCTTTCCAAGGTGATGGGGCTGTGTCTTTTCCACCTGAAGCAATAACTCCATGTGTCCAAGCCCTTTCTTGCTCCAGCGTTAGACAGGAGGTCTCAGATAGGTTTCATGGCCTGAAGGGCTGGGTTAACCAGGGAAGGGCAGGCACTGGATGAGCTAGCAGGACGCTGGGTTTTGCCGTGGCCTCTTTGGGGCATTTGGGGTATGTTGTGCCTTTCCTACCTGCCCTGAAGACACCCCAAACAACCCAAGGCCTGGCAGAGGGCTCCTAGTGAGTCTTTCTCCTCCGTCCCTCCCAGATTGTGCAGTACATCGGGGAGATCTGCCGCTACCTGCTGAACCAGCCGTACCAGGAGGTGGAGCGGCAGCACCGGGTGCGCATGGCGCTGGGCAATGGGCTGCGTGCCTCCATCTGGCAGGAGTTCATGGCCCGCTTCGGCATCGCCCAGGTGGCCGAGTTCTACGGGGCCACCGAATGCAACTGCAGCCTGGGAAACTTTGATAACAACGTAAGGCCCCACCACCCTCCCCATGTCCCAGAGAGTGCTGGATTGGGCAAGGTTGGAAATCCAGGCAGGCTGTTTGCTCCTGGTTTCTTGCTCCAAGAAGGTTGGCGTGGGTTGCCATCCACCCAGAGGGGTTTTGGCTGTTGTGTGGTGCCAGCTTTGTGGTAACCTAGATGTGCGTGGGCAGCGGGTTCAGGGCCTGAGAGACATCCCTGCTACCCACAGCTCTGAGCTCTTTCTCTGTTCTAGGTTGGGTCATGCGGCTTCAACAGCAGGATCCTCCCATGGGTGTATCCCATCGGCTTGGTGAAGGTGGATGAAGACACCATGGAGCTGATCCGGGGACCAGATGGTGTCTGTATCCTCTGCAAACCAGGTGAGGGCAACCACAGGGATAAGTCTCTTCAGCGCTGTGTGAGTCTTTCCAGATCCTTCAAGATGATTTACCTGTGTGTCAGTCTCTGCTCAGACATCTTTTTGCTAGGGTGTAGCTTTACCCCTACATCCCCTCTTTTCTCTGTGCAGGGGAGCCAGGGCAGCTGGTGGGCCGCATTGTCAAGAGCAACCCCTTGCAGCACTTTGATGGTTACCTGAATCAGTCAGCCACCAACAAGAAAATCGCCAGGGACGTGTTTACAAAAGGAGACGCTGCTTACCTCACAGGTGAGGCAAGCAGGGCCTTTCCATTTGCTGGGAGTGGAGGAGAAGGGTCCCTGTGTGAGTGTGGGGGCTGTCCTGGATTAGTGGCACCACCCTGAAATGCTCCAGGGTTGCTCCTTATCCTTCTGACACTGTTTTTTTTGCCTATTCCTCACTTTCCTGTAGGAGATGTCCTGGTCATGGACAAATATGGCTACATGTACTTCCGGGACCGCACCGGCGACACGTTCCGCTGGAAGGGGGAGAACGTCTCCACCACAGAGGTGGAGGGGACACTGAGCCGCATCCTCAGCCTGACAGACGTGGTGGTTTATGGGGTGGAGGTCCCAGGTAGCTGGAGGACAATCAGGGCAGGCAGGCAGGCCTCTGGCACTGGAAAGAGAGCATGTCCTGCATGGCCAGATCATGTATCCTCTTGCAAGGGCCTGGACCAAGGCTTGCCGTGGGCAAGCTGGGGCCACTGGGAATACACCTAGCAGGAAGCAGAGGATTCCCTCCCTCTCTCAAGCTGTAGTCTGATTCTGGCTGGTTTGGAAGGACCCTCTGTCCTTTCTGGAGAGGCTGGAAGTGCCTCCTCTGGAGGAGGTGGCCGTGGCCGCAGGGTGTCGCTGGTAGCCTTAGCTGTGGGGTGGTGACACAGACAGGACACAGCTGAATGTGCCAGCACTTCCCTACAAAGCAGGGTCTGTGCCAGAGGCCTTGCTTGTGCCGGGCAGGAGGAGATGGTGCTACAGGGGTAGTGTATCTGAGTGCTCTTCTTTCTTCTCTGCCTCTTAGGGATTGAAGGGAAGGCAGGAATGGCAGCCATCGCTGACCCAGAGAACTCCTGTGACCTGGAGGGCTTTGCCAGTGAGCTGAGGAAGGCTCTGCCGCTGTACGCACGGCCCGTCTTCCTGCGCTTCCTGCACAAAGTCTCCAAGACAAGTGAGCAGCAGCCTGTGCATCTACACTGGACATGGAGCTGGGGGGAGCCTGGGGTGGGGGACGTCTGGTTACAGAGACCCATCTGTGGTAGGGTTGAGGTGAACTCCTCTGCCCCACAGAGCCCCAGGCCGGTTCCTGTGATGGTCTGGAGACATGAGGGGTGCAAGGCTGGGTCAGAGGCAGCCCAGGTATGGTAGAGATAGGAGTGTGTGCAACCACTGACAACTCATTCCTCCTTCTCACCCCACTCCAGGCACTTACAAGTTCCAGAAGGTGGAACTGCGGAAGCAGGGCTTCGACCCCGCGCTGGTGAAGGACAGGTTGTACTTCCTGGACTCCAGGCAAGGCCGCTACCTGCCGCTGGACCAGGCGGCCTTCGACAGGATCCAGTCAGGACAGCAGAAGCTGTAACCAGTGGGGCTCAAGTGAGGCACCTCCCTGAATCCTGCTGGGGAGAGGGGGGGCAAGGCAGGCAGTGGGGAAGAAAAGGTTCAAGGAGTGATATAAAGGCACACTAAAGATTTTATTTGATGAGTTTTACAGATCATGGTTAAGGGGGAACACAGGGGGACCGAGGGGAGGGGGATGGTTACATACCAAAGCATAAGACTCATTATGGCTTTATTTTCTACTTGGTACAGCGGTGGTGGTCCTGTGCCACGGGAGGGGCAGAGCCCTGGCCAGTTGAGGAGGAGTGGGATAGCTCTGCCATTCCACTTTGCTTTTCCTGCCTTTCCCTTTTCCTGCCTGCAGCAGCCCTTCCTTGTGAAGGCCATGAAGGGACCAGTGCTGGGCTCTTTCCCCACTCCTCCACCAAGCAGCCAGCTCCTCCTCGGCACAGGGCCCCCACTGGCAGAGGGCAGCTGGGTGCTAGGTGTAAGCCGTGCCCTCTGCGTGCGTGGCCCTGCTGCTGGTGTGTTTCTGCTGTGAATCGGGGAAGCAGGGTAGTGCCAGGCTCAGGAGAGGGACAGGGATGTGTTTCAGCCATGCCTTGCCCTCTCCAGGGAATGACATTTCTGTTTTTCACAATCACACGCACATTATATGATGTTATATACAGAGATATATTATACACACTGACTTTTTTTTTTTCAATCTTAATTTATTGTCTGTACTTTTGAATGTGTCCTGGGTTTGTGCAGTAAGTGGAGGGATAGCCCAGACCTGTCCTCTCTTGGAGAGCCCTTTTCTCTCGCAGGGATGCGTGTCTGGGACTGCTTCCCCTCTTCTAGCGTGGGTGCAGCTGTGTGTGTCCTTTGTGGCCTTGCTCCATGGCGGAGGACGTGAGCAAATCCCACTGTCTTGTGGACACTTCTCTGGGTCTCTTACTTCCACCTTTCGTGGATGCAGCCTTGTTTCCTCCACCTTCTTCCTTGCAGAAAGCAGGTGGGAGAGCTGGAAGGAAGGGCTTTGTTTGCCTTTGCTTAGATGTACTCAACACCATGGAGCAGCTCTTGGGGCTTTCCTGCTGTGATGTCTGTGCCCTGAACACGGGAGGCAACTTGCCTAGGGGAGGAGAGAAAGTCCTCAGGAGGGTGGTCTCTGGGAGAGGTTGACTTCATGTGCTCTGCATCCCTTCCTGCAAGAGCCCTCCCTGTCTCCAGCGCGGGAGCCGGGCCCCGAACTGAACTGCGTGTGTAACACCCAACTTGCTCTACGTGAATCCCCTGCCTTGTGTCTGACCTCAAACAGCCTTTAGCAGTGGCGTCCGGTTCCAGTCCTCGGAGACCATGCAGAAACGTCTGTTCCAGAGAAAACTCTGAGTTGGGGTTTCTTCTTCTTCTTGTTTTGTTTTAATTATGACTGGGTTTTGTGCTTTTAGCAGGGTTACGCCTCAAAGTGACGTCTGTCTGTTCTGAGGGCAGGGTGTGTCTGCTCTGCTGTGCTTCCACGCCAACGTACCTGCCTGCCCCACTCTGTCCTGTCCTCACGATTAAATGCGAGTATGGGCTACGCTGGAGTTTCCTACCTCTTCCTTGCACAGCCTCACTGTGTGTGGGGAGATGAGGGGCTGTGCTGGTTTGGGAACTGGGAACTGCCACTCCAGAGCATGACCTTCCCGTGTACACGTTAGCTCAACTGAGAGCAGGGGGAAGCAAACCCCATGTTGCTGGGTTTGATGACAGTGTGAAAACTGCTCCTCAGACCCTCCCACCGAATCCCCACTTTCTCCTCCTCCTGTTCTCACTGTTGCCATTCTGTTGGTCCTGGCCCACTTCTCCCTGTTTGCCCTGGTACATCTGGTTCCTCTGCCCCTCTCCCGTTCTCTTTCCTCTTCCTTCTGCTGCTTTCCATGCTTGGCCATGGTTAACTTCCCAGCTCATTTCTGCCCTCGCAGACAAATTTTTTTGGTAGCCATTCCCTTTTCTTCGTTGCCAGAACCATCTTTTAGACCCTCTGCATCCAGCCCTGGGAACAGGAGAAGCTGGCTCCTTCACCAGAGGAAAATGTCTTGCACGAGCCTGAGTGAAGCATTGTGTTGCCTGGTGACATATATACCAGGCTGGAAGTGTGCCTGGAAAGTTTGCCTCCATTATATGCCACATGGCCTTTGAGGGGTACATCAGTGTCATATGGAGGGACCTGGGAGTGTTCCTCTGCCTGGTGGGGGCTGGTGCAGCGTGTGCAGCCTTGGCTGTTGCCTCTGCAGGTCGTGTGGTCCCACCTCTGGCTGCTGTTCCTCCCGCAGCTGCCGGTGGAGGGCGGGCTGGGCTCAGCCAACCTCTCACCTCGGGGTGGGGACGTCTCTAGGGGCTTCTCTGGGGCTTCACAGCCCAGCCGGGGAGTTCAGAGCCCTGGAAAGTGGTGGGGGAGGCAGGGCGGTGGGAACAGGGAGGTTCCTCACACAACGGGACCTGTCTGAGGTGGGTACAGTGTGAGGCCAGCAGCAATTGACCTCACTGCAGTCGGTGCTGGGGGTGCAGTGATGGTTTGAAGGGGTACAGGAGAGGTGTCTGTGCTGCCCTTGCACACAAAACTCCTCTGGAGCAAGAGGGGCCACGGGGCAAGGCTCAGCACTGTGTTTCCATCTGTCTGAGAGCAGGTTAGCTGAAAACAGCCCAGCAAATTCTGCGTTTGGGGCATTGCCTGTTAAACACAGATGCAAATAGCTTTGGAAGCTTATGGAAGTTATTTATTCACAGGGAAAGCCATCTGAGTGGAGACCAGCTTGTTTTGTTAGGTTTGGGGGATGGATGTGGATTACAGGCACAGTCCAGGCCCAAGCAAGGAGCAACATTTAACCCTTGTTGGTGCTGACACAGTCCGGGGGCCATGGCCCAGCTGGAGCAGAGCAGGGAGCTCACCCTGAGCCCCACGTTGACTGCTGGATACAAGGGGGAGGAAGGTTTAGTTTGCAGGGTTAAGGCAAGAGGAGTAGGATGGGATCCTCCTGAGGTGAGAGCTCACATTCTGGGGAGATAGGGAGTGCTGAATGACTGGGGAACAGCTCTGCATGGGGGACTCTGGCACATTGGCCTTTGGCAGAGGGGATGTGTGGAGCTGTGCTGGAGAGCCAGGGCAGGCACATACCACCCTCAGTGCCTCAGTCCGTGTGTCCCAGAGAGTGGGCAGCTCTGTTAAGTGTCTGTAGCTGTGAGTTGTGCGGTAAGGAGCCGCCTGCCTGGCGATGCTGATGGCCCTGTGGCATTGGGGGGGTTAAACACATCAGCTCTGCTCTCCGATGGAGAGCCGGTGGGTTTGCACTGTGTTTGTCCTCACTGAGGAGGGTTGTGTCACACTTGGCAATGCTTCCAGACTCTCTGCAAAACCCCTGCTACACCAATTAGAGTTCCTCTGCTGGCTGTCAGCTTTGGATTGCAATCCCAAGGCCTTTTTAAAGTCCCAGCTTCTCTGGAAAAATGAAGCTTAAGTGCAAGCGGCCCTGAAGCTCAGCACGGGGACTACAAGTGTGGTGCAGAGCCCAGGATCAATGCTTGGACAAAACAATTCCAGCAGAGAGCAGTTGGGGGAAAAAAGCAGCCAGTACTTAATCATGGTCTGTCGTCTTAGTTGTGTGATTTTTAAGGAAGAAGCTAATTGAATCCTCTGTCTATGATTACAGACACCTTGTGAGACTTATCTCTCTCCTTTGATCGATATGGTAGTCTGGCTCAACAGTTGCATGTAGATCAAAGCATTATATATAAAGTATGAGGTATTATTCTTTTTTAATTAAAATACTTAAAAAGCTGTTTGCACAAGATTAAGAAAACATTCAAATCCTTTCCTGGGTTATTATTAGCCTATGAATTTAAGCAAAGCCAAAGAGCTTTACCAAACCAAATGTACTTTTCACTATGGGGCTGGCTGCTTCTCCCCCACCCTGCATCCTGGACTGTGACAACAATACCAAGAAAAATAATGCTGTAGCTTTCTTTCTGATCAGCATGTCTTTTCAGCTCTAGGTCCAGCTCAGCCAGGCCATGCTTGGTGTGCAAAACCAGAGCGTACTTTAGCCCAAACGCAGGCAGGGGCTTTACAAACTGCTCAGGACTTTTCTGGGTGAAATTAATTTCTGCCGCTGAGAAAGTCTGTGACAATCTTTAACATCACGTCTCTCCAGCCTCCTCCTGCCACTCTGGGCATGCTGGAGTCTTCCCAAACAATGACAGACATCCACTCCTCTGCACGCTGGCAAGTTAGCTTTACCTTTAAGCAGTGAGAGGGAAATATTCTGAGCCAAAGAAGAGACTATCCTTTGGTGCACTCTATAGAAATGGAAATAGGCGATTCCCCTGAGCGGTTCCAGTGTAACCAGGAGCAGGGCCAGGGACAGCTTCTCCCCCTCCAGTGTGAAGGGGCTGTGTTGCAGGGGATTCCATCAACATGATGGTCTGTGGAAAGCGCCTGCGTCTTGTCATGCTGTGTGTGGAGGGAAGGGACAGCAGCTTCCCTTCTTAAAGCAAAAAGGTTTCACTAGGGAAGCGAATATCTTCAGGGCTGTTTGCTGCTTAGCTCCTAAGCACTGCAGAGGGGCTGTGCAGCAGGGTGAGGGGAGGGAAGGTGAGGGCACGGGTCCTGCACTGCTCTTTTCCAGCCTGTCCTGTTTCAGTATCAAATCCAACTTTCTACAGTAACCCTGGGTTTGACCCTGTTTAATCCCACTTAATCAAAAATCCCGCCCGTAGGCACAAAGGATGCCAGGCCAGGCTCTGGGAGGGCTGTGGCGGTTGGGGTCATGCAATGTAGGCTGTCAGCCCTGGGAGTTGCAGGCAATTCTATCCAAGGCCACAACATCCCTCTGCTCAGGAGAGGGGTCGTTGACCAGATCTCCCCCAGTCACTTCCCTAATGATCCCAGGCCTATGAAGTCGGGTATGACGCCTGCTATGCCACGTCCTCCCCCTCGCTGTGGCCCCGTTCTTGAGGATGCTGAGCAGCACTTCAAGCTGAGCAGGAGTTGGGGACTGATCCTGTCCTGGAGGTGACACCTCCTGTGACCCACACACCCTGGGCCCTGCACGCCCCCAGCACTGTGCCCACAGGGCCAAGGCAGCGAGGGCAGCGACAGCCTCCCTCCTCACCTCCGGCCATCCAAGTGGCCTCCGCCTCGGCCGCAGGAAGAGGCTAACAGTGTTGGGCGAGCCACCTCCTCAGCTTTGAGTATCACTTTCAGCTATTCTGAAGGTTAAACGCCTGTTCAGAGCTCCCTATTGAAGGTAGAGCCGGGGGTGCAGCATTGTTCCGACGCCCTCCCGCTTTGTCTGGCCGCTTTCAGGGATGTCCTGAATGGGAAGCGGCTCCCCCCAGCCCAGCACCCCGGCAGAAGGGCTCCTGGGGGAGAGGCGCTTCCTCCCGCCCTAATGACATTCAGGCCTCCATCGGTTCAGCTCCCGCTTTCTTTCTGCTGCAGTTTAACCCGGGCACAGAGGCCGGGCTCCATCTTACTGATCTCTGCTTGACACCCAATTACCACATGAATGGGAGAGAAAGGCTGCAAAAGGCTTTAACTCCCACTGACCCTCCTTCCCCTCTGCCTGCTTCCCTCTCTCCCCATCCTACCCCCTCGCCTTTCTCTGGCGGAGGGAGTTCAAAACTGAGACGGGGAAATCAAACAAAGCCCCGAGTAAGGAAACCCATTGTCGCCGCCTCCGCGATGGCTCCCCTTTCGCCAGCTATTGTTCCCCTTGAAGTTTGACTTGCTGTGTGGAAGGATGCGAGCAGCTGTTTGTGCATTCCCCTGATGTTTTATTGAAAAATAATTGAATTGTCAGTTCGGCACTCCATGATAAAATGTTTCCTTGTAGCACCAGGGCCCTGAACGTACATTTCCCTAAACTCCATTTCCCTATAAAACACCACGGTGACCTAAACCTTTTCCTCCAGAATAAACCCTCGGCGGAGGGATGGAGCCATTGCCCTTCAGCGCTCAAGGGGAGAGGAAAAGTCTGCAAATGACAGAGGGGAGGGGGGGGGAAAAAAAGCAAGCCAGGACTGAGACAAAAGAAATTAAACCCTCTTTATTGCCAGGCTCAATTTCCAACCTGTTCTTTTGTCTGGCGCAGCTGACTTTGCGGGAGGGGAAGGCGGGTGCAGATGGAGCACCCTGGTCGGCTGCCTCTTGCCCCGCGTAACCCGGGTGAGCAGCACAGGTACCTGGGGAGGCCTGGGCCCGCTCCCTGCATGGGACCAAGCGAGGCATCTGCCAGGGAAGATGAGGCAGAAGAAAAAATGAAGTTTAGTTTAAGTAAAGCACAGCGACACATCGCTGGGTTTGAAAGAGAGGATGTGTTACAGCGAGCTGAGCCCGGGGTACACGTTCAGGGCAGGAGCCTTGTCTTTATCTCGTTTTGCTTTCTGTACCTGTTTATCAAACACCATCGCTGTTTACAGCACTTCAGAAATCACCGCGTCAGCATTACACTTTCTCCAGGCAATTACGTGCTCGCTTTCCCCGGCTCCAAGCATATGCCGGAGAATTTGTGCTGCTCGGATTTCAGCACCAGCATGGAGATGGGACTCGCTCCTCTCCCAAGCACACGGTGTCTATAAAAACATCCCCTATATCTCATGTGCTCACTGACTGTATTTCCAGGGCAATTGTTAACAGCAACCAGCTTTGAATGCTTGAGTGAGCCCAACTGGTATTTATGATTACTGTTCTCTTTCTTTTTAATCCCTTTTTGCTTTTCCGGGGAAGCACTAGCACTAAATCTGTAATATCTTGTTGTATTTCTATAACTCAGGAATGGAGATTCTTTTAAGAGCCCATTCTGCTATTATTTGGCCTCATAAATGATTTCTGGAAGAGAGAAGAAGAGCTCATATAAAATCATAACTGCCAACACTGATCCAGATTACCAGATCCTCTGTCTACAGAGTGCTACAGCCATAGCTGAGGTGTATAAAAGTAAGATTCTTGTCTAAGGCATCTCCCCTCATCTGATTTCCCATACAATCAGTTCAGCATCCTCGTCTGTATCTCTGAGATATTCAAACGCCTCAGGATTTAGAGATATTTAAAATCCAGCTGGAATTTTTGGATGAAGACCACGGTCAACAGCTTCACGTCTGTCATCACGTAACCCTGGCAGTGTTCATCTGCGCCGGGGACCGGCCGTTCCTGGGGCCCAGCTCAGAGAATGATCTCCTCTGAGAACAAAAGGCCATTACAAACACCACCACCTTCTGCTCTCGGGGTTAGGCAGACTCTGACCTCCGTTAGCATAAACGAAGAGCAATCTGTCTGTGTAAATTTATGCCCCTTACACAAAATGCACCATGTAGATGCATATATATTAACGTTTCTATGTGCATGTGTACAAGCGGTTTTTAAATCCAGCCCTCCACTGAGCAGAGGGAGGGTTAAGGGGCTGCAGTTTTTCCACCAGTGCTGCCCAGTATGGCTCCATGTTGCGGGGGGGAGAAGAGCCTGCACCGCTTCCCAGCCCAGCTGTCACTGCCACGGCCGCATCCCGCCCGCGGACGCGCCTCTGCCTCTGGGGACAGGAGGAGAAAACAAACAGGTGACAGATGTGAGCTGCCTTGCTTAATGTCGTGCTGGAAGGTGCCTGCTGCTGTGGGGATGTGCTTGCTGGGGGAGAGGCTGCCAGAGCAGAAGGGGATGCTCAACTGCTGCTGGTGTGTACGGGCTTCAAATGGAAAGCTTCATTTGTACTGTAATTTTATAACTCCAACTTGTGCTTGCTTGAGCTTCAGCTACCTTAAAACATCCAGGATACAGATGTCAACTGTCTCGAGACATCCAGGGTGAAGATGTAGACCAAGACACTAAAATAGCATGACTTTGTGGTCAAGGAATACCGACTGTGACAAGAAGAAATGAGCTGTATAAATAAACTGGTAGTGTGCAGACTCAGGGCTGAAGGAACACCAAGACAACACCAACTGAGGGTCCTGAAGACCCCCAAAGACCCTGTTTGTGATTAAGAGCATGTGCCCGAGGGGGACAGACCTTGTGTTCTGAGAAAATAATGAATATGCATACACACCCCGAACAAACCGATGCATATGTATGTAACAGGGCGATGGAGCCGCGTCCTGATGCAACACACGGGATGCACGAAGGGCAGCGGTCGTTACTCTCGCCCAGCCCGGCTGTTGCCGCTTCCCCACTACAAACTCAAATTAACCGCCGGGCAGCAGTTTGGCTTCGCCCAGGGGCAAAGGCTGCTGCAGCTCCTTGCCCTTGCGCGGCAGCAGCCTCCCAGCGCCTGACCGAGGGGCTCGCTGTGCAGCCTGACGTGAGCGAGGCAGACAGACGCGTTTGCCAGCAGCACGGCCCGGCCCGAGGGCCTGTCGCGCTCTCCGGGCGGCGCGGCCCCGCGCTGCGGGCTGTCCCTGTGCCGGGGCCCGTCCCTGTGCCGGGGCCCGCCCCGCGCCCGCCCCGGGCCCGCCCCGCACCCGCTCCTCCCTCCCGCCGTTGCCCGGCAACGCGGCGCGCCCGGAAACCGGCGGCGGCACTTCCGGCGCGGCCCGCGCGCGCCTCCCCCTCCCCGCCCGCCAGCCGCCGCCAAGATGGCGGCGCCCGTATCGCTGCAGGTGGAGTTCGGGTGAGCGCGGGCGGCGGAGGGGCCCGGGAAGCGCAGCGGGGGCAGGGACTCGGGCGGAGGGCAGGGTCGAGCCGGGCCGGGCCCCTCACCGAGGCGGCCGCGGGCCTGAGGCGGAGCGGCTGTTGCGCGCGGCCTGGGGGGCCGCAACCGTCACGGGGCGTCGCGGCCGCGGCCCGGGGTGGCGGGAGCAGCCGGCCCCGGGGAACCGGGCCGAGGTGTCGGGCACCGCCGGGAGCGCCCGGGCGCCGCCGGAGCGGCTTCGCGCAGCGCTGCGGAGCGGCCCCGGGTTCCTTGGTGCGGGCCCGGGCCCGGGCCGCCGCCGCCCGCTCTTCCCGCGGCGGCCGGGCCTTGGCTCTGCCGTGTGCCAGCGTCTCGTGCCGCTCCTCTCCTTCTCTCCTTCCGACCTCCTTCTTTTGGTTTCTTTTAATTATTAAAATTACTTCTAAACACCTTCCGCTCGTTTCTCGGCTGTTTTGCTCCGTACATCGATGTGTGTGTGTGTTGTTATGTGTGTCTGCACGTGGCCTCGCTCCGCTCTGTTCCACCGAGTTCAGTTCAGGGTAAAACAGCCGTGTCCTCGCTCTCAGTTGCTGTAGTAGCTGCATTGCCAGCGCTGTGGCGCTGGGAAGTTCAAGTGTTTGCAGTGGAAGCCTGTGCATGTTTGTGGAAATACTTGTGCCATTTTGTTAAAGCCTCCTTTTAGAGCAGAAGCTAAAAGGCAACTCTTTATGTGCTTTTTCCCACCCTTTGATAAACACAGAAATGCCATAACCCTTTAAAGACCTTTCTCCTCAAGAATCCATTCCTCAGTCTCTCCCACTTCCAGCTGCAGTAACTCCCCTAATTTTCCCAGAAGAGTGAGATGCATTTTTGCATCCCTTGGAAATGCCTAAATGAGCTCTCTATGTACAAATCACAGCTGAGTTCCCCCCAGCTCGCGCATACAGAAGGACCTTATCTTGCAATCTACATTTCCCGCTCTAACAAAGCGTGACCTTGTTTTCATTACATCAAAAAATGTTTTTCATATAATTGCTGTGACTTGTTCTCTCCCATGAATCTCAGCTCATGTTAATAATTGCTGCTTCAATTTGCAGAGGACTCTTTTTTTTGTCAGCTGGTGGAAGAACACCAACAGAGTGCTCTTTAGGAGGGCTGCTGCATATAAGTAAAGCTGCTGAGGGCATAACAAGGGTTCTGTTGTGCTCTTCCATTGCAGAGCCAAGAAAACCTAGTGTGGCATTTGTAGATGTTGAATCTAAAGGGGCTCAGTAACATCTGGATGTATCTCTCGTGATGTTTAGGTGGGGATTGTTTATTTGAAATGCTTCTCTTCGTTGTGGTGGTTTCCAAGGGAGGCACCAATAAGTTTCCAGGAAGTAACTTCATTAAAAAATTGTTCTAAAGGAATCCAGGCTGAAATGTGAAGAACATTTTGCCACAGTTACATCCCCTTTCAGCGGGGGTTGCTTGTTTTTCTGCCTCAGTGGAGGACCAAGTGAGTGGAGGTTTTAAGGGTTTCCTAACTGTTAAAACTCTGTCCACCTTGTCTCGAGTCAAGAGCTTGCACTATGTGCTCCTGTGTCCACACAGAAGTAGCATTTGTGTTTATTGTCCATGCCCCTACTCACATGATCAGGTGTCATCTTCTGAGTTTGGCCTGTGGCCTCACAACAGCAGGAAAGCTGATTTATGTTTGTAAAGGTCAAGGTGTTCACTTTTGTTTTGTTCCAGAGAAGGAGTATAGGTGAGGAGCTTGCTGAGGCTTGTAAGCTGCAGTTACAGGAAGGATTTTTTCCTAAGAGCTAAGGAGATTGGGTACCTGAGCCCAATTTAAATCCCTTGTAATTCAGGTGTGAGGACCAGCTCCTGTGCTTGCCAACCTCTGTGTATTTTGCTCACGCTTGTCCTCCCATGTTTACTGAGACCATCCCTGAGTTGTCTGAGGCTGGTCACCCCTCGTGTTCTGACTGTCAGGAAAGGGATGTTTGTCAGGTACTTCAGTGGAGGAAGATTATGGATTCATTTGCTCATTTTTACTTTGACTTTTCATCATTGTGGCTTGCTCTACTTGCTTCTCCAAGTCAAGGCCCTCCTGAGAGGGGCTTTGTAGTCACACTTCACCTTGTAATCATGAGAGGAGACATCACTCTCTACAGCTATCTGACAGGAGGTTGTAGTGATATGGGGGTTGATCCCTTCTCTCCACTGATGTATGACAGGATAAGAGGAAATGGCCTCAAGTTGCCCCAGGGGAGGCTGAGATTGGAGCTGAGGCAGAACTGTTTCCCTGAGAGGGGTGTCAGCCCCTGTGCCAGGCTGCCCAGGGAGCTGGGGGAGTGCCCAAAGCCATGGAGCTGAGGTGCTGAGGACCAGGGGTTAGTGGTGGGCTGGGCAGGGTGAGGGGAGGGCTGGGACTTCAGTAGCTTAAAGATCTTTTCCAACTCAAATGATTCTGTGATTCAGTAGGTCAAGAAAGGCTTGCCAGGACTCTTGGGCTGCTGGCTCTGCAGCTGGTGTGCTCTGTGACCTCATGCAAGTCCTTTCTCTGTTCACAAGCAGAAGCTGGGGCAATATTTGTCTCAGAAGGACACTACAGTAATTTTTTCATGTTCCAGAAAACACCTCAAGGCTTCACTCAGAGGTGCTGGGGCCGAGCTGTGTTGGAAGCAGCCTGGGGGCTGTGATGTTATTTGAGTTGCAGCAGTGCCTGTGGCTGAGGGGAGGGGGAAGGCATTAGGGGAGCTGCTGCCCAGCAGTTTGTAAGCACGTTGGGCCTGAGCCATCTCCCTGTTCTGCTGGGATGATGCCTGGCACCGTGGGGTTCTGGCCTGCAGCGGAGCCTCCTGTGTATGTTGGCGATGGGAGATGGCAACTTCCCCTAGGAACTTGTGGTTTGTGAGAGGGGAGAAAAAGACAAAGAGGATCCTGTGCTAAATATAGTGTGTGTCATTTGTTTTCTCTGTTGTTGCATCTATGTAAATCGCCTCTTTTGTGCTGTCTTCCTTTTGACAATGAAGCAACATCTCAGTGGTTCATTGTTTTTATTTCAGAGGTGGTGCAGAACTCTTGTTCGATGGTGTCAAAAAGCATCAGGTGACTTTGCCCTGTCAACCAGAGCCTTGTGAGTATCACAACCTGTTGGATAACTTAAACGAACGACAACAAATGGAACAAAGCTGGTTTGTACAGCAGATTCACTAGTTGGCAACAAGAACCGGTGTGTTTTATAAAGCATTTTGAGACACGCTGCAGATCAGATAGGAGATGGTTAGTTCTCCAAGGAAATACCAAGCAGAGCCAGTCTGAGCATCTTTCCTGTCCTCTGAGCTATTGGGAATTAAGTCCTTCACTAAGACTTTTGCCTCCCTCCTCCTGATAGACACCGGCCTCAGGATGTTTCCATCAAGTCTACATTTGTCTTGCTTGATTCTTGAAACCACCACCAGGCTCCTCTCTCCTTTGTTCTTTCTTGCCTGCTCTGAGATTTCCCAGAAGCAGATCTATGTGTGTATGTGTCTGTGTAGTGAATTGATAGGTGAGGAGGTGTACAGCAGTGTAACATCAATGTATCAGCTCCTTTAACTTTCAGATATAAGAAACCATCTTCTGTGAGCTGGGGCTCTTCAGCTTGGAGGAGACTGAGGGGTGATCTCTTTAATGTTTACAAATACATAAAGGGAGGGTGTGAGGAGGCTGGAGCCAGGCTGTGCTCAGTGATGGCCAAGGATAGGACAAGGGGCAGTGGGGACACACTGGAACAGAAGAGGTTCCAAAGAAACATAAGGAAAACCTTTTTCCCTGTTGAGGTGAGGGAGCACTGGCAGGGGCTGCCCAGATGGGCTGTGGAGTCTCCTTCTCTGGCGACATTCCAAACCTACCTGGGTGAGTTCCTGTGTGCCCTGCTCTAGGTGGTGCTGCTCCGGCAGGGGGGTTGCACTGGATGAGCTTTCCACGTCCCTTCCAGCCCTTGAGATTCTGTGACATTCTGTAACTATGCTGTTGAAAATGGCAAAGGTAATGCTGGAATGTGATGCTGGATGTCCTGCCTAAAGCCTTCCCCACAGTCAAATACAGGATGCTGTTAAATTGAAGACCTGAGTGTCCCAGAGATAAACAGTCACCATCTCTGGTTTGTCATTTGGAGTCCATACAGACGTGCTGTACTGACTCTTGTTTCTCCCCCTGTGTGTGCACACTTGAGTTGTGACAGAATTTTGCTGCAGGTCTGTTTTGAACTCTCCCATCTGGTCAGACATGTTTTATGCTATTTAAGAGCAGGTTTATAAAGCAAAATAATACCAAGCATTGGGGAGTGTTAACAGCTCAATCTCATGAATGGTTAATGCCAGAATCTACGTGCTGTGAACGTTCCGGCCTGAAATCTTCTTGTCGTGCCTGGAAGTAATTAGAGATTGGTAGAAGTGCTTCTGATGCTTGGACATGAGTGGGTGTAACTCAAACATAAGAGGAGCACTGGAGTAGGTTGTTATCTTGTGGGTGAGGACAGGGACTAGAGATTCAGAAACATGACCTGACGCTGATTTGCTCTGAGAGTTTAGTCATAGAGTGATAGAATGGTAGGGGTTGGAAGGGATCTTTAGAGTCGTGTTGCTTAACTTTCCCCTGGTGCTAGTGAAGTAGTAGTGGTACTTTCATGGATCACTTGAGAGTTCAGCATTAAATTCCAGCATGTTAAAAGATTCTTAAATGGAAGATAGTAAAGAAATGCCAAAACACTCACCCGGGTGGTTTATAAACTTGGGGGCTAGAGCATCATTTTCTTCTATGCTCTGTAAGTTTAAGGTACTGATATCCACATTGGTGGTGTTCAAATCATGATCACTTGCTCAAGAAGGAGAGGTTATTACACAAGATGTTTATTTCTGCCAGGGGAAGGGGAGGATTAATATCAAGGAATGGTTCTTCCAGCCGATGGTTGTCAGCGGAGCAGTTGTGTGTGGCCTAACCCATTCCCATGTGAAGCACTTCTGTAGTCTTCAGTGGAGCTGGATTTGTCCTAAAAGAGAAATCTCTCCCTGAAGATCTGGCTCAGTCTCAGGGTTCACAACTCAGGATCTCTAGTGCCTCATTGCAGATTCATCTAACACATTATTTCTCCCAGCTTTTCGCACTGACTTGTTTTTGAGGCGCTGCTCTCCTCGTATGAGAGTGGCAGTGGCAGTGTGCCCACCTGACAGAGAGGTTTAGGGTTCGAGGCAGGTTTTGGATCACAGTAACTGAGGTGCAGACACTGAATTGTGAGACTTCTGCTGTAACAGCCTCTACACTCAGCACAGGGTTGGAGTAGACAGACATGGATCACTGGAGACACTCCTCAGTAATTCTGGATGAGAATTACATGGTAGAAGTGAGGAATTCATAGAAACAGATCAGAACCATGTCAATAAGAAACCTGATACATGGTTGTGATTTTATATGGTTCCTAAGGCTTTCCTCATTCACATTGAGAAAGTTTCATTCTCCCATCTCTGGGTAAATAAAGATTTATGTAGGGTGTTCCCTGCTGCCCTTGTGCAGCCAGAATCACCGTGAGTAGAGAAATAAAATAGCTCAGTTCTACTCAGTGCATCCTGTTGCTTACCTTACCGCATGAGTCCACCACTTAATACTCCAGGGAAAGATCTGTAGTAGCAATGCTGCCTGAAGACCTGCACTTCTAACCCCATTTTAACTGATTTCATTAGCCCTGGAGATTATTTTGGGCCGTTTTTGCCTCTCTTACCCACTCTTCCTTTCTCTCTAGGTTATTTTTGTCTTTGTCCTCCTTTCTCCAGAGCCGCTGCTTCACTCTGGGACATTGGTCCCAGCTATATTTTAATTGTTTCGGCATTTTTATGTGTGTGCTAGAGGTGAGGGGAGGTGGGAAATTATATGAAGAAAAATCTGCAAGTATCTCTGTGAACAAAACAAGCTGTGCTCCGTGGTTGCCAAGGGCAGTCTTCTCTCAATGGTAATGATATTTGAACAAACTCTTCTGCGGTCATTTCCTTTTTTCCTGGTAGCATGCAGTAGGTAGAAAGTAGGTAGCTTCCAGATCAGATCCAGCTCACTTTTTATCAAGAATATTTGGCTCTCAGTCCTCTCGTGACCACTGGAGATGGGCTCCTGGAGGGATTAGGAAAGGCAGGAGGAAGAGAACTGCAAATGGGACAAGAGCAAGCCACAAGGGGTACAGCCCTGTGGTGGGACATACTTTTATTATCCAAGGGGCTTTTTGTATCCTAACATCAGTAAAACAGCAGTGCTTTATTCCCAGAGTGGAGCTGTCTTAGCCTGCACGTTGAAGCTGCTGCCAAGAAGGAACTTGAAAAGGTGTGATGTATCTGCCGAGGCAGACAGGTTTACACGAGGCACACTTTGTGCAGGGCTGTGTAATCTTCTAGAGCTGTTGAGGAAAGAAGACCCCACGTTAAACAAGACTCTTGTCCCAAATTGCTGCCTGTTTTGATGATCTCATTGATAATGCTGTTAGAGGATCTAAAGGCATTAATGCCCCGTTGGCTTATTCTGCATCAAACCAATGTGTGTGGGAGAAAGCAGCTGGGGGAATAACGATATTTGTCACACGGAGAGAGGATTAAATTGGCAGGGAAATCAACTTTATTTTCAAGCATCTAAGAGGCTATTAGAGACAATGGAGCATAAAAGAGAAAAACCCTAAATTAAAAACTGAAAATGTATTTGGCAGCCTCCCCCTGAACCAAGGCACAGTAATTTAACCGAGTGCTTCAGTAATCAAATAGATCATTGTGTGACTGCTCTGCCAGGGATGCCGGAGCTCCTTCCTCCATCTCGCTGTGGCTCACAGTGGTGGGTTTGTCTATAGCCACGTGAGTTGTGTGGATGCTGTTGGAAGGGTAGGAAGCCACTGGCGTTGTTTAACCCTTGTAGGCATTTCAGGTTTAGCTCAGCAGCCTCGTGCTGATGAAGGGTGTTGACAAAACCTCTCTGCTGTGCTGGCTGTTACATCCCAGAGGTTGGCAAGTCCCAGGCAGTTGTACTGCAGGCTGCTCAGCTGCCAGTCACAGGCCTTCAAAGTCCAGCTTCTCCTGTGGGTCCAGTGATGGGGTTTGTGTTTTTGGAGCAGCAGCAGGCAGTTGCAGCAGTGGTCGCTGGGGCCTTCTGGGCTAATCAGGAATTCACGGTGTGTTTTGGCACTCACAAGCCTGGAAGAATAAATTTTTAATCAGTGTGTTTTGGTAATTGTTTGTGGTTTCCCTTTTCCAAAACCCCAGGGAAAAAGCCTGTTGCTAATCAGATTGGGGGTTTTTTTAGAGGGAAAATTAAAATAATCTGCCAAGTGCTGCTTCTGTGAAATCCCCACGGTCTGCTCCTCGAGAGCTGTGCTTTCCAGGGGCCTTGTTCTGCAGAGCACAGAGGACTTCTGGGGAGCTGGGAGCATTCATCTTGGGAAAGAGCCCGGGGATCTCAAGAGATCAGACCTGTGTTGCAGGCAGAGTGGCTTAAAGCCGGCAGTGTGGCACGTGTTCAGAGTTGACTGGGGTGCTATGCCAAAAGCAACGGGTAAAATCAGGAATGGCAGCTGGCACTGGTTGGCTGGAGATGCCCAGTGCTATTGCTAGGTGCTGTGTCCTAGTTATTGATACTCTGGAATGCTTTCATTGCTCTGTTTATCATTCCTAACATTCTTAAACTTGCTCAAAAGAAACAATGAAAGTATATTGGGTGATGCAGAAGCTTGTTAGAAGAGTGAGTAAAAGAACTCAACTCTTTGAGGCAGTCCCATCCTTTTAACCAGCGTGTGGTACTCGCAGGTCTCAAAGGGCAGGTGATTCTGGATTGGGCAGCAAGGGGGTTACACAGGACGAGATCTCAGGCTCAGCCCTGGATCCTGGCTGCTCTTTCCAGTAACTGGTGTGAGCAGCCATGCCAGCAGTGCCAGGAGCTGAGTGAGCTGCTGCAGGGCCACTGGTGCCACCATGGAGCCAGTCCCAGTGCCACCTTGGAGCCAGCTCCTGCAGCTTTGCAGCCCCGGTGCAGGGCTCAGTGCCTGTGTACACAGCCTGGGGTCACCATCCCAGCGAGGCCACGGATCCTTCGGAGGGAGGTGGGGAAAGGAACACAGGCCCTGGCAGGAGCAGTCCCACATCACCACATCAACTCATCCCAAGTCATTGTGGAAGGAGCTTCCCAGGCACCGGGAAACCAGCCCTTGTGTGTGACCAAATCCCCGGGCTAACAAAGCCTGGCTGTTCCCCCCCCTCCTTCCCAGCCGCTGTACGGCACCGCGGACACCTAGCAGGAGAACCTTTCCTTGGCGGCCCCCCCGCTCTGCTCTCTTTTCTCTCGGGGGGATTTGCCGGGCTGACAGCGCTGTTCAGAGGGTGGCAGCGAGCAGGGCTGGGGAGGAGGATCCGGGCCCTTTAAACCGCTTAGCATGCGGTTCACACGGCTCCGGGCCAGCTGTTCCTTTCTCCTCCTGCCCTCACTCGCAGGAGTTGTTTGCTGAGCTCAGAGCTCCTGTGCAAAATTGCTTTTCAAAAGAGCCACTTTCTGCTTAATTAAACAATGAGCCGCCGTCCCTCTGCACATCTGTAAAGCTCCCTCTGCAGCCCCTTTATCCCACAAACTGCTCCATTCTTACCTCCATTCACTTGTAAATCTTACCCCCCCTCTCCTCCACCCTGATCATCTCACTGGCCCTTTCTTTTCCCCTTTCAAGTAAGACTGAGGGGCTTGGAGTATCTGTGGGGGTGGCTGGCTTGGGTGGACAGGAATCGGTTTAATGGTGCTTGCCCTGCATGAAAGTCTAATAATAGCTAAGCAAAGCTGAGCCCAAAAGTGAGAGGCGAGGACCGGACACTGCGTGGTTGCTGTATTTAGAGCAATAAAATCATGGCAGAGCTGTGACTCTGACTCATCCAGCAGCCAGAGAGGACATCAGCCACCAGCCAGGCTGGGAGGGGGGCAAGGAATTGACTTCAAGGCGCTTTGTGATCCAGCTGGCAGGGCCAGGGAGAGCCCAGCCCAGGGGATTCCCTCGGCCAGGCTGGCTGCTGCAGGGCAGTGCCAGGCTGACGGGGAATCCCTATGCACACTGGCAGGAGCAGCCCACTTCCTCTGGGGTAGGGGTTCTCACATCAGCTCTGTGGACTCCCCTGTAATAGTGATTAGTTTTTTCCTTTTATTAACCCACAAAACTCAGGAGCTGGGAAAATAGGAGAGGGGGAAGATTGCAGATTGGTGGGTTTGGGCTGAGCTGTGTGCCCACAGTCAGTAATGCATTCAGCTTAAAAGAAATTAACCAGCAACATTCAAGGTTAAGCAGGATAAATGAATGGAAAAGTGATGAGGTGGGATGTCTCCTTTATCATTGGGAAGGACAGATTATAGCCAGGGTGATGCAATACCATCTAGCACAGATTGATAGGGAGGAATGAAGAAATGGGAGTTTGGTGCATTAGCAGAAGATTCCTGACTACAAAAACTATTAGACCATGGCACGGTCTCCTCAGGGTTTGGTGGCAGGTCTGCAGTGCTCAGGCTTCTTACAATCAGAGTGGGCAAGGCTCAGGATGGTCTTTTGTTGAGAATTCATTGAGCCCTGGCAGAGGGATAAAATCCCAGGAGTTGTTCTTTTTGATGCCTGCGATTCCCAATCCAGCACTTGGCTGCAGGGACGATGGTCTTTGAGGCTCTGGGTTCCTTCCTTTGACAATTTTTGAACGAGAAGCAAGACTCTGGGCCAGCACTAGTGATCTGTGATCCTAATTAAAAGAGACAGTTTGGTGCACTGGCATTTATTTGGGAGCCTGAAGTGACAATAACGTTGGGTGTTAGGGGATTAGATGCTCTGACTTTGGAAATGAGGAGGGATTAGGTTTTACCCCGAGAATCAGCTCAGAGCTGCTTTTTTTGTGTGTCCCAGGAGCTGGTGGATCTGAGGCTGCTGCTGGGTAGGGAGTGGGATTGGAGATCCCTTGAACTTGCATTCTCCTACCAGCACCCTGCAGGGAGAGGAACATCCCAAGTGGCTCCTCTTCAGTTCATGAGCATCGTGATTAAAATCTCAAGGCTGAGAGCTGGGTGCTGGCTGGGATCTGACCTTCAGTGCTAACAGGAGGGTGATTGAAGGCCCTTGTGATCCCTTCCCATTTTATGGACACAAGAAAATGGAGAAGAGCATTGCTCTTCTAGCTGAGAAGTGAGGAAAAGATGTCATAACACAAAAATTACAGAGGCTGAGGCCTTGGTGTCTGTTTGCAGCAGACAGGAACAGATGAGAGCAACAACTGGGATTCTCATATGTCTGCCTGTGGTTACCCCCTGTTTTTTCCCCTAGCACTTCAGTCACTGCCCGCTCCAGCAGGATTGTCTTGTGCACTTGTCAGAGAAAAGGAATTTGGTTCTTGCAGCAGAATCTTGCCGTGCTGCTGGCCCAGCAAAGCACCAAACCCATTTGCCTGTGACTCCATTTACATCAGCTATTCTTCTACACTTTATGGCACACCGTGGCCTGCTTGGGTGGGTGAATTGCTTATCAGATGGGAGGCTGGAGGAGGCTGAGGGATCCTTTGGGTCAGGTTTTGTAACAAGCTCTTTTAGAGCAGGCTCCTGCAGGGCCATCAGATTCGAAACCAGAGGGAAGGTGCACACCTGGAGCAGCAGCAGGTATCAGCAACTGGTTTGTCTGTTTTAAAACCAGGCTGCTTATAGGCAGGAAAAGGAGCATACAAATTGTCTTTCCATCCATTTCCATGCAGGCAGGGGGAATAATGGCAGAGGAGCTGCAGGGAAGGGGCTTTGTCATGGTTACAGGCCGGTGGCTGAGAATGTGGGTGGAGCGGCGCTCGTCCAGAGTTAGTGACCTCAGCAAATTGGAGCTCAGCCATGGTCAGTATGATAAATGATCTTATTCTGGGTCAAAGAAATGGTACCCCACAGGGAGGGATCCGCAAGGCGGCCCGGGAAAGCGCTGTGCTCTCACAGCACTGACCCCTTAGTGACCAGTGCTGCATATATCTTATTTATTACAGACCAGAAGGGAATTCTCCATGGTTCAGCCTTCAGAAAGGTTCCCCTCTTTCCCTGAATTAAGCTCCCAGTTCTGCAGCCAAGGCAAAAATATGGGTGTCGTTACAGGCTGCGGGTGCCCTGCTCCCTGCCTGCTCTCCATGGGTTTGTGGGCAGACAGGTGCCTGGTCCTTGCAGGGCTGTGAACCTGCCAGTGACCTGTGCAGCTCCCCGGGAGCCAGACCCACCCGTCTGCGCCAGCCAGGGACAAAATCCCCCCGTGTTTCTGGTGTGAGATGCTTCCAGTGCAGCACCCAGCTCCGTGGCTCTTACTCGAGGCTCCTGGTTGCTCTCTGCACACGGCAAAGTGTCCTCTTTGCTGACTTATCACTGATGAATCTGTCAGGCCCAGGAGGTTTTATTGACCCAGGGAAGATCTATGGATTTCAGCCCTGGGTCTGAGGGTGCGAACGAACCCAGGCTCTTGTTCCAGGCACTGCTAAAATGGAGGCTTAGATGCATGTCTCTTGCAGGGAATCTCAGCAGATTCTCCATCAAGGAACAGTTGGGGTAAGGCAGAAGACGAGGCATTGGAGGATAGGCAGGAGGACTGAGCAGCCTGTGCAGTTCAGTCTGCCACAAGCAGGAGCGTTTCTGCTGCAGCTGTGCTGAGGCCGAGCCGCTGCCGGCAGCTTTCGCATCCCGGCCGCCTGCGTGACGAGCCAATGACTCTGTGCCACTGCAAGCACCACACTTGGTTTTCCTGAGCTGTGTGTTTCACTGGGTGATTTGTTTTATGCCTGTGCTGTGGGTTTCAGCTCCCATCTGTGCACTTGAGCTGAGCAGTTTTCTCAAACATTTGTCGGTTTTCCCTTTTTTTTTTTTTTAATTAACTCTGGGTTATTTTTCCTGAGAATTTGGAGAGGTTTTGATACACTGGTAGCACAGGCAACAGAAGCTGCCTCTGTATACAAATAAGACAGGGATTTCCTACCATGTGCTTCGGTCCCTCCTCAGCAGTTTGAGGATATTTCAGCTTCCTTGGCCGCTTCTCTCTTCCTTCTCTGCTGCTGCCGCCGATGGCCAGGACAGTTAACCATCATTACAGTGGATGTTTTGGTGGGGATGTTTGTTTGCTGTGAATGAATGGAATAGGCTACTCAAAGGATTTAATCGAGGCTGTGCAGCGGTCATAAAAATGTATCTTTACTGAGATGAGCTGAAGCGGAGTTGGTGATATGGGAGGGGAATGCTGCATGATCTCAGCTCCACCTGAGCCTGGCTCCAGGGGTGAAATGCACAGGTGCTTTTGCAGCAGAGTGGCAGCACGTGTAGTAGCCCTGTGCTCCTGCAAATAGGAAAAGCCTCTCTGGTGTGATGGAGAGCAGCTTCAGAACCAACAGCAGTGCAAAACTGCTGCATCCTAGTGACGATTTAACTTGTCAGCACATGTGGTGCCCGACCAGGCTGAGGTTTTCTCCCTTCTCTATATGTCATTGGTAGAAGAGCTGCTGTTTGCATAGTAAATCCTCAGCTGGGGGAGCTGGAAACCTCTTAGACCTGTAGCATAGTGTCAGAAAGAAAATGTCTTAGCAATGCTCCATACGTCAACTGTAAGAGATAAGCAGTTGTGCTCTAATTTCCCTCTTCTAATTTCCCTCGTGATAACACCCAGCCCTGAGCTGTTGATGCTGGTCGAGGTGCTGAGCTGCGACATGGCTTCTCCCCAGACCACTTGCAATGGAAGTAATCTCATTCCTTTTCAATATCTGACTTGGGGAAGATGCTTTTGGTGTGGCTTTGGTCATTTTTCATCCTTTAGAATTGATTTGTTGTAGTAATATTGGTGTACAGCGTGTAGAGACATGAAGGTGGGGGGGAAAGAATCCAATGCTGAGAAAGCAGTCGAAAGAGTTAGATCTCAGGGCTGGCTGCAGAGAAGGGTCTTCATTTTCATTGCCATTTGCAGTGGGGAAGCTCCAGGCTTGCACAGGGCTGGAGGTTTTTTTCTTCAGCATGTGTATACGTGGCTTCTGGGGAGGAGTAAATGAATGTAGGCTCAGGTGGGGCTGAAAATGACCTTTATTATGGAAGGAGTAGGGATGAGGAAATCTTCCAGCTCAGCCTCGAATAAATCAGTCCTCTCGGCCCTTCGGCCAGGCTGCTTGGAGGTGGCTGTCTTTTATCCAGCTGGTGCAGCGTGTTTCTGTTTAAATGATCTCTCCTGAAAGGTCCCAGAGGAAAGGGCTGCAGGAGAATGGTATATGGCACAGCTCATTGTTGTGTTCCCTGATGCGAGTGCATAAATATGAAACAGCTCGCGGGCGTTGCTGTGCTGGGGATGGTGTCCCCTCTGCGCCCCCCTCCCCACACACACACCTCCTGAAGGCTCCTCTCCATCTTTCTTCCTCTCTGGCTTTCGTTTCTCGGTGATGGAGAGCAGGAGCTGGTTGGGTGTGAGATCCTGAGGGCTTGACGTTGCAGCAGCATTTTTCAGGGGAAGGTGAACACAGTGAACTCGTGTCGTGGCGGCTCACTGGCCGGTGTGGTGCATGGATGGATGCTGAGCGGTGCTTCCCGTGCACATTGCTAAGAAAGCAGCAGAAAATGGGTCTTATTTTGTGCTCTTAACTCCATATTGTTGCAAAGGGACAGTGGGCTGGCCCCAGGCAGGTGATCCAGCTCAGTGGGCAGTTTTGAGGCACAAATCAGCTTTCTTTGCCCTGCTCAGAGGGATCCAGCACCCAGGGGCAGCAGTACCTCTCGTGCTGTGGGCAGCCCTGCAGTGAGCCTGGTGTGCAGGCTGCCATCCAGAGGCACCAATGCCCTGGAAAGCCAGGGAGGGGGGATAGAGGGAATCTCAGAGCATCTCCCTCCTCCTTTCCCTGGGCACAGAGGCCCCCATCTGCTGCAGATGGATGTGTCCCTCTCGCCTAGTTGATGGGCACCTGCCCACACCAAGGCTGCTCATCCTTGGTGTGAGAGAAGTGATGGGGGAACACTCTTCAGAAGAACCCCAGCTCTGCTCCTGGTAGAATATATAGTCCCATAAAACCCTGGGGTAAGGCAAGGACCGAGTCGAGCCACTGCACACGTGTTTCTTTTTGCTGCTTGTGAAGCAAACACAGGGGCAATCGTATGCACTTGGATTTTATCTCAGAGAGGCACATGCAGAAAGGTTCCCTGTGCCTACAATGAGATTCCCACATGAGTGAGACGTGGAAACCCATCCCACTGCCCCCACTCATCTGGGCGTGGGGCTCCAGCCCTCAGCACTGCGTTCATGCCTTTGAAAAGCTTCCTCACGCCTTCAAAACAAACAGAACTCTTCGGGGGCTTTCAAAGGGCTGTTTAAAGCAGCCCTGGGAGAATAACTGATTGTGGATTCAGAATGATGAAGTGGTTTGTGGAACAGTGAAATATAGAGGCAAATGCAGGAGAACTCCACGTTGCAATTTGTCAGCTTCTCTAAACCCTGTAACGGATTATCCCCCCCCACCCCGTCCCTTCACACCTCTCCAATAGGAAATTAACTGATGCTATCACTAAAGAAATTGTTTTTGCCTCACAAAGTAAAATTGATACTATAAAAACCCGCCAGCAGTGTCTCCTCCTCTTTTTACATGAAGACAAATCCTTCCTGTCACCTACTGAAATGGAAAGATAAAGGCTGAGCTTTAATAAAGAAGCTCCAAGCACAAAGTGCAGGGGGAAGGAGCGGGCACGGTGTGGGGAACACGCCACAGCCACAGCCGGGGTGCTGCAAGCGGCCACAAACACAACTCGTGGTCTCTGAGGGTCCCTTCCAACCTGTACCACCCTGTGACTGTGTAGTTGTGACTGTTGTGGCTGGTGCCCACGTGCAGCACGTGGTTACAGGTGCGTTGGTGCCCCAGAACTTGTTTGGTGCTGACAGTGGGTGCCTTTAGTCCTTTCAGGGACTTAGGCTTAGCTCCTTTGGACTTTTGAAATCTAATGAAACACACAGAGTTAAACGTCAGTTTGTTAGGTGGGAAGGGAATGTGTGAGACATGGGATGCATCCGTGGTTAGTGCTGGGTGGGTGCCTCAGAGTGAGCTGCCACTCTGCAGGGAGGGAGAGAGCTGGAGTTCTCCTCTTCTGCTCAGCCGTGGGCTTTGGGGCAGGGCTGTGTGTGTCAGGTGGGCTTTGGGGCAGGGCTGTGTGTGTCAGGTGGGCTTTGGGGCAGGGCTGTGTGTATCAGGTGGGCTTTGGGGCAGGGCTGTGTGTGTCAGGTGGGCTTTGGGGCAGGGCTGTGTGTGTCAGGTAGGCTTTGGAGCAGGGCTGTGCCTGTCAGGTAGGCTTTGGAGCAGGGCTGTGCCTGTCAGGTGGGCTTTGGGGCAGGGCTGTGCCTGTCAGGTGGACTTTGGGGCAGGGCTGTGTGTGTCAGGTGGGCTTTGGGGCAGGGCTGTGTGTATCAGGTGGGCTTTGGGGCAGGGCTGTGTGTCAAGTGGGCTTTGGGGGCAGGGCTGTGTGTATCAGGTGGGCTTTGGGGCAGGGCTGTGTGTGTCAGGTGGGCTTTGGGGCAGGGCTGTATGTATCAGGTGGGCTTTGGGGCAGAGCTGTTTGTGTCAGGTGGGCTTTGGGGCAGGGCTGTGTGTATCAGGTGGGCTTTGGGGCAGAGCTGTTTGTGTCAGGTGGGCTTTGGGGCAGGGCTGTGTGTATCAGGTGGGCTTTGGGGCAGAGCTGTTTGTGTCAGGTAGGCTTTGGGGCAGGACTGTGCCTGTCAGGTGGGCTTTGGGGCAGGGCTGTGCCTATCAGGGGGGATTTGGGGCAGGGCTGTGCCTGTCAGGGGGGCTTTGGGGCAGGACTATGTGTGTCAGGTGGCCTTTGGGGCAGTCCTGGTGGGTGGTTCCTCTGCCTGGAGGTTTGCAGCCATCCCCCTCCATCCTGCATGTTCCTCCTCTGCTCTTTTGTGGATAAACAATCACTTTGTTCTGGCATCAGCCAGGAGCCGTCAGGCAGTTTGTAAACTGCTGTCCTTTCTCCTTTCAGGGGATATCAGAAACCTGCTAAAGTGGATCAAACAGAATCTGCTGAAAGAGCGACCAGAATTGTTTATGCAAGGAGAGTCAGTGTGAGTAGAGCTGCTGGGAATCCTCCACCTTTCTCTCTTCACCAGACATTTTTCCTGTCGGTTGCAAGTTAATGACTGTGAAAATATGGGATGTGCTACAGTGTGATAAAGGGAGGTGTCCCACAGTACCTCTCACCCTGTTGCACAGACAGTGTCCTTTACAGCCCTCACCCTTACCCCTTTACCCGTGCAGGGGGCCACGTGAGCTTTGTCTCCGTTGTCACCTGGAGCAGCTCAGCGCAGCCTCCCCAGCCCCAGGACCTTCAGCGGCTCTGTGCCCGCCCTGCTCACGTCACCGGCACCGAGGCAGTCGCTCCCAGAAACACCAACAAATATTTCTTGTGGGAAATGTATTTTTATTGTCAAAATGGGGCCAACCTCGTGGAGGGGAGGGGTGTGGGGGGGTGAAGCCGGGAGAAATGGAGCAGAGTGAGCTGTGTGAGCCATCCCTGACTGCGGGGTGGTGCTGGGGGTGTTTAACATTCGTCACGGATCTTTGTGAGCTGAAGCGTGTGCCAGGTCCCCTGGTAACAGGAGAGACAACTGCAGGACACTGAAGATCAAAGAAGGGGAATCCCTTTGCCTGTAGTCAGGGGCTGGGAGTGGATCCTGGGTGTGTAGTGCCTTTGGTAGGGGCACTGCTGTAGCTTTCCTTCCCTTCACATGGAGCTCTCGGCGCCCGACTGCAGCGCGTGGGTTTTAATTACTTGGCTTTTCTACATGCTAGGGAAGGAAATGTAGTCCTCTCCTCTTGGAGCATCCTCAGGAATGGTCCATTTTGATTCAAATGAGCTTTGGGATTACTCCTGCCTCCCCTTTATTTGATCTGGAAAGGGCACAGACTGTACCTGTTTCCACCTCCGTGCTAGGATTCCTTTTTCTCTCTGGCTTCATAGGCAGTCGGTTTGTGATCTGTGCTGTAACATCCCTTGTTCTTAACTATTTGTGAAGCTTTTTAGCAGCCCTGTATCCTAATTATTTCTCTCTGTTCTGCAGGAGGCCGGGAATTCTGGTGCTCATCAACGACGCAGACTGGGAACTAATGGTCTGTACTCCTTCAGTTTGACTTTCTTTGTTGAAAATATTGCTCTGTCTGTTCTGTGGTTGCTCTCACAGAAGCTATTTCTGATTCTTGCCCCAAGCGAAGCATCTCTGTCTTTGAGGGGGAAGGGGCAGGCTGGGATCTCTCTCCCTGTATGGTTCTGTGGCTGTTCAGAAGCCTGGAGCCTTTCTGTAACCTGCTGAGTCTCATCAGCCAAGCTAGTGTCTGAAGAGAGATTCCCCCCTGTTCCGTGGCCTCTGGCGCTGGGCTCCACGCCTCTGGCTGCTCCCAGGCTCTCCCCCACACACAGGGTGAGGACTTGTTGGGTCCAGGGCAGCCCCCAGCCCCCCTTTGCAGGTGAAGGCAGCCCCAGGGAGGTTCCTGCCCCAACAGGTAAATATCTTGCCTTTTCAGCCCAGTGTTGTGTCACACAACAAGCAGCCCCTATTTTCCTGCCTCAAGCAACCACCTGTTCTGTGAAAGCCCTGTCCAGGAAGCAGTGTGGGATAAGGAACATCAGCTCCTCCTCTGCTCTCTGCCCTTTCCTTCCTTTAGGATGAAAACATCAGTGTAGCCCCCTCTGCTCTCCCTACCGCTCACCATCTCCTTAGGAGCTGTTTTCTCTTTGCAGCTGCTGTTTGGAAATGACATTTAAACCATTTATCTCTTTTATTTTTTTCTCTTGGCCTGCAGGGTGAGTTGGATTATAAACTCCAGGACCAGGATAATGTGCTTTTCATCTCAACATTGCATGGTGGGTGAACTCCTGGAAAAACAAGAGGATGGAAATCCAAATCCCTGGGGAAAAAGCAAAACAAAGAACCTAAACCCACCCAAACCTCTCCTGAACTGCCTGTGCCAACTCTGCATCTTCCCACCGTGGTCACTTGTTCCTAGACATCCCAATAAAGCCCCACCAGCACACTGCCTGCTGCCAACCCAACAGCATCCATCTTTTGGTCCTCATTTCAGCTCTCCCAACGGCACTTCCAGGTACCCTAATGAGCAGAGAGCACCTGCAGCAGGGGGACTCTGTTTTTGGGTGATGGGAAGAAGAGGGGCACCGCACCCTGAGCAGGCTGCTGTGTGTCTGCAGGCAGCCAGGCGATCTGAGGGAGCTGTACCTGTGCTGGGGCAGGGCTGGGGGGGCTCTGCCTTGCTGCTAGGAACTGGGGTTCTTTTAACAGATCCCTGGTGTCATCCATGAGGCACAAAGTGCAAGGCAATGAAGGGTTCCCTTACTGGCCTTTCTGTGAGGCAGCACACATGACAGCCTCAGAGCTCTCTGTAGTGACTTTCCACTTACTGTGAGGCTTATTTATGGGAAGCAGGAGAGAAATTGGCTTTTGGGGGGTTATTTTTCTGATGCCTTATGCCTTTGTCCCCCCCAAGCTGAGGCAGGGTGAAGTACTAGCCCATGAGCAGTGTCAATGTATAATGGTTGGGTTGGAGGGTGACCAAGCCCATGCCCAGCCTGAGGCAGCACAGAGCGATAAGGGCAGCCAATGATCTTTCTGTCACCGTGATGGACAGAATTGATCAGCTTTCCTGGCCTTCTGTGCAGGTGGGGAGCAGCCTGGCTGCAGCCTGGCTGGGGGGGATGCAGAGGGGGGAAAGTCAGTGGCTTTTAACCCTTTCCATCAAAGGGAAGGGGAAGCTTTTTGCTGCGTGCCCTGAGGCAGCCCCGTGAGCGCAGTGGCAGTGGGGCCGGGTGGCTCTGCGGGACCACGGCTGCTCGTCACCTCCCAGCAGCTCTGTCGGGCAGACGGCAGGGCCCTCCTGCCTACAGCACAGGGGCAGGGGACAGCCAGGACAGCCACGGTGCCCACAGGCCCGAAACTCCCCCAGCTTCTAGAGATCCAACCGGCACTGTCCTTCCTGTGCCCCCTGCCCTGCTCACCCGCGCCCGGCACAGCTCCGGCACCACGCGGCAGCGCTACCCAGAGCTCACGGTGCCACAAGCTCCATCGGTGGGTCTGAGGCTGAGCCACACTGAGCACCACTCACCCTGAGGGGCACTGAGGGGGCGCTGGGAGCTCTGTGTGGCACTGTCCACCCACCCCTGCTCGGGCAGCCTGGCCCCACAGCCCCAGCAGCCCGGCACAGGAGGTGCTCTGACTGACACAGAGGGAGTGCCAGAGTATTTCCCCCGTCTGGCTCCTCCAGCGACTCCTCTCTGGCCTTTACAGCCCCACAACCTGTGTAACTACAGTCACCCGCGGCCTGTGCTGCTGCTGCTGCTGCTGCAGCTGAGAAACCCAACGTCAGCCCCGCTGCTGAGAACCAACCAACATTCAGCCTTTCCCGAATCTGGCCGCAGCGCCTCGAGTCCGGCATCACACCGTTTGTAAATGGCACCGAGGGGCCAAAGGCTCTTCTCTGCCCTGAGTTCCTGGCCGTTGGCTTTGCTGGGAAGGGGGAGTCCAGGTGCCCGTGGTGGCTGCAAAACAAGGAACCTGTGTGGCGAGCGGCTGGAAAGGGGCTGGAAGCCGAGTGGGAGATGCAGATTCTCTTCAGCGCTGCCGCCCTGTCTCTACGCCGCGTTTTCGCCTTCAGTTGGGCTTGGCTGTTCCTCCCCCCCGGCCAGGACAAGCTCCAGCCCCAGGAGGAGTTACTCCCCTTGCTAGTGCAGGTAGACCCAGATGGCTGAGCTCTGGCTGTAGGAAAAAGCTGCCAATCATTGCTAGAAAAAAAACCCTAGAAATGGGAAGATGAGGGAGGTCAGGGGAGGGGAGGAGAGGGGTACAGCAAAATCCTGTAACAACACAAAGTTTCTGAAATAAAAGCTTTCTAAAACATTCTCTTCCTCCAGCGCTGCCCTAGATATGCTCCTGGTGAGATTTTGCTGGGATCTTGTCATGCTTCCCTCCTCCTCCTGGGTTTCCTTGGCAGCCCGGGCTGAGTCTCTTGGCTGGCGGAGTCACGATGCCGCTGTGGACGCCTTCCTCCGGGCCCTGCTCCCACCTCCGGGCCCGCAGCCCTCGGCTGGGGACAGCCCGAGTGGCAGGGACAGTCCCGGGCTTGGCAGAGACCCGGCACATCCGGAGCTTCCTCCGTGTGCCCGGGGCGAGTGGGGGCGACGGCGAGAGGAGGAAGAAGAGGATGTCCCGGCGAGTGGGGACCGCAGCCCCCGGTGCAGAGGGATCCCCTCCGTGCCCCAGGGCCAAATGCACGCCGAAATAAACGAAATGAAAATGCGATTTTAATAAATAAAGAAATAAATTGCAGAATGGATAAACCGGGACGGAGCCGCGGGGCCGGGACACCCACCCGCCGCGCCCGGCGAAGCGCCGGAGCCCCCGGCCCGGGCCCCGCATCCCTGCCCGGGCCCCGCATCCCTGTGTGGTCCGGCCCCGGCCCGGCGAGGAGCCGGCCGGTGTTTGCCGCATTAGGACGGAGCCCCGGGCAGCGCCGAGCGTCGCGGAGCCGCCGCCGGTGTTCGGTTTCCTTGAAATCCCCGCCGAGGCTTCCCCCGCTGCACCGGGAGCCGTTACCTTGCCGTGCCCCGAGGCCGGGGAAGCTCCATCCTTCCTCCTCCGCTCCGCCGCACCTCCGGGGAGCCCCGCCGGCGGAGCTGGACTCTCTGCTACCGATGTCCAGACACAATTCTTGATTCGCAGGGCTCCATCGCACAAGAATTGCGTTTGGACAATCAGGAGCGGAGATTCCCGTCCTTGGCTCGCGGGATCGTCCAGGGGGAATCCGTTTGGAGCCTGGAAAAGAAGGACACAGGGATCCCCCCCCCCCCAGCCCCCCTCCCCTCTCCCGCCGCCCCCGGAGCCGCTTCTTCGGCCCCAACAAGTTTCTAGCGCAGCCGCCGCGCTTCGCACTGGGTTCGGTTTAACGGCACCGCGAGGGGGGAAATTCATCAACTCGTTTCTTCCCCCTCCGGGAAAAAAAAAAGCCATAAAGAATAAAAAAAACCACGGCCGTTGTTTAAAAAAAAAGAAAGAAAAAATAAAAGATAAATTAAAAAAAAATCAAACCCGAATCAAGCGGGGAAAAAAGGAACGAGAGAAAAAATCCAGAGAACGAAAAGCCGCGATCCAGCGCCGGCGGAGCAGCCCCGGCTCGGTGCGGGCTCGGTGCGGGCTCGGTGCGGGCTCGGTGCCTCCGGCAGCCCCAGGGCTCGGCGGGGGCGATGCCGCCGGGTGCGGGCACAGACCCCCGGCCCCGCGCTGCGCTCCTGCCTCCGAGAATTAACCAGTTCCAAGCGGATCGCCCTCAAAATTCAGGCACTTCGAAAAATATCGCCGCGGTTTATAAACGCCCAAAGGTGAGGGAGGAAAATATTCGTAATAATAATAAAAAGAAAAGAAAAAGAGAAAATCCAGGCTTCTCCCCTCTCCCCTTCTCACCGAGCGGCTCCTGCGAAGTTGGGAACAAATCACCCCTCTCCAGCCGGGGAAAATCCCGGCCCCGCTGCCGGCGCTCCCCCGCGCCGGTGCCGGTGGCCGCGGCCGCTCCGCGGCGGGGCCGGGCAGGTTCCCCCTCGGGGGAGGGCCGAGGGCGAGCGGCGGTCCCCGGGCTGCCCGAGCAGCCCCGGCGCTGCCCACGGGGCTCCGAGTTTCCACGGGGCGCGGAAAGTGCGTCCCGCGGGGGCGGAGCGGGCGGCTCGGCGGGGCACAACGGCGGGGGCGAGCGCTGCACCTGCCGCCGGCCCCGGGCCGAGCCCCGCCGCCCCGCCGCTGCCCCTCGTCCTCCACGCCGTATCCAGCCGGGAGAGTCCCAAATCCGCCCGGGAGGGATGCGCACACCGGGGCTCTGCGGGCTGCGCCGGGGCCGGGCAGGGCTTTTAGTTGAACGGCCCAACAATAAATGTGTTGCAGAGCCGGCGAGAAAAGAATGGGGATGACCTTCAATTGGTACTGGATTTGAATAACACCACGGGGTGATAAATGCCCATTGTGTTTTAGGAGTAATGAATCTCCACTGTCTCTATAGCACAGAAACAGCAGCTGCAACCTGGAGCCAGCCATCTCTTAAAGACACAGCTCCCAAACCCGAGCCCCCGGCCCGGCACGGCCCGGCCCGCAGCCCCCGCATCCTCCCGGGGCCGGGGCTCGGGGTGCGCCTGGGCTCGGGGGTCTTGGCGTCCAGATCCGGGACGGGCCCCACCCGGGCTTGTGGGGGTCTCCCCCGAGACACCGGGCCAGGCTGGGGTCTCCTCCCACACTCCCCCACACACCCTCGGTCCCCACTGGGGACCTCTCTCCCCCCCTTCGGTCCTGCTGCCGCGGGAGTGACACTGCCCGGGTCCCCCGTGGGGTATGGGGTCACCTGCACCCCACCCCGGCCCCCCACGGCAGGGAAAGTGCTGGGGATAGAAACCACTCATTGTTTTCCCCCTAATGAATATTACCGACTTGCCAGGCCGGCAGCTGCGGGCTCTGGCCAGGAGAGCAGGGGCATCGCCTGCCTCTCCCTGCCCGGGGCCCCCCCAGCCCCGACTGCCGGGGGTCCCCGCAGCCGTGGGGAAGAGTGTGGGGCCGGCCCCTGCCTTCATCCCATCGCTGCCCACCGCTGCCCTGGGTATTGCTGGGGGCCCTGAGCAGAATCCGCGGGGGCTGGGGGGGTGTGCGGGGCCCGGGGGGGGTTGTCAGGAAGTTCCTGCCCCTCCTCACCTCCCCCGGTGTCTCACACAGGAGCTGGCTGCATGGGGACCAGGATGGATTGGTGCTAGGAGAGAAATTCCTGTGGCCCCAGGGATGCTCAGAGCAGCTCGGGGCCCACAGAGCAACGAGGTGAACCCAGTTCGGGTCCCCGTCCCGCAGCCATGTCCCCTGCCCACGGTGGGGCTGGGCCTGGGGCAGGGGACAGCCCTGGGATGGTGTCAGGCCTGAGCCCTGAGCTTGGACCATCAGAACAGGCGATCTGCAGCCAGGGGCGGCTCATCCACGGAGGCCCATTGCTGGCCCTGGAAGGTTTTGCCTGCCCTGCAGAAGCACAAAGGTGTCACAGGGACTGGGGACAACCACTTCCCTGCAGCCTTTGCCCCATGTCATGGCAGGGGCCAGGAGGATGCCCAGCTCCTGCCACAGCCACACACCACCTCCCTCCCAAGGGCTGTCCTGCATCCCCCCCACCCCCTGCCAGCGCTCTGACTGATGAACCCAAGGCCTGGCAGGGTGAAAACGCAAAGCAGGCCGGCATTTAAAGAACTGAAAGGACAGCAGCAGCAGCAGCTGAAGGCCCCTGGGCTGTATTGCAGCCATCACCCGGGCCAGGCCGGCTCCTTGCAGCGGGACCCCCCGGAGGGAAGCCCTGTCACTGCTCCCCGGTGCCACCGCATTGTTTTAGCCCTGGACCTGCCGCCCTTTTAACTCACTTTAATTCCTAACGCTAACCCCCTCCCCCCTTTTTTTTTGAAGTCTCTTTCCCAAATCTCGGCCAAGTTAATGAAGTTATGTGATCCTATAAATGTTAATTGTCTAAACTTCTCTTCTCTGCCCCCCCCCCCTTTTTTTTTATCTCTCTCCTCCTTGCTGCTTTCTGCTCCACTTGTAATAAAGAAAATATCTTGGCTGGTCTTAGCCAGTTGCTTGGCAACCTCAATAGAAAAAAAGAGAACAGAATGTAACCAATCCCGAGACAACCGAAAGATTTTGGTGACATGTGACCTCTCCGAAAAGGGCAGCCTTAAACTGTCCCTTCTGTCCTTTGCTCCTGACCGTTAGGGTCTCTCGCCCTTCCCCCCCCTCCCAGCTCCTTACACCAATAAATATGGATTAGTGAAATACTTTTTCCCACACTGATGAAAAGCCGGGATTGATCTTTCCACCTCCTTTATGTACCAACCTGACAAGTTTCTAAACAAAATTAAGAGGGAAGAGGCGAAAGGAGCCGTCCCGGGCTGGGCGGCCGCGGCCGGATCCTGCCCCGCCGTGGGGATGGGGGTCCCCGCCGTGGGGATGGGGGTCCCCGCCGGGCGCTGGCGCCGGCTCCGCCGGGCTGCGGGCTGCTCAGCGCCGGCCGGACCTGCCTTCCGCGGGATGGGGAGCCCCTGGCACAGCACCCGTGAGTTAGGGACTAAAATAGAGCTTTTCTGACCCCAAAAGAAGAAAAAAGAAAGATGAAGCCGTGGGCCCCATCCTGCGCTCCCTCCTGGGATCCTGGGGGGACCCCATCCTGCTCCTCGCTGCCGAGCCCCAGTGCTCGCGGGCAGCCGGGGACATCGTCTGCAAATTACATTTCATGCTGTAGAAAAAAAAAACACCACCCCAAACGAACCAAACCCACAACATGATGTCATTGGCTTTCGGGTGCATCCCGCCGGCGCCCCTCCACCTGCCAGCGAGTCGGCCTCCTCTCGGCCACGAGCCCGGGCACGCTGCTCAGCCCCGCACGCTGCTCAGCCCCGCACGCTGCTCAGCCCCGCACGGCGGTCGGTGACCAGGCTCCCGCCCTCCCGCCGGCCCCCCCATCCCATCCCATCCCCTCCCCGCCCCGGCGCTCGGCGTTCCCAGGCTCCCAGCGCCGTGAATCGCCTCTTTCACCGGCAGTTCCACTCTTCCCAAAAAAGCATCACCTTGCCAGCTCCCTTCCTCCCGCCAGCTGCCAGGAAAATAAAAATTAGGGCAAGGAGAGGGAGCGAGAGAAAAGCCAATGAACTTGTTTCCAGCTTTTCCTCCGGATCATCCTTCCCGCACCAAGAGAAAAATATTTCTCCCGTAGAAAGGCCGCTGTCCGTGCAGGCTCCGAGCCCTCCGGCTCCGGGACGCCGGCCGCGGGCGCGGCTCAGCTCGGCGGCAGAGGACACTGTAAGTTGGGCGTCTGCTGCTCCAGCAGTTTCCCGGCTTTTTGGTTTTTTAGGGGGAGGTTGCTACGGTTTGGGGTTGAGCCCCCCAGGGATGGGGGAGGAGGGTCGGGGCAGGGGGCACTTGGAAAGAGAGGGGGTTTGGGAGGTGCAGGCGGTGGGATGAGGGCAGGGTGGGCACCGGTGCCCGTGCCGGTGGTGGTGAGTGGTGCTGGGCACCGGCGGCCCCGGGGCGCACAAAGCCCCTTTGAGAGGGGCACAGAGGAGCCTGGCACATCCCTCGCCTGGCCCTCGGCCCCGGGACAAGCCCGGAGAGAGAAGAGTGGGACCCTGGCCCTGAACACCCGGGGAGGGCTGATGCAGGGGGAGGCTCTGGGGCTGCGTGTCCCCCCACACCAGGGACAGCTGCCCAGCAGGGCCCTGGCCCCGGTGTGAGCCCCAGCCCGTGCGGTGCCCACAGCCCCCTGGCACGGGCTAGTCCCTGCCAGTCCCGCGGGTGTGGGGTGCTGTGGGGAGCTGGGGCTGTCCCAGCCATCCCACATGGAGATGAGGGACTCGCTCCTTCCCACCCTGGGTGATGGTGACACCCACGAAGCCGCCAGACCCGGGTCCCCGGGGTGGCCACGGGCAAGGCTGTGGTAGGGAATGGGATGGAGGGTCTGGTGAGATCCGGTGGGCGCCGGTGGGCCCGGGCTGCTGTGCCGCCGAGGCCGGCCCCAGGCACAATACCGTGGCCCTGCTCCTGAGCCGCCGCCGAAGCCCCTTTCCCAGCGCCGAGCGCCTTTGTCTCGCCTTTGTGATGGAAAGAGTCCCCCCTCCCTCCTAAATCACTGCCCTGACACCCCCATTGTCTCCTTCCCGGGGAGGTTTGAAACTTCCCCCCCCTCCCGAGGTCAGGAATGTGGCCGGTTTCTATTGGGACGGAGGAGCAGGGCTGGGTGGGGGGCTGCGGGGTCACACCGGCTCGGCGGGTCAACCCGAAAACAAAACCTTTTGAAATACCTACTCTCCATCACTGCCAACATTGTCCCCTGCCAGCGGGGGCCTGGCACGGCCCCTCGACGCCTCCAGCCCAGCCGCTGCCCACCCCAGCGGTCAGCATCTGGGGGGGACAGAAGGGCATTGTGCTGAAGGGGACAGCTTTGTTTGTGGTCACAGCTGCCCCGGGCTGGGACAGGGACCGACCATCAGCTCTGCCGAGGAGGAGAGGAGGGAGGGGATGGAGGGGATGGGAGCATGTGGGTCAGCGTGTGGCGGAGGGGTCCTGTCCCGTTGGGATCCCCCTCTGTTGCTGTCCCTCTGAGAGGGTGCAGTGGGGACACAGAGCAGCTCCCCATCGTCCCCAGCGTGAAGCCTCAGAGAGATGTGCAGCCTCTCCCTGCCCAGAGGGGCTGGAGCAGCCTCCTGCCTCAGTTTCTCCTTGCTGAAGGAGGTGTCCCTCTGCCCACTCCCGGGGTTGATGGGTTCCAGAGGTCTCTTTTGACACCCAGAGCCAGAGGACGCTGTCCCTGGGCACTGCTGGCTCTGATACTGGCAGATGTGGCCCATCCTGGGGAAAAAAGGTATCTTTTTGGGGCTGAGCTGTCTGTACCACCCAGGAGGGACATGCCCACATGGCTTGAACATGGCTCTGAGCATGGTGGTGCCTCAAAGGTGGAGCAGAGCATCCTGCACCTCCCCCAGCTCCCTGCTCCAAGAGGGGCACAAAGAGGGAGGGTCCCAGAGAAGGGCTTCTCCCCCCACATCTTCACAGCCCACCAGGAACCCCCCAGGCTGGGGGGAGGAGGCACAGCTGGGATGTGGTTCTGCCTCATTTATGGTGCCAGGGATCTCCCTGGGTCCAGTGACTGCCATGGGGATGCTGCCACTGCTGCCTCCAGCTCCTCTGGCAGAGCATCTCTTGGGTGGGCCAAAATCCCCCTTGGGTGGCCAAAATCCCCCCCAGGATGGCGGATGGCCCAAATCCCCCTCAAGGTGGCCAAAATCCCCTTGGATTTTCCTGGATGGGAAGCCCTGTGTTTTCTGCCTGCTGTGGAAGCCACGTCCAGCCTGTTGAGGGGGAAAGCAGAGCCGATGGCTTTAGCAGAGACCTGGAAGGAAAACCCATCTGGGAGAGGAGTGTGGGCCTCCTGAGCTGCCCAACAGCTGGAGAGAGGCAAAAACAGCTGGAATGGCTCTGGATGGGGGCAGGGCAGGAGCATGGTGGGGTCACATGCACTCCCTTGGGTCCGGGCTTTGCTGCCTGGGAGGATGTGTGGGGTCCGTGCCTCAGTTTCCCCACCTGGGAAGTGGGATGGGATTGTGGGGCTGGATGAATCAGAGTGGTCTGGAGGGGACAACATCACTTGAGCAGTGCCATGGCATGGGGACCCTCAGGGGCACCATGGACCTGGGAGGACAGCCTGGCCCCTGGGTGGGTTTAATAAAAATAGGTGATGGTTGGGGGAACTAGGGTCGTATTATACAACAGAATTGACATGTACATGTGTCTATGTCTATCTCTTTATATATTTGGGGGTTTTTGCAACCAAACCTGAGCCCTTTGAAGCAGAAAAAAAAAATATGATGTTTGAAGAACCTGGAGCTTTAAAAAGGCTTCACAGAAAATCCCAGAAAATGGCGAGGAAGGGTTGGAATTGGCAGGAGGTGACCAAAAACCTCAGCCCCTGGTCCAAAAGCAACTTTTTGCTGTAAAAAAAAAAAAAAAGAGAAAACACACAGCTGGAAATATCACACAGGGCTGCTGCCTGCCCTGCACTGTGGGGGTGGGAAGGGGCTTTCCCAGGTGGGATGATTTTGGGTCTGATGTTGGTTCTGTGCTACAGGTATTGCCATGGGAGTGTGGAGCTGTGGGGACAGTCTGGGCCTTGTGAGGATGTGCCACACTCCTGCTGGTGCTGCTGTGGGGTGTAGGGCTTGTCACAGCCCTGTGTCAGCAGTGGTGGGGATGGAGGAGCTGAGGCACAGCGCAGAGCCGGCTGGTCATCACCTCTAGGACCACGCAGCAGATGTCCTGGCAGGTAACCTCTGCTTTCCCCTTCATGGAATCATAGAATAGTGGGGTTGGAAGGGACCTCCAGAGCTCATCTGCCCAACCCCCTGTGCTCAGGGAGCACAGGAATGTGTCCAGGTGGGTTTGGAAACTTCTTGAGGAGCCTCCACACCCTCCCTGGGCAGCCTGGGCCAGGGCTCCCTCAGCTCAGCACCAAAGGAGTGTCTCCTTGTGTTCCAGTGGAACTGTTTGTGTTCCAGTTTATGTCCATTACCCCTTGACCTGTCACTGGACACTATAGCAAGAAGTGTCACCCCATCCCCCTGACACACACCCTTTAGGTGGTGTTATGTCCCCCCTCAGCCTTCTCCAGGCTGAACAGCCCCAGGTCCCACAGCCTTTCCTCATTAGAGAGATGTTACCCACCCCTGATCATCTTGGTGGCCCTGCACTGGCCTCTCTCCAGCAGTTCCCTTTCTTGAACTGAGGAGCCCAGAACTGGACACAGGACTCCAGATGTAGCCTCATCCTTCTCCCTGAGATCACTCTGAGGGGCTGTTACAAGCCCTGCAGCACCCAGGCTGTGGGGAGCAGGTGGGCTGAGGAATTCTGGCCTCACCTGGGGAGGGTGGGTGCAGAGTGCTTTATCCCATCCCATCTGATGCTGCATGTTACACAGGGCCATGCCTCAGTTTCCCCACTTCAGGGCATGGTGATCACAGCCTCATCCTCTGCCTGTCCTGCGGGAGGAGGGGATGGAGCAGCCTCTCCCTCCTCAGTCCATAAGGGGTGAGTCTATGAGGTGCTGAGGGCTGGGCAGGGACCTCTGAGACTCCCAGGAGAGTATGGAGGGGTGTGGGGGTGTAGGGGGGAAGCAGGGATGAAGATGAGAAGGGATGTAGGAACACAGGGATGGTGAGGACAAGGGATGCAGAGATGTGGAGGTGCAGGGATGTGGGGGTGCAGGGATGTGGGGGTGCAGGGATGTGGAGATGCAGGGATGTGGAGGTGCAAGGATGTGGGTGTGCAGGGATACGCGGGTGAAGGGCCATGCGGTTGCAGGGCTGCGGGAGCTGGGATCAGCCCGGCCGCCGGTGCGCGGTGCCGGGAGGTGGCAGCAGCGGCCGAGTGCGGGGCCGGGCTACGGGGGGGCGGTCGGGGGTGTCCCCGCGGGACTGGGCAGCCGTGGGCTCCGCGGGCATCCCCTCTCTCGGCGGCCCTGCCTCCGGCTCAATCCCCCTCCAGGCGTGGGGGCCACGCTCGGGGGGCTCCTGCGGAGGAGAGGGGGGCTGCTCCCCAGCCGGCCCTCCCAGGGGCTGCACACGTGGGGGAGGGGGCTCCAGACACGAGTGGGCTCCGGACACGAGTGGGATCCGGATTGTAGAGGTCGGTTGTGCGCGGTTCTTGAGGTCCTTCTCCTGTCCCGCAGCTCCTCTGCATGGCCGGGGAGCGCCCAGCTGCCTGGCACCCAGCCCTGCCCTGGAATACTTGTCTGAGCTGGGGCTGCAAACAGTTTTTCTCTCCCTGCAGCAGCCACAGGGTTCCCTGCTTACCCTTCTCTCCCCTTGGGTACTTCTTTCAGATCTTCCTGGATGGTTCACCAGAGGTCTGGGAGAGTGGGGGGACTGGGGGAGGTAGTGAGAGCAGCCCCCCAGTCAAGCCCTTGCCTTGCTGCAGGTGGGTGCACGTCTGGCCACGTGTGACCCCCATCCCCTGGGGAGGGCTCGGGTGCCACTGCTTTGAAGGCTGCCCAGCACTGCTGCTGGGGTGCCTGGAGTTGTTGCTGCCCAGAACGAGGCCTCCTCCCAACCTGTGCTTGCTCCAGGAGCTGAGGAATGTATTTATGGTCTGGGTGGTCAACTAGAGGGTTGGGCCAAGTGTCCCAAAGGCCACGGGGCTGCCTGTGGCTGGGACACGTGTCAGACACACGGGGGGAGCTGCAGAGGCGCAGCCACCGAGGGCAGCTCGGGTGGGACGTGGCTGGGTGACTTGGCCTGTGAGGGGAGAGCCATGAGCCCCCTTGACCGTGACCCACCCTGGACACATGCACAACACCCCCTCACCTCCCCCCAGCCTCAAGCCCTGGCTTTAAGCTCCCCTGACCATGAGCCTTCTGGCTGTAAGCCTCCTGGCCACCAGCCCACCTCCCCATCTACTTTCCACCCATCTGCTTCCCCACCGCTCACCCACCCGAAACGGAGCCGGTGGGGGAGCTGGATGGGGGGTGGCGGGCACACCGAGCATCCTCAGGCCGGGGTACCGGCATGTCCCCCTGGCCTCTCGCTCCCGGGACTGTTTACCGATCCCGGCTTTATTTAAAGAAACCCAAACCCGCCCCCGGGGCTCTCCGGGGCCGGGCCAGGGGCGGGGGGTGCGCGGAGCGCCGCGGGTCTCCGCCCGCCCCTTCTCCGCCCGCCGCCGCCATGGGAGCCCCGGGAGCCCCGGGGCCGCTCTGCGCCCTGCTCCTGCTGCTGGCCACCGCCACCGAGCCCGGGCCAGGGCCGGTGCCCCCGCGGCTGGTACTCGCCCTCCTGGCCCGTAACGCCCAGCACTCGTTGCCCCACTGCCTGGGAGCGCTGGAGCGCCTGGACTATCCCACGGGGAGCATCGCCCTGTGGTGAGCGGATCGGACCCCCTCGGGGGCGGCGGGGGGGAGCAGGGGGTAGGAGGGGGCTGTAGGGGAATGGAGACCCTCGGGGGAAGCTGGGGTGCTGTGGTCACCGGGAGTAACGGGGAGCCCCCTCCGCCTGGGGAATGGGGATGCGAGGAGGAGAGGAGAGTGCTGGGGGATAGAGGGGACTACGGGGGGAATGGGGGGCTGAGGGGAGTGGAGGCTCAAAGGACAATGCAGGGAGGGTGTGGGGAGGTGGGGAGATTGGGGGAGGTGGGGACTCGGGGTGATCTTGGAGTAATGGAGGTCTGAGGAGGAAATGAATGTCTGGGGGAATGGGGGCTGGAGGGAGAATGGGAACCCTCTGGGAGATCTCCAGGAGGAATAGAGAGCCTGGTGTTACAGCCTCCATCAGCCTCAAAGGGTGAGGGCTGGCTCTGCCCTGGCTGTTCGACCTGGGAGGGACCAGGAGGGGCCGGCTGCTGCCCCACAGTGAGGGGTAGGACCCCCACCTTTCCCCTCCTGAAGCTGTGGGGCTGATGAGGGAGAGAAGCCCTGAGCTGGGGGGGTTCTGCATCATCAGGGACAGACTCTCTTTCGCCTTCCCTGCAGCTCTCAGTCCCAACACCCCCTTCCTCAAAGACACTCCCCCAAACCCTCTTTTACCGTGCTAGGGGGGTGACTGGGAGAGGAGCCCCCACCTCTCCTCTTCTTCACTCCGCTGTTGTTACCGTCTCTCGCCTGAGCTTGTCGGAAACTTTTCTGCAGCTGCTTTTGGGGTGGGGGTGGAGCTGGCGGCAGGTCCTGGCAGGGATGACTGGGCTGGGGGTCCTGGCAGGGATGGCTGGGCTCTTGGACAAGATGAGGGTGCTGAGGGGTGTGGGAACTTGGGGGTTTCCCTGGTGCACTGTGGGCTCAGCCCCCTTGGTGCTGGAGTCCCTGTGAACGTCGTCATGAGGGAGAGCTGGGAATGGTGGCTGTGCAGGGCAAGGAAAGGTTTAGGGAGGTTGATTTTTGCTGTCTGTCTGGCTGCCAGAGTGGTGGGGTGCAGTTGGGTGCAGTGGGTGCTGTGAAGTGCAGTTCGGTGCACAGGCAGGGGGATGAAGCTGCTGTATTCCAATGCTGTTTATGGTGGGCAGCCACAGAGCTGGGATGGGAAGAGCACAGCCAGGGCTGCCGCTGGGCTGGAAGGACTGAGAGGGTGAGAGCTGTGGGAAGAAATTACCCGTTCGCCTTCCCCCTCCTGCTAGCACAGCCGGGGCTCCTTCAAATTACATGGTACATGCCCAAATGTGTCCGTTTCTGGCTCAGCCTCTGGGTCCCTGGAGTGTTTCTGGGGTAGGGGCTGTGGTTGTCCCTGGGCAGGGGGCCCCCGAGGCTGATGCCCCCTCACCCCAGGTGTGCGACAGACCACAACTCGGACAACACGACGGCGATGCTGCGGGAGTGGCTGGGGGCGGTGGGGAAGGATTATCACTCGGTGGCCTGGAAGGTGCAGGAGGAGCCCAGGTGAGGCTGGGGGAGCACAGGGGGAGGGTTGGTATGCATGGTGAGGGGCTCCCAGAGCAGCACCCTGCTCTCCAGGGATGCTGCCAGGAGGAGCTGGCTTCATGGAGGCTGAGCTGGGCTGACTCAGCAGGCCGGCATGCGGCTGCTGCACAGAGGTTGTGCGTTCCCAGGGAGCAGGGTTAACCCCTGCCTCCCCCCCACCCAGCTCCTACCCCGACGAGCTCGGGCCCAAGCACTGGAGTGACAAACGCTACGAAAACCTGATGAGGCTGAAGCAGGAGGCTCTCACCTATGCCCGGGAGCAGCAGGCAGACTACATCCTGGTAAGGAACATGAGGCACCGGTGGAGTGGAGGCTGAGGCTGGCGTCCCCGTGCCTCCAGAACCTGTGCTGTCCCCTCAGTTCGTGGACACCGACAGCATCCTGACCAACAACCAGACCCTCAAGTTTCTCATGGCTCAGAATGTGTCAGTGGTGGCTCCCATGCTGGACTCGCAGACCTTCTACTCCAACTTCTGGTGTGGCATCACGCCCCAGGTATGTCCCTGGAGAGCCCCGGGGAAGGGGACACCCCCACGGTGGAAGAGCCCCCTGCCATGGAGGCCTCACGCTGGTTTGTCACAGGGCTACTACCGCCGGACGGCCGACTACTTCCCCACCAAGAACCGGCAGCGGGTGGGCTGCTTCGCCGTCCCCATGGTCTACGCCACCTTCCTGATTGACCTGCGGAAGGAAGAGACGTCGCGCTTGGCTTTTTACCCGCCCCATCCCAACTACACCTGGGCCTTCGATGATATCATTGTCTTTGCCTACTCCTGCCAGGAGGCTGGTGAGGGGGGCGAGGTGCTGAGAAGGGAGTGAGGGGTCTGGGGGAACTGAGGTGCTCATCCAGCCCACCCGGCAGGCGCAGAGGTCCAGGTGTGCAACCAGCAGCGCTTTGGCTACATCAATGTCCCCGTGAAGGCTCACCAGACACTGGAGGATGAGCAAGCCAACTTTGTGCATCTCACGCTGGAGGCCATGGGTGAGGCCCTGCAGGGTCCCTGGGGTGTCCCCTGCCCCAGGGGTGATGGGGACCCGCTGCTGGTCCCTGGGGCAGGACTGTTAGCCTTGGTTCTCATCGAGGAGGGTTTTGGGCTCCACTGAAGGGGTGTCCCCTCTCTCTGCAGTGGATGGCCCCCCCATGCAGCGCTCCAGGCACATTTCCCTCCTCCCCAGGCCACTCACAAAAATGGGCTTTGATGAAGTAAGTGCCCAACAGACCTCCCCCTTGTCCTCCTGTCCATCCCTCTGGCTATGTCCAAAGCTCACCATAGGCTTTGCCCGAGCCCCCCATCACACATCCTGTGGTGGCCGTACAGGCTGTGTGTGTCCCCATGACAGCCTTTTGCCTTGGGCTCTCTCTCACCAGATCTTCCTCATCAACTTGGTGCGGAGGCCGGACCGTCGCCAGCGGATGCTGGAGTCCCTGCGGGAGCTGGAGATCGCCCCGCGGGTGGTGGACGCCGTGGACGGGAGGTGACTGGGGGGAGGCCATGGCCCTGCTCTGCCAGACCCCTCTGATGTCACCCCGGGGAGGGGACGGGGTGGCTGGGGAGGAGATGCCTTGCCAATGCAGCCCCTTGCTTTGCAGCACGCTCAACAGCAGCGACATCAAGGTGCTGGGGGTGGACCTGCTCCCTGGGTACTACGACCCCTTCTCTGGCCGCACGCTCACCAAGGGCGAGGTCGGCTGCTTCCTCAGCCACTACAATGTCTGGAAGGAGGTACGAGGCTCTGGGGGCCTACGGGCCACCAGCACGGGGCTGTGAGCATTGCCAGGTCATGAGAGGGGGGTCCTGCAGGGTGAGTGGGCCCATTATGGCCCAGCATGGTGCTGGGATGGGTTTGCACCTCTGTCCTCTCCCTGCAGATTGTGTCCCGGGGGCTGGAGCAGTCTGTGGTGTTTGAGGACGACGTGCGCTTCGAGGCCGCCTTCCCCGCACGGCTGCGGCGGCTGATGGAGGAGCTGGAGGGGGCACAGCAGGACTGGGACCTCATGTAGGTGCTGAGGCCAGGGGGACACGGGGTGGGGGTCTCTGGGGATGGCTCTCAGCTCCCCGTCTGCCCCACAGCTACCTGGGGAGGAAGCAGGTGAACGCGGAGGACGAGGAGGCCGTGCAGGGGGTGCATAACCTGGTGGTGGCCGGGTACTCGTACTGGACGCTGGCCTACGCCATCTCCCTCCGCGGGGCACAGAAGCTGCTGGCCGCCGAGCCTCTCTCCAAAATGCTGCCAGTGGACGAGTTCTTGCCCATCATGTACGACAGGCACCCCAAGTAAGGAGCAGGGCTGCAGCAGGGCTGCTGGCTGAGCGGCGTGGCCCTACCAGCCAGGGACCATGTGTTTCTTCTCTGCCGTCACCGTCCCTCCCGGTTCCACCCCCCCAGCCTCGACGTTACTCATGCTGGAGGAAAACATTTGCAGCATGAGCTCATTCCACCCTGGCCACGGCCTGGCTGCCGCTGGAAAATGGCCCCCTGCCAGTATGGGGCGGGAACAGAGCTGGGGCTCGGTGCTGCTCCACAAAGGGGTCTTGGCCCCGTGACGAGGGGAGAGCAGTTCCTTGTACCCTGGTGCTGGGGGGCTGTGTGGTTCCCCAACCCTGGCTGTGGGTCTCAGCCCCATCTTGGGGCGTCTCTGTGCTCCTTTTCCTGGACAAGGCTGTGTTTGAGGAGGGGAAGGCAATTTAGGGTCTGGGTGAGCACGGTGTCTAGGGGGAGAGGGTGTGGGAAGCCGGTGAGCAGGACAGGGCAACAGAGGCACTGGGGGTGTGAAAGGGAGGCTGGAGGCAGACAGAGGAGTGGGTTGGTGCTGTGGCTGTGACCTGGGAGTGGGGCCTTCCCCTGCTCAGTAGTTTCCCAGCCATGTTCTCACTGCCAGGCCGTGCTCTCCAAGCCAATTTCTCAGTCCCACTCTGCTTTCCCCAGTGAGGATTACAAGCAGCACTTCGCCCCCCGGGACCTGCTTGTGTTTTCGGCTCACCCTCTCCTGGTCTATCCCACCCACTATGCCGGGGACAGCAACTGGCTGAGCGACACCGAGACCTCCACCATCTGGGATGATGATTCCAAGAAGACTGACTGGGCTGGCTCACAGAAGACCCTGAGGGACACACGGGGCACCGGCCACCTCCGCTCCACCACCCGCGACGAGCTCTGAGGGTGAGCGAGGCTGCGGGCCCTGGGCTTATGGGGTCAGGGACAGGGCGGCTGGGGAGCATCTGCCTGCCAGCACTATGTTCAGATGGATCCTGGATATGAGTTTCTTGCCATGTGGCAGCAGCTCTCCTTGTCTGACTGAAAGCATCAGGAAACAGAGAATCATAGAATCAGGATGGGGGGGTTGGAAGGACCCTGCAGAGCTCACCCAGCCCAACCCCCTGCTCAAGCAGGTTCCCCTCGCTCAGGGGGAACGTGTCCAGGTGGGTTTGGAAACCTCCCAAGAAGGAGCCTCCACACCCTCCCTGGGCAGTCTGGGCCAGGGCTCCCTCAGCTCAGCACCAAAGGAGCTTCTCCTTGTGTTCCAGTGGAACTGTTTGTGTTCCAGATTATGTCCATTACCCCTTGTCCTCTCACTGAACACTACAGAAAAAAGTGGCACTCTATGCCCCTGACACCCACCCTTTAGGTACTGGTAAGTGTTGATGGAAAAAGAGAAAAGACCTTGTATTCCAGTCAGGGAAAGGGATGGGGACACAGATGTCCCATGTGGGGCTGCACGAGGCTGGAAGGGACCAGGGACCTGGGACTTGTCCTGTTCTCCCTATCTGTACTGCTCCCCAACCCCTCAAGTGAGGGAGGGACAATGGGATGCTCCTTTGCCTCCTGCAGAAGTCACTCTGGTTTGGGGAAAGCTGGGAGCATCTCACAGGGATATGTTTCATGGCAGCACTGCCACAGTTAACACTGGGTCAGACTTTCCTCGTCTGAGACTGCCTGTCCTGGCAGCACAGCCTCCCTGGGAGCAGCCAGACTGGGGGAGGCTGGAAAACAGCCCTCCCACCGCCTCTACAGCAGGAGTGAAGGCACTGGGATGGCCCCTGCCCTGACTGCTAATGTTTGTGTCCTCTCCTAGGGACAAGGGACTGTGACCCAGCCGGGAGCACCGTGGGCCGGTGGCCTGATCCTGCTGGCTCCCACTTGAGAGATGCAGCTGCCCTGGACACATCCCCTCAGGTCCTTCAAATCTGCACAGGGCGAGTCGACCCCAGGCAGGATCAGTCCCAGGGCTCCCGGCGAGCCCTGTCCCTGCCAGGCAGAGGGGCCTGGGCAGCAGGTGCTGCTGAGGACATCTCCAGGGCTGCCCTGCCTGAGGCCACTCCACCATTTCCCACACACTTGGACTTTTGGGAGTGTTTTTTCAGGCTGGGGACTTCACACATGTGGCCTCCTGCTGCTGATCGAGCTTGTCCCTTGCCTGGGCCGTGTCGGGACTGAAGCCCAGGGAGGATTAAAGCAGACTGTGGTTGAGTTGCCGTGCTGGGTGCTCCATGGCCCCATGCTGGGTCACCTGGGAGCTGCGATGCCAGGGGCTGGAGGGGCAATTGCTTTGGGAACGAAATCTGTGATGGGAAAAGGGAGGGAAAGAGGGAGGGTGGGGAGCTGGAGCTCTCCCTTGAAGCCTAGGAGAGAAGAGGTGGGAGCTCAGCTCACCAATGGAAACAATTTCCCTCCTTGGCACTTGGTTTGGCCTTGGGACTGAAAGCCCAAGTGCTGAGATGTGCAGCTGAGTCCTGCTGGGCTCCAGCAGCTGTCACCTCTGTGGCCAGAGGAGGAGGGTGTTTGCTGTCCAAGAGCCTGGGCTTGTTTGGTGCTAAACCTCATCAGCTCCTCAGCAGGATGACCTTTGGTTGAAACAGAGGGTTTTCTGGGCTGGAGAAAATGTCTGCAACCAGTCCTAGGCTGGGTGAGTTGGGGAGAGGGGAGCTCCCCACCAGACCCCCAGAGCTGCTGCCTCTCCCCAGCCTGGGACAGTGGGTTGCTGCCTGCGAGGATTTGGGAGGCTGTGCCCCTCTTTTCCCCACAGCTTGATGAAAGCCATGAGGTGGTGGGTCACAGCCTGAGTACCTGAGCCCCTCAGCAGGATGGCTGAGCCCACCAAATGACCCAGGAGAACATAATTTGGGGCAGGTTTTACAGCTACAGTGGGGACTTCCTGAAGGAAACCAGCTGGTCCAGGAGATCACATGGGACCTGACAATTCAAGGGGATCTGCTGGAGAACAGGCCAAGTGAGGGCATGCTGGGGACACCTTTGCCTGTACCTTGGTTGCAGGTAGCCACAATGCTACAGGAGGAGCTGGGGAGGGGGAGGAGGGAGGCCTGGTGTCAGCTGGAGCAGAGGAAGGAAGCAGCAGCAGTGTTGTGGTCCATGTGACCCAGCAAGAGCCCTGGCACTTGCTGCAGCACCCACAGAGACATGGGCGCAGAGCTGCCTGCCCTGGGGCTGCTGCACTCGCAGGGTCTGTGCCTGGACAGAGCCCAAGGCCTTGGCAATCAGCAGAGACGCTGCTCCTCAGGCTTGGCCTCTCAACCACGGGACCTGAACCAGGTCTGTGAGGAGAAGCCAGACCTCCTCCAGCTGTTGGAAACTCCAGGCCTTTGGCTTAAAACCATCTGACTCAAAAACTGTGAGACCAGCCCTGAAACTCGCTGCACCTCAGTGGGAGCAGCCCGAGTGTGCTGCTGAGGCACGCGATCCCAGGCGCCTCCTGCTCACCACATGTTCCCAGCAAAGCCAAAGTGTCTCTGCACCCTGCAGAAGTCGCTCCCATCGCTTCCCTTGGGCCTGGGCTGAGAATGGGAATGTGGATTTGTGCCTGAGCTTGGCAGATGGCGCATGGCAGAGGAGCAGGGCAGAGCTGGGGCGAGGGTTTATTTCATTTTGATGCCGAATTGCTGTATGAAGTTGCTGCAGGGGTCTGAGTGCCCATGAGCTGCCCAGATCTGCATGGGGATGATGACTCAGGGCCCGGCCCCAACAGGGCACCCCGAGAGTCCACAGCACCCTGTCCAGCGGCAGGTCCCCAGGGGCTCAGCTCTCCTCAGCCCCGGTCTCCTGGGTCCCCCACCGGTGCTCTGCTCTGCAGGACGTGCTCCAGCAGGCAGCTCACTGCCTGGGCCAGGACCTGCTCCAGCCTCTCCCGCTCCCCAGCGCTGAACGGGGCCAGGACATAGCTGGACACTGTCACATCACCCTCTGGCCGCCCAATGCCGACCCTCAGCCGCCTCATCTCCTGCGGGGAAGGAGGAGAGCTGAGGGACAGTGCTGTGAGTGGAGCTGGACAGTGAGGGAACAGTCCTCATGTTTTCCAGGTGGTTTTGAGCGCTTGCTCCAAGAAACATGATTTTGGAAGAGGCTTTTGCTGGGCTGTGCTGAGATCCCAGGCGCCTGCCAAGCCTGGCAGAGCAGCTTGAGCTAATTGTTTCCATGTTGTCCACAGCAGCCAGACATACATCAGCCCTCAGGGAAGGAGAGGGAAGGAGGGGAAAGAGAAAAACAAGGAGAGGAAAGGAAGCAGGGGCTTATCTGAGGGGAGTCAGAAGAATGGGAACAAAGGAGGTGACAAACCATGCACTGAGGTAGGGACAAGACTGATCCCCTTCCACCAAGGCCAACTCACGTTGGAGTGCAGAGCACTGATGCAGGATCGGACCCCGTTGTGTCCCCTGGGGTCAGAAAGAGAAAATGCACTATTAGTCCATTAGTGTCACCTCCTCATGGTATGGTCTTGCTGCAGGGACCTGGGGACATGGTCCCAGCTGCAGTCCCCCTGCCCTGGCTCTGCAGGTACATCCAGCCCCTGGGGCTGAGAGCAGCTGGCTGAGAAGGACAAGGGAAGCAGGGCTGGGACAGCATGTTCTGTGTGTCTCCTCTCACTGCAGCTGGTGCAGGTGTGACTGAGAACAGCGGTATCATCTCTGCCCTGTCCCACACTGGAAGATTTCCTGGGTTAAATGTCTCAAGGATGATCCAGGAGCTGGCGCTGGGGCAGGCAGAGGGGATGCAGAGTGCTATAAAAAGCCTGTGTGGTGCAGCCAATGGACTGGATCCAGCCCACAGCCACTTCCAGGAGGCGCTCTGCCCATCCTGTCAGGGCAGGAACTGGGAGGCTGCCCAAACAGCCAGCTGATGTCTCTGCAACTGGGATTGAGCCCAGGGCTGGTGTTGGGGCTGAAAACACTGTCAGGCTGGTGGGATGAGGCCAGGAACAGCCCACGTGCCTGTAAGGGTATGGTAAAGCCTCAGAGCAGCTCACACAACAAGAGCTGAAGCCATCCCATACCTTGCGCTGCCTCCCAGCTTGATCGCCACCTTGCCCAGGGCCTTGTCCAGGTCATCGTGAACCAGGTAAATGTCTTCTGGGCGGAGGCTGTAGATCTCAGCTTTGGAAACAGAAAAACAACCCAAGGAATTAAGGAGAGACAGATTCACCAGGCCCCAATGCTGCAGAGCAGGGCTGCAGGGACCCGTGCTGGGCAGGGAAACAGCAGGGCTGTCCCAGAGCCCGATGGCACAGCAGGCTCCGGGGCTGGCTGAGCCACTCACCGGCACTGGCAACGCTGAGCCCGTTGAGGTTCATGAGCCGCCGCGGCTTGAGCAGCACCAGCTCCAGGCCGTGGGCTGCGGCCAGAGCCACGTCGGCACAGCACCGTCTGTCCGCTCGCCAGCCCTCGGCCACCGCCAGCTGCCGGGCCAGCTGGTCCAGCACCGCCATGCCCACGCTGTGCCGCGTCCCCCGCAGTCCATAGTTGCCCAGGCCGGCCACCTGCCTGCCGGGAGTCAACAAGGCTCTGCCGGGCCACCATGAGGTTTCCTGATCCCCCCAACTCCCCTCAGACCTGATTCCCCTCAGACTCTATCTCCTCAGACCCCCCCTGTGCTCCTCCAGGTTGGCAGCATCCCCCCAGCCTCGGTCTCCCCAGTGCTTCCCTCACAGCCTCAGTCTCCCCAGCCCCGGTCTACCCAGTGCTTCCCCTCCCAGCCCCGGTCTCCTCAGTACTTCCCTCACAGCCCCGGTCTCCCCAGTGCTTCCCTCACAGCCTCAGTCTCCCCAGCCCCAGTCTACCCAGTGCTTCCCCTCCCAGCCCCGGTCTCCTCAGTACTTCCCTCACAGCCCTGAACCCTCCCAGCCCCGGCCTCCCCCACTCCGCCCCGATCCCCCAAGGCCCGGTCTCTCCAGTGCCGCCTCTCACAGCCCGGTCCCTCACGCTTGCCCCGTGTCCCCGCAGCCGCTGCCCACCATGACGCGCGGCCCCGCCCGGCTGACGAGCGGCCGCACGCGCCCGGCCAGCTCCGCCGCCACCATCGCCGTCCCCCCGTGACGTCACGGGCCGCGCGCCGCCAAGAGCCGGGTGCCGCCTCCCTTGGCCGCCATCTTGCCTCGGGGCGGTGGGGCGGGCTGGGCCGCGCTCCGCCCCGCTCCGCCCCGCTCCGCCCGGGCAGGGGCCGTCCCTGTGCCCGCCGCCAGAACCAGCTGTGGGCTCACTGCGAGCGGTCACTCGGGTGGGAGGGTGTGCGGACCGGCGGTGCTGCCGCGGAGGATGGCTGGGAGAGAGCCCTGCGGGGTGTGCGGGCCCCGCCGGTGCCTGCGCGGGTCCTGAGGGACGCGGGGTTCCCGCCCGCGGCTGTGCGGGGCAGGAACAGTGAGTGCGCGGGGCTCTGCCCCAGGTTTTATGCCTGTTATGGTCGCTCTCGGCAGGGCTGGGCCAGCCTAGTGTGGGCTGTATGCGGCGTTCCTCTCTCTCTGCACCTTCCAGATGGCTTTGGGCAGGTGCAGCTGCTCCAGGCCTGAGGGGCCTCGCTGCCCTTCCTACAGCCTGGGGATGAGGGTGCCCGGCCTCTCCGGGCAGCTGACCCTGTGTCACCAGGACACCTGGCACTGACAGGCCCTGAAGCTGTGGAGCCACAGCACAGAGCTGCCCAGGCCTGAGGGAGAGGCTGCTGAGGCGAGGCCAAGGCAATGTGGAAGGCTCTGAGCAGGCACCTGTGTGAGGCTCAGCTCAAGAATCAGCTTTACTATCAAGTGACCCCTTAGCTGCTGAATTCTTCACCCTGAGGCAGGGAGAATGTCACTGTGACCAGTCAGCCCTGTGGGCCTCTTGAGTTCTCCTGCTTCTCAGGGGGACAGAAGCTGGAACACAACAGTTCCACTTAAACACAAGGAGAACTCCTTTGTTGAGGTGAGGGAGCCCTGGCCCAGGCTGCCCAGGGAGGGTGTGGAGGCTCCTTCTCGGGAGGTTTCCAAACCCATCTGGACATGTTCCTGTGCTCCCTGAGTGAGTGGAACCTGCTTTAGCAGCGCATTGGGCAGATGAGCTCTAGAGGTCCTTTCCAACCCCATCATTCTGTGATTCTATCATCTCTCTGCCTGTGTCATGTGTCCCTCTTGCCAAGAAAGACTGTGTGAGGTAATTGACTGATATAGGTATGTGCTGAGGGGTAGTTTGATTTGGGTGTCAGCCCAGTAGTGTTGCCCACGCCAAAGAGAGTTGCTCAAATCCCGAATGCAAGTGTTTTTCTCACTCTGGAGTGCAGCAGCATGTTTCAGAGCTCACTGCTGAAGTTCTCATGCTGCCAAAGGTGGGTTTTGCCCCTTTCTGCCTGTAAAAGGTAGTAGTAGGTTGCTGGATGTCTATGGAAGCCTTGTTCCAAGCAAATGTCTTGCTCTTCCTCAGCCTTCCCAGATAAAGAATCACTTTGCAGTGATCACTTTTGCAGCTACAAATCTTCCAAGTCCTTTTGTGCTAGCTGCAGTCAGGAATGCAAGCAAAGATTGTTCCTCAAGTGTTTATTTCATAAAAGATTTACTTTATCATCAGAAATGCATAATATTTTTGTAAGAGGTGGAAATTTGTGGTCTGTCTGTGGGCTGGCTCCTGGGCAGCATTTGGGTCATGTCTAAAGTCACTGGCCCCAAAGCTCTGGCCCTGGAGCTGGAATGGTCCCAAGTGCCGGTGGCTCATTTCAGCACAACACTGAGCAGAGCCTGGGGAGCTTTGGGAAGCGTCCCTGCACCCACCCCTTCGGCAGTGTGTTCCCAGAGAGTGAACGAGTCTGGTGCCTCTGACCTGTTAGTCTCCCATGAGGAGACTAAATCCATCAGTGCTGTGCACCCTGTCCTTGGCAGTGCAGAGCACTCATCTCTGATTTGTCCCCAGGTCCTGTTGTAAGTGACACTCCCCAGAAGCTGCACAGATGCTGGTCCAGCTGAAGCCTGCAAGGTCTGACCAGCAGAAGGATGTACAAGAGGCTCAGCAGATCATAGCACCAACTCTCAGCCTACTGTAGAAATCCTCGAGGAACTTCAAAAGCATTAGTGGCACCAGAGGCTCCTCTGGAGGTAGGACTGCAATTGTTCACAGCTGCTAAAACAAGTGAGATGTCTTTTTGTTGTTGTTTTCCTGGCTTGCTGCAGGGATATCTTTTGGATCTTAAGACAAGGGGATGGTAGGAAGAACCTGGTTCTGGGCAGGTCAGGTATTGCCACCTCCCACTTGTTGATGGTGAAGTTTGTCCCTACCAGCACCTGCTCACAGGTGCTTTTCAGAAGCTGGAAAGAAGTTGGCTCCAAAACTTCCTTGAAAAGAAAACGTTGCTGCAATGTTGAAGGTGTTCACAGCCCAGCACTGCAGGAGTCAGCACTGTCACCTTCTACCAAGGAGTTGCAGGGCCATACCTAAAAAGGTTTTAAAAAACCGTTACAAAGCTGTAGGAAGGAAATATTCCTGTGTGGGCTCAGAGTCTCAGTGTGCTGGGTACCAACAGCTGCCAGGAGAGCAGAGAACTGCAGGTGGGTGCTGCTGGCAGGGTGCTGCTGTAGTCACAGGCAGTGCATGGAGCTGGCAGTACCCACCCTCACCCAGCCCAGGGGGAAGCAGACAAGTGCTTTACAAATCCCATCACTTGCCCTTGGTCCCACAACCACATCCTGTTGCAGCCTCCTTGGGGCTGGAGAGATGAGTTCAGCAGGAGAATGCTCATGCTGCCACGAGGGAACACATTGCTCCTGCTGCTCGTGCCGCTGGCCTCAGGCTCTGCTGCTTGACAGCTCCTTACACAGCCCCTGGGGATCCCAGCACAGCCCTCCACAGTCACTAGAGGAAAAAACTGATCCGAGAAGCCAATGTTTTGCAGCCTGTTGATGAGAATATTTTCTCTTCTTCTGGGAAGTAGGGGATGCTGTCGGCCACCTCCTGGACAACGCCCGGGCGCACTTCGAGGCCTTGCTGGACGAGTTCGTTGATGACGCACTGTTTGACATGGTGATGCTTCAGGGGGAGGAAGGGCACAACAAAATCAATGAGGTGCTCATTAATGATCCCAGATTTCCAGAATCCACCTGCAGAAGCAAAGGAAGAGACAGGTCTTGCCTCCTGAAAGAGCTGCTTTGTGTGAAGCCAAAATACTTGTCTGAAGACAGATCTGCTCCAGTTCTGTACAAGGAGAGAACTGAACCCATCAATTGTCACCCCCCCTTCCCCTCAATAGAATTTTTTTAGCAATGGGGGATATTAGCTCAACTAAGCAGAATTTAAGCTCTGCTCCTTTTGAGAAGGGCAAAGCAAGGAGAACCAGGCAGGCAGCAGGGACCAGCACGTCCTGGTGTCTTTCCAGTGACCGCACTGTGCTGTTTGCCATCCCTTGACTCCATGCACCTTATCTCCAAACAACCTTGCTAAATGTGGCAACAAGCCTGCTGGCTCAGAAGGCAGAGTTATTCCTTCACTTCATCAAGAAACCTCATGGGGATCACAGCTCCATTCCCTCAAATGCCCCTCATTCCTTTCAGGTCGCCTGGGAAGTGGGGATTGCTGGCGGCAGCGGGCCTGGCGCCCTCTGCCCAGGCGCTGCAGGAAGGGCTCTGCTCTGTGCACTCACTCTGAGGGTTTTCAAACACAGCTTTGGAGATGGCTGGCTCCAGGTCCTGCAGGCTGATCTCCTCCCGGTCCCTGCGGGCACGCCAGAGATCCAGTGTCATGGTGTTGATCTGCTCCCCTCCTGCGTTGCTGTGCAAGAAGGAAATGCTTATTCAGCACATGTCTGGGAAAATGGTGCTGCAGGACAGAGGTGGCACCTGGCACCCTCCAGCCTGCATGAGGGCAAGCCAGGATGTCCCAGCTACAAAGGCAGCCAGGAGAGCTTTTTCACACTCTCCACGTCTATCTGTTCACAAGGAAATAGTGTCTCTCGGTGTTTGTAGAGGCTCAAGGCTTGGAGAAGGAGAAGTAAAACAAGTGTGTGTCTGTGATGCCACAGAGAGGCCGCTCTTACCTTATGAAGATGAAGATGGCTTTGCGGTAGTTGGTCCCATACACGACCCACGAGGGGCCCAAGAAGGGCATGATCACGTCAATCAGGCCTGGGTGCATCTTGTCCATCTCATCAAAGACAAAAGCCGACCGTCCACAGATTGTCAGGTTCCCTTGGATCCAGTGCCTCAGGCTTTCCTAGGAGAGACACCCACCACGAGATAAGGAGCCAGGTCCTGAGGGTGGCCAGGGAGGCTGGAGCTACCCCAGAGCTCTCGGGCCCCACACACAATTGCAGGTGCCAAAAGCAGCTTCTCCCCGCCAGCCCCACTGACGGCGCAGGAACAGCTGCTCTGAGGAGGTCTCATCTACTCTGGGTTTCACACAGTGGCTGTTCCTGGCTTTATTAGACCACTGTAGGTCTTTTTTATAGATTGAAAGGAGGAGGCAGCAAACTAAAGCTGGGGATTCAGACTCCCACAGTTCCCCACCTTCTTTCCCTGTGTGCCTATGCAGTTCCCAGGCACCCTGCTTTCTGCCATCTCCTGTGCCAGTGCTGCCCCAGGAGAGCTCTGGCTCTTTGCCATGGCTGTAGTTCCCTCAGTGCGGATGCCAACCCACACAGAACCGCTCACATTGCCTTGGGGTGTGTATAACTCTTAATCAAAGCACTTTGCCCAGCATGGGTTTTGCCTTTTGAGGACACAACACCACAAATAACTTCTCCCAACACCAAGAAAGCAAATGTCCAGGCACATTGATTCCCCACTCTGCTGAGAGTTTGGCAGCTCACTGTGTGAACATTTTGACTTGTTCCCTTTCTCAGTTTTAAGAGACCAGGCAGCGTGGTTAAGCCTAGAGCTGCTGCTCAGGAGCTGCTTCCTCTGAGGAAGGGATTACAAGCCTAGCGATACACAGGATTTCACAGCCATCGAGCTGTTTGGAAAGCAATGGGATAATTTTAGTGCCTTTCATCTAACCAAAGCACTTTTGTTTGTGTGTTCAACAGGCTGTGTAAATATTTAAGGAATGAACATGATCATGGCTGGGACTGCTGGGGGGAAGAGTGATAGCCAAGTGCCAGAGTCTATCACAGCTACCAGTGGATCCTTCAGCCAGTGTGTGGAGCCACTTGCATTTGTCTGAGAGGATAAAACAAAGAGCTCTTATTCCTACTGCACTTCAGGAGACAGCCTGAATGTGTGTGCACTGAGGGTCAAGATGGACAAGAACCCCCCCAAAAAACCCCAATCAAGTCCCTCACCTTGTACTGCTCTATCTGCTCAGCATGGGGGAAGTGCACCACTGGAGAGAAGTGGTGAACGTAGGGGCTCTGGAGTCCACCCTGGAAGAGGTAGCGGACAAGCATGGAGCTCACGTAGGTTTTGCCTGTTCCAGTCGAGCCATGGAAGGACATCACCAGGGGCTTCACCGGACTGAGGTTCTCCAGGAACTCCCGCACTCCCCTCATCACCTGCTGCCTCACCAGCGGCTGTCCCACCACGTTCATGGACAACTCGCACTCCAGACCTGAAGCAAAGTCACATCACAGCTTAGGAAAGGCAGGTTGCGTTATCTCCTGTCAGACGCTGCAGCTGTCCCGGCTCTGAGGGCCCTCTCCGGCAGCCAGCCCGGGCAGCAGAGCGGCCCCACCACCCACCGTGCCCCTCCGAGAGCCCGCTCTGGGGAAGGCAACGCCAGGACCCGCTGCCTCCCCGGCTCCTGCGCCTCAGACCCCCGCCGCGCCTCCGGGGCTCCCCCTCTGCCTCCCGCCCCTTGCCCTCTTTCCGCGTCCCGCCGCCGCTGACCGCGCAGGTCCGGCCCGAAGCCGCACTCGCAGTCCGCCGAGAAGCCGCAGCGCAGCGCCCGCGGCAGGTCCCAGGCGGCGGCGGGGCGGGCGGCGGCCGCCAGCAGCAGCCCCAGCGCCAGCCCCATTGCGGCCGCGGCTCCGGGGGCCATGGCGGCCGCCCGCGCTGCCGCAGCCCGCACTACAGCTCCCGGCGTGCCCCGCGCGGGGCGGGGCTTGGCGGGAAGGGGCGGGTCCAGAGGCCGAGGGGCGGGGCTTGGCCATCGCCGGGCGGCTGCGGATCGGGGTCCCCGCGCCCCCTTTTCCTGCCCCCTCTGCCCTTCCACGGGAGGTGCGGCAGCCCAGCTCAGCCTGGTGGTCCCCTGCACCAGCCTTCCCATAGGCTCTGCACTCGTGAGGGGAGTCGGGGGGGTGTTTAAAAGACGCCCGTGGGAGAGGGGATCCCCTCGAGGAACAGCATAAAAGTTTATTGTATGTAAGAACCAAACCCATGAACTATGTACACGTATTTACAAGATGAAACGCATGAGCCTAATTATTTACATCCAGAACCGTCCTTCGCAGGTCTGTACATCGAGAAGCCATTGTGAAAACATATTTACAAGCGGGATCCAGCGGCCAAGGGACAGACAGTGATGGAAAAGAAACAAAACTGACGGGTGAGGTGAGGGGCACCGTGTAGTCGCAGACCTCGGTGGGGCTGGAGGGGGCACATCCATGCCCACACACTGTCCCAGTCCCTCAAGGCGATGCCCTGGCCTGTTGTGGCTCGAGGAGGTGGATGGGAAATGGAAGGTGGCTCCTTTTCCTCCTTTGTCACAAAATTGCTGTTCCATGCTCCACTGTCTTTCTGGGCCACCTCTCTTCCTCCTGGTGCTGGATGCCTGGGCCTCTCTTGTCTCACAGCAGCTGGTGGGGAGGGGGAGCAGGCTGGGACCTGGGGCGATATCCCAGTGCTTGGGGGCGTTACAGTTCACTGAAGCGCACTGCTGGCTCCAGCTTGTGTGACAGGGCAGTGAGGACCTTGTCAAACTTCTCGTAGCGCTCAGCCTGGCTGCTCTCGGCCCCACGGCTGCCCCAGAGCAGCCGCAGCTGGAACTCGGTGCTGAAGACCTCCAGTAGCTCTGCTCTGCCCTGGAAACCTGTAGGGTGGGAGAGTCAGTTCCGCAGGATGGCAACGGGACCCTGTGCCTGTTGGATGCTCCATCCTGCACTAGGCTGGAGCCACACACTGGGAATGTGGTAGAGGGAAAGGGGCTCTGCTGTCCCCATCGCTTACCCTGCAGCTTCACCTCAGCGTTGGTGTGGTAGAGCCCGCCGTGGTGGGCCACCATCCGCGCTGCCTCCAGGTGGGCCATGACCACTTCCACGCCATTGTCGGTGGTCTCCCAGGGCTCGGGCCTGTCCGTGAGAGCCTCATCCCGCTCCAGCAGAGTCACAAGGGGCATGATGTGAGGAAAGGTGGTGTTGGTCAGTGGCGGCCCTTCTGTGGAGAGAGAGGCACCCTGAGGTCCCTGCATGGCCTGTGACTCTGCACCTCCCTCCCCATCTGCCCTGGCCCCATGGAGTGTTTGTGTGGCCACACAGCCCCACAAAGCCAGGCTGCCACCACACTCCCAGGAGAGGCATTAAGGCTCAGCTGTAGCACAGCAGTGGCTGTGGCTCTGCACTTCTGTGCCTGAGGCCATTGCCTCCTCCAACACCAGCTCCTCCCAGCTGGGCTGTCTGGTTGTGCTGGGAGGGGAGTGCTGCTGTCCCTGCTCAGGCTGCTTAACTCCCAGGGCTGTGGGAGCTGGTCTGCTGAGCCCAGGGCACTGCATGTTGGAGAGATGTGGCTTTTCATCTTCTCAACTGGCTGCCTTGTCCCCTTGGCTTGGCACACACCATGTGAGTGCAGGGAGTTTGGCTTGGCTGCACTGTGTTTGTGCCCAGCTTCTGGTTTTATTTAGTTATGAAACACTCCCTTGGGAAAGAAGGGGCAGCCAAGGCCAAACGGGCTCTGCCGGGTGCTGGGGTGGTGCAGCAGCCAGAGGGGAAGCATCTGGCACTGCCTGGGAGAGGATCAGAGCTTTCAAACACTCGCCTCCAGAGAGACCACACCTGGACAGAGGGGGAAGGACCAGGCAAGCAAGAGAAGAGTTGCTCCTGTTACCTTTGCCTTCATTCAGGCTCTTCAGGAACGGCTTGAGCTTCTTCTCGTAGAGGATTGCGCCCTCCGTGTGCCGCTGCCGCAGCACCATCCAGGTCTGCTCCAGCCGGGCGATCTGAAAGCAGATGGGGCAGATGGAGGGTGCTGGGGGCAGCTCAGTCCCTGGGCACTGGGCTCACAGGGTGCTCCCAGGGGGGCAAAGGCGGGCCCCGGAGCCATGGCCCCCAGCCTTGCACACAGCAGCACCTGCTGCTCCCCAAAACAGCCTCCTCCTCCAGCACTCGCAGCCAGAGACAGCACATCCCTGGCACCAAGGCTGGGTTCAGGATTGATTCCTCCCCCCTCCCTGTGCCCCAGGACAGCAGCTTCCCCACGTCGCAGCGGCCTTGAAGATGAGACACAGGGAGGGGGCAGCCGTTCCACCTCCTTTGTGCAGGCAGGAAGCAAGGCTTCCCAGCTGGGCTCGATTTAAAACTGAATTTTAATCTCCTTTCATCTTCCAAAGGGAGCAGTGTGGCCTGGAGACGCTGCAGCCTTGAGACTGATTTGTATTGTACTGGAGGGCAGATTCATTTCCTCCCAGGAACAGAGCCCAGCAAAAAACAAAAAGCCCAACCACTGAAAAAACAATCGGATCCGGGCAGGACTGGGCTGTCTGCTCCGTGCTGGGGACAGCTCTTCCCAACACCCCAGTGGTTGTGGCCTCACACCTCCAGCCCTGGGCATTTTCCCCTTTCTCCCACCCCAACGGGCGTCAGAGCCCACAGGACACAGGGAGAGGGATCTGTTTTGGGCAAGGAGTCTGAGCTCAGGCCACGAGGACAGAGGGCAGGTCCCCGTACCTGTGTCATTTCCAGGGCGTTCATCACAGCCGCAAAACTGAACATGTTGCCCATGGTGCTCTTCAGCTCGGCAGCCAGCTGGATGGTTTTGTGGAGCAGGGCCGCGCGCTCCTCCGTGCTGCCCGTGCAGCCCAGGATGTCCACGGCGATCATGATGGACATGGTGTGAAACCTGCCACGGTGCGAGACGCAGAGCGGGGTCAGCACAGGGGGGCTGGGGATGCTCCCAGGGCCCGGCCGGGGCTCCTCCACCCTGGGAGGTGCAGGGAACCCCCCGTGCCAAGCTGGGGCCGGCCCAGGGAGCCGGCCGAGCTCTCCCCTGCCATGTGCCGTACCGTTCCAGCAGGTCAAGGCGGAGCTGGTGGCCGTGGGGCAGGGTGAGCAGCTCCATGCCAGAGCTCACCCCCATGAGCCGCTGCATCTCCACCGTCACACCCAATATCCGGGCGACCTGGCAAGAAATGTGAGAGCTCGTTAGACCTTTGTTATTAATTGAAGAGAGGCTGCAGCTTCCTCGGGTGCAGCCCAGCCTCAGCCCAGCTGATGCAGCGTGGCAGAGCCCAGGAGGGCTGCTTCAGTGCTTCGGGCTGCTCCGATCTGCCAACCCAGAGCTATTGGAGGGCAGCGGTGCCCGTCCCTCCCGCCTGGCCCTGGCCGTACCAAGCAGTCCACTTTGGTGATGTGTTTGGCCAGTGTCTTCACATCCACCTCTGCCAGCAGCTCTTTGACTTTCTTGAGCACAGTCATCTCCAGGGGTTTGTTCTCCAGGGGAATAAGCAGGGACTGGAATGCCGCAGGGTTGAAGGAGGAGGTCGTCTCCATGGTGGGGGGCACGAAGCCCATGAAGTCCAGCTCTCCTTTCAGCCTCTGCCCTGCCTCTGCTTCCCCTGAGCCGTTCTCCACAGTCCCTCTCTGTCCTTCCTCCACCTTTAGCCTCTCCACGTAGCTCTTTGTCGGCAGCTGCTTGGTGTCGTGAGCCAGCCGCTCTCTGCTGATGGGTGAGGTGGGGTGGAGCTGGCAGTAGTGCCCCGTGTCCGGGTCACTGTAGCTGTTCACGGAGGGAGAGGGGGAGGCACGGGCATAGCCGTGGCAGGGAGTGGAGTGGGCACTGTGGGCAGGGTCAGGCAGAGGTTTGCTGTTGTTGCCTGGGCACAGCTGGGGCTCGCTGGACCTTCTTAAGACTGGAGAAGCTGGGGCAATCCCGGCCGTTTGGGAGGTGTGTGGCTTTAGCCGGGTAACTGTGGGGAGCAGAGGAGAGAGACCCCGTTGTTACAGCAGCCTGAGGATACAGAGCACAGGGATACTGATGCCCAGACTCAGCTGATCCCAGGACAGCTGCATGGCACGGCTGAGGTCCCACCTCCAGCTCTCCCTCAGGACTTCTATGCCAAGCAAAGGGCTGGAAGGGGTTTGCTAGCAGGGACTAAGACAGGGGCTTCAGCTCCATCCCCCTCCCCAGGTCCCTGCATCACACTTGCCCTGGTGGGATGCAGGGGCGATGCCTACCTGTGCTGTAGGCGGGTGACGCTGGGTTCTCGGAGATGGGGGACATCGGGGAGTGCAGGTCTTGGATCTGGTCCACACTGACAGCACAGTTGCGAATGATGTCTCTGTGGTGGGGCAGGGACACACTGGGGAGGGGCAGATGGGGCAGGTTAGTTCCTGCAAACAGGGCTCAGGCGAGGACAGAAGGGCTGGTATGAGGGTTTGCTGCCCCATCACCTGCCCTCAGGTCATCAACTCCTTCCACAAGTACCAGTAAGGAGCTGAAACCATAATGAGCTCAGCTGGAGTAATGAGGGGCCAGGCCCTGCAGGCAGCTGGGAGCAGAAGGGCCAGTACCTACATCAGGCAGAGAGCCCAGCTTCTGGGGAGCCTGTGCATGGGGAGCAGGGGAGAGGATGTGATGATAAAGGTATGGTAGAGTGGCTGGTGTGGGGAAGTGGCTCTGGCAAAGAAGTTTTGAGGGGGTAGTTTTCTAGGGTTGTGCTTCAAGGTGGCATCTGATGTGCTGGGTGTGTTACTTTATTTCCACTTGAACGCTGTGTTGGCACAGCTAGGTAAGCTGTTGTTCTGACCCAAAGCTTAGGTGGAAAGTGCCTGGAAACTGTCCGTGGAGGCCAGAGGCAGTGAGGTGCCTGGATAAGTGAGCTGCTGCATGCCAGTCCACAAGGTCTTGGGCTGGTGGGGGGGCAGTTGTGGCCTGGGGCAAACACTGTGTAAACAGGGCTACAAAAGATGCTGTGTCTGGGAAAGGTCTGAGTGCAGGGAGGGTTAGAAGGAAACATGGCAGGTAATTTACTGCCCTCCCTGCCTTAGGTGAGGGCTGGGCTGCTGGGATGAGTTTGGTCTTGAGCACAGTGCCTCTGTGGTGGGAGAAGGATGGGAGAACAGAGGCAGTGACAAGAGGTTTGGGGAAAATATGAATGGTGAGGAAAAATTGATGGATCTGGGCTCTTCTTCTGGGAACACATATGCTCTCCTGGAAGTCTGAGTGTTTTGTTTTTCCCTGCCATAACAGTTGTTTGCCTGTTTTCTGCTGGAGTGTTTTCACCCTGCCCTTGGGCTGAGGAGGTCAAGACAATAAGAAAGCAGCTTGGTTCAGGGGCAGGCTGTGTCCTGCTGGAGAGGCAGGAGTAGATGGGTCCTCTCCTTGGCTGCTGTGTGTGAGGATGTACACGTGGTTCTGCTTTTCCTGCCAGGCTCTGGACACCTTAGGGCAGAGGAAATCTCCTCTTCCAGAGAAGTTCAACTGCTCCAAGAGTAATATGAGCAGATCAGCCTCGTGGGGGCTGTGCAGACCCCCATCAGCACAGCTTCATTGGTCTCCTCTTGCCCATGAGGCTTTCAGCTCTGCTTGGTAATGCCTTGCAAATGCTCCAGCTGAACAAAAAGGGCTCTAAAACTAAAAGGGCCCTTAAAAAACAAACACAAAAAATGCCCACTTGGTGTCTGGGACTGGCTCTTCCCTTGCATTTGCATGTAAGAGCTTGGCTTCCCTGGCTCTGACAAGCTCTGACATGCTGGTAATCCCGAACTGAGTGACTGTAAAACACTCTGGCTTCTGGCCTGTGATGCTACAGCGATGTCTGTGTGCTGGGTGTCTGCTGTGGTAGCTCAGCGTGGTTGGCAGCTGGACTGCAAGAAAACTCTGGTTCCAGCTGTGTACCAATTCCTCTCCTACACTTTTCCTGGTCTCTCTTTTCTACCCCATCCCAAACCTCTTTCTCAGCACCCCAGGAGTAGGAACCAAGCTTTGCCTCTTTCCCAAGGGCTGGTTCTCTGCCCAGCTGAGCTGGGACAACGCCACGTGCTCACCTGGTCGGGCACCCCTCAGCCCTGGTGATCTTGTCTGCTGTCAGGCCATCTGTCATGGTGATGCTTCTCCTCTTGATGTGCCCCCCTTTCTGTGTGGCAGGGCTGTGTGGCCCCCCATGCTTGCCGTTGGCCAGCCCATAGCTGGCTTCCAGGTAGCGCAGTGGGAAGGTTCGGTTGATGGGGCAGTAGACGATGGCTCCGCTCTGCTCGGAGATGGCTTTGCGGTTGCCCACGTAGAAGCGGACGAGGGCAGGCACGTTGTCAAAGCTCTCCTGCTCAAAGAGGTACTGCACACGGGTATGGCCCTCGCTGGACTTGACCGTCACCTTGTTGATCTTGAAATGGAGAGGCTCGTTGTGCCAGCGGCACGTCAGCACGTAGTCACCCAGGCTGGTGAGGGAGTCGCGGATGAGGAAGTCGCCGTTCCTCTGGACGAGGCTCTCTGAGACCTGACAGAGGACAGCGCAGCGGCTCAGCCATGGCCACGCTCAATGGGGTGTTACCTGGGGCATCGGCTCCTTCCCTTTGCCCTGAGCCACAGGAGGCCGTTTCCCGTGGCAAAACCAGGCAGCTTGGAGCTAATGGAGCCCTTGCCTGGAGGCTTCCCAGGAGGACAAGCTCTGTGTGACCTCGGGGTGCTCTCCCAGAGCAGCCCAGGCAAAGGGTGACCAGAGCCACCCGCCTTCCCCTCCTCACCTCCCGGGGGATGCGGCCATGGTACCAAGCGTGGCTGCGCAGGTCAGTGCTGCTCAGCTTCAGCTCCTCTTCTAGTTCCTTGTGAAGCTTCTCTGGTGATGAGTCAAGGATGTATTTCTCCTTGGAGAACTAGACAGGGGAGGAGAAAGCATAAGTGCAGGGCCTGGGAGGGAAGGGCTGACTGATAGGATGGCAGGGTCCCCCCCATGAGGGCAGTGGCTCCCTCCATGGCCTGGGCACTGGTGATGCCACTTGCCAGGAGCAGAGCTGTCTCCAGGGGACAGGCAACTTGGAGCTGTGTATGAGGATTGCTGCTTGTGGCAAAGGATGTGGGTGGGATAACGTGCCTGTTGATGGTCAGGTCCTGTCATTGGAGCACTTGGATAGAGCATAAGAGGTTACAAAGAAACATGAGGAAAAACCTTTTCCCTGTTGAGGTGAGGGAGCACTGGAACGAGCTGCCCAGAGGGGCTGTGGAGTCTCCTTCTCTAGAGATAGTCAAACCCCACCTGGATGAGTTCCTGTGTAACCTACTCTAGGTGATCCTGCTCTGGCAGGGGGGTTGCACTGGATGAGCTTTTGAGGTTCCTTCCAACTCTTAAGATTCTGTGATGGTCTCCTGGTGACATGTCCCCATCATGCCTGACCATCCTGTCCTGACCACATGTGCCAGCTCAGAGGTGAGTGTGCTTGGGCAGGAGAAAAACCTGCCCCAGCTCACCCTCAAATGTCTCCAGGACTGTGAGAAGCACTCTTCAACTATTATTGTTCCTCCTTGAAACAGCTACCGTGAGCCACTCTCTAAAGGGTTAACTCCCTGTGTTTAGCCTGATGCTGGCATGAATAGTAATGACAAATGTAAAGGGAACCTTCAGCATCAAAATTAGCTTTTACTGGCCCCGCTGCACCTGAGCCTGGAGGAATCAATTTACCCACTCCTTTCTCCCAGAGGGATAAGGGATGGCGTCATGTCTGCCCTTGGCTAGAGCCTCCCACTCCCTGCCTGTGCTTGGCCAGCATTCCCAGAGGGATGGATGCTGAGGATGTGGCATTCCCAGAGGGATGGGTGCTGAGGATGCTGAGCTGCTAGCAGAGTGGAGTTGGTGCCTGTTTGGCAGGTGAGCACAGGCTCAGGGCTCCTACGTGCTCCTCACACTTGGCTGTTTCCTGGAGTTGGCACGTAGGCTTTGAGCTGAGTCCTGCTGTGGTGCCAACGCCAGTGCTGTGGTGTAGTGGGGCCAGGAAGCCAGGGCTCCTGGGTTCCCTCCACATCCCAGATGCGTACTACCTTGCACAGGGAGTGTGTGTGCCACTGCTGTGGACTAGGGAGCTTCGATGGGGCTACTGGAGCATCCTGTTCCACCACTCCTGTGCGTGAGGGTGGCTTGGTGGCCTGGCCCCATTTCTGGTGGCACTACCAGCATGAGAAGGCACTGTACACTGGCCCAGCTTGGCACTTGTTAGGGTAGGATGCTGTTGGCATCACAGAGGACAGGCATGGGCTTGAAAGCCTGTGGACACTGCTGGCACTCAGCAGCTGCTTCCCCAGAGCAGCTCAGGGCTGACCCCTTTGCCCAGCACCTCATCCTCTGTGTCTCATATTGATTCCCTCTGCTTCTCTAGCAGCTGTGAGTAGGAGTATAGAGCACCATGCTGCTCTCCTGCCTTGTACCCACTGCTCTCAGGGTGCTCCTCGGACCCTGCCAGGTCCCTTAGCAGGAAGGTGACCCCAGGTGTCCCCACTTCCTTGGAGGAGATGCTCTATCCTCCCCAGTAGCTGCATTTATCAGCCACATCAGTCAGTCATGCTGTCCTTGGGACCCTGCTCCAGGCCAGGGATGGGGAGGGGGGCTGTGAAGGGTCTGTGTGATGGACCATGCTCTTCAGGGCTTGCCCTCACTAGCCTGGACTTGTCCTCATTCCTCCCTTCCTGACTTCTGTCAAGTCAAAAGGTGATGGTAAGGCGAGAGCAGCCTGTGCAAACAGTACAGACTGAACTCAGACTTGCTCATCCAACCACATTTACTCTCCCCACGAGAGGGTCCTGCTCACTGGAGCCACAGAGATCTGATCCAGGAGACGTGTGGGTTGTCCCCTCCTGACCAAGGGTCTCGGGGAGCTGAATGCTCACTGCCGTGCCAGGGCCCTCCTGAAGACAAAGCCATTTATTAAAGAGAAATGGTGGAGGGCGGCTGCTGTGAGGTCCGGCTGCCTCCCGGGGGGCTGAGGCCCAGCAGATGCCGTTTCCATGACAACCCATCCATCCACTGCCATCGAGCAGCCCTGGCTCGGCTGAGTGGTGCTGGGGGCCCCTTGGCTACGGCACAGCTCCCCCCAAACTCTGGAGCACGGAGGGAGCCTCCAGGAGCTTCTCCAGTCTGTAGAGGCTAAAGCTGTCAGAGCTGACCCGGGAGCAGTTTGGAGCCAGCGCTGCCTTCGCCACCCCTGGAGCAAGGATTAGTGCCCATTCTGCTCAGCATTGTACATCTGGGTTTTCCCCCAAATCCTCCCCATGCAAATGTGCAGGATAACAAACACAAACCCAGCTGAGCAGTGCCTGGCGTCTCCAAGCCTGGATTTGGGCAGCAGCCGGCTGGCATCCATGCCAGGAGCCAGGTGCTAAGCTAGCAGGAGAGAACAGGAGGTTTTGGAGAGGCGAGGTAGGTTCTGCATCTTGCAGAAGGGGAAGAGAGGCCAGTCGTGAGCAGAGGGTGCCATGAGCCACCTTCTGCAGCTGCATGGAGGGCACCGTCCCTTCAGCTCCTCTGCTGGGCAACGAGACCCCATCTGATTTGCATGGCCACCAGAAGGCCACTGCTTGAAGTGACCGTGTGGCTACAATAGCTGAGGAGGCTGCCAGAGACTGCTCATGGGGAGCCCTTTTCCTTCCCGTGATGTGACTCTGGGGACTGCTCCTGGCTGTGTCTCCTGACACTCACCACCCGCTGCCAAAATTGCCTGTGAGCTCCCCTCCCCATGTGAGAGCTGGGCTCGCTGCAAGCCCTTGGTGCAAAAGACCCCCATGTTGTGTAGGGCTGCGCTTCCTCCAGCCCCTGAGCCCTTCAGCAGCGATTGCCTTTCCTCCTCCCCGCTCGGGGGGCTGCCAGCTGGCCGGGCGCCGAGGCACGGCACGGGCAGGCGGCGCGGGCCGGCCCAGCGCTGTCAGCAGCGTGTGAGCGGATGTCTGAGCGCCGCGCTGAAAAGGGCACTGCCTGGCACGCTCAGCTGTGCCAAGAGGACAGCAAAAGATGCACGACCCGACGTGAGGGCTTGCATACTAGTGGGCTGGGTGTGTGTGGGGGGAAAAGCCTTGACTTCCACGAGCATGGCGCTGGCCTCCTGCACAGAGCCTCGAGGGAAGAGCAGAGATTAGAGCGGTTATCCCAACCAGCCGCACCAGACAAACCAGCTCAGGAGCTGCCAGGGATGATGCCAAGCTCTGCTTGAGGAATCCCAACCAGCAGCCAAGCTGGCTTGGCTGGAGAAAGGAGAGCTCCTTCGTCACGTTCAGTGCCCTGATGGGCTGTTTCACAGTCCCGGGGCTGGGGAATCCTCTGGTGCTGCTGTGCAGCAGAGGCAGCCCTCATGAGAAGGCTTCCTCCCTTCCTGCTCTCCCTCCCTTCCTGCTTTCCTTGCAGCCTTCTTGGGGAAGTAAGCACATCCAGTCCCAGATGAGAGGCAGGAGGTGCTGGGATGGAGGGTGCTGATAGCTGTGGTCCATGGAAAACAGTGGCAGTCGCTTTGCTTGGTGTTAAGGGGAGCTTCAAAGGCTGGCCTTCTGCTTTCTCTCCTTGCAAAGGTAATCTTATGAAACAGGAGTGATTTGCAGGCTGCTTTCATGCTCTCTCCTCCCAGATCTGGAGGAGTCGCAGCTGAGGATGAAGTCAGCTTGGAGAGCAAGGTGTACTCACACCCCACCCCACTCCTCTGCTGATAACATCTGACTAACCTCAGGGCACCAAGCGCATCTGCTCTCCCTCCTGCTCCCGTGCTGCCTGTGCTGGGACCCTCACTAGGGAAATCCCAGCCTTTTCTGGAGTTTTCCACCCCTGCTCTGGCTGCCAGAGCAGATGTGGGACCTGAGACGCAGAACTGGAAGGAAATGGAGTAACAAGGCATGGGGAGCAGGTGTGTGGGGAAAGCCCCAGAATTGCACGAGGGATCTTATCCCCTTCCTCTGTACCTGGCAATGGGGCTATTTCAGCAAAGCATCTCAGAGCAAACATCCTTGCTGAGAGACAGCCAGCATCATGGCAAAACCAAGAACCAGTCTGTACACCTGCCTGGTGCAGGACTGCTGTGCTCACCAGTCCAGCTGCCAGGTACCAACCACAAACAGTTTGTCCATTCTGCGTGACCACAACAAGAAAATCCCACCACAAACAACCCTCAAGTTAAGGGCTTGCTCTGCACGCCCTGCTGTGAGCCAGTCTGTCCTACTGATCTTGATATCCAGATGGTAAAGGAATTGTTTGTTCCTCTGTCCTGTCTCTCAGTGACTCAGGGAATCTAAATGGCCCTTCAGTAGGTATCAGGCTGTCTGTCCACTCTATGGGTGACTGAAGGCAGCTCATAGCTATGCCACGTCTCCATTAGTCCCCAGAGAAGGCAGACCTTGACTTAAGATCTTTGTCCTGGCATTTAAAGCCCTCCCTAGGATTGGTGCTGGCTACCCACAAGGTCTCCTCTTCCCTTGTCTGTGCTCCTTTGTGGCAGCTCTGGAGCAATTATGTCTGGCTGGCAGGGGTGGGGTGCAGCTGGGGTTGATGGCCAGAACATCTGGGTGCTCTAAGCTGGGACAAGTGCCCCAGGGCACACGATGGGGTGGTGGAGTGCACTGCTACCACTGCCCCGGGGGAGCGGGTCTCCAGGGCAGTGATGGGGAGGTATGTATACACACATCTCCATCCATCTATATATTACTTATCTCACCCCAAGACGGCGGGCAGCGGCTGCTGCTGCATCCCTTTTCGGAGCTGCTATTGGCCAGAAATGATGTCAGTGCTTCCCAGGCTGGGTGCACTGCCATTGGCGGTGAGCAGGGATGCGGCTGTCAGCTGGAAGCGCTCCAGTCATTCATGGGGACTTCAGTGTGTGTTTGCTGGGCACGCTTGGACACAAATAGATGGTGAAAGATCTGTCGGAACCAGGTGAGCACTTAGGGCTTCACTTTTAACTCTTTCTGGGGTCGGGATGGAGTGCCCTCCATCCCTTTTTGCATCACTGTGTAAGAGCCAGCTGCCCACCTGTCTCTCCCTTGTTCTGGCAGCAGCTCGCTGAAAGCACCCCATCACTGATGTGCAGCCCAAGGGCTGCTGCACTAGGGCACATCCCTCTGTGTGGCTCTGGCCTTTGGACAACCAGGAGAAGCTCTTCAGCTTCTCCCTCCTCACTCCCACTGGCAATCAAAATCCCTGGCTTTGCACTGAGATCAGCTGCAATCATGACAAGACTTGAAATGCTGCTTCTGGTTCCGTCTTACCCAGCATAATCTCTAAAGCTCTGCACCTACCTCACTCAGCAGGAGCACTGAATAAGGCTGCCAGCTCTCTTGGCTGCCAGCTCCCTTCTAACTTGCAGTATGCTACAGCTCTTGCTTCAGACCAGAGCCTGCTTGGCTCTCACAAACCTGAACACCTTTGCTCTCTAACTCAGTAAATGAGAGAACTGATCCCTAGTGCTGTGCCTCTCCTTTGCAAATGCCAGAGTCCAAAAATAGGACACTTAGACTCGTGCCTAGACAGTGGTGCTGCTGGAAGCATCACAGGACAGGTGACAGATGGATCCCACACCAGCCAGCCCTGTGCAGTGCAGCACATATATGGGGACCCAGGCCAGGGAGCTGTGTGTTCATCTGGGCTCGGTCTCTCCTCTGTGCTCAGTGATGCTCTCAGCACATGTCACCTTTCGGGAGGATGCTAAATGCTTCCCTCATGAGGTCTAATGCAGGTGAGGGCTCACTTCAGACTTGTGCTGTCTGTCAAAAGTGCTGGTCTGGGGGTATCCGGCAGCCTTGGCTCCATGGCCTTGGCTGCGGAGGAGGCTGAGCTCTGCCTCACGACCTGGTGCTTTGGCTCATCTCGCACCCGCTACCTTCTTGCCGAACGCGGACCGGCAGGCACCCTGCCCGCACCCAGCCCTGCCGGCTCCGTGCCGAGCGGGGCAGCGCTGGGGACAGCGGGGCTCCTCGGGGAGGACACCCCCTTGCACCCGCTCTCCGGCGCCGCAGCCCCGGGGTCGGAGCCGCCTCCTGACCGGTGCCCCCGGCGCTCCCCCTCCCGCTGCAGCCCCGCCGCGTTCCCCCACGCGTGCGGGTCCCGCAGAGCCGCTGCCCGGCGGCGCTCGCAGGGTGTCCGCGCCGAACGCGGGTCTCCCCGGTGCCCCCGCCGCCCGCGCTCACCTGCACCTGCATGAAGGAGCCGCGGTAGAAGCAGCAGGCGGCCGCGGACAGGGCGCTCCACAGGCTGCACCGCTCCGTCATGGCGCGGCGCGCCCGGCCCGGGCTGCCCCGGCCCGGGCTGCACCGCCGCTGCCGCCGCCGCCGCCGGGCTTCAATTTCAGCCGCTTCCCCGATTACCTCATCCCTTGTCGGCGGCGGGAGGCGGGGCCCGCGCGGCAGCTCCGCCCCGGCCCGCCCCGCAGGGCCGCCCGCTCCCGCCCGCTCCCGCCCGCGCCGCCGCGCCGCCCGGGGGAAGCGGCTCCCCTGGGGGGAACCGGCACCCCGGCTGCCCGCACCCCGAGAGGAACCGGCTCCTCTGAGGGGAACTGCCACTCCTGAGCGGCCAGGCACCCACGAGGGGATCCAGCTCTGCAACGGCACCCCTGAGAACCAACTCCCCGCGGGGGACTCGGCAGCTCTGAGGGGAACCAGCACGCTGGCTGCCTGTGCCCTGAGGAGAACCAGCGCTTCTGAGGGAAGCCGGCACCTCTGAGGACATCGGGCACCCCGAAGGGAACCAGCACCCCGACTGCCCGTGCTCTGAGGGGAAATGGTTCCTCAGAGGAGACCCAGCTCCTCGGGGGATATCCAGCACCCCTCATCTGCCCATCCCAAATCCACTTGTTCTCCCTAGTGACTCACACAGGTCAGGGACAGCCTTGTCCTCTCCCAGCCACCCTCGCTCCCTTCACTCCCACCCCAGCGATGCCTTTGTCGGGACACACGCCCCGGTGCTGCCTCACACGGCAGGGAGCCAGCTGCCTGCTGCCCGCGTGGGCCGTCTCCCAGTTCTGTTTAATTAAGGCTCCGCTTTGGTTTAATTAAGGCCACGGTTTCACGTATGGGATGCACGAAGCAGTGCTGATGACTCAAAGCATTGCTCCAGCCCTGACTCTTGGAAAAAAAACCCCACTAAATCCCTGCCTGAACCTGCTGCCTCACGCTGCCCTTCGCATGGGGACGGGCAGGGGCTCCCCCAGCACCCGGCAGTGAGCTCTGCCCTGCTTGCCCGCACACCACCGGTCTCCCCGTCAGTCCTGCACCGGCACAGCCTGCATTTGGCCATGCTTTGGCAACAGGGAGCTTTCTGCTCCCCTCTGCAAAGCGTGCCCTGGCCCAAAGACCCCTGTGCCTCCCAGCGTGCTCCTGCCCAAGGGGATGCTGTGAGCTCAGAGAGGTATTTCTGCTGCCACCGAATGCAGAACCCTGCAGCTTCCCTGCTAATTAATTCAAATGAGCCCCTCACATCCCTGGGCAGGGAGGCAGCAGCCAGGGCTGATGAGATACAGGTCCCCTGGGCGGCTCCTCCATGCAGAACAAAGAGCTTGGAGGTGTTTGCTGGGCCTGTGCTCTGCCCCTGGTTTTGCAAGGAAAAGAGGAAACGGGGGAGCAGTGTGGGTTTGTGTCAGGACAGGTCTGAGGAAGCAGGGCATCACGCAGCCTGTGGCAGTGAGCAAGGGGCAATGGGTGCTCATGGATCCCATGGGTGCCCCAGCCCTGCCAGAACGGGTGAGGAGCATGGGCTCTCCTCCATGCACAGGGCCAAGGGATAGACCAGATGGCAGCATGAAAGGAGATGCTTCTCCAAAAGGATCTGATGGTGAATCATCCTCCTTCCAAGGCTTCTCCCCCACAATGGGCTCTGTGGTTTGCCTTCGGGAGTGAGCGGGAGCTTCATGGCATGCTGCAGGTGATGCCCCCGCTGTGCCTGTGCTGCCCCTCTGCAGGGGGAGGCAGAAAACCTCCGGCTGAGCTCTTGTGGGGGGACAGTATGGCTGTACCAGCTGCTGCTCCCCCACAGGGCAGTTCCACAGCTCCTTCACCCGCTGAATCTAGGCTGGCTGGCACATTAGCAAATGGAGCAGGGTGAGCAGATCGCCCAGGCAGCTTGGAAACACCAACCCTTAGGCTATCATTAAAGCACGTTAATTACCAAGTGCTTATTGATCCTGGCTTCCCCTCCCTGCCTAGCTCCTGCTTGCACCTCTAATCATGGCAGGCTTGGTGAGGGGAGAGCTGGCCCTGGCTGGCGTGTGGCTGACACTCAGGAGCTGATGTTTGGCAGTTCTTTGGTGCATGTTTGGACACAGACCTGCCCGTGAGCCTTTGCTCTTGAGGGCTTGGTAGAATGTCCTCTCCCTCCTCCTGACTCTCTCCTTCACTGTCTCTTTTCTTCCTCTCATTTCTCTGATTGCCCCTGCAGCGGTGTTTCCCCTCTGCTCATTTCCTTCCCAGCTGCAAAGCCAAGTCCTATTCCAGTGGCGGGTCTCAGCCCTGTCCCTCCTTGTTCCCAGGCACAGCAACCACCTTCCCACCCTAAATCCCGCAGGCCCTGAGGACAAACACTGTTGGGTGCTCAGCACCTCACAGCTGCACAGGCTCCCAGTCTGGCATGGCATCTGCAATCAGGTGGAGTGCCCTCATCATCCTGGGCACTCACACTCTACTTATTTGACTAAAATAGGTGCTGTCACTACACCCATCCGTTGCTTCTGTGACCGACGGGAAGTGGCGTATAAATCACAGCACACGGGCCTGGGCTGGACCCACAGGGATGGGTGGGAAACACAAGCCAGATGGCTCAGTTCTGCGACCAGCCTGGGGAGTAAAGAATTCTCCTGACTCATCAAAAAGAACTCGATGCCAAAGGCAAAGCCATACCCATTGCTCCACGCCTGTGTCGTTGCAGTCTGTTGACTCACAAGCCACCAAGTGCACCCACCTCTGGGTGGGCACACGGACAAGGGAAAACACCTCAAACCATCCAGCTCTGCCTCTCACCACCCCTTGTCCTCACAGAACTGAGCTGGAGCTTTCCTGCACATCCCCAAGTGCCCACACTAGGGCTCTACCCTATGAAGCCCAGTCAGAGCCTCAGCTCTCCCATCAAAGCACGTGTCCCACTGAGTCCTGTGAGCTCCTGCTCTGCCAGTCCCACCCAACTGCAGGGAGAGGAGAGGAGAGGAGAGGAGAGGAGAGGAGAGGAGAGGAGAGGAGAGGAGAGGAGAGGAGAGGAGAAATGTCACCCCCAGGGGATCACTCTGCTACAGCTACACATCTGCTACACATCCAACCTTGATGCCCAGAGGCTGCCAGTTGTCAGACCCAGCACATGGGATCCTGGTTAACCCCAAGGCTGGACCCAGAGGAGGAGCAGATGAGCTCAGGGTCTAGCCAGCTCTCTCCTGAGCCTGCCAGTTGGTGCCACCACAGTGGATTCCCACATTTCCATGTCTGGCTACAGCTGCCATTGAGAGCCCTGTGTCCAAAAGTTCAGTGTTCAGAGCTCTGTACTAATTACACTGCCCAAGCCAGGCACCTCAAATCACTTCTCAACAACCACATCAGGCGACTGCACTCAGGAGGCTTCAGCCTTTCTCAAACAAACTCCCCCAAGGCCATCATCACAGGGCAGCGACCACCCGGACAGGTTTTCAGTGCTGTCCCCAACCCACACAGCATCTCTGCCCCGGTTCCCCTGTGCCTGCCTGCATCCCATCGTGCCAGCAGCCTCCTGCAGAAGGGCCCGCTCTCCTCCAGAGCCAGGCGCCTCGCTAATGAATTTCTGGCCAGACATGAAGAGTCCTCAGGAATGTTAATAGTTTGCTGGAGGATAAGCAAGAGATTTGGGGAGATTTACACCGACTTTCATGTGACAGCCACGAAAGTGGCTCAAACCTTTCCGTTTCTTTACATGAGGGCAGAGGGAGGAGGCTGCCCCCACGTCAGCATGAAGCGCAGGCAGGTCCTGTGGCAGCAGCACTGGGGGGACCATGTAGGGTTTGTGTCCCCGCTGCCTCCCCTGGCCTCACTGTCTCTGGCAGGGAATCTCTTCCAGGGCCAGAGAGCCCAAAGGAAGGGGTGCAGAGCTGAGCACTGTGCTGGTGTAGGACCTGGCCAGCCCTGGGGCCACCATCCCCCCTCCACTGCTGGCACCTGTCTGGGGTGGCTGTGATCACGCTCAGTGTCTTACCTTCACATACTCGCTGCCGGACTCCAGGCCATCGTGGTGGCTAGAAGGAAAGGGGAAAATAAAAACACATAAGGAAAGGGCAGTAAGCTGTAACAGGTCAAAGGCAGTGGTGGCACAGCCAGGGGTTTGTGCTCCTTGCCTTGCTGTGGGATTGAAAGCATGGCCTTGGTTTTGGGACATGGTTCCTGTGTGGCCTGTGCCTGCTCTCGGTGCAGGGCTTAGCCTCCCTAATGCGATCAGGGAAGAATGAGGCCTTTTTAGAGGATCTCTCCCCAAATCGGCTTGGGAACGTGTGTGAGCTGAGCTGGGGAAATGCAGAAGCCAGGCTGGGGTCCCTGCAGGTCACGGTGCTGGGGTGAAGGCAGAGCTGTGCCCTGTGCCCTGGCAGAGCTCTTCTCCCAGAAGGCAGCAGCTGTGACACGCTGCCGAGACAAGGATTTCTGACTGTTTCTCTATGGCCTCGTGCAACCCCACAGAAATCAAACTGCCACTAAAGCCAGAGGTGAACCACAACATCCTGGCTGAGACTGCAAGATTTGTCCTTCCAGCACACAGGCAACAGAAACTCCCATTCTCCTTGGTGACATGTTCACTCTCAATCATCCTGATGAACAGCCCAACAAGCCCGAGATGCAGCTGCTCCAGCAGCTTCTCTGCCACCATTTCCTTGGGGACACAGGTGACCCCTGCTCTTTCCTGAACGTGTAGCAACGCTACTACAGCTTTTTGTGCTCTTGTAGGTCCAGGTATGTGTGTGTATGGATGAGCCCAAGGGGAATAGAGAATTCAAAGGGAGAGAGGCTGTAAGAGCATAAGGTGGGATGTGCTATCCTGAGATCTCACCTTTCACGATTAAGTACAAAAATCTAGATTTCTTTAACCAAAACCCACTGCCTGCCACCTCCCCAGCACCAAGCTTCACAGCCCCCACTGTCCAGCTCAGAAGCAGAAAGGGAGCTGGAAATCAAACCCACACTTTTTTGGGGTAAAAAAAACCCATAATGGAGCATTTTGGAAGGGGGATGGAAGGGGGATGAACACAGAGTCCCCCAGGGAAAGCTGCGGGCTGCCTGCCCGCCCCAGCGCCGCTGCTCCTGCCTGTTTGCCTTTCATACGGCCACAGAGAGCTGCCTGGTGCTGCGAGGGCCGTGAGAAAAGCCGGCAGGAGGAGCGGGGGCCTCCGGGCAGGAAACTGGGAGCATGGGAGCAGCTGGGAGACACTGCGAGGGCCCGGGCAGGGGAGGCCGCCATGCTGGGGAAGGGCAGCAGCTGGGGCCGGGCTGGGAGCCGCAGCCCCCCTGGTTCTGCACATTCCTGGAGGAAACGGCATTTTTGGGGGCAGCCGAGTGCCTGGGAGAAATTCCAGGGCTGCCTTTGGAAGCACGACCATGGCTGAAGCGCCGGGACCCAGCGCTGCCGCAGTGGCACCAGGGAGAGGGGTTCCAGCGGGGTGGCTGCTCTTGTTGGGGTTGGGAAGGGCATCCCAGAGACTTGCAAAGGTGCCAAGCTGCAGGCTGGCTGCTGGGAATGATCCAGGGTGATTGTGTGGGGTGATCGTGTGGGTTCAGCTCCTGTTCAGAGCCCAGGCTCCGCTTGTCTTTGCATACCAGTGCAAACTGTGCCCCAGGGGGACCAAGTTTGGGCACCTCACACCCCATGCCTCAGTTTCCCCCCTGCAGAGCTGCCTGCCTTGCTGTTTTGGCTGACGGTGCTGCCAGGGGCTCTGCCAGCAGCTGCGGGCTGTGTCCTGCCCTGCCCCGCGGGAAGCTGTGTTTCCCGTGCCTCACGCACGGCTGCGTGCGGAGGGAAGTCAAGTCACGTCCGCCCTGTGACCTGCCTGCGGGTCATCTCCCGTTAGTCACCGTGTCCCTGCCGGAGTCACGGCCACCGCCTCGCTCCCAGCAGCTCCCTGTCCCATAGCAGCACAATTCCCCTGCTCGAGGGACTGATCCTGCTGGGACTCCCCCGGGAAAGCCCTCCCATGTGTGAACATCCTCAGTGCCTCAGTGTCTGTCCTCACGCAGAATGCTCCAGGGGAGCAAGAGAAAATGTGCCCCAGGGTCATGCTGGTTGACCTCCCTGTGCTGCTTTCAGTCCCTCTGCACGGGTGTGCTCTGTGCTGGGCCCCAGCCCCTGCCACGGCCTCGGGAACGGATTGTTCCTGTCCCCAGGGATGTGCCTGCACAGGAGGAAGGGCTGGGGCTGCACTATCCCGGTCCTGCTTCCGTCTGCCCTGCCATGGGGACGCCTCCGGCAGACGGCTGCTCCCTGAGCAGGGGGAGGTAGCAGAGGCACAAAGGGGCAGCAGAGCTCCTGATGTCAAGTCCTGCTCTGATTACTCTCGTGCCTCAGTTTCCCTGGCCAACAGCATAGCTACACACATCATCTGGGCAGCCCTAAATGATGCAGAAGGGCATTTGCCCGTCAAGTTCCCACTCCTCCAGAGAGACAAGACACCCAGGTGACCCACACACATTCTCTTGCTGCCTGGCTCCCAGCTGTGCTGGCCTGGGACTGAAGACATTTCTAGGGCACTGAGGGTCTGGGCGAGCCCCACGCATCCTCCACAGCGACCCTCTGCCACTGCTGGGGCTCTCTGCTCACCGGAGGACACGGCAGCGCTGCCGGCCCCCGAGCCCTGAGGCTCCAGCCCTCCCAGCTGCTCTGCCCTGGCGCTGGCTCTGACTGACTGCGGTTTGGGCACCCGCAGCCGCTGCTCTCGCTCTTTCTATGAGCAAACTCGGCCCTGGGCCGGGGGCCTCGGTAGCCGAGCAGCAGCTCTGGCAGCAATTGCGTCGAAGCTTTGTGCCCACCCCACGCAAAGCCCGTTCCCAGCCCCTCCCTCCCCATCCCCTCTGGCGCACCGGGGCAGGAAGGGTGGCCGAGGGGCGCAGGATCCCTTACCTGCCCTGTCCCAGGCTGGGAAACCTCCTGCCCACCGCTGTCATCGGCGCTGCGGGATTCAGCCAGCACCTCTGCTGCGGGACGGGGACAAGCTCTCCCAGGCGCTCTCCCGCCTTGCAACTGAGGGTTGGGACTTTGGGGCTCGCAAAGGCGGTGGCGGGCCCTCCTCCTTCCCGTCCCAGCCCTCCTCCGGCCCTCCCTTCGAGGCCGGCAGGAATGTGTGGCCGACACAGCCTGGCTCCCGCTGCCGGCACGAATTCCTCCTCCCCTGCCCCGCTCCAGGGACCACCCGGACCTCCCGAAAGCTCAGCACGGGGTCGAGGAGCCCCCGGCCGCGGGGCGGCACGGAGGGAACGCGGCAGCAGGGGCCACCCAAGTGCGGAGAGAGGAGAGGCAGGACAGGGAGGGGTGGTACCACGGGACATTGTTTTGGGGACAACTTTGGAGTGGATGCCTCTGCTCGTGCACCCAGTCCCATGCACACTGCTGGGCTGGGGATGCATTTGGCTTCTTGTGTCCAAGTGCCCAGGCGATGGACAAGGGGATAAAAATCCCTCTTGCTGATTTTGAGGTCAGAACCCTCTAAAAAATCCAACTCTCATCGGAGAGGGCTGAAGCCCCAGAGTGGGGTTTGTGCCTGGAGGGGGTGGCTTGTGCCTGGACCAGGGGGTTTACTGGCAAGTGTCAGAAATGGGGACAGGCTGGCTGGTTTCAGGGATTGTCCCTGTGCCACTCAGGGAGCGGGAGAAGGATGGAGGGCATGAAAAAGAGGAGAGCAAGAGGTGGAGGGGGCCAGCACAGTGCAGATCTGAGCTCTCCACAGCTCGTCCCAGTGCTGGAGCGGAGCCACTGGCAAGACAAAGGGATGTCAGGGTTGTGAGGGGCCATAAGATGTTTCCACCGTGTCCGGAAACAAGAGGGAGCAGAAATCCCACAGGAAACCTGGCTGCCATGCAGCTGCTGACCCGGCTGTGGTACAGAGTGCTCCGGCCATGCTGTCCCGCCGGCCAGGTGATCCCGCTGGCACCGCGGGTGAGGGGCACCGCGGGGAACCCCCTGCGTCCCAGCACCCTGCCCTGGCCCTGAGGCACAGAGAGAGTCCCAGCAGAAGACAGAGCAAAGCCAACAAGGCTGTACCTGTCCAGGGAGCTCCCCCCGGGATGCTCGTGTCCTGTTTCCAGCAGATCTCCGTTGGTCTCTGCTCCTGCTGCCACATCAGAGCTTGGAGTTTGGCTGGGGTTCAGGGTCAGGCTGGAGGTCAGGGCCTGTGTTTTGGTGCAGGAGATGTTCCCTGCAGGCTCTTGGTCTGTCCTAGCCATCGCTGCTCCCAAGGTGTTCAGAGACTGAGCATCTTCCTCCTGCTGCTCTGTTTGCCCAGCAGCTGGGGATGAGTCTGTGCCCGGGTCAGAGGTACTGGACATCTTGGAGGACTCAGGCTTGGGGAGTGGGGCTGTCTCAGGGGGGTTGTCACTGGGAGTCCCTTTCCCCTGGCAGCTCTGGCTACTCTTGGCTTTGCCCAGGTTCTTCTCTGCCTTGCCCAGGTTCAGCCTGGGCATGGTGCCCATGTGGCTGTACATGTCTGACGACCGGGCGTAGGGGCCAGGGCTCTTGGGCATGGTGTGAAGATCATCCTGGGTGCCATCAAAGGGCTCCTCCAGGAAGCCATGGGGAGAAGCGAGACCCGGCTCCAGGGTGTCCTGAGCGCTGCGGGGCACAGACACACGCCGAAGGGTGAAGGAGCGAGGGATGCTGCTCAGGCTTCCAAAGCCTTTGAACTTGAAGAATTCTGGCAAGGAGAGAGGTGAGATGAGTGTGGGGTAGCTGCTGGCACGGCATGGGGGTGGGGAGTCCCAGGGGCCCTGGTCCTGGCTTGGGATGGGCACAGGGAATTGTACCACGGTGCAGCCCGGTGTCACCTCTCATCTCCAGCCCCAGCCCAGCATGATGTCCCTGTAGCCTGGTCTGTCCTGGTCCCTCAGGGAGCAAATGTCCCATGTGCCCTGGCAGATCTGGTGGTTGTGTTTCCCCACTGCAGCTGTAGGAGCCAGGGAAGAAACACCCAGCCCTGAGCATGCAGTGCCAGAAATCATTTCAAATCTCTTCCTCCCGCCCTCTGCCTCGCTGCTTACCCCGAGGGACTCCAGGCTGGGCTGTGCCCAACCCTGTGGCCCATCCCCACAGCCTCGGGGTGGTCCCTCAAGCCCTCCTCCCTGCCCTCCCCAGCACAGAAGCATCTCCCCAGGGGATGGGGGCCCCAGCCGCATGTGATGGAGCAGGAAGCCCCGACGGGCACAGGCCGCGGCAGCTTTCGCGTGGCAGCCTCGGCTGTGGGCAGAACACAACCTCCCCACTTCCTCAGCTCCCATCTGCCACCTGCAAGCTCCCAGCGCAGAGCGTTTGCAGCGCGAGTATTTATAACCGCGGGTTTGGCCTCACACCTCCAGCACGGCTCCGCGCCGCTGCCGCACAGCCCCAGCCGGTGCCAGCGCCGGATGGCACGCGGGTGGCGGCACCTGAGGCACAGAAAGCTGCGGCCACAGCTCTGCAGGGCAACGTTCTGCTGCTTGAGCCTTGCTGCAAAGGGTGCCTCCGGCAGTTTTGCAATATTTATGCTGCCACAGGACTCTGCAAGCCGCCTTCCCCTCGGGGCAGGGTGAGTCTGCTGAGGCAGGAAGCAGCACACTGCAGGGGTGCTGTGTGAGAAACCAGGCATCTGGGGGCTGTTAGACCCCCACCTTCTGGGTATCCCTACAGACAGATGGGGCAAAGAGCTGTGCAAGGGGCTGCATCAGCCCAAAAGCCCTGCTGCATGGCAAAAACCTCATGGCCTGGGCACGGTGGAAGGCAAAACTGCTTTGGGTTATACGTGTCCTAAGGGTTCGAGCATCCTCCGCTGCCAGGTGGGTGAGAAAAGCAACACTGGGGACTTCTGCTATCAATCAATCCACTCTCCATCATAAAGGAAAAGCCCAGCTTTTGTGGGTTCTGCCAGTGTAGGGGTCCCAGAGGAGTGGAAGGCTCCAGCCCGCCTCTGGCACCGGCCTCGCTGCAGGAATGCAGAGAGCAGCAGCAAAGGCCGTGTCCCGCGCAGCCCAGCGCTGGGAAGCGGGGTGAAGGCTGCTGCAGCTGCTTCCCGGGGCTCTAGGGGAAACCCAAGGTCTGTGAGAAAGAGCAGAGCTCGCTCTCAGCGGGTGCTGAGAACTTCTTCCAAGAGCAGGCAGTGGGAATCTGCTCCTAGGCTCCCAGCCTGGCTCCTCCGTGTCACCCTTGTCCCCGTGCTGTGGGAGCACCCTGGGGTGGGGGGCCTGGCCACCCCCAGCATTGTCATGCACCCCCAGCCGTGCACCCAGAAGGAGACTCACAGACCTCACAAACCTCATTGTGCATCCCCCTGGGTGCATCCTGGCACCCAGTACAGGGCTGTGCTGCAGCAAACTGGTCCCAGTCTCAGCACCCAGCTCCCGAGCCACCAGCACCCAGGCTCTCCCCCAACCCTGAGGATGGAAACCCCCAAAACCCCTCACCCCAGAAAGCTTCCTAACAAGAGCAGCGCCTGTCTCAGCTCCAAGTGTCCCCGGGTGGGGTGACTCAGGGAGCGTGTGAGCACACGCTCACCCTCACTCTTGCACGTTTCCCTGTCCCCAGGTGAGCACCCCACCGCCCACCTGCCCCGTCCTGCAGCCACTTACTGAACTTCTTGAAGCCCCCTCGTTTCTGGCTCTGGGCCATGGTCGCGCCGGTCGGAGGCCGTGGGGACGGAGAGGGACAAGTTTATAACTGTGAAGCCCTTCCCTGCCTGCTCCTCCCTTCCTGCCCCCCCCCCCCCCCCCGCCCCTGCAGGCGCTCATCACTCGCTGGCGTTTCCTCCCCAGTGCTGTCATCTGCTCCTGCCCCTGCCCGCCCTGCTGCTGTCCCCGCTGTCCCCACGGCTCCTCCAGCCCGCCTGGCTGCTCAGGGGTCACCTGCAGGGCCCTGCTTTGGGGATACCTCGTCAGGACACCCAAGAAGCCCTGGGTGCCAAGGCTCAGAGGAGGGTGCCAGGCACACAGACACGTCCTGCCATGCACGTCTGGGGCTCAGCCCCTGCCTGCAGCGTGCCCCGCGGGGTTACAGCCAGGTGGTGCCACTGCCAGCGAGAGCCCCCTGCCATCCTCTGTCCTGCCATGCTGGGGGACCTGGGGTGGCCCGTCAGAGTGTCTCCATGCAGGACAAGGTGGCCTGGGCCCAGCAGGTATCTGATGTCCCCATTGTCCCCTACTCCCACGGCCAGGATGCCAGCCGCCATCTCTCCTACAGCGCAGGCCTTGGGTTCCTATGCTCCCTGCCACGGGGACTGGTTCCAAACAACCCCAAACCGTGCAATGTGCACCCAGATGTGGCCATTGCCAGGGGGATGGCTTCCCCGGCTGGGCTCGTCTCTGCCAGCACAGCAGCAACTTGGGTTCCTCGCAGTGCCAGCCGCTGGTGCTCTCCTGCCCTGGCCATAGGGTCCCGTCGCCACTGCCCCCGCAGCGCAGGCGCAGGTAGAGTCAGAGAGCAGAGATGCGGTTATGAACACTCAGGGGACGTGGCTGCCAGCGGTTGGGGGAGCACAGGGTTGGTTTCCTGGGGACGCTTGGGGCACGGGCACGGACGCGGGCACACGCTGCGGCGGCTGCCGGCGGGGCGAGGGCCCGGCGGAGGGGCGGCGGCGGCAGCGGCCGGGACAGCCCCGCGCGGGGCCCCGTGAGGGGGACTCGCGGCGACAACATGGCGGCCCGCGCCGCACTACAACTCCCATGAGGCCGCGCGGGGCGCCGGAAGGGCCGCGCGGGGCAGGCCGGGCCGCTGCCGTGAGCCCGCAGCGCGGAGGCCATGGCCAAGCAGTACGACATGGTGGAGTGTCCCTTCTGCGACGAGGTCTCCAAGTACGAGAAGCTCGCCAAAATCGGCCAGGGCACCTTCGGGTGAGCGCTCCGCCGGCCTCGGCTCTCCCCGCCTCGGTCCCCGGCCTCAGGCCTGCTGCCCGAGCCCGGCGCCCTCAGCCCCGCGGCCCTCCCGCGCCGGGCCCGGGTCACCCGCGGCCGCGTGTCCCTTCCCCGCTCACCCCTCCGGCCCCAGGGAGTCATCCTGGCCCCCGAGCCCTCTCTATTCCCGCTCTGAAGCCCCGCTCGGTCGCACGCTCTGGCAGAGGAGAGTTTCCCCCCGGGGACCCGCAGCTTTGCCCAAAATGCTTGTAGGGCTGTGGGAGCTCTTGAGCTCTGGGTTGGCTCAGCCGGTCCTGAGGATGTTTGGACCAAAGAGGACGTGGCACGGTGGTAACACACAGGCAGCTCAGCGCGGAGCTGACTGCATGGTGTTCTAGTGTGGCTTGTCCCTGGTTAGACGCATCTGGCTCCTTCCCTTCTTTGTGCTGCTCACGGATTTCTTTCTGTTTTCTCAGGGAAGTTTTCAAAGCCAAACATCGACAGACAGGCAAGAAGGTAGCGCTGAAGAAAGTGTTGATGGAAAATGAGAAGGAGGGGGTAAGTGTGGGAGCATGGCTGGGCTGTGTTTGGGAAGGCCTGGACTAGGGGGTTCATAGGTGAAAGCCAATCTTTGGGATAGCAGAGATGCATTTTCACTCTGTCCTTTAGGAATGTTTACTGCTGTAACACATCAAATATTGAACATATACGTGTGTGAATAGGATCTCAGCACTGTGGCCTTTTTCCTCTCCTCCCGATGCTGTGATAATGTTGGGTAATGTGGTTGTCCTGCCAAGGTGACTGGCCCATTATCAGTTTCTTGGCTGCAGTGGCTGTATGGCAGCAGTGTGGTGCAGTAGCTGTGTGGTGACTGGTCTGAGAGGTTACACTGCCCACACATTACTCTTGTGCAGACTCCCTGACAGAGGACTCCACAATGGCTGTCGTTTGTCCAAGAGCTGGGTAGTGAGTGAAAGGCACATGTTCAGGGCTGTGAAAAGATGGAGAAAGCTGAGGAGGGAGTTAACAGCTTAAACAGTGCAGGCAGCATCTGGGGAGGAACACACTGCTGCAGAGCCAAGCTGTACTCTGTCTTGTCATGGCTGTGCAGGGTGAGGACTGGAGGGAGGAGCGTCCCTGTGCCCACCTCAGCACCACACAAACACCTCTGTCATGTGGCACAATCATCAGTTGTAGCCTGATGTAGAATACATCTGGACAATCCTGCTGGTAGTGTTATATTTTAAAGCTCAAAGTGTCCTTCAGTGCCTTGTTACTGCTCAAGCTGCTCCCACGCCAAGCTGCTGTGATCACTGCTGTTCTCTAGGCAGGGGTGATCTGGTCTTGTGCATCCCTAATCCCTCTACTCTCTCTTTTCCAGTTCCCCATCACAGCCTTGCGAGAGATTAAAATCCTCCAGCTGCTCAAACATGAGAACGTGGTGAACCTCATCGAAATCTGCAGGACCAAAGGTAGCTTGAGTGGTCTCCCCTACTCTGGCTCTTGGCTTTTTTGTAGCCCTCCTTTGTCACTGAGCTGGTGTTTGGTGGTGGAAGTGGGATCCTCTAGCTGAGCACGGGCCTGTGCTGTGGGGTGATGGTACACTTGTCTGGGCAAACAGTTCCTAAACAGGTTTAGAGTGTTGATGCAGCTTGGCTGGAAAAAGTGGTGGGTCCTGCAAGGTTGTGGTGGTGGGGAATGCTACTTGTGCTGGTAAACTGCCTTCTGAGTGGCTTTAAATAAACCAGTGCCAGAGAGACTTTGAAGCAGAGGGTTCTCAGCCCAGAGCTGATCTCATGGCTGCATGCAGCCTGTTCCCTGGCAGGAGTTGGAGCCATCCCTCTTGATTGCCTTGTGAAGGTTGATGGCAGCTCCAAGCTGGTGACACAGCTCCAGCTGCAGACTCACTTGATGTCTCTTTCTGTGGGTGACAGGAACTGCTTGTGCTGTGAGGGCTGAGACTCCACATGTGGGGTTCTGAGCTGCTCTTCCAGCTCAGTGTGTCTCTGCTGTGTGACTGGCATGCTTGGGGCACCTGGCCTGGCTCTGTTTCTGGTGAAATTGCTTTGAAGCATTTCCTGGTTTTATGTAACATTCTCCTTGATGGGTTTGTACTGGGGGAATACTCCTGAAAGCAACAGCTGGTGTTAAAGCCTGTCATCCTCTAGTCAGTCATTTCACTGAAATAAAAATTGCAGGTATCTGCTGCTGATGTTTTTAGAGAAGTCCAGTGACTGAACTGGTAGAAATCTCTGTCCTGGGAGTGGGAACTTGGAGTTGCTCCAGTACTGGACCGTGTGTAGATTGCTGTCTGAACAGATAGGAGTGAAAACACTGATGACAAGTTAATTTGTGATTCATTGTGTGATACAGGAGTTGGGAGGATAGCCTGTGTGGCAGGCTGAGGGTCACTGTTTTGCTGGACATGTTAATTGGTTGTGTTTGATTTGAATTCCAGTTTTCATCCAAATCTACCTTGACCTCAGTTTCCAGTAAAGTAGAAACATTGCTTTTACTGTTGTCAGACTTGATGCTTTTCTCTTTTTATGTAGGCAACGTGCAGTAGGGGCCTAGTACACGTAAGAAACTGCTAAGCTAGGCTAGCAGGCAGCCTTCTGGCTCTCAGAGAGTAGGGCATTTCTGTGGATGCTGAGCTTAGCCCTCATCTTCTGGTTGCAGCTGCTGATCAGCAGGTTTTGCTGATGGCAGCTGATGAAAATCAGCCTTTCTTTTTAATGTTTTGTATATGTGCTCTAGGAACAAGATTGAAATAGATGTCTTCTCTTGAGGTTTCCTGTTATTGACTTGAAATTGGAGTTTTAAATCACTCTAATCCAGATCAGTCTGTTTTTTGTAGGTGCTATTTGTGGTTGCAGAAAACCTCAGTTTCTAATGTTCCATATTCTCTGTGTGTTTCTCGTGAGCCAGCAGTGTGTCCAGGTGCCAAGAAGGACAATGGCATCCTAGCTTCTTTTAGAAATAGTGTGGTAGCAGGACCAGGGCAGTGATTGTCCCCTTGTACTTGGTGCTGATGAGGCCACACCTCCAATACTGAGTTCATTCTTGGGCCTCTCACTCACTGTGGGGCTGGAGCGTGGCCAGAGTCAGCAGCGGAGCTGGGTGAGGGGCTGGAGCACAAGGGTGCTGGGGAGAGGCTGAGGGAATGGGGGTGTTCAGCCTGGAGAGGAAGAGGCTGAGGGGAGACAGGAGCACTTTCTGACACTCCCTCACAGGAGGTTGTAGTGAGGTGAGTGTCAGTCTCTTCTCTCCAGTAATGAATGGCAGGACAAGAGGAAACAGCCTCAAGTTGCACCAGGGGAAGTTTAGGTTGACCAAGAGGGGTGTCAGCCCCTGTGCCAGGCTGCCCAGGTAGCTGGGGGAGTGCCCAGCCCTGGAGGGATCCCAAAGCTGTGGAGCTGAGGTGCTGAGGGCCAGGGGTTAATGGTGGGCTTGGAAGGGTGAGGGCTGGGACTCTGGGAGCCTAAAGATCTTTTCTAACCATGATTCTACGGTTCCCACGCCAGTTGTGCTGTCTCGGTGCCTCTTTATCTTGAGGCCTGCAGCCTGTCTGTGTGTTCCTGAGGTTCTGCCAGTGAGTGTTGATGAGCAGCAGGGTGGCTGGAGGCCATGAGGAGCTGGGGCAGGGTTAAGGGTCCTTTGCTGACAGCCCCTCCTTGCCCCTTCCTCAGCCTCTCCCTACAACCGCTGCAAGGGCAGCATCTACCTTGTGTTTGACTTCTGCGAGCATGACCTGGCCGGCCTCCTCAGCAACGCCCACGTCAAGTTCACGCTCTCAGAGATCAAGAAAGTGATGCAGATGCTATTGAATGGACTTTACTACATCCACAGGAACAAGGTAACTGGCCAGAACCATGCTGTGCCCTGAGCTCACCCCGCTCTCCCTGGCTTTGCAAAGAACATGGGCTGGAGGGAGATCCATCCTTGTCCTCCACCTCTGCACTCTCAGGCACCCAAGGACAGTACCTCAGTGGCTTAACCTTTCATATCTGTCCTGGTACAGATCTTGCATCGAGACATGAAAGCTGCCAATGTGCTGATCACGCGGGATGGAGTCCTGAAGCTGGCAGACTTTGGGCTGGCCCGAGCTTTCAGCCTGGCTAAGAACAGCCAGCCCAACCGCTACACCAACCGTGTGGTCACGCTGTGGTACCGCCCGCCCGAGCTGCTCCTAGGTAGGGGCTCCTGGGCTCTGGTGGCTTCCTTGTCCTTCTCCTTCCCCCGGCTGACTAACACGGCGTCTCCCTTTAGGAGAGCGGGACTACGGTCCCCCCATTGACCTCTGGGGCGCAGGCTGCATCATGGCAGAGATGTGGACCCGCAGCCCCATCATGCAGGGGAACACAGAGCAGCACCAGCTCACCCTCATCAGCCAGCTCTGCGGATCCATCACGCCAGAGGTGAGGGCGAGAGCGTGGCCAAGCTGTGGAGAGAGGGAGGTGTGGGCTGGGTCCTGGGCTTGGGCGTTCCTGGGCCTTTTCCCTGCCCTGGGCTCTGGCTGCCGGGGAAGCTCCTGGGAGCCTCCTGGGAGCCAACTGCATAGTGGGACACTGCTTTCCTTGCTGCTCTGTGTTAACTACAGCTGTCACATTGTGTTCAGCGTCCTAAGGAGGACAGGAGAGAACTTGACCTCCCACACCTCCTTTGGGAGGGGTAAGTCCTGTGCTTGTTTTTGAGCACAGAGAGGTTGCTGGCCACTCTGAGGGTGAAGGAACATTTCCTGTGTGTTCTAGCCTGTGTTTAGGGGTTGTCTCTCAGATAAATGAATTTCTGCTGAAAGAAGAGTGTGGGGATGTTATGTTGTGAGGTTTGTCTCACAACTGAAGCCTTTTCAGTTCCTGCTGGTGATATGTGGCATCAGCTCAGCCCTGGTATGAGCACTCAGCCCTTCCTCAGCTCCTGCCCTGCCCTTCTGTGGGGGATGGAGCTGGGGGTCCCTGGCCAGGGCTGCAATCCAGTGGGGTCTGCTGTGCAGGGAGCACAGAGGCTCGATGCCTCTGTTCAGTACATGGTGTGTGTATGTTGAAGGCACTTTCTTTTGTATGTAAGCATCTGCTGTGGTCTCTGCCAGGTTAGGGTGAGGTAAGTGCTGCTGACTGCAGCAGGTTTTGCTTTCTAAGGTGCCACATACATCCAGGTTATTCTTTAGCAGTAAGTTTTGTCAGTTTAGCTTCCTGGATGTTGCAGCTGGCCTGAGCCGTGCTCTCCAGTAGCTCTTTTGTGGGAGAAACAGAAATCTTGGAGCATCCTTTGTGCTGTTCCCACCTGGGAAGGACTTTGTCCTGACATGTCCACATGTTTTCTGGGTTTTAGTGCAACACTTTATGGCTGCCTCCTTCCTGCTGTGGGAACAAGGTCTGCTGGCTTGGAGGCTATAAAACCATATTGTTCTCTGGGCAGACCTCACCCTGTTCACCTGAGGGTGTTGGCATCAAAAACGGCTCATCATCCCCACCCCCTTTCCTGCCCCTTCCCAGGTCTGGCCAAACGTGGATAAGTACGAGCTGTACCAGAAGCTGGATCTGCCCAAGGGCCAGAAGCGCAAGGTGAAGGATCGCCTGAAAGCCTACGTCAAAGACCCCTACGCCCTGGACCTCATCGACAAGCTGCTGGTGCTGGATCCTGCCCAGCGCATCGACAGCGACGACGCGCTCAACCACGACTTCTTCTGGTCAGACCCCATGCCCTCAGACCTCAAGAACATGCTGTCCACCCACAACCAGTCCATGTTCGAGTACCTGGCGCCACCACGCAGGAGGGGAGGGCACATGCCGCAGCAGCCAGCAAACCAGGGCAGGAACCCCACTGCCACCAACCAGACTGAATTCGACAGGGTCTTCTGAACTGGGGCTTCCCCAGCGGGGTCCCAGCTGGGCTGTGCTACAGGTTGCTTTAGACAGGGATGTCCTGGTGGGGTCTTTCTATCTGGGAAGGGACTTTCTTCAAGGCAAAGTGTCTGCTGGCTTTAACTGAGCTGTGCTGTCTCCTCTCCTCGTGCAGCAGCTCAGCCAGCACGGAGCTGGGGGACGGGAGAGGGTTGTTTCCTCGTGTCCCTGCAGCAGCAGTCTCTTGGTTACGTTCATAATCATGCAGATTGATCATGATGGACCCGATGATGGAGAAAGTGGCTCTGTCAGTGATTGGGGCTCTCAGCGAACGGGGTTGTGACCAGCAGGACTGGGAGGAGCTGCCCTGGACCAAACTGGGCCCTGCTGGGAGGTGTCTCGGTTCTCTTGGTTGGCCATAGCTGCTGCATGATCCTCTGAACACTGAAGCATTGCTGTAGGACAAGGCATGTGCTCCAGAAGGGAGGGCAGAGTCACTAGATTGCATGACTGTCACTGGAGTTTGGGCTCTGGTCTGGGAAGGGACTCAGAGGGCAAACGGGGGTGGCTGGCACAGAAGGTTGATCTGTATAGCCAGGATCGACAGTGGGAATCGGCCTGTGTGACAGCACATGGCATCCACGCTGGCTTCCTTGTCAGAAACAGCCAGCCTGCTGCTTTCCTTCCCCGAGATGGATGGGGAACTGTGAGTGCTGGTCTCGGGGCTGAGCCTGGATTTTGGTGCTGGGAGCAGAGGGACTCGAAACACTCCCACATCTGTTCCTGTCATGGAGCTCATTGCAAGCATGTTGAGCAAGATGCAGCCAGCAGTGGGGTCACTGCCATGGTGCACACACCCCTTCTGCCATGGACTGAGAGGCTTGTCCTGAGCCAGCACTCCTTCCCAGCTGAATGCTTTGTCTTCCATGGCTGGCGGCTGCAGCCGGCGCCTCCTTGCTGAGCCCCACGCATCCCCAGGCTTGCAACAACTGATGTGCAGACAGTGATAACCTTTGGCAGTTGCTGAGTTGTCCGTTAACTAAACTAATGGCAAAAGCCACGTCAGGAGCGTGAGGTCTGAGGGAGGCTGCGGTGCTGAGCAGGGCCGTTCTCAGACAGAAGGGATGGTAAAGGACACGTACAAGGTAAATCATAGAATCATAGACTGTGTCTCGGTGTGGGGCTCTGAGTAAGTGCCTGGATGGGGGGAACTTGGTCTCTTTGGAAAAAAAATGAAGTTGGTTGTAAGCAATAAGCCAGATAACTTTTGATAGTTGTGAATAAACACGATCCTGCCCTAAATGGACGGTTTTAACCTCCACGTTGCTCTTTTGGCTGAATGGAGACAGTAGCTGGAGTGCAGCACCGGGCCCAGGGGGGCTGGCACAGCCCGAGCCGGTCCCGGGGTGGAGGGTCGGTGCGGTGAGCGCCGCGGCGGGTTAACACAGCCCCGAGGGGGCTGGTGGGGACAGCGGGGTGAGGGCGCTGCGGCCGGGACCCCTCGTGCCGGTGGCGGATGCGGGACTGTGACCCGGTACCCCAGGCCCTGCGCGGGCGTGCTGGGGACCCGCGGGGCGCGGGGGAGTTGGTTCTGGGGCTCCCGCTCCGGGGGCTGCGGCTGTCGCGGGGATGCCCGCGGGAGGGTCGCCCCCCGCCCTCGCTGCCCATCTCCGACGTGGCGGCGCGGTGCCCGCTTCAAAGATGGCGGCGGGGGGCGGGGCGGCGCCGCCCCTGGCGGGCGCGCGGGGGCCCCGCGGCGGCGCGCGGCGCTGGCGGGATGGTGGTGCGGGGGCTGCGCGCGCTGCGCGGGGCGCTGCGGGACGCCCGGCGCCGCTTCGGCACGCGCCCGGCGCGCGCCCCCGCCATGGACTATCAGGTACGCGCGGGGGGGGGCGACACCGAGGGGAGCGAAACGTACCACCGACGGGCTGCGGGGGGGGGAGGGGATGGGGCTGAGCCGTGCGGCGGGGCCACGGTGTGGGGCGGCTGCAGCCAGGTGGGGCCCGGGGCATCCCGCGGAGCCGGGCTGCGGAGGGCGGCGGGCGGCAGGACGGGCCGGGGCTCCCCCAGCGCCCGCCCGCCGTTCACGAGCCGCAGGCCCGCGAGCGCCGGGAGGGGCGCGGGGTCACGGGGCCGGCACAGCCAGGTGGCTCCGGTACCTTGCGGGACACCCCGCGACCTGCCCCTGTCCCGCAGCCCCGGCCCGCCGCAGCTCACCGTCCGGCCCTTCTTTGTGCCGGCTCCTGACTGTCACCCCGCAAACCGCCGTGGCAAATTGCCCCAGCAGCGGGGCGGCCACCCCTCATGGCCCCGCTGAGGGGGTCGCGGGGACGACGGCGGTCCTCAGGCAGAGGGACGGAGACCGGAGCCGCCCTGCTCCGTGCTCGCCGGAGCCAGAAGCGTGACTGGTGCCCATGCCATTGGGTCCGGCTGTTGGGGTGGGATGTCCCCACCCCGGGGACACGGGCTCGTCCCGTGCCAGATCCCCATGGCAGCACACAGCGGTGCCGGGGCACGCTGCCACGGCTGCTCGGGCAGGTTGTCCCACGTGCGCCGGGCTGCTGGTGCCTCTGTTTACGCGCGGGCAGGGCGGGCACACACGGCAGTGCCGCCTGCGCGCACCCGCTCCCGGCCCCGTCCCGCCAGTCAGGGCTGGGTGCCAGCTGCGCTGCCTTGTGCCCTGCTCCTGGGGCCAAGGGGCACCCGGGGAGGGGTGAGCCACCCCTGCCGATAAGTAGCCCATCCCCAAAACAGGCTGTGGTGCTGCCGGTGCGTCCCTGCGGCGCCATGGCAGAGATCCTGCCGGCATGGGCGGCCGCGGGCACCGCCGGGGGGACCGAGCCCGACGCGGTGGGTCAGGGTGCGTGGGGCAGGGGGCAGGCTGCTCCCCGAGGCTGCGCTGATGTGCCTTTACCATCCTGACTACCTCGGGGGTGTTTCCAGGATGCCATCCGGACCCTCAACACCCTGCAGACCAACGCCAGCTACCTGGAGCAGGTGAAGCGGGAGCGCGGTGACCCTCAGGCACAGCTAGAAGCCATGAAGAGCTTTTTGGAGAGGAGTGGGCTGAAGGTGAGGGGAAAGGTCTCCCCATCGTCCCCCGTCTGGGCAGTGGTGCCATTGTGCTCAGCACTGGCTGCTGTGGGGGTCTCACGGGGTGGTTGACCGCCTGCAGGTCGAGGACCTGGATCGACTGAACATCATCCACGTCACAGGGACGAAGGGCAAGGTGAGGCGAGCGGGCGGTGCTGGGGGGGCTCACGGGGCGAGACGGGGGTCACTGGGGTGCGGCAGGGATCGCTGGTGTCTCCAGCTCCACCCCAGTGCAGGGGGGATTGATGCTGCCATCTCCCCAGGGCTCAGCATGTGCCTTCACCGAGTGCATCCTCCGCAGCTACGGGCTGAAGACAGGCTTTTACAGGTGGGCAGGGGAGGGCAGGAGGGTTTGGGGGGGGCTGGTAGCACCATGTCTGACTGTGCCCCCATCCCCCGCCGGTTCTGCCTCCCCCAGCTCCCCTCACCTGGTGCAGGTGCGGGAGCGGATCCGCATCAACGGGCAGCCCATCAGCAGGGAGCTCTTCAGCAAGTACTTCTGGCTCGTCTACAACCGCCTGGAGAAGACCAAGGTAGGGGTGGTGGCACTTGTGGGGGGGTTCTCCCTCCCCCAGGACACCCCCTTGGGGTTGTGTGCCCTCTGCCGTCCCTCATGGATGCTCTGCCTGCCAGGACCCGGTGCACGCCAGCATGCCGGCATACTTCCGCTTCCTCACCATCATGGCCTTCCATGTCTTCCTGCAGGAGAAGGTAGGTGATGGTGGCTTCCAGCTTGCGATGGGGACATCAGGTCGGTGGGGACCTCAGGGAGCAGGGGGAAACGTGGTGTCCAGACTCTATTTGGGGCAGAACTTGCATCATTCAGTCTGCCATGGCTGTAACCAGGTGCTGTGCCAGCTGGGTGGGACCTGGCGAGTGGGGCACGGGTTCAGTCATGGGTTTGGAGGGGTGGTGGCAAGGATCTGGCCCCACTGTCATCCCCAAATCCATGGGGACACCTGCTGCTTATGGCCCCATGGTGGCTTCAGTGTCCCTGCGTCCCCAGGTGGACCTGGCGGTGGTGGAGGTTGGCATTGGCGGCGCCTACGACTGCACCAACATCATCAGGTAGGAGCTGTTGGGGCTGAGGCTGTATCTTGGGGCTGCCAGGGCCTCGTGTCCCCACGGCATGGTGACAGCAAGCACACTGCCACTCTGTGTCCCCAGAGCACCAGTGGTGTGTGGCGTCTCATCTCTGGGCATCGACCACACCAGCATCCTGGGGGACACCATGGAGAAGATCGCTTGGCAGAAGGGGGGCATTTTTAAGGTAGGGAGATGTGACCCTCCCTTCACTGGTGATTTTGGGGTGTGCAGCCCTGTGTCCCTGAGCACCTCATCCTTCACAGCCCGGCGTGCCGGCGTTCACCGTGGCTCAGCCGGAGCGGCCGCTGCAGGTGCTGCGGGACCGAGCCCAGGAGCGGGAGGTGAGTCAGGTGGGGGGAGGGATGTGGGGTGCCCCATGGCGGGGGGCTCAGCTTCCTCTCCCCGCAGTGTCCCCTCTACCTCTGCCCAGAGCTGGATGCCTTCGAGGAGGGCCGTGGGGTGCTGGAGCTGGGGCTGGCGGGTGCACACCAGCGCTCCAACGCCGCCCTGGCCTTGCAGCTGGCGCGGACGTGGCTGCAGCGCTGTGGCTGCCAGGGTAAGATGGGAGGGTGGAGCAGGAGACAGGAGGGTCGGACCCTGCTGTGGGCCCTGAGGTCTCAGAGGGGTGCCTGTCCCCCCAGGTTTCGAGGAGCTGAAGGAGGTGCTGCCGGGTGCTCAGCTGGCCGGGAGGCCGGTGCCACTGGCACCCACCTTTCAACCCAGCGCTGCCATGATCCAAGGTGCAGTATGGCCACGCCACGACACCCCCCAGACGTGCTGTTGTGCTCATGGTGGGGCCACACCAGGTCCTCCGGCCAATGCTGAGGGGCACAGCCTGCCTGCCTGCCCCGTGTTTGATCCCCATGGGGTTCCAAGGGCTGGATGAGGCTGTGAGGTGTCCCAACCATGCCCTGTGCCCCCTCCCCAGGCCTGCGGGACACAGAGTGGCTGGGCCGGACCCAGGTGCTGCCCCACGGCCCCGTGATGTGGTACCTGGACGGGGCCCACACCACCAGCAGCATCCAGGCCTGCGTGCGCTGGTTCCGCCAGGCTGCCCTCAACCGGGACAAACCCCACGAGTAAGGAAGGGACGTGGGGGTGGTGGTGCTGGGGATGGTGCTGAGGGTCCCCACGGGACATGGCCGCCCGTCCTTTCTCCCTGCAGCGGCTCCGAGGTGCGTGTGCTGGTCTTCAACGCCACGGGGGACCGGGACACGGCGGCACTGCTCAAGCTGCTGCTGGTGAGGTTATTCTGGGGGGGTCTCTGTGCGTGTGCTGGCACCTGCTTTGGCGCGGGGAGCCACGAGGTGGAGCTGATGCCCTGTGCTGGCTGGCTGCCCACCTGGCTGCATCCCACCTCCGTGCCTCCCTCCGAGGGTCTCGCAGCCCTGGGTGCAGGGGAGGGGGCACTCGGATCATCCCCTCCCTGAACCAAAGCCCTGTAACCCCGTCGGGCTGAGGACTGGTCCCAGTGGAAATCCCAGGGGCGGGTGCTGGGGGTTCCTGCAGGGCTGACACCCCTCTCCCCACAGCCCTGCCACTTTGACTACGCTGTCTTCTGCCCCAACTTCACACAGGCGTCAGCAGCTGGCAACGTGGGTGAGTGATGGGGAGCAGGGGTCTCCCTCAGCCCCCTCCCCTCTTCCCAGCCCCTCCCAGGCTCCCCTCCCCTAACTCCTGACCCATATCCCTCCCAGACCAGCAAAACTTCAACGTGACACTGGAGAACGCCCTGACCCGCTGCCTGGAGAACCAGCGGACGTGGACTCGGCTGCTGGAGGAGAAAGGGGGGCAGGACCCCTGGCTCCCGGCCCCTCTGCGGGTCGGGGGGCTGCTGCAGCCAGCCCCTTCCCGAGGCGCCCTGCTCCTGGTGCCCCCCTCGCCGCGGCCCCTCAACTCCCCGGCGCTGGTGTTCCCGTGCCTGGCGCAGGCACTGCGGTGGGTGGCGCAGGGCCGGGACCCGTGCCTGGCGGCACCGGCGGCCGTGGGCGCCCACCCGCACCCCGCGGCCAGCAGCGGGGCTGTGCTGCTGCGCGAGGCGGCCGCCGTGCGCGTCCTGCTCACCGGCAGCCTGCACTTGGTGGGGGGGGCCCTGCGCCTGCTGGACCCGTCGCTGTCCCAGTGACAGCCTGGGGGCACGTGGAGCTTGGCGTCTGTTTTTACTTGAAGTGCCGGTTCTGCCCCCTCCCGATGCTGCTCAGGCGGGGGGGACACGAGGAGACCCCCTCAACCCCATCCCGGCTCGGCCCTTTTCACCCCAGTGCCTTTTGCCTGTGCCCCTCCAGGGCACTGGCCATGGGGGGGATGCCCCCAGCCCACCTTGGTGAGGATAACTGAGGGGAGCTACCCCAGGCTGTGCCGGGGTCCTGGCTCCCGGGGGTGGCAGTTTTGGGGGAGCGGGAGGTGGGAGCCTCCAGCTGTGGTGAGGCTCAGCATCAGGCTGCCGCTAATTTAACATAGGGGAGATTTTTATTATTATTAATAAGAGTTGGTAACTTGTTTGGGGAGCTGGGGGGGGGACACCTGTGGCTTCTGCCCATTGCCCCATGGGGGAGCAGCAGCCCCACACCCCCTCCCCCCAATAAAATTCTTGCTGCTCCCATTGGTGCCTGCTGCCTTCTTTCTTAGGGAGGGGTGCAGGGCTTACCACAAGTGCTGGGGCACATCCTGGGGGCACCTACGTTTGCCCTCCCCCATTTGATGGGGGGTCTTTGGCAATAGCTGCTCTGTCCCCCTCCCCCGTGCACCCAGCAGCAGGGCACCCCAGGGAGGTTGCAGGGTGCCCACCCCCCAGCATGGGCTGCCCTTGGGGGGCCAAAGCATTCACTGAATGAGTAATGGAGGCCCCCACTGGGCTTGGCCTGAGATTTGGGGCAAAAAAACAGCTTAATGGGGCTGGAGTGGGTGTCCAAGTCCAGCGGCAGGGGGCCATGTGGGCTCGGCGGGGCCCAGGGGGGTCAGGCCATGCTGCTGGTGGAGCAGGGGGTGCTCTGGGTGCTGCCGATGCTGTGGTTGGTGCTGCTGCTCTCCGAGGCCGGGGCTGTGCTGGAAACCGGCTGCAGTTTGGAGATGGGACCTGTCTCATGCCATGGGGCCGGGCACAGGGGAGGGGAGAAACACCAACGGGAAACCAGACTCAGGGCTGTGGGCAGTGGCCACGGCTCGTCCCCACGGGACCTCCCACCCTGTCCTGCAGGAACCCTCCCAGATGGCTCCCAGCTGGCCCCTGAGCTCCAGGGATGGAGATGGGCGCGGGGGACCATGATGGCAGCAGGGGCAAGTGGCTCGGGGCACTGAGGGTGCCGAGGGGGCCCTGGGGACCTGTGCCCACCCTGAGTGGGGTTATTCCCCTGTGGTGTTGCCAGGAGAGCCGTATGAAGCAGCCTGCTCTCTGGCTTACCTAGGGATCTTGGTCAGGGGGCACATAGCAACTCAGCAAGGGCCATGTGTGTGCCACCCTGCCACCCCCATCCTGCCATGGGGGTCCCAGGGGGCGGAGGATACTCACGGGTGTGGGAGTAGATGTACCAGAGCCCGGCCGTGAGCAGTGCCCCGATGAGGAAGGCGCCGAAGGTGATGCCCAGGACAGCGGCCAGGCCCAGCCCGCGGGCTGCAGGAGGACAAAGCCGTCAGCGCCGCCACCCTGGGGGCTCCCGTGCCCACCCCAGCCCCCTGCCCTGCCCCAAACTCACTGTTGGGCGGCTGCCAGCTGTCCTTCACCGTCACTTCCAGCACCTTCTCAAAGATGGTGTCGTTCTGTGGAGGTGGAGGTTGGGGGTGAGAGAGGGAGACCCACGCTCCAGCGAGGGGACAGGACTGGGAGCCCCCAGGCTCTTTGGGGACGAGCCCACCGGGCTGCCAGCACCCATGGTGGGGACTCCAGCACGGTGGTGGGGGTTACTCGGGCTGACCTGCAGTCCAGCCTTGCACTTGATGGTGGCGGAGAAGGGCACCCGCCTGCCCTCGGGGACGGTGTAGGTGAAGCGGAAGCGCCAAACCTTCCTGCCATGGCTGCTGGGGGGCCCCTCCAGCACTGCCACCCCGGCGCCACGAGCCTCCTCAGCCTGCACCAGCAGCACCGGCTCCCGGCCCGGCTCTGCCAGCCAGCACTCCTTCAGCTGCAGGTCGGACGGGTGGTCCTCCCACCGCATGGACGCCTGCCGGGGCACACACAGAGTCACCAGCCTGGAGACAGACAGATTTCCCCACACACACACAGCCTGCAGCCCAAGCACCCAGCTGGAGCTGGTACCTGCACAAAAACCTCCTTGTTGACCTCCAGTTCCATCTGCGGTGCGTCAAAGGCAGCCGTGGGGAAGAGGCGCAGGAACAGCTCCCGAGGGATGTTGCAGCGGAAGGCCACCTGCAAGTGGGGACAGTGCTGAGGCCACCCCCAGCCCCTGCTACACCCAGCAGTGTCACCAGCACCTTTCCCACCCCACCCCACGGGCTGCTGTGGAACCCGGCTCTTACCCGCACGCTCCGGAGCACTGTGCCCTGGGCCAGGTTGAGGATGAGCTGCAAGAAGGTGGTGAAAGTGGGGTCAGCCAAGGGATCCCCACTGCTGGGGTCTACTGTCCTCACTTGGATGGGGTGAGATGAGGGACGTCCCACCCAGGGGTGGGATGGGATGGGATGGGATGGGATGGGATGGGATGGGATGGGATGGGATGGGATGGGATGGGATGGGATGGGATGGGATGGGCCAGGGGTTATCTCACCTCGTTGTTGGCGTGGCCCTTGTCCTCCAGCGAGGTGCCACAGTGGCTGAGGGGGGTTTTCAGCATGAAGTGAGTAGCGTTTTTCTTCGCCTGGCAGCTGATGTCCCGCAGGGTGATGTTCACCACATCCTTGATGATCTGGGAGAAAAGCACCCAGTGTTCCCCCATCAGATGGAGATAGTCCCCTGCCCTGCACCTGGAGCAGGATATGAGCCTTCCCAGGTGATGGTAGTGGGCATCAGGACCTCACCCAAATCCCCTCACCTGTAGGTAGGACCTGTCGATGACGATCTCCATGGTTTCATCTGTGCACTTCCAGGGCTGGAGCATCAACAGCAGCGTGTGGGGCATGGACTCAGTGGGGCGGGCTGGGGCAGTGGGTGTCACAGGCACCTGCCTGATCACCTCTGTGGGACAGGGAGACGGGGATGCTGAGCAGGAGCAGTGGCATCTCCTCCCATCACACCCAGCCCTGGCGTGCTGGGGGTCTCACCGTACTCCTGGATCTCCAGGCTGATGTGGGTACTGGTGGGAATCACAGAGTAGGAGGCGATGACGCTGCAGTTGTTCTCGAAGGCTTTGGCGATGAGGCCCTGCTCTGAGTCAGGGAGGAGCTGCCCAGGGAGCAGCAGCGAGGAGATGGGCATGATCTTGTAGTCCCCAGAGACCTATAGGGAGGGGGCAGCATTGGGAGAGCTGAGCAGGGACAGGGACAGCTGCAGAGGCTCGAGGCAGGGACAGCTTCTGGGTTCATCTCCATCAGGAGGGCTTGCAGTGAGGGGGCTGCCACCTCCCCATGCCCAAACCCCCCAGCTGCCCTCCTGCCACCCTCCCCATGCCTCTCTTGGGCACTTCTGGAGAGAGGCCAGCACAAGGCTGCCAAGATGCTGAGGGGATTGGAATACCTCACTAACGAGGAAAGGCTGTGGGACCTGGGGCTCTTCAGCCTGGAGAAGAGGCTGAAGGGGAACCTCATCAACACTTATCAGTACCTAAAGGGTGGGTGTCAGGAGATTGGGAGGGACACTTTTTTCTGTAGAGCCCAGTGACAGGACAACGGGTAATGGACAGAAGCTGGAACACAGTTCCACTGTAACAGAAGCAGAAACTCCTTTGGTGCTGAGGTGAGCGAGCCCTGGCCCAGGCTGCCCAGGGAGGGTGTGGAGGCTCCTTCTCAGGAGGTTTCCAAACCCACCTGGACACGTTCCTGTGCCCCCTGATTGAGGGGAACCTGCTCTAGCAGGAGGTTCAGCTGGATGAGCTCTGCAGGGCCCTTCCCACCCCCACCACTCTATGTTTCATTCCATGATTCTCCCTGGCAGCTCCCTTGGCTGGGGAGAGCCGTGTGGAACGGACACACGTCTCGCTCAGCCCTACCAGGAACTGTGTGTGGCAGTTGTTGACAGAGAGGGACCAGGTGAGGTTGGCTGGGCTCTGCAGGATGAGGATCTGGTTGCTCACAGCTCGCTCAGGACAGCTCAGAGACAGGTTCACCTCTGTGATGGGGGAGCTGCAAAACCACAAGAGCATCAGCATCCCTCATCAGCAGGTCCCATATCCCCCTTGAGATGGGGGGACTCTGCCTGTGAGACACCCCAAACCCCTTTCCAAGCACCTCTAAGTGTGTCTCACCAGCTCTCCCACCCATTGCCACTCCCCAGCTCCCACCTCTGGCACTGTGGGGTACCTGTGCTGGGGCTGCAGGCGGACAATGTGGGCAGCCTTGGTGCTCTGGGCATCCCTGCGTGAGCAGCCTTTCACCTCATGGAAGAAGACCTCAGCCTCGAGGTGCAGCCTGGCATCGAAGCGCTCCTGGGGCACACAGTCCTGGGGGCTGCTGGCATCTGTGGGGGCCGAGGAGTCACCAAACCCAAACGGGGCTCAGTGGCTGGGGAGATGCTCAGGGCCAAAGATATTGGTCCCCAGAGCATCTCCCCCAGGACTATGCCTCTCCCTGCTGGGTCAGAACCCTTTGGGAGCAGGAAGAGCCTCGCTGCCCACCCCAGCCCCACGCACCTTCTCCCAGGCGGAGCTGGACCCTGCGGGGGTCCTGCAGCCTGCTGTAGGATGTGACCCCCCCATAGGCTGTGTGAGCCCAGGCCAGCAGCTGTCCCTCACTGGTGGCCGTGGGTGGCTCGAGGTCCTGTGCTGCGGTGGTCTCTCGGCTGAGGTGGGCATCCTGTGGGGCGAGCAGCAGCCTGAGCCGGGGTGGAGGGGCAAGGTGCAGCCCTCAGGGCACAGGCTGCCATGGGGAAAGCGTGGAGTCTTTCCCCCTGGCATAGAGGATGTGATGGCTGGGAATCACCTCAGATGAATGGGGGTTCTTGGGGCCAGGGGCCGGGAGCGGTGTGGGTGGCTGGCGGCACGCGGGGAGCTCAGCCCGCTTTATTATTAGCCACAAACAAAGCAGGAGGTTTATTTTGCTAACAAAGCACCCGGCCCCGGCTCAGCTGGCTGGAGCCAAACCCCATCCCTGACCTTCCTCCCGCGGGCCGGAGGAAACGGGAGCTTTTTCCAGGCCTGCGCGTCATTGCCGCCCGGTCAGCCCCGTGCTCAGCCCAGCCCCGGCCCCTCCTCCCCGGGACGCCGCGGACATCTCTGGAGATGGGGACAGGTCTCCTCCAGGGATATTCCCTCCCCCAACGTCTCTGGGGATGGCCCCAGCTCCGCTGCCCCCCGAGGTTGCTCCTGTGGCACTCACGGTGCGGACAAGCAGGTCTGGACACGGGGAGGTGACGGTGGCAGAGCAGCGGGCACAGAGCAGGACGAGAACTGCTGAGCGGCTGCAGTCACCGGCGCGTGGCACAACCGACACCTTCAGTGGGACGGCAGAGACCTGGGAGGAGAGAAAAGAGAGTGTCACTGCTGCAGCCAGCAAGCCCAAATTGCTGTCACCTCCCTGACTGCTCCCCGGCCACCTCACCTGCCCCCAGAGCCAGAGGCAGTGGGGAGAGCGTGAGCTATGCAGGAGGCAGCTGTGGCTGCATTTAGGGGGCAAGACAGGAGGGTGCAGAGATACCACTTGGATGTGTACCCACACTGGGGAGTGTACTCACATCCCCTCGCTCTCCCTGAGCAAGGGACAAGGACATCCACACCTTGGGGACAGTGACATCACCATACCAGAGTGCAGGGCACTCCCAGACAGGGGTCTCAGCACCACAACTCGAGGAGCAGGGCAGCCTTGTGTCAGCGACTGGGTAATCTCTGCACTGGGCACCAGTGTCACCCCCACTGAGGGCTGGGGCATACCTACGCGAGTGACTGGGGTGTCATAGAACCGAAGAATCATTTTATTGGAAAAGCCCTTTAAGCTCTTGCAGTCCCAGCCCTCCCCTCACCCTGCCAAGCCCACCATGACCCTCAGCACCTCAGCTCCAGGGCTTTGGGATCCCTCCAAGGCTGGGCACTCCCCCAGCTCCCTGGGCAGCCTGGCACAGGGGCTGACACCCCTCTCAGAGAAAAAATTCTGCATCAGCTCCAATCCCAGTCTCCCCTGGGGCAACTTGAGGCTGTTTTCTCTTGTCCTGTCACCCGTTACTAAGGAGAAGAGATTGACTCCCACTTTGCTACACCTTCCTGTCAGGGAGTTGCACAGAGCACTCATGTCTCCCCTCAGCCTCCTCTTCACCAGACTGAACACCTCCAGTTCCCTCAGCTGCTCCCCATCACACTTGCTCTCCAGCCCCTTCTCCAGCTTTGTTGTCCGTCTCTGGACACCGGGGACTGGAGTCTCCTCACCCCAGGCACTGGGACATCCCAGCCCTACGTTGCCTCTCCAGCCTCAGCACCAGCCATACCAGTGCACGGGGTACCAGGGCCACGGTGGTGGCAACGCACCCTTCTCTGTAGCTGACACTGCCCAGCGGCCTCCAGACGGAAATCCGCACAGGGAAGCCGAAACGCCGGGCGCTAAGTTTGGCAACAGACGCCTGAATCACCGCTTGCAAAGTGCTGAGCAGAGAAAAACAGCCGAGGACTGGGGGGTGGAGGCAGTCCCTGGTGCTGGGCACGGGGCCTTGGGCAGCCTGGCCCAGCAATGGCCTCATGGCCAGCGTGGGTGGCCGGGGAGCCCGGGTGGCCCTGGGCGTCGGGAGGAGCTGGCGGCTGTGTTGCAGTGCTCCATTGTTGGGCTGCGGGAGCCTCGGCGCTGCCCCACAGACGCCTCCTGCCTTGGCTTTTTCCTTTACTTATTTTTTGCATCGTGGGGATCTGCTTATAGAAAGTGGCTTCCAGTAATTCTTCTGTGAGTGGAGCCGCGTCCCTGCCCGGCTCCCCCCGCGCGCCGCAGGGCCCGGTGCCGCAGCCGTGACATCAGCGTGTCCCCCAGCGCCGACAACCCCGCGCCACCCGCGCCAGGCTGCCAGGGCCAGCCCACGCCAGACTGGGGCAGGGGGGCCCTCGCCAAACCCGCTCTCCTTGGTGGCTCCTGGCCCAGCTCCCATATCACCCTGAAAAGCAGAACTGGGAAAGCTGGGGGTGGGGGGAGCGTGGTGCGTGGTGGCTCTGGGCTAGATTTGCCAGGGCCCTGCTGGTGTGAGGGGAGCTGGGCCACACTGCAGAGCAGCTGAGCAAACCCATGTGCTGGTGCAAACCCACCCAACGGTGCCAACCAGCACCAGCACCTGCCAGAGATGCAGCTCTGCTGCTGCTCCGTGCCTATCCTCATCCAAAAACTGCCTGGGGCATCCACAATGTGGTTATCACCCCTTGGCAGGCCTTGCCCATGGTGGTGGACAGGTTTCCACTGGTTTTATTGCCTTTTAGTGATGTGCCTCCATCCCTCCCTCCCTGGTGTAGTCCCCATGGCTCTGAGCTGGGACCCAGACACCTCTCCAGAGACAAAGGGATTCCAGGGACACTCAGCACAGGGATGGATGGCCCTGGCAGCATGGGCTGTTAGAAAAGTTGCCTCAAAAAGGCTTTAAACCCCTTGTTAGGGTCAAGGACACTGATGGCTGTGCTGGGAGAGGAGGCTCAATGAAGGCAAGTCTTCTTACTGCACCCTAGATGAAATGTTTTGATAGCCAGAACACCCTGCCTGGCAGGGACAGTGCTAGGGGACAGTGACAGTGCTGGGGGGCACAGTGCTTGGGGTGATGGTTTCTCACCTTGGACCACTCGATGCTGAGGATGTGGACTTCACGGCTGGCGCTCAGGGAGCTGCTGCTGACGCAGCCCCGTGGCACCGTGCTGGTGGCATAGGACAGGATGATGGGTGACTCTGCCATCACCGGCTGCAGGTCACAGCCCTCGGCTCCCCCGGGCTCTGCGAGGAAAACAAGAGACAGTCAGTCCCCGCCGTGCAGGCGTGGGATGACACGACGTGGAAGGGACACAATGCAGGAGGGGGCTGCATCACACCAGCAGCCCCGGCACAGCCCCCGTGCGCCCGGTACATCGCCACGTCCCCACCGCCGGCGCAGCACCCGCGGGACCATGTGCTACGTGTTTGTTTGGGGCTCATCTGCCTCTGCCAGCACCTCCCCCCTGCCCGCAATCACGTTAATGACCCTCAGATCCGGGCTGGAAAAATCTGCTGTCCTCGCTCGGCACCGCCGTGTGCCAGAACTCGCAGCCGCTGCCAGAACTCGCAGCCGCTGCCCCCCGGCTCGGGCGGTGGCGGAAACCTCCCCCCGCACCCCCGCTGCTGCAGGAAAGCGGGAAGCTCAGGTATGGAAACGGCTGTAAAGTTCATCCTCGGCAGGCGCCGAGGCGTGAGCTTCGCCCCATCCCGAACCCCCCGCGCGGCGCGCGAGCGAGCGGCCCCGCCGGCGGCTGCCAAGGGAAATCCTGAGCGCAAACAGCCGTTTGAAGGCCTGATCCTGTAAAATCCCATTCGCCTCAGCCATTTCCCCTGCCCTGGGCAGCCCTGCTGTGGCCAGGCTGGCCTCGAGCTGGCCCCCGTGCCTCGGGCTGGTCCCTGTCCTCGGGATCCACCTGCACCCTCGGGCACTGAGCAGGATGGAGCCCCGTGGGGAGAAGCTGGGGGCTTCCCGTGGGGAGATGGTGCCTGGGGCACTGCGATTGCTTTGGAGTTGGCCGCTGAGCTCCATCCCATCCTTTCCCATCCCTGCTGGCTCCAGGACCGCCCGGCCACAGCGAGCGTGATGCTCAGGGTCGTCAGGGCTTTGGGATGCGGCGGCAGCAAAGGGCCACTCGCGCCACTCGGTGCCCATCGCGGCGGCCCCGGCCCGTGTCTCGCCGTCGGAGCGGCGCGGCCGTGGCAGCGGGGTCAAGGCACAGACCCCACCAGTGACGCTGCCACGGGCCCACCTATTGTCCGGCGCTTCCTCCCCCCGGCGCGGCGGCCGCGCGGCCGGCAGCATCGGGAGGAAGATAAACAGCCGCTTATCTGAGCGCCGCAGGCTGCGTCCCTCTTCCCCTCCGCTCCTGCCCCGCCGGCAGCGGGCACGGCCGCTGGCACCGCCGGGCACAACACGGGCAGCATCCCGCGGGGTCGGGCGGGGCCGAGGGGCCGGGGCCGGGCTGGTCCCCGGAGCAGGGCAGCGATGGCAGCGGAGGGCACGGGCGGCAGCGGTGCCAGCCGGGCACCGTCAGTCCCTGGGGAAGGCGGCGGGCTCCAGCACTATGGCAGGATCAGATAAGGGGGCTCAGCTGGGCCGCCGGGGCGATCAGATAAGGGCGCTGTTATTTTTGTACTTCAGGAAAGGCGAAAAAAAATTAAAAGGAAGAAAGAAAGAAAATCCACTTCATGTTTTTCCAGCCGCCCGCCCTGTCCCGCGCTCGGGCGCAGCCCAGACGCGGTCCCACTGCGGCTCCCCCGCGGGTCAGGGGCCGGGGGGTGATTCCTGGGATTTTGGGAGCAGATCAAAGGCCCTGAGCAGAGAGCAACGCCCAGGGGTGCCGGGCTGGGGCTGCGGGGCCAGGCTGGCTCCGGCGGCGCAGGATGCCTCATGAGACGGGCAGTGCCGCTCCAGCATCCCGGCATCCGCCGCTGTTGTGTAACGAGCTGGCCGGTGTCAGCCCGGGTCAGGAATGGGGATGGACCGCAGGCTGTGAGCTGAAGGAGGGGGTTGTCACCGTCTGAGCCACCGTTGGACCATGTGGAGGTGGCATCGGGAGTCAGATGGAGTGGATGGGACCAGGCTTTGGGTCTGACACAGGCCATGTCATTCCTGCCTCTCTCAAAGTCAACTGGGCACCGAGCAGCCTCTCCCCAGGGACAGGAGGGGACAACTCAGCACCATCCTTACCCCATATACAGCAGCACTGGGCCCTGCTGTGGAGGGCGCACAAAGTCCTCACCTCTGGAAGCCTCCTGTGTCTGAGAGACCCACCCTGAGCACTGTACCCCAAATTCCCCCAGCCCTGCGGGTCCCTGAGTGAGAGAGGCAAGAGATGGACAGGACACCGTGCGTGTGGCACAGCTACTCAGGATGGGGACCATATGGCACAGCCACATAGGACAGGGACCATATAGGATGTGGACAGACAGAGACCGTAAAGCATAGACACATGGGCTGGGCACCACAAAGCACAGCTGAAGAGGTTTGGGGTGGTATGGCACAGATGAATGCTCTGTGTGGCAGTTAGGACAGGGACTGTCTGGCACAGTTACACAGGGTAGGGACTGTATAGCACAATTAGCACAAGGATTGCATGACATAGCTACACAGGACAGGGACAATATACAATAACTCTGTAGGATAGGCAACATATGACCCATATAGCACAGCTAAATAAGACAGGACACAGCTAAATACGGCACAGCTATCCAGGATGGGGACCATATGGCACAGTTGCATAGGGCTCAGCCCATACATCACAGCCATGTTAGTGCAGGGACTGTATGGGACAAAGAACACGAACTCTGTGGCACAGCTACACAGGACAGATGTGACATGGCACAGCTGTGTAGGACGGGGAGCAGATGGCACAGCTCTGTGGTGTAGGGACTATACATCACAGACAGGGAGGACAGGGCTGTGGTGCAGCTACATGGGACACGGTCCATATGGCACAGCAGAAGGATGAGAACTGCGCAGTGACGGACAACACAGAACTCGTATCTGCGTGGGTTGAGGACTACACAGCACAGCTTTAGGGGACACAGCCCCTACAGCACAGCCTCATGGGGCAGGGACTGCCTGGCACAGGGACTGCCTGGCACAGTGACCAGAAGGTGGTGGTGGGCAGAGAGCAGGCGCTAAGCCTGGCAAAGGGACACTCCAGCAGCACCCATTGCCCGGGAGGGACTGTCCCAGCCCGGACACGCAGTGCCCGTGGCTGCAGCCTCCCCAGGCTGCCGCTGCCCTCCCCGTTCCCTTTCCCTCTGCCAGCGGGTACCCCAGCTCTCTGCACTCATCCAGCATGGGTGGTCCTGCGCATGTCCCCCCTTGAAATTCCTCCTGTGGCTTTGCAGAGACCTCGGGTTGGCTTTAGTCCTTCCCTGCCTAACTGCTCCGGAGCTGGATGAGCCTCCAGCTCCGTCACCGTGACCCAAACAGCGCTTACAGGGCTTTCCCCGATCCTCGCCCTCGGACCTCCTCGGCCCCACACACTCCGCGGTGCTGGAGCCCACCGAAGCCACCCCAAACCCCTCCCGGCTGCCGCTGCCTGGTCCCGGGCACAGCAACAGTCCCTGAGCCCCCTCCCCGAGCGCCGGATCTCGGGGAGCGTCAGGGCTGCGTTCTCTGTCCTTGCCAGGGCTGGGGGCAGTTCGTCTCTCCCCACTCCCGGCACTGCCCCTCAAACCTTCACTCCCGGAGGGTTCCCCGGAGTGACACTGCCCACACCACACAGCCGGGACGCCCCGTCCCAGCTCCGGGACGGAGTCACGGGTGGGTCCCGCCGGGCCGGGGTCCCGTCCAGGGGTGCGTGTCCGACCTCCCCCCCCAGCCCCACTCACCCGGGCGGCCGAGCAGAGCCAGCAGCAGCGGCAGGAGCGGGGCGGCACGGGGGCCCATGTCCGCCTGCGGCCGCTCCCCGGGAGCCAGCGCCGAGTGCCCGGGCGGCGGCGGCAGGAAACCGACTCCCTTCGGAGGAGGGTCCGCGGGCCGAGCCGGGAGGAAATGCCGCTGGCGGCGGGGGGGCCGCGGCGGCGGCGGGGGGGAAGAGGAGGGACACCCCCCCTCCCCGGTCACAGTGTCACGGGCCGGTACGTGCCCACGGCCCCGCCGAGGGGCTGATGGAGACCCCCGGCCCCGCTGCCTGCCCGACCCGGGGAGACGCGCGGCTGGCAGAGGCGGGTTTGGGGGTGCGGGGGCGCTGCCTGGGCGAGGGGGTGACGGGGCGAAGCAGCAGAGGTGGGAGCGCCCGCTTCTGCCCCCTCGCCCCATCCCTTTGCCCCGTGCCGGCTGCCCGAGGCGAGAGCCCTCGCACAGCTAACGGGGGGCTGGGAGCGGAGAGCCCCGTGCCGGGGGTGGCTGCAGGACCCCGCGGTGGGTGCAGCCCCCGGGGGTGGTCTCCCCTGGGGACCTGTTCGGGGAGGCCATGGAGGCCTGTCCGCGGCGGGCAGGATGTCCCCGGAGGTGTCGGTGACCCGGGTGAGCCGCGGCCAGCTCCCGTGACGGCGCACCGCCATCTCCTGGGGACCGCGGGGACGGGACGGGATGGGGACCGGGACTAGGCTCAGGCACCCCCCGCCCTCCCGCATCCCTCTCCCCGCCGTGACACTGCAGGGTGATGAGCAACGGGCCCGCGGTGACAGACCCTGCAATGGAGGGGGCTGCGAGGTGACAGGCGGGGGGTGGCTGTGGGGTGGCCACGACGTGCAGCCCCGCGCGCTCTGCTCAGTCCCAGCACAGCATCTCCCCTCCCCTCACAGCTTATGGGGCAGCTTCGAGCTTTCCATCCAAAGGAAAACTATGTAAAACCGCAGCACCCAGCACCTCGGGGCTGTGCTGGAGAGGAGGGCAGGGTGCTGAGGCCAGTTGGGCACCACAGGCACCCCCCCAGCCCCAATGCCCTGTTCACCACCTGAGGAAACTGAGGCACGCTCACAGCACACTAAAGAGGGGTGGAGACGGAGGAGGAGATGGGCTATAGCATCCCCAATCGCCTGTCCCCCTGTCCCCACTAGCCCCAGGCGACCGCCTGCTGCCCCCAGCCCCACCTCAGCCGTGCTGGCAGCAGCCCAGCCCTGACTGGCTGCATCCTTCCTGCCCTGCTGCCTCCCGCCATGCCCCGGCTCTGCTGCTGCCTCCTTCACCCCCCGGGCCCGGGGCTGATGTTGGAGCCAGGCAAGTTTGGGTTTTCATCCTGGGGATTTTTGTTTTTATCCCTGCTCGCTTCCTTCCTCTGCTCAGGCCCCGTGGCCTCGGCTGCCCCGGGCGCTGCTGCCCCCCCAGCCCCTGGCTCTGTGCCCAGCTCCCAGCAGCCCCAAAGCGAGTGGTGGGGGGCCCTGCCAGGGCTGCAGCTCTGCTGCCTCCTGCCTTCACCGTGGCTGGGTAAATCCCTGCCTCAAGCCCCCTCATTGTGCCTGGGCAACTCTGTGGGTGCTGGGGAGCTCCCCCCCGATTCCCAACCCCCACAACAGCACCCACAACTGCCCCTCTACCTCAAAAAACCCTGACAGCCACAGGAAACAAGGAAATACCAAGGCACAGAAGTGGTGTAAATCCCCATCCTGGGTATGTCAGGGTCTGGATCTGGCCGTCCCCCAGCCCCTGGCAGGCAGCGGGAAGGGATGCAAGTGCAGGGTACAGCTCAGACGCTGCCCACGTCTCCAGGGACAGAGCTGGAGCACAGAGCGGGGTTCAGCAAGCAGGATGGGACTGGGGTGAGCAGAACAGGATTGGGGTGAATGAGATTGGGTGCAGGATGCGGCCCCAGGCTGTGGATTATTGGGAAGCCGGGGCAAGCGGCCGGGATGCTCCCTCCCTTCCTCTGAGCACAGCATCCCGCTGCCTCGGCGGGATAAACACCCGCTTCCTGCCCTTAATCAGCTCCAGTGGGGCTGAGGGGGGACAGGGAGGGAGGAAAAGAAAAAAATCTCTGGAAAGAAAAACTCATTTCCTGTGACAGAAGAAAAAGATAAAGTCTGGGCTCATTAAAGTGAACTTTACTTGGTGTTGGGGGGGGAGAGACGGGAAAGAGCCAAACACAATGTCCTTGAAATTTCCTCCGCGCGGCTCCATCCACGAAAACAGGATAAAGCCGCTTCCGCTGTCTCTGCCGGAGCCGCCGGGGCAGCGGGGCCGGGGGCGCCTACAGGCGGTCGAGGTGGGAGCAGACCTGCTGGAAAACCTCCTCCACGGAGCCCTCGGCGTTGAGCTGGGTGCAGAGGGGTTAGCTGGGGAGAGGGGAAGGGCACCCGAGGGGACAGCACGACCAAAACCTTTCCGAGGTTGGATTTTGGCCATGGGGGAAGAGATTGGGGCTAGTTTAGGGCAAAGGGATGTGGGACTATCGTTGGAAGGCGGCTCTGTCAGGGACTGGAGGGCCTGGCCAGCTCCAAGGGGTTAAGCCCACTCTAAAATGAGCTAAGATTGAGTTCTTCCCCCTTCTCTCATCATCCCCATCCATCACCTCCCCTCCCCTGGGGCCACATGCACCTCAAGCCGTGGGGCCACGTCCCTGCTTACCTGGCGGACGATGCCTCTGCTCTTGTAGAAGGTGATGACGGGCTCAGTGGCCTTGTAGTAGGTCTCTAAACGTTTCTTGATGGTCTCCTCGTTGTCATCCACCCGCCCGCTGGTCTCCCCTCGCTTCAGCAGCCGTTTCACCATCGTCTCCTTCCCGGCGTCCACGTAGAGCAGCAGCGTGGGGGGAGCGATCTGTGGGCACAGGGGACACGGTTGGCACCACGTTGAGCTGGCACAGGGCTGGTTTGGTTTGGGGAGAGGGTGGTGGGGAGCAAGGAGGTCACATATGTACCCACACTGCTGCCTCCCTCCTCATATGGGTCTGGGGGTCACTGGACCACCTCAAACCTATGCAGAGAGACACCACAGCCAAGCCCCAGCTCTCTGCCATCACCATCACACCAGCACCCTCATCACCCTCTGTCAGTGTAAGAATATTCCAGTGAGATGTTCCCTCCCACACCCAGGACACAGGCTGCCTCCAAGCTGGGGGGACCTGCTGGCTGGGACAGTGCCCAGCTTAAGCCCTGTCAGGTGGGATCTTTGCTGAGATCATAGAACCATAGAATCACTTTGGTTGTAAAAGCCCTTTGAGCTCCTGGAGTCCAAGCCCTCCCCTCACCCTGCCAAGCCCACCACTAACCCATGGCCCTCAGCACTTCAGCTCCATGGCTTTCCCCATCTCCCTGGGCAGCCTGGCACAGGGGCTGACAACCCTCTCAGAGACAAAGTTCTTCCTCAGCTCCAATCTAAACCTCCCCTGGGGCAACTTGAGCCCATTTCTTCTTGTCTTATTCGTTACTGGAGAGAAGAGACTGACCTCTACCTCGCTACAACCCCCTTTCAGGCAGTTGCAGAGTGCTCATGTCTCCCCTCAGCCTCCTCTTCTCAGGCTGAACGCCCCCAGCTCCCTCAGCCACTCCTCATAAAATGGGATGGGGAAGCCGAGGTGCTGCTGGCACCATGGACACCCTCTGCATGGATGGTGGGAACATGGCATCAGTCCTCACCTTCTTCTCAAATTCCTCTCCCTGCTTCACCTCACGGGGGTAGCCGTCGATGAGGAAGCCCTTGGACACGTCGGCTTTGGCCACCATGGCGTCCCGCAGCATGTCCAGCACCGTGTCCTGGGGAGGAGGGACAGAGCTCTCAGGGCTGATGTGAGACAACATGCCCCCCTCCTTCCCTCCCCAGCACCCCCAATCCCTGCTGCAACTTCCCCCCTGGGGTGGCAGGGCTGGAGGTGTCCCCAGGACAAGTGCCGACTGTCACCATGGTGTCTGGTGACCATGCAGCCCCCCTGCCCACGTGCCCCACTGTGTGGACTCACCAGGGGCACGAGCTCGCCCTTCTCCATGATGGCCTGCAGCTTCTTGCCCCGCTCTGAGCCCGAGCTGACCTCTGCCCGCAGCAGGTCCCCCGTGGACAGGTGGGTGTAGCCATACTTCTGCACGATCTTCTCACACTGGGTCCCTTTCCCCGAGCCGGGGCCACCTGCAAGTCACACAAGGGCCACGTGTGCCCCAAGACACGGGTAAGGAGTTGGAGGAATACATGGAAGCAGCAGCACAGAGTCAGGGGACAGCAGCACAGGCTGCTGGCCACCATCATGCAGGAAACACCATGCTGATGGCAATCAGGGCATTGTCATCCCATCATCACTCAAGACATCACCATCCCATTGGCATCAAGGCTTCACCACGCCACTGGCACTCAGGACACCTTCCCCCACCAGCACCCAGGACATCATTGCCTGAGGGCACCCAGGAGATCACCACCCCATCCAGGACCCAGGATATCATTGTCTCATTGGCATCTGGCCATCATCACCCCATTGTCACTGAGGACATCACCATAGATGCTGCTGTCTCATGCCCAGAGGTGCCCTCCTGGTCCCAGCACATCCCACCATGGCCTGGAGGAGCTGGGCTGCAGCCACAGTCACCCCACAGTGCCTGGGGACACCTGAGGTCCCACAGCCCAAGCTCCCCTGCACTGGGAACCAGCTGCTCCCCATCCCAGAGATGCAGGGGAAAGGGTTTGGCCATGGCCTTGATCCCACCAGCAAAAGGACCTGGATACCAACTTACCCACCACAAAGATGATCTTGTGGTGCTTGAGTTTTTCTGGAGGAGAGAAAGGAAAGCAAAAATCATTATCAAAAGCCAGAAAGGCCTCTGGGGAGTGAGGTATCCCCGGGGGGCGCCAGATGTGGGGCAGGCATCCCCGGGGATGGAGGGGATCAATCCCACAGCCCTGGAGGGGGGAGGCAGAGAGAGGAGCAGCCACGTGTCCCCCTCGTCCTCATCACCTGGGCAGGTTGGGACAGCTGGGCTGGACACAGCTGAGCACAAAGATGCCACGGTGGCCGCGGGGCTGAGATCCCACTGTTGCACGGTGTCCTGGAAATGGTCACTGTCATGGCTCCCCTGTGACTGGGGGCCACTCACACCTATCCCTGTGGCCAGCGGGTCACCCCGGAGGGCTACCAGGGGCTGTGGCAGCCTCAGCTTGGCACGGCCACCTCAAGTGCCTGGTGAGACCCCCGGCAGTCCCTGAACCCCAGCGCTGGCCCCTGGGCCTGGTGGCACTGAGTGCCCCATCCCTGCCGAGCCCTCAGGCCCACGGGCCTGCAGCCCCCTAGGGTGCAACCCCCCCGTAAGGGAAGGCAGAGCTAAAAATAAAGCCAAGCTGCTCTGGGGCCACTCTCCCATCTCCTGATTACAGTCGGCTGAAATTTCAGCTCCTCTGGCAGGCGGCGACTCACGGGGCTGGGACAGAGCCAAGGGGCTGGCAGGGGACGTGGGGCACGGGGGGTCTGGAGCGACACAGGGGGCACACAGAGGGAAGGGATGTACAAGGGGAGGGAGGGAAGGGGGATGGAGGACAGAGATGCAAAGGGGGTGGGTGTAAGGGACAAATGGGATGAGTGCCAGGGGGGTGGAGGGGGCAGATGCAGAGGGAGTGGATACGAGAGGGAGAGGGGGATGCAGCAGGGAGTGATGCAGGGGGCACTGAGGGGATGGCTGCAGGAGGCCCATGGGGAGCCATGCTGGGGGGGATGGATGCAAAGCAGAGGGAGCACTCACCTGTAGACATGCTGTCGTGGTTTAGGCACAGGAGCACTTCAGGCTGTGAGGGAAGAGGGGGAGCAACAGCTCAGCAGGGCTGTGACACACAGGGAGACAACAGCCCTGCCCTCCCTGCCGTGCTGGTGCCCAGCTCCGTGCCAAGCTAGGGATCATGTCTTTAGGGCCCCAGCTTGGGCCTAGAATCAGGAACCTCTGCTCCCACAGCCATCACCTACCTGTCTCCCAGCAGCCACCCGCCCCATCCGGCTGCGGCGAGGGCTTCCCCACACCGGTGACGTGGTGACGCTCCCGGCTGCCTCCCCTGCCCCGACCGCATTCCGCTGCCTGCGGTGCCGCCCGGCAGCTGGAAACCACCTGGGCTGACTGGTGGCACTGGGACACTGAGGGATGGAGGCAGCAGCCCCCCCAGGCTCCCCGTGGGAGGGTTTTTTGGGGGTACCCTAAGGAGGGGAGTTGGGTGGGCTTGCAGGACCCCACTGCACCCTCGTCATGTCAGGGTGGGGTTTGGGCACCCCGCTGGCCCCCACCCAGCCCTGCAGCACCCGACCTGCTTGGTCACCCTGCGTCACCCCAAACTGGCCAGGCAGGGTGCTGGGATGGGGCATCCCATGGCCAAAGCAGGCAGCAGTCGCAGCTGAGGTTGTGTTACAGCCGGGAAAGGGCAGAGGCCAAGAATGGCTGTGCTGAAAGAGGCACCAGGTCACGTCCCACCTGCGCTGTGGGGCCAGAGACAGAGCCTGCAATGGCCCCCGAGGGGTACAGGGGAGGCTGGGAGGGCGTAGGGCCCAGGGGGTCTCAAATTGTCTGGGGTGCTGAGCTTCAGAACCTCAGTCACCGACCTCAGCGAGGCCATGGAGGGTTTGGGGTCAGCCCTGACCCTCAGTGCTGGGGCCATGGGGACCGGATGAGAGTGGTGTGGGGGTGCCTGGTCCCAAGGAGGTGGCGAAGAGCTGCTGACTGGGGAGCCCAGAGAGTTGGGGTTGGGTAGCAGACTACAGTGTGGCCTGGGACTCTCCCAAAAAGGTCATGGGACACACTGTGGTGTGATCCCACCAGTCTCACCCCACTGCCAGTTCAGACCTATCTCTCCTCTATGACCCTGGGGACTCCAGCACCTCTGCAATCCCTCCAGCACCCCTGCAAGCCCCCCAGCACCCATGGCAAGCCCTGCAGCACCCCTGCAAGCCCCCCAGCATCCATGGCAAGCCCTGCAGCACCCCTGCAAGCCCCCGAGCACCCATGGCAAGCCCTGCAGCACCCCTGCAAGCCCCCGAGCACCCATGGCAAGCCCTGCAGCACCCCTGCAAGCTTCCAGGCACCCCATGGAACAGCTCCAGCACCCCTGTAAGCCCTCCATGCAATGTCTCCAGCACCCTGCAAGCCCCTCCAGCACCCCATGCAATGTCTCCAGCACCCCACACAAGCTCCCCAGCAACCCTGCAAGCCCCTAGACATCCCATGGGACAATGCCAGTACCTCTGCCAGCCCCCAGCCCAGCACCTCATGCCCTCCCCCTCCCCTGCAATGTCCCCCCCCTTCCCATCCGTTGCTGCCCGCCCCCCGCCCCGCGGAGGCAGGGCCCGGCCGGGCACAGCCCCTTCCCCCGAGCCGCAGGGAGCCCGCCAGGGGCCCCGGGGCCGCCGGGACTGACCTGGGCCCGGCGCCGGCTGCCGCCCGCCCGCTCCGGTACCGCTATATATAGATGGCGGCGGCGCGGTGCATGCCGGGAGCGGGCCGCGGGACATGGCGCGGAGCAGCGGCGCCGGAGCCCCGCACGGCCGGGGCTCTGTGTGTGTGCCCGTGCCTCAGCTTCCCCGTCTGCCCCGCACCGCGACCCCGCGGCCTCATCCCGCGCCTCTTGTCCCCGTCCGGCCCCAGCACCGCCGCTGCCCTCCCGCCCCGGGCCGCGCACGGCCCTGGGGCTGCCGGGGCCGTTCCTCCGCCTCCGCGGCTGCAGACATCCCGTCCCGGGGCCTTCCTCAAACCCCCGAGCTGCAGGGAGCTGGAGGGAGCGGTTGACGCAAGTCGCAGGGCTTTCGGGTCCCCCTGCCGCGGGGGATGGCTCGCAGCCGGGGGGCGATGGCTACCAGGCACGGGACCCACTGGGCCACACCAGCCCCCTTCCCACAGCCCCCGTGCCCACCACTTCGGGCTGGGGGTCGCTGAGGGGCCCGAGACCCCCTGGAATGCCCCCAGCCAGGCCCAAGAAGCCATCCCAGAGCCAGGGCCCAAGGCAACAGACTGCAGCAAGATTTATTCCTGTACAAACCATTACAAAACACGGGTGCTCTGCGGCCCGACCCGGCACACAGTCCCCCTAAAACCCCAGCCACGAGAGGGAAACTGAGGCACGGAGGGGGCTCTGCTAGGGCTCAGCACCCAAACACACGGTATTTAGCTGTTTTCCCCAAACCCCTTTCTCCACGGCTGAGAAATTAGTAACAAAACCCCCTCCCTGGGCTGCAGGGTGCTGAGGGGCAGCGCTTGTTCCCCTACTATGTGCCCTCTTAAATAGTTTATAAGCAATTAATAAATTATGAGGACTCAGACACAGGCTGCTGTGGCCCTTTCGTTACCACTAATGATCAGCCTCTGCTCCTTTGGCCTCAGACACCCAAGTACAAACCCAAGACCACAAGCAGGGAGGAAAAAACCCAAAAGCCCCCCCAAAATTCCATTGCTTGGTTAGAAAAGGTTTTGGCAGTGTGGGTGTGGGGCACAGCGGTGGTTTTGGGGTGCAGCGTTACCCCTGTAGGGTTCCACCAAAAACTCTAGGGTCCTGCTGAGGGAAGGATGGCTGTGGGCCAGGATTGGGGTGCTAGGATGGCAGAGGGGAGCTGAGCCCCGAGAGAGTGCCCCACACCCAGGGGGTTGGGGAAAACAGCCTCTGCGGTGGCCCCAAAAGTGATGCAACCCCAAACTGAGCCAAGGGGACCCAGCACCCCCTCACCCATGCACTCACAGGGGCTGCAATGCGCCTGGAGCAGCATCAGGTGGGATCTCCCCCTACACTTCTGCCCACAGGGCAGGGGCACTCCAAACGCTGCACTCACCCCCCCAAAACACACCTCAAAACGCAAGACACCCCAGGTTCAAGGAGCCACCACACATGAAGGTAGTGGTCCCACGGCAGGCACCCAGATGCCCGTCCCCTCCTGCTCCCCGGGGCATGCAGGGGACTCCCCATCCTCCCCAGCTCCGGGGGTCTGCCCCTAGGGCCAGGTGGGGTGGGAGAAGGTGATGTTGTAGAGGCTGGCCCAGCTGGCAAAGACCCTCTTCTCGGTGATGAAGCGGTGGTGGTTGCCCCTGCGGCTCCGCTCGTTATGGATGTAGGTCGTGCACTCGTCGGGGCCCTTCGGCTCGTAGTAGTGGTAGGGCAGGCGGCGGGGGGGAGGCCGGCGGCTGCAGCGGGGAGTGGGGTGAGTTTTGTGGTGGGCTCAGGGGGTGGGGTGGGGGGCTCAGGGATCTCCTTACCCGCAGTAGTTTGGTGGCACCATCCCATAGACATGGACGGCGTCGCACAGCTCCACCGCGATCACCATGGTGAACCAGCCGGTGCTGAGCCACGAGCGTGACTTCTCCCTGCGGAGCACAAACGTGGGGAGGCGGGGGGCATGGCTGACAGACCCTCCCCCAGGGACCCCAACCTGCCCATGGGACCCGCATGCTGCTGCAGCCCATCCCATGGAGCAACCCCAAGAGCCAGCTCTTCCCGGGGGGCTGGGGAGGGGACAGCGTGCGGGAGGTGAGTCCGAGGTACCTGTCCTTCCCCGTCTCGCCCCGAAACAGGTCATCAAACTGCTTCATGCGGCTGGGGGAGACCACATAGGCTGTCATGTTGGGGAAGGAGGCACTGACGCGCTGGATGATCTTCAGGAGGCTCTTCTGCATCTTGGCGGGTGGTCCCCAGAAGATGAAGATGGTCTCTGGGGTCTTGTTGACGAACTCCTGGGGCCGTTTGAGGACACGGTAGAGGCTGGAGTGGGCCACCACACGGAAGGTGGTCTTGTTGCCCACGTCAGCGTCGTAGCCAGTGGTGGGAGCGTCGTTCATGCGGATCGTGCACTCGGCCCCGTCGATGGCCGTGCCCAGGCGGGTGCCCAGGAGGTGGCTGGAGCTGGTGACGATGACGCACTGGTGGCAGCGGGCGGTCAGGGTCTGGTGATGACAAGCGCAGTGAGAAGGTGACTTTTGGAGTCGGCGTGACCCAGCAGGGAGGGACGGAGCTGCATGAAGTGTGACCATCCCCTGCAGAGCCACTGTGCCACCAGAGGGGATAATTCGGGTGGGTATGAGCAGAGGGGCAGCTCCCACGCCACTGCCAAGGCCAGACCCTGCCACCCAGCTCGTACCTTGTTCCCACAGACGGGCAGGTACCCGCTTTTCACCCCCCACTTCTTGAGGTCAGGGGGCCGGCGGGCTCTGCCCCGCAGGTGGCTGTAGGGGAAGCCCTCGTTCCCGCTGCCAGAGCTGTAGATGATCAGCAACATGATCAGGGCAAAGAGGACCCCCAGGGCGGCGGCGCGCTGGCTCTGCGGGCGGGGGGGAGAGCGTCAGCCGCAGCCCCCTCCCCACGGCATCTCCAGAGGGATGCCCCCCGACCCAGCGCCCCCGGGGCGATGCCCCAGCACTCACCGTGCTGCCACTCATGTCTCTGTGCCAGCCTCAGCGCACAGCGATCGCCGGCGTCCCGCGAGCACCTGCAAGGCACTCGGTCAGCCCCAGCACTGGCCCCTCAGCACTATGCTTGGGCTCCAGCACCCAGACTTCTGGGATACAGAATAAGCCACTGTGCAGCCTGGCTTGGCTGTGCCAGAGCAAAGCCACACAGGGTGGGAGCCCAGATGGACCCCTGGCTCCCCCTTTCAAGGAGAGGACAAGCCCCTGGCGCTGGTGCAGAGAAAGGAAACACCACGGGCTAAGGTCAGGCGAGTTCTGCACTGGGGAGGAGCCAAACTCGTCCCTGGCTCGTGCTGGGGAGATCCCTGTGGCTCCCAGGACGGATTATCCCCTGCCAGCGGGGCCAAAGCTGCTCAAACCTGCCGGGGTCAGGGAGGGTGAACGTGCTGCTCACACAGTGAAATCCCATTAAAACAACCAGGGGGAGAGGAACTGAGACCTGCCCATCTCAGCTCACTCATGGGCTCAAACACAGCCCCATCCAGCCCCAGGCCCTGAGGTGTGTGGGGTGACCTCGAAGGGGACCAGTTCTAACCCCAACTTGTCTCAGCTCACAGAAATGGACCGACCCCATTTATTTTTTCAAGTCCTTGTGACTGAGTCACGGCCACTCCTGCAGCACTTGGAGGTTAAAAACGAAAATCAGAAGCCTCTTTCCTAATTACCATGGGATGTGCTGGGATGGAAAATTACACAGCAGCCTGCGTTCAACCCTCGAGGGATCGAGGATCCCAAAGGGCTCTCAGGGATGGTGCCAACCCGCCCTGGTGCAAAGGGGAGTCCTGGTGCCCGGGCTGGGGGGCACGGCCGGGATCCCATCGGGGTGCCGAGCAGGGACTGCAGCCCGCTCTGCTCCGTCCCCAAGCGCTCGGCCACGGGTGACCCCGCCGCGGGGACCCCGCGGGCCTCACCTGTGCGGGGGCTCTCATCGGCGGCGGGCGGCGGGCGGCGCAGGGGGGTCCGTCGGCTCCTCCTCCGGCCCGGGCGCCCCGCGGGCTGCGGGGCGGTGCCAGGTCCACCCGGGCAGCGCGGCCATGGCGGCACCCCGGGGCTCACATCGCTGCTCTGCCGGGGAAGGGCCGATCCAGAACCGCCTCCCCCGGGCTCCCCTCCCGCCCGCATCTCCGCGGTGCCGGTGCTCCCCCAACCCCGGATGCAAACCCTCCTGCATCCCAGGAAGTGAAACTCCCCCCCGGGCTGCAAACCTTCCTCCACGCCTACGCGCAAATGGTCCCTCGCCCCGGCATGCGACCCCCTGCCACGCTCCCGGGGTGCAGCCTCCCCCGCCCCGGGGTGCTGACCCCCCGTGCTCCAACCTCTTCCCCCCGGCATGTCACCCTCCCTGCTCCCGGGATACAGCACCACTCCGCCCCCGCCCCCTGCAAACGGCAGCCCCGCTTCAGCGGAACTGGCGGGCTGGGGCCCGGCCGCGTCCATGCGGGGATGTGCGGTCCGGTCAGAGACCCCCCCACCCCTCCCGGCCCCGTCCCCATGCGCCGGCCGCTCCTCCGCCAGCCCACGGCACCGTTCTGTCCCTCGCACCGGTTAAAGGGGCCCGGAGAGGATGCGATGAGCCCACGGATGGACCGACCGACCGACCGACCGACCGCTCCGCGATGCCGCCGCTGCCGCCCGGGCCGGGGCCGGGACCGGAGCCGCCGCCGCGCGCCGCCCGGGGCCGGGGAGTGCCGCGGGGTCCTAGCGCCGCCCGCCCGGGGCCGGGGAGTGCCGCGGGGTCCTAGCGCCGCCCGCCCGGGATGGGGAGTGCCGTGGGGTCCTAGCGCCGCCCTCCCTCCGCCGGCGCTGCCCCGGCGGCCTTGGCCCGTCCCATCTCCGGGGGCACCGGTGCAGGCAGCGGCGGGGGAGGGTTCGGGGAGGGGGCGCAGCACTGCCCGCGGTGCCTGACTCGCTGCCGGGCCCAGGGCCGCGTTGTTGGGATGCCGCGGCCTCCCCCGTGCTGGCCCGGCCGTCCAGGGGCCCTCTCTGGGGGACTGCGTGGGGCAAGAAAGGGGCTCCCCCCGCTGACCTGCAACCCTCCACTGACCTGCAACCTCCTCGCTGACCTGTTCCCCCTGCGGCAGCTGCTGCTTTCCCTGTGCTGCTGCTGCCTGTCCCTGCTTGTGTGGGGTTGTGGCAGCTGAAGCACGGGGCAAAGAGCTCCCCAGGCTCCTGGCAGCACTACCCAGGCTCAGACAACTCCTCACCTGACCCCAGCACAAGGCTTGCTGAAGGGAGTGAAAGCAGCTTCCCCTCCAGTTTGTCCCGACCTCCTCTCAGACCCCACCAGACCCACCTAAACATGTGGCATCCATTATGGGTTCAAAGAGACACTCTGGCAGCTCTGTGCAGCCAGGCTCAGGACGACACATGTGCCGTGGCATGTCCCATCTCTGCAGGGACAGAAGAGCTGGCAGATATCCTGCCTGTAGCACAGAGCCCTGTGGGGCTAAGGATCACCTTGGACCCTGCATGAAACCCACACCAGGCCAGTGCCTATACTGGGCAGCTGCTGGTTCCCAAACAATCTCAACTGCTGACTTTCTGCACCCTCCTCCATGCTCAGGCTCAGCTCTGCCCCCTTGTCACCTCTGTCTCTTTTATTTATAGCCTGGCAGGGGAGCAGCAGCAGACACCAGCAGCCCTGTGACCAGCTGCCATTCCCCAGGTCCCACAGCCACAAGTGGCACAGCATGGGGCACTGCTGATAAAAACACTGAGCTAAAAATACTTTTAATGGTCACATTTGCTTTGGTCTGAATCCAAGGGCACTTGTGACAAGGCAATTCAGAGCCCCTGGGACATACATGGCCCCTGGGCTTCCAGCTGGGGGGCACAGGGGCAGGTGGAGGCACAAGGTCCTGCCCAGGGGCAGCAGGACCATGGGGGCCTGGCCCTGGGCTCCCCAGGTTCTACATCCAGTGATCAGTTTCAGGGCAAGAACTGTAGCAAAGCTTCATCCCTGGGAGAGGCACAGGTTCGTGGTCCTGGCAGGGCCAAGCTCCCCTGCCCTATGTCCAGCAGCATGAATCTTTAATCCTGCATTAAATATTCATCCCATGGAAAAAACTTCGTGGTCACTCTGGGTCCATCTGGGCAGGTGCTTGGGGCTGATGGGGCTCCTCCATGGGTCCTGATCACATCTCTCATGCAGCGACACGGGGAAGTCTCAGACCACCCACCAGCTGGGGGAACTGGCCCTGCTGCTGCAGAGATGGAGCCTCCCTGCTCCAGAGCTCAGTAAAGCCGACACCGGCATTGCGGAGTGTCGCTGTTGCAGGATGAGAGATGCCCCGCTGCCACCACCTCCTGCCATGGCTGGCGGCCTACCCGCCTGCCCAGGACGGGTGTGTGAAGTTGATGTTCCTCCTCTTGGCCCAGCGGGAGAAGATGGCTTTCTCGGTGATGAAGCGGTGCCCGGCGCGGCGCGCGCGCTCGTGCACCAGGTACATCTTGCACTCGTCCAGACGGCCCTTCTCGAAGTAGTGGTAGGGCACGCTCGAGTGGTTCTTCTCCCTGCTAAGAGTGGACAGGGTGAGTGTGGGGCTTGGGGGGGTGGCACTGGATCACCCCACGTCTGCCTCCCCCCACCACCCCAGCACCTGCAGTAGCTGTCGCTGACCATGCCGAAGACACAGATCTGCTCGCACAGCTCCATCGCCAGGATCATGGTGAACCAGCCCGTGCTCAGGAAGGAGCCAGACTTCATCCTGCAAAGCACCGTGGCTGTGCTGGAGCAGGCGGCACCGCACTGCACCCAACTGGGCTACGGGCACCCAATGGCGGAGCACAAGGGCCACGGCACCGGGGGATGTCGGGTACCTGTTCTTCCCCGTCTCGTTCTGGAAGATGTCGTCGCAGTAAGTCATCTTCTCCTCCGTCAGGGTGTACACCTGCAGCTGGGGGTACGTCTCCATCACCTTCAGTAGCATCTGGTAGGTCGGGCCCACCTTCTCCCTGCTCATCTTCCTCGCTGGCCCCCAGATGACGTAGAGGGTCTCCTGGGACTGCTGGAAGAAGTAGGGCTGGTTCCTCAGCAGCAGCGGGACGCTGGTGTGTGACACCACGCGGACGGTGCTCCGAGACCCCACGTCGCGCTCGTAGCCGGCGGTGGGGGCGTGGTTCATCCTCAGCACACACTCCTGCCCATCGATGGCCTGGCCCAGGCCTGAGCCCAACATCTGCCCCGAGCTGGAGACGATGGCGCAGCGGCGGCACAGCGCCCGCTCCAGCGGCTGTGGGGACACGCGTCGTCAGCTCCCCGTCACCTCCCACGGCGGCTGCACACGCCGCAGCCCGGCCCACTGACCCTCGGGCCGGGGAAACCGAGGCACGGCGAGGTCCGGCTGCCCCACCAGCCCCATCCCCACGCACCTTCCCGTCAGGGACGCGGCTGTAGCCCTGGAAGCTGAGGACGGCGGGTGCTGAGGGGCTGCCCGGCTGCCCCGTGGCGCGGCAGCAGGGCTGCAGGCCGGCGTGGGAGCCCAGCAGGACGTAGAGCACGGCGCCCGCCGCCACACACACCAGCGAGAGGAAGAGCCGCACCTGGAAGCGCAGCGGGGCGGTTCCCGCGGGCCCGGCCACGTGCGGGCTGCCGCCGGCGAACGTGGCGGGAGGGCGGCTCGGAGCCGCGCCTCGGGGTGCAGCGACGACCCGAGGCGGCTGCCCACGTCTCGCCCGCGGGCCGGGCCCCCTGATGCCGGCGGGGTGTCCCCCCCCATCCCCTGGGTACTCACCAGCGTCTTCATCCTCGGGGGGCTGCCGGGGTCCGCGTGTCAGCCGCAGCGGGGCCGGGCTCGCACCCTGCACGCAGCGCGGGCTCAGCGGGCTGCGGGGAGATCCCCGCTCCAGCACCGCAACGCCCGGGCTCTGCCCGCATCCCCGTGCCCACCCTCCCCCGCCCCGGGCCGGCACTTCCCCCCTCCCCGCGGCCCGTCCCGCCGTGGGGTCCGCAGCCGGGGCAGCGGCGGCCCCGCGGCGCAGCCTCCCCCCGCCCCCCGCAGCCCGGTGCCGGCCGCACTCACCGCGCCGGGAGCCGCCTGGGCACAGCCGCTCCCCGGCCCGCACGGCCCCGCGCCGGGTCCCGCATGCCGGGCCGGGCGGGCACTGCCGGGGCCGGGAGGCTGCCGTCGCCCCGCCCGCGCTCCCCGGGGCCGCCCCCGCCGGCAGCACCGCCCAGGGCTCCGCCGCGGCTCTCGCTTCCCGTCCCCTGTGTCCTGGCACCCACTCCCCTTCCCGCACGGAGTCCCCGCAGCCCCTCGCTCGCCTCTGCGCGCCCCCAGCGCCCGGACACCGGCGTGTTCAGGCGTGGCGGGAGCTGCTCTGGCACCAAAGCGGCTCGGGAGCGGCGCTGGGAGGCCTCTCCACGCCCCGGGACCCCGTCACCCACAGCACCCCGTGCTAGTCGAGCAGTCGCGAGAAATGGCCCCGTGGCAAGGTGCCAGCTCCCTCCCTGCACAGAGAGGATACTGGACTTTGTTTTCACCCACTGTTGACATAGAAATACAGGAGAAGTTTACCCTGCCTGTCCCCACCCTGTCCTCTACAGGGAAAAGGTGACAGAGCCACAGCTGGGCACAGGACACAAGAGCTGCAAACAAACCTCCAGGCACAGCCTCCACTCCAGAGCACTTTAAAGTGCAGCCTGGGGCCCACACTGCTGTCTGGTCAGGGAAGGTCACAGTATCTATGAGAATGATCAGAGTGGCCCAAATCTGCTCTCTTTTTGCTGGAAATACCAGAGGTGAGGTAAAGCGATCACCCAGCCCCAGCTCAGGGCCATGCAGCAGATGCCATGCCACAGGCCTGGGCAGAGAACAGGGTCTGAGACCTCAGGGACCTTTACTGAGGGTGATCCTGCTCACTGTGCTCTGTGGGGCTACCGGGGGAGGAATCCCCACAGGGGAAGGGTGGGCTGCCACTCCCCAGCCTGGCACAGGACAAGAGCTTGTCTGCCACAGCTCTGATGGGAAATGCAGCAGCGGAGCAGACACTTCCCTGTGACCCAGAGCATCCCCCAGCCAGCCCCCCAGCTGGATGGCTGCAGGAGGGGACACAGAGGACAATGGTGGCATCACCTCCATCCTCCTTCCATCCTTTGGAAGAGGGGTCCCTTCCCCAAAAGCTCAAAGGCTCCCAGCACCAGGGTTTTCCCTTCCAGAAGGCAAATGGAGAGGCAAGCCTGCCTTTCCCAAGCCCAAGGTCTCCTCTCTTTCCTCTCAAACTTGAGTCCAATTGAACAAACAACAAACCACCTCATAAACCAGATGTACACATTTACAAAAGCCCAAGAAAGAACAAAACTACAGTGAGAGCAGAGGGGAAGGATCAACCAGGGGCTGAGCAGGGGGCAAGGTCCAGGCCCAATGAGCAGAGTGAGTGCAGGCAGCCCCAGCCAGGGAGTGGGTCCCTCACAGTGGGGCTCTGGTCCCTCACAGTGGGGCTCTGGTCCCTCCCAATGAGCCCCACAGCTCAGTTCTGCTTCAGTAGGTTGGAAACTCCAGGAAGCTTCATCTCTGCAGGAGGGAATGTGTGTGAGCTCAGTCAGTTCTGCAGGCAATGCCTCTTCCTGGCTCCAGTGCCACGGGGTGGGCACCTTCTCCTCATCTCAGCTGGGCTTTCAGTCCGATTTCTTGGCAGGTTTCCTGTTCTTCCACATCACAACTGTTATAAAAATACCTATCAGGAGAGAGAAAGCAGATTTGGGCACATTGTAGTGAGAAACAAACCCTCAGCAGAGAGAGTAAGGAACAATTTGCTGCCCAGAGGCTCCAGCAGCCAAACCCACACCCAAGCGTGCCCTGGGAGCCGCTGCCAGGCTGAGCTGCAGCTGCAGCATGTCACAAGTGTCACACATTATCTCACCCTCTTCTTTCTTCTTCATTTAGGAGCTTCTAATTAGAACAACAGAACTAACACTCACCTATAAATAGCAGCAGCAGCAGCCCGGCTGCCACGGGGATGATAACCGCGTACTCCCTAGGCAAGAAGTACCGGTGGATCCCGTGGTTGCTGTCGATGAAGGGCTGCAGGAGACAAGAGAGGGGTGTCTGCAGGCTGGCACAAGCCCAGGGCAAGTCCCTGACACCTGCAGCCTCGTGGTTTCAGAAAGCAGGACAGAAATATCAGGCGAGAGAGCTAAAAAAAAAACCCCAAGGGGTGTCCAGACACAGCTGCGGGAAGTGACAGCGCGGGGGCGGCGAAGGCTCCAGCGTGCAGCACAATGCAGGGGCTGGCTACAGGACAGCACTGGGCTGCTCCAGGCCTGCGGTCTCAGAGTGGGCACAGCTGCCAGCCTGTTTGGTGTTAAAATCCCTGCAGTCTGCCGTGCAGAGGGGAGCAGCCCATAGCGGCTCAGCTTCGCGGTCAGCTCAGCAGCATTCCCCTGCAGAGGCCGGTGGAAGGCTCTGGACACTAGAGAGCACTGTGGCGATTCCCGGCCGGCGCTGGCACAGCTACGCGCCCCCTCCTTGACTGCTGCTGCCTGTGAACACTCCCGGGGCAGCAGAGGCAGCAGATGCAAGAGGGGAATTCAAAACTCTCAGAGGCTACAAGGGAAGCTGCCAGGGGCTCAGGCATCAACCCGGGGCTGAATGAAAGCTCTTGCATCTGGACAGATCACCAGGAGATGTTCTGTAACAGGAAGAAAACCACAAGTGACCCAGCTGATGTGTCCCCAGGAGCAGCCAAACTGCCAGACTCACAATCAGTTTTCCAGAGCAATTAATTCCCTGAACTCTTCTCCATACTAGGGTCTACATTTGCCAAGAGCCACAGAATCAGAGAATCATTTCAGCTGGAAAAGCCCTTGAAGCTGCTGGAGTCTCAGCCCTTCCCTCACCCTGCCAAGCCCACCTCTAACCCAAGGCCCTCAGCACCTCAGCTCCATGGCTTCACAATAGCTCCAGGGCTGGGGACTGCCCCAGCTCCCTGGGCTGCCTGGCACAGGGGCTGACACCCCTCTCAGGGAAAAAGCTCTTCCTCAGCTTCAATCTCCCCTGGGGCGATTGAGACCCTCACCTCACTCCAGCCTCCTGTCAGGGAGTTGCAGAGAGTGCTCCTGTCTCCCCTCTGCCTTCTCCAGGCTTAACACCCCCATTCCCTCAGCCCCTCTCCATCAGTCTTGTGCTCCAGCCCCTTCCCCAGCTCCACTGCGCAGCTCTGGCCACGCTCCAGCCCCTCAGTGTCCCTCTGGCAGTGAGTCATCTCTTTTTATAGCTCCTCTCTGTTATCTCCCACCAGAACCAGGAATCTGGAGAACTGCAAATGTGAAAACCCACGACACCTCCTCCAGAAGGACTAAGCTTCAGCTCTCACTGACAGCTCATGGAAGGAGAAAGAGATCTTATGACCTCAGATCGTACACCGCCCAAGTTGGCCTGTTTGGGAGCAGCTGGGCAGGTGGCACAAGCAGAGTTGGTCTCATCCCGGGAAGGGCAGGCACACCCGGAGGGGTAAGGGCTGTGCCAGCAAACAACACTCTGCCCCGATTTTTTTAACCAGGAAGCTGACGAGGCTGAGTCCTTCAGGCCAAACAACGCGTCGGCTGGTAAACAAAGCCTGGGCAGTCACCCGAGGGTGACGTGGGGATCGCAGTGGCCAGAGCAGGCTCATACCAGAATGATGATCCAGAGGGTGTAGTAAACAAACAGCACGAGACTGAAGGCAACCAAGCCGAATCCAACCAGCCGGTCTGTCGCCGTGGCCTGCGAAGGGAGGGAGGGTCAGGGCGTGATCCGCAGGCCGCTGCCGTTTGCTCAGCCCCGGGTTACGCGAGCGCGGCGGAACCTCCGCAGCGGCCACAGCCGCCCCGGGAGCGCGGAGCGCGGCTGCTGCCGGCAGCGCCCGCCCGGGCCCGGCACGGCCCGGCCTCTCCCCTCCGCGCCGAGCGGCCGGGAGGCTCCGCGCTGTCTCTGGGCCGCGGCTCGGCCCGAGCCCCCCGCCCCGCGCCTGGTACCGGGCCCAGCGGCGCCCCCGGCCTCACTCACCATGGCGACCGCCAGCGCCGCTCTTCCGGCGGCGAACACCAATCAGCGAGCGGCGCTCCAGACCCGCCCTCCCCTTGGCCGGAAACGGCCAATCGGTGGCGGCAGCATTATGGGAAGCGCAGGCGCGGCTCACCCGGAGCATGACGGGAGTTGTAGTCCCGGGGAGGGGCGGCTGCTCGGGGCCGGGACGAGCCGCAGCCCTGAGCCGTATCCCTGAGCCACGGCCCAGAACCGCGGCACTGAGCCACAGCCCAGAACCGCGGCCCTGAGCCGTATCCCCGAGCCACAGCCCCGAGCCGCGGCCCTGAGCCGTATCCCTGAGCCACAGCCCCGAGCCGCGGCCCTGAGCCACAGTCCCAACCCTGAGCCCGCGATTCCTAAACATAAGGGAAACGTTCCTGTTGAGGTGTGGGAGCCCTGGCAGCAGCTGCCCTGGGGGTTTTGGGGTCTCTGCAGGAGGTTTCCAAACCTCTGTGCCCTGAGTGAGGGGAACCTGCGTTAGCTGGGGGTCGGGCTGGATGAGCTTGAGCAGGACTTGGACGTGCAGCTGATCACTGTGTGTGCCTGAGACTTTGCCTTCTGCCCCCTCCCACAGTCCTCTCCCCGTCTTTGCATCACAATTTGGCTGAAACCTCTGGTAAAACGCTCTTCACTGCCTGGTGGAAGAGGAGAGGCTACGCCAGCACCCTCCCTGGAGCCCCAAAGGGCTGCAGCGCCTCTCCCCAGCCCAACCCGGACAGGCTGCAGCCTTTAAGCACAGCTGGACCCTCGACATAGTGTTTGGGAACTCAAGAGACTGCCAGCGACTGGTGCCACTTCACCCTTCCTCAGGCTGGCAGACTGCTGCTTCTACTGAACTGTGTGGGGTGCTGCCAGCTCCCCTCTGCAGCCCTTCTCCTGTGGGGAAGGGTGGGCAGGGACCTCCACTCCCATCTACCAAGGAAATCCTAGAAGGCAAAGCCAACAGGCCCTGTCTCCTTCCTTAGCAGCTCTTTAAACGCATGTAAAACAAACAAGAAGGATGAGGATGAAGTACCAAAACCCTTTATTTTTTTCCCCCCAAACCATAACAACATTTGACATTATATTGATTTCCTCATATATTTGTTATTTCTCTACGTTAGGAACCAGATACAGAAAATACAAACACGATCTGTTGAATCAAAGACAGCACAGCATTCCGTTAGAAAAAGAAACAAAACTAGAGGAGCAAGATAAAAATGGTGAAAAATAGTCATTCCCTCCAGCCCAAACTTTCCAAGAATCATCATCAAAATAGAGCAGTGGAAGTAGCTTCTCTTTCTAAACGCACTTCTGCTTTAAGAAAAAAGTTAGATCTCTCTTTAGATTTCAAAGTAAAAAAATGTTAAACTATCTTTTCAAGCCATTTTGGAAGTTTGCATAGACCCATTCCCTTTCCAAAAATATCAGCCATCTCTCTATAGAATCTGATATAAATCAAGTGCGTGCCTCATCTCAACGTCACCGAGCTCAGTTCACTCTCAAGAAAATAAAACACCATCTCCCCTTCTCCCTCCCTCCCCCCCCCCCCCCCAACCCCCCAAAAATACGGGCTCTACTGTTATTCCTTGTGTTTGAGGCAAGTCAGGAGGCTCAGCCACACCTCTCGCTCACAGCTTCATCCAAATTCCTTTCCGATTTCGCAGGTTTCCCGGCTGCTCCCTCCCGGCGGGTCAGGGGCGGTGCAGCGGGCTCGGATGGGCTGATGGAGAACAGCTCTTGGGAGGGAAGCAGCGCAGGGGAGTGGGGAATTTTGTGCTCAAACTCCTCCCCCCCCAAAGCAGTGAGGAAGTGGCTTTTCAAGGACAAAACACCTGCAACCAGGCAGTGTTTGTAGGAACTTGCCTCTGGGGACCAGCCTTGTCCACAGGGCTCAGTCACCAGGGCAAGAACTCTGCTAGAGACTAGGAGGGGTGGCAGGGGATGGGGCAGGAGGGGTGGCGGGGGTAAGGCAGCGAGGAGGAGAGCGGGGGTCCCCTCTCCAGGAGGGGGAGTTAACCGAGGTGCTCTAGCGTACCTGGAAGTGAGGTTTTTCCCAGAGGTTCACAACAGGCTGTGCAGAGTCCAGCTGCACTGCCACCAGTTTTAAAAGAAACAGCAACGACTAAATAAATAAAAAGTCAACCCCTCCTTTTAAGATGAGAATGAAATAAACGTGTTCTCGGGGTCTCAGCCTGTGTCTGGAACCCTCTAAAAACTGAAGCAAACATTTAAAAGGGCTTTAGTAAGTTTTCTGCAGGGGGATAAGTGATGTGGCAATGAGGTGGGGGAGAGATCACACACGTGCTGCCCATGGCACCCAGAGGCAGGGCAGCACCAAGGCCCCCATTTAAAGTGCCAACCACACAAAAGAAGAAGATGGGAGGAGCAACATCCTTCTCCCCCTTTTTCCAAACACGATTTCCAATTGACACCCATCTCCTTCAAGTCACAACTAAGCCTCTTCTTTTGGACATGGACTCAGTTTATACTGTTTTTTTTTTCTTTTTTAAACAAAAAAGTTAGTTAAAAAAAACAAGTTCCATTGAATTTCCCCAACTTTTGCAACGGGCTTCCACCAACTAAAGGTCCAGAAACTGGATGAGCAGAGCCCACGTGTTTTGCCTGGCCCCCAGACTGAAGCAGAGAGCCAGCTCCACTCTCTGGGGTCAGCCAGGTGTGAGCAGCCCTACTCACCAGCACCAGAGACCCAGAGGACACAGAGTCTTGCCAATAAGATCCTTTTTCACTTGTTTGAGCCACCCCTGAATCCCCTGAGAAGGGGAGCAATGTGGGGAAGAACCTTCTCCCCTCAGCCTCCCCCTTACCCCGCAGGAATAAAATATCAATGAAACAATAATGTAGTCAAAAAAAATCCACCAGCCTGCTGGGTTTGTATAAAAAAAAAAAGATTCAATAAACTTCATGACAAAAAGAAAAACCCAAAGGAAAGTAGCCAGAGGTCTGGGTCTGGAAACTGATTCACTGCTTAAGTGTTGGAAATCCAACAAGGAACAGGCGGCAGCGATGCCACAAGGAAAAAAGTGCTCGCACCAGGCTGAAGGACTAGGGCTGCTTGCTTATTCAAAATGAGGGGCAGGAAAACTAAACAGCTACATAAAGGTCAGTGTCAGAGGGGTCAATAATGATGTGGAGACGAGGAAGAGATACCCTACGAGACACAGTTATCAAAAATGCAAGCGGTGATTTGCTGAGCCACTGGCAGAGAGAGCAGACGTGCCCAGGTTGACCACAGCTATGCACTGGAGCAGGTTACACCTCTCTGCCAGCTTGGGAGGGTGAGACCAGCCTTCTGCTTCTCCTTTTGCTTCACTGGGAAGAGATTCCTCCCTCTGTCCCACTGGGGATTTCGTGATGTGCTGAGCTGCCAGCTCCTCAGAGCCGCCGGCTCTTGCCAAAGGGAGCCCAGAAGCAAGCTCTGGGTTCCCAACTGCTCTGACAGTGACTGCCATTGTTCTTCATGGGAACAGAAGCAAAGCAGCAGAAGTGAGCTGGGTTTTTGGCCTCTTTCCTGGCTTATATTTGCTCCTTTCAAGTCTTGGTTGGATCTGAATACCCGAGGGGCTTGAGTGGCCCCTGGGGAGCAGCAGCCTGATCCTCGGCTCCACACAGTCATCCGCAGACAGAGCAGCAACACCCTTCGCTGCCTGAGCCTGTTTCTGCCCTCACTCTGACCCGAGCAGAGGGTTAGGCCAGGCCTGGCTCTCTGGCAGAACCCCAGGGAGAGAGAAAAACACGCAGTTCTTCCCTTCCTGCAGACACACAACATCCCAGGAGCAGGGCAGGATGCTCACCAGCCTGCTAGCAGTGCCAAACCTATCCAGACTGAATGAAGAAGAGGTCACCACTAAAAAACACCAGCAAGTGTGAAAGAGCTTTTGTTCAAGACAGACTCAAAAAGATCCAATATTTTTTCCCTACATTAAGCCAAACTAAGGTGTTGTCTGTACCCCTTTCTTATCCTAATCCAAATTGAATTCCCTGTGAAGGGAAAGGGTGAAAAAGATCCATATTGTCTACGTGGTCTGTCCAAATATAGAAAGAAACCTCTCGACTCAAAGACAGAAACCATTAAAACAGAGGGAGCAGCTGTATAGCTTTGCCACACTGCCTAGCACCCTCCCCAAGCATCCCTTCTTGGCTAGCAGGGCAAAAAAAAATTAACAAATCAAGGCCCTTTCATTCCTTGTTTCTCATTGTGCCAGATTCCCTTTTCCAGTAGCTCATCTGCATGCATTCTGGCCACAGAGACCACAATTAATCTTCCCCCCACCCCCCTTTAAAAAAAGGCTTTACAATAACTAAGGATTTGAACAACAACGTGATCAGTTACAGGTCTTTCCTTGCTGCATGGGACAAGTGTGTGTACTCACAGGTGTGTCAGAGGAGGGCACGTTCCCAGCCATTGCCCCGAGTGCTACGACAGTACAGTGGCAAAAGAGGAAAGGGCACTACACGGAGAGTCTCTGTACAGGAAGGGCTGCAAGCACAGCCAGCCCATGGCTGGAATCTGCACAGAGCCTTGTTAGCAGTTCAGCTGCCAGGAGAATCTCTAGGTGGGAGCTGAAAGGGACTGACATCCGTCACACGCTGCAAGGAAGAGGCAGCTAAAGTGTCAAACAACTGCAGAAACCAAACCCAAAGAACAACAATTGAAAGATCAACCAGAAAAAGAGTTTGAAGCCTCATCAGAAGAGTTCATAGGTAAGAATGGCTGCTGTGGCTACCACAGCAGAAAACATCCCTTCTGCCTTTGAAGGCAGGGACAGTGGCTTCTCCCCAGCCCCAAAAGGAACCAGCTCAGGCATAGATCCCTGCTGACAGGGCAAGAAAGGCCAACCACCACCAATTCCCTTACTGGCCCAGGCCAAGAGCGGCAATTGTTAATCACCACCACAACAGAGAGACCACTGCAGTCAACTGCATCCTGCCCTGGCCCAGGGGAGGGCTATCAGATAACCAGATTCTTTTCATGGACCAAGAAGGGCAGCTCCCTTCCTGAGCCAAAAAAAAGAGGAAAAGAAAAGGAGAGGCTTTGTATTCCAAGCTCCAACAGTGACTATTTGCTGAATCAGTTCAGAAAATAGAGATTATGCTCCTGGAACGGGAAGCAGAAGCCTCCTCCAGGTAAAATCTGGAACCTCTAAAGTGCTCCTGCTAATGCTCATAGGTGAAGAGTGCCCTTCCATGCCCAGCAGTGGAAGGGTGCACGCAGTCAGTGGTACAAGCACTAGCAGTTCACCGTTTGTCAGCTCCCATCTGGATTGTGGTAGTTTTCTGAAATGCACTTTTGGGAGATATTTCCTATGAGAAGAGGATGCCTGGGGGATTTGAGGGTAGGAAGGTGAAGTGCACACCAGAGCATACCTTGTTGAGGAAAACCGTTGCCTCGGCTGGTGACGTCGCCTTGCAGGGTCAACAGAATAAAGCATCCTGCGAGCGGCCGTGTCACCGACAAGCAGCTCTCGGTTTGGTTAGAATGGGTTCCCCCTCCCTCAGTGGTTTGAAGAGTTCACAGTGGTATAACCCAGTGTTTCGGGGAGACAGAAGCTGAGAAGTCCCCTATTGCAAGTGAATGGGTGGAGTGAGGGATGCAGATGAGCAATATCCTCTTGGATGAAGGATAAGCCCAACAGACACCTCACGGCTGATGGGAAACAGGGGGAAGGCAGGCACTGGAAGAACTGGGAAGCAGAAGAGGGTAATGCCAATGCAGGAAAGTGCATGATCTGGAGTGGTCTCAGAGTATTTCTGCAGTGCAAACGTATGGGGAGGGGTGTGGAGAAATCCCTTCTGGAATGCTGCATGAAGAGAGGTAAAGGTTGGCATCCATGTGGCAGCGGACTGGGTAGGGGGCCTGTTTCCAGCAGCTCTACCCTGTTCTTCACATTTAGTGGGTTTCAATCACCACTGGCTCGTAAACTCCAGATGAGACCCTGGGGAGGCAGAGGGGAAGAAGATGAGAAAGCCATGTGATTTTCCTCGGTCTTGTTCAGAACTCTCCACTCACAAACATCATCCTCTAACCCCACACAAAATCCCAAAGAAAACAACTCAATCTGGCGTGAAGTCAGCCCTCAGAACACACCAGAGACAGTGACGTGGTGGGCTGACACTAGAGCACTTGGAAGAGCTGGGTGTAACACATGAATCCTTCTAAAGGACAGAGGAAAGAGGGGGGAGTATCCTGAGCAAAGGCTCCGTGTCCCTGGCTTGGCATTGCTTCTAATTTTGGTCACCAACTTGATCCATCTTTGCATTATCATTACTGCTTTTTACTTCTTTATTTTTAACCTCAACGGGTGCTTTAAAGGCTGAAACACGATTAACCAGGTCACGGTGCTGAGAGCTACTGTGGCAAGGACAAGTTTTATTTGTTCAGAAGCCTTTCAGGAGAGAACAAGGGCTCGACAAGAACGGAGGTGGCAGGGAAAAGGCTGCTGCAGTTTTGCTGCAGGCCAGCAGGAGGCAAAGCTCCCTCCCTTCGGTCAGGTGCAGGAGCAAACGGGAACCAACGTGTTTTGTCCTTTCACTCCTTGTTCTTGGATCTAACAACCAGGATCACGTTACCCCTCTGAGCTCCTGCAGAGGGCTGCATTCATACTTCAGTGCATCTGTGGCCTGTCACCAGAGGGACGCCAGGGGTGTTAATGTGGGAATAAAGCCACTGTGTAGCACATGATGTTTAGAAATCTTTCCTGCAGCAAGAGGTGAGAGTTTCCCGTGTACAAAGAGCTAACTGATCTCTCTGGAGTCCCTTGGGCTGCCAGCCTTTCAGGAAGCTTACCTGTTTCCCAGCTGAATACCACTCAATGTAGTTGTTCCATCTCTGCTCACAAACAACCTCAGGTTACTGTCTGCAGATAGAAAAGAAGGCATCAAAACCCAGAACTCCTGATGGCTGTCAGACATTCCCCACTCCCAGCTGCGTCACACCACAGTCAGCATGGGAACAAGTGCATCTCTGGGAAGGCATGTGCATGCTTTCTGGTGTTCCCACAGTATGAGAGACCCCAGGAACCCCTCTCCTTGCTCTAAAAGGGAGCCTCATGTTCAAATCAGCCACAGCATTAAGCTTTGGAAGAGTAAACACAGAGAAATGGATTCAATTCAGCTGCTTCTTTTAAAACAGTTCCATTGATGCCTGTTCTCAGGTCCTTGGTTGGTTTAAACACATCTCAAGAGAAGCGCTGTGGGGCCTCGTGCTGCTTTTGTAGGCTCATCACTGGAGGAGAAATTCAGCCTGTTTGTTGCTGAGGGGTGGGTACATTTGGGCTGGTTTTGACCTATGCAAGGTGTAAACACGCAATGTGGGAAGAATGCTGCTATATGCAATGATTTAAAGGGACTAACTAAAGTATTAATACAAGCTGGGCTCAGATTTAAAACTCACCAAGTAACCCTCAACTAGATGAAAATATTGATTTTTAGGCCAAACTGGAAAGTTAAAACAAAAGCAGTAATATTATTAGTTTTCTTTTAACAGATGCTGTGACTGCAAAAAAAAAACAGAGAAACTCAGACAGATCTGATCACCAGCATGTGGTGACCTGAACTTTTCGGAGATGTGCTGTTCCTCCTCCAGTTGTGCTCTCCTATGTTAATAAACACCCTTGGGCCGCTCCCAGGTGTGTGTCTGCACCACAGCAGTGCAGACAGCTGATACAACTGATTTCCACTGCCCTGAAGAATCAGTAGTTTTCCCCTCCCACCGTGCATGCTTAAGCTACTGTTCAACCTCTGCTGTAGTGTGTAGAACAGCAGCAAGTGCCGTTTGATAATGGATGTGCAGCTCAAATCCACACTGTTTGTCTACCACAGAAACACCTAGCAAGCACTACAAGCAAACTGCTGTCAAAAGAAGAAGGGAGTCCATGACAGATCAGATCTGACTGTAAAAGCTTGGCAGTCTTGCTAAAAGAACAGCCAAGACATCCCCTTTGAGACTCCTCCTCTCACCTTCAGTATTGCTGACATCTGTGAAGTCTTGACTCTGCATTATTGTCTCCACTATATCATCGGCATCGATCCTGGTGTCATCCACTCGGGTTGGGTGACTCTCCACTGAATCCTTTTTCCTCCTGGAGAGAGAAAATAAAGGTGGAAAAAAACCCCACAAAACCTTGCTCAGCTTTTCAAGACACAGACTTTCATATATTTCCTGCTTCTCTTGGCAACAGCCTCCTTCTCAGTGTCTACAATCCAATCTACCACTGCACGAAGACAAAAGGAGTGGATTCTGTCTCCCCTTTTCAGAGAAGAGGCTTTGCTCCGCAGTTCCTCACCGGGAAGGTCTGTCCAGCAGAAGGGCTGGTCTGGGGGGGCGAGGTGGTTTCTCTAGTTTGTGGTCCCGCTCTCCCTCGGGACACTCCACGGTCATGCTGAGCCCCCCGGACGCGCTGCTGCTGGTGGAGGTGTTGCGGCGGTGGGTCAGGTCGGACATGCTGGAGGAACGGGAGTGCTCCGTGCTGTAACCTGCAAACACAGGCAACAGAAACCACATCTTCTCCCCATCCTGGCAGCACAGTTAACAGGGCAGGGCAGCTTCAGAACGGCATTTCTGCTCCTGTATACAGAGGTTTACACACAGATCTATGAGCTCATCTGCAGAGACTAAATAGGAGACTGAGATTAGAGTGAGGCGAGAGAGATGGCTGATAAAACACCTCACTCTCACAAAAGCTCACTGCAGAAGAGAAAATGGATAAGGTCAGGAAAGAAAATGGATGGGGCTATTGCTGGTAGAGATGTGCAGAGCAATAGTTACCAGAGATCTTGGACTGCTGGCTGGCGTAGCTGGAGTTCCGTGAGTGCCCCGAGTGGAAGACTTCCTCTGGGCTGGACAGGTTCTGATCTGGTTCTTCTGGAACACCTGCCAAGGAACAATAGGACACTCCACTTAACACAGTAACAAAGCCAGTACATTGCCCACTGACCACCTTGGACTGAAGGCTGATATTGGGATCACAGAAAAGGCCAGTCTGGGCAGAGCACTGCTGTATGGAGCACAGAGCTTAGAGGCAGCTGGGGAGTAAGGAAGACAGCAATGAGCTGCTTTGTCACGTTTATCACTGATTCTAGAATCCAGTGCCTGAATTTACAGACACTTCTAGGGGTCTGAAGGATCTAGAAGGACAGGTATTATCTGAAGCTATTCATAGTTAAAAGCATTAAGCTGAGACCAAGAAAGCATCAAATGACCACTGGCAGTAAAGTATTCCAACCTCCATTTGGGTGCTTCTCCTCTCCCTCCCTTTGAGACAGCCCATGCCCATTGAATCACACCTAAATCTGATACAGAAACCTCAGCATAACCTCTGCTCCTTCTCTGTCACCCCTCCTTGTCTCTCTTGCAGGAAACTTCGCTGAAAATGCACAAGTGTGACACTTCAGTCAGCTTTTTAAGAAGAGCACTTGTGCCAAGTCACTGAGGTGCTGAGACCAGAGTGCTAATTTGGTGCAGTGTATCTGCCTGCACATTGGGAATGTGCTAGGAAAGAAAAAAAGAAGCTATGGGAAAATGCAATGCCCTTGAAAATGGGCTCATACAGAAGCCAAAGAACTCTGCATCAGCAGCTGGAACAAGGCCATTAGACCTCAAACCAACCTCCAAAACCTTCAGAGGAACTTTTCTAGAAGATAAGTCTGAGCAACAAAATAGCTAAGTGGAAAACAATGTTAAGTGTCATTGAACACAATGCAAAGCAGGGATGAGTGCAATGCATGAATTATTAAATCCCTGGCAAAAAAAAAAAAAAAGAACAAATTGCTTTATCTCCACCAACAGAAATATGCATGTGGCAAAGATTCATCCTTCCTCTCCTCAGTTGCACTTAATAGTCTTGTTTTTCTCAGCTCTCTTAAAGAGGGGTGAGGATGGGTGTGGGGAAAACATGAAAAATTCAAGAGTTTCTGTGGCTGTAACTGCTGGGAAAAACAAAAGAGTGTCCAGACACAGTGATGAAGCATTGCATGGCTCCAGGACAGGCATTCATACCCGAGCTGAGAATGGCAGGTCTTGGCTTGGTCTGACGCAGAGAGCCAATTGTGGCTGAGCTGCTGGTGCTGCTGCTTGTGGTTCCCTCGCCCTTACAGGTCAGCTGCAAGGTAGAGTCCTGTCCCGGTATGGTGATGGATTTGGCAGTGGAAGGAGGCCTGTAAGGAGAAGTGAAGAAGGTAATAAAGTGCCAGACAGGGACTGGGAATCACCCCACTGCCTGCCCCTACCCTTTGTGGTGGGGGGAAGCTGGTCGCCCTCTGCAACAAGTGACACAGTATGACAGTGGGATTTTTCCTACAGGCAAGACTTGAGGGTTCTTCCCTACCTCATACTGCATCTGGTCTGCATTACAAGAAAAGGCAAATTTCTGAGCTAATTTAAAACAAAAAGGGACCATTCAATCATTTACACAGGACAACAGGCTCAGAGCCTGCACTATCCTCCAGAAGACCATCCAGAGCTGCCCTTTCCCCCTGTATCATGTGTACAGTAGCCCACTGTCTTCACAAACAGGAACCAGTTGCTGTTGTCCAGCTCTCAATTCCAGCACCATTTCATTACACCTTTCTGGCTCAGGTCAGAAAGAAACCTTTCATCCCAGCAACCTATGAGAGCACTTTTATAACAACCAAGTAACCTTTCCATTTTTTAACTGACAATTAAACTCCTTTTCAGTGAGACCAAAGTGTTTTTCCAGCTGTCAAAGTTAACTTTTGCTGGTTATCCTGCCTGTTCCCAACATCCCTTTGTAAATGTTGACTGCAGGGCAGAGCTGTGAGTGCCTGGAGCCCTCTCCCTTCCTCCAGAAGTGTTTTTGAGTGGAAGCCACCACATGTGCAACATGGAAATTGAATATTCCTGTTGGAGCCCTAACTTCCCTGCTGCTCAAAATCTGAACTGGAACTAATGATCATATTATGCTTTTTAAATGAGGAGTGAGAAAGAAAAGCTTTTATTTGTCTCACTTGGAGCTCTGAGGGAAGGTGCTACATGAGAGAACCTTTGCAGTATTTTGGGAGAAAGAATAAAGCACTGAGAATATTTTATATGGGCAGCCAAACAGCTAGAAAGGTTTCAGGAAATCCACAGCACGTCCTCAGCAGAAAACAAAACAAAAAAGCCCTCCCTAATCATGTTATCAGTGATTTACATGCACCAGGGTACTTTGGGGACTTTGCTTTGCAGGTTAATAAGGCCATTACAGTCTTAATCAAGCAAACTGTTCCTGCAGCAGCTGTTGGAGCAGCCTGTGGGTCTGCCAGCTCCGGCTGCTCAGCCTGCTCTGTCCCCTCTACAACACCCAGGAGGAGAAGGTTCATCTGAGCGCTGCAGAAAGTCAGTGCTCGGAAGCAATTTCCCAGCACAGTTTAATTCCTGCCTAATCCTCTAATGAGTGCCATTTATCAAAAGCTCTACTGATCAAGAACTGTTCTACATGCAAAGCTTCCATTTTTAGCCATTTGCACATCGTCAACTTATAAGGAAGAAATGGGAAGGACTGCAAAAATCCTTTAAGAAAATTAGGAGACTTCAGACTGACCCCACTTACACGAAATGGATGTTTACATCCAATTCTGTATCATTTTCAGGCACTCTGACTGTGGGACTTGCCTCCATAGTGATGGAGCAACAGGTAGTTTTGTCAGCCACATTATTGCCAGACATCCTAGCACCCTGGGTTTAAAACATCTGTTATAGTTTAAGATGGCCAAAGCTTCTTTATTACACTCAAGCAGAAATCAGATGACACTGTATTTAGGGTTTGACAGTCTCAGAAAACACTGCAGCACTATGAAAAGCCATTTGTGACATAAACCTACCAAAAATTATGCAGCATTTTATAACAAGAATGCATGTTGATTTATGAGCTTCAAGCTAGCTCCTAAAATTAGCCCTTTTTAACCCAGAATACCACTGCTACCAGAGATGGCCTTCAAGGTGAAACTTTCTTCTCTCATACTGTTGGGAATCGACACAAAATGTTTCTGTCAGCACATGGCAGTCCTGCTGTGTACAGTCACACACCTCAGCACACTATGGCAGGCTGCCTTGGACTGCAGAGTGTTGCAACACTAGACTGCAGCATGAAAGAAGATGATGCTGGTCTGTTTGTTGAACTCTCAACAATACTTTAAACAACAAAACTGCTTCATAGGAAATAATAAGTACAGTTAAGCTATCACAATGCACTTTGAAAAGTATGCAATTGCAATTTCTCTGCTAATTAACACAAATTGTGAACTTGGGTCGCTGTTGAAGAAAAGGAGAATTGAAATGTTCCAGCCTTGCAGTATTTTTGTTGCTGTTGCAATACAAGATCTTTATCCAGCATGATATGTGCTGAAGTGTATCCATTTCCAACACTGTTTTGTTCATTGACCTTTCCCTACTCAGAAGTGAGTGAAACCAACCCCAGAGCTGAGCTATGAGAAATTCTATCCACATAAAACATTAAGTTTGTCACCAACATCCATTCGTTTCCAAAACCTAACTGATGCTAGCAGAGGAAATCCTCTGCACAACCAGTAACCAAACTGGGAAAACCAGAGCAAAGAACAAACCAGTAAACAGCACAGGCTGGCTACACTACTCTGCTGCATCAACTGATCAGACCACTGGTTTTAAGCTCTCCCCTCTATTTCCAAATATCAAGGGCATTTTTGCCCCTTCCTCATCAATTTTAGTTTCCAGCCAAAGAACCAGGTATTCTGGTCTGCCCAGACTGGGGTGAGCACACAGCAACTCACGTTTTGAAGCAGGGGTCTCCCGAGAGCAAGGACATTCCAATTGTGACCTGGAGAAGAGGGACAAAGCACATGGTTAGCTGTGCTGCAGTTAGCTCTTCACAACAGTGAGGAGGTCAAGGACTAGGTGTAAAGATTAGCAAGACCTAGATCCTTTCCAATGAAAATCAGCTTCAGGGGTTTAGCAAGGTATTTCCCTCTCTGCCCTAAATCCCAGCCATCAGTAACTCCAAGCTGCAGTGGCTCAGCAGGACATCAGCCTGGTCACCCTGACAATGCACTTAGAACATTTTTACCCCACTCCTGTTCGTGGTTTGACAACAAAAAACATGATCAAGGGTCATCGCTTTGCCAAATAGATGCCAAGATATCAAAGGGCAAGTCTGACAATGGGAAGCTTCCCCAGTCAGATTAGCAGCACAAAAGCAAACTCCTGTCTCCACATATAAAAGGACCATCTCTCAAGCCTGGCACTGCAGTTTGGCTGTGATCTTTGTGAATTCAACAGCACCATTTCCATTGTGACAGTACTAGCTGTCGTACCTTTAGGATGGAGTTGTCCTGTCGGGTGTTCTTAGTATCGTATCCTTCCAGTAAGCAGCAACGGACAGTGGATCCAGAGCCCGCAAATTCTGCCAGGTTTAAATCAGCAAAGCCCAGCTGTAGCCAAGAGAACAATGGAGGGGAAGGGAAGAGAACAAAAATTACTCAATAAAGGGATATGTGGTGTCACAAAGACCAAAGGAAGAGAGCCCATCTGTGAGCAAGGGCAGAAACAGGAGTTGTGGCTGTGAAGACCACTCCCTGCTCTCAGGGGTGGGCAAGGTCACATTCCTAATCCCAAGCCAGATGGCTATTCAGTGGCCTTCAGGAAGTCAGCCCTGCACAGAGGAAGGAGAGACAGTAGTGGTGCTGGTCAGGACAGTGTTAACCAGCCCACAGCCGTTGCATAACCAAGGACGTGGAAGGCACTAGGTCAACGATGTGGAAAAAACAGAATCACACACACAAACATAAGGCACTCTTTGTATTGGCCATCCCAGAACTCAGTGGAGCATGTGAACCAGGAGATGAAAGGATATTGTTACAGAGGAAAGTGACACTGTCCTGAAAAACAAAACTGAGACTTTTCAGCACAGTGAGCTGGAAATCCAGAGCAATGCAGCAGTGCATGTGCCTCACCCCCACAGATGCAGCGGCTGGGCAACTCCTGGAGCAAAGTTTCTTCAGCAACTGCTAAGATTTAACTAGCAAGTGGTATGTTTGACCAGCAGAAGGGAAGAGAAGTATTTGGAGAGATTTAGTTGTGAGCTCTCTAAACCTCTAACAAAGGGGAAGCAAATAGGAAAGGTGAAAAAGTTGAAGAACCCAGGCAAATTCAAAGAGGTCACTGATGCCTCTCGAGCAAAGACAAACACAGCGAACAGCACTTTAGTTTTTCTGCTCTGATTCCTAGTGTATTAATACAGCGTTTCAAAAAAAAAAAAGTTACAGTTTCTTTTATGCAGAGCTTTAGCAATAAAAGTCAGTTGTATCTCATCTAATCTGATCAGGAAGAGATGCTGTGCCCCATATTTGGCCAAACCATTTAAGCACGGAAAGTTTGCGTCACTTCAACATACAGGTCAGCTTCCATGAGAACACAGAGAGGAAGTGGAGAAGCTGCAGCTTGGACCTAGACTGTTATTCTGCATACTGCAATACATTTCTCCTGCTCTGGTGTTGACAGCCAGATAATACAACTGAACAGGGAGCCCTGAACAGTAGCACCATTCTAAGGAAATGTGGTGCTCCGTCAACTGTGGAAGCTGATAGAGTCACAGAACAAACCCCAGCCACTGCCGTATGATCTCTGGCTCCCAGTGTTCCAAATCAGAAGTCTAAACCACTGTCTGCACAAGATTTATGATTCAGGGAAAGACAGCAGCAAGATTAGCATAGCCACTTCCTCCATCCCATTCTTCAAGGGGAACAAGAGCTGAAGGCAAAGGAAAAAAAGTGTGGGACAGAGCAGAAACCTTCCTTCAGCAAAAAAAAAGGAAAAAAAACCCCACCTCACTCTCTTCTTAAGAATTCCCTTAATGCAAGTGTTTCTCCAGCCCTTGCTGTAGATGATCCTCTGTCTCTTCTAGCTAAGGGCTATGCTGCTTGATGAATATTTACTGATAAGGAAAAAACCAGCTAATTTTTATCTCTCAGAGATAAGCAGGACAGGAGAAAGCCACAGAGGGAGCTGCAATCCATCACTGTGGCAAAACTGGAGGAAAGGAGACACAGCATGACCACACAAGCAGAACACCATGGTACAGCAGTGGCCCAGACCCAGCTGCCCCTTCCTCCACCACAGCCCTTATTTCTCTGAGAAGACTGACAACAGAGGACTGAGTGGGAGAGAACCCTCCGGCAATCCATACGGTGTGCTGAGGTCAGAAGCTCTTCTCAGGAAGCAGACTCCCAGTATATAGAGGAAAGATCCCTTAACAAAAGGATGTTTTCAGATGTAACCTTTCAAAATAGTTTCCTCAGTTTTCCAGCCAGTTGATGGTGTTTCTTCCAACTCAGGGAAGGAGTTTCCGCTTGATGAGTCCTTCCTCTTGCCTTCCGCTCTATAACCCCTGACACTGAAGTGACATTAACGTCAAACCAAAAGGTGCACCAGTCGATGGAAACTGTCTTGAGCACAAACAGCTCCATCACTCTCAGTCTCTGCGGAAGGGGAAAGCAGGTACAGAGGGCATTCACAAGTTGCATTTTCCTCTACCTCTGCTGCCATGATTGGAGGAGTTTTCAGCTCAATGAATGTCATTTACGAGGGTGAAGACTCATTGTTTAGCATGGGAAAATAGTTGCATGGATATACAGCACAGAGTTCTGCTAGAAACATTAGGGATCCCAAGTCAGTTCTGCCATAAGGACCTGCATGGAACAAGCCTGGTCCATAAGGCAAGACTGCAAGGCTTAATCACCCTGTCTGGTGTGATATCCCTGGTTTCTGAACAGCCAAAATACTCAGGTCATCTTCTGTAGAATTCTAGGAGAATGTATCTGTCACACAGGAGACCAAGCAAGATACCAGCCTGAGAGATGACAAGTACTCGAGACTTGGTCTCCTATTCTGGGCTGGAGCAGCTAGATCTCTTTCAAAATGCTGCTAAACAGAACTGGAGGTTGAGAAAAAAGAAGGAGGTTAGAGTACGGCCTGAATAAGAGCAAAGGTTAACTCCACTGTGCAGATATGCCTTCAGGCTTCCTTCAGTCCTGCATTTCCAAATACTGTGGGAAGCTGGAAAATGGACATTGCAGGAGGAATAGGCTGATCCATTTACTTTGTCTTAGAGGCATGTCTCTTCCTGCAGCTATGCAGCTCTCCCTGGACAGGCAGCTCTGCAGAATGAGGGAATAATCTCCCTCCCAGTGTGAATTTAGTAAAAGAGAAACTGATGTCTCTCGAGACCATGTTCTAACTAGTGACAAAAAAAAAGGACAGTGTGGGCAGCAACATTGCCCTCTGTCACACAGCACAGCAGTCCACTGAGGGAGCGTGGTTCACCCTTCAAAGCCATTTGCCTCCATGGTCTCAGGAAGGGTATCGATTAGAAGAAATTCTTACAAGGTTGTGCGTGACCTGAACATCTGTTTATTAGAAACTAGCAGCAGTGACTCATTTTCAAACAAACAAGAGTTTCAGGCTCTGTGCATGCTCAACTTCTAAGCCAACATTGTCTCTTGATTCAGCACAAAGCGGAGAAGGGGGTGGCCCATTGTCTCTCCCATAGTCCAGGCAAGAAAATGGGTGGGAACAAACCAAAACTAACATCCCTGCTGATCTGTTTGGCTTTTGCTTCAGTGTCTTTTGTGCTTTGGAAGGCAGGGATTTCTGCTGTAGGTTTCTGCCTGCACTTATGAGGCAGTGAGGTGCCTACCCCAGGCAAAGCTGGCTGCAGTGTTCTGGAGAACTGAACCAGGGTCTGTGTTTCTTTACTAGTGAAGAACTGCCAGAAGCCAGAGAGTTCACATCTGACTCAGAACTTCCCCAAAGTTTGAGGACATGCAGATCATCTTCCCAGCCCCCTTCTGAAATCCACATCCAGTATAACCTGGATCCCGTCCCAGCAAGTTGATTTTTTTGAGAAATCACTTAACTCAGGCTTAAACTAAGAATTAATGACTGTGTCTCCAGATTGCTTCACACAGCAGCCACTAGTTTCTAATTGGTGCAGAACAGTAACAAAAGACAAGACCATTATCACTCTGATATATTTGCCCTTTCTTTGCTCTTACCTTTGAGTAGGTTTTTCCGCCCTTCAGCTCCTATAATGGGAGACAAAACAAACAGGAAAAGCAGTTATTGTATGTGCTAGGGAAACAGAGGGAAAGTCATTACTCAATCCTGGAATTTGCTCTTGGGATTTCACAAACCTCTGTCTCTCAAGGGTTACCACCACCCTGGTTGCTCCCACCCTCCATTAAGCACCCTTGTTGAGACGGAAGCTTGTTCAGGTCACGTCCTAACCCAAAACAGTCTTTCCTTCCCACCACTGTCCATGGAATTCTTCTTGCTGTCAAAAAAGAAGCTAGTAAACCAGTACAGTGGTGGTACTGCCTTGCAGAAGCAGCAGCTCACCTTACGGACAGACACTCGGCAGATGCAGGGGTCCAGCAGTCCCGTGGCTGGGTTGGCACTCATTTTACACACAAAGGTGAACTTCTTTTTCCAGCGGACACAGTTTTCCTGAACTTCTTCTCTATGAGAACAAAACAAAAAAACCCAGTCTTTAAACAAAAGGTACAAAGCCAAACAATCCCAATTATTTGAGAACATTTTTTTTAATGACAGGCAACCTGCCCCATAAAGATTCTCTACAACACAGCTTTGTCCACACCGCCTGAAACCACAGTACACAAAGGTGCTGTTTTCACATCAAGCTTTTCACCAGTTAATACAGGTAAAATCCACTTAGGTTACAGAGAAGATTAATCATCTTGTCAACAGAATTTGCCTTTAAAACTCTCACAAGTTCTCTGACATTTCCTGCTTAGCCAGTTTATCTCATTCATCGTCCAGCCTGAACAGAGCCAACCTCCATAACTGAACTGGGCTGAAGGTCTGCAAGCTTATCTTCCTACAGTGTGCCTGGTTTGTGCAGCCTCTGTACAGCAAACATGCTGTGTCCTGGACAGCTTGTCCTTCCCGGGCAGCCATCCTGCTTCTTATGCTGGGACTAAGCCAGTGAGGACAGCCAGCTTGAATGAAGACAAGAATGCACATGGAAATGCTCCCGGCTGCATGCAGACAGGATCACACCAAGCAAACACTGTGCTTCGAATCACGGAGGGGTTTCAGGCTCTAAAGCAGTCTCAGCCAGGGAAGAAGCGGTTTTCCTTGCCTACCCTGATCTCCAGGTTAAGTGGAGAGGCACAGCATAGCCTGAGCCCCAGGAGGAAGAGAAGAAGCCTTCCTGAGCACAGGAATTGCTTTAGGTATAGCTTTGGCTTCTTCAGAGCCCTCAGAGGAAGCTGGATTTCACCCTTCAAAGGAGGCTAGTTCAAAAGGAGCCTGGAAATCAGGCCCATGAGTACTTCCACAAGGCTCTGTTTTCCAATTGATCCTCTGCAGGACCTGATCTGTTTATGGCTCAGAGCTTGGCCTTCAGGCAATTAAATTCTCAAACTAATGAGGCTGAGGGGAGGGAAGAGAAGGCACTTTAAACAGCTATGAGCTAGTGAGTTTGCATCTCGCTCTTATCTTTCCTTTTAGCACAGTACAAAGGGGCAAAGGCACCCGATAAAGTGTTTGCTTTGGCAGGGAAAGGGAAGCTTCTCACCATCTGACCTGGGCACAGTGCAAGCCAAACAGATCTGTGGCAAAGGGGAGAAAGATCAGTCTTGGTATCACCTCAGAAGCCAGCACACAGCAACAAGCCCTTCTGCAGCCCCGAGGTGAGCCCAACGGGACAGATCCCGAGGACTGGATCCTGACCCAGGAGATCCCCACTAGTCCTCTGAGCTATTTTGTGGGACCTAGAACCCAAGGCAAACAAAAAACAGAAAAGGGGCAGCTACCAAATAACTGAGACCTGTAATCCTTAGTAATGCAGATCAAGACTGATCATCCCTGTTCGAAATGTGGGAAAACAGAGGGCAGCAATTCCTTCAAGGCAGTGAACTTAAACTCCTTCCAGACAGAATTAAAGCTAACAGTCGGAGTCATTGGAAAGTGAGACATCTAAGTGCCGAAAATACCTTTGAATCTGGGATTAATTCAAGATGAGATCTGGTTCTCATTGCTTCACTTAACTCCCCCCACCTCCTTCAGACAGGAGAACACTTCCAGAGGGTTGAAAAAGACTTTGCCTATAATAAAATATTCAGTGAGCCAGCCAAATTAGGCAAGTTAAATTTCAGATGTGAGGTGCCTAAAGGTATCTGAAATGACCTAAAGGAAAGAAAACTCAGATACAGATGAAAAAAAGGAATTAAGCAGAATAGAAAAACACTTGCAAACACATGTGCTCCAGAAACACAAAAAAAGCACATGGGATGCAGAAAACATCGAATGTCTTAGCAGTATTAGTTGTCTTTAAAAGGAACCACTATTTCCTACAGGGCAAGGCTAATGCTAAGTCTGGTAACAGCACCAGAGCTTCAAACTGAATCCTGGGAGGCATCTACAAGTGAGCACTCTTCAATCAGACAGCTTCAACAGCCCATTGCTGCAGATCTCATTTGTAAATGCAGCTCAGAGCTCTAACTTCAGTCACAAGAGAATATGTAAGTGACAAGGCTCCAGCTCCCCAATGCCCACCACATGTGCCTGGCTCCCCGTGGCTGCTTCCTCTGTAGGACTGGCAAGAACTGCTCCAGCATGCGAGGCTCCTTACTCATGAGTTCTCCCTCATCTTACAATATAGCTATGATTAAGCATCTGCTGGATGCTGCTTAGTCCAATGAAGGCTAATTACTTCAAAATGTGGCAAAAAGTACTGATTAGCAATAGAGCTCCTTCACAGTTAATGTGCTGTTAGCATAAGCTTTGCTAACAGACATTCTACTTCTAACTAAGGATGGATGTTGGCTTTCTAAAACTGCTGAAGATACCACACGGTGCAAGAGATTAGGAGAAGGATTTGGAGGGGGTTATGTTACCCACAGCACCATGAACGTGAAGCCAAGCTGCAGGTGCATGTGTAGCTTGAGGCTTTTTACGTCTTCAGAATCGTCTGCACAGAGTGGAAAGGAGTTTACAAGATAAAACGCACAGCTGCCTTCCAGTCACAAATTTCACAATCACTCAACATTGACTTTCAACCTTCTTTTTTAAAGAGTGGCTTTAAAGGGTGAGGGGGGTGGGTCTGTATCATTAGACAAGCAAGAGATAGCACCATTATTTCAAGCCAAACTTCACATTTCCAGAGATATGTGGGCTTTGCTATCCACCTCCCACCAAGCCACCGTTCAGCTGGTAATTAGAAAACACTAAAATAGGTGAAAAAAGTGGACTCAGATGAGCAGCAGTTTTGCATTTAGCCCTAGAATATACTCTGTTGTACAGTTAGGAATCATCACACAGAAACCAAAACCACACAAAAAGGGTGGTAAAGGCTGCACCAAGAGAGGCGTTTCCTTCCACCCTAATCACAAGGCACCCAAAAATGAAGCCGAAACTAACAGCTTAAAACTAGAAGTGTCTAATTTTAAGTTTTATTCTGTATTTGGAGAGCCAGAAATAGACCAGACTAATGCCTGGTACTAGGTGCCAATTCAATGGGTCTTCAGAAGTTTTATTTTAAAAAAGCTGTCTGTACCATTTTGCAGAAAGACTCCCAGAAGGTTGAATCCCTGCCAAGCTAAGCTTTGCCCTCTTCTGACTTAAGACTTATCCAAAGCTGTGTAATTACTCTTCCAGACCTAAATATACCTCCTTAGAATAGACAGATGCAACTCTGCATTAGCTTTTGTGAAAAGCAGAGATCCAGAAAGAGCTTCTTGAGGTCTTCCAAGCCTAGAGTTGCTCATCTCCCTCTAGCTCGGTGACCAGCCAGGAGGGACAGTTCACCACATCCCCTTGAGAAAAAATTTACCAGAAGAAGAGCAATTAGATGATGTTTCACCAGAGCACAGCACAAATCCAAGTAACAGGAACGATGCACAGCAGCAACCCCCTGGGTTACCTACTTTTACAGAAGTAGCTGTGTGCTCAGTGAAGCCACCAAGGTATCTTTGGGTTTGGATCTCACCTACAACCTTACTGTAGCTCTGGAGACAGACAAACATGTGACTAACAGATTTTAGAGAAGAGTTGTTTACCAACTGTGATTTTAGTGCCACAGAGTAGCACTGTTACAGAAAGCCACAAAGCTCACTATGAATGCACGTTAGCTAAAGTAAGCACTTCTAGAACAGGCCACATATATGACCCATGCTATCTTGGGCTACTGTGGGCCTCTGTCCCACATGAAAAATTTGCTAATGAAACACCAGAACAGAGATTAAAACTTCTATTTACAGACTCAAAGCTGAGTTGTGCCCAACCAGGTATCTTGCTTCAATCTCACAACCCACTGAAACAGTTGCCTTGCTGAAACATTTAGAAAAGCAGATGTTTTACTCTTACATTATGTCAGTAGTCATGCTTAAAACAGTTAAAAGTACAAAACATGGTAAAAGGGCCACAGGCTTACTGGGAGGGCAACAGCAAAAACAGCTTTCTAACGGCAACCATTTCAGTAGAGCACTGTGTCTCTGATGTTTCATGCACAAGAGCAGATGTGGGAAAACCTCAGGCGAAATGAGACTGTATATAGATAAGCACACACAAAGAACTTCTTATTCAGATTCCCTCCTCCTCATCTCTACAAAAAGGGAAGGCAAAGCTTTCCTATTTCTGATGCCACATCTACATGCTTACTGTTCTCCCTCTTGGAGATGTGGACTCATGTCAGACCCTTCAAGCAGAACTAATCCTGCTGCCTGCTCACAGCAGACACTACTCTGCACCCTCCTTGCTGGTTCACTGCTGCATGCAGGAGCCCAACTTCACTGAAGCAGTATCTTGATCTGATAAGGCACAAGAAGGATAGCACCATTTTAAAGAGGCTAGCAAAACAACTCCCAGCTCAGAGTCATTTAAGTGCAAGGGACTGAAAAGCAGCCCTCAAAGGGGCCCTGACAGGTGCCAGCAGTGGATCTTTCGGTAACACAACCTCAGTGATGCAGTTACAATCCCCTCAGTCACTGACAGGGAGGAAAGAAAAAAAAAAAAACCAACTATTTCAGCACTTCCAAAGGCTGGATTAAAGCAGGATCATTGATGCTCCCTTAGGTTGGCAAACTCTGGAACAATCTTGTGCTGTACTCCAGAGGAGATAGTTAACTATTTTAACCAGGTTATCTAGAGCTGTAGGACAGACCTTTGGTAAGGGCAAGGGAATATCCCTGAAAAACCTGTTTCAAAACTGACTTTCTATGATGCCCAGGTCTGTAAGCAATAGTCACAGCTCAGTGTTCACAGCATGCTAACATTTATACCATCTAACAGACACAGCAGGTCCTGCTACAAACACAGGGCCTAATTGCTGCCTATAAAACACAGAAAATACAAAGGTAGGTGAACATATATATGTAAAATAGAAAGTGAGCCTTCATTTAGCCGTTAGCTTGTTTAGCTATATGATCCAGAACCTGTAGGCATCCTCAAACAACGGGCTTAGGACCAGGCACTTCACTGCAGTACACGTATGATTACAGAAAACTGCAGTTCCAAGGCTAAATTTACCATCCAGATGACTGGCAAGGAAAAGGAGAGAAATCAACAGAAACCAAGATGCACAATCAGCAGACAACACATCAAATAGCAGCGTGGGATCCTATCACATTAGTAAAAGCTTAGGGCTGCCACGTTGTCAAGTTCATGCAGGCCACCATAGGTAGAATGCAGAGGCAAACACAACGCAGCAATAGGTGCTGAGTGCTGAGAAGCTCAGTGGAAATGGATCCTAAGAAGGAGAAGTAACACCATACTCCTTGGGGAACACCATACAGGGGCATAAAAACCCACCTGAGTACACAATGCATGGAAATCCAAGGCAGTTTAACTTGGAGATGTACAAGTGCTTTACAGCCAGTTATTTACATGGAGGGGTTTTGCCTTCCCTTAGCAGATAGAAAGGGCTGCAAGTAGCTCTCAACAATAAAGTTACTCTGTTTTGATGAGGCTTACATCACTGACCAGAACAACTGCCAACCCGAAGAGCTGGACGTCTCTCCCCCTGCAAACAACCCCGTATTCTCCAGCTGACAAGCGCTGGTTGTTGTGTAGTAGACACAGCAGTTATGATGGAAAAATGGCTCAGAGAGAGATGATGCAGCCTGTGTCACTAGGAGAACTAAGCAAGCCTTTGTCATTTGAAACAAGTCTTATTTGGATGCTTCACTGCAACTGTTTTAAACAAAGGTTTAGCAGTAAGGTCTTCACATCTACCACCTACTCACAAAATTAACTTCCAAATTCCAATGGTTTTACTAGCAGTGACCCGTGCTGGAACAGGACACCTACTCACACCTCTCTCTTGCCATCAGCTCACATCTACTTACCCTCACACCAGAGGGGAGATACGCATAGGCTCTCCAAGTGCCAAATTTGAACACTGATGCTTTTAGAATGAAGTATTTGCACCACCCATGATTTTTGGGGGGGAACAAGGCAAGCTCCAGCACTTCTGGAGGGTTTCACCGTGTTTGCTCAGCTCTGCCTCATCCCAGGAGATGGACAGACCTCCACTCCTGTTGCTCACTGGCACTCAGGGAGGTGGGGGAAAAGCAAATAGGCAAGGAAGAGTAGGTGCAAGACAGTTCAGAAATCTAGATTCCACTTCAACAGTTAACAGCACAATCTGCATAATGCCTATTTGACTGAAGAAAAGGCAAATTAGGAAAAAATATTAACAGCAACTGTATAGGAAAGGAGAAACTTCAGCCACAGCTGAGAAACCACAGTAAGGAACAGTCAAGATGGTTTCATTGTGGGTGAGGAGATGACAACAGCAGCACCAAGTATGTAAAAGACAAGCACAAGAAAAGCACTGGAGCAAAACCAATGAGGTGAGTATGAAATAAAAACAGGATGCAAAGAATGACTTAGAAATCCTCCTTAGGAATAAGCTGGTATCTAGCAGGCCGGTGATTGACTTTTTACGGCTTTAACCTTATTTCCAGATGAAGCCTATTTCCATAGAAGCACAGCTTTTGAACTGCGTATTACAGATCCCTCCAAGGCAGTGATCAATCTTGATGAAGGTCCCCCAGTACAAGCCAGGGAGTGATAATACCTTCTAGAGAATGGGAGTGGCAGTCAATCACCAGTAGAAAACTCTCCAGCATCAGCATTCCTAGTTGTGTATTAGCAGCTTCTTTGAAAGGCAGTAATTCACTTATGTCTGGACTCCAGTCATGTGCATCCAGACACGTGTCTTTTTTAAGTGATAAACATGAAATCCTGTCCCTCAGACAATGTCCCACAGGCAAAAGCTTTCCAGTGTAGTTCATCTCATGTACTCCAGATTGTTGCACTGGGGAGCCGCACTCTCCAGTACATCCAGGGCTTCTAAAATGTACTGCTGGGGGTTATTTTAGCAAAAAACATTTCCAACTATTCCTTGTATCTAAATCTTAAACCCTCTAAGCTCCTCCTAACATGAACTATGATAAAAATGCTATTAGAAACAATTGAAGTTCTTAAAAAATAGCAGGCAGCTGGTGAGGAGTGTTACAGCAGAAGTTACATAAGGAAATAAAATGGTGCCGAATGGAGAAAGTCACGGAATAATGACCCTTGAAAATCTAAGTTATAGAACAAGTCAGATGAGTTTTGAAAGGGTAAGTAAGGGTGGAGCAGAGAGAAAGCAAGGGGAAATAACTCTAACAGACTCGGCTGCAGAGCAGCAAGGGACGTGTACATGGCACTTAACAGGCAGGACATGCCCAGCAGAGACAGTCTGCTTTGAGGTATTTACAATTTACATTCTACCATGTCAAAGCAGAGAAGAAGAAGAGCTGGACATGAGGAAAACAAGGACAAGAAGGGACTGTGACAGTAAATGCTGTGCAATACATTTACTGTTACACACTGTGCTGAAGACAGACCAACCCGAAGTAACACATAACCAAGGACTTCTTGCCACATTTACAGAGCACAAGCTCTTTTTGGTCAGAGGCCAGGGATGTGTGCCAGGAGCAAAAACATCACAAGCAATGAACAACCAAACTCTTAAGTGTAAAGAAAGGAATAACTGGATAGATGACTCAGTTACTGAAACACAAGTCTGTAATAACGTGCGTATTGAACACCGAAAGACGCATTTGCTTTTTTTGATCTCTGATCACGTGCTGAGTCACCACACCAACTCCTACTTCTATTGTTCTGATAGACTATGTTGGAACTGGATTAGCCAAGAACGAACCATGTGCCAGGGTGCCAAGCCTACCACCAGTGCTTTCCCGTCACAAGCCAGTTCACAAGGATTTTGGTTACAGAAGAAGCAAGAACAAGTCTGAACTGCACATTTTGCCCAGGTCAGCCACCAGCTACTACTTGGGTTACTGTTTGTTGGTGCTGCATTCTCCAACCTGTCTTGATGTTTCTCTTCCTCTCATGGTTGCATACAGGAGTTCCTCTTGCTGCAGGAGACCAGGTTACCTTGCAGTTTACACCCAGTGCACTCTGAAGAATTTGTTTAACTCCTGGCATAAATACCTTTCAGATCCAATTTCCCACAACTGTGACCACTGAAAAAACGAAGTGTGCTCTATGCATAAAACAGGCATAGGGACAACTTAACTATGAAGGGCTCCTGAACTTTTACCTACGCCTCCAGCCAAGACAGCTGGAGTTACAGAGAATGAGTAAATCCAAGTTGAGAGACCTCCATGTTACTGGTGGCTGAAGGGCACAGAGGGAGAGAGGATTCAGGCATATTACCAAGTCAATTGTACAATAAAAATCACAACAGTTAAGGGGAGAAGGGGGAAAATCCTGACCCTCTCAGGGCCTGTTCACCTATTAGATAAATCACAATTCAAATTTCTCCAGTAGAGGAACTAAAGTTTCAGAAGGTCCCAAGTGCTTCAGAAAAACTCTAAGGTTTGTTCTGTACAGATGCTTACAAGGTTAAGTTAGATTAACCCTCTATATTCAGAGTCAACATGTGTTTATCACACTGTAGCTTAGAAAGCCTTTCCACTTCTGTCAGTCTGTAGATGTAAAATGAAGATTCATCAATTATCCTTTGCTGGTATATTTATAAACTGTCTTCATCCTGCAAGCATTAGCTGTCATTCTGAGAGATTCCAGATTTGCCTTTGGCTGACTAAATTTAAACTCCTAGTGAAGAAAGACAGTAATGTAAACTCCAGCAAGGAGAATTCTGATAATGTCCCTACCACACAGGGTACACGACATAGCTGCAACTCCACAATATAAGAAAGCTGTGTTTGTAAACAAAATGCTCCTACAGAGAAAAAGGAAAGTTGGCTTTCAAAGCAAAACACAAAACCCCACACATGCTCCTGAAGAATAAAGACACAAGTCCACTCAGTACTCCAATGCTTTGCTGGGATAGTAGATCTGGAAAACAGAAACCCTGAAGTGAATTGACACAGGACTATAGAAACAACATCCCTAACGTGAGAGATGTACACAGAGATAAATCTTTTTGCCCCTCTGGCAGATTTATGGCACGCGAAGACATACTGAAGTCAGAGCACTTAAGTGACATGTTTTTGTCAATATCGGCCCTGCTTCAACCAGGACAGTGTCAATGTAATTGTACCAGAGAAGTCTTTACAGTGCAAATTAACCTGCATGAGACCAAGGTAATTTCTGGAATAATGTCATTAATACTTTTTGATGTAACATCATGGCAACTCGGCTTGAGTACGCTGAAGAGCCCTTCAGTAAATAAGCTTCCTGAAGTCAACCCCAGCACTAAAAGTAGGTCCTATTACCCAAGAGGTAACATCCTGCTGTGCTAAGTAAGACGTGTTCCCCTACGAATCACTTCTACGCAGCATACTTTTAGTCAAAACCCATACAATAGTCCAGGAGAAAACCCTTTGTATGTTAACAGCACCTTTTTTATTCCGCAATGAATGAGGTGCTTTATGATGGTTCCTTTATAACAAGGAACTGTTCGGCAGTACAAACCAGGTCACTGGTTTTAAGGACAAGGTACAAACACACTGTCCCTGAACCTCTGTGCCTTCCATCAATAGCTATTCCTGTTAGGGTTATCAGCAAAAAGGTGAATCAGCAGAAGATGTTTGCAAACTCAAAGACACTGATGAGTAGAGCCTGGCTGTCCCTTGCCTTCTCATCATACTCGTGGTGGTGAGCTAGCATTTCTAGACCCTCCCTGTCCCAATTCTTCTTTCCTTTCTGCCCTGACTCTGGAGCATGTTCAGAGCTGGTGTTATGCCAGAGCCAGCAAAATGGGACAAGAAAGGAGTCTGAGATAGAGCAGTGAGAGCTGCTTTTGCTCCTTTGGAGCCACAACTCCAGACAAACACAATTCTCTAAGGGAGTACCTCATGATGTAACTTGTCCTAATCAGAGAAAGGTAATTTCATAAGTTATGTTTTTGTTAAAAGCAGACCACAGGAAAATTCTGCATTTTGCAACAGCAGTTGGTGCTGGTTAAGCCCCTGGGAAACGTTACTATAGGCTCCTACTGCTCTGCTGCCAGGAGGGAGTTTGAGGATCAGCGTTTTTACCTCCTCTGTGGCTGTCACTACTGGCTGTATGCAGACATGCTCCCTTGATTCTCCCCTACTGAGAGCAAATGACATTGCAGATGCATACTCATCACTTCTAGACAGAAGACAACATATAGATTTGTTTTGAAAGAACAAATAGATGTACTTTCACCTAAAGCAGGAAAAGGCATTGCTATCAGAAACAGACCTTAAGTAGAACAGTGGCCAAACAGTACAATCAGCCACTCCCTGTACAGCAGAAAAAAAAAAAAGGTATTTGACAAAGCAGAAAGGCAGCAAATGTAAGGAATGGTTTAGGAAACACATTCCTCCTCAGTACAGAGTTTCCCTCGAGGCAAGGCACACAGCAAGGCTACCCAGGGCATAAGATGAACAGTGCTGCACTTGAAAGACATTCAACATTTATGCAGATGCAACTGCCCAGTGTTACCAAAGCATGAGATAAACCATAACAGAAGCCAGGAAAAGAGCTTTCCTACAGAGGGGTTACCACATAATTAATCTGCGACGGAGGAAAGCACTACAGCTTGTATTGCTTAGTCTGGAAAGAGGACACTGCACTAGCTGGGGCTGACCTGGTACAGCAAGTATGTGTCAAAGTGTGAGTGCTGTTGCTACATTCCAGGGCAACGGAGCATCAAGAGATCTGGAAAAATTGCTGAATTATAAATATCCTGGACATCTCCCTCATATTGTGACACGCAGGCACAGCCTAGGCAATTATTGGAAGAACAGGAACTAGCAAAAGAAAGAAATAGCATGATGAAAATACAAACCAAGCTGGCAACTCTCTCCCCAATCTATACACATTGAAACAAAAATCCACAGAAAGCCATGGCACAACACTGAACCTTGCTTTTGCTGTTTCAAGTGTGGATAAAGCCTGAAAGAGTCTGATACAAGGGCAGGTAAAATATAACTCTCCAAGCTTGAGTTTTTCCCAGAGAAGCCTTTCCTTGCCCCTCTCCTAGCCATCTACATTTTTATTTTGATGAGCAATATCATCCCTTAAAGACTGGAAACAAAAGTGACCAGACAGAGAACAAGGCAGTCAGAAATCTTTGACGTGGTTCACTCTGGCCTCCCCGTTTCACGCTCCTCACACTCACAGCTTGCATTTCAGGAGGAATGGAAACTTCCAGCAGGCAGCAGCACAGGTAGGCATGCGCTGACCAGTGATTCACATGGCAGCTGTTTGAGGGAGTCTTTTGTTGATCATTAACCCAATATCCATTAGTGAAACATATTGCCACAGCTATTTCATACAAAGTTTTGTTCTGGAAGCAAAATGGAGGTATGGAACTGCCCCAAACTGATACCCTGAGGCCACATCCCTCTCATGGGGTTTGCTGTTACAGGTTCCTTGATCTGCTTTTCCACTGCAAAGCCAGAATGAAGGGTAATGATTCATTTGTAATTTCTGAAAGGCATTAAACAAGTTTTCTACACTTGGCACACTGAATGAGAAAGGATTTGCCTCATTGAGGCAGATAAGGAGCTCTAGGAATTGGCATTCCCAAAAGAAGGTTTTCTAGCTTTAGTTGTTTGTTTCAGAGAGCACATTTCAGGCTGGTTACCAACCACATGCAGGGGTGATGGTCTCTCTAGGTCTCTAAGGCTGCATTGCTAATTAGTGCTGCAGCCTTCTAGCCCTTCCAGGACAGTCAATTCACATACTCTCTTCCTTCCTCCCATGGAAGCACACTCAATGCTCTCAGGCTGAACAAACAGGGTTCATTTCTTATTTAGAACACAGTATACAGCAGTAAAAGTATTTTTAGCTTCAGTCGCATCTCCTACTACAATATGGGGCCTCCTTCAAGGCCTCCTCTCACCAGTGAAGTGCAATAAATTCAGCCAAAGAAAAGCCATAGTCCTGCCCTCTTGCCAGCTCAGCTACTTTCTATCAACAGGGAAAGCATCCGTTATACAGACTGGATATGCTATTGCTTATCTAGAACATCCTGTCCCTTCCATGCTTGCCTGCTCCTAATCCTCTGGTCCCTGTTTGCCTCCTCTTTGTTTGCTTCCTCACATCTGTAACTCCATTCCATTTCCTTGATCTTTTTCTCATCTCGGCATTATCAATTGAGCTATGTGGGAGACCCACGAAACGCACGTGAAAGTGACATCCATGAAGACCAGCATTTGTGAATCCTGCAAAACAATTCCCTTTCTTGCTCATCAGATTAAAAATACACCAAACAAGAAGGCTGTTCATCCACTGAACACAGGCACAACTGTTTGTGTAGTGGGAAGTGCCTTTCAAACCCAGGCACTAAAATGAGATGCTGAGTCCCACTGTATGGTACCAGAGAGATCGTGACGCCAAGGCCAGAGTTACGATAGCAATGAGAATCGTGTCTCGCGGCATGTGCACAAAGGGCAGAATATGAATAAACTGCAAGAAAACACAAAAAGCCTCTCATCATGCAGGGTAAGCAGCTGGTACTGGGGTGGGGTAACACATCCAGCCACCTGATATAATCACCTTTACAGCGCAGATTACTGATACAAAGTTACAGGCTGTTACAGAACAAGCAAGCAGATTGAAATGTTGGTCCTGGGCACTTCAAGGCTTCTGTTTTATGATATAATAAGCCACAGCTACTAAATAACTCCTGACCCATTTCAGAGTCAGCTGCAAGCTCAGTGCAGAGCCGGCAGCCCACAGAGGATGCAGAACATATCCTGTTTGAAAAAGGGACGCCACATACAGAGCCACATCCGTCTGTCCTCGCACGAATGAGACCTTAGAGCCAAGTGCAGGTAGATGCTGCAAGAGCTCACCATGCCAGGATTGTGAGCATACAAGCTGCCCTGAAGTCAGGGACATTTCTGATCCAAGGGAGATGCTGAGCATTCTCCTGAAACACTACCAGATGTAGCTTCCTGTAATAAAATAATAATAATAACTAGATCTGTACCTAACTCATTTATCTAGAAACTAGCACCAGAACAATGTGCCATTGGCAACTTACAGCCTATTAAAATACCAACCACTGTGCAGCAAGACCACAGGCCTCCTGAAGGCATGCATGAATTCCTCAGAAATCCAGCTACAAAGCTAGAGTCAACACCAACAGCAGCTCAAGAGCACAAAGAATAACCAGGCTGGAAACCATTCAGGTTTTCTCCTGTATTTCAGAAATAAATATCTTAAAGGGGAGGGCATCCCCTCCTCCTTCCTCTCGTCTTTAGCCAGAGCTGATGGTATTGCCATCCTGCAAATCAGTCTCAAAGTAAAACATTAATTCCCAATGAGTAATTTTTTGAACCCAGGGCTGCTTAAGTCACACAGATAAGGCTGTTGCTAAGAGTTAGCTGTCAAAGCAATGCCAGTTCAGAATCAGCGATGAGGGGGAAGTTTGAAAGCCATCTGTATCTGAACGTATTTACTGATGCTGTACACACAGCATATCAGTTACAGGGCTTTAGATTACAGCTTCTGGTCAACAAAGCAGCCCCTGCCTGAGCAACAGCAGGCACACCAGAGTCAGAGCATTAACAGAGACTGTTCCTTTACTCAATGAGATACAGTCCCTGCAGCAGGAAAGTTTTAATATAATTGCCCACCTTGCTACAGGTTCCAGTGTGGTGACTGGTGACTGGAAAGGGCAAGTCTGGCACAAAGCAAATCAATCCAAACCCAACTCTGCAGTCAGACCCTGCAGATGCCCAGAAATGGTGATGGAAATGCTCTGTAAACTCAAAGCACAGATTAAGATCATTTGTGTTAGGCACCTGACAGTGCTGTATCACTACTGCGCTTTTTCCTAACACCCCCAACTTGCTAGAGGTTAAACCTCACCCATGGCTTCTGCTCTCATAACTTTCACCTACATTTAGCAACACTGCTGGAATTAAATTCCTTTTTCTCATCTTTGTTCTCTTGCTTCTCTATATTTGTTTCAGAATACAAGCAGTGCAGATATTATGCTTTAATGTTATCATGAACAAGGTTATGTTTTATTGCAAATCATTTATAGAGGTTGTATTCAAATGCTTCCTCCACTAACATCCTCACAGCCCACTCCTGAGGCTGGAGCCAGGAAAGAAGTATGTTAGAATGTGAAGCTGCTCTGGAGCATTAAAACTCACTCCCTTGACCTGCATATTAAGAATATACATACACATAGGAAAAGTCTATATTTTCAGACACATTTGCAAGAAAACCACTTTTAAAATATGCCATCAAACCACATGCTCTAGCAGAGGATTGAGCCAAGCATACCTCATCCTAAAATATGGAACTGGGGGAATGGTTTAGAGCCACAACCAGTTCCTTCCTCTACTAATCCACAGCAATCCTGCTTAAATCAAGAGGCAGAACTCAGCAATCTTCTCCTTTCGTTATAGGTGGTTTTCTTCCCTCTTAGGGATACTAACTCTAAAAGAAACTATTTTGTTACCTAACCTTTGTTTTAAGGCAGATGGGTGAAGGTTTAGATCTGAACTGAGCTTAATCAATCCTTTTGTCTCTGATTAACCAAACAGTTAACGATTTTCCAGTCTGTAGTGAATTCAGTTACCCAAAGGATCCTGTAACATCAGGCACAGTGACTATATAAAGACAGTGAATTAGTTATTTCTAACTCTTGGCACCAAGAGCTACGTTTTGGAGATGGTACGACTTGCATCTCCCTTCACAAAGGTTTTGGAATCCTATGAGCAGGGCAATGCTTCTCCCTCTTTATTTACGTCCTAGAGGAATTTAAAAGTTGTGTATCCCACAAGGACATAATGATGCTTTGCATCTCACCAGATGAGGCAAGCAGGTAGCTTTAGGTCTGTACCTACATAAGGATGACAATGCCACACAGGGAGCGATCAGTATGAGGTGCCTCCTGTGTATCAGCATTTCCTTTGGCTTTCTGGATACAGCTTTACACAAAGGAAAAAAAAAAAAAAAAAGAAAGAAAAAACCTCCATGCAGTACAGGAAATGGCCTTTCACACTTACTTGGTTAAAAATTGCAAGGCTAAGAACATTCTTGGTTCAGGCTTACAGCACCAAAATACTTTGAGGCTGGACCACCCTAATAAGGTCAGCTCTTCCTAGACTGAGCCTGTACGCAAACAGCTGCTGGGGACAAACTGTGTTCTTGGGTTCAGACTGTTGCAGCATCAGAAAACCAAGCTGAAATGCTGCATGTGCTTGGAAAAGCACAGTCCGAAAGGAAATACAGCCAGAGGTGCCTTCAGAAGACAATGATGAAGGTGGGAAATGCCCTCAAAGTTGCTCCACTCATGCAAAACAGTATTTCCTCTAGAGTCAGACAGGAGCTTTCAGGGTACAATCCCTTCCTTCTCACTAGAATTACCAGAGAAAAACCGTTGGCACACTAACAGAACAACATAGGATGAGGTGTCAGGAGTCTGTGGGTAACACCTGGCTTTCCACTTCCTTCACATCATGTACCAGCAACACTCACTGCCAACACACAGCCAGAAATCAATCAGCAACAAGGTAGAGAGCATCTGGCTGTCAGTCAACATTAACTGACACTGTAAGCAGCGGGGGTCTGTGTGTGTAAATTTAATCAAGTCTTCCTCTTCTATAATACTCAAAGGTGTACATGTAAGTACTACATTAGCCTGTAGCTACAGGTACCCATTTGGACATCCAGGCCCCTGTCTGTGCCAATCCACTGGTCTGAAACCTCCTGATGAGCTTATCATATCATCTCTCTAGGAACAAAGACACACACCATCCCAAAAAAAGCTTCAAACTGGTACAAAATGCAGCAGCCCATCTGCTTCACAAAAACGGTTGCCATGAATACATCCCTACTGCTCTGTGCCTGCTATTTTTAAAGACACTTGGGAGGCAACTGAATTCACTGGTGGCTGTGCTATTTAAGTATCTGGATTAATACTATTCAGGGAATATATTGGGACTTCTATGTGAGGAAATAGAACACCTGCCTGGCTTACACCTGGCTCAGATGCATTTTCAGAAGACCAGCTTCTGTAATACAACTGCCATAAACCCACAGACGATAGATGCTTTTTGAGAGGACCACTGAAAACTGAATCAGGCAAGTTCTATCCTCAAAAGCACATGGAGACTTTACAAAGGGAGGGGAGACGATAAGCAAAAGCATATTTAGAGCTTCAGCTTTAGCCATTAAATTACCCATGGTTTAATGTGAGGCCTGAGCACAGTGAGGGTACCTATCTGCAAGAAAAAACAAACCAACCAGAAAACTCGAGAGAGGCAGATGCCCAAAGCTGAATGTGCTGACAGGACCTGGACCTTTTCCAGAGTGCCTTGGATTCCTATGAGCATTAAGTCTTAAAGCATTTCAGACAGGTTCCCCTCCAGCCAGGCAGCTCACACACAGCTCAGGATAGAGGTCCTGGCCCAACGTGTGCCCATCAGGCTGCAGCAGATACTTGAAGCCCAGGCTGAAGTGGATTTGGGACTGGGATGGGCTGATGGAGCTGGCAGTACAGTCTCTCGCTTCTGTACTACTCACAGGTCAAATAAACCCAGTGTCACCTAGCAACTCATTGGACATATCATATCTCCACCTCTCACCTACAGACATGTGCAAGCTGCCAAGCTGAGTCTATTTTGGAAATAACCTGAAATCAAATAATAACCTGAAAAATCTGTCTCTGGAGATTCTTGTATTCTCAGACAACACTTCTTCTTTCCATATCATGGGTCACTTCATTGAAAAAAAACCCCAACAAAACACTGATTTAATGTTTCTTATGAGGGGTTCCTACACCTACTTCTCCCCACTGTTTACAGACACCAAATGTCATGGGACACCTTGTTCAGATCAGTTCTCTGAAAGCTCTCATGAAGAAAGAGCTACCAGTCCGCTCAATCACAGCTGCACACCTCCTACTGCCACAGACTGCAGAAGCAGTCTGAATCGATTGCAGAGCAAACAGTAGACTTTTTTACACAAGCAGTTCACATAAAACGACCTGACTGACATTACAATCTCAAACAAAATTGGGTTTGGAAATGGTTGATTTCAAAGAAACAATCACAGAATCTCAGTGGTTGGAAGGGACCTCGAAAGATCATCCATTCCAATCCCCTTGCCAGACCAAGACCACTTAAAGTAGGTCACAGATCCTAAATAATGTACACACTTCTAACACCACATGGACACAACGTGTACTTTCCTTTAATCTTTTCCCCAGATCCAAAGAGTATCAAAAAGGCCACAGAAATTACTAAAGGAGTGTAGAGCAGAGCCAAAGCATAATCTGGGAGCCCCTCCACACGGATAACTCTTCATGGCTCCTGGAATTTCATCTCTCCTGAAGTTTCTCTAACTGCAACAGGGGAATATAGTTGAAAAAGGTCAAATGACTCAATACCACTGAGACCTGTAACTTCTCAAGAGGAACAGGTTTCCATGTGCTTTCAGTTAGAGTACAGACAGGTTAGGAGAAAGGCGGCAAACCCCACAGTCTACTTCCCCTTTGCTCGTTTATAAGCAATCAGGCTGGTGGAGAGTTATGTATGCATTTGGTTTAAATTACAGATGATTTGACTGCTGGAATACATCTGCAACGCGCTGTGCTGAGCAAACTGCTGAACCCCAGCCAGCTCAGAAAACAACCCAACACAACCCTAACGTCTGGCAGCCTCAGCAAACCCCAGCGCTGGCTCCTAGAAGCTGCTTTCAGGGATGAGAAGGAGAGGGAGACAGACGTTTCTCAGCACAGGCTTTTTCTGTGACACCCTCTAGTTCAACTCATCATATTATGACTCCAGGAAGCAGAGGGGTTAATTTTTTTCCAAGTTCACATACTGTTCGAATTCCTTAGATAAGCTGCTTCCACCAAACCCAAGGATCTAGCCTCAGGGGAGAACAAGGTACCAAAAAGCTCTTTTGATAGATTTTCTTCAAAAGAGAAATTAATTCAAAGTCTTCATTTGGAGGTGTTCTACACCCACGGCTTCTATAGACTTCAGAAGTGCACCATGCCTCTAGAAGAAAAGCCAAGCTTTGAGCTATGCCCTCCTATTTCTGTTTGCAAGACAGAAATGTTTAAAGCTTGTCTAATAAAACCTTCTCTCCTGAAATGAGAAAACTCAGTGTGTAGCACCACAAAGAGAAAACTAGATCAAATCAGGCTTTAGCTCTGGAATAAAGCAGTTAACAGCTACCCACAAACTAATCCTGTACCTTTAAAACTGAGCAGTCACTCAAGAAAGCAAAAAAACAAGTTCTGAAAGCAACTGAAGCCTTCCTTCACATCTTGAGGCAGAAAGCAAGCAAGTCCGGGCTGCTATGGAATTTGCGTTTGCATACTGCTGGTGATAATCTGTGTGCATGGTTGGAGGTAAAGCAAGTTTTTATTAGCAATTAGCAGCAAGAGCGGGGACAGACCTGCCTGAAGGAGTCAGAGAAATACCAATACACAATGGCAGAAAAACCTTGTAAAATGTGCAGCAAATAATCCCTATATGACAGATCATATAAAAAAAGGAGAAAATACCACAGCTACAGTCTTGGAGATAAAACAGCATCACTTCAAGGAAATAAACTGTGTCTTTTAACACTGACAACTTTGACTCTAGGCAGCAGTTTTTCCTTGCACAGCAATTTGCAATGCAAAGCAAGCTACTTCCACTCTTACCAAGAACAGTAATTCAGCAGCAAAGGGGGAGAGCAAAGTTGGAAAGCATTGATTTACTTAGACACAGTTTTTTACAGAGTTTCAAGTCAGGCATGAAAGCAATATAGCACAGGGTCTGAAATAGATTGTGAGAACTTCAGCAACCAGGGGAAAAAAAAGTGAGGATTTGATTTAATCTACAAATCCCAGTCCTTTTCAGGAAAGCAATCTCCTGCTCCCTCCCCATATCTCTGGAAAATTCAGTTCAGCTCTGATCAGCCAACACCACCCAGGCCAAGAACTCTCCAGCTATGTTCTTCCTCCACTCCCGAGAATGTTGTGGCATATGGGGCTCTACAACAGAACTATTAAAATCCCATCAAGGGGTAGGCAAGTGGTGGCCATATGCTAAACGGCTCAAATGAAGAATAACCAGGGAAAGCAGCACAGCCAGGAAGCAGTTCTGCAAATAGCTTCTTACCTGGTAGATAAGCTGGCAAAATCTCCTCCATCTAGAAGCCTGATTTTGCAGAACAGAACCCCATTCACAAAGGGGACAGCAGTCAGCTCTTCTAGAGTGAAACTTGTCTGAAACTTGAATTTCTTCTTCTTCATCAGGAAAGCCATGGGCAAATTCAGAGTGGAAAGCCCAGGAATTCCAAACAAGATCAGGGAGGAGTGGCTCAAAACACACACAGACAAGCAGAGGAAAAGCACTCGTTCCAGGAGTGCAAGAAGGGAGTAAATTCCAGTTCAGTTACAACGATGGCCCAGCTTCAAACGCACAATTCTCTTCTCTTTGGTGGTCGGATCTGGCTGTGGGGTCATCGCCACGGCAGGCTTCAGGTGAGGAGGAAGAGGTCAGATTAAATCTCTGCAACATCTCCAAGGGAAAACGGAGGGAAAGAATTGGCTCTCAGCTCCAGACCAGCAGGAGCTGTCCCAGTTAGAGGCTGCACTGCTCTGTCTTCAGCACAACTCCTCCAGAAAGCATCTCTTGAGGAAATCTTCAGTCTTCGCAGAAGCCTTAAGTCTGGGGGCAGCACATTCAGAGAGCTTCCAGTTTCTATCTCCTCCTCTTGTGCAACTCCTTGATACAGGTCTTCGGGTCAGCCTTTGGGAGGGAAATGAGTAAATTAGTCCCAGCCAGTCTTGGACTCCTCCTCCTTTAAAACCTGTTTGGATGGGTAATATTCAATCCACACTCATACCAGTCTTAAGAGGTATGGCCTCAATTAGTCTGGCCCCAACATCCTCTTTAGAGTTGGCTTCACTGTTGTCATCCCTCTCGTAATTTCTGCTTTGCAAAACGGCTAATAAAAAACTGCTCTATTTTCACTCATCATGTTTAGAAGCAGTTTACACAACAAGATCAGTCTAACTTGTAGCCTAATAACAGTAAGCAAAAGCTGCCTCAAGAAATGCAAAAATATGTTTCTTTCATGTATTTCCGACCAGCCCTAAGTGTTTGCACCTGTATCTTGTAAACAGAGAAAGCAGCACAGAAGAATAAAACAAAAACAAACAAAAAAAAGCAGCCTGCTCCAGATTACACAGAGTAACAAACGAATCAGGTCATCCAGCTGTCCAATAGCCAGGCCCACTGAGCATGCTGCCTTCCCCCAGTACCAGGTCTGCGCTAAGCTATGCTCCACACAGTGCAGTTTTAGGGCTGGAGACGGTAATTTCATTACTCATTTACACAACATCTAAGCCAGGGAAACAAGAGCTGATTAGCTGCTAAAAGGGACAAGGTTAGAAACACTGGTCAGTAAACAATCCTCATTGATACTCAGAATCACTGACTGCAAACACATGTAGGCAAAGCTCCTTCTGCCTGCACGGGTGTGTGGTTAAAGCCCCTCTCCTGCTCAGGTGAATCCAGCTGACTCTACCTGCTGTGCTGGGCCTGGGTACCTCCACTGAGGCACCACTCTCCTGCATTCACCTCAGAGCAGAGTGAGGGGGCAGATTTGTGACTGTTTCACAGCACCCACCTCCTCCATGAGCCATATCTGCCCTCTCTGTCCCTGCAACGAGCTGCTGAATGTCTGAGCCTGCCTTCCAGTCCCCTAGAATATGCACTGAGATGCAGATATATCTCAGCCCACCTCTGGGCCCTGTGGATCACACAGCAAGCTGCAGTGAGGTCATGGCCAGTTCTCTGGCAACCCTGGGCCACACACTGTGCAGTGGTCAGGTCCCAGCTTGTTTTCTTGAGCCATGCACTGAACGGCTGCCAGTTCTCAGCCTGCCTCCCAGATCTGTGAGCCACAGACTAAACAGCAGCCAGGTCCCAGCCCCTCTCTCTGCTCCAGGGGCCATGCACAGGCCTATGTCCGGGTCGCAGCCCGACTCTGGCCCCACGAACCATGCCCGAACCGCAGCCAGGTCTCGGGCTCCCTCCCAGCCCATGCACCGAGCTGCAGCCAGGTCTCAGCCCCCCTTCCCAGTCCTCCAATCACGATCTCACATACGGGATGTCTCAGCTAGCTCCCCAGAACCCTTCACACCCACCTGCGGCCCGGTGCCGGCCCGGTGCCTGCCCGGCCCTGCTCGCACCTCCAGCCTTCTCCTCGCACGGCCGCCACGGCCACCGCTGCTCGCCGCCACAGCCGCCTCTGCTAGCGCTACGCCAACTGCGCCCGCTACGCCAACGCCGCAGGCGGGCACAGGCAGAGCAAGGCCAACGCCGTGCTTCGTGAATACCAACCCGACACTACGTAACCTCCTCCTCCCCGGGGAGGGGGGAGGGGAGCGCGAGAGCGGCGCCGCCCGATTGGGCAAGCAGGAAGGAGACGGGACGAGCAGAGCGGCCTTTGATTGGTTGCTTCGGCGCGGGGCGGGGAACAGGACGCCGGGGATTGGGGGCGGTGGCTGTCGGTTTGAGCAAGACCCGCCTCCTGGCTGAGGCGGTGGGCGGGAAGTGTGTGTGAGGGGTCTCTGCGGCGCTCTCGGCGTCGCCTCAGCCGGGCTGGCGGCGGTCTATTGGCTGCCTGGCCAGGCGTGTGGCTGCCGGGCAGGGGGGTTCCTTGGGTCTTCCCGCCCCCTCAGGACGACCCACAACTCCTCCGCAGTTGCGAGTTAGAGCTCGAGTTGCAGGGCTGCAGAAAGCTGGCTGAGGGGTGGGCACATCCTGGCCCCTGGAGCCTGTACGCGAGGTGTGAACCTGCCTGAGCTGAGGCGGTGGGAGAGGCTGCTCTTGACACACGTCTCGCTGTGTCCTTACCAATGCTGCCGTTTGATAGCCAGGATCCCTGGCCCCATCTTTGTTCTAGTGCCTGCCCTGCTCAGTCAGCTCCTGGTGACATCTCTTCCAGCAGGTACGTCACACATGCTACAGACACACTTGTACCCCACAAACACAATGATGTGGTCACTGTCCTCACTGTGCGCCTCTGGGTACCACACAGCGGACTGTGGATCTGTCTGACCGGCAGCATCTGGGCTGGCTGGCCTGACCCTGCATACCCCTGTGGGCAGCACAAGGCAGTGTCAGGAGCTGGAGGCTCACCCTCTGTATGAGAGATGTGACAAACAATTAAACACATCTCTTCATCAAAATGGCTCCCTGATGTTATGTGCTGCTTCGCGTCCTGTGCTGTGGTTGGGATCCCTGGTTAGGCAGGATTCCATTGTTTAAGGGCAAGCAGAACAAAATGTCGCTCCTTGTCCTGAAGGAGTCTGCAATCACCAACATGATTTGCCTAGTTTTTAAAGTTAGGGGTGTGCCTAAGTCTCTGTGGCAGAGAAGCTGAGGCTCATATGGGAAGGACTTTTTCCAAGGCTGATTTGCATGTCTGGCAAAGTTTGGATGAAAGCCTAGGCCTAGGAGTCCTTGCTCTCTTTGCCAGGCTTTGATGCCCAGAGTCCTTGCCTTTAATCTTTGCCATCTATGCAGACAATATCAAGGCTATCAAATAATTCTATCACAATGTGAGCCTTTAAAAAAAAAAAAGTCTGCTAGGAAAAGTACATGTCAACGTGCTTGGCTAGAAGTTAAAAACTGCATTAAGCCCAATGCGTTTTTACGATCCTTGCTTACCAGGCTAAGCACATCCACAGATTTTGGCCCAGTAAAACATTTACTATTGGTATAGTGAAACCATTGAATGAGGCAGTAGTCTCCTGGGTGTTAGTGACGGCTGCCTTTAAAGGTAGAGCTTGAATTGTTCTATCAATTAATGTCTGGTGTTTTCAAAGCCTTGAGATATTGCTAAAGATGGGCTGTGCTTTTTTTTTTTTTTTAATTTTCTTCCTTTCTGTTTCTCAGTTTATCGGGAAAGAGCTCAGCCTGCTAAATATTTCATATTTGCCAAGCTGTGATACTGGAATGCTGGAAGCATCTGAAGAATCCAGACCAGTCCCTCACACTTCTCGTTCCTGGAGCTTACTGCTTTCCTTTCCATCACTAGGTAAAGGACAAATGATCTGTTTGTAGTGTGGGAGGAGGCTGTGTGCTATCTGGTATGATTCACTCTGATAAATAACCTCCTTGGAGGATTTCTTTTGTTTATAGCAACAGCCCCAAATGCTAAAGTTTATAGAGATTTTAATCCTCGCTGTTCTCATGCGTATTTACTCTGCAGTTTTATCGGAAACATCTCTTGAAAACCTCAGTGTTTTTATAATTAATTGAATAATGTGACTGATGTTAAATATAAACGGATTTGGAAAAATGCCCAGTGAGCTGCTGAACAGTGTGTAATATAGCAACCATAGCTGGATTCTCAAGGGTATGTATATTTTCCTAACAAATGCAGCCTCGTGACTTGGGAGATTAAATCTTTATTAGTTCAGAATTCACCCTGTTGATTTTTCAGTGTTTACGCTGCATAATTGTTTCTGGACAAATTCATGTATTTTAAAGGGACAGTGCCCCTCCAAATGTGTGCCTCTGCTGATCCCAGAGGGAGTGAGTTAGTCTGAGCCCCACAGAGGAGATGTGGGTATAGGGTGTCTCTGTCCACCCACCACCCCACTGGCTTTAAATAATTTTCTGGTAAGAGTCCAGTCCACTCACTAATGGGCCATGTGGGTGTGAACAGGCTGCTCTGATATATGTTGATTCTGCTGACCCCAGGCTCAGATGCTGTTAATTTGTTTTCTGTGACCTTGCCAACCTTACCTCTGCCCCATGAACCTCAGCCATGTCCTTACTGCGTGCTCTCCCTGTCTGAAGCCTTTCCTGATGACACTCCTCACTGCTGCCACTACTTCCTCAACTTTTGCTGTCTCAGGGCATCCTCATATCAGTCTGGGATAATTTATCAGTTTGGCCACTCCAATTAAGTCTAGGCCTCACCTCTGCTATCACTGGAGGTGTGTCTTGATGGCCAGGGCTGGGATGTCTATGCTTGGCTCGCCTTGGGAGTGAGCAGGAACAGAGATGGCTTTTGTTGCCTCCTCCCTCCCCTCTTTGAGGACTAAGATAAAGCAGCAGGAAAGTAACAAGGTAAGATAAATTCAGAAGGGACAAAACTGAGTGAGGTGAAGTGAGATAGGTTCTGTAACACATTTGGTGAGGTGTCAAATTCTATTAACCCAGGGGAATCCCAGATATGTGGGCAAGTTATCAAGCCCTGTGAACTATATCATCAGTGTTTTCCTCTGGAAAACATCACACTCATCCATTTGTCCTAGCAGCCAAATGATTAAAGTATGAAAACGAAATTATACACATTGCTGCAACACTGTAAACACGCTAGTGGCTCTCCTCTGTTACCCCTGTAACCTCTGTTATAACAGCCTTAATGAGCTTTCAGCCTCCTCATCCAAAAGAAAAGATTATCACAGTTCTTTTCATTGCTGGTGGCCAAGTACCTGCAATGTGCCTGCTCTGAGGAGCTGCTCTGCAGGTGGAGGCCTTCCCCAGAGCTGGGAGGAGGCAGACCCAGGCTGGGAGCTCCCAAAGTGGGGCAGGGAGTGCAGGCCCCCAGGGCAGCCACTGTAGCAGTGCAGGCTGATGGAAACCCTGTAAGAGGAATGGTACCCATCCCCATGCCATAGGATTATCTGATGGTGTGGAGTGATTCTAAGCTTGCATATTCTCATCTTAATTTAATAACAGGCTGCAAGCTCTACTTTGATCTGCTTGTGTTTTTCACTAGCTCCATATTTAACTCATCCTCATAGAGGCCAGAACTGTTTCACTTTCTGTGCTAGGCTGGGTTTCCTGTTGAATATGCAGAGGACGCATCTGCATGGTGGGTTTCTGGCCTGCCAGGATGGGGGATCCTGTTATCCACAGAGAAAAGGGGAGCACAGGCATCTGGAGTCAGTGGATTCCTTTCCCAGACATGTGGCCAGACCTGAAAATCCAGCTGCCTGGCTTTTTTTGTTTACTGGTTTCCATGTCTGCTTCAGTATGTCCTGGGAATGTGTGAGAGGACTCTCCACTTCTTTTCCATGAGACTTGTAGGTAGAACTGGAGTTGGTTTGTTCCTTCCAGAATCTGCAGACTGGAACCTGTTTTGCCTCGAGACTTGCTGTGTTTATGAAGCTTTATCCTGTGTCTGTATCCCAGGTGCTGCCTTCAGCGCTCTGTTGGATGAGAGACTTGCTGGTCACGGGCTCTCCCACTGCTCCCATGCTTCTGGCTGTAACCCCACAAGTGCCGTTGTAACACCAAACACAGCAGAAACAACTGTTTGTGGTTCTCACTTGACACAGCAACCCTTAATTTGGGATCTCAGGTAGCAGAGGTAACAGAAACTGTCCCTGCTGGGGCTGTGCTTTTGCTGTGGGCTAATCACCTCACAGGGCTGGGACCCAATGGTCGGTCAGCCAAGTTTGCAGCTGATACAGCTTCATTCCTGCTCACAAAAAGCAACCTGGAAGCTGTGATGATGATCTGTGTGAAGTTTCTTGTCAGATGCTTTCAAGAAAGACAGAGACTTCAAAATACTTAAATTTTCATACTTGTACTCTTAGGACCTGCTGGCAATAAACACACCGAAAAAACCCAGAAGAATGCCAAAACAGGCTTGACAAACTTTAAAAACATGCTGGAGGAGGCAAAGGTAATTTGGGTGAGTGTGCAGGTGACATCACTCTGTCCCTCAGCAGGATCTGCACCCAGAACTGCCATGTAGCTCTGGCAGTGCACTGTTCTTGACGGATACCAATAATTTATGTGTTATCGTCTAAAAAAATCTGAAAACCTGTCCTTTGCTTATAATCAAAGAATTCATGAGGGTTTTTTATCTCATGCCTGCCCCTTCAGTTCTGTAATGAATTCATCCCAGACAGATGTGAGCTCCTGTCATCTCAGTGTCCTCTGCCTGTGTTTGTGGGAAGCAGAGGGACCCAGTTTGTGTTCCCAGGCATTTTGACTTTTTGAGGTGTACCAGTGTTCCTCCTCAAACTTGAAATTTCTTCCTCTCCAAGATTCTCAGTCTTGAAAAAGATTCATCAGTGAGAGGAGTGAGCAGGAATGCAAAGAGTCACTTCTGGGACCACCCTGTCAGGGCCCTGCAATGCGAGGCTTTGCTATTGCTCGGCATCCCTGTGCCTTGCCCCGATGTGCAGTGCCACCTCCTGGAAAGCTGTGCTGGAGCTGCACACATCACAACGTGAGTTTTCCTCCTGCAGCAGCCAGTGGCGCTGAGGGCAGTATGGGCACTGCCCTGAAAGCTTCATCTCTCACCCACCGAGAGTCCCTCAACAAATTTCTCTTCCTCCAGTAGGCTCTAAAGATGCTGCCTGCTGGTTGCCCTCACCTCCGAGGTACCCCATGGTAGAACCCCTCATAGCTCCATCCCACTCTGGATGCTGGATACAAATCGCTAGGTACAAAGAGACCAGCAGAGGACCAAAAAAGATCATCTACAGATGATTCTCCTCAGCTTCTATTCTGCTTGGCCACTGCTTCCCTGTTCAGTTGAATACTCTGCATATGCATTCACTCTGTAACTGCCTTGTTTACCTCTTCCTCCTGGTTTTAAGTGACCATTTTCTCTCTTCCTCCCCAAATCTGATGACCTCCTCATGAGCAACAACCAAACCCCTCATCACAGTGGTCACCCTATATTTAAAATGTTGCCACATCTTCTTAATGAGACAAAAATGTACACGGAACTTGCACCCGAATGCTGGTGTCTTGACTAATCTCTATATTTATCCTGAAAAGACAAGAAAAATGGGTGGTTCCGAGGGCAACACCATTACTCCTATGAAACAGTAACACAGCTTAAGTGCTTAGTCACTGAAAAAAATGCAGATTGCAACTGAAAGCCAAAGGCTGGTGCTTCATCTGTCATTTTAGGCTATTGTGACATCTGAGCAGCTGGGAGCTTAGTATCCTTCAGTAATGTCACATACAGTGAAGTAACTGTTGCTCCTAGAGAAAGGTGTGATTTGGAAAAAGACCAGAATTATGGAAATATAAGGGCCACAAAGTTCACAAATAAGAGAGAAAGCCAACGTGGCTGTTCTCAGCTTGCTTTGGCCCTTTCTCAGTGAGGATTCTGTGTTGCAAACTTGGCTTTGCCCCGGAGAAATCATCCTGAGAAACTGAACCAGCCCCTTTACCAAAAATGTAGTTTTTAATTAAAATTTGTATTTGTAAAGGCGAGATTGTTACACAAATGAGGTAAACCAACACACAGGACAGAGTTTTCACTTTAAAAATAAATCTTGAGCAATTGATTTGATTCCATGAAGTCTGAGGAGAAGAGTCAGGTGAGTGTTATTCACGTGGTGAGGGGCCAGGCATGGTGGGAAGATGCAGCTGATGCCACCTTGACTCAGCACAGAGCTGTCAGTGCCACAGGGTCAGGAGTCTTCCAGGGGCCGAACTCTTCTCACGACCCCATCCTCCCCCCTGTCAGACCAGAAGATAAAAGCAAAAGCCAGAGACAGGCAGCAGCAGCCCCTTCACCTACAGCTCTACCCAAGGTTCCCACATCAGCATCCCTCCCTAAAAGGCTGTGTCAAGGTTTAATTTGATTGTGCAAATTGACTCCCTCATCAGTTGTTGCTCACCACATCGCAGCCCTCGAGGAGATTTAACAGCAGCAAACAGCAGCTCTGGAAATGTTCCATTTCAAAAAGAATACCTGACAAGCAACAAGCCCATTACATGTGACACACTTTGCAGGGTACAGGGAGAAGAGTTATGTGTCCTTCTTTTTCTTTCATGCATGTACAAGTGGACCTTTTGATCAAAAAGTTCATGAAGTTACTGCAAGTCTGTAAGAATCATGTTCACCATCCTGTGAAATTAAGCTTTCTCATTAAGGACCAAGCCTCACAGCCTTTAATGCCTCAAAGAGCAGAAAAGTGGCTGCAATGTTGTTTTATCCCATATAAAAGTAAGAAAATAGGGAGGTGAACCTTGGCCCTGTTTCTGAGTGCCACTGGCAGCCAGCTCACAGCCAAACAACAGCCGTACTCACTTCCAGCTCCTACCAAGCACAGAGCAAATTGCACCACCTCCAGCAGAAGAACCAAATCTCCAAAATTCCTTCCCTTAGATCAGTGCTGGACAAAGTCCTCAACATTATGGATTCCTGTGTGGCTGAAGCTCTGCAGCCCAGGTCCAGTTTGATAGATTAAGGTCTTATGAAGGTGACAAACTATGCAGAGATGGAGTTTCATCTGTTACACCTACCCAAGCCAAACTCATCCAAGCCCTTGTGTACAAACTATGCTGAGGCAGATAAGACATTACTGTCCTGGGATACGTATGAGAGCATCTGTTAACTAAGACAATATTTTCATCCCATCTGCCAAGTCTGTAATGAACTTTCATGACCACACAGAGAGCATATGAGGTGAACGCGCTATTAAACTGCATGGAGGCTTGGTGCTGGTCTGCATGGGCTGGATGTCCCACTCCAGAAGTGGGATCCATACCTCTCCCTGCAGGGAGAAGGTTGTACCACAGCTGGTACCATATTTCCAGTAAATGCATTCAACAAAGAGGCAGAAATGCATTCACTACTGTGCACTACAACTCATGGTAACTGTACCTTGGCAGCTGCTGTACTGTGATATGGCAACAAGACTCTCCACATCAGAAGTCAGTTAAAGGCCAGAGATCTTCAGAGAAAGAGAGAGGTGTCACATCCTGCAGAGACTTTTTCCAAACAAATAAAAAAATAACTGTCTTGTCTTTTAATAAACCTATCCTTTGAGGGACTAAAGCAGCCAATGTTAAGTTTCTGGTCTATTACACATCCTGCTATAGTTCTGAAAAGGCAGATTAGCATAAGATTAGTGGAGAAAGAAAGCTGTTTAGGCTGGACAAGGCTCCCAGGCTAGCCATCTGACATTGCCAAGAGCTAGCACCTCTTGCTCCCCTTGCCCACTGCCAGCACGGACAGGGTGTTTTCCAAGAAAGATGTCCCATCACAGTTTCTTTCATTGGATCATGCCATCTTGCTGCCCTGCCTGGCTGGGGTCAGTGGTGACTGATGGACTGGGTGTATTGCTCTGCAAAAATCGACGGAAGTCCTTAATCATGGGGCGGAGGACCTGGATGAGGGCACTCAACGCCGCCTGTGTTCCTTCCATGGCTTGAGCCTGTCGCTCCTGGGCGCACGCCTGCACCTCCTGAGAGCGACGGATCATCTGAAGCAAGTCATTCTGCTGCTCCAGGTGCTGGGCAATCTCCTTCACGTGCAAGTTGGTGACTCGTTGCTCTTGTAAGAGCTTGGCTGAGTTCAGAGCGATTCGGCTTTTCAGCTCCTGGGGTTTCGCAGACACTTCGTGTTGATGTGCCATCATCTCCAAGGGCGCTTCTGTGGTGACTGTGGTGGGGGCTTCTGTTGTGCAGTACTCCACAACTCCGTCCTCCAGACTGTGGTAAGTCGTCTCTGCAGGAACTGAGAACAAAGGAAAGGGGTAAGAAGTAGCTGCGATACAGGGATTTTTATCTACAGGACTATTCAATGAATATCACAGGAATAGTGCCTGTTCAGTGAGATAACATACAATGAACAGCAACGCACAAAACAACCTTTTTAATTCTACTCCACCCTCATTTGAGCTTCCTTCTAGGCTGTACAGTCTGAAGGAACACAGCATGCCTTATCTGTCTAGACAAAACCATTTTTCAGCCTCCAGTTCAGAACAATCTTTCCACGTGGCATTAACCAACACATTTAAGGGCAAAGACAAGCCCAGAATGGCACTTGTCAGGAGGACAGTTGCACTTCGGGGGCAAGACACGGGAATCATCGTTTGGAAAGATTTCTCTCTCTACTTTTGATCCCAAACATGGGAAATCAAAGAATCTGCAAGGTGCAAAGGATACTCGCTTCCCTTGCTCATACGGCCAAGCCCAGCTATCGATGCTTTCAGTACGTGCATATCTTGCTGCTGCTCTACAGCACTAGGACATATTAAGAACAGCATTTTCATTACAGAGATGTGGAGGCTTCTTTTAGCTGGGGCTTTCCCCAGACAAGGCCCAGGGCTTCCTCGCAAGTGAGTATCAGGGTTCCCAGTATGACCTTCCAATTCAGGACAGAGCATCTTCAGCAGGCACGGCACTCACTCTGGGTCAGGGTGACTGTGGTGGCTGATGCAGTGATGGGTATCTCGGTACCATCACCTGCGCTGCAGTCCCCGCTCGGTAAACTGATGATGGTGGCTTCTCCCAGCAGGTTGCAGATGCGTTGCTGCATGGGAGTGAGGATAACGGGGGCTGTCGCAGCGCCCGTTGGGTCTTCACTCTCCGGCCCATTGCCATTACCGTTCTGGCTGTCGCCTCCCCCTTCCATGGCAGCCCGGACTTGGGCCACTTTGCGTCGCACCTCGGTCTTGAGGTCGGACCATTTCTTCTTGACCTCAGGCAGCTCGCGGTGGCAGGTGGCAACGGCATTGACGCGGCGCAGGATGTCGTGCCAGGCAGCGGCCTTAGCGGCGAGGGGCACGCCTGCGTTGAAGTGGTTGATGAGGAGGTGCTTGCCTCGCTCCAGCTCCTCCACGATGATCTCCACCTCCCGCTCTGAGAAGTTCATCTTGCGTTTCTTGGCTGGAGGTGCCGGGGGGGACGCCATGGCCACGAGGGGGCACGGAGCAGGGGCACTGGGGACACCTGTAGGCCAAGAGGGCCTGGCCAGGCCCAGGGGGCCCTGGGGGAGCCTGGGCAGAGCCAAGGGAAGGCAGGGCCCCCCCAGCCCCGCTCCCTCCCGGGGCCGGGGCCAACAGAGGGGCCCGAGGCCCCTCAGGGCCCAGAGGTGTTCAATCCCCCGCCCCGCTCCCCCTGTGGCACCGCCAACGGTACGCAATTTGCGTACCACGGCCACCCGACAAGCCCAGCGCAACGGCCTCCACCCTGCGACACTGGCGTAATGGCTTCCAGAATCAGCCCCCTTTTCCTGCCTCACCTGATTGGCCAGCCCGCCTGCCCGTCAGCCTCCCGCCACCAGCGCCGCACTGTCATTGGCCAGCCCGCCTGCCCATCTGCGGGCCGAGAGGCGGCCCCGCCTCGCCGCCTGTCCGCGGCCACTGCGCCTGTGTGAACTCATGGGCGGCTGGGCCCGCCCATGGATATCGCCGCTCTGCTTCCATTGGATGCTTCTCCCGTCCATCAACACAGCGCGCCTCCCGCCTTGGAGGCTACCGGATACATGCCGCGTCCGTCAAGCTCAAACGGCTCCCAGCTCCCGACCTGATTGGACACGTTGTAGCTTTATCCCCGCCTCTCCCAGGGGCCTAACCAATGGCAGTGCCCGGACCGGCGCGGACGATGTTTCCTTCCGATTGGTGGAGGGCAAGGCGTCCCTATGACGTCAGCGCCCGCCCGCCCGGCGGCGGCGCGTGGGAGCCGGGGGCGTGGGCGGGGGCGGGGGCGTGGGCGTGTGGGTCGCCGCCGGCGCGCGGGCCGCTGCCATTGGTCAGCGCCCGGCGTCACGTGGCTGCCGCGGCGCGTGGCGCGAAGGCGGAAGCGCTCCGTGTCGGCGCCTCGCGGCGGAAGCGCCGCCATTTGCCGGCGTCGGCGCGCGTGAGGAGCGGCGGGCGGTGGGACGATGCCGGGGGCGCGGCGGTCCTTGGCCTCCCCGGTGGTGAGCGGCGTCCTCTGCCCATGCGGGTCCCTCCGGGCCGCTGCGGCCGCCTCGCCTGGCCCGGGGGCGGAAGGTGGCGGCGGCGGGAACGCGGCTCCTTGCGGGCGCTCTCTCTGCGAGGCCTCGGAGCAGGACCGGCGCCTCCGCGCCCTCTTCCAGAAGCTCGACGTGAACCGCGACGGTGCGCTCTGCATCCACGACCTGGCCGAGGGCCTGGGCCGCCTCGGGCTGCACCGCACTGAACTGGACCTTCTGGTGAGCAGCAGCGGCGGGTCTGGGGGGGTTTGGCCCCGTGAGCCTGAGCCGTGTCGGGCTCCGGACGCGCTTCTCGAGCCAGTGCGGGAGCGTCCGGCCGCCCTCCTCATCCCGCGCCGTGTCCGTGTCCGCCCCGCAGCGTTGCTCCCTCTCCGGAGCCCGGCTCTGTGGCGCGGAGCTCGCCCGCCCACGGTTTTCTCGGGAGCGGCATGTGGGCTCCGAAGACCCTTTAGCTGTGCTTCGGCCGGGGATGAAGACGTACCACGTTAGTGGCGGCAGCGGGCACTTGCTTGTTGCATGCTGGCGCTTGGCATCCAATTACCTTTCTGGTGTACGGCCATCCGGGCCCTGGCTGGGAGCTCGTGCTTGTGTGAGGGGAGACACTGCTGCTCTGCACTTGAAAGAGGTTTAAGCATTTTTAGGTATTTGCCTGAAAGCAACCCTGCTGACTTGAACCCAGGAAGATTCGACTTGCTTGCTACCTGAAGGCATGTGTGGTATTAACTGCAGAAATTTTAGATTGAAAACGTATTGCTTGGATAGGGAGAACCATAAAGAAAATCCTTTTTCTCCAGGTTCAGTGACTAGGAAGCTTGCATGATTGCTTAAATATGTAAAGGATTTTTTGGAAGGGGTAGGTGCAGCCAGGTTGTTGTGCAGTTCTCGTTGCATCATTGTGTTTCCTTATGTTACTCTGCCTGGCACCATGTTGACTCAGATTTCTTCCCCAAGATGGCTTATACATGCTAAACTCCCTTGTCTGTTATAAGAGGAGTATAAAATACCTTAAAATGTAGGAAGGTGTCTGTACAGTTTGCACATGGAGTGTATAAAGTGTGCAGCACACTGACCTTCAACTTCAGCACTGGGAGCTGTGCCCTTTTGAGGTCAGGCAACTCTTTGATGCTGTACTCTGAGGATTCCAGGCTTCAAGGTTCAGTGTTGCTCTGTTTAACTGTAATTAGTGCAATTTACATCTGCATGAATTTGTGTAATAGGCTTGTCCTCAGCACACAGTTTCTTCCTGCCTGGGTACTCTTATGCTGAGTATCTTGGGAAGATAGTAGATAAACACATGGGTGCAGTCAGAGATGTGCTGCCTCAGTGCTTCAACTCTGCAGGAAGGAAGAAGAGTTTAAGGATGACTTCTGAGTCACCAAAAAGACATCTAATTTAAGTGACAGTTCCTATTCTCTCCCTATTTGGGGAGTGGTGCCCCAGTTTGTTGGATAACTGCATGCATCCTTTCTAACTTTGAATCTCCAACATCTTAACTTCTAATGTTTCTTTTTGGTTGGCATCTTCCTTGCTGCTGTAAAACACTGAGAATTCTTTGGCAGTGGCTCAATCTTGTGAGTTGTGCTGCTTCTGAAAATAACTTCAGTGCCATGGTGATTTTCTGCCCTGTGCGTTTGGGTAATGAAATCTGATTATACCCTATAAATCACCTGTGCATGCCCTGTGAAATGCTGACCTGCTGCCACACATGAGTGCCAAATCCTTTACCTCTGGCAAAAGTCTCCCATCCTCCAGAACGTTCTGTGCTTACTCCTGCACGCCTGACTCGGGTTTGCATTCTCTTTTCTTCCTGGGCATGTTATTCAATCCACTCTGATATTCTCCAGGCTAGGAGAATGCACCATCAACCACAATGCATCTTTTACTTCCCAGCAGATAGTTTCTCTGTGGGACTGGCAGAAAGGAACCGTTCTGCAGGGACCGGAACAGCTGTGCCGGAGGGAAGTGCTGTCTGGATGCTGCTTCACAATCCTGTCTTTCTGCTGAAGCCCTTGTCTGTCAGTATTGTTCCTCAGCCCTTTGCTTCCTCTGCCTGTCCTTCCGCCTCGCAGGAAGCGGCTGGCTGGATGAATAGAGTTTGCAAAGCATTGTCAGTGCTGCAGAGCATCCCCTTCAGCCCTGCACAAGGCGTCTGTTGAGAGCAAGGATGCAGAGTTCAAAACTCAAGTTCCAGTTAAACGTGTGGGAACAGTCCTTGGAGAGCTGGCTGGAAAACTTCCCTGTTGTGTATTTTTTTTTTTTTTAGGGAATCAAATAAACTTCCTGTTTCCCAGGCAGTTCTATTAATAAGTTATTCTGCCCTATCCTTAGCTAATAATGGCACCTTGACATTTGGGGTAACTGATGTGAAGTCACACTCGAGCAAATGCTTAGCTGTCATGGTGAAAACCTTTTTGATGTATCAGATGTGGTGTTTGGAGGCCAGTTTGGACATAAATCACATGGATTGCTTGTGATTAGTAAATTACTTGGTGGCTCTGGTGTGTTTTATTTTTTCCTTCCATCAGTACATTTGATATGGGAGTTAACTTCTAAACTTGGGGAGACAGATGGAGAAAATATTAGCCTGGTAATGTGAGGTTATCGCCAATCTTGGCTGCCAGTTGCTAATCTCTTTGCGTCACTAGGCTAAAAGTTCTTGTGGTAACAATAATAGTTTTGGGCTGTAACTTGAAAAGAAAATGAGCAATATTTTGGCTCCCTCAAAGCTTGAGAGTTCTCACTGAGATAAAACCCTTTGTAGCATTCTTGGGAAATTGCTGCCTTCTGTTTTAGAGGCAGCTTTCTGTGGTGAGGAGAGAAGGGCTTGTACTTAGATGCCCTTTAAAGTGGAATTTGCTTGTGTAAACAATGCATTTTGTTCAAATCCATGCTGTTATCTTTAAACCATTGGACAAGTACAGCATGCCAAGTCAATGAGCCTTCTAAAGAAACACAGGTTTGCACTGGTTAGCATGAAGCAATTCACATACTTCAGTTTGCTTGAGCAATAAAGTGATAACCATGTGAAGAATTTTTAAAACACATTCTTCTTGTACTGAGTAAAGGGATAACTTTTATTGCTAAGTTACATCTACCTCTGGAATATTTATTCTTTGGTTACTGCTACTTTCTGACTTCCTTCATGAAACTATTTGTATAGTCTAAGGGAACTGGAAATATGCACTAACTGGCAATACGGGAGTTGAACCAGAGCTATGTTTTCTACTTTGTATCTGGAGATGTCCTATTGTCAAAATTGTGTAGTGGTGGTATCTATGGATTTACTAATATAACTGCATTCCTACTGATCCTGATGAACTGCAGGGCTGGAGTGCTATTCTAAAACCTCATCTCTGCTGCTGAAGTTTCAGACAGTTTGAACTGGTGGAATTAATTCCAGCTGTCCAGAGACAGACTTAAGTGGTGAATTTTGTCTACAGCCATCCTTTCTGTGGTGGTGCTGAGCATCTTCTGATGGACTAATTCTCTCAGCCTTAAGAAACAGCAAACCTAACTCTTGTCTCTTCTCAGTTACAAGTGTCTGGTTGCTTTGGCTGTAATGGTGATGACCTCCTTGGCCTTGTGATATTTCTTCTCTCAAGTTCATATATGTGACTGCTTATTGCCCCCTTGGTATCAGCTTCTCTGTCTGAAACTACATCAGTTCCCATTCTGCTGAAATCTTCACATCTGCTTTCACCACATTTTTCTTAGCCTGGTGTCTCCTCTTTCATCTCCAAGTTCTAGCTGTTTATGATTTAATTATTCCTTTCAGTCTCTATTTCTGCAGCTCTTTTACTCCCCAAGACTTTTAAATACTCTGTACTATACTACGCATAATGTACTAAAATTCTCAGCAGCTGCAAGGGGCAGAAGAAGCAGGGAGTCTTTTCAGTGTGATGCTTTTGCCTGTTTTCCATCTGGAAAAGGATGACCTGAGTTTTTATTGTTACAGAAATCAGTTTTTTATAAAAAGGGCAAATTTCTGATACTGTTCTGTAACCTCTACTGGAATATCTCTCCAAACCTATATACATCTAGGTGCAATGTCTGTGGTTTGTGTATCTTCAGTCCTGCTGGGGCAGTAGTGGAGCTTTTAGCCAGGCCTTCGTAACTCATCATGAACAGTTGTGCAGCACAAGGTCATATCAAACAAATGAAGCAGTCTTACAGTTTCAAATTCCAGTTGATGCCCTTCCTTCTACTGAAAGGTGTTTGCCAACAGCTTCTCAACCACCCATCTCCTCACTAATCCCAAAGGGCAAAAGTGGGTACACTGAACCAGTTTAACACAAGGTGAAACTGCTGTCAATAGTGTGCTGAATAACTCCATACATTTATGTGTGTAAAAACATCTAGGAAAATAAATCCTCTTTGCTGGGTCTGTAGGGAGTGGAGGCCTACTCTTGCTCTTTGTAAATGATGAAATGTGTGGTTTGATGAGGGCCCTGTTCTCATGCACTTGGGAAAGAGCAGAACTGTAAGTCAGTAATTTAGTTGTAGATAAAGCCTTTAAATTTGTGGTAAGTGGATAAGTTGGTGTGAGTTCTGGATTCTGTTACTTTCTCCAATTTAGGCATGCTAAAGATGTAAATGAAGTCTAAAGAACTCTTTGTAATCAAATGACAACTGCTGCAAAAACTTTGAGAAGAAATACAGGGATTGGTTTTGGCACAAGGGAACTTCTCAGCACAGGGTGTGTTATTAATACACTTGGCCAGCAGCTCCTAAAGTGGGAGCTTTGCTGGGCTGGAGGGTGTGCGGGGACACTGAGTGTCAGGGGAGACCGGCTGGCACGCTGCCTGCCTGCCTTTGTCACTCTGCCTGGACCCAAGGGTCTTACGGGGAGGGCGGGGGGGAGGGGGATGCTGGAGACTAGGGAATTTCACACCTTAATGGTGAAAGTCTTTACTCAAACTTGATCTCTGGTCGTCAGACCTGCCTTAATGTGACTAATGCGTGAAACTGGCAGTGCATGTCCATGCAGTGTCCGAAGGGGTAGATTGGAAGCGAGTTTAGATGCAAGTACATACAAGAGAAACTGGCTCTTGCATAAATTTACTTGGTAAATAAACAAACAATTGTGGATTAGGCAAGTGTTGATTTATGTTTGTGCACATACAGGACCAGGTTTATTACCTCTGGAGAGATGCAATCTTGGGATGTTCTTCCAGGATTGTTTTTCTGCCTTATCTTGCAGCAACTTGGGGAAGTCTGGTGCTTCTTGGGACCTTTGTCTGTTTGCAGAGTGATAATGAATGAAGGATACTGGCTGACCTTGGTGAGATGAGATACAACTTTGACATCAGCATATCAATTTTAAATGTCAATGTTGTGTGAGAGCCTCTCTTGCAGAAAAGGATCCTGCATGTCACTGATGTGGCCTCGCAGCATTATGTTTCCTGCAGGATGGGACATATTCTGAACTCTCTATTGAAGTGAATGCCTGTAGGATCTTCAGAGTCTGAGTGAATTGAAACAACAAAACTGATCCGAAGTGACTGATTGTGCCTGTTTACAATACGCAGAAAGGTTTTGGTCTTTCCATGTATGCTCTGTGAGACTATTTAATGGCCAGGGCTAGATATCTTGGCAAGTAGGGGAAAATGTCTCTTTATCCTCATGCACATCAGATGATTAGTCAGATTACTGAGATAAGGGCAGGTAAAAAACCCCAGGACTTCAGTAGACTTAGTTTCTTTTGTTTTTTTTTTTTTTAAAGAAACAAGCCCAACAATGAATCTGAGTGAATGTTGAGCAGAACCCCTAGATAGCTGACAAGTGTTAATAAAGTGACATCAAAACCATATTAAGGACATGATCTCCTGTTTTGAGAGCCCTACAAAATGGTGATGCTGAAGTTCTGCTCTCTGTTGCATATATTATAACATGATACAGTGGTGGGAGGAGGAGAAGGGGGAGGGATTTTTTTTCCTTCAGACCTACTTGTAGCAAATGGTAATTGAGTCTTTGTTCTTGCTCATGTCCTACTGCTATATTTGTCTCTCTGAATGTGGGACATGAACACACTTTAGTGAAGTCCCAGACTCGGTCTCGGGTGGAGGAGCGTAGCTGTGGTAACTAGTGTCAATGTGGAAAGGCAGCAGAGACATCTTGTTTTTCTTAAGTCATATGTATGGAGCTGCAAGGGAGCTTCTGGCAGTTAAAGTTGCTTAGAGGGGAGAATTACTCTAAGAGAAATTGTTGAAATTGTTAAAATTCTTAGACCATGAGTTGCTTGGAAAGGCAGAGCTGTTTGGTATGTGAATCTACGACCTTTGGGGAAGGAGAACAGGGGCTGGATGGGAGCAAGCCTGGGCCTGGAGGGCCATAATTTCTCACTAGCTCTTTTCCTGCTTAACTTTCCAGTGCAGTGAGGAGTTGACTAATTTCTGAGTATGAAGGATGCCCTTTCTCTTGGTCAATCCCCAGGTCTTCATTTGATACCATATGACCTCAGTGGCAGCTGCTATTCTGGGCAGTGGCTGTGTGTTTCCCCCTGCCTGCCTGGCACTTGCTCTATCTGCATTTGGCATTGGCTCCCAGTTACCTTAATATATCAACTAGGATAGCTAATCACTTGTGCCAGGGCTCCTATAATGAGATGATTACACTTCTTTGTGGTGTTCACTGAATTATACTGTGTCACTTTAATGTCTTAAGGTAGTAGAATGTCACTAGACAATCAGCAGTGGCTGAGGTGTTTAGATTTTATGGTGTTGTATAAGAGACACTGTGTGGGGTTAACTTTGGCTTTCTAAAAAGTGAGAAGTACTTTATTTTGTTTCAGAAACTACTTTTAATTGAAAGAGTCATGGTGGCCCATCCTAGCTGGGGCAAGCTGGGTGCTGTCTCTGGGTGGCAGATATGCAGATCTTCCAGGAGATCTCCCAAAGGAGTTGAGTCATGGCTGATTCCTGCAGGGTCACCTAAGGAACTGGAGATGGTGGCAGCTCTTCGTGTGCTGGAGGAGGAGAAGGGTTGTTGCTCTGAGCACAGCTCCCTTTGCGTTGCCCTGCTTTTTTTTTTTTGGTTCACCCTCCCTCCTGCATTTTTTATGTGTTAGCTAGCTGTCTGGTGATGAGGCTCAGATTCTTGCTGGAAAAAAATGCCATGCATTTACTCAAAGTCTTTTAAAAGCCATCTTAAGGCAAATGGTCTGAGTCTGAATTTCTGCCCAGACTGGAAGGTGCAAGTACTTATTTGAAATCTGGAGTTTCAGACTTAGCAGGTACCAAGATGTAGTCTGCATGGTGTGGCTGAAGAGGATACAAGATACTTTGGGTTAGTGACTTAAAGCAGAACTTCCCTCTGAGAACTTGCAGTTCTAAGGAAAATATTGTTTCAATTAAGCAACACACGTCACTGTCTTGCTCTTTACTTTCTCTTTTGTCTGTGTTTGAAAAGATTACAGGACTTCATTGTCAGCTTCTTCTCTGGCCATCTAATGACTAGCTTTTTTCATGATGTAGGACTCTGTGGGCAGCTGCCACAGGTGCCTTCTCTCCCCAGTGACTCTGTGGCTTTCCTGTTGGTCCTGGTGTTTTTCTCCCTTCAAAATTCTGGGCTTTATTCATAGAAACAGCTGGAATTAGAGCGCTGAGTGTCTCCTGATGAAGCCTGGATTGGGAAAGCTGTTTTGGTATTGCCTGGCTCATGGTTGCTACAAAAAACCCCTGGTTTTTTTGGTTCCTTTGTGCCACCGTTCAGGCTGGGCTTGCTGTATTTATTGCATCTTTTCTTATGTGTGAATGATTGGCTTTGTGGTGGTGTTGGTAGAGTAATACTTTCCTACAAATTCCCTATAGGGGAGCAGTTGTCTTGCCTCAAGCTACAATCATCTTGCTGTTACTAGTTTTATTATTCTGACCTATTAAAATTCTCCACTTGGTAAAAGAAATGCTTCCCCCTCCTCCCCTCCCCCCCAAAAATATGATTAGAAAAGTCTGTCTGCTCTCAAGGAGCTGTGGATTACTGTGGTGTCAGAATTCCTCTGAGTTTTCCTTTAGCAAGGACAAAGGCCAAGGAAGCATTGCTCAGTTTCTGCTTTAATTGCACCCCAGGCATGCCATTTCTTGCACAAATTATTATTTTGCTAAGCAAGCTCTGTGTGAACAAAAGAGGATGGTGTTCCTGCCAGGCACACACCACTAAAGCTCATCCTATGCAGAGAAACTGTAAGAAGTAGTGTCAGGGTAACATCAGCTGGTATAATGGGTCCTTGTGAATAGCAACCCAGCATTGAGTGACTGCTGAGGACAAATCCGAAGTCCCACCTGGGTGCTTTGCTTTCTGTATCATGGCCTGTAGCTGTGAGTGGTGTGGCCAGCCTGCCTGCCGTCACAGCGGGCAGCCGTAATCCCTTTTCCACAAGCAGTCACACGTTTTTGGACCCCATCCACCAGTAGCCTCAACTGGTTACTCCAGCAGAAAGCTCTGTAACTTTTGGCTGGGTTAATGAGGTGGTTGGAGGAGCAAGGTAAGTGCAGAGCTGATGTGCGTGTGCGTGAGCTGATGCCATTTAGCAGCAGTAAGCTTTAGATCAGTTCACCACTTCTTGTGAAATAACAGCCTTAGGCTAATAAAAGCAGATTTTGAAGAGCTGTGCCTGGTTCAGAAAAACTCCTTTTTTCCTCTGCTGGCTTGAGAGCATTACAAACTGTCAAGTGTGATCTTTAAAGGATCTGAATCACTCCGTTTTAGGAAGCAGTTTAACTTCTATGCTTGTAGTTGTGATGACTGGCAACAGCAAAAGGTAATCGAGGTAAACCAAATTCCTCACTTTACTCTCCCTGTTCCTGGGCTCTGACGACATTCCAACTAGAACTGCTGAGTTGTGCCATTCCTCAGAGGGTGACAGGGTTTTCCCTGTACCCTCACCCCAGTGTTGAATTTTGTATCTCTTTTGGTATTTTTTTTTTGTGTGTGTGTGTGTGAAGTTTTGAGGTAAAAAGCTTTGTGCACTCTATGTAGACCTTATGAGGAAACAGCATTTTTTTCTTCTTAAGTAACTCTGAAGAATAGTTACAGAAGGAGAAATCTTTAATGTGATGTCTTCTATGTCCTCATCTCTCAGTTTTTCCATTACTCAGGTTGGTTAAAGGAATTCAACACGAACGAGTTCCCAAAAGTGTGATGTTCATATTTGTCCTCTAAAATGTATTTGCAAATTGGCTACTGAAAGCTTGTGGTTCTTCAGCTTTTGGAAAAACGTAAAACAAAAGTTTTATGTAATTACTCTCAAAAGTTAAAAATGGAGGTCCTCTGCTCGCTGTGTGCCTTCCTCTGCTACTGTGGGTAGGGAGCATTGGGAGATGGAAGCTGTGGTCTGTACTTATTTATCCTGCATGTTAAAAACCCAGATTCTCTTATAAGTCACAATGCCTTGGAAAGTGAGGTGTGCAGTGCCCTCTGTCTGTAGATGCAAAAGGCAGGGAAGGATCTAGGACTACTAAGTCGTTGGTACTTTAAGATGGAAAATGAGCCCTTACAGCCTCCAGCCTGCTGATGTGCCGCCAGCCCTGGGCTGCTCAGTTCCACTGAGGTGGGCTGAGTTTTTTAGCAGTGCCCTGGTCAGGAGGCCAATAGCCTCAGCCTCACGGCTGGGCTGTGAGCAATCGCTGGTGTGGCAGCAGAGGGAAACAGGGCATTTTGTGTGGAAACTCAGGAATTTTGTGTTCTGTGCGTCTGTATTGATAGGTATGTGTAGTCCTGCTCTGGCTTATCCTACCCTTGACTGTACAGTTAAAGGCTCCTTCAGAACTCTGCCTGTTTGACTAACGTGCAATGGTTTAACCACAGCACATTAGATCTTGCATAGATGAATAGCCATAAACGCTGTGCAAGCGTGTCGCCACGTTGTGCTTAAAGCCAAATGGCAGAAGCACAATGCAGCACCAAAGAGCTATTGTAATGACAGATGAGACTATAATAGAGCCGGGAGAGCGGGTGCAGTTCGAGGTTAATTCAGCCCTGGCCGGGAAAAGCCGGCTTCTCTCTGCAGAACCATCTGCCGCCCTAACAAAGAGCTGCCGAGCCCCAGCAACGGGTCCATACACGCCTCGGACAATCCCACACTGCCCAACTGCCTCAGGCTCGTGGTCCCTGCCAGCGAGGGCAGCCGCCCCGCTGCCCTCCCTGGCCGTGGCTGCCCGATGGGGCTGGCGGGCGCGTGGCTCTGCGGGGCGCTGAGGGCGCGCTCCCGCCCGGCTGCGCGCGCTGCCTTGCTCCGGAGCACCGCAGCGTTGGGAGCGAGGATTGGCTGGGCACTGCTGCAGTGGGGACGCAGCCTTGGGTGTTGAGCCTCGCTGCTCGACTGATGTGCCGTTAGGATGAGCCGGGACCTGTGGGTTAATTGGCAGCTCTGAGAAGCTTCTCTCGGAGAGGTTCATCTTTGGCTTTTCTCTTAAGTGCAGCGTCTCGGCTTCTCTGTCCGAGCAGTCTCTCCAAAGCTCGGTGTTTCAGCTTCTCCGTGCCAGGGGTCTTGTGCTTTGTCTGTTGCCATCAGATTTCTGAGGCTCTGGTACAATGAGCTGCTTGTCAGGCCAGGCACGACTGCAGTAACAGCAATTTCAAAAGGCAGGAAGCATCCGCAGGAGAGGTCTGTAAAGAATCTGAGCCCGTGGAGTCGCTGGGTTGAGCCTCCCACTGGCTGCCGTGCCGATTCCCGTCTTGGGGGTGCTTGGTAGTGCAGTCACATCATCCTTGGCAGCAAGGCAGCTCCTGAGCACGCAGGCTGTCCCTGCCTGGGATGCTCGCTGGAGCAGCAATGCTGCAGACCCTTTGGCATTTTCTGTCTAGCTTCCTTCCCAGGGCCATATGCCAAGGTCCTGCAGATGAAAAAGAGGATGAGGCCAGAAACACCACCCCACTTCCAGGTCCTGGGGAGAAAGGGCCAAAGATGTTGGGGAAGCCACAGGACAGAGGGACTGATCCCACTGAAAGGAGACCAACTATCCTACTGGTGGTTGGACCCGCAGAGCATTTTCCGAAGGTAACGGGATATCCAGGGGCCTGAGGAGGGGTTGGTGCACATGACAGCGAGTGTGTGGTCTGCCGGGAGTAGGGGTGTCGCAAGTGGAGTGTGTGAGTAGCTGGGGAGGGGTGTGTGTGTGTATCTATTTGGGGAGGGGGGAGAGGAACAGGAAAAGGGAGCAGAGTCCAATGCGTGTGCTTGCTGGAGGGGGACCAGGGGGAGAGAGGAGGTGATCCAACCTTTCAGAGCTGATGCTCAAAGAGGGGAAAAATGCTTTTTAGGGTCATTGGTGGTGGTGAGGGAGGTCTTGAAGGTTCTTGAGCAAAGAAGCATGACTGAGAGGGCAAGGAATGATAATGCAGGTTAGTGTTGGGTCCCACCCCTGCATTAGACACCAGCAAAGGATCAAATAGATCCTGAAATATTCCAGTCAGTCTCGGGAAATTTGGCAAGCCTCTGGAAAAATTAGCATGTTTTGAGCAAATGAGTAACTGGCTGTATTATTTGAATGGCACAGCCTGGAAGAGAGTAAAACCTGTCCTTGGGGAGCGGGTGGCATAAGGGAGAGTCTAAAATCTGCCTGAGGATGAGAATTTCCCAGGAGGTGGGAGAGCAGGGAGGTGGTGGGTGCACACAATTGGTGGAGAGTAAATGGCGAAGCTTTGTCTGGGGGGAGGTGAACAAAAGCTGCTTAGTTTAGTGCCTGGGCTTCTAGCACAGGGCTGGCTGACTGCAGTTTTGGCTCATTTTTTATGAAGGGGTAACGCTACCCGTCTCTCCTGAGGATAGTGCAGTCTGCTCTCACTACATGTGATTTAAGACCAAGGGTGTGACTTGGGATTAGGAGAGAAGGAGTTGGGCATAACTGCCGTGAGAGGTGGAAGTTTGGGGTAGTGCTGAAGGGCTGCAGCAGGGGTAGGGGTGCGTGACTTGCAGGATCCAGTTTATCTGACAGGGGATGGGGCATGGTTGCTGTGAGCTTGTCTCTCTAAAATGGGGAGGTGGACTGGTTGAAGTTGTGGAGAGGATTAATATCTGTTCTGCTGCTGATTTGAATGGAAATAGAGTGGCATTTCACATTCCAGGGAGCAAAAGCCACTCCCTGCTTGAATCAGACTGAAAAATCTGCAGGGACTTTTGCCTTCATCGTTAGCAGTTAGTGCCGTGCAGCCCCTTCTAAAACAGGAGCGTGTGCACTTTGAGAAGAGGACTTTTGTGCACAGAGGTTGAGGAAGGACAGAGGCTCAGAACTGAAGGATATTGTGATGAAAACCTTGACAGCGTAAGGCTGAAAATCTCTGGTGTCTTCCAGGAAACAATGGTCCCTCAGTCTGGGAGAGTCCATCTGTTCACACCTGCAAATGAAGGTTTCTCAAGCTGATACCAATCTCCTCATTCCTGTGTGACCCTGGGAAGTTTTGCTGCATAGGAAACCTAAAATTGCCTAATGGAGAAATACCTATAGAATAAGGATGTGGTAAGATGGAGTTATTGCAGCTTAGGAAGTAACTGCCCATCTGCTAGAGAGGTTGTGACTGTGTAATTTTAGTCTGCCCTGATTGTAAAGTAAAATACAGTGTAAAGCTCTTCGATTGAGGATTATGCAGATATGTTTTACCTTGCAGTTCAGGCTGGCTAATACTGCATGCAGCCATCAGGGCTCAGCTGAGGGACAATAACTTGTTAAGCTGCAGTGACTTGCTTGTGCTGATCAGATATCCACGTTCTAATTACCAGCCTGAAGGAGAAGTGTTGCAAAAAGTCTTGTACAGCCTTAGGGATAGATTCTAAACCACTGTGAGTAAACAGTGTTATTTGGTGTTTAAAGAAAATGAGGGGGACATATGGCTTTTATTCTCTGCCACACATTGTCTGTGACCTTGGGAGAAGTCTTTTGACTGATATGCCACTACGTGTTGTAAAAACACCTGTAACCATGCATCTGCTAAAAACCACAGGAAATATCCCACCTGGTTCTGGGGTTACTGTGAGGAATTGACATGTATCAATAAACTTGACTAGGGGTACCCCATAGACCTTGCTTTTCCATCTTCACAACATTGTTGGCATGTTTCTGCTCAGATGGGTACTTGAAAGCAATGATTTCAACATTTGCTGTTTCTGCAAATATGGGAGAAAACACTGATTATAAACGTGATGTGTTGGCCCCTGTGTATGTGTACACAGGAGACAGCTCTGATCTACCCCTGATGTCACCATCTGGACTTGTAACTTTGGATCTCTGTGTTGTCTGTGGAAGAGGTCACCTTTCCTGGTTACCTTTATGTCAAATAACAAGCAGTGTTGTCTGCCTTCCCTGGTCTCTGTCCTTCCCCTTGAGCAGCCTTGGCTGACTGTAGCTCTGTTCTCTGCTGGGGTCTCTTAAATGATTAACTCCCCTCCTTCATACACATCACACTCTTTGTTTGTGCTTTGTGAGGACTTTCGGTACCATAAAATTAATTATAAGCTAGTTTCCAGAAACTAAACAATACCAAGTTAGCAGAACTAACCAAGAAAACCTGGGGCAATAGGGGTTTTCTCTGGTCCATGGTGTACTTGGCCTGAAAGCTTGTTTTGCCTGTGAAGGCGGATGTTAGTTATGTGACTGTGACGCTCACTGGCACTTGATATTTTTAGAGGCTTTTTTTTTAGCAAAGTAAATTCAAAATTAAACAGCATACTGTCCTGCTCCTTGTATGGCTGCATCCTCCCATCCCTTGGGAGGTGCCTTCTGGAGCTGATGTAGTAAATGATGATGGAGATGCCCAGAAGAGTACAAATGACTTGGAAAGGTTACTTTTGGAATGGCAAGGTATTGAAACTGGTAACTTGTGCAGCCTTTAAAAAAGAACCAAATCCTAGAAATAAAATGAAAATGAGTTTTTGCAGCTTCCTTGATGGCAAGAATAATGAGCAGAGGAGGGTTTGAGCTAGGCTTCACATTGACTAAAAAGCTGTAGGTCCAGCTCTGGTTTTATCAGCAGGATTGGTGGATGGAAGAAGTATCACAGAGAACTGGCTTGAAAGGACTGACTTTATTTGGAGCTCTGTGACCTGTCCTTGGTCTGATCAGGAATAGATGGTGCTAATGAGGGATATACTGTCCGGAGCTCACCTCTGAAGCCCTAGGGTGGATGTGCTGCTGTGTGCCAGGGCTGGAACTATCTCTGTAGATTTGGGCAGTGACCTCATCTGAGTTGTGTTCCACCAGCACTGATCCCTGCAGCTTTGGAGGGCTATCTTGCTTTTGAATACTTCCAGGTTTACCAGGATTTTGTTTTAGGTGAAATCTAAAAACTTCCTAATGCTTGTTTGAGTTCCCTTTGTCACTGCAATAACCTTTGTCACTGGTATAACTTCATTTGTAATCCGTCTCTCCTTCTTAGCTCGCTGTCCTGTAATTAATACCCTGCTTAAAATCAGCATTCTTAACCTCATTACCTTTCTCCTTTCCTCTGACGTAGCGATAGGGCTTTTTTTCCTAAAATGTGCAGATTTTGCCTTTTGTTTCTTGCTGCCAACTCCAGACAGAGTTTATTAGGAAAATCTGCATCATGTTGGCATAGCAACTGAGCTGCCAAGCAGCTCTAACAGTGATGCTTGGGATCTCGTGGGAAGGACTACGGGGGATGTTAAGGCTTGGTGGTGGGGCAAATCCAAGTTGCATTTGTTCACTTACTACCTGGAGCTGGAGGCAGCCACTCACCTTGGTCAGGCTGCTGAAGGGCTTTGCTTTTGGCTGGTGGTGTATAGTATTGGGATGCTGCTCGCAGCGAGACTCGACTCAGGGAGAAGGCTGGGGTGTGCTTTTGGTGTGTGCGTAGAGAGCTGCCATGGCTGATCTTTAAGAGGATCTGGAGTCACTTGAGAAGATCCTGTTTCCGTGGGGAGAGACGTCAGCAGGGAGTAGGTTAAGCCTGGTTAGGTAACGCGGCAGTGGTGCCATGGTAGGTGAGGGGAGGGTGTAGGAAACCGTTGTAGGTCACGATTCTCAAGGGTACTGAATTGCTGTGAGTCGTGATCTATTAAGCTTTAAAAAAAAATAATCCCTGAAATAAAGCCCCAGATTAAATATTCCCACTTGGTGTGAATGACATGCAGCTCCACAAACAGCTTATTGCAGGCCTTGGCTTCTCGTTACATCTAAAGAACAAAATACCGCAGCAAAGATGTGCAGGCTCCCTTGTGTTTTAGGATCTGAGGAGGGGAGTGCCTGGTGGACTTTGCACTGGCCAGGCAATCCGTTTAAACAGAGCAAACACAAGAAAATGTTGCTGTGTCTGCAGTGGAGGGGAAAGCTGTTAGCTGGGCTGGCTTCAACCAGTTCAGCAAACAACGCTGTGTCACTCCAAGCGCAGGCAGCATTACAGCGTTCTGGATATTGGCACTGGGTCTTTGCATCTTCTTTGTATCATAGCATCCCTTTGAATATCAAGACTACACCTTCATTTAATAATTCATCTTAGCAATTAATAATTATGTCCTGAGCAGTATTGTTATCTGCAGCACCTCTGGTACTCTCACTTCAGTGCTCAGTGTTATCCTGTACATCAAACTCCATAGAACACCCAGAAGCCTGTAATTATATCTGCATTAAATGATGCGTATGCCACGCTCCATCTTCGCTCTGGCTTGTTCCTGATGAAAGCTGAGGAACTCGTTTACAAAGTGGTTAAACTGTAAATGGTAGAAACTGGAAAATGTTGTTCTGCCTAGGCCACCTCTCTTTATAGTGCATATCTGACTGCAATGTTTAATTGTAGAGGGAAAAGGAGGAAAACTATTAAGGTGACACAACTGCTGTATGGATACTTAGCTAGGAGGCTTTGGAAGTCTGGGTCTTTCTTGCAGCCTGCCCTTGATTTCTGGTGGCTTTCTCTGTAATCAGTATGATGGCAAACCTTTTCCACAGACTTTTTTTGCTGCCTGTATCAGTAACTTCAGAGGAGAGAGATCTTGGTGTGCAGGGGTTGGTTGCTCCTAGCTGGCACAAGGGTTGTTGAGACAATTTACAACCAAAGCTGATAAACTGACATAGCAAAGTAACCTTATAAAAGTGGAATTTCAAGGCTTTTGCTTAAGCTACATTGTCCCAAACATGTATGAAAGCAATAAGTGGCTGGCACCCTGCTCTTCCTGTGTCTTAGAGGAAGAATTTTTGGGAAGACAGTGAGAGCCCTCCTGTGTTGTATGGTGGGTGAGATTATGGATTGAGATTGATCTGTACTGTGGAGTGTATATGTATGTGTGTGTAAATCCCCAGAGCGGTGAGAACAGGGTCATAAAGGACTGATGGGATGTAAGGAACCGGCAAGTGAGTGTCTCGGATGTTGGCCAAAGCCTCTTAGGTTAAGAGATTCCCAGGAAGAGTTAACTTTTGTGGTAAGGTCGTCAGGATTAATGGAGAGTTGAGCAATGGGAGGCAGTTCACATACCTCCTCCAGATCCCGTGGCTAGTAGCAGGGTGGGACTATACAGCCACGGCTTCCCTTTTAAGTAGAAGGGCAGGGCTTGTACAGCCAATCCCACCGGAGCTGTGTGCTCATAGGCGTGTGTCATGAGACTTGCTGGCATTTCCCTTCCACTACGCACTGACTTCAGCTGAGAGGAGTCATTCAGTTCTACTTCTCTTCCCGGCCGCTCTGAACAGGGCAGCTGAGTCTCTGGCTCGGGAAGATGCTCTGCCTCTGTCTGTATGTGCCAGCGTTCGGGCAGTCGCAGGCAGAGTTTGAATACTTCGAGTCGAAGGGGCTGCCGGCTGAACTCAAATCCATCTTCAGACTCAGCCTCCTCATTCCTTCCCAGGAGTTCTCCACCTACCGCCAGTGGAAGCAGGTACAGCCCTGAGAGGGCAACGGGAGGGAGCCAGCGATGGAGAGGTGGTCTGTAGCACCTTGAGTGGATGGTCTGAGGGGAAGAAGTTAGTGATGGCTCTGTTGTAATAGCTGAGTACAGCATGGACATGTTTCCCTCTCCCTTTGGCAGGGATTGCTGAAGCAGCATGGGGTGGGCTTGGTTCTTTTTTATTCTTTTGGCTTGAATCTGAGATTTTGATGCCTCTGAGACCATTTAAACCAGTTGATTGGATGCATGTTAAATAGAAGAAAGGGTTTTCCAAGCTAGGGATTCTTTTGCTTTAACTGGTTTCACATCCTTTTCCTTTTCCTTCTTGCATCCTTCCTCTTACCCCCCTTCTCCAGGGAGGTGTGTAATCTCATTTTGGCTCAGGCTGACGCAAGTCTCACCCCAGCCAAGGGGAGCAGGTTTGTGTCATGAGCTGGAGAGCAGCTCGGCAACCGTGGGTTGTGCAAGAGCCTTTCCCTTCTCTGCGGAAGGGAGCTGCACTAAATCCACGGAGCTCTCTGCATCACAGCCCTATGATATCCGTGTCCATATCTGTGACTGCATCACAGCCCTTGCTTTCAGTGTGCTGCTGCTCACGTGGTTTTCATGACCAGGCTGTTGAGAGCCTAGGTAGCTGATTATTAAACAGCAAAGCTGCGTAGGCTTCCCATACCTTTGTGCAGACATACAGGTGGGGAGGCATCAGTCTTGGGGGGGGTCCCAGACCATGCCTGTTGTGGGGTCTGTGTGTCTTACAGGTGACTATAGAAATGACATAGCTGCTATTGATTAGTTCTGTCCACAGAGATTTTTGTATGTGAATTACTGCAGGCAGATGCTTGTTCAGTAGATGATGGGAGAGAAGATGCTGGAAGCTTGGTGCTCTCACCCTTTGTGCTTATGGTGCAAGTTACTATTCCACAGACTAGCAGTGTTGTTGCTTTGTGGTTGTGGAGGAGGAAGGTGAGCAGAGCAAGGCACCTTTTATTACCTGTCGTCTCTTATCACTCTATGGTCTTTAGGGCTGTGCAGGGGAAATGGGAGCAGCTGCACAGTCACATCTCTCTTACAGTGTCTCCAAATTATTAGTGCCTGTCAACAGGTTGGGGGTTGCCAGTCAGAGGGAAGCCCTGATTCAGCTGTTCAAGTCCAATCTGCTGACATGTGAGGGGTCTATCTTTAGCCTCCAAGTTGAATGTGGGGTCATATCTGAACTTTACAACAGTCATATGATAAATTGCAGGTTAAGAACACTGGGCATACCTCGAAGGTCAGGGCAGCTGAGCCACTACTTTCTTATTTAAGGTTCATAAAAAGATTAGGAATAATCCTCATAGCATTAGGGCTAAAGGGACATGACTTGGTGGAGTGAGAGTTTTAATAGCAAACTATTTAGTATTGAAGTAATCTAAAATGGCATTGAAACAAAGACATAAGGCTTAGGAAGAGAACTGGTGCACATAGGCCAAGAAAAATATCACAGTCATCTTAGGTTTGCTTATTACTTTTGAAGCCTAAATAGTGAACAAAATATTGGTGAACAGAGAGTTTAGCTCAGAGCTTCCTCAACAACCCACCTGCTATTCACTTAAATGTTACAAGAGTTAAAACAAAAATTAGGTGTTGTGGTGGACTGAGTCATGCCTCGTGCAGTGTTGCTCACTGATACATGCTGAAAAAGATCTACAGGCTGTCAAAGGCTGAGAGAGAAAGGGAATGGGGACTCCCTAAACCACGTTCTTGTAGTCACTAGATCACCTCCCCTGTCAACAAGTGTCCATTTGCCCTTAGATAGGACAGTCCACCTGCAAGTGCCCCATGCTGGAGTGAATTAATTAGTCATTTACCTTGTCCTAGATGTCTGGCACAGAGTCTAATCTTGATTTAAGCTTTGTCCTACTAAGAACCTTTTCTTGTTCTATATACATCTCATGGAAACTTGTATAATTAAAGCACATAGCTCCAGGGTGCCTAAACCAGTTCATGGGGGTTTTTATCTTTGGCTGTGTCCACTAGAGCAGGACAGGCTTTTTCTGGTTGGAGTTAGCTATTGCCAGAGGGAGCTTACTTCTCTAAGGATCACAGTAAGCATGAAATTCTTTCTGTTCAAGTTTTTTTATTACCTGGAATTTTGTGATTCACTTTTTGTGCAAATCTGTTGCTTCATACTTCATTGAAGAACACCCACAGGGGGTTTGTAAAGTGTTAACTGAGATACAAGATTGAGATTAGACACATGGTACTGGCAGAACATCCCTGGTAAAAGCATCAGGCATTTCATCTGTGTGACTGAGGGGCAGTTGCCTGGAATTGGGTCACTGTTCTACACTAAAGCTTTGCTCAAATTTCTGTGGGGAATTAGCATATTTCCATTGCTACTTTCTAGAGAAAAGTCAAAGTCTTGTAGGAGATGATCTTTATGGTAGAAGGGGCACGTCTGTCTGAATGAACAAAGGAACTGATGGGTTTTGCTTGTTTTCTGAACAGAAAATTGTGAAAGCTGGAGACAAGGACCTGGATGGACAGCTGGATTTTGAGGAATTTGTTCACTATCTCCAAGATCATGAGAAGAAACTGAGACTGGTCTTCAAGAGTTTGGATAAGAAGAATGATGGTAAACACCTTTCTCCTGCTCATGAACAGTCCATCACATGCCTTAGCTCAGAATATGTGTTGTGAGCTCACTGGCTTATCTTTGCAGGCCGTATTGATGCCCAGGAGATTGTACAGTCTCTTCGTGACCTGGGAGTCAAGATCTCTGAACAGCAGGCTGAGAAAATACTGAAGAGGTGAGGACTCAAGTTTTCTTCTGTGTTACTGTTGAGGGGGTTAGAAGGAAGTGCAGGGACATGGAACTCATCTGCTTGTTCTACCCTGTACACACTTTCCAGAGACTTCAGCTCCTCCCTTTTTGCCTGTTACTCTTCATTTTGATTTTTGTTTTTTTTTTTCCCATGAACTGACATCTAAATGGAGTTACTGTCAGAACCTCTTACCTTCCTGACCTGTTGTGGGGAAGTGCTTGTGCCTGAGCAGATTTGCATCCCTGTCTGATTGTCCTGCTGCCCTGAGCTTGCTGCTTTGGAGAGGGACTGTGCAGTTGCTCTTAGGAAACTGAGCGCTTTATGCATGTGGCAGTAACTGTTAACAACCACTTATTTGTGCTGTTTTTTCCTCTTTCTTTCCTCTGCTACCTTCCCTCTGTCTGTTTGCCTGTGTGTCAGAATAAGGACGGGACACTTCTGGGGTCCTGTCACCTAGTAAGTATTATTTTCCCTTCAGTGTCAGTTATGTCCTTAAGTTTGGTAGGAGGGGGTGCAACTGCTCCTGTGGTTCAGTTAAAGGGGAGAGAGAGGGGAAGAAAAAAGGAGTTCAATTCCACCTTTCTGCAAGGTTTGGTGAATAGATTTCCTAGCTTTGTCTTGTGTCTCTTTAGAAGCCTTTAGAACTTGCTTTGCAAAGCTTTTTGTGGTATAGGCCTGGATAATCAAAGAGAAGGGGAGGAGGAATTTGTTACCCAATGGGAGTCTGTAATTACCTAATAATAAATCTTTTTAGCATGGATAAAAATGGGACAATGACAATTGATTGGAATGAGTGGCGAGACTATCACCTGCTACACCCAGTGGAGAACATCCCTGAAATCATCCTCTACTGGAAGCATTCCACGGTAAGAAATGGTTTCTCTGCAACGGGTCTTGGTCTTTTCCCAGCTTTTCTTCCAGAGTCCTGACCCCCAGGAGCTGCTATCAGCAGTCCCTATCTTTCTCTTCATGGTTCAATAGCTGCCTTGTAGCCCAAGAAGCCCTATTGCTTCCTGTCCTGCCCTGTTATCTTGCCACCTATCACTGGAATGGCTTCCGAAACCTCTGGCACAGTGATAACACCTGTTCTCTGAGGAGATGGGGGTGTTTGCTTGGCTTATGCCTCTGAGAGCTCATAGCAGTGGCCAGTCCCTGCTGGTTCAAGACTTGTTAAGACTAGAAACTGATTTGACAGGCAGCCGTCCTTCCTGGAGATATTTCAGGGTGTGACATAGTGTGCAATGAGATTAAACTGGCTGCATGCTTGGAAGCTTCCAGAGTGGTCCAGGTAGCCATGGTGCTACCTCCAGTTGGTCATTTAGTTCCTTACTGCCATCCACAGTATTTTAATGCAGGCCAATAATCAGCAGTTGTCAGCTTCTCAGACAGAAATGAATGTTCTGAATGAGCCTTCTGAATGTGAAGGTTCCTCTGTGACGTACAGTGGCAGTTCCTGTTCCCAGACACAGCAGTTAATGGTTACACATAAACTGCTGACTTTGAATAAGCATATCCAGTACTTTAACAGCACTGATAAAGAGCAATAAAACTTTGACAAGATCACTAGCTGACTAAATGTTTCTCAACACCTTATACTTCTACAGATCTTCGATGTAGGAGAGAATTTGACTGTCCCTGATGAGTTCACAGTGGAAGAGAGGCAAACAGGGATGTGGTGGAGACATCTGGTTGCAGGTGGAGGTGCAGGTGCTGTGTCCAGAACCTGTACAGCTCCCTTGGACCGCTTGAAAGTGCTCATGCAGGTATGATGAAGCAGTTCCAGTTTGTTTGAATACCCAGGCAGATTCCTTTAATACCGTTTGATGCTTAGGAGGTGATAATGTTCATCCACATGGTACAGCACCCTGGCCAGGATTAATCTTATTGTTCTTATATTGCTAATTTTGAAAGCTTTTTGGTTTATTTGAATGATCAAAGTCATTTAAAATGTTACCCTTCATTGACTAGAAAAAATAGAGAATTTTTTGAAAGGTAGGTGTGTGAGACTCAGTAGTTTGAGAGTGCTGTGGTTTAGGGCACTGGAAAACATGGGTTTTGGTTAAATGAGTTCAAGTCTTGTGTTCCCATGAGAGACCCAGAGGCCATAAGAGTTGAAGTGATTGTGGTTGTCAGCTGGCAGACAGGTTTTGTTCTCAGGTACAAAACCCTGATTTTAGCCTGCTTAGTCACTGTACCTGCTCTTGAGCCAGCTATGGAGTTTGTCCTGGGTCTTATGCTAGGTATGGGAGGTTGCTATTTAGCCTTTCATCCTATTCCAGAGGGAGATATTGATTAGATTCACTAGTTAACTCTAGACTTGGCAAAAAAAAAAAAACCCAAAACAAAGCATCTTGCTTTCTTATTGTAGAGGTTATCTGAAAGGGATTAAAGCCTTGGCAAATGTCTGGGTAAATAAAAAAGCACCCTTTTGTCCCTGGATTATGGAGGAACATAGCACTGTCGTAATCAGGACTGGAACTAATCCAGGCTCTCTCCCTGTCTCTGCCAGGTTCATGCCTCCCGCAGTAACAACATGTGCATCATTGGTGGTTTCACTCAAATGATCCGAGAGGGTGGCACGAGGTCACTGTGGCGAGGGAACGGCATCAATGTGTTGAAGATTGCACCCGAGTCTGCCATTAAGTTCATGGCTTATGAGCAGGTGAGCAGAAGGGCACAGGCAGGTCTGGCTGCAGAAGGGTTTGCAGAAGGACAAGCTGAAGAAAAAAAAAAAAAGATGGCTGAGGTGAATCATAGACCTTCAATGTTTGTTTTGGCTTCCACAGATCAAGCGGTTCATTGGTACTGACCAAGAAATGCTGAGGATTCATGAGCGACTGTTGGCTGGTTCTCTGGCTGGAGCCATCGCACAGAGCAGCATCTACCCGATGGAGGTGAGGCAGATGAGGGCTCCTGGCAAGGTGCTGAGATAGGAAAATGTGGGTAGAACAGCAGCTCTGTGGTAGTTAATGAGTTCTCAGAGGTGATATCAGGTCATACTGCTGATGCAACACTTTCCATAGTCCTGGTTATCAAGCACTTAAGAATGACATTGTCTATATGTTTCTCTCTTCCTCCTATTGATTCTCTTCTAGACTTTCATGGTATTTATTCTTGTCTTCTAGGTTCTGAAAACACGGATGGCCCTAAGGAAGACAGGACAGTACTCAGGCATGTTGGATTGTGCCAAAAACATCCTCAAGAAAGAAGGAATGGCTGCCTTCTACAAAGGCTACATCCCCAACATGCTGGGAATCATTCCATACGCTGGTATTGACCTGGCAGTCTATGAGGTATGAAGCCCTTTACCTACTTGTGTTTGCTCTGGCTGAGATGGAGTTAATGTTCCCCAGTCAAGGTCAACTCACCACACTGTTGTAGGGCTGTGCTACTTGTGGAGCTTTACCCCTGTCAGACCTGTCAGTTCCTACAGTTTATTTATCAAAGCTTTCCTGATCAGCCTTATGGGGCACAAATGGATTTTTTTTTTAAACACAAAATGGCCTAAAAGATAATCCAGTGCAACGACTCTCCCTTTGTAGTTGACATCACACATGGTCCCTTGTTTAATGAGAAAACTGCAGCAGAAAGTTAAAGGATTTTCCCCAGGCACTGCAGTAGGTCAGAAGGATTTGAGAAGCCTGGTGTTTCTAGCTGAATTTGCATATAGCTTTCTGGGCCTTCAGGCTGCATCTTTAAGTACTGTGATTTTTCTTTTGATTGCCTCCTCACTGCTAATACCTGCCCTGTTTCTTCCAGACACTAAAAAATGCCTGGTTGCAGCGCTATGCCATCAACAGCGCTGACCCCGGGGTCTTTGTTCTGCTGGCTTGTGGCACCATCTCCAGTACCTGTGGACAGCTCGCCAGTTACCCCCTGGCTCTTGTGAGAACACGTATGCAGGCCCAAGGTGAGAACTTCATGGAACTGTGGGGACTCCTGCCATGGTCTGTGAGCAGGGTAAAGGTCTTCCGGTGTAAACATGACAGCAGTGGCCTTCACTGGCCTGTGCAGCTGAGCAGTCGGCTTTTTGCCACGCTGCAAGGGGACAGTGGACTTTGTGATGCCCTTGGCACCTGAGGCCAAGCACCTCCAGGGCAGAGGTTCTGTTTTGCTCAAATAAGGAGTTTGGAGTTAAAAGCACCTGCAGAGGAGTTGGAGAAAATGTCTGTGGTGTGCAGCACAGCTATGGCTTCTTGAGAAGTTGGATGCTTTGTTCTGTGAACATCTCAAGGAAGCACATGAATCAGAACTGCTGTTTGAATAGAAATTGGATTTTTTTGTTGAAGAAGACCTTAAAGGTCGAGTCCAAGCCCACCACTAACCCCTGGCCCTCAGCACCTCAGCTCCACGGCTTTGCAATAGCTCCAGGGCTGGGCACTCCGCCACCTCCCTGGGCAGCCTGGCACAGGGGCTGACAACCCTCTCAGGGAAAAAGTTCTTCCTCAGCTCCAATCTAAACCTCCCCTGGGGCAGCTTGAGGCTGTTTCCTTTTGTCCTGTCATTCATTACTTGGAAGAAGAGACCCACTCCCACCTCACTCCAGCCTCCTGTCAGGCAGTTGCAGAGAGTGCTCATGTCTCCCCGCAGCCTCCTCTTCTCCAGGCTGAACACCCTCTCAGCTGTTCCCCATCACACTTGTGCTCCAGAACCTTCCTCAGCTCTGATGCTTGTCTCTGTACACGCTCCAGAACCTCAATATCCATCTTGTAGTGAGTGCCCCACAGCTGAACACACTTGAGATGGGTGTTTCCTTAAAACTGCCTAGACTGCATTATTTATTGTGTCTTTCCCTATTGCAGCTTCAGTGGAAGGTGCTCCTGAAGTGACAATGAGAGGACTCTTTAAGCACATTCTGAAGACAGAGGGAGCATTTGGTCTTTATCGGGGTCTGGCACCAAACTTTATGAAGGTGATTCCAGCTGTAAGCATCAGCTACGTGGTTTATGAAAACTTGAAGATGACTCTGGGCGTGCAGTCACGGTGACCAGGAGATGCTGAGGACTTTGAACTCTGAAATCTTGGGGTGCAATCCCAAGACATATAGCCATCTCTCATTCTGTGAATGTGTTGACACTAAGCTGACTAAGCAAAGCTGTGAAATCTCAGATAGTTTGTGAGTCAGTAAGGGGAAGGGGAGGATCTGGTGTCCTTTGCCATCTTGCTACTCAGAGCTCCATCACGTGGTCCTTTTTATTGGGCCTTTTGGGAGACCAGAGGTGAACTCGTAGGAGAATCTTAAGGTGTGAGTTGCTGAGGTCAGCTCCCAGCAGCATGGCAGAGTAGCAAAGATTTGGGGAACAGATCTGCCTTCAGCATGTTGCGTGTACAGAGCTGTTTGCCTGCAGATGAGCACCTTCTGACTCGCTGAAAGAGCTTCTTTTCCATTCAGAGAGCTTCTTTTCTCCATTCAGTTGTGTAACTTCCTACCCATTGTTTAAATTTGTACAAACCTCGTGGAGGAGCTGCTGCCACACCAGGCTTGTGATTATGTTTACATATATTCCTTTGGGTAGGAGACTTTCATGTTCTGCTTCTGAGACTTTACATGAAGCGTAACTTCAAATTGTACTGGTTTGGAGGGCTGGTGGGCAGTGGTTTATCCAGTCAGGCTGAAAGTTACTTAGGCCAGCCTGATGAAGAATTAGGATTATTTATTTTTTATAGGTTTAAGTGTGTCTCATAAATCCACTAACAAGATGCACTTACTAACAGAAGCAGCAGACTAGAGCCTGCATGCCCGTATCCTTTGCATGCCAGGATTGGCTTGTCTTATACTCAACAAGGGCTTGGAAAGGGGAAGGCAGGAGAGCCCTGGACAGACTGGCACCTTGATGCATGGCTTTAGTGAACAAAAGACAATATTTCAAGCTCCTGTGCAGCTGTGCTCCCAGCACGACGTGAGAGCCCCTGTGCAGTGTTGCATGGACCTCTGAATTCCATTCTGCCTGGTGCCAAGGATAGCTGGTGGACCTTTTCCAAACCCCGTGCCTACGCTGCTATCTATCTCTTTAGACCTCTTTGTAGATCATTCTTCAGGCTTGCATTAGTGGGATGGAGTCCCCAGGAGTGTGTCTGCTGTGGGAAGGGCTGTTTGGGAGAGGGGCTGGTTGTCACTGGGAGGGGTGAAGACATGGTCCTGAAGACATGCCTGCTTTTCTTTCAAAGGGTGCTTTTCATACAGCTAAGGGAAAGAGTTGGCTTTAAAATTTCTCTGACTGTGTTAATGGGCCACTTTAGTTGATAGGATCTGGCTTCTAAGGCCTGGGAGATCCTCATCCAACTTTTCATTTTGGGCAAAATGGACCAGCGTTGCATTCCACTGTTTTACTGCTTAAAGCATATTTATTTTGTATTTATTTGAACAGAGTTATGTCAGACTATTTTTATAGACTTGTTTAAATATTGTTACTGTGCTTATATATCTCCTGTTTTAAAGAGTTCTCTATTTGTTCTCTTACATCCCACAGCTGAGTTGTGGGGAGGGATGCTGCGGTTGCATGTGTCCCTTCCCTTCGGGGCCTGAGCTGCCTTTCCCACATGTGGGTTGTTGCTGGAAATCCTCAGCCCAGAGAAATTCTGTAGCAAGAAGCCATAGGAGAGAAGGGAGCTGATGAGGAAGCAGTACCTTGGGAGGAGGGAGAGGGTGCACAGTGAGGCTTGTTTTGGAATTGCTTCTGTGCCTGGCTGGAAGGGTTTCGGGTGAATGGCTGAAGTTGAAATAGAAGGTCTGTGTATGTTGGATGTCACAATGGCTAATTGAGAGTGAACTTGGGCAATTTTTAGGTAAGGGGGGAATGGAGAAATCTCAGGGACTAAAGGAAATACAAGTTTCCAGAGAAATGGAAGGAAACTTGCACTTGGACACAAGCTGCTGCAGTTGTGCTTGGAGGCTGGGTCAGCAGGCCCTGCCACTGAGCCAGTGCCCTCCATGTGCAAACAGGCACTGTGGAGAAGGGTGTGAGAGATGCAAAAGGACCTGCTAGCACTCAGCAGCTGCTTTTCTGCTGACAGATTTTGGTGGTTCCTAGAGAGTCTTCCAGTGAGGCTCTGCCTTGGCGATCCATTGCTGTCAGCAGTCAGCCATCAGCCAGGTGGAGATCTAACCAAGCTGAATTAGGGGATTTTTTTCCACCCCCTGCTTCTTGAGACTTGTCATAAATTCTGTGGTGGCTCCTTCCTACCAGTGTGGCCTAATGGAAATATGAATATCAGAATGCAAAAATCAATGCAAAATGACAACCATCTTTGTAGCTGTAACCACAAATTGTTATAATGCAAATCTAACTCAGATTCTTCATGTAGGGAGCAGTCTGCTAATAAAGGTCTGTCAAAGAGATACCACGTGTCTGCGTTTTTCTTGATACAGCTTATTGGTGCTGGTTCTGGCCAGGATCTTCCTGGGATGATTCTCACCAAGAGCACTGACACTGGGAAAGATTCTCCCTATGAGGACCTGGGAGAACAGACTTAAAAGGCAAAGCCATCAGACCTGAGGCTGAGGCTAAGGATGGTGGTGAGGAGTTGGAGGTGTTTCAGTACTGTTAACCCATCTCTGAATGTTGTTGGACTTTGCCTGTCCAGTGTCCATAAGTTCACAGAAAGGAGTTTCCCAGAGAAGCTGGAAACTTTGCAGTCCAGTTATGCCCTTGAAGGAACCTGGCAGTGTAAGGCTTTCAGAAGGAAGGCTTTGTACATTTTTTTTACTTCAAACAAACAAACAAGAAGCCAGGAGCTATCCTTGAAGGTTGTTCAGGAGCCATACAAGCAGCCTGTGATTTGGGTAACTTGTTGCAAGGGCCAGACTGGGTTTGCTGATTCTTTGTCTCTGACTGTAATCCAAGACTTTTATTCAGCTATAAATCTACTCATAAAGTCTAGGCACTTGTAATCTGAGCTGTGGCTTTCCAGTGGTGTCAGCTTCCGTCAGCTGAGATGCTTCTCCACACACTCTTGGACTGCAGTGCTGAAGGCTGCTGGCAGCATCCCCTCTCACTGCTGCCCTCACCTACCCTTTAACTGTCTCGCTCCTTCAGCTGTGGGTTATGTTTTATGTCACAGGCTGATAAAGATGTGTCTGAAGGTACCTGTGACCTAAGACCCAGAAGGGAATTGACTGTACCCGACCTTGTTAAATTCATTTTTTGCTACAGGAATCGGGCCAAAGGCTCAGCTCCAGAACCCTGCCCAGCAAGCGCTGCGGGAGAGGGACAGGGCACCCGGTGCTGCAGGGTTTGGAGCAGAGCTCTCTTCTGCTGTGTTCCTGCCAGCTTTTCTCCTTTGCTTCCTTTTTAAGGAAGAGAGAGATTTTCAGTGCTTTATTATTAGGTTAGAGATGAGACTGAATTACTCTTCAGCCACACAGCAAAAGCTGTCTCTTGAAACTCCATGTTCAGAGCACTTAGCGATATCTCCCCTCCCTTTGAGGCTGGGGTGTGAACCTCCTTGCCTCTACAGTACTGAGCTCGTTGGGAAACAAGGAAACATGACTTTTTTTCCCTCTGGAGAAGTGAAAATCCCACCTAGACTAGGTGAGGTTTGCAGGGTTTGCATCCCCTCCCTCTGTAGCAGGAGGGTGATTTGTGGATACTGCTATGTGATGTCGCAAACCTTGGCAGTGGGTGAATATTGCCTGAGAGCTTTCACCTGGCCCAAAGGGTTTGGGCAGGAGCATCTGCCCCAGATTGGTTGCATCTGCCCCAGATTGGTTACTTCTGCCAGTCAAGCTGCTGTCCAGAGAAATGGGTGGTTGCTTCCAGCTATGCACCCACTTCCCCCCAGACTGTACCGTTAAAGAGACGTTTCAAGCCTTCCACGTATTCCAGTTCCTCATCACATGCTCGGCACGCTCATTTAAAATAGTTAATGATTGCCCTCTCCTGGTTAGCCCTATTACTGCTTCCTCCAGTACTGCTTTTTTAAGCAGAGCTGTTGGAGCTCGGTGTGAAGCTGCCCACGAGGGCTGAGTCAGCCCTGAGCAACCTTCCACGTGTCGCCTCATCTCGCGTCCTGACTCCTTAAGGCTGCCTCTTCCCCTCCCAGCTGAATGGCACACGGTGAACTGTGTGTTCTGTTTCTTGTTGCAAGCCCCACTTCCCGTCTTTTCCGAACTCCTACTTGCCAAACTTCTCAGCCACAAAAAGCATCCAGTTTGAACAAGACATTTATTGCCTAACTTGGGGTTAGTTGCCCGTGCTGCCGGGCCGGGAGGTGCCCCGGGGGAGATGAGGCCGTGGCTGAGGCCGAGGGCTCCACATTTGGGCTGTTCCCTTGTTCAGTTTCTTCCATTGGACACAGCTCCTTCCAAAAGAACAATAAAGGGGGATTAAGTTGAGCTGTCAGTGCACCAGCAGGAGAGAATTTTCTGAAGAAAGGAGTGGTTTTGGTTTCCTTTTTGTGTGACTAAAGGTCTAAGAGGGCCTAGAGAAGCTCTGGGCTTCCCCATGTTGCCCCATCACAGACGTTGTTGTTGCTGGTGTAATTTTCCACACCTCTGCTGTGAAGAGGAAGCCAGGTTTCTGGGGCAAAGCTGTGCCATGCTGGGAGGTCACTAAATGTGCTCTGAATGAAAGGGGCATTCAAGCTTTTTGAGAAGTAAAAAGCTCATGCTCCCAGGCACTCAGAGTTAGTGTGGTTTGAGTTCTGCTGCCTCAGGCTGACACAGGCATATGTGAGTCTTTGCTCTGGTGCTTTGTTCATGTCTGTTTCTTTCAGCCTGAAGACAAAAGTCCCAAAATCTTTTCTCTGTTTGTTTAACTGGTTTTGTTTTATGCCCTAGATGTGGTGTTCTACCTTTCAGCTGGGCCCAAACCCTTTCTCTGCCAACAGTGATCATGCCAGGGCTTGTAAGAATGAAATTCTGGCTGATTCCACTCAACTTGTCTTTCTCTGGGAGTAATTTGTCTTGCCCAAATTTAGATGTGATCCAGCTGTTAATTTGGAGGAGCTGGGCTCTCCAAGTGCTGCTTGTTGCCTAACGAGAAGAGACCTGCCCTTCTGTCAGGGTTTCAGCCTGTGCCCCTGGCCTCAGTTCCCTTGAACCTGGGGTGGATATTCCTAAAAGCATCATCTTGAGGCCAAGAGATGTCAGGGCTGCAATGGGTCCAGCTTGGAGTGGGGCACTGCTCGAATCTGAGAGTCTCTTGTGGACAAGCAGATGGACAGGAATGGATGGACAGGACAGGAAAAGGTAAGGTTTTTTTCCCCCTCTGCTTTACAGAAATAAGTTTCATCCAGCTGTCCTGGGGATTGGTCATATAAAGGATAAAATGTTCTAAATCAAGTGGCAGAAGTTAGAGCTGGGCCTGGTTAATGTTTCAATGGAAAAAATGAAGGAAAAAGTCTGTTTTTGTGGGAGTGGATGTTGTTGCCTCTTTCCGGGTGTCCCATAGGGCTGGGAGCCTCTGTGCTGTGGCAGCAAGGGGCTTGGGCAGCCTTCTTGAGCCTTGCTCACAGCCAGCCAGGCTGTGAACCTGCTCCTCACACAAGACCCTGGGGCCTAGAAAAGCAACTTCCAACCTGAAAACAACTTGAGGTTTTAACGGCTTAAATAGTTGAAGCTTTGGCTGAAGCAAGGCTTTACAGCACCCCAGGGCCCTGGTACCCCTGCCCCTTGCTGCAGCTCCCAGGGGTGGAAATCAGGAGTTACAGGGTAAAACCAGGGATTTCAAGGTAAAATCAGGAATTTCAGGTAACTCCCCATGCTTTAGCTATCTTCCCCCTGGCAGGGGGAGGCAGGCAGTTACCAGGTTTCTCCCTGGAGTTACTCAGGTGCAGGTATTTGTTCTAGGGAGTCACATATCTCTGGGGGGGAGGGTGTTGCTTTAAATCGCCGTTGTGGGTGAAGCAAACCTACATTTTAGTCCCCTAAATTGTTTCCATCACCTTGAAAATCTCTGAGACCTCAGTTTGGCAGCTGGAGCAGGAGGCAGCCCTGCTCAGGGTGGCTCTGCTGGCTCTCTCCCACCCGCCAGCAGCCACGTACCGTTCTCCATGGTGCGTAGATGATCTGCTCCTTGCTCAGCCCCAGGCACGTGGCGTGGTGCTCAAACTCATCTTGATGGGCTGTGCTCATGCTCAGGTTTCGGGCTGGAAATGGAGAAGCATTTGCCAGGTGTTAAATACAAACCAGTGGCCTCAGGATGGCCCTTTGTGCCGTGTCCCTGCCCTTGCTGCTTCCCTTCTCTGGGCTCCCACCAATGCCTGCTGTGGATGTGGTCTCTGCTGGGGTCTCTCAGCCCCATGGTGAACACATCAGAACAAAACCAACCTGGGGCTTCACTTTTTTTTAAACCTTTCCCCAACCATCTCTGTCTCTTTGAAGAGGTTGCAGGGTTGTCTTAGTAAGGAACTATGGAGGTGGTTTTCTATACATATCTTCAAAGTCTCTGAAGCAACTTCCTGGCATCTCAGCTGGGTGATAGAAGCCTAAAATGGCACTTTATGGGGTTGTAGGTAGATCTGATCGACTTTGCCCATGCCAGTACTGTGAAGCCACATGCTCTGCTTTGGGAGGCAATTACCAAAAGATCATGGTTGACTTGAAAATACTGAGATTTGACAATGACATTGATACTGTGTTATGTTTGCTTCTTATTCTTTGAATATTTATGGTGAAAATGGATTTGCCTTTAACATCTACTCTGCCAAAAGATTTAGAGTTGAATGGGATCTGTAAATACTCCTGTGACCCCTGGAGCAGCAGCCTCAGGAAAACCACTGACTGTTGCTGAAACCCCATTGCTGTGTGGTTTTAGCTGATAATTTTACATGAGTGTTTTGGTATCCCACAATAGGTGTAAGTTACTTTAGGATGGAGTTTGCATACCATAGAGATACAGTCCTGAATACGTCCTTTCCCTCTGCAGTTGGTACTGGATGAGTAAAATGTCTTCAGAGCTGAGGTTCATCAGCATCCCTATGGTTTGCTGGGTCTTGGCTTTGAGAGAACAGAGTCAGGGTTGGAAAAAGCGACTGTAAACCACAGCCTGGGTATGGACAATGCCAGTAGCCCCCTGGGATCCAGGGCTTGGCAGTGGGTGAGGACAAATGTCCTGACATGGGGTGTGTTATTCAGCTCTTGGTTTATTTGAATTGTGTTTCTTAAATGGGTTGGGCCTGGGGTGGGAACAAGGCCCATGTTGGACAAAAGGAAAAGCCTTTCCTTAGGACAAGAGGAAATGGGCTCAAGTTGCCCCAGGGGAGGTTGATATTGGAGCTGAGGCAGAACTGTTTCCCTGAGAGGGGTGTCAGCCCCGTGCCAGGCTGCCCAGGGAGCTGGGGGAGTGCCCAGCCCTGGAGGGATCCCAAAGTCCTGGAGCTGAGGTGCTGAGGCCATGGGTTAGTGGTGGGCTTGGCAGGGTGTCGTGGCTTGGACTCCAGGAGCTTAAAGGGCCTTTCCAACTGATTCCCTGAGTCTATGGAAGGAGCTAAATTCACCCAGCTCCTGTGCTGCTGTTACAACGTGCTGGCATGGCTCAAGGTGTGAGCAGGAATGCCAGACCCTGAGTGCCCAACCTTGCAGCTTTGAGGGGCTGCAAAAACAGGGAGGAACTGTCTCCTGCTCACAGCAATGCTGCCTTGGTTGGTCAGTGCAGACTGTATCTCAGGGGGTTTGCAATTCCCACCCCAAACAGCTCACTCCATTTCCTCAGTGAGGAGGAAATGATTCAGAACAAAGTTTCATAAATTCATTGCCATAATGTTCCCTTCCTCTCCCTGAGGGACTGTGAAATAACTTTACAAATGAGGTGGTTTTCCCCTACTAGGATAGGAGCAGGTTTGATGGTGGGACCACGATCCCCAGCGTGCCTCTGGCCCTGGGAAGCCATTTGGAGTCCACTGAGGCCTTAAAATGGGCAAAATGGCCCGGGAATAAAATGCATCAGATGATGTAAAACACAGATATGAGCCCTTTTTGTGTGTCTCAGCCCATCCAGAAACCAGATTGGGTGATAACCCTGATGGCTGTGCTGCTCACCGTGCTTCACCAGCGTGGCGGTACCAGAGGCCATTTCAAAGTAGGTGGAGTTGTTGGTGAGACATTGGTCCCCCCTGGAGAGAGAGAGGGAAAGGGGGTGATGCAGACTCCCACAACAGGCTGGAAAGGACCAGCCTGCTCTGCAGGGTTAATTGCTCTCACTGTTACAATTAAGCCATTTCTCTGTTGCATCCATCTGACCTCCACCTGCAGCTCCTGGTATCAGCCTTGCTCTGGCTCCTTGGTGCTGAGACCTTTTCCACTCTAAAATAACTGAAAGTGCAAAGAACCATCTGTGTTGGCACAGAAAAAAATCATCCCCTTAAAGTCTGACCCAGTGAGGCTTTGGGTGCTCAGCAGTTACAGCTGCAGCACGGACACCTCTGGAGGGGTCTTCTCTAGAGAGATCTTCTCCTTGCCTGTGTCCTGCAGCACCCACACTTGCAGGGCTCGGTGCCTGCAAGAACTCTGTGCCCTGCCAAATTTGCCTAAAGCCTGAGGACTGTTGAAATAAGTGAATGAAAGAAGGAGTGAGGAAGAGGAGAGGTGGGAGAGTATGCGCAGAACATCCAGGAGAGACTCTGTCCTTGGGAAATCCAGAAACTCTGCTCATCGCTTGTGTTGAAATGGCTGAGGGGCAGCATGTGGGAGGGGATGGGCTGGGGCATCTTACACAGCCACATGCTGGGTGATGAGCAGCTCCTGCCCGCCGGCACAAGGTTCCACGTGGAGGTGGCCGTGGTCGATGAGCAGCAGCTCCAGGAGGTGCTGGGGGAACTGGGCAGCCCCGGCCACGTGCAGCCATGTCCCCAGCAGCTGTGGGGAGAGAGGGACAGGGCACTCAGAGCTGTGGGGTTTGCAGGGGGAGCTTTGGGGAAAAGGCTTCCACTCTCCATTTTTCACCCCAGGCCTCATCTAGTTCTCTCTTGCACATCACCAGCAGCAGCAAAACGAAATGTGCAAATGCACGGGAGGAGAAAAAACAGCTGAAGGGGGGGATTGGGAAATGGTGCTGGTGTTGGCTCTGGTGTGGGGTGGCAGAGCCAGGACAGCCCTGTGCTGCTACAGGCGTTTTCCAGGAGAAATTACCCAGCCAACCCCCCTTCTTTTGTGATCACCTCTGGAACTCGTTGGGAGTCAGGAGAAAACTGCGTTGTTCAGGATGCTTCGGCAAGTAAATGTTTCCCGTTCCAGATTTGTTTGTGGAGGAGGGTTCCCCTGTCCCTGGGGGACAGTGAGGCTCAGCAGAGCACCCACAAACTCGCTGCTGGAGTGGGGCAGCCCCCCAGGGCTCAGCTCTCCCCTACCTGGGACGCTGTGGCGTTGCCTGAGCGCGGAGCTCCGCAGGGGATGGCAGCGGTGGGCAGCAAGGCCGCGAGGCTGAGGATGGCGGCCGCCCTGACCCAGGCGGTGGCCATGGCTGCCTGAGAGCCAGAAGCCAGTGAACACAGACCAAAGGGCTGTGCTCGCTGGGCTATTTGCCTTTGCAGCTCTGTGGGGAGCGGGGGTGGGGAGTTCTGGCTCTGTGCTGGTGATGCAACCGGCTCCTTCAGGGGACGTTGCTCAGGGAGGAGCCGTGTGCCTGGCTCCGGCCTCCGCATTGCCCTGGCCTTGGCTGTGGCTGCCAACGGTGAGCGCTGGAAGTGGCAGCCCCTTGGTGGGGCCTGGGATGATGGGGGGGATGCACTTGCTGCACTTCAATCTGCCCTAGATTTGCTTATTTTGTTCCCCACAAGCAGATACTGTAGTTGTCTCTTTCTCCACAAACACAGCTGCCCCCCACCTTGGGTGAACCCAGGGGCTTCACAGAGCCACCTTCTTCCTTGGCAGGAAGGTGTTTTCCCCCTCCTCACCAAAACTGTCTGTAAGAATAGGACTGAAGGGCCCCAGGAGACCACCCCTGTCTTGCTGGATGTACCTTTGGTGGTGGCTGCCTTGTCCTGCTCCCATCCCTGTGCTGCCATGCAGCGTGGGACCTGCTTTTCTGGCTTTATTTCTGTTTTCCCTTTCTTCTCTGGTTGCAGAGCATCCCCAGGTTCCCCAGTCTGGCCCTGGGTGGTGGTTTTTCCCCTTCCCTTGTTTGGAGACACGAGGGGAAGGTGCAGTGTCACTCTGTGATCCCTGCACAAGCTCCCGGCGCAGGTGGAGCCGTGTGGGGTTTGGTTTGAAAGTGCTCCCGGTGAGAGGTGGCAGGTGGCTGTAACACAGGGATTTATTTCAGGTCTGGGCAATTACAGGGAAACTGGAGTTTCATCCAGGAGGGAAAAACAAAACCTCGATGGAAAGTCCTGAGGCTGAGCTAAGCCCAGCTGGGGCAGCAGGCACAGGGGTCCCTGTGGAGGGGCTGGAGGATGATGAGGATGGATGATGAGGATGATGATGATGATGACTTGGCTCTGAGTTACACCACTTGTGGTTCTGCGTCGCTTTTGTTTTCCTCTGCCTTCTCCCAGGGCAGGGGACAGGCATCCTGTAGGAGAGGTGAGAGCAGCCATTGGTGCCTCCTCACTCCAAAACCACCCCAAGAGCCGGGGGTGTCTGGGGTGGGTGCTTGGGGAGGAGAGGGGATGCACAGAGGGGCAGCTGTGGAGGGGAATCGATCTTACACCCCCCAGACCCTCATCCCCGCGGGTGGCTGGGGCTGGAACTCACCCACCCTGGCCAAGGATTTGTACCTTCTCAGAAGTAACGAATATCTCCTCCTCAGAGAAGCCCAGGCAGCGCAGGTGGGCTTTGAAGTCCTCCAGGTACTCCTCGTTCACAGTGGGTGTCCGGGCTGTCGGGGAAACGGGGTGGTAAAAGCAGAAGAGAGGGTGGAAACAAGAGAGTTTAGGAGGTGCTTTGCTGTTTGGTGTTCCCTGGATGAGGAGATCACTGCCTGCCCACCCCCCTCTTTCCCCTCTGCATTGGGGAAAAAGGAGCATTTTGCCCTGCTCACGAGGGCTGGGGCTGCCTGTGGCTCAGGATGTGCCTCACAGCTCCAGGGCAGCAGCCACTCACCTGAGAGGCTCAGGCTTGGGTAGTCAGTGTTGAGGTGCCTCAGGATCAGCAGGTCCTTGTCACTTCGAATCAGTTCAGCCATGGAATACACTTTATCTTCGACTGGAAGGCACAGGGAGAGGGGGGACCCCATTAGTGAGTGTTGCTCTGAGCTGGGGCTCAGCCTGGGAGGGCTGCTTGTCTCTATCTTGGGAGACTTGTCCCACTGGAAACCAGTCTGATCCCACAGTGCCGCTGTGCCTGTGGCATGGAGTGGAAGGAATTTTCCCCCTTCCACCTCCAGACATGGTTTTAGGTGTAAAAGGTGAGGTGCTGGGGGCTCAGGGTGCCAAATAACGGGGGCAGAAGTGGGAGGGTGCAAGGTGCATCTGCAGTCCCCATCCCATCCCATCCCATCCCATCCCATCCCATCCCATCCCATCCCATCCCCTGCCCTCCCCACACTGCAGCTGGGGCTTTACCGTGGGCCAGGGTGGAGTTGTTCCAGAAGATCAGGATCTTGCTGGTGTTGCTCACTACGCACGTGTCGTTCCTGTGGGGCAAAGAGGTCAGATGGGGCAAATACAACCTCCCCAAAAAAAACCTGCCCCAACCAGACCCCGGGAACTCAGAACTTGAGCTGGGCTGCAGAGTTTAAATACATTTGGCATAGCTGCTCTCCAGCCCTAAATTTGTGGGGGTGTCCCAGCCTGGAGGATGGCAGCAGCAGGTGGAAATGCCCCTGGGGAGCTGGGTGAGAGGGTGAATCCCTGTCCTTACAGTCTCATGACTTCGTTAACATCGAGCTCATCCTCGTGGCTGCTGGGAGAGAAGGAGAAGGCTGCAAATTTCACTGCCTTCAGCTCCTCCAGGTGAGGTGGGTACTTGGAGGCACCCACGATGTAGGTCCATGGTCCCAGGAGCTGCAAAGAGGAGAGGAGCAGGGAAAGGTTGGGGGGACCATGAGGAGAGGAGCAGGGAAAGGCTGGGGAGACCATGCTGGGGTCACCTGCAGGCACCATGTCAGTGAAAGCAGAAGCTGTCCTGGGGCCACCAGCATCCCTGTCAGGTGGCCACCCTGGGCAGGATCTGGGCTCTCACCACTAAGGTGGTGCCCTGGCTCCTGGGATGGCCACCTTGTTTCTGCAGATGTGTTGCCCCTGCTGTGCTCCCAGCTCTCATTGCTTCCCTCCCATTCAATATCCCAAGGGACCAAATGCTGTTTGTACAGTGAAGGGTTTTGCAATGGAGACTTGTGACCTGAGTCCCCACCACTTGAAGGATTTAAGCTAGAGAGGTGAGGCACAGGGAAGGGGAAGCAGGAAAGCACCTGATCATAAGATTATGGGTGCAGAGCTGCAAAGCTTCACCCCTTCCCCAAGCTCCTGGGCAGCAGCCTTGATGGGTTATTTTTAAGGAGAATAAGCATGGACAGGCAGCAAGAGAAGTGCTGAGCTGCTGGTTGGCTTCATAGCCTGCTGCAGCTGGAAGGGGGAGCGATGCTGATAGGAAAGGGGAGGCTGGCAGAGGGCTTACCCCAGGGATGGTGTCGCTGTCGAAGGTGACGGGGATGAGCGGGGCGCAGCTGCGGGTGCCGGTGCCCAGGGCCAGTGGCAGCCCCAGGAGGAGGGTGAGGGAGCCCAGCATTGCCCTGCCGACCTGAGGAACCTCCTGCTCTGACCTCTGCATCCTCCACTCTGGCCCTTTTATACGACTGCCTGCAGAGCTGGATGTCCCCAGCCCCGCTGGGCTGTTTGCTCAGGCATGAAGCAATAGCAGGAGGAGGAAATTCAACATGCAAAAGTTTGGACTTCTTCAGCAGATGAGATGATGAAAAAAACACCCCAACCCAGCCCCATATTTCACCATTATGAGTTCTTCTCGGAACTGCAGTTAATTTTACGGGTGACTGGCAAAGGGCTTGGCCAGCTCCAGGTGTGTTTGGAGGCCTTGGAGGTTGGGGGAGTCCAAAAAGCACTTGGTTGTGGCTTTTCTCCACAGGGCAAATGAATCCCCAGGGGGATGGTGGGATGGTGGCTGTTCACTGCAGGGCTGGGAGTGCTCTGGGTCTGCACTGGCCTCGCTGCTGGCTGGGACATGGGGCTAGTGCTGGGGTTCATGTGTTCTCTCAGTAGCAGAGTGAGGTGGAGGCTGTGTGGGTCCTGCTGGGGATGGAGCTGTGACCCAGCTCTGCAGCTGGGTGTGCAAAGCAGGATTCTGCCCCTACAAGCTGGGACTCCCCAGAGCAGGAAACACACAGAGCTGTTGGAGTGGCCACAGGTTTTTTTTTGTAGGGCCTGTAGTGATAGGACAGGAGGTGATGGTTTTAAACTAAAGGCAGAGAAAAATCAGACTAAATACAAGCAAGACATTTTTTTTATGATGACAGTGGTGATGAAGCACTGGCTCAGGTCACCCAGAGAGGTGCTAAATGCCCCATCTCTGGAAAGACTCAAGGTGGGGTTGGACTGGGCTCTGAGCAACCTGCTGGGGTGCTCATTGCAGGGCAGTTGGACTAGGTGACCTTTAAAGGTGCATTCCAACCCAGACCATTCTGAGCTTCAATGATAAGCTGAACCATTAAAAAAGTATCTCTCCAGTGGTGCCACTGTCTTGCTCTACAGCTTCTCTGGGGGGAGGCTGTCCCTTAAGCCATGAAATCTGGGGGTTTTACCCTTTCTAGCTGAGGTCTCTGTTGTGTGCTGATAGCCTGATGGCTCTTGTTGCTTGTCTCAGCTCAGCCTTGCTGTGATGAAGTGGCCTTTGGGCTGTGGATGCTGATAACATACACAGTCAATTATTTTAAGTACTATAAAGTAACTGGTAGGGACCTTTTTGATAAATCTTGACTTGGAGGGGAGGAATTTGTGTGTGTGTGGGCTCAGGCTTTCAACAAACTCAATTACAGCAGCTTTAACTGCAGAATCTCTCTATTTAACAGTCTCTCATGTCTCTGCCAGCTTTGCCCGTGTAATTAAGGGCACTGATTGATTCAATGAACGTGTTTGCTTTTCCCCTGACCACAGGGCTGTTTCGGGAAGGGCTGGCTCAGGTGAGAGCCCGTCAGCCCCAGCTGAGCCGGTTCTGAGGACACTGCCAGAGCTGCCCTGGCACTATCTCTCAGTGCCTGCTGAGCTGGGGGATGTCCCTCAGCCCCCCCCAGCACTGCTGGGAAGGGCAGCAAACGTGAACCAACCTCTTCCCGCTGCCCCTGATGCAACCTGGGACTGGCCCAGGCAGCTTCCCCAGCACGGTGTGACGGGGGGGTCACCCCTATGTCCTCTTCCCCTGGCTCCAGCCCATGGGGCTTGTCTCCCACATGTGTGGCAGAGATGGCCATGAGGTTTTAGGCTGAGGCAGGAGACCTCCTAAGCAAGGAAATGTCTTTTTTTTTCCCAGCAGTTTGGAGCAGCTGAGATGTGATTTGAGCTTCAGCAATGGAAACCATCAGCTCAGCTCTTTGGTTTTGGTTTTAAATGAGTACAGTTTTCCTCTGTTCTTGCTCCCCAGCAATGCCTCAGGATGGGAAGGTGGGTGAGGAATGCACATTGGGATCAGGCAGTGGGGAGCCAGTGGGATCCCAGCCTTGTGCATTCAGCAGCATGCTGAGGGCTGGGCAAGTCATGCTGTCACCAGCCCCAGAGGAAGGGGGTTTGGGGTATAGGTTGGACTTCCTGAGCACCTGGGGGTCATAGAATTGTTTTGTTTGGAAAGCTCTAGAAGCTCCTGGAGTCCCAGCCCTCCCCCCTCACCCTGCCAAGCCCACCACTAATCTCTGGCCCTCAGCACCTCATCTCTACGGCTTTGGGATCCCTCCAGGGCTGGGCACTCCCCCAGCTCCCTGGGCAGCCTGGCACAGGGGCTGACACCCCTCTCAGGGAAAAAACTCTTCCTTAGTTCCAATCTAAACTTCCCCTGGGACAATTTGAGGCCATTTCCCCTTGTCCTGTCATTCATTACTGGGGAGAAGAGACCCACTCCCACCTCACTCCAGCCTCCTGCCAGGTCTGTGAGCTGTCACACCATCATCATCGTCACTCCTGAGTAACAGGGTAGTTCTGTACCTCTTGCCCACTTAGTTTCTCACACAAAAGAACCCCCAAAAACTCCACAGCAGAGTTACATTTTGTTGCCTCAGTTTTAAATATTTATTTAAAGTCCAAAAAAAAAAACCCAAAAGAAAAAAAAAAAGAAAGAAAAGGAAAGAAAACAAAAAGCTTTAATGAGAACAAACGGTAACTCCAGGGCTGAGAAACACACAAAGGCAGCGGTGAGAGGACAGGAGAGGGAGGGAGCTGGAGAGGTTTGTCCTGGGGGTGCCGGGGCGAGCCGGCCCGGGCTGGGGTGAGGTATTGGTGAGGTATCCCTGGCAGGGCAGGGCTGGGATGGGGGGTGAGGTATCTGGGACAGATCTTGTTAACCTTTTCCAATGGCTGTTGGAAACTGACCAGCAGGCAGCAGTAAAAAGAAAGAATACACAAAGAGAGAGAGACACACTCACATATAATTATTTCTTCTTTTTTTTTTTCCCCTCAAAAAAATAAACTCCATAGTCCATGTGAGACATGAAAACTCCAAACAGGCACTGAAGCGTTTCTGATACAGCTCTGATTACATCAATATTATTCCTTATATAGAATTAAAGATTACCAGAATTATCCTCTTTAAAAAAAAAAACAGAACAAAAAAAAGTCCTCCAAATTTACATACAGAGACTAAATTTCTACAAAACTGAACAAAACCAAACCCCTCCAAGCCCAGCTGGGTTCTGGAACAAGGTACCATCGTGTCAGTCTTAGAGGGGCCAGACAGAAGGGTTTGCAGAGCTGGGTTTAAATATGAGCTTAGCCCAGGGAACGGCAGCAAAACTACTTACACGGAAATAGCTCGTTCTGAGGCTCGAGGCTTCCAGAGGAGCTGTGTCCCTCACTCCCCTCCCAAAGCAGTGAAGTGCTGAGTCAAGAGAAAACACAAAACTAAACCAAATTTGCTTTTAAACTGTGCTGGAAGTTCGTTTGGACACGGTTTGAGCTGTTGGCATTCGTGGTGATTAAGGGATCCCTTTAAAGGTGAGTGACTGATTGAGCTGTAGATCCCGACCTCCTCTCTTCCTAGAGAGATGGTCTATGGGCTTGTTTGCTTTTTATCTGGGGGTCTGTGGCAAGACACTGTAGCACCTTCACAACCTTAAATAAAGTCATATATATAAAATAACACACTTTTTTAAGAGCACCAGAGATTTCACAGTGAGAGGTAGAAACAAATCAGACGAGCCCATCCTCTCTATTTTAGCACCAATCTCTTCCCCTCTCCTCCTTCCATTCCCCCCTCTCTTGGCTTCAGGACTTTCCCCTACCCCAACACCACACACAAGAGATGCTGATTCAACTCACCCATGGAAGGAGGAACTTAGTTGGTTTTTTTTTCCATTTTTTTCCTTTTTTTTTAGTGTTTTTTTTTCCTTTTCCTTCTTGCTTTAAATAATATAATATAATATATTTTTGTTTCTTCTAATATTGCACATCAAAATGCTTCCGGCACACAGAGCAGCCAGATGCAACGTGCAGCTCCGCCTGGGAGACCTGATGCAGCACGTGGCCACCTGCAGGTGACACACTCTGCGAGGGAAGCTCTGTCTTTTCATCACTTTTCAATAGAAAGAACATTTGGTAACTCCTGAACCACGTAAGACAAAATGGAGGTGGTGAGGGTGGGGGGGTGTGAGGGGGGGAGCGGAACCACAAAAACCAACCCCACACACTGCGAGTTGCTTGAGGTTTCTCTCAATGTTTGTTTGTTCTTTTGTTTTTTTCTTTGGTCATGGAAAAAGCTTTGTGTGTGGAACCACTTGCAATGTCTATAGTCCCCTGGTCCCTTTTCACTGTTCACGTCCTGACTGACACCCGCTTCCCCTACGTCCTTGTCACTCCTCCTTTCAACAATCTGCTGAGTTCACTAGAGCCACGGGTTCTTTGAGACCTTGAGCCAAAAGGGCCAGAGAGCAAGAATTGACCCAAGAGACACAGCCCAGCTGTCCTTGCTGCAGAGAGGTGGGAGAGCCTGTGTAAAGACATAGGCCAAACAGGGAGGTCAAAGCCTCGGAGCCCGGTTTCGATGGCTTTGTTCAAAGGAAGCACACGGGGCCGACCTCGAGGTGATATTGCTGTCCTGGCTCGGATGGGGGGAGGTTGTAGATGTTGACAATTGGCAGCTGCTGAGGGTCCTGTGTCCGAAACGAAAAGCGAGTCCGATGCCATTGTCCATCCTTGATCTGTGCCGAGGGGAGGGAAAGACAGGGAAAGCTGTTTAAGGGGGAGACAGATCCTGCTGGAAAGGGATGTGTTTTATGAGGTATGCGCTTGAAAATCCCTCCCTGAGACTGTTGGCAGCATAAAATAAGTTAAGGTCTAAATAAAGGCCTAGTTGGAAATATGACCATGTACATTCATGTTTAGAGAATCAAAGGGATTAGTGAAGCATGTTGAACATTCTGTGTAATCAAGCAAAGAATGTCTTAGGAAATTGTTACTGATCAATTATTAAATTGTTACTGATTATCAGTTGTTATCTACTGTATTTTAGACAGTTGAAGCATGTAGAACATAATCTGCTGTTCCTAGGACTGTTATGCTGGATGAATATTTGTTAATTTGTGACCATGTGTCTAGACAGAATGAAAAGATTTGTAGTTAAAAGAAATTACATGAAAGAGTACAATGTAATAATAAACCTTATGAAAACTAGCAAACAGCACGTAGGTACAATGAAGTAATCATCTTCTGAAAAGTATATAAACCCTGTAAAATTTCCTGGAAGGGGGGGGCTCTGACTTTGGACACTAGTCCTCAGGTCCCTAGGGCCCTCAATAAAGCACCGCATAAAACAACCTCGGTTGTTTTGTGTTTTCCTTCGGGAACGGGCAGCAAGACAAGGGGCTGCCTTTTGGGCTGAGCAGGTCTGGGCTGAGGCTTACTAAACGTTTTGGGGAACCCTTTATCCAGGTGGACTTGATGGAAACTGAGCTTGAAAGGGCACTGGCAAACCCTCGTGCAGACACACGGCTACTGACAGGGCAAGAGCCAGCTGTCAGCACCTTGGGCTGGCAATTTCCCTTTCTGCCATCGAACCGCTGCTACTCCTGATGTATAACTTTGGAACTGAGATTTTTACACTCTGTTTGAAGGCCATCTACTTAACAGGAGCTGCTACAGCAGCATGGACTGGAAAATTAAAGTGGTGAATGTGTAAACTAGGCCTTTCTCCCCCTTTTTTTTGTAGAAAAAGCAGCAGAGGTTGAACTCAGGCCTTTCAGGTGCCCTGGGTGGGTTCAGCCTGGCATGTTTCTGGCAAGCTCTCCCCTCCTTTGCAGCAACATACCTTGCAATCATCAGCTGCCACTTCTGGCCTGAGCTGCCCGTCCGCCTCAAACACCTGCCCATTCCAGGCCCTGAAGCGCACGGCTTTTTCCGACGGCTTCTCAGAGGAGCCTTCCCGCCACACAGAGGTATTCAGGCAGTGGATGGTGATGTGCTGCACCACCTCTGAGCTCAGCAGGCGAAGGAAGTTCATCTGGACTCTACCGATGTCAAAATCCAGCTGTGAAGGTGATAGAGATGTTAGGGCACAGCCCTGCAGTGGGGCTGGAGGGAGGCAGAGGGTTTGTGCAAGATGTGGCAGCAAAGGTGGTCCCTGTGCTCTGCTTCAGGTTGTGCACAGGTGCCCAGAACTGGACCTGGCGTGAGTATGGGCATAAGGGCCAGAGGCCAAGTCAATCTGGAAAGTTTTTGTGGGGACCTAACAGGTCCTTTATGTATCAGAACAAACTGGCAGGTCCTTAAGTGGGAGGAAAATAACATCAGCTTTGAATCCAATACACACTTCTGCAAAGAAGGAAAGCAGCAGGTTCTAGTTCATCTGCAGAAGACCCCAGGTACTGTTATTGGTGTTTTTGGTACAGGTGGTTCCTCAAGAAAAATCCTGTAGCATTAACCTCACTGGAAACTTGTGTATTTAAGCTGACCTCACTTTTTCAGGTGACAGAAAACAAAATGCAAGAGTGACCTGAACATAAGCTAATTCAACAAAGCAGTTGGGAGCAGCGTGTTTGCAAAATTATTGGCCTCTATTAAGGTTATGGGTTAATTAAACACTGCTGGAAATGTACTTGCTTTGTCTTGACAAGAGTCAATAACAATCTTAGGTATGGGTTGTTTTTTTACTGCATGAGAGCAGAGTGTTAAAGCTACAGTACCTTTGCCTGGAGGAGAGAGCAGTGTGCTGTGTCACAGGGCTCATTGGGTGGTGAACCAGGACAATACACCTCTGGGTAAACATTTTGTGATGGTGCTATGGGAAATGCCATGCTGGGGACAAGCTGTCTGTACCTTGGAGACAGTGATGGGGCTGAGACACGTCTGTCCACCATTGGTGAAGTTACAGGTGACCTGTATGGTGTCTGAGGAACAGCCAAGATTTGGGTCAATCCAGTAGGTACCTGAAGAAATTGAAGGTTCAGAGATGATTAACAAAGACACTTAAACTTTTCTGTGACTGAGAAAAGGAAAGTGTTGATTTCTGCACTACTGCTCCCAGGAGATCAGCTTGGGCCATGTGTAATGCCCCTACGGAGGATGCAGCCTGCACACTCAGGGCTTCCTACCGTCGTTCATCTTCTGTTCACAGTTCATGAGGTCTCGACAGATGCGTGCAGGGTTTTCCTTGGTTCCCAGGGGTCTTTTGATGCTCTGAATGAGGTTGCTGAGGTAGTGTAGAGTCTTAAAGATCTCCCCTCCATGGTCCAGCATGAGAAGGTCTGGATGTTGGAAACCCTGGAGAGAAAAGAAGGTGAAGTCAGATGTACCTTGGAGGGCACCAGGTGCTGTAAGCAGTTTCTGCTTTATCTGTGGAAAAAGTCCATGGGTCAAAGACAGGATCCAGTGAGCTGCAGCCCTTGCACTGTCTGAATGTGTCATCTCTGAAGCACTGGCAGTCATGATGGCAAAGTCATGACGTCTGAAGCTTCACAAATGAGTAACAAAGCAGAAGCAGATCCTTTAACTGGATCTTTGCATGCATGAACCCCAGACACTCCATAAGAACAGTGACCAATGAGAACTCTGTACATGTAAACTTGAAGCACACAGAAAGAACAAGTGATACTGTGACCGTTCTCAGCCTCCAGCTCCTGCGAAGACCAGTGAGTTCAAACCCACTCTCGTACCTCTGTCTTGAGCGCAGTGTTCATGTCGATGAGTGTCTGGAAAGCTGCCCCAAAGCCATCTTGTTGCTAGTGGAAGGGGAAAAAGATGATAACTGAGATTGTTAGAAGCTGAATGTGCCCTGATGCAAGCAAATGCTTCTCAGTTTAGGGCTGTGACTCAAGCATTGCTCTGCTAACACAGCATCTCTTGCTGGACCTGAGCATGTGTCTTCAGGGTCCCAGCAGCTCTTTCTGGATGTCCCATCAGCACCTTGGCTCTGTATGACTTATTATCGTTAACAAACATACAGAAAACAGCAACTTACAAATGAGGCTGGAATTCCTGGTGGTCCCTGGAAAGCAAAGCAAAAACAGTGTCAGCAGCCAGAGAGATGGGCAGTCACTATCACAAAGGTATTCACTTATGTCCTTTTGAAATCCTCTTTTCCCCTGGAGTCCCTCAATGCAGATGAGTGGGAGAAGCAACAATGCTGTCCCTATAAATATTTGGAGATGGTTTGGACTAAAGCACAAGAAACACTGGTCCATTCACAAAGATGTTTTTGCATACGAGGAATGGAGCTAAGCTACAACTTCCAGGGAGTGAACTGTCCCCCCCGGAGAGTCTCACAGCAATAATTTTAGCTTGTTTCAGTATTGTCTTTGAACTCTTTCCACATATACATACCGGAGGGCCAGGGTGTCCTCGTGGGCCTGGAGGACCCTAAAGACAGAGTGGCATCAGTTAGTGAAGCATCTCCAGTTTATATTTCCATTTCTCATGGTTGTCACCAGCATGAATCTGTTCCCTGCTGAAATCCTCCACATTTTTGCCATCTTACAGCATCTTTACCCTTGAATCCTTCAGGAGACAGGAGGTGGCCCCATTTTCTCCATCTATCTCCCAGCTCTGGGTGCATCTATTTGCACCTGGTCCATTCCTACTACATCCCTTGCTCCAGCTCCTTAACTTTCACTAATGCCTTACCCCCAGGCACTTATCACATTGCACAATTGGGCACAATCACCCTCCCTGCAGTTTTACCTTTGCTAAAAGCAACTGCCTTATTTAAATACAAGATGTATCAGAAAAAGTAAGTTTGAATACTCACCCTTGGACCTTGCAGACCCTGCATAAAAATAAAAGGAAGAAACTGTTAGAAGATGCCTATTAATAAACCAAAACCTCCCTGTACGTCTGTGTGCTGTTCCCAGGGTGCCTGAGTGACGCACTGGAGGGACAGTGAAAACAGGGGCCCAACAATGTCTATCAACAGCAGTGAGGTTACTGCAGCAAAGGGTATTGATGGCCTCCACACCAGGAAATTCTTGCCCTTGGGCTCACATTCCCACCAGCACACTGTGCTGTGCTCACTGAGGTGGAGAATGGTAAGCAAGAAGAAACAGGCAGCACTCTGGCTTGTTAGAAATCCTCACTGGGATTTCTTGCCTCCTGCAGTAGCCACACAGCTGTGTGTGCTGGGCCTGGACAAGCCCCAGCAGGCAGGAACAACCACACTGGTTGCTAAAGGAAGAACCTGGAGAGCAGTGACCCACATTGTGGGTAACAAGGAGGATGAACACCACGTATCCAGCACACCCCATCACCCCCTGTATGGTGACAACAGCCAGGAGCTAGAAGAAAGTGTAAAAGCCCACCACAGCTCTTTCCAGAAGGACACCAGAGGAACAGCAGAGGGTGAGAATGAGACCTTGGCACTGCTCCCTGAGCTGTGGGGGCTGCTCCCAGGCAAGGCAGCTCTTGGCCAGGTCCTGTGCCCTTGCCCTGGGGCTTTTTGAGCTGCCATTCACTGTGTCTGGTTCCTGGACACACCACGGGTCATAGCCAACAGGGTAAAGTGTCAGCTTTTGCTAGGTAATTGGGTTTGAAGTGAATGGCAATGTTGACAGCAGAGTGGGTGTGTATTTGCACACCTGTGTGCACACACCTACAGCTGTGTGTGTCCTGCCCTCCTGGGGCCCTGATGAGCCAGAGCCCGAGTGGGTGCAGCAGAGCCCAGCGTGACTCAGGTGCTCAGAGGGACCCTCTTGACAGCAGGATGCACCCAGGGGAGCCGACCAACACTTACCATCTCTCCACGGCTGCCTTTGTCTCCCTTGGGCCCCTGTTAAAGCACATGAGGTGGCATCAGTGACTGTTGGCAAGCTGCACTGCTGGGATGCATTGCCACCCAGAAACTCCTTGCAAGGACCCAAGTGCATCTCTCAACAGATCAGCCCAGGTTGCCATATTGGCCCACACATCCCAAGGCAAAAAAAAAAGCCATTACTGAATGTTTTGGTAATGTCCAGATTCATCTTTCTTACTGGTTTTCATCTCTGCCAGCAGCAGCCTCTGTACTGAACTCTGAGCAGCTTCATGCTCATGCTTTTATGAAGCACCGGCCTGAACTTCAGTCTGTGTTCAGTGCCTTTGGCATCTTGGGGCAGGCAGGGATTTCCAACACTTCCCAGAACCAAGCTGTTCCAAGTTTAATACAGTTGGTTTTGGTTTTTCTTTCTCCTCTTGTTTTGTTTTTTCCCCCCTCAGGCCAAGTTCTTTGGAAAATCTGGCAGCTTGCTTTTGTAAAACTGCAATAACATTCTTGTCTTCTACTCTGAGCCAATCTAACTTGCACTCAGGTAGAGTTGCCCCTCACTGTTAAGCTAACCATCTCCCTGCAACTACAGGTGCAGCCAGAGACTAAACCTGCACTTCTCTCATGCTCCTCATCTTAAGCCCCATTTTGGTTCCCTCTTTACAGTAGGATCTGGGATTTACTTTTGCTGGCCTCAAGCAGCTCAGATCTCAAACATGATGCTCTTCTAAGAATAGAGGCAGTAAAACCCATGCAGATACTTACAGGGTTTCCCGTGGGACCCTGAATGCCAAGTGGACCAATAATTCCTTCTTTTCCCTAGAAAAAAAAAGAGAAGTGTGACCCACTGATGGTTGCTTTTACCACAATAGATGCAGTAAAGACACTGAATCTCTTGGCTCATCTGCCAGGAGACTGGTGAACAGTGCACTGTGCTCCTTGTAGCAACCTGTAGCCTCACAGAAATAGAGGAATGGAGGACAGAGGCAAATCCTCCCAAACCAAACTGAAAAACCACTCACCATGAGACCGGGTGGCCCACGAGGTCCCTGAATGCCTTTGAAACCAAGGTCTCCTGGAGGGCCCTGGGGGAAAAAATGAGATGCCAGGTCCCCTTAATGAACATACCCCATGTTCATGCCCTTACTTACAGCTCTGCTGCAAGGACAGAGGTGCTGCCTCTTGTATGTGGGAATGGGAAGGTCCAATCTTAGGAAAAAAAATCTTTTCCTGCTCCTGTTTTGCAAGCTTTTCACTTTCTACAGAAAATAGACTGGTCCCTCTTCACCAGCACAAATAAATGCTGATAAATAGAGCTCAAATTTCAAATCAGGGCTCACAAGAAGTGCTTGTTGGTGTCTCAAGTGCTGATTGATGCTGGAAATACAAGTGTCTGAATGATGTTCAGGTGGCGAAAACAGCTCCAGGGTGTACAGGACAGCCCTTTTCCTTCTACCATCTACCCATTGCAACAGGAACAAGCTCTAGCAGAGCGTATCTCAACATACATTTAACAAATGAAGATGCATAAACTAAAGCAAGCTGGAACCACAACTCGATTTCAATAGCTCCTGAAGAGCTGCTAATAGAATCTTTGAAATGACTATTGCATTGTCTGTCCCCAGTAAAGAGAGACTAGAAAGCCAAGTGGTCACAAGACAGCCTCTTACCTTTGGCCCAAACATGCCTGCAATCCCTGGAAATCCTGCTTCTCCAAAGTCTCCCTGCAAATAACAGCCAAGACAAACAGAAGAACAAAGCACAGCAGTCAGTTCACATTGGACAGCCAGTCCCTCGAAAACATGCCAAGAGTTCAGCGGCTTCAGTGAAAGAGAAGTCCATTAGTATTCTCCAGTCTAAGCAGGACACTAAGAAAGAAGTCTGAAAGAAACCTGAAGGAGAGCTTAAACATCAGGATGACTCCAGAAGATCTCACAGACTCATAGGTTACTCAGATTTCACAGACTAATCCTTTTTGTCCCCAAAACGGGAGGCTCACCTACACCATTGCTGGCTGATGCTTGTTTAGCACAGTCAGTAGAAGCAGGACAGAAAGCATCTCCTCTGAGATTGATCTTGGAAGTGGGTGTTGCAAAAAGACAGCCTCAGAGTCCTTTGAAACAAGTTTTTCTTTAGTTTCTAATGCCCACTGCACTGACCTACTAAAGGATAACTTCAAACGATTCTCGTTCATGCTGTCAAAAAAGTGCACGTTCCTACAACATAACCTCCCACTCAAATCCAGGGAAGCCATGCATATCTCCTTATTCTGTTCCTTTTCAGCCCTACAGGGATTTTTGCTCAATTTCTTAATAATAATAACATATTTGGAAGGCCATCAAGCTTGGCTTAGCACATAGCATGCACCCTGAGAATAAAAAAACCACGCTGGGTAGCACGTCCTTATGCAAACATCCTCCTTTCACCACGTTTGAAATGTATGTCCTGTGGTATCTTTTTGCTGCTTAGATGTCAAAATGATTCAATCTTAAAAAAAAGGGGTCAGAAACATATACCAGATGATTAATCCACGGTCCTAGGAACATCAGAGATGGAAAAGGCTTATTTGGACTCAGCGGGACTGTGACCCACACTGGATTGTACTTCATGGGATGTTTGACAATATCTTGTCCAGCCTAGTTGTAAATGACTCAAATGAGGGGGTTTTCACCATCTCTATTACAAGGCTATTTTAGAGTCAGCCTAGAGACTTCACTGTCAGGAAGTTTTTCCTGCTATGACAGTGAGAAGCTGCTTGGCAAGGAAGGGCTTGGTTGGACTTGGTGAAGCATAAGAAAGCTTCCAAGGATACAAATTGATTTAACTGCCCATTTATGGACCCTGGAAAGGAAAACTGCTACTAGCAGAGGACTAAGGTCTTTCCTGTGTTAGGAGAACCAACCAAATCCTCTTTCTAGAAGAATTTTGGGCAAAAGGAAGTGTGAAGTCAGAAGGGTTAAAATGCCAAAGTCTGACCCTCTCCATTCGTCACTAACCGGCTGTCCTTTGGGTCCTGTGCTGCCAGGGTTCCCTGGTAGGCCTGTTCCTCCTGATGATCCTCGCTTCCCTGTTTGGCCAGTCTGTCCAGGCAGTCCTCTTTCACCCTAAAAATAACAGAATTCAAGTAATTCCAAAGAACAGGAGCTAAATATAACAACACTCAGTTGAAATAGCCATAGATGGAAGACTGGAAAAGAGCGTCTCATCAGGATAAGGAATGTGGTTTCACCAGGAGATGCCTCACGTCTGCTAAGGCAGATTGCTGCAGGATGCAATGTGAGACCAGTGATGGGCATGGACATGTCTCGTCCTGAGCAGAGCAGGAGTTTCAGCAGAGCTGTACTGCCTGTGTTGGGGCTAAGGACAGCAAATAGGTGAAATGTCTTCTGTCTGCATTTCTGTGCATTGTCTGTCCTGCTCTGTAGCTTCTCACCATCTCTTCCCCCCAGCAGGCTAGCAATTGATGATTAATACATCTGAAATGTTGAAGACATGCCAAGACTTCAGCTGGAGGTCTTCAATCCAGAGACTGCAGAGCCAGCATTTTCCTCAGCACCAACCTCTCAACTTAAGGACAAGAGAGGGGCTTCCAGAGGCTGTGCTGCCATTCACTGAGACCTGGACAATTTCTCCTTGGGTTGGGAGAAATCTAATGAAATTCAACACAGGCAAGTGTATAGTCTTATATCTGAGAAATAATCACCCCATGTGCCAGTACAGGTTGGGGAATGAACTCTTAGAGAATAGTGTAGGGGAAAGGGACCTGGGGGTCATGGGGGACAGAAGGATGAGCGTGAGCCAGCAATGTGCCCTCATGGGTTGAGAAAGGTTCTCTTCCCCCTCTACTCTGCCCTTGTGATACCACACCTGGAATATTGTGTCCAGTTCTGGGCCCCTCAGTTCCAGAAGGACAGGGAGCTGCTGGAGAGAGCTCAGCACAGGGCCAAAGATGATGGAGTGGAGCATCTCCCTTGTGATGAAAGGCTGAGGGAGCTGGGGCTCTGTAGCTTGGAGGAGACTGAGGGGTGACCTCTTTAATGTTTACAAATACATAAAGGGAGGGTGTGACGAGGCTGGAGCCAGGCTGTGCTCAGTGATGGCCAATGACAGAACAAGGGGCAATGGGGACACACTGGAACAGAAGAGGTTCCAAAGAAACACAAAAACTTGTTCCCTGTTGAGGTGAGGGAGCACTGGCAGGGGCTGCCCAGATGAGCTGTGGAGTCTCCTTCTTTGGAGACATTCAAACCCAGCTGGATGAGTTCCTGTGTGCCCTGTTCTAGGTGGTGCTGCTCTGGCAGGAGGGTTGGGCTGGGTGAGCTTTCCAAGTCCCTTCCAGCCCTGTGATTCTGTGTGATGCTGGGTGACACCCAGCACCACTCTTTACTCCCCACCTCTTCCCCTTGCCAAGTGCCAGGAGGGGCACAAGCCCCAGCTACTCAATCTTGGGCAGACTGGGATTGAGGAGCAAATGCAACGAGAGCCTGGGATGGGTAAGCAGCTGGAGAAAGGGGCAACAAATGTCCTGGAGGCAGGATATGGGTCAGTTACAAGGACAGAAGGGTCTTTCAGTCATTTCTGGTCACAGGCTGTTATTCTACCCAAGGCAGCTGGAGGGCAGCAAGTAACAGTTTAAGAATGATGTGTTATGGGAGGCATAATTTAAATCAGACCTGTTAGCCTCTCCAAACCCAGCTGGAGTCTCCGAGTCCTCTACAGAAGGCTGAATTACTGTAGATCCAGTTTAGATCCTGTGGCCAGACTGGACCAGGGTAAGGACCAGCAATAAACCACAAGGTCACTAAAGCAGCTTGTCCCTGTTTCCACTCAGAGTGAAGTCCAAGCCCACACTGGTTCCATCCGTTCCAATCCACTAAATATACACTAAAAACCAAGCAGCACAACTTTTCCTTCAGCAGCTCAGAGGATACCTGTATTTCCCATGGAGTCACCCATCCTGGACATCCTACAGGCAAGCAATAGCAGTGCCTTTGTAACCTCTGCAAGGGCACTGGTTTGTTTATAGCCAGGTTTCTAATGAAAGAAGGCTAAAGTGTTTGTTAGTGTGGGTATGTGTATCTGTAGGCTCCTGAGCTCAGTGAGCAAAGGAGAAAAGAAAGGTCCCTGGGATATTCAGCTGCTGTGAACATCATGAAAATGGATGGGTGGATGAGGGGAAAGATCTACTGAGCTTGTAGCTAAGTGAAAGATAGCAACAGGAGTTTAGACTTTGTTAGACCTTGGAGAATCCAAGCTCTAGAGACAACAGGCTCATAGATTGAATTACTTGTAGCAGTATCTTAGGGAATCAGAAGCTCACCTTGAAACCTGGTGGTCCCTGTGCCCCTGGGAGTCCTGGTATGCCAGGGTTCCCTCTTTTTCCTGACATCCCTGTCACACCTTCTTCTCCATCATCGCCCTGCTCTCCCTAGAAAAGAAAACAGAAGAGCTTATGAAACAAGATGCTCTTTCCATCTCTGCACAGCTTCTGGGGAGACAGGGGAGAGGTGTGATTCTGCTGTCAGCAAGCACCATGTGTCTGAGCACGGGTGGGTTTGCAGAGCTGGATGCAGAAGTCTGTGCATGCAGGTCTCTGTCAGGTTAGAAACACCAGTTTAATTACAGACCTGGCCATGCAAAGGCAGCTGCTGCCTCCATGTGCATGTCAGATATGAAGAGGAGCATGTGATCCACTCTGGATACATGTGAACTGGAATATCTATAGCTTGTCTACATCCGTTTCTCCTGTGTTACCTTTTATCTTTCCAGCTCCTAAGTTGCATTTACTGTTGATGCTGTAAAAGTACAATGGCAAGCTCACCTGCACCCCAGGCACACCGTCCTTCCCGGGCACACCGTCTGCTCCAGGGGCACCCTCTTGACCTTGCCTTCCCACCACTCCTCGAGGGCCTGGGAGCCCAAGGATGCCCTGAAATCACAAAGGTGTTAGTGATGGAGCTCCTGGACAGCATTTGCTGGGGAAGAAAGCCTGAATTATTACCCACCGGTGAGCCTCTGCTCCCTGCATTTCCCTGTGCTCCTTGCTTTCCTTTTTGACCCTGCAAGTAAAAACACCAGAAAGACATCTAAAATTGCAGCAGCTCTAGCACAACTCCACTTGGGAGCCTGACTTTAGGGTGTGCTTTTGGCTAACGGTTGGAAAGGGTTTGATAAAAAGGAGATTTATAAAGTCAGTTGCTCCAGCACTGGGGAATGAACTGCTATTTGGTTTTATTACAAGTGATTCTTCGTATGTCTTGAAAGTTCTAGTGCAGGAATGAATAGCTAGAAGGCAAGGACCTACATTTTTCCTAATACAGAGCAGATGAGGACAAATAAAGCAGGATGAACTTGGGGGAGGACACGGTGCACTGGCAAACATTAGAACAAGATGCTTAAAACCTGTGTCCTCTGTCGCTTCGTTGACAGCACAGTGCTGCAAGGAGCCAGCAAGTCTTCTGCAGGGCGTTCAGTAAGAGCTCTTCTCTGAGAGGTAGCTCCCTCTGCTTTGGAAAGTCAATGGAAATGAAAAGGGTATCTTGTGTCTAAAAAAATGCAATGCTGCTTCGTGCATAAAGACGTAAAAGAAATACTCCTGAGGTTCAGTAGCTGTAAAAGGGATTAATTTCTGTAGAATGAATGGAAAACTCAGCCTCATCACCTTCACTAGGGCTCTCTTAGTGAGGTCACGTACTAAGGAACTTTCAAAATGAAGCACTGCATTTTCTGTGCATTGTTTCTCCATCTGCAGAGGACCAGGGAAGCCAGCTACACTAAAGAAATACTCCTGAGGGTGCTTTCTTTGCTATTCATTAGACTCAAAGGCAGTTCCAGATTGTCCATCTATGGGTAGAGTTTATTTATCACCTGGTTTACTCTTTTTGCCAAGAACACCTACTGTAGGTTAAACTATCTTCTGGCATTACCCCAGCAGGGTCAGATTACAAACCTTGACCTCTGCCAAAAGGGAGCAGGAATTTGCTGAGTATTGAGATCACATACTTATGTTTTAGCAAATAAAGTCCCTGATCTGTGGGAACAATTATGAAGCTGTCGTTGTGGCCAGATGCAGAGCCAGAAGTAGGTATGATGTACCCCAACAAATCTTGAAGGACCCATGTATGCTGTGTTTTCTTGCTCAATAAGGGCAAGGTTAGAGGGACTCTCCCAGGAAACATAACTGCATGGATAAATGGACTCCAAATCTGGAAGGTTTCAAGCCAGAAAAGTTTATAGTTCAAGTGAGAGACTTGACTGGCTCAAACCTTGTTAGGGACAGAGACAGCAGCTGTGGCTGGAGGCGCCACAAAGAGCAGTATGGGAAAGAGACACAACCCATGGCAATGACTCAAGACCTGCCCAATGCTCATCATGCCCATCATGCTGGAGCTATATTTGTCTTGATCCTCTCCAGCTCCACAAAGCCAACAAACTATGTGTCTTAGACACTCAAAGACATGTTTATAGCCCTCCCACTAGGTTCTCCACAGTCTTTCAAGGCATAGACTATAGGCCAAATCACACATGCTGGGGAAAAAGAAGACAGTCCTCTTAACATGACATTTTCTTTACACTTGGAACACTAGAAATCCATGCTGCTGAAACCTACCACATCACCTTTGGATCCCTTTGCTCCTGGCTGGCCTGGGGGTCCTGGGTCACCCTATAAGGCACAAGTGAGAAAAATCTGCTTGAAGTTCTCTTCTGGCAGTATTTTGCACGAACTACAAAGAGCAGCACTTTTTGTGGCCTGACAACACTGACCGTATGGAAACAATTCAGGGGAACAGCCTGTGCTCAGACAGGCCTCCTGGGGAAACAAAAGCAAGGAACTGTCTCCAGAGAGCATTTACCAGGGTGTCAGTTGGGGAAGAAGCAATGCTACCCCCTTACTTGGGTGGTGCTTGTGGAAATCCCTCACTAAGTTCCAGATGGCACCTGGGAAATGGTGCTGAGGAGTGGGCAGGAAGGAGCCTGTTTTGAGAAAGGTCCTGCAGAAGCTACATGCAGAACATTTGACACAGGGACTGCATCTTTAGTGTTGGTAACCACCTTCCTTTTGCATGCTGCAGCCCTTTCTTTGGTTTCACCTGAGTGTCAGGTGTTAGAGAGCTACCTATGGAAGATTAGAGCAGGAAGAATTTTTCACTACTGTCTTAGTGGTCTCTTTCTCATCACACACATTTCCACCTCTTCTTCTGGCTATCCAGTTTTTCTTGTGTGTATTTGTGTCAGGGGTAATTTCTGGACTAATACAAAAGAAATGAACACACCTGCAGAGCTCTCCTTCATCAGCTTGTTTCTAATGACTCTTTACTAAAGACAATCCAAAGCTCCTGCTTCCACCTGAAACACTGACATCTGAGGGGCTACCACCCCTCAACATCAATGCCATCCAGAGGAATGCAGCAGCTCGGCCCATTTCCAGGCCATATGACAAAGCATTAAGACTTTACCCCAAAAATAGACTCTGTTGTTCTTCCAAGTGGCCCTACAAGGAATGGGAATCGATTCAACTTTTTTTCCCCAATACAAACTACATTTAATGTGCTGCTGCACTCACAGTTGCAATAGTCACACATACAACTCAGACACTGCTGTGAATAGCAAGGGAATAAAAAGTCTTTTCCTTAAATATGGATTGAATTTAGTGATTCATAAAGACACTGGCTTGGGAGTGAGCACCATGCAGGCAGAATAACACAGTCTCACCTCATGCTGGACCACCAACCACCGGCAGTATGCAAAATGTATCATGTCCAAGCAGACACTTCCACTGTTATTGTCACTTCTCACTGACCACCTCCTAAGATTTCCAGTCTCTTTTGGATCATTTAGAAAAGACAATTTTGGGGACAGGCTCCTGGGAGTGGCCCCATTCTGTCACCCGTTTATTGGTCTCAACATGACACAAAATGCACATTCTCTGGGCCTGGCTTCTGGAAGCACAGATGTTGAATTTCACAGGTCTCCACACATTCCTTACTGCAGTCCTCCCTACCTTTTTTTGCACCTGTTTTTCACATGCATGTGACATTGGGTAGCTTACAATAAAGCAGAATCTCTTACAGGTAAGCCTTGCTGTCCAGGTTTCCCTCTTTCTCCATCAAGCCCTTCTTGACCCTTAAATAAGAAACAGAAAGGGAACACATGTTTATTCTTGAGTACTTTTGTGGCAATGAGAAGCAAAAATGGATGTAACATCCTGTATGGGGCAGAAGAAGATAGACATAACTGCATTCTGCTAATACAGAGATGTTGAAGCTCTTGGGTAGTGTACATTCTCCCATGGATGTGCATTGGAAAGAAATAGCTAAGAGGAACTGCTAATCCCCATCTAAGCAGTGAAGGCTTTCTAATGCAACCCTAAATACACACAGCACTAATGTAAGTGAACAGTTGGAGACTGCTGTCCTACAAGATAGGGTAGCAGCACTGCTACCATGGTGAATTTCAGCTTCTCTGTATGTTACTGTAATGGATCACTCTGAACCACAGCTGCTTTTGGACAGAGGTAAGACAGTTCATGGAGCCTTGGCAAATTAACAGCAATCAGCTGTTGCCCTGCAAAGAGGGCAGCAGAAGCACAGGGGAGTAATTCCTAACCCTGGTCTTGCTTTTGAGAGAAATTCTGCTGAGATTTTGGAAACTTCCAGGCTTCCAAGTTAACAGTTATCTTCCCATGAAAGAGTCTACAGCCATGAGCACAACAGCCTTGAGTTCTGTCCAGCATTGACACAACCTCTCTTGCACACATCTTCCCCGTGGCATTTCCTTGATAATCACAAACACCTCTGATGAGGTGGTGCTGCTCAATCTTTCAGTCTGGTGTGCTCAGGCAGGTGCACACCATTGTGAGCTGCTGACATGAAGGACCTACATTTCCCTTCAGCAAAGTTTTTACCAGTTTACATAAGGATATCTGAATTACTCCTTGTCTGAAACACAGCCATGTTCAGTGGCTGACAAGGGAGAACAATAGATTATGAATTGTGACTACTAGGTAAAGGGTAGGTAGACCTTCTGTGGGCTGATGCAAGTTGGAACCCCTTCCCCAAGACAAACATTTCTGAATCATGTATTTGGAACAGGACTCACAGGATAACCAGGGTCTCCAGGCTCCCCTCGATCACCTCTGTCACCAACAGGGCCCTGTAACACCAAAACAAAGAGTTAAGAAGGATGGAAACAGTCTGTCATCCACAATATCTCAATGGCTTATGTATACTCTACACATAAGAAAGCAATCCAACCAATCCACCTGCAAAAATCAGGCCAGGATTGATTAGAGAAGGGATTTAACATCTTACTCTGTCTCCAGGTGGTCCCTGTGGTCCTTCTACCTTCCCATCATCACCTTGTTCTCCCTGTGAGTGAGAATGCCAGTATTAATACAGACAGCAGATTCTATGGCAGGTGCTTCTGTACACATCCAAACCAGTCCTCTCACATCATGGGCTCCTGAGTCAAAGCCTCTGTTAAATTTACTAACTTTGCATCCAAACAAAGTCTAAACAATATTTTTGGGGTTTTATTCTTCACAACCTGAAGCACACAGACTACTCCCTAAAGAACCAGGTGCAAAGGGTTATCTTCATCAGTTCCTAAAGGTAAGCAAGAAGCATGTCATTATGACAATGCAGGAAACAGCTCCCTGCCTCTCCATTTTATTACCAACAGTCAAACCCAAGCACTTGAATCAAGCACTTCCCCACTCTAGCTGAGTGCTGCCTGGGCTGTCAGGGGAACAAGGGTGCTCTGGCTGGGCTCCCTGGTTTTGTGTCACCATTGTGGGCTTGTCTTGTGTTTGATCAGGTGAGAGGGTCACTCCCTCACACACTTGCTGCATGAGCAGCTCCACTCGATGGGATGGAGCTCAGAGCTCATGGTTTGGCTGGTAGATAACATCACCCAGATTATTTATAACTGAGGTCTCTAAAACAACCACAGAGAGATCCCTCAAGACTTAACACAGACACTATCTTTTTAAACTCTGTTGTACAAGTCACTCAGGGTCATGGTGTCCTATTTTCTCTGGAGTCTCACTCAGAGAGTTTTGTTGCTCCCCACAGAAGATAGTTACATTCCAGCTCCTCCAGCACTCTGGCTCCTTGGGATGAATATGTCTCAGAGTTCCTTTGATGTTGCAGCTACCAGAGAGGAGGTCTAGGGGGTTCTGGCACAGTGGAACTGCTGTGGTTGGACTGCTTGGGGTGCTCCTGGAGCCTTGAACATTCAAATCTCCATAGCTATGCAGAGCCAAGTTTTCCACAGGCTTCTGTAGCTCTCAGTGGTTGCATCAGCCCTTTCTGGTCTTTGACTTTTTCTCTGGATTTACTCTCATCCTCTGCTTGAGGTGCAGCTGCTGATAGCAAGAGTGTTTGGGCAAATTCTTACTGATTCTTCCTCTGGGAGAAGGCATTTGGGGTGCTTTGTTTGTATCTGATATTTGGTAATGACACACCTGGAGCAGAGAATAATTCTCAGTGAAAACACTCAGGTAGTGTAGCCAACAGCTTTTTCTCAGCAGGGACTAGGTCACAGCTGAGACACACTCTGACCCACACTGATTTCTCACTGGCTGATCACCAATATTGACATTTACAGCTTCAGATTTGGCAAACTCTCTTGCAGCTACTCAACAGGTAGCAAAGAGCTCGATGCATCTCTCTCCATGAAACGCTTGCTGACAGTGGCATTTCCTTTCTCTGCTGTGATGTGTTGAATGAATGTTCAACATTCATGGATTCAGGATTCAGGATTTCATATAAACTCACAGGTTATGGTCACACTGTCCTTAAGAGATTGTGTGCTGGGTAGGGAACTCCAGCATGCTTGTCTGGGGTTTTGGGGAGGTATTATAGTAGAAATATAGGGAGAAACTGTGCCAGGATGGCTTGAGAATATAGTACTGAGTAATGTAGAGAGAGAAATTTGGGTGGCAGAAGTAGAGAGGAAGGAAACTAATGTCTAACAGGCTCTGCCAACAGATTCCAGTGCTACTGAACTTGCTGGTTGAAGTCAGCAGCAGAATACCTGGCAACTGGTTTGCTTTCTAGTTACTATCAAAGGAATGTAGGCTAGGAGGGAAACAAAGACATGATTTCTAGTCTCAGGGAAAAAAACTCAAACCAGAATCCCAATATAGGCACTACTGTGCCAAAGTCTTGACACTGATTGCTTCTTCCCAAACACCTTGTCATTTGAGAGCTGAGAGGAACGTGATGAAGTCAAAGCAAGCTCATAATTCTGTTGACCCTTGAAGAGCATCAAGACTCACAGACTTTCTTGCCAAAGCTGAGTTGTGGCTTTGTGTCCCCTTAAGTGTAATTCCCACCTTGTCCCTTGTCTTCTGACTGAGAAAACCCTACAGCCTGTTCAGCTCTAGGACTGCAAGACTGAGCTCTTCCAGGACTTCCTGATGCCTTAGCTGCTCAAGAGGGAGATGAAAGGTCTGCATTAATTCTTTGGAAAGTTGCAGTGAAAAAAAGTTAGAGTAAAGGGCAGCAAAGTAAACATGTTGGAATACAAATGGAAAATGCATGGAGAAGAAGGGAAGGCTTGTTGTTGTTGGCTCCTGTCCCAAAGTGAGATACACCAGTTTGTAATTTTTAAAAGGATCCCATCTGGACTGCTTTAAGCAGCTGCCAAGTGCAGGCGTCTGCTCGGAGCAAGTCCTCTTTGAGGAGCTGTAAACGTATGAAACGCCGTGGAGTAGCTGGCTGGTATGGCACAAGGGAGCTGGATTCCACAGTAATGCCTCTCACCAAGCTGCTTTCTTCTCTGCAAAAGAGAAGACCTTTCCCATTATATATCTTCCTCCTTCAGCACAGTGATGTTTGCCACATTGTTTTAAGCTCACAGAGCAGTCACGGTCTCGTTCTCGTTTCCTCTTCGTTTCTCAGATTCAGGCTTCCATTTCATGTTCACATGCATGTGTGAGGTCTGGAGAGAAGGAGTCTGGTCTATCCTTAGGCTGGGATCCAGGCAACTCTTAGGAGATAAGAGGAAGGATGGATAAGAAAACTTAGAGGCAAGACTTCAGTGGGGCACCTGGATGGTGCAGGAAGCAGCGCTGGAGGCTCGGCACGTGACGCTGTGCTCTCTGCGTTCAGAGGAGCTGCTCCCCAGCACGGCGCCAGCAGACCTACTGACCTTCCAGGAAGATGTGAGTGAGCTCTGGCTGGCAATGGACATTAACAGACCTGACTGTTCTCAGCAGGATGTGTTACATGTTTTGGTGTCCTTCTCAGGCTTCAGCTTGGATACTTGCATGTAGAACTGATTTTATCATCAGCCTTGCTGTGCTCTGATGACACAAGATCCACGTTACCTCTGAATTCCTTCTCCTAGTGTCTGTTTGCAGGAGAATGTTTTGTTGGTGAAGGACAGAGTGCTTCAGATTAATAATCTGGGGACCATTTACCATGGAAATGATGGGAGCTTTCAAGAAAAATGGCAACTTTCAATATTCTAAAATGAAATCACCAGCTGCAATTTAAACAACAGAGATACATGTTTGCACATCTCTTACTCCTTCTGCTGTAAGGCCAGTGGCTGATCCTGGTTTTGGTACTCATGACTCACAACTTTCTGCCAAGATACTCGAGTTTCAACAGTGGGACTGTGAGAAACCTCTGCCCAGGCAGAGGCTGATAGGCTGTGCTTGGCCAACACTTGCCACTTCGTGCATGGCTTCTCAGCACAACACACCTGAGGAGGAATGCTGCTCAGGAAGAGCAAGAGATACAACTTGGGAAGTGGATGAGGCAGTGTTAGAAAGAGTAGAAGATGAGAGGAAATTCAGCAAGGCAGTGACAGAGATGCAGAGCAGCAGCAACATCACCAGCTGTTCCTCCATGGAGGTGTTTCAGCAGCAGGAAATGAGAGGAAAAGGATCATGACCATTGTTCAACCCCAAAGCAAAATTTCTGAGGCATGGGGAACACCAGAGTTGACCCCATCCCACTGACTCCCAGCTGCCAGCACCAAGGTTCACTGCTGCACAAGGCAGAGCACAGGGAGTGACGTGAAGAGGGTGTCCTGCGTCTGCTGAAGGCACGTGAGGGGCTGCAGAGAGTGGAGCTGAAGCCAGCTGGGCCCAGCCAGCTCTGCCAACAGGAAACCATTACAGTGTGAGTCACTTCTCCAGCCTGAGCTGGTTATGGCCGTGCTGACTCAGCAAAAGGGGAAAAACACAAGGGGAACGCTGCTGTGGAAAGAGGCTCTGACTCATGCCAGCTGTGGCAAGGGGCTCGTGGAGGGGTCAGGGGGATGAGTGAGGTAAGGAGAAAAATGCAGAGGAGACCAGTTCTGCCTCACTTATGACACACTACTGACTGATTTAAGCACAGATGGGCAGGTTGCTGAAGATCAGCTAATTTGTACAGGATGTTATTCTGAGTTGATCACAGAAAGCTGCTAATCTGATCTCTTATGAGTTGGGGATTGAGTAAAATTTCTGTGGATGTAGGAAAAACGAGTCCCCAGAATGCTCAGCCACCTCAGCACAGGCACAGGGGGTCTGGAAAGCACGTGCTGGTGGCATGGGTGTCCCAGCTCTGAATTGCAGAAGCAGAGCTGCAGCAGGAGTTATGTAGGTGTCCATGCAGTAGGAGGCACCTCTGCTTCTGCCACAGGTAGAGGAGGAGAGTGCAGATGTATGGGTGGTATGGCAGTGGGGCAATTGTCTCCACACCAGCTCAGCTTCCATGCCAAGGGAAGTTGTGAGATGGCTAAACTCTGCAAACTTACCTTTTCTCCCTTTGGCCCTGGTGGTCCAATTGGTCCTGGTGGTCCTGCATGTCCCTGTGGAGAGCAGATGGCATGTGAGGAGACAGGAAAGAGCCATTTGACCAAAGGTCTTCTCTGGTTTCCCACTAGATCTCATAAGCCCTGTTGTGCATCTGAGCTCTGAAGGGACACATGGGTCGTGGCAGAGATGAAGCAAATGCATGTGGAGATGTTGTGATAGTGCAAATGGAGACTAAAGAAAGAACTGAACTCAAGATCAGAAATAAATCATGGTTTAAGAATGATTTTGCATCCTGTAATGGCAGTTTTGTTGCATTTGAGAACAGATAGAAGCTGGAGGATGAAAACAAAAGCCTTACCTGGTAACCCTTTAGGCCAGGTTCCCCTTGAACACCCATCCTTCCTGGAGCACCCTGGAGGAGCAAGCACAGAGAGTACCATGTGGGCATTACTCCACAACGAGAGGATGCACTGGGATATGCAAAGCAAAGCTCAGCACCACATGGGAATGCAGCCACCTGGCCACTGGTGAGCTTTACTGCAGCCACCTGAAAGGCTTTAACCTCTCACACATGGAGAGGGATGCTACAAGTCCATTCTATGCCTTTGTCAGCCTGTAGCAGTAGGTTCTCCACCTCATTCAGATTTGCTGCCAGAAATGGCTGCACTGTTTGTACTCTTCATCTGCCCTTCTGATGTCTTTACATCCAAATTAGCTTTGTGCTAGGAAGTCCACCAGCAAGACCATTCTCCTGCATGACCTAACCCTAAACTCTTGGGAGGAAATCTTTCAGCATGGTTTCTGAAGCCACAAAAGGAGTTTTCTGAGTTGTGGTAAGGGCACTGCAAGAGCTGTTTATTGCATCTCTAGCAGATTGAATCAAGGGGTTGAAATCAGATTAAAGCGAATTGCAAACTTTCCACATAATCCCATTTAGTGTGGAAGAAAACCCTTTCCACAAGACAGAAGTGTGTTCAGTCCAATAAACTGCTGCTCAGATACTGCTTTGCTTCCTTGCAAAATAACCCATGGAGGTTTTGCTAAAAAATATGAAGGGAAGATGTGTGGGGAGGCCATAATTTTTAGTGCAGGAAAACACTATCAACAGAACTGTTACTCCATCACTCGTTTGCTACTGTTCTGAAACGTCACCACAATTCCTGGTTGACAGATAACTCCTGCTTTCTCACTAAGTTCTACCAAATATAGTGCAAGAAGTTTCCTTTCCAGCCTGCAATGCATGAGGAGATATTTAGTAAGTGCTGCTGCTGTCCCAATGCATTTGACTCCTATGCCTAAAGCAATTCATCTTTTTACCTCTCTCTGAAAGCCTCACCTTCAGTCCCTAACTCAAACCCTTTCCCATGCTATATCTCTTCTTGCTGCAAGTGTTTTAGATAAGTAGATCAAGAGTGGGTGTAGAAACAGGGCAGAAGTCCAAGGCAGAGTTCCTTACAACGACACAGTTTGACTTGGAAGCAGCTCTTGCTATGAGTGTGCAGTCTCAAAGGGAAAGATCTGAGCAAAAAATAGCTTATCAGCTCACTCCCTTCTCAAGAAAAATCCCCAAGATTTCAGCCCATCTGGGGAGCTGTGAAGAACCACCACAGTGCCACGTGAGCTGGGTTCACGGGGCACCAACACAACCACCACTACTGAGACCCTCCTGTGCTGCTCAGAGGTAGTGTTAGGCTGTTTTGGTCAGTTAAACTCATCTAGCATCACTTTCTGTGCTCTAAAGCCTCTGTTGGGCTCTCTGCTTCCTTCAGGCCTGAGCCCACCACTGCTAGTCACGTTTCTGCACGTTGTGTTGAACCGTTTGCAGAGCTCTTCTCACCATAGGTCCCAGGGTACCTCGGGATCCTTTAGGGCCTCGGTTCCCCTTCGGCCCCTCCTTCCCTGGAGCTCCTGTCTCGCCGAGCTGCCCCTGGTAGCCCTTGCTGCCCTGCACAACAAGAGCATGAATGTAGGATAAAACTGCTTCTACAGATTAAATATCAAAGATGAGCAAGGAAAGGGAGATCAGAGCAGGAGATGTTACCATCAACAGGAGATGTTATCATCAACGAGACATGTTCCTACCTTCTGGCCAGGTTTGCCCTTTTCTCCTTGTTTTCCTGGTTTCCCTTCTGGTCCCTAGAAGAACAAAAAAAACCCTGTTGGAATAGGAAAGCAAAGAAGGTCCATCCCAACCAGCCACTCCCTGGTACACTCAACTCTGACAGCATCCTCACCTATCCCATCCTATTCCCAACAAGGAGGCCGGGAAGTCATCCTGATAAGGCCACGATTCACAGCTGGACTATGGCAGAGTTTGTTCTTGAGCTGCTTCAACAAGGAAACCTCATTGCTTCGCTGTGCCCAGATGACTGTAGGGCAACACAACTGAAAGATGGTGTTTTTTATGTTCATATCACATGTTAAAGACCAGTGGGTATGGAAAACTGCCATTCAATGTGTCCATCTGTCCTCAAGGATGCAAAAGGGGGATCTCAGAAGAGCTCCTTCAAGACAGCACCCACTGAACTCAAAAATAGTACCTACCCAGCCGGGGATCTCAGAAGAGCTCCTTCAAGACAGCACCCACTGAACTCAAAAATAGTACCTACCCAGCCACTGATACAGAAAAGCTACTGCTGCAGAACCTGCACCCCTCCTTGCATGGACACAACAGAAGTTAGCTGTGATGAGCAACTAAATAAAGCACTCTCCTTAGGGAGCCCAGGGAGCTCAATTTTTCAGTGTTTGACCTCGTTGGCTGCAAGGCAGACAACATATTTTAGATTTGACAGAAAGAAGCAGAAGTATCATTGAAGAAAATAACTCATGCTTTTTGGCAAGTGTGACAAACTTTTCAACAGCATCTACACACCCACACATCTCTGCCTCTGCTCTCCCACTCCTAGTTACAAGGGTATAATGTTCACCACTGTGGATGCTGCAGTCTCAGCTGAACAAAAGCAGCTTACAAAGCTGGTTGTATTGGAGGGTTTTCACTCTGATCTGAAACATGGGCCTCATAAGTGCCTGCTCTTGACACAAAGGAGCAATTCAGACTTATTATAGCCCTAAAGAATTGTGCCAGTTCTTCACTTCCCCAAAGGGAAGTGTTTGACTCAAGTCAAACATTTCAAGAGCCCACTGTTGCCAACACTGTCAGAGCTTCACAAAGGACAGGTCCCTGCCGAGGAGTACACTGGTCCTGTTCTGCTGTTCCTTCCATGCTGCTTGGGGGTTTTTGTTTGCTTGGTTTTTTTCTGCCACTTTCCAAGAGAATACTTGTGGAATTATTTTCCCACAGACACAGAGCAGCCACAACACATGATGCACTGTGGGTGCCAAACCTCCAGCGTCACTCACATGATGTACACTTTTGACAGGAGTATAGAGAAATCCTCACCAATGAAAGCATCAACCTGGGAAATGGCCATGCCCATCGAGCCTTACAGCTAGCTCAACACCTGACCTGGTACCACATCCCCCAGCTTCTCCACGTGTCGGTTGTGATGAGTGTGGTGAAGCACCAATAATGCTCACAGACTCTGTTCTGCAGCAATACCGTGGTGCTTCGTGGTTTGAAAATCTGGAGGGTGGATAGTGGAGTCACTCACAAAACATTACTGTCAAAACAAGAGGTGAATGAATAAAGATACAACTGGGATTTCTAATTAGTTGCATTGTGGTTTTCCATCAGGCTCCCTGGACTCTGCACTAAGATCTTTTAGAAGCACAGGCAATAGATGCTTCTTGCAAAGTCTATTCCTGGCTCCAGTGATGGCCAAGCCCTTGATCTTCTCCATCAGAGTAATTTGCACAGTCAGATAGGCTCCTGAATTGCTGTGCTGTAACAGCTCTTGAAACAACTACTTCCATGTACCAATTCCATCCCCAGGATGAGGGTGTGTTACACCACACATAAAACATGCAGATACCAGTGCAGGGATGAGATATGCCCTGTTATCATGGTACAGGATGGACCCCATTCACAGGGGAGATCATGAGGATCTCATAGCTACTTCAAAAGAGTTTGAAGCACAGCTTGGTTATCCCCACTTGGATACATCTCCCAAGGAATTAATGGCTGAAACTTGCATCCCCCTGCACTGGGGAATGTCTGTGTTTTTCCAGAAGACAGGTTCAGGCCTTAAATCTTCCCATTTGAGAAACAATATTTCCACACTGCTCTTAAAATCTGCCAGCACTGAAGTTTGTCATTGTACCCACAATCATGGAGTACAGATACAGGGAGAAAGTCATCTGTGAGAGGGGAAAAAACCCCAAAACAAAACCCCAACTTTGAAAGTCCCAGCCATGCTCACAAAAAAACCCTGATCCACAGAAGACTGTGCCATGTTTAAACAGATTCTCATCTGTCTCTGGGTTCCTTCAGCTTGTCTTTCCCTCTTGGTAGAGACTGAATACAGTCATGGGCTTCAATAAACTCCCTGTACTGGCTTTTCCTCTTAGGATGTGTTGGCCTCATTGGGCTGGGATAGTCATCCACTCCAGAAGGCTCTCCTGGGCCCTCCAGCTGGGGTGCAGCTCCTTCTTCATTGCTGGAGAACAAAACAGATCTGGCAGCATCTCCAGCTCTTGTCAGTGATAGTGAGACCAGCTGTCACTTGCAGTAAACCACGAGGACCTTCCTTTGAACCTCCTTCACTGCTGTTCACTCATCTGCTGGTTAAAAGCTTTGCTGGTATAAATAAATGGGTCACAAACTGTGCTGGTGACACCGTCAGCAGAGAGACGTGGCTTGGATCTTGCAGCCTGAGTCACCTCCTCAAATGGAGAAATCTCTATCAGCAGAGGCTCCTTCTGTGCTCTACCAGTTTGCTTTCTAGGACTTTGGCCAGCAGAGCTTTGCTGGTGAGTGGGAAGCCTACCATATGGCTGGTTTTCCTGGATGTGCTCTCTCCAACTGCACAGGAATTTTGCCCAGATGAATTGAGAGGCAGCTCAACACTTGCCCGGGGTTCCCAGATATGTGATATCTCGACTTGGGATGTTCCAGATGTGGTTACTGTTTGTTGCAATCCCAGATGGTCACAGGGCACACAGATAGTGGTCTGCACAGTTCCCAGAAATCACCCCACTCTCACATGCCACACATTACACAGGCAATAACAAGCCCAGCAATGACTTTGGTAGCCTTCAAAAAAAAGGTCAGAACCTTTCCATTCTTCTGACTCAACCATCAGAAATGGAAAAATCAGGCCCAGAACACAGAGGGGAAAAAGATGAATTCAGTGAGATTGTAACTTCATCCAGAGTCTCCAAAGTCCATCAGGAATCTAAGCTGCTTCTGGTACCTCCTTCACTGCAACGTCAAGTTCTCAGGGCTCCTACTCTTTAGCAGAGAGAGCAATGAGAGGCAGAAAACATACAAAAGCCTATACATAAGAATAATTAATTCCAAGTTCTTTTTGCTGGATTCAGATCAGTTGGGTTAGTGTGCCAAGGCACCGAACACTTGATGCTTTTATTCTCGGGGTTTGTACACATTTTGTTGTATGCTTTGGGTTACTGGTTTGCTGAGAAAACAAACCTTTCCAAGCTTCTTCTGTGAGTGGGATTATTTTTAAATGGTGTTTTCTCTTTCTCTGCTGCACTCCTCACTAGAGAAGCGTGTCGGTACCTTCAGAAGACGATGGCATTTGCGACCAGGGACAGTGGAAAGCAGCCGTTTTACAACACCACAAGCCTTCAGGTGTGCCAAAATATCCAAGGAAAGCAACAAAATTATCATCTTGGGTCTTGCATGTTTAAAATTTCATTGCCAACTTCAGCAAGGACCTAATTTTATAAGTTTTTCTTTTAGCATGGCCTTAGATATTCCTCTGAGGGAAAAGCTGGATGGTTTATTTTCTAATGCATATTGATTAATTTTTAAGAGAAAAAGAGGCTTTCAGCTGCTGATGGCCTTATCAAGTCTCTTGCATGGAGCAACAGTAACATTTATTGAGTGCAAACAGATGAGCAGCCCAGCTTTACATTCTCAAGACATCAACAGTTGAAGTCTCTGTTGCAACAACATCCAGAAAAACAAGATCAGGAAGTTGAATGAACTGCAGAGAGACACATCCCGAATGGAGCCAAGCAACAAACACTGCTAAAATCCAGCCCCAAACTTCCCCCACATCCAGTGATGTTCTGCTGCACACTTTAGATCCAGCAAAATGGTTACTGAGACGTGACACCATCCTGGTTTGGCTCATGGGGAACTGTGGGTCCTGGCGCTTCAGAGGATAGATAAGATTGTGCTTTGCTTGCAGACTTACAGCACAGTACAGGAGGGAAGCTCTAGGAGGGCACAGTACTGATGAGGGAGCTTCCCAAAGCCCATCTCAGGCAGGTTCAGGATCACTCAGGACTGTTTTGGAGCAGGAACATATTTGCAAGTCTGTTCATGTGAAGATTTTTAAGTGAAGGTCTGAGGTCACTCCTCCCTATCAAAACTGAGGCAGGAAGAAGTGCAAAAACCAGAATGCAGCTACTGAGTAAAGAAAAGACAGGGCCAATGGTGAAGGGGAAAAACACCCCAGTGATAGTGCCAATAGTGACAGATACTGAGTCACAGGACATAGAGGGGGCAGAAGAGCTAAAGCAGTGATAAAGGTAGGAAGCATGAAACATAGGAGGACCGTGCCCGTGTTGTTTAGGGCCCAGCCAGAGAGCTCATTTAAAGGGAAATGAAAAAGCCCCATATAATTTCCTACTTCTCAGCAATGCCTCCATATGAGAACCTCTGCTTAATAAGCTTTGATCGAGAGAAGCCTCTCCCCGTGGAGGACAGTTCACCAGCACTCAGGAAATTAGTGGGATTATTGGGGCTGGGCATTTGAAGACATAAATGTTTCAGATTTATAAGAAACACATTTCATAATGACTCTGCCTAGCAGTAGTTTGGAAGGGGAGGAGACAGAGCAGCACCTCCTGGATGAGTATGGGGAAAGAAGAAAGGGTCAACTGTTCTCTGGAAGAAAGACCTGATTGTACTGTGAGGTTCTGAGGGCTTCACTGGGATCACTGGGAAGCAATGGGCTCTTGGCCTCCTTGTGGAAACCCAAGTGGTGAGTGCAGGTAGAGCTGGGTCAGTGCAAAGAAAAAGAGAGATGGGGAAATGTTACAAAAAGATCTGGGATGGAGAGACTAGAGCTAGGGTGACTATGACTTTCCTTTCAGCTGAGGTGCTCAGCTTAAAACATGGAATCCAGCCCAAAATCTTGTATCTCAAACTCTTCGCTTTAGTGCAAATTCTTATCTGCAGGTGTTGCTCTGAAATATGCCAGTTTAGGTTTTGTGGATGAGGTCTATTTCATTTAGTTTTTCTAAGCAGTCACAGGGGAAGGCAGTGAAGAGAATCACATAGAGAGCAGTGCTGTGTGCTCTGAGCTGCTCTGGCATGGGCTGATAGCCCTGAACTGCCACTAATTTGTTGTTTCTGGGAAAATCCCTTTTTTTCCCCTCTCTTTGCCTCTATTTCTTCTTTTCTAAGGAAACACAGGAGACAAAAGTGCCATCAAAAGGCTTGATGGGTAGGGTGGGAAGTGCAAGAAAAGTGCAAATTCTCATCCCCACTGAGCTGTGAAGCTTTTATACAGATGACACCAAAAGGCTCCACAGAATGAGCCAGTGTTGGAGGCTGGAAACTGGAAAGAAGGAATAGACAGAACACTTTGTCAGTGTAACTCCAGTTTACACTGACGAGCACTACTTGTGCTCTTTTTTTCCTCCCCTAAACAATAAGGGTTAATATCTTCCTTTTGAAGGACACAGATGCCCTGGGGTTGTGGAAGAGGAGGGGAATGAAATCCTGCCTTGCAATAAGGAGGGGAATCTTGGAGTAACTGCCCAAAAAGCCTCCTTCATCTGAGTCAGGAAAGAAACTGTGCCAAGTCAATGGGATTCATTTCAAATTCTGGCTCATTTCGACTCCTATTAACTCTAAACCAAGACCAGCTGGGATCAGGCTGCCTCCCCCAGCAGCAGAGAGAGCAGGCAGAGCTGGGCTGCAGGGGTGAGTGGCCCCTCGGCTGCAGGAGAGCTGCCTCAGTCGCTGCAAGCAGCGGTTCCCTGAGGGCTGGGGGAGCTCTGTGATTCCCTGCAGGATTCCCAGGGATCACAGGCAACCCTGATCCACTTCAAAGGTTTCGATGGACTAAGCAGGCTGAGTCACAGCTACCAGAATAGCAGACAAGGAGGGAAAAAAGCCCCCACAATAACATCTCCCAAACAACAGCATCCAGCATGTACCTCGTCATAAAACGGGATGTTTAGACTTCCCCAGAAGAGGCTGAGCCTGGGGCCACTGTGATTCACTGGTTATGAAAGCAAAAGGAGAAGCTGATTACAGCTAAGGGCAGAGTTGCCCAAGGTTGACAACATTGCTCCTAGAAGGGGAAGGAGAGAAACCTGTGGACTGCAGCTGTGCAGAGGCACTTGCCCTGACCCTTGCTCTGGCTCTATTCAAAGCAAAGGGTTTAAACACGTTTGACTACATTCCTGAGCAACTTTACTTGCCTTTGACTTTTGATGCAAGGCAAATACCTGCTTATGGCTTTGCTGGATATGGGTCCACACCAGCAATGATACTCCACGGATGTTACACAATGACACACCGTGGCCAAGTGCAAGCACCTGCAGCTATAGAAGTTGGACCTCAGTACAGCAAGTGGCCCAGCTGATGTAGCAGCTACTAGAAAAGACAGGCTGTAGGGCAGGAGAAGTATGTCCTGTCATGTCCCTTCCTCCAGTGTGCAAGGCATAGCTGTGGCTTGGGATGTGGATGATGTACAGGCTCAGGAGACATTCAGCTCTGCAGCAAAGGGCCCATGCCTTTTGGCAAGCCCAGCTGTCTCAGGAAACATCTACTGAGAAGTCTGTCCTGTTGGCCAACACTGCCCATAAAGAACCACTGCTTAGAGCACAAGAGAGCTGCAGAGCTCCTGGTCCCTCTCTGCCACCAACCAACCTTCTGCATGACCCCAGGCACCGACTTGATTACTTTGTGCATTTACTGCTAATGCATTCCAGGGCAAGATGAGGAATAACAACACTAATTTCCTAGATTAAGGACGTGAGGAGCTGGCTGTTACCAGTGACACACTGCTGGGGCTGCCACAGCCCTTCCTGGCATGCTGAGCCCAGTGTTCTCCATCCCTCCTGTTGAGGGAGTTTAAGGAACTGCTTTCAAGCAAAAGCTCCACAGACAGCTTGTAGAGCAGGGCATGAAAAACATCTCTTCCAAGAAACAACTGCTCAGCACATTATCAAAGAAAAGAGCAGATTCCTGCATGGAGAGCAGAGAATAAAACCAGAAGCAACTCCAGGATTGTCCTTGGTCAGGCTTGGGGTGTTCAGGGAGCCATGTAAGTGATGTGCCACTGCCAGCTGTGGCTAAGCTCGTGCTCAGAGTCAATGGCTGGATTCAATGACAGCAGAGCAAGGCTCTTTGTTGCAGAAAATCATTGAATCATGTTTGTAGTGGCAGGAAACAAGAGAAGAACAAAGAGCAGAAAACCACTGTGGGACAAATTCTGCTGTAAGTGACGTTTGGACAACTTTGTAATAGAGCAGTGTGTCAGATGAGAATGGGCTCCTGCTCTGCCCTGGCATTACAGAGCCCAGAAACAAGCTCCATCTCAGTTGTGACCATGGCACACCATTTCTGGAGTGACTCTGCTAGCTCAGAGCATAAGGTCCATCCTGGCCAGCAAGTCCCCCTTCCACCTCAGGACTGTAGCCTGCAGATGATGGAGAAACAAGAACATGATGAGAAGGCTGATGTCCTCAGGACACCATCCAGTCCTGTGTGTGGAGTTCCTGCCACTCTGGAAAGCAATGTGGCCGAGACCACAGTGCTGGAGCCAAGAGCCACGAGTTCATCCAGTACTCTTTACTGGGCTGGATACTGGCTTTATCCTTTTCAAAGCACTACAAGTTCCCTCAAAAAAACCTTCTCAGATCTCCACCCCAGCCCAGTTCTGTCACTCTGCCCTCCTGGAGAGCAAATGAAAAGACTTTGGACTTGTTGCATCAGAGCAGAAGGATTTACCAGCCCTTAGAGCAATTTTGGTCTGTTGGTGCACATCTGCACCACACAGCAGGTCTGGCACATGCAGCCACATCTTCTCTGATGTAATTGTTTATGGCAATTTATACCATTGGAGCGTCTGGCTCAAAGCTTTCCGAGTCCTGACGTGGCTTGAATGACACTGCAGATAGGATTTCAGGTTAAAAAGGAAGTGGAAAAAGAAAAGAGCTCAGCTCCCAGTTTTGCTGAACAACGAGGGATTTTCTTGTTTCAGAGCATGTTGTATTTTATTACCTACAATTGCTTTCCTGGAACTGTAAAAGCCTCACTATCAGATGTCTGCCTTGTATGACAACCAGCACATTACGAAAACCACAGTGCACAGCTGGAAACCCACCACCTCCCTCCTGCCAACTGGCTGAGGCCTTTCACACAGGCACCGGTGGAGCAGTTGTCCTCCAAGGGAAGAGCTGAAATGCTCTGTTTTCTATAGGTGGAGAGGAGAAGCACAGGAACACTTTTGGTGGGGTTGCTCTCAGAGACCACTTGCCTATGTCCAGATTGCTGGTTGCATACCAGTGACTTCAACCTTTGGCTCTTATCCTCCGCTGAGAAGACAGGATTGACTGGCAGCCAGATCCTTTGGAAGTGCACATTACTCTCCAACAATGCTCTTTGGGTATTTCAGCCTCTGTGGCACTATGCCCTCATACCCTTATGGGTCAGCAGACAAGTTATCTTTCTGTTTTGCCAAACTACACCATGACAGTTGCATTGCTGCTGGACACCTTGCCAGGCTTCAACAGGCCATTGTATCTTCCAGCCTCTCCACAAACTGCAGAGACAGATCCTTGTCCTGCCCTGTACATTCAATCTGAGTCTCCAGCAGACAAGTCCTGCTCCCCACACTGAGATCTGGGTCTCCAAACAGTCTCTCTGAATGGAGATGATCAAACAGTCTCTGATGCTCTGCAAGGGGAAGAGATTTTCAGCTCTTTGCTGCTCAGACAAGCCAACCAGAGGTCAAATGGCCACATCCAGAAGAGAGTCAAGGTTGAGTGAAGGCAACAAGTTTGTATTAGAAGAAGATGGAAACCACTGGAAGGAGATAAGAATCGAGACAGCAGCTCAGGAAAGGTGCACATCTCATGTGGTTTTTGAAACCTCCAGTGGATCTTGCACTCATCTGTGTGTTTAGTGTTTCAGGTCCTCTGATTTCCCTCTTCTGTCCAGTGGGACCACTGGCCCATCCCTCTGCTGAGCAGGAACTGGAATTGAACGGAGCAGTCTGAACTTGGACAAAGTGACCAAAAGATAGAGGATAATTGTGTATCTCAGCTCCAGCTGCCTTGAGCCCTGCCAGCCACAGCTGTGAGACTCATGGCCCATCTCAGTTGCCAGGTTTGTTTGCTGAAATCCACTGGCTTTGAAACACGTATAAACTACCCCATGAGACTCGGCTGGGGCCTCCCTGCTGCTTTTGTTTGAGATTTAAAACCACAGTGGAAAGGGGTTTTCAGATATGTTAATTCTGGAAATGGCTGAGCCAAGTTAAAGCTAACTATCTTTGCAAAATGTTTCTGGAGCACTCAGGGAAGTTTGGTTGTGCTCAGTTGGTAATGTTGGATCAGCATTGGGATGGCTTTCTGCTGCAGGGATGCTCACTGGGTGATGACTCAGAAAGGCAGCACAGACCCTTTATGTCTCCTCTAGCACCTGTGAAGGTGTTCCAGCACATCCCTTCATCTGCCATTTCCCAGGGAGCTCTATGACTGCACAGACTAAGGAACTGCTAATCTCTTTTTCCATCCACCATACTTTCCCATTGCCACGTGGCATGCCCTGTAAAAGTTCTCCAGCTTCTACCTGCTCTGTAGCTACACAGGGCACTGCCAGCCCTTGCTTTGCCCCAGGCCAGTGAGTGTGCCAATTGGGCTGCAAATGCACCAGCAATAAAGGCAGGTCATTTTGAGAGCAACTGGTAGCATCATTTCCTACATCTGTCAAGGGGACACTTGATACTGAAGTGTCATGTTCCTTTAGACATAAGCAAAGTAAAGATTAAGACTAAACATGTTCTTGATGTTAAGGAAAAATTGTCAAGAAGTGGTGTAGCTGCAGGAATTTGATGAGAAGGTTTTTTCCAGAGGCTGTTCCTGTTTGTGGAGGGCAGGTCTCTGTGGCTCTCTAGTGCCAAGGCAGAGGACAACACAAGGCTAAGTCAAAGCATAGGAGAAGCTTGTCTCTATGTCCACGACTGCAGATGGGCATCAGCTACCTTGAGCTCATATGAATCTCTTCCAGAAGTAGCAGATGAGCTATGCACTCCCAGAGGGAGGTTGGTTTGTTGGCACAGGTAACTAGACAGACCCTTGTGTGTGTCTCTCCCACCAACAGCACAGAAACATCAACATCTCCCCTGTCCACTTTGCAGGTGAGCAGGCTGTCTCAACAATATTGGAGCAGAAGCAAACATCTCTAGCCTAGGGAAAAGTCAGTGGATCCAGGCAGGAATGCAGTGAAGCAGAGATGGAAGGACTCCTGGGTGTCATGCCAAGAGAGACAAAATGAAGATGCCATAGCTAAAGATGAAGTTCTCTTGAAAACCATCTGAACTAAGTATTGGACACGATAAAATTATCACATTAGATGTATTAAAACCACATGCAACGTGTAATGTGTAAACAGACACTATCTGCAACACACCCAAACCCAACATGCCTCGTCCCTGCAGTGCAAGTGCCTCCACACCTTCCCCAGGCAACTTCCACACCACGCTACAAATCCTGGACAGGAGTTTGTCACCATGAAACTTTGGCATTTGCTCTCAGGTGAATAACTTCATGACTTTTCCCTGACAAGATTTGTTTTCTTTGCCCAGCAGCCTTAAAAATCTCCTTAAAAAAACGTGTTGGTGGCTGTGTGTGTGGTGGCTTTTGTGGCCTGTTTTGCAGAGGATGGGCTGGCTCAATGTCCCAGCTTCCAATCCTCAGCTGAAAAGGAGGGGGTTGCAGTTATCTCTAGTGGTTTGCATCTCTGAGCTGTAAACTTTATCTTGGCAGAAATCTAAGCAAGATCCTACTGCTATTTGCATCTTTTCTCCATGGGAAGGTGGGATAAAAGTCTCAAAGAAAAAGAAAGGGGAAGGGAAAAATCATTTGTACCTTTGTCAGAAGACCTCCATCTTTCAATTACCTCAGCAAGCACAGGAACACCAGCCTATGTTTTAGGTAATATCCAGGCATTTGGCAGGGGAGGCAGTGCTATCTGGAGCCTACTTGGGGCTCTGAAAGTCTGCTTGAGTTTAGACATAAGGATATACAAAGAAGCATATTAAAATAGAAGATGGAAATGTAGCACTGTGCAGTAAAATATAACCCAACAAAAGGGAGTGATTATGAGCAGGAATCTTGGCTCTGTTGACTCTTTTTGAAAAATAAACCAGAAAATGGCATCATGTTCCCAGGGACATGCTGGCAACCAGCAGGAATGGGGTCTGACAGAATCTATGTTTGATACTCCATAACTTAATATGGCTTTTGCACGATTTTAGTGTTTTTATTGGTCCTTAAAACATGCACAAAATAAACACGTGAGCCAGCCAGAAGTATAGCACATGGAGTACAGCAGATGGAGGGCTGGGTGCTGAGGGCCAGCCGTGCTAGCCTGCAGCTGGGAGAGAGCTGAGGTATTGGGGACCATCCCTGCAAAGAGCTCCCTGTGGGTACAGGGGTCTGTGGCCAAGGATGACCTTATTTAGGGCAGACCTACAGCCTTATTCTGCACGTTTATGGTGCTGCACTGCAGTACTAAGCCAATGTTTCCACTTTCTAGTCAAGTCAGTGCTCAAATCCCAACCTCAGCCCAAAAATAACAGAAAACCAGCCACTTTGCTGCTTCCATCCCCTCACACCCTTCTCCCTGCCCTCCTTTTATCCAGCCACAACGTCACCAAAGGGAAAAACATGCTTCAACATTGAGCATCCACCCAGTGCTCAGAGGTACCTGCCTACACTGCTGCCACCCGTCCATCCATTTCAGAGCTGCATTCAAACTTGGGCTACCCATTCCTGCCTGCATGCCTCCCAGAGGTGTGTAGGGTGCAAGCTGGCATATTCTCTAGCTGCAGGAGGAATAAGACTTGTGCTTCAGGCGAGCACAGGCTCCAGTCAGGTTGGCTACACCTGACTCAGCCACGCTATTGCTTTGCAGAAAGAGCCTTGTGAGTCCATGCTGCTGACAACTTTGACCCCACAATAATAATTACAATGAATAAATTGTGTCATCAAGCTGATAAACTCCACATTTCAAGCAGATGAGCCTGACCTGGCTTGCACAGCAGCCCACTGAGGCACTGGGCAGAGTTAATCTCCATCTGGCACCACAGAACAAACTCCAGGCCAGACCTTGCCCAACTCCTCTGGCCCTGCAGCTCTTAGCTCAGAGCCAGAATGACATTTTTCCTTTCTGTGCACTGAGATCAGACCTCCAAGCAAACCATGCATGCCTAGGATATTTATTGAGGATTCAGGAGTAATTTCCTGATAATTTCTTGTGTTTGTTTTCTATATTTAAAAGGAAAACCTCAGATGGGAAAAACCAGAAGTAAGTAAGTAATCACCAAACAGAAGTGAGAGGAAGCAAAAGGTGGTCATTTCCAAACTCCAGGCCAAGGCCAGCTGTGGCAGCTGAGGGAGACCCAGATCCTCACAATCCTGTCATATCCCTCTCTGATGTCCATTTTATAGATGCAGTAGAGAGACCCACTGTCCCAAAACCCACTGCAGACCAGACGTGGGAAGTGTGTGTCCTGACTGAAAGATCAAACTGTCTCCTGGATGTAGCTTTCACAAAAATAACATACTTTACAACAGCATTTGCAATAAGTCACATCTCAGATGACCTCCTGCCCTAAGCAGTGTCCTGGTTCACTACCTGCTTCTCCCTCTCAATCTGCCCCTAAATGTTTTGCTGCAACATGGCATGCCCTGGTCCAGGTGTATTCATGTTTACAGTACGTACTGTAAAAAGAAAATTACTTGTCAAAAGAAAAAAGAGGAAAAAAAGCCTATTTATTTCTTACCTGGGTTTAAATATGATCCAGTTTCCCAGACACAAGACCACAGACTCTTTTTTGTCCTCTTATTGCAAAAAGATCCCACAGGATCAGAGAATCCCAGCATGGTGGGGGTTGGAAGGGCCCTCCCAGAGCTCACCCAGCCCAACCCCCTGCTAAAGCAGGTTCCCCTCACTCAGGGAGCACAGGAACATGTCCAGGTGGGTTTGGAAACGTCCTGAGAAGGAGCCTCCACACCCTCCCTGGGCAGCCTGGGCCAGGGCTCCCTCACCTCAGCATCAAACAAGTTTCTCCTCATGTTAAAGAGGAACTTCCCGTGTTCCAGCTGATGTCTGTTACTCTTTGTTCCATCATTGGGCACTACAGAGAAAAGACTGTCTCTTCAGATGAGCTGGTTTGCCTTCTGCAGGCTGGAGCTCACCATGTGCCAGCTGTGCCCTGCTGCCTGAGCTGAGAAGCACATATTGCACCTCACATACTGCACATGCTGCATCTCACATACTGCACCTCAGGCAGCACCATACTGCTGCAGCTGTTCAGAAGGTTAAAGTCATCTTGCACACAGGGATTTGAGATAAGAGCACACAGCACACTGCTGATCCTTCTGGGGCAACGTGCAACTGCTAATTGGGAAATCAGAGTGCAGGTAGCCCTATGGAGAGCACAGGAGCTGTGCTGGGCCAATTCCTGTACCCCAGTGATCTGAGACATGCCTGTGCAGCTGTGGGAGGAAAGCACTCCATTCCCACAGCAAGCCATGGAGCAGCTCTGGGGGTGAGCAGGCTGGTTTTGCAGACTCACTCGGACACCTGTGATGCCGGGATATCCAGGAGGCCCTTCTTTTCCCTTCAGTCCTTCGTTGCCTTTTTCTCCTTTCTCTCCTTCCAGGCCTTGCTCTCCTTTGTCTCCCTGTAGAAGAGAAGAGGGTGGGAGCTTTTCATACCCACACAACACATGGGTCACTGTACATGGCTCTTGCAAGAAAAAACCCCACCACATAATTAATATTTCAGGAGTCTGAGAGGAAGAGAGCCTGCAAGCAAGAGGATGAATGAGGATGACTCATAATACACTTGACATTTAACAAAATGAGAAAAAACAGGTTTCTTTTTATTAAAGTCTCTTGGCTGGAGGAGAAGGAACTCCCCCATTACACAGGGTAATCTGAACCCCTTTGCATCTTCTGCAATAAGGTCTGAACTTCCCTCATGACTGAGAACCTGAAAGTCTCCCTTGCCTCACCCAGAAGCCCTGAGCTCAGAATGCTGAAAGGCTTTTAATAAGATGGGTTTGTCTGGAGCGGCTGCTTGTCTCTTGCTGCCAAATGGGAATCAGCCCAGGGCTCAAATAAACCCTGTGAAACAGTGTCATCTTGCCCCTGTGAAGCATTTGTGGTCTGAGCAGTAGGTATCACATCAAATCACTGTTCTTATAGTTGATGGCATAGAATTTTATGGAGAGAATCAAAAAGACCAATTCTATACTCACAGCAGCACTTTCACTTGTGCAACCAACCAGCCTCAACAGTGACTGTTTTTCACTTGCACCAGCATCAGTGAAAGCACAGCAACATCTCTTCTGGTTAAATGCTCCTGCAGTGATCAGCAGCTCTTTTACTGTCCAGAGACACATTCAGGTTGAAAAGATCTGGTTTGGTTCAAGAGCTCTTGGGGACAGTCAGAGGTGGCAAAAGAATACAGAAGTCTTGACTGCCTTTAAGGAGAAGTCTTTTGGTCCAACATTCAGAGATAAGCAGAAGTAGAGACACATGGCAAATAGTTTAACTAGAATGAAGAAAAAAACCTACATTGTTGTGGGACCAGCTGCTTTTTTTTCTTTTTTCCATGGAACAAAACTATTGGCCTGTTTGGAAAGGCCAGCTGTGCAGGGACAGAAATCAGAATCCTGTTCCAAAGGCAAGGTAGCAAAGTCACAGCAGCTAGGATGGAGTGCAGAGCAAGCCCTGAGCGAGCTCCTGGGCCTTTGCCAAGAGGAAGGGGATCTGGTTTTTTTTTCACTTGCTGACAATGTTCTGGTCAGTGGTGCAGGGAAAAGCGATGGACAAGTCTTGATTTCCCTTGTCAAGCTCAGGAATTCCTGATTAGCTGGAAATTTAATCCACAAAGACTCAAATAAAACAGACAAATTGCTGGAAACTAGATTTTGAGGAACCTGACCTTTTCAGGGATCTGATCAGATGCCAAAAATGTGGGTAGAGGAGTGAAACAAGAGGAGTCCACGATGTGTGCTTGCAGAAAAAAGCTCCTTAGAGGGAGCAGGGCAGAGGCTCATTGCACAGAGGACCCAAGAACTCCCTTGGCTTCAATCTGGCCCTGGGAGCCACAGGGGCCTGAGTGCAGGGAGATGTGTGTGAGAGCTGAAACATGCCAGGAGAGGGAGGTTTACCTTGACACCGTCTGGCCCGGGCGGCCCGCTGTCCCCTTCCAGCCCTGGCTCTCCCTGTGAGACAGAAGCAGCACCATGAGGCTGTGCCTCAGCATCCTTTTTTTTCCCCCACACTTTCTGCAGCTGACTCGTGGCAGAGAGTCAGGCTGCAGTGACAAGAGCCCAACCCTGCACTTTGACACATGTCCTAACTCATAGTCTAATGCTGACCAAGCTCTTTGTGGGCCAAGAGCAGGAATGCAGCCTCTTGCTTTACTCTGAGCCATAGTTTCTCCTCCACAGACCCCACTACTGGCCTGTGGGAAGATCTCCCCCCCTGTGTTGAAAAGGGGCTCAGTCTGTATTCATTTCACCTGGGGCTTCCCCATCCAGCTTCAACAACTGACCTTAGTCCTGAAAAGGGATAAGAGCCCCTGTCAGCTTCAATCCATGCATTCATCCCATCCCTGGCTGCCTCCCATGCCTGCATAGTGTGGCCAGTGTTTCCCTGCCCAAGCGCTGCCCTCTGTGCGGCTCCTGGCGCACAGGATGGGTTTGTTCCTCCACAACCTCATTCATGGATGAAGTTGCTGCTTTGCAAAGCAGCACTAAAACTTTGGAGAGGCTCACATAGGCTGCTGAGCCCAAGCTGACAGGCTCTGAGAGGAAAGTGCATCCACAGGGGCCGTAAGGGTTCTGAGATACCCAGAGCAGGGTCTGTCTGCCCAGGCTGTGGGTGAGCAGACTCTCTGGGGAACAAAAGTCCTATGAGAAGGTGACCATACTCACTCTTTGGCCAATGAGGCCTTGCTCTCCAGGGACTCCCAGTTGTCCAGGATCACCCTAAAAAGAAGGAACCACAGATACAGGCTGTTTACTGACAGCAAGTGAGCATGAAGCACTTCTCATTTTGACTTTTTCCTTCCTTCTCTCACACAAAATCCTTTGCTTCAGTTTGCAAGGGGGTCAAAGGACAGGTTGGCATCACCTGCACCCCTGCTCACCTAAGACCAGCATGCACCTCACAGGTTCTGTTGCAATGATGGTCAACAGGACAGGGCTTGGGGAGAGGTTTGTGCTGCCTGCAGCTGCAGAGGTAGAAGATACTCCCTCAGCATGGCCCTTCAGCAGAAGAGCAGCAAGGCTGGATGCAATGCAGCATGGCAGCAGCCACAACCAGAGTGAGGGAGAAGAAAGCCAACGGCTCTTTGAGCCCCAGCAAGACTGAGGAGGGTGGAGAAGAACCCGAATCTTTAATGGCACCAAAATCAGTGAACTGAAAGTGTTGGAGCTGGCAAACAAATCTTGATAACAGGCTGTGAGGTTCCAATTTAGCACTGGGGGTACAAGGGCCACAGGGCAGGTGCCTCCCATGTGTGCCCATCTAACCCATCCAACAGCTTTGCAAGGAAGAGAGCTCAGGAAATGCAGAGGCATAAGGGGAAAAAGGCTTAACACATCTCACATCCCACAACAAACTATTCTGCAAGTAACGACTGCCCAGAGCAACCCCAGCCTGTCCCACCAACTCCCAGCTTAGGAGAAGGAGTGATCCTTCTTCCTTGATTCCCCAGCAAGGACGTGCTGCAGTGACAGCAATGTAAAGGGGTGTTTGTGCAAATCATGGTGTGCTGTTCCTGGGGAGGGCAGCCAGGAGAACAGGAGCTGAAACACTCGTGCAGTATCAGGATGCCAAAGACACGGTAGCTCCAGTGAAGTGTCAGAAGACTTGCCAAGGAAAACATGGCAAAGGATGGGGCTGGGGGTGGGGAGTGAAGAACAGCAAAGAGGAAATTGCATTTAATCTCCACATAGAGTCTGTTCAAAAGCTCTGCACACAGGAGTGAACCTTCAAACCAAGAGGGAAGGGGGTTTGGGTAAAATAAAAACCCCTCTGAGCTGCTCAGCACAGGGATCTTATTCAAACAAAAAGACAGTTTTTATAGGCCTTTCCATGTGGACAAGAAGGTGTATTCATGGCTCTGGAGCAGGGCACCCTTCCCCCAAAACCATTAGAGGAGCTGAGTGCCCACAGAGCTGAGGCTTGGAAACTGTGGCAGGACTGTATCTAAGGGTATTTTTAAGTTTGGGACCTTCCTGAGGCTCTTGTTTCAATTTAGAAGCTGCCTGGATCTCTGGGTCTTGAGGACTACTTCTCTGCTCAGATTTTGGATTTGCAGCAGAGTTGAGCTCCAATTCCATGGCCCTTCACAGCAGGACACTGCTTCTCCCCAGCACCAACAGCCTCCCAGTCAGGATGGAGCTCAGGAATTTGTAACCAAGGGCTTAAAGTTAACCTCATTTTATCTTTTAAGCATTATCTTTTGTTGAATGTGCTGTCTGCTTTAGCTGCTGAAGGGTGAATGTGCAACACTACCCCGTCCTGCAGGAACAAAAGTTGCTCTTATCTCCCTGGTCTGACAGAGAAATGGCACTCAGGGTTTTCGTACCTTCATGCCAGGTTCACCTGCAAGGCCAGGTTGTCCCATTGAGCCAGGCGGTCCCTGGGAAGAAAAAAAAAGAAAGAGAATGAAATATCCCATTGTAACCAAGTGAAAAGCAAGATCAAAGGCATAATTCCTTTAGCAGAGCCCTCCTGGGACAGCGGAGCCCTGGTTGCAACGTGATTACCTCCCCAGAACTGGCTCAGGGTATGCAGCAAAGAGGCCCAGTACCCCCTCGTGCCTGGTTCCTGGGGGGGCTCTGCTTGTCTCTCATGTCTCCTCTCTTTCCCAGCCCTGCAGCAACTCCCCTGCCTCCTCTGCCAAGCACCTCTCTAACTCCTTCCAGTACCTCTGCTTTCTAAGGTTAATAACCATGTCAGGGGAGAGCACTGGGACCAGCTTGGAAACAAGGGGAAGAGATCCAAAATTAGACTTGAAAGCCCTTCACAAGACTCCAGCAGGTTGGCTGATACTGTGGATAACAAAAATGCTCAGCTGTGCTCCTGCTTCCTGCAGCCCCACTTCTCCATTTGTGATGGTGTGAGCACATCTCTGTGCTACCAGTCTGGTTTGGGTTGAGGTTAAGTTGGGTTTGCAGGCCCATTGACTTGGCTTGCCTTTGCAGGAGCAGCTGCCCCAGATGACACAGCTGAGCCATTGGCCCTGGGCTCCTGGAGAGGCAGAGGTGCAACAGTGCTGCCAGCTCCAGGACAGATAAAAGGAGCCAAGAACAGCAAGGGCACATCAAACCCTCCAGCACAAACTTTGTCCAGATTTGTCTTTACACCCATCACCAGTAACCATCCTAGAGCCAATGACTGGGCTCAGAGCAGAAATCCACAACCCAAGGCTGTCACTAGGCTGTACTAGCTGAAAAAGTGACTGACAGATGAGATCATGTGGCCCTTATCTGAGTTCAGACTCTGGTAGAGGGGCTTGGCATCCTTCAGAGAGCCAAAATTGAGTGGAAAACTATAGAATCATTTTTGTTGGAAAAGACCTTTAAGATCTGTCCAACCACAAACCCCAGCCCACAAAGTAATGGGAAGTAAGAAAGACAGAAGATGAAAGAATGACTGTGCAAACTGTCCTTACTCAGTGTGCAGCCTTGTGATAGAGGGGTCATGTTCATTAGCTATCTTTAGTACCAAGATCAATTGGGAGCTTTAATCTCCCAATCTGTAAAACAAACCTAAAGATAGGACAGCAAAGCTTGTCTTGAAAAGATTGGAGTGGTTTATTTACTCAGGATATTTGCTTTCTGGACAGCAATCTCCCTTCTCTTTACAGCTGGGAATAAAGGAAAAAAGAGCACATAGTCAAGGGAGCACTTGGGCTGCCCAGGGAATAAAGCCAGTTCCTGGCTTGCTGAAGTGGATTCAAGCAAAGGAGGGAGCAGGGTGTGTGTTGGGTTTACAAACGAATGGGCAAGTCACGCAACGAGAAAATTCGAGCTCCGAGGACAGCAAAAATCCTGCTTTGGTTTCTCCAGAGGTGCCAGTGCAGAGAAAGGCTCCTGGAAGAGTCACAGATTTCAATAAAGCTCTGTACTTTCTTGGTTGGCAACATGCAGAGTGGCTCAGTAGCAGCTTTCCAGCTCCCAGTGTGGTTTACCACGCTGAGAGCTCGCTCCATCCAGTCTAGCAGCCATGAGAATGGAAACTTTCGTGACTCACACACTTTGCAGTAGACTGCATTAAAAGCCACCTTTGCTGCTGTTTTCACAACGGAGTGAAACATCTTGTCTATATTGTAGCTTGGGACCTATGTAGAGGAGCTACCCAAGGGAAATTTGGACATCTGGTGTAGACAGCCCAGACTGTAATACTTCAAGGGGAGGGAAATCAAGTCAAGATTGCAGAGGAGTCAGGGGGAAACCATGGAAGCATCTCCTGACCTTCATTCAGGGCACTATTTGGCAGCTGCTGCTGCTGCTTTGGTTATGGTGTGTTTGTGCCACTGCTTCATGGCAACGGCAACCCAAAAGCACAGTCAGCAGCAAAGGCATTTCTCTGAGCTTCCTCCCCTGGCTGCAGTGGCTTGTGATGGTTCTGCCACAGCAATCCAGGCGGGCTGACAGAACCGTGTCAGCAACAGCACCAGTGAGTGGGAAAGACCAGTTTCCAGTTTGAATTGTTGTCTTTGGTCCCTGACTCTGCAGGCTGGTGCAGAAAAGTGGTCCCTGGTGTGGTGGCAGAGCCATGCCTGGGACATGCTTGTCAGCGTGGTCAGCTTTGAAATGTCTCTCTTTTTTTGGTGAAGATGGGTCTGCACATCTACCATCTGGGTGTCTCTCACCTGTGGTCAAAGTGATGCTTCAATGGCTGATTTTCATGGCTTGCTTTGGAAGCTGACTTTCAGATTTGAGGGAAATCATTCCTGCTCATGTCCCTAGGTGTTTAGTTCTCCCTGTCACTCTTGGTACAAGAGGAAAACAAGGAAGAGCAAAAATCAGACCTACCTTATGCCCAATTTCTCCCAAAGGCCCAGGTGGTCCCTGTGGTCCTTGTGGACCCTGAAAAACAGACACAAGACTCTTTTCATACAACTGATTTAATTCCTGTGTAAAATAAAATGCCAAGTCCCTCCCACATCACAGTGGAGCTACTCAGCATGCAAGAGATGGCCAGTGAGAAAGAGAGGCCAGCTATGGGTGTGCTGAGGCACCTTAACAGGCAACAACTCAGAAGGCCCTTCGTCTTTCTGGCTGCCATCTGAAACAACTTCAGTTTGAGAACCTGCAAATGCATGGTTTGCCCTCTCCCTTTGCAATCCACATCAGCCCCCACAGTCACAGCAGGAAATAACCCCTCTTCTTGCTGTGGTGGCACTGTTGGCCCTCCTTGAGGTCTGTGTCATCACCCATCACAGTGCCTTTCTCAGAGCTGTAAGATCAGTTCTGACACCATCAGCCTCCCTCATCATTTCCCTTCTGTTCTATCTCCCAGCCCAGTCCAATTCCTGTTATATCTGACCCTGTCCCAGATTCAACCTTGTTCTTCTTTTCTCCCTTCCCTTAAAAAGCCCAGCCCAAGTCTCCCTGATTGATTCATGGCCTCCTTTTGCTTTCCAGGGGTCTGACCTTTTCTTTCCTCATGCCTCCTAAGACTCTAGCCAATTCTTCCACATCTCTGACCACTCTAGAGTTGGCAAGAACAGAGTAGCTGAGAATGAAAATAAGTGGTGGGAAAGAGGCAGAGAAAGAAATGAAGTGTCTGTGTGTGTAAGGAATGACAGATGAAGAGAGAATGACAAGACACTTGCCGGGTCGCCTGGAGCCCCTTTTGTTCCTGGAGGTCCAGAAGGTCCTTGGATACCCTAGGAAAATTAAAACCACCAAGGTCATCTCCAATGCCATAGCAAACCCTCATGCCTCTTGGAAGCAACATGCATCCCATGAATGCTCCAGTAAAAGGAACAGTAAGTGAGACATTGTCCAGATTCTTCCTCCTGGACCAGGACTCAAAACTTAACTCAGAACTTGAATGAAACTGAGGTTTTGAGAGGAAGCACAAGGGATGGACACTTACTGGGAAGCCACGTGCTCCTGTCTCTCCAGTCTCACCCATCTTCCCCTGTGAACACACAGTTACAGCAATTAGCAGCTGGGAATGTGCTGAGACAGTGGTGCTTTGGCCAGGAGAAGCTGCAGTTCCCTGAGCACTGTGTATGTGTGAGTAGCCTCCTGGGGGACTGACACAGTGACAGGCTGGCAGGCACTGGCTCTCATAGAGGACATACCTGCAGCCCATCTGGCCCCTGCTTGCCTGGCTTCCCTGGTTGGCCCTGCAAAGTGAAAAGACAAAAGACATGTTGACAAAAGGTCAAACTCTTGGTGATGCTCTTCTGCCCCTGCCCATCTTGTGGTTTTGTGCATTAAATATCCCCTCCCATTTCCTGAAGCTTTTAAGAGGCCAAATGCCCAGCTTTCTGCTCTGAAAAACACCTCAACCAGAAGAAATTGTGGGCCATAGGTTGCATGACCTTGATCCTGGCCAGAGCATCTCACAACACAGCTAAGAGCAGCCTTTGCCAACCTGGCCACCCACTGGCACTCACCTTGACACCTCGTGACCCCGGCTCGCCTACTGGTCCATCAGGCCCTCTGGCACCCTGGAAGAAGGCAAAAGAGTGTCAAAAATAAGAATATAGAGTGTATGTCTCACTGGAAAATGCAGCAGTCACCCTAGCTTTGGCTACCAAGAAAGTCCATGAGATCAGTCCTGGCTAAGCCAACCTTTACCCAGTACCAACTGCAAATCAAAGCCAGAGAAGAAAAGCAGATGAGGAATAGTTACCTGCTGTTTAAAGAGTTGGCTGCCATAAAGACCAGGCAGGTGCAGGTGTGTATGGGTGCTGGAGGAGCACATCCTGCCATGCTTCAGCACGTCTGGTCCTGTGCCCAGCACCCGCTCCTGGGGGTGTGCGTGTGAGGAGCTCAGGAGGTGTCTGGGACACACACCCTGCTGCAAATGCCCATGGCACATACAACAGCCCAGACAGTGAGTGACCCTGGCTGTGATTAGCTCAAGTTGAACAGTTCATAGAATGATAGAATCATTTTGTCTGGAAAAGTCCTTGAAGCTGCTGTAGTCCCAGCCCTCCCCTCACCCTGCCCAGCCCAGCACTAACCCCTGGCCTCAGCACCTCAGCTCCAGGGCTTTGGGATCCCTCCGGAGCTGGACACTCCCCCAGCTCCCTGGGCAGCCTGGCACAGGGGCTGACACCCCTCTCAGGGAAAAAAATTCTGCCTCATCTCTAATCTAAACTTCCACTGGTGCAACTTGACATAATCTGGTGTTCTTCTTGTAGTGAGAGGCCCAGAACTGAACACAGTATTCGAGGTGCAGCCTCACCAGTGCCCAGCCCAGGGGCATAATCATGGTCCTGATCCTGCTGGCCACACTATTTCTGATACAAGTCAGGATGCCATTGGTTTCTTGAGCACCTGGGCACACTGCTGTTCATGGAACAGCTTGAGCATCCTTGAGGAGGGGGTGTCTTTTCTTCCAGAGAGTTCTAAGCAAGGAAAGCCCTGAGAAGTGGGGATAGCTGCTATCTGGCTTGCAAGCTAATTGCAGAAGGGCTGAACACACAGCCCTCTGCACCATTTGAACCCCAGAAACCAGTGTGTCACACTGACAGACAATAAACTGAGCCAGAGTCAGGGAAAATAAAACAGTCAGAAAAGGGTATATCAAGAGTCTGTATTAATGCACATCATGCTCATCATCAGCCCATGAGCTCAGTTGGGACTCTGAGGTGCTACTGCAATATCAATAATAAATAAAAACACAGAGCAGTGCTAGAAAGTAGTGGTAAGAGGAATCCTGAGAGCAGGCCAACATGGAAATAGAGAAAACAGGAGCCAATGTGCTTAATCGGGATGTAAACCGAGTGCCAAAAGTAATAACGGGGCTGGGGAGCGTTAGAAAAGTGACTCCAGCATGACAGGCTGAGAGCCTGACAAAGAAAGGCAGTGTAACAGCAGAGGATGTGCAGGAAACTCAGCCAAATTATTACAGCAAACATTGTCCATATAAAATAATGCACAAACTTCTACTGCACTTGGCAAAACCCTGTGCTGCTGAGCATACCAGAGATTAAACAACCAAAAGCCTCTATTGCATGCCAGTGAGACACAGCTCTGATGGATGCTCAGCCTCCTCTCCCGGACAGAGGGACAGAGAAGAGCTGTGCACCAGATGGGAACACCAAAACCAAACAGGGTGTTTCACAGGTCAGAATGGCAGCTCTCAGCAGCCCTAGAGCCCAAGTGTTCCAGCTCATGCTGGCTACTGGATCAGAGTGCAGTAAAGACCGAAAGTTTTATTAATCCACGTCCCTATAAAGCTCAAAGCACAATGACATAAACCAGAAGGTAGTTTAAATGCAGGGCTACTGACAGCTCAAGTCAGGCAGCACTGTAAGTTGGAGTAGTGTGAAAGCAGGGCTTGGAGGTGTCTGGGGAGCTGCCTGGGGTGACCAAGAGACCCAGCAAGATACACAGACCTGCCCTGGGCTACTGAAGTAGAAGGGAGGTGTCAGCATGTGCAAGGCACCAGCACCCTGGGAAAGCACTCTGCCACCCAACTTCTCCACCCTGGAAGACAAACTGTTCCCCTCCCTCCTCTTTGAGCTACCATTTAAATATTTTGTGCAATTACATCTTTATTATCTGAGATACTGGGATGATCTGCTTGTGAAGAAGGGGAAGGATATGCAGAAGGGAAAGATTCAGTAGCTCAGCCCTGGTGTTACAGGAGAGAGTAGGGATCACAGGCCAGTGGGACACGGAAACAACAGTGATAACCCAGTTAGAGGTTTCCATTCCAGGATAGATGCTGTCAGGGAAGAAAAGTGGGATGTGTCTGGCCCCTCCAGACCCATCTTCTGTAGCCTGGCCTGCCCTGTCCAGCCCTTTTGCCAGTGCTGCAGCAAGGGCAGTGATGACTGTGGATCTCAGCGGTCCAACCTGGCAGGGCTGGCTGGCTGGGGAAGTGTTTATGGTATCCTCATTTCTTCTAGCAGAGTCCTGTCACCAGCATTGCAGGATCTGCCAGGGCAATCTCACTTCACAGCAGTCACCTGCCTAATCCCATCACAACACATCTCGTCGGCATCTGACCTAAAGAAGGAGAAAGTGACCCTGTGTTCGCAGATGCATGTGGCAAGCTTCATCTTCTCCAGCCTCCTGGGCTGAAATCCAGGATAAAGGCTTCCCCTAATTTGCCCTGACAGGAAAGGCTACATTTAGTCAATTAGTTAAATCTTTAAAACTCTCTTTTACTGACAACGCCTGTTAGAGATGAGTGAGTGAGGTCCTGGCAGCTCTCCAGGGAGCATCCGATGCCTAACGCCGCAAGGCACAGCACGGTGCCTTCCCCCTGTGGCTTGGCCTTGCAGGCAGGGCTGAGCACAGCTCCCCATGCTCCCCTGGAACCCTCAGTGCTTCAAAATTAACCAAACAGCCAGACATGCCTACCCTGAGTGTGGTAGGACAGAGGGTGTAGAGATGTCTTGGTGAACGTCCATCCTAAGGGCATAGGTAGCATGGACTCATCCCAAGAATGGGGTGAGGAGGGAGCAGTGAAAGGCTTTATCACCCATTTCAGCATTTCTAGGAGCCCAAGAAACAGAGAAGGAAGCTTTTCTTTAGCTTGTGTTAGTATTTATATGGCAGTATACAGTTCAAGAGAGGTCCTGCTGGGCCAGGGCTGTACAAACAGTGCAAGCTCCAAGTAGTTTTACAATGTAAACAGGAAAAAAAGGAGGGTTAAATCAAGATCTATCCTCTCCTTTGCACATGGGCAGCCAAGGCACAGACAGATATGGGTTCATGGCTGATGGAGTGTTTGAGAACCCACTCAACTGTTTCACCAAAGCCGGTTGGGTATGAATATGTGGTCAAGGGCTTTGTGCCATGTCCATCCCAAAGCAGCTCACCCAAGGTCATGCAGGGAGTCACAGCACAGGGACATGTCTGGGCAGTCCCACTGCAGCACATAAGCCACGAGACCAAGTGTCATCACTCACTGTTACCTAAACAGAGCAGGATATCCCAGCTCTGCAACTCTGCATCCAAACGCTGATGCTCCAGCTGCAAAGTCACACTTGCACTGAGACCCTGGACCTCGGCAGGCAGCAAGACACTAAGGCTGGGTAGACACCACCATTTTTTACATTCTAGCTTCAATATCTTATGTGGGCACATTTCTCACTGCAATCCCTGGCAATCCCTGGTAGGTTCCTACAAAGCCAGAGTTAAGTCTTTTTATCTGCAGTCACATTCTGCTCCCTGTAATCACGAGTCAGTTTTAATGTAGGCTCCAGCAATGGCAGCAAAGCAGGTCATGGTGCCACACGATCAGTGGGTGCACAGGCCAAGCAGTATTGCCCTCAGAGATGTGCTATACTGAGCAGCACTACCAGCAATGCCAGACTAAACAAGTTGTTGAACAGCATCAGCTCAGAAACGCAGGAGAATTCAGCTCCAGGCTTTGCAATTCAGGTTTATTGCTAGTCCATGTGAGTCAATAGGCATACAGCTTGCTGCTAGTGCAGATGACATTCCTGCAGAAAAATTGCTAAACACTCACCAGGGCATTTCTGCAAAGCAGCACTGCATTTCCCCCTGTCTAATCAGATACTCAGAGCTCAGAGAGAGCCAGTAACCAGCTCCTGAATAGCAAAAGCAGCAGCATGAACACACAGTCAGGAGCTCCTTTCCAGAAATCCAAAGCTCCTTCCTTACCCCTTTATCCAAATATTGATATTTCACTATCACAGCCTGGCCAAATGAAAAGCAAGCAGAAGCCTTGACTGAAGCTGAAGGGAGACTCACTGGCCATGGGTTTGTAGCTAACTCTTTCTCAAATGCACCTAATGCTTTTTCAGCCAACTAGAAAGATCCCTGGGAGCAAAACAATATACCTCTGCTTTGTCTCCATGAACAACTCATCTGGGCCAGGAAAAAGCAGTTATTTTCAGGTCTGCTTAGATGTGCAGGTGCAGCTTTATGATCTGAATTGCAAAGTCATAGCTCCAGTTAATATTTAACTTTTGCAGAGATTCTCAGCCAGTTCCTGGGCTTTTTGATATCACCATCCTCAACAAAGGATGCTGGAGACCAGACATCTTCCTGCTGTGAGGAGCTGATTAACAGAAATGTGCTTTTGAATGTAAGTGAGATAGGGTGAAGGACTTGCTGAATCAGCTGCCTTCAAATTTAAACCTTGATTTGGTTAAGTAATTAGGTTTAAACATGTGCATAGCTGTCACTAGCTGAATGTGAAGCGTGTGTCTAAGTGCTACACTGAGTATGGATGGAGGGCAAGAAGCCTGGGCTCACATGTCCAAGTCCTTGGGGAAGAAGAGGGGAAACCATGTGTTGTGGAAGATCGTTCAGTATCAGTTTGATGGTCTAAACAAAGACTTGTGAAGGAACAATAGCTCTGCCATGACTAAAAAGGTTACAGTTTTTAAAGCATTTTCTTTTTAAAAGTTGTACTTCTATCTTGTCCATGTAAAAGCTATCACAACAGAAATGCAGATCCCCACAAGTTTCCATTGTGCTTTACAATCAAAACCATACTTGCTATTTACATTTCCTTCAAAAAGAAAATTACTTTAATGAAGCATCCACAAACAGAGCTCATGGAATCCACAAACATCTGGTAGAGGCTGCCTTCATGTTTTCACTCTGAATTGAATTATGTCCCTTTTGTAAGCTAGGAGAGACAGAGGGTAATGTCTGAAATGAAAGTTGGGGATCATTTCCCCATCCCAAAAAAACCAAGAGCTAGGAGAGCAGGATAAACTGAGAAAGTAAAGAATACAATGTGCCTGGAATATCTTCTGAGAGCATGGAGAGAAGGAAAACGTGAGAGAGAGAGATAGATACAAACCAGAAATCCTCCAAGCAGCAGCTCTGCTGATCTCTCAGTACTGACTTTCCCACATCATACTCACTGAAATCTGTGGGATTCCAGAGCAAAGCCCAAGTTCATCCTTTCTGCTGGGGATCTGTGTGTGTCACACATTCTGGGTGAATTATCTCACTGCAGTGCCTAAATGCACCAAATCTTCACTATGCCACAGTCCAGTGGTGGGTGATGAGGGCAGGATCTGCTCAGGGCACCAGCAGCACATCCAGACACTCAGGGCCTGCTGACAGAGACTTACCTGTCTCTGGTATTGATGTCCTTACAGTAACATCAAGACCTTAACACACCCTCTTCCCTGGGCACTGCCTCCTGTTCTACCTCCACACTCTGCACTTCCTAGAGTGACTTTTTGCAGGGCTCTGCAGCCGGCCAGCAATTCTGGTTTTCAGGGCTGGGATGCAGTTTGAAGTCTGGGCTTCCTCAGTGGAGGAATGTCTACAGAGAGTGACTGGCACTAGATCTGCTAGATTCAACATCTGTAGAAGAAACACAACCCAAAGCCATAAAGCTGAATGTCTACCAACCAGTACATCTTTCTGAGAATGGACAGTGCTGGCAGAAGTTGGTGTCCTGCAAGATTTCATCTGTGACTTTGGCATCCTCTGGATGCAGCTACACCCGAAGGCAGGTCCCTGCTGTGCCAGCCAATTTCTTGTCTTAGGAGCTGAATCCATCTCTGCTCTTAGTTTTACCTTGTTTGACAATATCCTCTTTGTCATTCCTGACAGTATGAGTGGAGCTGAAAACAGCCTGGTCAGCTGCACCTTCCTTGTGAGTTGAGGACTTCAGATGTAAGAAAAGGAAGATTTAGGTGAGTGAATCTCACAGACCCCAGAGCCAAACACCATAGACACAGGCAGCTGCCTGCTGTTAGGAAAGGCTCAGTGCCAGGGGATGTGGCTGAACTCCCCTGCTGGCAGCTGGCAAGGGCAGTGCTGGGACTTTTCCTCTCTCACTGCGTACATTAAAGGCACTGGCAGAAACGTCTGAGCCCCTCAGAGGATCCACCTCTCCAAGATCCCAAACAGTCAGCAGCCTGGGTTCCACTCAGAAGGCATTTCCTGTTCAGATTTGTGCCACAGATTTACCTTGAGGTATTTTCTGCATTCATTCAAAGCCTCCTATGACACAATGGCTCCAGCTTCCCATCCGTCGCGATCGTGGATGTCCCAGACAGCTCTGTTAATCGCTGCTACGTAGCACAGAGAAACCTCACTCCCTGGGGGACGTTCTGAGAGCAGAGCTGGGGAATGACATCCATGGGCCTTCCCACCAAGGAGAACAGAGGCAAGGAAGCTGTTTTACCCAGCCACAAGTTACAAGATGAACCCTGATATGCATCTGTCGGGCTTGGATGTTGCTGGTGTCCTTCTAGCTGTGCTTTTAAAGCTCAAAGCAGTGCCAGGGTACATAACTCTGTGGTTATAAAGCTTTCTAGTTGGTAATTCCATTTCCTTTTGCTGGTCCCAGCTATTCAAAGAGGGTATTAGCTCTGGTATAGTGAAACAGATGCAATCCCTTGCTGTCCTGAATTCCCCAAGCAGGAATTGCAGTAGAAGCAGAAACTGGGGGTAGGTAAAATGTATGGTTTACTCCAGCCTTCATCTTTGAAAACAAAAGATGGAAACAGATATCATAAAATACTTGGAGGGAGAAATGCAAAATATGTTGTTGTTGAGGCCTTCAGCAGAACCCATGTGCACTTACTATTAATACTTTGCAAAACAGCTGGACACGGGAAAACACTGAAAACAGAGATGCTCCTGCAATAAATGTCCCATTGAAGAAGAAGAAAGATTGAAGAGCTCAGTGGGACACGGGTTGGATGTCACAGGCAGGAAAACAAGCAGCTTTGGCAGGTCTAGAGGTCATTCTGCTGTCGGCTGTCACCCAAATGGAACAGGAAGAACCACACATGAACTGACACAGACTGCTTGTGTTTATCCAGCGTAACATGTCCTTGTAGCACTATCATTGATGTTAGTACCTTCACCGAGCAGTAGGCTGGGGTCTGCTCTTTCTAGGCATAGTGAGGATTCACACATTTACTGTTTAGGTATATATAGATAAAATCAAGGCCTTGTGTTACAGGCTGGAAGAATCCATAGAAAGACACAGGACAAGCTTATAACTTGATCTCCTGACAATGCAAACCACACATTTCTCACAACTCCACAGAATGCTGCCAGAAGATACTAATCCTGTAAGACTGAAAGGGAAGACATGGGACAAGTAGGCTGTTGGCTCCGTGTCAGCTCTGTTTCTGCCTGTCTTGTCTCTTAATTCTATTTCATGGCATAGCATTTCCTGCTTTATCTGCCTCTGGTTAAATCACAACACATCTCAGCTGTTCTCTGTCCCTTGGCAGCAAAAGCACCTTTTCTGGTCCTGTACCCAGCCCAGATACATCTTCAGATAAATAAATCTTCACCACCCTCACCAGAAGTGTCCATAAACCTTGTTTTGCCATTGTAAGTGGTTGGAAAAGACACGCTGGACCACTTCCATGATAAACTCTACACTGGGACACCACTCTGCCCACACACATCACTTTCACCCCTGGTAAGACTTGCTTCAATGACCACAGTCTTTATAAACAGCAGTAACGTGGCTGCAGAGGTGCTGCCCCAACTGCTGCTCATCTTCACATCCTCAAACTAATCCACCAGATTACTACCCCAAAGGCTGAAAGTGTAGAGGGAAAAAAGTTTGTGGAAGGCACTTACCCTGCGGCCTTTCATCCCTCTTACCCCTGGCGCACCACGGACTCCTGCCGGACCCTGGAAAGGGAAAAAGGAAACAAAATGAAGATGGAGGAGGAGGAAGGCAGCAGCTGTTGGTAAAATCTGACATCTCTCAGTGATCTACAGGGGCCTCAGACTCAGACTCCTGAGCAGCAGGTTGGTTCATTAAACTCTTGCCAAAGACATTACCAGATTTACTTGTCTATAAACAGTCTTTTGTAACTCACTGATTGTCTTTGGATTATGAACACTTAGGCCAAGGATCCTGGCTGAGTTTTGTATGCTTAAGTATCTGCAGCCTGTTGTCTGTGTGAGTGGTGTGATTTGAAGAGAAGTTGAACATCCAGAATTCCCTCCGAAGTTATTAAAAGCAGCTGTTGCTCAATATCTGTACAAAAATAATAACAACCATGATCTGCTTTTCAGTTGTCCAAATACAAAATCAGATACCTCATCTTAGGTATCCAAGTCTGACCTTTTCAGCCAAATACTGATTTTATCTTCAAGTAACTGTTGCCCTGTTATTGCTGCATAAATATTCATACTGGCAGATAGATGCTAATTTCATTTGGACTGTTGGTGTTGCAGATGATGCTGTTCTTCTTACACTTACAGAAAAGTTTCAGGTTTTCTTTTAACCAGGATTTGTACACACTTGATTCATTAGTGTGCATCCAGAAAATGCAGAAGAAAAGAAGCCAGCTTTCTTTTAACTGTTAGAATATTTATCAGTTTCACAAATTAAAGGGTATGGCCAATCAAGAGGACTAATCTCTGTGTTATAATTTTAACACCCCATACTCAAAGTTAGTGCCTTTCTGCTGTCAGAAAAACTTCAAAATGACACATTTAATTCTCAGTCTCTCAAACATTCCACATCAAGTTTTGCTCTTTATATATGAATAACTTTTACCAACTGTCAGCTCTGCAACCTCCACCAAGGATCAGGACAAAATTGGACTCTGATCTTCCTATTGCTTGTACCACTGCCACTAATAAAGAGTTTGCTTTTGGAATGGAGGTATCTTTCTGCATGGCATGGAAGTTCAGAATACAAATGTTTAGCTGTTCTCACTCAAGATGGAAAAGTTAGTTGAGTGTAACTATATTTGTAATCACAGTAAATCTCAGTTTTTGCTAGTGAAGTCAGTAGCGACTGGCACAGATGAGCAGTAGATGTGTCAGATGCCTGTTTTATAGAGAGTTTTATGACAAACACATACTGAAGTGAAATTCTTTGATGATATTTGGAATATCCTCCTGGAAGTCTCAGCTTATCCCAAACAGCTTATGAAAATACAAGCACAGAAACATTCATTGTGATGGCAAAACGTTGAGGGAACAACTAGATCCCAGGCTGGGATTTTCAAGGAGCTGTTTAGGAGAAGATGAGTGACCTTTAATACACCTACATGTGTACATTATTTTCAAAACTGTTTATTAACACAAAAGATGCACCATGATGTTGCAACAAGAGGGAAGAGAAATTCACAAGCCTCAATGGGCTGAAATTAAGGGCAGAGTTTCCTACCATTGACTATACTTTTGCTTCCCATTCTCTGTCACCCTCTACTGAATTAATCAGCTATCAGAACTGCCAAGGCTCACTGGGTAGCTTAATTTCCAAGATTTTAACAGTTTAGGGCAGACAACAACAGCATGCATCAGGTCTGGCTTGGAAAGCAAATAATGAATGTTTGGTGGAGAAATAGGCAGAAACAGCTGCAGTTAATGAGTGGGGATTTGATATTAGGGGATTATTTGATTTACTGGCTTTGTAGTGAAGTTTGATTTATTGAATTATGACTTTTTAAAATGCAGTCTTGGAAGAAACATTTTGCTTGGATGAACTTATTAGTTACTTGCCTGCATGAGAAGAGGGAACTGAAGGAGGTGGATGGACCTGGGGATGATCTCAGGTCTCAGAACTCTCCAGAGAGGTTTCGGCATCTCCAGTCAGAGCCGATGCCTCAACTTTTGCTGTCCTCATGCCCCAGTGAAGCAAGACAAAACTCAGCCTCAGCTAAAGGTACTGGTTAGTGGTGCACTAGATAGTGCTTCAGGAGTGGGAGCTCTTTGCCATAGGGCCGGTGTAGATCCTATCTCTGCCAAAGCCTTGCTTACAGACATGGAGTAAGAAGGGGGCTTGCTCAGTGCTCCAGCTATCCTCAAGCCATGTAGCAACTAACATGCTGGGAAAGTTGCTAAAAAGGGACATCCAGCTTTCTCCTAGGCTTCTGTCATCAGCAAGTGCTGCCATGAGGGGCCACGGAGCAGCTCACTGCTGGGAGTTGCAGGCAACATCCTGCTCCTTTTATTGGACCTGGCCAGTGCCACGTTGCTCCTCTTCAGGAAGAGACAAGTCACCCCAAAGAACTGTTTGACTTCAGACTTTTTTTTCCCTCTGCCTTCATTGATTTGCAACTGTGAAATCTCTCCACAGGCAGCAGCCTGTGGGTCTAGAGCATCCTCGAGCTCTCTGCAGTGGGCAGAGCAGTCACTGATCTGGAGGCCAAACCTTTGGCACTTCCCAGCCATTTGACTCCTGTGATCTTCCTCCCAATTAAAAATACTGTGGGAATTCACACAGGGAGCAAAATCCATTCTGTGTACCCACCCAGAACTGCCTTTCTGTTGGTTCCAGCAAACAACATGCAGCAGCATTTGTGCTGCTGGGAGGGCTGGAGCTCCGTCTGAACATCGGCTGTGGGAAACTGGAGCCACACTCAAATCTACCTCCACACCAATTGCACGCTCCAGCCACAGCTGCACATGTACCAGATGATCACAGCCAGACAGAGGGTGCATCTGGGGGCAGCTGCTCTGCTGCTCCTCTCTCCCCAGTGAGAAGGCACGATGCAGTCACCACACGATACAGCCACTGTGTTGCATGACATGATCCCCATACTGCCAACAACCCCCAGCAGAAACAGAGAGCCTTGCAGTAACACTTTGAGCGAGTGAGCTTGTGACCTGGACTGTGAAGTTTGGATCCTCCCCCTTATTTGTTTTTTTTCAGCATCCCTTTCCATGCTGCATCCACCCCATCCCTTTCCCCTTATCTCTTGCTCATATCAAACTCAAATCTATCCACTGAGACACAATTGCTTGACTCAGTCCATGAGTGGCTGGGCTATGGGATGATGATTTTTGGTGTATCTTTTTTGCAAGGTGATGATAGTCTTTACTTACTGTTGGACCAGGGATCCCAGGAAAACCCACTCCTCCTGGTGTCCCAGGGTGTCCCTAAAAGGGAAGGAAGAAGAACATGCCTGGTGTGAATTCCCAGGATTTGCTGAGCCCTTCACCCTCCAAGTGTGAAAACAGGAATAAAGGCACTGTTGGTTGCTTGCAAGGCCAGTCAGGTCTGTTATTTGTCAGGTTAAAATTGGTCAGGGGCAGATAGAGAAGGCCAGACTGTCAAAAGCCCAGGTCCAACCTTGCTAGCAATATAACCAACTAGATTTTCTGAACAGGCCAGAAGAGAATGGGCTGAATTAATAGGAAAACCTGTCTTTGAGTCTTGTACTATGGTAGACAGAAGGTGTCAGAGCAAGACAAAACCTTGATGAAGGTCCCCCTAGACACCTAAATGAGGATTCCCAAGTGTCAGTGCATGTAGCACAGCTACACACCACGAGTGTGCTGCCCAAGCAGTCCTGCATCTCCAGTTGCCTCTGGCAACTTGGTGGGATCTGATCAACAGATCCCTGTTCCCAGACTTGGTCTGTTCAGTAGACAGGATATTTGGAAACAGGCAGTCCTTCAGGTGCTGTAGCTTGCAGTTTCTGGTTGTCCCCACTTGACACAACAGGTCCTCAGCTGACGAAGCATAGAGACTCTATGCCTCAATACCTGGTCAGTCAAATGGCCATTTCCATGCCAACAGAGACAGGAAGGATTTGCAGCTGTTGTCATCTAACTAAAAGCCCAGGAGAAGCTGCATCCTTTGCTAGGACAGAGAAAGAGAGGCAGCAGCAAGGGTGAGGGAATGCAGACTTACTCCTTACCATCGACCCCTTGACTCCTGGAGGGCCTGGGGGTCCCACTGAGCCACGGTCACCCTAGGAGAGACAGAGGTGCATGGGGAAGAGTGAGGATGTTTGCTAACAAGTGCTCTGAGAGGGCAGCAACAGGGATCTAGAGCAATGAAACAACTAAAATATCTACAAATTGCAGCCTATACCATCAGATTTCTATCAGAAAGGCTTCTAGCACAGCATAATCATCATCCTCTTTAACATATCCATCTCATCAAACTAGTCTACAGCAAGAGTTAATCCTCCATATCCCAACAGAGGAGACTTTGCTATTGCCATGAAACCACTGAAAAACAAGCAATGGTCTCAAGACCACTTTCAACTCTACACAGTGCTAAGATTGGATCTCAGGACATCTCCAGCCCTGCCCACCCACGGGATGATATCCCTCCCTGTTCTGCAGTATCATAATCCCTGCATCCTCTGGTGTTTTCAGAGGCATGGGTTTGACAACTTGGCCATTAGGGCGTGCTGAGAGCAGCGAATCTCGGCAGGAAAATGAGGAAATATACAGAGATTCTGCCTGGAATTAGCCGTCTGCCTGGTGCTTTCAGAAGGAGTCTGGAGGTGTTTTGGGAGGACTCCTCATCTTGTGGCTCATCCTGAGACCACAGTGCAAACAACAACAATCTGGAGGCTTGTATTTATGAGGGGTTCAGAGCTGAATGCCTCCTTGTCTCACTCTAAAGACACCATGCCTTCTAAAAAACCCACCATTTGAGATTTAAAAAGTTCAACATAACCCAAAAAATCACTTATTAATTCCCAAAGCCTTACTTATCCCCACATTCAGAACATCTCACTTCCCACAAACACATCCTTGGCCCTACAGCTCAGCCAAGAATGAAAGGAGGTGTAAACCTTTGTGAGCACCACGGCGACCTGCTGACACAAGGGTGAGCTGAAGGCAACTCTCTAGCTCCTTTTTGGAGAGAGTGGCAAGTCCCACCCTGATTGCCTCTTACTCCCCCTCACAGCTCTGGTAATGCTCTGGGAATTAGGTGTGTTAGGGTTGTGTGTGCTTGGGGGGATGAGGAGGGAGGAGTTAGCAAATGCTGCCAAACAGTTTACGCCCAAACTCTGACCTACCTTCCAACAGCTAAAGTGTAAGGGGAAATATCTTCTGGGCTCTAAACTGCTTATTAAAAACAAACCTCAGAGTTTGTGTTGTCACCAGTTGGCCCTTGCAAGCCCCCCATGTAAGGATTTTCCCCCATGAATGCATGGATCTTATTAAGCATGTATTAACTGTATTGTTCTCTTTGATAATCCTTGGATTCTACTGGCTTCAGTCTTAAGTTTTGCAGCTCTCAGGATGGAGATTGCTGACTCAGCGATGTCTGATGAAAGCGTATTTCCCACTTCATTTAGCTCACAACAGCATAGTAAGCTTGTGGGATGCTATGCCAACTGGAGGGCCTGGTTGAGGTTTTGATTTGATGATAGTTATTTTTGTCATCTGTTATTTTGTCCTGGTAGAGAAGTCTAATAGAAATCACAGCTGTGCTGAGGATCTCCTAGGGCAGGTTTTCAAAGGACAGTCTGGGTTTGCCTTGACAGCAAGGTAACATCATGTTACAGAGTCAATCTGCAAGATGAGGATAGCTCATGTGGTCAAGTTATTGCCATGGGAGTCATAGGGCCAGATGTGAATTTACTGGAGTGGGGAAAAAGATCTTCCCACGTCTCCTGTGTGGCAAACCCCTCATTCCTCACTCAGTTCAGAGCTGCTGTTGCCATTGACACGGCTGACTCAGGCACCAGTTTTCTGCATGACCATCTTGGATGCATCACAGACTCTATTGCTCTGCTTTCCATCTGTCAAACGCAGCCCACATCATGTCACTCCTTTTTGTTCTTGTGTGGACAGTTTGGACTGAGCCTCCTTCTGCTACCGCCCCATCAGAGATCATCTAAAGTGAATGGGCTTTCCAAAGGCTGTTGCAGACAGGCAATAAAATGCATTTGCAGTGTACACAGCTAACTGTCACAACCTTGACATCATTACACAGAAGACAGGGCTTGAAGTAATAAAAATGAGAGAAAACTGATGCATTAAACGCATCATCTTTTGCTCTTTACTATCTTTATGGCTGGACTGTGAATAATTAAACCTCCAATGAAAACCAGCAGCCTGCAACTGAGGTACAATGAATGACATAGATGATTTGTCTTTGGAAGCTAGCCCCAAATAAAGTTTTACACTCTAATAGAAACCAAATTAATGTCCATTCACATTTTTTATGGAATATAAAGCCATTTTTTCCTCCTGACAGAAGAGTGTATCTGTACTGTGCACAAGAGGGCACCAGCCCTCAGTAGTGTGCCCAAAGCAACCAGAGGACAGCCAGACTGGATGGTCCCCATCAAATAAAAAGGAAACCATTTGGTCTTTGCTCAGTTAACTGGCTGCACTCTTGGCCCTTCTCTTCACCTGAGAAACTGCTGAGACCTCCTGGTTCAATGCAGGCTAAGTCCCAGTCTTGCGTGACCCTATTGGCAACTCAGCATGGGCTTGTGAGCACATCTCTTCACAAATCTGTCTGTAACCTAAACTTCTTGGTCTACTCTCTTGACCAGAAACACAGGGCTGAGGAGTTCCTCATTCAAAAAAACCCCAGAACTGACTACTAAACACAAGCTTTCTGGGAGATTATGAATGAAGCAAGCTTAAACTTTCCGATAGTATTTGACAGCATCTCCTTGGAGGGCAAGGTCATGTTAAGTCCTAAATGCAATGTGGATTATTTTTGCCTGGCCCAAGATGAGCCCAAACACCCTGGATGTGCTCCATTCCCAGTTGAGAATGCACTGATGTGACAACTTAAATCTCCACAGTATTCTTCCCACCTCAGTCTCCTTTACCCTGCAAAAGTTCTAACAACCAATCCTTTACAAGCCATCTTACCTTTTCTCCCACTATTCCAGGCTCCCCTACGGGACCAATGAAACCCATTAGACCCTGAGGAAAGAGAAAAGCACAATTAATGTTCAGTTTTATTTGCTGATAAAGAAAATAGTTTCTTTGGTCCACCTTGCTGGCTGAAATAGCCCAGCATCCCTCATATAATGCTCAGTAATTCCTCCTGGCTACCAGGGCGGACAGAGTCGCTCCCGGCCATGGGAATGTCTAACTCCACAGCTGGTTCTGCTTTAGGAGCCAGCTGGAACTGCAGCATGAGGATCTGCAAAGAGCCACAACAAACAGTATAGGGGATGAGTTAAGCACGTTTCGTAGAGAGGCTGAGTCCACAGCGTGGCTTTGTTTCACAGGCATGGCCCAAAATGTCAGCGCATCTTCTCCAAGGGGCATCGATAGCAGGAGCTCCTGGGTTGCTCTGGGTACATCTCCTCTGGGTTAGGCTGAGCTGCCTCAAACTCTTGTACAAAATAGTTTTGCCTTTGATAGTGTCATGTTGTTGAGATGTCAGTGGAAATAAAGGGATGAGGATGCAGCCAGAGGGGCCAGGAGGGCAGTAGATCTATCACACTACTCAGAAACCATCTCTGAAAAAAGCCCAGTTTGTCAGGATTTAACAACACTTGGGATAATGAGGAAACCAACAGAACTGCTTTTAATTAGGAAGATGGAAACAGATGCAAACTCAAGCTAAAATTCCCGAGAATTAGAATACAGCATCCTCCCTACTGACTTCAGTGGGTTTCTGGCTGTAGAGATGCAAAGGAATGTTCTCTATGCCACGGCAGGTGTTCTCCCCCTCACTGAGTGATGCTCTTGGCATCATCCTTGGTCACAGCAAGGGTCACTGGGAGAGAGATACCTTTATGTAGTTCCTCCAATGAAGCTGTAACTAAAAGTACTCAAGTTGAAACACTTTCATAACCTGCCCGCGGTTGGTATGGTTCATGTCAAATGATGCCATGCTCTTGCTTCTTTGATTTTAGGCAACAGTCTAATTGGTACACTGCTGAGCCAGGCGGTGCCAGGAGATGGCTTCTCCAGTGGTATCATCCTACTCTTTCTCTTTTTTAGCATAATTTGAAATCTTCATAGTAATTTGTAAACTTCTTCTATGCAAATGCATCTCACATCAACATCAAGGAGGTTTTCAAATGACACACTCAAGAAAACATTCAACATGAAGAAACACAATTTGGAGAAGTGCTACACTAGCAAAGCAACTTCTGGAGTGCAGTCTGAGAAAAGTGAGGGCTTTTCACCCAGCCATTCCTCTTGTTGAGGGAACAGCATGAAAAGAAGAAAAAGTTTCCCCTCTGTACTCCTGATTCATTGTTTTTTTCTGTTCCCAGCAGGTCTGATGCACATGCAGTTTGTAGAGGAGCTCTCTGCAGTCTGTGCATCGCTGTAGTTCTGTTTCATTTGTGTATTAACAGTGTGAGGTGACTCCCCCCAGCTACAAAGGGGCACCACACACCATAGAACAGCCTACTCACAGTTCCTGCAACTCCTCCTGCCAGCAAAAGCCCTTCTCTCTCTCTCTCTCTCTCCCTGAAGTTGCACTCACAATGCAAAGCTGAAGCACAAAATAACCAGCCTCATTGCTATTCCTGTATGTGTGGGGCTCAACAGATCCATTCAGAGACACAAAACACAACGTGGGTCACTCTCCAATGACTTTTAGAGGGAACAGCTCCTGACGATGACTCCAAACACTGAGAGACATCATGCATTAAGAGTCCTCACATGGTGCAATTAAATGCCATCCTTTGAACATCACTGGAGGCAGGAGCTCCTCACTGAGGCATGCTGACAGGCTCAACAAAAGCATCTCTCACTGGGACACTCATCTGGCTTTGCCTCTTGCAGGGAGCAGCCACACACTCTGCTCTGAGCAGTCCTTCCACTCTGGCATGAGAGAAACATCCAGGTGAAAAGCATTTGTCAAAAACTCATGGGAGAAGGCAAAGAGCTCAGCAGGTACATCAGAGCCTGGAGTTAGATGCTGCACTAGAAAATCATCCAGAGATGATGTCCCAGACAACTGGCATGACCCTGTGCTATGCTGGAAATACCAATTAACTATGGGAAGACAGGCACTACCCTGAAAGCTCCACTCTCATGTTAGGAGCTTGGTGTCACCAACCCTTCCCATATCAGCACTGGAATGGTCTTTGCTGTGTCTGAAGTTGAAGCAGTCTCAGTGCACAAACATGCCCTTTGTGGCCAGGCTGCATGGAAAGACACTCAAGGGAGCAAAGCAGTGCTGGACTCAGCTGCAAGTTGTCCAGTGCAGAATGAAAGGGAGAGTAGACAAATCTGCAGTATCTGCATATGCAAGGTTGCCACTGGGTGGCATTGCTGAAGGCTGATGAATCAATTATCCTTTTAATTGGACACAAGTGCAGATACATAGCTGATAACTGTATCCAGTTGCTGAAGTTTTCTAGTAACCTAAGGCCACGAAGAAGGCAAAGGCTGAGGAGGGAATGGTAAATCAATGCCATGAAACAAGGTAATGCATTGCTAGGCAAAAATAAGATACCAAAGCAAGAAAGAATAAATCTCCTCCTTCATTTCCAGCTGTTCAGATGAACTGCAGAACTCTTTATCTCCCAGGGAAAATGCTCTTTTAAAGATATTTCTGGATTACTTAGGTCAGTCCCTGCAGAAGAAGAGAGATCCCTGCTCTTGCAGCAAATGTTGTTACCATTCAGAACTAGACTGTTTCAAAAACACTTCTGAGGGGCATTGCATGTCCAAACTCAGACTTGAAGACCAATCTTCTGACACACTCTCCTCAGCAGCACCAGCTCCCACCCCAAAAAGTCTCTAAGGAATCTAGGTCATGAAGTGGGATGTCCTGGTTGTGCTTCCCAGCCAACCTAGTGGTGCTCTACAGACAGTTTATGAAGCTCTGACTGCAGTAAACTGAGCAGCCCACGAACCCAACACCCTCCTGAGACTCCTCTGGCTGCCACAAATATGCTGGTTTGTTATTGCAGCTTGAGCAGAAACCTTCCTGCACTGCCAGAGAGGCAAGCACTGCACCTGCTACTCAGGTAAAAGTCAGGATGGGAGGAGAGCACAGGCAAAACTTCTGGCTTGATTTTCACTCCAACACTGAGTAAAATTCTGTCAGTGCTGGCACATCATGTTTCTGCTCAAGGGAAGATGTCACTGCTCCCTACATACTCAGCAGGAAGAGCATCCCATGGTGTGACCGTGGTAGACTGAAGCGAGACGGCAGAGTAGGAACCCTGTGACGTGGTCAAGCTTCCAGCACAGTAGCCTTGTAGCGTTTGCAGCCAACAGTGTCTGTTCTGGGCTAAATTAACTAACACTGCTGTGTCTGCAAGCAGACACAAATAGAGATAGATTTGTCTAGGCAAAATAAATCTTGGTAAATTATTGGGAGTGTAAGGAACGAGCTGGGGAGATTGGGAAACAATCCTCCTCACCAGCCAAAGTAGGATAGACGCTAAAGGGAACACAAGCAGCAAGAGACTTAGGTTTTGAGAACCAGCAAAGCCACAAGTGGCAAATATTAAATCAAAGCAGACATGAGTTGTGGCCATGACACTAAAATGGCTGTGGCAGAACATATTTTTCCCAGGTTCCCAGGGTTGAAAAGAAGCCCTGCCTCAAACACGACTCCAGGCAGTGTGTGTAATGATGCACGTGAAGTCCCAGCAGTGGTGGCTGCCCAGATAAAGGCCCACAGTATACAGGAAAGAATGTAAAACATTTATATTAGACGAGGAGTTCAGCATGAATTCAGTCTGCTGTATTCCCCAGCCAAGGGCACGGCGGAAAAGGGATGGAGATTGTTAAAAAGTTGCTGGGGGCTTGGGGGGAAGGAAAAGAAGGGGGAGGACTGGCGGGCTGTAATTCCTAACTCCTGTCTGGCTTTCCCCATTTATTGTCCAGCCCTGTCGTAATTAAGCCCCCCCTCTTGGCTACATCAACAGAGAGCAAGTCAGCAATGAAGCCTTGCATAAATCATAGCCCATTTGAGAGAAAGAACCGAAAGGCGAGCCCAGCGTGAGCAGGGTCTCCCAGGGACGGGACCGCCAGTCGCTCCCAGCAGGAACCGATCATGGCCTTTCTGTTTTACTGGTTCGCTAGAACTCAAAACAAAACAAACCAGGGACAAAGGACGGGAGGGAGTAAATGTACAATCCTCCCATTCAGATGAAAGAAAGGGAAAGTAAAACAGTAAATATCACAGTTTAAGAGAGGACGCTCTGACCCGCAAAGAAAATCCATGCGGTTTAACCCCCTGTGCACCGGGCTCAGCCATACCCTGCGGCCTGGTTGGGTTCCCACTGCCCTCTGGGGAGCCAGGGAAGGAAAGGTAGAGACATGCTGGCAAAACACTTTGTCAGCTCAAAGGGCCTGCACACACTACAGTGCCCATAAATGGCTGGGTCAGAGGGCTGCAGCTCTGAGACGTGGGAAATGTTGATGCATTTCCCTGCACGGTTCTTGGTGACGCACTTGACCTTGGTCAAGTCAATCCCCATCTCAGACCCCACCTGCAAACCTGACACTACAGCACATCTTTTTAAGAGCACCACAAGGAAAGTATGTTAGGAGATAACCAAGGTTTCTGGTTTCCTCTGACAAATTATTTTAGGATACTATCTGATACTGGGATAAGAGTCTTCACCCTTGAAGGAAGAGCTACCCTAGAGCGGCTGTGGGACAATGCCCTTCCCAGCACGGTGTGATGGGTGTGTGGCCGACCCCAACACTGCCATGGCAGTGAGCAGGAGTTAGCACTCCTTGTACTGGAGGAGAGATTCAAAAAGCTGTTTCTGCTATGACAGAACCTCCTCGTTCCCATTAAGGACGTAGGTCAACCGTAGCCTCCTTCAGCTGATGGAACGCTTCACTGGTACCTTCGGTCTGTAGTGCAGAACAGGAGTGTGTGTTGGGCTTGTGGGACCCTTCCCCAGTTTGCTCTCCTGTCTGCTGCAGGATGTTGCTTCTCCCACAGAGCTATCTGGACCTTCAGCACAGACATTTTGGTGACATCCTCCTGCTCTTCATTCCCAGCTCTGGAACAGAAAGGCTGGTGGCCTGGGCCAGAGACTTCATCCTTCATATCCTTCTGCTTCCATCTACTGGCAAGGAAGGGTTAAACCACACATTTCCAGGGTACAAGAGAACCCAGCAGCTGGAATCCTTCCAGCATATGAAGACAACAAGCAACTTATGAATGAACTTCCCGAGTCAGTGTCCTTGCAATGGAAAAACACCACATCAGGGACTGCCCTGTGGCTTAAAACCTCATTTTTCCAATGAGAGCTCAAGTGGCACTGGAAACCTTACAGAAACTCCTGTGTTTGCCTAAAGAGATGTCCCTAAGAGAGGAGAGGTCCAATGAGATGGATGGCTGAATCTTTTCTCATACTGTTATGCTGAGGACTCCCACTCCAAGAGAATCCATATAGAGGGCAGAGCAGCAAGTTTGAATAGTTTGACCACTCATGTCATACTCACAGAACAGAAAACATCAAAGCTTCCACAGGAGAAAACAGAGGTGAAGTGAAGGTGTCTTTTAGTGCCAAGTGACTTGGGTAGCTCAATCACTCAGAACTCTGCAAAAAAATAACCCAGCCCTGACACCAAATGTGGAGGTTTTGGTGAAGGCAGGAATGAAACTCCAACACTTCAGTGCTGTTCAGCAAAGATGTGATGGGAAAGGAGGTTATTTCTCACTAATCAGGTGTGATGGTTGTGTTCTAATGACTTGACTGGTAAGGAAATAGAAATTATTTCTGAGTGCTATTTCTAGACAGAGACTAATTGACTAAGAATAATACAGGCAGCTTTCATACCACTGTGCTGGTTTCAGTGTCAGCAGAGGCCAGCTGTGTTTTCTTTTTGGTGAACAATGCCTACAGTTTTCATCCAAGGTCAGTCCTGAGGGAACGGTAAAGAATAACAATCCTAATGATGCTTTGTCCTTCAAGGACATCTTGTTAAAGATCTCAAAGCACTTATTCATTTTTAATTTTAGTACAACAGCATCCATGGGTTCCATGTGAAAACAGGAGGCATTATGCTAAGCACTGTTCAGAGCTGTGTCAAACCTTCCACAGAAGGGGAAACTGAGGCATGGAGCGCTGGAAAGTGTAGTCTGAGATCATGTAGAACCTGATAAAGCTGAAACTGGAACTCAGAGGTGGGGGAAAAACAGGTTTGATTCATGGAGTAAATTACTGACCATAACATAGAAACATCTCTAATTCCCAAACAGAAGTAACTATCCTTGATATATACCGAGACTCATCAGATTACTGGTGCTGAAAAGGATCCACCTTGATTTTTGGGCTTGCTTGGTCAGAAACTCATGGAAAACTTGACTCCCAGCTGTTGCATACAGGGAAAAGAAGAGCCAGAGAGGCTGGTAAGCTAAAGCAAATGAAACTTGCTGACCACTCAGCAGGGAAAGGGTTGGGAAGGACCGATGTGCTGAGAAGAAACATCCTGTTTGCCAGGCCCAGCTGCTGCAGCCAGCTTGGTGTGGTCATGTAGGAACACGCAGAACATGTTGGAGGCTCCGTGGCTGCAATTTCAGGGTTGGTAGTGGACAAGTTGGTTGGTTTCAATCATAGAGACGTGGCAACAATTGTTTCTTTTTCCTTGATGCCTGTGGTTCCCCTGAAGCCTACAGGGATGTCCCCTGCTACCCCAGCACAACCTTCTCTCTTGCAGTACAACAAAATGTAGCTCAGGGCCTCTGTTCCCCAGGGTCTGTTTTTTAGAGCTGCTATCTCCTCTGCTCCCAAAAAAATCCAGTGGGAGTCAAAGCAGCACAGCACCAAAAGCAGGGGTTCCCACCCTTAAAACCTACACAGGCAAAGCCTGAAAAATTGCCTTTTTAGGGATACAATGACTACACTGAAATCCACAGTCTCTTTCCTGAACATGGCTTTGCATCCTTGAGAAGCACAGCTGGCTGTGTGTGCTGCACTGACAGCACATCCACCTGAACTGTGCCTTTACCAGGTCACTCTGCCTATGGAAAAACCTCCAGTTTAAAATAGAGACTGTGGTCACTGTCACTGCTGTTCAACAAAGAGCTTCAGCCAGACTAAGAGCATTTGGACTATGGACAAGTTTGAGGAGGCCAGAAGACCCTGGCCACTGTCCTCTGCCTGTGCTCTGGTCACCTAGGAGACATTGCACATAGGAGATTGTCCAACAGAGAAGGAAAACAAAGAGTTTACCTGCTCACCAACTTTCCCTGGTCGGCCACGGTTTCCTGGCTCACCCTGCAAGACAGAGAGAGACAAGGCCTAGAGGTTACTTGGTGCTCCTGTCAGACCCTCAGTACAACATGACACTTTGTACAGTCACGATTTGGGCTGTGTGTGTGGGTCATGGAAAATCTGCAAGAAAGAACATCTTACAACTGTGATTTGAAAGATAATCCAGAATAAGAAACACAGCTCACACAAACATGGAGCAAACTCTTGCTGTTCTGGAGTAAAATATCCCCAAAGCAGCTGGTTCTGCTGTCATAAAATAACCTTTACAAAATCAAGCTCAGACATTGAAACATCAGCTGTGACATAGCCAAGTCCTGGTCAATTGAGTTCTCATCCCATGAGTTTTTGCATCCTATAAGTTCTCGTCAGGGATGTTCATCAGGGAAGTTGGGGCGTTTCTGACTCATAACATTTCAATCTAATAGACTGAGTAGAACAAAAAGCTGAAGACAGAAACACATCAGCAACAGGAACAGAGGAGCAAGGAACCTTGATTAACGAAAGAATGTGAAGAGCATCTAAGGAGAGCAAGAGTACAGATGTCATGGGGAGATGTAGTTCCTGAATGACAGAGAAGAAGGGATCCAAGAAAATTCATCTGCTAGTAGAAGTGTCACAAGATTAAGACAACCCAAGTACTCCCAGACAATACTGCATCCTGATTCTGCTTCTTGTAAAATCTCAAACATAGGCATGTTCCTGTCACACAGAGCATCCACATGAGAGTCACAGAAAGAATCTATGTGAAATGAATCCTAGTGCAGGATGAGAGAAATTCAGAGAATAAGAAAAATGAAGGGTGAAGAGAAAAACAGAAGAAGAAGGAGAATTTCAGCCCCATTAGGGATAAGGGCAGCTGTGGCAGCACTCAAAAGCCAGTGGAGTGCCCCTGGACAGGCCATCCAGAGGCCAGACTCACTGCTAACCAGTAATGTCTCTGGGTGATGGCAGCTGTATTTTCTCAGCAGACAGATACTCCAGATGTGCTGCCAGATGACATTTTTGCTATTTAGTGTTTGAAGAGATTGTTTTTGTTGGGTTTTCTCTCTCCTTTTGAGTGTGGGTTTGTGGAGTGGACTGCCTTGGGATGGCTCCTGCTGCTAATTAGGGAGCAAAGATAGAAATGATGTGCATTGTTTTAGAACAAAAACATGGAGAAGCAATGGAAAATGAGATGATGGAGGGGGAAGTTGGTCAATATCAAAGGAGGAACACACTTGTTTATAATAAAGCACATGACTTTTAAAGTGCACCATCCAATAAACAAGCAGAAGCACAGACCCCAAAATTCAGAGAAAAGGAGAAATCTTCAGTTCCCCTTGTCCTCTGTGCAATGAGGCGTGAAGCATGGTAAAATTGAGAAAACAGACTTCCCTCTTCCTTGCCTCTCTTACACCCACTCCTTCCCTGATGAGGATCAAACCCTTTCCTTACCTTTGGACCATCAGGACCAGGCCTTCCTGGAAATCCTTTCCGGCCAGATCGACCCTGAAATACATAGAAAATCAATAAACATAAAAAGCTTCCAGCTGCCCTGGTCACAGCAGTGTGTGTCTGTGAACCTATACGGTGTTAAAAACAATGCTCCCTCTGAACTCAGGGTGTTAGAGGTGTAGTGATCCTTACCGAGGCCAAGGCAACACACGAGGAAAGCATTGTGACAACAGGGTTGATCCATGGGCACCATGCCTAGATGGCTACTCCAAGGTTCAGCCCATTTCTGACTCTCCAGCTTGATTCTATTACTTAAACATCACATCAGAAAATATAATGCATGGGCTATAACCAGCCAAGTCAAAGGCTTTGTTGCTGCTCTTTAGTGTACTAAGTGCCACATTCAGCTGGATTTATTCTACTTCCAGCAGTTTTCATGTAGCAATACGAGCAAGGACACAGCAATCTGAGCATTCAAAGATGATACTTTCCTTGTGTTGGCAGGGACTTGGCCATTTAAGCTTCTTATGGGCCCCATTTCCAACATGCAGAGAGGGTTTAGGAGTAGGACTGTCCCTCCAGCACGAGAAGCCAGGCTGATATTCACAGCAACAGCTTGGAAAAGCAAAAATAAACCTGCAGCTCAAAAGGTTTATGTTGAGCCTTCCCTTTGGCTAGAAGAAAATTTCTGGTGCTGTCCAGGCACCATAGAAACTAGATTTATTATTTTGCTCCAGAAAGGAATAAAAGTGTCTACCAGAACAGTGAAGGATATGCAAGAAAAAAACATGTATTTTTTGATTCACTTCGAAGCTCCAGCACAGTTAACCAACTTTCAAGATATTTTACTATCCTGCAATGACAATTATGTACATAACTATTACAAAGCCATGCAAGCTCACAGATGTACTGTCCTTTTTGCTTCTCCTAACCGTGTTTCTGTGATATGTCATTGTGTTCAAAGAGATGTAGAGATCAAGAAGGGCTCTCTCTCACTATCCTTTTTCTTCCATTTGCCTCTAGTCACTGAAAAAATACTATAAATCAAGGATTAAACATCAGGCTGGTTACAGAAATGGTTTCCAGTCAATGTGGTCAATCTTGAGGATGAACTATTTAAACACTAGAGGATTTTTCAAGGTCTGAGACTTTAAGCAAGTTATAAAATTAGAGTCTCACTTAATACCCCCTGCAAGACACTTGCTGGACTTTCAGCCATCCTGTATCAAGCAGTTGGACCAAGCCCTGGAGAAGGCAATGTTTCTTAGAAGGGCAGATCCCTCCTCAAACCATGAGGTTTGAAGCTTAAAGTTAATTTATTACATTAATGTTAATCCTATGACAAGGTTAACAGAGCTGGCAGTAACTGAATAAAGGAGTGAAACTTACTTCTGGACCAGGGACTCCTGGTGGTCCTGAGGGTCCTTCATCTCCCTGAGGTGAAAAGAAATCAGAGTGACAGGCAAAGTAGTGACAAAATTTGGACTTGTTGTACAGTATGAGCAGCAGTTAAACACAGACTGTGTGCTCAGCTGTCACACTTTGACAATCAGTCCTTCTGAATCCTAGAGCAGGCAGCTCAGCATCTTTGAGGTTTCTCATCTCCCTTTCCCATCTCAGGAAAAAAAATCAAATCTGCAGTCAAGTCCTGCCAGTTAAAGCCATCCAAAATTTGACTGAAGTCAACACCACTGGATTTGGCCTATTGTAGGCTGGATTTGGTGCACAGCGTACCCTGGACATGCTCAAATGACTTTGCTTCATTTGATTTGGCAGGGATATGAATGCTGTAGATGTCTCTTCTCCCTTTCCTTTCCCTTCCTCTCTTTTTGCCCCATAAAAAGTGTTGCAAAATTTCCTGCAAAGCCATTTGGCATCTGTATGAAGTTTCCCTTTTGCTTTCAAATGAGACTGCACATGCTGCAGGACAGAGCTATCTCAAAATCTCACACAGCAGTTGGACTCAGTCCTCTCCCTTGGCTCTACACCAATTTCTAATGTGATAGGTTCAGATCTACAGTTTCTAAGAGACCTTCAATTAAGCTTCACAAAAATTATCTCAAGTGTCTAAAATCAACTGCCAAGAGAGAAATTATAAGTGCCCTTGGCAGCCACGGGTCTGGCTGTTCCCATTTAGGTGGTCAGCCATGGTAATGAAGTGGCACGAGCTGGCGGGCTGAGGATGGGAGTGGAAGTCAGGAACCCAGTCCATCAGGCTCAGATAAACCACCCACAATACACCACTTTTCTAAAGAAGATGTAATCCATAGCCCTCTGCCTTGGGTAACAGCAGAGCTAAAGGCACAGTGGTATGGTCTGGTGCACATTCAAAGCTGTTCAGCATAGCTTATGTCGAACTCCACGTCCGTGTCTTACTTTTACACTCAGTAACTAGAGTAAATTGAAGGCAGCTTGGTCATGCCTGCCTGAACCTGGAATGCAGGGCTTCCATTCCCTTTGTAAATTGCCTAGAATACTCCCCCCCACCCCCCTCGCTACTTCAGTGCAAATAAATGAGCTAATTTGCATTAATCCCATTTGGAGAGCAAGCAAAAGAGTTCCCAGAAAAAGTTAAGAATTATTAGTGCTATTAGAATGAGCTCCTGCCCATGCATGCACTAAATGTTGCTTGAACAATGTCTCATGACTCTGGACAAACAGCTTACAATGGCTTAAATGAGAAGAAGCCATCTGAGTTACAACAGGGTGAGCAGAAGGCACTCAGGTCTTCTCTGCTGCTGCTGTAATATATTTGCAGCTTTAGGGTAATTAAATCAATGTCAGTTTTCTTGGTGACTGTGAGTAGAATGAAGCTTCAAGTTTTCACATAAAGTGGCAAATGAAAGCTTCAAGATCTGAGATGCTGAGGCAAATGAGTTTTTGCAGAACAGCAGTTTCAATTAAGGTACTCTTCTCACAAAAGGATATCACTCTGTGTGAGAGGGGAGTCTGCAGGTCTCACAGCTGAAAGAAAACACACTTAAAAGGAGCAGAAAGCAAAAGCCAGGTCAGGGCATGCCTGTGCAAGGGGATATGCAGGGAAAAGTGCACTAACACCACTCTGGGTGGGTGTAGGGGAGCAAACTTTGAAATAAAAACCCATGTAGAGTTTAGCAGGTGCCAGCAGTGGCTGGAAGCGAAGAGCACAAGATTGCAACTCAGGTGAAGCTCCTCTTCTGCATGTGTCTAATCACTGACTATAAGCGTCTGCTTTGAGATTCAGAGAGACTGGAGGATTTGAAGCCTCACACACCATTTCAGCAGGCATTAATCTTCAAAATTCAACATTATTCTTTAAATCCCATCTGCTTTTAGTCTGAGGACACTCACCTCTTGTCCAGGCAGTCCTCTCGGCCCAGGTAAACCTCGTGCTCCTGGCTTTCCCTGAGAAAGAGCCAGAGGAAAAGATACTCAGAAAAATAGAAACACAAGCTCGGAAGGGCAATTAAAATGAAAAGTCTCTTTCACAGCCATGGGACATCATCCAAGGTCAATTTTGTTACAGAAAAAAAAATTGAAAAAAGAAAACCCTGCACTTGGAGGGACCTCAAGCCAAACAGAGCAAGCTGAAACGCTGGCCAGGACAACCTTTAGGAATCTCTAGGGCTTTCTCTCTCCCCACTTCCCACTACTTTGTTTTCCCTGGCTGCTTCCCACCCCACACAGAGCTTCAGTCTCTGCACCACTCACCTTCTGGCCTTCAGGACCATTTTCTCCTGGTGGGCCAATGTCACCTGGGAAGCCCTGGAGAAAATGAGAAGTAGTCAGGGTGCATAGGTGGACTTTTGCAGCAGCCTTCGAGGACAGCCTCTGAGAGAATTTTAATGAGAGGCTAAAGGGCTGAGGCAGTCTTTAGGTGCTGGCAGTGCCCGTGTGTGGGCCAACATGCAGCTTCTGGAGGGGACCAAACAACACAATGGGAGCAGCACTATCGGTTTGATTCAAGATCAGCCTTTCCCAGCAGTTCTCTTTAGGTCCATCTTCTTTAGAAGATTTGTTGCTGTGAGGGCCTCCCTGTCATCACACCAGCAGTTTGGGTTTTAATGAATCTTTATGACTCAGAGCATAATCTCACTCCCCTGAGGAACAAGCTGCACGCCTCAGCGACCAAGGGAAGCAGGCGAGGAATCAGGAAAGGTGCTGACATGCTCATTAGCTGCTGCCTTCAGCCAGGCAGCGACTCCTTTCCACTCACCAGCCCTTTGCTGAGGAAACAAAGGAATCTCTGGTTATTTCCAACAGCAACAAAGAGGAACGATTGCTAAGTGGCAGCACTTGACTGATCACCCTTCCAGCCCCAGTAAAATACCAGAACACTGAGGAAGGGTAAACAGACCATCAGTTGTGTTGGAAAGGACTCTCTAGCATCTTACAGATGTTGTCTGGTTGTTTAGGAAGGAGGAAAATTACAATGTGCTGGTAGAAGCTGATCCTACATTTAAAGTGTCACTGTGACAATATTTTTGGTAAAGGCATTAAGGGTCTTTCTCTACTTGAAATGATGTTTTGTAGGGGAAACACTGAAAAAGTCCTCCATGATATCTGTGATGGAAGTGTAAGGATAAACCAGGAAACATTGAAATGCAGAATGGGTCATGAATCCATCTCGATCCTCTCTAGCTTATCACCACTGTGTGATATGCCATCATATCCTAGGAAAGAAGTGAAGCCCTAGGCTGAAAATAGGAATAGTGCATAGAAAGTGAGATGCAAGGTTCAAGAAAATGAGTGTTCTGCCCTACAAAAGCAGTTGAAGGACAAAAAGGGCCAGAGAACAACATGGTGAGTAGAAAAGACCAGTGCTCCCCAAGAATAGCTGGTGGCTGGAAGACAATCTGGGCACTATTCCAGTGCATCACTGGCTTTTATCACATCTTTTGGAAACTCCTTTTACTTTTCTAGGCTTGAGGTCTTCCCTCTGCCAAATGATAGGATTCTCTGCTTTGCAGTGAGTGTCTGCCAAGGTGTTAAAAAGAAAATATGGAGAGAGATGATAGGTTGTGACATGCTGTTTTCCAGGTTAGAGACAACCTTTGGGGCCTGCCCTTTGTCAACAAGAGCAGAATAAGCTGTTACATATAGGTCTTGCATGGGAAGTTGGAAAGAAAAAAGTATTGGAATGGATGATAGCTGGAGATCAGGAAATTTGAGTGCAGGGTGGTCACTGGGCAGTTTTCCTCATGTCTGAGTTTGCACAAAAGTGAGCCTCACTTCATTAAATAAGTCCCATAGCAAAGCTCTTTCTGCATTGGCATCTCTGGATCCCTGGCGTGTCATTGTCCTAAAACAACCCATATGCCCATTGTTAGCAAAGGCTCTGACCCCAGAACACCCCAGCTTTGGGTTGGTAAATGTATCAGAGCTCAGGTGTCATGGTGAGCAGTAGTGGTGGCAGCCATCCCTCCCTCCATCAGGCTGAGTGCCCACAGCAGGGGTAGCGTTTGGCTCTTGCTTTCTGGATGAATTACCGACAGCTACATGCATATACCTCCTGATCAAAACCCTACGTGGGTCTGTCTGTACACGGCTTGAGAGCTAAAAACCTCCAGAGTGGAAAGGAGATAAGCATCTCTAAGAGTCTGAAATGCTACATGGGTGTTTATCAGAGAGGTGATTCTCAGTGGGGCAGGAAGCTGCAGACATGGAGCGACTGCTGCTGCAGAGCAAAATGAGATGGGAGAGACATGTTACCACAGGAGTTTGCTGAAGAAAGGATGATGCAGAAGTTACCAAAGGATGCAAAGATGTGAGGAGGTGGCTGGACATACCTCAGGGCCTGGTGGTCCTGGAAACCCGACTGGACCTTTGTCACCAACTTTTCCCTGCAGAAATCAGAAAAACGTGGATAAAAGTGAGCTGGCTCTTGGCTTTCCTGTTTAGAATAGCACACCCCTGCCAAGCTGTCTTTCCAGCTGGGCACTGAAGCTTTAGAAAGGGAGAATAGGAAGCAGAGGATGCTTGGTTACTTACCAGGGGGCCTGCTTTCCCTCGTGCCCCAGGGACCCCAGGCAAACCCTGGCTGCCCTGAGAGAGAGACACATATTTCTTTTTTAAGACAACACAATGAAGTATTCAAAAAGTATCAGTTCCCCAGGCTTCAGCTCCTCTGCAGCAGAGATCAGAGTACTTTCTAAGGGCTGAACTCAGCCTTGCAAGGACCTGGGATAGTTGCACTAATGTCAGTGGGATGTTTCTGCTAAAGCTGGGGCTGAATTCAGACCCCCCAAAATACACAATCTGTTGCAGCTAGTTGTGGCTCAGAGCCATGTAGGGCCCCAGTGCAGTGCTAAGGACAGCATTAGTCAGCTGAAGTCAGTACCATATGGTAGTCACAGGGGAGAAGTCGTTTGCTTAGAAGTTATACATGACATTAAGTGCTTCACTGGGTCAAGGTTTAAGCTGCTGCACTGAGCAGACAAAACCTCGAAGTCTGCAGCCACCAGACCACACACATTCACACCAATCCCCATCAGTCCCATCCCATCACTTCCAATTTCTGCATGAAGTCACGGCCCCTTTTACAGAAAGCCCCCAGCAGATCTGCTTTTATCACCAGTAACAAGGAAATCCACATTCACATGAATTTTAGAAAAGCCCAGAATACCCCAAATAAGAACCATCAGAGCAGGGGAACACGGCAGCAGATTGCAGCCGGTTGCAGCTCCTCCTGGCTTAAGATGAGCTGAGAAAGCTGATGGCCACGTGTACTACTATGTGAGGGGGAAAAAATGATGGAGAGAAGAAAAACAATTACCTTGTCTCCTTGGAAGCCGATATCTCCTGGAACACCTGCTCCTCCCTGATCACCCTGGGTACACATCACCAGAGAGTTAAAATAGGCAACAGCAACGGCCAAAACGCCCAGGTAGATGCTAGATGGTGCATTGTGCAGCAAGTCTCATCACTAGCTCCATTCAAAACTGAACTGCTGGCAAACTGTAGATCATATTAACTGTGACAACAATCCTGAACGAAGTGTGTATTGCCCAACATTGATTCTAAAGTGAGAAATGAAACTGCAGGAGAGAGAAAAATATGAATCCCCAAGCATTGTGTTTCTATAGAAACTGTAAGAAGAGAGACTAATGTTCCTCTGGCTCACAGCAGCTGTGAAGGTGGGGAAGTGTTAAAATTTGGCTGACAGAGGAGCTGGTTTAGTTTTCAATGAATGAACCTTTTCTCTCATAAGGCTCTACAGAAAAGAAAACAACTCAGTGTTTCTGTGAGTGCACCTTAGTGCTGGTGTCAAAGATCAATCCTCTTCTAGGAAAAAAGTAACTTGTCTATAAAAAAGTAACTTCCATAAAAAGAGTAACCCTTAGTAATGCTTTAGTACCATCTCACTGCCAATATCCAGGCTGAGATTCCCTGGGAAGGTTGGGATGGGGATCCCATCGTTGAGCTCATCATTGACAGTACTTCCTAACCAAGCCCCTCTTTGGAGCATTGTAACAGATTCTGACTGTATAAGTATCCCTGAAGGTTTTCTTAGGAGTAGTGGGCTGTCTTGCATTGCCTTAGCCCTGCTGTGAGCAGGCTGTTGCACCTCCTGGTGTCCCTTCCAGCCTCATTTATTTAGTGATTTACTCAAACAAAGGATGAGTCAATGATGGGGCTGTGAAAGGAAAATTCTACTTGGGAGTTAAAGGAGGAATGGCTATAAAAACTTGGTACAATGACAAGAACCAACAGAAATAACTGTTAGAGGAACTCTGTCCCATGTACAGCACACGCCTCTAAACTTGGCTTCCTAGTAAGGGAACAAGCCATGCAAGAGCAGAGAGCTATATGTTTAAACATAGCCCACATGGAAGACATATGGACTCCTGTGACACAGCCAAAGTCTACAAAGAGATGACAGAGGAAGTCTACTTCTAATCAGGCAAAACCCACCCACTTGTTACCAGAGAGCTGAAATCATTCTGACTACTTCAGTACCACGCAGAGGATAATGACATTGTGGATGGTTAAGACTTGAGTTGGGAAAGATTTTGGAGACAACTCTTTTCTTTCAGAAGAATAATAATTAAGAACTATGCAGAGTCAAGGATGGAAACATTTCATGGGTTCATGCTAAATTTGCTTAGATGTTTTGGTAAACGTTCCCAGAACATTTCACTTGAACCATCTTCAAAACAAAGCTTTTAAACAGCGAAACTGAAATGCTGCTCTTCAAAAAAACGTTACATTAATTTTACTCCTTTGGTTTTTAACCTAAAATATTTTCATTTGAGTCAAATAACCAACATTTTGCTTCATCTAAACTATTTTCCATCTACCCTTTTTTTTCCTTTTGGCAACGCAAGCAAATGGAAACAATCAGTTGTTTACACAGCTTCAGTTCGGATCAACCCCAAGTATTAGATACAATAGAGATGGGAAAAAAACTACTGTATGACCCAGTTCATTTCCAGCCATTGACAGATTTCTCTCATCTTCTCGGCATTTTCTACTTAGTTTATCTAGTCCAAGGCTTAAAACACTGAAATCTACTCTAAATCTGGCTCCTGTCAGAAAACAGCAGGAAAATAGCTCTTTTCTTGAAAGGGAGGGATTTGCTCTGGAAACTCTTTATCACTTATGCTGAGGGTCAGAAAAAGGAGATTTTTTTCCTTTTAATTCAGCATTTTTCTACCTGGACAATTAAAATACTGTCTTGGAAAAAAATATTTGGACTTTAAGAAATGATAACTGTAAGAAAGGAGTTTCCTGAGCATAGGAAAAGGCAGGAACAAATCTTTATCAGTGAAGTGGGATAGTGACTGTGTGACAAAGTAAGTTTTCAAACAGCTCTGAGAAATGGGCATTAAAGTGAGTAAGAAGGAAGTAGGAAAGACAAAACATATCTCTTATCTTTATCTGGGCTCCATGCAAAGTGTTCATGTGCTATTGCAATAGCATAGCAAAATGCCACAGCATCAACACTCCATCTGCAATGGCCAGTAACATCTTAAACCAAATCTGAGGACTGGGACATCCCCTGTCCCTCAAGGAATGTATAAACTGAAGTTACAAACAGGCTTTGCCCATAGGATATTGGCTGTTTCCCCTGTGAAAAGAAATGCAGCTTTAGAGACTCCGAGGCCCTTCCTAACACCACAGAAAGGGGGCTATGAGGGAAGGGGCAGATTTGCAAGTGCAAAGTGTGTTTGCTGTCTGTAGGATGCAGAGGAAGTCCCTGTGCAACAAACTCATTTTGCTCTCAACCGGACGTCTCTTTTACCAAGACTTTCTGCTTAGCTAACATCCCCTGGGGAAGAGCTTCCATTTCTAAATGGGTTTATTAGAAACTGCTTTTCAGAGAATCCACCTGACATCTTCATACAAGATTCAGCCTCCAGTCTGCCAGGATTCTCTGGTGTAAGGTGCTCATGTCCTGGTGGAATGGGCATATTTAATAAGGCTGAGAGCTACTGTTGGCCAAGCCTGGGCATCATCTCTTCTTGCCAGTACCTGGGTTCATTCAGCTCAGGTCTTTCAGAGGTGGACTAGCCACTTGAGGTGCCCACTTACAGGCTCAGGAAAGGTGTTTGGACAGCTGGCAAATAGTAGCTCAACCCCCATGGAAAATCAGGTATCTTCAACTGATTTCTGAACCCTAATCATAATATGGGGTGTAAATAGGACTTCTGGATTCTAACAGAGTTTTCTGCTGTATGGGCTGTGCACTGGCTCTGCACAGTATGATGCCAGCTCTTCCTTCTCCTGCAGCATTCCTGGTGAATGCTCTACAGGAAAAGGGGCTTGTAAGTTTGAAATAATTTGCTCTTCAAAGGGAACTCAGGGACTTCAACACAGTCATAGGGTGGTACAGTGGGATGGGTGTGCTCAAGCCACATCGACGTGCAGGGAAAAGGTTGTTGCACGGTGGCTGGACGGTCACCCCCAATGAGTTAGCTAAGTTCAGCCTTGTAACTGCACCTTCAACATCCAGCAGAGAGGGGAACTCTGTTACTTGGGAGGTGACCAAGCTATGAATAAGGATCTCTGCAGAGGCAAATTGCATACGACCGCGGTCTGGAAATGTTTCAAGAATGACAAGAGGCAAACTTTCAGACTGACAGACTGAGAGAATAAATACAAGGTTCAGGGAGGCTGCTTATGTTTCTGGTCAGAGCAGTGAGATGTTTTTTTCTGAAGAAGATGATGGAGGTTTATAGTGAAGTTAAAACCTAATGGACAGAAAAAGAGTAGTAGGCAACCAGGGAAAGCCTCTAAAATAAACTGTTACAGTTTAAAAATAGCAATAACAGCAGAAACTAACAGTGACATGATGTGAGAGGCTACAGAAGGGAGCCTCCAACACAGGTCAATCCCTCAGCTCTAGGCAGGGTCCTTCCTGTGATCCAAGTGGGCCCCAAGTGAACACAGAGATCCTACTTCTACTTCCCTGTATGTGGAATTTCCTTAAAACAAATAGTTCTAAGACCAGCTTCAATTAAAAAGCATGTGGCAAAAACAAGGGGGTGGGTAAAGAAACATTTATGATGCAGCTTCTTAAAAAATACTGAGACAGAAACTTTCATTGAAAAGCAAGCAGGCAACAAGATGAAAGATGATCTTCCAAGAGGCAAAGGTGTACTTCTCACCTCTAGCAACCTCATCCTTGGTCACTTCTGTGACTCAGAAGCCTTCACATAACATGAAGGGCATAAATACCCCTTCCTTCTACCACACGTGTGATTAGGCCACAAGCTCTTGAAAGGTAGAGTTTTTCCCTTGCTACAAACTGACCAAAAGCAGCAAGACAAGATATCATATGAATTTCTTAGTGGTACCAGAACATAAACAATCAAAAGACATATGTAAACAAGCTGTAAGAAGAGATGAGTGTTTGTTCTCATGATGCTCAAGTCAGAATAACAGAAAAGAAAAAGGTTTAAAAGGTGCCATTTGCTAAGAAATGTGGGAGTGAGTCAATGAATGCAACAGCCTTTTGATCAGTTGGAGAAGGGGTGTATTATAAACTGAGCCAACTAGCTGAATGGCAAGACCAATAAATCAGAAAACCAAATAACTGAAAAAAGCCCACAAAGCTATTTCAGGCTAAATCCTCCCCAAATGTAAGTATGCAAACAAGTGCAGCAAACTCAGATGCATTGGCTAAAACTGTAATGCCAAGCTGTCTGCCTTCACCTGAGCAGATGAGAGCTGTGGCCATCAATGCCTAAGAAGGTCTAACTTTCCTTTACCTTGTCTTTCCCAGCCCTTTGGCTGATGGACTGCTGGCAGGGGCACGCACAAGCTCTATGGAAGCACTCTCTGACTCATCAATGATATGTCCAAGTGGTGATGGCACCCAGGATATTCAAACTAAAGGCATCTCATTAGAGGCAGAGGAGGCTTGAGTAGGAAGGATGATTTGTCAGTCTTAGATTAGGAAACGGCTGTAATGAAAGCCAGGAAAGGAAATCTGTCCTGTTCAAGGAAAATGCAGTGGGAGAGGTAGTTAGAGAGGGAAAGAAAAGGTTTCCTGCACCTCAAGAGAGAGATTACAAGACTGAGTATGGGATTATTGGGGGAGGATGGATAATTCTACACTTGGGAGTATTGTAGGATGGGTGACTCTTGGGAGAACTGCAAACTATTTTGTTTCTGTGATAGCAGCAGGAGAAATAGTGGGGATAAACAGAGCAGTCTGGGTAAAGTGATGGAGACTGCAATATCCAGGAAGGTTACTTTTGCTAAACAATGATTTAAGATTCTTAAGATAGTCAGTCAGTTATTCCAAGGATCAGACAGATGAGTTTGTGGGCTCTGGAAACTGATGTTGAGTCAAGAAAGTAGCTACAATGTCTGAAGCTTGTCCTAAAGAAAAAGCTCTTCTCTTGCCCCATCTTTCCTCTACAAAAATGAAAAGACAGTACAGAGGAGAAACAGAAAGTGCAGACACAGGGGCCCTGGCAAAGAGCTGCTACAAAATAAGCAGCATGGAATCATCAGGCTTGACACTACTTTCCTGATGTGCAGTTTCAGGCTGCTAAATCATTCTCCAAAAGCAAACATGTAATGACAGAATAAAACATCAGAGAGGAGGAGGAGGAGGAGAAAACACTTAATGGTCATTTTCCATTGCCCTCCTGAGCAATCAGAGCCAACAATAAATGATCACACCTCCCACTCTTTCAGACTAAATAATCCTAGAGTCAAATATCTGTAGGAGGATGGTTCTCATGACAGTGAGACAGTTACACACAGCTTCATGCTGATTTAGCTCAAGCTGCGTGTTTTTGTGCCAGCAGCACTAAATCATTGCAATCAATGCCCTTCTCCTTTTTTTCTTTTTCTAATGTGATTTATATCAGTTGGGCATAAGGCAATTTCCTCTCAGCAGAGGCTGAGCTGAGCTGAGCCTCTGAACAGGAGCAGAGGTACCTAACACAGACCAGTTTTTTCCAGGGAATCCAGCTTGGATTGCTTGATCCAGTGAGTTCTGCTGCTCTGTCACATCATATGTTTCCCCAAAATGCATTAATGCAAATCCACTGTCAGTGTTGTTAGATCTTCATCTTCCTCCCCATCCCATCATGTAACAGATATGAAAACAGAAAAGCCCAGTGAAACACCAGATAATCTAAAAGTTACTGTCATCATCAGTGGGAGGCAGAAATGCCAAAGAGGACCTGAGCATAACTGATCTGTACTGGAAGTTCAAGGAAAAGAGAGGATGAGGTAGATATAAAATAAAGAAAAATCAAACCCAAAGTGTCAAAAAAGGGAAGAGGGTGGGAGGGTGGAGGCAAAGAGACAGCCAGAGTGAGGCCAGTACCATGTGCTGAATAAGAAAGAGAAGTTAGAAATGGGATTTCACATGCAAAATTAAAACACAGTGCAATAAGGGAGTATTCAGATCACCTTATCACCTTTCAGTCCATGTTCTCCAGGGTTTCCCATCAGCCCCTGAAACAAAAGAAGGTTCAGAATGAGACTAAGCCACTGTGAAGACTTGCTCAGGTCTATGACATTGATGTTCCTGATGGGTCTGCTGGCTCAGACCCACAGTGTTGATCTGGCACAGCCCCAAGGCTAAATGCTAGGCTGCTTCTAAAGCATCCTCCCTTATTCATGCTTTAAACACACTGCATAGGCTGGAGGTGAGCAGGGAAAATGCCCCTGGGATTTAAGAATAACGTTCAGTCCTGCCATGGAAGGATAGGAGCTCATACAATTCAGTTACTCTCTCACCTTTAAGCCTTTTGGTCCTGGATAGCCTATTGGTCCAACAGAGCCCATGTCACCCTAGTAAGAGAAAGAAAATTACCAAAGTCATTAGGTGCAAAACCAACAGATAGATGTATGTGGTGGGAAATTCCTTCCCATTCTGGTCTCTTGGTATCCCTGAGGAATTGCACCACTGACTTATGCAGAAGCAGCATCCTGGCACACATCAAGAGGGTTTTAACGTGTAGACAGCCTCTAAATAAAAGAAGCATAGGGTATTTGCCTCACAAGCTTGTGAGGGAAAACCAGCAGTTCCTACTTGCATACTGCTCTTGCCACAAAGAGACCCCAAAGCACCTTGACATTGAGAGCTGGAGATGTGTCCCTGTGATCAGCTCATCCGGTCTCATCATGCTGCACCTGCATATGGCCATGGCAACTGAGCAGAGTGTGCTGGATCAACACTTACAAGTCCCTAAAGGGTGGGTGTCAGGAGGATGGGGTGACACTTTTTACTGTAATGCCCAGTGACAGCACAAGGGGTAATGGACAGAAACTGGAGCATAAACAGTTCCACTGGAACACAAGGAGAAACTCCTTTGGTGCTGAGCTGAGGGAGCCCTGGCCCAGGCTGCCCAGGGAGGGTGTGGAGGCTCCTCTTGGGAGGTTTCCAAACACATCTGGACACATTCCTGTGGCCCCAGTTGAGGGGAACCTGCTTTAGCAGGGGGTTGGGCTGGGTGAGCTCTGCAGGGCCCTTCAACACCCACCATTCTGGGATTCTATTGGATGACTGGAGAGTGTGTGAGCATCCTGCTCCTGCACCACAGGAGACACACGTATCAGGGAGGGTGATCATTATTTTGCCATGAAGAAACCACGTCGAAGTCTGCAACTGGGATAGGATCTGTGAACTGGTTTTATGTTCTTCCTGTTTTGAGTGGATTCATTTCCTTCTTCCACTATTTAAAATTAAAATATTGATCTGTATTCATTCTCAGTGAAGTTCCTTGTGTTCTCAGAAGGAATCTACCACAGTATTCCCAAGTTCTGAAGGGAGAGTCTGAGGGTGTGTTGAAAAACAACACAGATCCAAACAGCAAAAAAAAGCAATAGTCAAGAAATTTGGATCAGTACTGAGCCCTGATATAGAGAGGACAGAGGAGACACAGGAGGTATCTCATCAGTGTGGCCATTCTGCTGAAGCAAGAAGTCAGCGTGGCATTGTGTGTTGGGACTTGTATGAGAAACTGCAGCACAGGAGGATGCTGGAGCTCACAGTTGCTGTGTACATGTACAAAAGAAAGCCTTCAATGGCCAGCATTTAAACAGGCTTTGACTGCTTTCTGCCCATGAAGAGAGTCAGTGATACAGTGCACCAGCCTTGCCTGCAATGTGTAAACAAACAGGGAAGGCTCTGCTGAAGGAGTGCTTCTCTGACTGGCAGTCTTGGGCCCATGGCCACGCTGGGAGCACGGGGCTGCAGCCCTACACAGACACCCTTTTCATACCTCCCAGCATAAAGGCTTCTTGTACAAATGCGTTTACTTAAAGCTTTGCCCACACTGTTAATTAGGAGAGCAAAAGGATTTAGTTACACCTAATTCTGCTCTTCAGCCTCTCTTAAACAGTGAACCCAAACACCTGCGGGGTGCCTGGAGGCAGACAGGAACCTGGCCAGTCCCCCACGAGGGCTATAGCTGGGGAGAAACGAAGGATCCAAACACCAAGCTGCCTTCTCCATGCCCTTCAACATGAGCCTAGTGCTGCAAACCCCAGTGAAGAAGGATGGTGCTGTCCCATAGGGAGGAGAAGGCAGGATGGATGTGTCCCCTTCTCCTCAGAGGGAAGGAGGAGGTGACTCTTACAGCAGTCCCACTGGAGATGCTTCAGCATCCAGAATTCAGGTGTTGCACATTACCCAGGGACACAAGATCTGGCTCAGTTTGACCTGAATTTCAGCTTGAAACTTTTACCTGCTCAGATTGGTACCAAGAGACTAACTGGGAAAGCCAGCAACTGCTGCTGTAGCAAGTGATTCCCCCAAAAAACAGCATTGCAAGGGACCAACTTTCTGCCTTAAAGGTAAAGCTAGGAAGAAGCTCAAGACAGGGATGATGATTTCTTCATCTGGATGGCAAGGGAGAAGAAATATTCAAAGTTTAAGACACAACAGGCTTAGCAGCAAAAGGAGAGCTGCTGTTTTTGCCCTTATCCAGCAAAAACATTAGAAATTGGGATGTCTGTAAAGACCAACATAATGGATCAAGACAGAGAAGGTGACAGACTCGAGGTAACTGGTGATGGAGCTGAATCCTGGTCTAGGATGTGCAATGCTACATCTTGGGGCCAGGTAGGGAAAAAACCAATTTAGTTTTTGGTGCCATTTGGGTAGCTGCAGCAAATGTGAGGCAAAACCATCATGATCACAAAGGCAAGTTAGAAACCACAAACTGTTTCCATTTCAAATCAATTCCAGGCAAAACCTCTCCTTCTGGCTCCTGCACATAACAGTATGGCACTGGCTGGGCCAGCAAGGAGGGGAGGACATGCAGCCTCCTGACCCCATCAACTCTGGAAGGATCTTAATCCCATTTGCTATGCCTTTCACTTTCTAACAAACAAATATATGCAAGATAATAGTAACCAGGTTAAAGAAATCTTTCCAAAAGCTAGGAGGAATATGATCCAATTTGGACAATACCTTCAATCATGCTCTGTTTAAATAGCAACCTTCCTCTTACAGCTCCTTGCCAGGAGCACATCCTTTCTGCTGCTGTGGTTAAAGCACCTACTTTCATCTCCACTAAGAAGGGGAAACACAAACCTAAATTCTTGGCTCCAAGAAAAGCTTTCTGAAGCCTTACTCCACCTGTAACCCAGTCCCCCATCTGCCAGATGGTTACACTTGTTCTAGCCTCTTTGTTTTTTGCCCATGGAGTCCAAGATTTCTGGGTTTGGTGCTCTATATTTCTGCAATTTGTAGAGGCCTTATCTCAGATGACAAAAACACTCATAATTTAAGCTACAGAAAGGCAAAAGGGGAAGAGTTTTAATCATTCATTGCAAATTAAGTTTTCATGGATTATCACTGGAGGAGGAATCATTTTGAAGGAATGCTGTAGTACTAACAGAACCTACCACTTTTTCTGCATGGAAGTAATGTGAACCAAGAAGTGAGGCCTAAAAATAAACCTTAATATGTTCAGCAGGGCATTCACTAACCCCCAGCACAGCTGTCAGAGGATGAGCTGCCACCCATCCTTACAGCCATTTATCTCCTGCTGAGGAAAGAGTATAATGAAGCATGGAATTTGGCTGTGTACATAATTACCTGAATTAGTGATGGTGAGAGTGCATGTAAAATTCCTCTATACCCAGAGGACAGATGGTTCCTGCTCATGGTCTCTCCAGTGAGCAAGAACTGTGTGTCCTTAGGTTACTGCTTACAGAGACTTGCTTTTTAAAAGATGGCAGATCCTGATGTGGAATAAATATTGCATCTTTGAAGAAATACCCTGGGAAATGTTATCAAAAGGGCAATATCTTATCAAGGAATAAAGACACTAACAGCAAACCTTTAATCTGTTCCCTTATGCTTAGAAAGGGTTTTGCCCTCCTCTACCTCCCAGTCTACCAGGCAATCTCCTCTCTCCCCAGATGTCACATCTCCCCCATGCAGTCAGCCTGCTCACTGCCCTGCCACAGGAACACAGTCTGTGTGTAGTTATGCAGGCTGAAAGGGTTAAAGCCCTGAGAAGCCAGATCTCCATTTGTTTTTGTACTTACAATGAGTCCAAGGACTCCAGGAGGACCTGGGGCTCCCAATTCTCCCTAAAAGGAAAGACAGATCCTCATGGTTAGGGATGCTTTGTAGACAAACAGAGGCTGAAAGGCAACTCAGTGTTTCAAGAACTTGAGAAAAGGGAAAAGCCTGTCCCTCCCCCTTCCATCCCCCCCACAGCCCCTTCCCCAGCCAAGGCAATCAAGATCTTCCATCTTCATGTGAGCACAGCTTCTCCAGACACAGGGCTGTTTGTTGTTTGGCTGTTATTTGCTGGGCTGACATCCCCTCCCAGGAGCAGGCTGCATAAAAGAAGCATTTCACTGTGAGGCAGGGGAGTGGGTGGGAGCCTGCTCCAGGTGAGCTGAAGCCATTGGCAGGGAGAGGGACCAGGGTAGGGAGGGGGCAGAAAGTGAAGGTGGGAAGGAGAGGAAAGCTGCTGCTGCTTAGCACTGGGAGAGGTGAGATGCTGGGAAGTGGTTGAGGAAGAATAAAACTCAGAAGGAGAACTCAGATGGAAATCAAGCTGGGTAATTTGGGGAGAGGGTGTGCTAGCTTCTGGGGCTGACTGATGGGCCATGGGAGGGGTGTTTGGCACATGTAGCGCTCTGAGGCTGCTACTCCTGTATCTAAGAGCTGGTTTAAGGTGGGGAACCAGCAGCTTCCTCTGCGCTCTGCCTCCTACAGCTGGGCTCCTGTCCAGACCATCAATTAGCCGTTCCTTTAATTTTCAGAGGAAGCTCCTAGCCTTCAGGCTGCAGCTTTTCTGGGGTAGGGGGAGGGGTTCAGCACCTCTGTCCCTGGAGCAGGGAACTCAGGGAACTCTCTGCAGGGAGCCCAGCACTTGCCTGGAGGATGAATCACACCACAGAAAGCAGGAGATGGACTGCAGAGATTTTGTCTTGGGCTCTGTGCCATCTCTTACAGGCTGCTCCCAAGCAGGGCATTTGGGAAAGCACCAGCAACTCTTAGAGGCTTTCCAAGAGCACCCCAGAGTGCATCATTCTGAGGAATAGGCTGCTGTTCGGGTTTATGGGGCTGGTTTGAATTCTCAGCTTCACCACAAACTTCCTCCATGCCAGCTTTCTAAAGACATGCAGCTGCCAGGAGTGTCAGCAGGTGCCTGATGGCATTTCCAGGTGATGTACAGCAGGGAAGCTGTGTCAGACCCACACGAATCACCTAGTCCAGCTCCCTAAGCACTTCAGTCATCACACAATGCTCGGCCTGTCCCTTTGTGTCCCTCAGTGGATCACCTTCTCCCTCACTACAATGCCAGCGTGTTGCTTGTCAGGGCAAAGACCTGCTCTTACACATTTCCATCTCTGACAGGGCCTCTCCAAGCAAGTGCATTGGAAATACTAAACATCCCATTGGCTCAGACAACCCTATCCCTGCTCTGGCTCACGCTGGCTACTTGCTTTGACAGCCCCAGCTTGGTTTATGGTGCACATCTGGTGGAGTCCCCTTCAGAGCAATAAAGCTCCCCTTTTATGGAAAGATTTGCCCAGTGAAAGAAGGAAGGAGAAGGGGACACAACGTGACTAAACGTGCTCAGCCTCCTCGGGTAAAGGGTTACGTGTGTTTATTTTATGAGAAGTGGAGTAAAGGACTATTGGGCAAGCACACACAAAAAGCTTTTCATAATCTCAACCAGCCTAAAATTGCATTTTTATGGCTGGTTCCTTTCCTGCATACTTGGGACATCTGTGGAGCAATTGTTCCTCACGGGTGGGATTTCTATGTCCTCAGAGCTACTGTAACAAGGTCGGCTTCAAGGTTTTAGCGGAGGCCTGATGTTACCAGGCTCAGCAAGAAGAGGGAGCATCCCCAGGAATGCTAAACATGGTGGCCTGGGTTTGCCAGGAAGCTCTGATGGTTGGGGTGCAGACTGGGTGGATGGTTGGCTTTTGGTCTCACCAGGTGCAGGAGGGACTGCCTGGATTTCTGAGTTATGTCATGTGAGTATTCCTCAAAACAAAGGGTAAATATGGAAATGCATGGCCTCACATTTAACACATCTTGGAAGAGGAGGGGATGGACTCCCTGGGAGATGCTGTTAATGTGAGCCATCTCCTGGGAAATGGAGAATTTACAGGTGCTCTTTCCTGGTTAGTAATGACAGGCTGGTCCTGAGGGAAAAATGGTCTCTATTCCTTTCTCAGAGCATGAACCGAGAACTGGGACAAGAGACGAGGAGATGAATCAACAGTCCTTTCCCATGTCAAATTCCTGTGATTAAGAGACTAATTAGAGTGGCTACAGCACTCCAGGAACAAGGATCTGGAATGTGATGTCTCAACAGTTCTCAGCAAGTTGGGAGGAAGGAAACCAGTCCCTGTGGTTGGAAGAGCCTTTGCTGTGGCCGGAGGGGACGGAAAGAAGATCAGAGACTGTCGGCCTCACCATCCCCACGCAACAGAGGCAGCAGCAGCACGAGAGCTCAGTGCATCCAAGGATGGGGCAGCTCAGGCCCCGTGGCAGCCTGCCTGCCTGCCTACAGTTGAGCTGCGTGCTCCACCTAGCAAACTCGGCGTATTTCTGTTCCACAAACAGACTTTCTGGCATTTTTCTGCGTCTGTGACTCCGCTGGTGACCCCATGAACCTTCCTTTAAGTCAGCCGAAACAGTCTGTTTTCATTCAACAATCTCCAAGGCACATTAATATTTAAAAGCTGTTGATAAGATGAAAGGAGAAGGATCCTTCTGGATGAATTAACGGAAGGGACGGTTGCTGCTCCCTGATGCTCTGGGAACTGGCATTCGGCAGACAAGGAGTACATCTCCTGAATGGGGCTTAAGACAACTTGCAGATTTAAAAGAAAACAAAACAAGCTATTTGGAAAAAAAATAGGCTTTCTGACCTCCAGGATTCCTGCTCTTTCTAGTGGGCTGGCTGAAAATAGCAATATAATCTCGAAGGTCTTCTACTTTGGGACTACTGATTCCACTCTGACCCATGGCTGAGGTTGACTGAAGGATGGGAAAACTCCTGCAGATGTATGCCTTGGGAATGTAATTCTCTCTTTTCACTGCATTTGTGACTCTTATGCTGAATTCCCACAAAGGCTGGAGGAGAGCTGAGCTTGGCTTGGTGATTAGAATCGCTTGTGAAAATAGCTTCTATGCTGGATATATAATGAATGGGAACTTGAAGACACATGCAGAGTGGGTTACTTCACACAAACCATTCCATCAAACACCGAGAGCAACACTGTGATAATGTGTGAATAACCAAGACAGCAGGAATTTGAAAGATGAATCAGTACTGCTCACATGGTAATTGAGGGAAAACCAATGAAGTCATTCAGAAAATGGCCTACAATAGTTAGTACATTTGAGAACTTCCACAAGGGCATGTTTTGTGAGTAGTGGAAAGCTCAGCACATACCCAACTGTTTGGTATTAAGTGTTACAAGAGCTGAGCAAAATAAACCTTATCAGCATCCAGCTGCTTAAATGGTCTCTGTGACCATCCTGACCCAGTTCCCAAGAGACACATCTCATTCTTAGAAAGCCAGCAGAGGCCAGATGAAGAACAGATAGAGACCAAGAACTCTGGAGCCTGGACACCTCTGAGTCCAGGGACTGTCTGAGACATGGTGTAAGGCAGCCAGAAGCCTGGACTACAGTGTCTGTCTCTCAGTACTCCCAGACACCAGAGCATGGAATCTGGCACTTCTTACACTCACATTCACTTACATTCACTTCACATGAGGAAAGGTATTGAGCTTGAAGTACCTTAGAAGTTTACTTCTATGGGCTGCTGAGATGCAACCCAAGTGGTGTCAGCTTGCTAATCTGCATCACAGAATGAAATGTGGTGAAAAATAGGAGGAACATGCCTCTTTCTCTATGTACCTCAGATCTCTACAAAACTGAACTCATTGGCCTGTTCCTCTGAGGGTTCATGTACACTCAAGCACTCTGTGGTGCCTTCTGTGGTGCCATGGACATCCCTCTGTCTATGAGCCTATGTCTCCCTGCTCTATTCAGATGAATCTTCATTCAGAACACATTAGTCAACAAGGTGGCTTTCACAGGCTTTGGATAAGGCCCTGTGATATGGAAAACACACTCCAACCATCCATTAGAGGCAGCACTTCTGTCTTTCCTTTCCGGATATTTCTTCTAGTCATATCCTCAGGATGAGAAAGCATTTATCAAGACCAAGGTGCAAGAGAGGCAATAGATATAGAGAGAAAGCAAACAGCAACATTTGCAGTTGTAGGATGGGGATCCACAGCATGCTTGAGCAGGGCAGGGACATAAATCTGATTTTTCAGGAGGGACAAAACCTAAATGCTGCCACCAAACTCAAAAGCTCCTTTCATATATATTTCAGTACAGTGTGCTGCCTACTGCAACTGAAAGAAAGAAAAGAGAGGAAAAGCTATCAACTTACTGGGTTGCCATCGATGCCTGGAGGTCCTCGTTCTCCAAAATCACCAGGAAAGCCCTGAGGAGAGGAGGCAAACATGATTATTGGTTATTAATGCACCCTGATGTAAAGACAGTCAGCATAAAAACTGCTTCCCCTGCACTCAGTGCAGCACTTTGGTATGCAGAGGGTCACAAGGAAGTGTGGGCCAACCAGCCTGCTTGTCCTCACACAAACCACTCTTGCTCCACCAGTACATCTGCTCAGAAAGAAGCTCTACAAGGCCAAGAGCTGCAACATCAGTGCTCTCTCCTGAGGCCAATGAAAGGCAACCAGAAGTACCTGTTTACAAGGCTCAGCCATGAGCTGAACATTAACTAATGGAAACCATGAGGAAGAATCAGTGGAGAGAGAGGGAAGCTTCTCCTTGGCCATGCTATGAAAAGCACCCAACACTGAGGCTGCTGGACCTGACTTCCTCACTTGCAGGCTGTGTCCAGCCCTCAATCAGTCAGGTCTTTTTTTAGCACCACTTGTCAGTCCTGGGCATGCTTCATATGGCAGGCAAAGTTTTTGCAATGTCATATAGTAAGCAAACATGAGTAGGCATAGCAGAGAGATGAGTGGAAATCAGTGCTTCTGTCATCACTTTGGTTCACCCAAGTACTCCAGTATGTCCAACAACGATTATGCATTTGGAAGATCAAACTCCATTTTTAGGATACAGTGCTTTTTATCCTCTTTCAGGAAGAAATATCCTACTGGCAGGATGCTTCCTTAAAAGTCAGTCCCAAATCCCTTGTGTTCTGGAAGAATTCATAAACCTCACTGCAATGACTAGCCTCAGACATGGATTGTCAATCCAAATTATTTCATCCTGTCTACTAACACAATCATTTTAGCAGTACCCTGTCCTCACAGGATAGCTGAATAGCGTAATGCCTGTTGGAGCCCATGCAGATGCTTAATGGAGCTGATCAAAGATGCCTAGTGAATTCACTTCATTGCATTCACGACCTTTCAGCTTGCCAGAGGAACAAATGGTTCCAAGTTCATTACAGTCCACACCCCAGAGCTGTGAAAGACCATGTTTACTACATGAAAAAGTCACCACAAAAGACTTCTTCATCATCTCATTATATCCAGTACAAATTTGGAAGGCTTCAAACAATTATAGAAAAGGGAGTGGAGGTCATGAGCCAGAGCCAGAACATGGTGGTGTGACACATTCTCTCTTGTGCTCTTAGACAGGCTCTGTACTCCCCTAAACGCCCCTAATTCCCTATTACAGACAAACCATACAGCAGCTTGCTCTTCCCTGTGCTGTCACGCTCTGTCTCCCTCAGAGAGGGCTCAGCAGAGGGGCACACAACCTCTGTGGGTACTAAACCCTCTTAGTCACTATACTGACATTTGCAAGGACAAACTGGTTGAGTTCAAGATGGATTGGACTCAATTTTCCCCTGAATTTGAACTTCATTCAGCAAAGGACTGGCAGGGAGCAGGCTGCCAAGAGCTATCAGAGACCAACTCAAACACCAGCGGCTTCAGGGCTACTCTGAACTTCAGCTGCAGTGGAAGGTGCTTTGGGAAGGCTGTGGCACTGAGGTAGGAGAGTGCTGTGACTCTCTACTTGTTTTTCTAGCATGACCCTTAAGATGAAGTGAGATAAAATACGACACAGCATCCACTTCCTTCAACTCTGACCAAAGGGAAATTGTCTGCTAGAGGAGCTCCCCATGGACAGAGCATACACAGAGTCTAACCCCAGGCTCTGACTCCTAGACTCAGTAAATTCAATCAGAGATAAAATCCTGCTTTATTCTCCTCATTACTCTGCCTGTGGGCATCAGGATAGAAAATTAAGGAATATATTTGCATATAAAAGGCTCCCTAGCCAATGCATCTACCTTTGTGCTTCAATGCAGAGTGAGAACTGGCAAAGCAAAGCTTCAGTCACCCCTGCTCCCTCTTCTGTTTGTGGTGGAGCAGTCTTGGGGAGTAAGCGGTGTTGCTTAGCTAAGGCTACACCAGAAGATGTGCTTCAGAGATGCCAACAAGCTGAAACTGTTTGTTTGTAGCACATTGGGTGTGCTACTTTTGACTCAAACTCAGAGTCACGGTGAAACTGCCTTACACCCTTCTCTGGCTCCATCAGACCACATTCTAGGCTAGCAAAGGGCTTAAGAGAAAGCGATGGAGCAGACAGGGAGAGGATGATCGTTTCTGAGCCAGAAGGATGCTCTCCTAAGCACCATTACCTTGGAAAAGGAGAGCCAAGGGACACAAAATGTGACAGCTGACAGCAATGTGCTACCCGAAACCCTCTCAGCAACACTGGAAACTGAAATGATCACGGCAAACAGAAGAGGAAAACTATTCTGGGCAGCTCTGCAGTTAAAGATGTCATCCAAGACCTCTCTTCACCTTTGCAGGTTTACAACTCCCAGTCAACACAAGTATGTGGGCTTGGCAGTGTGAGGTGAGTGGTTGGACTTGATGATCTTAAAGGTCTTTTCCAACCAAAATGTTTCTATGATTCTAGGAAAAAGATACTTGGTTAAACCTAAGGTGAGAGATGGGGGATATGTTTAAGAACCAAAGTTTTGTCACTGACTTCAGAGCCAACATTTCAACTCTTCTGTACCAATTTCCTACAGCATTCAGTATGCACTCCTGAACAGACACAAGCTATCACTTGCTTGCTTGGATTGAACACTTCCATTTTATGGCAATCACACTGAATGGGAAAGTTGTCTGCCTTTTTCCAGCTGGTCACTACATCCCTCAAGACTGTCCACATGCCAAATAGCTGTGGTAAGCAACCACTGGAAACAGCCTTCTGCCATCTAGAGACAAAGATGTCAAATATAACAAGGCAGCAAGGGGGCTACAATTTTCTTTAATGAAAAAAGAAAGGGGAGAAATAACTCTGCTCCGTAATGAATCAATAAGATTAGAACAGGAATGTGTAGGGAAAACTCATTGTTCAGGCAAGACAACAACAACAAAAGACTACCTTGGAACATTTTGCTGTTTACTGTCATACAAGTTGCCAAGGAAACTATGAGTGTGCATAGACTGATACTGTACTTGGACTGATACTGTACATATCTGTACATAGACTGATACTGTACTGTAGCTGCAGATTTCAGCCACAGCCTTCAGCATTCCTCCAGCTGCAGCTTTCCTTCGTCAGAGGGCAGAGCTGGGAACAAAGATGCCACCAAGCAGCCTGGCCCTGGGGTTGCTGAGGTGTCTTCTGTCAAGCTAAAGTCTTGCCAATATGGGAAGATTTTACTGCTTTGAATAGTACAATGAAATCAATATTGCTCCAGCAGCATATCATCATCTAGAGGAATGCTTGCTCCAGACCAAAAGCATTTTGTAAATTTGCTTTAGATCTCTTCCAGTGTGATATAAACAATATACTCCTTTACCAGAATAAAAGTATCCAGACAAGGAACTATTTAAATTAATACACTTCCCACTATTCTCTATTTATGCCTCAGTTTCTAGTACTAACCTTGCTGTTTAAAGACAGAGGAGATTTGAGGCACTTGGTAACAGGGTTAATGAAAATCTAGCTTTTACACAGGGTTTCCAGGTATTTAAAAAAGCAGATTACTTCTGTGTTTTCAAGGCAGAGAGCTGAGCACCTAAAGCCACTTGGTCAATACTACCTACCGTGCAAGAAATTAGACGATAAAACCTGTGCAGAGCACACTGACTTTTCCCACAGAGCTAGGATTTCTGCCCATCCTCAAGATGGGATGGAAAAGGGTCAAAGTAGGAGGAAACAGAAGAAAACTCAGAACAGTGTGGGCTGGCATCATTGCTGTAACAGCCAGGCTCAAGACAACATTCAGTAGTGAAGCCTCATCCTTGCCAACACCTGATCATCCTTAACACACGATCTACTCTGCTGGCATGAGCACCTTCCCCAGCCTAGGACCACAGATCTTTGGGGTTGGAGGTGGTCCCCTCATACTTTTTGGCCCAAGCTGTAAAACAAACCCAGAGGAGGAGATAAATGGAAAGAGCAGCTTCAACTAACTCCAGTTATCATAGCCCAAGAGTTGAGTTTGGCAACACAAGTATTAACAGGCTTTTGTACATTGAGACCAAAGCTGGTGGCTGTGGCATGAAGGAGGATATTTTAGCATCCATACAGTCTCCAAAGACCCAAACCAGGTTGTGAAAGCTATCCCAACACAGTCCTGTGCACAGCAGGAAACAATCAATCTTCTAAGCCCTTAATGAAAAAGAAAGCACTTTCTTTCCATGGGGTAAGCAGTAGCAGTTTAAACCACAGTAACAGTTCCAGTGACCACAGTGTCCTAATTTCTTGGAGCTCACATGTCTGTAAAAGCTATTTTTTCAGTGCCCCTCCCCTCTTGCCTGAGTCTAAAGTACTGAGATGTTCCTCAGGAACAAACCCAGCACTATTCATCCTAAACAAGCAGCCTAAGAATTACAAATGGACCCTGTTATCCCATTTATTTCATTCCTGTAAGCAGCACTATCTCTCCTCTCCCCTGTGCTGCTCCAGTAGCCTGAGGAACCCAAACGGAGGGAGAACACATGGGGCAGGAAGCTCATTTTATGGTGCTGGCAGAGGCAGGTTGCATCTGGCAGCCCATTACAGGAGACTTGTGAAAGAGATTAAAGAGTCTCCTGACCTTCCCAAAGTGAGTGCAGAGGTTTGGGGTTTTTTTTAATATAGAAAGTCCACCATTTTTCAGGGTGCAGCTGCTTTTTCCAGGAAGACTGGTCCCTTGAAATTGAGCTCAAGGTTTGAGATGGCAAAGAAAACAGCCTAGTGAAAAACCCTGAGCCATACATCCTGTGTGCTCTGCGGGAGGGAGGGACATACAGAGAAGGATCAGAACTGGGAAGGGATGGTACATGGCAGCAGAGCTAGGGGGAAAATGTTCAGCTAACAAGTTCTGTTGGCCAATAGCCAGTGGGGTGCTCCTCCACAGTGGCTGAAGTCAGGTATGACAAAACTTTTGGCTCTGTTTCACAGCTGGGAAGTACAAAGAGTTGGTGGGGAAAAAGTAAACCAGTCCAGCTGAATGGCTTTTACATTGTCTGAAGAACAAGTTCAATGAAAGAAGCAAGTTGAAGCTTGAGGAGGCTTTGGAGAAAAAGCATACAAGATACCTTGTACTAAGCAAGGTACAAGTGCTTCTGTGCTCTCCTGTCCCCATCCCAGGTGGAGTTCTATAGTGGTTGCACAGTTTGTCCTCACTGCACTTGGTGAAGCTGAGGAACCAGTATTAGAGAGTGAAACAGAGAGAGATGCAAACTGATTTATCCTGGGTAACGCTAAGAAGTCCGAAGCTGAACCACTGATTAAATCTCTCTCTTTGAGATCCTACAATAGTGTCTTAATTCCTTTTCACCCCCACTCCCTGCAAAGGGCATCCTTTCATGCACCAGGAGACTCCTGCTGAGAACAACCAGACCTAGACAGACACTGGAACTAGCTCCTCCTGTATCAGAGGATTACATCCCCCTCCACCTCCTCTTCCTTTCTTCCCCAGCTTAAAACAGTGGCCTGCCCTTTCTTGCTGTTGCCAGCCAAAGGGCCGCTCCCTGGTCTGAGCAGACGACACTACTTCTTGTCCCTGGAAGCAGATGTCCTCAGGGAGCCAGAGACTGGTGAGAGGCACCATGTCCATTGTTTCCCCAAGGCCTTTTTCAGGTGTGTGCATGTGGGTGGGTGTGTTGTATGTATACAACATCTGATTCAGTTTAAAACACTTTCCCTGATGGAGTAAGGGAGGCAGTCTGGCAGCTGCAGCTCCGAGGAATCCTGGCAGGTCTTCGAGCCAACAGAATCCTTCTCCAAAAATAGGATTTTATTTTCCTGTTGGCTGAAGGTGAAGCTGCTTAAACCAACCAGCCCTCCTGTCTTGTCTGCAAAAGCCTCTATTTGCCAGTTGGCTGCAGCCAGGTGAATCTCTGCCCAGGACTCTCCCTGGGGATGGAAGTTGCAAGTCAAACAATTTAAACAGGAAAAAAAAAGAAAGAGGAAAAAAAAAAGGCGGTGGGGAAGCAGGGCTGAGGGTGAGAGAAGGCATTCACTGGAAAAAAAAAGGAGAATAAAATAAACAAGTGTAGCTTATGTTGGCAGCTTAGGCCACAGAGAGCATTCTTGGTGGAGAGTGCAGACGTGAGCCCCTCGCACGGCTAGGGCCTCCCTCTGGGGAGCCTGGCAAAGCCTGTGCTCCCGCTGGGCCTGCTCACCAGCTCTCTTTCACACAGCTATGCAGGAGCCTTTGTCTTCTGCTCAGCCCAGACCCAGGCCTGTGACAGCTTTCATCCCTGCAGAGCAGCAAGATGCCATCCTCAGCTGGGTAAAGCACTGAAGTCCTGCTGGAGTCCTGCGCCTTTGTCACCCGAAAGGGATGTTTGCTCTCTCTCCCTGGGAGACTTTACAGCTCCATGTAACATCCTCTTTGGACAAAGATTTCCTGACATTTTTAAACATAAGTATCCCTCCAACTGTGGGAGCACAGCCCTCCAGGGCAGCCCATTCCACCCAAACATCAGCAAAAGTCCCTTGAAGCATCTTCAGCCAAACATCACCAAAGTTAACCAACGCTTCTTCTATCCTCTTTGCCTGCCTGTTTCCTTCCTCTAACACTTGCTTGTATGTGTTCTCTTTCCCATCTGTGGGGCTCTAAGAGTGCAGATAACATGGGCTCAGTTACCTAATGTTGAAGAGCACTGAATCTCCCACCACTCCTCATTATTTATGGCCAAGATTTCCAAATCCTGCAGCCTCATGTTTAATGAAGTCAAGCAGCTTTGGTGATCTGAATGTTCTCAGACTCAAAAGTCATAGTTGCATTATTTTTTCCTTATAATTTCTAATGAAAATAGCTGTTGGGCTTTGATTTGATTTATGAATGAGCACTGAAGGAAGAAAGATGCTTTTGTGCTTAGGAGACCTTGGTTTAATTCTTTACAAGCTTTTTCAATGATGGACAAGTTGCTTAGGGACATTACTGGAAACAAATCATCTTTGTGTTTGTTTTCTTTCAGTAGAAGTTATGGACTTGTGCACCTTTCATGTGCTTTCCCCTGTGTTTTCAAGCACTTCGTTTTGCTCATTATTTGGAAGAAGAAATATATGTTAATTTTGTCCACCTTGACTGGTTACTTGGATGATGTAATCATGAACAGAGGAACATATGCTGATATCAGAGTGATAAGTAACCATGCAAGCACCTCACCATGGACATCTGGGAAACTCCAGACATGTGGAACACAACTTGAGCCAAAAAGACATGGTGACATTTGCTCTGGGCTCATGCCTGCATTTCAGAGTGGTGAACCAGGTCCAGAGGGGAGGAGAGACCAGCTGCCAACTTAAGCATTAAAAAAAGTCAATGATGGCTCAAAGAAAAAATAGTTTTAAAAAATTAGGTTAATAAAAATGATAGCAAATCCTTAACTTAGATGGCTAATGGGAAAATCCAATTCATGGGCTAAAACTCTCTCAGTGACAGAGCTTTGGTGATCAGGCCTGAGCAGGGAAGATAGGTTGAAGAGTAAATATTTATTTTCTGAGGACATGGATAACATACTTTAGGATCAGTTAAAAAAATCATTCCCTTTTTTTTCAGGTTTTAGGAAATGGCTTGTGAACTAACACACTGAACTAACATCTGAGTGTTAACTGAGTGGGAAGCCACAGTTTAGCTCTAGAAATGTCTCAGTTTTAATTACAATATTTCTTTAATATGTTTCTAAGTGTTGAAAGAAAAGTAAAGCTCCACTCTTCCTCACATGGCTTGACCCTTAGCAGGCCATGTGAGCCATGATAGTACTGTAGGTAAGAACTCTCAGAGTGTATGCCTACATCATGTTTCTCATGGGAAAAGCCATATGGGCTGCCTCTTGGCATCCTCAGGGAGCTCAATTGAGTCAACTGGAGTTTGGTAATTATTTGTTAAAGAAGAGTTGCTTCAAAATGCTGTTCCTAAATCTCAGCTTGTGTGGTGCAAGAGACTCTTGCTTGGTTCCCTCCAAATGCAAGGGAACATCAGCTGCATCCAAAGCACAAAGAAGATTGGAGCAAGAAGAGAGGAGCTATTTATTGTCTTAATCCCTACAGAGTGGAGCAAAATTTGTTTTCTCAGTAATTTGTGGTTATGCCAGCCCTTCCAGACACATGGCAAAGCCTGTGCCCCCATTGTTTGCATGGACAACAGCTGAGACTGTGTAACTTGGCAAAGCCCCATGCTCTGACGTTCACCACTAAGTTATCTTAGCCATATATCAAAAGGTTGGGGGAAGCTGTAAAACGAAACCTTCCTAACCCAAAGGCAGCTCTGCTTTTTGCTATCTAGTGTCTCCCCAAGGCAATGCCTTTCCATGTGTTGCAACAGCCTGCCTGTACTGCTGGAGAGTGCAGAGGTATCACATGCACTGCTAACAACTTAAGAGACAAAGAAAAAAGAATATATTGATACTTGGTGTTCAGTGAGAGCAGTACTTAAGACATTAACGTTGTAAGTCAACATGGAAGAAGACAGCAGACATGAAAAACAGCCTGGCAAGAAGGCACAGCTGAGAGCTGGCAAGGGGGATCCTGACTGTGGTCAGCTCACGGAAAGCGGCCGCCAGATTCGGCAGCTCGCCACCACGCTGATGCTCACAACAAGTACTGAGGCTATGTTACGAGTGGCTGCCAGATCACTGCTGGCTCTCTCAATCTCCATGCTGTGGCTGACAGAGGGAAGGGAGACTTCTGGACTCACCTATGCACTGATCCCTAATACTTAAAATCCACACACCACTTCATAGCACCTCTTCCTTGACATCTGAGCAGTAATCCTTGGCATTTACATGCTAAGTTTCAGCTACTGAGCTCAAATAAGAGCTGAATGTGTTATCTCTGTTTTGCACACAGCCAAGAACAGCCCAGCAGCTTGTCTGAAGTTACATGCCAGAGGGAGAAACCAGGTCCTGTGTCCTCTTCCTCCTCCTGTGCAGTCAATGCAGTGCCTTGCCATCATGCCTTGGCAGACTCCAACCATTCTCACAGGCAGAGGCATCAGCCTTCCTGGCCACACATCACTAGTGCAAACCCTCCCTCTGTGCCTGCCCTTTACATGGTCTACTCCACCTGTCAAGCTATCTCCTTGGAGCAGAACTTCAGCAACACATTGGCACTTGCCAAAGGCTGCACACAGCCGGATGGCAGAGCCTGTGCTGTCAGGAGGCATTTGACTTCCTTGCCTGACATTAGCAGGCAGGCAGGAACCCTCATCACAGCACTCGACAGCTGGTGAAACACAGCTGCATATCACTCACAACCAGGAGCTACAGGAGGACAAAAGCAAGAACAGTAACTATGAGCACAGCCAGGCAGACAGGGAAGCTGAAATGCCTGTTTATGCTATTAGTGATTTGTTCATGCTACTGTTGCCTGAACCTTCCAGCCCTGGGGACAGTCTCATCCTGTGCTGTTTTGTAATCCAAACTGATGGACCCTTTGGGCTGGAGCTCTTCTTTCACAAGGTGTTTGCATGGTACCTGATACATTGAGGCTCCAAGTATTCAAACTGAGCTCCTAGCACAGGATCAGCAGCACTAACAGGTTCTCAGAAAACTATAAAGAAACCTTGGCTAAACTGTGAATAGACCTTAGACAAACTCAAGATTTACCTAGTGTGTCCTGGAACTAAACTCTGCTCCTTCCTTTCTATTTCTTTTAAAATGATACTACTACTAAACCACATTGTAAGCAAAAGCCAGGCATAAGATAGTACAGCTGGTCCAGTGTTGATAACCTACATGAAAAAAAGATACAAGCACATATCAGTAACAAAGATGAACAACAAAAATAGCTCAAAGCTCTTTGGATATATTTCCTGAAAGTGCTTTTAAGTCTCTTTTGCTAACAGGGCTTGAGTGCTTCTGAAAATATTACACTTTATTTGAAGTTTAATTTAATCTGCAGTGCAGACATTTCTGGTCCTAGCTACTCATCTCCCACTCAGCTTTGTGCTTCTCCAATGATGATCAGCTATATCTCCTCTTCCTGTGGCTTATCTCCTTCAGTGACTGTACATCTCCTTTCTAAAGATGAACTAGGACTGATACACTGCCCAAGCATGCTGAGAGAGGGTAACAACAGCTTCTCTCATTCCTTCCCCACAGAGTGGTAACGACCACAGCCCCACTGCCCTTGCAGCAATGGGGCCTTTTAATGTCTTCTGTTTTATTATTTTTTTCTGCCAGCTGCTCAACTGAACACCATAAAAAGCCACAGAAACAGCATAAAACCCCATTCTTTTCAGCCACTGCATTGGCAAGACTGAAGGTTTAAGCAACTGGCTGCTTCAGCTCCAGGCCTCCAGCCTACCTCTAAAACAGGCAGCAAATCCAGAGACGTACAGGCTCATGTTATTTCAGCCTCCCTAGTGCATTGTACATTGATCATATTTCTCCTCCTAGCCCACCCCCAGCCCTCTCCTTGCTCCAGAGTTTGCTAGGGCTCATACGTTAGCAATGCACTTGCCTCCTACGTTGAGGACGCGCTGCAGGCAGAGCAGAGCGGGTGGTGAAGTCAGCTGTTTCCACGACAGATTCTCCATGTCCCTCACAGCTCTGCAAAACTTAACTTCCCTGGAAGGGTTTCAAGATCTGACTCATGTCCAGTTCTTCTATTTTAATCATCCCCTCTTACATCATTCTCAGAGGCCCATGGTGTCACATGCAAATTCCCCCAGCCCCCTGCTCCTCCTCTGCCAAGCACTTAATCTGTTGCCATCCCTCTTCTCAAACAAAACTAGGTAGAGGAATACATTTGATACCAACTCCTTCCCTACTCTGCACAGCATCTACCATGTTGCATGGCAGTTGTTATGAGCTTCCAAGAGCTCTCCATTGCAATGACAACACTGAAATAGAACAGGAGCAGTAGCTACACCAGCAAACCCAGTGACAAGGGGACACAAGAGACTAGAAAAATCCCAGCAGGCTGACTAACACTGCAAACCAGCTGGGAGACAGCACAGGCCAGGAGATAAGTGTTGGGAAAGGAACCAGGTCAGCTGGTTCCTACTTTTCATTCTCCCAGCGACTTCCTGAATAACTCTGGATGTCACTTAATCCTTTTGTTCACGCATGGAAGTACAAATCATCAGCATCAGTCCATTCAAGATTTCTTATTAAACCTGATATCATGAAATGGGGATAGAGCCAAAACTCTCTGAAAGAGCAGAGTAGAACAAAGGTGCTCATGCACAGCCGTTTAATCCCTTCTCTAGATCCCAGCCTAAATGCCTCCACGGTTGAGAGATTCCCCACTGATCTCAGGGGAGCCCCTTGTTTGTAACAGTGACCTCTGGACAAAAACCCTTGCCTGGAAGATTACAAATGCTAGCCAAACAACAGCTGGAATGCTTTGCGCCTCCAGCGTGCTCTGTGCAGAAACAAGGCAGAGAGCAGAAACCCTGTACCTAACGACAGTTGCTTTGTTTTGTTTTACTCTGGTCAGTGAGTCATCGTTACATCGATGGGGCTCTCTGCAACTATTCATCACAGAGCTTTCTGGTGCAACCAGCAGCTTACAAAACTGAAAGATCTGCTATGGATCTCTCCCTCAAAAAAAATCTGCTCGGCTTCCCCCCATCCCAGGGAGAGAAGGACAGCCAAGAGGGATGAATGTGGCACTGTTGGGATGTTTGCATGAGTCTGACTGTGAGAACATGAGCGAGCAGTGGGTGTGGGACTCCTGGAAAGCGTGTGTTCGCATGCAAAGGGGACAAGGGGAAAGCGCTGGGATTTTCCATGTGTGGGTGAGTGGACATATCACAAAGAGTTCAAGTGCAATGATGTCAGGAGATCAAGAGAAACTCAGGACAAGGTGCAGAGGTAACCAGACACACCAGAGCACAAACGTGCCTGGTCTTTCTGCTGAGTCCTGGAGCAAAAAGCTTTATACATTTTGCTAAAGGAAGCACATAGAGTTGCTTGAAAAAAGTCTGATATGGAAAGGCTTTTCTGTCTTTTCCCTGTTTACTCATTTCAGTACTTTTCCCACCTGCTTTTATTTTGCTTTTTGCTGTTGTCAGCACAAACCTCCTTCTGTATGCAGCTCTCACAGCTTCCACCTTGTATTCAGCCTGATGTGCAAACACCTCAGCTTCCTTGCCAATCTCTCAAACTTACCTGGTCTCCTTGCTCCCCAAACATACTTTCATCTGATCTGTTACTGCCTGAACTCTCTACCATCATCAAGGACAAAGAGCTTTCTCTACAAAAGTGCACTTGCATAGTGCAAACCAGGTTAGTACAAGGATTGGGGAGTATCACGGCAAAAAGAGGCAAACGTGGCGGGACTGGTGGGAGCACGGAACAGTAGGTGTAACAGAGTGAGCACAGACACCTGGGATGCTGCAGTCATGGTGGGCAATCAAAAAGTGCATTCAGGGAAGAGGCTGGCCAGAGGGAGGACAGAGGGGAACATGTTGCAGAGAAGAATCTGAGAAATGCAAGATCCAAGGGAGCGTGGAGATGGTGCAGAAAAGACCAAAAGTGCCTGTGAAGTGGACAAAGCAGGGAAGAAAGGAAGAGAACAATACTTGTGTCCAGTTTTCTTACTGCTTGAGAAAAGAGACATGGAAAGGTTTGTTTCATCTCCCCATTTAGTTCCCATCAGAAGACATGAAGAGACCCAGCCAAAAGCCAGATGTTTTGTTTCCAGTTTCATTCAACAAGATCTGCATAATAGACGAGGAAAAACTTTACCGGCCTACCCATCTTGCCCCTCTTCCCAGGAACTCCAGGGATCCCCTGCAAGGAAAACACACAGAGAAAAAAAATAATAGGTCTGTTTGAGAAAGCAAACAGCCAACAAACAATACAAAATAAAACTAGAAGAGAAATGGAATGCAAACCAGGCTAATGACTGAGGCATTGTTCAGGAATCAAAATGTCAGCTACTTGCAATCAGCTGCCAGAGCAGAAGACAATTAACCTTCACCCACTAACTACAGCCCTCCCTGAGGACACACAGAGGCAGCATCCACACCCAAGGCAACAGGCTGAAGCTGTGCTTAGCAGGAGCAGTCATTAAGCTACTGGTCTGGAACCGAATGAAGGCCACCGCCAAGGCACTCACTGGAGAACTTGTGTTTATGTTTCTTATTTAGTTATACAAGCATTAAATCAGCGACTCTAGAGTGCAGGGTAGTCCCTTTTCAGGCAGGCACACACACACACTCACTCCCACATGCTCCCAGGGCCTCTCTTGTTTCTGGAGCTTGCATTTGAGGGAGAAAAAGCTGGAATTAAACAGTCTTCATCTTACAGTCACCATCCTTAAGAGCTCTTACAATGGAAAGAGGGGGTCCTTGGATGGGTAGGGATTAGATAGGTGGGGGAGATGCAAGGGAGAAGACCAAAAAGGCAAGGAAGGCCCTGTAAAGCTCTGAACACGTGGGTTTGGAGAAGGCACCATGAAAAGGATGGAGTGAAGGGAGGACACATGGGAACAGCAGCCCCAACTGCCCATTCAGTCTTGACTGCCCAACTCGATGGAACTGGAAGGAAAGCCATTGTCAGAAATGCCCCAGGCACTGTCTCTTCCAAGAGCCAGGTTCTTTACAGACATCTCCAGTTGGGCATCCAAAATGCTGGGATGTCACTCCTGTGGGAGCAGGGAGTTTCCATGTATGTTCTTCCCTTGCCCCACCCTCCAAGATGATTTAGCATGAGAGAGGACAAAGACAGGTTATTAAACGAAGGAAAGTATAGAAGATCTCCTCTGTCCTCAACAGTGAGGTCTGAGGATCCTGAAGCCTAGGTTTTCCTGAGTTGAATGTCAGCATCATATAGAAACACAGGTCTTCATGCAATGGTAGAAACAGGCTAAAGAAGGCATAGTTAAACACCAGGCATGCTCGCCTCTTTCCTCAGGAACAAGGGATAGAGAGGGTTACAACAGCCTCTGCAGCATTGTATTTGAGGAACACACCAAGGTTTTCTTCACAAAATACTCACTCTTTCTCCATCAGCCCCTGGTAGTCCAAATAATCCTGGGAGACCAATATATCCCTAAAGAAAAGAGGAAACAAGTAGTCAAAGACATTTCTCCATTAACAGTCAGTCTGTCTCTCCTGAACAGCAAGAGCATCATCCAGCGCTGGTCAATGGCAGCCGTGATGAAATAAACCTTGAGGCAAGTGTATATGCCCATGGACTGCATGGTGCTGGCTTCCACGATGTAGTCCAAGGGCACATACCCTCACACCAGGGATCATGAGGACTCCAGGCAGGAAGAGGCCAGCAAGAAGAAGCCTTACCTGGGCTGGCTACAAGTGTACCTGAGGGAAAGGGAGCTTGGTTCAAGGTTAGCAGGAGTGATAGCAAAAGCAATCCACAGGCCTACATCTCCTTTCTTCTCTCTGAGGGCTCTTTTACCTTTACCACTAATCCCTACACTGTGTTGTGAAAAATATCCTGTTGTACAAGCCCTTTCTGCTTGTCTGACCTTGCATGGTGGTCACTCACTGCAGCCCCTTCTTATGCAAACCTCACCTTTTCCTGGCATGCCAGGCTGTTATCACCCTGCTGCTGAGAGGAGCAAGTCAGTAAAGGTTCTGCCAAAAGCCTTTCCCTTCAAACTCTGTTGCACTACCAAGATCTTTTGCAAACACTTCGTCACCCCAGGGGCCCAAGTGTGCAATTTCAGGCTCTTTGGACTGGTGCTCAAGGCTCAACTTGCACCTACATACACATCCTCTGACACCCAATGTTAACGAGTCTCCTTTGCACCAACGTTTCACCTAAACTCAGCTCCTCTCACGCTCATCAGCAGGCATTGCATTTTCACATAAGCAGCATTTCTCTCTGGCCTTGGGGTCCTGCTCAGACCAGACATGCTGCATAAAATGCTACATTTCCCTTCCCTTGCAACAATTGGAGCCTTGTGTTTAATCCTCTCTGCTCAGCAGTTAGTACAAAGTTACCTTGTGTGCTGGTCCCTTGCAAAGGACTAATTTGTGCCAAACATGTAGAATCAGGAGGAAGTGAGTTTCAGCAGGGAGCTCCCCCTGTGGCACCTCACTGTTACAAGAGCCAAGTGTTAACACTGATTTTCTCTCATCTTTCTTCCTCCATCATCACTACATCTCTTACTGACAACCCCACCAAACCTTTTCACCAGTCCATCACTCCCTTTAGGCTGCAGTTCTTTTAGTGATAATACCCAGCTGAGAGATAAGGCTACCTTAAAAGATGCTGCTTGCCTTTGCCTCCTGAATCCCAAGACAAACCATTTAACTCCTGAATTACTTCCTGCAGAAGTAAAAAAATAGACTTTGGGGACGGAGAAAAGTCCTCAGTTGTCTGCCTCAATCCACAAAGTGCAGGTATCTCACCTTAGCACCCAACTCTAACTGCAGATGAACTGAGAAATGGCTTTCTTGGGTAGCTATAAACATTTTGGTGCAAAGTGGGAAATAATTTTCAAGTCTTCCATTCTGCACATCTACCACAGGATAATTACATGAGGTCCTGGTATAGACCAGTGAAACAGATGCACTAGGGAAAGGTTTATAAGTTGCAGAAGCAAGGTGAGCAAGCTGTGCTCTCTCAGATCTTCCTCCCTTCCCAGCTCAGGAATACAGCTTGCTACAGGGTCAGCATTTGTTTATTCCTTGCAGTTTTCCTAGTGATGAAAGCCAGCTGCTTGAATTTACTGCATATAGAGAAAGTATCACATGTTAGAGAAACGGGGGATTTTACTGGCTCTGAATCTCATTGTGAATTTATAATTACAGGAAAAGAACAAAATGTGATTAATGAGAGCCTTTAACTGGTAACAAAAAATAATGATCCTTTGCAGGGAGAATGAAGCCCCAACAATTCAATTTGGTGAGCAAAACCAGGCGGAACAGAGATATTAATGTTTGTATTTGCACATGGCTTCAAGATGCTGACTTGCTATTCTGCATAATGATATAAATCACCCCTAAACCCAGGGCTATACCCAAACCAGCATGGTCAAAGACCACTGAATCACACTTACTGAAACTAAAGAGGCCTTTGGGAGATGGGGCTTGCAGAAAGTTCAGACTTTAGTAGGAATTTGTATGCCATTCTTTTCTCTCCTGCAATGTGAGCTCTGAAGGGGTTGACTTTGTATCAGCAGCATGATTGGTGAACTTTGATCTTGGTACATTCTTTGTGTAATTCAAAAAACTTAGCAGTGCTTCACTAAACAAGTGGTGTGCAGTTCAAGTCCCCTGAATCCAATGAATCAAAGCAACTAGTCTCAAGACTGCAAAATTGAGCAGAACGTTTCTTGAGAAGCCTTTGGTAAAAACAGAAAAGCAGAGAAAAGACAAATGAAAGGCTGCTTACCCGACTGCCTTTGGGACCAGCTTCCCCTATGGGGCCAGGTAAACCCTAGAATAGAAGGGAAAAAACAAAGAGAAATGTGGACAGGCTTTAACTCAACCTAACAAGCTGTGCCAAGTCCCCAGCACCGACCCCGCATGGTTTTGCTTTCAGTGCTGAGTCCAAGGCGTATCAACAAAGGAGAAAATAAAAGGACAAATTGATACAAATAACAAATCTCCCATTGTTGAAAAGCTGGAACTCTGCAGAACCTGAGACTGCTGCACATACTGAGCCTTCAGTGGGGCTGAAGTGGAGGTTTCTGATCATAAAGACCAAAAAGGCTAATGCAGCACAGACGGTGCGTTACACTTCAGATGCGACACACAGGGATGCTCTGTACCCAACAGCTCTCCATTCTAACACATGCACTAACTGAACACACACATAGCAAATGACAATACCCATTTAAGGAACACAGACAGGCCCTGATGCAATGAGAAAGCCTATTTTCTACATCTAAGAAAGTCACTTAGCAGTGCAGGTACTGCAATATCTCTAACTCTTTGGAGCATCAACAGCTATGGAAAGAATTGAAAGCACGTTCCCCATTCTACTTCTACACCTACTGTTGCTCACTTGAAGTCTTGTACAGAAGAGGCCTGGAAAAATGCATAATGAATTTTCATGTTGATTGCCTTCTAGCAAGTTTCCAGGTCGTTGTTTTCTAGTTCTAAATGTTGTTGGGCTTTTTTGGAAGCAGGGTAAAAAAAAGGCTAAGTCCATATTTTCTTTAGCTGGCAGCACTGCAAATTCAGTCTGGGATCTGAAAGTTGGGTTGTGCTCTTTCCTGGCTCGTGCATCATTGCCAAAGATTTCAGCCATGGGGGTGAAGTTAACAATTCTGCCTATGATGTGCACATCAGAGCCAAGCTCTCTCTCCCATAGCTGCAGAGCCAGCACAGCTGAGAGGAGTAACAAGTAGTAAAATCTCAGTAAAGTAAACAACCCTGATGCTGGATACACACAGCCTTCAGATATGCTGAGAAAAAGCTGTCTTTAAAAAAACCAAACTTTTCTGCCCCAAACTGAGTTTTAAGAAAGCACTTTTGTTCTTCGAGGGTCAGGCACAAAGATTTCACCCTGCTTATCTGATGGGCAGAGCACTGCTGCAAATTGCTAAATGGCATTCATTAACCTTACACGTCCAATATAGCTTGGACCTCTTAGTCACCTAGCACACATTCACACCTAAGAGACTCTTTGGCATGTAAGTCCCCAAGAGCCTTTCAGAGTATCAATACAGCATTTAGTCAGGTGCATAAAGCTCTCATCCAGTTCTACCATCTGCACTCTCCAGCATGCTAAGCAAGGTATCCATTTAATTTTCAGCTGAAAGTGATGATACATTATTGGTAGTCTGAGGCAGGGGAATGCAGACTTGTTCTGCACATCTAGATCACATTTACCCCGATAACCTGCACATCTGGGCAAAAATTCACACAGGAGCTAATGACAAGCCTGAAAGACTCCTGACAGACTGCTTGGGGTCTCTGCCATGTGGTCAGCCTCTTAGCTATGTACTTAAAGATAACTGTAGTAGAACCCAACATTAATGCATCTAATGAAGAAAAACATGGCAAACTGGTTTCACTGTAAAATGTTACAGAGCCAGCTCTTCTGCCTTCTAACAGACTCCATTTAGAGTCTTACAAATTCTTCCTCTAAAATTTCTTCCTACTACTCAGCATCTTATATCAGTAAGACAATAAAGTGTTGGATCTTGATCTATTTTCCTTTGCACATTCAATTCCTAAAGCTGTCTATGTGGGGTTTTCCTTTTCAGAATGAAAACAAAGTATTGGTTTTATTTAATCATCTTTTTTTGCAGCTGCATATATGATTTATACATACAGTGATGGTCCAGGCACAATTTGATATGTATATAAATGATTGTGTGAGTGAATTGTACTTGTGAGAATTCATCTAATATTTTCATTTGGTAATATGCCTTTTCCTGTCACAGATTTCTAACCTGTTCAACACTAAATACAAAAAATACCTAAAGATAAAGGGTTAGCAGCTTGCACTTCTGCTTCTCTTCTCTGCTATTCTGGTTTTATGTCCTTGTTGTTATCCTAAAGCAAAAATTTGTCAGATTTTGCTGTAGAAATTCAGGTTTTATATATCAAAGGCATAAAATACCTCCTAACAAACAACCTCACTGTCCCATAGAGTTGAAAGACCAAGTCACTGATACAGCATCTCATGAATGGAAGAAGGAAAACATTTAGACACATTCTAGAGGTCTGCACTATCTTTAGTGGGGCACATATTTAGCTACCTGCAGACCCAAATCCCTAGTCTGTGCACAGCACGATGAGATTTACTGCACCTGCCTGCCAGGATAACCTTTGGCACCTGGACTTCCATCTGGTCCTCGTTCGCCCTTTGGAAAGAAAGAAAGAAAAGACACAGAGATAAGGTGAATGTCACACTAGGGAAACCTTTTTATCTGTTTGATTCTTTGAGCTGAGGGGGAGAGGAGGGTAGAATGGTTTAACTTGATGCAAATTTAGAGAGGAGAAGAAAATATTAAGGGTAGACAGTGAAATAAATTAATGAGGGTGGAAAAACCGCAGAAGCCAAGCCAATAAGAGCCATGCATTAAGCCAGTGTTGCTATTTCTTCCTCTCTCTCCATCTGCAGTGAAAGCAGTAGATAGTTTGAAACAAGGAGGCTAAGAGAAGGTGTAAGGCTGCATCTATATCTGGCATATGGAACCGTTTTACTGGTGGGGAAGCACTGCCAAAATTCTTCAAAACTGAATGGGCTCATGTATAATATCCTTTAACATCATTGCTAACAGGGCTTGCTATTCATTGCCTTTTTTTTCCCTTCCTGAACTGCAAACATCAGACTTAACCAAATAAAGAGAAAAAGGGAGAAGGGGAATGGGCTTTGGGAGGGGAATTACATGTTAGTACTTAATATGATGTGGTTAGTAAAATCCAGGTGAAATGAATGTAAAAGGGAAAATAAAGGGGGGGTGGGGTAAGTTGGCATTTCTTCCACCACATAAACTTATCATGGTAGAGCAATAAAAATTGGAAATTAAATTTAGAAACTCCAAGGCAGTCTCCTCCCACCAACCTGCTGATGCTTGGTCTGTGGATGTGCACAGCTGTGTAACCCCTGTGTGGACCAAGCTGCCCCTGGAAGGAGCTGGCTGTCCACACTGGGCAGGCTGTGCAGGACTCATAGCAGCAGCAGAGTCAGCAAATCCAGCCCTCTTTAATGGTTCACTCTTGGTAATTGGGAAGACTCACCTGGTCTCCAGGGTGACCTGGTGGTCCAGGGTAACCTTTATATCCCTGTGGAAATAGGATGGAAAAGATGAATAATAAGGAAATAAAACCAATCTGGTTTTGTTTTGAATTTCTCTTTGCAGGTGGGAGTAAAGCTCTGAGGAGAGGTAGGATTTTAGATATGGGATGGCACACCATGATCATGGACATCCTCAGTGTGCTGCTTTGTGGTTGCATCACCCAAACACTGCCCCTGTTCCCAGGCTGTGCTGCAATGCAGTGTGGCAAAGGCAGCCAGCACCTGCTGGGGCCTGGCCTGGTGTTGAATCTGTACACAGACCTATTTGTAACCTGCACCTTTAGTAAGCCATCCTTAATCCTTAGGAAACCACAGGCTTGCAGAGGGAAGTGTTGTCTTTGGGTAAGCTGGGGGACTATACAACATGAGTCATATTTCAGAGAGCTCACTTTGCTTTACAACTTGCAATGCCATAGGAAACATCAAAATAAGCATTTTATTGCTGGCTTGAATTTGTGTAGCTTCCAGCTTTTCTAATCTGATTATTACAAGGTATGACAAGATCCAGAAGCTACCTAAAATGGTGAGCAAGCTATCTCTTTACTTGCTTTCTCTCTTTGCTGAACTAATTAGAATGAGCTTCTTAATCCATTTTGCTACCTGACAGGTGTTGCAGGCTCCAAATCATTCTCACAAATCTTTCATAAACCTGTTTCAGGTTTTTTTTGATGCAGACACTGGAGCTGGGCAAAGGAGCTTGTTCAATGCAGACTCATCTGTGTGTATTTTAAGAGTTTACTTTCTCCAGGATTTACCCAGAGCTCTCTTCAAACACTGAGTAAATTCTGCAAGTGACAGGCACTTCAGGCTTTTTTTCTCCTCTCCTTTATTATCCTGCTTCAGCTATTTAAAACAAACTTGTTTCCATCAACTGAAGTCACAGCAGATTAGCAGATTAAGTGCAGATACAGAGTTGACTGTTTAGCCTAGCTGCTAGCAAGACTAAAACAATAGAAGGCAGAAGGTTTAACTTGAAACAAATGGAGAGAAAAAATAAACAAGAAACAATCCTTTCACAAATACTACAGAAATAACAAAATGCTTTCTGGGTGGGTTACAACTGCTAACTCTAACAGTCTCTTCTATTCACCCTGTTCCCAACCAGGGCTCCCGGCACACACTGTCTGTGAGTCCCACAGGGTGCATCTCCCTGCTCTGGAAGCCATAACCAACCCTGCTTTGGCTGGGGACTTGGCCTTTTGCTTCACTTGCCAGATGAACCCAGGCTTGTTTCTGCTCCTAGGTCCACACCTCTGCTTAATGGCTTTTTTATTCTTCCCATGGGTTGTTCTAGACCTGCAGCCTAAGCCTTCTCTGGCGGAGGTATGCAATGCTCTCAGCCACCCTGGCTACTACCCACTCCCCTTTGCATTCCTTCTTGCTCATTATTTCAGACATTTTGGCCTGGAAAAAAGTTGATTCCCTTTTCACCACTGCTCTCCTTCTTGACCTTGCTGATGTATCATGGCCCTCCTCTTTTGACGAGGCAGCACGTCCTGAGAATGTGGTGGCTGACCTGATGGACCATTTGGCTACTGGCTGGGCCTTATGTCAACCATCTTGAAGGTCTTTTCTCCAAATGCTATTAGTGCATTTCAATCCATGGCTCCTAATTGGAAGTGCCTCAGCAGCTCTTGGAGAAGGATGGGGCTCCCTGTCTTTCTCCAGGGATCTGCCCCTGAGATCCTCTCTTATCCTCTCTCTGGCTCCTCACCAAAGCTGCTCAGCATCAGCAGAAAGGAGGGAGGATGCTCCACCCTGGTTAGGTGTCTGGTCTATATGTGAAGGCACGTTGTGAAGGCCCAGACCCACCTGGGTGTGGAAGACCCAGTGTTGGTATCATCTGTCCCTGGAGCACAGACCAGTAGAATGTTGTACAGATGGAGAGTGTCTATTCTGGTCCTCCCCTTCCCTCTTCCAGAGAGAGCTGCCAACAGAAACAGCTCTGGGCTCAGTGTCTCCTGGAATTCAGCATGGAACCCATGGGGTTTTCTCCTGGGGTTTCTGCCCAGCTCTTCCAGCCACAGCCAGGAGCAAGAACTATGTCTCCAGATAGCTGGAGCACCTACTTCCATGAATACAAACACTTAGAGAAGTCTCTCTTCCTTCACTGATAAGAAAGAGGTGCCTATCTTGGATTTTCAGAAGTGTTCTGCTCTTTTCAAGCCTGCAGTGTACACCCAGAATGGGTGGTTAGATGATAGCACCTTGAGATGCTCAAAGCATGTCCTGAGCTAAAAGTCTGCACCAAATGTTGCATTGCTATCTCTATAATGGTAAAGTGAATGGCACTTAAGTATGTAGACACTCTACTACTGGTACATGCTATTAATTATCCTCCTCAGTATATATAACGAGCTCTGAGAAGCTTTGAATGTGTGTTTGTAGTATACTGCAGTTATTTCTGTCACAGGTTAATTATAGGGAGGAGAAAATAGAAAATCTCATGGATGCTAAAAGTTGGCTGCAATGGGAAAGTATTTACCTGCTAAAATCCTCTTTAAATGGCACTAAAATGACAGGGCAGAGGGTATGAAAACAACTGCATTTGCTCTTTTATCCAGACACTTCCTGATGATTACAGGGTGTTGAACACAAAGGGCTGTGATTTAGAAAGGAAATTGCACTCCAGTGAAGGATTTACTCATCTGTGACAATATTTATAATCCACCCTCTCCTAGCAAAAAAGGATCATCCTGCACTTTGATAGGAAATATGAAGAGTAAAGAGGCCAGCAAATGAGATTTGCACGTCAGGGTGTGTTTTGAGACACTGACCAATTCCCAGCTCTGTCTTTATTCTCTGATTAGGGTTAAGCAAAGCTTTTTCCTCCCTCATTGCTGTTGTCTTCTACAATGTACTTTGCTACAACTATTGTCTCCTCCACAGTACTTGATGCTGGGATATATCTGCAAGGCAACTGTAGTCTGCAGCCTCCAACCTAAAGCCAAAGTCCACTGACACCTCATAGGCACCAGAGGAAAGGGCAGAGGACACGGCTGAGACCTACCACTGTCCACAGGAACTGCTTATCAGCAAAAGCAACATTTGCTCTGTGTGAAGAGGATGAGAATCACATCTACTGCTTGCAAGGTAGTTTCATATACTTGTAGAAAGGTGCTTGCAAAATGGCTTTGGGGGTGCTCTGAAATCAGACTATCCAGTCCTACAAAGAGCAAAGATCTGCACAGGCACTGTTCAAAACCATATGCTGCTTGGTTGTGGCTCCAGCTCAAGCTGCTGAGCCAGTTGTTTCATTTAGTGGGAAAAGTATTTTGTTTCCCCTGCTGAAATGCTGAACTATTTTGCCTCTTTGAAAGTTTCTACATGGTGTTTTCAGATCAAAGTCCTTAGAGCTATTTCCATAAGTCCCTCCATGGAGTGAGCAGGAGGGATGTCCATTTCCAAGGTGTTGCGGTTTCCTGGTAGCCAAGACATGTTGCCCACCTTCAGCCAAACACCAGCATATTTTCACTGGGGGAATGCCATCAGGGAATCCAGATAAAAAAAGATTTTTTTCCAAACATTTCTCCAACAACTGTGATTTTTTTCTTAACGAAGGATGCTAATAAAAGCCAGGTTACACCAAAACCACTGCCAGACTAGTGCTACTGGTAGGTGGGGTTTTTTTTAAGCTGCACTGAAGGAAAGATTTCAGCATCCAACTTGCTGATTACATGAAGAAACAGAAGCCTGTTCCTGCTTTTGCCCTGCCCTGGGGGAGCAGAGATCAAATGTGAAGGCCATGTGCTGGGCTCAGGAGCGTTTGCCCAATCTCTCATTCCTCCTCCACTTTTCCCACTCTGAGTCCCTGCACCCCTGACATTGCATTTTGCTGATTGTAACCACAAGGTTTTGCTTTATGAGCTGTTATACCAGGAAAATGGTATTCTTTGCACCCTATTTGTTAGAACTTGTTTGTGACAGCAAATCACTCTATTGCCCATGGCTCCACACAGCACTCCAAGCATGACCAGCGTTGGGAGTTGAAAAATGAGCCCAGACTCAACTCTTGGCAGTTTGATTCCAATATAAAGCATACAACAAATAATCTTGGAGAGGGAGAGTTTCTTCCAGCCTGCTCCATGCTTTCACTACCCTGAATCTTAAAGCATACCTGAGTAGATATTTGTGTGCAGCTAGCTGGCCTGAGGAACAGTGTATCTTCAGTGGCCTGTTGACTGATGAAGTGCTTGAAACAAGATGCTAATTTTAACTGTTCAGCTTGGCTATGTCAATATTGGCTGGCTGGGAAAAGAAGTCATGTCCACTGAGCCCAGCTATCACACAGCTCCCTGCAACAAGTCCAGCTTTCAAAAAAACCAAACCAACCTACCAACACAGCCTGGAACTGGAAAATCAACTGAAGTGTCCTTGATGTAACAAAGATGTGAGCTCCAGGTATGGATTGCTAAGATATTGCTGAAGGCAAGGACAAACACTGCTGTAACATGAAGGCAGGGATGGATCTTGTGCTTTCTCTCTACATATACTTTTCTAGGCACAGGTACATTGTTGGTACATAATATAGAAGCAAATAAAGTAAAACCTGCCTAATGCTGTCAGTCTCCAATACGACAAAGGGAAGGCACACAGGTATTTTGTTTGAAATGTGCTGTACCAGGAGAAACAGCCAAGGTTTCCTTGAAATGTCTGAACATGTTCTGAATCCAGCCTTTGAGTACTGATGCCAGTCACAGATCCATTTAATTAACATACTGGCTGAACTAGACCTAAACTCAGGTTGCTGATGAAGAACCAGTGTCAGAGTGTAGAGGGATGGTGCAGTGCAGTGGGTCACAGAATTCAAAGAAGGAACAGAAACCTGGATCCAGAATTTCACTTCATGTACAAGTCTTGCTTGTACAACCTTTAGCCAGTGGCTTCAGCCTGTGTCCCAGTTTATACATCTGTGAAACAGGCACAAGACTTTTTTTTTCTGAGTACTAGGACTTAATGAAATGTTTCAGGCAGAGTTAGAGGAGGGAATTTTAAAACAAAAATCTGATCTAATTCACTAGAAAAGAATCCTCTTACCTTTCTACCAGGTGGTCCAGGGAACCCAGTCAAACCAGGTAAGCCCACATCTCCCTGTAAGAAGCAAGCATGTTGAATTAAGTTTTCAGCAACATTTTCCCCTATGCCTAATGTAAAGTTATTGAAGTTATTGTGCCAACAGTACCACCAAACGATTGATATTTCTGTTTTTAACCACAACTCTTAAAAAAACTGACTGGATAAGAAGCGTAGATTTAAACAACATCTCTATTAACTGGCTTATATAAATAATAAACCCAGTTAATTAATGGCAGCTGCTGCTACAGTCCATTTTTTTTTTTTGCCAGCAGAATGAATGCTTTTTTTTCTTGGTTTCAATGATCTCATTCAGTCACATGCTCCATTCGCCTTTCGATAGGCATTTCAATCGCCAAGGCAAGGAAATCTTAGCTTTTAAATGCAATAAGAAGAGCAGGTACCTCCTGCCAAATCCTGTGATTGTGTTCACACTCTGCTACTGCACTGGCTCAGCACACAGCTTCAGTTCTGATGGTGCTGATGGTATAATTATTTAACCTGCCTGGTATGATACAGATTGAACCTTTGCAGGCAGCTGGTGGGAGGGTTTTTTCAGTGGCCTGTACTTTGGAAAAGGGATTGCATCACATCCCAGCTGGCATGCCCAAATCATCATAGGAATGGAGAGGTGCATTGCTCTGAGACCTCTCTATAACATTCAATCCATTTGTACAAGCTCATTTTTGCCTCTTCTGATTAGGATCAAAAACCCCTTCAGTCTCTCCAGTCTGTGCTGTGCCTGCTTACTGCAAATGCATTTGGAGTATCTAGCTTCAAAATTAGGCATCACTCCAAACTCCTGCTGGAAACTCGTTGTTTCTATTACTACTAACAGGAGTAAAGCCTTGTTAACATGAGCTAAAAGTGATGTGGACCTCTCCCTTTCTTACACTGAGCATGCTTGCAAGAAAACAGTTCCAGACTCTGTGGTGGATGGTTTCCATGTGATGCCATTCTGCTGGAGCATACCAGGAATTTCAAAAGGCATCTTGTGCTGTTAAGTTAAAAGTAACGTTTCAGACTCAGCCTTCTCCATGTTTCCCAGCATCACTCTCCATCTTGCATTTGTGTGGCTTGCTGTGCTTCGTGAAGGCATCTGGTTTCAAATGGAGGGCCTGAGTTCATCATGGCTAATGCTTTCTATTAGCTGTGCTTTTATAGCAAGGCTTGTGATGAAAGGAAGAGAACCAGGTTTCTTGACCTGGACAGGAGCTGTGCAGGCACCAGTGAAAGAACTAATTGAAGTAGATGTTGTGGAGCCCTAATCACTCTACTAGGCATTTCAAGAGTTCTCTGAAGCCTTGTTGCCTCAGTAGAAAAATCACTGAGCAGTGAAACAGCAAAACTGGGAGCTGTAAGTTATTGAAAAGAATTAGCAGAACTCTGATCCTTAACAATTGCTAAATCCAGAAACCAGCTACATCTCCCAGTTGTGTGCTTTGTGTTAGTTTGAGTAGGCCTTGGTGGAACAGCCTCTGATTATCACACAGCAGGGATGGTGTGTTGGCAGTGCAGTGCTCTGAGGAGCCTCCTATTTTGCAGGGGAGAGCGAGGCTGCTCTCACAGCAGTGATCTGCTGTGGGCTGTGTCTGTGAAGTGAGGCAAACCACTGTTACTCAGCTCCTCGGCAACAACACCCTTTCCTTTGCCTTCAAGGTTTTTATTGCTTACACTGGGATTGTCTCTTTCTACAGCTGGCACGGTGTGCCTGGATCTCATACGCTCTAGTTTAAATACTTTGCTTAAGGAACTTGATGCCTGCAGCTGCAGGTTTGGGCTGCAGATTGTCCCTGAAATGAATAAACACTTGGACAACAAAAAGTTGTGGCAGCAGGCACTTCAATGCACTGTGGTCTGTACCTCAGCTAACTCTCTTTCATCCTGAATCTACCATCTAATCCTAACTTTCAGCCCTAAGTCTATGTGAGCAGCTGTGGGCTCTCTCCACATCTTACACACAGGGCTTCAGGTGCATTGTGGCCTCGATGCCTGTACATTCTGGCAACATCTCACCTTCTGTCCATTGCGAGCTTTTCCAGGTGACAGCCCAGGATCCCCTTTCTGACCCTGAAATGAAAAACTTGATTTAATGACACAATGCAAGGGCCCAACCACAGGTGTGGTTCTGCTTCCACCAACCCTTCAAATTAGAAAATCATTTCATCCCCCACATCCCAAATGTACTGAAGTCTCTGGGTATAGATGTTTTGCTGGGGGTGGTTTTGGTGAGTTCTGCTGCTAAAGCAATGAGCTTTAAATAATATTTGAGAATATTAAACTGACTAAAGAAAGGATAACTGGAAGAAGGCAATGTCAGGACTTCTGATACATATCAGACAAGACAGCTGTGATTTATTCCTTGCCTACAACTATTGCCACAAAAACAATAACCAAGCCTATTACTGTGGCTAAACCACTCTTCTTAACAACTTGCTAGGTGCTGTTACTTTTTAACCATGGGGAATGGATGAAACTGTAGAGAAAGTTACACTAACTAAACACTACCAACAGACAGAGCAATTGTGAGGCTTTCAGGCTGGCAGAAGACAGACACACATTTTATCTCGAGAGGCAGTATTCCTTATTTTCCTCTTTAACAACTGTGACAAGAGAAATTACAATTGGAGACTGTGATCTTCTGACAAACACAGATTGGAATTTCAGCAACGATTGAACACCTAATTCCAGTAGATCCCTTTGAAAATCCCACTTCAAATTCTTAAAAGGTCGAAGGGTAAAATGTGCATCTAATGGGGTGAGAGAGAGAAGTAGGAAAAACTAGAAGATATTTGATGTGTGCTAAATCCTTTTGGCAAAAGAGAGGTAAGGCTTAGCACACAAAGAAGCTTAGGTCTGTATAACATCTCTTCTGGCACAGCCAGGACAGAGGTATCCCAGTATCAGTCACTGGCTATTTAACACCCTTGGGATCATAAACAAGTTGCAGCCTCTGTGTGCCACAGCAGCAGCACAGGATTCAAAATCAGATGCCAAGCACAGGACAGTTGTGAGGTTAATTAATGGCTGTCAAGTGAAGTGTCGGAGGGAAGGTGAGACCTTACAAAAGACTAATAGTATTTATTAACTAGTATTTCTCTTTAGCAGCACAAAAGTCTAGTTACAGCTAGCTGAGCAGCTTTTCCATGCAGCCTCACTGTGACTACCTTCAACACATACTTCCCACTCTGCAGAGAGTATAATTCTTCCCTTCTGCTCCTCCACCATCCACCACAAGCTGCAAGGTTCAGGGAGGGAGATTACTTGGCTATGGACTGTAGGGAGCAGTGCTGATTCAAGGCAGATGCATCTGTATGAATTCTGAATGAAGGCTTCCTGGTTTCCAAACAGTATATGAAGTCATGCAGATAATCTTGCTTTGCATGCAGCTGTTATCAGGGAAATTCTCCCACTCCTTGAGCTTCAGAGCAGTCAGTGGGTGCTACAACTGCTTGGAACAGATTAGAGCAGTCCTCAGGATCACAGGGCATTAATTTCTACTCTGCAAAATTAACTTACTGCAGCAGGTAGGCATCTATCACTCTCCCTAAATCTTGTCATGTGCCCAATATAATAGCTTTGAGCCATGTAAAGGAATACAAGCCTCTTACTCCCTGGTAAGCCCCAGATAACATTAGCAAAGACTGTACACTTTGCATCACGGTTCGGTGTTCAGCACTGCTGAGACCATCACACAGGTGGAGACTCAGCCACAAGTAGGACCCCATGTCCCTGAGGTTGATTAGAAAGATGATATCAGGTCCATGGAGAACAGATGCCTGAATGCTGAAGGCTGAAATCATGGATTAATTGCCCAGCAGTATCCACCACATGGGAATTAGCCTATGCCTTGCCCATTGCTAAGCCAGGGCACCTTGCCCACAAGCTTCTCTTCCATCCCAACTGATTGAGCACTCTACTTCATCTTGTATAGGAAGAAATTGTTTTCTTCTTTATTTTTTTTCCTTAGCTGGGAGAAGTCTAGAGCTGTGCAATTTAAACACCTCAGCTTTACAACTAATAACATTTTAAACATCAGTGAGCAAAACTGATGAGCTCCCTTGGAGCCAAACCATTCACTAAAAGGAAAATTCAATTTTTCCTAGTGCTATAAGAACAGAAGTTCATTCAGAGCAGATAACCAAGCAAACCGTACTAACACCTGGTGCCAAAAGCCTCCAGATGAGAGATGCAAACCCAGTTCTTGTAATGGCTTTCAAAAATATGCCCTGCATCTAGTCATCAGCAAAAATGGCCCTCCTGCCCTTACAGGTCACACAGCCTGTCACAGCTCTAGCCCAGCATGTGTCCACAGCCATTTAAGAGGTACTGTAATCAGTCTTTGCTAACTAGATGCAATAGCAATTTTTCAACTGCCAAAGACAACTGACAGAATGCAAGAAGATCTTCAAGTAGTTGCACACTACAAATTGCTGAGAAAAGCACCATGTGCTAAATTCTCAGGTGGCACGAGCCGGTGTAATGCCACTGAAGTCAGTGGAACCATGCCCAAGCAGATCAGCAGGAATTTGGCTCAACAGCTACATACAGCTCTGTGTAAAGGATCAACTTCTTAAGTAGAGGGAATTACAAGTGCTCAGGTCCAGTGGTGAGAACAAGGTGGACAGAATGGATTCAGAAATGTAGCAGTTGGACACAATGCTGAGGTGGTTGGATGGTGCACATAGGGAAATGGCCTAGTGCTTGATGGGGTTAGGACAAAGGCTGGACCCAATCTTAAAGGTCTCTTCCTGATGAAATGATTGTATGATTCTGTGACAAGATACATGCACAAACATGCACATCTCTACCAGCTGCAATGCCACCTCCCACCCCTCCTATGCAGCTGATTGCCTGAACTTATGAGTGCTCTGTGGATTCAGCTGATAACAATTATGCTCCTGGGTTACTTCCTAAGTGACAATGACTTAGTTTTAGTAACTGTTTCCAATGGATCTATCTGGGAAACTTTATTTTCCTTTCTTGGATTGCTTCTTTTTTCCATGGTTTTAATTGCTATCTAGAGAAGACTGAGTCCAACAGCCACTTGAAAGCTCTCAGCAAGAGAAGTTCCAGTTGGGGCTGTTCTGCTTTGTTTCCCAGGCTTAGCTTTCAAGGATCCATGATTTCAGCCATGGGCTGGGTGAGCCAAAGAGACATCAGGTACTAGGTGCAAGCTTGTCAAATCTGGTGAAGAGTAGAAGCATTTAAAACATAAAGGGGTGGAACATCACTTTTTTGTGTGTGAAGTCCACCTTCTGCGACTGGTGTAACACCAGAGAAATAAAGCTAAAGAGGGAAGTCAAAACTCTGGGCTCTGATACACATCTTCCAAAAAGTGCTTCCTAAACAAAACTCTTGCAGTCGTGGCTTGCCAGGCTCTCCCTGAGATGAGCTCATGCTCAGGCCTGGTCTGAGCCACAGCTCTCACATCACATTGCAAACTTGATACTTCTTTTGATGAAGCATCATGTAAAACAGCCTAATCCTGAAAAGGGCGACTGGAGAAAATTAGTCTTGCACAGACTGATGACATGAGATCTCTGCTGCAGGCTCTTACAGCTCTCCATCCGCTGAGGGCTTCCCTCTGCCAGAATGTGCATCAAGATGGTGGAAAAATGCTTACAGGAAGTTTTTATTTCTAGTAGGAAAATACCAAGTACAGCTTTACAGCCAAATACTGATTTCTCACAAGGCATCAGGCTAAAAGGGTTTAAAAAAAAGAAATCCTATCACATAGAAACGTGGTTTGAATCTCCAGATTGGACTATGCTGAATTTGCAAGGCTGGAAGTTAGATGAAAGAACTTTGATTTGACTTATAAAACTCAACAAGTGTGATCTGGAAGTCATTGATGGAGAATAAATGCAGAGCACTAGGATGTAGAACTTTTACAGCCTCACTTTTCAAGCCATATAACTACACTTTAGAATTTAAAACAGCTGCTGTTCACCAGCATGTCTCCAGTGCCTAATTTTTAATCACATAGAGGCAGCATGCCAAGTTTCCAGAATCTTTTTCCCAGAGCATCAATAGTGTTCATAATATCTCTGCCTACTGATGAGATCATGAAAAGGCTTCTTGCTTGTACCTTTATGTTTGGCTGAGACATCCTACAGCTTCCTCAGTAGTGGAAACCTCTATGAAACATTGCCTTTTCAAAACTTCACTTTTCTTTAGACCCAGAGAGGTGTTATAAAATAGAAATCTATTTCTGTGTAAACAATGACACCAAAACAATCCAAACCTATTTCCCAGAAACTTCACAATCTTTAGGTAACACAAAGCGTTGTACACAGGAATGAGCTGAGAATTCAAACATCTTTCTGAAGGGTTTTGCAGCACACTGGATTAGTTCCCCTCCGGAACTGCATCTGTGCTAAAGTCCCGTGTAGAGGGAGGAGGCTGGGCTGTGGGAGATGCCACTCACCTTGCAGCACTACAGCTCCCACCCAGGGGTAACGTGTACAGGAGAAAAGGGCAAAACATAGGGCTCCCGGTGCTGCAGAAGAAGGTCTGTGAGACCTCATGGGAAAGATAAGGACATCCAGAAAGAAGCAACAAGAACAGTTTGGGAAGGCTGATGGAAGAGCTGATGTTCCCAGAAGCTCTGGAGAAGGAAGGAGAGACAAAGGAGTTTCAAGAGGAGGAAAGTAAAGGAAGAAGCTGGAGGAAGGCAGAAGAAGCAGCTGTGTACTGCCAGTCTGCCCCAATGCTGTCTGGACCCAAAGGAGAAGTAGGTGGAAAAATCCAGAGAAGAGAAATGGGAAAGTAAGAAATCGGGACCTAGGGAGGCTCTGGAGTGAGAGGATTCCACTGCCCTCATCTCAACATAGCAGTCTGCTCCCCTGCACAGGCATAGCTTAAGCAGGATCCTAATTAGGCAGCCTATGAAATGAGGGAGGACCAAGAACTGAGGTACACAGCAGGGTCTCACAAGCACAGGAAAAGGCTTTGGCTGTGCTCATGGAGGGCTGGTGTACAAGCAGAGGGGAGGGGAGAAATGGCTTCAGTTACTCATCTTCTTATATGGAACAGGATAAAAAAGTAAGCTGTACTTCCTCCCCTGGGACATCCTCTGAAAGAGAAAGGCAAAAGCTCCTCACATCAGTCAATACTTACCTTCAGGCCAGGGGGTCCAGGTGAGCCAGGGTTTCCATGGGGACCTGGAGGACCCTAAAAAACACAACAAACACAAAACAGAGTCAAAATGAGGCAGTAGGCACCTGAGACAGAGCTGCAGAAAGTTGTGGGCTGTGGCCAGACCTAACAGCACAGCACCAGTACCCTGGCAGTGAGACGGCTCCAGCAGGGACCTCGCTACTGCCTTCAGAGAGGTGGAACCTGGCTGCTGGTTCCCAATTGCCTTTACAGAAGGGGATATGTGTCTGTCACCACAAGATGTGTGTCACAACACTAAGATAAGTTGGGTGCACCAAATATTCCACAACCAGGAACAGTGGGGTCAGTGGAGCCAGAGCTCTGCAAGGAGTCCCAGCAGAAAGAGATGGAGGTAGGCAGAGGGGAGAGGAAGCGTGTGGGGGTGTTAAGTTTTTTGGCCAAAATGGAAGAGAGCAGAGGTAATTGCTAAAGGGAAATTGTTCAGCTATTTGGGATGAACTCATTTCCCCTACGAGACAACCAGATTTTTGCCTTTAGAGGTTAGAGAAAGACTGGATGGCCAGACAGTCAAAAAAAGGGGGGAGCAGAAGTAAGTCCCTGTTTAAACCATTTAAATCTGGTTTTGCATCAGTCTCACAAGCTAATGACACTGTCAGAGTATCTACCTCAGATCACATACAGCAGTATCTCCTTCTACATCATATTTTAAAAGCATCCTGAATATTTTCCGAAGGCTATTTAAGGAGTTATCTGGAATAAGCAGCTAAGAATAGTTTATCCCAGGATTGTATACAGCACAGAAGATCTGTTAACCTTTCAGGCAGAAGTAAAAACAATTTAGTTCTCTTCAATACGTTCCTGGGAGATGAAACAACCTGAAGATTCAATTCCAAGGGCTTCTGTTCTGCCAAGACTCTGTGTGAGCTTTACACCACCACTAGGAGAACTTTAATGTACCCTCTAGATAGAAAGAGCACAGGGTAGGGGATAAAAAGCCACTCAGACACTTTCTCTGTAAGCTGCAGTATTTCCAATGAGCGTTTGTGCACACGTGGGGCCAAAATCTTCAGGGTCTCATTTCCAAGGAGTCACTGCAGTTAAACATGTGGCTCCCATCCGAGTTCAGTGCCCTTGCTCTCTTTTGAGAGAACATCAGTGCATGATGTCTATTCAGTTTTACTTTTACTTCACTAGAATAGAAAATAATGGCTTTTTTTATTTAGCTGTTGTATCTCAAGGTATAGACAGATGTTGAGTGCTCAGTGCTATTTCACATGTGCTGCTCTGCAGTGAGGGGCTGCTCAATTAACTTTTCAAATAGCTTTTTTGTTCCTGTTACCCAAATAACTATGTCCTGCTCTTTGTTTCCTTCCAAATATTCAGCCTGAAATTCTCTGTGAATTTCCAATGAAATTGAAACAACTTTAATTCAAATGAAGGTGTTTGATTATCAAGTCGTGTTTTGAAAACTCGTATAGGTGCTGTAACCAGAGTAATTGAGTCTTGAATTAATCTTACAAGAAAACTATGGCATCATCTGTTCACCTCATGGGGTAGGACCCTGAAACAGAGACTCAATGTACTGCTTAAGATAATTCAAGAAGCCTGTGGTAGCAAAAGCACTTCAACCCACGTCTTCCAAGTCTCAAATATGTATGAAAATTAATATTAAGTGACAGAAATCAGAACAGTAAAGTCCCTATAAAAGATGAGTTCCTAAAGAGCTTTTACACGTAAGCAATAATCTAGGTAGCTCTGAATGGGGTTCATAAATCCAGACTGCTGCTAGATTTGAGGAGGGAATTAAGCTGTTATTCAACCTTGGACTCAGGCAGTTTGGCTCAAAGCCCATTGCAGTGCAATCAGTTGAATCCGTGCTCCGCCATAGCCCAAGGCAGGCCTAAACAGTGTCAGACTGGTGAGAACAACATGGTTTGGTGTGACTTCTAGCTGTGACTGATAGTTTCCAGGAGGAAATCTGGAATGTAGGAAGCTCAGTTGACAATCAAGAGCTCCTGGATAAGAGAGTAATCACATCTCAGCAGAACCTAGCGCAGACTCTTCCACAGCTAAACCAAAGCACAGTAACAAAATCATTAAAAAGCTTGACCAAGAGGAGGGAAGAAGGGAGAAGGAATCTAGTCCCAGTATCCATCGACCAAATGTGATTATGAAAAACATAGACTCTTCACATAAGATGGAGCCTTTACCACCAAATTCAATGAGACTCATAGCATGTAATCCGGGCAAAGGAAGGTCAGAGACCCATTGTGTTCCTAAAGACCAGTGTGTTCTTATTATAGTAATAAGTGGCCACATCCTGCTGATGAAGTGACATTGGGAAGTCCGGTCTGGTACACGAGAGACTGCTGTAACCAAGTCTGGGGCTTGTGCTAGATGTTTTAAACTGCTCTCGTAGCAAAGGGCGTAGTCTGGCAGTGCTCCCAAAAATGGTAAAAAATAACTGATCTTGATGTGTTCCAACATGGTTAGCCCTGACTCTGTGATTACACCCACATTCTTGGCAGGGGAGGAAGATGCAGTGTGGTACAGTTAGATGGGCTGAGTAACGAAAGGTACAGGACAGCATCTGCCTCAGGAGCTGTTGGCAATACCAAATCAGGCAGGCCTTACAAATTAATCCATGCACCAATCTGCAAGAACCAATAACAGTCATCATGCCCCCAAGCTACCCACCCTTGTTTTATTAAACCCAGTCCAATGTTCATTCCTCCTCTCCCACTGTGCCCAGCAGAATTATCCATCTCCAACCAACGCTTCCAGAAATAGCCCTCTTTTTATAGAGCAGCAATTCAAGAGTTAATTCCTTTGTAGTTCTATACTTAATTGCTGTATTTTACTCATGTTATCCTGGATCTAATTAAATTTACCACTCATATCTAGAAATTTGGATTCTCCTAAATATGTTTATCATCAATACATTACTTTTGCTCCTATTTTCTTACACATGGGATGAGACAATGCTGAGACCACCAAATAAAAATCCCACAGCACATATTATTATTTGCATGCATGGCTGTTTACCCAGCCTCTTTGGTTCTCTCCTAACTGCTGAAACAATCCAATCTAGCAGCAAGCAAACTTAACTTGCATCTGAAACCTTCCAAGCCTTGCACCAGAAATTCCATGGAAAAATATACCATGGGATAGTAGTTGCCCAAGGCTCAATGGCACAGGGACCAGAACAATCCCTGGATGTGTTCTCCAAGTGAGAGGAGGGTTTCCCAAAGGTGACGGGTTTGTAATCTCCCTGGAATGTCTTTTACATGAATGATGCTACTTGAGAACTACACTGTACTACCCAGTTCATCCCAGTAACACGCCTGGAGAAGGGACCCTGCTCACAGAAGTGCTTTTATGTGTAATGAATGGTCCAAAGCCTGCAAAAATTAACAAAAGTGTAACTGTGCACAGCTCCCCCCATCCCTCCAGCAGTTACAAGGAGACAAATCAAATAATCTTCCAAACTCCTGCTAAATGCTAGAAAGCTTCTGCAGAGCAATGACCACTCATTCAAAACTCATTATTGTCTTGGGGTTTCACTGTGTAAAGCAACTTTTTCTTCTCCTGACCTACAGAACCCACTCTGACCTCTGGCTTGCTGAAAAATGAGCTAAATATTTGAAGTGAAGCCAAACAAACTGTTTCTTTAAACGCTTCTTTTCAGAAATTGGAAAATCTTCCTAATGGAAGGAGGATACCAGGGAACCTCTACAGCTGACTAAGTCCTTCCTTGTTTTAGGAGGGAAGCCCTGCATTTTGAAGGAAAGAGAGATTTTTTACAACCACAGACCAAATGTAGCAGGGACATGTGATACTGAAACCTTGCAATCTTTCAAGCTGCTAAGATTCACAGGAGGATGGCAAGAGCATCCCAAAGCATCAGGGTATACATACATATTCTTTTCATTCATCCATTGGGATTTCTCCTGTATTGTATCATAGAGGTTAAACAAAAGCAATCACAGCACACCAGACTCTATTCCCAGTTCTTCCTCTGACCTGTTGTGTGGACATGGGTGAAACCTTCCCCTTGTACCTGAGTTTGCTCACCTCTTAGAGAGGCAGATTCACTTCTAGTAGGATTTGGCCTTTAAAGTTTTTTGAAGGATTTTGGAAAGTTTAACCACGGCTTTATTCTTGTCCTCCTGGAAGCAAAGCCAACAATCAGACTGCTGTCTGTTACATATCTGCTTGCTGTCTCCTTCATGTAGGAGAGGAAACAGATAACCAGGGTTTTGTAACTTAGCACTCATCTGCAAGGCAGCATTTAAGACCAAGCATCATGGTTCACAGTACTTTTCTGCAGATCTGATTAAATTGTGGGTAGTTTGCTGGTCTAACTGTAGCAGTGAGGACTGCAATGAGTTACAATTTGTGATCAACATAGCTGTGCTGGCAAAAGCTCCTCATGCAGACAACACGGGAGTGAAGCTAATCAAGTCCTGAGCGAGGCAGGAACAAGCTACAATGGTGCAGAAGTTATTGCTCCGCTGGGAGCCCTTTGTTGACAGTTACTTGTCGAGCTTGTTAGCACAGCCCTGCTAGCAAAATCCAGCCTTGGCTACTGCCTCCCCACTAAACCTTGATATTTGAAGAAATGCAAAGGTTGTTTGCAGGAATGAAGTGCAACCCACGTTGCTTGCACAGAACTTGGGTTGCTGTGCATGTACCCAAGTGCTACTGTGGAAAAGCTGTGTCAGTTCATGCCCAGGAAAGTGCTTTCATATCACAAGGATGGGGATACCCTTCATTGATAAAACGGCCATTCCCTTCAAGAGGCACCTCAGATCTTACACAGACACTTTCCAAGACATATGGCACATTTGAGGAGAAGTAGGGGACAGATCTCTTGCTTATGCCTCAAATGCTTTAATGTAGGCATAAAAGCTGAAAACAATCCTGGCTAGATACAGAGAAAGAGAAGCCTGTTCCACAAAGCACACATGACCAATGCAGCAATACATATCTAGATTTGCAGAGCTCCTGAGAAAATCAGCCGTCCTTTCCAGTCACCAGAACTACTGCCTTTTTACTCTTCTCTTGGAGTCCTGCCAAGCAATAATGAGAAGAAATACCCAGCTTTCATTTGTTATATATCTCTCCCTTCATAGTGACAGAGAGTAGTGCATAGGTATAGTCAGGATCTGTCTCAATGGGTTCCTGATGTTGAGTGATAGGGTGTAAAATCAATCCCATGCTCCTAAAACAGGGACTGGCTTTTCAATTTTCAATACAACTGCCACTATCCACTTTGCTACCATAGCTTGGGTTGTGATGGAATGCTGAGATGTGTCCTACACACAACCTTGTCCGTGCTTTTACAAAGACTGGCATTTGTTACTGCAAACCAGGTGGCTTTGCTCACATGCAAGAGCAACATTCAGACCACACAGGCAAGTCTACTGATACTTATCTGCTGGAAACAAGGAGGCAGAACCATGGGATCTGCCAGCTTTTCTTACAAACTGCCACTGAGCACATTCTCACCCTCAGAGTAAAAGCTATCAGAGCTTTGGTTTTACCCTGACCAATATGGGAGAAGAAAGAGAAATAAAACAGAGACTACAGGGAATTCAAAGGAGTGGAAAAACCATGCTACATCAGCAAGAGAGCAACTTTATGGACTTCACAGCTACAGAAGTTCACGAGTCAAATGCTACCACTAGATTTTCAAATGAGGCAAGTAATTGCATTAGCATTAATAGTGTAGAAATTATGCAAGCTACAACAAGGGTGATTATGCCTCAAGCTTTAGGCCATAAACTGCCTAATGACAAGAAAAAAAATCCTTCCTTTCCCATAGCATCCAGCACTGCAACGTTGCATGCAGAATCCACCTCCTCTCTGGACCTCCACTCTGGGGCTGGAGCCCCATAGGACACCAAATGGGGCAGAGCCACGGGCTAGGCTGGTCTAAGAGTTCTGCAGCTGCTTTGTTTGAAGATCAGGCTGAGCAGAGGTAGAACATGCATTGCAGTCTCATGCAAAAATGTCTCGTGCAAAACAAAAGCAAAAGATGCAAGCACTCCCTTAAGCCTGTCTTAGTTTCTGGCAGCTCCTCTTTGCAATCAAATCCTTAAACCCCAAAGAGCCACAAGACAAAAATATTGGAAGAAACAAGTTGTAAAGTCAAAACAACTTATGCACTGAGCAGTTCTGTCTTCAGTGCTCCAGGCCAGACATTTACACAGTGACCCTTTTGCCCCCTCCCAAAATTAGCATGTCTTTGCAGAGGTCCAAGCCAAGCCAGTCTCAGCTGCGCTGAGCACTTCCTAAACTGGGAACTCTTTCCTGGGCTGATTCTCAGCACCTCTGGCAAGGACTGAACTAAAAAAATCCTCTGTTGCTTATTGTCTTTCAGAGAATCATCTTAATTACAGGATGGAGTGTGCCACAGCTGGGGAATAACACAGAAAGTTATGACGCTGCTTCCACAACACTTTTTTCTTCAGAAAACCTCAAGCTTTGGTAGTAGTGTAATTCAGATGTAGAGCTGAAGTTTGGCCATTCCCACAGTGGGCAGGGGATGCAGCTGGGGTCTCCAGGCATGTAGTCTAGTTTGAACACCAAAGGGTTGCAAAAAGTAACACCAAATGCCTCTTAAGAGCAATGAGCTGTGGTAAGAACAAACTTTCAGCTTCAATGGAGATTTGCTAAGAACTGGCAACTCCAGGCAATTTACTGGTGTGGTTGCCAGTAAGGTATTTGTAAAGAGCAGATATCAGGGCTGTAAAATGAGTCGTGCTAATGCTTCACTAAAGAACATATCTAATGTGGAACAGATTGTCCTGTCCATAAAACACGTGAGTCTGGTGCTATCTAATGTCTTACACTTATGGCCCAAAGCAATGTTCAGGTCTGTTGAAATGCATACCCAGGCTGCAGGGGGCCCTGCAGACCCTTTGTGTTTTACTGTTGTAGAAAGGAGGAGCATTTATCTTTACCAGTTACTGCAAGATCTCATGGGACTGTAATAAGTGTCCTCAGGGAATGCACAGCTTTCTAGCTCTTTGCCTTTTGGTTGTTCTTTAAAGACATTACGTGGGGTTGAGTTTTAGCCAAGTGTGTGTGAGGAAATCTCCTGCTGCTGCCAGGCCAGGATGCTGCCTGGATCACTGATCCAAATATTCCCTTCTTCCAGCCTTAAACACTTGCATCTTTTGATTCCCAAACCACACCAGTTCAGTGCTCAGGAAATGGGCTCCATGACTGTACCTTGTGGGACAGCACCATGCTACCATGAAAATCGTGCCAGCAGTTAACTGTATCCAGACCAGGCAAGGTGCCCAGCTTTGGGAGACTACTTCTGCAGCTAGGCCAAGGCAGAAAGCCTTGCTCACAGCTAGCTGCAGCACTCAGCACCAGATGTTTCCTCAGCATAGCACTCAATGTTCAAAGATCTGCATCAAGATTTAATGTGGGGAGGAATAAATTCAAGAATTTGCAAAGGGTCTTTTATAACAGCTAAGATATTTTGCTCTAGATCTTGAAAAAGGAGTCAGAGAGCATGCTTCAGTCTGGGGAACATAAAAGCTCACCTTTGTGTGTTGAGTTCTTGGTCCTAGACCATGGTCTCACTAGAGAAAGCATAGTTAAGAGTGAAGGACCTCAAAGGAAGCAATTTGGGAAGCTGAAGTGTGTGAAGGACAGAAAAAAAAAGAGCAGCCAAAGCTAATATTCAGCACTGGGTTGGCAAGAGGAATGGATATTGGAAACAGAAGGGTGAGCTCTGTCTGTCTCATTTGACAGCCGTTTAGAGACATACATCCCCAGCCCTTGCTCATGCCAAACCTTAGCTCAGGGAGGCTGTAAATCATCAGTGTGTTCTCCTGAAAACCTGTAACAGGGAATGAGAGAAAGGAAGAAGGCCAGATCCCAACAGTGGGACTTGAAGCAGCCATTAGTCACCCACAGGAACACACAACAGCTTTTGGAACAGTAGGACAGGCAGATACAAGCAGAATCCTAGAACCATTTTGGTTGGAAGAGACCTTTAAGATCACTGAGTCCAGCCTTTGGAACACAAATAGATATGAAGTAGGAATAGAGAGACATTTTTAAGTTACTTACTCGGGAACCTCTCTTGCCAGGTGGTCCTGGTAAGCCTGGCAGGCCTGGTGGACCCTAGAAAAATAAAAATAAGCTTTAAAGACAGTTCTATAACAGGATGATGCCCCTGACAGTGTTTCAGACAGACTCATAATACAATAATTTGGAAAAGACCTGAGAAGAAGGGCCAGTTATAACACCACAGCCAGAATTTCCCTTCAACTTACGCTATTGCACAACAACATCTGCAGAAGCATATATTTCCATAGAGCAGACACAAAGTTCACATCTTTCTGCTGTGTACCACATTTCCATGATCACAGCTGTGTTTCATGCTTCCACTTTCCTGGACTTGTGCTGTAACACAGGGGTAATATAACTGTCTCTCAGCTTTGGAGATTCCTGCTACGTGCTACCACACAACAGAAGCAATGTGTTAGCACCTTGGCGAGGGAAGAGCATTGTGTGTTGTAATATATGTCAGCTGAGGATGTAGAGTTCTTGGTATTGTAGGTTCTTACATGAATTACAACATAATTGCATCCCAGCACTTCATATTTTAAAGCTCTGTGCTATGAAATGTAATTGAATTGGTGTCAGTGTTGGAAATTCTTATACACGGCTCTGTAACATAGGAGAGGTCAACTCATACATGTCAGAGCAATAGTGGGGGTTCTTGGAAGATGATGAGAACAAAGTGGAGATATCAGACAGCCAGCTGTGCACTGATCTGAAACAGGTTAGGAAAAAATACTTAACTAATGAGGTTTGAACTCCTTTGAATTTATTCATATCTTTATTCCTTTCTTTCAATGGACTGGAGAGTTCAGATTTCTGGAGAGCCATTTGCAACTCCTAATAACTCCTTGAAACAAACTTCTTTTCCTCCAAGACAAACATGTCTAACAAGAATAACTGGTAATTAAAGCATCTCCCAGAGGATTTATATTCTAGTAGCTTGTTAAAAAAGACAAGTTTTCATTGCATCCAGGAGAGAGAGATCCAGGGCAGTAGACTGAAGGATATCTGGAAGGCAGCCTGAGCTCTCCAGCTGTGTGATGGACTCCTGCAGGTCCCAGGAGCAATGCTCCGTGGGGAAGGTGAGTATATGGCATTGAGCAGATGCAACATGAGCCCTGTGGCCGCTCTCAGGTCCCAACACAGCTTCGCTCCGTTCCCATTGGGTCATCTCAGTAGGCCCTCACATGCTCCATTGCCCCAAGCTGCAAGGCTGTTGCTGCTGAAGGATTGCCAGGCAGAACTGCTCAGGTTCTGCAGTGTATTACTGGCTCTGAGGAAGAGTGAGAAGTTCATGACCTCTAATGCAGTTTTCAGGAGTTGTCAAGTGTGTGACTGAGTAACAAAAGTAAACCCTGGAGATCCCTACTCTAAATCTCATGCCCAGGGTAAGTTTTTGAACAGAGAAAATTTTCCTGAAGCATACAGGTAACTGATGAATAAATACTCCCCTAATATTCCCGAGCTTCCTATACATAAGCAGCAAATCAATTTGTACAAAAGTGATCTCTTAAAAAGGACATCCAGCCAAACTTTGTACAGAAGGAAAAAATCAGGGGAGGATTAAGCAAAGCCCAGGGTAGGTCTCTGTGCTACTATTTGTCAGGACAATGTATGAACCATACCTTCTTTTTTCCACTGCATTTTTTTTCTATCTGTAGCATGTGTGACAGGAAAAGGATTGATTTAAAAGTCTGAGAGCCTACACAGCATAGAATAGTTAATGTCCTACACTGAGACACACAGGGATGGACTTCTACCACTGTATAACGCACTGCTCCTACCCAGCACCACTGCCTGTCCTGAAGATCTCCAGCCCCTATAGCCTGGGACACTCCAACTGACCCCTTTGCAAGTTGCTTATTGCTGGTTGACACAGTATTACTGGTCCTTGTATTAACAACCCTCATTGATACAGCTGACCCTTATTTTGGCAATATACACAGCATTTTAACCTGCCATTATGCCAGCTCAGGGCCCCATGCATAATGCAATTATACAGCTGTGCAATAGACTCATGATTGTTGGTTTTTTTAAGCCTCATGTATAATTGTGCTCCAGAATCCAAGCTTTTATTAAAAAAATCCCCTTGCCCTTTTAGTTGGGAAGATAACTATCAAAACATGAATCCAATGCAACGGATGCAGTGATGGTTAATAGTGTTTATCAAAGACTAAATTAAGTCCTTAATCTCCTCTCCATCAAAACCCATCCCATTCACTCCTAGAAGAAGTAAAAGAGAAGATGAAACTGTTGAGAACTGTGTTCCCTATGTACCAAAAATGAGATGACCTTTCCTACTTTCCTGCAAACAGCAGCTGCAGTTGTACTTGGCCACTTGAGTAATAACCTCCTCCAAAAATGTGGGCTGTTCAGAATAAATGGCAGCTAACATAAAATTGAGGAGAGAGTTAATACCTGCACTAGAGTGGGAATATTGAGTAAAGTGAAAGGTATCAAGCTGGAACAACACAGAAAGAGTAGTATGTAATTCAAGATACTAGCCACTATGGTAATTGTGACCACATATACATTAGAAGCAAACCAAGGTTGAAGAGGACTGTGGTAGATAGATGAACATGAGTTGCTATGAAATATGACATACTACAAGACCACCTTCTAGCTTCTCACATGGTTCCTTGGCCCTTGGATTAGACATGTACTATGAGTCATTTCTCTTTTGCCACATACATATACTTCTGGATCATCCAGTGGAAGTTCTCAAATGTGAGGCCTACGCCTGACAACTGGATTTGCCTAGGGAGTGCAATACTAAAATACAAAGCAAAATGCACATCCAGAGAGGCAGCCAGAGAGGAATAAGACTGGATCAGGGCCCAGCTACTTACAGATGATGGATTCAGTCCCATTTAGAACATAAGGCTCCAAGACATGGAGAGTAAGAGGTGTCTATCAATGAGCCATCACACAGTTTATAGGATCATGGAATTGCTTTTGTTGGAAAAGCCCTTGAAGCTGCTGCAGTCCCAGCCCTCCCCGCACCGTGCCCCATCCACCACTAACCCCTGGCCCTCAGCACCTCAGCTCCAGGGCTTTGGGATCCCTCCAGGGCTGGGGACACCCCAGCTCCCTGGGCAGCCTGGCACAGGGGCTGACAACCCTCTCACGGAAAAAGTTCTGCCTCATCTCCAATCTAAACCTCCCCTGGAGCAATTTGAGACCATTTCTTCCTGTCTTATGACTCCTTACTTGGGAGATCCAAGTAGATAGGACCCATTTGAGGCAGTCATAAAGAGTGCTCATGTCTCCCCTCAGCCTCATCTTCTCCAGGCTAAACATCCTCAGCTGCTCCTCATAAGACTTGTTCTCCAGACCCTTCATCAGCTTCACCAGTTGCTAAGAGTCAGCCTGGAGGTAGCACCCCTGTAGTCCTTACACTCACCAGTGAAAACTTCACCCTTACCCACATTGCAGGGGTGCAAGGAAGAGTTAAATTACCTCACAGAGCCTGTATGGACCGTTCCATTATACCCTTGAAAGCATCCCTGGGGAATGCCATAGGAAGCAGTGGGAAGTGCTCTGAGAAGCTGGAAGGTTTCTGTTTCCTGGCAGCTGGAGGAAGGTGTCACATCTCCCACTGCACAGAAACCTCACGAGATTGCAAAGCTGACAGCTTCCTGCAGCAAGCTACTGTTCCTAGCACTTGGGCTCTTGTCTCCCTGGCTTCTTGCCTACTCCCTTCTGCAAACTGATGGCAGAGAACACACGCCCTGTTATCACACAGAGTAAAATCAGAGATCAAGGAGAAACATACCAGAAGCAGATACTCTCTCTTCTCAAGCCAAACAGCTGAATTGTTAACCAGCCTGAACAGTTCTGTGAAGCAGCTAATGGCAGCCACATAAAAGTTTAACCCTTCTCAGTTTCCCACGGTAGCATTAGCAACGACGACTGATCCCACCAAATGATTATAGGATTTATTCTAAGCTGCTGCTGGGAAACTTCCTGGCGCAAAAGGGACTTTTTTCTCTTAGCTTTTTGAGCTTCAAATTTCAAATAGAAAATTAAGCTAAGTTGTCTGAAAGGGAAATACATCAGACCCTGAGGACAAGAGAAATCTCACCATTTCCTCTTGCTGCTGAGATCAGCTAATTTATACCTCTGTCTCTCCCACATCACGACCCTCCTCACACTGCTTCCTCTGCCTGCAGCAATGCCACTGGGAGCTAGGTGCCTTCAGATCTCTAAAACTGAGCATGGCTGAACTTGTTCTGAGAGGGCTTCAAGAAAAGCATAATCAGTACAGGAGCTGGTGCCGCTGATTTGGGAAAACAACTCACTGCCTTTTGAATGACTGCTGAATCAACTTGCTCAGATGGCAAAGTATTCCTGGAATCGTTTCTCCAGGAGCAAGCACTCAGCACAGTTGCAACTAGCCAACAGTTCAGCTCATATTCCAATGCACCCAGGGACTGATACATTTTACAGCCTCTCCCATGTTCTTCTGCCTCCCCTGCTCTGTCCCTGCTCAGCATTAGAGGCACAGTTCTCCTTTATCTCAGAAACGGTTGTGTTTCAGAGGTGGGCATCCACCATAAAGACTGAAGAGAGAATATTCTTCTTTCTGAGATGCTAATGCATGTGGTAAAACCAACTTGAAAGGGAGTTAATACATCAAAAGCTTCTCACTTTGGCATCAAGTTCTGAGCAATGACGTTGCCCCTGCAGATAAAGAACCTGTCTTGTTTTCTTCCTGGAGGAGGTGGAGGCATATTTCATATGTAAAGCCACCACCACAAACCCACCGTTTAGTCTTGTATGTCTGGAAAGCATCTGCATGGAGAGGCTGAGCAGCTACAGGGGCAGCTCTAGAATTAAAAATCCCCTGCTCAGGAGAACGGAAGAGGAGGATATTTAATCTTTACAAGACAATATCAGCCTCTCTTCACCTCACTGTCCTTCCCAGGCACTGCACAGAGAGGAAGACGGGACCTAAACTAAAACCCAGCTTGAAGTGCTGCCTATAACAAATCGGTGTGTTTTCTCAGGAAGAAGAAATCCAGCCCTTTGGTTACTTTCTTCTCCAAGGCAAGCTTATCATATTAAATATGAACACATCTGGGTTTTAAAAGAAAAAACCCTCATAATTCTGGCAGGAGCTGGGCTGCTGGTGGCAAGCCAGTCTTGTAATACGATTTCCGCAATAGACACAGATGTTTATTCTGGGTCTGTACAACACCTATCACGGAAAAGTCCTTGTCCACAACTGGATTCCTAATAGAGTGGCAGCACAATACATAACAAAATATTAGTATTCCAGCTTGATGAAAGCAGCTTTTCAATAGGGACATTTCAGGAACATTCTCTGCATGGGATGCTTCAGACTCTTGAGCAATCTCAGACCTTGGAAGGAAGTCTGAAGGGGTGTTACAAAACAAAGGGATTCCATACTCTGTCACTCACCTTCTATTTTTAAAGATCTATAAGAATACCTGTATATATTTACACAACACATCCCTATGTCCTTTGCAGTGCATTTATCTCAGTCACACTTTCAACTACTGCTTTTCAAAATGAACTTTGTTTCACTCAAATAGAGCTGCCTGATACTTAGTCATTTGCCTGCAAAAAAACTTCCCTTTGGGGATAGTTCTGGATAAATTAGCAAAAAAGTTATGATCCAACTATGTGAGTGAGGTTGAAGCTTTTCCCATGTATTATACAAAGCATGCAATCTCTCTCTTTTTTTTTGTTAATATGACTCATTCATTAAGAGACATTCAAACACATTGTGTGTTCCCTAATTTATCATAGGCTGTCAGCTTGAGTAGCCTTTTCTGGTATAAGGAAGACTAGGAATAGGCACTTCATATTTTATCAGCATTCCCAATCACCTCTCTCTCCCCTACCCACTGATTGAATTGGCAGGGATTGCTGCTTTATGAGAGAAGCTGGGCTCCAAGACAAACTGCTCACGCAGAAGATGGCAGCTGGAGCAGTCTAGACTGGGGACGCGCTCAGAAACACATCTGCCTTTGAAAGGAGAAGGCTGCCTGCCAGAGCCATGCCTCACCTCTGCCTGGGCCACTGCCACTAGGCTGCAAACCTGGGGCTCCTGTCTTTGCCCCACACTGCCTGCCCAAGGACTCCTTCAAATCCGATTCTCTAGGAGTCGTTTGGAACATGCTCCCTCCTCCTTCCCCTCCCTGCTCCTTTTGTGTTACTTAGTGCCTCCACAGTCTCAGTGAACTCACTCTGCTCTTCTGCACTTTCAGCATCAGGTATGGTTTTCTTGCTCTAAAAATAGCTCTCTGACACTCATCAAAAGAGTAAATACAATGATTTATCTTTAAGGACCAAAAAGCTATGGAATTAGAGGCTTCTTATATAGGACAAGGAAGGTCCTATTTGGAGTAAACTGAGAAAAAACAGATAGACCCCAATTGCACCAGGGCAATGAAAGTGCTGCAGCTTTACCACATTACACAGAGCATGTGCATCTCAGCAGGCAGTACTGATGGTCAGAGCTACAGCCCCCAGACCTCCCCATCAACCTTGCTGCAGGTAATCAAATGGTACCCCTCCACTGAAGGGTTCAATCACCTACCACACCATGGCCCTGCAAGGGTCGAAGGGCTTCACATGCTGGCAAAAAAATGCTTGGTTTTGAATAGATATTTCTCTTTTGTGGATGCCCAAGCCTCTCGCAGCCGTGTGCCGGGGTCATGCTGCTCTGCAGGCTGAGCGCAGGCCTGCTTGGCCCTGTGCAGGGCTGGGAATGAAGCTCAGCAGAGGTGCTGCAGGCAGCCATGGGGATGATTCAGAGGGATGTTTGCCAGCTGCTGAGTCAGTGCTGCCTTACTGACTTAGCATCATGTTTGGGTGTTCTTTTTGCTATTTCCCCCCCTCCAAAAGAAACGTAGAGCTGAGATCCCACATGCTTGTGGTTATTAATGGTTCCCAAGAAATTTTTCTTTTTTAAGAGCATATCCTCCTTCCTGCTCTGGGTTTGCCCAGCAAACCCAACATTCCTGAGGAATTAATGCTGTGCCATTAGTTGCATGTGGGATGCAGCGTCTCCATTTCCTGTTGCGCAGCACTGTGATGGTCTTTCAGGACACATTAATCTATGAAGGATGCTGCCTTTTATTGCTTGGTGAACAAAACCTTTTAGCCCCTTGCCTGCACTCCTCTAAGCATGTGGACACCTTCCTCAGTTGTGGGGACGAGGCCCTTCTGCACAGCTAGGATTATACCACAGTTATTTTGGTAGCATTCACAAAGCCAGAACTGAACCACGGCTGTCATTCATGGCCTGATTTTGGGATGATCGGGATAAAAGATGGTCCTTTGCTCTAAGTGGAGGCTGGACAGGCTGGGGACTGCTGACTACCATTCTATCCTTGCCCATAAGTCATTGCCACAGTGGCCTCAATCCTTGTTGAAAAGGTAGAATGCAGTTTCCGTGTACACAGCTCTCTGGCCGGAGTAACAATCTTCTTGAAGAGACCTTGTGTGAAGCAATACAGCTGGGAAAACTAATCAATCATCTTATCCTTCCATCCGTGTGCCAGACCCTATGAATGACGTTCCCAGCCCACAACCTGCCCTGTGGAGGGAAAGCGCTGGGCTGCGATATCACACAGCAGAGCAGGAAGGGCTGTACTGACCTCATCTGAAACGTCTGCCCAACAGCAACAGGACGGTGCCAGGTGATTACTCAAGCATGGAGCATTTATCAGCACTTGTTCTGAAACATGCTTGTCTGGCCATAGAAGTGCTACATTAATTTTTCAATATGTCATCTCCATTCCAGTCTTTTCTCCTCTTTCCCTTCCCACGTCAGAGACATCCAACAAAGTATGGTAGAGAGATCTTCGAGTGAGTCAGGAGCTATCAAGCACCACACAGCAGCCAGCTCCAACCAAGACATAACCTTTCCCTTCCCAAGTACTAACTTTGTTTCCAGCAGTCACAAAGGATAAGGCCAGACAGAGCCTCAAAGTATTCTCCTTTCCCTTAGTTCTGGACTCTAGTTTTTCTCAGACAGGATGGAAAAATCCCGCCACCTCGTCCCTCAGCCCTCCACAGCCTGAACCGGTTTCTTTGCTATGAATCACAAGCTGAGAGGGATTTTCCACTCTAGTTCAATAATAAGCTCTTCACATTAGAGGGGAAAATAGGGGCTTGGAACTTGATTACCCTTATGACACTTGCAGGGCAAGAAGGTAGAAAAGACCAAGATTTCATTGGGCTCAGAAGTCACAATTGCTGATTTTTTCCTCCATGAAACACAGAAGACTGCCCAAAGATAAAATCCCTGAGACTTATTTTGTCTACTCATGAATTTAACAAAACTTTCCAAATAGAAAGACTCCATCAGGGATGCCTGCCTGTAAAGTCAGGCAGAAGTACAGAGCCGCCTGTGCTGCATCCCCTGCCCTGGGCAGCATCTTCATCAGCAATGGGAACCTTTAAACAGAACTCCATGAACAGAAACCTCTCTTTGAACTGAAACCTTCATGACTCCTCCTCACCCAAATTACAAGGTGAGAAATCACCACACTGTTTCCAAACGACAGGCAGGAAATGCAGACCATTGAGGGCTTAGGGACACACAGCCATTGCACTTTAGGTTTTACCTGCAACAATACACAGCACATCTGCAGACACAAGTGCTGTTGACTGTGTTTCTTAAACCACTTTCAGTATTTCCACTGTAAATCCTTCTTCCACTATTTTAAGAAGTCAGCTGTAAAAATTTGCTCTAGGCTGGAACTTGGCAACCAAAGACTCTGTCTGGGAGAGACTCATTTTACATGTACAACCCCTTCTCATATACACAATATAGCAAAAGCCTTGGGTTGGAACACGAAGTTGGCCAATTAAAAGATGCTGTTTGCATTATTGCATTTAAAAAACTGAAAAAAAGCAGCTAGCAGACAATTAGTGTGGCCTGACTGCTTTTAGCATTACAAAATGTGTATATACTTTTATGATGGCCAAGATATACACCCTGAGAGTGGTTATTGTGTGTGGAATGCAGTAGTTAAATTTATAAAGGAAACTCTTTACACGTTTTAAGTGAGAGCTCTGAGCAACAGAGAAATAAATTAACTTACACCACAAAAATAGAAGAGAGCTTGTTTAAAAAAAAATCCTGAAGCAATGTCTGTACTTGCATTTTCTGAACAAGGGCACTTTTCTGGAAATGTGAATTTCAGGTAGAAAACAGATAATTAACCAGTATTAAGAAACAGTTAATTTGTGACATATTTTTGAAGCACTCTGGTTTTCTTTGGAAGGCAATTGGCAGTCCTGACCTCTTGGCCCTGAGAAAAAACAGGAGTGTGGAACTGAGCCCCAGCCTTTTAACCATCAACTTGTAGGAAGGAAGGTGGGGATTCTCCCCCCTCCCCCCCTTTTTTGTCTTTTCTTAAATCTAACATTAAGCAGCAACTTTAATCACACAATTTAAGGGGCATCCACTGTCACAGAGCCCTGGAGTTTACACAGAGGTATATGCTAAAATTGCCATGATCAGTAATGTTATAGTGCTTGGCTGCTATTCCAAGTTGTCACACCCTTCTAAGCTTTATACAAACCCTTGTAGGTTATGGTCTGAGCTGTGACCAGGAACAGTTAGCATTAAGAGCTTGAACTTACCTGAGGTCCTCTCTCTCCTTTCACTCCTGGATATCCCAGTAAAAAAGGAAATGGAGTAGGTCCAAGGAGGTCAAAGATTTGATATCCATCAGTCGCCGCCGGGGTTGTGAGGTTGAAGGCCTGTGCCCTGGCTCTGGAGACGGGACGGGCAGACCCCAGGGGTGGTTTGGTGTACACCAGAGGGATGTTACTGGGATCCACTTTTCTGGTGGGGGACGGCATGTGCTTCTTTGGAATGGGCCCGTTGCTTGGGTTCTCCGGGGTTTGCTTTAGGGTGACAACGTGGACATTGCTGGTTGTGTTATCAGTCATCCTCCTCACTGGCTTCAGGGTACTGGGTGCTTCAGAGGGCTCAGTGGTGGGTTTTTGGTCGATTTTCTTTTTGGTCTCTTGCTTGGACTCCTTCCTGTTGGCCATGGTGGGGCTCTGGGTTGTTGCTCTGGGTGGTACCTTTTTGGCAGTGGGAAGGGGAGTTTTCTCCGTGCGTGTGCTGGGAGTGGGCCGAGACACCCTGAGGCTCGTCACCGTCCCCCGAAGGACTGAATGGGTGGGTGGCTGTCTTTCGGTACTCAATGGAACAGGAGATGGGGCCACTGTGACTTTTGTGGCTTTGGTTGTCAGTCTTGGCAGTGAAGGTGGGGATGATGCCAATGCAACAGCTGTTGCACCTGAACCTCGAGCCTTGAGGGGTGCAGTGACCCTGCCAAACTCCAAGGATGGGGCAGCAGTGGTCAGGTTTCTCAGACCCTGCAGCGAGGGCTCCATGTGGTGTAGGGTACTCAGGGAGGCACTGGGATCCCTGGGCAGGAGGGGGATGAGGGGGGGAAGGTTTGGCCGGTAGGTATCTGCTTGCCTGCACTGTTTTTTCAGGTATTTACAGTAATGATGAGCTGCCTTGGCGGAAGGATAAATATCAAACTGGCAGATAGCTCCTTCAAACTGCACGGAGTGCTGGTTTATCTTCCCAAAGAGGAAAGATCCATGTGGATCCAATGCCTCGTCCTTTTTAAAATGCAAATCCGCATGTACTCTGCGCTTCCCACAAGAAGTAAATAAAGTGACTGTCTGGCCACGGATATTGATGGCCAGATTGTGCCACTGGCCATCGTGGACATTGTAATCAAAATATACAGAGCGCTTGTGGCCCACATATACTATGATCTTCCCAGGCACAAACTGGACCCCCAGTTGCAGTTTTTTCTTTTTGCTCTTGACAGCAAAGAGAAAAGCACTGTTGATGCGGTGGGAGCAGAGGCTCAGCACTAAGAGCAGGTCAGTGCTGGAGCTTGCAGGGAGGATGGTGCTGACTGGTGCTTCAACACGTGCTCGCTGAGTGAAGATGACCCCTGATTTGAAAGGAATGACTCCTTGAGGAACTGTACGTGATGAGGACCATCCGCCTGATGGCCTTTTCCCTGACAGGCCCAGTCTTTGAAGAACATCCACATCTGAAAGGGAAGCACAAAGAAAATGTGAGGTGTTGGGCAACCCAAGGGCTGGATGGGTATTGGGAGGCTCAAACCAGTCCATGCAAAAAAGCAACAGGATGCAGGAAACCCAAACCATTCTCTCACATAAATGTATTCAAATGATTGGAGAGCAGGTAGCTCTTCACATGTCATGTCAGGAGCAGTGTGTGCTCAACATGATCACCAGCAAAAGCCAGAATGCATCAGCTCCACAGTGGATCTGTCTAGCTATCCCATTTCACCACAGTACAGCTCCACATGTTCTGGAGGGAACTGAGCTCACTACAAGGAAATTTCCCACTGAGCACCAATAGTCCACTTCTCTGGGATTTAATTCCGAGTACTGACCACACAGCTGGAAAGGAATTTGAACAACAGACTAAGCTGGGATTGCAAAATTTTATATCCCCAGAGGGCAAGTAACAGAACTTTCAAAGGGAGTAAAAGCCTTGTAGTATCTGTCTCTCTCCAAATTAGTAAGAAGCAGCTTTTGATCTCTGAGACTCAGGAGAGTTTAAGGAAGCAAAGGTGCCTCCCAGCATGAAAAAGTGCACCTAGATTTCACTGAACCACTTAAGGTTCTCAATAGCAGTACTTTTTCTTTCCCAGAGGATCATCTTACAGCCTTAAATTATTTTAATAGGTTGGAGGAACCAGATTTGGTTTATGAAGAGCTGAGAAAGTAGTTAAGGTTGCCACTGAGACTGCAGCATTTGTCACCTAGGGTCTAGCTGCCTTGCTCAAGACAGGAGAAGAGGGACTGATGTCCAGAGGCATCTATCTTTCTCCATCAACTCCACAAGAATACTTTAATGGACAGATATACAGAAACCTTTGGTCTCTGGCCCCAAGGTCTAACAGGAGTCACACACAGCTCAGAGTCCAAGGCAAATTAGCAGGCAACAGCAACCCAAACTGGAGCCAGCTGGCGGCAGTCTCGGCTGAAATACTTCGCTGGGGAAGACATCGAGGTCTATATGAGAAAAGCCTGGAAAGGTAAATCTACCCAGACCTGAAAGAGATGCTCTTGCACCCAGAAGCTTGTTCTCTTACTCCAACTTGAACATTTGGTTTAATAAAAATGTTACCTACGTGGTACAGACCGATAAAGATAAGGCTATAATGATTACCACTGTTGAAAATGAGTGAGGGTGACTGTAATTCCTTCCCTCTTCCCTGCCCAGATGCAATCCTCATTACTCAATGATCAGCTAACTCTTGTATTTAAGCGGCCTTTGGGGAAGCTAGCCTGGGCTGTATAATCCAAATGCTGACTTTGCCAGGTAAGAATTGAATGATCAGAAATGCAGCAGTGTCAATCATGGCCGTACCTCAGATAACACCATGGAACTGCAGCTTTCCTAGATTAAAAGGGAAAGTAAATCAAAGGTTTTCCAAAGGAAAAAAAAACTCCATCTCTAAAGGGGCCTTGGAATTTTGCTTTTTCACCCTTAACTATTAAATATTCAGCACAATACCCAATATTTGGAGGACTGGCACTTAAAAGAGATCCTCAGTGTTGGCCAGAAGGGTTGTAAACTCAAGCCAGTCTGAGGCCTGTAACGTTGCTGGCCAGGAAGGGAGGAGAGTAATGAGAAAACCTCTGTTCCTTGACTTTGGCAACAACTCTAGCCATTTTTGTATTTAAGAACAAGTCAATCAATATTTACTTTGTCTGAGCTCTGTTTTATTCCCATTTCCATTTTTTTAAGGCAGCTTAAATTATTTTCTAGCAGATACTACCCTGGAGAAGATGCATTAGATGAGAAAGGGGATGGAAATCTTCCCACTCTATGCAGAGAAGATAATTCACTTCACAGCATGTGCAAGTGTTAATATTGGTACTTCTCCTATACTATGGAATCCTTGGGCTCCCACTGTTTTCCATCTGTATTGCCCAACAGGGCTGTCCCTCAGCATAGCAAATGTAGACTCTTCCCCTTTCTGCATTGGGGGAATCACTGCAGTATCTTCCTGCTGGATAATCTCCAGAGCCTGTGAAATAGAAAAGGCCAAAGCCTGGCTTTAGCAAAGTCAAGTGGGACCCTTGCCATAGACTTCAAAGGCATCAGGATTTAGCCCTAAGGAAATAAATTTACCTCTTAAATGAGGAGCTAGACTCCATCTTTCAATTTCTACATGCATTTTAGATTTTCTCCCAAAGACAGACATTAACGTGTCTCTACCAGGCAGAGACGCTTTATAGTCCAGGAGCTGTTCATTTGGTAGGTTCTCTGCAAAGATGTAAGGATGCTTCCCTGCTCAGAGGAGGCCACTGCTGTTTGCAACACCAATCCAACTGCCTTGTTAGCAACTGCATCCAACAGTGCTTAAGAAAAAGGAAAAAGAGCACAACCCAACCACTCCTTTCCCTCAAAACACACTAAGGTAGGGCCAAATTCTAGATGCCTACGCAAAACCTGATTAAAAGAGACCTCATGCAGGACATGTATGTGGATTTTCCAGCACCAGGTCCAGACACATAGCTCAGGACTCCTGTGCACCCAGCCTGCCTGCCTCACCATCCCATGCCAGCTTCCCTGGGTTGGTGGGGCACATCCCCTGGGATGACAAGATGTCATTCACTAACGTAAAACACAAGGTAATTTTGGCTTCCTTAAGCAGCTCCAAGTTTAGCAAAGCATTTTTTTCCCCCCTTCAAAGTTTTTCCTCTGTAGATTTTTCCATCAAAACACATTATTTAAAAAACCATTCACTTAGGGCTGCCTGGTCCCAGGTGTCTTGAAGCTGGTTACAACATTCTGTAGCGGCATTTGAACGACTGGGAAAAAACTTTTCTAGCTGAAATGAGATGGATGAAGACTCCTGAACAAACAGAACAAACAAATGATCATCTGTGAAAGAGGGGATAAAATGTTTTACTGCTCTCCTTCTCATCTCTTTCTTCCCCCCCCCCCCCCGCCCCGTCCTTTTCCCACATAAAAAAGCTTTATAAGAAAAGAAGCCAAAAGCCAGGAGAGAAATAACTTGCAGCTTCCTAGATTCCAGTAGCTGAGTTGTGATGCCCACAGCTAAAATTGGTGTGAATAAACACTACATTTCCAAAAGTTGCTGCCCAGACCCTTAGTCAATGCACATCAGATGAAGTCACTAATCTCATGATCTTTTGCATTTATAACACTGATGGAACACTCATCCTCTGCATTCTCTGATTTTCCAGGGTGCAAGAAGACCCCTAAGCCTTATACTAATAGCTACAGTGTTGTCAAAAGCCCACAGCATTGGCTTAATTTCATCCTCACACAGAATAAGACTTCAAACAAGGCCTTATTGCTTTTGTAAATCTCATGTTGGAAAATACTGAGTGATCATACAATCTCAAGTCACCACTGTGTCATTACATCCTTTGCTTCCTTGGAAGTTTTTTCTTTCTGGTACCAAGGAGAGCTTCTCTCTTATTCTGGGGAAATCAAGTAAGAATTTAAAAATGCTTTTATTACAGGGAAAACAAAAGGAGAGTCATCTACTCCACAAAGGTGTTGCAATAAGAGTGAAGCAAAATAGTTTCCTTTAGATTGACGGTAACAAAAGACACGGCACCATCCCTTAATTACCTTGGGAGTAAAATGATGGATAGAGATGAATCTAAACAGCATATTAAAATCTACTTGAAAAAAAGAGATGCCAAGACACAGTATTTGTTCTGCCTCTTTATGAGCTGACATAAAACTTGCTCTGAAAACTGCTTGACTCAGTAATTCAGCCAGATGTTCACCTCTTTTGCATTGAAGCAGAATTTGGAAAATATGACATTTTTCAGAATTGCTGATGGCAGGGATGTATTTTCTTTTTTTTTCCCCCCTGTAAAAAGTGCTCCATGGGCTGGCTTACAGCTGAGCATTGACCAACTTTCTAGTTTTCCTTCATGTTTTTGGAGACTAAGAGGAGAGCCCTGGAGCCTGCTAGTCCACTTTTTGTTGTCTGCTGATTGCAGAGGAAACTGTTCAGTTCCAGAATATACCTTTGTAAAGCACCCATGTGGAAGAGGTGCTGCTATTTTAAGAAGAGATGGCTCCTATACAAACAAATGTTGCAGGGATACTCAGCTCCCACTATCAGCTGTAAAAACTGATTGTTTTTATTATTGTTGTTGACTCTGAAGCTTTCATTATGGGATCTTTGTTGTACCCCAACATTTTGTCCTGTCCCCTGCAGTGCTAGGGAGAAAAGGTGTAAAGATGCGGTGAGGGTATATGACCACTCCCTATAGAATACTCTCCCTGAAGCACAGGGAATGAGCCAGACACAGACATTCTACTGTCAACCTGTGGGATTTTCTTCCTTAAATTTTCTTTTACTTTTAGATCTCACATCATTTCTTTATGCACAACATCCTATGTGCCTTCACAAGCATGATCACGTTGCATTCAAGACAAGGAACAATGCGCTTGCCAGAGACACTTAATTCCTTAATGCCCCAGCCTCAAGGGGCACTTTCCAAGAGCAGTTAAGTCCTAGCAAGTGCAGGTAGATGCCAGTGACATTTTAGACACACCAAAGTGCTTCATTCCCACCAGTTCCTCCAGACAGACAGGCACTTCTGAAAATCCTGTGAGGCACGTAATCACCTGTAAAAGCCTGGTTCCTTTGGCAGCTGTTAACTGTGTCCTTTGTGGCATTGGTGCTGCAATGATCAGCAATGAATGCATTTAATTCTGTGTACTATGCTCAGGCATTATTACATGATGGTAAAAAAAAATAGGATACCAAAGCACTTGGCTTTTACTTTGGTTGAAAGAGGAAAGCAAAAAAAAAAAAGTGTGATTTACCTTCAGAATTTCCCTGTGTGAATCCCAGGAACCAGGTAAAACATAATACAGTCCAGAGAAAGCAGAATCCCCTAAAATTATAAAAGAAGAAAAACATAATTAATTTCTACAATATTAGTAACAGAAACTAGCCCCTCCATTAAGGGTATTCTCCCTGATCACAGTCTAAGTGAAGTCAGTGACAGTGTCCATGTGTCTCTGGGAAACAGAGAACGGGTGCTCAGCAGAACAGCACTTGCTTCTGCCTGAGACCTCATTTTGATGTTTTAAGGTAATTTAAAGCCCACTGAATTCAGTGGAAGGTTTTCTCACTAGTATTAAGGGCTGCTGGTCAAGCCTGGAACAAGGACCTGACCAGTGTTTTGAGGTACCGAGTCAGCAGTTGCAGGTCAGCAAGCTACAGGTCAGCTACTGCTACTCTTTGTCATTCGCCCTGTCTACCACAGAACATCAGAAATGCAAAAAGATGGAGAAATAATTCAAAATTGGAAGATCAAAATACATTCCAGGAGTGCATGTCAGTGAGGACATGGGTAGAAAACAGGCTGATATGCAGTGACATGTCAGCTGCATCTCAGCAAACAAACTGGAAGTCCTATTGCTTTACTACATGCTTTAAAATATTCTAAACATACAAAATCCTACATGGATCTGTTTCTCTTTTTACACCCAGATGCAAAGATGGGGGCAGCTCCTACCTACCCAGAACCCTGTGCTGTTTCCAGTAATGACTTTCTCATTAGCTTGGTACAGCAGGAAATTTTAGAAAGTGTGAGAGCTGCAGCCTCCCAAGCACAGAGCTCCTGCAGACCCTTTCAAGCCTGAGAGGGAATTGGACAAGCACTTCCAGTTAGTTAAGTGCCACTGTAAACAGCAGCAGAGAGGAAAACTTTTACCAGAAAGGTAGCTGAAGCCACCCCTTCCCCCACAAAACTTCCTTGAGTTATAGCCAAGTAACGAACATAGGAAAGTCCTTGGTTAAGCTCACTTAAAACTGTCAGTGGAAAGTCTGAAGACTGAATTCCCTCGTCTTCTAGAGATGATAATTTAACAGCTTGATCAGCAAGAGCTGCTGCAGGAACAGAGACAAGAACGTAAACTACAGAAAAACCTCAGCCAGAAGAAAGCAGTGTGGGACATCCACAGGTTGTTCTTCATTTCAGCCAAGCCAGTGTGAACACTGGGATATGCAAAGCAATGCCAAAGTGCAGCTTGCTCCTCTCTTCACAGCTGGCACAGACAAACCATTTATCAAATGGGATTAGAGACCACTCTTCTCCTGCCATCGGGCCACAGCTTTAGCACAAGAAAGTATCCTCTGAGAAAACATATCACCCTGGGCCAGATCTTCACTCAGTGCAGGAGACCCTTTCCCACAGCTAAAATAAAGCCACAGTGATTTACACATCAGTGGGGAAACCTGGCCTTGAATGCAAATATCCATGCAGGAATCCAGCCACTAAGATTTAAGGTTTGAATGGACAAAATACTGGAGTGGCCCCACATAAACTGGAGAACAAATGAGATGAACCACATAATTCTTTGCTGTTTCCATTACCCTAACTTTGGGCTGCACATTTCAGGAGCTCTGGGGCTTCTTTAGTTTACGCATGAAGGAACAACAGCTTAGAATAGCCAAGTCACGGTATTCTTTCACCATGTCCTCCTATAGCCAGCCAGATGCTAACCAGGAAACCCTCACTATGCTTAAGAGATTGCCAGCTGGGGAGACTTGGTTGTTCTCTGCCCAGTTCATCCCATGGGACACAACTATCAGGGTGAAAATACTGTTGAGCCCGAGGAGAGCTGTTGTCCCAGTGCATTCAGAGGATGTAGGAAGGGAAAGAGAATAAGATGGTTCTTCATGGCCACCTCTAGCAGAAGCTTTTTTATGACTTAGGCTAAAAAGCCACTTCACTTTCTGGGCTCACCTCCAAAGGAACAATGGAGTTTTAAGGTGCAGACACAAAGACCTTGCTGGGCTTAACTGCTCAATGAGAGCACATGAAGATGAGGGCAAGTGGGTGACCAACGTGAAGTTAACACCAGGGGCAGCTGGAGTCCCAAGCATTAAACACACCTTTTCTGAAGGATCAGATGTGGACAAACAGTGGTGCACACAACACACCTAACTGAAGTCCATGTATATTTCTTTGGAGGGGTACTTTTGCAACTCAAATTTGCTCCCCAAATCCCCATTGACCAACACAGTGATGGGAACAAGCCTTAGGGGAAAATCCAGCACGTAATTTCATTCCAGTGACACTGACGGGGCTCTAAAGTACACAAATGCGCAGTGTGGGATCCAGCTGGCCTCAGCCCTGCTCCTGGACCCCTCACACAGCCAATACTGTAAGAGTTGAGAGCGGGGCCAAGTGCCAGAACACTGAAGAAAAACACTTTGGCAAAATTTACCAACTTAATGGAAAAAGCAAAAGCAGCTTCCAAATGGCAGACCTGTGACTGATGGGGCTGTTAATTATTGCAGGATTTTATAATGCAGGCTCTTTTTCCGTTACAACTCTGCAGCAATTGGATTGCATAAGCAGCTTGAGTAGCAATTGTAAAGGAAGATTTTTCTCCTTATATAGAGCTATCAAACCCACCTTGTCTCTATCTCAGCAGCTTTCCACAGCCAGTGATTTCCACAGACACTCTTGATAGAGGTATCCACTAAATGCATTTATTTCTTCTATTGCATGTGGCCTAAGAATATCAGAACAAGGATCCCACTGCTAGGTGAAGTGCCTCTAAATAAATATGATACAATCTCACCTGAACTCTAGAAGTTTTCCAGCGCAGACAAGCTCCCTTTATAGCAAACTGCAGCTATTGACTACAGCTTAATTTTGCTTTGTTACTTTTTGCAGACTCCTGTGATCAGTTCGTGGGAACTCACCAATGCCAAGTGCAAGGCAGAAGACAATAGGGAGGGAGAGAGAAGCACAATGGCTGCCAGTAACACTTCTTAGCAAAAGCTAATAACTTCTTGGTGATTTTAGCACCTTCCCAGTGAGGACTTTGAGCATGCAGCTAGCAGTCCAGAGTAAACATCCTGAGGACTTCCTACAAAACGCAACCAGAAGGTCCAGGCACCTATTCTGCTGGGGCTTCAGGAGGCCCCTGCACATGGTGGTATGCACCAGTTCAGAGACCTGATGAAACCAAAACTGCCTATCAGCATATAATTGCAAAGCTGTGCCCTGCTTCCAGACTTACTTGCCATCTTACTGAGCACAGAAAGATAAGACCTTCTGAGAGCAGCAAGTTGTGACTTGGAGTTGTGACCTCTCCAAATGGCTTGTGCACTGCACGGCTTGCTGTTGTATGCCCAGTAGAGTCATGTTAAGGGTGGCAATCTCAAGAGCAAGTATCAAGGGAAAAATCTTGTTGAACATCTCAGTTCTTACCTGAAAACCACTAGAAAAAAAAGCACCACACTGAACTAAGAACAGTAAGACAGTAAGCCTCTATGGTAGAGTTGGCCAGGAATTACCCTCAGAGAAGTGTGAGTTCCCAAATGATTTTGACACCTTGTTTGTTTAGATGACAGGTTGAAGTTGAAGAAAATGTTAGAAGGGCTCAAAGCAGCATTTAATTTTTTATTTTGTTTTCTCCCTCTTTTACAGGAGGGAAATGTCTTTGAAATTGCAAACGTTCTCCCAGGGCAGAAAAACCATCCTCCCCTCCATTCAGGTGCTTTTTTTTTTCTGCCCAGAAAGCCAGCTGGATGCTGAAAATTGCTTTTCAAGAAAGGGAAATCTACATTTCTAGTTGTGTTTCAGACAGTGCATGTTAAAAAGAGAAAATGTCTATGGTGCCTAATATCGCTTGGCACGTGACTGGAAATGATATTTTATAAGAGTCCCAGGCAGTTTTGATACTCAACAGGAAACAAACCCCGTAACCTTCACGCTGAGGCTTTTCAACTGCATCATGGTATTGATTCCACTCCCAGCTTTTTGGGTTAGAAATCTCATTTTATACTAGTATCATCCTTTGCTTCTACTCTCTTTCCAGGGCTTCAGGCAACTATGGTATTTCTCGTCTCATCCTCAGTTTCTGGAGAGAGCAATAGGAACATTTACGTAGATGGCCCTGGGTGGACCCTTCATAGTCATTTGTTGGACCTTTACTGCCATTGATTTACACATCCAAAGATTTTTGTCTGGTGCATGCAGGTACTGTTGCAAACCCCAGTACTCTAAGGAGACGGTTTCTGAGATGGCTGAAATGGTTTTCTCCTTTAACCCCCATTCAATATCTACATTTTTAAGGAGAAGGAGAAAGCAGCCAAACAGATATGATTTAGACAGATACATTTCCATGGTCACCTAAAACCACTGAGAAATCTGTACAACAAAGCACCGATCTGGAAACTGTCAGTGTTAAGTGGGGAAAAATGAAATGCAGTACCCCTTACAAGATTTTAATGTTCAAAAAGCTCCCCAAAAATATCCTCCAGCATCAAGTACACAAAATAACTAGAATCCAACCCACTGCTCCCAGACACACAGTTATCAAAAGAGATTTTCGGATGACAGCTAGAAATTCATTGCACATGCAGCTGTAAGGGGAGAAGATGAAGTGGGACATCAGCACTGCTGCTTGAGCTTTAACAGCACTCTGAGCAGAGTATGAAGTGGAGGTTTGCAAAGATTGTCACACCATTATTACTGAAGACCCCAAATGGGGAAACTCCCTAGGATGGGAGGCTTTCCAGGCCAGACTTCAACCTGTCCTTGTGGTGACCCTGAACAGGAATGTCTGAATTCCTTCACCCTGCCCCAGAGTTTGAGGTGCTTGTGCAAACCCAGAAATTCTCAAGGTTTCTCTGATATCATTTCTGCCAAATTTAATCTGAATTCAGGAAGAAAATGCTTGTAGAAGTCTATCTCAGGGCTTTGGCAACTGCAGCCCAGAAAAAGCTGCTGCTTCTTTCAGACGAGGCCCCTGGTAGTGAAGGCGCAACCCACAGAGCCTGATGAAAGGAAGGAATCGGATTCACAAAGGGGAGGGATCTCAGCTCCTGGCAATGGTACAGCAGTAGGTCTCAAGTACTGCAGAGAAGCTTTGCTCTCCTGAAAGCCTGCACACCGGCCAAACACAAGGAGGATCTGGATACATAAAGGCCTGGTGTTTGCTCCCCAGCACCTGTAGCTCCTCCTAGGATTTCTCCAGGAAAGAAATGCAGATCTACAGTACATGGAACATGGAGGTGAAGCATCAGTGTGGCCAACCCTCCCTCCTGCAGACATGTCACACTTTGTTCTTTCAAGGGTTTATGCTAACAAAGGGTTGATGGGTTTCAAACCACTGGTCCTTGTCATCCTAATTGAGAACTATAGCTCGTACATTCATTGCACTAAGCTGACCCAGAGCTAACCAGTTCCTCTAAGCTCCTGCTGATGACAATCTGCTTCCTCACCTGCTAAATGCAAGACTGACAGACATGACTGTGAGGACTCTAATACCCTCCCAGCAGGTTTCTACAACAGGGGATCTTTCCTGCCAATCCATTACTTGGTCTCCTCTTTACTCACCACCCCTGTCTGTCTGGGTTATTGACTTTGCTGCTGTGTGAAGTGACAACACTCACTACTGGCCCTTGTCTTATGTTCTCAGTTAGTAACTGGAGCCCTTGACAAACAGAAGTGCTAAGCATGTTCTGTCATCTAACTCTCTTTTTGTCCTTCCAACAAACGCCTTTGCATTCCTTCATTTTGTGAATGGGGTTTGGCAGAGGCGTGTAGAATTCCCCATTGTTTCCATTTGCACTTCAGTAAGTGTCCATCATTTCTACTTATGCCCCCAACAAATTGGCAAAGAACAAGGGGAAAAACCCCACATGCTCTGTGTCGGCCTCTGATCAGAGATTTCCTACAACCTCGTGGCCACAGGACCTGGGCAACCCTCGGTCAATAATGTAACCTCCATAAACATTGTTTGCAGGCTGGGTAGATTTTATCCCCTCAGCCCTTTACAGAAGGGGTGAAGCTGGAGCTTTATTAAAAGGAGCTGCTCAGAGAGGCACACTGAAACAGTTGGAGAGGGGAAACCTGGACACTGGACCTCAGCTTGTAACCCTGGCTGTGACATTGCCCTTCCCTCCTGGGACACAGCTTCCACTGTTCTCCAGAGCACTCAGCACACACACATCATTCACCTGCTGGTTGCTCTCATGCTGAATTTGTCCAGCAGTGCCATAACTTGTCCCCAGATCACCCGCCTGGCTTACATGCAATGGTCTTTTCCTCTTAAAACAGGAGCTGTGCTTTCTTCCACCTATTTCAGGCCTTGCCAGGGCCTGACCCACTTTGGTGCTGCCAGGTATGTAATTCTACCATCACACAGGCAGCTTTCTCATTCAATACACAGGCCAGGCAGCCTCAGAGCAGCATTATGCCAATAACTCTGGGCTGCAACAGCAAGTAGGCATCCATCTGGCAGCATCAAGCAAACCTCCTGCATGGCCAGCATGCAGCACTGGGGCTGGAGAGGAACAAGGTGGCACGGCTATGGCTGAGCAGCACAGGCGCTACAGTTTGGACACATACTCAGTGCAAAACTTTCTTCTGTGGTTTAGTGAGCCTGTGTTCACTAAAAATGCATTGATGCAAATGATCAAGAGGGGCACTTTGTGCTTACAGAGCCTGTAAAACTTTGTGTTCTTCTGGTTTTATAAGCTTTGGCTGCTTGAGTCAGAATAAGGTCTCAGCACATGCTGCAACTGCTTCTCCTTCCCTGGTGAGCCAGCTCTCTCACTCCCATCCATGGGTTTCCTTCATGTCTGGGAGCTCTGGAGGATGCTGCAGGAATGCTGGGACAAGCAGGACCCTCAGTGCCACGTGGGAACACACCAGACGGTTCCCATTATGAGCTGCCTTGAGGCAGCACAACCCTTACCCACCCCAAGGAAGGGCTTGGCAGCAGAATAGTGGCCTGGCAAGTGTAGGTACAAGCCAGATCTTGAGGGCTCAGAGGACCCTCTCCAAGACTAAGGGCCTCAACATCCCAACAAGGAACATCCAGCTGGGAGAATGGTAGAATGCACAGCACTCAACTCTGTCAAGCAAATCAAACCCCAGCACCAAAAAGCCCATGAGGAGGTAATGCAAAGGGTAGCAAGCGACCTCTGCTGAGGAGGGAACAGAGCAGCAGTGTGCTGGAGAGGTATTTAAGCCAGGGAAGATCCTGGGAACAAAAGGCACACATTTTCAGTCACCAGAAAATACATAAGCTCAGATTTCCCATGGTAGTGCAATACTTAAACCCCGTGCAGCCGTGCTCAGTCCTAGCCTGGAGCACTGAGCTGCAAAACCAGATAGAGATCTCTGATGAGTAGACAGCCATGCTGTCTTTTCCTGAATCCCTGGTTCCTAACTCTGACCTCAGAAGGGTCTGATTCACCCTGGAATTGAGCAGGATCTCCCTGTCCTCACCTGGAGCATGTCTGTGGTCAACTTCATCATACTCATCAGTCAGTGACTGTGCCTCATGCCGAGTGTCTCCTCAGCACGGGGCCGTCCCCTTGCCTCACTCTGCCACAGCTCTTGGGCTTTCAAAGGAATCTTTATCTGTCTGTTTCCTCTTTGGTCATCTCCATTTTTCTGACAGATAGCCACCCTCTCAGATTCTAGGCAGGCAGCTCACTCCAGACCGTGTACAACAGGAAAAAGGTGCAAGTGGGAGATGCTGCAGTTACCGGCATCTCCAGGCATAGCCGCAGCCACGTCTGCACAAAACCCCCACAACCCCAAAACCTAAAGCACTGAGATTCAGTCCCTGTGAGCATATCAACACACACAAAACTTCTCGAGGAGAGCGGGCTGCAGCCCCTGGGAGCAGGTCTGATCTCCCTGCAGAGCTTCACACACAGACACATGCAGGGCTACAAAGGAAACTGCACATTCATCCGCGTCCAGACCCAGCGCTGCGCTCAAGGGGCGGCTGCTGGGAGCGGGGTGACCCTCGGGGTGGAGAGCTGGGTGCCCCCAAATCCCTCTGCCCCCTTTGCCACCCTTTCACCCCCCGGCACAGCCCAGGCGAGGCTGGCAGAAGCAGAGGGGATCCTGTACACAACTTTTTCAAACTGCCAGGCAGAAGAATCCCAGCCTTTCCAAGGGAGTGTCGGTAAATCATCATTGCATCCGACAACGCAACCGGACGGATTTAACCCTTTGCTAGTCCCCGCGAAAACAACAACAACAGCAAATTTAACAATGAAAATAGTAAAGGCTGGTCCCAGCTGTGTGAGAAGGAGGACGGGCAGGGTGTGTGCTGTAATCTTTTGTACACACACATATAGACAGAGATGTATTTGTGCTCGTCTGTGTACCGAACACATGAAGAACAAGCCACCGGGCACCCGCCTGCTCCTCCAGCCGTGCCTCAGCCCTCCCCACGGCTTTTCCATCCCGCGGGACCGCGATCGCCAGGTACTCGTGTCCCCACGTCCCCGCGGGACAGGGTCAGCGAACAGCATTGCACCCCCCGCCCCCCACTCCCAGGAGGGGATGGGGAACCTGCCCCCTGCCCGTGCGAGGGAGGGGGGAGGTGTGCGAGGGGCAGCGGGGAGGTGGAATTGCCGTGTCCCGCATCTCGCGTGGCTGCAGCATCGGCGCCCACCCCCCGGACCAGATCCCGGGCTGGGAGCTCGTTTCCCCGGTGCGTGGGAACTGGAGGGGTGGGTGGGGGGGTGAGCGGGCTCTTCCCAGCCCCGAGCTCCCCGCTTTCACCCCTTTCCACACACCCCAGTTCCATTCCCACTCTCCAGCTCCAGCGTGGCCTCCCTTCTCTCCCAGCCCGTTCTCCTCTGCAGCCCAGGAGTTTTCACATCCTCCCCTGGCAGCAGGAATGTCTTCCCCCACCCCATCCCCAGCCACCCGGGTGCAGGAGCTCCCCTCCCGGGCCGGCTCTCCCCTCCTCCCGCAGCCCTCCGGGATCCCCCGGCACCCCCATCCCCGCCCGGGATGCCCTTCCCCGGCGCCGGGAGAAATCGGACTTTGTACTCACCCCCTGCCTGCTGCTGTAGCTCTGAGTCTGGAGACCGGCTCTGATTCCGGCTCCATCACGTTTAGTGCATTGTCTCTTTCGGGCAATTTTTGCTGCAATCCATCAGAAAAAGGGGGACAGGCCGGTTTGTGGGTACATCCTTCCCAGGAGCTCAGCTCTCTGCCTCTCTAAGGGGCTCAGCTGTGTCAAAGACACCCCCTGGCCCGGACGGCTCACTCCTTCCTCCTTCTCTTCTGGGTCCTTTTGCTTACACAGATCTTTTAATCCCATTTAACTCCCTCTCGGCAGACTGCAATTACCTTGGGAAAAAGGAGAGAGAACAGAAAGTACACGCTAGGAAGCCAGGCTGGCCCATGGTCGCTGGATTTCTTGCCTCTTTTTTTTTCCCTCCTCCTTATTAATAGTACAATTTCTGTGATCTCTGTTTTCCAAAATCCTTGATTTCAACGTGTTTTTTTTTCCTTTAGCTGTTACTTTTTTTGTTGTTGGTTGGTTGGTTGGTGGTTGCAATTATTATTTTATTTGCAGTGCAGATGTGCCTCCCACCCCCCCACGGATCTCTCCTCTGGACTCAGAGAGAAGAGGAAAAGGCAGATTTTGAGAAATGAAAATTATTTAAGGATGTCCCTGCTGCTTCTCTCTGCTGCCCTCCTCTGTAATACTGAAGCACTTACAAAAAAAAAAAAAGCAAACCACAAAGTAAATAAATAATTAAAAAAGAGAAACTCTTTCAGCCAGAAGAGCTGACAAGAAGCAATAGAAGACCCCTTCCAAGCTCCCCCGAGGAAAGGGACAGGCCCCTGGGCTGGGGGATGCTGTTGATGGGGATGGCTGCTCCTCCTCACTCACCTACCAGGGCCATGAGCCTTCTGCCCAAACTGCCTTCAACCTACCTCACAGCAGGTTGGCAAAAGGCTCTCAGCAGAGGCAGTTGGAAGCCTGTGGAGGAGGCTTGGGTTTGCCCCCCCTGCTCCCCTCCTCACCTTTCCTCCCCAGGGATGGAGTGGCAGGGGATGATATGGGGCATCTCCAGAATCCGCCCTCCTCCCAGGACCAAGTGATGGAAACTGCAGCCTGCTGAGCAGGGAGAGGGGATATGCAAGGTTCATCTGAGTAAATCAGATCCCAAGTGCAGCTCTGCCAGGAGAGGAGACTTTTGGATGTGGTTAAAACATGTATCTCTGTGCCACTTCCAGCTCCTGCAAAGTCTCACTGAGCTGAGCCCCAGCCCCCATGAACACCCCAGAGTGACAGGCAGCTCCCTCTCATCCACACCAGGACACAACAAACCCCTCAGCTCCATAGGATTCCCTCACACAGGTGAGGGCAAGTCACCACACCAAACCCTCTCACCTCCTCCCTGCACCCCTGGGTGCCTCCTCAGCCCTGTTCCCTTCCCCCTTGCACAGCATCTCTGCTTTGGGCACTTACTTTGCAGCGAGGTGAGAGGCTGTGCACCGGCTCCTCACAGCCCTGTGTTCATTAGCACTCATTTGTCCCAGCAGCTTACAACAATTTCTACTTCTTATAAGATAATACTTAAAAAAAACACAACAGGCAAAAGGAGGAATAAAAAACAACCCAAAAACAAACCCCAAGTCCCTTTCTCCCTTTCTCCTTCAGTCTCAAGGTGTTTCCTGAGCTAGGAGCCAGCTGGTACCTGCCAGGTACAGGGGCTCTGAGTGAGCTGAGGCTTTCTGGCAAGCCCAAAGTTCCCCCAAGTTCAACAGATAATCCTTCCCCAGGACTGGCGTGGGCAGATCCCCCTCCTCGGGCCGTCGCTCCACTCGTGGGTCATGGATGCTGCAGGGATCCAGGAGAGAAGAGAGGTTGGGCCGGGGCGCTGGGAGGGACATGGATGTGAAAGAGGTGGGAATTATAAGGCTGCCCTTGTCCTTTTAAATAGCTGCAGCCAGGGGACTCCGCTGCTGGCAGGGGTGCCCCAGGTATCCGGTTTCAGCAAACATCAGCTAATGAGCAGAGATCCAGCCTCCGAGAGGCAGGTTCAGGGCTGCTCTGCAGGCTTGGAGAGGCGGAAGGAGGAAGGGGGGGAGGGGGCACCCCGGGCACCTCCCGAGAAAGGGATGGAGCAGGGATGAAGATGAAGGAGAGGGGAGTGGGCTGTGGTGGACGAGCTGCACCGTCAGTGCTGCTCCAGGGTGGAGGGTGGGAGGCAGCTTCTGGGGCTGCAAAGTCTGGAGGGCAAAGGAAAGATCTGAAAGGTGCTGAACACCCAGTACAGGTCTGAAGAACCAGTGTGGGGGTGAGCATCAAAGCTGAGCCACCCCAGGGGCTCACTCCACAAAGGTCTTTTCTATCTTGCCACAGTATCTCTCAAACAGCCACGCAGAACCAAAGCACCTGGAACCTGGATATGGGCACTAAACTTACATAGTCCCCATGGCAAAAACACACCTACAAGTAGGATCAGCATTGACCCACTAAGTGCCTGAACTTGAAGTTCCAGGAAAATGATATTACGTTCAGAGTAGAAAATTCAAGGACCCACTGGCCTGACTCAGCAATGCAGCTTTTACTCAAAAACCTGACCTCAGAATGCAGCCAAGAATTAAGGTTTCCACCACAAATCATATCTCCCGTACACATGACCTGTTACCATGCATGCTAGGGACTTCTCTCCTTTAACACATTTATTTGACTGAGTTGTGGTTGCTTGCCAGGACTGTGGTTTTGCATCTCGCAGTTTCTATAGGCATAAGATTTTATTCATTCCTTTGGCTCTGAAGCATCTGCATTTTGCTTCCTTGCTTGCTATAACAGATCAAGCTTTAAGTAGCAATATAAAAATAAAATTCAAACAGTGCTGTGACGGGGGTAGATAACTAACAGCTTCACAGTCCCCTGTCCACAAGAAAACCTTTTCAGAAGTGTCCAGCTAAGTTCCACATCCAGAGACTTGTAAGAACAACCCTGCACAGACAAGCTTGTCTCAAAACCCTCTGAAGACTCAGGAGCTGACAACTCATCCACACCATATTTGGGGACTGGGACTTTAGGGACAAGAGGCAGTTGCATGTCTTGTCAGAAATCACATAAAATCTTTATTTTCTTTAGCTGTTCTTTTGCCCCAGATGGTTTTTTCCATGTTTCTCAGTCATGCATTCCTCAGTGAGAAACATATTCTAGCCAAGCCTAAGTGTTTAAGATAAAGCTTTAATCTATTTAGAAAAAAAATACTTTGCATGTGGAAATTCCTGTGCTGTTGAACACACCTTGTATCCTCATCTTTTCTACCTTTTCTCTCTTCCAAAAGCAGCGAGTATTTAGTAATCTTCCCTTGCCTCACAAAATCCCATTCTACCCAGAAAAGGCCCTGACTTCCCAGAGCAAGGGAAGAAAAGCAAGCAAAAAGCAGCACAAAGGGGATGGGTACAGGGCAGCTGGTAAGGACTGGCAGTGCTGCAGGTCCACACCATTGTGCCAAGGACCACCGTAAAACATGTGTGGAGCTCCAACCTCAAACACTCTGCACAGACTTCACTCTGCTCAGATGAACACTTTCAAACCAAACACATGCATAAAAGCTTTGCTAGCACGGAGACATAAATGTAGCTCAGCAGTAGGAAAAAGGGAATTAGTTTAAAACAAAAGGAAACCCAGCGTTGCTGAAGCCAAGAGTAGTGCCAAGTGAATTCAGGTTCAAAAATTAGACCTCATTCTTCAAAAAGAGAAAAAGCCACAACATATGATCTGAATAGAAATATATTTAGCAGATTTATTTTTCTTTCCTTCCAAATTTAAATAGAAGCCATTTTAAAACGCTAAATAAACTGAAGTAAACCAGCACAGCAGTGAAGTGGGGGGGGGGGAAAAAAAAGAGGATTTGGAATTGACTGTTCTAGCTTAATTAGCCAAAATAAGAAAAGTATGGGGAGGAAGGAATGCCACCACACAACATTGGGAACGGGGAACAGAACGCTTGCTTTTGACAAAACACACCTCTCCAAAAAAGCAGCATGTCATTACTGCCTGAATAAACACAGCACTGAAATACTCATCCATATTTAGTCAGTTTCCAGAAGATTCAGCACTCACCTCTCCTCAGGATCCATAGCTTGGTTAAGGGTCGAGGCTCTTATGAATATAATTCTGTTTCTTTGCTCCTCTTGGAAAGCCAAGTGTGAAGGCATCTAGGAGCCATGGCAAGTACGTGTTATAGCTGTGCTACATGACTCACAGTGCCCGGCTTCAAGGACCAGAGGAGGCCCAGACGCTGCCCAGGACTTGCCCTCCCAGTTTGCCTTGGCCTGAAGGACAACACTGAATTACTGTTCCATCATTTTTACCTTTGCCTAAGTCAAGACAAGTGTCCTGAATCACTCCCTGCCCCCAGAACTTGCAAGGAATTATAGGGGTTTATTTGGATATATTTAGATAAATACCCTATTCAGGTTTCAAACTGTGGCCTGACCAGGCCAAAGGCATGGGCAGCATGAAACCCAAGGCACTGGAAAAACTTGTGGGAGGGATCAAACAAACATATAAGGAAAGGTGGGATAAAGAGCCTTTCACTCCCTTCTGCGCTGAGGATCTGCACCCAGCCCAGATTGGGAGTGTCTAAACTTGGTACCTGGCTAAAAACTACTGGAGCCACAGGGAAAGGGAATCCACGCTGTGGGAAGTGCCACTGCCATCAAGGGGTGATGGTGTCTGCGATCTCGGGAGAACACGCTGTGCAGCACTGAAACGTTTACACCAAAGTGACCATTTCCATTCCTTTTTACGCACTTTGAGAGCAGCCCAGCTCCTCTGCCTTGATGTGCCCCACACTTTCCTGCAAAACTCTCTCAGGTATGTAATTCCCTGCACAGGATTTCCTAAATCCTACATGAATTTTCTGTTCAGATCCTGTTTTGACATGACCGTATCAGCACTTCTCACACTCACGAGCTCCATTTGAATGACTGGCAGTAGTTCAAGCCCTGGACCAAGTCTTCCCTACCTGGTAGGGACCTGATGTTGATGAGAAACTGAAGATGAACTTCATTCGCTTGCTGAGCACTCTCCACCCATGGCAGTCAAGATCTCCATCAAGGCAGAAGCTGTCCCATCTGGGGCCCTATTCATTTTCTCTTTCTCACTTCAGCCATCACACACAGGAGCTTTCATCTGAAGAGCAGGATATGCTGCACTTCTGACTTTAGGAACTGCTATTTGACAGCTATTTTATGACACAAAGCCTGTGAGTTATACTTCTTGTTCCCAGTACTCTATGAAAAGTATTAATTACACTGGAGATGTACAGAAAGCTCAAAAATCATGCAGGTAACGGAAGGGCAGAGGATCATAGAACAGTTTTGGTTGGAAAGGACCTTAAAGATCACCTAGTTCCAACCCCCTTGCCATAGGCAAGGGCACTTTCCACTACATTAGATAGCTTCAAGCCCCATCTAACCTGGCCTTGAACAATTCCAGCACTGAGGCATCCACAGCTTCTCTGGGCAACCTGTGCTAGTGCCTCGCCACCCTCAGAGGGAAGAACTTCCTACCTAAATCTCCCTTCTTTCAGTTTAAAGCCATTATCCCCTGTCCATCACTACTTGGCCTTGTAAACTTACTGCCTAGTGCTATCTTCCCCCTCCTCACAGGCTTTCTGACAAGCCCGACCCCATCCTGTGCCACAGGCCAGTGGTGACATGTTTGAACTTCTGCAGCTGTTGGATGTAAAGAGTTTTAAATTCTTTTCGGGAACACTAAAGCCTTTTGTCTCTTGACCAGTGCTGTGGGGATGCCATGTCTGGCAAAGACTGATCTTTCTTTGCTTTCCAACTATACCATATCACATCGAGCTGCCCAGCCAGCCGAGAGGTAGGAAAGACTATTAATCATTAAACAGAGCTTTCCCCCCTCCCCTTGGAATGAAAGAAAACACAATGCAGCAATACAAGTCCAAACCCACTCTTCCCAAGGAAATGCTGCCTGCTGATTGCAACTCTGCTATACACTTCTATTTAGATATTTAGATAATTACAGTTTTACAGAATGGCTGCAAAGTAAATTATTCAGCTGATGTTACAAGCAAGCAGCCTTGAACTGACAGGTAAGCCACAACAGAGCAAGGCATCAGCATGCTTTGACAGGTATTACAGCTCCTAAATCCCGACTGTCTTTATTCAAAGTATCAGCCAAAGGCTACTGTATTCTTCTTTACCTTCCCTGTTTGTCCATCTGATCCTAAGCTCTATTTAGTTATCCCTGGTTCAGGACTTATTGAGTTATTGGTGCTGCTAGAAAATACAAGTATCAGCAACACTGGGCAGCTTTGAACACTGTCCTTCAATCTAAACACCAGACCAGGCTGTTATCTCTTCTTTGGTGTAGCATGGTGATCCTGTGCTACATTTTGTGCTATATAGCAGAAAACCAAGGCCACTTTCCCTCTTTTACCATGAAGGAGTTGGGAAAAAAATCCACTATCAAAATCCCCCTCTGGGCTGCTGCACACGGAGCAGCAATTTTTCCAGTCTGGAGGTTTGCTAGTTAAATGCAGAAATGCATCAGCAAGCACAAGTGCTTTTGCCTCTGGCATGCCAAGGGACCCTGTTTGGTGGAGATGGATGTGTGCTATCCTGGGTTAGTGCAGGTAAAGTGATCTTTCTCTAAAGAAACAGCACATCTTTTCTTCATGAAACAGAACCACCCTGAGAACGTGTTCTCCCATGGCAGAGATGGACATTACAAAGTGCCTGGAGATCTCAATCATTTCCTGCATATTAAAGACAGCTGCCACTGTGGTTGGTGCTACAACAACATATAACCATGGCAGGAAGCATAAATCAGTGTGTAACATTTAAGTCTGAATTCTGTCAGTCACACATGCCCAATGCTCATGAATTTTAGGCAGCACTGTCCACTTCTAGTGTGGTCCGTCGCCTTTCTGGCTGTCTCGGAAGCACTGACAGAGGCTCTGCACATGCAAGGGAAGGGAACATGTTGGAAAATACCCACTACTGAGTTACAGAGTGACTTCTTCAGAGAAGAGATGCTGTTTGCTCTGTGGGTGCACATGCCTAAATGTGATAACATAGTGCATATAGATCTCATTCTCACACCTAGTGATGTTCAAGGCTGAATTCAAAAGGGAGGCAGAAACCAGTGCAATATCTTGGCCTTCAAGAAACAGTATTTCACAGTGCAAATGCCTAGTATAAGATTATTTGCAAGACAGACAGAAACTAAGCCTGTGTCAGATTCTGAGTAGTTTCAATGGGAGAGACAAAGAATGAACAGCTTAGAAAACATCAAACCAACTTTTTGTTATGATTAACATTTAAAGTAACACTATTTAAAACAAAAAGAAAAGTTGTGTGGTTTTTTTTTTTTGGAGTAAAACAAGACTTTTTTTCTAGTTTGGAACTGACAGCTTTTGGAGAGTTGTTCCTTCTAACTGCTGTAGGAAAGAAAACCCTATATAGTGGTGTTGGGTGGGTGTGAAAAAGCAGCTGTTGGTCAAAGAGAAGTCATACCTGCCCTGTGTCAGGAAGAAATTGAAGTAGAAATGATAAGTCCAGTACAAAATGAAGGAAAAGTGAGACTAGACAAAGTTGAGATGAGCATCTCTAGAATTCCATCCTCCACTAAGCTTACTAAAGACACTAAAAACTTCTTTAGCAGTGACAAGGTTGAGACACCCCTGCACATACACAAGCAAAAGCTTGTGATCCACTAAGGTCTGAGGTATCAACACCAAAACAACTGCAATTTGATTTGTGTAGTCTCAGAATATCTTTAAGATACAAACCAATCATAAGGAATTGCTTAACCTAATCTAAGCTACAATGTACTACTATGACATCATTTCCTTCAGCACTTATATTCAGCTATTTCCTCAGCCAGTTGCTCATCACTGTTCTGATGAAGATGTAGCTGGGTTAGTTGGAGAGAGATGTCGTCTTGTTTCTTAACAGCTGCTCAGGCCTGAATGTCTCAAACTGAACTAATCAGCTCTTCTCTGCCTGGAGGCAGCAGCGTGTAAAGGATCACACGCTAACCTAGATCTCAGCAGAGCTTGGTTTTGGTTTTCACTATTCCAGTGACCCGCAGGGTGACCTGAAGCAACTTAAACCGTTGCTTTTGTGCCATTATTTTCTTGTCTCTAGAGTGAAGCTTGTGATATAGATCATTTTATGTGTAAAGAGGTTTAAGACCTTCAGACATGAAGCGCTGCCAGTGAACAGTTATTACTTTACTATACAGTTGGCAGCAGCCTCTCCTGCAAGAGAAAAGTGTAAATCTATTTCCCAACCAACTTTTATATTCATCACAACCTGCCATCATCCAGCTGTACAGTTCATTAGAGATTGTTCAGTTTCATCTGGCTGTAAAGTCCTGTGTAAAAAAAACCCAACTTGCTGATTAAACATGCAATTCAAATACATCTTCTGGGGAACATCAGACAATTCCTAGTACTTTATCTGCACTGCCTGAAATGCAATCTGTGCCACTTAGAGCAGAACAATGCTCGATTTCTTCATACTTCACTTGAATTGTTAACACATAAAGCAGAAACAGCCCATTTTCACAGAGATGTTCTCTTCTGACATACTCTGTGTGTTAACTGAGAGTACACAGATCTGCTTCAAAGCTAATAGGCTTTCTTTTTATCCCAGCAAACACACTTCTTCCTATCTGCACACTCTCACCCTCTCTCCACTTCAATTGCAATAGTATTTGGTAAAGCTCTCCACACTGGAGCCACTGCAGAAAAACTGTATTTACTGATGTTTGGGTAAGAACTAATAAGAGACCTGACTGTGTCTCTGTTCCTCCAATTCACCCCCTCCAAAAAAAAAAATCAAGTCAATATTTATATACTCACTGGTAAAATAAATGCCCTCCTCTCCAAGAAGAGGAAAACAAAATGAAGTGATTGAAGTGGGATTTCATGGAAGGGGATTTTATTTGTTTCCAAAGCTTGTGAGGTGTTGGTTGGTTTATTTTCATTTTATTGTGATTTAAATGCAACTGTACTGTATAGAGTACAGCAAAGCAGCTTCACAGTTCTTTTGGTAACGAGCCAAAGCTCAGGAGCCCTTGTGTGCTGCCAGACTCATTGCTGGATCTGGTGGACACAGTCTCAGGTATGGCAGGGGCTCGATCATCTCCATTCCCACTGAACACCCTCTCGGGGTGCACTCAGCTGAACTGAGTGAGAAGCAGTTAAAGTTCCAGCAAGTTAGATACAGTATAAACAATTTAATCAGCATTATTGCAGCCCTCCCAGAATGAAGATCCTGTCCAAAGCCTCTCGGGCCAGTGGAAAGACTCATGTTGACTTCTCAGGTCTCCACAACAGGCTCTGGTTTCACCCGGACTTCTTGGTTGTACAGACCCATGGCTAGTTCCAGCTCTTCTGGGACATAGTTCCTTTGAGAAGGAACAGATATTCTCTCTGCCTCTCTGACAAACTGCTTTGATGGTCTTCTCCTTCCACCCACATTAAAGCTCTTGGGCTTGTCTACTCTGTGTGATTCATAAATCCCTTTACCAAATCAATAATCAGAGCATCAGGGACTCTGATCCCATCAATGTCTGTTGAAGGTAGTTTGCTTCTGCCAAAGGCAAATCCCGCTGAACTACGTACCTGGACCAAATCCCACACAGCTCTGCACTGCTTGAATTTCCAGCATGAGCTACCTCGTGGCAGCTGACCAGAGTATTATGTGTGCAGCATGATTGGCATCTCTGCACCATTAATCAGGAAAGCCTTTATTTTAGTTAGGATTTTCCTATTAAAAGTATCTGTTGTTTAATCCCACATAACGAAGCCACTATTTCTATTGTTATTGTTTGAAAAAGGAAAAGATTCCTGAAGCCTTTTGCACAAGATATCTACAATTTTTACAGAAGAGAAAGTCACAGGGATGCATTTCACTAAGCTGCCAGAAAACTTTCCTGGACTAGCTACTCTACATCAGGCAGTGTTTCAGCCTTTCTAACGTGGTTTAAGAGGATTTAAACTGCCAAAACTTGTTCTTCATATAAACTTGACAGAATGCCCCAGACTTCAGCTGGGTATCTCCCATTCACCATGTAGAGACCTGGGAGCAGATTTGTATATACTTGCAAACAGCAATAAACACATGAATATTGCAAGTCAATAGCAGCCTCTCCATGCTTTCAGGCAAAAAAAAACCCCAAAAAGCAAGGAGTGAGTGTTGTTAAAGTGAGTAAAAATGCTGCATTTCCACTGCTCACATTTACAGCAATAGAAGTGCAATGAATTTCTATGCTGCAGTTTATATCTGTGGAGTAGCACAATTTGCAGCACCCAGTGGCACCACCATAGAAGAGCCATTGTACAGATTAAACCAAGACATTTTTAAGGCTGCTTCCCATTTGCCATTTCCCCAAAGGCTGTGGGATTGAAGAGCCTTGTCACTGACAGAGGTTACTTCAGGGTCAGGTTCTACACTCCCAAAACCAAGGAAGAAACACTGTTTACTCCCCAGTTTCTCAGAAAACAGTGAAATCCCTCTTCATATGGAAGATCTCATTTGTGTGTCATCAGCAAACTTTTCCACTGGCAAACTTGCCATTCCTCAATATTTGCTTCATACACAGATGAAATTCATGCTTTATCACTATCATCTTACTTCACAGCGAGCCTGAACACCTGCATTTCTTCTAATGTTTATTCTTAGTTTCTTTTTTTTTTTCATTATGAGCTATTGTTAAACTATTTCTGGTTTAGATTATAAATGGCAACTTTTAATCTCATCCCATTGTTCAGGGTATCTTGAGATGCTCTTCTCCAAACAGTTGTGACTGTGGCTTTTTTTTTTTCCTCCTCAAACCTCACATTTAGCAGACAAACCAGACCAAAGCTCACTGCAAGAGACTTGCATTAATTAGCAGAACAGTGTAAATGAGGCTATTTAATATGTTACATCTTCAAAGTCTTCAATAAGATGTTAATGTTCTTGTCAGTGGATATGCCCTGGGCGGGGAGCAGGTACAGTATTTTCTCTGTAACACTGCTGTAGTGCACCTGACAGCCTCACTGGCAAATATCTAAGACACCCTCAGATGGTAATTCATGTGGCTAATGGGGCTCTCACCTTTGTCTTTCTCAAAATAACCTGCACAAAACACCCAAAGCAGCCACCCTCAGCAAATGCATGATGAACAGGTTGCTAGTATAAAACCCACTTTGATGCCTCTAATGTGCCTTTCATCACAGCATCCTAAAAGCACTTGGCAATTATGAATGTGATCCCTAATTCATCCTCCACCCATGCAGTTCTCCTTAATTCACCAGCTGGATATACCAAGAAGGCCAGATGTATAGAGGAGTAATTCTGAAAGAGATGCCTGAATGCTCACACATTCCCCAGCCATCTCTGGAGCTGTACTCATCACCCCAGCTTCAGAAAATAAAATCAAACCTTTAGCCAGTTGTCCCATCCTGATCACAGTGAGTAGTAGGCAAGGAGGAAAACACAAGAATCTGTCCACACTGTGCCACGAGCCCACAGAGCCTTCCCTCCACAGCACTGCACTGGAGAAATATCTATATGGTCAGCAAAGGGACCCTGTGAAGAAAACAGAGTTTCTCTGTGCTCTTCACCCTTCCATCCTGAGCTGTTTTTTTTTCCCTATTTTCTGACAAGCCACTATTAAATAACAGGAACAAACTAGTTTCTGGGTAAAACTTTCCCCAGAGTAACTGGAAGATAGCAAGAAATGCCAGACTTTCTACTTGCCTTCTCCTCTAAAGGGGAAATAACCTTAAATTAAAATATTTGTATATAGTCCTGATCAGCATTTTATTTTATAACTTTGATTTCTTAAATATCCTTCTTTTTTCAGTCCAATAAAGACCACCCTCTCCCCCAGCAATACTAGGGGGAGACTATGCTGAAAATTACAGACTCCAGAGTTTGCAAGAGAACCACAAAAGCTTAATTACAGCTATTGACATACCAAACACCCACTGAAGGCTTAATCTTGCCCTGGCCAGAAGTAACCAAAGTGAAGGTAGCAAACTGTCATCAAACCACCTCAACTAGGGAGCAATTGTTCATGCACTGGGGCATGAAGATGTGCCTTGCTCACCTCCTGTTCCAAAGCAGAGACACAGGTGAGGCAATTGTTGTCTCATCAACAGTATTGACCTGGTTGTTTAAGGGGCTTTTTAATCCCCCACAGAGTAGGGCCCACGTTACCCTTTCCAGATAGCCTTCAGAGCTGAAAGAGCTCCTGTCTCTGCTGTGAGATTCGATACCTGTGTTACTGCACTGTGCATCCACGCTGCTCCCAGGCTCTGTGTGTGGATCCCTTCCTCCTGGGTGCCTATGACCATGGTGTGTTGGAGGGAAGCAGCCTTCAGCTACATGAGAGCTTTGCAGATACAGAGGTGCAACACTCCTGGGAACCAGCCAATGTCTGGACTGCTCTGCCCCAGCCCAACTCTGTTTGCTCTCTGGCTGTGCTGGCAGATCCTGAAGGAATGGGGCTTGTGGGCAGCTCGCTGCCCTCCTGGCAGACTCTATGCCGCCAACAGCTGCAGTCACATCAAAGGCCATGTGTCTAAAGCGATGCTAAAAGGGTTAGAGAAGGTGAAGCACCAGTTGGGGTGTTCCCAGGAAGCCCAAGGAGGCTACAGAGTATCAGTCCCTCTGGGAGGGATCTCAAACAGAGTTTTGCCATGTGGTACTGGCCGAGCACACTGCTCATGGGACCCAGCACACAGCTATCAGTGATTTATGGCATGGCCTGCCACACTGCTCATGCAGAGCTCCTCACACTGTCACCATGACCTTGGGATAGCCTTGGAAAGGCAAGGAGGAGCCTGATTAACCCTGGAGACAAGTTAGAGGCAGCACCAAGGGCTTGGTCATTGTCGTAGGCAAAGGCTGATACAGAGCTGGGATGACAAAACACTGAGCTACCAGAAAAAAAACACAGCCAAATCCCCTCTTTCATTTTCATGTCATCAGCAGGGGAAGTCCCCAGATGTTTTTCAGGAGGTAGGGGAGGTTGTTCAGCCCAGGCTGCCTTTGCCCCAAGGCACTGCAGGGCTGTCATCTCCCGCTGCAGTCCCATAGTCACACCTCTGCAGCAGTTCCCAGCACACAAACAACGACGGGCTGGACCACAAAACCCTCATCTGCAGCAAGTGCATTCATGCAGAAACCCACAACTTTGAGGATCTGTAGGAGTAAGCAACTTACTGTGGGAACATGCTTTCCACTCACACTCAGCACCTTGCACCTCACCCATGGGGCCATCAAAGACCATGTACAGCAGGGGCTGGATGTGCTCCACTGCCGCCATGGGCTGTGTGGTGCTCAAGGGTCATTGCTATGAGGAAAGCAAGTTCAGGCAGGTTTAATATCAGCTTAGGTGCTTTCAGCATCCAGAAATCCCTCATGTTTGCCTTTTTCTTCCCCCCATTGAAGGATGTTGCCTTTGCCTTGTGCACTGTACAGCATGGATGTCATCTGCCCTGCTGCAGCACTGGTCCCCTCCCAGTAACCTGTGGGTTTCCTCTGTTTTATGCAGTGGTTGTTCATGTGACAAGCTTTGATGAGAGCTGTTCCCTGGCCAATATACACTGTAGACAGAAAGCTTTTCTAAGGAGAGGGAGGTCAGAATTAACCCTTTTCTGTAGTGAACTTCATGACATGTACATCCAGGAAGTTTGCCACCTAAACAGCACAGCCCAGTGCCGAGCACATCCCCTCACTGACATGCTGCTTGATTCACAGGTGACATCTGCAACCCCAGACACAACCAAGAGGCTGCAGCAAAACTTCTGAAGACTGCCAGCATTGAGACACCTCAGGAGAAATGTGGTACCAACACCTACATACATAGTTACAGCAATGCTTGGTACTCTCATTTACAACACTGATCAAAGAGTTCTCCTTAAATGTGGATCAGAGAAAGTGAATGGAATAAAAGTTAAAACTGAATGGCCCAGCTACTGAAAACCACAGTATTATACTTGTTTCTCATCTTCTGTGCACCAGCTTTAGTCCACTGAATAGCTACATAATTCACTGGCATTATTCCTAATTTTACAATGATTTGGGAGCAGAGGGGACAAAGGCAAGCAAACAAAGCTAATTGCCTTCAGTGCTTTGTTTATCTGGGTTTTGTTTGGCCAAACAAAGAGGGCGTTCAGGTCCAAGCTGATTGTGGAGCCACAGAAATCTTTTGCTTTGCTCCTCTGTTTAAAAACTGCTATTTTGGCATCCAGCATCTTCAGCAACTTCCACTAGCATATACTTTCTTATCTCCATCTGGTCACTATAGAAACTCTGGCAACTTCAGCCACTCTTACTACAGATTAATCAACCTTGCAAAGCCCCTGCAAAAAAGCAGGAAGTCCTCCAAGAGCCAATCCCTTGGTCATAAAAAGAACAAAGCCAGGAGGAGATTAATCACTGGATGCTATTTCCAATGCAAAAGTCCAAGCAGGAAAAGTCCCAATTTTAATAACAAAGCTATGCATTCTCACCCATCCATACCAACATGCTTTTGTTCTTTGTGCCAGAGAAGAACACACTGAGCAGAAATGTAAATAACATAGCATGCTACTGGCAATAAGCAGCAGAATACAGACTACACAGACCACAGCCAACCAGTTTTGCCAGCTTTGGTTGCTTTCCTTGCATCAGCCAACATCTAAGATTTCCCAGCAGAGTCTGAGTGAGGCAGTAAGATTTCCAGGCATCAGAGGAGCAAAGCAAAGCAGAGAGAGCGTGGAAGGGCAAATCCAACCTACTGAGATTTCTAGTCAGGAAAAAAACACCTGGTTGAACACAGTTATGCCAGAAGTGCCAAGAACTGAGGTCACCTATACCTGTAAGTCCTCAAGAGAGCAAAAAAGATCACCAGATGCTAAGTAGTCTGGTGAGAAACGGGCATGGCTATCTCCACATTTGGGAGAAGACTACAAATCTGTCTCAGTGCTGCAAGAGCCAGCAGAGAGCTGTGTGCAGTGCTTTGGGAAGCAGTCTACAGAGGATGTTCATGCAAAGTGTCAAGGGTTTGGTTTAGTCTTTGCGTCTTCTCAACTAGGGCAGGTGTTAAGGAACAGAGGGGTTCTACTGTTAACTCGTAGAAGTGTGTAGTAGTAGACATTTCCTAAGGCCCTGGGACTGTGAGTATGCTTTTCTTACTCAAAGAAAACAAATGAAACGTGTTGGGAGTAATTTGTATTTCTAGAAGGGAAAAAGAAGTCAGATTTGAAAAGATAGCTACTAAGCAAAGTTGGAAGCCAGAAGGCAAAGAAAAGCAGTTATTATGACATCATGAGCATGTCTATAGGCCATCTGGAAACTGTCATTGCCAAGTGTCTACCCACTAGATACCAGCACAAAGATTTATGACTTCCAGCAGAAACAGCAATTGGGAGACTCAGAGAAGCTCCTCTGGTACCTGCATAGAGCAGCCAGGACAGGCTGGTAGAGTGTGTCCTGCCCATACTTCAGCCACCCTTGCTGCTGGCAGAAGTTCATGGAGCTGCTGCTCAGTCAGTAATGCCACCTGCTCCCCTCTTCTGGGACATAAAGCCAACCCTGAAAACTGGCCTTTGATTCAGAGACTGAGCTGGAGTGTCAGTACACGTTCCCAACCCTTGCTGTGCCCACTGGCTTGAGCATTTTTCTCAAAGGAGGTTTTACAATAATGGCTTAATGCTTCAGGTTACAAAGCTTGAGAGTTTGGGTATAATTCTTAAAGTGAGGTTCCTGAATGCTTTTATGTTTCTAGAGTACAATAGGCTGTCCTGAGGCACTAAATGGAGGATGGATTTGGATGAGATTTTTACAGTGTCCACGACAGACAAGAAAAAGAGTGCCTAAGCAACTCGGGGCTTGTTGCTCAGTAACCCCAGCTGTTACAGTGCCATCTCTAAATGAATTTGTCTTTAATCCTTCCAGCTCAATTATAATAAAAAGATTCTTTTTTATTTATATTATTATTTTCTGTTTACACAGTCCTGTTTCAGAGTGGGTCCTCAAAGTGCAAGGGAAGGTAAGAAACAAGGAGAAGCCAATGCAAACAGTCTGGGAAGGACTCTTTGAAAATCAGGCAAGTTTCAAAGATTTCTCTTTCAAGTGTCCTTCACCCTCCTCACATCAGGGAGGGAGCACCGAGGAGCTAGGTCACTGAATCCAGGAAAAAGTCAAACAATTAAATCTCAGCCGAAACCCCTGAGGTTAATATGTCATGATCCTGTTCCAAATGAGAGAGTTTCTGCTAAGCTTGATTGAAATGTGAGCAAGATGGGCTTTAAATAAACTAAGGGGATGTAACACATTAATTCCTACCCAACTTGTTTTTAAGTATCAAGGAAAATGAAGAATTGGGATGAAAGCCAGGAGGGGAAAGGAGAGCTACAGCCCACTCTAAAGTCATGTTGGACACAGACCTGCATTTGACAAAGGGCTCTTGGGTCTTTTGTTATTTGTAAGGCTCTTGAAAACCAGCTTTCATTAACATAATGGAAATAAAGCTCTTAATCTCAGTTTGTAAACACAGATGGAGGCTAACACTCTAATGCCAAAGATTTTGAAAATGACTGGTTCAAGGTGCTTCCACTTTTGCAACCCTATTTGCAATCCCAGAATAAACCCCATTGTTTCAACAGCTTGATTTTCCAGAAGCACTCCACATCCACATTCAGAACCACACAGAGATTCTCCTATACATACCCAAAACCACCCATCTGGTATCCTAACATTTCCCAATCTTTTATTTTCATTACCTGTTTGTGGAGTTTCTTTCCCTTTGAATTATACAACATTGGACTGATGAACACTGGGCATCATTTTAACAATCTTATGATGAGATTCCTCACTTGTCTCCAACATGCAATAGAAACAACAGCTTAGTGCTTAGGCATAACCATGATTATCATTTCTGAGATTGTTGCCACAATGCTGCTCTCTTTCCTCCTTACAAATTACCCCCAAAACAACTGGATGCTCCCTCTAGTTTGACTGGGGTGGCTGAATACAACAGCTGCCCTGGTAAATGCCTTGGCTGGGTTCAGAAGTTCTGTGCTCCCTCCTGGCTTATCAGCTCTCCCTTTAGCCACCAGACAAACACAGGTTCTGGAATGAAAGATATTTTCACACGAAGCAGCAAATCCAGCTCAATTTTCCACATTCTGTGCCTTCAGCTGCCAGCCTGTGGTGCTGTGGTGGGCCCTCACGTGCTGGATGCACCACTCCTCCCAAGCCTCTGATCTTCACCACACACAGCATGAAGGGAAAACTAACACTATTTCACACTGCTTGGTTCTGAGACTGTCCCAGGACATGGGAGCACACTCTGAAGCAGCTATCAGCTCAAATCAGATCCAGGGTTTTCACCTCAGACTGTCAGCTGGTCTCACTTTCTGCATTTCAGCCTGACATGACCCAGGTGTTTCCTCACTGTGAGGCTTGGCCACTGCAGGATCTGCAAGTTTCTTCCTGGTTAAAGCATCCCAGAACAAGTATTGACAAGGATTTACTGGAGTTCAGAGATCATACCGGATGGCAAGAGACATTTACAATGGATTTGTGAGGCTGAAAATAGAAATTACACCTTCTTCCTGGACTTGGAATAACTGTGGTTGCTTTAACGTGTGCCTCTTCCTCACTTTTGCATCCATGTGTTAACTCTTTCTCTAGTATACACATTCTACCCTCATTCTTTGAACTGCAAACATCAGCTTCTTAGTTTCCTTCAGACTTGTGATTGCAAAATATATCTCCTTGATAATGTACCAAAAATCTGGTCTTGTCCAATCTTCTTCTATTATTCACCATGTTGTAGAAACTCCAGGCACCCAACTGAGGCCCTCATTGTGATCAAGCTGGACAAGTGCAGAGCAAACATTCCCAGCACTGAAGAAACAACAGTTTAAATGTTTAAGAAAAGGGGGGGAAAAAGAGCCCTGAGAGGACACTAACCCCAGATCACACAAACCACATCCAACCTCATTTCCTTTACTTATCAACGACACAAGCTTAGAAACAACCTAAGGCTTGGACAAGCTGAGCAAGCCCTGCCCAGCACATTTTCTTTTCAGTGCACTGAGCTGAAAGAAATACACATTCTAACTTTCTCAGGCCACTCAAGAGTATCATATCACAGTGACCGTTCCCTGTTTTAACATCATTAGGCTGGATGCATACGAGGCTGGCAGGCTTTACATGCATGAGCTGAAGATAATGAGTTACCACAAATTTGCCAATTTATTTTTGGAAAGTGTCTGATGGAAGCTGATAGTTCTAAGCTTTGACCCACTCTCCCAAAGAAAACCTTATTCACAGGAGCCAGACTATTTAAAGGACACCAACAGAAAGAAAAAACAACAACAACAAAAAAACTCCTAGAATTAATATCTCCACCACAAAAATCAAAGTTGCTGTGGACAAGACAGAAGCAGCTCTGGTACTGTGAACACTAAACAAACCATAAAGCTGCAAATATTAACTGCACCTTCCTCCAGAGCTTGTGATGGGGCTTTTGGCTTCACCACAGGTTCATTTACTGTGGAGACGAGCATGGAGTTCATCCATGCTTCCTTGCCCATTACACATTCCTCCCTCCCTGTTCCAAATTAATGAGAGTTTCTGCTCACTCAGCAGAAATTAGACTGGTCTGCTTTAAAAGAAAGAAAGAAAAAGGACAATTAGGAACCTCTGTCTTTGCTGGGCTTCTTGTGTGCCAGGTGAGAAAAACAGTGAGAAAGCAGAGGTGGGGTTGTGTGGTTACAGGAGTCTCCAGCCATCCAGCTTCTACAGCTAGCAAAATTCTCACCAGCAAGTGCCAGGATTTCTTCCCCACATAGTATTTTCTCCAGGCTCATTTACCTTGTTGTGAAGACAGCCATCAGCAGCGGTGGGAGAGCAGCAGTCTCTACTTGTCTGTGCCTGGGAGGCTGCCTGCACAGAACCCACCTCTGCAAGACTCCTGTCCCTGCCCCCTGACCCCTGGGGTATGCTGCAGAGCCTATCTGTTTGCTCAGGCTTTTCCTGATCAAAGTGGGAAAGGCTCTTTCCATTCTTGGCACAGGAGAGGAAAGAACTACTAGTGCTGTCAGCATTGCTTGCCAATACAATTCATCTTTGACATTTGACGTTCCTAAAGCTGCAGTTGTAAGGATGTACAGGGTTGTGCAGCATCCCTGGAAGGACACTCTAATGCAGGTGTGGAAGTAGCACAGCCCAGACAAGAGAAAGGAGAGAAGGTGGGGAAAGACAGCCAAGATCTCCATTCAACTTTCCATTTTAGAAATGCAAAACACCACATTTCTTATTGAAGGGATAAAAGTGTTTGGCAATTTGGCTTGTTACTAGCCAATTTTGAAAATAAACAGAAAGATACAGACAAGAACTCACTCCACAGGGAAGTACCAGCTTACTTGTGGGTGTTTGGAGATCCTTATGCAACTGTAAAAACTCTATATAACAATCTAGAGTTTGATAAACACCTTAAGAAGAAAATCACTAGAAAGCTTCACTCTTATCCCAGAAATCTAAATCCATCCTTAAACTGCAAAAATATGAACCTGTCTTTAATTATAAGGGACTGTCTCTTGTTAGTCTAACAGTTGGTGCTGAACTTGTCATGAACTAAAAAGGATTCAAGCACTGTCTGGAGAAAAAAAATAAAGGAAAATGCCTAAAAGGATTATTTTAAGGGTCCTACCTTAATATTTCATGACTACAGCAGACTTTAGTTAAGCCTCCAGACAAAGGGAAATGTTTTAGGATTCCTGCCCTATTCCCTATGAAAGAAAACTGGAATTTTTCTCACTTTGCCAAGACCCTGTTTCCCAATCCCCTGCCTTTCCTCCCTACACCAACATCCCACTATCCCAAAAGAGGCAGAGAGAGCCCTGCTGAGGGGCAAGAGGAAAGCCTGGGGACATAAAGACCCTCTGGGCTCAGTGGATAATTAAAGCTTTAGCCATGGGTGCCCCCTTGTGACTTGGCGAGTAACTAAACACAACCAACAAAGTCGAACATGGCACATCACGCCTTATCTGAGACCCTCAGCCAACATACTGGTGCTTCCCAGCAAGCAAAACCCAAGTACCTACTGCTTTGCTGTTAGCTTGGGCCCAGGGAGCAGAGGAGGCTGCTGTGTGCAGGAAGGATCCTGCCACGCTGTGTTATGGACAATAACGTGATGTAAATCCCCCTGTTCCATGGCATTAAGGTTGTGGGTTATTTTAGGGTTCCCTTCCCCCCCAAGCATGGCATTCTCAAGAAAAAGAGACTTCTGACAAACACTCAGGTTCTCAGCTTGCCAAGAGTTCAGGTGGCCAAGGGCATCTCCAGACAACTGATGCCAGAGGCTTCAGGGAAGTTTCCAAGCTGCCCTCACCTGCCAACTGCTGGATGGGGATAAGATACCAGCCTCCCAGTGCCACTCCATTCACACAGCTCTACATGTTTCCATCTGAAGACATGCCATCCTTGCCTATCCCTTCTTTCCACACCCACCTCAACACCACTGGCACCTGCCAGTTTCCAAGAAGCCACCCACATATATCTAGGCACAAACCTCTGCTCCTCAGGTAATGCAGAAGGGACCAGATGCCACAAGGCACCTCTCCAGCTGAGACAACAGCCTGCCAAATGCTCCTCTGTGGGTATGCTGCCCAAATGTCAACTTTCCTTCTTAAGCTCATCTGTTTACTTTGCTTTCACCTATTATCTCTCTCTTCAGAGGGAAGGTCTAACATCCAGCTGTTACATGATTGATGTGACACATCAGGGGGAAGATGATTCCACCCTCAGCCTGTTGCAGAGCTACACAAAAGCCTTTCTCACAGCAGCATCATTCAAGATCTCCAGCATTTTGGCACAGCTAAAGATGGATTTTTCTTTTTCCACTACTTGGCAGCTTGTTGCTTTGGGCTATTTGTCTCTATTCTGATATTTCTGCTGCAGAGGGACCAGCACTAGTGCTCCTAATTTGCTCTGCTTTGAATATCATGGCAGAAAGGGGAAGAGTCACGCTGTGTCTCTAAATCCAACAACAGTCACTTCAGTAATGAGCCTCAATCAACACTTCAATGGCTCTAATTTTCTAGCTTTTGATCAAAATGTCTTTAGAGCAGTACATCTTCAAGTATTGGCCTTTGAAAATAAGCAGAAGGAACAAGATAACCTTTGTGAGACTCCATTCCCTATAATCTAGAGCCAAATCTACAAAACCTTATATTAGGATCTCCTTAACCCAGTCTGTGACATGAGAATTGAGCAAAGCAGAATAGGCAGTGGCTCCCTAACAATGCAAACTCCTCTCTCATCTCCTTAGTATCATTGTAGGAAGGCATGGCAGTTCCTTCACCTTAGAAAACATGAATGGATATTTTGTCTCTCAAAACCCTGGACAGGGTGAAAATTCAACATTTGGGATTTGAAGTCCAAGCTGAACTTAGCTGTGACCAGTTACACAAGTGGTCTAGCTTTGGTATTTCAGTGAAGGCAACTCTTCAGGATGGCACCAAAAATATAAACCACCAAAGTATTCCCCTGCTGTTTGAATCCCTTGGTACAGACAAATCAGAGAACAGCATCAGGTAACTTGAAACTGCTTTTCTAATTCCAATTAATTAACCACACAGGCTTCCTTTAAGTTATCACTGGAAAAATTAGTGTTGCTTTAAGGGCAACTTACAAAGATTGACTCTATTGAGTGCTGAGTTTAAAGTGTAATAAAGTTCTCTGTCTCTCATCACCAAAGTTGTTGTTATGTGTGTACCTGATTTTAGCCTCTGTGGAACTTGGCAGAATCTCACCTGGCTTCATTGCTTTGGTGCCAAAGGTGCAATGAGAAGTTCTGGAAAACTAGTTTCTAGATCATCTGAGCCAACACTGCCATCCTATAGGATGTCTGCTTTCCATGAGCATTGAAGTAAAACTGTCTTAGTCACATCACATTAACACAAAGGTGAAAAACTGCTTCCCCTTCAGAGGCAAGGAAATGTCAATGGAAAACACTTCTAATGCTTTGCACCAGGTCTATAGCACACTCCAGCTGCTCTTGGAGCCAGCACTGGTGCTGAGAACAGACAGTAATATGGGTATGATAAAGCCCCAGGTACTCCATGATGAGCCAAAACTTTCTGATCGGTTTTCAAAGTTGGTTTCAGACAGATTCTGAACTTTAAAAAGGCAACATTTCAGTGTGCAACTGATGGTTGCTTCAACTTTTCCTTCTCCAGAAGAAAAGTATTTAGAGTTAGACAAGACTCACAAATGCCTTTGGTTGACCTAAAGGGAACAACTTTTAGCACGTAAATGCTTCATCTAGAACCCTTTGCCCTGTTCCAAAGTTCCACCTCTTCTGAGTTATATTTTACAGTGCAGGTAGGCCAGTAGCTTGGAAGAAACATCTGTGGTGGGAATATTTACTATGGGCACAAGACTCTTGACCTCCAGTAGCAGCAAGATGATTTTCCTGCTGATTTGGCTTCAGCTTAGTCCCTTCCTGAGGCAAAGCTGATGCCTGGAGCCCAGGAAATGCTGTTGTGCTGAAGTGCTCAGAACTCATGTTTGTTTGCATCTTTCCCCTGTTTGGTGGGGACACCAAAACCACTCAGTGAGTTCACATCACAGGTTCCTCTTCCACAAAGGAAGCAAAAACCTTCATTTGACACGTGTTGTTACTCTCCAGAAGAGCATTTTCAGCTCAGGAGACTGTGGTGAGAAGACTGTTCACACATTAACGGTATTTTTAAGCAATTTTGGAGATGTACACACAGATTTCTGGTCCTCATTAAAATTAATGAAAGGTTTGTATTCAAATGCCTGTGCTGCCTCAGAAACCTCAGTCATTATGGTTCAGAAGTTGTCTCTGTCATACAAAACCTCCCAGGATGATTTACAAAGTTGTACATGGGTTGTTATATTTAGAGTCACAATTATTATATAAAGTTAAATTGAGTATTGGGAAAGAAAAAGAGAGAGAAAAAAAATCAGGACAGACTGATGGAAGAGAGGCAATAAAAAGGAGCACAGTATTTCAGAGGCTAAGTATCAATAGCACATGGGCATAACATGCAAAGAGAGCAAAAGCAGCTGGACCAGCATGGAAGCAGACAGACAGCAGGGACTCCTCAGATCTGAGTGCTCTCATTTTGTTCTAAAGCCAAGAAAGAAATGAAAGGATGGCAGTAGGAACAGTGGAGCAAGTCCCTCTTACTCAGAAACAGAAAGCACATTTCCAAAGATTTCTATTAACCTTGTGTTTTAACACATGCAAATTCCACCCCATTCTTCTCCCTCAAATGATCATATTTTCACAGTAATCCTTTCACTGTCTGTGTTGTGAAGCAGAAGCTTTTGACACCAGGCTTCTGCTTTCAGAGGCACTGCAGAATGGAATCTGAGTCAAATGAATATTAAGCAGAGTTAGCCTCCAAAGATTGCCATTACCTAATCCTGTACCATTACACACATTTATTTCTTAGGAATATTCCAAAGTTTTGGGAAAAGGCTTACAACAGCTCCCAGTGTTCCTGCTGCCCACCACAAACATGGCCTTTACCCACCGTGGAACCACACTTGCACTCCTACATGGAAAAGACAGGGAATTAGAGTGAACCTCAGAAATGCTGAGGAAAGATTCCTCCAACCTCTGAGAAGACTGGTTTATTATGTTATTACAATTCCCTGGAAATTGCTACATAGTCATCACTAAAGCAGAAAATTTCATCAGAGGCCTCTAAAACATTCCTGCATATACATTCCAGGAGAAACTGAAGAAGCCTGGTAGGCATGTAGGATCACAGGAAACCTATTATCCACCTACAGCACCAGAGCATCCATCTGCCAAGACAGAACTTTTTGGAGAGTATTGCAACCATCCACTAAATGGACTTTTTATTAGCCATACTGTTTCAAATGACCACAGACTTTTCTAGCAAGCATTGGGCTGCTAGGCAAAGGGTCAGTCCCAAGGCTCATTCTTCCACTGGTTCTGGGCTGAAGTTCAAGTGAACCTCTAGATGGGGAGATGGGTTTAAGTTTAAAATTGGCAACTCCGTCCGATTTTATCAAAAGTCTCATGATGCTTGGCATATTGCTTAAAACCCCAGCCCTTGGAATCTTGTGCAAGCAATCCAACTTCTGCTTAAAAACCCCAAAACCTCTGTTTCCATGTAAGCGTTTTGCAAACCTGAGCCATGGGTTCTACAGACCTTCCAAAGTCACAAGGGAAGAACTATACATGACGTATCATTTAAGTCTCCTTAATTTTGGGCAATGTATTTATGACTTTTAAAACATCTGTTATTAATAGTGTGTTTCTGGAATCATGACATGAAAGTTTTGTTTCAAAAGCTGTGACTTTAGCTTGTTGGCTTTGAAATTTTGGATATGTTAATTCAAAGAAAAATGCAAAAGGAGAGAAAGGGAAATGAAACAGCATCGAGTGTTCAAATGGCTTTTAAACCAGAATGAACTATTTCCTCTCTAAAACAAAATAATGCACTTATTCTGCTGTGTTTTTTGCCCTACAAAAGACTATGGCTTGGTCAAGATGCTTCTGACTGACCTACAGCCTCTAGGACATGATAAGCTGTGCAGAGCATAGAGCTGGACCTTAGAGAAATCCATCTCAAAGTCTAGTCAATGACCTGCTTTAAACCAGTAGATTGACTCAAATAATCCCACAAAATCCACACCAGCAACCATTCCTGAAGCCAATTTAGGAACAGTGACTACGATTTAGAGCCCAGCCAAGCTATGCTTGTGATCGCTTTCTGGCTTCTCTAACATCATTTACTTTCCAGCAATAGTATTATCTTTCTCTTTCCGTCCTTCACATCTCCCCCTCCCTTCTTCCTCTCATACAGTAGCTCTTTCATCTGCTCTCAATAGGTGCTGCTCTATCTAATTAATTGAGGACTTAACAAGTGCACTTTCTAATTAAAGTAAATAAGCCCATGCTTGGAACAGTGGCTCACAGTGTTACCCAGCGCTCCTTCCTCGGGAACAGGATATTATGGGCTCCACCTCCTCTGTGCCAAATTAATGCATTAAACTAATAGAGCAGAAGCAAAAAAAAGTCTCTTAAAGCATCAGTTAGAAAAGCTATTCTAAACCATGAAGCAATTGCCAGCCTTGAATCTCTGAAGCCAATGAGATCTATAGTATTTGTTGGAAGATCAGGCTTTAGGAAAAGGGAAGAGGGAGGTGGAAATATGCAATAGATCTAGATTTCAAACTCAAACTCCTGTTTGGGTTTTCCAGAGCTCTTGTTGGAGATGATTTAGTATGTGGGTTGAGAGGAGACTGGAGGAAGAGGCAAGGGAACAGAATCACAGGTGGATATTTTCTACCTCCTGCAGTGCCTAAATGACTCTAAGTCTGTCCCATAACAACACTCAATATTAAGGCTGTTGCATCCTTCAGAGTCACTTCTGTGCCACTAACCCAAGACAAAGATTTAGAGAGGCTGTTTGGAAAATTCCCATCTGTCCTCACTCTTATTCCATATATATGTAGTTTTATATATATATGTGCAGGTCTCTACCTCTGTTATGAAACTAGTGACAATAACCTTAATGAATGCAAATGACTGGCAACAGATGCATTTAAAGGAAAACTGTTAAATTACAGCACTTTGTCCCACTAGGTTAAGCAGGGCATTCACAGTCTCTTGTATGGAAGAGGTCAGGCTGTGAAAGCATCTGCAAAAGCTTTCGTCAGCTGAAGGAGAGAATCTGCTCCTCTGACTGTTCTGTTTGGTGAGAGACAGCAGGACTGGCTTGGTACAGTTGGAGCAAGACAGAATATAGAGGCCAAATACACCAGACATTGTTTTGAGAGAGAGGAAAATCACTTTTGTTTTTTCATTCCCCCTGGTGCAGCTTGTTAAATGAAGCAGCAAAGGTTCTGGGAAGATGGTTGGCACCCAGCTTTAAGGCCTCTCACACAGCAGGATCAGGGCACCAGCTGCACCATGTGCAAGGCCAGCCTGTGAAAATCCAGGCAAAAGGTAGCTTCCCAAAACAAATCACAGCAACTGCCATCACATCAAGTGCCATCTTCCTCTATCACTGAAGATTTTTTTTGTACCAGTAATGACAAAAACAATATTCTGAGGATTTCAGAATATTCTATAAATGGTCAAAAGTGCTTCCAAACCAGCATTTGAATTTGTGTCTGAATTTGTTTCCACAGATGGGTTTGGGAGCAAGACTGTGCTAGTTTAGGCCTTAAGTACGTAAAGTTCATTAAGTCAAAAGAAAGCTTTGTGTCTTTCAGTAGTTTTTGGATGAGCTTACAAGTTTCAATAGCCTGGACAGGGCTACGAGAAAAACAAACAGGAAAGAGAGAACAGAGGTGTGTTATGGAGCGATGAGGAGCGTGAAAACAGGGTGAAAAACTGTATTTTGCATCAAATTAGTTGCAGCTTTTTGCAAGCTCCTGGCTTTGAGCAATTAGTCCAGAAATAAAGATTTGTTTGTATTTTTCACAGTCTCTCCTGTTGTGGAGACCAGACAGAAAGCCAAAAAAAATTGTGCTCTTCCCACTGCATTTCCTCCAGCAATAAACACCTTCCTTATTTATATACAGTCAAGAGAAAACACACACCAAAAAGGCAGAAACCTTAAGTTTTATTTAGATATGTGTGAAATCAGCCTGTGTCCAGGCACAACAGTTGGACAGATCCAGAATCAATCTCTAATCTTCATTTTAATTTGCCTCAAAGTTCTTGTGTGCTTTTGTCTTACAAAACAGTATGAGAAAGAGATCCCTCAAAAATGGGACGAGGTTTGGCTAAGCACAGCTGTCAGAGCTCACCTGTATGCCAGCCACACTGTCCTTGACACAACCACTTCTCCCTCATGCCATACATGCTAGATATTGTTTGTTAATGGGCAGAAGCACAGACCTGTCCACTGGCAGTAAATATGATTTTTAGTAATTATTGTTAAGAAATAATAAATCATTTCCTAGGCAGAAGGCTCTGAGTTGTGCTCAGTTTTCTGGAAGAAAGCTGCTGTTTTTCAGAAGGTCCAAAGCCTTAAGTCACCCCTTCAAATATGTATCCACTTGCCTTTCTGTTGGCTGGAGCTAAAGCCAATGGAGAAACGATAACTCTGCTCCAGCCTGACATCCTGAGCTGCAGGAGGAGGAGGAGGTGAAGCAGCTGAGCAGAGAGTACAGTTACACTCAGACTGATGACCAGCAGCTCCATAAAGTCACTGCACTTTGTTATTGTGTTAGCACTGGAAGCATTACACAAAAAAGCATCATTTTACTTGAATTATGTTGTTAATTTGGCTAAAAGCCATTGACTTTTCTGGGTTGTCTTAAAATAACTGTTTCCTACTGAAATAGCTTCTTTTCTCCCCAGCCAAATAACAAAAGTAGTTGGGTTTGGGGATGGAGGGGAGAAAAGGGCCCCAGGTTGTTTCTAGTTTTTAGGCCTATGGAAACTTAACAGAACATACACAAAAGCAACAAAAACCCAAAGGGCTGAAGGGTTTAGTGGTTGTTTTTGTTCCCTTCCTGCCAAAGCAGCAGCTGTTGCCCATTCTTTCCTTTGTGCCTGGCAACCTGACCACTGGTAGGACAAGTCTCTAGTCTTGGTACCTACCACGGGGCGTTGGCATCCTGTCACTGCTCTGCTGTCCTGAGCTGATCCTCTTATTCCATGGCATTCACCTCAGATGTATTTCAGCTGGCTTGGTGGCCTTGCTATTAAAATAAAAACCTGCATGAATCATCTTTCATTTATACACAGAGTCACAAGTTTGCTGCTCCTGTCAGCCTCTGTTTGTCCTGCATGCCAAAATATCCACCTTCTTTTTGGTGTTTTAGCCACTAGAGTCACCAAAAAACCCTCTCTTCAACAGGGTGGGCATTTTCAAAGTTTACTTTAGCCTTAAAAAAACCCAAACCCCTGACTTGTCCCTGTAGACTTTCTCCTGAGAGCAGCCTCCTTAACTAATTTTATTATCTATTCCCAAGTTATGTTTTTTTGGAAATCCCTCCTATTCATTCCTGAAGTAAAAAATTCCTTGGGTTATTTTTGTTCTGTAAACACTGAAATTTGGTCTTGCATTGACCTAAAGGGTAAGGATCTGCTTTTCAGTGAAAAGAAGTTCAAGAAAGGATGGGAACTCAAGATATACTTCTGATTGTGCTGTTTAAGGCCTCCTCACCAAACTCAGAAGAACAGAACCCTCATTTTGTTGTTATTATTTAAAGCTTGACAAAATCTTTTAACACATCTGATCCTCTTCTCCAGGTAGTTATTCCTGCTGCCACTGAAATAGAATCTTGCAATCATAGGGAAATATGGCACAGAGGTCACTCTGAAACCTCCCCCCCAAGAGTTTTGTCATCAGTTTAAACAATGCTAGAAGTCTCCCACAAATCCCTCTGTAGTGGAAATACAGATTTGTTCTGCTAACAGTGGGGCTGGAGGCTGGTAGAAGAAAAGAGGATTATCAGTAGCATGTCAACAAAGCCACTGCATTAAACAGTGACACCTGGCCAGGACCCAGCAAAGGTGAAAACGTGTCAGAATAGGTAGAACAGAGATACCACGTGAAAGAAATGTTGTGAGCTCGATGCAGCCCACATTCACAGGATCCTTCCTGCCACATTAGACTGCTATCAATGTAGATACGGTGCCATATCCAGTAAACAGACTAGCCAGCTCGATGACATCGGTACAGGTCTGCAAATCAGGCACAGCTCTGGCAAATGAATGCAGTCAGAGTAGGAAGCAGCCCCACAGTGAGGCACAGCACGCAATTAAACTGTGAAACCCATTGTTACAGGACATCATGGAAAGCAATTGGAAAAATCTGTCAATGGGTGTTAAATCAAAAAGGCACTATATCACCAGCTGAGAAAAACCCTTAGACTGAAGTCAGTGGAAAAACATGCACAGAGGAAAAATTATCACTATATACTGGTCATTACCCTGTTCCCCAGCTGCCCTTGCTATTGCTAGGGACAGGAGCATGAGGCTGGAAAGATCTACAGCACAAGTCTTCCTACATTCTCAGGGTCTTTGACCCAGGGACAGAGGCTGTCTTCACTCCAAATTAGCATTGCTGATTTTTCTCAACAACATTAAGGTCAATGAGCAGCTTTGTGCTCTTGTCATTTGACTTTGAAACTACTCTGTTTTGCCTGCACTAGGAGCCCAAAGCACAGTGGCAATGCATGGAGGGAATCTTTGCCAGGTAAGAGGAGAATCATCATAAACAGTGCATTTGCACATCATCTGCTAAAGCTTTCTGGGCAGAGACCATCCTGCTGGCACAGGCAGGTCTGACAGCTCACATGCACTGCACGGATGTCCAGCTACAGTACACATGTATTTCATTGTAAACAAACAAGTATACAAGCGTCCTTACACAGCCCTACACTTGCTTGCTTCTTGTCCAAGCTAACAGGATCTGTCCCCAAAACCAAACACATTGCCTTTCTTATGACAAACACAGAGGCAAACCCCAAATCCCAGAACACAGCATCTCGAGGGACTCTGAGAAAGCCACGTGCTAAAAGGAGACACAAGTCTTACATCTATATGGCATTTCAGCAGAGCCAGCCATGGCTCTGGTTGAGCACAAGGGATGGCCAATAGGCTTCAGTCTCTGATCACTGTCCAGTACAGATTAGGAAACAGATTACTGTCCCCAAGTGAAAAACAAGGCTGGGAGGGAAATAAACATCTTGAGCTGTAAATGTCCCAGGTCATTAAAACATACCACTGAATCCTGGGCAAGAGTGGACACAACCATGCTCCTATTGGAGAACCCATTTTCCCCAAATAATAAGCAAGAGTCTTAGATTGATTCTCCCCTCCCCAGAATAAGTTTTCAGACACATCAAGCCCCTTACAAATCCTACTACATTTTTCAAGGCAACAAATGAGCCAACACAGCCATCTCCCACATGAGAGAAGGAAGGAAAGAGTCTGAACTTAAGGTCCTGCAAATACACGTGTCCATCAACTGAAGGAGGACTTTAATATGTGCTTCACAACTTCAACATGACAAAACAGCTCAAGGTGGCAATTGGACCTGTCACCTGCTCTTCCTACTACTCTACAGCCAAGAGAAGCACTGATTCTCTGATAGCTCATGCACTCTACTGCAGGGCTCATTCCTCAAGGACTAGCCCCATCTTCTAGCAGTGATTTCCCATATGTTCTTTCCAGGCTGCTCTGTTTTCTAACCTTCTCAGAGACCTTTAAATTTGTATTTTAAATTCCAAACAGATTCTGGGACTTGGCAGATAAACTGTGGGTCCCATAAGAGCTATATTTTCTTTGAAAGCCTTGAATGAAGTCTTTATAAAAAACTTCATTAATATTGCTACCTATATGCCTGCTCCCCACTTCCTGCACCAATCCAAACAGATTCTCCACACAGAAAGACTTTTGAAATTCGCATATTTACTTCCTCTAAACAGTGAGAGTGTTACTGAAGTTTGTGGTAGAGTCAGTCCACATGCATGTTGTCCTGCTGGAGTTTAAAACCATGAAGCCCTCCATTCATTGGAGATTAAAAAAGTAGATGCAAGAAGGGAGGATATAAAGCTGGGGAGATTAGGGCTCTGGAGTCCTTTGCTCTGGCTTCATGCTGTTGGCAGAACTTGGTCCATTTTTGCAATTAGATGACAAGACAGTAAAGAGTCGTTACAGCTGACACAGTACAATGTGTGCCAGGGTGTTAAAGCTGCTTCTGCCAGAATAGTCAAAATCAGTAAAGGGGTTGTTTCAAAAGTATCACAGACCTTTGTTTTGTTTATGGTGTGGTGTTTTGTTTGAAAAATGTAAAAAAACCCTATTCTGTTGAATCCTCAGAGCTGCAGATGTGCATCCCTGGCTTTCAGCACCGGGTCATCTGCTGAAATCCAACCAGTACCTCAAAAAACAATGCCCATAAAGCAAGTCCTCCTCCCTCAGCACAGGCTGAGCTCTCCTTGCCAAGAAAGGGATAGGAACATAAGTGGGATGCAGAGGTAGGAGTAAAACAGTCTGACAGAGGACAACAGAAATCCAACATCTCATAATATTTCTATTTTTAGAAGTCAGCTTCTTCCAGGTTCATGGCTCTATCAAAATTTGAGTAGCAGCAGCAGTTAGCTGCTGAAAAGGGCAACATGCAGGCACCAGGACGGATAAGAGACAGACAGGGAGCAAAGCAGAATCATCTGGAACATGGTCTCATCTCTGTCATTTACTACACTTTCAATTTCCCTTTTCCAATGCAAGGCCAAAAGATACGTAACTCTTCATGAGGAGCTCTGCAAGCTACAGCCTGCATACCATACATGCAAGTCATCCCTCTGAAGACTACTAAAATGTTTCAAGCTATTCATGCTTTTAAATGTATCTTTGAGAAGGTGACTGACACAAGAGGAAGCCAGTAAAAAGTTTCAGACCTTTACAGACCTCAGTATAAAGGCATCTATAGAGTTAACCAGACAGGTTTGCACACTTGTAGGACACATAGCAATTTAAAACCTCTTTTGTATGTTGGTAGAGCCAGCACAATTCAAGGAGGAGATCCCTAAGTAGCCACCAAACCTCCTACACCTCTAAATGGCTTCATGTTCTCATTTCCTTTGGGGACACTCAAGATGGCTTTAGAAATTCTCCTTTGACCAAAACTGTCCAAATGATTGAACTCTGGAGTATACTGCAAAGCTGATCTATTTGGGCAGGAAAGGGCCACAGACTTCATTTTAAAAGGATTAAAGACAGGGGATGCTTTGGGTGTGTAATAGGACTTCTTTGAAGAGCAGTTTGTTTTAAATTTAGCTGTTTTAATTAAAAGGTGGCAAGCAAAGGAAAACAAAATGGGAAAGAAAATGCATTTGAGCTTGTTCATTGGAAAATTAGATTTCTGATTAAGAGTTGTGTGACCTTTCCTTCCAAAGGAATATCAGGAATTTCTGAACAAAGCCCAAAACATGAAATATCTCACGGGAAGTTGTAATCAGTTATTCAAAATCCCTCTGCTCCTCCACAGGCAGCATTCCCAGGCACAAAGCATCCCTCACAGCACTGCTGCTTGGGGCTCCCATGACACACAAAGATAGGAGTGCATCAGGGAACAGTGAGAACAAGAAAGTCTGCTGAAGGACAGAAAGTCCATAACACAAAGTGATATGCAAGAACTGGAATATTCTGGCCTTGAGTTTTCCCTACAAAAAAAATTCCTATTGGAAGGGGAACGTTTTCCAACCAGCTCATTTTCAGCCTGTCAAGGACAGTTACAGCCTACTCCAGTTTGTTTGGTGGAAATTATCAAAGTTGCATCAGATTTTGGCTGCAGGAAGGAGAATACAGAGTAGCTGTTTCAACACCATGCTAGGCAAGCTGTCTCCCACCCTCTTATTCTAGTGCTTCCACCAATTTGCCATCCAGTTTAAAGACATTTTACTTTTCACCCTGTGGCTGCAGATGAGTTACTGTGGAGAGCTGCAGGACAGCTCAGCTCTGCTCTGCCTCAGCTTACAGCAGGGACAAGCTGCAAGACACAAGGGCACCCTTTGAGCACGGCTGTCCCATCAGAAGTCCATAGGAAGGTCAAATCCACCCCTTCTTGGTTCTTATGGACACTGTTACCTGGTGTGTTTCCCCAGGTGGATAAGGAAGTTATTTCCTTGGCACCTGGAAAGCAGTCTGACCCTCTCTGATAGAAGCCCACAGAATTACAGAAGGTTGACAGAGTCTGGAAATTGCTCTGAAAAACCTCTTTCTTCCATGAAATACCCTGTGTTGAGTACTACTTTATTCCAGTGCTGGGCACCTCACTTAAATCAGAAAACCTTTCTAGAGCAGAGCTTCCATCATGAGGAACCTTCACATCACAGTGCCACAGTTCCTACCTGCTGCTTGTCTAGTGCCCCAAAATTTACAACTGGAAATAACACCTTACATTTGAATTACTACAACTAAGTGCTTCAGTTTTTTAACAGGAACCCACTGCAACAGGAGAGAAAACTCCAGCACTGGATAATTCTTTGAAAGGAACAAAGGACAGTAATGTCTCAACAGAGAGTATGGGAAGGGTAAATATCTACGTGCAGCACAGCCAAGGACCATTGTTTAAAAGTCCTTTTCAGAACAAATAAAAGGCTGAAATCTTAAGAAGTTTTATTTTTAATTTGCTTTTTCTAAGGAAGGAAGAAACATCTGTGGGAAGTATTTATGAGACATATAATGCACCTCACACAGTACCCTAAGGGCCATCTTCAGAGTGGAAATAAAGCTTCCACACTAGGAGTTCGTTAACATCGTGACAGGAATCAGATGCAAACACAAAAGCTCACTTGTTCTGTAATGACTTGCTGAGATAAGTGTCCCTTATCAGCAATACTGTTTTCTTTTGGAAAGGAAGGGACTCTGTGTGTACAAGCAGGGGATGGAAGTCAATGAAAACAGAAGGCTGGAGAGGTCTGAATGGGTAGTTTGTACTGTAATTCTAGCTTGGGGCTGCTTTTTTTTGGGTGTGGAAATATCAAACACTGACCTCCCACTGACGGTCCTTGGCAGTGGGATAAGTCACTCATTTATTTGTGCTCAGCCACAGAGTTGCTGTGTAACACAGCAAGGTCCTTGCAGAGCTACACAGGCCCAATACATCTCCCAGGCAAACAGCCTGCACCCCAGCACTGCCGCACCCAGCCATCGCATGACCACGCTCCAAATACCTTCCAGCTCATGCCCACAAACAGGTAATCCCCACTGCACTCAGGCAAGCCTTTCAATTTGGGAAGAAAAGAGGATTTGTGTAGAAGGTTGGGGTAGGAAGGGTAGAGCCACCTAAGGCATCTGTTATAGCTGACAAAGCCTTTGCTAAGGACGTTTGGTGGTGATGCCCTACTGCCTCTGACCCAGAAACCCAAAATACACCCAGCTGAAGCCAATTGCGTGCAAGCATCACCACACACAGGAGAAATGAGGTGTGCAGGAACCTTTCTCTGTCCAAAGTAGTCACAACATTCTTTTAAACAGGGAGGAAAAGGAGATGGAAAGGGCTGCAGAGAGGTGACCATCTCTGATCTGAGACGTGCTCAAGGTGGCTATAAACTCTTATGGCTCTTGGCTCAGACCTGCTGGCATCCTTGAGGAGTTTTGTCTTGGAGCCACTATACCAGGGAATGCTCTGTTGTAGGCTGATGATACATTAATGGAGTGAGAATCTATAGGGGAATGCTGGGCTCTTCCCTTGAGCAATGTAAGCTCAGGAATATGGCATCATGATTCAAGATAATTAAACACAACACGAATAGACTTTGCACCTCTGCTTGCAGGAGAGCTTTTCAGATCTCTCTGCTGCATCAGGGGGTTCAGCCTGACCAGCTAAACAGCTCTCCCCACTCATCACAACACCTGCAGCAGGCCATAGACTGACATTTCACAGACCACCACCATATCATGGCATGCTCAAGCAGCAGTGCAACTTTTGGGTGTGTTGTCACCAGATCACAAGAGGTTGCCCCTTTTCCTGCATTCTCTTGCCTCCCAGTAATATTATTAACAGGTCTGAATGTCCTATGGAGTTGTACCACAGCCTGGCTAGAAAAGCATGGGATCCATCAGCAGGATACACTAGCAACACTGTGTCAACAGCTCATGTCAGATGATGCAGAAACTCACTTGTTCCCAAGCACGTCACCCCTCTTACAAGGCACAAGCTATGCAGGGTCACATGCTGTCCCATTAGACAGAGGAAGGATGAAAAGTCTGGATTAAATCAAAGGAAAACAGCTCTGATAACCATCAATGTATTAGTTAACACTCCATTTCCCCACTGGCTTCACATACACAGAGCAAAAAGGGTGCAAGACTAGAGGAAACCTCCACCATGGTCTTCTCAGATGCAAGAAGTCAACTTAGTGAACAACCAGCTGTGCCGTTGGGTCCCAAGATATCACAGCTAAAACTTTACCGTTCATATTTAAATGCAGCCAGCTCAGCCCCACTCTGCCTTCAGAGCAACCCAGGCTGGAACATCCTCTGAGCCATCATTTATTTTTTTACCCATGCCAAGTATTGCTGAAAGTCCAGTCTGACACTGGGAAACATTTCTGCTCCTCCATTGCTAATTCGGCCACTAATACCTACACAGACTCTGTTCTATAAACAAGTCTGAAACTAGACAGGGGGGATCAAGGGATTTTGTGGGATTCATGTGCTACAGCCAAGGAATGCTGCAACACCATCCACTAGAGACAAAAAATTAAAAAGGCAGGTTAAAAAACAGACATCCACCAGCAAAGCACTTGTGCTTCAGAGGGACAGAGGCACCTGCAATCTAATCCATTTCAGGTTTCATGGGACAAACTGATAGTGCACAAAGGAAACTCTCAAAGAGAAAAGGAATTATTACTGTTCTGAAAATCCACCACTTCACATATACTCTTGTCTATTTTTCTGAATATAAGGATGGGTTTGAAAAGCCTCACAGGTACAACTGAAACTGGGGTTTTTACTGGTAATGCTTCCCTGAAAGCCACCTAACTTCAGGAAAAAAAACCCTCATGTTTTTCCTAAATCAGAATAAACATTTTGACCCCTAGCCATTTGTTTGATTTGAGCAAAGGTGAGCCAAACTGGTAAGTATTACACTGAAATTCAGCTTCCCCCAAATAAAAGCAGTATCTAGATTTAGATTTGAAAGCAGCTAACACTGCAGGATCAGCTGGTTTCCTTCCCTGAGTTGAGTTTTCATCTGAATATGTTTTTGGACTGTTAACATTGCATGATAACCACTGACAATATACAGGTTAACTTGTCTCTCAGAGGCTGCTTATCTATCACAAGTTATTCTGTCTCTTTGAAGAAGCAGGGGAAACCCATTCCATCACAACCTGGAAGGATCTGGAGAAGTTTCCAAGCAACAGAAGTAGGGAATCATGTCTTTAGCGTTGCCAGTAGTCCACTGGAGGAAAGGTGGTGAAAGACATCACTGTCAGCTCCCTGGCCAAGGACCATGGTAAGGAGAAGAGTGTGAGTTCCATCTGCCAGATTACAGCTTCCTCCTGTCCCAACACTCCCACCAAACAGCAGCATGAGAGCCGAAAAGCCTCTTCATCTAGGCACCTCCCATAAACTCCCCAATTTTGAATGTGGTGCCTTCCCTTATCTCTCCTCCCATGTCTTGGCAGTTTCTAGGCCTCTTCTAGGCAAAGTCAATACCTCTGGTCATTCTCCTTGTTTGTTTCAGGGCTGACTTTTGTTTGCCTTGTTTTCCTTTAGCTCAAGTTCAAAGTTGGGTCAGTCTTCTACACAGGCCTTGTCCAAGCATTGAGAGTGGGAGAGAGACTGGTGTATACCTGCCAGTATGGTGCTTATTCTCCTCCCTCCCCATTTTACAGTCATATGATTTTTTTACTTTGCACTCAGTTTGAGAGTCAAAGAAATGTTGGATTATTTTCTGCAGGATTGCAGTGGCAACTTCTTCCACCTTGCAATCATGCAGTGAACTGCTCCTATGCATGTTCACTGTTGTTTAGAGAAATGTGGAGTTTCTTTGTCTGTAGATCAAGCTAAATCCCATCTTCCAGCATGGTCAAAGCCTTTCCATTTTGCTGTAACCTGCAACTTTAATAAGACTATGACCTACCCTATCAAGCAGCTCATTAATGCATACATAAAGTGGTCCTAAAACCCAGATGAAGCACCACTGCACTGTTCTTGACCTCCTTGGAAATTGGGAGCTTCTTCATACCTCCAGCTTGATATTCTCTGGGAGTAATTAGTAATTTGGAATAATGAACACTGCCACAATACAACACATTGCCACAATATATGCCATGTTTTTCTAGCTTGTTTACAAGAACATCAAGTACTATACTGTCAAAAACATTTACCTACATCATCCTCATCTGCTGTTCCTCCCCATCTACAAACCCTCCAACCGTATCATCAAAACAAACCTGCTTGGCTTAACAAGTTCCATTTCTGTCAAAGCCTTGTTGTCCCTTAAGAAGCCATAAGCCATTTCCTTATTCCAGAAACCAGAGGTAAGCTACTCTGCTCTGTAGTTCCTGGTTTCTTTTTCCCTTTACACTTTTTGAAGCCAGGTACCAGGTTTGCCTTTTCAGTCCAGCTTACCCTCACTTATCCCCAGCTGTCCTCTAAGGGAGCCAAAAATAAACTAGTGCCAAAGAGTTTTTTGGGCACCATTCTGGGTACTTGAGGGTGAATTTTATCTCAGCCTGTTATCAAAGTACCTCTGTTGTGAGCCCACACCATCATCAATGCCACACAGCACTAACTGAAGTGGCAAACTGCAATCACGCAGGTTCGGATGGACATACTGGAGTCATGAAATGTTCTGACATCTAACATAAGCTTCTCTCTGCAGTAGGAAGAGGAGAGCTGCCTGTTTGGTCTCATTCACAATGATTCTTCCTTCTACTATTTTTGGAAGCATGCCCATTTGTTTGATTTAGTTTCTACTTTTTTTTCCCCCATCTTTCCTTTTTGAGTCTCAGGGCACTGAGCAGCTCTCAGCTGAGCTGATGTCCTATTATACTGTTCCCTTTGATTGGGATAATTTGTGTCTGTGAACTCCATAAGCCAGTCAACACATTACAGCCATCAAGTGATCTGAGACAAGCAAGACAAAAATGACTGTGTTTTTAGAGTTATGTGAAGACACTGGAGGCCATATGTGCCTATCCCCACATGGTATGTAACTTATGATTCCCATCATAAGATGCTGCTAAAGAAGCCTCTTTTATCCAGCTAAAACCTAAGTAGTTCAAGTCTCTCTGCTCCCAACCAGAAGAATGAGGCCAGCATCCCCCAGCTGGAAAATGGGTGTGATCTGTGGTCAGGGAGGAGCAGTCAGGACATGCCATACACACGGCCCACGTATCTGCTCAAACCACAGCCCTTCATGAGGAAACAGTCTTGCAGAGCACAGTCTCCTCCTGGGCCACAAAGGTACAGAGGAGAAGTGCCATGGAGCCACACTGGGCACATGAGTGTGAGCATCTGTGTTCTGTAGCCTCCCGTTCCTATGTTTATTCTCTCTTTTCCAGCTGTGTCTTGAAAACCCTGCTACCCCCTGACAGCAGGCTTCTGTAGCACTGCTTTTTCCACTGTGCACCAGTCCCCCATTGATGGATGGGTAGAGCACACTATGAGGCTGGATGTTTTCAGCCTGGTCTATGTATCCAAGTGAAGCCCAGCTCTACCCTCACACTTTCCCTAGTCTATTATCTCACTCCTGTATTAAGGCTGAATCCAAACCCATTTAACGAGTGGAAGAGCAGTTCATAACCACCTCTATCAACATTTAATCTTCAGTATCTTCTTGCCTCGTGGAACACATCAACCAATTTTAGGCTACTTCACCTGCCTTCGATCTCCCACTCTGTCTCCTGGTATACAGAGCCTTCAGCCCAGCTTTACTCCACTTAAAATTCTTCACCTCTCCCACCCACCCCCAGAAAGCCTTTCCACCATGTCTTTGATGGCTGTGAACTACCTTCTCCCTGCCAACACGCTGGCCCTTGCCTCAGCTCCCTGCTGCCAGACTAGGTCTAAGCACAGAAACTGCACGGAGTTTACCACTCCAAGAACATGGCCTCTCATATTCCCTCACCCTCCTGAAATCCCCACCTCCACCCTCCCCAAATCCCCACGCAGGCTCATGTGTTAGCTCACAGTCTGATTACTACAACTGCCTTTCCTCTGGCCTTGGCAGACAATTTTGCCTCAGTGCATATCTGCCTGGAACAGCACCACAGAGATTTCTTTTCATCTGTTTGCCTTTCTCCCATGTAATTCCTCCTTTTGCATTCTTTATTTTCTCTACTGCACCAAAGCAAAGCCATTTCCCTGCACTCTCAAGGACCCTTCAGAGAGTCACCATAAACAGCAGCACAAGTGAACCCCTCTCCTCACTTACAGCTTTTGCAACCCTCACCCCAAACCATCCAGGCTGCTGCTGTGCCAAGGCCATTGCTTCTTCTGAAAGCCACAGCTTGCTCTGTTGCTTTTGGTGCTCCCATGCTCAATATTGCCCATACCCTCATCATCAGATGCTTTCACTGCAGGCACCACCACAGTGCCTGTCTGTAACAGAGAGCTCTCTTACTGCAGTAACACAGATGATAAACTACAGCTTAGGAAGGGCAGTGCATCCAAACAAACTCAAATTTCTTCCATCTTCCTTGTAAAGGAAAAACTAATCCGATGCAATTTCTTTTTATGAGGCCAACTTTTACAGACCCTGCAGCTCTCATTATGGAAAATAAGTGGAAACTCCTGGCAAGGGATTCTGTTTTTTGTTGTTTTTTTAATATATATGAGCAAAAGCATATATTATATTCTGCTTACATGGGCTTTGCCAACAAAATTTGCTGATGCTTGCAAAACTCCAGGACAGTTGTCCAAATGCCTGCCACTTGCTACACATAGACAGTCATGAATTGTCCTTCTTGCTGACAAGTTAATGTTGCATCATAAACTGCCCATATGAAGTTTTGTTGCTATAACACATGAATGAATTCAATGTGTCAGAAGGAAGAAAAAAAAATGATTAATTACCCCAGAGATTTGGATCTTTAAAAATAGCAGAAACTCCAAAGCCTGATGTTTATTCTGATGCTGGTAGGATTTACATCATGGTTAATAAATAACAGGCCTTCTTCTGAAATTAGATCATTAGATTATTCTATCTGTAAACATAAAAATCCAATCAGATGGAACTGGTAATGTCTAGGATACATGGAGTAGCCAACAGTGACATCTCAAATGCTTGTGGGGATTATTTCAAGGAAGTCTTGGTCTGACTTTCAAGAGTTTGCAAGATTCAGTGCTCCAGTGTTAGGGGTAAGAGTGGGGGAAAAAAACCCCTAAAAAAGGGTTCTTTACAGCAACTGGGAACCTGTAGAAGATTTGTAACTTGAAATATCCCAAAACCTATTTTTTCTCCTCTAAACAGAAAACATGGAGCTGGCCCAGCTGATGTAACTCTACCTGTGCACATCAGTGACAGCCACATGGCTGAGGCACCTCTGAGGGGCAAATTCAGCCCACATTGCTGCTCACTGGCCCCAAGACAAGGATATACAAGAGTTTTAGCATTTGAGATTGCGACTGCAAGAGGTTCTTCCAACACCCATCTGTGTTTTACAGTACTGTTACTGTAAATATGCTCTCAACTCACCTATTCCCCATGCATTTTCCTGCTTTTTATGAGGCTGTGGTGCATAAGAACATCATCATAATAATAATAATAGTAAAAAGCTAATTTGAGGCCTAAACTCATTACATTGAGCACTTTTCTCTGGTAAGCATGGCCATGCAACACCACAACAAAACCCAGCCTCCCTCCACCTTCCCCAAAATAACCAAGTAATTGCACAATAACCTGGTTATTGCATCATAGCCAAGCAATTGCAAACTTGCCCACCCCAAACATGATGCACTTTCCCCAGTGCATCAAAAGCCACACAGCCATAACAGAGAAGACTTTCTCCAGTGCTTGACAGGGAGTCTACAGAGGGAAATGCTTCTGGTAGGATGCTCAGGCAAATATAGAGAGAGGCAGGAAGGGGCCACAGTGCCCTTCCTGAGCCAATTCTGACTGTTTCCACATCTCTCTCATGCACAGAGCAGCCTGCCCAGTCACAGCACCCCACTAGCAGCCTGGGAAGAGCTGCTGTTGCCAGGAGGCTCACAGAAAAATAAAAGCCAATTATAAGTGATGGCTAGGCTGACAGCAAGTACTTTTAATACAACCACCACACATGAATGCCAATACACTGGATTGAATCCCTTTCTCATCAGCCCTTTGTATGCTGCAGACTGTCAAGGGGAGCATGGCCCCCAGCATGACAGAGCCTGACCTCAGCACTGCCTTGCTCACGGTGTGGGGCGAGGGAACCAGTGCTCTGAGGCTGCAAGAGGCAGTTGCAGAGAAAATCAACTGGGATGTTGCCAGTTTAAGCCAGTACCTTCTGCCTTGGTTTCATTTCTCAAAAGTCTTGGCAATGGAGGAAGAATCAATAGCTCCTCTGTGTTAGAGGATGCTTTGGCCACTGGGAAGAGAACAGGCTGCTTTACCAGCAGCACATCTATTCCCAAGAGCTATGAGGGAATTCAGCATGTACATACAACTAACAGAGACCCAGGCTCCTACTAGGGGGAGGAGAGGGAAGCCTCCTGGGCTTGCATGAGACCTTGTCTCCTGCAAATGGGCATGAAGCATCCCATGGGGACAGAGGGGAGCTGCACACAGGACTCTCCATCCCTACTGCTCCTGCCCTGGGGACAGCAGCTGTCACACAAGCCTTGATGTTAAACAATACCCCTGTCAGTCTTCAGGGCTGTGCCTGTGCATGGGCCTTGACTGCCCAAACCACCAGAAAACAGGACACTCCAGCCCTTGAGACAGAGGGCTCTTTCCTATTTTCTCTTTGAAATGCCTCCCTGCTCCTCTATGGGCAGAGGAAGGTTGGTAAACAGACCCAGTGCTAGCTCAGAAGCACAAGCCTGGCCTGTACCTGGTTTGTTTTTTTAGAAAATGCTCTCCACTGAGGCTTTTCTGTTCCCTCCAGTCTCCACACTGGGACCCCAAGCTTTGGCCAAGCCTCTACTCCTAACACTTTTTTGTTTTCTTAAGTGGACTGAGAAGTCCTTTCATAAAGTTCACATGAGGAAAACACATTCATCCTAGGGTCCAGGCGGGTTTTCAGCTCAGCCCCTTGCTCACATCAGCACGCAGCTCATCTCACGACAATACCCAGGCCCTAAAGAACCACATACATGCACAAACCCCCCTTTCTATGAAGGGTTTTTTGCATGCATAGGACTGTTAGGAATAAAAGTACTTCTCTCACCACAGGTCTCTGGGTACACAGGACCCAAATGTGAGGCGCTCCCTCTGCCGACTGCAGAGAGCCTCTGCCAGCCCACTGCTGATGTGGCCTCGGGAAAATGTAGTATTTAAGACATCTTCCCCCACTATTTTCAAGCCCAGGCACTTAAGTGTGAACATAAGTCTCTTGTTTTTGCAAGTGCCCTGTAGCTTTCCAGCCTTGGTGAACCATTGACAGCAATGTTTAAAAACTGGGTAGAAGCGCTTCTGTCTCAGGTCAGTGTTTCACACCTGGGTTACTACACAACATAATGACTGTCCTGCCATAGGATTGCTTCTTTTCCTCACATCTGCAATTCCTTCTACCCAAGGACCTCAAAGATTGCATGGTCATAGGCACATGGCCCATCCTAGCACCATCACATGAGTGTCACCTATCCACATTGATAGCTGGGAGAGAGGAAAAAACAGACAGAAGCGACAGAACTGGAATGAAAACTCAAACCCACCAGCAGCTCCTCTGCAGGTCTCCTCCAGGGCTAGGTGCATCTTGTTTCTACACAGTATGATCTTTTGCACAGATGGGGAGAACCGTGGCACACAAGCAAACCAACCCTACACTGCTCAAACATCACACTAACAAGTCTCTGGCACTCAGACTATCTTCTGGGTCTCTAATGCCTTCAAAACTGCATCATATTCTTAGGCCCAGGCAAATGCAGAAGCAGAGCTACCATTATAAACAAAGCACCTCATGTCCTGTGGCTCTTCCAGCTCAACATACCAGTAAAAGATAGCTTGGGAAACACAGGAACTGCCAAACACAGCAAACTCTGGTGCACTAATGGAATTCAACACCCTGCCTCCAGAAGCAGCCTTAGCTTTCAATGGTGGGGAAATACGACCTGCTATGAAGGGCAGTTGCCTAGTTAACAGGTTTTAGACCACTTATGTGTTTTAAATTGTTTATTTCCACCTCTGATACAAACTAATCTCCTTCCTTCTCAACACATTTATCATATGCACTGTAAGTGGAAGAGTTATTACTCCTAATAGAGGCTTCTTCTGAGACCTCCTCTACGTCTAACATCAGATGTCCCCCTGGTCTCTTACCCAGCAATGCTGCTCTCTCCCACACCTCTCCATTTTCTGGGTAAACCCTATTGCATGGACCTGGGTAGACAACTTCTGTATCTGCCATGTTAGATTTCATCAGGAGTGAGGTATTCAGGGATAGGAACAAAAAAAGAGAGAAGAGGCAGCAAGGATACAGAAACACCTGGAAAAGAAACCATCTGCTGCAAAATAATTCAGTAAAGTCACAAATAAGCCCAGTAGAATGAGTTGTCTTTCCTGGCTGTCCAGTCACAGCCACCTCCCAGGATGCATGAAACATCAGCATGGGATGGAGATGGGTTTCCCAGAAGCCCATGTCAGAGGGATAGGGCGTGGAGAGCATTTGGTGTCCCAAGGGAGCTGCCACACATATTGCTCCAGAAGTTGACCTTGTAGTCCTCCCCACTAAGGTGGAAGCCTCTTTAAGGGTGTGCATGGCAGCTGCTAAGAAGAGCGGGGAGATGGGCAGGGGAAGATTTGATAATGAAGGGGGGGGTTCTCCTCCTGTAAAGATGAGTGGAGGACCACAGGAATGAGAAGTGAAGCTCAGCACAGAGGTGGAGTCTGTCTGAAAACTGGCACGACACAGCCCTGGACTGAAGGATTTCAGTTTTCACATGCTCCATTTTTCCAACCCAAAAGATGAAATTTTCCACAGAAGCAGATGCTTTTCTTGAAAGATTTCTTTGAGCAGAAATGCCAAATTCTCCATCAGGAAACTGTTCTGATGGCAGCATTTTCAACAAGCCCCGTTCAAGGTCTATTTCAGGACTGGCCTTTGCTGTCCTGAGTCAGTTCTTTACTCATCTGGGGCTGGTTTTCCTGCCATTACGTACTTTTAAATTGAGAGTGTCTCTGTTTTAACTGAGCTTCTGCTACTGTTTAAACAAGCCCTTGTTCTGAGTCAGGTCATGAAAGCAGCAGCCCTGGCATGGCTCAGCCCAGCACAACCAGGGGCTGCTGGGCAGCAATCACCTCCTGGTAGGGAATTCCCTTCCCAGCAGGACTGTGGCTGTTGCACAGGGATTGTTCATCCCACAACAAGTAAACGCTTTTTTCCCCCCCCAACATCTCCCCTCTGAAAACCCAGCCCTTGAAAACCAGATTTAAGGCATTTTCAGTCTACTCCACCCATTTCCAGAGTGGTGTCACAAGAGTTTAAAACCATTGTCTGGTTCCACAGGGTCACTTCCACTCAGTGCCACTGGTGAGCTGGGAATTATTTCTTTACTCTCATTTGCAGCTCAATATTCTGCTGCATTCACTTTGCATCCCCTGCCCTCCAAGTGCAAGAGGAGGAGGGTGCTGTGAAGCAGCAGATACCACCAGGACAGTGGATTATGGCATCTGGGTCCACACTGCATCAAACAGCCTAGGATGCTTCATCATGTCACCAGGTCTCATTTCAGTGTTTGGCCACCCTTTTTTACCAATTGCTTAATTTGGCAATTGCTTAATGGCATTTGCCATTGCTGCAATGCAATTTGAGCAAGGTGGGCTGTAGGTTGACCAGTGGCCCCATGTCACTGCCTTCTGGCACAGATTAAAGTGCTCAAGGCTGTTCTGCAGGGGATGGAATAAAACATCTCTGCTGCACAGAAACATCAAGCCTCCTCTAAGACCTGCAGCAACAGCACCTGAGCAAGTTCTGTTAGGAAATGCATTTCATACCTTTGATTTCAGCTACTTTGCTGCTTTGGATGTTGGCAGACATTAATTAACAGCCAGGCTGATAGCTGCAGCCTCTGCCTTGATCCAAGACAGAGAAGCATCTGGCAGGAATTCAACAAATGCCAAGGAATTGCTCCCCATTGACAAAACCACTTGCAGTTAGTATTGCTGCCTGTAGTCGTTCAGACACCCCCAAAACAGGCTGCCACAGCCACTCCGACCTCTGACAGGTCCAGCTCTGCACCACAGAGGTGATTTTCCAGCATGTCATCCTTTCCCGGTGCTCCTACCAGCCTCTCCCGCACCGCAAGCAGAGGATTTGTGGCCCCGGGCTGCCCTCTCGTGGTGTAGCTCAAGTGAGACATTGCAGAAACTGTCACACTGCAAGCACAGATCTCCACATCATGCATTCAGGCCTACTGGCATCATTTATTTTTCCTTAGTTACCTTCTTGGACCTCTTCGAAGCTGTGCACAGATCAACAGAGCTGTGTACACTCTGCAGCTTGGGACAACATTCTTCCACTCAATGCTGGTTTTCATAGAAACAATTAAAAGAACCCCCTATCTGTGTGTAAGCAGATTGGATTTCCAATAAAAACCCAAGCCAAAAACTATTTAAAAGTTTGCTTTAAAAAAATGAATCAAAACAAACTCTGCTTTGGCCAAGAACTGAACCACAACATTATTCTTGTCCCTCCACAAATAAGTCCTGTGAAACACCAGATCCTGTCAGACCAGAAGTGAACACTGCATCACAGAGGAAGATTACTTGTTTGCACTTTTGTTATTTAAGTTACAAACCCACTTCATCTTTTATCAGACTGGCTCTTTGTTAAGATGAAATTGCATTTCTAAGTAGAAGCACTGTTTTCCTCACTGTAAGTGAAATAGGGTGAGAGATCAATAGTGCTGGTAAACTCCCTCAGATGGGTGTATTTTGGTGGGTAGTTTAATTCACTGCACTACCTACAAGTAGGTTAAAAACATCTCTACAAGAGAGGATAGACACTGGGTCCACTGAGCCTTGGGCCCCGTGAACCAAGTTCCTCACCTTCTAGATGATTTATGACTGCAATCAGTGCACTATTGAATATGTCATCTCAAATTTATAGGTGCTTCCAGGGGATGTTTTCCCCAGCACTGGGCCAGACAAGCTGCCAGCCTGCACCTGTGATCATTCACTGCAGCACAGCCTCAAAAATTGCACCAGAGGGGTCTCTAATTGTCCTGTCTCCAGCAGTGGCAACCAGCAGATGCTTAAGAGAGACTCAGGCCTTGAAGCCAGTCTATGCATGTATCTGTAGTTCACTGCACCTCTTCAACTTTCTCTAGAAACCCAGAATCACCCTGGGAACCTGACAACCCAAGTAGATGAAGCAGGATGTGTTTGGACTTGTACAGTCATACCACTGAGATGGACAGCCTTCAGGAAGGTCTTGCACAGCCCTGAGGACATCCCCCACCTGACCCTTTCGTTCCTGCCTTTCTCTGGTACCATTAGGAGCCAGAAGACTTTAAATATAGCAGCTGCTGTGAGCTCCCACTAATCCAACCAAGAAAAACAAGATAAAGAACAACAAAGGCTGCACGTTTCAGTTACAGTCACAATTTAGTGTGAGACGTTGAAGACAAGCAAACCCTACAAGGGAAGTCACCAGGTAGCTTTCCATTCCCCAAAATAACACAGCCTCTAGGCAGAGAGAAACCTGCTTCAATCAAACAGCAGCTCAGTGCAGAGCCCAAAGGACAGAGCTGCATGGCTTGTGTTGTACAATAGGTGAAACCAGATGATTTAGTGGCTGCCTCTGTCTTTGAGATCTGCTATTAGACTTCGAACTTCAGACAAACAACAATCCCAGGAAAATCAATGGAAACACAATTTGATGAATGGTTTAGACATAAGAGCCAATCCATATTTTGGCCAGCACATCACAAGCATACTAAGCACTTAAAAAACAAACCCCAAACACATCAATGCTCCAACTTTCTAGCAGTCTCAGACACAAAGAGAGAAAAGGCACATTAAACATCTGAGATGCATTGGAGCCAGGAGGGCTCTGCTGCCATCTCCAGTGCACAAGGCAAAAGCACACACTCTCTGTCTCATCTGCTGGCAGATTTGCAAGTTAGAGAAACCCACTGGCAGCTTGCTAAGGGAGGAGATCAGTTCACAGGTGATTCCCTTGAAACGATCTCCCTAAACAGCATCTCCTGCTGGGGATTCTGGTTTGAGCCTCTTAAGGCATTTCTTGCTCCCAGATTTGGGTGCTGTCCTCTCTGATCAGGCAGGAGGAGAGACATGATGTGCCACACCAAACTGAACAAGAAAGCAGCTGCCTGTGGAAAGGCTGAGATCCACCCAGCAGCTCCTCTCCTGCATATGCAGCAGCAAGATCTCAGCAGGACACAGGTGGCTCTTTTCTGAGCTTCAGCTGTGAATCAGCCAAACAAGACATCACCATCAATCACACACATGTTTAGACTGGAGCTTCATTCTCCAGACCTCACTGAGCACATTAATGGGGCTTCCACATGCCCCAGGCATCACACAGGCTCAGTGTCCTTTTACCCACACAGCCAGGAAGCACTGGGCAGAACCTTTTTGCACTCTTAGTTATTATCCACTCAGATGTCAGGCAGAACCAGGAACAGATTAAGAAAACAACCAATGTTAATTGGTTCCTTGCATCCCCTGCCAGGGATGTGGCAGCTTTCAGGAGGCACTACCACCCCCAGGCACCAAGGGAAGGCAGTTGCTGTAGGGACACATTTCCCCTGGCTCTGCAGGGAACTTCCTGAGATTTACACCCACCACAGCTTGAAGAGTCTCACTGGAAAAGCAGCAAACTGAAGTTCTACACAGCAAAACAAACCAAGAAAAAGCTCATGAAGCAGGTATGTGCCTGCTGGGAAGCCACCAGGCCCTGGCAGCCCACCCTATTGGGACGCTGTGTTGCACTCCAAAAACCTCATCCAGGTTTGTGCCAGAGCAGGGAAAGACTCAGGGCTGCTGGCACACACCCCTGGCCAGCACAGGACCACGAGAGCTGCCCAGGGCCCTGCCACTTGAATTCCTGCCTTTACCTGCTTTAACCACCAGACTGCATCTCTGCCTCCTTCCCCACCCAGGACTTGTTAGCCTAAGCTCCTCAGTAACCCCTTGTTTTTGGAGAAGGGCTCATCCTGACACTGCTGCATATCATCTCAGTTTCATCCCAGCCAGGGCACCCCCACACCACTTTCCACAGCAAAAATGCCCCACACTTACCCCAGGCAATCCCACACACAGCCCCACTGCAGGGAAGGGCTAGAACAAGGCTGGCAGAGGAACCAACCTCCTCAAGACACATCTCAGCCTGAGACTACTCAGAAACAGGGGTTAAATCCCACCTCCAGCTCAACTCAGCTGGTGGCAATCTACATCTAATCATCACACACAGCTTTAGCTCTGCCCTGAAGAGCCCCCCTCTTCTCTCTGCTGCAGCAGCCGTGGAGGTTCTGGTTTAATGCTCCCCTTGGGAAATTTGATCCTCACCGGAGGATTCAGGACGCCCCTGACAAAGGCTTTGATCTCATTTCTGACTGCTCTCTCCTCCCAAAGGGCACTGTGTCATCCCCTCATTCCCAGCACCATCTGTTCTCCCTTCCAGCTCCCAAAACACCTCTCTTTTTTTCCTCTCAGGTATTTCCTATTACTACTCCTTGTTCTGCTTTAGCCACAGCAGCTTTGCAGCACCCACAACACAGACACCCCTTGCACTCTCCATAGTCTCTGCAGGAACTGCTCAGCCTCTAGCTGTATCCTGTGAACAAATTACCAGCTAATTAGTAAATAATTATTTGCACATCTCTAATGCTTCCTTTCCAGGCTAGCAGAGCATTTTACAAGCTCAAAGGAAACAGAACTTGTTGTTCCCTGGAGCTGCTGAACACCACAGATGCCGAATGCTGCTCAAATCAGCTGCTGGAAAGCTGCACTTTTGGGGCCTGAGCCCAGATCCTCATGTGTACCATTCACATCCCTAAACTGCCGAGAGCTTCCTCTGACTCCTTGCAGCTGGCCTGTTACCTGATGGCTCCATCTGATAAAAAGCCAGGTGCAGCCACATCTATGAGAAAACAGCAGTAACCTCTCTCCCTTTTCCACTGTAAGCATTGCACTTGTTATGAGGCACAGCTTGAGTATTGAACAACGTGGTCTAGCAGTCTAAGCACTGTTGAGAAGCCAATGCTATTTTCACATATACCAAGGAAGACAGCAGCATGTCCACAGCCTGAGCTCCCTGCCTGCTGCAGAAGACTCTGCTCCCAGCTACCCAGGCTGCAGAGGAGGGAAGCAAGACCTCCCCCAGTCAGCAGCAATTGCCAGCAACAACGATGGCATCCTGGCTGCAAACAACCATTCCTCTACAGCTTTGCACTCCCTCAGCCCTCATAAATAAGAAGAGGAAAAAATTTGCTTTGCCAGATGACTGTACATCATAAGTGATCTGTCAGAAACATAAATGTCACTTTGTGTTTCCCCATAGGATGGAAATGTGTCTGGGTTTCCACATTGGTAACAACAGAAACCTCACCCGCAAGCAGAGGAACAATATCAGCTTTGCAGGATCTTGAGCTGCAGGTCCATCACAGTCACTCCCTCTTGTTCCTAAGTCAGTAAGGCCTTCCCCAGCAAACCTGACTCCAAGTCACATGATGCTATGGAGAGTGGCTAGTATGGCTATTTGCTCTTGGGCCATCTGGCCCCTAGAACCACTGCCCCTTCTTCTGAGTACTTAGGGTGGGCAAAACTGAGGGACCACTCCCCAGAAGCCCATCAGCTGCAGCTGTTGTGAACCTGCTTCATAGAGTCTGTGGAGCCCCTCACGGACAACACAGCTCCTTTCCACCACCCAGATGATGTCCCAGCTGGGGCCAAGCCCCAAGCATCAGCACCTCTGCCAAATGTGGGACATGGGGCACAAGTCCATGCTACCACCTTGCATGCACTGACCTGCTGGAGCTGTGGCAGAAGCTCACAGGTCACCCCTCCCTCCCATCCCTTCAGGTCAGGGTAGACCTTCCCCTGAGTCTTTTCATCATGTTTACATCAGCAAAGAAACTTCCACAAATGACCAGAGCTTGTGCTGGGCTTAGCAGAGAGCCACAGGGTTTCCTCAATGCTGTTGTTCCTCTCTCTCTGCTTATGAAGGGAACCAAACAGGAATTAACCACAGACAGGGGATCCTGGAGCGGGACCTCTTAATACATGTGTACAAAAGGAGAGTGGGACAGGAGACACCACTGCTGCTCCCTGCCCCATTAGCAACCATCAGACAGCAGACACCATAATAGGCCCAACATACCTGCCAGTCCCTCTTCTTCCAAGCTTTTTTGAGTCTTTATGGGCCAGGCTGATGCAAGAGCCATCATCCGAAGCTCCCTGTCCCAAGATTCCCCTTTTTCTCTGGTTTCTGGCCTCAGCCCACCTTGTCCACATCAAGCAGATGGTGCCCTGAGCCTCATGCTGGAAGTGCTGTTGGCCCAAATGAAGCGTAACATGCTGAGTTGTCCCTAACAAAGGGGTCCTCTGTTTGGCTTTCCCATGAGGATTATTATAGCCGGCGTTTATTTTGGACTGGGACCAAAACATGCATTAGTGTTCCTCATCCTGTGGATTTCTGCATACAGCTCAGATGAGTGTAGGGGGCTTACAGACTTTGTGCCAAGCTGGGGGAAAGTTTTTCAGGAGTTTGAAGTCTTCTTGCTGTACACACAGTGCTCAGACAAATGGGCCCTGGGTGTCTCTGGATGCTGGGTAAGGTCCAGACTGATCCAATACCTGTCAACCCTTGCCTGGTTTAGCTCAGGGCAGTGGTTAGTGCAAGGGGCAGGCTCAAGGATCTGCCCCACAGGTCCAGCTGTGCAAAAAGTCATTTTGGTTCCTCATGTTGGACTAATGATGCTGAATTCCCATCATAAATGTTTCCACAGATTCCCCTTGTGCTGAGAGGATGGATCTGCAGTGGTTGAGGAGGTGTTCCCATTCCCAATGCACAGAGCTGCTGGAGACTCGTGTCTCTCCACACCAGGTGACACGTGGGTGGTTGCACACCCTACATAGGAGTGGCTCTGAGGAAGATGTTACCTCTTCCCTGCAAACCTCAGCAGCTCACCTCCTGACCCAGATCAGGAAAAGCCCTTAAATTGCATTTTGTAGCCTCAAAAGAAGCAGCAGCAGGGTGCTGGGCAGCAGCAGTAGCTCCCATGGGTGTCACGAGCCCCATGTCAGACACTCGCTCCCCCTATCACCCCACCGCAGGTGCTGCTGCCATCCTCGTGTCTGCAGTTTGCTCCCCATGTTTCCAGCAAGTCCTTTGCTGAATTGTAAAGGTCAAGGCAGACTGCATCTGCTCTCTGTGCCATGCTGTAATTAGGAAACAATATTATTAAAACCAATTCCCATCTCTACTTTCTTTTCCTCTCCCCTCCTTCTTGTCCCTCTATTCTCTTCCCTTTGCTGCCTTTGGCCTTTGGCCTGAATGCTGATGAGCTGTTGTTTGGTCTAATCTGCAGTGCTTGTTAACAGGGTTGTTAACGTAGTTTCTAACCACCTGCTCTGTGTTGGCTTCCCCCAAGCCCCTGCCTCAAAGCCAGCTCAGTTCCTCTGCATCAGAGCCTGTTGCTGCAGAGCAATAGGGGTTATTGCTCTTTTCTAATCCGGATGCTTACAGGCACATGCTTTGCCACCCACGTTGAAGCCCTGCTCTACCCAAATTCATGTGCTCTGCTGTGAGGTGAGGGACCAACAGACCTCTGTGGGGTTTACATGTCACTGACTTTCTGGGGGATAAATCACTGCCTATAGGCTTTGCATATAGTTTTGGAACCAACTACATATCCTTCCCCACAATCATTTCCAGCAGAAGGCAGAGTTGGCTGTAAACTCTGTGATGTCTCCTGGGCCATCCACTCCCCCTGGAGCCATCCAGCTGCCAATGCTGGACATGGGGTGCTTACCATCATACTTTGCACAGCAAGGATTTTACCTTCAAATCATGCATCTTAGAATCAAATTTCAAGTCTGAAAGTGTGGGCACAACACTCACAAATACAAGTCCCTCAGCTGAATGAGTGGGAAGAAGCAGATGGGAGCTGGGGAGGAATGGGGCTACAGGAAGGGATAGGGAGAGTTGGTGGCCAGAGAGCAAAAACCCCTCTGGAGCTGAGATCTTGGGGAGTTACTGGGACAGGGAAATGGAGTCTCCTCTCTCCAAGACAAAGTATGACTCACACTTCTTTAATAAATGCTTTGAGTTTAATGGGTGACAGCAGGGCTGTGGGAGTGGAGCACTATTTATAACGTGGCACTCCAGTGTGTGCCAAGATGCCATCTCAACCTAAGTTCAAAGGTGCAGCCCCTTTGGACACATGCTGCAAGTATGTTATATAGCAGCAGCACTCTGAGCTCCCATAAGGTGCTGGGGATGAAAAGCAGCTACAGGTTGCTGCTGGAGAAGCAGCTGGAAATGATCTACCACCTGTCAGACAGAGCACATCTGGGGTGTGAGAGCACTGTTCCCCTCAAGTCAATGGCTAAATGCTCAGATGGTTCCAACTGCCTCCTTCCTGGGGAGCTCACTCTTTGCAGCAGATGATTTTGGTTATAGTTGGAAGGTCTCTCTCGTTTTAGTATCATTTTATTATAGGAGAACAAGGAAAGATCTAGAAGCTGAGGTTACTTTCAAAGGGGAAGTTAGTTGTAATGTAAAAGAATAACAAAAGTATATTGAAGACATTTGTACAATTTCCCTACCTGATTTTCTCCTTTTGTTGAGCACTGTTTGGGGCTGGATGAGAGCCTCTATCTCTCTATACTGTGTGCCATCAGCTCCCATCAGAACTGGGTACTGGGAGACATGTTTGCTGGGAGCTGCAGACAGCAATTTGCCAAGCACAATGCTGCCTTTGAACCTAGTAACTTGCAGACAATAATACTCTTTTACATGCTAATAGATAGTATTGTTCTGCAAATGCCTGACATTTATAGCAATATAATATCTCTGGCAAAAAGCATGCCAGTAATAGGCACCATTTCCCAAGGCAAGTGCTGGGGAGGTGGAGGGATGGAACAGGAATTAATATACAAGATTTGTGACTGAATTTCAATTTAAGTTTCTTCCAGTTGCTGCTGTTTCCTTCCAATATTTCAAAACTGATGACTGTCTTGAAAGGTAATTCACAAAAAACCCCAAACCAAGCCCCAATGTAAATATAGCAGCAAATGCAGAGGGGCTGTAAATCAGCATCTTCCACCTGGAAGCTTTGCTGGCTGGTATCCAAACAAAAAATCAGGGCCAGGCCTAAATAGCCCTGTTTAATATCAGAGAGGCAGTAGGCAGGAATTGCTGTCTGGAGAAGATGTTTGCTTGAGATGGATGACTTTATTAATAAGCTTATTGTTATTTGTTATTGTTCTTAATCAGCCTGTCTCACTGCACACGTCACAATGGATTTTAGTCTCTCCTTATTATGCCTAACAAGTATTTGTGTCCAGATCTGAAGTGAGGGAGATGTTTCTCTCAGGGACAGTACCTAAATCTCCAGTGAGAGATGCATACAGGGGAATCTGTGCATATGGGGCAGTAGGTAAGGATCAGAGATCTGCATTTCTGTTTGCATCCCTGCCCACCAGCAGATACTGGTTGGTTGCTTGAGTCGAGCATCCTTCCAATGGCCAGCCATTGGAAAACCTAGGAGAAGATGTGCAGCAGCTCTGAAGGGGAAGCCACAAGGTCCTTCCAGAAGTTGGGTCCTGCCATGCATCCAAACAACCTCTCTGATACATTCCCAGTGAAGAGGATGGCTTGAGGAATAACAAGTCTTACATTTTTGGTGCTTGGCTGAGACAGGAGCAGAATTGTTACCATGATGTCTACTGAATAAATATGTGCTACTGCTGCTCTTGTTTGTCTTTGCAGCTTTGGAGGAGATGCAGATGGCCCTTTAAGTACTTGCAAGGCCTGCAACTTTTCCACAGTGGTTTTTTTTTCTCCCCCCTTTATCCAAGCTACTTGGCTCCCTACAGTAATTAATATTATCTAATGGGGTGAAAAGCAAAGCAAAGCCTTCATATTTGAGATTATTCACGCAAACAAAAATGTAAACAGCTGTCTGAAAGAGAAGGCAGAAATGGGCTCTGAGACAGGGCCCTGCAGGAACGAGCTGCCTGGAGCCATAACAAAAGCCAGTGCCAGGATATTTGGTGCCCGTTGGGTACAGCCAAGTGGGAGAGACGCTGCGCAGCCATGTCTTCATCAAAGAGGGAGGCCACTGGCAGCCTCAGTGGACTATCCAGGGGGGCAATATTTCATGGAGCATCTCAGTTCCCATAAAATCTGCTCCTCTCCAATGCAGCCACACTGAGGCTTATCACCATCCAAACAGCTCAGTCCAGGTGAAAAACTCAGGGACTCGGGGAAGCACAAGGAGGGAAACATCCCCCCATAACTGCAGCCAGCTTTAGATCTGTTCCTAGGTAATGGAGAATGGGAAGATAAAGGTGAATGAACTCAGGAAACATGAACAGAAGAGCAGAGGCACAGATCATTAGCTTGGCTCCACAGTGGCAGGTGGCTCTGGTCAAAGACAGCCCTAAGAGAGGCTCCACTAGAAGTGTCCCTGGTTGCACAGAATAGCTCTGTAATGACCTGGGCTGCAAACTGATGCATTGTACCATTTTGGAGGAGGAATTAGCTTTTAAACTGAGCAGATAACCTCGAGGGGAGTTAATGAAGCATCTCCCTTTGTGTTCCCCTGCCTTTCCCCCTTCCCTTGCCCTTTGGGCACAGTCAGCCTCTCCCACTGCTCTGTATTATTCATCCTGACTTTGCTTAGATCTTGAAATGGGGCCTTTCTTCCTGTGGTGTTTATAAAGAGTCAGTTATTTTTTTTTAAAGAGATTTATCAGCAAAAGTTTTTGCTTCTGAGTCTGGGGAAAATTTTGTGGAGCTGTTTGGCTGGTGCCTGTCTCCTGCAGGACTCCGCAGGGGATGGGGATGGGAGCAGCAGGGTGGGAACAACTGGGGAAGGCAGAGGAGGAGAAGATAACCACAGGGACATTGCTCCAAAAGAGCTGGGAAACAACGTGTGATCCTCTCCATAGCAGAGGAAAATGTATAAGGGAGTGCTGGAAACACTGACTGCTAACAGGAGAGGCTGGATTTGCTGAGAAACATGTGGCTAGACTGTGGCTCTGGGTGAACTAATGAACACATGTATTGCAAGGGGCTTGAAGGAGCCTGTTACTGCAGAAAGAGGGGATTTTTCTTTGTCTCTGTTTGTTTCAGAAGGATGCTGCTGCTCTTTGGGCACAGAACATTGAAGCTTGTGACCCGTCAGTGTGCCTCTGACTCGGGAATGGCAGAGCCCTGTGTTTGCACTAAGTAGAAAAACAAAGTCCTGGTTTTAGAAACACAAAGCCCTACTTTCTTGCTTCCCTTTGGGATGCCTCAACCATCACCAGCTTGGTGGCTTGAGTCCCTCAAGTACTTGAATGTAACAATCAAATATGCTCAGAGTTAATAACAAGCCCTCCGTAGCAGCCAGACTTGGCCATACACACACTCCATTGGGCTGGCAGCTCAGCTGGCTCTAAAGCTGTATACCTCTGTAGATTCCTGGTGTACTCTGTAAGCCTTGGTGGGATGGGATCCTTTTCCTCAGTTTTCCTTGCAAGCCCCAGTCACATGGATGCACAAAGTAAATAATAACAACAGTGCAAAAGCCTTGGGACTATGAGCCATGTGCTTTTTACTGCTAATCTCATACAGTTCTGCTACCTGACCACAAAGCCCAGGTTCTCTTCATATCAATGACCTTGATGAAAGTTTTGGCTGGAAAAGGATGCTAATGCAAACTCCCCTGCAAATTCACACACACCTTTTGGAAACAGCATCCTCTTCTCTCCCCTCTAGCCCTGCTCACTGAGTGGTTGGGCATCCAGATTAAACACCTTTCTGAAGTAATGGAGGAAAATAGAGACAGCATCAGGAAGAATCCACATTCTGTGAGATTTTATTCCACACACAAGTTACTGGAAATGTTTTATGACAATAAAAGTCACTTCTGAGCCAGGATAGAGCTGTCAAGTGAACAGCTGATTATGAACCTCACGCTGCTACCCACTGAAGACCTTGATGCCTCCTGAGCATAAAAATAACTCACATGGCCTGTGCTGATTCCCGTTAGAAGGGTGAATTTCATTGTATCTCACTCTTCTCAGGGTGATGTCATGGTAGCAGAACCAGAAGACATCAACCCAGTGCTCTGTTAGCTGTGCTCACACAACAGTCTGTTCACACAATCTGAGACCTGGTGAGGACTTTTCCTCCAGCCAGGAAAGTTTCAAAATTCTCTGTGAGAGTTGAAGCTGGGAAAAATCCTTTGTGTTTGGGGGAAGAGATTTTAATAATTGAAAACATTTTTTGTTTCATGGTGATTTATTTCATATTCTAAACTTAGATATTAAAAAAAATGGTTTCAAAATGGAAAAACTCAAGAGAACTCGTTCCAAAAGTTTGGGAAAAGGCTGTTGTGACTCTCTAGAAACAACAAGCAATGTGTTTCTCTTTCTGTCCCTGACATGCTGTTTCTGTGGAATAGCCATGATCTTTTGATGTTGTTGTTTTGACATGCCTGCGTGGTCCAACAGAAAAATGACTGTTGAAGGCTTTTTTCTCTTCCAGGCACCTGCACCTGTTTTAATCAGAGCTGCATTTCTGCTATTTGCAGGCAGTACAGATGAGATGCCGTGGGCACCATCACCATGGATATTCCTTGCACAGGCACGACAGTGCCAACAGAGAAATCATGCATTACAGGGAATGCACTTTATATAACTTCCTGGTTGAGAGAATATCTCCTGAGTTTGTGTTACAGTCACCAAGAAAATCTTTGCTGCATAGAAACATCCATATAGTAGAAAACTAGGGAGAGGAAGCTCAGATCCAGCTTAGAGAGCACAATGAGCCAAGCTGCAGCCAAAATATGGGTCTGGTCCTCAAAAATGCTCTTTAGCACCTGTAAAGGAAGTTCATTCCTAACTGCAAAGCTGATGCTTGCAAGATTCCTGCAGGTCAAGCTCACCAAGAGTCCAGATAAGGAAAGCTTGCAGGACTACATGCCCATGGCTTAATTTTCTGCAGTCTGGCTCATCATGCAGTTGCTCCTGAGGATCTGGGGTGCTGGTTGCTGCCAGTGCTGGGTGATGCACAAGGCCCTGCATGTGCTGAGGGGCTCTCCTGGCATCTCCATGGGATCCCCATGTCTCTCCCTTCATAGAATCACAGGATGCTAGGAACTGGAAGGGACCTCTAGAGATCATCCAGTCTAAGCCCTGACCTCTAGTCCAACCCCTAATCCCTTCAACCTCTAGCTCAGCAATGCAGCCCTACACAGCCATCCTTCTTCACTTGCTCATTCTTGTGGTGTGAGTAATCTGCTCCAGCAGCTCCCAAATGGGTCACAGAGGCTCTTGGGCTGACCAGAACAGGGTCATGAGTTACTGCTGCCTTCACAGCTTGATTGCTCCCTGTTGGGTTCAGGCCCCAAATGAGCCAGGATTTGGCCACTCATCTCCCTGGAGCACAGCAGCATCTTGTGGATACTGCTCTAGCAAATGGGTTAGAAAGGAAACAAGAGCTGATTAACCCCATTCTAGCACAGCCTGTGTGACTGAGAGCACAGCACTGGGAAGAAGGGTGATGTCTGGAGTATGCTGGCTTTGATTTCTGATCCTGGCTCCTCAAGAAACCAGGAGTGAGAAGGACAGGTGATCTTATGGTGGGATTTTAGGGGGTGCTGTGTTTTGCATGGGGCTCAGGAGTGAGGTGAGATGTGTCCCTGCAGCCCAGAGCCACAATCCCCTGGGTAGCTGTTTGCGGGCCAGATATCATCTCCTGGACCACCCCTTGAGCCCTCAGTAAGAGTTGCCACACAAACAGAAATGTCCCTCTGTCCAGGAAGAGCTGTCACATCGTCCTCAGGGCCTCATTTCCCCCAGTAGCGCTGTGCTTTAGGTGAGAGCAGATTCTGTGCAGATGTTGTACAGCTGTGAGCGTTGCATGGAGCAACACTGACATTCAGTGGCCGGCTGCTGCCATCCCTGCTCTCCCTGCCCACTCCAGCCAATCCAGAGCAGGGGGTGAATGCAGGCCAAGCCCTGCATCTCTTGCTGGGAATGTAGCTGTTTCCCACCGGAAAAAAGCCATCCTGTCTAGTAATCTTCCTCTCACAAAAGCAGCGTTTGCCACAGAGAAATCACCTGCTGGTGAAAAGAGGAGAGAATTGTTGCTTCCAGCCCAGAAGGTGCTGATGGATGATTGTTCCCAAATGGAAAAGTGTATGTCTATGCTATAGCTGCAATGCTGAACTGGGAGAAGAATTTTAGACATCTCAGCTCTCAGAAGCTCTGGGTGTGATGCTGGTAGTTATGTTGCTAAGAAGAGCTTGGTCACATCAGGCATCCGTGCCAAAATTCTCTCACTTTTATCAGTGCTGATCTGTTTTGAAACCTGGCCAGGGCTCATAGAATGGGGGCTGTTGGAAGGGACTTACAGAGATCAGCTAGTCCACCCTGCCTGCTAATTCAGGTCCCCCCTGGTCAGGTCACACAGGAATGCACCCAGGCAGGTTTGGAAACCTCCAGAGAAGGAGACTCCACACCTTCCCTGGGCAGCATGTGCCAGGGCTCCTTCATCCTTGTGGCACCAGGCTAGGGCTACCCTGGCTGCCAGCCCCAGCACTGTCACCGTGCTGCTCAGCAAACATTCAAGGCTGTGTCAGCTCATATGGTACCTGGACATCACACATTTGTGGCCAGCTGGCTGAGTTCTCTGCTCTGAAAGGGTTTTCAGATGTGAGCCCAGCCATGAGTAAATGTCTGACAGCTTTGAGCACCAAAACCCTGGAGTGAATATGACAATGGGGCAATGGAAAAGAGACAATAGTGGAATTGTAACACTTGATGCAACAAAATCTCCCTTTTCCAAAGTTAGAGGTCAGTATCCAACACGCAGCAAACTCTGCATTTGCAGTAAAAGGCCAAAAGATTCTATTGTGGCCTGTGCAATCAAAGTAGCTCGGTGAGGACACCTAGGAAGAAAGGAGGAGCTCCAGTTTCAATAAAGGGGGTCCCTTGGACTGGTTTGGTTCTGTATAAAGCTTTGAACAGGGGGGCATGGTGGATCACTGGGTCACCAGAAGCTTCCTGGCAATTGTGCGATGTTTTAGCAAAAAGAATGAATGAGACTCTTGGATGTGTGAGAGGGGAAACAGTGAGGAAGAGCTGAGAGAGGATTTTACCTTTTTATGGGACTGGGGAGACTGATTTGGGACTTTTTCATCCGGTTCAGGTGTCTGCATTTCAGAAACAGTGCTGGAGAGTGTTGAAAGGAGCTACGGGAATGATTGAAGGACTGAGAAATGGCCTTACAGGGGAGAGAACTTAAAGACCTCCATCTGTTTGCATTTTTAGAAAAAAAGAGGTTGAGAGGTGACTTGATGACAGTGTATAAATACTTTCACAAGGAGAAAAAAGCAGGCAATGCAGGTTCTGTAATCTAGCAGGAGGGGAAAAAACCACAGACGGATGGCTGGAAGCAAGAGCCAGATGAAGTCAAACTGGAAATTAATCACCTCCATTGCTTAAAAAAAACCCAACAGGTCCAAGGTTTTGGAACAAACCCAAAGGAAAATGGTGAGGGTTTTTTTCATTCTCAATGTCTTGAAATAAAGACTGGGGTCTCTTTTGAAAGACCTGTGTTAGGCACATGCCAGCATTTAATGGCTAGGGCTTAACGTGGAGATCATTGGGTTAAAATCATTGTATGGCTACGTGCACTAAAACATATGTTTGAGCTTATCCACCAGGCTTCTGAGCAGGGCTAATGAAGAATGTTAACTCAGGAGTAAGGATGTAATGAAGAAAAGAAAGGGAAAAAAACCCCAAACCATCGTGGGGCTTTGTTTGGCTTATTGGCTTTTAGGGGAAAAAAAAGGTAAAATCCAAGACAAGCAAAAGTGACCCCCTTGACACAAACATCTGCAGACATGGAGCTGCTGGCTGGGGTAGGGCTGGTCAGAACAAGCTGCTGTGAGCAGGCACACGAGTAGCTGTCCTGAATTAATGAAATCAAGTTTAAGAGGTTTAGCTGCACTGGTGTAGAACGGACTCATAATGACAGCCCTCGGGCCCTTCCGAGTGGAAACGCCAGATCTGGCTCTTGGAGGGTGGGATTTTCTCTACCCTGGGCACTCATCTGCTCTTTTGTTCTGGACAATAGGAAGGCCCCTTCCTCTGTGCTCCCGCTCTCGCTGCTGTGCCTGGCCCTGTTCCCACTGCTCTGCCTGCTCCCAGGCTCCTTCCACCCACCCCCTCGCCTGGGTTCTTCTCTCCTGGCAGCTGAGAGCAGCTGGGCACGGCTGGATTTTGGGATGTGGTGATGCCTGGCTGTGGCCTCATAGCAATGAAGCTCAATCCCGAGTCCTTGATGGAGAAGCAGAAACAAGAGGTCTTGCTTTGTCAGCTCATGGATTGTCCAGGGTTAGAGCCAAAATGTCCAGCTCTATGAATATCAAGGACCTTCCATCCTGCATCCACATCAAGACTTTCCAAAATTGTGCAGGGGATGCAGGGTTTGGCAGCTGAAATGGTCAAATGCTGCAGCATCTTGTCCCAAGTGCTGAGCTGAGCTGGGCTTTGGCCCAGCTTGATCCCAGTTCCAGCCATATCCCCCAGCCCCACTCCTCATGCAATGCTGCAGCACCAGTCCCCATCACTTGCTGGGACGAGCCTCAGCCCTGCCAGAGCCTCCTGGGGATTCATTAAAACAAATACATGGAAGCAGTCAAACACCAAAATTGGCCTTGAATATTTCAGGAGGGCGTTTGGGCTCTGGGGAGAGCACCTGGCACAGTATAGCGAGTCCTTTGCATTAGGTAATGTGGGAAGAGCTGCTTAATTTGGATAGGCTCCCCAATTCCTGATCCCCTCCCACCCCACATCCCAGGCAATAATGCACTTTCAATATTCAGTGAAAAAACCCAAGCCTCGGAGTGAAAGGCAAAAAGTATGTCTGTTGCAGAAAGCAAGAGATTGAACGTGTTACCAGTGCTTTAGGTTGGGTAATAGCAGGAGATTTGCTAAAGGCATCTGCAAGAAAAGCCTTTTTTCAAAGGAATTGTATAATCCCTAGTAGCTCAGTGTCTCATGCTCAAGGACTTGCCTTCACGATCTGCTGTCAAATGATGAGAGGATTTGCTGCTCTCTTCTGTGGATGTGCAGTATGGAAACCCTGCCCACACCACGTTTCTATATCTTATTTGAAGGGATGCTTCTCTGCTCCTACCAAGTGACAGGATTGTCCCTGTTTTATGCCCCACATTCCCAGAAATAGATGCAAAAAGGGGAGAAGAAAGCACTTGCCGTGGAGTCATGCCCCTCAAATGCAGGAGCTCAGTGTCCACACAGACAGGGACTGGATAGAGGGGTCTGGGATGATGCTGGGGACTGCAGGGTCTGCAATAGAGAGGAGAAATCTGGAGGCTGCTGTCAGACTGTTTTGGAGGCAGGAAAACACATTTGGGTGTGAGTCAAAGTGTGTGTAGTGGATAGAGAACTGTTTGGGGTGTGCAACAAGGACAGCATGTGTGTGTGTACACATACACATGAGGGGAATAGGAAGGAACATCTGCAGGTGGGAGCTTAAAGCAGTTGCCCCATGGGTGTGCATGGGTGTGATTGCAGCCCTGGGCAGAGGAACCTCATGAGGTTCAACAATGGCAAGTGCAGAGTCCTGCACCTGGGGAGGAACAACCCCCTGCACGAGGACAGGCTGGGGGTGACCTGCTGGAGAGCAGCTCCAGGAGAGGGACCTGGGAGTGCTGGTGGGCAGCAAACTAAACATGAGCCAGCAATGTGCCCTTGTGGGCAAGAAGGCCAAGGGCATCCTGGGGTGCAGTAAGAAGAGTGTGGGCAACAGGTTGAGGAAGGTTCTCCTTCCTGTCTACTCTGCCCTGGTAAGACCTCATCTGGAGTCCTGTGTCCAGTTCAAGAGTGATAGAGAACTTCTGGAGAGAGTCCAGTGAAGGGCCATAAAGATGATCAGAGATCTGCAACATCTCTCTTACGAGGAAAGGCTGTGAGCCCTGGGGCTGTTTAGCCTGGGAAGAGAAGGCTTGAGGAGTGATCTTATCAACACCTGCAAATATCTAAAGGACAGATGTCAAAGGGATGGGGCCAGTCTTTTTTCTGTAGTACCTAGTGACAGGATAAGAGGTAATGGGCACAAGCTGGAGCACAGGAAGTTCCACTTAAGGAAAATCTTTGCTGTTCTGGTGAAAGAGCCCTGGCCCAGGCTGCCCAGGGAGGATGTGGAGTTTCCTTCTCTGGTGGTTTCAAAACCCACTAGAAGGTGTCCCTGTATGACCTGATCAAGGGGAAACTGCTTTAACAGGGAACTGGGCTGGATGAGCTCTGGAGATTCCTTCCAACCTGCATCATTCTGGGTGATTTTGTGTAAATGCCCAGCTTCCTTGTGTCAGCCAAGAAGCACTGCCTCTGAGAGATACACTGGGGACAGAACTCCCAGGCACAGAGCAGCCCCGGGGCTTGCCCCTGTTTATTGCTCTGTGGGGAGCTCAGCTGCAGGCAAAGCTCTTTTGGCAGCAGGAAGGCTAGAAAGGGTTTCAGCAGAAGTCATTTTTATTGGAGATTGTGGTTTTGCTGAAATGAACCATTTTATGGGAACATGTAGCAAACTATTGACAGGAAAAAAATCTGAACCATTTCTTTTGGCTTTCAGAGGATGATTTTTTTATCCCAAAGCATTTAATTTCAACAAATTGCTCCTTTTAGGTTTGATTTTACCACTCTGATTAATTTCATTTCAATCTTCCACATGTACAAACTGCTGGTTCCAGGGTTGCACCCTGTCAGGCTGCACCCTCCTCTGCTGCCTTCTCTCCATTTAACACAGCAAATGCAGTCCCCTTCAACCAAGGCTTCTGAAAACTTTCTCCAGGAAATCTGAGATGGACAAGAGGATTTGGAAATGAAAATGGATTTGAAGGGCCACAGTTGTCCATGGAAGAGAAATTGTAGTTTCTGAGCAATAAAAGTCAGCAGTGCAGAGCTTGTCTCTCACTGCTCAGCCCTTTCGATCCAGCCTCTCAGAGGGCAGTGATAAACATGTGCACTAGGCAATTTATTCTGTCTTTTGCATTGGTAGGATATTTTTGCTGTGAAAGGGAGCTTAGCTTTACATTTTTACAACCTTGACGTGCTTAAAGTTAAGCCGCTCTTTAAGCATGTACAGAATTGGGACCTATTAGTAGTGCACATACCGCTACTGTGTCCCAGTCTCTGCTGCCAATGCTCCCTCCCTGCAAGAGGGGGGAGGTCTGGCTGTTAATTGCATTTATTTGCTATGACAACAGGCCTGTGCTAACATTGGGGTTGTTTATGCTCGCGGTAGGAGCAGTGGCTGCTGTGGCACGCAGCATTTCACGGCCCCCTGGCTGGGGATATGCCTTTTGCTTCTGTCTGGCAAGATGCAAGAGAGGAAACCAGAGGTTTGCCATTTTGTGCAAATAAAAAAGGTGTGTGAAGCCTGTGGAGGCTGTGGGGTGATTTGTGGCCAGGGCAAAAGGGATGCCCCTCCTTGCTGTGCCTGGTAGCCTAGGATGAGTCTCCTTGTAGGGCGTTTGCAGAGGGATGCTCCTGTGGTGATGGGGTTATCCAAAACAGTCAGCAGAAGGTACTTTTCAAGCAACAACATTATTTCAAAGGCATGTACAAGGGTAAATTTCCTGTGAGCACATCATATGAGGTAACAGGACTCCAAACAAGGAGAAATGTGTCACCTCATAGAGGCTCACTCACGCTGCAGATGTTCTTTGTGTGCACTGAGATGATGCTCCAGGCCTTTGCCCACCAAGCCCCACCATCAGCAACCATGAGCCTGCAGAGGTAATTCTCTAGGATCCCTTTTTAATTCACTCTCTTTCATTTATATTCAAATCAGAGGATAAATGTAGGCAATGCATTCACTTGAGCTAAGGCAAGGCTGCTGTTTCAGAACCACCTCTGAGAAGGTGGTTTATTTTTAAAACACATGGAAAAAGAAATGAAGACACATTAGCTCTGCACTCTAACTGTTGTCTCCTTGTTGCTAACATTAGGCTTGCCATGAATACAGAAAGATTGTTAAAAAAACCCTTTGCTTCCCAACACACACACTGTTTACTTGGCTCCAGCACTGAAAATAAAGCCATGATTTCTGCTTGTGCTCTAAGACAGTTCCTGTGTCTCGTGCAGAAGTTCACAGAGATGCTCCTGAGGATTTCTTTATTTGATTTAAATGAATAATAGATATAAAAATATTCACTGAGGAAGTATAGCTTAAAGAATATATCTATCTCCCTCCAATTAGGGCAGTGCTTGACAGGCTCTGCAAAAGCAGTGAGGGCATCCTCCTCAGGGGCAAGTCCTGCAAAAACCCATAAGATCAGGCTCTGAAATGAAGGTGGAAACATTTGCAGCATTGTGTGCAGCTCAGACTCACGGGCTGCATGCCTTCATAAAGCATGTGAGAACTCACTAACAATCCTTTGCATTTAAAACATAGTTTTGCCCTAAAAGGTGGCCCTGATGTGCTTAAAACTAAGAGTGCTCTTTTGAAGTGGACTTTTTAAGCAGCCATATGCCACCACCTACATGCACTGGCCAGGCTATGACTTACCTTTGCTCCTTGGTCCCCACAGCAGGTTTGCACAGCCCCATTATTCCTGGGCTCTGCTTATCCCTGAGCACATGGGACTGTCAGAAACCACTTAATAAGGAGTTGTGCAGGAAAATGCTGCTGAGTGCTTCAAAAACTAAGTCTGTGGAGAGGATTCATTACTGCTGCATTGCAATTAATGATAATTAAAAGAAAAAAGAGAAGTTTTTGTACTGTGAGTTACTCTGGGTGTCAGAATTAACATCTCATTGCATTATCAAAGCTTTCAAGCAGTGGGTGGCGGAGAGAGTAGCTTGGGGCTTGCAAATAGGTCAGAGAAAGAGCTAGCTGCTAAATATCTGATGGAAACTTTCCACTGGGGAGGAAAATCTTGCTGATTTGATGAAAGAGAATCAATTTTGGGGAGGATGTGGATACCCTTAAAACTCAGTGGAAAAGCAAGCATGGAGGCTGGGCTGCCTGCTCACAACCTGGGCTCTGCATTAGCCCTCCTCATTCCCCAAGGACCCATCCTGCTCAGACGTGCATTTATCACCTTCTCATTGCATAATGAAAACATAAAAAGAGGGGAAGCATGAAAATTTCGGTGGCCCAGTGCCAACGCAGGCCTGCTCTGTGCCCTTGGCATCCCCAGCTGAGTGCCCTTGAAAGCCAGCAGCTTTTTGCGTGCTTGCTTGGCTTTTCCAAACACCTAAAGGGGTCTTTTTTTCAAAAGGGTCCAGCCCGGGATGGTCTGTGTCCGATGCTCGGGGCTGTGGAGCACTTGCAACCATATTTGACACCAACAGGGGGAGCGGTGAGCCCTGCTGAAGCTGTCCCTGAGCAAAGCCCGGAACACGCCACCGGCATCCTCCATCCCCTGGGCCCAGCATCTTCCATAGCCCGTCTCCAGCCTCTGTCACAGCCTTCATCCAACCTTTGCCAGGCATACTGGCAGCTTTGAAGGTTTCCACCAACGTTGGAATCCTTCCCTCGAGGTTTTTGCCCCCCGTGACTCTGGGATGTAGTGTTACCACGAAGGCTCTGGCTTGGGCATACCACCAGTGTGGCAGGTCTTCTTAATGATTCTTGTGATAATTCATCACTGAAATAAGACATCTGGGCAGAAAGAGTCTCTGGTTTTCATGTGGTCCTTAATCCAAGGGATGGTGAGTCCTCTTTCATGGGTCCTGCTGGGACAAAGATGCCCCAAGGACACCTGATCCAGGCAGGATCTTCCCATCTCCCTCCAGTGTAAGGGGTGACAACATAGAGCTGCCTGAAGATGAAGAGATGAAACGTTGTGGCATGCTTAACTGCTCCTCCCAAGCAGAAAAGGAGAATATAGTATTTAGGAAACCAGATGAGCAGATCTGGCCGCCTGCACACCTCTGCAGGGAGCAGCCCTGAGACAGGAGATGGGCATAGGATCCATCCTTTGGCTGCTGAGGCTGCCCAGCTTTTACTTAAAACTAAGAAATTTCTTTGTTCCAGACAACTCTTTCCTTAACAATTGTTCATCTGCTCAGCTTCTTCCTTCCTGTTCCCATAGACAATAACCTGTTGTGAATCACTGGAGAAGAGACTTGATCAACAAACTGATCTCTGCCAGATGTATTCCCCCTGATCAGAGGGACTCTTGGTCCCTGTGAGGAATGACAGGCTGCTGATGATTATAAAAAGCAAATCTCAGAAGGGTTTGTCTCTGTGGGGGGAAATAGCACAGCATAGCTGCTGGGGAATAATCATTATATTATTATGCAGGAATAAAGTCTCATTTATTTCTGAGAAGGGGATGGATATGGGGAAAGAGAAGGGAGTTATTGTGGAATAACTAGCCCACAGCAGCTATGTTGGGCAACGTCCTCCTTGTAGAAAACCCCTCAATATTGTGCTACAGAAGGATTCACAGCCTAGACCATGCAGTGGGTGAAGGTGGGGATGTCTAATCCTGAAGAAACACTTTGTCAGCATCCACTGGCTCCTGCAGGAACAAGAGATGATGCAAACACATGCCTGGCAATGCCATATGCCTATGGACAGGGGCAGGTAGCTCAGAGCCCCTCTGCCCCCATTGCTCTTCACCATCTCACTTTGCACCTTCTTGGGGATAGGGGTTGCCCATTCGGCTACTGTATGGCACTGTATGGCCCAGCCAGCCGCTCTGGCACACCCTGGCACGCAGCCACGTGCCTTTGTGTTGATCAAAGCTGTGTTTTCCCCACCACACAGAGCCCACAGCACACGCCTGCGTCGTGCTTCACCGCATGTGAACCAGTGAGCACCCAGCTAGGCACCATCAATAATTAATACGTGTGTCATCGTGTTCCTCCTCACCGCTCCACTGCCCATCGCTCCGGGGTGGGGAATGGGCCAAGGTCATTCCTGGTGTCCGGCCCCAACAGTACCATGGCGGGGGGACAGCCTGGGTGCTTCCCCGCCCAGGCTTCATTGTCTTTGATATCCACGCCGGGTGGGAAACGGCTGCAACACAAAGGGGAACGGCATCGCTGCGGGGAACGGCATCGCTGCGGGCGTGGGGACGGGACGCGGAGGTGGATGGAGGGGGCTGTACCGAGGGGGCTCTGACAACCCCTCCCGACCTGCGGGACCCCTGCGGGCCCCTTGCCCCTCGCTCGGGCAGGGATGGACCCCGCGGACAACCCGCTTTGTGTCCCTCTGAGCGTCCCGGCCCCTTCCTCATTGTTTTGTACAACTGCGGGGGGGGAGCATACGATTTAACGTTAAACATAAACCCAGTAAAGATGAAATCGAATGTGAAGCCGCTCTGTCAGGGACACAGAGACACTCACACACAGGGAGCCGTGTGAGCCGCGACCCGCGCCCCGCGCCGCCCCCCGCCGCCCTCACAATGCCGCACCACCGAGCGCCCGGAGCCGCGAGGCCCCGCCCCCTTCCCCGCCCCCTCCGGCCTCCGATTGGCTGCGCCGCGCACAAAGCGTTACAAGTTGGCGTCAGGTGGGGCGGGCGCGGCGCTGATTGGCTGCGGCGGGCGCGGGGCGGGGCGGGGCGCGCGCTGTCAGCCGGGGCGCGGCGCGGCGGGAGCCGCCTGTGGGGCGCGCGGAGCGGCAGCGGCGCGGCATGGCCGGCTGAGGCGGGCGGGAGCCGCCGCCCGGCCCCGCTCCCCGGCGCCGCTCCCCGGCCCCGCTCGGTGGGTGGGCGAACGGACTGACGGACGAACGAGCGAATGAATGAATGAATGGCGGAGCGCCGCGCCGCAGCATGAGGCGCCGGCCGAGGACCGCGCCCGGGCTCGCCCTGCTCTGCCTCGCCGCCCTCCTGGCCGCCGCTGCCGGGTTGCCCTCCAGCACCACGCCGCCCCCCGAGCCTGGTAGCGGCAGCGGCGGCCCCGCGGAGGGCGGCAGCGCACCGCCGGCACGGCCCCGCGGCACCGCCGCGGCTGCCCGGGGCAGCCCTCCGCCGCCGCCCCCGGAGGAGGAGGAGGAGGCGGCGGCGGCGGCGGCGGTGGTGGAGGAAGAAGAGGAGGAGGAAGAAGAGGAGGAGGCGGCGGCGGCGGGCAACAGCCCCGCAGGTAGGCGGCCCCCCCGTGTCCGTGACGCGAGTGGGTGTCAGCGGCGGGATGCGGACGGGACTGCCTCGTCCCTTCTTCCTTCAGCCGGGCGGACAAAGGCGCGGCCGGGGGTGGCTTCGCGGGGGGCTGTGGGGGACGGGGCGGCGGCTCTCGGGCTCCCTCAGGCTTCAGCGAGCCTCGTTTGGGGCAGAAGGAGGGACTCCGGCTCTTTGGGACCCCCGGCAGCATCTCCCATCCCAGCATCAGGTGCCAGGCGCCGAGCTCGATGGGGGTCACTGTCCGCCCCCTATCCCGCAGGGGTCGGGTGTGGGGCTGGGTGAGCAGTGCGGGGGTGCCGAGGGGTCCCGGTGGGCAAGTGCACCGAACCTGGACCGTTGTTAAAGGCATTACTGGTGGATTTTTGTGGGTGCTGGTCCTGTCTTCCTTAAGCATCCTTCTCGCTAACCATCCCCAGTGTGCCCCATGCCCTGCGTAGAGGAGTTGAAGCCATGACCTTCCCCTCACCATTGCATCGGGATAGTGTCCCCGAGTGTGGACACAGGCTCTGAGCATCGCTGAGTGGTACCTTGGAAGCAGAGTTGCTCTGTAGCATCACGGTTTCCACAGCATCATCCCACCTCCATGTGCTGAGAGCAGAATGGGGTTGACAATACCTCGATGTCTCTGGAGCTGGTCATCTTCCCTGTATCTGAAGGGCCATTTGAAACTCAACGCGTGTCAGGAATAGCCCCCACACACCTGATAGTCCGTGGGCAATGTAAGGGGAGGAAAGAGCCACGGGTTTTTCTGTTCTGGGAGATGCTGGTCTCGGTGCAGCCCACTTGAGGCCTGATCCTGCCCCTGTTGCAGATGGGAGGCTCGTACGTAGCTGAGGAGAACATCGTGGTAAGGGGAATCAGTGGAATTATCAATGAAGAGTGTGAGGAGGGAGGAGGTGAAGGGTGAAGTGGCTGTGCTTTTGGGTGAAGCTCTTGCTGGGTGTAGTGCTGAGTGATGGTGCTGGGAGATGAAAACACTGATGGATGCCCTTCAGAGCTGAGACTCCAGTTTACTTATAAACCAAGTAGACAAAACTGCTGGAATCAGGGGATAGAGCTTTGTCCATTTATTTTGCCAGAAAAGTCTGCTTCACTCTACATTTCCAAAGCTTTATGTTCAATAGCCAATGCTATAGGACGTATTCTTTCCTTTTCTATATTTATTTTTCTCTCCTTGCCTGAAAAATGCTTGGTTTGAGTGTGTTGAGCTTCCTGTAATGTGAAAGGGATACACTCTGCTATTCTGGTAGCTTTAGCAGTCTGAACAAGTGGATTAATCAACGTGTTTTATTTGGCTAGAAGTGTAATCAGATGAAGATCTGGAGTCTCTTGTTTTCAGACTTTAATTCTTTTTTTTTTTTTCCACTGAGGTTTCTGTCTTACTTTCTCTGCAAGAGACAGAATGACTTAAGATGAGGAATTGCTGATAAAGATAGGAGGGTTTGAGTTTTCTTAAAGCAAAAGCAATTTTCTCTATTGTGCTGTCATCAACCCCTCTGGGTGCCAAACAGGGGATGCACATACCTGTCCCCAGTTGTCCAAGCACCTATTTCCCTATCTGACCTTGGGTTTGGTTTGCTTCTGTCAATGTCAGAAGGCTCTAATGGTTTTATCAGGAGCATCCCTCTCATATGAGCCAAAGGACAAGGGTCCTGCCAGAGTATTGCACGAGGTAACTGGTTTATGGTGACTTTAGGATGCTCTTGGATGTCCGTATGTGATTTCATTACATCTGGTGCCATAGGAGGTGTCAGGGATGCAAGTTGAGACATTTTTGTGTCTAATCCCAGCATAACCATGGATTCCACATTGAGCTGCCCTTACCTCCTCATTTCAGCCCTTGTTTGGGAAATGGGAGCAGTGATGATGAGAACTCTTCCCCACCATCTCTGGGTGTGCTGGGTTTTTATTGTGAAAGCCAGCATCATCCTTTGAAGTTTTAAAGTGTTAATTATTAATGGCTACAGCCACTTGATTTCAAAATTGCTCTCTGGTGTCTTTATGCTGTGGTGATGGCCAGGGTGGGAATGCTTGGGCAGATCATGGCTTCTCAATCAGGCTAATTTGTTCTTAGTTAGTGTGGCAGGTTGAGATTAACTCTGGCTAATGGGGAAATTGCTGGTGTGCTTGTGGGTCAGATGAGTTTTGAGGTATGAGGAGGGGTGAGGTGGCAGCAGGAGGAGATGATGGGCTCAGCAGCAATGTGGGAGCTTATGGGGGTGGTGTGGGTGGGTGGTACAGTTGTAGTCTGTGTGGGTACTGGTTTTAGGGGGATCTTTCTGTGCTGCCCTCCCTGCTGACTGTCGCTGGAATCCTCCAAGAGATTTGCTCTCACAGGGCATTAAATACCAAAGGCACAGTGAAGCCTTTAGGCAGTGTGGATTTAGCTGAAACCTCCCTTCTGCTTTAATTCAAGCATGTTTCATGGTGGTTTTTTTTTCAATTCAATAGGTAATTAATGCATTATATGCTTTATTCCATCAAACAAATGAGCCTTTTCTCATGCCCATCATTAGAAAGGCTACTTCCATGCTGAAGGCATTATTACTGACAAAAAACTGGTGAGAGTCCTCACATCCAGTGTCTGTTCAGTGCTACCAACATTTAAATTCCAACTTCAGTGCATTTTGCTCAGTCTGATTTAAGAAGCACTTCAGCTACTGCCGAGCTGCCTGCTTGCTCCTTTCTCATTCTCTTCCCTTTCCCAGTTTCATGATGTTTATTTTTCTTTCCAAGCCTCTGCTCATGTTAAAATCCTGGATTTTGTTTTTAAGAGAAGTAAATTGCTAATCCTCATGTTTGTGGAGACAAGCTTAGAAGTATCCCCTGCCTTATCACCAAAGCCTCTGACACCCACTGAGGAGACTCTGCCTCTTCCTTTTATATGCAGTAGTCTTGTTTTAAAGGAGAAGCTGGACCTTTGCTGGGGCAGCTGCTGTTTGGATGGATGCTTGGTGCTGGAGCAAAAATGCAGCTGGTGTAGCCAGTGTAGTCCTGGTTGGACTCTTCCTGCCTAGAGGACAAAACTCCTCTATTCCCTTCATTTCTGTAGGGTGGTATTGAACCCTTCCCATCTGTGAAGGGTGTTTTGTTCTGTAGTTTTTGGGCCCATGTGCAGCAGATGGGTGAGCTGAAAAGCTCAAACGTCCTTGCACAATCTCCCTGTCCCAATGCTGTGGCTGGATCAACAGAAGAGCTGCACCCAGACTCTGCATAATAGGCATCTTTAGACACTAAGCACTTCAGATCTTGGAAGCCACTGCCTTATTTTGCTCCCTGTGGTTTCTGTGGTGCTGCACCTGACTTCCTAAGTCAGCAGGTCCTCAGACATGATCCTGAATCTGGCTCCTCACCTCTGCACCTCATGAGAGGGGACCACAAGCAATTTCTGCTGCAGCTACAGGGCAGGAAATGCAGGTGGCCCTGTAGCTCAGAGCAGTTAACCACAGGAAGGTGCCCTGTGCTGCCACGGAAATGGGTGAAGGATGAGTCAGGGTGTGCAATGGTGTTTGATGGGCCTCTGGCATGGGGCCATCTCTTGCTGGGATGCTCACAGCCTAGATGGAGAAGGTGCAGCCAGAACCCTGCTAAGGTTGGTGGCTGAGGCTTTGGGTGGGATTAGCTGATGGCTTTAGCTTGTAAATAGGAGCCTGGCAAATCCTTAGAGTGATAGGCTAAATGGCTAGGTGTAGGCAAGGCAGCAGGGTGAGGAGTGAGCCCAGTCATAAGTGCTGACTTTAACTTCATTGTCCAGCCAGAGAGGTGGAGGATTTTGTTCTTCTGCAGGATATGTAGAGAAAGGTCTGTGCCCACTATGTGTGCAAGAGGCACCATGGGGGTAGGTCTTGGGATGTCGTCTACCACACTGGCAGTATTGTTATAGAGCCATCAACAGCCAGACCCTGCCATGCCAGGGAGGGACTTGAGGGACTGTGAGCTCCCAAATCCCAGTGGGACAGAAAGAGCCAAGTTGCTGAAGGCAATTTCTCCATTTTTACTACTTCTTGTCTAGCCATTACACCCTTTGGTAGAAGTCTTCTCACACAGGTTTGCCCCATGATCAGCTTTCGTTATGCCCAGTGTGACACAGGACTCTTTCAGGGATGAAGGTAAATGTTTAATGCCCATGCAGCTGGGTGAGTTTCCAGTGCTGGGACAGGACAGTAGGTGAGACTAAATGTTTGCCATGGACTTTTCCAGCCTTAAAAATGTCTGTTTCTTTAGGTCCAAGTGTAGCTCCTACCCTTAGCACTAGGCTTGTAGGCAGAAACCTTCCTGAGTGGTTCTGCCCTGCCTCTGCCCCTGGGGGGGACGTTCAGTGTGATGACTGAGACAACTTGCTTTCAAGATGTCAGTGGGATTTAATTTGTTTTAAAAAGAAATGGAAATTGAGTTACAGATGTGAAGGCTGAGCATAAGGAAGATGGTCTTGTTACTTGGGATTAGCACTGGAGCAGCCAGGGCAGGGGGCTTTCTTTAAAAAAAAAAACATCTCATTTGTATCTTTGAGCTTAAAATAAAAGGATGTTGCCCACAGCAGAATTTGTCATTCTTTTGCCTTCCTCCCTGTTTCCACGCTCCCATCTGAGTCATCCTTTAATCAGATGCATCCAACTGTCCTGACTCAAGATTTTGAGTTTCTTGGACTTAGTGATGCTCATGAAAATTGGGATATTTTTGGAAGGATCTAGAGAGCATCCAAGGTCCCATTTGTTAACTTCCTTCTGCAGGGAACAGTGCTGAGACTTTGCTTTTTTTTCTTTTAAGTGATAGCTGAGATTTAGGTGTTATCACATCACTGAGCAGACCCTTGGAAAATACCATGTGTAAAATAAGACTGCTACTGTGTGACATGTTGAAGTTATTTATCTAGCTGCTCTTAGTAATACCAAAACACCAGCCTCTGGGGATGCAGAGCTGCTGAAACACTGAATGAAGTGGTTTGCCCGAAGCTGTGTTGTGGCCAGGAGGTGACTTGGCCTGTTTGCCATTTGCCAGTGGTCTTCTGGGCTCTGCAAGCATGGATGTGTCCCCAGGGGCTGGGACAGTCAGGACAGCACCCAGCAGTCAGGCTGATGGAGTGTCACTGGCCTGGGAGACTATTGCAAGAGTGCATGGGATGCAAAGGTCTTTATGTGCCCAAACAGGTAGGAAATGTGTGGATTGAATGTGGGATGAGTTTCCTAGCTAGTGTTTTTTTTTTTTTTTCCCCTGGAGCATCCTTCTGCAGCTGCCTTGGCCCTTAGTCTTGTTCACTGCCTGATATGGACTGGGCAGTGCCAGAGAGAAAAATACCATTGCAATTGAGGAGCAGTGGTGCTGGGCTGGCATCAGAGCTCATCTCATGGGCTATGCTGAGCTGTAACCTCAGTGGGTGAGTAACCTCATCTTGGAGGGGACCATGGTCATCATGCTGCTCCAGTGCAGCCTTGGAGGTGGCTGCAGCATCTTGAGCTCCATCTGAATGGATGGTGGTGATGGTGGGTATTGAGCCTGTCCTCATCAGCTGTACGTGGATGAGCAGCACTGGGACATCCAGGACTTCCCACACCCTGGGGCTGTGGGCAGAGAAGCACAGAACACGCTGTCCCCAAGGAACAGAGGCCCCGGACGTGAGTCTGCTGAAGTCAGGGGAAAGATTTCAGATGTTTTTTTGACAAGAGCCCGTGGCCTATAAATACCCAGGGCAAAGTCATTGTGCTGCAGCTAATATTTGCAGAGCAAATGCCAGCTGACTGTCAGGAAGTTCTGCTGCAGATCCAAGGTCCAAGAAGCAGCTGAGATCTTAGCAGTGGCATGATGCATCTGCTGGCATTAGTAATAAACTCCTGCCTATGCTGGGTGCTGAAGGCTGAGATTTCTCTTGCAGCCGTCTGGCTGGAAGGGAAAGCTCCTTCTGCTTTTACCTCTGAGCACTTAAAAACCACGGCAACAATAAAATATGTTAAAGAGCTGGTTTGCTGTGCAGCACCTAGACTGCACCTGAGACTTCACTGAGCTCTTAAATGAGGTTGCAGCAAGGGCCTAGACTTGCTTCAGAGGTCTTGGAAACCCACAGGCTTTGCTGTCCCAGCTCCTGCTGCGTGTCTGAACTCAACAGGGCTGCCTTGTGTAGCAAGGCATCATGCAGTGGGAGTAGAGAACCAGGAGGGTAGAGTCTGGCACTTTATAATTGGTTGGGGATATTAATATGTTTTATGAGCTAAAGGCTAGATTCTAGCCATCTGCCCTGCCTTGAGGAGGTCGTGTGTCTCCACCACCCCAGGAGAGCAGAACCGGTTGCAGTTCAGTCTCATTAAACTGGCTGAAAACCAGGATTTCTGGTTCACAGGAAATGATTTGCTTTTTTTAAAATGTGACTTTTGGATTGTGTCATACTGAAAGGGTTGTTCTTGCTTTGCTTCCACTTCCAGTAAGCTCAAGGGGTCTTGTGCCTTGAGGCTGCCTTGTAAAATCAACGTCCTTGTACTTGGGGCTAAATCCATCCCCAGTGTGGGGTTGAGGGCTGCTGGATCCTTGCTGGGGAGGAAATGCTCTCAAAATCCCTTCAGGGCTTGTCTGGAAGGGTCTTTTGTTGGATGAAAGGTTGTCAGTCTGGAATTATATTGAAGAAACCATTCTGAACTTAGAATAATTGAAGCTCACTGGTTTGAATGGAACTTCTCCCTCCCAATTCAATAGGAAACTTCCTGGCAGCACTGATCTTGGCTCTTAGGAATGGTGGAGGACGTCACCTTCTGATGGGGTCACTCGCTCTCCCCATGGCTCTTCTCCCTGCTTTTTCACAGCCAGGGGTGCTGGAAAAAGTGGTCCAGCTTCTTCTACGTCCTAACATGGGGTCCTGTATCTGAGTGGGTCTGGGGCAGTCCAGCTGTCTCCCCTTGTTTTCACCAGTTCTTTATTAAAGGCACCCAGTACCCGAAGGGAATGGTTGGTTCACGTGGGCTTTCTGGATTGTGCCTATGTGCCTGCAAAGAATAGACAGTCTAAACACACTGCCAGAGCACTCATCAGCTGGGGAGGGTTTGGGCTGCCCAAAGGAGCCCTTTTGTTGGAGGCTGAATTCCTCCTCTGCCTGATGCTCATCCACGTCTTCCCATGCAAAATTCCGATCGCCCTCCGTCACACAGAATGCAGTGGGGTCGTGATGCTGAGCAGGCTGCCAGCACTTGGAGTTGGCAATGCTTCTGCTTAACCCTCTTCAAGACTTTGATCCACTCTGTGCTCTGGAAAAGGTTTTTTTTTTTTGATGGAGTGGGGGGGCCTCTGCTGTGACTTCACACACACACACGGCTCCTATTACAGTAAGTGAGGAGCTTCCCTGGAGCTGCATGAACTAATGCAAAGCCTTAGTTTGGTCTTTTGCTGCTTAAAGTTGGGGTTTTTTTTGAGGGGGCTGAACACCTGCTGTATGAATTAAAATTTGCCTTGTAAATGGAAGCAATTCAGAGTCTGAGCATGAGATGAGTGTTTGCCTGGAAAAGGAAAAAAGCAAAACCTCAAAGGCTCTTTTTTCTTCAGGCAGCTTGGCCTTGAGAAGCCCAAGTCGCTCTTCTTACCAGTTTTAATTGTTGCCCCCTATCCTTATAAATAAGCCACCAGAAACATGACGAGGCAAGCATCTCTGCTATTTATAGCTTGTGCTGTTCCACATGCCTGTTTTAAAAATCAGCCAGCTAAAGGGCTCTGCAGCCTTCCAGCTAAAGGCTTAATGACACAGGCATTTTATATGGATGGGTAGATGGATGTGTATTTACAAGCTGTTGGTAGTGAGCCCTCACTCGAGCAGGAGGAATGGTTTTGGCAGCGGGGATATTTCTCCTGGGCAGAGGAAAGCCCCTCTGGTGCTGCTCTGATGCTGGGGCAGTGGCTCTGGTTTAGCCTACACCCCATGGCTCGCCCCTGCTTCAGCCATTGCCAGCCAGTAATGGGACTGGTGCCACTGGGGATGCTCCCAGCAGGTTCAGTCCTGCCTCTCCCCTGCATCATGGCTCTTGAGGGGGTTCACTAGAACTAGGGGGTTCACTTCTCTCTTCACTAGACAAGACATACTTTCATATTCCCCAAGTTTTGTTGTTTTAAATATTTTAAAGCTGCATCAACTATTTATTTCCTTTTCTTTCTTTGTGATATCACCTCTGCATCACTAAGAGCCTGGCACTAACCTTTACCTGTTCAACTGGTCATGCCACTTCTCACATCAATCTGCTTCATTCCTGGCAAATTAAACTCCTGCAGTTTTCAGGCAGCTTTGCTCTATTTTGACTGACTGGCTGACTATATTAACTGATAGTGCTGCTTGGGCTGCTTTGATCCTGTATTATTTATGGAAATGAAGGCATATAACTCTGTGTAGCTGATTAATGCTGCATGTATTTTTAATGTGCTAGTTCTACTGTTTGATCTGTGCTAAATGATTGTTCTCTGATGTGTTCCTGAGTTCATTTTGGTTTCTTATGAAAAGGATATTGGAATGGACTGTTTGTTTTGTTCCTTTTTTTCTTCCTTCCCCCTCCCCCCCCCACAGTGGTCTCATCTTGTGCTGGTTTTTAAGCTTTCACAGTTTTTTCCCAATCATGGCTCTGCTGGTATCATGTGGAGCATTTGCACTTTATTGCTATTAATTGGAGTGTTTCATTGGTGGCATTACTCTAAATTTATCACTGTGTGTACAGTCTGAAGTTTGGGGAAATAAAAGGCAGAAAACCAACCATTTATGTGACCCTTAATCCTTCCTGTGTGTGATTGCTGAATCTTACCTTGGCTGTAACTCAGGTCCAGCAACACTTGAATGGGAAAGAAACCATTCTAAATTGGAGGAGGTATAATGAATATTTTCTGTGCCTGTCACAGGATGCCTGGGACTGCTCAATATTAAGAAAATGACTTTAATTGCTGGGGAGGTGCGTGTTCGATCCACAGCTTCCTCCTGTGGTGTGAGATGTGGTCGTGTTTGGGGAGGGATGGGTGGGTGAAGGCAATATTTCATGTGGGGAAATACCCACTGCATCCCGTGGCATATCCTGTGGTGTGCATTGCATGTGCAGCCCTCCTGGCACTGCTGTTGAGGGGGAGAGTCTAATGTCCTTCATCCCTCTTCCAAAATCTTTCCCTATCACCAGACAGAGCCAATGGGTTGGAAAGCAGGAGCTTATTCCATCTGTTTCAGGAGGAAAACATTTCCCCAGGGGCAAAACAGGGAAGGGGATGTTGATTTTTCTTAATGTATGGTTTTTCCCCTGCCTCTTATAACACCTGCTTATTTTCATGATTCAGGCAAGGGTTGTCTCCCAGCCCCTGCCCGTGCCCAGAGTGTGGCCAGACACACCTCTCCTGGGCTCACCACACTCCAGCAACAACAGGTTTGTGAGGATGCTTTCATGCATGCTGCTGTACAGATGCAAAGCAATGCTAGTTGAAAACGTTTAAAGGAAAGCTTTTTTCCCTTCCTCTGAACAGAGTTTTTTGTCAGGATCAGCAAAATATATCTTTCCACAAAAGATCCCTTTTGCTTTAATGAGTTTTTCCATTGAAAACAGTTTAAACTTGACATTGTGTTCCTCCCTCAAGTTTTCAAAGCTCCTTGGTCCATAAAAAACTTCAATAATTCAGTTTTCCTCCTGCTTTCTGTTTCAAAAAAGATATATGTTAAAAAAATATACATATATAAAATATAATAGATCCTTCTTTCACCAGCTGTAACTCTTGCCTTTTGTCCCTGGGGACAAAGCAAATATTACAGACTGTTTTCTAATGTTCTTCCCCTGCTCCTAAATGGAGATATGTTAACCTGAGCACTGCTGGTGATCTGGAGTGAAACTGGGAAGGATGTGCCTCATGGGGTGCTGAAGGAATGAGCAGGAATTTGAGACCTGGCTCCTACAAACCTAGTTGCTTCCTGAAACACGTCTTGATTGCAGACGTGTGAGTAATGGGGCAGAGACACACACACCCCTTCATGCTGCTGCTGACTGGGGAAAGAGGCCACAGTGCCCTGTGCAACACACACAGCTGGCAGAGCTTGTGGGGAGGGGTTGTGTCTGTGCACTCCTCCTAACCCCAAACTGCAGCCTGAAGGCTGGGGGAGTGCTGGGCTGGGATGCAATTAAGACCCCAAGATATCTAGAGAAGGTGAAGAATCTGCTTCAGGTTGTTTATGAAAACAAGGCAGTTTATTAGAATCCAAGTGGTGTGTGCTGACCTGTTGGCTCTTGCCTGGGCTGGGTATTTGCTCACTTTCTGCCAATACTTTGCTGGAGCCTCCCCAGATCATGCTCTGCCCTTCCCTGCTGTGGCCTGTTGAGTTTTTTCCCTGTCCTAGTGCTTGAGGAAGGATGTGGTTGGTTTCTAAGTACCCTTGGTGACTTGAACAGGAGCGCAGATGTCCCATCTCCCAACACTACTCCTCTCACAAATGACAGTGTTGCATTAAATCCCTCTTGCAGGGTTTTTCCAGCAGTGTCCCCCAATTCCCAGGCAGGGCTGGGGATGCCCCACGTTGGGCCTGGGTGAGCTGGTAGTTGGTGGGCTGCATGGCATCACCATGTGTGGCACAGCCTCCCCTCTGCTGCGGGGCCAGCTGGTGTGAGGAGCAGATGGGAAGGTGGAGCCGGGCAGCTCGGCCACGTTTCAGGCTACGATAAAGCCAAGTGACGTAGCAAACTAAATACCTGTTATCAGAGAAAAGCAAACAGAGCCTCCACCTGCCTCCAGCCTTTCTCCCTTCAAGGGCAGGCTGCGTGCCTGGCATGTAGCTCCCTGTAAAAGATGTTTTATTATTAACATGCTTGCTCTGGCTTGGCTGTGTTGTTGAGAAATCCAAGCTTGACTCCAGATAATGAATGACAAACATTTGTCTGGAGTTAACTATTTTATTCAGAGCATATTTTTTATCCTCCTGGAAGTTGACAGTAAGTTGTCACCAGCGTGCCCTTGGACGTGGATTAGTGCTGATGCCTTGCAATTGGATCTTCCCATCCTTTTCACATCTTGGTTGTTTCTTTTCAAGGGAGGCTTTTGTGCATGTCTAATCCATTTAAAATGAAAAATAAATAAGAAAAGGACAGATCTCTGGAGGGGCAGTTGGGTGTGAGGGTGGTGCTGGTTTCCCAGCAGAAGGCAGTGAGCTTTAGAGGGAGATAAGGGGAGAGTGATGGCCTTGCTCTACCCAAGAGAGGTCTTTTCCCCCAACACCCCAGTTTGGTGTTGAGGGGTCCCTGCAGCAATGTCTGTCACTGTTGGGTTTTTTTTGTTTACAGACCTCTTAAGCTTTCCAGTCGGTGTTCAGCGAGTTTGTGGGCTGGGGAGGTGATGCTTTCCTCTCTCTGCTCCACTACCCATCACTTTGTGATTGCTCTTAGAGCCCAGCATCATGTGTGTATGTGAGCTAGGTTGCCTTAGAGCCGATGCCTCTTCCACCTACATATATGCAATACCAGTTAATATATGTGTGCCACGTTGGCCATATTGAAGTAGATCCTCCCTGCATTGCCAGGGTTGTGTTGAGTACCTGCAACTTCCATGGAGTTGGTAGGATTTTGGTGCCCTTTTGTAGGTGGGACTTGGATGCTCTTTTTGTGAGGTTTTTCTTCAGCAGCAAAGCTGATGGAAGGGGAAGCACTGCTCCTCTTCCTGTGATGCCAAAACAGTCATTATAAAGCCCTCGAAAATTGTGAAATGGTTGGCATAGAAATGTCAACAGCCCTCTTCTAGCTGACCCAATGGCTACAGAGGAAGCTTTGTGGTTTTGGACATCTCTTTGACTTGGGATTAGGCCTGTTTTTTTGCCAGCCTAAAGCTGTTCATACTGCCTTTGCTAAGGGCATATTAATTCCCCCTTTGTGATGCTGTCCCAGTTGACAGATGTGAGTGGTGTGATGCTGCTGGGCAGCTTGGCTCTGGCCCTACAAATCAGGAATTTGGGTTTAGCATCTTGGCTCGGACTTGGTCTTAGTTCAGTGCCTAAGTCCTGGGTGAGGCAGGGAGTGTGGCACAGAATGCCTGAAACCCTTGTGCTTGACTGCCTCCATTCTTCCTGTCACACTTTTAAGGGTTTTGCCTGTTGAAATGGGATTTGACTGTTGTGTGGGACAGGGCTGTTAACTGTTGTACTCCAGTGCATGGCCTGGTATTTGTTGAGGAGGTTTCAGGGAATTGGCTTAGACTGAGTCACTTTTTCTTTGTGATTGCTGGACTTGTACTGTTCAATGGAAACATTTTCCAGTCTTTGAAAGGTGAGCTATGGCTAGAAATAAATAGAGGCAATACTTGGTGACTGAGGCAGGAGCAACAGTGTTAGTGTCAGCAGCAGCACAGTGACTAAGGGGAGAGAAATTAACAGCTGATGTGCAGCCCTGATCAAAGTCATTAACCTGCTCCAGGGCTCAGGGAGTTTAAAGCAAAGGTGAGTGGGAGGCAGGAGCTGGTGGCTGCCCTCTGAACCCCCTGCTCTGTGTGCACAGGGGAGGGTTTGTGCTCTCTGTGCCATTGCTGCAGTTGATGTCTCCTGCTGCTGTTCCCCAGCAGATGATGGCAGATCTGCAATTCCCCATTTCCACTGATAAGTGATGGCTTTCTCCATCCAGGTGTCTTTTTCCATGACATGCCCTGGCAGTCAGGTCCCTCTTTGAAAGCTCAACTTCTTTTCCATGGATTTGCCAGCAAATTTTGTCTCGTTGCAGTGTCTGTAACCCAGTTCAGGTGGTGCTGGATGAAAGCAAAGATGAAGCAAGTTCTCAAAGGGGGATTAGTACCTTGATGCAAGCTGGAGGTAAATGCATCACCATGTCCTTTGCTAAGTGTAGCAGGGCAAGCTCAAGACTATTATAAAATAAGAGAATAAGACTTTGGGAGCAGGGAACTCCTCTCCCCAGCTCAGAAGGCATTTTTCCTTGCTCTATCCTAGCAGCTCCCCCTGGTTACAGCACATTATAACTTACAACTCCTTGTCTGGCAAGAGTTACGGTAACTCCAAATTAGCCTGTAGCACTATGTCATCATAACCTTGAAACAAGACCCAAATGGCAAAACCTGCCTGAAACCAGTTGTGATTACTCATGCTTCGTGCTATCCCTCTCCCCTGCTGGAGTTTCTGCTATGGTAATTCCACTTATTAAGCAAGGAGACAAAACACCTTTATTAAACTTGGAACCAAGCTCAGGAGCAATGAGAGAACTGGGACTTGCTGGCTTCAGACTCTCAAAAGGCTTTCTGCTCTTCAAGTCACTTCTCCATTCTGCACAGCCTTTAAAGTGAATAAGAACCACACTTTGCTGTTTGTGATGGATAAAAGTCTGCATTTCAAAAATGTTTATTTACAGTAGGAAAAAAATTAGGGAAGTGTATTGGGAGTGAATCCTGTGATGATGAGGCTTTATTTCATCTCCAAGCTTGAAAATGCAATGAGCTGAGGTGGACTGGGGTCTTAGCTCAGGCTCAGTAAAGCTTCTTTTTATTAACACTTTCAGTAAGTGTTTATTAACACTGTGGATAAAAGAAGCCTTTGTTAGTGGGTCTGTCCCTTTGCTCCTTGAGTAGAGGAGCTGAATGATAAAAGGAACTGCCCTGGGCACCTGTGGGAGTTACTGATGAAAGTTTTTGTTCCAATTTTTCTCCAGGGGCTTAAACAATAAAATAGCCTAAAACCCTCCAAAGCAAGTCCATTCTCTCTTCCTCCTTCAAAAAAAATAGAAAAAACAACTTTAAAAATGCAATAGCTGCACAGTAATGTGTGTGGTGGCCCCTGCCCTGTGTGTCTGCAGAGAGCATCTCTTCTTGCTAAAACAGCTGAGATGGTGTGTGAGCCTCTTGACCAATCTTGTCATGAAAGGATGTCACGGAGGACAGTGAGGGAATACAACAGGGTGGGACGACACACCTCTGGTCCCATGGTCCATGGAGTGCATTGGAGGAAGGTGTCTTGTCGTAAGGTGGGGCTTAGAGTCTGACTTTGCTGCTTGTCTTGCAGCAGTGTAAACCCCTTTGGTCCATCTTCCACTTCTTGTGGATGTCTGAAGTCTCCCTTTGAATGCATATCATCTTGTGGCATCATTAGAGCTGTTTAAAAAGCACTCCTGCTTACTCAGAGAAACCTGGGCATGATACTTGTGCTGCCCTAAAAGGTGGAGAACTTATCCAGAGGTTGTGTGTGCCCCAAAGCTGGCTGGTGGCTGTGATAGCTGTCAGAAGGAGTATCTGCTGCTTGCAGGAGATGCAAAGTGCTCCTCTGCCTCTCGCCAATGCCTCGCTGGGGGAGGATGTGGTTCCCAGCATTTTCCTGTTGAATTATGGATTGATTGCTTGCACTGCTGCTAGCATCTCCATGCTTTTGTTCTGTCTTCCTTCCTAGTGTAAGAATGCTTTAAGTGAGAAAGAAAGGATGATTTCTTATGATATCCATCCTATATTGGACTGAGCTTTGGTAACTCTGCCCTGTATCAATAGTGAGGAAAAGCTGGCAGCTCCCTCTGTACATCAGTAGACACCTGGCTACACCATGGCTGGTGTAAAGAAATTGGGTTATGTCTTTGCTACCAAAGAGATGCATTTTGCAGTGACATCAGCCACGTGTGTCTGTCACCCCACCAGGAAACCTCCCCAGGGGTTCAAGCTCTGTAGCTTGTACTGTGATGTGCCTATGTGGAGGGATGTAGATTGTCACAGTCCTCAGGCGCTCACCTCTCTTGGGCACAAATTCTAGCCACAGCAGCTAGTGGTGCTGAAGCAAATATGTTATCACCTATTCTGCGATGCCTACACTAAGCAAAGAATGGCTTTACAGCAGCCTGAACTTGGCTGTTTCCCTTCTCAAAAGCAGTGGGTGCACCTGTGGACCTGGGGCACGAATGGCCCAGGATGACAAACTGCCTGTACCCGTGTAGCTCTCAGGATGGGTCCTTCAGTAGGTGCTTGGCACTGAGTTGGGTACAGGGTGGTCTGGGAAGAGGAGGTTGGAGGCTACATCTGTTCCTACCAGAGCTGAATCTGACACTGAGCACGAGGAGTTAATTGCAGTGACTCTGAAGAAGAGAGGCTGTTGCATCTGCAGGCGCTGTCAGCAGGCAAGGTCAATGGGAAAAGGTTCTAGAAGGCTGCATGCCTTGCAGCGGTGTATTTTGGTTTTAAGTAACTTAATCGTGTCAGACAAATGTGCAGGCAGGAGACAGCTCCTGTAGCTGGGCAGATTCTTTTTTGCAAGCTGGATGAAGTCCCTGCTTTGCAGCTTCCCTGGCAGCAGAGCATGGGCAACCCAGGATGGGATGAACAGGCAACAACTAAAAGCTCTTGTATAAAGAAAGCTTCATCCTGTACCTCCTTGTCCTGTTGCTAGATACAATAGAAAAAGGGATGCCCCAACCTCCTGACATCCACCATTTAGGTATTTTGAAGTATTAATGAGATCCTGGTTTTGCCCCTGGTTCACACCAGCATCAACAGCATCTTAATCAGTCACAACAAATTAATGCCAGAAGAAGGCAGCTTGAGGGTGAAGCTCTGCCTTACAGACCTGACAGCATCATGGGGCTTTCAGCAGGGTCAGAAGGTTCCTGCTGTTTCAGCAGTTAGTGTTGCTGGGCACAGGGGTAATGCGGTGTGCCAAACACTGAGCTGAGCTTCTTGGCCTGGCTGGCTGGGCAGTGATCAGATGGTTTCATGCAGGTTTGTGTTTGTCCTGGTGGAAGATGGATGATGCAGAACTGGTTTCCCTTTCCCCTCTCCTGCTAGCCTTTTGACTTTCACATTTTAGATCCCATTCTTTGCTTTTATTTCTTTCCATTTAGCTTTGCCTTATTCAGCTGTTTTACCCCTCACCCTTTACCTTCCAGCAGCAGCAGTGCTGGAGGAGCCACCTAGTTGCCCCAGTGTAGCATCTTGGTGTTGCTATCCCTTCTCAGTGGTGTGTGACCCCATTCCTGCATCCATGGCTGAGGTCAACTAATCCCCAGGCAAGGGGACAGAGCGGGAGGTCTCAAACTCCACACCTGGCTGGTACTGCTGCCTGACCTTAGAAACCTGCAAAAGGTGTCAGGGAGTGCTGATGCTGCCAGAATGTGAATTGCTTAGGATAAACATCTGCAACAGCTTATCTGGGGAGGAGGAAGGTGGCTATGCTGCTGCTTCCAGCCAGGTGGCTGCAGAGAGAGGTCTGTTGGACAGAAGGTGCCTCCAGCCACATCTGGGCATGTAGATGCTGTCAAGTGCATCAGGGACAGAAAGTTTTGCTTATGTCTACTGCTATAAGTTTGAGCAGCAAACCTGACTGCTATTTAAATACAAGGTTTTACTGTTCCCTCCCTGAGGTGTCACCTGGAGGAGTCTGCAGCTTGTTGCTGGCTGAGAAGGATGCACAAATCCTTTCCTTTGCCTAGCTCATGGTGATGCATTTCCCTCTGGGCTCTCACAGCACATCAGTACATCTTGGAGTTGTACTGAGGCAGCTCTTGAAAGGTTGGGACATTCACTGCAGAAAAGCATCTAAAAATTTCTGACTTTTGAAAGCTGAGGAAGGATTTGGGTACATCTCTGGGACCAGAGTGAACCTCCTTCTACACAGCTCTGAGCCTGGGCTGGTGTCACCTGCCCCTTTTATCCCAGAATGAGCACTGTGTGGGGCTCTAACCAATTTTATACTCATGCTGAGGGAGAGAAAAGAGATTAATTCTTTTAATATGGAAAATTACAAGCTTTAAAAGGCTTTACTAGCCTTCTGTTTAAAGGTGTAATGTCATGGTAGTGCCTTGGCTTGTGCATTGCTGCTGTACTTGAAATGCAGAAATATTAGGGGGTTCCCTTCTGCTCCATCCATATCTGAGACAAAAATTAAGGAGTGAGGGACTTCTTGACAGGGTGCTTTATCCCCAGGCTCCCATGCAGAGCAGGGTCAGTGACTGGGAGGGCCTGGCTCCTCTGTTTCTCTCAGATGTAAAAGTGGGAGCAAATCCCCCAAAGTGAGGGATGCTCATTGGTGTCATCTCCAGATGAGCAGCTTTGGCTTTGGGAGATGCTCACCTGGATGACCTTGCAGACCCATGGCTTCCCAGCCTACTGAGAGGCAAGTGCACCTAAATCCTGCCCTGCAGGGTCCATCCTTGGGGGTATCTGGATTGCAGTTATGTTCCTTAAATAGGAAACCAGCAGCAGTGAAGGCAAAGTAACTTGGGTTTCCATGTATGTGCAAGCCTATGGAGAAGCCTGGACTTGGAGGACTGGAGGAGCCAGCCAGAGCTAAAACCCTGACCCTTTCTCTCATTCCGGCAAGTACCAGCCTGGACTGTGTGCTGGGAGCTTCTCTGGTTTCCTCTGGTGGGGAAACAGTAAAAGGGAGTTTAATCCAAGCTCTTCCTCCCATTTCTTAACGCAAGTTTTCTTGCTGGTTATTCATACAACACAACTTTAGGGCCCAAATACAAACAGTTGAAAGGTTGATTCTTGCTCAGGGATTTTCCCTGCAGCACCTTTAAAGCTCCGCCATAAATTAATGTGTTTGTTCATTAGCTGCAATTCCCCAAAGCCCTGAGCAAAGTTGGTGACTTTAATTACTTTTCTTGCAGCAATCTGAGCACATGGAGACTGCAACAGATGATTATAGTTCATATTATTCATGCAGCTTTTTTTAAATCCCTTTCTCTACAAGGACATGGTTGATTGATACTAAAATTGAAGTCTGCTAATAAATTCCCAGCCCTATCCCATGTGAAGTGTCCTGATCTTCCAACAAGAGCCTTTTGCTGACAAAATGATGAAATTTCCTAAGAGATGCCACAGAAACAATGTGTGTAAGGAGGGTTTGAGCTGCCAGGGTTGCTGTGTGCTGTTGTGGAAGTGTTTGCCAAAGTTACATTTCGTGCTGTTTTATCTCTGAAGCCAGGGGCTGTGTCACAGGCTGGGTGGTAAAAAACACACGGAGGTTTTCAAACAGAAATGTGGGATATTTACATGGCTGCAGACATTCGTGGAAATATTAGTGGGAAAATCTAACCAACTAAAGTAAAATGCCACAAAACTATTTTCAAATTGATTCAAAGGCTTGGGTCCATTTTTCTTTAACTGTTGAGGTTTTAATCCCCAAGCATTTTGGTCTCTCTGACGTTACTGTGGCTTCTTGTATCATAAACATTTTAGGGCAACGTTCTTCTTTGTACACAGTCTGCTTGGTAAGAGATGCAGAGGGTTTGTCTGAGTATGGAAATCTGTTATGTAGGAATAATCCTTTAGCTGCAGCTGTGTAATCCCTCTTGCACAGCCTTCTGCATTACAGCCTGGTTCTAATGGAACCACTGGACCACTCCTGCTTTTTCTGACATCGTGTCTCGTTGATGGGAGCCCCTCAGGTATTTTGTCAGCCCCAGCAGTGCTATGAGCTGAGGATTTCCCATGTCAGGAGGAATATCAGGTTAATAAGAATCTATATTTTACTTCTTTCTTTTTGCTTATGTTTGCAGAGTTTGATCCTTTAGTCTCCCAAGACAGCTTTACACCTGTGAGTCTGACTTCTTTGATGCACATTTACTGGAGAATGAGCCAGTTCAAAGCTTGCTGTGCAGGCTGCTAACTTGTTTAGCATCATAAAGGAAGGGAAAGCAACAAAATTGCTTGGTGCTTGCAAGGAGGAGTGTTCAGGAACTTGTCAAAACCCAAATGTTCTGTGTTTGATAACAGGTACAGGGAAAGAATAAAAATAGCAAATCCCAGGGAGCAGACAGCCTTTGCATTTAAAGCCTGAGAGTGCTGGCTGTGCTTTAGCTTAAGGAGGAGTGACTCTGCTCATGGCTGATGGAGGGCTGTGAACCAAAGTGGAAGAGCAAGCTGCATCTCTTGAAAATGCAGAGCAGGGGCAGAGGTGGCATGGTCTGGGCTGAGCTAGAGTTTGGCTGAAACCCCAAGGCTGTGTGCTTCACGCTGATGGAAAGTGCTGGAGTGGTGGCTGGTGACCCAAAGAGCTGGGACCTTGGCTTTGTATGTGATAAGAGAGATTTAATCTGATTTAATTTTCCTCAACAAATATGTTTAATCTTTTAACGATATTACAAGTGATGTATAAGCACAGAGAAATCCTTGTCTTTTCCCTGCTCTTGACCCATACAATCCTTTTATAGAACAATACAAGTGACTTGTGGAAAGCCCTTAACAGCATTAAAGTGAACGATGCTGTTCTCTTCCCCATCAGCATGCCTGACTGCAGTGCCCTGTGCTTGATGGAGTCCCTAAGTGCCCTGAATCTGATGCACTCAATAATAAAATGAATGAAAAACAACAGAGGGCACTTCTCTATGTATACACATTTTTTTTAATAGGTAGGGGTCCTCTTCCTGCCCCTCTGGCTTTGTATTGTAACCTCCAGTGAGACTAAATAACAGGTCTGAGCACTTTAATGCACCTTTGTAATGCAAGAGTCCACTTGTATTTTGTGCTGAGTGCCATCTAGATGCAAATGGAGCCTTGGCAGCACACTTCTATCTAAGAAGCCACAGAGCATCAGCTCATCTCTAATCCCATTCCTGTAGGAGCCCTTAGCCCATGGCAGATGTTCCTCAGCTCCTTGCAGGAGAGCTCAGCCAGCCCATACCCTTCCAGATCTGCTGCAAGCCTTGGGCTGAAGGCACACTGCCTGCAGCTGTCAGAGGCCAAAGCATCCTTCCACTGGAGTAGCAGCTCCTGTGCTCACAGCATCAGCTTGGTTGCCCCCAGCTACCCAAGTGAGGAACAGTGTGATTAAATGCAAATACAGGGCATGGGATGACCACATGGAGATGGTGACATCAGGAATGTGGAAGGGATGAACTGGACCTCAGTAAATAGCTTTACAAGGGCTGAGTTAAGTAGGACATTGTCTTTTGATGGATGGCAGCTTGTGGGGATGCTCACAGGTGCTTTGGTTTTCCTGCATCCTGTGCTGGGACAGCACCATCCTGACCTTTGTCCAGTTGCTGGGGAAGGTTTAGCACACTGGTGGATCATATTGAGGGATGAAATATCTTCTTGGGGGTAAGGGGAAAAGCAGCGGTGCAGCACAGCTGTGCCTTTGGCTGTAATAACTACAAATTCTCAGTGGAAATAGCTATGTTTAACTCTTTAAGGGGGATTTGTGTTTAGGGGAGGACTGGAGCTGCAGCTGTCCTTGAGCAGGGAAACAGGATGAAAATCAAAGCTGCCAGGCTGGGTCAGAGCAAAGCTTGAGTCATCCAAGAGTGGCCAGAAGAAGATGCCACAAGGACAGGGCATAATCCTGACATTTTGCAGCCATTGTTTCAGGGACTTTCAGATCAGGATGCTTCCTCCAGATCACTGTGTTTAACAGCTACCAGCAGACCTGTCCTCCGTGAGCTTCTCCAGTCCTACTTTGAAGCTGTAGGTATTTCTGGCTCCCAGAACATCCCCTGACAATGAGTTCCACAATTTAATTAAAAGAGGAAAGGAAATGCCCTTGGATAGTTTTTTAAACCTGCTGCCTGATCCCTTTTTCCTGTGTTGTGCTAATGGTGCCTGGAGAGGGATTGAAAAGGGGAAATGAGGGAGAAGGGAGAGAAGGTAGGGCTTGAATTTGGGAATAAAGTATGGGGAGAGAGTGGGGAGCTACTTTAATACCAAGATGGAGGCTTTCCAGGGATGGGATGCCATTGTGTGCAGTGAATCCTCTCTGAAATGAATTGGAGATTGAGTTAGTGCTGCTTTAACATGTAGAAGGTGAGATGGGTGTGAAGTGAGATTCCATTGGTATAAACTCAGTATAACTGCAAGCACTGAGTAATCCAGAAGTGACTGTCTCTAGCCTTGGGCTGGCTGGGCTAAAAGCCTTTGGGCTCCTCCCCTTGAGCCATGTACACAGAGGGAGGAATTAGAGTGCAGGTGATAGAGGGAGGAGATGAGGACATTTGCCTCTACCAACAAATGGCAGGAGATGCCCCAAGCCTGGCATCCTTACTGCCATTTTAAATACCCTGTAGGGTATTTGGGAGATGATGTTCTGGCTGAGCTGTGTGTTTGCATGGTTCCCAGGAGGCTGTTTGCTTGAGCTCTGCAGTCCTGCGCTACAGAGCCCCTGTTGGGGCTGTGCCTCTGGCTCCTGGTGCTGCCAGAGCAGCACCAGCACCCAAACCCCTAACAGTACCTCCAGGTTATATTCATTGAGTCTAGAGAATAGAAAATGGCTGTCTCCCTGGGGGTGTTTTTGTAGCAGGACAATAAATAGCATCCCTGGGATTTCATAGCTTGTCCTTTCAGCTGTGTGTTCTTCTAGCCAAAAATATACATCTTGGGTTTTCCATCCTGGCTCCCAGTGAAGAAGACTTCGGGGTTTGCACTGTTTCAGGATTCCCCAGCAAACCTGGTTTCATAGACATATCTCTGTGTGTTTCACAGTGTTTTCTTCTTTTGCCATTTGTAAATATTTCACCTGTTTTTTAAATTATTGATTCATTAAGTGGCTTGGCTGGAAGCAGGAACCAGGCTTAAAATACATGTGAAGGCTTAAAACATCATCAGTCTGAAAGGATGTGAAAAAACAATTTGAGAAAGTATTTTTACAGCAGAAGGAGCCCTACATAAATCCTAGGAGGGGATGGGAGACGAAGGGATGTGGTGTTATTCTAGACCTGGCTGAGGCTGGGATGATGCAGGGTTACGGCTTTGCATTGAGTGGGATTTGGGGAATGAGATCCCTGCCAAGGGGCTGCAGGGTACCACACTCCCTGGGTCCTGCCAGCCTGTTGTGTTGGTGCTGCTTACAGCTGTGGCCTGTATCCAATCCAATAAAAAATAACTAGTCTCCAGTTTATCAGTGACCTATGACTTTTGCATAATCATTAATGAGTGTGGGGATGCAGCTAGCTGAAATGGCATATTAAATGTGTCTCCCATACAGCAACATGTCCCTTACTGTGGCAAACTGTAAACCTTTTCTTCTACAGCACTTGCCTCTAAGCAATGAAAAGTAAAGGTTAAAATGCTGCTCATGATGAGTGGTATCTGGGGTTTTTTGCTTGAAGAGGTAATGTGTGGCAGTGATAAGCAGTTTTATAGTGCCTCTGGTCTGGTATCTCGAAACATCATTGGGCTGTTAATTAAAGCCTGACAATGAGCAAAGGTGGTGGTTTTTATCACTGATAGCCAAGCGCTTTGAGCTGTTGCATGGTGCTTTATGGGGAAGGAAGGGAAACCTTGATGCTTTAGAAATGTGGAACAGAGGCAGAGAGGAGCAGGACTTGGAGGCCCTGGGGGATGGGTGAGCACCTTGCATATGGGGAAACTGAGGTAAGAGCAAGGGTGAGTGGTTGTAGCAAGTCAGGGAGAGCTGGGAGTCAGAGCTTGGACCAATCCCCCATCCCTGAGAGGTCTTGGCCTTTGGCTCCCTCACTGATGATTGTATCCCAACTTCCAACACCACGTCTCCAGCCACAGCTGAGCAGCTCTGGGCTTCATGCACTCATGTTCATTCCTCTGTGTTTGCAGGAGCTCTTGGTAAGGTGTTTTTGAAGGTTACCTTCAAAATACAAAACATTTGCTGGAGAACTGAATACAAGCTTCAAAAACCTAGGCTTTGGCCAGAGGCCAGGGTAATGTTCCCTAATCTTCTCCTGTAGTGCTCATCATCTTTGCCATGTTCCCAAGGCGGATGCTCATTATCACTTTCCTTTTCTGGCTCTGGTCTGTTCTCGCCTTCTGAAACCCAGCTGCCTTTGGGTCAACAAAGTCTCTTAAATTAAGCCTGAGGTTTTCATAGTCTGGTACATCATCATGTCAAACTCTGACACTGCACCAGGCAGTGGATTTTAATGTTGCTATCTGGTTCTCCTCCACTGCCCAACCAAAGGGGCTTCAGGGCATTTTAGGGTTGCATCAGCCAGGCAGATGCATGAGCTGAGTGTGATAAGGCTGGGTAGGAGGAACAAAGTGTTATGCTGCTCCTCAGAAGTGGGCCACTGTACCTTCTCAAAAATCTGAGGTGATTTTGGGGAAGCAGAGCCTGCAAGGAAACCACACTTTTGGGAGATGTCTTCTATATCCATCCTGCTGTGCCTTGCTGTGTATTTGGGGGTGATTGTGCTGCTTCTACAGCAAATGAGCTCAGCCCTGTGCTCATAGGCAGCAGATCCAGCCTCCCCCATTGCTGCTGAGGCAGCTGGAGCCGGTGTTCCACCACCCTGCCAACAAAAAGCTGCTTTTTGCCTGTGTTATTTTAGATTATTGCAGCATTTCTCACTCTCTCAGGAACTCGGGTATGCAGAGCTGGTGGCATCTGTGGTGCTGCTGAGTTCAGCTGCTGAAGCTGAGTTGCCTCCAGGCTTTGACCCAACTTGGTGCAATTTTGATGGGCAAAGAGCTGCAGGGAAAAAAAAGCATTGGGAAGTAGCTGTACATGTCTTTTGACAGTGTAGGGCTTTCCAAAAGCCTCTCAGCACACAAATAGCCCTGCTATTGGAAGGAAAAAACAGTTTGGGAGTTGGTGCCATTGCCAAGATCAACCCAAAGTCAACTGCTTTTTTTCAGCAAGGCTGCTTTTTGTGTTTGCATCCCTCTGATAAGGCAGCAAGGCCTGACTGGATGCTGCCCTGCAAGCAGCTGGGTGCTGTTGGATACAAGCATGGCCATAAACCCAAGTTCATCAATCAAGTTGACAAAACCTACTACAGCACAGCACTGTCTAACTGGAGGAACTCTTCCTCATCACATGTGCCAGTGGGATGGCAGCATTTTGACTGGGAGTTTGGTTTGTAGCACTCATTGCTTTCCGGATGGAGAATCACAGAATCATTTCTGTTGGAAAAGCTCTTTAAGCTCCCGGAGTCCCAGCCCTGCCCTCACCCTGCCCAGCCCAGCACTAACCCATGGCCTCAGCACCTCAGCTCCACGGCTTTGGGATCCCTCCAGGGCTGGGCGCTCCCCCACTTCTCTGGGCAGCCTGGCACAGAGTCTGGCAACCCTCTCAGGGAAACAGTTCTGCCTCAGCTCCAATCTAAACCTCCTCTGGCAAAATTCAGCTCTTAGCTGTTGCTGCTGGAGCATGGGCATGGACTGGGCGTGTGGCTGGTGGTGGCTCTGGCTGTGATGCTCCTGCAGCACAAGGGTGGCCTCTGTGAGGAGCAGCTCCTTGCAGCTGTGTGCCAGACCTGCCCTCTCAGTGCCTCACATCCCCTTAGAGCTGATACAACGCTTGTTTCCTTTTCTTAATCAAATCTAGCAGGTCTAACGGCACTGTATGTAATGAGCTTTGAGAAGTAAATTTGTTTTGATGCATGTTTGACAAACTCAAAAATGTTTTTGCTCAACAAGTTTTTGTGGTTCCCGTTAGCTGGGAGAAGCCCAAGTGCCCAGATCAATAAGGTTCCGCTTGGATAATTGAGATGGGATTTAGGTTCATTATGTGAAGTAGCTGCTGAAGTGGGTAATTGCAGATCTTGAGGTGTTTGTCCTATTTGCTAGTTTAGATTGAAGAAAATTTTGGTGCAATTTCACAGGTGTATAGGTACAAAATTACTTCTGTGGGGATACTGTGCATGTATTGAGAGAGTAACAAAGCTAAAGAACTCCTTTCTTTGCGTGTTGGAAGGAAAGAGCTGAGAAGTGAAAGCCCTGGGGGCCAATAGCAGCCAGGTGCTGCAGCCCTGCTGGCTGCTGCTCAGAGAGGTCCTGGGGCTCTGCAGGGTCCCTTTTTGGGGAGATGGGGATCCTTCCTTCTCCTTGTCTTGCAACGTTCTTTGAGAAGTCAACCTATCATCATGTTTTTATGTTAATTTAATGTGTTTGGCAAACTATTCTACAATCAGCCTTCCCCTTGTTCTGCAGCCCACCAGCAAATGTGCCCAGGGAGAGAGCTGATCCCTGGGAAGGACGGTCATCCTGCAGCCTTTACAGCGCTGATGTGATGCAAGAGACCTTATGGCTCATGTTTCCAAAGATCCCCTGAGGTCTCCAGTGTGGTCTGGTTTCAGCAGATCACTTAATCATGAACTAATCTCTATTCAGTCGTTGGATTTTAAGTGTGGTTCAATCCAGGCACCTGCTGGGGCCCTTTCCGTTGGATTGGGGCACAAGTGTGCAATATAAAGGGCAAATCATCTGAAACATTTATGCTGACATGTGTTTGGTGGTCTTGATATGATTCAAGCTTTAAGTCAAGTTTTCTTTAGGTAGAGACCTGGCCTCTCCCCTCTCCCCAAAGTGCTTTGGATGCTGCCATTTCTTGGGGAATAACAAACGCCGGTGGTTGCGTAAAGCCCCTGATGCTATATGCACTATTTCTGCAAATAATCCTTGTTTATAATTCTCTCTTGGCAGAAAAAGACTTTAAATTATTAAAGCACTAAATATTTTGCAGTGAAGGAGCAGAGATAAAGCTCTTGGCAGAAACAAATTGCCGGGGAGAGTTTGTTCTCTTCGGTGCGTTTGGTGCTTTAAAGTATTACGAGAAATAATGTGCGGGGGGACTGGGAATTCCTCACTTGATCAAAAGATTTGCTTCTCTCCTAAAAAAGCAACTGCTTGGTGTGTGCTTTCCACAACTCCTGCAAATAAGGAATGTCCCCCAAAGCACATGTGTAGGTCCCCAGAGCTGTCCCTGCTCAGCATGGGACTGAAAGTGGCCTAATGTGGATTAGGGCAGCAGCAGATCTTCATCCTGTCCCAGCTCCACCATCTCTGCTCTTTTTAAAGCTGTTCTCATGTGCTCAGTGCTCCCCTGAGAGCAGGTTTACAGGAGCTTGGGGTGCTGCAGTGGGGACCTCTGCCATTGAGTACTGGGGATTCTGTACTCATTCTTCAGGAGTGGGAGATGCTGCTGCCAGTTCATCATAGAAGTATTGTGTGTCCAATGTCCTAAAGACCACCTCCTTGGTAAATCAGGAATGTTGTAGTGGTGTGAAATGGGGAATATTATAATTAGGGAGTTTTTTGCCTCCTGTTGCTGATTTGGTCTTAATATTACACCAGATAGCACTTGTCAGCTCCTGGAGTTGGGTGGCCAGACAAGAAGTATCTCTGTTTATATACCCATTATATACAGCTACATATATATGTATTTAAGTAGGTATACCCATAGTCTTCCAGCTCTCTTTTGAAGAGAGCTTTGAAACAAACCACAGGGCGCTCCCAACGTTTTATCTCAACATTTTAAAGCAAACATCATCCTTACAGCGTCGATGTTTCCAGCCTGGGGGGAAGCCAAAGGAGAGGGAGGGCAGTGACTGGCCCCACTCCAACACACAGGTTTGAGCATCTCTTTCCCCTTTGCAGGAGACCTGTGCAACTGCAGCGCCGTGGGGAGCGTCAGCGGGGCCGAATGCAACGGCACGACGGGGCAGTGCCTGTGCCTGGAAGGCTACACGGGGCTGCAGTGTGGGAGCTGTGCCGAGGGCTTCTACCGGGAGCGGAGCAGCCAGCAGTGCCGGCCCTGCGGCTGCAGCCTCGCCGGCTCCACCACCCCCAGCTGTGACGAGTAAGTAACCCCAGGGGGGCCTTGTGCATGACAGTGGGATTTCACAGAATCTCAAGGACTGGGAGGGATCTGGAAAGCTCATGCAGTGCAACCCCCCTGCCAGAGCAGCACCACCTAGAGTAGGTCACGCAGGAACTCACCCAGATGGGTCTGAATGTCTCCAGAGAAGGAGACTCCACAGCCCATCTGGGCAGCTCGTTCCAGTGCTCTGGCACCCTCACAGTGAAGAAATTTTTAGGGACATTTTGGGATTTGGGATATGCAGATCAGGCAAGAATGGATGTTGTCATCTGGTGCCTAGTATATGAAAAAAAAAAAAAGCCCAAGCAGGAAGGAAGCTGACTTATAAAAATTCATGAAGCATATTCTTCCTCTCTTTCGAGATCTGGATTATAAAAATATCCATAGCTCTGGCAAGCCCCAGCAGCCCACAAGGGAGTTAACTTGTATTTCTGAGTTGTACAGAAGCAGAACCTCTCCTTTCATGCCTTGTGCATCCCTCAGTCCCTGTTGGACAGGACTGCCTTCACGCTTGAGCTCAGGAGGGGAACGGAGAAGCTTTGGAGAGGTTTATTTTCCATACGGACACTGCTCACACCAGAGGCAAGCAAAGCTTTGTTTTCTGCCCTTGCTGAGCATCCTGGCACTTTGGGCTCCTGCCTTGCCTGGTATTTAACCCTATCACCTCCTCTCCTTTGCTGGGTTAAGGAAGGTGCCATAGCTGATGCTTTGAGCTCTTGTATAATTAATGTATTCCTCTTCATTTCACTTTACTCTCACATCTTGCCTTTTAAAAGCCAGCACTCATTTTCTCTTTCTCCTAACCAGCAATCTGACAGTCATTAGAGGTTTGTTACTGAGTTGAGGGTGTCTCTATTCCTGCAAAGAACAGTCTAAGCAGCAACCTTACCTTTTGGATCCCCTGCTCATGCTCACAGGGCAGCAAACTGCAAGGTCTCTCCTTGGAGGAGACCTCCCAACAAACCACCTTGCAGCAACTCCCAGCCTTGCCAACTTCCTTCTCCTTCTCCTTGCAGCAACTCCCTTCTCCTGTTGCCACCACAAAGTCAGTGGCAAAGGTGTTCCTGGAGCCCCTGACCCTCCTCCAGGGCCTTCCAAGGAGAACACAACCTGTGTGCAGATGCAGTGAGCTTCTGCTGCGCTGATTGCCTTGCATGGCATCAGCCTTGTCATTCAGAGTTTGGTCCAGGCTCACTGTGTGTTGAATACCTACACTTTCCTGCCAAGACTGAGTCAGAATTCAAATGTTCTGCAGGAACATGCTGTTTTAATGTTTTTATACATTTTTTTCCCCAAATACCCAAACCCTCTGTTAATGTCCTTGTTTCAACACTGCATTTCTCTGCTTGCATAAGCTCTCAAGTATCAGAACTTAAAAGCAAAACTCCAGTTAACTAAAGTGACCATCTTCTTGAAAAGTGATTCTTGGGAGTGGAGAGTTTTTCCCTTGCTTTTTTGCTGGTTGTTTTAGGATGCATCCTGAAGTATCAGGGATTACCACAGACTCAGATTTACTGGAAAGGCAAATTGGGCAGGAAGGCAGATGGGGCTAGGAGAGGAGGGAGGTGCTACTGGATCAACTGGGTTAACTGGGAGGGAGAATTCTCACTCTGAGTCACTGGGCAGCAGGCAAAGCACAGATGTGAGTGATGTCTCTCCATGTCTTGCTGTGTGGAGTGAGCCAAGAAACGCCCTTGAACTTCAGGTGAGATGCTCAGAGTTGTGAAGTAGAAGGTGGAGTTAATGCATGGAGTGAGCCATCCCACCCAACCTCAATGTGTGTGTACCCTTGCTTCTCCACTTCAGTACCTTTTTACAGCCTTAAGGGATGTGAGTGATGCAGATCCTCAGGCATTTAGAAGAGGCAATGTAGGGCAAAATTTGGAGGAAGGCTTACGGAGGAGGACTGATCTTAACAGATGGCTCTGTTCCTCTTCCCTGCTCAGGGGGGTTTGCTGCAGACTCAGATGACCCCTGGGTGTTTAAAAAGTGGAAAATTAGGTCAGTTGTCTGTGGTGTAGGGCTGGGGGCGTTGATATGGCTGCGAGATGGGCAGCCTGCTGCGATGTGTTGTGGATAGGAAAATGAAGTGGGATGCAAAATCCAGTGGGACAAATGCACTCAGTGTTTCTGTGTCACTAAAGCAGGGTGGCTACAGATGGTAGAACAACAGGGAGATACGTCTACTGTGGCTGGGATGGAGGTGGGGAGGTACCTGGGATGTGGGTGCCAGGGTGCATCCCTGCAATGAGATCTGTCCCAGCAAGTGTGAGAGCTTCATCTGCATTGCAAGGAAATGTGTGAGTAAATCCAGGCATGAGATTTCTGGCTCTTGTGCTGGGAACACTGGGTCTAGAGCTCTGGGTTCAAGGCCTACCTGCTGCCGAGTCCCTGCAGGAGTGGTGTGTGTCCCTCTAGGCAATCCCTGCTTGGGATGAGACACACAAGTGTTGCTCAACACCAGCAACCAGCTTCTGTTGACATTAGAAATACTGTAGGCTGCACTATTTATTTACTAAAGCACCAGCCTAACTCTTAACTTGCAGAAGTCAATTCCAGTGTGCTGGCTTAAGGAAAATGCAGCCTCTGTTCAGAGGAGTCTGAGTAAAACAACAGCGTAATTTTGGACTCTGACCCTTTCTGATAGCAGCTGATTTGAGAGGCAGACAGACTGCCTGAAGGCTGAGCTCTCAGGGCACACAAAACATGCCTGATGGGTTTCAATCATCTTGCCCAGGCTTTTGTAGAATGGCCTTTTAAAGCACCACCATATGATAGTTATTAGTATTATTTCTAGGCATGCTCTATGGCCAGCCAGATGGCACACCCAAGTACACTGTTTATTAACCAGACCTCAATGCAAGCCATCAAATACAAATGAAAACAATTCCCTTTCCTGAGGCAGACAGTTGATTTTGGGAGTGAACATTGACCTGACATGCTGTCACTGTGGATGGACTCCATGGCTAGTAATCAAAGGTCTGTTCTGGTGGTGGTTTAAATTTGATTATCTGGGGAGATCCACACAGATCCTCCTCTGGGATGGCAGAGGATTTCTGTATGGGTTTGGGTGATTGTTTTGTTAGATGAAAAGCTGTGTGTAGTTGAAGCTGGAGTTTGTTTTTGTGGGGCTGGACACAATGCTGGGCTGTGCAGGGAGGGCTGACACAAGTCAGAAGGGGAGTGTGTTGTCCCTATTGCGGTAACGCCTAGAAACCAGATAAAACCACATTTCACTGGGTTAGATGCTGTGTAGCTTCTTGCTAAAGATAGCAATGGTCTCGTAGTGTTCATAGTCCATAGAGGAAGGGTGGAGAAAGAGGCTGAAGTTTCAAGGGCCATGGTCAAGTTCACAGAGCAGGAAGGAGGATAGTGACTTGTGGGTGCATGGGCTGAGCTAGAAGGGCTATGCTGCTGTGGGGATGGTACCCAAAATGCCACTCATGTCCCCAGCTGACTCGGGGCATGGTGAGCTGACACACTGGCTGCTCCCTGGGATGAGGTGAGGCTCTGCCAGGGGAGTGCAGGGCAGGAGGGAAGGGGTTGGCTCTGGGGAGGCCTGTCCCTGCTGCAAAGCTGTGGCCGTGCCCAACACGAGGAGCTGCACAGGCACAGCCGCTTCAGCACACACGGAAATAACGTCCCTGTGGAAACCTGTCCTCTGGCTGATTTGTTTAACGGAGCAGGACTGCACCCAGGCCAAGCCCAGCCTGGAAGTGGTATCCTCCTGGTGAGCAGGACATTTCAAATGAGTTTTTCATCTTCCTAGCAGCGTTGCCCATTGCCATGCCAGGCTGCAAATATGGGCAAAAACTGGCCGAGGGTAGCCCAGAGTGACCCAGTGATGTGGGACCCTGATGGCTCATCCATTATATGCTGGGAAGGCTTCCACCTGCCCCACTGTAGGAAGGGAGAGGTTGTCTTACCCTGATTTACCTCTTGCAAAGCATTCATTCAAGGTTTTCCTAGCCCAGCACATAGACCTTTGTGGCTGTTCTCCAGAGCGTGGCCCTGCAGTCACAGAGGCAGTGTGTTTGGCCCATGAGCAGCTGTCCCTCCGTGGCTGCTCTTACCCCAGAATTGAGGATGCAAATAGAGGAGGAAGCAGAGAAAGTGCTATGAGAAACCACTTCCTGGCAGAAGGGTTCAGCTCTTGATTCCTTATTTCCTTGGGATGTTGTCTGTTTGAAACTAACTTACCCTGGTTCTATGGAAGATGAGGTGATGAACCTTGCAGCTTCTAGCGCAAGGAGAGCTGCAGCTGCTGTGGATTCTTAAGGATTCCCACCTGGTTTAGCTAAACCTGGGTCAACCATCTAGCCTGGGTGAGGTTTTTCCAGTTCCTTTAAAAAGCTCTGATTACACATAATATGCTATCATTGTCCTGAATGAAAACAGATGCCTGAAATTGTTTCACAGACCCCAGTTTAAGTTGCTTTCTCTGCCCTGCCCTTACCTCAGTTTCCCCACAAGCAGAGGGACAATGGGAAGCAGAGGCTCTGACGCACTGCTAGGGAGGGATATGAGCTCTGGTTCACATCTGGCACTGAAACACACTGCCCAAGTGTGCAGGGCTCTGCTCCTTCACTAACTGAGCAACCTTTCCTTGCTGCTGGCTGGGGAAACAGCTCTGCACCCTGTGATCCTGGGTCATGCATGGTTTGTGCTGCAGGCTTGGCATAAGTCGTATTAGAGAGAGGTCCTGTCACTCATTTCAGTTGAAAAAAAGATGAAGCATGTATTTAAATGCCCAAGTGTTAATTCAGAGATTATTTGCCTCCTCAAGGGGATCTCATGCTTGTGTTCATATAAAAAGAATTAAGGCAAAGAGTCCCTGAGAGCATTTATACATGGGTGTCCCCTGGAGCAGAGATGCTGCAAGGCTGAAAGGGGAGAGCTGTTAGCTGGGCAGTCATCCCAGCTATCCACACATCCCTCTGTGCCTCCTTTGTAGTGGGCTTCCCTTTGGAGGGGCTGATCTTGTGACCCCTACTCATATGGATTTGCAAGAGCATTGCTGGTGAGAGTAAGGTCAGCAGCAGTGGACAATGCTCTTTGTTGAGGCCTTTGAATAAGGGCTGAGACTTCTGAAGGAGTTTGGGGAGCTGGGCAGGAAAAGCTGCATGCTGGCTTTGCAGAGGTGGTGGGATGTGCAAAGATGCAAAGAGACCGTGGGGTGGAAAAGCAGTAAGGAACATGGGTCGTGATGGTGTGGAGAAGCACCCAGGTGGGTCACAGACCAGACCCACCATGGGCATGATGTAGCATGAAGTTACATGGGGCAGAATTTGGGGTGGGGTTTTTTTTAGTCAGAAAATGCAGATCCATTGAAATGCAAGGTTTTTATGGAGCTTGGCCAGCCCAGTCAGGAAGGTGCTTGTAGCAGTGGTTTGAGACGAGAGACCTTATGTTTCCAGGACTTCTGCCCATCCCAGCCACAGGAGGTTTTCTGAGGGAAGGTAGTGGATTTATCATGTTGCACAGAGAAAAATCTTCATTTTCTGTCTTTAGAGTGTCATCACACTGCTGAAATGTCTCTTCTTTGCGTGGGAACTGTATTTCCATCCTACTGTATTTTAGCAGTCCAGTAAACCACATTGGGCTCTGCTGCCCTTTGGAGAGCAGACCTTGGGGGCTCAATTCCTCATGGACTTGTTTCTATAAATCGAGCAGAAAAGCCTCCTTTTTCCTCCTGTTTTAAAAAGACTGCTCTCCTTGTTATAGATTGGCTGAGCACAAGGGGTGGTTCATTATCTCCCAGTAATGCCATGTCAGCATCACTCTGCAGAGAACAGATTTATTTTGTAGCGGAAATTGTTACATGTGAACGTCATAAAAGCAGAAGAATACCCTACTAGAGCGTATTTTTCTGTGTGCTTTAATTAGCTAAATCTCTCTCCTGTTACAGACTCTTATATCGTTTACATCTGAATAGCTCTCTTACTTGCTTCCCCCCACTCAATCAGGTAAATATTGTGCCTGTATCCATTTGTATTCGTTTGCAGACAGGGGTGGGAAAGGAATGAGTGACAGGACACAGCAGCAGGGAAAGGTAGATTGAGATCATCTCCCCTACAGTAACTATGGCTTCTCAGAAATACTGTCATTTTGTTGTTTTTTTCCACCAGGCTTTACCATTCTGCTGTTAGTTGCAGCCTTGCTGCTCTAGTAAACGTTGACTGCCCTCAAAAATTGTTGGCTCAACTTCTTAAGCTCTTGTGGCTAAATGTGGGGTTGAGGGAGGTGGTGCCCAGCCTCACTTCAGGCAGTGCTTGTTGATTGTGCCTTTATTTGCCTCCTCTGAGGAGGCATCAGTAGAGATCTGGGGGACAGAGGGACCATGTTTGGCCAGCCCCATCTCCCTGCTTTTCCTGTCCTCTGCACTGAGGTTGCCTTTCCCATCCCCATGTTACCGTTATCTCCAGGGGATGCTCTGGGAAGCCGGAACCCTCTGTTTGGGCTTGAGACTTTGCAGTTAGTTTGGCTTTTGCTGTTCCTCCTCATGCCAAACCATAAAGCATCCCATCCAACTTCCTGCTCCAGGACTACTGGGGTCTTCCAGTCGCTTCCTCCTTCGTCAGCCGAGGGGGAGGGAGGGCAGCCGGAGGGGACGAGATCCCCGGCCTTCCCAGGGGCGCGGGGGGAGCCGGGGCCGCGGAGGCGGCGGTGCCCAGACAAGGTGGCCCTTTGACATTTACAGAATGGCCTTTCAGAGCTGTGAAGTGTCCCCCCTCGTTGAGGGCTGCCATATAAACAGATGCCATCCCCCAGCACAAAGCGAGGAATGTGGCGCACAATGGCCCAATGTTGGCCGCCATAAAGCCCCGTTTCTTTTGGCCTCCACAAAGGCGGCTCTGAGCAGGGCAGTGGGCACAGGCCTCGGCCCTGCTCACACTCACCCTTCCACTAAAGCGATTTGGCTGCTGGGGGCTTCGGTTTGAGCCAAGGGAGAGGGGAGGTGAAACCCCACCACATGCTACACACGGCTTTTTCTTGCTCCTTGCTTCCCCACGTGCCGGTATTCAAATGAACCTAAAGGAAGATCAGCACATGGGTTGTGGGGGTTCTGGGTTCACTCTGGGTGAGAGTTAACTGTGTTGGTTTTCCATGGAAGTGTCTTGGAGCATTTAGCTTTCACATTTGAACTTTTCTACATTGCCCAGAAAATGTGAGAGATTGATCCCTTGGCTGCTGTCAGACATCACAGCAAATCAGCACAAAAGGAGCTTGGCTTGCTGCAGAAACACACCATTTTTAGCCACAGCTCTTCTGAATCCTCCTAATCTTGTGCAGCATCCTTTTGTCTTACTCCATCAAAGCGTGCCAAAGCCTTTTTCATGAGGGTTGTTTTACAGATGCTCGTGGTTCAGCAATGCGTTTTTCCTCATTCACACAGAGCGCTGCCCGTGCTGTTAATTGTATGTGTTCCAGGAACACCTCCAGGCCCTGCTGGGATGAGTGATGGGCATATCTGTAAATCAGAGGATTAGAAGGCAGTGGCTGGGAGGGGATGGGGCAGCAGGTGAAGCTGGAGGTGCTGCTGCCTCAGGGAAGGGCTGACTGAGGCCTTCACTTACCTCTTTCCCAGGGCAGTGTGGCCCTTCAACAGCTCTTCTGAGGATGGTCCTGGCAAGTGATGGAGCCCTGGGAGATGTTGTGGTGTGAGGAGTGTCTGTGTGTGCTCTGTGCTTCAAGGTGAAGATGGTAAATTGATTTGGCAAAGCTCTCCTTCAAAGCTGTGAGGGGTTTTGCTCATCATCTGCTGTGGCTCATCTGCATGGTAGGCTTTGATTTGAGACCCATGGGAGTTACCTCCATTTCTGTCGCTGCCCCAATGTCTTACCAGTCCCATATGTTTTAAAAATAAAGGCAGACAAGCCTTGGTGCTATACTGTTTTGACTGGCTCTGACTTGGTCAGGCAGCCCCTGGGCTCTCAATGGCAGCTGGGCATCCAGGTTTTTCTGGCAGCTGGGAAAACATTCAAAGTGAATTTCTCCCTTCCCTCCTCCTTGGGAAAAAAAAAAGGAAGAAAATAAATGATAAGAGCTTGCTAAAGGTTTTCTGTTACACAATTAAACCATGCACAGCATGCCTCCCAACAGCCCTTAAGGCTCCATCCCTCTGCCTTCCCATCCATCTTGTGTCTGTCATGTCCCTGCTAACTTAAGGGATGTTTCTGTGGAGGAGGAGTGGAGGCCCATTGCAGATGCAACTGCACGTTGTCATCTGGCTCAGATCACAGATATTTTATGCCTCTTTATTTTTCCTTCTTTGTGATGAGGCCTTGAGTTCCTGTGTTGTGCTGAGTGGGGCAGGATTCAGGCCTTGCCCAAACTCCCAGGCAGAGCCCATCCTGTCCCCTTGTCCTTCCCTGGCCATCAGACTCACCAGAAAACTATCTGCAGGATGCTTTGTGGCTTCAGGCCAGGCAGGAGGTGGTATTTTGGAGGTGTTACTTGTTCTTTGTGCTCTCCTTGAAGAATACTTCCATGTGGAGTTAAAGCTATCTGCAGTCCTTCTCTTTAATAGTGGCCAGAGTAATGCACAGAGTTGTATTCCCTTAAGTCCTGTAGCTGTAAAGCTGCAGACCTGTATAAAAACCTATCACAGGGAATGTTTTCTTGCCCCTGGTGGCACAAATCACTTGGTGAGCGATGGGATTTCTTGTGGCCTGTCCCCTTGAGTGGAGTGGGAGGGGGCTGTGGGAGGTGGAAATCAGACTGGCTTTTACAGATATATTGGGGGGTTTAGGCTGTTTTATCTTACCCAATGTTTTGCTTTTATTTAAATCACCGTCCCCAGTGTCTGCTTCCCTGGGTGACTGCATCCTGGCTGTGGCTGCTGGCCAACCTCAGGCTGTTGCCTTGCAGGCATCCAGGCAGCAGCTCCTGAGGCATAACATGAGGCCCAAGGGCTGGGGGGTGATTTGATGCCAGAGCTCTTGCCTTGAGGAGGTCCCAGACATGGCATGTAGCCCTCACCCCCTGAGGCTTGGATCCCTGGGTGTTGGATTTGAGCCTTGCACGTGGGTCTGTCCTGGCTAATCACTGCCTGCTCCTTCTGCCAGCCTCTTTCATGCTAGTGATGTTTTTAATCATTAGCAAACACATTTAAAGTTGATGAACAGTGTGATGATGATACACACTACCTACGTGGTCTTTAAGGTAAGTGTATTCATAAAAATCTGGTTAAAACCAAGGCTGGCACAAGACTTTTGTTGCTAGAAGTCTGGTTTTGTTCCCAACACATCCATCCATCAACTCTTTTGAAAGCACTAAGAATTGGCTGGCTTCAGTGGGGTTAAAAATCATCTGAGATGGAGTTGAGCAATTGATGTTGCTGCATCAAAATGTTTCCCTCTTCCCTTCCCCCTCCTTCCCCCCTGCTTCCCCCCAAAACCAGAAATTCCTGGCTGATACTCAAAATCCAGTTCATTTCTCACTGTGCAAGTATTAAACTATGGGTCTTTTCTTGCAAGTTTCTGGTTTTTTATGGGCACAATTGATCTGTTAACAGGCCTTTTTTTTTTCTTGGTGTGGTTTCAATGCATTTATATCATTGACCTTTGCTTTAAAAAGTGTCTGACAGTCTTTACTGGACTGGAGCTATGAAAAGGAGTGTTGTGAGAGGGCTTTATTCTATGGAAGCAATGACCACAGGCAAAGCTTTATATTTGCTGAGTGATTTAATTCTTGCACATGCAAAACTTGGCTCTGTGCCATGTGTAACATGTTGAGAAAAGATCTGTTTGAGAGGCATTAAACCCAAACTTTCCAAAGCTGTCTCTTTTTTTCTTTAAAAATAGCTTGCTTTCCTGTTATTTTTAAGCTAATGAATAAAATCAAGGGACACTGCCCCAAAGTGCTGCACTGAGAATTGGCAGAATCACTGGGGAAATAAACCTGCTTTAAAGAAATGGAGTGGGAGTCTGGATGGATGGCTGCCAGCTGCGAGGAAGAGAAGGGTGTCATTGAGATAAAGCCTTGATCAAAGGATAGGAGAGAGTTAAAATAGAGCACCCTGGGCTCCCAGGAGAAGCCTGGAAGGGTGAAGATGATCCAGCTCTAGTGCTTGGCCCTGTAAAGTCCTACTTGTAAGATGCATCCTCAGAAGCTGCACTTTCAGGCTAAATATCAGCCCCTTCAAATTAGTTGCTTATTTCTTTTCTTCCTGTCCACTTACAGGAAGATCCATCCCACAGCAGCCAGAAGAGAATAAAAAAACCCTACTTTTTGTTTGCTCTTACTTGAAATACTGTGACAACATTTGGATTAATGTTAGGTCTTGTGAAAACCTCTTTAAAAGTCAAATACACTGAGCGGCTTAACAGCATCCCTTTGAGTTCTGCATCTGCCTGCTGCACTTCCAGATAATGGCCTGGAGAGCAAGGAAGCATCATATTTTTTTTCCCCTACTTGTCATCAATGCATGAAACATGGCTGAAGTTTCATATTCTGGAGCTATTTAATTATGTAGCCACTTGGGCTGAGTTCTGTATTTTGGTGTGTGCCTTTGAGTGTTTCCTCTTCCTTTTGGCAATCAAACCAAGAGAAACACTAAATGATGCTAATTTCTGACAGAAGCAATGTCTTCCTGAAAACATTGCAATGCACTGCATTTTAAACAAAAACAACACATCAACAGTGCATCCAGCCATTTAGAGCCTCAGCTTCTATTAATCAGCAGATTTTTCTAGTGGCTTTTTAGAAGCAAATTGTGCATTGCTCTCTCTCTCTCTCTCTTCCCCGGGAGGAGTGAGGGAGAACAATAGATTATCATTGTACAGGCCCATCATACCCTGAAATGCTGAGTTAGAAGTGTATGAATAGGGTGGAGGTGATGTAGAGGGGAGAGCTAAGAGGAGGATGCATCCAGTGATGTGCAGGAGCTGCTCGGTGGATGGTACCTGCCTCATCCCCTGCAGCTGCAAATAAATCCATCTCCTGGAGGAGACCAAGTTGTGCCTATTTGGGTTATTATCCTGGCTGCCCTGTGCAGCACACAAGGGTGAGGTGTCCTGCAGGTCACCCCAGGGCTGTTGGAGACAGAGAGGCATTTCTTGCTTTCATGGCCTCAATGGTGCCTGTGTGCAGGTGGGGTGGGCTGTGGCCAGGAGATGACGGGAAAGAACATTTTATTCATTCCTGTGCTTTCTGAGAGCTGAGCTGGAATGCTGCTCATGTATAAAGTCACTTATAAAACTGATACGTTTGAAGCCCCTACATGGAGAGGCTGGCATGGAAAGCCACAGGAATGAGAGTAACCTTTGCTTTTCTTAGCCTCTTGGTATTTGCTCATGGCAACTAACACCAATAGCCTCTGTTTTCACTGTGCAAAGCTCCACCCTCTGTGCAGTCAGACTCAGTGCCCAAGTAAACAGGCTTCTGTCGGGTTAGCTGGAGTGGAAACTGCTGGGGAAGGGAAAACTCTCCCTTGGTCTTTCCCTGGCTCTTCCTGGGTAGGGGAAGTTAGAGAGAGGAGCTTTCCCCCAGGTGACTGTGGAGATGTGTGGAGTGGATAAAATAAGGTCGTGGAGAAGTGGGGGGAGTGCAGGTGGCTGCTGGCTGCCTGGGATGAAACTCGAGAGAGACACCTGAGCTGCTGCTCAGAGGGAGAGCTGGGGAAGCAGGTGGTGAGCAGGAATTGTCTGCCTGCCTGAAGATTGCTGCTCAACACTGCAGCAGAGGAGAGGGGATTGGCCATGGGGATGCTCCTTTGTCCTTCAGGCACAGTGATTGTGGGTGTCCTGGTTTCCTGCAGGACCTGGGGCCAGTGCTTGGTGAAGGTGGGACTGGAGAGGGGTTGTTAGAACATCTGCTGGGGGCTTGATGCATAGGGATGGCTTTGGGCCAAGGTTTTCCAGAATGAGTGGTGATTTTTGGTGCCAAGCTAGAAGTTGCTGTCAGGGCAACTGGTTTTACATAGACTCAACCTTTCCTGAACTCCTCATCACTTTCTGGAGTTTCCCATGGGGTTTGTGTCCTGCTTCTAGCAGGCATTTCTGTGCAGAGTTCCCTGCCCTGGAAAGGGAGTCCAAAGCCCTGACCACAGATTTGTCCTTTGGATACCTTGCAGCTCATCCAGATTTCACTGTTTTTTCTCTGTGCAGCTCTGGGAAATGTCAATGTAAAGTTGGTGTCACAGACCTGAAGTGTGACCGGTGCAGTGATGGCTACTACAGGCTCAATGAAACCAGCTGCGAGCCCTGTCAGTGCAACAACCACTCCAAAACCTGCAACAGCTTAACAGGTAATTATCCTAGTGTGACTGTGGTAGATGCAGACTTGTCTCTCATCTTTTTTGCCACTTTCATTCAGCAAACTTATACTCTCATACTCTTCATCTGCATGCCTTGAATGTCCAGAATCTTTACCTTAAAACTGAAATTGAAATGTGGGGCAAGGTTGGAGCCAGTCCTCTTCTCAAGGAACTCCATAAAGACTGTGTTATTTACCCCAGGCTGCAGTGCACAGCCTTTATTCTGCAGCCTCTATCAGAAATCAGTGCTCTATTGTTCTCTGCACTTACACAAATACACAATATGGGCTTTTAAGGAGCTTTTGTTTAACTGCTGTTTACCTGGAAACATATACTGTACTGGCACTGACGTAAGGTGTCTGTTACAGCCACAGATAACATGATCAGCGCTGGAAAAAAACTGGCAGCACCTCATTAATATTGCCCACTCTTTATAAATTTGGTGTGTTCATTTTCCTTGGTCATTTGTTTGACTCTCTCACTCCTACAGGTGCTGATGGAGTGCAAATCTTGAGACACCCGTACTCAATAGTTTATAGGGAACCAAACTGCTTTCCCATCTCCTCTGAGAGGAGGGATCCTGGAGGAGCAATGTTGTGTGAAACCCCCACCTTAGCAACAAAACCCACACTTCAAAACACAAATTCTCATCAAAATTTCCAGGCTGAAATGCACTTTTGTAATATTTATCCAGGAGATTAGGAAGCAGCAATAACTTAAAAAGCATTGCAGGGGTTTTGTGTAGCTGATGGGGAGGCAGAGCTCGTTAAATAAGGCATTTCTGGGCAATTTCTGCACTGGGGTGAGTTCCCTCAAGTCCTGTGTGTGTTTGCAGCAGAGGAATAGATGTCCTCATCCTGCTCAGCATCAGGAGGAGTGGCTGGCACCCAATCTGCACTCCTTGAGGAGGGATTAGCGCAATCATTCCTGTGTTGAACTTTACATGCTTATGTCCTGCCAGCATTGAGTGATACAAGATTGTACCTAAAGCTGTGTGCACATCAGCCGTGTTACTGATTAGGAGCTGGCTGTGTGGATTTTGTGAAGGAGTAAGATAATCTGTGTTTCCTTTTTCTCCCTCACTGTTTCCCCCTCTCTTGATTTGAGGGAAAAACACCCAGCACAGAACCTCTGAGACTGAGCTGTTCAGGCAGTGCTTCTGCTGGGGCTTGGTTAATGACCTATTGTGGATTCAACAAAAATCCCCTTTACATTTCTCCTCCATCTGCTTTGCTGCTGGGGGTGGGGGAACCCAACAAAACCAGCACAGAGAGCAGTCCATTAAAAATTAGATCTGATGTCTAATAAGTAACACAGCATACTCGGCCTGCTCTAGAGACTGCACTTTGTCTGACCTCCACTTTTACATCAACTCTGTGGAGTCTTTGTCAGAAATTCAGGGTTTCTGGCACATTAACGCTGTACTTGGGGCTCCCTCTGCCGGCTCTAACACCGGCCAGCGCTGCCTGGCTCTGCCCGAGAGCTAGATGTGAAATTATTGGGCTGGAAATTGGGCAGCCAGAGCTTCACAGGCGACAGCACTTCAACACAACCCCAGCACTCCTCGTTGTTTGTGTGAAGTGAGCTTGGTTGCTTCTTTATATTTGGGGTCTAGTGAGATCTGGTCCTTCCTGAGGGCATTACCAGGGTGGGAGGTGCTATTGTATTTATTAAGGCTTTCCTCAGCCATACCTGATTGTAATCCTGTGTGTGTTTTGCATGGCTGAGCAACTTGCTGGCTTCCTGGAAATGCAGCCATTTTGCAGGGCTGGTGTGGATAAGCATGTGTAACTTCTGCCAGAGGGTCCTGAAATGACCCAGACTGGACAGAAAACGCAGGTGTGGTTCCAGATTGATGCCACCATTGATGTCTGCAGAGCATGGTCTGAGGCGTCCTTGTTGCTGCTGGGGCAAATTAACCTTCTTCCACGAGCTGCTGTGTCCCAGGCACCTCGCTGAAGCAGCTGACCGAGGTTTGCAACTGGAGAAACGGAGCCAGCAGATAATTTTGCCCTCTAACCCTGACATCTCTCCCACAAAAACCACTGGCTCGTGCCTGACAAGCTGTTGGGTGAAGAGCAAACAGTGTGGGAGCTGAGGCCGAGCAGATGTCCTTAGTCACTGGGGTGCTGCCTGTCCCTCCGCCTCGGTGAATCAGCCACTTCCCAACAGCAGCAGCTGCTGGGGTTTGGCTCCTGCCCTTGGCACGAGGATGGGCTGCAAGGACAAGGCCAGGCTGGGGATGCTGGGCTGCAGAGTCACTGCTGGGGAAAGACAAGAGCAGGAGTCGTGCAGTGTGTTGGGCTTGCAAAGGAGGCAAAGTGCTCCAGGGTTAATAAGGAAATCTGCTGTGGGTTGTTTTTTAAAACAGCATTACCCTCATTCAGGATTTTTTTTTTCTGTGGTTAATGTTGATAGGAGACTTTTCCATATCCCCCCAGCACTACTAGATTAGCTCAGTGGATCTCCTGTCTGTGCTTATGGATGCAGTGAATCAGCTGCTGTGTGCTACCTGGGTTTGTTAGAAGGTGGCTGTTGCCTTTTCAGAGTCTTGTACACAGGGTGTAATCATACAAGTGTCAGGTCACTGCCACCTCGGCAAGGAGCCTGCTGAATTACAGGATGTTCCTGGTGATGGATGGGCTTTTCACAGAGGCTGAGTTTTTATAACTAGAGATATTTTTCTGTCTCTGGTCACAATAGTATAAAAATGCAATTTAAAGAGCCATTAGGTCATAGCCTCTGAGAAGACACAGCATGTCAATTTTCTGATTCAGGGGCTTCCTCGGGAAGGGGAGGAGGCATGTGTGAATGCCCAGTTCTCTGTTTGCCTGGAAAGGTCAGTTATTGCTGCTGCCTTGTGTGTGTCAGGGATGGAGAGGCTGGAGCCACCCTGGTGAGGTCAGTCATCTGTCCCCAGAGCAGCACAGTGGCACTTCCTTACCCTTGACCACTTTGTGGTGCAGGAAGAGGCTGCACACAAAAAGGCATAAACTGGAGGCTTCCCTCATGGGAGTCGGGGATTTGAAGCATCAAGGTTTCATCTCACTGCACAGACACAAACTGAAAGCCCTTTCCCTGAGGAGTGTTTAGTATTGACAGCATGTGTTTACCTGCACTGACCTTTTTAAGGGATGAGCTGTGTGCCTCTGCTGGGGCTGCCTACTGTTTCCCATTATGCAAGTATGCATGTGGAGGTGGGGAACAACCAGCAGAAGGTCATAAGAGGCCAAGACCATGTTTTGGCCTGAGGGGATCCAAAAATCACCTGTGAGCTCTGCTAATTGAGAGCACTCCACACAGATCCTTGCTCCAAATGTTCCGCTCCAGTTCCTGCTGCTGAGCTGTTTCTTGTGCTTCTGTCCCTTCCCCAGGCACCTGCCTTCAGTGCCAGGACAACACAGAGGGAGCCCACTGCGAGCTCTGCCAGGAGCGCTTCTACCTGAGTGTGCAGCCTGCCCACGCCTGCCGCCGCTGCCCCTGCTCCACTGTCGCCTCCACCGGCACCTGCCGAATACGTAAGGCTTCTGTTTCGGTCTGATTCCTCTGATAACCAGTGCAGCTCTTTTCAATTAAGTTTCTACACAGAGTGCATCAGCCTAGAGAGGTGTTTTATAGCCCATGAATCTCCTGTCTGTGGGAACCGAGGCACCTTGCTGGAAGCAGCGCCCACCATGATGTGTCCCTGGTGCTTGTGTTGCCCTTGTGAGAGCAGCTGTGCACTGGAGGGCATCAGAAATGCTTTGCTACAGACTGCAGCCTGCTCTGAAAGACCTGCTAATTTTGGCAGAGAGAAACTGCTGAGCTTGTGGCAGCCAGGAAAGGTACAAGAGATACCCAGCAGTGGCGTGTAGCCATTCATACCTCTGAGAGCCCTCTGAACATCTCCGTGGGACTTTGAGCAGAGATTCCCCAATCTTTCTGCTCTATTCTCATGTAACAGAGAGGTCATAGCTGCAACAAACATATGTAAGAACTTTGTTTGCTATTTCCTTAGATAGTTTTGCCATCAAGCCATCTCTGGCTTCACATAGGCCAAGAAGCTCCCACAGACTGCTTACATCCTGAATATAGTTCCATCTGGTTTCTGAAATTGGCTATTTGAGATGGAAATGTTAAGGAGTAATAATCTATCTGCTTAGCAACATGCTGAGCATGCTCTGTGCTGCTGGTACAAGGCATCAAAAAACTCCAAAGCTTTGTTTTTGCCTCTAAGATCAGAAAAACTGCTGCAGTTGTATTTTCAGCTTAAAACTTGGAATTGGTTGATACTCAGTGGCTGCTGATTTTTGTTCGGGTCCCACAGAATACATGGGTTGCTATTCAACAAGATCTTGACAAGCTTGAGAGTTGGGCAGAGAGGAACCTCATGAAGGGTCACCAAGGGCAAGTGCAGAGTCTGCATATGGGGAGGAACAGCCCCTTGCACCAAGACAGGCTGGGCGTGACCTGCTGTAGAGCAGCTGCAGGAGAGAGACCTGGGCAGCAAATTAAACATGAGCCAGCAGTGTGCTCTCATGGATAAGAAGGCCAATGGCATCCTGGGGTGCATCAAAAAAAGTGTGGACAGCAGATTGAGGAAAGTTCTCCTCTCCTTCTACTCTGCCCTAGTGAGGCCTCATCTGGAGTCCTGTGTCCAGTTCTGGGCTCCTCAGTTTGAGAGAGACAGGAAACTGCTGGAGAGAGGCCAGTGCAGGGGACACCAAGATAATCAGGGAACTGAAACGTCCTGTGAAATCCCCCAGTGAGTGTTTCTCTGCAAGGGGCTGTGGCACATACCTGCTTTGCTTTCCATGTTCTTTAGACCCCGGTGAAACTGCCCCGAGATGTGACGAATGCAGAACCGGGTACACGGGCCCCAACTGCAACCGCTGTGACAACGGTTACTACAACTCCGACAGCATCTGCGTCAGGTGCAACTGCAACGGCAACGTGGACCCCGCGCGCTCGCCCCGCGTGTGCCAGCCCGAGAGCGGGCAGTGCCTCGGCTGCCTCTACCACACGACTGGCTTCCACTGTGAGGACTGTGAGGATGGCTACGTCCGAGACCCCGAGGGCACCAACTGCACCAAGAGAGGTAAAACATACTCCTTGAACCAGCACCACAACCTGCAGTGTGGCTCAGGGGAGCATGAGCTGCCCAAAGGCTGGAGAGGGAATACTGTTAGTTGATCAAATTGCTTTAGATTTATCTGGCTGGTGGGACAGCGAAGAGTGCCAGACCTTCATAGCATGTTGGTGCCTACCAGCCTCCCATCTGTGGTTTGGAGCTCCCAGCCTGTGGCAGGCATCTCTAGTAAACCAGCTGGAAAACAAAAACTATTTGTAGTGTATTGAAATGTCCATTTTCAGATTCCTTTGCTTGATATCCTTGGTCTCTTTGTGCTCAGTAGACTGTCCTTATTGATTAGTCCATTCAATAACACTGTCTACTTCCCCAGAAAGAGGGTTTATAATAAATGTTGGTGCTCCTCACACTCTGCAAACAATAACCATTTGGACCAAGTGAAGATAGATATTATTTTTTTTTTCCTTTCAAAGCGAGGAAGCCAAAGCTCAGAGAGGTGAGATCCAAACTTCACAGTGAGTTAATGCCAGAATTTAATAGTAGCCACTCTGGGATTGTCTCATCAGCCTTCAATCCCTATCTGCATGTAGTATCTCAGGTGTAAATGGGCTCTGGTATTTTGAGAGGCTACTGCACAGCAGGGGGACCCACAGGAAAATGAGAGGAAATGGTTCTGAAGTTGCTCCTTCAGTAGTTATCAGAAGATTGGTCCATGAGATGGATGTCCAGCTCCATGTGTAGAAACATTACTGGTGTCACATATTACATAACAGAACCCAGAGTTCAGGAAAGTATCTGGGTCCAAATTCGTCCTTGTCACCAGCAGAGATTTAATTCATATCTTCCATTAGGAGCTAATGTGGTTTTCACTCCCATGCTGCTCTCTGGAGGTGTAATCAGAGTTGTTCTTTGCGCAGGGAGATGATCAATACAAAAAAGTTGACTGCTCGTTAGCTGTAACTGTGCCGTTACATGGCTGGAAACGGCATTTCTGCATCGAGTCATCCATTATCTCCCTCTGAACAGCTCTGACTTTGTGCAAAGAGCCACATGACCTTGCTCCAATAAAATCCATATGTATGGCTTTGTGTACTCGCAGTTTTCACTGTTCAGTTTTATTTTAATGACATTATTCTAGCCAGTTTCAGATGTGGGAAGAGACAATCCTCTTTCAAAGAGACTGGGACATGCTCTTCTAGCTTTCCTGTTTCCTTGACACCTGTTTTTTCTCTTTCTTATTAAGCAGCTTAAAAGACAAACAGTTTCTTTCCAGTTTCTTACACAGAACTTACCTAAATAATTGACATACTGTGGTATTGTGCATTAGCTAGTGTCAGGTTAAGGTTTTCCTAAATCACTAGTGCATTTGAGTGGCCTAGTTTTGAGTGGCTTCTGGAGTGAAACCATTACTCAGACTCCATTTTAGTGGTTGCAGTTGAAATAAGACATCGTGTTTTGTACAGTGTGGACAAAGCTAAACCCAACCTTGAGTATCCACACTGGCTGTTCAGAGTCTTCAGTCTGAACAAGACTGTGATGCTCTCAAGGCTAATGGAGAGAATATTCAAAGGACATGTAGGATGACCAAAGTCAGAGCTCTTGGCCCTGGGTGGATGGTGTTCCTGCTGCGACGGTGAGGCACAGCAGTGAGGACCTCACACATCAACACTTCAAAGTACCTAAAGGGTGGATGGCAGGAAGATGAGGTGACACTATTTTCTGTAGTGTCCAGTAACAGGACAAGAGGTAATGGACAGAAGCTGGAACACAAAGTGTTCCATTGGAATACAAGGAAAAAATCCTTTGTTGCTGAGCTGAGGGAGCCCTGGTTCAGGCTGCCCAGGGAGGGCATGGAGGCTCCTTCTCAGGAGGTTTCCAAACCCACCTGGACACGTTCCTGTACGCCCTGAGTGAGGGGAACCTGCTTTAACAGGGACTTGGGCTGCATGAGCTTTGGAGGTCACTTCCAATCCCTACCATTCTGTGATTCTATGACTGAGGGATGCAGTGTGGCACTGTGCCACCCATCTGAGCATCACAGCCTTCCCCAGAGCTGATGCATGGGCTGCCAGCGAGGCCTCGGCTCCTGCCACTGCTCGTTCCTTGCAGGAGGCAGCAGAAGCTTTGCAGAGAGGCTGCATTTCAATCAGGCAGCTGGATGTGACGCTGACACTGAAGCTGCCAAAGCAGCCCATTGACTGAACAGCTGCTGCTCTGGAGAAGCTGCTCCAGGCCAGGCTGAGGGCAGCTGGAGGGGCAGCGGGAGGCAGCGCTGTGCTCAGCCTGACAGCGATGGCTCAGAGTGTGGCTCTGTTCCACCCTCACGTTACCCTCAGCTCCAGGAAATGTTTTCACCCGTGTCCCCCTTGCCAAGGCTTAGCTGATGCTGACTCACAAATAAAGCCCAGAAAAGTCCTATTTCCTTGCTGGTGAATCAGCCATTGTCTCGGTTTTGTTTTTTGCTAACTATAGCTACTGGCAGAGTTTGCCAAGAATTAAGTGTTGATGAAGGAATTTGGAAAGGATGACCAAATTCCTCATGCCCTTCTCTCAAAGCTGTATCCAGGAACCTCTCGCTTCTGTTACATTGCTTCCTTCTGCAAAATTCTGCCTGTTATCCCACAGAGACATGCATTCTGGCATTCAGCATCCCAAGTATCCTTATCATCCTAAGGCAGAACCTGCAGAGAATAGGGGAGCTGCTACAGGGAGGGGCCTGTGATTAGGAGCCTAAATTTAGGGGTGTGATGCCCCCTCCAGAGGAGATTCTTTCTTCATTTCCTGAACTAGGAACATGACAGCCCAAAGTTAACTTGTGGGAGTTCCCCCAAGGGCCCATGGCAAGAGATGTGCTGAATATTTCCAGCTCCTGTTGCCATTGGAGATGCAGCTTAGTGCAAAATTAGTCCTTCGGAAGTGACTCTTCTCCTCAGTCATAATTAGTAGATGTTCTCTTCAAGAGAGCTGGATCAATACAGCACTGAACCGTCAACTGTAATTGCTGCAGCTGTAAGTGGGTTTAAAATGAAATTGCATTTCTGATAGCAGAGAGATATAGAAAAAAGTGGGGGAAAAGGGTACATCCAATGTGCTAACTGTGAGAGGTTTAAGCTCCTGCAGTCACTGTGTCCTCCCAGCCTGACTGTGCAGCCCACAGACAAGAAGTGAAACTCTGTCTTTAAGTTTGAAGTCCAAACTCTCACTGAGCTTGATAGGGCCATATTCTCATGAATATCAACTGGACTGGGTGCTTTGCTTTCCTTGTGAGCTCATGTATCTAACACTGAACCTTGGCTACTGCACCTGTCCATCCATCAGCAGCTTTTTCACAGGAATGCTGCAGTCAGTGAGCCCTTAGCACAAAGAATTATTTAAAAACCCCACAAAACCCACCCTGGGTGACCATTTTTGTAAACTATTCTGAAGAAATATGAAGTTTAACAGCATGGACTTAATTGCCACAATAACTGTGATATAAATATCAAGTCTCTTGTGTTTGTGTTTGATTCCAGCTTAGCAGAGGAGTTCTTTTCGTTGATCATTTGTTCTTTGTCTTGTAGAAGCCACTCTTGGCCCAGAAACAAGGGAGTTTACAACTTCTGCTCCAAATGCCAGCAAGGCAACATCATTTTCAACAGCAGTGATAAACAGTACGTTGTCACCAACAACTATCCAGACCTTATTTCCTATGAGCTCCTCTGACAATAGTACCTCTGCTTTTGCAGACGTCTCATGGACTCAGTTTAACATCATTATTTTGACAGTCATCATCATTGTCGTGGTCCTATTAATGGGCTTTGTGGGTGCTGTCTACATGTACCGTGAGTATCAAAACAGAAAACTTAACGCTCCGTTTTGGACCATTGAACTCAAAGAGGACAACATCAGTTTTAGCAGCTACCACGACAGCATCCCCAACGCTGACGTTTCAGGGCTGTTGGAGGACGATGGGAATGAAGTGGCACCGAATGGACAGCTCACGCTGACGACTCCCATGCATAATTATAAAGCTTAGAAGAAGTGATGCAGCTGTTTTAAAGTTGGCATAAATAAGTTATAGGGCTTGTTGAAGGGGTATCAGGATCCGTGCCGAGGCTCCACGCAGAGGAATTTGCTCTTCAGATGCTCTGCTGCTGGGGATGCTGTAGCTTGCAGGTGAATAGAAAAAAAGGTGTAGTACATCTGAGTTCCAGGTAATGTGGTGAAATGCCTTCAGTGTCCTGTTCTCCATAAAGATCCATAGAATTCACTGTTGTTGAAGACTTGATTACTCTGAGATGAAAGTAGTTGGTTTTGTGAAGAGGTGATGGGGTGGAGAAAGCAGCACCCCATGATTAGTCAGAAGCTACTTGATTTCCAGCCAACCTAACATGTCTGCATCCTTTAGTTTGAAAAGTAGCTCGTGAATTAACAATGGATTTTCAGGAAATAGACCTTTGTAAAGGCTTCATATTAGTTCCTGATAGGAATTTGTTTGAAAAGGAGGACAAAAAAGGGAAACAATTGTTCACTGTACTAGCAAAAGGCAAGTAGAGGAGTGAGTTGCACGCTTGAAAAGTCACTGTTATCAGTTCCCACTAAACGGGGAAACAAGGGAAAGAAATCATGAAAATATTGGAGTTAGGGAAGAGACTGAGCTTTTCCCTTTCTGAGTATTTATACAGGGTGATGATGCTATTAAAACATAGCAATCCTTTTTTTTTTTTCTAGAAGGAGTTAATGAACTTGTATAGTTTCTGTGCAAGGGAAGACGACAAGACATCTCAGGGTTGCCATGTACAAATAAAAACTAGGCTTAATACCCTACCCTGATAGAAATGATGTGTCCTGTAGATAAAATGTAATATATCTTCTTGGAATTGTATTTGTAATTATTTGTATAAAAAAAGAGACAACCAACCAAAAAAAACTCACAACCCTCCTCAACAACAAAACCATGAACCCCTCCCCAACCTCCCCTAGTCCCCACTTTATCATCTAGATTTTAATTGTACAGTGGTTAGTGGCATTGTTTAAAAAGAAAACAAAAATGAGGATTGTTTAAAATACTGTAAACTAGATGGCAATATTGTTGGAGCTGGGACTCTGGCAAACACCGACTGCTTAAAGCTTTTCCTCTAGTGTCATTGAATAACTTTCTTTTTTACAGAAAATGTGAGTGCTCCCTACTTGCGTCTGTCAAATTTTCCCATTCCTTTAAATATAAACACCGGGGTGGCCGTGACTAAGGCCTGACAGGTGTCCAAAAATTGGATGTACCCTTCTCTTTTCAGTCTTTATACAAAATGCAAATACTGAGTGCACTGAGAGCCTGATCTCAATGGTCGAGCTGTTCCGAAGAGGCTGCTGCCGTGTGAGTGGATCTCAGTGTCGTCTCTTCCGTGCTGCCTCGGTGGCAGGGGGGATGTGCCTGAACTGAGCACAGCCTCTGAGAGGCCAAAAGCAGAAATCTCCTGGATTTGGGTGGAAATGGCAGGAGCCAAAACGTGCTTCTCAGCTTAAAAGCTAAAAGTGCACAGATGCTTTCAGGAAATTTATGTAGCACAAGGTGAAGGTGGTGGGGAAGAATCAGTTGACAAAAATACCTACAGGGGACTTTAGGCTTTAGAGATCCCCTTGATTTTTATGGGAGGCTGTCAAACTGTTAGCAGAGGGAGGAGGACTAATGGGCAGCACAACATGGGGAGGTTGCACCACTGAGCTCCTGGCTTCGCCCCCCTCAGCGTGTGCCTCAGGGTGGGCACTGTGCCCTCCCTGTGCCCAGGAGCTGCCAGGTCACACTGACAAATATCAACACATTACATTTAAGCAGAGTGTGAAACCAATGTTTCACCTAACTCACGACCAACCTCAGAACTAAAGCTGCCTTGCTGTGTGTGGTAGTGCTTTGCAAGCGCTTGGTGCTGAGGATAAATGAAGTACCTGCTAAAGGTCAGCAGGAGCTGACTGATGCATCCTCAGAGCCAGGCTAAAGTAAATATTTCTCGAGGTGAGAAATGGTAGGAAGAATGTGGTGACTATTTATTTGCTTTCTGGTGCTGCATGGAGGCTTTTCTTATCCTTGGAGACTTTGAGGGTGGGTGGGGAATAGGTGCTTTAAATACATGCACAAAGATGCCGTTTCTGCCTCAAAAACTTGCTGCCTGATTGAAAAGTGAGGCTTGGCAAGTAAGAAGGAAAATAGTTGAGGATGACCAAGGGAAATGGCGAGGGCTGAATGTGGAATTGCACACAGGCCTGAGCTGATGGAACAGACCCATTGCCTCCTGTGGGCCTGGGTGAGGTCCCATAGCTGAGGTAATAAATTTGGGTGATGTCATTCAGAGCAATGTCACTTTTAGTTATAAAATGGGGGAGGACTGGAGGAGAAAATCTGGATACTGCTGATCCTCAAGTTTCTCATCATATTTTTAAAGAGCAGAGAATTTCCTAAAAGGTTGTAATTATTTAGCAGTGCTGATTTAGTGATACACTTGCACTTGGTCACTTCATAAGGTGGGGGAAAGTAATTAAGGAAGTGTTACCTTCTGGCACTCATGCTGGGAGGCAAAATGAAGGACAGATTGTTCACTTGAATGTTTCCAAAAGATTTTAGCAGATCTTTTCATCTTTGCCACAAAACACCTCTTCCTCAGATTTTGGTGTGACTGTAGGCTACTTTGTAACAGGAATAGGCTTTGGGTTTTGTTTCGTTTTTTTTTTTTCTCTGACTGTAGAAATAATGACCATCTGCTAAACCAGAGGGTGAGTTCAGCTGCTGAGCCCTCCTAGTCCATGCCTACCAGAGCACAGGCTTTGTTTATGTCTGGGCTGCTTCTGAGCACCCAACTACTCCAAATGCTTTGTGTTAGAGCCTTAGGCTTAAAAAGAGAGGCCAGGATGCCTTACAGTCAGTCTGCAAGGGAGGGCAGTACAGCCACGCTGTGGTCTGTGTGTCACAGGTCTGGATGAAGGGATCTAGTTAGCTCTGAGGCTTGGTTAGGCAGGAGGGGGACTTGGCTACCCAGGTCTGGACAGCAGAGGAAAGCACAGGATGTGGCACAGTGAGGATGTGGCACTGGGACGATGCTTGTCAGATGGCAAAATGAATCAACAGGAAAATGCCGTCCACCTCCAGCCAGCCAGGCCTTTGGCACAGAGGAAGGGTGTTTAATGGAGGAGACTGATGTCTCGACAAATAAAAAGTAAACAGCTTTGTGTTCGACTGTGGTGAGGTGAGATTAGATCCTCCCTGCTCCCTCCATCGATCTACAGCTGTCCCCTGGGCACCACAGGAGGTGAGGTGGAAGCTGAGCTGGTTAAATCTTCAATCAGCTGAGGCTGGCAGTGTATTTTGAGGGGGTGCAGAGCTAAAATACCTGTGCCATGTGTTATAATTTGTCATGAAGCTTCAGTGATGTGGCTGTCAGGGAGGAAGGCAGCCAGTGGCATGGTACGGTCGCTGTAGAGCACAGAGAAGGTACGACAAGGTGGGTGAGGGCTGGGTGAATGGGAAACCAGCTCTGGAGGCATGATCCTTGGGGTCGTGAAGGCCCTTTAGACCCAGCTGGTCTGGATGGGGTGAGATCCACAGTCAAGTAACTGAAGGCAAAAGGATATAATGGAGTGGGTAAAGGGCAAAAAGCAATGATGTGTCAAAGGCATGGGTCAGCCTGGATGGCTCACGGCTTAGGAGAGCATTTGGTAAGCACAGAGTGCAACAGACATGCAAAGAAGTTATTGGGTTAATGTGAAGAGATGATCTCGAATGTAGCTAGAAATAACTGCATGGAGGACGAGCCCTGGGGAGCTGTCAGGAGATGTCATCCCTTGGAATGGTAATTCCCTTGGACCGGGCTGAGCAAACTTAGCACGCTGGAAGGATTTATGAAAGAGGAGGGGATGAATTCCACATCCTTCAGGTACCTCGGGTCAGTTAACCACTGCTGCACAGCATCTTCATCTCAAAGGTTACACGCAGTCGAAGTGTGGCAGAAAGTTTGCACAGTCTCCTTTAAATAAAGGATATGAGATTGAATCCTAAAAATATGTTTCTCTTTAAAGTGAAGTTTTAAAATGAGCTCCCACAGGACTCTGCTCTTCACATGTCAGAGGGATGGATTAAAATAAGAAAAATGTGGGCCTTAAAGGTTGTATTTGCTCCCAACTGAAACCCATCAGTCTTACTACATCCAAATAAGGCATCTCCTAAGCATATGCCATGCTTACAAATGCATTTCTAAGAGAAAAAAAAGTGTATGATTTGAATATATGTCAGAATTTATACAGAAGAATGTTATTTAAAATGAATAAAAATAAATGTATATAATTTGTATCTATGCCACTTGGGTTTTTGCATTTGTTTTCTGTTCATTAAAGTTCAGCAGCCAGAGTTGGATTGAAACCTGAAGGATTGAATCTGATGCCATCCCACTAATGGCATTTGTTCCAAGAGAGTTATTCCTTCATTATGCCCCTGTATGTGAGATGAGAACCCCGTCTCAGAAATGTTTTTTAACATCAGACATTCATAAGTACAGTTGACATTCGGTGTCCAATAATCCATCTAAAAATGATGCCTTATGATCTCGTGTGTCTGCTTATTAACCATTCCACCTTTCAGCTGCTTTGATTAACATGTTTGGTAGCCAGACAGTCAATGCTTATTTCCCCATTACTTTCTGTAATATTCCCAGAGATGTGTTTTGTCAGAGATGTATGTGGTCATTAAAAATGAAACCAACAGAGCAGAACTAGAAATTGGAAGAGGATATCTTGTCAGATTTTTCTTCATGACCACAATGAGTGTTTCAAAGGAAATTTATGTTACCAGATTCTCTGAAATCCATATCTGTGGTGTCAATAGTTTTGAGTGGTTCTGATAGTGTCTGCAAAAAGGACCTATGGAAAACTTGCTGCTCTTTCTCACTTGTCAGTATTAGGAAATGGATTTTTTTTTAGTGTAGAAGCCAACACAAATGCTAAAGCCCAGTCCCTTCTGCTGTGTGCTATTGTCTAACTCAAGCAAAGAACTTGGAGAGATAAGTGAGCACCAGTTAAGTAAGCACCTCAAGCTAAGTATTTATTCAACTGTTTAACTGAGCCAGAGCTATATAAGCAAGGGTGAAATTCCAGGATGTTTATGGAGACCTCATCTGCATTACCAGAACAGTTTGGTTGTTTATGACTCAGCTTAGGAGGTATTTTGCTCTGAACTGTAACTAAAGGAAGTGCAACTGAATGCTGAACCAGGTCTTTAGAGTAGGGACTTGAGAGCAGGATGGCAAGGAGGACCCAAGCTGAGCTGATGGGAACATCCATCCTTGTGCCACGCCAGTGCACTGAGCAACTGCCTTTCATCCTGCTCCTTGGGATGTTGTGGGCAACTCATCCATACCATTACCCTCACTTTATGTATTTGTTTCCTAGACTCCCTTTAGTGCTTTGCTTCTGTGGTGGTAAAGGATCACAGGCTGCCTTGTAAAGTAGGAAAGCACTGTTCCAATACAGCTTCCTCGGATGAGGATTTAGCATAATCTCCCCAAATGTATTACCAATTAAGATAAAGTTAAACAACATTTAAGCAGATTATCAGAAGGCAAGTTGTTAACTGCTTCTAAACAATACATTTCCCAGCCTTCTGCCCTTCAAAGCTTCTTGGTGCTGCTGTGGATTTTAAAACACTGGGCAGTGCAGTAACACAGGGAAATTTTCCATGCTGTCTGTGCATATGTACATGTTCATATCTATATGCCTTTGTCCATCAGACAACCGCTTCATGAAGTGGTAAGCTTCACAAGCAGGACACTGCTGATTTCCTTTGGAAGGAGTATGCTAGGACATGAACCCTGCCTCTGCAGAGGTAGCACACAAGCAGCAAGTGATGGGTGCTGTACTTTGTGGCTGACGGATGCTGACTCAACAGCACACAGTGAATATCTATCTGACTGTAACCTCAAACACAAGCAAAATGGTGTCATCCTCTCAGTAAGCAGACCTCGTTTTATGAAGATCTGCTCTGTAAACAAGTGAATCCACATTTTGGGCTGGCTGATCAGATCCTGCTGCCATATGGCAGACATGGTTTTGCAAACTTAACCTCAGCTTGGCAGAAGGTGAAGCCACTGCAAAAGGGGACCCAGTCACATAAGGTGACAAATGTCTCTCAAGGGCCATGGGGGAGTTGAAGGGACTGAATATCTCTTAGGGTCATCAGACCCCCCAAATGCAAAGCATGAGGCATGTCCAGTTGGACAGAAGATGAGATTAAGAGCTTAGTTGTGCTAAGTAGTGCCTGGCATTTCCTGGCAGTTTGGGGCACTAACAGCTGCATGCATGGCCCATGGCCAGTCCTTTTCTATGGCTTGTTTCCTAGTCAGGTAAGAAGTCCCGTGAGACAGTCCAGATGACAGTGAGTAAGTGAAATCTGACACACTTGGTACGGAAAAGGAAACCCAATCTAACACTTAGGCACATGATTACTCCTGTGGGTGAGAGTCATTTAAGTGTCTCTCTGCAACGGAACATCCTCATGTTACAGGTAGTGCTGCGTGTCAGTCTTAACACCATGCCCTGGTTGAGGTTGAAAGTATTTCAGTCCTACTCACAGTTTACAAGAGCTTTTTCCCTGAGAGGGGTGTCAGCCCCTGTGCCAGGCTGCCCAGGGAGCTGGGGGTGTCCCCAGCCCTGGAGGGAGCTGAGGTGCTGAGGGCCAGGGGTTAGTGCTGGGCTGGGCAGGGTGAGGGGAGGGCTGGGACTGCAGCAGCTTCAAGGGTTTTCCAACCAGCCAACCAATTCAGTGATTCTATAAATGATGCCAGCTTTTAATCCAGTTTAGCATTTCCAGCTGCTGTTGTTCTGAGGTATTCAACATAGTTGCACTTTCTCTCTCCAATAGCAGGAGAGCTGCAATGCTTACATCTTCTCTTCACAAACCCCTCTGATTGTTTCCCAGTTATGACAGCAGCTGACTTCCCGCATTTTCACCCTGCCTGTTACAAAGAATAGTGAGTCGGGTTTGAATCTAAGGAGTCATTATTTCTCCCTCCATGTCAGATGGTGGTTTGGCGCCGGGGAGGACATGGGAACAATCATCTCCAGCGGCGCTGCCAGGCCTGGCAGGAGCCCGGCGCAGCCCAGATAAAGCCTTTTCCCAGGGAGTGTTTTTATTAGGTGTGAGAAGCGGGGCCCGCGGGGAGCGACAGGGGCCTCGCTCATCAGCACCGTCCCTCCGCTCCGCCTCGGCCGGGCCCTCAGGGGCATGGCCACAGGCTCTAAAGCCCCTCAGCAAAGATGGCAACTGTACCCAGGACCTCCCTCAGTAAAGATGGCGGCTCCCGGTGCCTGTCCCGCTTTGAGGAAAGCTGTCTTGCGGACGTCGCTGTCGCTCCCTCACTCAAGATGGCACCCGACGGCCTTCCCTCCCTTCGCCTAACTGGCAGTGTCCGCCCCACCCCGCCCCATTCTGCCCTCAACCAATATGGTGCCTGCCCGACCAACTTCAGGCACGGCCCTCAGCAAAGATGGAGGTTTCCCTTAAGTTTCCATTGTGCCCGCCTCTGACGTTCTACCGCGGTGGCTTCAGCGGCTTCAGTTTCGACGACGCGAAGATGGCGGAAGCGATTGCGGCCGTTTGAATTCCAGCGAAGCCGCCAAAGCCGCGCACAAAGGAGCTGTAGCTGCGGCCCCCGGCGGGACGCGAGGGCTGGCACTGCCATGGACTCGCTGCCGGGGGAGGACCTGACGCTGCCGGTGGCGGTGGAGGACAGGTAGGCGAGGGGGCCGGGGGAGGGGGCTGGCCCTGCCGCGGGCGCTGGGCTGAGATGCCGGGCCCGCCGTCCCCCTGCCCGTTGGCGCGTGTGGCGGGACCGGGCCGAGCGTGCCGGGCTCGAGCGGGTCTCAGCGGGGGTGACACCTCTTCTCAGTGCCCTTCTCCCCCTTCCTCAGTGTCAGCGTCTCCCAGCTGCCAGACGTGTCCCGCGCGGACCCGCAGCCCAGCCCGGCCGGCGGCGAAGGTAAGGCCGGTTGGCGGAGCAGGGGGGCGGCGGTCGGGGCCCCGCGGCACGACCCGCCCGGCCCCGGGGGACCCCGGGGGGCTGAGCCCCTCACCACCCTGTCCTGCTTGGCGGAGGAGCCCCGTCGCCTCCTTCGGGGCTTCGTGCGGGTCTGGAAACCTGAGGGAAAAAACCTGATGCCTGAGAGCAAAAAAAAAGGCAGAAATTGTCTTTAAGTAACGCACTTTTAAAAGGTGACATCTTTTAAAGACCATAAAAGGCCAGCAGCTGTAGCAATTACTGCTGTCCGCTGCCTTGTCTGCGGTCATTACGGCTCCGAGTCTGACATACGATGGTCAGCGGTTTTGTGGAGTGTGTGCTTAAAACACTTCAACTCTTGCATCCAGCGAGGCAAAACCACTGTTTCATGTTCTGCCTAGTTTTGGGGAAGTTGCATGGTGCGTATCGTCATATTTAACAGTTCAACTTCTTCCTGCCTGAAGACCTGATCTAACTCACTGTCTGAGCTTCTAGCTGTCCAAGTATTAAGAAACATCTCTGTAGTTCCTGATGAACAGAAGTTCCAATTCTGAGTGATTTTTTTACACTTTAACTGTGCTCATCTGCAGATGTGGAGGACTTCCTCGAAACAGTTATTTTAAAGTAAAAGGCCTTAAAAGGACTGTTTTGAAACCTTCTGTATTGTTACCGGTTCTGCATCCTGTTATGTAAATTTCAGGTGTATGTTTTTATTTTCTCTTTACGCTTCCTTGCACCCAGCAGCATAACTTTGCTGATTTCATTGCACAGATGAAATTGGTAATTGAAACTAAGACAATTAGATGTGGTTTTTTTCCAGATCTATTTGCTCATGAAAGGAAGCAAATTTAAGAAGCACACCTGTGCTGCAAAATGATGTTACTCTATTCTGCATGTGCTTTAGGAAAGCTGTCTTGGGAAATTATGTAGAACATTAGGATTTAAGAAGTGCTGGCTGATATTCTTTGGGTTATTTTCAAGCTCACCCTACATAGTTGCATAATAATTTTGGAAATACTCTCAGTGTGGTATTTTCTTTTAGTTATTATGAGAATCAATCTGAGTCAGCTACTTCTTTATATTGACGTGCTACATGTTTTAAAGAGTCTCATTATTCTGATTAAAAGTTTACTTTCCCATCTTTGAGTGGAAATAAATTCTACAGTTCTGTTAAATAGGGCTGTTACAGGATATGTGTGCAAACAGAAACTGAAGTTATACATAGATTCAGAAGAGATTACATCTTAGGAACATAGATACTGGCTGTTTCCTCTGTCAGTGGTTTCCCCGAGTCTAAGGTGCAGGCCTATCCTGTGACCATAAGCTTGAAAGCTTATGTTATATAGCTTAATTTCAGCATACCTCTTGGTTTAAATGGATGCTAATGGCAATTGGGAGCTTAAGTGATAAACACCTTGCTGTGATTGGAAAGAAATCTAGATACTAGCTACTTAGTAGCACTAACATGTAATGTAAACAAGGGGAAAAAAATGTCTTGTTTCCCAAAAGGGGTGGTACTTTTGTCAGATTCCCCTCTCTGAACTTCTTCTGTCTGTCTTCTTAAATGTCTAGTGTTACCAGATGTCACAGAAGCTACAGTGTCACCAACTAGAGCTCGGACCATGAAGGACTATGAAAATGTAAGCAGATTTTTAATTTAATGCAGATTCATGGCCAAGATATTTGTAACGTGCTGGCTAAAGTGTTGACTCTCTGTGTCAGGTTCTTAGTTTGTGTCATCCACCCAGATCTGTTGGAGGTGTAACCAGCTGTCTCACTGTGTTTTGAACTTCCATTTCATATGTATTTCTTCCAATATTGGAGGCAAAAGTTTGTTGTTGAGATCAGCCAAGTGCTGCTCTTCAGTTGCAGAACAAAAATTGGCACCTTCTGCTCAAAAAAGTTCATGCAATCACCAGAAACATAAGAAGTTGATTTGTAAGTCTGTGGTTGATTTATTGCAGGGAAGCATCAAGTTTATTTTCATTCAGACGAGTTCAGGATTTGGCTTTTAATTCATTGACTGTTGTATAACACCTTTTACTTTTAAAGTGATGTATGAGTGTGCTTGGAATACTTCTGTTGCTGAGATGTAGTATCACTGTGACCATGCGGTGGATAAAACTGGTTTTGGCACTTATTAGAAGGGAAAACATTAGATTGTTTAAGCCAATTGTATGTAACTGCTGCGTGATGGTTTGGTTGGGGCACAGCTGTGCTGCAGGACAACTCCCTTGTTAAAAGTTGTAAATTGTTTAACTTAAATTCTTATGATTATGTAAAGAAGCTGTAGAGAGGAAAGAATCAGATGTCTCTGCTACAGATGAAGGTAGTGGCTTGCTGTCTGCAGGATGTGTTCGAGTGTCTGCTGTTCTTGGTTTGCTTCTGTAACTGCTGTTACCTTTTGTAGAATTGTTTTATGTTTGAAATGAATGTGCTGAACTCTTTCAGTTACTTGTGGCCTTATCCCTCTGAGGAGAAAGGTATGCCCTTTGCTCAAAATCCTAAAGCTTGTTTTGGACAGCCTTGGTGAAGGATGTTTTTGACATTCTGTATCTATTTCACTCTCTCTGTTGTTTTTATGTGTTGGCTGGGGTAGAAAGACACTGCTTTGGCATCAGTAAACACTTCAAGTCTTTTACTATGGTATATGCCAAAGACTTCAGTCTAGAATATACATTCTGCATGTGGTTTATTATCTACAGTGTTGTTTTGCACAAGGGAAAATGTTGAAGGGAGGAGTTCTTGGTTTTTTCTGTGTGATGTGGAGCAGAAAGAGTCTCCCAAAAGATCTCTGGTATGTACAGACCACTTACATTAAACTGAGCTGTAAAGCTTCTCCAAGGCTTTTATGGATGCCAACAGTATAATGAAGCTCAGAAATCCATTTAAGTAAAGGATGAAGAATCCTTGAAAAACAACTAACACAGAGATACTTCTAAAACCTCTGTTTTTCAGTCTTTAACATTGCTGTAGCTGGAAGGGCAAAGGGAGCATTTACTTTCTTTGTCCTTTTGCTGTTTGCCAAGTATCCAATAGTAGCTGCTTTTAGATACACTTTTGGACTCACATTGTAAGGCTGTTCTTATCCCTCTTTAAAACAAATCTGAGTTAGCAGGTAAAATTTCTGATATCTCCTGCTTGATGATGGTTTATGTGTATGTGTATATATGAATTTGCTGACCTTTAAGGCTATGTTATTGATACCAGATATGAGAAAAGTAATGAAAAGAGTGGGCTCTTTGACTTCCAGCTTGGACAGAACAGGATGGATGTGATGACCCTTAAATGGACTAATGGGTGGATCTATGTAGAAAACATCTTTTGATGTTTAGACTTGGAGAAGATGCCAAGTCAGAAGTGAGAGGCGTCTGTGATTGAGGACTTCATTATGGTTTACTAGATGTTTATGAATAGAAAGGGTGATTGCTATCAAGTTAGAGAAGTAAGTAATAATATTTGTGTGAGTGGTTTTGTCTTCTCAAACTAACTTAGCTGGAGTTTTGCTGTCTTGTAAAATGGCCTCTGCTGGCAAAATCTGTGTTATGCTGTGAAACCAGAGCCTCTGCTGACAGATGCCATTTTGCATAAAAGTGGTGCTATGCAGACTTGGAAAGAAGCTGAAGTGAGCTAGGCAAGTGGTATTTGCTACCATGCTGGCATGATGAGGAACATTCTGTCTGGAGTGTATTGCATTGTCCTGGTTTTTCAAGTGTCTGCTGTTTCTCTTCTTTCATTCCTTCTTTAAATACAGAAATCAAAACATATGAAGGAGTTAAGACAGAGTCTTTAGATGCATAAATTGAACAGATTGCCATTAAAATCCCTTTGCAGTGTGAACTTGTTCACATTTTACATGTTATCTTTTATTAAGCTATAACTTTTTAATTGTAGTCTGCTTGAATTAACTTTCCTCTGAGAAACTGAATGTCAGAGACAACATTTGTTTCACTTCTTGGTTTATGGTTGTATAGTCTGTTTTGTTTGCCCTTAAGCTCTTTGGTTTAATTCTATTGCCACTGAAGTACATGTGAGTGGAATGAAGATATGCCAAGTTCTTTTGAAAATGGTTTTTTCCTCTTGACTCAGAAATGTACTGAATGTGTGAAGACTAACTAGAAGTTCAACTGATACGATTTCAGAGTGTCTTTGGCACTTGGACTTTTCCTGAATAAACAGAGTTTAACTGTTAGGAATGACCTACTGACAAAAAACCCCAAACCAAACACTAGGTCTACCCTTGCTAGTTGAACATAATACTGAACTTGCCAGCAAGTTGTGCATGATCCCCTAACACAGTTCCACAGCCTTGCTTTCATTTAAGATATCTTTAATTTCTTTCTTTACTCTGAAGAAGGATTTAAGTTTTGAGCAGTATTCTGCACTGGGCTCTGAAGTGAATCACAAAGTTGCATTGTTTTCATGCTTGCATCTATCTGAATGTTCCAGATTAGTCATTGCAGTTGCTTCAGATACCCTGTGATACTCATGAGGTATCATGCTTTAAGTGCTTAACTTAAAGAGTTCAAGTTTATAACACTATTGTTTGTGATCAATTGAAATTGTAGGGAAACAAAGATGAAGTGAAATATATATATATTGCTACTGCTTCTAAAGACAAGCTTCTTCAGAGGATGTGAAAGGGCCTCAAAGTTTATGTAGTGAAGCATATTTTCAGTTGCTTGGATATTTACTTACGTGAATAATGACAAAGCATCTTTCTGGGCAAAGATTATTAAACTGAAGAATTGTTTGCACATGCAGGTTCTGAATGCAGTCACAGAAACTAATCTTAGGTTTCACAAGCCAAATATTTTAAGAACTGTATTGCTAATAATTTTTATGAATGGTACTAGACTGTTCTGGAAAAGCATACATAAATATTTTATTAGTAGCTCTGTAACATATTAGATTACCCTTTACTGAAACCATCTGGCAGGGGACACAAGTCTTATCTGAATGAATGTTTTATGCTTAGTCTCTTAAAAAAAATTTAGAGGGTGACTCCTTTCTTTAATGAAACTATCAACTATGTTACTGCTTCTACTAGGAAGGCTGAAAATCGTAAGCACTTCTTTTTTCCCCAAGAATTGCACTATAAAATATGGGATGGGGTAAAGGTTTTATTGGTGTTCGGTTGAGCTTTTGTGCCTTGTGTGCTTGTAACTTTTCATCCCAAGCTTTTGCTAAGAAAATACTTATGTTTCTACATGTCTTAGATGTTATTCTACTTTCTATTTTATACAAGAAGCAACTAAATATTTTTAGATTTAGAAAACTCCCTTGGATTCTTTTTGTGTAAAGTCAGACAATGCTTTAGCAATTAAAGAAGGAATATTGCAAAGAGCACTGTCTGCACAAGGCATGTCTTATATATTTCCTAACAGTAATATTTTGTAATTATTATTTAAGTGGTAGTATGAGTTTTGCAGTGCTAAAAATAAACATAAGCTACATAATAACATCTTACACAAACACACAAAGTTTCTGTGTGTACCAATGTATCTGTATATCCTAAAACCAAAACAAATCCAAAAACACAAACTTCAAAACGTTCAGAAAGGGAAGTCTGTTGTGGGATTTTTATTCTTGTTTGGATGATGAGATGAGGAAAAAAATGTTACAGCTGGGGTGGGATGCTGGGAGAAAGATATGTTCTGTGATACATGATGAAGCTGTAGAAGATAGTCCCAACCCTTGAGGAGTTTGTATTTGCAGCTTTCTGGGTGACACTATCTTGAAGGGAAGAGTGTTTCATTTTGATTTGGGTGTCATCTGCTGTTAGTAACACCTCACCATTACATATATGTGTTTGTGTGTGTATATCATCCATACATGTACACGTTTAACTATGTCTAGTGGCCTGAATGCTAATCTTGCACTGGGAAGAGCAAACCCAAATGATAACAAGAATTTTCATTGTTTGTTTGAAACATGTGGCATAATCTGCTCTCTTGTATTCTTATTTCACAGCAAATCACTGATCTGAAAAAGGAGAATTTCAACCTGAAACTTCGTATATACTTTCTGGAGGAGCGAATGCAGCAGAAGTTTGATGGTGCCACTGAAGAAATATACAAAATTGTATGCATTTAGAATAATTTGATACAACTATTTATGTCTTTGAAGGGTTTGGTTTGTGGGCAGATTACTTGTTTTACTCCTAATGCTTTTTATTGTTGGAAATTTTGATATGATAACATTTTATTCTGGCCTGCTCCTTTTCTGGAATAACTAAACTGATTATTAGAAGGCATGAAAAAATAGTTTCAGTTGGGTGAGTGTCTGTAGTTACAGACAAAGTTATATTGTTTCCACTGAGTGATTGTGAATCTTCTGTACTCGTACTACTGAAATCACATACTGACTGTGGAAGCAGCATGCTTCTCCTGAATTTGATATGTAGTTCTTTTGCTTTCTACTATCAAGCAGTTCAGTTCATCCCTCTATTCTTTCCTGGGTTGATCAGATGTCAGTATAGCTACTTACAGGTTGTTTGGGCATGGCAGGGGTTGGAAGGGACCTTTAGAGTTCATCTACATCCTTTGAAGCATGTAGATAAAGTATATTAGGATTGTGATAGCTTCTATTTTTACCGTTTTAAATTGAAAGAATATGTATTTGTACAGGATTCTGGAAATCTATTTGTTTCCTGTATCAGTTTGTAGAAGAAACTGGTATATTTTGAAGTTTGAAGAAGGATTTGAGTCAACTAATATGTCTTACATCCTCATTATTTCAGGTTTGCAGATGATAGGAGGCATTTCTTACGCCTTTTGATGGTGCTAGCATTCTAGAAGGGAAAAGAATCATAGAATCAGTCATTTTGGTAATTCAGTAGCATGTTATTTATAACAGGTGCTTCAATCAGGTCTTTTTTTCTGTAATAGGATGGAAAATTAAGTCTCTCTTGATATTTGTAGCAGAAATTAAATACATAAATTGACATTTAGCTGGGTCATGGTTTCAGCTGCATGTTGCTAATAGATCTTCTCTTTTGGTTTTCTAAACGGCTGATATCTTGTGATTACTGATGTGTTAAAATGGTATCTGTCAACTTGCAAGGCCCATAGTTCTTCATACAATGTATAGTTACAGCATGAGTAGTTTTCTTGGGCTGTAACAAAATAATCTAAAGATTGTTAAAAGCACCAATAGTTGGTAGAATCATGTTTTAAAAATAAATGAAAATATCTTATAGCTCAAATAAAACCATGCATTGAAGCCTTATTCTCCCAAGCTGATCTGCAGTACTCCCCATTATAGTAAAGTGTGGGTGCATGTGTATAGGAGACTTGTATTGCTTGACTATAGTGATCCTAAATGCTTTTTGAGGTTTCTGAAAGCCCTGAACCTTCCAAAACATGTTCTTTAGAAGCAAACATGTCTCTATGCTATTCTTAGCCCAGTGATACTTTATATTTGCTGGTCCAAGCAAAAAGTAATCTACACACTGCCAATTACCTTTGAGTGGGGTGACCTCTGAATTCTCTCCAGACACTTTCATTCTTTTGCCCTAGAACATTGAGCTGAAAGTTGAGATAGAAAGTTTGAAGCGTGATCTGCAGGAGAGAGAGAAACTACTCATCAAAGCCTCGTAAGTACCAGTATATTTCTCAATGTCTCTTACTTGAGGTTTCCAAGATCTTGCTTTTTTTTGTTTTGGTTTAGGAAAATAAGGATCCCAAAGTAGTATTCTAAGGGCATTTATCTAGAAATGGCTTCATTCACTGCAGAAATTACAGGTGTGAAATCTTAAACCATAATGATGTTAATATAGTTGTACTGGATGGTGCAGCTTTTATATTAGCCTTCATTCTGCTGTACTTTTCAGGTAAATAAATGCCTACCCAGATGGGAATGGCTTAGCATTCCTGTTGTAGAAGTTAGCTAAGAGCTTAATTGTCTCAACAGTTGCAGAAATGGATCTCTTTTATTTTTACAGCGCTGGATTGAGAAGACATTATGCAAAGCACTTGCTAGTAAGGCTGAGGAAGTAGTGAGAACTAATCTATAATGAGTCTTATGATTTTTCATGATACACAAAATGAACATACTTAAAATTCCTGCTTTTCTATTAGGACCTCTGTTGTAAATAAAAATTACTTATTTAAAAATTACACAGTGCTACATTGTCTTATGGCATAGGCAAAGTAGAATATGCTTGGAGGAGGGAATGGATAATTGTTTGGCTGACAGTAGCCTGTGAACTCCTTCCTTTTAGATGTTTGGTTCAAAACTAATGCAAGTTGGCAATGACTGACAGCTGCTGACTGCTACAGAGGCCTGAGTTACCATGGAATTTTCTTTGTGTGACCTGTCTCACATGGCATTGAATTATTACCAATTAGCCTTTTTTCAGTAGTTCAGAGAGGCCTAGTTTCAAGTAGATCCTGAGGACCTGATTAATTTTCTGTTCAATTTTCCAGGCAGCTGTCAAAGAGTATTGCTGGGCTTTAAATGGAACCTTGCATAGCTTCATACCAGGAAGCCAAATATAGGGGGAAATCATAAACAAGTGCTCATCCTTTGTTTAGTAATGAAATACTGTTCTTTTCTTACAAGGTACTAACAATTACTGAAAAGGCAATTGGGGACATCTCAGCAGCTAAATATCTTCAGTTGCAGTGCTGCTTTTTGTAGATAATACAACTCTACCAAAGGCTTGATACTGTACTTGGAAGCTTTAGAAACACAAAGGAAATGTTACACTTTTTCATCATATATATACAGTGCTTGCTTATCCACTGTGACAAGGCTTGTGTGTGGAACCCTCAGAGTATACCACCAAAGTTGCTATATAGAGTGTAGATGTCTGTATTTAACCTTCAAGTGACACATGGGTAGAGATAAAGTGGAATATGCTTGCTTGTGCATAATCTATCAGCCACTTGTACTTTAAGTGTTTTCCACTTTGATATGCAATGAGATTTCCATCTATATTGTGGTCTTTCAGTAAGGCAGTTGAAAGCTTGGCCCAGAGTGGTGATGCTGAAACGCGACGTGTGAAAGAAGAAGCACAAAAGAAGATGCAAGAAATGGAAGAAATCCTGACTAGCAGAATAAACTTTCTGGAAGAGGTGAGTGACTGGAACCGAAGGAATGCTTAGAGAGGCAGAAGGGCAAATACTCTAATTTCATGGTGATAAAGCATTTTCTGTAGCCTGAAGGTAATGTTAGCCTCTGACATGAATTTTATTGTGCTTATGAATATAAACACTGCAGAGTAGTATTAGTCACCTGTTTACTTAGCAGTATGTAATTATATAGATCCAAGTAATGCTAACAAAGATTAATTTCCTTCAGAGTTTTTGATAGAAAGATGAATACTGTTGGAAGAGAGAGGTGAAATTTAGTGATGAAGGATGACCTTTTCCTCACTCTCCTCCAAAGAGAGATGCTTTTTAGTGTAGGCTTGAAGGAGGGAAGGGCTTCTTAGGCTACAAGGAGGCTTTTATTTTGTAGAAAATAAAATTCAGTGAGCACAGCAGGGATACATACAACATGAAAATGAAGCTATGAAACAAATTATTTGCAGTTTATGATAAATGTGAGGTTTGATCTTTTGCTGTTCCCTGTCTCCATGAGTTAGGTCACCTAGAGAAAGTTGACTGGAATCTTTGGGTATTATCTGTTTACTTTGTTGTTAAAGAGAAAAATATCTTGTTCATATTTTATCAGTTCTTGCAAAATACCATAAGTCATGTTGGGAAGAGTTCCAGTTAGCTATGGTGAGCCTGTGAGCATTCGTTTAATCTCTGAATAAAAAAGCCCTTCTTTAACCTCTTTAATTGAAGTGTACTTATCTATCAGGATAGTGGGAAGACAGTGGGACAAAGCCAAATTATGGTAGTTAAATCTAAAGCCACAGGATAGGGGCACTTCTGTTTCCAGTTCTGTTATCAGTTAGGACATTTGTTTTATTTCTTTGAAACAAACTTCCTTTCTTAACATAAAACAGAAAATGGATTAATCATGAAATAGATACATAGAGTTCAGAAATGTTTGCAAAGCATTTGAACTACCTGGTAAAGTTGCCAAATTAAACATATCAACTTATATTTGGTAGAAGAAACTTCAACATGTGAAAAAATTTGTGAACATTTTGTTCTTATAAGCATGACGATTATGTGTTTTAATTACAGAACCTTAAAGCTGCCCAAGAAGATGTGGAAAAAGCCTTTGCAATAACAGAGAAGGAGAAGGCTTTGAGAATAGCTGCTGAGAAGAAACTTTCCTCAATTACGAATACCCCTGTGAAGGATGAGGGTGTGATTACAGGAGCTGAGAAAGACAGGTCAGAATTCTTGCCCCTGATGCTTCTAGCTCTGGAATTCTTTAAAGTGCAAAGAATCAACCTGGATATAGGTTTTAATAGTTTAATACTACCCTCAGATACGTGGCTGAGCAATTACTGGTCATTTTATCTCTAGCTATTAAATGAATAGCAACACAGCAGCCAGTTTACATGCTGCATAGTAGCAGAGTCATCTTAAAAAGTTGTCTGAAAGTGCGAAAAAGGATCAATGTGCATGTGACATGAGCATGTCCTGCTTTAAAGTATTTTTATAACTTTTCTGACTTGGCTCCTGCTTGGTGCTTTCTTGAACCACTGCTGAGCAAAACTTGACTCTGCCATTTACATTCACTTAATCCTTTCATGGTGTTTGTGTACTCTTCAGTCCCAGTGATCTCTCTGTTGAAGTTGGTGTGTTTGAGCTTTGTGAAGTACTCGCTTTTCTTTGTTTGGCTGGTAGTTGGAAGGTGACTTGTTCAGTAACTTTAGGTGGGGAAACCTATAAACTGAAATCTCAAAACTTCGGAGGGCTGTGTTTTGGGTTTGGTATTTTGGTTTTGTTTAAGATATGTAGGGTAAAATACAAACCTGGCGAGCCTTCCAATAAACCTGAGCTAGTCTCGGGATGTGAGCCTGGAGTAGAGATCAAAAGACTGTTGAGATTCTTTATATTTTGGAGTATCCTTTCCTGTCTGTTTGTGACTGAACACTGCAGGCAATTGCTCTGTGAGTAAGTGTGTGATTGGTCTACCCTGGTAACAGAGATGGTGGCCTGAGGTTTTCAATCCATGGGTTTTTATATGACAATTGTACCAAAGGAAGGGTTGCATTTTTGCAGGCAGCTTTGTAAAACATACAGATTGAAAACTGGAAATCTGGTATCTGCAGTGGCATACAGTTCCAAAACTGTTCTAATAAGTTTTGATACTGCATCTTATGTACCATGACAGTAATTTTAACCTCGATCTCAAGAAATCTCCCTCCTTTCCCCTTTCTCGTTTTTGTCCTTCTGTTAGTCGTCTATATGAACACAGTTGCTTTCCTGAGTGACTTGACCTGGAAAAGAGTTGTAAAACCTGTCCCTTTCAGAGGTACTTCAGTTGCCAGCTCTATAACTTGTGTAAAAACAGTGCTTTAAGTGTGGAAACATTGTCAGGGTTGTATCAGGGAAGTGGGAGCTGTGTGGAGTATCATGAAGAATGTTTGTGTTTTATGTTTTCCCTCTCCCAGTGATCCAGCCTTAGCAGGATCTTCTGTAATTACATAGTGGCAGATAAGTGTAAGTATTCACAGGACTAGAGAAACATAGTGCTAATGAAAGGGCTGAAGGGCAATGTAACTAAAATATTGAAGCTGAAGTGTTGGTATTTGATATTTAGGAAAATAAGAATGAGCACTTTGCAGATAGCTCAACCTTGTTGCTTGCTTTAAGGTTATGGCAACGTTTTTTCTTTCTCTGGAGGCAGAGGGGCATGTGGAAGTAACCCCTAAGTTGCACAAGTATCATCTGTGGAATCTTCAGCCTAGGAAAGCTGTCTGCAAGATTTACTGCAATGACTAGGAAACTGGTGGTAGATGATGCAAGATTAATACTAAATATCTTTGTAATTTTAGACTTATAGAGCAACTGAATCTATCATTGAAAAGTAAAGAAGCTATAATTCAACACCTTGAAGAGGAAAAGTCTAAGAGTGGATCTAGTGATGGGAACTTGCCAGCAGAAAAAATCAGAGAACTTACCATTGCATTGAGGCACGAAAAAGATAGTGAGATAGAGGTGAGGAAATGGACTGACAGTTGTATTATGTGGTGTAGGATTGTAAAGGTTTTGTGCATGACAATATGTCAGTGACTTAAGCCAATATTCTTTTCCACAGCTATTACCTCTCTCCTTTCTCCATTCTCTTAACATTCACTGGTCACAGTGTGGTTTGATGTCAATATTCGTCCTTATTATCCATATTTACCAGTCATTCAGTGAGAAGTCATTGACTTTATGCCTGTATTATAGATATTGTGCAGTTGCTTACAGAAGTATATATCAAAAAATGCTAGATGTTAATAGACTCCCTCAATATAACCTGTGTAGATGTTAAGAATATGACTTGAGAGTTTGCTTTTTGAAAGTATCACTACTGTTACTGTCTGGAGAGAAAGCTGGGGTGAGGTAGGCATAAAAAAAACCCATGAAATAAAGTGGAGGTCTAGCCTTTAGCTTACAAAAGGTGCTAAGAACTAGTCTTTTGTTTCACTTGGATCTGAAACACAGAGACAGATATCCTGAAAGCTGAAATGTAGAAACAGGTATTGAGGCTTGTTGTGTGTCCATGCCCCCATTGCTTATTCAAATGACAGATTAAAGCTGGCAGAACTAAGAAAGTAATCATGGAGGCTGTCATGCTTCTGAGAAATATTCCTCTCTTTTGTTTTGGAACTTAATATTGATCAGTTCCTACATATCTTTTGTCAAGAACAAACAAGGGAACCTTCTATGATTTGGACTGAGCGGAATCAAATGTTTTCGGTTCTGGGTCTTCTTGCAGTTAAATCAATATATGTCAGGAAAAACTAGACTTGTTTCACAAGGGTATTTGAGTGTCAAGGTGAGAACAGAGTCCTCTTTAATCATTTCATGGGAGGTGGACAGACTGTATGATCACTTTAGGATGTGATACTAGAGAAAAATCTGATGGATACTTTTGCAGAACTCTGTTTTTCATATGTGATTACTTTTAAAACCAAAATATTAGGTTTTAAATATATAATTATATATTATATTTTAAATAGAATATAAAATGTCTAACCTCACCAAGGAAAAGTGCTAATTAAAAACTGCTTTGATGGAAGCATCTTTATTACATAGATAAATGTCACATTAAGATGCATTTTTAGTGATTCAGCAAGTACAGTTGTTTGTGTTTAGAATGAATTTCCTTGAACATAACAACTGTTTCATTCTTATAGGCCATTAGAATGGAGCTTAAAAATGAGAGAAATTCCTTTGAAAAAAAAATTCAGGTATGTTCTAGTTTTGTTTTTGTTTCCTTGACCACTTACAGTGCATGTTGGGACTCTTGTGTTATGCATTTGTGGATACAGAGAGGCTTTGACTGGAAAGGAAGCAAAGTGAGTAATCTGGTAAATTCTCTTCTGTTAGATGACAGGAAGGCATGCCTTGTTTTTGATGCAATTTTCAGAAAAACTGATAGACATGCTCATCAAATATTGAAGCTAATCCTCACGGCCAGTCCATGAGATTAGACTTCTTATATTATATTCCAGGCACATCTTTAAGACTATGACTTGCATTTTGGGACTATATTCTAGGTTATTAATCTGAGTAATAAGATATAAGAACTTTGAGAGAATGTACTTATTAATGTGCAGTTACAGTATCTCTTAGTGGGAAGTTAATGCAACTTTCACATAATCTAATTTAGTCACTCCAAGAAGAGCTACAAGAGAGAGAAAATGAGCTTGCTGTTGAAAAGAAGAATGGTTTGAAAAGGGATAAAACCATTCAAGGACTAACTGTTGCATTAAAAGCAAAGGAAAAAGAGGTATGACGATTATGATCTTGATGGTTTGTTGAACTATCATTGGGAGAGGAATGTGTGTGTGGTGTATGTTGCAGGAGTTAGCTGATCTCATTGTAATCATCAGGAGCCTTCTACTGGGTCCTTTATCACTGCTGTCGTGTCTGTAAGCAGTTCTCTTTATCTAGAGTTCTGTGTCTCCGATTGGAGGAGAGAGGAAAAAGATATTTAACTGATACTTTTTCCCTTGAGAACTTTGAGGAAAAATATTTTCAGTTGCACGCTGATTTTTATCAGCTCTGAGCACCACTTAAAAGATATGAGAAGGATTTTACATTGAGTAAGTGGAGCTGTCATAAAGACAGCTAAAATGGTCGAGGTCAACATCAGCTGAAATTCAGATTTTGTGGAAGAATGGGAAGTACTTAACTTGAGTGATAGACAGTCAAAGGAGTGTTGTATAAGAACAGGAGTTTCTTTATACAAGACTTACTGTGATATGTTTGGTGTTTTTATTCTTTAAAGTATTTGTTTGTGTAGTTGGCTGAATGGATAATGAGATGGGCATAGCTATTACTGAATCTCTGTCCCTTGGGAGTAACTCTTTCTACATAGTATTCGTTTTACTTTACTTAAAGAATGAGGAGCTTGGTTCTGAAATTGAAGATCTAAGTGCTTCATTGGCTAAGGCAAGAGAGGCAACTCACAAAGCACACATCCAAAAATTCAAGGTAAGAAGCAAACAATTAATGTGACTTTCCCTATGCCTACTTTTCTCCATAGTTCCAAGCAGTGGGTAGTGCTTTGTACAGCACAGTACAGGGATGGAAATGAGTTTAAAATGTTGTTTAAAATGATTATTTTTTCTGATTCTGAAAAAAAAAAAATCCCAAATAAAGTGATTTAAATGGTAGGTAATCTGACATTTTAACACTGTCTTGTTTTTTTTACTTCCATAAAACTCAATAATTATTGAAGGACAAATGTGTAAAAAACCAAATGAGTTAAAAATAAAGACAAAGAGTTGTTGAGCTAAGAGGATATTGACCTTTCTTTTTTGACCTAAATGTTTTTGTTTGCTTTTTTTTCCCCAAAAGTATGGTAACAGCACACTCTCCATGTCAGAAGAGTTGAGCTGGGTATGAGACACTTGTTTGGATTTATTATATAATGTGAACGCACTGTTTATAAAACAGTGGAATGTTGCTTATGAAAATGCCATTTAGTAATGCTTTCATGTGTGTGGAGGAGAAAGGACTTTGTGATGATAATAAATGCATTATAAAGGTCTTAAAATGAAAAATGGAAGAAAGTAAGAATTTGGTATTAAAATAGAGAACATAATGTCTCCTCCAATGTTTTAAAACTCATCTAGAACTAAATTTGATTAATACTGATCAGAGGCAATGATGAGACTTCCCTTGTGATATTTTTTTCATCTACTTGGTTTCTTAGCTGGAATGGAAGAGGTTGGTCCACTTTCAGATGAAACTCTGGGCCTAGGACTCTTGACTGACTGTACCCTTTTGTGACTTCAGAGTGTAATGGGGTAGTGATGTTCAATTTGTAGAACACCTCCATTTCATCAAAAGGCATTTGTTTCACTTAAGCCCAAGTTTTAAGTGTGGTCTGTTGAGAAGTATATCCTGCGGCTTCTCAGGGTCATTTTTGATCTGTGTGAATCTATATAAAATTTTAACCCTTTTGTTTTTACTGAGAGCTTGATTATTTTCGAGCAGTTCTAGGTTTAAAGAGTTTGCAACTAATCCCTCCTGTCCACAGAATCCATATTGCATGGTGAGTGACAGAGCAAGCCCTTCTCCTCATTACTCTGCTACTTAGCTACAGACTTGAGTTGAAGGCAGTTCTCTGTGAGTAGACAATGCTGCACAGCCTGTCATCTGTGTTGTGGACTTCAAAGCCAGTTGTAACAGTATGTGATGGGGCAGAACATAAATCATGTTTGCCATTTCATCTAAAAAAATATGCTTATGACTTGGCAACTACTTGATCTTGTCTGGATTCAGAATGACCCTAAAACTAGAGCTTAGAACCAATAATAATAATATGATCTCGTTTGCACTATGGACTCCTTTGAAGGTCAACCTTTTGTCTAATTTTTAGTTAACAAAGACTTTATCCTGCACTGGGTGTCACTCAAAGCTCTGTTACACTGAAAAAATTCTCAACTAGTATAACATTTTCCCTGTTGTGTGTCATTTCACTTTATTTTTGCACCACAGTTTTAACGTACTGGAAAGAGGTGTGGGGGAGTCAGTTCGGATGCAACAGGTGTAAAGACTTTCAATCTCTCCAAAATAGCCTTATAGAACTTGAAAGTTGCTCTATTTTTCAGGGTGCTGAGGATTATCAAGCACTCTTGATGGAAAAAGAGACCCTCTTAGCAGAGCTGCGTTCAGAAAACCTTACAAAGGATGCTGAGAATCGTAAACTACAAAGAAGGATTAAAAGGACGGATCAAGAGCTAAATGATTTGAATTTAGAAAGAGAGAAAATGGAGAAGGAGCTGGATGAAGCACAACTACAGAAGAGCAGAAGTGACAAAACCATTAATGTTATTATCACTCTTTTTTCCTTTATTTCATAAAGTTTAAAAATAATTTAGCACTTGCAGCTTGTCTCTTTCTAACAAATTGGTTTGAGTAATTTTTTGGAAGGTAAATGCATTTGTCTAAAGCCAGTGTTCAAAAGCGTGTGGCCAAGAAGAGTGAGAAGGAAAACTCTGGCATGTAGTCTGCCCAGAAAAAGATTTTAAAATAAAGATATTTTAAATATCATTTTGATAGTCTTAAGACCTAGAAAAAAAAATCATCAGCCTTTATAAGCAGTAAATGGTTGGTTTCAGTTTGGCTGATGTGAGAACCTAAACATGCACAACAACATACATTTTGTATTTCTATTGTATTTGTCTTCTTGCATGTCTGTACATTACTTAGATTAATCACACTACTTAGATTAATCTTTCTTCCAAGTTCTAATGCAGAACAGGAGTAAGTAGCCAATTGTCTCAGCCTTAGACCAGACTTCAGCTTGCCTTTTGCTATCGTAGCAGGGTCACTGTAAAAGCTGTATATTAAATAATTTCTGCTTGTTAAATTCCCAAAGCACAGGATTAGTTGATCACAATTTAACATAAAAATGATGTGCAGGATTTATTCATTAATTTTGCTTGCTTCATATTCTGTGTTGGCTTTTTTACCTTGTGTTCAGATAATCACTTCTGCTTCCAGCATGCACAGCTCATGCAGCAAAGTGAATGATTAGGTTTCTTCTTTTTTTTTTTCCCTGAAAAAAAGATTCACCTTCTGCTGACTGTTTGATATAAAACATACTTCTCACCTGTATGTCTTGTCACATGGATTTTTCTAAAGTCTCTTCACCAGTGCTTCCATTAAGGCAGCATTTGCATAATGAGAAGAGTCCTGCCTGCATACAAAGTCTGGCCCCCTTCAATTAGGGATTAGCCTCCTGCTATATTAAATTACATAAAAGATTAAACAAGCTTGTCTTTATTCAGTAGATGTTTTGGTTCAATTATTAAATAAGGATCTTAATAAAGCAGGTGGATGTGGAAAATACTATTCCTGCAATATCCCTTAAAACCAGTAGAGGGGTCCCTTTACCTACAAACAAATAAGTTGTTCTCCCCCTCCACCCCCTCCGCCCCCCCTCTCCTGCCCCCACTCCGGTTTAACTTGCATTTTTAGTTGATTGTCAACTGCTGTTAGGCTGCCATCACAAAGTGTCTATCTTTGGTGTGCTTTGAAATTTCTTCAAGGTGTTGAGGTTAAGGAGGGAAAGAACAGATCAGTCCTGTCAGTAAAAGAGCCACAAAGAACATATTTTATTGATTTAAAGTGTTTTATATTTAACTGTATTCTCTATTCAGAACTTTTTTTCATCTGTGAGGGGAGCTAGAATATAACTCTGTATAGGAAAGACAGGGAAAAATAGGAACCGAGTAGGGAGTTGCCAGGGGATTCAAAGGTACTTGTATTATAGAAGCCTATTTGACTCCATTATGTCCAAGTTTTTCATGTAAATGACTGGCTCCTTGGGGAGAAGCATTCCTGCCAAAAGATGAGCAGTCTTATAAAAATTATATCCCTAACCTAGTTCCTACTCCTTGCAGAGCAGCTGCTTCAATTTCAGAGTTGCTATACATTTGGATATAGTAGCGCTGCCTGTGAAATGTTGCCCATTAAGCAGTAGATAAGTGGGAGCAAAAAAATATGCTGTGGTATTTTGCTCTTTGACAAATAGAAAAACATTTCACTCATCTGTTGTGAACTTTTTATGAGACAGCCTTAAAAATTTTTTCTATTTATGCTCTAAGATACCTATTTATCAGTCTCTCTATTTTGTTGGAATAAAACTAATAAGAATATGCATAAACTGTAGAAAATGCCCTTCACAGCTGTAATGAGCTGCTCTCTTAGCTCTTCACTCAGGGAAAATTTCAATTTTCATATATTGTAATTGAGATAATCCATTTTTTTTCATATCTATTAAAAAGCCCCCAAACCTGCAAGAACCTTGGAGATCCAGAAAAAGTACTTCTGCCCTGTTCTTTGCCCATTTGGTCTGGAGATGGTTTGGGCATTAGTGTCCTGGAATGGAAAAAAGTTAAATTCATGAAAACTGTTATATATGAGCTGATCCTCCAAGTCACAAACTTTAATAGGAGTCTTCTGGAGCAATCTGCATAGAGGTTCTTGCCCAATGTCCCTGCCACAGAGGGAGTGGGCACCTTGGCTTTTTACTAGGTCTTGGGTTTTTTTTACTAGATTTAAAAGGAAAACCTCTCACTTCTGCTACTCTTAAGTGGTAGTTCAGCATCACTTTTAGCTCTCAGAAACTTTGAGCATGTTTTCTTACATACAATGGATGAGGAATAACCATGCACTCATCCTTAATGTTGCTCGTGTGCACCATGTTACTGTGTCTGTAGCAGATGCAGTGTGTCTTTATCGAATGCTTTGCTCAAACTTACATGATTAAACACTTAAGTATCCATTCTCTCTCCAGACCTAAATGTAGACAATTAGAGTTTATTTACTGGGTATTCATATTTGATCAGTTGGTTGGGGAAATGCAGAATAACTCATTAGGCAGAATGTATTATTTAGTCTTCCTACCCATAGTTTAGCCTGAGAGGGAGGTTTTGGAGCTTCACAACTTAATTATTCACCAACTTGTTTTCCATCTGACAAGGAGGGGGAGGCATCTGCTCCAGTCTTCTACATTATAGTGTTTCACATTCATTTTTCTTAGTTCAGCTATCATTAATCATAGGAAAGTCTCTTGGGGAAAAGGGTTGGCAGGAGGAATTGCGAAGCTTGTGCTCTGAGAGCCGTAGGTACTATATTATCCTTGCAACTCAATGTATAGAAACCAATAGCTTTTCTCCCCGACAATTTGAGTGGTCAATGAGTTCAAGCAACCTGCTATAGTGATGGATAGTTTTGTGTGTTACAGAATTCTGGCTCATGCAAAGAAGATCATTTTCAGTCTCACTTCAAGCTTGTTTGGGGAAGGGTTTAGGGAACTCTGGGGCCAGAGATAGTAGAGACAGAGTATCTGTAAATTGCAAGTCTCCCTCAGGCTTTTTTACCTCTTTCACACTTGTATACGTTGTCAGTCCAGCTCTTTCCATAAACCTAACTATATTTGTGCTGCTTTAAAGGCAGAAGCATAGTTTCTGTACCTGACAAGTGTTATACGCCAAGATGACTGAAATTAGCTACTAGGGGCTGTAATACTGTAATTGCAGCAGCAGCATCTTTTCTGTCTGTGCATGTCTATCATCTTCTGAGAACTGTTGATGGTTTTCATAAAGAGAAGTCACAGGATATTGGTCATTTGAAGTTATAGGACGGATCAAAAGTGTTCCTTTGACGTTTAGGTACCTGACAGGCAACATATTAAAGACTCTCAGTCATGTGATAGTATAAAAACAATGTAAAACCAGAAAGCAAAGGAGCCAATGTTGTAATACAGTGAAAATCATGATGCTGCAGTTGATCCTTTGCTTCCAGTTCATGTGTTGGGTGTGAATAGGCTTCATGTTGACCTACTTGAAGGACTCCATAACTGGAAGCCAAAAGACTTTACAGTTAGGAGATTGTTACACTACTTCCAAAAGAACGATGCTGCACTGTGGTTTATATTTGTAGTTAGGAAGAAACAATCATATTGGAGAGACAAAACTGGGATATGATTCTATAGTTCAGTTTTCTTAGTCAAGCAAGTATTTGTTTTGGTCCTGAAAAAAATCACCTGTATTAGTTTTCAGAACTGAAGTGTAAGCTTAATCATTCTTTGAAACTGAATAACATTCGAGGGCTTTTTTAGAGCTATTAGAGATTTCTTAGCTGAATCCTGCTAATGAAACTAAAATTAAGCAAGTAAACCAAAAGGCATTGTAAATGACAATTTGTATTTAATGTGTAAAATAAACAGAAGTAAAACTCAAGTAGTAAAATGAAGTTAAGAATTTGATGTGAGCCTGCATGAAGCAAGGTAATTAAGTCAAGAAAAGGACATAAAACAGTTTGTAAAGAGATTGCAATTAAGGTGTCACTAGTACTGTTTCTTTGTACTTGGAATAAGAAACAGCTATTGAATCCTAAATCCCAGTGGAGGTAAATAAAAAGCTTATAGGTGGCTACCATATGTGCAAACTATTTAAAGGCCTTATGATACTTCATAAATGGGCCCTTTTTGGGAATAAATGGAAAACATTTATTTCAAGATGTAGGCTGTGTTACCTGGTTCTTTGGGTCTGAAGTTTAGATAGCATAAAGTTTACTCTAAGTTTTAATTGTTTGATTTTAGACAGCAGCTCCTTTGTTACAAATTTCTACGTTTCTTTTTCCACATCATCCATGCAGTAAATGCTCTAGATCACAGATGGAGTAAAAGCTTATGTAAGCTATGCCTCTTTCAACTGACAGCATTGGAACTTCCAACGTAACAGAAAAATGTGAAGTGACACAAACAGTATTGATGGGAGAGAAGTTGGAAGGATAGAGAAGACATGTAATGGATATTTCTACTGCCCCATGCTCTTTTCCCCATGCCCCATGCATATTTTCCACTCTGTAACTGGGAACTGACAATTATATATTAATAATTTTGCATGTATTTCCATTGATTTAGGGTTTGTTCCAATATATAGCAAAATATAAAGAGTCATAACTGTTGAACTGCTTGGAACTTAAGGCTTTATCAGGTGGGCAGTCTTTGAAACCCCAATAATAGCTACATTTGCAGATGCTGGATCTTCAAGTGAAGTGAAACAAGACCTGTAGGAATGCAGAAAGTCATAAAGAAAGTCATAATTGTGGTGTGCATCAAGTGTGTGACCTGCAAACTAGGAGATACTACTTTTTATACTGCAGTAGTTTATGTTGATCCTAAGGACTGTGTAAAGGCCATTGAAAGAGATTATTTAAGTGATTTAGAGGCAAAATGGACAAATGTGTTTCTCTCATGGTGAATTAAGATGTGGAGATGATACAACTAATCTTGGAGCTGCAGGAAGTAATTAATAGAGCTGGAATCAGGATCAACTTCTGTTCCTAACTTCTAATCGTGAGACTGACCTGATTGGTCATTTGGAGTTTATGCTCTTATCTAAACAAAATGTTTTAACATTTCTGAGTGTTTGTTTGATGCAAAAGTAACTAGTAATGCAAGAATTTCCATGGTGTGATGAGAAGAGCAAATGACAAACTGAATCACCCATAACCAATTTCCTCTTGTTCCTAGCAAGGTAGTAAATTGACTCAGATGTAAGTGTTCATTCTGACAGCAACAACATCTACGTGCATGATTATCCCCCACAGCTTTGGAGTCCAGTCATTCCATATGAAAGGCATTTAAACAGTAACAACCTTGATTTTTAGAAGTCAATACTGATATCTCATCTAAAAATTTATTTTCTTTAATTGTATTCATTGATGCCAAGAGAAAGATGCTGGCTTAAATGCATTCTCCAGACTATTTGGTGATATGGGTAATCTAAAGCAATGGAAAGTTAAGCTAATAATGTGGGTTGTTAGTCTTAAACATTTTTTAAAGTTGATTTGCTAAATATTCAGTTTCATTTTCTTTGTAGGACCTTAGAAATCAACTAGAGAAATTACATGGTGAAATGACTGAGAAAGAAAAAGCAGTTGAACATCATTACACTATTCTCTTGAGTGAAAGCAATCAAAAGTTGCAGAGCCAAGAAGTAGTTGTCAAGCAGCTAACAGACAACGTCAATCAAAAGGATCTACTGCTTCAGGTAGGTACAATTGAGTTGAAATGAAAAATGGAAAGTTATCATTTGATTTTATATGAGGAATTATTACAAAATCACATTCGTATTTGGAGTTAGGATTGATTTTTATGATAATCCTTTACCTTTTATAAGACTGTATTTGCAGAACAGACATGTAATTAGAGAGTGTTTGGCATCCAACAAGATTTGATGTTAGGGTTTTGTGAAGCATGTGGACAGAGGAGGAAGAAATCTTTACTAATATGTAGAATCTTCACAGTTATGGTAAGATCCTTTAAAATCTCTGAAGTGCCTGTGATTTCCAGTATATTGTGTACAAACTAGAAGTTGAGGGGTAGGTATAGATACTGAAATATTTATCTTTGAAACGATGTATGTGAGAAGGGAGCTGCCTGAATCTTAACAGCTCCCTGCTCAATTTGTTTATAGCTGGAGTTATAACACTGAAATACTGAATACTGATGGTATTCAACCAGCAATGCAAAGAGTGGTGGTTGGGTTTGCTCTGTACCTGGAGACCAAGGTGCATGCTTTGACTTATTTTTTAGGAGGCAGATTGGATAGCTGGGGAAAACTACTGTTGGATCTTTGTTTTTGCCTCTATTATGTTAAATTGAGCTATTCTTTTACAAGACATGTAAAGAACATAAGCTGGATCATCCTCGGAGAGTCTCTTGAGTTTTGTGTATTTGTCTAGTTTGCAATATGAAACTAGAGAAAGTTTTGTCAAACTGTCTGTTTTTTTCTTTTGTTAGAAACTTGATGGAACAATTAAAGAAAAGGATGCAGAATTGCAGGAACTCCTGAATAAGTACAAGAGCCTTTTAAGAGCCAATGAAGAACTTGAACTGAAAAATGAGGGCTTAGTAAAGGAAAAATGTGCTGCACAGTCTCAACAGTCAATCATCAAAATAGTCAGAGAGTTAGAGGTGAGGTTTTCATGACTAACCATTTGCAGATAAACACCTTGACTTCAAATTGAAGAGAGTTTTGACTTTGGCTCCAAAGGTGTGGAGTCATATATTAATTCACCTGTGTAGCAAGGGACTGTTTTTCTTTCATATCAGTACCATCTCAAAATATTCTGTATAAGATAGCAATGGCTTTATTAATAATTGTGTCATATGATTTGTATGATTGTGGTGATATTGATCTGATGTTGTAAGAGTGCCTAGTATTTTACTCTTGTGAGTTATATGGCATCTCTAAACTCTGCTCTCAGAAAGTGCATAAAATGTTTTACCTGCCATAAAGAGATAGAGTTTTGTGGTCAATAGGGCAGAAATATTTCCCAGAGTGGGAGGGTATCTGTGTTTCTGAAGAGAGGTGCAGGAGACAGTTTGTGTACTTTTGATGGATAAGGGGAAAGATTGCACAGAGCTAGTGACCACAGGAGATAAATGAAATGTGAGGATAAAAAATATAGATAGGAGTGAAAATACATCTAGGACAAGAGAAAAACCACTTTAAAGCAAAGAAGAAAGGAAATAGCACAGAAATATATATTAAAAAAGGTGGACATCATTTTATCTGATACCATAGATCGAAAAGACTTGTTAGTGTCTGAAATCAGAGGTCAGAATTCAAAGTATTAAAATGAAGAGTTACTTCCCCTTCACTATCCATTTCCATTCCCCATACTCGCAGAAAAAAAATCAGATATTGTTTAGAAGTTTTTGAATCGCTGACTCCATCAGTGCATGTTTTTGTTATTGTGTACAGATTATTGAACAAGTAAGATGCTTTTGAAAGTATGTTTATGGCTTTTATTTATGCTGTTTGCAACCTGGTATGTTAAATTTCCAGAAGCATCAGTAAAAAGAATTAGATGAGTATGTACTAATCATGGAGAAAGCTATTTTGTTTCTTTAAGAATATATCAGTCGTTAATGAGATTTTCTGAAGGACACTTAACAAAAAGTGAGCCAATGGCAAAGGAAACATTGTGTGCTATTTATGTCTTGTGTCATGTTTTGAACACACTAGTGACTTAATATGTTATGAGCATTATTATTAAATAAGGTAGATGTGAGCACACGTTAAGTCATGGCTTATTTGACAAGCTCAGAGAAAAGGAACTACATCACTGTTTGCCAGGGTGCAGAGTATAGCAAAGTATATATGAATATATATGCAGAGAAAATAAAGGCTGTGAAAGGTTGAGGAGAAATTCTACCTGTGTGATACAAACTGCAGTGCATGCACGTAACTTCTGTCATAAAGGGACCTAAGTGTGATGGAAAATCATACAGAATTAATGAAAATCAAACACCAACTTTCCTCTGTACACCCTACTTCCAATACAGGTGTATAACCAGGAGAGAGAACAGTGGCAAGTGAAGCCATGCATGGTAATGACCCAGTACCCACCTTCTAATCACAATCTATTCTCTGTTGCTGGTTCATTTAGTGATTGTGAACAATACCTAATCACAACCCATTGTCCTCTCAGCTCAACCTCTGTGTAAGATATCTCCTATAAGAACCCACTTTGGCATATTAATCATAAGTTTTTGGACACAGATTATGCAGAGCTCTGCTGTCATTGCCCGCCTTGGATTCTTTGATGACTTTACAGTGCTGCACCAACTCTCAGCAAACGCACAGCTGGATCCTCCCCACCAGAGAGAACAGAAACCAAGCTCTTCTAGCCTCACTGATCTTTAAAGTTGAAGAAACTGAATTGAGAGATGCAGAACTTTCTCTCTTTCATCATACCTTTTAACTTTATTTTAATGTAATGATAAATTTTAAAGCTACCAACATCCAAAGCTCTGCTGGGTGCCTTGGCCAGGCCAGGGAAGATAAATGACAGTTTCTAATTAGAGTTTGGATTCTTGAGCCACTGTCGTGGGCTAGAGAGAGAGTGTGTGAGGGCACTGATAATTAGGTTAGTCATGCAACTGCTGACTCGGGTATCTATGAAGTGTTGGAATGAAAGATATTTTACAGCCAATGAATTTAGAAGTGCAATGGACCCCATGTAATTCTGGAAACTTTAGTTGGTTTTGCACTTAAGGCTCTTCTGTCACTACCAATACTGTTATTCTTACAAAGCTCTTTTTGTTGGAGCATTTGTTAGGTAAATATATTTTCAATACAGGTTTTTAGATGTTTGTTGTTCACTTTAATACTGAGAAAAGCAGCAAAATAGAGAAAAGTGTCTCAGCTTGCTCAGTCCTTGAGCTGTGCTTCTGGATTCTGTTGTGTTGCACATGTACTCTTGCACAAAGGGTAAATGGCAGTAAGGAGCCACAGTGGCAGGGGTTTTAATTCTAAATTGATGTATCTAAGTGTAAAAAAAGTTCTTGGATTTGCTGTTATGTAGTCTGTCTGTGATGTCTGTTTTTGGGAGGGTGAACTTAGATGCCACTTGAGAGTGGAGTAAGAAATGTAATTAGCTCATACACTGCAAGGCAAATCTGCGGTTTCTGCAGACACAAGTCACTTTCTAATTCCTGCATGATCAGCACATTGTTTGACTTTGGTTACAATTATTCCTGTAGATACGGAGTTTAAACTGTGAATACAGAGACTTGACAATATTGTGTGGATATAGTTGTGATTAAATTTGCTGCAACTGGAGAAACTGCATTCAATGCATGGAAGTTTTTGATGTAGCTTGAGCATTGTAATTGATGGTGCTGTGAGAGTTGGCATTAGTGCAATAGTGGCAGTACTGCAGACGTGTCTTAGCTGATGAAATGATGCAGTGTGCATGTTGTTGCTGAGTTATTGTGATTATGGAAAGTGATGTGGTTGACTTTTTTTTTTAAATACAAGTGTCCTGTCTATTAAATAGTGATGAGTGCATGGCAGTTGTTGCTTTCAGTCTCTTGAAACTGATGTTGGGAACACATAAACAGGGTTATAGTTCCATTTCTGATTTGATGAGATGAGCTTCTAGCTGAAATAGTAATAATTTATGTCAATGTCTGTGTCTTCGCACATTTTAAACATGACGCTTTTTACCTGTGGCACTGAGCATGGCCTGGTGATGGGAATGAACGTGGTTGGTGTGTCTCACCATTTCCATATGAACAGAAAGTTCATCTTAAAGGAGTTAGCCTGATGAAATGGTATTTGGAGATCTGTATATAGTCCACTAGTCTTGCCTCGCATATCACCAAGAAGGGCCATAGTTCCTTGGGACCAATGGCTTTGTGACATTTTCTGTGGTTGAGAAGACATCTTAATGATCTTAAAGGTCTTTTCTGACTGAAACAATACTATGAGTCTATGATTCTAAAAGTCACCAACAAAGTCTTTTGCTAAAGTAATTTTAGTCTTAAGATACGTGACTCAGTGGCCTGTAACAGTTCTGGTCTTAGTAGCAATTGGTTCACCGATGGTACATAGATAAAGCTCTCTGCAATGTTAGAAGAAATTGCCAAATTCTAGTACTGGTGGATGGATGGAGGAGGCAGTGGTGAGGTGTTAGATTATGGCCTTCCTCAGTCATTTATCCTCTGACCTTCAGAGTTTGAAATGATCCTGGTGGCTGTTGTAAGCAAGAGAGTGTTCAGTGAGGCAAATGGATATTTTTGTGACTTTGCCACTAAGTTATTTATTATGGAGATGTAAACCTTTTAGTTTCATTGCTTACAATTTGAGAAAGCTTTAATGAAAGTAAGTTATGTTTTCCACCACTGCTGCTTAGCAATAGTATTTCAGACTTAAATATAGACTTTAATGTATTAGATTGCCTCCTTTCATGGGAATATAAATCTTTCACTGCAATATGGTCCTGGATGTCTTGCAGCTATCTCCTCTAACACATTTTCCCTCACACCATGTGTCAAGAGGTTTAATGTTTCATTAACTCCCACAGCATTATGGTCTATTTAAGTTACAGAGCTGCCTTATGTTTTGTGTACCGTTGGGGAGTTGATTGGAATAATTCACTCCTACACTTTATTTCAAAATGACAGTAATAATGTACAAAAAACAAATGTTCATGTTGTATCTTCTCATCCTTATTATTCATGAAACCTTCTGAAAAATCAAGAATACCTCTTCATGATTTTTCTAACCTCTACCTAGCTAGTTAAATTTAGAATTTAATAATTTGTGTATAGTCTGTGACATTTGGAATTAAGAAACAGCTCATGTCTCCTGTTATGCAGAAAAAAAGAATTGGGAGGATTTAATAAGTTTACTGAGATTTTGGTGCAAATGTAGAACGAAATTAACATGTGAATTCTAAAAGAAACTGGAGCATGGGTGTATGTTGAACAGTGCTTTTGTTAATGCAGCAGTCCTGGGCTCTGAATGATTGGTGACAACCCTTATCTAATTCGTGTACTGCAGACCCTTCAGAGTGACATTACTTTGCCAGTGCTTCAGAAGGAGCTTTTAATTAGGATAAAGTTCCGTAGTGTCTTCAGTAATAATTACAAGGCTGGTATCAGACATATGGAAGAGTTCACTAGAACTTTTAACAGCCTGTTAACCAACTAAATTAAGTCAAAAGATGTATGTCTTCCTGTTGCTTTCTACGTCATTGATCACTGTCGTTGTGATCAAACTTTTTCCAAGTTAAATTGCAATCTGTGTATTTTGTGTTTAGTGACTGTTCTTGAAAGGCTGAGATTCCAACACATTGAGAAGACTCCTTAATTCAGACTGTGAGATGTACTTTTTTGCATGATTTCTTTTTTTCCTGAGGGTTTTTTTTTTTTATTAATGGACTCTGGAGCACCCACCTCCATCTGTTTGCCTTTGGGTTTCTCAGTACTCAGTCAGCAGAATCCATTGCTGTGTGCAGCCTGTTTAGATAATCGCCTTGTTGTGAAGCTCAGTATTTTGCACTTCATATGCAGAATAGTATTTAACGTATACATTGCACTAGAACCTGGAAATACTGAAATAGCTTTGCCTATGTGCAAAGGCAAGGTCAAAGATTCTGTAGCATTAGGTAGTAGAAGCTACTCTTTTTGCAGTAAGATCTGACATGTAGATTACCCTAACGGGAATAATTTGATCAAAACTTGATTACACTTGCAAAATATTATTTAACATATTTGCTAGCATACTGTGAAGTATGAGTGTAAATAATTAAAAGTAAACAACAGTTGTCCTTGCTTTTGTACTCTTTACTTTGCAGAGTACTGAATTTTTCAAATTAACAGTCTTTGCATCGTTAGTGTGAATTAACGAGATTCTACTGTAGCTGAATTTTTGTTGCAATTCCTTCCTTAGGAATTGCAATTGGAGTAATAACAGATGCTTAAAACTCCTGGGTGTAGATTTCTTCCTTGTTAATGATGTGTTCACTAATGATTTAGTATCTCTTGAGAGTTCTCTTAGCTGAGATTCCCCCTTAGCTCTGGTACTTTTTTTGGTCTTCCTTTCAGTTTTCAGTCCAAGAAGAAAACCGAAAGAAGCAACAAGGCCTACTATTCTTCTTAAATAGAGGCAGGATGTATGTGTCTGACAATACATCTAAATTTGCTATAAATATCCAAGTTATTTTCTCTTCTGAGATGGCTGATATCTTGGATATTTTTATATAATAAGCGCAAGCAAATATTCCTTTAAATAGCTCCATTTTTTTGCCTCCTGCTGAAAAAGTGACTGAGTGGTTGTTTGGGAGTAAAAAAGGTCTTGGGAAATTAGTGGATCCTTACTGAGAATGTAGCATAAGAGTCTGTATTTATTCTAATAATAATATACTTTCTGTGAGCAAGACTGCAGGTAAACAATTTTCTTTTCTTTGCACAAGTAAAGAAGCAGCATGTAGTGGCCCAGCTGTGTGCACAGAAAGCCGACTCAACGGGCCTGTATCTGACATGTTCATCCTTTATTTGTTGTCTCAATAGAGTCCTTTTTGTTCCAAAATGGAACAGAATTCGCAGAAACCCCTCCCTCAAAGAAAACCAATTTTATCCAGAACAGAGACAGGACTGGTAGAACAACATTCTAAAATGTGTGTTTGGAGCTTGGGCTTGGCTACTTTTCCTTCCTTCCTCTCCCCTCCTTTGAAATACCTACCTGCCAGGTTTTCCTGGGTTCTGAAGCTGTAAACTTTGGAAGTGGGGATGCATGGGTTTGGGAGGAAAGCTTTTCAGACTGTGAGATGTTGTTTAGATATGTGACTGTAGGTAAATAACAAAACAGTATTTGCCTCCTTTAATAATATCTGTTTTTAAGCATGATGAATGGTTTCCAGATTCATCTTAGGCTTTGAGGTGGTGGGCAGCATTTTTGTATTTCTACTTCTCTCATGTTTGCTTCAGGACGTAGGTACAAACATAACTGTAGACATTCAAACTTAAAAATGTCATTTTAAACTCAATATGTTCTTGGTTTAATTTAGGAGAATAAAGAAGCTGAATATGAAAAGCTAATCCTTGCTTTAAGAAAAGAACAAAATATTTATTCTACGCTGGTGAAGACCTTCAAAGAATCAGATAGGTAAGTACTTTTTCTGTTTGGTTGGGTAATCTAAACTCAAAGGGCAAAAATCAGAAGTTGTGAAAAAAGCTGCAGCTTAACTGTAACAGGGATGATTTTGTACTGGCCAATTGTTTGTAGGGCGTAAACTACTGATGGAAGCCTCCTTATTTTCAGGAGTTACGTGTCCTGTGTTGGAATACAGGGGAAAAATCAAATTGAAGTGAGCTTTTGAGTGCTGGACGATTTGCCATGGTTTACTTCTAAAACACAGATAGTGCTTATCTTAAAAGTGTCACTGAGGGAATTTTAATGAAAATATAAGCCAGTAATATTTTGGAGAAGGTTAAACAAAAGAGGATAATTGAAGTTTGCATAGGATGCTTTCTATATAAAGCATTCAGAAGTACAGCAGGAGCAACAGTTTTTTAACCTTTTAAAATCAAAGAACACAGCATTTTAGCATTTTAGAAAGTGGCCTGCTTTGCCTGGCATCTGAGTAGGAGGTGTTATGGTAAAATAAAGTTCTTAGCCTTTAGGTAAAAGATATGTAAATGTTTTATAACAAATTTACCTTTGCTGTTAGAATTATAAAGATCTTAATTAGGTATTGACAGCTTTTGAGAGCTAGCTCCTGACTTTTCCTGCCTGAAGGCAATGGCTTATACCTGCCAACTTTGTGGGAACATGTGTTTGTATTTTGAGGTAGGTTTATAGATTGCTGTAGGTTGAAAACCATAAAGTGAATAGCACTAGAGCAGATGAGATCTACTGTTTGAATGAAGCCCATGAATGGTGATGCCATCTCGTGCTTGGCCATAGCTCAGAATCTGGTTTAGATGCTAGAGTTGTTTTCATTAGAAATAGTGATAGGAGTCAGATTATGGAGATTGTTTCTTATGGCTGGGAAAAGAGGAATAGCTTTTGTGACTTTTCTGTTGAACAACCACAAAATGAAGGAAGGAGCCAGTTTATTTTAATCTCTCAGATGGAGGGTGTGACTTGACACTGAAACACATTCTGTGGGTAAAGAGATTGTTAACACACTCCCTATAGTAATGACAACAAAGTAACACCTCTGATCGGAGTGTTTCTTAGAATATCTTTATAAAGAGGAAAAATATAAGTGTAATCATTAGGATAATTGGAGTTTAGCAGCCAACTTCAGTAGGGTCAGGTGCAAGACCATTAGTTCTGTTTTCTTGATATGAAGTTATAGGATGCTGAGAGCAGTGCATGTTATGCAGCAATTTGCAGAGGATGCACAATGATTCAGCAGTGGAGCTGGAAGTTGGAGGCAGGTCATCTTGTAGTTTTGTGGGCTGAGATGTGCTGTAAATCTTGTCATGGAAGACTTGAACCCCTAAAGTTCTAGGGAGCTGAATAAACAAGCCCTGCAGATAAATTCAGCCTCCTCGTTTGTATAATTGCCATCAGCAGTGACATAGATTTGAGGCAAACATCTGTGTTCTTGCTGACATATCTTCTTTTAGGCATTATTTATTTTAAGCAACCTGGTTGGTTATTTTTCAAAATAAGCTACTGTATGTCAGGACCAAGACATTTCTTGTCTCTCCAAGCAGGGAATCAATGCTTCTTCTTATAAAACCTTTACCTCATGTAAAGGAGAAAATGTGCTTACTTAGCTTCTACTCATGTGTAGGTTTGTTTTTATTCTTAATATTTTTGTGAGCATTTAAAAAAGCTCTCTTCAAAGCTACTCTTGAACAGGAGAGAATTGGTTAAAGCAATCATTTCTTGTGCAGGAAACATTGACAACAGCATACTTGTCAGAAGGCAGAACGATGGTCTTTTCATACATGCTGCCTTTAAATTAATGTCTTTCTACAATATACTGTTCTTCTCATGCAAGTATGATGTGCTGTGTGTTCCTGTATAGTCTCATGTAAGATGGATTCAAATGTTTTTTTTAAACATTCATGAATTCTCTGGTGTTTAGTGCAGTTGATTGGAAATTCTACAGCAGCCCAATTTATCTTGAAACACTGAGCTTACGATTGGAGTAAATGGGAAAATAAATAACATGAGTTTGGCAACCCCTTGTTATTGTTTTAGTCTTAGATCCAGTTTTTTTCATTTTATTTCAGTTTTTAGTGTACTTAAGTCTTTTTACAGACTGATGAAAATAGTCTTGTTGATGCTGGGGAAGGGTATGGGGAAGATCTAGCAAGAAGTCAACTGGAAGGGCTGACACTGTGAAGCCTGAGGGGAAGGGACTGATGCTAAAGAGCCTCAGCACCCACCTTGGAGGAAAGCTGCTTAAAGAATTAATTCAACTCGATAAATGATCATTTGTATGTTTTGGCATTGAGATGATTGAGACAATTTAGACCTTAAAAGGCCTTTTTTTACGGACTTTTGGGTAAGTGAAGAAATAAAACAGTTGTGTCTGGATCATATTTTCAATAAAAGATGATTTTTTTTTTCTTAAGTGGTGCATTAGATTATATAGTGTAGTTCTGTAGCAAGGGAACAAAGTTTCCATGGTCACCATACAATGGAATACAAAAGACATCAGTATTATGTGATAATAATGGTTTTCTGGCATACTTTTTAGAAGTTAGTTATATTGATTTTGCTAGAAAAGAATAACACAGGAGTTGGCTGGTAGAATATATTGTGTTTGAGCTGACTTATAATCAGCACAGCTCAAAACAGCAAGAAAAGACTGTGTATGTAAACATTGTCTTGTCTTTCTATGTAGGGATTTGTTTATTCTTATCCATCAAAATGATGTCACTGTGTGATGAAAAACAGTGATGGTAACGTGAAATGGGCTCTTGCTAGAGCCTGGATGAAAAAAGATGCTGAGGTGACCACAAAATGCTTTGAATGAAATCTTGAAGATTTCTTCTTTTTTCCCCCCTTTTCTTTAGCATAAACAGCTTGCAAACAGAACTAAACAACATATTCCTGTTACGAAAGCAACTGGAAGAAGATGTTTTAGCTAATCGCAAGCTTCAGAAGGTCTTAGAAGATCAGATTAAGGACATGAAAACCCGACAAGGTCTGTATACATGTGCAGGCCATGCCTTTTCTTGATCTTCTTACACAGAAGAAAACTGGTTTTATTACAGTCAGTTTGCTACGGTGGAGAAGAAACGTTTGAGAGTAGAAAAAGACGTGAGAAGACTTTTTTTTCCCCGCTTTCTATACTGTGAATTATTTGAGGGATTTGTAACAGAATGTCTTTGAGCAATCAGGGCATATACAGAGGGACAGCTTTTCTCTTTCCATGCAGCAAATGTTAGTAATTCTAAGGCAATTCTACTGCAGTGATCATTTCAAACTGCCTACAATTTAGTGCCCATAGAATTTACTGTTTTCTGTGGAAGTCAGAAATTCCTGGCTTTGAATAAATCTCTGGCCACAGGATCATTTTCTGACCGTGGGATGTAATTATTTCACAATACTTTGGTAAAGACGTTGTGTCTCAGGAAATAGCAAGATCCCTCCTTAGAGAAGTAGTATTTCTAGAGAGAGAAAAAATAACCAGAAGTTTTGTTGTATTGTAATTTAGAAATAGCTGAGCTTTTAAATGTATTTATCTTCTGGCTTTTTTATTGTACTTCTTAGAAGTGTTTTTAATACATACTTAAATATAGAAAAGAATAATGTAAATGGACATTGCTAAATGAGTTTACTGCATATGTACAGATATATCTGTTTTATTCCAAAGGGGATATATAAATAGCAATAAAGCCTGTTCACTTACCCCTTTCAACTTAGACTTTCAATTTTAGCATCACTCCCTTGACAGCTATGGTAAGTGTCAAGAAGTGGCTTCTGCCGTTTCAGAGTTTCCAACCTCAAAAGCACAGAGATAATGAACAGCCAGAGTAGTCCAAAGGGTCTTGTGGATACTCTTGGGTTCTCAAGAGCAATTGTGTTGAGGGTGAGGCTGCTAGGGGTGAAGGCTTTGAAAATTGGTAATAATTTGTGAAGCCTTGGATCCTTGCAGCAGCCATGGGATCAGTGTCAGAGCTGGGAGTAGGATTTGGATGTCTTTTCTTTGTCCTAATTTAGATATGCTTTCTTCCTATTTAATGAGATATATTTATAGAATTAACTGTCATCTATATTTTAAATGAACAGGTGTTTATTGAAACATAGCAAAGCATTCCTGCAGTTATGCAGGAAATTAATAAGTAGCTGCTCTCAATTCAATTAATACAATCTTTTGACCCAAAAGCAAAATAAATGCAATAACTTTGTCTAACCCAGCTTTTCGCCTTGAGACCTTGAGTTCTTGCTCATAAAAATATAGTTAAAACAGAATAACTATTCATGCCTTACTTATCCTTCCTAAAAATGATTTCTAATTGTAATGCTAAATATGCAAATTATAATTCAGAATTACATTCACAACTCATGCTGATAACCACAGAAAATACAGCCACAGAAAATACAGCATGTCTACGTGTCAGAAGCATAAAGAAATACGAGGACAAAATTTGTTCAACTAAACAGAAAGCTTATTCTGGGGGATGAAATTTTTAACTGGCCTCCCACAGACTTACTGATAGGTTCTTATTCGAAAAGTCCTGTCTCTGCATTTTATGTTGTGTTTTCCTGCAAATAGATTTTCTCAAATAATTCCTGTCCTTGGTTATTTTGACAGATGAAACACTCTCTTTCTGTGGAGATCAAACATCTTATATGAGTATCTGTTTAGGAGAGCAAGATTATTTAAACCTACAGATAGATCATCTGTCTCTTGAAGAACTGAAGAAAAAGGTATTGATCTCTTTATTCTTTACTGTTTCTAATGGCTTAATTCTACTTCATTTATAACTTGAATCTCTCTCACAAAGAGGTTTATTTAGGTACAGTTGGGTGGTTCTGAAAGGGTTTCAAGTCCTCATCTCTGTGGTTTGCAATCCACCTTTTATGAAGTATTTAGTCTTTGCTATACCACATGAACTTCAGAAGCAGCTGTAAGATAGGTGCCTTGCTGCAAAGGTGTTAGTCACCTGGATTGAAGTTTCAGACTCAGTATCATATTTTAATCATCATGGTGTATACCAAATCCGAAGAAAAGTTTTTGCATTAAGTATCCTACAATGTGTATTTCATGCATCTTTCTTAATGAAGATGGTTGTGGTGTCTATAATTTAGGTTTCTGTATAGCACACTCCATCTCAACGGCATGTTAGAAAATAACTCTGAGGTAAGTTAATGTTGTCTGTGCTTTACAAAAGGAGAACTGAAATTCATGGAGATTGAATGTGCAGACCATTGTCATACAATAAATCAGTAGTGGAGTTCAGAAACTTGTTCTTCTGACTCCTTATCCTGAGCAATGACCTCTGATCCATGGACCAGTTTTTGATAAGGAGTTATTTGGAATATGGTGGTTTGGGACTGAACGTGAGTGAAGTTTTCGATTTCTCACGGCCAGCTGAACTGTAGGCAGGTGTTCAAAATCTGGAGGTGGTTAATGTGGAGGAAATGCCTTACAGAGAACAGGTGTCAATAAAAAAAAGCCTCAGACTGTGTCCTAGTCCCATCCTGGAGTTGTATTGCTTCTGTCTCTGAACACATCACCTTCAGTAGCTTTAGGGATACTCATTAGGAGAAGACATTTATAAACCATTTGTAAACTATGAAAAGGGATTTATATGCCTGAAAGATGATCTATTTTTTTCCCCAAATATATTTATTGGTCTGATAAAAATATTTCACTTTCTTCTGCAGACATTGCCTTCTTGATATTCTACATGCAACTGTGACAGTAATGTCTGTCCAAGGGTTTCGAACATGATTGTCCATTCAGATTTTGTATCTGTGAAACTACTCAGAATCACAGTGGCTTTTTTATCTCAAACTGTTTGAGAGAGAAAAACAGGTTGTTTCTGAATGCTGTTCTATTTCCTTATGATGCTGGTTTCCCTTGCACTGAAATGTTTCTTCTTAAATCATCCTGTTGGAGTGAGGTGCCCTCAGGTTTCTTCTTTCTACTGAGTTGTGAAACATGATAATAACAGGGCTAGAAGCTGCAGTCTTAAACATTAAGATTTCTTGAATACTAACAAATACATAATCATGTTTTCATACATAGGGATATTGCCTCATGAGCAGATACAGAAACTCAGGCTTTGCAACCCTGCAGTTGGAGGTTTATATAGCATCATTTATTTTCATACTAGTATGGATGTTACAAGTTTTGCTTGTTGTTCCTTTGGTTATTTAGGTTGCTGACCTTCTCTTGATGGTTAAAGATCTTCAGTCAAGTAATCAAGAACTTAAGAAACAACAGCTTGGACTTTGTACAATGGACTCTCAAGGGAAAGAAGCACTAAAAATATTAAACCATAGCAAGGTAAGTTTTCTGTGTTAAAGTACTGAATCTGACTCTCACATCTAATATACCTTGTGGAGTCATTCACATCAGTGCAGAATGAGTGTACAACCCTTGGGGCTTAGGTTGCTGATTCCTTCTAGTAAGTTTTTAAATTAATGATGTAAACAACTTTAAGATGTTAGCACAACAGAGAATCAGCTCAATGCAAGTGTTCAGTGATGTGTCAAGTTGATTTTAAGAAAACAACATACACACCAAAATACTAATTGGACCTGTGATCTGTTTGTTTTGTCAATTGAAAGGGGAGGAAATAGTTAATGTTACAAAGAAAGCACTATCTTATATAACGCTTTAGTTATTATTGAAAGTCTGCTTGTGTATTCTCATGCTGTGTCTAATTCTGTAAGAGCTTAGTTCATATCTCCCCTGTATCTACAAAGCAGCTAGTGTGCACTGTAGCCAAAAAAGAGATAACACCACCTCAGGTCACTTAGACACATGGCTTTTCCTTCATATAGAATATAAAAGTATATGAAGAAATGAGCAACGTTGTGGTAGATTGCTGAGAAGTGCAGCTAAACCAAAATGGTTTCTAGCTGTGAGGAAGAAGGGGTCTTGGCAAACTACTTCCACTGAGAAGCATTTTGTGTGCTGGGTTCCCATATGTCTTCCTGTGCGTGAATGATGAAGGATATTCAGGAGGCTCTGGTATGTTCTTGTGAACCACCTGGACACTATTCCTATGCAACCTGATCAAGGGGAACCTGCTTTAGCAGGGGGTTGGACTTGGATGATCTCTAGAGGTCCCTTCCAACCCCTACCATTCTGTGATTCTGTGAACATTCTAGCTTGTTATGAAGTAGTATTTGAAATGTGGCTGCTAGTACTTTCCTTTGTGCTTTGTATTGCACAACATATTGAATAGGAAGGAAAAAAATAGAAAAGGAATAATGATGAGGCACGTATTTTGTGACTACTTGAATTTCTGAATTAAAAGAACAGACAATTAGGAACAGTTTGGATCAGTTGCGTAGGGATTGCCTGATTCAAGAATTGGGGCTGTGATATTGATGATTTTTCTACAGGATAGTTTATTCTGCAGGACTCTGGGAAAAAGGTCATTTTTTTTACTGTGTATGCTGCAGATGCAGTTGGAGCAATTGTCAAAAGTCACAGAATATTCTTGCTTCTTCTTTAGTTTAAGACATACTCATACTACCTTTAACTGAAATATGTTTTAAATTATAGAATGACCTTTAGAGATGCTGGGGCTTTGATTAAAATAATGAATTTACATGTTACTGGAACAGATTTACATGAAAAGCTTGTGGGCAATTTGTTTCCAGAGTGCATGCACTTTAATCTAGAGATTAACATTTCCAGCAATTTGGGTCGATATCCTGCAGAGGGTGCTGCACCCTCACTGATGCCCGGGCTCCTACCAAAGGAATTCCTGTCCTCTGCCAAGAGCATCATGGCAAGATGCTCTCTGCTCCTGCATTTGTCTCCGCATAAAAAGTCTGTATAGGGCTACTTAAGAAACCATTAGGTGACATTAGATGTAGGATGAGAAGGAGTGAAGCTTGTAAAATAGAAATCATCCTCAAAATTCTGGTAAAGAAAATAGGAAAGTAAAATATGGTGTTTTAACCTGTGCCAGAATGATAACATTGCTAGAGAGCCCCATAATGAAAGGATCTTTAATAAAAAAGGATTAGTTTAAAAGGTACCACTTTATCAGTCTTGGCAATAAATGGCAGCCTGGATTTCGGGTTCTGGATTGTGACAGCAGTGTGTTTTGCATATTAATAACCACTGTGAAAAAAACCTAAGTTCTATTTTTTCTGTGTATTTTGGGCTAGAATTTGTTGGCAGGTAGTGCAGAGATGACATTAACATATGTGCTATAAGAGGAATTTGGACAGAAACAGGAAGATGTATCCTCCTCAGGTTCTTAGAATGAACCTATCTTTCTTTTCCTTCACAAAGCCAAAGCACAAATCAGATGAATCTGCATGTTGGTGCCTCTGCAGGGCATTTCCCAAAGGTCTGACAGCCCTGAGCACTCTATTTCTTGGCTTCATGTTTGGAAGGGAGGGAGCAGGAGGAGAGAAAAAGGTTGTTTTTGTACTGTCCTCTGAACATCTGCTTTCTCCGAGAGAAGCAGCCTCAGTGATTTCAGCCTTCAGGGCTCCAGGGATCTTTGCAAACCAAGCATAGCAGTAGTTCATTTAGGAAAAACATTCTCAAGGTTTTCAGTCTCCAAGGAAATACTTAAACAGGCAGTTTATTCTTGTGGTTTGTTGTTTTTTGGGTTTTTTTTCCTGGCCTTAAGACACTTATTTTCTTTTAATACTTTGTTGAACATTAGGTTCTATTCCTCAGAGCACAGAAAGTTTATTTTCAGCCTCTTGGACACAAGAACATAGGACCAGGCTCAAACTGCAGTCGTTTGTTGTCATACTGTGCTATAACCTGTAGTTGGTCTTAGGAAATAAGTTCAATTGTAAGAAGCATCAGTTATTAAACCAAATACTGGCCTGGGAAAAGCATATACCAAAAAATGTTGAGATAGTTGCTTTGGGTGGATAAGTTATATGTGCAAAGGAGTTTGGTTTTGCAAATGCAAGGTTTGTCATGAATCTACACATAGAAGGTTAAACCTTAGCAGTTTTGTTGATTACAACAAAAAATAATGCATGCCCTTGCTCTATACCACAATCCTGTCTGTGTCTTCCTCCAGTTTTCAGATTGTCTAATACTTTCTGTTGTCCTAGAAAACCAAGTCTCAGTGAAAATACCAAAATTATTCAAACATGTCTTGAAAGTTAGTTTTCAATATAGATTTCTAATAGTAAAAGGCAAACATATTAATATGCTGCACCATCGGGTTTCTGCCTCTTAAAATTCATACTTAAAACCATTAGAGTTGCTTATACTGCCAGGGATTGGAAGATAAAAAGGCTTTTATCATTTATTTCATATATATATATATAGATATGCATACATTCTAGGCATACTCAATTAAAAAAAGTCAAAACCCACACACACATTCAATTCCCAGTGTTCTTGGGATGCAAAAATAAGGCTCCTTGCAGGATCCTGTTTGTTTGTGATTGGACTGACATGCTGTGAGCCAAGACTTTCCAGCGTGTGATGCTGGGGAAGCAGGTTTCTCTCTTCACGCCATAAGTTGCAGCACTGTGCTGTGTATCCATCGAAGCTATAAATATCACATCCACCACCCCTAGACACCAGTTTCTTTCCTTCTAGTCTCTGTACCTATAATCTCAGTTTTCTGTAACTATGCTCAAGATTCTGCTTTTCTTGTCTTAAGGTACTTTTGCCTTTAGCCCAAGCCACACAAAATGTGTCTGTTATATGCAGCAGTGTTGTATTATCACCACAAATGCTTTAAGACTAAAATTTTTATCCAATGCAGGTTTGAATCCTCTGTGCCAGTGTGACTGTACCTATGACTTTGGCATGTTAGGCACAGCACTGTTGATATTCACCATTGCTTTTGCACGTTTCTACTACTTAATGAGATTAATGAGCAAAGATTTTTAATAACTATATTTTTCTATTAGATTGAGAAATGTTGCTATAAATCAGAATGATATAAATGTCCAGTCTGGTCTTCCCACAGTGGAATGGTCACTTGGGATAGATCCCTAAATGGGATGAAAGACTATCCTTGGACTCAGGTGGTTGTCTGACAGGCCATACCAGGATGTTTCTACTGGATGTATTAATTCTTTGTAAATAAGAGGGTAAATTCTGTCTTTATCTCCAGAGCAAACTAAGTAAAGGAGGTGAGTTGTAAGTGAAGTCTGTGCACTGTGTCCCAATGAAGTTCACTCACTACTGGTCTTTGCTGCTGTTGAGAGAAGAGCAGCGTGTGCTTCTCATCCCTTGCTTGCAGATCTATTGCTGGGATGAAACATCCAACAAAACAAAGGGATTCTGGGTCTTACTGTCAGTAATGCTGCTAAAAAAGCTGAGTCATCCTCCTCCTCTTTGCTCTGGAAGTATTAGTGATGGGAGATGGATTGGGTTCTGTGGAACAAGAGGGAGAAAAAGAGGATTTGGTACCATTTACTACAAACTGGCAAATTCAGGCAAGACACAGCAGATTATAACCTGCAGTGTCAGAGTAAATCTTTTCAGTGTATAGCAAGCTAGGTGTGCTTTGTTGTAAAAGCAGGTGGTTCTTGGATGCTAAGGAAGAGCCTAACTTGTGTAGCTAATGAAAACAAATTCTGGAAATCAGAAAATAAAATAGGCACCATGAGAACATGACTGAAGATACAGAGGTCCTTTGCCAGAAAAGTTCAAGTAATTTGTATATTTTTTTGCATATGATGAGGAGAAAGAGTTAAAGAAAAACAAAGGAATGTATAAGATAAAATTTCATTTATAAAATAAGTCATTCCTGGGGTTTATATTAATTTTCTTTGATCTGGTTGAAGAATTCTAATTCAGTGTTTGTTACTTTGTATTACAGGCTTTTTTAAATTTTTCTTTTAAGACATATCACTGACTTATTTATGCACGTTTCATGTCACAGTATTATTTTGTGCTACGTTTTCACATCATTCCATACTTTGTGTAGTGTCTTGAAATAACAGAGGAGCCTGTGATGCAGACTGAAGATGGTGACAGTGACAGGAAGATGCAGAACACTCAGTTTTCTGAGAGGGTCAGTCAGGTAGGACTCTGCTCTAAGTACATTATATTACAGCACTCTTTTCTTCTTATTTTCTTAGTCTTTTGCAAACAAAGAATACTATTCTTTGTATCTGATTTTGCTTTCAACCAGCTGTTTTAAGAATTTATGAAAGCTTTTCCTATATTTTTTTGCTGCTAGAGTTTTGCAGATAGCTTTCATTATGGTCCTTGTTTTCATTCTTTCAAGTACTCATAATCTTCCTTAATGGGGATGACAGAAAGTCCCTTGAAATTGTGTTTCTTTACATACACCTACACCGATCTTCAGCCTCCATTGCAGTCAGGCCTACAGTACAAATAAGTTTCACTTGCTGCTATGATTGACAAAAAAAATGCTATAGATCCTTCTTTCAGGGTTGAAATACTTGATGTGATGGTAACTTGCTCACTACTTTTTTATACATACAGGAATCTCTTGTACTCTTATTCTGTCATTCAAAAGCAATGTAATATAAAGCATCAAGGAATCATAAAATAGCTCAGGTTGCAAAGGACCTTAGAGGAAGGTCATAGAGTGCAATTAAAGTTGAAGCCCTCTCCTTTAAAAATTATCATATGTTAAAATAGGACACAAATCAGGGTACTTTGGTTCATAATATTGAAGAATAATGATGTTCTGTTCTTTGAAATTTGTCCTTTCTGGGTTTCTCTGTATACTAGGTGTGCTTTCAAGTATCTGTGGATTTTCCTTGTGAGATGGATAAACAGGTAAGTGATGTATTATAAAGCCTATCTTGACTGTTAAGCTGCTTAATCTCTTGCTGCTGCTGGAAATTGTATCCAAAGGGGCCCAGTCTGAGTCCTCATGTAATTGATACAGAAGATTTTCACTGATTCTGATGGTGGTTAAATCACTGGAGAGGTTCCATGTAAAAATTTCCTAGGACACATCTATGATCTTGCATACAAAAAGTTGGCAGTTTGTAAATACTTCAGGTTCCATCCAGTCCTGGCCATCAGGGCTTGCATCTAGAGATGCCAGAATAGAATTTGTACTGGAAATACAGCTGATTCAAAAGTGAACTGATAAAAAGTTAACTGTAATCTGCAGACAACACTCCAGAAGTTTCATACCTCTTCGCAGATAAAGACCTTTAGGGAAATCTACTCACTAAACAACTGATCACTATGAATTAATCATATGAAATAGATGTTAATTAGTTTTTCGATTTATAAACATTAAGTGAAACGTCTGTGGATGCTTCTTAATGTAGATAAAAAACATCAGGAATTACAAAACCTGATTACACAAAGATTACAGCCCTGAATTGAATAGAACATTATATACCTGTGTAATAAGAAAATGTTTGCAATTTTATAACAGATAACTCCACCAGGCTATTCAGAGAATTTCTGCAAAGATAGACATTATAGGAGTCCAAATAAGCCTCAGTTTGAACATGATACATCTAGCAAACACTTTGGAAGAATAGAAATGAGTGAATATGAAACAGAAGAGAACTTGCTCACATCTCTTTTAAGAGAAAACAGAACATCTGTGCTGGAATCTACGTAAGTATGCACTGCTTTTGACAGTATTTCTATTTGAGAAGAGAATAAAGTAATTTTGCTAAAGTGAATTTAGATAATGGCACTGTCTGATTTACCTGGGAGATTGGCAAGGCGCCTTCAGAGCCATTTTAGTCTATCATGCAATTAAGTAATTAGGAAACATACTATCTGTAGACATCTTTATGAAAAACCCATTACAAGAGAAAAAAATCTTCAAAGTTACTGAAATATGGAGCTCTACTGGAGAGACTGTTTTTTTTTCAGGATGGATTCTAGCAGTGTTAAAGGGCTCAGATGATAATAAAAATTCAAAATATCTGAGAGCTCAGTCCAGTGGAAGGTGTTGTGTTGGAAGAGCTGACGCTACTGCTGTAAAACGATATGTGTGTGTAAGGAACCGAGGATGGAGGAATTGGAGTTGCAGTGGCTGTTTACAGGGTTAATTTTGAATGGACATTACTATATGCCCTGTGGCCTTTGCTGTTTCATCTGAACAGCTCAGACAGAGGTTTTCTCTGTCAACATTTTAGAGAGTCAGAGCCCATATCCTGCATTTGACTAATTGGTTATTTAAATGTAACTACTTGTAAGACTGAGTTGAGATGAACCACTTTCTAAGTACTTAGGTTGCTTTTTGTGCAGACAAATTACTTGTGTAACTACATCTGTACAACTCCTAATGTATGTCCTAATATACTTGTATAACAAGTATGTCTATGTTACCCTCTGGCTTGATCAGTTCCCAGCTGAAATGGTAATTTCCATAGGAACTGGACAATATCAAACAAGCAAAGGTTGTATAGACAAACCATACCCTGGGTAGTTTTGTTTCCCCCAATTTCATACTTACACCGATTAGTCTCCTGGTTGAAAACTGAATTAAAGGTTTGGTGGAGATCATTCTCATTTTCCTGCCCTAGTTCTCTCCACGCTGTAATGGCTGTGTTCAGTATCACGTGACTTCTTTTCAGTGCCTATCTGTGCTGTTCCTTCAGCCATTGCCGTTTCTGGAGAGCAAAGGGAGTGACCTTCCACATATATTGTGCTCAGCAATGCTGGTAGCAGAATATCCTGTGGAGTTATACAAGCCGAATCCTGTTTTCTGTGTTCAGCCTACACTGCACTTGACTTTACTCAACCAATTCTACAATTTTACCTTACTATTTAAAACTCTTTTACAGGCATAAATGGTCTTAGTTGTCAAAGCACTATTTAATAGTAAATGAGGAGATAGTACTCTCTTAGAAGATGAATAGATAACATTGTTTTATTTGTGAACTGTACTTAAAAGTCTGCTAATGAACGAGTTCAGCACCATTATCTTTGCCATTCTAGTGTGCAATCTTTTCTATGTTCAAGTATAAATGACCAGATTGACTGGTGATGAGCCTGTACTTTGCATAGCTGAATTCTCACTAATGATATTAGATGCCAGAGAAAGACATAAAAAGCCTAGTTAGCTTCTACCATTTCAAATGCTAGATATACAAATGCAGTTGTTTTTAAATGCTGGGTTATATGTTTAGTGGCACAAAAAGCTCTCTATTGGGCACATGGAACTGTTTGTAGAATTTGAGAGCTTGCTTCTGCTTTAAATGTCTCTTATTTGGCTTTGGTTTCTCTTACAAACACCACTTTCCAAACTGTTCCACGGGCCACTAGTTATCTGTGGGGCAGTTTGGTGGTCTGTAGCGAGCTGTTTTTGCAAGCTTTTGGCTGCTTTCTCAGTTTCCATCTTCCTTCTGACATTAGAAATACATGAAGGGATAGATTTTCAGAGGAATTCAGAGTCTGCTCTGGTTTTGGTAGAATTTTATTTTTAAGGTGATTAAATCACAGAGTGAACTCTTGGAAATCCGTTCCTATTTCATGTATTGTTATGTTATATAAACAGTTCATTTAGTTACCAGAGGTTTGTTCATGAATGAGGAAAGTGGCAGTAGAGCATATATAGTCAAAAATACCTGCTTTGGCACGGTAGGGGTGGACTAGATGATCTCTAACTGTCCCTTCCAACCCCTACCATTCTGTGATTCTATGCTAAATAGGAGAAAAGCATTGATGAGGTAACTTATGATATAACTCGTGTTGTGAAAAGGTTTCAAAAACTCTGTTAGTAATTCATTAGTGAGTAAAACAGAATCTCCTGGTAATTTCAAACATGTCAAGACATTGCAAAAGTGTTTCTTAGAAGGTATTCTTGTTTACTTAAATAAAAAGCAAAATTCATGCCTTTTCTTTCCTCCTTCCTGAATATAGCAGACAAGAACAAATGAAAATTGTAAATGAACTGTTAGAGCATCTGAACACAACTGAGGAAGAATTTTCAAGTGAAGAAATAGAGAAAAAGGATGAAAAAGATCTTAGGCAAATGATTATTCAACTAAGAGCTGAATGCAAACGTTTCAAGCAGGTCAATAAATTCTTAAAGCAGCAAGTAGAATTGAAATCAACTTTTGATGAGAAAGAGAAGCTTTATCCAGATGCAGTGCCGCAGATTAATAAGGATATTGAGTTGTTGAAAGTGGAATTGAAAGATGAAGCTACACAAACAATGACTTTAGAGAGCAATGTCATGAGATTCAAACATAAAGGCAAAAAAGGAGCCTTAGAAGACAACCCAAAATATTCAAGATTAAATGCGGAAAGAGAACATCAGCAAGAAAATGTGTATAAGAAGAGTGAACAGCATGAAAGGCTTTTTTTTACCAGGAGAACAAATGAAGTAAGTTTATTTAAGATTCTCTTTTTGGTACTTGGGGAATAGATGTATAAAAGAGAAAAATATGTTTAATTTCTAATATTAAATCTTGCTTTTGTGTAATTTTAAAATTATAAAAAGACATGTAAGCCAAATATATTTCAGATAATTGTTCTTAATGTTCAGAGCTTTTCATCACATACTTCAGTGTGCTTTAGAACGTTAATTAATTGAATTTCAATCCTCAGTGGGACCAGATACTAGTAAATATTATACCTTTTGAAAAAAGAGATATTTTATAGCATAATGGCCTGATTCTGTACTACCTTCTGTCTCTGCATAGATATTCATAAAGCAGAACCAGAGCATTCTGAACTGATAACTTATTAAGTCTAAATGGCAAATGAGGTCTACAGAATTGAAGATTTATGTGATGCCTGAGAGCATGCTGGTGAAGAGCTCATGGTAGATTTCAACAAACTTGAATCTTAATGCTGTGCTTTTATTAACACCTTATCATTGTGTCTTGCTTTTGTGTCTAGTAGTACTCTAAAACTGTGTGGGCAGTTCTTTGTGTTTGTTTGGAACCTAAGTGCACAGAGTCTGTTCTGTGAGTACAGATGTAATTTACTTGTGCCAGATAAATTTTCAGGCCTTTTGTATGCAGTCAGACTGTGATGCCAAACAAAGAGCTGGGAAAACAGTGTCTGCTAAAGAGTTCATGTGTGTTGTTTCAGTAGCAGTCATAGCAGCACAGTTGATAACTCTTTGAAGATCTTAGCTCTGGCAGAGCAGATAAAGGAGAGTATTGCTTTTGATTTTGTACACTGCTAATAGAGACTGTTTAGCACCTTCAGCAAAGAATGGTTTCCATGACTTTAGTGATCAAGAGATTTCTCTATGCTAGCAAATGGGAGCAACTCATTTTTATTCTGGCTTGTCCTTGTTGGATTAATTTTTCTGAAGGAAAAGGCTTGTTAACCAAGAGATGTTGATAAGACTTTGTTCTGTACAGCATAAGCATCTCAGTATAGTTTGGGATTTTAAGGCAGAGATTTTGGCATGCATGGCTGCTCCATGGCAAACACCCTAGAAAATCCATGCCAGTTATGATATTAAAATCCATGCAATAGGTTATAATACCCCTCACAAAAAATTATGTCTTGTTTCACCAAACAGTTTACATGTAATCAAGATCTATCAAGAGTATCTTTAGGCACATTCTTAGTCTTTTAAGCTTTCCTTATTGGCAGTAAATTTTCTACCTTTAAAAAGTGGTGAATTTGGAAAGAAAAGAGGATAATATTGGAAATGTTCTTGGGTTAATCTGAGACAGAAAGTAGTGGATGTGCTTTCTCATCTGTTTGTGTTGCTGCTCTCCATCTGACTCCAGGAGCATGTGAGGAGAATGAGGGCAGGTGGAAGTCAGGAAGAGCAAAGATGGGTACAAGAGGTGGAAGGGGCTTGAAAACCCAGCTGACCTGTTCTTGAAGATCTGCTTGTGACGGCTTTCTTAAGAACCCTGATACTGTCTTTGACTTGCTGATCTTCTCAGGGCAGTCTTGAAGGCAACTAAAGGCTTATATGCCATCCACTTCTTTCTGAAGTTCACTTTTCGAGTTCTGTTTTCACTGAGTCTCAGTATACTGTTTAAAGACACCATTTGCCAGGTTCTAGTTTAATCAGTTGCAATCAATACAATCCATGACTCAGTTACTTTAAAAGCTTTCTTGTTTAGACTAATGCAGTGTATCTTTTCCTTCTGAATAGCTTTTATAAATAATTTCATGTAGCCAGCTGAACTGGACTGTGGGTAATCTGGGTGACGTATCTGTTTGTACAACAGCCCTGAAACAGCTGGAAATTGTTCGATGTTATTAGCTCAGTTCACTAAAACTAACAGGAAGTTCATCCTGCTGGGATTTATTTTTCAGCCTCCAAATGATATTGTATTCTTCTATGTACAAAAGGAATTGAGTGTGTCATTAGGGAAATGGAACTTGCTTTTTATTATTTTAAATTTTGTAAAGCTATAATTGCTAAGAAATGAGTGTGGAAAGGTATTTCAGAATACATTGGATGGTAAAAGAAATTAGGGGACTTACTACACTGGTGGAGCAAATGAAAGCAAAAAAAAAAAATACTAAATCTATCTGCACATGCCATTATTGACTTTTATTATTATTACACACAATTCCATAGCTCTCATCAACATCTAGCATGTTTTTCTCTTTCTGGAGATAGCACTGTTTTATGCTCTGTGGTTTAAACAGGGACACATTTAATGCAGAATTTTCAAAAGGTGTGAGGCTAAAATGTAGTGACTTAAGAAATTGAACTTCACCCCCCAACTCCAGTGATGCCATGGGTGTTATGGTAGGAAAAGGGAATGCTGTAGAAGCAATTCATAGGATGTATGGATGAAGAAACTATGCTTGTTGATAAAGAATTTCTCTGTGGCAGAATAAATTTGCACTGTGGCTGATTGAAAGCTATGTTTTTTTCTCCAAGGTATGAAAGTGGGCTGGTACAATGTAGGGGCCTGTTAAGTGGAGACAAAAGGAAGAGAGGAAAAAACATTCAGCAATTTGTGGGGAAAAAAAAAAAAAGAGGAACTGCTTCAATTTAAAAACAAACAAACAAACAAAGGATTTAAGGGAAACAGTCAGTGGGCTGTCAGATATTTACGATATAAATGAGGAGAGTGGGAAGGAAGCAGCAGTTAGAGAGGTCAGTTTGGGTGAGAAACTATTTTCCTAGGGCATACACAAATTGAGTTACCTAATACGCCTACACGTTAAAAGCCTTTGCTAGTCAATGGTGAATTTGCTGCCTTGCTTCATGAACTGGAAGCCCTTCACTGTGTGCCTCTGGATGCATAACCTGTAAGTTCTCTGTAAGTTACTTACGAAAAATTCAACCCAGTAGGTTAGCTGATTTTTTTTTCCCTCTTTGTTTGTTTTTCATGTTGCAAGGGGATTATGATCTTATTTTCAAAACTAATGTGAGAGCTGACTGATTTTACAGGAGAAAACAATATTTTTCCTGGACTGTTTGTTCATATTTTCTTTACTTGACTGGTACATGCCAGCTACCAACTCCTCATTTTATCTTTTTTTTCAGACCGATTCTGCTTACTTGCCTAAAAAGTCTCGTCTGCCCATTCTCTCAAAATCAACCAGACCATTAGGAAATGTGCCTTTGAACTCCTGCCTGCAGCAGTCAGATTCAAAACTACGGTGTGATATCAGGCCACCTTGTGAAGGTCTGCAAGCATGTGAAGTACAAAACAAACAATTTCAGCCACAAACAAATGGAGAGTTATTATTGAATGAGTCTGTAACTGAAAAGCTTCACGAAAAGCTTCATGAAGAGCTTGCACAGGAAAGCACATCAGAGAGAGGTAAATAAAGAGCAGGCATAATGACTTGTGAAAGTGCTTGAAATAGTGGCTTCTTTCTTGTAGTAGAAAGTTAAATGAGATCATTTTTACATATGTACAATGCTGCTTAAACTTATACTTTCCTTGAGTAGGCAAATATGTATAGATCTTGCAAAACACTTATTTTTCTTTTATCTTTATTAGAATGTACATCAGCTTTAGGTGGAATGGAACGTGCTGTGTATACACGGCATAAAGCATATAATAAATGGCAGTGACACAGCGTGCACACACGTGCACACCTATATGTCAATCTTTAGATAAATGAAACATTTCCCTTATAGAATGCCAAGTCTAATGAAAACTGTCTATAATGGAGACAGAGTACAAAAATACTGTATTTGTTTGTGCTGCATAAGTAAGAATTTCCAGTATTCCACTGATCAGTCAAGTCATCCGTGTCTGTTTCCAGTGTGCCTGGGTTAATTTAAACTCAGTTGTTGACAAAGTGTCTAGATCAGGAAAGTATGACAAATTGTAAGACAGAGAACAATGGGTATTATATAAAGATTTGAAGTGCCAGAAAAAAAAAATAAATACACTTAGCAGTTAGATTAAAAACTGAGTAGAGATGTAAAGGATAGATGAGGGAGACAGGAGGCATAAATGTAAGAAATAGGATTCAATCAAGTAGCATGTGAGCCACTGTCGAATGCAGAGGTTGCAGAGATGTTGCTTAATGATAATGTTATTGTGGTAAGGGATAGATATGACACAACTTTATTGTAAATGCTCAGGCTGATAGGACTCTAGAAATTAATTTTAATAGTTGCAAGATCCAAGAAGAATTCAGAGAAGGGCAGTATTTTGTACTCATCATGAACTCATTCAGAACACGTCCTGTGATTTCCTTTCCATGCTGATTTCTTTACCCTGGATAGCAGTTGTACTGCACACTTAGTAGTTCTGAGGCTTGATGCCATGGGAGATTGCAGAAGATTAGTTTATGATCAATGCTCATTTTGGAGAACGTTTTTAGCCTTTTCTCTAACCTTAAAAAACATTTTAAAATGCACTAAAAATTGATTAACTGTTACGTTACAAAGGGAACTTGCAAACCTTTATCTTCATTTGTTGGTAGGAAGCCCCAGTTGTCCTTGTAATTAACTCAAGTATTTTAAAAAACACATCCAAACACTGTTTTCATATGACTAGTAATATTTGTACTACTTTTTCAATAGTTATTTTTTCTTACATGATTTTTCTGTTCCAAATTGACAAGAAAACCAAGTTTGGATTTGTGGAGTGTTTATTTGTGGTTGGTTTGGGTTTTTTTGGTTTTTTTTCTTTTCTTTTTTAACTATTCCCACTGATTTTTTTTCAGTCACTTACTGTCTTCTGTTTTACCTTCCCTCACTATCCTCCAGTTGAATCATCGCTCGAACTGAGTAATAGCGAGGTCAAGGTGGAGTTGCAAGGTGTTGATCCAGGCACAGGGGGCAAGAATGAATATGTGAAGGACAAAAATGAGCAAAACTCTCAAGGTAGAGCATTTATATGATATAGTATTAAAGAAAAAAAGTAGTTGAAAACCCTAGTTCTGAATTATGCAGAATTGCAATTACTGCAGGTAATTGTCTCCCTTGCCATTGTTTGTGGGTTTTAAGCTTTGTATTCTTAGGTAGTATGTATTAATTGTTCTAAGAATCCAACTTGGCTTTTTAAGGATGATGCTTGCAGAAGGGATAGAGTGTTGCATTCCCTTTTCACTATGTCTTCTTGAATTTATACATGGGTGTTCTTGGAAGCATTTCTGTCCTGTGATTCTGTCACCTTTTGAGTGACATATGTGGTGGTATGTAGCAACCTGTGTACTGCAGAAAGCATCATCTAACCTTAATTTCACATACATTGATATCTCAGCTTCATTTTTTTTCTTGCTTTTAGGTTGTGTTTGTTTTTATTGTCTTGTGCTTGGCTTGGGTTTTCATATCCAGCCGTGCCTCCCTGAGATTTTATACTGATTTAGGAGCTTGAACCTGGGCATTTGAATTCTCCATGGAAACCAATTTGAAAGTATTAAGACTTTCATGAGATCAATGAATGACTCTCAAAAGGGAGGTTCTAATTCATAGTGATCTTTAGCAGAACTAATAGAAAGGGAAAATTTAATTTCCTGGTAACCAGAAAGTAACTTTTCCTAAATACTTACACATGCAGCCCTGAACTATAACCAGACAATATATGTAGGAATATATCACTTCTCTTGGTCTGAATCTGGGGTGACTGCATCGGTTATGAATGGCAAAGTCAGCTAAGTGATGTGATCTGCATGCCAAGCGAGTGCCAGTAAAACCTTTAACACAGAACATTTTTATGGATTTTGGTTAGAACACATTTTTAAAAGAAGTTATTAAAGCCTCTGTTTAAAATGTTACTATTTTGTTGGTAATCTTTTAAAAATTCCACTGACTTTATACTCCAATTGCTTTTGCATAGATTTTTTTTTAAGTGATGAGAATATTTAATTAATAGTTTAGGAAGGATAATTTAAAGTCATAGAGTCTACTTCTAAATCTCAGTGCCTTATGTTTGAGGTTATCATCTTCGTGGGTGGAAAGGTCTGGGCTTCATCGGTGTCTCATTCAGAGCTGCTTATTGCAAAAGTAATTTTCAATCATTTGGGAAAAGAAAGCTGGTATGTTTTGAGTATTGTTTGTTTCAAAGGTGATAAGGGGTTCAAAATTTTTGATGTGCAAGTTGAATTAATGGGCAAATCATAGAAAGAGGTCAGAAGTCTAAAACTAATATTGTGTAGTTCGTGATTATTCTGCATTTTTATTCTGTGATTATGGAAGGAAATGAATCTATTCTAGTGCTGTTAAGAACAGAATGTCAGATAAAGAAATATTAATATTCACACACAAGCCTCCTGTTTTTCAGAAATGCAAAATCATGGTAACATTAGCAACACGGATATCCAGCCTTCATTAAAAGAGATAAATGAAGAGTTTCATTCCACGGAACATGAGGACGTTGACTCAGCCGCTGCATATTCGGGTTCCAAGTGCCTGCGTTCCCTCAAATTGAGTGTAACAAGTACAGATGCACTTGATGACTGTGAAGTCACAGATAATGTAGAAGAATTGAAACAAAGAATTAAGGATATGAAGTCTGAGCTTGAAAAGTACAAAATGTTCCTGATTCATTTACAGACCTCTGACCATCTTTTATCGAATGGTGTTTCCCATATAGTTTTGAGTGACACAGCATTGCCTGTGGAAGGACAACTGCAAGATACAACTATGCAAGAAACCAAACTACTTTCTAGTGTCCATCAGCTGATGGATTGCAAGAGCCACACCAAAAATAGGAATTCAGACTCTTCAAAGGCACCTGATAGATGGATAGAACAAAACCTTAAGGAACTATTATCAGCAAAAGGGGCAGAACTTGAAAAAGACCAAATTGCAAATGTGCATCTTGATGAAGTGTATCATCTTCAGACCAAACTGAGAGAAACATCACCATCCAAGTGAGTAACCCTGTTAGTGTTTCAGGTTCCTTTTTGTAAACAGCAATAGTAAATAGCATAGGAAGGCAATAGGAAGATAATCTTCTTTACATAGCAGTGTATTGTTACAATAAAGGCTAAATTTCACCAGCATTAGTATGAAGCAACCGAAACATTTAGTTAAAAGATGCCTTGAAGTACAAACCAGCATTTCTCTTGCAACAAGAGCTGCTCCTGGTATGCTCATATCACTCTCTGTAACAATCCTGTGCTAGACACCTGTGTCTCTCTCCACACCTCAGTTCCATATCTCTTTGCTACAAGATATCCTCTCTTAAGCAAAGTCAGATCGCCTCATGTTACTGTGAGATTGTTCACCCTCTGTAATCCAGGATCACTCAGTGTTTTTTTCAGGTGACAAATGTAAGCAAATGCCACATCCCATTTCAGACAGAAATGTTTCCATGAGCAATTGACTGGCAGATTCGTGCTAGCCCTTCTGTTTGTGTGACCAGACTTCATGTGTAAATAAGAAGTTTATGCTCTAGTTACAATTTATTTTGCAGTTGAGTGCTGTAATGCCTTCCTTTGAAGGATGTGAAAGCAGATATGAAAGGAAATTAATGAATGAAATCTTATAGCATAAGCTGGGAAATTATTTATGAGAGGTTGGAAATAACAGTCTTGGGTTTTGAATGATAAGACTAGGGGCAGCATTTTGGCTAGTATATATACAAATCACAGACATAGAGTGAGGTCCTGTAAGACTAACCTTTTTTACTGACCACGTCCTTTTTTTCCTCTCTCTAATATTGTTATTGTCCTGAGGGCCTATAGAATGGCACAAAGGGTAACAAAGAAAGGTATTCAGCCTTTTAGCTGTTTTCAGAATGCTTGAGTAGAAATATTTGGAGACACTGGGCAACTGCCAACATGGACTGTTGTATATCTCTTCATATTACTATCATAAAATACAGTCATGTTACATATAAATTTACATACCTTGAAAATATACCTCATCCATTTTACAAAGGAACATCTAACTTGCTGTAAAGTTTTTATGGCCACTGTCTAGGACAACTACATGAGTTGCAAGTGACAGACCCAAAAATGAGTTATGCATCTCTTCCTATACAAATGACAATAAAAATTCTGTAACAACACTGCATCATAGAATTTGTTTATGCCCCATATTTTGTTTGATTCTCTGCATCTTTTCGGATGCTCTCCCTTTTTCTCTCTACTAATGTATGACTCTGTAGAAAGAAGTCTTCTCTATGATAGAGATAGTGGCAATATAAAGGGGATATCCATGTTTGCAAGTGCAGAATAAATTAAATTGATCTGAGTTTATTATGGCTTGTGGAGGACAAGAGTTTGGACACTACAGTGGTTGTCATGGTCACACCTCTGGTATTAAACATGCAGAGATGTGAAGAATTTTTGTACTGGAGGAAACCATCACCTCAGAAAGCCCAATATTGTGCTCCTGGCAGGAAATATATAAAGTTTCAGAAGAAGGGACAGCTCAATCTGTTCTTCCATAGTGAACTAAAAAAAAAAACTCGAAACCCAACCAGTCAGGAAAAAGATATGTATTCTTAAAGATTCTTTTCATCTAGTCACTCTTAGTGTCATTTAGCACCTTGGTGTGCCATCTGGGTTATTTCCAAGCAGACAAACAAGTCATCAGTTTAGTTTCTGTCCATCTTATAAATGAAGCAGTTATGTGAATGATAATAACCCACAAGTTATGCCCATAAATACAAAACTCAGCTGTTGGAAACAATACATTTCTCATTGTGGCTGTAAAAGCATTTTAAAAGAAAATTGAGTCACATAAAATTAAAGCTTAGGAATATAAGCTTAATTCACTCTTTATTTATATTTAAATGTTATTTATGGTCAGAAAATGACTTTAAAGATAATTTCATTTTCCACAGATATGATTCATTAGTTCATTCACAAGCTCGAGAACTCTCCTTTCAACGCCAACAAATTAGAGAGATCTGCAGTGGTTGTGTCGCTTACCATCAACATCTGACAGGCCTTATTAAAGCTTTTGAGGAACTGCTTCAAGCCAGTGATGTAGATTATTATGTTGCTGAAGGCTTCCGTGAACAACTGAATCAAAGTGTCCGATTGTTTGAGAAGCTAGAAAGGAAATTCCTGGATGGTAAGTAGCAGTATTCTGTGCTTATTGTCTGAGAGACATTAATGTTCTCAAAAGCTGAAGGTTTTTGGGGGAGTTTCTAGTGAAAAAGAAGCCTTACTTCCTCATAGTGGCTTTTAAATGATTTAGAGGGAGGACTGTCTTGGAAGGTAAAACTTTAATGCTCCAACAAGACTGGATTTTACTTTTGTACTTGTCCTCTGTATTGCCACCTTCCATTTGGAGTCGTTTATCTTAGCACATGCATGTTTTAAACTGTTCAAAATCTAGGGTTTATAGTTTAGTGGAAGCTTAGTTACAAGTAAACTTCAAGGATTTTCTATTTCAGGAGACAGCTCAGCTGACTTTCTTGAGCCCAAGCAACAGATCTCTGCATTGGAATGTTCTCAGGGACATGGTTCACAGTTGTTTTTTAACACAACCTATGTTGAACTAAAAAGAAAACAATATAGCTTCTTGAAGTTTTTCCCCTAAAATGCAGTTCCTTGCAAGAAAGGTAAACAGTGCAGAGTTCTGGGCTGTGATTTCAGAGTGAAAGAAGAAATTATCATATAGTGGTCCATTTAGGCAATTCTCTATGGCCATTGCCTTTAAAGAGGCTGCAAGGAATCCAGCATTAGACAGTTGGAAGATAATACCATTTGCACATTATTGATATTCCTGTAGAAATAACACAAATTGTGTGCAGGTGAAAAATCATCTGTCACTGTGTACACCAAGAAAAAGACATAGATTTTATGGGGAAATTCACCCAAATGGTGCACACAGAAAATTAAAACAAGGGAGGAGGAAAGGAAAATCTGTTTGGTCAGGAGGCAAGGGAGAATAATTCCTTGCAGAATTTTGAGTAGTTCATGAATTTGATTGTGATATTACAAATCACTGTGTATTTGAGGGTTCCTGTGAGTCATAATAGTTGAGCTAGAGCCTTCTGAGCAGGGGTCCTAGGAGAAGGTAACCAGAGAAATGTTGCCCTGGTGTTAGCAAATATGAGTCCTGAAGAGAGTGTGTACCCAGGAAAGGACCTTGTGATGTGTACCAGTAAGCAAAGTGCATTTATCAGTGAGAACTTGGCATATTGTCTGAAAAATTATAGAATCATTTGGGTTGAAAAAGACCTTGAAGGTCATCAAGGCTCTCCTCTCACCCTGCCAAGCCCACCACTAACCCATGGCCCTCAGCACCTCAGCCCCATGACTTTGCAATAGCTCCAGGAATGGGGACTCCCCCACCTCCCTGGGCAGCCTGTTCCAGTGCTTAACAACATTCTCAGTGAAAAAGTTTTTCGTAAATGGGAGCTTACACATCTGCTCTTGTTCTTTGACTGTTTATTCCAATTTCCCCACCTATGATTTAGCAATGCATTAAGTTGGAAAACGAAAGTCTTAAATGCCTAAGAAGTGGGACCAAATCAGATGTATTATTCCTAACATTTCTAATTATTTTCCTGAGAGACTTGCATCTTGCTGCCAAATAGTCTGTCTGGTTAAGAAAAGCACACTATCTTTCATAATAGAAAGCTACAATGCAACTATATTTTGTAAAACGAACATCAAAATCAGCATTTATCACCTGAAGGAGGAGTATATCATGGATACTGCCTTCAGTCTGCAGTTTGAAGGAAGTTAGCTGCAAAGCCACAGAACAGGGATGCTAACGTGAGTGAAAATCAGCAAGAAGACCTTTTCCTGTCATTGCAAGCACTGCTCTTTCTGACCCAAACAACTAGTGATCCTTTCAGAGAGATCAGCTGCAGAACTGACATCTTCAGTGGAACACTTGAGGTGGCCTGATATAGGGACCTCAACCTCCATGTCTTTCTGAAATTGACTCTGGAAGATGTCTTTGTTCAGAAACTTTGAAGCCCAGCCATACAATGGTCTGTATTCTGCCTTTCCTTAAAGATAGTGGCAGCAGGTTTGGCTTGCTCATATAAAGGAGCTGCATATGAGAAAAAGGTATTACAGCTACTGTTTCAGAGCAGTGTAATAAAAGATTGAGTGTATTCAATGATTTCAGTGGCTACAGAGATTCCTTGCATTACAAATGAGAAGACTGTGTAGTGAATAAACATTAAATGCCTTTAAACCAACAGATGGTATCCTATATACTATGAAAAGTCACTGACAACCGAGACAATTCAATATATCTAACACAATGGTGTTGCATTGAATCACACGTTAAAATACAATGATGTTTGTAGGGTTGTAAAGAACATCCAGTGTACTAAGAATTGACTGTAAAGAAGAAGCATAAACAACCTTCTGTCTCTGCATTTCCATCCTGACCTTCAGTTCATTCCCCTGAAATTTCAGCTGTGCAACTCTTGCCTGCCACTTTTGCTTAACTGCACAAATATTCTCAAACGTGGGGAACCAAGGTGACATGATGAAACTCTATTTCCTTATTCAAATCAGTGTTTGAGGCCAGGTCTTTTGCACTGAATTGTGCTTGTGCTCACACAGTCCACCACTGTGAATATTGCAGGCAAAATCCCGTGTCTGTCCCTTTATTAGGGAGAACTGCTTAGCCTGACTCTGCGTGGACAAAATCCCAGTGTGATGGAATTGTTTTTGTAGAGTTTTTATTGCAGAACGAATGACGTGTACCCCTAATCCTTTTGCCTTATAGCACAGTATTTTACATCTGGATGCTAATTAAAACACCAAGGTTGTAAAATCTGGCATCTGTGGAACCTAGTCATTTTTTTTTTGAACTCCAGAGAAAGCTGCTGCTTTGTTGCTGGGCTATAAATAGTTTTGCTCATGTACAGCATTTGACACTAATACACAGTGTGTTGAGAATCTGTTGTCTTCTCTAATTTCTCATTAATTTCCCATTCTATATTTAAATAGTTTAAGATGGAGAGGGGAAAAAATACAATTCTCATGATGTGTTTTTAATCAGATATTTCTGCTTTGCAGGAGAATCAATAGGTACAGAAGCTACTATACTTTATGAATTAGCTCAAAGGTAAGTTCATAAGGATACTCCATGTTTTGCAGCACAGCTTCCACTGTTTTGCTCTTCGAGTGGGCTTTGCTCATATTGCCTCTTTCATTAATACCCATTTTGTTAATAAAATACCCATAGAAAACAAACTAGGGCTTTTTTCCCCACTGCTCATCAGACATGAGATACTGAGAGGAGGTTCCTTTCATGAACAAACAAAGCATGTGCCATAATACACTGTGGTGTATGTTCAGATATTATCCTAATTGCAGCTGATGAGCAGGATAGTCAGCTGCCTTTCTGTTTCTGTGACCTTGGGGGCTGGCTCAGGAGCACTGAAGTACAGTACTCTTGAAGTTCACTCTCGAAACACCCTTATGTTGAAGGTGAAGAGAGCAGGTGGTGTTATGCTGTATATGTTGGTTTTATGCCAGCCTGGGATTCTTCTGTGCTACAGAAGTCCTTAGCTGCCTGTTCAATGCAGCTTGAGGTCCCTTTAACATGAAGATGACTGGAACCTGAGTCCATTCCTGCTGACTTCAATGGGGCCTGGATTTCAGTCTTTATGGATACCTCTGATGTGTAGTGGCTTGTCATGTTCTGTCACATAAATTCCCTTGCTTTACCTGTGTAAATTTGACGCCATGCTCTCTGTTCATGCTTACCAAAGTAAGAAAATAATTTCTGTACTTTAAAACCTTTTGTTTGTCACGAAAGGGATAATGAGAAGAATACCACAATGTACCAGCAACTGAAGGATGAGTCACCTGTACCATCTGCTCTTCATAGCTTGTCTGACTTGGATTTGTCAGAAAAGTCATCTCTTGGATCACCTGAGCACAGTCATGACCTGGAAGGACAGCATGGCACACTGGCACTTCTGCCAAGCAAGTTTCCCCCAGGTACTTTTTTCCCACTGAAGATTTTCTGCATATTGGGAAAATGTGATAAATAAGACACAAGGGAACTAATTAAGAAATAATAAAGAATGTTTGTCTTCTTCAGCTTTCCAGTATCTTGCATAATCACTGCAATTTCAGTAATAAGGCACACAGAGATGACAACAATTTGAACCACCTCCTGTTTGAAACAAAATTAACTATGATATTGTGTGTCTTTGTTGTTTTAGACTATCATCTTTTACAGTTCTCCAGACAGTCTTTAAATAGACAAGTTATAAGGGAAATGTAGACAATTGTCAAGAGATTATTATATTGAGAGAGATTTTCTAATTTTATAAAACCCAGTGTTGTGTTTCCTCGAGAATTGTAAGTGCTGCATAATTAATAAGTGGTGTCATGTTTGACCTGGATAGTTTCACTAAGCACAAGTGATGCTTGCAGTAGTTTGTTATAGGCAGTGATGAAAATTTAATAGCTGAGATCTCATGTACTGTTCGGGAGAAAAATATTGCAGAGTAAACCAGGAGTGTATGACATGGATAAACTGACAAATAAGATAGTGACAGTTAGAACAGATAAGTTCCTGAGTAAAGCTGAAACTTACAGCCAATGGAAGAAAAATTGTAGAACAGCAAAGCAAGAAGGAAAAGGTATGGTAATGAAACTTGATAGATTTATTTATTATGGTCTGCATTGTGTGAGTCAAAGTCAAATTTATGTCTGAGTTCCTCTGGTAAACTTCTTATTGTTATAAGGAAAATTGTATGCTGTTGGTGCTTTGAGCCTGAATGTGAAGCTGCATTGCAGAGCCTTGGATTCATTTCCCAGTGTGGAGAATGTTTTAAGTAGATGAAATTGTTGTCTACTGCAGTTTTGAAGGAAGAAGAAATTTAAAGAGCCTTAAAACTGGACTGTTGTTTCAGTTAAAATATAGAGTAGGCGTTTTCACTAAGTGCATGGTTTGGGCACTGCATGGAAAAAAGGCTGTTGTGGAGTCAGATATTTAATGTCAGCCATTTTGATCAGCTCTATCATTTTTTCTAGTTTGAACACACATGAGATTTGACAGGAGTACATAGTGTAAAGGAATACAATCATTTACTCTAAATAACTGGTCTCTTGGTTTCTGTAGAATTATTGATGGAGCATCTGCAAGAAATTAGAATCCTGAGACAACGTTTAGAATACTCTATAAAAACTAACGAGAGACTGAGGAAGCAGCTAGAGAGACAAGTAACAGACAAGGAATTAGATCAAGGTAAGAATTTATTTCATGACAAATTAAACTCACCTTTCCTGCTTAAAGCCTGAGGGATCAAATGCTGCTGGAAATGCTTTCTGTGCTTTTTTGAATAAACTCCACCCCTTTACAGCTGGAAAATGATGTGCTTTTCTCAGTGCTGCTGCATCTTGAGCTCCATCAGCAGGCACAGCTTTTCTGTACTAGCTGGAGAATAGTATAAATACAGATCTAATGTGCCTCTTCCTTGAGTCCATTGCTTCAAGTGTATCCAGTACTGATGCACAAATCTTGTGTGGGATACGGGTGCACCACACACCCTCAAGCCTACAGTTGCATATCTTGCTAAGAGAACAGGACTAGTAGGTGGTTCTGTGACATTTGATGATGCTGTGGTTGAATTTTAAACAGAGAATTGAAAGATCCTTCTAGTTCTGTTATCAGCAAACACCCTGCTTTTTTGTTTGTTTGTTGCCTTTGGGATATCATCAGTGTTGTAATGATCTTGGATTTTTAGGATGTCATCCTCTTAATTCTCTGCCATGTCCAGATAGGGACAGTTGCAGGAGAGGAAGCCCATTTTATCAAGATTACTTTGGTCAGGCCTGGGCCCAATATGAGTATAGGAGGAGATGCTTTGCTCTGAATGACATTGCTGTCATTGATCCAGAGTAGGATTTTCGTGGAATTAGCTTTCCTATGCCTACTCCTTGTATACCTGGGATGGTCAGTACAGCACCACTGCCAACAGGACTGTTGGAGATGCCTTCTCTGCAATTTTTTGACAGCTTTAAAGCCAGTTTGTGTTTACATACAGGGACAAAATATCTCTAAGACAGAGCCTAGGCCGTGTTGTTCAGCTTGTCATTTGAACTGATGAGTGTGATAAATGTGTTCTCCACAAAATGACATTGTGAGTTTTTAATGAGAAATACCTGACAGAAACTGATGGAAATATTAACATTGAGTTGGTTTCATTCCAGACTCTAATATATAGCAGTGGATGAAAAATACTAAAAATAGGTATGCAAATTCAGTCACTGCTCTGTGTTGCTTGTGTTCAGCATCTTTGAAAGCTGAGGTCTGGAGTGTGTTTAAAACTTTTGTCAAAAAGGTATCTGGGCTTTCACTAAGGATGCTTCTGTAGCACCTTTGCAAGCATGCCATCCCACCACACTTTCTTACACTTTACTCTGTTCTGGCTCTCCTTCCCACATTTCCCCCCATAGGACAGTTGATTAATATGCAATATTACTCAGACTGGAAGTAGGCAATAAATACACACAAGCTTTCCTTTTACTCAGTTTCACTAATATTGACTTTAGATTCATTATGTTTTACATCATCCCCATGATCCATTTCTGTTGTTGTTTAAATGGAGACTACCTGCAAATGGCAATTTGCCTTCAGGAATAATTTACACTGACGGAGAGGTGTATAAAAAGCATCCATTTCATTCATGAAGTATTTACACTGCTGGAAAGGCATACTGTTCTCGTGAAATAACCACACTGAAACACTTCCAACTCTTTTACAGCTTCATAAAGATTCTGGCAAGGGCATCCATTAATGCAGTGAAAGTATATTTTCTTTATAAACTGTCTTAGGCATTCCATCTGTCTTCTAGTTGCCTTAGTCCATCTACCAATGGAAAAGAAAGAAAAAAAGTAACTACCTGTTAGAACAACTACTTTTTGTTCCTGTATTCTTGCAGTGCTTCTTGTTTCTCTCTCTTTTGAAGATCTCTTTCATGTTATCAGATATGTATATTCTTTCTTCTAGTAACAGTGCTACTTTTTTGGTAATAGATGGGCTTTTTTTGACTTTTCACTGTAAAAAGAAGATCCTAAGTGAAGTTGAAGCAGATTTTAGCTTTGAGACATAATTAAAATCAATTTTTTTTTCCTTTTAATTTCATATCCTTATTTTTTTCCTTTAAAAGCCAAAACTAAACTGTAACACATTTAGTTGTTGATGAGAGCCTGTGAAATTATTGTGAAATTGAGTTGTTTGTTCAATCAAAGTTAATGCACAGAATTGTTCTTGACTGATAAATAGTATATGAATGTATATACACACATCTGCCCACTTTTTGCCATGCTATTTTTAATATTTCTCTAAGTATTTAAATGCCTCTGGGCTTCTAGTATTCTATAAATGACTCAAGTGCTGATAATGACTACATCGTTACTGTAAAGCTGAGGTTTGCAGTGCAAGTAGAACTAAAATAATTGCTTCAATCATTTCAAATGTTAGGCTTCAAAATAAAATCAAAGGTTTAATTTTGAGTTTCCTAGGTTTCAAATGTCATTAACAGCAGTTAACATTAAAAGAGGTTTTTATTAGCTTTTTTTTAACCCATAAGTAACTAGTGTATCTACTCAGCCTTAGCCTCAGCATACCTTCATTTTGCTTTACCTGGGGATGAGTATTTCCTTCCTCTGTGGTAATTTTCAGTAGTGGCTGTCTTTCAGTCAGTGTTTCCTTTGAAACCTTCGAGGTACACTTCCTTAGCACTCACTTTTTCAGTACAACACATAATGAAAACTCAAGTGTATTGCAATTGTAGGCCCTGATGCTCCACTTTATTCTGGTTAGATGGACTTCTGCATCTATGGAGAGCATAATTGATGTCAGCAGGGCTCTGCACAGAAGTGGAAGTCTCAGTAGTGGGTCAAATTGCAGGATTGTGGCCTTATTACCATGGGCTCTACATTATCCCTTATTATGTAAGATAACTAACAGTGATATTCTAAAGCCTTTCAGTAGAACTGCGTTAGCATAACTTTTCAAATGGGTTAAATTGGGTGATGGGCAATAAATTAAATTAGAATCAAGTTGAGACCATCAAGCCTTGCCACTTCAAGTTGAATTGCTTTGTTAAAATCTGAAAGGAAAAAGCCTTTTGAGTTCACATAGCTACCTTAACTCTTTAACATATGGATAGTAAAATGCCATTAGTGCCAGGCTTCTAGAGCCTTTGAGTCTTTCAGTAACGACAAGAGGTGCATATCATGGCACACTACATCCCAGTTAGGTAGTGGGTAAAAGCTTCAATTGGGATTACAATAAAATGAGATTACTCAGAGGAAGTGCAGCACATCAAATTGAATTGAACTGCCAGAGCTGAAAGGCATCCTCTTCGTACATTCAGATAATTTTTTTGCCAGCTGGTTATTTCTTTATTAACTGAATAGTTGACACTCATGTAGTTATCTCAAGCTTTAAAGTGTAGGAGATACTGGAATGACCAATCAACTGAGAAATACTTTCAATAGTAACGTTAATTCTGGTGGGTCCTGAAGTGGTTATAAAGGGCAATAACAGTTACTTGACTTACGTTTCAGAGACAACCACCTTGAGAGTGGAAAGTGGCACTTTTCAGCCTGTACTGTAACATTACACATCATTGTGGGATGAGTAGCATAAACACAGTACATTATGAGGATTACCAAGGCTGGAATTCCACTGATGAATAGATGATGTAACGCTTACATTCATGTGTCTAGCACAGTAAGAGCCTCAGAGTAGCAGTCATCACCCTTAAGTTTCTAGAATTAGGTATCTAAGTCTGTGCTGGTTACCCAGAGCTTATCATGGAAGCACTGGAGAGAAGTACACCTCTTCAGAGGACAGAGCACCTCATCCAGAGAGGTGTGTTGAGGATGCATTAGATGAGTTGCTGTCTGAGGTGCCTTTTTCTATCTGTGACTAATGATGCTTGATCAACACTGGCTCAGACATCTAAACTCTAGATACAGGAATTTAAGAGGGATGAGTCTTTATTCCTTTGATCATAAGTGGGTTCTCAGTTTGTAATCAGAGGCAAAGACTGTAACTCCATCCTTATGCTCTGGACTGGCTTGGTAACAAACCAAACTATTTACATTGCTTCCTGTGTTAACCACCGTGGATGAGTTGGTAGAGTCTAATGCTCCTCTGCACTGGTGTCATTACACACAAGAGAGTATGAACAGAGCAAGACTGAAATTTATGGTAAACTTTCCTACAGTTTGCATTATTTTCAAAGAAAGCAATGTCACAAATACAAATACACTGCATTTTGTCCTGTGGAAATATTAGCTGATAGGTAAAAGACAGCCAGGGATAATTTTGCAATTTTGATAATGGCTGCCCAGCAATGAAAGGCACTTGTGATGCAGGGCTTTGGATTACTTGGCATTAACCTGAACTGCCTTTTAGTCTGTAGGGATAACCTTCAGAAAATATAGGGGAGAAATATCTTTCATAATATGTTTTTCTGCAATTTTAAAAATTGTTCTTGTCTGGAAAGTTTAATCTTTAATGACCTAGAGATGACTCATAAATCATCTTTTATGTATATATTTATAGGTTCTGCAAACATTTTTATCCATGGCTCACAGCAGCATAATTCCCTGACTTCTGAAATACATTTCCTGAGGAAGCAAAATCAAGTTCTGAATGCAATGCTAGCAAAAGGATCCAGAGGTAAAAATGTGAAACCCTGCTTTACAGGAGGAGATTGCAACTCATTCCAGATTAGAAAACAATCAAATATTAACAGTCCATTCATTAAACTGACAACCATTCTTCCCACCCCTGGAATTCCATGCTCAACCAGAAGCATTCAAACTGGGGTTAACAGCAATAGAGGAGTAGCAGAAATGCTCCTTCTTTCTATTACCCATTTGACACTCACTTTCATTTCTTCAGGCTTCTTTTTGCATTCTTTTCTTTTTATATCTTTTTTTCCTCTTCCCTCTGTGCTTTTTATTACCATTTTCTTGCTCCTTTTTCCTCATGCTTCCATTCTGAAGCCTTCTTAAAGAAAAACAAAAGCAAGCCATGGAACAGCATTATTGCTAAAAATGAAAGATTTGGTACAGAGGAATTGCAAAGGGAAGCAAACTAATTACACTTAGGGTCTGAAATCTGCTACAGAGGCTTGACTGGACAGGCCAAGTCATTGTTTTAGAAATATTGCAGAAGAGAACAGAACTTAGGGAATCTATTTTGGAAGTATTTGTAATCACTGAGATTAAATGTTTCTCATTTTCACATGTGTGAAAAGAAACTGTTAAAGACTTCCCTCTTCTTTTCCCCGAAGGAAACCAACAACTCGCCAAGTAGGTTCTTAAATGCAGCTTAAGCCATAATTAGATTGTGAGTCTCCATATTTTCAGACTGTTTGGAAGAAGCACCAATGCTTCTACACAGTCATGAATTCTCTCATCTGTTTTGGTGCATCTTGTTATCAGTTTGTTCAAGTTCTACTTTTTAAATTAATCCATACTCGCATTTGTTTGTTTTCACGGTTGACAACATGGTCTGATAGTATCACGGCTGCTTTTGTATAAGAACCATGATGAATTGAGCTTTAAACTCTTGTCTTTTAAAATAATGTCATTATCTCTGGAGTTTGTTAGATGCTTTTCCTTTTATTCCTGAATGAAATAAAGAAAAGCCTCTCAGATACCTCCTGCATGTTTCTGTCTGTAGTCTTGGCTTAGCCCTTCAGTACTGAAGAGCTGGTGATGCACATTTTTAACAGCACATGGAGGATTACCATTTTCATATGTTTTCAGCATGACTACCGAAGATAAGAGGATGATTTTCTAACTGTTGGGAGATGTAATGATTCCTCCCTGCTGTTTCTTTGCCTCCTGTTTTTCCAATGCCAAATGTACAGTCACAAAAAACTTGGGTCCTCATAAGCCTCTCTGATTGCAGCTGTCTCAAAATGCTGTTACCCCTCTCAGCAATTCTTTGTCACAGAACCAGTCTGGGGACACAGCTTGTGCCAAGGAAAGGAGGACTGATACAATACATCCAGCAGATGAATAGGATTGGGAAGGAGGGGACAGAGGGATTTCTGTGAGACAAAGAGGAATGTGGGTGTGACAGACCCTAGAACAATCCTCTGAGTTTTTTTCTTCCTAAGGAGAAGTCACATCCATTATTTTGTGAAGACTACCATCCTGCTGGGACTAGTTATTGAATACTGCCCTTCGTACCAAATTCCAAAGAGGTATTGGGGGAATTTGGCATATAAAGCTGCACAGAGGTTTTTACTGAGCGTTTGTGAGTCCTGGGGGTTAAATGTTTCGCACTACAGAAAATGCATCTAGCAAAAATCATTAGAAAATTGAAATCCTGAAATCCTAAACTTGCAAGAGCAGCTGTTATTTTCTGACAGTCTCTGGAAAAGCTGATTTTGTTAAAAGCATAGCTTTAGTGGGTTGTGTTGCAGATATCTCATGTTTCTTCTCGTTTCAGATAAACAAAAGGAAAATGAGAAGTTAAGAGAATCTCTTTCTAAAAAGAATGCAATCATTGAGCATCTTCATGAGGATTATGAACGCATCCAGAAAGAAAATGAAAGGTTGCAAAAACAAATTGACCAAAAGGAAGATGAAACCAGATATATGACCTGTCAAATCTACAGCAGTCGTAACGAATTAAACAGGTAACGATTCTGTCCCTGTCTAGAGAAGAAAACTGTCAATATGACAAGCATCTGTTTAGCATGGCCATTCCCATTGATGAGGTGCATGGATATATTCCAAAGGCAAGGGAAGAGTTACGGGGGAAAGGGAAATGGGTTTTAGATTTTGAAACAAAAGATAAGAATTTAACTTTTAACTTAGTCATTTATTGGGACTTAACAGATTGCAAACAGAAATTAATGCAAAGGAATGTCAGCTCTCTGAGAATGGGAAGTTACTGCAGTCACTCCGAACTGAGATCAAGGTTTATGAAAAGCTGGAAGAAGCCAGAAGGAAGAGGACAGGTCTGAATGCACAACTGTTTCTATACACTTAGCTCCTGCAACCTTTCCCTGTCTGAATATGATCTTGTCAAACACAGTAAGGCTAGGTCACTGTTTCTTTGTTTCTGCTTGTGTCTGCTATGCAAGGAGGAACTGACAACTTGATGATAAAATGCTGCTTTTTACTTTGGAGTGTAACTGGAAGGGTGAGGTGTGTCATGTGTTCTGACTAGGCACACTCAAGTTTCCTTTATCTTTTTAGCTAAGCTATATAAAAATATTGAAGATTCAGTGGTTCAGGCTGGATAAGTTTCATGGGGATCTTAGATATTTACTGGTCATCTAAATTCATGCTGCCACATCCTCCCAAGTATTGCTTACTCAGGTAACTTGTGCTTTCTCTTGTCTGAACACACGGGTAGTGTCTTCTCCCTAGGGCTGGGGAGAAGTGCTGGCACTGCTTTCTGAGCGAGTTGTTTAATAATTTCCTGACCGCTTTTTTGTCACCAAAGGTGAATGAGACTTACAGGAGTACTTCCTACCCCTTTTAAGGAAGCTATACCACCATGTGGCATGGTTAGGTAAAAAACTGGAACGCTGTTCATTGCTACATACCTGTGACAGGATCCAGCAAATTTCCCACTGGAAGTTCCAATAAAGTCGATTTTGTTTTTCTTGCTACTTTAAGTAATGTGCCCTGCCGTTACTGTATTTCATGTCTAGCTGCAGCAGAAGAGCTCTGTTGGCATAAGACTTTAAGCCAAAGTTGGCTCAGGAAGTATGTCTCCTAGCAGAACTACTAATGTAATGAGAGAGCAGTAGCACCCCTCCATGTGCAGCTAAGCCCCTTCCCACTGTCTGGCGGACAGTTTGATTTCAGCATCAAAGAATACATGAAAGTATGGTTTATGTACTGACCTATGAAAAGATGAACACAGCCCTTGCATTTTTCAGGTTCAGGTTGCTGGGTGATGACTATTTCCTTTTTTCTTCTGTGTATAAAATCAGACTCCCAGTTCTGCTCCATCCCTCCTCCGCACTCCCTGATTACCTGTTCCTTTTCCTTTCCCCAGACTGTTTACTAATGCACTTCAAATTTTGTACAGCCTCTTACATTCTCTTTTCATTGTATATTGTTTTTTGCTTTTGACATGAGACTTACTGGCTTTTATGGACAAAGTAAAAAACACTTTTTGGCTCTTTAAATCTTTCAAGGGTAGGAGCAATTAAGACATGCTTTTTTGTCAAACCATTATCTTAATGCTGTTTGTAGTTAATTCCTAATATTGAGGATAATGCTGGCTATAATTTACTTGCTCAGCATTCTGATAAGGGCTAATATTCTTTTAATTGTTAAAGATGTTAAGTGTTTCTTTTGCAATTGTCTCAGATCCCAGATGTGATGCATCAGACGAATTCCGAAAAGATCAGAATAATCCACTTGACTTACATGAGCTATTGACTGAAATCCAGAGTTTGCGAGTGCAGCTTGAAAGAAGCATAGAGACAAACAAGTCTTTGCATGAAAAATTAGAGGAACAGCTTTCAAAAGAAAAGAGAGAGGAAGTGGGATCAGTCTCAACTGTAAACGTCAACTATCTTTTGAAACAAGACTCCGCAGGAATGAACGGTACTGTGTCATACATGGCTCTTGTTATACTGTAGGACCTGTACCTTGCTCTTTAAAGATGCTCTTAAAGCTTTATACAACATGAACTGCAGTGTTTGGGAGCTGCCCATCAGCCTTTCAAATCCCTTTCCTGTAAGAGCTGTTAGTGCGAAATGCACACTGCACTGTCTTAGAGCCTGCAACTGTCTCTTCCTTTTCATTCATGAAAAGCATCTGCAGACAGTCTCTGGGGTGGAAGGATGCCCACATTAAATTGCCATAAATTTTGCTTACCTGAAGGTTCTTTTTACAATGCCAAGCTCTATAGTATTTGCTAAGGCTGGGTATGTGTTACTCAGGAGTGAGCGATAAGTGCACTAAATGGTCTTTGTATCAATCAGTTGTCCCCTTTTGCCCTTGAGGGATATTTTACCTGTATTTCAATCACTGTTAAGTGGTACTGTTTTAGCAAATCAGGGGAAATTTAGTGTTTACCATCAGCGTTAGATTATTGTCCCAAATATAGATGTCCAAGGGATACAGGGGGCACAGAAATGTTCTTCCTTGCTGCTAAATTACTGTGCATAGTAACAGCATGAGCCAGCAATGTGCACTCTTGGCCAAGAAGGCCAATGGCATTCTGGGGGGCATCAAGAAGTGTGTGGCCAGCAAGTTGAGGGAGGTTCTCCTCCCCCTTTACTCTGCCCTGATGAGGCCTCATCTGGAGGATGGTAATTACTAGAAGATACATGGTGTGGTACTAGAAAATTAGTTGTGTTTCCCTGCTTCCTGAGCCCAAGTGCAGCAAAAGCAAAAAAAACCGAACAGAAGTAGTGTTAGGAAGGTTTTCTAATGCTTGTTAAATTTACTGATATACTCTTCTACTGATATACTCTTCTCTGTCCCATTTATATATATAGAAACTCTTGGCAAGTGTCCTGCTGCCAGCAGAAACATTTGTGAGCTGCAGAAGCCTGGATATTGCATTTCACTGGCAAAACCAGGTATCTCCAAAAGTATCTTAAACATGTGTGCTGTCAATATCCCAGCCTTGCTCTTTAAGAGAAGTCTAATGTCCATTCATTCTACATGTAAGGATGAAAAAAATGAAACTTTTTCTGCCCCAGGTACTCACACAGCCCCTAAAGATGATTTAGACAGCACTTCACACTGCAGTAGCACCTCATCTTCCAGTACAGCGTGTATCCCTCGCCTCGTGCCCGGGCATCGGATGTGGGCAGACAAAAACGGGCGCCACGTCCTGGGCTTGATTGAGGATTATAATGCTCTAAGGAAACAGATTGCAGAAGGGCAACAGGTTCTAGCAGAAATGGAGATGTCTCTAAGAGAGGTCACTGGTACGAAACTGCAGCAGCCTGGAATAAAGGTAAACAGTGAAAACTGCTAAAGGATGGTGAATTTTACCTAGAGGTGCAAAATGTATAGGTTACAAAAGCAAGGAAATTAGGCTAATGGTGCAGCAGGCACTATTAACTGAATGACTCTGTCAAGGCACCTCAACCTTGACAGTCCAAATCTCATCTAGATGCAGGCACCTATTTGTGATTCTGGGTTAATGAGGCTACAGGTAAATTAGTTATTTCTGTTCCTTTCATAACTAATCTCACTTTTATTTGCAACTTGAAATGAGGTGAAACTACTTGCTTTTACTGTGGAAATTGGCAATTGTTACACTGGAAATGATAAAAAAGTCAAACAAACCCAAAAAACTCAGATAAAACTCCAAACTGCTTTAGAAAGGGCTTAAATGAGGGGTATGTGTCAGTAACCTAGGGATAAAAAGAATTAAGGAGATTTTCTTGTAATAAAGGCTTGGGATAAGTGCAGGAAATATGAGAGAGATAAAAGATATGTGATATACAGCTGATGAAGTTCCCCACTTGTATTCAGCCCTTAGTTACACCAGGTTACAACTGTACATTAATGATTGATGTATGCTGATGAGGGCTATTTCATATTAGGGAAGGTTTTTTCCACTTTTTGCTATCAGTTGAACACTTTAGCAATATCAGTAGCTAGTCCAGAAACTTGAATATCCCATTAATGATCAAATATTGTCTTCCAAGACATAGTGTAACATCCCTTCTGCATCACAGGTGGCACAATGATATCAAGTCACAGTGCTCTTGCTGTAGCCTTAAACGTAGTTATTCTTAAACCAATAAAATGTTTGCCTTGTGTTGAATAATGTCAATCCTTTTTCCTTTAGAATCAGGAGAACTAGTGCTCACTTAGGCTAGTTTTTTCTTATTTGTTAATTTATATTTTAAAATTAATGATAGCATATTTGGGATGTGTTTTTTGTCTTTGGGGTAAGACAAATCTTACCCCACATTTTGTATTTGAGGTAAGACAAATCTACCTACAAGCTCCAATAAAAGGGAAGGAACAATCTGTACATGGCCATGGCAGCTAGTGGGGAGCTAAGAAACTTCAACCACAGCAGGAAAGGCTTAGATCAGGCATAGAAAACAACATGCCAGTGGTAAAAATAACGAAGCACTGGAATGGAGGGTGCTCAGGGAGCCTCTTACTGGAGGCGCTTTTAAGAACACATTACGTGACTGTTTGAAAAATTAGATGTAATGCTTTCCTGCCTTGGAGTGGGAAAGTAAACTAGGTGACTAATGAAGGTCCTTTTCACCCCTGTGATTTTATGATAATATAAATGTTGTAAAAAACCATGTTCACCGCTCTTCAAAAACCAGAAGGTCTTAACTGCAGGGATAAATTGACGCTACTTATTTTTCTAGGTACAATTAGTGAAGCTATTGAAGATGCAGTCTTCAACCATTCTGAAATTCTTTTTGTGGTATCACATGTGTGCTCCCACAGTAAAATGATGTCTGAATGACATTTAAGACTCTCTGAAGTATCACATATTTTTCAAATGACCTAGTTAAGATACTGATAATGACTGGAAAAGTAATCTCCCTGTAAGTTTTTAACTTGTTGTGTTGGTGTAAAGATAAAAGCAGGAAGTTTCACAATTTGCAGTTTCCTATCAAGCTTTACATCACTGAAATTTCAAGCTATTTAGCAAATGGGATATTTTATGTGACAGGAGGATTCTAGTTAGATAACAATGCAAAATAAATATTCAAATGATATGCTGCATGGGACAGGAGCTGAGAATGCTTGACTTTCATTACCCTTCCCCCTTCTGTATCACCACTGCTTTGGTAATTCATTTGCTCCCCTTGAATTCTTTCCCTCCTTTACTTCACATTTATGCAATTTCTTCAATTTTATTTTCTCATCTGTCAGCAGAGGAAAACATTTTATGTATGTCCTGATAGTTATTTTAGCATTAAATGCAACAGTTTAAAGGGTCTGCTAAGGAAGAAACATCTATATTGCTTAAATTGATGTCTGTAATCATTTGACTTTCAAATAACATGACACAAAATGCAAATGGAGAAAGAAGAGAGTTGGCAACTATTACCAAATAGTAAATATAATCTATTATTAATCATGGCTATTGATTAGGATAAATACCCTCCCTCCCTGAAATTCTCAGATAATGCATAATTCAGCAGTCTTTGTGAACTAACAAATTAGCTTTTGTGGCACACTGTAGCTGTGTATATCATCCTAAATATGAAATCATGCCAAGTGGATTTAAACCATTAATTAAGATTACATTTTCATAATGTTTTAAGCATAAAATACAACATGTCTCTAATCCTGTGATATAGGTACCAGACCAGGCTTCACTGCTTAGCTTTTCCACACATACCCACACAGTACAGCAGATTTTAGAGGAGGCTGCACGTTTACTGAAACTTCTCTGGAGAGTTTCCCTTCCACTGAAAGCTGTACAGGGTTCTACTCATGGCACTCAGGTACTATTCTGTTTCATTTGGGGTTTGTTTGGGTTTTGGGGGTGTTTTTACCTGTTGTAACGTGTTGAGGAAGATGCACCAGTTAGGAACATGCATTTGGGGAAATCTTTTGAAAATCAAGAAGCCAGTCTCTGGCCAGATGGTTTACTTACCTTTCATGACCAAAGCTAAGGCTGGATGTGTGCTGACTTTGTATCCTGATCCTATTGTATACCAAGGTGTTTATTTACAAAACACTTGAATATAAAGATGTACTCAGGAAACCTGGGCAACAAGAAAAGGTTTGGACTCCCTGTTGCAGAACCAAGTTCAATTTCATTATGTATATACCAGTAACAACAGAAGCTCCAGCAACTTTGATGTAATCTGAGCTGCATTTTCCTTTTACGTTTTCGATGCCCAAGCTGTAAAATAGGATGCTTTTTTTTTTTTTTAGTGTGACAAAACCCTGAGACAAGTTTTATAACATTTTAACTAAAAAGGATTGCACTATGCAAATGAGTGGAAGTAAACTGAATGAGGAATGAATTATCTATGCTGTCATAATACCACCACTGAGTAATGAAACTGTTTCAAAGTCTGGCTTTAAAATAAATCTCAAGTATTTTCACTGAGGTTTTGTTGTAAGTGTTGCTTAAGGGAGACAGGATATTGCTGGAGAAGCCCCAACTTTAGGAAAGTAACCATTTTATGTAGAATTTTAATAAGATTTTTGTTGTTATTTTCTAGCATACTTAAATGTTTGAAATCACAAAAGCAGTAAGAAGGAATTCTGCTGTCTAATGTACTTCAGTGTTTCAGCTCCCTATTTAGGATGTATTGACAACTGTGTATACTTCTGTGTTTATCCTTACATGTATATTCTATCCAGACAGCTGTATATGGGCCTGGGTTGCAGTATCTGAACATACACACACACACACACAGAGGTCTTTCAGTGTGTGTGATGCATCCAGTGCTTTACTGTCACATTGGTCTAAACCTTCCTGATCTGGATCAGTTGCTTCTCAAAATCTGATTTCAGCATGTGAGGGTTCTGAGTTCCCAGAACTGCAACTAATTGGAGTCTAATAGAATCTTTTCTATTGAAAAAGATTCTAGACCAGCATCCTGAGATCTTAAGGACATTAGATTACTTCTGATGTCTTAAATGCAGTATATGAAAGAGTATCTCTTGAAGCTTGATTCTGAATGATACTGAGCTTTCCCTTCCTTCTCTTTAGCCTCACAGGAGTTGTGAGTAATCAGTTCTTCTGAAGAGCTAAATGCTAGAGGCAAATTCCAGAAGATACTGTTGTTTAACAAGTGGCACAAGAAGAAGAAATGCATAGAAACTTGAGTTTGCATGAGGATGCAGATGAGTGTTACCAGCAGACTATGTCAGGGCTACTCACAGTTCCCTTTTAAAAGATACCAAACATAACTTAGTTGAAGCTGGTGGTGAAAAGGGAACCTTAAATAATGGTAATGTCAAATAATTTTGCAATAAAACTGTCCCAGTCGTTTGTATAATGCCTTTTAGCCCTCTGATAAAGGCAGCATCAGTGATTAACAGAACACTGGAGAAGGAAGATGGAAGTTGTGAACCTGGCAGACAGGAGGTTGCTGATCCCATGGCACTGGCCTTCCTTATATTTTCTAGTTGAGGGGGGAAAAAATAAAAGGAGAGAGGAATGGAGGTTTAGAAACAGAAATAGACAGTGGTGTTAAGATATTTCTCAGAGTAGCAGAAAAACTAATTGAACTAAAAGCCAGCTAAGAATTGTGGTTGTCTCTTGGCAGATGTCATAGAATTGTATGTCTTTGGGGATGTGAATGTGGAAGGACAGGCACTCAGTGATGGTTCACTCCTTTAAGTTGTTCATACTCTGAAGAAGCTCAAGGGCTCTTGTACAAAAGTGTTCAGCAATTCACAAGGCACAAAGCACTTTTATATAATACTTTAACCTAAGATTTTCTTCTCTCACTTTAGGATGAAGGAATGAAAGCAGAAATATTTAGACTACATAAGAAACTGTCTGAGCAAGAGAAGAAGTTACACAGCACAGTGAAACGCTTGCACTCCACAAACCAGCTGAAGGAAAACATGGAGAAAGTCATCATTGACCAGCGTAAGCATATGCTTGATCACTGCTTCCTATTGTCCTTTTGCACTCTGTGGCTACCTCTAAAACTGGAGAAACAACATAATAATCATAGGCTCTCATTCTTTTGCAGCTGATTTGAGTGAGGTTTCCTTGTGCATTCTCAGAGACAAACAACTCATGAGGTTCAGACTGTACAGAACTGGTGGAGCCTCATTCAGATAGAGAGAAGTTGCCCAGTTACAAAAGGCTGCATGGAATATCATGAGAAGCAGTTCATAGCTTTACAGAGCTCATTGATACTGTGTTAATCCATGCAGCTGCCACTAATTGCTGCAGTTATTCCCTTTCAGATACAGCCATTCCCCAGGTTTTGTGTCTTCCTAACAGAGACAAAGTTTGTTGACATTGTCCTTCTCAAAATTGTGATTTTGCCCCAGTCTTGATAAACATGGAATTAGGCTTTTAGATTTGCTGAGGTGCCTGTGTGTTGTGTGTATCACACTAGATAGCTGACTACTGGAAAAAGCCAAAGCAATAGCAAAAGGGATTTGCCAATGCTCTACACTAGACTGAGTATTGCAAGAGAACAGAAGGCTCAGATCAAGGGAAACAAAAGCTTACTAGGAGTCATTTTTTAAAAGGAAAAATGAAGACATGCTGTGAAATGATGTTTTACCCTTAGCAGCCATACCTAGAAAATTATCTGGAAGCATGAAAACAAGTAGGACATGAGCTGTATTATAGCTGTGTTAAGCCAGCTGTCTGTGTGAAGAGATCCATCTCTTCTGCTTTACAGTTTAATCACTCATCAGAAGAGATTTGAATGGAGATGGTCCCTTCTCTACCCTCATGCTATGGCAATATGTGCATTGTGGGAGGGGGATTTTGTTGTCTTCTTAAAAAACCAAGTCTATCCTTACCTTCTCTTAAGAGCTGGGACTAAGTGATACATTAGTCTGTGCTGGAATGGCACTTACTGTCAGTAATTCATCTAGACTGTGAAAGGTTAAACATCATTCAAAGTTATGAAAACAACCATAATACTCTAAGTTACTCATTTAAATGTAGAGGAATAAATGTTATTTGGCTCCTGTAATTTTTATATCTGAGGTACATGTGTCTTCTGCCTGTGGATTATTCCTTTAGAGAGCATTTATGGGCTGGTTTTTGGTCACTTCTGTCAGAATTGTTGCATTAAATCATGTACAAATTACTTATATTAAGTCAAAAGTTTGGTTTTGTTCAGGTTTTAAAGAGCTCGGTTTGGGATTGTCATATAAAAATCAAAGCTGTTCTATTGTGTCTGTCCAAATAATATCCCTGGGGTAGATTTACTGGTTTAGTTTGGGTGTTTCCGAATTCCAGTGACTTCTCAGACACACTGGATATCAGTCTAAATCAACAGGGATTTTTTTACCTTTATGGCCAAAATGTTATCCCCACAGCCACTCCACTCACTTTCAGAAAGACAACAGTACATCTCCCCCTTATTTTGCTCACTCCTTTCCAGGGCATTCCACCTCATTTGCACCAGGTCCTAATAAAATGAAGCCTGCATTCTCTGAAGTCTCCTTAATGCAAAGTACTGCCTGGCTGGCAGAAGCTTTGCTGTTAGTGTCACATCCTCTAAATTCTCTTCATGTACTGAATTTAATGGTTTTGATTTAGAAAAATCTAGTTTGCCAGGTGAAATGAATTTACTAGCAGAGTTCTTTATGAGCAGGGAGCACTGTGCTACACAGAACGACCTGGGTACGATTTTCTCTAAGTTTCATTGATTATGGGAATTATGGATGTCAGGTTACCTTTGCTTTAAAGAGCAATTTCAGAAATGTTTCTGTACACAAATTCCTGACTGAGCATACAACACAACCAGTGGATCAGATGAAGCTGCTGGGTTTTGTGAGGATGGTTATGTTTGGTTTTCATGTTTCTTCCTTTCTCCTTTTGCTGGTGAGAAAGCAAAGGCATCACAGTAGGTGACCTTGCCTGCCTTTATTCTCCAAACATCCTGTTAGCTGACCATGCCATTGAGAATATTCAGGTTCCCTCTATTACCTAGTTGAGCATTTCTAAGTATATTTAGAGGTAGAGGCTGGAACATTCTTGTGGCTCAGAATCTTCTGTGTGCTTTCTCTGGCGAGAGAACTCGTTGCTTATAAACCTCATCTGAACCTCTGAACATGTAACAATGCAGTGCCAAATTGCAGTAATCTGCCAAGGGTATAATTATCTCATGACAGCTCTACCCTTGGAGTTGTTGGGTTCTTATTATTGTAATGAAAAATCTTTATTATGGCTAAATTGTTTATTTTTGAGTCCGGAATATTAAATTGGTATTTGCAAGTGGTATTTTTCAGCAGTTATGGAGCTGACACAGATTGGAGAATCACATATTTAACCTGACATTTCTAAATATCAGTTTTGTTTAGAAGCATCCCCTCCTCCCTTCACTGGTCTCACACTGTCCCCACACAGGCAAACTAGAGAAAACTTGGAAGCCTTCAGAGCAAGCCACTGACATGATTTCCCCTCAGCACACAGAGGTTGATTTGTCCTTGAACTGCTAGAGGATCTGGCTGACTTCTTTTGCCATCTGTCCTCTTCCCAGCACATTGTTCCCCACAAACTCTCCACTGCACAATTTCTGCACCCTCCCCCCCAGCCCAGACTCAATAGATCAAATTGCAGTTAGCTCTTGCATCAGTTTTCCTTAAAATTAACAAGTCTTCCTTTGATGACTTAGATCAAGGGAGCCAGGTCATCAGTATCAGACGTTAAATGTAGTGATGAGCTCTGTGTGTTTTCACATGTCTTGTTTTTGGTATGGTAGAAAAGCTTTACAACCAAGTCCCTGATGTTTAGATTTGAAAAGGAGATGATGTGCTAGATGGAACATGGGCCAGGAGTAGGATGTGGCCTTCAGGTGATGACACTGCTTGGGGTCAGCCCTGTGGTCCTGGGTAACTCCTGCTGCTCTTCCCCTACTTCTGTCTGCTTTGGGCAGCATTAGTCCTTACCCTGTGCTTTGACATGAGCCTGAGCTGCTGAGGAGGGCTTGAGAGGGAGGAACAGTTCTGGGTTTGGTAAGCAGGCTGAAGTGGTGTCAGGGGGCTGCTTGTTGCTCGTCGTGTAGCTACGAGTTGGTCTATTATTTAGTATTTGCTCATAAGAGTTCAATCCAGGGAATACAGAAAGACACTGCAGTGTTTTAATCTCCTCTTTCTTTCCAGTGGTTTTAACTCATGATGTCTTGAAGAAGGCTAGAGGAAACCTGGAAGTAAGTAAAGTTTTTGCTTTCGTTTAGTTCCTTGGGCTACAGTTGTTAGAAAGTTGCATTGCTGCCTCGGTGGCATTTAGCTGAATTAGTCTGATTTGCTCTTTGGTTTGCTACCTAATCAGCTCTGGGTGACAGCAATTCAGTAGCATAAATATTCTGCCATGTTTGATGTTTGAATTAGAGTTTTATGAGTGATCACATAAGCAACTAAACCTTCTCTTTTCTGATGCTTTCCCTAGATTAATATTCTTGTCTGTCATCTAATTCCAATATATTTCCAGCAGATCACAGTCCAATAACCTGTCTGCTGAATAAGGTCACAAAAAACACCCTTATTTAAAGCTTTTCTATGTGTTAATAACTGGTGGTGCTTTTTTTTTCAATATAGACCCAGCAGGCAGAGCCTTTGCAAACAGCCATTTGCTAATGCAGTGGATTTAAATTAGATTGAGTGTTTAAGTAATCACTGTTAGGATTTGATTTCTCCCAGAAGGTTCAGACTTCGCTCCTCAAAGGATATCATACACTTCTTGTCTCCAAAATCTCATCCTTCTCCTCACACCACTCCCTTCTGAATACCTGTGCTTTTCCCATCCCTTCCTTAAATGTTCCTCTAACCTTTGCCAGGAGTGTCTCCTCCCCTACCCTCAGCAGCAGCACTGGGAACACGGCCCCGTGCAGTGGCTGTGCTGATGCCTCAGAGCTACCTGAGTCACACAGTGATGATGTAAAACACCCTTTCACAGAATCACAGCACCTCAAGGGCTGGAAGGGACCTTGAAAGATCATATACTCCAACTCCCCTGCCAGAGCAGGACCATCTAGAGTAGGGCACACAGGAACTCATCCAGCTGGGTTGGAATGTCTCCAGAGAAGGAGACTCCACAGCCCATCTGGGCAGCTTGTTCCAGTGCTCCCTCACCTCAACAGGGAACAAATTCTTCCTTGTGTTTCTCTGGAACCTCTTCTGTTCCAGCTTGTCCCCGTTGCCCCTTGTCCTGTCATTGGACATCACTGAGCACAGCCTGGCTCCAGCCTCCTCACACCCTTAAACATTAGTAAGATCACCCCTCAGTCTCCTCCAAGCTGAAGAGCCCCAACTCCCTCAGCCTTTCATCAGAAGGGAGATGCTCCACTCCATCATCTTTGTTTCTACTTACAGGAGTCATCTCAACACACCCTCTACCTTTTCCTCCTGACTGTCCCTCCCATCCTGCCAAGGTGGGGAGGAGTGTTCACTGTGTAGTTTGGTTGTTGTCAGCTGACTTGAAACCATGACAAAGTACTATAAATAGTAATAGCTATTCCTTTTCTAACCAGGTCCCAGCAGCTGAGAATCAAAAATCGCCTTCCTATACCAGCAAAAAAAGGATTCTCTGAAGGAGGAAATTCCAGTAGCAAAGACTGGTCCTGGGAGTGTTGTTTGCTTCTTAATGCCTTACTATTTATTAATGTAAAAAAATGTTTGTTCAGCTCTTTTAATGGAATCAGCCTTTGACAAAAAAAAGAAAAACAGATAAAAAAAGACAACTTTTGGTAAATAACTTATTTAACACTGTCTGTAATGTAAAAGGTGGTTTTTAATATTTATTACAGAAGCAAGGTACTGCAGCTATTGAAGAAAAATCCACATTTTCTTAAAAGTTGGCTATTTGCAGTTTTATATTTGTACTTACTAAGCTGTTTGTTGTTATAGTCAAAGAGGTCCTGAAATAATCCAAGGATGTGACCCACCTTCCACGCTGCTTCTCTGCTGCTGAAAGGAGGCAGGTTAAAAAAAAAAGGAATATAATTCTGGAGCAAGGTGAGAAATGTTCAGGATTTTAAACACATTTTAAACACATCTGGAAGGTTCTTCTGGATGCTGAGCTTTCTTCTTACCCTATTAGGAACGTAGATTGATGCTGGGTCTGAAAATGTTACTTGGAATCAGGCCATTAAAATGAAAAATAATCACAAATGTGTTTGTGTTGTGTAGTTTGGAACATCAGGAATTGAGCACTTCCTCAACAAAGGCAGCGCATTGGAGTGTTCCTTTCTTGAGTTCAACCAAAATGGGGCCCTTGTTGTCATTGTGTGTGAGGTGGGGAGAACTGCTTGGGGTGCAGTTGGACACTCGCTTTCAAGAAGCTGTAATCGAAGGGCACAGAGCGCTGCTCTCCCCTCTCACAGATCTGCACAGAGGCCACGAGGGACACAGCCAGATAGTTTTGAAATGCATTTTTCTGCTAAAAACTCTGAAAACTGTTTCTTAAATCACAGAATCACAGAATTATTTCAATTGGAAAAGCCCTTTAAGCTCCTGGAGTCAAGCCCACCACTACCCCATGGCCCTCGGTACCTCAGCTCCATGGCTTTGGGATCCTTCCAGGGCTGGGCACTCCCCCAGCTCCCTGGGCAGCCTGGCACAGGGGCTGACACCCCTCTCAGGGAAACAGTTCTGCCTCAGCTTCAATCTCAACCTACCGTGGGGCAACTTGAGGCTGTTTCCTCTTGTCCTGTCACCCGTTACTGGGGAGAAGAGATTTGACTCCCACCCACTCCAGCCTCCTGTCAGTTACAGAGAGTGCTCCTGTCTCCCCTCAGCCTCTTCCAGACTGAACACCCCCATTCCCTCAGGTGCTCCCCATCACACTTGTGCTCCAGACCCTTCCCTAGCTCCAGTGCCTGTCTCTGGCCCCACTTCAGGACCTCAGTCTCCCTCTGGCAGTGAGGGGCCCATAACACAGCACTGGAGGTGCAGCCTCACTAGTGCCCAGTACAGAGGGACAATCCCTGCCCTGCTCCTGCTGGCCACACTATTTCTCATACAAGCCAGGATGTCATTGGCTTTCTTGGCCACCTGGGCACACTGCTGCCTCATGTTCAGATGCTGTTGATCAGCACCCCCAGATACTTTTCCAATGAACAGCTTTCCAGCCACACATCAGCCCCTGGCATTGCATGGGGTTGTTTTCTTTTACTGTGGGTTTTTATCTCCCACACTGCTACATACAACAGTGATATTTTGGGAAGACCAGCTGCATAAAATGTGCATAGTTGTGCCCTCCTGTCCTCCACTCATCCTTTTCAGTCTTGCCCTTGGTTCCAAGCAGAACTGGATACCTGTAAGTGAGGTGGAGTCTCTCATATTCCCTGCCCCCACATTCCCACTGTCCATGGGGGCTTTTATTAAAGAGTAAGAAGGTCAATCTGTGCACTTTCAAGGTCCCTGGTATGACCTGCTTCCTGCACTATCCCTGCAAGGGGCCAGCTCTGAAGGACAAAAACAGATTCTGTGGGAGGTCCCACAGCCTTCCTGGAGGTGTCATGCTCAGAGAAGTGTTACATGCCTTGGACATCCCAACTTACAGCCCTTACCTGCATTGGCTTGGACCTCCATCTGGAGTAATGGCTGCTGAGCACTTGCACCTGTAGTCCATGGTGGGAGAGAAGAGACACGTCACTGTCTTTAGCTGACACATTCCTCTGGGTTAGAGAAAAGATGCCAGAAAAAAAGGGAAAACTGAAGGATAAACTTTGCAAATGGAACAAGGGGGAGGTAAGGGAAGAGCATGCAGTTCAACTTGTTCTTCAGTCTCTTCACATATTATTGTCCTCGCAGCTCACTAAAAACGTCAAGTTAATTTTACTAAGTAGCTAAATTATAGACACTCAGATGTAATCAGGATCTGCTATACATTCCAACTCTCCAAATTAATCACCCTACGTTGCTGAGTTATAACACCTGAAGGAAACAGCTGTACATCTATATATAGCACACCCATGTCTCCTGGTCTTCTCGCAGCTTTTTTATTCCGTCCACACCATCTGCACTTAGAAATAAATAAATAAAGGAAGAAAATGTTTCCCTTTCCCGAGATGATTGGCTGCTTCCTTCTTAATGGTCCCTGCTGTGCCCTCTCTGAGCTCTTCTCCTGACCCCTCTTTTCCTTCTGATCAGCTCTGATTGCTGCATCCAGTTCACAGCAGAGCGTTGTGCTGGGCAGGTCAAAGGGACACATTTGGGTAAGTGGAGGGGGGGGGGTGGGGAAATGTATATCATTACCTCTTTAAAAACAGATGATCCTGCATGATCAAAGTATTTCATCTTAATGGGAAGTGCTGCTTAAACACACACAATTTACTGGGCTGGTTTAAAAATAATTACCAAAAAAAAAAGGGGGGAAAAAAAAGCTTCCCAGCTGGAGGAGTGCAGAAGACAAAGCTGCTGGAGTGTTCAGCTTTGTTCCCAATCAACTCAATTACATTTCCCTTTAAAAATAATGATGCAGGAATAAAAGAAGCAGCATAAGCAAATGGAATTCAAGGAGGGGCTCATTGGTTTAGTGAGTTCCTGCACACACTTTCATTATAGGTGCAAGGTGATTTGAAGCATGACAGTCATTCAGGAATGAGCCTTTCAGTAGGTAAGGGGAGACCTGTGGGTCTGCTCTGACCTTGAACCTCTCTTTGCTCTTTTCCTGCAGGCAGGAAACAGGCTGTGGGCTGTCAGAGAGGGTGCTGCCAGCCAGGTGAGGTTCAGGGGGGAAAAAAAAGAATGACTAAAAGCTTTTTCCTTCTCTTTAAGGCCCCTTACAACATCTGGGCTGCCCAATGGGCTGTGGAGTCTCCTCTGGAGACATTCAAACCCACCTGGATGAGATCCTGTGTGACCTACTCTAGGTGGTCCTGCTCTGGCAGTGGGGTTGCACTGGATGAGCTTTCCAGGTCCCTTCCAGCCCTTGAGATTCTGTGTAACACGTGCAGCTACACAGGAGCACTGAATAAAGGAAACAGTGCATGACAGCCAGCCAGCAGTACCTGGTGCTGCCGGCCCTGAGCCATCCCTTGGGGCAGCACGGCTGGGAGGCCACGCTCACAGCTCCAGAACAATGTTGTAATTACCTGTGCCAAAGAGAACAAATAGAAATAATCTTACAAAAAGAAATCACACTTGGTTGTATTAAAAATAAATCAATGCTAATGTGTTCAGGCCTTTCAAACCAAAAGCACAGCAGCTCCAGTGGGGTTTAATCTCAGCAAAAGCTGCCGGTTGCATTGGGATGAGGGAGCTGGCAAGACCTCGGGGATGGTGTCTGGGAGATGTGGCCTGGCAGGGCTCTGGGGAGGGGGACAGAATGATGGAAGGGACAGGGCAAAGCACTTGTGACCAGCCTGGTTCTGCAATGCCAGGCAGAAGGGAATGAGCCCTCCTTACATTTGGAGTTTATCTTAAACCCAGCTGGATGAGTTCCTGTGTGCCCTGCTCTAGGTGGTGCTGCTCTGGTATTGGGGTTGCACTGGATGAGCTTTCCAGGTCCCTTCCAACCCTTGAGAGTCTGTGATTCTGTGAACTCAATGAAAAGCAGTCAGTGCTTCCAAAGGCAGCAGAAATGACAGTATGCAAAGAAAAATCTAGAAAGCAAGCAGCAACACTCTTCAGACTTTTGCCCATCCTGTCAGTGGAGACAGGAGTGAGCAAGTGGCTTCTGGTGGTTCTTTGTTCCCAGCCTGGCCAAAACCAAAACCATGACACCCATCTCCACCTCTGCTCCCCAGGTCTGTTTTTGAGCCTTTCTGTGGAAGCCACTAGATGGCAAAAGCAAGTTGTGCTGACAGAGACATGGGAAAGTGGCTTGGGGAGCTGGACAAAGCTCTGCAGAGCCCAACATGTCCCTGCAGCTGCAAATATTCTGGCACAAAGCTGCTGCTCTAAGTTTGTGCTCCTGCCCATCTCATACATCTCCTGGCTGCAGGAAACTGAAATAAATCCAAATACACCTTGCTAGGTCAGGCTTGGCCTCGTTACTGTGAATGACATTAGGAAGATGAGATTTGGAGGCAGGGCTTACTGTGTTTTTATTACTCAAAGGAAAAAAGCCACCACAATCCTAAAAGGTCTTTAAAATGTGCCCAAACCACAGGATCTTAAGGATTGGAAGGGACCTTGAAAGATCATCTAGTCCATTGAGCCAGAATGATCCAGAAGCTGCTGGTGTTATCATCAAGGTGCAACTATCAGCATGTTTAGTGCTTGCTGAAGTTTTGGTGCTGCCCTTTGTGGTACCTCTCCCCTCAAGGCAAACTCTCTCCTCTCTGACCCCCTCAGCAGGCTTTGTCTTCCAGAGCAGAAAGTGCTCATGGCTGCCCCATCCTGCAGGCAGCCCAGCCTCAAAACTCACCTCTGCTCCAACAGTAACCCATCTGGGGTGAAGAACCAATGCCCTCGCCCTCCTCCAGGGTGGAGCAAAGGTAATCCAAACCCTGTCTTCTCCTAAAATGCTATTTTTCTCAACCATGGAGTTTGACACAACCCAGAGGTCAGGATCTGAGTTTCACCCAGTGCACTGTGCTGGAGGGAAGTGCTCTTGGAGCAGGGCAGGGAGGCTGCTGCCTCTCCTGCAGTGAATAACCCAGATTTAGCAGAGGGCAAAGTGTGCATGCACAAGGAAGAAGTGTGGTCACTTACTTTATACCTTTTTGCAGAGGGAAAGGCAGCCAGGAATCACCTCACAGGGAGGAGAGGCTGCATCCTCCAGCTTCTCCAGGTTGCAAAGCAACTGGTAACAGTGGGGGAAGCCAAGGCTGCTCCTGGGCTGGTGACACCAAGGAAACAAGAAAGACTTTAAGACACTTTAGAGGCCCCTTCCCACCTTTCTGTCTTGCTTCTTACTATCCCCCCATGTATAAAAACCTGTATTTTGCACAGCTTCCCCCTTTTTCCAGAGCAAAAAGCTTCCAGCGTCAGCCCAGAGTTACAACAGCTCTTCACAAAGCAGCAAATTGAAAGAGATAAATAAACCAGCAAGTAACCCACGTTCCTGCCTGTCTAGCCAAGAAGTGACTCCCCTAACCCATTCCCAACCACACAAAACCCAGCCCTCAGACACTTCCACCAGCAGCTCTAGACTCTCCCTCTCCATCCAGGGGCCACAGGACCTGCTGCTGCCCCTGCCCCCTCCTATGCTCAGACCTTCTGCTCCACACTCAGCAACCACATTGTGTTTATCTTTAATTTTCGAATTGACTTCTCTTAAGAAAAGCTCCACATGCCTATTTTTTTGGTTTTTCACATGTTTTTCTTGTAATTTCTCTAGAAAGAGCCTTGTAACAATATTTCCCCCCCAGCTTCCCCCCAGCCCCGCTGGAGGAATCTGCCTGGGTAATTGGTGGAAGCTGGTTGCTGGGCTATGCATTATGCATGAGATGCAATCTTTATTTTTGCACTTCACTGTGTGCATTCTGAAGCAGGGATGGCAGCTCGTGTCTGCATGCAAAAGGAACATTAGCAGCTCAAAACAGGGGGAAAAAAAGGAGGGAGAAAAAAAGAAAATGCCCGTTTATTTAAAGGAAGGGAAAAAATATCAAAACCAACCCCTCCAGTCTTTCAAGCTGTTCTAGTTGGGATTGCTCAGAGCAGCTAAATAGCAAGAGCAGTCAAGTTGTTCCTACTTGGAATCCGCTGTTGAATAAACTGTTCAGTGTGACTCGGGAGGCAGTGTAGATGTGAGCCCCAGGAGCTCACCCTGCAACAGCACCAAATGCACCCCCTCCCTGGAGGAGGCTCATTCCCTCCATCCCTCCTGGTATCTGTACACACAGAATCTATCATAGAATCACAGACTCTCAAGGGCTGGAAGGGACGTGGAAAGCTCATCCAGTGCAACCCCCCTGTCAGAGCAGCACCACCTAGAGCAGGGCACACAGGGACTCATCCAGCTGGGTTGGAATGTCTCCAGAGGAGACTCCACAGCCCATTGGGCAGCCCCTGCCAGTGCTCCCTCACCTCAACAGGGAAGAAGTTTTTCCTTGTTTTTCTCTGGAACCTCTTCTGTTCCAGCTTGTACCCATTGCCTCTTGTCCTGTCATTGGCCATCACTGAGCACAGCCTGGCTCCATCCTCCTCAAACCCACCCCTGATGTATTTGTAAACATGAATGAGGTCACCCTTCAGTCTCCTCTTCTCCAAGCTAAAGAGCCCCAGCTCCCTCAGCCTTTCATCAGAAGGGAGATGCTCCACTCCATCATCTTTGTGGCCCTGTGCTGAACTCTCTCCACACAATGCATGCACATTGCATTTTTGAGGCTTTATTTGCTGCTGGAGAGATATAAAGCCTGTATTAGCCACTTCTGTTCACACATTTTGTGCTGAAGCAGCTTTCAGAGCATGTCATAGGGCCAAACTCCAAAGGCCACATTCCCCAAGGCTTTGAGCCTTATTAATCCGCCTCTCCCCCAACACTCACCCTTGACTTCCTCCTGCCCAAGGGCTGGATGCCTGACTCCTTGGCTGGTTACACTGGGAGCAGATGGCTTCTATGCAGTGAGGATATGGCAGGAGCTGGTGACACTGGAAGGTGAAATGTCTAAAGATAGGTGTCAAAAGCCTTTGGGTTAAATGCACAAAGCAGAACCACACAAAAAAATGATGCAAATACTTCACAGGCCATCAAACCACCCCCAGCCCCCTGCCCCACTCCATTTCATGCTTAGGAGTCATCTACTATTATTTTAGAGCAGTAAGATGTGTAGCTCATCTTAAAGTCTACTTAAAATCCAGCTATGACACCCATGTCCTCAGCACTCTGCTGCAGGGCAGCTCTCAGTATCTCCATCACCTATGCAGAAGCCAGGATGGGCAGGGGACTTCTCCTCCAGCCCCCCCAAGATGGGCTTTGGCCACCACTGGGTAACTCTGTCCCAGGGGAAGGGCCAAACCTCCTCCTCTGGCAACTGGAGGAGCAAACCTGGGACAAGAAACCAGGTCTGTTAATCCCAAGAGCATGAGGAGTGGAGAAGAATCAGAAAGTAGCCCCTTGGAAAGAATAAAAGGGAAAAAAAACCACCCAAAAGTCATTGAAGGAATAAAAGGGAGAGAAAGAAGACACATGGAAAGGAAAAATGAACAGGCTAAACTGGGGACTGAGATATAAGGCCAATTATTTTTGATTCTTTGGCTTAAGGGCTAATTTATTACAGCAGTAAATCACACTTAGGATAGGTAATACAGCAGCCAGAGCCTGGATGTTATTTAGACAGCATAATCATGGTATTAATGCCCAGAAAAGTGGAAAACTTTAACTGCCTACAGGCCATGTTTCATTCTTTAAGGTCTCCCCTCCTGCTCAGCACAAAGAAATATTGCACTTTCCCAGAGCCATGGGGCTTGTGTGGGAGCAGAAAGGTTTTGTGGAAAGGCAGAGGGTGCAGTTTCCTTATCTTAACATCTCACCCTTGTGCTGTGGTCAGGCTGCAACCCCACATTCTCCTCTCTCCCTGCCCCTAGCTGCTGGTGCTGGGGATGTGCCCACTCTCAAATTAACCCCAGCGGCTGCTTGGGCACCCACCAGAGCAGTTAGAAAGATGTGAAACAGATGCTACTTGGTATATGTCCCATGCACACACAGCTGAAGAGGAAGGTGTGCATATGAGAGCTTGAGCTGTGATTTCTGGGGTGGGGGATCAGCTGTATAAACTAAGGAGGTGAGGCTGAGCTTTTCATCACATCTCCACAGCGCGTTGGTTGACAGGGAGAAATCTTTATGCTATATAAAGATGTTGTATATATAGAAGGAAACTTTCTAGATGTTGGAAGGGGTGAGGTGGCTCGTCATAGATCCAGGGAAGCTCAGGAGCCACCCCATTCCCTGCCATCTGCTCGTGCTTCAGCAGGGAGAACTGCACCAAAGCAGCAGCTCGTTAAGGCTTCCTTCAGATATCTGAGCTGCACAGGACTGGCACAGAGAAATTACACCCTGACACTCTGCCCTAGCTCTGCCCCAGTCTGAGTTGTGCCATGTCCATCCTCTGCCCTTCTCTCACCCTGGCTGCAGTTTGACCTGGGGTGACCATCCCATTGGTGCACCCACAGCTCCTGTGAGGTGCTGCCGGGGCTTGGGCAGGTGTCTGAGTGCTCAGCCGTGAACTGTCCCAGCCCTCAAGGCAGCAGGTGATGTCAGCAGCCTTGAAAAATGATGTCAAAGACATGAAAAAACAACCTGCTTTGTCATCAGAGCAAAGAATGCATTCTCCAGCAGTCATGTAATTCAATATTAAACACCTCCATTGTGCACTGCCATTGCTGACAGTGGGAGAGGCAAGTTCCCCACTCCCTCTGAGCATCATCTGGGCCTATTCACTCACCATTTCCCTTCAGCGTCACTTGCTGTGAAATCCACACTGTGATCCCAAGGTACTACTTGGCAAACAGCTACAACAGCATCCTCTTGCAGCTCAGTGTTAAACTCCCAAGTCCCACAGCCCTTCCTGTATTCTTTTGCCCTCAAGACATGAAAAAAACCCATGGAAGCAGAGATTGCAGCATCCCCCCAACCTGTCCTAGTCTTGCCTGTGGCACACACTGGTGCTCTGACAGTACTGTGCTTGCCTAAAGCCATGGCAGCATATTTGAGGTGGCTGTTTTTTTTGTAGTTGAGAATATATTTAAGAAATGTGTTTACTTATATCCCATAAAAGCACAATAAACTTATCTCCAGACATTGCATTAAAGCAATGCTGTGATTTTAAAAGTTGCTTTGTTCTAAAACTCCTCCAGGCAGAAAAGATAATAAAGTACAGCAAGCCACTGGTGCTGAAGGGAGAAAATACAGAAGCATGCATTTGTAATTTCCCTCAATGGCCTGTCCCTAACAGAGCAGCACACAAAATGCACATGTGGGATAAGTTAAAACATCTTGGAGGAAGCTCCTAGTTTACAGCAATGGTAAATAAGGGTTGATGAGGACAGAGGAGGTGTTTCATGTTGGTAAGCCAAACAGATGCTGTTTGGGCACTTAAAAGCCTAAGTTGGTTTGAAGTGCAGTACAGATTGTCTCCATTTGATCTTCAAAACCTGTCTCCATCCATCATCGTCAGCTACTGTCACAGCAACAGAGGACAAGTTTTGATTGGAACCTGATTGGTTCTGGTTGGTGTAAAGGCAGAGATGCATCTGGTCCTGAAACCTGACATTTCTACCTTTTCTGCTGGAAAAAAATGTGACTTCAAGCAGAAACAGGGTTAACTTCCACCCCAAAACCAATTTGTTTGATGGAATTCAGCACGCAGAACAGGAAGGATATCTGTATTTATGTCCACTGAAAGCAGGCTTGCATGCACTTGCTCCTTGATTATTGTTTGTTACATCTGATGATAATGCAGAGAGAAAGATCGATATGGAGCGAGTTGGCCTGGTAACCTCCACAAACAGTGCAGAATTTACACTGAGGCTTGACACAGGCAAACTGAGAAATACCATGAAAAAGTTATGCAGCCAGAGAAGCTCTGTAATGATCTGCTCTCTGTGGTCCCTCAAAGTCTCTCACACTGTCCTGGTTTTCCCTCTGGACTTCACTTTTTCAGAGTCATTTGCAGCTCCTGCATGGAGAGGTGAAACCTGGAGCTTCTCTGGTCTAAATCATAGAATCATAGAATGGTGGGGATTGAAAGGGAGCTCCAGAGCTCACCCAGCCCAATCCCTGCTAAAGGAGGTTCCCCTGGCTCAGGGGGCACAGGAACGTGTCCAGGTGGGTTTGGAAACCTCCCGAGAAGGAGCCTCCACACCCTCCCTGGGCAGCCTGGGCCAGGGCTCCCTCCCCTCAGCACCAAAAGAGTTTCTCCTTGTGTTCCAGTGGAACTGTTTGTGTTCCAGCTTGTGTCCATTACCCCTTGTCCTGTCACTGGGCACTACAGAAAAAAGTGTCACCCCATCCTCTGATACTCACCCTTTAACATCACTGCTAATGTCTCCCCTCAGTCTTCTCTGGGCTGAACAGCCCCAGGTCCTACAGCCTTTCCTCATAAGAAAGACGTTTCTGTCCCTTGATCACCTGATCATCTTTATAGCCCTAAAAATACACCCTCTGCCCTTCAAAGTCCTAAGCCATCCCATGCTACAGCGAGTGGCCACCCTAGCCATTGCATGGCCCTTGCCACAGTTCCTCCCTCAGAGACTGCAGCCTCCAAGCCTACTTGACTTGATGCTTCTACAGAAACTATGGCAAATAACCACTGTCTTGGGAAACAGAACAAGAGCATATTCCAGCTAGGGAAAAAGCCCTACCATAGCCATTAGCTTGCACAGTGCTAACACATAACTGTGGAAGCTTCTCAGGACCTTGGCTTGGCTCCTTCCCCAGGCAGCCTCATCAGCTCCCCAGTGAGTGGTGGCAACAGGACTTGGCTGAGGACACCTCAGTAACATGGTGTCAATTAAGGTTTTATTAACTTGAGCCTGTGTGGCAATTGGGTCTCTTACAAGAGCCAGTAAAACACTTATACCACACCATTAAGTGACTTGTATATGCCACATCATTCTTCTGCAAAGTACTTCATAAAGTGTTTTAAATTTTTCTATCACCTTTTTTCCTCACACCTCTTGGCTGTAAAACTAAGCTGGGTTTAACAGCTGAGCTCAGCTGAACACAGCTTGCTGGGAGGGTGAAGACACCTTCAGTTTTTCACTTATTCCATGGTCGTAAAAGATGTTTTGGCTGTGAAAGCATGAAATGGAGTAAAATTATGCAATGTGATCTCTTAGGTAAAAACCTGCAATCCAAAGAGATCCTGGAATTCCTCATGAGCCTGGGGGTAAAAGTCTAGATTCACTGTTTATGGCTGGTGTTTGGATAAACCTTGAACTACACAGGTTTCACAGAGCAAGGCAGAGGATGCTCCTGGCACGCTTGGATTTTGAGCCTATTTTTACTGAAGCCTGCCAAGGACTGATTCAAACATCTCAGCATGTAGAAACAAGGGGTCTCATCTCCAGCAGGGATGGAAACTGTCTACAAAATGTCAGGGAAACAGACCAAAAAAACACTCCCAAAAACAGCCTGGTGCTGAGACACACACAATCCATCTGACCTCTTCCCAGCAGTCATCAGAGGGGTGCTTAATTCCTAGAGAATCTAGAAATGAAAGACCCAACCTTGAACCTAAGGTCAATCAAAGCAATTGGGCTTGTTCCTGAGGGCCAAAGAAGGAATTAACATTAGGATATGTTCAGTTTAGCATCATCCTCAGCCAGGATGTTTTCCTGTTGACATGGAAAAGGTTAACACGTGGTGACTCCAGAATCTCTCAAAACCCAGAAACCTCACAGGGCTGGCAATGAGGATGATGCAGCTGTGCATTGGACAGTCCCTGTTATTCCCAGGTAAACCCCACAACCACCTCTGCTGTGCTGCTGACCTTAAAACCTGCCCTGCCCTCCCTGCTTCTGTGCTTGAAGGATTTTGTTGCGACAGGCGGCAAAGGAGAGATGTGACCCACCCCAGAGAACTCTTGGATACAATGGTCAGACACTAGAGTCCAACAGGCTCAGCCCTTGGCTGAGGTTTCTGGTGGGGAGGAGACACACAGACACCTTTCATGTCCTATAGCCCTCACACCCTCCTCCCTGGAGTGTCTTGCCTGAAGCTGAGACTTATCTTTTCCAAAGAACCAACTTCAAAACACTTCCATTTTCTAACCTTGGACTACTGCTCCTGGCATGTTCCTTTAACTAGCTTCATTTTTTCTTTTCTCTTTATTTTTTTTGTCCCTTCAGGAACTGACACAGTTGAGGGAGCAGAGAAATTAAACTGTGCAGGATTGGCCCTTGCCTTGATAGACTCAGATTCTTGCTCACACTGAGACTTTAGTTAAAAAATGAAGAAGTGAAAAAATCATTGGGATCTCTCATTACTCAGAAATCTGTATTCCATGAACTCTGGCATAAGGCACAATGCAAACCAAAAGAAAGAGAAACTCACACCAGTGGGTAGCTAGAAAACAGAGGCAGAGTAAATTAGCACACTCAGTGTGTGAAGGGAACAGAGGACCTGGACTTGTACAAAGTGATCCTGATGGGAGGAACAGTCAATCCCTCCTCAGAGCTGCAATAACAGCCTATGGCCAAGAGAGTCTCTGTGAATTTGGTAGCAGAGATAAGATGGAGCCAGACTCCTGTGAGCATCACTTTCTTGCAATTGATTAGCTGCTCTACTTGAAGCTGGAAAACATGCACTCCACACTTGGAAAAATAAGAGTCATGAGCACCCTGACAGAAAACCACCATGCACAGACATCTGAGGGAGAGCTGGTAAACGAGATAGTGACAATAATCCCTTTATGCAATGACAAAAACTTTGGTCCCTCAAAGGGAAGGCCTGGGCAGAAAGCAGAGCAGGGTCCATCCAGCCCTGGCGAGATGCCTGTTCTGGTTCTGAGGGCTGGAAAGCTCAGCAGCAGGAGAGGCTGCAGGAGCATGACAAACCCTGTGCAACAGGAATTATTGTCCTCATGGCACTGGCCCCCAAAGGCAATGTTGTGGTCTCAGCCCAGGGGAGGTCCCATGCAGCCACTTGCTCACTCCCCCTCCCCACATCTCCCCTAGGATGGGCAGGGGAGTTGGAAAAGAGTCAAAACACTTGTTAAGAGCAAGTATAGTAACTAAACTAAAACATAATAGCCATGAGAAGCATAAAATATAATCATAGTAATGAAGGGAAACAAAACCTGAGAAAAAGACGATACCCACTGCTCCCACCCTCTGACTGATGCCCGAGCAGGGATCTGCCTCTCCGTGCCACCGCCTCAGTTTGGGTATTGGTCATGATGTCCTATGGTATGGAACAGCCTTTGGATATTCAGGTCATCTGTCCTGGCTGTCTTCCCTCCCAGTTTCTTATGCACACAGCAGCCTCCCTCCCACTCCTCCCATCCCACTCCCTGTCAGGACAGGGTGAGAAACAGAAATGGCCTTGTCGTGCAAGCACTGCTCAGCAACAACCAAAACACCCCTCTGCTATCAAGATTCTCTTCAGTGTAAACCCAAAATATAGCCCTGTAGCAGTTACTAGGAAAAAATTCAACTCAATCCCAAAAGAAACCTGGACACAAAGCTAAGCCTCTCCTTCTTTCATTGAGGAACAAGAGCCTACCACCCTCTGGATGCTGAGACCCAACTGGGTGAGCACAACCAGAAAATAACGTGTAGGTAGACAGCAAACCAGGACAATTGCTAATGATTTGGCTGTACACAGCTACCAGTTGTGCTCACAGCCAGTCTGCCCAAAAGCCAGCCAGCAGCAACAGGCCCCTTCCACCCCCTGCATCTCTCCACCTGTTAGTTCTTGTTGGTACGGGCATTAGCACAGAGGAGGATGATGCTTATCCTGTATCCTGGCTTGTATCAGAAGCTATGTGAGCAGCAGGAGCAGGGCAGTGATTATGACCCTGTGCTGGGCACTGGTGAGGCTGCACTTTGAATAATGTGTTCTGTTCTGGGCCTCTCACTGCAACAAGGACACTGAGGGGCTGAAGTGTGTCCAGAGACAGGCACCAGAGCTGGGGAAGGGGCTATGGTTAGTTTGGGTCCACACAGTGCTTTGCACTACAGGAGCTCAGTATCACCAAGGTCTCTGGGCATGGCCAATCAGACACATTCACCTACTGCAGACACAGACAGGAGTTAAAGCTGAGGACCCCAGGCAGGTCTTGGTGCCCCCACACCAGCTCAGCAACTGGTGGGAACCAATTGACATTTACTACACAAAATACTCCTTATTTTCTCAATGAGATGGCCTGGGTAGCATCACCCCACCAGCACTAGCACTAATGGATTTGTGTCTTAGGGATCTGATTGAAACATTCTCCATTCATAAACATCTTTCCCACATGAACATATTGGAATCTACTGAATGTCTGAGCTTGTGGGACTGCTCTTTGTTCAGCTGAGGTATAAATATGATACCTTTCTGCAGCATGACTCGCTTTCCAACAACACTGATGGGATATAATGATGTTTGCAGACACACAGTAAGGTGCAGAGCAGAGGAAGGAGGTTGCAGTGGTAGGGAGAGGGGAGAAGAGGGAGGTGAGAGAGCAGTATGGGTTGTCCTCAGTGCCTGTGTTGAATTCCAATCTGAAGTAATTTTAAAGCTAAGGCAAAGTACCAATTTGCAGAAATGCACCACGAGTTGCTCATGTGCATTAGTGAAAACATATTTGGGACATCTGTGTCAAATTGAGTTGAAATACAGAAAAGCAACTAAGGTATGTGTGCACACATGTAAAAACTGATCACATCAGCCTGCTTCCTAATGCCATCTGGCTACAAAAGACAGTTCAAAAAAGACTTCCCTCAGGGTACTGCAGAGTACACCTTCCTGTTAACAACTTCCCTTCATGTGCTGCACGTAAGGCTTGTAGCACTTTGATGAAGTTCTGCATGGAGTGAATTTCAGCAGAAGAGAAAGGAGGAAAGAAATGCTGCAAATCCCAGACAGGCTTTCTCAGCCCCAGCAGCCCTCGTGGGAGCCTTGTCAGAGACTTGCCAGGAAGTAAGACGGGCACACAAGCCAAATGGCACAGCTTCTAGAGGTCCACAAAGGCAGAGGTGATTATGTGAGGCATACATGGATCTTTCCAGCTGGAGGTATTTTAAACACATAGAAAATAATGTCAGAATCATAGGACTGCAATCTTTAAATTATATTCAAAAAAGATGCTCAAAGCATATATCATTGAATTATGAACAGCTTTGGCAGCTTTATTGATGATGTTGAATCTGGTTGACAGATGCATTTACACTGCATAAGCATTTGAGATGCTAGAGTAATTGCTTATTAGTCTTGTTGTGAGGCAAAACACCAGATTGAAATAAATAGGAGCTCATGAACACAGAATTTTGCTGCCTCTCTGATTATTTTTTCAAGCTAACCATCTGCTAAGCATCTGGGATTCTTAGAATCCAAGATCCATATCACACACAGGTGGGAATTAAAAAATACAAATAGAAGGAGCTTAAGAACCCAAACAAACTATAATATAAAATTGTCCAAAATGACTAAGGAGTTTCTTTCCTAGCCTGCATACTAATGCAGCAAGTTAGGCTCTTACAGGATGCCCAGTACACTGAGCAGATGCACAGCCACGCAGCCACGGCACTAGTACTCCTCAACATGGGCCAGGGCCAAAGCCACAGTCTGTAGTGTACCCTGAAGTGGGGCATGGAGGGACTTTGGAGCAGCAGCCAGTAATAAGACACAGTAGGAGAATCCAAACTCCCCTGAGGTCAACAGAAAGACTTCCAGGGCTCTCTAGGGCTTTGTCAAATTTTAACAGGAGGAAAAATAGAAAGGGAAAAATACAAAGAGAAATACCCAGAGTGAGAGAGAGGCTGCAGTGTCTGCTCAACCCTTTACTCTGCTGGTCATTTCCTCTGCTGAGGAGAGGGCTGTGTGCCTACACACCATCCATCATAATGGAGACCCAGCCTTTTACACCAGCTGCCCTTTCCCCGATCTCCTACCCTCAAATGCATCCATCCCTGTTCTCACCATGGCCCCACGCCTTGGTTGCGTTGCAATCCCCACAGTAAACAGAAATAACGATCTGAACTCCAAAACTCAAGCAGGAGAAATTCAAGAGCCAGGCTGGAGTTTGCTACCCAGTTTATTGCAGCCTGTGGGATGGCAGCTTTGATAGCAATGTAAAATTGATATTAGAATTTTCCCCAGCTGCCATTGCACTTGATGCTGAGAACACGAGTTAATAAAAACAGCCAGTTAAGTAACTGTCAAACTCTAGCAAATACCCATAAAGCAAATGTTCTTTTTTTAAAAAAAGCAAATTAGACATGCATTTTTCTCCATGAAAAAGTGCAATTAGAGAAGCTTTATAACTAATATTTGTTTTTGGTTCTAAAATATAACGGATCTTTCATAAACACAGCACAGTGAAGGGTTTCAATTAATCTCCTTTGAACACACACATTCAGGTGTTTAAAAAGGGGGAGAGAAAAAAAAAAGAAGAAGAAAGAATGGTTTGTGCATCATCATCTGTCATCTCCAAAGAGCTGTAAACAGTATCTTAGAAAGCAGAGTTTGTGTGACAAATTTGAGATCAGTCGGATTCCGATCTAAAAATTAAATTGCTTATCAGAGAAATAATATTGGAGGAAAATAAATTAGAATCTCTGCTGAAGACTCTAAAAGTAATTTTTAAAATTAATTAGAATCAAAAAGATGGATCTCAAAGGATAGGACAACTCTAATTTAGACAGACGGTAATTAATTCCTTATTTCAGAAATTCATTAACAGGCTGTAAGAGCAAATCATTCCTTTGCTGGAGATAAGCTCCAGAGAGAAAGATTCATCTGGAAAAGGGATACGAGAACTCCCCTGCTGTCCATGGGCATGAGAACAGGGAGAGCTTCCCCAGCAGCTTCTCACCATGGGGCCCATGGTTGGGGCAGCAGATGGCTAAAGGGGGCCATAGTGATTTAATCTGGGTGGGCAACATGTGTCTGGGTCCTGTGGGTGAGCAGGGCTTGGAGCTGGTCATGCTTCTGGTAGAGTGGTGAAGAGGCTGAAAGCACAGAGGCTGGGCAAATAAAAAGCACAAAACATTGCTCTTAATTCTTGTGAAAAGCAACCTGTGCTTCCCACTCCTGATCGAGGCAGCAGGTGTCCTTGTCTTGTTTCACCCTTCACTGAGCTGCTGACAGACTAAAACGGGTCCCATCACGAGTCTTTAGGCTGTAGTGTGGGGGACCAAAAAACCAGAGGGTTGAGGGAGGTTTACCATAAACCAGGCAGCAACATGGAACTGAGCTTAGAGTGGACAGGTTTTCATCCTCTGCTCCTGCCTAAAGCCACTCACAGCTCTAACAACAAACCCCACCCTGCGCGTTTCACAGAGCAGCATCCACAAAGAAAATAGGTTGTGCACCTCAGTAGACTCAGTGTGTGAGTTTCCAGTGCTGATAAATAAATGCACTGGCAGCCTGGTGTGGTGCCAGGCTCCCAGAGCAGTTTCACAACTGCTGCTCCACTCTACAATCCTTCAGAGAGGCTGAAGCTCATCACTGGCCCATGCCAGAGAGCACACTCTGCTAGCTGGCATCTGGATCCCTTTGATAACTAGTCAGGCTTGGAGCTTATCCTCTGAGCTGGAGGGTTTGTCAAGGGGAGGATAAGCAAGGCATGAGTCTGTTGCCTGTACCCAACTGGAGAGAAGCCCAAACCTCAACCCTTATCTGAAAAGACCGGAGCTCTGGATCTGGATCTGAGGAGCATCCTGTTGGCCTTCCCATCTGTGAGGGAGGCAGCCCAGGGCCTGGTCTGCAGCACAGGAGGAGAGAGAGTCACAAACATGGCTTTAACACTCCAGTATGAACCCTTTGGGCTGAGGACTGCCATGCACTGCAAGCCAGCAGTGGCCCTGGGCTGTGCTGGCTTCTTGGCCCTACTGCAATAGAAAGGATTAAGTGGATGTTTCTCTAGGGAAGAATCTGAGAATGGTGGAGACTGGAAGGACCCTGCAGAGCTCCTCCAGCCCAAACCCCTTCTAAAGCAGGTTCCCCTCAATCAGGGGGCACAGGAACGTGTCCAGATGGGTTTGAAAACCTCCCAAGAAGGAGTCTCTACACCCTCCCTGGGCAGCCTGGGCCAGGGCTCCCTCACCTCAGCACCAAATAGGTTTAGAAGAAACCTAGTGACCTGTGCAGTGTATGGACAGACAGCTCCCAAGCTCTTCAATCAGACACCAGAGGAAGGAGACAGAAATGTAACAGGATTAGCTGGTGCTGGTTGCAAAACAACCTCCCTCTGTACCTTAACTTTCCAGTTTCCTGTACTCTGACAGGGAGGAGGGGCACAAGAAACAGAGAGATCACAGCCAGGACAGCTGACCCAAAATAGCCACAGGGATATTCCATATCATAGTCCATCATGCTTAGTACAGAAATTGGGTGAGCTGGCAGGAGGTGGGGCAGATCATCAGTCAGCGAGTGGTGAGAAATTGCACAGGGCATCACTGTTCTTTCCTAGGTTTTGTGTTTCTCTCTTTTGGTTATCTTCCTTTTCATTACTATTATTTATCATTAATGTTATTAAATGTACACTTATCTCAATCCATGTTTTACCTTTCCCCCCCCCCCCCCCTCATTCTCCTCCCTGTCCCAGTGAGGACAGGAGAGGAGTCAGCAAGGGGCTACATGGTGCTCAGATGCTGCTTGGGGTTAAACCACTATGACTCATGAGAAACAGCATCTGCAGCAAGAAAGCTGGTGCCAGAGATGTTCAAGACATGCCAAGTCACCAGCACATCACAGGTGCTGACTTAGAGGTCACTCCCCTGCCACTCCAGCTGCAGCAGAAAGCTGCTTATTCCTAAAATATGTCACCAGCCTCCAACAGTAGAAGGAGCATATTTTAAACAAAGCTTGTGCCACAGATTAAATACTTAGATATGTATGACATTTAACCTCCTGTGACACACACAGTCCCTGCAGCATCTCAACACCTCATGCACCGAGCAGCATCGAGGCCCACTGTGACACTCTCCTCCTCTTCACTCTGTTTTCTTCCCATTATACACTTGAATATGGTGTTGTGGGCAGCTGCCTTTACAGCTGAGTGAATCAAATGTTCTGCCCATCACCATGTTGTCTCTTTCATTTACTGTGTGATATCTGGAAATCGTTTGGTTTTCTGATATTATAACCCAAGGATATTAATTTTCCATCAACCTGACAATGAGAGCATGGCTAGGGAAATGAAACACTGCCTCCAGAGTGAGGAAGGGACAAGCAACACGTGGTACGGGTCTGGGTTTCTGCTTTTCCCCCAGGCTGGGTACAAAGAGCTCAGTTTTCCTCGGAGATGAGACCTTGTTGTTTGGAGAGAGCAAGGCGATGGCAGAAGAGGTGGTGTAGGTGGTGCCTCTGTCTCACACACGTCTCAGGCTCTGTTTGCCCTGAGACTGAATGCACCATCCCTGGCCAGCACCACAGCACATCCATTGTGACCAAAGGCACAGCTGGCATCTGCCATCTCCTTTGCCTTCCTACAGCTGTGACTCACTGCCTGGTTCCCCATCCACAACCTGTGGGGAAATATCCATCCAAGCACAAAGAGCTGCCAGTGGATGGTTACTCCACACCATGACAACACACACCAGAGCTGTTGCCGCATCAAGAGCCTCCTTGTTCCCTTCACAAATCCCCAGGTAGCCACTTAGCTGCCTCCTAATCATCAGGAGGCCCCTGGATCTCTGTATTGATACCAAAAAGCATTTCCATTTCAGTGTAAGCTCCTTATCTCACCAAAGAATGTGTTCAATGTCTCTTATCCCATTACCAAACATAAAGAACTCTCATTCTTCTACCTACCAGAAAGATATTTTGTGTGTATGTGTGTGTTTACAGCTTTGTTACCCAAATGTCTCTCCCTCCCACCCTTCCCAGATTGTTGATAAACATGAAAATCCATTCCCCTCCTTGCAAGGGGAACAGGGGATCTTTTATCCTCCCCCGATAAACAGTAATAAGCTTCTTATCCTCTTACCAATAACCAAGAGCGTTGCAAATCCTATATCAGACACACTAGGGTTAGGGTTGTTTGCATTATGTGAAGAGATTTTGTAAAGTGACAAGTAAAAGGCATATCATTTTGTTCTTTTATCTGAAACTTCCTCTAGGAGGGAAGGCAGAGTTGTTTAGAAGTACATTTAATTGGGTATTATTCAGTATCAGGTTGAGGCAAGTTCTCCGTCTCCCACAAAGAACTTCTGCACTAATTTGTTCCTACTCCTGGATGAGAGGTCATTCTGCTGACTAGGAAGTTAAGTAAACAAAATTAGCATCTGATTTAAGAGACTTCTTATTCCCTCTGGTGTAAATTAGTGTAAAAATTAGCAAGACTTTCAGTTGCTTCTGTTTTCTGCATTTGAAATGCATCAGTTCCCTGAATTTAATGGTGTGGAGGCTTATTATTTCTTTATTTATGCAATTGCATCCATATGGGTGGCAAGATGGAAAGGGCTGAGTGGATCAGCTTCAGAACTGAAAGTCATTCAAGGTTAGTAAAAGCAGGACAGAAGAGCTCCCAGCAGCACTGACACCCAGATACTGAAGGAGGTAAATGTTGTAGAAATGCAACATGGAATTGAGCTGTGAAATTTGGTGCCACACGATAACCCAGGGCAAAGCCAACACAAAGACTTGCAGGGTGCTTCACTCAAAGGTTTGATTTTTATTTTTCAAATTGAAGTGAGAAGTAGTCTTTCAGGTGCTCATATCACATTCAGATCACTCTGAGTACTTCCCAGAGATTAGAAGAAATCAACCACTGCTGGGATTAAGGTAGAAAATCCCAACAAATACGTTCCAGAATCAAGTTTCTGATAAGTTGCTCGTTAAAAAACTTTAAACTTCTTCCATATCATCTATTATTGATTATTGCTGCTCATTCTAATAAATAACTAGCAGATTTCTCTGATGGGCTTAACTTTGCATTGCATTATTGAGGAGAGCTCCATACAGGGACAGAGGGCTGAAAAACGTAAACATGTTAGAAAATAACCTCAGAGAAGGCAGAAGAGAGAGGTATATTTTTCTGTCCTTTTGGGTAGAACAACCTTCCAAAGAGGCAATCATTCCTGGGGAGGGAGGAGGAGTTGAGCTGGCAGTAAAGGAGCACCTGAATGTTGGTATTGTCCAACATAAGTGTGGGAGAGATTTTTCTGATCACTGCTTCATTGGTTTAAACACTATTCCCAGCATGTCACACCCTGTATTTCAACAGCAGATAGGAGGCATGAAGACACCTATTAAATGGAAGGCTAGAAATAAAGGCCAGATGTGGGGTGTTTTTGGAGTATTTCTAGTAGAAACCTTCAACTACCTCGTAATAAACTGAGAAGATGGACCTTTGGGCCTTCCAGAGTGATGGAACTCACATCTGTGGGATATCTCCCCCAAGATATTCCTGCTTGGGAAAAAATATCAACCAAATCCATCAAATCAGGACTGGCTGCAGATAACAGCAAAGCTGCAGCACCTCTCGCTATTTCAGTCTACCTGCATCTGATTCCCCTTTGCAGAGAACCTCTGTGGTCCTGCTGCACTGACCCCATAAAAGAGTTTCTCCTCCAGAATTACAGATGCAGCACTGGCCCAGAAAGACTCCTCATCCCCATTGGAACCACGAGCTTCTCCAAGGACAACTGTGATGCAAAGGGAACAAAACCAGCTCCTCTCAACAGTCTTGTTGACATGGGGTTTACACTGGTCTCCAGTGAGGTCCTCCTACCCAAGTATTTTTAATCTTACATGCTACTAATTTGGGTGGTGATTTTCCACTGTGCAGTTCAAACATATTTCTGATTTAATTGGCAAAACTCAGTCCCCAGACCCCAAAGAGAGGTGCAGCATTTTCAACCAAGCTCATCATTTCGAGTCTGCGATTGCTTGTTAAACCAAAAAGATGTGGAACTGAGAGCAATATGTTCAACTTAATAACATGAATATTAATTCCCTGAAGAGTTATGGAATTTATCTACCAGCTAAGAAAAGGTAATACTCCTCCAGACCTATAAGAGAAAGGCAGGCATTGGAGTAAAAGTTTGTATTTCTTAGCGACTCAGTTTAAAACATGAGCAGAAACACTGGTTCTCTAGAGCAGCTATCACAACTACCTTGCTATAGGACAGGTTTGGGATCTGCCAGGTTTGGTTGAGCCATATTTGGACCACTGATGTCTAACTTCAGAGCAGTTGAAAGATAGCTCTGAAAACAGTGCTGAAATCAGAGTATCCCCACTATCAAAGTTGTCAGAAATCAGACAGCTACTGGCAAACCCTTTGGCCTGAGTGCCCGGGTCTGGTTTGTGTGCCACCAGGTCTTTTGACCTCTTTGCACAATCTGGCAGCTCTGAAGCAGCTGAAATGTTTTCCTCTCATTGCCCAGATCATGCTTGGATCTAGCAATCCTCTCCACCAGGTTTGGCCTTGATTCCACCTTGAGCCAGCCCTGAGCCAGGATTTGTTGTAGCCATTTTCCTCACCATCATATTCTTCCTTGCAGTTCCTCAGTCAGAAGCAATGCTGGTGAGGAAGAGAAAAATTCAAAGCCTGTAAGAGGTCTCCTGACATGACAGAGATCTTTTACAAAGAGGTCAGTAGACCTTGCAGGGAAGGGACAGTTTGCAACTGCTGTGGCCACAATGTCTTACAAAAACAGAGATAAAAATCACAGCTAAAATAATGAGCAGAAGAGCCATTAAGCATATGTTGGGTAGAGGCTAATAAACACATAAACAACAACAATTGCCTGTTAACCACAGGCAAGAACTTTCTACGAGCCGCAGGTACTAGGCACAAATTGACAATAATCAGGTTTAATGGGTTCAGTTTACAGTCTCACTGCTTTGCATGTTTCTTTCTTTTCTGCAATATTAGCCAGTAAAATAAAGTCTCTCTGTACTTGCAAATCAGTTGGGGTGGGAGGGTCCCAGCTGTTGGAAGAGTCATAGTCAATAGAGATCCCCAGAGACCGAGGATTTTTGTTCTGTTAGAGTGCTGAGGCCTCAAAGCAGAGTATGGAGGGTACAATAACAAGGATGAAACTTGGATCCAAACCAGAAGTGATAACTAATGCAAGTGCTTCAGGCCAAGGGAATAAACTCAAACTTTTATTTCCATTCAGATGGGAAAACCCTTTGCACTAGAAAAATGCAAGAGACTCCATACAGAGGGATGTTTAAAACATGATGACTGTATTTTCAGCATAAAGGTTGAAGCTCTGCTTTGATTGGACTAGAAATAGAAACAAATGAAGCTCATTTGGAGAAGAACACAGCACTCTTTCATCTCAAACTCTGAAAGGAGCTGCCCACACCAAGATCACCTCTAGCTGAGATCTCTGGAGCAGCTGCATGCATTTGCAGCCTTCCTCCAGGATCACACCAAAACCAGACAATGCTACTCTGCCTACTCCTGAGGAGGAATAACATCCTCATTTCACTTTCTGTGCATGTAGCAGAGTTGCTTTCCAGAGGAAGTGATGGGAATCCCTGCAGAGGTACAGATGCACACACAGCTCTTTGGCATCAGGGGCCCCACACCTCCTACAGCCCAGGGAGCTCAGCATTTATTGTGATCTAAGCCTAGAGATGCACTGTAAGAATTATTACTATTATTACTATTATAGGGCATTTCTATAGCACCACAAGTTTAGTTTGCATTTTACAAACAAGACCAGAGACTGTCTGATCTAGAGATTTTTCTGGGCAATATAGGACAGAATACACAAGCAAAGCAACAGACAGCTGTGAGAGGAGCAGGGAAAAGGGCTCAGAAGAAGAGAGAAGAGAGAGGGCCAGTTATTCAGCAGAACCTGGCTTAGTAAGAGCTTTCAAATTATGTACTTGCTTTATCACTGTCTGTTGCATAGTTTTGCTAAATGAGTGCACATGAATACCTTCAACTCTGACAAGGAAGCAGAAAGCAACATGACTTACCTGTTTCCAAGAACTGAGGCCAGGTTTCAGGTAGATCCTTGATCCAGGCCAACCACAATACCCATAACATGAGGAAGAGGAGGGGAAAGCACCCAGAACAAACCCAAGCAGCCCCTCTCCCACTGCAGAGTAACCTTTCCCCACCTCCCCCTCCAACTGATTTGCCCTTTGCTTCCTGATTGGCCCCCAGAACCTCACACAGCACTGTGTGGGGAATTAATTACATCCTTCTTAAAGACTCCTGATTAACATTTCCATCACATGCTAACGAGACACTTCCTGGCTTCAATCTGCTCTCCTTCATTACAGCTTTCTGGAGACAAACTTTATATGTTTATGAGCAACATTAAGTGCACAATCGTCTAACGACGATTTATTGCCGTCCTGGCTCTGTGGAGTTTGTGTAAAGACTCAATGTATTATAGTATGAAATCTGGAAGGGGCTCCTTAGAGCTAGATCTCCTAAGTTGTTTCTTAGGTCACTTTGGATGTTACCCTCACTGTAAAAACACAGTAACCAAACCTATAAATATGAGTTGGTACAGCCTACCCGAGCCTGTGGAAAATGGAGGGGAAATCCACCTCAAAAAAATAGCAGCAAAATGGTACCTCCAGGACTTCCAGCAAAAGCATAGCATAACCTAACTCCTGATTGTACCTCCAACAGAGAGAGGTTATTGGGGTCAAGAAGTCAAGATTGTCATTTTGAGTAACAGGTTATAAAAATGAGAGACATCATAAACAGAGTTGACTGAGCAATAAGAAATATAGAAGAGGATGAAGGTGGACACCTGGAATATTTCTTCCATTTAATGTGAGAGCAAGTTTCCAAGGTTTGAATAGAATAACTTGTCTCCTATCAAGGGGTTTGCAGTTCTACTCACTGTAATGCTTATGAGAGCTTGCATTTGGCACATACATTCAGCATCCAGAGTCTCACTCGAAAATATAATACAACAAATACACAAGAAGCTTATTGTAATAAATACAACATCACTGCAAATTAAATAGTAATTAGAAGCATAATTCAGACAGATTTTAGTTAATACCTATTTACTAGGAGGTGCTAATCTCCCAAATAAATGTTCTAAGTATACAAAATATGCCTCTGTGCTCCCAACTTCCCTCTGTCAAAAACCCTTTACCAGCTAATTGAAATGTAAAGAATTGCCCCATTTCTTGGAGTGTGTTGGCAATAGCTGTACCAGCTTTTGCAAACTAAAAGCTACTGAGTCTAACAGTTTAGCACCTCACTTGTGAAAGCTGATGTGAGGAAAGCAATCCATCCCCCTTGCCCTCCAACAGCTGGGTTGGGATCCATTGCACCAATATGGGAGTTGATATGACTAAAAACCTGCTGGCAATCCTGCTTTGTTCCTCCTTGTCTGATTATCAGTGTTCACGCACTCCCAGACAGCACATTAGTTCCCTACTAACTGGGGAAGGTGCAGGGAGACTTGGAGGATGCAGGGGACCAGGGGTAGTGTGACTTATCTGCCTGATGGGTGGAGCAAGAGGAAGAACAGGGGCCCCTCTGCTCATTCTCTATATGAAGACCTTTGCCAGGCTGCTGCACTTCTGCTGAGTCTCTGGGGTAGCTCAGCCTTCATGCCTGAGCTTTGTAGTGAGGCTAGGAATTATTTACAAATATGGAGTAACAGGCAGTAGAGGGGAAAATTGTTTATTTATACTAGAGTGGAGTCCAGAGGTCCCGATGGAGATCAGGGCTCACCTGCCCCTGATGCTGAAGATGTGCAGAGTACAAGGCAGTACCTGCTCAACCCCCACACCAACAGGCCAGGCACAGGCAAGAAACAAGGGCATTCATTGGCCTCCACTTGCAGAAAGAGAAGGGACTTAAGCCTGTGAGACTTGCCTGGAGGCATGGATAGCCTGTGGCAGAGAGAGAAGAAGCTCTTCTGAGTCCTGGTACAGTATTCACACCTCCAAATTATTCAAGTCCTCTGTGAAGCAGTGCTGAGCCAACAAAAATGAGTTGCAGCCTTTGCCCAGGACTTGACTCTTGTTCTCCGGAGAAAAGATTAAAAAAAGTAACAAAGATTAACTTTTACTTCACCTTTACATGTGGCTGCAGTGGTTCTGAAGCCTTGTCCTTGCTGGGAATGAGCTCATAGAGTGTTGATATGAACCAGAGGAAGACTCTGCTTGCAGAGGTGCATCCTTCCCATTGGAGAGAGAGAGAGGAAAGGAGACTCTAAGGGAACTCACCAAAGCTCCTGGGAGATGCAGATCCCCACCTCTTTGAGGTGCACTGTGATCACAGCAAAAGTCAATCAGTCTTACCTCTCACTCCCAACACCTGTAAATCCCCCAGGACACTCAGGTTGGAGGAAAAGCAAGCTGTGCTACAGAACTCTTCATGGGCATACGTGTACCAGCAATTGCCACAGATGCTCAAGCTGGACGCAGTGCCTGTCAGCCCTTGATGAAGTAAAAGCACAAATTGCCATCAGCTGTGACAGTCCAGGGATTGATCTGGCCCTACAGAGACAGCAGGGGGGAAAAGTGGAGAGTCTTAGCCTATACAGACCATAATTCTGCAGCCCCAGGCTGTGCATTCCTTGCTGTCTTTTCTCCCTCCATCACTGGGGTCATGTGCAGTAAGGAATTTTATCCTGTGGGGCTGCCAGCCTTTTAATCCAAGCAGTTCATTTCCTCCTTGGAATTCATCTCCTGGACCCAGACACAGGAACTGTGAGCCTGCATTTGTGATAAAGACCATGAGACATAAATATTTTACACTGGTAATGAGATATTTAGCATTGATATACAGCTCCAAGCCCAGTGCAATTCCAGCTTTGTTAATTATAATGAACTATTGTAGGACTCGACTTCATCTGCTCCTTGTAAATCTTGCAGTGCTGGTGTGATGTGCTGGTGGCTTCTTTCCAGGGTGAGGCTGAGCTCAGCCTGGTGAATGTTTAATCAGATGTTCAGGCCCGCTATAAGAGCAATTTAATGGTGTGAATGGTGCGTGGGTTGTGTTATGTTGCTGCCTGGCTCCCTTCTGGAGATGAAGATATGGTCCTGTGCATAGTGCCTGAGTACAACTGTACTGTAAATCCACCATTTTGCTCCTTACAGGTCTCAGGCAGGGGCTGAAGCTGCTAACCATGAGGACTGTCTTCTACTGCCTGAGCTACCATGGCTGGTAGGACAGTAAGACAGCTTTGCTCATGTAGCTTGACCTCTGGAAGAGGATATGGACCTTTGCCATAGTTTTTTGAAGTCCTCTGGTCACCTCTTGTCAGCTGCCTGCTCTTCATGTGGCAATAAAGTGTTAGAGTATTGTCATTCCTTCCAAAGCCTGTGATTGAGAACAACTCCGTCCCCACCCCATCCCAATTTTGACAAGCTTAAAGCTCACACTCACTAAGTTCACCTAAGTCACCTGGATTTAGGCTGATACCAGACTGAGGTTTAGAGGCAAAAGTGTCCTCCCTCATTGAGAAGGGGTTTTCCTCTCACATTTTCCTTCTATTGCCTGCTGAGGAGGAAGGGTCTGGTAAGACACACGGGGTAACATCCCTGAAGGAGAGGTAGCTGTTGTAGCCCTTTCTCTGCCTTTCCTAATGCTTGGGAATATCCACCAATTCCTTTGTTTCTCCCTGTGTCTTGGGGGAAATGTCTCTCAGGCGAGTCTGATGTGATTGCTGTGGCCCATTGCATAGCAGGAGCTGCTCTAGTGCCCCAGCCAAAAGTCTTAAAGGTCTTTTTATCCTGAGAAATACTGAGCTTTGAGAGCTATGTGGGTATGCCTAGAATCACCCCAGGATCAGTCCCTTTGCCCTCAAGCATTTGCAGGACCTGGGAGGAGCAGAAGAGAACACACTTTTGAGTCGATTTCATGCTGAAAAGTCACATATCTCTGTCCAAAGAGATTAGGCATCATGGATCAAGCTCTGAATCAATCCTGCCTCTGCTGAAGTACCTGGAAATGGAAGATATCAATGTCAGGAACAGCATCAAGTTAAAAACGTGATGGAGCGTGAAGCTGGCACTGGGAACTGCCATGCAGGAATGGCACAGTTCCACCTTTATTTAGAGTTAGTGGGTACTTGAAAAAGTAGCTTAACATTTTGTCAGATGCTAAGCATAAATCTAGATAATAATTCACGCTACACTAGACTCTTTATAACAGTAGTTTGCTAAAACAAATTGAATTCAAACCTATATTCATTTACTAACTTAATGCATGGCATATCTGTGAATAATTTTTCATAGCCTAAAAAAAAAAGATTGTAGGCACAGGCTTAGTTGGCAAATGGCCAGCAGATGTAAAATTACTGTACATTACAGCATAACTGAGGCTCTAAGTGCATTTGTTATATGCAACAATAACTGCTTTAAGCCCTCTTTTTTTTTTTTTGGAGGAAGAGATTATTGTGTAATAGCTAAAAGAAGTTTAGATATGAAAATCCTGGGGTAGAATGACAAATCAGAGCTTCTTATATTTCAAAGCGAGTTTGTGCGAATTTGGGAGGAGGGAAAGACCTGAGCAATTTGGCACTTAGAAGATGCAGCGTTATTAATGGAACAACTTAAAGAAAAAGTTTGCCTTTTTCTTTTCTAAATGGATAGTGAGGGTGGAGAGAATGAAATTTCTTTGCTTTTGAGGATGTGTTGAGACATCTCCACACTCTCCCCATCTCTCCCTCACTTGAAAGTATGTGATAAAGTAAAAAAAGAGAAATTATTCCACTTTTAGACGTTGCATTCCAAAACTGACACAATTACAACTTTTTTTTCTGGTTTTTTTTTTTGAGAGGTAATAGGGAAAAAAAGTGCCAAGTTCTGCATAAATGAGGACCCACTTCTACACTCCTCCTGCACAAAAACCATCCCTGCAATCCTGCAAAACCAAACCCAGATAAGATTTGACAGCCGTGCATTTGCTCAGCGAGCAAAAGCCTGACCCTCAGTGTGACCTGCTACACAGACAGGACTGTTTGGAGAAGCGCAGTGTAATTTATCAGGGCCACTAAGAGCTTGAGGGATGGATGACACCCAGCAGTATTTTGTGTTTTATGTTGCTACCTCTTACCAAGAGTCATATTTCAGACAGCAAGCACACTCCTTGCACACGATCCAAAGGCTGCCTTACATTTCACCTCTGTGGCATCCCCTCCAATGCACATTAATATTAATTTCTTCTTCCTCACCCCATCCCAACAATTATTTACTTTGCAAAGGATTTACTGTGACACTTCAGCTGAAGGCAATATGTGTAAGCGCCACTCCTGCTGTACAAGAACTAATTTTTAGAATTCTTAATTTATTACCAATTAATTTCCTCTAAATTATAGGAGAGACGACCTGCTGTAGGTAACTGTTCCTTTCTAATGCCTTCCTAGAAAATCTTTCATTAATGAGCCCATTAATTTAATAGTGGCAGGGGCAAATCATCCAGAGAGAACCCTTCAGTTGCAATCTGGATGTCCCACGTCGCATTCTTGAGAACGTGGTAAAAAGAAAGCTGGGGTTGTTTGTAATAAATGCTGATATAAAATATGCCCATATATGTATGTATGCAAATAGCCTGATCTAGCATCATTAAACCTCTTAAGGAAATATGAAGTTTTGAAGTCGTTTCCCACTTTAGAGCTCAGGCAATGACTGGAGCATCTGCATTAAATGTTTAATGTTCAGCGGAAGTGCAAATCACCGTTTAATTAACTTCTTCCATAAAATATGATAGTTTAGTGAAGTGAACAGAGATGAATTATCATTATTCAGGAGGTTACTGAATGTTTTGGGGAATAACAGACTTTGCAAAGCCGACAACAGTGGATCAGGGGGTTCCTGGTATCTGAAATTGAGTGGGCTTTTTTTTTTCAATGGACCTTTTATTATTCATGAAACTGCATTTTTTCCACAGCAGCCACTGTTATCAGACCCAGGCATGTGAATGCACAATTAAAGGCAAAAGAACTACTGCCAACAGCTGGCAAAAAAATAACTTCCTTGAGCAACCATTAATTAGCTTCCGAGCTGGAGGCTCTGCAAAGCCACCATTTGATGCTAACAGGGAGTGTCACTATGATTCTCTCACGAGGAGTCGTTGCTGATCATGAAGGCCATTTGATAAGTGTCACTGAGATATGACATGGGACAAGCTGTCCTCAACTTCCCTCTGAAGGGCAGTGCTGCAATCCCTCCAGCAATTGGAGAAGGAGCACTGGAAGCCACCACAAAAGAAGTTGAGCAGAATTCCCTCTTGGTGCCTGCAAAAAAAATGGGTTTCTGTATCAGGCAGAGTGTATTCTGCAAACTTTGACCCTCTGTGTAGAGTCCATGGGATAAACCCTTGGGGCAATGGTGAGCCTGGATATACAAATGGAAACCAGGAGCTTTGCCACTGGATGCTCTGATGCTGCCTCCTTAGCAAACACCTGTGGGATCTGAGCTGTCCCAGTCTGTATTTGGGCTTCCTGAGTGTCAGAGATGCATCCTGCCCTTGAGATATTGCAAAGACCACATCACATCTCTTTGCTAGAGGAGCCCCTGTTCCTCCATGATCTATAAAGCTAAAGAGTGTTCAGCAGTCTCACTGATTTCTTGCTCAAACTTCAATTTTGTGGATTTCTGTTCAATCCCACAAGCCATCTGGAAAGGATTAGCCACTTTGAATGGATTAATTTTATCTGATTATTGCCATCTACCACTATGCCACTCAGCTATACTCCTCAGTCTGTGGAGATGAGGACAGGTTCGTTAAGCACTCTTATCTTAGACATATCTCATGATGAGTCACCTCTTTGTAATACCTTTCTCTCTCTGTGTTGATTATAGATGGAGCCCAGCTGCTTATTTTAGGTGAGATAGTTATTTATTCATTTTTTTTAATACCACTGCTGTGCTGTGCACTGCCAAAGAGTGAGGCCAGACAGGGCTGTGTCTTGTCTCAGGAACAGAGAGCCTTTCCCACACAGTATGTTGCTTTACAAGGCAGCACAAATGTGTGGTAGTGCAGAGGGTGGCCCTGTGGAATAATGCTCAAAACAAGGGAAAAGAAACCTGTACAAAGATGACCTGAGGCACTTCTGATTGTTTGGGAAATGAAGAATAATGAAGCCAAATGTTTCAAAGTTGGAGTTCTCCTATTTTATTTTCACTCTTCCACTAACAATGATCCTTCACTTCATCTCTTGGGTTCTGATCTAACAGTGCTTCTGCTTGCCAAAATCTTGTTTTCCCTTTTGATAGATGTTTCCTTGAAACAACCCTTCTCAATATAAAAACACATTCTGTTTGTGCAGTCAGTAAAACTGTCTTAACGTCTCCACTCTTCACTTGAAGAAAAACCCCAGCCCAGCAAGGTAATTCTCTGCTTACACAGAGGTAAATACATCTGTGTCAAAACCAGCTTAATTTAATGTCACTTCAGAAATCATTTAACTGTGGTTGGCTGTCAGAAACCATCTCCTTTGCCTTGAATACTTGCCATTAACTTCCCATTGATAACTCCCTAATCTGTAACAATCCTGCACTTTTTCTCCCTGCTCCTTTCATCAGCCCTCCCTGGTCCCTGCTCCTGCTCTGGCTGATGCCCACCATAGCCAGGTCACAGCTGACAGACTCAGAAGTGACACTCTTCTTTCAAGATAATTTTTTTATCGTATGTGCTGCTGCCATGCTCACATGCACACACATATCTAACCACTGCTTCTTGCTGGAGGATATGTCACTGAGGTGCCCTTTGCCATCTTTATCTGGGTTGTTGAAGTCTCAAGTTAGAGATGGTTCCCATGGCAAAAAGACAGGCAGTTGGCATCCGTGAAATAGAAAATGTTTCAGTTTGGGAACAGAGACAGATGGAAACAGAGTTCTACATCTAGAAAATAAAAGTGTTATACCAGATATATATTACAATGCTTAAATATGAATACTCAAGAGCTCTGTGCAACGTTTCAAGAGGCACACAAGGCACAAGGATAGTCAGTTGCTTGCAGAAGGGATTTATAAGACCCAGCATGCTAAACTAACTTCCTACTTCCCAGCTTGGCCAGGGCATATCATGACATAGTAAGTCCACCCTGGTCATAACCATGAGAATGAAAGATTTGAATTTGCTACAAATACAGAGCAGAGCATATTTTTTGGTAGTCAACAGCTTCAGAGAAGCTCTGAAGATGCCACAAATGCAATTGCCTGAAAAGACCATGTGAGTGGGTTTATGCAGGTGGTAGTTTATCAATCGATCATCACTTTCATCAACAGCTTTTCATTCCTTGTTCCCATCAATAGAGACATCTCTGAAGGTTCATTCTGATCAGGACAGACTAATTGGTACTAGAAAGTTCAGTGTTTGAAGATTGTATGATTAGGGAAATGTACAAATTCAATTTCTTTCAACCAGATTCAATTCTAATCTAATCAAAGAGATAGAAAACTCCAGTGTAATAATGACAAAGAAAATGACTTTGTTTCAGGCCATTTAAATGTCCCTTACTGCAAACACTCCAACAGAAGAGGCTGTGCTTAGTCAAAGGCAGGGTATTTTCTTTGTATCCAACAGCAAATGGGCCATTTTCTGTGTCTAAATTAACATTCTCTCTTTTTGAGTGAGAGAAGGAAGGAGACACTATCTAAGTCAAATGAGCAATTGTGACATTTAATAAAGCAATTATATCTAAAGGATAGGGACTTGAGATGGAATAGACTGGCTAATGTTGTCTCGGAAAAGTCTCTTGATAAAGGAAAGTTGCTTCTCTGCAGGCTTCTGGTGAACTTGAACAGAGTACAATTGGTAGTGGAGACCATCTTTCACCAGCACTACGTGTTCCTAGGTAGATATTTCAAAAGAGCCTAAAGGACTGAGGAGCTTTGTGTCTCCCAGGCTCTGAAGATCTCCAAAGCATAGCCAAACAGCAACCCCAAAGGGACTGCAGCACCTCTTGGTTTGCTCTTGGCCAGCCTGCTTGGTACTGACTGTGTCATAGGTGGCTTTTATACCTTGGACTGAGTCCCAAGCTCTACTGCCAGACTGCTGCAGACACTTGAACTAGCTAGTTTAAAATGAGCTTAGGTCTAGCCACATAAGCTTCACCCCCTCCTCTGATTTTCTTGATAACTCAAGAGCAGTTCAAGCAGTTTCTGATAACACCAAGCACTTCAAGAAGTTTGAAGATGGACATTCAAAGCCTTTTGGAAATGCTACTGTTGGTTTTACAGTAATGCTTGGAGTTTCTCAGCAGGAATCAGGGCTCCTGAAGCCACACAAGCATAAGGAACAGATATTTGGAAGTAAAATTTCACAAAAGCAACCTATTTTGGTCTAACAGCTCTCCTGAAAAGAAGTTCCCACCAAGTGCCCTGTCAGCAGAGCAGCATTTATGTTGAGAGCTGCTGGAGTGTCTCACTAGGTACTTGTGCATGACTCAACAACACTAAAAATCAAGGAGGGGCCAAATGACACCATCATGTTTGAGAAACTCAAGGTTTAAGTGACTCATAGCTGGCTGATGAATCAGTGGCACAGCTGGAAGTAAACTCTAGGAGTCATGGTTGTACAACCACTCTTTCCTTGATGTGGCACTGCTTACTGTTAGAGCTATACAATTCCCTTTGCTGCCTTCTGAAACAGCAGCTCATCTGCTCACCCAGCCCAAACGGGCCAGTGTCACTTCAGAGGGGCCTCATCACAATACACCTCAGCATTGGCTGGAAATGCTTTCACGTTCATAACATTATGCATTGTCTTGAGATGGTGTGCAGCCAGGGTCAGCAGAGCATTTCTTTACCTTGATACATTTTTAAAGTGAATTTTCTGCTTGTGAGAGGTTCTTGATTGACAGGTTTGGAGACTGAAGTCCTTAATTTAGCAGGAAAACAGAAACAGAATGGTTACAAGATGAGCTTTAGTTCTGTTCTAGTGTTTTGTTTGGCCTCAAATTTGGACTGAATGGAGCAACTCAGAAAAACATTCCTCTGCTTCCTGGCCTATCCACTTGCAGCCTGATGTTTTCATGGGTGACACTGAGGTTTGATTTCAACCTCGTTATACTAGCTGAGGATATAGTGACGAGGATTTATTCTTGTACTTTCTTTCTCCAGCAAAACCCCTGGCCTACAATAGCTACCAAGCTGTGAGAAGTTCAGTGCTTTTTCTCTGTTCCTACAAAACAAAGGCCACTTACTGCTTTTCTTGGTCTAGCTTTGCTCATGACATCTTGCTCATTAAGCATCAAGGCTGGGGAATCTCAACAGAGAAGGCCACCTTGCACAGAGAACTGCAAGGACAAGAGGATGAAGCCATCGTGCCTGTACGATGACAGTGGAGCTGGAGTGTTTAGATGCGATGAGAACTTAGTCCTTGGCAAAAATGTTCCTTTTGGCAAGTAGCCACTCTAAAATTGACAAAAGAGGACAAGAATTTAGAATGATGTCAGAGAAACTGTCCCAAATTTATCCTATTGCACTACAGAGTAGTGATGAGAGTAGGCATGTGTGATCAAAAGTAATAATCAACCTGGCAGCCACTCATCTGCCATCAAAGCCCTGTGCAAGTGCATGGAAATGTTGTCCTGGTCATTAGCAACCTCCATTTTAACTGAAAACCTTGGCAAAAAATGCTTTTCCCTGGGTGATCTTGTTACTTATTTGATAACCCTTGGTTTAATCCTGTAGATTATCACCAGCTTGTCTTACTCTGCAGGTCCCACTTGCCTGTGGGTACTATGCTCACTGTCAGAGACACCTTGGAAGAGCTTCAATCCTTCCTAAACCCATCCAGCAACGAGTCTCCATCTGTGTGAGATTTTAGGAGCGTCAGTTTGTGATAAAGAAGAGAATGCTGTTCCCACTTAATTGAATGGAAATGTTCTTAAAAAAATATCCTGATTCAGTGCCATGAAAAAGCACCTTCCAATTTCAATCAATAAATATCATCATCATTTAATAACACTAAAAAATTCATTTCAGAAGAGACAGTGAACCAAAACTAGCAGTCTTTTAAATTTAATGACCTACAAAAGAAACCAGATAACCTGTACAATTGACACAATCATCTACGTTTTATTCCATTCAATTATTTGTTAATAAACATAGACCCCACTGTTGTAATTTAATACTCCCAAGTTACAGGTGAAGGTAGGGGCTACCTGTCCTTTAAGTCATTAAGTTATTAGGCTTTTGTTACAGAGGATTTTATTTCTCCAGTAATACCATTTTCAGGAGAGGTTTTCATAAGCTTCATTTGCATGTTGATTTTTTATAGTAATTATCAGTAAAAGGTCAAATATTTGCTTTATCTATATAATTCAATTTTAGGAATGCCTTTGGGATTCAAATTAACTCCCTTGTAATATCTTCATTGAAAAAGAAGATTAATTATGCTTACAAGAAACCTAATTTGGCTTATCAGACCTTTAATGTTACAGGGATCGTTAATGCATTTAAATTTAGGATTAGTAGAGTGATCTGGTTCCATTATTTTGGTGACTTTAATATTTGTCATTATTTTTATGCATACAGTTTCTTTTCCCCGAAGTAAAATTATAATGTCTATTATAAAGGAAATAAACATTATATATTGACCTTAGTAATTATGCTTCTGGTTTTTAAGAGTGCATAAAAAGATGTATTTGTGACTCACATATAAATTCAGCATTCATAAGTTAAGTGGACTCAGGGTGGTAACACTGCAAGATTCATAACCAGGGGAGGAGCTGGGAGTGCTGGAGGGGCCAGGGAGCAGGATTTGTGGCAGTAGCACAGTCAGAGCCCTCAGAAGGAAGAACTGAGCTTCAGCCTCACTGCACTCATCCTCCCCTTCTGCCCACATCTCCTGTGCAGGCTGTTTTTCACTTGTGCAGGCACTGTTGGGAGCAGAATTAGAGAACCAACGAGTGCTCTTGAGAATACCAGTTGTAGGCCTGGCTTCATCCCATCTGCTTAAAAATACCCCCCACTCACCCCATTTCCTTCACTGGTTTTCATCCCCTCCAGAAATACTCTGTGCACAGCCCACAGATCTGATTTTGTGGGTGGCTGCAGGGGTTAACTTTGCTGGCTGCAGGGGTAGGAAGTGGGAATACCCCAAAGCTGATACTGCTGCATAAACCTCTAACTGTATTAATGAACACATATCAGTGCTGTCCCACCTATCTTCTTTCTGCCTTAGTTACGCTGTGGCAGTTGGTATGGGACATGATTATTCATGCCATGCTGATTGCCCGGATTTTGGGTTATTTATGCCAGGCTAATTGCTGTGGTATCGCAGTGCTCATGCTAAGCTAATCACCATGGTATTGGATTATTTATACTGAGCTCACTGCTGTGGTATTGGGTTATTTATGTTGAGCTCATTGCTAGAGTATTGCGTTATTTATGCCGTGCTCGTAGCAGTGGTATCAGGTTATTTATCTTGTGCTTATCCCTGTGATATCTGATTATACTGATTAAACCAGTTGCTCCTTTTGGTAGGCTGTTCCATTGTCTGATCCAGTATCAGAGAGGAAAATCTCCTTTCCCTGTTCTTCAGATCAGGTTCACAGTAATGTCTTCTTTCGGTTGACTCTGTGAAACCTGCTGACAGTGTAACTCCCCCAGAGAACTTGGATGTAGAGTCTCCAAGTGGCTGCACAAGCAGTGAAGACGTGTGAGTGCTGTTGAGGTTGCCCTACCTTGTGTCAGCTCCATCTCTGAACTAGCATTTCTGTAGCAGCATGGTGGAAGTTATGAGCTTGGTCTCACTGATACCAATTGTTTCCTTGAGTCCTGCATTGGATTTTCCTTTCTTCTGCTGTTCTTTGACATTAGGGCTCCTCTTCCTAGAAATTCCTGAATCTTCTATGTAAGGTTATTATTGCAATTCATTTGCTGCCAGCTCCAAATCCACTCCTCTTGATCAGAATGGCATCTGCAGCTGGTTTACTCATTTGATAGAGTCCAATGGGTAAGCGTGCCACTCCTGAACCTCACTGGATGGCCTTCTGGTAACCAGTATGGTGCATAGCACACAACCAGATTGCTGCCCCTGTAGGACTTGAAGCCAATGGTTGCTTAGAATTGGGATAATTCCAACTTACAAAGTAGCAGGACATTCACATGCAACTGAGGCTTGTGATGCATTAGCCACTTCAGTACTTGAAATGAAAACATGACCAGGACTTTTCAGTCCTTCATTTACCAAGTGTCTTTACACCCCATACTTGTAGTGCATGTCAGAGACAAGATATTTAAATATGAGTGATTCCAGCAGTAACATGCACATTGTTACACGAATTTGTAGTGCTTGAGTGTCCATGCAGCTGGGGAAGAGAGGCTCATAGCCTTTCAGGCTAGATCTACTGTAGTCTCACCCCTCAGACACTGCACTCCTTGAGTAATTACTGTGTTACAGGCTCACTTTGTAAATGACGATCCTTTGGAGTCCTCTATGAAAGAGATCAAATTGTTACACGTTGGTGTAAGTTGGGGCATTTGACATGGTCATTTTTCTCTTCCAGCTCTGCAAACACAGCAGTAAGAGGGAACATGCTGTTATTTGCAGTTCCAGGATCAGTGGATGCTCTCTTGGCAAAACAACCTTTATTTGCTTGCAGAACTGCAATGGCAGTATCACAGATTCTCAGAATGGTGGGGCTTGGAAGAGACTTCCATAACTCATCCAGCTCAACCCCCTGCTAAAGCAGGTTTCCTCAATCATGGGGCACAGAAACAAGTCCAGGCAGGTTTGGAAATCTTCAGAGAAAGAGAATCCACACTCTCGCTGTGCAGCCTGTGCCAGGGCTCCCTCACCCTTACAGGAAAGCAGTTTTTCCTTGTGCTCAAGTGTTCCTTGTGCTTCCTGTGTTCCAGCCTGTTACTCCATGTCCTGTCACTGGGTGCTACAGAGAAAAGACCGGCCCCATCCTCTCGACACCCAGCCTCTAGGTATTGATTAGCATTGATAAGGTTCCCCTCAGCCTTCTCTTCTCCAGGCTGAACAGATCACACAGTCTTTCCTTATATGAAAGATGTTCCAGGCCCCTGATCATCTTGGTAGCCCTGTACTGGCCTCTCTCCAGCAGTTCCCTGTCTCTCTTGACCTGGGGAGCCCCGAACTGGACACAGGACAGAGTAGAGGGGGAGGAGAACCTCTGTAGACCTGCTGCCCACACTCTTCTTGATGCCCCCTAGAATGCCATTGGCTTTCTTGGCCACGAGGACACACAGTAGGGCTTGTGCCAAGCAACAGCTGTTTGGGCCTGTCTCATGCCTTTAGATACCCACAAAGATAACACTGTCCCAAAACACTTCACCTAACGGCAGCCACTGAAAGCCACTGAAACTCTCCTGGAAGTCGCTGCTCTGTGTGATGCTGTCCTCTCCTCGACATTGACAACCCCCACTGATTAGCCTCAGCTGAATGCCTAACTTTGGGAAGAGACAAATTTTGTCCCTAATCGATGTCCAAGGTGAGTCAGAATGATTCAAACCCTGCTATGCTCAGTGTTCCCCAGCTCCCTACCTTCCTGTTCATTGCTCCAGCTTGAGCTGTGACTGCTGCTCATCTGTGCCCATTACATAGAAATAAAAAATGATCAGCTTAGTGGTGCCTGCTTTTCTTTAGATTGTCTCCAGGATTGTTGTTGTGCATCAGTGACTCAGTACTATCTATGTTTCAATACTGCAAACTTTAAAGGTGCTTAATACATCAGAAGAAAAATAAACCATTGCAAGAACCAAGCACTGATGTTAGCTTAGGAGAAAATCTTTTAAAGTGTTTTTGTTTTGCTAACAGAATGCTGCTATGTATTATTCATTGCAGCCTCTGAGATTTAATTATTATTAATGCTACTGATGATTGCTAGAAAAATAAACTGTAGCAGAAGGTGTCCGTCATTGTGTGAAGGGCAGATATATGTTGTATAACTTAGTATACCCATTTGCATTAATTTCATTAGTTGCTCACAATGCAACTCCTGAACTGCCTCTTGCTGGGGAACTGGGAGCGTGCAGAAGCAACGGGACTCACTGCCCTCTGTGCCCTCTCCCCACGTGCCTTCCTGGGCTTTGTGTTTCATAACACAAAGCTGAGGATGAGTTAATTAAGTCCATTTCTGGCTTTCTGCCTATACTGGTCTGTACCTGAAGTTCTTCTTGTGGGATTGCTTGAGCACCCTTCCCATCCCACACAATCTCATCTGCAGTACTGAGGCACTTGCAGCAGGAAGGATGTAGTTGCTCTGTTGGGAGCAGCCCCTGATGGCTGCCTGGTGGCTTGAAGAAAGCTCAGGAAAGCTACTAAGGCCACCAAGAGGAAATCTTGATTCAGCATCCCCTCTAAGGAAACAACACAAAGGCTGGACAAAAAGCCAGGAAGCTATAATGAATCAGGAGGTGGGTTGTGAAATTTGTCCCTTATGATGGACATGGAGATGTGAATGGGTCCAAGCCTGTGCAGTCTCTAACCACAGAGGCTGAGCAATGTTCAAAGAAATCTAGAGGCCTACAAATCTCCAAAGAAGGGAAGCATATTCCAGTAACTTGCTTTTCCACTCCCAGCTCCTGTTGGGAGATGAATGCATTAACTGCATGGAAGCACATCAAAAAAGAAAAAGCAGGAACTGAATCTTTCAGAAAAGACAAGAAGAAAAGAGATCATAGAACAGAAGGGCTGAATTGAACCAGGTATCCATCAGGGAGGCAGGGTATGGAAAAGGTTTGATGCCCTTGATTTGCAAAAGATAACTTGAATGCAAAGACACGTACTGAAGTCTTAGGCAGTTCAGTGTATCTCATACAAAGCTTTATACTGTTTATTTTATGTGATTTATAGAGATGAGGTCTCTATATATCTCGTTTCCTACCTGCAGATAGCATAGAATCACAGACTCATTTAAGTTGTAAAAGACCTTTAAGATTAGGTCCAGTCCTAAACCTACCACTGACAAATCCCACTAAACCACCTTCCTCAGCACCACATCTACACTTCTTTTACATTACCTGCAGGGATGGTGACTCAACCACTTCCCCGGGCAGCTTGTCCTGGTGCTTGACAACCCTTTCAGTGAAAAAATTGACATTGATTGTCCTTCCCTTGCATTGTCCTAAATATTTGGATCCAGTTTTCTCCTTTCTGTGTTCTATGTATGTTGCTGCTCTGACTGCTGTCTTTACCCTCCCCAGTGGCAGCATAAAATTGTTACTGGATTTTACATTACTGTTATACATGCAAAACAACTGCTGTCTTCAGCAAAGATTGAATGGAAATCTGAGGATTTACCCAGCAGTTTTCTAATCTGCTTCTGGGACCTTTTACAGGAAGAGGCAGTAGATAAATACAGGCCAGTTGGCTGAGTGGAGCACAGGCAGCAGGCGAATGGGTTGCTACAGGTCATAACTCAGTGCATCTCTATCACACCAAGTAGCCTGCTCTGTCCTTGGAGCCACAACACCAAACATTTTTACTGGGACTTGTGTGTTTAAAGGCTGGAGCTAATGTCATAAAATGGACGTGTAAAGTGATGGACATTTACACTTGGTTTGTCGAAAGCATATGGTCATGGGGCCACAGAGGGTGTTTCTCTGATTCTAATGCAGAAATATGCATTATATCTAAATTGACACTGAAAACTGACCCAAGCCTGGTATTAGAGAAGATTAAATTAACCCCCAGCAATAGCTCCATATTACAAAAATGGCTAGATCTTAATAAATTGAAAATGATAACAGTGGCAAAAGCTGTACATTTTCCCTCATGTTCCTTTATTGCTGTAACACTTCTTTCCAGTTTGTTGCTTCCGTGGGTTTTATTAGCACATTTCAGTGGAGTAGATTTGCTCTGAAGTGATAAAAGCAGACTGTAATCAGAAAGCTTTATGTTATCTGCAGCAAACAATGGTAAATGCCACCTGAGAAGGGCTCTGTTCAATGCCTTCATTACTGTGATTAGTCTAAGACGCTAGAAGATAGCAACAAACTTCAAACTTGCTGATAACAGACTTTGTTAAGAACACAATAAACATTGAACACCCTGTACTTCAACCTAGTAAAGAGACAACTCTGCTCCAGCTGTAGCCATGGCTGATCAATACACAGCAGACCTGGCAGTGTGCAGTGCATAACGAGGTCTCCTCACCTGCGATCACGGTGAATCCACCCAGAGCAGCAGAGGTGAGAATCGATGCTGCCATTCAGCAAAGCACTCGCTTCAATGCAACTAAAGCATGTGGGTAAAATGCAGTGTGCACTCAGGTCCTTTGCTCACCCCAGGCACAGGGGAGGAATGGGGTTTGGCTGCTGCAGGGACCTTATATTGATCTTCTGCAAGAGAGAGAATATTGCTCCTGACGATTAGGAGGTTTGAAATGAGGTAAGATGTGAAATAAGGTGAGATGTGCATCTATGGAGTACTGAGAAATGCTGCTTCTCCTTTTTGCAAAATGTCTTTCTGGGTTTTTTTTGTTTGTTTGTTTTTTTTTTTTTTACAGTGACTGTGTCAAACTTTTCTAGTAGGTTTTCTTTTTCTTTGGCTAAAAGCCACAATCGTTCCAGGTGGAAGCATTGCAGTGCTGGTTTACAGCAAGCATGGTTTGGCTCTGGAGGAAAATAGCAACCACCAATAGAAAAACCTTCTGGATAGGCAACCAGCCCTATGGGACACCCTGGTGCCACGTGCCAGGGATGGGAGGGCACCTGGGGTCCAGCATGTGCCAGTGTGGAGGCTGAGGCTTAGCTGAGGAGCCCTTCTACTGAAGGGAAAAGCAACATAAGCCATCTGGGCTATTGCTCTTCTTGGCAATGCAACAGCCTTTCAGAGTAAAAATACACTACCAGCAAGAAAAATTAATTTGGTACCTAACTTCTAGATACAAAATTAATATCTCCATAGAGGAGATAAATCTCATTGAAACATCCTTTAGAAAAACAACAGTCAAAGCTTTTTGGAGGAAAATGGGTTCTGATAGAAATATTTTGCTCAGGCTTAGCCACAAGCTGCTGAAAAGTGTTTCCCCTTATCCCAGGAAACAGCATTTGGCTTTCTAGCCAGTGCTGTCTGTGCAGTGGAGTTTACATGCTTGCTGCAGGTAGTCAGAGGGTCTGTGACTACGTGCTAAGAATGGCACATTACCCTTATTGAAATACACTTGCTTCCTAGCTCTGTTGACAAATGCAAAAGGTAGAAATCTTAAACAGATCCGGGAAGAGCAATCCTGCTGCCAAAAGGTCAGTTTTGAAGTGTTTGACATTTTCTACCAGAGCTGAGCAAATCATTTATCTGATTAATTTAGTTTCCTCTCTGTTCACAAGTTGTACAGGAGCTGTTGCTGAGATTTGCTCAAATTCATTTGTTATCTGAAGTTCTTGCCTAGGTTTGGAGCTTGTTTATAGGCAGTTTGTTATAAGTGGTCACAAAATTCAGAGCTGTGTTGATTGCTCTTGATTTGGCATACATAGCAGGACATTGTTTTCACTCTCTGACAGGGTGATCTAATCCTTAGAATTAGATTTCTGATGTGAATGCAAGTGAAATTTGTTTCCGACAAACGGCCTTTACTGTTTGCCTATAGGTCACTGCGACTGTGAACACTTCTGCAAGTTCCCAGAACTGCTCTTAAGACTGCAAAGGGCTCTCTTGATACTCCAGTCTGACCACGTAATGCAGACCATAGGAGCACCATTCAGCTAGCTCTGCATCAACACTGAAACTTTAACAAGAGACTTCCTAAAGCAGTCCACCCTTGGATTTGAAGATTGGGAACTGGTGGAGAACATAGTGTATTCTAGTACCCAATCTGCTAGTGATAACTGGGGCCCTGGATACCACTTGAATTTTAAAGTACTAAAGCAGATGAAGGAATGTTGAAACTTAAAAAATCACGTGCCTTTGGAGAAGGAGGAATTATTTCTCTGACTCAGCCTTTTGCCACATTTTCACAACATACACATCCTACTGACAGATTAAATTTCTACCCCAAAAATACTATTTTCCATAACAAACTTCAAAATAATGCCACATGATAGGAGGAATTACAGCAATACACTTGTATGCAGTGTGACATCAAAGTGGGAATAATGACTCCAGTGTTTGCATAATTGAGATGTTATATTCTTGGGCTGGAGGGCTCGCCTCATTGTTCAACACTCAGCAAATTATTTTATGAAATTACATCCATATTTTTTCTGCTTTGTAAGAGTAATTTGAGTAACTTTGTTTATCCTTCCAGTAGCTCTTGGCACGTCTTGCTGATCTCTGCATTCCTCCAGACTCCGCGCCCGAGCGTTTGGGTGTAGGGGAGTGTAGGCTGAGGTGCTTTGTAATAGAGACAGAAAGGAATGGGAATTTCTGGTCTGTGGAAAAATTTGACATTTTGAAATAAATAACTGTTGCAAAGCATGATGAACAGTCACACTTGTGAAGTTTTCTGCCAACGTTTTTGTCAGGAGTCTTGGTTCAGTGCCATCAAGACGTGTTTTTTCAATAACGTCCAATCGCTTTAGCTGGGTAATACTAAACCAAAATGAACAAAGTCCAAGTGAAAGCTCCAGACCTTTTAATTAAGATATGATAGATTATAGAAACCTGCTACACTCGCTGCATCACAATGAGAGTGCAACTGAAAGCTAAAAAAAAGTGGCAACGGATTAAAATCAGAGAGGTTTTTTCTCTCTGCGAAGTGAGTTAGAAGTGGAGGTGATGCCTTTGAACTGAGCTCCCTGCTGAGCCCGGCAGCCCCAGCGTGCCAAGGGCTGTATGTGCAGCAGGTGGGAGAAGCAGCACCTGGAACGAGGTCATGCAAGGCATCCACTGCATGTTGGGTCTCCTCAAACCTATGCTGGTGCTCCAAACAGAAAGACTGCCTCTACCTTAACACCAGAGCCCTGCATGGAGGTAAATTGTACCCCAAATGATGATGTTTATGTGTTTCTAGCTTCAATTAGGAATTGCGGATCCCTGGAGCTTCACAAAGAATCATCGTTAGAAGGTAAATTAGATCTTTTTCTTCTGGGTTTTTTTTTTTTGCTTTTGTCTTCTCTAACAATCCCATTTCTTTGCTTCACTAACTGATATTTTTCATGCATTCCCAAGGAAATAATACACCACAGAATAATACAGCACAGGCATTAAAACTTGGCAGCTTCCAAAGACATTCACAAGTACCTCTCTTCTTCAGCATTCAATGAGACCTCACCCAGCAACTGGGCCTTTCTAGTGCAGTTGGTTTTATATCTAGACTGAAAGAGAAGGTGTTGCAGGCTGTTCTAGCTATATGGGGAAGATTTCTGTGAAAAGTCACAGCTGGATTGACCCTATTGCAATAAACAAAACCTGCCTGTTGAACAAAAAGAATCCCAGTAAGCATGCATGATATTACATACTCAGCATCTGTCCCTCTACTGTGGAGATGTTACTGCTCTGTGATATTACTAATAGCAAGAAATTTCACAGGAAATTTTTTATTGTTTGAGATATACCAGTGAGGGGGGAAAAAAAAGTCCCTTGAAGACACTGAGGTGGAGAAGAGTCTTTGGCAAAACCAAAATCACTATGTATTTAAATAGCTTGGCATATCTCTGAAATCGTATTCACAGCAGGTGAATGGCATTTGTACTTACTGAAGTTGTCTGCCACCTCTCACTATAAACACACTGCTGTCAGTTGATTATACTTTTGCCAAACTTTGGCAAAATTTGGGCTGAAATTTTCCTTGCTGTCACTTTTCCTGAGACAGGTTTGTACTGGATGGCTTCACTTTATCAGAAAATAAACATCCAACAATCTAAAGCAAGGAGATACATCTCTACTTCTGCCACCACAGCAAGGAGATTTTGGGTCTTCCTAAGTGTGTTTGGACTTGTGTGATCATGTACAGCCCGAGGATCTCTGTGTTAATGGAAGAGCAGTAACCAAGAGCCCAAGTCGTGGAGCAGGATCCCACTCTATTAGGCAGCATACTAACACATAACACAATGCCTTTTGCTTCAGACAAATTATAGCCTAAGCAGGGCATGCAAAATGAGTGAGACTTAAAAACATGTTTGTGTCCTAGAAGCCCAAGTGCTGAGTTACATGATTCTGAGTCAAAAAAAGATCTTTCTGGCACGATGGGATGTAAGAGGGTGGATGATGTGCTGCATTTCTGCCTCTTGTATGCCTGCTTCCTACTTCTTGTCACACACAGGGCATGTAGACGGGAGAGAATACCATGCAGAGAAATATCATGCAGAGAAATACTATGAAGAAGTTGGGAGGCTATTTAGGAAACTGAACTCTTCAACTTGTCTACTTGCAGTTTGTGCTTAAATTTTGGCCTAAGTTTAAAGGATGATTGGAAAGAAGGATTTAGAAAAAGGTTAAATAAGGTTAAACAACCCAGAGCCAAACACTTTTCTTTCACTTCATTTAAATATTTTAGGTGGGAATATTTTTATCTTGCTTAAAAAAAGAAAAGGCAACAACAACAAACCCACCCCAGAGCACTGCCTTCCTTCCTCTTGTTTTGCTTCTCCTTTCAGGTCCCCTTGCCTGTCTGACTCCCCCCTGCCTGCTTCTAGAGTGTCTTTATCAATCTCTGCCTCTTTTCTTTGAAGTCCTCATTGCCTCCTTGTTGAGCACACTTTGAACAATAGTTCTCTAATTGCTCTTCAGAGAAAACTCCTGAACAACCTGGAAGGGCCCTCTAGCTGTTTCAGGGGAAAGGGACTTTCGTGGTGTTGTGGTTTTTTTTTTCTCTCAGAAAAGGTTGTCTTTTAAAACAGAAGCTGAACTGTTTTTCTAATATTCAGACTGTGAGCTATTTGTGTCAGTGACAGCCTTTTTGATTCTGTGTACGTACAGCTCCTGGCACAACAGATGTGGAGCCACCACGGCTGGAGATTGCAAGAAGAAAAGATGCCACATTTTCCTTCAGATGACCTTGTGACTGTGAAATTAAGGCACTCTGGTGAATATCTTGGGCGTACTATGCACTTCTTTTTCTTTGATCAGAACATCAAAGGACACAATGTCAAGTGGTGCGGCTCTAATATCTGATTGGGGCAATCAATCATTCACATACAGAATGAGAAGTGCCACTCGGTTGTTTGATCACCTTTGTCTGACCTTGGAAATCTTCTACTAAGAGCTGAGAGAAAATGTCACGTAGCAACTATCATTAGTGTTTCTTGGTTAGGTGACCAAACCAGAATGAAGATGTTTTCTGATGGGAAAAGCTGAAATCAACCATCGTTAAAAATCCTCTGCGATGGGAAAGTGGAGGAAAAATTACTCTTCAATCAATTAAAACCCCTTCAAGCTGATTGATTTTGGAAAGCTCTATTTAATACCTGCATATTTAAGTTAAAATTTGATGAGGCTAGACTTTGACTGGAAACGTTACTCTAAACAAACCCCCTTCTAGTATTTTAACATATTTATCCTAAGTATAATCTGCAATAAATTCCCTGCTCCCCATACCAATCTGGTGCTCCCCTAAAGCTCTAAAACAAGGCAAGTTTTGGCTTCAGTGGGCTGGAAAGCAGCCTCTGCAATGCGAGTATTTCTCCAGCTTCCACTGGAGGTCAGTGCAGCATTAGAGTTCTGCCTGGAACAAGCCATCCTTTTCACTCTGATCTAGTGCTACAGCTAAACACAAACCCCCGTAGAGCTGTTCTTAAACTAGATTTGTATAGTAATAAATACGGGCTTAAGAAGTGTGTTTTGTGGTTATATTTGGAACACCCTTGCAGGGATGTGAGGATCTAGACTCGTTTGGGTGTTTTGGGTTTTATTTCATTTCATTTTTTTTTGGTGGTTGTGGCAGTTGTTCTTCAAGAGCTTCGGGTGTTTTTTTTCCTTGCAAAGTAAAATTACCTGCAATACAAAAAGTAGCAGGTTTTGTGATATGTTCTCATAGCTCCAGAGAAAAGCAGATCTTCTCATTCCTAGTCTGCCAGAGGAGCAGAGGTGAGTGTGGTTCAGCACTTGCCCCATGCACTTGGCAACTCTGGACTACACCACTTTTTTTAATACAGGTTTAAATGTGAACTCGCTCAAGGTGATGTTTTCCTTTCTTTGCCTCCCTTATCTTTCTCCCTTTTCTTGTTGTAGGGTATCTACACACTGTGCTCACTTCTCTTGACTGCAGCTTGTGTGGAAAGGGACAAATATACCTAAGTGAGCTCTAAATGATCCCCTTTGGGTTACGGCTCTCAGTGCAAGAATCCAAAAACTGCGAACAAAACCTGGGGTAAGCAGCTTAGTTTGTTCAGACAAGCTACTGAGGCTGTGGGTGAGCCCCTGGGCATGTTTAGCTTTCTGGGGAACACACTGGTCCTCTAGTGTGAGCACAGGGTGTGTGTCATGTGCCAGGCATGGGGTCCCTTAATGTGCCAGGCAGTCCTGCCAGTTGAGGGAACTCAGAGTATTTACTCTGCAGAAGTCTGAGGGGAGACATGATCGCTCTCTACAACTACCTGACAGAAGGCTGTAGTGAGTTGGGGGCTGGTTTCTTCTCACAAGTAACAAGTGACAGGACACGAGGAAATGGGCTCAAGTTGCCCCAGGGGAGGTTGAGATTGGAGCTGAGGCAGAACCTTTTCCCTGAGAGAGGTGTCAGCCCCTGTGCCAGGCTGCCCAGGGAGCTGGGGGAGTGCCCAGCCCTGGAGGGATCCCAAAGCCCTGGAGCTGAGGTGCTGAGGGGTTAGTGGTGGGCTGGGCAGGGTGAGGGGAGGGCTTGGACTTGATGATCTTAAAGGTCTCTTCCAACTCAAATGATTCTATAATTCTCACCCAGTCTGCAGATGTGCCAATTCTGCTTCAGAAAAAGCCAGATCACACCAACCAAGTGATACAGTCAATACTGTACGAGATACGAGATACAATACTCGTCTACCTGAGCTTGGTTTGATAGCAATAGCTTGCACAATCCTGTTGGTCTGCACAGAGATAGATTGCCTGCTGGTCAGTCAAAGAGGAAGAGGAAGGCTGGAGAATTCAGTGCATGTTCTGCTCTTAGATGCTGCCTGGGAGCAGTGTAGGTAAAACCCATGGGGCTTGCAGCAAAGGCAGGATGAGAAGAGCTGGATGTTTCTGCCCTTTGGGTCTTCATGCAGGTCCCCAATCCAAAGTTTCACTATTTCTGTTCCAGATTTAGCTGAATGCTGTCCACTGCCATTGAAGAGCTGTGCACAGAGCCACACAAGGGCTCTTCCAAGGGTCAGCAAAGAGCAATCTGAAGCCAGGTCTTGTGGACATGAAGGGCAGCTACTTTGTTCCAGCTCACTGATTTATTTTTCATCTCTGTTGGCCAGAGAGCTCATCAGGAGAAGGGACTGCAAAAATCAGGTTTCCCCACCACCCTCTGTTAAAAGGAATGCTTCAAACCTTTGGGTTGGCATCCTTCCTTCCCTTCTTGAAGGGAAAGATTGGTGGAAGCTTGCTCTGGATGAACTGAACATAAGGGACACAATGTCCAGGATTGTTAGGTTTCAGTTTAATTCAGGGAATGTTTAGCTGAGTCAAAGCCATGTTGGCAGAGCACTACATTAGGCAGACTCAACCTCCTTTATAGACTCAAACACAGATATTTCAAAACATGCTGCTTAGACCATGGAGGATTTCTTGTGTTGGAGCAATCTCATAAAAGAAACACTGACAGCTGTATCTATTGGTTAATTTAAAACCCAGCTGGAACAAGGCCTGGGCAAAATATTATTGTGAAGTGACTCTCATTCTCTGTTGTTCCATTACTAAAGCAACAAGTTTTACCATAGGCTGCCCCCCTTGTGTCTTTGTACCCTGACTTAATTTCCCTCTTGATTCCTGCAATAATATTCTTTTGCTCCAGAACATGGTATGTCAGTGTTTCCCCTCTTGCACCAAGCCTGCTCTGCTCAGCCTGTTTTACATATAAAGACCTTTGTAGTCCCTCCAGCCTTCCTTCTGGAGGGCTGTGCTCAGAAGGGTTTTCCTCCACTCTTGCTTGTTGATTTTGCATCTCTCCTCCATTCCTATCCCCCCAGCAGGTTACAAAAAAAGCACAGTGCCTCTTTGCCTGTATTTTGCTGCCCAGCTGATGAGGCTTGGCTCACTCTCTTTGCAGCTGGGTTTAGTGCTCTTTGGGGAGCAATCTGTGGTTTCCCAGCCCATTCTTTACACCTTCATTCACAGTCTCCCTGGATCTGTCTTATCTACCGGTGTCATATTTCCCCAAAATAAAGGAACTTCAGTGAGTGAAGCAGATCAGCTCTCCTTAGTCTTACAGGTCTCTGCAACAGCTGATTAACATAACAGTATTTTCTCTTATAAATTGTATGATTCCAGTGTCATTCTCATGCTTTCATTCAGCAAAAAGCTTCTTATCAGCCAGAATTAGGAAAGCTGGAAGCTGTGGCTTTGTTTTCAGAATTAACAAGTCTCTTTCTCCAAAGTAATTTTGCACAATATATGTTTTATACTTCTCTACCCCTTCCAGTGACTAATAGTTCCCTAAGTATTATTAATTAGACCTTTTTTTTTTTTAAAGAAAGAGAAAGTTCTTGAAAGTTAATTAAAAGTTGCAGGCAGTAATTGTGCAAAAGTAGCTTTTCCTTTCTGAAAATTAAGCCTTTATAATTAAAATCCGATATTCATTTCAAGATTCAAACGGGGTGTTTATTACTCATTTATTATTATTTATTTTTTGCCACTTCAGAAGTGTAATTGCTCCAGCAGAGGGAAATCAATCCAGTCCCAGTGCTGAGGTCTCCCCCCCTCTCCTTGTCCCTTCTCTGGGAAATAGGACGTTTCCATCATCCCGATTATGTCACCCTGCTTGGAGAGACGATTGAATCCTGAGTGGAGGGACAGGGACACATGCTTGCACGTATCTTGATCTCCTCCTCTAACAGCCTGTCACATTTTTTCCCTCCAAAGATATAAAAAATTTGTTGTCTTGTTATCTCAAGGATGAAATACAGATTTCAGAAGCTATCAGCATCTCGTATTTGCCAGCAAGAGGCTACTCACTGGACATTCAAATAGCACCAAGGCTGTAAATCAAAATAGATTCTTGTCTTGGCAGAGGCAAAGTCAAAGAAACATTAGGGGAAAGGTTCTAATGCTGGTGTAAATCCTGAGTGACTGTTCTCCAAAGTGCATCCCTCAGTGGCATGTCTGGGTGGGTTTGGATTGCCCCCATGTTCCAGTGCTCCTCTGAAGGAGAAGAAGCTATGCTAAAACAAGACAACCCTGATGGCTGAGGCTGTGCTCCTAGGTTGTTCCCCCCACTGAAGTGCTCAAAACAACGTGGGAAAAGAAGGATCAAGATTTTCAGAGGTGACCAACCTTTAGACACCAAAGAAGGGAAACCATTTTCCCTGCTTTGCAGTTCTTGGACATCAAGCCTGTTCAAGCAAGCCCAGTTGGCTGTGTGTGCTTAGGCACATCTGTAGAGTCCCTCAAAAATCCAAGTGTAAAATCCTGTTGCAAAAATAAAAGAGACCCAAGCCCAGCCAACCTCAACTAATTAACAGGGACTAATCATCATCTCCCTCTTTTGTCTCTAGTAGTGGCTCAATCTCGGTAGCAAAGTCATCTTTTCATGTAGCAAGCTTTCAAGCTTGCATGGGACTTGTGTGTTTCAGAGCTCAATGATAAGTAGATATACATCATTATCATAAAGTTATTAATCATTGTACTGGGCTAACGTCACCCATTTCTCTTAGAATAACTTTTGCTTCTGTAAAATGCATAGCACGCCCATAAAACAAGAGAGAGCTGTAATAACCAGCATATAATTAATAATTATCAATAATGAATGCATAATCAACACTGAACTTCTTGTGATATGTTTAAGAAATGGCTGGTCTTCTTGTGCACATCCTTGGGCCAGAGTGTTATTACAAGCTATTTATACTGAACAGCTATTTTGGGGGTACATAACAAATAAGAAGCTTTGCTTAAAAGCTAAGAGGAATCACTAAGAATTACCTAAACATTTTAAAACCAGCAAACATTCAGGTCAAACAAAAAATAAAGGCTTTAGCAGCAGAGAGAGTGCTGTGAGCAAACAGAATGAATTCCAGTAATACAAGCATCACCAACAGAAATAATCAAGAATAAACAAAATCCTTGTTGAATTAGCACAGAGGGAGATTTTGTTTGTCCTTGGGCTGGGTGATATGAAGGAACTTTTCTAATGATATTATTATTACATGCACTGGAGCAGCACACCAAGTCCCTCATCAAGATAAGGGCCATTATTGTGGCAGCTTTCTAGGATGCTATGTACGAGCATTACAAGAGAGACCCAACTTAAAGAGCTTACAGTCAAAACAGTCAAGGCTTTACAGGAGAGGCTGTCATCTCAGTGCAGGGAAGCTCAAGGTTACAGTAGTAACTGGTACCTGATCTAGGAAAGCATCACTGTGAGCATCAACCACAGTCCTCCTCCTGGGGATGTTCACAGGCCTGGGGTGACCATTGGCACCATCCTAACACAGCACAGGAGTCAACAGTGTCTGCTGCAGACTTGGTGAAATGCTGGTTATCACCTTTGCACTAGGAAACTGCCTTCCCTCTGTCTTGTCTCTGGAAGGTGATGATTGGAAATGGGCTGAGACTGGGCAAATTAAAGCAATTGCAAAGGCCTGTTAGTGCAGGCCCATGTTTTAGCCCAAATCAGGTCCTCTGGCTTACTCACTGCAGTAGATGCCTAGATATGTAGACTGGGATTTATATGCCCAGCTTTATCCCTTTTAGGGCTCCATTTAGTCTAAGACTTGTGTGCAGAAACACCTCTAGAGAGTGGCAATTCACCCAGCAATGGGCTGTAGAAGTACTTGAGGACTAGACATCAATTTTTGAACATCACATTTAAGGTTATTGAATCCCAGCCTTAAAATCCTTCCCTGTGTGATTTTGGAGAAGTCACTTAACAGCCTTGGACCTCAGTTTGTCTCACTGAGGCTGTTATTTCTAACCATTGACAGAGAGAAGAATCATTCCTGAATATTAACCGCTGTGTAGCAGGGACTCTGATGAAGACGATTACAGAAATAAACCACCAGTTGATAACCAAATGAAAAAAAAAAAGGAAGAAGAAATGATTATTCCCCAGCATTATCTGTGTGCTTTGCACCAGTACATTTTAAGGCAATCTCAGCTGAAAAGATAAAGACATAGCCATCCTTATAAACAAGGATATTTCATTCAATAGATAGAAAGCTCTAAAGGGTTCCAGCTTTGCTGAAGCACTGAGACACTGAGAATTGAAAGAGGTGGGGAGAATTAATTAGACTTCTGATATTATCCTGGTAAATAAAAGTAATAAGTGAAGCTCTGAAAGGCAAGACCTGATTCATATTCAAACATTTACAGAATAAACAGCTGCTGATTCTTCTATCTAGCTCAGTCCTTATCCTGTAAGGCTGCAATATGTGACCTCTTAATCCCAGGCAAAAGACTGCATGAGCATCTGGAATTGAAAAAGGAAGCATATTTCCTTCACTATTCCAATTTCCACTCAATTTCAGTATAAAGTTGTTTGTGGTTTTTTTTTTCTTGCTCCTTTTTTTGGGTTCCTCCATCAATGTGTTTGATGATGAGATTTTGTGCATCTGAATACTTTTGCAGCCTTTTCTTGTTTCCCCTCCCCCCCTCTAAATAAAGACATGCCTGACCTCCCTACACCGAGCAGGAGTACTTCAGTCCTTCAGCTTGGTTATATCTCCATTGTACTGGCCATGCTCTTAAAGCACTTATAGCAATAATTTCTTGGCATGATGGACAGACTCAGCAATAACCTGATCCTGCAATGCACTGAATAAACACTTTAGCATTTAGTACATGGACACTAATGTGCTGGGAAGTAATTGCTTAGAGGTTCCCAGCTTCAATATAATAATGCAGGGATTGCATTTATAAGGCATAGGGAAAAAAAATTGTTATTGGCCAAACTTCCTCTCTCCCATTTTGATTAGTGCAGTAGGAGAGAGATGAAGGTAAACACGAGGTGATTCTAGGTTACCAGTTCCTTCAAGCACTAGGGGCTGCATGTAGATGTGGCTGTTCTTAAGAACTGGAGAAATTCCACTGACTTTAGCCCATTTTCTCTGATTTTACACCAGTGATCCTGAGAGAAATGCCTGAGCACTAGCATCCTCCTTCACAATAGTAATGCTGAAATGAGTGAAAGATTAAAAAGCCTATGCTAGCTTGGCGAAAAAAAATAGAGTATCTTCTACAGTAAATACATAAACATGCAAGCAGCAATTCCCTGGGTGAGCTGAGCTTAAAAAAAGCTCAGTGGAGTTAGCAGAAGTAGAATGAACTGTGTAGAAGCACCAAAGTTTTGCGTTTCCACTTATGCGAATAATTACTCCAGCCCTCATCAACATTTCTCTGCTTAAAGAGCGTTTATAAATTAAAGATGCCTAAACTTTAAATGGAAACTAATTTAGGTATTTTGTTTATTATTAAAAGCTTTTTCCCTGGACACTTTTAGCTCATAAATGATTATGAAACAGTTTTGCTACTTTCCTTTCCCCCCATCCCCTTCACCTTTCTCCCTTCTTAAGCACTGCAAATGACTCCTTAATAGCATGCAGAGTACTTCAAGGATAGAAAAATCCTGTTTGAAAACATTTTCTTTTTAAAATATGTGATTTTAGAGTTACCTCTCTCCCCAAAAAAATCAGATGACCAAAATAAAATAAAAAGAACAGCTTTCCCAATGTATTATTAATACCAATAAATGGGACTTGGAGAATTTAAAAGCCAAGATGTAATGCATTTTCCTGGAGCAGTGAGCCTTTAAACAAGTTCCAGTTATAGAGATTGTGTAGTAAAAACTGGTAAAATGAAATATCTTTTCAGATAGGATAATAAAGACAGGCTATATTAACATAGCCTTCCTGGGAAACACAAGCACAGAAGAAACATTAGCTGTTATTCTTTATAGACTTGGTTGTGGGAAGGTTGGCAAGTGACCTGCAGAGCTTCATTTTTAAGTCCCTGCTGCAGTATGGAAATATCTTGATGAAAATACGTGGATGGAGAGAGGCATGACTCTGCTTGGCTTGAAGTTATCTCTGGGGAGTCATTTTCTCAACTGCGTGCAGTGCCTCTGGGTGGAATATTTCCTCTCTGTCTAGAGAGTTGGCACAAAGCTTTGCATCATGTTGGTGTTTTACACAGACACCTTCATGGGGCTTCAGTGTGTTGGAGTCAGTCACCCACTGCATAAGGGATAAGGTGAGCACTTTGTACGAATAGAGGGAACAGGATACCAGTGGGATACCTGAACCAAGGATCTTTGTTGCCTCATTCTTCACTGAGTGAGGACCATACTCCTGTGCTCTGCCTCAAAGCAGAAGCCCAGCCTGGCATTCTGTCCCTCCAGGGTAACTGAGGCAAGAGGATCAGAGCACTGGGACGTATGAAAGACTTTGAATTAAACTCTTGTTAAGCCTTTGGTAGACAATAAAGCTGTCAGAAGGACTAATACAACTCAATGCTGGAGAAGTTATGCCAAACCTGTGCAGAGGCACAACTAAAGGATGAAGGAGGACGGTGTGAAGGAAGAAATGGCCTCAAGTTGTGCTAAGGGAGGTTTAGATTGGAGATTAGGAAGAAGTTTTTCTCTGAGAAGGTTGTTAAACACTGGCAAACAAGCTGCCCAGGGAAATGGTGGAGTCCCCATCCCTGGAGATATTGCAGAGTCGTGTGGATGAGGTGCTGAGAGTCATGGGTTAGTGGTTGGGCTTGGCAATGTGAGGGGAGGGCTTGGACTTGATGATCTTAAAGGTCTTTTCCAGTCAAAACAATTCTATGATTCTGAAGAGGATGACAGTGATGAGATAGGAAAGAGTTGGGTGCCAGTGGTGGAGTACAGCCCTTGACCAAGCAGTCAGTCAGAGCAGGGCTGCTTGTTTTTCACTTAATATCTCTTCCCTGTCACACCTTAATATGGTCTCTAATTGCCAATGTCCCCCTAGTATTTTTGCAATTTATTGCTCTAATATTTGTTAGTTAAATGTCATTTATAATATCTCAACATCTTTTATTTTACCTCCTGCAAACCTTCCCAGTATCTATACGATTTTGTCTCCAGTAAAGCCTGAGTTTGTGTTGTATGGGTGAGCTATTCTCTGCTTTCCATACTCTTTTTAATTCCCACTCCTTGTGGCCTGTGGGAAGTTCAGAAAGGATGGACTGCTCTTAATGCACTAAACCTGTATGTTCTACACTTTTTCTACACAACTCTAGACAGCCTTTCTCTGTTTTCATCACAACTTTCCTCTTGGCCTCTCTAGGGAATCTAATGCAGATTTGTTGTTACAGAAGAGGGCAACTAATCTCTTCTATTTGAAGTGTCCACCTGATAATGCCTCTCCCTCATTTTTGGCTGTAAATGTTCTTTAGCTCACCAGGTGAAGTAGTCACCAAGCTCACACAACTAATTACTCGATTTGGCAACAACTATCCCACCCAATATCACTCTGCCAGTCAGATGCTCTCACTGAAATGCAACTGCTTTAAGCACTTGTGAAAATCTCATCTGTGATTGCACAGAGAACTTTCCTGCTGAGCCTGGGAAAATGAAATCCATAGTTTTGACTTTAAAGACCATTTTGGATGTTTCCTCATTTAAAAAAAAAATCTATTATTATTATTTTTAAGCTGCTTTAAAAAAGTAGTGTCCTGCTGTCAGTTTCTGTTCTAATTCTACCTTCATCAAGCTTTGTGCTGCTTAAAATAGAGGGTCAGCTGCAGCCAGTCCTTCTGCTGCATCCTGGGTGCAGATTGAGCCATGAGCAGCCTCCCTCCACTTCCCAAGTCATTCATCTGCATGCTAAGAGCACAACAGCAGTGATATGTCAGCAACTGCTCAGGGAAAGAGCATTTTAAAGGTAAAGAAAGAGATTTAAGGAAGGAAAATAAAATGAGCAGAGATAAGGCTGAGACAGTGTCAAAGAGATGGAATATACATCTCCGAGCAAATCTAAAAGCAGATCATTACCACCAAAATACTAGCTGTAAGCAACAGTTTGCAGTGCAGAAGGAATATTTATCTACCAATGTTTTGATATTCTCTTTCTTTCTATTTGTTTCCACTGATGGGTAATACTATTCAGAGGTTAGAAATGGAGGTTTGGAAGTGGTCATGGGATACTGGTGTCTAATCCTAATTCTGCCCTTGTGTAATGATGGCTGACTCATTAACCTCATCATATTGATATTAACTGTTGTGCTAAGAAAGTACTGGAGCCAAAGGGTTTGTGTATACATGGGTGTCAATTTGGATAAACAAAGACCAACTGTTTGGGGTCAGACTCAAGGTGCCTTTCAGTATATCCTCTGTAACCGTGGGTGCACTGAATATAGAGTATTTACAGAGCACTCCCTCCCCTGCTGCAACCTTCTGGCTTCCACAGCTTTGCTACTCAGGGACCTCTTTGACCCAGAAAAGGTATTTTGTGTTTAAAAAGCACGAGATAGGCTGCAAATTTCAATTCTGTGGCATCTTTTCTTTTCCAGTTGGCATGCCTTATTCCAGTTTAGTTTAGCTCACTTTCAAGCAGATTTAACTAAACTGGTACACAGCACTCTTATTATAGAATAAGTGCTCACAGAGAGAGCTATTCAAGAATAATTATTCTGATTTAAACATTTCTGAATAATTCTATGCAAAGGCAAGTTCTGAACAGAGGCAGTGGGTTGATGTGGCATGCAGATGGGGGAGTGCAAAGAGCTGCAATAGAGTGCATGAGTATTTGTGCTGGAGTCCTTATTCTAAATGTTAACACATCCAGTCAGGAACAGAAACACAGCAGGTGATCAATATGTCCAATGAAAGCTGACACGATCATGGTGAATTCTGACCATTAAATACACCCAGCTAACTCCTCTTGAATGAGGCACAGAGCAGAGCTTACTCCCCCAAATAATTTAGCAAATAGGTTTGAATAATGAACACAATCCAGAAAAATCACCATCTGCTTATGGACAATTTGCAAACAGAAGCAAGTAGCAGCATTCTTTTAAGAAATGAACTGTTGTGAATTGTTCACGCAGCTCTAATTAACATTAGGATTCCTAATTTCTCCAGGCAGCCCTGGTGCAACAACACGTTCTAGTTCCTCTGCATTTTCTGTCCAAGACCCTCTGAGCACTTTCCAGACGTTCAGGAGGTAAATCCCACAGCTCTCCTTTGAAGGAGACCATGTCTTCATTTGGCAATGGAAGATACAGAGACACATCTAATAATGTGTTGTTCTGCAGCTTTCATTTATATCAATGCACATATCAGCTTCTGCCCTTTTCATTTGCAATTATTTTGGGTCCTGTTTTTACAGTGATGCAGAAGACTCTGCAGGTGAGTGAGAGTGGTGATTTAGAGTATGCTCGAGTGTCACTGGGACACAAGATTTGTCCTTTGTATCTCATTTGGTAGTGGATTACTTTGGCTTTAACTGCAAAATGATCACTACAATGCCTAAAGTCCAAATTTTCTAAGGTATTTTGTTGCTGGAGAACAGAGAATAGGTGCCTAAGTTGCATGGCAATGTCAGTCATTAATACAATTGGAGAGAGATTCACAGGAAAACAGGATTTTCCCGATTTTTATGGGTATGAAACAAGTGTATCTACTTACATCCTTTTTACCACCACTGTGCTATAAATGCAGGAGTCTTGATTTGTGACAGATTGTTCCTTTTCACGAATGTTTTACTAAAGCAATGATACCTTTTTAATTCTCAACAATAGCTGCACATTTGCGGTTTGGAGTGATGCAGTATAATGAGTCATGAGTCAGCATTACCCACTTATTGTGGTAGGGGGATGGCTTTTATATTGCTGTTTGAGCTAGTAGATTTACACCGTAGCAAAACCCTAATGTGTAGAGAACACTGATGTTAAAGTCAGCCTTAATTCTCGCTTTATGGGAATTAAATGTTAGGGTTTTTCATTACAGACAAGTTGGGCTAAAAATGAATCCTCATTAACAGAATGCTGTGATACATAGTTACATCTTCCTTGTTGGCCAGAATGTACCGTCTCTGAATTTAGCTTAGCAATTTCATATGGCATTTTCCTGCTCACTCCTCCTCCTTCACAGTTCAAGAATAGGAATAGCTCTTATGGCTGAAGGACAGAAGTTGTTTTTCATTAAAGTATCATAGTTTAGAAAAGACAGCCTAATTCATCTACTCTCTCTTCATGTCATTAAACACACTCAGCATGCAGCATCTCAGATGCCTCACACATGACGTCCTCAGCCATCTTTAGAGTCAAGTTTACCGCTTCCCTTGTCTCTCACACTCCTCAGCACTTCCATGTTGCCTTCTCATTTCCAAATCAAACACATCTTTATTAACCTCTGGCCTTCCCGAGTAAATACTGAGGTTTCCTCAGGGAAATAAAAACAAAAGCCGTGTTATACTTCAAGAAATATTTGCAGCTGGTAAAAAAAAAGGCACAATTCTTGGTTTTGTAGCTCAAGGAGAGAGGGTCAGAAAACTTTATAACCTGGGTGTGCACCAAGCCACAGTGTATCCGAGGTAACAACCTGATGACTGGCTATGAGTGTTACTGCCTCATACTACAAGGCTGCCTGACAGGGAGGTTGAGATGATAAGTTTTATAAGATAGGATGGAGCCTGAAGGTTATGATTTGTAACTATCAGAGTAATACTTTATTTGGAAACAATGTTTTTTACCTCTTGGCAAATCTGGGACTCTACCTACGCTGAGGACCTTGAGCACAGTTGTGATGTGAGTTAAATGATCAGTACTAATTAAGTTACAAAAGCCTTGCCAGAAGATGCAGCATTTAGAAAACAAAACAGTTCAGGCATAAGCCTTTTCCCCCTGGGCTGCTGAGGCAGACGTCACCAGAAGACTTACCTGGAAATTGTAACTATGTAAGAATAACTCTCCTTCCCTACAGACTTACAGAAAGTAAGAAGGCAGAATGTAGCTGTCAAAGACAGTAACTGCTTCACATCATCATTATCTTCATGGATGTTTGTTACCACGTATGAAATGAGGACAAGGGACTAGCTGCGTGCCTGCCGCTGCTTCTGCATCTTGCTGAGATTTTGAACATGGAGAGCCTCCATTTTCTCATCCATAAAACTGGAGTAATGCACACAGTGATCGTCACAAAGAAGGCAGAGAGTGAATTCAACATCTTAGTTTTAGTACTCATCAGCATTTCTAGCTGGGTGAGCCTCTATAGAGCCATAGAACTCGGCTCCATGTGCACATGCAATTGCATTCTTACAGCAACGGAGTCACTCACTACCTTCCCATTTTGCTGCAATCCTCCAGTCTCCCAACACTGGGAGAAGCTGCTGTCTCTGCTACCATACTGCCTCATTCAGTGTCTTGGCAAAGATATTCCAGCTAACAAAAGCTGTCTCCACCACCATCCTCAGAACTGGCACCTGGAACAATTGAGATAAGTGGCCTGGCCAAAATGAGGGAGGACTCCTCCAGGGCAGTGTTCCTCTAATTCTTACACTCTGATTCAAACATGACCTGATGTACCCCTGCTCAGATGGCTGCTCAGTGTGAAGCAGTGCCATAGGCCCAGCATTTCCACATCCTTGTGCTTTTCACTGTGATCTGATTTGCAAGTGGAGGAGAAGAAATCTTTCCTGGCTTCCCCTCCTCAGCTTGTCTGCTCTGTGCACAGCGAGTAGGTCCCAGTGGCACCCGAGTTGCCTATCTGAGTCCTATATGAGTCTCTCCTCCTTGCTGAATTGCCATGGTAAATCAGGATTAAACTACAGTCTCTGCTGCACCATAAAACCTTTAGCTCTTTAGCACCAGTTGAGAGGCAATACCACTCTCAGCCTCATCAGAAATGGTTTCCTTTTACAAATGTTCACTGACCGTAACTATCCCCGTCGCCTCTCTTCCCTACCCTCCCTCACTGCATCCAGTTATCATTGCACTCTGAGGACAAGTGATGCTACAAGGAAGCAGTTGTGGGGTTTTTAGAAAAAATAAAATAGACAAGAGTCCATAAATCTAGTTCTCCTGCCTGATCATTGCCTCCCTCCCTCTCCCTCTGGCATTGTCGGAAAGTGGCTCTTGGAACAACCTCTTAAAAATGTATCGGCAAGAAGAAGGGAAATTGTTCTCAGTGACAACAATACTGTACACATATTTGTATATTTATTCTGAAGATCCAATTGATAACAACAGGTCCCTTCATGCCTGCTGATTTATCTGCTGAACAGGTATCTGTGCCGTATGCACCGCATGGCTATAACTGTCATGGCTGATATAGGGATAAGATGAATAACCTCTACAGATTTCAGGTACAAGTAGGAAAATGTAATCATAACTCACTTTAGAGCCAAGTGATACATATTTATACTTTGCCTATCACAGGCTAGCAAGCCTTTCCCTTTTATTTTGCATTCATGGACCTGTGATGCACATCAATCTTTTCTTCAGTTTGTTAATATTGTTGTCACTCAACTGAAATTTATTGTCACATGACTTATGATTGGGAGACAGTTTCATCTGAGGAACATTCTCGTAATTTACCCTATTCAAATTTCCTCTCCTGACTTGACTCTGCATTCCAAAGACCCATACTTTCCTTGATTCAAGCTTATTCTGCTTTTTTTTTCCCATCTCAAACTAAAAGCAGTAAATGTCACAACTATTTATAAACTAAAAAAGAATAGAAGTCAAGAGTAGCAAAATAAAACAATGTACACTCTTAGTCAATGCCCCAGGATTCAATGGATGGACTCAAATGTCCAGGGCTCTCATTTCTCTTGGGAGACCTGGCCTTGAAGAGTCCTCTTTGGATCATGACTGTCTTTCTCATGGCAAAAACAGTAGAAATGAAGAAGTGCAGCAGCCCCATGTAAAGGCAGTCAGAAAAGCAGCTTTGCCTACTTTGAGCATTTTTTTAGGGCTTTAAAGGCCTCCTGCACTTGTAGCCTCCCCATACTTCCTCTGGATTTTATGCCACAAAGTAGTGGGGCTGCCTTCCCAGAGGGATGTGTGTGTGGAGAGGTAACTCTGCCATGGCAGCCAGGCTTCATGGTTTTGCAGATGAAGGTTACTTTGAGCAGGGCCAGCTCTTCTGGACAGGGTGAGGCCATTTCTCCTGTCCCAGCCCCAGCTCTTACAGTCCTTGCCGGAGGAAGAGCAGACCTGGCTGTTACAGAGCAGTCTCCCTTGTCAAACTTCACTGAGGGAAGAATTTAACTTTTCTTTATTTCAATCTTTTTTTAGAGATCATAAATATTTATGAAGAGCCTGTCAATCATTTTTAGGGTTTCTGACTGAGTATGTCACAAGAGAAGGGCTTTTATGAGGATTTATAGTAAATTGCAGTAAATTGTATTCCTGTCAGGGAGCAGAGAGGAGTTACACAATGTCAGGGGAAAGCAAGCAATCTCCACAGCATGGCAACAGTGCTATAGGGTGAATCTGTCCCTGCCCCAGGGATCATCATGAAGCCTGTTCACTTCTCGGGTGTTGCTTCAGTCCTCAAACTTCAGCGAGGCACAGTCAGGAGAAGCTCCCTCTTCTTGGTCAGAAATCACAGCACACCATCCTAATCTAGCAGATCAATGGCTTTATATGATTTCTCCATGGCAAGATACTACCTCTACACAAAACTGTGATGCACACCAGTGCCACTCCACCACCAAAACACTCCTTTCACTGCATCCCAACAGGAAAAAACCAGTCCTGAATTCTCATACCATCAGGATTTTAGAGTTTTCAGGGATGTAAAAGTGGGCCCAAGACATCAGTGCAACAGCAAGTGTTAAAGAGACTCTTTTCCTGCAATAAAGTAAATCAAGACAAAAGCAGAGCATGTTATAGGAGTACATTATTGCAACAATCTGTTGTAAAGTGAGAACAGGAAACAGAGGCTGCTATAACCCTACAGTTCACCAAACCATGCTGCAAGAAGGTTGTCATGCAGAAGTCCTTTGTCCTCAGAAAAGCCTCAAACCCTCAAAAAATGATCAAGGTTTTGAGAATAATTCCTCAAAAGCTGCACCCACTCAGTTCTTGCAACAAATCTATTTTCCCATCATGTTGTCACTTCCAGGAAACAAAAGCAGGATGGCAACATAACTTGTCCCTGGTATTGTCACCAAAGACCCTCACCCCCAAGCTACATCGCAGCTGTAGTAAAGAGTAAATTACTCTTTCATCTTGACTCTCACTGCCTCAATCTCAGCAATTTTAAAACAGATGAAAAAGTGCAACATTTTTTAAACCTGCCTCAATTTCATCTGATTTTGCTGCTAATCATTAGGACTACAAAAGATTAAGGGAAAAACTGATGACACCCCAACACTGAGGCAAATCCTCCATGGATCACAGCACATTAACCTGAAAGCGTTTGATTACATTATCCTACTAGCTCCAGAGCCATGCTATTATTCTTTGGCTGATTCCATCACTTTCTAGTTTGCTCATTAAAGTGGGGGAAGAATGTCAAGATCACATTTTGCCCAACAAGAAAGAAATGGGAAGATGGGAAGTGCTTTTGCATTAATTGAATCATGGATGACAATGTGAGCAGGTTTTAGCCCCATAAATCCAGACAGACTCTTGTCAGATAAAGTATCAATGTGCTTTATCAAACTTTGCCCATAGATTTATAGAGTTCTCAGGCCACTAGATCTCGAGTTCCTCAATGTAATCACTTTGGCATTTTCTAGCTATGCTACCAACCTCCATGTGAAATAATGGAATTTATTGACAGAGAAGCAAGCACTGCAATTTTGCTGTTGTTTAGAAAAATTGCCCATCAATGAGGTGTCGGTGGAGAAAGACAAAAGATATTACAGTAAGATGACTATCTCCTGACTCCTGCTGAATTGGTAGATGAGCCGTTAGCTTCCATGGAGGGAAAGCAGTGGTCACTCTTCCAGAGAACAAACTGCTCTGGTTTTTACTTACAAATTGTACTGCTTCAAGACAGAAAAAGAAAGAAGCAAGGAAAAGAAGTCAAGCCCTCAAACCTAGATTTATTCCAGTGTGCTGAATTACTTCAGTCATAGGTTGCAAGTCAGAACTCTGGGGTTTTTTTCAATGCTGTTTTGGTTAAGCTATCATAATATTTAACCTCCTAATAATATAGATCTTTCTTTGCACAATTCCTGTTCACATTTTGCTGTCTCTTAAAATGTGTAACTACCACTGATTGCATTAGGTAAATGTGTATTATTCTTCTTCTTCTCAACATTAGGGAATACAGAGAGCATGAGTTTGGGGAAGACTGTTGAAATAAGGCTGAATATAATACCATTTTTTTGCACTGCTTTAAGTCCCCTTGCTTCTTGTTTGGTTTCAGGAAGGAAACAGGAATCTTGCCAGGAATTCTTAACAAAACAGAGCCTACATTTACTGCAGGGAGAGGGAAAGCATGTTCTTGTGGGCATCAATTTATAATGCACTGTGTGCCTTGAAGCATCCTTTGCAGAGATGGCCACATGAGCTGGCACATGGTCTAATGTTTTGTGAGCAGGACTTCTGGGTCTTGCTGTGATAAAAGGGACTGCAGTATGGGATTGCGAGTGTTTCTCTGATTGGCTTCAGATCACCCTGGTTTCAACAATTAGTATGACCTTCCTCTGTATTGACTGTCCTCTAAGAGTGCTCAATCTTAAAATCTTTCTTTAAAATTTTTCTATTTTCCACCTGCCAACACCTGAAAATATATGATGATTGAATGATGGTTACAGCCTAAGGCAGATGATGAGCCCCCCTGGAACACACCTATGCCTCTGTTGAAGAGTCCTAATCATGTCATCAGCAAATAATGATGAAACTTGTCTCCCACTGGGTTCTATTAATCCTACTTCCTCTAACATACTTTGATGACTGTTACTTCTTCAACTGCAATTGCAAGCAGGTGCTGAAACAGATCCATGGACTATAGGCTCTGTTGCTATATGAACACTCTGGGACTCCAGACAAGAATCTTGCTCCTTCCAAAAGCACAGAGTTGATGCACATGAACTGAAAGACATACCTGTTGAGCAGACACATCATGTCCCTCATTCTCCCTGGACATTGACTGCAAGACAGTGTCACTGGCTCATTAAATGCGACTTCATTCCTGTACCAACACACCTTGTATGAGACACAGGTGGGAATGAGTTCCTTCTTCCATGCTACAGTAGCTCAGGCCCCAAATGAAATCATGGCTCTGTCGCTCTAGGCAAGATATACATGCTTAAAAACATTGCCTGGCCTCAAGCACACACTGTTCAAGCAAAGGAAGGAAGTGTGGCCAGGGAAGCAGAAATCCTGAAGAATGAAGTGACTTGCCTAAGGCTGCAGAGAAGGTCAGTGACAGAGGCAGAGCCCAAGGAGCTTTCTAAATGCTATTCCTGCTAGTACAGACCTTGACCTAAGAGATAATCAAGAATGAAGTATAAGCAGTCTCAAGCCTGTGTCTCTAGGCTAGGATGAATTCTTTACTTTGATGTAACATTTTAAATTGCACACAACTCCTGGTCTTCTCACCGTACCTTGGTGACCCTTAGGGAACAAAGGGGGATATGTAATAAAGGGCAGCCCAAGCAATGGAGACAGGCTGAGAAATAAAATACTAGAACAAAGCATCACAGTTTCCCAGCATCAGCAAAACCCCCAATTCCAGTCCAGCCACATGTAAGATGTTCAGTCATCAACAATAAATAGCAGCAAGGACCATTGCATAATGCTGTCATGTAATGGGACAAGTACATAACACAGGAGGGACTAATTTCAGGCAGAAAGATCCTGTTGGAGGAGAATTACTGGCTTGTAGCATACCCCTGCTCCGTGAACATTTCCCAGGTGTGAGGCCATTTGGAAGCACATCCTTCAAATCTTGTCTTGGCACGGTAGGATGTCGTGCTTAAAAAGCCATTGTGCAGCCAGGAATGGGAGTGCTGCTCAACATCTCACAAGGAAAGCCTGTTCTCACAAGATTTCCAGTCAAACTAAATAAACCCAAGGTTCAGAGAACTTACACACAACCAAACTGCCTGTATGTAAGGACAAGGCACATCCTACATCCTGCCTGACTCTTTTTCAGAGCTTGTGTCCTCTTGTGATCCGACTGTGCTGGGCTGCAGTGTCCTAGTTTTGCCCTAACGAGATGAACAAGCCTTCACTAGCAATAAATCAGGGTAATTAAAAATAGTTATGGATCTTCTCAAATAAGGTATCATATCTGACTGTACAAGCTTTTTCTGTCTTTGTGTCTGTGCATGGTAGCTGGTGAAAAGTCCCATAAACAACTACTACCCTTCCAGGGAAGCAGTGGCAGCATCCAGCTATGGAGGCAATAACACCTTAAACACACTCAGACCATGTCTTGTGGTAGTCTGGCTGCACCATAATTTCCAGAGTAATCCTTTAAAGCAGCATTTTTGTCTCTACTTATTTCTACTTGTTCTCCTGCATCAGTACCACTTGTAAATCCAACCCTCCTTCCTGCCCTAGGAGGGAAGGCACATTGCTGAGTCCCCATGGTCTCTCAGCAAAGCCCTACAGGCGCTACAATGGCCTGAGGCAGCCATGATGACAAGACTCCTGAGTGACAGCATGTTCAACAGCTCGGGATCTACTTGCCACTTGGACACACTACCTGTGCTTTCCCTGCTCTGATTATTCTAGCTCCTTATGCCTGACCTGGTAGCAAAGCAAACCAGTATGTGCTCTGCTCAGGCTTAAAAAAAATATTGGCAGCAAATAACTACAAGTGCAGCTGATTTATAATGTGACTTGCTATTCCTTCTCAATCATTGTGTTGACTCCTTGGGAAAGATACAGGTGAACCTCTGGCTGTTTGCTCCTATAAGGAGGAAATCCACCCACTTGTTCGTTTATTTTGGTCAAAACAAGTTTGCTTCATCTCACTTCCACCAGGTCACAGTGAACCATAGACCCGTTTTCAGTTCTGCATCTCCTATGACCTTGCTGAATGGCAGGTTTAACTTCAGTACAATTTTGCCTCTTGTTTTCCCCATCTGTAAGGGCAGTGCTGGTGATGCTGTATGCATAGTACCACACTGTGCACTCTACAGATGAACTGCAGTCCTGATGATGTTTGGCAAATCAAACAAGAAGGGAAGATGTATGCTGAAATATCATGGAACTAATTAACAAAGGTCTGATGTGGCAATGAGATACTGAGAGTTTGTTACCAGACAGGAGGTTGCAATATGGTTCCAGACAGCAATGAGTTAATGCTTCTCTCTTTTGATTTCTGAGATCTGTATTATCCTTGTCAAAGAAACCATAGTCATATCTGCTTCCCCTGTGGATAGCTGCAATAAGGAAACCAAGTCCCAAGAAATGATGAAGTGAATTCTTCCCAAGACATTGCTCAGGACAGCACAGACACACAAAGGTGGGTAAGTATCAAAGGAGAAACTGTGCTGCACATCTTTACTTGACTAAAATGCTGTAAAATAAGAAATAGCTTGCTCATGTCCTTTCATAAGTCCAAAATTTAGTAAACAAATAAATTAATGTGAGGAGGTTGTGCAACAGGAGTTAATTTCTTCATTTAGCTACAGTGTATAACTGCTTCTTGCACTTAATGGGTTTAAAATGCAGCATCCAAAATACATATTGCAAAGACATATTACAGAATATGAGCAGTGCTTCCAGGCACACGCACAATTGCACTCTAACATGCAGTAGCTTCCTTCTGCTTCATCATGACCCTGAATTAATTCTTACATTAACTGTGCACTTCTTTATAACTAGTCTGAGCTCTTAAAAGATTTGCACCTAACTGACTGGGGCTTATTATGTGCTTCCAAACCTTTCTCCATGCCTGAAATTACCATCTGAATCCATCCATCGCTGTACTCAGAGAGTTGCAAATATCCAGAACACCTCTTGCCTGGTTCTGTTTCAGCATGAATTGGGGTTTAACATGCTAGAAACAAGACAAGAACAACGCAGAGGTCACCAGTTGTTAAGGTACAGAGGGGTTTGGTTTGGAAGACAGTTGATGCTGGAAAGCTATTCAAAAGCTAGGGTCTATTTCAACTTAATTTGTAGGTTTGTAGCAGTAGAGATGAGTTGTTCATTCACCCTTGACAGCTTTATTCAACAATCAATGTACAGTCCTTGGAAATGAAATAATGAGGATCAGTGATGTCTCATATTTATTTTTAAGGGTATGAAAGGACACTAACCATAATTTAGTACAGAAGCAGAGTGATTTCTATAATTAGAGACATGAGTAGAAACAACTTGATCCCCTAATGGGATAGGAAGCCCCCCAGAGCTCAACTGGGATAATATCTCTCATCTAACAAAGACAGCTGGCAGTTCTGTAGGATTGCTGTGATAGGCATTTCTGAGCTGAACTTTACTGAAAAGAAGCTGCACAGTACACTAGAGTGATGAAAAAAAATGCAATATTAACACATTTGCCAGTGAAAAGCCCTGGGCCTTCTCTTATGGAGTTTCTAGATCACTCTGATATTGACAGATGAGTATGTAAACTGTTGTCCATGAAAGGAAAATCAAGCAGAGTGGAGTGCTCCAAGCTCTCCATGTGATCTGACCTCTGATGTGGAATAAACTTCCCTGAGCCTACACAACTCCTTTAACCAGCTTGAGTCTAAGTTAAATGAATATGAGAGCATTTTATGACAAGACCATTCCTGTCTCCTATCTTACATGGTTCTGGGAAAATTCTATCTTGTCACCAATTAACCATCCAAATCTGGAGAATAAAAACCTAGTGAAATTGTCTTTCTGCCTGTAAGGCTGTGTGCTGCTGCCACATGCTGTACAAATCTCTGATATTCTCAAGAGACATAACTGGCTCATATTATTTGTTTTAATGCCCATGACAGGATGGCAGTGTAGATGAAATATCCATGTATGCCAGTGGATATTTCCCTTGCAGTGGCTCAGGAGAAAGAAGAGTTTATGAGGTGGGGAAGGAAGGCTGATAATCTTGACTGAAGTGTAGGTAAAATTCAGAATGTTAAGTTGCAAATTAACTACTATTAAAAAAGGGAGGTTAATTAGTGAAAGTTGGACTGAACTTTCATACTAAGTCGCAAGATGTTCTTAGTGTCATGCTATGCTACCCAGTGCACATCAAGTAGACTTGATCTCCTGATCAATAGAGAGATGTGGATTAAAGCAAAGCTATTTCCATTAACAAGAAAAAAAAAAGGAAAACAGAAAGAAAGCAGGACATGACTATCAGGGAGATTGGATGGCTCAGGGGTCTGTTAATAGGATACAACATTGCTCACATTTCAAGGTCTGAGGTCTGATTACAGACCAGGTCAATAGGAAGAATGAAAGCCATTGTGTTTAATGGCCAGTTAGTGATGGACGTGAAGTGAAAGGATGGTCTCAATCCAGTTCAGAGCAAACTTCATGAAAATACCTTGACTAGTATTGAATTTTTTAAAACAGAAATGCAGAGAGCTACGGAAGGGAAAAAAAGAGCTTGAAGTACCCAACTGAGACATTTATTGTCCATTCTCATCTCTACTCTGACATTTCTCCAAGCTCCAGTAAGTCATGTGCTTCCGTACAGCCTCAGTTCTCTTTATGCAAAACAGAGAGGACATTTGACTGCCCTTTATTATGACATAAAACTAAACATATTAATATTGAGGACAGAATATGATTACATCCCAGGGGGATCCACATCTCATGTGCCTCTGCCTTCAGAGATCACCCCTTTACCTGGGTCAGGCAGCAGCAGCAGAACGATGTTCCTAGATGCTGCTTCAGAAAGCCTCAGTCTTCAAGGCCATCAATCAGTCACCTTTCTCTAGCACTAAATTCATTTCAGGGACGAGAAAATAAAAAGTAGAGCAAAGACAGAACTAGATTTCATAACATGGGAAGACTGTGAGTGGGAGTCTGCCTTTGAAGCACCTACAAGAGAATCTAATCAAGGCATTCACTATAAACAGAGAAAATCGATCACAGAACATTTTTAACATTTAAAACATGTCTCTGTTTGGACAGCTGAGACATCCCATTACTGTGAATGACACTGCTAGATCAAGGGTCTACACAATTTGAGAGAGCTGTAAATCATCCACAGACCTTCGGGCACACAAACATTTACAGAATTGCTTTAAATTATTTGTAAATAACGGGCCAAATTCATCCCTGGGCACAGAGTAGCTGCCTGCTGTTGGCTTCAATGGGAACTGCACTGCCTCACTCCAAGGCTGAGTTGAGGGAGTGGATATGTGGGGTCAGGTACTGGTGTGGTGCAGGGGGAGTTTGAAGATGATACCTGCCTTAGGCCCTGCACATCCATGCAGCACAGCACAAACTGACAGGCAATGAGAGTTGTGCAAATATCTGTCTAAAAGACACGGATGTAAATGCAAGTAAGGGCAGTGAAGAGCTTCTGTGTATTTTTACACCCTTGTGAAACACTTGTCATGCTCAAAGCTGTGATGAGCCAAATGCTAAGATAACAAAACAGGAAATAATTTACAGGCTGATAAATGACGGTGACTGTGAGGGCACGGGTGGCCTCTTCATTCACTGAATGCCAACGTTCAGTCATGCTGGAAGCAGCCCATGCTCCCTGGTAGCTGGTGGATGGCTACTAGATTGATATGGTTTAATGGATCACAATAATAATAAAAAAACCCCACCTAGGTCTTGGATACTGCTGCTCTCATGGCACTTTCTCTGCAAGGGTAGTGTCACTAACTGAGTTTCACAAGTGGGGTATGGCAAGATGATATGCCTTGGGCACACACTATGAGGAGCAAACTCAGGTCTCCTGAATACTCTGCTGATTGGGCCACTCTCTCTGATGGTCTTCTGGAATAAAGACAGTAACTGGGGGCTAATTCACCTCCTTCTGCAGGTGTAAGGGTCAGGATCTCAGGAGCTACCTACTCAGCTGCGTATGCAGGCAAAATGGCACTGTACTCTGCAAGCAGGCATTGTACACCAGCAGCTAGTTACCTTGGTCACTCATCCTCAGAGGGAGTAAAAAAAAGGGATACAGCTTGCTAAGAGCTGGGACCTGAGGCAAAGCCTGTACTTTCTGAAGACACAGTCTGTGCAATGTCTAAACACACTCAACAGAGGCCAAGTGGTGAAAATCCACAGCCTGGACCTTACATCCTTGACCATATCTTGATGTTTCAAATTAGAGCTTTTAATAACAGTATGTTATAACTCGAGTCAAGATGGGATCAATGAGGTTACCAGTATGTTAGAGCAGCGTTAGGGAGGGAGCCCTCCTGCTTGGCTCATTACTGCTAGTGGAAGTCGCTCTCTCCAGACTCGACGAGAGTCACATAAGCAGTAAGCTAATGGGCTGCTGTTACCACTGCCTCTCATGTCCAGGTCTGTTAATCTCACCAGGAGCTGTGCTAGGGAAAGCCCTATTAAAAAGGATTTTAATAAAGGGCTGATTTGTAAACACATGTGACCCTGGCCTCATTTGTAATGTAAGGAATGCGTGTGCTCTCGCCTCTTGCCTGTGTGCTAAATGTTAAAAAGGCCATTTGCTGTGATACATTACCCTCAGAAACCTCAATGGATTTTCCCAGAACATTCCTACAGACTTTCTATTAAACTAAATGGAACCATCCATGTTGGATTACTTTATCAAATCTCCCTAGACTTTCCCGACGATACTTTACAGACAATGTTTGCAAGCAGAAAGGAGAATAAATAATTCCTGTTCCCCCTCTGCTTTCCTATGGTTGTAGCCAAAAATGGAGGCAGTTTTCCCTCTGTGGGGAGCCCGTGGAGTTTCTCTGACTCAGGCACGTCTCAGAACATCTGTAAAGAGCATTTTTTGATTTGTATTTGCACATTTGGAAAAGCAAACTCCAGAATGGATATTAAATAATGAAAAGGGTGGTTTTCTTTCTTTTTTATTTAATACCAATCTTAAAGGGCCATATTCTAGCCTGAGTGACATCCCAAGCAGTCTTACTGGACCTCCAGGAGATTCCATTGAGGTGGTATAAGCCAGCAGAGAATCTGGCCTGCTGTATTTACTTTCTGGTTGAAATCAATACAAAATATTAAATCTTTTTCAAAGTATTTCAGGTACAGAAGCTGATCCCCAAGTGATAAACTAAACACATGGCCTTGGCACTGAAAAATCCAGAACTTGAATAGTTGATTGGTGGCCCCTTTTCAATGTCCAAAAACTCTTTCCACAACAAATTACCCAAAATATTAGTTGAGCAGAGTATCCTAAGTGGAAAAGCCCAGGATTATACAGAACGAAGGAAAAAAGGCTTTAGAACTAGTCTCTCCTGTGACAGCAGGCAGGATAACCTGCACTGATGCTTTACAGCCTGCTCCTGTCTGTTGGGCAGGTGAAGAATTCTCTCATAGCGACACTGACCACTTGTTAATTTAAGGACTAATTTACCAGTCAATAGGCTGTCTGAGCACTAACCTGTAAAATGCAACCCACAGCATCTCAGCTCTTGGTCCACAGAAATTTTGATGGACATTTAAAATTAGCATTATGTTCATCTGGGATCTTATGAATAAAGCAGAAAGGATGCATCTCTTTTCATGGTTCCAAAATAATCCAACATCATCCCTGAATGGATAAAGGTTTAGGAGACTGCAGCACTGCTGCTTTTTCTGCATCTGCTACAGTCAACTGGGGCTAAAAGCCTGAAAGCCAGGCACAGATGTTTTATGTTTCCAGATGTTTCACTAGTGTGTGACTGGCTGCATGGGTCTGGGAGATGCTCCCAATGGCATTTGTGTCTCACAGTGTGGACAAACTCTGCTGATGCAGCTTTACAGTGATTTCTCCCCAAGCTCTTAGTTCTCACTGTACCTGTGATAGCACAAATATGGTGATAGAGAAGAAAGACAGCAGTGGCCAAGTCAGCTCCTTCTGGCTAGAATTTGTTCCCTTCTTTCCTAGCAGGGCCATCAGCAGTTTCCCTACCAGGCTGATGATGTTCACCCACCATTGATCAGAGCAGAAGCCTTTGGGGGAGGTGGCAAGCAGCAGGGCTGCTGGAGCCATGCATGGAGTGAAGCATGCAGCTTAGCTCCCTTAGATAGGCACAAAGTCTTAAAGCAGTGGCAGCCTGCTTCCAGTCTGCTTCCAGCTATGCCCTGTCACAGGGATTCCCCAGAGTGAAGAGCTATGTTTCTGAAAATTGCTGGATGTACATTCAAGAGCAGAATTAATATGCTCTGCATGCACAGTAAATATAGAGGTCTCTGGAAGAGCAGGGCAGGAAGCATATATGTGGTTCTCAGGGAGAAATTGTCTTTTTCTCATTCTCTCTAGAATCAAATAGCTTGCCTGGAGATATTTGAAAGACATAGATAGGTGCTAAGGGACATGGTTTTGTGGTGGGCTTGGCTGTATGAAGTAAGTGGTTGAACTTGATCTTAAAGATCTTTTCCAACCAAAATGATTCTACGATTCTATAGATTGGGCTCCCCTGATTTATGATAAAGACCCATCTTAGTTATAAAGCTCCAGCTCAGAGTTCTTACAATTAGAGAACACTGCAGTTATTTTTAATTTGTGCTCAGGGAAATGTTTTGTTGGAAAAAAAAATAGAGAAATCTTCCAGTTGCAGTAATGGTGTAAAACAAACATGGCTCAGTTCTGTCCAGAGAAATTGTGCCATGTGTTTCTTGCCCCAGGGGATTGGGTTGTCAATGCACAGCTTGATAAGTTTGTTAGTATCAGTGCTACACACATTTATGCTGATGAAAAAAATCTGACTTGGTCTTGTGCAAGAATCTGTGCTGCAGATGACCTTATTGAATTTCCAAACATGTGGGAAACAGCCATTCCTACAGGCTACTGGTTTCAGGAGAAGCAGCTGTCAGAGTTAGATCAGTGCACAGGAGCTCGCACAGCTCCATTGAAGTCAAAAGAGGGATGCTACTGCAAACAAGCATCTGACTTCATTTACAAAGCCAGCAAGCTGGCCCTTTCTGTTCACACAATCTGAATGGCATATGCTTCAAGAAATGAAGAACTGTTGATTAGTCTAACTAATTCCCTTTAAGAACACCAGCACAGGCCATGTTAGGCTTGTGCAGTCTTCATGACAGATCCATGGATGCATCATACCATCAGTGGAAGTGAAGGTCAGTGGGGGGTGATGCTATTTTAGTAAGTGATGTGGGAAAAGGCATCATTTACAGCAGAGTCTTGAAACAGATGGTTGGCAATAGGGTATAAAGTGACTTGGAGTGTTTACAAAGGGAAGTGGGATCATATGGTGATGCTGTAATTGTTATTAATTATCTATTACCAGATTAGAGGTACATTAGTGACCTGCACCACTTATCCAGTGCACTAAACCACATAAAGGTTCTCACAACATAATAAGGTTAAAACAATAATGAAATGGTACAAGAACATGACACACCATAGCACAGCACCGTGGCATTGGTCAGGCTCCTGGAAGAGCACTTTATCTGAATAACATGAGTTCCTATGGAAATGAATCAGGTTGCATTATGGAGATGGGAAGGGGAGTGGATTCCATACAAATAACTGCTTGCAAATCCACCAAGTTTTATTTCCTTAGGTGATATTCAGGGTTATGTTGGAGCTAATCAAACTCCTTTGAATGCTCCCATTAATTTCTGTGGCTGAACTCAAGCTGCAGAACTTGCTAAAGCAGAAGGTCATTAAAACAGATAGCAAGCTAGGATAAATTGAGAAGGATTGTCCCTTGACTGAACCTTGATCACTACAATGGCTTAAGAAGGTTTTTGTCTGTCTCTGTGTCCCTTGGCAAGGATTTGCTGAAAAGATGATGGAGAAAAGTGGCAGTCTAACCATTAATGCTCAGTTACACAGCACAGATTTGCAGTTATAGGATGCAAGGCTGGCCATCAGCCCCACGGATCAGCAAAGGCTGCCTCTGGGCTTGCCTTTTGCCTCATTAGGAAGTGCCACCTTCCCGTTCCTCTGCACCACTCGGAAGGAAGATCTCATGCAACTGCCTAAAACATTTTGTTATTACCATTATTGGGCCCAGACATCCTCATCATCACCCAGGAACTTGTTTTGCTGTATGTTACACATAAAAATCACAGTTCTTCCTCTGAAGAGCTGACAGTCAGTGGACCATCTCCACTGAGACCTCATGCTCCTGAGTTGTCTCCCTGGTGCTGTCCTTGGAGGAGAAGGAGGGCAGACTGAAAAAACCCAGATCTGTTTGAAAACAGCACAGATTGAAATCCCTGACACATTTACGAACCTCTCTAATGAGGCCTCCCAGTGACTGAAAGGAATAACCTATTTCATACAACCTCTCTTCCTGACACATGCAGATATAATGTTCACAGTCATAGGTATCCAGGAGAGAAAGCATTTCCAAAAAGATCGTTTATAACCCTGGACAGTTGGCACCAGCTGCATGTCAAAAGGCAGTTTGGTCCTACCCAAAGATTATGATGCCATTGGAGGAAAAAGATAATTATTTTTTCCCCTTAAACCTTTTCTTAACCTTGTCTAGAGCCAAAATTAAAAAAAAAAGAAAAAAAATCAATAAATCTTAAATTGTATTCAGTTGGGACAGATGGCAAAGATATTACATGTTTTGGCATTTGGCCAAGTGCACATTTAATGCAAAAACTGATGCCAGTGAAATAACCTTTTCTCCTTTTAAAAACCCTCTCCGAGTTGATTATTATCCACCAAGAAAAAAAAGAGAAATAAAGGAAATCTAGCTCAGAGATGCATTAACAGATCACACTGAGTAACAACCCAGCCGAGTTTATGGCACAAAACATGAACCTTATTTAGAAAGCGTTTGGTGGGGGGTTGATAATACACAGTATCACCAGAGACCAGTGCAGTCTGCTCTGCTGCCTGTGGCTGAACTGTCTTCCATCTAGTGCTGATTTAGTGTACAATTAAGACAATGTCTATGAGATCTAAAGCAAGTACCTACTTCCATGGGGATACTCCTAGATCTAGTTATTATCATGCCAGCACATGAAGTCTCTTCCCAAATAGGCACCCAAAGCCCTGTTGATAGTTTCCTGACAGAAGGCTCAACGCAGCGAAGTGCTGAGGATGCTCAGTTCCCACTGGATTCACTAGAGGATGAAGGTGCTTACTGTGTTGCAGAAGATGTCCAAAGGCTAACTCCCAGAGCTCAGCATCTTTCAGCATCTGGTCCAAAGCACACTTCCATTCAGAATTAAGAGTGAGCAGATTACTTTCCCCCCCACACGTCATTTTTTATGTGTGAGCCAAATAAATGGACTGAGAGTTATTTCTCCCCTGAATATTTTTTTGTGCTTTTGAAAGCTTCTTCTGGCAGACTGATTGCTGTGGAATATTTATTTAATTTACTTACTTATTTTTTAAATTGATGCTGCAGGTTCATTCACTATTCTCTAGGTGAAAACACAAGGAAAGTGCACACATATCTCATATTTGTTTTTGAAATATGCTGTGCTGCAGATGTAGACAAACAAGAACAACAGGAAGGTGGAAAGTATGCAGAAAGGAAAGGCTGAGTCATGAGCACGGCACTGCTGGGATCTTCTCACTGTGTGGCAAGTGACATGAATACAAAAAGACTTTCTATTACATGTGGGAGAAATAGAAACACAAAATATGGCTGCAACCTACCCAACATCTCTGAGCATTTGGAGAAGTCTTGAGAGCATAGACAAGTGATCCTTGGTCAAGGTGATGTCTTAACATCAAGACCTTGCCCCTGAGCAGTTAGAGGTTATGATTAAGCCCCCTAAAACTTCCCTACAGCCAGGCTAGGAATTGCACACTTTTTCCACAGCTCCATTGATAAATCACTCTAGAAAAACAAGATATCTTTAAATTTTGCATCTGTGATAAAAGTTAGGTACAAATAAAAATGGTGGCAAAAACATTAGTTCTGTAACAAAAAAATCCACACTTGTGCCAATAATTGATTGCCCCTCAAGAAAGCAAGTTTGGCTATTTAAATCTTCCCCCAAACAGAAAGGAACCCTCAAACCCCAGCCTTCAAAACTAACTGCATTTAATTCTCTAGTAAATTTTCCAGATAAAATTAGCAACGTGTCTATTGATTTTTGTGTAGCTGGAAATGCATAGGTAGAGCTAAAAGAAGGATAAATAAAACATGATGGACTCTCAGGGTTAGATAAAAGAAAGTGCTTATAAATGCAGAAGTCCATGAGCAGAACAGAGACCATGAAGGGTTCAGGCAAGAGGCCAGGAAGGCGATTGCATACTGTAAGCTATTATTTGGGATGAAAATCTCCAGGAATTGACCGAGTACGAGCTTTGTGAAGCAAGACCTTTTGCCAAGATCTATATGGTTATAATCATCCCATCATATTGATATCACAGGAATTTCCATAAGTATTATTCTGCCTTGTTTTGCAAACAGAGAAACTGGTGCAGATGCACACAGGCAGGTTAAGCAAATTGGTTAACAGGGGTGCTGTGATGTAATGTTGTTAGTTTAAGTGATCTTTGATCAATAGCATTCATGACAACAACTGAGTTTGTTTGTCCTTAATGCCAGAGGCATTTTAACAGTTCAGTAGTTTTAAAACTAGGGGACTGACTCCAGGAAAATCAATATGAAAGTAAAATTCTAAGCTCATAGTGGAACTTGCAAGCAGTAGGATGCAAAATGTTCAAAAACTCAGCAAGAGGTGGGACTCCTTGGATCCACTGCATGATTCACCTATTCCTTCTTCATGTGACAGGTCACCTCTCCTCTTAGTATATCCATTTTCAAAGTTGATTTAAGAAATGAGATGACCTGCAGCAGTGCAGTTGCATTAGCTGATCATCTCTTGAGTGAGATTCAGTATCTGAAAGTGTTAGACTTAAAACGTGTAGGGATTTGAAGTTCTGTATCACCAACATACACCAAAAGCAACAACTACAATATGTAACAAATCAAGCCTTAAAACCATAGAGGTGTTTAAGTATGCATATGTATGTATATTTCAAAAGATAAAGTATCTTCATCAAAACTGACATAAGGAGATAGCTGACTGTAGCAGATTGTTCTCGTGGATCAATGTTGCCTTGACCTTTGTGTGTCATGTTTTTGATGCTGTTACATTTTTTTTGCAGAATCAGACAAGCTCATACTTCTGCAAAGGAATTTACTATATCTCAGTGATACAGACTGCACAGCATTTAACCTTCTCAGCCTGAGTTTAAATGGAGTTGTGCACGCACGTGTGTTTCTGCGTTGCTGGGCTAAGGATAATTTCTACTTCTCCAACTAGTCTCATAAGTACAGGGCAGATCTTGCACAGAAGAGACTGCAGAGTTGATATACAAAGGGCACAACAAACCATAATGCATAAAAATCTGGTAAATGAACACTTGAAAACATAATTTTAGAGTCATGTAATGAAATACACCCCACTGCTCTTCCATTAAACAAGAAGGCCAAGAGCTAGAATAGATGGACTAGTTGCTTGATTGCTGTTGCAGGATATAAGAATATAGGATCATATACCCAGCCCTCAAGAGACAAAGCTGAGTGTGTACTAACTTTGCTTTCTTTGTCTACTTTCTGCACCATCAGAAACCTCTCTGGACACACTGTGCCCAAACAGGACTACGTGAATGATGAGTTGAGGTGAGTCCATTTTTAGGCCTCTAGTGGCTACTGCCAAGCAAACAATTATTAACACCATGAATAAAACAACAAACTCAAGCAATAAGCTGTAATGGGAAGCAGTCTAGTCCTCCATTTATGCTCTCATTCTTTTGCAGATCCACTGACTGATGCTGTGTATGCTGCAGGTCCAGATGCCTCAGTTTCCACATCTGCAATGAGGAGATAACTATACCAACCAAGATGCCTTAAATACTTGGCAATGTGAGTATTAAGAGCTTTGAGCCATAGAATTCATAGGGAAGACTGAAATATTATTCACCAACTAGACCTAATCAGCAAGAAGGATGACTCAGATACAGCTCTCTTTGCTCCAGAGCAATAAAAAAGATCTTCTACAATAAATTTTAAAGATTAGTTTGTGTCATTTCTGAGTTACTGGAAAAGTAACTTTGCTTGTTCTGTTCTTATAAATAAAATGCCATCAAATTATCACAAACAGCATGAAACATGATGTTCAGCAGAGACAATCCATAGTGAGGGGTCTTTTTTTTTTGTTCACAGACTTGGCTATGTGGTGCTGCCACAATTCACCTGTGAATTGAACCATCTGCAATTAACTTAGTCCTGATAGTAACCAATACCTATTAAATTCACCCATCAAAAGCATTTCCTTATGTAGAACATGAAGTGTTTAATCTCAGACCTGAACAACAGCACCAGAAGGTTTTACTTATCAAATCAAGTCACACTGTGTAAGTGTCAAAAGAAAGATTTAAAAATAAGGTTTTAAGACTATCGGGAGAAATTGGAGCGCTCCAGGTACAAATAGAGAAACACAGTCTGTCTGTCACATGGCTAGCAGCAGAGAGAAATGTAATCTACAGTAACAGCACTGCTTTCTCTTTATTTTCACTTTGCTCAAAGGGCACTTTTCATCTGCAGTTCCCAGCCTGGTGGGTGGCAGCTATAACATGGGCTCAGAAGTCAGACCCAAAATAATCCACGCCATCCCAATTTCACCCTGCAGGAGCCAGGATCACTTAAGAGGTGTCAGGTGACTCCACCTGGCCCAAAGCAATTTACATTCACATAAGGAGAAATAATAAGAATGAAAAAACAACATCCCTGAAATGAAGGCTGCATGTGCCAGGGCTGGGGTGCTACAACCTGGGCTGTCCCATATGAGGCTTCCTGCAAACTGCTGTGTTGCTACATAGAAAGGACTGTCCCACGAGTCCAGATGGCCTATGGCATTGCCCCTAAGCTGGCATCATGCCTACAGCATTGCAAAGGCCAGTTAGTTCTGGTCGTGGGTACTTCAATGTGTTAATTTATTCCCTCTATTGAATTTATTTATATTTCCTCTTGTCTCATAGGAAAGTGACAAGAATTATGTCCATGAAGGTTACTCAAGAGTGCTGGAGCTGATTTTCTTACCAGGTCAGGTTTTAAATAGTCCATTCTCCACTATACTGTGGTCCCCTGCCAACCTTTAGTCTAAAAAGTGACAGGAGGGGCTGTTGGTTGCCCTATGGTTTTGAGTCTTATATCAGCTCACCCCCTTGCACCACAGCAGAGGCTGCTGCAGCTTCAGCTCCTTCCAAAAGCCAGAGCAGGTTACATTTGGTACTGAAAAGTTGAGTGTGACTTTCAAGCTAAAGCTACTGTTTGGTTTCTAAGGACAGAAATAGGACTGCGGATATTAACTGCTAGCAAATAATTGTCCGATACAATAAAGCAGAACATCACCTGCTCCCTGCTCTGCCAACTTTTCTTCTTTCCTGATGCCATTGAAAATAGACTTTTCTCCCCTATTTCTGACAACGCAGCAGAGAAGACTAAAGATTTGCTGTCATAGGGTGGATACCAGGATCCATTTACACCTTCTGTGGGGAACGGGGTGCTAGAGGCTGCAGATCAATTTGAATTAGCAGACCCTTTAATTCTGAATTTCCAATTTATTTGCTGTGCAAGAACATAAGGGGAATGATATAAAAATTGAGGTCTCTACTCAACAGTATTTGGTAGTAGATTACCTATGGTAATGTGCATAATTTTCATTTCCTTATCTGTCTTCCCCAGACAGGTGACCCAGAGTTATTAGCACTGTTTATATCATTAAGCACTGGGCTGGGATTATAGTCCAAGTGACTGCACAACACTGTATGGGAAATTCAGATCTCCTGAGCACCTGCTAATCGAGCTCACTTGGGTTGATCTTCCATCTCCAGTTCTGGCTAATCTAGGATTTGATTAAAAAAAAACCAAACCAGAAGTAGCCTCCTCCAACTCTTTTACAGCTTAATCCACATATGCAAAGACCATCAAAAGCAGGCACATGCTGTGAGAGAAGGGGAAATATCACCCTGAGACAGACAGAGGCAGAGCAGGCAGTGAGACAGCACAAACTCATTTCACCACTGCCATATAAAACCTTTTTCTTATGACGTGGAATTAAACTAAGGGAGGAAAAACATGTAAATGCACCTGAGTGGAGGAAAAGTGCTCTCTTCAAGTGGAGCAGAGCAGCAAGACATGTCAGCATGTGCCATTTTGTGCATCTGGTTTATCAGTTGGAGCTCAGGCAAAACAGGTAAATAGTGCTTATCAGCAGAGATTCATTAATGTCTCTTCACTACTGCCACAGATGCTCTCCAGTGCTCAGGATTGTCCCCATGTCGCACAGGCGTTGATGAGAGTGGTTTGCTTTTCAGCAGAGTGTGCTATGGCATTGGTACTACTCAAAGATGTGTCCCTGACTCCCTGTCTGGTCCTGCCCATCCCTGGAGATAGGTGAGAGGGGGAAGGAAAGAGCCGTTTTATCTGCTGCATCCCACCGAGTGAGGAACGTGTCCATATACCTGCAGAGAGTCTAAGGTCGAGAAAGCAAAGAACATATTGGACGACTCCTGGCTCCTAATTTAGGAAGCTAAATGTGGTCCTTTCTTCTCCTTTTACATGAAGGTACATCACCTTTAGACCACAAACAGTCTGAATTTCTCATAGCTCCCTTGAGCTCTATTTTAGGGACCACAAAAAGCAGTTTGAACAGCTCCAGGTGCCACGTCCCTGACCACTCAGTGGTGAACAAGGGCAGAGTCTGCACCACACAGCTGCCTTACAGATAGCTCTGTCTTCCTTGTACAGTATAGGCAGCTCTGGTTTTGTTAAGATTTTAGTTGTTTCTGCATAGATATCAGCTAATTGCAGTTGTAATGGTAAAGTACCCACAACTACCACAGATGGCTGCTTAGCAATATAATGAGCCTTTCCCTCAATGGAGATAGCTATGGTTATACTAAGGATGGCTCCACTCTAGGTGCTTTGATCTTAACTAATCAAAATGAGTCACAAACACCTTCACAATTAATATGGAAAAGAAAATACCAATAACAAAAATCTCCTGTGCTGTTTCCTCTGGAACAGACACCTCTTCTCTGGTCTGAGGTCTCATTTCTACTCGTAAGCACAAGGAGACAGGTTTGCCTGTGCCTCTCCCCAGTAATGTGCACAACACAACAGAGCTGGGTTGTGACTGCAGCTTCCTTATAGCTCATGTTTTTCTTCAACAGCAGTTAGCAAAAGTAAAAAAATAAGGAAAACAAAACCACTCTCCAACACAAACAGAAAAGCCAGTGCTGTCCAGGAAATAAACCCCTCCACCAAGGCTGGGAAAGGATGAAGAACTTGCAAAGGCAGTGGTACATCTTTGAAAGTGAGGGGTCAGGAGTGGGGTCTGTGAGCACCCAGCTCTTTGCAGCAGAGCTGAGGGACAGAGGTGTACATGCCCACTACTCTCCCCCTAATCAAGCAGCTCCTCTCCCTGCATGAGGGAGACGTGAGCTTTGCTGCTCCCTCAGCAGTGCCTGATGCATTTTGGCAGAAGCTCCTTGCCCCTAGGTGCACAAGACAGGAGGGCAAAGAGTCTTCCAGGTGCAGGTGAGCCAGGCACAGATGTTCCGAGGGGATGTATATTGGGTAAATAAACAGATGTGTAATGCTTAGCTGAAGGTGGACACATGAGAAAGATTCCCTCCTCCCACCCCTGTTTCTGAACTTAAATAAATAAAACCCTGTTCTTGCCTAAGGCATGTTTCTGCTGGATATTCAGCTGAAACCTTCTCAGCAATTCACTTAACAGTTGTGAGTATGATAATAGCAATAATAAACAAAACCCAAACAACCAACACAGAAGAAAACCACAGGGTTTTGCAAGACCTCGTAGCAGGTTGTTCCAAACATCTGAAATGCCACCACACTTTCTTGCTCTGTTTATAGGGATGGGCAAGTTGGAAAGAATTGGCTTATTTTATTCCTGTTCTCTTACTTATTTGACATTGTTTTGATTAGAAAAGAGAAGCTATTGGCACTGGGTGTAATAGCTTTTATACCTCTCCTCAGTGTCAATATTAGATACAGAATTCTGCTCGCCTACCAGCACAAATTACTCTAACTCACTGAAAAGAAAAAAAGAAGCCATTGTGGTAGAAATATTGCTCACTTGAAAGTTATTTTTTATGGATATTGAAAAAGTCTTCATCTAATGCTGCAATTCTCCCAACCTAGAAAACTTTCAGTTTGAAACAGCAAGGGAACAGGTAGTCAACAGTCAATGTGGTATTTCCAGTTTCATTCTGAAGGATCCAGACGTTCACATTCCCAAAAAACAAGTTGTAGCTCTAAGAGTTATGGTTCTGGAAACACCAGATCTGGCAAGGATACATTTAATTCTTTACAAAGTATAAATGCTGACACCTTCCCAGTCCAGTCTTTGAGGGATGTGGTTGCAGCTGTGGAGCAGATGAATGAAGTCTGCATATTCACCAAGGCGTGCACACACTTTCCCAGCACAGTCTTTCTCTCCCTGGGTGTTGTTCTGAAAGCAATAAGCATTGCTGCCTCTTCTGGGCTGTCAGTTTAAAATCTCACTCATGTAGGTGCTCAAACACAGGTGACAAAAGGGAGGCCCTTTCTGAAGCACAGAACAGAGCTGCATTGGTGAGAGTGCAGATCAGAGGCAATCAAAGCCCCATAGCACTTCAAAGCATTCAGATTTGCCAATGATGACAACAGGGAAAAGTCCTAAAAATAACAGTGTGGAAAGGGCCATGATACCTTGTTGTACTGTACGCTGGGAACCGACTGGTTCTAAAAGCAATTTGCATAATTTTGCTTCTCCACTCTTAGAATAGCAAATTAACAGTTCATTTTATGACTCTACCAATCAACACCTATAGCCCATTAAATTTAACAACAAGCTCGCCTTATGAAGGAGGTTGCAGCTGAGTCTTTCAACAAGTCCTCCTTTATCACTTATTCTTCCCCCTTGAATCCTGTGTGTGTTTTATAAACTAGCATTTCTATTTTCTCATTAGCAAGCATGATGCTAAATTAATTCCAGGTGTTAATTGACACGTTGGGTGCTCAATTCAAAGCTCAGCTCTACTGATGTCAATGGAGACTAACCTTACTGTGGCTTCAGTTCTCCGGAACCAATCCAGAGTAGCCCTTTGCTGCTTTCAGTTACTGCAATGCAAGCCTCAGCTAAATCTACCCTGCACTCTGCTACTGCAGAAAGAAAACAGGGTACCTTCACTAACCCCATTCTGTCCCCAGTTAGTGCAGTGTAATACGAGAGCAACTTCAGAAAGAAGGAAAAAAACAATTGTTCAGAGTGCATGGTGAATATAACCAGAGGCAAAAATTGGCACAAGAGCAGAAAAACACAGAAAAGCTCATTTTACTGTTTCATTTTCAGGACCAGCTTCTTGAATATGGGGTCATTTCAGTAAACACAACCATGTTGCTAATTGAAGGGAATGCCATACCACATGACTTCATTTGCAAAGCCATTTGGAACGAATGATCAATATTTTATACATACGTTAAGGTGGTAATAAAAGATGCATGATGTAGAGTGTAGGTAGGAAGCCCTTCTGAAAGGAAATGAAGAAATTACAGATACCCTTGACATGTCAAAGTTATGCAGTTGGAATTGTTAAGGAGAAGGGTTTTAAGATGTTTCAAAACAGGAAAGTGATAAGAATTCTTGAAAGGACCAATGTCACTTTGTTTAGGCTTAAAACTCAGGTTTGCCAATAGGGAAATGTTTGTATCCTCTCTTAGACAGGTACATTTCACCCATGTGAACTTTTGATAGGCATGTTTTCACTGCATCCCCCATTTCATCCAGACATATGTAATAACTCTTGTGCTTCTTTGAAAACCTGTCCAAGTGTATTTGGACAAAATTCTGCTTATCCCAAAGACTGAACTGAGTGACAATAATGGGATAATACAACACACACTAGTGCCAATGAATAGTACTGGGAACTGTTTCCAGTGTTCTCTTATTCTCAGAAAGTGGGAAAGAGTATAATTTCTGTGAAATGGAGTAGCTTTACACTGTGTCTTCATGAACTAAAAGGAAAAGTGTGCTCCGTGGCTTTCACATGTTAATCCTTGTCCCAACTTATTTTTGCTATGATGAGCAATGTGCTTCCAAAAACTATGCAAAGCTGTGTTTGCTATAAAGCCTTTTATAGCCATAGTCTCTGCCCTTAACCTCCAGAGCCTAGAAAGAAAGAGACTGAATCACTTCCAAAAATTACAGGTTAAAAGGTCATACTGGAGCTTGAGCTAAGAGGAGCTGCAGAATAAAGATTGTGGCTGCCCAGATACCTTTGTGCAAAGAAGAGAGGGAAAAGGGGATTTTGGGACATTGGCAGAAGTCTCTTGATCAACTGGGGGGTAGTAAACATCTCCAGGCACCTGTGGGAGGTCTTTTGCAGCCCTGTGTAAATGGAGATATGAAGGCATGTTTGGATTCTGTAAGGACTTTGTTTGCTGGGGCAACACACCTGGGATCATCAGTTGTTCTCTAAGACAAGTGGAGCCAGATAGGTCTGATAAAGGAGAAAACAAATTTGTAGACTACTATACACAAAGAGAGGTATGCTTTAATGAAGATTTCTTGTAGATGGGAGACTGTAAGAGGGGAGAATGTGGTTCTATGCTTGTGTGCCTGACACTGACCAGACAGGAGCAGGGCTCTTGGGTTGGCTCTTCCTATGCCCCTATGCTCCTCACTGTTACCTCTGAAGTTTAGGTTCCATACTGCATTGTTCCAAAGGAAGAAGCTCAATAAATGTGTCCTTCTATCGAAAAGATGAAAACCACACTCTTCTTCCACTCACAGAATGAGCATGGTTTTGCTTGAACACAATCTCCAAGCTATCAAATCCAGCATTGATGGGGACTAGAACTTGGAAGCCTCTTGCAGTTTCCCTGAATTTTGAATCTCAATGCCAAAGATGTGTGTAAACAGCTTCAGCTTTTATCCTTCCATCCTTTGAACATACATCACAGCATGCTTGACCTGGATGTTTTAAGAGAGGGTGATGCTTAGTCAGAGCCTTTGTTGGCACAACTGCCTGCAGCCACATCTGAGCCAAACTATGTTGAGCTTTATGACTTGAGTAGCAGGATAGCCACACTATTTGTTGAATGTCATATATACAAATGTATATCAGATAAAGCACAAAGAAATGCTTCTTCCTTGGTCTAACTAATGACATCTCCTGGCCCAGGGAAATACAGACTTGGTATCCTTGCCATTTGTCCAGGCTTGGACAAAAGCTGGAACACAAAAAGTTCCTCTTAAAATAAAACTACTTTACTGTAGTAGGGCCCAGGCTGCCCAGGGAGGGTGTGGAGGCTCCTTCTCAGGAAGTTTTCAAGAGCTGCCTGGACATGTTCCTGTGTGACCTGACCTAGGTGGAGGCTGCTTTACCAGAGAATTGGACTTGATGATCTCTAGGGTTCCCTTCCAACCCCTACCATTCTGTGATGCATGTAACACCTTCCTTACTAAGACAAGCTAAATCCTGAAGTTTAATTCCTACCCTCTCTCTCTTAAATGTATTAAGAGGAGATTAAATCATAGAATCTAGAAACTACAGGCTGGTTACCTTCACCTCCATCCCTGGAAAGCTGATGAAACAACTCATACTCAATGTTGTTAATAAACATATGAACAAATCTAGTGCAATATCATTTATAGCCACTCAAAACACCATGAAGAGGCAGCTCCCGCTATTAAATCAGCTATTCATAGTGTCAGAACCACAAGAGAGGAAAAAAATGGATGAAAACTGATCCTATACCTGTGAGATTTGAAAATTCTCCTTTCTGTTTCAAAGTTTTCCATGTTTTTTTCTTCAGGAGAAAGAAAATCCCAATGAAGACATTTTCAATAGTTAATGATGAAGAAGTTAGGTGAACCTGCTTCTGCAGGGGGGTTGGACTAGATGATCTCTAAAGGTCCCTTCCCAACCCTACCATTCTAGGATTCTGTGAAGGTAGAAAAAAGTTTCTTTGTTTTGGAAAAAAAATAAAGAAAAAAAATCAAATCCAGTATTTTTAACTTGCTCCAGCACAGACATAAAATAACCTCCTCCTTATGCAAAAACAAGGGCTCTTACTACATGAAGAAAATGCTGTTAGCATTATAGAACAGATGATGCAAACAAGCACAATTAAGTAACTTTGTCTCAAGCAGCGGGGGGCCATGGTAAATACACACCAGACAATTTGTAACTGTGCTCATGTTTAAACATTTTATGGGTGTCTGAGCCCCCAGTTTTAATTTAAACAAACACACACTTCTGAGTATGCGGATAAATAAAATCAGAGCAATAGCTCTCAGGCTGACAGGGTCCAAATGTGAGATACAGTCTGTACTAAGTAAAAGGATTATTTATGTGGGTAAATAAAATATGGTTGGATTCCTTTTCTGTATATAGATAACTATCCATCACTTTTTTTCATGAGTTTTTAGTTCCAAGGTAAACAATCCTGAAGGAAAAATAATGGGAGGAACATTGATTGTGCATTGTAATTTTGGGACTAAAATGATTGACAACTCTAAAAATGAAGGATGCATCTAAAGTATGGTTCCCATAATTATTTTTCATCATCCTTGAGGTAGTTATTTCTTTTTCTAAGCATAGGGAGAAAAGACCAAACCAGTGTTGTTACACTCTGCAGCCGTTACTGGCAAACGGTGACTTTTTAAATGCTTGCTGTTTTGGGCATCCTTCTAGCAGGGTGGCTGGAATTACTCATTTCCCTCTTGGGATTTTTTATTGTATTTTTCTAACCCTCTAAACATGTTGCTAGAAGATCCCCTCAACGTAATTAACTAACCCGAGTCTGATCTTCAGGAGTGAAATGGCAGCATAAGAGACCTTCCTCCACCAAGCTGGGATAATGCTCACCAGGTATTAAATTAATGCAAAACAGAGAACGTAGGAATTGAGTCACTGAACCAGGAAAAGTGCTGAGGCACAGAACAGGCAGATTAGAGCCAAAATGAAATCTACAACAAAAAAATACTAACCAAAAAAAACACCCTAGAGGGAAAAAAACAACCCAAAACTAAAATCCTCCAAAATTGTGCCAAGACAGCTTTTGAATGTTTCAGAATTTGCTTGTCTATATATAAACCCATAATGAGATCATTCACATGTCTACACAAACACAGCAGTATAAGCTTTTCCTTCCTAGAGGCACACAGCAGACGAGGTTCCCATCATGCTGGATGTGGTATAAACATATATTTCACTTGAACCTCCTCCCCAAAAGCTTATTTAATTCCAGGGCCAAGTTTTCCCTTTCTCTAGTGCTTTAAACAAAGGATTGGGCTTGCTTTGTAGTGTTTAACTGCAATTTTTCATCCAAGACCAGAATCCTTCATTTGCTGTGGGTTTGATATAACGTTATTCAGAGCAGGGTGGTTGGGGCAGAACATTAATCCAAACTCATTTTACATTGGGAATTCCAGGAATTTTATGACTATCCAAACAGTGATAAAATAGGTGGGACACTTTGGAGCATGTTGGGCTTTTCTTTTTGAAAGAGAAGTTTCAGTAAATCTTTTCTTTTCTCTTTTCATATGCCCCTGTGGTGCTGACTGAACACATTTGGAGGTATGCTGGGGCATTTGAGGATGGGGACGGGCAGGAATCAGATCAGAAACTGGTTTTTTTCAGGCTTTACTCCACCCATAGCAAAAGCAGGGCTAAAAAAGTGAGTTTGTTTCTTATCACACCATTGAAGAACTGTATTTTTCAGCAAAAAAACCCTCATAGATAGGAAAATATTCAGACATTTTTTGACATACTACTTCTGCAGGGGACTTTTCCTAAAGTCCAGATTCAACTGCAGTTAAAATCCCCAATTATAGTAAGAGGTACTTGCAATACAGGTTATTTTGATGGACATAATACCCAAAACTAAGCTCTCTACCATCTGTTCGTCCCTAAAATTTGAAAGCAAAGAGAACATATTTCACCACTACGTCAGTGAAAAGTAAGATAAATGCTATTTAAATGCATGTACAGCATATGTTCTTTCTTCTTTGCCACATTCATCTGTAATGTTTTACTCATTTCTCCAGAGACACAAATCAGTGGAGAAAAAAACCCCAGCCCAGCAAACCCCAACCTTCCCCCCCTCTTAATCCCTCAACAGAACCAAGTTTTCTGAACACAAGTATGTTTGTGGGAGACAAGAGTGTTATGCAGAGCTAAAGTTCAGATAAGACTGGTCTATACAAGTTATAGTATTTATTCTTGCTCCTCTCCAATTGAGCTAAATGCCTAAAAACATTCAAGGATGTTGGTTTTACATCTACCTGGTGCATCTTTCCCTCTCTTTTCTCCTAGCAGTGTCAGCATGCTATTTCTGATGCAGGCTGCTATATAGGAGGATTGTGAACTTTGAGACATTTGTTCTTCCCTGTAAACAAGGCTTTTGCACAACTTCATTGTCTGCAGAAAGGAACATGTACCTGGTATGTGTGAGCATTTGATAGATACCTGACTCACATGATAGGCATGCACCTGCATAGAAATCTTGCTATAGCAGAGCAACTATGGTATGAAGTCAAAGCTAGGATGTGAGCCTTGAATCATGATATGTTAACTACTGAACACTATTTTGCCATTGCTTCCATCTCTCTACCATGTAGGCACCTAATGCAGGAGGTGATCCTCATCTCAGATCTGCAAGGAGCTCTGGAGGAAGCACAACTGCTGTCAGCAGGGAACATGAGAGGAGGAGCTCCAGTCCACTATGTTTAATTGGTTTGTCTGTGAGAAACTTATAAATACTTAAAGGATGAGTGTTGAGAGGATGAGGCCAATCTTTTCTCTGTAGTGTCCAGTGACAAGACAAAGAGTAATGAGCACAAGCTGAAACAGGTGAAGTTCCACCTGGATATGAGGAGAAACTGTAAGGGAGCCCTTGCACAGGCTGCCCAGAGTAGTTATGGAGTCTCTTTCTCTGGAAGGCTACAAAGCTGCCTGGACACGTTCCTGTGCCCCCTGATCCAACGGGAACCTGTTTTAGCAGGTGATTGGGCTGGATGAGCTCTAGAGGTCCCTTCCAACCTTGACTTGTCTGGGATTCTGTGAAACTACTCTCTTTAGGCTATGTAGCCATGGGTATGCGAAACATTGGCATCCCAAATCACTTGTCAGTTTTGAAAATATAGGTTGATAAGATGAAGAAATTTGGTTATTGCCTCTGTCAGGAAGCAAGACTCTGGGTTCTGTCTGTTATTTCCCAAAATCTGCAGGCTCATAATCTATATGCAATGGCTCTGCCAGGATCTTTAAAAACAAGCCACCTCCTGGCTATGTTCACAAGTGCACAGATATTTTTGCACATTATTTGGAGATGTTTCAGCAAATCTTTGGTTCATTGAGGAATGCTTTGCTTTCAGCTCTCGGTGCTTTCTCACTTCCCAGGCTGATGATTGTGTCAGATACATGACCATATTTGAAGTCTGGTTATTACTAAAAGTTGCACTCAGGAAGAGGCTCAGAGCTCCATCTGACTGAGCCTGGCAAAACATTCCTGTTATCTCAGTGAAATGCCCAGTATTCATCCAGTAGGGTCTTTCAGTTGTTTGCTTGAATTGACAAAGATCTGTTTAAGTGCACTAGATGAGAATTCTGTTAGTTTTTAAAGCATGGAAGGAAGAGAATATAGGGCAGGTTAAAAAAATACAGAATTCTTCCATGCAAGTCCTTAAAAAAAGGATTTTTCTGAAAAGAAATCTAACACATTTATATGTTTCTAGCTCCACTTCCCATCTGTTCACCTTCCAAAGTGACATTTAAGGGAGCTCAGTTTACAATGCTAGAGGCATCAGCAGTACTGGATTGAATGGATCAGATTCCAGACTGACTCTAAAGCTACTCAAACCTTGCCTTAAGCTCAGCTCTTATTTATTTTCCTACAACAGAGGTGTCCTGATCTCTGGAAATGCTGGCATCTGCCCTTTTCTTGTTTGCATCCCTTTCTGCTGAGAGCATTGTCTGCCTTTTTATAGTGTATCGCTTGGTAGAACTGCCCAAGCACCCCTTACATGCCTGTAAGTATTTTGAATGAGGTGGAAGGTACCTCTGACAGTATCTGGAGTTTACAGTCCACACATCAACATGGTGAATGAACTGGTTGTTTTTCTCTCCAGGACACACACAAGTGGGATCCAGCACAACACTCAATCACTAGGAAATAGGATGACTTGGGTACATGCCTGGACTCCTGCACTCTTCAAAACATTGGTGTCTGATGGGAAACAAACAAATTCACCATCTCTGCAGTCCAAGCATGAAAGGCTGAGCTGCTGTTATGACCAAGGCACAGCCTTTTCAAACCCTAAAAAGAACTGCAAGCATTGATGCTGATGTGTTTTGCAATACAGAAAGATCTATCCACCTCAGATTTAAACTAAGGGTCACTAGGAAAGAACACCTGAAGAAAACTGAAAGCTCATAGACGATGTAAAAGGTGGTACCAGAAAGTTCCATTTAAACATAAGAAAAAACTATGTCCCTGTGAGGTGAGGGAGCCCTGGCCCAGGCTGCACATGGAGTGTGTGGAGGTCTTCAAGACCCACCTGGATGTGTTCCTATGTGACTTGATCTAGGTGGTACCTGCTTCTGTAGGAGAGTTGGACTAGATGATCTCTAAAGGTCCCTTCCAATCCCTACCATTCTATGATTCTATGATAAACTGATGCTCACCACAGGAGAAGAAACAGTCATCTGAGGTTGCAGGCAGAAAGGGGAAGAACATCTTTGCACTTAGCAAGCACAAATTCTGAGGAACAGAAAGTTCTGCTTCCTAGATGTTGGCAGAAGCTAACATCAAAGGGGAGGATTTAGCCAGTAGGTACTCCATTGGGAAACTGTCAATGCAACCATTACCATCTCTGTTTCCTCTTCAATAAAACAGGATGCTCATTCTGCACCTTTGGAAAGCATTTGTGACTTCAGGTAGAGCTCTCTGTGGGAATCCAAGCTCTGAGCTTCCCTGTGTGCCTGTACCCTAATCCTACAATTGCCTCTACAAAGGTTTTTTGGTTTTATTGACTAATGACACAAAAAGAGGAAGCAGTCGCCCACATTGCTTCTGTCTCTGTGTTCTTCTGTCTCCCACAGTGGCAGAGTTCTGGCAACATTTATAGGCCTGTAATTTCCTGGAAGTTTATATAGCATGAAAGAAGAAGTGATAAAATATGCAGTTTAATTGCAAAAAAAACCCAACCCCTCACCATGTACTAATCTCACTAATGTGTTAGATTAAAACTGTAAATGTGTGAGGCTTCAAGGTGGTTACACAGATTGAAAGCAAATATTCCTTTTAAGTATCTCTATCCAAACTCATATTTTATGGTATCCTGGACCTTCCAATTGACTTTTGTTTTCTTTTTATGAATGATATTCAAAGTATAATATTGTCACAAGGGATTCTCTTACTCTGTGGATTCTTTTATCATGCAGGATTGCTATTAACTTCTTTCAGGAATTTTTTGTCACGCTAGGCTGCTTTAGTGGCTGCAAACTATTGTGTCATACTGGGTTGTGTTAATAGCTCAAGCTGCAGTTTACCCTTTGTGTGGAGGTCTAGTACAAGGAGTTGATGTGTTGAAAGTCCACCAAAACTCAGTTTTGAGAACTTGATAGCAACTGGAAGACTTCTGCATTGCTCCTGCAAGATGCTGGTGAACTGGATCACTTCCATTTCCCCACATTTCCTTTTTTTCCCATTCCCTTGTAAAGTCTTTGTCACAGGACACTCTCCTTCTGTGTTGGTACTATGCCTCCCACACTGATCTTTAAGATAAAATAATCTATGATCAAACAGTGTCCAATGAGGCTCTACAAGTTAGCTGAGGTCACAGAAGATACTCAGATTGTTTGAATATTAGGAACTCTGAATTAGGATTTTAATGGACTGGTTATACCAAACTGTTTTTTCTAGAATAATGGTTGAACAGTCTGGAATAAAAAGGAATTTTAGCTGTAAGTGTACTACAGATTTGTTGTGTAGTCTCTTTAGGAAGGAACAAGTTGTCTTCTCTGTTCACAGCAACCTCTTAGTAATTCCAATGCAATTAAGTCAAGTTTGGGAGAGAGTATGGGATGGACAGTAGACCTATTACTAACCTCTGGGATCAACTAGGGTCCTCCAAATAGAGTGATGCAATGGAACAGGCTAGATGTCCCCTTGCCACTCAGTCAAAGCCTTCATGCACCAGACATGGCCGAGTTTCCAGGGCAAAATCTGCCCTCTTGTCCATGGCCAGAAGGTTGAGGAACACATGTAACAGCTCTAGAATACACTGTAGTGTGCTTACTACAGTGGCACAACTGGGGACTGGAGAACAACACTTGGATGCCTTGTTCCAGAAATGAGGACCATTTAGTCTCAAAAAAACCCCCAGATATCTGACTTAAAAGATTAAATCTCTAAAAATCCCCCAAATCTATTATCCCCCAAATCCTAGTGGAACTCTCAGACCACACAGGCACCTCTGTTTGCACCATGCTTTATGCACCCACAGTTAGGACATGCTGAACTGTTATGAGAATTGACTTTGGTAGCTGAAAGTCCTCCACAGATCACTCACATTCACTATATACCAGCTATATTGTAATGCTAGGAAGGGAAAAGAATCTACACATCATTTTGCAAATGTTAAGCTATTAAACTAGCAAATGATTTGAGACAAGAGTAAGTATACAGGGTCAGCTTCTCTTTCAAACACTTCTAGGGGACATTATGTGTAGCATGCTTCATGCAAATACCATGGCCTTGAGGTTTTTTCCTTGTGGCTTTGTTCATTCTCTCATTTCTTCAAGGAGGCAAGAGGAATAAATAGATGTTATCACCACTTTTTTGCTTTCAGAAAGTTCACATATTGCGTTTTTGACATTATGTAAATTAAAAACCACCATGGCATTACCTGAAATAAACTATTATATCACTTCTTTCACGCTACTCTAGTTAAGATACTGTCAGCACTTCCTTCAGTAGCCCTTATTTCAAGGAGTTTCAGACTTTGTTGGTAGAAAGGTAAGGGGTTTTTGTTGTGTGTTTGTTTTGCTTTTTTAATAGGAACAACTTCCCAGCCTGGTGAAGAATTTAATTTTCTCCAGATTTGAACAAAACCTACTTTGTCCATTTTATTGTTCAAATGCAATGAGAACATGAACCCTCCAACAGTTTGAATATGAATCAAAAGCCTTACAAAAAGAAACTCCTTTTTGAATGTTAAGAATTCATCTGGGTAGTTTCATTAAAGCAGTTCACAGTAGGGTTTGACATCTCAGTACAGGGCACATGCTCCAGTGGAAAAAAAATGAGATCCATCTATAAAAATGTATTCATAGAATTACACAATCTGAAGTCTGACTGATGCTTTGATCAGTGGGAAAGATAATCTTGTGTGTTGGCAGTTCAGATACCCCAGGGTCTGGATGTATCTGGGTCAATGTTTACCTACATCTATGTGCTTATAAACCCTAGAAGGCTGGACAGGCTCATCACACCATCCTGGATTTGGTCTGTCTAAGCGGAGACTGTGTTCAAAGACTTCTTCTAGGTAGCAAAACCCCAAGCCTTCTGTTACTTGGCTTATATATATATATATATACACACATACATACATATATATATACACACACACACAGATACTTACACAGTTTACTCCAAGGCTACAATAATATACTGAAGCATACCTCAGACCACAAATTCAATGTTACTCAGTGAGTACTCTCTGTGCATGTGTACATGCACATTCAATACAAAAGCAATACACTCAAGATACTGTTAAGTTTGGCATGTTCCCCTCAGAAGTGGCATTTGAGTCACAAGGGTAAGACAACAGCTGTGGATACCTGCACAGGGCATGTCTTTGTTGCCAGGGATAGCTGCTCAAGGTCCCAATGTAAAAAGTCCTAATGATCAGGTATTTCCAGAGGCCAGCCTGTAAAACCCAAGTCACGTTGCAGGCAGTATGATATGGACTGAATAATAGCTGAATTTTGGTTTGTAGCCTCAGTTTGATTTCTCACTTCCATGGTCAATTCACTTCCCAATTCTGGTTTACATTTTGTCAGTCACCAGTGCAAAAATCAGCTGAGTTCTGGAGTTGGGGTACAAATATTGACTACCTTATGGAACAGTCTTGACATTAAATGTATCACTAGTGCTCTTAGAGCAAATGTTTGTGTCCCTGCTGCTCCTTGCTGACTGAACTCAACATATAACTTTAGTAAGATATCTGTTTTCAGAAACAGTTGTGCAGAAAGAAGAATAAATTTGGTCTCCAAGTCGGGTAGAACAAGGAATAATGGACTTAAATTGAGCCAGAGAGATTCAGACTAGACATGAAGATAAACTTTCTAACAGCAAGAGTAGTTAAACACCAGAGAAGATGGCCCAGGGAGGATGTGAAATTCCCACTCTGGGAGGTTTTGAGTACAGATTAGACAAATGTCTGACAGGAATGACAATCTTGATGTTCCTTTGGGGCAGGGGATTATATCTTGATTTCCCTTTCAGCCCTGTTTCCTACAGCACTCTGGAAATCCTTGAGAAATAAGAAAGAACACATATTTTGATGGCTTACCTCCTACCCTGTGTTCTTCTGCAATCATTCTGCCTGGGATGCTACACTCTGGCTGTCTCCTTGGGACCTGTGTATAAACACCATTAGGTCTTCAGACCTACCATTTCCCAGGCTGCTGTGCAAACTCTGCTTTGCCCAACAGCACACAAGGCAGGTGTTAAAGGGTTATTCTCCGTGGCATCTGCAAGGCAAGAGGCTTCACAATGAGTGAGCACCAGGAGTGGCAGGAAACTTTTAGAATTAGTAAGAGCTTTAGCAGGTGAGGCTGAGCCCCTTTCTGCTGGCTGCATCCGAGATTTCTGCCGAGTTGCTGCTAATGTGTCTGCCTCCCCTGGCAGCAAAGGGATGAGAGTCCAATTTGTGAGCCACAGGAAATTTCACAGGCAAAATGCAAACAGCCAATTTCAGGCTTTGTTTAGAAATGTTTTCCGCGTTTCCTGCTGCTGCAAGAAACCAAGAAGGGGAAAAAATCCAAAGAGGAATTCAATCAGCTTCTTCAGTGCCGCTCATTTTTCCACCCCTAGTAAAGCAAATTTCAAGCTATAAAACTGGAAGGATCCAGAAAGTACAGAGGGAAAGATGACAGCCTTCATCAACTGCTGCTTTGCTCTGCAGCTCTCTCCTCTTCCTCACTTACCCTCTTTTCTGTTTCACCTTCCATGTTATCACAAGCTCCCTCTGATTTTAAACTCCACAGGACCAGACACTGCCTCACTCCCTCCAAGACTAATACTCCTGGGTCTGCAGCTGGGCTTCTTGCTGCCTCTTTAGTCTGTCAAGAACAAAATTAGGCAATATACCTTCTTTTCCAGCCTAGGCTGGCATTACTAATTGAGTAACTCCTGAGACAGTCTTGGCTTGTTGTAAAATTTCCCAAGGTAGATTGACATGATCACATACTGCCTGGCTGTAAACAAAAGGAAACCTCATGGAGAACCATATATTTCAAGTTAATTTCACTGATGCAATTCTTAAGCTTGTGCATCTCCTCCAGGTCTTTGGTTCTGTAGCTCACCTTCCAAACACAAAGCGAAAGCAAAGAGCACTATCAAGCACCCATCCTCCTGTGCACAAACATTACAAGAAGAGAACCCAACATTCAGAGCTTTGGCTGCAAGAGTCCCTACACCTTTGAGCTGCTTATACACAGATTTAATATTCAGAGTATGGACTCAGTTTTCCATAGTCATCTTTCCTATTCCCGCCCCCCCCCCCCCCCATCATCCATAGCCATAATGCTGGCAAGTGCAGGGACAGACAAAAGGGACTCAGACTTTTTTTTTTCCTTTAAATATATGCATGTAGGCATATACATATATATATATTTTTAATTTTGGATGTTTCCCTTAATCATATCTTGAATTAATGCAGGGCTTGTTCATTCGGAGCTCTCATTACCCTCTTAATTAACTGTGCACAGATGGAAAAAGTCGGAATTGCTTCACTCGAGTTGTTCTGCTAGTTTTAAAATGAGATGGCAGATGGAGGACAAGGCAGAAAGGGCTCAGCTCAGAGGTAGGAGACAAGTTTTCAAGCTGTCACAGAAACGTCAACAAACGCTCCATCTGTTTATGAGGTGTACCAGGCAGAGGCAGTTTTAAGTGCCATCCGCAGACGTGAGTTCAAAGAACTCCAAACAATTAACAGCAAAATGAAAGTTGCAGTTTCGGTTTGAGATTTACCAGGATGTTGCCAATTCATCTTGCTGACATTGGAATCGAGAGCAGCCAGCATGTCACTCATGGCAATATTCTCAGCGTGGCAGCAGCCACACTGAGCTCAGAACCCTCAGGGCATAGATTGGCTTGCTAAGACTCCATCCCTGAAGCTCTGTATACAAGCTTCAGAGAAAGAAGAGATGTTCCCAAAGGCCCTAAAGCAAGTGAATCTCTTGAGACTGATAAATAATCCTCAAGGAAGGAGCGCTGAGCTTTGTTCCCCATGAGCATGAGCCCATAGAAAGGAAAGATTCTTTTGCTGAGTACCCCAAATGCAGACACAGTCTTTGGGGAAAGAGTATCCTCTAGTTTCAACTTTCCAGAAGTTTTCTGTAAATGAAAGCAGGATCAAATCAGTGCTGGCATCTGGGAAGTGCAGGCAATTAAATGTAGCTGAAGCCACATACACAAGGTGATGTAGTTAAGAAAGAAACAACTTCTACCCTGTCCTTTCCTAGATCAACCTTTCCTGAACTGCTCCAATGGGATAATAAGTTGTAATCCTCTTGGAAATAACCTACACACACCAATTTTAATGTGGGAGGGCACAGCACTGTTACCAGCATTTTAGAGAAGCAGTAGCATAGTGTAAGATCAGCATGTCAGGATTCTGTGTAATATGGTGGCATTTGATAGTTAAATAACCTAGGAAGCCTACGAGGAACACATCTGCTTCTTAGTACAAAACCCAGCTTATGTGAACAGTGTACATCTGTATCTAAGATTTGTTGGTTTATATATTGTTAGTAGGCATGGTTATTTGAAATTGAATTGTACCCATGTGGTTACCACATAGTCAGAGATGCTAGAAGAAATATACACAAAACTCCAGTTCTGTACACTTTGTTATATACTTGCTAATTCTTTTTCCAGTAACTTCAGTTCTTTTTGGGCAACACCATATGTTACAGTGCTAGGAAAGATCCAAAACTCCATCTATAAGCTTTCATTTCAAAACTGAAACTAAGGACTTGAATTTTTCTCAGTTTCACAGGTATGCGGATCTGCCTCAGGTCCAATACTTTTCATTGCTTTTTAAATTTAGGGTTTATTTTTTTAAAATAATGAATGATTTCCAGATGAAAACTAAAAAGAATTCCTCTCACAAATGCTTACAAATGGCATCCCCAACAAAAGCTGCAATGGAAACTTTTCTATTTCCTCTTGATATAGTACATCATATTTTTTTAAATATGAAACCCCAACTGCTTTTTCCCAGCTCATCTCTACCCCCTCATCATGGATCTATATCATATAGTTAATTTTGTTTAGGCCCAGCTATACATTTAGGTATTTTAGACCCAACTGAAAGGGAACACACATGAATCATGAAATACTGTCCATTCTGAGGATGCACTCAGTATTATCTACCAGTTCAGAGAGGAGAGCAGAAGATCAGGCTGCCTGGTTCTGTTCACAGCTCTGTCAGATGTGCTCTGCAGTATATATTATCTGTGTGTATGCACCTACATCAGCACTTTGGTCCAGGCTAGAAGCATAATCCTGACTATCTAACCTCCCTCTTTACTATACTCCATCTCACATGCTGAAGCAAGATTGGTGCACATGAACTGACTTTCTTTTGCATGAAGAATGTTCCCAATGCACAAATGAACAGTCAAACTGCAGGACCAGATCAGAGGCAGCTTGAAATAATTTTCTTTAAATTATTGATGCAAAGGACCAGTGTGTCTGCAATAACTGCTCCATTTTCCACAGGTGCTCCTAGAAGGCCACACTACTTGTCAAGCATAGACACTGCCTCTGCTCTGCACTGCTGAGTCCTTCCTTGTGGAACTGAGAGTATTGTTTGAAAGTGTGCTTCGAGATGGAAGAGAATATTTGAAGTGTAAAATGATACAGGATAGGTAGAATGTGTTGTTTGGCCTGGAGTGCAAGTGTTTTATCTGGTTTTGCATGGAAAGGGTAGAGTTAAACCTATGTCTGAAGGAAACCATTAAAGGGCTTGCAGTGGGGTGTGAAGACCACATGCCCAAGGGGAAACCATGATCTCAGTTTTGCCTTCATACACTGTGTATTCAGTCCCCTAAACACCATCAGCCCATCAAGTGATGCTCAGGCTGCAGAGCTAATGGCTACTGGGAATATGAGTATACTGAACTGTAAGGTTTTGTCAAGAGCAGACCACCACAGGTGACACTGGGACACTGCAGCTGCCCACAGTTCAACAGAGAGGAACCCAGAAATGTCCAAGACCCTGCCAGAAAAAAAGAAATGTGAATGTCATTTTCTCCAGACTGCTGCCCAGGAAACTTAAAAATACAAAAACCACACAAAGCTTGCTGGGTTTTATTTTTTTTTCTGTAGGAGAAAAAAAGGAGGAAGAAATAAAGGAGAAAGTAGGATAACACCAGAAGCTAATCTCTGCGCGTTTTCTCAGTCTGACAGGAGACTACCCTTCCCAGGAGCTTCTTATCAGAGCCTCAGCTCCCTCAAGGTCACAGATCAGGGTAATTACACTCTGATAAGCACAGTCCTTGCTCATTTACAGTTAGATACTGTGGTTCCTCATTTTCTGCTCTGAATATTGGGACAGCATAGCTGCCCCACAGCACCTGCAATAATGTACTTCTCCAAACTGATTGGAATACAAAAGCATGATGTCATTCTGGCATGTACACCTGAAAAAGCACTTCAAGAATCTTAGGTTCTAGAGAGACCCATGAGATACCAGTGTTCAGGACTCAAATAACACCAAAGGCTTATTGTGGACTCATCAGGTAAAATCCTACAACTCAGACCATAGGAAAAAACAAGCATCTGTTGTAATATAGTCCTTCCTGATATTGTCATGAAAATCCCAAAACACCCATGATGGAAACATCATCAATGACTGGAAAGGACATGTTCATATCTTGGGAACCCTGTAACAAGGCGAGAGGTTAATCAGTCCTGGATATCTCATCCTGAGCTGTTCATATTTTTAGTAGCTTCCTATATGGTTATAAATTGCTGCACAAAAAAAGAATCTCACGATAGCATGTGCTACAGAGTCTGCAACATCCTCCATAAACACAGGACAGTCCCGCATGAACCTTGTACCAGACAGTTCTCCTGCCTCTTGAAGCACTTGCACAGAGATTGAAGCAAAGGACAGGAACTCTTCCTTAGCCATTACCAGCCCTCAAATTCAGAAAATATTCCCCCTAAGGATGCTCTCTGCAGAAGCCCACTAGGAAGCTGATCCAAACAGACCTGCTGTCAGACAGACCACCCCTAGAGTCCTGCAGCCTGGCTGGGCTGCAGGTTGTTGCAAAGAAGACTCCCCGAGGCATTGCTGGGTTATGAGTTTATTTAAAAAGTGAGCAGAGAACAGTTTCAGTTGTAGAATATTCTCCCCCACACACACCTTCACTCCTTTTTTTCTCCTCTTTTAGAAAAGAGGTGCTTAAATCATCCCAATGAATAATAAGGATGCTCACCAACCCAATTTAAGGCAATTTCCATTTCAGTCCAAATATCATCCTCAAACACACTTTCCCCTTTATCTTTGGAATGGCCTGTTCTGCACAGCACCTCAAATAGAAAGTGCTATGGTAGCTAAATGCTGCCTTTCAACTATTACAATAAATATCTGACAGTGAAGAAAATAAGAAAAGAGGCAGGCGGGGACTGATCTGCCTTGTCATATGCTGGCCACTTGGCACTGAAAGCTTTGTCAGTCCATTAGCTGCTGTTAATTTCCTTGCTCTTCATGGCAAAGGTGGCCATAATTGGTGGAGCTGCTGGAAATATCACATAAATGGGGTGATTCACACTCAGAACTGTCACTGTAATAAAATCCCATTTAGAAAATGTCCCCTTCACCCAAGGGAAAAAAAAAAAGCAAGATTCACAGCCTGCCCTCCTCCTATTTTCTCCTGTAGGGATACATGACCCATCAGCATCAGGCAGGAGCACAGATATGTCCATCTCTCAAGACTGGTCATAATTTGAAAGGGACATCAAGTCTGAAGGCTTATAATCAGTTCAGACACAGCAGCTTTTCTTTTTCAGTGGGACTTTTCAGACTGGACAGAAGCCAAAGAAACAGATAAATATAAAATGAACATAAAATTCTTGCTATTACAAGTATCATTAGTGTGTGTGTGTGCGCTTGGGGAAGTGATAGATGTGGAAAAAAATATGCAGAGCTGGCTTGGGGAGACATAGCACACAAGAGCTCTCCCTCTTATTCAGTGTTATAAACTCTAGACTATAAACTCCACATTTTCACATGTGAGATAGAAGGAGGTGAGGGGACACCTTAACTAAAGGGTGGTAGAGCCCTTTTAACCATATAGAAATCATACAAAGCTCTAACAAAGTCTGAGAAGGTGTGATTTTCTTTAGTACAGTTCAAGAATCACACGGGGAAAACTAATTATTTACTTCTGGTCAAATCTTACATCTGTTTAGATATTATAATAGATGTCAGCTAATTACGTTGAAGTCAGAGTTTGCAAAGCACTTAGATTTGCTTCCAAGCATTTGAAGTGAGATCTCTGCCATACTGGAATTCCATTGAGAAAGCATTGAAGAAACACAGGGATGGGAACTCCCCTGGGCTAACAGGCAATACTACATTCATTTCCCAAAGCCTAGAAATTGCCTGCTGTGCTTGAGGGTTGCCTCCTCCGAATTTCTGCCCAGAGTTTTGTCCCCAACAGCCAAACCTGTGCTCGCCAGTACTAGCCAGTCCATGCTAAATTGAGATTCAGAAGGTTTATCTCAGACTCAGTGGGTAGGTAACAACTGGGGCATCATTTACTCTCAGGAACCCTTCCTTACACCACAGATTCTGAAGAAAAAAACCCAAAATTGAAGTAGGTTATCTATGCTTTCTGGTCTACTTTGACTATATGGCTACTGGACTGAAATATGTACCTGGTTGGTTGGTAGCTCACTTAATAGTCCCAGGATTATCTCACAAGATCTGTCAATCGTGATTACGTTTCCAATAATCAGAAAGAACAAGAAGCAAAGGCATCTCCAAATATTTCCACTGGATTAAAGTCTTCACTATGCCAGAAGGATAATCCCAAACTGGCACTAAGCACATAGGTGGAGGCTCAGGTAGATGTGCAGCTTCTAGCCTCATATTCAGCCAGTTTTGCCCAGAAGCCTAGCACAGAAGACACCAGTAAATCAGAGTATACTGTTGTGAGGTATCTGAGTATGACTAGATCTCCTTAAAAGGATAACATGGAGGATTTATGGTCAAGGATTTGGTGTTACCTCTTCTGACTGGGCTGGTTAGGTAAAGCTTGTCATTGAAGGGGATAGATTTGGAGTGTTTTGCAGCTGTGCTTCCTAAAATATTTACTCAGTGTCCACTGGAGCAGTTTGAAAAGCCATCAGCAATCGCTCTAATCTTCCTGAGCAGCCTGAGTGAGCAGTGAAATGAAAGACTCCAGTAAAGTCTTCAAATAGGTGGTGAGATTAAATCTTGTCAAGTGTAAACACTTCTTGACTCAACAGTGGGTTGGTGTGAGGAATATGAGGCTGGTCACCTTTTTTGACAGACCCACAACTGCCAGTTTTACCAATTATCACAGAAGAAAAGAAACACAGTCTGGATGATATGGTAGGAAAACCTGTAATGTTAGGGAGAAACCTAACAGAGCTGTGATGTTAAGAGGCACAGTGTGCTTGTTAGCTCTCTACTCAAGCAGATATTCCTTCAGTAATGAAAAGCTTTCCTGGGAAACAGAGCATGCAGGGTAAGGTCTCCGTGATCTCCCAAAGGCTTCTGCCTCTCAATGAGATTTTATGGGGGAATATATACAGACAATGATATTTTTTAGTTACAGTAGAAGAGAATTGATGAAGAACATCCTGCCTGTAGTCCACACAAGTCCAAGCAAGGATAATCCAAAAGCTTTGGGAATGTGCTTTGTTTTTTTAACCCTTTAATGAGATCAGTCTTGTTCCAGTCTTATCAGTCTCCCAATTACCTGAAGCTCATCTCCAAACCAGGAGCAGGACTAATTGCTAACAGTACCAGGTCCAGAGAGATGAGTAACTTCAAGACTCAAGACAAGCACATCCATTCAAAGCACTTCATCACGCAGAACCAGATCTCATTGACTTCAATAGACCTGAAGCATGCATTATGAGCTAAGGATGTGCAGAAGTGCTCTGCTGCACAGTGATCAGGGAAATATCATATGACCCAAACAACTCTATAAACCTGATGCTTGGGGACCTCCCTCCTCCCCTTGCAGCTTAGTAGGACATAGTAAATTAAGACAGTCTGAGTGATGCTGAGGAATACAAAACACTCCAGTGAATCACTACAACAGCCCATCCCTCTCAGCATTGCCTACACCAGGCAAATAAGTACCTCAGCATTTCTCATAAGCAATATCCTGAACTGAGGCCTTAAGCACAGCCCTAACAGTTGGTGCCAGGTATTGTGATAGCTGGAATGAGCCAAGGAAAGCAGGAATCTGGCTTGAAACCAAACACAAGTCTGAAGATTAAGATATTTTAGCTAATGAGGAGGTGTAGCAGAGACAAGAAGAGATACAGAAGCAGTAGAGAAGGAAAGAAGAGGTAGTGACATGGCAGTCTTCACAGGAATTCACACTTGGGCAAATTGTGGTACAGTTAATGTGTTCTACTGTAAAGGGCCACAGCAAGACCAGACAGTAAGGGAAAAAAACCTGTTCCTTGTAGCATCATTGACCTCCCTTCCATGAAACACCTTCCTTACTGCCAAAGTGCCTGTGGCTGTAACACTGTAGCCTGTTTGTGTATCCTTTGCAAATTATTGTCTTTATGATAGTCTGAGTGAAATAAGAAGCTTCACACTAAGCATAATCCTATTTTGCTCCAGAATGAGATGGTATAATGAAACACTAGTGGGTCACACATCTGTCTCAGTTATGCTGTAACTTTCATTTTTAAAAGGTTTTCTGATATATTTATCACTTTATTATAACCTCCCCCTTTGCAAGAGCTAATTATCATCACAAGCAATCACACTGCAGTGTCACTCATAGTCCCCACTACTTTTGACTCTTCTTAACAGTGCACACAGAAACAATTCTCCCAACACTTAGTAACTGAACCATCCTTATCCATCAGTATTTTCACCTTTTGACAATTCTCAAAGATAAGAGTTTTATCCAAAGAGATGTGTTGCCCTCCTTTCCCCTACTTTTGAAAGGGAATTTCTATTCAGGACTACTGGGAAGTACCAAATTAAGAAGAGAATGATGGTTGCTGCATTATAAAACAGATAACAGCATAAAACTTTCATGCCCCCTAGTCCACCCTCCACCCCCAGCACAGTATGCAATAATCTACAGCAGGTCTGTAGGTAGTTTGAGTTTTCTACTGGCTCTCCCTGCTTTTTACAATATTTCTGTAGCAGAGGACAAGCATAGCTTCAGGATCCAGGCAAGTAGAAGGAATATAATATTACAGAGTAACTGAAGTTGGAAGGACAACTATGAGTCATCTGGTACAACCTCTGACTCAAAAGGCAACTTCAAATTTACTTTCGATAAGCTGATAACAGTGATTACTTAGGACTTACTCTATGGTCTCCTTGTATAAAGACAGCTCAGGCTAACTTGCTTTATCTTGCCTTTAGCCTTGCTCAAGTCAGACCACTTCTTTATCCTATAGAGCTGCATCTTCTCTCCAAGCCAAAAAACACTTAGTGTTTAGAGCATCATTTAGTGTATTTCCTAAAGGACTCTAAGGTTACACAATCCTTCCAGTACAGAGACAAAAAGGAGACAAAGAAAGAAAAGAGGCAACAGGAGGAAGAATGTGTCAATCAAAGCCATCAGGCAGAACCAGGCTAGAACCAAGACTTCATAAAACCCCTCTCGCTTTGGCACTGAGCTCACAGCTTTCTCCCTAGCCACACCCAGCTCTATTAAAACACCAATATTCAATCACAACAAGGTTTAACATCGACTAACAAGCTTTCCAGACTAACAAAGACTATCATGGTGCTTTACCTGACTGTAGTTTTTGATCTCCACCAGCTCAGGTTAGAGGGGAACCAAGCACTGCTGAATGAGAAGATCTGTATCCAACTGCAAAACTCCACTTCACAGGTTGGAAGGCTTGGTGCCTCTCCTTTATAGGAAAGAGGTTAATCTAATTAGCACCTGAAAACAGCAGAAATGAGGTCACTGGCTTCCTGTGTAAAGCTTAATTTTGTATAATTTATTTTTACATTTTCTAATTGAATGAATATTAATTAACTGGAGTTTAATGCAGAAGATGAAGACATTAAACTCTCATTAACAAACACTGAATCCTATTCATCCCCAAACACTTCATATCTGCAGCATTAAGTTATCAAAGAAAAAAAATCTGTTATGATTTATGTCATTTTCCGGTGGGAAAAGGGAGGCAATGAATCTGCTTTATCAGCTAATTATCAGCAGAGTGACACATGGCTCTGCAAGCACACTGAGGTGGGACATGGGTTCCAGGGAGGTACTGGCATGCAAAAGCCATGTTGTTTCCTTGCATGCAGCAGCATCAGTGAAGCTCCAAATGACCTAGAGCACAGAGCTAGAGAGCAAACCTGGGCAAGGTGTGGCATTGCATGAAACTCTTTGAAATGAGTATTAGGGAGATGAATATAGTGTTTTTTCACAAGGGATGTCAATGGCAATGGACTTCATTTGTGGGCCTTAGAAAAGTAAAACTTTCTGGGCCCATCCTGGGTTATTTGAACCCAAGTCTTCTCCACTATGTGCAGTGTTTAATGTCATGGGACTGCAAGCCCCTTGGTGGATCATTCATTCGTTAGGCACATGGCTATTTCTCCTCTATCATTAGATGAATAAGGAAGAGCAATAACAACCTACTCTCTTCCAGAAAGCTCCCACACTTGCTAAATCAGCTGCAGCTCATGGAGTAATTATGGCCAGTCCAGGCAGAGTTACTGAACAAGGAAATGAGGAATGAACCCAGGCTGTTAGCAGAGATTCCCACAGCTCCTTTGGTAATCACCCTAGTTTTCCGTGAAGAGAGATGTGTCAGATTCTTCACTGCTTCAATTTACTTTAAATACAAACACTGGGAGATGTCATTCTGCTTCAGAAAATGGAGCATAGCTGGAATGCACTAAAAGTGTCCCAAAAAGTTATACAGTGATTTTTTAAAGTGTTTCTTTCTTGTCGTGTCATTTATAAACTTAATTAGTGGCAGGTTGTCAAGCAATAACTATAATCTATTGATTTATGCACTGAAGAAAAATAGCTACCTCGTACTTAAAGTAGCAGAGTTTGCTCCTCCTGAGCTTGTTGCTGGTGAAGTTGCCATCTGCTGATAGTTGCCTGGAATGTCACCTGTTCCTTTAAGTATATTTATATAAATGAAACAGAACATCTTCAACACTTTCTCCTTTTTTTTTATCATCCTATGATTTATTTCAGGAAGTTTTACATTTGAATAGCCTTTTCATTTTTCCCTTAGAAACCTTTTCTGAGTCTGAAACTGGAGTTTATATCTGAAAGTAAATGTTACACTAAAAGTGGCAACAATAATCAACTATAAATTGTGAAAGTAGCCTAGAGAAGTAAGTCTGAGAACAAAAACCAGAGATGACAGCAGAGACATTGAAAAGCTTAGAGAGAAAAACAACTAAGATGGTGAAGTTCATTTCGTATCATCAGGAATTCAATAAGCTGGAAGAGGAGCAAGGAAAGGAGATCTAGAAATCTGGTAGAAAACAAAGCAAAGAAAGACAGTCACAATGCCCTGCAAACATACCTTGGCTGAGGTAGAAAACCGAGCTGTTCGTAACAAATAGGAAACTAGCACCCAAACAAGAACCTCCTGTGACACCCAGGAAACTACAAATGCAAAATTCCTCTACTGTATTCCATTGGAGGGGATGAAACTGAGCAGTGATTTAGCCAGACCCCAGTTTTACTGATTTATGTGTCAAACCCAAACAGCTGAGAAATATAACTAGCAAAAACTCACAGTGAGGAGGGTAGGGCAGGGATGTGGAGCTGACTAGTGATGGGACCAAAGCTGGCCAGATCCTGGAGCAGACTGAATGACACCTTTTCTTTGGTGTGAACACAGCAAGAAACCCCAGAGTTATATTTTATTTGAACCCAATCTGGAATGTTTTTAAATGGAGTGAGACATGGTAAAATAGGTTGTAAATGGGCTTTCTCGGGGCTATGTTAGGAGCTGCTTCAGTTGCAGCTAACTCCACACATGCTGTTTCTCTCACACATGGCAAAGTGAGTTCCTGCAGCATTCATGCTCCTCTTACATGTGGAAAGATCCATTGCCTTTATGGATGCTGAAGTTTTCACATAAAAATAATTAAGATTAGCATTAAGCTTAGAAAAATTATCCTTCCTTGTTCAAAATAAGACATTCTGCCAACTGAAAACCTTTTGGCTGTGACATTTCCTTGAAAGGGAAGAAAAAAATTACAGTAGAGGACCTCATCTGCTCCTGAATACATTTTCCTTTAAAGAGAGTTTCCTATGTAGCAGAAAACCCAATGCCTGCCCAGCTCCCCCCTTTCTGTCTGTACTCAGTTCTGCAACATGACACAAAACAGTGGTCCTCCCCTACTTCTTGCAGTGATACAGTCTGCTTAGTTTTAATGAAATATGAATAGCCTAAAAAGAGCATGTTAGCACTGGCAATATAATCCCTGCTAAAAAATCACTTCAAAGTGACTGCACACTTGGACTTGCCATCTCCTGTCTGGATGCAAACACAGGCTATTTCTTCTGTGTTTCAGGATTTTACAGGACACCTCAAGGATGTTGCTACTGAACTGAAAGGCAGTGAGGAAAATAAAATAAGGATGTTCTCTGCTGTAGTTTCACAAAGGCAATTGTATCATTCAAGGACTCAGTGCAACTTGTTGGTGCAACTGAGCATCTAAGCTTCCAGGTCTGTAGTTTTTGCAGGTAAGTCAGAAGAGATGTTCAGAAATGGCTGATTGAAACCAAACTCCACCTTTGAGAGGCTAATGGGTGATCACCCCAGCAACTTCACAGCAGGGCTGATGTCAAGCTTCAGGGTACATTTTAGAGGAGGAAGACTCCCTGGAGAGGGCACAAATAACAAGGGTTTGAAGGTGTTTAAGAAAGCCTGTGAAAGGAGAATTGAGGGGACAGGAGGAGTCACATAGTCAGAACAAAATACTTGTCTTTCTCAATGGGATTAGGGAGTAGAATTGTAACAAAAGATGGATGTGAATTCCTGTTGCCCTCCATGTTACTCCTATCCAAGCTTCCCTTTGCCTAGGGCAGCCCAGGGTAGGTTAGATGGCATGGTACAGGCTAGACCTGCATTACAGAAGATGGCCAGTATTTCTGCAAGAAGAAGGATATTTTGGCCCTCCTGGGAGATGGAAAGTAGCTTTGTGGCTTGTAAAAGCAGGCCTGAAAGAAGCCCAGTTGCTGTGTGTGAATTGGTCTTCACAGGTAAAAGGCATGTTCAACTGAGGAGAAAGCTGCTCTAGCTGTGGTAGTGAGCACCCACCATGACTGAAAACAGCCAAACTAAACCATAGAGATATGTGACAGAGGTGTCTGGAAGTGATCAGGGAATGAACACAAGGTAATGTTAACAAGTTGATGAATGTGAAGATATGACATGGTACCTGGTGTCAGCACTGCACCAAATGTAGAATTATTATAAGAAGGGAAGGAGAGGCTTTTGAATGAGGAGTATAGTTCTGGGTGAATCTGATTTTGCTGCTTTTTTTTTGTTCTTTAAAGAAAAATCTAATATGTTACTTTTTGAAAATAGAGTTTAATAAAACACTTCTGCAGTTGAGTTTTCAAAGGATGGAAAGCATTTCTGAAAATCAGCATTCAAACAGCAGAGCTAAGGCTGTTTTTGTGTTTTCACATTGAATTTTTTAACAGGAGAAGGGTGAGTTTTGAGAAATTTTCCACCACCTCTGCCAATAAAATGAAATATTTTGGTTTAAAAAAAGGATTAACAACACATCTGTGAATCACAACACTTTGAATGGGGCTTTTTTTTTGTTTTTAAATGTAATTTTGCTTTTGTTGCATCTCTTTTCCTCTAAAATTCATCTGTGTGTTCTGCCTACATTGTAAACTCTTCACAGCAGGGGCTGTTTTCTTATAATGCATTTGTCCAGCACCTCACATGTTGTGAACACTAATGTGATGTGAATAATATATGGTACTCCTCTCTTGAGCAAAGAATAAAACTCAGAAGCAAAAGCACATGATGATGTCTTTGTGACAGTGAAACACAAATTCAAGACAAACCTCACTGCAGCATGAGGTCTCCATTGCGGCTCATGAAAGTAAATGCCAAATGGTCTTACTGTAACATAGATGATCTCTAAATCGTTTCAGGCTATGCAATTGCTACACATAATGCTCCTAAAAAAAACCCCAACCAAAACTCTTCCCCATCTAAATGTGTATTGTAAAGTTTTATTTGAGTTAGCTCCTGCCAAGAATAGCACCGAGCAGCCTGCACACAACATCTGCTCACATAGAGTGAGTGCAAAAACATCTGGCAGCAGTAGCTCACACTCACACTTTCCTTACCTATGCTGGCTCTCTAAAAAGGTGAAAATAACATGGCTTTTATAGCAATGCCTCAGTAGCTGGAAATAAAAGAGGAGAAAGTATTTTCTCTTAGACTCCATATTCTCAAGAAAACCGGGGCTTTCAAGGAAAACTTCACCTGGGTGGGTTTTTCTCCGTTGCTATCTCATAGCATACACACAGCTCCTTGTGTCTTTTCCATTTGTCTTCATGATTGCTCTTGTATGAGGTCTCCTTCATTGTCAGCAACAAGTCTGGGTCACAAAACCAGTGTCATCATGTAAGAGAGTGAAGTGCCTTCACTTATCAGAAATATTGCTTCATTTTCCTCTGACTAGAAAGCAGTCTTGCTTCTGTCCCTAGGAAATTCATGTCTTGGTTTCTGGCTTAGCATTTTGTGTTTAAAGGGGGATGCAAGTGAGACAGACTCAAAACTGTTGTAGAAGACTGTTGCAGAAGGCAATGACAGCTGCAGACGTGGTAGATTTTTTAACAAAAGATGGAGAAGGAAAAGATCTCCTAATGCAGCAGTGAGAGATACCATTTAGCACAGATAAATGAGTCCAGGATACCTTAATTTTGTCCTGTTGTCTAGTTCTGGAAGAAAACAGATGACAAACATTCTAGAATCAGTGTTTGGAAATATATAACAAAAGGCAAAAAAAACTTTATTAACACTGGAAATGTACTCTTAGCTTGGATTTCCTTTTCAACACTCAGCTTGTTCATCTCACAGCTCAATGAACTGTTAACATCATGTATTTCTTCTGTTCCAGCAGCAAGTCCAGTTACTCTGGTTTCCTCTAACTGCAGGCAGATGAGATTCAGCCTTCCCAGGGAGACTGGGAGAGGCAGAGAGCAATACAGAGCAGGAAGATGGAGATGAGACACTAGGTCTCAACAAATAGCTAGAAACATTGATAAGTTGCAAGCTGGATTTAGATATTATTGAGCTGAATACTGCAGCTTTTCTGTCCCTTGTACATATCATGTGCATCTGACTTTCTGCATTAATGTGTTTTTAAACTGAGCCAATCCCTTAGCATTCAATAAGGTTGGAGAGCATTGTATAAATAGCTAAATAGTGGAATACTGCTATGCATTTTGTGTTCTGAAACAGATACTCCCCTGTCATTTACTAGTCCAATCCAGTTTGCCCTTCCAGATGAAGATCAGGGAATGTCCTTGTCCAGCTGTGCATGAGCACAATGGGCAAACCCTTTGCATAATAAAAATGTCAGACTCCCCAAATCAAAAGGAAGTCAATAATCCATAAATAAAAGTTATAGCTGTGAATAAAAAGTTCACAGTTTAAGCAAAGATGTTTGGGCAGACACTGGCATTGTCTGTCTTTCCAAATAATGCTATTTTGCTTTTATCTTCCATCCTTTGCCACCATATCCTTTGTTGTATTTATGTTTCAGCAGAGAACACAGGACAATTAGATGACTCACCTATTCAGAAAGGTAGAGTAAGAAGAGAAAGGCAGGTGTCCTGAAGGGTAGCCTTGTGCCACTTTCATATTCACCCCTTGTCTGTGGTGGATCTGTTAGCAACAGAACTGGTGGACATGTTTCTATCTCCAGGGATGCCAGTTGTGAATTAAGTCACTGGACTAATTTCTTAGACAGAAAAAAAATCTGAGGAGCAGAAAAACAGAAAAATGAGGAAGAGTCTAGGCTTCCTTCTAGCAATAATGTGGATTTTTCAATACAATCTTGAATCAGTTTAACAAGAAATGCCTCCTGAACACAAACGTGTGATAAATACAGAAGATCTGAGATGACCTTGAAGAAGTTTCACAGGTAAAGCCAGCCTCTGCCTCTAATCCTTTCTTCTAACCCTCCCTGATTTCCTGTCAGTACTTCAGTCTTGGGCAGCCTAATCTGGTACGTTATGAATGAGAAAATATGAATGAACTTTTATTTTCCAATGACAGCTTTGATTGTGACCCACTGAACTTTCTTCTCATTGCTAACACTGTCTGCCTTTTACTTTCACAGACCACTCCCATGTTTTTTATGGAAATAAGATGGGAAAAAGACAGCTAATCTTCTATTTCTGATCACTGAATTGAAAGGAAATGCTGCTAACATCCTACCCCTCTGTTACGGTGGCATTTGACTGCAGTTTCATGCAGAAGATGGAATTCAGCATCATGTGGGAATTGCACAAGGTATTTTTTTTTTCCTAAACATTAGTTCCTCACACATTTCCCCCAGGTAGAGAGAGAAAAAGGAGGAGACATTTAGCATGCAGGACTGAAAAAGAGATGAAATCTAATGAATTCTTTTACCTCTTGGGGATTAGAGAACAGTTCAATATCTCTGATTAAGGACAAGAGAAAGACGGCCATGTGCGATGCCATAGCCCGTACTGCCCTTCTAACACAGAAGTGTTCAACATGCTGGAGGATAATCAAGAGAATAACAACACTACCAGCAGGCAAGAGTTTTGGACTTGTCATCTTACTTGGCTACATGCAGTTAGGTCTCAGTAAAGATGACTTGCTAAAAATCTAACTAACGTATCAAGGCTCATTGGGTTTCGCTAAGCTCCTACCTCTGTAATCACCATTTACCAAATTAGAACAGGGGGAAAATGAGCCACTTCATCTCTATGTCATATAATGAACTTTTTTTGTGTGTACCAGAGAGGGTGATTGCCGCTAGGTGTAATTATTATAATAAAGATCAGTAGAAATTCAAGTTAAAAAGGAATTGGAGTTATTGCGCCCACCAGTGCGATTCAAATGGAACTAGTCCCTGTATCTCACACAGATGAATTCAATCCACTGATCTCAACCACTGTAACAGCCCATGAAAACCAAAGTAATGATCCTGTCTAATGTTTGCTCATCTGTCTAATGTAATTCAGATTATTGATTCTATTTGATGTGAAATCCACTGATTTCACTCAATGTAATCAAATCAATTAATCCCATCAACTCCAGTCCGATCCATGAGTACAATCTAGTACATCTGACAGGGATCAGCCAGCAGACAGAAAGCAAGGCAGGCAGAAAGATAAATAATAAAAATCAATAGTTTTATAAATAACATCTACAGTGTACTAGGTGTTTTGCAAACAACTGTAAAAAGCAAGGAGGTTGATATTTATCCTACATACATTTTACGGACGTGCCAAAATAAGGAGACTGTTTTATAGTACATTTGCATTGGCTGGGAGTGCCTTTGCCTAAGCTTTTAAGATATGGCTAGTTAAGGTCGCTTAAAATAGCCTTTGGGATAAATTTTGAAAATGATACTTACATGGTCTACAAAAGACTTTGAGGTGTGTGTATGAAAAGCACTGTATAAAGTTGGTATTATCAAATATCTCTGTTCTTTAATGCCGATGAACATTTTCCTCCTCAGCATAATAGGATTTCTTCTGTGTTTCTATTTGAGAATGGAACATTCTGCAGATGAAGAAAAGAAATATTCTTAACAACATTAAGTTCTTTGGAACAGATTTGTTGGGTTGTTTCCCTAACTGAGGAGTAGAAGGCAGACATAGTTAAATAAGAGATCTGCCAATTCCCTGTCCACTCCTTCCTGGACAGAGAAGACCCTTAAATACAAGCACCACAAACAACAACAAAAGAAACCATAGGGACTTTTAAAAGTGGTAAAGGTCAGGTAGATGTACTTTTCTTATTGCAAGCTGGTGTGGCCTAAGTCCCTAGCTCTACATGCTCCTTAAAAAAACCATCCTTCTACATAAAACTGATACTCCACACAAGAAAGGCCACAGAAGAGAACAGAAAAGCCTTGGTATAAAACAGTCACAATTCTGTTAGAGACCTGTTATCTTGCTCCTTTTGGAGTACCTTTCCTTTAACTGTGTAATTAATAAGTGGCAGCTGTACTCCAGCCTCAAATCAACTCACAGGTATTGATGCTGTTGCTCCTGGTATTCCATCTGCTTCTCTAATGTTTATTCCATACTGCATTGCAGGAGATATTTGAGGCTATCATCTAAGATAAAGTAAAAGAATAGAGGAAAAAGGAATCCTAGCCTTGGGCAAGGTGGGAGAAAGGGGCAGCTATGTAGTTCTTTACTCATGTGTACCCTAGCACTGGGATTGCCTGCGAGTAAGGTCCAGGTGAGAGATTCTTAATTGAGAGAAAATATGGTGAAGGCTGTGTGGCTCAAATTTTCTCTCACCTGTTAGTGACAGCTCCATTGAGTAACTCTAGCCTTGGCACTTGTTTTCTTTCAGATCTAGGACTTCCAAGAAATACTGTCCTTCAGTTCCTTCATGTGTCTTTCAGTTTTCTGTTTGCCCGTGTGGACAAACAGCCTTTTCAATCATGTTGTTTTAATTATGTTTTATAATAAGTTCAAGGAATTATGCATTCTGGCCTTGATGGGAAGAGAGGCTCAGCCTCATTGTTGTAAATTGTTGTGAATTAGGGTGATACCAATGCTAATTGTCTTTTCCTTGCTTCACTGACTCTTTAAATAATTGCCCTCCTCCTTGGTCATTTTTTCCTTGCACCTCTGAGAAATTTGCACCTCAACTCTTATCAGTCTCCTTCCACCCAACCAATGTAGAGTACATCGTGGCCACTAAATCCAATTAATCCTCCCAGCACTCCCCAGTGAATGAAATTAGTTACATTTTACAGATGGGCAGTCAGGGGTGCAGGCAGCTTTCCCAGCGATGTCTGCGTTATCTCCCCTCTACCAAAAACCTAATGTGCCTCGTGAATAGTTGGGTCTTCAGAGGTACCGAGTGCCTTCAGCTGCAGCTGAAGTCAGGGTGAGGAATGGAAAATGGAGCACCATGGGAAAAGGAAGTATTTCAAGTTACACTCAATGCCAATCTGAGTTCAAATAAGCAGTTCTGTTTTGTCTTCTGTGAGGGCTGACAGGACACATCTAGATCCCATCTTCAAACACATACAAAACCCACTGACCTGCAAGGGCTAGCTCAAAAATAGCCCCAACCCACAGAAGATTCTATTTCTCTATCTCTCCATTTTTATAATAATGTTACTCTATAATTTTCCACAGGACTGCACATCCTTCTCAAGATGAGTGGAAAATGAGGTGTTGAGCCTTCATTCAAACAATAGGCTCTGCTAGTTTCCGATCCTCAATATTGGATGCAATAGCTCTTTCCAAATGAGGAGAAGGATTTTTCTTTTCCCTTAAAAAAATAAGAGTTAGTTCCCATGAAGTGCAGACAACTTTCTCAGCTGCTCTGTCTTGAGTATAGTCAAGTTTGATTTTTAAAGCTTCTCCCAAGCGATTAGATGCCATTGTGGTCTAATCAACCAAGAAATTTAAACATAAAGTTTGCTGAAATGTCTCCTTAAAGTACAGCTAAAGCATATTTCACTTTTATTGCTCTGAAATATTTAAGTCTATTTTAAATACAAAGAAGTAGATTCTCTGCTGGCACAAATCAGTACAGTATTACTGGCTTTATTACGATACACATCTTGAGGGCTTGGCCCTCTATTTTATGATCTTTCTCCTTTTATAATGATGTTCTCTATTTTGCACAAATCTTCCAGGGGATGAAAGGCTTAATACGTCCCATGAACTACCCAGTGAGGTTTTTCAGATCCCCTGGTTATGTTATTATGTTATGATTACTTTTATGTTTGGAAAGCTAAGTGAACTAAGTGCATGAACTCCAAAAAGAGAGAACCTTGGCTTTTGAGATATTTAACCTACTGGAACTCATTCCAGTCTCACTGAATCAAATATAACTTTCTAAGGGATAAATGCTTGCAGTGTACATAACAGCTTCTGTTGTACAGTGTGCAAAAAAAAGAGGAAAAAGCGCTTTTGATACATTTGTGACAGCTTACTTCAAAAAAGGAATACTCTGTATTAGTACAATTTCTGTTTCAACCAGATGCTGAACCATGCTGATAAAACAATTATATGACAGTTTGTGTGGAAAAAAGGGTTACTCAATCAAACTGGCAAAAGAATTTGACTAAGCTTGTGAAAAGTCGAAAAGAATTGGTATAGTTAATACACTTCCCATCTCATGTGCTTCATTAGCCCTAGTCAGAAGTAATGGAAAAGAAAACACATAGGGATGGACTAGAGTGAATGTGCCTTTATGTTCTCCATCTTCCTCTGCACAGAGAGGTTCAGGAAATCACCATAGCTCTGTGAAGTGGTTGTTCTCTAGGTGCATACCCTTGCAGTAACGTTCCGAGTTGTTAGGAGCACCACGGCATGCAGAGAGATGTCAGGCTTTAAAGAGCCTTTATTTAGGTTGTTCACTCATTGCATGATACCCCACTAGCCTGTGAAGGTTTTAGGGGGCTTTAGGGGAAATTAAATCCCACTGTTCAAAATGCCAAAAGCTACAAAACTTTCAGTTTGCCAGAAGAAGACAAGCAGACGAGATCTAGGGAACCAGCAGACTCTTAGGTTTCTGCCACAAAAGGAGGGAATTAGTCATTTCTTTTGTTTCAGAAAGGGTAAGTCTCATGTTTTAAGTTCAACCTGCAATTAAATATTTTGCTGGCCTGACCTTTGCTTTCTGTTACCCCAAATGAACAATTGCTCACTGATTTGTTATTTGGAACCACACATAATTTGAAGAGCAAGCAAGATAAAGAAAATAGAGCAGGGAGGTCAGAGCAGTGTGGTCAAAAGCACCAATCACCTTTGGCACATAGTGTGAACTTCAGTGGAAGGACATCCTTCTGCTGGGGTACCAAACACAGAGCCTTGGCTGTGTTAGTATCAATTTGTGTTCATGTCGGTTTCCCAAAGCAACAAGTAGTAGAGCTTGTGAGGAAATGACAGGAGACAACTGGGGGTGGATTATAACTGTGAACAGCAAGGGCTTTTCATTCTTTTCATCTTGCCAGACATGCAGTCCCTATTAAAAGCTAATGTTTGAAAATCATCTGTTTCTCTTAACCTCTATTTGTATTCGGTGAATGGAACGGTAAATGTGAGTAGTGCAGTGGCTGTGAGGGATGAACTCCTACCGGTGTGGTCAGTGTGGAGTCCATGTGCTAATCGCTTACAAGCCACCCGTGATCCAATGCATTCATTTAAACAAGATTCGTTGTCCTCTCTGTTCAAGTGCTCTGCATCTCAAGCTATCTCCTTGATAATCCTTTTTAGATTAGTGTCAGAGCCCCAGATGAAATCCTTGCTCATTCTCTTGCCATGTTTACCAGGCTGATTTCCAACACTGTTTCATATGGATTAGGCAGAGCAACTTAGTGCTCATATGTTTTTCAGTGCATCTCAGTACCTCATGAAATTACATTATAGATTCATTGTATAAATAGAAGACTGAACACAATTACAGTCCAAAAGCCCCAAAGCGAAAGACTAGAATCTGAAAGTAGATGTGACCAGATCTTGCTGTGTGCAAATATCTCATAATAAATTGGTCACACACTTCTTTATTTAATTGCTGTTTCCTAAATTTCCTCTCTTTTTTTCCCCACAGAAAAATAACCTTTCTTCACACTTCAGCAGAAAGACAAAGGAAGGAAGGTGCACTTTGCCATAATTGCCAGGTCAAATCAAAGATGTCAGTGGTTCAACCCAAACAGGAAAATCAAACTGCATAAAGGTTGTTTAAAGAGAACTTTCCACTGTTTTTCAGGGTCATGGCATTTTGATCATAGTTATTATTACCTCTTCCCGCATAGAATCATAGAAAAACAATGGATTGAAGGGACCTCTGGATGTCATCTTGTCCAACCCCCAGCTCAAAGCAGGGCCAGTTTTGAAGTCAGATCTATCTGTGGGTGGATTAAAGTGGCTGAAGTGCTGTATATCACTAGGAGAATCATCACTGAAGAGAGCCACTGAGCTTTGTATTCAGAGTAAATAAAAAGCTTTGTGAAGGAAACGGAGAATATTGGGGTCTGTGTGCCTGAGGACAGAGGAGGTCACACTACTAATGGAAAACTGGGTTTTATGTAGATGCTGGGCTGTGCTGACAGACTTGTAAACTACTAACTGATATTTGAAATTCCATTGCGGAAGAACATTGGGCCTCCAGTTGCTGCTAGAAACACAGGCCTTTCCTGTTGATGAATATAGCTCCCTGAGTGGAGATTAGCAGAGACAGCTATCATTGGGCCTGTAGGTGAATGGATTACCCTTGATTTAATAAGAAGTAACAGGCCATTATTTCTAAAGCTACAGGATGGAAAATGACATCTGGATTCTCGATGTAAACATTATTCATCATGTCGGATGCTTTGCTGTTCTTGCCAGTACACTATGCTCTGACGAGGCTGTTATTTCTAGGGCAAATGAATGGCGAGTGCAGCATGAATTGATCCAGACTTACCTGTTGCATCTAAGCTCTATGTTCCTCCATACGACTGTGTCTTGGTCAGTCAAGAGCTGTCCATCGCTGATTCTCTGTCCAGGGGGGACGGGCCAGATCCTCAGCTGGTGTCAGATGGCCCCAGTCCTTTGATGGCAATGTAGCTGTACAGATCTACAGGCATAGAGCTCTTGCAACATGTACTGGCTTCTTGTAAACAGTTTGGAGAGGCATTCACTGCAAATCCCCATCAAGAAATATTAGGATCAAAAGCAATAGAAGCTGAGAAGAGAGAAATTGCCAAGCTAGAGTTCAGTGTCACAGGTGTGATGAGCAAGGACTAAATGACTTTTGTTAATGCATACAAGGGGGTTTCAGGTTCGTGTCACAAAATCCACCTTTGTTTTTTGGAAGAAAAAAGAGTTGGAAGGTGCATCCATAAATCCCATCAGTGTTTGTTTACACTGTACACCCAGTGAACCTATTATGTTGAATGTTTTGAGTTATTTCTATAGAGGCTGACAGCTGGAAGGCCTCAAGATGGTAGATCACAAGATATGGCACATATTTCTGACCTCACATAGCGGTAAATTAAATTGGGGTAAATCCTTTCACTTCAATGGGAGATGAAAGTCTTCAGGACCTCTCTAAACTTTGGTGGTCCAAGAAATCACAAAGGAGCAACAGAGCTAGTTGACTTCTCTGTTCAATCAAAAAAACCCCAAACCCTTAACTAAAACTGGACTGTTGTTACAAAAAAATTGTATTATTACTTTCCTCACTAACGTGCAAAAAAGTAAATGAAATGTTGATTTGATACAATTATTTCTCATACTTCTTAGTGGCAAATGCAGGAAGGAAAAACAGAGAAGACCAGACAAAGGAAACAAAACCACACAGACAGCATCTGTAAAACTGGAAGTGAAGATGTTTTGCAAGAATGTTCCAATAAGAATTTAAAAGATTTTGCAAAGAAAACTAATGTTTTCTATGTTTCTTCAGGTGCAATGTTTCAACAACACAATTTTTAAAACTGGACCTATCAGGAAATGAAATGCTGAAAAGAGTCCTGAAAGTTACATTCTGCAGGAATAGCTACTTGCTGCTGGGGCTAAACCTTCCAGACCCAGTTAAATAACTCCATTAAAATTTGGTTTGTGCTGAGTTAACTTGTGTGCACACTGGAGGTGTGTCTATTCAGGTTTTAGCTCTGGTGAAAACAGAGGTGTTGATATGAGATCTCTATCCATACCTCCCTCATTGTCTCAGCAGATAAGAAGCATTGAGTGACTGCTTTCCTGGGTATAACTTCACACAAGCTCTGCCGATGAGGGTAGATCAGAAATTACAGGTAGTCCAGAAGCCTTTTGTAGTGGTGATTGCAGAAGGTGTGCTCTGCATATTAGACTACTGCAATTCCAGATAAAGACCACAAATACTTCCCCTACACACAAACACCTCCTTCAACACTGAAATGCCACCAGACTGCAATCATTTACAACAGCACAAGCTTGTTCCCTCTCCCACCCCCAAGTATTGCTGTCAGTGTGCAGTAATGAATTCATTGATTTTACCATTTTTTATCAAAACAGTTATTTCAGAGATAAATGTCTTTCATTTGCAGTTATTAAATCTGCCATGTCTAGGACAGCTGTTGCAATAATTGTCTAGTGTGGACAGAAAAAGAAAATATCCATGTCCTTCCCTTTTCTGAGACTATTAATTGGAGGCCAGGTGGTCTGATGTGAGAATAACCTACTGAGTCATTTTGGAGTCATGGACCATGCTGCATCCCTTTTCTCCTATTCTGGATGTGAGCAAATAGGAAAAATGCCATATTTCCAAGCAAGAATCAAAGCCAGCCCCTCCCACTCTGTCTGCTCTTGGCTTTTCCCTTTTTAATTATCTGGGTATCAAGTTCTTCCCAGTTGAGGAGAACAGACTGATGGTGGTAAGTGAACAGTCCAAGATCTCTAACAAGTGAAGGTGGAATAAGTTGGTGGTGAGAAAGAGCATTGGAATCACCTGTTATTCAAAAATTTCAGAGGTGTGGTGTGGTGTGGTAGGAGGATCTGTTCTACTGGTTGATTTGAAATGCAGAGTCCTTTTTTTAGAGACAGTCTGAAAGGTATGATCTTACAACTCACCTAAGATATTATAATAAGTTTAAATCAAGAGCAATCTTATGGGACTAGAGAAAGAACTCTAGAACATTTTGGTCACAAGACCAGAGTAGAGTGACAAAAGTCTGCTACTGACTTCAGGTTCAACAGGAGTCCATGGCATTGCCAATGGGCAGGAGTCCAGGTATAGCTCCCTTCAGCTGGGGAGGGGAGAGCAGACCTCCCTGAAGACCAACAGTGGCATATGAACAATGACTGAACAAAATGTCTCTTCTGAGCGAGCCTCAGTTCCCCATTGTTAACTTCTTATTGTTGAACAGTTGGAAGCTGGATGTTGAAAATTAAAATTACTTCTTTGACTAGCCAGAACAATCCTCCATCTCTTCAAGGCTCTGATCCTTTCCACTAGAGAGGTAGTGAGCTCTTTTTAATAAGGCTGAGAACTGGACACAATATGGTCCCAGAGCCAAGCAAATTGCTGTGGGTACTCTGAAGGTTCTGCTTCTCACAACATTGCCATCTCTACACAAGGTTCTGTGTGCAGCCTCTCACGCAGTATGTTCATTCTACTGAGCTGAAGAGATGGAAACAGAGGATGAGAGAGTCTCTGATTCATTACCCTGTGCTGACCTCTGCAGAGGGATGATTATATCCTAGAGAGTGAATCTCCGAATGCTGCTCATTGCAAACCTTTCTCCATCTTTCAAGACCATCAAAGCAATTGTGTCTCCTCTTCCTCACAAGTGCAGATTGCAAGCTGAAATGCTTCTGTTCAATTTGGACCTTGTCTAAAGCTGGACCACATCCATTACAGACCTGCAGAGAGGCAGTGGTACAGGTTGTTCTGGCTGTGAATGGCAATGGCTGTGAAGATGGCTGCCAAGCCTTCTACAGAAATGAAAAGACTGTTGAAAAGGAAACAGTGACCTTCTACCTAAAGGGCTGAGTGTGTGCACATTAGATGTATCTGAGACCAATCCCATCAGTGAGGAACAGCAGGAGTATGAGATAGGAGCAGAAGATCATAATGAGCATCCTCAGTTGCTTTGGCTTTGTCAGAAAGGAGTAGACATCCTCAATAGACTTGTAAGCCACACTATGCAAGGAAAGAGAGACAGGGAGACTGCAGAAAAAGCAGAGTGGAAATGTGGATTGAGCTTCATATCTCTCTGATTCCTTTCATGCTGTCAACCTTTACAGATTCTCCCTGTTAGAACTTAGAAAGGTATTGCATGCACCAGCTCTGGGGAAGGCTTGCCAAGGGCCAGATCCTGCTCCATTGATGCAGCACGGATAATGCTTTTGAGGAGGTGAATGACAGTCCACCTGAAAGGATCTGGGAATTGCAGGCTTGAGGTCTTTAGTCAGTTTATAGCCTTGTACGTGGTTTTTGTCATTTGTCATTTCTGTTCTGCCATTTTTCCATCTTTCACTTGTTCTCTCTGATTTGCTTATATGTCCCAGACTGTCCCTTGCTTATTTTCATTGCTTTTACCTTTCATTTCTCAGCTGTGCCCTGAACATCCTTTGGTATTTGGCCTGGAGAGCTTAGCAATGAAGTCAGGATCTGGCAACATGGGTCAACACCCCTCTGAGGATGCTCAGAGCTGATACCAAGGTATGCAGGATTTGTAATGTACATCTAAATGAGCAATAAATAAATAAATAAGAAATGCATTCTGATGCCTGTGCAAGGCAAAATTCGCATATTCATCCCCCTGTTTCCTTTATCACTTATTCTGTAACAGCTGTTTAATTAATTGCTTGAGCGATTTCCTAATACATCTTATTTACATAAAAAATTACAGAATAATGGTTTGCCTTTGAGTCGAGTGAGAATTTAATGTCTGCTTGCCATGCCTCATGGAATGTGGTTACTCAACAGGAAAGAAAAGTTCTGGTTGGTTTTGGCTGTTTCTTTGGTTTTTTATTTTTTTCTTTAAAAAAAATATATATTCTCCACAGGTTTTGTTGCTGGTTTTACAAGTATTACTGAATGATGCTAAAAAGATAGAAGCAAGGAGGGGGAGGATTCCTTTTGAAGGTGACACAAATCCTGGAGGGGAAAAAAAAACCCCTTAAAAAAAAGAGAAGTAACTGAATAGGACAGCTTCTACTGGAAAGAAAAAGTCATCTAGCATCAGGGGAAACAATACAACTTTATCTCTGCTGTTCAGATTTATTGTCTGGCTGGCAGAGCTTGTCCTGGAAGAACAAGGCTGTGTAACCAGTAAGTGTCCCGCTTTGGTGGGCTTTTCACTAAAAGACGCCCCTTTTGCCTTCTGACACAGAAACCTTTTCATTGGATCACAGGAGCATCAGGCAACTGTATTGCTGCTGATGATAAGCTTGTGTCAACTGCTGTTTTTCTTTCATGGACCCAGTTGCATTCAGTCAGCAGCTATACCCATGGACAGAGACACCTGTGAGCTGAAAATCCGCTTCCAGAGAAACACAGGGCAAGCACATCTCCAGTTAGCACCAGGGGAGGTTTAGATTGTAGATATGGAAGAACTTTTTCCCTGACAAGGCTGTTAAACACTGGAACTGACTGCCCAGGAAGGTGATGGAGTCTCTATCCCTGGAGATATTGAAAAGCTGTGTAGCTGAGGTGTTGAGGGACACAGTTTAGTAGTGGGCTTGGCAGTATTAGGTTAGTGGTTGGATTCAATGGTGTTAAGGATCTTTTCCAAACAAAATGATTCCATATAGGACAAGGGGTAATGGGATGAAGCTGAAGAAAAACTATTTCACTGTGAGGGTGACAGAGCAGTGGCACAGGCTGCCCAGAGGGGTTGTGGAGTCTCCTTCCTTGGAGGTCTTCAAGACCCGCCTGGACATGTTCCTATGCGACCTGATCTAGGTGAACCTGCTTCTGCAGGGGAGTTGGACTAGATGATCTCTAAAGATTCCTTCCAAACCCTACCATTCTATGATTCTATAAATAAGGAGCTAGTTTGCAAGGTGGAAAACCAGCCTAAACACAGTGTTTCACATAACACTTCCCATAGAGTTGCAAATGGAACACAGTCCATGGTCTCTAGGTAACAGCTGGTCTTTTGAGTCAGGTTTCTCTTGAATCCCACCTTCAGCTCCAGACAATAGCAGAGAATGATAGGACTTCTGGGCTCAGGGCTTAGGGCCTCCTTAGGAGGAGGTTGTGCTTGCCAATCAGCCCTAATAATGTGATGTGTATACATATCTGGCACCTTGCTTAAATGGAACAGTATAAATCAATGGCTTATACATAGACACTGGCACTAAGCATAGCCTCACATGATTTCCTATTGGGCCCTAGAAGAAGAAATGTCTTCTCCTTGTTACCAGATCTCACTATTGAACTCTTATTACTGTCCATTCAAAGCATCTTAAGATATCTTTTTTGGTTGCTAATGATCCACTGCTAGCATTTAAAAAGTTCTTCTATACACCATGGCTATGAAATTCTTTTCACTGCTAGCAGATAGCAGCTAGGGCAGCTGCTATTAAATCCATATCAAGAACTATTCCACTAAGTGTAAAAGGGGAAAAATATTACCATTCATTTGTGTTACTCTTTTTTCCTAACTATATTCACTTAATAAGGTATTTGTTTGCAACACAGCCTGTAATATATTCTGTGTCTTATAAAATATCTCCTGGGAAAAATAACCAAGGAAACACAATTTTTCGGCACCATCTCCTTTTATTAAGAATAATGAAAAGGAAACAAGAGTCATTCCAGTAGTCAAACATCTTTCTACTCTTTCTTATTGGTATTTTTATGATAACTGGATCTCTCAGCACATAATCTGAGCTGCCTGAATTTGTTTGTGTGTTTACATTTGTCCTTTTAGTTACTGTAAATGTATCAGTATAGAGATGACATATAATGGACATATAGTGCATCTAATGTCTATATCCACAGACACAGAGAATGAAGATCTATCAAACATACTGACAGGATAATCTCAGCAGTGAGGTCTAGCTTCATTCCCAAATTTCAAAGCTTGAATAGAGAGTTCAATTATTTTACTTGCTCTGTATATCAGTTCCACCTCTCCTGTATTCACAGCATAACAAGAGCTACTGCAGCCTGCTCTCTTCATGGGCTGCAGCAGTCATTGCTGGGGCTGTTGGAATTAATTGCACACAAGTAAGTAAGTAGAAATACCTCCCAAAGGCCCACTCCTGCACCCTCTTTCAGTTGCTTTTATAACTGCATTGTCTTAGTTACAGCATCTCTAAAGATAGGAGAAAGCAAGACTGCCCATCTCAGAACTATGTGTGATTCAGGCTCAAGCTGGAGGAGTGCTCTTCTCTCTATGTCTAGCTCAATATGATAAAAGAATGTGTTAGTGCTCATGAAACATCAAATAGACAGTATCTGCCACTAGCAGATCCTGTTTCAAGCCATTGGGTACCTATCTTATATTAGAGATTTAATTTATACACTTGGCTGGTACTTAGTCTTATTTTTAATCATCAGTCATTCCTGAGTAGTCATAGATGATCCAGACTTACTTTGTAGGTTCTTCTGCCAAGTATTGATCCTGAAGACATTAATTATCAATTACAAAAGCTTTATTTCTCACAGCATTCATGACTAAAAGATCTGTATATTTATTTTGCCCAGTGATTTATTGATGCATCATTATGCATTTCATGGAAAACTACATTATACAGATGATTGTGGAGAAAAAAGCCTCCAAAAATTCCACTTCAATTAGAAGAGAACACCCAAAGAGCAATAACGTGATAGTTCTTTGCTTTGCCTCAAATATGAAGACTGAAAACACTTTCCTGTTCACCTGTGCCCACTGGAGAAGTGTCTCACGGTTAAAGCAAAGATTACCACAGAGGTTATAAAATCTCCAGTGTTGCAAGTGCTCCCTACTACAGTGTGCACTAGAGAAAGGGCTAGAAGTGACACCTGTCACATTATGGGGCAGTCATACAGTAAGGAATGGCTTGGAAGATGCAATGTCTTGATGATCTCTAAAGGACCCTTCCAATCCCTATCATTATATGATTCTATAAGGAAAGAGCTAGAGTTATCAAACATATCATGTTATCAAATGATTTCCTCTTTCTCTCTGAAAAGTTTCATCTCTAAAACTGCATTATTCTCTAAAAACTGTCACAGTAATGATGCATGAATAGGAAAGCTAATATTTGAGTTAAGGTGAAAAATTGATTTCTTATTCCTTCTTATTCCTTTTCAGTGTATTTGCCACAGCTTGTATCTTTTTTGAATGAATGTTGTTGCAATGGATCTTAATGTCTTGAAGTCTTCTTGTAGCCAAAGACCTGACTCTTGTGTTCTTGTTCGGTATAATGCAGTGACTGGGTAAAGGCCAGTATCTTTCATTGCCCATAAAAACCATTTGCATAGAAAACTAATGTATCATTTCTTCTATCACAAAGCTTTCTCCACTGAACTATACCATGTCCAAGGACTGTTCCCCTCCACATTGACTATTAACACATTGCTGAACATTTGTAGTGACAGGCCTTCAAATGATGTAAGAAAAAAGAGGACAGAATCATTAAAATCCAAATAACTGGAATATAGTAGATGTAGCAATCCCTCCATGTGCATGCTTCTTATTTGCATCATTAATTGTTGTCTGATTAAAAATCATTACAAAGCTGGAAACAGGTTAAAGTGGAAAAACAAAACCTGGTGTGGTAGGAGAGATAGGGCTTTATAAATCACAGTGAAAGCTTAAGCAGATTCCAATCTGCAAACCAAAAATCATTCCTCTTAATAAATAGAGAGGAATGAGGATGCCTGAACATAGACCTTACATAGTACAAAAGGTTAAAATAAAGAGATCGATAGAGTCCTGTAAACTGAACAAGGATGGAAATTCACTGTATGCTAAACTGGCATGGAAGTCTGAGCCTTGAAGATAAGATATATTCCACTGTGTCCCTGGAGAACCTATTGAAGCAATGAATTATCTGGAGAGGAGAGTATCTTGTTTAATGGAAACTTGTGTTACTGCTCTTGCTCCTGCTCCTGTCACAGACCAGCTGATGCCTGCTTCTAGCATACAGGTTTGCTTCCAACTAGGTCCTTGGTGAGAAAGCAGACAAGGTGATAGGAAAATAGTGATCCCAAAATAAAATTTAGGCTTTTATGCTACATCTCAGCCACTTTTGCTTTTACTGCTTCCCTTTTCAGCATCTCAGTGTGACTTTACACCTTTTCCTGAGGAAACCCCAGACCTTCCTTTCTGTATTTTGGAAGGGCTAAATCCACTGCTTCCAGAGGAGTACTCAGCTTATGGGACCAAGACCTTCCTGTCATGGACATTAGCATACAGGACTGACCTCACTTGTGCAACACACTCTGCTTAATAAGTTTTGCACTGAGCAATGCTGGTTTATAAAAGAACAATTACAACAAAAATGTTTTTACATACCTCTTGACAGAGTGTAAATCTAATTTCAGGGGACAGCATGCAAGTGTAACTAGATGTGGGAAGTCACCAAAAGGTTAATAATCCCAGTACAAAAATTCTTAGACAAACTCTCCTGCAGTTGAGCTGTTAGCAAAGCTATTAAATTTAATTGTGGTATAATTACATAGCCATATACCTAGCTGATACCAAGCTATCAAGCACACCCAGAGTAGGTTTAAACACATGCACACAACACATGGGAGTTTGCCTCAGGTGCTACAAGCATCCTGCAGCCAGATGTGTTTCTGACTTCCCAGTCAGGCTTTATCTTGGTTACAAACATGCTCAGGAATAGATGTGGAATTTCACTCCAGGATGCAGCAGTGCAAAGAGGGTCAAGCTGCTTTGCAGAGAAAGGATGAAGAGCAAGATAAACTATGATTTTACAATAGCTGAGGTGACACTGTCTTCAGTGTGTAAAGTCAACACACCTCTCAGTATTTGCATGATCAGGGACAAAGCAAACAGTATATTTCATCCTCCTGGACTAGTCAGATATGCCTAAATTTTCCTAAGTGAAGATGTTGTCTCCTGAATCACTCTTTGTCCAAAGGCAATACCCCAGAGACATGTCTGCATGTATCCTAACCATGTTTCCTGAGGATGGTGTTGTCATGGCAAATCCTTCACCTGCCTTTGTAGATCAGGAGGTATTTTGTGATGGAGCTACCCAGGAAGGAGAGCCCATGGGAGAGTCCTGGGCTGCCAACTGCTGCTGGGACATCCCTGTGAGAACTCAGCAGAGGGTGGCAAGTATGTGGATAAGTGGGTACACCTTCATGGGATGGCCAAGAGCATGAAGAGCTGGGTAAATGGCTGTAGAGAAGATCTACAGACAGCTCTGGCATGGCTAATTGACACACGAGCACCCTTGATGTTTTGGTAGATAAGACTGCTGCAGACCTGCAAATCTAACTGACATCAAATCCAAATCAGGCTCCTTAGGATGGGAAGAGGAAACTCCTTTCTTTTTGTTCATTACTTTCATCTAAGTTTGTATCTCTCAGATCGAGGTGAAAAGCAGAGGACTGAAATGTCTCTGGCTAAGGGTATTTTCATGATATTTTCAGTCCATGCAGAAGCATCAGCAGGAAGTAGTGGAAAGCTTGTGAAGAAATATACTTTCTGTACAAATCTCACCTTAACTTTGTAGATGCTGGAAGCTTGGGGAATGTAACCATCAAGGCTTCTGGGTGCTGATTACAGTGCAAGTGTCACACAGCAAAAGTATCTGATATCTGTTCCTTGCTTTCTGGCCTTCAGCACTTGACAATGGATCCCAATTAGATATCACTTTCAGGATGAGATAAGGAGGCTTCATCAGATCATCTGGATGACTTCATGATGTATCCAATCTCTTCACTTGTCTGACTCCTTTAAAAAAAGAGAAAGAGCTTTGGCTTTGGGCTTAACAGCAACTCTTGGAAAATGTCAGTGTGGCAGAACTGCAAAATCCCAGCTGTAGCTGTGGATCTCTTACAGTGGGCACAGTAGGTCAAACTTTTTGGCTCCCTCCGGGCTTTCATTTTATGGTTTTAAACAAACAATTACATTTAAATAAAGGAAATGTATGGAAGCTGCCATTTTACTAGGAACTCGCTGAGCTTATCAATTATTGAATAGGAATACCCTCCTTGGGTGACCTTCCAGGAGAGATTAGTCTTCTTCATGAAGTGACAGCACAGGATTTGCCATATCTCCTAAGATCACCTTAGCATTTTGGATTGTTTCGTGTCAGTGATGATTCAGAGGAAAATGACCTCTACCCTCAAGGCATTTTCACTATATTAATTGTGCAATGCATGGAAAGAGATTGCTTCCTGATCTCTATGGGAACCCAGTAAGGCCTTGAAACACTGATGTTTTTTACTTTGACACAGGTTAAGGTCAGCTATACAGCAAAACCCATTGGCAACTCAGAACACCCTTTGGTTTTCTGTATTTTTGGCATCTGGATGATTATACCACCAGGACCCACTGCTAGCTCCAAGTATTGTTAGTATCCATTAAATCTTTCCCCACCTTTCTAGGCCCCCCAGTTATTGCATTTGGTCCTTAAGTGAAAGGATAAAACACTGCTGAGTATTATAAACCATGCTGGAAACTCAATTGCTCCTTGGTCAATCTGACACTACTCAAACAAATGAAAACTTGAAAAAACACAAAGTGAAAAGGAAAATTCAGCCCTTGGGTGTCCCCACAGTGGGCAAGGACAGAGCAATGTGCAGGCACAAAATGAAGTAAGTGAGGTATAGGTTTTCTCCATGCTGTTTGTTTGAATAAGCCCCTACTACAATAACATTGTAGAGAGTGGTGCTTTCATTGCAAAAAGCATTTGTGAGAGCACCAGAGAAGTAATACCAGGCGTTTTAGGATAAAAGGAGGGGTTCCCTGCTGCAAGATAATGGTGATGTTAAAATGAGATTTGGGCTGAGTAAGAGCTGGGAGAAGATTCCTGCTGCCTCTGAGGGGCACACCACCAAAGGCAGTAATTGCATAGGGAAAATTGAGGCGTCTATGCACTCTCTACTCTTCCTCTGCAGAGGAGGCCAAATACTGGAAGTTCAGGTTTTCTCCATTTTGGTCCCAGAAGCCATCTAACATGCTGTTTCTCCTTACTTGTCTTACAAGTTCATTTGGTGATCATAAAGGCTTCCTTTTTCCCTTGTCCCAGCTTTCCTTTAAGCTTAATAAAAATAATACCTGAAGAAGCTTTTCTACCCAATGCCTCTACTGTTCAGTTTGAAAGACACTTTCTGCAACCTAAACCCAAATCCAAGCCCCTCAGATTTGGCATGTGAAAGTATTTAGCTTCTTTGTGACTCAGAGATTGAAAATGCCTTGAACAGATCAGTTTCAGCTGATTATTCTTGAAATAACTAGTTGGCTACCCATCCCAAAGTTCTAGGTCTGGAAATGATTCTGATTTATTTTCTAGCAGTGCTCTGGAGATTTGTATGTCAGCTACAGATTTGCTAGATTTTAAACATCTTGCAAAGCCATGTCTTCTGTTTGGTAGGCATCATCATCTCTGTTCTGTGAGAGCTCTAAATGTAGCCCTGCTTTCCACAAAGGGGATCAGGAGAAAAGCTGGTGTGATCTGGATATTTTATGTTGCTGTTGAGTCTGCAGGCACCTGGCTTCACAAAAGCAATTAGGATCCTACGTGTCACGGACTCCATTACACACATAAGCTTGTGTCTGCTGCAAAGATATAGAGAAATGGTCCCTATTCTTGTGTATGTTTATGAAAGGATATTGTGTATGTTTATCTTATTATTGGATGTCAGACTGTACAGCATGAAGAGGCAGGTGCATACATGCTTTGCCCAGACTACCACTGCACATATGAATATCAGGCTGAAAGGTATGCACACATAATGGGCCATGCATATGTGCATGCCATTTAAAAGCCTGCCACAAGTCAGCAGGATTGCAAAGACTGTATCTATATCATATCTGTAGCCACATATATGCCTAGCTACTTACAGCCCTAACAAGATGACTAGAAATCTTTCAAACCTTTGTCTTTTGTGGGGCTGGGATGGAGATCTGTTGTGCTGAATGCCTGGAGCTGTAAATGTGTGTCTCTGCTGCATATTTATCGACAGGAAGGCGTAAAGACCTGAATGCCAATATGCACATGTGTTGTGTGGTGCTTATTTGTATACAAACACAACTTGTTTTTATGGAAACTGTACCTTACTCCTTCAAAATAGGAAACAGGACAACTGTGGAGGCAGCATGTGTAGGAACTAGCCAAAAACATTGATCCTATCCAAAGCCTACAAAAAGAGTGTTCAGCCCTCCATTGCAGGGTGTAGGAGGAGCTGGCACAATGGAAGGGACAGAACTTTATCATTTTAGTCTCTATTTTTTCAGACACTGGTTTTTTTTAGATGTTACAGCACTGAGGCATCAATCTGCCCCTGCATCCTAATGAATTTTCAATGCACATAAGTACTACATCTATAAGCACAGATTACTCTGACTCTTTGAGGTATGCAAGGGAATTAAAGATACAGGTCTTTTGGGAAGCTGAAAACATATGGTGATCATATTAATGGTGATCTTCTACTATGAACCTGTACCTTCTGGGCAATGTAGTGTTGTTCAACAATATTCACTGTGTGATACATACTGAGAAGTAAAAGATCTCTTTATCATGCAGGTGTATACTGGATGTATCGTGAATATAGGTCATTCTGCACTCATATTTGGGTATTTCTGTGTCTACAGCTGATCAAGCACATGAGAGTCTGTAGCATAATGTGGAGAGCAACAATCTTCCCTCTCTTAATCCAGTTGGACAATGCTATGAAAACACGAGAATCCACAGCCCACAATGTGCCCATATCTACAGCTGATGGAAGCAGAAATTAAGAAGATGATTCTTGTGTCACAAATATTTCCTCTGGTCCTGCATAAATGATTGGTCAGAGAGGAGACTTCAACTAATTACTCTCAGCATGCTGGCATGTTTTCAGCAGAGCCAGGTACTTGAGTCAAGTAGGATTTACCAGGTATGGACACTTTGTACCATATTACAACATCTAGTAAATTGTGATTGAATTTGGAAGTAAACTAAGACCCAGATAATAATCTGTGTTGATGGCAAATGCATTGAACAATAAAGGGTAAAATTCACCTTCATATTGCATTCACAATGCTGCCCTTCATCTGTCCCCTCCCTCTCCCAAGCACCTTCTCCCTCTCTCTTTCACTCCACCTCTCTGTTGATGGATTAGAGCACAATGAATCATATGCAACAAACAATGAGCAGAGCCAATGAAGATTTGCAATGGAGTGGTGCTGCTTTACATCATCTAAGTACTTACTTGAACATAGTCCAGGTTTACTTGTTAGCTGTGTGAGTCTCAGATGCAGGAATGACTAGCCACTGGCTAAGAGACAGTCACGCCTTTGCAAAACATGGACAGTTTTAGTAGATAATATTGTCCATGGTGTTACTGTTCGTTCTGAGTGCTCTTCTGTTTGTGTCACTCAAAAATGACAAGACTACGGCCCAACAGAGGCTGAGGGGTAAATAACTGGGACAGATGACAGCCTGGAGGTTTGAACAGCAGCAGTTGTGTTTGCTGACCCAAAGCATGGAGCACTAGGGAGAAAGAGCTTCATCCCTGTCCTATTGCTTTCTTCCATTTTCAGCACCACCAAGTACAGGAGAGCAGTCAATTGCTCCATGTATTTCTGCTGGAGCCAGTTTTGCTTTCATCACTGCACTGAGATGGAAGAAACACCTAACAGTGAGAAAAGGCTATAGTGTTGAAGATAAGAAATCCAAAGATTGGTGACAGACTCAAGAATGAAGGAATACCTCCCAATGCTGTTTGTGAGCACAGACATAAAACCTGGGGAAAATGGCTGTGAATCCAAGAAATATCTTTACAACATTCGCTCATCAGGAATTGTAAAGACCACAGATTTCCCTATTTGATTCACATCCTGTTTTGTGAAAACCTTGACTGAACTGGGGATCACCAGCAAATTGGCCTCAAATCCATAGGATCCCACCTGAGCTACCTCTAACACCTAGAAAGATGCCCATTCTTTGTCCTCGGTTCATGATAATCTGACTCAGGTCTGAGGAAACTCTCAAGACTTGTCCCCTGGAGCAAGTCCTTAACCTGATGTCTCAGACAGAAGATGTAACATCTCATCACGTCCTCTGCACAAGGTCTCCTTGGGATACAGTCTGATACAATGCAAGGGGAATGTACATCCCCTTGTCAAACAGGAAAATAGTCCAACTAGCTAAGCAAAGGGGGAAAACTAACTGGAAGTGTCCACACAAATATTAAGACTTGAGAGAGCCTTGAATTTGCAGGTGGAGTTTTCCCTCTCTGCCACAATGAAAGATACACAAGAACACCTTCAAGACAGTCAAGCTTGCTCACATTCTTTAAGGCACAGGTGCATTTTGGCTGATGCAAAAACTGATCATATTTTTATTCTTGTTTTCCTTTATTTTATTAACTAGCCTATTTTTCATCCTTCTCAACTCAATAATTATCTGTGGCTCAGTGAATGAGAAAACTGAGAGAACAAAAGATACATATGTAGGCGCATGTGAGAGAGAGCAGGGATTGCTGAGCAAAGGGTCTGGCAAAAAGTACTTCACCTACTACAGTGGACAGAGTTATAAACAGGATGCATTTTTTAGGCAAACATAAAATGCTCTCCCAGAACGTGAGTCCTCCTGGGATAGACACGGTCAGAAGACGCCTGGAGAAGTGTGATGAAGCCATTTACTGAGCAATATTAAAGAGAGTGTGAAAATACATTTCAGAGAGCGCTCAGCCAGTGGATATCTGTCGAGACAATAACCTGCACAGGGGTCTTTGGTAGTTACCTGGGGAAATCAAAGTGCTCACCGGCACCATGCACTGCTGCTTTTGCAGTCCATCAGTATGTATAGCTGCCTGGCTTAGCCCAAGCGTGATTGTCAACCAGTGGTGAACAAAATGATCTCACTGTGAGCTGTGGCTGTCTTTCAGGTCTGGGGAACAGGTATAAATATCTACATAGATTTTAGCAGGCTGTTTGTGAAATGCTTCCAAATGATTGCAGCCCTCCTCTGCCAAGCACCTGTGTACTGTGCCCATCTCTCCCCCTTGTGCCTCTTCTGTTAGGTGAGGAGGATGCAGAAGGTCATTCACAGAGAGCAGTCTAAAATTTGTATTTCTCCTCTGCAATTAACAGCTTTATTTCACTGCTTTATTTCACTGCTGAAGACCTGGGCATCACTTTTCAAAGTGTGGACCGCTTTCTTCCTTTGTCTTGCCTTGTCTTGCCTTGCCTTCTTCTCTCTTCCCGTATCTCCTCCTTTCCTTTTTCTCCTCTTTGCTCTTTTCCTTTTCTCTTTCCCCCTTTCCCCTCACTCTCCTCTCCTCAGGGATTCCATAGGTACAGACAATTCAATTACAGGAGATCAGTCACAGGGCAAGGATGTGCAATTTAAAGAATAAATAAATAAACAGTGGTAGTCTATGAGTAGAACTGAAGAATGAATAGAAATGAACTCAACCACATTTTTTTGCTTCTTTGTGGTTTTTCCATCTGAAAACAGAGGAATGGGTGCCAACAAAGCTACCTGGGAAGTGGACAAGTGGGTTCTCAATAGGTCGCTTTTCCAACACTGCTCAGAAAATTGCAATCTTGTGGTGGAGGCATGTTGTTGCTTTTGGAGGTAGCTCAGCCCAAGGAAGCACATTTGTTTGGATGCTGAGGATGCTGAGTGTATGGGAATCATAGAATGGTAGGAATTGGAAGGGACTTTCAGAGCTCATCCAGCCTAAACCCCTGCTAAATCAGATTCCCCTCGCTCAGGGGGCACAGGAACGTGTCCAGGTGGGTTTGGAAACCTCCCAAGAAGGAGCCTCCACACCCTCCCTGGGCAGCCTGGACCAGGGCTCCCTCACCTCGGCACCAAAGGAGTTTCTCCTTGTGTTCCAGTTTGTGTTCTAGCTTCTGTCCATTACCCCTTGTCCTGTCACTGGGCACTAGAGAAAAGAAGTGTTGCTCCATCCTCTTGACATCCATCCTTTAGATATTTATAAGTGGAAGCTGAAGCCAGCTCACAAACACAGGAAACTATCAAGGTAGACCTTTGCTGCTCTCTCCCAATTTACTGAGTCTTGTCTCGGCCATGGGAGAAAAAACTACTTTCCTAATCTCTAAACCAGACAGTAATAATGAAATTCAGTTGTCCTTAAGGTTGCTTAAGAATCCATAGACAGCTGTGCAATGCCCAGCCCTCCTGCAAAAGCCAATGTTTTAAAAAACAATGTTTTCCACATGGACTGAATGTCATCTAGCAGAATGTGCTGTGTAGCTCTACTAGTTAATCCATGGTAATTAAATTGTTACTAAATTACTAAATTTTCTTTTAGATAGGCTTGGTTTTTTTTTACTTTTTTTTTTTAGCACAAAAACTGCAGCTTCTGCAAAAGAAGAAAATTTCCATGTGAGAATGTAAGCTTATTAGTTTTTGTAATAAGGGAAAAGAGAACTGCAACAGTTTGATTTACAGTTTTGAAACCAGGGTGTTCCAGGTGGCTCAAACTGAGTAATGTTTTTTTAATGTTTTATTTATTATATTTCTGGATCTGGTTCAATGTTAAGCTGTATATTTCTTATGAAACTGTCACATGGAAATTGTTTCTTAGACATCTCTGCCCCACAGCCCTGACCTTGCTGGCTAAAGCAGCTTCCCCAGTGCAGGGTGATCTCCCCTTGGGAGGAGGTGGGTGATGCTTTCTTGGTGTCACATGCCTGCAGGTGCACCCTGTGCTCTTTGCAGCTTGTCAAAGCATTGCCACATCTCTCGTCTATGCATTGTTCAATACCACGTTCACACTTGCTGCACTGAAAAATCTCTATCTGAAGCTTAAAAATATCTGCAAAACTCCCAAACTTAGCTGCAAGGTTAAAGTTAGGCCAGCACATCTAGCTAAGAAACTTTTCCTTATTGTATACTGTGTGTCAAACTGAAATGCAAAACAGGAGCATTTTATGGTTGCTGGTGCCTTCAAGACCTAGACCTATAGTTGTAGAAGCATCTGACTTTTTCTTTTCAATCAATAGGTGATGTCAGGAATTTTCTGGTGACTGAGTTTTTTTTTCAAAGCACAGAACTGGGCCATGACAGTCTCAATTCACCCTGATGTGATTTCATTTTGTTTCAGAGAATTACCCCAAACTACACTGTTGCAATCACAAAAGGTGTCCCACAGCATTTTCAAAGCTGGTGAATGGCAGACCTGCATGTGAATGCAGTCCTTGGTCTTCTGCAGAATGAACTTCAAATGGCAAAATTGTGTGCCAGAGCTACTAAATTGTTCATGGAAAGACATCAGGCCTTTTGATTTTTGATGTCTTTTATCAGAACAATGGTAACAGCAGGATCTGAAGTTAGGCTTGAAGGTATTGGTTCTTGCTTCTTTATTTGTCATGGTAACAAGATGTCACGAGGATTATACCTAAACTAAGTTCTCCCTACTGAGTGTCTGTGGCTGGTCCATGGAGGTGTCTGGACACTAGGAAACACAAGGAGTTCATAGTTTTGTGTAAAGTAGCAAACACCTAAGCAACAAAGTGATCCTGGATGGGCTATAAAACAAGTGTGTTATTACTGTGTATAAATGAATAGGAAGTGAGTGGCTTTGGAACATTTATTTTCTGTGGCTTAAGCCTTCAGTCGACCCATCATTCACTCGACAGCTGGCAGAAGAGGAAAAAAAAATCCACTCTCTCGTGATAGATTGAGGACTTGATGACAAAAAGGAGGCCAAATTCTGCTCTTTGCTACACAGAGACAAACAGTGTACAAATCACCCTCATGTCAATTTGGTCACCTAGATGTCATACCCATGTAAATGAGGACAAAACATGTGGCTGCTGAACTCCTTGATGCTGGTAGCTTTATATCATCAGTCAGATCTCCCTGCTTTGCCGTTCTGTCCCCTGATCCTTTTCTCAGTAGAATGGTTAGCTGCCTCTCAAACTAATTCACTTTACTTGCTTCAGTGATTGTACCTGGCATCCTCTCCCATATCTTTGCTCTGGCTTTCCTTTAACTCTCTCATCTCTTTGACTTCGCAGAATATGTTCTCCATGGTATTAAGGATGTATTTACTTCTGAGCAGGAAAAACTACAAAGTCATGAAAATCCTTTCCAGTTCTAATTAGACTTGAGTAATATATGTAGGCAAAGAGAGCTTTACCTGTACCAGTAAATGGAGGATCTGGGAATCTGACTGCCTTTTGTTTTATTACTCAGTGGAGGACTACAAAGCTATTCTGTTTAATTATGACCAGCGACAAGGTAAGCAAGGAGTAACCTGCATGGCAGAGTGCTGGAGGCATGTTGAGTATAAATAGAGGATTTGGGGATCAGCCAGTCCCCATGGCTTATTGTGCCTCAGGGTTTTTTTTCTTTGACTTCAGACGAGTCACTTAAATTTCTCTGCCTCTGCTTCTTCTCATGTGACAGGTAAGAAAAATGCATGTGTGCCTTTGTGTGGCAAACACAAAGTGTTTTATGAAGTGTTTTAAATGGTGGCAAGTTTTATTAGAAATCTTGTCACTGGTGCCTAGAAACAAGGATGAGAGATGTAAGGGAAATAGAAAGAGGCAATAGAGACCCCTCAGGTGGTCTCAGAAGGTCCTTTTCCTTTCCCAACAATGAGAGTTCATGCAAGGCAGTTTATTCTGTGCTTTTGTTTCCCATCTCTCAACTGGAGACTACAGGCAGTACTACTTCTTCACTAGGTCCTTTTTTTCTTCTGGTTTCTAAGGCTTGTCTTTTTTTTTTTGGTCTATATAGCCCAAGACTAAGGTCTCAATTGAACCCAGAAGCTTTGAAAATTAAGTGCCCTGCCATGTAGTAAGTTGTTTTCTTCACCAACAAACAACTTTATCTGGTAATGGAAGAACATAGACAAGAATATATCTGAAAAGAAGGTTGTTAATAGGCTAAGATGAATCCTCCCACCTTTCCAAAAGTGAATGCACATTTATCTGAATTGCTTGATTGGAGTTGGTTATGTAAATGAATTGTTAATATCTACATATGCTTTATTCTGTTACAATGAAGTCACAAATCAAATTAGGACAAAGATTTCTCTTTAATTTCTGTGCTTTTCTTTTTTTTCAATTATAGCACTTTATATAATTTTTCATCTCGATCTGACAGCTTATTAACAGGCTTGAAACCCACAAATTAGCATTTTTTTAAAGCTCACAATGAGAAGAAATGCAAACAGTCCATCTAAAATATATATATGTATTTCCTCCCTATTTCTATGGTCTAGTTTTGGATATATAAACCTTAGCCTCAAGATTCTCTCCAGCTGACTTTTGGGCAAATCCATCTCCTTTCTTTACAAAGTTGAATACTGACAAAGTCACACATGGGGAGCAAACTCATTACTATGGCTGGCTTCTGTCACTTAAAGTAGATGCAGACATTTAAGAAGATGGTGGAAAGGACTGGTGAGAATGGCTCCTGTGGGCACCAGGAGAAGCAAATATTCCCCTCTTCCTATCTACCTGTATACAAGAAGTTAAAGTGGTAAGAAAAAAAAGCTTGTGTTTGCAGCAGACATCACCCATGCTTTCCAAAGATCAAAGCAATCCAAGAGTTCAAATGGGGAGATGTTGAGTGAGTGATTTCAATGTACTCTATGGAATGGATAACAACTTGGAGAATAATTTAGATTGTAGAAGGCAAGCTGGGAAATACAATTTCCATTGCAGCAAATCTGGAGGGAAAGAAATCAGTGTGATGCTGTTTGTTCCCTTCCTGCAGAAAGGCTTTCACAGGGAATAGCATCAATTGCCTGTGCAGTGATCTTGTATGCTTTTGAAACGAGAACCTGGTCTCTTTATGGAAGGGGATGTCACAGTCGGACAAAGGACCTCAGCAGATTAGATCGAACTTCTTCCTGACTCAAAGTCTCTTTTATTTTCTTGCTGATAGATTCTTCATCCAACACAGCAGACATCACTTTCTGCCTGTTCTTACTATCTATCCCCACAGGCATTTTCATTTGGATGTCTATGGCATACATTCTGAAAATCTAGCTGATTCTTCACTCAGGTGAAATCCAGGATGCAAGAGAACCTGAGAAATATCTGAAATAAGAAAACTCAAGGTACATTATTTATGACCATGTCATAAAATTTGTCTGGTTTTCTAACTGCTTTGAAATACAAGTTGCTCTATCCTTTCAAAGGATGCTTTATAATAAACTCACTGTCATAATCATTTGTTTGATTCTCTAAAATGAGAAAAGCAATGAAGAAGAGGCAAATGTGTGGTTTCACCTGTGAGGGGGCATTTTGATCCAGCTCAGACATCTCAGATTTCCTCCAAGACCCAACATGTTGTGGTGCTCATGGGCTGGCTTTTAGTCCTCAAAGTGAGCAGCCAAGGCCAGCTGGCCAGGGATCTGTCTAGTGTATGGGATGGGGACAGAATAACACAGTTTAGTAGGAAATACAGGGAAAGTTATTAAAGGGATAACAGCTCTTGAGCTTCATTGTTCAAGCTACTTGAGATCTGAGTCATCTGAAATGTAGGTTCTTACTCATTTATCTACTCTAATTATTCCTACATTACTTTTTTTTTGTTGGAAGCACATGGTGGCAGTTTCCGAGAGACTAAACTGAATAGGTGAGAGTCCAGCTGCTCTCATGCACCAGACATTTCCCCAGTAACTTAGGCTGCCATTCCTAGCCATCACACCAAGGTTAGTCCTCAGTAACTCTCCACGTCCTTTTCCTGAAGAAGCTGAAATCATGTTTGCACAATTCCTCGGAAAATCAGCAAAAGAGCAGCAAAAAGTATTTTACAGAGAGCTACTTGAATTACTAGCTATTTGCAATTGTCTCTAAAATGCCACTCTGAGTGAGACTTACCCAGTTGCATCACTGACATCACATTTATGTGTTTCTTTGCAGGGCATAAAGGACATAGATCCTGTGTCTTTTGGTGTGTCTTCATGGGAGAACTGGATCTTATCAATAATGCAAAGTTAAGAATGGATTAATACATAACTGTGCCTGCAGTGAAGAACTCTCATCAGTGACAAGTCCCTGCATGTGTGCATGGCCAGGAGGCCAACATCCATGCATGAGCAGCGCAGCACACATCTTGCTATGTTTCTTTGTTGTCTTTTTTTTTTGCATGCTGCTTGAGCAAGAGCTTTGGGGTAGGTTTAATGATTGATTCCTCTACAAAAACAACACAGGGAAAACAGGATATCTTTTTTCTTCCAGTGTTAGGTTTTTTTTTACTTCAGTTACTGACTTGCTCCCTTAAAATTTGCACTCATGTCTACTTGGTGGGTGAGAGAAACCAAAAGTGTGCTTGTACAGTTGCACAGTAAATGCTTTGCATGCACAGGTAGGAATTTTTATGATTACAGAAAGAGTTTCGTCCCCTGTGTCCAGTATAGAGATACAAGAGAGAATCTGGGTTGTGGTGAAAGATACTTTTGGAGATCGGTCCTGTGTTTGGCTGACCTTGTTGTTTTGTGCAGTTGCAAGATCCTGGAACAATCAGCACAATTAGACATGCAGTACTGTTTGAGCAGCAATACCTAGTCACAATGGAGCAATTAAGACAATTACTGTACGTTTTATGTAACAGGACAAATGGATCTCACTCTTAAAGTCTTTGAAAATCTCCTATAAAAGCTGTAATAGTGCATTAATGTATTAATCCTCCTAATCCTGTCAAACTACCCAAGTATTTCTGTGAAGGGATTGACAGGAGATCTCAATACTAAGAGGAACAGCAGCAACCACTTGCTAGAATTGCTTTTTTAACCATATCTGGTGTTGCAAATCACTTTGATTTAGGGGATGAAGGACGGGATAAGGGAATGAAGACATTTTGGAAAGCTTCTCTCCATCTCTGACTTGGAAAAGGTTGCCTTTGTGCAGAGTGACTTGTGCACACTGTCATTACTATTGACTCCAGTAAAAATACAACAGTTTCTCCAGAGCCACAAAGCTAAAAGGAGAGGACTGTGGACAGGAGTAAACCAGCATGGTTTGGTAATACAGAATTCAACCAGCCAAAGAGCAGTCCCAGCTGGTGCCTCTCCCTGCAGCCTGTACGTCTTATCACAGTCAAAACCTGCCACAAGTGCAATCCAGATACTTTGAACTGAGACTGAGAGATGTGGCTAAAAATCCAATCAGGAGGTAAAAATGGAAGTAAATTGAAAAAAAAAAAAGTTGTAAAATAAAATACAGGTAGCACAGTTGCAGTACCATGGAGAAAGGAGGAGTGAAATAAAGGCAACTGTTTCTATTTACCTATGCTTAGATCATATCCAAGAGGCTTTTACTGATTCTCCATTATCCAACTGGCAAGCGATTTGCAATACCTACTTAATCATGTGCCAATGGCTCCTGCTCTTAGGCAAAGCCCATATCTTTAGATTGCCATCAGGGGAGAGGATGCTGATTTGGACAGACAATTTTTGTTATTATTTCTTTTTAAAAAATCTTGCCTGATAGCCTATCCCAACTGTCTCCCCACACGGATATCCCTGATTCCCAACATAACTTCAAATTGGTTTTAATCCTCCGCCTCCCCAAACTACTGACAAACTCAATGCTTGAGTAGCTCCTTAATAAGTTGTTAACCTATTATAAGACAACATACTTTTTTTCTGCCTGGCATGGCAATGCTGAAATCTCAGTGTGAAGCCTTTTTCACATAGCCAACCTTACACTTCACAACAAGCAAAAATTGACAATCACATTTATACAATAATATACATCTCGCTGATACAAGTAGATCATTAATAGCTCTTAATTGAGACTAGACTCAATGGCTAATCAGCCACTTTGAGAAGATAATGGGTATGAGGTGAATGACCCCTGCTCAGCCTTTGAGGGATTTCATACTACCTGGATTTTCAGAACAGCCTAGGGAAATTAGACACAAAATAGCTGTCGTATTTCACTGAGAATGGGAGACCTACCCTGGCTTAGAAAAATAAGATTTCTCAGCTTTGATCTTCCTACACTTTAGGTCTTGATCTTAAAGCCAAGGCTAATGCTTCTTGTCCTAATTTAGAGGTTCATGGATCCCTTAAGGTCTGTGAATTATGTAGATGCTAGTTTAGTGGGGACTAGTTAAATGCTGTTCAAAAGCCCACAACATGTATAAACAAAGTCTGTGTCTTCTGTACTATCTCAAAAATACAGAGTAAACCAAAAGCTTTTGAACCCAGGCCCTCTCTACTGCAGAACCCATAGTTAAAGTGTGCCCTTCTATTTTAAAAGACTTCTTTGTGGAAAATGCTGCCCCCAGCCTCACCTGTACTGGTTTGTGCTGATTTGCAACAGGTGAGTTATCTGCCCCTCTATGCCTAAACATTTGAGAGACTTAGATAAAGCAGTCAGAGAGCAGAGATTGTGCCTCTTTTCCTGTGAAAATTTCTGAAGGGCAGATTTCTCAACAAAACACCAAAGTTTATGCTAAAGAATGATGTGAAATTGTTTCTAGAGAAATGCAAAGGAGGGTGAGAGTACAGCGCTGGGGGGAGTGCAGACCCTGTCCATGTGAGAGGAGTCTGGGAAATCAGTAAGGGCAGCTGCTTGTGATCTTTGATTACGTTAGGGCTGAGGTGATTGGTTGTAGGATGAAAGCATTAGAGTTATCTCTCTTTCATCTGGTCATGCAAGGAGACTGCCCTACCAGGCTGGTGGTGGTGAGAGCTGAGGCAGGGAAGGAAACTCAGCAGCCTGCTGTCCCTAGTATGATGATCTTCAGCAAGAGAGCAGCAGCACTCCAGCAAACTGACAGCCACCCATCTACCCACGAATGTTTAATTAAGGTAAAAACTCTGTGTTCCAAGTGGAACCATTGGGCAATGTAGTCACAGCATGGGTCTCTGAATAGCAGGCAATGTGAAACCCAGGTGGTGAGTCAACCAGGACACCACAGGGATTGAGAAGTTGGAGTTGGTGATTCAGTGTTAACAAATCTCTCCCCGTCAGGAGTAGGTTGTAACACCCAGACCAGCCTCTGGCATGCACCAAAAATACATTTATGCAGCTTAATTAAGTAACATGCTGTGGGAGGGCTGGTGACCTCAACTCCTCATCCTGATGACAGAATGTGTTTACAAAAACGAAGGTTATCAGTTGCAACGATTCTTTTCAATCAGCCTATTAATGCTTGTTTTATGTAACGGGACAAATAGATCACAGTGTAAAGTCTTTGAAAATCCCCTGTGAAAGCTGTAATAATGCTTTAATGTATTAATCCCCTTAATCCTGTCAGACTTTTAAAGAATTTCTGTAAAGGCTGACAGGAAATCTCAATACTAACAGCAGAACCAGCAGCAGACACTTCTCAATAGGTGGTTTTTAACTATTTGTCAGTCTTCTGGCTTTAAAACACTCCTAGGCTGAGGGTGAAGAGAACTGCAGTTTATGAAGAATAGGGAAGGATATCAAGTAGTTTTGTGGGTTGGATTGTTCTTTAATTTACATCATGTTAAACTGAAACTGCTGCTGGATTTTGGTATAAGAGTGAAGACCAGGATTTTACTCTCCTTTTTATATCTAACTTGTTTTTGCTGTGCATCAGGTGCTTGTACTTTGCTCTTATCATCTTTGGTCTTTGCTAGGCACTTGCATACTCCAACACTTTTGTTGTTAGGACAGTGATATACACTTTTGTCTCCTGTCCTCTAATTGTATTGCATGCTCCTGTGGGTTTGACATGCTCTGCAAGCACGCTGGGGATGCTGGTTCATGGGGTTACAGGACATAAACGCTCTGTCAGAATGCTCATGTATCTCTTTGCTCAAGTGGTTGAATATAGAAGATAATTTTGAAAGAGAAAAGTCAGATGGTGCCATGTTAGCAGCATAATGGCAGTGCTGCTTTGAAAGGTGACACCTCTGATTTCAGGAATGTTCTTAGCAGTCTGTAATTTAGATGGAGCTAAAGCATTTAGGCTGTAGGACTTTGTTTTTCTTCCTTCACCTTTTCTTTAACTAGTAAAGAAAATGACATTCTATGTAAAATGTAATAAGCAATAATGAATCCTTTAAAGTGCAACATTATCTTTTCAGTACACATTTCCCCTGCACCTCTCCTAATTATTTGATTAAATATGTGCCTTAGTGGGTTTAGTGTTTACTGGAGTGATCAGGATGAATTCATTTCCCTTGTAGCAAACAGAAGACAGTGAATTTGAGGATCCTGTGCAGTTACCTGCCTTTGTGATATGGGAGGAAAAAACAAAACAATGACAGCTATGTAGGATCAGTACAGCCCATGTATTAATTCTAAGTCTGCTTTGGATTTAATTTGCAGCAGTGCAAATGGAGAGTAATTTCAGTAATTCAGCAAACTTGCTCTGTATGTAAAATCAGAAACTGCATGCTTCTCCCTGCTATCTCTAGCACAGCTGGTGTCTCAGCATCCTCTTGGCCAGCTAGTTTAGAAACAGATTTTTCCAAGCAGGTTAAAATCAGTGGAAAAACAAGTTCTGTCTCAGAGTTCACATGCTGGGGAAATAGCCCTTCCCCCTGACTGCAGTTTCCTGATGGAGCAGTGGTTAAGGAAGAGAAGGTAACTTCCCAGTCTGAAGTTGCAGACAGAAAAAACAGGCAAACTTTGCATTCAGAAATTGGAATGCACTGATCCTTGATCCTTCATCAGTGTATTTATGTTCTCTCCTTTTCATACTTCTGAATCTTCTTTGGTCTGGACTCCTCGCTTGGACACAAAACTCTTGATATGCTTCAGCTGGGAACTCCCATGATGAACAATGGAAAAGTGCCAAGGAAAGAATTACAGTGTGCTGGGGGAAATGTAGTCCACCCACTGAGCAATACCCCACATGGGAGAATGCAAACACAGTGAAGGTAGAGTAGAAATGCCTGTGAAGTACCGTAGCATCATTTATTAATCTCTGGTTTGGTGTACATGATGTGCAGAAGTGTACAGTTTAGAGGTTTTCATGTAAAGATCAATGTTTTCCCTGGGTAGGCAGAATAATTATTTTCTGACAAGCTTAAACTCTGAGTCACCACCAAAACACAAAGCTGCCATCCTGGAAGGTAGCTCACGACAGTATCTGCAGCAGGAGGGCTCCCTGGCTGCTCCAGGCAGAGCCTGGGTGTGGTGTGTGGTTCCCCACTCTCCCTAGCAAATACAGCAGCTTAGCCTGACTCATGCATTTTCCACTTTATCCTCTGCATTGATAGTTTATTTGAGCTACTTTTACAAGAATAGCATTCAACATTTTCTCGCTTAATGCCTTGGCAACAGCGTTTCTATTTTTTTTTTTTTTACTAGTACAAGATGCTGTGCCAAGAAAAATCTAATGCTCATCCAGAAAGGATTAACAAGGTATCACAGCAATATCCCTCAGTTTACCCACAGAAGAATGGAAATAGTTTCCTTTTGTGTGACACTGTTTAGAGAGTATTTCACCTTAACTTTTATATTGAGACTCTTTGTAGTCAGAGATAAGTCTCTGCAAGAAAATCGATGATAATTCATGCATGCACAACTCACATCAGCTTCCACAGGACATTAGGTTTTGTATTAACACAACTGAAAATTGAAAAGTTCCTTTCTCAATAGGGTAGAGATAACTACTGTTAAGTGCTTTTTCACACTTGTGTGTGAGTGCTGTATAAGGAGGTAGACTATAAAATAAAGCTTTGTAGGAATATTGTTTCATACAAGATTTGCATTGCAAGTGTTTCCAAGAGATGGCATCTGAAATTCATGACACATTAGAATAGCTTCATTAGAGACACCCAGAGATATAGGTTTCATCTAAAGAATTGTAGATGACCAACTTGTCATTCTTTACCTGTTGATCAAATAAGGATGAGAAATAAGGGAATTGGTAGGTCTGGGACTGAAAGGGGAGGAATGTCTCTTTGGTACCATAAAGTACCTCTCTAATTAGTTGGGGAATGTCAACAGAACATAGACCTTCACAAACAGGAATTCGTTAGAGAGTAAATATCACATAAAACCTAGGCAGTGTTGGCCTAGGGATTACAGATTCACCCAACTGCTTTAAATGGTACCTCTACTCTGTTATTGATGCCTGTGTTCAGTGTCTTACCCAAGAATGAAATAAATTATATTTGTGGTTAAAAGGATTAAAGATAAAATATGGAGTCTTTCACTGTTTTGTGACGGGTTTAAAATCCTGGCCAGGTTTGCAATGATCTGTGACAGGTCAGTTCTGTAGCTCAGGTTTATTATGCTGAAAATCTGCACTGCAAGGCATATTCCAACATAAAAGATTCTGCTACAGCTACAATTGCTAAGATAGAAAAATAAATAAACCAATCCATCAAGGTTCCCTTTAAAGTACAGAGGCAGGTTTAGTTACTGGTCCTCACCAGTTACTAGACCAAATTTTATGCTCCTTGCCTCTGAGGACTGCTGGGATTTGAGGAGTGGAAGTGCTAGTCCTATGGTTAGACTCAGCCCATGGACCAAGTTCACCCCAGCCCTTTCTCTCCTTCCTGCTTGTTGCTCTGAGATGATAGGGCTTATGTGATGTCAGTCCTTAGGAGAGCTTGAGATGATGCTCAGAGCTTGCATTCAGCTTCCAGAGCTGGGAGGGGGAAAATAGTAGTATATATTCTCTGGTGACACCCAATGCTATATGCAGACAGCTTGTGATGCTTGTGTGTGTGCATGGGCAGGTAACTGTCACTCTTCACCATGTAAGCTGCATCATGATAGTGGAGGATGTCATACCTGCTAACTTCCTCTCTCCCCAGGTGATGATGCTCTTTTGCCTGTGTCTGTTAATTCTTGGTAAACTGGTGGGAAGCTCACTGGTATTTCTATTTGGAAAGGTAGTCCATGGCTGGTTGAATGTGAGTCATAGTGGCCAGTGCTTGTCTTCATTCACAGACATGAGAGCATGAGTGTTTAACTTCTTTGCAGTAGGTTAAAACCCTCTCCTGGGTACCTATTGGATGAGGTTTATTTATTTCATCAAATAATGAGAATTCAGAACATTCTAGAATCTGTTGTTGACCTGACTGGCACAATTTATTACTTTCTGAGCTCTTCTTATTGATGGAAAGTCTATATCAGAAAAGCTGTTGTCTTACTTGGCATGAGCTGACTCATTTGTCACCATTCTCACCAGGGAAATCAGCAACTAAACTGTCTATCAAGATTGAACTCTTACCAGCAACCTCTCTAAACTGGGAGTGTTGAACACGTAGGGGGAAACCTCTTAGCAATATTGCTTCTGGTGTTCAGCTGATTGCCAGCCTAAGACTTCTCATGATAGCACCTATCTCACACTTCATCTTTGTAGTTGTAGACATATTGGAAGTGTCTGATTTGGGGTATCTACAACTCTGAAATTTAGGTTCTTCATGGAGATATACCAAATCCTCCATGAAAAAAGCCACATAATCCACATCCTTTATTCCTTTTAGAAATCCTGGCTATGGATTTTCAGTCTGACAGAGATTCACAAGCCTCACAGTTACTTGAGCGAAAATGAAAGAAAACTCCAGTCATGAAATCATATGACCCTTCAATGCAAAAATATTTGTTATAGAGATGATCAGCTCTGTGGTATATTTACACTATTTTATAGAAACATGCATGTGGCTATATATATTTACTTCAGTAATTATATGCTCCATAGTGCTCTGAGAAGAAGAAACATGCCAAGAATAATTCAAATAAATATTAAGGCCTTGACATAACTAGTATTGCAGTGATGCAGTTTTCTAACTGGAAAAATTTTCCCAGCCCTTTGGTATGTCATGAAGGAATAATGAATGCAAATGCTGTTGACTATAGTCATTAAAATTCTGCAAATGAAAAATGACTCACCCTCTCGTTAATTCTAGCCCATTGCATAGAGAACCTGTGAATGCCTTTGTCAGTGACACTGTTAGCTTTTGAAAATGAGAAGAAGGTTCTTGAGTAGATTTCCTGTTCCTGGGAAACTTTGTCCTTGTATGGTAGCAAGTTTTCTGACTGCCAAAATGATGAAAGCCATTTAACCACCTTAGACGTGTGAAATAGCTCCAAAAATAACGGCTGCGTATGACAGTGAGATTGGGACGTGGTATGAAAGGGTCAGTGATGGAATTTGGGGCTTCATTGTGCTGACTTCTAAATAAAATGTCTCTGAAGAACCTGTAATATAAATAGGAAAGACTGATAAAAGATAAGAACTATTTTAGAGATAGAGAACTGAAAAAGTGAAGGATTATTGTTCACCTTGAAGCACATTTAAGCCCTGCTCTCAGACCAAGACCTCATTGTGGTGGATGCTCTATCAACAGTGAGTATCTGTGAGATGTAGGGTCTCTGGGGTCATCCTTCAGAGAGTCCACTGGGTCCATGTGAGGCAAGGGAAAATGAGGCATTTGGGAACCTTTCTTTGGCATTGCCCTTGGAGCAAGGTGTCTTTATTGCTTCCAGGATGCTACTTGATAGCTGTGGTGGTATAAAGAGACCTGAAATGGGTGGCCAAGTTGGCTGAAAACAGCAGTAGGAATAATTGTCTTTGACAAAGCTAAAGTCCTTCATTTTCATTTAATTGGATAACATGAGCTACAACCTTGCGATTTGCTAATTTGTTGCATTGGAATATGATTAGAAGATGTTTTGAGACTGGGTGATGAGGAATTTTAATAAGACATTTCAGAGGTGGGGCTGTTCTGACACCAAGGATTCTGTTACAGTATTTTAAGCTCATTGTGACTCTAATGATGTTACAAATGTGGAAGTGAGATAAATAGAACTGAATTGCTATTGAACCAATCCAACAGAAACTTTTAAAGTGTTGTGGGACATATGTAAATGAATATGTAAATTAAATGGTTTGGGTTATAAAAGGACATGTCTGAGGAATGGCTCTTTGGAGGTTCTCTGGATCAGCATCAAGGATGCTGATCATTTGGAGCTTTTACATATGTTAATCATCTTGTTCTTCCAGGCCAAAGAGGCTATGAATATAAAAGTGCTAACAGCCTATTACCAAGTTGTTTGCAAGAGTTCTTATAATAGAAACGTTTACTGTATAGCTTAATTTCTACTTAAATAAACCTGCATCTTTCTGTAATATCTGAACTGTGATTGGTTGGAATTGGATCTATCTAAAATAACCAGTGTAATTAGGCTGCCTTATCTTATCTCAGTTTAGTCTGACAGCCAACAGGAGGTTTGAAAGGGAAACAAGTTGTTTTAGGAAGATAGATAGGAAGTAGCTAAGAGATGGTAACCGAGGGAAGCATGAAAGGGTTCAGAGAAAACAAAAGTTTGCAACAGCATTTTGAATTAACAGGAATTGCCCAGACTCTGGCTTTTCAAGCAAAAAGAAAAGCATCGATCAGGATACAAGATGATGAGAGGGCTTGCTTGGTTTGGCTGAAGTTGGAGAATTACTCTCTTGACTAGCTAAGTATACAATGAAAATCGTTAAGGTTTTATACCAATAGGTGGTGATCTCACAGATTTTTCCTTAGGGAATAGACTGTTTCTTGTGATGCTTGACGTAAGACTGAAAAAAGCCCCCTATGACGACTATGCAGCTCAATCATCCTTTGCAGCAGTGCTTCTCACAGCTGCTGCTATGTTGCTGAGGTCTCCTGCACTTGCCTGGCTGCAGGTGAGTGCCCCAGCATGTCTCTCGTGCAAAACTGTAGTTTCCACATACTGTGTCTTGTACTAACACGGAATGCTTTGTCAGGTGCCTTGTGTAGTGGTGCTGCCTAGCCGTTGCAATCACCATTACCAGTGCTCATGATATCCCAGATTGCCACATGTGCTGTTGTGTGGGGAAGGCTTTTGAGGCCTTGGTGTCCATTTCTGGGACTCTTTGATCACAAATGCCTGTGACTGTGAAAGAAACGGGATCGAGCTGCATGCCCTGCTGTCCCAGTATTTCCTTATACATCAGCTATGATGGGTCCCAATGGCAGGATACCTCTCTCTGACTAGCTTTTGGTCTCTAACTGCATGCTTACAACAAGCAAAGACTAGCAGAAGCGACACTTCAGGACTATGGGGAATGCAGACTTTCTTTTTGCAGTTCTACTTCCCAGGGGTGAATGAGTTTCTATTTTTACCACTGTTCGTTTTTGCACTGTACTGAGAAGGATTGTTCTTAGACCTGTTGCTCATGAGTGGTTGGAAGAGAAGCCCAAGTTTCTCCTACCTGGAAATCAGTGAGCAATGCTACTGATATTTCCATGTAAAATCACTTTTGTATCCTTTTCAGGAGCACTGCTCCCCCAAGCTTGGCTTTTTCACGTAATAACATCTAATCTAATTTCTGATGTATTTAACGGAAATATAATTTCCATTTTTGTGTCTTGTAAAGAACAACTGGCTCTGGGGACCCCTGATAAATCTGTGGGAGGCACCCCCTGCTTCCATCTGAAAGGAACTAATCAATCTACTGCCAGAAGTTTACACTAATATCTGTGGTGATTGCGGCTCACGTATAATGAAGACAAATCCTGTTATGGCTAAAGATCAATAATTCAGGGGGGGAAAGGGGAAGCCAGGAATGGGGGATGGAGACTGCAGGAGCATCTGCCAATGAAACACTTTTTGAAAACACTGAGCTTTAAAAACAGTGTGTAGGACAATTACTGAGAATTACTGAACGTCCTATGGGTCTGAAGAAGACCTTGTGAATACAAAATATCCTCTCCCACCTCTTCCAAAATCCAATTCCTTTTAGGAGCTCCTAGGAGAGGTATTTAGAGCCTATTAGAATGGCAGTAAGCCAGCTGTTAATCAGCATGCTAATTCTGGGATGATATCATATGGACCAGTAGCACTACCTGCATATGTTAAGGGTAGGGGAGCTGAGCTGGCAGCCTTGGCCTGATTTCCTCAGCTTGCAGCACCACGAAGCTCTGGTATCTTCTGGGGACTAGGAAGCATCCAGGGGGGATGGAGTAAGCCTGGGATGCAGATGGAGAGGCTTTGTGGTTCGTTTGTAGCATCAACCCCTATTGAGGAGAAGGGAAAAGCGATGCATTTGCTTACCATTAGTACAAACAATAGGATGAGGACAGAAAGATGAGCAGGCACATGAGACAGCTTGACTGCTATTTTGGACATGTTGGTGGGTCTGTCATGCCAGTTAAGCAGTGCATCAGATAAGACATGGACCTCTGGGGCTGGACTGTGACATCTCTTGCCTCCTGAAACACAAAGATATCGGTTCCCACGGGCTCATCTCCACTGTATCACTTCATTACACTTGCCATGGGTCTTAATGTTTTACCATACATGACTCATACTTTAAAATACTTACTGGACACACACTTAGACTATTGTCACAAGGTTTTTTAATCAGATCAGAGAGATAAAGTTAACAACTGTGGCAAGGAAGAGATGGCTTATTTGGGCTGTTATTTATGACAGAATCTCAAGGATTGGAAGGAATCTCGAAAGCTCATCCAGAGCAATCCCCCTGCCAGAGCAGGACCACCTAGAGTAGGGCACACAGGAGCTCATCCAGGTAGGTTTGAGTATCTCCAGAGAAGGAGACTCCACAGCCCATCTGGCCAGCCTGTTCCAGCCTGCTCCCTCACCTGAACAGTGAAAAAGTTCTTCCTTGTATTTCTTTAGAACCTCTTCTGTTCCAGCTTGTACCTGTTGTCACTTGTCCTATCATTGGCTGTCCCTGAGAACAGCCTGGCTCCATCCTCCTGACACCCACCCTTTATGTATTTGTAAACAAGAATGAGATCACTCTCTTTGAAGTGTGAAAGAGTTAAAAAGCTGTCTGAGACTCTCCTTTTGCTGAGATAAGAGAAGTAAGGGTGTATTGATTTCAACTGCTTTTTTATTTATATTTTTTTTCTTTTTAATGCTAGGAGCTCTGTTTTCTGCTTGCCCTGCAAAAGTGATTATTCAACATAAATACAGGCAGTTAACAATGTGTTTACAAGCTAGCTGATAGAGCAAGTCTCCTTGTCATGAGCTCCTAGAATGTAGGATAGGGTCAACATTGCCAACCTTGAGCATGCAAGAATCACAAATGAAATGCTTCTAGAAATCACAAAATTGGATCCAAAATTAGGAAAATGTTTTTTACTGTAGAAAAGAAAATATTCAGAAGTTTCCAGATCTTTTCAAAGCCTGGAAGGGGTCACATGGTCATCATTTTCTAATGATGAAAAGGAGAGACACTCTCATTGTCTGTCTGTTTTCTGAGTCCTATCACGTGGCTTTGGAAGCTGGAGGTTTAAGATTAGAAACTGCCAGGGTGAGCTGACAGCACCAAGAGCTGATGTTGCATCAACTCAGTTGCATCTTGATTCTCTTTGGGAATCAAAAATAAAGGGATAGGAAAGTTTTGCTTTCTCCTTGGGAATATTTTGATGTGAACTAAAATATTCTGTACAGTCAACTGAAAATACAAAGAAATATACAGCCTTCGTCTTGTTTATACCCCCTACTGCTTCACCCTTAAAACTGAAGGTAGGAGTAAAATGATGTGTGTCTGTGTGTAAGAGAGGGATGACAAGCCCATAAGATAGGTTCCCCAGAAATGCAATCATCACCCCTGGCAGACTCAGTGTAGGAGAGAGACACAGAAAGGCTTGAAAGCTGGACATGTCGGCAAACACACTGCTTCTCTCTCTGCCTACACAAGAGAGGAATTCAGTAGTGCTTCATCTCTAGGGACTTTAGTGGAAACAAGGGCTTGTCAAGGCATGATACAGCTTTGCTGGATGTATTGCTTGCTGTAGCTTCACAGACACATTGTTGGAGGCATCCAGGAGCCTGAACTATGGGTCTTTTGGGCAGGTTGATCTGTGAGCAACTGACTGGTCCTGGAGAGATTTCATGCTTTGCTCTCTATCAAGGAGGAAACATAATTTCTTTTGGGTAGGTATCAGGGTGGCATGGATAGTTTGGAAGAAATAGAAAAGGCTGGAACTTGCTCATATCTCTCCAAACTCACTTCAGAACACTTTTGATGTGCTTCCTAGCTATGTGTAAACTGAGATCATTTTTATTAGAGATTAAGCTAGGCTAACATGTTTCATATCTCAGTCTCCTCAATCTCTCTGCACTTCTACTGTGACTGCCCTTGGGGCATCATTCTCTGATGATATCTCCCAGACTCTCTTGGAACAGTGTTCAAGGCCTGACATGGTGTTCAGGGATTGAGGGCAGGAAGGATCTTCAGAGGGCCAGAGTGGAGTGATGGGCCAAGGCCAATTGTACAAGGTGTAACAAGGTCAAATGCTGGGTCCTGCACTTGGGACACAACAACCCCAGCCAATGCTATAGTCTTGGGGAAGAATGATTGGAAAGCTGCCTGAGGGGAAAGGACCTGGAGGTGTTGATCAACAGCATCTGAACATGAGCCAGCAGTGTGCCCAGATGGCCAAGAAGGTCAATGGCATCCTGGCTTGTATCAGAAGTAGTGTGGCCAGCAGGGCCAGGGTGGAGGTGGGGGAGTCCCCTTTCCTGGAGATATTGTAAAGCTATGTAGCTGAAGTTCTGAGGGCCATGGGTTAGTGATGGGCTTGGCAGGGTGAGGGGAGTGGTCTTGATGATCTTAAAGTTCTCTTTCAACCCAAACAATTCTATGCTTCTGTCTCTTCTACAGCACTGCCCCTCAGCCACTGCCTGCTGAGAAAGTGCCTTCATTAGAAAGCCACAGGGCAAAGAAGACAGAAAGTCAGTTCTCTCCATTACAGCATGGTCTCACAATAAAAAGGGCTAGTGGAGGATGTAGTGTCTGAGTGGGAAATAGCCTTCTGCCCTTACTCCCAGCTGAGGTCAAACTGAATGTGTTGTCAAGCATCTCTGGGATACAAACTTCCCCTGTCCCTGCTGTAATAGCTTGTAGCTGAAAAGAACATCACATTCTCAGGACTGACAATCCAGGAGCTTTAGGCAGTGCTAAATTCACTTTAATAATAATCCTCAATGAATCAGGTGGGAAATATTTTACAAGCTTAAAATACCAAAGAACCTGCAGGATTCCCTGAGATGGAAACTCATGAAAGTGTGCGCTGACAATTTGTTTTTGAGTGGGAATGGGAAAGAGATAGTAGCAATTTCATAACATTGCAAAGCTGTGGCTTTGCAGTGGAAGGAAACATTGTAATGTTCATGACCAAGGTCTTTTCATTTTCTTTTACTCTACTTTATTATTGCAATCCTTTTTACCAGTTGAAGAAAGAACAAGGCATCCCATTTGCCTCTGCTGAGTGTTAAACTGATGAATGCAAAATGGGAGCTAGCTGGAAACCCGGTGGACATGCATGGGATACAGAGACATAGCAAAGGCACATATGCTGCAGCTCCAACTATTTCATTTTACTGCTATATGTAAAACACCATCTGTGGTGCAGACCTCTGCTATGAGGGAGATGCACATTCAACCCAGAAAATTGCCAGCTGAAGTGCTATAAAGTTCTCTATAAGTGTCTTCATCACTCATTGCTTGAGAAAAGCTTCTAATATCTTGGAACACTGTAGCAAGAGCTAATGTAGGTGTAATAAGCCAAAACCAACACTGGTGTAAATGGCTGTGGCTTGCTTGACTGCCTTTAGTAGTATAAGTAGGTCCAAACTCCATGGATCTCACAGATGAAAAGGAGTGGAATTGCACTGAATTTAGTGCTGCCTCAGTGCAACACCATTCAAAAATACAGTGCAGGGGCTGGCATGTGTTTTCATTATTTAATTTAGGCCATAATCTTTTGTTTGAAGGCAAATTTTTGGGAAAACAGGAGGCCAGGGGTGCCAGACTCTATCCTTCTCTAGCAGAGCTGTGTACTTCTGCAAGGTCAGTTGGAGTTAGTCCTTTAAACTTCACCTTCGTGTCTTTCTCCAGGCAACAGCAGCTTGAAGGCACAAGCTGTCTTCCACACAGAGGCACCAGTAACTCTGAAGATGTTAGCAACCTAATACTGTGGAAGTTTGACTTGTGAAGAGAGCTGTTCTTTCCTGAGATGTGCAATACCACTTATTGCCATGAAGTGACCTGATGCAATGTCAATGAGCTTAGGAAGTGCTTGGGTACAAAATGGACATCACACATGCTCCTGCAGCTCCATGGTCAGACCTGGGGCACAAAGATGAAATTAGTGTTGTTTTTTTACTCCTCAGACTCCAAGAGCTCATTAGAATTATTTACTGACAAAGTGAGAAGAGAGAGGAAAAAAACCCCTATTCCCTTCAGGTCCTTGTAACAATGACTGAAAAATACCAACTTTTACCATCAAATGCCTGTGTGTGCAATGCTGGCCTCCCCCCGCTACGCTGCTCTCCCCTTTCCCAAGCCTGGCAGCTGGGAGCTGGCAGCGAGGTGCTGTGCCTTTGCCAGCGGGAGGGCTGATGCCAAGGAAGTGGCTCATTAGCGGTTGCAGCAGTGGGAAGCTTGCTGTTTAGTTGCTTTGCTCTTGCCTGTGGATGGGGCTTGCTGGTGAGTTCGGTGCGTAAAAGCAGCGGGAAATTTTGAGCCGTTTTCCTCTCGCCAGCAGGCAGCAGCTCATTCATCACAGCAGCACAGAGCTCTGGGGAGGCAGCGAAAACACAGCCAGGGAAAGAAAGGCCAGGGGATGTGAGGAGCTGGCAGGCAGCTTGCACCCATGTTGGGATTGCCATGGTAGAGCAGAGAGGAAAGGGGCAGATACTATTTTTTACCTCACAGTGGTAGCACCTGTGCTGATTTTCATCACTGCAATTGGTAGAAATGAGGAAAAGACAGACAGCAGCATAGGGTTTAGAGGGAATATGAGTATTGAGTTTGGGCTTTTTTATATTGGGGCATTTGGAAAGTGTGCCATGCAGTATGATTTACTTTTGCTGGAAGGATCTCTAAAGACCAAAGTAATTTGGGCTTGTATTCAACCTCTAACCACTTAAGACATTCAGGTGGAGTGGGGCTGCATTTGATCCTGGAAAAACCAGAGAGGTGCCTGAAGCTCAATGTACAAAACTGGAAGAGTTTAGAAAAGAGGTAAGAGTCCCATAAATGCAGGACTGGGGACATAAGAGAGATCAATGAAAGACAGAGTAGCCAGGACTCCTAATGGTGGCAAAGTCTGTTCACAGCTGAGTTACAGCATGATTGCTCAATGTGTATTAAGATACTTGTTGCTTCTTGTGTCTCTGTTATGGACTCATTACTGTATCTGTACCTGGAGCTCCTTCCTCACCCAGGGCTGAAGACTGCAATCAAATTAAACAAGAAGAGTATATTCACTGAGGGAAATGGAGGTGCTACAGATTAATGACAGGCATTTCTGTAAAAGTGCACAGCTCCTTTGCCTCATTTCCTCTCTGAAATGCATAATTTTTGACCTTTGATGGGAAAGCTGCTGCAGCTTCATCATTATTAAAGTACACAGGCAAGTGACCCTGAGTTTGCAGCCTCTTCCATTTTCTACACTGTGGGTTTCCTATCTTCTCTCTCCACGTTTGTATCACAGTCTCCAAATTTCAGGGACTATACTCTGTCTTGTCTCTCAGTAGCATGGAATGAACCACCAGAGCCAAGCCTATAATAAAATTGTAATAATCCTCCCTAACTGTAACTAGACCCATTTGTTCCTGCAGAAGCCACAGCACTGTGAGGCCTGGGGCTGAAAAATACTCCACAGCACTAGCTTGCCAAGCCAAGGGAATAGACCCCAGCATGCCTCAGTTCATGCTGTCATTCATTATGGAGTATTAAGACTGAAACTGGAGTTGCTGTTCCTGATCAGAGTACACAAAATGTTCCCAGTTCCACCCACCAAAAAAAATTCCAGTGAATGTATAATGAATTGTTCCTTCATTTATCACAGGAGGAATAAAATCCTCCTTCCTATAAAGGAAGCTGGAGGCAGAATGAAGGGTTAAATGTACTTCTTTCAAGCTCCAGCACAGTAACTTTTCCACAGCACTCTTTCAAGCATGTGATATGAAGACAGTTATGAGACAAAATATGCCATCCTTACTCTTTTCCATTGCATTTTTGTGCTACCTGCCACTGCAGTTGTTGGGGAAGAAAGGCCATTTTGTGCAGTGAATATACCCAGAAGGTAACTTAGACTGAAATCAAAATGTTTTGGTCTTTCTGCACTGGAATACAGAATAGTTCAAACTTGTTTCCTTGTTTCTTGCTAGTGGAGCCAAGTGCTGCCATTTGAGCTGAAAATGTAGCATTGGTTACAACGTGGAAACCCTCCTTCCATCTCCTCCTCTGTGTAAACCACAGTAGGGTTAACTCAGGCCATAAAATGCAAAACTTACCAGTACATTCATCTCCTGATGGGCAATCTGGCACAAGGGCTGAACCTGTTCCTTCATCACCAGATTATTTTATGTGATAGAGTATTTTCTTTCCCTGTACATTTTGCAAACCATGTATAGCTTCTGTCCTCATTCTTACAAGATTTAACCTGAAGCTAAAACTTATCTTGAACTGATGCAGTAAATGTTAGTGTATAGTTCTTTACTCAGTTTGAAGGTGATGTATAGCAGCCTAAGTTCTTCTTAGTGTAGGATAGGGTTAAGTCTTGCCCAGATTTATTTTTGATCCCTTGCATAAAGGCACTTTTACAAGATTTGGAGGCAATGTTTTATTGACTGTCACAGTAATATTCATCACTTTATGAATACCAGTTTGAGCAATGGAAAGTACAACTTGTGCATACAGTCTATGGCGGAGACATATGCCAATCCTGGTTTGTGCTTGTCTTGTGCTTGTTGATACCCCTTTGGTCATCACTCTAACTAAATGCCATGCATGGAAATATAGCAGATTAAAGCTGCCTTTAATGCTTCTATAACATGCACCTAGAAAAGTCAGGAAAGACAGATAGGTAGAGTCCCTTGGCACCATCTCTAATTCATGTGTTTGTGACTTTAATCCCCAGTTTGATGGTGTTTTAATTGACAGAATGTAAATTCCTTTTTGTGGTAATCCTTCTGGCGTGTGGAGATGTGGACAGATGCTCTCAGTTCCCAGACAGGGAGTGGGAATAGACAGGCAGGGCTGGTGCTGTGGTAGTATTTACACCAATATTTCCTGATTGTTTATTTTCATCTACTTCTCCTCGAGTTATCTCACAGAAGTTCTCCAAGATCACATCACTGTGTTTCCACAATGGCTGTGATAGGGCTGTATCTTTGTTTTGGAGGGGGAATAGGGACTTTTGAGCTACTCCTAGTGAGGCACCCAAGTCTGGTAAACACAGGAATAAAAGCTGAATGTGTTAGTGGAAAAAAAAGAGGAAGCCATGTATAACTTTTCACTGAAGAATGGAGTCTCTCTTCCAGCAGCTTTTAGCCGAGGGAAATGATTCCCAGCATTTCTTTTTCCATCGGGAAATTGAGAATACGTGTCCCTACAGCTTTATACCACAGGAGGATGCTCAGTTAAGAAAGGGACAGGCAATAAAGAGCTCTGCAGCTATAAAAAGGAAGGAATCAACAGCCAGACTGCCTCCAGCCCTCCCTCCAGCTTTGTGTGCAGACATATCCTCTGGTAATTTAGGTTCAGATTAACTTGGTGACCCACCAGTGCTTTCAATGTTTGCAAAACCAGTGGAGAACTTATAAGGGAAGGAGTTCTCAGGAGATGTGTGGAGCTTAGCACACCAAGCCTTGCAGTGCTCCTGGATCAGCTGAACCAGCAACTGCAGACATGCCTAAAAATGAAATAAGCTTTAATAAACCATTTTCTTTTAAAATGGACAAGTTTTTCAAGGCTGCAGGAAGAGCAGAGTTCAGATTATTTTTAACTTTACTATCTTTTGTGGTAGTTTAGTCTACTCAGCTTGCATAAGCACATTTCCTTCTAAAACCAGTTAATTCAGTTAATAACTGAAATCCTGACCGTTTTAGTTACTTGTCATGCCAAAAATGTCCCCCACTGAGTACAATCAGAGTTTTGGTGCAGAGAGAAATGAGCAGAATCTGTGAAAGAATTTCATCTAATGACATAGGAGTTAATGGGTTTTCATTTAAATATCTTGCTGTTTATGAGTTTGGGGATATGAATAATATTTTGAATATTTTCAGGCAGATGAAGTGTGAGTTTTCCAGAGTCATCTATTCTGCCCACTCTCTTCTTTTTTAAATCCCTGTCAGATGCTGTCCTCATTCCTGCACACTAGGAAAGCCAGAGCAAAGGCAGGTAAACTCCAGAGCAATTGATTTCTTCCCAACATTGCTGTTCCTGTTACACATGACTAGATTTATCTAACTTTTTTCCTGGATAGTTTGAGTGTCTGTGGTGACTTACCAAAAGATGGGGGCTCAGGAGCAGTTGGCAGTGAGGAGCAGAGGGGCTGCTCACCAAGGACGGGCTGTGGTGCTGTCTGCTGGCTGTAGCCTCTGCTCTGACCTCCCAGAGCTCACATGCTCAGTGATAGAGAAGGACAACTACAACTTGCATGTCCTTTCTCTTTATTTCTGCTTGATTTACTTGCCCTAGATTTAAAACTTTGACTGCTTCTCAAGTTGCTGCTGAAAAACAAGTTCCATATGTATTACCCTTCATCTGCATTAGATGGAATAAAAAAAGAAACTTTTCTGTCCAAAGCCATGTCATCTGAATTAACTTGCAGGCTGCCTGACTGGAAATGCAGGGTTTGTGCAGGTCCCTTCTCTTTCTCTGAGACATCATTTTAACACTCTGAGATGCTGCTGGGTGCCAATGAGGACAGGACACCAGTACCATCACACCTCTTTTCAGAGATCTGTGGGAGCCAATCAACTGAAAATCCTCTTCCAGTGTGTTGTGAAAGAAAGACCTGGACTTCCAAACATGAAATTGAAGAGTGAAAGTCAAATAAGCTCCAGTGAGGATTTTTTTCCTCTAATACAATCACTCAGGGATCAGAGGGTTTGTCTGTTATTTCTTTACCTGCCTTCAGCCAAGCTCTGTGCCTTTCTTCATCTTTAAATGTTGCATTGCTATGTCCCCCCCATCCTCCTGCATACTGGGCTGAAATAGCATTCTGGAAACTGCATCAAATCCTTAGGTGTGCTCTCTCTAATTTCCTTGAGGTAGTATTTTCCCCTGGTAGCTTTCAGGGTAAGTCTGTACTTTCTATCCCTCTGCAGCCTCTTGCAGCTAGAGCTCAGTGTCTACCTGTGCTTGCTGGATTAGTGGTGGTGGAGAATATAATGGCACATTGCTCCTCAACCCCTCCTAGGTCATAGTGCAGTGGGAGAAAGGCAGGGGGTTGATGGAGCAGTGTATGCATGACCACCTCTACCTGATGCAAGATGGTCATGTCTGCACCTACATTCTGCATGTGCAAACAGAATGGGGACCTTATACAGCATAGTGTTCTGGCTGCCTCGTTAATGTCATCTCCTACAGATTGTCACCCTCAGCACAAACACAGGCATTTTTGACAGAAAGGCATAATTTCTATTTAGATACACTCAGCAAGTCTCAAGGAGCCTGGTATTTTCCACTCTCATGAGGTTCAAAACTGTCATTACCAGACCAGTGAACCATCAGTCTCATAGTACAAAATCTTGAATATAGCCCAGTTCTCATCTGTGTCTGGTCTGGGGAAATTTCCTAAAAGAGATGTTTGAGTGACCCCGTGCTTATTTCCTAGCCATCAGACAGCAAGACAAGTGAGATTAAGAACACCAGTTAGAGACAGATCAGGTGCAGTGCAAGTTAAAATGGGAATTTCACACCCCTGAAACTCAAGCCAAAGTTGACTTTCTGCAGTTCCACCCTTCCATGCAGCATTTTCCAGGCACATTACTTTTGATATGTAACAACTGCAGGTATTTTAGTTCAGCATTCTCATGCTGCCTTTCCTATACACCTTTCCCTTGGCAACTACAAACCACATCTGCTATTCTGATCCCAGTCAAAGATTGACAGACATTGAAGAGCTGCCTGATTTCAGGAACCAGAGATGGACCCATGAGGATGTGCTGACTTTGCAAAGTTTCAAATACAGGCAGCAACCTCCTCTGCTTTCCACTGAGCAGTCTTTGAAGTAAACATTTCCTACCTCAATTAGGAGACTTCTGCTGCTGTGGGATTTCAAGGAGCTTTACTTTTCTGAGTGTTTCTTGGGAATGGCCATGCAAGGTGCAAAGTCTAAATTAGATTTGTATTGGGAAGCCCACCAGTTTGGCAGTACAGTGAATCCTAATTAGAGATCGACAAGGAAACCTTTGTTTTTGTGTCTTGAGTTCTGCAGTCAATAAAATTTCACATTTAGGTCAAACAGAAACATTTTATTCAAGCCTAGAAGACCTTCTGTTTCCCCTGGAGTTGTTCAAGGATGCATGATGTAGGCTTATTGCATAATATTTGTAAAATTTTCGTTTTGGGACTACACTTTTTGACCAATTTGCAATTTCTAAAAACATTCTCCAACCTCTATTCACATTCACCAACCACGTTTGTGTGCAGCAAAGCCTAGGGCAGACAGGCACTGTGAGCAAAAGTCTGATGGACAAGTTTTGAGAGCAGTAGTTCAATATCTCATTTGACTCCACATACGTTGCTCAGTTCTGCAGTTTACTGTTCACAGTATCAATACCAAAGGGAAACCCTGGATGGAAATGTCATGGAAGTTGCACTATGTCCTAGATGCAATGAAAAGCTCCCTGCCTAACAGCCTGAAAGGCAACTGTAATATATGAAGAGTGATTGAGTTTCTTGATGTTTATTGGACCAAGTACTACTGAATATAAACCTTCACTGATCATGGACTTTACAGTATGGGTTTACTTGTATCATTTTGGAAGCCTTCAATGGCTTTTGCATTTTCATTTCATAATGATAAATTACCTGAAATCATTCCTTTGAGAACAGACTCCTCCAGCTTTGGCTCCTGCTAGGATGTTTCATTTTGTCTTGAAAATTGCAATAGAAAATTTCCTTGAGCTGTTGATATGTCAGAATAGAGTTTATTATCACTCACATTCCCTGTGCATTGGAGCTGTGTGAAAGGTTTTGTAAATAATATGACATGGGTAGGAACTCATTTGATGCTGTGATAGGTGGTGAACATTCCCAGCCGGTCAGGCAGGGTGAAGTGAAGTAGCAGGAAGTGCAACCTTTTCTAGTGAGAGGCTTTCTCAGTCTGCAATGTGTTCTGGTAATTAATTAGAAATTCTAGTGAAGGAAACTTAGTGTTTTCCGTGGCTGGTGAATGGCACATGTTGTCTGTGTATGGTTACAACAGTTTGTTGTTCATGTACATCTGTAATGAACTAGAAGATGGCTTCTGCATGTCATTTCCTAAATGTTCTTTCAGGTCCTGCTACAAGAATATTTTTGGAGAGTGTGAAAATTGCTGTTCAACACGTTTCAACACAGAGGGTTGATCAATAGTTGTTCCAATCCACAACCAAAGGCACTATCACCGCTTCGATTACCTAGGTGAATTAGGTTGATCCCTCCACATGTCAGCTTTCCTGAAGCTTTTATTAAATACCAGGATACTTAGAGAACTGATGGAGCAATTTAAGTGTGTTTGCTTCAGCCATGGTTCCCTTAAGGCTGGTAGTTGCTCCAAACTCCATTCCTGCAACAATCTGAGTCCCATTAGGGCTACTCTGTGCTTTATTGAAAGGAGGAGAGATGCTGTCTGACACTATTCCTTAACAAATTTGTGTAAACTTTAAAAGCCAAGCCTGTATTGTCTTAAAACTCACATCCAGCTCTCATTAAAATCAGACTAAATCCATTCATCTATTAGCTTTCAGGTGTATGTAGCAGAAGGGAATTAATTTGAAAATGTATCCATAGCTTGCCTAAGTGTCATTATCTTGGTGTCTAATCATAGTTCTCAATTTACATATGAGGAAATTGGCACACAAATAGGTAAATTTTCTCATTATCAAATGAATTATCTAAGTTAGGCTGTAGCTATTGATTGCCAGTTTTAACCTTGATGTGTTATGTGTCAAGTTCTTCCTCCGTGTAAATGTGTGTGGGATCAGGGATTAGCCACTGCTCACAAAGAGACTGTGAGGCTACTGATTTCTTCAGATCCACACCACTGAATCTGCAGGAAGGATTTCTAAGCTGTTTATTTCAGATCTTGCTGCTCACCACGGTGTGTATCACTGAGGCCATTCCTCTTGGGCAGTTAGTTGTTCCAATTATTTTTAAAGAACTTTTGTGCACAGCTCAGTTCTGTAGCCTTTCCTCTGCTCAGGGCTCTCTTGACACTTCCTAGTGGTTTCAGCATTAGTTTATATGCAGACAGAGTACAAATGTATCCCTCCTTCCCTAGGTTTTTGGCTGATTTTTTTTGTCAGTGTATTTGTCATAGCCCAAGTGGTGTTTCCAACTGGATGCTGCTAAGCATTTACTATTCAGCACAACCTAGAATGAGATTTTATTTTTAGGTTTTGTCACTCTATATCTTTCCATTTTCAGATAAATCCATCTCTGATGTCTCCTGTTTCTGAGCTACAAAAATCTGGGTTTCATTTCCAGCTGCAAACTCTTTTTTCATTCATGTATTAACTTAAGTCGTTAAGATCTCTTGCTTTTATTTATCAGACATTTCCAGAAGTTGTTTTTATTTCACTGAGCCCCAGCAGAATCTCTGGCACACGCTGGCTCTGTCACAGCCTTTACGTTGCAAGAGGACTGCTGATTGTTGACTGTATTACTTTATCACCTACAAATAACCTTTCTTTAGATCCAGAATGGTGATCTCAATGCATTCTGTAGGACCAGTTTATCCCAGGGAAACTGAAGCATTTAGTGTTGAGGTATGTGGACAGCCTTGTTGATGCTAGGAGGAAAGGGATGGGAGGAAGCATTCTTTTACTTCCATCTTTCTACAGCCTAAATTCTCCCCTGTAGAAGTTGTCTCCTCTGTCTTGATTTCCATCCAAACGTTTCTCAGGAGGGTAAACAAAGGGCTGGAGAGTTTCAATATAAACAAATATTTTTTTAGACATTGCTTTCCTTTCCAGTTCTGGAAATTATTATGATTTAATAATGTAGCACCATGCATATTTTGGACCAATCTGTTCCCTAGTGATGCTGCAGGCAAGATTTAGACAAAGCAGCAAAGAAGAACAATAAAACAAGAGGGGTGTGTTGGACCACACCAGCCACAGTGATGGAAAACTGTGAGAGAATTTTGATTTCTTGAGTATCTCAAATAAAGGCTGCAGAAGAGGTCAGACAAGTGGAGCCAGAAAGAAGAAAAAGAGATCTCACGAAGCCAGGCAATAGCAGATGGTTCACTGAAAGCTTTGTAAATATTTGCAAGTTTGGCCTTAGCTTCAGATTTATTGAAGAGCTCAGACCACTCGAGCTGCACCTGATTGTACTGTGGGCAGCTGTATACAGCTTTACGTGGTATGGTGAAGCTTGTTCTGGTACTTGTAATAGCTTTTCTAACATGACTGAAAAGCTTTTCTCCTTGTTGCCATTCTCTTTTTATATTTTATTTTTATTGTATTTCATGAAGGGGACTATCCTTATCTTGTATCATTCTAACGTTGTCATGGGAAACTGGTTTCAAAAAGGCAATTTCTCTCCCTTTCTTCCCCTCTTTCCCACAGATGCGAGTGTATCTACACAGCCTGTGCTCTCCTCTCTGCACCTGCAGCTCTGCCAGGAGAGCAAATCAATTAAATGCAGTCATAGCTACCCATATCTGCCCAGCTGTTGTAAGGGAAACAAAATGATCCCATCTGAAACATACAGAAAGTTAGTTGTTTATTAGATTGTTTCTGTGTTCTGATGAGAGACTGTATGGCTTAATGCAGTTGTCTCAAATATTTAGGACCTCAGACCCTTTGTGGTCCCCAGTGTTTCTCAAAGGTCAAACTTTTAAATGAAAATAATTTATAGATGACACTTTTCCCTCAGGAGGCAACTTATTGCAGCCTTGTGACTTATGGGTTGTCCAATTGCCAGTTTGAGAACTGTCAGCACAGACAATAAAGAACTCATCTGGGTGTTGTAAGACTGATTTTCTCCTGAATTTCCTGTGGACGATTTGGGACAAGTCATAGAATCATAGAATCTTTTCAATTGGTAAACATCCTTAAGATCGATCATCAAGTCCAACCTCTAACCTAATATTGCCAAGCCCACCGCTAACCCATGCCCTCAGCACCTCAGCTACACAGCTTTGCAATAGCTCCATGGATGGAGACTCTCCCACCCCCCTGGGCAGCCTGGGACAGTGTTTAACAACCCTTTCAGTGTAAAAGCTCTTCCTAATCTCCAATCTAAACTTCCCTTGGTGCAACTTGAGGTCATTTCCTCTGATCATTCATTGCTGGGGAGAAGAGATTGACCTCCACCTCGCTACACCCTCCTGTCAGGGAGTTACAGAGAGTGCTCATGTCTCCCCTCAGCCTCCTCTTCACAAGGCTAAACACTCTCAGGTCCCTCAGCCATTCTTCATCACACTCATGTTTCAGACCCTTCTCCAGCTCTGTTGCCCATCTCTGGACACATTCCAGCACCTCAGTGTCCTTCTTGTAGTGAGGGGTCTGCAATTGAACACACTATTTGAGGTATAGCCTCACTGATGCCCAGTACAGAGGGACAATCACTGCACTGATCCTGCTGGTCACACTATTTCTGAGACAAGCCAGGATGCCATTGGCTTTCTTGGCCACCTGGGCACTCTGTTTGCTCATGTTCAGCTGCTGTTGATTAACACCCCAGGTACTTTTCTGCCAGACAGCTTTCCAGTCACACATCCCCAAGCCTGTAGCATTGCATGAGGTTGTTTTGGCCCAAGTGCAGGACCTGGCATTTGGACCTCATACAACTGTCCTTGGCCTGTCAGTGCGGCCTGTCCAGGCAGATCCGTACTCCTGCCCAGCTTTGTATCAGCTGCAAACTTACTGAGGGTGCATTTGATCCCCTCATCTAGATCAGTGATAAACAGAACAGGCCCCACACTGAGTGCAGAACACCACCAGTGATCAGCCACCAACTGGACCTAACTCCATTTCCCATTGAAGTCATCCATCACTCTGTGCCTCAGTTTCCCTGTGTGTAAAATGGAGAGAGCCTATTTGCTTTATGAATCCCTCCACTACAGCTGCCAGGCACCTGAATAAAATTGAACAGGAGTTTTGATCATTATTGCTACAGTTCAGGCACTGGGTTTTCTCTGTGTATTTGCTGTCAGTTTTATTCTTGGGGGCCATGTTGTCACTGGTCTTAAATTCCATATGTTCAGCCCATTGCCTCTTGCTCTGCAGCCTGGTAGAAATTTCCCTTCAGACAGTTATACTAAGGGCTCATGAACTCATTTCCAATCTTAACTCAAAACTCTTTTACACTTTTCCCCCCACCTTGTCTAATCTCCTTTTATTCTTGCTTTATGTGCTTATCCATGTGCTCTGTGAGTGACTTGTCTTCCTTTTCTGCACTGTGCTTTGACTCTTGTGAAAGGCACTATATTGAATCTCTAATAAAGTGTGTGTAAGTTATTCATGTCACACTCTGCACTAGGGAGCATAGTCCATTATGCAAATGGTCAGTACAGGCTTCCTAGAAGCTACATTTACTCAAAGGGCACTGTCTTCGTATTACCAGCAGCCAGCACAGACATGTGAAAGGAATAAGGAAGATATGGAAAGGAAGATGCTTTCTAGCAGATTCTTGCCACTTGTTTCTTTCAACAAGAAAAATTGTCCTTAGGAGACAAAGAGATGGGTTTTGATCTCCAGCTTAATACTGGCCCTGCTGGTCTAAACTCACTGAGCCTCCTTGCCAACAAGTCCACTGGATTAAAGAAGTTATAGTAGAAAAAGCCTCAGCCTCATTAGCCAGGAAAGCAGCCAATGTTGAGTGGACATCAGTGGGGGTTTCAATACCTTCAAGGGCAATCTGTGCCCTTAATTTCAGTGCTGCAGTCATCCAGGATGTATGGTGCAGAGCAAGGTCAGAGAAGCCCACTGGTATTACCATCCCCTCTGGTTACCAGGTAGCCCTGACCTGCTTAATGCAGCTGCAATACAGTGGTCTAGATATTGCACAGATCTGCTTTTAGCTTTTCTTCAGCTAATATTGCCAAAAGTACACTAAGCAGCCTTCTGATGCACAGTCCTTAATACCTATAGTGGCTTCCAAACGATCTCATCCAGTCAGGAAAAAGAGACACATCACAGGACCTGGGGAATTGCTCAAATCAGCTCACGTTTAGTGTGATGCACACCCACAACAAATCCTTCAGAAATGGCCCATGATTAGACACATAAGTGATTGTCCACTGACGAGTTCCAAATAATGGGCACATTTGAGAAAATGACAATCTGCTGGCACCTAGTTTGCAAACAGAAGAAGAGATAAAATTTGTCAGTTAAATGATTCATTATGGCTTCCTCTGACTTTTTCATGGCAAAAACAAACCGTGCACAGCTCCACCAGGCAGTTTCTGAGCTTTGCAATTTCTGTCTGTGATTGTCATGCATATAATATCTTATTACATTTGATATTAATGGCAGCATGGTGCTCAGGTATTGAAAATCCATATGGCCTGTATAATATTTACAGTATGACAAAGTAATAAGTCACAGCGACAGCCTGCTGTCGAGCACTTCTAGCATTCAGCTCCAAGCAAAGGCAGAGATGTACCGTGATGTTTGTTGGGATGTGCAGGAGTCTGGCTTTTAATTAGTTGGATTTGTGGCTTGCAGTGAGGAGCTGTGGAGTGTGGGTGTTGCTTTGCATATGTTATCATGGCATGAAGACTAATAGCAGAGGAATAGTTCAAGTGGCTGGTTTATGGTTTTGCTGCTTGCTGACAAAGCAGACGGGAGAACACCATGAAAACACCTTGCTCTTTCTGGTGGGCAGCTCTATTTGGTGGAGAGACATGTATGAATGAGGAAGGAAAGCTTCTTTCCTTCTTCACTGCATGGAGTAACCGAAATGGTTTCAGGAAAAGAGCACTGAGCTGTGACCCTGGAAGTGCTCAGGAGCTATGGAGACCAACTAGGAGCAAGAACAGGGAGAGAGGAGTGTGGCAGGCAAGGTGCAGATGGTATTCAGTGGCATGTTGGTAATGCAGCCAGCAAGCATGGGACAGAGTGTGAAGTTTATGCTGTCAAGATTGGGGATGAGATCAGGATGGTAGTGAGAGTTTGAACAATGGTCTGTATCTGAGAAGGGAAAGAAAAACCCTGGACCCTGTGATTTATATACAGTTTTTTTGGGCTCTGTGTGACTTGGGAGGGAAAGTAAATGGGGGAGGTCAGGGATGACTGACAAGGACTGGACCTGAACAATGGGAAGGAAATTGCTGTTGTGAATAGGAGGCAGAGATTGGATGCTACAGAGACAATCTTGGGGGGAAAGATCAGGAATACAGAGCTACAAGACAAGCATGGCTAAAACTCCAGCTCCTGGGGAGACAAAATGAGCAGTGTGGCTAAATCCTTGTGACCCCTGCATGTGTTATGGGGGGTACCTGCTGCTGCTTTTTTAAAAAGCCATGGGAAGCAATCCTCACACCTCTGTGCTTTGCAACCATGTTTATCCTTTCCTCCCTGCAATTTGCATCTTAGCAAGTCACCCCTGTACCACTGAGCCTTCAAAGATGCTGAGCTCTACAGCTCTGGCCAGAGGCTGTAGTGGTTCCTTACTCCCTTTCAGATGCATTTGAGGTTTTATGCCATGGAGGATAGAAACCTGCTGGCATCTGTCTCTAAGGTTTTACTCTCACTTTCAGTCAGAAGATTTCTTATAATGAATGGAACTTATCAACCTGAAAAACTTTCCAGAGATTCTATTTCTTGGAGGATGGAGAGGAAATGGAATCTCCTCCTCCAGGACGTGATGGCCTTTTCTAGGGGACAGTTTAATCTTTTAGAGACAGATGAATATGAGACTCAATAATCCAGTAATACAAGCAGAAGATGAGGGGAGACGGAGAGAATTTCAATAAAGCAGCTATAAGTAAAGAACCAGGAGCTGCTGCAGCTTTCCTTTGGAGTCCCTGCTTGATGAACTTGAGGTGGAGCTTGCTCAGGGCAAGCGGCAAAGTATTGGGTCAAAGGCAAAAACTATTTTGTGATAGAATATCTAGTCCATTACCTCTTTTATGTGCCTGCTTATGTGCCTTTAGAACTCAATTGTCTCCTCTCAGTCCAATTCCCTCATTTTTCTTGTTTTTTAATAACTATCCTCTCACAGATCTCAGGCACTATGATCTTGATTTTCTCTCCTATGTGTTCCCACTTCATTCTGCATTCTTGTACAGGCCTATCCTTTTCTTGGCAAGAGCTTGCCTGAGACCTGAGCTATGCACAAGGTTTCTTCTGGCTGTCAGCAAAGGAGAGGATTTGGACTATATAGGGCAAAGAAACTGAATGGGGGAAAATCACCACTGATCTGTGCTTTCAGTGCACTCACCTCTCAGTAACAGTATATCAGGCACTGAAAACCAAAGGATGTGTGTGCAAGATGACACTCATCACTCACTGTTTCTTAAGCTATTACTCTGCAGAGACAGTCCTTTTCTATTTCTATAGTACTTGAGGCAGGGACATGTCCCATTGAGAGCCCAAGGGTCACCAAGTGTATGAGATGTGCAAGTCCCATTTTGCTATGTACAATCTAAAATCCCCCTGCAGAAGAGCCACTGTCTGTAACCCCCACAGCGAATTTGGGCCCTTAGGGTTGTTTTCATTCCAGCAGAGATGTCACGTCTGACAGTTGCTGTCACCCTATGATTAGACCGGTAATCAGTCCTAGATATTTTTTTTATGGAATATGAGCCCTGACTGATTAACAAAGTGGCCTTTGGCCTCAGGTTAATGACAGATTTCACAGTACTGCTATGGAGTAATTATTATTTAAGAAGGCCTTAGTGGAAGTTTGATATTCTCCTACAAGCTTCTGTCCATCTGAATGCAGAATTGAAAAGTAACAATTATGGGCAAGAACACCACCTCAACTGGAGGTCTCATAGTCCTGAGCCATCAGTATTCCTGATGCATCTGTCACATCTCTGTATTCGATAGACTAATATATCAGGTCTGCTTTTTTTTATGACACCTCAGCGTATTAATCAACCAAAGTATAAAGTTGTCTCAGACCATCAATTATCTCAGTTATCAAGTTACCTGTGTATCACTTTCCTCCATCTGTCAATTTTCTCACTATGTCAGCTGGTGAAGTCCTTGGTAGATCTGTCTTCCAAGTATGTCTTATTCCCTTACTTTTGATTGTTATGGAGACATCAATCTCCAAAGCATAATTTCACCTTTTTTTTTGGTGGGTTTTTTTAGTTATTTGAATGAATCAGTTTTCTGGGTTGGTCTTTTGCCTTGGTGGAAAAATTGGCACAGATTTTTTGAGTAAATGGTGCTACACTACAGAGATCAAATGCAGAACACTGACCACAGCCCATGGACCACAGTTTAAAAACTGCAGGTCTGAGCTGTTTATGCCTCACTGAAACACCTTGGTGCCTCAGGCTTTAGTACAGTAGTCTCACATTTCTCCAGCTTGGTACAGAAGTACTGTTACCTTTACAGCTCAAAGAGTGACCTGTGAATACTCACTCTAAGGGCAGATTTGCAAAGGAATAGATCTGAGATTCTGTTAAAAACCATACAGCTTGAATGACTTAGATGTCCAAGTGACATATTCAAGGTGATGAATTGATTTAGGAGCTTAGTTTCCTAAATCTTATGTCTTGCAACACTTTGCAGAGCAATGGCTAAGGGTTGCACTCAAGGAACTAATGTGAAGAACAACAGGAAGCTTACAGTGAAAAAAGGAACTGAACTTGAGTCTCCAAGTTCCCAGGCCAGCTTTTTTTCCTGTGCCTTGACTGACAAAAAGAGGGAAACAGATAAAAAGAGGGAAATGCCTATTTCACCACTTGTGGATATCTCAGAAACCAGACTCAAAGAGTAGAAAACGGTTCCGTTAAAGCCGGTAGAGAAGGTATGGCAATTTCTTCTCCTGCATGCTGAAAGGACCTCATTGAATGTGCTCCTTTGCCTGCAGACCTCTTCAGCTGAGCAAATGTTTTTGCCAATTAAAGGGTTTCCTGCTGCTGTGGTTGATCCACACAAATGGAAATAGAGGGGAGGCGTGGAGAAAGGAATCATTAAATCAGCAGAACAAAGGCATGAGGGCAAGTTAAAAGACCTGATATGAATAAAGGAAGCTCCTCAAAATATCAGCTTCTTTGTCCTGCCTGTCCTTCATCCATCCAATTCTCCTGAATGCTGTAGAGAGGCTTTGTCATTCTCAATGACATGGCGAGAGGAACCAGTCCTTCAGCACGCTGCCTAAAATAGCAGCAGACAAAGTGCTCAGAGGTTCAGCTCAGTCTATGAATGCTCAGAATTTCAGGGCCAGATCTGGATTTTTCAGTCTTCACAATAAGCTTCCTCATCACAGATACCTGGTGCTTTTTAGACTGAGCTACAAAGGTGGCCTCATTCATGGTTGCCCTTCTCACAGCTGTTATCTATTTAAGTTAAGGTGTGTTAGGTGAGGTGCCAATGCCACAGTAGTGTCCCAATTCAAAACTGGGCCCAAATTGCTAGGATTACTTTAGTAGCCTTATGTACCCCTTATGAAATTGGGATTCATTTTTCCTCACTTGGAAAATTCCTCATCCTTTAGACAGTCACTCCAGCATCCTCCTTCTTTCCAGGTTCTTGTACAAAGTTTATCACCACAATGTTTGAACAGCTTCCAGTGTGTGAATGTGTGCCTTAGGAGCATCTCAATACTGAGATTATTAAACCTCTACACTTATATTATGAGAATTTCCCCTACTACTGACTTTTTCTACCATCTTTTCCTCTCCTATTTATCTAGTAATTCACCTCTTGGGTCTCAGAGATATGACCTAGGAGAGAATTCCCAGACTGAAACTGCTAGTACAAGAACTATGATTGAGTTTCTTTTCCATAACTATTAATATCAAACCTCCAAACTTGTGTCTAGGACATTGCAACACGGCCATGCTTGCATTGTCAGCAGCTTGCAATACTGGTATGAGGCTTTCTGTCCTCATAAACCAGTTATATGAAGAGGTCTTTGTATTTATTGTCAGTATTTACAGTGGTCTTCTTCCATATGAGAAAGTAGTTGTTAGGCAATGCAATCATGTTACTCCCATAGACCACTCCATGCTTTTGTGCATCTAAAGCATGGATTACATGTGTGGATACATTAAAATAAGCTTGCTGAAGTCACTGGTAGCAGTCTATTGCTCACAACAGTGAGATGGAGTTACTTTTTCAGTCCAGTGGAAAATATGGAGGTTCAAACCCCACAGATGTTTCATTTTGGAAGCTGTGTCTTCTGCTAGAGATCAACTTTTTCTGCCAATTCATGAGGAGGTCCCAGCAGGTAACCGTGTTGCAACTACCACCTTTCTGAGCAACACCAGGGTTAAATGGGCCTTGCTGTGGAGGGAGGCTATGTGTGCACAAGCCTTTTCAAAATCCCTGAGCATTTATCATCGTTCCTGTCTCCCAGCTAATGAGCAGCTAAAGTGATTTTCTATTGCTTGTAATTCACTAAAATTGTTCTAACTGTTCGAAGAGCCAAAATTGACAGGCTAATGTGGCCGCTTGCCTGACTGTCTCAATGGCTCATCGAAGGGTGAGCTGATTGCTGCCTTGGTGATCAGCCCAGGTGCTTCAGACAACATCATTTCTGTAATACATCCACAATCTGAAAGCTGAAAACAAAGGCCAGAGGAGAGCAATCAGCAGTCACAACGCAATGCTTAAGGCTAAAAGAGGTCAGGGCTGAATACTAAAGAGTATAAGGAAGAAAAGTATCTTCCTATTCCTTGTTTCTCTCCATCTCTCTTTGTCAGTCTCCAGGCAGTGTCTTTGTGGTTCTGGACCTTTCCTTATTCAAGCAGACTAGATTAAGGTGGAACTGAGGATGAAGTGGGCTGGTTAGGTTTGCTGTTGTCCTAGTAATTTCATTGTTGAATCTTGGAAGACTGGGAGGTGGAAAGAGCAGCCACTGACTAAGGTGAGTGCACTGGAGAAGATATCAGCCTAAGACAAGTCCCCCATATGTTAGAGGTAATGTTTGCTCCTTAGTGCTCTTCTCTTATTCCCAGGTAATATTGCAACTTCAGGAATGAACATTCTCAGGGGTGCAAAAAACAAGGTCCAACAATGTCAGCACTTGGCATTTGAACCATAAGTCAATTCCTAAAACTTCCAAAGCATAAACCTTGTTTAACGAGTCTGAGATTTTGAGGTTACAGATGTGTGTGCATACCCATACATACAGACACACATATCTAATGACAGAAAAATGTTCCAGGGTTTTTGATTTTTAGAACAGATTTTGGGCTGCATTTCTGTTGTTATTTTCCCTCCAATATCAGGAATTAGAGAGTTACCTAAAAACAAAGCAGTTGGAAGGCACAGCAGTGAGGGTGCCTCATTTCCTACACAGTGTGTACTGGTCTCTCTCTACTGTCCAGTGTTGAAGCCTTGTAGATGAGCACTTCAGTGGCTCTGCTGTATGTGAATTCTCTGGTACCTAATAGCATAGTTGATCTCACATTCCAGAAATTCCCTGAGTAAAGGATCTCTGCCTTCTAATGAACCACATATCTTCCCAAAATCTATGGGAGTCTAGTGTGTTTTATAGTATTTAACCTTTCTGGTCATCTGGCTTAAAAAATAGTTAATGTGTTCCAACATTATTGAGAGGGGAAGAATACATAAACAGCATGAGTGCATGACCCTCATTTCTTTAGGACAAAAAGGCTAAAATAACCCCTGAATTAAGTTCTCACTTGGCTGTAGGGAGAGAACTTTCAGAGAACTTGCTAAATGCTTGGACTTAAGAAAAAAAAATCTCACGTGCTGGGAAAACTGAGGCTACAGAAAAGTCTAACCAAGCCTGACCAAGGCTTTTAGCATTCTGGATCGACCTCCTTCCTTTTCTTGCTCAGGACAGGAGTAAGAATGCAAACTTGGGTTTTTTTCCAGGTGCTCCACTACAAACTCAGTGGAGCAGCAGATGCCTTTTCATCTGCCTCCTTGCAGACATAGGTGTCTCTACTGGAAGCTAAAGTGTCTGCCAGTGTGGCTTTCAGGATCACTGGAACTCAAAAGCTTTCTCGCATCATCAAACACAGACCCCAGGGAAGTCATTTTAACATGGTGCTTATGCACTCAGCCCTCTATATCTGAGCTAGACAGCTTGAAACCTTGAAATATTATGGCAATTCTTCTATGTCCAGTCCTGTCTCTCATCGTTGTTGAGCTCAACTACAGATGAAATTTGAAGGGATTTATCCAGCCACTCTCATCAAAGACAGCTGCTAAAGAGAGCTCTGAATATTTACCCCATGCTGTGTTTATTTATTCATCAAAAAATCCTTCGGCTACAAATTAGTTTTTGAACCTGATTTTCTGTATGTGCTTTGTTTGGTGTATAAAACCTGAGTCTGTGTGAGCTGACCACAGGTCTGTGTTAGCAACTGCCGTCTTGTCCTCAATAGAAGGGATAATTACACTGATTTAGTCTGATAGAGTGACGGCTCTGCCTTCAAACTTTGAAGATGACTGAGAGACAAACCTAATGCTTTTTAAACTCAGAGATCCTGCATTCAATTCTTAATGTTGTGACCCAAGAGCAGGCATCAGGCTGTGACTTACAATGAGTAAAAATAGTCAGGGACATACGGGATCAAGTTCCCTGTCCCAGGAACATGAATAACTTGTGCTTCACAGATGTTCGGAATCTTTACATACCATATGGTCAATCTGTATAAACATAATATAAAGCATGAAGAGACTGTAGCAAAGGCAAGATTTTAACCTATATCTTCTGAATCCCCAGAAAAGGTGTTGCCTGTAGAATAACATAAATAGCACCACTAATTGGTTTTCCGAGGCTTGTTTGCACAGGTCCTGATTTTAGTGATGGTTAAAGGCACTCTGGAGATTTCTTCAAGGGCTTATTTATGTGCTAATCTGTCTCATCTTTTAATGTATATAGAGGATGGCTCATCTAGAAGCTGGAGAAGGAGCCAAGTTGCTGTTGAATTACTGATTTAAGGAAGGTACCTTGCTCTGTTGACTGCTGAGTGAACGTAAAGCTCTTGCTCTCGCTATTCTAAAGCTAAGCAGCAAAGTTACCAACATCTTCCTCATTTATTTAGAGAGCAAAGCCCTCTACATAGTAATTGTCCACATCTCCATCTTTTTTAGCTGGCTTGCCTTTCAAAGTGATTGGTTTTATATAGTTGAGTGCATGGGATGTTTATAACCAAAGAGAAGTATAAAAGACAGAAAGCACATTTGAAAAGGAGACTTCAATAGAAAGGATGCTTAGATTTAAAGAATTGTCCCCATATCCAATAGTGACGCATTAAATCATTGAAGTTTCAATAACTCATACAGTATCTCCATGGAGATGTGCACCATATGGAGTTAATTAGTAGAACAACAAAACAATCAATTTGTTCCTTAATTAGTTTTACTAAGAAATGATAACAAACACAAACAATTTATTCAAACAAATGCCTGGACTACAATGATGGTTTAATGGCCCCTGTGAAACTGGCTCCACGCTGAGCCCCTTAGTGTTCCTTGGATTTTTGAAGATATTGAGGGTAAATGTTAGCTTTGGTCCAGCCAAAATGTTTCATCAGTACCATCAATTATTTACAGTATTAGAACATAGTGAGAAGATTACTGGGAGGAAAAACAAAAAACCCCTTAAATTAAGAAAGAAAATCTTAAATAATATGGTTGCATCAAGGCAGTATTTAACCTGGAAACAACATGAAGAGATTAAGACAGTAGGGATTTCCCCTGCATGCCATAGTATCATTTAATCCTAGAAATAAATTAGTTTTCTGTATCTTACCCAGGTTGATATTTTGGATGTACACATTAGTCGGAGAAGACTAAATCAGGAATGTACAGGTCATCCATTAACTCGGATATGTGCAAAACAAAGTGATGCTTGGAAATGAGATCCTGGCAATAAAGCAGTTTTGAACAGCTCATGGAAGTCAGAATGTGTTTTGGGTTTTTTTAATGCTGAAATGTATCACAGGTATTTGTATTATATTTGTCTTTTGCATGAAGGGAGGCATCACTACACCTCACCTGACTTCTACTGATACCAAGAAGGACTTGAGAGCTCTGGGGAGAGCGTTACCTATGCCATGAAGAAAAGCAAACGTCAAAATTAACTTCTTTATTGCACTTAGGAGCTTTGATTCATTGCTTATTAACAAGATGTTCAAAGTACAATGATTTATCTGAGTTTGATCAGGTAGATTATGGGATACAACATTTTAATGAATTCTTAGTTGTATGTTAAAATGATAAATAGGTCAAGACACTATAGATGTTTTAGATCCAATAAAGTTATTTTTAGAATGTGTTTATGTGACAGACTAACTTATTATTTATTCAGTTGCATTTTTCTACACTAATACTTTTATTTAAAAAAAAAATGCCCAGACTTTAGAATGGTGTTTTACTAATACCTTCCTCCCCATAGTTCTTCTTTACCCAACAAATAGATCTCTTTTTCTTGGAAGAAAAAAACCCCAAAAACCCTATTTTTGTAACTTTGGAGGAGGCTTAGGCCTTGCAGCCAGAGGCTGTGTGGGAATGATGCACAGGATGCAGATTGTGAGCCGTCATACCTGGAGGGGACACATCTGGCAATGTTCCTTGGGGGAAACTCATCTACTGAACAGTCTCTCCCAGCTGGGACTTCTACAGCAGGGGACCAGGTAGTGAAAACTGCTGGCAGAGAGAAATGCAAACTTTTGTGTAAGCCATCAAAGGACTATCAACCTGTAGGCTTCATTTCTTTGACCACTGAAGTGTGTGTATTTGTGTCGGTGTCTGAGCCTTCACTGAGCAAAATGGTGACTGTCTCTCTTTTTATGTCTTTGCTTTAGTAGATTCTTTTCCCAGTCAAGTAGGCTGCAGGTGTGTTTCCAAGGTAGCCTTTGTTTCAGGAAACTGGTTCAGGACCGGCTCCTAGTCTGCAAAGGACAGGTGGCACTATCAGCTTTGTTTCTGGCTCACTGGCTATTGGTGGAGTCTCTGAAGATGCTGATTTAAGAAAAAACTAATACACTCTTTACAAGTCTCAATACCCATGGCTTCCTTCCAGTATCTTCACTTTGCTGATGTTTTTTGAGATGATATTAAATAGCTATTCTAACCTTGTGGACACAGCTTATTATTTTGCTAAAGAAGAGGAATAAAATGTCATTTTCAGGTCTGTGTAAACTAACTCTTCCTCTCAGCTCTGTCCTGCAGGGCATCATGAGGTGTTCCAGTAACACTGCCACCGTCCTCAGCACCTCAGCAGCATCCATTTGGTGGCTGAGTAGCTGAGATAAATTGCTGCTTGCAGCCAGGCTGCTGGTTAGAATGTAAATGTCTAAACTTTGGAGAAGTGACCTCTGTTAAGTGGTTTAATGCAGTCTGTTGCCAGGAGCTCATGAATTCTGTATTACAGCGAGTAGTTCCATGAGATTGCAACTATCTTACTAATAATACAACCTCAACATATTTATCACAGTAACTCAGACATAGAGGAAGTATAAATATCTTTGATACTGTGAAGTGAACTGGCTGCCTGTAGTCATACTCTTTGCTTTATTGATTTAACCCTTTACAGATGTCTCAGGGACTTGTGCAAAGCTGGTGAAAAGAAACAGATTAAAAGGATTAAACAATGATGGTATGTGTCTGCACAACATACTTAATTCAACGTGATTCAGAGTGTTTTTCAGATGTTGCTAGCAGACCTACAGGTAGGATATGAGAAGGCTTGCTTCATAAACTGCTGAAATGTAGCCATTTGTGTACTTGGGGTAGAACAAACCAGGTTTCTCTCTCTATGTAGTATATTTAGGAGAGGAAGTGAAGGAGAAAACTGTGTCCAGCTGAAGCACCACGAATAATTTCAGGGAAGCAGAATGTTGATCTTGTTGGTTGGCTCAGGCCGTCAGGCACAGCACAGTACTTGAGATAGCCTTGTGCTTTCTGACCCAGTGTGCAGGATCCTGTTGGCCAGAGAATCTCAGATGGGTTGTAACTGATACAACCTGTAACTGTAAGTGCCAAAAGGGCAGAATTACAACAGCCTTCTGAAAGTGCACTAATGAGTGTCAGGTGACTGCTTTTTCTATATGGTACATGACTCTGGATTGATGTGCTACCAAGGAATTGTTATCAATGACCTTAGTTTTAAGTCCACCTCATTGCTCCCCATGACATCAAGCTCTTTTCATTGTTGTTGTGTTGGAGAATAAGAGATCCAGTGGACACTTGCTAAACACAACCACCATTCACTGTCTCCCCTCTCACTGAGGTCAGATAGTGCTTGTTTGCTAGAACTAACCCTATCTGACTTAGTTATCTGATGTGGTCAGAGACCATAGTGATACAGGGCAGATTTTAAAGCACAAAGATATGGTCAGATAGAGCTGATTTCTCCATTCCTAAGGGATTTAGGATAGGGAGAATTAGAAGTTATTATGCACTAGCTAAAATCTTTCGTGTGTGATCAAGTCTATGTGATAAAGGTAGTCATGTTCTGGAGTGATAAAAGCCTGATTTCACGGAGCATCCACACTGGTTTTCTGGAGATGGGTAATGTTCCTACTACACATATCCCCTATCCTCTTTTTTTGGTTAGGATCTCCTTTTACTTCATTTAAAAATGATGTAAAACTTTGCAGTTGCTGAAGAACATTTTTTATGGTCATTTTACTACCTCTCCCTCTCTCTTTCCCCAAAGATCTTCCAATATTCCCAGCAGCAGCGAACTTTGGGGAGTAAAAAGATGTTTTTGAGGTTCTTTTCCTTTGAAATTTGGAGTGAATACAGACAGAACAGGGTCAGGGCTGTGTTGGCTGAGACAGCAGGGGAGGAGAAAACATCAGGGCTGCTTTTTATTGTTTTTATGATACTACTTAGACCAAATAAATTTGTGTCAATTTTGGATACAAATAACTTGAGATGGGTCCAGAAAAAAATGTGGTGACATTATTGAAATACGGGCTGTCCTGCCACATTTCTCACTTCAGTTTCACTCCATGATGAGTGCACAGACTCTCCCTCCGGTTTGTGGGCATCATTCTTTAAGTTTGCATTGTGCTTGGTGCACAGATTTAACTCTCATCTATTTATTTGTAGCAGGAGAATGTTTTCAGCTATGAAATCCCTGTGAAATTGAGATTTCACTCTATGTTGAACTTCACACCCTCTGAATAACCAGGGTCCTATTCCAGTGGTGCAACGTGCTCTGCAGGCAGCTGGATTGTCAGTTGGAGTGTGTGCTCAGCATGCTTAGGGCACCAATCCTGCTAGATACTAAGTTCTTCTGTACACCTGAAACATGTGAACAATCCTTGTTGCACCTTCCTCTCTGCTCACTGAGTTTGCTTCAGAGTAAGAAAGAAAAAAGTCTATCTACATGTTAACCACCAGTTCATACATGGTCAAAATCTGCTGACAGGGGAATAGGTCCCAAAGTCAGCCCTATGTGTATGGTTTTAGTGTGACTTTTATGAGCCTTTGTCACCTCTGGCAAAATTAACTCAAGCTGCTTGTGGACTTTGCTCTACAGTGATCACTGCAGAGTTGCCCTAAGGAGATGAGAATGGGGCAATGCCAGCAAGAGCCTACCGAGATAAGAGGAAGATGAAATCTCTTTCTTTTGCCAGTTTTTCCAGAGCCTGCCCACAGATGTACATTTATTTAGCCATGCTTTTCAAGGCAAATGTTGGCTCAGGACATTACAGCCACTTACAAAGGGAAAGTGCTTCCTGATAGAGATATATATGACTGTCTCTAATTAAAGTGCCTGGTAGGAGATCCCAAATCCATCTGACCTCATCCCCAACCTTGCCCCTGCAAGTGCAGACCTCTGAGTCTCAGGACTTGCCTCTCCCTTGTCTATTTTTATTTTTTTTTTCACCCAAGGTTCTCAAATGAATGAAATCTCAATTATCTTGAACTCAAAGCTAGGCAAACTGAGACAGCTGTCTGAGTGCACGACTGTTCTTGCCCATTTAGATGAGACACTTTCTCTCTAATCTTTTCAAATTTTTCTAACATGCACTTTATTTTTTAATGTCCCATTTTTTAGTGTTTTTTTTTCCCTGGAGCTGCAATCTTCTACACTACTGACAACAAAAATCCTTTTAATGTCTCTGGTCCATGCTGTTTTCCCAGCCCAGGGACATCTGCAAAAATAAGCAGTGCCACTGAAGGCTGATCTCTCTTTGCATAAATACAGTGGTTATGGAAAGGTGTTCATTCTATTTTCCACAACCTGTCATGTTGACTTTATAATGAACTGGTTACTCAGCTCTGGAAAGCAGATGGAAACCTCTTCTGACAGCTGCTGTCAAAGGAATAGGTAGGAAAAAGGAGAAAAGAATTGCTGGATATGAACTCCTAGTACTTACATGGACAGTGGCAGGAACTGAGGAAAGATGTAGGTTTTGAACAGGATTTAAAGGCTTGATCAATCATAATAATGATGGAAATGCTGCCATCAAATAATAATAAAAAGATATATAACTGGTTTTACACCATCAATTATTTTCTCCCCTAGCGAAAGCAATGCAAAGGTGGTGTTTTGGAAACAGAATCAAGAAGCAGGTAATCAGTCTATTTACATACTCCAAGCCAAAGGGAATATAAAAAACCTGAGGAAACGGCAGAAATGAGCATTAGTAAAACTGATCTAATCTCTGGTGTTATTAGTTGCACAAGCCAGGCTGTTTGATAGATATACATATATATTGCTTCTCTCTTCTTTCAGCCACGGCCTCATATAACATCTGTCATCTTGCTCGTCCCCAGTGACCGAGGCAGCCCTACTGAGCATGCCCTGCAGACTCAGCTTGTCAGGATTGCCTTTCCCAAGCCGTACAAGTATCGTTTTCTCTGTGAATAGGAAATGGTGCTAACTGAATTGTGCTTGCAGGAGGGGTAGCTATTCAGCTCTGGTACAAAGTGAATGTGTTAGCATTTTGCAGGAGCAAGGTATGCTCACAGTTACTTATTATAAAAGACTGGGTACAATAGGAGGTTGTAGTGAGTAAACCCAAGAGTTTTAGCTTAGTGTCCTAGAGAATTGAGACGTCTGTGACAGTGTCCAGGCACCTATCAGGCCCCACGTAACAACCTCCAAACCTGTTGGTTTATGTCAAACAAACTTGGCAGATGGGTCAAGCTCTCAAAAATTTAAATTCCTGTGGATTTCAGGAGAACAGATGGATGGTGGAGAGGAGAAGCTCTGACAGTAACCTCAGGCTACAGCGTTAGCTCAGTCCTTATTAGGTATCAGAAATTTTAAAGGGGCATTGAGTCCTGAGACATAAATCCTTTGATTGCCCAGCTTCATTGGTTCTGCTGCTCAGGGAGCTGCTTCTTTAATCTGGCATTGTTTCTAAAATATAAAACCCTTCGGAATGCTTCCAGGCAGTTTCATTCATGCTAAACACACTTCCTTTCCCTGCTCCCCCTAGATGATATTGTTAGAGCTGAAATCCCTTGAAAATAAAAGCTAAAAAGATGATGACATTTGATGTGATAAATCCTAATGTTAAGTGGCAGAGGCAGCCACAGCCTTCCTGATGACAATCAACAACCTCAAACAGAGATGACGACCGGCATTAAGCAGTACAACAGCCAGATGATTGTCTTTTGTAATTTTGTTGAGGACCACAAACAGGAGGAATCCAAAGAGAGGTGGATGTGTGCATTTCCTGCTGTACTCACTGAGAGCTCCTGCTTTGTTATGATGGGGTCCAGGACCTCTCTTCAGTTATTGTAAGGTCAAGGTCAAAGATCAGCACATACTCAGGTGTCATTAGGCTACTGTGATGAAGGCAACCCAGCATCTATAGCCAGCATCCTGACAAGGTTTATATAGCCAGCATCATCCCTCTCTGCCTTTGACTTTCCAAGGGAATAATCAATAACTGTTTACAGCTGAAGGCAGCCTTGAAATTCATGTCTAGACCCAGAGGATGACACTTTACCCTTTTCAAGCCACTCCTGTTAGTTACACATGCAAAATCAATTGTCACCATGAGATGATGGGGTTTATTGCTACAGAGGTGTAAGGGGAAGAGGGTTCAACTGCATTTGACAAAAGACCACACAGGAGTGTTTTATAAATGGAAAAACAAGATCGTGGATGGAGGAATCCTATCTCTAACTCCCACACAGGTATCTTCTGAGCCTGAAATAGTTGGTTTTTGTCTTGCCTTTACTTGGCAAGACCTGGAAGGGGTTGTGTTTCTGCTGGTGCTGGTGCTGTAGTTCTTTGTGTGTAGCACTAAGGCTTGTGTTTGGCAGTAAGGTGAGGAGAGAGGCATGCAAAAAAATCCCTACAAAATGCATAGAATCATAGAATGGCAGGGTTGAAAAGGACTTTTAGAGATCATCTAGTCCAACATCTCTGCAGAGCAGAGTTACCTAGATCAGGTCACATAGGAACATGTCCAGACGGGTCTTGAAGACCTCCAAGGAAGGAGACTCCACAACCCCTCTGGGCAGCCTGTGCCAGGGCTCCCTCACTGAAACAGTAAAATAGTTATTTCTTATATTTAAGTGGAACTTTTTGTGTTCCAGCTTCTTCCCATTACCCCTTGTCCTGTTGCTAGATACTATAGAAAAAAGAGATGTCCCAACCTCCTGACACCCACCCTTTAGATATTTATAAATGTTAATAAGATCCCCCCTCAGTCTCCTCTTCTCCAGACTAAACAACCCCAGGTCCCGCAGCCTTTCCTCCTATGAAAGATGTTCCAGTCCCCTGATCATCTTGGTGGCCCTGCACTGGACTCTCTCTAAAGGTTCTCTGTCCCTCTTGAGCTGAGGAGCCCAGAACTGGACACATGACTCCAGATGAGGCCTCACCAGGGCAGAGTAGAGGGGGAGAAGAACCTCCCTTGACCTGCTGGCCACACTCTTCTTGATGCATCCCAGGTTGCCATTGGCCTTGACCACCAGGGCACATTGCTGGCTCATGTTTAGCTTATTATCAAGACTCCCAGATCTCTCTCTACAGAGCTGCTCTTCAGCAGTTCAACTCCCAGCCTGTGCTGGTGCATGGGGTTGTTCCTTCCCAGATGCAGTCCTCTGCACTTGTCCTTGTTGAACCTCATGAGATTCCTCTCTGCCCAACTCTCCAGATGGTTGAGATCCCACTGAATGGCAGCACAGCTTCTGGGGAATCAGCCAGTGCTCCCAGTTTGGTGCCATCAGCCAACTTGCTGAGGGTACACTCTGTCCCTACTATATAATATATAATTCTCTACTATATGTTTACTGATCTGTTCCATATATTATTCCTTGTGGATTGTGATGGGTGGAATCCCGAGGAGGCATTATAGGACTTATATCAACACCAGTGATTGCTACAATGAACAATGACATGGGTGAACTCAAGTTTTACCACATTTCCACCAGCCAAATTAAGTTAATTAGCTCCAGCATAACAAAGAAAAGGGATTTTTTGGCACAAGCAGGGTTGTAATTAGAGACCACACTCAGGTGGCACAAGTTGACTTGCATGTTGAAGAGTAAGTAAGGTTGGCCTTGGGTGCATGTCCACCCCAGCAGGATGTGGGATGCTGCTTACTGTGAGCAGAGGTTGATTAAAAGTATGGCATGAATGGTTGGACTTACTGTGCTTGGCTCAGTGAAAGGGGCTGAGACATGGATAGCTTCTCTGGACAGGATGGAGGTATAGTGGGCAGTAGGTCCCAATGGGACTCTCTATTTGGACATACACCTTCTTACAGATCAAACAATGAGACAGTGAAGGAAAACTGTGCTTGGAATAAGTATATCACTGATCCTAGGAGGGCTTCAAAGGAGCCTGAGAGCTAGGTGCCTGGATCCTATAAATAAATCAGACTTGAACACCCAGCTGCCCCCTAAGGTGCCTTTTGAAAGTACAAGCCAAAAGCCAACACCCCTGTGAGGAAAGTCAGAGGAGGATTAGAGGGGGCAGCTGAAGGAAGAGAGCTGTGGGAAGGACTCTGTTACTTTTCTATAAGGAAAAAGCATCTGCCAGCACTTTAATCCAGTCTGATCAGTTTGCCTGGGCTGAGAGGGAGCTGTTTCTTGTGCATTAAACTAGTTTGTACAGGCAAAAGTGCTTTCAAATATTTTTTAAAGAGCCCTGAAGAGAAATGTGATTTTTTTGTGAAACTCCTGAGAGTTTTTAAGCATGGATTTGTTTGGGTAAATTGTGAGTGAGTGCCCTCCTGTGAGCACACCAGAACGGCTGTTTAATTGGTCTACACCTGGTGTTGATTATGATGCTGCTGCTTTTATTTATTTATTTCTTTTCCTATCTCTCTTCCCTGTATCTCATTTTGATCAGCTTCACTGTTGTACCCAGCAGCTCAGCTTTGGCACACTCAATGTAGAGCATAAAGAGTGCTGGGAAAAATTACTGAAAAGGTCTCCTTGCCTTGATGTAATTCAGTGTTCAAAAGCAAAGGCACAAGTTGTTCAGCCTGATTGGGAAGGTCTTGATTTTGGCCTGAGAGGGGCAGAGGAGTTTGCTGTATCCAAGGATCTATTTTCTAACCAAGGCTTCCTCTCTACTCACTATTAGGTGCACAACAATATTTAAAGTGAAAACAAATCGTGTCCCTTGTTGCTGGTCATTTGTTACTGTGGCAGAAAAAACAGCCTGGCACAGTGTGCTATACAAAGGTATAAAGGCTGAACTTTACTGCATTACAGCCCTGTCTTGCTTACCAATTAATTGCCTCACAGGCAACTAATTGGGCCTTGATGTGCCTCAGTCAGACTGAGTAAGTCCCAAGATATGGACTGGACCACTTGTATTGGTATAAATGCAGAACATGCTCTTCTTTTTATATTTCAATCAGATCTCTGGATGCTCACCTGAGAATCAAAACCCATCTCGTGTCTAAAATGGGAAATTCCAGTCCTGGAATTGTATTTATTGGGCTCCCAACTGTCTCTGTATCTGCAAAGGCAGAAAGAATAGACTTACACTTGACATTGCCTGGGTGTGCACTGAAAGGGGGGAAAGAAGTACTAGCAGCTTCTTCAAATATTGTCATTTCATTTTTTTTCCAGGGCTGTAGAGCTAAAATAATCTGGCTTTGAATTTGAATAGAAACTGAAAAGCAGGAGAATTTGGGAAGGGGTGGTACTCATGCAAGGCATTAGCTGTTAAATTATAGCCTTGGTATGAAAAGCAGTTGTGTGTCTGTGTAAGTGTGCAGAGAGAGGTTAGAGTGGGGAGGGGGTGTGGGCTGGAAAATGCATTTGATTTAATACACAGATTTTGCTCAGTCCTTTGGAGACCACTTTTGGTGCAAGAAAATAAGAATGTTTCGAGGACTGCATTATGTTTCAGGTTTAAATAAACAAACCCCTCCCAACCCAGCACCAGTGCTCTAAGTACCCTTCTCACATGCTGCTTTGTTATTTTCAAATCCAAAGCTTTTCTTTTCACACAGCTCCAATATTTATTAAAAAGATGAAACATCTGGAAATGTGTGTGTGTTTCTGCTTATCTAGAGATCCTCTGCAGCAAGCCTACATCTCCTCTGTGCTCGTTAACGGGCTGCAGATTCTAAATTAGGATTGTGACTGGAGCTGAGATGTGGGGAAGAACCCACCTGGTGAGCAAGACTTACTATTTATTTTTCTTAAAGCCCTCAAAGTTTACTCAGCTGGTGAAACAACAAACCTTATTTCTTCAGCTGAAATGTTAAAAAGAGAGGGGTGGGGGGGGAAAGAAAGGAAAAATAAAGCAAGTCAAAGAAAGCAGGGAAGGAAAGAGGTGGGAAGAAAAGAAAGGAGAAAATGGAAGGATTGCCTGAGACTGCTTTGCTGCTTGTTATATAAAACATGGAAGAATGATTCCTTATATTGGTCAAACACAATCTTGTGCCCCAGGGGCCTCTCTTTAGCATCTCATCATAGGTCATTAATTGCAAGGCATCTTGTAGTGCTCACAATCCCTTGTCTGTACACATGGTGGATTTAGTAGCCCTAATTCCAAGCCCACAGCTGGGATGCTGCCTTCTTAAGTGAAATTTGCCATGATATGAGATAGAAATACTGTGGCCACAGCGATTTGATGGACCTGTCACCTGCCAGTTCATCAGATGGAGCCTCCAATCGAACTGCTCATAGACTAGACAGCAGTTATGCAATCTTCTCCTGTGTCCCTTTCTCACTCTCCTGACCCTCTGACCCAGTGCAGATGGAAACTCTGATGTTTATTACTGCAAGCATTAACTTTTTCTTTGTTGCTGCTGTTTTCTTTTGCCTTAGTCGTTTTGTTTAGGACTCAGAATAAGTTTTGTTCCAGACTAGTAATAGTCTACAGCCACGAGCTGGGGAGTTGAGATTTCAGAGAGATAAAAAAAACAGAGCAGAAGAAAATATGTGAAAAATTGCAATGACAAGGTTTCTGCTGGTAGCTTGTGATACAGAGAAATGAAGTCCCAAGCCAATGTGCTTTGGCAGCTGAGAAAATGCTCATGCTGGCATTGTCTATCTGGCAGGCAGGCAGAAAGAGTGAATTGGTGGGAGAATCAGGTCTAGAAAACAGTTGCAGGACACCTTATGATACAAACAAATCTAAATTTTAAAGCAAACAAGTCAATTTCCAGTGTAGTAGAGCTGTGGGTCTTCTATACAGGTTTTTTTTCTTCCTCTTTAACCTGTCGAGCCCTACAAATGCAAATAGGGAAGGTTGTTTCCATCTAGTCTGGAAAATACACAGGTCCCAAGGTGTTTGACTTCATCAGTGGCAATGAAGAGCGCAGAAAATGGTGATGTACCTGTTCCTGTGAATTTTCAGGACCTGTAAGCTATGCACAGGCTTCCTCTGTGGAGTTCAGTCTGGTGTGGATTGTGCTGGGCTGTGGCTCACTCACAGCAGCATCTGTGTATTTTGAAAACTTGTCTTCGCACATCTTAGAGAAGTGCGATGCTCTGCCAGGCTCCAGCAAACTGAAGGTCAGAAAAGTTCCCCGTGGACAACACTGATAAAATCCTGCTCTTGCAGACAGGCAGTACCAGGGAAGATTGGGCTGGGGGATTAAAACCTCATTTCTGTTCCATCTCTGCTGGCAATCCCATTTCCCAACTCACAAATCGCCTTTGTTCACTGCTTGTCCCTCGCATGTGGCATTATCCATACACAGATACCAGCAACACATTGGCAGCCTCTGCCCTCCTCCTATACTTAGCCCTACCATCCTGGCAAAGGATTTATCCTCACTTTTAGATGTGTAGAAGAAACTTCTGGATTGCAGCTGACTGTAGGTACACATAAGCCTGAGGCTGGTGAATGGTGGGTGATCAATGCAATATTGCATTCAGATATACACCTCCATCATTACAGCAGAGCAGTTTCCCCTCTGGCTGTATGGCTTAGAGGTGGAAGTACCACCTGTGCATAGGAGTGAAGTGCTTTCTCTCTCTCTGGAATTTATGCTTTCCAAGTAGTTGATCAGGCAGAAATACCAAAACAAAGCTTGTTGATGCAGATGAGAAATTCAACTGATTTTAAGCTGACCCACAAACAACTGTCTCCTAGAAGCTTATAAATGTCTTATAAACAGCCTAGGCTAGATCTAAACTTGTGGTCAAGTCCAAGGATCCTCAGCCCACTATCAAACCACTGAACTCACAGCTCTTGGTATGCAGTAAATCCCCAGTGGTGATCAGCCCCAGCCTCTCTGTATTTCTCCTGCCCACAAGAACTAACCATGTATCTTTCTTCTCAGTTCCATGTACATTTTGGGCACCAGGGACTATTTATGAAGGGCAGGGACTCTGTGTGGCTATAATAAATACACTGCCACGTTGATGACTTATTGAAGTCCCACCAGCACCCAATGATGTAAATCTGATTACTGTTGAGGCTTTGCTGAAACAGCTTGGAGTTGTAACACTTTATTTATTTCTTTTTTTAATGGGAAAATTTAGTTTAAAGTGACTTTTGAGACTTAAGCATTAGACTCCTAGAGCTGAATATGGCTGTCTCCCTTGCATGTGGCTCTGGAAGGTAGATTTGTATCCTTTAATGATAATATCTTTATCTCTTTATAATATCTTTATCTCTTTCTGTTCATACACAGACTTGAGGCTGGTGGGAGGCTGTTGATTCATACTTTGATGGTAGGGCACGTGTGAAAGAATGTAGCCAGGAATAACAGACCCACTGCTAACAGCATATCCCAACAGCTGTTCTGGGGTCATTCTTTGGTACAGATAACTTGTTCTGTGTTTGTTTTAAGGGTTTTGCAATACTGACAAAGGGTAAACTTACGTGTTGCCACAGGTAAACTTGTGGGGACCTTAAGTTGTGTTGTTGGCTCATGGTGGTTAATAGATGTGTTGAGCTGTCTAATATGAATCAAAGCAGTAAAGTAAAAGAGCATAGAGGTGGTTTGAATTACAAAAACTAATACTAACAACATATTTATGGAAAAATTGAAACCTTGCTGCTGCAAAATTTGTAGCTTCAGCAGATGTCACAGCATTGTGCAGATGAGGAGATGAAGAATGGTTTTCTTCATGAGCACCCAGGGGAACAAGGCATCCTCTGAAAGCGAGAGCTTCAGTCCATACCTATAGAAATGGCAGGTGAAAGTGTGAGCACATCTCCCCATTTTTCACCTGCACAGCTGCTAAGTAGATCCCAATCAGCCTCTTGTATTTTCTCATTTGTGTTCACATCTCAAGTGGGACCTTTTGTCCAGACTTTGATAGAAGCAGAATTTGACTAAAGGAGAAACTTTTACTTTAGAGAAACATGAGCACTGCAGGGCTGTGAAGAGGTGGAGAGCCATGCTGCACCCCCTCCTCTCCTCTAAAGAAGCAGTACCTCCTGCAACTAATGGCCTGAGCTTTGAGACAGAGGTGCTTTCCTGGAGGTGGTCCATCCTGGACACTTCACAACGTGTCAGCAACCCACAAGGATAAAGTGAAGGTGTCCAAACCCTGTTGGAGTCTTAGTTTGCCTGCTCCAGGCAGGGAGGCAGGTGAGCAGATGAGAGGGAAAGAGCCATGAGGCAGCCCAGGCCATGTGTACAGACAAGCAAGAGTCTGTTTTGTTTGGAAATGATAGATATAACCTACATTGGATCAACTGGATGCTTGAGTTTCAGGAGTTTATGCTCTCAGGAGACTGCTTTCCTGAGCTGCAGTCGGGTGTGCACATGAGATAAGGCTCACGGCCAATTTTACATACGAGTATTTTATTTGATTTGACTTTTCTAAAGCAGGAGGAAGGTGTCAGACATCCTCCCTGTTCCTGCTAGCTGTTTCTTAAGAAATCTGTCAGCCGTACTGACAGCAGGGGACAAGCCCACTTTCAGCACCCCTGCACCACTGACACATTTAGGAGGCCCCGGTGCTCCCAGTGAAAGGCATGTTGGTTGGGTTCGCTCAGCTGAGGTAGGTTAGTCCTGCTGCCACTCAGGGCTGCACAGAACCACAATCACTGTTATTATGCTAATGCTGGGAACGTGGCATGAAGCCCTTTCCCCCCCTTTCCCATTTCCCCTCTGTGTGGATTTACATCCCATGTGAGTGGAGGAAAAAGAAAGGATTTATTGTCTGTGAGCATTAAAAGCAAATGTCTCAGCCAAAAAGGGAAAAAGAAAGGATCAATTAGCATGTAGCAAAGGGACAAAGATAACAGCAGACAGAGGAAACCTTAAGTATCTCAGCTTGTTCCAGAATGGCTCAGCACCTACCCCAGCCTGCTCAGTGCACCATAGGGATGCACTCCCTATCCCTGTGTAATTAGAGGCTCTGCTAATGCCTGTTCCTTCCTCCTCTCTCTCTGGAGCTCGGCAGGAATGGAAGGAGGAGCAGCTCATTTCAAAGTGCTGGGGGACCGAGAGAGAGATGCATTTGCTGCCAGCAGCCTCATCTCATCAATTTAATCAGGAACACACCAGTGCTTTTTCTCCCATCACAGTCCTTTCACAGTTGGTGATGGGAAAGTGCTAAGGGCTAACCCTGGGAGACCTGCCAGCCACCCCAGAGCAGTGGACAGCATGTCCCGCTCCTGCCCATGTCAAAAAAGGGTTTTCTGTTGATGTAGCTGACAGCAGGAGCTTCATCTCTCCTTTGCTCCTGAACCTGTGATAAATCTTTCAGTCTGTCGAATGCCGTTCACCTGTTCGCAACTGCTCCGGGATGAGACCTGCTGCTGTTTCCTTGCTGTGCTAATCCCTTTCAGGGACATTTGAACTCATTTTTTGGCACTTCAGTTGATCAAGATTTTTCAGAGTCTTTTAAAAGAGAATAACAAACACAGCCTTTTAATAGATATAAAAAAAAGAAGGTATATTTTTCATTAAAAGCAAGTATTTTATTAAGAATATTTAATCTCTCCCCAAATCCTTTCATTGTAAACATTTGCCAAATGTATACTGACATAATTTGTTTACTAGAACCTGTGTTTGAAGTAAATTTTTTCATTAAAATATAAGATTCAGAGACAAAAAATAGAAAATAAAAGAAGTGAAAACACGAGTCTATTTTTAACCTTTCTGGATGAAAACAGTTTTGAATTGTTGTGTGAAATTAATTTCAGGATTTTTAATCAGCTTTAACCAGGTGGAAGAGGGAAGAGAAACAACTAAGGGACACTAGAAAGTGGCAACAATACAATTGTCAGCCTGCATCAGACTATGACTGTGGCTGTCAGCTGATGACTATGGCTAATGCCAGATGCTTCTAAAGAAGATATAAGCACTGCACAACAAATAGATGTAGGATAATCCACCTACCCCTCCCTCCCTCCCACTTAGTTTCTAATACACACTGGTTTCGAAGAGAATTGTGTGAAGTCTGTTCCAAGGGTTTGTAGCATTAACTGCTCTAATTCTGGGCATTCTCCTTATCCAAGTGAGTGGCCAGTCTTCAGCAAATCGTGTTAAATTCTTATTCTCAGAGGTTTCCTCTGGCAGTGAAACAAACTGTAAAGAAATGGTTCCTTTTATCAGTTTTGAATTTGCTGCTTCTTAATATTCTGTCAACTGTCTCTTTGTTCAACTGTCATGAGGGATGGAGAGCAGAGATTCAAGTCCACTTTTCCAGCCTGTTCATTATTTCATACAATTTTCCCTAATTCTTTTTGCATTTGCCCCTGTTCTGAACTATTTTCTTCATGTGGGAATTGCCAAAGATTTCTTTATTGAATTCTTAAGTTAACAATGTCCTGCCTCAGCTGGGGTAGGCAGCACCACACAAGGCACTCCAGAGGCTGCATCTTTAGCTCAGTTCATAGATGTAAAAGGGTTTGTACATTAATATTTATGGAAATTCTTCTGCATTCAGCTTTCAGGGCTTTGCTTTTTGGGTTGTTTGTTTACAATGGTTTGAATGAAGAACTGAGGACTTAATTGAATGTTGCATCACAGCTTGAAGGGCTGTTGACCAAGGCAAAGCTAAAGCAGTGGGCAGGATGCTGGCAGCTCTTCTTGTACTGCCTTTGCCATGTGACCCTGTCTCTGATTCCTTCATGGTTGTAACTATCTGAGAGCCCACAGCCCCTGCTCCTTTTGCATGTCCCAGAGCTGCTCTTTGCACAGAGAGGGGAGGGCTTTCCTGCCTGACAGGAAAGAGCCTGCTGGAAGTTTTCACACGTGATGTGATTGTAGGTGATGATGCAGTTTGACAATCATGCCCATCAAGCTGAAACCTAAGAAAAAATGTTCCAGTCCCAAGTGAGACAGACCAGATAAACACTAGGAAGAGTCCATAAGGCTTTCGAGTGACAGATGAACATCTTAGTCCAGTTTCTGGTGAACAAATATGAAAGAGCCTTGCAGCAGTGCTTTCACTAGGAAGAAGGGTTCACCCCTGTGCTGTTTACCCAACCAGTGCTCTCCAGGATGATGCAGGCTAGAAGGAAAAAAAAGGTGGAAAATATGATGAAGATCAGAGTATGTGGAACAAATGAATGAGAGTTTTGAATAAGAAAGAGCTTTGAGAATGCAGTAGATGTTGTAGGGTGTGTGGAGGGAGTTGCAACACAGATAGAGTAGGCCCTTTAATAAAGTAGAAAAAGGATAAAATCAATGATGGCTGAGTTACAAATAACACAGCTGAGCTACTGAACTCTTTTCAAACTAGACCTCCACAGAAGAGCACAAAAAACTTGGACAAACAATTAGGAAGCAATAAAGACCTTGTCAATAGAGCTGTTGATAAGGACAGATAAAATGGATACTTAAATTGAATACAGAAGAATTCCTTTTCACTGATCAGTCCTCCAAGTGTTCATCCAGCTCTCTGGATCAAACCTTCCCTTCAGAAGCCAGTTCCCATTTGTGTTGATATGTTTGCTTCTTGCTTAGACAGCTCAGAAAGGCTTTTGGTCATGAGGATTAGATAAAAGTTATTTCTCTGATTTTCCTTCATGTTTTCAAAGGTGGAAAAGAAACCCTTGTACTCTGTGGGGTCAATAAATCTCTGTGCCAGCTTAATGAAGAGTTAGCTCAAGCCATTTATAATTTCACTTATCTATCTTGGCATTAAAATGCCCAACAGAACTCACCTGATTCTCCCAAGATACAGATTCCTGTTCTACACATATGCCTGATTTGGAAAGTTTACAGTTTCATGAGTCTCATGTGGTAAGAATTCAATCTTAATAATCATCACCCATTGAAGTCAAGGGGAGGGATTCCACTGAAGGTAACGGCAGGTATTTTAGCCTCTGCAGAATCAGCTTCTAACATAAATATTTATAACAGGGTTCACCCTTTATGGGCACACAGAGCATTTAGATGAACAACAGTCTGGCACTCTGAAGGAGATATGGTTTATTGACATTGCTAAAAAGTGAAATATCACTTTTTAGTTGAAGAGAAATAGGAAAACTATATTTTCTGTCTGGATGAGTTGTAACTGTTTGACTTCTGATTTTAAACTGTGAGATCAAAATTAGGTCCCATGAGCAGCACTACTCTTAAGAGGAGGAAATAAGAAAGACTGGCAATTGCTTCTGATTCTGCCCAATTTCTGTTCCAACTACTTGACACTTAGCTCTCTCCTTGCCTCGTACATGACTATAGGCAAACAACATCCCATCAGATACGTAGGTGTGCAAAGCAGCACGTGCTTACTCAGGAGGTGAGTCTAAATCAATGTGAGGTCAGGGGTAAGATCCTTCTAAAAATGAACATGGGAGTATTTATTTAGGTTTCTATGAGACATGTAAGTTACACCTTGCAAGGAATTCTCCAAAGCATGATGGGTATTGACAGAGATGGAAAATTGCCAGGCAGACAACAAAGGCAGGGTAAGAAAATCAGTGGCACAGCAAGGAGGTTTGAAAACACTGTCCAGCAGAATGCCAAAAAGGATCAATATTAGCACCATTTTTACTTCACATCAATCTTAATGACTCAGGGGAAGGCATAAATAAGGTGTTAATTCCAGCTGCTGATTACACTCCAGGGGAGTGATTGCAAACACTGTAGGCAATGAAATAGTCTAAATGTACTGAAGTGGTCAGAAGTATGGGTTAATGAAAAGCTGAAAGCCTCCATGTTCCCACTGGATTTCCAAAGCTGTTTTTTCTTTCACTTATGCTGTTGTGAATCACTAAAGAAGTGAATTGAGCTGTGCTCTGTAAAACAGACTTGCTACATGAACATGTTGAAATTCCACACGATCACTGAGTTAGTTATTGTTAACTTCTGGACTGGGGAATGAAGACAATGCACTATATCTAGGGTCAGATAATCCAAATCAGAGGAAAAAGACCAGATTCCAGCTTCTGCCTGGTCAGTTTCTGCTACACAATTATGCTAAAGTGAAGGTGAGCCCAGGCAGTGAGCTGGGGGATAGTTTTGAAGAATGAATCATAAGCAATGATGCAAAAATTATAAAACCAGAGCACCCAGTCCCTCCTTCTTCTCTTACAGTAGATGTAGACCATACCATAATCTGATTTCCACCTATAAAAATCTTTCTTAAACTTGGTATTAAATATTTCATTGTTTATTAATGGCAAGAAAAAACAGTGCCTGTGATTTGTTGGCAATATTTATCTACTTTGTTCCTACACAGCATATCTGAGAGATATTTCACAGTCTTCTTTATAATGGTGATGCTAGAGATATAAACTGTGTTAATAGAAAAAAATGCATAATGGCAATACAAAAAAGGGCTGATTATTAATAAAACACTGTCAGATTAACTAACAGTAAAGTAAAGCCTATCTAGTAAGTGCTTGAGAGATAATTCTTCACTCCAAAGTGGTATTTTAGAGTTATGCACTAATAAAAAATGGCTTTAAACTTTCTAGGAGATTAAAAGTGAATAGTTTTTAAAAATTGCTGGTAAAAAATCAAGTTAAAAGTAAGTACTAAATAATAGAGAGCAGTGTTGAAATCACATTATGGGCAGATCACGTTTCAAAGAAAGAGTGCTTTTTATGTTTTCAAGTGGCAAATAGCATCTGATATTGCAGTGTTTTCCTCATTGGTTAAGCACTTTTCCAACTCTGTGCTGGTAATTTTATGTGCCAGTTAGGATCTGGTCTATGGTCAAATGAAGGCAGTGGGGTTTTTCTCAGGTTTTCACAGGGCTGTGAATTGATGTCAGGCACAGCAAAATATGGTCTGGGTGCATTTGGGTGACCATGAAGTCTATAGCAACTACTGTCTCAGCAGAATACAAGACCAAGGAGATGATTTAGTTACAAATGGACTCCTGGTCAAGCTGCCCTTCTTTCTTCACAAGAAACAACCCAGGACACCTTAGTATGATGTAGCAAAGGGTGTCAGGTAGAAGAAATCCTAAGTGGGATGTTAAAAATGATGGCTGGGAAGATGCAGAGGGGAGGAGAAATCTGAGTCCCCACAGTTCAGAATGTGGATGTCCCAAATCAGACACTTCAATCTCATATTAATATTGTGAAGCATTCATGTGAAGAAATACTGAATATGCCTGTGAATTCAGTGGTGTATCTGCACAGATAACTACAGCTGTGCTCTACTGGAAAATTGCAGTTATACATACATTGTCCCTGAGTGAAATAACAAAGAGACAACCCATGTAGGAATCTGGGCAGTGAAAAATGCAAAGCACAGTCGTGTTCTGGTCTGCACTAGAAATTACAGTAATACAAATAATAATAGTAAAGAGAATAATTTGAGAGCCAAAGGGTAGGGACAGTTGGAATAACTATAATAAATCATTCTGGGTTGTAAGTGAATGTAGAAAACCTGAAGATGATCATAGGCAAACACCTTACATGGGAACATTTCTATTATGTGGAAGAGAAACATAGATCTGGCAGTTGATACCAGTGAAAGTAGAGGATGTAAAACTGGAAGCAGTTGCCTTGCTATGGCAAGAGAATGACCAGAGGAGTACTGATCTAGGACAAAAGAGAAGGAAACTTACCTTTTTCAAATTCTCACCCATGACTATTTTGTAAGTCTACTGCAAAATTTGGAACAGTTTTCTTAGTACCAGCAGTAAAGCTGGTGGACAATTTTCTGACAAAAGCTGTCAGAGCTCCTGACTGGGACATGACCCACTCTTTGGTTATATCATGCTAAAGGAGACCATTTGAGCATCCAGCCCAGTATGTCTGAAAGGTCAGTTGTAGGGCTTTGTTGCAACTGGTATCTGCTGAAGAAAGCAGGATGGGTCTTGAAGCTTTTGCATTATCTAGAGGTACCAGACAGTTGGATGAATGCTCTAAATTGAGCTGAGGCTCAGTACCTGAGAACCATCCAGCTTAGCCTTGAGCACAATCACAGCTTTTGTGATTGTAAAAGGCCATGCTGAGGTGCCATTAACCACCTGAGCTCAGGAGCAGTAGGTAGGCTGCTAGTGGGTTTTACAGACTTCTCCTACCAAAAGTGCAATCTCTTTTCTTTAAAAAAATGCACATCACACATTTACATGTCCTATGTTTAGTTCTCTTCTTTCCCTCTCAAACCATGGTCCTTTCACTTCACAAGCACTAGACACTACAGTAAGGGACATATCCTGTTCTTTGCCCGAGACAGGGGAGGAGAGTCTCCTCTTGGCAGTTCTGGAAAAAAAAATGTTGTATATGACCTGTTTCGGGAACTTGTTTTGCTACCCCAAGGTACTCACTGTTTCTCAGGCACAGTCCCAGAAGATTCAACAGCACTAGACTGAAAGATGGAGTTAGAGGAAAAATAAAACAGCTGGGCAGATAAAAAATGATGGGAGTGGAGAGAATAGTCTCTGTTTTGCCTAGTATTCAGTATTTCTTGTTGCTGGAGTTCCAGCAAGCAAGTATTAATAATAAATAAAAAGAATTGTGAAGGTTATCAACACTGACCCTTTCCTCTTTCAAGTAGATCTCAAGTTCTTTTTATTGATTATACACAAACTTTATCACATACAGACCAGTTCTGTGCTGTCTTTCAAGGAAGATGGTAACTTGAGTAACCCAGGCCAGAAACTACTCGTTTTCTCCCACCCTCCACTCTCATTTCCAAGAAATAAAAAGCTTTTGGGGTTCTGGGGAAAGTGGCACCAAAAAAGCACGATTTTGTCTTTTCAATTTGCTGGTTGACCACTGTGTTTTTGATATCATTTTAACACGAGAGACATCATGTTGAGCAGCATTTTATAGTGCTATTCCTGCAACAAACATGAGCCCATCATCTTTGTGTCTGGTTCAGGGTCCTGTCCATGAGACTGCACCTACAGAACTAATGGTGAGGAACCAGACTATGTGTAAAGAGCTGTTAAAGAGAACGCAAGTATCATTTATTGCATATCCTACTTTATTCTCCACCACATGAAGTCACTACTGCTGTCCTCTTCTGTAGAAATTTAAATTAGCCAGGTTCTCAAATGAAAGGGTGTTGAAGGCCAAAACCAACTCCTAAAGTGATAGAAAAATGCTGTGAGCTATTCTGTTTCCCTCCTTCTCTGGCTTTAATTTCAAAGTCCAAGAGGATGGCATGAAGGCAACTGCCTACTTCAATTGTAGTGCCAGACTGAGGACTTATAAGCAAGCCTTTCAGAGTCATCTAGATTCTTCCCCTGAAGAGAAAGGGAAAGGCAAGTTGATAGTTTTTGAATGCTGTGTAGTAAACTGCATCTTATTTCTCAAGTCATGAATTTTGAAAATGAACTTGCTAAGTATCCAAAAGGAAAAAAATGCTAAGATTTGATTATTTTATAACCTTGCCAACTAGATACTTGCAGATACATGTGTGTGTGAGAGAAGAAATAACAGATTACAGCATCACATGCCCCAGATATTTGCAGTTGCTTCTCTTATCAAGTCTTTGATACCTGGTACAGCAAGTTCTCTCCTACAGCCATAACCTCTCCTATATTTATGTCACCTCACACACTGATGCTGGGAGAGAGAAAAAAACCTCAAATTGCTTCCATCCAGGTTTCTGGTACCCTCAAGCTGGGTGGTATGTCTTTATCTGAGGCATGAAGCAGTACCTGTGTCACATATTGTAACATTGGGGCTATTGTTGAGATGAAATACCATGGCCTGCTCTGAATGCTTCACCAACAAGAACCTATTGCTTAGCTAACACAGATCCTGTAGCATCAGAAGGAGAGATGCTGGTGCAACACAGCACAGCCCTGAAATGTGTTAGGAGAAATCCAATATTACAGAATTTATATCTGCAAAGTTCATCTTGTATTCTTCCCCCTTAGATGCTTTCCTATATTTCAGGCCTGTTGAATCGATGGAACCAAGGGGCAGTTTGTCGTAGCACCCTGTAGGATGATATTAAATTCTTGCTTTATTGCTAATATCAGCAACTTTTTTAGACTGAGACAAGAAAGAAAGACAGAAGGCGAGAAAGGAAGTGTGGGAGAGAGATGGAAGCTACAAGATGTATTGCTTATGTTGCTGAAGTCTTAACTAGGGAAAAAAGGCAAAGTCCAGTTCCATAAAGCTTAAAAGCAGTCCTCCAACAGTGAGACTGGTAGCAAAAAGAAATGTTTATTGTGCTTTAACAATGTGATGCCCTGTGTGACTCACAGAGGCCCTCTGAGTGATTTGAGTCCTGTGTTGCCACTCTCACAGTATCCCACCACTGAAATCTCTTGTGGAGCACAACATCTAGTCCATTCACTTGTTATCAGAACATTTTGGGTTCTGATGTGTCTATGCTGTGCATAGATGCTATTTCTAGACTTCATGGACAACCTGCAAACTCCTTAGAGCCACAGTTCTCACAGCACACTGATAAAAGAGGGAGACATGACCTCAGGACAGTTTCACTGAAAATCAGGGAGATTGCTACTGTGGTAAAGGATGCTCTTGGCTACCGTGGACAGAGGAACTAGGGATTGTGCTGCCCACGACCCCTTTTAAACCACTATCCTAAGTTCTGGTAAAGAGCTGGCCCAGTACCAGTGAAACTCTGTCCCTAAGCACTTCAGGATTTTCTGTTTTCTCTCTGCCCAGGGCTTAATGGTATTTCCCTGTTCTGAAGCAGTTACAAGAGCAAGGATTAAATGTGAGCATTCCAGGTAGTGCAGGAGCAAAACTCCTACCCAAAGCTACAATTTCTCAGTAGCTCTGCCTCAGACCAGGGACCAGCTCACCACAACCAACTCACTTACAGTCTGCTTTGAAAACAACCTGTTATTGATTTGTCCTGCAGAATTATAATCATAAGCTGTAAAAACAAGTTAGCAATTAACGCCTGGAGTTAATTTATCGCTGGTGTAAGCAGGAGTGACTCCTAAATCACACTGAATGTCTCCCATTTCCATCTGTGATGAATCTGGCCCACCAAGCGAGCGTGACTAACTTCTGGGAGCTCTGTGATCTCATTCATTCGCAACAGCTAGGTGGTTATTATGCAGTACGTCTCTGCTCTGCTTTCATGGCAGTTGCATGGCAATTAGAGTAATTTTGTGTAAAAGGCTTCCTCAGAGATGGCATCAAGGCACGGGCTGGATGCAATGGACACAAACTTTTCTGGATATAGAACTAATATTAAGCATGATGACAAAACCCAAAGCTTCACTGGGTTTTTTTAATTGCTCTTGGAGCCCTAAGAAATATTTTTTCCCCTGGTTAGAACCACAATAATATTTCATTCCCACTGCTTACCCTAAAAAATGGATTTCCTTTCCCTTCTCAGTTGGTGATTTGTTTTGCATTAATGCCTTTCATAACTCATACGTTTCACCATTAAAAATTAATGCTTGGTGCTGACATAAACAAATGAAATTTGTATTATTAATGTTTTACATAGGTAAGACTTTGTAATAACAGATTCATCATAAAAGACTGCTTTAATTAAAAGACTTGCTCATTCTCTGAACTGATTTCAGACATAATTTTGGGCATTGGGAAGAAAGTCTTGTACAACTGCCTGGAGAGGAGTGATCAATAAGACCTCACAAGGCATTTTTATGTTTGCACCTGTATTCAGACAAGGGATCTGCTGTCTAGGTTATAGTCAATAAGAATAGCAAGTGGGAAAGGCACCAGTGATGGCTTCTGCCTTGGTGCAGCTTCAGGCCTCTACACTCATTATAGTACCTTGCTACAGTTCAGCTAGATGTCAGGTGTTGTTTTGCTGCATGGGAGTACATTGGAGGTGAATAAAACACCTAAGTGGTGGGACTGTGCTAAGGGTTTGGCCTCAAGTCTTTGAACTCTTGTCCATTTGTCTGGAAAACTATATGGCTCTCAGGATAAGTCTCACAAGTTTGGAGGGTGAGCTCCAGGCTGGCCTTTGGGAGTACAGATCTAACTTTGCAGAGGTGAGGGTGAACTGATTATCACTGCTCTTAGGGTATAGTACAAAGCTTCTGAGACCCTCCACAGCTCAAACTCCACTGCTTCAGTACTGAACCAGAGAGCAGGATATAGAAGGAGAAGCAATAAGTTTAGTTATAACCTGCCTCAGTTTAGATTCATCTAACAATATTGTATATATAAGATTCATATGAATTAGAATGTCAAGTAAACTTTTATTTGAGACATTCTCCTTAAAAATTTGCTTCTGGTTCTAAGGGTAATCTGTTAACTGTCCAAGAGGAACAAACCTTGCAAGTAAGCTGTGAGGCTACAGGTGATGGCTCCATAACATGGCTGTATGATATATTCCTAGGCAAATGAAGTTCTGATGGAGAATAACTCAGTGTAAATCCCATTACAAAGCAGCAGTAATTGTACCACCAGACAGGCCTACAGTCCTAAAAAATTAATAAAAAGAAACTCAAACATGTTAAAGCATGGAGAAGGACAGGTGTGAAAGAGAATGAAAATAGGAACTCACTTTAGAGCAGACCTGGGAGCAGTGGCACAAAGTGTGCTAATGACAGGGAACAGGGTGACAGAAAAACATCAAGGGGGGGAGTTTCTAAAGCCCAATGCACTTGCCTTACTCTTCCCCTGTTGAAATCAATGGAATTGTGCAGTTCAGCTTTTCTGTAGCTGTGAGTTCAAGGGGAGCTGAATTAAACCAGGGCGCTTTCAAGTCACCCACCCTCCATATCTGTAAAGAACAATTGGAAGAGTGAAGAGCTAAGAATTGAAACTGTTGTAAAAAAGCCGGCCCTAGAAAATGGTTCTGGGAAGCCAGGAGTGCTAAAAAGAATAAGAGAAAGATGATAAGAAGAGACTATCTGTATTGGACATCAGGAGCTTATAAAAGGCTGCGGGATGTAAAATGGCATCACTCTGGAAAGGACACGAAAGTGATGAAGTGAAAAGCAGGGCTATATGATATGCTCATTAGTGGGCAAGATGACTTAGGCTGTTTGGTTACCTATAAGCAGATGATAAAACTCTGCCTCCACCCTCTACGTCTCCCACTGTGACCAGTGCAGCCCCACACAAACCAGTGGAGATGGATCCAGGCGAAAAATGGTATTACAGAATGGAAAAGGAGATTTGTGAGTCTAACATGGGCTGGGAACACAAGATGTGTACAGACCAGAGGTGTGTGCCCTCTGATGTATGTACACTGTAGAGATTTTTATGTTGCAAGGGGAAACTTCCACTAAAAGAAGGTTAAATGTACTTTTTGCACCTTTTACAAGTGTGTGTTGCAGCTCTGCAGCTGCGTGTCTAGCATGTGATTGCAGCCATTTCTGCAGTCTTTGTGCTGCTGAACCTATTTAATTAGACAGAATTGAATTGATTCTGCTAAGTAGTTATTACCAAGACTGCTTTCTGTGCACGGATACATTGTTCAGCAACCCACAGGAGTGCTATGCTGGACATGGGAACACTGTGCCTTCAGTTGTACCTCAGCCAGCTCCATAAAGCAGTGGCAAAATGAGACAGAGATTTGGGGCACTAATCTTAAGTCGAAAGTTAAAAATAAAGAGGCATATTTGCCCAGCTCACTGATCATGGAAAAAGAATGTGGTTCACTCTGCCCAAGGTGGATAAGGAAAGCTGGTATTGCCTGGCATGGCTTCTCTCAGATTTCAGGAGCCTGAACACAAGTTCTCCAAAGGACATTGGAACAGGAGGAGACACAGTGCCCCCCATGAGGAATCCAGGCTGCCCTGCTAACGAGAGCCACTAGACAAGAACGGGGGTCGAATGGCATGCTGTGAGCAGCCGCAGCTTCATTTATTTGATAGGGCTGTGCCAAGGCAGAGAGAATGATCATTTTCCTAACTTTGCATCAATAATTAATCAAAACTGGTTTTACATAAGCCAGAACATAAAATTATTAGCTCCTGGAGGTTCTTCCAGCAGTTACAGCAAGACCTCTGTCAGCAGCTTCGGAATTGATGTGCTTTAAAAGGAGAGGAACATTGATAAATACTCATTTCTTACCCCTGCTGTTGCTCACTCAATCAGCTTTCACCTTTCATTCTCTTTTTCTCTTGTGTTTGGAGAGGAAGCAAGCAGGATTTTACCTAGAATGGAGAGGAAAGGAAAATTTTGCTCTTGACAAACACGAGAAAAACTGGTTTGCAAAATAAAACAACAACCTGAGCCCTTCCTCAGATATGGGTGTGTTCCTGGATTTGGAATTAAATTGTAAGATCTCTGGGGCACAGTTTGGCCTTTCTATTCTCTTTTGTTAAGATGTTTAATGTGGCAGGGTGTTGATCCTTAGTTATTTCTCTGAGGTGCTTTTGTGGTAAAAATAAAACAATAAATAGAGCATTATCTTTGCATTTGGCTAGTCTGATGACTGGTACAGCATGTGCTGAAATGGAGGGTTCATGTAATGAACTGACAAACTTCTGGTCCTCAGAAAAATTCTTCATTGCTTAGGCTGGTGGCTTTTATGGTCTTGATTGAACTTTCTTGGAGGAACATCCTTGATACCTATTCCTCTTCTTTGGGTTTGCAGTGGGCAGTTCAGAGGAGAAAATTAAAACTGTGCAATCCACTATTGTCAGAAAGGGATTCCCTTTGTCTGTCCCCTCTCTGTTTGCTATGGATGGTCCCACTGTCCTTAGATTAAGTCCAGCTTTGTGCAGACATCTGAGACTTGCCTTCTGTCCCTGCATGTGAACTTCTCAACCTTGTCATACATTTTAGTCTCTGAATGTCTCTCCTATGGAGAAAGTCTTGGGTTTCTCAGGAGTTTTCTAGAAAGTTTTAATGATTCCAGGACAGATTCTTCAGCAATGAAATTCAGCATTGTTCCTCTGACTTCAGAGAAGGGATAGTAGTTTCCACCATATTCATTCTATGATTCTATTGGCCCATCCATCTCAGAGTCTCTACAGCGTTCATCCTTTCTTATCAAGAGTCCCTAGGGTGTAGGAGAGTTCAGCTTCATAGCTGATGCAAACAGCTGCTCAGCACATTGCTGTAAATCATATTCATTAAAATTTTTCTTTCTTTCATTTATTACTTCCAAACTCAGCAACACATGGATCTAGTGTGCAACTGTCAGAGTATACCTAAAGAGCTTAAACTTCCAGTGAAGTGAATGGTAATAAGGTAATCAAGTCCTTTAAAAGATTTCTTCCTACTGGTGAATCTTTCAGGATTCACTCCACAGGATGATAAATATTTTAGACTTTGGACTGTTGGAAAACTGTCTCTTCACTGTTCGTACTGTGAAGTCAGTCAGCTAAGGCACTACCTAATTCTTCTTTCTCACAGTGAAACAATGGGAGAGGTGAATAATGAATAAAAATACGAATCTGCAGAATTTCAAAACCAGAAGAAAATAAAACTCTGGAGGTTTGTAGGACTCACCTCAAGCAGCTGATGCTTGTACAGGGACCTAAAACAAGGATGAAACCCAGCCGTGCAAAACACAGCAAACAAATCCAGGTTTCCTTAGATGTGAAAATATGCATGGGGAAAGAAACAATGCTGTTGATATGTATACCATTTCTCCTTGATTGCTGATCTGTTTCCTCACAGTCCTCCCAACAGAACTGCATGGTATTTCTCCTTTTAGCTTCCAGAATAGTAACTGGAGTAAAAATAAATAAGTAATCCTGATGACAACATGTCATTTATTTCACTGAAAACTTGAGATAGTAGTCCCAAGATTAATCTGAATGTTTGCCAGTCTCTTTCTCAGCTAGATGGGAAACAGGACCTATCACCAGGGTTCCTTTCATTTTCCTGCTTTTTGCTCTTTTAACGACCACGTTCCTATTTTTTCCCTTGCCTGTGGTAGAAAACTTTCTTTCCGATAAATCTCTTTTGTTCCTCCTGAGGCTCTCCGGCAGTCTGTCAGGAGCCCAGCAAGGAATAGTTCATTTCTGTCAAGAGCTACATATTAAGCATTAAATGTCTTCTAAAAAGCGATCCTAATGACAGAAAAACACAGGGTCACACTTGTTTGAAGAAGAATTTACTCCCTTTCGTGGCAGAGTGAGAAGAACTGCCTGGAACTAGGAGCTCAGTGTGGAATAAAGGCCTTGTGACCCATTTGCCTTGAGGTGCTGGCACGATACGATCGAGTGTTGTTGGAATGAGACTGCATTATGGGGTAGCTGAAGGGAACTGAGATGCTTTTGTAACCACCTGAGCAGCACCATCACTCAGAGCCAAATATCTCCTGCCACTCCTGAAACACATACCACTCACACACAGTGGCATGGAAAAGAGCGTATGACATGGGATGGCATCAGTCTTCTTTTCTATCTCTGCTACACACTTAAGCTAAAAGAGAGTCCAAACTGCCTGTTAAGGAACCTCTAAAGTACATAGAGATACCACAGATATCCGAAGTAGACTAAGGAAGTAGTCTGTATTCTGAGGGTTCACTCGTACACTGAGCCAACGGAAGAGGGACTGCAACTGGTGTTGGGTGCTGAGGGAGCTTTAAGCATCATTCCCAGACTTTCCTCCATCTTCTGTTCCAACATCCTTACAAAGCTGATAGCAAAGATGCTGAAGATAAGAGAGAGACATGGTCATAGGATGGCATTTCCTTCTTTCTGACACTGTGTTTTTTGTCACTATTACTATAAAACAGCCTGGCTTCAGGCAGCATTTAGCATCTTAACTAAAAGATCATCTGTCTTTCCTGTATTACTGATGGGTGACATCTGTACATGATACTAATAAACAAAATGTTGCAGAGCTGTCAAGTACTGCAATGTTACTGGTGAAGTTTAGGAGACTGAGCAGGCTCATGGAGCTCTTTCTGCCCCACTAATCTTCTTGCTAAAGATGATCTCATCTGACCTGCTGACATGCCTGCAAGTCATTTCACCCTGTAGGTGTGTGGTGCTGCAGCCTTGCTTGATTTTATTAGAAGAAAAAGTGATACTACTAAATGGAGGAGGTGACTGTGCTCCCACTGCTCATCTCTTCCCTTTGTAGACGTAAGGCTTGATAGAGATCACTGCCCTTCCTTGATTGGAGCAGAGTCACTGGGGGTGACATGACACTACCTAGTTTCCCAAAAGCCCTAGTCCCAACTCTCCCCTAATATTTCTGATATCATTCAGACTGGTGAGATTTCCACATCACTCCTCTGCATTTAACATGATGTTTTTTGCACAGCCAGGAGGGTAAGTATTAGCATCCTCATGAGAATGACCATTGTGTCCATTCATTTATGGAGAAGATCCTGAGTAATTACCTCAGTCTTGCTAATCACAATTGTAATAAAAATAGAACCACAATGAAAAGAAGCATAGTGCCAGATCACACAAGAGAGACCTCACTGCACTGGGAGTTGTTGTAAGGGAATGCATTCCCTATCTGTTCCTGATGGATAACACCAGCCCACCAGAGAGCAAGAATATCATTTCTGCCCTTCCTATGTCCTCTACGATGGCAGGGAAGAGTAAGTGGGTATTTGCTGCTGGAATCATCTACAGGCTCCAAAGTCTAGAAGCATTTTCAGTGCTGGAAGCATGAGGCAGAGGATGTATCTCTTTCTTATATCTTCCTTCTTTATCTATGTTTCTCACCATCAGTATCTCAAATTCTGCAAATGCATCAGAAAAGAAAAATCAATGTAAACTAGACAAGAGACTTTCCAGGCTGTAAAGCAGAGATGGCATTAGGTGTCCATTAATCCCATGGCTGCATTAAGACCCTGAAGCAATGGAAATGGAAAGTGGATGAACCGAGGAGGGGAGGGGGAGAATGCCATGGGACAGAAAATCAGCAAAGCCTCTTATAGTTGAGATCCTTCCTCCCTCCCTCCCTCCCTCCCTCCCTCCCTCCCTCCCTTCCTTCCTTCCTTCCTTCCTTCCTTCCTTCCTTCCTTCCTTCCTTCCTTCCTTCCTTCCTTCCTTCCTTCCTTCCTTCGCTGCCTCCCTCCCTGTGATGGGAGAGAAGACAGCAATTCTCATCTGTCTCAGGGTAACTAAGTCCTTTGTAAAACATCTCCTGAGAGTACTAATGATGATCCTTATTCTAAGCTTCAGTTTCTCTTACATATCAAACTTCATATTGACTCCTGATGCAGCCCTGCAGCTTGGCACTCCAATACCCACTCCCTCCTTGCTACCCCGCCCCCACCAAAGAGAAGGATTAGACTTAATTCTGTGAAATTCTGCATGAATCTGCAAACATCTTCCCCTCCATGCCAAGTGGAAAACCACCAAGCCTGTGGCTTTTGGTACTTGTCCATTTTGATATGCTCCAGCCACATCTCAGTTTATAATTTCTAATAATTTCCAGTGTTAGTGAGGCTGAAAAAGCCATTGAATGTTTTCAGGACTGAAACTGAGCCATCAATTATGAAAATGCTTCTTCTGCTCAGTTTCCCACTGAGCCATTATCTAATAAAAATCACCAGGAAAACACCTCTCTCACCAGAGGAGGAAACAGTTAACAAACAAGAGCTGCTACTGGACTGCCCTAAAAACAGAAGTGCTGGGCTGGATATGGACACCCACAAATTCAGAGTGATCACTGGCCCCAACAGCATGCAAAGAAAATTGCAGACTCAAACAGTCTCAGTTGGCATAATTTTCCAGGCAAACTCGTCCCCTTTCCTTGAAATACTAGAATTACTTTATGATACAAAAGCTCTTTGAAATAAATAGCCTTTTCTTCCCCCCATAAATCTCCCCTATCATTCCCCCTCTGCCCAGCACACATTGGGGAGAAAAGCTTATTTGCATGTAAGGCTTGGTCATTAGGTTCCTCTTATTATAAGCCAAGAAAAAAGTAACTATTGAGAAGAAGAAGAACAGAAGGAGCAAGGAGGGGGACAGAAGAAGTGCAGACACAGTAAATTACTGTGTGAATTAAATCTCCAGCTGTCTGGAAATGGGGCTGTTTGAAAACTCCCTTTGATTTTTGCAGTGTAAGGTGGGGAGGCTGCCATTCTTCTATTTTATGTTTGCTGATCCTTTGTTGTTCCTTTATGATCTTTTTCACCTTACGATGTGTGATTTAGAGTCATTTCAGGAATACAGAAAACTGCAAAGTGGGCACGCTTGGGAGGGAACAGAAATGACCAAGGTTCAAGGTTGAAACCAAAGTATGTACATGAGCTTCCTTGCTGGGTGTGTAAAGACTGACCTCCAATCTGAGTGAGTACATGCAAACAATTAGGGCTGCCTTTTGAATATTTTCCTGTTACACTGGTGTCAGAACAGTAGGTTGTTTAAAGTCACAAATTCACTGGAGATTGATACAGAGTTTTGACCGGACTAACACAGCCAGCCAGCAGCAAGACAGAGAAATAAATCCAGTCATTCCATTTCTCAGTTTTCTAGTTTAACTTTAAAATGAAGAAAAAGAATTGGGTTGAAAGAGGTCAGTTGCTAGATGGCCAGCTATTCTCTAGCTCACTGTAATATTTCTAAAGAAGGATGTAATAGGGAAGAAAGGGAAGAAAAATGATTAGCAAAATAAACAGAGAGACAGAACAAAACACAGGATGGGAGGACTGCTGATACCAGTGGAGATAACTGTTAGAAAAGGAAGCTACTGGAAAGAACAGTTAATTAAAACAAGCAAAATAAGATTTCTAAAGAATACTACAACCCTACAATGTTACCTGGGAAATGTGGTATTGTATGACTTATCGTACCCTGTGTCTTACCTGCCCTTCCCTTACTGTTGCCTCTAGAACTGTGTCCAGAAAGGAGCTGAGCTCACTGTGGGTCTGGAGAGATTATGGCTAAATTCAGTCTCTGCTCCTCTCTCCTTCTCATAGAAAAGCTATATATCTACTTCCTAAGTAAAAACTGGGGATTCACAAGGTAACTGTGGGAGAAGGGGTGCTTCAGATTGTTTCCCCAGGCATCTGGACTACTCTGTCTGTGAAAAATGAAATGGACTTTGGGGGTGTTTGTCGGTAGGGCTTTATTAAAATTGACTCCAGGTGATACTGCATTTCCCCTATGTCAAGCCATTTGCCTTTCTACTGTGCAGAGGAAAGTAACTGAATTCAGATCTGGTGTGAAACACAACTGATTGCAGTGACATTGCAGCCACTTATCTGTAGCTCTGAGTTTGGTCCAGGTTTTCAGTTTACAAAGCTGTCATAGAATCATAGAATCATAGAATGGTAGGGGTTGGAAGGGACCTTTAGAGATCATCTAGTCCAACCCCCCTGCAGAGGCAGGTTTACCTAGATCTGTAATGGCTCTTTATCCACCATAAATTCCTGACTGAGCTCATTGCATTCTCTGGGCAAGCTTTTCACTCTCTGTAGAGGCACTTCGGCTCTTCTCCATCCCTATGCTGCTGCCAGTCTGGGGCACCACCGACTGATGTTGGCTGTCTGTAATGCAATGTTTGGCATTCACCAAATCGTTAAACCTCTTTTCTTATGCAGAGAGAAAATGCCAATTACCAGAGGCTCCTAGTGAATTCTGTTGATGACAGGAATCACTTACTGTTTGTCACTCTTTTTCCTCTATCTGATGGTTTATTGGAAAAGGGCTCATTTTATGTATGCACCAACATACCTCTTCATTGGTATTCCTTTGGTGGATCCTCTTCTGCTCCCATCTTAATAATCATCTCTTCTTCTTATCTAAGAGGGCTTTATATGGGAAGAATGAGGGGCAGTAAGGGGTGAGGGACAGCAACGTGAGAAACACAAGGTTATCAGAGCTCCTTTTCTGCAGAGATGTGCATGGAGTTAGCAGGATAATGCTCATCAAATAATTTATCCATTGGATGCTGTGATATTTCAACCCTTATTTGTATCAGGTGAATAACTTGCAAACAGCTTTTGTGACTCATCAGTTTCATGTTTTGTGAATTTTTTCTAAATAAAATATTTGGGGGTAAAGGACACAATTTTATGCATTAGTAAAACAATGAAAAAGCCCCCAAACCTCTAAATGCACTGTGCTACGTTTTCTGCTTTCTATTTTTTCATTTGTTCAGTCCAATGCCCACTAAGCTCTGATACCACAATCCAGTGATGCCTGGTGCTCCCCAAACACCAAGTGAGACATTTTTCCTGCTTTGAAGACCTTGAAGGCCTTTAGGCCTAAAATTTCAAAGGACCAGACATCCATATCCCACAGAGCGCAGTTCTTAACCTCCTTAGTATGCTTTGAAAACCTGTAAGAGAAAAGAACAAAATATGGGAGGCAAAAGAAAAACACCGAGAAAGGAAAGGACTTGCTTTGGGTTGGGATAAACCTTCTAGGTAGCATGTTGGGGAGAGAAGCAGCCCTATTTAATAGATTCATAGAATCATAGAATGGTAGGGGTTGCAAGGGACCTTTAGAGATCATCTAGTCCACCCCCCCTGCAGAAGCAGATTCACCTAGATCAGGTCACACAGGAACGTGTCCAACTTCAAGTGCTTTGAATGTGAATTTCTTTCTTACTAGGTTAGTTTGGTTCCTAAATTGAGTCTATGACCAGCCCTTTGCTCCTCTTGTACGTCTCAAGTTACTGTCTGAGGCTGCTCCCCATCCTTGGCTGTCCTTACCTCACCCTCTTCCCTCAGCAGCACAGCATGCCAGCTCACATTGATCCACATGGGCTCATGTTGAATTGTATAAATTTACAGCTATGTGGCATAATCCTGCATTTATGTCACCTTTGAATCTATCTCAGCAGCTAATGCCAGCTAGCGCTGTCCTACCTTTCACACAATCCCATCCTAATGAACAGAATTTAAGCAGAGGTGGATTGAATTAGAACTCAAAATAATTACTTCTCTGGGTGCTTTTGCTGCAAAGTGAAGAAGAAATGGGTAACCACAGCCTGAGTGCACTGGAATACCCAGCAAACCCTCCTTTCTCACCTATGTACCATGCAGTCTGTTTTGTGCTAGTTTCACTCCTGTTCATTAATTGTTCATTAAACCGAGTCAAAACTCTGAGAAAGGTTTGTGCCAATTCACCCTGGAGTAAAGAAAAAACAAACAGAAAATACATTAAGGGGAGCATCCAAGCTGCACATGCAAAGGCAGCAGACAAATGGGCCTCTCTTGCCAGAGCTGGGAGCAAAGAGAAGCAAGTTTCAGCCTGCACCACTCCATCGCTGCCTCACTGAAGGCCCTGCCTGGGAAGTGCAGGCACAGGGAGCTGGGCTGCAGGCCTCAGCTGCAGAACTGCTGTCGTGGAAGAGAAACCTGAAATATTACCCTTTTAAAAGAAAACACAGGCGGCAGATGTCATTTAAATGTAATCATAGAGCCAAGACTCTCTATTCATACAGCAGCCAGCAGCCGTGAGAGTCAGCAGTTTGCGAGCGTGCTGAACCCCGTGGAGCGGTGCAGAACGTCTGTGGTTATGACTGCTCTGATGGTGTCATCAGGTGCTTCCTAGGTATTAAAAAACATCTGGGCTTTGCTGTCTGGAGCTCACAGGCTAAAATAGGAAGAAGGAAGGCAACATTAAAGCCAGGTAGTAAGACATATTCCCAACTAATCACCCAGATCTGCAGAACACACTATGAATATTCATGCTCTTTTTGTTCCTGATGGTCCAAACTGGCAGTTTTTACCTTAAGCCTTGCTGTTTCTAGGTGTCACATTTCTTGGTGTTTCTTCTCAAGGAGAAGTGCCTGCTAAATATTTGTCTCTCTGCTTATACTGAAATCCAACAAAATAAAGTATAATTGCTGCACTTGGTGTGATCCAAGAAACCCTGCTCAGGTGTTTCTTTAGAATTTCAGACACATATGAGATGAATTCATGCCTGATGCATTGTTTGGCCGAATTCCTGCAAAGTTATGGCAGCAAGTTGTCTCCACTCTTCTCCTCACACACAACATTTTAATCTGAATCCTGTCCAGACAACAGAAGTCTGATTCTGCAATATTAATGACAAACAACTGCAGGACCTGTGGGTGATTTGCATTGCATCTTTTTTCTGGAATGAAGCAGTATCACCCTTCTTGGGATGTGAGTCTGTGCAACGCGCCTTTGCAAGTGATGGAGAAGCGTGCACTGGCATGCTGTCAATCTCATAAACAAAGGTGTTGTCAGGAAGCCTTATTTAGAAGTATTTCAAATTAACCTTGACAGAAGAATTAATAAGTAATAAGAGCTGAATGATTTGTAACGAAATCAATTACACTATAAATTTTAAAACAGCACGGCCTCAACTATTGCAGAGTGAGCAATACAGAGAAACTTCAGGTGGGCTGAAACTTATTTGGAGGATTTCTGATGTCCCCTCAGGGTCCCTGTGGCTTCTGAAGATGAAGGGAGGCATAGACTGAGAAGGGTGTTAGACAAAACTTGTGTGCCCCAGAATATTGTGCAGTGATCTTGTTGACACTCTGAATATTGCTTCTCTAGATGGGACCCCAGCAGTAACAGCTCAATTGTAAGTAAAGATGTTTTAAAGTTTCAAGGATTTAAGAATAATATCCATTACCAGAGTCTTTAGGACCTGGCCCCAGGATACCCATAGAACAGGAGAAAGAGGTTAAAAAGACTAAAAGAGAAATCAAAATGAGATTTGTCCTGCCTGACTCTGACTGTCTGCTCTGAGTTAGTCTTTTTGGCTCCTTCTCTAGCTGATGGAGAGAGAAAGAGGAAGATCTAAAGGCCAGGTAATCTCATGTGTCACAAATCCCTATTTAGCATGGAGCTAAAACTGTGGTAAACCTAGTAAAGCTTCCAGGAAAGCTCTTGTTAGTGCCTGCTCCCAGATTTTGGCGGTCCAGCTTCTGAGCTACTGGAGACCTGGGCATCCAGCAAAGGCAAGCCAAGCAAGCCCATTCCCCTTGGATCCTATTTCAAATACTGCTTGTCCTCAAGAGGTGAACACATCAGAGGCTGTGTTTGCATGGAGGATTTCAGCCCTATGGTTTTCACTCCAGAGAGAAAAGTGCACAGACATTCACCTATTGACAACATTAGAAGAAGTGGAACCTTCTCTCTGTGCCTCTGAGCAGTTTGCAGCCACTGAAAGATTGGGATAAGCTTATCTAGGCAATTGATCAAATAGATGGGAGTGTTGGTAACAGTTAGCTCATTTACTTTAATATCTGAGGAACACAAAGCCCTCCAAAAAGCAGGGGAAAACAGTCATCCAGACTAAGGTGGTGGATGACCTTACCACAAGTCCATAGTTAGGTGGAAATTGGTTTAAAAATTCAAATGGCTGTTCACATAAAATGGCTTGCAGGATTCACCCAACTATAATAGCAATTCTCTGCAAATGATTATGCAATTACCTCCAGGAGGTCAAAAAGTAATTACCACGTAACCTGCTCTCTTCTGCTGGTTGCCTCTAATAAATAATAGATGCAAGCTCTACTCTGGTTTAGAAGAGAATTTGCCATTTCTTTACCTTATAATTACATTAGATTATTTACCCAGCATGGTCAGCTGTGACCATGTAGGTCTCCTAACACAATATAGGAAGAATGGATGAGAATAATTTATGTTCTGGATATTCTTCAGAACCCAGGATGAAAGTAAGCTTTGGTTTTGTATGTACTTAGGACATATCCTTCTCACTGGGTGCTGAGCACTTCTATGTGTCATTATCCTCCTAAAGTCCACTGAACTCAGTGCAAAACTATAGGGTAAATTTATGGAGCTTCAGCTAAAGCCCCTAGCAGACAACCTGTTCAGTAGGGCTTACTAGGGAATCACTGGAGGACATTTTGCTTCACACACTTTAGTGTTGTCAGTACATTAGGCCTCAATAAAGAGATAACACTTTCTTTAGCCTCAGGCTTAGGAAGTCTGGAAGACCTGGGTCTCATGTGTTTTCCCACGGGCAGGTAAGCAGGCTATCATCATTTTCATCTTTGTCAGAAATAGTTTTTTTTGTTGGCCAAATTTCATGCTGAGACAATTTCTTCCCGAGGATCTGGAATAGTGGCATTTGTGGTGTTTCTCTCTCACCTTGGAAGATGCCAGCCTAGGAATACACTGCCTTTTCTGTCAGTCTGTGAAAACAGCTGCTTTGACCTTGCTAAAACGAAAGACATTTATTATTGAGGAGCTCAAAAGAGATGTAGGGGCACAATGTGCTCAGAACCCAACAGAAACAAAACAAGATGCACAACTTCTTCCTGGAAAAGTTGACAAGGAAAGTCAAACCAAGCAGGTAACGTGTGGGAGAAAGGCCAGGTGACTGTTTAAATTTTGCACAGGGCAAGTGAGGGGCAGCAAGACTGAGCAACTCGAGCAAGGTCATGCAGCTATGGCAGGGCAACACAAGCAGAATGTGGCCCTCCCAAGGACTGGTCCAAAGTCTACACCAAGAGAGGGCTCTGCCTGTTAGGAAGCAGCTCAGGCTGAATCAGAAAAGTACATGCTTCCCGTAACATATTTCCTCTGTCAGAAGATAAGTATATCTCCCACTCTCTGCACACTACAGTTGCTGTTTAATAAATTAAGTGTCTAATTACATGGTATAGAAGTGATGTTGTTATACAGATGCAGTGACTGGAAACAAGACTGAGCAATAATGTTCCAACAAAACACAGCAGCCTCTGCTCCTGATTTCTGTTTTATTCTTTGTGGTCCCTGCACTACAGTGTGTGCCACAAACTGGGTTCAAATCATGTTTTACTGTACTCTGTGATTGATGGACACAGTTCCAACAGGGGCTGGAGGCTCAGCAGTCTCTCCCCTGCCTTTTCCCAGCTGCTCTTCCACAGCCACAAAGCCTGGCCAAGGCTGAGAGTGAAAAATATACCTAGAGCTGCTGTCCTCTTTATTACCCAAAGGTAATGAGAAGTATTTATGAAGGGAACACTTTCATGTTTTGATGTTAAGAGAATACCAGCCTGCACATGACCACAGAGCTTTGAATTTCAGCCTGTGCAAACCTATCCAGTGTCTTTGCTTCATCTCACAGAAGGTTATCTCTCAGAAACTCATGTGCCCTTTCACATAGGCATTTTAGGAACTGCTGCAGTGTTGTGGTCAGTAGCCTTGGGGTCTACAGTTGTTCCCTCCCAGCTTTTCTCTCTGGGCCCATAGCTCAGAGGTGCCCAAGGAGTTAAGTGTAGCTGATGGATATCATTTCAGGCTGATATGAGTGATTTCTCAGTTGTGGGCAAATACAGGTCAGGGTGGGTGTAGCCTTCATGTGCATGTTACACCTTAATAACAAGCTGTGAGAGAAAGGATGGCAGGTTCATTTCCTTCCACTAAGAGCAAGCACAATAAGCCATAGCTGTGGATTGCTGAGCTCTATATTATCAATAAAGGGCAATCACACCACTGGGAGTTAATGACAGTTTTGCACATAATAGAGACCTTTGAGAGTAATTACAGAGTCCTTTAATGCCAGTGGAACCCAATGCACACACACACGTGTCTCCTGTTGCCTGGATAAGCTAAGCTGAGGTTTGGTGCATGGCACAGAGGCAGCCCCACATCTTTATTCTCCAACCCCCATCCAGCACCTCAGCTGGCATCTGTGAGCCAGAATTCAGCACTCAGTGCCAGTGCAGCTGTCAGAAATCAGGCTATTTTTTGGGGGCAGCCAGTAAATTGGTACAATTCTTTCCTTCTGCATTGCTATGAGACCACTGCCTGGTCCAGCCCACATTGCACCAGTGCTGACTTTTTGTAGGAAGCAAGGGTTTGTCTACTCTTTTACTGAGTGCTAGACTGAGTGATGAGGGGAGAGGGAGAAGTGTGGACACAGATCTGAGTCCACAGCACAAAGTATTGATTAGGAAAAGAGAAGAGATGGAGGCAGGGAAATTCTCTGTAGGTACTGTAGGTTTCAAAGACTAGAATTAGTTTTAAAAGGCTACAGCTAGACCATTTCCCCTCATTTCCTTTTCTCTGGACACCACAGTTCTGCATAACCTCCTTCAAAATGTCTGCTATTAGCAATAGTTCCCTCCTTCCTTCCTTAGCAGAGACGCATCGAACTAATTAATGTGCAGAGTTTGTGCAATCCCATTTTGGTGGCTTAGCACTGGATGTCCCTCAGCAGTGACATGGACTGAATGAGAAAAAGGCCATAGAGGTAGCAAGCAGTGACACCAATATCTCAAAAGGCATCGAGCCAGGGAGCTGGGAGGATGAAGAGTCCCTGGGGCCATGATCATTCCAGGGTGCAGAATCAGATGGCTGCAGAGAGGGTGGATGCTCCTAACAGCAAGAGGGAGAGAAGGAGGGAGAAAGGGGAGAAATTAAAAAATAAAAGAGAGAAAAAGAGGGTACAGCATCCATATTGTGCAGAACTAAAGGGGTGCTGCATGTCCTGTGTGTTCTTGCAGGTCTTTAACAGAGGAGGCACCAGATCTCGTTCCAGTATTTATATTTCCCCGGAGCAGCAGCAACTGTATTTCAATATAAATGTAACATAGTTAATTGAAATCAGTAATTTCAGCAGTCATTAATAACAAATCTCTAGGAAGGAATATCCCTGCTACAGTTAATGATCAGCATAAAAAGACCCTCTTTTAAAGTGTAACTGTGAGCTCAAGGTTCATTTTATAGTTGATTAGAGTGAGTTAAACTTTGCCCTGTCTGTAAGTTGTATATTTAAATATGAGATGTTAGCAATATTTGAAGTTATCAAAATACCAAAGGTGCTCTGGAGCAAATCCAGCCCCCATGGCTGATGCCCAGAAGAGTGAAGTGACCCTGAAGAACAGAAAAGACGGAATTAGCCGACAGAGGTTAGGATGGACCAAACTCTGCTACGAGCCTCAGTGTAAAGTAGCGGAGATTCAATAAAATGAGTGGAATTCCTCCAGATCTGTGGCAAAATTGGCAGAATCTGGCCCAGCCTGAGGCTTGTCACTACAGCCTGTGAGATGCTATTGCAGGTGACAGCTAGCTTTGCTCTGAATTGCAGAAATGCCTTGAATGTTGAAAACTGCCTATAGGATTGCATTAGCATTGTGAATTCCTTCAGAAAGCTGACTGTGTGAACCAAAGGGACTGTGCCCCTGTGGGTACTGCATAATGAGAATTTGCACTGTGGTTGGGGCAGTAATTCAAAAACAGATCAACAGTAATATGAAAATGGAAATCCAGACATAGGTCCAGAATTAAATTCTTTCTAATAGAATAGAATATCTGAGAGTGGCTATTTCCTAGAGGGCAAAAGGAAGACACATCTTCTTAAAAACCTTGGGAGAAACGTGTGCTGTAAATACATGAAGCAGTGGTGTCAAATTATGGAGTGGGTTTATAGTTTTCTTCTGCTGGAAGAGACTAAGGCCCTCAAGTTATTTGGAGTTATCAGAGCTTCTATTGGTTTGCTCCAGGTGTGAGTTCAGAAGGAGTACAGTCACAATTGTAATCCTCTCTCAGTGAAACTGCAAGTCCATGACGTGTTGAGACAGCTTGGTGAAACTCAAGAACTGTCTTCACTGGAGTGTGCAAGGATCTGGGTGATTCCTTTACCTAAAATGTTCGTCCTTTCACCGTGCCTGTTGGGAAAGGCAGATCTCATCCTTTGATATACCACAATGAAACAGTATTCTTCATGTACAAGTCCATCATTACCAGTAAAACTCTGCTGCTTTAATTGGGATGAGAAATGTGATTTGGAAAAGTAAATGGCAGAAAGTGTACTTGGGCAGTTACTGATGGAACACGCAAGAGAGGAGCCCAGGAATGATGAATGCAGAGAGACATGCATCCTAAATGGGTTATATACTGGGGGGAAATTTACTGCACACTTGAAATGATATTCAAAACCAGTCTCAAAAGTCCATGCTTGATCATCCCAATCGATGCCTGGATTGTCAGGCTTCTCTTTGGAAAGACTGCCTTTTCTTTCTCCCTGTATTTTGACATACAGGCTTTTGTTTCCCAGCACAACCTGCAACTGTAAGAGTAACTCAGTGGTGAAATGAGCTCCTGTACAGGAACAGAGATTTTCCTTTCTTCCAATTAAAGGAACTACCCTGTAAGTCCTGTAGTAGGTATCACTGCAGCAGTGCTGAATACTGCTGATCCAGCTGCTACACATGCTTCACACAGGTGACAGCTATATAAAGGCATTGTGGAAATGAAAGCAAAGATGCTGTGTATACAATGCAACGGTGGATCAAATGATCCTAAACATCACAGAGCACTTTGGTATGCATCCTCACTGAAAGCTCATATCGGTGTTGCCTAGGGTTTGTTTAGTCTCTTGTACTGAAGTGCATATACCCAGTGCTAGCACAACCTTGGTGGCCAGAAAAGGAACAAAGAGGAAGCATTTACCTACATTTAAACTCCATGTGCTCAAGAAAGCTGCTGAGAGGAGACAACAGCGCCAATAAACTCTGAAGGAAACCTGAAGATGTGTAAGAGGCTAGTGAAACTAGCTTTCACATTCATGGCTTTTCAGCCCAATCAACCAAAAAAACCCAAATCCCTCTTGGGCATTGAATCTGTTCATAGCTTACTATATCACAGTGGCTCACTAAGGTGGGACTCGTGCACCTGCAGAATGGGATCACAGCTCCTCTCTTGTCCTCTCAGGCTTATCAAGATACTACCATTGAACCTGATGCACACCTGAACCCATCCACAGAGGACAACAGAAGCGTGTTTTAGTTTCTCCTCAGAAGATGTTTTGAACTGCAAAGAACACTCTTCCTGGGATCTCAGTGCTTTTCCAGCATCTATTGGTTTGGTTAAAAGCCTTTGGAACTATACACTGCTTGCTTATATATGTAGTTATATTGGCTGATGATGGCTGGATCTCAATACTTATGATCAGGATATATTATGCTATCAGAGCAAATCTGCTAGGAAGCCAGCTGGAGAATGAAGGCTGGCTTGGGAGCTCTCCATCATCAGATAATAGCTTGAGCTTCATAAAATCTCATTTTAGCACAAAGTTCCATTTCTGGAGCACAGCAAATCCATGGACAATTGCTTGTTCCATCATGGAAGTCAAAACATTTTATCCTTTCAAAATCAAATTTTATTCACTTTGAATCCCTGTACAGCATCCTGAGCCCATGTCATTTGTTTCCTTCATCATGATTCTCTCAGTAGGATAAAGTAGAAAGAGGGAAGATGTGATATAATTTGGAAAGGAAATTTTTGTTGCTCTTCTTACTGATGAGGGAAAAACTATTCTCTGCTGTTAGGGTTCATCAGCAGGGAAACAGTCCAGCAGCTAGTTCCCCAAACACCACATTTGGAAAACTCTGGCTGAGCCAGCAGTATCAGAAGTGCACAGCTCAGCATTGGTTTCTTGTCAAGGAAGAAGAGATCTCCTTTCCTTCCATCCCTCCATCACCAGTTAAGATCAAGTAAATCAATGCTTTGTAAAATAAGTGGTAGACACAGTAGAGGCAAACTGTTCTGATATTCCTATCATCTACAGAGGCTGAGAGTGTTGGTCAGGTAATTGGGAGTCTTCACATGGTCTTTGAGCAGCAGAGGGGATCTTGGTGGATGATCAGGGGCTGAGTGCTGACATCTGGTTTCCAAGACCTGGGCAGGACTCCTCCCTATAAAAAAAAATACCCAACAACTAATGAGCTGCATGAACTGGCATAGAGCCAGCCCCCAAGAAATCATTAACATGTTCAGGTTAAGTAGAGCTCTATTAAAGTGTCTATCAAAACCCTTGCTCTCAAATGGATTTATTGGATGAGAAGGAGAAGCTGGGGTCCAGAGTAAATACAATAATAATGGGTCTGGTCTCTCTGTGCCAACAGTGTCTGGTTACTGGAACAGCTCTGTGAGATGGAGAGATTTGATGGAAAACAGGAGAAACGGAGTTTAAAATCAGACCCTGGGAAATGCTGAGACTCAGGTCTTCCAAACAAACCCAGCAGCTAGGGAGACAAGCCTGGAAGAGGACAAAAGCAGGCTGCTCTGGAAACTTGAGCTCGTGGTTCATGGCTAAGATCCCACCCCTTGGGGATAGAGAAATTGCTCTGAATTACTCAAGCTACTATGAGGTGAGGTGAGCTGCTGCAGGGATTGGGAACTCAAGAAGCTGGCACAAGGGTGGCAGAACTCAGGAGCTGGGCACAAGAGGTAAAGATCATTTGAGGTTATGCTGGTATTTTTGAACAAGAATAATTATTGAATGATTCATTACAACAGGTATCAAAGGCTATTTAAATGGTGGCATCTGATGATCAAAAGAAACCTAATTGGATGGAGAAAACAGCCTTGTTCCTTCAGGGTTTGTGTCTGCAGGAATGCAGACCTGTCTGTTCTTCTGCTTGGCTTTGCAAGCATCTAAGCCCAGCACCCTTCAGTATTCTTTGTCCTCCTTTATATCAGTGTGTGGAAGAGGAAACACAGGTGATCTGGCTTCTTCTTGGACTCCTGTTGTTTGTCTAGTCCTTCTGGATTCCCTCTGTGTTTGGAGGCAAAATGGCATAGCATTTTTTGATGACTGGACTCAAAAGATGCTTCTCCAAGAGCTGAAATTCAATTTCTTTTACACTTAACCTCAAAAGTTTTCACCAGTAACATTCAGCAAACATCAGTTGCCTGACAGGGGTGACCCTTTAGCTACATTTATTTATTTATATATGTATTTTTAGTAAGCTGAGAACCTGAAGGATGTTTCAAGATAGACTCATGGATGGAATTGTGGATAGAGGGCTGGGTTGTGAAGCCCATCTTGAGGCCAGCAATATGGCTTCACCAGTGAAGCAGAAGAAGAGAATTTCAACCATGGGAAGAGGCATGCACAAACCTGAGTGGGGACTAGCACTGCTCAGATGGGGACAGAGCTGGGAGCTGGACCCAGCCACATATCTTCCTTCTTCCTCTTGGTTATTCCCAAATGCTCTAGGGAAAAGATTAGTGGGAGAGGTAAGTCTTCTGCTTCCTAATTGCTTCCTTTTCCTTATAGACAGAGGCACAGCTCTCCTTAGAGATGTGCAGACTTCAAGGTACATTTCAGGCTACAGTGACATGGGGGCAACAGACCCATCAAAGCAGCAGAGCCTGTAGAAAAGCCAGGACTCAGACACCAGTCAGGAAAAGTGCTGTTACAAAGCACTGGGCTCTTGCAAGCAGGAGAGTCTCATCTGCACTGCATGAGGATCACAGTCTGACCAACAGCTCTCACGATGTCTGAGTCCAGCACAGGGCAGAGGCTTCAGTTAATTAGGTCTGTCCTCTCATAAGGTGTAATGCCTGTCCAGTAAGCAATGGATGCCAAATAGGACGTGGGAAACAACATTGCCTGCAGTGAAAGAAATAATAATAAGCTTGGGCACGAGTCCTCCTCTGCTTCTTCACCCCCAGCATGGCAGGGAGAGGACACTGAGGCTGGGCTGTGGTAGTGACTTCTGCACCATACTAGTGCCAAGCAGACACCTAGCAAAGCTGCTGTGATCCTTGATGTTAATTTTAATGCTTTATGTGCCAGATCTTGTGGTGCTAAATCAGGAGATATGCTGAAACTTGAGAAATACTTCAGTGTCAAACTTTAAGCACATGAGCAAGTCCCAGGATATCTGGTTAATTCTACACATGAGTGCGTTCTACAGGAAGGATGGATTTAAGCATGTGGTTAAATGTTTTCCTGAATCAGAGCTCTCAATGGTAAAGAATGAAGAGACATTACTGGAGATGCAGTTTATACCTAACACTTGGCACATTAGGCAGCACTCATGTGGTTAAAACACACTTTTTCATTAAAAATTATAATCGGGGAAAAACAAATTAGAGTGGAAATGAAATAGGCTTTTGATTTTTCCATTTTTTCCCCTTTTACCAAGAGATTATGTATTTCCCAAAAAACAATTTCTCTAATCCATATCTAATGCATTAGAGGCATTCTGCTATTTTGCTCTAGACAAACAAATTTCCCACCCAGTGTGGGATCACAGCCCTGTTCCAGAGAGAAAAACAAGTCATAATAATACAGAGGCCACTAAAGGAAAATGTTAAAATAATTAAAATATGAAAGAAGCTGCTGTCTTCCTGGGATTTCAATTTCAGAGGTGCCTGAGGGGAGGGGGGTTGGATATCTCACACTGATACACTGTTTGATAAAGTGTGATAAAGACTTAGAAAAATTGGCAGATTAAACTGAAATAAAAGCTGAGGATGTTTGCATTCAGAAAGCTATTAAAAACAGTGTGATTGAGCAGCAAGAAGCTTCTCTTTTATGCAAGAATGCACTGGAGTGGGATATTTGCTGCACCGATGTCAAGGAGATCAAAAGAGTTGTTTTTGTTAGTGGCACTAACTGTTCTTTTTGGCTGCTGGCTTGGCTGTGCAGTTGAAAGCCTCCAGGATCGTGGTGTGCAGTGATGCAGCCATACCATGAGACTGAAACTCCAGGAAAACCGTATGGTCACATCCTAATGTGACATCTCCATTCAGAAGAAGCTCAAAACCCATTTGTGGCAGGTATACCTCAAAGATACCAGCTTGCACAGCACTGAGTTGGCTCACCCAAGTATCTACCTTCTTAAAAACTCTTTCTCTCAAAACTTCTTAGAGGTTTGACTTCCATTCAGTTGCCTCCAAAGCACTAGCTCTTTTTTAAAGCTGGTTGAAACTCATTCTGTCAGCATGCTGTCTAAAACAGGGAGAACAATTTGATAGATCATTCTTTGTCTCCCATATTAATTAACTAGCCATTTGTCTTTAAGATGGACAAGGGTGCATACCCAGATGAATGTCCTCATTTCCATGTAAAATTGCAGTTGATTTACACACTGAGGGGTTAAAACAGGAAAAAGTGAATGATCTGGTAACCAGACAGGATTTTTGACTGTCTGATGGGTCTTGCAGCTCAAATAAATGATAAGCGGCTGCTCACAACCAAACAGCTCATGGACCAGCCAGATACTGAAATAGGTTTGCAATGAGAATGTTCATCAAACAGCCATGAAAAACAAAGATACTTGTAGAATTAGAAACAGTGATGATTGGATCCATTCTCTGGTAAACCACAAAAATGGTGAAACACAGCATTAAAACTCTCAAGACACTGAAGGCGCAGCCGAGCTGACAGTGATGCCTACGTGAAGACTCGATGCTGTGAGAGCTCATTTTTGCCTCTGACTGCCAAGCAGTAGCACTCGGGGAACTGCACAGCTTCCAAAGGCAGTGGTGGCCTCAGCAGCCAACTCTCCTGGAAGGACACATCCCAACATCAGTGCCTATGGCCGAGTTGGATGGGTGCTGCAAGGAGATGAGCCTGCCCAAGGTCCTGGACAGGCAGAGGAAATGCCTTGCTCTGGGAGAAGCCTGATGTTAGGTCTTGGCTACATGAGAACACTTACTTACTCTGTTCCTAAATACTGGAGTCATAAAAATATGATCTGTAGGTTGTCTGTAACAAAAAAATCAAAGCAAGCACTGATTCAGCAGCAGCACAGGTCACACACACAAGTAAATTTTAAGCTTACAGCAAGTTTTTCTACTTTTCTCTCTCCCTCTCTCTGCTCCAGCGCAGGCAACTCTTTTTTTTGTTGTTGTTTTCCAATTGCCTTCCTCTGGCAGCTTTATATCTGTGACCTGAGGGTGCAAATTAGATGTTTGAAAATACAGCAGTTAAATCAACAACTCTGAAGTGTAATAGAGGTCAGGATAGTTTGCTTCCAACACAGTAGCTCAGTTTCTGCTTTGGTTCACGCTATCTGCATTTTGCAACCTCCCTTGATTTTTGAAGAGGGTGAAAATGGGGTCCAATCCTTCCATTCAAACCTCCACTTCCAGGAGTTTTCTCCTTCTTTATTTGTAGGCTTCTAAAAAGAGGCAGTTTCACTTGTTTCACTCTCAGTAATTTTCTGGGACAGGCTCCTAGTCTGGCCTATGTCCTTTGCCTTGGAACTCTTCTCCTAAATCTCTCTGTCACTGGAATTGGGCAAAGGAACACATTTTCTCCTGAATTTTTTGGTCTGTCCTGCTGCCAGTCAGAATGTCTGGTCCGATTACATCTTGTCTGTCTTTAATGTGCTCGTTAACATTTGGATACACTCACATGTTCTGCTGACAAAACACCCCCATAGCGCTAAATAAACACCACGAATCAAGAGAACCATAACCAAGAGCTGCAGAATGGGGCTTCAGGGGAAATATTTCATGATAATATCTGAGCCTTGTAATTGAAGGCTGACTATCGTGGGGGAAGGAGCCATTCAGCTCCACTATCATACACTTGAGGCTTGATTCATTTGTCTTGATTAGCAAAAGTTTAACTATTGCGTGCCTTTAATTAGTGCCTCTCTCAGAAGACTCATTGGCATGAGCAACCAGAGCCAGGTAGAAATGAAGGCTGGACTGAGAGGGAGGCAGTTGTGTGTGATCTGCTTGGAGGAAGTCTTGGGCAACAGTCACTCAGGTTGGCAGCAGAGTGAGTGAGAACAGTCTTTAGGTGGAATATTGCTTTGCAGCACTGATGGCCACGTAGCAGAGGAAAAGTGCTGTAAACCAGACATCTGCTCTGTCCTGGGGAAGAGGGATATGAGCACTATTAGAGAGGCTCTGGAAGACAGAGGTTACCCTTTCAATGTGTAAGCATGCCAAGGTGGTGGTTCTGGCCAATGTCACAGTGACACAGGTGGTTACAATATAAGATTAAGACCTTTGATTTCAGCCCCTTAATTTTCTCATTATGCATATTTAAAGTGCTTGCTGCTCGAGGGGTGGGAATAGTGAAAGCTGCTATCTACAAGGTACTTCAAGCCCCCACAAGCAGATGAGGTTCAACTAATCCAAAGGAAAGAAGAATTGTAAGCATCATTGGCTAAGTGATTTTAACAGGTAGTTTTGAAGAGGTTTGAGGTGGATAACAATTTACTCTTGCTCCTTTCTCATTCTCTTTGTATAGGAGGAGTCATATACAAACATTGCTAAGTACTGAGCTGCTCTAGAGCACTATTGACAAACAGCACAGAGGTAGCACCAGATGGCTCCAGAAATTAAAATTCTTCAGAGAGGGCTGCTGTGGTATTTTGGGTGCAGGGCTCAGTTGTCTTGGAGGGCAGGAAAATACCATATGGGCAAATTGGGGAAGGTCATCAGTGACCCCCTTACTCTCTCTTTAGTCAGACAGTTACAAATTTCAACTCGTGAACTGTTCCATCTGAAATAGTTGGCCCTCATGTAAACAAGGACATTAAATAGTGAAAAAGACAAATGATGCTGTTGGGCATGTGCTTCCTTCTGTCTCAGAAAGCTATATTTTTTATGGCTGAGTGATCCCACATGCACTTTGGACAGGTCTGGGCTACTAGAGAGAGTAATAAGTCCTCATTTTATCTTTCTCCTCTCCTCTCCTCTTTCACATATTCCATCTTCCCATTTCTACTTTCCCTAATTTATCATCTTCTAGGCTGTGTATCCTGGAGGCAAAACTAGTTTCTTTTAGGCAGGATTCCTGGCTTTCTAAATCTCATTTTACTTCAGAGTCTTTCTGATCACTTCCAGGCTTTGTGTGCACACACATGCACACATATGTATTTGTATGTGTCTCTAATAACATTTTCTTCTCTTTTTCTTCCTGAACTATTTTCATGCATTCTTTGAGTTTGCTAGTCCTATTTCCATCAATCTTGAGAGGAAATATATGCTTTATTCCCTCTTTTCCTCTCCCTTCATCAAACTGCAACAAATAACAGCTCAGGTTTCCTATCTCTCTGATTACTTTTCCAGGAGGTTTTGCCTTCTACAGGAGCTGTGTTTTCTCTATTTTTTTCCCCTCTTTTTTTTTTTTTGCTTATATTTTCCTTTCAAAGGAATCATCCTTTTCCTCCCTTAGTCCCTGGCTTCTCCACCAGTGTTTTATTCAGGCCATAGATGATTGTCTCCATACACTCCTTTTATGCTATGAAATGAATTGCTAATGCAACCCCTGCCGGGAGAAGCATAGTCTGATCTTGTCCTAAATAGGCCCCTGTTTGCAGGGGATGATGTATAAATGTATAGACTGCATCATTATATATTCACTTAGTGGAATGCAGGCCTTGAAAGAGGCCTTTGCTTATTCCATAAATGAATTCCTGGGGAGAGGAGACGCATCCAGCCTGAAGGTGTCTTGAAGTCCATTCCCACTACCCCCAGCATGGCTGCTCAGGGAAGACTTGCATCAACTATGTGCATATTCATTGTGACAGGATCTGGACAGATTTGGGGAGATGAGCCCTTCACCTCTGCATGGCCATGTCATCCACAGGAGCTGCAGGATGATGTTCATGCCAAATATGCAGCCTCGTTGCCAAGATGCCTTTCGCTGAGCTCACTAGCAGATGGGAAGCCCTTGTGCAGGGTACTTCCAGGAACCATCACCTCTGCAGCCCTCTGGGCTCAGGGGCTGGTGAGCAGGCAGGGCTATATTTAGGGCTCTGAAACCTGCAGATCAGACCCCTTCCAAATGGCTGAACTACCTGGGGGGGAATGCAGTGCTCATCCCTCTTCTTGCAGCAAAATGCACTAGCAGGGCTCAAGCAGGATGCAATCCAAAAATTTCTGTTAAATGCAATAACAAGATTGAGCTGAGCTGCTTACACTTTTATATAAGCTCTGAGAATAAGAGAAGTTGAATGAGATATAGGAGACCTTCTTTTAGACCCAAGAACTACCCCAGTTACACTGCCTGATCCTAACACTGACCCAGAACTGCTCCACTTGCTATATCCTCACCCATGTCCAGGGTGGCAGTGGAAACAAAACAGTTTCTAGCCAATCCTGCTGTGGTATTGGCTTTGATTCTATTTTGTGGCACAAAGGAAAAAAAAAAAAACAAACCAACTAGGTTTTCCCTTGTTTCATTGTATTGTGTCCTGGGCTAGCCTCTTCTAAAGTGGCCTATTAAATCAAGCCTCAAGAAACATAGCACAGCCTCTGAGTACATGTTGTTGTTCTATTGCCATCACGTCTTATTCCTCAGCCTGACTCAGTCTCACCTGAGTTCACTCTTCTCTGAGATAAACCTCAGTCCTGCAAATAATCTCTGACTTCCTCCTTCTCAATATAGTTTAAGCACAGAATTACTTGAAACTCCTGTAATGTGCTGCTTGTGTTTGCAGTAAAACCACTTGCTAATGGGCAAGGTTCATGCCATTTCCATTTGTGTTAGTCAGACTCCTGGGGCACACAGCCTTTTTTTTTTTAAAGTAAAAAAAAAAGCTGCATATTTTAAAGTGTAAACAGAACCTGGTGTTTTATTAAATAAATGTGACAATTGCAATAACATTTTGCAGATTACAAAAGAAGGAACTTAAAGGAAACAGTTCCAGAATGTCAGCACTGTGTATTTTGCTGATGCTTAAATAAACTCTTCTTTGTTACTACTGTCCTTTCTGTGGTGCTGCTAGTTTGATGCTACTTGAAAACCTTAAATGCCTAGAAAATCGTTGTGCTAGACAGGGATGTTGCTTTCTACCTCCTAGTCTGCCCAGAAACCTCTCTATTCCCTCAGTATCTTTGCACTCAGGCAGGGAGATCCAGCTTTTGCAACTCTTAGCTTTTCCCAATGAGTCAGCAGCTCCCTGGACTTACATTAACAACCTGAATGAAGAGTGGCACAATTGAGACCTTATGCCTGAGCTGGTACCATGCTGCTGCAATCACCCAGGCAAAGCCCAGTTTGACTCAATGTGGTGGCAGCATGTTTAGTCCTGACATATAAATAAAAAACTTTATCAGCTCTTCCCATTATTACAAGAGCAGGAAAATGTTCCATTTAGGTGAGGCTTAACATGAGATCAAATGAAGGCTATCTCACCTCCTTAAAGCTATACATAAAGCAGAAAGATAACTAGGCTGAAGTTATAAATACAGCTTTTCTGCAGACAAAGCACTCCCCTTCCCAACCACTCCCTGGAACTTAACCTCTCCCTGCTTGAAAACCTAAATGTAAACTTTGGACACCTGAAGCCAGGCCTTTTACAGCCAGGCCTCAGCCCTCCAGCTGCTTTCACTCTGCTTCAACTCTTCTAGCATTGAGGCCAACTTTCCCTGGCTGATGGAGAGGGTTTAACCCTTTGCCAGTACCAGGAGGAGCTCATGGCCACCAATCTAAAAGCTCTGTGGTCTCTCCTGCCTCAGTCTTAAGTCTCAGCTTTCCTGTAGTGACTCTGGCTTTAAATTATGTGCAGTGAGTAATTCTGTCTGAGCTCCTTCCTTGAAATGTCCATGCCCCATCTCCAAATAGCATAAAAGAAAAAAGAAAGCACCCTTGCTTTAATCCCTGGGTCATTTCTGCTGCTTTAGAGACATATCTGTTTTCTGTCTGGACTCACAAAAAGCATCATTAAACTATTCTGTAGAATGCAAAAATGGAAGCTAAAGCCTCCTCCACTGAGATCAGAGTGCTTCTGTCTTCTACCAAGCCTGAGGCTGGAACAGGCACATGGCAGGGCTGCTGGCACTATGGACAGTGGGGAAGAGCCAGGTGTGCTGTGCAGGAGCCCCATGCTGATGTAATCTGACAGCATTAAACCTTCTCTGTGCAGCCCATCAATCTAGCTGATGCATGTGTACCCAATGATGGCTGAGCCCTAAAACCTTAGTGGAAACTCAGTGGGCTCACACAGGAAGAAGGAATGGGATCAGGGCAGACTTCAAACTCTCCAGCTCTGCCCTCCAAAATGTCAATGTGAAGAGACAAAGGCTCAGCCTAAGCAGTGTCTACCTGCAACTCTTCCACTTTAGACAGCCTAGCCTGAGCAACATCTTTCTTCTTTTAAGCATGCTTAAATATTAACTTTAGCATTTAGATGTGCAACTGGATCTTAGGATGAATTCAGAAGTGAAGACCATTTTCCAGCCATGGAGCTGAGCATGCTCTTTGTGTGGTGCTGGTGAGAAAAAGACCAATTTCACAGATAGGTTTGGATGCTGCATTGTGTTCTAGTTGACCCCATGACCCATGCCAGCTCTCCTGCGGAGGGCACTGGTGTGCTTTCTCACTAATCAGCTCACACCTGCATGCACACAGAGCAGCTCTGGCTCTCTGGGATGTAAAATTCGTGTGCTAGACTCCAGTGACTTTAAAGGCAGGAAGCAGGTGAAAGCACCACATAAGAGGCCTCACAGTTTTCTTCCAGTTGTGTTTCCCCTTGCACTTTGTGTCAGAGTCCCTTTCAACCTTCACATCATATTGGTATGGATTACATGCCTCTATTAGTTACGTACCTTAATTCCCACTTTGGGACCTGCTTACACTATCTTGCAGCTTGCTCCATCTTACTCATCATTTCCAAATTAGCTGGACTTGATTGAGCCAGATCAGACTGCAGTCCTCATGCACCAAAGCAAAGAAGAATTAGTCGCTGCACTCCCTCATCTGCAAAACCAGGCTTTAAAGAGCTCTGCTCTGTGCATCTGAACAGAGCAGAGGCCACATCTCTCCTGATGCTTGTATCAGAGTTTAATAGGGTAAAAATTTCACAAAGCTGAAAGGCTGTGAGTGGTTCAGATGCACTTATTGTGTCGAGACTTCCCTGCCTTGCCCTGTGTCTAGACAACACCTTAATAAAAGCAGTAGTGATGGGCAAGGGAGGGGGGTTCATGCTGGTATTCTGTTGCCAGAGGAAAAGCAAACTAATGGCACTAGTGTGGGTTCACATGGCTGTAAACAGAATTAAGCACTGGACTCACGAGCATATATGCATTTGCTGCATGTTGAATGCAAAGGAATGAAAGAGTTGTACATAGATAAGGCTCAAAATTGTTGAGCTAAAAAGACAAATTGAGCTGAGCTGCACATACACTTTGCCCCTGGATGCCAAGAAAGCTTGTTTGAAGATCTGCAGAAATAAGTCTCTTTTTTCCCCCTCTCTCTTTTCCCAGGGAGTTGGAGTGCACTGTAGTGCTTCCTCTTTTGTGCAGTGTTCCCATTTTTGTTTCTCTTCTGATTTCTTGTTTTGTGTTTCATGTGTCTGAATTGATGCAGTCATTCTCTTTCTGTATCTCCCAGCAATTGTCAGGGAAAAAAAAAGCCCCCAAAACATTCTGCAAACTAACTTTGCTCAGCATCACAGATGCAGACGCCTACCCGGACGGAAACTCAAGCTTGTTTGCTTTATTTAAACCTACTCCCTTGCACACATGATACAGTTTCACAGATGCCTGGAGTCTATTTACCTCCTGGCTTGTTTATCCTGAAATGGCCAATGGAAACTGCTCACATTTTTGTCTTGATAAGAATCCAATCATGGAAATTGATTGAACTTCTTCTTTGAGCTTTTCTCTTGCATTTACACTTTTCAACCAGCTTGAATTGTTTAATCTGCAGTTAATTTAGAGACATACAGCTGTGGCTCTGATATATCAGGAGATCAAGATAAATGGCTGGAGTGTTTTTATGAGCAAAAATCTCTCTAGATTCCAGTATATAAATCATTTGTTGTGAAATCGCTCATTGTCTTTAGGCAATGTCATGGTGAAAAATTCAATCTATTCATGAACAGAAAGTCAAGGGATTAGGAACAGTTTGAAGGGAAAGACTTCACATTTAAAAAAAAGAGAAAAGATTTATCTCTTAATGCTCCCTAACACAGCTTCCCTGCCCTTGTTTTGCAGTGTGAACTCTTGAATTCAATTTCACACTTTTTGTCTGCAGAGCCTGGTGAATAGGAGGTAATGAAGACGTCCCCAAGGGAAGAGGGGGGTCTGTGTTTGTATTAATTTCAGGGACAGTTTCTCCATCCTTATTCCCCGATGCAACAGAGGAAAGTTGGAAAGCATCCTACTGATGATTTCTTACCGAGGGTCAGACTGTGATCCCTGTGCAGTGAGAAATTATTTACTGTAGGCTGGGCACTTTCTGCAGAGCTCAAGCAAGGACTGGGTAAAATGCAGGCCCCAAAAGAGACTCTGAAACCTTTGTATATAAACCTTCCCCATTCTTTTACCTTTTTCTTCAATTTAGAAAGCATCTTCTTTCACTTGAGTTACAGCCTCCCATGCTTCCACCTTGACCATTTTGTGAAGAAGATGGGCCATCACCAGTCTACAGAGGGACCATTTGCTTGAGGACAACTGGAAAACAGGTGGTTACAAGAGATGCCAACAGCACAGTGGAAGTTATGTGTGTGAATGAAACAGAATAGACAAAAAAAATCTGCCCAGAAGAAAGTTAAAGACAGAGATGGAGACACCCAGGGTTTCCAGATGTGAGTGGCTTATAGAAGTTTTCCTCTAAATCCAAATACTACATCTTATCATTTTCAATATTGAATCACAACTCCAGAAGACGTGTGTCTGAAGGTTGGAGATATCCAAATTGAAACTGGACCAGATCTCTGGGCTTGGAGCTTGTTAGGGAAACAATGGGCTTAAAGACCTAAAGCCAACATCTTTCCCTGGTCCAGAAAGTGTTGCATGAGACAGAGAGTTGATGATTTACCTCTTATAGTGTTCCCAAGAAACTCTTTCCCAAGAGATGGCAGTGGCTCACTGCCTTCTAGAGTGAAAAGGTGAGGAGAGTGTTCATATAGGATCAAAGGCCATCTTTATGAAGATTTTTGTATATATTTAGGTGGCCTAAATTCCACCTAAGCCTTTGTGCCTTTCTTATTGGCTGGTTCTAGGCCTTCATATATCCCTAGTCAATAGGGAAACATTAGGCTTAGGGACTTAGAGATTTAGGTAGAATTTAGGCCATCTGAACACGTCCCTTTGAGCCTTTGTGCTAATTCTAGAGGCTCCATTTTCTTTCTCTGTCCTTTACTCAGATGGATTAATGGAGCTATTCCCCATCTCCCCTTGCCTTTCCTCCCTCCCTTCTCACTCCTCTGTCCTCAGCTTTGTATCACAGTCTGGAATTGTCTGCAGACATGGCAAAAACCATGTTATTTATCAGCCAAAATCCACGGTCTCATGAAAAAGAATGTTTATTCATTCTGAGTAATTCAGCCCCCAGAGTCCTTCAGACATTAAAGTTTTAATACTTCTCACCTGGAACAGCTGAGCTAGCCAGGAGAGATGAAGCTTTGATGGGAATACTTGATACAAATTTCTAGCCAAGGAAAGCAGTAATGTTCTTGTACACAGGATGAAAATCCCAGCTTAAAGGAGCATACATGAAATTGTGAATCATTTACCAATGCTAATGAAAAAAAATTCTTTATCAGTTGCTGGGAAACTTTTTCCTAAATATGAAAAATGCATTTAAGATCCCTACAAAAAAGCACCTGCTTTTTTTATCCTTGCCATGGATGACCACCACCAAGTGACTTTCCTTTCCAAGAAGTAACTCCACTACTCTCTGTCCACGGAGCTGTTTACTTTGTGAAGCAGAAGCAAAGCTACTGTGGTGCTTGGCTACTTTGAGCAGTGTTAAATGCAACAAGGAGCCTGAAGCCAGCTAATTTCAGTCTAACCTCAGGTAACAGTCAATGTGACTGCTCTGAGATCCAGCTGCTTCCCAACTTTAATCCATTTAATTTGGTAAAGTGATGCTAATGAGATTTCATTGACAAGGAGGCCTACATACAGGACTGCAGGTCTCGACAGTGGATGCTGAGGCAGGTGCTGAAGCTCCTTGGGAAATGCAAGTCCAACAAAGTGTTTCAAAATATTCCATAAGTTGCCAACTTCTAAAGGAGACTTTTGCAAATGTGTTTATTATGCAGGTATATGGTTATTAATCCTGGATTTTATGGCTACCCAGCAGATACAAAGTTCAACAAACTTCCATCTCTAATAAATAATAAATATGTCCCTTGGCACTGCTTTGTCCTGCCACCTATGAAGCATGTTTATCTCAATTTTGAAGACCTGTAAGCCAAAATAGTTTTCAAAGTTTAAATAAATGAACTACCCTTCATATCTGAACCTATTCTCTGAACCCAACCCAGGCTATTGAGATTGGGTTATACAAGGTGGTCCTCACAGCATGCAAATGACATCTGAAAGCAATAAGCACAGCTGTCCTGAAATCACTTTAAGAATCTCACCAGAACATGTCAAACTAACCAAGAATCAAATTATGGAGTCTGAGAAATATGGAGTTGGAAGAAGCTTAAAGAAATTCATCCTTTTTTTTCCCCCCTGCTTGATGGAGGCAGCTCCAAGTGTACTGTGGGCATGCTCAGTGGATATTTGCTTAGCTGGTGCTTAAAAACCTTCTTGACCTCCTTATGTACTTGCTTGATTATTTCACTGTTTTCAAAACTATAACATTTCCCTCAGATCTGAAATTAATTTGATTTGTTATTATTCTTTCCCAGTATGTAAAATTGAACAACATCTTCTAATGACCTCATACATTGAAAGTCTGTTATCATGTTCCCAATTTAGTCTTCTCATTCTTGGACTGAACAAACCCGATTCTTTCAGTCTTTCTTAAATCACATTTTCAAAACATCTAATCATTCTTGTCACTCTTTCCTGGACTCATTCCAGTTTGTCTATATCTTTCTTGTGGGTTGGTGCCCAGAAGTATGCACAATATTCCAGCTGAGATCTGACCAGCAGCAAATAGAGCAGAATAATTACCTCCTGTGCCTTTCATATGACACTCTTGTTAATACCATTCCAAAATGAGATCTGGCTCATTCTTTTCCTTTTCTCTCTCTCTTTTTTTTTCCCCCCACAAGGACGTCATATTGTTGACTTGCACTGAGCCTGGGATGCATACAAAATCCCAGATGGCTTCCAACAACACTTCCACATACCTGTTCTCCCCCGTGATGTAGGAGACAACCTGCAACCCTTGGACAGAAATCTCTCATTCCTCCCAACTCAACACAAGGTAGCTTTGCAGCCAGGACACAGTTACACAGTCCATGAAGTGTGAACTACTGATTTTACTTGTTCCAGTTACAATGTGCATCCTAAAACTGTTGTCCCTTCTTGTTAGCTTAAACAGTGCTGACAGCTCAATTCTCCTTGGAGCATCCTCCAGTCCCTCTCTCTCTTCACCAACCTTTGCCCTGCTCCTTTTAAGGAAGATGGTAGACCATGGAGAAAAGGTACATGAATTTCAGTACCAATAGAGTATTTCCTTGCTAGGTTATCTTTTATCCTGAGTGTGACACACAGTATCTTTCCCAAGGCCACATTCTGAAACATTTTTAACAAGGAAGCAGCAAGTTCTGAATGTAGTGACATTAGACCTTGTCTGACAAAAACATCAATATCAGTGCATAATTAATGCAGGGATCTACGCTAACGTGGACTGAATAGGGACTGAGTACTTTCAAAAATCAATTTGCTACCTGAATTACAAACACTAGTGATTAAACCTGACAAGGCAAAACTCAAATAGGAGGGGGGAAAAAAAAGCAATGAAATGAAAAAGCCCACAAGCCAGAGTGCTGGAGTGTGACACTGGACCGAAGTCCCCAGTCCCATCATCTTTTTTTCAAATCTGGTTACAGGAACAACTTCACTCACACAAGCAAGTTCCAAGCACTGGGTGAGCTGCTCATGGGTCTTCTCTCTGCTCTTTGTGTGCTTCTGTGATTCCTTGAGATTGACAAAACCACCATGAACAGCAGTCAGGCTCTCCATGCACCCCTGTTTGCTTGTGTGCTCATATGCTCAAGGTGTTGAAGAATCCTGTGCTTATTCAGCACATGGTTTATACCTCCAGCTAGCACATGGTTTATACACTTCCATTGCTGGCTGATGACAACCTATAGCCAAATCCATTTTATGTGGAACACTGTACCAGTGGTGCTTTTCCCTTTGTTGCAGTACCCAAGGGATGATTGTGTTCACGTCTGAGGCACTGTACGATTGAAAGTCAACCCATCATTACCTTTTTCCATCAAAAACTGCTTTAAGATCCTGACCCTAGGGATCTGATTGAATCTGAACAACCATGTCCTGTAGGTACTATTGAGGGATGTGATATCTCACTATTCAAGTGCTTCCTGTAAAACCCAGGGACTGCAACTGGCCCAGGTGGAAAAGCAGGGTGCTCCTGGCCCAGAATCACTGTTGACAGACTCCATGCACATATCAAGGTACTTTCTTGTCATTGTTTGCTCTGTGCAGGAAGGGTTTTGGCAGATTCATCCCAAGTTTGCAGCTGCAAGTCAAATAGCAGCAGCATTTGCCTTGTCCTAACTCCTTTCTAATGAGATTTATTATTGCAAAGCTGATGGCCCAACTGTTCATTTTAACTCCCTCAGTGCTGCAGACAATGTGCAAAGAAGGCTTGCTGAGACCCTCTGCACTCTGGAGCAGGCACCTCTCAAATGCAAAAGCAGACAGTATGTGAAGGAAGGTAAATTAGGTGACACTGTATTCTGGTGCTCTTGCAATTAGCCTAGTACTTGTAACTCAGCTTGCTGGGGTCAGAGCACTGCACTCAGTCTCGTGCATGATGTGCAGATGAGACTGATAATGCTGCTCACGTTTACTCTTGTGCATAGTCAATCCTCTCTTAGCCCACACCAACATTTCCTGGAGAACTTCAGAGGATATCCAAGGCAATGAAATGGTTAAACAACTTATTTGTCTCTGCTTCCTTCCCATATTCTCCATGGGAATGCAGTCACTGCCATATGTTACATTACAGAGCATGAGAAATCAGACTGAGGTGGCAATTTTAACACCCTTTATTCATACATCCTATTTTTACACTGATAGATGTAAGATATGCAAAATGTAATTTCCAGCTGAAGCAGACTCAGCACATGGTTCCTGCTGCCTCAGCCAGGGGTGAAGGGGGAATAGCCAGGAGGGTTGGTACCTGCAACTAGGATGGGCCCTGCCTCCTGCCTGGGAGGCTCAGATAGATGCTGTGTGGCTCTTTTTTCACTTGCTATGTGAGCACAATCTTCTCTGCCACAGGTGGACAACAGCTTGAGGTTTGCTGCTGGCTTCAGTTTGGATGTGGCATCTCCTGACAATGATGAGTGAAAGCCACCAGCATAATGGCAATGGCAAAGGAAAAGTCATTGCCTGGTCCAGCTTCTCCTAAGCAGTTTCAGGTGTGGGGGTCTCAGAGGTGTTAGCAGAGCACTGTGGTGTGAAGTGGTCACCTTTCCCTTCCTTTGCCTGTTACCATGATCAATTCTCTGGTTTATTTCCCCATGAAGAGTGCAAATTGCTGAAGGTTTTGCACTTTCAGCAGTTGATTGTGTCTTAAGGAGACAGTAAAGTTAAAAATTGAAGTTTTGCTTTGTTACTGGTACAAAGCAAAGACTTTGAGGAGAAGCTGTAAATATCCTTTGCTACAGCAGAAACACAGCTATTGCAAAGGGATGAGCTCAGTGATTTACATATGTGACAGGACAGAGTCGAGAACTCATGGGTTCCTGGGTGAAAGAAGAGTCCTGAACGTGGATAGCAGAGTACTCCTTCCCTGTTGTGAAAAGTGTTACTTACCTTTTTGTCTCACAGGGCTCCCTGGAACAACAGTAAAATCCCCTACTCTGCAATGTGACTTTTGCAGGAACTAGTTAAAAGCCTAAAAAGAAACATTTCTAAGTTTAATTTGAAGCACCGTGTGACTGCAAAGCAGATTTACATGCACATCTGAAGAGAGGAATTTTGGAAAGGCAGTGGGGGTGGGAACAGAGGAGACCATAATTATAGCAAAGCCTTGACACAGATGCTGAAGCAGAGCTAAAGAAGACAGTGAAGGGGGGGTGGTGGGGAACTTCCTTACACAAGGGAAAAGCACATGTTTCCTGGAAACTGAGAGTGAGGATGGCACTGAGAGAGGATCTTCTCTGACACCTGGGAGCAATCTGAGCTGAAACTAAGGATCTTCCCTCCTCAGTGGGAGCACTGAGGCAGCACAGGGTGAGTGCTGAGCTTGTCAGCCTGCTGGGAGAAAGTTGGAGATGGCTCTGTGAGCAATGGGCTGAAGGGAGCCTGGTCCCAAGAGATTTGTCTTGTGGACTCACTCCTGAATCTTTTCCTGAGATGGATGCATTTGCAGCATCTCTGATCTGTGAGCATGCTCTGCTGGCTAATCAAGTGCTGAGGTTCATTAGCAGCACTCTCTCCTCTACCTGACGACTTATCTTCATGAAACACATCAAAACCTCATATCCTTAACCACTCTGACAAAAAGACACTCTGAGACAGGAGACACCAGCCTCCTTTCATTTGGAAATCAGTCCAGAAATGAAAGGCACATGCCAGATGTAGTAAAATAAAGCCTGGGCAGGAGGCAATGCACAAGGAAGATAGCCTGGGAGTTTAAACTAGACTGGAAGTATTATCAGAGCTTTGCTATGGCATGACAGACTTTCAGCTGATCTTGGACCACTGGGCACAAAGGAAACGTGAGGACAAAAGCCAAGCTCCTTGCCAGGGTGTGTGTTAATAGATCCAAGTGCAACACCCCATTGTCTGTACATACATGAGCATGCACATAGACATAAACTGGCAGTCTCAATTACCATATCTCACCCTGGCAAGGAGCTTGGCTCCAACTGCAACACAGGTATATATCTGTATGCTTATGTTTGTATTTGTAGATTTGCACATGAACTTGAATGTGTTTTTTGTGTTTGTGGCCTAAAGAAACCTCCAGCCCCAGCTTCAAACCAGACAACAGCAGAATTTTTCTTAACTCTTAATATAAGCTCTCCCCAGAGGTCTGCTTTTTATGTCAGTGTACAAAGACTTCCCCATTCAAGCTACAGTTTACACGTTGCACTGAGATCTGAGACCATGAGGACACTTGTCTTTAGGGGCTTAAAGTGTCAAGGCCTAAAATAGACTCAAAACTCGACCATATAAACCACCGGGAAATGAAGAAGAATAAAACATCCCTGAAAAATGGTGGCAGTTGGGAGAGTTTGGTGCTCCATCCCATTAACAGCAGGGATGGATAATTAGGCTGGACAAAACAGCATAAAGTGTACACCAGGGAGTCATCCTGAGAGGCCAGGAGCTGGACTGCATGATCTAAGAGGCTGTTTCCAACTGTAACAGGGATGAACCTGATGCTTTTGAGAGCCTTGTTTTTTGCAGCAGTGCTCAGTAGTTGGTCAGAGGAAGGAAGGCACATGATAAATCTTCTGCTATCATCTGATACCTTCCACTGGATGCCTTTTTTCCTTCTCCTTCTTACAAATGATCTCAACAAGACATCAATGGATCTTTAAGGCAATCCTGAAAGAAAAAAATAGGAGACACCAGCTCTGTGTCAATAGGAAGGAATGGAAGCAAGCCAGGAGACTGTCTCGGGTGCTAATTAGAAGATATTTCCTTCCATGGTGATATTGTTATTTATAGGACTGAGTGTGGTAGGGTGTGAATGAGGCACCCCAAACTGGGTGCCTACAATTAGAGAAACTTGCTAATATATTTGAAATCTGGTTATTGAAACTTGGTCCCTTAGGAGATACACACACACACATAGAGATAATGTTACTTACACAGACAAGGGTTTATATGACTGTATAAGCTGCATGCATGAACTCATATGCAAGTAGACTTTTGACATACAGACCTGAGAAAACATGGCTAATTTCAGTCTCATATTTAGCCCTTTTCCTCCCAGGAAATGCCAATCCCCGTTTAACACAAGAAATAACCCGCTTTAACATCTTTTTTTTTTAACCTGCATCTGCTGAGCTTACCAAGCAAAGCAGCCTGCCCAGTGCAAAGCCTTCTGAGCACTCTGAGAGGCTCAAACACAGGGACCAAGTCTGCACGTCTTATGCAGACTGCTTGGCGGGGCTTGGAGGAAGCAGATGGCAGTGTGTGCCTCCGTGGGGGTCGTAAATCCGTGCTGAACAGGGCTTGCCACTTGGAATGACACCCTGTTCCCGAAGCTGGGGATTTATTTGCAGCATTTTACACGTTCCTCATGTCGCTGGCATAGTTAAACCTGTGCTGGCTGGCACTATTATGAAGTACCCCGTTGGCTCTGAGTTAAATTGGGGTTCTGATCTAAAAAGAGATTATTCAGAAGCAGCCTGCACTTGCTCATCAGATCCATTCCTTCTGGGTGTTCAGAGTCATAGCAGTTTTTGCTGCTAATTAATACAAGCATATAGTGCTTTTTGATTCCCTGTAGCACTGTGGAACTGCCATTGTGATGGGAGCATGAGCTGGCATCCCATCTGCCCCATTTTCCCAAAATCCTGTTTGGAGGGATAAATCTGGCTTAGCACTGCTTACCTGAGGACAGCAAAGCTGGAAGGATGGAGCAGGGAGGCAGATTTTGCTCTGCTGAGTTTTTATGAACGATCATCATGCACAATGCAGAAAGTAACCTTCATTGCTTCTTAGAATGCAAACACTGAAGCCAATATTGGTAAGAGATTTTTACATCCTTCCCCAGTCTTAAGAAAGCAGTTTAATTAACAATTAAATGTGCAGCTATTCTGGCAGGTTTAGAGGGGGTATACTCTGCTGAGGGTGGTGAGGATGGGTGCAATTATTAGGGAGTAACCTCAGTGCAGGACAACAGGTCAGACTATCACCCCAGGAAGGTGGGAGGAGGTGGAATTGTTTTATCTGAACCTGCATTGCCTACTTTTACTGATACATGGTTCCTCATTAATATCAGAGAGCAGAGAATGAATATCCATTTAGGTAAAAAATGATGCTGGAAGGAGCCTTGATGTCTTGTCACTTTAATAGAAATACTAAGAACTTAATTTCTTGCTCGTGGGTAAGTCTGATGCCAAAGCATAAAAAAAGGCAGCTGTTGAAATTCAACATGTCTCCTAGGGAAGGATCCAGCCCTCCCTTGACTGCAGCATACAGGACTTATGGGAAACACAGACATCTGATGATTATCCTGATGGATAGGAGCCATGTGCATGCCTGTGACAAGTCTCCTCCATATGAGGTAGGTGCAGCCCATTGCTTGGGCTTAGATGCAGCTCCTGTGCCTGATGCAAACCCTGGGGCTGCTGCAGTTCCCACCACAAAGCCCCTGCACCCTCCTCTCCACCTAGAGACAACTGTTCTGAGTGGTTATACCACCAGGATGTGGAAATGCCTGTTGACACCCTGAACAAACCCTGTGCATTATGTCCTGCAAAGCCATTCACAGATTCACAATGGAATGTGTAAAACATGATTCCTTGTCCTTTTTTGTTGCTAACAAAAAGAGATTCTCTGATTCTGGTTTACAGCATGTGTGGTGCTAAGTGAGCTGACAAGCAGTTAGCATAGAGTTTGGGATCCAGGAGGGGTTTCTTTAATCTCAGGTTGCCAGGTGCTTTCTTACACTTGGTGCCACGAACCCCGCCAGAAAGAACCAATGCTTGGCCTTCCCTGGCTTCTCAGAGAACCTAAAAGTCATCCCTATGATCTCATTCTCTTACAGAGAGAGAGCAGAGCTGCTTCTTGCTCGTTCATAATCAGAGTTCGGGCAGTTATGTGAGTTGTTGGATGCAATTTCTTGTCTTCTTCTGTGAAAGGAAGAGATAGACTCTCGCAGATTAAATTTCTTCATTCATGGAGGTTTTTTCTCTTCCTTTTCTCTCTCCACTCTTTCCCTTGACATACTCTCCCCTCCCACCCTCATTTTCTCTCTGAGTCAAGCTACAATTCCTCATCAAAGGAGCTCTAATGGGATCACGTATTTGACCAGCTGCCAGGGAAATTTCCAGTAACCTCCAAAACCCTAAACATTCCATTTTGGAGGATTACAGGGAAATTGTTTCATCTTTCTGATAGAGAAGCACCAAAAATTGAGAGTCGCCAGCTCATCTTCTGCTTTTCCGATGGAAGGAGCTTGGGTGGACTATTTTTAGGTTACAAAGCTGTACTTTGCTAAGATAAAAGCTGGGGCTCTTTCAAAGCAAAAGCCTTAAAGTGTGAAATCCATCAAGTCTGTTATCCCAGGGAGCACTATGACATTGGTAGGCTGAGACATTAGTGAGCTGATGTCTGGGTGAATATAAGCCCTTGCCCTGTTGAGCCTGGAGCCTCTCTCTTAGGTACCCACTTCTAACATCAACCTTTGACACTTATTTAGGAAAAACCTGTCTGCAAACTGAGACCCAGGTTCTCTCCCTATGGTCTGTGGTGACTTTGTGGTCTTTGCTGTGAAGACAGTGTAGTGCTTTTTGTCAGGTCCATCACAAAGTGGTTGCCCAAAGTCCAGGTAGTTTAAGAGCTTGCACCTATGCCAGACAGGAAGGAGATGCACACACACACATCCAGGGATCTGTCCAACAGACATTCCTCATTGTTCTTTGGATATGAACATGATGTGGGAAAGGACCTACTTAATCCCTCCAAGTGCTACTCTGTGCTGAATGCATTAATATTCTATAGGGAATGGCAGGCGGGGTGGGGAACATCTAACCTGAGAGCATTCAGACTTGTTTACACTGGTGTGTTTTTGTTCCCTGGGAAGATAGCCATTTTGACAAGTTTTTCAATTCAGTGATACTAAAAATATAGCTGTCCCAAACGTTCTGAAATTGTCACAAGTGTCCTAGTTAGGCACTTTTTGAACAAAAAGCATATTCTTATTTTTTTCAGTTTGAAGCTGTAGTGAGCAGCCCTGGGAAGAGCCAAACAAATACCTAGTTCTAAAGCAATCTGCATCATTCTCCTTCTCTGTTCAATACCAGGCTCAAATTTCCACCCTCATTCACACTGAAAGACATCACTCTTCATCTCTATAATCTCAGAAATACTCTCACCATAGTACCAGCATCTTTTTACTCTTAAATTGCTGTGTGCTTTCATTTACCTTCATTTAAAAATGAGACTGCTTTACTTCACTTTTTTACACTCCTCCTGTGCTGATGTAGAACAGGAGTTTTGCAGTCACCTACACTCAGTCTGTGGAGCTTGGCTGGATATTTCTGCTGCTGTGGCTCTGCTCTGAGCCCTGACATGACACATGATGCTGATGGGCACCCAGCACTGGCGGACCTCTTGAGCCTTTATGTACAAGCAACATACATGACATTTGCATTCTCTCTCTTATCAGAAGGTTTTGTACTTATGTGAAGATGTCAAAGCATGTTATAAATATTAATTAGTGTATGAATCAGTGTTTTACTAGTGAGAAGCAAAGTGGTCATGTAAGGCATGGCCACTGAGGGAAAAAGCTGGGGAAAGAACCCCAGTAATTCTCCTAGTGCTGATCCAGCAACAGGGCCAAGAATGAACAAATATACTATCTGATGTGAGTGAAATGTAAACAGCTCAGGTAACTGTGCTTTCCCTCAAAAGAAAATAAAGAAATTACAATGATTTAGTTATTTAACCCTCAGTCAGAAAGAGAAAATATATTTTCCTGTGGAAATGTGATTATTATTTATTCCATTGAACTGATTTAATTTCTATATGAAGGTCACAGTCCTCTGGCCATGAGAGAAAAAAAATCCTTTCAGAAATGGAGTTGAAAACCTGCAAATTACAGAAAGCAGATGAAGTTTTCATCTGACTTAATCTTCAAGTATGGGATTTTCAAAGATAACTAAGGGATTTAGCAGTCTGGTTTACCAATTTGGAGCCCAATTGTCCTTGAATGAGATCTCCCCAGACAGACATGGTCCAGGGGGAAATAGATCTACTGGAAATGAAAAAAAAGGTGCCAACTCTACAAATGGGCCTTTAGAAAAAAAAATCCTCAGAGTAATGAGCACTTTTGAGAAGTGATGATATGTTACACAGGCAGTAGCAATGGATAAAACCCACAAGAGGGATATTTTAAAACATCTGTGTTCAAGATTGAGCTAAAAAGGGGGGCTGTGATGCTGTTCAGTTTAGCTGACAACATCCAACAATTCTAATGTGATAAAATACCCTGAAACATCTGTCAAAGCTATTGCTAACTTTGCTTTGGGGAAAATTCTACCATTATCAACTTGCAGGTTAGAGAGATGTGTATGGGGCCAAGCTTTGAGGGAGGTAGCCCAGACATTTAGGGACCTCTTCAAAGAAACCTTGCTAAAATTGCTAGAATAGGTTAAGGGAATCTTTCCTCTTCTAGCTGCTGTGATAATAGTCCTGACTGAATAGATTATGACTGAAATGTCTGACCTTTGACCAGCTATATGTGTGGAATGAGTTAGTGACAGAGTCCAGTTTTCATTCTGGATGCATATTCAGGTCTTACAAGTCACACTAAAGATGAAATATAGGAGCATTAAAATGTCAGACTAGGTTGGACCAAATGTCTACACAGCCCAATGCTATCTCTCATGTAGTCTTGCAGAGACTATCAGAACAGAACAATCCCACAGTGTTGCTTCTGCCTGCACCCTTCTTATTGTTGTCAATTTGCAGCTCTGAGACTTTCTAGGCTAAAGGCAGGTTGCTTGTGCTCAATAGCTATCAATAGATTAATTTACTTTCCAGCCTCCTCTCGAACTCATACAAACTCACAGCACCTACAGTCTCCTGTGACAAGGAGTTCCACAGTTGAACCACACACTGCGTCAAGAAAATGTCCTTTTAGTTTGTTTCGATCTTCTACCAGCTACAAAGAAACAATGAACAACTGATTCTCATCCTCTCTCAGCTTGTCACTCAGTCGACATCTTTTCCTGCCTAAGAGATGCTCACACAGTCAGTGAGATCATCTGGAGCAGGGGCATATGGACGAAAAGTATCCCATTCCACTGCTGATGCCAGATATATGATGAAGGTGAAGGTGCTGAACATCTCATTCCAGCAACTGCTGAGTGGTGCTACACCCACATGCATATCCTTGATCCCCTTTCTTAGCAGCTAACACCCAGACACAGATCTCTGCCTGAGACATGGGGTTTGAGCTGCAAGCATGAAGTTTAGTAATTACACCCAGAATCACATTCCAAAGAGAAGGAGGAGAAGGGGGTGGGAAGGGAAGAAACTGTCAAGTTTATTATCTAGGGGCTTGGGGTGGATTTTTTTGCCTATAGATGAAAGTCCCTTTCGTACATTCATTACTGGAGACGTTATAGCCTAATGAAAGTGACTCATCTGCGTAATCACATTGTTTTCCAGTACTCCAGATGTTCTGTGGAGCACCTCTGGCTCGTGATCTCCCATTTAAACATTTCTTGTAAACACCAAAAGCTGTTTGTTTGTTTTAATGTTCCATCACATCCCATTACCCAGTGAAGGTGAAAGATTGAAATGCAACATTGTCTTGCCAAGAGATTTTTTTTCCCCTCCTTCCTCCCTCTGCTTCCCCTGATGTATCTATGTCTAGTGTCTAATTAGTATGCAGTGGGATGCAGAGATTCCTCTGCAAATATCTTGTTGCTTTCTGCTTGCCTTGATCTCTGTAAGCAGGCGGATGCTACACAGAGATCTGGGGCTTGCATATCCCAGGTGCTGAACAATTTCAGTTCCTATCACTTCACATGAGAGTACAATATATCCTTGTACAGGGATACAGTGCCATGGGACCTCCCCACCTTGCAGTTATTCACATTAGGAAAAAGAAATATCAGAGGCAAACATTCCCATCCAGTAGCCATGATTACTTGCTGCAATGATGTTAGAGCTTGTCTAGAGGCTATTTTCAATCCTCTAGGTGAGTCAAACCAGCTTAATTCCGTGAGACCTTCTTTTAACACCAAAGTAGATGTGGCTGAACACCTTTGGATGCATGTAGCAGGTTGAATGGTAATTTAGATAGATATAACAGTAAGAAAATGATGAGCATAAGTTAACTGTAGGTAATAGCAGGATGGTAAAGCAGAGTCTGGAAACGAAGGTTCTGATTTTCAGGTCAGAGCAGTGGGATTCCACTGCTGTCACAGTTGTATGTGTTTTAATTTTGTATCTCTTATGGGTCTGGACCTGCTGGAAGTCTGGTCCTTGGAATGGCTTGAGATCTCTGCAGTAGGAGGAGATATTTCTAATTTTCATTTCTAATTTTACAGGATTTGATGCAAGAATGTCCAAGTGATTTGCCTTGTAGTCATCATAGCAGCAGGCACGACAGTAGCAAATTTTGAAGCAAATCCCAGGATGGAAATCAGGAGCAGAAAGGTTGCCTGCAAGACAATTGAACAACCTGAGAGAGTCTGAGAGGTGAAAAGGGAACACCAAAATAAGAGCTAAGAAAGCACGAAGGGAAAGCTGAGATGGTTATTTCAGTGAAGATTTCAGAAGAGAAGCTTTAAATATTTCAAAATGATTATCAACATATTAGGGTTAGGAGATTGATTTAGTCTTAACGTTCTTTTGAACAAAAATTATGAAAACTAATAACAAGTCTAAAGTATGGCAAAGCTGCACTGCTCACTTCAGTCTTAACAGATAAAGCTTAGAGGATTGTGGGAGATTAACGACTGATGAAATGAGTCTTTGGAGTCTGTCAAACATGGAGTTCAGGAGCTGCCTGAGTGCTCTCTTGCTTGAATGCTGCAGGGCTTTCACCAAGGAAAATGTGAGTTATAAACCTTGGGGAAAACTGTACTTAACAGAGCAAAACCAGACTGATCCTCAGGGAATTGCCAAGTTGGGAAAGGCAAGGGACACTGTGAGTTCAATGTGGTACATATGTGTTTAAAAAAAAAGGCTCTGCAGAAATCTGGTACATTAAATAGGACACCATGAAGGAGAAGACTGAGCAGATTTATTTGCTTCTGAGAAGGAAGCTGAGAGACTCTTCCCCGAAGGAATTACTAGAATCATCCTTCTGCCTCTGAAGGTGGCTCCTATAGCCCAATATATCAATGGCAGCTGTGATCTTCAGTAGCTGCTTTGTTAATAACATATCAACAGAAATGCTTATGATACAAGGTTTTATTTTGTTTCTCTTACCCACATATTAAAACAGTGCATGACATATAAAAATTAAGATACGTCTGCTTCAAGGTAAATGCTTCATGCAGTGGTGCAGAAGCAATATTGAATACTACTTGAGTTCTACCCTTTCAGATTTTGGATGGTTTGCTGTTGTTTTTTTTTTAAGGAATGGAAACTCTTCCAAAATAAATCTTCTAAAAGCATATTTTTTGGTTATTCAGGACACTATTTTTGATCAATGCCATGTACTTTCTTCCAGTTTTGATATTTTAAGCATTACTGATCTGCATAAAATATTTTTAATGAAGTCGTTTTAACCTCCAAAAACTTGAAACATTCTGTTCTGATAAAGTTGAACCTTATTGAGAACATTTCATTTCAGTTCTATTTCTTAGGGAAAAAAAAAAAACCCAACCCAAGTTAAATTGACATGTTCCTCAGGATAGGTTGATTTCAATAAAATGTCATTTTTGTCAGAAAAAATTATTCCAGTAGAACATTTTTCAACCTGCTCTAGTTATGAGTTATTGCACATGTATTCACTGTCATTGCACATATATTCACTGTCATAAAAGTTCTATCTGTGGTTACATTTTAATAATTTCTTCTAATTTCATACAACTTGCCTGAGATACTTCAGATGTTTAATGAATGGAGCCAGATCATTTCCCACCCATTTGTCTCAACATTTTTAATCAAGTACATGCTGTTTCTTTAGCCACTCCTTGATTTTGTGTGTGTGGTGTTCAGATGCTGTAGTTACTTGAATCCCAAGCAGGTATTTGTGTTATATATAGAATTGTGTTATTAAGACTCAGCCTAAGTCAGGCCATATTTTGCTATTTCTTTTAGACAAATGTTTAGAATACAGGACATTCAAAAGATAAGAGGAAGGAAGCACTGTCATCAGACCTATATGTGAGAGGAAACTGAGGCACGGAGTGAGACAAAGGGTGGAAGCAATCTTACTTAAATTTAGACATCTATAAGGTATCTAGACCAACTTAGTCATTTAGATCCCTGTTAGCATTAAACAGAGAAACACCTCCAGAGTGTGAATCACTTAATATATCTTAGTCATGTATCACAGGGTGGGTGACTCTCTTGGGAGATCTCTCTCCTGCTCCCCTGACTGTAGCAGGAGCCTCGGCAACTAACTTCTTATAAAAATTTAGTGTATTTTATGTTAGACAAAAATGGATCTCAGCTTTTGTGAAAAGCCTAAGGCTTCTCAGAAAATCTGTGGCAGAGTCAAAACCCAAATGTATGTCTCCTGAATTCAAGGGTAATACTTTAATCATAAGATGATACTTCCTTTCATTGTCCTGAAAGCATCTTATTTCAATAATTCAGCATATTTCCTTCAAAGAACAGGAGCAGGACATCTGTAGAATGCTGAAAGGCAATTATTTAGTTGGGCAGCCAAATCATACTAAACACTTCTGCACTCCAGCCTTCTGAAATCATGTGAACTTTTGCAAATGCTCCTGAGAGATGCCACAGGGAAGATTTCATTTTCAGAGAAATGATCTGAGAGTAGAAAGCATTTCACACAAGAGGAAGCAACATATGCCACCAAAACCTGGGAATAAATAGGGAAGAATAACAGGAGAATAACAAGTTTTTCTTTTGGTGGCAAGACTGTTACTGCCTGAACACAGGAAACCCAATCCACAAGACACATCAGAAATAAATCTCTTATGAAAAGCTTTTCTGTCTGAAAAAACCCCACACTTTCATCACATCGACTTCCTGCCTGAGTTTACATGAGACCCTACAAGCATGTGCTCAAAAATATCTCCCTCATCTGTCCTCTTTTGATGGACAAATGCCAAACCTTCTTGGTGGGCTTTGTTTCAGATTATCCAGAATCTAGTCCTATGCACATGGAGGAAGCTTCACTGCCCTGTCAGCAAGACGTTTGCTGCTGGGGAGGATACTAAGAGCTGCCTGGCACAAGCCCATCATGGATAAAGAGTTCTGGGCAGGAGTGCAAGGGAAATCTGGAACATCAAAAAAAGGACTGTACGTCTGGATTCTGCTCACCATGAGCTAAGGAAGAATTGCAAAGCTTGACGATACCTAGGCAATCTCAGACAGCCCCTATTTTCCTTCATTGTATCTCAAGGATGTCTTCATCACAGCCACTTTGCAATGTGGGGGACTGTCCATGGTTGAAGAGTTTTCAGCTTTGAAAGACAAGACAAAATGAAGGGAGTGTGGAGGTTAAGAAGTGATTTCTTGAGTATCACCTGGGAGATCACTGGTATGGTCAGTTTGAAACCCAGCTGTGCCAGGCTCTGGGAGTGGTGTGTCTTTTCATCAGGCTGAGATGCCCTCACTGAGAGGAAAATGCAATTCACATCCAAGCTGAGCTTCTGATGTAAGTTTAGTGCATATGGGTGAGGTATGATTTTACAGCAATGTTCATCTTGATTGCCTCTTGCTATAATTTTCATTCCTTTCTCTCAGCTGGTGCCTTGCTTACATGAGATGTGAAAATATTAAATTAGTTCCCTTTACTGGAAATTATATTCCATTAAGCCATTGTCATAGCTACTAAGAGACCTTTCAGCCTCCTGGTAGACTTTGTTTTAGAAACATCTGACAAATCCTATGGCAGTCTTACAGAGAGTTCAAAGCAAAGGCATTGTAAGCTTGGGCAATTACAGATTAAGTGGTTTAATATTGCAGAGAACAGAACAGGGAAAAGGACATGTTGGATATCTGTGGCCTTCCCCAGGTTATACTTTGCTAGGCTCTTTGTGTTTGAGCCACTGTCCTTTGCCTTTTACATCCATCTGCAATATTAAAACACTTAAGATGGGCAGTAATTATTTGAGCTGATGATGCTTTTTCTTTGAACTCCTTGCCAGAGTGCCAAAGGATTTGTCAGATATTGCAACGAAGTGGAGGGGTTTGAGGGAAGTTACTTTCACTCCCTATTGAGCACCTGCAAGACAGAACATAATTGGACTACAAACTTTGAACTTGCTGAGGTTTTTCATCTTACTTTTGGTGTGCACAAGTGGCTATTAGATACTTGTCTGGAGCGTATGTTTTTCCATGATAGTAAAGAACAATAGTAACGTTAATTCTTAGCTGTCATAGGGTATTTTTTACATATTAATCTCAAAGAGCTTTTGTGGTAGAACTATTTTTAGGGGTTGATCTAAAGTTTTAAAAAAGTGGTAATTTTGCCGGAAAAATAGGTTTTCACATTTGGGTTATAAACAGTAGCAATGTTGCACTGAACTGAGAGAACAGTTTTGTTATAAAAAAAAGAAAATTAAGTGGATAGAACTGTTGTGAAGCAAAAAGAACACGTTCTTCCAGACACACTCAAAACTTAACCCCTTAATAATCTAAAACGGCTTACTGTTCTACAGGTTTACCAACATGCTGGAAAAAAAAGACAAGAAAAAACGTTTAAGTGTTCTGCAAAGAGAAGGCAAAATATAATCTGAGTTTAAATTCAGTTATCTCATATGTGTATTTCGCACTTCTTAGATTCCTCCCTTCCACTGTTTTTTCCCTTTCATCAAATACCTTTAAAAGGAGAAAAAAAACCTAAGAACTTTCATTTGACAAAGATTTTCTGGACAATCATTCTTATCCAGGTGTCTGTCCTCCCTGGAATAAATTGTGAGCCCATTCTCCACTCCCATGTAATCCAGGATAGTTTCTGCAAATTTAAAGACATTAAGTTCTTATAAATTTCCTTTAATTAGGCAATTGGGTAGAGTGAAATCTGAAAGTGCCCTTGCAGGAGACATGAAGAGTGGGTTTGGAGTTTACTTGACATTAGAGAATAGACACAAGGCCAGAGAAAGTGAAGCTTCACAAACTCCTCTGTACAAATGTCCTTTTGTGCATTTTTTCCCCCTCCATTTCTTTCTAATTTGGTCACAGATTTAATTTGATCAAGTGCACTCTTGGTTCATTTGTCCTAAGCATTTTAGTGATGGGCCAATTGAGGCCCATCTTTAACACGAGGCCTACTGGGCATCACATTAAAGAAACATGTTTTACTTACCATATTAAGGGACAACACCTGATGTTTTGTAACATCTGAAGGCATAAGGGTGAGAAACTGTTCCCAATCTATTAAGAAGTCTTGAAACAAGAAAAGTTTGTGGTTGGTGTCACACATGCTAGTGATTGAAAAGGCAAATTCATTGCGGAAAGTTTGTGTAATTTAAGAAAATCTGATCCAAATTGGGAGCTCTGTGAGAACTCCACTTTTGATCTATGTGAATAAAACCAAAAAATCCATGAAGCCTTTCTTGTTCTTAATTTATGCTAAGTGTTATGTTGATAGTTGCAGTAAATCTCTACTTGAAAGATCAATGCATAGATAAATAAAGTAGAAAAATTGATAGGTATGTAAATAGTATTGTCAAGAAACAGGATCTGCTTTAAGTCTTGGGCTCATCTGTTTTACTTAGTTATGATTTCTGCTTAAGAGTACTGCATTTATTCTCTTTCATGTTAATCACTTCTCCCAGCTGTCTCCTGGCAGATATCAGGTCATCAGTGGTTTTACCTTCAGCCTCTCATGCTCACCTAAAAAACAAGTGTTTTGCCTTTGTCCTTGATTGACTCCAGTAGAAAGAAGGAAGGTGGGGTGTAAGGAAATAAAAACACCACCTCTAGTTTGTTTCCTGGATGGTTTCTGCTCTTTTCCTTTTTTGGATGCTTTTCTGAGTTATCAGAAGATAATTCAGAAGGAATTGTTGAGAAGCTCTCACCTGTGAGGAGACCCATCTGCACTCCCAGAGGAACTGAAATGTATCAGTGTTTGGATAAGGTTCCAGAGCAGGTAGGTGGCATTCAGAGAGGTACAAATTACTTCATGAAGTTACAGTCAATGTCCATAATCATCACACAACCATTGTGCAAAACTGAATTCACTTTGCTTTGTGTCTATTTTGTTAGAAAAGGAATGGGCTCAGTGCTTTCTGCCTGCTTTGTTGGTTTTGATATGAGATTGAAGTGTTCTCTGTGCTTAGAAAGGACTGCTCACAGGATAACTTTTCATGGGTTGAGGTGGAATAAGAAAGGACTTCCTTGCTCAGATCACATGGACAAGGAAGTGAGATGCTGCTAAGACTGTAGGAACACTCATATTCTCCCCACAATCATGTTCCAGAATTGAGGCTGAAGAATTTCCTAGAATAGGCTTGGAGGTTTCTTGTGTGGGTGAGAATGAGTTCAGACTTGTACTTAACCAGCTGGATAGACTTAGTCTGGTAATTCCAAGGAATGGATCACTCCTGGACCATTGTGTAATCTGCATATTACTGTGAAATCTTGTGTGAATTAATATTACTGTGAGAATCACGTACAGCATGCTGCTCTGGAAACTTTTACCTGCAAGAGCAGAAAGTAGAAAGCAGAAGGGCCTACAAAGGCTAGGGCAAGAACAGAATTAAGGGTCTTGATGCCTTCATAACCTCTGCTAAACCATTGTGCAAGCATATACAATGTTGGATGCAACCATAATGCCTGTGAAGGCACAGGACTGAAATAACACATTCTGACTTGCAGGGTTCACTCCAGGCACCAATGTTAGGCTATTCTGGTGCAAAGAAAAGGCTCTTGTTAATTATTGTGACTTCTTTACAATCATAGGATGTACACATTTGAACCTCGAAGGGTTTTCTCCAGAGAATAACCTTTATTTGCTTGATTGCTTCTGTTCAGTTAATTCTGCCTAATTACTATTTTCTTCCTATTAGATCCTAATTATATACAGTATTTTCATTATAAAGTGTAATGTTTCCCAGAGAACTCTGTCAATTACACAGACAATATTACCAGAGGTCTCATTTACTTCATTAAACCAGAGAGTAGTCTCTCTTCTGATTAAAACTGCAGTTGGAGGTATGGACATAGTAATGACCTACTCCTATAGTGTTCTCCTATATGAGAACTGATCAGTTGATGAAAAAAATGTGGTTTGCATTTTTAAATGAATAAAGATGCTTTTCTGTGACTGCTGACAGTTTTAGAATCTTGTTTATTCCACCTGACTGTCTTTGCAGGGAGAGCAATGATGTACTTCTAAAATTTCAAGATTTTTGCTATGAATTAATATTGTGTAAAGCATGAAGAAATGTTGTGTAAGGAGAAATCAAAAGATTTGAAAGTTGAGTCCCATTAGAAAACCCTTGTGAGTGAGTGTGTAGCAATACAGTGTCAAATAGTAAATGGAATACAGGAAATCTAAGAACACACTCTTCTGTCTCATAGAAGAACAGTCTGACTTTGTCTTGAATGCTGGTAGAAAGAGTATTGCTATAAAAGGGAATGCATTTGGATGTAATATGTAATGAGAATATGAAAGTCATTGCTGCAGGATCTCAGATGAGCCAAGTCATCTGAGCCCACATGGAAATGAAGACTTTCCTTTTCCAAGCCCAAAAACTATAGTGTTCATGTCAGTAAAAATAATCAGCAGCTTACAATGAGTTGTGGGGTTTTGTGCTCTGTGTGACATCAGTATGTTTCATTTCATTGGAGTCCCAACATTAGCCTCCATCTGTTAAACGGAGGTATCTTTTCCCTCACTGCATCCTCTTCATGTCAAGTCTTGTACATTAATGACTTAAAACTCACAGACCCTGTTCAGACCATTACATGATGAAAGAACCAACTGTACTAAATGAAAAATGTCATTCTCATGCAAAGGCTGCAGGTAATAATGTTACATCATAAGTCAGTAGCCTGTGCAACTCCAGCGTAACTCAGTGTATAATCACATCAGCATCTCACACACACTTGGCACTTCATAAATAATAAATAATAGTATTAATAATACAACTGCTGGCACAGTAGCTTTTAATAATAGCTAGATTTTTTAAAAGTGTCAGAGCCAAATGAGATACTCACCATACCCTGTGTTTACCACAGCTTTCAGGACAATATCTGGATATCCTGCTTTAGTTACAACTGAAAGGAAGAACTGGGGATGTCAACATAAAGCAATTGACATCTTGGATACCCCTGACAAGCCACACAGTTACCATATTAAAGTGTCTATAGCTCACAAGCCTCCAGAAAGCATGGACAGAGAGGTGTCAAGAAATTACCTGTTCTGCCCAATCTAGCCCAGGAGCAGCTGGACTATTTCCATTCCAGGCTTGGGTTTCACCTTTTTTTAATAGACTTCCTGGGGTAGGAGTACCATCCTCAGGCATTTTCCGCTGCTTCATTTCTCAGAATGTGAAAAATGTTTTCCAGGAACCTAAGATGGATATCTCTGCTGCAATTTAAGCCCAGTATTTCTTGCCCTTCATCTCATTGTTTGAAAGTTTCATTCTTTGGGAAGGGTTTACTTCTTGCTTCTTCCTTTACCTTTTCTCTTAAGCAACATCAAGTCCTTCTGTATTTCTCCTTTGATTTTTGATGATTCTCAAGGCTCTGAATTCTCTTGACTTTGTCCACCTTTCCTCTAAATGCCATGCCAAACCAAACCTGAACACAGTGCTCCAGCTCAAATCTCACCAATACTCAATCTAGTGAAAAGAACAACTCATTTGTCACTCAGCTTGTTCTGATTTATATATTCTAGTATACTCTTTGCCCTTTTGGGTAGGATTGCACATTAATATATGTTATAGATCCTTTTTGCTTCCTAGGCACTTGACATTTTTCCCCTAATTTTCCGTTTTGAGATTTAAAATCTTATTTTGCTTGAATGTAATTTGCTCAGCTGACAACTACAGACATGACTTTTCCACTATTGAGTAAATAAAGTGTTGCTGTGTCAATAAAGAGATCTTTAGCAAGTGAACAAGAACTAAAATGATCCCCAGTATTTCAGGCTCTAGAACATGGAGACGTAAAGAAAAAGGAGCTAAAAGTACGTGGAATTCAGAAAATAAAACTCACATTTTTGATTTCCTATAAGAATTTTCTTCTCTGTGAAGGTTTAATTGGGTGTTATTCCTTTTGATTAGATTATTGACAGAAGTTGAATGCAGTTAGATATTATCTCACTGAGATTCAAATTCCTAAATCCACTAGGATCTTCAATTATCCCAGTCCTTTTATTCACATTAACAAACTCATCTCTAAATGAGAACAGGGCAAATGAGATACATCTCACTTCAATGAATTGCAAGCTTTGACCCAGTGAAAATGAAAATGGAATGGCACTAACTGCAATATGGGTGGGAGTACGGGATAATTTGGAAGATGGGTAAAAAGGCCTGAAGCATGTATCAAGGATTTCTATATAACTCTGAACTGGGTGAGAGATGGTAGAAAGTATTTCTAGGCTTTTTTCAGGAGGACTCAAAGAAGACTCTGTATATATTGTAGTCCACCACTGTCTTCAAATTATTCTTTCACAATCACATGTATGAGCAAAACATTTGGGTTGCATTTCCATTAAGAAAAGAAATACACAACAGAGCATCTCAGCAGCTGAGAGTGTCACTTGAGTGGATGCATGTGGATGTTCTCCTGAAGGTGTATAGGGGGGACATACCATAGCAGCAGCCTTTTCAGATGCTGGCCTTATGTCATGCAGAAACAAGGCATTGTGACTCTTGCTACAGCTCATTACACAGATTTATGGAATCTTTATGGACCATTCAAATGATCTGATGTGGATTTAGAATATGGAACAAGCTGGGATACTCTAATGGCCATCTTCAGCTAGGAAAAGCTCGGTCCTATGCCAAAGCACTGTGAAAGCCAAAAGAAACAATAGATAGAGTCAACAGATATGATCTCTCAGTGTCAAGAACATTGTGGTACTTATAGTGGAAATGGATACATGTCCACATAATTATTCCTGATAAAATACTTTGTCCCACTCCTTAAACATGTTAAACAAACATCAGACCTACTTCTTTGTCAATCCCACCATTCTTTAGTCAAAATGCAAACCTCTTCATCAAGAATTCATCTCTGCCACTTGATTTCTGAGCTCAGGAGAGCACATGATTGGTCTCCAAGTGCTTGGTGGATGTTCTGCTGGTAGAAAATTAACTCCATGGAAGGGTAAATGGAGATATCAAGGAGCATATGAGTAGCCAGATGGAGAGATGTAAACACAGAGAAAAAGCTGGATGAAGAATAAGGTTGAAAGATTGTGTGGATGGATGGACAGTGATTCACTAAGAACAGATGGAAACTGAAGCTGTTTGGAAAACAGAATTTCTGTTCAACTGTGACACGTTGGAATTTGTTTCCATCCAGAAGGGGGGAAGAAAAGTCAGTGTGTTGGCATTTGTAAAGAAAATTGAGATGTTGCACATGTTGCACACACCCCACTTTGTTTCAGAAAGAGTGCAATAGTTTAAATTATTACTTTGTTAAAATTAGAAAAACTTTGTAACAGAACATGAAATGTATTTGGGGTTTTTAGGAATGCTAGATATAAACATGCCATAATTAATATTCTCTATAAAGGATGACATGAAATAAAAAGCTGAGGCTAAATGTGGTCATGTGTTGGAGAACAATGAGAAACATGCATTCTATTAAAAACGAATGAATTTCGAAAAAACAGTTTAAATTTGTATGAATTTAAAAGAAGCTTTGTGTTCCTAACTGTTGCATCCTCCTCTAAAGGAGTAAAGATACAGTCTGAACAAAGCTAGTCAGATATGGTGGAGGGTTTCAAAAGGGACAGGGATTAAAATGACAGAAAAGTGTCAAAGATGCATAGCTGAAGGTTCAGAATTTGTCCCATTGCAGTTGATGGCAGTTCTTATTAGGCTCAGTAGGACCAGCTGGGAGTTTACCCCAAGCTGGCAGCGTCTAATGGAAAACCATAAGCCACATCAGCCTGTCCCAGCATGGGAAAGGGAGGATTTCACACCAGATATCACAGGCATTTTAGTGCCAGGTTTTCCAGATGATGTTCCTGAACATCCCTGCACTCCAAGTTAATGATCCACAGAGAGGCCAAGGCAGGCTTTCTGTGCCAGAGTTTTTTTGACTTGACTTTTCCTTCCAGTGGGAAGATTCTTTGTTCCCACTAAAACATGTCTGTGCCATTTGAATGGCTGCTTTGCATATAGGAGTCCTGATGGGATAAGTTCTGCTTTCAGCTGCCAAATTGTTAAATGATCAATGAATAATAAATCATCTCTTGAACTGTGCCCATGTTCTGTTGTTGCAGGTGATACTGTGCACTCTAACCTTGGGATGCAGCTTACTGTTTACAGAAAAGAGACATAAACTAGAGAACTCAACAACAGCCTACAAAAAGGCAGCAAAAATGACAAATTTCTGCTATGTAGCTCATGTTTTGCATCCCTTCTACAGCGAATCTATATATTTCCTCCTGAAAACAAATCTGCCTCTCTACATGGTTATCTACGTGCCTCACACAAGAAAATGCAAAGACAATGCAAAAGAAATGGAGTCTCAGAGGCAGGGAAGGTCCAGAGACTGTGTGTGACTCTATGTCTCCAACAAACCAGGCACACTGTGTGATATTACTGCTGGGACATGGTAGCTTTAGGTCTCCTGTGATCTGCTCATTTTTGCAGGAATTGCACTGATTTTTATTCTTCCACTGCCTTTCTTAATTTAGTATAGTATGTCTTTATGTTTTGTAGCCAGAAAGACCTAAAGACCTGCAGAGGAACCCTTAGAGAATAGCTGGTGGATCTGAGAAGACTGTAGAGTCATATATAAGGGGGAATCCTTAAATTATGTCCCAGATCAGCTTTCAATTGGCAGCAATGACACCAATGCATGATGTATCTCTTACATTTCCATTCCACGGCCTGTTTTTCACTGATCCCTTGCAAGAGGCAGCTAGCTGCTGCCATTGCCCATGAATGAGGACAGACAAGCAAGAAATCAGTGCCTTGACATTGAATTTTGGTGCAGCTTTTACTCCCAGCCTGAGAGGGGTCTCAGATAATCCTCTGCTATGGGCAAGACTTGTTGCATATTCTAATTCCCCCTCACTCCCTGATTTAGAGCTACAGCTAATGCTTTTGATGTCAGCCTGAGTGAGATAGAAAGCTTTAAAAATTCATAGCTGACCTTTCACTGACACGTTTAGTTTCCGTTAGGCAAGCACTGTGTGGCAGGTCCACAGGAGGGGAGGACAGTTTTTAAGTCTGAATTGCCTTTTTCTTAAAACAAGAGAAAGCATTAGGGGTGTGGGGGGAGTTGGTGTTTCTGTTCTGTAGAGGGGAAGAAAGGGAGACATGAATGAAAATTAAACTGAGGGAGAGAGGCCTCAAAAGCAAAGGACAGGCTTATGAAAAATATATGCCTTCACCAAAGGAAGATGGAATACAAATTGGATCCTTTTTAAAAATATACCTTTAAAACAGACATTTAAAAGGGTGGGAAGGGGGGGGATAAAGGCGGAGGGAGAGAGGTGGAGGGAGAAGGGGGGAAAATGTCTCTTAAATGTGTTCAGAACATTTCTGCAGCCTGCAGAGCTGGGATTGTTTATTAGAAGATAAGATAGTGAAAAATGTATTTTGCAGAAAGAAAATAGTAAAGCTGGTTCCCCAGCAGATAAGAAGCCAAATTTCTATTTTATGCTCAATTGAATGATTCAGTTACATTATCTGGGAGGCAGCAGTGAAATAACACACTTCGGAAATGAGACTGGGAGGACACACAGTTCAGAGGAGGGAGCTACGGGCCCATCACCCATTGACTCAGGAATCCATCCCTGGGACACCCATGGGTGATGCAGCCCTCCCTCCCACTCCGGGAGGCTGTGGATGGTGAGAGCAGAGTTCCAAACAGCCTCCTCAGCTTGCACAGTGCTCCAAAACTGGAAAGATGCAAGATTAATGTTTGTCACTGTGTGCTATCTGGTAGCACAAAATACTACTGTTTTGAAAGCAATACTTCTTATTTAGGTTCCCTCCCTTCTTGACACAACATGGTCCATCCTGGACCATGGTTCATAGGAACTGGCAGGAACAGATAGGAGAACCATGCAGAGAGAGCTGCTGTCCATGTCTCTGCAGGACGACTGCAGGGCCCAGAAGGATGGCAGGATTGTGTTGTTTTTCCTTCTACAGTGTCTTTGCATTTCTTATGTCTGATGTCCACAGAGGCAGCTACCGTCTTGTGCGAGACAACTAATGTGACATGTGCCAGGACATGTGTTTTTGCAGTATTACAATGAATTCTGCTGCTTTAGGGATTTTCCTTAGAGCTCCAGCTTCAGGAAAAAGGATCAAGGAAAGAGGGGAAATGGAAAAAGAAAAAGGAATTTATTTAGCCTTTTAGCTGTGAAGGTCAGCTTGTTGATAGAAAATCAGTACCTTATATAGTCTCAAAATCCAGGGGAAAAAAATAAGTATGGCTATTTTAAAATAAAACCTCCACCAAGTAAGCACAAAACCCATTACCATTATTTTTTACCCCAGGATTCTTCGATGATGGACTTTCCATTTCTGACTGCTCAAGGTTGGCAGCATTATTTGTTGTGCTCCTTAGGAGACTTTACTTTTGTTTTGCTTTTTCTTTGCCTTAATATAAATCTCATTCCTTCTTAAAGCTTATAGCTCCCTCTGTAAATGAAGAAACAAATGAAGCATGTGGCACATTAGTGCCAATCTTTTCCTTGCACTAGAGGATCTGGCTTACATAGTGGTGGTTGTGTCCTTGATAAGTCAATTTTTTATTTACTGAGCCATTTAATTCGTGATTCATTATTTGAATGGACCTGACCACACTGATCATCCAAAGAAAAATCCACTGTCAAAGGACGCAGTAGCTTACTGCAGTTTATACAGAGTCTGTCTTGGACAATGCTAGCCACTAATAGAAGCTACATCAGACTTTGAATTAATGTATAGTTCAGGTCAAAGTCTGACTACTGCAGTAGGATTTGTGGAGGAGAATATTTTCTGCATAAGACCATGATGTGATGACAGCCATGTCCAGAATGTGGACAATGAGGGTAGTGGCAACAGAGTCCTCTGCAGCCTGGTGTTTTTAGAGAGTCCCATTCAGATGACTGATGACTACAGTCCAGGTACCAGCAGGCAGATATATCACATTAATTGGCTTAAACTGGCATTTTGGATAATGACATGATTTGGAAAGATAAGAGTTGAATTCCATGGAGAAAAGGGACTATTTATTTAGCAGAAGGTGTATATCTTTCCAGAGGTATGATTTCCTAGAAATGAGATGGTGATTTAAAGAATGAACCAAAGAAAAGATTCCTTCTTGACCACTAAAGATTTGCATATGTCTTGAGGGACTGTATTTGATTGCCTGTATAATACTATGGTGTATTGCATGATCTTATCATTCAGATTAAGACTGAATTGCCACCGCAGTAGGTAGGCAGTGGTTAGACACATGAAAAAGAGAGCTCTTACTCTGGCCTTAACTTTTGAAAGAGTGTAAAAGAGAGAAAGTAAGATCCTCAGGTTCATTGAGCCGCTTGGTGGGGACTAGAACCCAGTTTCTATACTCTGACTCACAACAGTTACTGAAACTTCCTTGTCATTTTCAGTACTGAGTTTCCTTTCAACACCACTCCTATATATCAGCTTGATCCGTGATTTTGACAATAGCATGTCAAAAGAAGTCCTTCTGAAAAGGTCTGAGAGAATTTTCACTTCTACTTTTAGAATATATTTCAAAAGCATTGAACTTTCCATTTCCACATTGTACTTTTTCATTACAGTGTAACATACACTGGTGAGCTGATAAAGTTCTGAGGAGACACACAAGACATTTTAATCTTGCTTAATGGTTTAATCTTTTCCATATGAAACTCTGGAAGAATTTTTGTGTAGACAGTGTAAAACATTTTGACTTCCAGCCCAACAGGAAAGCTGTGGTGGCCTTCTGCACCTCTTTCCTGAGCCAATTTTCCTCTTTTAAGGCCATATGTTGATAATAAATGTACCTGATAGAGTCAACTGCCACTCTTATTACTTTCCTATTGCTGTTAAAAATCAAATATTTACCTTTTATTCTTCTCCCAAATCTAATAATACAAATTTTAAGCCTTGACCCTGCTGACTTTCCAAACTTTGCAGAAGTTCCAAACCAAGAGAGTATTTAGAGAAAGGAGATTTCCTAAGAGAAGGTGAGATTGAGAATTAGGAAGGTTATTTATAGCTTGATTCCTGCTGTGGATGAGACAGTGCTGCAGTGCCCAGCTACTGGGTAATTGTAAAACTGCTGGCCCTGCTCCTTAGATACAGGACAGTGTCTAAGGTGGTCAGGAGAGCAGAGATAGTGTCTTTAAGATTACACTTTCTTTACAATATACATCTGCAGGTTTTTTTTCCTAGTACAATAAGGTCTTTGTCTGCTACTGGGACTCCAGAGCATTACCACCACACAAAAAATAAGTTATATTTTGATCCTGTTAAGGTTTTCAACCCTAGGGTAAAGGCTAGGCTGGCTTCTTAGAGGACTAACCCTGTCATATACTGTAAAAAATAATTTACAAATACTTCTGTGAACAACCATCACAAATTCCCTTCATTAAGTTTGGGGATTCAGCCTCTTGGGAAAATCCATCTCAGTGTGAAATCGCTGGAAAATGCTGAAAGCTTGGGTGAATGTTTCTGAGAAGCTGTACATGAGTGAAAATCTTGCCCTTCCTGAGTAGGATATGATCAGCACATCCATGTATTTGGCTAAGTACTGTATCAGAAGAGATGCAAATGCTGCTGAACTTAATACCCCTGGGCTGGTGAGGAAATGTAGTGCCTGTTCCAATGGTGCAGAATGGGATGTGGATATACAGATATATGCAAAACTGCTGCTGGCAAGAGGTGATGGCAACAGAGGAGATTGAGATGATGTTGAAGATAGTTTAATTTTGTGAGTTGCTGAAGGCACAGTGTTCAGAAAACACCCTACATGACTACCCTCAGAAGGTACATGCAAGAGCTTAGGATTTTTTATGTTTTTGTTTAACAGAAATGCACAATTTCTGTTGACCTGCATGTTACCAAATCTCTTTTGGTATATTTGCCATCCTTAGTCACGAGTGAAAGACTCTGACATCTAACAGATACTCAACAGTCCAGGCTTAACAGACTGTCCTTCTATCCTATAAAAAATCTGGATATTTTGATATCTGTTTGTGAGTGTTTTTCTGTTTGTTTTAAAAAATAAGAATAGAAAAGGCTGTGTGTTTTATACAGAATGGGGAAGTTCCTGGACATCGTGATGGACAAATTCCATCGTGGGGTTCAGGTTCATCGCGGCAGCTCTCCCAGGTTCTGAAATGCCCGATGGGCGCTTTGGCTGAGCTCTCCCGTTCCCAGTGCCTCTGAAAATGCTCCGTTCCGGTGCGATGTAAAAGGGTAGTTTGCTGCAAGAGATCCCCAGGTGATAACGCTGATCAAAGGCTGGGGGCTGACAAGGAAGGAACCAGACTTTTCAACTTTTTGACTGGCTTTAGTGAGGAACCATAGAGCTTCATTGACTTGGGCCATCGGTCCTCTGCCTCTGATCATCACTAAATTTAGTGAAAAAAATAAACTCTTAACAAACAAAGAAGCCTCTTGGGAAGGGAAGACATTATTCCAGTATGTTTATGTTGTCATTTATGTTGTATCAAAAGCATAAAAAGAGATGAAACAAACAAGACAGACAAACTGCTCTGTGTTTGGTGCTTAATATCTCCTTCACCCTTGCTTGTGGTTGTGGGACCTTGGTACCAGGGTTTTCCCCATTAGACAGGTTCAGGATGAAGGAGTAAAATCTAGTGGCTATGATACAGTCTACCCTTCTGTGTGCTGTCATTTAGACATCTGCTCTCTCCACTTGCTCTCCTATAAAGTTTCTTTTCCTTTTAATACCATTCTTCTGCTGGAGGAGCTGACTAGAAGTGGGAATGAAAAGTCTAAATAGTTTTCAGGGACTACTTCAGGTTGGATTTTTTAAAAAAATTGTTTACCAATTTAATCTCCTTGTGCTTAAGAGCAATGTCTCTGCATTACATTCCATGCATGGAATTATGGAGCAGACTGTTTGCACCTTTATGTCGTTCATGACATTGTGTCACGTTGCCATAAGCATTCCTTTTGCTTACTGGCACAGAGTGGAGTTCATACAAATCCAAGACTGGAGTTCATACAAATCCCAGACCATCCTTTTGGGGATTTTCACTTGCTCTTAAACTATCAACATGGTTGTACTTGTTTTGGCTCATGTCTAACTTAATCCCAGAATGATTTGGTGGTGGGATGGGATGGGACTCACACTGAAACAGAGGCCAGCAGGGCTGGGTATAACAACATTGGCATTATTTTATCTTGCAGGCTCTGCTGTGCTATTATTTGTTAGGGTCACAAAATATTCACTCAACAACTGCATTATATGGGCCTAAGAACAGAAAGGAATTTTAGCTTGACTTGAAAGTGGGAAACAAACTTTGATATTCGACAGGCATAGCAGGAGTTAATGAAAGATTGAGAATAAAGCCATTTTTCTTAGCAATTTGTATTGTTTTGTTAATCAGTGAAAGAGATGTCATTTCTCCAGGCCCGTGGGGACTAAAATAGAAGCCCCTGAGATGATTACATTGGATGTGAGCTGAAGTATCTTTCCAAGAGACAAAAAAGTGTCTGGCTGACTAATAACTATGAGACAACGAAAAAAGAGAAGAGGGGGAATAAGAGAAGTTGGAATGCAGTCAGAGAGGTCTGCTTGTGGAGCATTTTAACATGTGTAGAGCCTCCCATACCACACACATAACTATCTCTTTAATGTGTCTGTTTCTCTCACTTGCTTTGTAAAAATACTGCAGTGGAAGTGGGAGAGTTTATTTATAGAGAGAGCACAAGAAAACAAATGCTTCATTCACTGAACTCTAAACTCTTTCGATATTAACGTGTGTGATAAATTCATTGGCTAAAGGCAGGAGATAAACGAACCACATTTAGCCACCAAATTACATCCATTGCTATCCTTCAGTGAGAAGAGCGAGGGAAACGCTGGTGACTGTTTTTTCCATCAGCACAGCACCTAGCACATTATGAGCAATACCAGTGACTAATAACAGCAGCTCTGCAAGCAGGTATTTTATTCTCACAATAACCTAAAAAGAAGCCTGAATTTCCTTCAGAAAAAGTGGCCAGAGTTGGGTTTTACCTCTGCAGGTTGATCCTGCAAATACCTGGAACTCTATAGACAGCAATCCATAGGCTCCTCCTGACTGGATGAGTTTTCAGGCTCTGCCTGTGACAATCACATCGGACGGCATTTGCCAGGTAATTTATTCAGTTGATGTTGTAGCATTTTGATAGCTTTATTTGCCAATTTCTCCTCACTATTCCTCCATTACATATCCTGTTTATAGAACTGGTGAACCAATTTGCAAATAAGTTTAATAGATCAGATTCACAACACTATGCAAACAAAATATTATAGGAGTAATCCCCCTTGTTTTTAAGCCACAAAACAAGAACTAGGAGAGAAAAGCTTTTTTGTTCTTATTAGTCATTGCAGTGTCAACTGGGAAGGTAGGAGCAGGTTTCCTGGAAGATTGATACTTCTAATGTGTGGATTAAAACTCATAAAAGTTGATATGGGTCATTCTAAAAATTAGAAAACTGGGATCAAACTACATTAATTTTAAATGTCTTTATTTTTTAACTAGAAAATTTTTAATCCATTGCCACAATAGGTTCATGAATACACACATGTCTTCCTCTCAAAATATTAGGGAAGATTGTCTTATGTATTATGTCTTATTATATGTATTATGCCTTATATTTATAGGTATTTGACACTGACAGACAATTAATGGACATATTTAGGACAAGGCAAAATTAACTTTTTTGTCTTATTGCAACTGACATCACATTCCTAGGGCAAAATTTGTGTCTCTACAGTGGCCCATATCTTTAACTTCAGCCCTGTTCTGAGTCTGTTGAGAGGGTTCAGTTGAGGTCATCTGCTTTTATCTGCAACCATACTCACAAAGAACAAGGTATTCATGCTGTTTTGTGAAATTGTTTTCTTTATCCATTTTAGTTAAACATTGTTCATAAAGGGTTCTGCAATGTAAACAAAACCAAGCCTCATCCATCCTCCTGTGAGCTTTGCCACTGGATCTGCTTACTGAATGTGTCAGAAATGGATTGAGGTGGTGGAGAATACCTCTTTGATATGACTGAATGTATGATGAGAGTCTACAAACCCAGACTTTCTCATGTCTCCACATTTTAGCCTGGAAAAAAAAGGAAGCACAGAGGAGATCTTATCACTCTCTACAACTACCTGAAAGGAGGTTACAGCAAGGTGGTCAGATTCTTCTCTTAAGTAACAATTAATAGGACAAGAGCAAATGGCCTCAAGTTTTGTCAGAGGAGGTTTAGAGATTGTGAAGACTATTAAACACTGTCACAGGCTCCCCAGGGAGGTGGCAAAGTCGTGTCGCTGAGGTGCTGAGTGAGGGCCATGGGTTAGTGGTGGCCATGACAGTGTGATGTGACTGGTTGGACTCAATGATCTTAAGGGTCTTTTCCAACCAAAATGATTCAATGATTCTACAATTCCATGATTCAGTGAGCTCTTGCTCCCTCACTGTCATTTAGTATGTCCACACAGCCACAATTTGAGTTAAGAGGAAGGTATTCTGAGCTTCAGGCCTGTAGTCAGCTAGCATAGATAAAATTACTGTAGCTGAGCTTCAGCACAGACATTCCTTCTTCCCACAAACAAGATCATCCACTGGCTTCTAACTTTATTTTTTTCAACTGACTTGGTAGTGAAATGGAGTTTAATGAGGGAAGATGTAACTGTTTGAGACTGATGACTTCAGAGGTATTAATGCATCCTATGGAACTTATGTATAAAATAGATCACATATCAAGGTCATTGTATATTTGCTTTGGTGCAGCAAAAGCAGTATTAATCTTCCTTCTAAACCCAGCAGATTAGATAAAGCCAAGTAAGTATTTAAAACCTAACTTAGAAATATGAAAAGGGCATGTTTTCTCCAGGTACTCAAATGATTCTTTAAAATTAGCAAATGATTTAGTGACATTAACCTTGAAAGGCCCTGTATCTATCCAGCAAATCTAAAAGGAATGGAACCGATTTCTCTGGATTGGCGAAGTATAAAATTACATCGTCAGTGTATAATAGCTGAAACTCTCTTATTGATGATTAACCACATTTATTAACAGCAGGCTATAGTCCCAAGATGTTATTTGTACAATGACTGAGATGTAAGATTGTGCTTTCCAAAGGACCAGATCATGAAATGCACCAAAGGTCACCACAAAACCCTGAAGAAATTGAAACATCAGTCTTGAAAGTAATCTGTAGTTAGTCCTATTGCCCCATGTCTAGTGCAAAATAATTCTGACTGGTTGGTTCCTCTAGAAGTTTCTTTATTTTTAATTCAACAACTGATTTCAAGTTTAGACCCAAGCCTATTTTGTGATAGAGATTTTAGCTAATAGCATAGCTAACACTAATGTAAACTACCTGGCTGGGAAGAGCAGCTTTGATGAGCCTCAGGTACAAATCCTAAAGTGGTAGAAGAGAGGAGGCTTCAAAGCATCTGGGAACAATACTTGCTTATTCAGGTGAAGTTTATTTGGTTGAATATTTTGCTAGGGAAGCTTTGCAGAGCTCAGCAGGTCAGTAAAAATGAAGAAGCCAAAATATCCAATTGTATGTCTTCCTTCTGCCTCCTTTCTCATCCCAAAGTGCACAACACTAAAATCTGAGCAACTACATTTCCTTGGAAGTCAAAGATGTAGTAAATCAGCTACGGGGAGTTAACTTAAGGTCCACTAAGCGAGTAGTTTCTCCAACTTACGTTGTGATGGAAAATGGATCTAAGCAATGACAAATAACACAAGTTCTACTGTTTTTAAGATATATTGAAAGTAACAAAATATAGTTATGATAGAAATTAACTTTTGGTAAAAATGAATTAGATTGTTCATGTAACATAATGTGGGAAAACTCAACTGCCAATGCTCTTAACTATGTTATATCTAAACAATAGGAACTATTTGCAAGGAACAGTTGGTGAATGGTGAAGTGCCTCTAGCCCAAGTGGAGTTTCATGATGTATTAACTTTCAGCCATATCAGTTCCTGTTCCTGCTGTCAGGACCAACTAAGTATGGGCTAAGCACCAACAAACCCCACAAACATTTCTGTGGATGCAATAGTAGTCTAGCCTCTTGGTAAAGTTTTGATGCAAACAACTGTGTTTTCACCCTTTGAAATCCTCTTTCAATTTGAAATGAAACTCAGAACTCTTCAATAAATCCCATGTTCATCCTTGCAAAGCATTGCTGTACTTTGGTCAATAACTGCCATGTTCCACCTCACAGGTAGTGGCATTTTGGTGTTATGATGTCTGTCCTTATTTGTGTTGTCTATAAATCACTCTTGCAGCTCCTGGAATAGGAAATTCTTTTTGAATGTAAAGACAAAATTACCAGGATGTCTAACCCACCCACCTGGAGAATATGTACAACGCTGCAAAACTGCCTTTCACTTTCCACTTTCTGTCCCTCTCTACTTGCATGAAATCACTGAGGCAGAGAGGAGAGAATTTCTCCTGAATTTTAAATAGCAATCCATTTCAAAATGCTGGGGTTAAGCAGCAGCAGGTAACAGTTCTGCTTTGGTTTTCTGAGCTGAGGAAGAAATGCAGTTCAACCTACAAGATGTAAGAAAAAAATTACAAAAAATTAAACCTAGTGCTGATCTGTTCTCTTGAAAATAGTTTGAAAAGGGCAGGGTATTGGAATTTGGGACAACAGGAAGAAAAATGATCTTGGTTTGGAAAGCCTGCTTGCATTCTGATGAGAAGTTATTCTTAGAATTACAGGCACCTTTAGTACACTCCTTCAGTAGAAGATGGCATGTCAGGGACAGGTATCATACTCCCTCTGACTTCTTCATGTTGGACAGACAAAATTACAGCCATTGACAATAGTTAATGAGAACCTCTGAATGGAGCTAGTTCCATCAAACAAGTCTATTAGAGCCAAAAGTGGCTCTCTTTCAAAAATATTGTGGAGAGCTCTAAATGTTTTCCTGTCTTGAATTAAGACAAGAAGCTGACATCTTTGAAACCTTTGCAAGCCTATAATCTGAAGAAATATTTCACTTCAAAAAATTGAAGTGTTTTCATCTGGTATTTGAACAGCTCCCTCCCCTCCATAATTAAATAGTTACAAGGTAGCATATCTCTTTGTTTATTTTAAAATCATGGCATTAATAACTATGCACTAATTTAAAAATGGAAAGTCATCTTAAACTGGAAAATTGGCATTTTTCAGAGAAAATGTCAGAGCAAACTGTTTTGACAATTCTAAAACTTAAAAAATATGGAACTAAGGAACAAGTTGAAACCATTCCCCAGCTTGTAAAGTTTCACAATACTAAGTAAAATGTTCTGGCAAAAAAATAATCCCAGCCTGTTCTAGAGCTGGCTGTGATTTATGTGCTCTGTACAGATTCAACCAGGCTTTCTAGTGTAGCTGCTGTTCTTAAGGACCTTTCCACACATAGGAGATATCTGCAGGGGTGTCTTCATTTACATCTTCCTTGTGATTGCCTGTAACTAGCTCTGGACAAACTAGGCTGAAAGATGCTTCCAGAAGAGAATTCCCCCCTCCTCCAACAGGAAGTATTTTATATCCATGTTTCATATTAGGCTAGATGTTCCATCACCTTGGGTAACAGCTATCTGTGCCTCTTGCAACTCAGAGCTGTGTTATTCCTCCTCATAATCCTTCCAAAAGCCCTTATTTTTACCCTCTGTCAGCTCACAGCTATGCTAGTAATCCTCATGAGAGAAGCACACACTCTGCCAGGACTAGAGATGGGATGATTTCCTCTCTTGGGCATGATCTCTATTTCAGCTGGGCATTGGCCATGAAGCTGAGAATAACAGCAGTCTTGAAGAATGCTTGGGGTTGGGCATTTGGATTTTGGCTTGCTTTTGTTCCTCATGGCATAATCCTGACTCTTCCTTGCCCCTTCTCCCCAACCTGCCCATCCAAGAGGAGCTACACAGAGAGAGAGATCTTTTATGTAAACTTGTGCATCTCTCCCTGTAGATTAGTCGAAGGAGCAGATAAAGAGGGTTGAATAACTGAGTAAGGCTGCAAATGAACTCCCATTAGCTCTTGCTGTATCTCTGGTGGAGGGGTTTGGTAAACAGTTAGCACTTATCTCTCTGCTCAGCATTTAGCTGATTTCCATAATGAGCTCCATTGAACTGAGAGGCCTCGAGGTGTCCCAAGGCTTCTGAGATGCAATGTGTTCTCTAAATCTGATTTATGTAAAGGTGAAGGCAATTGTGTTAACAAAGGAGAGGAACATGATCAACATGCAGTCTGCAGTGACTGGGAAGACAGTGGTGTCTGTGACTGGCTCTGTCTCCGAGAGGGATCTGATAGCAGTTGGCTGTAGGTTGGGAAGACATTGAGATGCAGCTTTGGAAAACACAGCCAGGAGGAAGATGCATGAGGTTTATTCATTTTTATCTTTATTTTTAACTCTCCCTCCCCCTACAAAACAGAGAAAATCTGCAGCTCAGAGGCATGCAGAAACCATTTTACAGCGGTCTGGATGTGATTTAGCTCAGAGTAAGCCCATTGATTGCACGGTCCTTGCTGAGCCCCAGTGCCAGTGTTCAGTTCCACCCTTAGTCCTATCTCAACCTGGCAGGTCCCACTGCAGAAACCTCACTTTGGGCCTGAGTAAAATCTCAGTTCCTCCTGCTCAGCCAGGTGCAGAATCCTGCAGACTCCAGCAGTCCCTTGTGTGGGTTTCAGTCATCTGTTCATGTCCATGAACAAAGAAAAGAAAATACACACAGGTTTCTTTTTGTCTTTCATCATCTCTGAGGGCTCTTGTTTCCATTCAGGGTCTGTGGACTCATGCTTACAATCAGAAAGCCTTTCCAAGGTCACGGACCTCAGCAGTTACTTGGAGCCAGCTCTGAGACAGGGGGAACTTGGGGGCTGTTGGCCACAATATAAAGACAACTATTAAGCTATAATATAGTTTCACAGGGGAGAGAGTGGAAATATGGTCATTTGACTGAATAAAAATTAAAACCCTAGGGGAAAAAAAAATCACAGGAAGAAGACACTATCACTGGGAATAGTTCTGCTTTGGATGTAATGGGAACTGCATGACTCAGTGGAGCTTTTGTGTAGCTGGATGCTTTAAACAAGAATAATCACAGAGATGAGTAGAACATGAAGTAAAAAGGATCAATAAATATTTTTCTCATCATAAATTAAGAGATGATTGTAGGAGTGGAAATTCAGAGAAGGCAAATGCAGTGGAATACCATCCCAACAGAAGTAGCCATCTGCATCTCCTTTAATCCCTGCTTGTAGGGTGGAGATGACAATATGCATGTCTGTCTCAAGGAGAAGAGATGTGGTTTCCTATTAGTTTGCATTTAATTGTGTCTTTTGCAATTTCTTGCAACACCAGCTATTCTGCTAAACACAGTTTAATATGCTACAAATACTCCCCACATAAACAACACGCTCTGCCCTAAACCCTTATTGTCATTCCCAGAACCACTTGCAGGTTTTCTGAAACCCATTATTATAATTATAATCAACAATCACAGGACACTGTGATTTCTGCCAGAAATACATATACACTGAATTGTTTGTACAGGCCATGGATAGAGAGCTCGAGAGAAAGAGCAAGTGAGATGCAGCTTTGGTGCTGCTCAATTCAGGAGCAGTAACACCCACCCCACTTCATTTTCTCTCTCTCGTTTTCCAATATCACTTCTAGCTGCTGAAATCCAGGCTAATATTTGCTTTGACCTCTGTGCTCTTCTTTAGCCTCAATCCAGGGAACTTTGAGCTGTGCCCTTGTTTGCTGCACCCCCTCCTCAGCTCCAGCAGCCTCTGCTCCTGGGTGAGGAGGCAGTTCTCTGGCAAGATGCAGTGCTTGGGGCCCGTCAATCACACTTGGATTGATGGGTGCACACAAGCACTTTGGAAATTGCTGTGACAGTACTTAGCAGACGCCAAATGCAGGCAAACTCAGTGGAAAAATGCAAATGCAACGTGGATCTTGGTTTTATTACTCTTTTGCACACAGTTCCTCTCTCTTGAAACACTTTGCAATCAAAAGACGCTGGAGTGGACTATTTTGAGCCCTGATTCTTCACACTAAGAGGTAATGCTGATTAGGTTGTGCCAGCACAAGGCATTGATACCAATATTCCCTCTGAGGGTTTTCTCAGAGATGCTTGGGGCCTGATTCTGACCTTATATTAGCATATTTAGGGAATAACATCAGCAGCTGCCTGGATGTTGGAATAGATGGGTGCTTTGAACAAAGAGTTCCTCAGTGTTGCTTTGGTATATGTATGTATACTTATGTATGTATGTGTCTTTGTGTATGTATGCATATATATTTGAATATATCTATATAAGCACTAGAATGTGCATAGAGAAGATGGTGAAACAGAGAACCCACCATCTCCTGCAGTGAAAAGAATAGTATGTGAAGCATGGTTCTTGCTTATAATATAATCCCTCTTTGAAAGCCACCTCTGAGCACTTTAATGCAAACCTCATTTTTAGAGCAGAAAACCTAGTGTCCAAGATATTGTTTTTATTCCAGAAACTGAGAGCAAGAGAGAGGAGATCAGCTGCTGGATTCAGAAATGAAGATGTCTTTTTTGATTCTGCTATGATCTTTCTCCCAAGGCCATACTAACCAGGAGAGCTGCAGAATGCACTGGTTCAAATGCAGCTGAGTGGTGCATTGGATGGTAGGAAGAAGTTGATGCAGTTATTGCTCTGTCTATACACTGACACACAGAAACTGAGAGTAGCTTCTTATCCAGGACATGCCTGATCACTGAGCAATATGTGGCAATTAAAGTCACCATACTGTGGAGCACAGGTGGTCTTTACATTCCTGTTGCTAAGTATGTCCCCTTGATTTGCTCATAGGAGAACACGTGAGGACTCTGGCACTTAACATTAGCTAAACTGCATCTGTTTTCAGTACCAACAGTCAGCCAGTGTGTGCAGTTATTTGTTTCCTTAAGATGATTATGCTAGATAGCTCAGCTCAGTTCAGAAGCCCATTTACACCCAAGGGTGGCTCAAAAGACACTGCAGAGGACAAAAAGTAGGACAATGCAGTCTGAGATCCCAGGGTAGAGTAAATCATGTCAGAGTTTTACATTTCATCTCTTCAAGTCTATGAAATATCACAGAAGTCCATTGGCCTGATTCACCTCTCAGTATGCACAGGCAGAGCTCAGCTGGCTTGAAAAGAGGTAGGCTGAATTACACCAGCTGAGGATTCAGCCTCTTACTGTTTAATGGTCATTGCCAACTCAACTCACACACAAAAAAAACCCACCCAGGCTGAAGCTGAGCCAAGATGACCAAAGAGGTCATGAAGCTTTTAGAATTATTAACTCCTATTAGTATAATAATCCTTTTTATGACACCATAAAATTACATGGTGCCTTTCAGGATGTAGATAAACTGCATTCCCTATGCTGAAGGGCCACCTTTCTCACCAAATGCACAGGATTGCCTGTGTCTGTAAGCACCTGCCCTTTGTCCTCACTGTTCTGGGACCTCATCAATTGATTAAATCTTCCGTGATATCCTCCAATCTCCTCTCCACAGTTCCACCAAAAAGGCCTCAAGGGATGTGGAAAAAAACATGTACTCATCTCAGTTTTAATAGTCTAAAGTGGAAAGAATTAGCATTTCCTTTGTTGCACCTTTGGGCTAGAGCTGCTTCTTCTCTGTTCTGCTGGGATATGTGGGGTGCAGTGGGAGGATGGAAATGGGCTCATTCTGGAAAACTAGGACAGATGAAGTTTCTGCACTCAGTTTTCCCATGGGGTAACTAGATGATACAAAGGATACTGCAGCAAATTAGTATCAAACTTGTACTAACATGACAAAAATGGTGAGATTTTATGCTCTCCCAAGTACCAGTGACCACAGAGACCACTGTAGGGCTGAAGTGGGATGAGAGATCTCTTGAGGATAACAATGTTGTAGCAGAGCATCATGTTGCTGAACAAACAGAATTCAGCTTCTCAGCAAGTGGCTCTTTCCCACATACCATACTCTGAAAGCCTACAGAATAATACATTGACATTTTTTTTCTCTAGTAGTAGGAGGTAGAGATAGATGCCATAGAAAGTGGTGTTTATATTAAAAATGACTAATCAATTCATTAAATATCAAAAATTAACCTGGAAAGCATTGGAGTTTTCAGAGACCCAACCAATCTATTTTTGCTGCTTGGGTAAGCTGTGTGAAGAGACTGCTGTGCAATTCTGCTGAGTCAGCGTCTCTGGGTCAGATGATCTAATATGTTACAATCTGGTGAGAATTCCAGGCTAAAACTGGTTCATTCTTTCCCTTGTTGTCGTTGAAAGTATTTTAAACCAAAAGAAATGCTTGAACATTGACTTCTAGGAAATGAATCTCAGATTCTGAGAGAAAAATTTCTACTTGTCACTTCCTCAGAGTTTTTGATTGCAAGCTAAAAACTGATTCTGAATTGTAATGCAGAGAGGGAATGAACAAAATCTGGAATTTGTCATGAAATAGTTGTTTAGCAATTCCCAAGTTTAAAACTGCTGCTCACACACTTCTAATCTTTATTCCTCACACTTCCCAACCTCTCTTGATTCTGAAAATGATTAAAAAATACATGAATTTTATTTCTTTGTTTCTTGTTGCCTACCCACCTACTCCCCCTGATACAAATGTTTTTGGGAAATATTACTTTGGACAGCAGATGCAGCTTTTTTGACTAAAAAAACCCCAATGCTTTAAAAACATAGAAAACAAACAACCCAATTTCACCAGGAATGCAGCTGAAGTAATAGCAATGATCACACTCTTGACTGATACAGACCTCAACACTGGCACATACAGAACATAGTAATATCCAATTCTATCTGGTAACAAAGTGAAATAAAAAGGAGTTGCATTGCTTTGGATTTTCTACCAGAAAAGAGTAAAAAAATCAGCACGTGGTTAATGAAGATGAATAGATGCAGAGAAAATGGAATTTTCATGTTTCTAGGGGTTTTAAAACAACAGTGAGTAAAATCCTAATAACACAATTTTAAAAAATAGTGTGTGGATGTCAAATTAATCTGGGCTGACACTGCAGTGATTTCAACAGGCCTTCAGGAGGGAGGATTTTCTTCAGGGAGGACCAATGGTAGTAAAAAGTGAGCCTCAAAAATCCATGTTTGCTTTGGTACAGGATGAAAGTAAAATCCCTGTGTAAGTTCTGCTCCCACCATCCATATTCAGGGCATGATATACAGTCATGCAGTGAGAGAGCACTGCTGGCACATGTTCTGTGGGTGTAAGGGACTCCATGGGGTGAAGGACATTGATGAGATACTGGAGCAGCCCTAACCGCTGTAGTCATAGGCTTCCCAGATTATGGACTGCACAAAGTGATCTGTACATTATAGAATCATACATCCTTCACTTTGTGCATAGGTGGACAACAGCAGAAAAGAGGAGTTGAAGCTATATGGAGACAGCTATACCTATGAGCAAGAGCACTGTGCAAGGATACACTGTGCTTTGGTTCTGCCCTTTGCCATTGGTTTGCTGTGTGAACATGAGGAAACCATTCCATTTCAACTTCTCTGGCTATGGAATTGGACAGTAGACACTTGCCTTCACTTTCTGACATCTATGGATGGAGATTGTTATGGTTGGTGTTTTTCTGTCAACAGGTTAACCTTCAGTTCTACAGAGAAGTGAAACCACTCTGCTGGACTAAAGAGAGAACAGCATCTGCTCGAGGCACTGCTGCAAAAATTTGGGAACCAAACCCTTCAGTAACTGAGAGGCTGCACAAATACAACTCCTGAGCTCAGCAGCACATAGTGCCTAGCTCAGCGAGAGGAGGAAGCTGGAGAATGCAGTCTTTGGGCATGGTTTCATCCAGTTTCTGGCAGCAGCTAGTTCTTTGAAGTGCCTTTCCATCTTCCTGAAGGATTGTCTTAGCAAAAGCAGCACTTGGTGTTGCCTGACACAGCAAGGCATATAAGGTCAAGCTTATAAGATATATGGCAGTGTGTGTGGGGTTCAGCTGCCACAGTGTTATGGCACAAGAAACCATTCTTCCATTACACAGAGATCTATAAGGAATCGCTGCCATTAACGGACTCCATTAAATGCAATGCATGTGGGAAAAATTGCAGTTTGATTTAGTTCAGCAACATGGAGATATTGGCAAGATAATCACATAAAAGTGACACCTTTTATGGCCAAGCTCTTTGATTTTATGTCAGTGAGCTTCAATTTCTCACATTTTTATGTTCATATATAGGTCCTTGTTCTAATGTATGCATTAGCTGGAGTAAAGGTTAAATAGATTGTTTTAGCATTTAGGCATACTGAGTGTGGATATACACAAATCTTGAATGAGCTGGATGAATTATTTTGGGCAGACAGGATCTGTGAGATGGGAGCAGGAATTATTCCTCTGACTTGGTCCCATCTGGAAAAAGACATAAGAAAAAGAAAAGGAAAAATGAAGAAAAAGTATCATATAAGTGTAACGTGATTTGAAAAGCAGACCTGCAGGCTTCCCAAGCACTGTCAGAAGGAGCAGATGGTGTGGGTCACCCTGTTTCATGTAATGCTCCAAATCTGAATATTTATTTTTAAACACAAAAAAATATCCATTCCTTGTGAGGCAGATTGTGATCTCCCTTACATCAGCAAAACTGTCTGAAGATAGGATTGGCACTGGATTGATAATAAGAGTCACAGAGGACCGGAGAAGTGGAGACCGTAACCTGACCCCCTGTGTGGAGAAAGTCAGGCTCAAGGTCTGGTTTTATGGTTAAGCAGCTGAAACTAAACTAAACAGTGTCTTGTTCCACCGTTTCAAAAAGCAGAATAGTTTTGGTACAAGATATCTTAGTTGGGAAGGTATTCAATGTAGGTGCTGAGTTTCCTGTAAAAAGTACAGGTAAATCAGGAACAATGCCATCGCTGGGACTTCTAAAAGCATTTCATGCTCCCCTGTGGTGTGCAGCAACCAGCAGGAGTTTGCTGCCATAGGTTCAGCTGGTACAGACCATTCCTTACCATCATATTTAGCCTGGGCCAAATAGACATATTGATGACGTAATATTTTAATATCCCTTAAACCACTTTGGCACATTTAATACATCAATTCATCTTTTCTTTATATGTCTGTAGTCGCTGTTCCACAAACCCTCCTCCTTCCAACATCCATGCTATTTTAGCCAGAAGTCTTTGAAAGACCAATATTACAAGTCTGGATCCTAACAGGTAATTTCTTTCTCCTTTTCTCCATTTTTTTCCCTTTCTTTTTAGCTATATCTGAAATCTTTTGCCTCTATTGGTTCCTGAATCTCGATAAATTACTCTTCAACTTACGAAGGGAATCCAAGTTGTCTCTTTAAATCTTTCTCTTTCCCTCACTTCACACACTTCCAACACCTCTCTGTCTTTTCATTTCACCTCATTTAAATATTCAGCCCAATTTCAAGGCTTAATAATGATGAATAAGATTGAGATTAGGATTTAATAAGAGTGTTAAGGAAAGATTTGTCATTCCAATGGCTGTAGGTCTTGACTGAAATTGAATTGGCATCCAGCCTCTGGGCATGCGTGAAGTGGAGCTGTTTGCTGGTCCCTACTAGGGTTTTCTCTAGAAGAATGGGAAAGGTTTTCTATATTCAGCCCTCATCATTCAGGGGATGACTTTTTTTCCTATCTAATTGTCCCCTCACAATCCTCTTCAGTGATTAAAGGCAGTTTGAGCCAAGGACTGGGAAGCTTGTTAGATTCACATGAATTGAGGTTATTTTAGGTGCTATGTTTTAACTCTCTTCATTAGCGCATTTCACATCCAGGTATGACTTGGATAGCTGAATAAGTGCTTTTTAGGGTCTAAATTCCTATTTTGGAATTGAGATGAATCTCAGTGACAAAGTCTAAATCCATAATTTGGTCACAGACCAAGGAAGAGTTAAATATTGGAGTTGAAGGAGACCTTCAACAAGGAGTTGAATATTGGTTTGGCCTATATGGGAGTGTAACTGTCAGATCAAACCTCAAAGAGGATGTTAAATTTCATTATTATGTTACAGATGTCTGCTAATACAATTAACTACGTGCAGGATGAGACAAATATGTCTTCTGGAAGCTGTATGCTAAGACCTGTGAGTGTCATGGTGAGTTAAATAAAACCCCTCTGGACTCACAAGTCCAAGAGTAATTTGGTGCCTAAGCAGAGTGCTGAGGCTTGAGAGCCCACGGCATAACACGTCTACAAGCCAATGGGAAGAGTGGTATTGAGGGAATGGGAGGATGCCAGAATTTCTCTGAGAAACCACTCCCAAGCTGAGCTAATTTTATATTATATTGTGCCCTTATCTTCTAAAGCATGGTTTATGGTGTGTAACCATAGCGAAACTCACGTTTGTGACGTGCCTCCCCAGTATCAAAGTACTCTGCAACCTTTAGTGTCTCTTTATTCTTCAGCAGCAACCCTATGGATTGTACTAGTTCCAATAGTCTGGACATTAAGCAACTGATCTAGTTTAAACACTTGTAAAGCATCTGTAATGTCTGTTGTGCTTGGACTCAAGATGTTGTACTAGCAACGGCAGCTCATACTGTTTTGACAAGGGCTTGCTGGAGTGCCTGCTTGCCTTGTGCACACAAGGCCCAAAGAGGCTTAAGGATTCTAAAGATTTAGGGACAGATTCCTGGCAGAGGAAAAGTGCTGAAGCTCTTTTGAAATGAAGGGGGCTTGTGCCACTTTACTCCAGGCGAGGGTGTGGACCTTAGGGGTGCTCTGACTGCTTAAATTGCTCTGCAGTTTTAGGGAGTTTACAGTAAGCCTCTTAAACTGCTCTAAGGACTTACAGTATCTTAAGCCTCTTAAATTATATTAAAAAAACTTACAGTATTTTGGCAGAATCTAGAGTTTGGAAGGATTCAAGGTTAGAAAAAAATAAAACTTGGCTTGCTTGATAGATTTTATTGGGAATTAAATACATTTGATGATATACCGTTTTAATGATTTGTAAATTATAAACTTAAATTATTATTTTGCCAGTCTACATTAAGGGAATTGCTTATGAACATACATTCAACTATTCAAACTGACAGAAAATGCCATAATTTGTAAACTCACAATTTCCTGGTTTAGGTGTGATTAATTTTACAACCACTCATCCAATTTTCTTCAAGCTTGACTTAATTTTTATATCACAACTACCTCTACAAAATAAGACAGTTTGGCAAGTCCATCCTGATCTACTTTTGAGAAATCAAGGTGTGAATGTCTGATCAGAATATATGAGGAAAGTACAGCTGTTTCCAAACTCAAATAATTCAAAGAGAGATCTGCTGGTATTCCTGAAAGTTAAATAACAAACAAAGAAAAACCTCCAAAGCCCTTTAGGCTGAGACTAAATTGAACAGATTTCTTCATGCACAATTGAAAGGGGAGATTAAAAGAAAAGAAATTGGAAAGTTAATGTGACTACAGAGGTGGTGACATGACTTTCCTATCAAACTCATTAGCCACTCAATTTTAGTGATTTCTTGAGCATGATGATTTTTTGTAGCACAAGAGAAAAATATTGATCTTTTCTGTGTTCCGTCATAATTAAAGGATATTCAGAGTATACCAACAGAAGTTCCACGTAACTGCCTGAATGTGCACACACACACACACACACTTCATTTTTATGCTTTCCTACATATTTAATCAATAAGCTGCATCTCTCCTTTTCCCATCTGCCTATCATAAAACGACAGCAAGGTTTTCCCATAGACATCTTGTGCCACCAATGAGAAGGAGCTCTGGCTTTAAAAACACTGGAGTGATCTCTGGAGTTTGTCCACATGAACAAATGGGCACCATATGTGGTTGACAGCTAGTTCTTTCAATTACAGCAAAGCCAATTGATTTGAGTACACCAATTTTATATAGGTCTGTTGGGAACCATCAGATGATCCTTGATTTTGATAACTCAATCAGCAAGAAGGGGATACTTCATACAAGGCAGGGGATAAAGTAAATACTAACCTAAATCTTTAAGCAAGGCTTGCACCAGATTTGTGCTGTGTCCTTCTGAAGCTTGATAAATGGATTCCTTTTTAAAAAGAAACATATTCTAATTGTTTTGCAACCCAGTGCTCAGTTACAGGAACTGTCAATTTGGTTGAAACCAGAGAGGGATCCTGGAAAATCTGTGTTCAAAACAAAGCAAGAAACTGATTTACTGTTTACAACTTGAATCTTTCAGTTTGTTTTCATGGGCCAAACCAGTTGTATAATTTTTGTCTGAAGTATTCAGAAAGCCCAAGTGCTGCTGGACAATGGACCCAACCCTGTCAAATTGTGATTTCTCTTTGAAAAGTCAGTTGTTCTTCTGCACAGAATAGGAAGTTTCTGCATACAGATATAATTCTTATATCCAAATATTTTCTTACTATTTGATATTGTCTTTTCAGACTTGTGCCACTTGTTGAATTTTCTCACTTCTGCTCTTCTTAACACATGTGAGTTTGGAGCCTTATGGTATCTTTGATGTGGTTGAAAGTCAGAGGACCATCACAAAGGTCTTGTGATATATTCTGGTTTGACTTTTTTATTATCTACACCTATCTCTTCCCAGTCAGGTCTTCTCTATGCACCTCTCTAGCTTCAACACTCCTAAGCACTCATGTTTTTTATTGTTTCATTGCTCATTTCTCTCTGAGACCTTGGCACATCTGTACCCCAGCCTTTTTTTGTTGTTGTTGTTCCCTAGGAAAAGATTGAAAATAACAGTAATTATGGGGGTAAGAGGGGGGATTGTTTTATGTTTATCATTATTGTTTTGTGGATATTTTTGTAACATCTTTTAGAGATTAAGTTCAATTAGGAAACAGATGGCACCAAAATATCATCAAACGTTTCTGATGGGCAACAAATTACTGACTTAATTGTGTAAATAATTAAAATTTATATTTACACCTGATCATCCAAATGAGGGTAAAATACCAATTTCAGGGTTTGTTATAATTGCTGGCAGGGTGTCAACCTGTGAGCAAGTCACTTCCTTTCTTAGCTTCAAATGTTCTCTCTTAGATCCTAAAACCCTTGGAAAAGGGAAAAAGGAAGAATTAATGAAGAGCCCTAAGTTTCTGTCATGTAGGTGCTCTCCTCACTTAAAAAGGAATCCCTAGGCTGATTGAGGGGACTTTATTAGTAGGCTTACTGCAACTGCATCCAGAACTGCTAGTTCAGAACAAGCTGGCCTTGTGCAAGCAACTACACAAATATATTGTGCGAGACAGTTCTTGCACTGAAGAGCTTATAGGCCAGGTAAACAGGGCTGACAAGTAGTGAAAAAACAGAGCGAGAGCAAGAGGGAGTCAGACAGTTTTATTAACTTCTGTATTACAGATGCAGAACTGAGGCACAGAAAGATAAAATGGGTGATTCTCATTTGCACTAAATTTGCTTTCCACTGCTCTGGCAGCATAAACGGGCCATGAAGTGGGTATATATTACATTTACACTCACTTTTCATTTCTCTCATGATGTTAAAATGCCTCAGTGTTAGTGAATATCAGGCCCAATATGATTTCTCTGAGATCGCAGAGGAAATCGATGCCATTGAACCCACATTTTCTTAGTTCCACTTCAGTGCTTTAGTTACCTGATATCCCTTCACCCCTCTCTGGGCACTAGTCTTGTGTACATAGCTATGCATAATGTTATCGTTCATTTTGGGGTTATTAAACCAGTTTTAAAGATCAGTTTTTCTGGGAATCCACGAGGAACCAGGAAAATTAGACAAATTTCCTACCTTCTTTTGCCTTTGCTTATACCTCTAGACTGTGATGGCATAAGAATGGGGAAATGACAGAAAGAGTTCTGAGGCAGTGGTAGAGATCAATGTGCTGAGTTCTAATCTCACAGTTTTCTAGTTTGCACATCTCAGGTCCTAATTTTTTTTTCCCAGACTCTAAGATGATGTTGCAAAAATCCATTATAAATCACTATTTGTGTTTTCTCCAATATCCTATCACTAGGAAAAAAAGCCACCTTAGGGCTGGATTTGCCTTCAAAAAACTAAAGCTCCTGGTCGTTTAGGATGCAAGCTTAGGAATCTGCTCCAGAGATTGGGATAGGTAAAACAGGTATTGTCCTATGGTTTTGATTCTGAGATATCTTTGAAGGTCAAAAGAGGACTTTTGTGGTTCTGTCTACTTTCTGTGTTCTGGGTTCTACAGCATTAAGATTTTAATCTTAACCCTATTTTATCAGCTCTATTCTTCCATCGCCAATTTGGAGCCAGTGGGGGTGGGCAGAGGAGAGGTGATAGGGAGGTCAGACAAATGCTTCTATTGATATCCCTGTAATAAAAAGAGCTTTACCTTCCTTTCTGCTGATAGCAGTCAAAGGAGCTTTGCTTTTGATAAAATTAACCTTGGAGCCAGAAACAACAGAAGCTGCTCTGATTTCATCAGCCCTTCTATCTGAGGAGACGTGATCACTTACTAGCAATGAAAGGGGACATGTTTCCTACGCACACAACTAATGTAATAGGACAAATTCCTCCCCTCAGCACAGTGGATCCCACCCCTAATGGTCTGTACTCAGAGTTTCAGAGCCTTGTCCCACTAGGAATGGAATGATGAGGAGAAAAGTATGGATAGGTGGAGGTGAAACATGCTGATAACAGACCTGCACTCTCCCATGGACACCTTCACATGGACAGGCTTAGACCTCCTCCTGGCTTACTGCACTGAACTTGTTTGCTTTGCGTGAGAACTTTAACATGATGTTGGCTTGAAGTCAATGCATCTCTTAAAGCTACCCACATGCAGAAAGATTAAGTGGGACTGTGGTCCACACTATGTTTCCTCAGGATGATACTGGTTGGAAAGACATTAAAAGGATGATAGCTTCGTTTCCTCAGTCATCCTCAGCACTGCTGCAAAGTCAAGAATGATTCTGTCTTCTCAAACTTGAAGCCATGTAGTTAGCACAAGCAGATTTTATAGTTTAAGTGCTCCCCTAACCAGCCATTTATCAAATGTTTCCCAGCTCTAAATTCTTTATTTAATGTGTTAGTAACCATTTCAAAAAAGTACCTGTGTTCCATAATACTGAAGTACTTCACCATAAAAGATAATGATTATGATTATGATCTGCATAAGCAAAGGCCATTGCCTGGTCTATGCTGACAGTACAAAGGGATTTGCCTTATTTCTCCCCCCACTCAGAAATGTTCTCCTGTGCAGCCGGAGCTGTTAAGGCCACTCTTAGCTGTTGTCACATGTGAGTTAAATGACTCATAGTCACAGCTGTTATTTAAAGATGGAAATAAAACCTATAAATTCTTTTTGAGGCTGCTTGCCCATGTGGCCTGAAGACAGTGATTGCATAGTGCAATGGAGCTGGGACTGAAAGTAGGATGATGTTCACAAAAACGAGGATGTCTCCGGCTCATGTAAATGTCTCTAGGGATTGGTACTCATTGAGGGGTAGAGAGTGGTGGACCTGTGATATACAGCCAGTTTTGAGTTCTCATGTAAGAAAGTTTTAGTGGAAGAAAGCTTTAGCCCAAGCAGAGTCATCAGCTGACAGAAAGGATCCCTGCAGCTGATCAGCCTCGGTGGAAAATCCCCATCATCCATTTGCTCTGAGTGGATCCCTCTGTGGAAAAGAAGCTAGTAGAAAAAGTTTATCTACCCCAAGGAACTGAGTCTCCTTTATCACCTGTGGCTACATACTACTTTAGAATGGATGGGGAAAATGATAGTCATCAACCCACAAATGGTCTCTTTTTCCCTATTCCATTCTACTGGAGCATGGGGCTGAAGGAGACATTTGTATTCTCTGAGGAAGACAGATATATGAAACGCTGTTGGAGAAGGTTTCTAAGGGGTTTCCAGGGAAATCTCTGACAATCTACCTCACTCTCAACTGGCACAGTGGTTTAAGCAGCTCATGGTAATATTTCCTCAGCAGACAGCTGTAAATGCTCATTGTCAATATGTACAAATAAATATTTCAGCTGAAACAAAGATATAATGGTTCATGCCTCCTCTCAAACACACTGTGTGCTTTTCCCCACTTTTTTTAGTTTTTTCTTTTTTTTTTTTTGACACATTAGTATAATTCCACTAAAACCCTGGAGAAAAGGGAGATCAGGATGTAAATGGGCAAAGCAAATCTTGTGAATTTTTTTGCAGCTCTTCTGCCCTAGACAGATTTTGCTGCATGGCAGCATTGCCTAGTGATGAGAGCATGATTTAGAAAAAATAGTTTCTACTTCTGCCCTTACAAAGTGACCTTTGGCAAGTTGCATTTGCTCTCTGCCTCTTTCTTCCCTCCTATTGCTTTTCTTAGGGATTTTTTTTCTTCTTTTTTTCCCCTATTTTTGAAAAGCAGTATTCATTTTGGATGTATCTGAAAAGAAATCCATGTCCAGTGAGGATGTAATAGAAATTAGAGTTTTTAAGCCCTGCATGGCCAATTGCCTACTTACACTGCTGAGTGGTGTGATTGTACAATTAGCCCTACTAACTCAGCAGGGGGAGTTGGAGATTCTCAAGTTTACTACCATTTTTCTTATTCATTTTCAAAGAGGAAAGAAAAAGCCTTTTTTTCTGTATGGGTGAAAAAAAAGTTAATATCTTATTTGGTGTTTTCCTACACAACTGAGGATTGAAATATGCAGCCACTTCACTGGGTTTAGAATCAAAGCATTCCCTTGATTGTGTAGTTGTGTGAGAGAGAATTGAAATTTCCACATGCCCATTCACAACCTAATTGATTCTTCTAACTGTAATGCAATTTTTTTCCCCTGTATCTTTTGGAGAAAGCATTTACAGTGATATTGTTTTGCTGTAAGCCCACATTGATACTGTTAAGTCATTTATAGTGAGAAGTTGGTTGGAAAAAAATTGACAGCAATAACATCATGCTGGTTATATGTGGGGTTCCTGGGTGAACAAAAGCCTGACTGGAGGTTTCTGGTCTCTTAGGCTTGTCAGTGTTTGGAAAAATATATGAAGTCCTCGAAAATCACCTGGCCAAAACTTTTTCGAACAGAAAAGTTGTCATCTGCAAGGAAACCATGATATATGGTAGCCCTCTTTGTGGGGTTACAACACAGTATTTTTAGGACTATCAATTGCACTTGAGGTAACTTGTGTCTCTCTCAAAATATCATGCTTGAAAACAGGTTTTCTGACAACCCACGTCCCAGGTAACTCACATTTTTAAATGTCACGTTCAAAATCAGAGGCAGGGACAGGCAAAAGCAGGGAAGCTTTTTGGAAAGAAGGAGCAAACTATGGGATAGCAGGGTTCAGGAAGCACATAAAAGCGAAGGAATTCTCAGGTTAGTGGTCTGTGCACTCAAGCACAACACAGACTGCAGCAAAATTACACATTTTTGGTTGAGTGGTTGGATTAATAGCTAACCTACAGTTACGCTGTAAGAATATATTTAAGAGCAATGAGCTACTCTGGAAAAGATTTTTGCTTAAAGTTTTTAATATAAAAATGCTGTTTTATTCATTAATACAGAAACCAACTTCTACCTTATTAATACACACACTCTCTTCTATCTGTATTTTTCTATCTATGAGCAGCCTTGTAATGAGTTTGATAAGAAAACCTCTGAGTCAGTTGAAGATTTATTGGCAATATTGTGGAATTGTTCTGCTTTGTCTAAACTACTTGTGAGAATATTACAATTTTCACCTATATTTAAACAGCTTGACTGAAATAAATATGGCCTGATTTTCACCCTGGATGTTTTCAGTGCACAGCATTGGTCTTTGATGCATACACAAGATAGTAATTAATTTGCAGTTTCATTCACTAAGAAAGACGTGAAATGAGAATGTCTCTAGATAGATGGCAATTACTGTTTTACAGCACACCACAAGATTTTTAAATGGAACACCATCTCTCTACACAAATTGTTTTCTTTAAAGATTAGAGTTGGCCCTTCTACCTCACTAACTCTTCCTCTGGAGTTTGCTTGGAAAATCTCCTGTGTGATGAGAAGAGGAGGGCCTTGCAGAACAACAATCCGCGTCTTACTGCACTGGAAGCATTTGTAAACAACTCACAGTGTTTGCTCAGAGGTATTTCTTTTCTTGCTGTATTTCTGATGAATGCAATGAAATGTGAGGGAAATTAAGGTCTCCTAAGTACATTTTAATTTAGATGAAAAATTATACATTATTATACCAAACTGGTGGTTGTTTTGACATAATTGATTGGGAGGGCCATCCACAAAGAGCAGCAGGAAAGCTTGACTTTGAGGAGACTACAGAAACTGAATTAACCATTTAGAACTGTGATGGAAAGCAGTGTCCTGGACTAGGAAAGGAAAAAAAAAATGGATTTTTGTTTCAGTTTTGCTGTTTTTCAGTTACATCATCTCCTTTCCTGCAACAGAACTTCAACAGATATTTTTAATTGTTCTTGATTCTTGAAGTGGCAAATGAGAGACACATTGGAAAGAATCTTCTTGCTTTATAATATCTAAAAGGTCAATGATATCACAGATAGGGGAAAATTCAACTCTCCTTGTTTCATACTCCAGAGCAGTTCTGAGACTGCAGTGCAAGCACCTTTAAATCCTCTCCAGCTCCTGTTTTGGCTATTGGTTGGATGAACAGTTGCAGTCCTGCAGCCTGCCCCAGTGCAAAGGCAGGAGATGACGGAATAATTCTGGTTCTGAATATTTAGATGATCATATGGAGAAGTCCTGTAGGTGCAGAGATCTTGTCTGGCTGCTTTTCTGCTTTATCAGACAGACATCCATGATGGGCATTGACTGGAAGGAAAGGATTTTCAATGAGTAAACCAAGTCTTCACATGTAAAATAACCATAAGATATCTCTAGCTAGTTTTCTCTTGAAATTTGAAAGAAACCTGTATCATTGGGCTATGAAGCCCAATTTCCTAATAAGAGCATTTCTTAGCTGATGCTGTGTAATAAAGTAAATGTCTCACTGCAATAACACATAATCTACACAACCAGTTATGCACTGAGGGATAGGAAGTAATGTGCTTCTTCCAGACCACCAGAAGCAATCAACATGTACTCTGAAGCATTAGGTTTGATTACGTTTAGACCATAATTCTACTTGCTCTGTTGCAGGTTCTATTATTAATAGCTATAAAATAATATTTTCCAATGCATATATGCTTGTGTTACAACATTTTAAACCTCCATGGCCATCTTAGAGGGTGAAAATGTGACAAAATGAAATGAAGACAAAACAAATAACCTCCCTGTCCCCCAATCCACCATCACTTCCCTAAGGAATACATGTTGTGTTCCCAAAGTTTTTCCACAAACCTTCTGGCAAATAGTTTTCCACCTCACTCTAGGGTTTTTAGCTTTTCACATATGTAATTATAATTATTTTCATCTTCCTTGGAGACATAATTTCATGTTGTAATGATAGTGCAAAATGAGACACCTTACGTGAAATATTATTATTGTTACAATAAACCAGCTATGTTGCTGTTAATTCCCACTCACAATGTGAAGGCAAGCAATGGTATATTCTTCTTTTTAGGGTTTTAACTCTGAAATACCAATGATGGAGAACGAAAATTTCTGTACTAGTGTTTGCAACCTGTGTTTGCAGGGATTATAGATTGCAATGGACATTCAGAAAGCAAAGATCATCATTACAGTGCCTGTGTATTGCCAGCTCCATACAAAAAGATAGTGAGAAGAGGACAAGACAGGAGAGGTAGTTTTGGATGAAACAGTAAGTCAGTGTAGGAATTAGGGCTTCATCTCTCTTGGCTTTACTCCTGACTCTCAGTGTGCACATTTGTATCTAAGCTGTCTGTCCTGACTTGCTTTTGTAGCAGCTGGGAGGAATAGCCCTTCACAAGCACACTTCATCTGATACTTTAGAGATGTGATGAGACAAACTTGTGATGAGATGGCTTACAGCCATCCTCACATGTGCTGTTCTCATTGGTGGACTTGAAGAGGCTTGATGCCTGGCTGAGATGGAGAGATATGCACCATGGATGTTTACCATGGGCAAAAGACACTCACTCCACTGATCTGGGTCTCCATTAAATTTACATGTTTAAATCATTTTTTTACAGAAGTATATAGTTGTGTTCTCAGGAAACAAAAAAGCTTTTCCATGATTTTTCCAGTTCTCAGTGAGGGTTAAAATGCCACAAGGATGAATCTTCATAGAGTAGCTCAAGATCACAATACCACTGATGAGTAAAATATTGTTAGGAATTGCAGAGAGACGGTCAAAAGTAGAGAATAATGGGAATGTAAGTAAAAGAGTTAGGAAGAGTTTTGGTAAGTCATTGAGATTATTCAGCACCTTATCTGCCTCCAGGAAAACCTGCTATCCAGAGGATGCTGTGAAACTGAAATGTTTCTTGTAAGTGTTTGCTAGGACAGAAGAGGATATATCTCACCTGGAATTGTGCAATCCAAGGCAACAGACACCTTTGGTTTCTTCAGATCCTTGTGAAATCATTACCATAAACCTTTTCTGAACTGAGCTAGAGGATGCATTTCTTTGACTGCAATGGATTTATGCAATCTCCAGAGAACCACCTGAAAGTTCATACCCTACATAGTCCTCTTGAGGAAGAAGAGCAGAAAACACTAAAGAATACATTTTGAGGCAGTTTTGAAGAGATTGTTACCAACTTTTGCCAAGCCTAGGTGTTAGCACACGCTCAACAAGTCTCAAAGCAAGCCCTCAAGTTTAAGGGCAACTATAACAAACCTGTTTAAAAATGTCCCATCTTGACATGATGAAGTTTTCCCTGCACTGCCAATAAAGGATGGCTGTCAAAAGGGCTATGTATGTCTTACATTGTCAGAAAGACTTAAGAGATATTTACTGATACAGAAGATGTATACTGCTTTCTTTTCCCTGTGCTAAATGTCATCCCCATGAGAACAAATGCTCTGTCTCACCTTTACATCTTGTAGCTGAGTGCATGTATAATAATAGTAAGGTTTTACTTCAAATGTCCAATGTCCTTAAGCTCTTGTTATCAGTATTAGTCTTCTAAATCTTCCTACATATGATTTCCTGGGAGATACTTCTCTGTTCTGTCACCCCCTTTTGCTGTGGTTTGGTTTTTGGTTTTTTCTTTAAATATCTATGTGTATAATAAAGCACTGAGCTCAAACTGAACACACTCTTCCAATTAAGGCCCTACCAGAGCACAGCTGAGTGGAATAATTGCCTTGCTTGTTTTACACAGAATACTCTATTAGCAGTTTGATCTGGGACTCAACATTCACACAGAATATTTGGTCTTTTCCCTTTTTTTTTTTAACTTTTAGCCCTCAGCAGCACATGAAAAGACAGGTGTAGGCTCTGCCAGGCCAACTCTCTGAGACTCCAACAAGCTGTTGGTAACGAGCAGCATACTCTATCTGTTTCATCTTTTCCGTTTCTCTTGGATTTGGAGGATTTTTACATCTGCTTTTTTTTTATCACCTTGACGTCTCTATAGCCATTGAAAGTATGGTTTTTTTTTTCCTTGAGCCTTCCACTTATTTACAGCACACTGTGTAATGCAGTGAGCAGGATGAAAGCTGTTATCTGATTTGAGTTTAGCGTTCAAAAGTCCTCAAGCTGGTTTATCTAAAGATCCTCCCTGTATAATTGTATACTTAGAATTCAGCTGCAGTGTAATAGGGCAAGCACTCTGTGTTCTGTCTGGAATTACAGAAAAGACACTACTTATTTTTAAGCAAATAGGAATGGGGGAAAAAGAGAAAAAAATTACAACATAAGAAAATGTATTCAGCTGAGTTTCAGAAAAACCTACCCCAGGGTTTGATGTATTCTGGAATTAGATTGGATTTAAAGACAGTGAATAGGAGAAAAATCAGCAGTCTGGAGAGATGAGGATTAAAATTCAAAAGTAATAGAAAGACTTTAGGCAGCTCTAATCAAGGAATCAACCCCTTTGGGCTAGATGCTGTACAAAACTGTCGTACAAAGTTTCTAAGTGATTCTGGGATTTGAATCTATCTCCTGCATGTATTTCCCTTCAGATGCATTTTAAAGCCACTTTATTAATATAATGAAAGCAAATTACTTAAATGAGAAAATGAGTTAAGTGATTTCAGATGATCAGAGTCTATCGGTTCCTAACTGGGATTGTCATTGTGCTCGTTCAGGATCTGTTAATACGGCCTTCAAATCTGAGGCTGAACATATTGTTGTTATGAAAAGCATTTACAGCCTCCAGCTCAAATACACAGTGAAAACATGACAGAGAAGTAAAACAAATAAATCATACAGACAGAGAAAGAGGAGAAAGGAAGCTCAACTATGTCATTTTGTTGGGGGAACAGAAACACAGGGAGATTAATGGTTTCATTTGAAGTTACAGCACAGTCCGTGACGGGATCAGGAACAGAATCCAGGTCTTTTGTTGAAAACTGGAATTTTGAAGAAAAACTTCATGCACTCTCTAAAATTAGGAAAATTTCACCTCACCTCAGCCACAAATACCTTCCAAGAGAGCTGGGAATTTGGAGGCAGAGGGAAGAGGGCTCTGAGCTCATGTCAGTATCTGTTTGCCTATTTTCACTTTGCTAAAGGACTCATTCTTGCCTTGAGTTCAGTGGCTAGCTGATGAAGCTGATACTCAATGGTCAAAGCAAGGGTGTCAAGCCAGGAGGTATTTCACAGAGATTTTGTTAAAGGCATATTACATTAAACTGCTGTGAAATTCTATGTATTTTTGCTGGAAAATATCTGCCCCTGTTAAAATGACAGTTAAAAAATCATGAGATTTAGCCTTCACACAGATGCAGAATCACTTCTCATATAAGGAAACCTCCTTAATTTCACACCTGTCAATACTAAACCACAATGTTGTGAAGATCTTATCAGAAAAAAAAAAATCAATAAAGCTTTTGCAGAATTTCTCAAGCAACCATGAAATGTCCTGGGGTATAATTAAGGAAAAAAAACCCCTTTGTGACATTTTTGGGGAAAATATGTATTCAACTCTACTCACACAGTTCCAGAAAGAAAATTAATTCTACATAAAATGGTAGCCTCCTTTGACTAAGTAATGAGGACAACTGTCTGCTACAGAAAGACTGAAATAACAATGAAGGTTGGTGTGATTTTAATAGGCCTTCCTTGCTACTCTCTTTCGGAGACAAGAAAAAAAGTGGGGAATGGAAGAAGCCACAGAAACCTCCTGCATGGCTCTCAGAGGCCTTCACACCTTTCTTGACTGCAGAAACAATGAACAGATACAGAAGGGTTGCTCTGATCTGACAGCAATCCTTGAGCCTGCATTGTAGGCTGCTGGTAAGCGCCACAACCTTACTCTTAAGATGGGATGAAGGTGTAGGGTGCAGTAATTATAAAAGTATGATTAAAGGTCTGTCATTGAGCCAGCATGGCCAAGGCAGGCTGATGCCCATAGCCAGTAGTGCCTGGATAGGAGTGCAGTCAGCAACGTGCTGAGCTGCTGCTAACTCACCAGTCCAACCAAGCTGTTACCCAGTTTATAAATGAGTTTTCTCCTCTATGTTGTCCTGTCTTCCTGTGCATCCCTGCAGAAAAAAAACACCCTACTTTGCCACAGACAGCAAGCTCTGAAACATGCCTGTGTACATGTGCACTCAGATGCATACCATTGCCTACATATGTGTAGTTCTCTGAGATTATTTGCTATGTTGTTTGTTTGTTTTCCTGCAGAAATCACTTGACTGCTGAAAAGTCACCGGAGGGTTTTTTTTCCCATACACTTCTCTTTTGCAGCAGCAAGGGCATAAAGGTGCCAATGCAAAAATTGCTTTGGTACCTTGAACTGTAAATGATGCTGTTTTCATGATTCATCAAATCCTTCTGAAGCAGAGGTGGCGTGTCAGCAGGGCTAGGCAAAGTTTAGAACATAATAGGGCCCAAGAGGTGAGAGCCATGTCTTTCATTTCACTGGAGCATCTTTGAAGTGACTGCTGGAAATAATTAGGTTCCTTGATTTCCATTGCCATTTGGTGCTCTTCACGCTAATCAGAGTAACTGCACATTTGCATGAACTGAAGGGAATAGAAGTATTTCTTATTAGAAAAAGCCCATAAGAAAGATAAAGGTCTCTTGGCTTCAGAATTCCTTGTCCCTGCAGTTGTACACTGCACTTCATGTCTGGCCAAAACTGAGGTGAAAATGTATATTTAAAATTTATTAAAGAGCCTCAGATCTTTATAATCTTTAAACTTTGGTCCTGCTAAATATTCCAAACTCTTTTTATTTATTAATAAATGTTTCATTCTGTCTCTTCCAAAACCTGAATGAAGCTTTTAGGTCACACAGTCTATGAGACAAATCACAGAGGAGAAACTGAATAAAATCTGCCTTTTAATCACTTTGAAGGATTCTTTAAGGACTTTAGGGGTCCAGTGTTTAAAGAAGGGAGTGGGAGCTGTGATGTTTGACCTTTCCCATCCAAACTCAGCATTAATTTATAGTTCTTTTATGAACCTGAGCACATCAGTTTCACCTCTCTATATCTCATTTTATCTATATGTAAAATTAGAAGGGTAAAAATATGACCCTATTTTATAAAGGTGTAACAGGTCTTAATAAATTTCTGATATTAAAGTACTGTGAGGGTTTTGCTTTATAAAATAAAGGCTATGTTTTCAAAAGAGCTCAGCTCTTAGACACCTCTGTGAGAACCTGGGGCATCGTAGATGCCTTATGTCCTGAATCTTTGCAAATATCTCAGCATTCTCTGTGGGACACTGAGCTGTTAGTGCAACAGAGATTCTACTTACATGCCAACTGGAGGTAAACTCCTTTGAAAATCTGTCCCTAATTTAAGTAATTTGGAATCTGAAAAACATGATGTTTCCACCATAGGGGTCTTTACAAGTTTTAACAAGGATGTTAGAAGAGAAAACTTGGTAATAGAGACCAAGTAGCATTTGTTTCAACAATTGAACAGGTTTCCTTTGGTTTTGATTTACTTGTTTGCTTAGAATATTTCTTCTGACAACAGGTGTTTCCAAAAGATGAGATGGAATGTTTATTTCAGTTACATATGGATTCCAGAAAGAATCAGTTCATCCTAGACTGTGGCCATTTTTCAGTGTTTGACTATTTGAATTCAGAAAGTTTTTCCTTCCTTTATCCCTTGCTCTTGAGAAAGAAAATCTCTGTGCAGATATTGTCACTTTCTGCTTGCAGTGAAGGTGTACTCTAGAGTGTGAATTTCTATGCTTTTCTGACTGTTCTCCAGAACTTGTCATGAATTCTTCATAGCAAGGGACACACTACCTTCCTGAAACCTTAAAAGGACATACATGCCTTTCCCCAATAACCATTTGTACAGAACTATTATTATATTTTAGAAATCTATCCATATTGTTAATTAAAAACCCCAAACTTAACCCAAGGAAGGAAAATTGGATACAAAGCATATGCTCTTCTTTCCATAACCTGAGCCAAAAAAAGAGATGTTGCTCCAAACTGTATTTCACAGGCTTGTTTTTTCTTTTACCCCAAGTTCCCAGACTCTCATGCAGTGCTACTGAAATTGTAGGAGCATTGAAGTTGTTACTAGTGAACTGCATGAGGCCGTCTTGAACGTCGGCTCACCAAGCTGCCTGAGGGAGGAAGCCCTCTCCTGCTATCTTTTTTGCCTTCTGAAGGTAGAATACAAAAACACAAGTGAAAAGAGAACAAAGCTTCTGAAGGTGCCTCCATATTTTCATTTGGAAACAAAACATTTTTAAAGTTTTACTTTAATTCCCTTAGATCTTAGTTATAAATATTTTTTTACTACTTTTAAAATGCAGAAAAATGCAGCTAAATTCAAAGGCACAGTGGGACAGAGACATAAACTTGAATCATAGGAGTTGTGGTTTCTAGTAAACATTTCTCTTCTTGCCACCAGTGGAAGCCTTCCGTGGCTGAATTTAACCTAGGGGCTGCTGAGTAGCAGTCAAGACCTTTGATCTTTGTAAGATGATTCCCCAATTATTTAATATTTTGGAATGAAAGAAGGGAAAACAAAGTAGCTTCGTTAATTAGACAGGAGAATCCTCTTGACCTGGGCAGGTGCTGGGATGCTTCTTTGGAACACCTGCAGGATGTCTTTAATAGATTTATGAGTTACAAGACTGACTTTCAGCTGCTAAGGATTGCAGTTTGATTTATCAAGGTGGATGATTTCCTTACCCCAGGTGGATTTTTCTCTTTACAGGTAATGTTTTTTTTGCTTAAAGACAAATCGTTGAAGAATGTGTTACATGTCCCAGTGGAGAGAGGCATCATCAGAATGGGCTGAAAACAATAAGATTTGCAATGTTTTCAAAAGACTCTGCAGAGGACTCAGGTAACAGCAAGCTTTGTGGTTGACAGCACATATGATTTTAATTCCTTGTGAATAGAAGGTAAGTTTCTTGTCCCTCTGTTCATGCAGGCTGTCGGGTACTGGATGCTCCAATGAATGCTAAACGATATAGACTCAAAGAATGAGATTCTAGCTCAACACCAGGTTGTTCCTTAGCCAAGTTTAGCCATGTGAAAAAAACAAAGGTTGTATGGTATGGGAATGTTAGATTAAATGCTTTGGTCCTTTGCAATATTGAACCTGCACAAATTTGGTATTAAATCTGGGGTCTCTCCTATTTTAGTGAAATAGAAGACAAATCATTAGCAACCACTTGCTGAGATCTTTAGTTGAGGACCTGAAAATCTTTTCTGCCTCTCGCCTATTTTGGGGAAAATATGGATCTGGGCTGATGTGTGTAGGAAGCAATTTCCACATGTTCCAAAATCAGAGAATACAGGTATCTTCAGATGATGTGGGGTACTTAAAGAGAAGAAGAAAATGATATATAGTACAGACTGCTTTCCTGAAGGAATCTTGGTAAGGCTTCATAGTTGAAAGTCAACTGTTTCCCAGGGACTATGAGTGCTCACAGCACGTAACACACGTATACATGTATACATCTAAAAGGTAGAAGTATCTTGTGGCTAGAAATATGGTCAGCTGAGGCTGACTTTGTACATGATCTATGTGTCTTCCTTCACTCAGTTGTGAATTTCATCCTCAAAAATCCTCCAGGAGATGGGGCAATGCTATTGCCACTGTTTTGTAGAGAGGAAACTGAGACACAGAGAGACACCTTGACTGGCCTAAAATCATAATTGTGGCTTGTGGGGGGACTGGAGGAGGCAAGCAATTGATCACAAGCCTTCTGATAGCACCATGATGATTAAAGTAGCCCGCTTTATCTGTAGATAGGTGTAATTCCACTCTTTTTACCCAGTCTTTTGTCTGCCTTGTCTTCTGAGATAGCAGGCTCTTTAGAATAGGTACCATCTGATATTTTATATGGCACTTAGCAAAATATAGTCCCGATCTGAGTCTCTAGGTATTACCATAATCAGTGCATTAGGGGTCATTTTTTCAGACAGAGATTTGAAAATAACTTTGAGGAGTCTTTTGTAATGAAAGTTTTTGTTTGCTACTCTCTGGAGAGGAGGTGGAGAGGGGGAATTTACGTTCTCTCTCTCACAGTGTTGTATATCTATATTGAATGTTGAAGATGTAAGTCCCCAGCTTCCATCTAAAAAACAGCAATCTGGGTATTTTGGAGGAGAGGAAAAAAAAAAGATCTTTGGAAAGAGCCATGATATTTAGCTTTGAAAATTAGCTACTCAGCAGGCCAGCATTAAAATTAATTTAATGGAGTGTAAATTAACATACTTGACACTTTTTTGATCACTTGTCATAGACAGTGCTGACCAATGGAAATAAAAGCTTTTTTCCCCATGAGGTTAGGACAAGAAAATTCACAAATGTACCAGTTGTACCCCATGGGGTGCTTTCCTCTTCAGGAGTCAATGTAGCACATTAAATTTAAGTCTTTAAATATTAAACATTCTCATATGCATATAATAATCTGACTTTAAAAAAAGTTTCATTCACTGACACTGGAATGTGTAAAGAATTTTCCTTTCCAATAAACTGGGGAAGTTAATTAAGTTCACTCAGAGTTTATAGCAAGGATTCTCTAAAAAGTACAGAGGAATATTTATAACCTAGTAGAAAAATGCAACAGGGTGAAACTTTTGATATGTTGATAAGTGATAAGAATGTCATTTGAGGTTTATTTTTTTTAATAATAATTTAATTGTCATTGTAAAATGCCTCATAGTTGGGACAGATTAAATTGCCACAAAACCCATTACCAAAATTCATAACCCCCCATAAATGTAAAGTGTTTGCTGCTGTGCCATAAATAATCACACTTGTTCCAGGAAAATGAGGTGCAGGAAATAAATTAACAAAATCCAAACACATAGGACATTAAGTTGCAACAATTTGCTGTAGAGGCTGCTGACGGGAATTCAGCTGAGCCCAGAGGAGAGGCAAATTCAATGTTTAATTATGGCCTCGGTAAATCATGCCCCCTCTGTGTGTTTTGCCATATTGACGTGGTTCAAAGATTATTTCACAGTCCAGTTCAATAGCACTGGTAAAGTATGTGCATTTCAGTTGTCATTATGCTTGAAAAGGTCTGAAGAGCACAATATTTCTCCAAAGACGTGTAGGATTCACTCTTGGTTAAATTAAAGGATGTAAATCAATTTTTGTTAGTCTCATGCAAAAGGCTCTGGGTCTGATTTTTCCATCATTGGCACCCTCAGTGGTCAGTTTACCCTGTGTTGGGTGGGAGTGAAAATACAGTTATATTTCAGAACTTTTCATCAGTTTGAATGGTCACACAAGGTTCAGACCTCTGGCAGATTTGATCTTGTAGCTGGAGTGTAATAGCATCAGCCTGAAAGATGAACCAGGTTACAATGATGTATTTTGGAAAGACGATGGGAAGGCTGGGAGGGACATAGCGGGTGGGAAAAGGAGATGTTAAACAACTTAATTGTCATACAGAAATGGCATCTGTAGTAAACATATTGAACTGATAAACAATGCAGCTGCTACAGATTTCACACAGAGAAGTAAATGCCATGGCCATATGTAATTCATTACCTGCAGTAATTAGGGAATAAAAAACAAAAAGGAAAGAAATTGTAGGAAAAGGGGACAAATTGGATCACCAGAAAGAATCTGTGTCTGCAAACTGTACATCTGTCCTGTCCCAAGATCTCACAAGAGACCCTCTGTCACTTCTGGTCAAGGCAAGAAGGTGTTGGCATCTTTCCTGTTCCTGAATAATATACTGGGCACTGCTTCCAGCTTGTTAACACTTTTTTTCCTGGGAAAACAACAACAAAAACCACCCAAAGAAACAAAATAAACTGAAGAGAAGAGAAAAGGATTGGAAATGAACTTTCAAATGCCTGTTCTATGTGCATATGTTTAGCCCATTTTTCCAGCCAGGTCCCTCTCTGTTGACCTGAAGTAAAATCCCACCAGTCTGAAGCAAAATTAAACCTCTCTGTATGACACTTTGATTACAGTGCATCCTGCAAAACACAGCTGAGTCCTGCTTAGGAAGCTGGAATAGACTCCAGCACTGATTACAGGCACTGAAAGCACCTTGGAGTATGGAGGGCTAAAGGGGTGGAACATTTCTACTTTGCAGCCAATTACTACCTGAACCTACCAAGATGGTCTCCCTTCCATGTTTAACAAAAGCAGCAGGAATTCACCTTGAAGAAACTTTGGATCCACTCCTGCAGACATGAAATAAAACTAAAGACTCCTTATTAGTCAGTTAGAAACTCAGGGACAGCCACTGAAAAATAAAAAGTTACAAAAACCTCTCAGCTTTTAAATAGGGTTCCATGTTAGTACTGTAAATTAATGTAAATGTCACTTTAAAAGAGAATACAGAATAAAAACCTAATAAAGCTGCACAGCACCGCAGGGGTGGTGAGTAAATTGAGGGAATATTTGATTAGATTTCAAATGCTGCTCTTTAATTTGTATGCTCTCACTTATTTCCCCCCTGCCCCTCCCCATGCTTTCCTCATCTATTATATCTGCTGGTGCACAGCGAATTTTACAGTCCTACCTAAAAGGTCTCTTTTGTTGCTGCATAAAAACCTACATTAGCTGGCACTCGTGTGGTAACAGCTTCCTCCAGACTCTGCTCCAACAGCAGATGGGGAGAAATGAAGAGCCTGTGCCACTGCCTGACATGAGCATCAGGGTCTTGCTCAACCTTGTGCCCTTTGTACACTGAAAATCAGGGAGTGATGCAGCCCAAACACCCCAGAGCCACACTCCTGTGATAAGAAGGCAGTTTAGCAGAGGAGACTCCTTTGGCAGCTGCATTTTCCTCCTTATAGCATTGCCACGCTCGACTTAGGTAAACCTGCTAGCTTCCAGGGTAAACTGTGTTGGTAGAGACCTGGAATCCTAGGAGCAGGATGCTTTTAGATTAATTCCAAGACTTTTAGGAAAATGGAATGAAGGGATTTGGTGAAAGCTCCTGTGTGTTGCATATCTGTAATTCCAGCAGTGCTGGTAATCTGTTAATAGTAACAATGCAACCAGGACAGCCTGCAGCTCCTGCCCTCAGTGATCCAGTTGCTCAGGAGATCCCTAGGTCTCTTTTCCTGACCACCAAAACTTTCCAGTGATTTCAGACCCTCTGGCATAACAGTGCCAAGATACCAATGCAAAACAAAGGCTCCTGTTACAGGCATATGTTCCTGCTTTTAAAAGCTTTTACCTTGTCAGGAAGCTCTGTTCTGGTTTAACAACAGCAACCTTGTAGTAGAGATAATGATCTGAAATCTCTGTGGCCTTTAGCTACTTCTCTTTTGCCTCAGTGAACTGCTACTGTGGACCCACTGTGGCTGCAGACTGGTTGTCTCTGCACTGATCAGGTTCTTATCTTCATTCCCTGAGCTTTGGCCAGACTTGCAGAAGAAATGTGTTTAAAAGCTCTTCCTCTGTCTCAGCCAGAGTGTTATCTTAGCATTGCTTAGCCTTTGGTACCCTCTTCTCAGGTGGCATCAGTCACGTCCTTGCAGTTTGAAGCTAGAAACTATCTCCTTCATCCTTATACATATTATTTCTTGAGTTGAGCAAAGATTGACCTCTTCGTGTCCTTTTTATTCCCCTGCTGCTTAACAGACTGGCAGGAAGTGATGGACTCTTTGCTTTTCTCTTAGAGATCTGAGGGCTGGTCACAGTGTGTCTATCAGCCTGAGCTGTCTGTCTGTGTGTTCTTTCTTCCTCAGATAATAATGCTAACAGCAACAAGCATGTGTTTCTCAGCCCCCTACCTTGTAACATTTTCAACATTTTCAAATCCATCTCTTCCAGGAAGGCAAGAATCAGTGGGATGGTGGAGATGAGACTAGTTTAACTACACTGGGTAGTTAAAATTGCATCCCAAATGGGTGGAAAAGCAAGGAAAGATGGAGGAAACTCCCATTAGGGAAATACCCAATCTTAATGAGCCAGCAAGCTTGCCTTGCAAGGCAGTATCCCTGAACCTCAATGCCATGTGGGATTTTAGTTTTAGTGTTTGTTTCTTTTGCTGTCTTAAATGCCTAGGGACAGATAAGAATGACAAGCAGGAAAAATTAATGATGCATGGGCTCTGTTCAGCTTGAGTAGGAGAAGAGATGGAAACGGGGAATGGGATGATTGTTGCAATGCAAAGTTCGGCCATATGACACATCAGTTTTGCCTTATCAGACTGCTATAAAAGCTGAGATAAGACAGTGATTCAGCTAAGCTAAGATGAGACTGACACTTTCCTTATGCCCTTACCTACACAAAGGAAATAGTTATCGGACACTGCCAGGTGATCTGACTCTGTTCAGGGACATTACCAAAATTACTAAAGTGGCCAGTTCACTGCTAACACAGGTTTTGTAGGTATTACACCTTCTTTCCCCAAAATGGTATGTAGCTTTGGTGATATTAGTCATTTGATCATGACTCACTGTTGTTTTGCAGACCCTGTTCGAAAGCTAAATTTCTAGTGTATGAGAAAGGGTCAGGACTTTCAGCAGAAGCAGACCAAAGAGGAAACATTTAGTGAGTTTTTCTTGGAGATGTCCAGATGTCAGACCACCAAAAGAAACATAAAAATCAACTGGAAAGGCAAAACTTGGCTTTCCTTTAATATTATCCTCTTCATGGATATTTTGAGGAGTACCAAGAATCTCAAAGGGAAGGTCATTGAAGAATGGCGATATCCAGCTCTTCCTCTCTCCTATCTCAAAGGATGGAGTTGCCTTTGCAGGACAGCTGTACCCCTGCAGGAATGTGTAGAAAATAGTGTGGGGTGACACTGCAAATGTGTCAACTCAGTAGCTTGGTGCTGTGTTGGTAAAAGAAGGACTTTGGATTCAGGGAGGCTCCTTGTTTTCTATATACAGGCAATGAGCTTAAGCCCTAGAGACTGTTGCACCAATGTGTGCACTGTGTTGTCCAGGTCCTTTTTTATGTCTCTTGATTTACTTAAATTTCCTAGCCCTGGCCAGGAAGAATCATAGTTACTACACACCCCCTAACCTGTTCATCTCTTTCAACCTCTCTGGGGCACTTCTCTCTGCCTTGAAAATGATCTCTGCCTTCATCCTCCTTTGCTTGTTGTTTCCAAGGACTATACCTCACTTTTTCTTATCTCTTTCTGACTCCTTTCACTCTTCCCTGAAAACTCGTCAATCAAGCCAAATTGTTACAACAACCAGTGGGAAGCCTCTAACCTTGTTGTCATTGATTTGAATAATGCAAATAATAACGAGTGGAAAACTCATTAAGAGGAAGCAGGAGAATTCTCACTGGCAATCCACCTCTGCTGTAATGCCAGGTGAATCCTGCTACAAAGGGGAGAAAAATGATCAAGCTTTTAATTCCAGCTTCCCTGGCATGCCTATATTTGCTCCACAGCCTAGATACTCTGTCATCCATGTGGCCATATTTTTAAGAGTGATGCTCTGTTTGCATGTTCTAGACAATATGTTTTGTAACTTATTAATCAGGAGGTGTCTGATCTCTTTATGCTGAAGCATCAGTAAAACAATTACTTCAAGGCTAAACGAGGTCCACTGAAGAATCACTTGATTAAAGTGAGAATTTACAATAAATAAATACTTCAGATATTTCATTATTGGTGCTCCAGGGGAAAAACAACTCTGATTAAGTCAAAGAAGGGGGAAAATATTTAAATTTGAATAAGTATGATGGACTAGCTATTGTATTGGTGTAAATCAGCATAACTCCAATTAATTCACTGCATCTATGTCAGTTTGAGTGAGCAGAGTATTGGGTAAAGTGTATTGCTTCTCACTGGATTCAATGGGGATATTGTCTAAAAGGAACAAGAAAGAAAATGTTTGCACACCATTCATGGCTCTGACATTTTCTTGCTATGCTCACTTTTGGAGAATTGCTCCACATGCCTCTTATTCAGGTACCCATCTTCAATCTAGGGCTCCTAAGATTTATATATATATCACAAGGTGCTTGTGAATCTTAATGAGCAGTATTCAGGAAATGTCATTTCTTGAAAGTTGATGCCCAGGTGCAATGGATCATGCAGTACTGCAGAAGTATTTTCAATTTCTTATTAACACTGTATGGAAGAGATAAGGAGTAATCATTAAGTACAAACATTTATATAAATGCAAAGTGGAGGTGGACTTAATAAACACACAAAGGACAGAACATTTCATAAGAGGAAAGGTCAACATTTCCAAACTTGGAAGTTTTAAGCCTCTAAATTGTAGTTCAGGAACCAAATAAATTACTCTGATAACATAATACCTATGTAGAGTACCCACAAGACCCCCTTTCCATTTAATGTGTTTCCAGTCTTTGTACTGCTTCTCACACATGTAATTCAGTGTAACACAGCATCAGAGAGAGGAAGAAGTTACAGAGTTTAATGGTTTTGCTGTGACCTGGCAAAGGACCATAAATGAGCCACGTACTATCTCTGCATCTCTTGATTGCCTTCTGACTCTTTTCTTTTCCTCTGCAGTATTCAATCTACTAGGGGCAAGGCCTGGGTCTTACAAGGTTTTGTTTTGTGTCTGGCACAGTAGGGTCTTGATCTTGATTGGAACCTCTTGTCATAGATCTTAGCAGAAACAGCAAAAAAACAGACAGGAAAAATCAGGGAAATGTGATTACAGGATATAACAGCACAGGAAATTGCAATGCAAGACAACATGACATCTATAGGTTGGAAGAACAACACTTTTCAGGGTATGCTTTTGTAGTCAGTAGATTGGGGATTGAATTTTTTCACCTTGCCTTGTAGTGGAAGTGCATCACTGTCCAAAAGTGTGCTAAATCAAAGTGTTCAGCCTTTACACAGGGATAGCACTGCATGAAGTATAGGCAACTGTATCTTAAATCATTAAGTTACTACTCTCAGTCACCAACAAAAAAAAAACCAGAAGAATTTTTCAATGTCTGAATAAATTCAGCTTTTTATTTCATGCACAGCTAACCTTACAGTAGCCCAGTACACTGATAAAGAAAGAGCTGCTTCTCCTACAAAAATCAAACAGAATATCTCATAATTTGCAAGGCAGAATCTTTAAGCAACTATGCATAAGTGCATTTTCAAGGAAAAAGTTTAATCTTTTATAATTAGGGAATATAATTAGAATTCCTCTTGCACCATAATTAAAGGCTAGGTTCTCCATGGCAGGAAAATGTAATCCTCAACCCTGATGTTCACTATCACACACCCAAACCACATTAAACAGGCCTTGTTGCCACTGCAATAATCTTATGAGTTGCTCACCAAATGAACTAATGATCTTTTTGTGTTTTTTATAGCCACAGAGGCATATTGGTACATTGGTGCTTTCAACACTGGTTGCATTTGCATTTTTCACTAGTTACATGGTAGGGAGAATCTATGTAACTGAGCTGGAGGTGCCATCTGAAAGCGAATGATAATTGAAAGTTTTCCATGATTTTTCCCTTAGGAAAATGTATATAAGACAGAGCTTTCAAATGGAGTGGGTTGAGAATTTTCAGATAAGCAAATTTGAGCTAAGAAAAAATAAGTATAAATAAGTAGCTGAACTTCTGCTGAAACATAGTCCCTGGAAAAAGATGAAACCCTGAAAGTACATTAGGAGTTTGCACTGATGCATTTCAGTTTAACAATCAAATACAAACATTTGATGCTCTGTATACATCATAAAATCACAGAAGAAAAGCCCAAAAGAAACCTCAACAGCATTTCTTTTAGAATTAGAATTAAGATAATTTCAAAACATTTCAGTCAAGTGATAAAAGCACTTCCATTTATGCTTAAGAAAAACAGTAAAAGAGTCTTTTTCAGTCTAGCACACATTGCAGCAATGTAACATAGCTGGTAACTGACACAGAACTGAATTGAGTGGGAAATGAAACACAGCTTGTTTGATTATAAAAAAAGTATTAATTAATTACTAGAACATCTAGCATTGGGATGTGGAGTACCTGCTATTCCTCACTGACTTTCTCTCCAGCCTGGACTTCCATCTAAGAGACAGTCCTAAGGTAGTGAATTGTGTGTAATACAAGAGACAGTGCCTACTACACGAGTTCTGTTGACTGAATCCCTTTCTATCAATGGAAGCTATGAATCTTTGACGTTCTCTGTCTCAGACAAATAAGGGCAAGGTCTGTGGTTTTGGACATAACATCTAATGTCAGACTCAGTGGCTTCAGATACACTGAAATATCTCATGAGGATAATGATTTTATATAGAAGCAAATTAGTCTGACAGCTGAAGTAAGGTTGTCTCCGTAATGGCTCACAACCAATTATATACACTTTTCTCTCTATAAGTGGTGGTTACATACCATCAGTAAAATATCTCACTAATGAAATTAAGCAGGAAGAAACTAAAAGTAGATCAATCTCCAATGTGTGTATGTCTCCCATGAAATGCTTATTTTGTTCTGCTTCATAAACTAGTGCCCATGCCTCCCAAACATTTACAGTTGCAACACACAGAAATCATCCCCCAAGCATGTTCAGTGCTAGTGGCTCATCATGGGCCTTCCTTATCATAATTCAAGCAGTAGAAATCATGTCCCATGGCAGGAGATTAGGACTCAGTGTAGTACTGAACTGCCCGTGATTCAACCATGCTGATGCTGGCTTGATTCCAAAGCTCGCATGCCAACGCACCCAGGGGCTCGAGGTGTCCCCTCTGCCCCTTTGGCTCTGCTGAGCCTTCCAGAGCTCCATGGCTGTTGCCCCAGGCTATGTTTCTGTTTTATTTGTAATCCTTTGAAAGCAATAGCCATTTCTGGCACACGAATTATATTCTGTCGAGAAGCAGCAGGGGATGGCTGGGACCGTCTCTCTCTCCCTCTCTCCCTGAATTCTAATTTAAAGAGAGGAAACAAGATTTCATTGAATTTTAACAAATTAACCATTAATCACTTATGAAAACCTCCTGATGAGGACATGGATCGCCTGGGTTATGAATGGGAACAGCTTCATTTTGCTGTGATTGTTCAACCAAGTTAATCCCCAGCTCACTCTTTACCTCCATCATGCTCTTTACCTTGTTCCCTGTCTCCCTCACTGCCACATGCTCTTGTCTTCTTTCCGCCACCTCCACCCAACACATATAACTTGCTCTCTCTTGTCCTCCTCTCTGGATGCATAGCCCCTGCTGAACCCATCTCTGAATCATTTTTGATATCATGCTGAATATGGAAATTAAGGCAAAAACAATGTCTTCCGCTGGCTGTGTGGTGTGAATATTTATGAGGGAGCCAGCGAGGAAGCTAAATAGGAGCTAGGAGCGAGCCAGCCAACGAGGATGGCAGCTGACAAGGGCTCATTCAGCAGCACATCCTTGGCTGCCGGCAGCACCCCAGCAGAGTGGAGGCTGTGTGAGTGACAGAGCAGCAGCATCCTTGCCTGGGTAACAAAAAAAACCTAACTTGCAGCTGTATCTTTGCTTCCTTTTTAATCCTCCTTTCTCCAGCTGATCCATTTCAGCCACAAAAATAATAATAATAAAAAAATCCTTGGATGTTGTTCAGCTGTAGCAGACGATTAGGCCTTAAAAATCAATGTTTATGTTCAACAGGGCTATAAAAGCCAATGCTTCCCTCCACTTATCAAATCAGAATTGGAGTCAGAAAAGCCCCTTAGTTCATCATACAAGGGGTCACAGATGGTGGCACATGGTGATGGAAATCTCTCTAAGCCAAGGCTCTCCTATGCTGTTTCTCCTCCTGCTGTCGTATTCCCATACTCAATAGCAGAGACTTTCCTACAGGGAGATGTCACTGCTAAACACCACACAAGGGCCCAGAGTGTAGATAGGTACCAGAAACACAAGGTGGGGGGTGGAAAAGATGATGTAAGTCTATCTGTTTGAGTCAGACCCAGATGGAGCTCTGAAAAATGTCATCTCTATTTTACCTCTTAAGGATAAAGCAGACTCAGGAAGAACCTAGAAAGCTGGGTTGCACATGGGCCAACTGGAGTAAAGCAGAAGTCCTGAAGTTAGTCATCGATCCTTTTGTTTCCCCTGAGATCTGAAGATCCTTTGCAAGGTGATTATTTTGACAGTTAGAGTGCAGCGATGTGGCTATTCCTGCTGCCCAGGCACAGGATGCATGTAGGAAAAGGACAGAAACTCTCTCTCTTCACGTCATAATCTTTAATGTAATAAATCCTGACACTACCATGGAAATGCTGATGGCTTCTAGTGTCTGAAGTTAATATAAAATAGACCAGCTTTTTGTTGTGGGGTGTGCAAATCCCAGTGTGTAAGCTCTGCTTCTTTCCTGAAGAACATACCTTCTCTTCCTTGGCTGGATGACATCACTTTTAAGTGTCTTGAGAATGGCAGGTCCTCCCAGAAAAGATGTTTTAAATGATCTAGCAATTAACTGGGAAAAGAATGGGTGCTCATTTGAATCAGTGCCCCAGATGACACTAGGTTCAAACATAGATTAGGCTATGAAATTTTTGCAATGATGCACCACTCAGCCACCACCCTGCTGTGGATGCACAGAAGTCTACTCTAGTTATTTTTCCTTGTCCAGATCACAGATTTTCCACATCCAGTGTCTTTCACATTTTCTCTTCAGTGTGTTCTGGAGTGACCCTTCTCATGGCTGCTTGCAAACTGAAGCGCATGACTTCTTGTAATAATGTAGGACTGCGAAGCTCCTTCCTTAATTATAATCTTTTCACAATGATATATAGCCTTATCTGACTCAGCTGGAGAGTCTTTTCACTTCTAGACACATATTGCGGGCTATACATATGGCTGGGGTTAGAAATTGTTTGGTCCATCTGGGTAACCACGTTAATCCTTCTGCTTGTGTACACAACACTTGTGGTCACAGCGTTGGTGCTTTCTGCTGTTTCTCTTCCTTTTCGTACCAAGGCTTCAAAAGAGGAACCCAAAGCCTACAGCAAGCCATAGGCCAAGGGATGGACTTGATGGCATAAAACAATCTGAAATATAAAACAACAAAGCAAGAGATTGAATCTAATGAGGTGGATGAAAATACCAATGAATATATCCCATGGGATAGCTGGAATATATCACTGGTGCCACAAGAAAAAGTGATTCTACTGTCTGGCATTAGAGCAAACGAGATGTCTGGAACATGCTATAAACTTATGGAACCAAATCACTGCAGTATAGGAGACTTTCAAATTGAAATTGATTAGACTATCTATCTTAATTGATAAATGGCTGTGAAATACTTCTAGGCAACCTAGGCAAAATCCTCCTAAGGATACTCCTGAATTTTATACCTTTGCTCATGCTCCAGTTCATATAGACATTTATAAGAATTGTGTGGGCAAAAATAAACTTGAAAAGGCAAATCTCAGTTTTCTTGTTTCCAGGGAGGCTCAGGTATGGCTGCAGCATAAGAAATCTGATTATCTGTCTGTCCCAAATGTATTGCTATTTGATTATTAGTCATGATTGGTTATTTTATCAGTTAAGTCTCTTTAAAGATCTGTCCTCAGTCAAATCTTGTATTAATCTTCACTTATTTACTTATTGCAATCCATCAGTTGTTTTGATGGTAAGAAGTTAAAAAAAAACTTGAGGAGAGCAGATGGCTTATTCCAGATTTGGCTTTAGTTAAATGAGTAAAGCTACACCAAAAGTTTTTTCATGACATATACAAAGACTGACTTAGCATATATTGTACACATGTTGTCCCCAACTTTGCACTAGAAGCACATAGTTTCATTAAGAAGATTTGTAGGGGAAGTATAGCTAATTGAGATGACCATTAATTATCTAATGTGCAAAGTCATTTAAAGCTCAATATTTTAATTCATTGTAGCTGATTAATAAATACAAAGAGCAGCCACTATTGTATTTTTAATACTACAATGCAAAGCGATGAATAGTCGCTTTCTTATTACCATTTGTGATACTGCAGATAAATATGCAAGCAGCTTCCCAAGTAGATTGTAACTCACTAAAATATATTAATGGCTTGGCTACATGGCTGCAGAAATGGTGTAACATCATGACAGCGACTTACTGCTTCTGGATATCTCTGTAACAAAAAACCCCAAACACGTAAGCTCAGAAGAGGCCATTATTTAAATAGCTGTCTCATTTCATGTAATTTCAAGTTCAATGGTGCAGCAATTTTGCAGTATTAGATCTACTGAATGATTATTAAAATCACACCTATTCAAGATTAACTATGAATTAATTATGAGTGGAATTCAGCAATTCTCATACCTTCTGAGATAAGCTCTGGGGTAAGGATAGGGTAGGTGTCAAAATCTGGCACGGGCTTAACCTGTTGTGAGTTTCTCCAATTGTATGTTGCTCTTCATCTCAGCAGCTATACAGGACAGGTGATTACTTGCACCCTGGACATGCATAAGGGATACATCTAGTGAGTCAGATGCGTCATGTCCTAGGGTGTTTCTCTCCCTTGATGATGAAGGGAGTCCAGCTGATAAACTCAGATATAGAGAATGACATCTAGTCAGAGGAATCCCCACTGGGGAAATCTAAAGCACTCCATCATTGAAGGAGATAACAAGATCATTGTGGTCTTGAGCTCTTGATGTCACATCAAACCTGAGTTCAGACTGATAGAGCAAATTAGGACCTGGAACACCTGGGTGATAGTGAGGCTTCAGCATCTTGTATTGCAGCCTCATCCATTCAAGCTGCCTCTATTCTTCCTTTCCTTTTATCTCTCAGGTGTACTGGGGCTTCTTTTCTCATGTCAGTCTTATACAGGAGCCACTGAAGTGTTACTATAGTAAATAGTTTTATATAGACATATGGTAGCTGGATAGACAGACAAAGGATGGAGTAGATCCAGATGTTTCCATGCAGAACAAAGAAAGAGAAGAAATCATTCATGCTTCTCTGTCTGGAAAAGGTTGTAAGAAGGCAGCCACTATATGCCAGACAACCTGGCTCAGAGAAGGATCCTCTGCTGGTCTCTGTGAGGGACAACAGTAATTTCTAATAAAGGAAATGCTTCTTGGTCAAGTTCCACTTTGCTCTGTAGTCTGGAAAGGGAAACTGCAGTTAATTGTGGCACATTGTCACAGTTTCCTTGGCTGCTTGCAATAATTGAGCCACAGTTCCTCGTGGACAGTGAGCATCTCTGCTCTGTTTCCATGCTATTTGGGTTTCTTAAGATGATAAAGGATGGAGTGAACTCTGACAAGTAAAGGTGGGTTAGAAACTGCTCCTGGCTCCTATCAGTGGCAGCTAAACAAGCTGGGAGAGATCTAAAGTAATGAAACCCTTTTCATGTTGACTTCATCTCAAAAGCAATTTCTGAAGTTGCAAGATCTTGAGGAGAGAAGGAGGGTTCACATTGCCAAAAAATCTCCCATGGATGAAAGTCAAGACCGTTCCTTTGGCAGCTGGTGGCAGGACTGTTAACATTGGGACCTACATTTGCTTGCACTGTTAAGTGAGCCAGGAAAGAAAATCCAGCTTTTTCAAAAAACAGAGAACTTATTTTTTAAGCCCATTGTCAGAAAGCCACAGTGTGACTCTGAACCAAGATCAGGAACGGGCAGTGCTCTCTGTATTTGATCCCTGCTCTGCTAGCAACAGACAACCAAAACTCTCACTGATGTAAAAAAATTATTCACTACAATGACAATCACACAGACATGGAACAAATGAGGGCATGGTATAGACTCAGACTTTTTAGCTTGCCAAGCCTTCTTTTCTGCTATGGTCTTTTGTATATACATCTATTCTTTCACCTCTTTGTCTACAGAACCAATTACTATAGTGCCCAGTTACCAAAGGTATTATATAAAGCATTATATCTAAATGATGTAGTAGATGCTCTTCAGTGATATGACTGAACATTTCTGGAGCTAGCTGTGATGTGTAGGCATTACTCATGGCTTGCTGCATGATAACTCTTTTCACTTGCAGTGGGGCCATGATAGTTTCTTTAGACCAGACCTATTGTACTTTACCTGCTTGCCCAAAGATGCACAAGAGCTGTTCCAGACTATGCCCAATAAAAACCACCTAACAGGTCACAGAAATTTAGACCTGGTCTTAATATCTCACCACTTGACATCTCCACTCACACCACGGGGAATGTCAGAAGAGTCCACCTGCAAGCAGGCTGAATTTCTCTGTTGGGGACCATCATCATGCTACTCGGTTCTCCTCAGCCCTTTGGGAGTGTGAGGGGTTTTGATGCAGGGCACACACAGCATACAGCTGCTCTATGCCTGTGTGGAGTACGGCTGGGAAGAACACAAGCAAATTTGCTCGGGTGGCTGCAGGATGAAGTGCAGCATCCAACCATGAGCAAATAAGGTAGGAAAGGATCCTTCCACACAGGGGTTTTAAAGGGAAATAGACTGTACTGAGGGGCTGTACTAAGCAAAGGCCAGCACTCTGGAGTCACGCATGAGTTCATATTGTAATCACTATTATTTTTTTGGCTATTTTTTTTTCCACTTCCCCATTTGTGAAATGGCCCTGAAAGGAGCCCAGCTGGAGATGCATGTACTGTATTTTCTCATTAGAGTTTGGCTGTCCCTTCCAACTCCTCCTTACTGTTTCAAACTGTCTCCTAAGCAAAACTCAAAGCCACCAGCATTCCAGTGGTTTCAGCATTTGGCAGAATGAATTTGTTCATTGCTAATTAAAACAAAAGATTTCTGAGGCTCTTTCCACTTTGGTTTATTAGCTTTCCTGTGTGATAGCAAATCGGAGCCCTTGTTACACTGTCAGCAGAACTCTTATTATTATTATTATTTATTATTTACAGTACAAGTTGTGACTCACTTCCTCTGTTGGTGTATCTTTCACCATCTGTTAAAAAAATAATAGCAGTCATCTTCTGAAATATTATTCTAATCCAAATGTTAAAATAGAACCATATGAAGCCAATTAAATAGAGTGTGTGTTGTTAATCTGAGTTACTTCAGCTCAGCTAAAGGAAAAAAACATCAACACCAAAAAAGAAAAGGATTGAGAAAGGCCTAAATGTAGAGCAAAGATGCAGGCTTGAGAAATCTGTGGAAGCTCTGCCAATATTTTCTTGGAATTTTAAATTTCAGAATAAAAGAATTGTAAAGATATCATCTTTTAGGCTAAGTTTAGGAACTGATATGGATTCAAATCTGGATGTAAGATTGCAACTCCAGACCAGGCTTTATGAGACTCCTTAAAAGACCCAAAAATTTTAATATTTACTGCTCTTTGCTGGTTTTGTTCTTAATCTGAGTGGAAAAAAAACCCAGCAACTTGATCTGGTTTAGTTGCCTCCACCTGAGAGTTTTGTGTAAGCTTATGACTAATTAACATGAAGTTCCCAGCTGGTGCTTCTAAAGACATCGCCCCTGTCTGCAGAAGTCAAGGAGAGATGAAGCAAATACATCATGAGGAAATTAGGGTGGTCAAGCATGAGTAAAGCTATGCCTATGTTATGGTGATCAATAGCAGCTTCACTTCAAACGTGTGTGTGTGAGTATTTCTTTGGGCTTTCAGTCTCTGAGTGTGGGTCAAAGTGTGCTTGAAACAAGCAGAGTTTTACCTGATTTCATACTGAAGACTTTTCCTTAGGATACCTCTGAGCAGCACGTATAGTGGAGTTCTTATTAACTGAACTTGGGATCAGCATTACAAATCCTGAGCCTGTCTTTGGAAGAGAAGTGCATGAGCTTGAGGGATAGGGATTTATCTCACCTCATAGGGGGTGTGATGTCATCACCCTTCATGTTTTAAATATAGGGAGGAGTCAGTCATTCCATAGGTAAATCAGAATTTGAATCACTTTCTGGAAGGGTCTGCCTTTCTCTATCAACAGCTCAAGAGAACTCCAATAACAACTCAACACACAGTACCTCCCCAAAAGACTCAATGTGTGTCATGAATGCATGAAAATGGATCTCTTTTTCAAAGTTTGTTCATCATTTTTTTTCATGTCAGGATGGTAAGGCACCTTGAAAACCAGTCTTCAGTGGGACACCGTTTGCTTCTAGGGCTAGAGATAGAGGCAGAAAGGTTGGGGTACCTCAGCATCCTCCATTTTGGGGAATCAAGCTGAGTTGTCCCCGTGGCAGTGTGCTCCAGCCCTGCAGCAGCAACTGAGGGATGCTGCTTGAGCTCCTGAGGCCCAGCAGCCAAACTGCATTCCTGGCTACAGTTATTTATATTCCCTGAACAGTGTTGTTTACACAAACTGCATGAATGCAAATCAACGTGAGGAAGTGCTGGAGTCGGTGAGGTGTGCAGCAGTAACAGGCTCCCGGGATTGGTTTTAGTAATGTAGTGTTAACACAGCTACACATGGCTACACACACTTTCATATCCAAGCGAGGGAGAGGGAGAGGGAACACTCATTACCTGGGACACTGGCCGAGTTCTTGTACCTCAGCAAGAGATAAAAAATAAAAATGGACTTCATTATCACAGGCTGCCTGTCAGTCAACTGCCCTTGCAGCAAGCCTGCCTTACACTGCTCTGCCTGAAAGGTTCCCGTCGCCATTGGCCGGGAAGGAAAGCTGGCTGTGTGAAAGGAGACAGAGCAGGTAACATGACTAACATTAGTCTGCTGACTACTCTCTTGCCCTGCAGCACACATGCAGTCAAACACAGCCTGTCAAGAAATGCTTTTTCTGAGAAATGTCCATGCATAATGAATGGGATGTAGATATGAAGTGGTGGTCTGCACCACCCTCTGAGCAAGAGATGCCCAGCTGGATTACCCTGCGGAGCTCATGTCTCTGAACCCTGCAGGGCACTGTTAGAGGATGGCATCAGCCAGCTGCCTCTTCAACATTCACTGTATTCCTGGTGCCAGAGTCTTCCTGTACTTCTGTTCCAGATTGTGAACTAGCAGCACATCTGTGAGACAAAACTTTATGCTATTTAGATGCTGAATTTCCTCCCCTGGGGAATCCCAGATACTGTCTTTAGCGATCTTTAGGGCTACTCCCTGCCTCTATTTCTCTCATCACTAAAACAGGGTTAAGGGTGCTCCAAAGCAAGTCTACCAATGTGCTGCCAAGATCTCTTGAGTGCCAGTGACCTTTTGTTTAACCCATCAGGACCAAGCTGTCTTTCATTCCATCACTCCATATTCTCAGGAGACTCTGCTGGCAATTCAGTCTTTTTTATTCTCTCTCTCTCTGCACTTAAGTTTTCCATAGTACAACAAAACAATAATAATAAAAATCTATTAAAACAAGTTCCTTGCTAGTTTATGGTAATTAAAACCAATAAATATTCCTGCCTGCAATACTATAGACCTTGACTCATCAGTGGGTCAATACTGCTTTCCTGGTGAGGCTCAGTAATAAATCTTTATTCCTTTTTGAATGGAAATAAGAGTGGGATTTTATTCATGATTTCTGTGACCCATCGAAGTGACATTTTCAAAACAAATACTCCAGAAATGAGGAGTTTTCTCTGCAGAGCAGGTTAATCTGCTCTCTTCTCAGCATGTCTCTTTCCTACCTATGATTTGCTCGATGCTTTTATAATCCCAGCAGCAACTTCTCAGAGTGGGAAGAGAACTGAAATAAAACAAAGTACTTTGGAGAGAACTGAGAAACATGTGCCAGAGAGAGGCTGCAAGGGAAGGGGGCACAGGGGTGGAAAGGATGGTCTAGAAGAAGTCTCTGAAGATCTGACTTGCTTGGCACAGCTGGCACTGCTGATTCACTGTCCAGTCATGCCTTCACATGGGGGTGGCCTTGAAGTCCCGGCCCTACACAGCTACATTACTCTTGACTTCTGAGCTGTTGGTCTTCATTAGCTTCTATTACTAGACAGAGGGTGCTGCTCTGAACCTGGATCAAACAGCAGCTTTTTGTGCTTGTCTGCAATTGAGTTAGTTTGGTTATGTAACTGAATTGGCTGGGGCTGCTCTGCAAGCCAGGGAATGAAGCTGGGGGTTTATAAAACAAACTTGCAATGTGAAGCATGTGAATTCCCACAGAATTCTTCTCCTTCCAAGTGCAAGTCAAGCACCAGGATGATGTCTCTGCCTTATCTTTCTTTCTCTAAGAGGCTGCTCTTTTTTATTTTTGGAGAAGGCTAAACAGAGCAAGAGGCCCCTTCTCCAGCACAAACTGTCAGCTGAGCCAATGCTTGTCACTGAAGTATGTTCTTAAATGCACTCGGGAATAAGTTCACTGTGGGCATGAGGGGTTGTAGCTGCTGTCTGCAGTGGCAGGGTGTCCTGGGTTTGGCGGGGATAGGGTTAACTTTCCCAGACCCGCAAGGGGAGTGGCCAGGCTAATCAATACTGAGATATAAAGGCAGCTGCCGGGGCCCAGCGGCGTGTGTGGGAACTGCAGCGTCTGTGTCGGACTGAGCGGCGGGCTGTGGGAGGTGAGCATTGCTCCTTCTCTGTATCCCTTGGCCGTCGTTATAACTCCTTATTTTCTGTGCTATTCTGTTAAATTGTCCTTATCTCGACCCACAAAGCCCTAGAATTCTGTCTTGATTCTTCTCCCCATCCTGCTGAGGTGAGGAGGGGTAACTGTGTGGTTTGGTTGTTATTACCCAGGGCTAAACAATCTTTTTGGCCCCTGATGTGGAGCACAAATGGTTGAGACAAGGACTGTTCTGACCAGAGTGTGTCAAAATTTGTTATACAGTTTTCTTATGTTGGTTAAATGAGGCAGTTGCTCACAATGCTCATTCAGCTGTTTACATGGTGGTGTTATGCAAACTCTGACCTGCTCTGTGTCTTCCCTGCAGTGCTGTTTATCATCTTGGGGAGAGTAATGAGGACCATGATTTTGTTACATTGGGTTCTTTCAGCTTATGAGATGATTATATTGTTGGTTATGGGGCTCAGCTGGTATTTGTATAGGGTGTTGTTGTCACTCCCATACCTCAGGCTTTTCCTTTCAGAATTCATTAGTAATCTCATCCAACCTATGGGGAAGACAGGGAGGGATACTTTCTCCCACCCTTTGACCTCATCTTTCTCCTTCACTTGAGAAATTTGGATACTCCTAGAACATTCTAGTCCTGAACATGCTTCACATCTTGCTTAGGGCTGTAAAATTTGTTAAGAGTCTCACTCAATGATCTGCCCTAAGGCTGGATAGCAAAGAGTGGAATGGTATGTGAGAGGGTATGGGCAGGTATCTAGAGAACTTCTCACCTCAAACAATTACATAACCCTGACAAAGTGATAGAGTATTTGAAAAGAAAATGTTGATGCTGTTCCACACAACTGACCACACTGTGCTAGGCTCTGGCTAGTATCTGTCAAATACTACTCTATATTAGACAGCACTCTCAGGGGGATTACCATCCAGTCCCTGTCCCTGAAAGAGTCACAAGATGTGTGAAAGGAGCCATCATCCAGGGGAGCACATTGTTACCTGGCTGGGGCCAGTAGCCTGGAATTGGAGGGCAGGGAAGCCAAACAACTGGACTCCCTGTCTAGGGAAGGAGACATTGACAAAGCAATTGGTAGAAGGGCACAAGTATATAGCCTTTGGACGTGACTTTTGTCAGGTGTGAAGGAAAGGTATCCATTCAAGGAAGATATTACATGTCACCCAGGCAAGTGGACTACCATGGAGAAAGGTATCCAGTACAGGAGGGAATTAGCTGTCTGGAAGTCCAGAGCTTTCCTTTCTATGATGCACATGGATTAGTGCTGTTTCTGAGCAGCAGTTTCTCTTTCCTGCTTCACTTGTTTTCTCTGAGGTCAGCTTCCATTGCCATCAATAAGACATCACTCAAAGACAAGCAGTTTGGCCCAGTTTGGCTATTTCACAGGCCAAAATTCAGAGCTTAACACTTTCCTAAAGAGCTGAGTGCTGCCAGATGATCCAATGTGTGTATCATCTACAGAAGTTTCTTGTTCAGTTCTTTCCTCTCTCTGTCATCCTTATCACTTGGTTTGTCAATCAAACCTTACAGGTGCAGTACTTGCTCAGGTGTGCTGTGAATGTGCCATGCTGTGACTGCAGAAGGGTTGGCCTGTGACAGCTGAGCTGTGTCGGTCCAGGCTATTTTGGTTGCAGAAATACAGAACTCCTAAAACACTGCCTACCTGAAAAAATTAAGCTTTTATAAGCATCACTTACCTAGGATTTCTGGATGCAGTGTTAATAGAATTCTGCTCAGTCTGTGTTAATGAGATGAACTAAGAAGGATCATCCTTCGTCTCTCACCTAGATACACTCAAGAAGTTCATCCATAGTCTGGGAGTGGCTCTGCCATCACCCCTTCCCCACACAGTAGTTCTGTCTTTGTTTTGCTGAATATGATGCACATTCAGGCCTCACAGAAAGGAAACATGAGGCATTTTGACCTACTACAGTGGCTAGAAGGACACAGATGCTCTAGTGACTAGGGAAACCTCTTTTCAGTTGGGACAGTACTGTTTTCTGGTGGTCTGCACTCCACCTGACATTTGAAACAAAAGAGGTTGGAGTAAAACGGTGTTTTTCCTCTTAGAGCACCAAAGTGGCAGGAGCACTCACCAAGATTAATTTGAGTTATTTTAATTATGATTCTCTCCCTTCTCTCTCTCTCTCTTCCTCCTCTCTCACATACACTGTCTGGACAGGGAACGGCAGGTTTTCTTCCACTTAGGATTAATTAAAAAGGAAAAGTCAGTAAGTTTCTCAGCAATTACTGTCTTTTCCGTTTGGTCTTTTGAGACAGTAAGGGGCTCATAAATTGAATTTCCAGAGAGAAAATCATGTCTCATGGATCTTAGAACAAGGTTCTTGAAGGCAGAATATCTACATTTTCTTTAGACTGCCACTGAGTCTGAGGGAGGGAAAGTGTCAGTGCAGACAAGAGACTGGAGGTGATAATGACACACTTTGATTGCCCAGGGTTTTATTGATGTTCTCTTTATCAGCTAAGGTGACTGGTCATTATCATGACCCTAATCCAAAACCCTCATCCAGAGTCCTTGTAAATCAGTGGAAATCTTTCTACTGACATCAGTGATCTTTGGATCAGCCTTCACTTGATGCATGTGAACACAATTAACTTGATTCAGCCATAAGGTACAGCTGTTTTCCAGATCTCCACTGTGGATCTCAGCTCTTGTTCTTTTTGAGATAGATAGACTGTGTAAAGACAGCTCAACACATCACAGGTTTTCATTTTTTATTTCTTTGTAAAACATAGAGTTGGAATGGAGAAAGAGTGCAAATCCAGAAGGTGGGGAAAGGAAGAAAATAAGCAGAGATGAGAGAGGAGGGGAAAATAAGAAAACAAGAAGCCACCTCACTGGTTTTGATTTACCACAGGGCCACCCCATGCTACTCCACTAGCATGCAAAATCTCCCTCTCCTCTCAGTTTAAATTCAGCAGAAGCAGAACTTCTGGTTTATATTCACATTCCCATTGAGTTGCTTTCTGCAAGTGTTTCTTGGAATGAAAGAGAAGAAAAAGGGGAAAAAAAAACTCCCTCAACCTCTCACTCTCTGTGCGTGCTCTTTTGCTAACAAACCTGCTTTGCCCCAGAGACCCTGCTGGGTGTGCAGCAATGCTCCCTGCAGCTTTGTTTAGGAAAGTTACATTTGCTTCTCCCTCAGTGAGGCTATTAACAGCCATCCAGAAGTGAGTCTCCTTTTGTTTACCTGAAATTGCTGGGGAACAAAATAAATCTAGATTCAATGAGTGAATAAATAAATGAATAGATAAAGGAGGGAGGATCAAAGAGTTTTACTGGGCAAGAAAAATAAAATCCCAAAGAAATAAAACTAAAACTTGGGAGGCTGGGTGCCTCATACAGGGCTCTCTGCAGCTCCTGGCCCGCTGGAGCCTGGCTCTCAGCAAGACTGATTATGCTGTCACCACAAACAGCATGTAAAAAATTGTGCCTCATTTTATTAGCTAGAAAACAGTGTTTAATGCAGCTGGAGCTGCAGCTCAGGGTAAGCGATGGAAGTTTCCTCTTGGAAAATGGTCGGGGCCGATAATGACATAATTTCTCCACAAGTTTGATCCAGTTAAGACCGTGGCTACTGTTTCTGTTCAACATCAGTCTTCTTTCTCTTGTCTGATAAATATGCCATCCTCAGAGAGTTCAAGGGCTTTAAGCCCTTCCTAAGACAGAAGAGAAAACATGAATAGTAGGTAGCAGATGCCAGCCCTGGTCAACCTGTCACTGAAGGGCATTGAAGGTAAGGATTTCCCTCATGGTATGGCAAGTGTGTGCTGGTGCCATGGAGAACTGGGATTGATTATCAACTAATAACAGCAGCAAATACCTTCTGATAATGTTTGAAAGCTCAGTCTGCACCCTGTCACTATGAAATGCAGAGGATCCCAACCTTCCCTCACTTGTGTCTTTTTGCATGAGGGTCCTGAAACTGCAGCAATAAAGGTCATCTGGTAAATCCATGGTCATTGATGTTTCATTTGCATGCATTAGACTGGTATTATAATTTCTAGGTGTGATAGTACATGACACAAAGCCTGTGATAAGGAATAGCATCTGCAGAAAAAACACAATGAAGAGGTGATCTGTGGAGTGAGGTGTGGCAGCATTAGAAACCATTTGCCACTAACTATCTCTGTATGGCAATATACCCACAGGGCAGCAGTCTTAGGCTGGAGGCACAAGGACTCATACATTAAAGAGACATGGATAGGATTCCTGTTTAGTCAAGTGATTCATGGTTGGCTGCTTCTCTCACTGAAAGGTTGTGAGTCCTCTGTTCCCATTGGAGATGGGGGTAAATCTCAGCACATGCCAATCTGAAGCACATAATGAACATGATTTTTCAGCTGACTTCAGTGGAAAATGCGACTTACTACTGGTTTTCTGCCTATAGAGCTGGGATATTGAGCTTCCTGATGTTCAGAGCTAGATGGATAACCAGCGATTCATTAGAGAGATCCAGTCTTCCTCTCCTCCTGCAAGTTGGCCTCTGACAAATTACAAAATTCCCAACTACTATTCATTGCTAAAATGGCTATGTACAAATATCTTCAGAGGATGGGAGTGGAAGCTGCTAAACTGTTCCCGAACAGTTTGTCGAATATATCCACATTCAAAGATTGAAATCCAAGCTGCATGGAGAGTTGCATGAGCTGTATTGTATTATTTCTGATCTCTGACTGGGCAAGTTCTGTAACTAATCACATCAGAATCAGCTTCCATTTTGAACTGCATGTTCATGTGTGTAATTTGGAAGACGCTTTTGGAAAATATTAAGCTATTTGAGTTCCAAATTGACTTTTGATGAGTATTCGCACTAGTAAAGCTCATTTGCTAGAGTATTTGTGGAAAGCAGCCACAGAAACAGACCAGGAGATTCAAAGCAAATTTGTTCAGGACTTCAAATGAATATACACAGACATCTTTCTGCAGTATTCACTCACCATTACTCATGTTGCCATAATACCTGCAGTACATACTTACAACCGAGTTAGACTTTCCCCTGTAAAGCTGTGTTTGTGAGATTTATTAGCTCAGCGGTTTCAGAATGGATTTGACTGAGATTTTTAATACCAAGTTCCCAGCTTGGAGGGACACTTTTTAATTTCATCCCTTCATACCCCCTCCCCCTTCCTTCTGCAAACCATTACAATAATTTAAGCGATTGATCACTTCCATAGCTCAAAAGCCCGAACACAGAATAAAAGGAGAGGTGGCTACACTGAAGCAGAGAAGCCCCATGTACTCTTGAAGTCGACTGTCTCATGCTCAGTGAGAATCCCCAGAAGCGTGAGTAATAAAGGAAAATGCTCTAGAGGTAAAACTTAAAGGACAATATGTGAAATCTCATTTACAATGGGAAGCAAATGAGGCAGAATCCAAATGCTATATAGCAAAGCAGGCCCTAAATCAACATTTTTAACAATGACTTGGCAGTTGGCTTTTACCTCACACCAAACTGTATGTGCATTAAAGCCAATAGGCCAAAATGTGTTCTTTGTTACATACAATCAACTATGAGCTAAATTTACCAAAATTAAGGAGTTAAACAGTCATAACTATAAAGAAAAAAGTGTTTCAAAAAGATCTGGTCAAGAAATTTCTTGTAAAACTTACTGAACTTGAAACCTCTCTAAAATGGTCACATTTTGGAGAACCACCAGATCCTATAAATGTGAATATTAAAATATTTTACCAGGAAGATATAACCCAGTTGTGGTGTAACTGGAATTGTCTATATATCATTGTTCCATAGCTTTCAGTTTTCTCCAGTTCATCCTGGACCACCTTTTCCTCAGCATTTCCTCCATGCCTGTGCTTTTCACATACAGTTTGTACTTTGGGCAAGCTGTATGGCACCAAGGATTTTTGTCCACCTGCACATGGCATTAGAGGCTACTGCTTCAGCTCATCAAAATTCAGGAGGCAGACAGTCATGGGGCTTCTCTGGGAATCTTGTTTGTTAATACTGTAGCACATAAGTCTGTCAGAAGATCCTGTGGTGATCTGGCATACATGGACCCATCCATGCCATGCTTGGCCATTGGCTTTGTCTCTTGCCACTTGCCTACGTGTCTCAGGATTTTGCTGCAAAGTGTCAGAGTCCAAAACAAAGGCCCTTGAACTCACAGTAAAAGAGAAGCTGTTTTTGTCACTAGAGAACAGTATCTTAGCACAGTTTCCTACAACCACATGCCAATTGAGTTGTAGTAACAAAACACCTGCCCTATATACATAAAACAAGCTGTCGTAGCATACCCACACATGAAAAGGCAAAGTAGTATTGGAACAGGGTACCAGAATTACATGCTGTATCATTTCCTTCCATAATTTTCTAGAATGGGGAGACAGAAGCATTAAAAACTTAATTCATGCATGTTAAGAAGGGAACTGAGTTCCCCCGTGTCAGAAATAAGACTCAAACCACAGGCACCTAACAGGTATTTGTCTCTTAACACTAGTCTGTTCTACCATACAAGAAGGTAAAATTGAAAAAGGATAACCTCAGCAAGACCCGAGTCCCATTTTCCCTGACTGTAAGCAGGCACAGAGAGGAAGTGTCCATACCAACCCCAGAACACTCCTGAATGTCTGATTTGAAAAAAAACTAAAGGCTTTGGCAGAAAATACGTTTCAAAAGTCAATCAACCTGCTTTTTCTTCCCTTCTGTTGTGGAAGGCTGGAGACAGAACTCAGCAGCTGCCCAACATCCCCTGAGCATCACTGACCAGTCTTCTCTGCAAAGCTTCTCTGTTGGGCAGATTAATCAGGAAGACTTATCCACCAAGCTAGCATGTACCCTGACAGGGACATAGGCTGTGTGTACCCATATATCTAAAGATGTAATTCTAACCTGAGATGTCTCTTCCTTCTTTGGCATTTTCTACAATTACCCCTATTGCATGACCTAATGTAGCTGCTTTGTGGTATTTGCTTTTCATTTTACCTGCTCACTCTGGACACAGTCACAACAGCTCTTATTCAGTCAGTAGAACAAGAAAACAACATATTGATGTGAAAAGGCTTACACACCTGTGCTTTGTTTAGAAAGCATCCTGCTTTAGATAGATTTTTGAGTTGTGGTTCTTCCTTGGGCATAGCCCTGCAAACCAAAATCCCATATTAAACCACATGAAAGAGAAAGGAGTCTGGCTTTGGCTGATTACAGAGATTTTTGCAGTGTTTAAGTATATGTTCTTCCCTACAATACAGAGATTGATCAAGGAGTTAGGCACTGCATGCTACAGATTAGTTCATGGTCTGAGTTTACTTCTCACGTGTAAAACTCCCTCTTTTCCTGACTGACAGGCCTCCTCTTTTGACATGTGATGCAGTAGCAAGGTGTGTTTTGGAGCTGAGAAAACTAAAAGGAGGAAGGGTTTATTCTGGTATGAAGCCTTTGTCACTTTTGGACCAATACAAACAGTGGATTTTTTTATTGTTTTTCATAAGACTCTGGAAAGTGCTTTGCTCCCATGGGAGCTACTTTTGGACAGTTAGTCATTGCTGTTGTTCAGTGTTTGGAGATGATCTTGAGAAGCTTCTGGGCTGGAAGTAGTGTTGTTCTCTGCAGAGTTCTCCCCTGGAGAGAGAAGAGAGGATCTGGGAATGGGAACACTCTACAGCTTTCCTTTCACCTTCTCTCCACACTGACTTTCCGCTGCTGGAAAGACAAGAAATTTCTCCAAGAGCACTGAGAGCTCAAAGTAGACACTCTACTACCACTATGTAAAACATAATCTAGATGTTCAACTTCCTTCACTGCAAAGTCCAGGGCTATAATAGTTTGGGATGATTTAAGCAAAACCAACTTGCACATCTGAACAAGGGACAAAACAACAGCTGGGATGAACCCAATCCATGAGGTTTCATAGCTTGTAGGACTGCAGTTCAAAACCTTTCAAGGAAGTATTCTCATTCAAAACTATGCCTGCAAGTATTTCCAACTCTGCAGCTTTCTCTTTGAGCAAAGAATTTGGGAATCAAATTCTAAAAGAAGAAAAATACATTGCAAAATGACACCATTCATGATACAATTTTTATGCTATTTACTTCTGAAAAAATACTCATTTAGAAAAGTTCAGTGTATGGGCATGTGCTTATTATGTGGTCAATGCCTGCATTAGCTAGATAATGGTGAACCTCATAGCTTGGCTGTAACATATCCTGTCACTCCTTGAAGCAGGTATTGTCTTTTTATTCAGTGCTTAGACATTTCCAGCACCACAAGATCTTGGTCCAGGGCAGAGGGTCCCTCTGTGTTGCTGGAATACAGATCAATAGCAGGAAGAAGGTCTTTAGTATTCAATTTCATGCTTCTAAGTGTCCCAGTTTTGAACATGGAATGCAATTATCATAATATTACAAATGGGCAAAATAATAGCTGTGGATGAAAATGCCTTTTTTTATATGATGGTAGGATTTTTCAGGTTAAAGCCAAGCAAAACTGTCTTTTTTTTAAAAAAGAAAAATAACTTAGATAAATGAAAAAGATCTGATTCCCACTTTTTTTAAGTGTTAAATTAATGGGATGGATGAGTCACCAGATTGTTATTAAAATGGCAGAACTGCATGGCTGACCATGCTAATAATACCTGCTTTGAGGCTCAACTGTGTTTAATATGCACCTGAGAGAATATACACATTTGCTGGCCAGCTAAGAAAGCCAGGAGCACAGGTTTGAAACGGAGCACAGGTTTGAAACACAGCTTTGCTTCCCCTCAAGGTCCAGAGAATATGAACATAGTTCCATCCTCTACCTCCAGCTGACAGGGAGGGGATAACCAGAACTTCCAACTAGCTTGTTTTGCTACTTGCTGGTGTTACAAGATTTTCAGTTTCTTGGTAGCTTGTATTTAAGGCCAGACCTTTAGAGCCTAGGACTCTAACACAAGAATTACTGGCATGTTTGGTTTTAACTGTACTGATCTGATATCTCTTACTGAATTGATCACAAGAGGAAAGTGTGAAACAAAAGTTTGGGTCCTATAAGCCTCTCTATGTTAAGGAAGAGAGGGGACATCTCAGTGTCTCTTTTCAGCCATCTTCCACCTTAGTCCTCTGCTCAAAGTGTTGTCCTGGTACCCTGTAAATACTGGTCTTTAGGCTCTTTTGTCAAACCTCACCTAGATCATGCTTTTTTGACTGAATAAGGGATGATACTGCTCTGCTCAGACATGCATACAGAAAGCTTGGGGTTGATGGATATCTACTGCTGGTTCGTGGTGGTTTCAGGAAGACCTGACTTCTCAACACTCACACTTGGCATAGATGGCATTTGGGTGCAGCAGAAAGGGGCGATCTGGAAGAAGTTTTGGTCCTTGAATTAGAAATGTGTCTCAGGTAAATGGCTGAGTCATTAACGTTGCCCTTTGGAGATAGGTGTATTTGGCTTTGAGTCAATCTTCCAAAAGCAAAGAGGAAAATCCTATTGTACCCCTTTTCTGCAGCCTAATCTGTGTCCTCATGGCTTCAGCTTTCCAAAAGAGCCAGTAAAGCACTGTGGCCTCTATAAACCTTGGTGCTTAATAACCCCCAGGTTGAACATTTACCACACAACTAATTATAAGTTTTTCAAGGCTCACGTTTGTGCTCTCTCCCTCCCCTGCCCCCCTTTCATTTCCTGTGTGCAGGGCCTTGAAATCCTTGGTCTTGACACAATAATTGATGGCTTCTAGCTATACAAACATAAAGGCCTGCAGTCTAAATAGAGCCAGATGGAGCTTGTATTGTATTGTGTGTTTTTCTTAAATAAGGGAAAGATTTATAAATTGATGAAATTTATTGTAAATAAGAGAACATTGTCCCTTTATATGTCTACTGTAATTGAAAAACACCCATGAGCAGTCTGCTCTTGGGTCACATTAATGCTTTGTTTTTCATTTGTTGCTTTCCTGAAGAGCTCACAAAGATGTTTTGTGCTGCCTATACCCGGCTGTGCTCTGTGTGTCACATTCACTCTCACTGCATGCTGCTGAGTTCACAAATACCTGTGTTTTGCAGCCAAAATTTCTGTTCTGGGTGAGTCTTATCTAAATTAAATGAGGCCAAGACCCTCAGGCTTGGGAAAGTCAAAACCTGGTCTGGAAACTTTGGTAACTCTTGAAACTATCAAAAACTATCACTGGGGTCCTCAGTGATAAGATGGGAGCTCTGGGACCTGCAGGCACACACATTTAGAGATGAAATGAAAGGTACATCATCTACCCTGGTTGCCTGAGGGAGATCAGAGACCTGCTCACAACTTTAGCTGGGTTGTAGGAGCAGGCTGGGATTTAAAGGTTCACATAGGAGACCACTTCAATGGTCTGGGACTATACATAATATACTGGCCTGGAGTGGGAACAGGTTGGTCAGGAAAGCCTGGTAAAGTCCCCAGAGGAAAGGAAGTGTTTTGCAAAGTGTTTTGCAAAGTGTTTTGCAGCTGTGTTTGTTTCTACTTGGCTTTCACTCTATAAATCTCTGCACAGAGGCACCTTCAGTAGCTCCTCCAGCCCCTTGGAGGCCTTGAAGAAAGATAGATGCTGTCTGAGACTCCTTATGTTTCAGTCCTTGGCATGTTTTTTGTTACTGCTGTTTTGGTTTGGTTTGTTTTTTCATTTGTTAAACCTTAGAAGTAGTATAAACCTGATTTTGTGAGTCTTGCTAGCTTTCTAGCTCTAGCTTTTTAGCTGTATATATTCTATGATATAGAAAATTAGAGGTCTGGAATCTGCAGGGCATCATTTTTTGTTCCTTCTCAAACTGCTACATTTCATTTACCAGCTTATTTCTCTGCTCTGAGCCTCAATTTCTTTAGGAAGAACAAAGTAACAGTGACCTTCTTGGTAAAGCGCTTGGAGATCTGCTCATGATCTAGTGATTTAGGACAGGAGGTGAATGCTCTTCTCTAGCTCTAGTTATTTAAGGAGCCTGTTTTGATATAAGTGAGTAGAAGTCTCAGGGGAGCAGTGTTGCTGCCTCAAACTGCACAGCAAAATCAGGTTCTCAGCCTTAGATTTCACAGAGAGGATGGCCCCCACCTCTACGTGCTGGGGCACTGGTTCTCACTGACTAGAACCAAAACAATTGCTGCTTTCACAGCCAAACACTGATTGTGCTGTTCAATCAAGCCCAGAAACCAGAGTATTATTTCTTATTGATTGTTCCAATTAACCCTTTAAACTGAGAAGAATTTCCAAGGTTGGTTGCCTCAGTTACCTGTTTCCCTAAGGAGCTGTATAACACAGCCTGGGAAGCAGACCAGGCACGCCACTGTATGCTAGGGAGATCAGCTAAACCTGCAAAGGATATAGAAGCTGCAGCAACCTAAGCTCTGTGAAACCAAAACCCTCTCAGACATGACTAACAAATTTTCCTTGAAAACCAGCAGTTGCCAAACTCACAACTTGCTTCTTAAAGCAACACAAGGATGGGGAAGACTTCCAGAAAGGACAGTACAAAACTAAGCTCAAGGGATGGTGACCAAGAAGAAGAGTTTCTAAGGAAAAGTCTTCTTAAGGATGTGTCTCACCCAGCTGACACGCACTGTCCCAGCTCCAGCTTCTGTATTCATCCAAGCACCAAAGCTTAACCAGGCACTGTCATCCTTAGAGAAGATGAGAGGTTTTTATGCAAAGAAAGCCCAGATTCAGGGATGGGCCAGTGGAAGAAACTCATCCATTTAGTCTCAAGACCTTGTGAACACTTGTGCTATGTATAAACTCAGGCAGCTCCTGCAAACCCTGGCCTTCCTCACCTGAAGACTCTCTTGGCTCTGTCCTCTGCCAGCGTTGGCTGGCCTTATGCAGCTACATCTTGCTTGCTTTGGAGATGCAGCCCATGGGAATCAGGAAAGGCCTGTCAGACTCCTGTTACTCTTTTGCTCACGGCACAATAAAGCCCACCATAAATTCTGCCCTAAAAATTCTTTATAGAGTCCACCTGTCCACAGCAAATAAATCAATTGCTCTAAATAAAATACTGTAAAAGCCGAGTGGCATAAGGTACCGTGTCTGGATTTATTCAGGAGCCAGGAAGACTGTAATTTTCTAAGTCAGCACTCTGACCCTGCTTTATTCATTTGCTCTTCATGATAAAAGTGAATCTCTCCCTATATTTTTGGCTGGTTGTTTCTTCTTTCCGAAATAGCTGTAATAAGCATGTCCCTGAGAAGGGGGTAGCAGGGAGGAGGCACAGAGGGCTGTCATCCAAAGGAGAGAATTAAATCAGGATGTATCTGCTCATGCTGGCTCCTGTTTTCACACAGCCTTCTGCTTATATTTTGCCTGCATTAACTTTTCACAAGCAAAGCTAAAGTGCCAGGCAAAGGCCTCGTTAGACACACATCTTGGGGAACTCTGATGTGCCATTAATTAAGCTCTTTCACTGCCTCTTTCCTGCTGGTTTCAAGGACCAGCCTGTGTGCCTTAACTCATTTCTTCTCTTTCATTTCCCTCTCTTCTCAACAATGCTCTGAAAAGAGCAGTGGAGGGCTCTTTTGCAGATGGGGATGGGATGATGTAGTGCCCTCTAAGTGAACTCTCAAGTCTTCTCTAGCAGAGGGAGAGCCCTTGCCAAGTTTGTCAGACAGTGGTTCACAGAGCTGCTCTCTGTCAATGGATTTGTTGGGCAAAGTCAGGCTTTGACAAAGAAGAAGTAGATGCCAGCACATCCTGGCACGGCAGCGTTGGTACAGCACAGTGTCCCTGCCGTTACCCTTCAGCTGATGGTGCTGGGAGCCTTCCCATTAGAAGGGCTTACACTGTCAGCTTGATTGATTCACTCAGCTGAAGATTCAAACAGTAATTCACAATATTTGGCTCCTGGTGATGTTTTTCTTTCATTTTATTGTTTTTCTCCCTCTGTTGTCCCCTCCAGCAAAGTTTAGGGGTTATTTAAACCATGCAGGCGTCTTCTCAGAAACACAGGGTAGTCTGGCTGGCTGTGCCACTCCCCGTTGTCCTTGCTCTCTGTTCCACAGAACCACTTTTCCAAGTGAAGATCCAGCAGAGGAGCTGGTCCTTTCTATGACTCCACTAATGTCTTATTCAGACAAGCCATCTTCCCTCTAAACACACCATAGACTTGAATATAGACATATGAGTATATACTTCAATATTGAATGTATTCTGTCCTAAACTTACTTTATGCAGAGAGTTGAGCAGTCAGGGCTAAACTGAACTTCTGAGGGGATATTTTCTTGTCTCTTTATCGATCAGAATGAAAAGGAAATGTAACACCATATATCTCTTTGATCAGAAGATATGAGATGGAGATGATACTCATATTTCGATCTTTGTCTTTCCTTGGCAGCTCAATTTTATTTTCATATATCTCGGGAGAAAATTGGGTGCCACTTTCTGCTGAGTTTACAGTCTACTTGGTCCCTAATGACTCATTTTTTCCCTGTAACTGAAATCCCAAGCATGGAAAGCTTTATCAATTGTATCTTACTTGGTGTCTCTGAATAGCCTCTTCTCTCGTAGCTGCCACCAACGCCCTTTCTTCATCCCTCAGTCTGTGTCTCTGAGTTAAGCTGCACAGGGTTTTGCTATGCAGGCAGGGATGCAAGTGCCAGTGAGCATGTCAGAGCCAGCAATGAAATCCTTTTACTGGCTCCTCCTGTCCTGCCATTTCATAGGTATTTGGGCCAACCTCTGCTCTGTGTGAGAGCCGAAGCAGAGCTCTGCTGGTGACACAGAGAAGGTGACAGCTCAGCAGGAAGGCTTCTCACTCAAGGCAGCTCCTCTCCACTCTCTGCCTGCTGTAATTAATATCCTTTTCCCTGCAGGCTGTGAGGCTCTGACAGGCTTTATTTTTAACTCCACTTAATGACAGAGTATTAAGACAAAATGCAACTTTTGTGAGCTCCAGGCCTTGGGGGGAGGCATGAGGGCCTTGGAGCGTTGCTGTACCTGGCATAAAAGCCCCAGTTTACAGGCATGTAAGAAACACAGTGAGCTCCATGTCCTAGGAATCAGTGACCATTCAGAGCAGACTTTGGAGACCGCCACACATGCAGTGGGTGGTAACTCAAGAAGATGCTCTCCGTGGGCCTGATCCTGCTTAGTAAACCTGTGGGATTTTGGTGTAAATGAGTATGTCTGCAGCATCCTCAGAGGGAGGTAGTGGGCATGTGCCATCGAGAGATAGACAGAAGTTTAGGTTATAAAGCTCTCAGAAGTGGGCAAGGAAAGTGAATCATAACAGGGGAGTGTCTTGAAGATTTCTGCATAGCTGCAAGATAGATAAATTCAGGAAAGACATGAGAAGAGACAATAAGCAATGCTTTCTGTTTAACCAGTAGGCAAGGCAGGGCAAGTGAACTGTTTGGAGTCACCATAGAGTGGGCAGATGAAGGATTGATTCTAACCAAAATCTTGGCAATAGCTTAGATATCCTTCAAATACAGATACAAAACCAAGGAAGAGCAATGTATGGAAGCAAAGTGTGGAAAAGTACAAAATGTATGAATGTTCTTTCTAGAAAACAAAAAGTCCTGGGCATTTTTCATGCAGTTTTTTAGAGTCTGAGAAGTTAGTCATATGAGGAAAAGAACTTCCTTATGTTTTTTCTTCTGCCAGGTCTAAGTAAATGAAAAAGTAAAAAAAAAAAAGTACTCTAAAATTACTAGACACTGACAGTTTTTGTCTCCAAAGTTATTAAAAGTTACATTTCAAATACCACAGATTGCATTTTTCAACTGTCCTTCAGAAATGATGAAGATGATAAAGGTTTATCTTTATTTCACACCAGCTGGTCTTCCCTGATGACAAATTTCAGGAACTGTTCTTAAGGCAAAAATTTCAGATCAAACTTCAAGTTTCCATGCTGTGAAAAGGGCAATATGAAAGGTTTGGTGCAAGCCCTGTCTCTTTTGCTGCAGGTGAGCGTGTGCACGTACAGTTCTGAATGACTGGAGGCATAATGGAGATGCATATTTCTCAGAGTTAGTCTTACAGAGATGAAAAAGAGATCCTTTTTCTTTGGGAAAGAAACAGCTCATACATTACAGAGTTATGCACTTATCAAGTTAACATCACTGCTTCTAAGATGAAGTTAGTAAGTCATTCCCCAGTAAAATTCTCAGGATTTTTTATAATCTCTTCGCCTTCCCTGAAGGAAGGGTGGGTCGGATGAATTAAAGAGGGAAATGTTCTGTTATGAACTCTCTGAACCTTACTTTCTATGATACCAATATAACATTGTGTTTAGAGTGTTGCCAGGCATTGTTTTAAATGAGTAATACCAAAACTTAGTGCAATAAGCACGGAAATTAAAGGAAGCCTCAAGTCTCATTCTTATTGAGGCTTAGACTGTACTGCTTCAACATCCTGAGTCTAATACTTATCCTGCCAGGACTGAGAAATCCTGCAGAGTTCAATAAATGCATTGTTTCCTTTATTGTCAAGCTGTCTTCTCCTACTGATGAGGGATCAGGACCTCTTAATCATGACTTGTAGTGTTTGTAGGGACATTTTTTTTCTAGGATCTTTCCTCCTGAGTTGCATCCTTCCAGGAAAACATTGCCAGTGGATCAAGCTGAGAGCCAGCATGTCACTGACTTATTTTACCTAGTGTTCATCTCTTCAGTAGCAAGAGACAGGTGTTTCCCTTTTAGGATATTAAGCTCTCCTTCAGCTATGTATTCAATAGTGGCCTAGATAGGTGATCCCTTCTGCACATTAATCCTTGGTTTTTGCCATTCTTTGTCCATCCTCCAGTGGAGAAGCTCCCTTGTAATTAGTGCCACTGGCTCTGTCGATGGATTCCAGGCCAATGCGCAGAGTAATTGCCGCTCGAGATTACTTATGCCACAAATGTTGACATTCTGTTGGCATAACTTGCAATAATGTATGCAGATTGCATCCTTCTAGTGCCTTAATTATTACTTCTCTGCAAGAAATAGTCAGGTTACCCTCTGCTTTGATTTGAAGGAGATAATTCTCCCTTCAGAAACATGGCTGTTTAGGGGAAGGGCAAAAGGAGAGGGGAGGAATGGACCGAAGTGCCATAATGTGGGTTTTCCTCCACATGGGAGGAATCTGAAGCTCAGCCTTGGCTACCTTTTCCTCCTCTCTTCTGCAGGAGTGGGGAGGTTTCTCTCAAGGTGAAACTTTCCCTGGAAAAACAGAGGAGTGCTGCATTTAATGAGCCAAGACAGATGTCCTATTCAACACCCAGCAGCATGCATGAAAGTACTTAGTATTTAGTATCTGTAGTGAGATAATGTCTAGAGGCCACAACCAAGGTTGAGGCCTCGTTGGGCTAGGCCATGTATAAAACACCTAGTTAGATAAAATTCCTGACCCACGAAGTCTAAGGTATAAATTAAACAGGAGGCTGAACAAGGAAAGAGGAAAAAGGGATCCATTTGCAAAGCACCGATCAATGTGAAAGCCAGCAACAGAAACCCAGTAAGTTTAACATCACCTTACCCTTATGGTTTGCATTTCTTCTCTGCCTAGAAGAGTCTTGGGAAAGCTGAGAAATTGATACACAGAATTCACACAAGTTTATGGAAAGAGAAGAGCAGCAAAGAGCTCTAGGAACCCAGTCTAGGAAGGGAAACAAGGCTCATATTCTCTAACGTGTTTAATCTCACTGCTTTATGTTTATAAACTGAAAAACACCTGAAGACATTCAGAATAGAAAATGAGACACAAGAAAATATCTTGCAAAGTATACCCTTGGAGAATACAGCTGCACAGCAACAGAGGATACATTCCTAGAGCTCTGGAAATAAAACTGTTAAAGACTCATGTTTTAGACATGGGAGAAAATGATTACTCCATGTCTTTGCAAGGGAGGGCAAAAGTCTCTGCAGGAGGACATAGCACTGCTTTGATGTGCAGATAGTTTTTCTTTTCCTGATCAAAGCCCCTTCGTATCTTTGAGTTATGCAAAGGTTTAATCTGTTCTGCTATATTGACCATTTCTATCCACTCATTTATTCTAATATCCTGCATGAATATACAACGGTTTGGAAAAATCATGTCAGTCAATCATTCACCCATACTTGGTTCCTAAATATTGCATTACATATATAACCAGTTGTACGTAGCTTATACTGGAGAAGGAAAAGAAAACCCTTTTTAGGCCTGTCTGACTGAGTTGAGATCTCATTCTCTGGCTTACATTGGCAAATGATGCTTTTATTGCATGGGGAAATAACTAACTTTCCTAAAAGAAAGGGAGCTTCTTGTCTTGATAACCTCCCTGAGGCTGCGAACTGTGAATGTCACCCATATGCTGGGTGCACTTCCCTGAGCTGCCTTTTTGTTTTCACTAATTGTACCCATATTATTGTATTGCCTAATGGAAAAAGAAGGGGTCTATTAAGATTAAACTGAAAGGGCTTGTGAGAAATGGGTCTCCAGAGATAATTGGTAGGGGACAATTGACATAATTGGGAGTGTTCACTTTCTTGAAGTCCTTTTTGGTCAGGAAGAATTGATTTTCTAGGATTTAGATAAAAATGGACACCCTCCCCAAAATAATTTTCTATTATTGTCCCAGAAGCCAATTAATACAGGGAACTGTGGCCACTTTTTCCTCCTGGGAACTAACTGAATGAAAACCTTTGAGTATATTTAAGTAATAGACCTAGATACTACAGTTATCAAGTTCTCCAGCTATTCTAGGCACAATAAATGAATAATAAATCATCCAATTTTTGGAAGGCTTGGACTTTGACTTTTCCAAAGCAGACTGAGAGAAGCTTTAGAAGAGATAGGTTTGTTAGATCTAATTAGATCTAAGAGATCTTGGTGGTACTCTCCCAGCTGCTGCATGTCTAGATTGCATTGCATCCATCAGTGTTCCTATTTTTGTGTGCTGGATTGGAGTCAACAGCCCAGCAGTCAAGATTAAGTTGAACAGGATCGTGTTATGGTGTTTTACCCCTTTTTTGGAACTAGAGCTGACCTGGCAGAACTCTCCTTCATGAACCAATTTCATTCTGCCTTATTCAATAAATGCACAAACTGCTGCCCAAAGTCTGTGTGTGTGTGAATAGGTATTTGTGATAGCGGCATTTTGTGCTATATGAACTTCTCTGTACACAGAAGCAAGACTAACCACTGGACCAATATCTTGCTTTCACTTTCTAGGAATATTTTACACTTGTCTTTTCACAGATTTGGGAAATCTTGCATTTTCCCCTTCACCTTGCTTTCCTTTTCTTCTTTGTTTTCCCCCTAAAATGTTGTTCTTTACCCACGGTAAATTGCCTTTCCTTTGCCTCTTATCTCAGCCAGGCAGGGATGAGTGTGGTGGATTCTGGACTTTCCACACTGAGGCCTCGCCTACAGGACCTGCCCCATCTCTGCCTACCCTAATTCCCGCTGCCATCTCTGCAGTGGGGGAGCAAGACATGAGGGGTCACACTGTGGGAAAGCTGCATCCTCTCCAGGACAAAAACACACTTGAGGAGAAAGGAGAAGATGGAGTAAGATAGAGGGGCAGGACAATAACAAAAAGCCAGAGGAGATACAGAAGGAAGCAATGAGAGCCTCAGTGGAGTGGTCTAATCCCTCCCTGTCACCCACAAGCAGACACTTGAGCAGCTGTTGTTCCAGAGGAGAGTTGGTCCCTTCCCCTTGCTCTTGACCACAAGCCTTTCCCTCCCAGTCAGCCCCCACTGTGGCAGGGGCCAAGAATGGCAAAACTATCCCAGCCCCTGTCCAGTGGGCTGAGGGAGATGCCCTTTCCCCACTAATTGCCCTATCATCCCTTCCCATCCTCCCTTCTCTCTCTTCTGATGAAACACAGCCCAGGTTTGTTTAGTCAACTTCAAGGGAAATGTGGTGTGTTGGCCAAAACCCTCCATGAAAATCCTGTTAATTTGTTTGATGAGCTGACTCCAGCTGCAGCCAGACGAATAAATGCTGATTGGCTCTTTTGCTTAAACTCTCCGTAATGAAATGAGCCAGCTTTGTGCCTCGGCTGAGCATGCCAGCCGGGCTCAGCATGAGAGGTGGATGTGTGGGGAGGCATAGGGGAGCAGGAGGAAGGGGGAGATGCATCTGATGGCATCATTTCCCTTTCACAATAGCTAATCCTGCCTAAATCAATGAAGCCCTGGCATCCTAATGAAATTAGGTTGGAACTTGTTCAGTTTATGATGAGCTTTTTAACCTCAGCTTCTTAATTAGCCTGGTGCGGGGTTGAAATGGGAAAAAATGGAACGTTTTTCTCCCCAGCTCATCTTTCATCAGCAGTGTAGAAATGGTGAAATTAGATGCTAATCTGCTGGTTGGGTTTAAAAATAATCTCTGTGTTTAACTCAGAAGAAAGAGGCCTCAGAGGGTCCTGCAGAATGGGAGAGTGGGGACTATCCTCTCAGACTGGGGAGGAAGGTAGAAGGGAGGAAGTGATGAAAAAGAAAGTATTTGTTTGTGAAATCAGTTTGAACAGAAATGTTTCAGTTTCTTCTGCAGCAATGTCACTGTTTGAAGCCAGGGGGTATATTTTGACTTAGACAGGTGTCTTGAAGAGCATTTTGGTGAGTCTCTGAGATGGAAAAATATTTGTGGCATGCTGGGTGCAAAGGGAATGAACCAATTTAAAGGAGAACAAGACATTCCAGGGAGGAAAAGCCAAACTCTCCTTTTGCAAAAGTAGTCCAGGTCAGGCAATTAGCTATTGTCTCCTTGGACACAAAACCTTTCACAGCAGGGGCAAGAAGTCCTCTCTGCAGGTCCTTGAGTTCATTTGTCCAAGGAAAACGAAAACCAGACATCCATTTCTCTTTACACCCAGGAATAATGGCTTGATAATACCAGGAAGGCCACTGGGTGTCATTGAGGTAAACAAGAAGCTCTTCCATCCTTGGAGGTTTTTTTTTTCCCCACAAAGAGAGGGAAGAAAACACACCTTTTCCCTGTCATACTCTCCAGCAGAATAATATGTGACTTTTCCCCTAAATAATTTACAGCCTGTCTTCTTCCTGAAAGTTTTGTTAGTACAAAATGACACTTCTTACCCTTTAATGCTCTGATGAAATATCCTTCCATTTATAATTTAGGAACTGGCAGCTGGTAGTAGCAGGGCAGGTGTAGTGCTGGCTTTTGCAGGCAAATCCCTTGGCACTGGTTTGCTCTCAGGCCACAGACGGAGACGGTGCGGGAGGAACTGAGGACGGGATCGGTGCAGAGACTTCCTTCCCAAACCTGTGTGCTCTGAAAGGGTAAAGAACAACTGGGAAACCAACTCTGGTGCAGCTAGGAGGGAGATCTCACTTCAAGGCAATCAGAAAGGCTTAGGGTTATGTTCAGCAGAGCCAAACTGGATCCTTGATTGAAATATGAGCCTAAGGAAGGGGAAAAATAATCAAAGTCCTTTTCTACTGCAGGCTTCCTTTGTGGCTTTGGTCAGCATTATGGACTCAGATCACAAATGTGACTATGATATTGATAGAGTGTGTTTAAGTTTGAATAAGCTCCAGCTTTCACAAAACAGGGCTTTGCATCTTTGTTGTCCATAGGAGAGCAAAAACTGCTCTTTGTTTTAGCCCTTTGAACAGGAAGAAATAACTGCTTCCTTTTTTTAGAGACACATTCTGAAATACAACAGGTGTTTTATTGCTCCTGTGTTTTGAGTTCAATTTTCAGAATCTTAAATCCAGCAACAATGAGCAGCATTCAAGTTTCATCTCACACAATCTCTCCCTTGTAAAATTCAGCGCTACATTTTGAGGACATTTATTTTGTCTTGTCATGAGCACAGGCAGAGGTGCTGAATACCTTATCCCAAACTAGCTTTTTTGAACCATAACGATGGCACAACCCTATCCCACCACTACAACAACATGAAAGAAACTCAGGGTAGATACAAACACGTACATGTTGCATTCAGCAGAAGCATTTCCCAACCTATACAACAGATGTTACCAGGAAAAGGCAACTGAGGAAGTTGCCCATCTGGGTGCAAACTAGTGATGGTACTTTTGACTTTTGCCCTTCTTTTGCTGCCCGTGGCCCTGCCTGTGAGGCATAATTTGCCTTGAGCTCCCGTAGCTCCCCTGTGCAATGGCTGTGAAGTGCTGAAGTGCCTCTGGCCATAGACTTCTCTCAGATATTTCATTAATGTTCAGAAATGGCACTTACTTGCTAATAATCTACCAACATTTAATAAACACAGCCCAAGAGTTTTATAACCTGTTAACTTCCAAGTGGCAATAATTAAACAAAAAACGATAAATAATTAAGGCCTAATTACATGGGATCAGTCATTTCATTTGCCAGCAGGCACGTTAAGTGCATTTGCCACTACTGATTGGGGGCCCATTCCGCAAGCGCTCGGTACTTCCTCTGCACGCCTGGATGGAGACTCAGGTTCCACGCAGCTTTATGGTGGAGAAGAAAAAGGAAAATGTGCTTCATTAGCTGGGTAATTGTCCCTTTCCACCACTGAAGATAATTCCCACTGAAGCTGTTGCATGACTTTGGGAAGGCAGCAAATAGAGCCATTTGTGTTTCGTGTTCCCGTGATAGACTGAGTTGTAGGAAGTGGGACAGATGCAGAACAGCCCTGTGCCTGATGTACCTCTTTTCACTTCACTTTGGATCCGGGTCCCACACTGATGTTTGTAAATTGGGCCCTAAATAATGGGATGAAACAAAATCTAGTGAATAGGCAGATGGCAGGTGTTTTAAACAGTTATATCGGGATCCAAACCCATCATGAGAGCCACCACTGATGGAAACCAGCAAAGCCACATTGTAGCACCAATTCACAGCACCTGAAAGTATCTGCTTCTGAAGTGTTTCAGCTGGATACTGAGGGCTATCCTGAGGACAGAGCCATAGATGGAGGGGCTCTCCATAGCCTATCAGCCAGAAAACTCAGGACAGAGCTTGCATGGAGCTGGCATGCAAGGGGAATGAGTGGACAGCATTTTAACTCTGTGAGGGTCAGAGTATGCAGCAGGAGCAAGTACAGGACACCAAAACCTTCTGCATTCTTAATGGACAGGGATAGGTGGCAGGGATAGGCAAATAAAAGGAGAGATGAGCTGATGGTACAGAAGACTCAAGCTCTCTGTCTGGCCAGAGTACAGAGATGGTGCAGGGCTCGTGAAAGGATCAGGAGGGAAAGCATGCACTAAATCCACTTAGTTATCTGCTACCAGGGCAGCATTTGTCTGCTACGGTGAATAAATGGCTTCCATTGTTTTGAAAACAGGGAATTGGTTTAATTGATCTCTAGTGGACCCTTTTTCAAGGAGGAGCCTTGCACATGCTTTAACTTGCATCCCTGAAGCTGTACACTGAGCTGGTTTGCTTCAGTTCATTTCAAAGAGGTTGCAAAAAGCTTCCCAGTATTCAGGCAGCAAATTCCATTAATTTGTTTTAGTGGGTTCCAGTTTATGCCTTCCAGATAGAGGACATAATTTAGTTTCCCCCCATGAATCTATTTCCTTATTTTACTCAGCCCCCCTGTTGCAAACTTTATGCCTGACAGCCCACCAGCACTCCCCAACATCCCAGTGCTCTCACCTTCAGCACTGTGGTCATGGATTACACAAATTTACTGCAATATGGGCTGGGGTGAGATGCAAATGCAGTCCTAGAAGTTTGCTGTTTCTCTGTTTTTCCATTTGACTCCATTACAGACTACTGAGTGAGGGCTAGAGACATTTATACAGCAGAAGAGGCTGTTTAAGTCAGAAAGCATTAGGCATGCAGATGATCATGCTAAATACCTTAGATCTCATCTAGGGATTAAGGACTGTGCATTGTAGGACATTCCTACCCAGCTTGCAATAGTATATCACCAGTTGCTAAATGAGCTTTTATGTTTGGGTTATAAGGTAGCTATGGATTTTACTTTTCAATTTCTTCCCCAGATGGAAAGAGGCTGAGGCTCAGGTAGAGTCTGTCTGTGTACACAAATTATCACGTTTGCTCTTTGGCAGGAGCCATGTGTGACTTGAGAGCCCACTGCAGATCCAGTGCAACACAATTCTTTTGTTAGGAAATAAGCTGGTTGAATTACCTCATATTTGCCATAGTGAAGGAGTCTGTACCACATCAGGCATGGAGCCTCAGCTGAAAAGTGATAGCACTTAATGTGTGGTGTCTGAGTGCATATTTTCACGTTTAATTGCACACTGTGGGCATTAAGAAAGGAGTCTAAACCAACTTCCCTATGCAACGTTTAACCTTTTACTCTCAGCAGCCAGCCCTACCCAAAACCAGCATTCACACCAATGGCCACTCATCTTTCAACTGAGATTCAAAACTGCTTGGGAAAACACAAGCTGCCCTGCTAGCGAAATCTGTCCTGCAAATCACAGAGAACCCTCAACATCCACAAAGAGCTCAATATTCCCTCTTCAGCAGCTGGGGACTCAATCAGGCAAGGTGCTTCTTTACCACCCGGAACATCACATAATGAAATGCTGAGGAAACCACCTCGCATGGATAGAAAGTAAATTCTCTGCAGGGGAGAATATAGTGAGAGAAGCAAGTGGAGATGCATTAGCAGAACAATGCAGCTTCTCACAGAAATGGGGGCACATGTCAGCTGCATCCCACTGTGAATGATGTGTGGTGCTGTGTTTGAGGAGCTGAGGCACCTTCAAGCGTGTCAGATTGCACAGAATTGCAGGGCTGCTGCTAAGTAAGCAGCAACCCCTGATCACTTGATATGGCTATGTGCCTGACTTGATGTTCCATTGGGAATGTAAGGGCTTATTCTGACCAGACCCAAAAGCAGATGTGCTGTTGTAGATGGGCTTTCAGGAGAATTCAGGGGATTTGGGGTTTGACTTGAGTTTTGACACCACTCACATGTGCAGCTTTTGAATCTGTGGATCGGTTAGAAGATCCACTTTGGAAGAGGAGGAAAAGAACATGCAGTGGCAGTTCCCTGTCTTCCAGGCACCTGCTGCTTCTAGCATAGATTAGTCGAAAAATGAGGCTGTAGGAATGATTTTGCTTTAAATGAAACCACCTTAGGTAATGCCTTACTCTACTGTAAGGAGAAAGTAGATTGCTCCATTCTGACCAAGACAAAATTTCTTCCAAGGATGGCTTTTTCAAGGGCTATTTTCACACTCAAGATCCCTCTTAACAAGAAACACTGAGCTATTTAGAAATGTCTTGAGTGCCTATTTTAAAGAATCTAGTCAGGAGTGCCAGCGTAGCCTGTTCAGAGTGAAAAATAGACCTGCTCTACCAAAAGCTGGAGAAATAACTGCATTTCCTCATTTTCCAGTTGCCCTGATGTAGCTGTGTTATTTCAGCATCCATACTTAGTCCAGCCATCAGAGAGCACTACTGTGCTGAAGGATTTCACCCTGGGTTAATGTGGCATCAAGGAAAATAGGTACCTGTTTAGCATAGTAGTAGTTGACAGAGCAATTGCTGGAAAAGCTGGATGTTCTCTCCACAAGAAGAAGAGGATGTGCAGAAGTTGCTTGCTGGGCCGTGTTCTCCAGCAGCAGTACAGAGATGATACAGAAAGTGTGGACGTTATAGCAGTAGGAATACAGAAATCTGACCTGTGGAAAAAAGACGACTTTGAGGGTTGGAAAGACAGATGCAGAGAGGGTAGTGTTAAATCTGTGATTGGGCCTGAGTATAGACAGATGCTTCCTGAGATGTTACCATCAGCCTTGCACCTGCTGCTTGGACACAATAAATGTGCTTTTTGCCAAAAATCCAGCCTGCAGGTAGCCACTCTTTGGCATAAGTCAAAAAGCACAAAGTTCCTAGAAGCTCTGCAAGGCTTATTTCCACTGAAACCACTTTCTTGCTCGCTCTGCAAAAAGTTTACAAAGACTCAAACCTTTTTCACTGTGAGGATGTTCTTTTCTTTCTGCCACATCCCAATTTGCATTATCCAATCCTCTCAATAGTCACTATTTATGTATAAACTCAATTGCTTTAAATTGCTAAAGGCCCTGGTCTGCTCTGCCATGTATGTTGGTGTCTGGGCATTAAACATTCATTGAGAGATTCATTATTTGGGCATTAAATATTAAATTGTACACGGGAATGTATTGGATGATTTGTATTTGTTTTTTATAAATTGCCTTGGAATTGGGGATGTCTGGTCTCTAAAGGGTGGTGCCTGGGGGCAGCTGCATTTTCACTCCTGGCTTTTCTGTGGAAGTGCTTATTGCCTGTCCTTCAGACATCCTTTTCCCCATCGTGGCTGCCTGCCTGCTCTCTGGAGATTTACTTTGCTATCAATATGTTTGTGTTTTGTTTACAAACCATACAGTTTAAGACAACTTCATCTCTTTCACCCCAATCACAAGTCACATACATACACACACAGACAACTGAAGATGCTCAATATAATATAATTGCTTTTGTTACCAGGAGATATCTCATTGTGTCCTGTCTCTTTAAGTGAAGTTTATGGCCTGAAAGGTAATTGATTTGCAATGGTATTTAAGACAAGAGCTGGAGGAGACTGCTGTGCTCTTCTGCAATAAAGTAGCCGGGAGAAAACCATTGCTAAAGCAAAAACATTGACTTTTTTTGTGACGTGGTCTCTTCTGATGCACTCAGCAGGGGTGAAGTTTGCTCTGTTTTTGGAGAATTGTCTGCTATTTTTACAAAAGTCATTTGAACACTGTACAGTCTTGTGAGCTGTGTTGTGACTTGGGCAATGGGTCTGGGAATGGATGGCAGGATGCTGTATGCTTTTGATTGCTGCTATTGTCTTTATCTTTTGCCTTGGATTAGGTTTTAGCTTGTTTTCTTCAACGAAAGGTATTTTGACAAAGAAGGTAGACAGGGCTGGACAATCTGCTGAGATTTTATGGTGTATAATAGCACAATGACAGGAATAAATACATTGATAATTGTGGGTTAGGGTAGTACCAATATTAGGGGATAGCCTTTTGGAATAGGTAGATGGGAAGTTTTTTCTTGAGCTATTTGTATAATCGGTCTATCAGAAAGATGGTAAGTTCAAGTTTACTGCAGAGATGATGCACAGAAGCAGGCAGTGGGGCAAGGAGAAGCAGGCAGTTGTGACCCTTCCTTCGCATAGTCTGGTATTTGGGAAGCTTTGCCTTTCCAGGACATCCAGAGCTCTTACTGTATTTCCCTGTTTCTGCAGTAAGGGACATGGAGGCTTCAGCAAGCAAAGGTGTTTGCAATGTCTTGGCTGGACTTTCTGTTCCATTTGTGTATATTAATTATTTACACTGATTTTCTAAACCAACACTTGAAAGTCGTCCTTCTACTATTGCAGAAAGTGACAAAATCTCCTCACTCCCCTTCCTTCTCCATCTTAAAAGGAAGTGACTCCTCCCCACCTTAATCATTTAAATACCCACTGAATAAAAACCTTTTCTGATCATTTATATGACAAGGATTTGTCATTCCTATATTTCATTAATCCTATAATAGAAAAATAAAAAGATGTGTACATGGCTGGGCAGCAGCATATAATTTCTTTGGTAGCATTCATAGTTTAAACATAAGTGTAAGAGCAAATAAGTTTTGAAGGATGATGTCAAAACGACCACTTTTGGAGACCACTGACTTTTATCAGTACAATGTTAATTAGGCATTAGGAATAGACAAGGAGATTCCAGCAGATCAAAACTTCTCTGTCTCTGGGAAACCCCCTAGCTGAATCAGCTGCTACAGCAACAATGTAAAACCAGGCAATGTAATTTATTCATGAAATTTTGGTCCTTTCCTGTGCCAGTGGCTCCACGTTGATCAAGGATTGCTCTGGAAGTTGCCAGAGATACTCTCTGCCTGCTGCTCAGGGCACTGTCCCTCTTACACATGGTTTTCTTAGGAATGTGCCCACTCTCTCAAATGCCCAGGGAGCACTACTTTTGTGGGATTATTACAGAACCTCCTGGGGAAAAGACAAATCAGACTTTTTATCTACTTTTCTGCTTGCCACAAGCTAGTTCCAGCTTCCAGCCACTAAAGGCACTTCTGTTCCTCTCTGCTCTGTCAAAGGACTTAAGATGATCAATTTATAATGTCTACAGAGTGCTAAGATGAAAAGATGTTCTGAAAATGCCTTGGATGAAAAGATGCTATAAAAGAATAATCTTTACCCTGATAGACTGATTACAATCTATTGTGCCATGGATTAGCAGATGAGCTTATTTTTTATTCCTATGTACAGATGCTCTGGACCACAATGACCCCTTTGAAGTAATTATTGGCTCTTGCATCCATGAGTAGCATAGAGGGCACATTAATAAGCTGTGTATAGAACAAGACAATGAAGTCCCCAAGAAGTCATTAAGAGTCTATTGTGCCAGTCTGACTGTAGCCTACAAAAGATACTGACTCTGTAAGCTAAAAATATCCTTCAGAAATGCTGTTGACACAGTTATTTTACATTGGCAGCAACATCATCTCCACATATACACATGCTATCTTGCTAGTCCTGCTCAGAGCAATGCATGTTCTGGGAAGTATCTGTTTTTTTCTTGGGATTCAGAGATCTCCAAATGGCACTGTCTGTACCAGCATCTTCCAGCTTTGTTAGTAAAGTGCAAGGGAAAACAGGAACTTGAATTTTAACTGACCTACAGTCCCCACAGGCTGGGAAAAGGTAGAAAGTAAACTGCTACCCACTAAATTTCTGCCCTGTTTGGACCCAGAGGTTCTTCAACCTCACAAATGCACCGTTTCCTATGCCTAAGGAAATCTTCAAGGGAGAGTCTTCATCTCACTCCAATAGCAGAGGAGCTGACCTTATATTGTTTCTAGTGATACCACCTCTGGCAGTTTGCCTCCTACATTGGCTGAGACCCTCAGAGAAGTCAGTCGAAAAGGTAACAAACCTTTGCAATGGATGGATCATCCTTAGTGTAGTTACTGCTGTTGACACAACAAAGTAACCTGACTCCCTCCATGTTGTGTTGTAAAAAACCTAAACAATACCAACACAGCAGGCTTACCCTAAAACTGCTTTAATCTATTCCTGGAAGTGTATAAAGTATGATAGAACTTTCAGTAGAGCCCTTTAATGGGGACTCACCTCACCTTGACACACTCTGCTCCTGCAAGAAGAGATTGCAGAGTATAAGCAATCACTGAAACAGAGCAACTTAGGAGCTGATGCAAAATCCAGTTCTGCTTTCCCTTTCTTGCTTAAAAGGGATAAGGAACAAAATTATTCCCTGGCTTACTTGGCTGTGGAGTCTCCAATATTGTGTCTAACCCATGCTGAGTAATGCATATTGATTGCTTTGTTACAAGCTTTATTGTTCAGTACATCACCAATAAAAAGTTTATGTAAAACAAGAGTTGAAGAAAGCAAGTGAGAGAAAGTGAGCTGGAGAGTGTGAATGTACACAGGGGGTAAATGTTACTTTTATTTCCACACAGATATTCTGTGCCCAAATTTTAACAGCAGGAATTTACTTTTCATCACTCTGTTTAAAAGCCTTTGGGGGAAGGGGTTTGTTTCTGTTTTCTTTCCTCCTTGCTCATGTTCAAGTTTTCATAGGGAAATAAAGTACCAGGAGAGAAAGGGAAAAGCAGGTAAAGATGTTAAATTTGGATACCAAAAGGAGTGTGCAAGAATTTTACTACAATTAAAAAGAGCAGAAAAAGAAAAACAATAAGGAATTATGGCAAGAACCCTAAGTTGGCATGACAATCTTTATGGCTGGGTTCCTCTAAACACCATTCAGGTGATGTGGGGGACAGAATTACCAGCACTTCTCTCTGCTTTTTAATGGTTTGAGTTCCATAGGCAAATGTTATTGTGTGCCATGGCCTTTGCTAGGATGACAAGTGAAACGGGGCTAGTGATGTCACTCATAAAGGGAAATGCTCCCCCTCACTTGCAGATTGACTGAGATCCACTTAATTTGCTTTTTAAACACTGGAACTGTCCCCACCAGTAAGTAAGTATGGAAATAGACACAGGCAATGAAAGAGGTTTTGATGATTGACCAAAACTCACCAGGATCCTGTTAGGGCAACATCACAATAGAACTGCAGTGCTGGCAAAGGGCTGTGGTGTTCCCTGTTGGTACTAGGGCTTTCAGAGTGTTACCCTGGCTCTCTGCTGAACTCAGGCCTCCTTGCAAGCTGCCACTGTTGCAGGATTTCCCTGCAAAGCATCACAAGGACATTTATCAGTCTCGGTTCTTGCGGTTCCATTAACTTTTCTTGGCCTCAGACAATAAAGCTGTGGAGTTAATTTCATTCATTTAAGCAGTGGGAAGGGGGTGGGGGTGAAAAATAGGTAGAATGCATTTTCTTTTAATCTGATGGATACAGGATGCCTTGCTCACATCCCTGGTACAGTCAGCAGTGTCAGCACTCACCAGCATCTCGAGTTTTGCAAATAATGACTCACTTGGTTCAGTGGTCAAACTGAAGCTAAATCACAGAGTAGAGAAGTGCTTCAAGGTTATTCAATAAGATGTTTTGACCCCAAACGGAAAGTTTAGTTTAAGGTATTTATTCCTGTCTTTTTTTGTTGATGTTGTTTTCTAAGTTACAGAGGATAAAGAGGCCAGTTTCAAAAAGAATCTTATTTCAGAAGGAAACAGGGAATAATTCTGTTAGGAAACAGAAATGTGGGAAAATATTCCAACCTCTCTTTCTGTTTCTTAATTTTAACTTTGTGGTTTTGCCCTAGCTGAAATTCTTCACATGCTGGGTCTGAACTGAAAAAGTGTAACTAATCACTTCCCCCAGGTGCCATATATTGGTTAATTGGATATTTCCACAAAGAGTGTTGCCTTCATCTCTTCCCATGACCCTGCTATTGCCAAGCTGAAATGAAAGAAAAAGCATTGTAGCAGACAACAACAAAAAATGTCTGCTGGAACATCAGCATCATTTTTAGAGTGGGACTGGAAAAGGAATGAACATGAAACATCCCTTAATTTCTTTTTCTTTTTTTCCCCCATATAACTTCTTTGTCTGCAGCTTGGAAGCTGTCTGCCTGGGCCTGTTTATCAGCTCTGTGCTTGACAGGGAGGATGATCCTTTGTGCTCCAGGAATTTTGGAGAGTGTGGGTCAAAATTCTAATCATTGATCATTGAGGTGTCATTGTATTACTCTCTACCAACCATGCTTAGTTAAAGAAAGAATACACCATCCCATACCTTGTGATCCTGTTTGAAAACTTTGTGCATATGTCACATCTTTAAATCACTTGCACTACAAAAGTGCTGTTTAATGAATTACAAGATAATCCAGATTCCAAAATGAAATAAAAAGGAAGAAAATGGCCTACGGGATGCTCATGACAATAAAAAATTACTTCAGCTCAGCATGAAGCATCTCTCATTGGAGAGATACAATTTGCTATTGAGGTTATGTTCTATCTGTGATGGCTGAACACCCCTGTTGGTAATTTTTGGCTGACAAGACCAAAAGCAGTAACTAGGCTTCACCACCACTGAAATGCAGCCACTTCTGGGCACTAGCGATGCAGAGCCATAGCAAACTGGATGCATGAAGGATAGAGAGAGAAAAGAAAGAGTAAGCAAAAAACCCCACATCTGTTTGACAGCTGAGAGATTTAGTACAAAAAAGCCTGACTAACCTGGCAGAGAAAATGTTTTGTGTTCATCTACAAGAGTTTCTTGGTTCATGTTTGCTTTGGGTCTGCTGCTGGTCTGAGATAGCCGTGGTTGAGCAGATGCTTCATGCACAGCTAGCTGAGCCACAGCTGTATTGAAAGAAGGTTTCTCAGTCTCTTAGACACAGGAGTTCAAGAGCCAGATAATCCTTGCCAAAGCCTGACAGCTTCTTGTGGCAGATGTCACTTTGAACATGAGCAATGAGTTATTTAATCTCAACTACAGAATCCAACTTGTGGCAGCTTTAACCTTTTCTATATCCCAGCACCCTTATTTTCACAGGTACAGCAAATTCCTTTCATTGAATCAGGAACAAGAGGTTTTTCGCTGTGTTTGAGTGAGCAAAAAACCCAAATGATTCTCTTCCTAATTAGTCTAATGAGCCTTTTGGCTCTCACATGATGACAAGTAAATGAATTTGCCCTTTCCTTGACAAGTTCTTATGGGAATGATCTGAAGTCTTTTGCAACAATGCATCAAAAGTACAAAATCATTAAAAACAGTTGTCCAACTATGAAATTAGTTATTGATTAATATTGCTTCTAGACAGCCATATTGTTCATTCAAAAAAAATATTCCAGTGGTCATATTTCTTCATGAAAGCAGCTGTTATTGAAACAGGCAAAACATTTGAGATCCTGAGGTCATACATGTCTGAATTTCTTCACTCAGACGTACTTTTTTTTCTTTGGAGATCAACAGGGATCTTGCAATTAGAAAAAGTAGTTGACCACTGGAAACATCTCAGCTAATCTCATCCATTCCCAGCTGTAGAGATCAACTTCTTCTGGAAAGAGCCATACTAAAATGAGCAAAACTAGTCCTCCTGTGAGTCACAGGGACTTTTTCTCCCAGGCTGTGAAGCATGGTTAAAAAAAAGAACAGAGGGCTACTAAAAGTTGCCGAAAGGCCCATGATCTGTGAATACAGCCAGGAAATAACTGAGTCATCTCAAGTGTTATTATGGGCGAAAGGAGTGGTAATAGAGTGAACAAGAGCACAGAGTAGCCTGTGAGCAATGGCCCATCTCCACAAGTGTGATTTCCAAGGTCACCCAGGCAGGTCAAAGGATCGGTGTCTGTGCTTTTATACCATTCAGACTCCATAATATCTCAGTCTTTGAATGAAAATGATGCAGAGGGTAAAAAAAGGGAATCAGTGAAACAATACTTGGAATCACATTTAAGTTTTTTTAAGATTGTGGTGGTTGACAAGGGAAAATAACTGGTTTACCACAGTGTTAGAACCTCGTGTATTTAAAACCTGAATGCATTTTGTAATCTTCTCCCTTGCACAGAACTCACATTTGTCAGAATCTCAAAAAACTCCAAGTGCGATTTGGGTTTCATTTGGCCCTGAAGTAACTGCCAGTCAGCAATCATTTGTGGGCTAGGCTGATCAGAAGGTTTCAACAACACAGTGGGCTTTTTCAGCATAAATAGCTACTCACCAAAACCAACATGTCTGCCTAAAAAAACCCCAAAAGAAGAAAAAAAAGAGCCTATTTTCCTGAACTTTCAGTTCTCAGAGGAATCTGGCCCAGCAAATGGCACAGTTATAATGTTCTTCCTCCATTACAATTGCTTCAGAATGATTTCTCTTCTCTTTCATCCTCAGCTGATTAGTCCCAGGGCTCAATTGCTTTCAAACAAATAAAATACCATCTATTTGTGTTTTCGCTTCTGTGGGAAAAATTCTACTTCCAATGATAAACTAAACAGATTGGGTTTGTCTGTGTGAGGTTTTGTTTTGAAGAATGAAATAATTTTGCTGGAATTGAAATTCTGCTTGTTTTAATATCTCTAATGCAGCTCCTCTAATGTCTGTTGATTTGAGAAATGGTTTGCATACCTGATACAAACAGCTCTGGAAGCTTGAACTAAAGTTTGGAAAACGTAACAGAAACTTTTTCCTGTCTTTCTCTTCTCTGGACAGGAACTGCTGACATGCTTCACACATGTCTGCATAATCACACCCACGAAAATGCTAGTATTTATGCTTTTCTCATCACTTCTGTAAGAATGAGCAATCATTCAAGAAATAGCATGCCTAAAAATATATAGAGACCTTGCTTTTTTTTTTTTTTAATACAAGGTGTTCAGATAGATTGGGAAAGTTTTAGATAGTCACCCAAAGTGAGTATTATCAGGTTTCCCTATTATTCCTTATCAAATCTGAAATATGCCAGGCATCATTTAGATTGAGATATTTGGCATTTCACAAACCCTTGCTATGTGTCACTCAAGTCCAAGTGATGGCAACTTCAAAGAAAACCAAGATTCAGTTTTAAGCATTTCTTTCAAAGTTTCTTTGGACCAAAGTTTTTTACTTGGAAGCCCTCTAGTTAAGGCTTGCATTTCTGATAAATTTCCATGCATTATTAACCTAATTGGACCCAACATATATTCTAAGATCCTCATTAATATTTTTTAACACATTACAGCATCTTTACCCTTGAGCAGCCAACCAAGTTTTCATCTTCATAAAAATGGGTTCCTCACAATCAGACAATATCCAATAATTTCTGGTCCATAAGGTAAATTTCCTCTATATTCTTTCAATTTTGCAGTTTTCTTACCAATCAGCACAATACATTTCACCCTATGGATTATTTCTTCATAAACTTCAGCACTATTGCCAGAAGTTACTACCTGGAAAGGATGCTAACTTTAGTTGAAGAACATGTCAAAGAGACAACATCAGGCTAAATGAAAGAGGACACAACTCCCAGAATTGGAGCAGAATTGTTCCACTTATTCTTGTAATTTAGACCCTTTACTGATACTGGTCATCTCCAAAATGGATGAAACACCAATGTTATGTTTGTGATATGGTAATAATACACCCATAATATATCTTTTACAATATTGACTGGTAAACAAATGGTAGTACAGCCCATTGATTAAGTTACTTGTTAATTTATCTGTATACTAGTAACATTTTGGAGTTCCAACACCTGAATACTGCAGTCTGAGGAGATACGAAAAATAACGGCATGAAAAGAATGACCTTAAGCAAAAATGGTTGCTGGCATGTGTTAGTTACTATGGCTGTGGTAACAATAATAATCAGCCAGAACAATTATTGGGAAAAAAATCATTCAAAAATGTAAATTCAGAAGGTTTTGTTGTTATTATTTAAAATGAAACTACACAGATTATTTTATGAAGGTAGACTTTTGGTTTGTATCCATGAAATCGCTACCATATTAACAAGATTTTCCAGACATTAATGGATTGATTTCTGTATCATTATAGCTATATTAATTCATCCCAATTACCTCAAAGTAAAATTTAAATTAAGTTAAATTGGAGAAATTAAAAATGTTTGAAAACTCTGCATGGAAACCTTGAGGCATCATAAGATTGTCATTTCTCATATCTAATATCATTCATTCTGCAACTAAGAAAATATTCTAAGTACTCTTGTTCTCTCAAGATTTATAAACTGTTATTTTCTGTACATTTCTAAACCAACTTAAAGAATCCTCCATAAAGCAATATGATTTTGTTTTTCTTTCCCTGCTGATGGAAAAAAGTATCTCTGGCTGTTTCCTTATTTGTATCGATTTCTTCTTGAGGAAGCTGATGCATAGACAATCCATTTTTAATATGAAGAAGTTCAACCACAATGACAAATTTAAATATACAGTGGCAGTACTGGCATTGGTCTGAAAGACAGAAAGTAGTCAGCATAGGCATGGAGCAAGCTTCTGGTGCCACAGGCACTTGGCAACAATCCTAAAATGTGTGCCATTGCTCCAAAAGTTAAAACTATACAGCTTACCGTGGTCATGGTTAGGATAGGCCCTTTGCAGGGCTTTTATTCTGAGGTATCTTTTATCCTATCTTGGAGAACACAACTGTATTCTAGCTCAGCCAAGATCTGCATTGGTTATGTTGCACTAGAAGAGTGTAAGTTGAAACTGGCTTCAAGTGGAACCTTCTCATGATCAAGTTCTGCCATCATCAGAGTCAGAGAAGCTGTGCTGAACTTTATATGCAAAAGAGAACTGGGCATAGAATTATTGCACATCTGGGAGGAATGACAGTTTGTTAAAGCAGTCAGGCATGCAACAACTTTGCATCTGTTTTTCTGCTGGGCTTTTGGAATCTCATCACCTGATATCTCAAGGTATTTCAGCTTGTTTGCATCTTATTTGTTGATCCCATGACTGGACATCTCTTCCAAAAGACCCCTCCAAACCCACGTTTCTCCAGTTACTGATTTGTAGGTGCACACTGGGCTAGGAGGGAGCTTGGACTGCATTTCTGTTAAGGTGTTTGATAGGCTGCATTGATATGGAGATCAAGTTTTACTAATAGGGGCTGTCATGTTTCTGCTTCATGCCTTTTGTTTAGCTGATTTTTTCCAGTTGTACTATCGTCTCTAGGCCTCAAGGGTTGGCCAGGCCATCTGAAATGTAGCACCTAAATAGAACTAACATGAGTCAGATAAAATACTCAGTTTAGATCATCCATGTTCTGCTTGAATTAGACATTCTTCTTGAGTTAGACAAATGCAGATGGCACAGAGGATAACCAATGAAAGCCATCTCCCTCCCTGCAGCAGAGTCATTCATATGGAGAGAAAATTGCTCACAGGAAAGAGATGGCTTGCAGAGGGGTGCTTCATAATTGCATTTTGGTTCTGGACCCTCTGGTGAGCACAGACACACTGGGAACAAATGAAAGTTTCTAGTGCTGGGGAGAAAGGGAAAAAAAAAAAAGGAGGAAAAAGTTTTGCCTCTTAGAGCAGGGAAATAGTTTGAGGCTATGTTTTAATTAAAATGAATATCTGCACTATCTTAATGTTATTTCCAGTTAAGTGTAGCAGGGTGATTTAGAGTTCTATAACACAATTATACTCTGGTAATGAAGCTCCGCAGAATTATCCCAGGAATTCAAAATGCAGAGGGGAGCAGTAGCTCTCATTTGTAACCATGTTACAACCTTTATTGTTACAGTATTTTCTGTTTTCCTCAAAGATTAACTCAGTCGTATTTAAGTCTCTGGTTACATTAAACAGAAATTGGGAACGGGTGACAGGAGCTGTTTTACCATCCCTGCAGCAGTTTGGTTGAAAATATTCTTCTACCAGCAGAGACCTGACTGCTTTAACTTGTTCATGCTCTTGGTCTTTCTACTGAGGGACAAGGTGCATGTAACTAACTGCAAATACTCCATGCAATGTGGTTTGGCAGGTCAGGCCTTGGATAAATAATTATTCTAGTGGGGAAAACTGTATTGGGGGGCTTCAACAAGTGGCATGGAGTCTTTCAAAATCACTTGACACTTTTGCAATACAGCTGCTTCTGGTTCCTTCTGGTGTGCTGAGGAGGTCTCGTTTGCTTGTGGGCTCCTGACTGGGTTTCCTGATATAGAAAATAAGGGCACAGGCAGTTCCCTGCTCTGCTTAGTCCTCTTCCATATACAAGGAAAAAAACCCCATTTCTACATCTTCAGATGTGTTTCCAATACAGCAAAAATTACACATGTCAGAAAAATTGCTGGATTTATGTATTTAGACTCATATACCATTGAGTTTGACCTCTGGTCCTGCCTGTATTTTGTACCTCAGTATGCTTTACCATGTGAGCCAGAAACATTCGTACTGTCTGTAAGGAAAACACTCAGATTCAAGCAGATCACCCTTCTATACATGCACATGAAATGCCTCATTTCTCCACTTCAAGAATTTAGTCAGTCTAGAACTGAAGCAGAGCACAAGCCCTGTAAGTTCCTCAGCTTAGGACTGAGCAAGGTGCTGAGTTACAGAGCACATGTGAAAACACAGACACATCAAAACCCACTATCCCACAAGGACTTTTTGCACCTCTGACTGAGAAAGGCCCAAGGTTTTCTTTTTGGAAATGGGAAGACTGTTTGGAGAAATTCAGAAGCTCTATCAATCTTCATTCCCATTTGGAAACAAATTTATTTGGCATTGAGGAAAGATGAAAACTGAAAAGGAGCTAACTTCACTTGAGTTTTCGATTTGCAGCAAGCAGATTAAAAGCAGAAAGGAATCGATACTATAATAAGAGCAATCCTCAGGAACACCTCCAAACCCCTGTGGCAGACCCCAGTAGTCTGATTAATCCAAGCAAACAGCCTGCAGACACTTGCTTCCTGCCTCTGTATTTATTTTTTTGCACAATTTAATGTCACAACTAGGGTCCAGACTGCTAAAACGAGGCATATCTGTCAACCTTACAGGATTTTCAATGTTCAAATCTAGCATCATGTTCCTGCAGAGACAGAGACTCTAGCTCCAAAGAGGTGATACTTTTGGGGAAAAAGAATGAAAAAATGGGCAATAAATTAATGTTTTATAATTTTCTTGCTGTTCTGTGGTTCAGTTTGAAATAGATAGGGATGAAAGAAATGTTTCAGATCTGAAATGTGTGGGGTTTCTCACATTTTCAAACCACAATGTTTCTATTTTCTTACTTGAAACGACTTTTAGTTTGTCCATTTCTTTCCAGTGGAGCCTTTTGCAACCATGTTTCCTAGATCTTAGCAATAAGAACAGCTCTTTCTTTCAGTCCCTGATCTGTTCACACTGAGATGTGCTTTTCTGCCTTCAGGCCTTCTAAAGTATTATCTAATGGGGCAAAATACCGCTCAACATGTGTACAGACCTTGCCTTTCACCTTTAGGTCAATTCAACCTCTATGGCCCAAAAAGTACAATTCTTCCATTGTTAAGCTTTACCTGAGGAGTAAAGGCTGTCACCTCACAGCTGTGTAAAAACTCACTGGTTAAGCTTCAACTCAAGGAAGAAGCATAAAAAATAGGTCAGTCCATTTTCTGCAGAAAACATTCCTTCTGCAGAGTTTTGGTCCCTCTCCAATCACTTGCTAAAAGCTTATGACCATGGAATAAAGGCTAAGGTCAAATGTCCTAGAGCTATGAGACAATATCTCAGGATACAGGTGTCCTTGTGCTCTGATTTAGGCTTCCATGTGTCTTACTGCATTTACTTAATGATTTTCTAGGTACCTATGGCCGTTGCATCTGGGCTGCTGCCACAAATTAAATGTAATCAGACATTAAATCAAACTGTCTACAGCAGGCTGCAGAAACAGGCTTCCTTCCTCTGCTATCACAATCAGACTCAGAAATCGTTCAAATTCATGCAAAGACATTGCTGAAAGGGGGGTATTTTGTGGTGCTCTTGAAAAGTTGGCAGAGTGACTGTGGATTACCAGGAAATCCACACTCCTGAACTTCTTCAACCACGGATATCAGAGAAAATATGGTTGAAAAGTATCTCGCTTAAATATTACACAGTTTGTCTATATTGCTTAAATATTACACAGTCTGTCTATATAGAGAATCTGCTCCTGGTCTCCCTTTTGGGCAAAACCACAGACATCATTTATGTAGCACAAGTCCCTGAGGTTCAGACACTGAGACTTTGGTGGTTTATGGCATGTTATTAGATACGTATTCTGCCAGCATGATTACTTGAATTTGCAATAGCACACATTGAGGGAGACATACACCTATCAGGAGCTACTGCCCAGTGTGTGTGTTCGTGCCTGCACTTGTATTTGATCCCATTTGGCATTTTATACTCTGTATGTTACTATTGGAGTTAGACATGTACATGACCATTATCTGCCTGATACTAACAGCTGGAATGTATAAATTGTCTGATATAAAGAATGAGTTACCAAGAAATGTTCCCAAACAGTATATTATAAATATATCCCTGTTTGGAAGTATGGAAAAACAAATGTCCTATCTAGAATTATGACAATATGAAGTTATACCTAAAACATTGATTCAGTGATAGACAAAATAAAACAGCCTTTTAAAAGAGCCAAAATAGACAGATATTCATTCAGTTTGATTTCCTTCATTTTAAGGGAGTGAGTTGGAATCTCAGGGCATGTAAAAATCTGTCTGCATGTGCCCATCTGCTTGCAATAGCTTTGTATCGCAGCTTGTTTGGAAAGTGTTATTAGTTCTTCACATGGGAAGGAAAGGTCACTGTCTCTGAAGGACAAATTCCGCCTCTCTGTCCAACAAACTCCAGGAGTCATTGGTCACCCTCGGATGACAGCTCTGAATTGCAGGGCAATGTTTGCTGCATTTATTTCTCAGAGTAATTCAGTGGGCGTGTGCGAGCAGTGGAGGGTGTCACGCGTTTGGCTGAGTTCACGGTGTGAAAGAGGCAGTAGGCCACGGTCACCTCAAAAACAACAAGAGGTATTTACAGAACAGGAAAAATAATCAGAAGCTGTTTACTGATTAAACTTGAAGCAAGCCCAGTCCTTCCAAAAGAGCAATCATCTGCTATTCATCACCGATTTCTGCAAGTCTGGATGCAAGAGCTATTGCAAAGCTCTGGAAGTCCTTCATGTTCAAAGTCACTTTCTGTTGTTAGTAATAATGATACAGTAGCCCTTAGAAACCTCCACTGAGCCTTGCTTCTGGACGGAGAAGAAAAGAAATCAAACACAGGCAATGAGCAGAGGCATAGTAACATTCCTCAGTCAGCAAGTTAGTGGCACAGCTGGGAAGCATATTGAGATTTCCAGATGCTCTGACATCCCACTTACAGAGCCATACAGCATCTGTGACCTCTGGTTTGAAGACCAGAGTTTTCAGTGATGCCACACCTTGAAGGGTTAAATCTGATCTATTTTCCACAACAGAAACCCTGTTCACCATCATATTTAACTTGATAGTTCTTTTAGATAGTTATCTTCCATTAGGAAAAAAGATAAATTGCCAAGAATTTTGTCTTGCTCCTAGTAGAGCTGCTGTGTAGGTGGAACTGTGTCACATTTAAACTTCTTCCAATCATCAGCTAAACTTAAAAAGTAGCAACTTTCTTTATCTGCTTCATCCTCAGTTTGAGGACTGATTTTCTAATATACCTATAGCTTTGTTTGGGAGAATTGTCTCATACCTTGAACCCAAGCTAGAAGGGAAAGGAAGACCAGCTTAGTACTGAGCATTACAAAGACTCCTAAACAAAAAATGAGATAGAAATCCTTGGTAAAGGTGTATCTGATGGAATAGATCCTGTGCTTGGCCAAAGTGCACTCTGCAGCACGGGACTCACACAGAACGTGACGTAAGGAACTGGATCTCACCAGGAATGGATAATGAGAGTCCTCATCTCAGAGACATCACTTCAAATATTACCTGAGTCACACAGTTGTGCTCCGTAGCCAGGAGAGTGCTTTGGTTATTGAAACACAGGATGAGCTATCAGGGAGCACAATTTTTAAACCAATTGAACAACATCTCCCTGTGCATTTTGCAGCAAGTCATTTCATCTCTGTGCTCCTCTCCCCTGTGTAGTGAGGACAATACTTATGTACTGAGACACTGTACAGCTTCGTCTGCTGAAATTATTGTTGCTCTTTGTAACTACAGAGTGTTACGAGAAGAGATAATGGAAGCACAAGTGAATTTCACATTTGAGTGGTAGCCGTTAAGCCTTGCAAGTGCCCTCTGACTTTGAAGACTTTATATCTCTCCACTTCAGTGAAAGATTAACCTTCTAGGATTCGCCTTGCATGTAAACCTACACAGGCTGAATTTTTGGCCATGTTTCCTCTACTCTTGCTATTTACCCCAGTGAAAAGAGAGTACATAAGTATTATATCAATCTGTTTCCTTCTTTGAAATGTCTGCCTAAAAATATATTACTCCCACTTTCTATCATGGGTAGTGACATCAGCATGCATTACACTGCTAAGTTGCCAAAAGTCAGGGATGTGCATCTGAAATCTTTCTCTGAAGAGCTTCATTGGAAGCCAGGTACAATCTCATCCCCAATTATTTTTTCTTTATGGATGTTTGATGCATTATGTGTTGTCTGTGTAGATATTTATATGTCCCTTGCTGACTGTAAGATGCCCAACATTAGCGCACGAGTGCAGTAATCAGATAATATCTCCTGTTATAGGAAAATGTCAATCCTCCTCTTTACAGATGGGTGAATGCAAATGAAATGTAAGGGCTGTCACAGATCTGCACAGGAGCTATTCTGTACACATGGGTGAGCATAGGGTGCACACATGGCACAGCAAGATTGGTGTGTTTTATTGCACATGCACACATCAAGAGCAGTTCATGCACACAGCAAGGCATTATGCTTTCTTGAACTCACTGCATGCTTCTTGTAAACCTTATCTTGTGTGCCTAGTACACACAAATCACTCCTACCCAAGTGTCTACCTCATCAAAACTGCAGGATGGACAAGAACACACCACAAAATCTAAATGATGCAAAAGGTACCAGCAGAGAGAACAGGGGAAGTTGACATGAGAAACAGAAACTGAACCTTAGGTCTCCTGACATTGAACCGAGAATTCATGCATCGCATTCTCCATTCTATCAAAAAGGACCATCCTCATCCAAAGCCATCCAGTCACAATACATCTTTTGTAGGTTTCTCTACTAGGATCAGTCATGGACCTTTCCTTTGTGGCTCAGTTCAAGCACTGGGGTGGGATTAGACTGACCAATCTCTCGCCACCTCAGTTTGTGGGTTACTAGTGAGATTTTCAAGCCTAGGGTTGTCAATCAATCTTGACCCAGTGCTGAAAGTCAACTAGAAATGAACTCTTTGAAATGGAAAGCAGCTGGGACTGTAAGAATTGTGACAAAAAAATGGCTTTTTTATTCATTAAAATTCAAATGCAGATAAATAAGCAACAGCTCCAGTGAGGATTATGGAACTTCTGTATTTATGAGGAAGCAGGAATTTTATAAATATTGAGATTGGCTATTTTCTACCTACATCCTTTTTTTTTTCCCCCTTTCTTTTTTTTAAGAAAAGTAATAACATTTGCTAGCCCAGCAATAACACAATGCATTTATGCAGCAGCTTTCATCCACAGATCTTCAAGCTCTTTACTAACATTGGTGGGACAAAGCTTCACAGAGTTCTTATAGAGGTAAATAATGAATTCTTATGCCCAGTTTACAAATTGAGAAATTTTTGCACAAAAAGATCAAGGAATTTTGTCCAGAGGCAAAGGCTGAGCATGGCAGAATTATGGCAGACTCTGCAAGCTGTGATTACAGAAGTTATTCTCCATTTGAGGGACTTCACCAGTTTAAAGATGTGGTTAGATGGGCAACAGTTATTGCAATAACTGATGGTCTGAACTTACAGCACATCAGTCACTTCATACCAACTGCCTATATGAGTATCATAGGTTACAGTAAAGGAGAGTAATTTATTCTTACAGATCAGCATCAATATTGTATAAATTAAACATGATTTCAGAAGGGTAAATCATTTCAGAATTGTGTACTAAATAGCTATGTTGCCTCATGTATTCAGTTAGTTTAGGTATCTCTACATAGCACTGAATTATGCCATGTAAGTGTCACTTTTATGGATAAGGTCAATTTAAAATATGTTCCCAACAGCAACAGCAGCAACAACAACAACAACCACCACCCAAAAGATATTTTAAAGGTTGTCAAAACTTCTCCTTTACAAGACTTTTTAATGAAATTTGCACATGCTTTGAAAAGAAATTAAGCCATAAAGATTATATGAAGGAATAAAAAAAACAGTGTCAAAATCAATGCCAAAATATAAACTGAACACATATTTTCATCAATTCTTGCCATTTGAAAAAGATAAAAATTAGATAACTATGTGACTGTTTCAAATGACAATTCTTCCATTATCTCAAGATATGTAACAGGAGACTTGAGTCTTCCCCTGTCTGAACAGACTTAAGAATAAGCCTCCAATAGCATCACGAACTAACTCTGACAATTAGGTTTTCTTTCTTAGACTTTTTGTAGGGTTTCTTTTTTGTGCTTTTTCTCCCCTCTTTTTCTCCCTTTTCGTTTTTGCCATCTTCATGACATATGTTTAAGTGATCAAGATTACTGGGCTGGATAATCTCCAAGCAATTAATTGTCTAAACTGTGGGTAAGGTGATTAAAAAATTGTAATGGCTGAGGGGATGTTGATAATGAAGATGAGGATGACGATGATAATAGATTTGTGTATTCCTACATTTATTTTACTTGTCACCATCACTGGCCATTTTGGTATAGTACGTTCTGGCTCTAAGTTGCAACCTGAGTATGTGCAGCAGATGGCATTACACTGTCCTGGAAACATTCTCATGCTATTTTGAGGTGGATTTCACATCACCACTGATGTACGTATTGCAGCCTGGGAACTTCTCATTTAATCTAGGCTCTTGTCTCTCACCCACTAATTTATATCATTCCCTTTCTTTCCATTTACACTGTAACACATCTTTAAATCAAGCACAAATGTCTTTTTAAGGGCTTTAAGTGGCAAAGAATTCACAGAATTAAGCTCTTGCAGTGATTAATTACCACTACTATTTAGAGTCACACCTTCATCTAAGTTTGAACATGTCTCTGAAGTTTGCATGCATTGGGCTTTGTTAGAACATTTTCATTTCAATTTAAGAGCACTTTGCTTAGAAATCTATTCCCCAAGTAAATACCAAAAGACTAGGATGAATCCATCACTGTTCTTTACTGCATGTAATACAACCGATGTCTTCTGTTGGAAATTGTCATTTCAACTCCCTCATCAAGGGATGAAAATGCATGTCTATAAGGCATGGGCAGCCTTTCTCTTGACACACACAAGACCACAGTTCTCAACTGAAGTTATTGTAGAAAGTGAACCAAAGGGAGAGGTTCCAGAGAGAAATCACTGTTATTTGCTCATTTCTTTGGGACTTGCATGTCTGATCCTTGACTGTTTCTCTCCAATTTCAAAGAAAGTCTAGTGTTGGGGCTGGTTTGGTTTTTTTGTTGTTTTAGGTTTTTTCCTCAGGGATCACATTCCTAACCATGGAATATTGCAGAGAAGGCAGGAGTGGGGAGGGCAGTGCTGGAGGCTTTTAGACTAACACAGCATCTGTTTGTTGCTTGATTCATCTAGTGATAAAGTCTCCTTGAAACCTTCTTTAAGCAATTCTCTCTGGTGGCCTGAATTTACTGAACTCTCTGTCCAGAATCCTGGTCAGAATAGAAAGCATAAAGAGTTTCTTGTTTTATTGTCCCTGGTGACCAGCACCTGCTGTGCTGCTTTTCTACTGCTGGCCTTCAACTGATGTATCTGGCAGCAGCGAGGGGAAGGTTCATAGTCCAATGGATTAATCACACTTTGATTGACTTGGTGTTGTTTGATGTGTTGTAGATATGCCCAGTCTGTGTCTCCTGTCTCTTTATCTTTCCTGTGCAGTTATGTTGACAGCTTTGCAACTTCCCTCCTGAGCTGGCTTTACAGCACAAGGAGTTTCTCAGTAGGAATTTTTGCCTTTGTTTCCTGGATTCTCTCTGCCATCCATGCAAAAATCCATCCCCTTTATGTAAGGAAAGGGGTCATGAATGCAATAACCCATTTATAAAGGAAAGTAGGTAACTTGCTTTTAAGTAAAGAAATACTCAAATCAAAAACCCTGGTCCCAAAACTTTAGGAGTGCAAAAATCTATACTGCTGCTTTGAAAAATCTGAATTAATCCTCATTGCAGATGCCAAAGACACCTCTCTTGTGCACATTGGTGTGTCTAAACACTGACATGTGCCACAAGAGTGGAAATGGCTTCCTACTACCAGAGTCACACGATGGAGAAATTCTCACTCTAAGCTGCCAGTCAGAGTCTGTGTTCTCCACTAGTGTTTTATATCATGTGTGGCCCTGTCAACATGATATAAGAAGAGGGAAGAGGTTGGGGTATGTGGTAGGAGCTTTTGGCACATCTGATAAGGACAACAATCTTTAGAAAGATCTTTAGAACATAGACAAAAAGTAAGAGAAAGAAGAATGACTGTAGCAACTCTCGGAATCAAAACATATGATGGCTCCAGGGTTAAATAAGATGCAGTGCACTTGGATCTTAATTCCCAGGACTTGAAGGACTGTAAGAAGTTCCCTTTAGTCATGGTATATTCTGTTCTTTCACTTAGTTTTAAGTGCAGCTCTGTTTATCCTTCCATTTAGTTTTTCAGGCTTTCCAGAAGAATGGCAGGATTTCCCACAAGGTGTGCTGTGACACATGAGCATCTACAGCCTTGTGCATCTAGGTAAAAGTCCAGTAAGGAAAAAAAAATACTTGATGCAGAGGGAAATTCTAAACTTCAAAAATTATCCCACTGAAACATTAAAACATCTTTCAAAACTTTTCTTCCCATTCCCTGTTGAAATATAATTGAAAAGAACTTCCATAGTCTGAATCGTGACTCTGTGTGTGTATGACTAACTGAGATTTCATCCTACATGGAGTTCTTGACTCATTGAGACCATTTCTGATGCTCTTGAGGTAAATTTCACTACCAAGACAGTGGAACTACATAGAATCATGGAAAATAAATTAGAAAATCAATGACCTCAGGAGGTCACCTAGCACATCCCTACCCCTAAGTTTGATTAGACACATCTCAATCTTTCTTGACAGATATTTGTTTAACTTGCTCTTAAAAACCTCCAATGCTTCCAAACTCACAGCAATCTATTCCAGTCTTTAACTGTCTTTACTATTGGGTGCTTTTCCTTCATGTCTAATATAAAATAATTATCTCTAATTTCTCACATCTTTGGAGTCACAAAAGATATGCTTTCAGATGGAGAGATCACACTTTTCAACTGAGCAAGTATCATTCTTCAACCAGGCTGTATGGGCAGCAGGACTGTCCGTTGAATCGAGACATTCCTGTGTTTGTCATTGTATGTTTACACAGTTTTATTTACCATATAAAAATCCACTTTCATTTTTCTACCTCTTTCTTTGTATTTTCTCACTCATCATGTCTGTATGTTAATTTCTCTCCATCTCTCTTGGTTTTGCCTGTGTTTGTAACGCTTCCTTTCTCACCTCCCAACACAGCAGGTAAAAGTCCAATTTAAGCAGCTGCAGTTCCATCAGTTGATGTTGCTAGTAGCTGAACTGACATATTTGATGTCAAGGATAGCTCTCCATTTTGTCCTACTGGCCCTTCTCTGAACTATCGATGTAAATATGTGGCAAAAACGTCCCTCATGCAGCCTGTTACTCTCAAATGAAAACATGACATGTCCATAAAATATGATCTATGTGTAATCATCATACACATGCCTTCAGACAGGAGAGAGAAGTGACTTGCTAATTAAGTTTTACAATCCAGTGGTTGTGAGAAAGATAAAAACATGTCCCCGGTCAATCCATTACAAAGAGAACAGAACATCTGACCTTTTCATCCTGCCTTCCGTTTGCACTTGCTAGATCCATAACCTTTTCCAGCTGGAATGGAAAGTTCAATTAAGTTTTGTTGGCTCAGAAAACTGCCCATGTCCTGGAGAGTAGATTAGGCACTCAGGGGCTGCAATTATCCATCTGGTGCCACTTCAGCTATAATATCTATATATTTATATACATACTGCCATCGCTTGCAAGATAAACATCGTGATGAATTGCTCAGAGGAGGGTCACAAGCCTTACTAGTGACTCTTCTGATCCCCAGCATCCAAACCACCAGGCTCCTTGTAGGATAAATCCAATGTCAACGAAGCTCCTGCCACTCATAGCCTCAGAGGGAAAGTATCAAAGCAGAAAGGATTTGTCACATGCCACACAACCTTCCAAGTTTCCATCCATGTTAATCCACTGGTTTAAGGATCTGCCCCACAATCCAGGGGAGGCACACAGAACCTTTAGAAATAATCTAATTTCTGTTAAGAAAGAAATTTTATAAATATAGACACAAGTATATATTATGTAGTTAACACTTCTGAGGACAAAGTGTTTGGCCTTGGCAAAGTAATTCATGCAATTACATCAAAGATGAGGCACTGACAGCAACCAAGGCATCAATCATCCGGCTGATCAATAATGCCTGCAGTATATGCAGTCCAACCTAATCAGACTCACATAGCCTCGGGACGAGAGAACATCTGAGATCCTCACCACACACAGAGAAACTGTAGCTTCAAGGGCTCATCTTAAAGTTTACTCAGCAGAATTTTCCCTTTGGGGCTGTTTCTACCCTGTTAGCAGATTTCTAACTCTCTCTAAAAGGAGAAGAAACGCATCTCAGATCATCACATCTAAGATTTAACAGAGTCCTTAAGAAAGGATGGAATGTTCACATTTGTTCCTAGTAAACCACGAGGCCAGTGGGCATTGCAACTCTTAACACAAGGTTCTTCCCACCAAAATGTTACAGAATGTCAGCATAAATTTTGGCTTATTCACTGGACACTAAGCAAGCCAGCAAGCAAGCATGCATTTGTATTACAGCAGACAGTCTACTGTGGTGTAAGTTAGTAGTTTTAGTCAGTATCATGAAAACATAGGTTGTCCTGCTCAAAAAGAGAGAGGTAGAGTCACCTTATCATCTTATCAATAAAGAAGGAATGCTGGACTTCGTGCTTCAGAAGGTGACAGATTTGGGAGATGTCATTTCTGAGCTCCATCAGGAGTCTCCTCCAAGTGTTGGTGAGCACAGCTTTTTCTCAAGTGCTCACCATAGTCATCAAGTCCTGTAGGCACAGAAGACAGACACACCTGCCTCCATTCACAGTTGTATTCAACACAGGAACACTCATCACATATCCTTGACAGTAACTTGTTAATGACCTCTGTTAGCATCAGAGCACTATTTTGCCTAGGCAGTTTGTCTGCTCTGATGACCAGCTCCCTACAGCTAGAGCAAAATCTGCTTCTCTCAGCAGAAAAAAATCTCAGGGACATAGGAATTCTGTCACTGATTTCCCCCCTCTCCCTACTTGCTGATTTGCAGCTTTTCCTGGGGAAATAAAGACGTTGAGAGATCTTCAGGTCACAGATTCACTGCAACTACTCTGAGAGCTGAGTGAATCTTTTTCAGTCTACTCCAAAAGTATCTTCTTCCATCCTGTAGCACTCTGATGACCACCTCCACCTTGATTCTAGCATCCCCCAATGTCTTCTTTTTTATTCCTTACTCTTCCTACAACACATGAAAAAGCTCACAAACACAATCCTGAAATAATACTGTCCAGCAGCAAGAAACTGGCTACATTGTGGGCCAATATGTGTGTAGGCATGGCTGTTTCAGTCTCCTAGAGCAGGAGTCTGAGTTTGTCTACCAATTGCCTACAGCCTGCTTGGTGGCATGGCTACCACCCAGGCATGCCCTTCTTTCCCAAGGGGTTGGGAATAATCCCACTATGACACAGCCCAGTCTCGCTCTGCTTCAGCACCAGAGTGAGCTGAGTCTGCAGTTTGGAAATCTCCCGCCTTTCCCCTGATGGTTTCTGTGCTGTGCCTCATGAGCTGCTCAGCTCTCTTCATCTGGGAGACAGGAATCTGGCAGGAAAGTGTAAACAGCCAGTTTAATTGGGTGTTCAGAACAAAAGAAGCAGTGACAGTGCTGTCATTTTCGAGCTAGCTTACAAACAGGCAGTTTGAAAATAATTTCCTCCCATCTGCACAGAGTTAAATGTCCCAACACTTGTGAGTGAGTGTCTCTATGAACGTGGGAGAAGCAAATAAACAAAAAGGTGCCCTTTCAGAGCATGAGAGTGTTTCCATCCTGGCTTATATCCTGTCCTGTGTCATTATTTATCATCTGTCTTGAGGCTCTGTAAGATTGGGACTACCCTTCTTTTTTTCTCCTCATTCACCTGTGATCGTGATATCTCTGCAGAGATGGTGCATGATTGTGATATCTCTGCTTTTCATCACCATCCTCATAGTGACTTTTGTGCCTGGGCAGTCAATAGCAGGTGCCGAAATGTCCAGATGTGATGACAACAGACAGATCTGCAGACACATCACATCAGGCCTGTGAATGGAGACACCTTTGCAGCTGCCTCTCATTGTACAGTCCCCTAGGATTATCAATCCCCAGGGAAGAAGGCAATTATTATATCTGCTTCTGTTGGTCTGTACTTCAACTCTGTGTTTCTGAAAGGGAAGAAAAAAACCCCAACAAACTTACTGGAAACTGTGCAGAGATGTCCTGCCTGCACCTATAAACACAGATGTGGATTTATTTGTGTTGCTTAGAAACCTGCATCTGTGGCCTGTCTGATCCCTTCATGTTTATTTAAAATCACATCTAATAGAAAAAGACACAGCCATAAGGCTTGAGAGTGAAAGTTTACCAGGGTCACTGGCTCTGCCACCTCAACTATTTCTCTGCTCTGTCCTCCCAAACCAAATAAACCATTTCCATACAAAGTGGATTCTGGTTACAGAAACACAGGATTTCAGCTGGAGTATCTTCCACCCAGGGTTTGTCCCCTCAAACAAACAATTTTGTGTATGTTGGGACAGTAGTATTTCTTCAGGCTGACAGGCATCTTAGTTTCTCTAGAAGTGTCCCCTTTCCCCCTCCCTACTTGAAAGTTGAGCCCAGAGGGAAGGAATAAGTGGAAATAAAATGTTACTGGCATGTTCCAAGTGGCCACATGAGCACACGTGTCCCTTTGCTGCTGCTGGAAGTTTGTTGGATACACAGACCTTGCCATCACTCTATAGGCTGTGATACAACAGGTGACACAGGTATTTGTAGAATAAACTTGTGCTTAATTTTCACTTGTTCCATTGTTCCTACTTAGTGGGTCTTGTTTACTTGCAAAGAAACTGGGGAGATCATCCTATTCAATATATCTTAGCCTAGAGAGTTTTTACATGTGGTTTGGGGATTTGGTCCCTTCTCAGAGTAAAGCTATAAGAAGCTAATTCCTAAAGAAATACTCCCTTAGAAATGGATCTGGGCTTCCAGTCCATGCTGATAACAAGGCAAAGGAGCACTGAAGTCTAGGTCCAGACATGATTTCCACCCCAGTTTGACAGTGCCTTAATTTACATTTAAGTATAGTACCAAATCCCTTGCTGTTCCCTTTTCTTTTGTTGAAATAAAAATTATCTAGAACCAAAACTTGAAATCTAACAAATTCTGAATGGAATGGCTTTGTACATTTCAAACATGAGACAACTATGATTTACTGCTCTGCTTCTTTGAATAACCAAGGCCATAGATTTCTTCCACTTACTGGTTTCTGCAAGAACCTCTATTAAGTTATGGTTAAAGCAGAGACATGTAGTCTTTAACACCAGTCTCAGGATGAGCAATCTAACCACATTCCCTGAAAAGGATTTTCCAGTGATTCATCACTAGCACTAGAAACCAGGTGACACCTTAATTCAGGTTTGAACTTCTCTAGCTTTGCTTCTGATTGAAGTTAGAATTTCTATAGGAAGGCAGACATTAAGTAAAGGAAATAGTGTGTTGTCTCTCTATCTTTTTTTTGCATATCTCATTTCCCATCACAGGATGATAATGCAACAGCTGAAATGCTGAAATGAAAAGCTTTTTTGAGGATCTATTTAGCACAACCATAAGCAGAACCTTACAAGAAATTCATGAGCCTGAATCTGCTGTCACCTGCCTGAATTGGAGATTCACAGCATCCCATTTGAGAGGAAACAAACTTTCAATGTGCTAGAACCACACCTCTGATATTTTTTAAGTTCACTGCCTATAAATAAGGCTTTTTAAACTGAAAGTCTCAGCACAAAGCACAGCCACGGGGGCTTAGAGTGCTGTCTAATTTTTCAGCTTCCTGCACTGGGACTTGATTGTTTTCCATGGCCTTTTGTGCTCTTAGTTTATGAAAAATCAATACTTTAATATAGAAAACGAATCCCCCAGCTATCTATTTAGAGAACTATTACCTCCAGCTCGGTCATTCCTGCTATTCTGTTCACTACACTCCAAGAAAGTGGCACAGTAGGATTGGATCCCCTTTCTTGGGCAGCATAAGGTGCAAGATGTGCATGGAGAGGCATCACATCAGCTTCATCAAGGAGTTTGGTCCCTTTTCTGAGCTTCAGCAACACGTGTTCTGAACAACCAAAAGGGTGGAATTTGGACAGCAACTGCCACTAAATGCAAAGTGTCTAACTGTGAATTTTCAGATGTAACAACCTTTTCCTTCCCTTATGAGATTGTAAGGCAAAGAACTATTACAAGGGGAGAAACACTTCACTCTACTTTTTTTCCCAGTTCAAAACAATTTAAAAACCAACCCAAAACACAAAAAGAGACAGCTTGCAGAAAATAAGTCTGTCAGTATTTATTTTGATGTTCACAGGAGAAAAACCAGGTTTGAGATGTCATTCACTTCCACTAAAAGTCAAAATTCAAAAGGAAAGAGTTTGAAAATAACATATTCCAACTGCTTCACTTCAGCTCTGGTTTGGGTTTGTTATCCTTGGACAGCTTGGCTTGGGGTGAAAATTATAACATATGTAGTTTAGCGTACAGTGGTTCAGCACAGCTGGTTCTTGGATGGGCTTTGAAGGAACAGACAAGCCTCCTCATATGGTTGTGGATGAGCAGGGGTTAGCAGGCACCATTGAGTGATTTTTTCACTTGATTTTTCATTGAATAGCCACTTCGTGCTCTGAGCCCACCTGTCCCCAGCACAGAGGATAGGGACAGCCACTGCCACCAGAACTGCATCTACTCTGGAAGAGGAGGGGAGGCAAGCAAGGAATGGCTATGGCAGGTCTGTGGCTGAGCCCTCCCTGGGCAGCACTCCCACAACAGCACTGAAACAGGCACCAGATATGGCTCTACATTTTTACTCTCACTACACCTCTGAAAGGAAGAGCTGCTGTGACAAAGCCTGTCGCTGGGAGCCATCGGGTCCACATCCCTCCTGCTGAGGGCATGAGGACTTCACGCTGGGTTCAGCAGGAGCCCTCCTTCAGTGCTGTGTTGGAGTAAATCAATTAGATTTCCCCTATGCCCTCCAATGATTGCTCATCACTAAAACAAATCTTTTGTTTCCTCCAACCCTTCCCATACTTTTTCTTTTCAAACAACAGGCTCACTTGGTGCTGAGAGATGTTGCCTGTTCTTTGCTTCTTGTCTGTTTCCCATGGCAAAGGGGGAGGCAGAAAAACATGAGGACCATCTATTTGAAAAAGCAGAAATGTCATGCTGCCTCTCTCCATCTCTCAGGCTTCAAACCCACTGGTTCTTCACCCTCTCCTCCCACCCCATCATTCCCAGCAAGATCCCTAAAACAAAACCAAAAGAGTTGGGAATAAGTGTTCTCTGCAGGTAGGTAAGCAGCTCCTGTGAGCAGGGAGTTATTTTTGGCTAGGTAGGAAGTGCCACGTGATAAAATCTTCACAAAATGCCAAGCAGTCAAAGCCAGAGCTGCGAGCTCCTAACCTCTTGCACTGAGATAAAAATAAACCTTAATAAAAGGGCTGAGGAGGCTTAATGGGAAGTGGAAATGCAAAAAGATTTAAAAAAAAGGGAAAAAAAAAAGAGAAAACTCTGTTTGAATGAGTCTCAGCAGATCTGAGGAGACACAATGGCATGGCTCTGCATCTGTGACTGTCTCTCTTTTCATTGCAGGTCCTTGGTCTTCCAGGCCAGGGCTGTGGCTGACTATCCACACTTACATGGTAACTGCCTATGACATCCCATCAGCTGCCAGACTGATCAGCCATGCCTGGGTTACAGGGGGGAGAAAGAGGCTGTGCCATGGCCTAGGGATGTCCTGAGCTCCCCCTGCCCAGTGAAGGAAGCAGAGGAGAGCTGTAGGGGGAAAAAGTGAGATGAAAACATTTTTATCCCAAGTTAAGTCTTGTCCTGGATGTACAAACATTACCAGTGATAGTAGCAGAGTATCTGTTAGTTCTAGTAGAAGGGTATACATACACTTCCCCAGAGGAAAATGAGATCCAGAAGTTGGTGAGCACAAGATCCTGAGGGGAAACGAGTTCATGGCTTTGCTCAGGGCTGGCCCAAGAGCAGTAAGAGGAGGAAAACACAAGGTGGCAGGTTTGAAGGTCACAAGAGATTTATCCTGCTTTTGTATCTGCAGACAACATTTTTCACATGAAGCTGAGAGAGGAAGGATAAAAAATCCAATGAGAAATATTAATTAAAAATCCCCGAGCAGAAGCAGAGCAGGGAGCACAGGCAGTCTGACAGTTTCAATTTTCACTTAGTGCTTCTCAGGACTGATAACCTTCTCCTTCTGCTGACATGCATCCTTTCCCTGCCATAAATCCCAAACCCCAGCAGCTGCTGCTCACCTTTCTACCCTTATCCCAGCCCCAGCAAGTCTTTTTGAGGCTTCCCAGGGCTGTGGGAAGGCTGAGTGTTTAACAAGGATGGGATGTTGACAGTGTGAGCCCATGCTGGAGGGAACACTTGAAGCTGGAGGAGACAGTGGTGTGAGACAGGTAGAGGCAAAAAAAAAAACCCCAGTATCATCAGAGGAATCATAATCATCATGCCTCTTCTTTTGGGTTAGACATCTGTTTGAACAGGGGGTCGGATTAGGGAATTACCAGAGGTCCCTTCCCACCTCAGCTATTGTCCTGTAACCACTGGGATACTTCTGAGGAAAGAAAACATGGGTAAGATACTGAGTTGCAGACGACCATGAGATCAATGAGTCTCTGCAAGATAAATAAACAAATACAATAAATGGGCCATAGTGATGGAATGGAAAATAGAGATTTGGTGTAGAGACTGCTGGACACAGGCATCTTTCCTGTTTCTATCTGCATCTTTAGCTTCAGGGCTGATGGATGCTGACCAGTACCACTGCACAAGGAACCTTAAAGTGTTAATCTCTCATGTTAAGGAGTGTTGACAATGCTATTGTTGGAGCAGGAGAGGCACACCAAAACAGCAAGAAGTAAAGAGTGAAAAAGCCAATACCAAACCTCAGGAACTATAACCTCATCCTGAGCTCAAGTGTCAAATGTTCAAAGCCTGGCATTGCCCCCTCCTTTGCCTAACAATGCCTCCCAGTTTATTAACATTCAGAGTTAAATCTGTGAGAGTGCAGGAAAAGTCAAGGATCACAGAGGGAGTGAACTCAGAATTAGAGATGGACCTGAACCAAACCCCTGGGTCAGACCAGAACTTCACTAAAGGACAAGCGGAGGGGGGAGAATTTCCAGCTCAGCCCAATCTATAATTCATTATGTATCTTTGGTATTTCTAAGAAGGCTACAGCTGTGATATTTAAATGCCAAACCTTTGTGCATTTTTAGACTCATACTTTTGTTGTTGTTTCTGAGGTTCTGAAATAGTTTTTGCTCCTCCCTGCTTCCTGATGAAACTAGAGAGTGAGACAGTGCTAGCAGCATCCTATATAGGCTTGATTCTTGCTCTTATGGTATCAAGGACATTTTGAACTAGTGAGTCTTGAGCTCAGAGCCATCTGATTGTAGGTTCACTCTTAATTTCAAGGTGACCCTTTACCAGGCAGAGAAAAATTGCAATATGCCCATTCCCCACACCAAACACATCCCTTAACAGACCAAACTCAGTGATTTCCATTTCTTATGATTTTTGCCACATTTTTTCCATGTGGATGAAGAGCACAAAGAGGCATGAACTCATGCTACCAACTGAGTAGATAAGGAGATTTCAGGAATAAACTGCATGAAAGAGTTGTAAGAGTGAAAAGCAAAAGCAGAGCTGGAGAAGGTGGTGATGAAGGGAAAGCTACATGACAAGTGTTTCAAGCATATGGGCATCAAGAGGCCATCAAAGGCGTTAGATCCCCAGGAAATAGCAGAGACAAGGCAATTGTGAGAGTGATGCTGCAGAGGTACCAAATTATCTGTGTGATTCAGGATGTGTTTCCTCCAGCACAGAGCCAGGATCTGGCTGTGCACAGAGCCAGCAAAGCTGCTCAGTGCTGCCACAGTGAGAAATGTCACTAAGATGTATATGGAGGAGAAAGGAAAGTCTTATTTAAAGCAATGCAACAACTTCAAGGGACTGGTCTGAATTTCCAGACTTCCCATTTGATTTGGGGCGTCTTGCCCACAGTTGGGCTGAGACTCCTCAGCTGCCTCAAGGGGACATGGACAGGGGTGTTGCATCCTCTGTCCCAACCAAGAGGTCTTGCCCCTCTTTTGTGTCAGCACTGACTTCTGCCTAGGAAAGATCTTGTAATTTCTCTCTTCATGAACACCCTCACAAACAGAAACAACCATGAGACCACACATGAAGTCCTCAGGTCCCATCTCTAAACTAAAAGCATTTGTTTTTTACTGTTTCTTATCCATTGTCAGGTTTTTCAAAGAAATTTGTGAGCATTCAGGGGGCTGACAATTCTTACATACAAAAATCTGCATAGATGCAACAATTAGTTGAAATTCTTCTCATAAAAGCAAGAGCAACATATTCATTGACATTTAACCTCCTACTTCCTCTGCAATCAAAGTCTTCTAAATAGAAATTGTATCAAATTTGATTTCATTTTGTCAGTTACATCTTTTTTTGGGGGGAAAAAAAAAGTAATGGAAGCAGAATGAAAAATTCTGAATTAAAACAGACTATGACAAAGCCAAATGCACCTGCAGAGGAGAAGAAAAACCTTCTAAACCTGATCCTGTGGAGCACTAGAATTAAGATGTCAAAGGAAGGAACACAAGGAAAGGAGTGGAGGAGGGAAAGAATCGTATCAAGAGAAATACTGATGGGGTTAAAACATAGTGATAATGTCCTTCATAATGCCCTGAGCCACAGTCATGCTATAACCTAATTAGCATCAGCCACAGCTGATGGAGGGCTAGGGGCAGCTACAAAGCCTGTGTGCTGTGGGAGGTGAGGTGAGTGATTCAGTAATTGATGCTTTTCCTTCAGACATAGCATTAAGCAAACAGTTGCAGCAGGGTATGGGGTAGAGACAGGCTGAATCAGAAAAGGACTGGCCTTTCAGAGGAAAAGGTATGGTAAAATGCTGCATTCAGACTGGGGGTATCCTGTTCACCTGAAGAGGGATTGCAGTTGTATTAGGCAGGGCTGCTCTGTCAAACCTTTATAATCCCCTTTGCATTAGTACAAAAGCAGCTTGTGAAAACAAATGCAACATCCTTTGCTTTTCATATTTTTATTCATACACCTGACACAAACCTTACCCCCTGGCACAAGCTGGCTCAGTATGTTTGTGGCCAGACCACAGCATCAGGATTCCTTAGCTTTTGAACAAGAAGCCATAATTTTGGGACCATCCTGGGGTCCAGTCCTTGATGGGAACAACCCCAGGGTGATATCTCCAGGGAACTGGCCTCCAGAAGCAGACTGGTAAAAACGAACCTTTCCCATGAACACATTAGATAGTTGTTGTTGAGTTTTGGGGTTTTTCCTCTGCTGTTGTTCCTTTCTCTCTTTTTTTTTCTCCTCTCCCTTAAAGGGAGAATAAATTAAGAGTTTATCTGTAATTTTCTCAGCAGGACAACTGCATTGAAGTGCCAGGCAGGATCCCCTATTGTATAAATCAATGCGTTTTATCACAAGCTTGGGCCTTCTGGTAATAAACTAAACAAGAGCTGCTGCTTTCTTCATGGATGTAATCAGCAAACAGGTGAGCACAAGAGCTTTCCTCATACTAATGGTAGGGAGTGGGGAGGCAGTTAATTTGACCTGGAGTGTGGGTTTAGTCTCTCCTGCAGTGGAGCTGTTTCTGTAGTTATCTCTCCAAGTCCAGCCTCTGTGGCTTTCTGCCTTATTTCTAGTCTTGACATGCTTTGGAAACCATTACCATATTTATAAAGCTACCTGGACTCACTGAGCATGCATGAAAGTGGTAGAAAGACCTATCTGTTTTACCAGCTGTGCAGTCAGCATCTGTAATTTAGAAAAGGAGGAGAAAGAGGGGAAAAAAAGAGAAGTTATTCTGCATTTGCTGTGTAAGAAAAGTATATATGGTCCTTCAAAGTTAGCATCCATTAGCACTAGAAAGCAGTACTACTCATCTTGGCAGACAAATCTGCCCTTGATGGCAAGTAGCAGGTTAACAAATGCCCTTACATAGATTTACCACAGTACTAGGGCAAATTTCCACGAGTGTGACTGTTTTCTTGCATTATAGGACAGATAGGGAAGAACATGGGCTGCAGATAAGGACATTTAGGAGCCAGAGAGTAGGAGGAGCCTGCTGCAGGTTCTGATTTCAGGCTCAGGCATGGATTTAACATGCAGTTTTAGCCAAGCAAGAGGACTGTGATGATTGTAACACAATAAATCTTCTTTACCAGATAACAAGCAATGGTAAAAGGCTTTAAATCCTTGGATAGGAAATGGCTGCAATCTAAAAATCGCGATCAGAGCTATTCTAAATAAAAGGATCCTGGTATGTTATCTTTATTATCTCTGTTATCACTCATCTAATCCCTTAGTGATCTAGTAATGCTGTAGACAAAGAATGAAAAACAGTCTTGAACAATATTGTAAGAATGAATACAAAGTATTGTTACTGCAAAGAGTCTATTGCTTGGTATGAGGCACTGAGGACTTAACCATTCTACAGCAAGGACATTTGGGGAGAGAAACTTTTTGGGGAAGCCTGCAGAGGATTCCCATTCCTTCTGAGTTCACACGCTCAGGTTTTAACTGGAGCATCTCTTTGAGTTGCTGGGAACATGCTGTTTCATCTCCTTCTTTGAAAGGAAGATGACAGAGTGATTATAATGCTGTCCTTCACACGTTAGGTGGAAGAAGCAGCTAGACAAGCCACAGGGATGGTTTCCTATGCAGAGAATAGGTCATGTTTGCTAAGCATTTAGTAGGCCTAAAAAAAACTACTGTAAAGGTTAGGAAAAAAAGAAGTCTTTGGGCTTCTTGGACTTGTCTTTCTGTAGTAGCACAGACATGAAGAAGATAACACCGAGAGACAATTGAGTTTGCTTGCTCCAGTAAGAGTGAAGCAGCAACAACTTACACCCCATAGAAGAGAAAAGAAGAAAAATATTGATCCAGAGTTCCCACATCTATGATCTACATCCTTGTGCTTCCCCTAAAGGAAATTTATTGCTCCTCATCAACAATAAATCAGAAGACTGACTTTCCTGCTCCATCTCAGACAGATACACTGTTGTACAGCATGAGAGAAACTCTCTAAAGTGGAGGATATAAGGGTTTCACACACAGGCAACTGTGTTCAGAGCTTGGAGAAGAAAGACAGATCAGCTGCCAATATGATATAAAAGTGTAGGCTTTTAATGATATTTAATTCATTTAATAGCTGTATTTCTTTAGTATGTTACTATATAAATAGATATTTATACTAATATTTATACATGTATTTATAAATATGTCTTTGTAAATATACATTTATTAAATACAACTAAATATATACATATTTATAAGGTAATATTTAGTGCATTTAATAAACATACACAACTTGCTGTCATGCTGGAGGATAAAACAAGGTGAAGAAAATTGGAAGCAAACCTAAGCAAAAAATAACCTTAGATTGACACTTTCTCCCTGGTGGATCCCAAAGCTCTGTTTTACTCTAATTTACACACCAGTGAGAGATTTGATTCTGATGTGCAGCAATCTCTGAGATGAGATACAGTAATTGTGTAACCAGAATAGCAACACAGCAGCTGAGTTCAGGCTGGGAAGTAAAAGGCTGCTTTTTCAATGAAACTTGGACAAACTTCTCGGTTTGGGTGAAATTATTCCTAGTTTATAGTGAGTAAAATCCTTAACCACAGTATCCAGCTGAGAGGATGTCTGTATTAAAGGTCCGTATACAGGGGAAACATAAGCTTTCTAGAGTTAGATAACAGCAGGTTGGAGGTCGATGAGGACTACAAAGCCCTGTAAAAACCAAGCAGAATAAATTTGCCCACTCTGAGCAGAGTATTGCTAGTTTAAAGCAAGCTTGGGTACTTTTACAGCAATACTGCTGTATAGCCACTGAATCCTGGAGGAGTTCAGAGAGACTGGCATTTGGCTTTGACCCCAGGGTTAATTCAGCTGTTCTTGCAAAATGAGAAATAGGAACCCAGGCCCTTATGTCCTTTGCTATTGAGTCAATTGAGTAACATGAAGGCAAAACTGGCGTGAACAAGAATTGGGATCTCTAATGAACAGGAACTGTGGAGCTTTCCAATACTTGCAGGAAATGTCAAGATGATGCCTGCTTAAAACAGACTGGCACAGAAGAAGAGTGTTTTGTCCTGCATTGCTACTCAGACTTGCTATGGAAACAGCTGGGATATTTACTGCAGTACTTCAACCCTGGGTTATTGGGATCCACAGGTATCTTAATTTCTCTTACATGCTTCCTCCCAAAGGAGTTTCTCTAAGATCCAATGCAGAGATGAGCCTGGGCCTGTTTTCTGAGTGATGTACAGAAGTCTCTTCTGGTATGATGTGGCACTGGCTATTTCACACCTCCTCCTCACCAACAGAAGGTTTCTTCCCTTCCATCACCTGTCGAGATGATTCACTGCAGCTGTAGATTAGTTCTCTCAAGCCCTTGTCCATGGCTTTGTCAAAGAGTTCAAAACTGCTCTCAACCTAAAGCAGTTGGATTAACACCAGGCTTGGACTTAATTTTGCCTAGGCAGTTCATCCTAGTCCTTCTCATCGCCATCTCTTCTAATCCTGTAGTTATTTTCATAGTCCTTAAGCTTTCCAGGTCCTTTTGTCATTCCCTTGGCACTGTATTGAGCAGCCTGTGGCTGCAGACACAGGGCTTGACATAAGAAGACAGACATGTAGTTTGCTCAGGTAGAAAACAACTCCAGAGGTACAACTTTTTTTTTCCTCCCCTTCTTCTTTTAAGAACCCAACTTTGGAGGAGTGCCAGCTGATTTTAGTACCCAAGGGACTCAACTATAATTGCCAAAGAGAGGGATGCAGCCAGCTTTGCTTTTACCTTTGCCACAGACAGGAAGCCATTCAGCCAGACGCCTTTTGAGCAAGAGATCAGGTCATCTCAGCACTGACTCAAAAGCAACCAACCCTCTCTCATCACTTAGATTTAAATCATAGCTCTTTTTCCCACTCCAAGGTCTCATTAATGCCCCTGGACTCTTGAGAGGAAAAGTAGAAACGTAGTATCCTTGCCAGCTTGGGATAATTATTTCTGTCATACTCAGCAGGAAAACAGAGCACTGCTTGGTTTAGTAACTGGATTAAAACAAACTGCAGCACAGGATTTGATCTCAAACCTCCTCCTTTTCAGCAATGTGATTTAACTGAAGTCCATCTTCTCTTTCAATACAAGAGGAACATCATGGTATCAACATCTGTCTTCAGCACTTGCTGCTCTGGGCCTACTTCACATTCTGGATGGATCTGTGAATGAACACTTTTCAAATGCTATAAATATTTTATGAATTTCTATCCACTTACTTTAATGGGGGATTGTAAAAGCATTTAACCATATTACACCCAATCTCTCAGACACTGCATTATTTCAGCAGAGCTATTTTATTAGAAGCAACTGGCACAGTTGCTGTGATATTGTTTAAATATATATCTATAATATATATGTATTTCCCAAGCCAGATGAAATCAGATAGCAGGGAAAGGGAAACGGCCATGGAAACTGTATCTCAGGTTTGTTCTGATGCACTTGAAAGGTTTCATTTGCTGTGTTTTGCATGACTGCGTGCAGGCTTTTTAAATGACTGTTTTTATAGACCAGGCTGGGACTTGAGTCTGGATGTCTGATGGTCTTTTTCCTTGCCTGACACACCAAATCTAGATACAAACATGCAGTATTGCCTAAAAACACAGCCAGGGAGAGTCCCTGCTGCTCAGTCCAAGACGATCCTCACTGAGGACACCTCAAAGTCCCTTGTCTGACTGGGACTGCTTTGAGAGATGTTTCCTGCTTTGCAGGAGGAGGGATAGTTTGTATCAGCCATGCTGAGTAAGGTTCTTGCAGATCTGCTTAAGGCTTCTGCCAAGAAACCCAAAAGTCCCTATTCTGACCCCATCTCTACTTCAGCAGGGAGTGAAACATTTGTGTCACAGCTCTAGGAGACCCAGCCCCAACCTACCAGGTAGCAGACAGGCCACCCTACATCAACCCAGCACTACCTCACACTCAGCAGAGGATGAAGGTGCCACTTTCTTCCTCTCCTCACACCACTCATTGTTTATTTCCAGCATTGCACATAGGTCTTTAAAAGCCCATTGAACTGCTTTTGACCATGTCTCTGTTGGATAAATGAATTTATGGTCTGCCATCCTGATTTATGAATGCCCATTCTGCTTTGAACAGGAGGGCTGGTGATTTTATACCTTCAGTCATGCGGGACAGTGAGCTGTTCTGATCAAAGCAGCACCGATTCTGTTGGCATGATTGATTCAAGCCTGAAGAATTACAGCAGGATCACACTTGCACACTACAGTCATCACAGGTCAGAGGCATCTTCTGCTTATCAAAGACACCAAGTCTGAAGCCTGATATACTGGAAGATTTTTACCCTTACTAATATCTTCCATTACTCCCAAAATCAAGTTGTTGTTCAGTCATATCTGAAGTGTCTAAAATCCATTGTTAAAATGATAATGTTGGTTTTACTGGTTGTGCCTCCTGGGTCTCAGCTGTTGAGACATGAGAACAAGCAACTCTGCAGTGCTACAGATATTCCAGTCCCAGTGTGCAGGTACTTAGTGCTAATGGACATCTCAGAGGGATAGCCCTGCAGGATTTGTGCATTCAAGGGGTCTAGTTACCTCACTGGTTCTTAGCATCAGTTATTGAAATATTGAACATGTCTGTTTGCAGATGGCAAGATGGATTTTGTATAGAATTCCATAGATAGTGGTTTAAATTATTTTAAAAAACCCCTTTCCTATCTAAGTTACAACTAAAGCATCATCGAGATTTCTATTTTTGTGGGACGGATAACATGCACCAAAAAGTTTTTCCTTCATGGAGTTGGGTTCTTTTCTTTGGATTTGGGGATTTTGGTGACAAATGCTACAGTTTTCAGCCAAACACTCTTCTCCTCCAATAGCCAATATCCAAACAAGATGGTTTTTTCCAAGTCTTCTCTACATTTGGACTCCTAATTAAAGTTAAAGAGGTACAAAATGTAAGACATTCAGAATTTCTCCTTCCATCTGTTCAGAATAGAAGGTCACAAACTACAGTAACTTCTGGACCTATTCATCAAACTCTTGGAAGTCACAACTCCCAGATTAAAAGAGCAGTGATTGATGATACCTTTTCCAGGGGTTACATTGGAAAAATGTGCTCCTTATAATGGAAAGAGAGAAGAAATTAGTTCTCCTATCTCTCCTGAGTATTAGTAAAAGTGGAAAACTGCAGATAAAGAGGCTAAATCCCAAAGTCCTTCCTCCAAAACCCTGCCCACTGAACTTAAAAGTTCTTATCAAAGAACTTCTTATGTAAAGTTCTCCCTTTACATTTTCTCTAGATGCCCCTTGCCTAAAAGAGAGTCATAATATACCCTTGAATAATAGTGGCTCATCCTGATTATTATAGCTAGATGAAAATAAGATGCTTTTAGCATAAATTTTAGTTAAACTCTTGTAAGATTTATTGGTCCTGGACCAATAAAAACTGTTATTCAAGTTTCACAGGCAACCTTTCTGACTTAGTTTCTGACTTTAGTTTCACATTTCCCTGTTGTGCTTTAGTCTCATGAAGTGGTCAGTCATTGCAGTGATAAAATTTGTGGAAAAGAAGGAAATATTTGGAATAGGAACCATTGGTACCACATACCCTTCAATGCACCTGTGCAAAGTCACTCTGCTGACATTCATCACTCTACCAAAGAGAGGAAAAGAAAGACAGGAGATATAAAAGAGTGGTCCAGATAAGATGTAGGCTCTCAAATGTAATAGAGAGATTTATAGCTGTGAAGGACTCCTCATTCCCAATCCCGGTGACAGGGTGGTTTTGACAATGCTGAGAGGAATGAGATCAAAAGACACTGATCTGTTAAAGGACTGGACCCACAAAGAAGAAGAGGACAAAGCTGTCAAGAGCATAAAGCCAGGGGCTGCAGCAAGTGTGTCATGGTGGTTTCCCAGGAGAACAGATGACACCGAGGCAAAATAAATGCAAAGGATAAGACATTGTGGGCACAGTTTTTATTTTAGCTATTTTTTTTCTCCAAACACAGGATATTTTCAGAACAAAATATGACTTTCATTGTCAAGAAAAGCTGCTTCTAAGTTATTGCTCACTGTTATTTGCCAGAAGCTCTGGAAGGTGAGGTGGAAGGGTACAAACTCTAGCTACCACCTACTCTGTTGATGTTTTTAAGAACATGGCTGGAAAGGATCCGATCAGAATCCACTGAAATATCCAAATGTTGAGGGGTCAGGTTGTGTGGCCCTTACCACAAGAAAATGAACACATGGATTGGTTCCTTGGAAAAGTTTGGACATAGGATTTGTATTCAGGGCTAAAGGGAAATCAAACAGGCTGTCCTATGTTTACAGAGATGTAATACTCCACACTCTGGAAATCTCTTTCTCTGCCTGCAGAAAACAAACCAAACTAAACAAAAAAACTCTGTTCCTATAATAAGCAAATACTGAATAATGAAAGACAGAGAAATAAAAAGCATGGCTCATCAAACAGTGTAATGACAGCTATCAGCATCTGCAGAGTGGAATCCATCCTCACAGCTACAGCCAGGTTCAAGTTGGTTCACAGGGACCTGGGGCAGAATCGCACCTCTCAGCAGTGCTGTTGTGTCATCCCTGTTTCAGATGCACCCACCACTTGCAGAAGAAAGCTCTGTGCATCCCATGTGCCTACGTGAAAGCCAAGACATGTGAAATATGAAAATGATCACAGCTTAGATGGGGAATGCCAAAGCTAGTCTGAGGAGTCCTGGGTGGCAGCCAACAAATAACTTACAACACATGAGATGAACAATTATCCAAAGACAAATCAGTGCCATGTAATTTCTGGTAAGGCATCAGGCTGTCATTTCTACACTGGATAAACACCACCTGCATTGCTTCTCCTGGATAACAATGTTTATTCTTTTTCTATCACTTTACTAGGAAATCTCAGGCATCTTCTTGGGCCTGCCTAATCATCATAGAATCATAAAATCATAGATTAATGAAGGCTAGTGAAAGGTTTTCATTTTTACCCCACTGCTCCCCTGCTGTCTCTTAGCTCCTCCAGTGTGGGTGTCCCCATGATGGACACATAACCTTGGGCATCAGCCCAGATTACAGTCTGAATCCTTTGTAATGTTTCTAAATAGATGTGACCTCCTTGCTGCCAAAACTTTTGTCCATCCTCTTGCTTTGTATCTCACCATAACTGCAGGGACTGCCCTTTCCTCTGGTATTAACAAATGCAACCTAGCCCTACTCACACATATTTCCAGCTTACAGATGCAGAGATCCCTTTCCCAAACCGTTGTTGTCGCTATGTCATCCCCCCATATCCTCCCCTCTGGCACACCCTTTCTCTATCACTTCATACATATGTTGCACATATTCGCTTTCATAGTCCATCTTCACCCATCCTCCCCTCGTATGTCATTCAGCTTGGAAAAGTTGGTTCTTATCTTCACTTGGTCCCTGGTGCCAGTCTTCCCTCACCCACTTCTTCCCTCTTCAAACAAGTTATCCTTGTGTTTATCTCATGCAGTTCCTCAGGCTCTCTTAAACATCTATAAGGCTATCTCACTGTACTCCTCAAAAACATTTCCTTAATCAAACTCATTGTTGTGATGTGTTCAAAACCGATGACAATTACTTTTCTGGCTCTGGTCTCTCTGTCTCAGACCTACATCATCTTATTTTCCTACATTCCTTTCTCTCGTGCATTTTGAGCTTTATACCTAGATGGAAAGCTCTTTGAAACTGTCTGATTTTCATTCTTTATATACAGCAACCAGCATATACAAGACCCAGTCCCAGCTTAAGATGAGTAGTGAGAAGAGGAAAATGCTAGAAACAGCAGGGGATGTGCTGGGGCAAGTGAGAGTAAACAGTAAGAAATTACCCTTGGATATTAGAATGCATGATCCCATATTCCTAAACACGACAATGTTTTTGCTTAGTTGTAGAACTAGTAACAGCATTTGCCACCTCTCCACAATAGCAGTGTCTTGGTTCAGGCAGGGAGAGAACATACAGGAGGAAAGTTGCTTTTTTGACTTGTGCTCAGGACTAATCAGTCATCAGGCTGATCCTCCTAAAGCTGCTTGTCAGTTTGGCAGTAACTGCAACATCTTGTCCCCATGCCTCCTAGCCCAGGCTGGTGCTGTATGCCTTTATAACGTAACCAGAAAGAGAGTTTGACCTGTGTAACTCCCCTCACTAACCCCTCCGACTGGGCAGAGGCTGATCTCAGAGTGTTATTTCTCATTCGAGACAGCAAACGTTTCAGCTTGTGACAGCCTCTTGTCACTCCAGCCACCTGGTGTCTTGCATCTGAAATGCTAACCAAGCCGAGGAGTCGGGCTCTGCTTCCTCTGCTGACTGTTCTGCCCTGAAATAACAGGTCTGGGATGGCAGGGAAGGGTAGGGAAAATAATAACCCATCTCCTCTGTCATTTGACGGAACTCCCACTGTTCGCATGTCCATTGGCTTCCCAGCAGGCAATCACAAGGCATGTAAGGCCTTTGGTCCACACTCTCACTGTAAACTTAATCCATGTAGAGCATTTCCTGAACTCCCAGAGTCTGAAGTCTTTTAGACAGCTCCCTGTGAGGATGCAGGGAAAAAATGCAACAAGTATAGCTGAGGTGAACGTCAGACTTACTGAAAGCTCTGTTCTGGAAACAAGAGCAGCTGCTACAGAAATGTGAGTGTGGATCTGACTCTGCTTCCTTGCTTAGATCAGCATTCTGAGAGCATGTGGTGGGTTGAGCCTGGCTGGGTGCCAGGTGCACACCAAAGCTGCTCTATCACTCCCCATCCTCAGTTGGACAAGGGTGATAAAATATAACAAAGGGCTCATGTGTCAAGAAAAGGAAAGGGAGAGATAACTCACCAATTACCATCACAGGCAAAACAGACTAGACTCGGGGAAATTATCACCAACTAAATCAGAGTAGGATAATGAGAAACAAAACCAAATCTTAAAAACATCTTCCCCCATCCCTCCCTCTTCCCAGGCTTTACTCGTGATTTCTCCACCTCCTCCCTGCCAGCAGCATAGGGTGACATGGAATGGGGGTTGCAGAGCATCACACAATCTCTGCCCCTTCCTCCTCCTCAGAGGGAGGACTCCTCATACTCTTTCCCTGCTCCAGCATGGGATCTCTCCCAAAGGAGACAGTCCTTCATGAGTGTTTCCAATGTGAAGTCCTTCCCATGGGCTACAATCCTTCAGGAACAGACTGCTCCAGCATGGGCCCCCATGGGGTCACAAGTCCTGACAGCACAACTGCTTCAGTGTGGGGTCCTCTCTCCATGGATTCTAAGGTCCTGCCAGAAGCCTGCTCTAGTGTGGGCTTCCCACAGGGTCACAACCTCCCTTGGGTATCCTCCCTTGGGTATCCCCTGCTCTGGTGTGGGTTCCTCTGGGCTGCAGGTGGGTCTCTGCTCCATAGCTGCAGGGGCAGGGCCTCACCATGAGCTGCACCACATGTCACAGGGGCACCTATGGTATGGACCTGGAGCACCTCCTCGCACTCCTTCACTGACCTTGATGTCTGCAGAGTTACTGCTCTCACATATTCTCACTGCTTTCTCCTGCTGCAGTTGCTGTTGCCCAGCAACTTTTTCACCTTCTTAAAGCTGTTACCCAAGAGGTACTACCACCATCACTGACGGGCTCAGCCTTGGCCAGGGCTGGCTGTCTTGAAGCCATCTGGCATTGGCCTCATTTGGCTTAGGGGAAGCTTCTAGCAGCTTTTCACAGAAGCCACCCCTGTTGCCCCCCTGCTACCAAAACCTTGCTATGCAAACCCAATACAGGGCATAAATAAACCATGAAGCAAGAACTTTAAACACACAGCAATATGCATTTGAGCAATGCCCGGCTAACCTTTGAAATGATATCATTTCCCTGTACCACATTTTCCATTTGTGCTAAAGTCATGTTAAGGGTGAGTTAATGCCACTGAGCGGCACAAAGGTGACTTCAAAATGAAAGCAGCCACCTGCAAAATCAAAATTACTGTGTTTTGTAGTGAAACAACATTAAAATGGATTTTGCAGGAGGATCTGGGAGCAGTTGTTCATCACTGCTTTGTATTTCTGTTCTTGCCTGTGATTTGCATTCCTCAGCTGGACTTCAATTCCCATCACACACTTTGTTCCTCCCTTGGGTCAGACGACTGTCACATTAACATCTCCTGATTCAAGATGAAACTACCTTTTGAAAGGCTGGAGTTTCCTAAGGGATGGGAATTCTTATTTGAAACAAACCCTTATTATTTAGTCTACACTTGTACTTTCAAAAGGAGTTGGCATAGAGACTGACTTTATGCACTGATAGCCAGAGAATATGAAGATTTCTGGTGCATAGCTTTTATTCTGGAGGTAGATAAATACATACTTTTTACCCAGTGTATAAATAAGATATTAACATCACTCCAGGAAATCACTGGGCTTACAGCAATTATGAGCAAACAGCAGAAAATAGTGAAGTACCTCTTGTCTCTAGAAAACAAAGTTTGGGATATCTTTGCATGTCACCAAACCAAATCAGTAGACTGTAAAATAGACATACAGCCTTCTCATGAATTTTTGCCCTGGAGTTCTAAAGGAGCACTTCCCTCAAACCTACCTGGTGTGTTTGTTAGCTTCTGTAACTAGATTCTGAATATATGTTTCCTTTTTATTTGTTTGCAGCTGTAATCCCCAACAGCATCTAAATTGGATCCCAAGGGTCCAAAATATTGTCTGTTTCTAGAAGTATGTCAAGTCTGGACAACCCTAGAAGATATACAGGTGGACACCACATACATAGTCTCTGAAGTAGTTTTTGGAAACATTTTCAATGCATTTCATACAAGAATAACACAGCTATCTCTTTGAGAAATGGGGACATTCCATGTAAGTACTCAGTGTTCAAATATTAATGAATGCCATTGATTGAGTTTACCCTAGTAAATTAATGAACATTCTTGCAATTTTAGGATAGAAGAAGGTACATTTCCTCACATGTACGTTACCATCTGGCGTGGAGATGTATTAATATCTTGCAATATTTAGGTCGTAAATCAAATCTAAGCCCTTATTGCACATTCAGAGAAAATTACTTTCTAGTGACATATGGCATAACCTTCAACTTCTATAAATTAATAAAAATTCTAGCAAATCTACTCAAATTCAGATATTTTGTACCCACATTTTATTTTTATGGATGCCACTAACCACTCATAATGTTGGAGGTCTTAGGTCAACACAGAGTTTATTGCAAAGCTAAAGGAAATTACCTTTCAGAGGCCCAGGGCATGAACTTCAACTCCCAGAAGTCAACGAGGAGTTCTGATCTTACTGACTGTTGATACATACAAGACATCAAAATTATATGCTAGATCTTATTAAAGGGTTTTTAGAAGAGACATGGTTGTAGCTGGTTACAGAAATTCTTGTCAAAGGAATCAAGTTTCTTGAATTGTGTGGATTGAACATATATCTTGCTAGAACTTGCCTGTTCCAATTCCTGTTCTTAAGAGACTCTGTGTTACTTCTGACCCAATCCTGCAAAAGGAGAATGTACAGGTGATTTATCTTTCATTAGGAGCAGCATTTTTATACAGCTGAGTAATAGACTGCTTGGGAGGGGGAAAAGGTCTTGCTTTACCGTGTCTGGGTTAGGTTTTCCTTTCAAAATTTGGTCTTATTTGTTGATTCTTGCAAAAGCCATGTGTGTATGAATCATGTTTCTCTGTTATTGTTGTGCAAAACAACACTGAAATTTGCTGCTTTTGAGTTAAGCTGTCAGGATTTAGGTCTCTTAGCTAGAAGTGTAGAACTAGAGACAGAAGATACCATGTAAAGTAATCTGGTCTTCTTTTGGTTTCATGATCACACTTACAACTCATCTTAATTACTTACCATGTTTGATCTACATCTTCAGCCCAAACCCCTTCATCTGTCCAGTTTTGCTCCAAAGTCCATATTACTGTGCCATGCTCCTTTGCTTTTGCTGCTGCTTTCTCAAAAACCCCACTACATCTTGCTGTCTTTTTCATCACTGCTCTTTTCCTTGTAGTCCTTGTTCTCTGAGGGACACAAGGTAGAGATTTGTCTTGACTTGCCATTCCCCAAAACATCAAAAAGATCATGAAATCCAAGTGATCCTAATCTAAATCTCTCCCTTCATCTTCCAGAAATGCCCTAATAACATCCCTGCCTTGGTCAACATGTTGCATTTTTGCATTCTTCCTCTGTCTCTGAGTATTACCTTTCCCTCAGTCTGCAATTTATGACAAAAAGATTTTATACAAAGATTTGGCATCTCTTTTTCTTTCTTATGTATACACCCACCTCTTCAGTTTCTTCTAGCAGATAAAAGACCAAGATGAGGTGGCTGGAATTTGAGGTTGTCAGTGTTGATGTCCCAAATTAGAGGCTCATTTTTAACAATAAGACCAATTAATCATCAGAGCTGGTTCCTAGGAGGTATGGTGAGTCAGCCTCTCTCCTGAAGCTGACTAACTTTTCCAAAGGCTGTATTTTTGAATTAAAATGACAAGTTCTTCAGCCTGATGAGAGAATCACAGGGTGAGCTCCTGCAGTTTCTATTTTGCAGCAAGTCAGGCTGCAATCATCCTAATGGCCTTCTCTGGCCTTAAAAAGACACCTGACTTCTGTCCTGGGTGGATCTCAAGTTCAATATCAAGGCTTTTCATGTCTTTTCTCCTGCCCATCTTCATCTCACTTTTCCCCCTCTGCTCTTTTCATGGCCTATGTATTGTTTGCTCTTCCCAAGCAACTTTCTTTGCAGACTTTTTCAGTGGTTCACATAGTTCAGTAGATTGCCTCATGGAGATCTTTATGACTGAATTCTTTTAATGTGATTTTGTAGCTGTCTGGGATCACTAAGTCAGATCTTTGGGCATAACATTGGTAACTTCAGTCAGTGCCTGCCACTGATCCTAGCCCAGTCTAATCAGAGGTAGGAAAGAGGATTATAAGAAGTCCCAGTCTGGCAAAAGTGTGCATGAAAAGGAGAAAGGAGAATTGCTTAGGATGGTCTCTGGTGAACAGCACTAGTTCCTGAGCTCTTCACTGTCATCATTACTAAGAACTTCCAGACACAGGATAATGGCCCAGGCTTCTCATCTGACTGCTCTGGCCTAATACAGCAGCACAGGACTGTAGAAGACTGCAACAGCAAAATGATCCACATAAATAATCATAGAATCATAAGTAACCATAGACAATTCCAGACTATTTTACAAATATTTACAAAATCTATATATAAGTTAACCCAAAGCTTCTGCCTTAATGATGTTTTTTTCCAATGCAGAAAGTATTTGATATGTTTCCTGTTGGGCTCAGGTTCCTTAAATAGTGATTCTTTTCCTTCCTTTTCCTTACAAAGCACTCTGGGCAAATATATTTCCTATTAAACCAATGGCTGTAACAGAAAGTCAGGTCTCAGGAGGAAACTTTTGCACATTTCTTTAGTAGATTGGCAATTTATCTTGTTTGGCCTCACCTACTCTTCCCTCTCCTGTCTCTGTAACCCCGAACTCCTGGCTTTGAGTACTTCAATCAAAGCATAAAAAGTTTAAACAAAACAAAAAAGAAAACTTAAGTTGGATGTCAGGAAAAGATTCCTATCAGTGAGGTCTGCCAGAGTACAGAATAATCTCCTGTTGGGAGCAGTGGGAGTCCATCACTGGGATAGACTAAAACTAGATGAAACTAAAATCAAAATCAATATCATCATTAAGGGAAGCAGCCTGAAAGGCTGAGGGATGGACAGGAAAATTTGATGCCCCTAGAGTTTAAGAAAATGGCTGTGACCTGCTGTCTAGCATTTAACCAGGGTTTTGATCAGAACGATACATGGAAGATGAACAAGTTTCTTTGCAGCACAATTTTTCTGTGTCTGTGTTTGTTTTTTCTGCTTTTTTGTGGGGAGGAGGATGGTCTTTGGGTATAGAAGAGATACTATTCAATATGGAATTTTAAAGAAAATACATGAGGAGTATGACTGATAAAGCAATTTATTAACTGTGATTTTCTACAGTGAGGAAACAGCTCAAGATATAGCACTGGCCACTGATTATGCTGTCTAATAATCCAAGCAAACAAAGTGTATAGGGCTGTCTGCTTTTTCTTGCAGTCAGCTGGAGTGCAGCTGCGTACACCAGCTTGTAGGATCTAGACCTTAGTTAGCTTTCAAGCTCTGTCCCTGGCATCTCCTGGCTCAAATGCATCTATTTAAGGTCAGATTTTTTCCAAAATCCAAAAATAGATCTGACCAGATGCATCAAAAAGAGAAAAAAATTAAATAAGCAATCTGGTTTCTGAGCATGGGGAAGTTTGGCCTTGGTGTAGGCATCTGCTCAGTGCTTTGTTTCCATATTTTCACATCCTTGGAAGTAACATTCTGCTAATGGGCTGTTTGGAGAGGACTGGAGAGCTCCCGTTTAATTAGATGCAGTGACTTATGCAGAAATAAGCAGCATGTCAAAACCCAGAGGCCTGGTAGCACTGCAAAACTTTTCTGATAAACATTTTTCATTAAGAAATTCTCCAACTACTGGACTCAGGGAAACTAAAGACACTCTATGTCAGATCTCCTTAACAGGACGAGGGAACTGCCCAATGACACAGCTTCAAAAAGGAAAGCAAAACCCCTGTTCCCCAGCAGGAATAACACTGTGCTCCTCTCAGAAAAAACCCAGACTCCTGTTCTTTTTGTCATAAGCCCTTCAAACAAAACCAAACCCTCCAACTCCTTAGAAATGCACCACTTCATTTCTCCTGCAATATCCCCCTGACACTAATAATTCCTGGTCCTTCCCATCTAACTCCTTGCAGTTCCCCACCTTGCTTTCTCCTCATGTACTGGCTTTTTGACAGCCTATATAAAGGATAGTACAGAGTGTGTGTTAGCTGCAAAATAAAGTCATGTTTTATTGTCCTGACCTCTGTAATGCCAGACGTAAATCAGCCAATTGCCTTTATTAATGATTTGTAGACAGCATGTTTTGAACAGAACAGTTTTGTTTTATCCCAGAAAAAGAAAAAAGCCAAACTAAAAATAAAAAGAGTCTCAGCTCTTGGAGATTGATTCCTGCAGTCAGGAATCATCAGGTATTTGGTACTTCTGGAGGTGTTGGGCTTTGGGCCTATGTTGGATAATCCCTCAATCCCTAAATCATTTCCCTGTAAACATAATCTTTGAGTAACAAAGTCAATCTGGGGTATCTGCCAATATCTTGGGATGAAGCTTGTCAAATGATTTCTCCAATTGCCTTCAGATGTAAATGGCTTGAAAGCTCGAATGCTTGGCAAGGCTGTGGATGATGAATCAGCAGTGAAAAAGCAGTATGTGCCCCAGAACTCATTCTCCTTCCATCTGGGAAGCCCCAGATCACCCAGCCTCCAAGAACCTTGTGCTTACCCACTGCCTGAGCTGCCTTGGAAGCTGCATGCTGCCTTATTATAGGTGTTTTTCTCCAAGGCCCTGCCTTGGAGAAAAAGTATCTGAGATACTCTTCTGGGGCTTTGCAGAATTCTCATTTTCCCAAGCCACAGACTGCAGCTCTTACAGCTCTTCTGGCTGCTCCTTTCCAAAACACTGACCAGAGGGAGACTTCTTCCAGCACCTCTCTGATGCAGCCTGTCTGGGGGTTGCTGGGTAGGAGATGAAGTCTGCCTGCATTTGTATGATATAGAAGAAATAGCTGCTTGGTATTGCACATGGCTTATGTTAAGATTTACTATGATCTGAAAATATAACAGATATCTTTTTGAAATATGTTTTATTACTTTTCATGTGTATCTCAGACTAGTCAGGACTTGTCAAAAATATCCTTTACTTATTGGGCATTAGTGAGATTGAGAAGACTACCCATGCAGCACTGAATGTCGAGAGAATGGACCATATTTTTCACACATGAAAGTCTCTTTTAGGGATTATACCAAAGGAGACTTTGATGCAATACAGATTACATGTTTATGGAAGGATTTATAGAAAGGTTGCTCATTTGGACACACAGATGACAAAGGAGAACAGTCTAGACCAATTTGGTGAAAAATAAAGGAGAGAGATATTCAGGCATGTTCAGAGTTGCTTCAGTTCCTTGGGCTGCAGAGGGCTGATGCCAGGGCAGGCAGCAGCCCCATTTTCCTTTTGTCTTTGCAGGGAGCAAGGAAGATCATGGAGCTGAATGAGACATCTTAATTTTCTTAGAGGATAGACAGGAAAAGACACCTCTGCTTTGCCTTAACAGCACTCTGGATCATCCAAAAGCTGCTGCAGGAAGGTCAAGATAGTTTGTTGCTTTTAAAGTCACTGGTCTGATTATCAAGCACTACACTTTGCTTTGCCTGCTTTACCAGTTCTATGTATGCCCACTAGATTTAATGCTCATTCTACTGTTTTGTGCTGTTACTAGGTCCTTAGCTCCCTTGTACAAGAGAGAGATATCATCCCTTCTCAGCTGTTATATCCCAACCAAGCTAAACTCTTCTAGCCACATTTCTAAAACTGAGTGAAGCAAAGGAGAGCCTTTCAAATGGTCTCTCTGCACCCATCCTTGTTGAATTTATCTTTTCCAACCTTGGGTGACCAAAGCTGTCATGTTGTATTCCTGATAAAAGAACATAAGGGTTTTGCATAATAGCATTGATATCTCCCCATCTCTTTGGGGAATTCTTTGCCTGGTACATCCTAGGATATCGTTTGACATTTTCATGGACAAAACTCACTGGTGATTCACAGTCTTCCTTTGATCAGCTTGTACACCCTGATGTTTCTCCTCTCGTGACATTTGCAGAGGATGTGTTCCCAGTCCCAACACATGTAACAGTGTGAATTACAGCATCACACACCAGCCCTTTACCCCTGCCTTTGAGATCATCCAAACCTTCCTCTTGTCTGCCTCTGTGAAGTGTTGCCTCTCAGCTCCCAGTAAGCAAATGCTTAATCAGAGCTGAAAAATTGCAATCTGAGGTTATTCATGAAGAAATATTTATTAATTTCCAAAAATACAGCTCCTCTTTATTTGTTATTATCTCTCCTTTGACCACCAGCAGAGACTAGTTTACAAGCCTTATGTTAATTCTCAGCAAAAGTAATGAAACTAATATGACTCTGTAGAAACATTACACTGAAATCAAGATTGGTTAAAGACATTAGTGTTCCTTTCCCTCTCTTCAAAAAAGAGTATCATTTCCTCAGAGAAATGAGGTTAGTCTGGAACCATCTATCTTTGGAAATGGAACTGATGAGAATGATTTCAGGCTGTCTGGGTATCTGCTGACAGGAATGGAGCTATTTTAGGGATTTACGTAGTTCAGATTGTTGTAGCGTGTGAGTACCTCATGGCTTGCGAAGTATTTTCTACAGACTCCTGAAAGAAGTGAGACTATGCCCATTTTAGTGATGGCAACAAACTCATGGCCAAGTAAGACGCATCAGTAACAGAACTTCATCCAAGACTTTACTCCCAGAAGCAGCATTTCCTAGTGGCTGTGACCTCAGTCCAAGAACTTTAAATCATTTGCCTCAGCATTTGTCTTCCTTTTAGGCTTCTTTCCCTGGGCATCCTTAGATTTTTCAGCTAAAGCAAGTTCACAGCAAGTAAATGCTACTTGGTTCTGAATGCTGCTGTAGACGTAGCACTCATGTTCCTGTCAGTAGTCAGGGAGTTGGTCTCTCCCAGGGAAAAGAAAGGTCACATTGACTTCTTTCCAAATGGCAGAGTCTGCCTTCTTTTTTTTTTCCTTCATATATTTTTTTTCTCTTGGTGCCATAAAGTTTTACTTTCATACAGCATCTCTCCTCCTACTGGGTCCTTAGGCACTTTGTAGATGATCTGTGCAAAGTATTGTTTCACCTACCACTGACATACAGCTTTTGCTGCATGGGAAAAGGAAAAGCAGTTTGCATCTATGGCACTGGGATTTTTGTCAGGCAATGGGAGGAACAAGTGAAATCGCAGAAGGAATCAAAGCAGGGAAAATTCAGTTCACCAGAGACCTTCACTGACTTTCCCCCTTGCAATAGAATAGGACAGAAATCTGCATTGTAAGCAAGCAACTTGGGACTATACTATGCCTTATTCAAAATCCATGTCTCTAATGTCTCCACGCCATTGTTTCTGCCACAAGATCCTGTCACACCACCCTCTGTATTTCAGAAGAGGATAGAAATGCCTGAAGGCTCTTTCAAGGGGTTAACACAAGGGATCAATCCAAAATGTTAGATTATGAGTTCTTTGGGGTGAAGCCATCCTGGTGTTTGCCCTGCCAGCATCTCGGTGTGTTCCTGCTGGGCAGTGCAGCACTGCTGAAGGCAGAGGCAGTTAAAATCATGAACCACAGATGAATATTTTGGCCTAGATGCTTTTATCAGAGCCCATTTCAAGCAGAGAAAGACAGGCCCTGCAGTCACTAATGTGACATCCCTTGGCCCTGCCAATATCAATGGGGAAGGATTTACCCTGGTGTCCTGAGGGATCTGTCAGATCCACCTGATTTATCTGTAAACCCAGCTCATGTCAGCTGTAGCTATGATTTTCCCTGTCACAACTTTGACCCTGACCTGGCTGGAGGCTACAAATATCCCTTGGAGATATTCCATTTAGGAGGTGCCTTTACCACTTTGGACACCATCGCTGCGTTCTGGCATCTCCTTACTGATGCTGCATCCAGGTCCCTTAATGCTGCCACTAAAACACAGGGATTAAATCATGCCTCTAATTGGTTTCCTCATTGCACAGGCATAAAATTTCTTTCCCTAACAGAGAGCTGAACTATTTCAGCCTGCACTTCTCCAGCTCACTGATGAACTTTCTCCAGTAGTTAGAGCATCTTCCCCACTGTCTGCTCACATCTGTGGCTGCACCCTGCAGCCTGCTGCACCGCAGACCCCCAGTACCCCTGCCTGCTGCTTCTCCCTGCTCACCCCTTTTTGGGGAGGTTTGGGGTCGGCTCCCTCCCTCGAGCTGCCCTCCGGTGGCCGCATGGGAAAAATGCAGCATCAGCTCTCCTCACAGGGTACCAGGGACATCAGAGGGGGAAATCCCCTATTCCTCCTGCTCATACAGCCTCCATAAGTGTCTTTTTCTTCTGAAATACAACTGTTTTTCTATACCTATTGTTGGCCACCCACATGTACTGGTTAACAAAGCTTGAAAAGAACAGTTATAGGACTGTCTCCAACCAACAGTTATAGGTCTGTCTCCAACCCTTCTCCAGCCCAACATGCCCAGGAGTGGGGAAGGGGGATGGACAATATGAGATGCTCTCATATGATCTGAAATACAATAGAAAATAGGGAGATTCCTCTCAGGATTTGGGATTGGTAGCTTCTGTGGAGGCTAACCTAAGAAAGGAGTAAATTGTGATCATAGAGATCATCTCCAAATCCCAGGAGAGCTCTGAAGGCCATAGGGGAAATTGTGTTGCTTCCCAGGCCTTCTGGGTGCAGTTCTTTTTCATTCCTATGCCACAGGGCCATCTCATAGTGACAGACTATCTCTGAGGCTGGTGGGTGCCATGCTCATGCCTCCCCACCTCTCCTCCTCTTCATTCATCCAGCCCTGACGAGCTCTTGGCAGTGTTATTGTCATTGCACCAGAGAGCTGCTGGCCAAGGAGCCAGCTGGACCTCATTACTGGCACTGCCAGACTCAAGGTCTTCCTGCTGGGGCTGCTGGAAGTTCCAGTCAGGACCTCAGGTTGAAGAGATGGCACAGAGCCACCATCTTGATAACTGTCCATGGAAACAGCCATTTCCCTTCTGGAGTCAAAGCCATCTTTCCCCTCAGGCCTCTCTGTTGGAAGTGGGTCGGCCATTAACAAGTCCAGCTGAGCAGCCACATGGCTCTGCACTTGCCTGAACCTCCTGAAGGTCATGGCTGTGCCAAAGGACAGGAACCTGTGGGCCTCAGACCTTTTCATGCACTAGAAAACTACTCTGGATCATTATTGGGAAATGATGCACACAGGCAACCACTATGTCTCTGCCTGCTGCTCAGAATGATGCTCTGGAAGATGCTGTGTGTTAACTCATCACTGCAGAGGAGAATATGACAGTGATGAAGCTACTGTTGAGTAAACTGTGGTCTCCACACATAGGTGAAGGCCAGTCTGTGGAGAGGGCCAAATACCACAAGACATTGCCTAACATAACCCTTTTCTGAAGCTGAGGCTACCTCTCCGCTTGAAGAAGATCATGATGTGAAAGCTCTGAATGTGGCCAGTTTTCATATTGGGCCATTTGTAGTTTTCCTCCTGCACTTCACACTCCCATCTGCTGCTGCTGGGTTGGCTGCCAAAGGCTGCTTCTGTGTCTTTGCAGACTAAAGTCCTGCTCCTGGGAATAGCCACAGCAGAAAAACAATGCCAACTCTTGCAGAAGGGTGTAATGTGGATCTGGTGGGGAGGACAGGAGCCCAGAGCTCCCTTGTGAAAAGGAATGAAAGACCAGAAAGTTTCCATCCATCAGAGAACACAATCTTCTAAGTGCAATTGGCAGGAGAGACAAATCTGGAGAAATCCCAGAGGAGCTGTCAGAAACTCTGTGATATTTTAAGACCACATTTGATGTGTCAGAGCACAGGTAACTGGCACTGTTCTTATGGAGATCAGTATGTGCTGGTGACTAAGCCCACCAGGTGTGAAGCTAAATCAGACACTGCTCGGGGCCTGTGTCCCATTTAATTACTGTCCTGAAGAGCAGGTTTTGTGCAGATCTAGGAAACCTCATGGACAGCAAATGGGAGATCTGTGTCCTGTTCCCACCTCAGCCACCGAACTAGAAGGTGAATGTAGGCAACTCAGTTGTCCATGCTGTGCCTTTTCTCCCCTCTGCAATGTGTCTCAGCTATTTAGATTAGCAATTTGGCCCAGGAAATTTTAGCAGTGTGCATGTTTGGGAAGCATCCATCACTGAACTCTGATAAATTTTTTAATTGTGGGGTTTTTTTTGCAATGATAAAGTCCTCTTGGAAACACCTTGGAAGATGCTCTGGGAACAGCATCCAGTCACACAAAAAAGGGGGTTGACATCAGCCATCAATTCCCTAGAGAGAGGAGAGTTGAAAGATAGCACCTACTGTCACCTCACAGGATGCAAGGGGAGATATTCTACCTTCTTTCCAGAGCTACTGTTTCTGCTGTGGTGCATGGGCTGACTCTTCTGTCAGCTTCAGCACTGCACAGGAGGAGGGGACATATTCTAATGTCTGAGCAGCAGTTGTGAAGGTTTCTTGGTGCTGTGCTACCTTCCCTTTCTAGCAGATCCAGCTTGTCACCTTAGATTCACTCTGATGTCACTCATTTCACTGAAGTAGCTCCATTCCCCCACAGCACGCAGGACTGGGAGGACAGAACTTGCTGATGAAGCCAGGATGTCTACTAGCAGGGAGGGCAGCCAGCAACAAACCAAGGGTATCTTTGCTCAGCACCGTCTGTGAAGGGCAGAGCTTGGATGCAGGCACAGACCAAGCCAGCTGAGGACCTTTTTCACAAGAAGGCTTCATTTTCCTCTGGCAAGTCAGAATCACACACCCAAGGAAGTGACCTATACATGAGGATGCTTCTTTGAGAAAGTTCCAGCAGCATCAGGCTGTTTGGCTAGTTGGTTCCTGGCAAGGGACGAAGAAGATATACTGGCATATCTTCCCAAGAGGGTTTCAAGGCACCATGCTTGGCTGGCTCTTGTTCCCTGTCTGTCTGTCTCCCCTTACCATGTCTGCTGCACACTGGCATTGTGGTGACTCATTCATGCCTGCTGGCTCCCCGCAGCAATTACCAGCAGAGCTTTCTGTCGTCACAGCTCTTAAGGTGGGTTCATGCTGTGATAAATAAGCTGCTTAGCAGCATGGAAAGAAATGGTATTTAAAGTTTAATATCTTTTTTTTTTTAGGCCCTTTTCAAAGAAGGCTGATTTTGTGATCTGTTTGGGAAGATGCAGTAGGTTTTGTTTCTTTTCTTGCAGCAGGGAGGGGCACAAAGAGAGGAAGGAGAAATGGGTGTGTGTGCCTATAGGTGTGACATGACAGCACCGGCTGTCTCCCTTCTCTCTCTCTTCTGTAAGCTTTACAAAAGTGACTGACACCCTCATTATACAGTTTAATTCAGGCTAGCAGCTTAACTTGGTGTTGCAGCTCTGGCTGTATCAGTGCTTTGCACCTATGCCCCATCCACTCTTTGCTCAGGAGTAGAGTAAGTATATATGCACTGGCAGCAGTATGCAAAGATGACTACCCACCTTCTCAGAGGACCTCCTGGTCCCTGCTGTGGCATTACATGGTCTGTGGGCCTTGGCTTTCTTGACTGAGCATCCTGAGGTCTAAAGCAAAGCATGGGAGTGCTTGTTCAGGGGTGTAACAGCTCAGCTTTGTGCAGCAGTTGAGATTTCTCTCCATAACTCTGCCCAAAGCTCAGTGTTTTCCCTCTCACTCCCAAATCTTGCAGGAAGAGGTTGGGGGAAAACCCCTCTAAGCTCTTTCTCAGCCATGCAATTGCAAAGCTTAGCCCTCTCATGACAATTTCTGTCCAGGTGCTGCAAGCAAGGAGTTTAGCCAACACTTCATCTTCTCCAGCTTTCAAGAGAAGGAATTAAATAATTTCATGTTAAACCTCCCCATATCTAGCTCTATGCATTGGGGAGACTGTCCACTGCCTCACACTTCTGATGAGGAATCTGAGACATGGGGGGGATTGTGCAGCACTTCACCCAAAATGGGTTTAAACCATGAGCAGAGCAGAAAAGTGACACCTGGACTTTCCTCAAGCCAAGTCCTTTTGCTTTAATTTAAGGCAGCATTGCACATTTAGAGTAGGGAGCATCTATCCTGGACCAGAGTAGCTGGGATTCAAAGGCAGTAAGGAAATTTTTCAGTCCTTACCTCTGTATTTTCTCCCTGATTCAGTCATTCGAGGCAGATACAAGGAGGACACCACTGCTCAGTGAGGATACAGGGACAAGGAGGCTGTGGTGGGCACAACTCAGTCACCTCTGGCTGGTGAGGTGGTACACAGCATTAAGTAAAAGGGCTTGCTGTTGTTGCTATGAATTATGCTTTCAGATTTCATACTTCCAGAAGAGCTGGCAGGCTCCAAACAAGCTCTCTGAATTCAAAGCCCCATGCATCAAGTTACCAGGAACATGTGAGTGATTCCAAAGGCTTGTACTGCTTTGAGTAACAATTTATAACAACAAAAGCCTCATTTAAGACAGGGACCCCTGTGGGAATGTTCGTATTCATTTCTCTCATCTATGGGTAATTGCAGAGAGATGACATTTAAGTTGTTTTACAAAAATGGCAAGGAAAAAGAAATTAAAGAGGAGTAAAAACAGAGAGAAAGATGGTATGGTTGAATAGGGTGAAGGAGCAGATAGCCTGGCTAAGATTCCCAGAGGCCAGAGAGTTTACAAATCAGTGGAGAAAGGTTTGTTCTGAATAGCAATCTCAGTTCACAGCAGGGTGACATCAGCTGTGTGTACTCAGGACAGTGGAAAAGAGGCATGGAGGTAGAAAAGCTGTGCATGGGAGCACAGCTCATCCCTGGGGCTGATGGGCAGGTATTAAGTGTAGGTGAGTGACAGATCCCAAGTAGAGAATTGTGGTTTGGGCATGAACAGGGGAGCCATGGCTGCCTGAATACCTCACAGCTGGGAGCAGACTGTCCAACCCTTGGATGCAAGTAGCCAAAGAAGCAGCACATGCTCAGTGACAAAGAACTTCAAACCTCTTCTAGCATCCTGATGTAGAATGAAGAGGACCAAGACCCGAAAGCTGGTAGAAACCATTTCTCTATATGCTAGAGAAATCCCTCTAGGATGAAGAGCTACATCTGCCCTAGATTGTGTGAAGGTGATGAACGTCCTCCATTCTGCAAATTTTCAGAGATTTACTACCTATTAGAGGAGTTTAAATGCATTCAATGTAATTAAACCCAGGAGGAAACACAAGCCTTTAATATCTCATGATTTCTAAAATTGAAAAAAGTACATCTTTCCCTGGCACTCTACAGCACTCCTGCCCATGAGACAGCTTTAAGGAAACCACAGCTGGGACTGGCTTAATCCTCTGAGCTGAGCAGCTCTGTGTGTGTGTGTGTGTGGATGTTTGGGTGTGCAAAATAATGTTAATAACCCATAGCAGGAGGAAAAGTGTGGGGGGGGAGGGGTGTGTCAAATGGGGCATGTTCCTGCAATACAGGGATAATTGGCCCTGCAATAGCAACAGCAAACTGCTGTCAGCCTCTAACAAAGCATGCGAGAGATGAAGTGACACCCTGACAGGTCCCGCCGACGTCCTGGCTGGCCCTGCCTCTGCCAAACAAATGATTACAGCCTTTCTGCTGACATTCAGGAAACTAAATTGGAGGTAATGATTCTCCTGAGGGCCCTGGAATAGGGATGGTGAGAGGGAGCCTCACAGCTTTACACCTCACCTGGGACATCTTTTTTCCACACTCTTCCCAACAAGCACACAAGACACGAGCACACACGTGGATGTGCTGAGGTTGTGCCCTCCTAATTTCCCTTCCCAAAGCAGCTCTGTGGCAATTCACCCATGCCAGCTCTGGCTAGGCACAGAAATTAGATAGAGGTGACACTTCAAGATCATCTGAGTATTAATTCACCTAGTCTTTGTTTTTCCTTCTCCTCCTGTCCTATGTCTCTGATTTCCTTTCACATTCTACTTGCTTCATTTCCATGTAATTGCAACTTTCCTTCCTACACAAAAGCAAGAGGTCTGTGTTAGGCACCTGCAGAAAGGATAGCAAAAGAAAAGCACTTGTGTAGCTCCTACTATAGCAGCCTGGTTAACTCTAGATCTGCCTTAACACTGAGTCCTCCATCACCAGTGGTACATTGCCACACAAGAACTAAACCATGAAAGTCTCTGTGGGTATCTAGCAGGTTGCAATCCTACTGGAACGATTCAGTGAAGGTGGAATACGATATGCTCTAATCTAAGTCCAGATGAGTTATTGGGATGTTCTTAGGTCTCATGTTTTTCATGTTACCACATTGAATGGCTTATGGTTTAAACTTACATTGTAATAGCTGTACAAGGAATTTCAATTACTGTAACTGGAAGGAAACGAGAGAGGGAGAGAAAAAGGATAAACTTGTTGGCTGGGAAGTGTCTACTATAGCATGCAGCAGTTCCACCTCCTCATGATATTCAAGTTCATTGTAGCTAAATAAATATGCTTGGAAACTGTCCATCACAAGGGAAAACAGTCATCTCAAGGGTGCTGTTGAAAGCAGATGTCAAAGGTAACACCATGGGCATGTAAATTGATTCAGAGTACTTAATTTTCACTGTTTTCTTTAGTACATTGATGTCATTCCAGAACAATCCCAACCCACAGAATACTAACTTCAGGTCATATTCTGAGCCCATTTACATCACAAGGTTATTTCCTTCGACTCCAATGGATTAACCAGCTCTACATTACAGTCGAGAGAGGTCAGATGTAGATGTCTTCCACTTACAGTGAATTTAATTGATTTGTTTGTATCTGTTTTAAAAACTTCTAACATAGAGCAGAAGAGAAAATAAATTTTCATTACTCTAACCCTCAAACACAGCACAAAGCCCACTGTGCCAGGTGGTGTACACACACTGACAGAACAAAAACTTACTGATTCATGGGCAATATACCCCAAAGAGGGAACAGCTTTTGCTTCTAAATGAGTCAGAGAGCTGTTTTACACCCTGAAACACAACCTTCAACAAGCTCAATTGCTTTCCTGGATAATCCCTCATCTTTTCTAATCCTTGCTGAAGATCTCTTAGCTCCATGACTAGCAGCATTTAGAAACTCTTTCTTTAGGTAATTGCCCTCTTCTGATCCACCAGCTGATAAAAGTCCTGAGACAAAGCTCTGCCCCTGCTGCCCCAACAGAAGGTCCATAATACAGTGACCCAGTCCTCTTCTCATCTCAGTTATTACTATAACTACTGCCAGCTGCTCATCTCAGTAAGGCCTCTTAAACCAGGTGCTTTGAATTTGTCTGACCCTTCATAACTCCATGAATGCTTTGTTCGCCACTAAATTTTGGGAAGGTGAAAAAGCTTACTGCAGTCACTGCAAGGATCTTTCCCATGATTATTTGCTATAATAAACCTCATTCAGGATGTGGTTTCTTTTCCTCTTGGACAGAAATGGTATGTATATGCATTTTCATATGTGAGCAGTCCTTCAGCTTATTTCTTTAGCCATCAGTGAAGTGACTAACACTGCAAATTCCCCCACCATGTGGTAACACCTACTAGGAGCCATATCCAAGTCCTCAACTTCTGGAGGGTTTTCGGGTCCTTTTTTTTCCCCCAATCATGCGGCTGACAGAAAATGTGCTCAGTTCTGAGCTGAGTTCCCTGTCTGAACATTGTTATTTTACTCTGGCAGCTAAAGGATCCAGCTGAGACCAAGCTCCATTTTGTGCTCCGTGATGCACAAATATAATGTCTTCTCTTGCCCCTAAGAACTCATAGTTCACATCCACAATTCTTTGTGTTACCCTGTGTGACTTGATGACCTGCTCTTTCTATTTCATGACAGCCCAGCAATTGGTGTCACCTTGTCTCTGTCTAGCCAAATACAAATGCTATGGAACCATGGCTGCTTAAGGGTTTGCTCAGTTGGCAGGTTCATGTCTATGGCTTTCCAAAGGCTCTGCCTCAGAGCCATTGACAGGAAAGAGGACTGTCATAAGCTAATTTGGGGAACTTCTGTGTTGCTGTAGAAAGAGATCTCTGAAGGAACCAAGTGTCCAAAGCATTTGCATTGATATTGGATATGCCCTTGAAAGCCATGGATGTTTATGTTGTGTTGCCACTGTAGGCTAATTTCTTTCTGGTGAAAGGGACTGATATTATCTAGTAATAGCCATTAATAGTCAACAGACTGTTGAGACCATTGGGATGAAACCCTGAGTGAAAGTCTTGGTCTGGAGCATCTCTTATGTCTGTAGCTTAACTGTTTCTGGCAATCATCATCTGTTTCTGACCAGAAATTCCACATAGCACAAAAACTTTAGTTAAATGACATATTTAAATGAAAAGACTGGGACTAAACAAATGCCTGTTTTGAATGAAAAGCAGGTTTGGTCCAGATGTACTGGCCTCTTCAAGCAGCTTGTGGTTCCCTCTGTAAGTGTATTGCTGGTGGCCCGTGAAGGACTTTGGACAAATCTTCCTTCATTGTCATGCATCAATCTCATCCATTGCAAACCCAGCCAGTGGCTGAGGAGTGGGTATCACTGCTAATTGGTTACATCTGCCTCTAATTCCTGGCTACCAGCTGGCAGAGGTGATGGTGTTTGCAATGCCGCCTTGGCAGAGAAGCTCTATGATTGCCATCTGTTGGCTTCCAGAGTCACATTTCCTAGATAAACATGGCCTCCCCATGGGGAATGTGACTTCTCATCTGTGATGGATGGAACATAAAAGGTCTCTCCAGCTTTTGTGGGATCCTCACGCTGTGCCATTATCAACCATGAAGCCATTGTTTCGTAACAGACAGAATCCTTCTCCTTCCTGCATCTCAGGTAAGAAGAACATGTTTAATTTCCAAAGAATCTAAAAGGAATTCTACCTTGCCACCAAAGATTTCTGTGTTTGAGGAGAATTGGAAGAGAAATGAAGTTTGCTGTTTTGGTTTGTTTTTACTATTTGTGATGCTGAATATTTAATCATAGCTTCACAAGGACATGAATTTCTCTTTGGATTCCTCCCTGAGCTGCAGTGACTGATTCTGACTCAGGAACAGATCTTAGGCTGGTCCTAATGGACTCTCTTGTTTTGTCTAGAGGTGGTTGTTCTTGATAGTTTGCTGAAAGGCCTTCAGGTAGTCAGAAGAAAAACTTCTATATACATGTACATATGTGTGTGTGTGTGGGCAAAATATACCTGTATTCCAAGAGGTGTTATAATAATGCTGTTATTAATGAAATACCAGAAAAACTCTCTGAGTTCCCTATATGAAAATGAATATTTGGAGTTACAACAGAAATTTCTAGCAATTTTAATTTCTGTTCACCAAAATCCACAAAAGTCAATCAGATCTTTCCATGGAGTTCTAAAAAAAAAAAATTGAATAGCTAATTACTCTGACATTTGCTCCAGAAGGTTGGTTATTTCTTCTAAAATTTGAATAACAGAGTTTGAAACTGTAGAAGATGGGTATCATCCAGAGAAATCTGCATTGTCTTTGCTGACATAACCATTTCTGACAGATTGATTAATAAATATAACACCAGTACTCATGGTAACAGGATCACACAGGAACAGGCACATCAGTCCATAAAGAATGCTATTCATAGCTTCTCTCTTAAAAAAAAAAGTTAATATTCAACCTTTTTAAAAAGCAATGATTTGGGAAACATTACTGAAACAGCACTTGCCTGTTAGAAGTACCCTAACCAAAGTAAAGCTTATTGTATTCCTTTCCTTCTTGTATTTAAAACCACATTGACGATTTCAAAGCAACAAAAATTCTCTCTTGGGTAATACTGTAAAATGGATGTTTCTTACATGGCTCTGGCTACTCTCTGGGCTTAAACACACTCTCAAGGGCAGTAAAACTCTGGGGTATCTGATAAAATACTGCAGTGGATATGCTGGACAAAGCTCCTGGAGCGTTTCCTCTGAACCATCAATTCCCTCAGGGGTGATGAATTCGTGTGTTGACTTCTCATAAAGGAGCCTTCCAGTCTCTTTTTCCAGGACAGGCTGCCTGTGTAACTGAAGAACCAGGAATTACTGTTACTGGGAACCTGGCTTCAGTGCCCTAGGGCTAAACAAGCTCAGATCTGTGTTTTACCAGTCCAAAGAGACATTTCATGAGTTTCAACCAGCATCACAAGTATACTGGATAGGAAATGTGATCTAGGCTGCACCAGTTGTCAACACAGAGAGTTTCAGTGACATACTAGAGCACGAAAGCCTCTGAGTTATATGAAAAATGAACATAGAAATGTGTGGGAGTTTTCTGTGTTGGTTTTTGGGTTTGTTTTTTTTTTCTCCTTGTTATTCTTCCAAAGGTTAAACATTGGGGCTCGGGCTCATAAAGAAGTACAGAACTGTTTGTTGTAAGCAATTTCATTAAGACACCAGGCTCTGAATCAACAAGTTACTTAACATTTTAACCACATAATTACATGCACAAACGAAAATCCTGTTGACTCCAGCATGTGCTTAATGCCTTAGTCCAGTTGGCAAACTTGTTGTGAACTGATCCTGATTTAGACAAAGGGGTTTATTATTTGTAAGTATTCACCAAATAAGTTGGACAAATAATTTTTCAACCTATTGGCTTTCACTGTTTGCTGTAGACTGTTTGCTAACAATTCATTATTCATTATGGTTGGTCAAGTGCAACACATGATGCTTCTGAACAGGAAAGCTGGGGGGGGTGGTGGGTAAAGGAAAAAAGATTAATGAATAATGAATAACATACTTCCTGGTATGAATCTTCATGAGTGAAACATTAAACATTTGCAAACATCTTCATAAATTCTCTGTTGCTGCCTGGATAGCCAAGAAAAGACATAATATGACTTCAAGAATCATTAATCCAATAGGGTATTTTAATACACTGGGGGTAGATACTCAAAGGCAATAAGTGTCAAAAAATGCCAACGGATACCCACTAAGATTTTAGAGATGCTTAAGCCAACAGCATGCCTGGGGTGCATAAACAGATGATGCTCTCTCAGGCATCTGAAATTTCCACTTAGTGCTTATCTTTGAAAATCTTCTGCTTGACCCCACCCAGTGATCTTAGCATAAGGCCACAAAAGCATCTCCTGAAATCACCACTTATGATACAAAAAGCTTATCACATGTTTGACCAACAACTCATGCTTGCATCCTGAAGGAGGTTGAAGTTATACTAGGGATATGTATGTGAGTCCAGTGAGGGGAGAAAAAAGCAGAGAAAAGACAGAGAAGCTGCTGTGATCCTGCAGGTCAAAGAAGTGACTGTTTCAAGAAGTCAGTGGAAGAACAGACTGTTGGGAGCAAAGGTTTTATTTGTTTGCTGTCCACTGGCATGTAATAATATATATATGTATATATTTAAAAAGTGAACACCAAGGTGTTTTCACTTTTTAGCTGAAAAGCTTTTGGTTTAAACAATCTCACAATTAATATAGAAATCAGTATTTTCTGTAGAAAACATAGAAACACGTTCAGCTGAAAACACCATTTGTATTTACTGAAAAACCTCTTTCACTGAATCTTCTGCAGAAGGTTGGATAGATTTTGTTGCTAGGATTTTGCACTCAGGGAGGTGAAATCAAATGAAACTGAGGGCACAGTTCTTTGGGTTTAGCAAGCAAAGCACAGCTGAGTCATTTCCATTTGGAAGAAAAAACAACCCCCCCTCTCCTTCTCTCTTTAGAAACTTCCTGCGTGTCTCTGGTCATGAGATATTTTCCCTTCTTGGCACGTGGAGGTGTTCTGAGCATTGCTCAGCCTGGGCTACACAGAAGGGCATTTGCCTCCTGCCCTGGTGCCTTCCCTCTTCCGCTGCCTGCTGGGTGTCAGAACCGATGGATTTACGAGCTCGCCACCAGCCGTGGTGCCCCACTCATTAGAAACAATTTGCATGCTGAACATCAGCCTGACAGCCCTAGCGAGGGATTTGTTTAGCTAATTTGGAGTAATGGAGAAGAGAAATTAATCACTTTAACACTGATGCTCCCTGGCACGACGAGGCTGGTAGTCATCCCCTCCACCTGTCAGCAGAGCACCCCCTGTTCTCCCCCTGTTTCCATGCGTGTTTGCTCCCAAACAGAGAGTTCAGGGATGTACTAACAGGCCCAGAAGCTGTCAGCATGGAAAGAAAAAAAAAGCAGCTACCAAGGGCTTAAAGCAAGGTTAAAGCAAACAGGATTATCTGTTCAAAGCACTTGAGAGTGCTGATGCTCTCAAAACAGAGGACAGGGCAGGAGTCTCAACCATCGAGCTGTGCTCAGCTGTCCCCAGCCCACTCTGCCTCAGCTGGGGAGAAACCCGATCCCAAGCTACCACTTTATTAATGATTGATTTAAGGGAATAGTGCTGGGATAGAGGAATCCTGCACCTGGTGAGCACTGCTGCTCTCCAGGTGCTTCACTCCCCCTGAGAAGCAGAGGGCTGTGAGGTGAGTACTCAGGGAGGACAGTGCCCAGCACTAGGTTAACATGAGCTGGGCTCAGGGATCTGGAGGAGAAAGTCTCACTTAGGAAGAAAGTCAGAAATTGGTTCATTTTCAGCTCTTGTTTTTATTTGTTGGGGGTTTTTTATTGTCTTTCAACACAAACCTGTTGCTTCACATACTCAATCCCTGAAAAAAAAAATCTACATTAAAATATTGTTCTCAGCTAAATACTGAAAACCTTGGCTTTATCAGGAGAAAATCGACAGCCCTTTAAAATCCATCCTCTGTGTTTTGCCACTCAGGTATATTTAGCATGCTTTAGGCATACACCCTTTCCAAATGAAAATACAGGCTCATGACAGCTGTGACATGAATAGAATCCATATTGTGAATTCAAACAAATAGCATTGTAATGTGTTGTTTGCTTAACATTTATGATCAGTCTGCTCTTGGACATTGTCATGCGTAGCAGTCTGTATTCCTTCTCTCCCACTCTTGTTTACAAGTAAAACGTGAGGATTGTTCCCTGCCTAGACCTTCTCAGCATATTTAATTTCCCATGTATTGTTCCCTAGTCTTGCTTTAATGCCTGGAACAGGTAGGACTCTTCTCACGTGGGGATTGTTGTCTCCCATTTCTCTGTTATAAATGTATCAGAAGAAAGCTTTTCCGACCTTCACTACCAACCCAGGACATGGGTGCAGGTTGTTTTCTGTGGATTTCCTCTAATGTAGGACTTGTAGTCTCTGAAAAGCATTAGAAACCCACATATCATCATTTATAGGTGCAATCCAAAACTCATCTCCTTTTATAGGCCCTAGCTTAATAATTGTGGCTGCAGAATGGCCACTGGTATTATTCCCAGAATAAGAACGACTGAACTTAAACAAGTGTAATGCAATAAGGGAGAAATGGAAGTACCAAAGCTTTAATGTACAGAAATGATGCCAGACTGTAAAAATGTGAATGCTGTAAAATAATATCTTTAATTATATATATTTTTTGAAAGAAGGTTTTCAGCTGCATATGTCTAAAGACAGGCTCTCAAAACACAGACCTGCCAGTGAACTCTATGCAAGACCAAAAAAGACCTTTAGATATGGGCTGACAGGTTTGGTTTCAGTTTTCCTTAGATGGATGTGTGTAAATCCAGAGTATGGCACTTAATTGCAAATGGAATTGATAGGAAGATGTGATATAAAATAAAGATGTGATATAAGCAGTTAGAGTAGGGGGTGAATGTTAGAGCCTCTGGGTCAGAGGGGGTGAGCAGTTTGGACCCCTCACTACTGAGGTACTGGTGTGTGTCCAGAGATGGGCACTGGAGCTGTGGAAGGGTCTGGCTGAGGGAACCGGAGGTGTTTAGCCTGAAGGAAACTGAAGGGAGACATAAGCACTCTCTACAACCTGAAAGGAGGCTGTAGGGAGATGAGGTTTGGTCTGTTCTCCCAAGTAATGAGTGATAAGACAAGATTAAATGGCCTCAAGTTGCCCCAGGGAAGGTTTAGATTGGAGCTGAGGAAGAGCTTTTTCCCTGAGAGGGTTGTCAGCCCCTGTGCCAGGCTGCCCAGGGAGGTGGGGGAGTGCCCAGCCCTGGAGGGATCCCAAAGCCGTGGAGCTGAGGTGCTGTGGCCTGTGGGCTTGGCAATATTAGGTTAGAGGTTGGACTTGATTGATCTTAAAAATCTTTACCAACTGAAAAGATTCTATGATTCTATGACTTGTCCCAAATCATCAACAGGAAATTCAGGAGAAAATCAGTCTTACAACACCCAGATGAGTTCTTTGTCTGTGCTGACAGTTCTCAAACTGGCAATTGGACAACCCATAAGTCACAAGGCTGCAATAAGTTGCCTCCTGAAGGAAAAGTGTCATCTATAAATTATCTTCATTTAAAAGTTTGACCCTTGAGAAACACTGGGGACCACAAAGGGTCTGAGGTCCTAAGTATTTGAGACAACTGCATTAAGCCATACAGTCTCTCATCAGAACACAGAAACAATCTAATAAACAACTGTATGTTTCAGATGGGATCATTTTGTTTCCCTTACAACAGCTGGGCAGATATGGGTAGCTATGACTGCATTTAATTGATTTGCTCTCCTGGCAGAGCTGCAGGTTAGCAGTGGGCTTGGCAGTGTAAAGTGAGTGGTTGGACTTAATGATCTTTAAGATCTTTTCCAGTCAAAATGATTCTGTGATTCTATGATGAAATTCCTTTAATGTGCACTGCAAAGGACTGATCACAACCGAGCCCAGGCTCATGGCCCTGAGAGAATGTTGAGTTTGCGGCTTTCCCAGAGCACTCCCACACATCCAGGAGAACCCATCTGAGCTGCTCATCAGTGATTCCCAACACAGCTCCCATTGCAAAATTTGGAAAAAAAAGAAAAGAAAAACCCAGTTACAATCCTGGAATGGCTTTTTCTTGAGGTCAAAGGAATTTATATCACACCTGAACAAAGACACTTTTATCCAAGGCTTTTCAGTAATTGGAGATGTGTGGGGAGCTTCACCTACCACTTAAATCAGAACAATTGCCACATTTTTAAAAGATTATCCTAATGTTGAGCTTCCTTTTTTTTTAATGTTTTATAATAAAGTCCCAGAAATAAAGGCTACGATGTAGTTGCAATAGAATTTACATTAGCATGTTTGGAGAGTTTTTTTGATCATTTTTGCATGCATTAGAATGAAATATTCTGTAAAAATTAAACATTATATGCAAATGAGTGCAACATACCTACATTTTGAATAATAATAATTCATTATCTCCCCTTAATATATGTAAGTGGCTTCCCTTTTTTTTAAGAAAAGGAAATGCACTGTAGATATTAATTCAGCACAGCAGAAGTTTACAGAGGAGATCCACTGAAATTGTAAGAGAACACATTCTTCATTTGCATAAGTCCCAGAATCCCACCTGCCACAACCCTCCAGCTATTAATAGGTGATATGAATGTCACTTGATGCTCATTTATAATATTGTCGTTGTAATATAATGCATATTTAGAGCAGATTTTAAGAATCATTATAATTAACAAAGCACACCATTACCAGCAAGTGTTTATTTGTGTTATAGGATAAAGATGTTGCACTTGGAAACAATTATAAGTCTAGAGGTGTTGAATTACCCCCTTTGGAAGTGTTGCCTTCTTTTAGTGAGTGCAGTAGATTTCCACAGGCTAGTTGCATGTAAAGAAAATGGTTTAAAGAAACGACACGTCTCTGTGTCTGCAATGATGATAATCATTCATGTGCCAGGCTGTGTCTGAATTACATGTACTTACTCCTCCCCCCAGGGCTGTCTATATTTGAAAGCTTTTTTTTCTCCCTTCATAGTCCTTTATGGGGAAAGTGAGTTACCAATCTGTGAGATTTTGTTCTTTGAAACAGCTTAACAGAGTTAAATGCACATTTACGGGGGGATTTACTTTGTGCTCTTCTATTTGAGTCCTGTTATAATGTAGGTGTGTCTGGGACAGTGTGATTTGGTCAAAACTTTTTGGAAGCAAAATGGCTTTCTGGTAGAAATTATGCAGGAAGATTGCTTTGTTCAGTTTGATACCAAATTCCTCTCATAGCAATTCTCCATCTTATTCCAGCATGAATAAGGCCTGACTAAATGTCTTCAGATTTGGCCAAATATAAGTTACTTAAAATTTAATCACCCCCACCCTGTGGCAGATCCATGGCAGCCTACATCAGAGCTGATTGTAGAGTTTCCTCCAGTTTCTGCATCTGGTCTCTGAAGAGCTGTCCCTGACTCGGGAGTTGATGTGAAGCAATGGGAGGCAGAACCAGAGGAAAGAAATGCTTTCAAATACAAGAAAGCCACTACGACTTCAGCTTGTCAGCAAGCCTCTGTGCCTGGTGATTGCACTGCTGTGCATGTGTGCTGAGGGTTCATGAACTGACTCTGGGCCTCCAGAAAATTGCTCTGGAAGGATATATCATCATGAATATCCATTCTCAGCCATGCTGTACTGTCTTTCTCCTTGAATCTACTAGGGCTTTACCCTCTGTTCACCTATGTCTCATTCAGCAGAAGATATCAGGACAGAGATCCATCCTTGAGGAACCAGCTGTCTGCTCTACCAAGCCTCTAGTAAAGCACCATAAGCCTGTTGGGGAGAGCATGCAGTCCCTCCTTACTGCTGATGTAGATGCCCTTTGTCTCACCTTGGGGAACAGCTCCCACACCCCAGCTGAGAAGCGCTGGAAGAAAATCTATTCCAGTAATAGCAGAGCTGTAGGTAAAGAGGAGGCGAAAGTCTCATGTCTTATATGTGAGTGGATTTATTCATCAAAATTTGAATTTTTAATGCAAATCTCTTTAAAATTTCACTTTTTTGAACATTTCTGCCTCTTTCTTTATAAAACTGGTTATATCCCGCCTACAGCACAGGGTTGATTGAGGCAGACATGGCCATAGATTTCATAGTCTCCAGGCTCTGCTTAGGACAGATTTCAGCTTAAATTTTAACTAACTGACATGTCAAGAAAATACTGTAGCTTTTTTTTCCCCACCTCCTTTTCTCTCTTTCTTTTTCTCTCTGAAATATTTCAATGACATTGAAAAATAATCTTCAGCACTTTCCACAGGGAAAAACAGGGGAAAAAAGCAACACTTTGTTTTTTTTGTCAGAAAAACCTAACTAAATTTGATAGAGATGTATCTGTTCAGAGACTCCACAAAAAAAAAAAGACAAATGGAAACCCTCCCAGTGCTTGCCTGAGCACTGCTGAGAACAGAGACTTGTTGATCCTCAGGCTTTCTGTTTGCCTGAGGAAAAGAAATAATTAAAAACATTTAAGTGAACAAAACACTCTCTGAAAATGAGATCCAATCTCTTCAGCTGAAAACCCATCTTGTCTTTTAAAGACCTTCAGATGACAATCAGCTGACTGACTCCCACACTTAGGCCAGTGTACGACTCCTTCCAGCAGCAGCGTGTTTCACCACCACAATTATTTTGGAGTCCCTGCTCCTCCTACTGCTGCCAGTTTTTATGTGTCACCCTCAGCTTAGGAAGAGCAGTGTATTATATGACCCCAACAGTTTGATATGATCAAATCCATCTCAGTTTATGCTCTTTCTTGGCTCAGCTGTGGCAATCCTTTGTAACGGATGTTTCAAGCCGCAATCATTGGAAAGTCACCCCGGGTCATACGTGGGTTCAGATGCACTTTATCAGATTGATGCCACTCCTTTTCCTTGTGACATCCTCTAGTAACTTTCTTATTTTGATGCCTTCATCTAAGTTCCTCACCAGAGATCACCCTTCCCTGGAAAGGCTGGAGGGAAAACATTCCACTGTAAAAGTGATCAGAGTGCTATGGCAGAAGAGAAGCCTTTGAGCTTTCTGTGTTTTCAATGAAGTGGCTTGTGAAGTAATTGCAGTGCTTTAGCCTTGTGCCTACCCTGGTGTCCTGCAGGCTCCCCCTCCTGACTCCCAGGCATCACTTTGGAAAACACAAAATTAAATTAAAAAGAAAGAAGAAAGAAAGAAACCAGCAAAACAGACTGTCCTCTAGAGAAGTGCAGCCTGGCTTGGCCAGGAATTGGGCATGCAGGCGGCCAGGAATTGGGCATGCAGGCTGCCAGGGACAAGTAACACTCCGGCAGAGCAGCAGTGCGCTTGCAGGGCAGGTATTTTGCTATCACAAGTACTTTGCTGCTCTCAGGCAGCTTTGACACCTGAATGCAGAGCCTAAGAGCTGGCTTTTTCTCCCTGTGGCAGCTTTCCTCACCCCAGGGTGCTGTGTCACAGTTCCTGCTTGGTGTTTGGACAGATGTGGCATTGCAGTGAGCGGGTGTCAGGGTTTCCTCGCCACTCTGCTGTGTGTAACTGAGGCAGTGACAGCAGAGCAGATCCCAGCAGGTTCTGTGAGTGCAGTCCTCTGCCTCCTGTGAAAAACCCAGATGCTTGGCTAGAGATCTGCCTACACATATACACACACACACTCCCCAGAAATGCACACCTAATTCTCACAGCCACAGCTGCATGGGCAAGCAGAAATCCATCCTGCACACAGCCATGGACCCTGCCACACACGTGTGGCAAACCCACGAGGAAATGCTGGCATGCAGCCACCCACAAACACAGTGTGCTTCCCCTGCTGCCCTGAGGATCATCTTGCATGCAAACCACACATGGCTGCCTGGAAATAAACACACCAACACAGCACCAGCCTCAATGTCAGCTCCCCTCAGCCTTTTGGTTTAAATATAGGCACTGGCTATGCTCCAGGAGGAGGTGCAAGTGGTTTCAGACTCAAATTGTTACGAATCCCATTTGCAGTGTGAATATGCTTAGTGAATGTTTCTTTCTCTAATGAGACCAAAATAGCAATTAACAAGAACCCTAATGCTACAGTTCCTGAGACATACACACATACATATTTTTATCCTTAAGAATATTCTCATCTGGCTTCAAATACAGAAGGCATCTTGTCTAAACATGTATGTCACACATCACACCTATCTATATCTGCACCTTTCCATCTCATGCTTAGGCATGGCCAGGTTGAGGTGTGCAGGGGGAAAATACTGGCTTTGAATCACAGCAGATCCAAATCCTCATAGCTGGTAAATCCCAGCATCTTTTTTTCTCTCCTGGTTTTGTTTTTCTCATCTTGAAGATGATACAGAAACAGAGCTTTTTCTCTCCCTCCCCCCCCCCCCCCCCCTTTTTTTTTTGCCTGCTGCATTCAGGTTTTTCTATCAGGGTTTTTTCTCCTTTTTTTTGTTATTCTTCTCATTTTTTTTCTTTCCCTACAGCCAACAGAGTGGTTGGTGAATACAAAATTAGCCAATTCAGACAGAGGCCGAACATCCCAAGAGAACAGGAGAGAAAGAGAGAGAGAGAGACATGATCAGCCTTTGCCAAATAGGCTCTCTCAACTCCACTGTGCATTTCTCCCTTTCTCTGAAAATCACATGAAACTAGAATTATGGGGAATGCAAATTCCCAGTATATTCAGGGACTGGCCACCAGTGACCCTCCTGCCTGCAGCATTTCCCTGCTCTGCACATGCACGGCTGTAGCACCGAACACTTACATCCCAGGCAGCCTTCTGTCTACAGCTGCCTTCCCTGAAACACCTGCAGACAAAAGGGTGGGTTTATTTTCATCTTTTCTATAGGAACTAGCAAGTCTGACCAAAACCCTCTGGGATCAGGCCACACAAGCAAACGTCCCGCCTGCTAATTCCACTAACTAAAGCTGTGTATAGGTCTTGCTTGTCCTCTTTAAGGGAGATGCTGTGGCCTGAACACTCAAGATTCCCTCCTGGGTTTTGGCACTGGTGACTGTCAGGTTGTGTCTGTGCAGTGAGGCAGAAGCGTTTTTTGATGCTCCCTGCTCTCCTGGCTTCCAGCCTGCCCACACTAAGCACCTGCTGCAGGGTATTCATGAAAATCATGGGATGCAGAGCCAGGTTTTACCCTGATCTGAAGTTGAGATACATCCTGGTGCTTCCAGCTGAAACATACACAATGAAGCCCACCCATTCAATATAGGAACAAACACTGTGAAGTTGCATTTGCAGCTCTGCATCCAAGGTGAGCTTTGTAGTGGGACCTTGCTTCTCTTAGGACAGAAGGAATAGTTTAGTCTCTTTAGCTTCTTAATATTTGCTTAGTGTTTTGAGCTACACTGAGAGTCTGTGTGGTGGCTGATTGTTTTACATCTGTCTAATTGTTTTGCTTGTTCATTCCTAGTTTTGGGAGGAATTGTTAATGACAGTTATGAGTAATGGCCTCCATAAAGCAGTCAGTCAGATAGGAAACATGAGGATTGCTCTGGAATATCTTTCACATCCTTCAAATAAGGGGAGCAAAGAACTTTAAATAGAAAGGGAATCTTCAGGAGACCATCTACACTGACTTTTTGCAGTAACCTTTCAAAGTCCCCATAAATGCCAGGGCATCCAGTCCACAGAGTATCCTGTAAGGCCAAGTCAATAACGTTATTGACTGGCATCAGAGAAAACTCCTTGGGTGTGTAGAGCTGGGACTTGGGTGTAAGAAGGGGGAATAAATCCATCCTAAGCAGCATATCTGCAGTAGCATGTCTAGAATAACAATATTAGCAGCAGCAGTAGCACATAGGTGCATGATTATCAGACAGCACTGTAACTCAGGGGAATGGGGTTTTAGCTGCACTGGTTTCCAGTTACCTGTTGTGCAAACTTGTCCAGCCTTGCTGAAGCCCCTGACTTTTCCTATCACCCCTTTTCTCACATTTCTCCTCCCTCCTTTCACCAGTTCCTAACCCAGCTCTATCTCCCAAGAATGGCTGATTTCCAAAGTGCCAGCGAGTGCCTGAGAACTGCGTAATTGCAATATAATTAATGAATTAAAAGAATGAGATGTTTTAAGTGCTTTCAATATGCCAGTCCCTATAATTATCTACAGAAAACACGTTCATTAACAATCTCAGAGTGTGAGGCTGTGGCTCCTGCCTCTGAGTGCTTCTTTCTCTGGTGGGGCTGGAGATTGAGGTAGGAGCAGAGAATGGGCTTTTGCAAATCTTTAGAAAGCTTTGCTTTCTCCTGGGTTTAGAGCAAGTCAGAAGAAGAGTGAGAGTCTGCAAAACACAGCAGAGAGGGATGCTGCATGATTTGCTAGACCCGGGTCACAGGACCTGTGTCCGAATCCTGGCTTTGTTGTGTGAGTCCTGTGCATGGATTTAGATGGATGTGTGAATTTCAGACACAGACCATTTATCCCCTGTCCCCAGCAGCCCCATGCCATGGACAGAAGTTGCAGCCACTTCTCCTGGATTAGGAAAAGATTTGCACATAAATAATTGTACATTGTTTTTCACTGGAAGTTCATGGCTGGTGCTGAGCCTAGTAAGGGAATTGCCAGGTTTCTATTGCACTGATTGGGAATTATTGGGCATTACTTGTCCTGGATATGCTGAGGAGAGGGGAGCTTTGGTCTTGCTGGAACACTGATCAGACCAAAGCTCTCCTTAGGAGGTTTGTAGTGCTTTTATCAAGACGTGGTGGTGTGCTTTAAGAGCTTGATTTTACTTACACAGGTGTAAATCAAGAGCAATTCCTTTGATGCCAATGGAGTGGCCAACATAAGTGAGAGGTCAACTTGGCCTATTGGTATTGAAAGCACTTAAAACATCTCTTGAGGGCACTCTTAGGAGGGAGCTCGCTCTGTGAGACTGATTGACAGGGTATAGCTCTGCTCAATGTCTGTCCTTCCTGGGATCCTAAATTGTGAATTAACTCAGCCATAGATGTGACTGACACATTCTCTGTCTGGCACGTTTTAGCCAGTGCAGTGGGCTGCAGGCTCTGCAAATCGTTTGCTGTTAAACTTGGGGAATAAATGGCCAGTTCATTTGAAAGGGTTGAGCAGGCAGCACAGACATATTGGCCCACTGTCCAGTTTAGGGAAATTACAAAGGATGAATTACAGGGTTATCTCTGCACTTTTAACAAATCCCCGTGTTTTGATTGCAATACACTGTTCTTGCTGAAAAGGCAATACAGTCCAGCAGACAGGGGTTAAACACCCAGTGGCTGCACAAGAAGCTGAAAGTGCAAAAGAACTACAATGAGGGCAAGTGTTAATGAAGGAAGATCTTTGCTGGAAAAAAAACTCCAGTCACTGGTTGACAGGGTTGGACCCTGGCAGGCAGCAAAGCCGTGACATTTTCTTTCAGAGAGACCTATGTCCCGAGTGTGCTTCTCAACTTGGACGTAGCTTTCAGCATCCTTAAGCACTGCCATCAAGGGAAGAGCCAAGATTTGGTGTGATTGTGCTTTTTAAGCTTAATGGGACAGAATTAACTGAAGGAACACAATTACAGTAAGAGCTGGTTCCTATTACGGTTTTCACTCAGGAGTGGGTGGTAGCAACAGCTCGGCTCTCTGCAATTATAGCTGCACATCCCAACCTCCAAAAAGATCAGATTTGACTTTCAAAGCCTGGGAGCTCAAGGAGGCTGTTCCTGTCCTGTATGAGAAGGATTAATCAGTCACTTAGTATTACAAGAAGTACAACATTTCAGTGGAATAGGGAGAAAATGGTTTCCTTGTCTTGCAGCTCTTACCCTATCTCATCCTCAGTCAGAATGAGAAGCCAGAATCACGAGAATGTTCACAAACTGAGCTCTGGAAAGAGAATTTAAATCATTTTGAAATATTGTGCTTTGATTTGGACATTTTCTAAAAAAAGAAGCCCCTTCAGTTTGTAACAGACAAGTGATTTTAAAGGGGCAATCTGGAAGGTTTTGTTTCAAAGTGAGAAAATGGAAATTTTGGCAATCTTAAAAGGAATAATGTTTGTGTTTCAAGTAAAAAAAAGTCATAAAAACTGTCTCTTGGCTGAAAATATTTTCATTTTTGACAGTTTGCTGTTTTTCAACCATAAAATGTTATTAGAAGCATCTGAAAATGAACACAGAAGGGAAGAACTCCTCTATGGTAGGAAAGACAGGTACATTTCTATGAATAAAATGAGTTTCTTGATGTCTGCTGAGCACTGCTCTTAAACCTTGTTTTCTGTGCTCATGTTTTTGTCTATCAGGTGGCTTTTTTTTGTTGTTTCACCGTATCAGGAGGTCAAGCTGTACGACTGCTTGTAGTACTTCCTTGCTACCAAAATTCAGGAAATACATCCTGAATATAAACCACAGATTAATATATAATGAGCATAGAGATCAGCCTCTAACTGGTCTGATTTACCCACGGGATGCACAAAGTCCGCTGTGTCAACTCAACTAGTCACCCTCTTTGCACTTTAATTGTATTTCCAGCTTTTGTGTCCATCTGCCAGCAATGAGCCAAGTGCTGCACCAGTGTTGCCAGTGCAGGGTCCCTGGCAGAGACAAACCATCTGGCCACCCCCATCCCCAGTGCCGGCAACAACAGCAGTGTGGGAGGAAGCCAAGTTTGGCTTTCGTTACAGCATAAGGCAGGAGTCAGCGGGTGGCTCTCCACTGGACATCAGCTCTTCTTAAAATCTTCAGCCAGTCTGTGAATTTTTCAGGGCTGTGAGCCATATCCTAAAAAGCCAGGGCATCATCTGAGAATTTCAGTGCATATCAGAGAAGAGCAGTCTTTTGATTTGGTTTGTGGTTTTTTTCCATAGCCTGGGATGGCTGAGACTGTTGTGTTCATGGTAATATCTGCAGGAAGAGTAGCTTGTGGCAAGGGAAAAAGCTAGAGGATAATCCAGAAGAATTTAAGGGCAGACAGTGTTACAACATAAAATATCTTCAACATCCAGTAGCAGTTTTGATTCTGGATAAGCAAGGAAAAAAAAATCTAGATCTATTATTTTTCAAAGCATCCCTTTGAAGAATTTTAAACAAACCAAGTCTTGATTTCCTTATCTGAAGAATATAAATCATAACACTGTTCTTCTTGACATAGTTCTCAGCAAGCACAATTCATTAACTTTCCTGAAGTGCTTTTAAATCTCCTGTTTCAGGCACTACACAGGTATTCAAAATAGAGTCCACAGAGGTAGCTAAAACCACTTAAAATTAAATTAAAATGCCATAATTCCAGTGATAAGTCACACTCAGAAAAGTTCTGCTGACAAGTTTATGAATTTTCCTGTGTTTGTGGGGGCTGCAAGAGTCCTAGGAGATATATAAAAGTAATCTTCTTTTTTTTTTTTGCCAATCATTCTGAGATTGAAAATTCCACAACATTTTTAGAATTTAAAATTTCAGCTTCTCGTTGCAGAGCTGGGAGAGGAGGGAGGAAGAGCTGGAAAGATGCAGCAAAAAGGAAGCAAATGAGATCTATCTTCTTTACCTCTCCATATCTGCAGGAAAGCTGCAGATAATTTGAAATTCAGGCCTAAAAACTTTCAGCATCTAGATCTATCCAGGCACAAGAGTTAAAGAGCTGCTTCTGTCCTGGGGACCCAGGTGGGATTCCCCTGTGTACCATCCCTGGAGCTACCAGGGAAAGACACTAAAGAGGGACTAAGCTATAAGTGATCTGACAGTCTTCTGGTTAATACTGAACAGATAGGCATGCTGTCCTTTTAATGTGGCAGCATGTCTGACTCACTCACTGTGTTCTCCCCTTGTCCAATAATGTAAATAAAGTCTTTAAGAAGCCCATTTATTTTCATCTGTCGTTCTGAGAGAATTGCTCAGATTCTCCCTTGGCCGTTCTGTTTGTGCTTAATAACAGCACTAACAAAAAACCTCAGAAAAACAACCAAAAGAACAAAAAAAGATAACAATAGTAAGAGTAGTAATAAAGTTTTGCCTTTTAAAGATATTCCCCCCCATTTGAAAGGAAGCAGCAGCTTTGCAAAGACTTTGCTGGTGTTGTCAACCTCTGTCTCACTTGCAAGTTTAATGAGGGGCAGCATTTGCCTTTTTAGAGATGGGAGTGCAAGAAGTGTGAGACTGAGCCACACTAGTGAGGCACAACGAGCTGGGCTCTAAGTGCCTCAGAACCAGTCCCTTGACATTTGCAGCATCCACAGGCCAGACAGGGCAGGCTGGATTTTTCCCTCCCTTTCTCATTAATTTCAATCTGCCTTTCAAATCTTGGTAGGTTGTTTTTTCTTTTCCCTTTCACTCTTTAGGATTCTCTTCTCACCTTTCATGCTGGCTCTTTAGTCATCTCATCCAGCCTCCGCCTACTGTCTGCATCTCTTTCATTTTGGCCTTCAGCTGGACACTGGAATCACAGGTGATGGAAATGTGCTTCCCTGCTGTGCACTTGTTCTCCTGAACAGTTTCTGAAGGTTGCTTGATGCTAGTGAGCTCTTTATAATAGTCTCCTGGATAGCACATGAAGGAGACAGCTGTAATTTTTCCTCACTTGAAAGAAGCCAGGAAGGTGTCTATCCCCATACATTTAACTGTGGTAGACCTATACCTCTTGGCCAGAAGTTGCCTCACTAATGTTCTTCAGGGCTGACTTGAAAAAGTGTGAGGGATTCAGGCTTTGCTGGATCTTGGATTAAGTTGAAACCTTTTGTGAAGTCATGTTGCTTTGCTAAAATGTTGTTTTGGAAAGAGGATCTTGTATGGGAAAATTTAGGAAAACTAAATATTGTCAAACTCTCTCTTTCAACATTTTCACTGTATCACGTTTTTGTTAGAGATTTTAAAAAACTTTTCACTTTGAATTGCATTATTAGTGTACCATGTTGCTGAGTGAAAAATAGAAACAAAACATTTTATAGAAATAAGACATCCATCCAACTTCAAATATTTTGTTTGCTTGGGTGGGTTTGAGTTTTTTTTAAAAGCTTCTGCTCTGCAGAGAATTTTCAAATACTTGTAACTTTCATGCAATTTGGCACTATGTCAGATTTAAAAATCATTGAATCATAGAATCATTTTGGTTGGAAAAGACTTTTAAGATCAGTGAGTCCAATCCCTCCCCTCTCACTACGAAGCCCACAACTAACCCACGGCCCTCAGCACCTCAGCTCCATGGCTTTGCAATATCTCCAGGAATGGGGACTCCACCACATCCCTAGGCAGCCTGTGCCAATGTTTAATGACCCTTTCAGTGGAGAAGTTTTTCCTTATCTCTAATCTAAACTACCTCTGGTACAACTTGATGCTATTTCTTTGTGTCCAATCACTCGTGACTTGGGAAAAGAGACTGACCCCCACCTTCTTACCACCTGCTATCACGTAGCTTCAGAGAGTGCTCATGTCTCCCTTCAGTCTCCTTTTCTCCATACTAAGCACCTTCAGGTCCCCCAGCTGCTCCCTGTCAGACTTGTGCTCTGGACACGCTTCAGCCCCTAAATGTCCTCCTTGTAGTGAGGGGTCCAAAACTGAACAGATGTGTGGCCTCACCAGGGCGCAGTACAGGGGGGACAATCACTGCCCTGATTGTCCATCACTGTGGTGCAGCTGCCCAAACTATTTCTGATACAAGCCAGGATGCCATTGGTCTTCTTGGCCACCTGGGCACTCTGCTGGCTCATGTTCAGATGCTGTCAATCAACACTTCCAAGTCTTTTTGTGCTGGATGCCTCTCCAGACGTTTCTGCCCCAGCCTGTAGCATTGCATGGGATTGTTGTGACCCAAATGCAAGACTTGAACTAGATGGATTTTGCGAAAGTGAGCTGTCTGAATCCATCACCAGCGTCTTGAGACATTTCCTTGCCACCTTGAGAGGACAAAACCCCAGTTCCCTCAAATGGTTTTCCTTCAGCTCAATTCCATGCTCCTGTTCCTATCGTGTAAGCCTTACTTTTCTCTTGGCTAAACATCATGTTTTTAAAACAGTCATTTTGAGGTCAAGTTTTTTTCTGCTACATTTTTTCAGTGTAAATTGAACCAGTCTTCTTGTCTTTACACTGCTCACTCACTGGTTTACCCAACTAATCACCTTGGTGTGTCTTCCCTGGACCAACCTATTTCCCAGAGAAGGAACCTGTAAATATTTTATTGTCTATCTTTGTGAGTCAGTCTTTGCTGTGATAGAATTCAACAAGTAAGGGAACAACAGGCAAATGCTGTCTCTGGAACAGACAGTGAGGCAGGCAAGGGATGATCCATCACCAGCTGCTGGGGTGAGCTCTCAGCAGAGACAGAGAGTAAATCTGGGGCATTCCCGTGCCATTTGTGGACCCCTTTGGAGGCTCACTGCTTGTAACAGCAGGATCTGCAAAACTGGTTAGACAACATATCATCATTTCTGTCTTTGAGCATCTATTGGAGTCATGTGAGTTGCTGGGAAATAATAAGCCAAACACAAAGTTCAAACCCCATCTCTGCTGGATCCTGCTGTCTGCTGCTTCATTTCCCTCGCCCTGCCTCCCCTGTGTGTAATCTTCAGCAAGACTATTTGAGGTTTAGGAGAATAGGTTTCATCTATAATTAAAAACAACATGTTTTTTCATTATTCTATTGAAACAGAGGTGTGTCTCAGCAATGCTTCAATTTCCATCACATTTTCATGAAAGAAAACATGAACAGATAGTTTTGCTTTTTACTTTGTTGAATTAGGACTTTTTGGGGGTGAGCTGTGGTAAAAATATTCATTTTGTTGATATTGTCTAAGTCATACTCTTTAAACACATGGCTTATATTGAAACAATGAAGAAACAGTATTTAGTGTTTTCTGCTATATTCACTTCTCATCATAATAGCCTCATGTTGTTGGAGTTGGAGATGTTCATAAAAATCAAACATTGTGATGCTTCTCCAATAATATTTTGACATTTTTTGATCAGGGGATAATTTTGCATTTGCATTTTGATGTATAACAAAAACAAATGTTAAAGTTTCAGGGGATTAGCTCTGCCTCTTCTGAGCAGGGCGGGTGGAGGATTTCCCAGTGATTGTGTTTGGACAGTGGTTGTGATGAGAAGCCCTTCTGCAACTCATCCAGTAAATGAGGAAATTTTTGCTCTAATTAAAAAGAGTTGGCAGTTTAAATTTATGATGGTAAAGAACTAATTATTAACACAAATAAAAAATGCTTTAGAAATCCAACAGAAAAAGCTATTTAGCAAAAAAAAGAAGGGAGGAGGAAAAAAAAACCAGATTTTTTTTTCAAGCAGTTCTCTCTGTTTAAATTTGAATGAACAGCAGGGAAAGAGTCTCACATCCATCATTCAGCTTTCCTAAAAACACAGATTTGTTTTAAAAAACTAAAACTCTGTCTTGTTTGTTAAATTGGGGTATTAGAACCTGTCTCTCTGCTCATTTCTTCTTCTCCAGGCCAGGATTATGTTTTGATTTGTAATAAAATTTGACACAAATCTGACAATATTTTGACCAGGCTTTGCATTCTGGAGATTAAAATAAGCATCTGAAAATGGCAGCATCCCTCAGAGTTACATTCCCTGGCCTCTTTCCCACTGCTTCTCTGGCCGGTCGCCTCTGCCTGCCTTATCCCCTGCACCTCTCTGCTTGCCACTGCTTCTTGCTCCTCATGGTCAGGCTCCACGGAGCCTCCTGAGTCCTTTCCTTCTGCCCTAGTCCCTTGTGTCACCTTGACAAGAAGGGCTTTTGCCCACTCCCTCTGGCTGCCTGGCTCCCTTCCATGGCCGTGTCCTCACGTCACAGCAGCATTGTGCCGGGTACCATCGCTGGCCCTCACATTTCCTCACAAATTGAATTCATCATGAACATAAGAATAAATCCCCAAGAGAATAAAAGTTCTCGGAGGTAATTGAATCACACAAGAGTGATGGAGCTTGCTTTTTTTTTTTTCCCTTGACTCATTCCCAGCTGAGGTTCAATCAGCATTCATTACTCCCACCTCCTTCCATCTGAAATGACAGAGGAACTGGGTGAAGGAGGACCTTAGCCTTCTCATTAAATCTTCCAAACATGATGGCCTATCAAACCCAGTAATTTGTGAGCCAGGAAACACGAGGTTTTAATTCAACACAGATAAAAAGGCACAACCCATAGAACCAGCTGAGAACAACAGAGCAACAGAATTGTGTTGAGAGTGCCACAGTTGAGAATTCTCTTTTGAAAAGACAGGTTGATTAAAAAGTGTTTGAAAATATTCCCAAGCATAGAGCCACTTATAGTAGAAAAATGCTGAAACAATTAGCAATCAAAAGAAAATCTTTTGATTTGACATTTTTGCCCTCTTATTTGATTTTGTTTCAGTTTAAGGAAAATATTAGAAAAAAAACACCCTAAAATTGACTGGAAATAATAGCAATGTTCCACACATACATGCCACTTGATTAAACATTTAGATTGCACTGTTTTGACATTCTCCAAATGAAACAATTTGACATTATGAAATGGAATTTTTCAATAAGCTTGTTTTGATCTTTCTAGATCAAAAATATCCTGGAATTCTCCATCAAAACAGTGGTTTTGAGAATTCTCTTCTCAGGCTGATTTGAGGGAATGAGATTTCTGCTTTGTAAAAGCTCCAGCAGCCAGCGATGCGTGGAGGCTGTCAGCCCAGCAGTTAGTGATGGAGAGGCACATCTCACCTGACCCATCCCCAGTGAAGGCTCTGATGTGGCACCTCGGGACTGCACGCAGCAGCATGGCTGAGTACGTGTGGCGAAGACTCTCACACGCCTTTGTGCTGATGAAACTGAGTCAACACTCAGACATACACCGGGAAGGCTCTGATGTTCTCAGCTAGGATCTAACCTGTGACCTTCAGCGCTGAAAACAAAAGCCTTTGCCACCTGAGCTAAAGAAAAGATTCTGCAGCTGCAAGAAAACCCTGAGCTCTGCCGTGCTTTTGCCCACTAGAGGGAAGTGCATTCACACACACACAGGGTGAGTGTACAGCAGTGCACATGCCATGGCTTTGTGCAACTCTCTCCTCACACTGGGACTGAGCTGGACCCAGCGGGGAGGCTGCTGTAGCATTCGGCTGCTCATCATGATGTCTCTGCCAGAGCGTGGTGGCAGCTGAAGAGGGCAACAGGCATTGCCCAAGTAACCTTATGCACACTCCCCTTGCCATTGCGAGCACAGTGGCACAGGCATACACCAGCTGTTGGCAAATCTCCCCTTAGTACAGACAGTTACAGAGGCAAAACTTGAGCTCCACAGGGAAAGGATTGAGCTACATACACACTTGAAGAGTATCTGCAAAGTTGTGCTTGAGTTGGTGGAGGAACACTGAAGATCTGGCCCTAAGCCATTTGAGCACTTGGAAAACTGCTAAATGCACAGATGTAATCCACACAGATGGGTTTAAACATGAACATCCCAGGCAATGCAGCAAAGTGCATGCAGTGACAGTGTGTGTATGTGAGCAATCAAACACAGGCTGTATGAAATTATGTATATGTGACCAAATACACACTGTGCTGTCTGACTGTTCAGTCAGCAAGGTTAGCAGATATTCTCCTGAGTAGATTGGCTTTAAACACAGAAGCAAGGTAAATATATTTGTGATATGAAGATTTAGGTCACAAATCTATGGATATAAGGTCCTAAATGCCTATATAAAACTGGGAATACTGATGTGTGAGTATGCACAAAAAGACAGGCAGCACTCCTCAGTCCTTAGTGGATGTCCTGCAATGGATGCACAGACTGTTGCATGAATGAGTGCACAACCTCCTTCCCCTTACACAAATATGCTCCAGGTGTGAATAACTCTTAGAAAAGGCAACAGATAAATCCAGTAAAATGTAGCTTTACAAATCCTAGCTAGAAAACTCAAGTCTGAAGGAGTAATGAGCAAAGCAAGAGTCAGAAAATGCAGATGGAAAGGAGATGGTGAGAGATCGTGGTAAGGAAATCTCCAAGTGCTCTGAGAAACCATGTCCCTCCCAGGGATGCTCAACAGCAAGTCATAGCTGCCAGTGCCTGACTGTGTCTTCTGGTGTCTGAGGAGATGGAGGACACTGAAATGTGTCCCTCACACCTTGATAAGGTAAATCAGTCTGTCCTTTCTCCCTTGGAGTCTCTGTCTCCCTGTGGCTTCATCTCCAGGGGAGACAGGTAATGCTGGTGCTAGCATTGCACAGAAATTGTGTCCAGTAGTGTCAAGCATGAGGCAGAAAGCCTTGCTCCTCAGCTTTCAGATTAAAACACACTTTTGGACAAGAATGGACATCATAATTAATCTGTGGATTCCCCTCCACCCAAAAGTGTTCCAACTTCTGTGAGCTCTAATACTTCAGCTATTTTCTTCCTCTGCTGTCTAAAGGGCTGTCTCCATTCCCAGGGAAAGCCCATTGTTATTTCCACTCTTCTTCTGGCATTTTGTGGCAAAGTCTGATAATATTTGAACCTTTTCCCTGGTTCACTCCAATGCCTCTCAAGAGCAAACTCTTCAGCCAATTTAAATTTGTGATACCCTGTGGAAGGCAATAGAGATTTAATGGAGCTACTTTGTGTTAGAGCATCTGGCCCCAAATTCTCCAGGGAAGTAGAATATAATGTAGCAGATCAAAGGGCCAGGTTGATGTGTGCTACAAAGAGGAAATGGGGAAATTTGTGGAGATGGAAAATGATTTTGCCACCTGCTTCCTCACCTTGAGCAAGACCTAAAACAAAGTCTCTGGCAGGGTTCCTGAATGGAGTTATATTACAACTATTAACAGGAATATTATTACTACTAGTAGTGATTTTTGATTTACAGTTTCATGCTTGTTCCTAACTTCTTTAATTCTTTCATCACTGAAAGAAAGATGTAGCAGAATACTATGAGATGAGGCTGTCTGATGTCATATTTTAAATATATTTGACAGCTAGATATATGGAAAACTCATAAAGGAAGCCTGCCTGGATATAGTGAGATTTCCAGGGTATTTTGATCCTTTGGTAAAAACTCAGCTCAGATTTGGAGGGTTTAACAACATCCTGAGTTTTGGTCTTATTTCTTTTCACAGGTACCAAGTTCTTCCTATCTACGGTATCTTTAATATAGGATCACTGTAAAACTCTGGAAGACATTGTTTATCATTCTGTTAATTCCATGCAATAATAGCATGAAGCAGACACCATATGGGACATAAAGAGCAGGGCTGTTTTCTGGTTCTGAATTTTCCAAATCAGAAATGGGTGCTAGTAGGTAACTGAGTATTTTCTTCAGGTGCATCCTGAAAAATGAAAGAACAGTGTTCAACCCTACTCATGCACAATAAAACCTAAGCATGAGTTAAAATATCACACTGGCTTTTAAAAGATCAAAAGTAAAGTAGAGACCTTATCTCAGATTATTTCAAAGTGAGTCATGGACAATGTGAGCAGTAGCTCTGGAATAAAAGAGGTCTCATCTTGATAACACCAAGTGTTCTGTCATTTTGTGATCCAAACATCCCAATCAGTACCAGTCCTGACCATCTAAAACATGGCTTATCTCCTCCATCAAATCAGCAGAACACTTTATGGTAGCCTTGGGGAAGATTAGCCTCATCAAGTTTCTTCTTCTCCCTCCCTTTTTTCCAATGGTGGGAGCAGTTGCCAGGTCTCCACTCTCATTCTGTAACTGGAACCCCTGAGAAGAAGCAGCCTGAAGAAGAGCCAATTTATTCCATTTACTAGTGCTGTAAACCCTGTCCAGCTGCTCTCCTTGTTCTCATGAACAACACAGCCAGGACTGCTGCTGTCTTCACATTGCAGTGCCTCTGTCAGTGCAATAAGGCTGCAGCAGCACACAAAGCATCCATCATCAAGGAGCAGTATGACAAGACAGATTCCCTGACACTGTGCTTGGAAAAACACACCTCTGCAAAGAAAAATACACATAGACCTGCAACATTTGCATTCTTGCTAACATACAAATGTACATAGGCATCTGCTTGCACCTCAAAAGTCTACAAGAATACAATCCAAGAATATCTATGGAAAGAAATGTTTAAAGCTGCCTCATCCTGCCCATAGGACTGAAAAGGAATATTTTTTATTGTTATGATAAAGCAGGTAATGGAGACAACAGGACAAGTATGAGAAATGGCAGAATTAGCTGCTGTGCAGTGTTCACGTGCCTCCAGATGAAGCTGTGGGAGAGCATAAGATGATCCTTCCAAAAAAGATAGGGAAGTTGCCTTTTTCGTTAGCTTTTGGGGGTAGATTTCTGTGTGTGCTACTGTTAGTCAGAAGATTGATCCTGGCCAGCTTCTGCTCACTGAAAACCTTGTCCTGTATCTGTGCTGTTATTTGGAACAAGTTCACTAAAAAACATTCAGGTTTTCTTCCTGATATTTTTGTCATTTTCTCTTTACTTATCCTTCAGAAATACTCCAGAATTGTCTTTCTTGCTGATATTTCACATCTGCTTCTAGGTGGAATCAGGATGATTGGAAAACACTGAAATGAGGAGTGAAATATTGTTTGAATGAAAAAGAAGACTCTTGGGTGGGAGTTGAGGGCTTATTTTATTTTTTCTTCATTAATCTGAACCAAGATTCCCCAAACCTTAGACCTCAACCAACATCTTTATCCTAACCAGGAAACATGTCCCAGTAGATCTCCACTTTAACGATGCTTCTTACTTAAAGTCTGTCTGGAGTGAGTGCATCTGTTTGGGTTTCTTTTTTTTTCCCAACCATTTTTTTTCTCTTTCTTTCTGTTTACACAAGCTAATGATAAATTAATGGGATGAACCAAAGGCCTTGCTGGAACAGCTGTAAACTCAAAGCAGGAAGTCATTCAAAGCCTCCGAAACCTGGCTGTGTAATGCTGGAGGAGTTAATGATGAAGAACCGCATCCTCAGCTGGAGCAAATTGGCATAGTTTGCTTGAAATACACGAGTTTCACTGATTTACAGCAGTTCAGGATGTGGCCTGAAGTGTCTCACTATTCTGCTTTGTTTGCATTTTAAAGTGATCTCTGCTGGTTTCTTAATGGTTTTGTCTCCTATTGATGTATTCGTGGGATGCCAGTAGCTGAGGCGGTCTCCAGCAAGCGCAGATGGTGGAGCATGGAAAAGCAAGAGCTCAGTTTCCTGGGAAAATCTTTTTTCTAAGAATTTCAGAATAGCACTGAGGCTATTCCTATTCATGCAAAGGTTTCTGTGGGCTGACAGCTGGTACTGCCATAAGAGCTTGTATCTGAGGTTCGTCTGTGCTCGTCTAAACATGAGGCAGTTTAATTTTGGAGTGGTTCAAAGGTGGTCATACATTGTATAGGAAATTTATTTTAGCTTTCTGACACTATTGAGAGTGAAGTGCTGGGAAAAAAAAATTGCCCAGGAAAATGGTGGGATCATGATGACTGAAGAGTTTGAAGGACAGACTGGAGAATACCATTTGGGTAAAGAACTGTCAGGCTTGATCCTCCCTTGGACAAACTGGGTTGACTCAAAAAGCCTGTTGTGTTCCTTTATAGTCTTGCATTTTCCAATACTAAAATTAACCCTGCTTGAAAGATTGCTAAATTTACCAAGAGTGAATAAGAAATTAGTTATACACTTACTGTTTGGCAGAGTCAGAGCTTTATCAGTCAGCCTGACCAAGAAAGAGTCTTACTTCTGCTGATCATATCACCCAATGATCCCAGCATCATCTGGATCTCCAGTCTGTGAGCGAAAAATTTTTAGCAGTGGCAGAGAATATTTTCTTAACACTTGTGGAGGGGTTTTAGTTGAGAACCCATGAGCATTCAGCTTTTCTTTTGCCTAAAAATAAAAGACTTAAAAATTGGAGGAAACAACCTTATTGCAATTAAGCATAAGCAAAATTGCCCACAGTTATTTGCCGCTTCTACACTGGAGGCCACTCTCTGAATGCCAGGCTATCAGGCAGAGCAGCTACTTCCAATTATATCCTACTGGAGGGGACTCCTGAACTGCCAAGATTCATGGAGGAAAGCCATTCAGAAAAATCGTGACAAACTTCTCCCCATGGACAAAAAAAATAAGCTGCTTTATCAAAGACTAAACATTTCTTGGAACTATACCAAGTGCAAAAATATTTCCATAAGGAAGATTTATGAGATCCAAAGAGAAATTTCAAAAAGCAGGAGAAAAAGAGAGACAAATAAACAAACAGAGTGACTGAGGCTAATTTTAAAGGCGAGTGGATAGGGAATAGACCTGGGGTGCAGAGAACAAGGCTGAATATCCAAAATCCCCAGAGAAGGAGCCTGAAACTGAGGATCTGTCACCTGAAGTAGCTCTGGGCATGCTGAAAGGTATCATTTTTACTCCAGGTTGGAGCAAAAATGTAAATATGCATTTCATACTTCCTTCTCAGGCAGGAAAATTGATCTGTCTTCTCTTACTACTTCTTATAACCCATTTTCAACTTCTGCTAGGGCACCATCTCAATCTTGGTTTTCCATTGTGTGGAGCGTCCAATGGACCTGAGAGCTGAAAGGGATCAGCGTGACCTCAGTCAATGTTCTCAACATGTAGATAATTTGAGGAACCCAAATGTCCCATCCAAGGCAGGATGTGGATGAAATGCCTTGCTGAGGCCTTTGAGCTTTTAAAAGCAGTGAAATCAGGAAAGTGAATAGTCAGGGTGTGGATGAAGAGGAAAGGGTATGTTCCAGTAGAGGAACCAGGAATCTGTAGTTTTGATTTATTTTTCTTGGATGATAATTCATGGAGAGCAGAAACACAAAATTTTCATAGTATTGTCTTGTGGAATCTGTGAAGAGAATTTTCTGGTTCTAAACTGATTTGGTTCAAAGAGAGTTTTGATTTTGAAAATGGGATTTCTGCTTAGATATATTGGAAAAGGTGATAGCGAGGAGGGTAGAAAACAAGAAGTCAACAGAGAAATAAAATAGAAGTAATTGCAACAGATTGCTTTGTACAACCTGTTCTGATTCTTTTTCCCCACAAATTATTGATTCACACTGCCCTTAACGTTTAGATTTTCATCTGTTTGCTCCCTTTTGTGAGAGGAAAACTATGTCAGGCATCTCATAAGTGCTTACACGGAGATGTTTCCCATCTGCTTGCAGATGCACCATGCCTGCTTTCTGCTAGGGACCTGGCAGTTCTCAATGTTGAAATGAAACTGAACCCACTCCATTTGCTGGATGGGAAGAATCCAAGGAGCAAAAATGAACATTTCTCAGTGCTGGTGATTCTGTTACAGTGCACTGAGCTCTGAAAATATTTCCAAACATCCGCTGCAGGTTGCTTTCTTAAGGAAGGACCCCTTCAATTAAGATCAAGAATTATGGCATCCAAAGCCATTCATGACACACACGCTCATTTGTATTTTGTACATAAACAGGATTATTTCTTTTTCTGTTTTCCTGGTCTCCTTCCAACTATTTCTCTTCCTTCACCATACAACATATGTATCTCTTTCTGATCATGCAGCACCGTGGTACTTTGCCATACACTGTTCAGCGTGGGCTGCCTCCATCCCAGGATGGTTTTGCTTCAACAGTAGGTGGGAAGCACCATGTTTGCTGCCTTCACTCTGACACTGAGGTTTTGCTGGGCATTGTTAGTCACTGCTTTTGGCACGTTTTGATATGCTCAGATGTGTGGGGCTCAGATCCACCTTCTTTTCTATAGGCAACCCAGCCAAAATCCAGCAGTGCCATCCAAACATGCAAAACCATCCCAGTTCTCTGCTTGCGTGGATCTCATCTGTCTCTTTCTCTTTAGATTCGCCTGCCTCTGAGAGGTTTGTGCATTTTGCAGACAGCATGGAGGCGGAGGGCGGGGGTGGCAGGGAAGATGAAGAACTCTGTGATATACTGAGTATATAGAACAGTGTATAATATACTGAGTGATGTAACAGCGAGAGAGCTAAGTGAATGCTACTGCCTTGTGATTTACTGCTTGCAAATGGCTTCTCTTCTTCTGAAATACTGTTAATTTAATAGACAAACATCCTAGGATAAAGGCTCACCAGAGACGCAACTGATGGGATAAACATCGAGAGATTAAAGACCTGTGAGCAAAGTGTATAATTCTGTTATTAAAATCCCAAAGTGCTCCCTTAAAATTAGACCCTAGCAAAGGAAGAGGAGTGGAAATCCTATGCTTAAAAGGGGGAGTTATTGTGTCGAGCACTTCAGAGTCATTTGCTAAGCAAAGTTAAAAGGAATAATAGCACTGAGCTGGGTCTTCCACTTGTTTTCCTCCTGCTGTCCCTAACTACCAAAGTGATATCAAAGAAACCTACTTATTAGCTATGTGTTGAGAACATTTTCCAAAGGCAGACAGAAAATCATCAGCGACAGCATTTTTGTGACCTCCTAATTGCGCCCCACACAATGTGGCTGCTGTTAGGCCCAGAAGACAGCTGCATTTGCAAAGTCTGTCCCATGTCATTATATCCCAGCTCATGAGTAAGCATGCCATGCTGAATGGTGCCTGTTAGGGCTTATTTTTGCAATATTGAGTGATTCCAGCTGAGATCAAGCTGTCAGTAGACTCTGACACAGTCTATACCTAAAAAGCAGAGTCTCTACAGGGAGACCACACGAAAGAATTTACCACCACCAAACTGGACATCCAAAGAGACTTGAGGCACAGGGATCCCAGTCTTCTCGATAAACCCAATCTGAACCAACCTAGCTCTTGATTTTTTATACTCCATTGACAGTTTTCCCTGCTTAATTCCTCCACAATAGACCAAGGTGAATATCTTGGGCTTCCTTGGTAATGAACACTCTCTTTAACTGTTTCCCACGCCCCTAGAGCTGATGTGCAGGTCACAGAGACAACTGGTTTGTTTTTCTTGGACAGGAGAAACCTGATGTAAGAAAGAGGAAACACTGAAGTAATTGCATTGATATATAGGAGGGATTTGAGGCAGACCAGTGTAAAGCAAGTGAGGTCTGCATTCACTTGCCAACAGTCACATCAGCCAGAGGGACAGCTTGGAGATGAGATGTGAGCATTAAAGTAGCCAACGAGAACATACGTTGAGAGAAGGACAGTTCTTGAAGACTGAAGAAATAAAAATGTTCCATTCCCACAGGCTGAAAAGCTGCCTTCAAGGAAATTTTTCTGAAATCAGTGTTTGTTCCTGTAGCATGTTTTGGTTTTGAGAAATGGGTGCTTCCTAGTGGGAGAGCATCCCATCACGATGCCACCTACTTCTGTGATCTGTGCAAATGAAGCTCATTTTCCAGGAATGTGTATCCTGTGGTTGAATTCCTGGGTGTGTAGTTAATTAGGAACTCCAACAGAAACAGCTTTTTCACGAAACTTGTGAGAAATTCATATTTTTGAGGCTGTTTATTTCTATATTGCATTTGGAATAGAGTCAGTTCAAAAGTTATGTGATAGGACTGTGTAGTGGAGTAGGTAAATGAAGGTATTCTCTTATATATGCAGAACATGGTTTTGTTATGAAATCAGGCCAATAGTGCACCTTTTAAAGGTCAGTTTTGGTTCTACTTTGATTGAAGTATGTCAGGTTTTCCAACTGGACACTAGATACACGAGTGGTTTTCACACTAGAAGTCTCCCTTAGTCTCCAGTTGCCTCTAGTGAACCTGATAACACAGGAAATCGGTGCTATACACCATCCCATACTGTGGGTCTCTCCATGAGTGGATCACTTCAGTCCTTGTTTCAAGGGCATTATACAAGGAGACAACTATAGCAGGCCTCCCTCCAGACACATCTTTTGAAGCTGCATTAGAAGAGAATGGAAGAGAACCCCCAGATTAACAATTGTCAATGACAAATTACTCTGAAATCAACCAATCATAGCAAAATGTGCTTTCCTGCATATTAGTTACATATCACTGATGGCAACATTAGAGTCCATAAACATGCTTTTAATGATCAAATATTATTTAATGTATGCTGAAAATCACAGTAAGTGGAAATTAAATGGACAATTTAGTGTATCATCTTTATGCATAGGCTCAGAAGCATTTCTCCAGTGGATAAACATTGACAGTAAAGCTGTTGTTCAACAGAATACTACAGCTGCCAGATGCTAAAGGTTTTGGCCTTTGAATGTGTTATCCCAAAGAAAAAGGTTGACATTTGCTGTTATTCTGACATATACTCTGTAGTGAGAAAGAAAGAGTTCCAATTCTATTCTGAAGGCAGTAAGGGCTGGTGAGTAAAGGAGGGGACCTACGATGCCTAGAAGATCCCTGTTTCCAGGCCTATATTGGATCAGTTTATTGGCCATGTCCAGTTAACCTGCTTTTTCACCACTCTTGTCTTCTGTGCAACAGCTTGTTTACTTACATATCTGCTGTTAGTTATGCCAGCAGCTCAGTCAGGTATCAGCCTTGACATGGAGACCAAGTTGCAGCAAGGAGATGGACAACTTATTTAACTTGTCTTGGTGTGACTCTGTCCATGAGTGGTGATATGAACCTCACCCTTCAGAAGATAAAGATTCTATGTGTCTGCTGCTTCTAACTTGTACTAGTCCTGCAAAGGAACACAGCAATAAAAAGTACTAAATTAATTTGGCATGCAAGGCAGAGAGCCCCTGTTAACTCTCTGGTACCACACTGCGTTTGCAGAGGTGCCTGTTAAGAAAACAATTTTCTTTTTTGATTTGTAGACTGAACAAATTTAAACTGGAGTTCTTGAACACAGTCACTGAACCTCATTGTGCTTTTTGTTTAAAGACCAAAAAAAGGAGACATTCTTCTCAAGAAAATGTTTTAAAGACAATGAACTCTGTAATTCTCACAGTTCTTTCATACTCCAGCATATTGTAAAAATGCTGTTAAATTCACATAGTCCCAGAGTATTGTAGGTTGATGAACCAGGGGTTGGTACACCTGTTCACACTGGGGTAAATCAGGGGAAGAAGTCTAAGTGGGAAGGGAGATTAAAAACAGCCCTAGACAAAAGTGCCAGAGCTGTCCTGAGACTGCATTCACAGCAAGATCCCTTCTCCTTGAGTGGTCTGGATGGATGTTTCTATTTAAAACTAAAGCAAATTAAAGGCTTTTGGTGGGTCTCTCATATGAATGGAAGTTTCAGTCCCCAGTATCTTGCTTTTCTGTCCTAATGTATTACCAAAGCTAGAGCTTCTAGTGGAAAAAAATGCTGTAAAAGAATTCCTGCAGACACAGTGAGCAAGGTGTTCTCCTCTGGCAAGAATATTTACAGCCCAAAATCAAAATAACTGGCTTGCACCATAAAACTCCCCAGCTCAAGCTTCACCTTCAACCCTGCAAATGCTAAAGGTGGCACATGATGCATTTCTCACTCTCACTTTCAGAAAATCCATTTAACATTCTTTGAATAAATGTCCAGAGGGGGCACGTTGACTCCTTGTACACCATGATAGCACCCACGTCAAAAAACGGGTTTTACCCCAGTTATGATCCTGAGCAGCTCATTATATCCTTCTGATAACCTACTCTGAAATAAACTTACAAGAGTCTTCCCACTGTTTGCTCAGACTCTTATGCACAAATCCTCAGCTTATCCATAAAATCACAAACATGTGCTCGGAAAGAAAACCAAAACAAACCCACAGTAATTTTTGTGCCCCTCATCTTTATATCTTTACTTTGTCCTTTTGCACACACTTGCCTTCATGCACAAGAACCATAAATCTGGCCTGCCACTTTGATGATTATTAGTGGTTAGGCCTGATGAATATTGATATGTGGCAAGCGCTCTTTCGACATTAAATACATTTGCCAATTTTCCTCCTCCAAACTCCACCCGTTAATGCTTCATCCAATATGAATCAATATTGGTTTAATAATTAACATGTTTAAACATTTTTTAATGTATATTTCATGATGGGAAGATCTATGTTTATTTTATGATGATAAAATATTTAGGGCCCAGGGAATTTTACTGTGCTGTCATCACAGTGTTAGCTGGGACCTTTTCAGTCTGCCTCAGGGGGCATCTCTCTGTCTCTACTCGACAAAGCCAAGGCTGAAAAGGTTTCAGGTACTTGTACAGAAGGTCTGTTTACGTGGATCTGAAGTTAGCTGAAGTATGTGGCAGGTTTGCAAGGGAAGGACAGACTGCCAGTGTGTTTTCTGCAGGGGCAGAGTGCCCACTGTCAGCAACGTGAGCTTGAAACAACAGAGATAGAGGCGGACAGGGATCTGACCTGCAGAGACTTGTAACAGGTTCAGCTTCAAAAGCTATTCAGACTAGAAGTTCAGACACTTGGAAAACATGCACAAAAGTGAGCAAGGAAAGAGAGAGACTAAATCTGGCACTGGGAAGGCTTTAAAGAGCCCATGGTGCTTGCTGCATAAGTGGGGGCTTACTCTTCCTCTTGAAGCCAGCAGGCTTGACTTTCCGCTGCTGTCTCTGTACTGGCAAAAGCAGGTGTTAAAACAAGTTTCCTGGAGTGGGAAGGTTTGGTGGGAGTTGAAAACCTCCCTACATAAGTGGAGGGGTTATTCCTTAGTCCCTGTGTAACATGCAGAGGGTCTTGACAGCCTGAGAGGGAAGAAAAATACCTGTAGGGTGGAAAAGGAATCAGAAACACAGATTTGGTGCTCTGCTGCTTGGCCTTAGTGGTATCTGGCTTCTCAGATCCTACAAGATCTCACCACCATATGACCTTCCAGAGGACAAATGTGAAGAGCACAGACTGCAGATCCATACAAATGATATTCAGGTGGTGCTTTGGCTTTGCACTGGCTCTTACAGAGGGGTGAATTCTGCTCTGGCTGCCCAGAGCCACCGGGGAAGGGGGGATAATGAACAAACTGGCTCTGAATTCACTGAAATCCAGATGAAGGTTTCCTATGAGACTGTGATTAATGTGATAAAGATGATTATGTTTATTTCCATGTATTTGTTGAAAATTATTCAGCTGGTCACAGTCCAGCAGCTCCTGATGTTCCACTTCTGGGCAGCAGAACAAATACCTTGTAGTACATCTGATCTGACTCTAATCAGGTACCAGCCCTGACAACAGCCCTCTCACCTATGGGTTTGAGGAGCATTGCAAGCTGTTTTCAGTAGGGCTGCTGTTTGCAGGAAAACACTTGTCATGCAAGATTTGCTGTGGAACATGTTTATTCCAGAAATGGATTAAAAAAAAAAAGGGGGGGGAGAGGGGAAGGAAAGAAGAATGTATCAAAGTCATGATGTCTCCTGAGAAGAGATTTCCTTGTCAAGGTGTGTTTGTTTGATAGCACATTCAGAAGGTGGAAATGTAATGTGGTTTCACACTTTACTTTTTGAACTCATGTAAACTTCAGGCATTCACCAAAAAAAAAAAAAAAAGCAGAGGTTTACAGCTTGACTATGTGTTTTGTGAAGCTATTAGATATTTCATGGAAGAAAAAAATCCATCAAGAGCATTAAACCCAAAGATAACACCTCTGACTCAGGCAGTCCCTGAGCTGCTGATCCCTGAGGCTGAGAAAAAGTAGGAGAGAAATACAGCCACTTTCTTTGCCTGTTTATATAGTCTTTCCTAGTGGCATTTTTTGGCCACTATTGAACATCTGATACTGGGCCAGGTGGACTTCTGACAAGGCTCTTCTTCTGTCCTTATGGAATGAAATGTGAAACAAAGCTGGGGGAAGGTCAGTGAGGATATTGCCTTCTAAAAATACTCTGTGTTTTGGCTCAATCTTACAAATGTTCCTGAAAAATAGGGAAGGAAGGTGAATGTTTGCACACCCTGTTTGACATCAGGGAATTTCCTGCAAGATTTGCATAAATAAATAAATATATGTTTAAAAGAAACAAAAGCAACAACAAAAAACCCACCAAAATCTGACAGGTTTCAAAGATTTGAGTTTCCATAGTTTTGGTTGGGAGGAATAGCAATTATATTAATCCTTGTCCTTCAGGTTGTCAATCCTAGTAAAACAACCTGTTGCTTGGAAGATTGTATGTTGTTAAGGAGCATCCCAAGTACATTTATTCAGGCTTGGGGAATGCATTCCTAATGCACATCCTTTTCATTTAGGTTGAACTTCACTCCTAGGAAGGGGGCCTGTGCTCCAAGCCTAGGTATCATTTCACACTTAAACCCTTCAAATCAGAGGATATAATGAAATCCAATGGAAAAAAATCTACTGTTGTGGTTAGGAGATCTCAGTAATCAGTAGGGCTTTGGAAAAGGGAGATCATTGAAATTAAAATCATTTCCTCACACTCTGATGGATCTGAGCTGCTGTGAGAGAGGGAAGACAGGAGAAAGATGGTCACATAGTTATCTGAGCTTGTGTATTTGTGCTCCAAACCTGAGCGCATAGTGTAAATCGGATAAGACAAGTAAATTGCACCCAATGAACAGTGAAAGCAGGCAACAGCATTCATGTGGAATCTCAATTTACACCGCAGCTGGGGTCCAGAGGAGCTTCAGTAAGCAAGCAGGGGGCTGAATCACAATCTGCTTTCCCCCCTCCCCCTTTTTTTTTCTCCCAGTAATTCAGCATATAGTAGGTATGCTCCAGTGAGACATGCAATACAACACTATGAGGCTGCAAACCAGTCATCCAGTGCCTGCAAAGAAGTGTCCCTCATCTGAGGATGTGTTCCACATACTGCTAATAGCCTAAGAAAGATTTACATGGGCACCGTGCTCTGACATGGATTGCTGTCATTTCCATGTTAATACGCTGCTGTTCACCAGCCAGCAACCTTTGTCCTTGTAAAATGCTCCCATGGCTTTGTCACAGCAGAGTGGCTCAGAGGGTGAGCCAAGCAGACTTGCTGCCTGATGCTAAAGATGATATGTTCTCTGACTTTTTCCTTTAAACTTAGCAGGGAAAAAAATCTAAATGTTGTTGCTCTGAGCATGTTTAAAACTCTTTATATTATGGCTGTATCCCAGCTCCTTGTAGACCTTTCTACCACTTGCTTCCCAGGAGATGCATGCTCTGCTGCTCCTGAGGCACTGCTGCCCCACGTGCCTTAGCTGAGGGATATTGTGGATATGAAGACAGCAACAAGCTCATGAAGCTGTGGGCAGATGCTGTGGGATGGCTCATCTGCACATTAGGTCTGGGATTTGTCTCTTCTGACTTCAGCAGCTCCAGTATAACTGTCTACAGTAAAGCTAGCTATCTAGACTCCTTTTGCAGTTGGGAAAGAGAAACAAGCATTTCCACAGCACAATTCATCTGACTTGTTTTAGACATCTGCCTTAGGAAGAGATGAATTGGGCCCTATAAGTGACAGTTTCTCTGACTTGATCATAAAGGGAAGCTCACCAACCTGCAGACATGCAGACCTCTAAGCTCTAAATATCTGCACACAGCCAGATAAATCCATGAGTACATGCCTCATACTGATGTAGCCCAGGGACCCTCCACTCTGGGGTGTTGAGCAATACCTATGGTTGTGCTCTCTCCTTGAAACAAGATCTCCTCTGCCCAAAGAAGTGTGAGGTCCCAGCTTGGAAGCTCTCAGTGTCTCATTTCTCTTGATCATGGTGGTTTGCTATGACAGATATTCCTATCTATTCCTGTATAAATCTCTTCTGAAAAGCTGTCAGGCCATGTAAGAAAGAAAGATGAAGCTCTTTCTTGCAAAGTGCTGACAGGGTGCTGCCACATACCAGCACAACAGGGCACTGTGCATGAGCTGGACACTTCTTCCAAAGAATCTTGTCCCCTTGCTCAGCTCCTCCTGTCCCCAGCTGAGGCATGAGAAGGCTTTTTGTGTTCTTATTTTGTTTTCTTATTTTGTTTCTTTAGACCAGCAATAAAATGCAAAGTATTTTTCATGGTGGTCTCCTGGGCTTCATCAAAAGAAGCCTTGTCAGCACATCTGGAGAGGTGATTCTCCTCCTCTACTCTGCTCTCATGAGACTGTTCTGCAGTGCTGTATCCTACTCTGGGGCTCCCAACACAAGAAGGACATGGACCTGTTGGAATGGGTCTAGAGGAGGCCAAGAAGATTATCAGAGAGCTGGAATCTTTCCTATGAAGACAGACAGATAGCTGGGATTGTTCAGCCTGGAGAAAAGAAAGCTCTGGGGAGACCTTAGAGTAGCCTTCCAGTAGCTAAAGGGGCCTACAAAAAGGCCAGAGAGGGACTTGTTACAAGGTCCTGTAGTGATAGGACAAAGGGTAATGGCTATAAACTGAAAGAGGCATAATTTAGGTTGGATATTAGGATGAAGTTCTTCCCTGTGAGGATTGTGAGGCATTGGCACAGGCTGCCCAAAGAGGTTGTGGCTGATTCATCCCTTAAAGTGATCAAGGACAGGTTGGATGGGGTTGTGAGCAACCTGGTCTGGTAGAAAATGTCCCTGCCCATGGCAGGGAGGCTGAAACTAGTTAATCTTTAAGGTATCTTCCAACCGAAATGGTTCTGGGATTCTATGATTCTTTTGGTATTTAAAGCAGTGTTGGATTCAATTCTGTCCTTGCTATGTGTTTACTTTCTCATATCCCTGACTGCAAAAATATTTTTCACAGATATATTTCCATTGGAGATTTTATTCAGTGGCAACAGACATCTTCCCCTGTAAAGTATGATGCAGGTATCAAGTCCCAACTGTCCTATGTTAAGAGGAATTTTAGCCAAGTTCTTTACAACCTGCTCTTTTTCAGTGTCCCCAGCAATGTCCACTCCCAGTTTCTACTGCAGCTCTTCCTAAAAGCCCCACCACCTACTGGTCCCAATGACCTCAGTTCTCACTGTCCAGCATCATGGACAGTGACCTCTTTACTAGAGTTATATGATATCTGACAACTCACTCCTAAAGAAAGAAGTAAAAGAAACCCAAGAATAGAGAAAATACTTTCAAACCTTCATTGGTGTAGGTGTATTTTCTATGTGCACCTCTCTCCACACACTTCCATGTTGGTCAGAGGTCACTTAGGGCATGAAGGCATAAGGGAAATGTTGAAATTGTTGAATCACTGTATTTGAATACTGTTGACCTCAAGGTGCATGAGACAACTTCCTCCCACAGACACTTGTGTGCACTTCCTGAGAGGGCTCACTCAGCTTGCTGTGCTTACCCATCATAGGCTGTGCATGGTAAGTAATGATGTAGTGCCATCAGAAACCTCCTCTACACATATGGGCATCTGGTTTTTTTTCTGCTTACATGCCCTCTGCAGGTTAAACTGGCTTCAAAAACAAGCATGGTGTATGAATGCCAGACACGTCCTGCTATAGCTGCTGCACCGACTGGATGTTTCTACAGGAAACGTGTATACCTCAAACACACAGACATTGCATGGGGACACAGAATGCAGTTGTGCACACTTACTAGTACACACAGCCACATGCCAATGCAGTGAGACACACTAAATGAAAGTAGCCCTGTAAAGATCTCTCTGGTGATTGCATACACACAGCCTCATCTCCATGAGCAGACATGCATGCCCAAAAACAAATATCCCTGGATCTCTGTGCTGTGCACTCTTCAGAGGTGAATGTACCTGGTCTGTCTCCCAGATCTATCACATTCCAGGACTTTATCCAGACCCCTTCAATGAGGTTTCAAATGTTTCTGTGCGTGTTTCAATCAGTTCAGGCATGTCAGACAAGTAAGTGCTGTGGCGGTACCTGCAAATGACACCATCTGGCTGCCTCTGTGAGCCAGACAAGAGGCAGACTGCAGGGAAAGGGAGAATCCAGACGTTGAAGGAGGGGAACATAAAACTAACTATTTGCAGAGGAGGAACACTTAAAAATCACTCCAAATTATCTTACAGTAAAGGTTTATCCATTTCATCTGGTAAATGTGAAAGAATTTTGTTTGGAGTGAACTCAGCTCACTGGAAGATCATTTCCAGCTTAACCTTTGTACTTTGAGTAATGCCAGGAGATGTCCTGTGAGACAGAATCTGCAGGTTCCCCAGGTCTGAGCCTCTGGGGGTAAGAAATGGTTCATAATGGGGTGACAGTGGGTTCAGTACAACTGATATAGATGGATAAACCCACAGGCAGATAACAGATGACAGGGCCTTTCTACCTCAGAACTGTTTAAAAAAGAGTATAGGTAAATTTTCATGCTTGACTCTGCGTGAAACACTGTCAGTTCCAGCTAAAGAGTGGGCTGGTAGGGCTTTTGGTCTTGTGTACAAGCTTGTTACAAACAAAACCACTCACACCACCTTTGCAAGGTGGCTTTAAATCAGAAATGGAGATTTATTATCAGGGAAAGGGATATTTTCAGGAGAAATAAATTATTTTCAGACAAAGTAGACCCATTCTTTCAGAAAGTTTAAAAGGGCTGGAAAAAACAAAGTTTTCTACTAGAAGAATAAAGCAAACCAGTTAAGCAGGCTCACACTGTGTTCTCAGACTGGGATGGATGGATAGGTCTCTTGGCTGGGAGCAAGTGCTCAGAGGTAGGCTTGCTTGTCCAGGTTGAGGGACTGGAAGGGCTGGTGACACAACAGCTTGTGTCACCATGATGCTGACTGTACCTAATCTGGAGGTAAATCAAAGCTGCTCATCTGTTGCAATGTTGATCTGGCAATTTCCCTTAGCAGAAAGCTCCTAGTGAGAAAAACAAGGAGGGGGAATAAAAGTGTTTATTTGTTGAAAGCAAAGCATGTTTTTGTTGACTCAGCCTTCATTAAATGACTCTCATTATTGCCACAGTGTGAGCTGTTGGCACCAGCCTCTGCTCTGTCACTAAACCCTAACGCCGTCTGGAAAAGGAAGAGAAGCAAAGCAGAGCAGAAGAACCTGAGCATCCATTCCTCTTCTCATGCCCCATCCCCAAGCTTGTCCTGATCTGAAAGAGAGATGCTGTGCTGGGAGGTGCCGGGAGACCCATGGCTGAGCTATAAATCTCATTCAGTCAGTGAAGGAGATTTATGTTCTCAGCTTGGAAACAACGCCTGTAGCATAGGTACACACACACACACTCTGACACATACACACACAGACACACACACACATTCCTGCCTGGCAAAAACCAGCAGCTTTGCCAGAACAGAGACTGAAGACAAGGTGCAGTCACAAGAACAGCTAAATTGCTTTCATGACTTTCCAGCGGCGTTTGGAAGACAAATTGGGGGCTTGTGTTTTAAATGTATCCCCAATTTGCATTTTGATTGGCTAACAGGCCATGCAAATTCCACAGTAAAGTACTGATCTGTCAAAGGCATCTGACAGTTTTCAACAATTGCTGAAATGGCTTTAAAACAGACCTGTGAGAGCTGGGGAGAGAAAAAAAATAATCAAAAACCTCTGCCTGATGAGTGAGTTCTTTCATCTGCTAAAAGCTCTCCAAGCCCACAAGCCTGAGGCTGACTTTAAATAGAGTCAATGGAGAAATATCTTCTAGACAGGGGAATGATGAAGCCCTCCAATAGTCTTGCTCCGTTTCATTTGCACTCTCTCTCTCACACATGTATTTACCTTTTCTCTCTTCCTCCCTCCAGAAAAAGTCTTATCCAGGCTGGTGCTGGGTGCTCCTGCTTCTCATGGAACTCAGAGAGGTGTCTGCCATTCAGCATCTCATGGGGCTGAACTTTAGGATGGTCCTGCAGCCAGAGGGTCATGGGATCTTCTTCAGTTGTGAGTGATGCTGAGGCTTTAAGGTAATTCTATCATGAGGTAAAGGGATTCTTCCATTTCCAGTATCCTTAAATGAGTCAGAAGGGATTTTGCCACTCGGTTGCCAATCAGACACAATCTGTTTCTGCGTTCAACCAAGAGACAAAATATTTCCTAAGGACATGTCATAGGGAGGCATTAAACTGCCCTGACATACCACTTGGCAGTGTGAGATGAAGCTAGTTGCATGCTCCCAAAGCAGGCCACTGCACAAGCACTTTAGCCAGAGCATCAGGGATTTTGAGATGCAGGGGCAAAGGGTTCACAGAGACCTTTTTCCATTTTGTCACAACATTTTTGGGCAACATAAGGCAACAGAAAGAGTCTGGATTTTCTAGGGTCACACAGCTGTGCTGGGTTGTCTGTCTGTGAACATTTTTCTAAGTTCAAAAAATGTTCATATCCTGAAGCAAGTTGCAAAACTAAAATGTTGAGACCTCTGCAAAGTCAAAAGCAGTAAAATAAATATGTAAACTCAACCTCCTTTGGTCAAGTGAAACTTTCTCCTTCATATATTGACAAAGCAAACAAAAAGCCTTTCAATGCCATCATTTACCAAGCTACAACATGAGAAAGACTTTGCAAACTGCCATTTTCCACATTGCACAGGAGATATGCTTTGAATCATTTCCATCACCACCCCCACCCCCAGTCCCTCACATTTATTAAAGTTATTTAAAGTTATTAAAACTAGCCCTGTCTCCATTTTACAAAGTTTTCAAAGAGTTTTCAGTTTGGGTTGAGAGAATCCCGAGATGGTCACATCAAATAGAACCTGAGAAGCATTCATAAGAATGATGGATACTGAGAACTGCAATTTCTGGCTACCAAGGCTCCCAACTCTTTCTGGCTCAAAAGATTTAAAGATCTTTTCTGTGTGTAAGAAGTCAGCTCATTTTTAGGTGCCTTTTTATGGATCAGCCTGCTGACCCTTGTGGAGCCCTTAGGCCATCTCTATGCAAGTGACATAATAATGATGGATAAGATTCATTTACCATTTTGGCGGAGAGACAGGGTAAAAACAGTGTTGTTCTCAGGCCTGTCCCAAACTGTAGAGCCTAGCTCTGCACCAACCTGCCCCCTTTCCCAGAGAAGTGTGCAACTTCTCAACCCGACAGCACATTCTTCTCCCTGCCCTACAGCTCAGCTCTGATACCCCAGCAGCTTGTATACTTTTGACCTCACAAGCATTGCACAATCCTCCTGTGAGACTGTTCCTCCTTCTGCTTCATCTTAGTTATGCAGCATCAGCCTTAGGCAAACTCAACTGTGAAAAAATGACTACACCTTGAGGCTCCAAACCTTTAGAGATATGCTTGCAGACTCTACCAGCTCCAACAGGCATTTTTACCTACTTGCTCCACTTCTCTTGCTTTTCCTGTTTTCAGGTGTGATGCATTTCTTTCTCATGGTTCCTGCTGGATGCTGCTATGTGACATAAAGTGACATGTAAAATCAAAACGTGGTGGGCTGAGGAAAGAAGGTTGGTAATGTGCTTAGGATGTATGTGTGTGTGACTTACAAGGCTGTGAGGGCAACACATTTTTTGTGGTGTAGTGATTCCCAGATGCTTCAGGACTTGGATCCTATGTGTCCCAAGGGGATGGTGAATGTTCCCTCCATGCTTATTCCAGATGACATGATCCCAGCAGGATAAGGAGACAACTGAGTCTGGTGCAGAGGAGGAAGAGCTGCAGTCAAGGGGCTCCATCTGAGAGTTAATTTCCCTGAAGTGTCTGATTCTGACCCAGCTCTACACTATGATGTATGGCTTTCCCAGCTTGCATTAGCCTTCCATTAGCAACAATTCATGAATCACAGCACCACTTGTGTTTGCATGCTCTGGATGAGGCCTCAGCAAATTACTTCAATCATGCACTTCTCCTACACGTGACATTTGCCTCACTGCATCTCTCCAGTCACCTCTTCCCCTCTTCTGCTCAGTCCCCAGTCAACTTGCTGTCTCCTTCCTCTAGTATTCTCTCTCTGTTTAACCCAAGCACATTAGTGACTTGGTTATCTATTTAATCGTTAGCTAAGGTCATTGGAATTGTATCCTTGAGAGAGGAAAAAGCATGCAAGGTATTTTTCTCACTAATTTCCCTCCTTCCCCAGACTTTCCTCTAGGAGGATTCCCCTTTGGCCTCAGGTAATCAGATGATCCAGGTTGAGGAGTGAGAGAGCTGCCTCAGGATAAAGTTCAAGCTTTTTTCTCCTCCACAGGTTCTGTGTGACAGTCCACATTCAGCCTTTAGCAACAGGTATTTAGCTATGTCCTGTTTCCATCTGGGGGATAATGCACAGGGATGGCTGATCTTGGGGCTCATAGAAGTTTTCTACTTGGGCACAGTTTTATTTAAGTTGTTGCCTTTGCCACTAACTGGACATCTTGGTGGCTTAAACACAAAGATGAAGTTGGAAGGGGAGAACAACGTGACTCCCATGTGCAATTCAGCTATTAGAATGGGATTGCTCTTTCCTTGTTCTTACCCATTTTCCCCTCATTCCCTGTAATGGTCATTGGTAGCAATTTGTGTCGTGCTGTCCTGGGCTCTGAGATCCTGCAAATCCATTCATTATGGCCCCCAGGAACAAATCCCATCAAATCACCAGTCTATAAACTGCATTTCAAATATGTTACTTGAGTACTGATTGCAAATCTGAAGACATTTCCATTTTGCCTGAGGCCAAGGTTTTTAATTTAAAGGAAAAAGAAAAAGAAAAAAGAAAAATGCCATCAGGGTCTGTGCAAAGGCTCTTTAGATATTCCAACCAGCACAGTTTATTTAAAAATTCAATAAGGCAATTTTCATGGCAGCAAGGAAAAAGAAGCACACCCAGTAAGGAGGAAGAAGCAGCCAGGATCTCATCTCCCAGACCTACTCAAGCCAGACTATGCTGCTACCTCATTTTAGCTCCTAACAGCTTACAGCCCAAAAAACAAGGTCCTCTCTCTATTTGACAAGTTTTCTCCAACAGCAGAGTGAGGATTAGGGAGCTGGGAGCAGAAGTGGTCATTTTAAAATAATCTGCTGCCCAGGAGTCACATTTACTAACACAGAGTTTAAACCTACTTCTGGACTTCATGAGGCTGGTGACAATGGTTAGAGGAAGAGAGTGGTTAGCTTGACATAGACATAACCATGGGAAGTGGACACAAAGTAAGTAGGATGCACATTAAAAGTGATTGTTCTTTGCTTTCTAGCGAAGTATGGGAGCTTCTTGGGAAGCAGAGACAAAACTGACTTGCTGTATTTAGACTAGAAAGGAAGAAACATCACTGGCTGCTCTAGATCACGTAGCAATGGTATTTTCTGCTACCTTATGGCCATTGCTATCCTGCTATCTCTTCCTCAGCCAAGTATAGACAATAACCAAGACATCCTCTTGTCTTAATGTGGCAGCAGGACACAGTCAAGCCCAGTCTTTGGAATTTTGGGAGGTTCCTATCTCATCAAGGAAAGAGGTAGCCAGCAACCTCTGATGCTTAAAAAGATCACAGGGGAGGCCTTTAAGACATCAGCCCAAACACCCATCCCACCAAAGTTTCAGATACACCTATGTAACTTCCCTCATGATAAGTATTCAAGTCTTAGCCTACTGGCAGAGTAGCTGAAGGACTTTCTGAGTCTGCTGCTAACGAGATCATTAAGACAAACACAGCGATTATGTGAACTTTTCCAGTCAGAGGGATGAGGTGGGGTTTTAATTAAGGTAATTATACTCAGCTGGAAAGGCTATTTGCAAAAGCATTTAAAGGCTCTAGGAAGGTGCTCTGCTGACAAACTGAGTTTAAAGATAGTAATACTGATAGAGCATGGGAAAGCTACTGCCTGTGTGGACCACTGGACTATTGCTTGTATCTTGCTTGAGAAACCTGATGCTGTGTAAGAGAGGTAAGCAATACTTTGCTCATGGCAATGTCAAGGTTGAGTTTGTGCTGAAGCATGTCCATTATGGAGGGGACACTGCTTTCTCAGCTTAGGGGAGTTTTTAGAGTGGCAGCACTCTTTTTCTCTCCAAAAGAGAAGAACTTTAGAAACGTTCCCAGGTCAGTAATTTGTGGGGAGTGACCAGTTTCTGTGTCAGGTCAGTGAGTGTTTTCTTGTTTGTAATTGAGTGGTTTGGGCTTGTTTTTGGCTTTTTTTCCCCCTTTTTCCTTAAACTCTTTTACCGGAGTGGTCTGCAATTTCTATATGAAAAGCTATTGCAACTTCAAATTCAGAGCTTGGCACTTGGACAATGTTACACTTCTGACAGCTCAAAACTTTTATGAATTGTAGAAGATGGGTCAGAACTGACTGTGGCCTGCAGGAAGGCAAGACTTTTACAGATTGGTGCTTCCCTATGTGGATTTCCAGGGAAAATACTTTGTCAGCTCTAATTGTATCCACCTTTCTGTCTTTTTTTGCCCTTTTTCTGACTAAAAGTCATTTACAAACCTACTGTCTCTTGTTAGAGACCTGTCTTTTTCTTCCTTTGTAAAATCTTTGTTGGGTGTGGGGGGCCGACAGTAAGGACATCTCCTTGTTTCCTTATTGTCTGCAAGAAAGACAGAGCAGATCAATGTGACTTACACTTCACCCTTTCCCATTCAGTGCAGCCTCTCATTTTGTTCTGCTTTAATATCATCTTTATTGCAAGTCTGTTCTAATGCTGCCTGTTTATTTATGGCTATTACTGAGATGATGCTTTAATTGTCGGATCAGTGCCTCCAGTCCATCAGCAAAGGAGCAGACAGCTCTCTATAAACATCATTTTTTATTTAGCTATACCACATGCACACACAACACACACACACACATACACACACAATTAGGAACAACAATGGTGTTATTCCCACCAAACCCTTGTGTGATTCTCTGTAATTTTAGCCTGTCTTGAAAAGGACAGCCTTTGAGTCTGTTTACTGTTCTTTCTGCACTAAGCATTTTGCCTTGTAGATCTGGAAAAAGGAAATTTAATTAGAGTAGTATTCAGGATGGTTTTTATATATATTTTCTACCAATTAGCATTTCATTAAGGCAGTTAAATTGCATTTGCCAGAGACAGACACAAGCCATTGCAGAGCATTATTTTAAGACCTCACTGCCTTTTTTTTTTTTAGTCTTGCAAGCTGAAAATGAAATCAGGTAGTGATTGATTAGTTATTAATTCATTATTAATTCATTACTGGTGACTGGGTTGGATTGGAGCTGGTTGAGAGTGTGAGAAGGGAGAGTGCTAAAACATAATCTTGTCTTATATATTTGGGCAACTTTGCAGAGGCTACCTGAGGTGGACAGACTGAAGTCAAGCAGAGATGCTGGGCTGCTTTGCATGCCTGGCACTGCATATTTCTGAGTATTTCCTCACCCTGACCTCGTTGCAGGATGGAGATGGTAGATAGAAAGTGGTAATACCAGTATCTTGTCTAAAATCTTTTGGACAAGGACCATCCTCCTCCTTTGTTAATATCCTTACTCATGGTGCAGTCAGTGGGATGGATGATTCTTCCTCTTTCTAGAAGGCTGATGAAACAGGACACGTGCCCAAGTGTGGCACAGTCCTGCTGGCTGACACCACCTGTCCATACTGCACCTCTGCCTTGCATTACAAGGTTAAGCTCTGCTTTCTCTTTCATTTCTGCTTGCTTTGAAGGCTCCTCTCCATCTCTCTGCAGCATGGCTTTGTTTCTCTTCATTGCTCTCAAGGTCACCATTGATCAGATTGTGAGTACTTTACTGCTGCAGCCTTGGACAGGCAGAAAGAGAAATTGATTGCAGTCAATTCAGCAGCAGATTGAACTGTATTGACTTGTCCCCTATTCATGCAGACGAGGAGCTTTGCTACCTTTTAATTACTACAGCTATCCCTTCTGAGCATCAATGGAATGGTTGGGTGTGTGCCTGGGAGTGTGGGGGTAACCATATGGCCTTGAAGTCTCTGGTGGGGAGGTGTAAGGATTTTTTTCAGACTATTATCAAGTGAGATAGGAGAACCAGTGCTGGTTGGCCAGTGAGGATATCCCAGGGACAGAAAGTCTTCATTTTTCTGTTTAGTGACTCCTCCTGGAAAAGAATCTATCACTGAAGTTGTTTTTATTCATAGTAAAAGCCAGATATTTTCAAGAGGGACACTCTCTTGCAGACATGGCAGCCACAGGTGATAAAGGGTGCTGGTCCTTTGAACTGGGCACACCTGACAAGTAAGGCACAGGTTCATCTGGCAGAGTTGCACTGTCAGAAACATTGCTCTTTCCATCTCCCTGTCTTAGAGCACACAAAGGAGGGGCATGCTGCTGCAAGCTTTCTCTAATAGCTGGATAAGCCATTCTCATGTTTAGCAAAGTCCTTTGGCCAAATCATGAATCTGTTGTTGAGGAGAAAGAGCTGTTTTTGTGGTTCTTGCTTACATTTAGGGATCAGGAGAGACTGGGATATGTTCAAGAGAACCCTGTAGGAAACAAGATGTACACGATTGATTTCCATGGAGCTGCTCAGGCTTCTCACCCTGGATGCTGATTCTGGCTGTGTATATGGGCTTGCAGGCTCTGCTGGCACTCACACAGTAATTTGTTGCTATTGCAGAAAGTGTGCTTGGCATTTTTGAAAGATGCAGGATTGGCAGGTTTAGAAGACTGAAATCCTCTGTTCATCTACAGACTTCATGCCAGTAGTACCAGCACTAGGAGTAAAAGAAGAACAGTAGTTCCAGCAGGGCTGGTGAATAACAGCTTTTTTTTCTTAAAACAAAATGTGAAGTAGAAAACCAAACCTGAACAACAAAATTACTTACATTTATTGTCAGAGAAAGTATTGCATTTCAATTATTTACCATTAAAACTAGTCTAAGACAAAATTAAAGGAAACTTCAAAAAGTAGTCACAAGCTGGAGCTAAAATCAACATTTTAAAGGCAAGTAGAGGGGGGAAAGCTGGTTTGGGGTTTTTTCCCATGCCTCCCTTTTCCCCCTGTTCCCTCTTCCTACAAAGGTCTGATTCTGCCCAGCATTCTGATGTGACCAAATACACTATTTTAACCCTTTCCTGGGACTTATGTCCAACACTTTTCCTACCTTCAGGGTTACTTAAGCCTCGCCCTGACATTTCTTGTAAGAATGCTAAACCCCAAGCTGAGTTTGTCTAGTCTGTCTGAAGTTGTTCAGTATGTGTATGCATGACTGGTTTTAGCCTTTGCTTTCCAAAAAGTCTGTGTATGGATATCATCCCTTGATTTAACAAAAATCACAAGCTGGACAAAATAAAATGGGCTCAGCTCTGTACTGACATCTGTGGTGGAGACATAGGATTGTTCTTAGCAGACCAAGGATATCTATTGACTATTGCAATCTGAAAGCTAACACAGAGGCCAGCTTTATAGCATAAAGCCCTTCCTCCAGTCCTTGTAGAGACCCTTCCTCTTTTCTTTGCAGTGTCCCGAAGGGGAGAACTGAATTCCAGTAGTTTACAACTCCCAGGGAGAGAATGTACTGTGAAAATCTCCCCAGTTCCTAGCTGTTCAAATAAATTCTTCCCATGTTAGTAAGACTCCCCTGAGGCCTCAGGAGAACAGGTGCTCACTTGACCCAAGTGTCACCTGCACCTAATATATCACATCAGCCTTGGGGGGAAAAAATGCAGCCAAAGCTTCCCTCCCCACACCCACCTAGGGGAGGTATGGCTCAGCACCACTGCAGATGGAGACCTGCATGTGTGCTGGGAACTGCACAGAACATCCCTTGAGAGATGGGATTTGCTTATTGTGCCATTTAGCCTGTCTGCTGCCAGTGATGAATAGTTTATTAGAAGGCTCAAAGGAACCATGCAAAGCTCCCGTTTGCCCATTGCAGATTTTGAGGTGAGGTATGTGTACTAAATGTCCTTCTCCCAGCTGGCTGGCTGCTGACTTTTTTGAAGAAGGCCTTGTGATTTTTTTATGGCTTGGTTTCATAGCTAGTACTGCTGGTCTTGGTTGTGGAGATGAACAGTTGCCTCTGATTTTTGGCAAGTGAGTATTTCCTTGTACAACTCATAAGTGGAAAGAGCTACATTCCTTCCTGCTGCAGAATGTCCCAGGTCATGTAGTAACAATAACTCTTCCTCTGTCCTCTCCCACAGTAACCTTAAGGTGAAAAATGTCACTTGAAGTAACCTGAATGGTGACTCATCCAGACAAATAACTCAACTAGGGAAATCCAGCCCTGCACATGTGGTTCTAGAGGTGTCTGAGGGGATATTATGATGAAAGCAATAGGGCATGTTCTCTGTACACATGATCCTGGCTGTCCACCATTGTTTTCTAGAGGTGGGTTTTTGGCAGTAAATCCTACCTCTTCTGAAGTTGTTAGGGACAGATGTTATAAAAAAAGTTAAAGGAGATTGTGCCTGATATTAATTAACAGAGGATGACAGAAGAGAGATATTTTATCTGAATAATATCAAGACCTACATTACTTCAGTACAACAGTAACCCCAAAGCCCCATCAGCCACATTATGCAATGATGGGCTTAAAACATGGCTTGCATTCTGATCTTGTTTACCACAACTTAAACTCAGGGAGCACACACACCTAGGCTCTCATTTTTGTCCATACTTAATTTTGTGTGGTAATTATTTAGCAGGTTATTAATCATTTGGCACTCTGTATGTGACTGGTCCTTCCAAATGATGTACGACATGGGTTAATTTCACACTTCATGCTGTGTTTATGCCAAAGTCAAAGAGGCTTATAGTTTTTTCATGATGAGAGCAATGTAGGGAGTTGGCCGTGGAGCTGTTGTTCAACACAAGGTTGCTGGGAACCTCAGCTGAGATTTCTAAGTTAGCAGCTACCTGTGTTCACTTCCAGGCTATGGGAAGCTGAGCAGTCATGTTTTGCTGAATGAAATGTTGTGTGAGGACTAGTGTAAACTTTCCATGAGCCTCCAGTTGGAAGTGTTTGGAAGACATCATCTAACAGGGGAACAAGACTGTTCAAGTAACCAGTAGCTGCATGGTAAGGATCAGCTTGTGAACTTCTGAGTGTCTATTAGAAGAGCAGACTGGGTTGTGATATTAATGGATTGGCACAGCAAAGATGCTTCAGAAAATTAAAAGCTGTTTATAGAATGCTCTTTCAGCAGCAGAAGAGTTTATATATGGCTTAAATTCTTCACCAAGCTTGGACAATAACAAACTGCCTGCAGAATGAATAAACTGTGAAAACACACACACACACACACACACACACACACACACACACACACAGAACATGGGTAAATAGAAGTCACTGCATTCATTTGGGGTAAAATTGTGAGCAAATGGAAGCAGAAAAGAAAAAAAATTCAGGTCATTTTTTTTTCCAAGTGGCTGTTGGTAATTTATTTCTCTACCTGGCTTGCTATGTCTTGGCTAATATTAATGTTCATTCAAGGATGGACATGGGTCTAGTGGGATGGATGAGAAAAGAGAGAGGACAGAGAAAGGCAATAACCTTGTCAGTGTCATGTCCTCATAGTGCACACTAAGGAACTGGAGAAGAGATGACAGCTAGCTCCTGAGTATGAGTGGAAAAGACAGGAAGAAACTTTCCCATGACTCTCACTCATTACTAATGCATGGGGAAAAATACAGACTTTTAGCTTCACAACTAAGGAGTGTTGTCCCTAGTAGCAGACTCACTTTTCCAGAGGGCTACCTGTAGAGCAAAGCCCCCTCACTGCAGATATCTGGGAGTCACTAGAGGCAGGCTTAGTACTGTTAATATTTATTTCTACTTGCTGTAACCAGTTAAACAAAAACTTTCTCAGTCCATAAAAAGCAATAGCCTGGGGAGTGTGGGAGGGGGAGGCATTATCTTTAACACATGCTCCTGGGCAGAGGATTGAAGGTCAATGCATACACATCATACTGGGCTGATTACTGTGTTGACAACCATTCACTTAGTCTTATGAAATAATCAATTGATCTGTGATTGCAGAATCTAATCAATGCTTAGAAAATGCAGTGGGTGAACAAACCAGTTGGGCTGGATTATTCCACATCTGACTCCATGGGAAGAGTCTCTCCAGGAAACCTGCAGCTTGCTGGAGCAGGGGTTAAGGCCACTTTTACAGCTTGGTGAGGGGACAACACTTACCATCAGATGCCTCATTTCTTAGCTGACAGATCATCTTGTCCTTTTGTGGTATTTTGATTCAAGGAGCATAAATTTCCTCACCCAGTATTGAAGTGACATAGAATTGTGAAACTATCAATGTTACGAAGATGTTCACTTGGATTTGGCTCTGGGTGAAAGGTTTGCATCTCACAGGAGTCTCTGGTAACATTTAAAGGTAAATAAAGATCCCTGGATATTGGCAATTCTATATCTGCACTAAAGCAGTGCAAAGTTTATCTGTGACAGTAATTCTTAAAGGACCTTCAACAAACTTTATAGAAAAGCAAGTCACCATCTTTGAACAAAGGCAGCCCCTGGGAATGCTCAGCAGTGTTTGCTGGAGCCTGAGAATGGAGTTAGAAAAGAGGATGGAAAATCAGACTTTTTATTCACAAAATTATGGAGTGCAAGGCTTATCAAAAGGTATCCTGGCAAATATGGAAGGGGAGGACCTCATCAGTAATGTGTACTGATATCAATTTAACAGGTTATTATAAACCTCTTAATATTAATCACTTTGTGAAAGGCCCAGATCCAGGTGTTGTGTAACAGTTTGGATGGCTCATCTCTTATCTATGTACTTGATTCTTAAAGTTTTCAGTTTTCATAGAAGAAAAGTTAGAAAATATCTTTTGTGACCATTCTGAAAGACTGAAAATAGAAGTCAAATAAAATATCCTTTTCTGTTTAAGCTATCTTTGTATTTTCAGAAAGTATTCTACACAGATTGTAGAGAAAAAATATGGTTTTTTAAATACTTGAGTTTATCAGTACTGAGCAACATGGAATTGGTGTCAATGCATGGATTTTCTCCTGGGGCTTTCCCTTCTGAAGGCTGAACAGACCTGTCATATCACAATTCTTTTTCTAGCAGGATACAGTATTTTTGAGCTATCTATACTATCTTTTTTTTTTCTGCAGCATTTTCCTGACAACTCTTTTGTTCTGTCACTGGAGGTGCAGTGGTCAGAGAAATTATGCAGAAGCGGAGACCCAGCATTAACCAACCATTAATTAAAAGAATAACGGCAACAATGTTGCTTCTATGCTGTTGTAAGTTGATTCTTGCACACCTCAACCTTCCAAAGCTGGTAAGCTTGACAAGATCTAGTACGCCAGGTGGGGTGATATTGATGTCTTTGCCTGCTCTGACTAACCTTCAAAAGGCAGAAAAAAGCCCCATTAAGAAGCCTTAGCTACATTCTCCTTGCTTCATGTAGCAACTGATGAAATTTTCTGATGTTTTTCAGTGGAGTAAACATTTCCATAACTGCAATATGAGAGCAGTTCAGAAATGCTGCAAAAATAGGGGCTCTGTTCTAGGGGATGTTCAGACACATAAGTAGAGACGTACCTGGTGTAAGGAGCTTCATGTCTGAATAGTCAGAAGAGTGTTTGGAATCAGAATATTCTAAAATGGAGAGTCTGTTTTCCAAGGTAACAATAACAACTTAAGAATACAAGGCTTTTAAAATCAACAATAACAGGAATTTGGAGCAGCAGAGTGTTCCCTCTCTTGCTAAGTAAAATTTTCCTACTGTGTGTAAGGGGGTATGAATGGACTATTTTTTAGCCAAATGAAGGAAGCAATTCTTACCTAACCAAAATGAAGCAAACAAAGCCTTGACATTATAGAGAGCTTCAGCTTACTGATACTCCATATATGAAGCTTATAATGGCTGCTTAAACCATAATAACAGCAATAAAAGCTCTTCTCTGAAACAGGGAGTGGGAGAAATATGAGAGAGAGCTTTTTCCCAGTCCCCTGCTTTGCAAAAGGTAACTGTTCAGAGTCATGCTAGCAGTTTCTCAAGCAGTGGCACTGTGATAACTGAAATCAGTACCTGTGTTCAAACACCCACCACAGTAGTTCTCCATCTTCACAGCCTGGTTTCCAAGCTTCTCTGGTACCCTGCCACTAGTTGGCAGGAAATAGCTGTATCAGTTAAGTAGCACTGCTTTTCTTTCCAAGACCATGGTGATTCTCAGAAAGCAGAGGAGAAATTGGAGAGGTTATCCCATGCACAATCCTGCTCTGATTGAGGTAGCACTAGCAAGCAAATGTATTTCCACTCTTCTTTTAAAATGCTTTACAGTTTAATAAAATGGAAAATCAAATTGCAGGAGAGCAAAATGATTTTCATAAACATTGTTGTGGGCAAAGGGATCCTTTGGATAATAGCACTTTTATCTCTGTTTTTGAATCTTCAGGCTGCCCTAAATGCATGTAATAACAGTAAGTCATTCACAACATGCACATTCTCACAGAATTACTGCATTAAACAACTGTGTTAAACTGGTGGGGAGTGAAGGTATATTTTTTTTTTATTATCCTTGCAAACAGAAAAGAAGCTGATTAGTACAAGCTGGCCTTGCTGCCATGGATAGATAAGATCTAAGTCTAAGGAGGTCATCTCAGACAGTCATTTACTACTGGAAGGCACTGTCCTGTGGTCTTGCAAAACTGCAGGTGTAGGGATGGAAACAAATGGTGCCATTTGGGGACCCTTAGTGTTGGGGGGTGGTTTTATTTTAATGATGCAGATGTATACTTATAGACTACAAGCCTAACTGGAGGACCATGGGGATGAGGTTTCCCTCTTAATCAAGGATGTTAAAAAAATCCTCAGTCAACAGTCTGCACAACCTGTAATGTTACTAAGTTCAAGCTTTGGCTAAAATTGAGATGACTTTTTATCATTACAGTTGAGTCACACAACTGGACAGCATGGTGGGAGCTGGTGATGATGGGTGGAACCATTTTCCTCAGTACCTATCTCCTTGTCCTTTCTCAGGTTACTTCTATAACATTGTCTGCAAGGGAAGGGGTTATAACTCTAGATAGGGATGTACTTCAGAAGCAAAACGTGGCCATCCCTCAATACCAGCCCATCAGAGAAAAGATTGACAGAGCGCTCCCACTATTTCCATTATCCTTTGTGTCAAAGGGCACAGGGACTGTGATTTTATTTTTTCTTCCTCACTATACCCAGCTTCCACATCATTTGGTAGGACAGAATTGAGCATGGGGATGGAATGAATGAGAAACTTGTAAGGCTGTCCTTTCCTACAAATTCTGCTTCAAGGAGTACTCTGCTCAGTACTTGGGCAAAGACCCCAGGGAGGGCGTGTGAGGATTAAGAAAGTTCCAAGTCAGAGCTCCAGACTCTGACCTTCTGGACTTATCTGCTCATTCTGTGGTGCCAGACTGAAAGTTTCATTCTCTTCATTTTTACCACAAGTGAAATCCTGTGCCTGAGAAGTTTTGTTCAAATGAAAACCTTTTTCCTGCAAAGGTCAGTGTTAGAAGACTGACATTTTTGAATGAAAAACCATTTCATCAGGGAATGTAACATCAGTCTCTATTCTGTAGATATTGGTCTGTTTGTATGTTTATAATGAGTGCTGAGAAGGAGCACTTTGTCTCCTGTGAATACGACCTGTTTGGGGAAACCATGTTTATGATGGATTGCTCTGAGCCCTCAGTTATTAGAGATGTTTCCCTGCCTGGACTCCAAGGAGTTGAAAAGTTTATCTTTAATAGCAGGAAGCAGACACATCATGGAAATACTTCCCTCCATGTTGAGAACTCTTTGGCAAAATCTTGGTGGAGTATACTTTTTAAATTTTCCTGTTTCCCTTAAATTGTAAAATCTTTGCTAACAGATCCTCAAAATAAACACTGGCAGAATTGAGGTGGTAAAGATGGGAACAACTAGTTATCTCCAGGGCCTCTGGACTTCCTTTATACACAGAGCTATGTTAGTTCTTCACTTATTTCTGATTTCAGATGCCATGGGTTTTGAGGCACTATGGTCAGAAAACTTCCACTAGAAGGAGGTTGATCTGGGGGTTAAGAAACACGCTTGCTATTTTGGAAGCAACAGTTAAATTTGCTGTTTGGACACATCTTTTTCTATGTTACTTTATGGATAAGGCCCCTCCGTCTGTCAGGTTTTCATCTATAAAAATAAGAGTATTTTCACCTTATCCTAAATGTGTTATGAAATAAATTTAAAAGACTGAGGTATTCTGTCTCCCCCTGTGAACACAGATATATACCTACTCTTCTTCCTCCCTTCCTGAAGAAATGTTACTTCATTCTTACAACAGATTCACAGCTTCAAAGAGGCAAAAGTGTTGGCTTGTCCCTGAACCTTCTTTTCTCTTTGCTGTGAAAAAATAATGTTTTAAAGGTGACACAAAATTCTGTCTCCAGATATCACTTTCATGCTGCTCATTAGCTTAGGCTTATTTATTATAACTCATATTACTTGAGTCTGAAGAAAGACATTTTGGCCTAAATTTGGGACTGGTTTCTCTTTTAGTCTGCACCAAGCTGATGTTTCTGTGTGGTGAACACAAAGCCTGAGATTACAGAACTGGGCTGGGAAAGCTAAAATCTGTTCCAGTCATCCATGGGGCAATTGTGATTAATGCTCTAATGGCTCTTGCTTGAGTTTCCTTACCTGCAGAAGTAATATAGAAGCAGTGTCTCCTTAGAGAGATGCTAACTTTGTGTTTAGCACCTTTAGAGTAGAGGCATTTGGAGTTATCAGTCAACCAAATCAGCTGAAGTGTGCATCTGTGCACATTCTGAAATACACTACCCTTTCTCAGAAAAAACAGAGGTTGGAATGGAGTCATTAAAATTCCAATCCAGTCAGAGGATTTCTATCTATCTCACCTTCAGAATCAGGGTCAAAACAACTGTCTTCTAAAAGCCTAGGAAGCATCTCACCCTGTCACCTAAGGGAACTTCAGGGTGCAGTGGATTATAAGCAGGCACACACAATTCTGGGATTATCTTGTACATAATTCTCCATGCACCATTTTGTTGGTCAGTGCACCACTTGAGTTTTGTACATGGGTCTGATTAGAAACCCACTTTAAATCAATAGGAGTCTTTCCTTTCAGCAAGCAGGATTTGAATGTGATAGTTTATAAGACTGCTTGGGCTTCACTGGGATGAAAGGCACTGCACTGAAATGCAATACAAAAAAAGTTCCTTCTTCAACACACTCCTATTCACATTAATATAGGTATATCCACCTACTTCAATACACCGAAATGAATATCTGCTATAAGAATAAAGCTTATCAAAGCCTAAACACAGTACAATCAGCCTTCTGTGTAGATGCAAAACCTTACTGAGCAGCAGCAAAAAGAATTAAACCCAACAGAGGAAAAGAGAGACCCATTAAAGAGAGTTATAACAAATCGGTTATCAGACGTTTAAAGAATAAACTTGTTAGAATAAACCTGTTAAATAAATCCTCAGCAAAGCTAATTAGGTCGGTGTTACACTGGCACAATGGCTCCCTTCTTCCATAGAAGACTTAATGACAGCATAAGCCTGTTAAAGGAATACACTAAGTATACAATAAGCCAGCTATTTAAAGGATACCTCAATCAGTTCATCCTCTAAATCTGACCTACCTACAAATTGTCACTGGTGAGAAATATCTCCTAGGCTCCAAGTGCTTATTGAAAACCCAGGTCTGTCTGTCTCATCATTTCTGAGAGAGACATCCATGGATGGATCCCTTTTTGCAAACAAAGGGACTGGTGATGGCTGTGCAAGAACTACATGATTGAGAGGTTTTTGTTTTCCTTTCTCTCTGTGTTGTACTCAAGGTGCAGATTAACCAACTGAACCTATTCTCGGCGCTTTAATGACAATATTGATCAACTATTGGTGAAGCAGCAAGGAAACAAAGCAAATAAAAATAATTACTTTGTCCTTATATAGTGGTTTTTTGTCAGCACATGTGTGAGGATGGATGATTGGGAGATTATAGATGTTTAAGTGAGGCTTGGAATATCTGAGTTTGTCCCAATTCTGCCTCTGGTTTTGTGTAAAGCATGCTCTTTCTATATCCCTCTCATAAACAACAGGATGACTACTGCTTCCTTTTGATTTCACCTGTTGGCAGTATTGAGGTATGTGAGGCAAGCCTCATAACTTCCTCCAGGATGGTCTACCAAGCCAAATAAGGCTTGGCAGAGTGTGTTAGCATTTCTGTGATGGCTCAGTCTTGTTAGTGTGGGTAACAGCAGGAGTGTAGATGGAGATGCAAACCACGATGCTCTCAGTACTAGCATTTCCCACAAATACGTTAATGTGTTGTTACCATCTTACCTTCATCCTATTGTGTAGACTAAAGATAGGAAGTAACTTGCAGGATCCTCTAGACTGGATTTCTGCTTAATGTTCAACTCTCTCCTGAAGAAATGAAGTGAATTAAGTGTTTGGTATAGAAAGCTGAAACATGCTGGTACTAGAGCGTGTCTGGACAGCAGGAGGTGAAGCAGCATGTAGACAAAGTTCATTGTTTATTATATTACTGTTAGCAGGGAAAGGTAGCAGCTGAGCTCAGGACTGCTCAGGGAGAGGTGTGTATACAGAGTTAGTAGCAGTCTTTGTTTTGGGAAGCATCCAAATAAAATAAACAAGATGGAGTTTTTATACACACTCTTTAACATGCTGCTTGGGAAACTGTGGCATAAAAGCTACATCTAAACAGTCTGGCAGCTGTGTTTCACACTACACACTAAGATCTTGGTCCTAGACACCTGGATGGGGTATACTATGGCTTGTTTTTTATTTACTTGACTGTGTTTCTGGAAACAGATTCATGAATATTTTGATTTGTCCTTTCCTGCTCTGACCTGGAGAGTGTGTGTTTTTTGCAGAGTTTTTGTAAAGCTCTTAGGCATATGCTTTTCAGCATAGTTCCTGAAAATTGATCCCATCAACATTTTTTGTATAAACAAGATGAAAAGTCACTATTGTATGTGAGAAATAACGTTGCTTAAGGCATGTGATTACTGTATGGTAACAATAACCCTACTTCTCAGGATGCTGGTATGCAACAGCTATCAACCTTGTGACTCGCTACGTACCTGAGGCAAAGTGTGGTTATCTCGGAGTAGCAGTGTGCTCTAAAACATGTCATTCCTCAGTGATTCAAATTCAAATTTTCTCCTAAATAAATCATAAATGATACCCAGGGGCAGAAAAAATAATAAATTACTTCTTACTCCTCTTCCTGTATTCAATACTTGCCAGGTATATTGGTTTGTCTGAAGATAATGGTGGTAGTGCATTGTGACCCAGAGTACTGTTGATGAAAAAGTGAAATCTGCTTGCATGAATCTGTTGTAATGTGCTGGACTTCTTATCCTCGTGATTTGGATCCTTAGGCTCCAGAAAACAGAATTTACCTGTTTTATTGTGTGGCAGGTAAGCAGGTGGCTTGGTCATTACTTATAATACAGAGATAAAAAGATAAAACTGTTCCTTCCAGAAGCTGAGAAAGATTGCCCATACAATTACTCTATATCAGCACCAATCTAACAGTTGTGCAGTTGAATGTATATACATGTTATGACTTGATTTTATGCTGTGGATGATACCATTCTGTACTAATATCTGATCACACAACCTTCCCACAGCCCTGCTACATGTACACTGGCTTCTCTTGGGTAAACCAGAAAAGAAGCATTGGCCCTCTAACTGTCATCGATATGCTTCAGAATTATAGCTTAGACTATAGATGACAGGGGTTGTCTGCTCCCTCCATCAACCCCTGTTAATCAAGCTAAGACATCCCTTTCTCATGCCTGCTTCAAAAACATCAGGAGATATCAGTGGCACTTGCTTTGCCATCTCTTGCAAAGAACATTTTTGAGGCTCTGGGAGATATGAAATGGATGCAAGAACATAGCTATGTTGGAGTGAAGAATAAGGAAAAAAGCTCAATTGAACATTCTAGTCCCTGAATTTGACTACACCTGGGTTTCATCTACCAACACTTTCTTTTTTGAGTGGTCTGAAGTGCTGAGTGATTGCAGATAGAGGCAGAGTGAGGCTTGAAGCCTTTTGTGCAGTGTACAGCTCATGATGGGTTGGGAGTTACAAGTAGTTCCCTTTTGAAAGCCTTAGTCCGAGTTCAGAAAGAAACTAAGCTGCAGGTGATGAATACTGATGACTTTTACTTGGTACCAGACAATAGTAACAATAGTGAATATGAAAGACTGCTATAAAGAGGTTGGATTTGTGACTAGGATGAGAAAATCAGCAGATATGGGTTCCTTTGCCACCTCTTCCATGTGCTTCACCAAGCTCTAGAGGAAAGTGTTTGACTCCTCTAGATTCATCCCTCTACAATTCAGGAATTCAGACTAAGCTGCTGATCTGTTTGCTTTTAGAGTCAACACTGGGAATGTTAATTTCAGAAAGAAGCTCACTCCATGTCAAAGATGGTGTCTAAGATAATAGGAAGATTACACCTGTAGAGATAAAATTACTCTTTTCTATTAACTGGAGAGAATATTTAGACAAATACTGAAGCCAAATACCTGTCCTCTTCTAATTCTCCATGAATTCAATGGATCAAATCATTCACTTTGTGTGTTAGCATTGGCCAGGAACTTTCATGTCAATGACAGTGGGAAACAATCTTTGTGGCTGTGAAGCAATCAGTTCTTACTGGTTATCTGCCCACTGTGTTTTCCTAGAACTGACTCTGTAGTGGTTGCTGTCTTATTTTAATCTTCAACGAGAGAAAAACCACTGTTATTTCTTTTTCACAAGACATCTGCTTCCTACCCAAGACCAGTAGGAAAAAATATCAGAAAGCTAATCAGAAAGCTAGATCTCAGGAGACTGAAAATCTAATTCTGCAACCCCAGAAGCTTACCATGCTCAGAAGTGTCCTGGAAGGTGAATGCCTAGGACAGCTGAAGTTCAGTTTTGAACCTGTGGTGTTTCTTCCTGGAAAATCCTGGAAAAAGGTTTATCACAAAAAGATAAATTTGGGATTTGTTAATTTAGGAGCAAAGATGGAGAAGCACCTACTTGAAGGGTTTAGTGAGTTCAGTCTTTCAGGCTTGTAGAGCTTCGCTGTGAATTAATCAGTTTAATGCAGAGGAACCAGAGGAAACTCCTTTCAGAACAACAACAAAAAAACCCCACCCAATTCCTCTCTTTTTATCCCTGTCCAATGGGACTTGCCAACATTTTAACTTAGGCTGGAACCCCTTGCCAAGCTTCTCCTCAGCCCCTGCTCAAGCCATGAATGTAAACCTTTAATCCTGCATTAGGCAGAAACCTTCTCTGCTAGCTCCTTGCTTCTTAGCCCTAACCCCTTGAGCCCACTCCCAGACTTCTTCCTACCACCCATCAAAACAGCTTGGTATTTGTCCGGCCGCACAGCCCTTCATATCATCCCATCCTGCTTTGTTAACAGTGAGACACTCACCCCCACTTTAAAGGCCACCAACAGCAAATGAATATGTTTGCTGCTTAGGGGTTGGATATCTCTGCAACCAGCACAAAGCATAACCTAAATAAGATCGCTACTCACTGTGATATTGTTTGCAGAAGAAAGAGAGGAAATATATTTCACAAGAGACTGGGAGAGCAACAGAATATCAATACAATGCTCACAAAGCAAGTTTAATTCATTTTTAGTTTGTAATAAACAATGAAGTCTGCAAAACCTTGACAAGAATACATTCTGCATCCTCAAGGAGGGGAACACAACAGGATATATGGAAAGAGAGTTTGCTGGTAGCATGAGAAGAACTCAGAGTAGGGTCTGATTATTTCCACCAAGCTCATGTGACTCTAAAGTGAGCTTTTGCTGTAGAATCACAAATAGAAATTAAGCATTCCATGTATGCAGTTGGCACATACAGCTCCTTTTGCACGAGGTAGTGGCACTTTCTACTGGTCTGTCTTAGGGTTAATTTCCTTTATAGCAGCTCATGTGGTTCTGTATTTTAGATTTGTGATCAAAATGATGCTGTTAACACACTGATATTTTAGCTGAACAGTGTTTGCACAGTATCAAGGCCTTCTGTTTCTCACTCTACTCCCCCAGTATGTAGGTTGAGGATTGTGCAAGGGGTTGGGAGAAGACACAAGCAGGTGGATGACCTGAGCTAACCAAAGAGATCTTCTGTGCCATATAACATCGTACTCAGCAATAAAAAGGGAGAAACTGGTGGATTTTAGCTAGGTTTGCCATCTTGGGAACCAGCTGGGCATTGATCTACCCGTGGGAGGTGGTGAGTTGATTGCCTTTTCATCACTTGTTTTGATTTGTGTTCTGTTTCTCATCATCTACTGCTCCTTCAGTCATTAACAATTTTTCCCTCAACCCTCCCAGATTTTCTTGTTTTTATCCCTCCTTTCCTCTTCCCTCATCCCGTTGCAGTAGGGGGTTGAGGGGAGTGATCAAGGGCTGTGCAGTGTTCAGTCGAATCCTGTAGTGAACCCACAACAGACTCTGAGCCCACTGGAAACCCAATTGCTCATTTTTGTGGCAGCTGTTATGTGAACAACATGGAATCTTCTCTCTGTTTTCTAGATCTCTGTTTCATATTATGTCTTTTTGAACTTCTAATAGACAGTCCAAGTTACTGGTTCTCACCACCATCATGAATTTTTTGTATGTATAGCGCTTGCTACAGGGAGGCTCTTTTTCTACCGCGTGTGTTGTAAATTACTCTTCTCCTTCATATACTCCCTTCATTGACTGTTTTCTATATTTTTCATGGGAAGTATGTTACTTTTAGGACAACTGTTGGAAGGGGGAGGGAAGTAAGGATTGGACATGCTAAAGTTTTTAACAGCTCAAAAAAAGTCCTCAGAGGAAGAAGAAATAAAAATTGTTGTTCAATGGAGCTTTGCTGATTTGGGATGAGGATTCAGGCTTTGTTCATTTCAGTGAGAAGGTGAGTTGAAATATCCAGGACTAAAAAAAAGGCACCACTGAAAAGAGAAAGCTACTGAAGTGAAATAATTTTGTTTTTTAAAATGGCATCCAGAAACCTTATCTTTGACACATAAGAACAGACACATGGCTAAATATGCTGTAACCTGCTTACGTTTCCAAAGCAGCAAATTAAACCAGTGGACTATGCAGTGAGTGTCCATTCAGATGAGCAAAGCTCATTGAACACAACAATACTGTAAGAGAATATGTTGAATACTCAATGCACCAAATAATCCTCTTTTGATCAGAGACAGTAAGAGCTTTTGGGAAAGAGGCAGCAATAGTGTGTTTATGAATTGAGAGGAAAAGAGAGAAAAACATTATGGGACAGGAAAATGATGAGCAAAAAGTACTCTCTCCTTTATGTTTTTATCTTTATTATTTTTTTAATGATATTGATGGAAATTGTGGTTTCCAGGCAGGACATTGGTCCCAAGAGTTTGATGACTTTGACTTTCTTGAAAAGAGTGTTACTTTGCAGAGAATATTGGAGTTGTTCTCTAGGTTCATGAGAGTTTTGGGTGCCAGAAGTGTATCATCTCACCTGTATCCTCTTACTCCCTCCTTGCACGAATATCAGGCTGAGTGGTATTAGGTCCTATGAGAGAAAATCAGGCAGTAGCCTTCCAGGATGTAGTGGGGAAGGACACCCAGTATTGTTGCGTTAGTGGAATTGGTAAATCCTGTGTAACTACTGTGCTTATTCATGAAACCTTCTCTTTGATTTCAAGGAGCTATGACAGGAGGATTCCTCTTCTATTTCTAGTCAATGCCAAAAACACTAATGAAAGAGCTTACTAATGATAAACCCAAATATCATTTAAGTGTTTTTATATGTTCTCTATAAGATCTGATCCCTCAATCTTCTCTGCCTTGGCATAAGCTGTTCTTCTGTAGCAGTGAAATCTGTGAGAATCATTTCAGCCTTTTATTTGAGCCAATGTGACAATCAGGGGTGGCTTACCAGGAAGTGTGCTTTGTGGCTGAACACTCACTTGGAAAAAGTAAGACTCGTGAGCTTTGGGTGGACTATAACTGATACAAGCTAAACTTCAGCTCTATCGGAACAGTCTGGAGTTTAACCAAACAGCTTCTAATTCTGCTTTGAAAAGATTTGCTGAAGATTTAGCTTAAGGTGATGTTCTGTAGCCACAGAGGATGGGTGAGAGGACAGAGTGTCCTTGCAGGCTGGAGAAAGAGGATGGAAGGAAGGTGCCTCCCGCTGCCCTCCTTACCCTGCATAAGGTAGCTGATCTTTTTTTCCCTTTATGTTAGCACAGCTAGTGACTTACTAGTCAGAAGTGTCTGTGGCTGGAAACATCACACAACGTCAGGAATTGTGAAAAGCTCGTCCTTATTCTGGGTTGTCTTTCCTGAGCTGCTGAGATTTGTCCGGGGTGGATCACGACCTTGAGGCATCCCCATCACCATTCCCCATCCCAAACCTTCCCCGAGCCTCAGCGGCGAGGAGGTTTGCCGAGCCAGGAGGCGCGGGGACCGTTCCCGGCTAGCCCGTTTCCTCCCGGGGCGGATCGCTTGGCCTGGCCTCGGCTCTCCCGCTGCCAGCCCGGCTCGCTCCGGGCTGCGGCCGAGCCCGCGGGGCCGAGGCGCGGGCGCGCCCCCGTGGCGGCCCGGCGCTGTCCGCGGTGCTGATCGTCCCGCGCCCGCGCGGCGGGGCTGGGGCGCGGGGGCACAGAGAGCCCCACTGTGTGGAGCCAGCCTGGGGGACAGCCCGCTCCCGCCTGCCCTCCGCCATCAGCCCCTTCCTTGCTCGGCCGATCGAGCCCCGTTGCCGCCTGGCTCCGGTGAGGAGAAAAATCGGAGGGGAGTGGAATAAAAAAAGCAAATTAAAGAATTGCAATGGCTGAAGGCTGCCTGGAATCGCAACCAGTCCCGCGGTAACCTCCTCCCCAGATCCGAGGGACAGACAAGTTTAGATCCCCCCACAGCCCCGTCCAGCGGCCCTCGCCTGTCTCATCCTCCCTTCCCACGGCCCAGGCTCCGTCTGGCCGGAGCTTAAGTCCCTCCTTTTTGCCCCCCCCGCGTGCCCCTCCCCTTCCTTAATTATGTAGAAAACACTTAGATTAAAATGGCTAGGCTGGGGCTCCTCCCTGCTTTCCTTTTCCCCATTCATCCTCTCCAGACTGCTCCAAGCCCCTCCCCCGGTGGCAAGCCCAGCCTCTCGTTTCCCTACTGGAGCCCTTTTCATTTTTATTTCTAACCCCCTCTCCATTCTCCCTGCTGCCTCTGCTCCTTCCCCCGATGGCTACGAACTGAGCAGCAGAAGCAGGGGGGAGGGGGGCACAGGAATAAGGGAAAGGGGGAAAAATCAACAAAAAAGGGGGAAAAGAAGGATATTTTTTTTTTTTGCCTCTGCCCTTAATGCCCGCGATCTGGATCAAGGAAGGGGATTTTCTGTCTGAGCATGAAAAGGACTGCTAGAGCCCCAGGATTTTCACGCCTGCATTATCAGCCCAGCACCCAGTATGCGAGCTGGACAGAGAAGCTCTCCCACAAGTTCCAGGCCAGCCGAATAAAACCCACGGGGGACCAAATCTCCGCCAGAGAGGGACATTAGCATCAGGTAAAGGCGAGCGCTGCGCTGCGGCTGCAGTGATGCCCCTGCCCCGGCGCGCACCGGGCTCCCTGTCCTGCCTCGGCCGCGTTGTGTAACGCGCCCCGCGGCCCCTCTCCGCCCCTGGCCGCGCACACGTTTGCCTCTGTTGCATTCCCGACCTGGGTAGCACTGAGTTACACCGAGGAGCTTGTGTGGGGGGGAGCTGGATGGCAGAGGTCCCGCAGTCCGGTTAGTGATTGGGGGGGTTGGGGGTGAGATTCACTGGCACTGGGAAGAGTGGGAGCACTCGTTTCTACTGAAGAAAGACGCAGCCTCTGGAGGATGCTCGAACATAGGTGTTCAGTCCCTCATTCGGCTGAGCTGGCGGCGGGGTGGGGGTGGGAGGTAGCCGGGCTCCATCTGTATTCCGGAGTATCGATACATCCCGGAGGGGGGGGGGGGACTGTCCCCAAGGAGATGGTGTCATCTCCACTTAAGCCACTGCTCCGCTTTCGCAAGTGACAAGCAAATCGCGGAGGAGAGGGAAAGTCTGTCGCCTTGAATCCCACACTGGGCTGATTGCCTCTACTTCTAGTAGGGATCGGGAGACAGCGGCAGAGCTGGGGGAGGGCAGCGGGGGTGGGGGATGCTGCATCCCACGGCGCTGGAGGTTGGTTTTCCCTGGCTAAGCTGTCAGAGCTGCTTGTGAGACTAGTGTGGAGTATAACTTTGCGTTTTCCAGTCCATGGGGAATAGGGGGACGGATAGTATCTCCACACCATTACATCATCCCCGAGGTCCAGCATAGTCTGGGTCTAAAAACCCATCGATGATCCAAAGAGAAAAGGACTCTAGGTGTGAGTGTGTGTTTTGGCTTTGGTCAGTCTCTCCGTGCTTTTACTTGGGAGAGAGGAAAGGGAGGGAGTGTCACTTCTTAGGTGCAATCTCCTCTTCATGGAGAGAAACAAGCAGTAGATGAAACACTGGCAGTCTTAACATATGAATTTATCCTTTTGATTGGTATCTGCATCAGGTAGGACAGAAGGGTCCTTCATGCTTTACTCTGGCTACTCATTTGGGTGCATAATAATAATTTGTTAATGGCAGTAAAGCTGCTTTCCCAAGAGTTGTAGAGATGCATTTGGGGAATGTGGAGGAGGAGGTAGTGAGTAAAGAGGAGATGAGGCTTTAGTTTAAGAAATATGAAAAGATTTTTTTTGTTTAATTCCTTATGAAGGGAAAAGATTAATCAGATCTGCTTGTGAGTGACAGATAGAAAACCTGGACCCTCTCTGTCCCACACACCACATAGACAAGCAGTTGTGGTCTCAATCCCGTGCATGCACACGCTAAGCACACAGAACACATGCTGTTGGACTCCCACAGTCCACCCTGTGCTTAAACACAGCATCTTGGTCTCACTCTTGCAGAGATGCAGCACCTATTTGAGCTATGCAGCCCCACAGCTCCCCCGCACTCAGACACGAGACTTGATCTACACATGAACACACACCATAAGGTGCAGAAATAACTGCACTGATATTCTTATTATGAGCGTCAAACATTCAGGCATTCACATAAGCACACACATGCTGTCTTCTTTGCAGGTCTCTCAGTAAGCGGTTTGTTCCTCCAGCGTAGTCTTCTCCCTTGTAGTTAGTTTCAGGGCATTGATTTGGAGTTTATCTGACTCCAAAGCCCTTTGGGACTCAGCAGAAGAAACCTGCTACATTTTGTGTGTCTGAGTTTGTTTTACTGCTCTCTGCATGTTCCCAGGACTCAGTAATGGTTTCTCTACTGGGAAGGCAGACAAACAGAAGGCCAGGGGAATGACTAGGGGAAGCGGTGGCAATCCCATATCCATCATGCCCTCTCTGATCAAGTGCTGGAGTCTGTGAGTGTGGGAAGTGCTCTGCTAGAGTTACACTGCTTTTTTTTTCCCCATGTATGAGTGAGTATGTGAGTAAAACCACGTATGCATCTATAGCTAGCACACACAGTGCAAGGCATCACTTCACTCTTCCCCTGGTTCAGAGCAAGATCCTCCCATCCTCAGAGCAGAAATACTCCCGTGCCTTTGCAAGCCACTTGATTCAGGAATGGTATAGTAAGCGCAGGAGAACATGATGTCACTGGTGTTAGATGTATTTAATCAACACCCCCTCTAACCTTCCTCCCCTTCCCCTCTTTCTGTAGGGCCTAGTGAGGAGACTGTGCAGCTCTCCAAGAGCAGGGGTATAATGAGGCTGACTAAACTCTGTGTTAAAACTTTGGAGATGAGGAATGTAGGGTGAATTGTCTTGTTGTAGTTAAAAGGTATCCCAAAAGAGACAGCAGGAAGCATATCTGTGTTCCTTCCTGATCTCCACTGTTTACTACATTGGAAATGTGTAAGGCTGATGCTAAACATTACGTGGGAATGGGTCTGCCAGCAGACAATAATCATTGTTGTCTGTGTAACAGAAACAGTTCAAAGCCAAATCCTTCCGTCTCGGCTCAGGTAGGAGTCCCACTGCCTGCCTTGAGCAGTGCTCAGCAAAGCGCTGCAGAAATCCTCTCACAGAACCGGCGCATCCCTACCCACCTCCAGAAATAGATGTGCATTTCTAGAGTTTATCCAGGGCTTTCTGCTGCCACAGTATTTACAGCCGATGTAGAGCCGACCTTAAGAAGGCACGAGAAAAAAAAAACCCAAACCACACATTTTGAAGAAATCGCTAAAGAACAGAAAGGAAGGTGAAGAGATGGAAAAACACCCCGAGGGAAAGGGAAGTGGAGTAACCAGGGAGGGCTCCCCACGGGAAGGCACACACAGAGCCCCCAGCCCCGTCCTCCACCGCCGCGCCGAGCCCAGGAGGCGGCGCTGTGTCTCCACGCAGCGCCGGGCGCGGAGCGGTGCGGAGCAGCGCGGGGCGGAGCGGGGCTCGAACCGCCCTCCCCCGGGCTGGTGGGGCCGGAGCCAAGCGCTAATAATAATCTAGGGGCGGGAGAGGGGGGGTGAACGATAAATAACAACAGGGCTCTCTTCTCCAGGGAGCCCAGGTGCAGCTGAATGGGGTTGGGCCGAATCCTTTCCGGCTGCAGAGCCGCTGGTGCGTAGGAAAGCGCTGCTGAGGATCTGGCCCGATATATGCAGGAATCTTTTACCCGGTGATGAAATGCTGCTACTTCTGGGACAGAGCCCAGCAGCTTTTCCGTGCCAGCAAATACTACAGGGGAAGTGAAAAATCACTTCATGCATTGAAAGTGCAGAGATGAACTTAGTGAGGCAGAATATAAATTACCCGGAGTTAGGTAGCTTGTGCCCTGTGCTTTGATTTACACCATGCCTCTTGCAAAAGTATCATGAGATTTTTAACAGCCATAAGGACCTTGGCCCATCTCCTTAGAGGCCACACAGGTTGGCTTCCCAGAATGGGAGACTATCCGTGCTTCTGTTTAGAGCTCTGTCTCCTAAACAGACCCACAGCTCCTGCAGTTTTGCCTCTTGCCTGGAAGCTGTCTGCTGCCTGGAGCAGGATGCTGAGTTACTGAATGAGTCAGGGTGAAGCGTTTCGTACCCTGGAGTGTTCTCAGATGCCAAAGAAGGTTTCTCCCTGCTCGCTGTGCCTCTGCACTGCTGTGTCCAGCCAACCTGCTGGGACTGGAGCGCTCAGTTGGACAGGGCTGCAGCAGGCTGGTGGAAAAGGGAGACATTATCAAGTAGGGAGGTCTGGGCAAGGAAACTGGATATATCAACTGGGTTCTTCTGTCTGGAGAAAGTCAAACGTGGGCAGAGCCAGACTAGGTAAATAAAATGACTTTCACCAGGGTTCGAGAGTAGGCATAGGATAGCTGTTGTTGACAGGCTAAGCTGTGCTCCTTCAGGGAAGAAAAAATGCTACAACTATTGGGAAGGAGGGATGTGAGAAAGCAGAAATCAGAGGATTTAGCCTGAGCTGAAGACAATTGAAGGGCTTAAGTTTACTTCAAATCCAACTTCAGGGATGCTGGATCAGCTCCTAAGTGAAGGTGGCATAAACTGGGCATAAACAGGTCATTTTGAAAAGGAGCTAAGAGTCAGGCCTAGAATTTGCTGTGGTTGGGTTGGGGAGTTTTAATACAGTATGTCTAAACCTTTGCAGCCTCCCACTCAGTGAGCTGTTTCCTTGCAGCCTTGAAACAGGACCTGCAAGCAGCATTACAGGAGAGACAGAAAGAGGCTTATTTATTTTTGCTATTTGTTCTTCTTGAAGTCATGTGCTCTCCATCCATTTTATTGTTGCCTACCAGACGCAGCTGACAGAGCTTAGCTATGCACAAGGCTGTTGCTGTGTCTGCTGACAGGCCTGTTCAGAGCACAGTGCTGCGTGAGTGGTACCCATGGAGGCACCAGTGCCCCCGCAGCTCTGGTGCTGGCATGTCTCTAGTTGTCAATATAGTGTTCCCCAATGCTTGAATTCTCCTACACATAATTCCCCTCTCTTATTTCAGAAAATAACAACTAGTTGCACTGCTGATAGATCACCTCTTATGCTGGCAATAGAAATAACAGGAAGTCAGAGCAGCAGCAACTGATAGGAGCAAATAATCTAAACCAACTTCAAATGGTGACCTCCAGAGGAGGACAGAGTGAATAGTCTTTTCCAGACACATACTGTTGTTATTCACTGTTTCTATTGGTGACAGAAATGCTGGGCAGAGGTAGAAACTCAGGTGCCAGGAACACCAGTACAGCTTTCAAACCCTAGAACACTTTCTCTCTGTGTGTTAGCAGCCAGCACTGTTCAAAGGAGTATTACCATCACAGTGACATCTTTCCTCCCAGAGGTTCACAAATTACAACAAAGCCAGTGCTGGTCTGACACATATCAAGCAATGACACAAGTGCTTGCAAACCAAGCTATGAGAGGTTCTCACACATAAGAGAAGCTCCAGAAAAAACCTGCCAGTTTGCTCCAAGGTTTTTTGTTGGAAATCAAAACACAATACAGGAGCAGCAGGAGCTCCCATCTATTCTCCCACACTGCTGGATTTCCAGCAGAATAGCTCTGGTTCTTGCAGTCTATTCGTGCTTGGGACCTGTTTTGTGGCTACTCTGATAGAAGGTGCATTCTTTCACCTGATGTTTATAGAAGATAAAGCCTGATGCCTTGTGAAAAGTCTTCTTATAGCTTGGATTTTTATATCTATGCATATTACAGCTGAAATATGTTGTACAGTGAGTACCTGTGAAAAGCTTGGAACTGCTTACTGTAAATCATCACAGCCTGTTGAAGCCATGGGAGTTAACTGGCTTCATGGTGAGTAAGGATCTCTTTCTTAGAGTTTGATTTAGAGTGTGATTTAGAACCTGGCCTGTGCTCTAGACTCTGCTGTGTCCATCATGATTTTGGATGCAGTTTTGGCCAGAAGTCCTGAATCGGCACCACTGATCCCATTTAGCCATCTCTTTAGCCTGCTGGAACTGTGTATGAGGTTGTCAGATACATTGCTAACATTGGAGACCTTTGTGGTAATTTATCCTTGCAGTTGTGGATGCTGACTTGCTATAAGCAGGGAGGGCAAGCTTTAAAACCATTGCCTTACATGGACAGTACATTCCAGGAGTGGCTGCAGGGCCACAAGAATAAATAAAAGATGGTCAACAGTTCAGAGTAATAGTTGGAAAACTGCAAAGAGACTGAAACTAACCAAAGAAGAGTGGAAGGAAATGAAGTGTGACCCTGGGGAGGAGGCTGATGATACAAGGCAGGCAGAGGAACTAGGATGAGACTTGAATCTTTAGCCAGGCTTCTAGGATCAGTGGAAGAGACAGCAGTGAGTCAGGTTCTGAGTGTCAGAGCAGCCTGGCTGCTTCCAGCATGTGACTGCTCTTCAAGCAGGTACAGATGGTGAGCGGGTAAGTGAAGCCCTCAGACATATGCTGGGGTACATATGTGGCTATGGGTCCCTCCTGGCTCAGACCACCTCCTTGCCTAGAACATGAAGATGCTAGAGTTCTTCCAGACATTTCCCACACTACTCTGTGCTGGGCGAGATTTGCAGTCAACGATGTGTTTTAAGAGAGCAGAGAGAGCTTAGCAGATAAAAGATGAGACTGAAGAACGCTTGTGAAGTACTGAGAAAGTCAAAGGAAAGGACTAACAAAGACAGCATGTTTGTGCTGAAATTGTGAACAGAGATAAAAAAGCAGCAACAAGGATACATGTAACGTAGCCTTAAGACCAGCAGCTATTTCTAGAATTGCTTATGTCATGTCGTCCGAATTCAGAGTTGCTTCAGCAAAACAACTCCAGGCTTTGCTGTTTTATGCCTGAGAGTGCTGATAATGTGTTTATCTTCTATTTCCACTCTCCTAAAAGAGAATTGTTAAGTATTTGAAAATGATGGTGGGTTGCTGTACCATATTTTGGGCCAGTAAATAGATACATCGAATCAGCCAGGGAAAAGCCTGGGTTAGGATTCTCCCACAATATTTCTATGATTCTGGCTTAAAATAACCTAATAGTGCTCATTTGACTTCTCATGAGCATTTTAATAAATTCCTTTTTGTGCATTTGGAGATACATGTGTATCGGACCTCTTGTTTGGTTTTCAGAAAAGAAGAGTTAACATTAAAAGGTAGTGTTTTGCTCAGGGTTATTTGCTAGTGACATGGAGGTAGGAGTGATATGTTTTGCTGGTGGAGCTGGGTCGAGCCATGTTAAGACAGGGAAAACCTGGGGAGTGGTCTAACCAAAACAGTAGGACACAGAAGGGGTCAGAAAGACATGGATGAGTGTTATTACTCCTAGGACAACCTTTCAATCTGTTTGGGGATGTGCCAAGTCAGTAGTTGTGAGCTTGTGAGCATGACTACTTTTTATTGAGTCACTTTATGCTTTTGCAGAGTATTTTGTGTGTAATATTCCGTGGGAACGGAATTAGTTATGAGTTGTGTGCAAAAGTATTTTTCTTGGGATCTTTTAAAATCTAGTACCACACAATTTCCTTGCATGTCCAACTTCCTATGAGAGAGAGGGGGAGTAAATAACCATTCTCATTGTTCATATCTTTTTTTTTGACTGGGTAGACATCAAATCATACCCCTTGTCTAAATGACACAGAGGCCACTCTTCTGCAGGATGTGCAATTGAATGCTTAGATATTGCTCAGAGAATATCAAACGTAGGCTTGCTTTCAAACGTGTGCTCGAGTGTCGCTGACACAGTGCAATCATGACTGCAAAGGGCCTGATCCTGCAATCTGAATCACACTGAGACATTTTTAATTACAGTCCCATGGACATAATGAAACCCAGGATCAAAGTCTAAGCAACAACAAATCCATACACATGCTGAGCGCTGAGTGAATCATGTTTATGATCCGTCGGAGTTCAGCTTCTTTGTTCCAAAATGCTGGTCAGGAAGGCAGAGGAAATATTCCCTGGGATATTATAAAGACTAACATATCATCAGAGGGAGAATCAATGGAGATTGATGGCAAATTAGATGGATACTTGAGACATTAAAAGGAAGGATGGAAAATAGAAGCGATGTTGTAATTGAACCATATTAATATATTTCAAATTGCTTTACAAATTTTAACAAGTTAAATAAGGAAAGCCTGGAAATAATAGTTTATTTTAGTTTGGGAAAGCAAGCAGTAAGAAGGGACATTTGGGTTCCAACACAAAAGTATGTGAAGGTTAGAATGAAAAGTGATCAGAAACATTTTAATGCTTTGATGATATAAGAACAAGGGGACACATCAAAATTACAGGGCACAACTTTTAAGGCAAATTAAAAAGAAATAGTCCTTTCTTCAGTGTATAGCGAAGCTACACAATTCCCTGCTGCAGGATGTCGCTGAGATGAAAGTCTGGATGGATTTGAAGTGTAAAAGGCTACCTAACTTCATAGCAATTAATGGCATTTGCAGCTCTGCAATCTAGGACAATGGTAATCAGATCTCATGCTTCAAAGCAAAAGCTGACCATCTTCTGGGGTCAGGAAGGACATTTTCTTTCTGCATAGAATGAACATAATACTGTTGGCCAGGTAATATGACTGGATGTGGTCGATCCTGCTAGAAGCTAAGTCAGCAAGAGATTAGCAAATTGCTTCTGTGGGTGCTGGATTAAGGTATTATAAAAAGGTTTTCATCAATGCCAGACAGAATATCAATCCAACAATCTCTTCTTCTGTGTCAACTCCCACAAAAGTAATTTCACTGATTACAGTAGATATTGAAGTAGGACATAAAATGGGTGGTTATAAGCAGCAGCAATGACCCTGAGCTTCACATTTCAGTTTCCTCTATCACCACTGTTATCTGCAGGATGGTACAGAGCACAGATGAGCCTGGAGTCTCCCAGTGCTAGGTACTGTACAGATACGAGCTCCTTGCTCACAACAGCCTGCGGCCCAGACAGAGGAGGAGGAGGAAAAGAAACAAGGAATGCCATCACCTCTGCTCAGTACCAGGGCAAGTGCAGCACAAGACCTGGGGATCAATTTAAATCCTATTAGAGGCAATGGAAGCATTACAGTTTGTAGGAATAGGAGCTTGGGCTTGGCCTTGACAGACTTTGAAAGTACAGATTTTAGAAAACAGGACCTTAAACACGATGAACAATTGGAAAATCGGCTTCCAAGGTGTTTGTAAAATGTCACCTTAAGGAGTTTGCCCAAGCTAACACAGGAAGGCTGTGGTAGAGGTAAATGCCTGGGTGCATTAAATCTAGAGATTTAAGCAATCTAGTCTGGTAGGAGTGACGAGAGATCAGTTGGGAAGCCCTTTAGTGTTCTCATTTCCTCTCCCCATGTTTTCTCTCCAGTGCCACAGCTCCATGAGTCACAGTGCCTTCCAAGGTGCCTTCCCCAGATGGAGGTCCACCCTGTCTGCCCTGTGCTGGGCACAGTCCTGCACCCTGCCTGTGGTCTTCCACCATTGCTGGGGCCATGTTGATGGCAGGAAGGAGTAACTTGCCTTTCCCAATGCTCTTCCTCTCATATCAGCCATTTTTTTCCTGTTGCTGAAGACAGACATTTTGGTGAAAAGAGAACAGGCTGTTGTATACAGGCAGGACTGTCCAGCTTCGACAGCTGATGTTTGCTGAGGGCCTCTTCTCCAGTGGCCGTAAGCTTCTGTAGGTGGGCAGAGGAGAGAATACTCTTCCACAGTCATCTGCACTGGGTCTGAGAAAGATAATAAGATTGAATTTTCTTCAGAAAGGTGGGAAGGATGAAAAGCTGATAGTTGTATACACTAGATGGAATACAGCTCTGGGAGAGATATGTGACTGGGGTTGGGAGGGAGGGAGTGGAGAGCTGGCAGGCTGGAACACAAAGTTCACTGGCAAGGCAAGTGTGAATGCTGGGACAAATTGCCACACTGGGACAAATGATTCCTTTGCTTCTCGGATTGCAAACAAGAGAGAGATGTGACCGGCAGGTGCAAATCTGCCGGCGAGGTGCTGTGTAGGTGTGATGGTTACTGTGCTTATAGGCTTGGCTGGAAAGGGAAAGGATGGACAAGGGAGCTTTCGTTGTGCAAAATGCATGAGAAAGATGCATGCAAAAATAAATAGCTATGAGGCAGGATTGCAGTTTACCTGCATTATTGAAAGACTGATTTCTGACGAAAGGAGCAGAGAAGGGAGGGGAATAAAATTTTATAGATGTCAAGAATGAGGATCAGAGCTTTAAAATGGCAGTTGTGAGTTAGTATTGTTAAAGGACTGGTTCAAATGTGACTGCAGAGATCAGTACTAGTTTCTGATTTCTAACCATCTGCATTTAAAAAAGAGAGAGAGAGATCAGCAGACTGGCCTTGGTGATACTCTGCTGGATTTCCCCCAGGGAATCAGAATTTTCCCTGCATTTCAAGTACCTGGAAGACTTAAAACACTGACAAGGCTGAGGCGAGGGTCGAAAGGGAGAACGGCTGGCAGGAATAAGTAGATTGTAGACTAGGCTCGATAATTCAGGGATCTGTAATAAAACTGCATGGTGATGGATAGTGAATAAAAGACTATAGGTATATTATGGTTTACGGAGCACAGGACAGATGTGTCTCTAAGGAGACTGTGATAAGCAGCGGAAGGCAGCAGTGGACCAGGAGCAGCGGCTGTTTTGGGATGCAACAGCACTGTGTGATTAAAGCAGCACTGTAGCAAGATAGTTCAATCTTGATGCTGTCACCAACATGTTATATATGACCTTGGGCAGGTCACTTAGGCTGATATCTTTCAGAGGAGCTTTTTAAATGCATGTGTTTCCGTGCATAGCAGCTGAATTTCTTACAGTCAGCGCTGCAGTTCTGAGCACTGCAGCTCACACAGTGCATGTGAAGCATTCAGGGAAGTCAGCTCCAAGTTCAGCATGAGGAAAATATCTGGATTTTTTTGAGGACTTCAGCAACCCACGTCCTCAGGAAATATAGCCCACCAAAGACTGGTATTCAGCAGTGCTGAGTCTTTACACTTCCAGTGCTGGGCAAAAGGAGCACTATTTTGCATTTACCTTCCCTCCACCCCAGCAAAATGGTTCAGTATTTAGAAATCTGTCCTGAATTAATATCTCTTCTCCTTGCCTAAGACCACTAATGAAGATAGCCTTTTAATGGAGCAAATAAGAAAAGAATATACTAATTGTAGCTGTTTCCCTGCCTTGCACACAGACATGGAGCATTTACTTACATGGCACGCACAATGAAGTGTGCAAACGTGCATTTGCACACACACAGAGGCATTGTGCATGTTTCAGACCGCTGCTCCAGTGCAGCACATTAGTCTTTTTACTAACTTCAGCATTTGCAGTAAATAGCAATTAATGATAAAGCTGCTTACATTAAAAAGAAGAGCAAAGGAGGCTGATAAGTCCTTCCTACCAGTGGATTCTGCTGCAGTGCTTCTCATTACTTTGTTTTCAAGTTTGAAGACAGAAATTTTGCCCGTGGCATGTTTTTTCCCTCACTGCTGCTCCTCCAAGGGAGCTCTTCCATAGAGCCTTGAGATCAGTGAAGTACAGTCCTCAGACCTTTTGTGCTTCAGATAACAGGGACACTCCTTTGATGCTGGGGGCATGACCCTCCCTCAGGTGCTGGAATAGAGGTGGATAGAAGGGCTGGGAACAAATGGATACTCTTGCTGCCCTTTACTTGCTGACCATTACCATTTGTCTCCAGACTTCCCTTAATAAGAATTGGAGCTGGGGAAAAGGAAATGAACAGGATAGCTGAGGTACATTGTGGATTTTATTTTTATGTGTAATTCTAAAATGAAGGGATATAAGGGCTGATTTCCAGCTCAATAATGCAATATTGTTTTGTAGTAAGATGCTCAGGATGTGTTTTTCATGCCCTGTGTACTTGTGTAGAGTGTTTGACTGTGCAATGTCTTCTGGGACACTGCTGAAGGACTGTGAAAGATGACAATAAGCTGTTGGAATATTTGTGCTTGCCTACAACTGAAGTTAATAAAGCAAAATATATCCAGAACTGGGTTTCTTCTTAGAGGAAGCTTGTTTCTTCCTGAAGAAACCTCAGAAGAAAACTAATACAGATGCAATATCTCTGGCTAAGGAATGCAGGAGGCAGATTCTTTGGCAATGTAGAAACACCCAGAAGTATTTAGATGCTTAACTCCTATGTATATGCCCAATTTTCTTTAAATCTACCAAATGTAGGAAGCTAAGCAGGTGTTGCTTCCCTAAATACCTTCAGGACTGAGATTGCCAGTGAGTGGCTGTGAAGAGGGTCCTGTGCTTGAGAGATCAGGCACAGAAACGGAGTCCAGATGATGCCTGAGGAGCAGGATCCCTGGTACATGCTGTTCCCATCTCTGTGTGTCTGTATCTTTCTCAGAGGACATTTAGGTGGTTTGAATCAGGGAAGGGTGATTGCAGGGAGCTACACTATTTTTGCTTAATGTCAGATGTACTTGGACATCACAGATTCCAGTTTTCTGTAGGGATCTGATGCCTATTTGGTTCCATGTTAGAGATAGTGGTGCTTTAAAAAAAGAAAAAAGGATAGTCAAGAGAAGTGAAAATAAAGAATTCAGAGCAACAGAAGGTAAAAAGGGATGTATGACTGTCTTAAAAGAAAACGGCAGTATATGGCAATTTCTAATGGATAAAGTAAATCCAGTCTCAGATTATTTCCTGGGAACTTTTCTTTCACTTTTGATACAAGGATTGGCTCATTTATTTTGATGTAAATCTAATTATTTCACTTTAAGTCCTCTGTTGAATGCAGGTTTAGACTAGAAGAGAGAAGGGCTACAAAAGTCATTAGCTTAAGAATCTCACAGAAGCTCAGCCTTGCTGAGATCCCTCATGTTGTTATGAAGATCTGACAGACAGTTACTGTAATTCCTGGTAGGGATAGACACATAATGATTTTTCCTTTTTTTCCCCCTCTTTCTCAGTTTGATTCTGAAACAAAAAAATGAAAGGGAAAAAATAATTTAAGCTATTGAACATAATTGGCAGTGGAGAGAAAGAATTGAAAGACTTTTTAAATATTAGGGACTGGAAGGAAAAGAGAACAGAAAATCATTTCAAAATCGTAAATTTTGCAGAAATGCATAACTTTTTTCCCCATAACTGTATTATTTCATTTTTTCCCCATTTCCTCCTAGACCCACTTTACAAACGTTTCAGTATGAAGCGTTTAAGTTAGACAATGCAGTCACGTGCTTTTAAATTCTTTTACATTTTTCCTGTCCCATTTTTTGACAGTAACTATCTAACAAATTAAATCCAAATTAATAAACATTGGCAGTCCATCCCCCAGCACATTTCTGTGCCTAATTTTAGGATGTGTCGAAAATAATGTCTCACGTTTTTAATGCGTATGATTGCAGTTTCATTTACACTATGCATGGTTCATACCTCAAATGGCATGGACTCAAAGGGTAAAGAGCAGTGGGAGATAAAAGGAGAAAATAAACAGGTTTGTCTGAAGTCTTGGAGTAAAACACTAGCAGGAGCATGCAGGGAAGCCTACAGTCTTGACTTCCATTCCCCTACTCTCTTTCTAGACTGTAGATTAATTATTGATCTCACCCATTAGATTTTTCTCATACTTCTGCTCCTGCACTTTCTCATTCACACCTTCAGTTCTTTGTCACTTTAATTCAACTTTCCTTACTCTCATTTTTGCATGCTTTTCTCTTTTCTCCTCCCCTGCTGCTCTTGGAGAAGGTTACTAACGAAATGGTACATGTTAATAATGTGTTTTGACTGTGCCCACTGTGATGGATGAAGGAGCAAGGTGAGTGAAGGAGAAGAGTAGGAAAGACACTTTGAGAAAGGAGTAATCTGAGTTGATTTTAGACCTCAGGTGAAGTTGTGCAGGAAGGCAGGAAAACCAATGCTTGGAAACCCTCACTGCCATGAGAGCACTATTCAACACAAATGCATATGAGGACAACACAACCACATCTAAAAGGTGGGACTTGAATCCTCAGGGATTCAGGGGCCAAAAGGAAAACAAAGACTTACAGGACTGGGAGATGTGTGGGCAAAAAGAAACCAGCAGCTTCTTCCTCTTTGCTATGACAGGACCTCAAATGTGGATGTCTCACACTTGATTTGTCTGGATGATGTTTGTGCACAGAGACTTTTTAGTGCTTGAGTAAAATCAGACATAAATATGCATATTCAATCAGACAGGGGTTACGGGTGCTCTCTGCGCACTGGGCATTGCATGCTGGCAGGGATTAGACAGCCATCTGCTTGGTACAATGCACATCACAAGGTTGGTACCTGAATCTGAGATGTGGCTGGAACTCCTGCTGACTTCTTCAAGTCCTGCAGACTAACATTTTTTGTCACTGGAACCTCTGTTGTGTGGTTAATGGATGAATCTGGACAGACCCTATGGATTTAGGGAGGAGAGGCTGAAGAATCCATGGTTAGGCTGATACCTATAGCTCCCTGAGGAACATAAGGCAAGCACCCAACAGCTGGTAGGGTAAAACATGTTGATGCTGTGGGAACAAAGGTATTGTCTAGTCTGAAATCCAGGCAGAAAACAGAGATGTAAATCGGGAGGAAGCTTCCTTGAATTACTTTAGTCCAAGAACATTGTACTGAGAATAAAATGTCCAAGAATAGCTGTCTATCACTGTAAACACTTGCATTCAACATGATAGATAACTTCAGGCTATGACTTCATGAGCACAGTAGAGTCTGATTACCCTTCTTTCTTTGGAAACTCCTTCCAAACACCTTTGATTTCACAGGGATAAGCCAGCTAGCTGTACTCCCATTCTGCATTTGATTCACCACTCACAGAAAATTATTCATCTAGCTAGCTATTTATTATCTAATTCCATGGCTGCAGTTGAGGAAAGTCTGTTTATTCCTTTTCCACAGCACTGTCTCTTTCTCCAGCAGCTCTGACTAGCTGCTAGGTGCCCTGGGGAATGTCGAAGCAGAATTAATTAATCATGACCAGTGATGGAGGTGTTTTTTTCAGACTTGGATTTGGCCAGCTGATTGCACAGGGTCTTTCTGAGAGTCAGGCTGTTGAAGAAACAGCAATGTGACGCCTGCTCTGGATTGCTTTCAGATAGAGTCGCTTTGGGAAGCTGCAGAGGCATGTAGGATCTATCAGGCAGTGGGGAAGATCTAGTAGAAGTCATCAGTGTGCGTGCTGATGGAGGAGACTGCTCTCTCCCTTTGGCATGACAACGTGCCAGTTCAGCATGTCCTGCTCCCAGCCTGCAAAGGTGTGAATCTTTCAGCATCCACAAGAAAGTCCTCTAGGCATTCATTCCAAATGTCCCCATTGGAGCAGGAGGAGTTGTGATGGCACCCGACACATGCCAAACTGGAAGTCACCCCTTCAGCATGCCCACGAGTGATGGCAATGCTGGCCAACTGCACAGGTTGTGCTGAAGCAGCAGTATTTGTTTCACAAATAGATCTGAATTCTTCGAGACCCTCTTCTCTCCCTTTGTAGAGCCCAGTAGAGCATGTGCTATTCTTCTTGGTCAGTGATTTCCTCCTGGCAATGGAGAAAGGTCAAAGTGTCCACGCCAATTCTTTTTGATCTGTCAACAGCCTTCAAATCCTCTGGCAATGAAAGGCTAGTGATTTGCAGTGTCTGGAATGGATGGGCAATCTCTCCCTGCAGGAGCATTCCTCCTTTCCAAAGAGACTCCGCAATGTAGCTTGGAGTAATGAAGCATTTCCCTCAAGGACTCTTCCAGGGGTTAATGCAGTGCTCAGTTGTACTGTTGCTGTCAGAGGAATGGGGCTGCAATATTACAGATGTGCTGATGACAAAGGGATAAGATCAACTTTCAAGTAAATATTCCACAGTTTTCAAAATTTATCATCCTCAAACATCTTTTTTTTTCTACTTTCTGCTTGTTCCATTGTTGCCTAACACAAAAACAAATTGAAGCACTTTGCTCCTTTCCCACCCCAGAGATGAGGCCATGCGTAGAGAAATGTCGGCTGTGATGGAGCCATTTGTGGGGTGGGGAGGTGGAAACATCAGCTTTTAGTAGAAGTCTCAGACTACAGCAGTACTCACTATTAGCAAAAAGCTGTAATCTATAATGACAGGCCAGCTGGAGCAACAGTAGATAAGCAGGCGAATCTGCATGCAGAGGTGCACTTTGAGCAGCTGCATGGGGGAATTCAGATTTCCAACTGCAGTGCCCGTCAGTAGAGCCATGTCCCTTCAAGAGGAAAACCAGACAGAAAAAAAGCCCCTCACTACTGTATATAAATCTCCAAAAACTGGGGATGCTTCTCATTTTATTCCCACTGCACAAAACACCACGCTCACCCCTACAAAGCTCACGTGGTGGTTGGGGCAAGCCTCTCTCTCTGAGACATGTGGTCAGCCTTGCAATGGGAAGGAGCAGCCCTTACCATCTATTTAAACCTTCAGCCTGATGGAAAGGGAGGAGAAGGGAAAAGAAGGAGGTTACACAGAGCCACACTCTGCCTCTTGCTCCATCCACCATCGCTCAGCCTCGTGTTAGGGCCCTGCCTTTGTATATATTGTTCTCTGCATGGACATTTAACATGGATTGTCTGTCGTCTCGCTGTTACGGCAGCACTGCAGCTCTCTTGGTACCAAGACCCGCTGCCCTCCATCCCTTATCGATCTGCAGTGAATGCGCCAGAGCCGTTGGGGACATTTTCATCCATGAAATGAAGAATCAATAGAATCGCCTCGTTACAGGCTCTACTCTGCACTGCTGTTCTCTCCTTTCTTTTTGCCACTTGTCCTTTTTGTCAACCCACCTTTGCCACCACGCACACAAGCTCGATGGCACAAATTCACAGGTAGCAATTCCCTTCTGCTACACGTGGAAGGGTAAAGAATATGATTTAAGAGAACAGCAACAACAACAAAATTGGGTAGACTTCCAATATGGAGGTGGAATATATCTTTCAAAGATACCTAAGTGATTTGGAACACAAAGGCCCCAGGAGGTCAATGACATTAAGACTTTTAAATCCTGGATGCTCATGAAACCATTAGACACCCTGGGAAAATCTACATTTTCTTTTACTTAGGTTTTTCTTAACATGGAGAGAAGTTTGTTTTCTGATGTGCAAAGGGAGGTGGAGCTGTACTATGCAGTCATTGAGCTGATAAAGCTGCTTGTAAAACGGACATGCTATTTCCCTCTCACCTTTTGATTTGTGGTTGGGTTTTTTTTAAGCTCCAGTCTGAATGAGAACCATGCTCCCACAAAGCTCTTATAGCCTAAAGACTCAAAAGCAATAACAATTTGAGACCATCAATATCTTCTGCTTCTGTGGTGCTGAAGCACTAAAATGCTAGGGGAAATATTTAGCATTGTGTGATGATAACACACATGAGAAATGAAACAACGTCAAATATTTTGTGCAATATATATATAATGTCTTAAACATATATAAATACAATATAGAACACGCAAAAATGGCAAAACTAATTGAAACAACACCAAAATAATGTGTTTATCTCCTCGAAATGAAACATTTCAGTGTAAGGGGAATGAAGAAAGAAAATCAAAATGATTTGTTTTGACACTTTATGCATAAAAAAGTTTGTCAAAATTGACACATTCCCATGCAACGTTGGGATTTCAGGAGGGCTGCGTTTTCCTGAGAAAAACTGTTCTGTCAAAATTTTTTGACCAGCTCTACTTACAGTCTATCTAAACAGACAAGCATCACAGCCAAGACTCTCAAACGCTCCAGGTGGTCAGAAGATAGATTTAGCACAGAGCAGAACAGGCTCAAAGAAGGAAATAAATAAAACTCACAGCTAGAGGTGGCCTTAAACTTGGATACCAAGCTGCTTTAATGTTTGAGATGCTCAGACCTGAGTGGTTTTGGACTTTAATCCTAGCAAGGACTGAGTTCCTTTAGTGTTTAGTAAATCTGTGTTGCAGGATTGGTGTGCTGATGGAAGAGGCTATTTGTGATGGTGAGATGCCAGTGCAGATTCTCAATATCCTCTGGGATTTTTCAGTTCTTGGCATTTGTTGGGGTTTAGCTAGTAACAGCCCTGTGTTTGACAGATTAATACTGGTAAGTATGGCATGGCTTTATTTTCTACACATCCTCCCGTCTCAGTGGAAATCCCAGGCTCAGGGTTTAGGGAATAGGCTGAAATGCAGTGCTGCAGGTGGATCGGCTCTGGGATTCAAGGCTAGTGAGAATGGCTTTGGCTAGGAGTTCTCCCATCTTCATGATGCACAGATTTTAAATCTTCTCATTATATAAATGCAGTTTCAGGTTAATTTGAGCTTCTAATTTAATATTCTGTTCTGAATTAAGAGTTAATATGATATTTGATTATCTTTTTGCAATGAGATCCAACCCAAGGCTCATTGACTTCAATAGAGCTTCCAGCAGAACCTGGGACTGCGGAGCCTGCGTAGATGCATTCTTACAAGAAACCTACACTCAAGATTTCTGGCTCTGTTTAAGCAGCTGTCAATAAAATGGTGTTAATTGGTGCTATTATCCATTTTTGCTCACATTTCTAGCCCAAATTTAAGTGCCTGTGCATTAATGTGCATGTAATTTTCCCTACATGGGGGAGGTAGAGCAATAGAAGGAGATGATCCCGAGTGTTTTCAGCCTCAGGCCAGTGTCCTGTGCACTAAAGGAATCCATCTTAAATACTGAAATCAGCAATTTGTGTAGCACACCTCCAAGTCACTGGGCAGCATCCATTGGGTAGTTGCAAAGGTGTCAAGCCCATGTCAGTTACCAGGTATCCTCACCCTGGTTATACTTGCAGCTCTGTTCCTTTGCAGAATCCTGATCCATGCTATGCTTGGGAAGTCTTGTCTCTGGAGTGTCCTGGCAGGAGTGTTGCAGAAGGGACCAAGGCAGTGGCCACAGGAGCTGCTGTGGATAAATGAGCAGGGAGATTTTTATGGCCACAGCAATTCTTTCATCTGTTCAGTGTGATAAGAGATGTGAATCTGGCTAGGGCTAGAATTTGCAGCCACCAACAACTCAGGGTCCCCTTTCCTTCTGCTCTTCAGCTGCCTCTGGTTCCCTCAGCGTCATGCAGCATGAATAGTGGCAGAACCTGCTGCCTATGGCAAGTGTTGAGTTAAATGGTGCTTTTCATCCTGGCAGGCAGGGCTGTCATTACCCAAGCAGCAGGAACTGAACCACAAGAAGCAATAGCCCATGAATTTTAACCCCTTCTGCTCCTCCAGTAAGAGCTGAGGATCACAAAACACCCAGGTCAGGAGCTAAGCTGATTTCTGAGGGTGAAGGAAAACGGGAAGATGAAAAATATGCAAGGTTCATTAGATGACTTCAGCTTCCTAGCAGACCAAAATAAGCAGTGTCAGCTTGCATTTCCCAAACCCTATGGAGTGGGGCCTGTGGTGGTAAAGTCCCTCCCCAAGAATGAACTTCAAACAACAAAAATTGTGCAAAGAATATCAGATGTGGAATAACAGTTGACATTTTGAGTTGAAAGTTACATTATTGGTCTTCAGGGTAGTTTTGGCCTGTTTTTTTTTTTCTCCTTCAGATTCCCTGCTTACAGGTTCAAATTGCTGCAATGGAATATATTCGAAAGACAAGGCTGGAAAGCAGTATGCAACAGGCATGACAGCCAAAAAAATAGGGTTTCTGGACTCTGACAGAAGTCTTTCTGAGATTAGATTTCAGATTACCCTCTTTCTCAAATTTCCAGTAAAAATTGTAGGGGCAGAATGATATTTGTTCAGTTTTTCTGTATGGTTCACAGGTGTTTCTTGCTCCAAAATGCAAGAAAAGTATTAAATGAATGTGGATGTTTCCTTCTATGCATAAATTACAAAACCTATTTTGGCTCAGTCAAAACATACTGTTTAAGAAAACACTTCATTTTGATTTTTAATGTATATTACTCAACATGTAATGAAAAACAAAACACAATCTTGAACCAATCCTTTCCAAACAGAACACTCGACACATTTTGTTCCAAAGAAAAGCTGACTTTATGAAAATGCTTTTTTTTTTCACCCCTTAAATCAACAAATTTCTACAAAGTGTTTTGCCTCTGATGAATTGGCATTTTTCTGACATAAAATGAGCAATCAAAAAAAAAATCTAAGCAGCTCTGTGGTAAGTCTTAGCTAATTCTGGAATAGTAACATGAAGGTGCGTAGGAAGGGTACTGCAAGGAGACGTAGCATTGAGCTGAGACTTAAGTGATTTGGGTTGAATTCCTGAAGCAGTTATAAAACAACTTGGGACAAGCCATTAATCTGCCCTGTGTCTCAGTTCTTGTTCTGCAGAATGGGAAAAGCAGCATTTCCCAATCTCCTAAAGCTACTGCAAGGATAAAAATCTATTAACACTATGAGATTACCAGACTTTGATATGAGGTGTATAAATACTTAGTAAGACAGAAGACAGAGCTGAGTTTTGTGTAACTTGGAATGAAATTATGGGGAAGTGGACTAGCTTGGACAGTAATTTAATAATAGTAGGAATAATTTCAAGTTCAGGGCAGTGTTTAATAGAAATCACTGCTCACCACCCACCATATTTTTTTCTTTAATAAGCAGCTCAGAAAAGTGCAATTTATCATTATTATTATCATCTATATTCATTCCATCTCTGCCACTTCTCAAATGAGAGGAGTTCCTCACAAACATCTACAAAGCTAGGCTCATTATCCAGCCTCCCTATTTATAACTCTCATTTATGACAATAGCTATCAGAATCTTGCCAACAGTAGGGCTGCTGGTGTGCTGACACCACTGCTCCACAGCCCGCTGCGCGGTATTATCTCACTGTTCCCTTGCGTTCCCCCATCTGTCCCTGGCCATCTGGTGTCCTTGGTCTTCTAATTAGATTGTAAGCTTTTTGGGGCATGGACTGCCTTTGTGGTTTCTGTTTGTACAGCACCTAAGCACGATACCGTTCCCATCTCAGATTCTGCAAGATTGTCTTCAAAATGTGACACTTCACCCCGTGTCTGTGTGCACTTGCAGACATTCCTCTTCATTCAGTTCCCAATCTACTGAGCACTGTTAGCTGGATCTCCTTTCTATCTAGAGCCCTGTGCATCCTGGGCTTCAGAGCTGTGGCTTTGACACCTTGCCTACTAGATATATGATGGACTAGGTGGAGTTGATTTCCCTCTGTCCATCACCGCCCAACGTTGTGACTTGACGGAGGCTGCACGCCTGCCACATCTCCTTAGTTTCTCATCCTCATCATAATAACACCAATAGTATATAATTAGCTAAAGTGTGGGGACAAATGAGCAGAAAACAGGTACCTAGTTGTTACCAGTGTGATTCTCGCCTTGCCATAGGAAGGGGATAATTAGAGTCTCTACACAAAACCTGCTCCCTTTAGGCTGCTGGCTGAACTGCATTAATGACGAAGGATTTGTAGGGTGTTTTTGGTTCACTGAATATTCTGACAAGTTGTAAGCAAAGTGTTGACAAACTAAAAAGGAAAAAAAAAACAACACCCTTTTTCTCCTCCAAGTCATTTGGGGTCAAAAGAAATATTTTTATCCCAGTCTGGAAAGATAAATCAAAAGGAGAAAAAGAAAAAGCTCTAGTAGCTTCAAAAGGAGATTGGGGAATGTTTCCCCTTTGTGTTCTCACAACCAAAACACTGACATCTCCTAAATTGTTATTTTCAGCATGAACAATTTGGCAAAAGTGAAGTGAGTTCATGGGCTGTGTTGGTATTTTTCAAGAGGTGTTTCTCATCCTGTCTCCTTGTCTTTCCTCACTCAAAAATGTTTCAGAATATACCTCAGGACTAACCACTCATCCATATTTTAAACTGAAATGGTTAAAGAATAAGTGTAAATTTAGACACTGATCAGTGTAGAATTGCCAAGGTTTGAGGAGGGATTCACCCATCACTGCCTGCAGTGGAGAAATCTCATTTCTACAAACAAATAGCTTTACAATCATTTGGGATTTTATAATGCTGCATGACAGTTATCCAGAATGTCAGAGCCACTGATGAATTGCAGCTCCATCTCTGACTTCAGTTAGATATCAACATCTGTAGTCTGAGCTATAAAGACATTTAGCTCAGAAGTGACCAAATTCTGTTTTCCCATGACTCAGTTTTATCCACAGACCTTGACAGATTGGCTTCCTCATCCCTTTCCATCCATGTTCCCTCTTTTTTCCCTGTCTCTGACACAGACAAGATGGCCTCAGCTTGGTTGGATCACTGGCCAGCGTTTCCAAAGGACAGCTAAAGCTGCTTCACGGGTGGTAACTGCCTTCCAGCACTTTCATGGGCCATCTCTGAATTCAGTGCAGGACATAAATGTTATTGCTTCAGTTGCACCCAGCGACCCAAAGTGAGTTAAATTCTGAAAGTGTAGAGCAGTAGTTACCTGTCTAGAAGGGATGTGAGTGTACAGTTAACTTAAGGCAGGGATAGTTGAGTAAAATCTGGAGCAGCACCTCCCATACTTAAAATTAAGGATACTCTTAAGCTGTTAGCTGAAATGAGGTCAGACATTCGTCACTTTATAGGGTCGAGCTCTAAACTAACATAAGCTGTTTCATCTCTCCCTTGACACTTCAGTCTTTTACTAATTTATCAGCATCCTAAAGCAGTGTGTGAAGTTGCTGCAGAACAGAAGTGTTTCAGATACAAATAGCAATTGTTAGTCTCTTCCCTCTGGTAAATGGCAGCAGGCAGAAACCTCTCTCAACCTGCCAAGAACCAAATGTGGGACACAAGAAAGAATTATTGGTGCATGAAGTTTAAAGAGATAGAGGACTTATTTCTTTACTGCTAATAATGGGTTCAGTAATTTCTCTTTCCTGAGTCTGCATTTCTGATGGAAATAATTTACAACAATGAGCATGAGAAAACAGAAGGGATGTGTGCAAGATCAATTTGGATCTAACAGAAGGGAGAAATGAAAGGTACAGAGGTTAGAAGAAAGGTAGAAAATCCCAAGAGACAGAGGAGTAGTGGAGTGTTCACAGCAAGCAATGGAAAGTCAGAGCTCCTGCATTTTGCCTTCCAGTTTATAGCAGTGATTTGAGGCCACACAGCCTCCCTCATATGAAGGAGACCTTGCAATATCATTTTGTGCCAAATCTATCATTTTGAGCTATCCCACTGCATAAAAATTACCTTTTAAGTGGCTAAGTATACACCCAGCTTTATTCCTTTCTTCTTATTTCAAGAAACAATGGGAGTAACAGCACTTGCCTGCCTTACTAGAGTGCTAAGAGCTTTAATTAACGTCTCTAATTCAATTTGAACTCCTTGAATAAAAGGCACTGCCTTGTGACAGCAAAGGTATTGCCTAAAATAGAACATAATTAACACACAGATATCAATCATGATGAAATTAAGTGTACATTCAAATACAACTTGCACTTTACAGAAAGTACTTGCCTATTTTTCCTCCAAGAATCCTGAAGATTCATAAGACGAGAAACATTTAATGTTCCAGGCTGAATTCAGATTAGATAAAGGCCACCTTAAACCACCTAACAAACTAAAAGAGGTTGTAACAGAAATCTCCATGCATGTCCATCTTCATGATGGACAATTCTGGAATCTGATTGTAACAGGACTCAGAATCAGTACCTCAAACAGTTTTTTACTCCCAGTCCTTACTGTGAACTCTGACCTTTGTCCTAGCTCACTCACCAATTGTGTTTATTAACAGATAGTATTGCATGACCATGTTTGTTGACATGAACCAGAAGGAGCCCAGATCACTGCATTGCTCTGTAGTGTTCCTGAGTGGAAATGGGCTTTGCAGTTTGGATTTTTTTAACAGTTGCATTATAAAACTGGCCAACACCTTGAGGTGGTTGTTCTCTGTGTATAGGACTGGAGCACATAGTGAGCTGTGTGGGCAGCAGAGCTGCATCTTGCTAGCTGCCATACCCACATGATGGCTTCTCCAAGTTCACCGTACAAGTAGTCAGACAAATACTATTGTGTCTCCATGCTGATAATTGGAGAGTAAAGCAAAAAAGCATGTAAGAGCACTGGCCATTATCATAGAGGGTGTCTGGGGCAGAACTGAGTGAAATGCCAGATTCCTGGATCAAAATGCAGTGTCTGACTTCCCCAAGCCTCCCCTTTAGTGCAGAGATTGCTTCTGGGCCATATTTAGCTTTTAGTTAGTCTCAGGTCTCTTACCCAAGGGCTGTTAATTTGGAGGCATCACCTCCCTGCTCATTCTTCCACCATTACATTGTTAGAGCCCCATAAAGACACCTAACAAATTAATTTCAGATTCAGACTTGTTAAGAGTTACACTGAATGCACCTCACAATATTGCCTTAGACACAAAATAATCCCACTTTAGTAAGCTTTATAGCTTCCATGGGGACCAGCCCCGTGGTGTGTATTAATCTTTAATGCGAAACAACATCTCTACAGCAGCTACGGGGGGAAAAAGATACTACTAAAAAATTAAAGCTGATGGTGTGATAGTTGTCTAGACCCAATTGCGCTTTACCATCCTCTGTTGCCTCAGGCACCATTCCTTGCTCTTGGTACTGACACAGGCAGCTTCCAGACTGGAGATGTGTCCATTTCTTCTAGCAATCTCAAGGCATATTCTCCCCATGCCTAAACCCTTGGCTAAGAGCTATCACAACCCTAATCATCGAACTTCAACCAAAAAAGAAAGGAAGGGAGGATGAAGAGGTGCATGGGGGGAATGAGTGAACATCTCCTCTCTTATAAGCTGATATTTCCCCAATGCATGATGCTTACATGTGGGAGGACACACTGGTATTACTCTGAAACCTATTTCATTTGGCTCTGCTCGTATTTCAGTTTGCATTTGCACTGTGCTGGGAACTGGAGGTGAGCTATCGCTGTGCTTTGGTATGCAAAAGCTCCTTTCCTCTCTTTGCAATAGAAATTCAATAGAAAGTGAAATATTTAAAGGGAAACTGATCCAGGCTGTCTGATGAAGGAAGCAGTTATGGACAATTTTAATGAACACACAACCAAGTGAGTCTGGACAATGTGTATGGAACAACCGATCATTATCAGCAGCAAGTCTGCATGCCCATCTAAATGGCAAATGTGCTGAGTTTGCAGCTGCCTACTGTGATGGGACAATGCTGTAGATCTTCAAAGAGCAGCAAGGCAGAGAAGTAGCCTGGATGGAGAAGCAGGAGAAATGGACTCCTGAACTAGAATTTAGAAATGCTGAGGGTGGGCTGTAGCTGGGAGCATTTCCCAGTAGTCACCTTGGGTTCTTGACCACTGTGAGTAGCAGCACAGATGTACTGTATCCCACTTGGAATACATTCTGTTCCCCTCAATGTTGAGCTATATACTGCCCACACCCTAGTTTTGCATGGTAAAGTTGAACTAGTCCTTTCTGAGAGGCAAGGGACTAAAGCACCAAGAACTGCCACATTTATGGATAAAGTAAGAATCAGTGGTGAAAGCTAATATTAAATACATGCCTCCAGAACAGAAACAACCTCTACAGCCAGGAGCTACAGGTATCATTAGATTTAGTGACAGTAATATCTACAATTGGAAAGAAGTTTATATGTGCCCAATGGAAAACGTGAACCTTTGTTAACCTTCCCATGCTTCATATTTTTTTTTCACTTCTCCATGTAATGCAACAGCTGACTGTCAGTTTTAACCAGACTCACACAACTCCGTTTTGTCAAGTGCTGCTGAGCTCACTGCAGCTCCACAAACACATGCTGTGCACACGTGCAGGCTCCCACGCGCTCCGGCACGCACACACACACTTGGCACTTGTGCTCCCCACCACACTCCTGGGTTCAGTCCCCCCACGCAGTAGATGTGCACACTGGCTGCCATGGGCTGCAGCTTTGCCATGCTCCTCGTGAAAGCTCCTTGGAGCAGAGGAGACAGCCACACTGACTATAAATGCTGATGTCCTCTGGTCTATACTGTGCTGTTCACAGGCACACAGAGTGCTGCAGTAGTGGATGGCACTTTGGTCTGACTTCTCCTACACAATTAGTAAAACCTTTTGTCTCTGTTAAACTGAACATTTTGGACTGCTTATGGTGGGCTCAGACTCAAAACCAGAAGGGTTTATGGAGATGTGCAAATAAACCTGACACTAAATCTCACTATGTAGATCTCAGCAGCCTTTAAAGAGCAGCTATGGTCTCTCTGCACTACATTCTGCAGAAATAGGTGGGTATTGCTTGTCCCGAGGACAACTTTTGGCTAGGTTTGTGCTCCCAGAGTGCAGTGATGTATCTTCAAGATTTCTGTCTGCCCAGACATGCCCATACTGTTGGCATATCATCCACAAACCTCAGCAAGGCAGCCAGATGGACAGGAGGTAGGCAGAAGGAGGAATATATCCTGTGTATGGAGAGGACTTTTTTGGAGCAGCAGCAGCAGCAATAAGAGGAGCACAACTGAAAGTGCTGAGATGCTCTTGTGGCCATGTTGTGGTTGGGAAGCAGAAGGGGAGGAGGTCCAAGCCAAGTACAGGGTGCCAGCTGAGCAAACCACTCACCTTCCACCAAGGGAGCACACAGCTTCTCTCTGAGAGGGGCACTGTGCCAGCAGCACGACTGTGGAGGCGGATGATCTAACGGCTGAAACACTGGAAATGGGAGTCAGGAGGCGAGGGCTCTCTTCCAGCTGTATCTGTGGCTTGCTGAGTAACCTTTAACAATGCATTTCACCCCTCTGTTTCCCTTCCCACTCATCATATGTCTTGTCTGTTTAGGCATTAAACACACTGGGGAGAGGAGCTGGCCGGTGGCAGGGCTGTCCGCAGCCATCGTTTGATGAGGGGGTGCAGCCACTTCCCCATCACGTGAGCGACAGTGTACCCTGCACCAGGTGGTGGGAAGCATCCCCTTAAGCCCCCTAGTAAATCTCCCACAACAAATATGCATGTTCAGTATGTCACCCTGCAGAGCCTTGATGTTGGGAAGAGCCTCAAGGTCCTACCATAATCGAAATAGCAACAGAACCTGTCCCCCTCCTCCACCAGACACACACCTCCCAAACACCCAGGCAGGAAAAGAGGTTGAGGTGACTTTTATCTTTCAAAGTCTGGCAGGATTTCAGAGCTGTGTGTCTGTGTGTCCACATGTACTCGTCACTGAAGCCTGGGTAATTATTTTTGTTTTATTTCTTTTTTTGGCAACACTTTAAAGTAAGAGCTGGGTCTTTATAGATTGCTCAGGTTGCACAGAGTATGGATTACAGATCATCAGAGAGACATGAAAGCAGAAGACACGTTTCTCTGGCACAGCATTAAAGGGACAATAAAGGGGTAATTGTAGCCTGGGGTGCGGCCACCTTCTGCGCTCAGCCTTCGCTCGCCTTTGCAGCACTGTGGAGAACTTCACGAGGGAAATGATGGAAAAGATGGGGTGAGGATGTCTCAGGTCAGGACCTGGTTATTTCAAAGGTGATATATGCTCAGGAGGTTAAAGGCAGCACTTAGGTACATGAATAAAACACTGCCAAATACTCTAAGCTGTAACACAGGCAGACTGAAGTCCTTTAAAACTTGGGTTTTCTTCATGTCTATTTTCACCTGAGAGATGATTGTCAAAGGATCAAAGCAATTCCCATTTTTAAACTTTCTCTTTCTCTCCTTCCTCCCTCTCCTCCCCTCCACTTCTCTCTCTTTCCTTCCTCCCCTTCCCTCTCTTTTTCAACAGGACTCCACAGAATGGAGCAAGAATGAGAGGAAAAAGGCAGACAGAAAAGCATGAACTGGAGGCTTGTTGAGTTCCTCTACCTCCTGTTTATATGGGACCATATACTAGTACAGCCCTCCCACCAGGACCCAGCTGCTACCAACCAACATGTCTCCAAGGAATTTGATTGGCTTATTTCAGACAGAGGGCCTTTCCACCACTCACGGAGCTACTTATCCTTTGTGGAAAGACATCGTCAAGGATTTACAACCAGATATAAAATATACAGGTATGTTGATTTCCTACAGCACCTGTAGCTTGGATAAGTTGTTAGGTAGTGGGAACTCAGCCTGTTCCCATGGGCACAAGGTTTGTAATCAATGGGAGACACATCATTGTCCCGGATCCACCTGGAAACATTTCTTTGGTTCTCTATGGTCCTCAGGTGCCAGTGCAAAATGCTTCAAGGATTTAGAGATAATGCTCTGATAGTGAGATGAAGGCCTTGCAGTACCATGGTAATGAGCACAACATAGATTGAGATAAAAATGGACTGAGGGCTTCGGTGCACTTCATTTGTGGGGACAGATAAGTCCATAGGCAGGTTCACAAGTATGTTTATGAAGTCAACGTATCTATGGGCAGACCAAGCCTCTGTACCAAGCACACACATGTGAACTGCCAGTGACAATTCACATAGGCAAGAACAGACATACAGATGTTGAGACACAGCAGTTCTCACACTGCTGGGCATAAGCCTTAGTTATGTGCTGCCTATCACAGACCTCTGCAGATTACCTGTGTATGAGTTGGACTTGCCCTCAGAACTGTGATCCTGGTTTAAAGGTCTCTCAATTAAAGAACTATAGAGAATAGGCAGCATTTGGATTTTTCCATTGCCTTCTTGGTTTTGAAGCCTTTGTTATTTCCTACTTCAAGCTTTTCTTGCCAGCTGTGATATATCCAGAAACACACTTTGTTTTCATATTAACATGAAAAGCTTGGGTGCTCATATGAGCCCCCTATTAGAGCAGCAAACACTTTGGAGTGAAGGAGAATAAGTCAGCAAGTGTCAGGAGGATTTGTGCTAAAACCCAAAGAGACTACAAAACTCTCTCAGACATGTGCACATTTACATAATTATATAGTCCTGTTGTATTTCAGAAAGACACTTGCAAACACAACTATGCAAACTAGTAGGTAGGAAAGTACAAGTGAATAGCCTCCTGGCAACATGCACACAGATACACACACACGACTGAGGGATGGGGGAGCAGGGAAATTACATGTGTGCAGGCAGCATTCTCTCACGGGCAGAAAGCCAAAAGCACTTGCAGAGTAACAGCGATGTGAGAGACATCATCTATGTCTTGGGAAGAAAAATGAGTTGTGCCTGTCCCATGGCCTCCAGGGAGTGCAGCATCCCCTTCTCCTCACACCAGTCTGCAGAGCAAGGGTAGGTTAGCATGGGTTGAAAATGTTGTCCTCGCTTGTCTTCTTCATTCAAAACAGCTCAGGGGGAGGACAGCCCTAAAAACTAGAAATTATGTTGCCACGCTTCCACTAAAGGATATCTCAGTGTCTTTGCTTGCACAGAGGAGGAAAGAAAATATGCTGTTTTTCAAAAAGACTTTTTTTTCCTGCTTGTGGATATCTCCAGCTCTCCTCCTGCCCTGCCTGACAACTTACACTCTGATCAAGCTAGCAAATCTCTGCCCCATACTATGCCCCTGGCAGTGGCTCTGCCCTTTGCTAAAGAGCTATTCAGCCCTGAATGCCATTGCAGCAGTCTACAGGGGCTGTAGTGGGAGAGAAATGCATGCGATGTATGTGTTCAGACACGTCTAAGAACTGTCACTGTAGGTCAGGCCAGAGATCCATCAAGCCTGGGATCCTGTCTCTGAGAATCATGGAGAAATGGGTCTGGAAGGACCTTGAGAGGTCATTTAATCCATGCCTCTCCCCCAAGGCAGACTCAGCCATACCTGTGTCACATCTGACAGAGGTTTGTGAGCAACTTCTGCTGCAAAGCTTTCTGTGACAGGGAATTCACACCCAGAGCAGGCAGCCTGCACCAATGACTTGACTTTCCCCACCTTTATAAAGGAGCTAATATTTTGCTTAGTTGTGAAGCCTGGGATTTCTAGCTTTATCTGCTATGGGGTAAAGAATAAATTCCCCTTTAGTTTGTAGTAAATTAATAAGAATTTGAAGGTTTAGCTCAGTTCAGGATAAACTTTATACATGTTTCTACTGGATATTGCCAAAGCACTTAAGAAAGACACTTCTGACACGAGGAGAACACCTTTCAACAGTGGAGAAAATGAGCAGCAGCATTCTGCATGCATGGAAAGCTCATGGCTGTGGGGAGGTGTCTGAGAAGAGTCTTGTAGCTGGTCACAGTGCTGGGGAAATCATTCACAAAAGAAGCTGGAGGTGAGACACAGTCCAGTGGAAGTACTTAGGTAAGAGTTCAGAGAGATGTCAGAAGACTTCAGAGGCCCCTAGGGATGCGTCTCATGGCCAAATACCATGCACTAAGGTGAAAGTGGGAGCTGAAGGCTTGGGGAAATCCAGCCATGTGTGTCATGGTTTGAGCTGCTGGGAGTTGAGTGCTTTAGAAACACTCTCTAGGGGGCTGACTTTTGCCCCAGCTGTGGTCAAATGAAGAGGAGGGGAAAACCTTATGTGCTTCAGCAGAGTAGATGGAGCCATTAGATAGGAGGCTGGCTAGATGTTGGAGGGTTGTTTGTTTTTAGTATCTGGCTCTGTTGGCAGAACTGGAAACTGAAATACTGGGCCCATGCATTTTTTAACGAGTGGCAAAATAGTCGAGCTATGGTGAATTACTAGAGCCACAGCCAGCTCTAACAGTTAAGAGCTGGACTCTGAGCACACACACCCTCCAGAACATATCATTTTACTGAAACCCACAGGGGTGAAATCTCATTTTGTGGGCTCCTTAAATTGACTTCTAGAATCTGTAAAGCTGTTGGGATTTTGTCAACTGTTTAATTCCAAATAGAAGCCTCTTTCCTCCCAAATGATGTCTCTCAATTGCTCTTTGCACTAGACTAGCCCAAGGGAGGCACATATTCTACATTAAGGATATCACTCCTTTCCTTAGAAAAAGCAGCTGATTTGGAGCATGGGAATCTTCTCTTTCAATGTTCCTTTTCTCCTATAGTTATTTTGGATGTCTGGCTTGTTCTTTGTCCTTTGGTCAGACAGTTCCTTTGGGCAATTGTGATTTTGTTGAATGTGGTTTGACCTGACCACTGCTCTTCTCCTAAAGCCAAGAGCAGCAGACCTCAAAACAGTCACAGAGATCAAGGGTTTGGAGTGGATGTGAAATGAGGCGAGAGGACCTCACCCATCCCTAATTGAAACACTGGTGATTTCCCCAGTGTCTTGCTGTGTGGGAGCACCGACACAGTGCATTAGGACCGTGTCATTTACATTGAAAACCCACAGAGATAAAGCCACTGTCAATGCCATACAGCAGCATAAGGCAAAATGCAGCATTTTCTCATTTTTGCAAGTGATGTTAAGAGGGAAGCAACACCAAACCTAAACACATGACACTCCTCCTTCCACCACGGCTGAAGTCCAAAGTCTGTCGTCAGCAAGTGAGGAGTCTGCTTTAGTTAACAAAGAACAGCATAGAACAGCATAGCTGCTGATATCTTTTCATAGGAAGCCTGGATCCAGATCTCCCATCTTAGCACAGGAAGGCAAGGCACGGTTACAGTCTCCAAAGGCTCATTCCCTCCTTTTGTGTTTTGCCTTATAGCAGATTTTGAGTCTTCTTCTTACAAAACTTGGACCACTGATTTTCCTGGTACCCTGAGTTGAAGTTTGCATCTTGCATGTGATATTAGGAGGAAGGTGGGAAAAGGGGGGGATGTTTTATACTAAATCATGGACAGTAGGGGTAGATACAATTGCATTAAGGAAGCACATTAATTAGCATTGATTCCTACTAATAAGGCTGGTTTAGGGGGGCCTCTGGCAGGAAAAATGCTGCTTTGATCATTATCTGTGCACTCTGATGCTAATACAGATAGGATGGCAGATGCTGAGAGTGGTTTGTGGGATGTCTGAATATTCATTATCACTATCCTTCTTGTTGTTCCTAGTCATGAGAGCTTTGGGTACTAGGTACTGCACGAGGGCTGAAAAACAGATGAAGCTCAGCTTGGCTTTGTGACTAGGGCAGTGCTCAGGCCAGAAAACATTCCCATTACTGCAACAGTACTTAACAGCTTCGGTCCACTTCTTTGAAGTATATTGTGTTGTCCTTTTTTCTTCTCCCAGAAACTGATTATTTAGCTATAAGGCAAAACAAAAGAAACAGTAGATTGAGCACTTGCATGAACTATGCAAATAGCCAGGCAGAAGCACTGACAGGGAGATATTAGCTAATGATGCTGCTCAGTTTAAGCAAGTTCTAGAAAAACAAGCTTTTTCTAGAAAAAGAAAAACCAAACAAACCAGAAATGAGACTTTGTTGTTCAATGTGGGAGGTGAGCCAGGGGAGGCAAAGAGGGAAACAGGGAACTGATCTGTCCAGATGGATTGGCAGGCTGCTGCTCCTGCCAGCTTTCCTACAGCAAGGCTGAGATAGGGCACACTGCCTTGGAAAGAAATAATACAAGCAGTACCTGTATTTTTACCCCAGGCTCATGGTGTGGCTGTGGGTATGATCACTTATCCATGCCTCAGTTCCCTCCCCACCCCTCAAGAATGGGAGATGACAGCATTTGTCTGCTCTGTGTTGCTGGGCAGACTTAATTAAATACTGCAAGACGTTTGGACGTAAGGGACGACAGCAATATAAAATGAATGATCACATGGGGCTGGAAGGGGAATGTGCTTGTGCAAGAAGAAATGTGGATTTTCCACATGTGGGAGTTTGATTCCATTTTCTGAAATGACAGCACGGAGAGGGAAATCTAGTTCTCTGTGTAAGAGAGCAAGGAAACCCTGGGGTATAAAAGGGAGATCTGCTCGCCTTGCAACTTCTCCTGCACAGGGACCATTTAGAGGCTGCCTAATTTCATGAAACCTGCAAATACAGAATACTTCTGAGACCTCTGCCAAGTCTGGTTAAAATGCATGAACAAGTTCAAAACTTAGTGGGGAATGTGACAGCAAACCAGCTAGTCCTGACCCATCCCTCTGCCTGCAGAGTGACAGGACAAAACTGATTGCTTACACACACTCATTACAGTAAGGTCCCTGGATATATAAAAAGAAAATACAGCATCTGAGACAGGAAAGGTTGTGAGTAACTGGCTGCACAAGCTAGCTATAAATTGGTTGGAATGATGCCTGGGGAAAAAAAGAGCTGATTTTCTCTTCTCTCAATAATTTTTTTCATAGGGAGGGTGATGCAGGTCTGGGACAGGTCAATGAAGAGGTGAGGAATATCTCCATCCTTGGTGATTTTCAAAGCTTAGCTGGATAAAGCCACAGCTGATGGGCCCAAGAACTGGTGATAGTCCTGTTTCAAGTGAGAGGTTGGATTAGGGATCCCCAGGGTCCCATCTAACCAACACTTCTTTGATTTCCTTGTTTCTCTAATTCAGAGTGGACACTAAACTGGGTGCTCATAAAGGGATTTGTACTGCTGAATGCATTCAGCCACACTAGAGATTTTTATTTAGTCCTACAAAACCCACAAATCTGAGCAGCTCTGTGCTCTCTAAATGTGTCATTCCCTCAGTGAGGAGGAGGATTGTCATGAAGTGAGGGTCCTTGCTGTGCACATAGCATAGGCCACAATTGACTTAGAAATGCATTTGCTGTTCAAATTTTCCCTTGAAGGAAGAAAAAACTGGAAAAAAAAAGGGAGGATAAAAAATCTGGTGTCACAAAACTGTCTCACAAAACTTTCAAAGTTTTATGGCATCACAAATTAAAATAATGAGCCAGATTCTCTGTGGCATAAATATGTGAAGCTGTTGACTTCAAGGAAAATTCGTCAATTTATTGGCTGGAGAATTTGTTGTAGCATATCCAGCTTTGCCCACTGCCTCAGGACCTGCATACACAGCACCAGGGTTTATAAAGCTGCTTGTCCTGCCTGGCTGGCTGGGAACATTATGAGCTTTTATTATTTCTCAGCAAAAGCAGAATGTAACTCCTACATGCAGGCACTGAACTCAGGCAGTCTGAGTACTGAATGTGAGGTTTCTGTGACTCTTTTAGCAGCTTCTATTACAGAAGCTTTACTTTTCCTGACCAGACCTTCCAAGCAGGTTTAAGGCCTCAAAATGAGTTCCTCAAACTGAGGAACTGATCTGTCAGAAAACTAATCTGGGAAGAGAAAAAGAAACAGGTAAAAAGGAAATAAGGTAAATATTCATCAAAATCACCTTTCCAGTCTCCTTCATTATGTGTCAGGTGATAGTAAAGGGACAGGACTGTGTGGATGGAGGCAAGAAGCAGAGTAAGTGGACTGGTGAGACTGCTGTTTTCAGCAGCAATTTGGATTAAAGCTGTATGAAAGTGGTTGTGAAAATGCACACTAAATTTTGGCAGAGACAAGATCCGTTGGAGCTGCTTGCACCATTTTTTCAGTCCATTCTTCTTCTCCCATCTCTCTGCTCCTCATTGACTCTTTTGACTCTCTCTCTATTGCATTGAATTCAATCTACTGGTCACTAGAGCTGTACAAATAATTGATTTTGTGGTTCACTGGTTGTACAGAACAAAAATAACATTAAAAATGGGCTGATCTGGAATGGATGTTTGTTCATCTTTTCAGTAAAAGGAAAAAATCAAAACGTTTTAGGCTCGGTGAAAGGTTTAAGCTTTACTGTTTGTTTTCATTTCAGTAATCCAGTGAAAATGTTTCTCTTTTGTCAATTTTTAAGGTGTGAGAGTTCATCTCAAAACACAAAGCCAACCCATGCCACTTACAAAATGTCAGAAGGGAAGCGTTTTGATTTTGAGTCTATTTTGTTTAGCTGTTTGCTCCTCAACTTGTCCATTCAATTTATGTTGAATTTCCAAGTAGTTTTTATGTCCTTGCAATAGGGCAGGAGAAAAAAAAGAGATATAAAGAAAGGCTGTCTGTCCTTAAGGTTCACTCTGTGACTTTGAAATCTTAAAATTCCCTGGGGTACAGCTTTGGCTTCCCTTGGGTTCAGATTTGGCCTCTCCTGGGTTCAGCTTTTAGCATCTTAGGATAAAGAAAAAGAAAATTGTAATTCCTGTAGCACTGCTGGGCGAGGAAGGCACAGCCAAGACAAGCAGTAGGTTTGCAGCTTTGCTGTGGGAAGGATCACACTTGTTCAGAATGAAGCTGGATGCTGCAGCCAGGGTGCTACTGACTGAGACAAGCTACAGCACGGGTGCAGTCATAGTTCTTTCACACAAATCTCCTGGCAAGTTTTCAGTCCTGTTCCAGTTGTTGGAATGCCTGAAGCATCCAAAAAAGCACCGTGAAGGTTCTTCTCACACAGCATTAAGGTGATGCTTTGCACTGCTGCAAATTGCTAGGCACAGTTAGGCTTTTTAATCTTTGCTTTGGCTTTTTAAGTCATGCTGAAGTTCTGCTGACAAGGTTTTCCTATTAGGTTTTTACATTATCTGCTTAAAGGGGACATCAACTTTTATGTTTTCCAGTCAGAGGCAAGGCTTTTGGGTTTTTTTTTAGGAGAGGCAACGCAACAATTGAAGGACAGAGGGAGCTGAGATGAAAGGAGGCTCTTGCCTCTGTGAAGAATGAGCAATGGAAATCTGTAGAGTATTGCATGACAAAAAAAATCAGAAGTCTCCCTGGTTTACATTATGCATGTGAAGGAGTGATGTAAGTTGGGTTGTAATCAGTAAATGCCTTGTAAATAAATGTGTGCAAACCCCAAATTTAAATCTATTTCCATAGTGCATGTAAACAATGAAGCCTTCTAGTGTTCTCTTCAATGTAAATGTTAATCTAAAACTGACATTACTACAAGTTTATGCAACTTTACAAGAGAGGCACAATTTACATTCCTCTCTCACCAGCTGGAACACAGCAGCTTGGCAAACACGAGCCATTCAGTGATGGGCATAAAGCAGCCAATTCCACCAAGTAGCCTCTTCTTTGGCCACAACCTTCATTCTTCATTCAGTGCAGGGACCAGTGTTGTTACATTTCCTGCATAATGCATCTCCCTACCTATGGGAAGCTTTTAATATATTTGCATAAGCAGAATAAAGGCAGGAGTGGGGGATGGCAGGGAATGGCTTGGGCTGAGCTGTTACAGTGCTTAGTTGTGGGGGTGTTGGGCTGAGCAGATGAGAAGCTTGGCCCTCACTGGGGCTGGAGGAGCAGCTGCTTTTGCTGTGTTTGGATTCAGATGGTGAGGGCTTGCAAACATCACTGGCAGCTGTAGGACTTGACAGGACACACCTCTCCTTCTCTTTGATATTCTTGAGAAGAGAGGGCAAATGGAAGGATAAATGGAACCAGCTTTTGATATGCTCAGAGCTACTAAGAGATAGGAGCAGAACATCTGGCCAAGCTCTGAGGCAGTAAAAACCCTCATCTCAATGTGGCAGTTGATCCTCTCATATCCTGGTAGGCTGCTTGGGGTAGGACGTGCCAGTTCCTCTGGAGAAACACATGCACATGAGCTGTGTGCCTAGAAAGGCATATCACTAACTGGTTGCCCTGCCTGCTGACCTGGGTAAGCTCTTAGGTGGATTGGCTGAGTGTTAGCATAGTTCTGCAGAGTTGCATGCTTAAGCATAAAAATTCCCTTTCTGAATCCAGATTGAAATATTTTAACTGTGCTCCTAATGAATCCCAGAAGCAGCACAGATTTTTTAGTCAACTGAACCTTTCCAAATAGACTTGCAACCTTCTGGGCTGGGAGTGAGCTGTCTGCATGGTCCCTTCTGAGATACTGCTTGGTAGGGGGATGTTTTTCTCCCTGGATGGAAAGGAGAAGGCTTTGCCTAGCAGCCACTCAAGGCTGCTCCTCAGCATGTTGCAACAGCAGTGACTCTGCATGTTCATCTCAGGTTCCTTCAGACGAGCAGACTATGGTCCAGTGGCTTGGGAGCATATTTTAAAGGCTAACAAGCCAAGGAGAAATCTGCACTCTTTTTTTTCCCTTTTTTTTTTGTGAGCAGATTATTAATTCTGCTTTTAAATCAGGCAGATGCTTATTTCAGCAGAGAAGCTGTTACATTAAGGGAAAAAAAAAAGTCATCCTGTTAGATGCATGGAATAATTTTGTTCTGGCACCAGTAGCACTGGGAGATAGCATGACTGTACCTATTACAAGGGGTTTTCTATTTCTGGATCCCTCTAATGTTTCCCTTGGGTTCCAGAAAGTATTTTTTCCCCCTTTCTTTTTTACTGATTGCCACCCACCAGCCTCTGTAAATGGAACAAGATCCCACTGGGGCAGTCGGAGCCATCCAGGCTGATTTCCTGTGTTAAACTGCTAAGGACAGGTACAGAACCCAAGGACACATCTGAAAAGAAACCCAGGAATCGTCTTTGCCTGCAGCAGGGAGGGATAAGGGTTTGGCTCAGCCCTTTGTGCCAGATCTCTCCAGGCTCTGTGTAATCAACTATGCCTGTGCAGAGCCAGGGGTTCTTCTGTGTGCTGCAGCACCCACAGCCTGGCAAACGAGCTGACACAGCACATATGGCTTGGTGTAACCTCCGCTTCCCCTACAGAGAGCCTTGTGTGACTGGTACCTGCTCTGCTCCCAGGGAATGGGGTAAAGGCAGCATTTAGGCTGCCAGGTCTGTGCCTTTAGGGATGCTGCTTGCTGGTGACTGAGCCTGGGAGCTCTGTGTCTTGGGTGATGACACTCAATTTCACATTCACAGCACTTTGCAGCCTCCCACTGCTGACACGGTGACCAAGAAGGGTTTACAGGAAACTGCAATGAGGTTCCCTTCAGCAGAGTCATTCCATCAGGTGAGAAATACTGAGAGGGAGGGAAGGAGAGCAGTAGGAATGGGAACTACAGGTTGCAGTAGTATTTACATCCACCTAGCTCTCTGGGCTGGGGGCATTCTCCTCCTCTATCCCTGCCAGATTCCTCACAGCTGCCTGGTTCTCAAACTGCTCTGTTCCAGCAGGATGGAGATCCTCTCTGTCCCTGTATTCTGCAGCATGAGAAAGCACCTGACCTGTTCCCACACCAGCCCTGAAAGACACCATCAACTGCGAGTGGGGCCAGGCTGGGGCAGAGCAGAGGGATGGCATTCTCTAAAGTATCTGCTATGCTTCTAAATCAAAGTCCTGCTGACAACACAGAGCACTAAATGCCTGCCTGGGGCTCTGCTCCTACAGTCATGTGACAACATCAGAATTTAAGCTTTAATTAAGAAAAGAGTGCGAGGAGGGAGGGAAGAGTCTGTAGCCCTTGTGACTGGAAAAGAAAGCTTGGAAACATGACCTGAGTGTAACCAACATCTGCTTTAATGCACAGACAGCTCCCAGCAGAGGGGTGAGCAGCCAGGAGAGGAAGCCATTACATCAAATTCCCAGTCAGGTCAGGCCTGCTTGTGCTTCTGCTTGCAATGAAAGAGCTTACTTGGGGAAGAGAGAGTTCCCATTAAGCTGTGCTATGGCAGAACTGCACTGACATGTCCTCTTTTACTGCACATAGCTCTCATGAAGGCTTGCAGGGCCAAATTTTACACTAACACAGTCTCTACTTGTGAACAGCCATCATCTAGAGGTGGCAAGAGCCAACTGACTGCTGTGTGTTCCCGAGGGATGAATTGTGCCCATAGTGTGCAGCACTTTTCCAACAGCAACATGGAAAAGCTTTACTCTGGGTTTATGGCATGAAATGTTTTGCCTCCTGGGAGTTTCTTGGCCCAAACTGAAGGGAGTCTTTTGTTATGCCCATATGGCATGCTACCCTTCAACACTTGTTAGCTGGAAAACCCATGCTGTGCTTTCACCTGCCATCAGTTGCAGCAAGGGCAAGGAGAAACTAGACATTTCAGGCACCAGATAAGGAGAAGTCTCTGAATCCTGTCTATCTCCCAGGGATGAATAAGGTTCCTTGAATAAGAACTAGTGCACTAGGATCTAAAGGCTCAGATATGCCTGTTACTGCAGCAAGCTCTCATTCCCATGAATAAGTATCATGGAAAAAAGGGTGGAAGAGCCATTCCTCTGTAACTTATAGCTGGGACCTGTCTCTGCGCTCTGACTGACTTAAAGATAGCTCTTGCAAGCATCATGACAGTGCTGATGCGGCTAGAGATCTTGTTGTTTCTGCAATAAAAGTGCCCCTTTGCAAGCTACAAACCAAAGTTTCATGGACTGGTAGTGATGGGTAGGTCTGTTGAAGCATGAGCTAGGTTTAGGAACTGACTTCAGAAGCTGACCTTCACAGCAAGCTCAGGGGACTCAGCATGGATGAGGATGCAAACACTGACTGGTGAAGGACTCTGCCTCCCCACAGCTACCCTGGAGGTGGAAGAAGCAGCCTTATGTTCAGATGGCAAAGGTGTTTTTGTCACCTCCGAGTCCCTGCCCAACTTCATTTTGCTTTTCCTCCTCTTTCTTTCATGCTGATTCTTTCCCTCTCAGCAAAGTAAAACCTGCCTATTGTGTATTCAGCATTAAATATTTCAGTGTGAGCTTCCAGCTCTTGAGCAAAAATGCAGAAAGAACATTACTTTTTACTCCCCTCCAAATGTTTGGGGCTCTCTCTGGAGAGTGCAGGCACACAGCCTGGGTAAGGCTAATAGAAGAGCTTGGTACACAGGGAGAGCTGCATGTTGCATGGTTGAGAACAAGCAGGAGAGACAGGAGTGAGAAAAGAACATTGTTAGCTTCATCTCTGGTTAAAGCTAAATGAACAGCCTCCACCAGATGGATATGTTCTCCTTGCATTTTGTCTTTCTTCTGTTTTCCTTCCACTTACCCCCCCTCCCCCCCCCATTCATTCACAGACTGTGGAAGTCTCAAATTCCTCTCTCCCACCTGTAAAAGACTTCTGACTGTTTCTTGGGAGCGTTTGATATTTGGAATCTGTGCCGTACCGATTCAGCAGGCGAGTGTTGCCGAGTCACGTGGTGAACTGTATCTTGAGACTATTTAATGTCTCTTCAAAACCCACACTTTCAGAGTCCTGTGATTATGTAAGAGTCTCAACTTAATTTTTCAAGTAAGTTTACGGCCCTCATAATTACAGAGGAAAACTTGATAATATGACTCCTACATACTCAGAAAGCAGAAGGCAAAAACGAAGAAGAAGAAGGGAAAAAAAGGCTGAAGTTTATCAGATTTTAAAAGTCTCATGAATTTTAAAACCAATCTCTTAATTCTTTTTCGGAGCCTGACTCATGATTTTCAAACAGTTAGCAATATGGCTGTAGGGATTGTAAGGCTGGTTTGTTATCTTATTAGATAACTTACATAAAATATCCAAACCCGTGGAGACTCAGAGATTGAACATTGCACTTCAGTACACAGCTGGAAAGAACAGTGTCTTTTCTTCTGCATAGATGCTGAGGATCTCCTCTTAATCCAGGTCTCTAGTCACTACTGAAGCATAAATATTTCCCCAAATTGTATTAGTGCTAATCATATGAATGAGAATAGCCATAATATTGATCTTCATAATACTTAGGTTATTAAATTTGAGTTTGAAGGTAGTTTTGTGGGGCAATTCATAATAGTAAATCTTGTCAGCATGCATAAGCAGGGAAAGCAAGCCACAGAGCAGTTGCACTGCAAACCCAAACACATTCTAGAGCCTTCCATCCTAGCAGAAGATTGCACACCCAACAGACACAGGTGAATAATTAGCAATGCCAGGACTGAAGTTTTTGTAATCATCTGATAATCTCAGATTAATTGATCTTAAAGGAGACAAAAGCCTTTGGATGTTGAAACAACTTGTTCCGAATTTCTCTGCACTACCCAGAGGCACTTTATTCCTGGAATACTTACACACACATAAAGACGGGGACATAAATGTTTACTCAGGCTGTCCACATTCAGTTTAGGAGCCATGCATACTGAAGAGTTAGGGAGTTAGCAGAGCATATCACGCTTGTGGCTGTTCATAGAGACTCATACATGCCTCTCTGCAGAGAAGAGCATTGATGTTTGAGGTGCATGCAGATTGGGAGTTGGCTGAGCATCTTGCCTATGGTGGATTAAAAGAAACATGAGAATACTTTTCCTGTGAAATGGCTCCATAACAGGAGACAGAAAAAGTCTTACAAGCTCTTCTGGTATATAACAAAGGAGGAACTAAGAGTGTGGAAGAGGCTGAATTCTACCATATAATAAGCTTACAGCATAATTGCCAACTGTATTTGGAATTATTTTTCTTCTGCAGAAGAGTCATAATAAGTTTATTGTTTTCACTCCTGAGAAATGAAATATTTGCATTGTGTCTTTTTTAAAAGTTGGTACTTTATCTCCCCACATATCACCTCCATGGGAGACTGTCTCCTGTACGATTGTGGGTGAGCATCTAGAGGTAAAGACTTTATATGCATAGCTGCTGTCTGCTAGCTGGAATAATTACCTCAGCTCTCTAACAGTGTCTTGCAAGTGTTTGTAACGCTGGGGAGGGAAAGGTGCTCCAAAAGGCAAGAAGGTCGGGTTAAATTCTTCAAGGGTAGAGAAAGGCAAATGACAAGATGGTAAAATGTTTGCATTTGAGGTGTAATCAGGAAGAAAAATATTTTCTTCAAAGTAAGGTTTTGTCAAGATGCTGTCTTTTGTTAGTATTATAGTGTTTCAGGCTGATTAATTGGATTCAACATGTTTTTGAAGCCCTGGTCTCTCTGGTCAGTAGTGCCCATGGTGAAAGAGAGAGATCTACGAAGTGAGGTATTTTGACAAAATTTAGTCTAGTGAAAACATTGCAAGCTGTTCCAGATTCTTCCAGCATGGAACAAAGCCAAATTCTGCAGCCCTGCAAGTAGCTACAAAAAGGAATAATCTCCTGGACAGCTCCAGCTGCAACTGAAGTCAGAGCTCTCCCAAACGTGAGCGATTTAAGCTTTGTCTGGAGACACAAAACTGAAGCCCTTACCAATTACAGATGAGTTATCATCAGGTGCCACAGAGAGAGTGCAAAGGGACTGAGTGGTAAAGGATTAGCCAGTGCACACAGAAATATTGAGCAACTCACTACTACCTCCTATTGTGCTCATGCCAGTGGAAATCCTTCTTAGAACGGCATATTTTATTCAATTTTTAAGAGCTCTCAATTTTTCACTGAGCAAAGGAAGTTGGAGCAGCGTCCAATCTGTAATCAATCAGTCTGCCTTTGCAGAAAAGCTCAGAGGAAGTGCTCTTGCTCTTTGGTCCTTTATCTTCTCTGTGAACTCACAGAAATTATATTTCTGAATGGGATTAAGAGTGAGGGAGAGGGAGAATTACAGCCAGGGCAATCTTCAACTACGTTTTATAGACCACCATCGTGTAGTAACCAGCCCTACTGGAACTATCCCCAACCACAACACTTCTGGCTCAAGTCAGAAGAAGCAGACGATGTCTCAGATAAGTCCTAGACTTAAAAAAGCTATTTAAGCACTTTGTGTGGGTGCTTAACTGCCTAAGTGCCAAATTCCTGCAGATTTTAGTGGGCATTACAAATCAGGAGCTTTTGAACAGGAACTGTCACAATCTTAAATGAGGCCAATCCACAACATAAGCCATGAAGAATTTATCCCTGGTAATAAAACACTAGAAATACACAATACTGAAAGGAGGAATAACTGACACAGCTCATCCAAGGATCTCAAAGCCCTTTGCAACCATTACTTACAGTTCCTTATGATAGCTGAGGAAAAAGCTGAGTTTTGTTTGTTTGTTTCAAATGAATAAATTAATCATTAGTAAAATATTATGCAGTTCATCAAATATATTATTCACTAGCTATTTGTCAAAATAACAGCTCAGTCATATATTACCAGGACTAAACATTTATAATATGTGTATATCTAGTCATCAGATGATTTATCCAGGCTTTTGTGGAATGAGTTAGTTATTGACCAGTTTAAATCACTGCTCCCTTGAGAGGTAGAGACATATTAGGTTGTGAGCTCTTGGTGAACTTGGACCATCTTTTTAGCTGCATTGTTGTTCAGCACCTGACACCACAAGCAGAGTCCTGCATCTGGGTTTCTTTTTGACACTACCCCAATAAAAATAGTTACAATTCTGTTTATCCAAGCAATGCCAGGCTTGTCTCAGGTAGGAAAATTCAACTGCTTATTCAAGATTGAACTGTGATCTGACTTCCACATGTTCTGTAGGACCAGAGTCTGAAGCCACCACCAACCTCCACATCTCTCCTTAGATATCTCAACTGTTCAATGTCTCTCCACCTCCCAGTTGCAGGAGAAGATGATTTAGGAATCTGAGTTCATTGCTCCATGTGATAGATCACACAGTTTCGGTAATGCTGGGAAAGAACAGAGGAGCCCTTTACCAGGTCCCTCCCAGCTCCATCTCCAGTGCCAGCCAAGCTGGCCTCCTTCCAAAAGTGCCTCAGCAGAGTGAGGCTGTGTGCCTGACACTCACTGACTCCCCTTGTCATTCGTGACCAGCATCCCAAAGGGCTGCAGTTTCTTCCATCCCTTTATTGGTGTCAAACATCACAGCCTCTCCCCTGGGTTTTATTAGGGAAGCTGGTGCCAAATCACCCAGCTTCCTCCTACTCGATAAAAAATGTTTATAACCCAGTAAATTCTAACATATCAGCAGCTTGTTATGGAGGGAAAAGGTCACTGGGAGAGAGAGAGGAGAAAAAAAAGGGTGCCCTTCCATCAGAAATTCTGGCTGGGTTTATATGAAGGAGTCAGAGCCAGGAAACTATCTTTTGATATGATAAAGTCTCATAATAGAGAATGTTGCTACAATACAGGCCTCGTTTCTTCAGATAAATATTTAATATAGATCACTAAAGATTAATCGAGTACAGAAAAGAGTCTCTCCTATGGTTGGTGTAAAGAAAACATCTTCTTGTTAATTTATTATGGAGCCTGAAATGAGAAAAAATCCTATGGAGAGAAAGGCAGGGTACGGTTTCCATAGAGAAGCAGCGCAGTGCACCGCACCAGAGTTTATTTAGTGTGTGGGCAGAGGCCTCCCCAGAACCAGCTGCAGCATGGCATTCGTGTGAGAAAAATCCCGGTGTAGGAAGAAGCCTCACAGACTCATTGTGAGCTGACTCCTGCGGATCCCAGGGCTTCCACAAACGGTGAGACTGTAGGACCTAAGGCCTCTCGTGAGCATGCCCCATCCTGGATGGAGACTGTATGATGGCATGTGTAACATCCCAAACTGCTCCTCCAGGAAAAGGCATTCAGACCTTTTACAGTAAGGTGATGACTCAAGCTCATTGTTAGGAGAGGAGCTCCCAGTCTGATCCTGAAGTCTGCATGCTTTACCCAGAAGTCACCATACACACCTCTGTGACAATTTCTGCAAGGCATTGTGGCCATTTCATGCTGTGCTCCTGACTGCATTGGGCAGCAAAGAATCCAGGGCCCTGGTATGAGATTTCCCACAATGCTGGGAGGTGTTTAGTCAGCTCCATTGTGATGAGTACATGACAGAAATCTCTTTGCTTCCTACAACATCATCCACAATCATTTTGCAGGATTAAATAGGACAGCTCCAGAGAATAAATCACAAATAGCAGCAGAGAGAGTAAGAGTGAGAAAATAGGGGAGTTACAGGCAAGGGAGGAGGGAAAGATACAATTTCAGATGAGACTGAAATGGAACAAAGAGTTGATGAGATGGAGAGAGATATGTTGTTCCAGATGGCCATCTCCACTGATGTGAAGCCTCTTGTATCACCAGCACAAGCACCCACCACGTGTAACTGAGGTAGGATGACTTGCTCTTAAATGAGCAGTGGAAATGGGCAGGAGAATCCAGCAGATTTGTCTTGTGTTCAGGGATGGGTGAAAAAGATGAGCCCCCTCCTGAAATGCATGTTTTAGAGACCAGAAACTACTCTGGAGAAAGAGAGGCTGCAACATTCTTCCATTTCACCAACAAACCTTGTATATTTTTTTTCTCCAGAGGTGATACTTACTCTGTTTTCCTACTTGACCTTTTCCTCTGGACATCTTTTCTGTTTTGGGAATGTCTGTTCCACGTAGTTGACAAAATGCTAGTCCACATGTTTAGCTCTCCCCAGGAGAGGCCTGGGGAAGGAAGGTTCAATGCCTCCTGTACAGTCCTAGTCATACTGCTCTGTGCATTGCTGGGAGGCATTCAGCAAATGTAGCTAAGAGGAAGATGAAAAAAGCATGGTTAGAAAAGAGTTCCTTTAGTTTTGTGGCATACACAACAGAGTGTCTCTGCTGCTGCCATGCTTAGCTGATCTTGCAGGACACTGTTTTCGGCTCACGTGGAAGATGGTGGAAGGACAGAGAGCCTTTAGCTTCTGCTATCACAACCCAAGGAACAGAATTGTTTTGATTGGAAGAGACTTTTAAGATCATCAAGTCCCAGCCCTCCCCTCACCCTGCCCAGCCCACCACTAACCCACAGCCCTCAGCACCTCAGCTCCTTGGCTTTGGGATCCCTTCAGGTCTGGAGACTCCCCCAGCTCCCTGGGACTGAAAACACCCTCGAGGAAAAAGCTCTTCTTCACCTCCAATCTAAAGCTCCACTGGTGCAAATTGAGGCCATTTCCTCTTGTCTTATCACTCATTACTTGAGAGAAGAGACCAAGCCCCACCTTGCCACAACCTCCTTTTAGGTAGTTATAGAGAGGGATCTTGTCTCCCCTCAGCCTCCTCTAGGACTAAAAAGGACCTTCCAGGGTCACAACTTCCCATCTTTAACTGCCAGGCACAGTATTTTGCCATTTGAGGAATTACAGTCCTAAGCCTCTGGGACAGTACAGGTGGTTTCTTTGGAGACTGCACCTCCCAGGCCTTGGCTGCTCCCAGAACCCAAGTAACAGCTCAAAACCTAAATAATATTTCTCTCTAGTTCTACCACAGGCTATTGGACTTGATAACTGCAACTCGATGGCAGGCTCTAGCCTGGGGCTATCTGGAGGAAAGACTTAACATATTTTTAATAGCAGCAGGGACAGTTTCATTCACCTAATATAAAACTAATATGTGTTTTGAACATTTATCTGTGGCATGTAGCACAGATCTGGTCAGGAGAATTGCAACAGCTAAACTACCCCCAGGACAACCTGGGGCTGATCGAGGGGCTCTTATTTTCATCTCTGCAAACACTGTGGCTGCACTGCAGTGTGGCCCCTGTCACCTTGGCAGGGGCTTTCATCAGCTGTGCCCCTTCGACTCTGTCTGTCGTGCTTTGTACTCCCTCCACAGCGAGCCACAGATATAATCTATGGAACACAAACATGATTTTATAATAAGTTTTCTATGCAGCCAGGATAAAATGCCAAACAGAATCAGAAAACAATCAGTCAGTGCAAGTCGGCCCTGCTGATGAGTGTGCTGTTTGTAACGGTTCAGAGCCCAGGAAGATTGAGGCTTTAAATACAGCCACCACCTGCCCTTCCAAACAGGGAGGTGAGTGGGACAAGGAGAGATGGGCAGGCAGTGGGATGAGGCTCAGGGAAGTGGGAATACCCAATGCATCTTCTGTCTGGAGTAAGTGAAAACAGGAGCAGGGTAGAGCTGCAGAAAAACACCTTGGTACAGAGTGGCTGCTTCTTGGGTTTTGCAAGCAGCAGTGCGAGGAGCAGGGACAAACAGATCTGCTGCAGAGACAGTGTCTGAGATAAACATGCACTTATTGTGGTGGCCTCTGGGTGATGCTCTTGCACAGGGCCGTATAATTGATTCATCCCACTGTAGGTAGTTTTAGGATGCCTCTCTCTCCCCCCATCAGGCTTGCGACAGCCCTTGCTCTAAACAAGTTCAGGTTTACATCAGGCTCTACATCTTGACACAAGAATATGGTCTGTAGGACCTTAAATCTGTACTGCTCAGCACAATGCAACAGGCAGGGGAGAGAGGAGAAAAAGAGAGACTGTCTGGGAAGCATGAAGAGGGGAAGCAATTCCACCAAAGAGCAGAAGGAAGAAAGCCAAGTGCCCGAGCATGGAGGGGAGTGCTAAAAAGCATCCTGCTGGCCTGAGCAGCAGCTCAGCTAATCTGGCAGTTTACCCTAGTTTAGGACAGGGTAGGGCTGTATCCAAGGATAACTACCCAGCCCATGGCAAAGAGGCAAATTTCACCTGTCTTCTTTCTTCCCAACACTGGCTTAGGCACTGGGACTAAGCTTAGGCACCTGGACGAGATCCTGTGTCACCTGCTATAGGTGGTGCTGCTCTGGCAGGGGGGGTTGCACTGGATGAGCTTTCAAGGTCCCTTCCAGCCCTTGAGATTCTGTGATTCTGTGACTTGTGAGGTTTCTAGTTGATACCAGGTAACATTGGGACCATCTCTACCAGCCTGCACAGATACTTGCTTTATTCTTTATTTCTCCAGTATTTGCTGGGAGACTCATTCCAACTTTTTTTTTCCCCTGTCTGCTTTAAGTACCCCAGGCTTGAGTCATGGAATTGCACAACTCACAACTTCCATTTAAAATATAAGAATAGGCTGTCTTTTAGGATTGCAAGGAGAAGCTAGAGAATATGAGTCTTTAAATCTCAAAACCCAGAAGGAAAATAAAAAGCATTGCAGATATTGTTGTTTTGTTCAGTAGATAAATATGTACATATGTATGTGCTCCAAAATTCTGGGGTCCAGTTCATTAATCCTGAGCAGAGGCTCAGATAGACAGTTTTAGCTGGTATAGGAGCTGGTGTTTTTATTTTGCCCAGTCCTCACCCCCTGAAATAGTCATGAGGGGAGGTCTTCTCCTTTTCTGCAATATCTAATCCTCCCAGACTAAGTTCTAGTACCTCTACTTCACAAACACCATGATTTCAATTTAACACAAGCAAAATAAGCCTATTACAAAAGAAAGCAGCACAGGTGAGGGGGATGGAGAACCAGCCCTGTAGAATCTCCCACCCAGACTCAGCAAAGGATTTCTGAGCCATGATAAAAGTGGAAACCAAATACCAGCCAAGCCAAAATGAAAATCTGAGACATAACCCTCTTCATCCTCTATTTCACTCCCTGCTAAATTTAAAAAAACAAATAAACAAACAGACACTACCCTCTAAAAACAATCCCCCAAACCCCCACACAGCTGAGCCCTTTCTCTAAACAGACCTTGAGTGGTCAGGCTATAAATCTTTGCAGCTGGCTTTACCCTGCCCTACACTATGGAGGCTTCTATTCAGGGAGATGTTTTTGCCTTTTTCTTGGTATCAGGACTCAGCTTCATCCCTGTTATAAACCCCAAATTTTGATGCAAGACAGTAGCTTTGCTTGCAGCCTAGAGAACTGCTGGGCTTTGATACTGCTTTTACACATGAGACTGGATGCTGCCTGCGCTGAAGTCAAGGAGGTTTTGTTCTTACCTTCTCTGAGACCTGGATTTCCCATCTGGCCCTCAACATCTGAGTGGATCTTGCTTTGCAGCTGAATTGAGCAACTCATATGGACAAGTCCTTATGTGGCTCTGTGCATGTTGCATGGCAGTTGTTTGCATATATTGCCCTTTCTCTGAACTCCCTCCACCTTGCTGTGGTTTTTATGCCCACAGCATGAGTGTTAACAACCTCTCTCAGCTATTTCATGTGTACTTGAGGCTCAGACGGGTAAGGAAACACTCTGGTTGTTCTTTTTGCACTGAAACTGTTTCCTGGCTGTGGTATACTCTTAAAATGGCAGGAATTCATACAGGCACAAACTGAGGTGGTACAGATGAGTATCACTAGGGATCTTAGGTCTTCAGCCTTCTCTCTAATCTTTACTAATCTGAACACAATAGAGTTCACAATCAACCAAACCTTCCCAAAGGAAGTGGTTTGCATTTCATTAGATTGATTTAATAATCTTTGGGGTCCTATTACCTTGTAGAAGACAAATTCCAGTGGTGTGCATTTGGCCCTTCTCACTTTTGCTATAGATCAGGTCCATTGCTCTCCTGGTGGCGTGGCTTCAGAGCTCTTCACTGCATGTTTTTTCACTGTATGTGGCTCTTGTGTCCTCCCCAATAGACTAGGGTTTGAGAATCTATGTGCAGTGGTGATTTTTAACAGGTGTGTAGTTCTGGCCCTTTTTCTGTTCTCTGTGGCTGTTGTGGGATTGTGTTTGCACATTGGCATCACCACCATTATCCTTATTATGATATAGGAAGCCATGCACCCTGCTGAATGGAGCCCTGAGCAGGCAGCAGGGACTCAGGCAGGAATATTTCTTGTCACAGGCAAAATGGGCAACTGCCTGGGCTAGTAAATTTGGCTGTAACCCCAACACTTACTTTAGTCCTTGCTGGTGAAGTACTTTGGCCTCTCTCTAAACCTAATTTTGTTCAGGGCTGTGATGTTTGCTAGATGTCTGCTTTGGAAAAGATGTAATCTCCTGTTGCTTTAGCTTCTCTGTCTACAGTGACACATTTGTTTAAAAGTGCTTTGAGATCCATATATCAAAGTCACAAATAACAGCTAAAGGAAACATGACTCATGATTGGGAAATTGCTAAGCATGTGCCTGAATAACCAAGTGTTTCAAAGCTTCACAAACAGATCCCAGAAAACAAAAGCATTTGCATTCTGTACTCCCTGTTCACTGGATAGGACAGGACAAAAATGAAGCTTTTCCTTTATCAAATGTTGCACAAAAAAACATGATTGTCTTTTTTTATTGCAGGCCACTTTGCAGCATGCAAAAAGATTGCCTTTCTTCAAGAGTTTGTGAATTTTTATTTTATTGTAGTCTTTTTATTTCCTCCATCAAAACATGTCTGAGTTTGAAATGGCATGACTAGGGATGAAAATTAAATACATCAAAACTGATTTTTGTTGAAATGAGGTGGGTTTTTTTTTGGAGCAACCAAGGAATGTTGAAGGCTTTCTCACAGCCTGTGTTCAGGGTTTTTATTTTTTGCTGAAGAGGGATGTAGTCTGAGGAAATGGGTCACCTTTTTCCTAGAGAAAATTTCTTCAATTTTACTCTAATTATGAAATGTCACAGGCTTTTTGGGACCTTTTTTTTTTTTTTTAATCTTGAACAAAGCACAAATGTCTCTGATTATGGATGGCTGGGATTTTACTGCAGCTATACTCTGCAGCCTAAATGTTTTTAGCCTTTCACCTCTTACCTTATACTCTTTGCTAGTAATTTCAGGCCTGGTTACCATCTGAATCCTGTACTGAGAGAGAAGAGGCCCTGCATATAGCTACTGTATATATTCTTGCTTGGTAGTGAGGCTGGTGACCATGTCCATCCGTCCTGTTGCTTCTCTACAAGTCATGACTTTCCTCCTTGTTCTCTTCTCTATATGCAGCCTAGATCATGTCTTTCCATCTGAAGGATATTCCCTACAGGAAAGGGTATGGCCTCCCTTCACTTAATCTGAACAAAAGCCCCTCAACTGGCCTACAGCAAAAGATCCTGATGTAAACAGATGGCTTTGCCAACTGGCTGTCTTTAGGCATCCAAGCTGCCCACCAGCACCTGCCTTGCATGACCACTCATGCCTTCATCAGCTGAGGATGACTCAGGAGCAAGAAGGTGGGCGAGAGGGGACAGCTTTCCCATCTCTGCCTGCTCTTGCTGAGTCAGCAAGCGTGGTAGCTGTGCTCAGGTGGCTCTGCCAGGATTGCCTTGAGGGCACAGCTGGGTGTAGGAGGCAGGAGGGGCTTTATATTTAAAAATCACTCTTTTTTTTTGCCTCCTGACATGCTAAATTTCAGCCTGGGCGGAGTAGCACAACAGACCAGAGGCAGGTAGCAACTCCATTTTTAACAGCAATCCAAGTTTTGAAATACAGTTGCATGCTGCATTGCAGAAAACTTTCTGCTTTTTGAGAAAACAGGTAATTAAAGCTAAATTTCCAGTACTTGCTTTCCCACTATTGACAAGTGCTTAAGTTGCAAGCAGTGCAGTAGTCAGGGATTGTAGCCTGTAACATGAAAAATTAAGGTTCAAGTCCACATTTCTCCCAATTTTTTTGTCCACATTAACTGTGAATCATGATAAGTAAAGAGCAAAGCTTGGGGCTGTGGTGTCACAGGCTGAGATTGCTACAGATAAAATAATGGGGGGAAAAAGCCAGTAGTCCACACATCTGTATCTTCAGGATGCAAGTACAATTTAATGAGATGAGTTGTTCCAAACTATGTTCTTGTTCCAGCCTTCAGTTCATGTTGTTCTCATATGAATACTGGTATGCAGTGTGTCTAGATGGTGAATTTTGGGGCAGGGCAGGCCTAGCTTACTGAGGGGCTCCATGGGGTAGAGGGCTCACCACAACTTAACATGGGCCAATCCTCCCTAGGTGATTTGTGCTGTATAAACTAAATTTGTGTAAACTAAAACTTGTCTGCTTGTCTTGCATTTCAAACTTCCTTTCAAAATTAACATATTTAAATACTTTCCTATACTACTTAGCTATAGGAGGAAGGGACTTCATCAAGAGTTTAATCCTCTAACCTAGTAAGGTTCGAACACACACTTCCATAGGGAAAAGGTCTTTTGTTCTTGTTGTTGTGGTCTGTTGATGGTGTGTTTTCTATTTTTCTACTGCACCACAAGACTGAACAATATATGAGTCCTTCTCCTGTCTATGCCTTGTGCTCCCTTAGTTAACTGTCTCAGCATCCTGTGTCTTAGCTTCCTTTCCAGTCCCTTACTGGCTGAGCCTAGTTGGAGAGCATCAACTCCCTGGACAAGGATTCTATGTTAAGCAAAGGTGTGTACAAGAAAGGAATGGGAAGAAATGTGGAGAAAAGAACATTAGGTCATAACAATTATCCCAGGTTTCCCTCAAGACTATCTAAAATTCCTTCCATGACTCAAATGTTTCCCTCTGTTGCTCTGAAAGTGCTGTTCTTTGAAAACATTCTTGACAGTTCCTTGACTTTCCAGGATCTGCTTGATCCTGAATTCTAGGTCAAACTCACAGAAATATAAATCCAGGATATCATGCTATGAAAAATATAAGTGTTGTAGTAATAAATGTAGAACTAAAAATGCCTGATTCATAAATGAGTTTCTCTAGGCAACTTCAGGTATTTTAGTGGAGAATTGTTCTGGCTCCATCTCTTTTTATCATAATTCACAGTGAAGGAATGGGTGTCTCTGTACTGTCCATTCTTGTGCTTGGACCCTGCAGCCTATTAGAATAGCTTCCTTGGTAGCTTAATAAACCATGTCTAGTTTAGGTAAGCTTTTAAGAAGAAAACAGCAACAGAACAGAACATTGCCTATTGTTGATAATGTTTGTTAAGCTGCAGCAGTGCTAACAATGCTGGGAGCTCTTGTAGAGATGTCACTTTGGCTTCTAGCAGCTAGTAGCAACCACTATGTAAATTGTAGTGGCTTAGAAGTAGTGCCATCAGCCCAATGCTGAAAACAGCTGAAATGGTGTTAACACTAATAGGAACTACTTACAAGCAAGTCTGCAGGGTAGATGAGACTTAAATAGATGGTGTTGGAAAGGGTATCTCTAGTGCTTGAGGTGTGTGCTTTTTGCCATGAAATCTACACAAAGAACACTCTGGGGAAAGCTGAGAGGAACAAAAGTCCCACGAGCAGTTTGCCCAGTGTAAAGATAGATGTGATGGAAGGGAATTGTAGCAGCTGACTTGGGTGAAATATGTGAGCAGATCATTAGATGACAGTTGAAAGCAGTTGGTGAGTTTACTCTGTGTGGAAGAAGTTTGTGAGTTACTATGTGTTATCTGAGGATGCATAAACATGTAACTTGGAGGTGACCTCGTTCAGTTAAGAGGTAGTAACGTACTCTGCCATGTTTGCTTGTGATTGAGCACAATAATGAATAGGAATGATAGTCTTGTCCTGGCCGTGATCAAATTTAATAGTAAGCAAACTTAGTAATGACCACATTTAATGACCTATCTTTTAACTTGCACTCATGTATGCTGAGCCACTTTACTTTGACTCTCTATTAACAAATTTAATCCAATTTCATCTTTCTTAAACAAATTGATCTTTTCAGCACCCAACAATTACATATTGCCTCCTAAGAGATCTAAGTGTAGTCCCATCCTAAGAGAAAACACAAGACTCAGAGTGAAGTCTGTCTGATTGGTTTTTAATTCAGAGCTGGAACAATCTGTTTACTGAGGTGCTTTCAAGGTCACATGAAGTCTACCTAACTTCAAAGTCATTTTCCTTCTTTTTGCTTGTAAAACTTCATGTCCAGACTTATGTACCTCCCTCTACTTCTAGAAAAAAAAAAAAAACCACCCCAACCCTCCAAGTTTCCAACCCTGAGACAATTTAATATTTTTAAGAAAAATGTCAGAAAGATGAGGACAAAACTGTTCATAACAGGAAAATCCAACAGACTGGAATGGGGAAGTAATTGAGATTTCAGACATCTCAGCCAACAAGAAGCACATGGTCAAAGTATAGACCAAGGGAAAAAAATCCAGAAGACTCTTCCATTGTCCTGTGGAGATAGATGAAGAAGTAAGTAGTTCAACAACATTGTTTTATTTCTGCCATATTATTCTGTTAAATGATCCAAACACTGATGGTGGTCTCCTTACATTCAGTCCTATCTGAGTAAATGCCCTTATAAGCATAAAAGTGCTGCAGACAGCACAGCATTTATCAATAGATCAATAGTCAATTTATTTATCTTATTCACCTGTCAGCTGTCATATTTGAGCCTGTCTGTTTGCCTGGTTGTTATACCAAATGCTGTCAGACTTTCATCTTAAGTGATTTCTTTTTCATACTTCTCTGGAATTGGTTTTTAATATTTTTTTTGTCTCTTTTGTGGCAGAGCTACATCCTCTGTCTAATTTGGAAGTAGTTTGGATCTACAGACTGGAGTTTTCTTAAACAGATTAGAGGGGATGAATGCCAAACCCTTACAGGAAACTAATTCTTGTAGGTCTTTTGAAAAGCTTGGCTTTGAAGACTGACTCCGTCACGCTGGCCTAGATAGAGAAGAGGCCAAGCTGCAGAGGAAACTGCTAAAGGAATATTGCACTGCTCAGCCTGAGGCTGTCTGGCATTTTGAGGGCACAGACTAGAATTAAAACATCACCGACCCTGCCATAATCAGAGACATCCCGTACAGACTCATATTAAGCCAGATCTGGCAGTAAAAGATAAACATTATAGTGCTGTTGTGATGCTTGTGTCTTGCCCCTATGGCATTGTCTGCAGAGTCAAGGGCTCACAGCAACCTGGAAACGTTATCACCCTGAGGACTGAAGATAACTATTACTTTGTGCAGCCCATGACTGGGACAATTAGGCTGAAACACAAAACAAAGCAAAAACCCCAAACCAACAGTTCTGTTGTAGAAGCATCTAGGAAGATTCTGGAAGGCTTTGGACTAAGTTCCCAGTGTTAACACAAAACTTGTTTATTACCTGGTCAAGGCCTAAAATCTGTCTGATTTGATTCACAGTCGTTCTAACAGCTAATAACACTTGTCTACAACATACATTGGACTGTCATAATGATTGTGAGGTGCTTGGATGAAAATGAGGGACAGAGAAACTTCTAGGCAGGTGCCATTGTATATACACCAAAATCCAAGAGAATGAGAAGGCTCTGGGAGTTCTCTGTCTCTGACTGGGGATCCTACTGACATCAGAGTCAGTCATGTGTGCAATATGCCAGGTAGAGGACATCAAGCAATGCTTGTATCTTGCTCTTACTGAAGAGAAGGTTGCCCTTGGAAAGGCTCTGTCTGCTCATCACCTATGGGAGTAGTTGATGGCTTTTAAGCTATGACCCATAAAAAAGATAAAGAACAGCTGAACAGGAGGGAGCTGGTACCTTGTCCTTGCCCAGTTCCCCAGTGATGGGGCTGATCCTGTCTGTTGTGTGTGCATCGTGAGTGGGATGCACTAACTGCATTGCAGGCCCTGAAGGCAATGTCTCCAGCAGCAGAAGGTGTTGGGGGGTTCTGGTTAGCATGACAGTTACAGGCTTTGTTCAGTGTCTTCCTGCTCAGCTTTTTTTTTCATTTATCAAACAGACTCTGTCTCCATCATTGTTTAATGCATTTAATTTCTTTCTGGTTTCAAGCACCAGCCCCTGAGGTCAGTACTGAACTTGTTTCTTCACTTATGTCCTTTGGTTGTCTTGGCCATTTGGTGATGGGGGATTTAATTTACTCTGACGGCCTCTCTCTTTCAGACCTCTCTCCCTGGGTAGAGATGTTCATGCCCTTGGGTTCTCCTAGTGTCTCTGCTGGTGCAGTGGTGGGTCTGGGTGATGTACCCATTCCAGGTTTTTTACTTTTCCTCTCTCTCTTCAGTATTTTTTTTCCCCCCTTATTTTTTTCTATTTCCCTGGAGAGGTCACAGGGCTAATGAGCACTGAGACATCTCTAGTGACTCCCTCTGTCCCTGACATGCAAGGCCTTGATGGCAAGCTCATTAACACAAAATCTGAAGTGGCAAGTATTTTCTCAGATGTAGTTATGCCCCAAAAACATCCCCTTACTGTGACAGGGAGGAAGGTCTGAAAAATGTGTATCACCCTACCTAAGGCAGTACTTCATCCCTCTGTTTTCTCTCGCCTCCCTTCCCTCTTTAGACATTAGCACTTCCTACCCCTTCCAGACATTAGAAGAGTAGGCTTTTCAGTGCTTTCACCAGACATTAGAGAGCAGACTCCCCTCTGCTGACCTGGCAAGCTTTTTCCTGGGTATGCTCCACATTAGCATGGGCTGTCTACAGCGGCGAGACATTAGAGCATAAACAAGTGCCTCTCCCCCTACTACTCAGACATTAGGTCATAGTTTCTCCGTATCCCGTCTCTGTATCGGGGATACAGGCTTTTCCTCCCTCTTGCTAAGAGGTTTATCATCTTTCCAAAGCTCTTAAAAGCTTCCCCACTGGCAGAAGTTCAGGTCCTTACTAGGGACTTCCCCTGAGGGTCAGAAGATGCTGTACTAATCCTAACTGTATCATGGAGTGCCATCATAATCCTGGCCAAGCCTTTGTAACTTCTTCACCTGGAAGTGTGCAATTGCAAGCAACAGTCAAATATTTCCTTTCTTTTTTTTTTTTAAATGAAGTGCCTTGAGGCCTGTAGAGACCTAACTGTGATTTCCAGGCAATGGCATGAAGATTATGGTGTCACTGATGGTTCTGAGAAGCAATGATCAGTGAAATGGCATCCAAGGATGATTTCTGTGGAGAGAAAAAATTCAATGCCCTTCTACATACATCCATGAACACAAGGCCTTGGCAGATCAGAGATAGATCAAAGTCTTGATAGAGACTCACATTCTCAACAAAAGGGAGTATGATAGCCTAGCCCAGTGCCATGGATTCAGTTTCAGCCAATAGAGGCTGCTTCTGCAGAAAATGCAAATAATTCTGACATTGAAAGCCTGTTCTTGGAAATAGACTTCAGGAGTTACAGGTTGGATCATTTCCTGTGCCATTTCTTGCAAACATCACATTTTTTTTTCCTCACCTCAAAAATTCTAAATGACTTCACTAGCCACGTCCATTAATATTAAATCTTTTTCCCTAAAATTGTACCATCTTGGCCACAGGTGCATTGTACAGCACAGAGCTCTATGGGTTGCCTGGAAGATTGCTAGTATTAGAAGGTTGCTTTCAATGTAAAACATTCTGGAACTGAGCAATCCAAGTTTAAAATGTACTTGTGGTCAATAATCAAGGAGCTTAACAATATCATATCATTTGCTTAACCAATCCCAACCAATCAAAGAAGAATGATTTGGCTACTTTCCATAGCCAAATACTACAGAAAACCTTAAAACAAAACCAAAAAACCTTGAAAAGTGTCACTAAGTAAATTCAAATAATGCATAAATTAGAGGGAATTGCAACTGGCTCATGGATATTCTATGAGCAGAAGATAAACATCTAAGTTAGTTGCATAAATTATTCATCATAACATATTTGCTCAGCTTTTCTCATCAGCTAAGAAAGCCATACATCCAAGTACTTGGAGAGTATAATAGAACTGGGCTTTCACCTCAATGATACGCCCTAGGAGAAGGAAGCCCTGGGGAGGTTTGGCATACATAAGAACTGAGTGGAAAAAGTCTCCTTCATGATGATATTTTAGATGTGAATTCTGCTAAGGGCTTGTCTACTGCACCAGTGGAGACTGGAATTGTCCACTGCCAGCAGGCAAGGTTGAAGATTTGGCAATGATTTCTTTGAAATGCCTCCTTTTGCCTCCTGCCAGTGGTGTCATGGGATGATGTTGGACCTGATGAATGAACCCACTTTTCCTTTGCACTCACTGTTTACCAGATTTTCATTGTCTCCTCCTAACCTTCTATCTTTATTGCATACTGCTTTCCAGCCTGTGGTCCTAATTTTGATTATCCCATCCATCTCCACACCCTGATTGGAGACACTCCTGGGATCTGGGTGTTGGTTCATCAATAGAGTCACACTTGAACAGTTGAATATTTCACCCCCACGGTCTTTACTTTGGAATAGATAACTTGACAGTAAGAAAAGCAAATTCTCTGTGTTTTACAGGAAACATAAAGATTCCTCCAATTCATTCTGAAAACATGCTGGCTCTGGAGGGCTCTAGTCCCTCCTGGCTCTGCTGCTTCCTGCAAGTGTTACCAATAACCTGAGAGCAAAAGTGTGCTTGGGTTTTACAGGAAGCAGTAATTGTCTCTTTGGAGAGGAAGCACAGATGGCTTCTTTTCTGTGTTTGCTAGTTATGATCTTTATGGTAGGAACATGGGAATCTCTCTTTATTATAAAACCTTGCCTGATTTTAGCATCCAGATCTGCATCTTCCCATGCAGTGTAAGTGCTGAAGGGACTGTTCCTTTTTCATGCAAAGGGGATTTCCTTGTATAGAGAGAGCTGGAATGGCAACTCTAATTGGGAATAATTAGATAAACCTCTCTCTGGTGTCAGAGAGAAGCTGTCTGTCTTTACTTTTAAGGTTTTATCTATCATCAAAATCAACTATGGGACCCCTGAACTTACCCCTTCCACAGATACTAAGTATTGGACTTTTACACTCTTCTGGGATAGCAGAGAAAAACCCTACATTCTGCTCCACTGAATCCATGGACATCAGTGATGTGCTTGTTATCTGCAGACAACTTTGGAGCCAATGCTCTGTATTTTCTCCACTCCTGGTATTAAGATCCTGGTGTATTGAGCTTTTTGTGTTGGGTTTGGGGGTTATTTTGCCTTTTGACAGGATTTTCTAGGAAAGACCAGTGTTTCTGCAGATTTCAAGGTTTGACACTAATGACATTTAGGATGTGGTAAGAGGAGTGTTTTGTTTTGTCATTTTTACTTGGCTTGTGAAAGTCTGAGAGCTACAGAGGGGGCATTAGCTCAGGTGTAAGGAGATATTTTGAAGTAAAAAGCTGGTTCTTTGCTATTGTAATGAATGCAACTGCTGTTACACAGCCTGGGGTGCTGTGATGGGGTGCAATCAAAATAAATACATGCATAATTGCATTAAGTAGAATAACATAACACACATAAAGTGGACTGAGTGTAGAATCAGCCTAGGAAAAAAAAAAAAAGGATGTTCCTTGTTTTTGCAACTGACTCACAGACTCTCCTAAATCTGCCTGCATGTCAGGTTCTCTTCCAGCAAAGTGGGATTGCTGGTGCTGGTTGACACACATTGATAGAAAGTGCCACATCAGTTCCAGGCATTATTATTCCTATTATTTAAATGAAATTTTTATCTTAAACTCAAGTTACAGAAATAAGTGAATGCAAAGTGACAGAGAAGCTTGTGACTTGATTATCTGGGAGGCAGCTTAAGATAGTGCAAGTGTATTGTAGGAGAGTAGTTATAAATATCTTTGCCTTTTAAGAAGGCCTTGCTCAATACTTTTCAGAGGACATTAATAGGTTTCTCATCTTTTAGCTGCTCAGCTGGTGATGTGTTTCTGAGGCCTGATTTTTAGATTGCAGGTGTGCAAGGTTTTCTCTAGGCATTTCCCTCTGCGTCATTTCAAAATGGATACCTGCAATAAAGAGCTGCTTTTGCAAACATTATTTTTCTCCCAGTTGCTATCAGTTTAAAAGAAAGGATTTGAAAAGTATAGGGGTTTGGTTTTTTTTTCTTAAAAACAAAACAAAACCCCAAACCCCCATTTTCATCCTGGCCTCTGCTTATACCTCAATTGATCCTTTTAGATGGTTTATCAAATGTATTGTTTCTCAAAATGGTCTTTTGCTGGACTCCTGGTGCTGAAAGATTAAGATGTTCAGAGAAAGTGTGTGTCCTTCAGCCTTACTTTGCAAAATTTGTGTGGCTTGTGGCCACAGGGATATAGCAATATAGCAGTATAAATCTAGACTGGTCTAGATCTACAGTATATCTAACTGATCAGCTGTGTTGCTGACAGAAACCAGAATTCACTGCTTTATGAAGAGGTGCAAGACTTGAAAGTGTGAGGATAAAAAGACCAGTCTGCTTTCTTTGTAGGGATATGTAACCCTCTGCCAGACATTTCTGGAGACCTAGACTACCTCCTCATCAGCCCAGACGCCCTGATCCTCAAAGTGTATTGTTATTGTGCAGTAATATTTCACTTTCCCCTTTCTCCTCCCCCTTCCCTTCTGTCTAGCCTTGTGGCTTCATGTGTATGTCCATGTAGGGGCGTGCAACAGGACTGTCTCCTTCTCCATCCTCCTTGCCTGCCCTTGGTGACTCCTCATATCCCTCTAGACTCGAAGCCTCATCCCTGTTGTGTTCCTGTGTTGTCACATAGGGAGTTTGCCCGTTGGAAGGTGAGGAACACAGCCATCGAGCGGAGGGACCTGCTCCACAATCCACTGCCCCTGATGCCTGAGTTTCAGAGGAGCATCCGCCTCCTGGGCAGGAGACCCACCACGCAGCAGTTCATTGATACCATCATCAAAAAGTACGGCACCCACATCCTCATCTCTGCCACCCTGGGAGGTAGGTGGCAACTTGGGTTCTTTTCCTGTGTGGGTGTTGGTGGTACAGGGGTGAAAGGCAGTGCCCAGTACCTGCAGACCCTGGCCACGCTGAATGGAAGCTGGCTGGTAGCATAAAGCCAGGCTGCAGCTCCCTCAACCAAAGCCCATTGCATCATCAGGTGGTGTGAAAATCCCCAGAGCAGGACTAGCCTTTGCAAATGAATTCACAGCACACTGTGTGTGAGTGTGGCATCTGTGATACACATGCACCTGTGCTCCTCTGACAACAGCCTGTGAGTACCGGTGTGCGTCAAGATAAACATGCTTCATTTAGCTGGGAAGCCTGTCTGTCAATCCTGCACCTCTGTCCTTAATTTGACAATAGAGTATGTTGATCCCTTTTTGGTTTGTTTTTTTCAGAATAAAACCAAATGCTGGGGTGGGGGGAAAACATCTTTTCTTGTTGGAACTGTGGAGGAACTTTAAAGAGCTCCAGGAAAAGGGAGTTCAAGGAGCTGGGCAGGGAGCATGTGCAGCAGGTTAAGACAGCCAATGTGCTCAATGCATAAGTGAAAACAGTAACATGGAGTAGAGTTTTGAAAATAAAACCAAATAAAACAATAGTTAAGTAAAATTCAAACTGTGTATGCAAGGACTGCAGAGGGGTTTGTGTGCATAGGCAGAATATGTCAGTGATGACATAAGACAGAGTACTGTAGGGCCATCAACCCATGAGCATGCACAACTATTGGTGCTGCACAAACAGTTCAAGTACTGAGTATTACAAACAGAAGGGGAGCAAATCAGCAGTTCCTTGTGGTATTTACTGATAATTTTTTTACCCTACTTGTATTATTTTTACCATTCTTTACTCCCTTGGAGTGTGCATTTAAATACCTTCTTACTATCTGTAAGAGAGATTCCTCAGTGATAAAGGATCTGTCACTGTTTCTTCTTCTAATGTACCTGACCTCCAGCCTTGCCCCATCGTGAAGTTTATAGTGAACTTTGACGAATTCCTGGCCACCTGTCTGTCCCCAAAGCATTCTGCAGACACTGGGACAAAGTGAAGATGAAATCAGATGTGTGCATATGATTTATGCACAAAAGAGGTGGTAGGTAAATTGGTGTGATTCCATCAAAGTCAAATGGCATCTCAGGTGGCGAAGTGTCCTTCAAAGATCCTTGGGCTGCTCTTCCAGTGCAGTACTCAAACTGTGACTCTATCAGCAAGAAATGTGAGAGAAAGCAGGTTTCCACACATTGGAGAAAACAAGTGACTGCTTGCATCAGGCTTTAATGAAGTCTGTGTGAAAATAAACTGTTTTTTATTGAGGAGATGGCTTTTCAGGACCATATTTTACAAAGCCCAAGCCAGTTGAACAAGAATCCAGTAAAGTGTTAAGAGTGGTTTTGTGGGCTTACTTTTTCTTTCCCTTGACATGCCTTTTTCTTCTGGCTGCTTACATCAATGGAAATTCAAAATAAGCAAGACCTTTGGTAAAATATATTTTTAATTTAGCCTGGGTGAGGTTGTGAATTATTCACAGAGGCTTGTTTCTTCTCCTGATTTTACAACACAACAATTTTAAATATGCAGAGGCTTGTAAGGAGAACTGGTGTTGGAGAGTAGTGCTAAATGCTCCATCAGCCCAGAGCATAGTGAGCAATGGTAGGGGAGAAAAAGAAGGCATTGTCTTGGCAATGGCAGTCCCAGAGAAAATGTAGATGAAGCTGAGCATGCATTATGCAAGGAGGACATACCCTAATCACAGTCTGTGTACTAAACAAGACCACTGGGGTATAAAACCAGGTATGTCCTGGCACCCCTGCTCTCCCAAGACCACATGTCTCTTCAGAGAAGTTACAGAGAATTCTGCTTTGAATTACAGTTGTTTGTAGCTTAGGCTGATGTCTTATTAGGTTGTAAATGAGTGACAAACACACAGGAAATTGTTCTTCTTTTAAATGCCAGCTGTTGCATGGACTCCAGAGGGCCGGGTGATGGATCAGGCCAGCCCAACAGAATGCAGAAGCTATTTTCACACCTGGCCACATGAGGAAGAGTTCTGATACCTTTCAACTTACAGAGAAGCCAGGTCCCCCTGGAGCCTAATAAAAAAACCAGCTCTGCTCCAGTTTAGTTCTAACAAAGGGATTGGCGAAGGGTCATTTTGAGGGCATCCATGCTCTGGGATGGAGCACACAGAGCTGAGAGCCAATTTGCAGGGAAAGCCCTGAAGGAAAGACAGCTTTGAGCATAGCATCTGCTTAATAAACGAGAAATTAGGACTTAATAACGCAGCAAAAGTCTATTAACCTCTCATGATCTAAGGGTTGCATTCTCATGCACACTCTCAACAGAGTTGCTGTCCTTTTCCAGGTCTCCAAACATAGACACTGAATGGGTTTCCAGTAACATGTTTTCTGTTCAGCACCCTTGACTGCCAGGGACAGTATTTGTCCCTCAGGAGAAGCCTCAAATATCTTGAGCTTTACTTTCTTGTTTTCTTCCTCTCAGTGAAAGGGTCCAAACACCTCAGAGAGGAAAAATGACAATTTTTGTGGGGAAATCACTGATCTCCACTTCCCCAGAGCACAGGTTTCTGTTTGATATCTGGGAGCTGTCTCGGCTCCTCTGCCTGCTTTGTGTTGTCTGGGGACCAAAATCTGATGGTGAATCTCCTGGTGATCTGAAGCTAGTGTTACTGTCTGATGCACTTCAGATCATGCTTCCTGGTTGTTCTCTGTCTAAAGGATCTCCAATATCAGCATTTCTCTTCTAAAGTGATCTGGCCTGCACTAAAAAGTTCCTGACTTCTGCATCATCACTATTAAAAGAAGGTATGATGTTTTTCCAGTTACTGGTGGAATTGAAGAGTTGTTGCCTGGATCCCACAGGTTCCTCTGAGAATTGCAGCTAAGGGGAGAATTATCTCTGGTCTTACCTCTTCTTTCACAGCCTGATGAAATGGAGGAAAACCATCATTTACATCTGCTGCATCTCCATGCAAATAAATGTTTCCATTACATGAGAGATACAAAACTTTTGGCTCAAAATCCACCACTTTCACACCAATCCAGCCTCCCTTCCCTCAAGCCTCTTGGCTAAATCCCATGCAGACATAATTCTGGTGACAAATGAGTTGCCTCATGAAAATTCACAAAGTCTGACTTTCCCTTCCAGTCCCTCTCTGTAAAACTCACCTCAAAGATGAAACTTGAAAATGCGCTGACAGCAGCCAGGCATCTGGTGTGAGGTCACCGCTGTCTCTCACTAATCACAGTCATCTTCTTACCTTGTGGCTTGCTGGCTGTTTGTTGCACACACCTGTTGTGTCTCATCACATACCCCAGGTTTTAAATCCTTTGGGACACGAACCATCTTTCTGCTGTTTGTGTGGATAGAGCCTGATGTGACAGAGCCTTGATCCCTGCCAAGGTCTCCTCACACCGCTCGGTGCATGATAATGTTAACGGTGACAAAGGAAATCAAAGCTGCTCATTTATGAGGGAAAAGTGGGGTTTTTTGTGAGAAGTAACAATGATGATGCTGTTACTATTGCAGCTTTGATCGTGATCAAAGGGTGCGATGTTATTTTTAACATACTAGAGAGAGAAAGTTTTGTATGGCAAACTTGGTCCCCATGAAGTTCCACTTAGTTCCCATGAAGCCAATTAAAAGATTTCAAATGATCAATTCTTTTGATGAAAAGTACTTTCTTTCCACCACAAATGTCCACTTTTCATCTCAAAGCCAAAGGCCCAATCCTCAACATATCAATTGCTTGAAAAACTGAAATCCAAGAAAAATATTTTGATTTTCAGCCAGAGTATTTTTGGTTTGTTTTCAGGCACTTGGATCCCAGATAAAAGCTGGAAAAATTCCAGGGAAAGCAAGTGGGAGGGCTTACTGTTTGTTTGTGGGGTTTTTTTGCATGTATGCAATCAAAGAAATTATTTGGACAAATTAAAGTATTTCAGTTAACATCATTTTTTAAGAAAACTGATTGCTTGTTCTCTTAAAAAATAGTAATAATAAAAAAGATACAAAAATGCTAAAGAGCAAAATATTTCTTGGCCTAAAAAGTGGTGCTACATTTTTTTTGAATGCGCTATCTTTGCCAGAGGCAATGTATTCATCAGTGGTTCATCTATCAAATCAGAACAAGTACCATTTATCTCATTAAGAGAGCTATGTAGAAATGGCACATTCCTACTCTAGGTATCTATTCTCTTCATTTATTAAAATCAGAACGTCAGACATTAAGAGTGCAGGATGATATTCTACCTTTTTACTCCTGCTCTAATGCCAGCCTTATGTTAAGAATGAACTGGATTTTAATCTGGCTCACACAGCACAAATTGAACTCTTAGGTAAATATTACTTCTCAGCTTCATGTCCTTTTCATATATCTCTTGTTAGATTTATGTTCCTGCTAATGTTTAGGATGTTTGGTGCTATCAGGTTTTAACCACTTCACTCCCAGATTCTCTGTAATTACTGGCTTGAAATCACCCATTCTCCCTTATCTTGCACAATATTTCTGCCTCTCTGTTTATATTCACTAAATGAGAGGAAAAAATGAAAGCAGAAAAGGTCATTGGTTTAACTTCACTTTCTTATCTGCTATGATTGCTCTCCTTCACTCTACCCCCTGCCTTTACCCTTTTGCATGGTCACTGGAAGTTAAAGAAGTGCAAATAGCATTTGTCTTCTGTACCAACTGCATACCTCTGTCCTGTTTGTAACTTAAATTATCACTTGTTTCTTCCAGAAATCAGGTCACAGAGAATTGCACAAAAGTGGCATCTTCTCTGGTCAGGTTTGCATTGATTCGAAGGCACTGCCCACAGGGAAAAGTGTTCCTCAAGTGGAACAAAGGGTCTGAATTCTTTCCAACTCTTGTGGTAAAGCTGTGCTGGCTAATAAACATCCAAAGTGTTATCTACTCAATTCAGTGGCGCTGATCTACAAGAGTGGTGGACCTGGCCTTTCTGGTTGAATAGAGAAGGAGATTCACATTTACTACGCTGAGGTTCTGATACTAGTGAGGAAAGATGGGTTCATTGAAAAGTGCTTTAATTGTTGAACTCCTCTTTGTTTAGGTGCAACATGTGAGATCATGTGTTCCTGTTAAGATGACCCTACATGGCAGCCTCCTGGGCCTTACTGAAATCTCCTTTCTTTCTGCTGCAGGAGAGGAGGCTTTGACCATGTACATGGACAAAAGCCGCCTTGACAGAAAGTCAGGAAACGCTACTCAGAGCGTTGAAGCATTGCACCAGCTTGCTTCCTCCTACTTTGTAGACCGTGATGGCACCATGAGGAGACTCCATGAGATCCAGATCTCTACGGGAGCAATCAAGGTACCATATCTTGCCTTGAGAAGAGAAAGAAGACTGAGTGTCCCTATCAATACTGTAGGGAGCTGGGGCAGGACTTTGCCAGTCCAATGTGATATTTTTTTTGATCACAAATTATTTTGTTCTCACACTGATTTCCCTGGGTAAAGTGTTCTCTCATGGACCTTACTAAAGAAGTGATTTCTCTAGGGCCAGTAGTATCTGGAAAGAGGTAGGCATTCAGTATGATGTTTGTGTAGGGTAGGAGACTTCCACTGTGAATGGCAGTGACCTCTGGAAGGGAAAGAGGGAACAGATAATCCAGATCAGCATTGGAGGCTGGAAGGGAAAGGTAGGTCTGTGAAACAGACAACCCTGTGCAACCCAGAAATATTTTCCTCCTGCAGGTATAAGACTGCTAAACACCTTTCAGATGAGTTTACTACAAGAAAAGGTGAAAAACTCAGTGTGGCATTACTGAGGCTTCTAGAACGAAATGGACTGAGAGACAGCTTGGGGGTTGCAGCACGAAGGAAGGGGAGCTGCTTAGAGCATACAAAATAGGGAAAATGGCTCTGCAGACAAAGACTGCCTTCTCTGAAAGCAATCATGCTATACTGGGGAGGGATTTTATTGTTGCAGAGTTCACTCCAGGGAAGGCAATGTGGATGGAGTCATCATTGTTAGCCATTTCTGAAAGGTTTCAGCTCTTGTTATTGTTCTGTGGTGTCTCATGGCTGAGTCTGTTCCCTTCTGGATGGGAAATCGAATTGAGATATTGTAACAGTGACAGCAGATAATCACCCTTTGCGAATTCAGGAGGGGCAGCTCTTCTCCATGGCTAGAAACCAAGAGCAACAGCACTGCAGGTCATCTGTGCCCCAGTCTATCCTCAGCATTGGGACAGTGTGCACATATGTTGTGGGAGCACTGGGCACCATTGTGGGCTGGCAATCCATCTCTCTCTCTTCCTTTCCAATAAGAGAAGCCAGGGAATAATTCCTCTACTGGCTTCTGATGTTCTCCAATGGAGATCCTCTGTGAGAAACATCAATCTACATGACCTCAGTGCCAAGCCTAGAATAACATGCAGTACTATAAAGAAAGTAGATACAATTCATTCCGTTTTTTTTCCAGCTTATGAGTGTGTTGAACATTAGCTGTGTCTGCCCAGTGTGAGGCATCTTTTCCCAATTAGGGAAGATGCATTTTGGATTGTATCAGCTGGTGACAAAGGGCCATTAAATTAGAAGGTCTGAACCTTCTTGGGGAAGAAGTGATGCTGTAATCAAAAGGAACACTCTCTCTGTTCTACATCCTCCATAGGTAACAGAAACTCGGACTGGCCCCCTGGGCTGTAACAGCTACGACAATCTGGACTCTGTGAGTTCTGTCCTTCTGCAAAGCACTGAGAGCAAACTCCACCTGCAAGGTAGGGCACAGGAGGTGGGGGGATGAAATGAGAGAAGGGTGGCCTTTTTTATAGCCTTTTCTCCTCCTCTGTTTGCTGTGATCACCTTCTTCACTGCATGTTCCATGAAGCAGGACCCATGGTTTCTAGTGACCTCGTATGGTGCTCAGCACAGCAGAGCCAGGACTTGACAGGGACTGAGCTAAAGGCACCAGCAGCTGCAGACTGGACCCCGGTGAAATGTCTAGGTGCCCTCTGCCATTGAATTTTTATGGACTTCTGTGTGTTATACATACAACAATATAAATAAATGTGACCTTTCCCATTTATATTGAAGGGGCATTCTGTCCAGGTCTCTCTCTGTCCCTCCCAAATTGCTGATTTGCGTAAGAGGTTTGCAGATCATCTTTTGGGCCTCTCTAATGATCATACTCTTTGGGAAAAGTCACAGAGGTTTTATTTGAATGCTAGAAGTCATGGCTTCAGTCCCAGTTGGGGAGATAGTCCAGAAGTCAATAGATAGAGGTCATGACTGAATTAATAAATAAATACATACTGGTTAGCAAGAAGTCAGCTTCAGTAGAAGGAGGAAATTCACTGGGTATGTAATTTACTGAGGTTATTCCCAAGTTTTTTTGACAAAATAAGGAAATGTGAGATTTAATTGCTCATTTGCCCAGATGGTTTTATTTCTGGAATCCTTGTACTTGCACAAATTCTAATTTTTCAGCTGAATGGGCTACATTACATCTTCCGCTTTGAGTACAATTTGGCAAGTGCTGTTTTAATCTTGGTTTCACAGAAACCGGGTTTCATTTACTGAGTCATGTTACAGATCTATTATTGTTGTTGTTATTATTTGCCTTTAAAAATAATAGGCAGGTTGTTTTCACGATTCCGGTGATTATCTAAATCACTGAGTTCTGGTTCGTACCTAATTAACAATAAACAATTTGAGGCTTTTTATATACTGTGGTGATGGCTGCTGGTAATGAAAACCCAGGGATGGCATGTCACATAACTAGGTAAGCAACTGAATAAGGAGACAGCTCGGTTCATAGACACACTGGTAAGTAGGTGAATCAATAGATCTCTATTGGCTAGCTGGTCCTACAAGGGAAGAGAATAAAGCAAGGTGCCTGGGTGGGGGAAGGAGGGCAAGAAAGAGAGAAAATTTGTGAGAGTAGGGATGTGAAGTGGATGAGGCTGTAAATTTTGGTGGGAGTAGACAGAAGACCTCAGGGATCAACCACAGGTGGGTTTCATGGAGCTTCATGGCATAATCCAGAGCAGAGACTGGCCAGACCCAAGCCAAGGGGTACAGCGAGGGCAAGGAAGAAGGTAAGAACTCTTTGTACTAGGACAAAATGACCTTTAAAGCTACACCTGAGTGTTTTCCACCTAATCTGGAGTGTGGTTCTTGGGATAATTACCCAGGATCCTTCCTCTGCTCTGAGAGGCCTCATTAGGAATTAGTCACAGGGCTGCAGGTAATGGATCGTGACCAAGTCTCCTCTGATCTGATTAGCAGCTGAGCATGAGCTGCTGACAGAAATCCATGTTACCACCTTCATGTCACTCTGGCTCCAAAGCCAGCTCAATAAAAGAGCAGCATCTTCGTGACACGGAGAATTTCTGTTTCTGAGCTTGCTACTGCCACCCAGCCTTGCCAGTCATGGTTTCAAAGATGTGTCCTTTAGGAGATGCAATGTCCAGACCCAGAGCTAAACTAATTTGCATGTAGGCTTCAGGAAGGTCAGCCAGTTTGGACATTACTGGGAGCACCTGGATGCATGAACAGTGCAGAGTGTCTGGTTCTGCACCTGTGGTTGCATGGACAGAAAAGCATCACTAATTTCCAAACTAGTGTTCACATGGACCCAGCATGGGTGTAAGTCGTTGTCAGATGCCTACACAGGTAGATTTATCACAGTAGCTCAGAAGGTTTCCCTTTTTCCTAAGGGCAGGCATGGGAAGGACTGTGCAGTGATGCAGCCTCTCTGCAAGGGACTGGGGAAATCCTGTTGTGGGCTCACAGGTGACTGCACTTACTTGCACTTTGTATCCTCCTCTCCCTGCCATGAGCACTGTCTCTGCAATTGCTGATGCATGACCTTCCTGTGCTCTCTGGAAAAGGAGTAAGGCAGAATATAGGAGGGGAAGATGCTAACAGCTCTATAGTCTGGTAGAAAATGTGAATTTGTGTTCCTTGGAAAAGTGTCCTAGGCTGAAATTTGGAAATTTGATTGAAAAAAAGACAATATTTTGAAAGGTTTTGGGAAATTACAGTTAAGATTCTATGATTCTGATCTTCTTGGACAGTGTGACAGTATGTGTCAATAAGGTTTCAATTTTAAACGTTGCAACATTAAACAAGAAACATCAGGTAGCTTGTTACATGAAATATAGTGATCAAATATTAAAATTTCCATTACAATTAATATGAAGTCTTTGCCAAGATGGGTAGAGCAGTAATGGCAACACAAAACAATTCAGCTTTTCAGCAAAACAAGATGAGGAAATACGAAAAATACATTTAGACCTTTCTGTGTCAGAAGCACTTTTGGATTCAACGTCCTCTCACAAAATGCTTCAATGAAACTGCATTTTCAACAGAGAACTCTTCTGTGGAAAATGTTTCAAATAGCTCTAATTTAGAGCTGGGGAAATTTACCTCTTTTAATGCTGAAAGCCTTTTATATACAGTCCAAAGCCAAACATTTCTCTCTAATAGTTTTTTCTAGGTGAATTAAGGACATGTTCTCTTGTTAGACACTTCATATTCTGCCTGTAGTTATCTAAGAAAAACCTATACCAAATCTGTGCTGCTCTTCATTTTTAAAGAGGATATTTATGCTTTACAGAGTGGTAGAATTCCTCCTTCTGATCAATAAGTTACCTTCAAAACTAAGATATTCTCTCAAACTCTCATCACCAGCAAACTTACCTTCTGCATCTATTGTCTACTGAGGCACTTGTGGAGGATGAGCCCATCCCCTGTGCATCCTGGCTAGGATTGAGGTCTTCACCCCATGAAAATGGACTGTTATCTCAGTTATATTTGGAGATTACAGAATATTCATGTTGCTGCATGTGCTGAGATGTACAAGGGATATCTTTTCCAATGTGAAATGCTTTCTCTGGAATTTCAGTTGCTTTTTTTTTACCTCCATTCCCTCCAAAAGCCAATATCATTTCTAGCTGGGACCAGACAGTTGTTATCCAGTTTCAAACTCTGAGAGAAAATATGGTGAGCTGAAGAGCCTGTTGTCATTTGGGCCTCATAATCAGGTTGCTCCTCTATGAAGCACAGAGTGGAAAGATTGATTCATAGGACTTGGACCATGAATAAATAGGGTCAATGCACATCAAGGAGTGCAGCCCACCTCTCCTGTGAGCCTGCAAGCTCAGTGAATGCTGCAGCCTTCAGGCTCTCCTTTTGTATGTCTCTGATCTCCAATGGCTCTGCACTTGTTTTCCATCCTGAAGAAAAAGCCTTGCAGCCTGACAGGTGGCAGCACACATTGTGTGAGTGTCAAAGTGTGGAAAGTGACCATCCCTCTGTGCTGTTTGCTGCAGATAAATCCCTATAGGAGACTAAACTTCAGTTCTTCCTGAAGACAAGAGGAAGAAAGCTGAGCTTCTTGTTGAGAGACGTCTTGGGAAAGACCAAAGGGATCCCAAAGTGCTCACTCTCCTTAGACTAGTTTTTGTGTGTTTTCAGGGCTTCTGTAGACTGCAGTCAGCCCCTTGCATATTCCCTCCCTTCCCCACAGCAGCACCACAGGAGGGGCAGCAGGAGATGCACAGACACAGTGCCTCCAAATGCCAAGTTTGAAATCCTTCTTTGTGCAATTGTCACCAACCTCTTCTCCAGCTGAAGACTGCCGTGTTCATCCTGCCAGGAGGCTGACACTGCTCCACACTCAGCTATGAGGTGCTCTCAGAGATCGTGCCCTGGCAATAGCAGGAGAGGAGAGGAAACAGACATCCTTGTGCCTCCAACAGCCTCTTGATCCCCTCAAACTTTGTCCTCCAGAGGGACCTCATCAAGGCTGAGGTGTCTCTGTGGAACCAAAAGCAAAAGGGTAATGGGGGTCCTGGGGGCACTGCCGCCTCTTTTATTTTGTCAGAGGTGAATACCACACATCACAGAGACAGGCCTGATCTCCTGAAAGAAGTCACAGCCCTTCTTGCCCTTCCTGAACACTCTCACCCTCTGAATTATTGTCTTATTTTCATTCCACTCCAATGAGCTGTCAGCCACAGATACAGTATTCCAGTGCAATAGAAAGACAAACAGATGGGTAATTGACCCACATGCCTTCAATACACTGGAGTTCTTTGCTGCTGTTCAAGCCATAAACTCCCTTATCTGCCACTCCAAAATCCCTGGGCCTTTTAAAAGGAAGGCTAGTGGACCAGGCTTCCTGAGAAAGGCTCACTCAGAGTTATTGTGGTCTCTGCCCTGTGCACCACAGACACTGACTGAGTCTGACAAGCAGGACTTGCCAGGTACAAGAGAACAGCTGTGAGTCCTCAGGGAAATTTGTAGGGATCCTGGAGATGGGAGCTGGAGAGGAAAAGAATGGAAAAAACATGTACACTGTACACAGGGCAAATGCTTAAACTGTTATCATGTCCTCTGGTGCCTGAGCAAGCACACACCTACATGAATGCCTGCATAGATGGATGGATACACAAACACTCACTGTGGAGAAAGAGACATAGGGATAGATCTCTCAGCTAATGCAAGTCTTCAGAGCACCAGTGAAATCATTGGCACTAAATCCATTTGCACTTTTATGGGATTTGGCAAGTAGCCTTCCTAGCAGGGAGCTAGCTGAAAAGACTTGGGTACCCAGCTCCTGTATTTATTCTGTGGGAGCTGGGCACTTAACTCTGCAAGAGTCTTTTACAAAGCACTCCTTGTATTATTTTGCTGTCTTCTGTTTTGCTTTCATTCCTCTTTTCTCTTTCAATGTGTAGTTTCCTTGTTTCTGTTGTACCAAACCTATTTAGTCTCTCTCAAAACAGGTCAGAGCAGCATAATACTCATCACTTCTGAACTAGCACTTGGTAGCAAGGTATAAAAAGCCTCATACCTGTGAAAAAGGGAGGCTTTGCATTTAAATGCAGTGAACTGTACTGAGATCCAGACCTAAGATGAAGGGGGTACACTAAGTGTTGTGGAGGGGGAAGTTACTTGTCATGTTTTGGTAGAGCAGATGGGTCTGCTCTCAGCTAACTCACTACTTACTCTGGAGGCATGCAATTTGTACTCTACCTTCCTTATTCATGACAGCTCCAAGAGAAACATCTCAGCAGCTTTTAATTCCTCAGCATCACTTTCCCAAGCTGATAATGAAACAGGTTTTGAAAAGAAGAACAGATACCTGAAATGACAGGGATTTTTTCCCCCCTCTCCCTTCCTCTTTTTTTCTATGCCAGGTCTCCAGATCATCTTCCCTCAGTATTTACAAGAGAAGTTTGTCCAGTCTGCCTTGAGCTACATCATGTGCAATGGCGAGGGGGAGTACATCTGCCGGAACAGCCAGTGCGGCTGCCAGTGCGCGGAGGAGTTCCCGCAGTGCAACTGCCCCATCACCGACATCCAGATCATGGAGTACACACTAGCAAACATGGCCAAGACCTGGACAGAAGCCTATAAAGATCTGGAGAATTCAGGTAACCAAGGAAAACATGTTTTTCTAACAGATTGATTTCAAGCAAAACATCTCAGGTTTATACCAGTTAAGAGTCTTTTATTCTCTCAATACATTGCTGCATGTTGGATAGAAAGTAGCAGATATTGAACTCAAACATGTAACCTTAGTCTTGAGGGAGTGCCTTTTTTTCTCTATTACACATGCAGACAAGAACACACACCCCACATGTAATTCTTTGTGTAAGAGGGTATTTTCTATGGTAGAATTTGTTTGATTAAAAATCTGATTTTTCATACCAAACCATCTCAGAATCTCTCTTTAATAGTTCTACAGAGAAACTTCCACAATATGAATGATGTAGAAGTTGGTTTTCATATTTGCATGAATGATTTATTCTGCTTTGGTGAAAGGTAATTCACAGGGAGCACAGTCCAGATGACACCTCGTTTGAGAGGGAGAGAAGAAGGGAAAATGACTTCTCTCTCCTACAGGGCCAGTATCTGCTGGTGTGAACATTTCTCCTTCCACTTTCTTCCAGTGTGATGCTGGGGTTGTCAGCAGTTTCTTCTGCACTGATGCTGGTAACACCCATAGTAGATGTGTTATAATACTTATGTGATACATGCTCTCAAGTGCTTGAGATAGGAGGCAGAACAATAATATCAGTGCAATTGTATCTTTTCCTCTAGCAAATGGTCTCTCTACCCTGAAGCCACTTGGATGTTAAGCAGAAGTTAGTTGAGAACTTATCCCTGTGCTGATTCTTGTCTCAGTGTTAGCTTTCTTTAATGCTTATTGTCAGAACTTTCCAGATCCTCATGTTAGGAAAGAAAACTGAGGAACGGGCCATCTAGCTCCATTCAAGGGACTGAAGAACTCTTAAGAAGTCTTCCCAGCAGCAGAAACTTCTTTCATGTCGAGAGTCACCTTAGTCCTTTTAATGGTTGAAATGAAGTGGCTTATGATGTTTCCTCAATAGGCTATTGAGGACTGCTTCATGCTTCCATATGTGTACCCTGCTGGTGTGTCTGTTGTTGCACAGTTTCTTATGTCCAAGTCATGGTGTCAACTTGGTGCTCAGCTGAGTAAAGTCAGAGCGGTAGTTAATGGTCCAAGGCTGATAACTGTCATGACAATAATCCCCCATATAACATGATGTGGCACAAGGCTGGAACAGTTCCAGAAGTAGGTCACTAACTGAAGAGGTCAGTGGTTTTTCTGGGAGTTTCTATAGACTCATGGATGGGATGGGTACACCAAGGCAAACCACAAACTTGTATTTTGGAAGCTTCTGATAGCTCAGTACTACACCAAGTAGGATTACTGGCACCAGCACAGCTCTGCCCCTGGTTACATGTTACTAGTTGCTGGTTCTGGCATAGGATCTTCATAGAAGATGCTCAAGAGCCACGTGCTGGCCACCACTCATCAAAATCCTTTATATTAATTCCCAAGGGATCTAACCCAGACATTTAGAAGGTGAGAGCCCTTTGCAGAAAGAAGAATTACAGCCCCATAGTGATTGTTTTACTGTTACATTCTGTACTTGTTGCACTCTATCTAAGCAAAGACTGTGGTAGATAATGATATTCAGTCTCCCTCTGCTTGAAATTTCACAGGGGAAGGTGTTTTTCATCTGCCACGTTAAAGTGACACATTGCAGCGCAATTCTCTGCTGTGCTGTAGCCATATTCCACCCAGGGCTGGAGGCTTTTCAGGGATAGAAGGAGTGATTACGTTTAAACTTGCTGCCTCTCATTCATCACTTTGTTGCATCATGCATGAACTCATCCTTTGAGATGAAAGTTGCTATCACAAAAGACTAGTATTAGCTTCTTTGTTTTAATAAATATTCCCAATAACTGGAGGATTTTCTTCATTATGAACTGCAGAAAAGAAATCTCTAATGACATCTGAAGGCTTTTCCAATAACGTGGGCTCAAAGGCACATGAGTGCTCTGAAAGCAAATACCTTTTGCACAGTAAACTTCTGATAGCCAAAAAGATCTGTGTTCTGTTTCTGATCTGTGTTGGGTTTCTATGTCAATTTGAAAAAAAAAACAAACCTGTACAGGGCAAATCAAGAGTGGTGTGATTTTGGGATAGCATCTCCAAAATGAGGAGGCTGCAGTGAACTGATGCTGCTTTAAATCAGCTCAGGAGCTCTCTTAGGCCTGTGCTTCATTGCTCATGCATAAATGGAGAAAAAATAACATTGCTTTAGTTTTGGCACTTTAGTGTGTCTGGACAAAAACATGTGCATCAAAACTGTGAATCTGGATTTTAAAATAGCCTTTTGATTAAAAATAATGGATTAGGTTTGGGGTTTTCTTTCAGTGCTATTGCTTTCTGATGAAAATATGATTGTTTTGGTTTTTTAACTGAGCAGACAAGCACTGGAAAAAAATAACCTTTGAAAGAAATGTTTGACATAGCCATTCCTCTGTGATGCCATCACTCTTCTCCAGAGGCTGGACCCTCTGCCCTGTACCACCTGTAATGATGAGTCACTGCCATGGGACTGCTTGCAGGGACTGAGTGACTCAGCAAAAAGAGAGGCTGAGTTGGACTGTGGGAGATGTAGTCCTACCCCCATCATCAACATTTTCTGTGCAGATAAACAAAAGAAGAGGAAACACAAACAGACTTCCTAATTAATTGGAAACTCTCAGAGTTAAGAATTAACTATTTCCAGGAAAGTAGGAGGCTTAGTAAGATGCAGCCATGGTCTTGGTTGGGGCCTTGAGGGATAGGAATAAATAAATAATGAAGAAACAATTCTTTTTGGAAAGTATTTTCTTTTTTCACCCTCCTTTTTAAAAAACAACCCTATCCAGCTTTTATTTTGCCAGGTTTCTTTGCTCATTTGTTTTTCCCCCAACGTTGCACTGCAGTATCAAAATGTGCACACTGCACTGAAATTTCTCCCTACCCGTCTCTATGAAAAATGTAACACATTCATCATCAGAGGGAAAAGAGCTTGGTCTTTTGCACAAACAGGCTTTTGAGGAAATTGATTTATAAGGGGCAGGAAGCAAATGCAAGGCTTTTACTGCTGAAAGGTACCAGGAGTAATCAGCGTGGTCAACAGAAGCAATTTTGCATGATGATAGTTTCAGAGGACCACTGAACAGGAGAGAATCATTTTTGGGGAGGAGAAGGGCACTGAAAGCAGAATTACAAATGGAGTGAATATCTGAGAGATGATTAAATAAAAAAATCTCAGTTATCTTTGGGGAAGAAAGGAGACAAGCAGATGTCTTGTGGATCATGATAGTGCAATGGTGATGATTATTTTTATTAGGTGCTCGGTTTCACCATGTGATGGGCAGGACATGAACATCTATTTACCATCTACTGTTTACCATGGAATGATTATACTGACTAATGCATAGGTATACTTTGTTAGACTGTTAAGCATGAACAACTACAGGTTTCAAAGTAATAGGAAATCTGTTATGCAAATGCATATAAGCTTTATACAATAGGTTGTAAATCATCTGGTCTGATTTTATTCAATAGTTCTATGGATTATTTCCTTTTTAAAGAAACTTTTCTGCCTTTACAAGATGTCATTTTTTGCCCTTTATTGGTTATTGTCCTCTTTTCCTTCTGAAGATGGGATGAAGGAGTTTGAAAAACAAAGGATTAGGAAACAAAAAAAAAATGTAGATAACTTAGAGGAAAAGATGGCCACATTTCCTGTTGGATACTTTGCAGGGTTTGTGGCAGGGCTGTAGTCCCACCTCCCTCTGGAAGCAGGACTGCCACCAGCACTAGATGAGATTAGCCATAGTTTTTTCTAGCAGAGTGTAAAATGAGAGATTCCTCTACATCTCTGGGCAGCATGTTGCAGTGATGCATTACCTCCAAGGGAAGAAGTTTTTCAATAAATCATTTGAACTTCTCAAACTGCACACTATTACTCCTTGTTATATCATCTGTCACTAATAAGAGTTCCTCTCCTTTGTATTTATAAGTACCTTTTAAGTAGTTGTAGGTTGTAATTAGATTGCCCCTTGGCTTCTTGACCAGATTAAACAAGTATGGCTCCCTCCACCTAACCTTACAGGTCTTGTGGTCCAGGCTCTTGACCATTCTGGCAGTGTTCAGCTGTGCCCTCCCCCATTTCTCACCACCTATCTTTAATTGGGAGTCTTTAAACTGGCAGGGAAATTAAGATGCACCTTCAGTAGTGCCAAGTAGAGGGGAATATTAACTTCCCTAACCTACTGAACTGTGCTCAGTTTTGGACCCTTCACTACAAGAGGGACACTAACGTTTTGGAGTGTGTCCAGAGACAGGCACTGGAGATAGGGAAGGGTTTGGAGCACAAGTCTGATGAAGAATGGCTGAGGGAACTGGGGGTGTTTAGTCTGGAGAAGGGGAGGCTGAGAGGAGACATGAGCACTCTCTACGACTACCTGACAGGAGGTTGTAGCAAGTTGGAAGTCAGTCTCCCAAGTAATGAGTGATAGAGCAATAGGAAATGGCCTCAGGTTGCACCAGAGGAGGTTTATATTGGAGACTGAGAATAACTTTTTCCCTGAGAGGGTTGTCAGCCCCTGTGCCAGGCTGCCCAGGGAGGTGAGGGAGTGCCCAGCCCTGGAGCTATTGCAAAGCCATGGAGCTGAGGCCATGAGTGGGCTTGGCAGGGTGAGGGGAGGGCTGGGACTTGATGATCTTAAAAGTCTTTCCCAACCACAATTATTCTATGATTCTGTTGGATTTAGCCAAGTATACATTTTGTATTATTTCCAGTGAGAACATAGTGTTGAATCACCTAAAGCACAGTGCCCACCATAAGGTTTCTAGCAGCTGTTACTCAACTAGTTGTTTCCAAGTTTATAATAATGCATGGAACTGTTCTTTCCTGGTGCAGAGCTTTGTTCTTTAGTGCACTTTATGAGGTTTTTGTTGGCCCACTTGTGTTTCTCAAGGTCTCAGTCAAACACAGCTTTTTGGTATCAAAAATCAGGTTATTTTCTACTGAGAAACTTGGAACCATCTGTTTTTTTTTCATAAAAGGATGTCCCAGCCTGGTAATCAGAGTCTAAGTAAACGATACTTCTCAGGAAAAAAAGAGTAGTCAAGAACAGAAACAAGGGTCAGATTTCTGGTTCATGATGAGAAGAATCTCAAACAAATCTTACATTATTAATTACATTATTTATTTATTTATTTATTTCCTTATTACATAACAGAAACAAAGTGATCACAAAACAACATTTAATAGCATGGTTTTGATCAATTAGATTTTTTCCTTTGGATGAAATTCACACATTTTGTTCTGACCTTAGCCCTGCAAACCATTTTGTTTTATTTTCTTTGTTACATAAAGCAACTCATTTAACTTCACTTGAAGTTAAATGAGAAAAAAAAGAATCAGAATACTCTTTCTGAAAAATGAGAAAGCAGGACATTTTAACACAATCCAAACCCTTCCTCTGGGGATTTTTTAAAGACTTTTCTTTCCTCTTATTTTTAATAACATAGCCAAAGTGATTTGACTTTAACAACATTTAGCAGCATTTTAGAAGCAGCTGAAGAAACAATTTAAATGAGAACTCTTTAACTGACAATGATTGCAACTCCCTGCTTTTTGTTCATAACCCCTAGACTATAATCCCATGCTCTAGGGAATTTGCTCTCCTTTTTTGTCCACCCTCTACACATTAACCATGTTGTTTTACCCTAATACTCTCCAGACTTCATGTCCCATATGGGAGTGGCAAGAGACATGAAATTAGTGATTTTCCTAGACCAGTCAGTTAGTGGACATCACCTTCCTTTATCAGAGCACTCATACATCATTGCTGTTTGTCCATCCTGTTAATGAAAAGCTTTGCAACTTCATTATAGTTCAGAAACCTCTGTATTTCTCCATATTTTTGTGTGTTCCAGATGAGTTTAAATCCTTCATGAAAAGGCTACCTAGCAACCACTTCCTGACCATTGGGAGCATCCACCAGCACTGGGGGAACGACTGGGATCTGCAGAACCGCTATAAGCTGCTGCAGAGCTCCCTGGAAGCCCAACGCCAGAAGATCCAGCGCACTGCCCGCAAACTCTTTGGCCTCAGTGTCCGGTGTCGGCACAATCCTAACCACCAGCTGCCTAGAGAAAGGTACTTCCATCCTTCATTGGGCATGGGTTTAGTGTGATGTGTGACTGACATGGAGCTAAACTCAACACTCTAAATATTTGAATACAGGGATGTGCTAACACACAGGTTTAAGTGAAATGGTAAAGTCTGGAAGTGTAAGTAACCTTCATCATATACTTAAGCATATTCACATCCCTTCTGTGTGGCCTTACCTACCCAGCTGAAGGACACCCGTTAGTTCTGTAATGTTCTGCAAGAATAATACAGGGCTGACATCAGCCAGCCAAGCAGCCTGAGCTGCTTTTTAAGCAGTTTTGCCTCATATAACACAGCCAAACTTTAAGCCTCCATTTGCTGTTAAAGTGGTCATAAAGAGCACAAGATCCTTCAGTCCATTTTTGAGTTGTGCTCCTCCATGAGAACAGCCAGAGTGAAAGGGAAGCTTTAGTTTCACTTGACATAGATTGCATTTCTTCTACAAAATGCAGAGTGAACCCACAAACCTGCACTGAGCAATGTTATTACAGATGGAGGGAGCAGGTTTTCCATTACAGCTACAGCAACTATTGATATCCAATACTCACCTCCTGCTGGCTCCTTTCAGTCCTAACCTATTGCTGGGCTTAAACTTGCTTCCAGTCATTTTTGGAGACTTGCATTTGTGGATTTTAATAAACATCTCTTGTTGTTTCTTTCAACACTATCTGAAGTGAAGTAACACTGAAAATCTTGGGAAAAATCAGTCCAAATGCTTTTTCTTCCATGCTTCTCTTGGAAGGTTCAGTGCAAGATTAAGTTTTATAGAGGAACTGCTTTTTCACCTCTTTCATTACCTAAATATTCAGTCTTAAGAGAAAGTGAACTGATTGATCCCTGTATCCTGTTACCATCCAGCCCCTTGACTGCTAAACATGTTAAGTTTCCGTTTCATCACTGTGCAGCTCAGGAAACTCTTCCAGGGCTTAACATCTCAGCTTAACATCTCTTCAATTCCCAAGAAAGCTCATGTTTCTGGACAAAGGCCTGAAGGACTTACTAGGGATGAGGAGAAACATCTATGAAGTTTAAGAGATTATGAAACAAAAAAGTCTTTGGAGAACTTTTTTGCCCCATTCTTGCTAAATAGCTGAGCTGCTAGAATCAAGACAACTTGTGGGGAGTTCACAGGCATGTGCAGCCACTGAGTTGTGACACCACCACAACAAAATGAAGCAGCAGTGAGAAACTACCAAACCGACCGTGTTGCTGTAAAGCATTCAGAGAAATCTGTCTTTATCATTTCTCTCCTGTTGTAAAAAGTCAGCCATGCAGAAAGGGAGCCTCCAAGTAACACTATAAAATCTGGGAGAAGGACAAAATGGATGATGGCAGCTGCGTTTTTAACTGACTGATGTGCTTGATTTGTTTTAAGTCAACACCACCAGGCATATTATCATTTCTTTTCTTATTTGTCAGCCTGCATTTGTAGCTAGGCAGGGGAGGGGCTCAGCAGACATGTAGCAGAAGAGGTGTGCATTTCATTGTTCTTTTCACAGAGCTTGGAAATACTCTAATTTTCTAATTGTTACCGTACAGAACGACAGACACTTATCAAGTGTGCCAGTGGCTTTGAAAGGATGGAAAGGTTCTATTAAGAGCAAGCCTCTCTCTCCCTTTAATACACATAATAGTAAGCCTACATCATACATTCAAAAGCAATGTAAAAAAGAAATAGGATTGCTGTTAATTGTCCTCAGGGAACAGGAGAGGTGGTGTTTTGAAAAGAAAGAACGAGCAGGGATTTTGGCAATGAGGCTGATACTCCATGACCTTTTGCAATAGTTAAGAAGGATATATATAGATATATATACATACATATGTTTGCTTTGCACAGCTTTTGCTTAAAAAAACACCCCTTTGCAGGCAAATCTGTTGATTTAAAAAAGAAACCACTCCTCAGCTGTTAAAGCTTCAATGTTGAATGAGTACCTATAGTTGCATTTTAAAACTCTGGATGTAAAATATAAATAACATCCAAAGGAGGGAGAGAGTGGTTGATACGTGTTCTGGGCTCCAGCCAAATTGTCATTAGTTAAGAATACATCTCACAGCTGCTGAGAATAAAAATAGCAATTTTTGCTTCACTGTTCCATACAGAAAGCCCAAAAGTACCTCCACAGCAGTTAGTGCTGGTTGGAAAGTGAAAGGTGTGTTTGCAAAGGAAAGCTTGTTAAATCTCTACCTTTTTTCTTGCAATTAAAGATAAAGAATCCATCTTGCTGAGTGGGTTTTTGGTTGAGGTTTTTTTTGTGGGAATTCTTTTTTGCTTGATTTGTTTGTTTGTTGGGTTTGGTTTGGTTTTCTAATGGTCTCAGACACCACCTACAACAAAGCTGCATCTTTGTTTCAAGGGACATTCATCAGCCTCTTCCCCTCCTCACACCTGATTCATCCTGAAGGATGACAAATCAGGAGGAAAGAAAATTATTCATCATCTTTCTGTAGAACCTGACCTCTGCTTCAGATCTGAAAGCCCAACACTGCCCTGCAAAACATATTATTTTTGGCCACAACAGATAGGTTTTAAACGGTGAAACAGCTCTGTGTGTTTACTTGGCTCCCAGTTCCCAGCATTGCCAGGGAGCTACAGGTCTCCAGTGAGCACAGCAAAAACACAGCAAAATAACTCTCACTCACAATTTGCCTGGATGTAATTTTTCTTTTGTTCATTTTAGTTTTGGGATGTGTAAGGTATTAAAGTTGAATGTAAAATTGCTTGACAGTTACCTTTGAAGACACACTTTTCCCTGTTTTACATTTCACATGTTCTAGTACTTTCTACCTTGAACTGGCAGATCATAGAATCATAGACTGATGTAGCAAACAACAAGCAAAATAACTTTTGCAGTGATGTCAAGAGGGAGACAGATAAACTGGTGACTCCTCACTGAAAGAAAAGATAATTAAAATGAAAACCAATGGCTACTCGGCTCCTGGCTTTCAGCTTTTAAACAGTGGCTCTTTTCATCTTCCTTCTGCCCTGACATCTCTTGGTTATATTCACATGAGTCTGAGCCATCAGAGGGGTGTGTTTTAAGAAGTTATGTCCTGTCAGCTGAAGATCTGTGACTGGTCCTGTGTATATTCTTATCTTGTCCCAGTTGCAAGACAAAATGGGGTAATTTATACCACTTTTCTTCTCTCTCTATCACACTTCCCATTGTCATGTTTGTAGCTGATGCCCAGCTCTGCCCTGGATTCTGCATTTTCATTTAATTACATCCTTTATTGCTGCCATCAGCAGATGGTGGGTAGCCTTTTATTTTTTTTTTTTTGTCCTACTTGTCTTTGCTGAGTTCTGAGACACATACACACGCACCCAAAAACCCAACCCTTTTTCTACTGATCTCCTCCCACCTTTCTTCCCCAAAGCTGATCAGGGGGACAGGAAAATTGCTAGTTTTAATTGCAAGATATCAGCCGAGTCTCCTTTCTCGTTTTGCTCTGCCAACTCTTAGAAGGGTGGAGAAGGATGGAATAAAAGCATTTCATTTTTTTTTTCCTAAGACAGAACACACTTTAGGCAGACAGAGTATGGTCACTTGACTGTTTTTTTATTGTGTGCCCTGCTTTATTGCCTGTCAGCCCTTGTCCCATGAACTCAATGATATTACCAACCTGCAAAACCTATGCAAAGCATCAAGCCAGCACTGTAGCAATGCACTGGGAATCCTATGCATGAGAAAATCAGGAGAGTCACATTCACTTGCATGGAGTGTGAATTGAGATCTGTGCATAGTGCTTGATCACAACATGTTTGGTTGTCATTTGCATATGCAGCTGTATGAGGCTATTGGAAGCTGTATGCAAGCAGTGGCAGTATGTACACACTGGCACACCTCTGATGGCGCCGGGTACTGCATCAAATCCACCTCAGAAACCATTTTTTGTCCTACAAGAACTATCACTAACCTCCCTTGGAAGCCCAGTTGCATAAAAAGCCACAAACATGAGCATGGAGGGAGCTGTGGAAATCATGGAAATACTGTTATCACCTCACAGACAGGGGTAGGGATGCTGAGAAGGTACCTGATGGAGCTTCCAAGCTCCCCTGCCAACCCGGCCTTTCCCACTAGCAGGAGAGCTCATGTTAGCTGTGAACAGGGGAAAGAGACCCTGGCAGCCCACAGAAGCGATATGGAAATTGTCTCTTTCCACACCCAAGGCTTCAGAATTTTCCTGCTAATGCACTTCCTTTTTCCTCACTGTCTCACCTTTTTTCTTTTTAACTCAGTTTCTTCCTGCTTCTTTTTATTCTTGCCTGTTCTCTGTCTTTCAGTTGTTGCTGTTGTTTCAATTTTCCTCTTTCTCAAACCCTATTTCTCCTGCCCATTGCATTTCTTTCTCATTTTTCCTTTTACCTGCACATTTTCCCCTCTTTCTTCCCCTTCCCTTTCTGCTTCTAGTCCTTAATTATTTTTTTCCCTTCCAGCACTTTCTTCTGTTTTATACTCCTATCCCTCCACTCGCTCTCATCCCCTAATCATCTTGCTGTTCTTTGCTGCTGTATCATTTAATGCCTTCTTTGATACAGCCTACAGCTTAATGATTATTCGGAGGTCAGGCGATGCAGGTGCCATGAATTTCACTAATCCAGCTCTGAGAGCCTCTGTCCATAATCACTCCTCCCGTTCTACAGGGACTGAATCCTAATTTGTCATTAGCCAGTCCTCTCACTGCAGCACTACCAAGAACTTTTTGCCCAGAGGAGACAATGAAGTATTCATTAGCTGGGGGGAAGGCAGAGGGGAGGGAGCAGGCGGCTGAACAAGGCATTCTGCTGAAAGCTGCTGAGAAAGGAATCGCTGTGCTGAGATTTCCTGGGATGGTGGGGAGGGGAGAGAGGGAAGTAGCAAGGCAAAACTGCACAGGGCTGATACAAAAAGCAAACATGGATTATAGTGTCATTCATTAGGAGTAGTTCCAGGGCTGTAGAACATGGAGGTGAGGGCACTGATAGAGCAGTTTTTGAGTGTTGGGGCCTGGGAATGGGCAACTGTGGCTGCTTGTTAAGGGGAAAGGCTATAAGGAGGTTAATTAGCAGCAGACTTTTTAAAAGGAGAAATGGTTTTAGCAGTTTTGTCTCTATGCACCCTGACTTCCACCCTCTTTTCTACTATTATTGAGCTCTGTACCATAGAGGTTACTACTTGCTTTGCCTCATCCTATTACTGGACTCACTTTGGAGAGAATTGCCAATAACATGGATAGAAGTTTTCTCCTGCTAGCCTAGGAGTCATACTCACCTGCATTCTCTGGTGGCATCTGATCCTCTGGCATGGCTTTATCAGATCCATCCCCATGGCTGAGCTTTTTCAACGTGGCACTGATGGGATCCTTGGCAGGAGACTGTGCCAGTCTCAGTTCCTAGAGCAGTGTGAAGAGAGTAACTTCAGATGATCAATTCTAACTTCTAGCTGTTTCTTAGAGGGCTGTTGCTTTCCACCAAAGGAGTAAACAGCAGATGAAAGATTCAGTCTAGAAATAGACTGGAATAGCTCCCGGGTGCAGGGCATCGATGTTCTGCGTCAGATATATCCCTGAAAACATTGTAGCTCAAGTAAGATGCCAACACCAAAGACTGTGAGACTCTGCAATGCTAATGCTTTCTTCTTCCTACCTGCAGGACAATACAGGAATGGCTTACCCGTGTCCAGTCCCTGCTTTACTGCAATGAGAATGGGTTCTGGGGGACCTTTCTGGAAAGCCAGAGGAGCTGCGTTTGCCATGGCGGCACCAGCCTGTGCCAGCGCCCCATCCCCTGCATCATCGGGGGCAACAACAGCTGTGCCATGTGCAGCCTTGCCAACATCTCTCTCTGTGGCTCGTGCAACAAGGGCTATAAGCTTTACCGGGGTCGCTGCGAGCCTCAGAACGTAGACTCAGAGCGGAGCGAGCAGTTCATCAGTTTTGAGACGGACTTGGACTTCCAGGACCTAGAGCTGAAGTACCTGCTGCAGAAAATGGACTCTCGTCTGTACGTGCACACCACTTTCATCAGCAATGAGATCCGCCTGGACACCTTCTTTGACCCCAGGTGGCGCAAACGCATGTCCCTCACCTTGAAGAGCAACAAGAACCGGATGGACTTCATCCACATGGTGATCGGGATCTCCATGCGGATCTGCCAGATGCGCAACAGCAGCCTGGACCCTATGTTCTTTGTCTACGTCAACCCGTTCAGCGGGAGTCACTCCGAGGGCTGGAACATGCCCTTTGGGGAGTACGGCTACCCACGCTGGGAGAAAACCCGCCTCCAAAACAGCCAGTGCTACAACTGGACCCTGCTACTGGGCAACCGGTGGAAAACCTTTTTTGAGACCGTCCACATCTACCTACGCAGCCGGACTCGGCTGCCCTCCCTACTGCGTAACGAGACTGGCCAAGGGCCTGTGGACCTCTCTGACCCTACCAAGCGTCAGTTCTACATCAAGATCTCAGACGTGCAAGTGTACGGCTACAGCCTGCGTTTTAACGCCGACCTCCTGCGCAGTGCCGTGCAGCAGGTCAACCAGTCGTACACGCAAGGTGGGCAGTTCTATTCTTCCTCCTCCGTCATGCTCTTGCTGCTGGATATTCGGGACCGAATCAATAGACTGGCGCCTCCCGTAGCCCCGGGGAAGCCCCAGCTGGATCTGTTCTCTTGTATGCTCAAGCACCGCCTGAAACTCACCAACAGCGAGATCATCCGAGTGAACCACGCTTTAGACCTGTACAACACCGAGATCCTCAAACAGTCGGACCAGATGACAGCCAAACTCTGCTAACCCGGACTTTTCAGTGGACATGTTGGTGATCCTTTTGCTGTAAAAAAAAAAACAAGGAAAAAAAATAATAAAAGAGGAAAAAAAACACATTAAAAAAAGAGAAAAAGAAATAAAAAGGAAGGAAGAAAAGTGTGGGGGGAAGTAAAGAAAGGGGAGAAACCCAATATTTGTAAAATGTAATTAATATACAAAAGAGAAAAAGAAAAAAAGAGGAAATTCTTCATTTGTTGAAAACTAAACCCGTTCTAGCAGCTGTATAAGACTGTCAGGCATGTTTGTTATTTCTATAATCCGTCATAAAAGGGTAACAACTTACTCTGTCTTGACCTTGGGGGTGTTGCTTGCTAGTCCTCAGGGGCAGCAGAGTAAAGGATGGGAGGAGCAGAGACAGGGGCAAACTTCTGTAATGAACTGTAAAGTTTTCTGCTATGCAGGTGCCAAGAAAAAGAGACAAAAAAAAAGCAAACAAATAAGAGTTATATGTAAATGTAAAAGAGCTGCCATTATTCCTATAATGGGAGTAAATGGCTAAAGATAAAGGATATTTCTTCTGTTGAGATTTATGCCAGCTTTACTTCGAATCATTCATGCAGCCTATGCTGAGCTTTGCTGGAGGACAGAAAGGGGTGGCAATCTTTTGAGATTGATTGCACCTAATGCATCATTGGTGAGAAGACACATAAGGGGTGGAGGGTGGGTGTAGGTCTCAGGTGTCTTCACTTTGGGATTTCCATCTTGGATGATGTTGCAGCAGAGGTAGAGCCTCAACACTTGCTGAAGAGTGGGGCATGTCATGTCCTCAGATGTCTTTGCTGAAGTGGAGTTCATGCCCTGCATCAGACTGCTCTTCTCTTCAGGTATGTCAGAGCTTAACCCGTTGAGGATCAGCACCTGTAAATCTTCAGAGTCACTCAATAGACTCCCTAAAACAGAGAAAGCCAAAATCACATGCCACATTGATAAACCTAGACTTAAAGGCAAACCTGAGTTTGTCTTTTTGCCTCAGATGCTGGGTTTTCCAATACCACTGGGAAACCCTCATCACCACAAAAACCAAAGCACAATGCAAGAAAACACATTTCCAAGGAAATCTGGAGACCCTGAAGGGTACATTTGTCATTTTAGATCTTTGGAGAAGGAAAAAGTTCATTTACTTTCTTATGTTTCCATGTTCCACTGACTCTTTCACAGTCCTCATACACACACACACACACACAAAACAAACTAGAAAAAAGGTGAGAATTTTCTATTACAATATCTGTAAAAGTGGAAAAAGGGAGGGGTGGGAGGGAAAGGAACAACAACCAAATCTACCCTGAATTTGCAAGGTTAAAGCCAAATTAAAAAGGTTTGAGTTTTCAAAAAGCTAAAGTAAAAGGTGGGTAACATTTTGTGGAGTGTGTGTTCCTGTGTGTCTGGATTGTTTCAAAATGATACATTAAAGTGAGTGTGTGAATGTAGAGTCAACTGTGCTGGATGATGAAACCTGAACACAGGGGGAGATGAGTAGTGGGGTGTTTCTCTTAATATCCCTGGTTTTTAATTGAAGTTGGTTGTGAGGTGCTAGTGAGAGACTTGAATTTCTGCCCTCTTAGAAGGGAGAAATAAATCTCTGATCCCTAGAGCTGGAGGAGTATCCTAGGGAAAAACAGGCCTGAGCAAGAGGATCATCCTGATCTCAAGTCCAAGATTCAAGATCTAGTTCTAGATTTAACATGTTGGTTCAACTGAGTTCCAAGTAATCTTGTAGAAATTTTGTAGAAATTTCTAATAGGGAGACTTTGGCTCAGATTCTGAGAGTAGCATCAGTTCTTCTGTAAGGAGCTAAATGCATTGTGGTGTTATTCATGTGACACTAGGGACTTGGACAATACAGTGTTTGTTGCTCCAGGTTTAGTTTAATTTGTGTGATTTTGGTTGATGCTCATCCAAAGTGAGAAGGAACTGGTTACATTAAGGAAAATATACATTCCCCGAGCTTCCCTGCTGAACTAGAATTGAGAGCATCAGAGAAACTATCTAGGTAGTCAGAAAGCAAAACGGAGTCCTAGTCACAAAAGCACACATCAGTCCCTCTCTGCCTGCCAAAGGTGAGGAGGTGTGTGCATCTGAGGAGGAACTGGGTGAATTAAATGACAAAGATGTTTCTAGTGACATCTGTTGATTTCCATGGGTAGTAACTTTGTTTTTTCCCTGGCTTGGATTGAGATCTCTTTCTATCAGTCTATGCAGGAGGTTGCAAGGCTGCCTGCTTTTCCCAGTTTGTTCATTTGTTTGTTTTCCATTTGATTGGTCTTTGCCTTTTATAGTAGAGGTTCATGCTTACAGATACCACTATTCAAAGAGATTTCTTTAGACTTGTAACATCCCCTGCATCAGCTTTCTGAGAACAGAAAATCCACCAGCAATAGTATGCATGGAAGCTAGTTTTAAGCAAATAGTAAAGGCTATTCATATGAAATGAATGTCAAATTTGCAATTATGAGTGGAAATAATGTTCCTGACAGTTACATCCATCCAAGCAGGGAACAGCAATGTACTGTTTAATTTACATGTATGACCTAAAGAGCTGACATTGAAAAGAACTATAGTTATTGTTCTAAAAATACTGAATATTGCTTATGAGCAACCTATGGCCTGAAATGCAGTCTGCATTAAGTGATGGGATTTGTTCATGGCTGGGAATAGTAAACTAACACAAAGTGAAAATAGTTTGATAAATTGCTTTCCTGTGAGACAAATATCCAGCTCTAGTGACTAGAAACCAGAGAAGTTGCAGTTACATCTCAGATCTTATGGGCACCATGCAACAGATTAGCTGAATCTTGCCCAGTATTTGTAGGGTTGTTAGGGAGCAAATAAATTACTTTCATGTATTTTTAATGGTGCCTTGGGATCATCATCTCCCAGTTATACTGAGCTTCAGCAAGGGGAGCAACACTACAAACCTTAAGCAAGACATTGGGAGCCACCAGAACATTAAATTGCTACTGATCAGTTCAGACCCAAGCAATGACAGACAGCTTTAGAATTAAAGAGGCATTGTCTAGCATGAGCTAGCATTTCTACCACATCTGGGAGAGGAGAAGCTGGGGCAGAGAAAACCGAGGTAGGAAGAGAAGAGGAGGTTTGGCATAGACATTATGTTAGCATATGGAGCTTGCCTTAGGAGTACCTCATGGTGCAATACAGCACCAGGGTATGATGGCACATCAACACAATGATCCAGAGCCATGTTGTAACATGGCTAGGTGCAATGTTGTGATGGAATGTAGCCAAAGTGTCAAGAATAAATTCCCTTGTCTCTCAGGGTAGGGGAAAATGAAGCTATCTGGCAGCTCAGCCACCGTTTTGGGCTCAGAGAGACAAAAAGCAAAACCAAAACCAAACCACCAAATCTAATGTGGCCTACACCATGATACACTCTGTTTTGTGTGCTACAAAAGAATTGTCTGCCACAAACAGGGCACATGCTGAGTCCCATAAGCTCTTCCCCAGGAAAGGAGACAGCCTGTGACAGCCAGCTCCTGAACAGGTTTGGTTTAGAATATTTATCTGCAAACAATAGAAGATGTGGAGGCATCTGGCATATTTCTGTCTTGATAGAAAGTAGCTCAGATACCCCCTAGAGAGGTCACACCAATGTTATGGTGGTGTTAATGGGTTTCTGAGGAAATTACGACCAAGTCCTCCACTTGGGCAGAAAAAGATATTTTATAAGACAATGACTAGAATGGAGGGTAATTAATAGAGGAGAATTAGGTGGGACCCAGAGAATCCTTTCACCCATAAAACTAGATTCATTAAACTGCATGATCAGTAGGTATTGTTATAGAGTTTAATGATAAAAGGGACCTTCATACTTTGAAATATGAGTAACCATTCTCTGGCTACAAGAATGAAATTCAGCTTCCTTCTCCTGTAAAAAGAGTTAGGGAGCAGTCCATAAGACTGTCCAGCCTAACTGGTACAAAGATGATCCTACCTAATCATGGCAGATACTTGTCCCTTGCTGCAATTAAATGAGAGACTGCATGAAAGCTGGAGCTTCCAAATAACCTAGGGAAAAAAATAAGAAAAGCCAGATGCCAGCTGTCCAAAGGCAAAGCCTAGCAAAAAAGAGCAGGTAGAACAGAATCTACTTGCTTCTTCCCTTCAAATGCAGGAGACTTCTGGGATCAGTTGCCTCAAGTCATAAGAGAGACTGCACTAGGAGCTTACTAAGAAATGTGCTTTTTTTAAGTTATTCAAATTTAGACTTAACCAGCTGATGTGGCAGAAAGCAGAGGACGTCAGCAAGTCTTATTAATATGCTGATGCTACGGCTTTAGAAGTATACAGAATGCCCATTTGGATTGGGGCTAAGAGCACAGCATGGAGTTGCCATGGAAATGTGAGGAGACCATTAATTAGCTATCACATATGAAATCATCAGGAAAATCTGGACTTCAACATCTTTGGCCTCTTCAGAGGTAAAGAGCACAGCCCCAGTGACCCCTCAGTCAGACTCAGTGACGTTTCCACAACTCCAATAACAACCACCATCCTGGAGCAGAAAGGTCTTGGAGGCATGAAAAGTGGATGGAGAAATAAGGGAGAGAGGGCAACAAGGGCAGAGAAGTAAACAATGGATGGAGATTATTTCCCCACATATCACTCTTCCCAGGAAGTCTGTTTGGTATTGCATAAAAGAATACAAGAGATCTGCTGCTTTTTGAGCTGATGGGACTTTTGCCAGTGACCTCAAAGAAATCAAGATCAGCCATGAGGCTCTGGCAGACTCAGTTATTGAAGTTAGCATGTTTCTGGGTGAGCTGCACCTGGGATAAGTGAATGCCAATGCTCCCTGGTGCTATCCCATTCCTCAGAGCCATCTCTGGCCATGCTAAGCCAGGAATCCCTTTTCCCAAAGGGAAAAATGGGCAAGTAAGGGAAGCTTATTGGCCATTTGCCCAGCCTCCCTCCAGAGCCAGAATCCACCTCCAGCCCAGGCTGTGTGCGTATGTTCCTGTGACAGCTGTGATGGACTTCATTTGCCACGTACAGGATGTTCTTTTTAGCCCACTTGCTAAAACACCACTCAGGAGGACATTTGGCAGATGGCATCTCCTGCACCAGAGTGTAGCAAGATCCCCAGCCTGGCTGCTCAGTTCCCAGTGCTGGGAGAGAAATGCTGAGTGGCAATCCAGACTGTGTACTCCTGTCTCCAGCTAAAGTGTTGTCCTTGATGAATTTACTCTGGTGCTTGTTGAAAGGAAAAAATGGCACAAGGTTTAGGTGTTGCAGTTTCTTGTGTGAAGCTGAGAGAGGGAGGGTTATCAGTGGTGTGTGTTAGGGAAGAGGCAGAAGCCAGACAGATGAGACAAGGCATAAGAAGGTCATGAGGGAGACATTTCCATGTTCCTTCTACCCTGGAAAACTTGAAATGATATGTTAGAACTGTTGGACCCTGTCAGATTATAGACCTTCTTATGCAAGATCCTTTTCTAATCCACCTATCAGTTAACACCCCTTCATATTTCCTTTGCAACTTCTTCCCATGATCTTTTTTTTCCATAATCCAAACCTGCCTTCTTTTCATGTCATCAGGATTATGGTAAATTAAATCAATATGGAAAACAGTGAGGGCTAAAAGCTATATAAAAAATTTGTTGGAAATTTCAGTCCTTCCTCCTGAATTTTCCACTGACAAAAGGTGGATGCTTTGTTACAAATGCATTGTTTAGCCAAAAATTACTTTCCTTTTGTGTAACAAGAAAAGACCCCTTGGAGATGCAAAAAAAACCCAACCCTTCTTATATACAGGACTGTCTGTATGAATCCTGACCACAAGAAATAGGTGAGCAGTGGTACTCCTCTGCCTAACAACTCTATGGCTTCTGAAACACCATGACACTGTGGTGAGAATGAGTCTCACAATAGGAATATCTTTCCAGTCTGAGCTGGATTAAGTTTAGCAGGACACATGAGGTGGGATGCCAATAGATAAATGTCTTAATGGTGTTCAGTGATATTAAAGATATCTACAGGAATAGCCTCAGGTACGTCATTTTGTGTCCCCAGATTTAGTGTTTATCTGTACAGCAGTGCAATCACTGTGTGGTTCCTGTTGGCCACAAGTACTTGCTTTTCAGACAAGACAAAAATTTGACCTTGTGTAGAGACCTAGAAGAAACAGGCCATGGGTCTCTCCTCAGGAGAACTACAAAAGGTATTGCTAGAAAAAATAATCATGGCAATAGAACCTGTGGAGGAGTGAGATCTGGTTAAGTGACCCTGAACAAATACAGGCAGGCACAAAGGAAATTGGATTATTGACCTCACCTCTCAAGGAGGACTCCAAACCCATTCCGTGTCTCATCATCTCCTCTCTTCAGTTTTGGCTCAGGAATGAACAAAATCAGCCCATTAGATATTATATATAACACACATCACATAAGTGCAGCTTAAAAAAAATATTTTGATGCCACTGAAAAAGTCAACAGGGAAAGCAAAATGGGAAAAACATACAGGCTCATTCTGTTTATTAGGGATTCTTTTGTCAGTGATAAATTGCTGTGAGAGGCCTTAGTTTTTAACAACACAACAATTTACAGTAGAAAATGTCCAAGTGAATTATTTTAACTGAAATTTTAAAGGAGGTCTGAAGAAGAGAGATTTAAAGTCAAGATTTTCTGATTGAAACATGTGGGATAGATACCACTTCTTGAGAATCTGAGCTACCCCTGTTTTCTAATACTGTCATTCATTATGTCTAAATAGGAAAATGAAGTTCATCTGGGACAATTTTGCACAGAATAGTGGAAAGAGCACCAGGATTATTGTGTAGCTAAATTAAAATGAGGAAGCCAAGAGACTTAATATGACATCATGAAGACAGAGACACAGCTTATAGTGAAGCTTTTATATATTTATATTAGATACTTTTTAACTTATTAATAGATATCTAGATATTTATCTATTAATCTGTATTTTGAGATCTCAATTACTGTCCTTCTGTTTGGCCCAGGACATACACAGAAGTAGTACAGACTTGTCACTTAAATAGACATGATTAGTTTAGGGCTGGCCTGACTTTTGTAGCTGAGAAAGGACAGACCAAGATGGGACTGGCCTGCTGCACCAAAACCTGCACAGAATTGGGAGCAGAGTCTGTCTGTATGTGTTCCACTCTCACATTCATTGACAGTGACCTTGGGAAAGATGTGTAATGATCTGATGCTCCAATGTGGACTCTGTTTCATTGTGACATCCCAAATGCTTAGGTTAAATCTGAAGGAGCTGCCTTTGCCTGATTTTGGTGAAACAAGAAGCCCTTAATATAAATTGTCTACCACTGAAGAAAGCCTTATTTCAGTCTGTTTTCTGGGGCAGGCTTCTTGACAGTGTGCAGCATCTCCCTCTGAGTCGGGCTGTGGTGTAATTTAGGACTGAATCTTGTTCTCCAATGTGATGACAGGATCATATTATACAAATGTCATGCATCTAACTACTGAGATCTGGTTTTCAAACTTCTCTAAGGCATTTAGACTCAGGTTTCTGTTAAGATTCATTCCAGGATAAGAAAGAAAAACCTGGATATTGACTGGGTTAGATTTCTACACTAATCTGATCTTTCTGTGTTTCTGCAAGCTACTCAGTGAAGAGATTTCACTCTTGACTTGCTCCAGGATACTTGGGAACTATCTCTATACTTTCATTCTCTCTTGATATGAAAATCTAACCATATTCATTGCTCAAAATGAACTCTGGTTGAAGACTTATGCAAAAAGGCTCATCCTAAGCAAGCAGCTTGTTTAGGAAATGTAGATAAGAAACCCTCATGGGTTGCTTTGAAAGTCAATAGACTTGGGTTTAGAAGGATTAGTGAAGGGCTCAGTCCTGTGAGGTGCTGAGCGTGACAGCTGCAATACTGAGTGTCTGCATGTGTGCAGGCAGATGCATGAAAGTGAAAGGGGCTGTTCAAAATCATATAACTTGAGATCATGCCCATATATTTTTCTGGCTCAAATTCAGATTTCTCAATAACTGGTAATGTGTGTTGAGCTCTGGGGGAATCCCAGATCTCAGGGATGTAGAGGCCCAAGAGTCTCAAGATCAAAAACCTACTTGTTAGTTTGAATTACTTTTATAATCTCAGTGGCTAGGTTGAGTTTAGTAAGCCTAGGCAGCTGTGATGGAGCATACAGAGCCTTTTAAACCAAGATGAACACACACATTGCACCCCAGAGCAGCCAATGAAGTGAACGTGTCCAAATAAACACCACTTGCAACACTTCTTAATGAGAATGAATATCTCTGATGCAGCACTGGGGGACCTCAGTCATGCACCAAGACCCCAGAGTAGATGGTATTTTTCTGAGACATAAAAAAAAGGTCTGATTTCAAGAAGCTTCTCTGAAGAACACTAATTAAGAGCAAGATGTATGTGGTACCAGCTGAAGTTCCCAGTAGGCTTTCAAGGGTCAGTTCCATAAAGATGGACCAGTCCTTCATCTAGTTTATAGAGTACTTTTTTTGCTGCCCCCTATTCCCAGGAGATGCTGAACAGGAGCCATTGGTTTTGCTACTTTGCATATATTCCCACTTGCAGCGGTTTTTTTACCTTTCTGATTTGCTTTATAAGGCGAGCAGCATTGTCTCCAGGTCAACATTACGTGTACATTTATTATGGGATCCAGTTAATGAGAATAAAGACCAGCAAATTTAGAACAACAATAGACTAAAACCCAGCTAGATGACATGGGCATGAGAAACTTGTGTTCCAAAAAGTATTTGTTTAAAACAATAAAGTAGGCAGAAGTAGATGTTGAAAGAGTCACCTGTGGTCACATAGTTAATCAGTGGCAGAAGCAAAGGAAGAAGCACTGCTTTGGTCATACAGAAGTCATGCCAGTGGACTTCAAAGTCTCAACCTACAGAAACAAGAGTCAACTGGTAAATTTAGGGTTTGCTGCCAGAATGAAGAGAGCTAAGGAGACAAAAGGCATGTCTACCTTGTAACTGTTTTATTCAGTGGTTGTAGAATAGCTCTAATTTCTCTGAAATATCAGTTACTGGACAAACACAAGGTATTAAACTCCAGGGTATCCAGTTGTTCTAACAGATCTGGCATATCCTCCCTTTCTGCACTCTCCTGTAAAACAATAATGCTATTTCTCCCATCATTATGCATCACACATCAATCTGACTGTTCATTAACGGCTCTGACCTGAATCTGTCACTTTACAACACACTCCTGCAGGATTCCAGGTTCACTGACATATAACTGCTGTATTATACATGGAAGCCTGTAATAAGCTGATTATAAAAACCTTGCTTTTTTTTTTTTTGAAGACTTAATATATACTTTTCTGACATCAAATAGGTACAAAATAAACCTGAAGCTGCACCCAAAATACATTATGCAAAGAAATCTGACACTATTAAAAGCCTAAACCACACAGGGCTTCCTGTACCAAGCTCTCTCTCTGTTACCTTGGCTGCATAGGAGGGAGTAAATCCTGTTGTGGCAACTGTGATTTCTTTAAAAATCTGGAGTCAAAACCATCCTTTCTATGATTCAGCTGGTGTAGAACACCTTTCCTCCTTAGAAATGCAGCCTTCTGGAACAATAGTTTAATCTGAAGAGGAAAGTTCTAAAGTTAAATCAAAAGTGCAATTCTCAAAGTTTAGGATGAAAGACAATATTCCATCATATTTCAGCTCAGGAATCTCAGGACAGTCTTCTTGAAGGGAAACTCTGGTAAATGATTGAAAGAAGCAAGGGCTTGTCTGCTGGATTTTGATTACTTCATGCCAGATGAGACATAACTGGCCAAATGCTAAAATGGAAATGAAGTGTTTCAATAATTTCCCATTAAAAATGTCAACAAAAAAGATATTTTGCTGAATTTGCATTTCTGTGAGAGAAACTGTTCAGCTGGGGGAAAAAAGAATCAGTGAGTGCTATCTGCAGAGCTGGTTATGAGCAGAGAAGTTCATCACATCTGGCCTAATGGGGTGTGAAAAGTTGGCCTTGCTGAGTACATGTAGACATTTCTTACTGCTCCTGAGAGACCTTGGAGGAAGGAGTGATCCCTGAAAACTCTTTCTCCTGTCTACACAGCTGTGTCACTGAGGGAGAAGGTGGAGATATGAGGAGGAGGAGGTGAGCCTAGGAAGAAGAAAGGCAAGAAGGGAAGGAGATCTTAAAGAGCTGGTTGCATTTTTCTCATCATCCTGCTCTGTTTCTGCTTTCTGTCTGTTCTGTTTCTAGTTGGTAGCACTTAAACTGTTCTTGTTTTCTTCCCTAAGCCAAATAGTCAAGTCTGTTTTGCCCAGAACCATAACTGGCAGTGAGCCCTCCCTGCCCTTGTCTGCATCCACAAGACCCTTGGTGATCTTCTCTCCTCCCATCTCGCTGAGGCTTTCACCATCCTACAGAAGTGGTGGGGTGATGTGTTGGGGATGAGTGAGTGAGTGACTGCCTGGGGCTTCAGTGCTAGATGGGCCTGAACCATAACACAAGTTGGAGATAACTTAAAAGGGAGAGAAGGTATTTTGAGTCTTACATGTAAGCTATTGACAGTGGCAGGGTTTTACAGTGTGTGCTATACAATCAGTGAACAAAAGCCCCAGATATTTCTGTTACTCAAAGCCTATCTTTTGAATTGGTTATTGGGTTTTTCCTCTTGTTGCAATCATAGGCCAGCACAAGATGAATTACAGTGTTCTTTACTAAGTGGCACGGCTTGCTCCACCTTAATTAGTACAGACCAGTGGAGTTAAGGTGAATGAGGTGAACATTAGATGCAATTTTATCATTGATGTTGAAAAGGCAACCAGACCTCAACTTTTCTCTCTGTAAGTACCTGCCTTCCTTTTGTGAGATGATCAATAACACTTCCACTGGAGGAGGTGGGCAAAACACCTTTCAGAACTGATAATTGTGCAGGATCCAAATCTTTTCTAATAAAATCCTTCAAAACCTTTACAGAAATTCTACTGAAGGCCAACTGTCCTAGGAGACCTATAATTATTGAGAGCAAAAGAGAGAAGAGATGAGAGTTATCAACCTGTTTCACATAAATAGGACCATTTCAAACAAGGGACCTGAAAGACAGGGATATGGACAATGAAATAAGAGTGAGGGGGAAAGAAAGAATAAGAATCAATATCTCTAAGAAAAAAAAGACCACTTAATTTTATACAAACCATAAAGTGTACATACATTCTGTGATTTCCCAGAGGTCTCCTGGCTGATTCTTTTTTCTTGTAGAACCCACATCTTTACACACTGCATCTGTAACTCCTGGGCAATACAAATGTACATTCAGAGTGCAGGATGTACCCAAGAGATTTTATTCCCTTGATGCTGCTCTTCTTCTTCTTTTTCACATTTCAAAGTCAAATATTTATCATATGGCACCTTCTATATTTTGCTTTGATCCTTGAAAGAAACAAGAAATGGCTTCTCATTGCCCTCACTCTGCAAAACAGTGAAGGCAGAGGCACCATCGTTTTCAAGGGAGTGGTAAGGAGGATGCTGTAAAATGATCAGTTTAAGAGATCAAATAGGAAGATGACTCCAAAGCAACTGTTTTCCCCAAACTATGGCAACATGTCAGCATAATGACATTTAAAACCTTGCAGTCCAGGAGGGGAAAATACTAATTCAGGTTAAGATAATCAGGTTAAGAAAACCTTTGCAAACATCTATTAAATTCACAGGCTACACATTATGGCACAGCGTGATTTATGCTGAATCATCTTGAAAATTTGGCCTTTCGTAACAAGAACAGAGATTGGAAAAAAAGTGTTTTCTACATAAAAGGATCAGTGCATCCCATACTTTTACCTGTAGCATTAGTGGAGAATGTCTGTGGGAGGCCTATTCTAAGTTTATCCTGACCCAAAGGTGTTTTCCTTCAAGTAATTTTGACTGCACCATTGTCCAGCCTATGAAAAACAAACGTGTTGATCCTGTCTACTTGCTAATAAAGGGAACCCTCTCCCTCCCACCACAGAGAAACACACACACACTCCTCAGACAGCTCAGTATCTGCTGCCTGTAGCATGGAGATTTGTTGCTTAGGACTCTGATGGATGAGGGCAACAGTCCCCTGACAGCACCCTTGTCCCCTGCCCCACATGTGGCATCCCTCGATGTTTCAGCTGAAAGTGTATCCCCCTATCTCCAAGGCTCTTCAGCCCTTTGGGGAGTCAGACTCTGGTGTCTTTTCACATATACTTGCCTGTGGAGGCTTGGCTCTTCACCTCTTCTACTTGGTGCAGAGATGAGAGCAGAGCAGTCAAAAGAAAAGGAAGGAAAACAAACCAAAAAGGGGGAAAATACTCACTTAGCAACAACTGAAAACCTCGTGAAATGTCCATAAAAGAGCCAGACTCTCTGAGGTAACCTGAGTGATAACAGTAAGGACAGGAGCTGGGAGAAAAAGCAAAAAGAAAATCAAACCCAAAAACCTTACTACAATGAAAAACTGACTTGAAAAAAGCAAGAGAGCATGGGTCTGAGCCAGACTGCAGCTCAGCTCCCATTACTGCTGCTGTGTTGAGCAGTGCTTATCACTCTGTGTAGTTCAGGGAGCTTTCAGGTGATTGCTCTAAAAATATCTTCTCTACAATGGTTAAAAATAATTTCCTCCTCTATTTATTGACCTCTCTCTTTACCTTTATGACCTCCCATTCCCAAACATCTCCCAAGTATTTAAGAATAACAATCTGCCTTTCTTCCTTCTCAGCCTAATTTGATTAGTTTATACAGCTCTGTTTAATTGGGTGCATGAGGAAAATGAAGACCTAAAACAGAAGCCTTGCATTTGCTGCTTAATGTGACACTCAGACTGATCTCTCACAGGAATTAACAACACTTCTCACACTCTGCCCCTGGATATTCTATGGGTGATTCAAATAGGAACTGCTTTGTTTTGAGCTACTGTCCTGGTGGTCCATGTTCTGTATAAGATGTGTGCTCAGGGAGAAACAATTCAGACTGAGGGCAAAACACTAGACAGAACAGCAAATTGTAATAGCTTGCTTTGTACGTGGATTAACAGCTGCATTTATTCTGGTTACAGCTTTTCCTCACCGTGCCTTCTCTTGCTATAGGCACGAGCCAGTACTACAAGGTGCTTGGGCAATGTGGCTGGCCCAGTGTTTTCTTGGACATTAATTAATTATTGCCTCTCATGATTTGAAGTGTGCATTTATTTCTTCATATTTGATCTTCTATTGGCAATGAGAAACAATTTTGAACTCATCAAAGAGGATGAACTCCATAACACAACTTCAGATTAAACTGTCTCTTTAAGGCATCATATACCTTCTTTAAACACTAATTTATGTAAGGGAGAAGCTTGTGCTTGTGGGAGTCTGCAGGTGGAGTCATGGAAGGAAGGGCTATGCAGGATGTCTGTCCTGGTTTGATTGGGAAGGACAATTTAGAATCCCATTGTTCATCCTTTGCTAGAGATGGGGTATTATTCAGGAAGCAATAGCATTGAACACAGGGGGGAAAAAAAGTCCAGCAGAATGGATACAGATGCACTTCATTTAATTTAGTACTTTCATGCTCCTCACTTTGTGATTGGGGACGCAGTGAACAGCAGCCACTTTGTGCTGCAAGCACAGCTTTTTATAAGGACTTTGCAGTGCCTTCTGCCCTATTAACACTTGCTGTATTCTACTCCCAGGCTTAATTATTCATCTTATACCCAAAAGCGCAGCAATGATTAAACTGAAGAGCAGTTAGGTGTTTTCAAATGTAAGTGATGCTGCAGCTCTGGAGAGATGCGTATTTCAAGGGTATGAGTTTGTCCCTCTCCCCCTGTCCAGGTCTCCTCTCCACTGAGCATTGCCTCTGTGTTCCTCCACTCCCCAATCTTTAAAGCACCAATCCTAGTTTCTCCTCTCTCCCCCCTCTCACGATTACATCTTCTAGCTCTCTCGTGTCATTACCTTTCCCCTCTGTTGATTTGCTTCTGCAACTGAATTTTCTCTATTGCTCTCTCCACAGGCTTGGATGAAAGCCTATTAAAGACAACTGAAATTTTATTATTGCCTCTTGGAAGATATTGTTGAAAGAAGGAAGCGTAAAGGATAACAAATCTTAACTGCAGCTCTCTTTCTGTGGGTTGGGGATGGGTTGAGTGACTTCTCTTTATGTTTCCAACAGTCTTTAGTTTCCCCGACTCTGTGAAACTTGATCAAACCGTTTCAGCACCGTTTTTGAAGGACAAAAACATGCAGATCCCAGGAGAAAGCACAAAGTGGTCCTTTTGCTGAGAAATAAGCATTCTCACTTCACTCTGAATTTTGAAAAACAACTTGAGACAAGTGAAGGTAATGGTGAAGATGGCTAATTTCTGCCACCAAAAAGTTAGACTTGCAGTTGAAACTAGTCATTTGAGACTGTTACCTTTGGAAGATGACTCATCCCACCCACTTTAGACACCATACATTGGAAGAAGTGACTCATTCTCTGGAGATGCCTCCCTTTCTCTTCACAGCCTGTAGAGGTCTAGATCACTTAGTGAAACTTTTACATGGATAAAACTATGTATAATTAATTGTCATTTTGCTGAAGAAGGTACAGGTCATGCTTCTTAGTAAAGCACTGTGACAGACCCAAAAACCACTGTTGTTCTGTGATCCTGCATGTGGAGCTGCAGAAAGTGCAGGACGAAACTCCTGTCTTGTCCTAAACAGGTCTGCAGTAGCTACTGGCCGTTGGTGAGTCAGCTCAGGTTCAAGTCTTAGCTGAATTCTCCTGGGAGACAGGAAGAATTCTTTTTTTTGTGTTTCCTGCTACTAAATAGTGGGTGAACACTCAGAATCCAACCTGATTTCAAAACCCTCTTCCCTCTTCTTTGCCATCCTATTTGGACGTTGCATGTGGTGGGCTCTGTTGCCTTCTTTCCACTGAGCTTCACATCCTTAGTCACTTGATTCTATTTTGATATCTTTTTATAAAGATATCTTTTGATATCTTTAACAAGCTTGGCTTATTGTCCCTGACATTCCTAGGACATCTCAAGATCCTGGGGCAGGTGGGAAAAGAGTACAAGCCCTGGCTTCATTTTCCAAATGTATCTCCAGCTAGGCTAGCTATGGCCACGCTCGCTGTCTCAGAGTGGAAGAACCAGTCCAGCACTTCACATGATTATTGGAGTGCAGCCAGTTCTCTGATGAGAGAGCATAAGAGGAGTGCTCAAATTTTTCATTTCCAGAAAACCACATGATGGCAAAGAAGTTAGGACTTGTTCTCTCTCACTCATAGTTTGTCCCTTGCATTTTTGTTGAGGGTTGCGTCAGTACATTCATTTATAAAACTGACCTGAAGACAAATGTGCACAAGCTTTTCTTGCCTTCCCACTGCTGTCTCGAAGGCAAGACTCCAGTTTTTAACCATATGACACAGCAAGATAAGCCTCACAATAAAAAGCAAACAATGCAAGGCCAGCCCTGGGCCTCCAAGCCGTGCTCTCCGTTTGTTCAGCATTTTCCCAGGTGGTTGTTGGAGATACCTGTGAATAAGGCTGAATGCAGAGACTCAACTTTGCTGAGGCAAAGAGCACAGCATTCTGGGTTATTAAGCCATTTGTCTTACAGCCCTAGGGAAAAGGAGTTTGCTACAGAAAGTCACAAGTGGACTGAGTTTACTTGTCTCAAGTCTGCCTCTCTCCATTTCACTGCATCCCCAGCTTGGCACCATTGTAGAATGAGCACCAGCTTCTGGTGAGGAGGGAGCAGAGACTGAGAAATGCAAAAAAAGGATGTGTCAGAGCAGTTATTTTTGAAAACTGTCTCTGGCTCTTGTCTGCATTATCTCCAGATCTCCCCTCGACACTATTTTTTCGTCATCCATGGTAAGTTGAGGGTTTTTTTTCAACATAGCAGTATAAGAACATTGCAAATTCATCAAGAATGTCCCTAAAAATTAACAAAACAAAAACAAAGCCAGAGTTAATATTGTCAAAAACTTCCCTCTTAGAGTAAACTATATTCTCTGTGGCACCATAATACAATGTGCTGCAAAATTCTTTCACTCAGGAGGGAATAAAGGATATTTGAGCATAAATGCATTATCCACAATCCACACCAGCACAGCCTATTCCCCTGTGGATAATGCTATTAGTGCTACATTTCAAATTAAAAAGCATATGCTCTTCTTCTTTCAAAAACAAGGGAGTGCTGCCCACTTCCTTCACTTGACTAAAAACAAAAGCTTTTAAAGTGATAAAACAGCATTCATTTGATAAAAACAACCATCTGCATCTAATTTAGCTAAGTGTTTGCATTTAAAACAAATTGCTGGTTGGGGAAAAATTAAATACAAGCGTGATGGTTGACTTGGTTTGACCACAAATGTGTATCTACTATCCCCATCAGTACTAACCCTAATTTTGACACTAAATCCTGACCTTGAGTTGCAAGTCCTGATCAAGGGCTCTTTAAATCATTTTACTTACAACCCCTCAGATAAACACATTCCCAAACTCACCCTTTCCCTCCTCAGCCTATTAGTCTGTATTAGTTAAAGTGGGTTGCTTATTAAGTTTTTTCATATCTTCAGAATAATTTGGAAAGACACCAAGGTCTTAATGCACCAGATTTTCATAACACAATGAGATATTAACAAACATCAAACTCCATTAATGATCTGTGCAGCAGGCATCCTTAAAGCATGTAATTAAGATAACATGAGATAACATCAGCCACAAAAAGAAAGCGGAGGAGGGAACACAAATGCAGTTTTCTGAGGAAGCCGCACTGAGATCGTCCCTTTGAGGTCAGGACGTTGCAGCAACATGGGAACACTGCAAATGTTATTCTGATAGTGCACTGAGCTGAGGTGAACAGTATGGTGCAGAGATCATCCTCAGAACAACAGCAACTAGCACAGTCAGAATGGAAGATGAATAGTCAAATATACAAGTGTCCTTTCAGAAGTGGTTACACAGATGGAAAAATCCTCAAGTGTCATAACCTTTTCTTGGCCTTTAAATCAATGTGGAAGGTAATAAAGGCAACCCATACCCACCTGTTAGAGAGTGCTTCTCAGCAGTAGATCTTACAGGCTTTGCAGAAAAAGGGTCACTATTTGAATCCCACACAACTTATCTATCTCCATTGCTTTAGCTCCTGTGCCATTCTGCTGGGCACCCCTAAATGTGGATGTGCCCGTGGGGGGGTGTGTGATGGAGGGCAGGATGGGTGCTAACAAACCACAAAACAGTGAAACCAAAACCCTTGCTGTTATCACTTGGCACTCTCAAGAATCACCCAGAGTCCCATATCTGCTGGGCTATTTCTGCTCAGTTTAGGAGGAACAACGTGGGAAAAGCACTTTCCCCCCCCCCCCCACAATGTTCCCATAGGCTTTGAGAAGCATTTGTGGCTGTGCACACCTCCTAATCTCTTCTCACTGGTAAACGGATGGATATTTTTGTGCTGGAAAGTGTGGTTGTGGATGTGTCTGCTGTTCGTTTCCCTAGCATAGCTGAACACATCCATACACAACTGAACATGTATATTTAGCTGTAAAAAAACCCCCCACTATAAATTCTGGCATATCATGATAACAAGTTTATTTCCCACCAGAAGGTTCCACCCATTCAGGCAAAACTTTCTGCATTCCCAGACAGTAATAGAGAAGCCTAAATACATATTTTAAATAACATCAGAGAGGAGAGATTACGAAGCATATTTCAGATGCATAAGTCCAGGCTAATAAAATCCCCCCTTCCCTACCCACAACTCCCAGTGTCAGGCAGAAAACTAAACCAATTTGTCACTGCTGCTGCCTTGGATAAAAGTGGGGGCTATTCCCATTCCTTTGCCAGAGGTCACTGGATGCAATGTCTCAAGGATTGTCTGAAGGAAAACAAATGGGTGCAAACATAATGAATTGCAAGGGAGAAGTTCTGTCGTGACTAGTAGGAAGGTGGGAGGGGGGCGAGGATGTGATAACTTTTGTGGGGAGCAGGAGGAAAAAAAAAGATGTGCAGGGATTTATCCAACAGAAGACTACTTTAATCACTTTGCAAGGGGTTGGCTGGTTTCAAGGACAAATGGATAATACACGTTTCGCCAGGGCCGATAGTGAGATAGCGAGTATCTGTGAATGCACTGATACAGCAATTAAGTGAACTAGTGTCCTTGGGCAGCTGCTGAGGTTTCTTAAAAGTGGAGTTTTAGACAGCACTTCAAGTCTTTTCTCACCAGCAGTGGGGATGCACAGAAAACATGCTATTGTGCATGCTGGCAAGAGCAGGATATCTCTCTGACAGCATTCCCTCGTATATAGCTATAGTTTGTGGTCACAAAATCCCCCTGACCTGACATGTTCTCTATTCTAAGCTGTCCCTTCACAAGGGTAGATGGTGGAACATCCTGATTCTGTTCCCATGTCAAATGTAGAGGTTCTCCTTGGCAATATGAGACAATAAGAGAAACTATGAACTTTGTACCTTTGAGCTCTTGCCTGTAGGATCAATTAATCCAAAAATCCCCATGCAACAAGGCTTGCTTTCCTTTGCAGTTTGGATAAATTTACTTTACGACGTTGTAAATCTAGTAGTAGTAGTATCCTCAAATGCATAGGGACAAGTCCAGCACTGACAGTTCACGCTAAAGGTGCACACACAGCAGATCTCTGAAGACCTCTAAAGAAACAACAGATGCCATTTTGACTGGTCACAGAAACTGGGAAAATAGCCCTACAAAGCTGGAAGTTTTACAAAGTTTAACAGCTAGGTTTACAAACTCTGTGTCTGTCTCCTATCAGGAATGGACTGAGTACACACTGAGAGATCTGTTATCTGATGAGCAATGTGTCAAGAGGGTTTCATGGCAGAGTAAAACAAACTCTCCCTTCCCACCTTCCTCCCCAACTCAGACATGTCCAGACTAGTACATCCACACTAAGTCACTCTCCATGCTCGGGGTCACCCAGAAGGAAGTTATATTGTACCTGTGTGCTCTAATGATTAACTTCTAGACACAGGTTCATTAGGCTAATTTTGCTTTAGAAATTCTTTCTAATTTATTAGATCATTTTGCTTTGCTGTGAATTATCCTCCTACAACAGAGACCGTTAATTCTTCAGATTTATTTGCCAACTATATTTTTTTTCCCCCCTGGAATTATTTTTCTGTGTCATAACTTACTTGAATTGTGAGCTTCTGCAGGTTGTCTTTTTTTGTTCTGTGTTGCAGTCCACCCAGCACTTTGATTGGGGGCACACTCTCCCTCTGTGAGGCAGGTATATAGATAGATATATATATACTTAAAAAAAAAAAGAGGCAGTACATTGTTAGTACTCTGTATTCCATGTTCATGTTGCTCTGTGTTGTTCTGACACAACACAGAGTTCACATGCTGTGTACTGGTCCCCCTGATTTCACACACGTTTCACTATCAAAGCAGGTTGTTAGGACTAAAGTTTAGAAACAAAGTCCAGTTTCTTCTAATATTCCCCAGTTGTCATTCCCAAGCATAGGAAAAGGAGGTTCAGCCATTGAGCAAACAAAAGTTGTATTAATTAGGCTGCTATTTCTGGAAAGTGTTTTGAGTCATTTTCTCATTGTTATTTTCTTCCTTTTTGTGCCTCCTGACCCCACCTGACATTCTCACCACCATCCTTGCTCTTTCAAGGTATCTTTTATTGCCAGACAAAAGGAAAAATATATATTTGATTGTGGCCACTAGATAGGCCATTGCTAACATCTCTACAACAGAAGAAACTGCAGAATAAAGACATCATTGGTATTATCAGGAAGCCAGGTGTGGGCAGAGAGGACTGAGGTGTTATCACACCCGACAAGGATTAAAGGCTGCCAGCCTTGACTTGGGCTACATTAGGACAGATTCTCAGCTCATGTAGAGTAGCTTCCACAAAAAAAACCTGAACTCTGGCTATAACATCCTGTGACTTCATTGCAGTTGAAGAACGTGTGATGGAAAGAGATCTCAAACGTCGTTGCACCCAGTCCCCTGCTATCTCAGGCAACTGCACCACACAATCCCACTCATAATCTGATCAAGCTTCATCATAAAACTAGTCAGGCTGCTGCTTGCCACCCACTCCTCCTGCTGAAGGCTGTTCCAGAGCTTCCCTCCTCTGTTGGCTGCAAACCTCCTTCCAGCTTTCAAACTGAATTGATTAAATGGAATCCAGTTTGGCTTGCTTTAACCAGAGCACAATTTTCATCCTGCTGAGTGGGGAAGGATGGGCTAGTGGGGCTTCTTTGCATTTCTTTTGTCCCAAAAATCTGGGAAAACATTCCCCAGGTGTAGGAAGGAAGCCCAGTGCATGGATGAATGGTAGAGCTTGGCTTTTAATTCATACCTTCCCTTCTGTTTATGTGTGGCATGCAGGTAATGTCACTGCAGCAACTGAGCTTTCTGATATTTCATTTCAGTTTTTTCTTCAGAGATCACTTTCTCCTAAGCACAGCTATTTCCTCATGGTGAGACTTACCCAGAACAATTAATAGGAAGGAGAAAATATCTATACCAGTCGTTTGTCCAAAATCCCAGGGGATCAACAGGCAGTTCTCTCACAAGGGGTGCACAGGATCACTTGGCTAAGCTTGAGCAGAGTTAGATCCTGTGAGCTTCACAGTGAGTAGAAGGATGGGTTATTTCTGCCCCCTAGACCCTGAATGTGCTATAACAATTTAACATGGAGGGTAAATTGCACTTTATCCATTCAGGTTCATCTAACTATTATGCTTCAAATTGAGTACACCCTAATCTTGCCCAACCTGGGGCTAAGGGCAACACTAATGCCATCTTGGGCATGGCTGCATCAATACTCTACTGCTGTTCAGTCTTACTCTGCACCTAACACTAACGACAGGCAGAAGTCCTCTCAGTCTTAGACCAATCTCATAGCAGGTTACAGACTGGTGTATCTAGACATGTCCTGGGCTTAGATCCTCCTGAGAACACCGTGGTGTGTTTAGTCAAGAAGGCTTCAAAGCTTGGTATACACATTATTTTTCTCTTGCACAGAAAGAAAACATTTTTCACGAGCATTCTCACCTTGGTGGGTATGAAAAATATCAAAGGAGATACTCTTTATATATAAGAAAAATGTATAATCAGCTCAACAAGAAAGATTTCTCGAGGGATGTGATCAGATGAAGGGAGAATTCACTTCTGAACTTCCATTTGTCTGCAAAAAATATACCATTGTTTTGGCTCATTTTTTTCAGACTAAAATGACAGTGATTAAGAGATTCATTTAGTAAGCTTAAATTCCTTCCTTCCAGGCACACTCTCCCTGGAGGAGTTAAATTGGAAATCCAAAGAGGCTTCTGACAGTGGGGAGCTCAGAGAAAGTGTGGAGAGCATATTTCAGCAGTTTCTGACGGTGACAGGCAGCAATTTCAAGGTTGTAGTCTCTGCTCAGCCCTAGCTGGCTTTGAGCTCTCAAGGTCCAGGAATGGGTATATTCATGGACCCAATTCTGATAAAAGACAGTGAAATAGGTTGATGGTATTTCCTCAGAAGCTTCCAAAGAGAATTTTTCCTCAGGAAGAGAGTAATAATTTAGCTAAAAAATTATAAAGACTCTCCCTTCATTCCTACTGAATCATCAGCTATCTTTTTGTTCTGTTATATAAAACAGGTGTGGCAAGATAGAGTGTGAAAACTTTAACCATTGCTTTGGCAAGGATTGATCCTGTGAGGTACTGGGAATGCTGCCCCCAGTGCTTAAGTATCTGCTTAGCTCTGAATATATTTTTGAAGCACTTTGCCTTGCAAGTGAATCAGCAGTTTGCAGGGCTGAGCCATCTGAAGATGGATCACATGGTTGTGACCAGTAAGACCCAAAGCTGGACAGAGGATATTTGCCCTGGAGCAAGAGTGTTAATGACAGTGTAGAAAGCCCAAGATGACTCACATGCACACTCCTGGATTGCCCTGGAAAAAGAGGAAGAGGTACACTTCACGCTTGGAAGAAATGTACCTTTTTGGTGAGGATCATTCTGTTCCTTTCATAGGGTCCTCTTACCAGGCAAACATCAACAGGCACAGCCCAAAAGGTTGGCACTTGCACATGGGGTGAGAAAAGCCTCTAAAACACAGTCCTAAAGTGCTTATTCACAAACTGGACCCAGCAGCTCCAGGAGGCATCAATACAAACTCTTTCCTGCTATATTTTTCCGTCTTTGCCTTCCTCTGACTCATTTTTCAAGTATTTTCTCTTTCTTCTTTCTTTTCTTCTCCCATAAACTTTTGCTCTTCCACCTCCAACTCTCCCTACCACCCTTTTTATGTCAACACCATCTTATCCTCCCATTCTTAACTTTTACTGTTATGGAAAACTCACATTCTCCTGCTATTTTCTTTTTTTCTTTCTTTTTTCTTAGTCCTACCCCCTCCTCTTTGCCTCTCACAGCTTTTCTTTCTCTGGCTCCAAGGCTGTCCCAGTCCTGGGATCCAGGAGTTTGAGCCCTGGATATAGGGTACTGCTGATTGGTTATGTTCTTTCGGAGCATTGGCTCCATTTTCTTGACACCTAAATACCCTTCAGATATTTATAAGTGTTCATTAAGTCCCCTCTCAGCCTTCTCCAGGTTAAACAGCTTCAGGTCTTGCATATGTTCCTTGTAAGAGAGATGTTCCAATCCTCTCATCACCTTGATGACCCTGCTCTGGACTGTCTCTAGAAGTTCTCTATCACTCTTGAATTGGAGGACCCACAGCTGGATACAGGACTCCAGATGTGGCCTTACAAGGGCAGAGTAAAGGGGGAGGATACTTCCCTTGATCTGCCAGCCACATTCAATTCACCTCAGGATGGCACTGGCCTTGCAGGTAGCCTCAGCAAGTGTGTCCATCCTTAATCCAGGTAAGGAGGTAATATATTTGTATTTACTGTTATTTCACTCTGTGGTAGCATTTAGCTTATAAAATAATGTCAGAGCAGGAGGTGTACATAATAACTTGCAGTAAAAAGCAAAACTGCTAGAATATTTTAACTTACAGGCCTTATTTTTTAAAGTATTGTTCCACATTTACTTTTTTTCCCTCTTAAACTAAGAAATAGATCCTCCCTCTGCATTGTGAGAAGTACCTTTTGAAGACAGAAAGAAAGAACAGGAATAAAACAGTAAAACATAAAATAAACCCTGGAGCCCATGCCTCTACTCCCAAGTGAAAGGGGATTTCAAAGGGAAGCATTTGTAATTTAGATTTCAGAACAGCAGTGAAGAGGAGCCTCATCACTGACTCTTTCCCACTGCAGATGCCAAGGCTGTGTTCCTCTGTTACTGATGGTGACAGAAGATTTGGGAATAAGCTCGAGAACAACTACCCAAACCCCTTCAGTGATTTAGTCAAATGAATTCTGTAAGTCACTTAGATCAGGGCTTTATGAGCCTGAATTGCCTGGAGATGCCAAATCCTGCCACACTGAGGAAACTGCCTTAAGCTGCCACTGTTGTATGCTAAAAGGGACCTGTATCTGTGGCAGACATTTGGATGATGCTGTTGCATCTTGTACAGAACACTGAGGGAGAGCAGAATCTGAAGATAGACCTGAAGCAGACACGGGTCTCAGAGAATGGATTTTGCCAGGAAAAAAGTGGTTTGACCAACATCTCAGAGGCTCAGCCCAGGTGTGACACTTAGGTGTCTGTACCTATTGCATGTTGACATAGGACTAATATTTTTTTCTTCTTCAGCCATCTCCTGATGTAGATGACCCTTGCTGCATCACATCTTCATAAGAATGTGGTCTGATGGCAATCTTGTTGCTTTCCAAGGTTGACTGTCAAGTTCAGTGGAAACAGGAGGGGGGAATTTGAGCTTGCTTTAATTTTGCAACAGCTCAGGTATCATTTATCTTCTCAGGTACTGAGTCTCCAGCATCCACTTCCCATCTCTGTCACTGCCAAGGACCACTGGCCTTACTCTGCTCCAGCAAAAGCACTCAGTCAGTGTAGCAAGGTGAACTGAATGCACTGATTTTAATTTGGATGAGAAATGACTTGCAATAAGATCCCCATCACCACCAGCAGCCCCCTACAGCTCACAGATATTTGAGTGAGAGCAGTACTGAACAAGGGGAAAACATAATAACAAGGGCTTTGCTGGATGCTCTCCACTCCTTTGTCCCATGACTGTTTATTAAAGGTGAATTCCTGAGGGTGTTTGGAATCTACTGCTGACTAGCAGAGATAATAACACTGAAAGCTTTGGTGAGACCAGCCTGAGTGTCCAAATTCCTGAATCTATATGAGTTTTGGAACTCCTGAGGGGTTAATATAACCAGGTGAGAGAGTGGACAACTAACCTGTATCTATCAACTAGAAGAGATGATGTGGATCACAGGACATCCTCTCTCACACTCCTTAGGTTCCTTCCTTCCCCCGTGTGGACCTGCAGCCCCTCTTCCAAGATGCAAATAAAGCAGCAGAGTTTAGTCAGTTTGAGTACAGCTGTGCCCTCCTTTAACATCTCTTGCCTTTAGGGTAGCAGGGCTGATGCCTCTCATAACTAGCCCTTGCTAAAATACAGTGTCCAGCAAGTGATTTCTGTAATATCAGAAGTGAGTTTTGACTCACATAATCTGTGGCAAGTTTCAAGACACATCAGTTGAAACTGAGGAACCACTGAAAGTGGCTTTGTCTCAGAGAAGGACACACATGTGTTTGTTTTCTCCTCAACTAGTAGCCACTCTCATCCCAATATCCTCTTAATGCAAGATACTACCTTACACATTCTGTATGGATTTTTGCAGGCTTATTTCTGCTTATTTTGCTTGAACTCCAGGTTGGTAGAACCTGTACCTACTTCCCATGTGAAGGTGATGTGCTGTCACAAGGCTTGTCATTTTAGCTTCTGCACAGCACCTTCATAGCAGATTTTGTTCACAGGTGGGTGAATGCAAGCAAGCTTTTGTTCTTAGACAATTTGATCCAGGCTGTATGTAAAGTCTTCACCAAACTGCATTTAAATGCTTTAAAATCCCAGGGGTTATATCTGAAATCATCTGTGTAAAACTTTTCTGAAGGTGAGCTCTCCAGTCACAAACGTACCATTGCCTGACACATATCTTCTCCCTTGAATTTGAGTAATGAAAGTCAAAAACCTTTTCCATTCTGACTCCAGTAATTACAAAAGATTAAAATGCAAAAATCCTCACTTATAAACAGTGTGGAGTACCTAGGTTTGGAGCAGTGAGATCTGAAAGCATTTAGATCTAGAAGTCCCTGTAATTTGAAGAGTACAGGGGCCCTGAACACATGCAAGTAGATGCCTCCTGCCCTCCACCAACTCTTTTGTCAACCTTTATGGATTGAGATGAACTGAAATTGTGATCCCATTTCATAACTCAGTTTAAAATTGTGTAGTTATGTAAATTGAACCAGGATGAGAACTGTTGTTAGGGCATACAAAGAGAAGAACCTCCTGGGCCTGACTGGTCACCTTTGAGACAAACAAATAAATTCCTCTAGAGCATGCAACTGAAAAGCTGAGAACACAACCAAAACAGCTCATGCAGAAGCAGGACAGAAGGAAGGACCTTGCCAGCTGTTCCCAACATGAACCTTGTGTAATTAACAGATGCCATAAATGAAGCAAAGCCAACGTGACAGTCACAGCTGGATTGTCTTCTTTGCTGAGCTTTGTCTCATTCTGACCAAGTGCAGACATCAGCATCCCTTCCCTTTCTGGGTGCCAAATATGCTTCTGAAACCCCTGACTAGCCCAGCTCAGGCCTGGCCTCTTTTGTACACTAACCATCCTTTTGCAAAACAGATGTCTCTACCCATTTGTGCTGACTTTTCCTGAGACACACTGGCACTAGCAGCCAAAGGCTTCTTGTGACCTTGGGTGACTGCTTCTCCTTTCCAATCCTGTCATTGCTTTCTGCTGGGCTGCCTACTGCTGCAAATCTCCCTTAAAGTCAAGTAGAAAAAAAAGGATGGGGTGGAAACCAACTCACAGGCTATTACAATGGAAATAGTTTAACTTCAGCCAGCTTTACCATTAAGCCCATTACAGAAGCCTGTGGTGTCCAGGGTGCCTCCTGACTGCTCCTCCTCACAGAGAGAGAATTGGTAACTCTCTGCCTATCCTCTCTTCACACAAACAACTTCTTATTTCACCCAGCAAAAAACAGGGTGAGAAAGTCAAGATTTGACTGATGAGTTCTTCTTTCTGGATGCATAAAGAGCATTCACAAGCCTTCCAGTGGCATAATGTATCTCCCCTTTCCACCCATTCATTCCCCATACCCCTTCCTCTGTCCCAAAACCTTTCTATATCTCTCCATGTGCCAAGTATTTCTGATTTCATCTCTCCTCTGCACAGCTTTCTATTCCCTGTCAAACTTCTCCTTCTGGTATAGGAACTTCAAGCTGTATGAAATCACTCCAGCTTGAGGGCTCTCCTTGCTCCTATGTGCAGACACATCAGTCTCAGGATGTCAATGGTGTGTTTCAACTTCTTTATTCTTCTATCCCTATGTGCTGCTGTATAGCTCAGTGTCTAGCCCTTTTTTGGAGCTTGTGGTGTGTGACATGCTTTCTGAGCAGTGGAGGGACAATACATGTGCCTACATGTCACCTGTAGTTGAGAATGAAGCTCCACAGAGACACATTGGATACATAACCCTGTAGAGGGAGAGGGAAGGTAAACAATCAAAGTGAGGATTTGTGTTTGGGACATCTGCAGGAATTGCTCAGAGGTAGCCAGTGATGGTAATAACTGAAGTTTAAGATCTTCAGAACAGATCCCATTTGTGATGCTTTCTTATCTTCATTTCCGTGTATTCCTGCTCACCCTTGATATTTCTGCTTACCCTATGACGTTTCTGTGTGTTCCCTGAGTTACTGACCTGACAGCCCCCGATAATGGGTTGCTGATCCCATGAATCATAGAGCTCTTAAGCCCTTTCTCATCCCTTACCAATACATCCCTTCACTCTGGATGATGCAGTGAGCTTCTTACATATCTCTCAGTTGCCTGGTTACCAGGTTAACACTGATGACAAATGCTGGATGACAGTTTGTTTAACACTGTTTCCTCCCTGATCTGGGCTCCAGCCTTCTCTGTTCCTAACCTCCTGCAGTGTGAAGTCTTCAGATGCTCTTGTTCACAGTGTCTCTTTCTAGTAATCTACTGCATCCTCTGTTCTGTATAGCCTACACTGTAATCTCCAGTGTCCTCTGATTGAATTACCCTGTCACAATGTCACAAACCAGTTTTCTCAGGATCCCTCCAAACAAACCATATCTATGATTTATTGCCTCCACTCTCAAGAAGTCTGATGCAGGAAACATCAATGCTTTTCCTCTCCCCCTGCACTACAAAGAAGATATAACCATACATCATTGATCCCCTCCTTATCAGCAGTCTTGAACAGAGATGTCTATATGTTCACAGATCTCCTCATGTAACAGGAGACAGTCCTACTATTGCAACTGTATCATAAAGGAATAATATTAGCAACAATGTGCATAACTTCTAAACATCCCCTTCCATCACCCATGTGCAGTGATGCCCTTTAGAACTCAAACCACCTCTCTTTCATATATTTACAGTGTTGAGCACAATGTGGCTCCCACACGTTCGAGTAACACAGACAAAAGATATCTTCAAACTCAGATTCCCTTCTGTCTTGAAAATGAGGAAGGGCTTTCATAATCCTTAGTTTTACTTTCTTGTGGTTTTGTCCTTTGCAGCATCATTGGAGCTTCTGAGGGAATGCATCAGATTTTCTAACCCCAGAACTTCTCAGAGAAGACAACTTTCTAATATCAAAGACAAACCTCCTATGGTGCAACTTGAGGCCATTTCCTCTTGTCCTGTTACTCATTACTTAGGAGACTGGCTCCCATCTCACTACAACCTCCTTCCAGGTAGTTGTAATGAGGTGGTGGTTGGTTTTTTCTCCCTTCTCAGAGAAGGCTACCCTAATCATTAAAGTGTCTTCTAGTCTGGTCCAGCGTGACCTTATTGTACTTCTGCTCCTTCAGAGCATCTCCCTCCTTTAAGCTAAAATGGGACATCAGTCATCTCACAGCCAAGAGCACTCTACAATTGAGCAGTCTTTTGGAGAGAGGTGTCTCAGAGGCTATATGAGAGGGATTTGTCCAGCTGGCAAACAGATTGACCAAAATATATTTGATTCTTCCAGTGCTGAAGCCTGGAGCTTTTGGATGAATATGTGCTTAACTATTTATAATTGACCTTTGCACAAAAGAACATGAAATTTTTATAGCCTAAAGCCTCATTTATTAACTTTACTGGAGTGTAAAATATTGCTGTTTGCTATAAATTCGTACCAGGACAAACAATATATATGCTAATTAGTGGCTGTGCAGCCACTCAGGGACGTCTGTGCTCACCAGTCATTTCCAACAGGCAACAGAGAAGATGGAATAGACAAATGACAATTGAGTAGTTTGATACTCTCTGTTCAAATAGTGAAGTCTGAAGAAGTGAATTAATGGTGTTCATTATAACAAGTCCATTTCCTTTTCATTTCCTTTATAAATTAGTCCAGGTAACATGCTGTGTCCCTGAGAGAGCGGATCAGAGGAGACCTGCTGAGATGCACCTGCAAAACCGATCACTCTGGAGTTCTTTCATCACTCCTTACTCAGCTTTCCCCTTCCTTTGCCTTCCTTCAGCCTACTCATCCATCTTCTCCATTTGTCTTCTCCATCTGCACTTTTTCCTTTTACCCTTTCTCCTATTTTTGTTTTTGCATCACTTTTTTTTAACCTTTTTGCTTCCACCCCTCTTTCATTCTTTCTTCTTTTTTACCCTCTTTTACCCCCTCATCTTTTAGTATAATCTCTTGCTTCTTTTTTTTCCCTTCCCAGTACCTTTTTCTCACCATACATTATCCTAATAGTACTTTCAAGTTCTCATTCTTATTTTATTAACTTTGATCCATACATGAACACATATCCCTAAGGCTCATCCAATATCTGTGTGAAATACAACCATAGGGTGAAAAAAGGAGAGAGAGAGATGTGTTTGACTTCATGTGGCTGAACCAGCTATTTCAGAATTGGTTGACTATTTGGAGCAGACAAGTAAGGTTCATAGAATCACAGAATGGTAGTGGTTGGAAGGGACCTGTAGAAATCATCTAGTCCAAACCCTCCTAATAAAAAGGTTGTAGAGATAATAAAAGCAACCTGATGGAAACATTTCAAATGGTCTAGGATCTGCAACTGCACCTGAAGATCTCCTGTTGCTGTGTTTGTCACAGATATGTCCGTATGTACAGACAGGAAAGAGGAGTGGCAACTTGCTAGCAATGAATACGACTGTCCTCAATAGTCACCCAGGGTTGGGAAAATGCCAGTTTAAGGGTGAGTGATAACAAAAGCTTGACATGGATCTGAAATGATCCTCCTCAGAAGGCATCCTTCCTCATCTCCCATTTCCCTATACCTCTCCAGGTTACCATCTGCAGGAAGTAACAAGCAGCCAGGACACTCAAATGAGGAGTACCAAAGATTATAATTAGATGCTCAATCATCTGTGGGAACAGTAGAAATCAGAGGGGGCACAGGGACTCAGCCAAGGAAGATCCAAACTTTATAAACCCACTAAAATATGTATACATGTTTCTCTTGGGCTCAGATTTGGGTTGTTGGTTTTCAAGGAATTTAGATCATTTAAGGAATCCAATTGAGCTCATTGAATTGTGGGAAAATGACAGGGATTTTCCATCAAAGTATTTGCAACGAAGTATTTGGTTTCTATCAAACTTTTTAAAAAATCAGTTCCAAAATATCAGCATCACAAAAATTGCTTCAACATTTCCTTAGAAATAGACAGGTATAAGCCCTACTCTGAAGCCCGTGGGAGAGAATAATGTGCCCCAAAATATCATTATCATGAGGAAAATTGACATATCTGGAGGATTTTTACTTAAAATAAAATTTATAGCATTTTCAAACTATCCTTGAACTGTTTTCCAACAAAATCACATTTATGTTTAACTTTTCTGCCATCAATCCTATTGATATATTGAAATAGCTTACTGAGACAAAATTCTGCATATGAATCAGGTCTGTATTCTGGGTTAAATGTTAAATAAAAACATTTCCCTAAACCCACAAACTTTCTGCTTCCTGAGGAATAACCTAAACCCTGCTGTGAAGACGTCCTTGGATATTTGTAAAGGTAAATAAACAGCAACATATTTCATTAACAAAACTGTTATGGAGAAAAGAAAATCAGTTCATCAATCTCTTTGAGTTGAAACATACTAGAAGAAAAAGCTTCTGTTAATGATTTTTGTTCTCTTCTTTTCTTCCCATTAATTTAAACAAAATTTAAGTGAACACAATAATGTACCAAAAGCTCCAGGGTTTTCCATTTCCAACAGAAACACTTTGCTGAAACCACAGGTTTTGCTCTCTTCTCATTTAAAGACAGACTTTCAGTTAAAGCATAAGTGGGTTTAATAAGAAAATTACTCCAATGAGCAGGATATATAGTTTGGGGTTGAAATCTCTATTGTTATTATAGGTAATTTCTAACTGTTCAGGTATCCCCTCCATACCCCAATTTACCCACAGAAGAAAAGAAAGCATTGAATTGCTGCGGTATACCTCAAGAAGAAGCAACTTTGGATGGATCTTCTTTGAAATGTGAGATGTTTGGGGAAGTGAGAGGACAGATTGGAAGGGATTTATTCCTACTCTAGTCTAGTCTCAGCCCAGTCTATCTAAATGTGGACTGACAAAGTGCAGGGCCAATCCATCTCCAGGCTGCACTATTGCCAAGGCTTCAAGCAGCACGCATGCCTTGGTTCAGGATGCATCAGCAGGAACAGAGATAACAGTGTTCAAACACCCACTGTCTTCAGAGATTATTTTTCAAATTGCTGATCGTGAGAAAACTCATGGGCCAAATTGTCTGCGTACGGAGCTCATCACAACTCCAGCAGAGCTATAGCAGGCAATACATCGACTGTATCCAGAGTATGCCCATCTTTCTGTGTTCAAACAGCATGAGAATAGCTGAAAAAAAATACATGAGGTTTTTACAAGTACATTTTACATTCTTGTTTATGTGTCTTGTCTGTTCTAAAGTTTTAGGATATGCTTTGATCTCGGGGGGAGAAGTGCTACAGGGGGAACTGTGGGTTGGGGTTTTTTCCAATTGTATCTACCAAAAAAAATAAGCACTGTGTGTTTTCCTACACACATACACAAAGAATATTGCTTAATACATGTCTACATGCTGGGGATGTACCTGGAAGACCAAAGGAAGCTGGTACCATTGGAGAGGAGGATGAAGAAAACGTCTGGGATTTTTGTATACAGAGCAGCATAAGTTCATTCCTACTAACTCTCACTGTCATGGATGATGTCACCAGCTCTGTTTTACATGAAAGTAAGCTGTAGATCTCTGTGATCTTATTGGCACTTCTTTCTACAGCCTCAGAAGGGAGATGAATAGTTAATGATCCAAATGCTCACTTTCACCTATGATTGGACTGGCCCAAGTCAGAGACAAGGACATGGCAACCCCAGCCCCTTTGTCACATCATCGATATTGTATTGTCTGCTACATTAAATTCATCAATGAAGAATTTAAAAGATCTTCCTCATTTTATTCTTGTATAGGAACTACATTATTCACATGTTCATACATTTAAGCATAAACTGAGCTTCGTCATCACTTTCACTCTTTTTTTTTTTGGCAAACAATAAATCAGTGAAAGCAATATCATAAAAATATTGACTCAGTTCATGTCTGGCATAAAATGTCATGGATTTCAGTGGGGTTGTAGAAAACCTCCTTACTCATTTCTTACAAAATCATAGTGCAAAGCCATTAGGACATTTTCCCTTGGTGCTGGAGCTGCTGATTCAAACCTTTCTCCAGCCTTATGCAACCTTCCTGCTTCAACTCTTCTTGGAATGACACAGCTGGAATTGGTGAAGGAAAGAGTTCAAGGAACCTGGCATCCAGACAGAGAAAGGCTCTTTCAGCACAGCTCCTTTAACCCTGCTCCCACACCAGCACTGCCTCACTCACTCCCTGCACCAGAGGCAGCTGAGCATACTGCCAAACGCTTTGTCTTTTACTGTCAGTTGCAGAAAGTAGCCTTTATATGTAGTTTTATACCCAGTCAAATTAATAATGACTAAGATTGGAGAGGCTCAGCCAGCTTCAGAGCTGGACAGCTTTTCTGGATTGTTTTCAACACTTAACATGTCTGGCAACAGCATCCAGGTTTTAACTGTTGAGAGTGAAGGGACCGCTTGCCTTGACTGGTCCCACACAATGGTTTTGCTGCCACTGCTAATATTTGAACAATGTGTTTGCCAATTACGTTAATACAAACAAGTCCCCTGGATCCCCAGGAAAAGGCTGTGCAAACCCAAAGTGAAAGAGATACTGGTCGCCTGGCTGCTCTGCAGAGACTCATGTTGCAAGGCAGGCAGAGGAAAGACAAGGACAAGACAGAGCAGCTAGTTCTCTGCCAGAAGAGACAGCGTGGCTCAGCTGGGATTAGGCTGGTTAAGTGATGGGTGACTCCCAAACCTCAGACTGGGATGCAGATAAAGGGATGGGATATCAGAGATTCCTGCCTAGTGAAGTGTCTCACAGGAGTCCAACATTAACCCTTATTCTTTTCTCAAATGGAATCTGTTCAGGTGAAACAAGAAGATGTTTTACACTTATTTTCCATTTCTAAGTGATCTGCTCTAATGTCAAAGGTTGACACTTTTTTCCTTCTCCTAGCTATTTTCTTGATAAGCCTGTCCTCATAATCACTCATCTATGCCTGGTTTCCCCCACTACAATCTGCCATAAGGTTCTGCTGGTTCACTGTCCTGTAGCTCAAATAATGAGAAACTTTTTATTCTGGAGGGAAAAATCATCCATAACTGATGAGAGTGTGGGCTCAGGAGAAAAAAATTGTTCTCCAGGATGTGGGGAAGCAGTTGGAGTGTCTGAGATTCTGAGAGGACAGCATGAACAGGGAATGAGACCATGCATGGCAAGCTGGCAGATGGCAACATCTGTATTCTTTTTGCCTCGGTGTTCCTATCCCTATAGACAATGCTAACAAGAGTAATGTTCCTCTTTTCATTGTCTTTTCAGCTTCCTTCCACCCCAGATCAGATTTGATATCAGAAAGCAGTCTAGGGAAGCAGGGAAGGTTTTCATGCACTGTAATCCTTCCAGTTTTTGCACACACACATGCACATCCACGTGCACATCATCCCACTGAAAATTGGCACAGACCTCACCACTGCTGTTCTGGTGAAACATAAGATATTGCACAGCTGGTTTCATTGCATTTAAAAGTCACTTTTTGAGCTGCTCAGGAGATGAACCTCATCATTACAGATACACTCACAAAGCTGTCATGTTAATTGCCACTCATTGTCACCGTGGTGCTAAGGTCTCACCTCCAGGAGGGGCAAGGCTGGTTTCACCTGAGCTCCATCCCACACCATAGCTGAGGACGTTAGCACTCCTATTTATTCCCAAGACAGCACTATTGCCACCTTTGAAATAGCAGAAAACCCTTCTGCTGCCTCAAAGTTCATCATCTTCTTGGTCTTGTTTCAGCTCCAAATACCCATCTGTCTCCAGCCATTTCCTAAATTATGCCTGAGTAGTCCTCACTTGTTTCCTTCTGAATCTGCTCCAATATTATAGATTTGAAAGTTCACCTCCAACCTGGCCATTATTGGCTTTGCCTTCCACTTAGGAGTAACTGTGAATAACAGGAGCAGAAAGAGGGAAGCTAGAGTCCTGAGAAAGAATAAACAAATTAAATGCCAGCTGAGCTCTGAAAGGCATTTTCTAGTCCAAATAGAAAACACAGCTTGCTCTTTCGTTTTAGATCAGAAATAGGTGGCTATTGGTTTCCTTTTGGGTTTTTTTCCCCTCCTTTTTTATCTTTGTTTTTTCCTTTTAATGAGTCATCCTTAAGAAACTCAGCAAGGTGGCTGCAGAAGGGATAGATGGAGGTGAAATTACAACAAAGTGACAAACTCAAATGAAGAGAGTACCAAGATCTGGCAAGCTGTCCCTATCCATGGCATTACTCTTCTCTCAAGTGAATTCTTCTTGCCAGTGTTTCCCCTTGGCTATTCTCCTCTCCCAGGCTTTCCTCTCTATAAATCAATCTTGCATCTTTGTACTTTGGTCCCACATCCTTTATCCCTCTTCTCTGCCTCAGGCCAAAGGTTCTGGTTTTCTCTAGTATTTTTCAAAATACTCAGTTGCAGTCCTTTTCTCAGTCCCTGAGATGCCCCATTCCTTCCCTGTACTATTGATCTTTATCAGCAACAGTATAAATTTGGCAGTTTTGTCTTTGCATTAAGACCTTTCAGTTATTCCCTCTGATTTCATATTTAATTCATCCTCTAATTATCTTTTCTGCCATTAAAAAGGTTTCCTCCCTATTTTCTTTCCTCACACAGTCTGCCTTTCACCTTTAGCCCTTGCTCCTCCTTCCATGAGCTGCCTCATACTGTAGCTTTTCCCCTTTTAGCTGTTCAGTTTCAGTCTTTTCCACATTCCAGAGCAACAGCAGCTTGAAGTCACTCTTCAGCTTCAGGGTCTGCTGGTTTGCTGGTATTATATGCAACACCACACCAGACTGTCCTCTCTGGAACTCACTAAAGGCATTTCCTGGGTGACCTCCAGTCAGTTTTGCTCTCCAGTGTAACATCCATGCTATGTTTTGAAACCTCAGCACATACATAAGGGAGTTTCTTCCCTCACATGATCCCTCACACAAGGGCCAGCTCCTGAAGCATCAGATTGAAGAAAATGGAAGTTATAAAGGCTCACTTGCTGGAGTAGTGCAAAATAAAGCCAGCCCAGGTCAGGACACGACTGGCATTCACCCAGCTGCTCTATGAGTGAGCAACAGGACCAGCTGTACAAGAAGTAGGGTGATTCTCTTCCCCTCTCACACTCTTCTGCATCACCATTGCTTTTTGCCAGGGTCCAAGAACCTACATGTGTAACCAGATCTGTAACCAGATGTCAACAGCTCAAGTGACAGTGGTCTCTGGGGACCTAAAAATCTGCCTATGCCTCCTGAGACCTTATTTCTAGTCTAATTTCCCATGGGTCCTTAAACTCCTGAGTGCAATGGGATTCTATACAGGAGACTGCTTTAAAGATGTTTTAAATACCAATAACAAGACCCATCTGAAAGTCTACAGTGAGAGCAATTCATTCATACCAACATGGTACCAGGAGCAGCTTGCTTGAGAACAGTATAAATGGAAGGATATTAGGCTTTCCTGTAAGTTTAATTAGGAAATCTTCTGAATAAAGTCTGATTTATATTTCCTTAAGGGGTAAATAACTTGCCATGATCTCCTTATCCATAGGCATTGGATACCCAAGGAGGAGGGTATGTATCCCCTCTCCCCACTTAAGGCTTGAGAACAGGGAAAGAAAGTAAAGTATGAAATGAGCTGGTTCCCATATCCTGCTTTACAACCACAGGACACCTTGCACTCTCTTGCTGCTGGTAGGAGACTGGCTGGGCAGCACTGTGAATTAATAGAGACCATTACTGCATCCTTTAGCATTCAGAGCCTCGTGGATGTCTGTGAGCCTCAAGAGCCCAGTGGAACATTTAAAAGAGAAGCTGCAGCATTTTCTTTTAAAGAGCTGTTGTTCTGTCTCCAGCTGAAGTGCTGTTGTAGCTCACTTCTGGGAGGAAGACGCCTTCTATGACTGTATGACTAGGCTACTTCAGACTGGAGTCCTTGGGGAACCATCATAAACACACTGTTAAGACAATCTAATAACCCAGGCAGCATTTCAGCAGTCCTCCTGCTGCATGGGAAGAGGATGGTCCTGGCCAAGATCCAACACACTGTGTCTTATAAACGATGCCCCAAGGGATGGTCACTTTATGCCTTCTCCTGTGGGAGATTTCTGTATTGGACACCAGTGGAAAGTTATTTCTCATCCCTCAAAGCATCAAATTACGAAGCACTTGAGCAGAGTCAACTTACAGATAATTCTGTTCAAGTAGCAGCTAAAGGAGCTTCTCTGCCCTGTGATGCTGTTTGGTTCAGTGGCATCTGAAGAGGCTCCTGTTGCTCAGGCTCCTCAGCTTCTCATTCATCCCCCATTGCCTCGTTACACTCTGTGCAGACCCCTCAGCCAGCTCCTCTCATGCATGTGATGATTCTGCCAGACCTCAGCAGCAGTAAAGAGATCTTTTGAGAGAAAACAGATTGTCTGTCTCTCTAGACATTTTAGATGCCTACCATTAAAAACATACACTTATTACATTTCTCCCTGCATTTTTTATCCCCTTCATGACATCTCTGACAGCCTATTCCTGCCCTTGTTCACGTCTATAACTGAAACAGATGTCTGTCTTTCTTATGAGGAGTGTAATCCTGGGTTTCCCTCTGCACTAATGCTAGCACATAGACAGAAAGTGGCTGGGGATGGAGGAAGGGAGAAGAAGAAAGTTAAAAGCTCAAAAAAATTAATAAACCTTCTAACCATAGCAACAGCATGATCTGCAATCTCTGTCCTCCCTGTGCTTCTTTCCCAAGGGAACAGATCCTTCATCATGCTGTGTGTTAACTCAGGGATCAAGGATGTGCCGATTCATTCCAGTGCCTGCTTCTAACTTTGGAGGGACTTCCGTGATATTTCTTGCTATTCTGAAAAATCTCAGCCCTTGGAGCCATGGTAGTTTGTATGAATCCAATCAAGTTTGCCCATTGTGCCTTTAAATACACTGTTGTTTTATTTCTTGTAAAAATATGGTTCTTATGGGTCTGCAATTTTGAAAAATTAGTAAGGAAGTTTGAACAAAGAGACAAAGCAGAAATGGATATAAAACCTCATAATTTACTAATTTTTTTTCATTAAATATTATCCTTAAAATGAGCTCTTGATTTCTTGTGAATCTGCCAGCTTTTTATAGGGGTTCTAAGTGCCACTACCTGCTGTGAGCAGTTGAGCTTGCTCACTGCAGCAAATATTAGCTGTAGTAATACAGATTAATTGGAAGAATGGTATGATAGCCCACACAATGGACTCATTCAAGATACCATCCATAGCCTCTAAATCTCTGTGGGTCTGGCATTAAGGGCCAGGGGAACATCAAGCAGGGCATCAAGAGTATCATCTCCAGACAGGGCTGGTGGGATTGAGGCATGGCAGTTTCAGTAGCTATGGTGAGAGCAATGGAGACACCATGATATCAAGCTGCCTTTCACCCTTTGGTAATGATTAATTATTCACTTAAAACTAGGTTTTATCTCCTGGCTTTATGTCCATAGGAAACCATAATGTGAGCCTTATTTCTGTGCTCATTGTCACACTCTAATTCTAAACAAACATATGAGTAAATGATAACATCCATCAAATGACCACACAATGTGAAAAATCCATTACAGGGTGTATTTTTCTTTAACAGCACTATTGAATAAATTAAGGAGGTAGCAGAGCACTAACCTTGAGATAAATGATTAGGTGGTTTTATTTTTTATTTGGAAAAAAAGAGAAGATGACACAGTTTTATCATATTTATAATAAAAGTCATTGACATAATAAAACACTCCCATCACATCAGTATTCATTTCTGCAAATAGAGCGCTGACGTTTTATAATATTAACATGTGTTATAAATGTCACTGATATATTAAGATTTTCAGTCTCTCTAACCAAAAATACAGAGAGATGACTGAGGAAGAGATGACTAATTCTAAGAGATTAAAGAGAAAATTTTCTCATGCAATTAAATCATCTGCTGATGATTGTGAGCTGAGGGAAACATACAAAAGTCTGTTTCAGTGATTGCAGTTTTTACCACCAGCACAGAATGACCTGAGGCACTGGGTAACTGGGATCTTAGGAAGAGAGTTGATGAGCTACTGGTCAGAATGTGTATTGCATGGTAGTATGGCTACACCTACTGGGAAGTTTAGACTGCTCAAAACCTTGAAAAGTGCCTCTGGGTATCTCCTTGTGCTGAGATACATGGCCTAGACCAGGGCTGGAGATCTTCCTCCTATCCCCTGGGATGTAGGGCCAGCATTCAATAAAAGATCCCTGGGCTTCCTCTTTTGCTGCATTAATATGAGCAGCAGCAGGGAGTAGAGTCCTGAGCAGGACATTTGCTATGAATGCCAACTTGTTGACACAAGATATTCCTCCAGCTGCAAGGAAGAGTTTAGCTCACAAAGAGAAATATGACTAGAACATGACAAGGAGATCCAGAGCCAGGACATGGCCTGTATTGCAACAAAAACCCGAGTGATGAGTTGCTAACAGGGCTAGATCCGGCCAAGGGAGCTTTAGTTAATGACTAAGTGATAAACAATGAGCAAGGAATGAAGAAGTCACTTGACACTGTGACTAATTCTTTCTAAGAAAAACTTGCTTAAAGTTCCTGAGTCTCATCAAGCTTTCACTGAGCTTACAGATCCCGTCAGGCATTGGGCTTACAGCAAAGCTCTCTGCTAACCAACATTTACATTTCAAATCCAGCAGCCACTGAGAGGAAATAAAGAGTAAAAGACACTTCAGAGCAATTTTGGTCTTCAGGTTTGAACTTCCTACATAACCCAGTCCGAGAATTTCATCCCCTGATTTTTGTAGAGCATCTGTAATTTCTGTCTTACTATTTTTATCAAAAGGAGTTATTCATGTTTCGTACAAAGTCAATACAGAACTTCTCCACGAGCACAGTTTGTCAGTCAGTTATGGGGACTCTTCTTCTTTGAACTAGCAGTTAAAGCAGTGCAGCACCTGAAACACATTCCCTCCCAGCTGTCACACTTACATCAATATTAATTATGTTCCCTCCTACATGGAAATAACATGTGTCTATACAATAGGTCATTTCCCCAACCTGATCAGGAAATACAAAAAAAGAAATAAAAACCAATAGAACCAAGAGGTTAAAGAGCTGAGCCAGAGCCACACAGACTGGCATCACAAAAGGGACAGTAAGACATTGGATGAATTTAAAGATCACTGCTGCTTTGGCTGTTGATATCTGATTACAGCAATGCACTGCAATTCTCCCCATCCCACAAAAAAGGGACTGATTTCAAAAGAGTGGGAGAAAGGAAGCAAACCATAAATATTCTTTATCTATCTCTGACTATATCTGTAAATCCATATCTATTTGCCTATCAGGTTTTGTTAACCTCCTCTTTTCCACTGAGATGCAAACATCTTCAAAACGTTTTCATCAGCTCTCCAAGCAAATGTCACAGACATTGCCAAATTTCAGTTCACAGGAGAGAAAATGTCTATGCATGATATTAGTAGTTTACATTCAGGGAAACAGTGCTGGTGTAGTTCTGTCTGAATAGCTACAGGGGTAAGGAAGGCCTATATAAATGTATTCCTCGACAACTGGGGTAATGAGTTTTAATTAGGTTCACACTTCTTCCAGTTCCATTCTGCCAGTGATGCAACTCATGGTCTTTGAATGGGAGCAGGCAATGAGAAATAAACCCAGTAAACATGTTCTACAAACACCTCACTGACCTTCAGCAGTTACATCCTTAGTTACTGGAGAAGTGTTTGTAATTTGATCATGGGAATCCTCCTGGGGTTACTACAGCTACAGGTCTTTGAAAGGGGTCTGGCAGGGTTTATTTGTGTCACTTGTCAGGGTTTCCTCTCCCGGGAGTCCCAATTACAGCAACGTCAGGGAGGTACACATTTGAATTTCCAGGCTCTATATGTCTCTGCAGCTGAACTTGTTGGTGCCTTTGAGAACTGTTCCCATTATAAAACATCACGTAAAAACAACACAGACCTTCGATCTCTGAGAGTAGAAAAAACAATAAACATCCCACAGAGAGGAAATGAATTTTGCCCCCCCACCTGCCTTCCCTTTGAGCTCCAGAGCATAATAACAGCGAGTGCTTGGATTGCAGGGGGCTGCGGGGCCATGGCTGAGAGGAGGAGGGAGAAGCCAAGGCAGCAGAAATGGAGATTTTGTACTTACTAAAGCAAGTTATTTCTCAACCTGCACTCAAGCTCTAAAGTTCACTACTGAATTATTAAGTGTGGCAGTCTTAGGATCCGCTTCAGCAAATAACAGCTATATTTCTCTGGGAAAGTGTGGAAGCACAAAACTTGGGACTTTGGGACAAGCAGAGCAACTTCAGTGTGTAGACTGGAGCCAGCCACCTTTACACCATCCACAGGAGGTGGTCTGTGGTCCATTGTCCACAGTTCTTCATTTCCCTTTCTTCACTGTCCTTCCCCCATTTCCTCATTGTCATTCTCCTAACTTATCCCTTGTCTCAGCCTGACTGCCACACAGTGGTGGGTAAGAAGAGATTGGAGGAGGCAGCAAGAGAAGCAGATAAAATATATCATGGGATCTGGACTCATGTGAATATTCCTCCTCTAAAGCAAAGGTCAGGAATAATGGTCTGATGGGGAAAAAATAAAGTAGATGTAGCTGACCTTGCACTTATCTGGGTGTTGACAAAAAGGTCCTATTTTGCACACTTAGAAAACATCCAAACATACCCCTATGCAAAGGACTGAGGAGCAGAAATACCATCTTTTCACTCTTATATACAAACTGTACTCAGGTTAAAGAAGTCATTGCATAATAATAGACCCTGCTGATGTCTATAAATAATTTGCTCTCTGTATATTCTTTGGCAGCAGGTGAAATACTTTGCATTGTTTATTTGCAAGAGTTTTCAGTGTGGTTACACCACCAGAAGACTCCAAGATTCTCTTTCAGACAAGTTTCAGTCTCAGGCCAGCGTTACTGAGAAGGTGGTGTTTGATTCACTGTGAAGATTCCTTTTGCTACTGAAGTGCTGAAGACTTAATTATGTTTTGAGATGATAGTTTAGATTCAGAAGCACAAGCTGTATTGTACAAACAAGGAAGCTGACTCAATGAGACACCCAAGACAGCCCAGCCCAACCCCTTCAAACGCGTTGCATAGATGATTGCTTTTCCTACAAGATTAAAAACTGAAGCAACATGAAGGGCTAGTGTGTTTCACAATGAATTCTGATTTATCAAACATGATTAGCAGACTATGAATATGGATGTGATTTCTGAAACCAAAAGAAAGTTCATGTGGTTCATCCTTCTTTAAAAGCTTCATTTAAACTCAAGAAGCAGTAGCAGCAACTTGAGTATATCACGTGAAAAGTCAGGAAATACAGAAAAGGAGCTGGGAAAAATTGGAAAAGTCAGGTGAGCTCAAGTGGGAATTGACTATGTCCAGGGATTTACTGGAGTCTTGTACAGTAAATGTCATTTTAGGATGGAACAGAGTTGTCTAAACCCTATTTGGACATTTGTTATTAATTCTTGTGCTTTAATTTACTCCCAGAAACTAGAAGCTCAAATTTGAGGGAGGAAGTTCTATCTCAGCCATACTATTTGTCTTTTTCCTTTTTCCCCCAGACCTAGCCCTTAGGATCTGGCATCAGTTTCCATCTGCAGGAACCATACTGGAGGTTCTTTATCACAACAGACTCCTCAGAGGCCAGCAATCCCCAAAGACCAGCTGGTTAAACTGGCTTTCTAGCTATGCTACATCAGAGGAAGTGTGTAAAGGAGTAATAAGGGGACAAGAGAACGCCCAATGCAGTTCTAACAGGACTATCTGAAGATGGAAAGATGGCTTTTTTGGAGTATGGAGCTGAATGCAAAGAAGCTTTCACACTGAAGGCTAATGATAACAATGAAAGCATCTGCAAGCTGGCTGCAAACCCACGAAGGGCATGTGTGGACAGCTGTAATCTTGGCATTGTAGCTACGGTGAAAATTATAGGTTTTCTGTCTGAGAGGACAATGAGTCTTGTCTTCAGAACAGCTTTCAGGTGATCCTCATAAGGCACCACAAACACAGCCAGTCATCATGTTTGTATGCTGTGGAGAAGAGTTAAGAGCTACTCCTCTGTTGTGAGGGCCTTATACCTCTGAGCAGTATCATATTTATCAAGATAGCACTCTGTCTAAACATACAAAGTCTCCTATGCTCATCACCATGGTATCTGAGTGTCTCATTTATTATAGAAACAAACAACTCACTTCAGAAACGAGTTAAGGTTGCTAAGTGACAACAATGTACTTACTTATCACATCATTTGCAAAACCCTCACACTTAAAAGAAAGGAAAAAAAAATGATTAAGGACTCCTGAAACCCTATAGTGCCCATGTAATAAATATATGTATTTTAAGTTGAGCACAAAGAAGTGCACTTTTTATTTCAGAAAAAACCCCTCATGATTAACCTGTGGATTGTTCTTCTTTGTTTCCCTTCTTTTCTGAGATAGTTTTTAATTTGGTGTACAAACATTTTCTCCTAAGGAATATTAATAAGTGGCAAATATGATTAGCTAATTTAAGTAATTGCAAGAACCATTTCTACTGGGTAATCCTGCATTTGAAATAGGTCAATATGTGCCCATTTTTAAATTGCATTTTTTTTTAAATTGATCTTTTTGTTCATCAAACATTCATTTTGTAGGTGTGTGTCACTTTTTTTTTTAAAGGCTTTTTTTTCTGTTTAAATGTTCAAAGTGATCATAGAAAAGCATCTCTCTTGGGTCCAAAAACTGTTGAGGTGTCTTATGACTATTGTTTCATTGTATTTGACAAAACAATTCCAACAAAATTCAAGTTCACACAGTGTCAAGAAGAACTTTGACATTGCCTTTGGATGGGTGAGGATTTCACCCCTTATATGTTTTATGCAGGCAATAAAAGATGTATGATGTTATTAATTATTTACTTCTTGGCTTTTAAGCACTTGGGGTTTGTACCTAATGCAACGGGAACAAGTAGTGCTGAGGGAGTAATGCTGTTACTTAATTGTAACTTGTTTGAGGAACAAAACTGCTCTTTTGCTTCAGGATGTCCTAGATTATTCAGATGTTTATTTTCTGCTTTTCTGTCTTTTATTTTTGTGTAGATAAATCAAGATCCAGGGTTTGCCTTCATTTGAAGTAGACCAGAGATGTGTAGCTTAGAAAGATGTGAATCTACACCATAGCAAAAAACCTCTCACTTACTGCGAGCTTGTACCTGAATGGGCTGGGATGGATACCAGCTAGTTAAGTTGTGATCAACCCTGGTCAAGCTAATAATAGTAGGAAGATCACATCCTTCTCCTTCCACTGTCATTGAAATTGCTGAGGATGAGATCTCCACTGGGGACATGCCTAAGTCTAGATCCTTGTCAAGTAACAAGGGGTACTCTCCAAACCATGCTGTGGTCCAGATTTCCAGGTAGTCAGGATAGTAAAGAGAGGGTAGATTTTCAAGAGCACTCTCCTTCCCTTACCGCTGCCATTACAGCACTCTCAAGAAGAGTTCTGAAAGGACTTGTTACTCATTGAGCTGTGCTCTCTTGAAAAAAATGGTCACTCACCTTGAGGCCTGAATGGGAGCTGGGTAATGCTGTTTCAGTTGCTGGAAGAATTAGTCAATGACAAAAGGGCAGTCATAGCAGCTCTTCTCCATTAGCTTCCTCTTTCTTCCAACAATATAAATTATGGAAGCTCTAGCCCAAGGTTTCAAATAATAGCTATTTTTCTACAATGTTATGGGGTTTGCACATAAAAATGCCTTTTGCATGAACCACTGTCAAGGTCTGATCTAATTTATTTATCTGCATTTACAGAGCACTTATCTTCTGTAGCTCCACATGGATTAATAGACAGAACTGTCATCCAAATACTGCATTTTTTCTGTGCTTTGCAACCCACTGAAAAATCTCCTGGGCTAAAAACTTTCCTCTTGGATCCCATGTAAAAGGGAAAACATGGTACATATGGGGAATCAAGAAAAACACTATGGACCAAAAGCTACTGTCAAAAGTCTTGCTGATGTCAGTGGATTTGACACTAGCAGAGGTTTTTAAGTTGTGTCTTTCTGGTACAGAAGAGATTTGGGTCCAGCCCAGGGTCCCTCTTTACATCACTCATATTAAGGTAGGACCTGGCTTCCCCTTGGTATCATCTTCTCAATATGGGTAGTGTCATCAGCTTCTCTAGATGCAAGCACATTTAGAAGACAATTGTTTCTTGAGAAAGGTCCTGGACTTTCTCCAGCTGTGGGTTTGCTATAGTGGAAGAAGAAATTCTGACTGCAAATCTGCCCTCCAGCTGCCCTGAAACTGTCCTGAAGGTGTCCTGAAGATGCTCTACAGCTCCTTGGTGCTCACAGTGCAAACCTGGGATGGATTTGGTCTAGGCAAATGACACCTTCCCCTGACAGAAAAAGCACCTTCTGGAAATACTCTTTGATGAAACCATGAACTTTTCACTAGAAAAGGGAGGTGGGAGAAGATCCCTGTCCCTTGGCTCAGAGAGGGCAGAAACAGAAGGCTCAGAAATGCTACCTCTGGAAGAGACTCTCCAGGACTCTGCACTGCACATTTCGGGGTTTACTCAGCTCTGCTGTGATTCAACAGACTGAACATCCAAATAAACAAGGATTTAACTGAATCATAAATAAAGCCTGAACCTGCAAATTCCCTTTTCTTCTTCCAGTTTGTATTTTTTAGGACCAGATTTGCCTCTAATGAGTAGTTATGAGACAGAATGAAGAGAAACGTATCTTGTTCATCTCCTTCCTGTACTATTTACTCCTCTACCAAAGCCAGCATTTTCAAGCTAGCAAAGGGCCCTATGCCTCTTTCTCTTGAATTCTGTCTCTAGACTACGTGAAATAGTTGCACAAGAAAGAAAAGTGGAGAGAAAATATCAGCCTTTAGCAAAGCAATGAGTAGATATATTTTTAATGTTAAACTAGAATAAATTTCTAGCTCTCCCTTTCCTTCATCCTTAATTTCCCTAAACAAGACACCTTCTGTGATGAGTTTTCCCCAGGCTAAATAAAACCACATTTCCCTCTGGTTTTGGCTGGCTGGGTCAAACCGAAACTGTATGACAAGGCTCATACATCACAGGAAAGGTAGAACAAATAGGGAAACTGGGAAGAGAGGGAGTTGGACAGTACAACAGGAAGATTAAATCCTGCATATAGGAAGGAGGAAATTAGTGGATTTTGGTAAAGGAGAAAAGGGTGATTCCACTACCAAATTCCTCATGCAAAATACACTACACACAGCACTATGCACTACTTTTCCTTCTGTATTCTCCAGGCTTCCCTCTTTCCATCCACCAAAGTACTGAAGCCCTATAAATGAGGACTGCAGACAGTGTGAAGTAATTTTTATTGCTGAAAAGCGATATAGAGTTAACAGATGCTTTTAAAACACATTCATCCTAACTTGGATGCCTTGAAGCCATTTTGCTCTACTATTGCACTTAGAGCTTTTTCATCCTGGAACCTGGGAGACTAAAGAGACTATGGAGAAGTCTGATGCATCTTGATAATAAATTGGATTAAATTGTCTGGGTACTCTGTGCCTGGGGCAGATGCTGCAATGAATCTGGAAAACACTTGGAAAAACCTGATTCCCTTCTCTGTGGTATCTGTATGATATTGTGCTGTGAGATGAAAGAGAGAGAGTCTTTTCCCTCAGAAATCATCCTTTGTTGATAGTTATTTGGCTTAATAGAGTTTAACAATTGGTTAAGTTGTTCTAGCTTTCTTGGGGAAGTTTAACTAGCATCCATCTTGTTTCTTACCTTGGATCTTAATTAGCTGAGCAGGTTCTCATGTTTGCCTATTTAACAAACACTGAAGTGATTTGGTTTTCAAGCCTCTTAAGGACACCAACTTACTTGTCTCTCAGCTTTAGATAAGAGGAGGGATGACAAGCCTTTACTTTCCTTTCCTTACTGGTGGTATATTAACACCTTTATAACTCTTTTGAGATCAAGGCTGATTTGGGCTTAACACTGTGGACCTATGAATTAGGAGTCTATCCCTGTCTTAAAATGTTTAATCAGCAGGCAACAGGTAAGATTGGAATGAAAAGCCAAGGGCAGCAAAGGAAGGGTTTACCTAAAGTCAGAAAGGCTCCCATCATAATAGAAGGGTTGGTCATGTGTCTCAGGAAGCACAGGTTGGATTTTAAGCCCTCTCCACCATCTCTTAGGTTGTTGAGATCTACTTAGACCAATGCAATGGAGGTTTCCCCTGCCCAAGAGTGGTACTGACTGCAAAAGGGTGCAAGAAAGGAAAAGAATCTGTAATTCATTTTAGTGCATTTTGGGTATACTTATATGCAAACTTCACTTTTTATTTTTCCCACTGAGATATAGACATTGTCAAAACATTCTCGTCAACTCCTCAAGTAAATATCAAACAAACTGCTAGATTTTGGTTCCTAGGGGAGAAAATTCGTGACTACATCTTGTGCTAAATGGCAACAGGGCACCTTTGGAAGAAAGCTGTTAGAGTTGGTGTTCTAGAGTAGTGAAACATGCACACTGGAGTGTTTGGGTCTAATTTATGGGAGCAGAGGGGAAGCAAATTACAGCTCTGTACCTGAACCTTTTTTCCATCTATCCAACCTTAAACTGGCAGCATGAGGTTGTATATTCATGGTCATGGGAATTCAGTGCAAAGCAGCAGAAGTCCAGCTAGAACAACTCATCAGAGAACATTTTCTCACTACACTGGCATTCAGACCAATTTACATCTTGTCTTTCACTTCAAGTACCTATATTTCTTCCTTATTCTTTTCCTTCCCTTAAATTCTAATCCAGTCTCTGGTTCATTGAGTTCACACTACTGCTTTTCTATTTCTGACCTCTGTTGTATAGATCACACTAATCCTATCTATAAATTAGTTCATTTACTGAACATCAAGCACAAAACAAATAGCATGAGGGCATCTTTACCTGGCCATGATCCTGAATCAATATCTATTCATTCTTCTGTCTAAATCAACAGTGATGATCATATTCAAAGTGCTAATAGTCTACCTGTTAAGTACTTTAAAGATGGCATCTCGATTTGTAACTGCAGCATCTTTCTGCCTGTATATGTTTTATTATCAGTATACCAACAGCCCACTCACTGGAGTTCTCTACATTACAGACACTGTCAAGCCACCACATGGCCTGAAAGTCCACACTGTTCAGAAGTTGAGCCTTTTGGTGTTTGCTGATAAAAGCTTAAGAGGGAAACATGCTTAGGAAAAGCCTGAAACAAACCTTGTAAGAATAACTGGGTATAATGTCAGAGGGCAACTTTTTGTTTGCTGCAAAAGTAATTTCAAGGCATAGGAAGCTTTTCACAGTTTTGTTTCTATTCCAGTGTTTTTCTGTGGAGTCCAGTGACAGGATAATGGGTAATGGACAGAAGCTGGAACACAGAAAGTTCTACTGGAACACAAGGAGGAATTTCTTTGGTGTTGAGGTGAGGGAGCCCTGGCCCAGGCTGCCCAGGGAGGGTGTGGAGGCTCCTTCTCGGGAGGTTTCCAAACCCACCTGGACACGTTCCCGTGTGACTTGATAGATGCAAACCTGCTTCAGCAGGGAGTTGGACTCTAGAGGTCCCTTCTAATCCCTATCATTCTGTGATTCTAAATAGCTAACCTGGAAAGAAAAGCAAATGAGAAAGAGAAGATCCTATTTTGTCATTTTAGAAACCAAGACTCTCTTCAACAGAAAACAGGGGTTTCTGTTATCCAAACTGTATTTGTCTTAAGGTTAAAGACTCAAAGATTAAAAGATCTTTTTATGCTTAAACTAAAACTCTTCAGTTATCTTTGGAGAAATTTCTCTTTTCTTTTATCTTCACAAGGAATGATAAAGGCAGGTGGAGGAGGTGGAGAAATACATAATCCATGTTGTTTTAGTTGAAAACTAAGCATTTGTTTTACCCCCTTTCTTTGATCAGAAAAGAAACAAGAAAAGCTCTGTGCTTTGCAGAGACGATCTGCCTAAAGGCTGTCCTACTGCAAGGAATTGTATTGAGTTTTGAGGCATGAGACTCCATTTTTTTTCCACTTTATCCCTTCACAAGCACACTGAAAACAAGCTTTATAAATCAATCAGACACCAAGGACAAAATTGTTTGCTGAGATACACATGCTTCATTCTTAGGGACAAGGCCTCAGTGCTTGCGATTCTGGCTGGGTGGGACTCATACCCAGAAGGGATGTCGCAGAGAAATCGCTTTCCATTTGTTAAGACACTTACTTAACTACACTCGACAGGAGTGTGAGGACAGAGCTAACGGCCTTGAGTCACTTGTTAGTCAAAGAGGACTACAGAATGCTACAGTGTTATGAGCATTAGCACAGGCAGCAGAGAATTGGCAAGTCCTGGAGCCAGTGTAGCAGCCCAGGCAAGTTGTTCCCGGGATAGCTGCTTTTCAGACATTTTCTGAAGAGGCAAATTACCAAGTTATGAAGTGAGGCTGCCAGAAACACCAAGGCAGATCATTTAGAGCACTGTGTCTAGTTCTGGGCTCCCCAGATCTAGAGTGATAGAGAACACCAGGAGAGAGTCTGTTGGAGCCCAGTTTGATGAGAGGAGTGGAGCAACTGTCTTACAAGGAAAAGCTATGAGACCTGGAACTGTTTAGCCTGGAGAAGAGAAGGCTGAGAGGGGACCTTATCAATGCTTAGCAATACCTAAAGGGTGACTGCTGAGAGGATAGGACCAGTCTTTTCTCTCACCAGTGATGGGACAAGGGGTAACAGGCAGAAGTTGGAACACAGTAAGTTCCACTGGAACACAAGTTGGAATTTCTTTGGTATTGAGGTGAAGGAGCCCTGGCACAAGCTGCCCAGGGAGGGTGTGGAGTCTCCTTCTCTGGAGGTTTCCAAACCCACCTGGACATGCACCTTGATCGAGGGGAACCTGCTTTAGCAGGGGGTTGGGCTGGATGAGCTCTAGAAATCCTTTCTAATCCCCACAGTCCTGGGATTCTGTGATTCTGTGATCATCTGCCAGGAAGCAGAGCACTGTGGGATGTCTCCTCTGGTGTACCACAAAAACAGGATAAGTTACAAAATGAGTCATATTCCTGTTAGAATTTCTCCTCTAGGCCTGGATATCCTTAGGACATCCTCTCATGACACACAGTTCTCAAGCTATGGTATGCGACAAACCCTCCTGTTTGACCTGATCCCTCTTGTTTCACAACCAAAGCTTACACCAAACTTGCCCAAGAAGTAAATGTGTGAATGTATTTGATGTGTTTACAGAGGTGGGTGAAAGGAAAATCTCAGCCATCCAGTACCCTTTCAGAGTCCCTCAGCTGCAGTTCGTCACGGGTCCATCCATGGGAACAAAGATAATGGTCTTACGGTTTTCTGTCCCTTCCTTTGCCTGATTGGCCTCTCCAATTCTGGCTCAGGAATACCTCCAACTCCAATGCTACCCTAGAAACTGGTCTCCTAGATATTTGGAGATGCTTTTTTGGATTCCCCTTCTTGAAAAAGTTCTCACGTTGGAGGCAGAGATGTGGGAAGGAACACAAAAGGGCTCTGGGTCTATTCAGCTGTTATCCACCCTGATTAATTTTACAGCTAATGACTCTCCAGACATGGTGATGTATGGGGCTCTGTCGGTGACAAAAAAATTGAACTTTTACTAATTAAGTAGAACATCTTCATAGGGTGAAAGGTTTTGCTAACGAAAGTAACTCACAAAGAATTATGCTGGCTAGAGACTACTGCCGAGATCAGACAGAAAAGGGAGGGAAAGTGCAGTAAAAAAATATTCACTGCAGCTACCAGTCCAAGACTTCACTCCCAGATTGTCACTGCAGAGATTGTCACTGCCACATTCCCTGGGCTGCAGGCCACTTCTGTCTCAGAAGAACAAGGCTGACACTGTATGTATGCACCCCCTGACTGCATGATGAGTGTTGTTTAATGAAGTAGCCTTGGCCCAGCACCAGGAATGTGTGTTATTTGTTGCAATCGTTGTGCAAGGACACATAGAGTGGCATAAAATCCATCCTGGTGCAAGGATGTGATTTTCTGCCTTCTCTTCCTACAAGTGCCACTGAGATACTGCACTGGGTGTACTGTACAACTCCCTCTCTTATGCAACCTCAAACGTAGATCAGGATGAGTGAAAATGTGTCCTTCATAGAAGTGACACATAAAGGACTTAAGATCTGCTGAACATAAATAACACACCTTGGTACAAATTGAGAAGTAGCAGGAGCAGTGTCCTGGGGTGGGATGAGAGATGGAAAAGAGACAGTAGAGTTGCACAGGTCTACAACTGCCCCATCACATGTTGAAGATAGGGAATTATCACTGAAGGCTGCACTGGTAGAAGGGCAATGGGTCACTTAAGGTTCTTCCTCATCTGCCTACAGCTGGAAAGCTGAGCCATGAGCTATGTTTGCTCCACTGAGCCTCTCTGAATTGCTACAGCCCTGTTGCAGCATGCATGGGGATCCTGATCAAAGTAACACGTCCCAGCCAGGTCACAGAAGAGGGAAACTTAACTGTGTTTTTATAGGAAGGATTGGTGAAGGGTAAAACAGCAAACTCTCTGTGTCTTTCCTCCCTAGTGAGCTTTGGAAAGGAAAGCTTGGAATGAGTCAGTCATGATTTCCCTCTACTGATGTGCCTCCAGTGTTCTGCAACCTTGACTCTTTTTTTTTTCCCCTCCCCTCCCCTTTCCAGCCTTTCTCCCACTTGCTGTGATGCTCATTACTTTGTAATTCTATTGTCTCCCTTTCATGGAGAGATTTGTGGTGTTTTAACCAAGAAAGCTACATTAAAATATTGAAATAGGTCATTAAATATTTATTTTCTTCAGCTACTTGTAAAGGCAGAAGGAAGTTGGGGGAAAAAACTGTCAGAAAGAAACATAATATTCACATTTTTTGAAGAGACTGTTTATGGTTATGTTGCCTGAGGGACCTGCAAAGACAGAATCACAGAGGCCATGGTGTTAGCTTTTCCTTCCTGCACTCTGTCTCCCTCTTCAGTGGCCTTTTTCTATCCTAGGATTCAGCTTGCTGTGCTCCATTCTCTCCTCTACTTCTCCAGTGTAAATCAAGGTTAAGCCCATTCAGGTCAATCAGTGAAGCAGACAAAGACACAGACAACTACACTGAAATATGGGGATTGACCCCCACCTGTGTGGCCCTGAACAGTTCTCTGACAGTCCCTGCTTCTCCTCTCATGTGCATTGATGGGAACCAAGAGCAGCTCTGCCAGAGGCACTGGAGCTGTGTTGATATCAAATGAATGTGACACCTGTGCTGAGACCAAGGTCTACTCTTCCTGCTTCTGCACAGGCTATTCATTCCTTTTCCATCTACACATGAAGGAAACATGGAGATGTGGAAAGATGACAGAAAGATTACTCTCACAGGTAGCAGGCAGGAAATCACCATTAGACAACACTAACTATCCCAAGAGAAAACTACTGAGATCTCTAATAACGCCAAGCACCAAGAGCTCTGATAATGTCAAGTGCCAGCTAAGAGGCTGCTGTGACCACAGCTGGGAGGCATCTCCATAAATTTGCCCCTTAGCATGACTTTAAGGATTTCCCCTGGAATCCTGAATTCTTACATATTATGTATTGTGTTATTCACAATAACAGCTCTGTCATCTGCAAACCTCCTGCATGATAAGGCTGAGAACTGCAATCAAACTGCCTTTCTTTAGCCCAATAACTAATCTTATAAGATTAGTTCTTCTAATCTTCTTAGTTTACAAACTAAACTAAGATTCACACGAGGCCACTGTGCATGCAGTAGAGTTGGACTCGGTGTGCTGTGACCCCCTTTAGTGTGTCCACTAAAGAATTACATTTCCCTCTTCAAGGGCATGTAGTCTCTAGTTACACAAAGCAGAAAAACATTTGGCTGTGTTTCTCCACTTCTGTCTCTCCAGTGTCAAGCACTCCATTTCTAGGGTGCTTAATAATTTACTTAAGGCAGGCTATATTGTTCTGTGCTCACACACACATATACACTCCTGGACATGCTGGATTGCTGTCACCTGATTTTCAAGGCTTTTCATTTTCATCTGCAGGTGACAGAGCACCAAGGGAACCAAATGGCTATGGCAACAAACCTAAAATAACCCAATAGTTTGTGAAGCAGTTGGTCAGCACAAACAGCAAACAACAATCTCCTGGACCTTGTTTGACATGAATTCACTAGGCAGCCTGGCTTGTGGGTTAAGGAGCAAGGCCAGAGACCCTGCTAGGTTCACCTACTTCAATACATCTATGCATGAAACTCAGGGAAATATTCTGGGTGAGGAGCTGGAACACAAAGCAGCAGCAGCAATATCAGACATTTTGCATTCAAAATCCGCAAATTCAAGATGAGAATAACTGTTCACAGAGACCATTCAGAGAAAGGGTGATTGGACTGGATGAGTTCTAGAGATCCCTTCCAGCCTCCACCGTTCTGTGATTCTCTGATTTTTTAAGCAGCCTTGGTAGTTGCCTGGACAAGGACCTTCACTGTGAGGAGACTTGGCCATAGTCATGCCATGTAAGCATGCAAGCTGCTGGCAGAGCCAGAGCAAGGGCCACGCTGCCATGTGGGATGGGGGGAAAACACTCCAGAAAACATTGAGTCCTGTCTTTGTTTCTTCTTTGGGACTTTTTGCAGTGCTCAGTTTTTTTGCCAAAACAAGTGAGCATGAAAACTACACCACCAAGCTGGTACTCCCTGTGAAATGTTACAATCATAATTAAATGAATTGTTTTGAGCTGCTCAGCACTTTGATGCATTTCACATGCTTTTTCCCTTGTCTGTCTGGGAAATACGGGAGGCTATGCTAAGTGTTGGCCCAGGTACAGGGGAATAGAAAAGGGAAGATTTCTTTGAGACACAAGAAAGAGCCACACTATGCATGAATCAGCACTTCATGTCACAATTTGGCCCATATCAAAAGGAATACAAAAGGCTGATCACAATGAGCAATAATCCAAAAATATGCTGGTGAGAGGAATGTACTGCGGATTTCAGAGTGGGGCATGACAATTAGAGCTGTGCAAGATAGTCACAGGGACAAAAATAGATCCAATTCTGTGTGGAAGGTGCCTTTGAAATTCAGGATTTGCATTTTTTTGTATGTGTGCATGCTTTCAACTCCAAAATAGCAATTTCATTAAATAGAAAAGGCAAAGTGTGAGGACAAAAATAAATATTACTTTAACAAAAATATATCTAAATCTGGAGGAAACCCATGAGTATTGTGTTAAATCTTGCACAAGCAAGATCTATACTGTGTTTTACTTTTCTTCAAGAAATACATTTCTAATTCTAATCACTATAAGAAAAATACTGCAGGTCCTTTCCTTTCAGCAGTCAGAGAAGTCAGATTAAGAGGATGACCAGTGATATCAGTAACTCATCTGCCTGTTCTTGGTCTTCCACTGATTTTGGGGGGAAATCAAATGGCCTCAGTTTTTTTTACAGATAGTTAAGTAACTCAGTAATGCACTTGAGAGATTGATAGCCAGACATCTATTTCTTTGCATGTTTCTCTCTCTCTCTGTACCACAAGTGATGGGGATGGCAGGATTTCCCCACCTTCCATGAATAAGAAAACAAAATGCTTATGCACTGATGAAAATCAGGGAAGATTTAAAGACATGTGTAATAATCAGCTTTGAAAGAACTTGATTTAAAGGAAAAAAGAAAGAGGATTTTAAAAGTTCTCCACTTTTCACCCATGACAATCCAGCCTTTGACTTTGTGCCACTGGCTCTCACAAAGGGAGGGAGACAAGTGCTTCTTAGAACACGGTGTCTATCCAAAGCAATTCAAAGATTTTACTGGAAATTCTCACTGTTTAAACTTCAGACTGGATTTTAAAGCTGTTTCCTGCAGCTACTATTTTGAATCTTTAGCCCTATTCTGAGTACTGAGCACTTTTGAAGCTACTAGCCATTGCTCTGCTGTAATAGTCCCATAGGTCCAATACACTATTCAGCTTTCTCTCACTATAGGATAGGACATTTCCTTCTCACCATCTCTTAGAAAATGGCCTGTGTGTGGGCACAAGTGCCCATCCTGGATGCTGGAGTCATTGTCTGAATCCCTCTTTTGACCTTCCATCTCTTTACAGATAGGTTCTGCCTCAGATAAAAATGGCTTCATGCTTCCACTGTTTTTATTCTGTTACTTGCCTCTAACAACAATTTCCAAGGTATTTTAGGTGGCTAATACACCATTAAGACACACAGCTGAGGCTTGAAATGCTAACATTTTCCACATTTTGTAAAATAGATCATTTCTGAAAGGGTGCTGCTCTTGTAACTTTTTCTCACATATTTGTCCCAGGCCTACAGATATATCTTGATTCCTTTTTGGTGTTTTAACATCACTCACTTCTGGTTCCTTTTCCTTATAGAGAAGAGCAGAACTTACTTGTAAGCAGAAAGGGATCGTGCAACTGTTGCTCTTGAGATTGCCTAAGTTGTATTTTTTTACTGGGCTCTGCCAGCCCAGTGATCTCCCCTGTCTGGGATATAATTAGATACAGAAATCCTTAAAATAAATTGCAAGACAGCGGTAAGGAAGTTCACACAGGCAAATCCTAATACAACATCCATCAGTTTACCACCTTTCTGGTAAAACATGGGAGAACTGGGGGCCACACTTTCTATCACTTTTAATTTAAAAAGAAAATCCTGCTGTTATCAGAGTTTTGATTTGATTTCATCTGTTGGAGTGGGTGGGGAGGCTGATTCTGATTAAGATGAACAGCTCTGCTCTCTCCCTATTCCTCTTTGGCTCTCTCACACTCTGACATTTATTTGGAGAAATGAGGTCATTCTGGGGTATTTAGGAATGAGGTAGCTGTCACATTTCATGGCTGAAAGGAAGCTATGGCCAGGGCCATCTTCAGTGGTGATAGATTTCTGCAGAGACCCAAGGTTATTACGGAAAATTTGGCCACATGCACCACGGTCAGTGTATGAAAATTCACCGTGACGAACAAACCTGACCTGAATGTTATTTGATGAGGCTCGAAAAACAATCCCCCTTCTGAAATAATTGTTTTCAGGTCAATCAAATGACAATGCTGCCAAGCTCAAAAGCATGCCCAGCTCGTTGCCATTCTGCCTGCCTTGCCAGTCAAATTAACACCCTCAGAGCTTTGGATAGAGATAAAAGAGGAGAGAGAAAGGGTTGGACAGAGCACATGAAAGCATTACTGACCAGCCCAGAGCTGTCTTTTACCTCACCTGCTTCCTATTTTTTTCTCCACTCTCTGCTCCTGGGATTGTAAAAAATGCTCAAAAGCAAAGAACTGAATACCTTGATGTAGATGAGAAAGAGTAATCCCCAAAATGCCTCCTGCAAGGGCTCTTGCATTTAATTGCTTACAAGATTAGACATCTCACCCATTACCTTAGAGATGCTGAAGACAAGCTCAAGTCCAACCCATAGACCATTTAAAAGGCAGTCCAGGGTGTTGCTCTGGGCAGTGTTTCTCCCAGGGATACAAAAATTCAAAGACAAATGCTCTCTGGGAGCATCTCCACTGACAACTTCAATCAGACACCTCTGATCTGAGTAGTTACTGACCACCACACCACAGAAACTTTCTCTTCCACCTCTCCATAGCTCATCAACAGAAAGACATGGTAGACATTTTATTTAACACCTTTTTTTTTCATCTTTCTTGGGTGACAAATTGCACAAGACACACAGAGGAAGGGTGGGGTGGTTAGGGCTCAAATATGAGACAAGAAAAATGTCAGTGGCTATTTTTGCCTCTGCCTCAGACAAAACAAATGCCTCAGAGTGGCCATTCACACATCTTTTTTCTTTTCTTTTCTTTCCCTTCAGCTGTGTTTGTAGCACTTTGAAAAAGCTCTGGTAAAAAGGTGAATTGTCATCACTTTCTACACTCCTACACTCATCTCTAGGAATCTGGACCACCTGGACCTGAGGAAGTTTGTCTTGCTTTCTATTCCTATGTGACCCCACAGAAGTTCTGAACATCAGGAAGCTCAGATAATCTGACTTCATAAATCTGAAATTGATTGTCATAGAATCATAGAATCATTTTGATTGGAAAAGACCTTTGAGCTCATCAAATCCAACCACTCACCAGTAGGTGCCAAGCCCACCACTAACCCAAGGCCCTCAGTAGCTCAACTTCATGGCTTTCAGATCCCTCCAGGAATGGGAACTCCCCCAGCTCCCTGGGCAGCCTGGCACAGAAGCTGACAGCCCTCTCAGGGAAAAAGTTTCTCCTCATCTCCAATCTAAACCTCCCCTGGGGCAACTTGAGGCCTTTTCTGGTCTCAGTATATGTCTATACTGAGAAACTTTGTCCTAAAGGATCTCCAGTATATCAACTATCACATTCTCTCTAAGCCAAAGGGCAGTGGAGGTCCCTAAATCCTAGTATATTTTAGAAGTATGATGGTAATTATGAATCATACTTTGAAAGAGTTAAAGATGGCCATTGATAAAGTGAAAGGTAGAACAGGAGTTAATCTGAGTTAACCTCAAATTGTCTTATCTAGAAGAGTAAACCCAAAGGTAAAGTCACTCTTACTCTGGGAGTCACCATTATTTGTTCTCTTTCCTTCTTCCAAAAGACATGAACTTTATAGAAGAGCAGAAAAAAGATCAAGGATAAATAAGCCACCACCACCACTACCAAACCATCTACCGCTGAAGCCAGCTCTGAAAGTTTGTTGCAATGTCAGCAGGAAAAGCAATATCAGTCTCTGAAAAATTAATATGATGCTCACTTGCTGTCTAGTTCCTCCTCTGCTTGTCAATAAATCTGTTCATTCCACGAATATTAAACCTGTTTGCCAGAGCCTTTAATGTGACAAGAAGCTGATGCCTGAAAGCACGATTACTTTCAACTACACATCATATTTAATTTATTACATAACCCAGTGTTATTGCTTTTATTGATGAACTGTACAGTGTAAAATGATTATTTGTTAAAGATTTCACTGTAGTAAATGAAAAAGGAAAAAAAAAAAGAGGCAGAAAAAGAGAAAAATCTTTACTGCTTAAAAAAAGCTCCTTGTAAATGTTTTTCTGAAAAGATTCAGGAATGGGAGTTACTATCATTACCTGATTTTTGGCTTCAATGTTCTTTGCACTTCAGAACAGATCCACCTTCCTCCATCATTTAATTCAATGCTCTTACTGAGACAGGAACAAGCAACAAAGGAGCAGAGTGAAGCTCTTCCTGATGGGATGATGTATACATAACTCTTCCATGTTCTGCACCATTAAATCTAGTTGATCTGTTTGAGCAGGACAATCTAAGTCCCAAATCTAAGCCTAAGACCCATCTTTTCCTTCATATTACTGTAATGTGGTAAGAGCTTATTGGTATTGGTCATTTATACTGAGACTGCCCTTTTGGCCCAACTATGATGCAAATGTGTACAGGGGAAAGGTGAAAGATGAGATTCCTGCCTTGAAAGAACATACACTCCAATTCAAAAAGGTAGGAAAGAAAGGAGATTGGTTTATGCATATGAGAAAGACAAGAGATGTATTGGAAGTACTGCTCATATTGCAACTACATTTCAATAAACCATTTCTTTGGCTTTCAAAGCTGTCCAGTGGAATGGCCTGTATGTTTATGGGCTCTAAATGAAGCAGATATCTTAGATGACTACCGTGAATATTGGTGGTTGAGTCACTGGATAATCCCCACTGTCTATTTCCCATTTTAGACTTTCTGTTCAGAGGCATGAATGACAAGCCCAAAAAACACACAGCCTCATTGGCAAGTCAATGCTGAGAGGCTGTGGTCCTTCTCTGACATTTCAGCTCCCACGGACAGGGCAGTGATGTGCAGCTCTGAATAGGCACCTGGACTTTTCATTGAACTTCTGTGTATCTTGTCTTCCTAATAGTAGACCCAAAGACAGTAGCTGTGAATATTCTATACCAAACCCATCCCAACAGGAGACCACATAGCAGCCAAGATGGAGTGTCCCAGCAGAGTATTTTAGTCCTAATGCCATCCTTTTTCAGGCATACATGGTTTCAGTTTGTTAAGTAGGGGGAGGGAGTGAAGTTCAGGTTTTTAAGAGAACAGATAAAAAAAAAATCAAAACACAAAGGAAATGCATTACTCAGTCCCCAGATTTACAAATGAATTATCTGCTTGTTCCTGAAAACATATCAGCTGGAGTTTTTTATCTCTAGTTTCATTCAGGTAATAATACAGCATTTTGAAGAGAAAGAAAAAAAAATGAAGGATGCAGCCTAAATAGAGATGTGCCTCCTGATTAAAAGGTGCTCTGCATTTCCATAAGATACTAGGAAAAATGCAGTCTCAGAAGAATTCTTGGAACTGTTTGATACTGAAACAGATACAATGAAGAGTTCAACCTGCTGCTGAGAGACATTTCTTTTGTTAATGGCTTATAAACAATACTACTGTTTACACAAATATATTAAACTAATTAAAGAATAAGGAATCCTAGTTTTAGATGCATTTCTATCTGATGGGAAATACCAGTTGAAGACCTCGTTGTTGGGGTTTTTCTAAAATAGCTCTTTCCCTGTAGTTTTTCTTTTCCAAAAGTCTTGGACCTCATGCTTCAGCTTCTCTTTCCACCACAAACTTTCATAGAGTCTCCTGGTTCCATGCAGCTGTTTGACTCCAAAAACCAGAAGTAAAAAATGTCATCATTTTCCTTGCAGGTTTTGACCCAAGCCCTATTTCCCTAGCTGAAAGGAAATTTGGGAGGTAAAAAAATAGAAATATAAACCCAAATAGTCTGCACTTCCCAGAATGAAATAATAAGAATGAGTCATTGCCTTCATGACCTCTGCCACCTTTCTGCCTTCCAGAAGCCAACAAGATCTTAACTGGGATTCTGGGAAACACAAGAAACCTGCAGCTTCTGATCACAGCAAAGGAAGAGAACAACAAAAAGAAAAGATGGGGAAGGCAAGATATAATAAAGCAGATAAACAAAACAAAAACAAACCAAAAAAAGAAGAGAGCTACCAAAGCTGATAAGATTTCTAGATGTCCCAGAGAGTTTTGTTCATCTGTAAGACATTGATGTTTATCTGAATAGGGATCTTGCTGCTCTGTCATGTGAGTACAGTTTTCCCTACTTCCCTTTCCCTGGCTCCGTTCTCTCTTCCCTTTCATGCCCTTCCATAGCAATGACTCCACAAGGAGGTCTCTCACTTTCCCAGGTCATGTAGATGACTGAGGTGAATGTGAGTTGCATGGTTCACAGTCAGCCTTGCCACACAGGCTTTGGATTGTGGTTAGCTTTTCTCCAAATTATGCTGCTCCTCCTGACAACCCAGCCAGTCCCTCTGACACATGCTTATGTACAAATGCAGGTCTCTGCCTGCTACAGCCACTCTATACCCATTCTCATTCTGAAAGACACAAAAGGTGCATTACCTATTTTACTTTGCTTCCATACCCATTCCTGATTCTCCCCAGCCAAACCCAACACTTTGGTGACTAAAAAGTAGATACACAACTTGGATCTTTCAGTTTTGTTTTTAAAACTCTCCCTCATCTCTGAGGAAATCTACCAGAGTTGATTTCTCAATTGCTTTTTTGTTTGATTTCTCCTTGACGGCTTGCTCTGTGTCAGGGACGTGCTGCTGACCTCCAGCAGCAGCTCCCTCGCTTTGTTCCCAGCGCTGTCCCGAAGCGAGCTGCAGCTCATTGAAAATCCATTAATTCTGTCTGTGCCCTATCAGATTAAAACTTCTCTTCAAATAACATTTCAAATATCAGTTGCTTTGCCTTAATATCTTTCTTCCATAACATCTCTCACAGCTCCACACACACACTCCACTCCCCTGGGTAATTCCCTTTGCTGGGAGTATTGTTGATTCTTTAAGAACACACACTCTCCACTCTCTCTTTTTGCTGATATTCTCTGCTGCACCTTGCTCCTGCTTACCTCATCCCATCTTTCTCTTTTTCTATTCTTATATAATCAGAAGTAGAAAGTCTCTTCTACATTTCCCAGAGTCTCAAATTACAACCCCAATAGAGACTTGCAGTTACCAGAGATTTCCTACTTGGTCAGGCTACAAATCTCACTCAGCTGCATGTCTGTCAAAACAGCAGCCACTGAATTTAGTGGAGCTATGTGTGTAGATGCACCAAAATGTGCTCCTGAGTAACCCTGGAAGACCCATCCCCATGAATTTCCTACAAACCAACCAAGACATCCCCACCTCTCCACTGGACTGTCAATCTCTTATGGTCACACTTTACCTTCAGGGAACAGGGAGGCTGTGAGGTGTTCTACACCCCCACAACCTCACAGACAGGCCTTGGCTGTGATCCCACAGCCTCTGTCACAAGGCTTTTGTGGGTGGTAGCTGATTTTCATTTCCATCATGAGGCTCAGGAGTTATGGATGCAGCATGGAGATCATGACTCAGTACAACCTCCCCTTACTCAGACAAAATCTTCCAGATTTGGAACAGCAAAGCTTAGATGTAGCTTCAGTGTCAGTATGGCAGGCATACGCTTGTGTAGGAGAATGGTAAAAAGAGATGACAAACACTTGATACCACTAGAAACTCTCTCCTGATGTCATTGAGGACCTTCCAGTCTCTCCACAGAGGCAGAAATTAACCTTGGTCCAGTGAAGTGTGATAAAGTTTCTCCTTTCTCTGTTAACACTTGTCAAAGTGCTTATCTTAACTTCCCCACTCCCTTAATCCTTGTCCTCTGTCCTACTCCTTGGCTGGTAGAGATCTGTATCTGCTTTGGTCAGGATATCAAGAGGCTGGGACAGTGCTGATACTCAGTCAGGCTTCATCCCAGGGAAATACAACTAAGCAGAAGTCACTGAGAGAAAGCAGTGTAGGCAGCAGTCTTTTCCACAAAGATAATGGTGATAACACATAATAATCATCTCCTGCACAGGCAATAAGTATGTTTATCCAGGAAAAGAGAAATGTGGTTTAGAGAAACTAAGTACTATGGGGGTGGTAGAACGTAAGAGTCAGATCTGGGTGAGATTAACACCTTCTTGCAGTTGCCACCTCCAGTAGGGAAGTCAACAGCACCTTTGGCCCATGGCAAAGGTTGGATTGGACTTGGACATCTCAAACAAGCCTTAGGAGCTGGCTTGGGAGACCCAAACAGTGACAAATGTGAGGGACTCTAAAGCCGCTGCCAAAGAGATCACACTCAGCTCTCCTTCCCCAATTTTTGACTTCTGCCAGAGCAACTATTCATGACCCTAGAGTCAGACAACAGACAAATCCTTTTGCTTCATTCACTTGCTCAAGATAATTTTATTCCCACATGGATTGAGACTCAGCCAACCTCTAGGCTGATTTCAACCTGACGTCTCTCCAATAAGACAAAATACCACAGGTTCCAAGCCCTGTCATTCGGCAGTATTTTAGGATGTGATGCAATCAAGCCTTAACACAGCCAATTATTTTTTTCCTGGATGACTAAAGCAAGAGAGCTTTGGTGGGCCAAAATTATCTTCAATTAAATTAATTTAAATTAAATTTGTTTTGTTATCTTCCCAAAGTCAAGTAGCCTTTTCTGTTTTGTCCAGGACTAAGTGGTGACTGAATCCTCCCAGTCCTTAAAGAGCTTTAAAAGCCTCATTATGTTATTCCTCAGATCATGTTTTTTTCCTTACAGTCCTTCATCATTCAAACATAGTTCGGGATTTTTGTGTATGTGTGTGTATATACATATATACACACACATATATATACACACATAAAAGCTCCAAGGATGTTTCAGAAGAGGTTTTAGTTGGTGTCAATGTTTCAATAGATGAGTTAAGTCATATGCCCAGCTCTTATTATTCATAACAGGAGGAAGTAGCAATCATTGCTGAATAGCCATGCACATTGATTTTGGAATTCATATTCATCTGGAAAAATTCTGTGGTGCAAATGTTTATTGCTGCTGTTGGTATTGTTGTTTATTTTATAATAGCAGGAGGAGCTCCCTTGTCCCTGGCTTCCTGGTGGACACAGAGGGGTGTAAGACAACTGAAGGAACGTCATTATATGTTTGGAGGATGTATTAATACCAACATTACCATTAAATTCTTTCTGACTGATATTTTTTCCTGAACTGAATGCTTAATTCTTCTTTAAGGACCAGTTTTAGCATATCCAGGGCCCTGTGTGAAATCAACACAGCATACTAATCATGGAAAATTATATGGAGGAGAGTATTGGAAGCTGGAATTATGAAACCTATATATACTTAAAAAAATAACATTTGGACTCATGCTGACTCTTTTCTACTTGTAGGCATATACCTAGACCTGGTTGAGTTGGAACAAGCAGAGAGAGAATAAATTGGATCTGCTCCATTATAAAGTAATATTAAAGGACTCCTTTTGCAACTCCTTAATCACTCAATTGTTACTGTCTCAGTCAATAGATTGTACAAGTTGCTTTTGTGTGGTTTTGAAATTTGAAGCAGGTAAGAGGATATTTCCCACTAAAACCACTCCCAAAGACTGGTGATACTCTGAAGTGAGGCAGTTTAAGGGGATGCATAGCACCCTTAAAGCCAGCTCATCTTATCCTTCACCACCCAGAGAATTGGGATAGTGGAAAATATTTCTCTGTGCTTCTCTTAGTCCCCTGATTTTCACCATTTTGGACTAGGAACTAAAATCCCAGCCCTGTTCAAAATGTTAGAACTTAGAAATGTCAGTCTCCTAATGATGTGTACAGTTTCAAACTGAACAAAAGAAAAAAAAGGAAAAGGGGAAAAAAAAGCAGAGACACTTCCTGTGATGACCAGAAAAGCAGCCACAGACTGGAAATGAAGCCCACTTTTAATGAAAGCTGGGATCTTCAGACTCTAAGGCATACTTCTTAACTAGTCTCTTTTGCAAAATATAGGCAACAAATGTACCTTAAGGCAGCTCTTGGGTTTTATTTTCTTGTTTGTCTGTTTGTTTCTCAGCAGCCAAAGCAAACTTCTCCAGGGGCCTGTTTGATTCCTCTCTGCAGTCTGGGCTGGAGTATCGATCCCAGAGAAGAGATGTGTTTTGTATATATGTGTATGTGAGTACACACAAGCTTGTAGGAATGCAGAAGACATGAGACAGGATTGCAATTCACCTAACAGCCTGAACTCCTCTCCACAGCACATCTCTTCCTCCTCTCGATGAGTCCAATATCAAAGAAGCTCATGTACCGCCATTGCTTCAAAATCCAGCTGTAATTTTCTGGCTAATGGAAGACATATTGACAAAAGTTGACATTAAGTGGAACTAATTACACTGTAACAGCTAAATAACTAAGAAATAACTACCCTGTAATTTATGGTGCAGCACGGACTCTGTGTAGCCACTTTCAGAGCCTTTATATCTGCACAGAGCTCACTGATGCATGTGCTGCAGAACTTTTCCCCTGCCAGTAGGATCCAGCTGACGTGAAATTGCCAGCTCTGCAAATATACATTGCTGTGATTAGAGCATAAAGACAGCTGGGCATCCCACAACCCACCACAACCCTGCTCCTGAGCAATAGGATAAATGGCTGCTAAGATGCTCTTCCCAGACCATTAATTTTATTTCTGGTTTCCATTTAAAGTCCTTTTCCCACCTGGGATGTCCTCAGTCCCTTCAAGGTGTATGCAGGAATCCATTCCACCTCTTGCATCCCTGCACTGACATCTTTGCATTGTGGATATCAAGGACTGGGGTACATAAAAACACTGATGTCCAATCAAGTTTACTGCCTATTGTAATTGTGGCAACCAACCTCTTTCCTCTACTGAAATAGTTTGTCAAATGAGGCATTAACCATACAGCTGGGAGGAGATAAAGGCCCCTTAGTTCAAGAAGGGCAGGGAGCTGCTGGAGAGAGTAAAGCATGGGGACACAAAGATGATGGAGTATCTTCCTTATGATGAAAGGCTGAGGGAGCTGGGGCTTTTGAGCTTGGAGGAGACTGAGGAGTGACCTCATTAATGCTTACAAATACATAAAGGATGGGTGTCAGGAGGATGGAGCCAGGCTGTTCTCAATGATGTCCAACAACAGGACAAGAGGCAACAGGTACAAGCTGGAACAAAAGAAACAATTTCCAAAGAGTTTGTGTTCCAAGGAAACATAAGGAAGAATTTCTTCCCTGTGGAGGTGAGGGAGCACTGGCAGGGGCTGCCCAGATGGGCTGTGGAGTCTCCTTCTCTGGAGACATTCCAAACTCACTTGGATGAGTACCTGTGTGACCTACTCTAGGTGGTCCTGCTCTGGTAGGGAGGCTGCACTGGATGAGCTTTCCAGGTCCCTTCCAACCCTTAAGATTCTGTGATTCGTGTTTTCACAAGGAAGATGGGGTATGCCAAGGGACAGGGGGAATCTCTTCCATACATCACTGTCACAGAGCAATATCAACATCCAATTCAGAAAATACATTTGAATGTGCCTTATTCCATCTGATCAGACTCAAGATTTCTTAGGGCTCATCATTACAGCTGATGAGAAAACAGACTTTCTGTCTCCAGAGCAATCTAGCAACTAAACATTTGTTTATGTCTCAGATAGGACCAAATAAAAAAAAAAATACTGGTTGCAAACATTTCTCTTCAGAAATTATACCACCACTTACTGAAAGGCTTCATTTTGATATTATTGAAACACAATTTAGTACTGCAATACTGGATGGTATATAGATGTTACAGAATAAAATTAAGATTCTAATATAGAAGTGAAAACAAGTGGGAAATGGAGCAGGAAACAGCTAAAATAATAAAAAATTTAAAATCCATTTTGATTTCAAATTGATTCAATATTTTGCCTTTGAAATGTCATTGGAATTAGAGTACTCCAATGAAGCACTCACATTTTTACCTATTACCTAAAGAACAGCCTTTTCCCAGAGAAAAAAAAAAGTGTTTCTCAGACCAATTTGCAACCAAATGCAAACCACACAATTTTTAGCCTGAAAACTCTTCACTGCAAAAGTCAGGACTTTGTGCCTTGGATCTACAGCACTGAGCATAGCAGGGTAAGTCTCCAGGCATCACCTCAACAGAAAGCACAAATAATACAGATGTTGATCAGGGGTTTTGCTGGTGAGTCCCACAGGACATGATACTGTGCGTAAGAAAAATAGAGAATTTAGAGGTAATGAGAGAAGGGGCGGAGAAAAAAAACCCATCCTGTATTAGAGACTAGAAGATAGAGAAAAGTCAGTGAGATTGTAAAGATAGACTGTTGAGGAGAAAGAGAGAGAGGTGCAATTCAGCATCTGCTTCTGCCTGAGTCCTTCCACCTCCATTATCATGCACCAGAACAACTCATTCTTCTTTTTCCAGAAAGTGTAATAATGTTCCACAGGTGAAAGAGTTATCTTGGCTTTTCTCTTTTTCAGCAAAGCTAACACTCAGTACATGAAATAAAGGTTATCTTGAAAAATAGATGCTGCAACTCGCATACAAAGGAGCCCTTTCCTGTGTCAGGGAGTCTGTTCTGAAGGGGTCTGTTAGGTTTTGTGCTCAGAAGAAGAAGAAAATGGAATTGACTGCTTAGTACCCCTGCCAGCTCTCCAAATTGACTTTTGAACAGAACCCAAAAGCCTCTCTCCCGTGCCACGGAGAGCAGGTTACCTGAAGGAAGGAGATGACAAATTTCCTGTGGGTCATATGTCAGCATGGCTATAGAACAACAGACAGGTATCCAGGCTGAGGGGAGCAGGGCATCAATCCCAGGCAATGCTACAGGTTAGAGGAAGAGTGGCTGCAAAGCTGCACAGTGGAAAAGGACCTGGGGGTGTTGATTGATAGCAGCAGTACGAGCCAGCAGTGTGCCCAGGTGGTCAAGAAAGCCAATGGTATCCTGGCCTGTATCAGCAATAGCGTGACCAGCAAGACCAGGGCAGTGATTTTCCCCATGTAGTTGGCACTGCTGAGGCCATACCTCAAGTGCTGTGTTCAGTGTTGGACCTCTCACCACAAGAAAGACACTGAGGTACTGGAGCGTGTCCAGAGCTGGGCACTGGAGTTGGGGAAGGGTCTAGAACACAAGTCTGATGGGGAGCAGCTGAGGGAGCTGGAGGTGTTTAGTGTGGAGGAGAATGAGGGAAGACATGAGCATTCTCTGCAACTCCCTGGCAGGAGATTGTAGTGAAGTGGGACTTGGTCTCTTCTCCCAAGTAACAAGTGACAGGACAAGAGGAAATAGCGTCTAGTTGTGCCAAGGGAGGTCTAGATTGGAGATTGGGAAGAACTTTTTCCCTGAGAAGATTGTCAGCCCCTGTCCCAGGCTGTCCAGGGAGGTGAAGGAGAGTTCCCAGCCCTGGAGCTATTGGAAAGCCATGGAGCTGAGGTGTCGAGGGCCATGGGTTAGAGGTGTGCCTGGCAGTGTGAGAGGAGTGGTTGAATTCAGTGATCTTAAAGGTCTTTTCCAACCAAAACAACTCTAATTTTATGATCAGAGACGATGGTCCTGTCTGGGTGCTCACCTCCACTGTGCTGCACACGGTCCCAGCACAGCTGCCAGGGCAGCAAAACAGTGTGGGTTTATGCTCTTTGCTGCTGGCTGTTTATGCCATCCAGCATGACAGGGCCATGACTGCAGTGGAAGGGGACTTTTAGCTGTTGCCGTTACTGAAATAACATAATGTGTGTTTTGATACATTTACTTTGCAGCCAAATCTGGGCATTTTTTAAAACAAACCTTAAAAGGATCTCTGAAGAGAAGCAGCCCATTTAAATGATTAAATAAAAGGTCTGGCTGTAGTTTTTAATGAAAGACCTGCGTGAACCAATACACTCTGCATTGTGCCCTGAAGCTCATTAAATAACACGTTAAGCCCTGCAAAGTGATCTACAGAACACTGCACTGTGATTTTTCTTTTTAAGTGTCACTGTGCTGATCAGGAGTAAAGAGGACAACTTCTGGGAGGCACCATCAGGGATCTCAGGTGTTTATTTAGTATTCAGCTTGAATAGGTCTGGGCGTTTTTGTACCTAATTTCCTTGCTACAGCTGCCTGTCACTTTCATGTTCTTGGATACGTACAAAAACCCTTAGAGAAAGGGATGTGTTTATTTTACTAGCAGTTCCTGTCATTGTGATCAATGCTTGGGTGAAATATGGATTTTTAGTTTCATTGGATTTTGGTTCATTTTTAAATAACTGACTCTAATTTTGCAAAGCTCCAGAAGTTTGTCTGTCTTCATATCAAATTGATGGAAGTTTCTGAATAGCTGTAGTGATTGCTAAAACCCTTGAAGTGTTGACACAGCACAGAGTGATATCACACACCTTGGGCTCAGTCATGCAGCTTCGTCAGTCAAATATTCTCTTTTTTTGAAGACACTAGACACTAGTGTGGATGCTGGTGAAATGCTGCCATTTCTGAACTAGAAAATGGGTCTCTTTCAAAATCCTTTCCACTCCTCAGAGGATCCCTTCCCATTGTCTGCAGTGAACCACAGTTCAAAGACTGTCAGAGCACATAAACATGACACAGTAACTGAGAACATCAAAGAGCATTATGTTTTCCATACATAAAGAGTGACAAGCTGCCTAATGCTTTATATGAGAAATGCAGACAAAAAACAATTCAAGAAAAATCAAAGCAAAGTCTCCAAGAGAGAGTCAGATGCCACACATTTCTGTTACATGCTCTTTATCATTTTTTGCCTTGCAAAGTAGCCTTTAAACTCTCCTCCTAAAATATACAGATAAAACCAGATTTGCAGCAGGAAATTGCTGAGGAAACTAAAGGAGAGTAATATATGGAGAGTCTGCTTCTGGAATGGAAGCCTCTGCCACCCTGGTAGATCAAATTGGAAGAAATCCTTGGAGACAACTGAGTCCGTGACCACACCCAATATCCATGACATCCCTTAAGGTTGGATGGATGGACTTAGTTCTGGTGCTATAAAGAGATGATCCAGGGACCATGGCAAAAAAGAAAGGAGGAGTCTAAGAAGACATGAGACCCTCCATTTGGCAAAATAACTGACCAAATGATATGTAAAAACAACAGGAAGCAAAGAAGCAAACCTGTTGGAAGCTACATGCATGTTAAAGGAGCAGAGGCAGAATATAGCTGAGTCTCTGCCATAGAAAGCCACGACATGAGCTGGGCACAGTTTAACAAAATGATGGGAACACGAATGGAAACGTTTAGTCTCAAAGACTGAAAATCATAGCAAATTGAGATCAAATTCAGTGAAGTGGTTTGGACCAAAAATAAAAAGGGAGGAGAATGGATTTGGGAAATCTTTAAACATTTCAAAACTTTGTTAAAAGATTATTTTTTCAAGTCTTTCCTATTCAGCTTTCCTTTGATTCACATCAGCATTTTCATTTGAAAAAATCAGCTTGAAAGAAAAATAGATTAAGAGGTTAAATAACTTTGAAAAGAACTTCATTTCTTAAACAAATGTAGCACTCCAGATTAAACACGGGCTTGGACTTCTCTTTAAATTGTTTCTTTCCCTTTCATTCTCCTTTCAAATGCATTTTAAAACTCTACATTACTTGAAGTGGATTTTGCCCTTTAACACCTTTTTTTTTAGCTTCTTCTTCAAATAGATGTTAAAAAAAGCTCTGAACTCTAATCACTGATAACTCCTGGAAAAATCTATGGTAGTAACTATTGTTTATATAATACTTGAAAGGTCTTTGATAAGATACTGTTAACAAAATGGCCAAAGGACCTGAATAAGGCTCAAGGGCAAACTCTAACATGAGCTTCCACTGGAGCATTGCAACAGTTTCATCATATCCCTCAATTTTCTACTTTCTCTGCACATCCTTCCTTCCAATCTTCTAAATGCCATTGCAGATTTAAATACCACCTACTGCCTTTTTAGTAAATAAATGATTCCTCAGGTAGCATTTCTGTGCACAAAATGACTACCTGGTGACAGCCTCAAGCTCTCTCCTTTTTTCAGCTTGTACTCCTCCCTCCAAATCCAGCTGCAACAGCTTTTCCGGAGGTTATTGAGTTTGCTCTGTCCTTCGTGCCCTCTAAGCTGTGCCTAGAAAATCAAGGCCTTTGGGGACAGGCATGGGAGCAACACGAGCTTGTGCACAGGATATACCCTGTTAATCCACACCCGAGGCAACTGGCCTGTGATTTGACTCGATTTGATTCTTTTTTTGTTCTTCTGTAGGTGGTGTTCTTCTATCTGTTCCTCTTTACAAGCTAAGGGTTATTTGAAGTGGGTTATTTATTTATTTATGCACTTCTATTATCACAAGAACCAAATTGCAACCTTCAAGAAAACGTGTTTGTGAAGGGTGTTGTCGGGGGGGAGTGGGGGAAGCCAACAAATTGAAGTCAGAGAAAGGGGGCTACATCTTTATCAAAAGACAACATCAAATTAATTTCTCTCTGGCATCAGGAGCTCATGTAAAATTTATAGCCTGTTTGTTAATTTTCCTGTAGTGCCAGCAGCACGGATGTTTGTGATTCAGAGGGAAGGGATGGGAAGAAAAGAGAAAAGAAGGGAGACAGAGCAGAAGTGTAGCAGCCTGGGCCAGGATGAATCGAGTATATACGTGAAAAGACCTTGCTCGTGTGCCTCACAAGCAACATAAACAGGAAGGCAGAGGGATGGATGGGTTTGGATGGGAGCCCGCTCACTCCCTCTCCCCAGCATACTCTGGTTACTTAAGATTCAGGCAGTGTCCCCAGCTCTCTCTACAAGGCTGCCCTTTCAACTCCAACACAATGACTTCTCTTACATAACCCAACAAGAAATTTAGCAGGTTTGCAACCCAAAGTAGAAGAGGAATTCAGTTTGTATTGACACACATTTCTGCCTTCTCCCCATTCTCCTCTACCATCTTATTTCTTTATTTTTTAACGGGTTCTGGAGCACCTCTTTGGAAGTGCCTGGAGGATTTGTGCTTTTACCCTTTTCTCAGCAAGAGTAGGCAGGACAAGGGTTTATGGTACAAGTCAGCCACAAAAAACCAGCAAGGAATCCCAAGTGTCTTCACTGAGACAAGAGAGTATGGTCCCCACCAATGTTTTATGACAACAGGGTCATTTTTTCTTAAACTTTCTTCTGGAAAAGTCTCTTCTGGAATTAGGAATCTTTTCTGGCTTTGACAAAAGTCATGTCTCTGCTGGAAGGTGGCAGAGCTGGGATGGGATCTCATGTCTCTACCCTTCCTGCACCTTAGATCCTGGCAGGAATACTTTCAGAAACACATGAGAAAATGTAAAGGATCCCACCATAACCATGTATGTCTCCTAACACAGCAAAAATTACCATGTTCCACAGTAATGCTTAAAAGCTGAAACCTCATGCTACATTATTAGCACAAATCAAACAAAGAGCTGCAGGAATCATGTGAATTTCAGTTTCATCCCAAACTTTCAAGCTCTCACAGAAACGTAAAGCATCTGGTTCTTCATTTTAAAGACATGAGCTGGCAATGCTGCAAAAATTCCCAGCTGAATGAGAATACATCTTCTAAAAAAAGACCTCTAGCCTTGATTTAAAGACTTCAGCAGCCCACCACTTCCCTTGTTATCTGTCCTAACATTTTAAGAGCCCTGATAAGCAAACATGTGATTTATTTTTTCTTTTTCCCTCTTTTTCCTCCCCTTTTAAGTTTCAGAGTGTGTAACTTCAGCTACCCAGCCCAGGATGCCCACCTGGAGATGAGTGTTCCCAGACTCATATTCTGATCCCTAGTCTCCCATTTCCTTACCAGATAGAAAACAGGTATGCAAAACTTATCCTACAGATGGGTGTACTGGAAATAATCAAACCAACAGAAGATAGAGGTTACATTAGCTTAATATAGGGAATAGATTAGTTTAAGAAATCATCTATTGTTCCCTACTAGAATATTGATTTTACACCTACTTCTAATGAGCTAATTTATTGTTAGGAAGAAGGAAAGTCCCTGTCTAGGATTTAGTGTGTGCCTCCCTTCTCTCCTTCCTGCCAGGAGAGGTGGGCAGTGATCCTTATAGCAGCCCACAGAGGGGTGGAAGAGCATGTCTGACAGCCAGGGGCAATTTCTTCCCTCCACAGCTATGGAGAGGAATGCTGTTCTTCATAAACACACTTCAAAGATGCCACACTATTAAAAATACATGGACATCATGTGGATCTAAGCTAAATACATATGGCCTTTGATTGCTTGGCATTTCCAATTCATACAGGAACATTACTGCGATGCATTATTGATGATCCGTAGCATTTCACTGTCTCAAACTAAGGACACCTCCCTTCTCTCATGCAGCACCCTTCGCTCAGTGACTGAACAGTTTAATTAAGCTGTGATTAACTGTATATGCAATTCTGACTGTCACTGATTTAGTTTTGGAAATGCTACTGCTGTGAGACGAGCACTGTGCTGTCAGAGAGTGGCCAGCTCTCTGGGAAGTTGCCCCTCTGGATGTCTCAGCTGCTTGCTGCATGTACCAGGGCACATCTGGCCAACTGGGTTTGGCTGGTGGCAGCCATGGCATGGCCAGAGCCACTCACCAGGTCAACACATCCAGACAATGCTCTGCAATGCTCTGATAGAAGGCACACAGGGAATGGGCAGGGAGGGCATTTGTTCAACCTGAAAGGGCTTGAGATTGTGGAGTGGGTGGGCCATGAGCTGCTGGCTCAGGCAAGGAGGACAGCAATGAGGAAATTACTCCCTGGCTCAGCCCCAGACTGGGAATTGGTGCTCACACCACTGTGAGCTTTCTGGCTCCAAGCCCTGAAGGAGCATCACACTCTTTGGGCACTGCTGTGGTCCACAGCTTGGGCAGACTCCCACATCACACACCTTGGATTTTTCTGAACAAACTCATATCCTTCCTTTCTATTCTGCTTTGGAAAGTTCAGGCATCTTCCCCATTCTGTCCCTAGGCATCTTAGCCACTCATTGCTTTCCTCCTTCCTGGCCAAAAGCAGCCTGACCCTGTGTGTTGTGTGTCCTTTTCATGCTGGATACGTAACACCCACTGCCCATGTACCATCACTATGTGCATCCCTGGCTGCTTTGGGGAAATTCCACACAAAAATGCTGGCATATCTCTGGCTGGCATTTTATTAGCAATTCCTCCCTGTGACTCAGTCTCCCTCCCCCTTTTTATTCTTTTAAAAAGGAATTCTGCAGAAACAAGAATTTGGGAGGAGGAGAAGAAGATTTGGAAAGAAAAAAGCAGAATCATTACGGCTGAGAAACAGCTCTTGAAAGTTATTAACTCATGACTCATCTCTCTGAAAGGAGCTAATACCTTAATTTCATATTTCTCTGCTCAAATGGAGACCAAAGCATAAACTGAAATGAAACTTTACACTAATGGCTTCTTAATTACACCCATCTAAAAGCAATTACCTGAGCTTTAACAGATACAAAGTTAGGGCCACTAGAAGGGAATTGTGAGGCAAGATTAACTGGGAAGAGATGGGCTGTGGGGAGGTGCAATGGCAAGGTGCTGCAGCCAGGCTGCCTCTGCTACCTCCTCACTACCTGCCCAGCAGCTTAGCTGAAGTCTCTCTAACAGTATGTGCCAAATATCCACAGAGAAGGATATTCCTCAGGAAGCCACTTGCTTTTGCAGTATCGGAATGGAAATTCTCAGTGTAAAACTCCAACATGAAGGACTTGGCAAATATGATGTCAGCAATGTATGAGGAGCAGGATAAGGGAAAGGGCCAGTCTCTAGGAAACCAGACCTCCAGCATCTTACCTCCTGCCCCATAACCCTTCTTTCTGCCACTTTTCACATCTGTAGGAGGAGAATCATTCCTACCTGCCTCATGGTGCATTTTAAGAACTTAATACTTATTGAAGGTTTTGAAATTATCCACAAAAAGTCACCACAGGAGATCAAGGTGGTAGCATTGCTGTTATTATCAGGACTATTATTACAACTACTGCAGGTAGATTTCAGCTGTGTTTTGTTCACAGTTTAATGGTTTGGCACTAACAAAGGGACTTCAGCAAGCCAGTGGAGTCTGGGATGCCACAGTAGCTGTGTAGGTTCCCTGGACAGTATCTGGGAGGAATGAGCTGCCAGGAATGGGACTGAGAATGGGAAGTACATGGTGCTGAGAGCCATGTTAGCTGGGAGTAATAACAGTCTTGGAGGTGGATTTTAAATCCCAATTCCCTCTAGAGCTTTAGTCTGAGCTGCAAGGAAACAGCTCCCTCCCCTCACAGTTTACAGCCCAAAAGTCTCAAATGGATTTAAGTACCTTCTTTCCCTTGAAAAAGAGCCTGAGGAGGAGCCATTCCTTTCCCTCACACCACTGGAAATGGAGTGCTCAGTGGTGCATTCCACCACAAATGTGAGGATATCTTTTCTTTGGTGAGCATTAAACTTTTTTAGTCAGTATTTTTAACGAAAAATAATTTTTGGAGGAGGAACTGAGAGCTGCAACTCCTTTCCCACAGGTGCTCTGGTCACCATGGACATACAACATATGTCCTTGCTCATGTATTGTCATGCTGCTACTGAACACAAGTTTCAGTGAGACCTGCCAAAACAAGTGCTGTAGGACTCCCAGGCCAGCCAGGCTTGTGGGCTGGACACCTCTTTTGCTGAAGGAGAAAGCAAAATGTTCTCCTCTCTGTTATGCCCTGGTAGGACCATATCCTAGGAGATAATGACGAATTATTTAACTTCCTGCAGGAAAAAGTAATAACTAAACCCAGCTCCCTGTGTACTGGGAAGATGCTGCAACTATTGAACTATTGGATAAAAAGGAGGAAGTGAATTTATTTTCTTCTTTGGCCACTATTTTCATTATAGCAAACCATGTATTTGAAACAGGCCTCATGGCTTAGTTCTGTCTAGGAACCTCAGATCTGTCTATCTGTCCACTTTACTTACAGCACCAGAGTCTGGCATTGTTAGGTCCCTGGTAGAAGCAAGCACTGCTGAGGCTGGGCAAACTCAGGACTCATAATGTGTGACCATCAGCATGAGAGAGATCTTGAAGCTAATTATTTTTGTCTTTGATACACAGGGAAGGGCAAAATAGCAGCTCTAAGGTTGTCTCTCTCCATGGTTGTCCATTATCCATGTGGAAGAATGACTCTGAAGATATCAACTGATATCATAGCAAAGGCAGGGTTCAGGCAGTACTTTTGCAGTTCACATACAAACAACAGCAGCCACAGACCAACCCCTCCAGCCTCAGAGAGGTCTTATACTGGCTACTGTCTTTGTGAGGGAGGAAGGAAGGGCTTCCTAAGCCTGTCCAGCCCTGTCAGGCCACAGAGACCCACCAACAGCTGTAGGCAACAAGGCAAAGACTCAAGTACCCACATCACTTTGCAGCACCTTGCACCATGTTGCATCACTGAATGAGATAATACAATTATTGGATAATTAGAGTAATCAGAAAGTGTTCTGCAATGGCAAGCTTTTAATTGACTTGGTCATTAACAGATAATGATCAGGCTCTAACTCCTGCCAGGATGAACCCCTATTCCTCTTTCCCCCAGAGACAAGCAGTTGACCTGAAAGGCAAAAAGCACAGCTGTCCTGAGTTCATTCATGGCTATCATAGCCTTCCAGTTCGGTCAGGGAGGCAACAAACTGAGACTAATAGAAAGGAAAAAGGAGGTTTCTCAAACCAGATGGTGCCTGCAGGGATCAGGAGGGAATCTGTCCAGCACAAGCTCCGATTTAGCAGAGTCAGATGAGGCTTCCAGGCCCCTCTGTACAAGAGCAGCCCCTGCAGCAGGGCTGGAACAAGGGTACATGTAGTAGCAGATGCAGTTACACAGTCTCACCCTCCTGGCACCTCAAAGCTCTCCCCAGTGCTAGCCCAGGATCCTACTTGTTTTCCTTCCCTCTAGTCCATTGAGTAAAGAAGTTCAGAGAACACAAATTCAATTTCACAGCTTCTTTCAGGGTGCCAAATACCTGGTGTTTCTTTGCACTGGAACTAAAGCTGAACATTTCCATCATATTTCACTAAATGTAACTCAGCTGAAAGCTCTTGTTTGGGAAGAAAAGGGTTGAATTCTGTTTTTTAGTTGGTTTCTCTCCAGTTAGGAGTGATTTAGTAGCCTCACAAAGACCATCAGATATCCTTGTGTTGGACAGTTTCTCAAAACAACACACACTGTGATGCCTTGGTCTAACAGGGTCTTTTTATTGAGAAACATTGAACTCACATGCTGAGATCTCATCTGGGTGCTGAGCACTTGGGAAAAAGGCAGAAGCTACCGTATCCAAGCACAAATCTTGGTTAGGATTTTAAGTGCCTTTGTGATCCATCAAATAAATAAGTTTTTCCAGCAGCAGTGGGAAGAAAGCCAAGTTTCTTTTTCTTCCTCTAACCCAGTAACCTGGGTTTCCCAGTAGTGACTTAGAAAGACCCTCACTCCTTTTGACTTCAGAGCACGGATGGTGCAGCAGGTTCATTAGCTAAATGGCAGACAGAGTTGGTAACTGCTTAACTTGACTGATGCACAAGAGCAGTCCTAGTTCCAGGCTCTTTTCACAGGCAGCTTCATAACACAGGCTGGAGTTTTATAACTTCTTCCTCTCCTACTGTATAAACATACTTGAAAATGCCTAACTTATGTAAAAGTTGCTTGGGAAGGACTGACAGACGAAGAGACAGAACATGACTGTGGAAACTTGGTTTCCTTAGGAACCAATTTAAAAATAAACCAACTTTCTGCCAGGGATATGAAGCCACCCTCCAAAGTCCAGTGCTTTCTACGTCTTAGTTTCAGCTTTTCCTGTGGTGTGGGGAAGATGTGTTGTTCTCACATGGTTTAAAAGCATCTGAAGGAGAGGATTTACTAATACACAGCAGTTGAGAGGTTCTTGGATTGGATCAACTGATAAAAATCAGTGCTGAAAGCTGCAGAGCCTGATTTATACTAGCTGAAGACCTGGCCTTCTACATTTCTGGAAAAAGGGGCAAGCAGCAAACAATTGCCTTTTGGTGCATTGATTCACCCTCATTTCAGAGCATTAACTGGTAAATAGAACTCAGTTCAGATAGCTGAAAATGCAAATTTGAAACTTAAGCTAAAAGGCTTTGTGTGAAGATGCTGGTTATTGTGAATGTTTGAAGTGAGCCTGTTCTTAGGAACAGGCAGGAAGGAGGCAATTGCAGACATACAGCCAGCTCTCCAACCTGGCAGCAAGTAGGATCTCAAGACATCCTCAGATTGCATGATTAATCTAACTGCAAACTGGATATATGGATGCTATGCTGACCATAGGACATTACAGAAGCACAAAAAGATCTAATGTTGCCAAAAAATCTTAGAAGTACCTGTTGAAAACTAGTATACAGAAATGTACATGTTTCTACTTTGTCCATGTTATGATGCTTTTTGGTTAAGAGCTCAGTGACAACTCATGCAACACATCCAAGGGTACCTGGGGCATGGACCAACAGTCTTGCACAAGCAATCAGTATTGAGAAGTGAAAGAACATGAAGAGCTGTCAGTATCTGGTATTTAATTTATTTTTCCAGGCAGCTGGATGAAGATGATCCTGAGCTCTATCCCCCCTAAATGCAGGTCAGCAGGTAAAGTGACCAGTAAAAACAAAAAAGCCCCCGTTGAGTAGTAAAGAAAAAGGGAAGCAGGGACCAAAATGTGTTTCTCTGGCACATTATTTTACTGTCTAGACTGGTTGTCAGATGTTGTTTTGTTGTTCTGTGTGCCTAGAGGCCATACCAAAGCTGGGATTCCCACATATAGGCTGCTTTGTTTAATGAGAGACAATCTTTACCCCCAGGGATCTATAATCAGAATAGGCAGGACAAACAAATGGAATAAAGCTGCTGTGTTCATCCTGTGGCTACCAATGGAAACAGGACACCAAAGAGATTAAGTGGCTTGCCTGAGGCCACCCAGAAAACCTGTGGCAAACAGACAGATCCTCTGAATCTTAATACTCAGATTTGTCTCCAAGACTTCTACATCTCCCTATTCCCAGCAGATCCAGGGACATTTCAGTTGACAGGGTCGCCATTCACCTTACAGCTGCATTTCTTCCTGGAGAAATCCAGCAAATCCTTTCTCCTTCCTCACAGAACCTACAGATGGTTTTATTACCTCCCTGGAGCAGGTAAGAAATCCTTCCCTGAAGGCCCTGTGAGGAGATGGTATAAAAGGGTGGGGGGAGGAAGGAAAGTCGACAGTCTTTCTGAAGCTGGAGTGTAAATAGTGTTTTGCAAAAGAGCCATTTATCAGTGAAATTATAGAATCTGTTTGAAGATTCCCCTGGAGAATGCACTAAAAAGATGGCTTGTATGGAACTTAACGAGAGGTTTCCTGCAACACGCCTGGGCTTCGTGTAGACAGCAGCACTTTGCTGAGAATTAAATCCGTGGTGGAAATGTTAATAAATGCAGACACATGTTCTTGTTTGTAGGACGCGCTGTGCCTCCTTTATTTATTTCCTTCATTTTATTCTTCTGGATGTAGCTACAATGCCAGCCCCTTTGCCCAACACATCCCTAGGGAAGAAGCTGCTGTCTCTTATTTCCATCCCTTGGGCTGCTCTGTAGTCCTTTCAGCCTATTGTGCTGCTGTCGAGCCTCTAGCCAGGAAGCACAAAGGTAACTGCAGGGGACTGGATGATTTACTTTCTGGGCAGATATCAGCTTTCATTGAGGACTGAAACAAGGAAAAAGGTGCATAGAGGCAAAACTATCCTTCTGTTCAAGGCTGTGGAAAAGATTTCCACATCTGCTGTTCTAGGGATGGATGGAAGGGAACCAGGACTGGCTTCCAAGCAGAGATAGCCATCTGGATCGAATCTCCCTCTCCCATGGCTGAAGGTCCAGGTGTATTCCATACAGAACAACTGATCAGATGTTTTTGCTGTCTGGAACAAACAAAAAATGCTCTCCAGCATAGGAACAATAGAAAAGATAGGCTTTCTTCCAGTGAGAAAGAAAACCTAATCATCAGCCCTAATCTTTGCTGTGATTCAGGCCAAGCACCTTGGCCCCTTTTGTACCTTCAGATAAGTGCTAAGGACTGCCTGAAAGATTGAAGCCAGCACTAAAAGATGGCCTGTCCCTTGCTTGTCTGTCTAGCAGATGAGCACATCTCAATTAATTCATTCAAATATTATCTATTTCCTCCTTTGTCTATTCTGGGAGCTCCACTAGGAAAGAGTTTGGCCTTTTTTCTAGAACATAGTAGTGCTTAAAGCTCTGCAGATCTCTGCTGAGGTGCTCAACTTGCTTGAAAAGTGATTATTTCTATTTGAGATCCCAAATCAAGCATTTATAGGAATCTCTTTGTTCTGTAGAGAAATTCAAGCCCAACTGAATCAAACATGCAAAAAAAAGAAATAAGATATAGCTTCTAAGAAAGTCTAAATGTTATAGTTTCACTTCTACACAGCAATCTGCCAGGTGTCCCTTGCCCTCTCCCCACACAGCAGTGAATGATGTAAAAGGCTACAGAAGGCTCACTTTAGCCCCTCCACATATTACCCAAAGCATCTCCATTCTAAAGCCTCCTGCTCTGTCACTGCATTTAGGGAATCTTCCTCCACACAGACCACTAGTTTGATCAGCCCCTTCCCTATCAATGCTATGTTAATTATCTTGTCCAGATGGTTAATATTCCTGCTCTCCTCTCACCTAGCACAGTCATAGTCCTTTCAGTGTCCCTTTCCCTACAACCCAATATTTGAGACTATCTCTGGGCAAAATCTCTCACATCCCTCCTGCAAAAGGTGTAATTGCTCTCAGGCTCTCTCAGGCTTCAGTTTGAACCTGATTTCTCCCCCTGTTTTTCAGGTCCTCTTTTTTTTTCCCCTATTTATTATAGAAGAAGGAAGAGATCAATTAACCAGACCCCTGTGTCTGTCTGAAGGCGGTTCTGCCCTGCTCGAGGGCCCAGTAACATCCAGGAAAGCCAATGATTGAAACTCAGCCTTGGAACTAATCTTTTGCAGTTCATATTATTCTCCCTTTCTGTAATTCAATTTATAACATAATTTCATATTCCTGCTCTAAAGCAGGAGAACTTCTCTCTTTATATGTACATATATTTTTTTTATCCTGCCAGGTTGGATTTGTGTCTGATTTCATTTTATTTTGTTAAACAAGGAAGCTGAAGTCACTTTGTTTCCTTGAATAGAGCAGGAGGATAAATCATTGCTGGAGATATGCTGAGGCATCTTTCCAAACTGTGGATGTTAAAAGGAGATGGAAGAAACTGTTTTAATCAGACATTTTGGCACCTGAGCCTGAATAAGGAATTGGCCTTTGAATAGTTGGTATATTATGTCCATTGAAGTATATTACACCACATTAACAAGTATCGATTTTATTGTTCCTCCTGGAGCTGAGAGAAGTATTTATAGGTGTTTGAAACTGCTGAAGAGGTCACAGACCTTTATTACTTTATTAACTAGTTCTTTTCTAATGAGATTCTGGTTCACAACTGGGAATCAGAGTCCACAAATAAACAGCAGTAACAGTGACCAAGCTAGTGGCAAGTAGATACTGAACAAGGAGTCTTAGGGCTCTTCCCAAACACCTTTCCATTGCACTGTGCAGGTCTCTCACAACCCAAGTACACTTTGCAAGGAAGAGTTGAGCATGAGTTGATGTGCTATGGATGGACTGTGAAAAGAATGAGTCATCCCCTTCTCCTCCCTTCCCACATCCTAGTCAACAAACAAGCCGCCAACTAAATGAAAAATCCACTTCCACTGTATAACATATTTTGTCTTTGCCTAAAGCTTTGTGATATCTGTTTACTGTTCAAAATTAAGTTTCATCCCCACCAAAAAGAAATTAAAAGGCAAAGTTTTTGGTTTGGTGGGTTTTTTCCACTTAACAACACAAAACAAGCACAACTTTTGCAAAGGAATCCAGCGATTTGAAAAAGGTGTTCAAAAGTTAGCCCTGGAGAGCCAGGTGAGAAGCTTTACAGGAAGAGACATCACACAATGCTTTAGCTTATCCTTCTGGAGGCCATTGGACTTCCTGTCTTGGCTGAAAATGTCTTTGTTATGAAGAGATGATTCTTCTAGCAGAGGTCAGTAGTGACACCGTGGTGTGTGAGAAACCCTGAGCACCAGTGGTACAAGGCAGGAATTTGTGTCTAAAGTCAAATTTCTTCTTTTAACTTTGATATATGTAATAATCATGCCTCATAGGTGAAAGCTATTATAAATGTATTTAGCTACTATAAATGTATTTATATGTACTCTTCTCACAAATAGCACTACTGTTTCTTCCATTTCTCAGAGGGGGCTAAAGCCACTTCAGATAAGATGGTTCCACCTAGTATCAGCCTCAGGAAAAAGAACTGAGATCCTCTTTATGCAGGCATTGAAATATCTACTGTAGGGGACATTTTCATATCATTGAGGTCAATAGTATTTCATTTTTCCAGTGCTTTTCTTTGATGAGGCATGTGCACTAAAACCTATGTTGAAAGCTTTAAACACTGGAAATTTTGTCCAACTTTTCTTTATAAGCAAATTTACTTGCTACTTGTTAACTTGCATCCTAACTGTTACAATCCATCCTTGAAATATCAAGAAAAATGTGTTATCACAACTGCCAAAAGAAGAGAAGATTTTATCTTTAAGGTCTGATCCATATCTTGATATCAAGATGGTCTCTGCTGTTTTTTTGCCTGGCCACAATAACACAGATCTATTTCTGTGACCACATCACTTCCAGAACCTCTGTGCAAGAGGAATACAAAGGCAGCTTTCCCACTGGATTTTATTTGATGGATCCTGCCTCAGGTTCTTGCATGGAACTCAAAATGAGAGTCAGTATGGTGCCAGATCTCTATTCCACCATCTAGACAATTGATTCATCTCAGGCCAAGCCAGTGTGACAGGTATATCCATCCATACAAGGACATTTCCCTGGTAGGATGGACTGCTAAATGAATGCACCAGATTGCAGCTGACACCCATAATGCTGTTTTTCCCCTCTCCTTATAATCATAATGGGATCTCAGCAATAGAGATGGATTTGCTAATTTCCATCTCCTCTCACTTTCTCCTTTAATCACTGTCAGGCATAAATTAATTTCTGCTTAAAGAGGTTTCAGGTAGAGATTCTGTCATTGCATAGAGCACTTAAAGGTCATAAATCAGGGTAATCCCAGAACATTTCCTTTCCAATCTGAGATTTCAGGGCATGTAAATATGAGTCTTTCACTCAACATTACAGGCCTTTTACTTGAGGTAGGGGAGAGAAGGAAGAATTCTTAGCATGGGACATTAAAAGCAAGGTGAAAGCTGTGCTACCAAGTCAGCTGCATGATGCTTCTTAAATTCCATTCTCAGGCTTGTATTTATCCTACCTCTATCAACCAACAAATCTTAGAGTACAGTATTATACCCATGTGCATTGAAAATAGAGAACTCAGATTGTCCAACAGCCAGCTCAGCCCTTTTAAGACTTACATTGACACCCTGACTTTCTTTACTGCTTCTGAGGCTGACTGTGCTTCTCAAATAAGGTGGTTTAATGGTATTTAAATGTAGGCAGGGTGCACCTGAAATCCAGCGTGCTGCACTGAAGATATAGGTGGAGGGAAATCAGTAAGCTCTGACTAAACCAGAAGGAGTAAAATCATTAAGCAAAGATATCATTTTTTTCTATAAAAATGCTAGTGAATAAATTATCATTCTTTTGCATTAAAAATTCAGTGGAGATGAAACTGTGTGTGGTGATAATGAGCAAATGTTTATATTTGCAGAGCAGTGTAACTGCATAGATGGAAAGTTATTGATTTATCCACAGCTTTAACACATTTTATGCAGCTACTTGGATGGATGTCTGTCCAGCTGGCTGCCCAACTAGCAAAGGAAGAGTTGTCATGTCTTCAAAAATGGGTACAAATCATTAAAAACTATTTCCTGAGGAAATTTAAGCTATTTTTTAAAAGAGTCCTGCAGAATTATTCATTTTAGAGAAGCAAACCTGAAGACATCATCTATGTCATTTTCTCCTACTCCCAACTATTTAAACAGAATATATAGGGGGGAAAAAAATCCCATGCGCTTTTCTTCAGTGTTCCAAATTGTCTCAAAGATACTTTTCATTAACAAAAAGCATTGAGACATTAAAAATTGCTTTTGAATTTTTTAGTTTATCTTTTTCTTAAAAAAAATAAATCTCACCATAAATAGTGTCCTTATTCACTGACAGAGTCACCAGCTTCCTAGCAGGAAACACAAACGCCTGAGATTCATTTACCCCCCACCTCTAAAATGTCAGATTGGTACTCCATGTGTTTCTCCTTAGGAAGACTTGGGGTTTTTTTCCAGCCCAACCATCCTTAGTTTTCTACCCTTTGGATTATCCAGATCCTACCATTCAGTAGACCCTTCCCCTTCTTTCCTTCTCCATTATTGTCTGTACCTACCAAGTTTCCATAGGCCTGCCTGCCCTCATCTTGCAGGATGAGAATACTGGCTCAACCTCCCAAACTGTGCCCTATGTCAATGCCCTCTCCTTTCCCCACCAGTATTGTCTTTAAGTGTTTTCAAACGACTCAGTTTCCAGGCTCCCAGGCAGCCAGTTGGCACCGTTTCAAATGAGCCACTGAACGGCAAATGCAGAGACACACTGGGATAAAACGAGCTCCTCTTATTGATTTTCCAAACCAATATGGCACTGACGCTGCCTCTTTGTGCCATTTCCCTCCTCTGCCAGGAGGCATTCACACCCCTTCCATCATTTTAATTAGACATTACACCTGACACAAATGCCAAGTTGATTAACCTTAAAGGAGCTGAATAGGTTCTGTGATCGTTAGCACGGGGCTGCTGACATACTATAACTCATGCTAACATGTGCTGTTGCACAAACTCACAGCTTCTTCAGCTCACTCTCCAAAGACACAATGCAATGTAATAACATCTACAGAGAGCTTTTTATGAGACTGTCTCACATAATAATGCTATAAAAGCCAGATTTAAAAGATGGATTGCCCTGGACTCCACAGACTTCACTTTTTAATGTTTACATAAATGCACCTTTTCTACAGTGTTTTTCAGATAATGGGCCTTCCCAAGTCATGGAAGTCAAGGCAACCATCAGCTTTTCCTTCCCCAGCAGTGAGTCTCAGCAGGACTCAATGTGCTCTGGTATGACTCTTCTGCCACTTCCCCACCTTTGCTAGAATGGGTGTCAGGAGGCACAAGCAGTATGCAAAGTCTCATTTGCTATAACCATGCTCCTCCTGTGGATTCCTTCCTTGTAGGAAAAGTCTCTGGTGTAAACAAAATCCATTCAGCCTTATTATGCCTTTGTTATACCAAACTAAAGACAAAAGGAGAAACATTAAGTTGTGGTATAGGAACTGTTTTCCTGCTCAGATGTGACTCCCTGCTCTGTACAGCTACATGCTTTAATTTGCCCATGGTTGGGACAAGCCTAGATCAGCCACTGTGTGACATAGCCCAAGTACAACTGAATCATTGCAACCTAGACAAGAGAAACCATTATTTGCACAAAGTTCATTTTAAGCTTGACAGCCTCAGAGAAGGAAAGTAGCCCAAAATACACCAGTTCAGCTATGCCATTTGGTGGCATACAACAGCTGACTCTCAGCTGTGGGTGCAACATTATCCAGTATTTTCCTGTCCTTGTGACAGTCAAATTAGACTCCACTTTTGCAGAAAGTAAGAGGAGAGGTGGTCCTTTTTTGCAGGCAACAGAAGGAAAAAGGATAAGAGATTGTGTGAACATATCTACCCATTTGTGTTGGAGAGGAGAATTAACTGTGAGGAGTGGGGAAAAAAGGTGATTTGGTACGCCTTAATTAAACTGGGGTGAGGAGCTACTCCTTATTCAGCAGGCAGAGCTCCACTGAGATGGAGAAATTGCTGGAGATGTATGAATTCTGATGAGATCTCCCATTAGTTAATGGGCAGCACTGATTTTGCTGTGCCTTCCTCTTTCACTTGTTTGTTTATCTTTGCTCTGCATTAAAACCTGTCAAGCCTGCAAACAAGACAATGTTTTTTTGATTAGACTCCTCAGTTGACAATGAACTAGAGCTGGGAGAGTTCCCACCTCCAGTAAAGCAGAAAGGAGGCGTGTGTGACCCTATTGGGATACAGCTAAGGTACATCATTAATAAAGGAACTTTCTACATCATTTGAAGATGTCCACAATACCAGGTTGATGTTGCTTTCAGCACTATCTTAAGTCCAAAGTTCCTCACCATCCATAAAGTTCACACAGGCTCAGTCAGAAAGAGCTCTGGAGCTTCATGGAAGAGGTACATGTTTCCACTGTGAGTAGAAAGTGCACAGGCAATGGATATCATGCTTAAGTCCATCCCTAATTTGATGTTCTGCACACATATGGAGAGATTAGTCCCAAAGCAACAAGGACTTCCTATGTTTTGTTTATCTGCAATTTGGAAACAAAATGGCTTTGTTTGTGCCTTTCAAAAAAAAAACCTACTGATAACCCAAACTCAAACATTAGCAGGCAAGACAGGCTTCTGCTATGAAGCCTGGGATGTATAAGGATGAGACAGAACTGATGCATTGCCAGGATCTCCTCATTGTTACTCTACACACTCTCCCTGGCAAAGCTGTCTTACTGGACTCTTTTGTACAAGACTTCACCTGCTAAGCAGTGGACAGAAGATGACAGACTCCTGTTGCCTTCGTGACAGTGCCTTATTCAAGGTCTGTCCAGTTCTGCCTCCTAGACAAGCAAGCAATGAATCATACATTTCAAGTTTGAAAGAACCTGCTGCCATCTTCTATGTCAGCCCGGCAGAGTAGAGGGAGAGGGTAGCCACAGCTGGCTACTGAGCAGCTTTCCTTTGAATTTCTTCCCTGCACCAGGAAGGCAGATGTCTTGCCAAGCTGAACAAGCAGAAGTGGAAAACAGTGAACACAAACACATCTGTGGTGGTGTCAGACATAAGATGTCGATGGAGTAGGATAACAATATTACTTAATCCTCTTCCCACTAAGAGTAATGGGAATTCTATTCCCCACATATGAGTAGAGAAAGAAAAATTGTCATGCAAACTGAGGGACAGATCAAACTGGTAAATACCAGGAAGGCTCAGTTGTACATAATAGCTTTTGTATTGTACCTGCCTGTTCTACCAGTAGGCTAGAGCCCCTCTGAGGAAACAGGGAAGCTGAGGGATGGACATGAGTATGTTAAAATGTTGGTGCTGTACAGGAGTAGTGAGATAGACCTGTGATGTGGAGGGACAGGAGGTCATGAGAAAGATCTAGTCACAAAATCTGCTTGCATTTGCCTGAGTGTGCTCATGTAGGTTTGCATGTGTACAACACAGGACAACAGCCAAACTCTGACCAGGAACCCCCAGTCCTTAACATCTCCTGATTGTGTTTTTTTTTTTCTGGAGAAGAAAAAAAATATTTAAGTGATCACACATCCCTTGTGCAGGCCAGGTATTTTCCTTCATGAAGAACAGCTCCATCTTTCTGTTCTCTCCTCCACTCAAGCCTGCTGCAGAAAGCCTCCTCCTTTCCCCTATTTGCATAAGTGATGATGCAGCCATCCTAATTATCAAGGGAATCCACTTCTCCCTCTTTCTAGCACCTCCCCCCTAGCTGCTGCTCTTTCCCTGCTACGGGTTTTGCTGGCAGATGGAACTGGAGCCTCCTCAGCCCACTGGCTCTTCCTTGAAGAAGAAGAAAGTGACAGCCCTGCAGGCAGCCAAAAGCGGACGAGCCACGGCAGCATGACTAATCCGTCAGTCCATAGCATCCCCAAGGCCAGCACCAAGGTTGCGCTCACACAGCCAGCTTTGCTGGGGGAAAAAAAGTGTGCCAAATATGGGCTAGAGGATTGTATTATTGCCCTCACATGGATCAACTATGCCCCCCCACACACTGCTGAACTGTACAAGCTGCCTCTTAAATCTCTCCTTTTGTATTGCTGTCTAAGGTTCAGGGAAAGTTAGCTCTGAAGCATCCAGTTGCAAGGTAACCAGACAGAAAGGATATTAGCAAACTCATACATATGGAAGGATGACCTTACCAGCTTCACTCAGCATTTGTTCTGCGAATCAGATATGACTTGCAATCAGCCATGGCCATGCATTTCTCCATTTCACCCTCAAGTCCTGTCCTTACAGCATTGCTTACATATGTTTTTACCCATGTTTTTTGATTTATCTGTCCTACTTCTATCCCCATAACCCATTAACTCAGCAAATTAGCTATTACCCACAATGCCTTTCCCACCAGACATCTCTTGCTATATTTGTGTTAGAATTGGGTCTTTTCATGCAGAGGGAGATGCATTTTTTTAGTGTTACTTGTCTGCCTTCAACAAGGTTGCTAGCAAAGTCCAGACAATAACTGCAGCCACAGCAAGGCTCCTTTAGCATGGTCCAGTCTGTACACAGTCTGGGTTTTTTTAATGTACATAGCATCAGATGGTCTATCCATGTGACTATCTTTTTCTATATGCCTGGAAATGCTCCAAAGAGCTGATGAACCAATTGGGATTATAGACAAGAGTGAGTTTAGTTATAGTCCCTAGGGGAAAATCAGGCCTGTGTGGAAGGAAGTAGGACAGGGAAGATGAAAATAGTCTATCAGGAAAGGAAGCCAAAAATCTGCCAAAATACCAAGCAAAATGCAAGACAGCCTCCTTCCTTACTCCAACCCCATGGGCTCCTGCATCCCACAAGCCATCAGCTGAGCTGTCAGTACACAGTCAGTAGTTCTAGGACATCCATTTCAATACCCAGAGCTGCAAAACACGATAGCCAAATTTGGGGGTGTGGAACGGGATTGGTGGGGACAGCAACCATGTCCTTTTCAGATGGTGCAAGGATAGACTAAGCACCTCCTTCTCTGTCATAGCCAAAGCTCTTTCTCACACTGAGCTGAAGGGACACCAGCAGAGGAAGTCAACCAACCCCTCTCACAGCAACCTTCTGCATATGGACTCTCCTGGGCATAGAAACAGGGCTGAATTTAATTAATGTTTTAAGGCTTTAGAGAACTTGCACCTCATCCTCATTTAGAGACCTGGCTCCTGGATCTGTGCTCAGAGATCACCCTCTGTTTTACCTTCCTGTTAGATCTGTTTAGCCATTTTCTACTTGCTCACTTCTTTCTCCCACACAGGATCTCAGTTGGGTCTGACATACCCCATCTGCAAATGTCCTGATCTAGCCTCCCTAGGGTGGACACAAACATTCACAGCTCCAGCCAAGGAAGAGGTAAAAAATCCTTCCTGCAGATGGACTCCACAAGAATCTTTCACCTTGTGCCACAAACATTAGCCAGATGGTCTCACCACACGGTGTCCCACCACATTTTGTAAGTAACAAAGGTACCAATTATCGCATCCTTCCCTGCTTTGAAATCCTCACTCTCCCCACATCACATACACTCTTTCAGTTGTCCTGCTTTCCACATTCCAGGTTGGCAATTATAATCTGCAACCTCTGAGCTTCTCAGCAAACTGATGAGCTGCTAAAAATACAACCCCTGCAGGCACCAATTCAACTTCTATTTCTGTATTTTTTATTATTTATTTTTTTGCTTTTACTCTTTTTTTAACCAATTTGAGATGAACAAAGCACTTCAACAAACAGAAGGAGAAAATGCTGTGATTGTGAAGATGGATTGCTGCCATTTACTTTGTTCATTTTAATTATACAAAGTCATCACTTAGTAGAAAGCCTCAGGGTAGGAAAAGAGCACAAAGATGTTACCACATACCATCTCTTTACTTCATGATGCTCCATTTTAAAGCCTCCTCTGACATCACAAGCAACATGCAAACTAATACTTCCATACTCTTAAATACTTTCATACTTCCACATTTTGTGGGTTACTCACCTCTTGTGTCTTCATTCTGGAAAGTCCCAAAGGCCACAACTATCCTTTTAAAATCATACTACAGCAGCAGAACCAAGCAAACTCTTCCCACCAACACTCCCTACAAGGGGGGGTTGGCCATCTTGTTTATAAACTTCTTCTAATCAGTCATCTGACACTTCCTAAATTGGCTCCAGCTGGGAACTGAGGTTAGAAACAAGTCAGAGGCTTCAGAGCAAGTAAGAAGTTCAAGGCAGAAAAGTACAAGTTAGTGGCTGGATGAGGCCAGGAACTAGAGCTACCTCCCATTTGTCTTTGCTATTAACTCACTCTGACACCTAGGGCAGATAATATTCCCTTTACTGAACTCCTGTTGTCAGACTAATAGTCAGTTAATTCCTTCAAAGTATTATGTGTTATTTAGACTGGTATCCATCACTTGGTTAATGCCAGGTGTTGTGGAGGAAGCTTTTTAAAAAGGAAGAATTGGAACCCAGTAGCTGGAGTGTCCAAGGAGACTGGTGCCTGACTGCCTGCTCATTCCCTTGGCTTGCACAGGCAGGAGTGATGTGTTCACCTCTCAATCACTGCAGGTCTCAGCCTGATGAACTCTAATTTCAGTTGCCTTGCAGAGGCTGAGGGCAGCTGCTGCCCTCCCTGTCCTGCCATGAGGCAGTGACATCTGAGAAAATGACAGCATGCCCCTGGAAGGACTGAGCAGAGACACTAACAAAAACATTGTCTTGCTGAATGCAAAGACATTCCATGTGAGTTTCTTCCCACCAGCTGTACTTCTGTCACTCTTTGGACCTTTCTTGCTTCTCTGAACCACTCAGGCTTTCTGGTGAACTGAAGCAGCTTCATTATCTTTGCCCAAGATTTCAGCTCCATCTTTGCATTTCCAAGGGTTTGGACTTTCCTCAAAGGTTTGGTTTCATCTTTGCAAATCACCTTGATTTTCACTCAAGGGCTATCTGTAAACACTTACTGGCTATTGCTGTGGGTTTGAAGCTTTTTGATTCTGTGGTTTTGGTTTTCACTCAGGGATTTCTCTCCTCATCTTCTGAGCATTTGAGGCTCTGTGTTCAGATATTCTCTCCTCTCACATCAATTGCCACCTTGTTCTTTGTTTGACATAGATTTTCTCCCTTGTAGTTTTGCCTTCAGTAAGCTGTTGCTTTTCTTGTTTAACTAGAAGGCTTACAGGCATTAACCATGTGTCCTTTCCCTCTAAGGTCCATGGATTACACATCTAATTGCTCTGCTACTTCTGGCATCAGTATTATCTTTTTCACAGCCAAGATCAGGTCCTTACATTGGGGTTTTTTTTCACATTCCTTTCAAATATTTTACATATACTCTCCATATTTTTGGTAATTAGTAACATTGCACAACCTTCTATATTTGAAGGCTTCATCTCTCCTCTTTCTATTGTGTTCAATAGATAAGACTTTCAGAGACAACATGCTGCTACTGTTGTTGTGGTTGTTGCTATTGGCCTTCAAATATTTACATTGTTTCTTCTGAGGTTTCTTTCCATTCCTCTTCAATCTCACTTGGTAAAGATTTCCTACTGACCTTCATGAATAAAGTTCTTTTTATTTTTTCTTCCAGTCATTCTACTCATTTTTCTTCCTTTTTTTTTTCATGCACAGGTAGAATTAGATTTGTGTAAGAGAATCTCTATTTCAAAGAGAGCTCTTGTAATTTTATTTAAAAGAAAATTTGATTGCTGAAGATATGCCAAATTTTTTAAACTCTTCACAAACTGACTCCACTAGAGCAAGTTTCTAAGCAAAGAGATTTGTTTGGAAAACACTGAAAGTAAATCGACCTTGGAGGTGAATTGAAACATATAAATTGTCACTATCATGAAAGCTGATCCATTTGGTCATTACAAATAATACCAAGAGTGATAGAGCTCTAAATTTTAAAATTATGCTGTTAAGAAAGGAGGTTGTAGAGAAGAGGTGAACGTGGTAAGATAATACTGCAGAAAGATGTGTCGGTCCCCTCTTCAGAGCCCTAAACTCATCCATTTCTCTACCTTGCTCCCCAACATCTTGACTCATTCCATCATTTTGTCCTTTGCACGGTGTTAGTTCTTGTGAAGGTCTAACACAACTCAGCACTGATGACAACCATGCCACCTCTACAACCTGAAGACATCCTACACATCCTCACTTTTCATCTGAATGATAACTCTGATCCTCTCCTGGTCCAAAGTGATGAGGTACTAGAGAACAGTGGAAAGAAATTAACTCCTGTGGAAGGAGATGGAAATGTGGTTTTACCCAAGGAGCAGGCTAGCCTTGAAAACAAGGTTGCCTCCGTTTGAAAGCCCAGAAGAGTGCCACAGCATTCACCTGGGGTCCTGCTACTTTACCTTTGTGATTACTTGCTGAGAACAGATCTCATACAGATCAGATAAGGTACTGGGGAACTTTCCCTACAAAAAACACCTCTCAAAATGTACCAATTGTAGAAGTGGAAGGCTCTCTTTCACATAGCAGATGTGGGAAAAGCTCTCTTTGTGGCAAGCAACCAAAAATGACTGAAAGGAGGTGTTAAGGACCATTAATTCAGATACTCTGTGATGGACCACATACAAGTGCAGATATTCCAGCCTTCAGAAAACAAGTGACTGTGTATTCAATACAACCCCACACTCATTTATGTTTTGGCATGCTCCTCTCTACCTCAAAATCATCAACTTAAGTGTTTACAACAGCTTGTTATCCTGGTGATCCTTCAACTCACTTCTTAGCCAGCAGAAAGAGCAAGTTACAAGTTATGGCTGTCAAGAGAGAATAGAAGAGCGTCAGCCTGGTCAGTAGCTCAGTGCATCAAGCTTCAGGAGACAGGACTTTGATGCTCAGTTTTGCTTACAGGAGGCTGGGCCAGCTTTGACAGGCTGCTCTTAGCCCTTTATGCCTCAATTTCCCTACCTGCAATAAGGAAAATACTACTGAAATCTAATGCAAAATGCTTTGAGAATGCTGTTTCTCATGCTGTGCATCATTTGGCATTTGTTTTTTCCCCTATAGTTTCTTGGAGTTAGCAGCAGCATTTTGTGTTGTTTCCTCATCACTCAGAGCTTTTAGGAACACCATTCTGGAGACATGACGTGTATCTCCATGCCCTTAGACTAAAAATCCCACTAGCACTCATGCAGCTCTTGCAGAATGTATTAAGAATAAAGCCATTGCCAAAAAAGTTTCTTGTGACTCAATAAACACACCTGAGATTGGAATTAGAAAAGGCCAGACAGAGGGATTTTACTGCACAGAAGGTGAGCAGGGAAAGGTGGGAGTGAGTACTGCAGGATAAGGAAAAGACTCAGCCTTTTTCCCTATATGTCTGTTGCAGTCACTTGTGCTCAAACACCCCCTCACCAGTAACAGCCAGCATGGCCTGGCCTGGCTCTGGCACAACTCTGCTCCTCAGCAGGGCCGTAGGCATTTTATTCTGAGCAGCCTCCTGGCACAGGCTGTACCTGCTTTGCTCACACCTAGAGCTGGCTCTGTTGGGAAATTAAATCTGAAAGGAGTCACATCTACTCTACAGCTCCCAAAGCTGCACAGGACTTTAAGCAAATCTGACAGGTTTAACTTTGCTTCGATGACCTCTCTAATTCAGGGGCAGATGGTCAAGCCTTGTATATTTGGAGGTGGGACACAACTCAGAGCTGGCCTGCATTGCATTTGCTTTTGCAGTGCATTCATCTTGCCTCTGTCTGACTTGGGACCTCATGTCTCAGACATGTCATTACATCTGTTGAACAAGCATCTGCAAAGTCAGAGTGGAAGTAAGACAGTGGGACTGGGCTGCTGGAAAGAAGCCAGACTCACCTAAGGACTCTGTGTCCCTTGCTCACAGTTCCTACCTTTTGTTCCTGTGCACCCTGCCCCATACACTCTCTATCCATTCAAGCCCAAGCATCAGAGGGGAGGAATAGGTCTTTAGGGAGAAGTATGGGAAGGAAATATGGAAAGTGACTGCAGTGATCCTCCTTTTCCTGTGGCCACTCAACAAAGCAATGTGGTTCTTTTGAAATGGGCAAATGAGCAGTGCAGTGTGGATGGCTGAACGCTCCCCTCTTCCTCCTACACATCACAGCTGCAGCACTGCACATACTGACTTGCCGGGATCTCACAGGCCACAATCCTTGAGAGGGAGGTGATGCGGAGGAAAATGACATCTATAAGTGAGGAGCAGCACTTCATTGCTTTTCAATCCTTCTGCTGACGCCAGTTCACAGCCTGCAGCAGGCTCCAGAATCCACCTAAAAATAAAACAACACCTGGGCCCTCTGCTGCTGGAGAGAACAGCCACAGTTTGCAATCAGCAGCACTTGTGAAAATGCTCTGAGCACAGGGGAGTGGGCAGAGGGTCAGCCCCAGGCCCTCTGCTTCTGAGGCTGATTACAAACATGGGCCATGTCTCCTCTGGAGCACATTTCCCTGCTGCTCTAGTCGACACATTGTCATTCCAGGGAGGATCTTTACTTCAATTGTAATCAGTGACATAGAAGAGGAAAGTAACGTTAATGCACTGAGCCCATGGGCATGGAAAGCATGCTTGTGAGAATGAGGTCTTGTCTTAATGGGCAGGGCATTTTTAGTGTCCTCTGGGTGCAGCTTCTGTGAGAGTAGCATGATACAAACAACAAAACAGTGGCAGACTCCACACTGATATGCAGACAGGATGAGATAGATTTCTAATCCCCAGGGAGAGAGGGATGACTGGTACATTTGCTGTGTATTTGATTGATACCTCAGACAAGTGACTCTCAAACTTGGAGTCACAATGCTCATGGTTGCTATAAGGCTGCATGACAGCAGGACTTTCTGTGTTGTCACGCTATATTTGGCACATGTCATGACTTAGAGGCAGGAGGCAGGGTGAAAACCACTGTTTTAGTAAAAACATCAGCAATAAGAATGACTTACTGTTTATGGGGATGAATGACAAAGAAAGAGAGATCAGAGAGGCTTCTTTATATCAAACAGCATCTCTGTGGTAGTAGAGGTGTGCATGATATTCTCAGAACAAAGAAAACATGCAGATAGGGAACAAATGCTATTCATCAACCACAGATTAGATAAACTAAGTCACCAGATGCAAGATCTGTGTCACAGTTGCATAAACTGACTGTGATCCTGATGCCAAACAACCTGGTTACATTGGGATGGTCTTCCACTTGTACTTCCAGTGTGTCACCCATCCTTGAACTAGTCATGAAACATCACATCTCAGATGAGTTTGGAGACTTCTTACTTCTAAAATAGTTTGGGTGAGAGCTGTAGAAGAAAAGTGGAGCTCTGTGTATGCTGAAGCACAACAAATGCTGTCCAGGAAATCTACTCTAGGGAAATAAATTTCATGGAACCCAAGACTCGACCAGGCAATGATATACCAGGTTGAGCAGCTACCTAGAAACTGATAGACAGAGACCCTGTTTGAAGCTATATTCTCACAAGCAAGCATGAAATCAGATTTCTGAGACCTCTGAGATACAGTTTGCAAAAATGTCCATGTGAAAAGGAAGAAAACATTTTGCCTCAAATCATCACAGAATAATGGCAAGAAGAGAAGCAAAAATGTTGTCTGATCTGCTACTGTATTTGTGATAAAAAATTCACTACTGGGTGATTCAGAAGAAGCTGTAACATACCTGCTCATCAGCTCAGATCTAACACATTTAATTGTGCATTTCTTCCCACGGGAGGTCATTTTTGCCTAACCCTGTCTGATAATTAGATTATGCTGTAGAGATTTAGTCATTATATATTTCAACCAATATCATGTTTTGTCTGGACACAGCTCTCAATGAGGTTGCAAACTCTTTGATTCCTCCTAAATTATTCATGTCAGTAATATCTTGTGACAATATATTCCACAGGTTCAGTTCATCACGTACATGGACAGTTTTCACATACTGCCTATGCTATCTGTGCTTTGTCACCCTCATTTCCTTGTACTGTGTGACAGACTGCCAGGTCTTTGAGGCTGGATTTCTCAAAAAGTGAGTATTTTTATGGTCTAAGATAATTATCTTCTTCATGGTACCACCCATTTTTGTGAGCTTCTGTTTGTAAGAGTAGACACCCCAGAGAGCACTCCACTGAGCTCAATCTCTGCATACACTGAGTAGTAAACATGTTGATCATCTTAACTGGGAAGTGAATGGTAAAAAAAACCAGGCAGAGAAGCTCAAACACAACATAGAATATGAAGGCACTATAGAGCCAGGGTGAAAGGATGGATCTCACCTGCTCAGGTTCATTGAGATACCTGTCAGTTACATAACAGTTTACAAGGTAACTTTAACTTAATCTCAGCTAATATGCAGCAATGTTTCTAACAACAAGCCATGAAAGGAGCATGGGAACACACAGGAAAACATGGGAGGGAGAAAGAGAAGGAGGAAGGGGTAAGGAAGCATGAGAAGAAGCAGGACAAGCTGAGCTAAACCACCCTCCTTCACACTCCCAGAGCAACCTGCACACCCATGGGCACAGAAACAAACACATCCCATCTCCATCTGTTTTCTGGCAGGTAATTCCAGACCATGGAGATTCTCGAGTTAGATGGCACTTGAAAACACTTCAGAGGAAAGATGGGAACAGTGGGTGGGGTAGCACTGTGGCTCCAGGCAGGAATGACTCTTTGCCACAAAGCATGGAAAAGCTTGGGGTGTTCTAGAAAACACATGAAGGGAACAGTACAACAACCAGCAGCAGCTTCCTGAGAAGAGCCATTTCTCCACATCTGCTCAGGCTGCATACCCCTGCATACCCCTGACCTGACCTCCTTCCAGGAGCATTGCTCACCCATAGCAGCTCTATTTGCCTCTTTCTCATTCTCTTTGTCAGCCCATGCTTCAGGCTCAAATGCTTCATCTGTGCTCCAGATCTCCCTTTACCTTCTCTGGCAAGTATCTCTGGATCTCAGCCATGCTGTACCATCTTCTCTGATTCCCAGAGAGCTCTCCCAGCTCCAGCACTGCAGATCCAAATGACATCCCTTCCCTATTGCCTCTGGCCTTTCAAAGAGAATCTATTCTCTATTCTCTGACTTGTCACCATCGAATCCCCACTCTGGAACAGACAGTGACTGCTTTCACCATTAGCTACCTCCCTGCTGCACACTTTCCTCTTCTCTTCATTTCCTCCTCCCCTCAGGATATTGATGCTGGCTGAAGTTTCCCATTAAACCAGTCACTCTTGTAGAAAGGGGAGCTGACATGATTAATGCCATTCAGTAGGGAAGGCAGCAAGTGCAGCGAGAGAACAAGGAGACAGGCACATTCCCATCAACCAGTCATTAGCATTTGCCCCAAAGAGGCAGCAGGCACAGGATGGACACAATTTTTCCAACTTTGTCATGTGCTGGATGAAAACTTTCTAGGGCCAAAAGAGAAGAGAAGCTTCTTTCCATTTCTTCTTAATCTGTACCCAAATGGTGCTGATTTGGAAGGAAGGAATGAGCATCCTAAGCCTGTCCTTGTGGCAGCATGGATTGCACAATTCAAGCTTCAGGTTGTTCAAGGGAGGTCAGCTTTATCTCTAGTCTTCTAAATTTTTAGCAGTGGTAGGTTTTCTCTCTCTTCATATTGTTACCTCTTTCTCTCTACCATTTACAGCAGGTCTCCTGTGAGTAGCTCTATTGATAAGCGATTCCCTGTGACTCTCTTCATTAACCCAGGAAACCCCAAGAGAGGACATCTCCTACTGCTGACATTGCACTACAATCATGTGAGGCTCAGGAGAAAGGGGGTGGATAGTATCCCCCAGATAACACTCAGGTGAATGAAGCTCCCCATATACTCAATGCAAAAGAAAAAAGATCTCTACACACCGTTACTAAAAGCAGGAATTTGGCTTATGTGAGCTGGAGGAGTCTGTTTCCCTTCATTGACTAGCAGAGGAGGCTATGGTGATTAACTTTTGACCTTTGCAATGTTCCCCCACCACCATTGCAATGTGATCAAGACCCTACATCTTCCTGTAACACTTTGCTCTAATCATACTCATTACTTAAGTAAGCAAATCAATGAATAACTAAAAAAAGCAAATCTCCAAGTTTTTAATCTGAATTTGTTGCATTCAGCTTCCAGCCATTGATTCTCCTTATGTCTTTCCCAGATTGAAGAGCCTTTCAATATCCTATGGCTCCTTTCCATGAAAGACCCTATAAAGAACTCCAACAGTTTCCAAGTCACTTTTCTTCCCCAGTTGGTGATTTTTTTTTTTTAGTATTTTATAAATCACTCATTAAAAATATAGAAAAAGAACAGTTTTGGTACTCACCTTTTTGTAAACCCTTATATCTTTCTATCTATCTATCTATCTATCTATTCTTGTTGGGGCTTATTTGTTTTTTCCTTCTTCCAGATTAGCCAATGACTTTAAGACCAATAGTTATCCAGCCTCAGATGTGTAAATTCTCTTAATCTAGAAAGAAACCAGCATCATAAAGTGCTAATTCCCAGGGGGCTGGGAAGGACTTAAACAAAAGTCAGTCTATTATGTTCATCCACACTTTTATCAAGCAAAACTGCAACCTGAAAGAATAAAAGGAATTATGTTTGTAAAGATCCTTCTCTACAAAATCATGTTGACAGCCTTTGTTTTTCTTTCTGCCCTTTGATTCTTTATCAATTCACATCAGTTTGTGTGGTCTCATTATTTTGCCTAGGATTGATAATATACCACCTCTTACATAGCAACAACCTTTTAGCCTTTTTACTTATAATATTATTCAATCATGCTCACACAATTCCTTACCATGTTGTGCAGTTTATGAGAAACTAAAGTCAGCAAACTGAAAGGAAGTTCAGCTCTTTCAAAGGGTCTCTGTGCAAATTTTCCAAGGTCTTTTTCCCATCTTGAGTTTCTAAATGTAATTCTTATGTATGGATCAAGATTTCCCATTGCTCTCTTCCTTTGTAACAGATCAAGGCTTGGATTCCAGCCAAAGTTGTCTTCTCATTTCATATGAAATTGTGGTGTTTTGGGTTTTGTCTGTCTAATAAATTCCTCTTACAGAATCCCCAATTTGCAATCAGCATTTTCTCTGCCTGTAGTTTCTCTTCTAATCAATTTTGCTTGTAAATTTTCTCAACTTTTGAAAATTAATGCTTTTGAGAGAGCAAATGTACTTATTACTAGTTACCATAATCTGTTTTGCTGTTTCTCAACTATGCAAATATCTGGTAAGTAAAGAGCAGAGAAAATTGTCCATAAATTTGTCATAACACATTAACCAAAAAGGAGAAAAAAAGGATGGAGGTAAAGAAGCAATTATTTAATAAAGGGATTTTGTGTTCAGAGCAAAGTGAATGTTGAATTCAGACCAGGCTGCTGAATTCAGAACTCCTACTTTGCCCAGTTAGGTCTGGTAAAAACCTAAGAACCAATTCATGGATGGATTGAGACAAGTTTCACAGTAGTGTCAGAGTACAGAAGTCAGTTAAGACTGAAAAAAGTGGGGTGGTAAACCCACAGAGCAGAAGTCATGGGGAAGATGTCACTTCCTTGGAAATGATATGTAAAGCAGGTCCTGCCTTGGGCAAAGAGGTGGACTAGGCAACTTCTCAAGGACCCTGCAGATTCCTTTTCTTGTGACTCAATGAACACTGCTTAAGCAACTATCAGCTTCCAGTCTAGTGAGTAATTTATCTTGATTCCACTGAATATTTCCTTTTGCAGAAGAGTTACAGGAAGTGTCACACATGACAGAAGCTGTTGGAAAATTGCATTTTAAAAAGTTATTCTACCAATTTCACAGATGTTTCAGGAGATGGGAATTCACACAGGAAGACCTCTTGTGCCTCTCCCCCTATGTATTAACACAATTTAGGCTGCATGTGAACAGTGCTCATGGAGAAACCCTTTCTACTCTCTGAAGCATAACTGAGGCTTGCTGAAGATCACTCCCATGGTTCATCTGGTCTCAGTTACTATATTCCTTTACCAAAATGAATGCACTGACTTTGCTGTCTTCTTTAAAACCTGGTGTGTCCTGGCTTCCTTCACAGGCAACAAAGAGAAGCATTGACTTGCCACTGCCTATGCATGGTTCCAGGGCAAACTAGTTGTTTTAATTAGAGTTTTTAATAATTTCTGAAGTTAAGGAACTTTAATGTTTCTCCCTGGGTCTAAGTGCATGCCAGAAGCCTAGTTTCTGCATTATCAATTACACTGAAGTCTGTGTCTTTTCAGTTCACCCTCCCTCATCACCTATAGTATTTAATGTGTGATTTGGACACAGGATTTCAGGTGTATCTGTTACAAAAATTCTTTTCTCTCTTAACTTTCACTTCTTGTTTGTTAGCCAGCATGGGGATCTACATAATCTGAACTAATTTTTGACAGTCACTTTGGACTGAAATCTTTGCCCTGTGCAATCCAAATGAGTGCTTCCCAAATAATTTGAGTTGGAGCATCAGCCTCGGTCTCTCCTCCCTTTCTTTTCCTTTCAACTCTTCCCCTTTCTTCTTCCTTTAAGCACACTCTGAGTTGACATTCAGTCTGCTCTGGTAAGAAGCTGAAGTTCCCTCAACTGTGAAGAAAGAAACTCGGTGACCATTTGGAGTGTTCTTCCTTTCTTATGCAAATCACCTTTGTATGGATCAGGAAGTGGCCTGACAGATACACGGATCAGACACATAGATGAAAAGAGATCGTTATCAGATCTATGCTCCTGACTTAGATAAATAAGCATTGGACATGATTCTCCACTCATTAAAGTGTCTTCCTCAGGAGATGGCTGACAGTTCATTAAATAAGATGAAATGTTATTATTTAAGCTCAAACCTGATCAGACTGGGTGGAAACGTAGTCTACTGTATTCATAATTTCCTGCAATGACAAGCAAGTTCTTGAACATATTCCTCTGAAGCGGCTGACCCACATAGAAATTAAGATTCTGCTGGAAGTGCTAACTAGAGCTCTGTGCTTGGGCATTGGAATCAAAATATCCCCCACTATCAAAGACAGTTGGCGCTTCAGCTCCCAGCTCAGCCTGTTCAGAGGCTTCCCTATCCAGTGTGTATTCACCAAGCTAAGCTAGACCCAAGTCCTCAGCTCCAGTCATGTGGCTTTCCATTTTCTCCATCCAAATAATCAAGTGTTCCAAGCACCCTTCCTCCCACACCCATTATCTCTGCCCATTTGTGGTCAGTGTGAAATGCCCTACAGATTTGCTGCTACGCAGGACTCAACAGTAACAGGCAACACCAGAAAGTGACAACCTGAAATGGCCCATCCTTATTTATGTTACTTCATTTTACACCACAAATTCAACTTTTTAAGTTCCTCTCCAAAGAGGCCCTGTATCTGACACAGGGTCATTCATTTTCAGGACAAGTGTCTATTGATCAGCTGTTATTCAGTTTACAATAGGCATGTAATGCAATCTGAACTCAATGGGCTCAAGAGGGAATACAATGTGAGACCAAGGAGAGCATCTTCTATAAACTCTTCAGTGCAAGCAGAAAGAATGTTAGTAGATGCTGTAGCTTTACAAGAAATATTCCAGCCTCAAGAACAGGGACTATGTAAGAGCAATAGGACAATTGACAGAAAAAACCCCAAACCTCAGTACCATCCTCACCTGCAAGGTGGTGTGAACATTTCTGACCATGTTTAGACAATAAAGAAGCAGGAACTCATGCCCAAGAAACTTCACAAAGTCCATCAATGCATCCTAAACCCTCTGTAATATGCAAGGGTTATACTTTTTCCCCCCTTGAACACAAAGAGCAAATATCTACTTTCATGAAGAGTGACCTTTACATTGCACTAGAAGAATGAAAGAACAAGGCAAGAATAGAGGCAGGTCTTTGTGAAAGGGAATCCACACAATGCATGCATTGACTCTCAAGGCTGCTGTTGGACTGAGTCCAGAGAGGGTACTTTCTCTACAGACAGCAGAGCTCTTCAGAAAAGGTGTACTGTCTTGAAAACAGAGGGGCACTGACAACATGACTCAATGACAGCAGAAGAGCTGCCTGGGTGCTTTTCAATAAGCCTATTATTCCTTGGAAAAGTCCATGTCTTTGAAATAAGAACTGTTTGTAGGAAAGGGTCAGTTTTCTTTCTTGATTTCTTTTTTTAGGAGAAGTTGCAGTAATTTCAAAGTTTTCTGATAGGTGTGTTGTTTTTTTCCCAGATTGAAAAGTGTTTTCTTACAGTATTTCCACTAATTAAAACTAAGCTAAAATATCAACACCACCAGAAAACTACACAGAAATGTTTCCACCCTAACCAGAATGTAGCTTTGCAAAAACTTTAGACTTTCAGGTTTTCATCTACATATTTTCCCTGGGACAAGAAGACCTGTTTTGTGCAGCTTGCTATCATGCTGTTTCTTGTAGTAATTTTGCAGGACATGAACACTGATGTTACGGGTAAAGTAACCCTATTTTGCACTTTCCTCTGATTTCCTTTTTCCTCTTTGATGTTCACCTCCTACGAGAACATTTTCACTGATATCATTCTCAGGCTGAATGCAACCTGATTCACATCTCATGCCAATTACTCTGACATTGTCAGTACTAAGCCAGTTTACATCAGCCAAGGAATATGATTATTTAGCAGTAGTTCAGTCCTCTACTTCTTCCTTCAAGACTTCTGACAGGGGTGAAGGCTTTGAATGAAAACTAACCCCTTTCACCCCCTTAGAAAGAAAGAAATAAAAGGATAAGAAACTACATTAACTCCTGTGTTGGTTAAAAAGAAAAAGAAATAAGGGAATAAAAATCATAGCTAAAAAAAAAGCAGATTGAATTTACATTATTCATGATGCTAGAGAAGTGAACCTGTATCCCTTTTAGACCACATTTTCCTTCACATTAGAAATGCAAAACAGTAAGGATGATATACAACTGGCAAACTTTATTCCTAATAGACTAGGTCCCAAAAGTCACCGTGGTAAACAGAATTAATTGACTCCGTTGGTGGCTACCTCTCTCAAACCTGCTCGTGGCTTGCAATGATCAGAGCTGAGTAAGATGGACAAAAACTCACAAAACAGAGCAAGGAGGCTCAGAGTGACATTGCCTGGGTGCTTCATGGCTGTGGCTCATGTGAAGTCATTTCACAATTACCAAAATAACTACAGGCTTCACTTTTACTGGAGATTGCTGAAAGGGGAACAGTGTCACTCCAGTAATGTCATGTGGAGGAAAAGAAGGAATCTCATTGCGTGAGAGGAGTAGAGAGAAGGAGCCAGTTTCTTCCAGGGGAACAGGAGATAGTAGAAGCCTGGTCCCAGACATCCTGTCAGCAAAAAAAGAAAGAGGATTGCTGGGAATTTGCAAAACAGGAAGAAATAGGGACATGAGCCCTGCAACATGAACACAAGATGGAAGTTCTTTCACGTTTCGTAGGAGCTGGTGGCAGCCCATTTCACTCCCTAGGGATGCTTTTCTCTGTCACAGATTCCCTCTAGTTCTCAGCTCACAAGGATAAAAGAAACTTATTCCCAACTGATTTCTCTAATCAAGATCCTCAGCCTGCAAAACAGCTTAGGAATGACAGGGTCAGACAAGGAGGCCACTTGTGGGGTATAGTCAGCCACAGTCAGCACAGCTGCTTCCCTCTGATCTTCTTTCCCCTTCAAGCACTTTCAAGTGCTACAAGAAGGACCAAAAACTTCTTCCTCCCTTCAGCCTGCAAAGAAAAGTCATTCTTCCCTCAGCATCACTTACCTTCTGCCACATAACCCTCAGCTGCCCCTTTATGCTGTGAGTCTGCACTTACGGAAATCCTCTTTCCTTTCACATATCAAGCTCTTGATAGAAAAGATACCAGTTGGACCCAAGCACCATCAGGCTGGTATAACAGACCACATCCAGAAAGGACATGCACCCTAAACCCAATTCCATGCTTATCTTCCTGTACTGAGCATCCCTATAATTCCTTCTCAAATCACCTCTTTCCTTCTCAAAACACTGTCTCAGTGTTCACCTACCATCTCCTACCCTTCCTGCAATGTTTTTACTCCATGCCCTATTATCCCATCCATCTTTTCCATAGCTGAAAACCCTCATCACCCAGAACCTCCCAGATGTGGCCAGGCCTGCTTGAGTGCAGATAAACACAACATCCTCTCAAGCACACACTACCACATCATCCTTTCTCAGGGGTAAAACAAATTTAGCATAGTTTCCCACCCTGGCTTCACTTTCCCACATTGCAACTCAATTTACTGCTCCAAGATGTATGGAGGCAACTGCCTGAGGGCTGTACTGACACTGGACCACATTTAAGAATAAATCTTTTAAAACTGATCCACATGAGCCCCTACACAGAGCTGCACTGACATATCTGCTGGAAGAGCAGCTTGCAGCGTGGAATAAAGGAACAATTGGCTGGAGGAGGGCAGGATCCTCTTAAACTGCCTTTGCTGCCAAAGAAATCACAATGTAGAGCCATCCTTTGCCTTGTGTTTTGTCTGCCTTGCCTACTTTTGGGCAAGAATTGTGGTTATGAAAAATCAAGTAATTGGCATATGTTAGACAGGCAAAACTGACAATTAGGGGGAATGAAAAAGTGGATTAGAAGTTCATACCTAGATGGGTACTCATTCTGAATTCAGCAGTGGACTCAGGAATCTGGCTTCAGTTTTGTTTGTGCACTTGTTTGTTCACTGGTTTTTATGTGTTTTGTTTCATTTGAGTTAATAAATACAAACACAAGTATCAATGATTTGAATCTTTCCAAACTTTGGCCTTTGATCCAGAACCCATCTGAACTGAAACCCAAGTAAATGGATTTTCTTTTTCTCTTGTAATAACTATAGTAAAAAAATGCACAAAAATCCCAAATTAGTCGTACTGCCCTTCTACTTTTTAAAGCACAGAGCTGTAAATACATCTGATTCCAGGCTTAACATGTAACAAGATTCACAAACACTGATAATATCTTCTATTACAGCAACGGATATTGTTAGAAAGAACTTTAGCACACCTCATCTTCTTTGAGACTCTCATCATTGTAACTGCAACATGTTTGGCATATACACAAGCTCAGGGGCTGGCAATCCTCAGTGGGTCCTACAGACACAAATCCATTATCACAATATACTAAACACAGGGAAAAAAAAATCATCAGGGTTAGCAGGGAGGTAGGTTTTTACTTGTCTTTCTGTTTGGCCTTCAAAATGAATCTGACACACAATATCCAGATTATTGCTCAGCATGGAAACAAAGAAAGGCTTTTTTCTTTCATTTTTGTGAAAGCAGAGGTGTGTATTAATGTCTTGGGGGTTAAGAGTGTTTCAAACATCTATTACCATAAATTAGCTGTAAGATATTGGAAGCTGGCTGCCATGCAGTTATCTGATCTCCTTTCTCCAGTTTACAAACCAAGCAAGGAAACACAGTGATGTGGATGCTTCATGCTCCTCACTGGACCATGGCATTTTTCTGCTAGGGGAAGTCTTAGTGTGGCATCTCAAGAGGAGACTTTGTTTGCACATTGATTTGTGCCTGAGTGAGAGATAACTCAAGCATCACCTTCTTATCAAGTGAGAGAATTGAAGCCTGGTGTTAGAATCCAAATATTTGAAATGAGAGCCTTAGAGATATGGGTGAGCAGAGGGTGGAGAAGAGGATGTATACAAACCTGAAGCTTAAACCCTTTCATTAGAAGTTATTCACTTCTACTTTAGGATTTCAGGCACATTCTCTTTATTAGTCAATTGAGAAACTTTAGACAAACCTTTTTAACAAGACACATTTTAGAAGCCTGCAAAGCTTTACAGCCATCAGTGAAACTAATATGAGTCTCATGTCTCCAAGAGAGCACAGTGACAGGCATGCACACAGACAAATTCAGCATGCAGGAGAAACTTGCCTGCAGAACCACTTCTAGACAGAGAAATGCAGACTTATTCCCTCTCTGAGTGACATTAAAGGGGCTGTTGAGGACCCAATAGCTCTCCTTGAATCCTTCATTCCAAAGATGCTTTGCTTTCATTTGGAAGCTGACTCAGTAGCAAATAGGCTTCATCCTCCATACAGAGGTGCCCTGTAGTGCATTAACACTGTTCAGGTGTGAAACTCACATGTACACAGAGGGATACACACCCCCAAATCTGTGATACTTCTCCTTTCACAACAATGAAGGTTGGGTATAAACTGAGTGTTGTGGCAGCACTTTACATTCACATTATACTCACTTTTTACTGTGTAATGCCTTCTTAGAGCAGAGGGCAAGCTCCAAATTAGTGTCTCTAATGGCCCTGAGAAAAGCCTCTGAGTGCCTGTGTGTATGCATACAGTCAGACATGACCATCCTCCACACCATTAGGAGCCATCCATTAAACTTACGTGCCATATTCTCCTCTACCAGCCTCTCTCAGAGCTTTCTAATCCCTGTCACCCACTAGGATGTATTATATCTGTACTAACTAATTTCACAGCCTGCAAATTACAGGCATACCCTGCGTATCTTCATCTCATTAGAGAAGGTTAATTTAAACAGACAATCAACAAAAATACAGAAAACTAGTTTGGAAAGAAGGTTTTACTACGTCTCTGGCAGACAATGAATTCACAGCCCCAACATCTGCCACCACTAGAGAGAAAATGCTGGAGTAAAAAAAAAAAAGAAACAAACAAACTCATTGCTGTTTCCTCTGATGAATGGTGAATTTCCAATTAGCATTTTAATTACTCAAGCCAGACTTTCAGCTGGTTTGATGATCATAAGGAACTCCATAAGCAACAAGTCATCTTGGTTTGACATGTGCTGGGGTAATGCATAACACAGAAGAGGTTCCAAAGAAATTCAAGGAAGAATTTGTTCCCTGTTGAGGTGAGGGAGCCCTGGCAGGGGCTGCCCAGATGGGCTGTGGAGGCTCCTTCTCTGGAGACATTCAAACCCAGCTGGACGAGTTCCTGTGTGCCCTGCTCTAGGTGGTGCTGCTCTGGCAGGGGGGTTGCACTGGATGAGCTTTCCAGGTCCCTTCCAGTCCTTGAGATTCTGTGATTCTGTGACCTGTTTCTCTCCTGGAAAAAAAAATCCTACAGCATTATAAAACCTTATTATTATAAAACCTTAAGGTTTTAATAATAATTTTACACACATCCTTGTTCTGCCTAAGAAAATCCTACAAGATTGTTGTAGCTGAGGCTGTGGGTACAAACAGTGTGGCTTGTAAGGAATATTCTGACAGGCTTCACTTCCTTTTCAGGCAGTTCCTTCAGCAAACCCATCACTAGGATCCTACACATAAGGACTCGTCACTTGCTTGAGCAAATCTTGCAGCAAATCCATCCCATAGCATTACAGACCTTTTCTGTGTCCTTCACCTGAGCTAATCCTACAGCAAACCTGTCCCAAGAGACTGATGGATGGCTCTCTCCTCACAGAAGGTCTGGTGATGATAACTCAGCCATGTTGTTTGTATAACAAATAAAAGAGCAGGGTATTCTTTTCAGTACCTGGGCAGCATTAGAAAATTCTATGTCCTCTGGGGAAGGAGGAAGAGCGGGATTATGATTATCCTTGAAGATGAGGATTACATCTTTGACTGTCTTGATATTTACACTCTGTATCTGCACCACAGTAACATGTTTGGGTTTAGTATGGGACAGGCTCCTAACCCAAGCTGGGATTTCCAGAAGCTGAAGAACTGCATTGCTAACAGAGATGCTAACACAGACTGCTCCTGTGATGCCAGGCACTGTCTTATACACCTCATGGCCTGTCTACTTGGGACAATCATGTATGCAGAGTGAAGAAAACCAAACCAACCAACCAGCAGGGTCTCTTTCACAAACTGGACAAATGAGGGGTTTAAGTTCCTGGCAGTTTGATAAGTCCCCTGCCTTGTCCCTTCACATAGAGCTGCAAACAAGAAGAAAAAACTTGAGAAGAAATGCAGACTTGTGGTTACAGAATGAGTGGGTCTGAGTAGAAGCTTTGGTTTCTGTGTTGCAGTTACACAAAGAGTATGCAAAGTTGCCAAGTGCATACCCAGACACTGATACTGGACCGACACTGGTCCTCTGGACTCTACTTAGTTTTCCTTTTCTTTTTTGAAGTCATATAAATCCTTCACTGCAAGTGGAACTCAATCCTTTCTTTCCACACCTTCCTCCTGCACTCTCACTCTTTTGCCCTGAATGAGACTGTCCAGACCCACTCCCTTCTTGCACTTTATGTTATTTTTTTTCCCTCAAAGGTCTTAACACAGACACTGCTCAATCACCTGGAGGAACTCCACCAGCAGCACAACCAGAGCTGTATAAAACCCACAGGGAAGCACAAGATGCTGGGTGAAATGAGAAACCAAATGATGACAAAATTCCTCAACCTTTCCTCAGCCTCACCTCCCCTACATCCTCTTTCCTCCTTCCAATTCTACTCCTTTCCCCATCCCTCTCTTCAACCCCTCCTTCTCACCAACACTTTGGTAGAGTTTCACCAGAGCAGGCAAGGGGAACACTTTGCTTTCAGTCCCTGAAAGAGGCCAAGGCACAGAGGAGTTTATTATATCATAAATTAGAACATGAAAAGCTGATACATTTTATACATTTGTCAGAGACAGGGGAGAAAAAAACCTCTGCTGCCAGGTTCCTCATAGCAAATCTGTCACGTTGGAGAGAGGCTGCTGAAAGAGAAGTATTTACAGACAGATAGAGCCCTGGTGCAGAATAGCAAAGCTCACTGCTGGACGCTTCAGGGCTCTATCAGGAGCCAAGATAGAGTTCTCAAGCCAAACTGCACACAGGCCCACCATAAGCACCTTAGCTCTTCTTTTGTAAAATAATGCAAAGCAGAGCTGTCTGTGACTCCTGTGGGCCTTTCAAAGGACATATCTAAGGGCTCAGGGGACTCTGCTGGTGTTTTCATTATAAGTCTGAATTTACCTGGTTCTGCATTACAGAAGAAAGAGGAAAAAGTCAGACCCTAGGCAGGATAATACAGAGCAGTTTCTGGGAAATCTGTTCTACCTGCCAGGTACTCAGGCCCTTGGCTTTCTTGCTCTGTGCTCATTCCAGGTGGATAGTCTCATCTCAGCTGAGCTTTTCCCCAATCCCTCTGCACATCCAGCCCCTGTTGCACTGCATTTCCACTGCCTGAAGGATGGGGCTGCCTGGCACATCCAGTGATGATGGATTTCATATCTTTTCTTCTGCAATTCAGAACTCAAGTCAGGAAGGCATTTTCCAGACATAATCTCCCTTGAAATAGTCAGCAAGTCAGACTTAATTAAGATAAAGAACAGCAAAAAGCAGCCATAATTAAAACTTAAGAGTTGCCTACACAGTTGAGAAAGTAAAAGAAGCTAGGTGCTGGAAGGAGCATTGTGGGAGTTGGCATTCACCCACAGCCAGGTTTTTTATCCAGAAGCATGTCATATGGAAGATGGCAGTGGCAGTGGCTGACAGTGCCTGACAACAGTTTAGCTGAAATTGCACACAAATGATATTATCTGATGCTTGCTCCAGCCTGAACAGTCCCTCATGCAGCTGCTGAACTGGTTAATGAAATGTAATAGTTGCTGCTTTGGTTCTTTCAGCTTTCACCAACCCCAGCCCTCAGAACACAGCTGGAGGCAAACCTGTGAGTCTGCTGCTTTTGGGAACATTTCTCTCTCTAGGAGTAGAGATGTACTTGAAAACAGCATTGATAGAAGGATGGGTGGTAACAAGAACAGCCATAGAAATCCATCTAACCTACTATCCTGTCTTGACATCAGCCAATAGTCAAAAGCACCATGGGAAGAGGGCAAGTACACATAGTTATTCTTCCTCTGAATGCTCTTCTAGCCTCAGGAGAAGTACATGGCAGCAGCCCTCTGAGTTGCTTGCAGTTGTCAGTCCTTCATGGATTGTTTTTGCTTGACTCTTACCTTAGCTATCTGTGCAGGAGTCACTGTATGAACAGTTTTCTTCTCATCCAGATCTCTTTGCCCCAGAGCAGTCCCATTTTCAGGGAAGAATTTTGCTCTCTCCAGCCTTCACACTCCATCCTTTGCTCCTCTTTCCCAGCCTCTTCACTCCATGTGGAAGTATGAACGTTTGTAGCCCAGAGTACGGAGCAGATGTTGAAACACGCAGCCATGGAGAGGATCCAGATCAATCTGCTGAGCCATGCATCACTGTGGCTTAACTCTATCTCCAGAGCTTTGCTCAGATCCCAGCATTTTGTCCTGTCCTCTTAGCCGGGGAGGTTTATTCAGGCCCTTACAGAAACTGCCAGACAAAACACTCCAGATTAATTCCACTCTCTTCCTCTCTTTTTTTAGAAACTTTTAATTAGTCCCCAACTCTGCACCATTATTAGTATTTGTTATTAAGTATTAAAATTGCTCACCCCCAGCTCCCTCTCCCCCTGCTTCCCTCTTCCAGCCCTTTGTTTTAATTGTTATATTTTTTCATCAGTGATCAGCCAAGCTTCCCTAATGATCTAGACTCATTTAAAGGGTTTATAACTCCGGTACAAAACTCCAATAAAAAAGCGGCAGACTTGCTGGGAACCTCCTGGGGCTATTCAGCAGCCAGGAACACAAACTCATTTACTACTTGCCTGTTCCCCCTTTTCCTTAGTCACCATCACCCATTCTGTCAAAATATCCTCCTCTGCACACACAGAAAGCCCCCACTATTTCTTTTCTGCATCTTTTCCCACCCCCTCTCAATTCTTTTTCCCTAAGGATCTAGACAAGAGAACAAGCAAAAGCCTTGATGAGACACGTGACGAAGTTAAGAGCAAATAGACTAAATGCACTGTTTGTCCCAGTCCTCCTCCTGCCAATGCCAGCATTCCCAACCCCTCTCAAGAGGAAAAATATAGTGTCATAGTGAGACTGAAGATAGAAATGATCTGGCTGTGTTTCTCCTTGGATATATTTAGCAGTTGCAAGTTACCCCACTGGAGGTCTTAAAAGCCCTTTTTCCCCCCCCTCCAGATCTGCAAGTCTTTTCCCATTGCTTCTTTCATTTTGCATCAGTTATAGATTTATGCAGCAGACAGAAGGTTGTTTTGGCAAACTCTTGGTGTCTTGGCCCAGTACAGATGTTGCTTCCAAATCTGTCTTTAGCCTGTGCACAGCCAGTTGTAAATTCATGGGGATCCAAACAAGAACAGAAGTTCAAGCTGTTCTCCATGACTATAGGAACACTTATGCTAGGGTCTAATCTGACCTACTGGGCATTTTGCCCATGGCCTTGGGCACTAGGTGATTAGCCAGTTTTGGGGGAAAGCCAGGAGGATACATCTTTCCTCCAGTGATCTCCTCGTACCAAGCTTTTCAAAAGAAATCTCACAAAAACTATTCCCTCTACAAGTACACTCAAAACCCTTCTGAAATGGAGAGGAAGAAAGGGAGCATGAATAGTAAAATCAGTAAAGCTAGGCAAATGTGGAGGAAGCCAGCTTGCACAGAGTGGATTTTTGTCACCTGCCTTTAGACATCTGCCCTGGGGATGCTCACATCCGAGCTAGTCACTCTGGGCTGCTCACTGTAAATGCAATAGGGAAAAGAAGCACTCCTGGTTCTTCTGCTCTTGTAACCCAGAGGAATTTTGACCTTTTTACACTGAAACTCCCAGTTCTTCCATCTGACACATCTGCCAAAGCCTTCCATTTGAAAATTATGGAGCAAATGATGCCATGAAATGGTCTTGCTTTGAAGTCACTATTAGTCCCAGAAATGTGCCTGACAACTTTACAACTGCAATGACCATCTGAGTCACAACCGTATTGATACAATCTACAAGCAGTCTTTTGTTCTCACTTGAAAGGGGTTCAGCTGAAGGGCCCATCAATGTGTTCAGTCATCTTCAAAAAGTCAGAATCATTTGGTGGGAATAAACAGTTGGAGCTCTTCATTTAGTCATTTGAAAAGGACAGTTTCCCAAGGAACTTCAGCACTCTCCTCCCTAGTGTGCCTGCTGGACTCCTCTGAGGGATGATTTCTGGAGCTGGTTAAGCTACTTTGACATAGATTTCCCATCAACAGTTTAACTTTTGAGGAGAGATAAATAGCAAAATAAAACAATCCACCAATACTTCATGAAAGGTGGGGGGAAAAAAACCCACACTTTGGGATGTTTAAGAAGTAGTAGCAGGTTTTCAACTTGGGCTAAAAATGCAGTGCACGAAGAAGGATCTATGGAGGATGCCTGCAATTAGAAAACTGGTTGGTAATACAAAGCTGTCTTCTCCTTATTTCCAGCTGCTACATTTAATTAAAAGAAAGCTAAACAATCCATTACATTAAATTACTTTCTGAACATTACTTTTCCACATAGGCAATTGCAATAGTTGCCACAGGGATGTTATCTGACCACAGATTGGAGAAGAGGGAACCATTCTTGAAATGATTCCATTCTTGCTTGAAATATCACAGAGATGAACTGGACAGGAGCCACTCCCCTCTGTGTGAGGGATTACAGGATCTGGTGGGGATTTCCCACGAACAAGAGGGGCATCAGTGAACTGTAGCCTGAACCTCATCTGCAGTTCTCCCTACGAACAAAGCCAGTGTCCAGATTCCAGCAGGGAAGGGGGAGGTGGCAGTTAAAGTCCTCCTCTGATTGTTGATGTGCACTGCAGGCAAGTTGTCCCCTTGCAACTCTGCCATCTTTATAGCATTTGTCTCTCAAAGCAACTACCAAAGCATGACTGGCTGTGGTAAAACCAACCTGGATTGACTTCAGGGCAGAACAGAACAAAACACACTGGCTAAACTCTCTTCCTGTATTACAGCTATGCCCTTATTTTCTGCACTCTGCAACATTTTCTCTCTGAGAAAATTGTAGCCAAGTGGCTCTTTTAAAGATGGGTGAGTGTAGACTGTTAAAGGAGAGACATGCTTCTGCTCCTGTCTTGGAGTCTATTTCTGCTTTATTCTCCATCTCAGACAAAAACATTCGGAGAGTATCTATTTACTGTTTGTGAATAATGCATTATGGTATGAAATTGTCTTTTCTTCCCTCATTTACAGCATTTGCACCTCACCCTATGATAACCTCCCAGTAGCAACATGGACCTTTATGATCACAAATCTCCAGTACTATCATTCTCTCCCGTAGCTGGCCTTCAAGAAGTGCAACACCATTGCCTTTGGTTTGTTTGGCACACATGAGAAACACATTCACTGGTTGTAACCAGTGTAATAGTTTCACTCTGCCTCACATTTTCCTTATTTGAAGCCTGTAAACTGCGTTCTCTTAACTCAAGGGGTGATAGCTTAGCCACTCAGTCATCTCATCCAGACAAGTATATTACTCAAATACCAGACATCTTATGACTTGTCCCATCAAATCTGAATTTCAGGGCACAGAAAGTATGAGACACAGATTATACTGATGGTCATGAGAGAAGGGGCATTGTCAGAGGAAGAGGTAAGAAGCTCAGATTATGTCTGCACTTTATCACGGTCACAGTAAACACCAAGTTTTTGGTTTTAGAAGTAAAAATGTTAACAAATAATCATCCACATGCATAGTATTCAGTTTCCCTTAGTTCATTTTTTCACAGAAAGAAGTTAATCCTACATCTTTAGGGAAAAAGAAAACTATACCTAGCACTGGGAACTACTTCTACATCAAAGACCCCAAAGCCAACCCAAAAGCCAGTAGGTCAACCATTCTAACATCTAACAGTTTGGGTTTTTTCTTACTCCCCATCTTTAACACACACACACATACACACACACACACACAATAAGCTATTCCTCCTCAAAATTTTGAGCCTCTTAATGGTCATTGTACTTGACTCTATTTGTATCTCTAGCTCCCCAATAGCACTGGGCAAAGACAGAGGAAAGAGAATGATGGGTTTTAAGCCTTACAGTCAGGTCCTCAATGTTCTCAGCATCTGACTCTAGCCTGCAGAAGTGTGAATCAAAGTCTGGTTTCCCATGTGGTCATGCCAGATGGTTGGCTCAAAACCCATCATTTCTTTACAGCAAAACTCACTAGACACAGACAGTAACCATAAGATATATTGGAAACTTGAATCTTGTATAATTCAGACTGCCAACACCCCTGAAAAGATACTTCACCCTACTACTTATGTCAGCGCTTCAAGGATGGTTTCTTTGCTGAATATATCCTGAAATATTTCTAGGCAATGACAAAAATAAATTCCTAGAGTTAGCCTGCATCTTCTCACTCTAAAAGCTCTTGTTGTTACTCCTGAACTTTGATTGTCAAACTGCATTCAAGAATCATTTCATGTGCCCTAAAAGGCAGTACCTCTGTGCAGAACAACAGATCACATGCTGATATTATTTCATTGTCACTGTCTCTATTGTTCTGGAATTTTTCAGGGATGGAGGTCTCTCTCTTTTGTACTTTCTCCAAAAGAATTAGGAATGTTGAGTAAGTTTCTGACCTGGTGAAATTGTGAAGGGAGAGCTAAAGATAACGTTATTCAGCAAAGCAAATAAAAATTTAGGTAGTGTGTTGAAAACAATCATATGCTTGGAAAATCTGGCACTATATATTTAGTGACCACAAGAGGTCAGGACATCAGTTTTCCATTGCATCTTAAAAGCAACATCTCTTAAGAGCCTGGAGCCAGAATTCTATTTCAGGTATGATTGTTCAGTTAGCAAATTTCATCTTTAAACATACTTCAACAGCATCTGTATATGTTTCTTCAGCAGCAGGGGTTACTGCAGGAATGACAGTCCTTTCTCTGCACTTGCTTCTAGCAGTGTAATAGTCAAGTTTGTCTTTCTTCATGTTCTAAGTCTTGCTCTTCAGTTTGAAGGTACACAACAGTACTATATTTTTTACTAAAAGCCACAATCAACATTTCCACTTCCGTGGCACAATGAGACTCCATTCACTAAAAATAAACCCATGCTGGTGACAAAGCTGTCTCAGGTGTGACCCAATGGTGCAGTTTTCTCCTACAGAAACTCTTAAGCATCACAGGCCTCCCTTTTCTCCCTTCCAAATGCACTTCTCCAGAATAAATAAGAAGTCAGTATATGAGACAGTAAACACACTACACAGTTCAACTACTAATTAAGACATTTCTGTGCAAGTGTAGTTCTCCATCTACAAGCAGTCTACTTTAGGGAGACAAGGGGAAAAGGTGCTATATAAAATAGCAATATATCTTTAATATATTTAAATAAATATAGAAACTATATAAAAGCCTCCACACCCACCATCGGAGAACCACTTTCTGCAGCACTTCTTTTTCTCAATGCATTGTTTCTAGAGAGTGTCCTGCCCAGGCACTAACTGGGCTTGACCTAGTTTGGTGTATAAAACCAGATGAGATTACTGCCTGCCAATTTTAGGTGATGAATTTTTCATATGCTGGCTTGCTTCAGTTGAAGGTCCAGCCTTGCTCCCCATCTCAGGCTGCAGCATGTCCCCTTTAGCAGGTCCTGCTTTGTGTAATTGCATTTCTTTGTTTGCTCTGCATGATGGCAAGAAATGCCTTTTTTCTTCTTTTATTTTTCAGTGAAAGTTATTAAGCTACTCCTGGTATAATACCTCTAAATGCCGAGTCCGTGAGAGGGAATTTTAACTTGGTTAATCTGACACAAATGAAAAACTATTCAAGTCCTGAGATGACTGTAAAGTTTAGTGCCATGGCTTTTTCAGTAGAGAAAAAAGACTTCTCATCAAAATTTCATTTGAACACTTGAAGTTATTTATTTGCTTTAAAGTGTTGGGCATGTTTTAAAGACACAGTAATAAGTGGACTATCTGCCTTGTTCAGTGCTGGTGAGTGTATAGGGCAGAAGGAAGAGTGGGAGGGATAGAGAATGTTCTCCTTACTTATGTGGGATATCTGTTCCTACTGTGTGAGATGGCTGAAGTGCAAATGTCATTCAACTGAAAAGATTGCCCTAATTTCTGTGACTATTACCAGCTGAGGAAAATGGGAAGGAGAGCTGACCATGATACAGAGACCTCAGCTGAGATCACTCCTTTGCTTGTTCAAAACCATTACATCTGAACTGAAGTTGTCTTGGGGATGCTCCTCAACTTAAAACTCTTATTTTTTATTTGCATGTCTGGAGGCAAAAGAAAATAGGATCTGCCAGAATTAAGGTATGCTCAGTGAGGTGGCCCCAGGACAGAGTTAGGCCAGTGGATAATCTTCAGTGTCCGGGGAGACAACTGATCAGGAGACTTGAGGACCATTTTCAGAACTACACTGTGATCTGGATGAGTCTAAGCACTTTTTTCTCCTTGAAGGAGTGAGAGGTGTGTGTGTTGTTTTCACATCTCAGCAGCAGCTGGGATAAATGGGCTGAAGCTCCTCTCTACTTTTTGCTCCAACAGTCATGTATCAGGTTTTCCACAACTGAACTGCAACCCATGATTCATAATCAGTTTCGTTTGTGAAATGTTCTTCTAATTGATCAGATGGAGACCAATTTCAGTGTGGGAAACTGAACCCTGAGAAAATTAATTACCCACCAGGCTAAACCCATTTCCTTTGGCCCAAGTACAGCTTATTGTACGTTACTGAGAGATGACTAGCTGTCAAGAGAAAGGCAATGCTATAATTCTTTCTAGGACACGCTACATTGGAAGCAGATAAAGTGCTGCTGGCTGAGGGCATTGGCTATGCAGAGTGGAGAGCTAGCACAGGGAAAGGGGTAAAGGGACAGTAAATACACAGCAAAAGGCTCAGAGGGAGTAGAGATAACAGAAAGTAGAAAATACACCAATATTAGAATCCCAGAGTCTCTCAGGGATTAGTCACTACGGAGTTTGCCTTTGGGGACAAGGGATTTTAACATTCACTGTGCATACTTGGTACTCAGTTTACACCTGTGAGATATGGAGGAATGTCACAGACCTTGGGCAAAAGGCAGAGATGGAGAGAGAGGGTTTTTTTTGCTGTGGTGATCTGGTAATGAGACTGTTGTACTTAGCGAGTCTTCACAGCCTCAGGGTGGGAAGGTTTAGAATAAATGCTGTAAGTGAGCAGAAAGCATCAGGGAGTAAAAGTAGGCTCTATTTCCTCCTTTAGGTTGAGGACATGCAGAAGATCCAGAGACTCAGAGGTGTCTCCAAATGAATGTGAATGAGAGCACTGCACACTGATGCAGTCTCCCATCCAGTCTCCCTATGTGGAAATTGCTGCTCTTACAGCTCACAGCCATTCCCTTCAATTACAAGGGCCCCTGACATTAGGATACCAAACTCTAAGCTCTCTAAGACAGGAGGTGTTAGAGATTTTTTTAATTAAAGTCAATTGAGTAATGAAAGTTGCAGGAGTGTGTTCCCACTCTATGAATGGATAAATTAAAGCTCACAGCAAAGGCAACAGACAAAGAGACCATGAGGAGAGCAGATTTTAGATGGAAATTCTAATGACTACCATCTTTAAGCTAATGACAACCTGCCCACACAACTCAGTCGGTAGCAAAATAGCCACAGAAGGAACACGGATCTCCTCCTTTCAGGCTGCAGCTTCAAGAAAAAAAGCCAAACCAACACATTACAGGAGAGTCTGGCCTGTAATCCCTTGACAGTAAGAGCCTGCTACTCCCCAGCTGCTCCAGGTTAATAGAAATACTTCCTTGGCCAGACCCCAGCACAAAACAAAATAGGATTTGTAGCCAGAGTAAAGCTAATCAAAGAAAAAGGACAAAGGTTTATCAGCAGCCAGAACTTTTCAGAAGCAAAGAAGTTTGTGATGTCTGGGTCAACAATGTTCACTTGCTTTAGAGAGCCCTCAATGCAGATTGCTTGGGGAATATCTTACCTTGATGAAAAGCTTTAACCCTTTGACTTTTGAAAGGATGGGATTTAGATTCAGGTATGTTTACTGGAAAACCTCTACTTCAAACACTATCTCTGTTGCTTCTAGCCTATAATCAGCACCTGTGTGGATGTATTCAGGAGCATTGTGTAAAGGCAAAGTACTTAAACAAAGGTTGAGTAGAATAACCTCTCCAAATGCAGATGTTAGGCTTCTTTAAAGCTCTGGGGTTCAAGGATCACAAAGCTGGGTTAAGTCTCCTAGACTGCTTTCCTCCTCTATACACCTTCTTCTTGCTCCAAGAGAGAAGATAACATAACTGAGAATCAGCCTCAGTGTATTTCTGAGAAGAAAATATAACCCCACTGCAATTCCTAATGGTATACTGTGGAATTTTTTTCTTAAGATAGGATGTTCCTTTTCACATAAATTTCATCAGAGGTCTCTGTTCCCAAAATCTCAAATGCTTCAGGGCTCCATCTCCCTGGCAGATCAGTTGGGAGCAGGTTATAACTGGAAGAGGGAGGGAAGAGGTATGGAAATAAACATGTAACAAAGAAAATTGGAAAAAGTTTCCACCAAATTAATACTATCAAGATAATAGCTATTCTATTTAGGACCTTTTATTTTGGCTTTGAAAGAACCAAAGTGTAATATAACTGGAAATCAAAATAGATGGAAGCTGATCCATTGATGTTTATGGCTACTGTTAGTTTCTGATGGATCCTGATAGTCTACTAAGTAAACACACTATCTACCACTTAAACTAGATTTCACAGCTCCTTGAATCTCTCACAGCAGGAGTATGTTGCTTTTTTTAACCCTGTTAACTGTGTTTGAGTAGACTTCTGTGGGTACAAGAGGAATACTCCAACAGAGCTCTCCATAGTGAAACTCCAGTTTTAAAGTGGACAAATCCTATCCACATCATACCTGTGAACCCATTCTTGCATAGGCAGCTTTGTGTACCTATACAAGTACAAAAATATTCCAGAGAAATTTGGTGAGTAATGTCAATTTAATATGCTACCACCCATCAGCTGAGCTACTGTAACAGAGTTCATGTCCACACTTATCCCCCTTGGGCCCTGGATAAATTGCAAAACCATATTGTTTGGCTTCAGCTCTTCTTTTCTGTGTCTCTCTGCCTCTCACCTTTTCTGGTTTTTTTCAATAGGAAAAGAAAAATAAGAGAAAAGAAAACATTTGTGAATCTTTCTTCAGCAGGATAAAAGCTATTTCCTAAGTTCTCATTAATTTTAACACCCGGAAAAGATTGATAAAAGCTCAACATGCACTTACTGAAAAGAAATCCAGGAAAGCAGTTTGAGGTGAACTGTGACTCTTCTGGAGATTGTTGCTGGTCCAAGTGCAGCTCACCTGGCCATTCATTCAGTGCCCACTGAGGGGGAAAGGAGATGAGATATTGCTCCATTATAGTCTGGAATTTATAATTCATACGATGCCAATGAAATAATGATAAATGACTGAATTGTTCACAAAGGCCATTCTTCACACTGTAGTCCATTTTAAAAATTCCTCTTTTTCTTTTCTTAACTTTCTCTTAGTGACTTCCCTCCCTGCCTTTTCTTCCCTTGCAGCCACTTGGCAGAGAAGCTCTAAAGAGGCAGTGGTGTGAGAAGCCTAAACCTCCTTCACTCTCTCTCTGTCTATATGGACATTACAACATGTAAGTATGTGTGAACATTAAGTATGTATGCAACCAGCTCTCTTTATACATATCCCTCTACCATCTGATCTATGGTCATGGTCTTGCCATACAATCTGTCTGCACCTCAGTTTCCTCCTCCATTCAATGGACAAGATGAGTAAGGAAGGCTAACTACATTATAAATCAGTTCTTGCTTTGTTTGGTTAGTTGTTTTTCTTATGAGGGATGAGAGGAGCACATGAGAAACATGAGGCTCTTGTGTATGTACTGCTCTTCTGGATCCACAGAAACAAACCACTGTATGATGAATTCTTGTGCTGGGTGGGAAAGATTTTCAGCTCCTGGTAATTCACCTGCTGCTAATTCACCTGGACCTGCATGGGCAACGGTTGTTCTTTATCCTTGGGAAAGGCAAGCAGCAGATGAGCAACTGCTGGAAACAGGAGCTGGTGAAGAAATTGCACTTTGAAGAGCCACAGCTCTGTTGTTAGATTGATCATGAGTGGTAGAACTATTAGTCATTCCTTGCTCTGAGCTGTTGTACAGGGTTAATCTAAACCCAAAGAAAAACTTGTAAAGATCACAGCACATGGATGGATGGATGGATGGTTAGATATATCATAAGCAAAAATAACAGTTTAAAGTTACATTTCTGTTTGTGACCTTATTTTTAAAAGTCCTGAGTGTTCATTTCAATGGAACATGCTGTGGGAGCAGTCCTCTGGGGAATTAGTCTAGAGCCAGGTGTCTGCACTTACAGGCCTATTTTTGCAAATCTTAGCTATGTATATTTGGAAAGGTGAGAAAGCACCAGCTAAGGATATTTTCTAAAGGTCAAACCTTTCCTTTTGCTGGAGAGCTTTCCCCCACTGCTTGCTTTTATTTCCAGGTATTCCCTAGGGACAGATTGAAACTCCATAGCTCTGAGCACATCCTTTGTCCTGCTTAATCTTTGTCAGCAGCCCAAAAGATGAGATAATGTCCACCCATCTTGGGAACTCCAAGATCTTGATTGTTCAGAAAGGTCAAAGAAAAACTAGGTTTCTAATCTTTGCAAAAGAAGAGATTAGCAGGCAGCCTTGCTGAGATGTTGGGGACCAGAGAGGGGGGTGAAGGGAAAAAGAGAAATGATATGAAGCTAGTTGGGTTTGACTTCAATACAAGGAGCTGGGAACTGTGAAACAGAGCCTTGACATCGAAGAGAAAGTTGGAGGGAAAAGGCCTTTGCAGAGTACACGACTGAATACACAGACAGCATGAGGAACTGCTGGTAAGAAAGAGGAAAAGACTTGAGCTATAGGGAAAGAATATTCTGGAATAAAACTACTCAGGATGCTCTCCAACATTCAGGTTGCAAGCCCTCACCTCTGATTCCTATGGGAGCTGATTTCTATTGTAGCTGTTGTGGCTGAGGTTGGGAATAGGATAGATGAAGAGAATGGATGGGATTTCTCCCCCATTAGTCTATACAACTTAAAGCTGATGGACAAGACTCAGCTAGTTATGTGGGCTTCCTCTGTAGTCCATAGAGGACTCACCAACCTCAAAAGGCATTTCCACCCAAAGAAGTGACTAATGCAGGGAGAAGACATAGATCAACTCTAGAGGTGCTCATTTGTCTTCCCTGGTCAAAGAAAAAACCCCACAAACACAGAGGGTTAACCCCACCTCTCCCAAGTGTGAAAACTCCCACCCAAAAGGCTCTGATCAGTCCTTTCTGGCTGCAGCAGATGCTCAAAGTACAAAGGATCCTGTCCCATGGTCTCATCTCATGCCATCTGTTATGGAAGTACCCAAAAAAGCAAATGCAGAGATCAAATGTGAAAGGCTGTGTCATACACACCACACAATCACCTTGTCCAGCTCTATCTTGTCTCTGCAACACCCAAAGGATGAAGAAATATGTTAGGGGTTGTGATTCCTGTTCCAATTTTGAGGACATGATGGCAGCAGATGTGAGAAGCAATTGGGATCAAAGACTTAAAAAATTCAGGCCCAGATTTCAGGCCTTTGAGTTTTTAAGTTATGTTTTATGCTGAAAGTTTGGCTTGGACACATCTTTAGTAGCTGCTAGAATCAGACAGAATCTCCAAACCTTTGGAAGTGTTCCTAGTGCAAGAAATTACCAATTTCCATATTTTTGTTGCTCTTGATGTTTTTGACACTCAGGAACAAACTGTCTTCATTTAAATGAGACGAGAAAAGTATCTCCTGCAAATTATGCCATTTCTATTCTCCATTATGTTTTTCTGCATCTTCTGGCAGCGCTGTTACAAAACCAACAGCAAACGGTCGAGTGGAACAGCAAAGACAATAACTTTAATGGAAAGAAATTGGGAACTGGAAGATGACACAGATTGCATTAGGGGGAAAAAAAATGTGAAATAATATTTAATTTCCCTGGTCATAAATAATATGTCCGCCCACATTACAAGCACATCTAAGATGACAGGAAAAATAGTCAGTGACATGAGAAAATATCATTATTTCTTCATTAAATGTTCTATATAAGGGGGGGGGGGAAATTAAAGCAGCATCCTGACAAGCAAAAACATAACAGCTGAAGGGCCATTGAAGAAATGAATGAGGACTATGTAAGTGTGCAGATGCGTAAATCAAAAGGAAAGAAGAAATCCGCCATAGGCAAAACTTTGACTATTGTTAGAACCAAGTTTCATTTCAGACAGGGAATGGAATTGCTGCTGGTGGACTCTGGAAATTATTCAACAATCAATACATATCATATGTTCACATCAGCACTGCCTTTCTAGGTAAAGAGGATCTGATCTGCTCGGAAGATTTGTGTAGTGACAGCTGGGCAAAGAGGATTCTTACATGATTCTTACAACTAGAGGCATTGGATTTCTGATGCTGGATTTGCAGGAAGCTATTGGAAATTTGGGAAGGCCATGAAGGCTGTGGCTGTTCACTTAAAAGTAGTGTTAGTGCCCAGCAGGTCCATGGCAGAGGCATTGCAGGCCCAGCTGAACTGATTTGTTTGCAAAGGGAATTTTATTCTGCATGTAAATCATCTTAATAGATTTCAGTCTTTTGTGCACATTGTTTCTCACCCTCCACAGAGCTCATGACAACCAACAGTGGGTTAGTGAGGGCAAAAAAGGCTCTGTATGAAAGATGACCTGTAGGGGAAAGGGGATATACACACTCCTACATGGTTTTCCTTGTGTTCCTTCACTACACTCAGCCACGGTAACTCTGTAAAAACTCAGCACCAAGATGCTGATTATTTCTGTCTCTTTAATGATCCATCCTCTTCATCCCTCTCCAGCCCTGGTGACCGGAACACATCTATTCAGAGAAACATTATCACCGTCATTTCTGCTCCAAGACACACAGCATCACTCATCAACAAGAAGTCAAGGTCACGACACCCCCAAACACACAGTGCACACACTCATCTCTTCTGGTCTCCATGCTGCTGCGAAGCTCCCTCCTCACACAAGCACTAATGGCACCATTACTGCTCCCCTCCAGATTGTCTAACAGATGCTCTTGATAAATACCAAAGCAGCTGAAATTCTGTAGGAAATGAAGCGCGGCTGCCCGACTGCCACGGCTGCTGGTGAAGGATAGGAGACACTTACAAGGTCTTTGGGATGACTACAACATATGCAAAGGTATTTGGCCTTTTTGCCAGGATCGAAGGGTCTAAAGTCAGGGAATGGAATGAACCTGAAAGCATGAATTTTATCAAGTACAACCAGCTGGCAAGCTACTGGCAAGGGTAGGTTCTCCTGGAGGAAATACTATGAACCAGGTTATAGGGCTCTCAGCTGCATCTGTGCAAGTCATGAATTCCTTGGAAGCTAACAAACACAGAATTTACAGTTTGAATAAATATACACAGTGTGTGTATATATATTTATGTGTGTGTTTGTTTATATTTGAAATTTACTGCTCTGAAATAGATATCTAATGTATTTATGAAGAAAAAGTGTAAAAAAACACCCCATTTGGAGGAGAAAGAAGTTCCTTTGTGGCAGTCTTTTTTATCTACACAACCAAAGAAGTTTTCCAGGTGTTTCCTCCACTGACATTTAGTAGCCCCGAGTAATAGGCAGACTGAAGCATTAAGATCTTTTTCCCCCTTTTGATTTGCTAAAGTAAGGAAACCTTGCAGAATGCAACAGCCTGGTGAAGTGTATATTTTATCAAGAGAAAAAGGTTTCTTGTTAAACAATGTCCCTTTCACAAAGCTTCTGCTGTCCCTAGATACAGCATAACAAGGGCCAAGGGACCACAAAGACATTCCTTGCATCAAATGGAGGACTCTTCTCTTCTCTTCTCTTCTCTTCTCTTCTCTTCTCTTCTCTTCTCTTCTCTTCTCTTCTCTTCTCTTCTCTTCTCTTCTCTTCTCTTCTCTTCTCTTCTCTTCTCTTCTCTTCTCTTCTCTTCTCTTCTCTTCTCTTCTCTTCTCTTCTCTTCTCTCCTCTCCTCTCCTCTCCTCTCCTCTCCTCTCCTCTCCTCATTTAAGCTGTTTTCAACATACTCAAAAAATGTGTCTGTCTCTCCTATACAGTTTCTCTTCCAACACACATTTCTTCTCTTTACCCCATTTCTCACTCCCCTAGACCTATCTGATGTCTCTGCTTGTAAACACGAGACACCACATTGTGAGAGAGGCAATGGAGAGGCTGCTGGAGCTATCAGCAATTCAGTAGAGAGAGAATAAGGTGTGCAAGGGTGCCTGCACATGGTTGGTGGCTGGGAAGAAAGTGGAGCCGTCGGGAGGGTGGAGAGGGGTCTTGCAGAGATGGAGAGGCAGTGTGTAATGGAATGGAAATAGAAGAGGTGAGAGAAAATGAGATGGAAAAACTGAGACGTATGACACAGAAGAATTTAGCTGAAATGAGATTGTCATCGAGTCTGCCAGAGGGGGGGTTAGAAGGCAAAAAACAAACCTGCCACTGTAATTCTTTTGTCATCACCAGCAGCATCTCTTCCAGAGCGTGCATCCACACTCCCCTACTATGCACACACATCTCCTCTGCTTCTTTCAGATGAGATTCTTTCATCCTTTCAGCTTCCTATTTTACTTCATCTGCTCTCTTTCCCTCTTGTTACCCATATATTGCACTTTCACCCACATTTCTGCTGTGGGTGACATGCTTACAGAGCTAAATAGTGGCATTAGAATAGAACAAAGATGTTGCAGATATTAGTGGATGTTTCAATGTACATTATGTGCATAAATGCATATAAATGGACTATGGGGATGAACACTCATGGTACTAGAACAAAGCCTAGCTCTGATGTGACCACAGCCCTGTTTTGTCTCTTCCTGTTCCACTGTGGTTTACATCTACCCTTTCACTATTCTTTTGAAGTACAGGAGATTTTTACTGAATATACTGGGGATAGGAAGGAGAAAAAAAGAATGAGGAATGAGTGCTAAAGACAGAGGGAAGAAGGATGGTGAGTATTTGTAAAAGAGAAAGCATGAGTTGCTGGGGTAGTAGCTCTAGTTAGAAAAGTGAGCTTTCATTTTCACAGAGAACTCCTCTTCCGAATTGGAGGCAGCAGCCTGGGTTCTCAAACCTTCCCACAGAAGAGGAATTGTATATTAAAAACAAAGTAAAATCATATAGAGACATCAAAGTGCCATAATGTGAAGCACTCTATGCTACTACAAGCTGTTTGAAATTAATACCTTAATGTAATATAAAATTCACACAAATCAGATTTGGAAAAAGAAATGTGGAATCCAAGTGTTTTCCTGCACTCAAAGCAAAACAGTTTGTCATTAGCAAAACAAAATAAGAAGTCAAAACAATTCATTTTAACTATTCTCCATCAAACATTTCATTGCAATTGACTTGTTCCTGTGAAACCTTGTAAAAAAACCCTTTAGCTTCCAACAGTAAACTGCTCAGGTTAATAACAGTTAACCAATGGGGAAGGAACAGCTTTAAAAAGCCTCTTGGCTATATACAAACAAGAGTAAAAGGGCAATTCCCTTGGTCTGGACTGGGTCCTTGATAATTGCTTTTGTACTGGAGACTATTTGAAACCCATAGTCAGTGCATCCTAGCCTGTGTCAGGAATACCTTTGAATAACACCCCAGCTTGTGAATTACTCCTTCAAATCCTCTTCAGCACAGCCATGTTCCTCCTGCTTCTGTGAAATCCTGCAGAAGGATTACCAAATGCCAACAAAATGCAGTTCTAAGATGACATCAAATGCTACCTCGTGCTGCTAAGTTACATGCTAATAGAAGAGCACCTTTCTATTCACTGGGGACGTCTCCATGAGTGGACCTGGTGAGCAATCCATGCTGCCACTCACTGCCAGGAGGATGTGGTACAGGTTGGCTGCTGTTTCACTTCATGGTAATTAACAGCCAGGTTAACTGACTATAAAGTGCAGTTGGCTTCCAATGAGTTCACAGATCCACATGTCCTCCTCCTGTCTAAATTAAATTAGCAAAGCCACTGGGAAACTTCTCCTAAAATACTTCATCTTAAAACGTACACAAATACACTAAAGGCCACAGTTGTGTGCCAGAGTAAGTCATTTGGGTCCAAAGACTGTACTCTTCTGGGAATCAGGCCATTAAGTATGGATTTAAGTGCTTTGCTTTAGGCACTTAGATTTAATTTGTTTTTGTTGTAGGATTTACCACTGCACTCCTCATGCTGCCCAGGAGAAGGTGATGTCTCAGCCTCTGGTGGCTGCACTCGCAGCTCTCAGACAGCTCCTGTGTAAAATCCCTGCTCTCATTTTTGCAGTCACCAAAACTCTGGATAACAAGCTATCATCTGATACATGGCAGAGCCTTTTGCATGCTGTCTGCATCCCAAAAACTCACAGCCCTGTGACTGCAGAGAGTGAGGCTGCATGGTGAGGGCTGGGCAGTCACTGCCTGCACCAGTTGAGGAGGCACAGACATTCCTACCATTTCTCAGCTATACTAAAGAGTTTATGCCCTCAATTTCATCTGTTTCATTTCATTGCTGCGTTGAAGAGCTCACATTTTAATTCATTATAGGCAGGAGTGGGCAAACCCTGCAGATCTCAAGACAACTGAGAGGGACGATGTGCTCTCCTCCAAAGTTTACTCAGCAGAGTAAGAGGCAGGTGTCTGCCTGGCAGATGACCCTGGACATTGCTTTGTGCCTGTCATAATTTGTTTTTCCCTTATGGTGAGCTGCAAGGAGCAGCTGGGCAGGCAGAAGCTGTGTGCTCAGCACTGGTGATCCTGTAACACTGGAAAAATACCTCTCTGATGGAGTCAGCCTTTGTTTGCTGCTGTTGCAATGATTGTCTTTGCTCCCCACGTTCACCCTGCTCTCACTGGGAGTTCCTCATATGGGGATTTTGTTTCCCTTTGCCTCAAGAAATCACAACACAGCTCTGATAGAGTTTTGGTTGCAATTAATGAGGTTAACCTGGCTTGTTAGTCAGAGCCTAGAGAGTAAAACTCTCTGGATGCAACACTAAACCCCCAGATATCATCGTGCTTGGCATTCACACCTGCATCTTGCATTCAACTTTTAGACAAGACGATTTCTTTCCATCATTTTAAAAGCTTCATGGGAGAACCAGAGAGGTTCAATTGAGATCTGCTCTCACATACCCTCTTGCTTTTGTCTCCAGAGCTAATTTTACAAAAGCTCTTGGTTGGAAAGCCTCAGATGGCTCAGGCATGTTCATGTCATAGCCCAGAGAAGCAGTGACAATGAAGAGGTGGAGATTAACATGAACTTCCACCTGTGGAGAAGCTGCAGCCTCAGGACCTGGGTGTAACAAGGAGCTGTGTTCTAAGTAGAGATGATGCTGTGTATTCTTTATAGGACAGAAATTTGGTTGCAGAGACAAATTCTCAACTGCTGTAAATCAAAAGCTGTCTTTGGAAGTTAGTGGATGGCATCCATGGGTGGTGGTAAGCAGTTTGGCTCCATTCATGGTCACCAACTGTGTCCTCAGTGCTAATCATCTATTGATTCTGGACAGAGAAAAAACCATTTACTCTACAGCCAACTGAGCTCTTGCTCTCGATAATTTACAATATTTGTATTTCTTCCTCTGTCTCTGCCTTTTCTCTTGCATCTCCCCACTTTCATCCTTTTGTTTGCACTGTTTTACAGTCTCTTTTTCCTAGCTTTCCACTCTCCTCCACAATACTTTGTTCTCCATTTGCCCGTCTCGTCTTCCTTGTAATGACTTCTCTGTCTTGGCTCCCAATTTGCTTACTGTTTCTCCTGTATTTTTCCTCCCCCTCCTTTCCTCTAGATCTTCCCCAGGTCCCTACTCTCTCTTCTTTCAACTTCCCTCCTCCCCTTCCTCTTTATGCTTTCCCCCCACCATATTATCTATGGAGGGATGGTGTATATACCACCACCGATAGCTGTGATTTCTGCTAACTGCTTGGCCAGGGTCAAGGAGGTTTTTTTTCATTATCTTTTTATTGCAAACAGCCTCTGCATACAAGAAGCTCCATTAGTAAATATCGATGCACAGCAGGCTGGGTGCACATAGATTACCACGACACATCAAACAGCAGAAATGACAAATAGGCAGCTGAGCGCAGGCAGTGAGAAGAGCCGTGTTAACGTAAGCAAGAAAACAGAGTGAATGCAACAGGGGAAATAATTAAAAACAAATACATTGGCAGCTTCCCACCACTGGAAAGGCAGAGGGGAGATGGTAGGGGGGTGCTTCCAGCTCAGGAGTGGAATCTCCCACCGAGAGACTGCTGAAATTCTGATTGTGCCTTAGCAACTTCTGCAGCTGCTTCTCACACTTGGCAGAGCCTTGAAGAGAAGGACTCAGCAAACCGATTTCCATGCAGAATTTGCTCCTGAAAGTGACACTGTTATAGAAACTTTGTTGCTCTCAGCTAGGGGATTGAGAGGGACTGTGTTCACACTGGAATCTAACAACCTTAACCATTGTCTTTGGTCAGTTTTATGTCAAGGGCATAAGTTCTCCTTGGCATGATCATATACATGTTTAGGTTGAAAACACTAACATGAAGGGAAACAGATAAAAAAGAGAGGGAAAAGAAAAACATGAGCTAAAGAAAACAGAAAGGCAGATTTCAGGAGAAGAGAGAAAGAGAAAAGCACTGCAGGAAACAAAAGGAGAATGAATGAGAAAACTGTCAAAGGGGACAGAATGAGATCCTAAAGAGATGCAGAAACTAACAAATGCATGAACACAAGGTAAAAAAGCAAGATCCAGGTTTCTCACTGGTGTGCATTGGTACAGCTCCACGAAATCCTATTGATTTCTGTCACCTGAGAGGTCAGTCCACTGACTTCCATGGAGCTTTATGGATTGATATCACCTCAGCATCTGACTCTAGTACTGTGGGCTGCAGTCCAAACATGGATACATGATACATAGCATGATTCCTTTCTAGGGCACAATCTCTTTATTGCTCCCAATCCCCCAGACTATTAACTAAATATAACTGGCAGGAACTTCTGTTATTGTCAGCAGGTTTCCTATCCCCTTTACCTCTCTAGACCATGCCTCATGTCAAGCACCATCACCAATACTTCAATGTCTGTCCTGAAGGACCAGGTTTACTTGCCTCTACTTTGCCTTTTTAGACCAATCTGTAGTTATATTCCACCCTGTTCAGCACGTCCCACTTCTATTAACTCTGCCTTGCACATTTTAGCTATGGCTCAGTCTTCAAAAAAATCCCTTCATGAGAAGTTCAATTGTTTCTCACAGAGATATTTTCACCTGAGAAAAAAATGAATAAAATAGTAGCAGAACCATTTATGAAGAAAAATTTAAAGGATCAAACTCTCCTTGATTTTGCTTCAACTTTGGTCCAAGTCTTCATCTGATCCATGCAATTAATACATTTTTTGGTTTTAGTACTATCAAAGAGCTGTTCATCCTTGTTCCTTCAGCCTGAGGAACTATCATGGAACTGAGTAGAAACTGAAAGGAGATGAATCATGGCATGCAAGACCAGTATAAAATAAAGCAAAGAAAGTCTGCTCTCCAAGGTACCTTTCCTGCACTGTATTTGTTACTGGGGCTTCATGAATAGCATCCCTCTTCCCTGGGTGTCGTTTCCCTAACTTCTGAGTTCTGCATGACTCATTGCCCCAAGCAGCAATGAATTGTCTGCCAGGTTGCTACTTCTGGGGTATTCACAGTATATTGAGAATCTCATTTCCAATCTCCCTTAAAACTGTTTGGTAAATGGATCTGGTTCAGAGAAAGGATGAAAATAATGTGTGCAATAAAAAGGTCCCCAAAAAAGGAGGAGAAAAAATAATAATAAAAAAAAGAAATGAAAGAAAACGATGGGATTTCCAGAGAGTCCTGACTGATCTCCACTTCATTATTGAAAGATTGGGCTATTAAAGGGACACAGTAGGCCTGAAGGAATTGTGTGATCATTTGTGCAAATGGTAATTTCAGTGTTCAGTCTATCATATCCATAAACATAATGTGGCTGGGACTGACATGAGTTATAGTAAATCCCTTTCCCAGGAGGCTCCATGCCACTTTGATGCAATGCCTGAGAATGCAGAGAGCTGGAAAGTAAGAGATGCTTCCTCCCTCCCGTGCTCAGATGAGCTGATGGGTGAAGCCACTCTGATTACAGCAGATTTGTGGAATTAAATGGAGGAGCCCTAGTACGGAGAAGGAAACCGTTCCAATTCCAGAACAGCTCACCTCTGTCTTGTACTTACGAGCTCACACAACTGAACATGCAAAATCTACTCAGTAAATAAAGATGTGTTACTCTGGCTCAGTGCATTGCTGAAGTGTTAATCCCAAGGGAACTGGATGCCAAATACTTCCCTTGCTTTACAGATGTGCTGCTTGGCTACTTGTGTCCTCACACACTCGTAGGTAGGGGTGTACACGATCTAACATTGAAACACCACTCTTCTGAACTCAGAGCAAGCAGTGCATACTGGGATTTTCAACTGTGCCTAGTAAAGATGAACATCTTCATCCCATTGACTTTAATCTATTTGTAAGAATGGAGCATCCTTTCTCTGCTCTGTGACCTTACAATCCTGTAGATAATATATCTGCAGCACTGATGAGTGGCTATGTAAACTTGCCATGTATAAATTCAGGTTAGCCACTTTCTCATGTTCCTATGGACAGAACTACATCCTGTTAGGGTCCAGTGGTGAATCTTCTTTGTGTTATCTTCATCTACCCTTGCTGTGCATGTGGCTCAAGAGGCTAGCATCTTAGGATCTTGACCCTACAGCTATCTGGACCAGGATCTATCCACAGAGCACCAGAGATCTGGCTTTTTTTCCTGTGCTGCCCCCAGTGGCTACCATCTGCAGAAGTGTTTCATGAGGCTGAACAAAATCAGTGGTGGGATTTGCATTTTCAGGGCTCAAATATTGCACTGATGTGCACTCAGCAAATAACAAGATTAATAAGCCTAAAGAAGGCCAAAATAATGTTGTGATATCCAGATGGGAGAAGTGATAGCTTTCAGACTGTCGAGACTCCATCTACAGCATTATGAATTCACTTTGCTGTACTAAACATCAGCTGCTAAAACCCAGTCCTAGATGAGAATAGCCTTGAACTTAGAAAACAATCTTGTTCTGTTTCTGACCCATACAAATGAAGCCTTCACACAGTTTCTGCATTGAGATAAACAAACACACACTCTCCCAGCTTTCTAAAGGCAAAGGGCAGAAATTTGTTGTTTATATTCATTGGTTCTGGTAAAAACCAAAAATTTTTAAATGTCACACCACTATGTATTTATTTCTAGAGAATCCAATTTCTTGGATTCTTATCTGTGCAGAATTTTGGGACTAATTTCTTTTTTAAGAGGAGGGTCAACATTGCATCAAATCCTGTGGCATGTTCTGATCGGGGGAAGGTATTGGTTTACTTGGTAAGGGACAGCCTCACTGGATTGCAGTTTTTTGTCTTTCTGGTTTTTTACTTTTGTTTTTCTCTGCATCTTCTCTTTCACAAGCTAAGAAACAATAATCAATTAAAAATCATTTCCTGCAGTAGCTGAGGGAGAGATCTGTGAACAGGTAAATATGATTTTCATCTCCCAGGTTCCCAGAGCATCAGTGGGCTTAAAGACCTTGTGCTTCTTTCTAACTGTCTCTTTGGAATGTTCTGACTTGCAAAGACAAAGCTTTGTCCTGCAAAATGGTTGGAATTACAAATGGCTTAGAAAGTGGGGAATGATCTCAATACCTCAGACCTTCCTGAATATGGTATTTCTAGTAAGAGTCTGGACTTTCTAGAGCAATCAGAACAAAAGACTTTTAATTCCCAACTCAGCCCATGAAGGACATTTAGTGATAGCCAAAGACAAGACAACCTCTGCTAAGACATCAATGCCATGTCTGAGCTGATCTGTATAAGACTACAATATGTTGTTTGCTCTAAACAGCAGGTAACTTCACCAGAGAGCAGCTACTACAGATAAGAAATTACAATGGGATTTAGATAGATGACTGGTGTAGGGAAAATTCAGAGTATAAACATTTATTTAAGTAAAAAGATTCAAAACAACACTTCTTTTCCACTGCCCCCCCCTTCCTTGCCTCTTCAACCTCCCCTCTTCCTTCCTCTGCTTGCTTTGGAAATTACTGTATGACCGAAATCCACAGGCAGCTTCAGCTCCTTCCCCTCTCTCTTGACCTTTTTACAGTTCTAAGGGTTATTTAATGAGCTTAGAAAAATAATGCATCAGTTAATGGCAGAATCCCTGGAAGGGCAGCATTATCAAGTTTCCCTTTCCTCCTCCTCACCCTTGCTGGAGGCCTCATCACCTTCAAATCTCCACTTCCAGCTTTTTTTGTGTACTTTAAAATGTCTTCAAATTAGTGCCACTTCATAAAATGGAGAAAAAGATCAGTGAGAGGCCTGGAAAGGGGTATTTAAGTGTTGCACTTTGAAAAACATAGTCACAGAGGTTTGATCATCTTAAGCTAGTCAGAATGAAAAGTAATTTCTTTAAAACCAGGATATAACAAACAGTTTACATCAGGTGACATAATAATGTAGTCACTATTATATCTCATTAAAGAAACCATTATACACTGTAAAGCAGAGAGGCAATAGGATTACCTATTGCCAAAAGATTGGTACAGCTCCATCCATGATCTAAACAGCTCAGCAATCCACACAAAATTAAGAAAATTTGTTGTAATAAATCTAGACTCAATTTGAAGGCACTGGCAGTCAATAATTCTGCCCCTTCTCTAACAGGGACAAAATCTACTTCCCACAGGTATTCTGAACAACTCATCTTTCTTCCCAAAATTAAACTTCCCATGATTTCCAGCAACACCTGAGACCACGTTATAATTCAACACAGAATCCAGAGGCTGCACACAGTTAAGGAGATAAAACAAAGTACCCTTGGCAGCCTAACCCTCCTTTTGAAATATTTTTGGACCTTAAATGCAAGAAAAAGCTGGCTGTAAGGGTGACTGAAATGATATCTGTATGTAGGAACTTCGAAGTATCAGACTGATCTACAACATAATTGTGTCTTCAAATCAAGGCTCTATCTCAGGATTCAGTAGTAGATACTAAGCTACCTTCGACCTCAGGACAGTGCAAGGAGAGACATCCAATCCACAAGCTGATTCAATGCACCTAAGATCTGAGTCACACTCTGGAGGAGGCTCTTTACATTAATTATAGGGGAGTCTATTATGACTAAATCCCTTAGCAAGCTTAAGTACTTTATTTGGTGTCTATAGTTAGGTGGGAAAAATCTCAAGTTTTCTCTTCCCTTGAAAGACTTTGCAGAAGAGCTCTCTTCTGACTTTGAGAAGCCTGATTATATCTCCCAGCTGGAATTTAATCGTGGCTAGTTGACATTCATTTCTTCTGGTGTCAATGTTACCCTTGAGCTTAACAAATCATCTCCTTCTCTGGCATTTTGAATCCTTCTGTTCATCTTCTCCACATACTTCTCAACATTGTGTTTAGCAACAACAATTGTTTACTTGTCTTAAAAATTCAGGTTTTTGACTCTCCATCTACCTGATAAACACTTTGGTCCTTCTCTGAGCTTGCTCTTATCTGAATGTGCCTACATTGGACACAGATATCTAGAACTGTACATAGCATTACAGATGAAGAGTCCCAGGCTCTTACACAAAAATTATTTCCACTTCTCTTGCTTCATTAGACTCATGTTGTCAGAGGCCTCTTAGAATTTGCCTTTTCCCCAGATCCATCACATACCAATACCTCATCAGACTCTTCTAAGCTTGTTTAACATATCCAAATATTTTTCAGACTCATAAATGTTGTTTTTCCCACACAAATTTCTCAGTTCACTTATTCCCATGCTCATCAGCACTGTAGCACAGGTAAAACCCACTCAGTTTGTATTTGTTTTTTCAAATATCATTCATCACTGGTATTTTGTCCTAATTTCCATTATTAATGAGTATGTGAGTTTGGATCATACAGGACTGGTCCTTGAAGAATTTTACTACTAACCACCCCCACTGAAATTCTTCCTTTCTTTTAGTAACACTCTTATTGGATTTAACTTCATTCTCCCTGCCTTTGCTTTAATGAGTATTTCTTTTATTGCATGTATCAAATGTTTCTCTCTTATTTGGATATAGATCTAAATTACATCAAATGGATAGAAATTCTTTAGCTTCTCAAAGCAAGATACTACACTATTCATTCATGGTCTTTTCCCAGAAGAAAGAAGTGTTGTGATCCATCTTCCACTATTTCAATTATTCTGCCATTCAAAGGTGGTTTTCCATACTGCAGAGGTCACATTAATAGAATTACAAAAGCCTTGATCAAATTGTTATAAAATACCTGTGCTTACTATTCCTTTATGATATAATATCAACCTGCTACAGAACCAGCTGTAAAACAGCTCTTTCAGGTATCAGAAATGAAAGCAATTTGTTCCCCTCATTATCATCATATCAAGCAGTTTGAATTTTACTTCTGCCTCAGCTATAGTAATTTAAATATCCATACACTTCTTCCCATTCATGTCCTGCCTTTATGCCATGGTCATTATCAACATCCTTACAGAAAATGAGAGAAAATGATTCATTTTGTTTTGAGGATGAACACAGATTACTTTTAAACTTGATCCCATTCTTCCTGCATGGTGTCAGTATTTCTTCTCTCATTATGTTCTCCTTACTTCTATGGCTAAGGAATTTCTAGTGTTTGTTTTAATTTCCTCTGCAAATAATTTCCTTTGCAAGGAAATTAAAACCTTGACATTTTGCAATCCTCACTTTATCCCCACAGCTCATCTGAGATGTTGTTCTCATTGCTGATCAGTCCTTTTCTTTATAGATCTTCTCATAACCCAAGTGAGTATCTGGATACCTTTGATTTTTCTTTTGTCACAGGACATTTATCCTTTTGACTTTCTGAATCCACCTAGTTGTCTGATATTTTTAATCTAGAGAATTACACAATAGATACTCTTTTATCCTAGAGTCTCAGGCCATTTCCCTTGTGTTAATGTAGCCAGTTACATTCAAAAGCATTAATAGAGTTATTTCCAGAGTTAGGAGAATGATCTTATTCCTCAGAACTTCCAGGGAGGGGAAAAAAAGAAAAGTTTCTCTAATTAGAAGTCCATGTGTGTCCTGGTTTAGACCCATCCAGCGACAAAAGACCACAATCAGAGTTAAGTACCTCAGCTCTTGAAACTCCCAAAGGACAGGGAGGGCTTAACTGTCACTTATGATCCCAGACAAAACAGACAAGGCTTCTCAGCTTGGGGGAGAAAATGAAGCTTAATTTAATCTGCCTCAAACCAAAACATAACAAACAGAAATATCCAATGGAAAAATATACAGAGTAGGGCAAGTGATGGAAGTGCAACCAGCCCTTTGAGATCCCCTTTCCCTTACTCTTCCTCTCTTCCTGGGCTCAGCACCCTGAGCCTGGTGTCATTACCTCCTTCCCCTATAAGCTGTAACAGGGCAAGTAATGGGGAAGCAGCCAGTCTTTTCCTGATGTCTATTGCCACTTGTATCTCCCCTGAGGAGAAGTGCTCCTGGTCAGTCCTCCCTTGCTCCAGTGCAGGGTCTGACACACACCAGCCCTGCACAGACCTCTCCCACGGGCTGCTGCAACACCAGTTCAGTTCCTCCTTCTCTTCCACTTTCTCCTTTGCACTTCAAATTTCCATTCTTAGGTAGTGCTGGCAGAGGTGTCAGATCAGCCCAGCCAGGCTGATGATGGGTCCAAACCCCAGAGCTGGAGGAAAGTCTGAACTCTTTACAGGGTCTGCACTACAGCTCCCTCCCCTTGTTACCAAGCAGAAGCAGCTCCTGACAAACCCATGACATTGTGCTGCCCAGGGAGTGAATAGGGCTAGAGTGATTTCTCCAAAGGATGGCCACTGTAACACAGGGCAGGTTTATCTCAAAAACATTATTTTGGATATCAAGGTCAGACTCACTGCTATAAAGGGAAGTGAGTAGAAATAGTTTTGTCCATTCATTTGGTACATTTAGCCAAAATACATTTGTAGCATGTAGAGCAAAGAAAGGCTTTTTTCCCTACTGTTGTGCACAAAAATGATTTGTACTTTAGTAGATAAAGCCATTCCTTGCCTCTCAGTCTCAACCTGAAATACACATCTAAAACCTAGATGTAACTGTGGTCATCAGTTAGGGAAATCTGAGGTCTACACTATTGAGGCCATATGGACCTGAATTCCTGTTGCTTTTATACTTTGAATGTGTTTTAAAGTAAGACCATTCCACAGTCAATCAGCTCACTGCCTGGATAAGCCATTTTACTTCACCCTCCAGTTCCTCCCATCTAACCTGCTCATTGGGATCAAGCGTTTTAGAACACAAGCAAATCAAATGGAGCAGCAGCATCACCATTCAGCCCCTCTCATTTTTGTCTTTCCTGACTTCCCCTCTTGAATGCTTGTACTGGATTTTTAGAATATGCATTGTCACTCACTCTGCACATTTCCCTTTCTATTATATGTACTAATACACAACATCTGGTAGTATACACATAGCTGCTCAATGAAGGCTTGGTACTTTAAGGACTGTCAGAAGACTAGGTACTTTAAGGACTGTCAGATAACTGGAGCTGAATTACCTAGGGGGTTCCTTCTTGAATTATTCTACTATGAAATTCTCATCTGTAGTCTGCAAAGGGGAAACGACAGAGAGAAAAGAAACAGCTTCTCCCTGTCTAAACTTTCTGAGGAGCCTGTCGTGCTAAGTACTGGCCTGTCTCCTCTCGTTTGTGTTAACAGTGTCTAAATCACTCTTTCAACTCACTGCCTTCCACAGGAGGAGCTGAGGCAGCAGCACAAATGGATCCTTAAGTACAAGGGGCTGGAGTGAGCTATTTCCATACATACTTGGAGAGTGACAAAAAAAAAGGGTACTTTTAGCTTCATGTTTCCATCTCTCATTTCCATCAGTGCAAGTCTAGAGTCACCCCCAGCCCTTTATTCTTGCACTAAATACATCTCAAAATAGCCTTTAAACTGGTCTCGATCTTAATAGCAAAAGATTTTAAATAACCATTGAAGATGTTAAAGAATATTATTCTGTAAAGAAGCTTTGTTTCCATCCACTGGTGACCAGTGATGTGATGGTTCTTTAGATATACCTCTGAGTTCCTTGCACCAATCTCAGAAAAGACAGTGTGAGACATCACACACAGTTAAGTACACCAAGCTCTGAGCATACTTAGAGGTCATCTGGCCCTTAAGCTATCTCATGAACCAGAATTCAGGTACATCTGTGAGGAGCTGTCACTGGCTTTACCTGTAGTCCAACAGTAAATGAGTGTAAAGAGCAAAAACTGTGTCCTCAAATGTCCTCCACCTGTTTGCCATTCACAGGGGGGAGGAAGCTGTGAATGGGCATGCAACAGAGCTTTTGGGGCATTAATCTGGCCAATAAGTTGATCTAGCTGATCTCAGACATTAGTAAGACAAAGTAAACCCAGTCTTTGACTCTTGCAGCCTCGGGTGCTGTGTGACACAACTGTCTCCATGCTCTTGTTGCTGTAGGAAGCTCTCTCTTCGGAATGCTATAGTCACAAGAAAGGAGACTAAGGCTGCCTATGGGCTCTCTTGCTAAAATTGCTTTAATTTAGAACTATTTATCATCATTTTCACACCATTTTCCAGTCAGTCTTCTCAACAGCTCTGTGCAATGCAAATACCTCCAAGTTATCACTGCAAGGCAAAAGAGCCCAGCCTGATAAAATGTAACACAAGTGGCAGGGAAATTCAATTACAACAGCCTGGCTGTGCTTGCCCCAGCGTTTTGCTGTGCTTCAAAGGGGGAGGGATAACAGGTAAGACTGATTTTGTAGACCTGTGCAATACTTTTTGCTGCTGATCTCTCAGAGGCACAGTCTCTCAGAGACTGTCAAGGTTTGCCCAAGACTGGGAGGACTTAAATCCTGTGATATAGCCCATTGCAAAAGCTGAAACATCATTTCAGTCCCACCTGAGCTTGTTTTTGAGGACTTGTATTAGGCAAATTTCACGCTTACACTTAGCTCAAGGTGTTCAGAGATTAAATTTGAAACATTTTTTTGATTTGAGGTTGGAATGGTTTAAAATATCTTCAGTCATAGCACCAGGGCAAGTAGGGAAATTTGCACATCTGCTTTATCAGTCATTACACCTAGGAAAGTAAAAGTCACAAGTTCTCTGCATATGTGAAATTAATCCCAGAAAATTGAAGACCAGATAGAAGAATTATATCAGCAATTATATCAGTATCATATCAATATGCATTAGCTGTATCTATTTGATCAGCCTCCACCCATGTAGTAAGTACTCCCTGCAAACTGGCAGGAAGCTTACTTCTTTACCATTGCATGCCAGAATACACAACAGGGTGTAATGAAGTTCCAGGGCAGAGCTGTGATCCTGTGATCTTACTTATAGTACTTTCCCAATCCAGGACCTTCACTGTGCTGCATGAGCAAAGCTGTCTCCCTCATGATATTCCTTTCTGACTTAGTACAGTTCTGGGGTGCACTTCAAGATTTTTCTCTCTTATCTGAATGCACATGTACATATGTATACATATATATATACTTTTTTTTCCCTGTCCTTTGAGTAATTATTTTTGTTCCAGCAAAATCAGAACAGGCAGAGCAGCTACAAATATCTCAGAAGCTTTTAGAGAGCAGGCAGCAGCCCACACACCAAGCTGCTTGAAGAGAAAAACTTGACATGATGAAATTCAGATGCATCTTCCCAACAGAGAGCTGCAGCCATCAGGCTGGGGTGAAGCAGGGAGCAATGAGGCACTGCATCCTGTGTCACTGATTCTCTGCCTTACAGCCCTTCATCCAGAACACTTAACACGGGTGACTGAGACCCTCCTCATGTCACTGCAATGAAATGGCTCTGTGGGGGAATACAGGGAAGGGGGACTAAAGTGAAAATAGTATCTGGCTTCCAGGATGTAAAAAGAAAGAGTTGACAGCATTTGCTGCACAAGCCTGCGCTCAGGATAACACTGAGAGGATCCATTACTTTTGCTGCCATGGGACCAAGAAGTTAGGAACCTCTGGCATGGAGATACATGTCCAAAGTCTCTGTGATGTTCATACATACAAGATGTAGCACATTACAGCAACAAACCCTCTGATATTAATACATATCCATAACAGCCCAGCTGTGTTCCAGGATCCAGAAACCTCATCTGCTGAGACATGTGCTCCTTATCTCTACTTTATTACCATCAACAGACCAGATTCTCCAATTTTGAAACATTTATGAATAACCTATGGTATGTTCTGCCAGCAGCTGACAGGAGCTCCTCCAGAAAAGCTACACATGCAGTTTGTTCATTCCAACCATACCTTCCTGAAGTGCAAAGTCTTATTACTAGTATCCATTACCTTGGGTAAATATTGGAACAGCAGCATTCAGAACACAATGCTCTGGGATGCAAACCTGTTCAGCCTCAAGATCTAAGGAACCTACTGATTTTTCACACAGGAAAAAACACTCTTTGAGTCCATGGTGATACAAGGAATTAGTTTGGCCTCATCTATGGAGATTCAAGGACATTGAGATGTGGCTGCATAACCTACTTGTGACAAGGCTTAAGCATCTTCTTAATTTTGGTTTCTTAAAAGTCACAGAGTTTGCACAAAAGTGCTTTTCTAGGAGGTATTTTCTTGTTCTGAATGCAAATGCACTTACAGCTACCTAAAACCTCTATCAGTGAGAGAAGAGAATTCTCTATGAAGGGAAAAGTTTTGGGAAAGCAAATGTAAAGGATCCATTGCCTCATGTTAATATTCCACTTCAGAAAGCCAATTTATTACCTCTAAGGATTTGAGTATTCTGTTATGGGAAAGCAGTTGTTTGAATAGATGTGTTTGAGGGCAAATACACACACACACACACACACAAACTCACACACAGGATATTGATTCAAATTGTATTTATGATTCTTCAGACCTTTAAGAAATTGATTTTAGGCTATTTGGTCTCTCTCTGTCTCACTCCAGCTGCAAATCAAAGCTCAGAGTAGGATCTCTTATTTTGTTTTTCTACCAGAAAAGAAAATTCAGATTTTTCCTAAAGTTTGTGTGAAAAGAGAAAAAAAAAAATAAGAGAAAGCCCAAGAATCCTGTGGATTTGGTATTCAATATTCTGTCAAATGTCTTTTCAAAGCAATAAAAAACTTAGAAATACTATTTAACAACAAACAAGGAAATACACACAGCTCCACTTCTTTCTTTCCTTTTCATGTAAAGTATTGCATTTATTTTCAGTAAGTTCAGACAACAACTTGATTTTGCAATTCTTTCTGTCTCAGCAAAGTCCTGCCTGGAATTGAGTGTTCTCATTAAGACTTTTATTTAAAGAGAGTTAGGAAAACTTAAAGTTACAAAACAGCCCCTGTGCCGTGACAGCCATTTGCACTGCTGCATACCTACCACATTAAATTCAGACTGAAATTCAGGCTTTGGACCTAAATAAAGAATCTGTCTTTATTGAGCAAAGCTTTTTAAAGAGTTTGCTGAACTTTAACCTCAGGCTTTAAATAAAGACTGTAATTTTGCAGAGTTGTAACTGTTCTGATGAATAAATGCACAAAGCAACTGCTTGTGCTTTGGAGGTGTTTGTCCTGCCAGCTGGTGTGAAAACTGCAAGCTCCAGCAAGACCTGTGTTCATATCGACTCACCATAAACTCAACCTTTAGTGTCTGACCACAAGAAAGCCTTACTTGTGCACAGAAAGACATACAACTTGCAAACAGTTTTGCAGGTGGGGACCACGGATTTCTTTCCATTCCTACCATCTTCTTCATTTTGATTAGCTCACGTGCTTTCTGCCCAAGTCGGTGTGTCTTACCCATCCACAGGATCCACTTCATTTCATTCTAAGCACCAAGCTTGAGCTAATTATAAACCAAACACAAATTAAACCCATCTTCCCCTCCTCCTCTCTGAAACCCCTAATTGCCCATTACCCTGTATTATGCTCTGACACAAAAGTAATTCTACTAAGTGGGGAGTTTTGTTGTTGTTTTTTCTTTCATAAAAACTGTTAATTCGCCATTAAATCTCTTGTTGAAAGACTAATAGCTTAATGAATGCATTAAATGTGCAAATTAGGGTGTTTTTTTACTGTATTACTTAGTTGAAGAGTGAAAGGGTATGATACATCATCGTTGGCTTGGTAGTATTTAATGAAGCATTAGACCATCTTCTGTCTTGGAGGCCAGAGTTATGAATGATCCCCAGAATTGTACAGGCAACACTTGTCCCAGGTCCCTTTCCTGTTAGCAACATATATTTTCCCCTCTCCTGTTTCTTCTCCCATTGCTGCTGATGTACATGAAATAAAAATGTAGTTTCCACATCAGTTTTATAATGAAAAGTAGCCCATTGCTGATGACAAATGTTGTTTACAGTCACTAGAAAAGAGGGTGGCATGGTGAGTGAATATATTAGAGGAGGAGAGGATAGCTTTTATATTCATTATACTGCCATTTTGGGCCTGTGAAGACACATAACCTTTCCCTTTCTCCCTCCATCATACAGTCACTTTCAGATGTCTACATTAAAATAAAAAGCTGCAAGGCAGTGTGCTTTGTGTGAGCTGCTATCAATGAAGAAGATGTTTCTCACCAGTCAAACAGCTCTTTGTGGGAATATCATCTCTCTAAATACTCTTACTGAGGTTTTCCTAGAAGCTTTCCCTACTGTGCCACTCTGGAGCCTCCTTCCTGCTCTGCACAAAAGAAAACATATACAAGACAACTAATAAAAGCCAGTGTAAGGTCCTGATCCTTATCAGTTATAAAGGAGAGTGGCATTACCCCATCAGGATGGTGTAGGACAGCAGCAGTCATCAGTGTCTACTCAAGGAGAGGGCAACTTCTTCAGAAGAGGTTATTTAGGAAGATTTTTTTAGATCTCTGGAGCCTAGAGTGAAGGTCACAAGCCCCATCTGCTAAGAGTAGAAAGGAAGGACCCTGAACTCCACCAAAAATTGAGTTTGAGCTGGTAGAAGCCTAGTGGGTGACCTCAGTTGGACACAGTTTACAGAAGCTTGAAGGTTCCCAGCATGGAACCAGGAAGTCACGAGGAAGATTTTGAGGGTGGAGATGGCAGCTATGAACAGATTTGGAGGAAAGTGTCTCCTGTGAGGCCTGACAGACTTTTGCTGCTCAGGGAGAAGTGGAGACAAAAGGAAGATGGAGTTTGTGGGGAAAAAAAATAAAGAGTTTTATCTTGCCAATGACAGAAATGAAACTTCTTTTAAGAAAAGTTAAATTAAATTCCAGGAGAGAGGTGCATAGTTTTAATTCTTTTAGGATTGTATCTGTCAATTAACAGAGGAAGAAGTCTGTGCAGAGGCAGTTGCAGGACAGCCATGAGCTGAGATGTTCTGGAACAAATCCAGTGTCAGACAGGCTGGCACCTATCCCATCCTCACATCTCTACTTATAACTATGGTATGCCGTGATCAAAAGGCTGTCAGATACTAATGAAGTCTTAATGAATCATCTCTCATTCACATTGACTCATGCAAGGCATCTCAGGCATCCAAGTTTAGTGGGTCGTGTTCCTAGAGCCCTTCTGAGGCCAGTGAAGAAAGACTCCCTCTTCCAGATTTGGAACAGATAAGTTAGGATCCTGTCATGATTTACCTTTTTTTTTTCAAGTCCTTCTCTGATGATTTTACAAGGATCTTTAGGAGTTCTAGCCAGTTATCTCTGACACTCAAGGCAGATGTCTGAACTTTGTGAATGTCTTAATAGGACTATGAATTTTTTCATCTCTGTAAACTCAAGTACGAGAAAAGTATCAGGCAAGTATCTCTGCAATTAACAGCATGTGGTTAGAGTTATCTAAGAACCAAGAAGAGACATAAGGTGTAGAATTACTACTGTACTTGTATGTTTCCACCTGAGCTGGTACCCTTCACTAACTTGAAAGGAATCTCTTGGAAGGGACACATAAGGGGACATGAGAATGAAAACAAAGTTCTGTTTGTGTGGAAATCTGCAGTAATGTGTCCATGGCATCATTCCTCGTGCATTCCAGCTGTGTTTGGATTGGATGGAATCCTCTCTAGCTTGCACTGAAGCCAGAGCAGAAAGAGTGAACTAATCAAGCAGCTCTTTTCTGAGGGATCTAGCTTTTAGGAGAATGTGCAAGGACAAGAAGAACTGATGTCTGTTCAGGAAACATTCATGTTCTGAGTACTAAGGATATGCCTTATCTGGCCTCAGTCCACTGACACATTCATTAATTTGTTAATTAATGGGAGTGTAGTTTCTGAGCTACATTTAGCCAACTAAAATCTAGAGGTTTAGTCTTGCCCACTCCCTGAAGGTGCATCCAGAGAGTAACTGGCATCTGTAGAAGATGATTATTTATCCTATCTATCTGAATATCAGAGTTGGGATGAGAATAATCATTCTGTGAAAGACATAACACTGTGCACAGACTTTAGAAAGATCCTGAGCAACCAACCCAGATGAGATATCTAACTCTCAGGTGGTTAATGAAATGAGATGGATCCCATCCCACTGACACTGGAGAACAGCTCCATTAGTGCTCTCTATTAATACACTGACAGTGTGGAATAATAGCATCATAAGTTCAGCTAATCTTTTTGCACCTCATAAGTTATGAAAATGTTTTACAGGTTATCAACAGAACTCACTTCACCCATAATTAGGAAACATTGGATTTAAAAGCCTGCATGAACGCTGACTGTTACTCTTTAGAAATACAAGTATTTCTGGGGGGAGAGAAGGCAGTCCCTGTGCCTTACAGCAGAGCTGCTGTTGAAAGCATCTATACCCATACACAAAGAGTAGTGGAAGCTTCAAGGTTTAAAATATTTTAAATTCAAAGATTCATGTGTAGGAAGTCACAAACAAGTTTTTTTTTTCCAGAATAGTTAGAAATTAGAAGTATTCATTTAAACCTTAAAGAACTATGTGTACCTCACACACAGGCAAATACTGGCACATGCACTATGGAAGAGGATGTGTCCCTGCTATTCAAACACAACATTCTGTGTTTGTGTTGCTTATAGTCTCACATTGTTACCCATATACAGCACAACAACAACATACAAGGTCAGTGATAGACTGCACTCCTATTGTTAGTGTTTGAAGAGGGAACATTTTATCCTTCACAACAAATCTACATATAGGCTATTGAATGAAATACAATAGCCTCACTAAATTACTTTATCCATTAGATAGATGCCCATAAGAAAAATAAAACAGTGTATTTTTGTATGATCCATTATGGACTGTGAGGTAAACAACATGAAGTTCAGGGGGAAAAAAACTGGTGTCTCATCCCAAAAGCAGCCGAATTTTGGCACTCAAAGGGAGGTGGGAAATTCCTTTCAGTATTATTGAGTAATACTTTAGGAAGCCAAGGTAATCTAAAGTATGAGCTCTGGATGTACACAAGAGTCTCTGTTCCAAGTGGTCTGTGATTTGAATTGGTTGATCTGCCATGCATTACTGACCTTGAAAGAGAACATCAGGGTGCAAAGAGAGAAGGGATCTCCCTGTGACTGGGGAAGCAAGAGAGGTTCCCATGGGAGCTGGCAGCATGGAATGTCAGAACCTGGGAACCATCCCACCACCCCAGCAAGGGAGCAGGACAGTCTGAGGGGCAGCAAAGGCAGACCAGCATCCTACAGTGTCTCTGGGGCAGAGACTGACGACCCCAGGCTGGGCTGGAATGAAGCTCTGGACCCATGAGGCATGCTGTTGTGTGTGGGATGGAGTCCCTGAATTTAGAAATACTAATCTTATAACTTAAAGATTTCCCAGACCTTCTGTGACCAAAATGATGAGGGAAACAGCAGCAGGTGAGCAGAAGGTGCTAGTCCAAGGATCCATCACTGCATTGCTGACAGCATACTACCAGGTCCTGAGGCTTACATTACAGCTCCTCCACCTCGTTTTGTCCCAGAACAAGTGGTGATAATGCTCCTGGCTTTCATTCTGACCCAGTAGCTCCTAAGCATTTCTCACAAGACTAGTAAATCTACTCCATTAGGTAATAAGTCAAGAGCCTCACTGTTGAAGGAAAGAGGTTGGTACAGACATTTCCCTTTATCTTTCCCTCTTTTTTCCCCCTCTAAAACTCCACTGATGAAGCTTCTCTTTTCCTCCCCAGTAATCCCAGTCTGCCTCTGAGCTCAAGACTCAACTGCCATTCTCGAAAACCTGATGTGCAGGTGACACTTCAGGATGCAATCAGAAAATGTCAGGAGGGATGGAGGAGCAAGAGATGCTGACACAGAAAATCCATTCTATTCTCAGCAGGCCAAGTGCATGTCTAATCTTGGGCTTCAAATTATCAGGGCTGCCTGCTCTGTGTGCCATGAATCATCCCGGTCTGGCTGGTTGAGTTAGACTTCTTTCCCCTGCCTTTGTGACAGCCTGCTGAAAAGTGTGAAACAAATCTGCCTATGGAGGTTAAGGCAGCTGGGTGGATTTGCTGGCTCTGGTTGGAGCAGCAAGCAGACTGTGTCACCAGGAGCTGTGGCACAGTGGATGGGATGTATCTGGAAAGTCAATGGTAACTCATGAATCTCTTGAAGATGTCACTGAAGTGGCAATAACTGGCTGAGAGCTCTTATCACAGTGAATGCTGCAGCAGGGGTGCAAGGGGGGAAAGGGGGAAGAGAAGGGATAATGAGAGGAGAGGAATGAATGATAAGCTTCTGACATAGGCCTTTCCTTACAGCTAAATATGTATCTTCCAATTCTTTCCTGTTAATAATTATTTGGATGTTCTGCAGTGAGGAACATCATTGAGTCTTTGACCTGTGAGAAAGCCTCACTGTACAGGCCAAGGAGAGCTGGGACTGAGCTAGCATTGTGGCAACCCTGTTCATGATCCCGACTTGACTGAACTGGATCAATGTGCCTCATGTTTTGGAGCAAACAATAATTGAACACAAGTCCATATATCTTGCATGGGAAGGAAGGCAGATATTTACATTATAAACATAAGCTACAGGTGGGCAAAGATTCCACCATTTCATATCCCAGAGACTCCATCAAAACAGGAGCTGAGACTGGAAGAGAAGCTCCCTGTGACCTGTCAGTACATGCTGCCTTTATTCTAGTCTTCAAGGAACATAATCCTACTGAGCCACCACTTCCTTCTCTCTTTTATTCAGGATTCAAGAAGCACAGCAAGGAGAAAGTGATTGACCTTCCAAACACTACACTCAAGCAACCCTTTGGAGTACAGATAAGTCAGACCTGTGCCCAGTTAGGAGGGTTAAAATTCTGATGAATGGTGGAGAACAAACTATTTGCTTCACAGCACTCATACATTGTGTCACCACCTAGTATTTGTTCTCCCAGGTCTTTGGGAACCACTTCTAATTCCTAGAAAAAAAAAAAAACCCTAAAAGATGTTCTTGGAGGAAGGATTGTAAGAGGTAGTGTAGCAGCCTGGGTTATGTACTGGCATTGTAATTGTTTGTGTGTTCTGAGTAAGGAGTCTGAGAAGAGTAAACGAAACCTGAAGGGAAGAAAAAGAGTTATCACAACTGAGGCCTTCAGAATGTACAATTGCTTTTCTTATGGGTAGGAGAACAGTGTGAACTGAATGTCACCAGGTCTGAAGCAGAAAGACTTTGAATGACGTGCCCCATACTGAGACACAAATTCCTGTGAATCAGGCGTATTACATATTGCTGAGACAGCTCAGCCCTTTGGTGTGTTTTGAAGCCTGACTCAATTAAAACACAAAGCAGGTAAAACCAGGAGGAAAGCTCATTGTTTGTTTACCAGACATAAAGAACGTATATAGTCTTCAGATTATAGTTTGACACTGCAAGGGCTTCTGCCACCCAGGCCCTGCTATAATAACTGCCTGCTCTAATAACAGGCTGTGAGAAAACAATGCCACAGAGCAGACAGGCAAAGACACATCCAGGTCACAAGGCAGGAGGCAGGGCTCCCACAGGCTGATCTTGGCTTTGAAGCTAATGAATGCAATAAATAGAGAGTCACCAGAGCATGAAAAACACGCCTTCCAACTGCAGCTGAATTAACTTTCCTCCTGCTGCCTGTGAGTCAAGCAAAGCCCATTTGGTGGCACATGGGTTGACCAGCCTCTCACTGACCACCAAACTTCTGGCTACCTGCGTCCCTTCCGTTAGTGCCAGGAGCCCATGCAAAGGTGAACCTCACTGTCGACAAAACTTTTGCCATTGCAGTTACATTGACTAATTTTTTAACCAAAACTTAACACATAAGTCATCATTGGGCAGCCATACCATCCTATTCACCCCCTCAGATACTCCGTTTCTAATTAGTTAACAGCTGTCCTTCACTTCCCATTTTCCCCCAAAATTCTCCCTTGTATCTGTTATGTCTTTCATTGCAAGCACTCGTTAAGAAATTCACTGGAAACATTCCTCTAAATAAAATTGTCTAGTGTCTCTGATTTAAGCCATTTTTCCAAACTCCTCTTTAATTTAACGCAAAGTTTTCTGCACTACCTTAGAGTCATATTCTGATCTACAGCTGGTTTCACCACTCTCAGTCTATCTCTAGTTTCCAACTTTCATGGCATCATATTCCCCAGAGGCAGCTTGTCTCCTGAAGCTTTTTCCACTGCCCCAGCATTATCTCCCTTTCTTTCTCATCAGATCTATTTCTTCTACTACAAATTCAATTAAAGCCTCTCTGGGAGCCTCATGATCAAGTCAATACAATGACCAACGGTAGGATGGGTTAAACTGAGGTTTAAGGAGACTAGATACGTGAGGACCTGATCAGAAGGAAGCCTTTTTTATTAAGAAACTGAAGAAGCAGGACTCATCACTCCTCACTTAGGTATGTACAGTGTAGGTGGCTGTTTTCAGGTAAGTGTCTATGCTCCCACTACTGTCATTACAGATCCAGCCAATACATTCACCCTCAAAACTGCTGACCATACTGGTAGATCTCCATTACCGATAGAAGGGATTGATCAGGGAAATGAGGGAGCAGTATCTCATACCCCACCCAATTGGATGTGTGATTCTAGGTGCGTGAAGTAAGCTCATCTATATGGCCTGTACAGTCTTTTCTCTCAATTACCCTGCAGCTGTATCTGTTCCAAAAATAACAGCCATCTCCTTCACATTTTGTGAGTGTGCCATCTTAATCAAAACAAATTCCAGTCTCCAAACAGCAGTGGGAGGAGCCCATCCATTTTATGGGGGAGAATGGACAAATCCTTTTCCAAATTATTTCTACTCCAGCCTACCTGGTTTCAGATCTGCCTTTGATTCAATTTGGTTGCTGTGGAAACAGCCATGACATCAGACTTGGGAGTCGTGACATCCTTGAGTGAATAATCATATGCTGGGGAAGGCAGCAGGAAAAAATGAAGTAAACAAATGTGTTTATCCACAAATGCTCCTACCATGAGGAACTGGAATCTCCAATGGTAATTTACCACACATTGCTAATGTGTTTGTTATAATATCTTTCTTAATTATTTTTTTTCCTTTCATTTTGGCTGAATATGAAAGTTCATCAGGGCTGGAACGAACAGGGGAAGCATATTGAAATGCGCATTACAGATCTGTCGTGCTCTAGTTTATGGTCTTTTCTCAGTGATACACAGTAAGTAAAACAAGCACTGATTGAGTCAGCTGCCTCCTGGGTGTTCATTTGCTGTAGTGTGAGGAATATTAATGCTAAGTACATCTGTGTGCATCAGGAAAGGCAGGAGGAGGCAAGCAGATTACCCCGGCTTAGGGGTATTATACACGCGTCTGCAACTTCCAAAGACACAGAGAGGAACATTTCTGTGGGGTTTTGTCTCTTATCTTCTTACACTCTTATAGATTTTCGAGATGCATTGCCCTGGAGTTTTAATACTCAGGAGTGTTGGGGGGTGGGGATTGTGATTTTTTTTCTGTTTTTTAAAGCTCCCTTTTTAGGGGGGAAAAAAAAAGGCAAAAAAACCCCAAGCACTGAATTTCATCAGGATAAAGAAAAACAGATTCCAAGAGAAGAAAGAACAGATGAAAAAGAAAAGTTTGATTAAAATCCCCTCTTGTTCCATGTGTTTGATGTAAATATCTTCACACCTTTCTCTTCCTTTGCAACCTCAGCAGAGGGTTCAGCCCGTCACCAGGGGATTGAGTTCCAAGCTTAGGGCTTTGTAGTTGCTGCTGCTCTTGCTGCTGTTGTCTAAAGGGATTATAAGCCTTTGTAAATCTTGTGTTAATACCCTGGAGGGGAAAAATGATTTTCCAAATAACCTTTTTTTGTGTATGTATCTCCTGTCTGAGGTACCCTAGGAAAGGAAAAATTAGGAAGTATTTCGGTTCCAGGAGTAGGTCATTTAAAGTTTACAGGCAAGATCTCCAGCCTCTCTGGCCCAGTCACTCTTAGTGCAGAGATGGCCCTTGTCATTGTGCTTCAGACACCAGGAACTGTTAGGAATAGCAATGCACTTTCTCTGTTCACCAGGGAACACATTCAGTCTTAGGCTATATGTTTTAAAAGTGCCTGAAGAAACTGAATTAGGTGCTTAGCTCCCACTACATCCTTGGAAATATTTGGGATGCTGTATATTCTATACCTTGTTTGGAAAATCCTAGCTCAGGATCCAATTCCATAGCTTCAGACTGACTGTCTGTATCTTTTAAAGCCCTTTTTTTTTTGTTGTTTTGTCTTTTTTTCTTTCCCTGCAGGAGGATTGGTTTTGAGCCACATTGTAACATTTCCCTTCAGATGCAGTTGCTGTTGTGAAGGTGCAGAGCTCCTTGGTATTCAGAGAGCACTGGTGGCTGTGGGTCATTCCATATTCCAGCATGAGGAGTGAACTGCTCAGTATTCCAGGTGTGTGCCATGGCTCAGTGTCAGTTGGTACCTAGGACTGTACAGCTGTGGATTGTTCTATATTCCTAGGCTGTGCTTCAGGTTCTTAAAGGCTGTCACAGAGCACTTGGGAGCTTGCCAGGGTGAAAATCTTTCAGTATTCACATCTGGCTCTCTAGTAAAGGGTGAGGCACACAGCCATCCATTCGATTCTCTGCCCTACCAGGTTTTGAGAACAGAAATGAAAGTGATGGTCAAAGAGAAAATTATAATGAACAGGAGATTAAGGGAGAAGTGAATAAGAGAAAAGAGATAAATGGAAGGGCAATTCTTTCAAAACTGAGACCTTTTTGCCATCAAATGGGTTCTTTGGCAAGAGTCACAGTTTAGGCTTAAATTAAAAGAGTGAGGGCAATGCAATCCATCTTTGTAAGACTGGCTGAAGGATCCAAGGCAGGGCTGTCCAGATACATTCATTTTCATTTTTGGTACTGATCAGTGTTAGTTTATGTGATAAAAGGCTCACCCTACAAACACAAAGAATCACAAGAGATGCAGAAAACCATATGACCTTAAGTAGAGAAATACACTCTTGTGACCCAGCTCCTCACAGGGCTGTCACAGCCATCATCCCCATCCCTTGGGGTGAAACCGTCATGAGGAGGTCAATTGGAGAGGCTGTTCAGACAGTTTGTTGCTAACAGGGGCAGTGTTAGACACAGAGAAGGGCCTTTTGGGGATGTACAAAACTTGGTAAAAAGATCTGTTTCTAAAATTTTCTTAAAGAAATGTGTAAAAGTGTTGACCTGGCGTGTTTGAGGAAAGCACAACTCCCCAGTTGTTTTGTTTTGTCTGAAATGACATTTCGTGATACTATTGAAGCACCATAATGATTAACATAAAGCTTTTTGATACACTCAAATTTTCCTTACCAATTGCCCACCACCATTTTACCTTTTCAGACTGACATTCAGGTTCGAAACACAGAAAGAAAGAATCTGAGCTTTTGGATAGGAGAAAATGTTCCAACACGGTTCTTTGAAGGAGACCATCTGTTCCTTTGTTACCAGGTATGAGGTTGTACATATATATGCCAGGTACTACAGATGACAAGCCAGTGCTGTGTGCAGGTACTTCTGAGGATGCCTAGCACAGGTCTGAGCAATTTACCGAGCTATGGAAATGGGAGAAAAAGTTGATAGTAATAATGGAATCTAATACCTGCTTTAAAGGATCCCATACTGCCATGAGAGTGGAAGTAGCCTGTAGCTGATCTTTCTGGACTGAGTAACAGTGAGTCAGGGACAAACTCCTATTTCTTCATTGCTAATATTCTGCATTTTTACTCAATTAACACATCTTAATGGTTCTCCAGATCTCTCTTCTACAAACCTGTTTCACAGTCTGCTCTTTCCTCCTGAGTATGCCCACTTATCTGCAAGTCTTCATACATATCTTCTCTTTTTCCATCAACCCTTGGCCTTAAAGCATTAAATCAGAGTTCTCTGGATCTGCTACACCATGAAAATATTTAGTAGATACAATGTTTATTTGTGATACCTGATTCACTCAACCCACTCTCTAAAGGATTCTCTCGCAACATGCCCCCCAGTACTTAGCTATGAAAATTACATTCCCTTCCCCATGACTTTGTCAGTGCAGGGAACATCACAGCCTGCTTCCAAATGCTGCACTGCACTTCTCAATGGTATTTTATGACACATTTTTCAAATCAAATTTAAAAGCATAACTGAGTGGAATTAAATTAATGCCGTCTGGTAATGTCAGCAGCACCAGAGCTGTGCATGGCTGGCTTAGCTTCTAAACCCCTGGCAGCTTCCTGGGACTTATTTCTGACTTCAGGGAAATAGTGAATGTGGTGATGTGAATTTCTTTTAAAACTATATCTGTGGAAGGAAGTTTGTGGGAATAAATAGATGTCAACTGAGTTCTTGGTAGAGTTTGCAAGGGAAGATATCTTTATGTTTAGGTGTAGGTATGTTCCTGTGCACCACTGAGGGAAGGAGGGTCTGTGAATATCCTTGTGAGTTTTAGTGTGATGGATGTATATCCAAGAGGACTGAGAACATAATGAAATTACTCAGGCAGACCTTATCGAGTCTGGTTTTGTTGTTGGGGTTTCCACCCCCACCACCCCCCTACTTGCTCACACAATTTGAGGAAAACTGTCTCAGAAATGAGTATATCACTGGACTGATTCTGATAATGAAGATGATGGGGATTTAGAATGGCAAAACATTGCATCACTGAGCAGAATGCAGGTTGTACCTGTGCATATTTTTTGTCTGTGCATAGTCAGGAGAGACTGCTAGAAGCTTTTGAGCTGAAAAACTGTTAATACAACATCACTCACATTAGGATGAGAGAAGTGTGTGTGTGCACATGTGTTGCAGCATGCAGGGCTGTGGACATATTCAGGCTAATGCATTTTGGGTCCATAGATTTGCTTTAATGCTTATTCTACTAACAGAGCCCACATATATCTGTCCAATACGATGTCTGCAAAAACACAACCTCACTTGTGTACATCCAACATTTTTCCCCTTTCTATGTTTTAACTGTAATGATTCCAGCTTTCTATTTTCTCACATTGTGAAAACATCCCATAAAAATTTTAGCCAAAACAGATCCTCACTGCTCCCAGACTAGCAAAGGATGTACTTCAGCAGTGCCCAACAGTAGCATTTTATTCCTCGGTGACTTTACTCTTACTCATCCCATTCAAAGAGATGAAGGCATCTATTGCCTTTACCTCTTTGCCTTTCCATGCAGGCAATACTTGGAATGTTCCCTTCATGGAAGGAGGAAAAAATTTCTACTGACAATGCTAAATTAGAATTGTACAGACTCAAGGTGGGTCCAAATGAGCTGTGCAATCTAGCTGAAGCATGCAAGTCTCCTCCTGTCCTCACTAAAATGCAATTTGCATTTTGAACTTGGGTTCACTTTGTGGAGGGAGGATGAACTGTGTTTCTTCTGGGTTAATTTAATTAACACAAGTGCCGACTGCCATTCAGTCAGGACAAGACTAGAGCTTGCCTGAAGTAACTTTCACGAAAGGTAACTGAAATGACTGTTGGTCCTTAGCTTCTGTTTTGTTTGTTTGACTGCTTTTCACCCTTATGGAAAATACCTTTTCTTTAAGGCTACAGAACACATCTTCCCTTTATGGAAAAGGTCATAAGCAAGCACAATAGTCCTCTCCCATAATAAACACAGCATGTTTAGAGCAGTAACCTCATCACCTTAATGCCACAGTGACTTGTCCCAGTTCCTACACTTGTACTATAAGCTTTGGTATCTTCTGAATGCTTTTGTGACAAGAACACTTTGAGGTCAGGTAATTTAATTAGAGATGCAGGACAACAGGAAAAGGGAAGGGTAATAAAGGAGGGGAAAGAACCCAAACCACTAAAAACATCAATAAAAACCCATACTAAGCCTATCTAAGTATGACAGGTAACAATGAAGTTACATGACTGACAGATTCTAAAAGAGGTTTGCAAAGCTGCATTGTTTATTCTCTGTGGGGGTTTTTTGGATGCCTTGTCCGAGCACACAATTCCAAGCATGGAACTTTGCTGGAGGTGCCTCAGAATTTCACATTTTTTTTAATAAGGTTGAAATAAAATGACTTCACAAGTGTTTCTTTTTCCCCCCTCATTTTGTTTCTCAAAACTTGGGCTCAATCGGTGCGACACAAGGTTGAAAGATAGTTTCGTAAGCTGTTCTTAATGCACAGGGATTTACATCAGCTAAACTGCTGAAATTTTGTGTACTAGGCAGAGTAAGACTTATTTCCTTAATTTAAGCATTTAGGTGTTCAGTATCTAAGTCTGATCTAGTCATGCCAGGCTTTCTCTACAGACAGCAGGGAGAAATAGGCTCCCCCGGAAGATGTCTTATTTCATTCTCAAGAACGAGGTCTAATCTGGGTCAGATGAATTGCCTTTGGAGATGCCCACAGTCCCAGACTACAGAGAGAGATTGGGGTGATTATCTCAGACCTCTCACTGTTAGACTTCTAAAGAGAAGGGAGATGAATCCCAGTCTTAGCAGCTGTTACATTCCTGTGGGTTAGGGTGCTTAAAAATGTCTCTCTTCTCTCTAGCTTGAAAGACTCCATCTCTCTCACCGACAGACAATTTCATGCTCTTAAACAAAGTACCAAGGCATGAAAGTACAAGTCAAGTCTGTTCTTTCTGTAGGGCTGGTTAAAGAAAAGGGCCATATGATGTGCTTTGGATTGAACTAAGGAGCTGACATTGGTATCTGGGAAATGTTCCAGTAGACCGAGCAAAAGGGCTGTGCTCAGTGCCAGTATAAAAAGATACAGTTTTCATGGAGATGCATCCATTTACACCTGGTCTGCATTTGGCTTGGGGAGAAGAGAAATTGCCCCTTGATCAGGGCATATTTGACATATTGAGTTATCTCTCTCATGAGTAATGGAGTAAAGATGAGTACACGTTTGATATGTTATAGTGGCTTCCTATAAATATTAAAGCAAAAGGAAACTTCACAGACTTAGGGGACAGAAGCACCTGCAATTTATCTACACAAACCATACTGAGTTTGAGGTGACTGCCAGCAGCAGGCTTCCCTGAGGTGTAATTAATAGCTTTCTCTGGGTTTTCCCTGCTTTTCCAGGGTTTTCATGACTGGAAGGAAAACTTTTTCTTGCTCAGCCTCAATTTTCAAGGTGGCTGAGCTCTCAGAGCTCTTTCTACTGTGCCTAGGGAGAATATGAAATCACCATCACTAAAGATGCTTAAAAACAAACTAGACAAACTTGTGTCTTGAAAAGCATTGATCTTCCTGACCCTACTGGAAAGCAAAAGGGTTGGCTAGAGGTCATTCAATAATTTGTTCACTTCTGTTTACCACAGATGTTCTAAAATGGTATGATCTCTAAAGAAGGATTTCTCAGTCTGTGGTCTGCAAAACACCTGAACTAGCTGCACGGAATGGTGGTGAAAAGCAATTGAATTAAGAAATGAAAATGCACTTCTACATGCTATAAAGCAGCAAAATGATGAGGGAACAAAATAATGAATGCTCAGAGGTTTAGCCTCATTTCTGCATGGCTGGACATGAACATTTGGACAGAAGCCTCGTATTTTTGTTTTGCTTTTGAAAAAAATCCAACAACTCTCCATTTGAAAACAGAAACAGTGTTCCAAAGCTAGTCAATTGGATCAATACCACAAAGCCTGAGAGGTGGCAAGCTCTACAAGAAGCTCAGTGAGTTTCCTGTTATTTATCATCAATTCACCATGAGAGCCTTGGTATTCCCCAGCCTCTCCATGTTTTTCCTGTGTCTTTCTGCCACAGACTGCAAAGTAATATATCAAATAATCCCACCAGAGGAAGACTCATCTCAGCAGGGTTTGCTCATGTCATCCAAAGTCATCTTCTTCCTCTAACTCACTGTCTTGCTGATTTCTTGCTAGATTGTTTACAGGCTGCAGATTTTTGCTGCACCCCTTAAGAAAGGAGTTGTAATTGCTGATCCAGCTGTTAGATGATCCCCTCAGTACAATCTGGAAGTCAGTAAACAACCATATGATGTTTATCATTACGATGCAGAGGAACTGACTGGTGCTGCCTGATTCCTCCCTGGAACAGAGCAGAGGGAGCCCTGCACACCTATGTGCTCTGTTCTATGCTGGCTCAGCGTTTGCTTCCAAGTGCATTTCAAAGTCAGAGCCTGGGATTTTTCAAAGGCACTTGCTGAAAGGAGTGACTTCGACAGCCACAGAGTTGTTAGCTGAAAGGCTGTTGTTGTAAAACTGGAGAAATGTTTCCTCTTGCTAGGAACAATACTTGTCTCTTGATTTCCCTGGATGATTTTGCACTGCTACCTGTCCTAAGGCATGGAGTTAACCAATAGATACAAAGAGGTCACTAAAGAGCTGAAGAAGAAAAGTGAAATGACAGAAAGTATAACTTCACCTCAGTGGATTTAGCTTCAAAATAGTTGGATCAGCAATGGCTCTAACTGTATCTACTCTTTGGAGTTATTTCTTTATTTATTTATTGTGTGGCTATGAATAGTAGCTCAAAGAAAGGAGAGTTGAGATAACACAGGCAACAGCCTGTGTCAGGTTAGAACATGTCAGTTGGCAGACACAGTTGTGAGACCCATGAAAGGCTTCCTCCTACACAGAGATGGCCAATTCATCAGGTTTTTTAATATGAATTTAGCAAAGAGAAATATGTCTGTGAGTCTCTCCTCCCATGACTTTCTTCTTCAGGCTATATGCACTTTGTTCACTTTGGATGACAGTGTAAGGGGTAGATGTCAGAAGTTAATTTGGGACATGAGAATTCTGGAAAGAAACTCCTGTAGAGCTCAACATCTGGTGGCCCTGGGCACAGAGTAGGTGAACTGCAGAATTGCATCACAAGAGAATTAGAAATTGAAGAAGGATCTGAAGCCAAGCCAAAGGAAAGACACCTGAAAAGGGAGGTATGCATGGTAACCTGGTAATGCTGGGATTTAAATGGTGTATCAGGTGCAATACCTAAATGTTTACCTGCAGCTTCTTAGGAGTCCACTAACAATAGATGAAATGCATATCAGGGACATGGAAAGGAGATGTAGAGTGATTTTTTTTTTGTTGCCAGCTTTCACTATGCTGATGTCAACCAGAAGTTGATATGAAGGGACCATGAAGCCAAGGGTACTGCACTTCCACTATGAGCAATGTAGGGAGGTAGCTTCCATAACTCATCTGACAGCAGCTTTCCAAGATCCATATCACCTCTCAAAAGCATTCACACCTCACCACAAGTACATATTCTCTAGCAGAGCTGCAGTCAGGGATCATTAGGTTTCAGAGACTAGCCAGGCAGCCCAGTGTGTGTACATCCCCCACTCTCCTGAGTTGAGGCACACATGCAGAAACCTGTTAGTGCTGAAACTCCTGGTCAGATGCAAAGGCACATGCAGACTCTTTGCAGCATGAATGCTTCCCCTTCTCAACCCCCCCACCAATGCAGTATCAATCTTTAAGTCTTCTTTGAACCTCAATAAAATTATAAATGTTCTTTTATTACTGCCATATGTATTGTCAGACACAAACCTGTATCAGCTGCCATGAGACAAGCTAAAAATTGTTCTTGTGTCTTGGCAGCAAGCTGAAAGTCCACCTCTGTTTATAACAGGTTTGTAGCTTGAGATGTCTCACTCATTTCCTTACTCTTTCTCTAGATTTCCACCAGTAGGAGAGAAACTCAATTTCATCAGCAGTAAGGTGATTTCAGGTTTCAGTGGACCTGGGTACAGTGAGCAGATTCTTGGCTGCCATAAGTCACTGTGCTAATTTACATGCAGCTCAGGTGCCAGTGTTCTGTTAAAATCAAACCTCTACATTCAATAGAATAATTCTTTATGAAATTAAAATCAGGTTTTAACATCTGTAGCACACAGAGGGTGTGCTCACATGTCACATCTGCACCTGTGCAAATGCCAATTAACCCAGTATAATTAGGCACAATTTTTACTCATTACCACTAAGATCACAATCAAAACCAGGATTTACTTCATGTCTATTTATTCTTCTTTCACTTCTAGATCATGATTTTTCTGTCAGGACAGTGGATTGGGGTTTTCACGTAGATGGCCATGTGGGTTGAATCTTAATGAAAAAAAACCAGTAACAGAAATACTAAATACAAACCTTCAGAACCAAATTGCCAGGACCTCAGCACCTCACATGATTTCCAGAGAAGCTTGTTTCTTCTTTAACCACCTGAAATATGGGCTAAAACTTTTGCCATGCTCTGACTCTAGCAGTTTTTAACATGGTGCATATCATCAAAAGAAATAAATGCACAGAAAATGGAGCATTTTGGAGAAAATTTAGCTCCTACTGTGAGCCTTGAACCCTTCTGAAGCTGGTGACAGGATGTGGCTATTCCATCACTGCATGAGGCTTTCCTGCCCTACTTCATATTTTGTAACCAATACACATTATATGACAAGCAACAATGCTTCTTCCCCCCCCCCCCCCTTCATTTATCGTTATTCATTAATCACACCTCAGCAATCATCCATATTATTTATTATTATAGTTCATTACTTTTTGAATTAATAACCACCATAGCAGGAACTACCATTGTGAAAAGCATGGGGAAAGACAGGATATTTCTGTAGGTCTTTTCACATGTAAAGTACTGGACTCCCACAGTCTTTATTTATGAAGAAGGATGCTGTGGATATGAAAAGTAGGAAGAATATTGTAGCTATTATGGTTTAAATGAGGAAAGGCTTGTGAGAAGTGTTACTTGTTATTATCCCAAATGATATAATTGGGCACGGGGAGGTGTGGTCAGATAAGATTTCAGACACTGAAATCTTCTGCAAAAATGAAATAGGAGCAGCAAAATTTGCTTTTTGATGCTATTATTTTATCATTGGATAGAAAAGAATGGATTAGTGTCCTTGTATGGACTCACAACAGTCCTGAGCACTAATTCTCTCTCTTTTTTTTAAATCTATTTCAGTATTGTATGCAGTTGCATCGATTTTGATGGAGCTTCTGGCAGAGAGATTTATCTCCAGGATGGCTTTCTGATCACTTCCAAAGATAGAGATTGTTATTCCAATTGAAATGGAAGTCACTCCTGAACTTCAAGAAATGTAACATGCCTGATCTAGATGTCCATCAGCAGAAAGCTTGTTAAAGGGGTTTTTCAAAAGCACTGAGTAAAGGATAGTTCATGTCTGTCTTTTCTAGTTGATTTCAGAGCTAAAATGTATTCATCTAACTCAGTATTTTTCTGGAAATTAAACTTAGTATTCATTGTCTTACATCCTCTGAGAACAACCGATCCTCTGCTGATGTGTCCTTTAGCATCTTTGAAGGTTGTGCTGGGTACTTTTTCAGACTTTACTTGTTAAGGCTGAACTCCTTCAATATTTCTCATAGTTCCTGTTTGTGAAATTTCCTCCTCCTTGCTGGTATCTGTTCAAATCTCTCCGATTTGTCCACAAAATAAAACGTGATACCGAAAAGACCTCAGACTCCAGCTGAATCCTCCTCAGTGCCCAGCTAAGCAGAATATACGATCTGCCTGTGGTTACTTTCCAGAGTGAGATTTGCCTCTTCTCACTGTTAATCCATATTCATCTTGTGCAGTATTATAACCCCTTGATCTTGTTCCACTGTACTCCCATCAAGGCACTTATTCTCCTTTTCATGGACATAGCCATGATTTCTCCTTCCTAAGGAGTCATTTGCACCATTGTCCTATTGAATTTCATCTTGTTGATTTCCTGCTGCTCCGCCAATGTAACAGAATGATTTTAAATTCTAATCCTGTCTCCCAAACTGCTTTCAGTCCCTTCCAGCAAAGTGTCATTTGTAAATTTTATAGATGTGCACCTTAGTACATCATCCACGTGGATAATGAAAATATTGAAGTGTGAGACTTCAATTCTAATGTCCTTCCAGTGTAAAGGAGAACTATTCATGTGTAACTTCCCAGCCAATTGCAGACCCATCTTGATCTAGAGGACTTCCTCCAGATCATATTTTCCTAGTTTGTTTATAAGAAAACAAAGTGGGATCATATTAAAAGCAAGATACATGACAACTACCACATCCTTCTAAACCACTGTAACAGGTGACACAGTTAAAGAACAAAATTAGGTTGGTATGACAGGATTTGTTCTTTGAATCCCATGTTGACTGCACAGTTTATCGTTTTACTATCCTCCAAGTTCTTACAAATTTATTGTTTAATAATTTCTTCTATTATTTTTTCTGGGTTAAGATGACTGGTCTATATTTCCCTGCATCCACCTTTTCCCCTTTCTGAATGTAGGAACTACGTTTGTCCTTCTCTGGTCCTCTGGGCTCTCTCCAGTATCAATGAGTAGTTGAAGCTTGTTACTAATCACACAGATTGCAACAGTTTCCCTGGGAGTTCTGTGTGATTAAGTCATATACAAGTCATCTATATGCTCTTTAACCCATTTTTCTCCTATCATGGAAAATTTTTGTGCTTCACAAGGTCCTTGCTATTTTCTCATGTTTGCCTGCACATTTATAAGTCTGTATTTCTCCATCTGATCCCTTCCAAAGTTTTTCATTTGTAGATTGAATTGCATTTCTCTCCTTTTTATACATCTCAGTCATATCTCAAGGCATTTGCATTTGATTACTACTTTATTTCAAGTTGCCAAGTCTTTAAAAAGACATCTTTGTGAGTCTGCATTGGACTCTTGCTTTTCTTGCTACACTGCTCTAGTTTACTACCTTTAACATAGTTGCTTTTAGCAGCTACCAAACACCCTGCACCTCTTCGCTTTGTGAAGTTCATTTATCAGTTTCCTGCATTTGCTCTGCTCTTCCTGCTCTTCTTTTCTGCTTTTTCCTTGAATTCTAAATCCAATAGGTTTGTGGTCACCATTTTCACAGTTTTATTTTCACCAATTCTGACCAATTACTTCTGGTTAGGGCTTGTACAAAATACACAAACAATGCTCAGTGAAGACACCAGCACTGTAAGTCTTTCTCTTCCCACGTGAGTCCCACCAACTATTATTCCCTATCAGGCCTTCGGGGTCTGATTTTAATTGGATATGCCATAAAAATTAGGACTTATATAGTTAGATACTTCAAGACTGGCAGGTGAAAAATTCACCTTTTCCATGTTTTCATTTCTGAAACTTTACTCCATCTATGTCTGCAGCAGTATCTACTAGAGGTTGCCATTCCCTAATAACTGGCTCAATTTGGGGAGCCATTACTTTATGTTTCAGATTTCTTAAGAAGGATATAACTCATCTTAGGAAAAAAAAAAAGAATCTCTGCAAAAACAACCCCCCCAGTCATAGAGCCAAACCACTTCAGGGCTTTCTGAAACCTTTCTCTGCTATACCTTCAATTAACATGCTCAGGAAAATAACAGTAATAATAAAAGAGAAAAAGAAGAGAATTAGAAGTTTAATAGGAAGATGCTACTGGAACCAGACCAGGGACTTGTACATCAGCCCTTATACTTCCAATATCTGGCTGAAGGAGTTTACCTGAGTCTTCCCACCAGCACTGCAAGTATGGGAGTACAGAGCTCCTTTGATATTCTGCACATACAATCCAAGACCACTTTGGGTCATCTGTCAGGGAGCTAGCATAAAGACCTTTTCCTATCCTCACAGCACATGTTGAGCCACACACCTCTTTTGTCAAAAAGGCAAATTACACTCAAGTAAAACATTTTGAAGCTTCCTTACCCCATGTTTGGTGATAATGGACTGATGAGCAAAGCCTGTATCCAAAGATCTCAGTTTGCCAAGAGACTTGACAGCCTGTGACTAGGTCTCTTCCTCAAACAACCAAGCTGCAAGACAGGAAAGGCATCTTTTCTTTAAACCATAGCTCATCTCTTTAATTGGTGATCAGATGCTGTGTGAAAGACCTGGCAGGTGTCAGTTCATTGCTGTGTAATTGAATGCAGCTTGTACTGATGCATCCCCGTCCCTTGTCTCTGCAATATGTTGGAGAATCAGTGCAAGCCTTGAGTGTGGCTTACAATGGCAAAGGGGAAATAGGAAACAGGAGAATGCAGAAGTTTATCTTCTACTAGAGAAGTGTCTAGGTGACAGCTAAGGCAATCTGAGCTGAAAGGCATCTCAGACATGCATTGGGATGGTTATCAGAGAAACTTCCAGTCCCTGGCTCTCCTATCTCATCACTCTCAGTGACTGGGAGGAAATGGGTGTACATGAGTTTTCCACTACATGGACCAGAAAAAAACAAATTAAAGAAACTTCTGTGATACACTCACTTATCTCTTTCTCCTCCTAATGTCTCTTTTAGTTTGTATGCTTGATCTTTATTTTCTTTGCATTCTTTTCTCCCCTGACCTCACTTGCATATGTTGTAGATACACCATCATATCTGTTCAAAAAAACTGTGGCTTGGTGTAATCACTCTGTAAAAGTGTTGAGAATTAGAAAAAACATGCTTTCCTTCAGGATACTTAGGCCCTAGATGTTTTGGTTTCCTCAAGATATCAGTCATCTAACTCCTATTTAGGCAACTAACTCCGATTTTAATCAGCAAAAGCTAGATACTTAAACATCTTTGAAGAGCTGGTCCCTAGTGTCTTCCAGCTACAGGATCCAATCACTGATTCATCAGTCTCTGGATCCAATCAGCAGTGATTGATTTAATGATGTCAATATTCCTTTCCACTCCTCCATAATTTCCTCTCCCTGCCCTTTATGACTTACTATAGGAAGCAACCCATTATGGTAATTCAGCATTCCTACTGCAGAAACTGAGAAACAAAATTCTGCTCAGCCCCAAGAAGCCTCTGTAGCTGCAGCATCTGTGTCCAGGCTGCTATTTATTGAATTGTTTATCTATAATGCAATGCCACAGTTTAAAAAATTAAATTAGTCTAATTATCCTATTTAAAGAGATAACTCTCCTGTTGCTACCACTCCCATAATTTTCTACATTTCCATCTCCTAAATTATCCACTTCTAGGCTTTTTTTCTAGCACATATATATCTGAAAAAAATATCCTTCGAGGTATAATTAACTTTTTCATTCAGAATCCTAATTTCCTCTCTCAGACATTTTCTGCAGTGTTTAAACTATTTATTATGCAAACTTCGAGAAGTCAAACTATGAATTATGTACAAATCTATGTATTGGAGTTCTTAGCTAATCACTGCATCTCTGTGGCTTGTGGTTCGAGGTAACCACAGTGCACTGAGTGGAAAAACATCAGTCTAGCACATGAATTTGTTTCCTCATGTTAAAAACATCCTTTACCTAAAATGAAATCATTCAATATCACCTTTTTAATGATTGTTTTTTTCATTCTGTTTTTAGGTAATTTCTTATCACCCAGCACTATGTTTGCCTGCCTTCACAACATACTTCCTTCATCTCTTCTACAGCACTCCCAATAAACTGCAATCGCACATGTGAAGACTTGCAATGACTTCTTATAACTACTGAATGACTTTACACTCGGTGTTAGACTCTTCCCTTTTTTCCTGATCTTGGTTCATTTACCTCTTCTTTGCTTATTCTTTCCCCTTGTGTTTCTTGGGTTCCATGTTGTGATTTTTGCATTGTAATTTTGAGGGTGGGGACTGTCCTGTAAGCATCTTGTCTTGTGTTTATCAAAAGCATTTGTCTTTACGTGTAGTTTAAGCTTTGGCAACATCATAAAGTTGTTGTTAGTATTATGATGAAAGCTACATGCAGCTCCAAGCCTAGACTAAGGCATTAAAGACATCAAAGAAAAAGATATTTGCAGTCCCAATGATTTTTCAATCTATGATTATTTTTTCCTGTTAATTAATAGCACATCAGCGACTATCTATCTGTCCTGTCAGCAGGAGGATGTTACAAACCCCCTCAAGCTTTTCAGTGGCATATTTCCTTGCATATCTATTTAACCAAAATGGAATTATGTTGTTTGGAGAAACCTTTTCTTCCCCAATGGGATAGTTATGATTTATTCACACAGAAAGTGGACAAGCACCGTGGGGTTATGCTCAATGAGACAACTGTAAAAGAAGTATAACGTTAGATCTGGATCTTCTGGTAATATAAGGATGCAATGATTCATGGACATTTGTGCTCTTGGGTTGATGGCTGGAGCTGTATTTTCCGAAATACAGAGAGTTCTCAGATGGCTTTGTTCATGAAAATGGGACTTACTTCCCCTAAATTAAACAGCCAAATGTTGGACATTCAGTCTAATCCACCAGCCCAAATTCAGTCACCCCAGACTAAATAGTTATCAAAGGAGGTGGGATAAGATGTCATCTTGGAATTTTTCTGTATGTTGCACACATATAAAAATAGAATAGATTTTACATTAATATAGACTTGACACTTTGGACAAGCTCTATTGTTCAAGGTTAATAATTGGAGATGGAGAAAAATACTGTCCTTATCCAAGGGAAAAAGATCCCTTCTCTAGGAAGATTCTTTGGATAGGCTTTAATTTATCACAGCCTTAAAAGTCAGTGGCTTTTAAGCACGGTAGATGAATGTATTGCTGAAGCTGCTTTCACATTCAAGCCCAAAGAGAAAGATGTATATGCTTCTGGAATGAAGTTTGACCAACAGATAAATACTATTAAATGTGTGCAGCTGAAGCAGCAAAGCTCCAGGTTGTTTTCTAGGAAGGCTTTTAACTAAGACTTTGCACTTTAGCTCACGTTTGCAATCTTGTTGAATGTACATTTCACTCCATGCCTTCAGCCACTAGCCCAGTGGACATAAGGAAAAAGCTGGTAAGTACAATTTATTAAGAAACAAGATGGAACTTGTGAACATGGAAACTGAAATACTAAGGTTCTGTCTGTGAAGTCAAAGATTTTTAGAGGCTTTGGGGATACTGCTCTGTGTGGGTCATAGACCTTTGTCCAGACAGATTCATCTGCAAACTAGGAAAGAGACCAAGCCTCTCTTCATTATGACTCTGTCTGCTTCAGTCTGATTTTATGAGGAAGATGAGTCTTTCAGCTTCTCAAAAGGAGAAGAAAATATGTCATTAAAGACTTCTATAGCAAACTCTCAATTTCTTCATTAACTGCTTTGTTTAATTACCAAAGCACTCTACATGTTTTTTTCACTCATGTCCATGTATGTGTGCATAAGGTAAAGGAAATAGCTTGAATTTTTGTTTCCTTCTAAGTCCATTTGGAGGCCAAGATCTCCAGAGGATGCTTGGTGTAATCCCAGTGATCATAATTTAGCTCCTAACTCACAACAACTGGAACTCAAATCTGCAGTTTCAGAAAACCTGGTGGGAATTACACACCTGGTGATTTGGTCCCTTAATCCAGCCCATTAGTTTTGAGAGTTCAAACCTACATGCAGCAGAGAAATAATTGCAGGAAAACTCCCAAACTGGAACATCAAATGGAAATGGGAAAAAATCAAAACAAGTTAAAAATATCTTCTGCAAAGACAACTACAGGTTGGCAGTTCTGAAAAGCCAAGTTCCTCATCAGGGATTCTCACTATCATTTTTATTTATTGCTTTTGACACCTGGTCTATCATGTCAGGAATTCTTCTGGCTCTTCAGCCTCTTGACAGATGTGATGTGCAGGAAATGCCTTCCCAATGCATCTGCCTCTGTCTTAGCAACTGGCTCAGGACGCAACCAAATCCCACCTTGATCAGGGATGGACAGGTTGAAGGATGGATAAGATGGATGTGGAGAGGATGAGGCAGAAACCTGTGTCTAGGAAACTTGAAAGACTGGCTGTAGCAAATAAAATATGCACAGCAAGTGGATCTGATAACGTCAGTTCAAATCTTATTTAGCTCATCAGTTGCAGCTCTGTGAGTTTGTTGCTTCCACTTTTTTTACCTTTTTTTTTGTTCGGGATGTCTCTCATTAACCTGCTTTTCTCAGGATTTGTTTGTGCCTCACTTTGGCAGCTAGCCAAAAGAAAACAGAGCTTTAATTCTACAAACTGTAGATTATGTCCCAGTTATTAAATGGCATTTATTTCTCTGTTTCCAGAGGGGTTTTTTTAGGCTTTGCAGTTTTGGGGTTTTACCTCTCCCTAGCTCTGCTGTTATAAATTTATTTATTTATTTTTATGTCCATGTTATTTTGCTTTTCTTATTCCCTCCAATCAAAACAGTATAGAGATTTTAACTCTTGAGGTTCTAGAAAGCAAATTAATTTGATATGTGGATCACAGGCCCCTGATTCAAGGACCAGATGCTGCTCTGGAAAGAGTCCTGCACAACATCATCCCTGACAGTGCTTGAGGCTGCACGTAGCTCTGCATTGACACCATGACAGATGCTGCCTTGAGCTGAGTGTGCCATTGACTGTGCACAGGAGCTGGGGTTTGATGTGACATACTGGTCCATGGGGTGAGTGGCAGTTTCGTAATGCAGTGCCCTCTGGACACTATCAGTCAATAGGTGAGGTTTTGAGACATGGGAAGTGTGTTCATAATGCTAAACTTTATCTCTCTGTCTTGGAATGGTGAAGCTGATATAGCTCAGCCTTTACTTTTTGTATGGTTAATGAAGAAAAAGCCTTTTCCAAAAGACAGTCTGAAAGAAGACCTGGAGCCTCCTTACACAAGCCTCCCTTTCTCTAAACTCACAAGGAATACCTCAAAGACAGACTACTTAAACTCCAGTGTTGTAAATCTTCCCCTATCCTAAGCAGCAACTGTTTTGCAAATACAGACTCATTGTTCTGCATCTTGGAGTTTGAAAGAACATTTAGGCATCTGTGTCCTTATTTTAAATAGCCCTTGTGCCTGTTGGAGCATGGACCCACAGATAGGAGCAGCAGAGCTGAATAATCCACATTCAATGTTGGGCTCAGTCCAAGCTACCATTGTGAAAATTCCAGTTGCACAATTCAGGCAGAACATTTAAGCAGTGCCTGAGAAAGGGGCTTTCATTTAACAGGCTTTATCAGTACCCATTGAAGCCCTTCATCACCTGGAGTTTGGTATGGGACAGGTCTGAAACTAAAAGCAACACATGATGAAGACAAACAGTTCTGTCTTCCTCATAATAAGACCTTCATTGAACTATAAGGAGACACGTTTTATCAGAGGATATAATAGGAAAAATATTGGTTTTAATTGCCTACTTCACTGAATTTCACATAAATTCTGTAACTACTTGATATCTGAGAATTCTGCAAACCAAATTCTCACTTCTACTACTAGGAAAGAAAAATATCAATCCATTTTGCTTCGCCCAGTGACATCTCTTTTCTCCATGGACATGCTAAGATGGCTCATTCACTCAAGAGATATTACTCAGAGGTTCACAATCCATCAACCTGGCATAGAGAAGATGGATGAGATTCTTTTTAAAGACATGTTAGTTTACACAAGTACTCTGAAACTGTATTTCAGATCAACCCATTCAAAAAAAGAAAGGAATTGTAAGAGACAAAAGTACCCCTCCAATTTCTCCTGTCACAAAGTGTAGCTAGCATCTCTAGCACAGCTGCTTTCCTAATTAAAGCCCGGGGTGTTTTAAAGCACAGGCAGAAAAATGCTGTTATATGCTATTTCTAGTCTCCACTGAACACTTCCTAATCCTATGAGAAAGAAGAGACAGAGAGATGTGGGAGAACGCATGAGATACGTTTGGGCTTTGAAGTTCTCATTGAAATGGTTTCAGTAAGGATCCATGATGGAAGAAAGCAGATGTTCCAGAAATGTCATTCATAGGGCAGATAAAGGTTTCAGTCTAAGATCTGACTCCACCTTCTCTGAATTCCTTCTGTATTTTATGAAATGTTTGTGTTCGATGGCTTTTAGTTTCTCATTCATTCTGAAGTTCATTCCTAATCTAGTACAAGGCAAGCCAAGGAATAATTGGTGCCCTTTCAACAGAGTGGATGTGGGAACCAGATGGTGCATAGCTCTTGGGCTGGTAGGGTATGCAAAGTTGGATTTCAATGTCAGAGAGCAGCTAAATGAGTGAGGGCTCATCAACACAGTTTGTTCAGTGGTCTGAAGACACCTAAACTGTCACAAACAGAGTAGAACTACTTCTGCATCTTCAGATAGCTGCATATTTTTCACTCATACCTTGAACAAACTTGAACATGGACTGTCTTGAGTCTGGTACTGCACGTGTTTTCCAGGTCACATTTTACATACCAAGTTACCACTTGTTCACTAAACATCAGACTAGCCATTCTTCAAGTATGGTTTTTGTTTGGTTTGGTTTTTTAGTCTTTTTCTATTACTGGTGCTAATAGTGGTTTTGAAGCATATAAAACATTGTTATAGCCTTCCTATTTATTTCCTTTTTCTCCCCTTTAAATCTCCTTATCAAAATGATTTGGTCCATCATAGCTTTCATCTTTGTGAAGTCAGCCCTGTGTATGCATGTATGTATGTGGTTTGGCTGTTATTCCTTCTGCAAGTAGCAAGTGTAATCAAGTCTATGTCACTTGCATCTAAACAACTCTCTGACTTTTAATTCTGTAACTGAACCATCTTTATCTGTCAGGATGAAGTTAGGAAATTGGCATCTACCTTTTTTTTTTTTTAAATCAAGTACAGTTTAGTTGTAGCAGTGCAAGAACTCCTGTACATGCCATTCAGATTAAATTGTTTTCTTCCTACCTATAACAAAGAGATGTTTAAAGAGCCAGAAAAGAAATCACGTCCCTCTCTGGCCTGCAATAGATAGCAGTCAGGACTTCATTTCATCTTTATTTCTGAGAACATTAGTTCAGATGATTTGCTTCTGAGTTCTCAGAGACTCAGCAACATGCAACGACATTTTTGGTATAAGCATATTTGCCACTTGCATTTGCCCAGTTTTGCTCCTAAACAGATTATAACCAGTGCTCTTAACATTCCAGTCATGCAAATCTTCCCATTAGGTTTCAGTAATACCAAAGTAGGTCGAATTCATGCTCATATGTGAGCAATTCCTGATCCTCCTTTACTAGTCAGAATCTTCACATTGGTGTGTAGGCAATTAAAGATTTTCTATTCCTTCAAGTCTCTTGGTATTTCAATTAATCTGGTTCTCAACATCTTGATTTTGTGCTAAATTAGGGCTCTCTGTCCCTTCTCTTCATCTTCCCCTTTGCTATTAGTATAATGCTCTCCTGCATCATGCCTTCTCTGCACAGCCCCTGCTTCTCTCCTGGCTTCTACTGAAGTAGAATTTCTCCAAATGGCACAGCCTCATGTTCACAGAGGATGACCAATAATCCAAAAAATAATATCATGTAGTTTACACAATTCCACTACATTTTCATTCCCAGAATTTTCTGCCTTCTGTCTCACTTTAAAGGTCAGAAGGCTGCCTGAGAAGTCTGCCTTTGCCTGTTCTTCAGCTGCCTCTTTTGACCTGAGTGTGTGTTCAAACCTGTCTGTAACAAGTGAGGTTCTACATAAAGCTGAGTTACTTACACTAAGACAGATTGCTCTTGCCAAATCTTGGCTAATGGGTTCAAGAGTCTTAGGAAATCATGTCTATTTTTCTGTTTGTTTGGTTGAGGAATGACCAAATCAGCACATCAGTCCTTGGACACCCTTTCTTTCACATCTTGAGAGGGATTCTGAGCAAGGATCTCTCTTCTCTTTGTTGGCTTTTTCTTCTCCTCACTCCCCCACCCCCCTTTTTTGATAGACATACACAATTTTCTTTTGTTCTATGCTTTGACTACATTCTCAGTCCCATGTAAATCCCTATTCCCTTCCACTGAATGGATCATCAGAGATAATTTCCTACATAACAGTCTAAGAGACTAGGAACAACTGAATATTTCCAGTAAAGTGAGAATTCTCCTGTTTTCTTTCTGTTTTGGGCTCTTTATCTCATGACATTAGTCATGTAGCAGGTCACCAAGTCCTTATGGTGCTGCTGGTTAATGAATATCTGATAGGGCAATACTCAGCTCTTCTGCTAAGCTCAAGAGAGTTTGTGCAATATTACTATGGTTTGCATTAGTATTTCATTAGCAAAGCATCTGCCTTCCTACAGTATTGTGTAAGTGCTGCAGAGAAGGGAAACCGTTCCAAATGTTTGCCAGACTCAGAATTCTCTTGTACACAGGACATTCATCTATCCACCACCAAATCATTCCCCCACATATTCCCTTTGAGGATGAGTACATCTGACTTCATCCACACAGAGGCAAGACACCAACGCAGAGCCCAAGCAAAGGGCAAAGTGCAGCCTACAGTAAGGTGTTGATTCACCCAAAGGTTTCCAGTGACAGATGTTTTCCTTAAAAACTAGTACTTTTAAAAGCAGATAAATAATGAACTTCCAGCCACATTTCTGCAGCTCAATGGTGACATCCAGTGACTGGCTCAGTTATTCCCAGGTGTGTATTCTGCAGGGGCAGGCTGTCCCTGTTTCTTGGCTCCAAGAATGGCTTGCATGCCTCTTGCAATCACATCATGTTCATACTGGAAAATACTTTAAAACAAAATCATTATTTAGATTTGCATAATCTCTTACTTGCAGGGCCTCACATCTCCTTTCTTCCCATTGAGTACCTCTCTATGTGGCAAGCAATATGCTTGCCACAAGAAATATGTGTCTGTAAGCTCAGCTCAGTCCTACATACCCGAAAAGAGTTTAACTCCATTGATGAAGGAATTCCAACCTTTTAGCCTGAATTTCATGAACATCAGCTGTTTCCTTTCCTTGTGACCTGAAGTGATCCCAAATCTTTCATAACTCAGATCTGGAAATTGTTGTTCTGCATTCACACAATGCCTGCTTGGGGATACAGGGTTTGGTGGTACTCTCCTGAACTCTGTGTGCAGAGACACAATGGGAATAAAGGCAGAAGAGGGGTTACATGTTGGGAAGGAAAAGAAAAAGAAAGACAGAAGAAGGAAATGGGAAGAATGATAGAGAACAGAAATAAAATGGAGTGGGGAAAAAAGGAAAGACATGTGGATGTAAAGCTAGAAAAAGAAGCAAAAAGAAGCTGAAGAGAGAAGCTGAGATGAGGCAGAAGGAAGAGCTGTCCCAGACTCAGTAAGTAATCATGCCATTAAGGGATCTCAGTACAGTGGAGATGGCGTGTATTGAATACACTTTGTCAGTGCAGCAGCACCCAGCTTTCCACAGTGATAAATGTCACACGTCTTTGCTGACACTTGATAAAGGTTCTGTCTATTAGTGGTGCCAGCCAGCAGGGCCAGCTGGCTCGAGCTTAACCTTCATCACCATGCTTTCAAAGAAAAGGCCCAGAATTTTTCTCTCTTTTGCCGTTCCCTCTTTGGAGATGCTTCCCCCTCTTCAGAGATGCTTCCCCTTCTTCCCAGCCCATTCACTCAGTTCACCTCAGTGCTTTCTGGCACTCATCTTAAAAAAGATCATGAGCAGCAGAAGTAAAACTGACTTATCCAGGCAAGTAGAGACAGTCTGAGGCTGGACTCATCCATGCAAAGCTCTCAAGTAGGATGGAAGACATGGAAAAATCATGAGAATGTTAAAACAATAAGAAAAAAAACAACCCCATCCCACTCCTCTCCCCCAAATATCCTCATGCTTCACAGTAGGCTTGCAGCTTATCACTCACTGTGCCAGATAGCTCTGCAGCCAGCGTTAAAAGAAGTGTGCTCACACATCCATGAGAGGAGAGGCATATGGTGCCAAAGGCACTGAAAGACCAGATCAATGGAAGTGTCATTGTATTTTTAAACATACTTTGGATTTAGTTCTGAGAGCACCAGGAAGTAAAGGCATTACAGTTCTCACGGGAAAGCCAAAACATCCTTTAAAAACACAGATTGAGCCATAATTGGAGGTGCAGGCTGGCCATATTGTTAGCTCTGTTTTTTTAAGGTTAAACTAAAAAGGGAATGTTATTTGTCTAAGGTGAAAAATTACTAAAATGCTTAAGTGCAAAAATAGTAAGCAGTTGGTCAATCTGGAATGAAAACAGGCAGAAAGTATCTCAGTTGCAAAACAAAATGAACAAATATAAACCACCAGAGTTGCAGCTATTCAGGAAGTGAATTATTCAGAAAGACTGAAGGATAAGAATAAATCACACATTAGCACATCAGGTTAATATGGCAGCAAATAACAGGAGAACAGGGTTATTTAGGACATACATAAATTCTTGTCAGGAGAGGTCATTTTTTTTTCCTCCCTCTGGGCTCAATGAGACAAACATTCAGTCAGTTCAGAGTATCTCAGCATCAACAACATATTGACAGGTTGGAGGGAACTCAAAGAACATCTTCAGAGATGATTTAGGGACTGAAAGGATTGATTTACAAGGAAAGATTTTGTGATCTAAGTGGAATAGATTCATCTCTACTATAATTCCATTGATGTCAAAGGGCCAAATTTTGCCCTCAATTATAACGATACAGATGTGGTGAAACTTCACTGGAGTAAAAATATAAGTTCATCAGTAAGGACAAAAAGTCAAAAAATAATATCTATTAGATCTGAACTTATCTCTGAGGAAAAATGTTTGAAACTCTAGTGCTTGTGACATTTAAAATTAACCAAGATAGTAGTACTGAATAATACTACACAGAGACCTGCAGTGACAAGGGAAATAAAAATACAAAGTGCTATTTTCCCATGCTTTTAGTATTATGATTCCTTTTATATGAAAGGAGGACTCTACATGTTAAATTAACTTCCTATTGACCCTTTTAAACATAATATGTTTTAATACAAATAAAAAACTTCAGGAGAAAATCCATCTTTGGCAGAGCCAAAGAAAATAAAGAGAGTTTTTAAAGTATGTTAAGGACAAAGGAAAATCTAACAACAGTATCAGCCTATTACAACATGGTACAGCTGGTGACAATAAAGCAGAGATGACAAACTGTTAATGATGGTGGAAAAAGGACAATTCTATTCAGGAACTGTTTATATACTGGAGTGCAAAGAAATTACTCTGAGGAAAGATTTGAGAGGATGCTTGAAGTAAGCTTCAGGTTGATTTGTAATTTGAACTATGAAGATGATATAGTCCTCACTGCTGGAACCACAGAATCCTACCAATAGGTTCTATGTTGCAGCAGGGAAGAACTATTACCCTTTCACAGGTATCTCTAAGGTAAAAGTAATGTTCATAACAGAAAAGGGGAAAAAAAAATCACTGGTTATTTTGGAAGAAGGGAGAGGACCTGAACAGGTTTCAAAGTTTTTATGTCCAGGTTTAGAAATAAATCAAGGCAGCTAATGTGCACAGAGTATGTGGAGGAAGTCAGGCACAAGAGCAGCCATGTCTATTGCAACAGAGACCTGGGAGATAAGAGGAATCAAAATTGAAGCAAAAAGCATACTACTTTAAAGCATCTCTGTAGATGAGTATCACATCTGACTGCAAGGGCAGGACCTCTTCCAGCAGGAGAAAGCAGAAGTGCTAATTGCACAGTCCTGTAGCTATGTGCTGCTGTTGTTCCTCCCTACCCCACCAAATTCTCTGGGACTGTAACATGGAAAGGGCCTCCAGGAATGTAAAACAGGGCTATGGTTATGGGGAGCCTCTGCCCTGGCCAGGGGTTGATAAACAGGATTGCTAAAAAGAAAGGATCAAGAAAATGTGTAATAATTGAAGAAAACGTTTTAAGGAAGGGAAGGATGAGAAGACCATGCTCACAGGGCGTGAAGATGTGAATAGAGGATAAATCAGACACAAGACTTGCATAAATGACCGACCGAGAAGTTCATTTTACCATGACTCCAACCTTTGAACTGCAGACTACTGATGGCAAAGAAAGTGAGGAGGCAATTAAAGTTCAACAAGAGTTGAACAACAATTATTACAGACCAGTCTGGATGTTCTAAATCAGGAGATGACTTGGAAGATATTTATTGCACCCATGTTAATAAAAGCCATAAATAATAAGAGAGTTTCAGATAAAAGGATGCTCTGATAAAAATGTCACATTTAAAAAAATCCTATATGGGATTACCAGTTATCTTGGATTGATAATTTAGCCTGACATAAATGCAGTGAAAATAATAGAAGAGCTAATAGAGGAACCAATTAATAAAGAATTAAGGGATAGGAATAGAATTAATGACTGTCAACACGATTTTATGGAAAATAGGTTTTATCGAATAAACCTGATTTAATTATTTGGGGAGATTCCAAGTTGGACTGATAATCACATTGATGGGCTTGGCTTTAGTAAAGCCTTTGACTCAGTATCGTAAAATGTTTTGATTTTGAAAGTTAGAGCTACACTAATACAAAATACACCAAACAGATTAAAAACTAACTTGGTGAGTGTTCAGCAAGTGCTAATTAATGGGGCTTTGCCATAAGCATTTTTTCTTTGGGGAATTTGGATAGATAAACATATCTATAGTCAGTACTATGCAATACTTCTAGCAAAGAACCCCAAATTGATATACAATATACAATCACTATTGCTAAAATATGTCAATGCAACGAAGTTTGCTAAAGTGGTAAGTGAAGATACCTCTGGGTCCTTCCAGATCATAGAATGGTAGGGATTGGAAGGGACCTTTAGAGATCCTCTACTCCAACCCCCCTGCAGAAGCAGGTCAACCTAGATCATTTTGGATAGGAATATGTCCTGCTGGGTCTTGAAGACCTCCAAGGAAGGAGCCTCCACAACCCCTCTGGGCAGCCTGTTTCACTGCTCCCTCACCCTCATAGTGAAATAGATTTTTCTTACATTTAAATGGAACTTTTTGTGTTCCAGCTTCAGATACTGCTCTATGTGAGAGCCTGGTCCGTTCAACAAAAGATCCAGCCATGGATGGGGGCTGTGCACTGAAGCTTGAGCATATGATGTTACTCTGTTGTCCATGTGCAGATCTGACCTTGGGCAGCCTGCAGGGGGATATGAAAATGTCTCAAACACATAATCCCAGGCACACTTTTCTTCTTTTCCATGGATGCCACTGCAATGTACAACACACTGTTGGAGATGATTACCTGGATCCTAAATAATCTGACATCTATATTTTTTTTCCAGTGCCACCTTCTATTACCTGCCTTTAGATCCTAAGGTCCTGGCTTAAATCCATGCCATCTGCAGACAGCCATTATTTTGCAGACATCCTGCCAGCAATTGTGTTTATCTCACAACCTTATAGCTTTGATATGTGCTATTAAAACTTGAAGCTTTCTCCTTAATGCTCTTCAGCTACATAGCTAATTTCAGCTCACATCCCAAATAACTCTCCACACTCAAACAATAGAAACTGGTTGCTATTTTCCTGAACTCAACAGTCAGAGATCTGTGTGAGGGTGTTTTTTCACCCCTCCCCTTTGTCATCCTGACAAATCTCTCTTAGATTCTGTAATAAACAACATCCCAAAGAAAGCCAAGCACTTACATTTCACCCCCTCCTCTCCACTTCCCCACCCACAAATAAGTGGTATGCTTTTAGTGCACTTAGTGTTCTCATATTATGTTAAAATACACCAAACATACAGTGTTCTAGTCTTTCATGAAAACTTTAAATTGCTATTTCTGGGCTCAACTCAACCCTTGCCTCATTCTGTGATAAAAGGACTTAAAAGTACTGTTCTAGAATAGAATAGGGTTTGGGTTTTTTATAGTGTCTTTCATATTCACAGTATCCCAAAGGGCTTTACAAGGCACTGATGTAGATACTGGAAGTACAGCAAGTGTAGGCAAATACAGCATCCATTATGTGCTTAGGGATGGCTGATGACCTAGCACCCTGTCTTATGTAACAGCAATGGGTTTGAAAAGGGAATGGAGCATTAGTTGGACATCAGCATTACTTCACTGGGCTATAGGGATGCATAGGAGTCTGAAATAGGAGAAGGAGAGATGGGGAAGTGTGGGGTGTGTGGTGAGGGGAGTGTGGGTGCATAGGCACTGACACAGATTTGCTTGGAGAGATTAGAGCTGCCCATTGCAGGTGGGGGATGTGTGCAAATATACTCTCCAGACAAAGAGTGAGCAGTCAAAGAGTGTGTGCAAGATAGTGTGGTGATGTGTTGGAACAGCCTGTGGTCAGGGCTGGGAATAAAGTGTGGGAGAGGCCCTAACAAGATGGAAAGATAGTGTATGGCCATGGAAAGAATTAGTGTGTGAAATCAGCAGGATGGAGGCAATGCACATTCATGGCTGAATTGTGTGTATGTTGTCTGTGTATTTGAGCAACGGTGAGAAATTGCTTACACTTTGTGTTCAGGAGGAAGGATTAATATGCACAAACACTTTTTATTCAGAGAATAAAAAGCTCTTAAAGAAAAATTTAACTCTATGTGGTAAGGTGAAAGGGTAGAGGTGTGCTGGGAAAAGACTGTACAACAGGAAAGAAGATGTGAGACTGTCAGGGGTCAAAAATACCACAAAGCACTGGGACACCACGTGAAGGGAAGGTGCACATCTGCCTGTGTGCACTCCTCAGACAAAGAGACAAAGTGATGAAACTACTTCCCAGAGATTACATGTTATGGAAAAGTTTTGTTTGAAACTGGCTATGGGGTTTCTTGGTGTTTGCATCAGAGTGATTCAAAATGAACACAAATCACTTTCACTCAGTTCGATGCTCCTTTCAAAATCTGTCTTTTTTAGGCACTCAGCATTAAAAATAAATGAGAATTTCCTGCTAAAGAATGATTTCAATTTTTTTCAGTGCATCATAAGGCATGCATTTAAATGTAGAATATATTTAAAGATGTAAACACCTAAAGGAAGTTACTTACCCTAGTAGAAGTGCAGTTCAGTTTTAATGTCAGTTTTGTCATTAGAAAATGAGTTTGAGACAAACTGAGGGAAAAAAACAAACCCACTCTGAAATCTCTCCTTAAACAAAACAATACATTTTAGTCCCTCTATCTTCTTTCTCTTTCCTGAAGAAATATGGTTCAAGCCGTGTTACGAGCTGATGAGGACTAAGAAATCTTGAGTCAGAGATTATAAATGATAACTTACCACAATGACAGGAGGTTAATGCATAGGTTGGGAAGAGACTTGTAAGGGAGGCACAGAGACCATTATAGCTTTTCATGGGGAGATAAAAAACTTATTTCAGATTAAAAGTTAGAGGGGCTCTTATGTTTTAGCCCACTGTAACTCAACTGAGAAGATCAGTAAAACTATCCTGTGTAGATAGAGATATTAGCAATGCCTATCACATAAACACTTTAGAAAATATGATGCCACACTTCTGTTACATGTACTGATGTTCCTCCCTCCCTGTCTCCACAGCAGCACTTGCCTTTGAGCAGAACTTTGTAATGGCAATTTTGGTCTGGAGGCTTACATTCTCATTACATGCCCATTCTCACATCTAAAAATATATGCAGCTCCTTCATGGCATGTTCTTTATCCTCAGTTATCCCATGAATTATAAAGTGTTTGCAGCAGGCCAGAGAAGACAAGTGACTGGACTGAAATGTAGCTGGAGCCTTGGTTTATGACTGCTTGAGAGAAAAGCAACACTCAGTTCCTTGCAAAAGAGAAGATGGAGAAAGAGAGTGAACACAAGTCACAGAGGGCAACTTCTACCAGATGTCTTTCAAAGCCAGAGTGTTACAATACTCAGTTCAAGGAGATCTCAGCAAGTAAATCCACTGACACTTTACCGTTTCCCATCAGCCAAGGATCGGGCCAGCCTATTGCTCCTGGGCTGCAGGTATCTTCCTGCACTAAAGCAAGACTTGCACAGCCTGCTTTTCCCAGCACTGTTTTTCTTCACTATGAGGTGTACCTCAACAGTTTTTTTTCCAGTAACCAGCTACAGTGAAGGTGGGTTGATCATTTTTTGCATGTGCATGGATGACAGCAAAGGAAACTGCTAAGCAAGAGAAAAAAACATTAAACAGTAGGGAAACAGCAATGCTCCTGTCTAAAAGAACTGATGGACAGAAAGTAGTGAGCCATAAAAGCAAAAAAATGTCTCCAGACTAAAGTAAATGGTAAGTTCAAAAAATCTACCTCTAGGAGGTTATGTAGGTGGGAACTTTACAAAAGAAATCTCTGGGGTTTACCCCAGTGTGAGCCGTTGCTTTAAATCATTTGCCAGGCACTTGAGAGTTTAATATCAGCCTTTGATACAGTATTTTTCTAAAGTGATTTTGGAGATTACATGCAGGGAAAAGGTAAAAATAAACCTGAATGGGAGGGTTTTGTTGCAAAACCAGTTTGAAAGCCTGACAGAAAAGTCATGAATGTCTTGTTTAAGAATGAAGCCCTGGCAGTATAGGATATCATTTCTTAGCTTGCGAAGTTTTCAGTGAACTGTCTGAAATACCAATGTGCTGATATCGAGATGGCCAGATGAAAAGGAGATGATAAGCCATAGACAAAGGAAATTCCTTCAAATATCCTTTCAAAAAGCTGTCATTTTAATGAACAAAGCATTGAGATGGGCACAGATCAATGTACTGAAGTAAATATCAATTTAAAGATTGATATTTGTTCAAATTTCCTGAAAAAAATATGCAGGACAGATTGGATAAGGTGTGGAAAGATAGAGAAAGAGCCTCACAAAATCAAGCACCAAGAGTGTCAGTAACTGATGGAGGTGAAGTAACCTGACTTTCCTGAATGAGTGGTTAGAAAAGATCTCATCTGTCCCTTAATTCTAGAATCTAAAAGAACACCTGAGAACTAACAGTTTTCTCCCCAAATGTTTAATGAGTCAATCCCCCACAGAAAGGGAACCAAACCTCATCAATACAGCCTTGAAAATTCATGGACTTTCTGTAAATAGAGACCTCATTATGGAGATGGGATTTTGAGTGTTTAAAATCAGTTCTCCCTTATATTGGTGTAAACCAGAACCCTGTAGATTACACATACAGCAAGAGAGTACTAAGACAATTCCATTCCAATTTATTTTAGTGTCACTGATTTATGCTGGCAAAGAATCTGGATTTAATTCGACATTACCCTAAGTTTATAGGATTTCACATGTGCTTCAGCTTTTTCCTACAGTAAATAACAGCTTCGAGATGAAACTTGAGTAGACTCGGACTGAAATCTGGGTAAATTTGTAAAGCACATAAAGCCCATTTCCCCCAGGCAATGACTTTGAAATGGGCTGCAGTCTCAGGAAAGAGTCATTTTTCTTGGAAATACTGTAGTTTGATTGCTTAAACTAAGAAATACTCTTAATTCTCAAGAAAACTATGGTAGAAGAAACTATACCAGAATCTTTCATCTATACACAGGGAAGATCTTCATCCTCAGAACCAGGCACATTCCCTGCCTGTGCCCTCCCTGCCCATTCTGTGCTACACTAGCTGCCCCTCAAAATAAAGTAATAAACATTCAAATGAGTTTTCAGGAAAATATACCCATGAAGGGGAGACATCTCATGTCACTTTAATAACTTACCAGGTTAATCATATCAAATCACCAGAGGGCAAATGTCACTGGAAATATTTAAGACTCCCTACTCGAGAGTGATGAGACTTTCAAGTAGCTGGAAGAGAAGCAGAATGGGATAACAAGGACTGACCAGGCCAGTCCTGGCCATAAGAAAATGTCTTTTTGCAGAAGTTGGCTTCTCATTTAATGAACATGTAGTATAATTACAAAAGAAAAGTTTATCTATCCCCAAAAGTGAAGTCTATGCTGGTGAAAAGGGGCAGGACAGCTCTGCAGACCGCAGTTCCCAGTTTATCCACCAAACCAGTAGAAGACAGACAAGAATCATAGAATGGTAGGGGTTGGAAGGGATCTTTAGAGATCATGTAGTCCAACCCCCTGCAGAAGCAGGTTCACCTAGATCAGTTTGCATAGCAACATGTCCAGGCAGGTCTTGAAGACTTCCAAGGAAGGAGCCTCCACAATCCCTCTGGGCAGCCTGTGCCAGGGCTCCCTCACCTCACAGTGAAATAGTTTTTTCTTATGTTTAAGTGGAACTTCCAGTAGGGCCAGTTTCCAAACTTTTGCTCTCCCAAGAGATTAGTTCCTTAGTTATTGTCAAAAGTGACAATTTTGCAAACATGAACATAACCATACTGATTTGAACTGGCCATTGCTTTTACTTGGGTTTTGACCATACCTTGATCCAGCTGGGCATTTTACTGAGGCAACCAACCTTAAGCCTACCAACCAAAACTACAGATACCTCTCCTAAAGACAGATGGACAACAGAAGTTTAAGACTAGCTGGGAATGTCAGAATGCTACAAAGCTTTTTGACAGAGCTGTGAGATTTGTGTCATTAAAAAAAAAAAAACAACAATTTCAGGGTTTTTTTATTGATCCACAGATGTAACTGGACTGTGTGAAAGTGGCCAGATCCTTAGCAAAAAACATCTTCTCTGGAGTTGTTCTGATTTCTACTAGCTAAAGGAAAAATCCTCTTCATGTAGGGGATAATCCACGTTTGTTTGGTTCTTGAGTTTGCTGGACATGTGATTCAGGAAGAAGAGGGAGTGAAGTGGGTCTGTGATTTGAAGGACTCTTAAAGTTCCTGCTGCTCATAACTCTGCTTCCTTTTCCTTCAGAAGGGAAACTCAAGCACAAATATTACTTGTTCAGACTCTAAGTTGTCAGACAAACATGGATCAGGCAAAACCTTACCCCCAGAAAACACAATGTTTCCTCCTATCTCTGTAAATACAACTTTTGTCTGGTGTAGTGACAAACCCCTAATATATGGATTGAAAAAGTAATCACTGCTCTCCCTATAACCCAAAGATGATGATGAAGAGAAAGTAGATTGTGACAAATGTGAGGTTTCAAGGCCTGAAACAGAGAGCTTCCAGTCTATATTCATATTTTCTTGGTAAACAATCATGCAGAGTCATGCCAGCCACCTTCTGAACTTGGTGGAATGGCATTTGTGCACAAGAACAAAAACACAGCTCCAGTCTTAAAAAACACTCTCTGAAGCTGATGTCACAGTCCAAGTCAATAGGTCTGATTACTGCACAAGGTACCAAATTATTAGAAACTAAGCCAAACAGACTTAGTGAACACATGGGTACATCATTCTTTGTGAAGAACTAATACAGCTGTTGCAGAGTGAAGTCACATCTCACAAATCATTCTAGGGACTTCTAAGTAGTTAAGAAAGATATTAATAAGGATGACATAGTCAATGTAGTGCTGAGGAATCAAAACCCCAAAAACTAGGATTAGGACCTAGTTAACTAACAGTAATGCTGCAGGTTTCTTGGAAAGAATAGTTTTTCATTGCACCTGAGGATTGAAGAATGGGATCAGGCGAGTTTCACGTTCATCAAAACAGGACAAATAAGCCTTTGTTCAGTGCAATGGAGATGGGTTTTTTTCAGTGAAAAAAACCCCATGTACTTGCTTTAGTTTATTTGATATTTCCCCTCCTTACATTTCCCCAGAAGAGAAAATAAGCTCATAAATTCTATATTAGCACTAACATATGTACCAACAATATTGACATGTTTTCAGTTGAATTTCCAGTTCATTCTATTTTCCATCTCACAATGAAATTCAGTTCAATTGAGAGATTCAATAGCAATTGGAAATAGGCTCTAGAAATTGCATAATCTAGTTCTCAAAGACCAAGAAATTAACAAACAAACAGAACACACACAAAACTAAAGTAACCACATTCTGTAAAGATGTAATAAGTCAATTAAATTCATGCACAATGTGATTCTTGGCTGATGGGAGAATACAAAGAGAGAGGTCGGATCCTGTTTTCAAAAAGGAGACTCATGAAAAGGGAAGCAAATGGAAATGTCATTATTGAACATTATGATGAGAGATGAAAGGAGTCTCATCCAAAAAAAGCACCAAGGGGGTGAAATGTAAATTGCTCAGAAAGGAAGCAAATGAAAGGGGATGTGATAAAGTCGGTGATGAGTAAACACAGGAGAGAGTTGCAACCCAGGTTCAGATGATAACAGTAATAAATACTAAAGGATCTGGATCTGTAGCAGGTAGAAATCAGCCCAGTCTCATCATCTTCAATGGGACTGCACGGATTCACATCCACAATGTGAATGTGTCTTGTCCCACAATAGCACTCAGTATTTAGGCAGCGCTTTCATCTATTGATATTGTGCACAAACTATTATCTTTACCTACAGATGGAGAAAAGAAGGGATTGCAAAGGCCTTGTGGCTTCTCATTTCTTTTTCCTAATTGCATTGTGCATTTTGGTTGTTACAGGATCCAAGGACTTTGTTGAAGGGTAGAGCCAAGTCATTGTCTAAAAAAGCCCTGCATACCTAAAACTTCTAAGACAAAATGATTCACACCAAAACAGGTGCTTCCAAAATGCTTAAGGCAGTCAAAGGACTTGTCTATACAACACAACTCAAGACTATACAGCATCGATTAAGATCCCTTATTGAGATGACTTGCATATAGAAAGAGAGTACAACATTAGCTCAGTCATCCATTGGGATTGCTTCACACATTTCAAGGACAGACACTGAAAGGACATTCTTTCATAAGAACAAACCCATGTTTGGAAATGTTTATGCCTAAGAAAGGGTTGGATTAGATCAAAAGAGTCAATTCTGAGTTACTGTTACCTCAATCTAAGTTGATATATACACCCATGATACCTGCAGGAATTCTGTACATGGACAACCATGAAAGGGGATTCCTAAACCATATTATGCCTGCTCTGTTACAGGGTTCCTAGTGGCAGCTACATGTGAAGTGAAAGCCCTGCAGAGACATCATTTTCTTAGACAAGTTAATCATTCCATAAAGGTACTCCTTACTCCCTGCCGTGAACTGTTGCATAGCTCCACTACCTGCTGTTAAACTGTCAAGTGATTCAACTCCAAACTGGTTGCCACTCATTTATGAAGAGGTAATCCCTATGCTTGGCATATGCAGGTTTGTTTAATATGTGAAGCTCCATGAGATCCACTGGGATGGAGAGTTCTCAGTGGATGCTCGTCATCATCAAATGTAGGATGATAGTTAATTAGCTTGCATGTCTCTCTGTACCCTGTGAGAATAGCCATTCAAGCTTGACAGAGATAACTTGCCTGAAAAGCAAGTAATCCTGATAAATTTAACTCCAGGAAAGGACAGTAGAAATTAGAGAGGCAGAAACAGTACCTCTCTAGATAAGATTCTGAATTTTCATCCCAATTCTACCACTGTGCAAGTTAACACTGACATCCTGACTGGACTGAAGGTTAGGCAGGTGGTACATCATCACCAACTACATGAACATTGACTCTGTATACTCATGGCTAACCCTGTTGTAACAAAGACACATCAAGGAATACTTTTATCCACTCTGTTCCAACATCTATATAGAAAAACCTGTTTTTTAATGAAAGTTAGCTATAAATGCTCAGCATCTGCAACAGTCTGATCCTTTCCTTAGAGTCTCTGAATAGAGACTAACAGGAACCTATAATTAAGAATTATTTCACCTGGCTACTGTATGTTAAACCCAGAAACAACCAATTAATTGTGTTACTAATGCAGGATGTAGATTTCTTATATGCATTTGTTTACTACCCATGATGAAACACGCCCCAAAAACTTCCTAAAATGTGACATGCATATCCAAGTCCAGCCATGCATAAAGTCATTTTCCAACTCCAGGCCACGGTTTGTGAGAGCTGCTGAGCAGAAAGGTGTTCTGTAAGATATTATTATTAGGAATTCTATAAAACTTTGAAGGTTATTATTGCTCCAGATTAGGCTGAAATGTTTAATTATGAACAGAGAGAAGGTTTTTGGCCTTTTCAAAGGACAGGAACCTTTATTGATTTTATTAGTCAAAGAAGGTGATAATTTTTATATTAATAACCAGAGAGCAATTTCTCTGTTAAACAGTGATTATAAAACACTAACTGAAATACCATTGGAAAAGTCCGAGGAAGGTCACTCTTTTTTTGCTGATTTCCTGTAATCAATCTTACTCTATCAAAGGCTGCAGAAATATAGAGATAATGTAAGCTGGATAGTGGACGCTTCTGAACTTGTGGGCAGATGTGGCAATGCCTTCCCTGTTAATTGAGGCTGGATCAAATGAAAGCCTTTGATTGAAAGAACTATAATTGCTTGCTCGATAACTGCAAACATGGATGGCTACCTGATGTGTTTGTTAAATGGCTGCATGCCTTGTGCAAACCTGTCTGTGGAAGGCCCTGGATAAACAGACAGTCAGAGACCGGACAGGAATGACTTCAACTGAGCAAGCAGGTGCAATTCACCTTTGCAGTTTCTTTGGGGTTTTTTTTTTCTGGGATTATACAAGCAAAAGATGGGACAGGTTTCAGTATCCTGTCAAAGTGCCTTAGATACCCTGCCCCTTGCTCTGAGAGCTCATGGTGCTGCTGAGTTCTCTCCTCACGGCTGGAAAGTCAGAAACAGCTGGATGCAATGCTAAGAATCACAGTTTCACTGCACTATGGGCTAGCAGAGCACTATGGCTCAGCCATAATTGGCCTGGTTGGACCTTTGTTTTTTATTTCAGTCATTACATTTATATAAGAGTTGCCTTCCTGCAACAGGGCAGAGGCTCAGGCAGTCCAGCAATCCCTTCAGCAGCCCCCATCCCAGTTTGGCAGTACTACTCAAGAAGACTCTTACCAAACCATCATGGGATGTCCTGCCCACAGTGACACGTTTCTTTCCAAGTCCTCATCAATTAACAGCTGCTTTATACCCCAAAGCATGAAGTTCTCCATCCCTCATACATTTTTGATTTTCTTTAATAGAATTTCTCATTACTCATATGAATGTCTAATCCTTTTGTGAATCCTCCAAAGCTCTTGGCTTCAATAATATCTGTGGCATTGAGTGCCACACGTTAATTATGTGCTGTGTAGGAAAAGTATTTCTTACTATCATCAGCTTTAAATCATTTGCTTTAAAAGATACTTTGATGGTTAAATAAACCATAACAGAATACAGCAGTGCATACACAGGGTGTATCTTGCCATAAAGATCAGTTGTGGGTTTTTTCAGCCATGGGAAACTGAGGCATGCAAAGATGCAACTGACAACTGGTTGTTTGTTACTAAATATAAAGACTGAATCCAGGAGTACTCCTTCTTATATTCTTTCTATAAGTAATAATAAAAAACTGTTTTCCCATGTAATGAAAACTGATTCAGACACCTCAGGTTTTCTTGTTCATTTTAAGGAACAATCTCATCGCCTTGCACTCATAAGGAAAAAAAAAGAACAGCATTACTATATGACACAGAGACTGTGTTAGAAGAAATGTCAGAAATCACATTCTGCCAAATCAAGTTTACCATGACCCACTGGGGACCAAAGATAAACTTCAGAAAAACAGAAGACTAACATGTTGAAGCTACCGGGAATTCTCAGTGCTGGACAGGATTAAAGTCATTCTGACTCTTCTATTGCCAATAATCTCTGAGAGGAAATTTGATTTTCCTTCTACCATAAATAACTTTATGTATTTTACTTGCTAATATTATTGGGGTGGTGTGATAAACAAGCTCATGCAAAATATACCCTACTTACCAATATGTAGAGAAAGGCTCTGTGATAAAATAACCACCCCCACCCCAAATACACACCTCATCCACAAACCAAAAATTGCTGAGGACAGGGAATTATTTCCCACTGCTTTTGGTTTATGTGTTGCTTATAATACTCTCTGGAAACATTTTTATCATGCAGGGATAAAGAAGATGGAAGATGATCACCCTTACTTATCAAGTATGGTATTTAGATAACCCTCATTAGCACTGTGTTTGAGTGATTCTACACACTTAATGTATTTATACTCTGGAAATCTCATGAAGCAAAGTCTTGACAGACCCTTTTAGGAAAAGTGAGGCAGAGAGAAGAGGTGACTTATTCAAGTTTAAAGAGAAGATCTATAGCAGTGCAGAAACTTGAACCCAGGTCACTGGAGTTTTAACTTATTGCTCTCTACTGCTGCAGCTTGCCTTATTGATTGAGGCTTACAACCCATTTCATTTATCTGTAAAACAATGATTTATTAGTGAAGAGGAACATCTCAGAAAATGCCACACTCTACCCAAGAAAACTTCCCTGACGAAAGTGATAGAAGCAGTATTGTGAAAGTGGTCAGTTCTCTTTTTTTTATTTCCAGCTAAAGTGAACCCATTTTAATCCCAAGCAGCATTACATGGGATAGGAGTGTCATCACCTCCCAAGCTCAGATGGGCAAATGCCCTGGTAAGACCCAGCCATGGTCCCAAGAGATGGCTGATGGAGAAGGTCGTTGACAAATGTTTCTGACAACTCAGATGACCACTGAACCATCTTCTCCTCTTACTGAAGAGGAAAGACTGATAAGAGCTAGAAAACAGGGCTTGGCATGGTTTTGATTCTCCTCATTTTAAAATATGCACATCCCATACAGATACAAGTATAACATTACTCCAGTCAGAAGATGTTCTGCAGTGTCTTCTCAATCCTTACAGAATCTTTCCCTTGTTTGTAGTTTAATTTAAATTAATGTTTTAATTTTTCAAACAAACAATGACATTGTTTATGAATGCAGTACCATTGAATAATCTCTCTTGAATATCAATTAACTTAAGCTATTTTGATCTACAAAGCCCTTTTAGTCAGGAGCATGTGCTGGCAGAAATAGATTTGTTTAAAACAACCAAATTTCAGCAAGTTTTCAGCTGTCAACAGAAATCAGCATTTGCAAGGAGTGCTGGCTGTGTTCTAGAAAGGAGAACTCGGATGGGCTATATATAGACTAAAGAGCAGTAGTTTAGCTGGAGCCAGTATCATGTCTTATACTCACTCTAAATGTGACCAAGATGACAGTTAGGTGCCATAGAGGTCTATGATGAGGTAAGGACTGGCTGCAGGGGCAGTTATGAGGTACTCTGCAGTATATCAGAGGCTGAGATGCTGCAGGGATTAGAATGAGTCAGCAATTCAGGAAAGCAGTGAGAAATAGGGTCTGCCTCCTGTTTAACACAGTACCTTTCTGATTGAAACTGGAGGAGAGCATTATTATCTTATATTTCCTTGTTCCTGTGCAAGAAGAAATGATGGCTCAGCAGTGAGAGCTCAGAAATCCCAAGTCCCAGCCTAGGGAGGCAACTAAACCAGAAGTGCAGCTATGAACTTTAATTTACCAGAAGAAAAGTGAGCTATGAAGTTCAACAGATAAAGTTAATGGCTGAGGTATGTTGTTAGGCCACAGGAGACGTAGGACTCTGGTGCAGCTCTTTGACAAGTGGTTTGGTTTTGACAGGGTTGTGTTGTTGCTGGCTTAGCTTTTTATTTTTTTCCACCAAGATGGAATGAAGGATTGGTTTCCACTCAAGTCTTACTGCTCTGGATCACATTTTACACAGAGCTGAGCAGGGATCCAGATAGTGTGACTCTGAGGACACATGTACCACACAGCCCCTATCCTTAAGGCTGCTTCTTGCTCTCAGCTTTGTCTGCAGCAATGTTGGCAAGAGCTGAGCCTGTTGAACTGGGGCAGTGATCAGTTCTTAGGGAGGGCTTTTGCTGCATCTAAGCATGCAAACATGTCAGCAGAGTTTCAGTTGCCAGGTGACTCCCCAGAGCCCTGAAAACTCAGACTTCAGCCACAAAAGGACATGAGCCAAGGAGACTACAGGTTGAAATTTGTGGTGAACACCTCCAAGGTTCCAAATTAGTTTGGGTCCTAACATCTTGCTCATGGAGAAGACATCTGCTGTGAAGCCAATGGTCCAGCATGCCTCACAGGGGCTGAGCTAACAAATGGGGGCTGCAGTATTTCAATCAATAGAGGCGAAAAAAAAAGGAAGAAGTGAAGCAGTCAGGGAAGACAGAGACATTATTGATGCTTCTATTACTGTCTGAAATTGGTCACTGTAGAGAAAAACAAGTAGCCACAGAGTGGACTTGGCCTGACCTTTCAGTCCTCAGCAGGCAGCAGATTGGTCATTCTAGTCACTGCCAGTGAAAAATGAAGCTGAAATCTTCTTCTTTTAGTGGATGAGGGACCAGTGCTCAGTCCCCATAGCAGAAGAAAATTCACAGGTCAGAGGGGAAGCTGTAGCCCTCACTTTGGGCTCCACAGAGATTCTCATAAGATATATCAGGACAGGGAATGTGGGATTGATTTGCTGCTTAATGTGAGTGGTGTGTGTTCAAATGTGAAAGGACAGGCTCCTCAGAAAGGGAAAGGAGTTTAAGGGTGATGGACAAAGCAGAGCAGAAAATGATGTGTACCCAGAGATGCAGTGAGACAGGGAAATTTTAAGCGAGGCAGTAAACTGGTGAAGGAAAAGAAAAGCACAGAAGGGAAATCTTGATACATAGTACTGAGACATGACAAAGTGAACTGGGGCAACTCAGACCAGCCAGATACTTGTACAAATTCCAAGGGAAGGACAGCTTTGGGACCACCCCATGAGGCAGAGAGCCTGGCATACCAATTTTATACTAGTCTCTTCCACAAACTTTCAAATGGCCCTAGAAAGTCAAAGTCCTTTTGACTTTCTCAATGTCATAGTTCTACAAGAGCTATAAAAAAACCCTTTCTTTGTCTACTGGGAAAATGCTGTCTCTGAGGCATGTATCTGGAGGGATCACCTGATACCCTTTTAATACAAGTCTCACACAAGCCAGAAATAAAAGAGATAATATTTTCCAGCAGCAGAGCAAAACTTGCACACTTAAGGCCAGTTGAAATTGGTCAGACATCTGCAGGTGTAAAGAAGAGTAGAGGACAGCTATGGAGAGTAAACCAACATGTCATAGAGTAGATCAGCCTAGAGAAAGGGACAACCTCTTCTGTGAGACCAGAGTGGATCAAGGAGCAAGAGGATTATTTATGTATCCAAGGAGATGTGCTGGTGTATGACAGACTGGCAAAGAAAAAATATGGAAATAATAAAGAACAATCCATTATACTAACCTACAAATGGACAACAGCTCCTAAGATACCATGTTTGATTTCTTGTTAGAGGAACAGAAATGCAAAACACGAGAAATTAGAAGGGGTTTTTTTTTCCTTTTCCCAGTGTTCTTAGTCATATCTGCACATTCTGCAGCCTCAATGAACACAGAGACCCCCAATATCAGCCCATGTCAGTGAGCTTGGCTCCCATCATAAGCTCCAAGAAACAGCACTTACCTTCTTATTATCACCCTGAACTGACTTGGGTGGTGAACTCTAATGAGGAACAGACGTCAGAGAAGTGCTTTAGAAGAACAGGTCACAAATGCTCATAATAAATCTGTTCAGATGCACTTTGGGGAATGTAAATCACTTAAATTATTAAAGTGTCGAGCTGTTGGGACTCTAGTAGGTTGAGAGCTGTTTCAGTGAAAGCCACTACAGCCCAAAGCGAGCAGGGCAAGAAAGGTAACAAGCACATTTTAAATTCAAGTTGCTCCACTTGTGCTGTAGCTTGTAACCATCATCTGCAGCTGTATGTCTTTACCTCATGAATGACAGGGCTGAAACAGTTTGGGCTACAAGGTGGAGGAAGAAGAGGAAATAAGGATTGGACAGAGATGTGAGGGAAGGCAGTAAAACCACTTGACTTTGGAGCAAAGATGGGAACAGAAGAAATAGATATATGACATAATGGTGATGTGACAGCTAGCTCCTCAATTTTAAATCCAGGCATGATAGATGCAGAAAGGCACCTTGAAGAAAGGAGATTATCCTCTACATTTTCCTGGAAATATAGTAGACTGGAGAAAACACTAAAATCAATCGACTTGCACAAGCATGAGAAAAGTATGGAGTTGGATTCAGATCCACTCCTCTGCCTGTGTCACTTGGCTGCAGTGTGAGAGCAGCTCCATCTTCAACCTCCTTCAGCTCCTTCACCTATTCGTATTCCTATCTAAAGGCTTTCTGTAATCCAGCTCTCATGATATTTAAACACATTCTTCTAATTAACAGCCTGAATTTATTAATGGTCTGTTTATACCCATTTGTTCTTCTTTCAGCATTGTCCCTCTGATTTAATAGCTCTTTTCCTTCCCTGCTGTTATGCCCCAATCTACTTACACGCAACAATCACCTCCTCCTTTTCAGCCTTCAGTTGTGCTTGGCTAAAAAAGCTAAGCTCCTTAGTTGTCTCTTGTAAGAAAGGATCTTCATTCCCAGATCATAATTTAGTATTCTATTTTTGAAAACCACCCATCAAAAGTTCATTATTTTCTCCTCATTTTCCCTTGGCAAAAATTCAGAGTCTTGAGAAGAAAAAAAACCCCAACAAATATAGTACTTTTTCTGTCTAACTTGCTACAACCAACAGCACAAAGACAGGCTGAAGTTTCTGTAAGGAACAGCACAGGCAAACTGTGCAAGCAATTCAAGTCATCAGGGGAGTTTAATTCTACCAACCCACCTGAAACCTTTTTAATTTGCTTTTCAAAAGCATTTTTAAGCAGCGAATCCTGCCTGTGACCAAACCACACAGGTAGGATTTGCAAGGAATAGTGTTTGTTCATCAAAGTCAATAGGAGTTTTTCTGATTTAGATAGAGCAGGTCCTGTTCGTTTACAGATGGTGCAGTTCAGAGAATATCCATCCATAGATAAAAGCTGGACTTTGTTGATATGATATCTCGTGTCTCTCTGTACTTAAGGGCTTTAGAAATTGATTAACTGAAACCCTTATCAGGAAGGTAACTATTATAATACTCATTTTTACTGACAAGGAAAATAGAGCACAAAAAAAGCTTAGCGACAGACACAAGGTTACACAGTGAATTAGTGGCAGGAATACTGATTTCATCTCCCTGGTTTGACCATTAGATACACTCCCTTAACCAGAATCTTCCCCTAAGCCCTCTGCCTAATTTTACTTCCTTTTCTTTAAAAACCATGCATTTTCTCCTGCCTTTCAACATTTCCTAATCTGGCTGGATGCTATGGGAAAAACACTGCCTATAGACAAAAAATTGGCCTCAGCAATATTTTAAGTATGACAAGGGAAAAAAACCACCCAAAAAAACCACTCCTCACTAAAAGATTGTATCCTCAGAAGATTTTCAGCCTGAATTTGCAGCTTTAGAGAATTGAGCTAAGCTACCCAATAGCTGGGTGCTTTATTTGAAGAAACCTCTTAAGGCTTTGCATTCATGCATTATTAGTAGCTTCATTCTATATCTAAGTTACTTATATGGCTCCTAATTACTACAGTATCTTAATGCCTCATCTTAATGTATTTATCCTTACTGCAGCCCAGTGGTGCAAGACACTGTGGAGAGTCCTGCTCCATGGGCAATTTTTATGTTGCAGAAGACTCCAGAAAATGAAGTCTTCATCATAATGATAAGCTGAGTCTTCCTCTCTTTCCCTATGCAACCTGGTGGGACCTGCTTCTGCAGGGGGGGTTGGGCTAGATGATCTCTAAAAGTCCCTTCCAACTCTTACCACTCTGATTCTAGGATTCCCAGACTGAAGGCAGATTTCAGGTTACACTTGATAATGTCTCCAAGAGCTTGGCATTTTGTGGGGATCTATATGTTCTGGTCACAAAGAGATCAGCCAGGCTGGTATAGAAAGGTCCCTACAACTTGCAGACTAGGCATATGAAGGTGCATATACAAGCTTATGGAAGTTCAGGCTTAAGTGACTTGCCTGAGGTCACTCAAGAAGTGTGTGGCAGAGAGAATTTCACCATGGTCCTGTGAGTGCTCTCCCAGTTTAGCAGTTGACAAATTCGGACTGAAGTTATCATTAAATAAGCAGAAAGAGGTGAAACCACCAGCACTAGGACTCCATTTCAGGCCTGTAATGAGGAAAACTTGAAACAAAAGTTGTAAGATACCAATCAATAGCTATGGTGTTTTCATCACCCTGAGAAATGTTTTTTGTTCTCTCCTAACTCCAGTTTAATGATTAAAATGGATGTATGAGCAATTGGTGTACAGGATTGATCACCTTTACAAGGAGGCCATTTCATTCTAAGTCTAGAGATTGCAACCTTCTGCCAGGGATTGTCCTCCAGGGCCTTTGGATACCTAAAATGTTGCTAAAAACTTCATCTAGCCCTTTTGCCTGGGGGAAAATTCTACCTGTAATTATCAGGACCAGCAATGCTCACCTAGTCCAGGAGTCTGACTATTTGAACATTTATCTCCATAAGCTTTACACTTTAATAAATAATTTACCCCCAAAATGCCCTTAAATTAGATGTATAATTCCACCATGAGGCTCTGGTGGTGTGAAGAGACCTCCTGACTTTGCTCTGATCATTTATAATGCCACCATAAGCCATTGGTGCAATTGCAGTATGATTATTTATAGCACTGCTTATATTGTTCCTTGTATCGTTTATTACACTCACTTGGAATGGTCCCAGCTAGTCACTACGAAAAGATGCTGCACAGTTACCAGCTTAGGCTATTTCTTAACAGAGAAATACTACTTTCTTAAGGAAGCAGAGATGTTATCAGTGTGAGGATGGATATAAATTGCCTGGACATCCTGTCCTCATTTCTGCTTGTCCTTCCATTCAATTTGAGTGGTGTTGAGATGGCACAGAGACTGGATCTTTAGGTGGTTGTTTTTACCTTGCTCCTTGAGGAGGCTGCACCTCTGACATTGCACTAACCTGAGCAGAAACCTTTCAGGAAAGAATCATAGAATCATAGAATGGTAGGGGTTGGAAGGGACCTTTAGAGATCATCTATTCCAGCCCCCCTGTAGAAGCAGGGTCACCTAGATCAGGTCGCATAGGAACATGTCCAGGCAGGTCTTGAAGACCACCAAAGAAGGAGACTCCACAACCCCTCTGGGCAGCCTGTGCCAGGGCTCCCTCACTGAAACAGTGAAATAGTTTTTTTCTTATATTTAAGTGGAACTTTTTGTGTTCCAGCTCCATCCCATTATCCCCTCTCCTGAAATGGTCACATATAACCCTGCATTTTTACCCCATCTCCTCTGCTGTGCTTCCACAACCATTTGGATCAGAGCTCGACTTCTGCAAGTATGAATCATGTCCTCGTTACTGTTAGAAGCAGGTTAAAATTACTAAATCAGGGACTGACAAAAAAGTGTCAGATTTAAGATCACCTAGGTATCCCCAATGGTTTTTCTTTCCAGATGCATTATGATAATTTTTAATGACATCACCTCATGCTATTTTTATTACAGGGTAGGTTTTCTTAGTGGATAGAACAGGAAAGTGATCTCCAAGGTGGTGGTAGGGGAGCAGTGCTCTGCTTCACTTTATCTAAAACTGCTCTTGCAAAATCTAATGTGCAACAGAGTTTCAGCATGACAAGCCAGAGCCAAGATAATTAAAAGCAGTTAAAAGCAGAGTATTTCATTGGGAGAAGTTGTGAGCATAGCCCATAAGAGGCCATTGCATTGCTGCTGTCCTGCCTTTCTCAGGGATGTCCTGAATGGGTCAGCTAACTCTCAAATGCTGAGGAAAATTCTGCCTTGTGGGTATTTTTCCCCTCCTTAAACTTGCCTGAATTTATTCCAGTGACCCATCTGTTTCTCTGCATCTCCATCTCAGTGCTGACAGGTTTCAGGCTCCCTAATTTAGCCATTACCTGAAGGGTTTGGCCCAGAAAATCCACTCCCATAAAATACTCTGCTGACAGTGTCATGCAAGCGCAGAGCTGCTTCTGCAGACAATTGTCTCCTGAGCCAGTGCCAACCATGTGGCCACACACCTGGTCCCCAGGGTCTTTTTTTGGGAGGCTGCCCTGGCTGTGGTGGGGGCTGCAGCCCCCCAGGGACACACTGCCAGAGGGAGCAGCCTCATCGCCCCTGGGGTGCTGCAGGCAACTGTCCTACCTGCCACGTTTGTGTGACACACACAAGCACCCGCTGCTCTCCCGTCTTTGCAATCAGAAGGCAGAAAGGAGTGGAGAGAGAGGCAGGTAAAGGATCAGGGTGGTTAAAAGTGGGAAGAAAGAAAATGAGGAGGAAGATTTCCTATTCCTGTAGTTTATACTCCAGCACAGGCAGTGATGATGCAGCACAGAGCTGGTGAATGTGTCACAAACATTAGCTTGGATTTTAGGGCACAGCAGAATCCCACCAGGAAAGTGGGTTTAAATCTTGCAGGAGGAACATGGAAAATAAAGTCTCTTTCTATACCCCTCCTTTATGAAAAATCTATCATCACTTTGCCAATTAAAAAGCCTTTTCAGGTTAATTTTTTTTACCTTTTTTTTCTCTTTTCTTCCTGGAGTTTGAGAACATCAGAATTCAATTAAGCAGAGCAACCCCCCATTCCCCTGAATGCAGCAGCCAGGCAGGTAGACTTTAGGGATTTCATTTTTCTTGTAGAAAAGAAAAATCCAAGGAAGGAGGGGGATATGAATGCACTGCCATGTGGAATCATTCATTTTACACTGATCCCTGTCAGCCACACAAAGCTTTGCTTAAATAAACGCAGGGATTGAGGCTTTCAGAGGCAGTTCCCACTTGTCTTCCCGTGCAGCAGGACACAGGGAGTGCAGGGAGGTCTTGGCAAGGGATGGTGGAGAATCAGCCCCTCTCTTTTCAGGTTCACTTGTTAATTGGCTCTTTTGGGTTTCTTCTGTACATTTCTGGAGAATTAGAAGTCAAAACAAAGAAGTTAGGTAATATGTCAGGCTCAAGGGAAAGATCAACTGTCATAGCCTCTAAGTTTTTCTATGTGTCCCTCACAGTAACCTGTTACAAATTTGGCACATTTCAAGCTGGCTGAGATGTGTGTGCTGCTGAGGAGAGCAGCAAGAGGGAAGCAATGATGCCTCTGTACTTGGTGCTGGTGAAGCTGCATCTCCAGTACTATGTTGAGTTTTGAGCTCCTCAGGACACTGAGGTGCTGGAGTATGTCCAGAGCTGTGCAACAGACCTGGGGAAGGGTGTGGAGAACAAATCTTTTGAGGAGTGTTTGAGGAACCTGCAGGAGAACAGGAGGTTGGGGAGAGACATGAAAGCTCTCTAGAATTACCTGACAGGAGGTTGTAGTGAGGTGGGAGTTGGTCTCTTCTCCCAAGTGATGACTAATAGGACACGAAGAAATGTCCTTAAGTTGCACCAGGGTAGGTTTAGGTTGGAAATCAAGACAAACTTCTTCACTGAGGGAGTTGCTAAACACTGTCCCAGGTGGCCCAGGGAGCTGGCAGAGTCCCCATCCCTGGAACTATTGCAAAGTCATGGAGCTGAGGTGCTGAGGGCCGTGGGTTAGTGGCCCAGGGGCTTGGCAGAGTGCGGAGAGGGCTTGGACTTGATGACCTTAAAGCTCTTTTCCAAACAAAGTGATTCTATGATAAGAGGAAGTTTAAGAGGCAAAATATGTTTTTTTTCATTAGGAAAGAAGTTCATGAAAATAAACAATAGTGTTGGCATCTCCAGTTTATAGCTGGAGAAACTAAAGCTTAGAAAGTTGGTTGTTTCCAAGGTCATAGACAAAAATCAGTGTCACAGTCAACTAAAGAACCAAGGAGTCTGAACTTTGTCTGCAGAGATAGGGAGAAAATTTTACATCTTAACTTTCTCTAGCTCTCCCTGGGGCACAGCAAGGACTGTGCTGCCCTCAGTATGCATCGACATGGATCCCACGCCTCAGAGCCAGATGAATTGGGCACTGACTCCTCCTCTGGTTCAGTTGCCTCTGACCAGCAAGATTATCTCCCAGCTGCTCAATATACTGATGCTAATAGGGCTTTCTGCAGATACAACTTGCTTTTTACAGGGCAAAACCTTTCTGGGCAAATGATGCATTACCAGAAATGTCATAGCAATAAACTTGCAGCATGGCACATGTTGGTACAGCAGACCAAGCTCAGGACTGCTCTCTTAAGCAGATGGATGTATGAGGGGAAAAAGAGGGTCTCTGCATTTATCTGTAGGGATACCCATGTCTGAATAAAAGAGTCAATTGGGCCAGAGAGAGATTCAAACAATTGGGGGTTGACAATGGAGGGAGGGGATTTTTTCCCTCTGAATTTATCTTGCTGAATATTGTAAATTTGGTAGACTAGGGACAAGACCATTTGGGATTTTAATATAAAGATGTCATTAAAGAGTTATTCATTCAGCCTTAAAGTTACCTGTGTCATACTTTTGATGTCTTTTCTTCCATCACTAAAAAATAGTGATACTAAGAATAAAAGATCTTGAAAATGGGGAAAAAATGATAAAAAAGAATCCCTTTCCATCTCCTGTATATCAAAGGGTTTGTTTTGGCCACTTACCTTGGCTTTCTGTCATTGTCATTTGCTGTGTCTGGTTTGGAGCATGTCAGACAGAGAGGGACGTGCAAGTTCCGTGAGAAGCCATTAAGTCTGTGAAATTGGACAATTGGTTATGCAGACATCCCTTAGAAGTATTTCTAGCACTTTTGGTTCCTGGCTGGGGACTGAAAATGGATATGAAAGGAAGAAAATCTCTCTATATATGTATCAGAGCTTTGAAAAAAAAGGGGGAAAAAAAAGGCATTAAATGTGGGACATGGAAACATGAAACTTCAGTTTATGACAGACTCTGCAAAGTCTTTATCCCCTCTCTTCTTCTCACCAATTCCAGGCACGGCTCACACAACACCCCTCAACACCCGACTTACCTGAGCTCCTAATGAAGCTTCACATCATGTTGGCATCGGGTATAAGGATTTTTTCAACACAGAACTGTAAAAACAATATCTCCATATATCTTTCTTTCCCCAAAACAGAGAACACTTATTGCATTTTATGAGTGATTCCTGTTTGGAAAGACAAGAAAGGAAAAGTAGTTATTACTTTGCTCCTTTGCTGTCACTGAACCTTCCATGAATTTCAGTCTTCCTCCTGTGATGTATTTCTCCTCTTGAGATTTCAGCCCAGCCCAGGAAGGGACTGTTTGTGCAATCTCTATCCTCTCTATACAAAAGGAATGGACTAGATTCATCAGCACTTTAGTGCTTTTTCTCCATACCCCTGATCAGTGTTTTCCAGATTATGCTGTAGCTGTTTAGTCTCTGTCCTTGCTTTGCAGGTGAACTTTGCTGTCAGGGAGATAGAAATGATGGAAAAGTCGTGTTGGGGTTTTTTTCCTCAAGAATTGCAGGCTCTTTTTGTCTATTCATCTGTCCATAGGCACATTTTCTCTCTTGCTAACATGGTATATTCAGACAGGATGACATTTTTTCCCTTGAAACATTACCCAGCTAAATCCTGCAATAAATGACTATATTTTTAAAAGATTTTGAGATACTGATTGTAGGACTCTTGAAAAATCTCTGTGTAAGGAGAAAAGGGTTTTAAATCACCACTGTGATTAAGTAACCGACGTCTCTCTTGCCGGTTTGGAGTACAAAGGTGAATGAAAAAAGTACCATACCTTGTAATAAGAGCTGCTCCGTGATCAGACCTCTGCAGCCTTTTTAAATTACTTGAATGTATATTCAAATTCATTGTTTCACTCAGCTAGTAGAGATCAGATGGTAAAGGAGCACATGCAGCACAGAGAGGCCATATGATGCTCATGGACATAAGTACAGCTGCATGATATGCCCATCACGCCACCATGATGAATTTGGGGCAGAAGGCTACAGCCCAGAGCATGTGGTTTCTGGTGAAATCATGGTCAAGAGGCTTGAAAGGCTTCTTTGTGAGTACTGAGACATCTTGGAGATCCTTCCCAGCTACCGGAGCCTGACAGCAAGCTTTTCTGCCCATGGGGAATGTACTTCCAGTCTCACTTTGTGTAAACCTTTAAATTAGCATTCTCCATCCCCTCTCTCTACGGATTTTTGGGGGTTTCAGTCACAAATCTCTCATGGTTGAAGTAGGGTCTGATTTCACTCAGACTATTGCCTATTCTGGAGTGAAATTTCAGGTAACAAGAGGGCACGTTTTCCCTAGAACGTCTGTGTTACCCTGTAGTCAGCAAGAATGAAATTGTCTGACTATACCCTCCCCTTGGGGACTTCAGTGAAAATGAGATCTATCTCTCATGAGGACCTCCCAGCAAACACAATTGAAATATCTTTGTGACTGCAGCAGCTCTGTAATGAATGAATTAATTGATTTCACCCTCAGCTGCTTCTTCATCCACTCTGCTGGCCCCACAGTGGGGAAGGAGCTTTGTTCCAGTTCCACTTTCCCTCAAAGCCTTGTTCTATTTAAAGGCAGATGGAATGGCTTCAGGGCTCAGGGTGGGAGTCCCAAAATCCTCAGCTTTGAATGTCAGCTGGATGGGTCATCGAGCTCCAGACTGAGTTTGGATGGAACAATGAGAACTTGCACCTTTCAGACATCCACGGGGTCTCTGTTACAGATGCAAAGAGGGTCTGCAAAGTCTGATGTCCTAGCAGTGCACCAATTGCATTGTGGATTGTATTGTCTGCATGATTGTTTAAGGAGCTTGTGTGGATGTCTCAGGGACTCCAGACATCCCCAGTTCTCTCCTTGTTTCTTAGTCCAAAATAACTTCTAGGAAAAACAGTCTGAGACTCTCATATCTATCAGACTCCTTTCCATCTTTCAAAGTGTGATGTGTCTCGCTTTTCCAGTCTCCATGATCAGCAAGGTGACCACAGCATACAGACACGGTAGACTTCCACATCGAACCTGGTAAATGGCAGGACTGTGCATCACAACTGAGAAGAGGAAAAAAAATGGTGAAAAGATTCATCAGTGCCTGAAGAAGGTCCTGTTCTCATTTACAGGGAAACAGCTCCCCCTCGAGTCAATGCCTGAGGGCATCATCCCAGGGTACTTTCCTGCTCAGGCTGGAATAACCAAGCAGTTACATAGCTGCAGAAAAAGCCTTTGGGACTCAGGTGACTGTGGAGCTGTTAAGAACCTGAGATTATTCTCATACCCTGGAAAGCAAGTCACGTACTATTGAAGGTCTGGTACAGAACATCAGATATGACAGCTTCTACCTGATGTGTTCCAGTCAACAGAGAGCAGCTCTAGAAGTTATATCCTCATGAATTTTAACCATGACTCTGAAGTGACACTTCTCTTTGAGCAAGTCACTTGGTTTCTGCCGTGCCTCAGTTTCCCTCTTGTGCTCTCCAGTTCTAATCAGATTCTCTGTCCAGTGCAAAAAATGCTGTCTCAAATATTGCCCCTCTTCAGGACAATATTACTTCTCTCATATCTGTTTAAAATTTCTAAATGGAACATCTTTAATTGGTTTTGTTCAAGAGAACCTTTCAAACACTTCAATGTTCCCAATGCCGTTGTCTCACCTTTCGTGGAAGGGTTGAGAGTCTTGATTTCATTGAGAAAGGATGGACAGTTTTTAGAGGCTCATATTTTGTGGAAATCAAAATACCTCTTTTCAATTTGAGGATGAAAAGTGGAATTTTTCTCCTGGGTAAAGTCTGCTTTAGAGACACCTGAAATATTAATTCCTGAGTAGCCATAAATGCTGCTATCAGCACCATGAAAGGGTTAAGTGTGATTGCACATGATTCTGAATCCTTCTTTAGCCCCTATTATGTAGGGCTTCTGGGTGAGCTAGTGACAAAGGCTTAAATCCATCTCTTATCCACCTCCACCTGCCTCAGGACACACCGTTTGAAGCACACAGCTGTATTGTAATCGGGTTTATTGTGGTGACATCTGAGAGCCGCAGGTGTGGACGAGATTTCATTGGCACTGCTCATTGTGAAAAGCCAAAGCATAAAGTGCTCGTAGTGTAAATATAGCACAAGGGGACACAAGGAGCACCCTTGGAGCATCCAAGACCAAGGAGTTTAGGTGGAGGAAGGTGTTATAGCTGCAAACAGAAAAGAAACCAAGCCCCAGACTCCATTGCCAAGTGAGGAATGGATGAATCTTAGGGAGAATGTTGTATGCAAGCCTCAGGTATCTTTTTACAGCAGCTTGGTATGTCTCAGACTCATCTTGACTCACATTTTTCCCATGTCCTGTTTCTGCTCTAAGCCACCTGGATGGGCTGCATTGGAAGACATGTCACTATAGCTGCTATAGAGGAAAAGAGCTTTACCTACCCAATGTTACATACAAATGATGAAAAAAGTAAATAGGATGTCTTTGAGAAGTGGGGAGAGGTGATGTCAAAACTACCAGTAGCCTGCCCACATCCACCCTGAACATTGCTTCCTGATCCACATCTGTGCTGGGGCAGCCCTGGGTGCCACCTACCTCAAAATAGGAAAGGGCTGCTCCTCAGTGTGACTGAAATACTGCACACTTTCCTCTCACTTTTTCTCCTCACTTCTTTTTCTGCTGTGTTTCACTTTGGTAAAACAGAATTTTTTTGACTGTATCTTCCTTGTAGACATTAAACACCTTTCAAAGCAAGGTCATAGTCCCTGGAGCTACGACAGCACACATGAAGATAACAGTTCAGACTGGGTTTGCTGCCCTCATTGTAGGCAGGGATCTGCTACTCTGTCATGCATCATGTGGTTTTTCTCTTCAGGTAGCATCAAAGCTCAGGATCTTGAGTTTCCATGGGGAGGAACAAATCTTGTGAGTCCTCTGTTTCCTTCCCTGTGCACACCTGTGGCATCAGATCTCCCAGTTAAGCTATGAGCTGGGCATCTGCAAGCTTCTTTGGGGTTTTCAGCATGCACCCACAGATTATTGTTTCCAGGGAGAAACAGCTTTGGCTGCCATGTTGGAGCAGGGAGGGCTAATAGCTGGGACCAGATAGTGTACAGGTTCAGATGGAATGCTGGGGTTAGTTTATCCCATCTGGGGAAAGGCAGACAGCCTAGGAGATCTCCTCACCAGAGCCCAGGTCTGCTTACAATGCACTCAGGGGAGCACAGAGGGTCTCATATTGCAGTGTGCAAACCCCTTGCCATGTGAGGAGCATTTTTGACCCCCTCAACATTATCCAGCACACTGTTGAGTTCCCATCTGGTATCACCCACAGATACGTGTGAAAAACAGGTCCTAGAGCCAACTTTGCACTGACATTTGGTGTTGTGAACCTTGTGCAGACTGTGATGGTCACAGTTGACTGGTTTGGTGTCTTCTGGTCCCATCAGTCACTGCTTTAGGAAAGACCATTAAACCTGGAAAAGCAGCACAATTCCCATTCACGTTAGCAAAGGTCAGTTTTGTACTGGTATATGCAACCCACGTGTATACTTTAATTTCTGCTTCACAGCATCTCAGTCTCCATTTCCTTTTGAAACTCCTTTCCCCAGAGCAAGCAAAAGATCCCAGCTGGCCTCTTTCAGACTTTCTTTGTTGGCTTCTCACAGGCAGCAGCCTTCTCAGCCAGCTTCAGCATTGTTCCCACTGTGCCTTGTTGCTGCTGATATGGGAATCTGGGCTAGGAAAGGGCTTCGTGAAGCCAACAATAACTGCCTAACCCCTGACTAACTCCAAGAGGGAACCATTCAGTTCTGGAGTCCCTCTCATCTGATCCACCAGAGAGCAGAAAGTTTGTAATCTGAATGATTCTGACTCTACCCCTCAGCAAAGCTTGAACGTGGTAGAAGCAAACACGGCTTTCCAGTGGGTGAGCTAAAAGAGCTGGAAGCAATGACTGCTTGGATTACACCACACAACAGCTTTGTGATTTGTACACAATGAGAAAATTGGACTGGGTTTGGATTTGCAGCTATAGGTAGCTCAGATTCTTCTGCATCACTCACTTCTGGGGATGGTCAGGCAAGATGAGTTTTCGTTGAGCGGCTTATGTTTTCTAAAAGTTTTCTTGATATTAAATGTGATTCATTGGTTGTGGATTTTCTATTTTTTTTAGATTAAAAGTTTGCAAACAGATCTGCTCCTGTAGAAATCTCTTCCTGGATTACAGCTGTTCCAAAACAAAAATCAATACAATGTTCAACTCAAGCTGCAACATGGTTTTTCATCAGAACTCCCCCTGCCCACTCCCCATCCCCAAGTGCTCCTCACAACAGAGCTGGGGATTTTCTTCTTTAGGAAAAAAAGCACTTTCTAGGTTGGTTTTCCATGGCTTTCCAAGGAAGATGGGAAACCAACTTTTTTTTTCTCATTGACTCTAAATAAAACACCTTACATTTCCACACGTGAGCAAGGTGGGTAGATATCATCCCTTACACACACTCCTCAGACTGGATCCAAATGTGAGGACCCACAGGCTCTTTCCTTAGCAGTGAAAAGATTCGGCAGATTTCCTCCTCCTATCCCTTTTGTTGTGTCTCTGCCTTTTTGGGGTATAGCCAGTACCAGAAGGAGAATGCAATAGAGTGAAAAAAGCTATTTTGTCTCTTGCCAGCTCAGTTGGAAACAGGAAGTACTGGAAATATCCAAGCTAAGCTCAGCTTTGGAAAACCTCCAGCCCATTTTGTCAAGGCCTGAGGCTCCAGGGGTTCTGTAAAGTGGCTCAAGTTCTGAGGAGTGTCACATGCAACCCAAAGACTTCAGGTGAGTGAGTAAAGCAGGGCTGAGGGGGAGCTAGGGGATAGGGTACACCTTCCTGGAAAGGAATTTGACCAAAATGTCTGCATTTTATATATTGTCCTAGGTTCATGCTCGAGCTCATTTATATGAATGCTGACACACTGATTGCAGGTTTGCTCACAAACAGATTTATGGGTGAGGCTGAGGAGAAACAGAAGGCAGGAGGATTGATGGACTGACCAACAGTGTATTGGGTATTTATGCACCCTTGGTCTAGATATCCACAAATCTTCAGGCACAGAACTATAAGAGGTTACACCATGAAGGCTTTTGTGGACACCAGGCTCCAAGCTCTAACCCTACTGCCGTTCCAAATAACAAACTGCTTTGACATAGAGCTCTCAGCAGCCACTGACTTTGTGCTGGTGCCAGGTGTACAGAGACAGAGCACACATAGACCCTTGAGAGAAACTGAAAAGGCAGCAGCTAGCTTTTATTCCCTGGCACTGTTAGCTAGGCCAGGGAGTTAACAAGAGTTTGGTATTTTGGCATTTGTTGTTGCTGGCAGCTCCTGCTGTCTTTCTAATCGTGGTCCAAATCCTTTCCCAGTCCAGACAGGAAGGCTCAGAAACAGCCTCCAGTTTCCAGTCAGGTAGGACTTGAGCACATGGCCACTGTTTGAATTGAGAGCCTGGAGGTCACAAGGAATGGATGGCACTTGCACCTGAGGGAAGTTTTCCATCATGTGGTGGTGTCACCAGGAAGCCAAGTCATAGTCCCATCTCCAGCCTCTGCAGCTGAACTGTCTTTTAATGCCAGGATAACTCATCATAGCAATGATTGCACATGGCATTATCTCAGCATGACAAATGCAGGCCATGTGTGCAATGCCTCTGTAGCCCTGGACTGAAATCTCTGATGCAGTTAACACTTTGATGTAATCAGGATAACCATTTGCCAATGTTATCTCAGTGGAGACATGTGGCTTCAGGTTCCTGCCCTCTACTCCTGTGGGAGACTTGTTCCCAAGCCCTACCTGTGGCCATGGTAACAAACAGAAGTCCTCCTCACCAGGCACACTCCATCCTATTGATTCCTTGGGAGATTTATGGCAGAGACCTGATCTCAGTGAAGGAGCTAAATCCAATTCACTAAGGAATTACAAGCCTGTCCAATCAATAATCTATTTATCTCCTTCACTTTGCCATCTTTAAACACTCCAGCCCTGTCAAAAGAAATTGAAAGCTTTTTAAAAATGAAATTACTGAACTCTGGAATGGCACTGCTAAAGCTTCTGGAAAGGATCTTGAGTCCAGGATGGATCTAGTTCAGATTCAGCACTTAGAGATCTGCCATAGCTCCGGTAACTTGACAGCAATCCAGCATGCAGGCTGGGATGGCAGGGGATGCTGGCATCCAACACATGAAAAGAATCCAGCCCAAGAGACCACAGGTAGTGTGGACACACAGTTGGCAGGAAATACCACTTTGACTTTAGTGCCAAGAAGGTATATGCATGTAGGGAGAAGACAGCAGGTTGACTTCTGCATTCCCTTTGGCCAAGCTAGAGGGTGAGGAAGGATCCTGTGTCCTCTGGTACAGTGGCAAAGCCTATGAAAGGAGTATACACCTACACACAGGTAACTAGGAGCTAAAAGGAAACTGAGGTGTGAAGTGTCAATTGCACCTGAAAATGCATTACTGAGGTTCCTGGATGCTGCAAGTTGCATTCATTCATGACTTGAGAAGATCATGAAGTTTAATTTAACCAGAACATGATTTCAGGAGCAGCCATTATGTCTCCCAAGGGCAGAGGTGTGCTGCATCCCAGAAATAATGTTATTTTTCAGCTCTCATGCAGCACTTCTAATTAATAGATTGTAAAGTAGCCTTCATGGAAGAAAACCCAGGCACAGAGAAAAGCAGAGCTAGCTGAAAGCCAGCCAGTGTCAGAACCAGGAGCACAACATCTTTGAAGAACACTTTTCAACCTTTCCCAAGCTTCATGGCTAGTTTTATCTAACAGGTGTAGGCCTGTACACACACACACACAGGGGAGACTGCAGGATCAGTCCACACACGTGCACTGCATTCATAGCAAATCTTGTCAAAGAAATATTTACACACATGCTTAAGCCTTTCTTCAGGCCAACTCTTAAACAGAGTATTATTTGCAGTCCTAATGGGACTGAACCATATATTATACTCTGGCCAGAAGACAGGATATTTTCTTGGTGGTGTAGAATTGGGAAATCACAACCACAGTTGTTCTGTGGAAACAGCTGTGCTGGAAAGCAAGCATGATGTTCAGACAGAAGTCAGAGATATTTGGGTAAGTCAGAAGTTGTGCTGACATTAGTGATGTTGCACTGGTGCCTGTGTGACATTTCAGCCCTATGTATGATCTCACCTATGGGATATTTGCTCCCCAGGTTGCCCCATTTTTACCAGGTTCATGTACCTATTTTTCTGCACCTAGGGCTCCAGCACTGAAGCTGGAAGGGGCTACATTTCTCTGGAGATGGAAAGGGGCCAGTTCCTCTCACTTCAGAGGTTAATGAATGGAGTCATTAGGATAATTAATGTTTTACTGATGAATTAATCACTCTCTCAAACAGTTTCTGCCTTTTACTGTGCAGAGGCAGAGCCCTCTTGAGACCTAACACATCCCTTGCTCAGGTAGCTACCTTGTCCTGACAGACGCCTGTTTTTGGAACAGGTTACTGTGCATCTGCCTTTTCAGCAGGGGAGTTGCTTTCCTGCAGGAGGGAAAACCTCAAAGCCAAGAGCTGTGCTGGAGTTTGAGATACTCCAGGCTGCCAGCTGCTAGGATTAAGGTTTTTTCCAAACTGTACTAACACTTCCATTTCTGACTTGGGGCCACCTAGGCTGTCCCCATCCTCAACCCATTTCACTCATCACCCATCCAGCTCATGCAGCAATGCCAATATGCCTCACTTTTCCTCTGAAGACACATCTATCTTTGTCCTTCAACTCTTTCTCCTTGATGCTTTCTCTGACTTCCCCATCCCCCAATGTTACTCCAGCCCTGATCCCATGTCTGTGTATTGATCTCAAGCCTGACATGAATCACACTCTTTTTTTTCAGATCCTCTTTCTAAAGAGCATTACTGAAGCACTTTGCTAAAGAGCAAAACGTCCTTGTTGTTTTCTTGTTACTGGAAGTGTGAGAAAGCGTGTGGTCACCACGTCAAAAACATCACTAACCTTTCTGTGAGGGTTTATACAGTGCAATGAAACTCTGAAAAGAGCTGCCATCACACAGGAGCTTTCTCCCTCAGCTGTAGGCATGTTTGAACTGTGATTTTCAAGGGATGGAAAGATGAAAGTGGTTTCACAACACTGTTCCTTAAATAATCCCAGTCAAGGCAACAAGAGTCCTTGAACAGAGCCCTCAGAGTCCTAGAATGCTCAGAGTCACAGCAGCATCTCCAGACAGAGTCCCACAGTCAGGTTAAGCTGAAGAGAAGGTACTCATCCTCCTTAGGGTGAATTGAGGGCCCTTCAAGACCGTCATTCTGCTTTAACACAAAGTAAGGAACTCCATCATTCATCATTTTTGGCAAAGAGTATTTTAGGCAAAGGGATTTTGTGCAGACAGCTCAGATGTGATGAAGATATCCTGGAGAGTGTCTGTAAAGCCTGGGGGTTTCTGGTCAATTCTTATCAGAAGAAAGCAGAATCGAAAACCTGACCTTTTTAGTGAAAAAATGAATACTACAATGTTTTGCTGCTTCACAAAGGTGGGGGGGAAATGTAATTTAGAAATCTTGAAGTGTGACAAAACAGGACTGTCCTCCCACAGCCTGTGCTCTGCAAACCCCATGCCTTCTGAGGCCAGCTTTTGCTCTGGCTCTACCCTGTGAGCCTTTGCCTCCTCCCTGAGCTCTCAGGCTTCAATCCTCAAATCCTATTTCCCCCCCTCTTCCCTCTCCCCTCTCCAGCTGCCTCATCTCCTGACTTGTTTATGATTGCCCCTCGGACAGTCCCCTCCTTGGACATCCATCCATCTCTCTGTGGCCTTTCTTCTTGTCGCTTTAAATGCCACCCGTGATTTACGGCCCAGCAGCTCCCTAAACACATCTCCAGCATGTTATATGATGCTGGTGTAATGTTAACTCTCCCAAACCACAGAGCAAGCAAACTGCTAATTTATGCCTGCCTCTTTTTTTTTGATTCCCCAGCATAATTCTGATTTTAATGTTCCATCCACACCACATCAGTATCCTTTCGCTGCCAGCGAGGAAAAGCAAACAGCAAAAAAGGTAAATATTTTGTTTCCCATTTGCCTCTTAAAAGGTTTTGCCTAAACCAGCTCACCCTGAGTGCCCTGAGGTTAGACAAATAGAAAGTGACTGTGGTCTGCCACAAGGCTGCTTTATGGGAAGGGCACTGCCCACAAGTGTCAGCTTTCTGGGATCGTTGCTATCTATTGGTGCATGAACATAACAAATGCAAGCGGCTCCTGCATCAGGTTAAATTACTAGCCTGAGCTAATACAAGGCTCTAATACATAGCTAATTTATCAGTCTAGTATTACCATTTACTTCATGTAGCTATATTCAGAAAGTACATCAAAGTGCTCCGGGAAAGGAGAATGGAAAAAAAAGGAGGCAGAGGTAAAGAGGAAGAAAGGTAACGAAACATTATGCAGAAGTATTAAAAGGCTGAGATAAATCTCTGGCCAGGGCCACTGACAAAATGACTTGGCAGCTGGAGGGATTCTAATCCTGCTGGATCCAGAACATCTGCCATGAATCTCTCCAGCCTAAAATACAAGCCCTGCAGTCCTGGACACTCTGCATGTCTCCCTAATACTGTGGGTCAGGTGAAAACCACTTCACCATCCCTGTATTTTTTGGAGACAAGACAGAAAGACAATGATCTTGGTAAAATCCCAGTTGAACCCAGGTCTCCAGAGTGTTCTGGTTCCTCAACTTGAAACCCAGAATAACATTTTACTGATCCAACCACCTTAGGTTCTGTTGCATTTCTTAGTCTGGGAAAAGATTTGAGGTCACTGAGTAGACCCTCTACAGATGTGACTTATATGCACACACAGCCTATTGATTGTGAAACCTCAGTCACTCAAAAAGCAGTATCTGTAAGGGCCATGCACTTCTGGTCTGTTGCTGCTTGTTTGCTCCCTAGCCAACACACCTTGTAGATGGCCACTTTACAGACTCCCAGTGGAAAGCTGGCCCAGGCAGGGCTCAGGGGGCACTCAAAGGAGAAGAGATGCAGAAGGTCTTCCCTCCAGCACTGCTTGAATGCAGTCCCACTCATATGTGTGGAAAACATGTCTAACACTGGTGTTCAGCACACTACAACACCTTTGCCTTACTTGGCTTTTCCTGGTGCTGTGCAACGTTACTGCAATGGGATTCTATCAGAGCCAGAGACTTCCTGCACCCCAGTGTGTGTCATTGCAGTGATGAGCAATGCTGAAGGGGTGGGGTCACAGATTCCCATGCCAGGATAGGCCTGGAGATTCCTCCTTTCCCTGCTGAACACAGAGCAACAGCCAGTCTCCCTCAGAAATCAGATTCCTACCCTGAAGCTACTCGAGATCATAGTTAGTTTTCCTCCAAAATGAACTGTTGCAAGACAAATACCTCTCTCAAGATGATTGAAGTAGGTCACATTAAGCAGTGCTCTGGAGAGTCTGTCTGACACTTTCCCTGTCAGCAGCAAGCATTGCTTTGCTGCTTTCTTTTCTTTTCCTCCCTCTCTCCCCCATCCTGCCTCTCCTTCCAGTGCTAAAAGTCCGTGAAAAGGGAACTCTGTGAAGGGGAAACATCTCAAGCAAAATCTGTGTTCTGCTTTGGCAGCTGGAAGAATCAATGCTAACATGGCCCATGACTGCAGACAGCAGCTTACACTGACAAAGAAGCATCAGATGGTCAAAATCATGATGAGGATGAACAGAGCAAGTCAGCACTGTGCAGGGATGGAGCCCTGTGGGCCCTGCAGGGAGCAGGACCATAGCATAAAGTCAAGCATCATTTAAATGACAGGCATCAGGCATTGGAACAGCCTGAGAGAGTTTAATTGCTGTTCTCCAGAGCTGCTGGGCAGACCTGGAAGGTTCTTTGCTGCTCATGCTGAGAGTATGCAGGGACACCCCAGCTGGGCTGCTGCCTCCCCTCCTGCTTGAAAGATGGTCCCATCTCCTCCCTGAGCACATCCTGTAGACTCCCAGCTCCAGCAGCACCAACTCCTTGCTGTTTGCCCCTGCTCCCTCCCAGTATGGCTGCTGCCAGCTAATGTCATGCCTAACCCAGAGCACCCCATATTCTATCCTTGATTTTGAACTGGATGTGGTTAGCACAGTGGCACCTTCAGACAGCTTAATGCTGTAACACTGCAGGGTGTTCCACCTCCCCAGCTAGCTCAGACAGACAGAAGGGTTGTTAGTTAAATACAGTTACTCATTTCAGTTTATAAATTAGCAGCAGGCACCCATCAGCTCACAATTCTGGTCAGATAAAGCAAAGATCACATGATCAGGCAAGAAAATCTAAGCATCAGATAATAAACTGGCCCAGACATCAAGTTATAACTGGCAAAAGGCATTTGGCAGGAAAAAAGGCAACAGGATTTTATTCTTTTTGTCTGCTCTGCACTGGGTACTCCACAGAGCTCGTGTGACAAAGCTCTGTCACTGCTTCCTGCCAAGAAGCTGCGGCTGTAGCACCACGGAGCCCTACTGCAGCCCTTCCATCCAGCACTCCCTACAGCCATCCTGATAAATAGAGGGGCATTGAAGCATATTTAAAGGGCTTAAACAGAGCAACAGCAGAGAGGGATCTCAGAGCCTGCAACTGGCAGAGAAGTCCCTGCAATCAGCTCCCTCCCTCTGCACTCAGACCCTCCAATGGAAAAACTGAGACAAGGACCTCAGGATCTCCTGCCTGCAAGAGGGACCACAGCCACAGTGGTATGTCTTGCCTACGACAATCAGCTGCAATCCGGTTTGAGGCTGTCTGGTCATGGATGGGGCTCTGGAGTTCAGATCCTTGAGGAAATGTCACTGGGACTATACTGACAAAGAGCAAAATGAATTCACTGGTTTAATGCTGTCTGAATTTTGGAAGAATTTTGTGCTGGATGTTTAGAAAGCTTCTGTCTCTCACAGATGAGCTACACAGATTGCCAAATGTGTGTCCTCTCAGAGGGAAAAATGAGTTTTATATGTGTTACAAACCTACAGGAGTGATTTCAGGTTTATACAGTTCCTGTCTAAGTGGGAGCATTCTGGAGGAAAAGAAATTGCTTTGAAAAACCCTTACCAAAAAAAAAGAATTCCTTCTGAAAATGTTTTGATCTGATTGATCCATCAAGCAGTGTCTCAGGGTAAGGGAAAGATGACAGCTGCTCCCTTTGTTGCACACTGTTCTGATTAGCTTCAAATAAGATGCTCCCTCTCACCCATGGCCCTACACATAGCAAATGCACAGAGCTCTGTGAACTTCACTGAAGACATCTGATGCCAGAGCAGATCTTCTGCTAGGAGGAAAAGATTTTTTTTGCCCAGGATTGTTCAGGAAAAACAAGATTGAACTTAAATTCAGAGTGGTAATAATAAACATTTAGAGAAGATTTAAGGAGTCTTTCCAAAAGCACTCAAAGCTAGCTTTAGCCTGCAGCTGTGATCAGCACTGGCTTTTCTGGGAGTAGAATCAGGAGCATCCACACAAGGAGGAACTGTGAACTTTCTGGTTTCCCTGAATACATCTTCTCTCAATCCTGTATCTGCATGGGGTTGACTGACTGAGCTGCCATTGTTTCCGAGGACATTATTCATATTCCTGTCTCATATACAAAAAGAGCTGTGCCATAGCAGAGAACCACAACCACCAGAATTCAGCAGAGTCCTCACTTGAATTAATGACACAGAGCAAGCTCTCTGCAAGAGAGAAGGATTTTTCTAAGACTATAGCTAAGAATAAACCTGCACAAACATATACTATTCCTACATGGTGTGAACTGTATATTCACCTGAATCTTTGAGGTTCTTACTACAAGCTTAGAAAGATTCTTCTATCACTTGGGGAACACAAAATCCTCTCCTAGCTGTTTCCAGGCAGTGCAAACTTCCTTTCTGAGCTGCCTTTTCTAGGCAGATGAGGCCACTGATGGGAATTGTAGATTGCTTTTTTGTGCTGGGGGTCTGAACAAAAGCCAGAATGGAAGAACTCAGCTACATCCCCAAATGAGAAATGTTTGGCTCCAGCTCAAAACTCTGCTGCTCAGGTCCATCCATGTCACTGAGGATAATAAGACAAGTAGCTTGTTGGAATCCTAATCCAAAAAAACTGAAAGCCTGAGCTAATGGCTAAATAATCCCCACATTAAACCTTCCACAAAGCTGAATGAGAGAACTGTGTTTCCAAATGCGTCCAATTAAATGGAACATTAAGGTCAGGATTGGGAGAGGGGAAAGTAGGCTGGGAGTCTCTGAGGGCAGCTGGGACAAGGAGCATTTCCAAGACAGCATTTCTGACTCTCACTCTCATTTGCACAGTCACAGCATTAGTAAAACATGGTCTTTATTTGTTCATTTTCATCTCCATGCATCTGTTTTGATGAGGACAGGGGTAACTATTCAACAACAACCCTGGGTGGATGGAAAGAATTTTCCTTTGCTTCTTTTCCTTCTTTGTAAACCTCCTCTATCCCCACTCCACCTAAGAGCAGAGGGCAATTTGTGTACTGGCTGAAATAAAACCTGCCTAACGATGAAGTCTGTGGCTAAAGCCTGCGGACATCAGTGCAGCCTTAATGAAACTTCTGTGCCTGAAACACATTAGTAGGCAAGAGCTGAGACTGGAAAAAGATTAGGCTGCTGAATAGCTGGCAGAGCTGGAGCTTTCAGAGTGAGAGAAAAAGGAGACACACAAGGGGCTGCTCTGGCTGAGTCAACCTGCCTACCTGAGCCACAAATCTTCCCTTATGCCCACGCCTGGCCTCTTCCCAAGTCCCCTTTTACCTACAGCCCTCACTGTGGGCCTGCAGAGCCTTCCATGATCCCATAAACTTTCCCATCCTCACTGGCCTGCACCCACAGCACCCAGAGCTAGCAGAGAGGATGATTACAAAGGCAACAACCTGCCGGTTATTTTATGAACAGATGATGCACGTGACTCTGAGCTCTGCAGAACTCACTTGGAGGGGAGGCTTGCATATCTTCCTTTGATTTCTATTCCAATTTAATTCTGAATATTGGTGCACTTACACTTAGGCAGCACAGAGATTCCCAAAGGGTATGTTTATGTGCAGAGAGAAGGAGAAGGTCAGATGCAGAGAAGCCCCCAGGCTGTTTAAAGGTATCCCTGAAGAAGGACTGACTAAGGAGATGGCATCTCAGAGCCCAGAGACCTACTCACATGAGCACATTTTATGACCAGGCATCATTCAGTCACCTCTCAAATTCACACAAGGCAACAAAGAGACAGGGGAAGCAGGAGGAGAGTGCACAGCTGGGAAATCCCAGCAATGGAAATATAACTTCACTATTTTGAGCCCCCCAGCTGACAGCTGTTCCACCCAACTTCCTGAGACCTTCAATGCTGAGGCTGTTCATGCTGAAAAGAGAGAACCAGGATGGTGCTAGGAGTAGTATACTTTCCTCCCATCTTGAAGACCACTGACCAGGCATTGGTCTGGGGTGAGTTTTGCTGAGACTTGGGTGCAGCTTCCTTGCACCCATTCTGGTGACGCTCAAGAAGATGTACCCCATCCGGGCCATTGAGCTCCTCTGGTGCAGATGGCTTTGCCCAAATAGCAGAAACACCCTGACAGCTCTGGGATTTGATACCCATGAGCTGCACTTCCATAGCAGCATCCCCTGACTCCTTAATCCTGAGCATCTGCATAACTCCTCCGTGTCTGGAAGTGATCACAGCCATCAGACTCAAAAAAAAAACCCCAAAATACCAACAAAACCCCCATTACCTTTGGGATCTGGGGTGGGAGGTTTCTTAAAGTACTGAATATTTGTTCATACAATTGCAGAATTGGTCCTTCAGTTGCTATATTTTTAATTTCAGCATAATTTTACTCTGCCTGTCTCCCTGCAGACAAGCGTTTGACTTTTCTGCTGTGCCCTTTCAGATGTGTTACAGACTGTGATCTTGTCTGTGCTCTTAATGGCTTTGTCAAGAGATCATTTCTGCTCAGACCTTATTTTATCTTTATTAAGACTAACAAAGTCATAAATACTTTGGTGGTTTCCTTTTTGCTGGGTTGTAATTTGACTAACAAATTCAATTACTTTAATTTGGAAACTAATAATTATTTGGTTAGAAGTAGATTGAAGGAAGTTAAGTTGCAAATGGACTTTTCAAGGAAAGAAAAAAAAGACACCAGTTCTTGGAAATATAAACTAAATGTGGGAAACTGGATGAGTGGCATTTTGCAAATCCTTTCTCATTAACCAGCTTTGGCTTTCAGAACGTGTCATTTTTTTATCCCCATTTGTAAAGCTAATATTTCTTTCCATCACATCTGTTGGGTAGACAAATCCATGAAGCTAGAAAATGTTGTTGATGGAGCTATAAAAACAGAGAGATCTCATCAGAAACATAACTGGCCATTTTCAGAGTTTGAATCCCAAACTGTGATCTCCAAACCCACATCCCGGGAAGCAATGCTCATGTTGTGCTGCTACAGAGTTTTACTGATGTGCTGTGATCTAAATGGAGAGTGTGTTTTTGGTACTCTGTTTTCATTTGTTAATTGACTCCATTCTTGCTTAAGATAGGAACTGGAGTAGTTTGTGATAAATGGATTACACAGTCCTCTTTGTTTCAGTGCAGCTTCTGTGAAATAATTACAAATTCCTTCTGACACCAACAGTGCTACTGCACCAGATAAAAGGAGATGGAGGGTGGGAACTGGGACTCCTTTCCTCTCCATTAGTTCAAGGACATGGGTTTTTAACTCATTGTTTATCCAACATAAAATGAATAAATGAAACACAGGACACAGTCCAGCACCTACAATCCCTTTCTCTGTGTGACTTATTGAGTCCTTCACGTGAGGGCTTGCTGAAGTCCTTAACTCCTGCACACTCTGCACAACAGGTCTGGCTTCAGTATGGAGGTCTCAGTTTTCCAGAACCCTGTCTGGAAGGGAGAAGGTAATTGGTGTGACACCCCTCCAGCCAGTCTGATGGATGGGACTGAATGCCTTGTTTTTCCTAGGGGAACATTTGGCCCAGGGAGGTGGTCTCATGCACACCACAGCAATAGCATTTTCAAAGAAGATTGAACCCTATACAGGTCTTCAGAAGAAAAGGTTTGGCACTCACCTTCAGAAGCAGTCTTTGGACTCTCTAGACTTGATCAGAAACTCACATTCTTTAGCATTCCTCACAGGTTTCCTGTTTTAGCACTGAGGTTTTAGATTCACTTTCTAAAATAAGTAGTTCACTTCAGGTGCCTAAAAGGAAAGCAAAACTGTGCCTAACTATGTCCTTTATTGGATCTGGCCTTCAAAAAACAGAAGCTGTTGGCAAACTCTGCTGCAACTCCATATGGTTGCTTCGTGGCTCCCTCTACTCTTTAAAGGGGAAGGAAGATGTGTTCTCACTCTCATTCAGACTTTGTTGCCAGGCTCTCATCTTCCAAATTATCACCCCTGCAAAGAGACCTTTAACAAGGGCTGGCTTGTCCCCTTTGCTGGTTCTCCAGCCAGCATTTCTTCAGTATCAGAATTGTAACTCACCATCTTTCTACTTCTTCATGTGTGATCTTTCTGCTCCTTACTCAGCCCTCCCTCTCTCCCACCATCCCTTACCTATCTCTCAACTTACTCCATCACCGACACATTTTCAACAAAAAGGATCTCTTCTACGCTTCTTACTGCCAGCCTGTGTTGCCCTGACATGAAAAGCTAATTAAAAAGGGAGACTATTTCTTCAGTGGAGACTGAGAACTGCAGCCATGTTTTCAGCTTTATGTGATAGCAGAAATTGTCAGAAAAACAGAAGCTGTAAGAACTACAACTGACTTACAGAAGACAGAGCTTTCAGTTCCTGGCACAACAGCAACACGTTCTAATTTGGATTGTATTGAATAAGAGCCCTTCTCACTGATCCCTACAGACAGTAGTCACAGTGGGAAGTAAGAGTGACTCTTGGAGATGGGCTGACAGATGTAGGTGGCAGGAAGAGATCTGAGAACAAGCTCTGCATCATCATACAGCCTATTTACCCCTTATTTACTCCAGCTCATCCATATGTGAAAACACTACAAACTCATATGCACATACACAATTCACACATATTTGCACCCATACACGGTCCCCTTGCTGAGCCTGAGCAGACATTCTGAGGAGGAGAAAACAACAATTCATAAGCACAATACTCCACTGACTGTCACGGCTCCATCCCCAAGACCCATGGCAAAGGTATTTTGCTTCATTCCTCCCTCACCATTCAAGTCCTTGCATATCCTAAAGATTCAGGCATAGTCTGCTTTTTATTTTACAGTTCATTGTCTTAATTCCCCCAAAGGCTGAGTACATAGAAAATGAAGTTTCCTCCTTACTGTATTTCCAACTCTACCTTACTTTCTCCAATAAAGCTTTTTTTTAGAAGAAGACAACAAATCCATCTCCAAAGACACTTTCCAGGAAAACAAGGAAAATTCAACAATAGCTGCATAGGATCAATGTAGAAATGAGACAGTGCTTTAAGTCTCTAAGAGATGTCTGCTGTGAGAGCCCAAGAAACACAGAAGGAAGCATAAGTAGTGTTGAGAAAAGGACAGAGGTTTCTGCATATAGGAGGGAGTCACATGTCAACATTCAGACTTGCTCTTGCCAACAGAAAGGGAGATGTTAGAACCTTGGAGCTTAGAGCATGCTTTGCTCTCAACTTACACCAGCATAAATCTGCAGGCAGGGCTGTGAAATCATGGAGAAGAGGAGACACTTGCCTGTAAACACCTTCACTACATCACTTGAAGCCTGGATGAAGGTGGAAGAGCTACCATCTGGCTAGCAAGCTATCTGGCACTGGGCAGAGCCTTGGCTTCAGCTTGAGTCGGCATTTAAATTCAGAGGAAACTTGGGCAAAGTCTCAGGCTCCACATTCTCCCTCCTCCCACATTGCATGACATGCTGCAGCTGAGTCTGGTGTAACGACCTCTGAGCACTGCTAACTCCCCCAGCTCTTCCTGGCAGGTGCTCCCAAACCAGCCAGGCAAGAGGTTTGGCTCTAAAATGGATTCTGCCTCTGATATCCAAAATCATGAGAAGCTGTAATTTGTGATTTGCCACAGCTGCTTGCTGCAGACACACAGCCTGGCCCCCAGGCTCATCCTTCTCCCCTTCTTGTGGGACTTTGCCATCCCTTTTCTCTCTCTAGTACCTGAAGTTAAAAAAAAAAGTAGGAACAAACACTGGGGGGAAAAACACCTCCAGATAGATCAATGGGCTTTATTTTTCTGTCAGTCTTAAAAGTCTCCTTTCCCTTTTACACTATTTGGTTTGATTTTCTTTTGTTTTTCATCATATTAAAGCTACAGCCTGAAACAAGGGGCAAAAAAAAGCCCAACTTACAAGCAGGGTTTTTCTTGGTTTCTTTTTTCACTTCAAGCAGCTGCAATATTTAGAGTTGCTAAAATGAGGAAAAACTGCCTTTCTATTCTCACAGAAAGCATGTTTCAAAGAATCAGCATTTTCTGATGAAAAAAATGGTTAGTTGTGATTTCCCAACGAGTGCTTTTAGTGAGTGCACTGAGCACAGCCCTACTAACACTTCCCTGGGGAGGGTGCAGATCCCTCCCTCAGACTTCATGGGAGCTGTACTACTGTAGATATCAGCTAAGCTAGATGCTACATGGGATTTGGGGCTGGTTGATGAGGGCAAACACTCATCTTGGCTTCTCATTTTACAGAGATTTCTGCAGATGTAGACCTATTATAAAATTAGCCATTTTCCCCCCTACTCCAAACATTGTTTTTAAGCTACGTGTCTCAATCAGCTCTGTAGTGGAAGTGGTCCTGGCTCCAAAACCCCAGCAGCAGCCTGGCATTGTGCCTCAAGCAGTACATTTTGCCTATAGACAGATGTTATTCTTGTGTTGGTAGGACAGAGCAAATGCCATGCTCTCCCTTTCAGTTCTTGCAAGAGAAAGGACGTGATCAGACTCCTCTGAAACAAAGTGTAAACCTGTTCTTAGGGCCATGAGAGCCACCATATCACTTGGCAGCAAGGTACAGATATATGCTATGGAAGCTTCTAGCTCAAGCAAAAATTCTCTGCTTTTGGAGTCTTGGCTGATGACGTGAGGTTTGAGTGGCACAATTCTCTGCTTTCTGCAGGACAATCAGGTACCAGTGTCCATTTTAAAGTGCTGGTGTTTGAAAAGAACAGCACTGAATCCTTGAAGCAGCCTCACTTCCCTGCCTAGGCCCCTGCCTTCTGCCTCAACGGGATGCGGCTGCTGGCAGAAGATGGAGCCAATCTGCAAAATGAGCATCTCCATGGAGATAAGCTGAGAGAGAGAGAAGGTCAGAGCCAAAGCATCAGGAGCAGCAAAGGAGTTCTTCAAACTTCATTTCCTTCCACGGCAATCACTTGATGGAGATTTGTTGAACGTGACACCTGGCTGCCTCGCGTTGCCGACTCAAATGAGGAGACAAAAGAGGAAGCTAATTGTTTCCAATGCATTCAAGTTTAATACGGTGCATTTTTAATTAGGGCTCTAAAGGGGAAGGGAATCAATTACCTCTTGCAGAGGCAGACGCCACTGGCAGGTGATGCCATGCAGAGAAAAGGGATTGCAGCAGGATGGTAAGGCTCCCTGATGAGGAGAGGGCCAGTGTGCTCTTTGGGGAGCTCTGTGCATCAGGGTACTCTTGGTGGCTCCAAGGAAGCTTGCCACGAAGTGGCACTGTGACACCATCCAAGAGGGCAAGATCAAGGAAAAAGCTATTGAACAAGGGCACCTGCTTTGGAGGTGCCCTTGTGCCTGGGGAGTCTTTATAAGCCCCAGGGAGCATCTGCACTCCAGGACCTGAGAAAGAAATAAAGACATCTGACAGAGGGCACTGTGAACCCACAACTGTGGTGAGATCTAGTGCCCTTCAAGACATCCTGTTCCTTATATAATCAGGATTGAGATGGCCCAAAAACTATTGCTTGACAGGTGCTTGATAACCTGTGCTGATGGAGTGGGAAATGGGCACTGCTATGGTTGGGATCCAGATCTCTAGGGAAATCTGTACTAGAAAAGTCATCCCAGTGAGCTGGCATTGAAAGGATGCCAGTGAACAAACACAGCAAGCCTAAGGACTCTTAAGACACAAAAAACCTTGTAGCATACTGTTGAGACACAAGCACATGCAGCAAGAAGCTGGTATTTCTGAAAAATTATGTTCAGATTGTTCAGCAGACTGAAGCTGAGGTCTCCAAGGAGCTCAATTTCATGCCTTTAATGAGAATTATATTTCCTAAAGGAAGCAGCCAAAGTCCTTCAATTCAGTGTGGTATATTACAAAAGCAGACAGGTCTCAGGATCCTGCATTCTCAGTACCCTCATATTCAGCCTTTGCTCAGCAAAAACCACGGCCTTTTTCATGTATTTCAACAGGAGTCTTTGGGACGGATTCAATTTATTCTCATTGGTTATGAGTGACTTCATTGTCAGTTGCTGAAGTCTATACCACAGGGATTTCTTTGCAAGGCCTAAGAGGACCAATTCAGTTGGCTAAAAAGATTAGTAGCATCATCAGAGGGACCCTACAACACCTTTAAGATCTGCATGGGGTTGGTAGAAACAGCACAGGACCAGCAGCAGACTGGCATCCTGACAGCTGGCTGGGATACTTGGTGGTTTCTCAAAATGCAGTAGACACCTCTTCTTAGCCAGCTGAAAGCAACCAGTGTTTGGCCAGTTTAGTGCGTGTTTGGTGCAAAAACTAGTTCAGCTATAACGCAGGGCAAGGATTTCAAGCTGTGCAGTGGTACTCAGCAGCATGTCTGAGGACAGAAATTAGCTCCTAAAAATATTTTGGCATATTTTGATTGTGAAGATGGAGCTTACTTAGTGCATGGCATTGTAAAGCCAGAAAGAGTAAAATAAGAACAGGATCTTATTAACATTTACAAATATCTAAAGGGTGAGTTTCAGGAGGTTAGGGCATCTCTTTTTTCTATAGTAGCCAGCAACAGGACAAGGGGTAATGGGATGAAGCTGGAACACAAAAAGTTCCACTTAAATATAAGAAAAAACTATTTCACTGTTCAGGTGAGGGAGCCCTGGCACAGGCTGCCCAGAGGGGTTGTGGAGGCTCCTTCCTTGGAGGCCTTCAAGACCCATGTGGACATGTTCCTGTGTGACCTGATCTAGGTGACCCTGCTTCTGCAGGGGGGTTGGACCAGATGATCTCTAAAGATCCCTTCCAACCCCTACCATTCTATGATTTTATGGTTTATCAAATTAAAATATTGAATAGATTGAGTGCTGAAGAAATCAATCCAATGGTGGAATTCACCTTACATGTGTAAGATTGAGATCAGGACTTTATTGCCTGGAAGAATGTGGGTTTTTTCACTTTGTGTCTTTTCTAGTTCTTCATATTTTCTCAATGACTCTCTGGAAGGGGCTGTTTGTGGACAAAATGGAGCATGCTTCATGAAAGATTTATTAATCAGAACTGCCAAATTCATAATTACTTTCTGGGCACTGAAATTGTTTGGCCTTATCAAATAAATGAGAATAACCACTGATTATTGTTTTTGGAGAAAGGAGTAGCTGGTAATAAGGAAAAAAAACCATGCACATGTGAGAATGAGAAAGATAATATAAATGGACAGAGATGTGTTCATATATATGTCTGAGTGGTCAAATGACTCATCTGTCTGAAAAAAGAAACATAATTTTCATATGATGAGGCACTCAAGCAAGTCAGTAGCACTTTCACTCCAAGACGATAGATGGACTTCATTTGTTTCCCTGATCCTTCTTCTGCCACTGCTGTTTTATGGTTCAGAAGTGGCTGGATTTTCCCTCTGTTGTTTTTAGTTCAAAACTAGGAACCTCTACTCAATAGAAATTAGTATCATTTAATGAAATTCATAAAGACCTCGAGCTTTTAAAGCTTTTCCACTTCCATGGCAGAGCAGCCACATCTGAGACACAGGTGCAACCCTACAGCAATTTTTTCCTAAGTGCTTAGGGGCTTTTTACACTAGCCCTTGGCTTTCTGAAAGTTATAAACCACCTCAACTTCTGATTAGAAAACTGTCACTATACCCAGATGCTTTAGAAAATCCAGCCAGCTGCCCCAGGAAACCTTGTCAATGGATGTGGGACACCCAGCTTGGAGTGAAAAAAGTTTCACAGCCTTCAGAAAGGAAGATGCTTGTGCTCACCTGCTTTTCAAGCATGTGAAAAAAAAGACATCTGTCTTTATTGATATGACTCCAGGTGCTCCTGAAAACTTTTCTCAGACTTGCCCAAAGTTGCACTGTGGGTAAAAAGCAAATGCTCTCCCCAGTTGCTGGCCCTGAGGCTGCCCTGCCTTGCCCTTCACTGCTGCCTCTGCAGCCCCTGGCCCTCGGCTCTCCGTGCTCCTGCAGGGGCCCTGCAGCACTCGAGAAACAGTGCAGGAGTAGTGATAAACTCTCTTTCAGACTGTTAACTTGGGGATTCCTCTCTTGCCCTTTTCCCAGCTTTTGCAGACTTTCCCCCTCCTCTCCTCACATGATGATTTATGGGGGATAAAAAAGTGTAATTCTAAAATGAATAATTGATATTCTTTCAAAGTTATCGCCTTTACTCTACTTGTTCTCTTAATTTACTTGGTTTATACCAACTGATGACAGAAGCCTATTGTTTTGCTGAAACATTAACTTCACAAAGTCATTCCGCTCCCATCTGCAGCACTAAAATTAATGATTCCCTCTGCAACATCTGTTTAATTAACTATCGGCACCATAGAAGAGGCATCCAAATACCCCAGCGACTAAATCAGCCTCAAATTAGGGAAATACAATGTTAAATTGTATCAGAGAGAAGCAGAGATTATCCTTTTGAGCACTGACACTCATTAGCTACCAGCCACCCCATGTATCTTCATAGTGAAAAAGTGTCAGCAGCACTTTGCCTTAAAGTTTTCATTTAAGGGCTGCTGCTCCTTAGCCAGGGTGATTGGAAAGAGGAGGCAGTGGAGGGATACAAGCAAGCTTAAGCATGCTCCATCATCCTTGCTGATGGATCTGTTGCTGGGATAAGAGATAAAGGTAAAACAGTGCTGCCATTAAGCACTGTTGTCATACCCATTGAAGAGTGGTGCCAGCTTCCAAAGTAACGGGCCAGTCCCTGCAGACAGCAGGACCCATTGCAAAAGCTGTCACTGAGACAGGGTATATCCAGGGGTACTGTCAAAGGTATCAGTCTCTTGGCTACTCTTTAAACAAGCAATGGCAGAAGGTAGCTCCAAGGGGGTAAAAGGAAGAGCAAGTGGTGCAGACCTCCAGCGAGGTCTCCCAAGTACCTGAGAGTATTAAAAGGGTTCCTTACAGACTCCCTGCCCATGTAGCTGCATGTCCAACTTAGTATAGGCAACACACAAAATTAGGGGCTGATCCAAGAGTTTTTGGGGGATTTGAAACTTTTTCCCCCTCCTTTGAACTCCCCACTTATGTTGCCATGGCAACAAATACAGCATGAAATTGCAAGTTAGTGAAAGGACTAAGTCAGCAGCATCATAAAAGCACAGCTCTAGCAAAGGAAAGGAGGAAGAGCAAGGTGAAGAGACTGGCAGGAAGGGATCCTGGCTCCCACAGCTGCCTGCAAAGAGGAGAGGGCAGGATGCCCATTGGGCAGGGGTGGGGGGCATCAGGAGAAGGAGCATGTTGCAGCTCCCACTGTGTAGTTATTGAAATGCACATTTTCATCCAGACAGTCTGCTGTCGATCCAGACTTGCTACCTGAGCTGAACTTTCTCTGAAAAGGGAACTCTCGGGAGGTTTTCACAGCTTCTTGACAAACTTGGAAAGCATTAGGTGGTTTGCTTTAAAGAATGAGCTTGAACTCCTGGAAGCATTGAAATAACTCTAAGGTTCTTCTGTAATGCATGAGCTCAGGTCAGAAAAGTGCATCCACTGAATCCTCTGGGGTGAAATTTTTCAAAAGCATACCAAGCCTGAGGCTCAGTGCCCACAAGGACCAGACTTTCATCAGAGCTCAGTTCCCATTTAGGCAGCTAATTAATCTTTGCAAATACCTCAAAGTATCTAAACTACATCTGCAGCTATGATGTTGCCCTGAAGAATGTCTGTGGCTAAACAAAAACTTCTCAGCTTAAAAATCCATTTCCTCTCTCTTCAGAACAGGATCTACTGGATTTCTGATTGTTATTTCTTGGCTGAAAGAAGCAAGTCTGCTTTGAATTCCAGCCTTTACCTTGTCTTCAAACTAAACATCTTCTTAAATACCAGAGAGGAGTTGAATTTAGTTCCTTTATATCCATACAACCAACCTAGAGGCAATGTGTTGGCACACTGGGCACATTTATAAACAGTGAATAAGTTTCTAAGGGAGTATGGGAAAACAGAATAAAGGAGGATGCTGCTAGACAACAAGCAGAAATACCACGTTTTATTCAAGAGGGGCTACAGCCAATAATTACCTTTATACTAGACCTGTGTTACCCTCACCTTTCACTGAGAATAAGCACTTATTAGCCCTTTCCTTCCCATCTTTTACCAAAGATCCTAGTTGTTTCCTGTGTCTTGCAATTAGACTCCAACTCTCCATCATCAATTCAGGGTTTTCAAAGGTTGATTTCCAGAGTCACGCATTCTCTTCTTCCTTAGCAAACATACAATCACCAAGATTTGGCTTGGTTTAAGGACAGACAGGGAGGTTGTGTCTCCATGGAAGACTCTCCTGAACATTCTTTTGAATGAACTTTCAAAGTGGATTTGCCAAACCTTGTTCAAGTTTAAGATAACATCATTTAATTAATGGTGAAAACATTTAAGACTGTTACAAGAAGCTTCAACTCATTTGCTTTAAAAGTTAATTCTAACATGCTCAAGTATCACTTTGTAGGCTTGTCCTACTGTTACTTGTTGCTCAACATAGGGTTGCAGAGGAGTGGCCCAGTTAGAAAAATCATGCCTTGTTGAGAAGAGGATCCTATATGGCTCCAATGGTAGGAACAGTTTCTTCCCATGTAGCACATATCTGCATTTGTGACATCCACACACTTCAGCACACAACGAAGCAGAGTCAGAAGCTGCTTTCCAAGTAGCACTCCTGTGCTGAGGTTATTGGCAGAACTCTACTGACAGAGCATGTAGAGAATGTACCAAACCACATTTAAAAGTGTGACATGAAATTCAAAAGCAGCCAGGGGAATTACAACACTCTGTAGCAGGATAAGATGCCAAAGGAGCATGAAACACATGCTATGCTTAATGTGATTTTTTTTTTTTAACATATAAGACTGTTTCCTTTCTGAGCTTGACAAGGAATACATTGCACTGTCAGAGTACAGCCTTAGACATGTACAGCAGTGGCAATAGTGCTGAGATGGATACAGAGCCACAGACAGCACAGTTTATGCTGCTGCCTAGATAAGGGAGTTGGATGAACGCTGGCTACAGCACAACACACAGAAACCTCTCAACACATGGAAAGATGAAGAATTGAAAGTGTTTTTCTAGGTGCAGAGGATCTCCAACTCTGGATGTTGCTGATAATGTAAGGAGAAGGAAGATAAGTACATTGAAGGCTTTAGGTGAGAGTGTCCCTTGAACAGCCAGTAGTGGGAAATGAGGTATCAATATTTACTTGGCAAAATGGCACACAGCTCTGAAATCCAGTAGCTGAGGAATTAGACGTTGCTTGGACAGTGCACAGAGAAGCCAGCTGGGACTGGATTGACAGTACAATAGGGACTGTGTGCACACAAAGAGGATAGGAAAGCCACTGCCATGTTGAGTTTATAATTTTAAATGGCTATGATGAAAAAATAGTGGAAGAAGATAAAAGGGGAAAAGGTGGCCCAAGAGTACAAAGCAGTTCAGTGTCAGAGCTGGGAGTCAGTTCCTGAGACTCACAGTTCTTAGACCATTAAAACAAAGAACATAAGAGCTGTTCTCATAAGAGGAACAGCTATGAGTTTCTGTCTTTGCTATTATCCTCAAGGTTTAGGTTTATGCATTTATTTATTTACCAAACACAGAAGAATGACAAACAGCATGAGAAACACAGAGTGTGCAAGAAGGCTCATAAAATGCTTCTCATATCTTCAATCAATCATGACTAGTAATTCTCCCATATATTTTTCCAGTTTAAAATAGAATAAAGATATCCCCTCACATCATAATCTTTCTCCAGGCAGCTGTGCTCCTTACATCAGCACAATGACCCAAGCAGTATGGCTGTATTAACAGATACGATCTCGTCTTTAATGGAGCTCAGCAACTGGGATTAGCTACCTGTAATGTAGTTTGGGCTGTCAGGCACTATACGAAACTGCTAACACATTACACTTTATAGGCATCAATTCTTTCTAAGTGAAAAGGCATTTCAAATTCAAAACACTTCAAGCCTAATAACAGGAAATTATCTTGATGGATCCCCTTCAATGTGTGAAAAAAAATAAGAGAGATGAGGAGAGAGGGTCAGGCATCCCATCAAAACAAAATCATATCAACGCCGTTTTCCTCTGGTTCAGAGCAAAGCAGAAACATGGATTTGGATGTCAGGTGGAAAATGAATTGTGGAAACCTAAGACAGAATGAAAGAAAAAGTTTGCACACTGCATTATAACAGGGGAAAGGGAAAGTTTACCTGCCTGTTTGTGTCAATGTGTACACCAGAAGCATCAGTCTGACCCAGCAGGGACTTCTCTAAGAAGACTGTTTGAAAAGCCACTTGCAACTCCTTAGGGTATTTTTTCAGAGGAAGTTGAATCAGGAGTTAGGTTTTGTTCCTTAGCTTTCATATTCTGAAGATGCCCAATATGGACAACCTTAATGAGGACTGATTTTTCAGATCAGAAGACACTCAGTGCTTCCTGAAAAGCAGCTCCTTTCACAAAGTATCTTTGTTAAAGTGCACGTTTACAGTGCACTCTAGTGCACAGTGTCTGAAAATCCTATCCATTTGCCCCTTTAATCCCTAGCAATGGTCCAGGGCTAGAAAATCTAGAAGGAGAAAAGGAAGGGTCAGAGTTCAAGTGATGAACGCTGACAAGCTGAGTCATTGATGGGTTGCTTGCTATAATCTATCATTTTTAAACCTAGCTTGTCTGAAAGCTTTCTATATTCCAAGCTGAATCATTTCTGCCCATGAAGGAGTGGGATATGGAGAAGAGCCTTATTTTATCTCTCAGAAGTGTGTCCATGCACTAATCCTGCCACTGCCACGTTTTCTCCACATCTGTCTCTCTCATCACTGGCACGAACCGGCCAAGGCACCATTTGATTTCCCAGAAAGAACAAAGCTTCCTTGAGATGGTGAAATAGTCTCCTAGGGAAAAGAAAATGGACTAAAACAAATTGAAAGCAAGACAGAAAAATCAAAAGGCAGATTTTCCTTTTAGCACATTTTTGGAAGTAGAGGGGAGAGAAGTCCCTTATGGCCAGAAACCTGCACTGCCATTGGATTTCAAGCTCAAGGCAGAAGCCCAGGGGAAAGACATCTCTTCACCACCTGCCAGGAGGGATTGCAAACACAACAAAGTGTCTTGTAGAAAAACAATGTAGATAGTCGTTTGAGACTGCCTCATTAGTCATATAGCATTTGCACATGCTGATGGCTGAAGGCAAGATATGACCTTAAGTTACATTATCACACCAAACACGATGCTTTTCTTTGCAAGTAGAGAACAAGAGAGAGCAGATGTACTGCATGAGATGTTCAGGATGGGGCTTTGATGGCAAGATGTTGCAACAGCCATAAAAGTGGATGTCCTTGATTATCATCTCTGTGAGTGTGGTAGCTCAGACCTGGGACTGTGTCAATGCTGGATGAAGTAACTGTGGAATAAATGCGCTCTGCTCCAAAGAGTTTTCACCCTGAATATCTAAGGTCTCCCAGTGGGTGAATATTACCAACAGACAAGACCCTTCAAGGCAGCAGTGTGATGACTTTAAAGTTGTTGGTAGTCTAATTCTTCCTGAAAAAAAGAATAAATTAGAAACTAGCCCTGACTCTAGAGGGAGGGGAGTGTTTTACAAAGGGTGAGGCATCTAATCCACTAAGATCTGTGCAGGCTCTTCAAGTCCCTGAAAACACTGTCTCCATACCCACAGAAGGTAATATTTGTCTTCATGTAGCAAGAGAGTCCTGCATACTGTTTCATTCAATAAAGAGAAAGGGACTTCAGTAGTGTGAAAGGCTGTGTGCTGGAGATCTGCATAAAGATAAACTTTGTGTGCATCCTCTCTGTTGTCTTTTTTGAGGCTTCACATCCCGTCTGGATGAATATCCAGCACTCATAAAGAAGTTAAAGTGCTAAACCTGCACAGTCAGGGCCAGAGGTGGGTCCAACTCAGAGCCAAAGGAAGTTTTGAGAATTTAACAGGGGCCAACACTGCAACTCTCTCCCTATTACCAAGTAAAAAGACCAGCTCCATACAAACTCAACAAATGTGACCCAAAACTTGTTTTCTTTTTGACTGAGGAAAACAAGGACACTTTTTCTATTTGAAATCAGATCTAGAGTAAGATTTTTCAAAGTACTTTTTGACTACAGTTTCCAGATCATATCAGCTTTTGGTCAGCTAACCAGATTAGCAGAGCTCTGTTCAAACTCTCCCGGGGCTGCAGATCAGGGAAATTCTCTAACATATAATCAGTCCCTTCGTTTTCTTAGTGCTAAATGCATCAGATGCAGTAAAGAGTGCAAAGGAATTTATAAATACAGATTTAACCTAGTAGAGTGAATCCCAAAGTGGCAAGGAGAGATTTTTAAACACTTCTTCAAAGTTTTCTCATTGGTAACATTTATGTGCCTCTTCTTCTGGGTCTTGACATATTTTACATCTATTTCAAGGGCTTGGAACATGGAAGAAATGGTTTTATGGGAACAACTGGCCTCCTACTTCTGAGAAGATATTGTTAGGGGTGGCTTAAATGACAAAAGATCATCAGTATGTTCTCAAAGCTTCTTGCTTTGGCATTGAGGAAGATTTAGCACATTCCAATATCCATTTCCTCCACAGCTCTAATCTTAACACCCACCTACTGCATGCTAAATGAACATCCCAGCACTTCATAATGGAGACAGGAAATTAATTCCCCATAAAGGGGTTTTTTTCTCTACCCCTCTTAATAAGACTCCTCAGCCCTGTCAACAGCCAACTGAGCTTTCACAAGTTATAAAGGTGCATTTCTGCAGTCTCATTTCCTCAAGTCTCTTATTTGATAGATTATGCCCATTAATAATCTTCAGATTGTAGAAGAACAGCTGCTGGGGTTTCAAGGTACCTTGTTGGACAGTGTAACCCTGACCCTTTAAACAAGGCACTTGGAAAAGAGTCATGAAACAGGAGGTATGATGATATGTTTTTACTTTGCTCCATCTCTCCTCAAGGCAGCAACTATAGAAAAAAAGACCCTCCATAGTCTTGCTGATCTAGGATTCCAATGAGAACCAGAACAAATGGACCACTACCCTGAGGAGGACAACATATGAAACAAAGCCCTTGGTTCTTGTGAATGATGTAACTGAACATTTCCACATCACCAGCATCCACTAAGTGCATGTGTCCAGGACAGAGGATGCTCACAAGAAGATTTTAAGATGACAAAGTCCATGAAAGTGTCTAACAATAATCTCCTTCGTTCTCATATAAAATAGCCAGGAAGTGTAAAATCTCTAAATTTTGTGGATTTTTTCTCTCTCCATCTCACAGTCTGTTGGGAAATTCATTTTCTTTGGTCAATGTGACTAATCTTTCATTCTAAAAAATCAGTTTAATGTATTAAAGGGGATCAAGTTGCATCAGAACGACAGAACTGGTTTAAAATTATGCTAATTCACCCAGTCTTGAGCTCAGCAGCATCATACAAGCAGAGGTGATGCTCAGATCCTAAAACAGCAGGCAAGGCAAAATGCTTGTGAAATGAAAACATCACATCCATAGGATATGGAAGCACCAGAGTGAGAATTTGGAGCTGATATCAAAAGCTGAAGGGCAGTGTAAAATAAACTCACAGATTGCATCCCCAATTTTGGTAGAAACTTTCCTTAAAAATTTCATGCAGCTATGAGAAAAAAAGCACAAGAGCATTTCAAAGATCTCAACGGCAGAGGAAGTATCCTGGGAACATGACGTGTGGAACTTTCCTTGGTTCCCTTTTCAGAATGTTCTGTAACATTTAATTTTGATTTTTCTATACCTACGCCACATAAACTGTGGAAAAAGCAGCAAAATGAGACTCTTCACAGGATTTTCAAGTTTTTCAACCAGGCCTAGCACAAATGTTCTGGAGGAAAGTAAAGTTATGCTGCTGTTGCCTAGCAAATGTCTTATGAGAAAGTGTTTCTGCTTAAGGAGAAAAACAAATTAAGTATAAACTTTCTGCAAGGGCATGTTCCCCTGGGACAGTAAATTTCTGTAAGGCTCACAGGGCAAAATTGTCAGAATCTCTTGTTAAAATATAGGCAGCACACCACAACCACAGAGACCAGAGATATTAAAGTGAAAAACCCTGGTACTTCTGGCTCAAAGTCAGATGTGCTTCCAGATCTCTTTACCCCAGAGAGTTAATAGAAACATTTTTGAAGTCATCTTTAACAGTGTGTGACTTTTTGTTTTTAATATATTAAGAAATTACACCCCAAAGGGGAATGGGCTCCTCAGTTTTGTGTCAGTCCCTGAAGAGTAAGTTGGCATCTCTAACTCCACAGACAAGTCTGTATGTCCATGCCAGGAAACACACCCTATGTCTGCTTTCTATATGGGTATTTAACTGGCTTTGGGAAGAGATTAATTGTTTCTTTTGGCTTTTCAAGAACTTTCTTTTACTGAGATATTTCCTTAAAGTCCTTTGAACTCTCCCTGCCTCTCCCAAATCTTTTCCCACATACTAATAAAACAAATCAGTTGGCAAGATGGAATCTCTGTGATGATGTGGTTTCTGCCTCTCATTCAGGGCATCAGAATCTGCCCATAACAGTCCACTGGGGATTGTATTTGAAGAGAGGAATACAGAATAACTTGTAGATGGATGTTCAAAAACATGATCTTCTGTGCCATGGAGTGGGAGTTGGAGAAAAATACTGGATCCCTGTTAGTTTGGCTTCCTCCTGCTCTGGCCCATTCCCCTCCAGCTCTCCTGTGCTGAAAATGGAGCACAACTGAATGCACTACTCTGCCATAGCTGCATCCTTGCTTTCCATAATGTTTAGGTGTGGAGTTCCTAATTAAGTCAAGGTTAAACTTAACTGCCCCACCCTCTAATAGCAATAAATTCCTTAAACAATTTTGCCAGAAGTCCAAAGATAATATCCTTGAGTACTCAGTGAGAGGCTTCGGTCTATTAACTACCGACAAGCCCCTTCCAGTACAGATTAAAACCAAAGACTATGCATCCTTTAACAGGGGCTGATTTATCTACCTGGGGACTCAGCTCTGAGCCCAAATCATGAAGATATTGTTTGTCAAGGGCTATTGCACACATTTCATCCATTCCTTCAGAAGCAGGGTTTTTGAGACTTTGAGGCAAGAGTGGGAATAAATATTCTCATTCCTCATCATTCCAGGAGTTTTAATTTACACATTTAACAGCTGGGGATCTTCCCAATCCATAGCAAGTTTGTTGAAAGGATGGAGTATCATTTCAGCAGAGACAGGATTAAACATATCTAAGCAAAACCCTCCATGTATCTTCTCCTATGAACTGCGAACTACATTATTAACTCATGTCCAGAATACCTTTTGGGAGAAAATTCTTGAATACAGGAAAGAGAGAAAATGATATGGACATCCCCCAGGAATGCAAGTGGCCAGGCTGGCTTCATAAACACTTGCAGGACAGGTACAAACACAAAGTAAAAAAACTTTTTGAAGCAGGAGACTGTTCCTTCATTTGGGGTTGACCTGTAACACCTGCAGTGGCTGACAACTCCCTGCTCTGCTATGTCTTCTGGGTCCCAAGATGGGCTGGAGGAGGCAGAAAGCCAGCAGAAAGGAGGCATCAAGGGGCAGCCCCTTCAAATGCACTCTTGGTTGGGCTGCATAGCCCTCTTGAAATCCACTTTTTTCATGCTTCCCTGGCATCCGATATTTCCTGCAGTCAAGACTCATGGCTGAGATGAAACCTGGTTTAACTGGTGTGACTGTGAAAAGGGCTCTCTATACATATTACTGAATAAAGACAGGACTGTGTTGTCCTCATAGTAGACACTACTGAACCTTTCTTAAACCCAAAGGAGGTAATTATCAAATGGATCGTTACTGCAGAATGGCCTCACTGGTTTTGTGTACGTACTGGCTGCCTCTTGCATAAGCAATACAGTAGCAAGCAAATTAATTGTCTTATTGTAAATACCTATTTCCAGCCTCAAAACTGTTCATCAGTCTTGTCTGAAGTTTGTAATCTCAATTCTCAACTCTCCTGGCTTCCAGTGGTGGCAAGATAGAGCATGCAGCACGTAGTAAAAGTGACTATATGCTTGTCTCCTCAGCTATTTGCAGAAATGTTTAAATGTAGGGTGAGTTTGATTTATGTGCCTTATCTTCCTCAAACCAGATAGAACACTTTCCTTCCATTACAAACACTGCTTAATGGATCTCTGAGAGCTTTGCTTTCACAACATCAAATACACAAGCAAATAAGGGGGAGAAGGACAAGCCAAACAAACAACTCTTTATTGTTTCCAGGTGTCCCTGATTATGATTGGAGGAAGAAACAGAGAAGAAAGAAGGGAGAGAGATAAAAAAACCGTGTAATTGGGTCCTTGGCACAAGCTCTTCACATATAAACAGACTAGAGAACAAAAAAATGTTAAAAAAAGAAGTTCTTAACTCCTAAAGATCCCAAGTATTCAAAGGATCTCTGAAAAAAAAAAGACTTACAGGTCCTTGTCAGGCCTATTTGCCTTCTTGAAGCTCAACAGTCAAATAGTAAAGAGGCAAGGTGGTGCTACCTTCCACCATGGAAGGCTGCTCTCCACCATTCAGCAAATGAGTTAGGACAGGGAACGTACTGGAGGGATATATACAGTAGCTGGGGAAACTCCCTCCCCTTCACACTACACAAACAGTAAAAGTCATCCAGTATCATCTCTTTTGGGGTAATACAGTTGTTCCACTAGCTCAGGTGATGGAGGTTGCTCATCACACACACTTTTATACATCTTGTGCTCATTCCTGCACAAAGTTATGCTGAAAATAGGTGTAAAGTGTGTGATTTCATTCGCTGTAGCACTGTATTATCTATCTCTCATGAACTGGTCTGCTACACAAACCAAAGCAATCCCAACCTCCACACATGGATGTGTACATGAAATGGGCTGGCCCAAATGAATTGAAAACATTCATTGTATTGTTCACTGCTGTATTTTTCTCTGTTTCCTGCCTCCCATACAGTCCCATGTTTTGCTTCTGCTTTTCTTACTTTATAATAGTCTCCATTCTTATTTTCCTTTATGATCTCTTCACTGTAGAAAACCCTCTTTTTGACAGCATTTGGTTTTGAAAATCGAGGAGCCCATAAATAAGGCTCAAGACAGATCCAAGATAGTCTCTAACAGAAATGATAACTTTTGCAGGTCTGGACAGCAACTTTGCAATAACACCTTTTGATAGGCAAATACTACTGAATGGACTGTGATCACAGAGAATGGCATTTTTTAAAATGAGAGGTTCAGGTGGTTTTGCTCAAAAGCATTACATTTCCTTTGAAATGTAGGGGATAAGTGGGGAAAGAAAATAGAACAACATATGAAAAGGTTCAAAGAGGGCATTTACTCTGATCTGATCCAGATTCTTCTGTCCATTTCCCTTGCACTCCAATTTATTTTTAACATCATCTGTTACCTAGATTCTGAATAGCTAAAGATATGGACAAGTCTAATACTGCAGAGGTGGGAGGGGATAAGATGGAAAGGCTTTAAAACAGATGGTTACAGTTCAGAGCCCACTTCCCTTAGAATATAAATGAGAATTAAATGCTTAATTCCTGTTGGTGGTGCTTGAAGTCTGTCGTGGCTTCTTGCTGTAATGCAGAGGAGGAAAGATTGTGATGGGCCTGTTCTGCACCAGTATCTCTTGAGAACAGAAGTGGAGACTATTTGAATGTTTCCTTAATGGGCATCCTTAGCTCTGCACACTTCAGGGAAACCTATGTCACACAAGTAGTACCACAGCAGTGGAAATGATGACAACTGGAGAGTTTTTTTCCTCCCTGTCTGATATTTCTCTGGATTCCAAGCTCAGTCTCAGCCTCTCCATTAATAAATTCCCTCATTTATTTAGATCTCTGTCTGCTACTCACTTGTTTCTTTTTAGAAAATGTGTAACAAAATCAATAGCTTTTAGGACTCCATCTTCCTGTCATTTTTATTTTCTTAAATGAGACACTTTCAAATGATAATCAGGGGAAGCACAGAGCCAGACAATGCTCTCAAGTAAGCTTCATTTTGTTAGAGAAAGAAGCTTTTAAATGTCCCATTTTATTGTGTTTTTCCTACAATATAGGAATTAAAATCGTTATGTTTTGCTTGCCCCAGCCAAAAGCAGATTTCAATGAAAAGGTTAGTTTAAGTCCCTTCTCAATGGTTCCCAAGATGAATTTATTGTCAGAAATGTTAATCTGCAATCTTTTCTTAAATTTAGTCTGCAGTGTAATCTTCATCATTCCTCTTTGGTCTATTGTGGAAAATCACTGCCATCCCAGACCCACTACAGGCATCTAAAACTCTACCAATAACTTTGCTACTTGTCCCATGACTCTCGTCCCATCACAGACAACAAGGGATAAATAGTGCCTGCTTCACAGGAGCCTCTGAAACACTCCTGAATGAGATCAGAGGAGACATAATAACCAAAGCAATCAGAAAACCCCTTCTAACAAGTGTTTGAAGATCTTGTCGAGTCGTGCAGGAAAACAGCATCTGGCAAAGAATTTTCTACTTGGCAGCCTGAGATGCTCAGCTTCAGGCAGTGTTGGGAGTCACCTGTGTGCACGGCTGGGTCTTCACTGCTGCTTGGAAGAATTCATTTTCTAACTATCAGGAAGTATATCTGATGCAGCATAGTGTTGTATATTATATTGTGCTATGGTGTGTACTGGATGGTTTCATGTCCCCTGTGAGATAGTGACAGCTGCTTGGGATCCTTCCTTGCCTCCATCAGTGAGTCCTTCAGGTGACACAAGGACATCACAGGTATGTACAGACTGTGGTACTTAAAGAGTGAGGAGTTTTGTAACATACCCAGGGCTGGCCATTGCTCGTGGTAGGTTACAGTGCTGGCCATATCCAGGGGGTGGCAGATTTGAACTCCTGTAACATGCATCTGCATCACCTGCATGATTTTCAATTGCCACATGTGCAGAAAGGATCCACACATCCATTCATTTGTCCTTAATGGTTTAATTAATTACCTGAACCATTCAACACTCATCTCTTCATTTGTCCTTTTCATTTAAATGTCACCACCCCCACCCCCTAAGCCAGTATCTCCTTTGGAGAGAGAGAAACTTCAAATTAAGGGATCCTGCCTTGTCTTCTGGATTAACCACCCCTTTTAAATAATGTTTGCCTATCAGATACTAGAAGGGGAAGGAACAACCCTAATATGAGATATAAAATGAATGAGAGATGAGACATAGCAGAGGAAGAAAGTGCTTGAATGATGTACAGCGTCGAGATAGGGAATCTAGTGCAATGTGAGACCCTGGGATCCTGAGAGATTTTTACTAATGGTCTCTGCAAGCCTTATTATTTCATACATATTCTTATATCCCTGACAAAGATACTGCATAAATCACTTCCTCTTGTCCCAGGCTGACCCCTTAACCTCTGAGAGATAATGAGGCACTGTACCTAGCATCTTCTAATGCTGCCAAGATCGATATCAAAGAACATTAATTCTCCATGATAACATCTCTATTTATTAATGCAAATGCCTTTAATCCTTCCCCAGCCTCTGCTCAGCAAGCCACCTTTACTTTTATTACTGAAATTCCACTGGAATTAAGTAAATTGGCTTAGTGTCCCCAGAACGTGGATGTCACTAGGGACTGAAGTCTAATGTGTCCTTCTTGGCATTGACAATCACCTCCTGGCCAGATTAGCACCCAGACTCATTATGGTTGGCAGAGGCTATGTGTTGGGGCTTCTTGGAATTGCTGGAGTGTTTGCATTCCTTCCATAGAGGTCAGGAAATAATTCATAATGAATCAATTTATAACTTTTGACTCTTTTTTTGGTAACATTCACCAGCTGTCTGTGAATAGATTGATTTCCCCCTTTCCCACCCCCAATATCATGTGCTGATTAAAGTTATTTTACAGGTTGTTTCTGGAGAAAAACCTTGCAAGTGCAGGTCAGCTCTTCCTGCTGGCTCTCAGATGTGTTGGACCTTTTCTTAGGACTGGACCAGGGAACTATGCTTTTCCAACCATAGATTCCCAGGAAACTAGGAAAAAAGGCTTAAGGTCAAAAAAACAGGCCAACAGAAAGAGAAAACAAACTCCTATTTAAGAAAATACAGGAGGAGGAAAAATAATCATGGGTCTATAATTCTGCCCTTACAGAATCATGATCTGACAGGTCGGCTACAGAGGATCACAGGAGAGACTCTGTCACCTTCTGGACTACTATTACCCACCAGCTCTTGCCTGAATTACATTAAATGGACAGTCTTCAACTCATATGTCCGCATGCACAGCCTCTTCCTGGCCCACCTCCACCAAAGCTGCCTACACCACGTGAGCAATCACCTTGCAGCAAAGATTTCCTTTGGGCACATCAGAAAAAGAGGTTGCTCTGCACCTCCATGCAGCAGACACAACATGATAATTCAGCATGGGATTTGTCTGCCAGAACCTCACATAGGCAAATAGGACCTATATTGAAAAATGATGGGGCTGTCACAATCCCACCCTGCCATATTCAAGTGGGAAATCATTCTGGGGTTAGTCCCTTGAGGCAGGAAGGTGAGAATAACCTTTATACTAAAGGAAGCAAGGAAAGGGAACACAAACTCAACAGAGCAACAGTGTGGGATGGATGCTCAAGAGCTTTACAGGAGACCAAAGAGATGAACAAGATATCAGGAAACTCCAAAGTGTGACACATAAGTCTTTGCTCAAAGAAGTAGTGGAGGAAATTACCCTGGAGAACAAGGTGACATGAACCTGCTGGCTCAATTATATGCCTCCCACTCATCCCTCCAGATGGTTCTGGATGTACCCTTAGACACAGGGGATAGGGGTTTTGGGCTCTCTTACTGCCATATAATCCATGTATATCATGAAAAACACTTTGCCTTTCTTCCTTGGTTCTCTATCTGTAAGGAAATTCTACAAAACTTTCCTTTATGTGTTCTTTGGCTGGTGTGTGTGTAAGGCCAGGCACCTTCCATTATTATGTTTCTGTACAGAGGGTAGGACTGAAAGGTTCAGATCTCAAATACAGTGTCTGTATGCAACATTGATATTACTTACTAATAAGTATTAGGCATCAGCCTATAAGGAGAGAAGAACAAATGGTTCCTTCTTATGAACTGGTATTATTGTCCTATAAGGCAATGACAGACAAAAGTAGAAAATCAATGTAAGAAACTGAATATCTGGACTGAACTCCAATTTGTCCTCTGATCCCATCTGGCACCTATTCTCCTCTTGCTATTCAAGCCTAAGTCCTGTCGACATAAATGGAAGTTCTTTGCAATTATGGAAGGAGGAAAAAAAAACTCCACCACAGTCTGTAAGGATGCAGTTCTATTGCCTTTTCCTTTCTTGGCCCTCAAATGCTGAAAGAGTGACCTTGTTTTCATTAAGAGGAACACCTTGTGAATGAATACAGGATGTCAGATGGAAAGAGAAGCAGACAAGGCAAAGAATTCATTAGACAAAGTTTCAGTACTGCAGAGTGAGACATTCATTATTTTTCAACTAGTCCCTGTGAGTTTTAATTAAAGACACAAGTGGTTTGTATATAAACTGCCTAATATTGTGCCTTAAAATCTCACTGAGTATGAAGCCAAAGTTTTCCTAGTTTAAACAAGCTTCACTATCACTCCACCACAGGGCAAATTGTACCTGGAAATGTGGGAGACAGAGCAGTTTGGAGGCTGCAGGACCATCATAAAATCTGTTCTTGGGAGACTTCTTCAGTTTTGCAGCCTCTGGAAATGTACATAATTCTGAACAACCACCAGTGTTTTCAGTGTGTGGATGTATAGAATTAAATCTGCAAACACTTCAGGCTCCCTGACACTGAGAGTTGAGAAAATCATGATGAATAAAGCATCTCTCTGGAGCATTGAATTTGATGGCAATTTCTGAAGCTTTTGGATTGATCCTCCTCCAGCCCCACCATCAACTCCATCTCCAGCATGGAGAAGTCCAATGACTAGCAAGATACTAAGATACTTGTGTTTGGGAGGAACTAAGGATATTTTAAAAGACCTAGGATACTCAATGAGGTTATATATAAATATAAAGCTCCTGTTATGGGATCAAAAACCAGGATTTATCTCTGTGGAAGGAAAACCTGAAGCAAAATATCTGCAGAGCGGGTTCACCTGCCCTGAGCATTGCAACTTGCACACTCATCACACTGTTAACTAAAAGAGCTTGGACTCATAATAGAGCTCCATATCCAGGCAGTATCACTTTTCCTCAGAGGCCTTGGCATACCAACACCTTTGCAGAAGTATTTGCACACCTTTGCACTCTCTGCAACTCCCTGTCAGGAGGCTGTAGTGAGGTGGGAGGTCAGCCTCTTCTCCCAAAAAATGAATGATAGGACAAGAAGAAATGGCCTTCAGTTGCATCAGGGGAGGTTTAGATTGGAGCTGAAGAAAAGCTTTTTCCCTGAGAGGGTTGCCAGGCTGCTCAGGGAGGTGAGGAAGTCCCCAGCCCTGTAGCTATTGCAAAGCCATGGAGCTGAAATACTGAGGGCCATGGGTGGGCTTGGCAGGGTGAAGGGAGAGGTTGGACCTGATGATCTTAAAGGTCTTTTCCAACTGAAAAGATTCTATGATTTACACTGCAGGGGACCAGGGAGTCTAGTCTGTTACAATTTTCACAGGCTCACACTTATCTTAACCCACACAGTGAAATCCAACCCTTACAAATCCCCACTGCACGTGCAAGAGCAGGAAAGCTGCCCACGTGGAGAGGGCTGTGCTGGGTAAGTCATTTGCAAAAAGCAAATTCAGGGCTTCTAGATTGAATAATATGAATTTCTACAACCTGAAATAACTGAAGAAGCATTCCACTAATCTCACACATACACGACCTAACCACTAGTCAGAGCTATTTGAAGTTAGTCAGGATTTTTGTGTGTCCTGGTGACTGGAATTCTGGCACACACCCTGTAGTCCTGCCCCTCTAGGAAGCAATATTTACTCAGGGATAGCTGCTCAGTGAGGGAGGGACATGCAGACAGGGGATCCAGGAACATTTTGTCAAGGAAATATATAAAGGAGAAATCATTTTAGGCTGATTTGCCTCCGTGTATGTGTGTGTAGGGGGGGTGTGTCTGAATCTGGGTATGCATATGTGTGTCTGTGTGCTTGCCTTGACTGAATGAATCACCCTACCTGTTACAGAGTAAACCAGCAAACATTAGTAAAACTGATAATAAGTCTAGTGGTGGTGATTCAACCAAAGCTAGCACATCTGTCACTGAGCAACAGACTGCCAGCTTTTTCATCAAGGGAAATACAATTGAATAATAATATAGTAAAGGTAAAGCAGCTTCAACAGAGCTTTCTGCCAAATTAAATACAAGGTACACTAAAGAAAAAGAGGAAAAAAAAGAAAACAGCAGTACAAATCCATAACCTAACCCTTCTTGAATACAAATCCCTTCGTAATGGGTACTCGATGGCTAAAGACACAGCACATCTGTAGTCTGAGCAGCTTGTTGAGGGGGTGGGGGGTGGATGTGGGTGGATGGGTGAGCTGCAAGGATGCTGACAAGCATCCAGCTCTGGGAACATGAAATCTTCTCTGTGCCAACAGCCAAATAAGGAATTGAAGGGGTGGAGGAGATGGGGTTTTTGACTAATATTTTGAGGTCTGGTTCTCTAGTGCCATCTGGTCACTTGGCAATGCTGTTGGCAATGCAGAGGAGCTGTAACCCCATCCAAAGTGGTCTCAGAGGGACATCCCCATGGTGGAAAATCGTTTGATGGCAAAGGGCTTCTGCAGGGCTTGTAAGAGACTAACTTGGAGAGAAAAAGACAACATTGTTGGAGGTGCCTCACTCCCCCAGGCGCTGGCTACCAGAAACCTTCCTGCAGCCACTAGCAGCCAGTCAAGGCTCAGCAGCCCTGATCACAGCCTGACCTGGCCAGCACCCACTACCTCCAAATATCTACATGCAAAAACTGCCCCAAGATATTTAATATCACTTCTCCTTCCCTCGGCTCATAGCTGGTACAGGTCAGACAGGTAGGCAATTCACCACATAGTGTTCTACAGCAGTCCTGCAGAAGATATTATTTCACAGATAGCATCAGTGAGGCCATTTGTAGCCTGTGGGCTGATGGAAAACAGATATCTTGAGGGTGCAATGGCTCTAAGTAGAGTCCTTTGATTCCAGAGGTGAAATGCTAAGGGATTTTTTTTTACTATTAACTTGTATGGACAGGCCACAGGTCCATTCCTGGTCATGTGTATAGTAAGGGCATGAACTGACTTCCAGAAACATGGCCAAGTTTACCTACAAGTTAATGTCAACACATAGCACTGCAAACTGAGGGTATTGTCTCATCATGTAAAGATAAATGAAGAAAAGGATGAGGTGAGACATTGCTTTGAGATTATTCCCTTTGAGCCTGCTTGGGTAGATGAGAAAAACCCTGCAGATCCATGAGATGGGGAGGATGAAGGACGAAGCCTGGACCTGTGGAGTCAGAGGTGGATGGCTCCTTCTCCCACTCCCACTCCAGGGCTTCAGGACTCAAAGCCCATTCAAATCTATTAATCCCAAGGACTGAAATGGCTATTGGAAGCAGCAGCACTAATTTACAGGACTAAGCCACTGAAGAGTCCTGTCAGACATTTTAGGAGTATGTTATGGTGACAACAGCCCTTCTCAAAGGGGCTGTGAACCACCCTGCTTCCATGTCCTTTTTGTACTGCTCTGGTCGTATAAGGAGCCTTTAATGGGGGTATCACTGTAAGTGACCCTGACTTGCTTCTGCCAGAGTGTAAATAAGTATAATGGACCATCAATCTGTCAGCTACAAGCTAAACATCTTCGTGAAGAAAGGAAAAAAGAGAAAGGGGAAAGAGGCTTATGGAGTAGACACTTTTCTCTCTTCAGAGGAGCTGGTTTGGAGCATTTCATATTCAGCATCCTATTTCTTTGCATTTTCTCTTTCTCTTGTACATGGAACAGCTTTTTTCTATTCTGTCTCTGTTCCCATTTACCTATTTTTTTAACCAGAGGGGCATTAAAAAAAATCAACACCTTTTCAGAATTTGTGTTTAGCATTCACTTGGCTTTGGAAAGTGCTGCAGGGCTGGAGATAAAACCACACACCCGTGTGCACACAGATCCTCAGAGCCCTCCTGGCTGGAGAGGGAGGTGAATTAAACCTTTTGGACTATTTCGAGACGAGACAGATTTGCAAAAGCTACAACATAAAACCCACGACAATCAACACAGCCACAGTTCTGGCAGGCTGAAAGGAAGCCCTCCTGCACATTTCAGTTTAAAACATGCTTTGCAATTGCCTCTCCTGAGCACGTAAACAGCCCTGCCAAGCAGTTCCAGCTGAGTCACCATTGCAGGCCAGTCGATGCCTCTCCCTCCCCTGCTTCTCCCCCCTGGCTTTCCACTGCCTCTTAGCAGAAAGCAAAAAAGATCAATGCATTCTGCCCAGGCTACCAAATAAGCTGCACATTTTTAAGCTAATGAAGAGTGTTAGGTGGAAGTGGGAGACCATAAAGCTCACAATGTTAGTGCATTGCAGGGGCAGGTTAGCTTTCCTCATTCTCTTCCAAAGTTAGGAGACCAAAAGCAGTCACAGAGATGTAATGGGGTAGTGAAAGGAGCAATGGTAATTTGCTTGGGATGGGCAGGATGCTGAAGGACCCCTAGATCAGCCACATCAAAAGAGTGAAACTCACTGAAAGGTGAGGAAAAGGATAAAAACAGAGCACCAATACTTTGCAGTGCTGTCACAGCACCAGTGAGGAACACCCATGAGGAACTTGCCAGCCTTATTTCGACATTATTGCACACTAACATTTCATATGCACACCAATTATACTTTACTGCTGGTGCTGAAACCACCTGCAGCAAACCACCCTGCTGAGGTGGACGTGAAGGGGCTGCACTCTCCTCCTGCCAGACCCTTGCCCACTCCTCCCCTTCCCCAGCCTCAGCCCATGAATTTATTGCTCCAGAGTGCCCACTCCTAACACACCTACCTTGTGTTCATCTAAAACCAATAATAATAAAGGAGAAGGTTTGGAGCAATTCAATACAATTCGTGAGCCAGAAAACAACTGTGTGTTGAGCTCACAGGTTTTTCAGTGCTGGCTAAGGTCATTGGTACACGGTGTCTGCTTTTCTGCCTCAGGCAATGGCCTAGATCTGACACTTCAGAGGAAAGGGAAAATAAACACATACTGCACCTAAGTCAGCTATGTGATGCTGTACTTGGGTTGGGAAGATTTGTCTCTGGTAATATCCCTGCAAGAATCACAGCTGTAGGAAAACAAACTTAAAGCAAAAGCAGCTAGTATCTGCATTCTGAGACTACATACACACCAAAGTGCATTGTCCACCTGCACGAGTCACTGAGGAGCCCACTGGCAGAAGTTTGCAGATGATGACTTTTATTTCCCTACCATGGAGACTAAAAGTTGTTTAAGCACCTATTTTTCTTTCAATACAATCTCTCTGACGTTTGTTAGTGTGTCTGTGCTTTTTCTTAAACACTCCAGAAGAAAATGTCAGTGCTGCTGCTTTTTTGTCCTTCCAGTTCCTTTTAATTGGGTAATTTTCCAAAGGAACTATTTCAAAATAAAACTCATTATTTAAGACACATTTCTTTAAAAGCCTAGAGGTGTTTTCAGAAGAAGCAGCTGAAACTATTTCTTACATTTTCTTCTTTTTAAAAGACAGTATTGGAGGACAAAGAAAATGAATCAGGGATAATATTTGTGATTTCCCTCCCCATTCTCAAGAAATTAGTTTGAAAATATTGAACTGTCTTTATCCTATGCCATCAATTGCATGGTGTTTCCTGGAGCAATCAGGTCTGGTGTCCTGTGCATCAAGGATCTCTCTCAGCATCAGCTGTTTAGAACATTTATACCATTGAGAGGCTAATTGGGATTCAAAACTCCAAGCTTCTGCTCTTTTCTACCATAAGTAACTTTTCATTCAGCAAGTGAACTGAAACTGACAGGCTTATGCTACCAAGACTAAAAATCACTTTCCAAAATCAGCTAAGTACAGCCAACCAAGCCCTGGGTTGGATTAGAACCAGGTTTCTGGAAGAGAAAGGTAAGAAAAGTAGAAAACAGATGCAGTTATGAGAGAAATGGCAACACCTTGTCTCTGCTTTAGAGCAAGATGATTTGCCATGAAATATTACTGCTTTAAGACACATCATTGCATCATTCAGCAGTGCTTTCAGACTATTGGCCTCACCCATTTATTTTCACACAGAAATCAAGACTGTAAACCTCTTGGGGGAGCAAAAAAGGAACAAAAAAAGTCTATTTTCCTATAAATTTTTGCAGATAGATTTTTACCTCCTTTTTTTTTCTTCAAAGAAAAAATAAATCCACTCCAGCAAATCCTTTGTACAAATAGACTTAGGTACATCTAGGTGCAAATGGGAGCAAAAGACAACACTGAAAGATCTTGTTGTGCCACATATTTTGTAATAATCTGCTGGTTTTTAAGCCAAAGTGTTAAAGGATTTTCTAACTCTCTTGCAAAAATAATTAAGAGCAGAATTCTATCCTTGCCTCAATAAGAGGAGGAGGAGGAAAGGCTTAAAAATGTAGGTCCTAAATATTCAAAAGTGAGTGTGCCAGATAAAAGGAATCTTCCATATGCTGTTGTATTTTTTGGTACATTTCATGATCTGTGACGTTTTCCACGGCGGGTTTGGTACACTCAGCAGTGCCAGTGCTACAGCAGGGATGTGTCACCATCAGCCCAGACAAGCAGCCTTATTTCAGGTCATATTCTGACCCTTTCCTTCCTCCAGTGGAATTCAAAACTTCACTATCACTCACATCCAAAGAGCTCATAGGCTACTCCTGAGCAGGTACTAGCACGTGGGGATCTGAGCCCTTTTGCAGGTGTTTTTCCTCAGCATCATGGCACAGGATTTGATCACAAAGTCTCTGCTACTGTGCCTTTACATGCCCTTAGTGCATTTTAAATATTAAGGAATAAAAATATGTATAAGTAAAGAGTACATCTATAAATAAAGCAAATGTATAACTCAGTGAATTAATTACTATTTCATTACTAGCAGCAACTCTCTAACAGAATAACTCAGAGGAGATTTTTCTCCTAACTTTACTTCTCAGTAGTAAAATACTATCAACAATTACTTGCAGGTCATGCATTTTTGAGCTAACCATTTGAGGATTAATTTTCTGTATGCATAAATAACTCATGTTTTTACTCATGGTCTTTCAAGCAACACTTACTTGACAACAGGCATATGTGTCTGAATAACATCAGCTCAGCTAGCATAGGTACCCACAGAGTTTGTGCTCATATGAAGGCCTGGAAGTACTAACCTTCTTTTCCCTTCCTAGGAAACCTTTGTACTCTGCTGTGTGCTGGGGTAATTCTTTGAAAAAGGCTTGCAATTTTCCTTGTCACCACCCTGACAAAAAAACCCACAGAACATGTAAAATAAGCAACACTCTGGTAGGTTTTGAAATCAACTCACAAATCCCATTTCATCTTAAAAAGCAGCATCCTCTATGTGCATGGGAGGCTGTGTCATGGCTGAGATGCACAATCAGCACATAGGTGGCACAAGGACAGTTTGTGTTCAGCTGCAAAAGCTGATGAGATTCAGGCTACCACAGTGCTCTCCACATTGCAGTTATCTGTTAAAAGGGACAGGTGAATATCTCTGACACCTTAACAAAATTACCTGTATTTGCCAGCCCATGTCAGTAAAGGTGTCTTAAAATGTCACAAACACAACTGAATTTGGCTGTGCAGCTATATCTTTCCCTTGCCTCATCTACTTAGATTTTAAGTTGTGGGAATGTGCAATATTTAGCAACAAAGGAGTCTGATCCCAATATCAAATGCTATAAGTGATAATATACACATTTATTCCTACACTCACAGGCACATATGTAGCCTTACCCTATCACTTAATTTTGCAGAAGAACAAGTTCCATCGGTTTCTAATCTGTTGAATAAGTTATTTCAGAATTGTCAAGTAGGTTCTTTCTCACCTCTTTCTCTGAATCAAAATTACTTGGGTGGGAGAATGAATTACATAGAAAATTGTCTCTCTGACTAAGGAAAAAAGTTGAGATGATATTTATCATTGAATTAAAATTTGACATGATTTGTTACTTAAAATATTTTATTTCAATTGTATTGCAACACTACATTTTAATAGGAAAATGGCCCATTTTGGTTACATCAAAGTAGCATAATACATTACAAAACACTGGCCATAGACATTTGCATTTGTTACAGTGGGAACTGTCACAATAAATGCAGTTGGCACTTTTTATTTTATCAAAATAGTGAAGTGATATAAAAACAAAATCTAAATTATTTGTTTCAACTGTTCCCAGCTGGAACAATCATCCAAACAGATTCCCTCCAGCTAAATATTTTTGTTTTGACAAAAAAAAATCACAATGTTTGGAACTCAACTCTTTTTTCTCAAGATGGTTTTTGTGTCTTCTACTCTGTATCTCTAATATTGGCCAGGGTGTGAGCTCTGATTAAAAGACAATGGAGTCAAATCCATAGTTTTTTTTGGCTTCAGTTGTAGAGTGAGAATGCTCCAATGCAGGCTGGTATTGCCAACTCCTGCATGAGATTCTACTCCTTGGGATAGGAATCCTTGAGGAATAGCACCATGACTTAATTTACAGACTTCATTGATTTTTCCCATTGGAAAAATCTGATTCAGTAAATTAAAGGTGGGATTTCTAGAGCTAACAACTGTCTGGTAGAATAATTAGTCACCTTAAACATATGAGATGCAACCAGCCTCAGGAACGTAAATATGTGCAGCTGTGGAGATGGTTCACCACCAGGCAGCAAACAGGCAAAGTTCCCATTGCCCCACAAAACAGTTCTCCATCTTTCCACTTCATTAGAATGAAAACAGAGCTCCACACTTTGATATTTCAGGTGTGGGAAAGGTCAACAGAAACCTCTGTTCTTGTTTTCCCACCAGACTTACTTCAAACCAAAGCTCCTCTTGTTCTGCAGTGTCTGCAATGTCTTACACAGAACCATCTTATCACCATTCTGGGAGTCAAGCACCAAAAAGGAGATGAAGCTTCCAGTTAGAGGACCTTTCTAAAGGCAGTTCTCAGCACCACAGCCATTTAGTGTCTGTAAGGAAACCGGACTTGTGGCTTTGCTTATTATGTAGATGGCTCAACTGAATCTCTCGGGTACAAGTGTAGATGGGTATGGATGCTTGACTCCAAACAAATGCATTCACTATATTCCTTTTGTATGCCCAAACAGTTCCACTTGCACAGATGTGACCTATAAAGCTTTAATATCGGGATGCAAAAGGTGGTGCACAGAACAGCTTCTCTCAGGCAGGCATTTGCTGTCCTTGGCTTGCCTGGAGCAGCCACATGCCATACTAAGTGAAATCACTGAAGTCACTGCAGCTACACAACATTAACAGGTTGTTGCTGCTGCTGCAGCAGAGCACTGTAGGAGCATGTCTAAGCCAGTACTGTTTTGCACCTCAACAATTAATGTTTAAATAGCAATCCAGAGGAGCTAAACACAATACCCCTGCTAAGCAGGGTCAGGAACCAAGAAAAATACTTGCTGTCCTATTGATATCTGTAGTTTGGTTTGGTCTCAAGCAACAACAATTGAGGAGCTATTCAATTCTCATCTCCTCAGTATCTCCATTAAATAAGGGGACACTGGCAGAATCCAGAAAAATAAGTAACATCCACACACCTGAAATGCTACTGACTGCAGCTGCTGCTTAACTTCTAAGTAGTCTGTCTCCATGTCCCTAGTGCTGTTTGTTTTGAGCAAGGGTGAGCAGGGAGCTATCAGGAGAAAATGGCCTTTGTAGTAAAACCTTCTCAGGATTTGCTATTAAAAACCTCATCTGCAGACCTAAAATGAGGGCCCTGTGAATAAAGGGAGTCAGTGCACACATCCATTTTTCCCATACTCACTAAAGAGTCAGTAGTAAAAAGGCAGTTAAAGCTGCTTTTCTGCCCTGTAACAGACTTTCTTGTCCTGGGTACCTCCCTGCAACACAGTGCAGAGAACAAGTCCTGCCTGGGTGCAGCTCATGCTGCTGAGACAATAACCTTGAGGCTTTGAGCTCCAGCAACTGCATCCCGCACAGAACCTTCCACAGTGCCTACCTCTGTGCCTCAACTCATTTTCCTTTGGAACATTTTTTTTCCTCCTCCTTCCCCTCCCTCTCAGTTGCTGCCTTGCCTCATGGGCTGCACAGTGCAGGAGACCGACCACAGGCAATGTGGCAGCTGCTGTTCTACAGGGCAGGCAGAGCCCCCCACATCTCCCCATGGCACAGGCTGCCTCCTGCTCTGAGGAGAGAGCCAATACTGTTCCTCTAACAAAAGGGGGAGACCATAGAGTGTTTTATGGCTCCCCTGCAACCTTCATCTCACAGAAGTGGCCTTTTACCTCAGGCTGTAGCAGCTCTTGGATTTAGACTGAGAGGTCTGTGAGTTCAGTCCCCAGTGCTGATGACTCACACAGCACTGGCACCTTATAAATCCTGCTGAACTTTTGAACGTGGAGCTGTTTGTAAACTGCAAAGCAGCTCAGTGGCCCGGGGCTGCTGGCAGCCAGCACAGCAGCTGCTCACAGCACAGGGACTGGAGGGGTCCTTGGAAACTGGGGATGTGCTGCCTGGACATTTCTCCTATATCTCACAGAATTGTTTTGGTTGGAAAAGACCTTTAGGAGTCCAATCCCTCACTGCCAAGTCCACCACTAACCCATGTCCCTCAGCTCCACAGCTTTGCAATATCTCCAAGGATGGGGACGCCCCCACCTCCCTGAGTAGCCTCTGCCAGTATTTAACAACTCTCTCAGTGAAGAAGTTACTCCTGATATCTAATCTAAACCTCCCCTGGTGCAACTAGATGCAAACATCTCATTCCATCACTCATTACTTGGAGAGACCGACCCACACCTCGCTACAACCCCCTTTCAGGTATTTGTCAAGAGTGATCATGTCTCTTCCCAACCTCTTCTCCACAATAAACATCCCCACATCCTTCAGCTGCTCCTCATCACACTCGTGCTCCAGACCCCTTCCCAGGCTCTGGATATGCTCCAGCACCTCAGTGTCTTTCTTGTAGTGAGTGGCCCAAAACTGAACACAGTATTCAAGGTGCAGCCTCACCTGTGCTGAGTATAGGAGGCACAACTGATCCTTCCTCTGTACTCTCTCACTACAAAACAGAACCAATTCCTTTGCTTGTCTCCACCATTGCCCCTGACATGGTGCCTATAACAAATACACAGCAAATAGAAACGTTACAGGTGAACGAGGACAGCCAAGATACCATGAAAGAGTATTGAAGAGTGAGGCAGCAGAGTGAAAAAAAGGAGAAAGAGAGAAGCCTGGAAATGTATACTTCTCCTGTCTCAGTGTCCCCATGGAGATGTGAAAAGTCATTAAACACCTCAACAGACTTGCACAGTAGAGTAAACAGGACCAGCTAATAGGACAAAGGCACTGGCACTTTATCTCTTGCCTCTCATTCAGTTCAGAGCAATGAAGGTTACACATTCTCATGGCATCCTCCTGTGTTTTTAATATTCTCCTATCAGCAAGATAAAATGTTCCTCATTCCTTTCCTTGAAAATTTCCTATTGGGAGAAAAAAAAACCCAGCCTTGCTGCCACTGCATGGGGAATTTCAAAGCCAGAGTTGGTGGGTTTTTTCTCTCTGTCCCCCTACTTGAGAAGACTCATTGCAAAACGAACTGTTACACTATGTGTCCTTGCCCTGGACCCTCTGCAGAAAGCCAACAGGAGTAAGACTCAACAGAAGAAAAAAAGAAAACCTGCAAAGTGATTCCCTCCAGGTCCCTCTGAGAGCAACACTGGGGAACGGCATCAGAGGGGCAGGGAGTGGAATTAGAGAGAAAAAGGGCTCCACCATGGAATGTTGTTTGTAAATAATGACAATAATGCTTTGTTTTATTAGAAGGCACTAAGAGCAATCACATGGGAAGCTTCACTGTGCTGCATCCTGTGCAAAACCCACTCAGCATCCAAACAGAACAAAAGCTTACTTAGAAAAAGAAACAAGTGAGTAACTACTGAGAGGAGGAAAGATTCCCATTGGAAACTTAACAGAAATGACCTGGAGGACCTGTGTCCAGCAGGACAGTTCCCTTACATCAAGGTATACACTCTTCTGTTTGTGAGAGAAGATTGATCTGGACCTTCCTCCAAATTCTTCACTACAATATCATTTCACCCCAGAGATGACATACACTCAGGTAATCTCCATTCCACTCTGCCCTTACTTTTTGCCTACAAATCTCTAATTTAAGGTACTATTCTCTTTTTATGTAGATCTTTGCACAGTTCCTTCTTATGTTTTCCCTCTGTATCAGTACAAACCCATCTCTAACACTCTTCCTGGTGATTAGATCTTTCATTTATAGAGGAATACTTTCTCATTGCTATACTACACAAACCAGGCTATACTACAGCAACTTGAGAAAGGCTTGTTTGCATCTGGCAACTGGCAGATGGCATCACACAGCTTCTTCTTACCTTGACAATGGGGTTCATCTCAAGTATAAAACCATGAACGTTTTACCCCAAAGTGCAGGTGCTGCTAGAAGCACTTAGGCATTCATTTCTCTTCCTGCCCCTGATATATGCAAATGATTGTCCAGCTGGGATGGCTGGCCAGTGAGCAAGGTCCAAGGACAACCCTGCTCAAGAGCTGCCACCTGCTCACCTGCCTATTCTGCAACACACCTGAGCACGTCAGGGAATAGCAGAGACCCACAAAGTGGATATTTCAAACCTCATTCTTTCTCACTACTTGTTTTAATGCTGCTTTTCAAAGCAATTTTGTCAGCAGAGAAATAATTTTCTCTCCAAGGATGTTCACCAGCTCTGCCTTCACACAACTGTCCCTCAGCTGCCCAGAAAGCTGACTCCAAGTGAGTTCTGCTTCCATTCCCTACCAAGGACAACGGAGGTTTAGAAGATGCTGATGGGCCTTGACCAGCAGTATTAAGACACTAAATTACTCTGACATGGCCCATAAATTGCTAAATGAGGGACTCCCAGACAGTGATGTGGCGTGAGCCGAATGACTACAAGGGCTGCACGTTTGCTGGGGCACAGGCTGGAAAGCTCAGCAGATGATGGATGCACCAAGTGCCTCACACAGCACTGAGCCATCCTCGTGCTGGGAGAAGAAAACCCTTCCCCACAGAGCTTTGTCACTGCTGTGGAAATGTCCCAGTTGTACAGGAGTTAGGAGGCTTGGTTCTGTTTTCCCAGTAATGCTGGCTGTTATTTACATACATTGGGTAAAGGACAACTCTCTGGGTAGATATAGACAGAGATGGTCTGCACCTCTAAAAATAGAATTAAATGACTAATTCTAAAGAGGGGAGAAAAGCCTTTAATCTCCTTAAGATTGTGCCACCTGCCCACTATCAGGTTGGAAAACCTTATTTGGATATTTCTATGTTATTTGGATTTATACAGAAGTTGATAAAAGAGCTGAGGCAGCATGGGTAATATTTCCCAGCATGAAAGGCAGTAGGAATATGGTCTTAATTTCCAAGAAGATGCCATCTAGGTCTTGTACACAAAGATGAGACAGAACCCACCTCAGCTAACATCCCAGGGATTGAACTAAAAGCAAGAGTCTGAAACCCAAACAGCTACAATGTGAGCTATGAAACAAGCTGTTCTGTCTGGGAGTGACCCACAACTCCATAGCTTCTGGGGTTATGTCAATAATTGGCCACTAACTGACCTTTATGAGTCTCCTCCTTAATTGGTAACAGCGAAGTAACAACTAAACATTAAGGTGACAGAATATGGGCTCTGCTTGTCATAAAAGCACACTGTGCTCAGAGAGTAGCAGGCTCAAGCACCCTTTCTTTTAAAGTAATGCAACTTTTTCTGAAGTTACTCTCAGATAAAGTCCAGTGCCATTTTTTCCTTTCAGTAAAATACACTTTCTGATGGTGGATAAACAAATATAGAGAGTCTGTGCTCTCCCAGGTGTTTAAGGCATCTGCAGCTGATAGATGGCTAGGAGTTTCAGTGGTGGCCTGGTACAAAGTGACTGTATTTCAGTAATACTTCACATGCTGCACCATTGTTCACCCTCTGTCTGTTAAGAAATCAAATGAGGTAAACTTCATTTTTTTAGGATCTCAGTCCCATTGTCAGGATTTCACAACCAAAGCAAAAGACATGAAGAAGGGGGATAGGGGAAGACCTTAAGACATAAACAAAGCAATCATGCTTGCTTCCTCCCTGCCAGGCTTTCAGATGAAGTTTCTGTGCATTTTAGGATGGTAAATGATCCTTTGACAACAAACAATTGCAAAGGGAGAATAAGCAATCTCAATGACAGTAAAGTTATGCGTCCTCCATCTGAGGTATGTAAAATTCAGATGATCTTTACTGCTTTCTTGCAGGGAATTGTTTTGTTTCACAGTGTTTAAACTGAAGCAGATAACTTTCCCCCCTCCTTTCCCCCCAGCCAAGATTGAAAATGGTATGGGAAAGATGTCCAGATAGCTGATAGAGTCTGGCATCATTTACTCTGGGATACCGAGTGTGAGGAGAAATAAAAATGCAAACTCAACAGTTTCAGAAAAGTACCAGCACAGCAAGAAAGGCAGGAGGACAGATTGCTTGGATAGACTCCTTTTTAGCAACAAGATCTATAGCAGCACGGGTTTTCTGTTTGCTGTATGGTTTTAAGAAGGATGTATTTTTGCTACAGGATTAAATAAAAAGGGATATTTTGCTTTCCCTAATTCTCCATTCCCTCTATCTGAAGAGGTTTGTGTTAGAAAGATTATTTTTATGCTCCAATTTCAGAAAGCAGCTTTCAGTTTGGAAACAGCTGCTAATAACTTCAAGACCTGTGTGGGCAGAAGATTTTTGTTGAGGGAAGAGGGAGCTGATCTAAGTCTCAAAAGCTGCTGGCTCTATTTCACCTGCCATGCATTCACTGTGCAACCTTGAATAAATCTTAATTTGAATATTTACATTTCTCCACCTGTGAAATCCAGATGATGATCAGATTATCTATTTTCATTCTTGTTTATTCATAGGGACACAAAGTGGCATGCTGGACTGTAAATACTTTGTCAACATTCTGTCTAACCTGGCTTCACACTTCCTCACAGTGACAAACCCAGGCTCCTGAAATGCCAAGATACACATCCAGAGCAAGTGTCAAAAAATCCTGCTCAAGGTGGACATATCCTGCTGCTCAGTTCTGGGCCAGGTTGTATCACCTACAGACATTTTACATCTCATTCTTTCAGCCTATGAAATGCACTGATGAACCTTTTTCTTATTCATAGAATCATTTTGTTTGGAAAAGATCTTGAAGCTGCTGGAGTCCAAGCCCTCTCCTCACCCTGCCAAGCCCACCACTAATCCATGTCCCCCAGCACTTCAGCTCCATGGATTTGCAATAGCTCCAGGGCTGGGAACTCTCCCAGCGCCCTGAGCAGCCTGGGACAGTGTTTAACAGCTCCCTCAGTGAAGAATTATTTCTTGATCTCCAACCTAAACTTACCCTGGTGCAACTTAAGGACATTTCCTCTTGTCCTATTATTCACTACTTGGGAGAAGAGATCAACCCCCACCTCACTGCAATCTCCTATCAGGTAATTCTAGAGAGCTCTCGTGTCCCTCCTCAGCCTCCTCCAGGCTAAACATCCACAGGTTCACCAGACACTCCTCATAAGACTTGTTCTCCACACCCGTCCCCAGGTCTGTTGCAGAGCTCTGGACGTCCTCCAGCAGGGCTGACAACCCTTCTCAAGGAAAAAGTTCTTCCTAATCTCCAATCTAAATCTCTTCTGCTGCAACTTCACTTGTCCTGTCACTCATTACTTGGAAGAAGAGACCAACCCTCACCTCTCTACAACATCCTTTGTGTAGTTGTAGAGAGTGATCACATCTCCCTTCAGCCTCTTCTTCTCCAGGCTAAACAACCACAGTTCCCTCAGCCAGTCTTCATAAAACTTATTTTCTAGACCCTTTAGAGATCCATTCATGGGGATATCTCCACTTGCTAGAAGTCTAAACATCTGGCAGCTTGAGCCAGACACTGTGGTTTTCTTTCTTACCCTTGTATTGAAGTATTTCAGGATTTTACGTGGAAACATGAAGGCTGAAACCATTTCAGACCCTCAGCTTTGAAGACCACACCCAGCTCTATCTCCACTATTAAAACCACAGAATTTTTTCTTCTCCCATTTCAGTTGCATCCCACAAGACAGTGTGGTAATCAATTTAGCATTGCTTGGTGGAGTAGGAGAAAAGAAAGGGAACAGCATTATCAGTTACACATTGATGTGTGTGACCAGGTATGATGTAGGGAGTAGTTTCCTTGAGCTGCTAACAAGACGACCACGGACAACATGCATGACCTCACACAGAAACTATCCTTCCTTTTACACATCTCTCAATCATCTGACTTGTCCCAGAGAGTTTCTTCCATAGGATGTGTCTCATGACAACTCTGACTTTCTTTTGAAGGCAAAAAAACCATATTGCACCTGTTATGGCATTTTCCTTTGATCTAAGGGAAATCATGAGCAATTTGTGTGTGACATTTACTAACTAATGTGCTGAGGGAGTATTGCTCCTAGAAAAACACTATTTTCTGGTAGTCTCAATATCCTGAATAATACTATACCAGTGATGATTCATCTGGAAAAGGTAACTATTTCAGCATGATGAGCAGTATTAATAACAACACACTATACACAGTGCTTCCTGAGCAGACAGATCCTAAAGCCCACTGCAAACCTCTTGTATAAGAACTGCTTCAGTTATTCAGTGAATTGTAGGCACCTGTGTGTAAAACAGGAACCCCATTTCTGTACCAGTCACAGTTCACAGTATACAGCAAAAGGGAAAAAGGAAGTGCAATTTGAGTTGAAAGATTGGTAGAAGTGGGAGAAATTAATAAAGCAAATGGCCCAAGCTGAAATCTGACATTGAATATGATGCTCCTGCAACCTTAAAAAAAGGCCATATTGGGTCATTAATCATCCCAAGTGGTCAGCATAGGGTTTGCCATGGCAGACAAAAAACAGGGCTGAACAATGATTAATGCAAAGAGAATTTTCTATTGAAGTTGCTGGACACAGACAAACCCTGCTCTCCTGGCCCCGAGGATGGCTATCACAACCTGCTCTGCAGAGTCACTGGAGCTCCCCAAGCCCTGGCTTGGGTCTGGCAGCCACGGAACAGACTCAAAACCACTTGCAATATGCTAAACTCTATTATGCAGTCAATAAGGACTATTCCAAGTGAGAAAAAAACCCAAAACATCTACTTTCCTTTGTCCTATCTGCAGTCCCCTTTGGGGCCTTCTCCTAAATGCTGGCCTGGCTCACCCATGCTCTGAGTTGACTCAGGACAGTCTGTATGGTCTGCAGGTAGGGGTTGGAAGGGACAAATGACACCTTCCATAGTGACATCATTGCTGGCATAGAAGACATTTCAAAAGCCCTAGCAACTGTAATACCAAGCCACCCAATAAAATCAGTTGAAATTGGAGAGAACACGTGAATGTGTTAATCTATTGTGTAGAGATAAAAATACAGGCACAATCCTTGCCTATAGTAATTTGAGCTTTGATTCAGCAAAGTGCTTAATCACTTGCTTAGCATTCAGACAAGCACTGATGCACTTTCTTTGAGGCTGGGCTACACAACAGAGAAATTCTTCCCCCTTTTCCTTTCCCCCCAGACTTTTCAAAGCCAAACATCCTGTGCTCCCATGCTTGTAATCCTTCTGAATTCAGCAGCTGCTTTTTCACTAATTGGATGAACCACCCAGAGGTGGATTCAGTTCATTTTGGAACAAGGTGGTTGAAGATAGCAGAATTCACAGCAAGATGACAAGACTTCCACAGGCATCTCACATTTAGATGTCATCCAAAGTCCTCTCTCCTTTCCAGAGTGACCTTTATAGCCCTGGGGATGTCAGGTGGATATTACCTCTGTGCTTTATAGAGATGGTCAGAGCCAAAACCACCATGTCATCATGTTTTGTGAGGAATATACCCAGAACCAGAGACCTTTCATGCTTTTATAGGACTGCAGAAGAATGCAGTACTCCTGTTGTGCACACCATGGGAAGTCATAGGTTTAGATGAGTGACAGCTAATTCAGGACTGGGAGAGATGAGTTCTGGGCAAGTCACTTCATCTGCCTTACTCTGTACAAATGGGCAATAGCAACATCTCCTTTGTCATGTTGGCTTTTAGAAGACATAAAAACACAAGTCCATTAGTTGCTCAGTGCAATAATCATACATTTGGAGATATATAACACCAAGCATAATGGGATCTGCACTCAGCTACAGTCTTCAACTGTTGACATGATACTGATCCCTAGTAACAACCACAAGCATCTCATACTGCATTCTGTTTATCCAACACAAAGCAATCTAATGGCAAGTTCTTTTTCAGGCACAGCAGAGTTTCAAGATACTGTTAGGCTGGCTCTTCCCCTTACTCACAAAGTTCACTCTAAAAATCTTGTTTGCTCTTAGTTCTCTAATAGGAACCCTGAGTTTACTTTCCCATTCCTTACCCCCTAAGGAGCTGTTTGCTTTGCATGCTTAGTGTTGTTTCCCTTCTATGGGCTGCTGTAGCCTCTGAGGAGTTGTTAAGCTGAACATGTGTTGTAGTTCTACTTTTGTATGTTAATTGATACACTTCTTAATTTTACTTTTGCATATTATTTGAATTTGTTTCATTGTAAATTAGATTCTAAAGAGCCCCTCTAAACAGTTACTGCTTGCCAGCACATCTCTCAAACAAGCAAAACCTCCTTCAGAGGAAATGCTGATGAAATTCAGAGTCTTGCTTCTGAATCACTGATGCAATGCGAAAATCCCACCTTTACAAAAGAAGGAAGGAGGGGGGAGCCTCCATTAATATAAATACCTAATTTCCACTGACATTTACAGAGGTTATGATAGCTTCATGGAAGCAAAATACAACCCGAAAGATTATACTTAGAATATCTGCACAACCTCACCTGATGTTTCCTGGTGCTTAAACATTTATAAAAGGCAGTTTTCTTAATACTAAAGATGAACTCAGGGGAAAGGGGGAAATTATTCAAAAAGATTTGCTTTCAAAGTTATTTCTTCACACTGGTTCAATAAGAGGAATGCTAAAATACACAGGATTAATTGTCCTGTCCAAACTAGCATCACATATTATTACCTGCCAGCCTGCATTCCTCCAACTATTCTAAACTCAGAGGTTGTAAAAAACCAAAGACAGAAAAGTTCTACATTTTGTTAATTGTAACCTCAACATTAAAGGTAAAATTAACTGTTTCAAGAGCCATCATTCCTATAGAATAGTCTTGGACTGAAGCCCACACTCTCGGGTCTACAGTACAGTGTATGCTGTATGCCAAGCTGGAATACAAAGCCAGCCTTTTCAGGTAGGCTAAAGCTGGTTCCTAGCCACAATTCGTCTCTGCTAAAACCCCTCAAAGACATAATGCATACACATTTGATATGTGTTGAAGTCACAGCTGGCAGTGGACCACGTTCTGGATGACAGATTAATTTAATCTGAATAAAGGAATGGGGGAGCAAATTGCCTAAAAAGGAATACAAGCAGCAAGATTTCCAATTCAGCTTTCCTATCAGACTTGCAACAATATTAAACATGTAAAGGGATGAGGCTTCCCTCCAAACATGTTCTTCACTTAATGGATGCTGTGCACTCTGCAGGGAGCAGTGGTAGAGGCAAGCTCTAGCCAAGAGGGCTGCCTTCCAGCAGACCTAGCAAAGGCACTGATTTACTCTGACAAGTACTAAAACAAAAACAGGGAAAGAGCAAACTTTGTGATTAACAGTTATTTTCCTTCCCTTCTCCACTTGTATCTCCCTCTTGTGTTGCTGTATGCAAACTCTCAGCCAATGGAGAGGGGGAATTGTTGTCAGTGCTGGTCCTTACTCTTAGTTTTCTGCTTTAATTTTATTTTAAAGTTTGATAGAAATCCAAGTCAGCAGAGCTTGAAGGAGATGAGGTTAAACTAGAAAACATTTTCAAATCTAGGAAACAAGAACTTGTCTGGGTACCAAAGTGTTTTATTGGCTTCATTTAGCAAGTTCTCCATGAAGTCAGGTGAACTGTGTCACTTGCTTTACTCTAACTTAATATCTACCACATAGTCCAATGCTTTGACTCCCAATAAGACAAGTGCTGGAGAGAAACTCTTAAAATACTCTCTGTACTGGATGCAGTAAATTCAAGAACAAGTGACTGAGCAATTATTGAACTCAATTTGCCTCTGAAAGCAGATTTTCCAATAAACCAGAGGGTCTGGCTTGCTTCTCTGCAGTAAGCCACAGTAAATCTGAACCTGGGAGCAGCTCTGTGGTGGCAGGGCAGGCTGGGCTTCAGCCTGGGAGTGAAGAACTTGGTCCTCTTGGTGCTCATTGATGGGCTACGTTGTTTGGAGATGCAATTAGACTTTGACTGTTGGCAGACAGCTTAGTCCTATAAATCCAGCTTAAGTCTTTAGCAAGATGTACCATTTCCAGTACTCATACCATTAAAAGATAACTGGCTTTTCCTCATCTATTTTAACTTTCTCCTTTTCCTTTACTCCATTTGTAAAAGCACTATGGCTGGACAAAATTGGGTTTACAACATCTCAAAATTAGCTGCAAAGGACAAAGTAGTCAGTGAGGTTTTTATATAGAGGACCATGTTTTCTCTGTATAAATATTGGATTATCACAGTGAAAAGACTCTCTGGGTTTCAGGAGTCATACTGATTCAAGTTGAGGACAGAAAAAGGGATGACAAGGCAAACAAGAGTGGAAACTCTTCTAGAGCTGTGCTTACTAAACAAGCTTCCTCACTCTCAGGGGGAGCTGATCCAATAGATTATTTCCTTTGCTTTTCAACTGCAAGATCAATAGGCAAGCTTTAACTAGGTCACAAATGAGCTACCTAGAAGAGAAAACTGCTTTCTAAGGAATATTTTCTCCCCAGCAAATAATTGGCAATTTCTTTGCTAAAGGACCTAAAGAGGACAAGAAACAATGTCACAGATTGATCAGTCATTCTGGCTGGGTAAAGAACGGAAAAACAAGCTTAGTTTTTCCTTTTAATTCCATTTTTCCCTAAATCCATTTGTAAGTGACCATTAGAGATAAATCCCAAATAATTTTTTTCATCTAGCTGAACTTAAGTCATGTATGTATTTCCTCTTCAAAACACTTGTGGCTAGAGCAAAAATGTTGTTCTGAGGTCTCTAGACAAGAATCTTTGACAGCAACATTAGGTCATTCAAAGCACGTGGTCATTTCCACACTCCTTTTCTCCTGTTCCTATCAGCAGATGAAGACATTACTTTCTCCATGTGTTCATACATAAGTAGAACAAGAACCCTGTATTGGGCAGAGAGATAGCTGCAAGTGCAGAGGGATATAAGTTTCTCTCTGAGGAAGTAACATTGTTAATGCTGGTTTTCCCACCATTTGTTCATGTAAAACAGAACCTGCTGCAGCTTCTGCTATTTGATAAAACACTTTCCCTGATACCTTGTTCTATGTCTATGCTTTTTTTTCTCTTTAGACAGGTCACAAATCAACTTTTCCCCATGGATGGCACAAATACTCTGAATTAAGCCATTATTGTCTAGCCCTTCATTAACTTTTTCAGTGTCTCCAGACAAAACTGCTGCAACTGCAGACACAGGTTGCACTGCAAACTTCTTAGTGATGAATATGAGACCACCTAAGAAAAGAGCCCTTCTGCTCTTGCTTTACCATATATAATACAGCTCAAAGTGGTGATAACAGATTCCAAACACCAGAAGTCAGTCCTGAAGCACACAGCATGTCACAGGTCTGAACGTGCTGCTGTTTGCTTGAATCCCACTTCCATCTTCCAACCACGGTGGGTTACAGGATATTTCCATTGGCAAGGGGCAGTATGTAGAAGCCCTTTCATTAGTTTTGAATGATGCATTTCTCTCTTCAGCTATGAATAAAAAAGGTCAATGACACCAGTATGTTTTATTGGGCCTCCTGTGCAATGAATTCATAGAGAGACAGACAGGGAGATGGAGGCGACATGCAGATGAGATGTGTAAGTGAGGACATATTGATTATTTCCATCTCAGTTCAGGCAGTAATTCCACACAACGCTTCTTCTCCTGTTTCAGCTCATTATTTATGCCATAAAAACACTATCTCAATGATAATAACAGGCTTCATTTACAAGCCAGAGCATAAAGCATCGATGCTTAAGATTTTGGGATGTGGGTTAAAGGAAGTGAGAGAGATTTAACAAGTCCTGGAGATGCACAAAACTGCTGAGGCTGATCTTGTGGCTTTTTATGCCCTCAGAAAGGAAGATTGAGAGCAGGTGTTAGATTACCAGGCTTTTTATTAATAATTCAAGGCTTGTATGAGGGCTGATTGATAGCACAGTCAGCACTTTCCCAGGGAACAAAGCCCTCCTCACTTTGCATCATCAGTAGACTGTCTCTTCTTAGAGAGAACATCAGCCATGCTCCTGATCTCTCAAAGGCAGAATGCAGGTCCAGTGCCAATAGGAGATTCCCCAGGACACTCTTCACTGGAGAACATCCAGTGTGATTTCTGCAACACAGCCAGGGTTTATGGCTCTGTTTTATCATCAGAGGGTTTTGCTTTTCATTCATTAGAACCACCACCAGTGAACTAACCAGAATGAGCTATCCAGAAACAGTATCATCTGCCAGACCCTCCTAGGAAATTCCTCCAGCAGGATGGGTCAGCCTGTGCTTCAGCCTACGTACGAGAATATCTCCTCATACTTCCACATATTAAGGAAAAAGAACCCATTTTTGTAGATGCATGTATTTATTCTAATTGTTTTAGACCCTCTATCCCTCACAGCTGTGTAAAAACAGCAATAGCATCAACCTCAGCCTGCTTCCCAAATAGCCAAAGGGCAGCTGTGGTTAACAGCCTGTAGGAAGAGTCTCATGCCTTGATTCTCCCCCTTAACTGCTAGGAAATGGTCCTTTAGCATTAAAAAACGCCTGATACTTCTGTGTTTGAATCTCTATAGAGCCATTACATGCAGGAAAATAAAGCTGGATACCCAGTCAGATAGCCCAAAAGCCCTTGTTAAGCTGTCATTAAGGTCCAGCATATGTCAGAACAGTCAAGAGAAAAGGAAGAGCAGAAAATCCTCTTAAGGCAGCAAGTAACTGTTCACTAAAGCAAGATCTATTAAAACACAGAAATAGAGTTAAGATGTTCCAAACACTCCTCAGCCACTGGCATCTCCACACCCAGGCAAAACATTTTATACATGCTGTAGTGCAGCACAGAAGTTCTAGTGCTCCATAGAGCATGGGGGTCTGTTTTCATCTCTGCTGCTTCAGTTATGAGCCTTTAAGTGCTTAATGAACCTAGGTAAGAGTAACAGGGCTAAAATATTTATAGATACAGGACTAAGCTGAACACACATGAGTGATTAAAACAATACTAGAAGACATTATTTGCAGAAAGTCACTGCAAAGTTCTCCTATAGTCCAAGACAAAGCATAATATCTAGCAACATCAGCACATTACTGGACAGTACGTGTATGTATTCAGATTCTTAATGGATTTATGCTTCTGATATGACTCCATGAAGTCTTCTTCCAAGACGCATCAAAGGATGCCCTTTTAACCTGGCTGTTACTAATCAGGAGAGCAAAGGGAGTCTCTAGACACTCTAGGAGCTCTAATTTGTCCTTGCACATGACTTTAAGACTAAGATTCTACTCAGATGTTTTTAAAAGTTTACCAACCTCAGCAGTCCCAGCACAACCTAGGAAAGGGGAGGAAGACTTTCCTTAAAAATAGTTAGAGCAACATGGGAGAAAAGCAGCCCCTAACATAAACTGCTGATTTGCTCAGGACAAACTGACAGCAGAGGCCAGCCACAGTTAAAGTGAAAGAGATAGCTTTGTCACTTTCAGGTATGAATGACAACTCTTGTACTGAAGTAAAGCTAAAAATTGTCCCAGAACTTGTCTAGGAACCAGAGATGAGTCCAATCTCAAGTATTCTCACATTTCCCCAAAGTCAAGAAAAGAGATATGGATGAAGCCATGTAGGAACCACAGCAGGCTGTAAGTGCAGGTGGTCTCATTTAAAACATCTGTGAAGATAAGAGATATGAGGAAGGAAACTGAGAAATGCTAGGTTTTATTGTGCCTGTGTGAGTCACCTGGGGACACAACCTTACCTCTTCTGAGCCCACAGAATTAATAGGAAACAAAGGCTCACAACATCTTTGCCCTTCCCCGGTCTCCAAAACATTTCAGGTCAGCAAGGCTCTTCAGTACCTGTCACCAAACATACTGCTAGGCAGGATGCTATAATTATTCAGCTTCTGTGAATTTTTAAACATGAAACCTGTGTGCATGTTATTACAGCCCATCAGCTGGAAACCTGCCATCCACAAAGGCCAAGCACAGCCATGAGCTGAATTATGAGAGTAAGTGCAACAGAAAGGAACACCTCCCTGTCAGCTTCTTCACTTACTGCAGGCTTATGCAAATTGACCAAATAAAAGCCAGCAGTACTGACCTCAGTCACAGAATAAATCCATCTTCTGTAAGAAAAGAGGGAGAGGTGAAGGAAGGATCTGGACTAGGAAGGAGGTGTTCTGTTTGAAGAAACATATACAGTACAACATGCCCTAAGAACCCTGCCTCTGCCCACAACAAGGCTTTCTGGTTCATTAAACCTCCCAATCTGTATCATGTTTAACTTCTGTGAAGTTCATTGCATTCAGTGGCAAGAGGGAAAACATCTCTGCGGAAAGGCACAGAGTCAGCAGTAAGGATAAAGCTTTTACCAAATGATATTCCCTTCTCCATGGGAGGGGCCAGGAGAGGTGAGACTCACAAAAGGCAAATGAGAGGAAAGAAGGGGGAAATGAAGATATAGTAATATGACTATTTGCCCTTTTAAGCCATGACTATCCACTAGTTCACAATGCTTTCACCATTCTGTCCCAGTTCCCCACTTGTCCACAAATGCAGGAGCACGACCTCCTTTGAGATCTTGCCTTTCTCCCTGCCTGTGCACAGACTCAGGAGAATGAAAGACTGTTCAGAAAGACTCCAAGGGGGAAAAGTAGCAATGGTGAGTTAGATGTGGGTTTTGACATCTTTGCTACCTTTCATCAGCTTCCAAGGTGCAAACTCTTCAGTAATTACTGGAGTCTGCCTTTTTGATTAGGCTATATTTAACAGTTTGTCAAGGACACACAGGCCTTGTGATAGGTAGCTCTGTGTGCTGCAGTATACAGATAATTATGATTAATATACACCTACTAAATGCACAAGCAATACAAGGACAAGCAAAGGGTCTTCTTTGGCTTCCTCTATTCCATATCATATCATTGCCTCCTGCTTTAAGAAGCAATGTTGTATTGTTCTTTCCACCTATTTAAACACTTGTGTAGCAGCTTCTTCCTACTTCTGTCTTCTCCTTTGAAAATAAAACTGTGAGCCAGTCTTATACAGGAGCTACAGACATGGAATTATTGGGTTGTCCTCTGGCCTCTGATCTCGGACAAATCATTGAATTAAAGGTTCAATACCCAGTTTTCAAAGCAGATAGCCAAAGCACAGTGCTCCTCAATTCATAACAGCATTCCAGAGAGTGACAGGTAGTACAGTATTTGTAGTCTGCTTTGTTGTTACCCACTGGCACATCCAGCTTCAATTATACACATACAAGTCAGCACATTAGCTGCAACAGTGCTTCTTTTATTTTGATTCTCTCATGTCTGTAATCACAGAGCAACATCACAAACTTCTGGGTGCAAATTTATCCTGCAGCAGTCCCATTGGATTCAGTCAGTTTGGGGTTGCTCTAATTAACCTGCGTACAATCATCTCCATTTCCACATCATCTAGAACAAGAGAGAGGTCATTTGGCACTTTCCTGCAGTTTTAAGCAACAGATGATTAACCTCTTCATTGCTGCATAATAGTTGCTTTGCATAACACTTTAGAAACGCATCATGTGTGTCTACCAGAAATCACCCTCATGCAACACTGAACACTGTATGCAGACAAACTAAAGTCCTGTGCACACAGGCTGCTTCTCCACATAAAGATAGGGGCTTTTTTGACCAAAGAAAAACCCCCTCCCAGTCTAATTCCTACTTGCACACAAGCCCCCAATGTGTCTCTGGGGTTAGCAATCCTCCAAGAGCTTTGTGCTCGTATGCAATTACTCAGAACATTTTGGTAGATGTCAGTAAGTTTTCACTCCTCAGTCGTCACAGAATCCCTCGATGCTTGCCAATTTCCTTTTACATTAAATACTCCTATCTGTAAACTGCTACTCAGGCTGGCCCTTATCACCACAGAAGAAAAGGAAGCCTCATATCTGCTGCCTGCTGGGCTTCACATACCTCCTTCTCCTGAAAGCAAAAGCAAACTTTTCTTCACCTTATTTCTATGCAGCAGTGTCAAAGGGGCTTCTGCTCAGAATGACAAACCACTCTGCAAATCACTTGGGAATCTTCTACACTCAATTTGCTCCAGCTCTGCCTGGCAAACAAGAGACAGGAGGCACATATACATTACTACTGATTAGTCCGTGTCTCCAGTATCAGCAGCCATGCACACAGGCTGACTGTAACTTTAAATATTGATAACCAAACTCATCTATCATAGGCCTGGGAGAGTGACAGTTTCAGTGCAGAACAGCAAAGGCTTTCTACAATAATCAAATACTCAATAATTCATGAAAATATATCCCCCCCCCAAATCAAATTGGAGGCTATTTTGTGTAATATATTATTTAAAATTCAATATTATAATGCACACAACTCCTGCTCCTACCACAGAGGACCACTGCAAAATGTGATTATGTGCAGACTCTATTTAAAAGTGACAATTTTGCTTTTCATTTGTTTAACAGCTTAAATGGAAGAGCTCAACTGGAACTAAGTCGTCTGACAATGAAACCAAAGCCGACATAAGCAACTTTGCAAACTTCATGACAACTAAAAAGTATGAAGCTTCCTCACTGGTTACACAGATGAATTCCTCACTCTGATACTCACCTTTACAATTCTTTCTTTTTTCCCCCCAGTGCTTAGTGGAAAGAAAGATTCTGTAAAACTGTCTGACAAACATTTTCACACTTTTGCTGCTCTGTCACCCTGACCTGGTCAAATAGTGAGGAAAGAAATATTTACTTGCATCCCAGGGACTCCTACAGCAAAAATACCTTTGGCTTTACGTCTTTTTATTCCTGTTGGAAAACCCATTTGTGGAAGGGAGGGTTGCGTGGTGTAAAGTGCCAAGAGAAGAGGTTTCTGCCCTTGTAAACAGAATGCACTGGAGCATAAAATACAATCAAGATTGGTGACAAAATTCATCCCAGACAGACGTCACTCCTCAGTGGCAGAGGGGAGTGGGGTGAAATGGCAGCGTGTGATTGAGGGGATCAATCTTGCCAAGTGACCGCAGAGAGAAGCTCGGTGGCGAGAAGCCTGGGCAGCTGTGGCTGAGGAGAGCTGACTCCCAGTGCACAGACCAGCTTTGAAGGATAAAATTGTTTTGTAAAGAGGAAAATCTCAGCCTGTTCAGGGAGTGTTCACAAGTCAAACCTGCAAGAGTTCAGTGTCACAGTTCCCAACTCTTCAGTCACTTTGAACGCCAGTCTCTTCTTGTGTGTCTAATGCAGATTGAAACTTCATCTTGTTCTCCAACAAACAGTGGTTTCTAAAGAACACAGCAAACATTCAACTCCCCATTTATTAACCAGTGGGCAAAAAGATGTTGTCTTAAACTTTTTCCCCCCCCATCTGTTGCTTTTTACTGACTCATTTCCACTCTTTTGGCCACCTTTGACATCCTTTTGCCTGTTTTATTGCTTTTACTCTGCTGTCCCAAATCAGAACACAAAGTCCGAGTCCAAAAGCAAAGTCTGCCTCTTCTACAGCTGCAATGGGGCAGCTCAGTAGGGCTATTCCTCCTCCAGGTGACAAAACAAAAGCAAGTATTGCAAAGTCCTTTCAGTGCTGCTTGAGAAAGAGAGCTGAAGTCCTGGGGAAAACGCTGGTGCCCACGAGGACAGAAGCTGCTGTTCCAAATGGTATGTCTTGGTTCAGGTTCTGCTCCCTTCATTTTCCAAAAGGTTCTAAATTAATGTGTATCTCAATTGAGAGGATTGCTCTCATCCACAGCACAGTAAGAGTCAAACTATTGTCCTACAAGCAGTCCTGAGGGATACTGCAGAAATTTGAGTGTTTGCTTGCATCAAGAATGTTTGCTTCTGCTTCACTCTAGTTAGCAGTTTCCTATACTGCACGTGTCATTAGAAAGTAAGAATTTCAAATGCACTAGCTTAGCCTTTTGTTTCCATTCACCCCTGCCCTCAGAACTTCTCACCCTTCTATCGCAAATGCTTGATGCTTTGCCATTGATAGATGCTGGCAGCAAATGGAGAAGGCACAGAGGGTACGTCCTGCACACTTAAAAGACTATTTTCAGAGCAGCTAAAAGACAGTGTGTTGAGCTAGAAGATTAAGAGATGATGCTATGACAGTGAATGAAGATTCATGTTAGGAAAATATCAGGTATGAAAGAACTTTTCTGGCAGAGAAAGGCAAAACAGAAATAGCAACTTGAAGTTAAAACTTCAAATTCCCAACAAAAATATGTAATTTTTAAAGGTGATATGAATCACCCCATTTCAGAAAAGAGATGAGCTATTTAGTACTCTGATCTCCCTGTGGATGCTTTGACAGTAGCAGTGACTTAATAGGGGAGAAGGCAGAGAGGAAATATCAAGAAAATACAGTCCTGTGAAAAGCTATTACAAGTTTGAGTCATATTTTGGCAGCTAGAGTGGTTCACATGAACATGCAGGGGGTGTGATTTTTACCACCAAACTTCCAGGCTTCCTGTGCTCTGATCAACAGGTGCCTCTGGGTTTGCCACATGAACTATCTGAATTCCCTGTGTTGTGGTTTAACCCCAGCCAGCACCTGAGCACTACACAGCTGCTCATTCACTCCTCCCCCTCACAGTGGAATGTGGAGAAGAATAATTGATTTCTAGGTTAAGATAGGAATAAAGAAATAAAGATACTAAAAATAATTATATAATAATAGCAATGAGAATTAACATAACAGAAGAGAGAAAGAAAATCCAAGAAAGAGAAGTGATGCCCCATGCAAGTGCTCATCACTCACTGACTGATGCTCAAGCAGTGATCTGCTCCTCCCCACCAACTCCCCCCAGTTTATATACTGGGTATGACAGCCTATGGTATGGAACATCACTTTGGCTGGTTCAGGTCAGGTATCCTGGCCATGCTCCCAGCTCCTTGTGTACTCACCAATAGAATATGCAAAATCAAGAAGTCTTTCACTTAGGATAAACACTAATGAGCAACAATTAAAACACCACTTTGTGATCAAAAGTATTCTCCCACTAAATCCACCACAGTGCTCTACCAGCTACTGGGGAGAAAACTAACCCTGTCCCAGCCAAAACCAGGACACCTTACCATCACACTTCCTAAATGACTCAAAGCATGGAAAACCCATACCTCAAGTGACATAAACATAAGCATGATCTGTGCAACTGTCCCTTGCAGTAGGACTTTGCAGAGACATGTATGTGGCAAGAAATAAGAGAAGGAGCAACCTTTCTGCACAGCTCCTGAGACTGAGGAAAAATTTCTCAGGAAATGACAGTAGATAAATATGAAAAGTAATTCAGTCTTGGTCTTTATATTGAAGTCCACAAACCACAGCTGTAAAGAAATAGCTGTAGACATGGCAACATGCTTACAAATCCCTTGAGCCCAACAAAGCTGAAACAACTAGGAAGAGAAAGTCTATTTGAGTACCAATATCACCCTAGATAATGCAGTCAGTGTTGGTGAGTGAAAAGCCTTGTCTCTGAAAGGCTGGCCATAGATACCTCCCCAAACCTGAACAGGCTCCTTTTTTAAAAGATGGAATCTGTAGCAAAAGCACTCTGTGGGATGTTGAAATGCTTCAGGATGATATGGCACTTCAGTATATATGCAGGCAGTCACACACGGCTGCATCTCACTTTTAAATGTCTCTCAAGAGTTGTGTATTAAACAGAAAGATTTTTCCAGGAACTAACACAACTGGCAGCCTTTTGTCTCAATTTTTTAAAGTAATTTATGAAAGAAGAAAAGTAACAGAGTCAATTTACAAAAGGCTGCAGTCTGGACTTTGATAGATGAACAGATCTTCTAACAAAACCTCTCCCTTTTTGCTGAGCACTCCATCTTCTTATCTGTTAATCCTGTAAGGGAAGAATAAGGAAGGCAGCCAGATGAATAGAGGAAAGACCTAGGTAATGTTTAAACCAGTGAACAATCAACCAAGAGATCAACCTCCCTGCTTTTTTCCACATCCAACTAGATAATCAGCTATGCATTCCCTCTTGCATTTTTCTCACCTTTCAAGAAGGGCTGAGTAATATGACAATGATTCACACTACAACCTGTTGAAAAAGTCCCATATAATTCCTTGAAGAATGACCTTACAGCTCTGAGCAGTCCCTCTTTGACAATCGAGGATGTTATACTGGTGAGTAATAACAGTTCCAGCAGTAATACCAAGGAGATGATAGCAAATAACAGCACTTTTTCCCAGCTGGTTGTGTCAACCTGCTCTCAGGTGACACGTAGGTTGCTTCTGAGGATGTTACTTGAATAGAGTTACATCTGGGCTGATTTCTAATGGATGTATCTCAGCCATGAGGATACTTTAAGCTAGAACTTGAGTATTAAAATTAATTAGGGAAAGTGCCCTTTCACTTCCAATAATATCCTAAGGAACTTCAACAAAAACGTTGTGCAATATCTCAGGTGAGAGCTGGGATGGCTTAATAACTATTGGCTACATGTTGAGAAGAACACAGCCCTTTCAGTGCTACATATTCACTTGCCACACTGGAAGTGTTGCCCACAGTCCCAGCTCTATCAGCAGTTCTTGTCTTTCTGCATCCTCAGTGGAACTCCTACCCAGCACACAACCAGACATCCTCATGCTGAGCTCTCAGGCGATATTTTTAACACACTTCTCACGTCTCTAAGTTTCTTTTCCAAGCCTCAGCATTTTTTTGTTCAATGAATTTTGATTTGTGACAAGTGCTATAGGAGGAAGCAACACTCTTTTGTGCTTCATCTGTTCCTGTCCCTCAAGTAAGGCTTTTTTCTCCTAAACTGGAATTTGTAACCCATTAGTCCTTACTGCAAAAAAAAACCAAACCACCAACCACAACTGTAAACACTTGAAAAGAAACAGAAACCAGGTGAGAAAGAATAATTGCATTCTCCTGACTTGAAGTAGGTTTACTGCAAGTTCTTCTGGAGTTCCTCACAAGCATTATTATCACCAAAGATAACAAAACAAATACATATTAAACTGGAAAAAAATCTTCTTGATAAGGGCCTCATGGATCTCTGTAGCAAAACTATGGACATTTCCTTGTCCAGTAAATCCATTATACCACTGCACTAAGACAGAAGAATGTAATGCAAGGCTGTGTGAAAGCAATTTTAAGCAAGAAAAAGAGTTCTTTGAGCAAAAGATGCAAGTGAAAGCTGAGATTAAAAGAAAGCAATCACTCAAGTATTAGATGAGCATACTTTTGCTCCCACTGTCACTGTGCTTCCTAATCTCAAATCTGCAGATCCAATCGTTCACCTTTTTCTTAAACACCCAGCTCCTGGAGTCATATGATGACACCAAAGAAACCAACATCACTTGTCAAATCAAATTTCACCCTCTCAGGGAGGAAAAAAGCCTGAGAAAAAGCAATCATTAAAAACCTCAAAAACTAGTTTATAAAACAAACCATTTGAGACAGCCCTAAAAAATATTTCTGAGGGAGAGAGGCAAGAGAATTCCCAGAGTTGTTGTACAACTGCATTACAGCATCCAGACAATCCTTGCTCTTTCCCCAAATCCTACCTGATCTCTAGGATCTGCAGCACAGCTTTCCCTCTTCCTTGCTCTGCACTGCATCATTACATGAAGCTCCCTGCATTCCCTCCCCTGTCTCTGCACAACTCTGCACTGCAGCATTACCAGAAGCCCCCTTTCCCAGCTCTCTCCTACCCCTTAGTCTGGGGCACTACAGCCCACACTGCTCTGCTGTCTGGCCCTGTGCTGCAGCAGCTCAGTAGCCTTCCTGGGCTCCTACATCTCTGCTCAAGGGTTCTGCTTCTTTACTACAGCACTGCAGAAATCCTCTGGCTCTGCCACCTCCCACCAGTGCTCTGTGGCAAAGCCCAGCCCTTGAGCAAACCTTTCATTTTCTCCTCTACTCTTGCTATTCAATACTGCTGAAGCATCCCCCAGCTTTTTTTTTTTTAGGCTCTTTAGTCCATATTTTTGGTGTTACAAGGATTCCCCTCTTACCCAAATGCACCCTTCATCCTCAGAGAGATCCTGCTTTGCAGTCCCTTAAGGTTTCTCTCCCCACTCCCCTCCACCAATTGAGCACAGCTTTATAATCACTATATTTGTGCAGAAGTCTACAGTCACAGCTCAGGGACAATATCAGAGCACACTTGGCAAGTACAGATTGTTTAGAGAGTCATCTTGGATTTACTAAAGGGAGGTCATGCCTAACAAACTTGATTAATTTCTTTGAGGAGGTGACAATGACAAAGGACAGGGTGAAGAAGTAAAGCATAATTCAATTGGACTTCAAGAGCCTTTTGATACAGTACCACATAAAAGGCTAATTTATAAGGTTAATATGTATGTAGCAAAATACTTAGCCAAGTAAACATCATTTTTTTAATTACCCTGCAACAAAAGTGGGAAGCAAAGAAAACAGTGGCTGATCATAGGAAGGGAAAAAGGGAGTCATCATGGGAATTTCAGGTACTTGTGCCCTCAAACTCTCGTCTTGTAGGCATTCTTCTTCCAGTACCTTCTAAGATGCTGTACATAATTCACTGAAGAAGCTATCCATTTTGTTAATAAAACAAGATACACATGGTGAAGGGTTAAAGTGACATCCTTACTGTGCCTCTAAAGGAGATCTCACAACATACAATTTATAGCTGTATACTGCTTAGTGGTGCATAACACAAGGTACCATGTGAGATGAACTGCTGATGTTACAAACACATAAGGCTACCAGATATGCAGAGGATGTTAAAAAGAAAGCCAGGAAGGAGGAAAAAGCTAGTCAAAAATCAGAATACAGCCCTAGGTCTACCAAGGCAATCATACCTGTTTTTTTGTAGCACCACGGGAGACAGGTTGCTGTTACCATCAACTGTCTTGCTCCAGGTGTTATCAGAGGTGGATGATCACAAGAGCAGAGCAGCTCACTTGCCTTCATCTGCAGTCCACATTCTTCTTGGATATTAAAACAAATCAGAGAGACTAAGATTACCCTTTATCTTCAGAAACTACCATGGAAGAATGGGTACTTCTCCCTTTTAAGAGTGTAGCTTGAGGTACAAGCAGTTACAAGACCTCTGGAAGGTTCCTCCCCATACCACTGGCCAGCTTCTTCCCAAATTGGAGACTACAACCTGACGGCTGCTATCTGCTGCCAGCACAGTCAGGGTTTCCCTTTTTCCCAGGAAAAAAAAAAGCACATCTGTTTTCAGTAAATGCTGTAAATTAGTTAATGTTTGTAAAGTGCTCTGATCATGTGAAGTGCCATATAATTACTATGTATTATCAATATAATTTGGCTAGATTGTGCCACAGCCGCCTCCTCTCTTCATTACAGTTTTGAGAGTTTTCTTAAACATCAGCTCTTTGGGGTGGGGACATTGTGTGCTATCCATCTCAAAACAATCTTGACCTTTGAAGAGCCCCAGAAAACAAACAAACTGCAGAACTGAAGCACATCTCTGCAGTCATGCACCTACCCCCATTTCTTGCTGGAAACACACATAGATATCTCCCAAAGAGGAGGAACTGCTCTTTGGAAAGCATGTAGAAGCTACAACTTCATGACCCAAAGGACACAATAGATACTAAATGTATCCCAAACCTAGGAAGAGCAGCAGCCTCTAGTATTGATGGGCTCAACACAAAGACTAGGAAAACCTCTAGTTGGCATAACTGTTAACAGAAGCTGCCCATAAAAGCACTAACAAACCTTTCTTCCCATCTTAACATATCCCCCCTTAGACTGTCCATCTAGGGTGAAAAAAATAAATATGGACTATTTTTCCCCCACTTTCTGCTCCCTGCTATCTTCTGCCAGTCAAACCTAGATTTGTATGGCATTGAAAAAGCAAAGTTTGTATAAAACACCTTTGTACTCCCAGGTTAAAACCTGATAGAAAAAACATTGTTCTGTATAAGAGAAATTAACTTAATAATAGACAGCCCAAACCTCCTTAGAAAGTACAGAATGGACTTTAAGAAGGTGTTTAAGTCCTTAAGTTACAGAAAACAGAACTCTAAACAGAAGCAAACACTAAAATGAAAAGACTAGGTAAAAGACCCACCTACTCCCTACCCCTCCATCACAAGCACTGCAGCTGAAATGACTGCCCATCCCACTTGAATTTAAAGGGCTGGTGATCAGAAGAGGTGCCTGCTGAGAAAGGCTGCTCCAAATCAATGGATGAACCAGCAGCTATTGCCTTTTTTAATAACTTATTTGACTTTACTTTGGTTAAATGAGACTCAGATGTGGCTGGTGGTGGGTGAGGTTATCTCAATAGTGTGCAATTGAGCATGAGGGAAGTGGTTATATGTCCTAAAAATAGCTGATCTCTTCTGTAGGCAGTTTATATAGGTTATTATTAGCATTTTTTAGTGAAAATCTCTATAGTAGGATTGAATGCAAGTTATTATTTGAAAAGTAGGTTAGTAATTCTTGTAGTCTAGGGCATAAGTAATGGTATATAGAAATATAATAGTAAACTTATATTAGCTGTTATCTGTAGCTTTCTTGATAACATTAATATGGTAGGAGGCTAATCTTAAAGTACTCTAAGACGTGTGATTAGAAGTGAAGCTTTGAGTACTTTGATATAGTGAATCTTCATGAACCAGAAAAAAAATGTCTAAAGGTATTTTCTAGTTCTTTCTCACACTTAGGACAAATAATCTACCTTGAGAGCAAAATTCCCTACAGATCTGTCAAATTATTGAAGTAGTAGAAAGGAGAAAATATTTGGCCTGTGACAAGATGTATTTAAAATTGCTGAAGTGAGGCAAAAAATATTTTACTAGAATATCATTTATTTTTAAAAGTGAAAACTATCAGACTATGACAAAGGTGTGATTGGAAAACGGAGAGACCTTTTGAATACATAAAGTACTTCACCAAAAATGCTTGCTAACACTTCCTTAAGTCAGTGCTTCCTAGAAGCATCATCTGAGACAAGTATTTTCCAACAGATTCTATATTTATATGTAATAGGATGTTTCCCTAAATGCAGACTCTCCTAAAGAGATAATCACTTACACAGCAGCACCCACACTGATCTAACTCATCCAGTGCTGCTTGGGAAGCATCTGTTCAGAGTTAAACGTCTGAATTAAGCTGTTAAAAATCATGAAGAAGCTTATTCCTCATCCATGGCTCTGAATGCTATGGATTTGTCTCTTAGGAGTTTTCTATTTCAGAGGCTTTTACCTTTGAACTTCCAATTTCTGAATGCCACTGCCCTGTGCTTGAATGAAATGTCTGAGGAATCTGGATTCAATCCTCATGTCAAAAGTAAATCAGACTCATAGCTGCTGCTTCTGGTTAAATCTGCCCAGTAATAACAGACCAACTTTAGAATGTTCAGCAAATGTAAACATGTCTCAAGTAAGCAGGAGAAGATAGCAATGTTGGAAGCACATGCCATACTAAGACCTGGAAGGTGTGCATCTTTTTCTGGCATTGCTGCAGATTCATTTGTGTAACCTGGGCCTCTTCAGCTTCTGTCCCTGATCCTAGTGTCAAGTGTGTAAAATGGAGGAGGAATGATGCTCCAAAATCTTTCAGAGATAGACTAAGAAACTAAAATACTTCAGGTGTGCATATGAATACAGAGCAATTGACAGGGAAAAATTATTGCCTGAAACCAAACCAGATCATTTGTGAGTGCAAATGGTTTATAGCTCTGCTGAAATCCGTAGAGTACTGTCAGTTCACAGCTTCTGGGGCTCTTTCTTTGTCTGCCTTTGATTTAGGCCTGAAACCAAAGCATGGGAGCTGAAATACCTGGCTGGCGAATCCTGAAGGCATAAGTTTCATTTTAAGAGTAGACTCTTGCACGCTGCCCAGCATTGGCTGTCAACTGCTGGTTGAGGTTGTTCCTCTTTCAAAGATATTCCTTACTCTCATCTTACAAAATGAGAGGGATTGCTTTAAGAAAAAAAAAACCAACAAACCACTAAACCCAAGAAGTTCCAGTAGTTCAGAATATAAATACATCCTATTAGGGTTTCTTTTTCTTTCCTGCCAGACAAAGGCATTTCTGCTTCCAAGCCTCATAGACCTCCTGACCCTGCTGACGTGGGTGGATGGCTCTGCATGTTCTGAATCATTTGCTTTCTTTTCAAGTGTTACTTTCTCCTTATTTCAATTACCCTTCCTTTATAATTACACGGGCTGCTCCAGTGAATGGAAGTGCTCTGGAGCTGACAGACCGTCTAACAACAGGGCATGCTGGAGGCAAAATCCACATCCTTATCTACCTTGGGCAGTAGGGAAGGTGTATGTTTCATAGCACAGGAGAATTTCTTCAATGATGTTCAGACCCAAGCACTTTGTTGTGGGTTCACTGCCCAGCCTTGCACCAGGCTGGACTGTGTGTAATTGCTCTCCCTGTCCCTTGGAGAGTTATAAACCACACATACAAGGATCACCTCCCTTCATTCCTGCTGAGTGATTGCCTCTGTGACAGCAGGAGTCAATGAAGCTTGATCTGATTCCTATTTGAATTCAATGGGAGTCTTTGAAGTAAACTTGAAAGGGATTAGTTTAGCCCCCTAAAAGGTGCAACCAACACTGATGTGAGTAGGACAGGAAGGAAAGGTGGGAGACAGCAAGTGCCTGCCTGGCTGTGCAGCTTATGAAGTGGCTTATGGATGAACTGTGCTGTGGCATCTGGGGCCAGGGATAAATCTTAATAAATTCAGGGTTTTGTTCTATGCAGTTTCTCAAGAAAAACTTGACTTTTTTTGTTCTGACTTTCATTTTATTTGCAACCAAAATTTAATGGTAGGTTTTGTGTAGAAGATTAAGCTTTGAGAGACAGAACCTTAACTTCTGTGTTGCAAGTCAAGTTTCCAGTGAAGCTCTGCCCTGTCTTAAGAACATGTTTTGTTAAGTAGTTTCCTAAAAGTTAATATGATTTCCGAGGCTTCTTCCTGACTTCTGTCTCTGTAAAAGCCTGTTCCATTGCATATCCCATCCAGACTTTGTGCTAGTAATGTGATGCTTATTATTAGCACATAAGGATGTTGGAAAAGTACCTATTCAAAAGGGCCTAAAACCTACCCCAAAATCAAGGCAGAAGAGCTACTGCAGCAGTTCCAGAAAAGGCATACCCAGGGAGGGCCTGCAGCTGAATAGTGTCTATTGAAGAAAAAGGGATTTCTTTTTTAGCCAATGAATTACATATTTCAAACTTAATCTTAAATTGAAATTCTAGGAGGCATGTGTGTGGGAGCAGATCAGGGAGGGGGGTGTCAAAGCTTTCTGTAGCAGCAGCAAAGTTCCTGCCGTGAGTCATGAAGAAGGGGCCATAATTGCTGCCATTGTTTTGTGTACTTTGGTACAGCTACCTGTTGGTTATTCATGATCACAACGTTATCACTTGCCTTATTTTAGCTCTGTAGGGAAGAGATTAAGCTGCTGGGTCTGAGTGGCTGAGCAGTACCAGGGTATCCGAGGACAAGAACATAAGACTTTCTTTCCTCTTGATTCATCTAGGAATTAAAGATGTAACAAATGACTTGTGAGACTGGATTGTAACACAAAGTGATTTTTTTTTTTACCACTTATATGCAAAACTTTCCACTCCATCTGCATTTCCCTTCGTTCCTCTTGTTTTGTGTTCAAGGAACAGCTGAAAGGAAAGGCACATATACTTGCTATCTTCAAAGAGTCAAGGCTATTCCTTCCTTACTGAGGGCAGGGAAGTAAGAGGAAGGCAGTCTTCCTTTACATTCAATGGAGATTAGAAAGATGTTTGGGCACACACAAGCATGTCAGTGTTATTACAGGGAGGAGAAGTCTACCTACTGTGTGATCACTACCTCTGCAATGCTTTCAGCTGGAGCTACAGGGTAAAAGCTTGCTGCAACAGTTATGGTGTCTCCCATCTCCTTTCACTCACTGAATTCAGTCATTGCAGAGGCACCTGGGGCTGCTCCATTCACACAGCAGGTTGCCTGCTGAAATATCCCTTTCTTCTTAGCCTCAGCTTGTGGGAGAAAGAACAGGAGAGAAAAGGAGTAGGGCAACTGAGAAGAAAACCAGACTAGACACATAACAAGTTTGGGTTGTGGGTCTTTTTTTCTAAACTTGAACATTTCTAAGGAAAACAAGGAATGGTGGAGAAGATCAGGAGTGAGACTCAGGATTATTTGGCTTTTATCGTAACTGCCTTGAGGGTAGAAGATCATCAATGAGACACTTGTACACAGCAGAACAAGGGAGCAAAGACAGCTACAGCTTCCCCACTCCCACAGTAAATACCATAATGTACTGTGTCTTTGATGGGACATGACCAAGTATTTTTATCTAGGGGCTGCTTGTAGTCATATTTTTCATTCTTGGATGTAACAACAGAGGCGAGATACTCCTTAATATTTCCTTTGACCTTTCAAAGTGTTCCTGGGAGCCAAAGGTGTTCACAGGAATGAAACATTAAATTCCAACCTAGATGTCATAGTTCAGAACCTCTGAAAAGACCTGGCAGCTGCAGGAAGCAATGGCAAATAATACCCAGACCTGTCAGAAATGACCCTGGATATCAACACCTTTCTGAAAGCTAAAGTATTCCTTTTAGTTCAATATAAACAGATTAGATCCAAACAAGTGCACCACCATGTACAAATCTGGAAGTAAAAGGGACTGATTTATCTTAAAATGCTTCCATCTTTCTCAATCATCTCAAAAAAACCCTGAAGGTTCATATATTGACAGAGTGTCATATCTGCAAAGGAATCAAATGATATATCAGATGAGGGAAAGTAAACTAGAATTTCCTGTATTGAAGGAAGCTTCAAGTCGTGGCAGGAGTGAAATCTCCTGTAGCACAAGCTCTGTAAATAATGGAGTTTAGTTCTCTGTGGATGTGATGGGAAGGGAAAGTAACTTCCAGGATTTCCTGAGAACAGAGGATGACATTTAAGACTGGCTGAGGGAGGACAGAGGTGTGCAAAGTTTTGTCTCACCCAGCTCCTTGGCTACCTTGCTGAGTGACTAGGGCAAAGGCTTAGGAGTGTACTTTATCTCTGTCTTAGAGACACTGCTTGTATCAAGCCATATTGATTCTCTTTTTACTTGTGTCCAAAAGAGGGTTGGTATTACAAGCACAAAACAATGAAACAATTTAGAATTGTCTTATCTTAGTTTCTAGTAAAGCCTGTATTACCGTATGGTTTGGTTTTTCCTCAGAGTAGTCATGCTCTGCCCTGACTCAGTCCCATCCTGAGGAGTTTCCAGCTTCACCTGACCTTAGGAAACAGAAAATGGGCTACAAGAGAGATGTTGTTGCTCTTTCTGGGCATTCATGGATTCCTGCTGCTCAGTTCTGCTCTTCCATGCCTTTTCAGCCTAATCCTTTAGCTTTCTCTGTTTTTTGGGGGTTATCATCCTTCAAAATCCAAGATTGAATTAAAATCTTGAGCTAACAGTGGAGTGCCAGGCTAGCCTACATTTTCTCCCAATTAGAATGGATGAAAAGCTCAGTGAGAACATTAGCTGGGTCTGTATTGCTTGTATTTACACCATGAAATCTCTGTGCAGGTCTTCACCCCACGAATTGCCTTGGCTTTGGCTCACCTTTGTGCAAACACCAGAAACTCATGAAATGCAAAGTCAGACAGCTTTGAATGCTAAGCCACAATGGAATATTTGTTCTTTGACTGGACAAAACTTTTCACAATCAGAGTTCAGATGCAGGTGTATGTACACTGTGTTCTCTCCTCCTAGGGCCTGGGAGATCAGAAAGCTCACTAGCATGGCAATTGACAGAAAGCTGCCTAAAATCAGAATTAAGATACAAATTGCTTAACCAAAATCTTCTAAACTTGTTCTGTAGTGTGCAGTAACACCAACCAGAGCAAAGCAGATCTAGAAGACAAAGGAAGAACATCTTCATCACCATAAAATTGCACTGCTTTCTGGAGACAGATTTCCCCTATGTGTGCACGTGCTTTTGCACCTATTTGGAGATTACACACTATGTGTGCTCAGAGTATCTACTGCCTCCTTTGCCTTCCTCCTCTAAGGCTGGGTCTTCCAATGCAATGAGACACATTTACCTCCTCATTGGCAGGTGTGTAGTGTACCTGTAACACATTCCCACGTAGACTCTGAGATATAGAAAAAAACAATACAATAAAAATAACCCTGAGAGCTGCCAAAAGATATTTTTTCATTTTGGAAGGCTTTACCCCAGCACATCAGTTCACTGTGTACCAAAGATAATTAGGGCATCTTATTTAAAACTTACGATCTAATTAGTGGCTTTAATGGTAGTTAATTACACAGAGAGCAACAAAGCAGTTATATTTCCTACCAGGCTGCTTCTAAGTCAAGGTGCAGGTACTTATCTAGGGCCATAAAGGAGAGTGGCTACCACACTTAACATCTAATTAGACAAAATTGTCCACAGTAATTATGAGCAATGTGATTTTATTTATCTGGCTTAATTACTGGGGCTATGCACAATCTCTGACCTGGCACAGTGACAGGGAGGACAGAGGGAAGACAAAGTGCCATCCCCTCTGTGAACGCTGTGGTGGAACTGCAGGATCCTCATGCTGAGCACAAGGACAGAGCCTGGTCACAGATCAGCAGTGCCCCTGAAGACTTGGGTATCCTCTGATCCCTGAGGCTCATAGGAGCCATGCCTACACATACTATGGATAAAGCAGTGCATTTACAGAGCCCCATGGGGACAGATGACTGGTACCCTAAGGAACTCTCTGCTAACAGCAGGTACAAAAAGGGCAATTCTTTTTATTCAGCAGAAGGGACACTCTGTCCCCACCATCAACATCATAAATCTTTCCCAGAGACCATCCACTGATGAATCACAGAATCTGAAGGGTTGGAAGGGACCTCCAAAGATCAATGAAACTTTGTAGCAACTTTCGAAACATCTCCAAAGAGTCAGTGTCTTCTAAAAGAACACTTTCCACTCTCAGAGGGAAGCAGAGCAAGTTTTTTTGTCTGAATCTAGATTCTTCTTGCTCTTCCCCTTAACTTTTAACATCTGTATGCATGGAAATAAATCCAGGTGCAAGTTAAACTGGATCTGTGCCTGTCAGGAAGGAACTCTGCTCCATGCTCTATACTTAGATCAACCTCCATTATTTGCAAATCCCAGTAGAATGAATAACTGTAGTGTGTTAGTCCTTGAATCATTAAAAATAGTAATAGGTCATGAAGAGCATGAGTGAAATGTGGTTCTTTTGATTTGTCCTTTCACACCATTGGACCAGATGTACATGTGTTACTGAGAGATGTATTAGTGCTGTCGTCAGAAGGGACCAAAGTCCATCGGGCCTGTTACACTTCTTGTGACAATAAAACTAGCAAGTGCTTAAGCAGGAGTACAAGAGACACTTCAGTTTATCCTCTCATTAATTAATTATGCCCTGATGAGAGGGATACTTTTGAGTTGTAAAGTTTAAAGAGATAGATAAGTTCATGCCAGAAAAATAGCTGGCCTGATGCCCACAGCCTTGAAAGACAGCATTTTCAAATACTTCCACTTTATGAGATTGCAGGCAGCAGCATGCATAGCTCTGCTTCTCAACTCATACCCCCAGGTCATTTCCATGTTATAGCAAATCACCTGTTCAGTGGCTCACTAAGATTTTGAATTACTAGTAAATACATTTTGACCTTATTTTTTCTCCTGATAATTGCTCTATTTATAGAGAAGTCACTGATTGTCATGCTAATTTCTTCCATTGGAGGATTCGACTGGCTCCATCTGAAATAATCTGTGGTATATCCCACTTAAAAAAAGGGTAGAGAAAAAAGCCCCAAAAGGAAACTGTTTCCTTTAAGAGTGGATTTGCTCTTGTTCCCTTTTCTTCATGAAATCTAGAAAAAAAATACTCATTGGTGAAAAAAAAATACATATAACTTTCACAAGTTAAGATATCAGTTAGCTTTAGATATCGACTGGCTTTTACGCCTTCATTTTCTATCAGCTTCGAGTAGAATGGCATATCATAAGAAGATGGTTTATAATCTTTGTATAACCCATCAAAATATCTGTAGCCAGGTTTTCAAAAAACCCAAATAAAGTCTTTTGACAGTATTCAGGACCAATGTTCAGAGCTAGGCAAGGCCAAGGCTGGGGTTTTTTTCTGTTCTTTCAAAAGAAGTCCAATCACCAGAGCTACTTTATTTTCTCTGCTCTGTCCCTGAGCTCATAGGGCTACAATCATTTTGAGACGCCTGAGCAAAGCATTCTGGAAACATCCAACCTCTCTGAGCAAACAGAGCCCATCTGCAGTGCTCTCCCTTCTTTTTTGCTCATGCAGCAACACGAGCACACCCTGGGCTTGGGGCACCTTTGGCCTCTAGCACAGTGAATCACAGCATGGGTTGGTGGCTGCTGACTGGGAGGTCCATCTCTACCAGTGACAGCCTGGTGGCCACAACTTCTCATTCCTATTGACACAGCAGCTGAGCCAGTTGTAAATCTGGGAGGTTTTGTTCTGAGAGCAATCAACTGTCCTGCAGTCTAAAGAGTGATGGAGGGACCTTGATCTCACTACGGCTGGTCAGCACCGCCTGCATCGCTGGGAGGTTGCTCAGGCTTGAGTCACTGCAGGTTTTATGGTTCAGTACCACAAAGCAATTAACAGCAAGTGAGTGAGCGTTCCCAACCTTTGCTAAAAATCGTGGCTGTTTATCAATGTGTCAGGCTGTTGGCAGATTCAAGAAATCTAAATTTAACAGGTGACTGGTTCCTCTATGCCTGGCTGCAGCCAATGGATCTTCAAGATATGGTGTCCCAACTGGGCAGCCACAGCAAGCTGGGGAGGAGAAGTAAATGAATGGGGCCAGCTCCAGAGTTCAGTGCAGGGGAGGCTTTTTTACACCACAGCTGCTTAATGACTTTTTCAATTGATTTCAGCAGTGCTGCTTTTCTATTACTGATTCCATCCCAGCCATTGGGCAGAAAAATGGGCTTAGGAAAATAATAGGAAGGAAAGAGAGAAAGAGAGAAAAAAGAAGTACTCAAAAATTCAACACCTACCATAACACAGTGACATTTGTTCAGATATTTTATGCTGAATTGGGAAAATAGAGAGTGAGAAATGGCAATTTCTCCCATCGCTCAGCCCATGTTGTGAGGCAAGTACACATGTACTTCCCTGCTTTCAAGCCCCAGTTCATCCATGCTCATTGACCTGCTCCTTGGTTTGGAACCAGCTGCAGAAAGCAGCTGTCATCCTCTGTTACTCTGCCAGCCCTGTTCTTAAGGCAGCCATCAAAGTCTGGCACTGACTGAAGGCAATTCAATTAGCTGTGACGGTCAAACAGAAACTGAGGGTCAATTGAAATCTCTTTATTTCTTGTCCCCTCCCCTCTAGTTTTGTCTTGAAGCCTGGAGACAGAGAAGTCCATCTACATCTTGGGAAGTTTTTGAGGGGTAATGTTGGAAGAAGGATGGTTCCTATACAGGAGAATCTTACCATAGTGAGCTAAAAAAAGACAAAAGAAGGAGAATACACACCAGGGAGATGAGTATATCTTTCCTCAGCCCTGCTTAGCCCTCGTGCTGTCTCCTTAAGATGCAAGGAGCTTGGGAAGTGTGCCTTGTTGGATGGCTTCTGATGTGCTCTGGTTAAATGGGATAGTAATAATGAAATCTCCCTCAGTTTTACCGCTGCCATCTGCTCTGTGCCAAGCACAGTGGCCATTTCAGGCTTTTATCAGACCTGTGGGCTTATTCCCAGCATGCTCAGAGGAAGGAGGGAAGGTGAGAGGAGAAGAAGGTGGCGGAAGGAAGATGGGAAGGTAGAGAGTGAGAGCTGGGATGCGGTGGTGCACACAGCTGCTTTCTGAGCCCCTGTTTTCAGCCTCTGCAGCTCCTTGCTAACATGCAAATAGTTGTAAAAATAAAGGTCAAACAGATAATCTTGATAAATATTTAATAGTTACTGTTTTTACATTCCCCTTATTGTTATAGATTAAATGTCTAATACTTGGAACATCTGGCTCACACCGAGTTGGAAGGGAGAACGTCCAGCCTTGCCTGGTGTGGGGGGAAGCAGGCATCAGGGCATGGAGGGGACACACTCTGTAGAGCTTGTTGCCTCTGGGACATCAGCTTGACCACTTCTAGCAGCCCTGCAGAGCCTCTCTGATGTTTGCTCATGAGCAACTGCTTTTACCAGCAGCACAGACCCATCTTTTTTGATTCAGTGAGTCCTCATGTGGGGCTCAATAAATCCCAATATCAAGACTCTGGGTTCCCTCATCGCTCTCGGAGTTAATTCTCAGTAAGAACCATCTGCATGCAGGTAAATTGGATGAGCCATGGTCATGATTAGCTGTTTCAGAGTCACTAGGGGTCTTCGTTCTCTGGAGGTGCTGGTAGTATTGGATCAGTGGATTTATCGTAGGGCTGGAGATAGATTTCTGCCCCAGTGGTCTTTGCTGGAATATTTCCAGGCTGAAGCAAGTAACAGAGAAATTAAATGAGACTTGTGATAACGTTGTTGACCTCAGAGTCCTATCAACCAGTCAAGTAGTTATGGCAGAGTAAATGCAAGCTGTGCTTTTAAGGAATTGCTTGGCAATTAAGTGAACTGTACATTTCCTTATAGTAGCTGGTAAGAAATCATCCATCTTTGCACAGCAGATGAATGCTTAATATATTGTGGGAGCTTTTCTGTTGGCCATGCATTAATTCATTGTGATCAATAGAAAACTCAGGGTGCCCTGAGAAAGAGGAACGTGCTTTAGACACTTTCACCTCTATAAGACTGTGTAGCAGAAGGTCTTGATATCATTTTCACTTTATGGAGATCCTGTATGAAGCATTTCCCTGGGCTTTGGAAATCACTGGCAGTAATGGATTTCCGTGTGGAAGAACTAATGACCCTGGATAATAAATGAATCAATGTGACAAAAGGAAGAGAATCCAGCTCCATACTCACTGCTTTGCATGACCTGAGTCTTTGTACAGCAGATGAAGAATGCCAACGTAGTGACCTAGCTATACATCACAACCACTTCTGCACCGGAGCAATCAGTCCCACTTTGGACAATAGCCCAGGGATTTAGACCCCTTGTTCAGCAGCCTCAAGCCCCTTCAGGATGCTTTTTTCAATCCTCAGTAGAACTAGTCTTGGAACAAATACCTTTCTCATATTCTTTCAGATGAAATATGAGACTTTTTCCCCTTGTTTCCTTTCAGCTTGTGCCTCTGAGCATTCAGCTATACTCAGGGCTTTGCTTGCCTCTCTCCTCCCAATCTTCGTTTCATTCACATTGCAAGGAACATGTCATTAACATTTGACAATGACTCCTTTCCCTCTGCATTGCTGTATTCTTCTTTTTTTTCCTATTTTCTTGAAGATTTGCCACCCTTTTTTACAAGCTACACAATGTGGAAGCTGGCAGAAGACCAGGTTCAGATAAAATTCAAAACTGACTCTACATCTGAATTTAAGAGGTGCCAGCATTAGGGTAGCATAGCATGCTCCCAAACAGCCTGACACACATAGAGAAAGCATCAGTGACAGTTGAGGACTCACTCAAATACTGCTTAAAATCCTCAACAAGAAAAAGAAAGACTGATGGTTTTGACTTCGATGGGAAGTAGCCTTCTGTCAGTATTCCAACAGGCTGCTAAAAAGACATGTGCTAGTCCTGCAAACTTGCAGTACTCCAGAAGAGCATGTTCCTTGCTCAGCAGCTAACAAACTAACATGATATCAAGGCAGTAACCTCAGGGAGGTGCAAGGCAGGTGTTGTAGGCATCAAAGTAGTGTGAAGCAGTAAAACCTAGAAGGTCTGGAGCTTATATGAAACTATGGCTAATGTATTTTGTAGAAGGGAAAGGGATGGGAGCCCTTTGAGATTGGCCTATAAACAGATATCAGCAATGTCTCTCATCAAAACATTGTTCACTGAACACTTTAGGAGTGTGAGTTTGAATAGTGACTCCTGGGTCAGCAAGGAAATCTCTTTTTCCCACCTGTTTGCAAACCTGTCTCTGTATCCAGCTGTGTAACAGTCACTCGTGACAGGGCCATTTCAGTTCCTAGGTGATGTTTCTGCTCTGACAGGATGGCAAAAATTTTACAGCTAGATGAAAGTCAATCAAATATAAAGATACTGAAAGAAAGAAAGAGAGGGAAAGAGGGAAAGAGAGAAGGAGAGAAGGAGAGAAGGAGAGAAGGAGAGAAGGAGAGAAAGAGAGAAAGAGAGAAAGAGAGAAAGAGAGAAAGAGAGAGAGAAAGAGAGAAAGAGAGAAAGAGAGAAAGAGAGAGAGGAAAAGTCCTTTTGCACAAATAGTCACTGAAGTGCTTGTGGTATTTTTACTTTTTTTGGAATATTCTTGAAACAAAGATGAAAACTAACACAGTAAGTGTTCACAGAATAACAGTAAAATAGGTCAGAAATGCAACTGGAACAAATGTGTTTGAATAAAAGGAAGCCAAGCAAATGTGGCAGCTACTAGAACTGTGCAAACACAGCAAATAACAGAAAGCTTTCCATCAGGAGAATGACAGTATGCAGAAATCTTGATGCTTTTCTTCACTTAATGCAGGACCCAATAGGGAATGAAAACTATTCTGTCACACAATTATATACTTTTAAATCTCAAGGGAGTAAGTTGTGGTGTGTTTGTGTGCAGGATGTAAGGGACACGTGAGAGTCAATGATGACATTTGATGTGTGGCAGCTCTGAACTGGGCTGTTATCAGAATTTCACCAAAGAGCCAGCATATTATTTGGTAGCTGGGGCTGTGGTGTCATCCTTCACTGAAAACAGAACATCCCATGTACTGTTTCAAGGGAATAACCTGCAGTAAGTGCCTGGCTTCTGTCCCTGATGCTAATTCCATCTCCAAAGGCCACATCTCAAGTAGGTCTCCCACAATGCTCAAAACAATCTTGTGTCATCAAAAATGTGCACATTGACATAAGGTGAGCCCACAGCCTTTGAAACAGTTACACTTTTGTGTCCTGTACTGAATTTTCAACAAGACTCCCCTTGTCCAGGCATTCAAGACAGTTTCTCTTGTCCTAAATGAGGCATCATCTGCCCTTCCTGTACCACATCCCCAAGGATGGTCTTATTCAAGAGATTTGAAGGCTAAATCATCACACTACTCTACGTACACACCTTGTAATTCTACAGTGCTTGAAGATACTTTTTTAAGCTATCCTGACTCTATATTTCTTGTCTTCTCCCCATGGCTTCCTGCAGTGGATGGCACTGTGCAGCAGCTGCCTGCCCTGCCTGGGAGGAGGAGAGAAACTGAGGGGCTCGCACTGAATCCTTGCCTGTGACTCCCTCAGAGCTTGCTGGCTTTCACTTATTGAATTAGGATAAATTGGAACTTTCATAAAGGGTGATATAAATCATTATCTCAAGTTAGCAGATGCGGACTCACCAGGGTAGAGCTCTGTTAATAACTCCTTCGGATTAGGGCTGATTGGTACAATTTGAAACTTGTTTCTCTCAGCTTGATCAGTCTACTTGTAACCGTGGCAATTATCCCATTTCACTTTCAACAGCCCAGCACAGAGGAGCTTCTGCTTCCAATCCATCCCTCTTTAATGAATGCAGTGTGATACTTTAGGTCCCCTGGACAAATATACTGTCTCCCCTTCAATTCACAAGAAAAAAAGCATTAAAAAAATAAATCCCATGTCCAAATGTCACTTAGGAATGTGTCGTTTAGGGAGTGAGATGCTAAGTGTCCATGTAAACATCATTTAGGTATTTGGCTGCTGAAAAGCCTCTCTTCATTCTTACAGCATCATTTGCACTTTTTGGCAGTCTTCCTGACTGGGAAATTAGATGAAAAAACGGGGTTTTGTCCAAGCATTGAAGCTGCTTGAATACATTCTGATGAGTGTGGTACATGCTGAATTTGTGGGGTTTTGTTCAATAACTTATCTGGTGATTTTTTTTTCTTCTTTTTTTTTTTCCCAGGAGTCATTAATAAATGATTTAATGAGTGAACACAGAATTCGCAGAATAATAAGTTTGACAAGTATTTTCTTTCAGTCTTCTATTTGATTCACACAACAAGTCCCTGTCTCAATTTAACAGACCCTTGAAGAGCACTCTTAACTTTGACGAGAGTTTTAAATCCATTTCTTTTAAGGCAGACACTTGGACAAGTGTTTGCTTTATGTTTGCTTTACCTTACCTCAGATATTTTGCTGGACCATGTGCTTTAGCAGCAAGATTGGCCTTGTGCTTCAGTCACTGCAGTAGTGGCTTACCTGCAGTTACCATCAACAGTTACCTGTTGACTATTTATGACTTTTCTAGTAGCATGTATATATTAGAAGCACAAGTAGGATACAATTTCCATGTTCCTCTGATTAGGAGATGCACAAGTCCCTTTGAACCATCTCCAGCCTACCTCAGCTCTCAAGCTATAAAATGAGTATTCCCTTTCCTTCCAACCATTGTCTTCCCTTTCAGGTTATAAATTCTTTAAGCCAAGGCTATTGCTCACTTCTTGTTCACACAGCACCTCAGACCATGTTTTATGAAGCCAATAAAATGTTAGAGATTAAAATACACAGGCTGATTTGTCTCCCACTTACTGCACCAAAGCTGTACATCTAATGGAACATCACTGATGTCCACGGAAATGTGCCAGCGAAAGCAACAGCATGATCCCACCCAAGCTTTGATTTCTAACAGTGGGAAGATGAGAGCTTTCCCATTTTGTATTCAGATACAATGCACATCTGTTCTTGGAAATTGTTGGAGGGTGCAGAGTGACTAAATGATGGTGTCCCAAAGTTTCTGAGGAGCAGCCACTCCCTTCTCCCTGCTCTTGCCAGCTGCCTTCTGCTCAGCTCTAAGTGCTCAGCCTCTTGCAGTGCCTTGGACAGCTCTGAATCATGCTGCTTACAATATGTTTCTGCTAAAAATAATAGTAGTAATTAATGCTCCTAGTTTTAGTGCTGCCATCTGCCTTGACGCCAGCCACAATGGCTATTTTCCTCTGTGTTCCCCAAAGTGGGAAGGAGGAGGAAGGAAAGAACAGAGGCAGCTGCTTGTGCCTTTCCCCAGCACCTCTGCTTTGGCTGGCAGTGATTTGTCTGCCGTGGGGGTAGCCTACTCTTGCAGAGACAGCAAGAGACACAGAACTTCCTCAGACCTAAAAGGTAATAAAGCTCAGAGAAATGCATGGAAGAAAATACTCCAATAGAGACATTTTAGTGTCATTTTAAGAGTATCTATCTAGCTACAGACCACATAAGGCAACAATGAGGAAGGGAAGGTTACTGAAAGTTTGCATCAGCAACTGGGATAGGTTGGTGAGAGGTTAGGACAAGGACTTCCTTTCTCTTTATCTCTGGAAAGTAGTTGTCTTGCCTAGTCCAAGCAGATGTCAGGAGCACACAGGCAAGTTGGGGAAATGAACTAAAGTGGCAGACTGTTTGACAAACAGCATCAAAAAAGGCATCTCTCAAAATGCATTTGATGAGGAACCTCAGTTCTTCTGAGACTCCAACCAGAGCCTTTCCTTTTGTCTTGACTCCACCTCCTAATTACAGAATTTACTTACTGTCCTACTGGAGAAGAAAAGGAAAACTGTAGGTTCACAGGAAAGGAAGTGTTTATAGAGGAAAAAAAACCTACTCACCTGCATGCAGTGAGTAACTGCAGCAGTTAAAGTAATCTTCTCCCATAGTAGTGAGATTTGGGGGGTGGAGATGACAAAACAGTGTAAAAGGCAGCCAGGATCCCTTTAGCTCTCCAGTTAGGGAGCTTTGAAAGGCTGTACAAAACCTCTTCTTCCTGATCCTTGCTTACCAAGCTGGCAAGACCTTTTTCTTCTATCAGAAGAGAAGAGCTATCACACATCAACCAGCCACATCTCTCCTGCACAGTGGATGACACTTCAGAAGGTAACCTGTTGGTCCTAGTCCTATCTGTCACAAGTGTGCTCCAAGATGCTTATTTTGACTAAAGCAAGGAAAAAACAGTTGTTGAAGGTTAAGGAAAAAAAATGTGAGAAACTACAGCAGCCCAGATTTTGTTACAGAATGTTTTTGATAATATTCTGTGTTTTGATAATCATCTGCATTGCTCCCCAAGGCTCCCAGTCCTCCACAGCCCAAGGCATCATGTAGCCCAGCTCAGTGTTAGATGTTTCCTCCACAGACCAGAAGCTTTAGCTCTCATGCACTACTGGTAATGATGTGACAATTTGAGGGGTTTGAGCAGTTTTTGTATATGGGGCTTACATTCCTTGCTTACCCACTTCACTGGATCTAACTTTGACGTCTTAAGTGGAACACATCTCCAGTTCCCTTCTTCTTCCCCATCCCCAAATGGTGCTGAAGAAATTTAAGGTGAGTTTGAGTCCAAAGCCATTTAATTCATTCCATCAGACATTTCTAGCCAGACTCTGAGGTGAGCTAGTGGGAGGACCTAATAGATTTGCAGTTGTTTAATCGATCCTATTTGGTATAGGCTTGGCTTATGCAGAAAAGTGTGTTCTCTAATTGCATCAAAACTCATCCTAGCCCGTGAGCCTAAACTGAGCAGCTCTGATATCAATTCAGATAACCATCTTAGCAAGATATGAGGTCCCTGTTAAGGCTGCTCCCTTTTGTACAACCAGCTAAGCACTTTCCTTAAATCCACATATTTGAGATTGGCAAGAGTTTTCATCATTTTATTTTCCCAGAAAAATATGCACATTTTCAAGGTGACACAGTAATGTCCACCAGTGCTGCAAATAGTAGTTCATGTCTTGTTTTGAGGGACTTCTTGGGTTGTTTCTCTGCATTTTGCAAGGGTGCCTCTGCCAGAAGCAGAGCAGATGGTTATATCTCAAAGAGGGGGGTTGAGCTTAACAGGCAGCCCCACTATGGACAAGCTGTGGCTGTGCAGAGCACAATGAGTATTCATGTGAAAAGAGATCCTGGAAGGTCAATATTGACTATTCATTATTCACTTAAAATATTTGTCATGCAATTTGGGACTGAGACAAATGCTCATGACAGAGGTGACCAGACACACTATTTGACTCAAAACCATGACGTTATCATAAACAAGGACTGGGCTAGTTCCAGAAAAACTGAGGAGACAAAATTCTTCCTGTACTTCCTTGCAGAGCTTTTTTGTCATTGTCTGTACAAAAATCTGGATCAGATAATAAATTTCTACTTTTTAATCAAAACAGGAAGAAATGTTGTAAGAAATGTCAATTGTGATCAATACCTCAACCAGGAGAAATGACATTATCATGAGTATTGCATGGAATTGAACAGACATCACTTGACGTTTCCCATCATTGCTTGTCAGCTCTCCAGATAGCTGACTACTATCTTTAAAAGCAGGAAAGATGTTTCAGGTTCCAAGGGGATTTTTCAGCTTTGTTTCCATTTTGAAAAAATAAGTTATGAAAATTAAACTTTGCTGTGAAACAGAATTCCAGGTAAAAAAAACCCCAAACACATCCTCTAACTTATTTTAACCAAAAACAAGAGAAAAAATAAGGCTGTTGGTGGATACTATTTGTAATGCTTTTTTTTTTTTATAACCAGCTGTCTATAATGCACCAGACTGTGATTTTCTTGTTTGAATCAACATGTTCTGGTAAGCATGGGGTCATCCAGACCCAGTACAACCCAAAGCTGGTGGCCAGGAGACCCAAATCTTTTCATGCCATAACTAAGAGCAGAGATAAGGCATGCAAATGTACACAAGTACTGTGGTAGGGCAAACATGAAGGAAACGTGAGAAGAAGAAACATCTTCAAGAAGCAATGAACTTGTGGAGAAAGCACTTATTTTTTGAGGATAAAGGATCCCTTAGAAGAAGTAGAGGGACATTAGGACACCTTCAGGGTCAGACAGGGTCATTGTGGAACTTCATAGGCTGCAGGTTGTAGGGGTGTAATAAGCAGGCTAGGAAGAAATATCTTCTCTTGGATGGTGGCTAGGGGAATCATATAGCCATAAGTGATGCATGAGGATTTATCACTCAAATAGAGCCAGCAGCCTAATCCTCACCATCACAGCATATTCTATAGATTCTGGTTTGAAGCCAAGAAAGACATTTCAGCAAAATGTCCTAGGTAAAAAACAATCAGACATCAGACCCTCTGTTCCTCAGAGCAAGCAAAGAGGAAAAGTTCTGTATTTTCCTAGTGAAGATGTGACTTTTTGCATTCTCCAGTATAGGAATGGGTAGAGCAGGAAGGGTAGAGCTGCTCAGTTGTGAATGTGCAGGACTCACACCTTCATCCTGCACATTCCTTGGTGCTATGGACTTCCCAGAGCTCTCTGCTTCCCCAGCCTTATTATGCTGTATTATTATTATACAACCTTTTTCACCTAAACAAGAAAATTAATATAACTGAAATCTATATTACAGCTTGTTGGTCCCTCCAGTGTCCCTCTGTCTTTTTACTGAGAAACAAATAATTAAAGTCACAAGAATCTTGAACTGGACCTAATTCCTTTTTCTTGAAATCCAGATTCATCCCCTCCCTTCCCCTGCCTTGGCCTTGGAAACAAGGGAAAGTGTAAACAAACATAACAACTTCCAAAGTATTTCAATAGCAAAATAACTAAAGCAATTCTCCTAGGGGCTGGTAAATAGCAGGCAAGCTATCAGAACCCAGAGGGGGAAAAGTTCAGCTCAAACTAGTTACAAAATCTCAAGATGCAGTGTGACAAACTCCAGCCTGCTCCTGCTCTTGCACAGCATTGCCATTTTCCCACAGAATGACAGTTTTCAATTACTGGACTGTAGCTAAGAGCAAATTGTGCACTTCAGCAGCTGGAGCTCTCTCTCATGATTTTCAGATGTGGCTGGGTAAAATGTACAGGGGCAATGAAAATGGCTTTCTCTGCACAGCTAACTGAGGAAGGACAAGCCCAGAGACTGTGAGGAGAAAGAGAAAGTGAAAAGGAACATCAAATAAGGAGAGAGAATGGCTGCTGGCTTGATTTACCTCCCTTCTCCTCCCCTATCAATGAGATTTCAGCTGTATATGCTACAAGAGTAAGCCTGTGTCAACCTGTCTAAACTTTAAACAGGATTTAGGTTTCTTCTTTTTCCCCAAACTACTAATTCTCTAAATAGTCTGAGACCTGCATCATGTCATACTCATTCTTACACATGTAATAAATTTCTCCTATTCCATATTAGAGTCTCCTGTTAAATCAAAACCTGGGTTTCTGGGTGTAAGCTTGAGCTAAAATACATCCATGGACGTCAATCCTCTTTGTATAACCCAGGCAGGAGAAGGGGACAAACCCAGGCTTAATGGGCTACTGGAGACATTGCATAAGGTACTGTTTAACTGAAGTGTGGAGTAACCTGGGAGAAGTTATCCTACCAAAATATTTATCTCTCTGTAGGCATGGAGAGACTCACCAGCCTTTTTCTCCCTGTCTGTGCAAAGCAGTTTCATCTGCATAGAGACATACCAAAGTTTGTGATAGATTTTTCCTGTTTCTCCTGGGAGATTTGGGGTCTGTGGCCAGCTGCAACTCATAGAATCATGTAGGTTGGAAAACATCCTTAAGATCATTGAAATAACACAGCACAAAGGAACTAACAGGGCTGGGCAGAGGGAATCAGGCTGACAGCACCCTGGGACTGTTGATAGCTGCCTGAACGTTGTCCACAAAGTGGACTTTTAGGATTCTTTCCTGATCAGATCTTTGAGATCAGATATTTGGATTTTATTTTTTCTTTACAGTCAATTAATGTTTTAATCTGCATTATTTTTCCTGCAGGAACCTTTGCCCTGTGTAAGGGCACTCCCCTGCCCAGGGCTGCTGTGAGTGCACTTGCTGGAGAAGACAGTGAGTCCCACTGCAGGGCTCAGCCACAGGCGAAAAGACTGCTCTGTGCTTCCCTGACATCACCTTCTTTCATCTCTCATCAACATAAGTAACATGGCTTGGAAAAATTGAATGTTACAAGTGCTCTTCTGTTTCAGGTAACTATATGGAGATCCAGTTCTTAGATGAGCCCTGTGCCATCCCTGATTACAATCCTCAAGAGTGCCACCTTCATGCTTTGGACAGTCACCGCCTGCGTTCAGAACCCTGATGCAACATGGGATGACTGGAGAGCTCAGCTTGGGAGTCTGCCCTTTCCCTGCACCCAGCCAGCCAAGCCATCTCTCCTCTCCAAACAACATGAAACATCTCTGACAAGCCCAGAGAACCTGGAGAAATTTCCAGTCACGTATGACAACATCTAGCAACATGTTCCTGCCGAACGGGAAGGAGGAAAGCAGAGGGTAGAGCTCCATGAGTACACTTCATGGTGACATGCCATTTTTAGACATAATTATGTAAATTACATAATTCATCTTGAAATATTGAGGGTGGGTTTTTTTCTGTATTTACTGCAATTACGTCAATTGACCTATTTATGTTATCTGACGTGCTTATCATTAAAATGGGACAATGTATCCCATTAGATCCTCTCACTACACTGAATGGAACGATGATTAATTATATCATAAAAAGAAGCTGTGCCACGCAACTCTGAACATGGGATTTGAAGCTTAAAATAAAACAACAACTCTACCATCATCATTTCCTGCCTTAAAACTTCATTTTACCCAGCTGAGGAATATGCTCAGGGTTCCCCATATGGGGTTGTTCTGGTCCACATTTATATTGATAAAGTGTTTAGAAAGCCAAACATACTTTATTTTTTGTAGGACCTCTTGCTGTGTATTAAGCAGAGGCAACATGCCTAGAGGAAGAAATCTAAACAAATTTGGTTCATGTGTATGACTTCATTACTAGGCATATCTCCTTTCATAGTGGAGGAAAGGGAGTTTTCCCAGCTATATGGATTATAACTTCTTCAAAGCACTTTCTCCTGTTTGAGATCTCAGAGAGATGTCAAAGCAAGGAGAGCCCTGGATCTGCAGAGAGGTTGGGACCAGTTTTCTCCCTTTGAGCATAAGTTAAACACAAGCCTTGTTCTCACAACTGATGTCAATGACTTGCTGATACTATCACTGATGGGGCTAACACACAAGAAAGAAGATAAATCAACCAGCACCATAACAAGAAACACAGGAAGGAAAAGCAATCAGTACTGACCAAATGGGAAATGGTAAAGTAAGAAGGGGAAGAACAGTGTCTCTCCAGGATCCTTAGACAAGGACCTAAGACCAGAGTGAAGTCAAAGCAGGAATAGGGTACTCTAAATTCCCCAAAACACCTTCTCTAGCCCTAACACATCCAGTGCTAACACAGAGATCTAAGACAGGCGGGGAAGCTGGGATTCAGTTTGAGTCTGGAACATAAAAGTTGAGTCTCAGCCTGGGAGTAAGTCAGCCTTACAGGTCAGCCACATGTCCTCCAACAGGACATTATATACAGAGCAGAAAACTGCAACTATGCTGCTTTTTTATATCCATGTTCTGAGTTTGTTCCATTAGCTCCTCTTCCCAGGGACTGGACCATCACTTAAACTGCTGTGGGGATGCTAGCATCTCTGCACCACAAACTAACAAGTTTTGCATTATATTCAGCTTCATAGTTGCTGATGTTTGAGAGATCTAACTGCTTTTCTTCTCTGTGTTTCTCCCAGTGCATGGAAGGTATTTTTGCCTATTGGCCCCAATGATTTTCTTTTTCTATCTGACTTTGAAGGAATCTGAATCTTTCAGGACATGTTAGAACTAGTAGCACAGTGGCTCTGGAAATGCAGAATGACAGAGAAGGATGTAGGTTTAATTTCTGCTTTAAACATCAACTTGAAAGTGCAAGACAGAGAAACTTACTTGGTCAGGTTTTTCTTAAACAAGGGCTTTATCCCCACCCTTACTTGAACCAAGGCCTGCTTACTTCTCCTCTAAACCTTATCCTCCTTCAGCCTATACCACTCTTCAGCAAAGTCTCTTTTCAGCACAGATATGAAAGTTTAGACCCGAGCACGAACTGGGCCGAAACAAAGTCAACATGTGGTGTGTTGGATGTGTGCAGGGGTGCAGTGACCATTCAAAGGCACAAGAGGAGCTGAGTGGCCCCATTCTCCAGTTGTTTACTCTGTTGGACATTTACAACACTCCTTTAGTTCTTCATTTTCTGGACAATGATGCAATCTGGTATAGGCACATTTGGTTTAGTTACTAACATGAAATCTCCCTATGCATTGCTGTCACATAGTACTTCAGAAAGAATAATGATCTCATGTCCTCAGGGGACTCAGAGCTGTGGGGACAAGGACTCTCAGAAAGAGTATGAAAGGGATCCATCATGTGGACTCTACTAGAGCTCAGTGCTGGTGAGGACTGTCTCCTCAGAGATGTCTGTTAAGTTTCTTGGTACCGTTCCTACTCAATCCCTAACCATCTGCTGCTCCTTTGAGCAGGCAAAGGTGATGCAAAGAAAAAGAGGATTATTGCAATATACCCCTTCTTAGCTGATCTCACCCTCCCTCACTAGCCAGCACGCAGTCCCAAAGGAAAGGTTTCAGCTCATTTTAATCCAAGGGAAAGGGCTCGAGTGCATCTAAAGAGGGTTTCAATGCCGTTTGTTTTACTCAATTAAAAACCTGCGGACACAGATTAGCTCCCTGCTGCTCAGTCTAGGAATTCTTTTAACACCACAGTGATTTACAATGTACCAGCCAGCGTTTAACGAATGTCATCCAGAACCCAGAGATGCTTGAACACAGGCCTGGCCACTCGTGTGAATGAAAAATGGAGCTGAGGCCACAGTCGCTTGCGCGGCTGCGTTCTGATAATAAACGACATAGTGGGGCTGGAGCAGAGGGAGGCTTTGTAATTAATATTACAGTAGAATCAGGTATGTAACAGAGAGCTTGACTTAGAATGAAAATCAATACAAAAGCTGTTGGGACGTGTCAGTCCTGGTCCCTAGGCCCTGAGATATTATGTCAGACAGAGGAAGGGCTGATGGGGAGGTGATGACACACAGTGAATATCCATCTCGTGTTAACTTCAGGCAAGAAATGGTGCTTAGTGGAATGTGCTGGCAGTTTGGGGACATTTTATTGGGGTGGTGCTAATGTTTTTTTTTCTTTTTTTCACCTTCTAGTGGACAGGTGAACAGGAGGGACTATAGATGATAACAACTATAGACTATAGTCTATAGGGACTATCTATAGGGACTATAGATAACTCTGTAGTTATTAATGTACTTAGGGAAATGGTCTAGTGGTCAATAAGGGCTGGGACAAAGGTTGGACTCCATGATCTTATGGGTCTCTTCCAGCCAAAATGATTCTATTGATGATTTTGTTTTCAAACAATATTTTACATCAGCCAATTGCTCTGTTGCTGTGGTGTGGCAGGTTTTTGGTTTTGCTTTGTTTTCCAGTCTTCCTGTAAGTCAGGAAAAATGAAGTCTAGAGTCTATGGTGGTTATGGCTTTTATGACAATATAACATAACTCCATGTTTCTGACAGCACATTTTTTGCTTGCAGCAACAGGGACACCTCAGTCTATTCTCAGCCTCCTTCTTCTGTTACCTTCCTTCCTTAGACATTCAAATCACCATCATCCTCTCTAGAGTGGCTGTTCTAACAGAATTTCACTTGGAGGCTTCAGGATGTGAAGATGTGAAATGTTCAAGTGGTATCTCAATTAGGATAGCAGAGAAATTGTTTGTGTGTGTCTAGGAAATTATCACAGAATCACAGAATGGTAGGGGTTGGAAGGGACCTTTAGAGATAATCCAGTCCAACCTCCCCTGCAGAAGCAGGTCCCACCTAGATTAGGTCACACAGGAACGTGTCCAGGTAAGTCTTGAAGACCTCCAAGGAAGGAGCCTCCACAGCCTCCCTGGGCAGCCTGTGCCAGGGCTCCCTCACCTCACAGTAAAACAGTTTTTCTTATGTTTAAATTGAGCTTTTTGTGTTCCAGTTTCATCCCATCACCCCTTGTCCTGTTGCTGGATACCATCGAACAAAGGGATGCCCCAACCTCCTGACACATTTTTTACTTCTAAAGTAAAAAAACCTACCACATTGTAAATTGAAAATACAACATTTTAACCCCTGTCATGGATAAAAAAGTCTGCAGTGAGTGGGGAGATACATCATAGATGATCAAGATAATATGGTGCTTTGCATTTCACACCAATGCTGCTCTTCGTCCCTGCTTGCTTTTTTTCTGTGTTGTAAGCTGGAATTTCAAACCTGAAAGTGTAAATCCATTTTTGTTCAGGAATGCCAGTGGGAATAATGGGACCATGATGGAGGTTTTTCTGCACTGTCTTCAATTCAGTTATATTTAAATGTGGTTATTTAGGGAGCTAGGATAGTTTTACAACTGGTTTTAGCTCCAGCAAAACAAAATAAAGTCCACGGATCATAGTAACACTCAAAAACAGCCTTAGACAGCATCTTTTCGGTCATGTTCAGTACAGTTGCAATCTGTAAACATTATGGTTGGACACTGTAGCAACCAAATACCACAGCAGCTAGTAAATGAGCAGCAATATCTATATATCAGATGAAGGGAAATCCATTATCTGTATGCATTGCCCTGAGGCTGGAGTTCAAAGCTCAAGCCAATCTCGGAACAAAAATCAACTCAGAAATGATGCCCAACTTTCTGTCAGTGCCTGTGAGTGTGACAGAAGTGCTTGTTAACATCCACCACCGGGATCAAGGGCTCTAATTGTATCCCTGCAGCTAGGTGTCTAAATTAGGGCGTCCTCCAAAGTCCATGAAAGCCAATAAAAAGGGCTCTGACAGAGTTCATTAGGTTTTGGAGTTCCCCTTAATGAAAAGCCCATCTGCTTCTCAATTCACAGGTTCCTGAATCTCTCACCTTCTCTTCCTCTACTCCCCACAAAACAAAGCCATACTTCTCTTGACACCAGTAAACTTCTCAGTTTATTTTTCCAGCTTCTTGCTGTAGACAGAAGTCTGAACAAATGCACTCAGCTTTTCTTGTGTCCCTGGTTGCCAGATAGCAGTTTAAGGCAGTTAGAGACACTTAGGACATTTCACCACAGAGTAAGTGGTCCTGCTGCCACCTTGCAGATGCATAAAGCAGAAGCCTTTGGTGGTTTTTGTGTCTTTGGAGAGGGAAGTAGAAGGTGGGTCTCATCACATGAGATGAACTATGGATCTCATGGACCTTGGGTGCAGATAGACAGACAAAAAAAGGGAGAGGTAAGATCTGTTCCACTCTACAGCTCTGGGCAAGCACATTCTTGTGGAATATTTCCCCACAGGGCTAATCCAATTGATACTCAGCAACCCACATGAAGAAAGGCTCTGAATGCAATTAGCTGTGATGCAGGAAAAAAACTAAAATACTTTTGTAAGTGCTAATTTAGTGAACAGTCTGAAATTGAAACATATTGTAAGGGAGGGCAAAAAAGCAGGGAAGAAGGATTCTGTGAGCAATACATCCACAATTACTGATGGGACTGATATACATATATGTATTTTAGGCTCACCAGGTTTCTCCAGAGCAGTGACTGAGAGTCTAATTCACCAGGGATAATTACCTCCACCCCATAGGAGGTGAAATGTGCTCACTTAGTGAGCTGAAGGGCCATGCAGGGAAGGCCCCAAATAGAGCAGCAGAAGCAAATTACTTCATAATAGTTTTCAACCTGTGACCTGTACGTTTCAGTACTCCCAAATGCCACAGATACATCAGCTTTGATGTGCTGGAGCTGCACCACCCAGGAAGGCTGGTTGAGAAAGGCAAACAGCTGCAGATGCCATTTGCCTATTCATGATAGCATAGGCAAGGAGATGAGTGATGAAACCTGTGAAGGTGAGTACAGTGCATCACTTGCACAGCTTATCTGAGCCACCTCTGACTTTTTTTATCCAGATCCAGGACTTTCCCTACGGGTTCAGATCTATTATTGCTGTTCTAAATCTTTCATTTTATTGAAATGTCATTTTCATTACAAGAAGACATTGTCATGCCTAAGCTGTCTGGACTGCCTGATGGACAATTGGCCTGATCACCAGAGCAAAGCTCTCTGATCCTCAGCCCTTGGAAATATGGGAAAGGCATATGGTCACCAGCTCTGAATGGCTGCCCTGATGCCTCACTGGCTTCATCAGGTTGGCTAAGAACCACAAAGAAACAACGTACACGAGCACAGATCATGCCTGCCTGCTCCTTGACATCTCCTACTGCATATTTGCCCTTGTGCCATCTGTAATCACTGTTGAGAAGTTTTGCCTAAATCTTTGGCTGGATTTGGGAGTTCTGTGGCTGAAAAATGCTGCTACTCTTTTCATTTCTATAGGGTGCAACTAATAGGAGCCAGTGACGTGAAGTGCATGTGGACAACCAAAGGTGTGCATGTACTCACACAGCATTCAGATATCTAACCTCTGCATGAGAAAAAAGACACTAGGATACTTGTGAGAAACTCATGACTGCACAGTGGCATCACTTGAGTGGTTATTGAAATAATTATTTATTTGGGGGGTTGTATACAAACAAAAGAACTCTGTGCTTAGAATAAATTATTTCCTTTCATGGGTTAAGGCATCAAGTATTTGGAAGCAAAGAACTGGCAGCTGAAGGAACTGGCAAATAGATCTGAGTAACATATGAAATTTGGAGAACTTTGTGATCTCTTCAGACAATATGTGAATATGCATCAGTATGCCACGTTCTTTGAATAAATTATTCCTTTTAAATCATTCACTCGGTTCTAGTGATTGTTCAGACGAGGGGATTTTGACAGAAAGTGCTAACTAGTAAGATTAAAAAAAGCTGTATACTTCTTTCCCTTTCCTTTAGAATTTTCTACCTGCATTAACTTCACTTTTGTCTTTTCAGGTAACTTTTTCTCTAAACTTGTCTCTCATTCTCTTCTTTCTATCCAGCTCTTTCTTCCTTTTCAGTGCTGCCTGAAGACAAAAAAAATTCTCTGAAGGAGATCCTTTTAGGCTATAATGGGATTAGACCTTGGAGCAGAGATCTTGTTTGGATCAGCTGTTGAACTCACAGGAGTCCTGTTAAAGGCCTATTAAAATTCCATGTAATACCTCAGTAAGTAACATGTGAATCCCCAGCTCATCTTTGGGAATTAAAGTGTGCAGAGCTTATTTGGCTGCTGTCAGGAAGGTTACACAGATCTAGGACTCATTTGTCTGAAGAATAAGAGGACATCACCTGCCTATTTCCTACACCTCCAAGAAAATATTGCAGTTAAATATTGCAGAAGATTTGTCCTTTTTTGAACTAAAAGAGCTAGAGCTCTGAGGAGAACTGACTGAAGACTAATCCAAAGCAGTGGACCAGTGACCATGGCCTTTCCAGGGATGACACACAGACACAGGAGGTGCATCTCAAAAGAAAGTTTGGAAGATTAAGTTTAATCCAGATTATCTTGTCAGAAGCTCTCTATAAATTCAGTGGAGTATCTCAGAATGAGATGAAATAGCTCTCAGCAGGATGGTACCTACCCCAAGATCTCCTAGTTCTGCTCAGACAAGGGACACCATCAGTATAGACTTTTCCTCCCCCTCTGCAGAGAAGTTTTTTTCTGCTTGGATTTGAGACCTGAAAGTGCTTCCATTTCTTCTGTTTCTTGTTATTTTCAAAGTTAAAAGGTTAGAGATAACTCTTAAAATGTGCTTGGGTAAACACAACATTAATACATTCTTACATACATTGTATTATATTGATCAGCAGTGTGTTAAGCTTTGCTGGTGTTATTATGCTGCCAAAGAAATATTTCCTTCCACCCTACTAGGCAATAGCAAATTGCCAGAGCCTGAGGGGGCAAAGGAGAGGAAAGAGGGGTGAAATGTGAATTCAGAAATAAACAGTCTTTGGTGTCTCTGAAATTAGAGGCAGCTGATCCAAAACCTGTCAGTAGTAGAAACTCCTGCTTGATGTAAGGCTTGCACTTGCAGCTTGGCAGCCACTTCCATCTGAGACTTGTAACCCAGACAAGCTCTCCTTTCCCATGGCATGGCCAAAGCTGCCTCTCCACTAGTGTGCTTCAACACCCAGCCCTGCTTCAACATTGACATGCCAACAGGGCAGCTTGGACCACCTCTCCCTCATTAAGCTTGAACAATGCTGAAACCTTTTGTGGGCAATTCCTTTTTTAAGAGGATCTCAGAGCTTTTTACAAATCTTTATTGATTAAGCATCAAAAGCTTCATCTGATGTAGATAAGTTTAATGCTATTATCCAGATTTTATGAGACAAGTTTTACTGAAGACATGGGGAAGGCATCCAACAACAAGGTCAAGGTCAGAAATCAATGTGTGGTAGGATAGGGAACAGAGCTAGACTCCTGTAGGTGCCTCGTACTCTCCATATACATCACTTCTTATCACATTGTATTTCTAATTATTGTGCCTTTGGATTACTTCAGGCAGTGTTATGGGTTTTACTAACAGATATGACAAGGGAAATGTATTTGCATACACAGAGAAATAATTGTAGAGACGTGTGTTACAGCAGTTGAAGGTGGGAACTGGTTGGCAGGGTTCCTGTGATTCATTTCTCCCTTTCTGTGATTTATATAGCACTCAGGCTCTCTTGGCTCCCTTTGGTAGTTTTAACCCCAGTGAGACAAGTGCTCCATTCAGGAGGGCAGGATACCTTCTGCTGATAGCTTCTGGAGTGGGAAAAGGAGGACTCAGGGCTGGGATAATGGCTAGGATTTTCATGTGGTTAAAAATCCTTGTTTTGCCCCGACTTTGCTCTCTATGCCTCAGCTTTCCACCTGTAAAGTGGGAGTATTTGTGATGTTTAGCTGTGCTGCAGAGGTAAATATGTGGACAAGAATGTCTGTGGTGACACTGGAGTGGTAGAGATTCCTTGAACTCAAAAATATTTGGCCAAAATTTACTGTCAACCTGGCCACAGTGCTGATGAAAGTTTCCATGATGCAGAGGGACTCTGGGGGTAGATGAGAGAATGCCTGTAGTCTTGTGGCCCAGTCCTGTACCATAGCCACTGCACTGCTTCTCCCCTGCCCTCCTTCCCCTCTCAGATTTGTTGCTGTGTCTGGATAGAGAAGGACTGAATGTCAGTTTGAGCAAGAACTTGTCTGAAATGACCCAAATGTGCAGCTGAGCCATTCCTTCCTGCTGCTTTCCAAGTGCTCTTGCTTGTTTAATTTCACCATGTAAGTGCTGAGAGGAGGAGGAGGAGGAGAGAGCCTTCCCCTCCTCACCTGTCCCTCTGCAGAAACCAGATAGGATTTCTGCAGCTCTTACAGGAGCAAAAGCCTCCTGAAACCTACACAGCCTTGGTCAGGCTGCCTGAATGGGCTGGGTATAGAGACATGGTTCAACTCCATAAAGAAACGATCTCAGCATCCTCACAGCTATGCCCCTGTGCTGCTGTGCAAGGAGTTCTGCTGCTACCTGCCAGACAAACCCTACATTTGAGTGTCCAACAGCTTGTTCTCAGGACAAAACCCACCAGATACCTTACAAAGAGAAGGCACAGGCCCAGTGTGCCATGACCCTGCCTTCTCCAGCCCAGCTGAGGTGGATCCTCAGCTGAAGTGAGGGATGAACGCTCCCAAGAGAGAAAGAAGCTGAAGAAAAAGTTCCTGCTCATTAGTCACAGCGGGCAGCTGTTTGTGAGCTGTGAGGAGCGATCGCAGAGCCTGGCTACGAACCTGTGGAGCTGTGGGCAACTCCGGAACGGCATGTGTGTCCTTTTCTCCTCAGCTAAAGCCTCGCCTGAGGATGGATTCCTCTCCCCGGCGCTGCCAGGGCAGCCATGCCCGCAGAGCTGCGGATCACAAATGCCCCCTGGAGCATAGGGACGGGATTGTTCACACAGATGTCCTCGCTCATCCTTCCACTTTCGTTTAGCCTTCTGGTGAATGAAAAGGAGCCTTTTGTAGCGGGATTTTACGAGATATTGCTATTCTTTCCTCCTCCCTGTTGTGCTGGCCAGCTTCGGGTGCAGAACTATGTTGCAGGAAAGCAAAAGGTGCTGTATTTTGTCTCCAGCAGCCCGTCCATCCCTGCCCTGCTGTGGGCTGCTCACCAGGGCATGCACAGAAAACCACTGGCCATTTCTTGATCCTTTCTTCTTTGCTCCTAGCTGTGCACAGTGCCAGCTACGCTGTATTTTAGTGGCAGCTTAAATGCAGCTTGTGCTTAGAAAATGCTGTTGGATCTCTTGTGATAGTCAAAGGGGAAAATGCCTAAAGCTGGAACACAAAAAGCTCCATTTAAACATAAGGAAAAACTATTTCACTGTGAGGGTGAGGGAGCCCTGGCCCAGGCTGCCCAGGGAGGGGGGAGATTTTCAGGAGCTGCCTGGACACGTTCCTGTGTGACCTGACCTAGGTGGGACCTGGATTAGTGGGGGCTTGGCCTGGATGATCTCTAAAGGTCCCTGTAAGTATTTAGAAAGAGTCTGTAAGCAACCTATGGGTGACAACCCCATCACCTAAACCTCACCCAACTCATGGCATCTTGGCCTCCTCCTTATCTCCAGTTGCTGGGAAAGGCTGTCTCTGGGTCATACCTGACTCTCTTCATTTTCTTGAGTTCATTCTCACTCCACTAACTTCCACAAAAACTTCTGAGCTACTTCCTCTCCTAGTCTCACTTAGTCCAAACAATTCATTTGCTAATGCCTGGCTATCACAGAGATGTCCCAGTATGTCAGCTCCCAGGAACCCAGCATGTAAGAGTTTACAGGGGTTGCATTCAGCAGCCAGCCATTGAGCCTAGCACCTCACTGGTTCCTGGATTACTGCATGCCACGTTGTACATTTTGATGAAGCAAATGATGCAGCATTCTGCCCTGGCAGATCATCAGATCCAGGGAAAAAAACTGAATGGGTATGATAAAACCAGTGATTTAATATGATGTCTGCCCTGCTGTTCCCCAGTTTGGGGGATTCATGTAAGTGAGGAGCAGATGGGATCTCCAGGGGGAAATTCTAGGCTTGCATTACTGAAACCAATGTAAATTTAGTACTGTATTTCTAAAGTGTTGCTGGAAAGAAGCCAGGAGTCTGAAATCTATCCAAGGTTTTCACCTCTCAGATTCATATCTATATATTTTTATATAGAGATATATATACACACACTTATTTATTCATATGTTTCTCATGGGTGAGAATATGATGTTTCATTCTCATGTGTTTGTGGTTCATCTTGCTTTAAATGGCACCTGACTCTGCATTTCCCCCTTTTTGGAAGGGGAGAGAACATCAAAGACTTGACCAACTGTAACTACCGAGGAAATACTTGCACTACTCACAAGAAGAGACACTGACCATGCTGTTGTACCAGTCACATTTTAACTTATCACCTTCCAGGTCCACTAACTTCTCATGCAAAAAAGATATGTGTCACTCTTCCTTTTGTGCCAAACTACCTGACATAGTGTTGTGACAACTGTTAGGCCATCACCCCTCTTCTGCACCTAAGGGAGCCCTGCTTTGTTGCACTGTTCATAATACACATTCTGCAAAGCTCCTCAAGGAAGGCAGGAAAGTTATGAATACAAAATCCTTTTCAAAAGGTTTTTGGGCTTTTACTCAGCATATGGGACATTGCTACTCTTCAATAAAGCCATCTCAGGCCATTCTAGAGGCAATGGCTTTAAGCTGGCATGCTCTGAATCCTGTCCATTAGGCTCCCTTTGCCAGTGGTGCACTGAATGATTTGAAAGTACTACAGCCAAGAGAAATCTTGGCCCTATCTTATCTAATCTGATCAGTTCAACAGAGCAAGAGTGATAGAAACCCACAAACCCTGCCAATAAAATGTTTTCTTTGGCTAGGGCTGACATTTGGCATGATCTTTATCTGTATGTGAAAGCAATTAAAAAAATCAACAAGAATGTCCCTTAAAAATCTGAACTAAGATTGGATGATATACAAACAGGAGTCAACATGAAACAATCTTCTTTAGCAAGGGGTGTCAGGTCAGCTGACACATCATATTGATTTCAGGAAAAGGCTAAGGATGGAAAAGTTTTGTATCATTATATCCTACCTTCAGTCTTGTCTTAAGGAGCCTTCAGAGTGCCAGCACTTCCAAAGCAACAGCAGCCTTTCAACCAGCCCTGGCAAACTCCATTTATAATGGTGTTTTGTAAGTTTTTTCCTTCTGATTGGGAAGCCATTTATGTCTTCAGCTGAAGATACTCCAGGAGTGCTAAATGCTGATGTGACCACAGGTGTGATCACAGGTTTGTCAGTGTGCAGGTGAGATGCAGTAATCTGATGTGGAAATGAAGAACCAACACTTTTCAAATCTCCTTCAGAACTATAATTTAGATATTATTCCTCAAGCTCAGCCTAAATGATACTAAGGAGTTAAATTTTGCATCTTGTTTTGTCATATATTGCATCTGTGACTTTTACTGAAAGTCCTCCACGTTTTTTGAGCAATCAATGTATCCCTGTTAAACATCTTGCTTTCAATAAATCAGCATTTTCCAATAGAAAATCTGTCTGCCTATTCTTATTTTATTTTTGATCAGTGTTATATTTCAGAGAAATGTATTTTGCAGTGCAGCCTCAGAAACAGGTAAATTACTGTGCTGGCTCAGATCCATAGTTCGATTAGATTCATATTTTGCATTTGACAGTACAGCAGAGAGGTCATTCCAAAACCCATTGCAAGAAGCACAGGGATGGAGTCACCTGCTCTGGCTGATTTTCTCCCCAGCCTGTGCTAGACAGCCACGATGTGTCAGAAGCTTCCTGAACAGTCTCATAAACATTATGGTCTCAATGATCCTGGTCAGAGTGATTTTTCCTCATCTGCTCCCTATAGAAAAGCTATTCACTTTCCTTAATTTCTTTGTTTAAATGTGATTCTCTCAACAGCTTCAGAGGTGACATTGATCTACATCCACCTGCAGTGAGCAGTGTACACGGATGCACTGGGCTCCCCATGAAATGACCCCGTGCTGCCCAGGGACTCTGACTCCATGGATAACCTTTCATTTCCAAAGCAAGCACTGCTTCCCTGGGACTGCCACGACCTTTCCTTTACTACAGGGAGGAGACAATAAAGCAGCCACCTCCCTTTGGATGGAGCACTGGATGGTTCAGCAGATGTCTGGTTGTGTGCCACTCAGAAAATGTCACTGCCTGCCGGCAGCTCCAAGCAGGTGATTAATGCCAGATTGAGGATTTTTCTGAGCTTCGTTCAGATCCTTCTGTTCAGTGCTGCTGAGTGAAATGACAACCTGGCCCTCGTGCCACTGGAGGCAAGTGTAAAGCCTGACACATGATGGAAGCAGGGGATCCTCCAGGTCTTGTATGAGGACAAAGGTCTCACCAGAAGGCTGGTGAATTAGAGATGAGTGGGTGATACAGCTTGGGGCAAATCCTGCAGTTAAAACTCCTGTAAGGGCTTGTGGACACCATCTCCACTCTCTTTGCTCTGTCTCATCAGCTACAAATTGGTCATTAGAAAAATGGTGTTAATTATTTGGCTGCTTCCCCCAGAGCAGGTGTTTGAGCAGGTGCCATAGAGTTTCACAAACATTTAGGAAGGAAGCGTTGCAGAATGCAAGTGATGGCTGGAGCATCAACACACACACAATTTCTTGCCTTCGAGGGGTGGAAAGAAAAGAGCTCTTTGGGAGATTAGATTTTTATCCTGTTAGAGGAAAGAAATGAAGAGTGAAAGGTAGGAGATGAGGGAGGAGGGAACATAAGAAAGTGAGGTGTTCTCGAGCCAAAAGATGCCACAGGAAGCCTCTGTATGTGATAGTGGGGAAGGTTTAGACTTGTGCAGACCTCCACAATAGGAAGATTGCCCAAACAGACTCATATAGGGGTTTGTCCCATCAAGGAGTTTCTTTTCATTCTAAAAGGGTCAAATATAGTTGTGTGATATCTCCTGATGAAAGCATCCTCAGTCCCTTTAGAGGCTTTAAAAAACATTTGTTCTAATAGATAGTTCTTAGGGAAGCAAACAAAAGAAGGCAGTAGCTGGACTGTTATGTCAAGCATGATCTCAGTCCTTTCTACTGTGGGTATTGAGAAAAAGTAAAAAAAACAGCAGCTGACTTTCTTTCCTCCCTCTTCCTAACTCCTCAGGGTATTTCTCTCTTCTCCATTTCTGGTTAGCTGCACTGCCATGTGAGGGGCTGTTCCTCCATGCTGACAGTCCTTTTTTGCAAACTGAAGTTTCTGAGTTGCTGGTGCTGCTGGTTTCTATATTTTAAATCTTTGAAGTGAGAGAAAAGAAAATCAAGTCTTTGGCTAAGTTCCCAGCCCTGTCACTTTCTGACCTTGAGCCAATCACATGAACTTCTAATGTCAATATTCCCATCTGTTAAGCCTCACAAATAAGCTGCAAAGCAAAATTAATAAATTGTATTAGGATATCTACACTTACAGTCAGTAGCATTTCTTTCATGAGTAATCCCATCAACTTGAGTGCAATCACTTTGAATAAAGTATTGCTCATCATGTGAAAGGGGCTAAGAATGCAAACTTCAATATTGGTAAAAAGCTTGGGGATTTTTGTGGAACAAGTTGGAGAGAAAGGAATTCTCTCTGATCCAGACTACAAGTGTGCAGAAATTCATCCAGCATTGATGTCTAAAAGGCAGACAACAGTGCCCTGTTGACTCTTTTGCACATTTTCCCTGCAGAAAGGGGGATTTGGAGCCTGACAGTGCACAGTGAGTGATCATAAGCTACAACAGAGATGGAGAAGAAAGACAGCAAGTTTGAGAGACAGGAGTGAGAAACTTTGTCAGTGTCAAAGGTTGCCTCACAGCAGCAGAGAAAGAATATCCAATATTGAATCCTAATGAATAAACATCCTGTAACCTCATTTAACAACACTTCAAGTTCAGCTAACATATCCTAAGGCAAACCATACTTCCAGCTTTGCTGTGGAACGATGCCCTTCAGAGCATCTCCTTCAGAGAGTCCCTGCCCACAGCATGATGTGTATCCTTGAGGAAGATGCTGCCCTTGGGAAGAAGCAGCTTGGATGCTTGCAGAAAGGACTGTGTCAAACTTTGACAGCACTAAACTCACAGGAGAGAGGGCTGTGGGAAAGAGACAAGGACGTTAACTTTGAGAATGAGAGGCTTTTTACCCCCTAGTCCACCTGCTTATCATGGTGAGATAACAGCTAACATAAGCAAAGCTACAAGTAGCTGCTGACATTTCCCTGCTGATTCTTTCCCACTACACACAAGAAAACACAAGAAATGCCTGACTTTGATAGCAGCTGTCAGGCACAGGTCATCCTGCTAAACAAAGCTCTTCGGATTTTTCCCATGGCAGAACGAAACTCTGGAGGGGGAGGAGGGACAGGGGAGTGGGGGAACTACAAAGCCCATGGAGAAGGGCTGTACAACATGACCAAGCCCCCAGCAGCAATGTGTTCTGAGGTATTCAGTATCATCTCTTTCCCTTGGGCATCCCTGTCAAGATTTTTTCACAGGGAGCCACTTCACCTGTGCCAAATCAGACACTAGTGGTGCCTTAATCTGTGCCTATGGGGTGTGTTTATGTTCTGGCAAGCTACATCAAACTGTAGGTGCCCACTGATGCGTTTTTGTGTGCAGTCCAAGCCTGGTTTGTGTTCAAAGTTCTCCTAGGACTGAGATAACCTCACAGAAGTGGAGCTGTTTTGGGATTAGTATCTCACCTTGTCGTAACTCCTGTGAAGCAATCCCAAATTTTGGCTAAGGATTTAGTACCTCTGGCACCTGATGCTGGAGAGAACAGGCTGTCACCAGGGATTCAGTTGACAGCATTTAAAGTTGCACAGACACATCCTTGCCACAGCAGAAATCAAGTAACTGTCCCCAGGGCCAGGTTTTGATGATCATGAAACAGCACCCACTTATATGAGCAGAGGGCTATAACCCATCAGATCTTTTCACATGAGAATTAAAATACATTTATATTCCTCCTGCACATAGAAAAAAAGCTGGATAGGTTCCCTTATGTGTTTACAGTTTCAGCAAGCATATTGCACTAGTATCTATAATCAATATACTATGCCCTGATAGCACATGTAATAAATAAGAGGGATTCTGCCATGGCAACTGATGCATATTTCATATATCAGGCCTGATTCTGATAACTTTGATACTTGTGTAATCCTCCTCTCATACCTTTTGAGTCCATGTGAGATCAGAATTGGGTTAATTGATTTGTGCTTTCTCCAGCATAAACTTGGAAGCTTTTAGGCAAACAAAGATTTAAAAATAATCTCCTAGATCTCATTTCTAACTGCACTGTGCATCTGGCACACCAATGTCTCCTATAGGCTTTGAAAGAAGACCTTACATCACTTGACTGATAATTCTAATAGCTCACTTAACAAGTACTCCTTTATGGATGTACATATACATCCCTCATGACAATATCTAATGTTAAAGTGGTGTTCTGAAGCATACAAGGGAAGTCAGGATGAGAGTCAGAGATTGGTGAGGTTATATGGGTCTCAGTCCACTGCACTAGCTACAGCACAATTTTGGCTGTGTACAGCAGTGCTGCTCAAGGTACTTCATCTCTTCGAATCACCTGGGCAATTTCCTTCCCAATTTCCCCACTATTGCAACTCTTCAGACTTAAATGAGTCCTCTTTAAGGGAAGTACTGTCCCATTTCCATTCTGTGGGTACAGAACCAACACAATAAGAAATGACTTTATTTGAGCACTCTTCTGAGTGTTAAGGTTGTCATTACTGCCCATGCTTTCTTCCTCAGAGAAATTCAGGAAACTCTTGTTATTTGCTTCAAAGCAAACAAGCAGCTGGAAATGGCAAAGTTTAGTTATGTTTAAAGAGAGAAATTGTTTCCTTTTATTTACTCTGTGTTCTTCTTAATTTGCTCAAGTGACCTTTTCTCCATTTAATGCTGAAAAGAGCAAACAGAATGGCTGATTGACCTGGATATCTTTTATTCCTGGTTCTTGAACTCCAGGTGCTCACATACAGTTCAACTGACTTATCTGGGATTTCAGTTTATTTGCTTCACCACAAACAATATCTAAAAAAAACCCCAAGATCACTGTTTGTTTCTTTACCTTTTCTTCCTCTTACATTTCTACCACCTGGATACTTCTCCTGGTACTGACATTTTTGCTGTGTATGACAAGAAAGTCTCCCTCACTTCCAGAGATGCTCATTCTTTCCTTACTTCCTTTGGCCTCTATCTTTTTCTGCAATGCTTTCCTTACGTTGCTGCTCTCAAATGATCATGTTTTCCAGGTCAAAACTATGCAGCTGTTAGAAACCAAGGGAGACAATACAGTGTCTCTCCAAATAGCTTTACATTCCACTCAGATCTTTGATGACCACTGTGTACTGAACACATATCTTACACTGAGCTCCCCACAGTAGCCTACATCTTCTTTTATCCCCTGGAGGATTCAATTCATTTGTGTAGGAATAGTTGCAATTGTTCTTCCCAAAGCATGTTACATGTGCAATGACCTCAGCAGGATTTTATTTGCCATTATATGGCCCACTTACATCCTTCTCTGAAGTCTGTCTTAAATTAATTTCTTGTCATCTTCTCCAGACCTAAGTGATCTAAGAAGAAGAAGGGAGAGGGAGGAAATTTTGTTCTTTGAACAGAAGTTGCCCTTTTTCACTATACCACCCCATCCTCAGGCTCTTAATACATACCTGTAACAATGCTTGTCCTAGGAGTAGTCCCTGGAGCACCTCCCACTATTAACCTCTTTCCACACTGAGAATTGGACTTTTTATTACAGCTCTTTGATTTTTATGTCATAGCTTGTTTTCAATCCATGAAAGAACTTTTACCTCGTACCTCAAGGTAACCCACTAAGCTTTCCTTAATAGCTCCTTGTGAGGGCTTTTCTCCAAAAGTCTTTTGAAACCCTAAATAAATCACCTCTGCTCGTTCAGAGCTGTCCATTATTTTTGTTAACATTTTGAAATGCATTCAAATAGCTTGAGAAGCATGATGATTTACTGTGACAGCCTCCATGCTGGTTTGTCCCAAGCATCTGGGGGCATTGTAACTCTGTCTTCAATGGTTTTTCTCTTATCTTTTCTTCAATTGAAGCAAGGCTTGCCAGCCTGTAATTCCTTCATGTCCTTTCACGCCTTTATTTAAAGATGGATACAGCACTGGCCACTTTTCAGCCCTCTGGCACCATTTCTGATTTTAATGAAAAAAGTGACAGGCTTTGTGCTAATAGCTCAACTTCTATGCTCTCTCATTCCTTCTGAATTTGTGTCTGGTCCAAGTGACCTATAGAAAATTGATGGTCTCATCCAGTAGTCTTTACATGTGCGAGCAGGTCCATTAACTTCAGCAGCCCCACTTTAACTTCAAAGAGTGCATCTGTAGAAACGAATGCTCATCGATCAGGTCTTGTTCCTCCAGCCCTTGTACTAAGCATGAATGTTTCCATGCCATCTTATGCTTTGTGAATTGTTTGATTTGGAGTGGGTTTTTTTTTTTTACTCCTCCCTTTTTTTCTTGCTGTTATATATTGAGGTTTGGGCATGGATGGATTTTTACTGTATGTGTCTGTGGTCTGTTCTAGAGAGGGTGTCTAAGCCCTTGTGTGAACTATAGACTTACATGCTCTTATCCCTCCCTGGCAGTATATCACCTTCATTATCTTGAATGGAGAATTATGAAATGGAGACTTTTCAGTCTTCCCCATGGAGACATCTATGTTTTTTTTAAAAAAATAAACCCTACTTTTTCTGTTCTGTCTCTGATGTTTCCTCCTAGGGACTGAGGCTTGAGGGAATTCAGTGAACCAGAAAGTAAATGCAATTGCATTCTCAGAGTAAAATCAGAAAGGTATAAAAAATACAGGAGAGTGAAAAGCTCTTTAGGTTAAGCAACACTAGTAGCACAGTATTTCTTGGATATAAAATGTCACAGATGGACCAAACACTAAAAGAAGTATTATAAGGATAAGTGGAGTAACTCTTCAAATAATGGAAAGCGGATAGAAATCAAGCTGCCCGTAAGTTGATGTTTGATGTGTTTCATATTGGGGTTATACATGTGATTGCCTGAGATGACAGAGAACTGGGTTTGATGGCACAAGAGTTTTCTTTCACCTTTTGTCCCAGTTTTCTGAGACTTAAGTAAAGATGATGCCCTCAGTGGCAGCTGATTTAGACCATGGTTAAAGAAGCATAGCTGGAAGACAGACAGTGACATTCACTCCTCTGGTATTATTGCTGCCTTGGATGCTACAACCTTGTCAACTGGATTGAATGATTAACAACAGCTGTGGATAATCCCCTCCAGTGTACAAATTAGGATGGATGCAGACAAACCAAAGCCTTGAGCATCTTTGTGTCAGGCCAAGTGCAAGGTCTACAAGGTGGTGGCATGTATCCCCTGGAAACAACGCAAACAGCAAAATAGTGTTACAGAGAAAATGAGCAGCTGAAGAATGTCACCAGAAGAGAAGCAGGAATCACATTTCTGCTCTTGATGGTCTTTTTCCTTTTGTCTTGACAGACCATCAGGAACTGCTTTTCTCCTCTCCTCCCCAGTTTCCCAGATGACATCTTCTCAGCCAGCTCTCGACAAAAGTTTTTGGGTGCCCATTCATTAATTCTGCTGTGGCCTTTAGTGCTGTCATCGTGGCTCAAATGCTTTCTTGAAATACAGTGTGCAGATTTCCCCAAATATCCATGGCATGTTCTATGCCACTGGGATAACGCTAACTCTCTTAAAATATAGATGAAACAAACAGTTCTAATTTATATCTTGCTTTTTATTCCAAATATCATTTTGATTTTAGTGCCCCATCCTCACCACGTCAATATCTTTTCACTACTGGCATGATAAAACAAAAAGTAAATGTTTCATTTTTATTTCTTTCACTAAGTTGCTCACCCAGAGCATCTGGGAGTATGCAAATGAGACATGACTGAGGGATGTTGCTTGGGTGCTTTATGGGACATCAGAGTGTGAGGATATTGCCCACAAGTGTCAATGTGAATGGAAAATTAGCTACACTGGGTAGTGATGTATGATTTAATATAACAAAGAGTATCTATAGTAAAACAACAGCTCACAAGAAATACATTGCAGAACTGTAGATTATGCCTGAAAGATAGAACTATTTAAGATATAAGAATCAAGCTACCCTTCTGCTTTGTTCTGCTGGGTGTACTAGGCAGCAGTCTATGGCACTGTGACACTTATTCCCCTTCCCCACAAAACTCCTGCACACTTTAGACAGTAGGTTATCAAAATTCTGGATTTCTCATAATTTGAACTGCAGATGGTTTCCAGAAATCCCACACAAGTGGCCACTGAATATGAGTAAGTCACATTGCCTTGAAGGGGCGTTGAATGTGGCCTGGCTGCAGATGCACAGCTCCTGCGTGCATCCAGTTCTTAGTCGTCCTTTTGACAGGCTACAGATCTGACCTAGTCCCAGAAACTGTGACCAAGTTCTGATATTCAGCAGAGATTTTTTTTCCATTATACTCTGCCTGTAAGTAACTTTGAAGCAAAGCTCAGATGCAGACTGGGCTTAGTCACTTAAAATGGCCTGAAAAACTCCTTATATCTGACAGCCAAGATTATTTAAGGTAAAAAAACCCACTTCACCCCCTGCTGAAGTCTACAGCACTCACACTCCAGTGAGACAAAGGCTTATGAAAAAACTCTGGACACTGTTTCTGAGGCACAGTTTTCCTCCTCAGGAGCTGGATTTGGCATTAATTTCTGGAATTAGTTCCTATTCCACACCTATTTGTTCTCTTGTTATCTCTATTTGGGAAAATGGGGACGGGCAAGCTGTAGCTAGTGCTGGACTTGTAACTGAGTACAAGAAACCTTTACATAAACTGTACAACATAAGGGAAGAAGCTAGCCCTCATATTCCAACCTTTTCCTACTCCTGGTTCAGTTCTATCTTAACATATATGACATAAGCTAGACCAACCCATCCCTAGAATTGCTCTCTTCCCTTGGCAGCTCACAAGATCATGCAAAGAGCCTGCAGAAGAGAAGCAGCTTGGGGAAGATCCCAGTAGCCTTATGTCTTAATGACAGGGCAATGAGAAAAGTCTTTCTGCTAAAGTGACCACAGTCTTAGGTGTGGAAGAGAAGTAGATGTAACATAAACTTGACCCTAATTTGAAGCTGTTGGGAGGAAATGCAGCAGCTTTACAGAATGCCAGAATGGTACTCTGTGAAGCGTGCAGCTGGAGCCTTTGTAGTGCATGGCTGGGCCCCCCGTGGTGCTTTTCACTTTTCAGCTCAGTGTCTGCAGCATCAGAGAGACTGAGCACCGGGAAGACACAAGCTCTGCCACCCACTCAGGGGTGAGCCCTGACTGGGCAAAGGGGTGGGTTTCCATGATCTCGCTGGGGGAAAGTGTCAGCATCACTTCATAGGAATAAGGAAGATGCCAGGGCATGCTAACAAAGAAAATGTGATTTCTCTAACAGAGGATCCATCAGCTCTGGAGCCTGAATAGGGAGATTTCTGCTGGGGGTAACTCCCCATTTCAAGCTTTTAAGGTTGAGGTGGAAGGCGCAAACGGAACATGCAGAGCAAAGCAGAGCCCTGCTTATGTCAGGGTATTGCAGTGTCCTTCCTCTGGACTTCACATCAACATCAAGGTCTCTCCTGGTCTAAGACCTCATCAGCAGGAGCTGGGTAGCAACCCTAAGAGATAATGATGAAATAAAACACCATAGGAGAGGGAGTCTCACAGCTCACTGCTAGTGAGAAACTGTTCTGTATCCTTGAATGAATCTCTTTGAAGACTGTGGGGAGGGTTGGCTGCTGAAGAGCTGCTTCTGTTCTCACAAATCTTGGTGTCTTATCTCAATCTTGCTCCCTCACATCTTTGGCACTAGGCTCCACATGCTTTCATGTAAATGCAAATCACAACAGTTCTAAATTTACCACCTTTCTCTTTCATTGATGATTCTCTTGTTCTCTATTAATTTGAAGATGATTCTGGTTGGATTTGAAGCCTAGGAAAACTTTGGTTCCCTTGGAAAATAATACATATTTCCAGGATATGTTTATACTGGGGTTTTTTTTGTTACACAAAATGAAAAAACAAGAAAAGGGGAGACTGCAGAGATGTCAGACAAAAATCTCTCTTCAGTATGAAGACTGAATAGGAAGCTACTTTTCCTGTTTGCATACAATATATGCTCTTCTTTCATGCAACTCCTTCAAATCAGGTTTTGTGATCAAATTCTTTCCTGTTTTGAGTCATTCACAGGGCTGGTTTTACATATACTTTGCAACAAGAAATGTTCAATGACAATGCTTTGCAATGAGAAATTGTCAAAGACACATGGAAATGCTTGTACTCGCAGAGCAGCAATTAGACATTTGCTGTTTGTAAGCAGAGACAGGGCAGCAGTCAGTCTGGAGGAACAAGGGGATGAGAGTTTGTGTTGTGTCCACAACAGCATCACATAGCTGGGAAAAAGTGATACATAGAGTGAAATGTGGGAAGCAAAAAGTCACCTTCAAAGCTGCGTGTGGGAGAACTCTGAACTCATCAGCAACATCTTGTGGAGCTTCCTGGCAGATTTTCACTCTCCCTTCCCACCAGTGTGATGACTTTGGCTGTCTCAGGGCTGAGAAGAGTCAGGCCCAGGGTATCTATTCATAACAGTATCTGCCTTAATGTCTTCACACTTCTGACATGCAGCTGAGTGTTGGGATTGTGCTAAATGTGAACAAACACAACAAATCAAAGTGCTGGAGGGTAGGACTGTGAACTGTGAAGCTATAGGGTGTGAAGTTACAGCTAGGACAGAGAATGAACTTGAATGGGAAAGGGAAATAGATGTGCACATATACAGCTTCATTTAGGAATTTGAAATCCATAGAGGTCTTCCAAAATTTGTGTGAACATCAGCACAACTGAAATCACAGTGAGGCAGTGCCACTAAACTCACACCCTCAGATAGTGGGGCCCTTCTGTCAGAAAGTGCAAAACATGTAGAGTGACCCTTTAGCAAGACTGAATTTTCCAGGCTCTTAGAGATTCTGCCCAAGACTTGAAAGCAAATAAAGAAGACTGAAGCTTGTCAGAAACAGATGATACCTCAGGGAGAGAAAGTGCAGAGGAAAAATACAGACACTCTATGAAATGACTATAAGAGCTTTCCAGGCAAATACCTGTAGATGAACAAAGACTCCTTGGCACAAAATAAAGGTTACTCTGGTGAATCTTTATGACATTACAGTGCATGGCAGGAATGATGAGGAATATATCTATATATTCCTTACATAAATGTTATACATACTAAAAGCAAGTGCTTGCACCATTAATGGACAAGAGGTGAATAAAGAAAAGAAAGAGGGGACTCAGTTATGCAGAGCAGTGAAGAAGGAATGTTGTTATATGAGGCTCAGTACTCCATAAAATACAAGGGAACTGGGGAAGTTCTCATCTCAGGCACCTGGGTCTGATTCTGATCATTTGTACATCACTTTTACTTGTGTATTCAATTAGAAGCTGTAATAGGCTGAGATGGCAGTTAGGCCCATTGATGGGCAAAAAAACCATAGCACATTGATTGCTGGAAGCACAAGCTTAGTAACCTGTAGAGTACCATGAGCAGAGTAGGAATGAGTTTGAGATGAGTTTACATGCCTAAGGCATGTTGCACATATGCCAAAGAGTCTTGTATTCAGTTTCTCCTGACCCATACCCTGCGAATGTCCTTGGTAGACTCCCAGAAATTGTAACACCAGCACATCTTGCAAGGCCAGTCCTGCTCACATGTCCAGGGGACACATCCAGTCAAATAACCAATTCAAAACCACTTAGAAGCAAGTAGAGAAATCAGTAACAGTCATGGACAAATCCTTAGAAAGTAGATCTGATTTTCCTCAATGGTGGCACAACAAGTCTTGTGCCAGCTGGAATATGAGTGATGGGTTTTCTTTGTGTTGTTCTGCCATACATATCTTGCTCGCTTTTCAACAAGTCTACTTGCAAAATCAGTAAAATGTAACTAGTGTTGCTTTCTGGTTTGGATATCATGCCTAAAGCCTCTCTGAAGTCTGCCAAGGACTCACATGCTATAAAATGAGGGTTCATATAAAATACCTGAGATAGAGAAATTCAGATAGAATACTCTGTAAGCATTTTTACATGGGGAAAACATACACTTATCCTGGTTGTCTGCCTTCAAACAGATGCTAAATAAAATGGTTTATTTAGGATGATTGATTATAGGAACCCCACTCATACATCCCAAACATATTCTACAATCACATCTTCTTTTCATTTGCAAGGGCTGAAAAGAATTTTCATATCTCTTCTCCCCCTTGTGATTTATCATTTCTGAGGCTAAGCCTGTTATCAACATAGGTTCACTCCAGAGATCCCAGAAGTCATAACACATTAGCATGTCTTATTAAACCAAGGCTGTGGTTAGAGCTGCAGAAATAGCAATGCTCTTTCTAAAGAATAAGAAATAATAAAGGATCGAATCCTGCATTTATTAGTTCTTCACCTGTCAAAGATCTCTTTGGATGTCAGTAGTCTTTCTGCTGCTCTGTCAAGGGCCACATAGAACAATTTAGGTGGTATTGATCTAATCAGATTTAGTCCATCTAAAATTTAGGTACTTAGTCTAAGATAGTTAGATTCTTTCTGTAGCCAGTGGAGAGGGTTAGGTATTTCATCCCACTTGATGGTGTGTGTTCAAGACAGATCAGGAGAATTGTCTCAGAAATGCCCATCTTTGCAATTGCTTTTATAGAAGGAGTCCAGTTGCTCAGCCTGGATTTAAACTGAACAGGTTTTAGACAGCTAATGTCAAGTATGATTAAATTCATCCTTAGAGTTTGACTCAGAGCCCATTGGAATAAACAGGAATCTTTCTGTTGTTCTGAGTGAGTCCTGGGCCAGGTTTTGGTGTCACGACAATATGTAAACCCAGTATCTTTCCTCCTCCTATATCAGGGGGTCAAGTTGTCATTCTCCTCTTACACCTGTTATTCCATTGCCTTTGGAAATGATGACAAAAAAGACCCAGTAACTTGGAGACTTGACTGAGAAAGAGCAGCAGGATTGAGCCCAAAGAGCACCATTTCTGAATTAATACAATGTTAAATGACAGGTTGTTCTGAACCCCATCAAAAGCAGCAAAAAGATTCCCAATGGGAATTAGCTGAGGTTTTATGTTCGGCAACAGAGATGTTCATTTTACCTTTGCAGATGAATCATGGTTCCTCTGGGTTTGATTTTACAAACTTCCTACAGAGATCAAAACTAACATATCTGAGATGTGATCCTCTGCATGATAGTAGCTGTGTCAGTTTGCCCCAGTGGGATATAGCTTCCTGTTCATTACAAGAGTCCTTATTCTAATCTATCTCTACAGAGGTGTCTTAAAGAGCTGAAATGAGTGATTAGAGGTATTCCTGCTGTCACTTTAACACACTCCATAATAAAATCTAAGTCTCCAGTTCCATTCATCTAACACAGACCCTTGGTGCCATGGGAGTGGGCAGGCTCCAAGGCCCTCTGGGAGGTAGTGTGTACTTACAGCAGCATTAATGCCTGTGCTCTCCTTGGTCTCCGATTTTACTTTCATTGTTCTTCCTAATAGAGGTAAATTGCAAGTTAACAGAGTCTCTTAGCTGCAGCAAGAACGATTCTACACATCCAAGGGAGAAACTGGCACCGGGAGATGCTAAAGGTCTAATATTTGTGGTGACACGTTTGAACTGCAGCCAGAGATGTTCTATTGCCCAACAGTACCAAGTTATCTCTTGGGATCAAGATATGTTTGTTGTCTGGAAGACAACCCACTTTAGGAAAGACAAAAGATTTCTAGATATTGGAAAAGGAGCCAGTTAAAAAATCTCAGGAGCAGCCTGATCTTGTAAGACTGGCTTCTCACTTATCAGAAATCCATGGCCACCAAAGTGACCTATCCCTTGATAATAAAGATTATCAAGAGGAGGTGTGTTGTGGCAGAAAATCAACACAGAGGTGGAAGGGATATGCTTCAGTTAGCCATTTAGCCACCATCACAAAAGGAGGGAAAGAGAAAATGATTAAACAAAAGGCTGGCCTGCCATGGAAGGAGGGAGCATTTCTCCATCACTTGTGCAGTTTAAGACAGATGGTGTAGAAAATATTTATCACCTATAACGACAAGGAAGAAGATGAAAGGCTTATTCATCTCTCATTTCTCAGAGCAGAAAAAACCTAAAAGTGAAGGAACTGGATGTCTAGCAGAGGTATATAGACAGGACCTAACCCCTCCCTGGAGCTACACCGATTCACCCTACCTCAGAACTGGGTGTCCTGGTGCTTTGTTGGTGGCAGAGCTTTGCCTGAAGAAGGGTGCTAACTTCTTGAGTGACACAGGGATGTGTCAGAGTGAATGTGAGGATGCTGCTGTCTTGAAGAGTAATTGAACTCTGGAATCAGGTGTGTAAGACCAATCACACACACTCAACTGGGCTCCAGATGCCACAATTCCCTTCTCGAATCTCTGCAGAGCAGCATGCACGCAGCCTGCACAATTCTCCTCTTTTACTCTCAGCCAAAAAACATAGGGAGCTTTAAAAATTGAATGAGATAGGACAAGTCCCAGGATAAACAAGCCTAGCTATTACTGGTTTCTAACTCTTTCACTGGTCAAGAGCATTAAGAGGAGTACCTTTTGCACAGCAGCTCCTGCTCCCTATGTAGATGGGAGTGTTAGCAGCTGCCAAAGATCCTAAAGCTGATCAGAGCCTGGAAGCTGATGACATACTTTGTTATTGTAATTTCTTGTTCATTGTTTCCTGCAGAGCACAACCACATCATCCAATTGCCTGTGGCAGCACGCAGGTGAAATGAGGCATCAAGGTGAGAGAACAGAGTATCTACAAAAAAATAATCCCACCAGCTGAAAATGCATTAGTGCTTCTATTTCCCCCCTTTCCCACACTCTATTTGTCCATCTTCCCCCTACTGTTGCTTGGCTTTTTGCAAATAAGATATGAATAACAAATAGCACCATAGGCAGCTGTGCTCTTCTGGACACAACTGGCAAAATATCTCCTACAATCAAGAGAAACCACCTCTATGTCAGAAAATCAGGTCCTGCATTAGAAATCAGATAAAGCTTGGGACCCTGAGTCTCTGATGTCTACTAAGAAGAGGATTTATTCCTACCCCTCAGTAACCAATTCTTTTCCTATCCCTCTTCTATTCAGCAGCTGCTTTGTCACACAACTGTCAGGATTGTATGGTTGGTTACCTTTCCATCCAACTAGCTGAAATTTGATGCTGAGGCAAAGAAATAGAAATAAGAAAACTAGGAAACAAATTACTATTTAATCTTGCTTCCTTAAGGAATACTCCTCACACTGGAATCTGCTTCTATCCCACAGCACAGCTGGTTTGGTTCACAGAATCATATAATGGTAGGGGTTGGAAGGGACCTTTAGAGATCATCTAGTCCAATCCCATCTTTGGTTTATAGCTGTTACAGAAAGCTGGTCATGATTTTCCTTCCCCTATCTAAAGAGTGGTTTCTGTATTGGCTAGGAATCTATCTGCTCTATCTGCTAAAGTCTATCTGCTCCTCTTGTTGCTGCTAAACCATGTTGCCTGGTCCAGCCTAAGGCACAAATGTGCTTAGTTCTTCCTTCTCACCATCCTATGCTATATACCTATGTTCTCAGCACTCCACTGTAGTTTTCCTTGGATAAGTGTAGACACCTACCCAAGTCATTTAAGGAAGTATCTTTCTCTTCTCCTCTTGTGGTAAAACAAGAGCCCAAATGGAGGACTGGAACATCTGTAGGAACTTGTGCTGTGTCTCACTTGCCAATGGCTCCCATTTCCTGAAATACTTCAAGCAGTGACTCAGCCCACATCACTGGCATGAACTGTACAGGCTTGGGAGCAGACAAGGTTGGATGGATGATGAAGAACTGTAGTAAGCATGGACCTGAGCACAGTGGGCACACACCTTTAGAGATGAAGAGCCAACTCAGTCTGTGAGCAGTCATAGAAAAAACAAAGTGGATTGGTCTCTTAGGGGCAATTTAGAGTTTTGACATCTGCAGTTTGCATATGGGAGCACCTAGAAAAAGGTAAGAGGATGCTTCAGCATTGCCCATGGATTGGTGCAAGGCTATTCTTTATTTTTGACTCTGCAATCCTTGTCTATGACAAGGTGAAACAGCAGGTCTGAGCTCTTTCTGGGGGATTGGAGGTAGTACATCCTTCCTGCTGGGAATGAAGGTCACTCAGCTACCTGTGGAGACGAACCTTCTTCTCCTAGAGAAGTCCTTGAGGGCTGAAACCTCCAGTAACTTCTCTGTCAAGCTGATCCTGTCTTCCTGATTCACAAGTGTTACCTGAGATACTGGGGAGGAGGAGGAGGAAGAGGGAGAAGGAGCAAGCACATCAAAAGTTTAATCCTTCACAAAGGGTTCAAATGCAAAATCTAAAGATGTATCACAAACAAAATAAAGCTCCCTGAAGTATTTGTTTAATGTTTATCCAGTTCAGAATCCTTTTCTTGGCAAACAGTCTGTTCTCCCTGTGAAGTGAAAGGGCTGGTACTGCCTGCCAAGCGTTTGAAGACTTCAGAGCAGTACATGGGAGATTGTATCTCAAGGATGGAAGGGATGCAAAAGCCTACTCCCTGCATCCCAAGTCACAGGTGAAGAATGCTCATGTTCAGCTAATGAAAACCAGTGGTGTCAGCATACACTCTCATACAAGGGCATCTCACATCTGTTCATTTCTTGAAAGAAAAACATCCTGGGAACTGTCTTGTAGGATCCCTGCTGCTTTGAGCTTTGCCATCTTTTATTTCTGTATTACTACTATTATTATGTGCACTATGTAAAGTTGTTACTAAAGTGCTGGCTCTGAGATTTTAAGTCCTTGATTCTTGAATGACAAAGCCTTCATGGATCTGAGCCAAGAGTCAGCAACTGGGATTTATTTAATGGATGAAGTTCTTTTGCACTTTTCTAAGTAACAGAGGGACATTGAGTATTTGTATTTGAGAAAGTTAGATCTTGTTAAAAGAGAATGATGTGCATACCTACATTCTATAGATATATACATGACTTTAAAACATGCACTAATATAAGGGCTGATCTTACTGTTGTTCCTCATGTGGTTGTAGACAATACCCTTCCCTAAAAACAAAACAACTTTTTTAAAAGGGAGGAGAAGAAGAAAAAGGGAAAAAAACCCATCTCATTTTACTGAGAGCTGGTTTAGAAGAAGTTATTAGTGACAATCATCTCAGTTCAGGATGTGCTTGGATATCTAAAGGAAAATTAATTTCCACAAGGAAATAAAACAGGAAAAAGAAACAGGTAAGAAAGGAAGTTATTTTAGCCATGAAAAAGGACAAAGCACGTGGTCTCAGGAGACAGAAAGGATGCTTGGTAATGAAACAAAAAGTCTTTCACCTCCAAGTCAATGGTTTAAAGCCACATGAAAACAAAGAATGTGTTGATGGTCTTGATGAAGGGAGTTGATGATAGTCTTACACTGGCTTTGGCTGGAAAGGACATCCACTCTCAGCTGGCTCCTTTGATGGCAAATTCTGTTTTACCAGAGGAGGAATGACTAAGGCATAGAAAGCAAGTTCTTTACTTAGTCCCAACTAAATAACCAGAGCTCAAGACTGAGACACACTAGTCCCAGTCAGTTTGCAGAGACTCCTCCAGCTGTTTCAGGTACCAGAGTTCTCAATCCCACAACCTCTGAGAAGTTGTTTTTATACAAAATGAAAACAAAATGCAGGTCCCATTTTTTAGAGTAGCCTGCCATTTCTGTATAGCCTTGTAAATCTGGGCTCATGAGGTCTAATTTTCTATGTAGCTGAGCTGTTTCCATTTCCAATAGCTCCAGTTACTTCTGTACATGCAGCACACAGAAATACCCCATCACATTAATGACTACAGTATTTGATAAGCTCAATGTGGCTGTATCATTGCCTCTCCTCGTGTGATCCTACATGGAAGAAAGGGTGAGGGTGTGTGGCAGTCTTGGCATGGGTGTGAGTGGGGGCTCACAGTCATCTCTGATCATGCACATCTCTCTCTTTATATTTTTGCCCCCCAGAACAACCAATATTTCTGAGATCACTGGTAACCTTTTCAGCCTCTTGTCTGTTACTCTCATTTTTTCCAGTTCAAGATCCCTTATCTCAAGCCACCACCTTCTGTTCTTATCCAACTGCTCATGGCTCTTCTTTCCCTATCTTACTAACGTTATCCACCACAACAGGGAACCTGGGACATGACTCAGGGTTGGGTCAGTGTAATGGCCATAAAAGGGTGAGGTGGACACATTCCTAAAAGTATTTCCTGGTTCCTTCGCCAGCTGCTCCTTTTCCCTGGCACTGCAGTTGCAAGTCCCATCATCTTTTAAAATGGGCTGTGAACTGTTCACTCAAATCCCTCAGTGAGTCCCTCTGCAAACAGCAAGAAACTCCATTAACAGTGGCAAAGCTCTTCAATGTACTCTGTGGCCTCTCCTTTTTCCTTCCCTCCTCCCTTTCCCCCTCTCCAGTGCTCCTAATTAGGTCATTAATTCCTAAATCAGGCACACCAAAGCTGCTGCCACGGCAGTGTAAGCATCCCTGCCATGAGGGAAAAGTGGGCTTAGCATGGAAAGTCAGTGCCTGCTCACTTCTCAGCTGCTTTATGTGTTAGTGTAACAGCCCTCTGCAGAGGATCCTGTCTGGGGAATGGAAATCTAGTGTTTGCCACTTGTTGAGAAAACTTTACTCCATAAGCCACCTGCATTTTATATATGTATCTATATTTTTCTCCTATTTTCTTCTTGCTTTCCTCCCCCTGCTAACTTGTGTGTGGCAATTATTTTAAGTGAGCCTTCCACAGCATACAGAGAGGGTGAGTTGCCTGCAGAGCTGAAACCAGGCCTGTGATTGGAGATCTGGAGCTGATAGCCCTCTTCTTGGCACTCAACCATTTCTTTTGACTTCAAAGCAAGAAACAAAAGATGTTTCAAGGACTTCTTTGGAAAATCACCATTAGATATGATGAGGCTTAGGGCCGTTTCCATGGTGATGGAGCCTTTTTACATTGTGATCATTGCTGCAAAATGGAAATGTTCTTTTGTCTCTGAAAGTCTGTTCATTTATTTATATATATGTGTGTGTGTGTGTATCTTTCAGCATCAAAAATAATAAAAGGAATTGAATCTCATGGCAGGTTCCCTAAACTGAGTCACCTTCTCACCCCGTGAAGTTTTTCTTAGTTCTTTAAACTCTTGCATCAAAGTAAAAATTTCACAAGGGTTTGATTTAAGTGAATATTAGTATCTAGGCCATCAGATTAACAGCCTTTTAACAGAGGGTACTAACATCTTATTGTCCCAGTAGACTGGAAATATGATTAACAGGAGGTGATCTGTTGACTCAAAAGAGCAAATCAAACATCTCCCTATGACTGTGACTGTCACCTCTTTCATCCTACTGTGCTCAATTTCTTTGAATCTGTTGCTTCATCCTTTTACTTTGTCACTGTTGATCAGGGTTCACTTGAAAATCAATGATGCAATCAAAATCTCAGCCTCACCCAAAACTGTATAACTTTCCTGGAGAGTAAACACTTCTGTCTTCATTCAGACATGGAGGTGGCTATTTAGGCACATTGAAACTGGACCTTAACCTTCAGATCAAAACACCTGAATTATCTCTTTCTGATGACCACTTTGTTTCTGGGCAGGGTAAGAGAAGAGCTGTGGGAAGAAGACAAGTACAGCTCAGGAGCTAAAGAGTATGCAGTTCCCATTTCTACAGGTATTGTTCTGCTTCAAGTTTGTGCCTCTGACCAGAAATGCCAGGACCAAAATACCACAACCAAATGTGACATCTGACACAGCCTTGTTATATACTTCTCCATCTCATGTGACCTATTATGAACCTTGCGCAGGTTATTACTGAGAACTGTGCAAGGACTGGAGCTGTGCTTGAGCGTCAGTCCTGAGATACAAAGGATCCTACTGTCCCCTGTCCCTGTGCCCACTGTGCAGCTCAGGGCCAGATCCTCACACAGCTCTGAATTGTGTGGAACCACCAAACCCACTCCAGAGCCTTTACTCCCTCCAACATCTCTCTTTTCTCCTCACCACCTCTCAGATATATTCAATGGTCTACCACATGATAGAGACTAAGGAATCTCCATTTAAAAGCTAAGGTTTATCTCCTGCTGGTTCCCCTATTTGTTGTTTTATTGTCATTTCACTTCCAGTTAAACGGAGTTTTCTTCCTTTTGCTTGCATAAAACATGATGCTGTATTGTGAACAATGCAGGAATACATTACATAAATTTCTCTTTGATATCCAGCGTGTTTCCTGCTGTAATGGAATCAGAGCAGAGCAACCTCTCCTCCCCAACATGTCAGATAACTCTCTATCCAGTCTCCATTAGGACAAATGTCTGTGAGCCTTTGAAGAGCTAAAACATCATACAGGAAAAGAAAATGTTAAGGGTGCTCCAGTGGGTATCACTGGAAATAATTGGGTTGAATTAAGCAAAGGGAAAATTTAGGCCAACTAATGGGAATAAAAGAGCAAAGTCTGTTAGGCTGAGAAGTTGTCTCCAAAGCTATTAGCCTGGGGAATAATCTCAAAGCAAGATGGTGCAAACTTTAGAGAGCAAAATGTATGATTTAGGGAGACAGTCTATAAAGACAGTTGATGAAAAAAAATATATGGCTTTGAGTCATTTTAAGTTAGACTGAAATGAAGCACTTCAGGCCATAATGCAGTAAAGAACACTTCGTTAGGCTGTGCAGAAGATGATGACCTACTGAAACGCTTCCACATTGACTTCTTGTGCCTTGATAATTCAGAGAACAGCTCTGTGGCTCCATGCACAGTATATCTGCACAGTCTGGCAGCCAAAGCAGACCACAAATCCTGTTTGTTTCACAAGCTGAACTGGGGGGAACTATATACATCACTATCTCCCTGGAGTGGTTGCTTATTCCCTGTTGGAGAGCACATCCTTTGTCAGGTTGTTTGTTGGTAGGAACCTGAAGGCAAAATTCTGTTCTTTGACTTACGTTCCCTCAACGTGCTCTCCCACACTGCTCTGAGCTATGGCATAAAACAGCCTGTTAGATGCTACTGAGCCATGCCTGAGCAGGTTGGCATCCCACATGGTCTAATCCAGGCAGATTCAATGAGAATCTGGAAGAAAAGTGCTCAAGTGCCACCCACGCTTTTTGATTCTGACTAGCAACTGAGTTTGGAAACGCTACAGATACCTTTAGAGAGTGATGGGAGCAAGATGCCTTCCTTCATTTGAAGGTTTCTGCTTTGATTTTTCCTACTGCTTCTTTTTGATACAGCAATAGACCACATTCTTACATTAAAAAAACCTTCTTTTATCTTTTTTTCTCCCCTCAGAAGAAACTAAAATAGCGATTTTTCATCTTGGACTATTAGCCTTCCTGACATGGCCTCCACAAATCAGTGTCTAAATCCTCACGTCCAGCTGCTGAAGTTACAGTTCACAGTCCTTACCTTCCATATCTTTGTCCTTCACTGCCAAGCTCTCCTTATGTTTCTCTCAGATTTCTTATTCTGAAGACAACACCTGAATCACAGCTGCACATCGAGACTGGAAAACGAGAAGCAGGCTGTGATCATTCTGGATCATGCACTGCTCATGTCTTGTACCCAGCTGATGGGATGTAACTCTCAATTCTGCATTTCTCTCTAATCATGTGAAATCCATTATCCTGTTCCCAGCTATTCATATGAGTGAGTTACACCCCAGATTTGCTTTCTGGGATCCTTGTATCTGGACATTTTTGGCCAGTAACCACATTCATTCATCTCTAGTGTCATGAATCTAAAGCTATTAGTATACATGCTCTTTCAAAACACTCCTGCTCTGGGACTCCTTGTCCCCTTTGCCATCATAAGCACTCAAAAATTTTTCCAGTTTACTGCTTTCATCCTCTCTCCTGGGTGCTTGCTGATCAGATCTTCTCAATGACATGCTAAGTTGTTTTACTGACATTGATGCATTATGCTGGACTCCATCAGCCTAGCAACCTTTGGGACCAGTCCTAGGAGTCAGGCTGGCAGACAGCTCAACTTGTCTCCATCAATCAGGAACTGAGACTTTATTGGCCAGAATGAGTGCTACAGGTGTACACCACTGTCACGGTTTTAAATAAACACAATCAGTTTGCCCAGTGCTAAGCAACTGTTTCTGAGAGCGTGTTGGTAAATGTGTTTATAAAGCATAAGAGTCCAATCCATCAGCCCTCAAAGAGCCTAATCAATATATTCCAATTTGATCTTGGAGAAGGTTCGCCTCTGGGAAGTTTAATTTATTTCAACTCATGACCATGAAAAAATGAACAGCCACAGCACTTTGACAAAATAGAAGCAGCGGATGATGTTGTATCCAGCACCCGTTCCATTTCAATTTCCCATTTTACCTGAACAAATCACCCCTACGACTTGAATGACCATGAAAACTGATCGAGCAATGGAGAGAGACTGCAGGCCAAAGGGGAGACAGAAGGAATAAAATATGGATGGGAAACGTAAGAGGCAGGACTTCTAAGATGCTTGGCTGTGTTAGTTTGCTATGTGCAGAGTACAAAGTGGAATAAGAGCTTAAAATGTAAGGTAAATTCATTCACATTGGAACTGCACAGGGCTGCAAACCTAAGTGTCTCACTAGGTGAGTACAGAAGTCACTTCCCTGCATTTATACAAGTTTTGTATGTTCTTGTAACTTTTTAATTGATAAACCTACCCATTTCTTGTGATCCCAAATTTAGGAACCAGCTCTAAATCCTTCTTTAAAGCAACAGCACAGCGGCTAAACAAAAGACCACCTGAAGTTCTTCTGAGCCATAGCCAAGTATGACAGTGTCTGAGCAAATCAGTCAGAAATGAGTAGCTGAGGATCACCAGCCCAGGAAATATCTGTCTGAACATTATATCTGTGGGTCCTGTGCTTACACTCTCCTGTCTGAAGAAAGGTTTGCACAAGACCTGCTTCTCATGGGTTTTATTCCAACTAGTTGACTGACCCTTTAGCAGAAGTACTACGTGAAACTTTGCTTGTTTGATTCAAGGGTATTTCAGGTAATCCAGTGTTTATTGACAGTGGCTCACCTTTGTTCTAGAGAGTAGGATCACAGTGCTCTGGTTTAATCAACGTGCAAGACACTTGGAAGTGTTTTTAACAAAAATACCATGTAAAACAAGTGAATCCTTTATTTCATTAACCCCTCTAAGGAGTTAAACCAAGATGCTTGACATACTAGTGATTTCACAGCATGGTGGGTTTTTTCCAACCCATGCTGGTTTCCAGCAAAGATTTTGCTCAGAATGGACTATGACACTGTTATAAAGAGCTATCCTGGGTTTTCATTGAAGGTGGAGGCTGGAGGAAGAAAACAAGTGTTGTCCCATTACCAGAGACATGCACTTTTCTTCCTGGGGACCATCACTGTGTAAGCAACAAGGTTTTTTTTCCTGGCCACGTCCTGTGCTATCAGAAAGCATTTAGGGGAGGAGTCTGTTTAATGCTAAATTGTTAAGAATTCAATATAGTGTCCTCAGCAAATGCAAATCAGTTGTTTATACTGATGCCAGAAAAAGTAAAATCAGTAATGAATGTGTTGATTTTCTTTCCTCCAACTGCATTTCATCCTAATGCTTTCTGCTTTGATGCTTCCTCCCCAATCTTATTTGATATAGCATCAGACCATCTTTTTTATGTCAAACATTTGCTTCAAAGCTTCTCATAGACTGTGCTAGTTGTCAAAAGTTGGAGGCAACACGTTTTAAGCATTCAGCAAGCATTCTTCTGAAAAGAAAAGCACTATTTCTAATGAGCGCTTGAGAGTGCGGTGCACTGCAGAAACTGTTTTCTAAGATCTGTCACAAATGATTTACTTTTATTAGTTTTAATGGCCTTTAGCTACAGGCATGGAATATAAGTGAAAATTAAGATATTTGTCATGAGCCAAAAATAGATTTCAGAGATGGTGGGCATTTCCCTCCCCTCACTGGTCTCCTCTTTATTTTTTGTTGCTGAACACACAACCCTGCTCCAAGGAAATGGCTTCACAGGGTTATGGCAGATGCATATCCCTCCACCAAGCATGAGCTCTGCTGACATCACAGGCCCTTTTCCTAACTATATACAACGCTATACATCAATAGCACTTGTGTCATTCCCATCAAAGTGACTTTGTATGCTTTATTGGGATTTGGCCATCAACAGTGGCATAGCAAGATGTTTCTGTCAGAACCATCATACTATGGGACTGAAGAACTCATTCAAAGCCAACATTTATTAACTGCCATTCATAACTTTCATTTCTCCCCACTGCTCACACACCCTTTGTCTCAGATAAAACCAAGGCCTCCCTGTTTGTATTTTGACCATGTTGTTCTTTACAGATTCTGTTCTTTTTAGGAGTTTTTTTAGAATGTACTTCTCTGACAACTTTTATCACCTCCTTTCTCATCACATTCAGTGGAGAAAATGTGGAACAGCTAAGCCCAGACACTAATATTGTGAGGGCTGCACCTAGAGACTCCCTGTATTAGCAATGCTCTACCAGGCTGGTTGCAAACATGAGCAAAGCTCCAAAGGACCTCTCTCCTCCATCCCAAACTCCCTACTTTGTTTGCAGCCACCATACCAGGTTATTCTTATTCAGCAATAGATTTTGATGTCATCTGCAATCCATGAGAGTAAAGTAAGAGCCTGTGTTTCCCACTACAGCTCCTCTGGATCAAAGGCTAGTAAGACTTATTGTCTGTCAGTACATGGAGTTCTTTCTTTGGATTCAGCAACAGAGGAAGTCACTGTGTTAGTTGTAACAGTTCCAGATTCAAACCTTCCTAAAAACCCGAGAATCATCAATTTCTTCCGTCTTTCCAATCTGTAGCTGGTTTAGAGCTCTAATCTGAATGAGGTGTAACCATATGAAGTAAAGAACTATGATAAGTAAGGAAAGACACCAAAGACAACTGATGTTATGAGATCTTCCTACTTAGTCTTTGAAGTTGCTCCAGGGGAGATTCAGGCTGGGTCTGAGGAGGAATTTCTTTACTGAGAGGTTTGTCAGGCATTGGAACAGGCTGCCCAGAGAGCTGCTGGAGTCACTGTCCCTGGAGCAGTTTCAGAGCCAGGTGGATGTTGCACTGAGGGAAATGGGCTGGTGATTGATAGGGCTGGGACAAAGGCTGCACTCCATGAACTTAAAGATCTCTTCCAACTGAAACGATTCTGTGATTTGGAATGTGAAGACAAGGAAGCAGACAGATTGGGCTCCTGGTTACCCCAAAGAACAAGGAGATTAACTTCACCAAGTCAGAGTAATTACTCTGGATTTACATCAACAGGGTTGGGAACATGGTTTGGTCAAGAGAGCAGATCAGTGGAATAAAACTGAGCTAATTTTACAGGATTTCTTCTCCGAGTGCAGTCACAATTTAATGGTCACTTATAATTAGTTAATTCCTTTACTACTATAATAAATGCTTTGCAGCCCTAATAAATGTCCATTAAATGTGTCAAATCCCTTCCTCCTTTCCTCCACACACATGCAATTTCCTTGGCAAGTGAGAAAGTGTAACCAAATCAAAAGGTGAAAAGAAGGATGTTATATGAAGGGGGCATGCTTTCCCCTGTCACTCAAATTCTCATGCTTGAATGAGTAACCAGTACTCAGTAACAATGTTTTAAATGCAATAGATTCCACCCTGAGAAAAAGGAAGTAAAATCTTATCCCTTTTTGCAGTTACCAGTTTCAGTGGAGCTTTGCTGTTTTAATCTCATGGAGGATCCATTTCTGACTTTGATGGAAATACCTCTATGGGTAAAGAGTGATGAAGTAGTAGAGGGATAATTGCTTCTCTTCATGGGAAAAGTTCTGAGTTTGATCTACAGAGACAACTCATGCTTCTGAGTTTAAGTGATTGGTGACTGTTAGAGGCTGAGGGAACACCTAAAAGTGTAAGTCAGTTAGTTACTCATCTTTTTTTTCTGGACTCTTGCATCTTCTCCAGCAAATGGTTCTCCCAAACATAATAATGGTGACCCTGCCAAACACTGTCTGCACACATCACTCTCTATTTCTGAAAGCCTAATGATGAAACTCAAGTTAAAAACAGTTTTGAAAGCCAGAGCTGTATTCTCTTCACATCCCAGCTACATTTTACAAAAGCTCAGGAAACCCTGAGTCTGGCCACCTGAATCAGCCATAGAGGCAAGTTGGAGTAGCCCATGGGCCACTCATGGTTCACTGACAGAGTGGAGCAGCATGTGGTCCCCTCCCTCAGTTCAGTGAGGGCACCTGAGGAAGTCCAATTTTTCACCCTTGTACAACTCCTTTCCTCTTTGCTTTTTGTCCCATCATTGATCCAAGAGCTGTGCATGCACTCTCCATGAGGATTTACCATCTGAGTGTGGCAGGCAGCAGAGCCCTCTGCTCCAGTAAGACCAAGTGTCCCTAGCTCAGCTGAGCATTGGTCTGACTGCTTCTACTGGGGCTGCAATGTCCTGAGCACACTCTGAACTCCATGGTTTGATAGATATTCACAACATAAAGGAACAACCCTCAATCTATCACTTGCATGAATCTCCTAAATCCTACCTTAATCCAAACTGTAGGCTCAGAGCACACTGCATTCATTGCCTTGCTTGCTTTCTCTATTGAAATACATGGAACAGACTGAGAGGTGACCAACAGGCAGAATCTCCAGTGGTAAATTGGAAAAAGTAACTTAATCTGGGTTCAAAACTTGTGATTTGAGTGTTAAGCACAGGCAGTAGACATTGCCACTTGTCCACTGGCATTCTGTTTAGGGAAAGGGAGGGGGAGGGATCATTTCCCCAACTCCCACTTGCAGCATGTAATTCTTTCTCTCTTTTTGCTTCCCTCAAAAGAAGTCAGAAGAGAGAGATGGCAGGAGAGTAATCCAACAAACTATAACACATTGCGTAATTGAAATGGACCATAATCACTAATATTAAAGACAGTGAATCATTCTAATCGAGCCATGCTCAGCAAACAATGAAAAACTATGTGCCAGAAAAGCTAATGCTGGTTTTAAAATGAACAGAAATGAGGCGAAATGGAACCTCACTCTTTATTCATGAAGGTCAATTTAACGTGATTATTTTTTCCTTGGCATCACAGCTTTGTGATTACTGTTGTATACCTCAGTGCTATTTTCTAACCTAATAACAGTAAAAAATAACCAGCTGGTGATGATTCTGTTTAAAGCAGAGACTAAATGCTCACAAAACCCTGCCACTGAACAGTTGCACATGCTAATCAGACACAGCTCAGCCAGATTCCCAATAGAGTCCATATTTTGCACATTTCAACTGGTTGACTACATTGAGAAATTAGATTATGCCTCGGACACTCAAGACTCAGAGTGATCTGTGTTCATTCATTCCTCCTGGGTGAAATCAAGCCCTCTGTCTATCCAGCCAGGTGCTTTTAATTCATCCTACTCTGTATCTTCCCATAATATTTACCATCATGAAGTACAATCACTTTAGGGGCTCGGTGTTTCGATGGAGACACAGGGTCTGATTCTCCCTGGGCATATTCTCAGCTTTCACTTCAGTAGAACTGTTCCTGGTGTTGGTCAGGGACAGGGAAGGGAGGACCTGTCCCCTCAGTGTTTAAGACACTGAAGAAGGACTCTGCTAATGACACTTGGAGGAAAGCTGACACTCTTAATGATTGATAATTTCCAAGCTTGCCAATGAGAGCTGTGAATTTCAAGGAAAGGGGGAGGGAGGAAAAAAGTTTCATTTAAAAAGAAAATGCCCAAATATTTCTCCACTCAGAGAAAAGTGTTGTTTATACTGCAATGAAGTAATGCCTTTTGTGTTATTGATTCATCATCTGTCTGTAGTTCTTAGCATCAGTGTTCCTGAGGTTTATCCCATACCAACACAGATCTTTTTAATATATAAACATGTTGTTTTTTACCCTTACCTCCTTTTTTATAATTTTGCTAAAAAAAAAATATCTCAGAGAGACAAATTAGTAAAGAGGCAGAGCTTTGCCAGAGAGCCTTCATTAGATCAGCACTAATAACTTCTTTCAGCAGCCATGGATAGCTTCTGACATCACAGCTCAAGCTTGTCCGAAAGCTAATTATTTTCCCTGTTATAAAACAAAGGTTCTGTATCAAAGGCCCATAATGTGACACGGCACACGCTCCAGATGCACTGATTTGCAAAATAAATCAACTGTGTCAGGCTGGAATTTGGAGGAGAAATTACAACAAATTGCAATTATACTTGCAGTGGTACAATGTTTAAATGCATTGTCAGTTTGTTAAATGCAAGACACCATGTGTCTTCTTCCAGGTTGCTTATAGGGGGGATAGAAGGGGGGAAAATCTTTATCTGTCAGAAGCAGAAAAATCTACTTCTCCTCCCCTTCATCCCCTCTACAGATTCTTCCAGCCTACAGCTGCTATCATAGCAGGCTTTATAAAAAATTTAAATGGTGTCATAGGGAGGCACACAGAACTAGCAGGAGTAAATGGTTGGAACCCATCCCTGGCAGAGGAAATTAAGAGGTGTGTTTAGTAACTGAAAGCATTCAAAACCTTTCTGCTTTTATCTTGTTTAGACTGCTATTAAACCATAACACCAAGCAATACAGTTCTGTGAGAGATTTGATTTGCCTTGTTTTCCTCCTTCACAAGGAGATAATTTTCTTCCCTTTTCCCTTCCTAACCTTCTCCTCTCCGAGCGATGCCAAAATAGTGGCACTATCGCAGCCTAGAGAGAGGCAGGGAAAAGCTACGTGTCAAGATGGTGAATGAGACAGGATTCACCAGGATCCTACCTCCAGCATGATGTAGTTAGGTAAGAAAGGGAAAGTGGGAAGGAAGATGGCAAAAAAGGCCAAGCTGGTGGAAAGAGAACTTCTCTGTGGGCCAGTGACTCCAACATTTCCCCAGCATTCTCAAAGCACAGATGAACTTGGTACATCCCAACACACTTCAGGCACTGTGAGAGGGGAGATCTGCAAGGCACAGACACCACAGCAGGAGATTGGAGTGCTTACACTCCCACTTTGAATCCTCTCCCTGGCCTCGTGATGTTGGCCTCCTCCTCTTTCTTTGTGACTGCATTTTCTATTTTCTTACACTTCTCCCCTTCCCCATCCACTCCTTATTTTCTGTTTCTTCTGCTTTTATCTGCTTGTGTGTCTATGTTTCGAGCCTCTAATTTCTGCCACATTTCCTGTTTGAACTTCTCCTGTTCCATCTCTTTCCTCATCTTAATGTCATCTGTTTGCTTTACTCTTTGCAAACAATTTTCCTTTCATTTCCAGGGCTTGTTTTCCTTCAATTTGAGACTCTCTCTGTGTGTATATACACATAGATACATACATATATATATACACATAAATCTTGAAGCCTTAGCCTTTTGCTTTTCAAAACTAGCCTGTCCCTGGAGTCAGTTTGTTATTCCAGTCTCATTCACTTTATTGAGTTATTTTCTTTGCTGCTATCAGTCTCTAAATACAATCCAGTAAAGATACAGCAATGATTTTTGACAACCTGACCTTTCTCTGCTTTCTTACACTTGTTTAATTAGGTACCACATGCAGCTGTGACTTGATCTTTACATTTTTCCAGCCTCCCCCATCCTCTACCTGAAGGGAGGGGGAAATAAAAAAAGAGAGAGATGTTGTTGAAAGAAGGTCATTTTTGACAGGTCTGCCAGTTATTTCAGGCATTGGAAGGGCAGCAAGTTCTGTAGGAATGGCAGGCTGTGCTGTCTGTATTTTGCTTAACAAGTTAGAGAAAACTTTCAGCTGCGGGAGGTAGGGAATTAGGTGATTTACTGGTTTGATGAGGGCCTGCACTGATTTAACCTTCAGGTATCTACTTTAAACAGAAATCTGACAAACAAGAAAGGCAGCTGGGTAAAGATCTGCCAGGTCTTTGCTTTAGCAAGCTGGAGTAGCCAGGCTGTGAGTGTGTGTGGACAAACAGGAGAGACATCCCCACAGATCCTTAGGTATGGGAAATTACTGATGACATCTTCAAGGGGTGATGGCAGGCAATCATTGCTAGCAGAAGGTTGCTTTTTGTTTCCCAGGTGAAATGCATTAGTTCTAATGGTACATGAGTTCATAAAAATCAAAGATGCTTTTTTCAGTTTCTAGTGGATCCTACAGGCTTTCAACAAGCACACATCCATCTCCCAAACTCCTCAGCACACAGTAGTGAGAGTCCTCACCCTCATCAGCAGCTCTCATCCATGAGAACCAAAATCCAAAAGACATTCTCTGCCCAAGAATGAGACTGTTTTGGTCAAATGGGCAGACAGTGAGAGTATATGCCCTTGTCACACATGAACTACAATTACACATCCACACACACACTTGAAATTCCTTCTCATCTGGTAGAAAAGTTGAAGCTTGCAGTGGCAATGCAATGTCTGCAGGACCTGTTCACATCTTCCTGAGACCTTGTTTATAGCTTTATTGTTCAGAATGATCCTAATTCAGCAGGGAAGGTTGGAAGAATGTCCCCTCATAATACACATGTAAACTCAAACTACCTGCTACTGTGGCATTCAAAGTCCCTGAAAGACAACTGGAGTCCTTCAGCTTTTCTATGTCCTCCAGTACAGATCCTTCTGTCCTGACACAGGCAGATCTCCCACTGACTTCCAGGTGCATGCATTACTTGTATTTTGATATGGATATTATTTAAGCAAAAGGACATGACAAACTGCCTAGTAACGCTGATTAATGGGTGCCCCTGGGGAATAGTGAGGCATGAGATGAAGTTAAATAACTCCAACGTGCATTACTCAACACTGCCACACCACCTGAAGAGTCTCATTGTGCCTAAAAAATGGGTTCCCTTTTAAAAAGGAACATTTTTAATGTTTCACATTAATTTTCTCAAAAGTCCTTACACTGTGAAAAATATTCCCCGTGGAAACTCTGTCCCCACCTCCACCATCACCACCTCCCACCAAGCCTCGTCCTACAGGTGTCCAATGTATCTTTGACAAGGTGAAATAGCTCTGTGCACGTACTGATAACTTGCTTGCCTACCTTGATTTATGCTGCACACTCCTGTGGTATCACTTTGAAAACCAAGGGATTTCTCATGTGATGCAAAGCTGACTAAAATACTTTCTCACTGGGGACAACACCCTACAAAATAGTCCTGAGCCCTTAAGTTGCATCCTCACCTGCCCCAAATCACCACAGACATTAATTACTGTCTGCACAAGCTCTGCCCATCCAAATTTCTCTTTGGTGCTAATCCCAGCATTTCTTTACTAAGCCCATCCTTATGGGCACATAAACAGCCCTGAATTTGGTGTGATTGCACATGCATAAGTGAGCACCTTCTAATGTCCTTCAGCTTCCGAGGAGTTCATGGCAGAAGGACTTAATGGTTTTTTCAGTGACTTGCAAGGCTGGCTGCAGTGTGATTACTCAAACATTTTAATTTATGCATGTGCTTTTCCCAGATCTAGCAAAGAATTTAAGTCTATGTGCTAAAAAAAAGTCTTCCTGATGCTTAATTAAGCAAACCATGTACTCGTAGTAGACCACAGTTATTCTCCTTCTGATATTATTTTGATTAAGTTTTATAGTTACTAAAGATCAGAGATTTCAGACAAGGTTATAAACCAGCATTCTCTGACTGTATTCACAGGAGATACCAGATACCACTATCACACGGTTCATTCTCCCAACAAAAAAAATCCATACACAGATAAGAACCACTTGGTCATTTATCACACACTGGCCCTCAACAGAGCAGACAGATTAATACAGAAAACAGAATTTTCCAGAGTAAAAAACTCTCCTTCGAAAATTATTCACCTAAAATATTAGTGCACATTATATAATAAAGAGTATAATGTAGCCACTTAAAGAAATGAAGGGATTGAGTTATAGGAGCACTGGTAACTTTCTCTTACTGTAAGAGGAAGTACTAGGGAACAAAGGGTTTGATGCTTAAGCTTTAAGAAGTCTGATATTTGCCCTCCTTGAGTTACAGAAACATCTGTGTGTCAAATCAGCCCAGAGACCTGTGGTTTTCTAGACCACTAGAAATCAGCATTTAATTCCACCTAAATCTGTGGTTTAACTTCATGGGAGAAAACAATGGTGCCTCATTTGTTTTCAGTGACTCCCTTTTTAACCTCTGTCAGTTTATTAGAAATGAATATTTAGATAACTATTGTTCAGCTGCAGAGACCCCAGTGCAGGTGTGAAACCTTCAAGGGGAAATTGCCCCTCTCAAGCAATGCCCCAGGGAAGGCTGCAGACTGCTGTGAATAACCAAGTCCCCAACCTCCTCCTAAGGCTAATACTTTGCATGATGAATTTCAAAACAGAGCAAATTTCGACAGTCTCAGGATGAGAAACTGGAATTTGCACTGCAAAAGGTGGTGCAGGTGTGAGGGCTGTTCTCACGCAGGTGGTGGGGCTCACGTGGCAGCTGTCACTTGTCACAGGCACTGTGAGCAGAGGTGAGTTTTACAGTGACTTCTCAGCAGCCTTACGTTAGAAGATGTGACAGTTGTGTTCCCTAAGGCCCAGAGTCCTGAGCAGTACACTGCTCCCTTGAGGTCAGGGAAACAGTTTGATTTACAGAGTCCTCATGACCCTCTGTTTTATTTTGAAGCAGGAAGACTTCTGAAAATACTTCTTTTGGGTCTAGGCATCTACTTCTCTTGCTCAGCTTGAAGTTAACTTTGCTGCAGAGTTAAAACTTTGCCAGATAGTAAAAGGACCCACCTGCATCAGTGAGGATGCTCCACAGGCATCTGACTGTCGCTCATCTTGGAGACGGCAAAATAACCATCGACTCTTTGCTTCTGCAGGCACTGTGGATCCATAGCTCAGTAACACCTTCTTAAGATCTTCTGGAAGAGTACAAACTAGAGGACCCTCTTTCCAGGTATCATCAAGAACCACTTGCAGGCTTTAAAAAGCCTGGGAGCTAGGCCATTTGGTTTTAAACATTGCCATCTGGAGCCAGTTAAGCACTTGTCAGAGCATAGAAGCAGACATTCCTCATAACTGGCTGAAATCTGCAGATACAAGGAAGTCCTTTGCACATTTTTCTCCAAGTCCAAATTCAGATAAACACCCCAAACCTCAACACAACCTTTCTGAAGCTTTGAGACAAGACATAGCTGAGGTGTGTGAAGGGCTGGTTTAGTGACAGAGCAGCAGAGAGTGCTGTCTTGTCTGTCAAATGCTCCAAGCAGGTCTTCAAGGTCTGCAGATACCACAACTACATATCTGAAAATGATTGAGTTACTCAAGTAATTATTAAATTGAATACCACTCAAATCTGTTCTTCTCTTTATTATACACAATGATTCACCATTTATAGGGCCATAAATTCATTTGAAAGAAGTGTAGCAAATCCAAGCTGGGGACATACTGCAGAGACTTGGAAGTGAAACTGAAGCTGTAAAGACTCTTCTCCAACGGGCAAAGACATGAAGCCCTCTGACCTGTTAATGGCAGCCAGTGATTTGTAACCTGTAGTGCAGCAGCAGACACTCAGCACCTTGCCATCCAGCCTGCACTGCCAGAGCAGGGCTGAAAGGGCAATGAAAGACACATGTACAGGGAAATAAAAACTTTGCCTGTGTGCCAGAAATCTCATTGTTCATTTCCACATTGCTCTCTTTCCCACTGTCTCTGCCATCTTCTCTGACTGCTGCTCCACCAAGCCCCCTTTCCATCCCACAAGACATTTGATTTTCTTAAAGCAGTTCTTTACCAAGGATTCACTTGTTGTTTGCTTGTTTTCCTTTCCAGGAAACAGTTTAAATTACCATGCTTTGATCACCTATTTCCCCTCCAAACACACAGACAAGAAAAACAAAAGCAGTTCCAGTGAAAACAGGGTTTATTTTGCAAGCAACCTACTTGCAACAAAAACAAAAGTTTCATCATAAACATTTTGGACATCCTCCTGCTTCCTCCTGCTCTTTTTCTCTTGGCAGAGTAGAGGCAGGTTTTATAAAATTGCCATCCAACACTGTGAGGCACTGACAGGGTTTGTTAGACACATCTCATAGGGCAGATATTGTCCAGGGAAAATATCTTGTAGTTATTTTGAACCAAGATCTTTGCCTTCACCACTATCTTCCTTTGTTTTTATCCAAGCCTAAATTAAAAGCTTTGCTGATGTTGAGACCTTGATTTGTCAGGTACCAGTAAGAGCTCGAAACAAGGAACTGATCTGTTAAAGTTGATGCATCTACTCAATTGCTCAGTAAAACAATCTGGTAATTTCTGTCCAGTACTAACATTTCTGTGTGGACCTGACTTCTGTTACTTGCACAAAAGGTTTCCACCTTTTTTTAAGAGATCTGTCTGTCAGAAGGAAAGAAGCAGCATGTTTTCCGTGCTGCTCACCACTTCTAAAAGAGAATGTGGAAGAAAAACTCACCAGAATCCCCTGAATTACTTATTCTTTCTAATTGCAAGAGCCTTTGTTTTTCCATCTGTCAGTGACAAGGACTCAGTTTTGCAAAACTGTTGAAAAAAAAAAAGAATTGAGAGGTTTTTTGCCAACCTGAATGTGAAAAGTGTTAGTGAGTCTGCAAACTTGGATGAAATTCAGTCACATTTTGCACTGTGAACTTGCAAAACCTCGGTTTGGCTGAGAAAATATGTTAGAAAGTGAAAAAGCAGATGCTGCTTTCCAGGTCTGTCATTCACTTTTTAAATGTATTGCTCAATAATCACTAAAACACAGCTTTCTCAGGTGGTAAAACACCTGGGATTCAACATCTCTCTTAACCCAGATCACTGGGAATTCTGAATTGATTCACCAAGTTTCACAGAACAGAACAGGTAACTTGTCTGAATTTAATCCCATTAGCTGAATGTCCACGTTTCACCAGCTTTAGCTCATAGATCTGAACTGTCAGCAGGCATCTCTTTTGTGTGCACAGAGAAAGTCGATGTTTTGCAGGAACATACCGTAGAACAGACTGAATATCCAAACAAACTGTGTTTGCACACTTGTCTAAGGCAATGTAGGGGGGAACTGTGTGGGCAACGAAGGAATTGGCACTCACCAGTGACTGTTTGTACCAACTCTGCCTGTGAGCCAAACAAAAGCTGCATGTAAGTTTGACCCATTGGAATGTGTCTCAGACATACAGTGTGGTCTAACACTGGGGAGGAGGCTTTTTTGAGGTTCATTTTACTATAGTTGTTCCAAGGTACTTGACACCCACAGCAGAACTTCAAGGGCATTGCAGCAAACATCACCCTTCAATTACAGACAGCTCTGGGTCACCTCTTCCATCTCATCCTCATCATCTTACAATACTGGCAGCATTGTTGCAGCTCACTCAAAGGTAGGCAGGAATACTGGGCAAAACAGAGATTGGGCTTTAAAAACAAGTAGTTTTGTGGTCACTGATTGTGTGTTAATTAGTATTGTACTGTCCCTGCTTTAAGAAAAATGGTCCACAGATGGCTTCAGACTGAGAAAAAAATGCAGTTTTTGTTCTAGCAATCCTGTTTGTTTCCTACCCCCACCCCTCCAGCTACCCTCTAATTGAACAAAGTGGACTTAATTTGAATTAAACTGTCAAAAGTCTTCCACTTAAATTGATTTATCATCCTTCCTGGCTGAAATGGATTCATTTCTGCACAATATATATGAAGTGTGTGTTGATGGATTGCATTTCATGGAATGGAAACATTTTTTATGCATCTTCATTAGATTCAGCTCAGGTATGCAAAGGCTGGGGGGAAAGCAGGGAGAAGGGAGGGAGGGAGAGGGAAGAATAAGTGTGTAAGAGCACATGAGGGAGGAAATACAAGACAGAGAACTCCAGCTTAAGAGTAAGGAATAAGTCTTTCACTGACTTTGTGTATTCAGAGCCCATGCAATATTCATGTTGCTCCCATATTGCCCTCAAATACCCACAGGAATTCTTGGTGCCACTTCCAACAGATGTCAAGCACAAATCTTACACAAACTCAAAGTCCCTTCATCAGAGAGGGTCCCTTCTCCATACCCTACCAGCTCTCCCCCTCACTCCCACATATCAAACTAGAAAGCTCTTCACCATCTCAGCTCTAGATCCATGTGTCATTCCATCCAAGGACACTGACATGGCTTTTTAGGGCTCTAGCTGTGCCATGGGAAGGATTCTTCTCCCTGTACCTGCTATTGTCCACTCAATGGAGTACATTGGATCCAGCAGCTGAGCTGACTTAAATAAAGAGTTATAAAGAAGATGTTTGCTGAATTGAAAGAGATTCCCATAAGCAGCTGAGCTGTCTGGACTGAAGAACCTCCTACAGGGTCCATAACCAGCAACACAGGGAAGGCTGGAAGATAATTATCCTCTCATTTGGCATGGCTCTGTTTGGAGCAACACGTTCTTCTACCCTTAGACACAGAATGCCACTTGTCAGGCAACTAAGGAAATGTGTTGGGCTGGCTGAAATTAGGTGGTCCAGGAGGCTGCTGTATGTCTGAGATCCCCTGGGATAATAAAATCAAACCTTTCTTTAGCGAGATGCCTTTCAAAAGGAGGCTATATGGAAGGGACATTAGAGAGAGAAAAATCAAAAGCTCCAGCCAGCTTCACTAAAAGCCTTTCAATTATAAAAAATTGTTATTGTCTTTATTCCTGCTCTTTTCCTGACCTAAAGTGTGTTTAATGCAGTAGGAACCATTCGACAAACTCAATTAATTTCCACTTAGAATAAGGTATTTAGTCTGAAGAGGTTTAGATGAAGTGGGACAGGTGCAGTTTGACTCTCTGATTGATTGAATTAAACTTCTATTCGTTTCCAGCCATGCCAGATCCAAAAGTTTTCCAATGGTTTCTATCTTCTGTTCCTTCTGCCTGGCATGCTTTCTATTCCTCCTTCTGGACATAAGAATGGTGGATGGGATTCAAAAGGGGTATCAGTTTCTGAAAATGGTTGAAGTAAATGTCACAGGCAGGGAATACCAGATTGAGGATGCCTGATGAAAGCAAAGGAATGGTACCAGTCACGGGCTAGGAAGGCAGTGACAGGGAGCCTGTTTCTTGAAAGCTATCTGAACAGCCTTGATAATCAGGGAAGTGAGGGATATCCATCTGGCCAACTGAAGCTGGAGAGGTTAGATTTTTCTGGTTGATTTAGCATGTGGAGTGCTGAGCACCAAGTCCTGTTGCAGGTAACAAACTCCTTGAAAACAAGACCTGGAGTTCACTGGAAATCCTTCTCCATTGGCCTCACACAAAGCTGATCCAAGTCACCAGGAATGCTTCCCATGGTTTCAGTGGGCTTTGGAAAGGCCTTAAGGCAGCAGGTGTACAATTTCTTGTTGTGAAATCTGCCTGCAGAAAATCAGAGTGCTCTGCCACTGATGACTGCAGCAGTAACATTCAGTCCCATACCCAGAACCCGCATCTCATCTGATGACGGTTGCCACAATGAGATGCCAAAAGTCTGCTCCCCCTACATCCCCTCCCTCATGGTTTTTTTTTGCCAGCAAGAAAATGAATCAAGCCCTGAAGAGAGCTGTCAGTGAGGGATGATTTCCCTGTGATTATTGCCTGGGTGAGAGATTATGCCTTGTTTTTTTGCAAACTGCCTTATTTGCAGAGCAGAACGCATTGGGCTCATGTCCAATTGATACATTCCTCTTCAAACAGCAGATCCAACTACAGAGTGAGATGCAAATTTAATTATTCCACATGTAGGAAACAGAAAGGGAATCTCATTGTTAGATTTGTTCTCCTACATCGGGAAGATAAAAAAACAAAAAAAAGATGCTGAAGTGGCCTGTGTGAGCTGAATACATTTCAGTCCCCAGAGCTGGGGAGAAATGAACTCTGTTCCTGCTGCAGAAGCTTCTCTGGATATCATTATTTTTCTTCTTTTTTCTTTTCTTTTCCATATTCAGCATCACCGTGAGCTGCTGAAACTTCTTCCTCAAGTACATTCAGAACATGCAATTCCCAGCCTGTTCCCAGGGAGTGATCTGGGACTATTTCATTCCCCTTTGAAAGTGGTTTTCTGGGTTGAGAACGATGCTGGCTGGACCTTATATAGTGGGACATCTAGACCAGAGCTGAGACAGATGGTTTTCCTTCAGGGATTTTTGCTGTCTGACTTAGTTAAAGCTGCTGAAGGAACCACAGTGTGATCTGTAACCCCTGATTCCTGCTCTCCTTTACAATGGGGTGGGAGACCCTTCCCATGGAATCTTTTTTCTACTGGTATCTATAATTTCTGAGAGGGAAAGAGATCTATCTGAAAGGTTTTGCCCTTTTCTATGTCTCTTTCTCTGTCTGCTAATTGCTACAGCTTTCTTCATGCTCTGCTGAGATGGTTCTAGTTGCAACTGAGCACAGCTGTGCTATGAGCATTACAAATGAGAGGAGGTTTGGGGTAGTGAGCACCATCCTCTTTGGTACCGAGTTACTTGCTCATTTTGAGTTCATGAGCTTATTTGTAGAGAAGTGACTCAAAGATGTACTTTAAGGACAAGTTGATTTGCAATCCATCCCTCTCAATAGCATCTGTCTCCAGGAACTAGTGTTTCATAGAGAGGAGAACCCAGAAGGTTCCTAGAGCCATCTGTTGCAAGAACTGATGTGATTTAAGGGCAGCTCAAAGTGAGTTTGCTGTGCTTACAAGTCTTGTGCAAGTCTGTGTTTCAGGTCTGCTCCCTTGAACTTGTAGTTCAAAAACTGCAGCTTTTATCTCAAGGACAAATTGCCTTATCTTCTTTGGACAGCACTGCAAATTCCAATCATAAACTAAACATAACTGATGAGGTCTGTCCTAACAGGCAGCAACAGAGCCTAAAGCCACTCAAGCTCACCTGCACTGGACTGACTGCTGCCCCAGAGCCAGTGTCACACTCTGTCTAGTGATGGATCAGCCATGCTGGACCCATTCATTATAGCTCCTATCTTACAACAGCAGGAATAGACCCTGTACACAGCCACCCAGAGGGAAGCTCTGCCTTTTATCTCCCAATGCGTCCCTCACAGCCATAAGCTATTGAGTAACATCAACACTCTATAAGGATGGGGGAAATGTCTGTGAAAGGAGTCTAGGTAATAGAAAACACATCACCCCTCAGAGCAGAGGCACTCCTGGGACACTCATCTCCTGCTGCTCATTTGCAGATGCCTGAAGGATCATCTTTTTCCATGAGCTGCCTGTAATTTACTGCTAGGGGCACAGCTCCTTTTATGCACACAAACATATAAAGATCTGCTTTGTCTGAGCAAATTTCCTTACCAGTAGCAGAAGAGGAGGCAAGTAGGATTCCAGACAAGTGCAAAACATGATGGTGTTTAGATCCACACTGTGCATTGGCAGAGCCCTTTTTAAAAAGGTGCCTTTCCTGAAATGATCAAGCAGGGTATGAGTGGCAGGTGTTGGATGGTTTTTAAGCATGGATCGTTTGTGTGATGTGGTTTGCAGCATAACCACCAGATAAATGCACAGGTGAGGGGGTGAAGAGCTGCAACACAAGGGCAGCCAGAGGCAAGAAATTTTTAATTAGCTCTTACACAGGAAAAAGAGTTTGTGTGGCCACACTTTTAGCTCAGGGGAATCCTTAACTCAGCCTTGCATAACCTGAGCCTGCTTACCACAGAAAGGAAAAGGAGTTAGTCAAACAGTGGAAATAAACGTTGGGTCACAGCTAAAAGAACATAATTTCCTAGCAAACTCTTTCTATGTTTACCATATTAAATGATCAACACATTTGCACTATATCAAACTGTGCAGATGTAGCATAAAAAGGTCAGTAGTTAACCTGCAAAAGCAAAGAGATTCCACATCTCTCTCTTAAAGATGATACTCCATTCTGAATGGGTCCCCATGGTACTCCTATAATAATGTTAATGCTCTGAGTGGCCATATAGCAGCTCTCATTTGCAGTGCATGGAACCTCTTCATTAAGACTCAAACTCCCACTGTGAAGGTGGGAGCTGACTTTCTCATGGCACTTGAACAACTGGGGAAACTGAGACATAAAGAGATTAAATACTTTCAGTAAAAGAAATCTGTCTCCAATTCCTTATTTTAAGTATCCAATTCCTTATTCTCAGCCTCTCAGTCCAATGTTCAGGTAGGTTTCCACACAGTAGAGTTTGTGGGGTTAAGGATTCAAAATCTCCTGGAACTGGGAAATTCTAAGGATAGTGGATCTCTTCTGACTCAATTGTTCATCTGTCTGAGTAGTAATACTAAATGAAAATGAGAATGTCTTTTGGTGCAGTGATACCTGAAGGAGCAGGAAAAACAGAGCAATATAAAAACAAGGTGTTTCTCATGTCTTATATTCACATACTATAAGTTGGCCTAGCCTTGGGAGCAGCTTATAAAATAAAAGCTGTATTATTACATAGCCCATTTGGGACAGATGAGAACTCTGCCAGGCCTGATCTTCAGAGCCTGGCAGGGCCATGCATTTGTTTACATTTTAGTTCATAAAAGGATTTAAATCCCTGTTTATCTTTAAGGCTCCTAGTAGATGCACAAACTTTCAGGTATTTTTCACCAAAGAATGAGCCCTTCAGTGAATCAAAGTCTTGTTATGTCCCCGTAGCAGATGGGAGAGGTGAAAGCCTGGCCCCCACCTGCCCAACTTGCTAATGGAGCAGCTGAGCCAGAATACAGATGTTGCCATGCTTACCTCTATTTCACAAAGGAAACCAGGAGTAGAGGGAGGCTTGAGATTTAGAGCATATCTATACTCACAAGACTATGCAAATTACTTATTACTCTGGCTTCAAGCCTGTGCTTGGAGGTACAATATAGGCTAATTAAAGACACAAGAGAGTATAGTGAAGATGCACAGATTGGATCAAGCAATAGTGGCGTGGCAAAGACTGAGGAGAAAAGTCCCAAGTTAATTCCTGGAGAGAAAATTGACACCACAAACCAGCTTTTCTTTTTTTTTTCTTTTCTTTTCTTTTCTTTTCTCTTTTCTTTTCTTTTCTTTTCTTTTCTTTTCTTTTCTTTTCTTTTCTTTTCTTTTCTTTTGTTTTCTTTTCTTTTTCCAAAGAGGAGAAACACAGCAGCAAAGCACTGAGCAGAGCTGGTGCAAAACTAGAATGGTCATTCTTCATGCTGGTTATCTCAACAACTTCAGTTGTTCAACTTCACAACTTCAGTGACATGGGAAAACTGGGACAACTTTCTGTGTGTGCCTTCCCAGAATTCATGTCTCCCTATTCTGCTGTGCACAGCCTGTTAACAAGTCCCAGAAGGCAAAGAGTCTCACCCTGCACAAATGCTGTAGCAGGTTTTCCACTCTTCTGACACATACCACGAGGGCATGGGATGTGTTTCTGGAAGACAGGCTTCAGTCACGCACCTTCTGTTCCTGGGGTCAGAACAGGGCCAATCACTGGAAATCTGTCAATGTATAGCAAGGAGAGTCAGGCTAAATGACCCAACAACTTGCCCATGTCTCAAATACATTAGTGGTCTTTATATGCCAGCACTGTCACGCCTCTTTCATCCACACATTAGGGGCACAGCAAAGCAATTGGTATGAAATTGTAGTTCCTGCTGCTGCTACAAGCACTAAATCTTGCTTTGTTTTTCCTATTTTCTTTTCTTCATTTTGTTTTTAACAGCCATCCACACTCCTTTACTGAAGCCATAAAAAAAATAAAAGTTATGAAAAGCAAAAGAAAAGAAGCTATTTCTAGGCAGAGGAACGTGTCTCTCTAGTTGTTTGTGGCTGAGTAGCACAAGAGGGGGCCTGATCCTCCATATGTTTGTAGGATGCATCACACAAGAGAGACCTGAATTGAGCCCTCCAGGCACAACTGTAATGTAAATATTAATTAACATTAATGGTCTGTGGCCTTGCCTGTCAGCTGGAAGCCAGCAATACTGTGCATGGCCGAGTAGCATTAATTTGTTGTTGGAGCCCTGAAAGCAGAGTCTGATGCTACGATGAGCACAGCAGCTTTGCTCCCACCTACCCACCCTGCTCTGCTTCTGGGTCATTCACAGGGAGGGAAATCACAACTGGGATGAGATGCTATTCCTGTTTCAAACAGCACTGGGGACACAGGTGGGAGATAGGTTCACTGCTGAGCTCTACCCTACCATAGGCTCCTCCTGTTGCAAACTCTAGGCATGGTGCCATGTATTTAAGATGCTGGGAACATCATCAACAAATGGTGGGTCACGCTTCCAAAACCCTCTCTTATTCTCCTGGGCAGATCTCTGCAAGCTGCACCTCACTCTTCTTGCAGCCAGGCACACATTGATCATTTTGGGGTCTCCAGATGGAACATCTCAGGTTCCCACTTGTTCCCATACTGTGGGCCCAGTTCTCAGGATCTCCCCCGCTTTCCCTCCCTCCTTCTCTCTGCAAGCACCTCCAATGAATTATTAATTGCAGCTCATCCAATTAAAGGACTCCTGCATGTTAATAATTCATGGCTGCTCGTCAGAGCTGTTGGCTGGCAGGCTAGGCAGCACTAGGGTTTGGGGCTTCGGTGAACTGAGAGGAGTGAAGTGCAATAAAGAAAGGAAGAAATCAATAGTGTAGCACAGGCTGTACACATCCAGGAGACTCTTTATTATATCTGAAAATTGCTTTCTGTGATTGCTACCATCATTACTTCTGTATTTAGGTTTTAACGACTCGTCCATCATGAAGGGCTGTATCCATAACAAAAAAGGCCAATTGCACTAAAACAGTTAAATTCTTTTAATATCTGGCATTGGGTGAAAGCAGTAATGACTTCATTTTGTCTGTGCTCCCTTTTACAGTGAAACCTTCCTCATTCAGAAGCCAGTTTCCTTGTTGTCTCTGTAAGTTAGAATAGATCTACTGCTTTTCCCTCTGGAAATGGACCCATCAATGATGTTCATGGGAGTAACTTGCAGCTTAGCAGCTTTGGCATTAGTATGTAAAGGCAGTTCCTAGGACATGAGAATACCAACAGAGTATACAGAGGAAGCATGAATGTGCTGCTACGTGCTAGGCAGAACCAAGCTTTTATCAGGGCTCAGGAGAAAGAAAATGGGACTCGAAACCTCTCCTGAGGCTTGAGATGAGTCGGCATTAGGGAAAAGGTTGACAAGATAGTCTGGGATGAGGGCCATGCAAGCTGTGCACATTAGAGGGGATACAGCCTCCTACAGGGTAGGTCTGAAACATGAATAAAGTGAAATTGCAGATTGGGGTATGTGAGCATAGGCATAGGGAGCAATTCCAGATTGGCAAATGGCCAACCTTGTTGTGTCTCAGAAAAGGGTACACAAAGAATGAAGAGTTACAACAGAAAGCCAGAGAAAGCCAAAGTAGAAATAAGATCCACTTGGGTTTTTTTGGCCAGTGATGGCAGCCCACTTAAAGAAATGAGGCTTTCAACAAGAGTATGTCTAGGTGGAAATCACAGCAAGCCCAAAGCCTCAGGAAAGGTGTGCCTCAAACACAGGGAAATGGTTTACTGCCAATGGATAACCCAGTAAAATGATGGGGACTATATTGAGCAGGAAGTCAACTTAAATGCTACATCCTCCAAAGTCTTTTGTCTCTGGAATGGTCTCTCTTTAATAGGGGTCATAACCTCCTTTTATAAGTTTGGGGACTATGAAGAGGAGGTCAGATGTACAGGAAGCTGGGGAACCCTTTTTGTAGCCTTGCACATTGGGGACATTTCACTTTAAACCACATTTGATGGAAACCATTAAAAAAAAAAAGCCTGTTGCTGGTGTGCAGCACAAGTGTTTCAGCACATGGGAGTTGGGAGATGATTTTGAAAGAAACTGTGACTTTATCCAGCATCTACTTCAATGAGACTTCAAACTGGAGCTTTCCACCACACTGCAAATGCATAATACTGATGAAACACTGTGTCTGCATGGGAGTGTGATGTGACTGAATCACAGGCTTTAAAATATGTAAGAACTTGGAGAGAAGAGTTACTCACTTTTTAATGCAAGTGATTTTAGTGCTGATTTGAGAACCCTGAGGAGAACGTGGAGTTCAGTCTTCATGGCCCATTCAGTCTTTGGTCTCTCAGCTGCAATTTCCAATTAGTGCTAATTTGATTGTGGTTTCTGTGGTGTAGATCACATCGACCTTTTATACCCAGCTGATCTGGCCCTGCAATTTGGTAGATCTTTCCCTATGGGCAGTGGATAATTTGAGACTTGTCACCATGACATTCCCCCTATTTAAATGTTTTACTCAGTCCCAGTTCCTGGGAAGCCCAGTTCTGAAGGTGTTCAGGCTAAAATCCATTCCCTCATCGTTTCCTTTTCCAGCCCCCAAAGCCACATGTTAATTCCAAGCTTCATATATTAAATATGCACCAAAATAATGCCCCCAAAACTATCACTTGGCACCACAGAAAGCAGGAGAGTTTGTGGAAAGGCCAACTCCCCTTGAAAGAGTAATGGGATCTTAGTGAAGAGCTGTGATTTAGGAGTGGCATGACAGCTGTGGGTGGCTGAGGAGGTACAACTCATTGCATGAATGGCTCACTAACCAGCTGCTGAATGTGCTCAAGGGAAATGGCAACTAGGAAAATGGACTGGTTTGTGGCTTTTTTCCACAGGTTTTTGCAATATATTAATTTGTCTGCTGTGTAAGCACAGAGCAGTTCCAGAGAATGAAACCAACATCAACTTGTAACATTGCTGTGTTTTTAAGCAAGACCAAAACCACCAAAAAACCTTAGCAGAAAACCAAATTTCTGGTTTGTTTTGGTTTTGGGTTTTTTTATTGACATTTTAATGAGGGAAGAATTGATCATATGTCAGCTCTGGAGTTGAGGTCTTTGAAAAACCTAGCTTTTAGCTTGCAATTAAAAGATGGAGAAATGAGCAGGGATGATGCCCCACTTCCAGACATTTCCCTGGAAGCTCCAGCCTAAATCCATTTCTCTTCCAGCATTGCTTTGTGCAATATCATTTTCCACTTGATTCTCTCTCTGCTGTTTGCTTTATGTGTCTGTTAATACATAAGCCTGTTCTTTTTTATCTTGCTTGTATTTTGGGCTTTTTTTCCCCCCTTTCCCTGCTTAGCACTAAACTGCAGCACACACGTTGTGCTTTGAGCTGCCTGTGATCTGTCAGTGGGCCCAGGAGCTTAGCCTTAACAGTCTATGTAAATATTGTCTCAAAATTACAAATATTCAGAATGGCAGTAATATATGGAGCTTTTGTTAAAGCATCTTGTTTTATGGGCTTAACTACAGGCTGGGAAGCATGGAGATGTTGATGTGTTATTTGTACAAGGGACACGGACTCACGTGTACACAAAAGCCCAACTTTGTACAAATAGCAGTTCAGGCCATAAATATCATGGCAAAATTGCTCCCAGATCAAAACAACCCCCAAAAGATACACAATTGAAATGAAGTCAGACTGAATTACTTTCAGGGCACACACCCTTCTCTTTTTCCCCTCTGAAAGTGGGTGGAAAACTCCAGCACTGAGAAGCCTATTCTGGATCAACACATTTAGAAACAAAATGTACCTTTGTATCTAAAAATCTGAGTGTCATGAATATTTAACGTGGAGAGGAAAGAATGATTTTGTCAGTGTGTAAAGCAGTCCCAGAGAGGCTCAAATTCTGCCTGGTTTCTATTAGCTTTCGTTCTCTGTAAACACACTGAGTCATTTGCTGCAGGAGAGGTGTGTGAGGACGGGGAGGGAAAGGCACATGGGTAAAAAAGGGAAAAAAAGCCAGTGCCATGCAAAGGGCTGGGAATGGATTTGCTGAGGGGAATGGATTTGCTGTGCAAAGTGCAGCCTGCATCCTCATTTCTCACCATGTGTTGCTGGGTCTGTACAGACAAGTTTAGCTGCAGTTTTCAGCCCACCAATGTCACGAATTTGAAAGGTCTCCTACCCTGCTAAAAAAAATAGATGAAAGGTGGCTGTACATCCTGGCTAACCACCTATATAGCAAGACAGAGACCTAGAGTCACCTAAAGGGAAATCTTAGGTTGGTGAAAATGTGAATGAAAACAGCTCTTCTGTCAGCTCATCCCCAGCTGGTTGAAACCAAACCTGGTCTGTGTCAGAAGACATTGTCATTACTGGGGTGTGATGAGTTCCCCATAGACCTTGTGAGCTACATGCACACCATGAAGCCTCCAAGCTACAAATGCAATGAGAGGCAGGAGCTGACTTTGATCCAGCACAGCAGGGACAGTCTAGAGGATCCAGTTTTACCATCCTGGCACAGGGAGGCAATCACATCAGCATATATTCGTACTGAAGGCAGCAGGTCTTTAAATGTTGTGTCGTACTTGTTCTACTCCCTTGCATTTTCCTCTGTATTTACTGAGATCTCTCTACATTTTGTATTGTTTAGTCCAGGCTTTGGACTGCAGCAGGGCTGGGGAGGTGCAAAATTAAACCTGCCTGTGCCTCCTGAGCTGGGAGTGGGATGACTTCTGTGTAAACAGAGATTAACCCAGGGAGACGAGGGGGCTGCAGCTTCTCTTCCCACTGCATGAGCACGTGCCAGTGGCGGGCAGGGCACAGCATGGGTTTGGTAGACAGTGTCTTTAACAGCATTTTGCTCATGCCTACTTTCCATTACTTCAGTTTTCATAAGAGAAAGGGCAATGTGTTCATATAGTCTACCTGGACCCATCCTGCTGTTTTGCAAATGGAACTCCTTTGGCAATATCAGGCAGATGAGATTTTTATCTTTTGCTTCCTGAGTTGCTTTTTTCCTTCCTGCCTTTACCATGCAGGTGTAGGCAGGAGTCAGAGCCTTTGAGATGGGCTGCTGGTACCAGGCTGCCATCCAGAGGGGAAAGATACAGTGCTGGGAGTACCAGGCACTTACTGGATGGGGAAAACATACAAAAGGAATAGCTCTAGTCAGGAAATCAGAGCAGAACTTTACAGCTAGGGCAAGGAGAGGTTTTGAAAAGGGTCAGATATCTTCAAGTCATTTTCAAGATCCTGAAGGCTTGAACCAAACCCTTGCTCCAGAATCTTTTCTGATGAAATTCCAGATCAAGAGCAGCAGCAGCATTTGCAAATGAAAAGAAATCACATAGGACCCCAAACCTAACCCCTAACTGTGGCACTTGAACCTTTCTGAAGCAGAAATGACCAAAACCACAAACAGGGCATAAAGCAGCTATTACCAGTCATTTGAGGCAAGGCCTGTCTGGTGTCTGCAGGGACACCTGATCTCCAAACTCTCAGACCATGGTTTGAGACCATTTGCCCTCAAGAAATAACCTCAGCACACTGACAGGACAGACACATCTATGTAATCAATACCTACTAGTTTTCTCCACCCATGGGTTGTGTATAGGTATGCACATGTAGAGCTGGACACATCTGTGCCTATATTCAGGACCTTTTCAGTGACCACATACAAATACATGTCAGTGTACCTGTTACATACAAATATAGAGACAGTGTGCTGCTCTGTATAGATTTTTGCTAGATCTTCCTTTTGTAATGTGATCAATCACAGCTCTAGAGCAGAAGGTGACCAAAGTGCCTTGTTAAACTAATAATTGCACAGGAACCAAATTATTTCCAATAAAATCTTTTAAAACCTTTATAAAACTTCCACTCTAAGCCCAGTTTTCCTGGGAGACCTGTAATTACTGAGAGTGGAAAGAAAGGCACATATCTAGCTTCTCTCACCAGCCACCCAATAGACACTAAAACTGGGCTGCACTGAGAAGGTGGCCCCTGTGGAGTCTCCTGATTGAGACACAAGCCTATGGGCTTGTGCTGCCCATCTCCCAGCAGGGTTTATAATTAAAGCTGTATTGCTGTTTATATTCCAGCAGTACCTGTGAGATCCACTGCACAAGGTGCTGTGCAAACAGAGAGGCAGCAGGCTTGCTGCAAAGGATTTACAACCGTAATAGATAAGGTGTACTGATGGGGGGGTGGCTGTGGAGAGGGGTGAGGAGGAAGAAGGACAGAGAGGCTTTCAAGGTTGTGTGTTAACAGAATACAGAAGTCAGGAGGCTGATTCCCAAGCAGCTGCCACTCTCTGCCAGGCCATACTGCCTCTCAAATTTAGCCTCCAAGAAACACACATGTGGCTTCACCCAGCCACATTCATGTTATATTTGTGCATGTGATCACATTGCAAGGCAGAAGTGATGCCTCTTAGCTGCAGCTGAGGTTTTAGTATCCTATTTAGTATCTTACCTGATGGTCCCATTCGACTGCAGGAATCCTCTTAAGAGATGGATATTTAGAATGGACTCTGCTACTGAAAACTCCTGTGTGCCACATGCAGCTCCAAGACAGGTCTCCTGGTGAAGGTCTCCAGGTCTCCTCTCTTCCCCAATGTACCCTGGGGCTTGGAAAGGGCAGATGCTCTGCACTGCAATTGCATGACATGGAGGTCTTACTCCTAGCCAGTAAGTCAAAGGCAAATTTGGGAGGTCTGTGTCTGTCTCATGCAAGCAAAGAACAGCAGTAGAGGATGCTGACACAGTCTGGGAGCACTGGAGAGGAGGAACCCAGCTGGGTGAGGGTAACAGATGGGCATCTTGTCCAGCAAATGCCATCACAGTAGGTGCAGTAGGGATCACTCCCAGCCAGTGCAGCCAGGAAAGCATGCCAGTGCCTTGTTCATTGAAGCATCCTGCCTGCACCCCTGGGAAAAAACCTCTCACTTTGTAAATGAGGAGCTATCTTCTCTGGAGAGGCCTCTGTTTCTGTGAGACTTTCCATCAGCTTCAGTGCCATCCATCCTAGGCAACATTAGTAATAGAGGGAAGAAAGGCAGAAAACAAGAAAGTTAGTAAGTCGTGGGCTGTGTTTGGTTAAACAGTGTCTTCAGGCTTCAAAACTAATGCATATGGAAGGGGGTGTTATGTAGGGACACTCAGCTTCCTTCCTCCGAGTTAATTAACCTCCTTCACCTCCATGCTGTTATAGACACAAGCAGTTCTACTGCATATGTCAAGGGCATAATTAGCACAGGCTGAGCAAACCACACACACAGAATGGAAGTGTGCCTGCAAGATGGACAGAAATGAAAGCCAGGCATCAGCAGGGAGAGTGAGCCATGGCTCAGCTGACCACGTGTGGCAGCAGCAAATCTGAGCTACTGGAGGGAAAGGTAAGGGCTGCCTTTTTCCATTGCCTGTCTGCATTTGCAGCATGGATGAGAGGCTCCATCCACCAAAGCAGAGCAGATTCATTCTCTGGGGAGATGACAAGGGGTAGGAGCAGCTTGGTAACTGAGCAAAGTCTTCCTCAGTTCCTATTCATTGCACCCAGTGGATTCAGACCTCTAGCATTTCCATCTTCTCAGTGCTCAGAGGACACAACTTTCCTCCCTCATTAGGTTAGCATGATGACAGATCATCATCATTCTTCATCATACAGGAGAAAGTCTGCACCCTCCCTGCCACCTCTGCAGCTCTGCACAGCCCTGACCTCCCAAAAACTTTGCAGCCATCACTCTAGACCCCATCTCATTCCTGGTAATCTGGGTTCCATATTCCTGTCTTTCAGGATGATGCCATCTGCTGTCATGAAAATGAACCCCCTTAGCAGGGAAGGCTGAGGTATAGCCCAATGGGAAACTGCTTTGCCTGAGGGCAGGTCTGCAGGGATCCCTGTGAAGGTGTCCACCATGGTGCACACAGCTCATTTCATGGGGCCATTGTCCCTCACTCCTCAGGCTTCCCATGGATCTTCCCATGCCTGTTGATCAACTCCATTCATGCTGGTTCCTCTTCTTCCTCCTACTTCATCTGCTAGCTTTTCCTGTTCCATCTCACCTGTCAGAGGCACTGCAAGCAGCCTGGAACATCCCTGCTCCATGACTGAAGATCCCCTGTGCTACTGTCATGCAGAGTCCTGTGAATGGAGGGTGTGAGAGGAGAGAAATGGAGAAGTTTAATGATTCCCTGGAAGGCCTCAACTCCTCTGCAGTCCACAGCTTCTGACATTGCCTCCTGCCTTCTCCCCAGAATCACAGAACACACATGCAAAACATTCCCCATTTTCCAATGTTGCTGTTTTATAGAAACATAGTGCTTGTTCCAGCTGCAGGCACTAAATCATCCCTCTCTCTTAGACATGTGCTGAAGAAGTAAGGCCAGTGATGAATGGGGCTGTCCATATTTACACTGGGAGAAAAACAGCTGTGTGAATCTCACTGTGCAATGAGTACTCTGTGCAAGCTCGGCATCCCCCTTGCTTCCTCCTCCAGTACTTGGTGACAGTGACTGATTATCCACTTTTGCAGAGTACTGCCCAGCAGCATGCATGACTTCCAGCACCTCTTGAAAGTGAGAAGGGGAGGGAACCTAACCCCCAAGTCATCAGAGTTACTGTATTTCTTTGGCTAGTCTGATTCCTGTGATGACTTCACAAACAAGCAGGCCAGAGAAAGAAAAGGGAAATGCTGATTCAATTGTAAGTGAGAGGGAGGAGGAGAAAGGGTAGCCTGGCCTGTTTCTTGCAATTAACAGCATCCAAGATGTTGAGCACCTGTAGCACTCCTCATCCTTCAGACAAATGCTCAAGGTAAATATTGATGCCAGTATACTTTGTGTAATCAGACCACAGTTCTTGGCATAGAACTCTTGGACTGTGGGATTTAAGAAGAGCTTAAAATGTTGGCAAGAGAAACATCATAGGCTTCCCACCTTTCCCCATTGTTTCATACCTGCCTTCATCTACACTGTTGGCTGCTGCCTTCACTTAGTGACCCAATCTGAGCCTTAGGTAGAAGGGAATACTTTGTTCTTTCACCAGATCTCTACACCATCCTTTCACTGGACTGCACCCCTTCCAAGCAGACTCCCTTCCAGACTCCCTGCCCATTTTCCTTCTAACCTGTATCCCTGTAACCCAGCAGGAAAGTTTCACGTCCATGATCTATCTTAGGCTTCATTGCAATTAACACATCTCAGCAGAATGCTTCACTTTCACCAAACCAGCATGTTCTGAGAGGAAAAATGTGAGACTCTCAAACCAGTCATAACATTTCTGATTATCTCTCCTTATCTTCCTTAGCTGATGGACACGTGTCAGGTACAAGCAACAAAATGATGGAGAAGGGAACAAACTGTAGGGTTGTCTACATCCACATACTTGCTTAAATATGACTCTGATACCTTCATCCATCCCTTTGCATCAAAAGATGTAACTTACAGCAGTAGGATGGGGGGCTGCACTGCTCAGAGGAGTCCTGAGAGTGAGGCTGAAGAAAGGAACTTGTCGCTGTAGTTTGGAGAGATGACACTGTGTGAGGCTCCTACCTGCCCTAAGTAGGCTCAGGTGAAGAGAAGGAGTAGACTATCCCTGTAGAAGACCAGAGGAAGGGTCACCTTGAAATCCCAACCTTGGCATGGGTTTCCTTGAGGTGGCTTCAGGGCTTTTTGGTCTGAAACACACCCCTTCCCCACCATCACAGGCTGGCTTCATAGTTGTAGGGGGAAAAGAAAGAACTGCAAACAAGAAAGGGCATTTCCAATCTGCTGGAGTGTCTGAGGAGGGGGAAGAAAGGTAGATTCAGGGAAAGGCAATGAGAAGAATGGCAGGGAGCTGGGAGCAGCTCCTTGCCTTATTCCTATGCTGCTCCACTCCACACTCAGATAAAGTGGTCCCTTCTCTCCAGCCTTCTCCTTTCCAGTCACACACTCAGTTGGTTAATTCTCTCCTCGTCGAGATCAAAGATTAGATAGAGCCTGGATTTATAGCTAGTGAAAATAAAAAGAGCTGCTCCTATCAAGGATTCAAATGATTAAATATCCCACCATAGAAATACTTTTAACTTCACTTACAGTACAATTTCACTTACACACTGATGCAGTTGACAGCACTAACAAAAGCTGCTTGAGTAATATGGGGCCTGGAGAGAGAGAGAGAGAAGCTGGAGGAGAGAATGAGAACAAGGGATAGGGACAGAAATGGAGAGAGAAAGAGAGAAATGGGATTAGATAGCAAGATGCAAAGAGAGGAAAGGCAGGAAAAGAGAAGGAAAGGAGGAGGTTGGCTCTCTCTGCCTGCAGCATTAGAAGTACAAGAGCTAAACCAATTAAACAATGAAAGGAAAGCAAAGGATTAAATGAAGGGCTATGTAAAACAGCTCTTCTAATCCAGCTCATTTACTGCTCTTTATTCTCCATTTCCCTCTCATGTTGATCCTCAGATTCAACAACACCAGACCCCTAGTGCCTTGTGCCTTGTACATGCAGGATCCTGCTGGCAACCTGGCCTGCCCCATTGCTCCTCTCCCACCTCTGCCCCTGCCAGGTGATGGCCTGAGGATGCTCATGGGAAGACAAATGAGCCTGGACCAAGCTTTGGTCACACCCAGGATTAGATTGCTCCTGCCTTCCAGCCAAACTTGCTTAAGGAAGACCTCAGCAATGCACATAGAGCTTTCCATGAAATGGGGCTGTCCCTCCCTACCATCACTAACCAGCAGATCAGGGGAGAGACTGTTCCTCTCTGTGTGCTGCTGGAGAGCCCCATTTTGGACAAAGCTTCTAGGTTGCTGGTGTTATCCAAAGGACAGAGGGGAATTTTGAGGGCAGCTTCTCCTCCTGCCTTCTCTGTGGCTCCTCTTTTCCCTCATTCCCTTCCTTCTCACAGATTGAGAGACACAGGAGCTGTGAGATCCACAGTGGGCACAGCCTCGGTGTGCACAGGAGGGCTGTAGCTCTCACCCAGAGCACATCATACCAAAAGCTATAGATAGCAACATGGGAAAGAGCACTTCCCCTCCCCGTGCCCCACCTCCTCCATTCCCAGGCGATGCTGGGATCCCCTACAGCTCCCAGACATGCTGTGTGGGTCAGGGAGCCCTGCAGAAACTGGGGCACTTATGGAGGAAGTGTCTGTTAGCTAAAATGCAACAAACAGGAGGTTGATGGGGACTAACATGATTTATCCACCTTCTCCTTTTCCCCTCTTTCTCCGTTTGCCTGGTGTTTGCTGCTCTTTTGGTTACTTCTTACAGTTGTGACCTCAGCCTCAGGGACAGCAGAGGGACAGCTGAGCAAGTCATTCAGGGAAGGACCTGAGTGTTGGGGGAAAGTGTGGCTCCCAAGAGGAGGTTATCTGTGCCTGGCCACTGTCTGCAGGGATGCTGTGCTGTTTGGAAATGACTTTTTTTTCCCCTTCAGCACTCCAAAGCTACAGATCATTTGAATTCATCCTCTCCTTCCCTTTCAGGAGACAGAAAGGCCCCAGCCATACTTGAAATGAGACAGATGCTTATGGAATTGTGGTTTTAAAAGCATTTTTCAGTTGAGTTCTTTCCTTTTCTACACAGAGCAGTCCAATGTGAGCTGACTAATAAATGCATTATCTTTTTTTCCCCTTTCCTAGGAGGGTTTGATATGGCAGCTTCATAGATCAGCCCAGTCTCCAGGGATATTTCTGCCCTAAACAAAATGGAAATTGTCTGCCCCCTCACAAGCCCTCAGTGACTCATACAATAAAGAGAACCCATAAATATTTGGGTAATTACAGTCCATTCACCTAAATTCCATAAGAGGCAGAGCACTTTCTCACTCTGTGTCCTTAAACAGCTGCCACGTGCTGCTGTTGGCTGCCTGTGGGTTGCCACAAGCAGCCGCTTCCCCCTTCCTGGGCAGCTTCCAGATAGTGTGCAACCAGCTCTTCACACAGAGTTAGCAAAGGCTGGGAACATTGTCTAGCAAAAGGATGAAAACTTGTGCAATGAATGGGAAGTTAGATACTATGGAGGTTTATACACAGTACCCATAGAGCCAGTGCCTTTCCCTGCATGCCCCATCATGGGTCACCAAGATCACACTGTAGCCACCTCCTTGACACGGAGATCAGAGGAGCCCTGCACCTGGAGTGAGAATTGACTGCAATATGCTGCATCCAGACTCTCCAGTGACAGTCCTAGAGATTAATGCAGTTTATAATGTTATTATTGCTGTGTTATTGTTAATATTTTACTGCTTGTTGTCATCACTCTACAAAGCAGATCCAGCTATACATATCTCTGATCTGGGTGGTCTACAGCCCTGTGTACCTTCCCTGCTTACATCAGGCTCATGTTGCAGCTATTTGGTGCTGCATAAAATTACCATAAAGACCAAAGTAGAGAATATATATTTTTAAAAGAGTGATTCAGTGAAGCTTTGGGCTGTGTTATTTCCTTCCTTCCCTCCCTGCCTTCTCAGCTCAGGGTGAATTCCATGGTGTGCAAGAACGCTTTTAAAAATCCTTCCTTGAAGTTAGCCCTCTCTGCACATCCCAGCTGCCTTTTCTCTGTGGCTCCTCTCTGCTCCTTGAAGACCTCTTGCAGTGCAGCTGATGGCCACAGTGACAGCAAGGCCATAGGTTTCCTTTTGCCCAGCCCAAGGCAGTCAAGGAGACACGGAGTGGATTTGCATAAAGTATCTGTCTTTCTTGACTTTCCAACAATCCTCCAAAGAGCATCTCCACCATGAGAAAACTGGGCATCGTTGCCTTGTTCAGCCCACAGGCATCTGGCAAGCAGAGAAGTCACACTGCCCCTGCCAGAGGTAGAGATGGACACATCTACAGAAATATGCTTGTTCTGGTCTACAGAGGGGAGCTCTCCAAGGAGTTGGTGACTGGCAACCTCAGTGTGGGAATGAAAAGCTGTTGAGATAAAAGAACCTATCAAGAGCATCCTCCCACTTCCAGAGGTAACCAGTCCCAGCTACCTCAAGAGAAAAGGTCTGAGCAACCTGAGCCTGGTGTCAGACCTTGCCAGTCACAAACTTTTTAGTACAACCTGCTGCTTTATCAAATGCTTCAATTTATCTACTTTTCACTCCCTTCACCCCACACACATACACACACACTTCCTTTTCCTCCTGCTACTTAAAAATTGTTTCTTTCCTTGCTATGGTTGATGGTGGCTCTAATCAGCACTTTCCTTGTCTAATTGCCTCATTGCAAGCTTCTCCCTGAACCTGTCAGACACAAACTCACACTTCTTGCCTTACTTGTCACAAGAAAAATTGTTCTTTTAAATGTGTCTGGGAGAGACACAAGGACATTGAATACTCCAGGGAGAGAGAAGGATGGAGGAGTGAGTGAGTAACTCATTACAGGGTATTTCTAAAAGTCCCCCCTCAACTTAGCTGGAGATACACAAACACAGAATAAAGAAAAATCTCTGTCTCAAAGACATCACAGTTCAAAACACATTGACACTGAAAAGTCCCTGCAGAAGTTCTACCTGCTGTGATTATAGCAGAGGATGAGAGGATTATACAGTGAAACAAACCATCCATGGCAGGAGGGATTATTTTGTACGTTAGAGGAAGATTTGGTGACTTTAAATACTAATGCCCCATTAATGATTAATGTATCTCTTGCATAGCAACCTGCTTGCTGACCTGTCTCAATCACTTCAGATGTGCTAGGAGAGAAAAAAAGAGATTGCATGCTTTTGCTGTACCAGTGTTGCATTCATGTAAGAAATTTCTGTCCTGTTTGTAGCTGTGAGGAGTGCAGAGTTTTACCTCCCCACATTCAACTCCTCTGTTATCCACCTAAATTAGATTATTTGTGAAGCACACTGATGCTCACCCCGGGTGAGAGCAGAAGAGTCTTTCAGGCCAAGGTATTTGTGGTGGTTGTCTTATCTTCTGATAAGATAACAGTGTTCTTCCACTTCACTGACACATTAGCTTTAGTGCTGGTAGATGTGCCTATCAAAGGCTTGAAGAAAGATGCAGTGTGGTTGTTTGTGTATCCTTGGTAAGATAGACAATGACCTTAGTCTTACCTCCACCTGTTTTGTCTCAGATTAAGCAGGTGACAAGGGTGATGTCCCATCTTCAGGTCTTGTCTGAAGTAACTTGGAAGTCTCTCACTTCATGGCAGTTATATTGGTGACATATCAATCCTTGTCCTTTACATTTCATCTCACAGGAGCAGGTTCTCTCTATGGCACACGACAAGCTGCTTCAGACCAGACCCTCTCTCATCTCCTCAAGTGTTAGTGAGTAAAGATTTATTTGCAGTAACTAATATGTCTGTGCTTGAGTGCCTTGCCTACAAGTGACCACAGCTGCTTCCTGTGCCAGTTTTCCCTTTGTGTTTTGGAAGGGTTTTTTGAGCATGTGGCTCAGAGAACCCCCATGGCAACTTCTTGTAGATCTTGCTCTTGGAAACATTGACAGGAGAAAGTATCCAGGAGCTGCCACAGAATCACAGAATGGTAGGGATTGGAAGGGTTCACTAAAGATCATCTAGTCCAAGTCCCCTGCTAAAGCAGGTCCACCTAGATCAGCGTGTCTGGCATTGCTCTGTCACAGGGCAATGTGCTCCTCTACCCAAGTGCACCTCTACCTGCCCAGGGTTTCATTACCTGTGTTTGGCTGTGGAGCTGGGAGTGCTGATTGCTGGCAGGTGAGCTGGTTACAGAGCAGCTCTGGCCTCCTGGTGAGGCAAAAACAGGAAGATACCAGCAGGGCACAATTAGAGGGTGGAGTAGAGAAGGGGAGAGATTGACTGTGGGCCACTGCTAGGTATTTTAGCTGTCAAAAAATTACTTTAACCTGAACATTTAGGCTTTAAAAATATTTCTTCAATCAAGGAAATATCTGCTACTCACAAGGACAAAGCTAAAGCAGCATCTTCTCAGAAAATTAGTTTAAAATAAAAAAGGTGGAGAATTTAATAGCAGGAGAGGAAGGAGAGAGAAAAAAATGTGCCTGTGCATGGTCTTTAGTCCCTGTCCCTCATGCCTCTGCATTGCAATGGGGATATGGTATAACCCTTTTTTTCTAGGAGCAAAATGTTTGCATCTATGCCTTAAAGTCCAATTAACAGCTCAATAAAGTTGATGTCAGTCTCCAAAGAGTTTTTACCTTTAAATCACCTTCTGTACTGACTGGCTGCTGCCTTCCCAGGAAGGTACTCAGCAGTCTCCATCTCCCTGTGCAGAAGAACACAGGGATACAGAACTCCTGAACCTCTCTCATCCCATGGGAGCCCAACCACCATCCTCACACCAGATCACCTACAGGGCTGAGACCTTTGCCTGGCTCTTGCACAGTCCCTCCAGATTTATGCCAAGTAAAACAGAACTGGTTTTGTCCCTTCTACTTACTAGGCCAATAATTCTTTACCACCCTTTTCAAATCCCTTGCTGTTGGAATGTAGGATACAAATGACTCAATCTATGCATTTCGTGTCATTTGTGAACCATTAGGCCTCACTTAAGAGAGTTTGCATCACTCCACTCTCATCTTTATCATCCTAGCCTGATTCTGGGCTTGGGCCAAATAGCATTCATTTCTTTTCCTTTACCTTCATTTCTGTATGTTCTATTGAGTTATTCAGATGCTTTCCATTGGGGTGAATTGGAAACACACAATGGAAAATGCAGCTCCTCAAAGGAAACATTTACAGTTGCTGGTTTGTTTGTTTATCTGAAAAATCAACATGCACAAAGGAGACTGATTAAAAATAGAAACATGGCTCAAATACTGCCATTTTCTAAATGTCTTGCTTGGAAACAAAGTAACAAAATACTAAACATATTTTGCTTATAATACACTAAATGCTGCCTGAGGAGCTGAAAGCTGGACACCTCCTACAACAGCCAGGCTCTCAGGAGAATTCCACTTGTACTTTGGTTCACAGTGTCTCAGGCTCCTGACAGGACTCCAGGATACCTTTTAATATGTTCTTTGGAATTCTGTAAGCCCTATTTTTGCAGCAAGCTGGCACTTCTACAACTCCAGCAAGGAATGTGTCACTAAGGACATGTAGCTGTTTAATACTGAACTGGTCTGAAAAAGTTCAGGGAAATTCAGTGAAAGAACTCAAAATACTCTGTTTTTGTTGGGGTTTTTTGATTTTTCAGTGGAACTAATTGCAATGGAAATACACAAAATAAAGTGTTCTTTCACTTTGGAGCTTTTCTCTTTTTTTTTAGAGTTGCTCATCTATAATAAATGTTTAATTAAGGTTTTCGTTGCAAGCTGGGAGAAAAATCTGGGGTAGAAATTCCACATTTAGCACTGTGTTACCTTTTATGATGACAGAAAATAAACTGCCAGCAAAAACAGGAATTAGAGTGAGACTCTCTTCCTACATATTGATCCCAATGGGCTCATACTTAGCAATGTTTAGAGCCATTTTGGGCAGGTACGAAGAAGGGATCATCACTGTTTAGTTTGAGAATAAGAGAAGTACAGATAGTTCTGCCTAGTGAAAACTAACATGACATTTTAACTGGGCCCAGGTTCCACCTCTGTCATTACCAAGGGTTTTCTGTTTCCATCAGAAGCACAGTTCTGGGCTTCCCAGTTCAAGAGAGACAGGGAACTTCTGGAGAGAGGCCAGTGGAGGGCTACAAAGATGATGAGAGGACTCTCTCCTATGAGGAAAAGCTTTGGAACCTGCAGCTATTTGGCTTAGAGAAGACTCAAGGACCTTATCAGTGCTGATGAATACCTAAAGGGCAAGTGTCAAGAGGATGGGGCCAGTCTTTATTCTGTGGTGCCCAGTGACAGGACAAGGGGTAACTGACACAAGCTGGAACACAGGATGTCCACTGGAGAGTGAGGAGAAACTCCTTTGGTGCTGAGGTGAGGGAGCTCTGGCCCAGGCTGCCCAGAGAGGGTGTGGAGGCTCCTTCTTGAGAGGTTTCCAACCCCAGCTGGACACGTTCCTGTGCCCCCTGAGCGAGGGGAACCTGCTTTAGCAGGGGTTGGGCTGGAGCAGCTCTGCAGGGCCATTCCAACCCCCACCATTCTGTTTCTAGGAGGTCCAGGGTGGTGGGAATAAAAAGTCTGATCCACTCCACTGATTCCTATAGGTATAGGACCGCTAGATTTTTAAGATACACCTAGCAAAATGCTTCTCTACTTCTTCAAAGCACTTGGTGCCTCCAGAGAAACCTCAGACACCCCCATCTTCATAGATCTTGTCACCTGGTCCCTTATACGCTACCCGTAGCACATACTTATTTTCCCACTCTGGGAACTAAGATAAAGACAAAAGGTTTCACTATCATCACTACTTTTGTGGGCATTTTTATCACCAGTAGGATACATATTGATTTTGAACCAGACTTGTTTGCCTGAACTCTGGAGCTGGCAGTCTGTGGACATCTTTTCAATCTATTCATCACTCCCAGGTGTCGGGTGCCCTCTTTTTATTTTTAAGGCATGTAATAAAGCACAAAATTAATTCCATGTCTGATTTATGCCCAAAGCCACCATTCTGTGTTCTTCCAGCTGAGATTTGATTTGATTTCATTAGATTCTTTCCCATAGAGGCAGATAATTTTCTTCAAGTTTAGGTTTGAGTGTTTCTGGGTTTGTCTGGGGTTTGGAGTTGTTTTCTTATTGTTGTTAAATAGCTGAAAAATGCATCCTGATATTTGTCTGTATGGAGCTATTCAAATAAAAACTAAAAATGTGCCTTTTTAAAGTCAAAGGCACAAGTTTTGTGTAGATGAATTATTTTCCTTTATCCTTGCTATTTGTTGACTATCCTATGTCATTAAAAGGTATTGTCATGAGATGCCTTTGGCATATTTGTAAGAGATATGGCAAGTGATTTACCTACCTACATTCTCACAAGGCTATATTTAATAACAATTCCAGCTTAGCAGCTATCATCTAAAAAAAAACCCAGATGTGCCTAGATGGGCTGGCAAATACCTATCCTATGTGATGCTTCCAGAAGGCAATCAAATATTCCCCCCTGCTCTGTTCATCCTACCTTTGAGAACAGATAGGCTTAAGGATATGACTGGGAGGGAGCAAACCCAGGTTCTGTGAGGCCAGATAACAGGGACTGTAATAACACACGTCATGTTGTCAAAGCAATAGCCTGCACCCACCCTTCGTTAAACACACACGGTCTGGCTCCTACTGTCTCTATGCTAGAGTGAGTCCTCGCTGCTCTTGATCATGTTACCCCAGTGTAAAAAGACTCTGAGTGTGACCCTGATGAGATGGAACACAAGAAAAGGGAAGATAAAGGAAAAAAGAAGAAGAAAAAAAAGAAGAAACAGTGAGATCAGAAGATGACAAGCTGGGGAAATAACCAAAGGAGAAATGAAGTGATGAGGAAAAAGCAACACAAGGGGAAACCAGCTGAATTTAACTCAGACTTAAATGCTTTAACAGGACTAAGCTGTCCTTGATGTTCATATGGGCTGTACCAGCTAGAGAGAAGGGCCTGAAATGTTTTTTAACATGCTGCAGGTCTTTAAGGAGCCAAAAGCAGTGTGTGCCCCAGCTGGGTCTGTCCTAAGCAGCAAGTTACCACAGCCCAGCCTGTGTGGTGCACGCTCCCACCCTGCCTGATGCAAGAAGGAATTTCATAGAAATCAGCCATTTCTTTAAGGTCTGAGATCACAGCTTGCAACTAATTATAGAAATAAATAACTAGTGACTGGAGCCATCTGTTCTTTATTTGGCAGTGCCTTTCTTCTTCATGAGATTAGCACACCTGCAACCTCCACCTCTTCCTGAGGATGGGTCATTCTGCCCTCTAAACTGCAGACGAATTGCTGGAGTGCAGGCAACCCTCTGGAGATGTTGCTACTTTTCCTCCTTCTCCTCACCCCCAGGGGAGAATAATTAATATGCTCAATTGAGTTTCATTAGTTATTCAGGTTGAGGAAAAGCAGCAACTAGGAAGTACAGTGGTAAATAGTTATTTATCACCATGGTTTGAACCTCATTATCGGTGCAAGAGGTGGAGGGTTTGGCTCTGGCACTCTGACAGCCAGGCTGCATCTTTACTGGCAGAGCAGGAGCATCACTGGGTGTTTGCATGAGCCAGGGGACATACATGCAGCAAGCAGAGGACTCTTGATGGGTAGCCCAAGGGGTTAAGCATGGTGGCACGAGGTTACTGACCCCTGAGGTCCCGACCTGCTGCAACCATCCCACAGCACTCCTCCCCATAAGAGTGTCTTGTCTCACATCAGAAGGGTGTGGGATGGATGTTACCCAAATCCAGACAATTAAGAGTTTTCTTACATCCTCACCAAGGGTAAAATCGGGGTAGAATGTGGGAAAATCTGGCTTTTTCTCTCTTTTCTTCCACATTCTCACATTTCCCTTGTTTTAATCTCTTGCATTGAAGTGTGCTGTACAACAATGATCATGGCAGTGAATGTTAAAAGGATTATTCATTTTACTCCTTTTTTTTTTGGAGTTTGACTTTTAGCTTAAGTCGAAAATATTTCAGGTCTTTAGAGCCATAATTAGACATATTGTCCTTAACCAAATGCCAGGTAATTTGTACACACTTGAGGTAAATCTTTCACTGGAAAGGTAGGCAAATATTGAAATATGTAATGAAAAGGAAAGGAGGCATGAATAAAGGAAAAAAACCCAAACCCCACACAACTGTTTTAAATCTTTTCAATTACTTTCCCTTCTCCCTCTCATTAGTAAATATTTTAGTTATTCTTGCATTGCACAAATCCTCCTTTCAGGGCCTCTGTGTATCTTTCTCATTAACATCCTCTCTTTTTTTAGTTTAAAAAGTCATAAAGACATAGTTATTTTTTGAAATTCATATCCTACACAAGATCCAGCTGCAGGGACCAGAGAGAAAGAAATAGCAGTGCTGTTAATTCATTCTGGGCAGGGACTTTTGTCTTCCTACAGTTAGATGAGAAGGAGTTTTCTTTTGGCTGAAAACATTCAAAGTGTGTGCAGCACTGTGGGAAATAGCACCTAAAGGGACTTTAGTGGGAGGGAGAAATTAAAAGGATGGAAAAGTCAAGCAGTGACAGAGGTAGTCAGAGAATTTACAAATTATTCTTTCTGACAATGTAGACAGCTCTAGGAGGCTGCCTTCTCTTTCAAGATAAAGTCACTTGTCATTCTGTTAGGAAAAAGACAAGGGATGTGTCAGGAGTTATTTGAAATGTAAAGTATTGTTTTTAGCTTCTTTTTCTCTCATTATTGTAGTAGCAAAGTACTCTCTCAGTGCTGATGGAGAGGCTGGGATTGCAGCTGGTAAGGAGGGCTGCAGGACCAAGTGGGCTAAGAAACTCTCAAGGCCAGGATAGAATGGAGAAAAAAACAATTTGGGGACCCATAGTATTGAAGTTGTGGGACAAAGGAGTAGCTTTGTATCAGGAATGAGAAGGAAAGGGGATAATCAGTAGCTCTGTAATGCTGATCAACTCAAGTACTGCAGGCTGTAGGGCAGCAGAGGTGAATGAAAGAGCTCAGCATCAGGGATCCCCTAAGGACAGGGTACTACACAGATAAGGAATCACCAGAAGATGCTCAAATGAAGTGTATCAGTGCAACCACTACTTGCCTGTCACAAGGCCACAGATGCTCCCTTTTACTTTGAGTCCTCTCTGTCTCCCCTCCTGGGCCTCCAAGGCTGGGTTTCTTTGTTACTCTTTGTGCACTGAAGAGGAATACTCTTCCCAAAAAACTCCTCTGTGGAATTTCTCCTCTCTTCATCAGTGTCACTGGGAAGCATCAAAGCATCACATGAATCACAGCATTGCTCCTATAGCTGAGTTTACTTCCCATGTTCCTTGTTCATTTCAAAGCAATCCTGCTATCTGAACAAAACCCTCCAAATTCTCTGAGTGCCTCAGATACTTCACCTGTCTTCTCTTTCTTAGCCCAGCCCCCTCTGCTCCTAGGGCAAGGGAAGTTTCAAACCAACTTTATATTAAGTGCCAACCTGCTACAAGTCCCAGCTGCTGACAAACTCTGAAGCACAATGGCCCAATAAAGTCCAGAACCTGGAAAAGTTCATTTCTATCTCCCCCTGAGGAACATGCTCCCTGCTATCCCATGGTTGACAGCAAGGGTTATCCAGACAGGTAATGCTTTGATGTTCACCACTATGCCAGCTTTCCTTTTTAGCCTCTCTCTGTAATGGCTGCAGTTAGCAAAATAACACCGGTGGCAGATAAGCATCTGGTAACCCATGGCAACCAAGTTCTGTAGAAAATGGTCTTCCAGTAATTTCATAAATGAGTAGGCTTTTTGTTGTTGTTGTTGTTGTAAATGGGAGAAGAAAAAGGAGGATGAGAGACTAGAGAAAGGCACCAGGCGTGTTTGTGTGCATACATATGTCCCTGTGAGTGCAGGCAGGTGCCATAGGCATCCCTGTGTGCTCTGGAAGTGAATGGATGCTCCACTGTACCTCCAGGCCAGACAACATGGGCTTGCACACCTGTGGCCACTTTTTTCTCTCCACTCCATCAGCCAGGGTCTAGGGGTTTGGATCTCTAATCAGTAATTTCTTCCAAATCTCACTATAGCAATGGCAGGCAACTGAAAATAAACCCAGGTACAGGATGAGGCCACCAGATGAGATTAGACAGACGTATAGACACGACAGGAGACAGGGAGACAGATATCTGTGCAAGTTGCTGTTACAAGATGAAGCTGATTATGTTCCATTCTGGATTTGATTAGACTGCATAAGTAGACAGACCAGCAGAAATGAGCTGCCTGGTAGAGCAGGACATTTAACTAAAGGTCAGATAAAATTGCCCTGGAAACTGGTAGATACAGCAAAGTGTGGAAGTGGAGGTGGAGCTGTTTGGGCTGGTTTCTGTTAGAGAGACAGGAAAAGAGTTTAAGTGCTACGATTTTTGGAAGCTTTGTACATGCCTCACCTCAAAAGTGCTGCACAGAAGCACACCCATATTGCAGCACACACACTGCAATGCTCACCTTACCATGCCAACACCCTAAATCCTCAGTGCACAGTCACAAACGCTCCATGGCCACAAGAATCCCCTGCTGACCACCTCTTTGTGTATCCAACTGACCTGAGCCATGGAGGAAGGAAAGCAGTCTCCCAGTCCTGCCTTCCACTGCTGAGATGGCAAATCCAGACAACAGCCTCCTAATGGAGAAATACTCTCCCTGCTCATAAATGAAGACAAGTAACAAACCAAAACTGCCAGGGAACTGACATTCACAAGCAGCATTTGTATTATTTTTTTGTATATACTTTTTCCCCCCTCTAAATTAACTTTTCCTTTAAATACATTATTTTCAGCAGGCCAAATAATTGGATTTTTCTTTGTTAAAAGAAGGGAACATAAATTACTCCTGTTGGGTGCAGATTAGGTTATGGGATTTCTTTTCTTCTGTCACCGTCAATGCCCCAGTGTCAGAGAGCTTTAATATTTAATGCATTCCTAATTAGTCTCCATTGGCCCAGGGCACTTAACAAAACCTGACACCAGCCATCGAGTCAAGTTCATTTAGAGAGCACAATTACCCAACCATCATTTCCATACCGCAGCTGGATTACCCATGAAATTCCCTTCCCAGCCCCCCATCCTCGCTCCCACCTTCCCACAGTCGCAAGTTAATTACAAAAGGCAAAAAAAATAAAAGAAAGAGGATTTGATTCCAGTGACAGAAGATACAAATTATCTCATTTGGTCAGGGCAATGACATTTCCAAGACTCCTTTAATCGCTAAGAAGCTCGGCTGCATTGAACGGCATTTACCGAAGGATATTGCTGCCTGTGTCACTCTGCTGCCTTGATGCCTTGTTGCTCTGCATGCTCCAAAGATCTGAAGTTCATGCTTTCCCCAATGCACAGACAGATCATCTGGCAAAGGAGGAGGGAATAAAAAAGAGAAAAAAGAAAAACATCTGGAAAGGAAAAGAAAATATAACTTGAAATAACAATGATTTTCCCAGGGGGGTTCAGCTTTCGATCAACAGGCATGGTGGGGCACAGGGAGGGCTTAGCTGGTGGTGAGAGATGGCAAAGACAGACAACAGTAATGATCACAAGACTAAGCTTTACAAAGAAACCAGGGGATGAAGGGAGATCCCAGCTTTGTTGCATTAGAAGCTGAGCCAAAGCACAGGATATCCTCACTCCCCAGCCTCTGGGACCTAACCCTGGTGTCACCCAGGTGCAGTTCTTGATAAATCCAAGAGAAACAAGCTCTGAAGCGCCGTCTGGAAGCACCGACCTTTCGCTGTCGGCTCTAGGGACACTAGCAATGCAAAGTTCAGCTTCACGAATTCCCATCTAGAGAAAGACTTTGACTCTTTGCCCTAAGGAGCCCTGGGTATAACTGAGCTGGGGAGAAAAGAAAAAGGAGAGAAGCACATTGGGACTTCAATATTCTGGAGAACAATAACCCAAACTCCAGCAGCCAAACACTAACCTCCTCTGGTGCCAGCTCTTTTGCCACCACAAATGTCTCACATGGCAGACTTGGGATAAAAAATTGGCATTTGAGTGACAAAAAATGCTGTGAACAGAACCTTTTGGGGATGTTAATAACACTGGAACCAAACTGTTTTCTTGGGATGCGTTGGCTTGACCTTCCTTTTCAAAGAATAGCCACAGGAGCCTTCTCACAGATAATATCAACAATTACAGAAAAGATAATATCTGCAAAATCTGTCACCCTGTGACTAATGTCAATGACAACAAGAAGTGCAAAATGTATGCCACATGCTGAAGGATAATTTAATTGGAACCCTTCAAAAATGGTCAGTTAAAAAAAAAACCCATAAGACATGAATTAACTACAAATTGCCATCGGTTTCCTCCTCATACTTTCCACACTGCTTGCTGAGGATGGAATCTACCAAACAGCACACTTTGCTAAATAAAGAGTTACAGGCTTCACAAAGCCAGATTTTAAATTGCACAGTCAATTGCAACATTTGCAACTGAACATGCATTCACAAATCCCACGGTCCTGGTGCTCTTCATACCTCAAATCCCAATGGCTGCAGTTTGAAGTGTTTGATCCATGTTCATTTAATGGATTTTTTTTCTCATTAGGGCCATGTAAATATTTTTCCTTTCCCTCCCCTGCACAGAAGACTCACTATCTGTATCTATTCACTACTCAGGAAAGAAATCTCTCCACATCTTCTAAAGCTTCTCAAATCGAGCACTAAGAAAGCCCATTCCATGAAATTATGACATTTCTCTTCAGTAGAGTGAGAAATAACCACTTGTTGTTGATCCTGTGTAAGCATCTTCATCCTCCTCGTGCAAAGAGGCAGCAACTCAAGGGTTAAACTGGAATATTAACTTGTTAGACTGTTGATCTGCCCTGGGGCCATGGGGAGCTTAAATAGCCAACAGTTAATTAAAAATAAACTGACACTTTACTTTAAGGATAGTTTTAATAACCATTTATAAATGTTACATTAAAAATTCATGCACTGTTATCAACTCCTGCTAAGGATTTACAGCACAATGGAGGTGTTATGAATGTTTTATGGCTTCTGTGGAAAACCTCTTCCAGAAACAGATCTTTTCAGAGGTCTGTATGTCTTTGCAGAGCTGCATCAGACGTACCCAAGACAACAGCAGTATGGTAAATACAAACAGCTTCCCAAAATGCTAGGGCTTCAGTTAGACTCTGCTCTGCAAAATATGTGGCCAACAAGTCAGAGGTCTGGAGTATCTTGAGAAAGTGTTTCCAAATGCCTCCTGATTTCTACTCGAAAGCAGCCTGTTGAGCCATGGTGTTTGGGAAGAGCTCCACACAGGTTCCCTGTGTGATGCACAGATCAGATCAGCTTTCTCAGGCAGCACATCCCAACCCCCAGGAGGGTCACGATAAACAGTCGGGGGCCTCCAAAAGTGGTGGAAAATATGATTACAGTCTCGAGCAGAGAAAACAACCTAATGCTCCAGAGTAATCTTCATCAGCCTCTCCAAATGCATACACACACAAGCAAACATGCTCACAAACACATCCTGCTAAACACAAACACATTCTCGCTCTGCATGTCTATAAGCTTATCACTGGTGAGTTTTTTACTCCCGTTTGCAGCTAAGGAGAGGCAGCAAAACCCTTGTGCTTTGCATAAGCAGTCTGGAAAGCATTGAGAAACTTCAAGTCATGCTATTGTGTCAGGGCTCTTCCCTTCCTGCCTAGCTGTGGTTGCAATGTGTGATCTTACTTTCCCTCCCCGTCAGGAGGGATGATAATCCTTCCCATTCATAGTGGGCTGGTAGAGATAAATCCATTAATGTGTGGGAGGTGGCAAGATACTACAATGAGAACTGCTCCTGAAAAGATTATAGGTAAATTGAAAGTCTTTTTGTCATTATTAGCCATTTCAAAATGAGCTGCCTTTGACAACTATGCTGCCCCTTTTGTTTTAACTCTCTGCAAACACTGGCATGATTGAAGCTGGCTGTCTACATGCTTATGGAAAACAAATCTAAGCTTATGGTTGCCTGCTTATCTGTGCTGCTTCTGCCTCACTCAGCTTATCATGCTAGAAGTGATATTAAGTAGGTGAGATGCCATGTGCTGGAAGGAGGGAAGTCTGGCTGCCAAGGCCCTGCATTGCACTCAGGCACACAAGTGATTAAATCCACAAGGTGAGGGCCTGACCACCTCCTTTGTGCTTAATACCATTGATGCAAACAGTTCCTCACTGTGTATGCAACTGATGCAGAACAACCTTCAGACTCTGCAGCCAGCCACCAATCAAAATGGCATTAACCTTGCTTGCTTTTCCTCTCGTTTTTTCCCTCTTTTGCTGTGTTTTACAGCAAAGATTCTGCCAGCACTGGCTGTAGGGCCTGGCAAGAAAGAGGTTAAAAATTAATGACAAATATTTGGTGTCAAGTAGGTGCCAGCCTCTAATTAGGGTAATTGATAATACAGTGTTCAAGGTAGCAGAAGCCCTCAGGCTTCCATGCAAACACCCCTGAAGAGAAAATAAAGTAGGCATTTGCCTAGGTTCATCTCATCAAATTTGCACCTGTAAAGGCAGCCAAATCAATGCTGGATTTTATCCTCCTGCCTATAGCTGAGGTATATTCTTGGCAGGATTTGCCAAGCACCCCTTTCTCCTCTCACTTCCCTTCCAGAAAAGGCAAGGTGAGAGAAGCATCCTCAGAGGCCAAAGCTACACAAATAAAACCTCTCTGAGCTGCAGAAAAGTCTGGCCCTGCAGCCTGTCACCTCCATGGCATATGGTAGAGGTATAGTCCTGCTGTCCAGTGCTCTGTGCATGGTCAGCCCAGCATGCAGCCCCAAAACTGGCAGGGGCAGGCAGCCAGCAGCCTGTGCAGGGCACTGGGCCAGATCTAACACCCCGCAAAGGAGAAAACGTGGGCTGATCTGAGTGGGTGACAGGCACAGAGACCCTTTAAAAATGTTGTCTTTTCCATTCTGCATTCTCACTTACTCTTCCTCTGAGCTGTTCTCTGGATTATTTTCATTCAGGGCAACTTCTCCTCTTGCCAGTGACGACAGTTTTGTTCTGATGGAGTCGTGAGGTTCACTAAATATAGTGAAGGGCTGTTTCTGCAAGGACTTCAAAACACTTGTTTCATTTGCTTGGTTCCTTTCATCCTTTGTTGTCCCTGGTTGTGTTGGACTTCCAACTGCTACCCAGCCTTATCTGCTCAAATTTCTGCTGAGGATTTGGAGGCAACACAGTCAAAATCCACATGTGATACCCAATCTGAAAGCTGCTACTCCCCAGCTCACACAATTGAACGGGAGCTCAAAGGGACTTCACATGCACACACACATATTGCTGTGGATGCCACTGTCACAGGCTCTGAGTTTCATCTGAAGATACAAGAGGATGATGTGTGCATGGACATGTGGAGGATCCACATCCCACATGTCCCACTCAGAGGCTGCCAGCCTCTTGTGGCCATCCTGACCAGTAACTTTTGGGTTTACTGGGCACTGACAACCATTGTTGCACCTCCTCCCTATAAGAACTCTTGGCCATGCTACAAATCACCTTCTCTCTGCAAGTCCCAATCCCAGTCTGCATGCATGGGACTTGCTGCTTTCACTGCTGCCTGTCTGTCCCTGCAGATGAGTCTCTCCCTCCCACATGGTACATTGCAAAGGCCATGCAATACCCATGCACACAATGCCATGCAGTTCTCTCCCACACACACTCCTCACTGCTCCAGGATAACAGAAAAGGGAGAGGGGGAGGGAAAAAACCCATCATACAGTTGTGGACTGAAAATGGGGCAGGACATCCTATTTCTCCCCAGGGTTATTCCCAGCCTTGTAGTTACTGCCCAGCTTCTGGAAGTTTTACTGCAGGAATATGTCTCTTCATAACACCTCATTCTTGCCCCAGCTATGCTATAGCTGCTGTGAGCCAGGAAAAACTGATGTTTTACAGATCCAGATTGCAGTTTTACACCAGATCCTGCATCTGCCATCAAACCCAGATTTCTAGTAAGCCTACATCCATGCATGGATGCAAGCAGTGATGAAGAAGTTTGCTCACACAGAAAAAAACAAACCCTAGGCCCCTACCTGGGACAATTTGCTCCTTGTGTAACATAGGAGGAGTGTTGCCGTGTGTTCATTCACCCAAATCTCCCTGCAGCATTTTTAATCTAATCTTCTCTGTAACTGCAAGGTGAGGGTCATTTATAGCTATTTTTCATTAAAATAATTTTTCAACTCAAATAATAATAATAATAATAATGCAGAAGGAAAAAAGAAAAAAGAACCTGAGAACCTGAGAGCAGAAAACACACGTGAATTAAGCTCAGAGGCTTGTCTCCCTCTACTGGCCCCCAGACAAGGCAGACAGGAGTTAAACTTTTTTTTTTAAGGAGAAAAATCCCTCATCAAATACAGATGCTATCCTGTCTTCTTTTTGTTGCACTTTCTAGTCATGCACACACCTCTGAGAGACACAGCGACAATCTGAAGAGAAGTTAGAGAACGTGTCTCCAGTTCATTATTGCACATGCATTGCAAGAACCAGCAACAGAATACACCTCTTTCTTTCCTTCTCTTTTTTTCCAAGGTGAGATTGATCCCTACTATTTCCTAGCGATCCTTTTGATCCAAATTTCAAAGCCCCAGCTATAGATTTCCCTCTGCACTAATTAATCCTTTGCTTGCCCCACACCTTTCCTGCAGACCTACTTCAATTTGGTGTGCAGCATCACTGCTGTGCTCCCCTCCAAAGCCCTGACTCAGGATTCAGGCTCATGGAGAGAGGTATTTTGACTGAACAGGAACAGCAGAGAAAGCTCTGCTGAGCTGTCCTATAGCTAGTTTTGGTATAAGGAGGAGAAAAGCAGAGGGAAAGAGCAGTCACATAGATTTCAGGATGGAGCCTTAGAGGTACAGACATCACCTCTCTGTAATATATCATTCCCAAATGAATTCTGTGCCTGTGAACATGTGTGTGTGGGGTGAGGGAGGAGTTGGAATTTATTAACTAGAATTTATCATGTGAGTAGTTTCAGCCTCTAGACTTCACCACAGTTTGCATCAGGGTCTGAAACATTCTGCAGTTATTATCCCTGTCCTCACGATTTCTTGAGAATCTGAGGTTGCATTATACTGCTAATATTTCTATCTACAGAGCAATTATGGGTTTGGGGTTCTTTGTTAGGAATCTTGGCTGAACTGTCTAGATCTTAAACATTCTCTAGGCATCAGTGAGGATTTCTTTCTGCTTGATAATCTGCCTCTTGAAATCTGTAAGAATGGCCATCTATAACAAAATGAAATCTGTAAGAATGTTCCCTGAGTGCTGTGATCATCTGTATTGCAAACAATTAGGGTCTTTCAGTGGTTTGACTCTCCAGAAATTACTCTTCTTTTCTTTTTTTTTTGGTTGAAATGTTAAAGGAAATCAATGCTGTTAAGAACAAGACATCATCATTTGCAGAAGGAAGGGCAAACATGGCCATTTTTAGCCATCATGAAAACAAAAATTGCTATCCCCAACTTAAGTGTTATTGTGATGAAGTTGTTTTTCCAGTTGGAGCCCTGTTTGTGCTGGATACTGGTTTACCTGCAGGTAAGATCTCATTGGCATTGATATGAATATGCCTGGAGGGGAAGCAGTATAGAGTCCTTATGTTATCTGTATAACTGCAGAAAAAAAAAGCTATAACCCTGATCATTTTGCCATGTAGTGTTGATTTTGTTTTTCTGTCTCGTTCATACACTATGCAAAAGGAGCAGAAATTGCCCTGGAAAGTTCTTTAGCAATTTCATGGGAATGCAGCCACCTCTGAAAAGAAGCACAGGAGCATTCTGACAGCTGTATTATATGGCACCAGAGCCCAGAGCAAAGGAAAACGTGCCAGTCTGAAATCGTGAAGGAGAGATTGGGGGGAAGACAGTAAGTACCCAAAATGGGAAATAATAGGAGCAACACCTCATTCCTCGATAAGGAGGTGGAAGACAATGAATGAGCACACATGGATAGGCAATGGATGTTATGTTTTAGGCCAGAAATGTTCAGCCTGGATCAGAGGAGCTGGGGCATCCATAGGCTTCTTTTCCAAGACAACTGAGCAAGCCAATGAAGGGAAGTGAGCCAACCGCAACGGCTTATTTTAGACTTCCACCTCCAGCAGGCAAAGCTTTAGGGGGTTTCAAAACAAAACAGGATGGAAATCAGTGTTTTCTTCCAAAAGAGGTCAGCCAGACCCCATCGACACCACAAGGTGGGGTTAGTCCAGCGTAGATCCGCTGCCGACACCACCGAGCAGTGAATGATAATTGCAGTCCCACTTCCCGCAGCAATTTCTCCAGAGCGGTTTCAGATTGACCAAGTGCAGTTTAGCTTGTGAGATGTGATGAAACTGTAGCCGCGGGGTTTATAGCAGTGGCTGCAGGCTATTGAAGCTCAGATGCCATCCTTAACTTGTGCTGTGGGCTCTTCTTTATTCATGACACGACAGCCAGAGGATGAGGTGTCAGGCGTAACACTAACATTTCTTGGCACCCATTGGTTTGTATTGCTCACAAAACTTTGCCTTATTTAGGACACGATTTGTGTATTTATAATTAATATGGATTAGATATTATTATCTATGCAATATGGCAAGCAAGCAGTTTGGAGAGGCTAACAGCTGTTCCACAATGCAAATGATGCACACATAAAGTACAGTTTAGTAATGGGATATTATTACCAACACACAGACAACTTCAGAACCAAGGGTGGCAAATATAAATATCCACAGCATGGAAACTTTCCCAAGCTTTCCCTAGAGACATGCAGCTGAGGTGCAGAGAATGGACCCAGGCACTAGCTCCTCCTGTATGCTCCACTAGTCTCACTGTTCACGGCATCTATGAATGAATGGCAAAACAGCACAGCTGGCTTCAGAACAACCATCTAAGCTTTCTGTGCTTGCTCCCAGCCAAAAAACTCCTGATGCTTTTGCTGGACCCTGGAGTTTCTGAAAAAGGCATTGGATTTAATGAACATTTATTTGACAAGGTTGCACTATTCTAAAAGTAATCCCCAGGGAAGGATCTGGCTGCATGGCCTGTTCTCCAGTTTTTTGCTTAGTGGAAGAAATGTTGCAGCCCCAATGGGTCTGGGGGTCAGCCAGAAACCTCACTGAGCTCACCAGATCCTCCCGGGCAGTACAGGTGAATGAGACCTGGATTGATGTGCTCACCCCTCTGCATGAGCAGTAAATCTGAGGCACTCCAGACAGGCTACATTCCCTCTCTATGAGCTTCATAGAGCACAGCACATATACCTCTCTAAGAAATCCTGGATGAAACTCCTGGCTCTATTTTTTACTCCAGTCACAGAGACATCTGCTTTTAGACACTGAGTTCTGCCAGCAAGATGCCCTAAGGTAAGGTTTCTCCACAGATTTTAGGCTCAGCAATACCTTCAAAGCCTATTGCACCTCTGTCAAAACTTCCTCATCAATGGTACCCTTTTATAAGTCCTGAAAGCATCAGCTGAAGCTTATGCCTTATGGCTTATACCAAAGCCAAACAATCTCCAAGAAACCAGGACTCAGTGGTTCTTGTGTCTGTAAGACTCCTTATTCCACGAACAGCAGGAAAATGTGCCCATCTTCTGGAAGAGATCTGCATGGGAGCTTGTCCTGCTCTACCAGCACCTATCCCAGTAATACCTCTACAGGGGTGAGAGAAGCAGGTAATCACCTTCCTTAACCCAGGACTTGCTCACCTCTTGATAACAGTAACACATTCATCTTCTCTTTACCATCCTGCAGGGGACTGGGAAAAGATGGTGGCCAGCCCAGCAGCTGGGAACTCTTGAGAGTAGTAAAAGTGAGGCAGAGAAGGCACCACAGCCCTGGTGTAACCTCTACCATATGGGTGATGAGCGTAGTAGGGTTTGGCATCAGCACTCACACAGCTCCTCTTGTGCTTGTTAAGCCTGCCTATCTGTATAAAATATACTGACAGGAATCCTGTTGACAGAGCAAATCCAAATCAGCTCTTCTGACAACATCCCAGTAAAGAGCAAAGGAGTGAGAGAGAAGCAGGATACCAAGAAAGGCTTTGATTTTGCACTTTCAAATCAACCCTCACATGGAAAGGGCTCGCTGGAGATATTTAGAGTGGGTGAAAAGGAAGAGGGGAACAGGAGAGATGAAAAAGCAGAGAAAAGTGAATAAAAATGGCACCTGTCTTCAGGAGCAAATTTGTACAGGACATATGTATATCTTCATGAGTCAGAAGCTCAGCCATTGCTCAACTCCTTCACTGAATCCTCCTGGAAGGTGTTTTATCTAAACTGTAGTACCCAGTGACTCAACTCTGGGTGACAGACAAAATCCACAGGCCTCTTCTCCATCCTGACTTGTAATTCAGCCTGTACTGCCAATGTGCAGCAGAGGGAAGGGCACAGAATTTCCCTAGTGTTGTAAATAAAGCTGAGATTACTGACAGTGTAGAATAGGACTGAATAATATTGCAATACTTAATGTGCTGGGTGGGCAATTGATTAAAACAGATATCTAGGGCTTTAATCACTCTGCCAGGCTGCCATCTGCTTCTCTAATGCTCCCTCCTGGCTTAGGCCAGGTCTCGATGTAGGGGGGACAGCTTGTGAGAGGCACTTTAGGGTCTGTGTCATAATTCATCATGTGCACACAACAGGGCTTGCTGTTTGGTGTTATGAATCCTTCCCACATGCATGCAACCACAGTGGTCCTGCTTGTGCACTGAGAGGGAGGCTGGAAGAGCACAGGGGGTGCCAAGGTTTGGTTTGGCCTCTGGGCTTAGGCAGGGAATAGAAATGATTGGGGGACCTGGACCCCCTAAACCTCACTGTCGTGTCAGCAGGGTTTATGGAAAGCATCTGGCAATATTTACAGAGATGTTATTCACAGATATGGAATCAATTCATCTCATCAGTTTTCTTGCTGTGATTCTCAGTGGCAATAGTGTTCTCCAAAACCTGAGCTCTCTCTGCCCTGTGTGCAGACTTAGAAACGACATTGTCACCTTCCAGGTTGCTTCTGCCAACAGCTGAAAAACAGAACTTCAGTGTGCTCCCCAGAGGGATCTAGACTCAGTCTGAGAGTGAATTCAAAGACTTGAGAAGGCTCACAGAACCATAGGCCAGTGGAATGGAGAGTACACATATCTCATAAGGAGACAAGCACTCCAGTCTCAGGAAGACTGAGAGAAATGCAGAGAAAAGAACTGATGGCAGTGAGGCAAACAGGGAAGAGGAAGCATTTCTCTGGCACTTCTGACATAAGGACTGAAAGATCCCACGCGTGATAAATTAATCATGTTGTTACTTCTGGGCAAGATGCTGTCATTTTTGTTTGCTAAGGCTCCTAATTCTCTATCTGCACTTTCCAATAGCTGGCCTACATGGGGAGCAATTATAGATGGGCTGAACTTTGGGAGGAAGGGATTCTCAGGTGGCTTCATGCCCACTGAGCAGTGAATTTAGGTGGACATTACTGAAAATAGACAGATGGTCTTGGGGAGCCATGGAGAGGAGTGCAGGGATGAAGTAGAGACCACTTCTTCCCCTAAAGACAGCAACAGAGTTGGGTTTATGGACATAAGGATGGGGCCTATCACTTAAAGCATCTCTGGACAGTGAGAAAGGCAGAGCAATGATGGATCAGAGCACAAGATTCTGCTTTTATGTAAAGAAAACACTTAATACTGGTTACCAAACAGTGATGTGGTTTTTAGTGACGTGACAGATGGTCCCCACCTGGTGTCAGAGATCAGAGGCAGCTGGAGAGCTGCTTGTAGTGTGCAAATTTCCTACTCCCAAGTCTCTTCCTAGCAGCAAACTCATCTACCCAACCTCCCTGAAGAAACTCCACAGACACAAAGATTAAGGAATCATTTAGGCAGCCAGGCAGGAGTGCTGTCCCAGTGAGCAGTCCATCTTAACCAGTAGGGGTTCAAAACTAATTTGTCCATTTGATTTCTAAGAAGTTGATGCCTTCAGTGCAGTAAATGAGTCTTGTAAATGGAGGTCACAGCAGGGCCTGTTTGCTTTTGCTTCTGTCAGGAGCCAAGCATAAGGGCTTTCACATGCCACTCTGCATTTCAAACCAGTAATGGCAGCCTGGGAGCCTTTAAGTAGGCCCTAATTAGTACTGATAGATTTCAGGGTGCTCTGAGGCTAGGTTGAGCAACCTTTGCAGAGCTTTGAGGCAGCCTCCTCCATTGTTTGAATGACAAAAAGGTTCCCTGGGACTTGGTTTTGAAACAGCTGAATAAAAGTGGTTATGACATGGCCACAGGCCTTGAATTAACAGCTGATCCAACAAAGAGAAGAGGTGAAACAGCAACCAATTAATATCTCTTCTTTTGCCATCTCCCAAAGATGAACTTCCAGAGAGCTGCATTTTCTCCAGTTCTTTGGTTCTGCAAAGTTAGGGCTGGTTCATATTAAAAAAAACCGTGCCAAGTAATAAATTCCTGGTACTTTTTAAACTGCACTGTGTTTGTTTGATAGTTTAAGAACTGCTGCAGAATTATTCTGATTAGATTAAGTCTCAGCAACTTATGCTTTTATCTTTGCATGACTCCAGTTGTGACAAGTCTGTGTGGGTCAAAAGGATGTGGCCTGTATGTCTTTTACTGATAGAACTATAATTCTATCCAGTGGAAGACAGAAATCCCAAGAAACTCAAAAGAAGAGACAAATTGTTCCATAAGAATTAATAAATCCCAGTTCCCATGTATTTATGTCACTATCTAACCTCCAACATTTTCACCTTGAATACACCTTGCTGGAGGCATTTACAATCTCAGTCATCCACTCTGCATTACCTCTGGCATTCATCCACCCACGTGAGCTCTTCATTATGAGCTGGATGCTTTCACTGCAAGCTGGGATGTGCTGTGTTGGAGCTATAGCTGACATGACTGGCTGGCCCATCCATGCACTCAAGGTGATGAGTCAAAGGGTTCCCCACTACAGTTCACTGTGGTGAATCATATTCAGTCTTGCTCAGAGGATTACATCCCACACATTCTGTACAGTGAGTAGAAAGGAATACTCTGTGCAGTGGAGGTGTAGGCTAGTGGGTAATGAATGCAAACACACTGGAGGTACTTTTGCTTTTCTTTGTCATCTTCACATACTCTCGAGATGCAGTGACTGCATCCCAGGGAATATGGGAAACAGTCTGAAAATGTTTGAGTAAACACATGAATCACTCTGGGTTCAAAACTGTCCTAGTACAGTGGCCAGTGCCTGCTTTGATTTTTCTGCACAAAGGAGCACAGGTATGCTGGTTTAATTTGACTCTTTGCAGATCAAACACTCTATGTAGGTCACCTAAAGCCATGGGACCCAGACTCATCTGTTGACCAATGCTACTCTGCTGCTGACTCAGCAACAGTACAATCGCCATGCTCATCTACAGAAGCTCTGTTATATACAGCAAATATACCAATGTCTGCACGAGTTCAAAGAGGTTGCACTGCCTTTTAAGTGTGAAGTAAACTGGAATCTTCTGTTCTTGTCTGATCACTGCAGTGGTATTAAACAACAACAGAAAAAAACAACAGCAAAAAAGGCTTCTTGTGTTTGGAAAATTAATGCAGAAGGGCAATGGGCTTTATCTACAAATGAAAAGTATGCAGGAATGAAGGAAGAGAGGAGAAACCCAAAAACTTACACAGCCTGAGGGGAGGGAAAAAAAGGGCCGTTAAGAAGGGATTTAATTGATAATGGTTTAGATAATGTCAAGTGAAGTTTCTATTCTCAGCCCAAGTGCAGATGATGAGGCAAAAGGACTAAATGTAGAAATTAAAGAAATACCCATTCAAAGCTAAACTGAGAAACCTTTTGTCACACAGAAAATCATAAGCATGTGAGAAGCCCCAGCAGGAGAGGTTCTCAAGGCAAAATAACACTGGGGGCATTCAGGAAATAATTAGCTGGCTTCCTGGAGGGAGCAAGTAGATGTGTGTGAGGAAAGGAAGAGGGTGTGAGAGAGGGGGAGAATTGGAATAAGATAAGATTCTAATAGAAAGAATAGATGAGGAATGAGGGGCCTTTAACTCATTCCACACAAGGGGGTGAAAGTAAGCAAGTAAGTAAAGGAAGAAGAAGATCTGTTATGCTCAATATAATGAGCTCCTCTGAAGTGGCAGTCAAGATCAGGCTTGAGAAATGAGGCTCCTGGCTCAGTCAGAGATAAACTGTCCCCAGCTCACAGCATCATGTCTGCAGGTGGCCATTTGTTATAGACTGAGTGACCCATAAGCTCTTCCTGATCCCTGTAGTGGCTGCCCATGTGTTGGCTGGTATTTGCTCTTCCCAGGTCATGGTTAATGTTGTTCAAACCACTCCCAGCTGGAGCTCCTGATGTAGCTTTGCAGCACTTGTTAGGTTGGACCCACATTGCTCTTGCACTAGTTCCCACTTCAATCAGGAATAGCTGCATATGTCAACAAGATTATTACTGCCATTATTGATGCTGTTGCAAACCAAAGGATTTCAGTAGGAACAATCCTTACAGCTCTCAGGGAAGGAAGTACCCATTCCATCCATCTCAGACCCCACACATTGGTATGGAGAGTTGTCCTTTAAATCTACCTGTTTTTGTCAGTTGACTACAAATGGAGCTCAGATAACCATCATTCTGCCAATGCCTAACTTCTGGGTGGCTCAAACAGAGAGACAAGTCCCACACCATAAGCAAAAGCCCCAGTGTAGTGTACTTGCAGTGGGGCCTTGGGGTTTTTGTCTGGAATTTGAGCTCTTAAACGCAAGCATCTTCTGATAATTCTTGTGCAGCAAATTTCTGCCACAATTGCTCTAACCTCAGTAGTTTCTCTCTTTTTTTGGCCATAAAAGTGATAAATGATGATGCTTTTAAAATTAATTTCCATTCTAGTAGTTCATGACAGCCCCTTTGTCTGTTTTACTTTGGACAAAGTAACAAAATTAAGCAAGGGATTTCATGGGTTTTGTCCTCAGGGCTAAGACACGAGAAAAATCTGGAACAGTGACGAAAAACTAAACATAGCCAAAGGTGCAAGAGCCACAGCCACAAAGATGTGTTAAAGGTGTTCTTCTGTATCAAACACATCCCCTGATTTTCTCCCTTCACAATCATACTGAAACAGAAAGAAGTTCTTTTTTTTTTGAGAATGTGTGGAAGGTTGCTGGGCTCTAACCTTGAGATTCCTTCATATCCTCCAAGCAGGTAGCAACCATCTTACCCCAACTACCTGTCAACCCTTAATTAGAGCACTCACCTTTAAGGAAAAGAGTTCACTGTTTGGGACTATTCAACAAGCGGCTTTTCAGCAGTAGCTGCTAACAAGGACACCAATTATCACTAAATGTACTAGTGGCTTTTGCTATATAAGTAGAGGTCCACTAGGAACCAAAGTGAGACTGCCTCAGGATCTGACCTGACCATTTAGCTCAGGCCACTGAACAGCTACCAGAGGCTAATCACTGTTAGACATTACCAGTCTCTGCTAGATCTGAACCACTGACTGTGATATCCAGGTGCAGTCACGTCCCCATGACAGCCGCTCCCTGTCCTCTGAAAGGTTCTCTGTCATTAGCTGTCCCTCCTCTCATAGTCTCACTCTCATCCCTGTCTGAAAGAGGCAATCTATACCGGTCTCTGTCTTGCAATGTCCTGTTAAGGACAAATCCCAATTTAAAAAGTTTGTAGATAGCAAGCAATAGCTTGTCGGGAGTGTTTCAGGGTTGGGAAATACTAAGCATGGATGGGGTAGAGTCCAAATGCATGGATCTAGCCACTGAGAAGGGGCTGGGAGAGCCTTGCCTATGTTTAGGTGGTATGAAACAATGGAGCAAGATATTAGTCAGAGCTCAGACACCATTGCTAGAAGTCTGCCTCCAGTCTGTCTCTCAGTACCCAATGGTCTAACTCAATATACACACTGTTCCTCTGCATATTTGCCAGCAGAGTTTAAATCACCATCTGAAAGCAATCCCAAGCTCAAGTCTGTCTCCAGGCATAGGAGCTTCCCACTCTTCACAGGTGTAAAAATCCAAAAAGCAATCTCTTGTGCCCAGAATAGCCATGATGTCTGCTGGAGGGCTTGAGGCAGCACCTTCACCACACACTTTTCCCAAAGTAGAGACTCTCCCTAACCACCCCAGCAGGAAATCACCATGCCTGAGGGGAGAACTAGTTTTCTCCCTTGCTGCTCTTCTGTAGTCTGTTTCCATTCCTTTCTATCACAGCCTGACAGTGCAAATAGCAAACAGAGTCTAGCATCAGTCACAGCTACAAAAAGGTCACTGAAGCCTAAATCACACTCTCAGGCTATCTCTAAGGAGATGAAGGGGAATGGGGCACTGTGACTGCAGGCTACAGTTTAAATGGGACAGAAAGACAGGAGAAAAGCTAGCATCTCCCTCTGAGGGCTCTGACATGAGGTAAATTAATGAGGAGATACAAAGACTGGAGATTAGCATTCGGGTTTATTGAAGGAGCAGAGATTGTAGGAGGTCTGTAAGGGGACAACAGAGAGTGTATAAACCCTTTAATCTGGCAGATAGTGGCTGTCGAGGATACATGTTCCAACCTGCTCCATGACACTGTACATCATGTTAGCCTTTGTGCTGGTATAATTGGAGCTTTGCAGTTGCCCTTGGTCACTACTAATTGCCTTAATTGAAATGGCAGCATCTGCACAAGTGGGAATAGCGTGCCTGTGTGGGTTTAAGAGGAAAACACATCCTCGGCATTCCTAGCTATTGTCCAATGAGTTGGGGCTGAATTATGTGATTGCATCAGCTGCCTGCTGTGCTTTAGAAAAGCTGGTTGGATTTATTGCAAGCTTATAAAAACCCCATTTTAGGCTGCACTGGTTGCATTTGGTTACTTAAGGGAAAGGGAGAGTAGAAGGAGAATGGAGCAATCATCTGGTTTTGTAATGTTGACCTTGCTGGGGTAGAATGTCTATCTGCAACCCCTCTCCCTACACTTAACATTTACTCTCTGGCTGACTATGGTTTGTATGTACAGCAAGCTGAATTAGACCAAGACCCCCCATTCCCTGTGTGGATTTTCCTCAGGGTGAAGGTGATGAAACAGGGCAGTACTGGGAGGCTTAGAAACATCAAAACACACCTCTGAGGAGACAGAAACTCATCTGTCTTTCCTACCTCTGAGCACATGTGATCTCATCAAGAAATTGAATGCATAGCTCAGTGCACCTCTGTACCCAAACTGTCATTGCAAAATGTGGTGATAGGTCCTTACATAGGGACAGGGGTTTCTTCTCCCTACCAAGTACTTTTCCCTATTAACTAACTGTCTAGAATGGCATCAATCCTCCCAGAAAAGCAGAGCCCACCGGCTTGCTGAAGGCTCTTATCTGTAAGTGGTCACACAAAAGCTGTGATTTGAGTCAAAGGAGTCCCTTATTTAGTGGTGAGAGGCTCCACCAAAAAGCAAGACTTAAGAAACATCTCTGTACATGGTGTTCCAGTACTGGCAGCTGACTGCCTGGGATTTTCTAAGGTCTTTTGTTCTCCACCCTTTCACAGGGAGATGAAGTGCTGAACTTAGGGCCATGAGCTCTTGCTTGTGCCAGTGATCCAGGAGTTGGACAGTTGTGACACCAGGACTGAATCCCTTTAGTTGTATCTGGCCCTAAGTCTTTCCATCACTGCAAGGGCCTGGAAGCTTGCACATATTTTGGCATAAGGAATCTTTGGCAGCCCACAAAGATGCATCACTTTGAGTTAATTTATAAAAGCTTGGACAGGGAGAGAGTTCATTTAATTGAAAGATGTAATTATCAGGTGTTGAAGGCAAAGGGGTTCATTAATTTCTGAGACATGCTGTTGACTGAGCTGTCCTCATTTTCATTTTTCACTCCATATCAAGGCTGAATCCATGTGTCAGGGAGGCTAGAAGACACCACATCACTGTTAGTCTTCAGTTTGTTTTATTTTCCAGAGGGCAGAGGTTTTCCTTTGGCCCAAGAGCAACCACAGAGTGTGTGGTCCTGCCCTGCATTGCATGACAAGAGCTCTCATGAGGATCTTGCCATGATTTCACCAGGGCCTGGACCCAGAGGACTCATAAACCTTTTGCTAACAGGGCAGACTTGTCTAAGGTGGATGGTGATGGATTACACAGGCCACATCCCACAATGGAAAGGAAGCTATGAAGTCACTTAACACTTCTCCTTCCTTTAGCTCTAAGGCTTGCATTCAGCCTGGAAATGAAGAGGATCGTGGTGTTTGGAGGATACAAGGCGTCCTGAAGGTAGGAATCTCATAGTAGACCTGTGAGAGGTTGTGGCTATAGGCTGCCTGTGTCCTTTGCCAAAAAATACAGATCGTAAACCTCTCCCTGTGGCTTTTTACACCCATCTCACTATTACTCCCTCCCCACCTCTGCCCCTAACAGAAACTACCCGGTTGTCACCCTCCTCACATTGGTATTCCCTCCAGCTTGCCAGCCTGCTCTTAGATTTATGGTTTATTTAGAACTGGATTACACCCAGGCTCAAGGCCAGCACTCCCTAATCTGTCACCATCCCCACCATGGCCGTACACAAACATTTGTTTGAGCTGCGTCAGCATCTCTGGCTGCTGAAGGACGCCCATTGTTAATTGCTATAGCAACCACAAGTCAGGCTTTGGCCTTTTTTTTCTGGGGTTGTTTTTTGTTTTTTAAAGACTCCTTTCCCTGCTGAAAAGCTCTGTGTTGTCAAGTGATAGATATTTATAACTTAATATAACAGTGGCATGTCTAAGTTATGCCGTTGAAATGCATCACAGACGGCGTTGTTCTGGTGTTTGTTTATGTGCTGAATAGCAGCAAGAGCTTTAAGTTATTGTCCTCACACACCCATAAAAAGGGAAAAAGAAAGGATATATAATTGTTGCTCATATTTATAGCAATTGGATGCAGAGTGCCAGGGTGCAAGGAAGGCTGCTTTCAGCAATGTCACCCAAAATGAGACCGAGGACCATGTTCCCTTCAAATCCACTGATCATGGCTGTCTATTTGAATTGAGAAATGAAGGTTTGGGGATTGGATGAACAAACTGATTATGCCAGGGATATTTTTGGCCCCAGCTGGCTAAAGTTTGATGAGCTAAGATACAAGCATGCTCAAAAATGTGGAACCAACACAAAATTAATGAGTAAGCCCTTTGAAATTACCGAGCACAAGCGCAAACCAGGAAACAATCAATCGTTAATGCACCATGACATACATGCAAAGAGTTTGCATTCAGCCTTTTCTTACTCTTTTCTAGGCCCTGGGGAGATTTATTCTTCTCCAAAAACCCCTCAGAGAGGCACAGTGCTCTCACCACACACTTATTACCTGTCAACACAACTCAAGGTAGGAAATCAACAGGTTACGATCTCTCCTGACTGACTCTGCAGCTGCTAGAAGCCTACACCAACTCTGTATGTGTGCATGTGTAACATGAATATCAGATGCCTCTGCCAAGGAAAAGACTAGAAGTTGAAACCTTGTTTATTACCCAGGACTTTTTTAATTTGCTACAACACAGTATGATGTGTAATGTATGATGTGAAGGGCTGAGCTGACCTGCAGGTCAAGCATGTTTGACAAGTGCCACGTTGAGTCTTGTTCCAGAGAGCTACTCTTGATAGGTAGGAGATTTTGTAAGGGAAGCAAACCTGAACACAGCACATGCCACCAAGTCAGGGGTCCACCTGCTGTGAAGGGGCACAGAGACCCCTGAGCCAGAAAGGAAGATACAGCAGAAGGTCAAGTGGGGCTGGATAAATGACCGAGTAAAAAAACCTCTTGTTGTGAGGACCAGAAGAAACCAACAGCATGAAAAACAATCTGTGGCAAACAAAGCTAAAGGCAACATGGTTTAGGGTGGTATTGAAAGGACAGAGGCTTGGAAGAGAGCCCTGCATGGTCTGTGCTGTGAAAAAAAGCCAAGATGCTTGTGACTGCAACAGGGTCTCTAGTCAACAGCCCACGTGTGCTGAGGGAAGCTCTGTCCACAGATGTGACAGCATCACACTAAAAAGGGAACTAGAAATCAATGAGAGTCAGATAGGAGTTAAAATCTTATTGAGGTCATTGGATAGATTAAAAAACAGGTAGGGACACAGAAGAGATTTGTGGGAAAGAGAGAACCAGAAGAGTGGGTAAGTTTTCTCTAGAGAGCTGGGAGCAGACTCAGAGATAGCAAGGCTTACACAAGGGACAGTGCTGCAGCCACAACAGAGAGCATCTGAGGCAGGCAGAGCTGTCAGGGTGAAAATCAATGAGCCTCCTAACAAGAAATGCATCCCTCTGTTTCACCCCTCTGTGTAGGAGTTCAGCTATTCATGCCTCACCTTACCATGGTCTCAAAGCACAGCTTCTATAATGCTGTTAGTGCTTTGGCTGGTGGGATGTGGAAGTCCTGCCACACAATCTTCTCTTTCTAGGGTGGGGAAGGGAAAAAAGAGAGCTGTGACAGTGTCATAGAGATTCCACCTTCTTCTGAACCCATTCTGGGATGAGGCCCATTTGTTCCTGTCTTAACACCCTGCTCACAGCATAAGCTCTCTGCACATCCTCAGAGGAAACCTCTTGTTGACCATGTCCGTCTCCTCCATCGTTCATTTTCCTTTGTGCTTGCAGGCTACTTTTATTGCTCAGCTTCTTTAACGCTGTCTTCCCCAGTCTGTTGGGATTTTGGGTCAGTTTTGGTAGATCAGGTCATCATCTTTATGCTGAAAGGGAAAGCCCCCCAGCTCAGCTGTTCTTATCTGAGGCACCTGATGCTACTTCCCTATAGCTGCTTGGTGAACTGGGGACTACATGGTGCATGGAACTGAGGTGGAATGAGGTAGGGGGGAGGCAGGGCATTTAGAGCTTTAAAACTCATCAGTGATTTGCTTTGCTTTCTGAGAATGGTTTAGCTCAACAAACAATTGCAAGCTACACAGTCGCAAGGTAAAATGAAAAGCCCATGGGCATTAATTATATATATAGATATTAAAAAAGAAGCTACTGCTTAATTATTGTTTGCAAATCTCGGTATTTAAATTGACTTATTTGCAAATGTCTGTTTAGAAATTGACTTTGTAATTATAAAGTCGGTGCAGGCATATCACAGGCCCTGGAGGGGTCTCTAACGAGGAATGATAATGTACCAGGCAAAGTGAACTATCCTGAGCTGCATTTTAATAACCAAGAGGTGCTTGGAAGGGGGAGCGAAGGGTCCACGAGAAATCCCAAAGACAACAAACAAAGCAGCAAGAGACAGAGGATAGAGAGAGCTGGCTCCACAAAGCAGAGGGCTAACATGTTTGAGAAGGGGCTTCAGGGGAAACAGCATCTCTTCGTGAAGCCCCTGCAATAGGAGTGAGTTGGCAGCAACCTCGGTTTCAGCTCTTGCATGAGAATGAGGCAGTCTGCTGGCAGCCAACCGCCGGCTGCTGCAAAGCTGTAGCTGCCTAAAAGAGGAAAAGAAACTGTCCAGCACGTTCCCAGCCCTCTCTTCCCAGCCAGCACTCCCTACAGCAAATGGTACAGACTCATACTGACCATCCATAAGCCCCTTCACGGGCACCTTGGCATACAGCTCACACTGCCCTTTCTCCAAGATGTATAAGTGAAGTGGCTCCCAAACCTAACACACCTTTCCTGGACTTAAAGCCGTGTAAACCAAACTCTACGGGTAAGGATCATCTACAAGAGGATGTGGAGAGTGTCTCCACATGTCTTAGTCATGTGAAGCAAGTGACCTCTAATGGGATACAAGGTTCTCTAGGTGAAGAGTGGCATATATTCTACCAGGCCACAAGTCCTTGTCACAGCACCTGCAATAACTCTTAAGATTTAACTTCAACACATGTCCAAGAGGTGTAAGTACATCAAGGGTGAAACAAAACTGTTCTGTCACCTTTTTCTCTTCCTCCTCTTTGCCGACAATGCTGCCAGCTCTCCTGATCTAGTGGTCTAGGGCATTTCTTCTTTATGAACCATTACTATTAGCTTTAAAACCAGCCACTGGCCCGTGATTTCTTGCACAGTTCATTAACCAAGAGGGAACAAAGCTTGGCTGCTAAGCGACACATTAGCAAGATCAACAGCTGGCAGGGTGCAAAAATAATAACAAAAAAAACAATTATCATAAGCAAAAGCTCCAGGTTTTTGACTCATCTGCTATGCATAGTCATGTTATCCCTTATTCGTGAGCATTCAGATGGCGCCAGTATATTCATGAAAAGGTGGCAGCTTAAGACAAGGTCTGAAAGTTAAATAGGATCCAGCATCCTACTGGAGCAGAATAATATTACCCTTTTGAGTGAAATTATGAGTGAAAGTGTGGTCCTTGTGAAATCAAAGGCAAACACATTTTTTTTACATCACTGTGAAGGCAAAGGAACTATGTGAATTAAAACCCAACTGCTTCCCTGCCCAACGGAGCTATGTCAGTATAAAAGCACAACTCTGATGGATTCAACACCCTCCTAATCTGTCTCTCTGACTGCTAAGTGCTGCTCAGTGTTTGCTGTCTGTTCTGCTGTGCAGCTTGTGCCTATTAGATACAGAACAAATTCTGCTTGGAACAGCACTATGTGCCTTGTTTGAGAGAGATAAGAGACCCCACCCGTTAAAAGCAGTGACATGGAAGGCCAAAATTCCTTTTACGTCTGCTTGAGCTGGCCAGAAATAAGATATCTCCCATCTGGAGGCAAGGTATTAGGACAGAGCTGTAAACATAAAATTGCCACTGAGAGATCTGTTTGGAGGCACAGATCTGTCCTGTACAGTGAGACTAACCTGGTCAATGGGATTTACAGTTTCTGGTTGTCCTGCTCACCAGTTCAGTGCATTTGGTTTTTAATCAAGGCAGTGAAGTGAGAAGGAAAAAGGCAAAAAAGGGAGAAGGATAAAAAAAGGAAAAAGACCAAGAAAAGGGAAAGGCAAAATAGGGAAAAAGGAAAAATAACAAGCAGCAGTTTGTGATGAAATAAAAAGGGAACAATGAGCCTCCAAGAGCCTTGATTAGGTTTGAAATGGAAGCGTAGGCTATTTGTCTCATTAATTTGCAAAAAAAAATGTGCATTGCATCTTTGTATCAACTTGCATAACAAAGAAAAGATCTGTTGCCCTTGTGCTGCTGCAGCATTTTCTCAGTAGGCCTTTGTGCTGTTGTGTACACAGTCACAGTAGCTTCCCAGGTGTGAGATTCAGGGTGTAGGATCAGGGCAGAATCATGTGAGCCTGAACTGATTCACATGTTCCTCCCCAGGTGGGTTCTGCTCAGAGGTCTGTAGCATTCCATTTACTTTTATTCTTTCCCCCCTCAATCCTTTAATTCAAGGGTCATGCTAGGACAATAATTGTTCAAACAAGAAGCATATTACATCTCATATTCAAGCATTAATTAAAACCATCCCAAATCTCACGAAGTTTGTCACTGATTCAGAGTGAATGGGACCTGCAGATAATTAATGACTCTCCATGACAGTTCTTGAAAAATTGGTTTCTGGCAGCAATCAGTATATGCTGGGTAGGTTTCTATTTTATAAGCCTGTTCTTTTCTTAAAGACACAAGAAACAGTGAAAGCAGGCTGTTCTTTTCGATATTAATTAGACCATTATTTATTTGGAAAAGAGAGGGTTGAGATACTAAGGTGTCAGCTGCTGAGAATTCCATCCTAAGTCACTCAATAGCCCGTTAAGAAATTGTTCTGATGACTAATTATTTATTATAAATGCAGAATCTGTTTACTAGATAGCTTTAGCTTTGTTAATTAATAAGATTACCTCTTAGATTACAAACCCATGATGCCTGTTCTGCCATCATCTTGAAATACAACATATGTGACATATGATCCATTGTGCATCCTCCTATTAGAGTGTTTTAAGTTCTGCCTAAGGGATATGACTATTCTGTGCTTCACTGTGGACACATCATTAAGCTCGATTACAACTAACAGCTACTAACAACAAACACTAATGAACGGCTTGATTTTACCTTTAGGAGCAATGGAGCTGTAGACATGCTCTGCCTTTGCACATATCCATGCTACCAGCCAAAATAAACTGTGACAAGGTATGATAGAGTGTGGCTAGCCTGAGTTAGCCAACTGACATGATGAGGGTGACCTAGATTTTAGTTCAGGTGATCTACTGTCACTCAAGTCCACCTAATGGACATGAAGGCCAAGAAGGCCAATGGCATCTTGGAGGGCTTTAAGAAGAGTGTGGGCAGCAGGTCAAAGGAGGTTCTCCTCCTTATCTACTGTGCCCTGGTGAGGCCTCATCTACAGAACTGTGTCCATGCTGGGCTCTCCAGTTCAAGAGAGGCAGGGAACTGCTGGAGAGGTGCTTAGGGGACTGGAACATCTCTCTGATGAGAATAGACAGAGAGACCTGGGGCTGTTTAGCCTGGAGGAGAGAAGATTGAGAAGGGATATCCATGCTTATAAATACTTAAAGGGCAAGTGTCAAGAGGTTAGGTTGAGGTGAGGGAGCCCTGGCACAGACTGCCCAAGGAGGATGTGGAGACTCCTTCCCTAGAGGTTTCCAAACCTGCCTGAACATGTTCCCACGCCCCCGATCAAGAGGAACCTGCTTAAGCAGAAGGTTGGGCTGGATGATTTCTAGAGGTCCTTCTAACCCCCACTGTTCTGTGATTCAGTTCTTAAAGTTAAACCATTGGCTTGATGGTTCCCTTATCCCTTGTTAAAAGAAGAATTCGTTTTTCCTCGGATTTTATTCACCAGTTCAAATCCCCAACCTTTTCCCTCAACACAGCCATTTCCCATGCCTTCAGAGGTTCTTCTAAGCTAGGTACTACAGTGCCCTGGCTCCACTAGAGCATGGTACTTCAGCATTGAGACAGCCAAGCTCTCTGTCCATAGCTTATACAGCCTTCACCAGCCTCAGTGGGCTGACCTTGAGGAGAGCACCTTGGACTCTATCTGTGTGGAAACAGCACCACGTCTAATGAAAATCCATATCAAGAGGGCATGCAAAGATCACATTCGATTAATTCTTTCCAGAGGTGCCTCCACAATGTCAACATTGATCTGCTTCCTAGTTGCATGCTTTTCTCTCAGCTGACAACCATATGCCAGTCAGAGTCCTGCTGTATTGTAAATTTAAACAGATATGGAGATGGGATCATTAAAATACCCTGAGAATACACAGCAAGTCATTGTTTTGCTGCTTGTGCTGTGAAAAATCTCACAGTAGCACTGAAGAAATAAATGCTATAGGCCAGTCTTATGGCAAAGAAGTTAATCCTACAATGAAATTGGATGAAATGCCTGAGGACAGAGATCAGTACGTGGGTGTCTTGTGCTGTCTACACTAAAAAGTTGCTGCTTTATAAAGGAGGCTTGTAGGACAGTTGCAGAAATACAGATGCATTTTATTTCTTGCCATACCCACTGGAAAATAAAACCTGCCTAGTCTCTGTAAGTGGTCACTCTTCAGATTGCTCTGGGATGTTTTTTTCATTAGAGATGGCTTAGGGATAAATCATTTCATCTTACAAGAAGAAGGCAAGCTCAACCACCATCTGTCTTCCTACATATGCAACAGGACCTTTTGGATTCAGACTGTAGATACTTGCTTTTGATTCAGATCTGTAACACAGCTGAGATGTGCAGCAGCCATTCAGATTGACTTCTGATAGACTTATCTTGAACCTGGGGATATGGGTTTAGCTATTAATTAGTCAGCTATTAATTGCCTAATCAAGTTCAGGTCCAATCAATCTTTTCATTATAAATGCAGACTTGGGAAGCTTGTGCTCTAAGGAGGTCTAGTTAACATCTCCAAACGATGATCATCTGTTTTAACAGTGACTGTTACTATTAATGAAAACCCACAAATCAGGACTGTGTCATTTTACTGTCCTTTTTAAAGTCAGCTTGATCATTACTCAGATACCTACCCTGTTGTTGTTGTTGCCCATCTATCTTTTTTGGTTTAAATTTAAGTCAAATTAAACTTGACTTAAAGCTTCCCAATGAAAAAGAAAGTTCCTAACTAGAAAAAAAAAGAGAGAAGAAAGAGAGAAATTCTTTTTCCTAGAGCTTGATCTTTGAAATCAAAGCTGGTTTGCCCTTGGAAATAATCACCACATGCCAAAGACAACACATGCACTGAAGATATATCGAGGGCCCTGCTGTCCTAAAGGTCACAAGCATATATGAAAGATCTCCTTGCCAAGGTAAGTGGTGCCCAAGAAAAATGCATTGACAATTACTCACCTTCCAAAGAAGCTGCAGAAAAATGAGTGCAGCCTTTTGAAGGGGTGGCATGATGGCAAGCAGGTGTCCTCCTTCAAATGCTCCTAAAGGCAACAGGAAAAAAGTCAAATTAAACCATCAATTCAGCAGCATTTTTGCTACTCATCATGCTGGCATTTCTGGAGAAAGGTTGAAAACAATCCAGAAAGAGATGTCTGTGCAGAACTCAGAGTCTTTTCCATGTGCTAATCTATTCCACTCACTTGTTGTGTCTCACCTGCACTGCTCCTCTGTGCATTCCCCAGCAATGCATTAAACAACACGTGCACGTTGCTGAACCTTCTGCTCCAACACTAACTGCTTTGGCTTCCACAAACATGCCAGCCAAGAAGACATCACAAAAAGCACCTGACCTCATCTTGAGAGCAGGAGAGAATTATGAGAACAAATGTAAAGGAAGAGAAAGAGAGAGACAGAGAAATTTTATTGCTCAAGGGAGGGGGAAAAAAGAGATTATAATTGAACTGCATAAAATTCTCCACATCATGGGTAATGGTGCCTGGGTTACCTCTCTTTATCTGTGCAATAGAGATTAGCAGACAGGGTCATAAAGGGAAATTAAAGTCAAATAAATTCTGGTCCAGCACTTGGTAAGTACTGATTCCCTACCATTTAGAAAAAGGACCACGGGGCAAACGAAGTGGCACAGCATAAGGCAGCAGCCAGTAGAAAAAGCCATGCAGTCATAAACATGGGATGGAGAGGGGACAGACGGCTGTGCTGCAGCAGACTGCAGTCCTGGAGCATTGCAGGAGGGTTCCTCCAGGTGTGAGGGACTGTCTAGTGTGGATGCTGGCAGGCTCAAGCCCCAAGGACTTGAGAAATCGAGATCTCAGGCAAAGCAGACATCAGAAATTTGTGAGATACCATCTCCCCAGTGTTGTTTTATTGCTTTTATCCTATAGGTTCCCATTTACCCCAGAAAGATAGACAAATGTAAAGCATGCACATGCTGTCATCACTTCCATGAGGAAATGGAGACTTAACTTCAGTCCCTCTTGCTGCCCAGACCTATCCTGCCTCTGACAGCTTACACCAACCTCTCACCTCACACTGAAGCAGGAATGCTCACACACAAACACATTTCCCACTCAGCTGTTTTGGTAACTACCAAGGCATAACAAGGGGAAGGAGGCATTCCAGGTCCACCCTGGAGATCTTCACTTGATGAACTCTCTGGGCCCACAAGCCCTATTTCTGGCTCAGTGCTTGACCTTTATGGTGGAGTGTGATGGCTGCCTGCAACCAGCACTGTCGGAAGTGACAAGAGGGTTTGGCAGCTATCCTAAGGTTTCCAAATCTGAGGTCCCCTCAGGAACTTGATACTCCAAAAATGTTAAAAAAAATCTCTCTAGAAATAGGGCTTCTAAAGGTATCTCAGCTACAAAATAAATAACACATGAGAAAAAACCAATAAAAGCAGCTCAAAGCAGGCATTATTACAGATCACTTCAGATCTGCTGAAAGCTCCTTCCTGCTCTTTTTATAAGTGACTGTTGTTTGTTGCAATTATTTTTACTTGGCTTTCTTAAGTAATTTTTACTGACCTTCACAAAAATATTGCAGGATTGCTGGCCAGTAAAATATTCAGGGAACTTTCTGATGGAAAGATGATGTCTGTATTGAGCTAGCTTTATTCTTTTCTTGGAGTGCCAAATTAAATCGGCATTCACCTTCCTCCTCTTGCCTGGATGGGCAGTACGTGATGAAGAGGCAGAGGGTTTGGCTGTCAGAAGATGTCAACTGGCAAGAGAGCTGGACAGCCAATCCCAACCTGTCCACTGCCTATTACTTTGATGGTGAACTGGACCTTACATCTCCCTGGCAAGTTATGTGCCTTGCAGAGCTGTGGGCAGTTGAGCACGAAACGGTCTTGTCAGCTGATAGCACACTAAGCTTTGCAGCAAGCAGCCTCATCCTTATTCCTCAGAACCGGGCCAGTCGTATACAGCGGAGTTATTAGATTGTCTTTGCAGGGTATAGAGCCTAGTTAGGTTCAAGTGGGGCAAGGAAATTGATTTTGCAAGAAAGAATCAGGACAAGTGAAGGAATAAAGCTGCAGGTGTGGGTAGCAAAGATGGACAGAGATCAGAGACAGAAATAAGCCCGTCTGTTCTTCTCCACTCACAGCTTTCAAGGGAATGTGTTTCCAACCATTCATCCCTTCACTCCTTCCCTGCCATATATTCTCCCTTGATTTATTTGATGCTGTTTGAAATCAAGCATTTGGTTTACCCTTCTCGAGCTGAGTTGATCTCTCTCAGCATGACTCTGACTGCAGCGGGAGGCACAGCGGGATGCTGGATATGGAAACCTGGCATTAGTATCACTTTCAGATGACAGCAGATCAGAGAGCTGGACCTGAGAGTGAATTAATATAGGGCTAGGATTCACTTGGAGGGTTTGCTGTTGTCATGCTCCTCTCAAGACGTGAGAGAGAATTAATGCAAGGGGCTGAGATTCGCTCTGAGTGCTGTGGTGGCTGCCTGTCATCCTCAGGGAGCACTGGGACACAGGGCACAAATGAAAGCAGGAGACAGGCTTGCTCCAGAGCCTGTGAGTATCCCAGGGAGCAGAGGGGAAGGTCACTTAGCTGCTGATGACCTCCCAGGCTATTGGTTAACTGTCTGATCCAAAATTCACCAGTGTGGATGACTGAGAGGTGGTTTAACTTCAGGTAGACACTTGGCACAAGGTCATCTTGGTCCAGTGTGATCCTGAGGGATTCACACCCTTTACTGTGGGACAATGCAAATGAGACTCTCATGGAAAACAACAGAAATGCCCCAAATTTCTGGTCAGCCAGTCAGGGAACGAGGCACTGGAACCCATCTTTAAATGTCTTTGGACAAATAGAGTAGCTGAACTCAATGAGCCCCCTGATCAGTGACCTCCTGAATTGGCAGGGACAGAGCACATTTGTCTAGGGAAGGGAAGCTGCAACTAAACTACTCCTTGTCTGGGTAATAGTAATTGGCTTTGTGTTCAGGAACCACTGATTACTCAATAGCAGGACCTTTTCCATAGACCCTTATCCCTGGAAAAAGAAGTCAGATGTCCTTAAACTATTTCTCTCACCCTTTGAATCACAGAGGACCAGCCTACAGCTTTTTGCCTACATGCTGTCTGCCAGGAGAGGTTGTACACCTCCATCCTCTCGTGTTCCAATGCAGCTGACAAGGACTTTGGCTGAGAGCAACCTGGAGATTTTTTGGTGGCCACAATCAGCCTGTATTCATTTTATGCAGTCCACAAAGCCCTTTCCCCTCTCATGGTGAACATGCCCAACAGCAATGCACACTCAAGGACTTGTGTACACTGTGTTTGTAACAAGCATGAACAAAGGGTGCAGAAAAGATGGGAAGATCTATCACTGCAATAGAAAGTGACCCACATTTTGGGGATGTTCATGGTTATTTAGAACAAGGCACCCCTGGGACAGGAGGAAAAGGGAGAACTTTCTCCCTCTTTGCAAAAGGGGAAAGAAGTTTGGAGCCTGGAACATAAACACAGCCAAGAAGTCTGAAAATGGATGATATCCTTCAAATGCAGCCTAGGGAAAAGATCAAATCACTGCATACACCTGATTTCTTGAGAAAACAAAACAAAAGAGGGAGGAAGCAGGCCCTTGGAAGCAAAATAAAGACAGAACAATGGAAAAGTGAGCACTGGAGGAGACAGCTTCAAATGATTACACTGTGCAAGCATCACGCTGGGAAGCAGCATATGCTGGAGGAGCCCTCACTGGGGACACAGGATAAGCAGGCAGGAGGGAGCCCAGGCAAACCCTCAGCTTCAAAGCAGCACACGCCAGGCCAAGTTCAGAGCAGCCCCAGCTCTGGTGAGGTCAGCATAATGATGCCAGAGATGAAAATATCCTTGTGCTTAAAACAAAATCCCTTCCTTCCATTGCCAATAGCACCTGGCAATAAGCAGCAGGCAAGAGACTAATATTATAACAGATATTTGGGTCACGGGCTGTCATTCAGCATGGGCGAGAGAGGTGTACGTCACTCAGGGCCCCTGCTAAGAGCACCGAGGCAGCTCAGCTCTGCAAAGACACTCGGGGAGCTGAGAAATGGCATTTAATTGTTTAACTGAGATCAGAGGTCTGGTCTCAGTTCATTCAGCACTGTTCACAGGGGAGTCTGCTGCTTGGTTTCTAGGGATCGACATCACTGTATTTAAGTTGTAACTTCCAAATGAGAGAAAAAGTTAGGAGCCAATGCCTTGTAAGAGAGTTGGAAACAACTGAGGCAGCAGCTATGTATTGCTTGGGCTGTGCTGGCAGTGGACTTGGTTTGGAAAGCAAGGCTGAATCAGGCCAGTGTTCTGTTTGTAGTCAGGTTTGGGTTGCTTTTTGAAAGAGTCTGAGAAATGCTTTTGTGTCTTGGTTTCTGACAGCCCTGGACATTTTATATTTATATTTAACTTCAATCTGTAGCCCAGTGGTTTCCAACCTGGAGTTGGGGAATTCTTGGAGGCTCTCCATTATTTTGCTAAGTGATCCATGAGTGGTAACTATAGAGCTCAAATCTGTTGTGACAGAGCTCACATCTGCTACACAGGGTCTATGCCTCCCTTGGGGAAAAATTTAGAGAGTCAACAAGCCACAAGATGTGAAAACCATTGCTGCAGACAGTGTCTTCACACAATCAAAATACAACAAGCCTACACAAGCACTGATATACCTTAAATACCTGTATTTACTGTCTTAGCTTAAACATGTCCAATCTATCTACACATTTATCTGCTCTGGCTGGCAGTGACAACTTTCAAGAAACAGAGAAAACAGCAAACCTACCCCATTAGTGGGCTTGCAGACTTCTCCCTTAGCAGCAAAAAACATCCCCTACAAGCACATTAGTGGGGTAGGTAGTTGAGTTTGGATATTTTGTAAAGTTCTCTGATAAAGCAAGTATATTGGTATGCATTTCTTCCCAGCCTCTTCCCACCCTGACTCACCCTCTCTGCCCACAACATGAGGACAATGTCATCCATACAGAACACTCTTCAGTGACTCTGCTATCAATCCCCAGCAGTTTCATTTCAATATCAACCAGCTCCATGATGATAACTGATGGGAGATTCAAGTGGTCAAAGCATGAAGAGAGCAGAGCTGAGCAGATCTTCCAGCCCAGATGGTAGGAAGCCCCTTGCTGGGCCTCATCTCCATCCCATTTGGTATTTCAAAAGGGAAAAAACACTCTCACCTTTTATTTCCTTTTCCTTTCTTTTTCCCCTCCCCACTTTTTTAGGAGAAGGACAATGCATCTGCATTCAAGATCATAGTTTGCATAGACGGTCCAAGCCAATCAGCATATTTAAGTGTTTGAGCTGAAAGTCACTGCCTGAGATAGAATAAACAAAACAATGAAGGGCAGGAAGGGAAAAGGTGAGATGAACATACTGCTGAAAATAACAAACCTGAACATCTGAGCTTAGTGCTTGAAGGGATTTTGTCCATTTTTAAAATACAAATCTCGCCCCTGGACACCCTACTGGGGAGGGTAATCTGGAAAGCACATGGGACAAAAGGTTAAGAGTTAAACTACCCAGCTCAAAAAGCAACAAGCTAAAGGAAGCAAAGGTTGCCCTGAGGCATCCAGGAGGAATAAGCATCCTTGAAAAGCTGCCTTCAATAAGCACTCAATCAACAGGGATTGCTGCAACACAGTCACTACATGTGCCCATCCAGGCTTCCAGCACTGCTGCTCTTAATTTTAACACCCCAGCCCACAATGGACATGTCATTTTCTATTCTTAATGCTGTTCCTCTCTAGCTGCTCAGAGATAGACTTTTAATATCAGCATCCTAAGAGAGCCTAAGACATACAGCTCCCACAGTGCACTGGGGTGAGATGGGAGCTACCAGCAACCACAACACAGCAAAACATATGCATACTAATGCAGACCATGTCATGGAGGTCACTGGATGTATCAGGTTTCTCATGCCTGCCTCTGCTGTGCAATTAAGCTCATAAACAAGGGAGAACATCCATACATAAAAAAGGCAAAGGAGGGGGGAAAAAACCAAATCAAAGAAAACCTAATTATCTTGTCAGGAACAGCAAAGAGATGCTTTGCATCTCCTGGTTGTATAAATGGTCCATGGAGAGAGCTCTGAGGACTTACCCTAGAAGTGGCTGCCTTTCAATGAGATGATGTCTCTGCTTCTCCTCCTTGGGATAGGCTTCACAGAGAAAGTTGAGCTGCACTAGCAACCCCACTGAGGGTAAAAATGGATGCTTACAAATCCCTTCTCCTGCTGTCCTGGACATCCTGCCTCTGTCCTGACTGTGAACATCCTTTTGCTTAGCTCTGGAGCTCACTAGACTGTTCAATGAGCCAGTTCAGCTCTGTAAACCAGCAGAAAACTAATCCAGCCTCTCAAAAATGTGTTAATTTACCTCATTTTATTTGGTAAAATACTCAAGTAACCTTCTCCTCACTTCTCTTGCCCCCTATAGACAGTGTGTCCTGCTTCACCTTGACTCTTTTTCCTTTGTCTTGCCATCCAAGCTGGGGAAAACACTTGAGTCATTTGGTAGCATTTTACACTTGGTGAGTAGCAGTGAGAGTCTCCAGTGGTGTTGCAGACAGACTTACAGCCTCTCTTCCTTAGTCCTTATGCACAGCTTAGTCCTGGAGGATGTGTATGAGGCAGATCTTCAGTTTGAAGCCATTATGAAGCGAACCTTAGGTTTGAAGGATCTCAGAACTCAACTTCTAACTTGTTCCCTCAAAGCTAACAATCATTCTGGGAGTGGGTTAACATGCAAATTGTGAGGCTTTATACACCTTGAGCTCATAGTCATTGCTCTCAGAAATAGCTCTGAAGTGTCCCATAAATAGGAGCAGAGTAATTGCAATGTGTATTCTAATAACTGCAGCTATAATAACACCCCCTCCTCCCCACTTTCTTCTTTAGGGGTGATCTGCCAAAATGAGAAACAAAATTACTGTGTCTGTTCAGCAAATTCTCACTGACAAAATCTTTAAGAGTTGACAAGAGTAATATACTGAAAATTAGTTTAGAAGTGTTTCAAGTTTCAAAAAAAATCAATCAAAATCAAATTAAGTTCTGAAGATGCTGTCTGTAGAGTTTAAGGAAAATAGAGATCAGCTGCAGCAACATGGCATCATGGGCTCAGCTTCTGAGGAGACTTACAGCTGCTCTGCCACCTCCTTTGGTTTAGGATAGAGACAACTGATCACCAAGGTTTGCTGATGCTCTGGCTAATCTGGTGAGTTTAGGTACCAACAACAAGAGACCCAGTCCAAGTAATCCACAGTCCTCACCACAGCCCTTCCCCCATCCTCAGGCTGTGCCCTTACCATAGATCATGTGTTAGAGATAAAGAGACTTTCTCTCCTGCTGCTTGATCATTTCTTTCAAGGTTTGTTCATCCTAATGACAGCTAGGATGAAAAATAAAAGCTCATAAAGATTCTCATCAAGGAGGAAAAAAACCTGTTTAGAAACCAGATCCATCACAAAAGCTGGCAGGACCAAGCATGGGCTAACCCAAAGAAAGGACATGGGCAGAGTTAAAGCCTGTTGAGTGTTACTCATGGACTCTGTTTCCTTCTTGGCTGTGCCATCTCAAATAAGTGAAGGTTACACCAGCCCCAGTGTCAAAGAAGACACCTGGGACTCACTGCCTTGTTGAGAATGTGTGAAAAATTGCACAAGAGTTTGTCTTGTTTCTGAGTCATCAGAGCCTTTCTGGGGAAGCAGAGTGCAGGGCTTGCTCAGATATGCTGTCTTTCTTACCCTTCACACATATGGTACCCTGACCCCATCCTGGCCCAGCAGATCCAAGAGCTCCTGACCTACAAATCCTCAACCATCTGCTTTGCGATTCAGCCTCAGCCCAGCTTTTCTGGCTTGCTGTCTCAGTGCTCACTCTGAGTGGACGCCTTTACTTTAGGTTTCCAATTACATCTTTCTTAATTACACTCCTCCTTGGGGTCCTAAAGGCCCTGGAAATTTTCCTCCACTTTGTCTTTTCCCAAGACTACAAGTCAACAGTTCAATTATAGTCTCTTTATACAGGCATGAGAATTTGTTTCTTGGGCAAAGTTCCTTGATAAGATGATATGCTACATAAATGTCTCTAGCAAAACACATTTCACAGTGAATTTATCTCTGCACAACTTCCCCGCCTTACAGCACCTTATCATTCCAAGACGTCTCAAGGCACTTTCCAAAAGGTGTGCAATAATAATACTTCACAGTTACACACAGCCTTTCATGGAAATAGCTCAGAGTGCTGTAGGGAAGAGAAGCACTCAGCTCCATCAAACAACTGGGAGTGCTGAGGCAAGGGATGAGGAAGAGAATTGGACAGATGAATTAGGAAAATGGAGGGTTTGTGGTGGAGTCCAAGACCTCACAGGATCCCAGCCTTTGCTTCTAATGTGTGTCTTGAGTTCATTGCCTGCCACAGTAATCTTAGGAATCAGTCACATGCAGAGAGGAGATACAGCCTTGTCCTCTGGTCATGGGGTCAGGACTTGGTTCTGTGTCTATCTCATTTACACCCAACACATACATGTTACAGGAAAAAAAAACACTCCCAAACTGAGTGTTAGAAGGTTTGTAACATGTTTTGTGCCTGTTCCTGAGATGAAGACTTTTGTACCTAGCTGAGAAACCCCACCTGGATTAGAGTTGAGTAAAGATGTTGTTTTCTCTGTGGGACAGAGGTCTGAATACTGTTGTGGCTGCTATAGGAGTGGAGCTTCCTGACAACTCTGCAGAAGTGTGCAGCAGACAGGTCCCTTTCCTCTTCAGAGGCATGAATACTAATTCCTCAGCAATAGCCCTAAATCTTGGGCCACAACATTCTTTAAACTATTTGTTCCTGCCTGAGCTCTTGCATTTCACTTGGGAATCAATTCAGCTTCTTCCACCTTTCTGCTGGAAGTTTTTCCTCGTTCTGGTGCTTTCCACAGCTGAACTGCAATCAGAGAGCAGTTACATGAAAGACATTTTCTGGGGGGCATCATGCAGGTGGATTTCTGATGGGCTGCTGGATTTGGTGTTGAGCCACAATGCTTAAAGCTGCTCCCTTCAGCCACTCAGCCTGCTCTGGCCATAGACACAGATGCTGTCATATACTCAAGCCTCATCAGAAGCATCTTCTGTTCCCAAAGTCTGGGACTGAAGTGATGTTAGAGCTATTCTTTGTCTCCAAAGGAACACCTGCTGCAGTCCCTGTAGAGTATGGGCACTAATGGTTCTTTCCTCTATTGCTGTGAGCAATTGCCCACACACCTCCTGGTTTGGTTCCCCCTCTGGCTGGATGACAAGTGCCTGAGAACAGGACAGCCTTGAATTACAATGAAGATTTGCCTCCTTAGTGGTGTACTTTTAGCCAAATAATCAGTCTTCCAATTTGTGACAGGGAAACAGGAGAGTAGCAATGCATTGGGGTCCTGATTGTTCTTAAGGGTGCCCAATGACTACTCAATAAGCTCCTAAATAACTAACTTTTCAAAGGCATAGCAGCCTGGATGCCTATGCCCTGTTCCTGGCATTGACCATTCCTTTCCTAGCCACATATACTCTCCATGTCTCTTATCAGCCTGGTGTCCTTGGTCCCAGCCCTGCCCATCACCTTCAGCCACATTTTGTCATGTTCAGCAGCCTCTCCTCTGCTTCCTCCCTCCCAGCTCAGCTTATATCAAAACCATCACTTTGGCACCTTCACTGTCAGCAAGCAGCTGTTTATCAGCTATATCATTGGAAAGATCTTTAAAGCCAGGCTTGGAACACAGCCTTTCTTTTTATTTGATGCAGGATCATCTGAAAGGAGGATGAAAAGCAGTGAGAATGTTTTCCTTGTACGGATCAATATGACTTTAACCTTCCTACCCAGCAGTGCTCGCCTGCCCCCTTCCTTAGCTCCCGGATTTCTCCTGCCATCCCTCTTTGCTCACCATTCCTGCATTTTGGTGCTTCCAGAACCCCTGGCACATGGATGTCTTGGTCCTAAGTCCATTAGGGCAGCTTTTCTGCCTTGTCAGAACAGGTCCATTCACTCCAGGGAAAGGTTTTCTGCTCAGTTACTTCACAGATTTGGTCACCCCTAGATTTCAGATCCTTTTTGCCTCCTCCTTGCTCAACCATTTTATAGCTCCCATGGTGTACACTACACAGAACTCTGCTTCCAGTTGTTGGAAGTCACTAAATGACTTTTCCATCTCTTTCCTTTCTTCTCTCCTCTTGGGGAAGAAACAACAGTGTCCTCCTCTCGTGCACCCTTCACCTCTGCCAGTGGCAGATTTACTCCTGCCTGGCTTCCTGGCAGCTGCTGCAGCTGCAGCCCTGAACAGGGGCTCCAGCATTTTTCGTTCCTGTTCTCACTGTACTGCATTCCCAGTCAGGTCAGAAATAGAGAGGACAGTTGTTTGGGTCCTATGGTACAGTTCTGAAGCCCTAAGGTCAATTTTAGAGCAGCAAGCCTGGTCTTGAGTGACCTTGATAATAGACCAATATGAATATTTTATACTCAGGGAAACTGTGAGACCATTCAGTGAAAGGACCCAGACACAGTGGCACAAGAAATGAGCAGGATGTCACTTTGTCCTAGCTCATACATTAGAGGTGTCTTTGCTAAAGGGGGAGAAATGCTGAGACAGTGAGCAGGCAGTTCATGAGCACAGTCTGGGCTGCTCACCCTTGACAAGTATCTGCCCTATGAACAGGCAGCAATCCACAGCTCACCAGGGTTTAGGCTGCCACTGGCAAACTCATTTTTAAAGAAATAAAAGCAAAAGACTGAGTCTTTTCTCAGATCAAAATCCAGCAGCAAACCCCATTCTGCTCTTCCTACCCAGAGACAGAGCAGCACTTCTTTCTTCTCAGATGAAAACAGGAGGGAGGGAGACAGGTTGTTACTGTAATAGCAGCAAAGACGCCCACCACTGTGCTAAATGATATATTTGTATGTACGTGTGTAACAAGAGAGGTTTTGTTCCCAAAGCACTAACAGCCTGAAGGGGAAATGCAAGTGCCTTCTCCAAGGTCACCAAGTAGCAGGGACTGGCATCCTGATTTCAGGCAGTACAGGGACAGGATTCACCCACTGTCCCTCTCCACCTCCTCCCTTCAGATGTAATGTGCTCATCTGGCCTCCTGAGCCCTGTGGTTAGCTAGTCCATACTCAGAGGGCTGACACTCAGAGTGTGATCAATGCACATACAATCTGGCCCTTTGTCCTCCATGCACAGCCCTCATCCTGCAGGAAAGGACCTGTAAAAGCATCACTGCAAAGTGGACAAAGGAACACGAGGGATCCCAAGAGCCAAAAGGCAGTTTAAAATTCCCCATTAAAAAGCCCACAAAAAAAATAGAGATGATGTGTTCTGTCCACATCCAGACAAACATCAGGGGCTGCCAGAGAGGATTTCCAGATAAAAGTAGGTAAGAGAACATTAATAGGTAAGGACAATAAGAGGAGAATTAAGGGGGTGAAGCCAAAAGTAAAAAAAAAAGTTGAAAGGACACACAACAGAATGAGTAACAAGAGATCAGACTGACAGATCCATCACTGGGGCTGTGGGGAACCAGAGCTTCAGACCCAGGAGCTGAGCAGAGGTACTGGCTACCCAGCAGGGACATGCCCTGGCCTCCACAGCCACTGGGTCCTTGTGCCTCTCACCTCTGCTGCCCTAACATGGGATGCACATGATGTCTGAGCAAACCTGAGACTGCTGCTGCCAAGTAACGTGAACAAGTGTCACTGCCGCTGGGTGGTCACCCTTTGCTGCTGGCCCAGCACCACTGGGCACACTGGAACTGCCTTAAGCAATGGATGCCAAAAGCAGACAGGAGGGCAGAAGAGCCAGAGCCGTAGCAGTCTGGCTGGGAGATACCATCTCCTCAGCACTGAGAAACAGCCATCAGTCAAGGGCACTATTCTGCCCTGACTGCAGCAGAATTCCATCAAGGGTTACTTTGGCCTTATAAGTCAAGCATGAACTAATGAGCTACTTGCTCTCCTCTCAACTCCTCTTCTTGCTCCTGCCTGATCCCTTCCTCTCACAGCCCCAGCTCTCTCTGTGCAGAATAATCTCTGCTCATCTGCACTGCCAAGCATCACACTGTAAAACAGCTTTGAGCTTCAGAAGCTGTGAATAGTGCCTAAGGGCAGCTGAAACGCCTGGGGGAGGTTTCTGTAGGGCAGGGACAGGGGATGGTGGATAGCACTGCAGGATTCTGTCCCTCAGAGACATCTGCATCCATTCATTTGAGATGCCCTATGGAAAGCCATAAAAGTATTTTTATACATCATCCATTGTTCCCTGTGCTGTTTGTGCTGATATATCACCCCCTCCCATCCCTCTCCACACCAAGAGGGTCTCTGCAGGAACAGCCTCAACTTTGCTTTCCTCTGCAGAGGTGATCCTGATCCTCTTACTTTGTTTAAACCCTGTAATGACTGGAGGCTTGGAGAAGAGGTGCCAATTTGTCATTGCCTCCCTGTGTGAGGAGAGGACAAGGGCACTCAGCCACTCCCCAGGGATCACTGGGCTCCACTTCATGCAGTAGCTTCTCCTGGATTTTATGTTCTAGGAACTGCTGCTGTAACTGCAAGCCTAATACAGGAGGCTGTGGATTTATACTGTATTTTTGTACCACTTTGAGAAGTACTGGTAAAGAGTTGGCTTATATATATATATTCAAAAGCTATGTATAAAAAATGGTATGTATTCAGCACCTAAGTACACCCAGTCCCAAGTGCCCATCTGCCTGAGGGCCAGAGCCCCCACACCAGCTCCTCCAAACAAGAACAACTGAGCAGAAACAAAGGAAGAGAAAACCCTGTAGCATCATCTTCTCTCTCCTCATCTCCCACCTCCAAAGCTTCCCTGAGCTGCCAGCACAGGGGAGCAAATCAGAACCTCTGTTCAGCTTGCATTAGAGTTGGCCCAGATCTGTAACAAATGGGCTCTCAGCCTTCTTCCTGCATGTGATGCAGCAGCACAGGAGACTCATTTAACTGCTATTAATTATAGTTTGTGAGAAAAAGGGGCATGTTGAGGTTGGCCATTTTTCTCTCTGTTTCAAATGCCTGCCACCCAGAATGGGTGCATCCTGCAGTCCTGGCAATAAACCCCAGGCTTTCAGCACTGGGAAGTACCTGTGAAGAATGGTCCCATGGGGAAGGCAAGGGCTTAACTCCTTGATTACCCAGACTGCTGGCTCCTCTTCCTTGGCAGCCATCAACTAATCCACCTCAATTTTCCTTCTGCAACAGGCTCCATGGAACTCCCCATTGAAGGATTCAGCGATGAGCTTAAGTCGTTTGTCACTGCCTTGAAGAGGTTCAGTGGGATCCATAGAGTAATTTGGAGTGTTTCTTTACACAAAATGCCCTTTGCCTAAGGCTTAGCCCCCACCATGGCCTACAAATGGTTGTGCTGATACCTCAACTGATTTCCCTCCTGTGAGCTAGGGCATCACAGCCAATGGAAAATTACCCCTGGATCTGTCCCAGAAGACAGATTTTCATTTTACAGAGGCAAGGAGAGGGGATGGTAGGCATTTAGTGGAGTAAAGGAGAAAATCCAGAGGTTTACAAATGGAGTAAGGGCTACAGCTACAAATGTGACAAGGGCACGAACTTCTCAACAGACCTCAACCACTGCAGCTAGATCCTGAGGTTAGAGTGGGATATTGGTAGCCAAGTGTGACTCCAAACCATACCCAAATAAACCTGCTTTGTCTCTCCTCCAGGCAATCAAACCTCTGTGCTCTGAGGCTGTCTATACAGAGACAATCTTTCCTTTCTCCTCCTCACCACTTATCATGCACAGGAAAAACATCCCACCTCAGGGCAGTCAGGGTCCCCACTTCACAACTGGAGTCATGAGCAGAGAGGAGGAGGACAGAAAAAAAAAGACTCCAAGGATTGTTGTTATCCACCCAAAGTCTACTAAGGAGTCACCACCATTCCAACTCCATCTGGGCACCACACACTCCTGGAGCCAAGGTCCAGCTTTTAAACAACCCATCCAAGAAATCTGAAGACTTCTGTCTAGCTGGGAAAGACAGCACCCATCAGCATGTGCAGCATTTGACAGGAGACCCAGGTTATTGATTCACAGCTCTACTGCCCTGAACTTTTCTGGAGGGAAAGGGGGCTGCTATGCATAAGGCAGGCATATGTTACAGCTTTGGCACAAGGAGAGCTGGTTGGCATTTCCTTGCCAGACGTTTCCCACCCTTCTCTGATACCATCTGCCTCCATGAAACACTGAAAGTCCCATCTGTCAATTTTACTGTAAACACACAATTATCCAGGCTGCTGGGGAAGAAAAGCAGCACAGCCAAACCTTTGACCATTTGTGGGAAGAGGCAAACTGGGATGTGTGACCCTCTCACTGTCCCACCAGGTAGCTTGGTGGAGGGAGCCGTGCCTCTTCACTTTCAGCCCTGCATCTGCAGTGACTACTCTCCTCTCAGTGATGGATGAGTTGCTGATGCCACCAACCACTCCATCCATACTCTGGGCCTCTAAAAGCAGGACACAAACCTGGAGCTCAGTCAGAGGCTGGTGGAGAGCTCTAGACATTTGCAGTACCCAGGTCATTACAGCCAAGTCATGTTATTTTGACTTGCATCCTTTCCTGCCAGGTGCCTCAGATGCCAGCCTGCACACAGCCACCTATAACCCCTGCCCAGATCTGTGCTGTACAAAATACCACCCTGCAAGCATACAAGTGACAGCATCCACCCCAAGGGCAAAGTCAAAACTGGAGAGCTGGCCTTCTCTTGCCAGTTCACAGCAGCAGTGTGTTTGCAACCAGTTCCACATGTCCCTCACCTCAGGGCCTCTTCACAGCAATGGCCAGATCCAGCAAGCTCAGCTACAAGTTTTTTTGCTGCACTCTCCCTGGAAATCTCCCTCTTTCTGCCTGGGGACAGCTTTCCCTGACCACAGCAAAGTGCTGAGAGGAGCTTGTGGCTCAAGCTGAGCCCCATTAGCACAACCATCAGCAGCCAAAAGATCTCCTCATCAGTGCTTTGAGTTACTCTTTCAGCTTTGCTGCCCCTGGAAGGGTTGAATGTATCTGAGCTGGTCTGCAAGATGAGCGAGCAAAGAGTGAAGACTGAGGGGAAGAGGAGGCTGCAGATAACCACAGGCTGAAGGCTGATTTGGCAGGGGCTGGGAGGTGGCTGTGTTTTATTAAATATTAGTCCCTATGTGGTGTCTCCAGCCCAGAAACCAGCTCCACCACCTGTTTCGTTTAGCTGGGAAGAGGGAGGGGGCTGCCGGGTGGCAGAGGAGCTGGCAGATGGCATGTGTTCCCAGAGATAACACAGGGCTAGTTCAGAGGTTACTAATTGGGTTTCTGCTTGCCTTTCATATTCAATACGAATCAAAATGAGAACATGTGGTTCAACACACACACACACTCACACACACACCCTCCTCCTTCCCTGAGGATGCTGTCCTCTAGCCCCAAGCCTGCACCTGCTCTCTGCACATCCTCACCCAGAAAGCATGAATCCCAGAGGTGTTCACCACTCATTCCTGAGCCAAAGCAAAAGGGAGAGCAGGAAAATTGCAGGGAGTTTAGACAAGAAGCAATTAATAAGTTTCTCACCCAGGGCAGACCCTCAAGCCTGCAACCAGCCCTTCTTCACATGCAAAGCTATCAGCAAGATGCTACTTCATTCAATCAGCATGGGAATGTAACACCACAGGCAAGAGAGATAGCTGCAAAGCACTGTGTGTGCAGGAGGGAAAAGTGATGGGTTCTGCCTTCAGGCAGACCAATAGGTGCCCCAGATGATCCCTTTGGTAGCTGTCCCAGTGCACTCAGCCTCTTGATATTTGGATCTCCTTCCCAGTATGGTGTGGGACAGGCTTCAAGGACACCATGACCCAGTAATGTGCCCTCATGGCCAAGAAGGCCAGTGGCATACTGAGGTGTATTAGGAGAGCTGTGGGCAGTAGGTCCAGAGAGGTTCTGCTCCCCCTCTACTGTTCCCTTGTGAGACCACATCTGGAGTATTGTGTCCAATTCTGGGCCCCTCAGTTCCCAGAGGACAGGGAGCTGCTGGAGAGAGTTCAGTGCAGGGCCACAGAGAAGATGAAGGGAGTGGAGCATCTCCCTTGTGATGAAAGGCTGAGGGAGCTGGAGCTCTTCAGTTTGGAGGAGAGGAGACAGAGGTGAGCTCATTCATGTTTACAAATCCATCAAGGGTGGGTGTGAGGAGGCTGGAGCCAGGCTGTGCTCAGGGATGGCCAATGACAGGACAAGGGGCAACGGGGACAAGCTGGAACAGAAGAGGTTCCAAAGAAACACAAGAAAGAATTTCTTCCCTGTTGAGGTGAGGGAGCACTGGCAGGGGCTGCTCAGATGGGCTGTGGAGTCTCCTTCTCTGGAGACATTCCAACCCAGCTGGATGAGTTCCTGTGTGCCCTGCTCTAGGTGGTGCTGCTCTGGCAGGGGGGTTGCCCTGGATGAGCTTTCCAGGTCTCTGTGATTTTGACACTTAGGGATGATGGCAGAGCTGCAAGACAGGCAACCATGGCACGTTTAGGCAAAGTGCATGACTCTGTCCATTCCCGACCTTCACCTCTGGCACAGAGCTACCCCAATGGGCTGGCTAGAGGAAGACAAACTCAAAACCATTATAGATAGCAATACACCAACACATCTCAAGACTTGCTTCAGGCTTGAGCTAGCAAGAAAGGTCACACCCAATGAGGTCAATTGCTACTCTAGTAGGGATACAAGGAAGGGTGTCACCTTTAGGGAAGTTCTCCTTTTTCTGCAGCCTCACAGCCCATGGGGTACCTCATGTACATTTTGTACTGAGATGCAATGTCACAGTCAGAGGCAGTGAGGGAGAATCAGGACTAGAAAGTGCATGCACATTCTGGGAAAGGGGAGGAGGATGCAAGTCAACCAAGAAAAACACCATTCTTCTAAAAGGAAAAGAAAACAACATAACCCACAACTCTTTTCCTAAGCATTTTGCAAATATTGCTTTTTCTCCCCTCCCTCATTTTCTGACAAGCTGCAATCAGCATTCAATATTGTTGCACAGTGCCCAATTTCACTGGGGATAGGTATCCACAGAGCTCTTTAAATGAAATAAATAAATACATCTGGCCACATATCACAGGGGTTTAGCTGGGAGATGAGCTCCTCTGCAAATCTGGTCAATCACAGTGACATTGATTTCAGGACAATTACTCCTGATTTACACTGGTGTAAATGAATGGAATGGCATTAAAGTGCTGACTGGGGAGTCCATACACAGGCAGAGCTCATCAGAAAGCAGAGTTTCCATTCTGTGAAAGACTGAGATCAGCTTCCTCATCCAAATCAGGACAAAAAATGATCTATTTTTCTTAAAATGGAGTAGAAAGAGGGTGGGGGAAAAAAAAAAGACATTTGGGTTCAATAAAAACTTTGTTTTTGAATGGCTGGCATTTATCAGCTTGACTCAATGTTATTCATATCTAGGAAAAAGTAGGTAAGCCAACTTTTCCTACTGTCATAATGAAACTATTGGCTTTGAGTTTTCTCTTTGCTCAACTCAAACTTAATTGGGGCTAGGGAGGACACAATTCTGGTTTTTACTAAGTGATCAAACCTCCTCCCCACACACTTTTTCCCTCTCCTGCATTTTCCACCTTCAAGCTGTGTCAGCGAGGATTCCAGGCTCATTTCCATGCCAGCCAGCTGCAACCCTTCACAAGCACAGCCCTGCACCAACACCCTGGCACAAGCAGCAGCTTCTAATGATGCACCCTTAGCAGCCCACGAGGCAGGGTGAAGAGTGAGAGGTGGGTTGGGGAAAAGGAGAAATGTCAGGAACCATTAAAAGTACTTTTTTTTTCCAGGATTAAAAGGTCTTCTCAAATGAAGGAGCTGCCTGTTGTAGCACTGAGGTGGTGAGGGTGGCTGTGGACAGGAGGGAAGGCTCCCTCACACTCAGTCACCTCTGCGTATTTTTCACCATGATTAGTATGAGGAAGGAGAGGAAGATGCTGAAGCTCTTTGAGAGCCCCTCCCCTCGTTTTTTAAAATCCTCTTTACCTGGAAATACACCCTGGACATAAATCACTGTTGCTCAGGATAAATGGAAGCCCATAAGTGCCACGAACACTAATGACAACATTCATCAAACACTGAACCGCTCCATATTGCGGCGGTCTCCGGGATGCCTGCAGACATATGGCCCCAGCTCGCTCCAGCAGCCCCTGCTCCCTCCTGCACCCTGGCAGCAGGCAATGAGCCTCAGCCTCACCACAGCCAGCTCAGAGCAAAAGCAGGAGCGGCCATCAGGCAGTTGTGCATCACCTCAGATAAATAAAGGTCCACAGAATAGCTTCTCTCAGAGCTCCGTCCCTCAGCACTTTCCCAACCTACTGCTCCTGAGCCAGCTGCAACTTCACATTCCCACAAAGCCAGGTCTCTGTCTCATAAGAGAAACAAAATCAACCCTCCATCAGAAGTCAGCAACACAGGGCATATTCTCTGAAGCAATCAAGTTACTCCAGATAGTCACTCTCTGGTAATGCAGCTCCCTTGCAAAGTGAAGTACATCAGCTTAATTGACAAGGAAAGCTGAGAGAAGGCTGTTTGAGCTAACCAAGCTGCTCCAAGCAGCAGCAGGCTAATACCAGGCAGAGTCATCTGGTGTAGCTCAGCTGGCTGATGGGAACTGAATCACATTTATCCCTCTGGGTACTAAAGTGCTTCCCAGGGGACTGGGCAGTTTAGCAAAACAAAGTTTCCATAATTCTGTATCAGCACTGGGGCTCTGAGGGGACATTTGGAGTCATGTAGATGCAATTCAGGAACAAACCCAGAAGTAACAATTTAGAGAAAAGGAAAAAGAAGAGACTGCCTCTGAAGACACAGGTAGGGAAGTTCTCTTGCATGTGAAACATTCAATGCTGTTTGCATGACAAGTCTGATGGGAACAACTACAGTCACAGGTCCAACATTTCACAGCACAGCCTGAATCATCAAATAAGTCAATCTACAATTATATTTATTGAGAAGCTTATCAAACTGAGATTTTTCAGCAGATGTGTTTCAAGTTCAAGAGTAAAATGTTCTCAAGGTGAAATTACTGCTCCAAACTCAAAGCCTTACAGGATAAGGGAAGCCAGGCAATATCCACTGCGTGATTCACAGCAGGAATCTAAAACTAGGTCTCTCTCACACCCCTGACTGAGCTGATTTCTTGCCAGGCTAAACTTTTTCCCTCTGAAAAATCTGAAAAGACAAGTTCTATTTCAGGTCTGAAATAATAACAATTAAAAACAAGCAGTGTAGCCCTTCTCATTTCCTGGCTTTGTGCTTTAAGTACAAGATGCACAAGTGATATCCTCTGTTTCCTAATTTAGTTAAGTTCACTGCAAAACTTGGCTCCAATTTAAACACAGAAAGTACAGCTACAGCCACAAATGACATGGCTTGCCCTAGAAAAGAGTCTAAGAAGTACAGCTCAAATGATGTCCTAAGGAGGAGAGAGCTAGAGATTTCATCTGCTTGCTCACTTGTTTTCTTAAATCCCAGCAGAAAGATAATTTCTTGGTTTAGCTAAAGCAATTGTATCTGAAGATGTTTATTATAGCTATCTTGCAGCTTTCCCAGGGGCATAGGGGGAAGGAACATCAGTATAGATGGAGAGAGAATGTGGCTTTACCCCAGTGAAAACCAGCCCCAGCTTCGGACAGGGCTCTGAATCTCTCAAAATATTCACGAGCAGCAACATTCACTCAAAGAGAAATAAATAACAGTTTATTGCAATAAGAAACTGCAAATAGAAATGGCTGGTTTAGGCCCTTTGCAGCAATTATGGAGGAGATATTCATTTCCTAAGCTTTTATATGCAACTGAAAAGATGCTTTAATGTAATTTCCTAATTTATTTACTCAGGGAAATCCCAGCTTAGATGCAGCATCTGTTTTCTTTTTCCTCCTCTTTCCAAACCCCAGTGTAGAAGAATCTTCTTTCTTTACTCAGTTTCTAGTTATGAGCTAGAAGAAAGGCAAACAATGCTCCTAAGCTCATGGTGGTAGCCAAAACCACCAACCAATTTACAAGACATCCATTTCCATTCTGATGTCATCTCTACATCTTATATTGCCCTTTGAGTTATCAAAGCTCAGAAGACATTAGGAAGGGGACAGTACATGGTGGCCAGAGGTGTTGAAGGAAAGCAAGATGAGGTGAGGAACTCCCCAAGACCCAGTGGAGTTGGGGTCTCTTGAAGCTGGAGGAGGAAGGGAAAAAAATGTGGCCAAGATTAGAATTAAGGGCCACTTTTTGCCAAGTGTCAGGCAGAGATCACATCTGTCTGGAGGAGATTGCAGTTTAAACAGGCAGAGAGGAACAAGAGGAAACAAAGGCATATGAAAATGCTAAAGGCTTGTCCAGTGTGATGCACATGGCTAGTAGAGCTTGAAAAGTGACCCAGAAATCCTAATGCAGCAACAACTGCAGCTTCCACTGGACATCTCACAGTGAGGAGCTGTAACAGCCATGTATTGCCTGGGGACCAAGCATCAAAAATCAACCTTCAGTGCACAGTCAGCAGGGAATGCTGGATCCTGCTCTCAGGCAGGAGTGCCTGGGCTGTGCTGCTTCTCCAAGCCAGAGACTTGGGTTTACAAAGAAAGAAGTTATTGTGATACCTGTCTTCTTTCATCTGAACTGCTGCTCAGGGAGGAGTCAGAGAAGAGATGCAACAGAAGGGTTCTCCAAGCTGGAGCAAGCTGCACTGCACAGATAGTTTTAAGAAATACATATAGGTGCCTACCATGTACCTTCATCTTATTACTCTGAGCCAAGCCAAACTGAACTCTCAAGACAGTTAATTTTGTAATTCCCTCATTTCATGGGTGAATTTCATGCACTGGAAGAGCAAAGAGTTAGTGCCAAGAGTGTGCTTTGCAGGTATAAGACCAAATGAGAGCTGGATGGAAAACACTTTCTTCCATGAAAAATGTCAAGTTACTTTTAAGTTTTTAAGGGGAAACGAACCTTCCTTCAGCCTGGAAGCTCAAATGTTTTAATAAATAGTCAGGAAAATAAGTTATTTGAAGAAAATGATGGGTTTATGTTTCTACTTCAAGAAAAGTTTAGTAATTTTTTGGCCACACTGTCCTTCTGAGTGACCTGCTCAGGGGTTAGAGGCCATGTACCCCAGGCCCACTGTCTGCCTCTCCAAAAAAGCTCTGGGCTTGCTATTTCCTTAGTGAGTCAAACCCAACAGACTTACCTGAGATGGCTTTGCAGATGTTTAGGAAGAATAAATGCTGCCAAGATGAAGGTTTGAATAGCTGCAAGCTCTCATCCTCAAAGCAAGAATCCTACTCCCACATCCCTTACCTCCACCTGCACCCTTTTATCTGTTTGTGGCAGGTGGGGTGTGAAATGGCTGATGAGCTGCAAAAAAAGAGTCAAATCCAGCTAACTACATTCAGTGGAAATTTCAAACAAGCAGCCTTTCAAACTCAATAATATTTCAGGGGCCATTAATCACACACGAGGCTCACTGCTAGTGCAGGTGACTGCAGGTTAATAAAAAGGGGCTTGAAACCAAACCTAAAAGGGAATGTGAGAAGAAAACACTCCCTTTCCTCCTCAGGTGGCAGGAGCTGAGCAGATTTGTTGGGGCAGAGTAAAGAGCTTTAGTGCTTGAGGCACCTGTGCTTCTGACCACCAAAGCATCTGACCTCCTGTCCCCTCCTGCCAAGCTGGAGGAGGCTGTTGCTGTATCCTGAGCTTCTCTGCTCTCAAGCCTCTTTGTATCAAAAGAAGACCTCTCCCCAGCTTCCTCTTGTAGTTTTGCAGGTGTTTCACATGACCAGCTTATGTTTCCCTGACTTACCATGGTCATATCTCTCCATCCAGAAGATCTTCCAGTGCTTGTGATGCTCGAGCCTCACAGACTGCATTCAGCTGGGTTGGGGGGGACTTTCTCCCTGCCTTTCTCCAGCCATAACCCTGCCCATTTCCCAGACACTGTATCTTTGCATATATATTCTATTTTGGGCAGCTCTTTGTCTTCTTTCATATTCATAGGGAAAGGGTTCACCAGGGTAAAGTCAAAGGTTTTCCATGGGGAGCCTTCAGGGACCCAAGGGAGAGGTGACAATGGGGACAGGGGAGGTGATGCTCTGTGTGTGCCAGCTCACATTTGTTTCATTGAGAACTGAGAAGGAGTTGAGAGGAAGGGGAGAAATACATCAGTGGGAGAAAAAACCCCACAGATAATAAAGAAATAAGTGCAAGTGACTGAGAGAGCACATGTGGGAGAGACAGCGCTTCTGAACAGCACGGACTCTAATCTCGTTACTGCCTGCAGTTCAGGAGGCTGATATACCCCTGAGGACAGGTTGACATTTTGATGCTCCTAGTTAGGGAAAACATGAACTGGGAGAAGTTGCATTAACAAGCAAATAAATTTATGGTGTGTTGGCACCAAAATGAATCTCAGTGTTTGTCTGTGGCGTTTTCCTGGTGATATATGAACAGAGTGAGCTCCCTGCACAACATCCCTCCCTTCTCCCCCTCAGAGTCAGGGCTTGGGGATGAGGGAGAGAAATCACACAACTTCCAGCACTCCCACTATGCCAGAGAATGGGACTGAATAGAATCATCTCCAGGTGAAAACTCAGGCCACAGACAGGGTTTGTTGCAAAGTGCATCGTTGCTGACCTGTGCCCAGAGCAGCCTGAGACGAGGGCAACGTGCCCAGGGCAGTGGTGTCAGCACTGAAACGAAAGAGCTCGACCCCATAGTGAATCCCAAGGGCCTGGGATTTCAAGCAGACTCTCCTCACTCACTGGGGAACACAAATACCAGCATCTGCAGAAGGCTGATGCTTAGAGGAGCATCCCAGGAGACAGGCATGAGGGGTTCAGGGCAGACGTCGGGGCACTCACTTGGACTCATCCTGCTGTTGTTTTTCAGGCTCAAACACCTCACAGAGGGCTGAGAGAAGTTTTAGTACCTTGGGATCTCCCAGGGGAGGAGTCTGCCCAGGACAGGAGCATCTTTTCAAGAGGGGATCACTGACCTGGACGGAGCACGTCACTGGTTTGTAAATCCCTGTTTTTCTGCTGAGGTGGGCTGCTCTCTACTGAAACAATAAAGCTTCAGAGAGTCTCACATCTCTACACAGCAGGTAAGGGAGAGAAAAAACCCAAAAAGAAACAAACCAGAAAGCTGTGAAACCTGGACTCTCTCCACTCCCCCTCCAGCAAAGAAAACCCTTTGCTCTGAAAGCTTCCTCCAAGGCACCTTGTGCAGAACAAGGGTGTCAATCACAGGGTTTTCTCTTGCTCTTCTAGGATCCAGATCAAAACTCATTGAAGACAAAATTCTTTTCACAGACATCTGTGCATTTTTTTTCCCATTGCACTTTTATTTTCCATTTAGGAATATGATTGAATTAAACCTTCCAACCTCTCCACGAGGGAGAAAGAGAAGAACAGCGAGTACTGCGTGCTTCAGGGAGAGAGAGCAGCAGCAATTTAGCACCATCCATTAGCACAGAGAGCAGTGACTGTGGGGTCTGATTCTCTTCCCACGTGGGTTGATGCTAATTGGGTGTAACTCCACAGATGTGACTGCAGTCCCACGGGCCAAGGGGACAGTCAGGCCACTCTCTTCTTTCTACCTTCACAGGCAGCACTAAATTCCCTCTGTTTTCCCACCAAGCTGAGGTGGGAATTTATAGAAATAATAATAATGATTAATCATGATTTGCAGTTCTTGAGCATTTTGCTGCTTGGGAACTCAGGGGCCTTTTGAAACTGAAATTAATTATGCTTCATAACCCCCCTCTCGAGGTAGGTCAAGGACAGTCAGGGGCTGTTTCCACCTCCACAGAAGCAAAGGGAATGTGGGAGCAGCTCAGAGATGCCCGTGCCTCCAGCACAGACTGAGACAAAAGACAGCACCAAGCAGGGACCATGAGGGGCTCAGGGGAGGAGCAAAGCATCATGAGCTGAGGCTGGGATGACCCTGAGATTCCCCATCTCGTCCCAGCAAAAAGAGCTTGGACTGTACTCAGAAGCAAACAATTGATCTCGTGACAGATGCATAAAGTAATGATAGTAATATAATGATGATAAAAATAACAACCACAACAATGTGTTACTAGTGTGGACTGTAATAAGATCTTATTCATTCTAAAGGTCCCTTCCAACCCCTACCATTCTATGATTCTATGATTTTCTCATAACACTTAGGAAAGAGTTACCCATGCTACTGACCCTGTGTGCTGGTGATAAAGCAGGATGGACTGAGTGTGAGAGATTTAGATTCATTTCCCCTCTTCTAATTAAGACTAAAGATTTGAGGCAGATACTTGTATATACCAGGTGAACATCTCCAGAGCTCCTTGCCCATTCTGCTCCCTCTTTCTCTCTTTAGCAGAAATTTGACCCTAGACAGGAGAAACCTTTTGCAATAAAAAGTCATCGAACCAGTTAGAGTCCCCATGAGCTCTGGGCCTTGGAGTCTGCACTTCACACCAGCACAGAAACACGGAGCCTTTTGCAGCCATTCCTCCTAATCAGGCCCCATGTTACTTACCCTGGAGGAGCTGAAAATACATTGCAAGACAGTAGCTTATTTCATGAGTGCTCAATTAATTCTCAGGCAGCCTAAAACCAGCAGAAACTTCAAATTTCACTGGTCCTGCTGGCTCTGAAGGAGCTTGGGAAAGGCACAGCAATATGAAACCAAGGCACACAAGCTGAAAAAGTTATCAGCAGGCTGAGTCACTGCAGGAAGTCTTCTTTGTGCCACAGAAGCTCAGCAAACTCCAACCTCTCTTCTCAGCCCAGATTTTCTCTCCTCCCTCCTCATCCTTCGTCCTCATTTGCAGCTTGCAACAAATGAATCCTTGGCAGTTTTATTCAATCTGAGTTCATTTTCCCTGCTCACTGGAAACTCAGGGAACGGGTGAGGTGCTCAATTCCAGTTTTCTCAGTATCAAAGCCCTGGTGAGTTCAGCTGGGTCACAGTCTTTTTGAGCACAAGAAGTATGGGAGAGAGAGCAGAGAAAGGAGGAGAGAGGAGGGAGTTGCAGCCCCAGGGAAGTCCCCAAGCAGTCGGTGAGTTTGCTGCTGGTGATGGCACTGGAGTCCTCATCAGCCCTCCCTAGGGAACCAGCCAGCAGCAACAGCCTCCCAGTGAGTTAAAGGCATTGTAAGGGGAAAAGCAGAGCATTTAGTGAAAGAGGAAGTCTCTCCTTCTCACACATCTCAAGGCACTTGCAGGGAAATCCCTCAGAATCACAAACATTGGATAAAGCTCCCCTTGGCTGAGCACACTCACCTGGCTGAGGAGCTGAGGTTTAAAGCAGGTAAGTAAAGAAATAAGCACACTGAGCCCGCACAAACTCAGTGCAAGTAAAGATACACCAAACCTACATCACAGGGAAGGGTGCACTCCCACCAGGATAGCTTGGATGTGCAGGACCAAATCCCAACACAGCTGCACAAGTAGGAGCCTGCTGGTGTTTGTGTCTGTAGCAGAGACAAGGTCTCCTTTGCACACACAATGGCTCTCACATCCTGAGTGTGATGGTGGGAGCTGAGGTGCACTGTGTGTGTCACCAGTGTCTGAGTGTAATGGGTGATAGCTCTGTTACCAAATCTGTAACGAAAAATCACTCTCCAAAACAGATTTGAGAGTTTAGAAAGCTGCCAGTAGGTGTGTGTGGGATCTCATCCTAATCTGCACCCTGAGAAACAAAAGAAGGCTCTTTATAGACATCACAGGAAATTAATTATCTACCTGATACCCACACAGGACAAGGTGATGTTTAACATGATCTGAGCAAAGAGCTGAGGAACACAGTCATATATGTTTAGCATATACCTCTTTTAGCTCATTATTGTACCTAGGGATGTTAGAGGGGCATTCACTTTAATATGGATTTTACAGGTAATTAGGCAACGGTCTCACTCCAGGTACTGTGGCGTTGCTGAAACTGTTGGGAAGCTGCTTGTCTGCTTGGTCTCACGTTCTATAGCACAAACAGGACTCTCTCAGTTGTTTCTCATGCTGATCTTGCAGCCTCCTCTTCCCAGGTCTGCACAACAGGCACTGGCACTTTTAACCCTTCACATGCCATTCTCACGTAATTCATCCCATTACCGTGACCACTCAACCCAAAGCCCAAATCACGCTTGCATGAAATCTGTTGTTAAAGGAGGAAGGATCCCTGGGAATCTCTGCAGCTGGCTGTGTGGCAGAGCACAAGGGGTCCCCCTGGGCTGATGCCTTCCCCTGTGATTTGTAAGTGGTTTTTACTCTCCTCAAGCACAAGAAACTTCCTCGATAAAATTAAGCTTGGGGGATCAGGGGGAAGGCCTTTATTTGGTTAATTTTCAAGGTCCTTCCTATCTCTTGCATGCAGGGCCAGTGCCTCAAAACTCCTTCAAAGAACTGCTCCTTGGGAAGGCTCAGGCAGCCCCTTTCCAGCCTTATCTGCACGTCTCAGACCAATTTATTTGCCTAATGGCATTGCTGTATCTGCACACCTTGTACCTGAAGGAAACAGGCAGGGCTGAGCCAGGGCTCCCTCAGCTCCTCACCTCCTGCAGTCCCCTCACACTGCTTTCTGCCTTCCACTTCTCCACTGCATATTGCTGTCTTTTAGGGGAAGGGCTGAAGTAAATGAACCCATAGAACAACTGACCAGCAGGATAGCCCAGACTTTACATTGTAATTCAGCAGCTGAATAAATTCAATTAGAAATTGATATACAAATATATCTCTGTTTATTTGCAAATGTTTATATATAAATATACCTCCATTTATAAGTAACATTATAAATTACAATCCATCCTGACCTGAACATTACATGTGCCTGCTGCTCTTTCTATTGCAAATGAAAATCTCAGTGCAGCTGGGTCAAAAGTTGCTCCACAGCAGATTTTGTTCATGTGGTGGATGCTATTCCAGGAATGCAAAGTGGCTTGAAGGAGTATGACAATCCCACTTACAATTTATTGCTTTGGTATAGTTGTACTTTGCTGTTCATTTTGGCTTTCTTTTTTTGGATTCTCACCACATTATCACTTGTAAAGGACTCTAAAAGTCAAGGTGGAAGTGTCAGAGTGAGCTTATCAACTACCGAAGCCGAAACAGTTCAGTGATGATGATAATCATTCTAAATGCAAATATTTCTCTCCAGATTATTCTGGTTTTACAGAGAAATAAAAAAGTTTTATTCTACTTTGGAATGAAATAAGCCCTGGGAATTTCACAGGACATGAAAAACTGAGTTCAGCTCTATTCTAGTCCCTAACTCCTCGCATGCTGATGCAAACTTACCCTACACGTTTCAAAACACCAGCCCCAAGTGCCACCTACATCTATTTCTGGGAATATTCTACTCCACACAGAGCCAGTGCTGTGAGGAAAACACTGAGACTTCTGCCAAAATGCACCCAAGCCTGTATTTCATCCAAAATTTCATTTCTATATTTAGTTGTAGTGCAATTCCTGCTGCAATGGTTCTGGCAAAGCCCCTGCAGCTTTTTTGAAGCTGAAAATTGAACAGTGTTTAAAAGCACCAGAAAAAAAAAAACCTACTAAAAGAGAAAGGCACTGCATCACTAGGATGGCCCAGCCCCTCTCTGCATGCAGATCATAGAATCACAGAATGGTTTTGGTAGGAAAAGACCTTTAAGGTCATTGAGTTCAACCATTCCCCCAGCACTGCCCAGCCCACCACTAACCCATGGCCCTCAGCCCCACACCTATGTGACTTTGGAATCCCTCCAGGGATGGGGAATCTACCAAGTGGTTCAGCCAGACAGGCACCTGCTCTCTGTGGAGACTGCAACAGGGAAAAGGCCATCAGGCCCCTGCAAGAAATCCCCACTGATGGAGGAGATCAAGACAGCTCATGCTGTGCTCCACATCCTGGCCCTGTGCTCTGCACCCCTGTCCTGCATTCTGCATTCCTTCCCTGCCCTCCACAGCCCTCCCTGAACTTTTCACCCTGAGCTCCACACCCCTGCCCTCCACGTCCCTTCCCTGAGCTCTATATCCCTGTCCTGTACGTCAAAGCCCTGAGCTCTGCATCTTTGCCTTGCCCTCTGCAACCCTGTCCTGCCCCCTGCAGCCCTTCTCTGCCCTCCACATCGCTCCTCTGAGCTCCACATCACCGCACTGAGCTTCACATCCCTGCCCTACACTCTGTATCCCCATCCTGTGCTCTATATCCCTCTCCTGCACTCCACATCCCGGAGATGCTCACCCTGCCCTGCCCTCTGCACCCCTTCCCTGCCTCCTGCATCCCTGCCCTGCCCTCCACACCGCTCCTCTGAGCTCCACATCACCACACTGAGCTTCACATCCCTGCCCTGCACTCCGCATCCCTTTCTTGAGTTTCACATCCCAGCCCTGTGCTCAGCGTCCCTCCCTCGCGTTCCAGGTCCCCACATCCCCGCACCCCGCTTTCCCGCACCCCGCTTTCCCGCATCCCTCGTTCCCGCACCCCGCATTCCCGCACCCCGCTTTCCCGCACCCCGCGTTCCCGCACCCCGCTTTCCCGCACCCCGCGTTCCCGCACCCCGCGTTCCCGCACCCCGCTTTCCCGCACCCCGCGTTCCCGCACCCCACTTTCCCGCACCCCGCGGTCCCGCATCCCCGCGCCGCCCACCCGCGGCCGCCCGTCTCCCGTGGAGCTGTGACGCCACCTGCCGCGCGCGGGGTTCGGCTGAACACCGGGTCTAGAGGCCACCGAAGTCCGGTCAGCAGCCCCCCGAGCCCTCACCCCCCTCCCCTTCCCCCGCTGGCTCCGCTTGCAGGCAGTGCCAGGGAGGGGACTGCAAAGCCGCGGGGGTGAGGACACAGCCTGTCTGCTCCTGGGCAATCAGAAAACAGCATGGACATTGCTTTGGCACATATGTATATACACAGAATCACACAATCTCAAGGGCTGGAAGGGACCCGGAAAGCTCATCCAGTGCAACCCCCCTGCCAGAACAGCACCACCTAGAGCAGGGCACACAGGGACTCATCCAGCTGGGTTGGAATGTCTCCAGAGAAGGAGACTCCACAGCTCATCTGCGCAGCCCCTGCCAGTGCTGCCTCACCTCAACAGGGAAGAAATTCTTCAGCTTGTACCCATTGCCCCTTGTCCTGTCATTGGCCACCGAGAACAGCCTGGGTCCATCCTCCTGATGCCCACTCTTGATGCATTTGCAAACATGAATGAGGTCACCCCTCAGTCTCCTCTTCTCCAATCTACAGAGCCCCAGCTCCCTCAGCCTTTCATCACAAGGGAGCTGCTCCACTCCCTTCAGCAGCTTCCTATTTCTATTTTTTTCATGGATCCAAAGGATTTCCATGAAGCCCTCCAGGTCACCCTCATTGGGAAGAGCAGATGGAGATGAGAGGGCTGCTCCTAAGGCAATGTGTCCCCCAGAGGAAATGTTGAGTCTGCATTGAGATGTGGCAAAACACAGTTTTGTGGGGTGCCCTCTTGCTCTGCAAGTCCTGCCCTATGCAGAGCTGGTGCTGGCTGCAGGGTTATCCCTTGCCCTGGTTGTGGTGGTGCTGCAGAGCCCTACAGGGGCTGGACCAGTGGATCAGTGATGTCCATGCAAGTGTTTCAGTCCTCCTGGGGAAATAAGGATTTCTGTGTGGTAAGGCCTTTCCCTGTGGTTTCTGCATATTTTCTAGGCCAAAGTGGTTTGCAGACCAGGGTGGCTTATACACTTCTCTAAACTGTATTGCAAAGCTCTTAGCTTGGGCCAGTCCATCCCATCACAGCCCATGGCATCTCTCTCCTGTCTTCTCCTCATGTCCACACTGAAAAATGAGCCATCAGGAGCCTGGCAAGGGACATTCTTCAAATCAGGTGGGTAAAAAAGAAGCTGAATAAGTGTCAGCTACATTCTCCATTTTATTGGTTCAATATTCATTGGAAGGGGCTGGAGTGACCATCCCTGGAGGGGTTTCAGAGACCAGTGGATGTTGCACTGAGGGAAATGGGCTGGTGGGTGACAGGGCTGGGACAAAGGCTGGGCTTGATCATTTAAAGGTTTCTTCCAGCTGAAATGATTCTATGGTTCTATGATACAGGCTCTCATAATCTCCCACCTAAGAAATGTTGGGCAGCCCAAGTTCCCTTTACTCCACACATGCTGGATGTTGGCAGCAGGACTGGAGCACTGCAAAGGGGAGAACTTTATAAGCTGAACCCTAGGGAGAGCCAGGGATGGAGACAGAGGCCAGGCAGGATGCAGGGAGCTGCTCAGCCCAACGTCTGTGAGGTCACACTGCCACAGACAGAGTTAAAATACAGAGGTCAAGTTTTAAACAAGCTTTCTGAGCTTTAACTGCAAAGAACAAGGGCCCCTTTGAAAGGAGCTGATTGAAATGGTTTGAGGTCAGCATGTTTGAGCAGCACTGTTGCTTGGGGAAGACTTGCCCTAGTAAGAGCTGACAGGGAGCAGCACAATGCAGAGAGTTTGCATTTGGACAGGGCTCATGCTGGGAATTACAGCACAGTCCTGGCCATAGGTACCAAGAAATTACATGTAGGTGGTCAAGGAAGTGGTGGTTGAGGAAGTGATGGTCAACAAAGAAGGTCTTCACCACCATCAGCATGACACGTTTTGCAGGATCAGGCTCTCACACACACAGCCCCTGGACACCCTGGCTATGCTGGAGAAGGATGAGTCTGGGACATGGGGACTGTTTGGCCCATCATGGGTTCCCTACATGGTTTCTGGCAATCATTTAGCTCTCCTATTTGATGCAGTACTGACTTGACAGCTCTGAGAGGCTGTTCAGGAACCTCTGAATGCAGATGACCTCTCCTCTTGGGGTACTGCTGCTCTCAAGGCAGTTACAGAAGTTGGCTTAGTTTGCATGAAAAATTTCTGCAGAGGCTAAAAATTCACTTCAATCCCAAGGTTTAGTCACCATTTCTATAGTAAACCAGGAGAAAACAATCCCACTGTAATCAGGACAACTTACTGAAAACACTTTCAATAAGACAGGCTGTTTTGTGCTTGATGATTAGTTTTGAAGGGGAAAACAACCCTAACTCAATGCACAGAGCAACCTGCCCAGCTTTCTGAACAACCTCTGTAAAAGAAGGGACAATAAACACTCCTTTATCCAGCAGGCACGTTAGTGAGGCTTCATTAACTCCCAGGCTCAATTAAAGTCTCTAAAAGGCTTGGAGCTGCTTGACCAAAAGGCTCTATGAAAATTAATTGAGTGCTTTTGTATCTGCTCAGCACCAGGACCTGGGTGAGGTGCTCTGTCCCTCCCAGAACAGGCTGAGGGCAGGGGAAGGGATGCAACAGGCAGTTGATCTGGTGGCACGTGGTGGCTGTTGGGCACGGGCTGATGGCAGAGAGCAGGGAAGAGCTCTGGGTTTTAAACAGTGCCTGTGCTTGGGAAGCTGCTTTGCAGCTGCAGGCTGAAAACAGCACGCTCATCTCTTCACAGCTGTAACATTTGCCTAGCTTGGGAGCCTGATGAGACAGTTTGAAGTAGGAAGGGGGGGTTAATTGCACATTTTATGGTTGCTAAGAGTCCCCCTGAGCTAAACAGACTGCCTGCTGTATGGGCAGAGAGTCACGTCCAGGCTGAGCAGTGCAGAGAATCCCCACACTCAGATAAATGCTGTCCCGGTGCTTTGGTGGCAGATTTACCAGGCTGTTCAGATCTCTGGTGTAAATCCAGTGACTTAGAGATAAACTCAGTCCATTGCAAAGAATTGTTTCAACAAAACAGGGCCTGTCAGGAGCAGGGTTATGTTGACAGAGTGGCAGCCCCTGCTGTGCCAGCTCTTGGCATCCCCCAGCTGGAGCCTTTATTTACACCTCTCCCTGTAAGGGCCACTGTTTATCCCCACATGTGTTGCTCTTTCCCAAAGGCAAGGAGTCAGGAGGAGATGTGGGATTGCAGCAGCATCCTCTTGGACTTTCCCAGAGAGCCAGAGGGAGCAGAGACCTGCCTGGTGCCTGGGAAACCAAACTTCTCAGAGCTTGGCTGTTTCCTCAGTTTCCCCATCTACAGCTGTTCCCCTGGGTCCACTCAGAAGCTGGAGAGTCTGGGGCCTCGGTGTACAAACAGGGAGTTTACTAAAGGAAGGGAAAAGTGGAGGGAAATGAGGGAAAGCATGAAGGGAAATAAAAAGAAAAAAATAGGCAATGGAGAGACACTGCTCTGAATTTAAATAAACCCCTGTCTCTTTCCTCCTGCTCCCTGACAGCTCTGTCTGGAGGTTTGCATTCAGCATAGGCTCCTCAGTAAACAAATACAAGAGTTTTATGCAACAGAATAATTGTTTAGTATTAAATAATTCTCTCCATTTGTACACTTCAAGCCTCAGCTGCCTAGGAGAGCCGCCACTCAGCTCAGGCAGGAGAGGAGAAAAAGCATTCAGGTATGAGGAGACAGAAGCTAAAGCCCTGCAGAGGAGCTCATGGCACAGTCCAGGCTCTTGCTTTCTCTCCAGTCCCCATACAACAAACTCAGCCAGCTGCTGAGGCTGGCAGGCACCTCTGTGCCACCACCTCACCCAGCTAATGCTGAGCAGAGCCAGCTTGGGCACTAAGATGTGTCTCCCCTGGGCTGGCAGAGCAGCAGGGCCTTCTCCTCCTGGCTTGCTGGCAACCTCCTGCCCAGTGTCCTCAGGTGCCCCTTGGCTGGCTTTGCCACAGAGGCAACTTGGTGGCTTGTGGTCGACCCAATGCCCAACAGGACTCCCATATCCTTCTCTCCAAAGCTGCTCTCCAGCATGTGCTGGTGCCTGGGGTCATTCCTCCTCGTGTAAGGGAGGTAGGAACTGTTTCCCTGAGGGGGTTGTCAGCCCCTGTGCCAGGCTGCCCAGGGAAGTGGGGGAGTCCCCAGCCCTGGAGGGATCCCAAAGCCCTGGAGCTGAGGTGCTGAGGGCCAGGGGTTAGTGGTGGGCTGGGAAGGGTGAAGGAAGGGGTTGGTTTAAAGGTCTTTTCCAAACAAAACAATTCTATGATGCTGTGAGTTTGGAGTGACTGTCTTGAAGAACAAGGAATGGACAATGCTTGACATTAAACATTCCTCCTGGAAGAAATTAGTGGTGCATTTTCCCAAAGGCCAGCAGCATATTAGTTTCAGAGTCAAGAAGTCTCTGCCTGTAGCTCACAGCTCCAAGCAGCAGAGACAGCAGCTCTTGAGGCTTCAGCACTGTCTCAATAGCAGACACTGCAGTAAGGGAAATATTATATTAAATCTCTATATTTATATGTGTAACAAAAGTGGTATCAGCAGAATCCTACAGCATCAAAGCAAATCACTTACCTATTTTTAGCTGTGTGATTTAGTCACACATTCTGAGGAAATAAGGTCAGGTTCTTTGCAATGGATCCCTTTCTGCCTGTCTCTTGCTATTTTTTCCTGTCCTTATTAAAATTCTCCACCCTGCAGCAGAGCTTTATGACACAGAGACTTTGTGAGATCCTTACCATCTGCAGGGTCAAGCTGTAGCACTGTCCCAGTAGGAGCCTGTTCTGCTGTCAATGTGTCTGGATTAGAGGTAACAAAGGCAGGCAGGGCAGAGCCAGGATTTATATCCCAGCATCTCTGCTGCCCAGTGCTCTTGGGCTTTTCCAAGATGGTCCCTTAAGGGTCCCACAGCCACGAGCACTGGTAAATGCCACCACTGATGCCATCAAGGATCTGCTTGGGAGTGTCACAGGCAGCAGTGACAGTGCTGCCTCCTTCTGCAGCCTTCAGCTGGTAAAAAAATCCCAAAACACTCCCTGCCTCAGTTTCCCCAAGTCCACTGCTATACTTTTGGTCTCTCATTCAATAGCAAAATGGAGAGTTACAAGCCCTAACAAGAGAAGATTGAAGTTTGTGCTCCTTTTAAATGTCAATTTAAATTGACAAACTGACAAATGTCAATTTAAATTCATTCAAGCAACAAAGGGGGAAAGTGATTCTATTTCTTTGGGTATTTGGTTTCCCAAGGTCTTTTTTAGAAGTTATTCTATCAGACAAAACAAAACTGAACAGCATTTTTCTATTTAAAGGAGATACAACCTCCCATATGGCAAACAAAACAAACACAGTGTTTTCTACCCATCTATCCAGCACCTCAACTTGTCACAGAGTCTCAAGGGCTGGAAGGGACCTCGAAAGCTCATCCAGTCCAACCCCTCTGCCAGAGCAGGACCAACTAGAGTAAGTCACACAGAGGCTCCTGTAACAAAGCAACTAGGGATGTTAATTTAAGACACCCAAATGGTTCTTGTTACCTTCTTCTCAGTGAGACTTTATTTGTTGTGTTTTTCACTTTAGCTGCTACAAAGGATTCCAGTGTGGGAAGCAATTACACGTTCCTCTCACGATGCAGTTGAACTTTGAACTTCTTGGTCCAGCACACAGTAACCTTATTACTGCTGCTTTTTTCTTCAGTTTGATAATTCACTATTATTTATAACTGCAACATTAACTACTGTCTAACATATTTTTCTATTTTACCTGTTGAGCAATGCCAATGATTTATAGCCTCACCATCCTATGAGTACAGCTCCTGACCCCTGAAAATTCCTTCTTGCTTTGCAAGTTGCAGTAATACACATGAAAAAAAAAGCTCAAATTGGCTCAAACTTGATGGATGGACCATGTGAAACCAAGCTTTCTCAGAAGGAGAGAGGAAAAAAACCTTCACAAAATCAATTTTGGAGTCAGTCTGAAGTCAACTGACATTTCCTTCATTTTAATTATTTCAAATGAAGAATAAGCAGAAATAACAGTGAAATGAGAAATGTTTTCCAGCTAAAACTCTGGGGGTTTCATCCTGAGAGTCTGAGGTGGAGGACCTTGACCCCACAAAACATTTTGTTTCAGTTTCTCTCAGCAAACAGATACCAAGGTCACAGAGATAATGTTGCCAATGAAATAAACAATAAATGAAATACTGGAATCTATTATCAACAAGAAACGCCTCAAAGGCTGGTTCCAGTTCTATATGTGGGCTTTAGTCTCTAACCCTTAAAACAAGCTCTTTTACAGCTCTGTGTTGATATTTGCTCAAAATTCCAGGTGTTGTTCTCTGTGTTCATTATTTACCACTGGGAGAATGTATTTCATTTGCATAAATTAGGTTGTTTTGGGTGCTGGGGCAGAGTTAAGGTTATTGTGGAAACTTTAGTCAATACCTTTGATGCTTTTTGGGCCTCTGTGTTTTTTGACCTGCTGATTCTATATTTGTTTTAAATCTCACCATTGAATAACAACAAAAAAGGAATCCTACTATTTTCATGAATAACTGCAAGGTACTAATTATGTTCCTGTAAATTAATGGTCTATTTACTGCCTTAACCTATCTTAACGAAGATTTTGTTTGGGGATATATTACTAATGAAAAAGCCTTGACATCTTAACACTCTCCTGGGTGAATCGTTAGAATAGATTCCAAATGCAATTAAAGAAAGCCCTTTTTTTTTAACCACTGTATTAGGAGATAAATAGGCCCATTCTCCCCTCTGAATGCTTGTTTGTAAATTCACAGCATTTCCATTAACTCCACGCTTCTTGCCTCAAAATTGGGCTGCTGCAGATGGACGAGGAGAAATGGTTGGAACAGGAGGAGGGTTTTGGTTGGCTTTTATTTTTGGCATGTGAAGTGAAAAATTGGAAGGAGGGAAATCCCCAGAGGTGATAGCAGAGGAAAAAGCAATGGGGGAAACTGGAAGCAGACATCTTAGGGTGGGAAGCTCCTCCAGGAACAGCAAGAAGGACCTTTTTCCCACAGCCATCATCAGGGTTTTCTCCAAGCACAAGGAGTTCACAGGTCTGAAACAGCTCCCCACTTAAATTTCCAAAACATCTTTTCAAAGACTGTTGCCAACTCTGGGGATCAGTTTGATAGCTGTGTGATTAGGGGAGAGAAGGGGGATTTTCTTGCAGTTTCTCACCACTCACACCATGACATTTCTTTATGGTTCTTATGAAAAAGGAACTTTTTAACCTTTGGAGTCTCCAAGAGAAGTTGTAGAAAGCCAACCCTAAAACTACAACAGTTGGAGAAGAGCCTTGTTTTATTATTTAATCACTCTTCAATATTTTACAACACATCTGTAGCTTAGGGAGGACTTGACCCTTGAATTTGCAATGAAGGGAAATCGTTGTTTTTGTCTTTTGAGGTGTCCAGATCCTTTCTTGACAGTTGTCAAATCTCAAACATTTAACAGTTCCTTTCACTGCATTTATAGATGCAGGAACTACTTTGTGGGAGGAGGGTGCAAAAGGGAGGGGACTGGACGGACACAGTCCATAACCCAGCTGAGATGCATTAGAGCTATTAGATATACACATACAGACATGGGAGAGGATGCTGCACAGACAAGCTCCTGCATGTCTATACAGCCTGAACCATCAACAAAAGGCCTCAGCATGTGAGGGAAAGCCCTGGGACTATCAGGACCAGCCAAAGCAGCTCTCTCCTGCACAAGGTGACTGCACCAAAGCCATTTCTTCTCTTGGTCTTGGTGCCCCTTTCCCCTGTTGTTGTCAGGAGCCGTATCCAAAGCATGGCCAAATAAAAAGCACTCAAAACTTTTCAAGGCAGGGGAGGGAGAAGGCAGTTGCTGCCTCTGTGCCACAGATTGGCATTCAAGCAGCTGAACTAATCCACAGTTTCATGCCTACTGGTCCCTCTGATTGGACTTTTATAATTAGAACAATCTTGTTCCCAAGTGTTTTTGAACATGCTCCAGTGCAGGTCTCCAGCTTTTTATTACAGCTGAGTTTAAGGGCATTTATTTACCTTATTGCTACCACTCCCCCATCCTCATTTGCTAACAAGGGCTTTGTTCCATGCTAGGGATTTAAGAGGGACACAGGATTACTGCAGACCCACCACCCCTCCTCTCTCTGTCCCAGATCTGTCTCTCTGGAGTGTACTGGCTCCATTGGATTACAGCATTGTGCCATGCTCCATCTCTCTTTTTATAAAGTGGATTGGTTTACTCCTCTCAGCCTGCTCACTTTCCACCCCACCTTCCTGCCAGAGAACAAACAGCACCACATATGCTGGAGCTTCTCATGTCACCATTAAGATTTACTGTGCTTTGCAAAACAAAAGCAAGCAACCTGTGGCCAGAAAGCAGGAGTGACAGGCAGGGGATTAACACTCTTCCTGAGGAAGAAAGAGGGAAAGATGAAGAACAAGAGAGGGCTTTGTGCCAGGGCTTACAAAATGAAGCAGACCTAAACCCACAACACCCCACTCTCACGTCCAGGACTGGGGAAGATGTGACACTTTCTCCCATAAGTGTGTTTCTAGGATAGAAACCCATTCCCCATGCCCTGAGACTATCTTCCTGCTGTTTGTCTCCTTGAATCTCCTGAGTTGTAGCCCTCCTGTGTCAGAGCTCCTTGAACCACAGAAGCCTAACACCAGCAGAATAGCCCAGATCCTGCACCAGACACATGCTGCCTGTGTTTTTGTGCTGTCTGCAGTTTCAGCCCTCTAGATTCTGGGCAGGAGGGAAAGTTGTTTTTAATTTCCAAGGACAGTTTCAGGAGGCATTTCAGATCTTCATGTTTACTCACTCACTTTCTTCTTCTTGATTTGCTTTTGGTTTTGTACCTTTATTCCCCACCTGGCGATTTCCCCCCAATTTAAATACATGCCAGCAGTTTACAAGGCTTTCTCAATGCTGCTGTAGGCACTACTGCATGTTTTCACCTTTCCTGCCTTCAAGATTTAGCTCAAGGGTCCAGCCCCTGTGGTAAAACACCCAGCCCTTAAAATTCCAGCCTGCTGCCATCAATTGCAACAAATCCTCTGGGGGTTACCAGTCAAACTGAAAAGAAAGCCAAGTCTTTAAGACTCAAAATGCCAGGCCTATAAATATGGGGTTCAGAAGGCTGAGGGGCAGGGGAAGAGATGAAAAAGGGGGATAGAAACTGGAGGGCAGAGCCATGGGTATGTCAGGGCCTGGTGAAGGGGCTGCCAGCTCTGCTGTGGTGGGCAGCCAGGCCCCAGCCCCCTCAGCCTTGCACCCTGTGTTTGCCCCAACCATAGATGCAGCAAGCTGTTTCCAGCAGGTAGGTCATAAATCCCTCCTTTATTGCCTTTTATTATGTTGTTTCAACAGCTTTTAAAGCTGGAACAGCGACCAATTGATAGCTGCTTTAAATCTCTTTCATTTTCTTCCCATATTTCTTTATTTTTCAGGGGGGTAGGGGGGAGCATCCATTTTTTTTACCTATCCACCATCTCTTTCCCTTCATGAGTCAAGTCCCATCTCTTTCCCTATATGAGTCAGGTTTTATAGATCCCTGCTCTGTGCTGGAAGACTAGAAATGCTGCTTGTGATTGGGAAAGAGCAGCCAGGGAGCACCCAGGGTGAGGACACAGGGGTTTTGTTTTGCTGAGAAATGCTTCTAGATTTAATCCAAACCAAGAGGGACAAAGCAGGGAGAGGAGAGGAGAGGAGAGGAGAGGAGAGGAGAGGAGAGGAGAGGAGAGGAGAGGAGAGGAGAGGAGAGGAGAGGAGAGGAGAGGAGAGGAGAGGAGAGGAGAGGAGAGGAGAGGAGAGGAGAGGAGAGGAGAGGAGGGGAGGCAGCTGGCTCGATGGGGAATGACTGGCTGCTGTGGAACTGGGAGGGAGAGACTCACACTTAAAATACTATGAGATGATTATAGCCTGGATCAATATTCAGGTGTTTGTTTGCAATTGCATTCCCTCCTCTCAAACAGTTGCTTTACCCTACAGGGGAGAGGGCAGTAAACACAGCTTTGGGGATGGTGTCTAATGATACCAGCAGATCTTTACGGAGATGCCAGAGGAGTTATGGATTAAATCTCAGCATCTCAAGCAGCCACTGTGCAGCCCTGAGGACAAAGCCTAAACTTAAGGATCCCCATGGATCTCTGAGTGACACCAGCAGCAACACTGGTGCCAGAGCTTCCTCAGGCAGGGCTGTGATTGATGGGAGTGCTAGAGAATCTCAAGCCTCACCCTTCCAAAGCCTGTATTTTTCCAAGAGTTGATCAAAATCTTATCATTTTGGTCAGGGGAGCTATCTACTAACAAAATAGAGGTTTCCCATGAAAACATTTCATAAGGATATGTCCACAGTGCTGAAATTTATAGTGATGGGGGCAAGAACACCCCCAAGTGACTTATTTGAACAGTGTTTGCTCCAGTTCTCATTTTGATTACCTTCATTTTGACACGTATTTTAATATATTCATATTTTCATGCTTTGACCTTATCAGAAGGAAACGCTTCATTCCATCTAAATGAAGGGATTACAAATGGGCTGGATGAAACTCCTGCCTGTTCTGAATCTGAAAATGTGACAACTTCTGTTTCCATTGAAAAGTTCCAAATCTCAGCATCTCATACACATTCAAAGCAAACTCTGGGAAGAGTGAAAAGGTCTTGAATGAACACCAATTAAAAGTCCAGGACCACTCACCAAACAGTAGCCTCTTTAGGCAGGTTTCCAGCCTTCATTAAGGCTTCTAAACTCACAGCTAATTTTCATGCTGGATTCAGACTCTTCACGTCTGAGAGTTGGCTTGAATGGTGGGTTTTAAACACCTTGAAATCCAGTCCCAGGTTCTCCAGGCACATCTGATCCCACAGCCCTCAGCACATCTTTCAAAACTCCTTTTCTGGCTGGAGCTGGGGGCTTTTAGCAGTCCATTAGCTGTAAGCAGCTTCTTCACAGGGGTTTAAGAAAAACACAGAATGCCAAAATAAAACCTGTGCTTTAAAAAACCCAACAAAAATAAACAGTCACAGCAATTAGCATCCTTTCAAGTGAGTCTCTTAGGGCTGTGGCTATGTGCTGTGACAGAAGCCAGCCAGCCAGAGGGGTAACTGAAGCACAGTCTGAGAGGCCAGAAAAACACATCTTTAGGCTTCAAGTTTTTTGTATTTCCACAGATTGCAAAGGGATTCACACCAGTAATTCCCAAGGGCCAAGTGTGAAATAACTAAATCATGTACACATGCCAAATAGAGGGGGGAAGCATGTGTAGTCACTTTAATCTACTGGACAGATTTCTTGCCATCCAACATGACAATTAACTGCCTTATTTTCATTTTAAATTAATATGAGGGCACAGAAGCCAGAAATTTCAGCATGTGACTCCCAGTTCTACAATAAATGCAGCCAGATCCCATGTCTTGACTGGCTCCACCTTTTCTGATTTATGTGACAATTTGTTCTACTGGGAACTGTGACAAAACCTGGGCATCTCTGATGGATGGGATGTCACCAGTGAGCAAATTCTTACCTGGGAGCTTTTGAAGCAAGAAACACACACTTATTGTCCAACGTCTTCATCTCAGCTCCGTTGTTATGTCTTTCAAGCACTCCCAGATAAAGGCCAAGTGTACACTTAAAAGTTTGGCCAGCAAGAGCTATATCAGTTAAAAGGGTGAACAGCTTTTTTAATTTATTTTTGTTTTGGTTTTATGACTTAAATGTGGCAATAAAACTATTGGCCAGTGTTCTGCAGTTGGCTTGCTGAACCGAGAGCAAATTAAACCGTGAAAGCAGTTTGGTGTGTTTTTTCTTTTCCAGGGGAAGTTGGTAGAAGAGCTGCTTTCTAGGATAGCTGTCCAGGCAAACCTTTGAGCTTTATCCAGAGGGAGAGTTGGGACTTGTAAAACTGCTTTTCTTACCTTGGGAGAGACATCAACTCAGATTCTCTCTCACGCTGTATGAAGAAAAAGTCATCCTTTGCTGAAATGTCTCCTTCCAAGGAATTTAACAGATGACTTGGACAAATAAGCACAGAAACAGAGTTAGGAAAAGGTGGCATCTAATCTAAGGTAAATCTATTTCCAAACAGGAGTAAGAGTGGCACAGAACAACTGGGAGATTCAGGGCTCAAATGATGCATCTGGGCATTGAGTGTACACTTCTGAACATGGGGGGAAATTCAGCATGAAGGGATAATTCCACCCTGCCTGCCCATCTGACCCAGTAATCATAAAATTACTGCCCTCAGCCTAGGAAACCTCCCTGTGCTCTGCCTGTGCTGAGCTGTACGAGCATGCTGCTAATCATGGTTGGCTCAGCATGGGGTTTTTTATTTAAGATACATGAAATCAAGTCCTCTCCATCTAGTTCTTTCCTGTAGTCTCATTTGCACTTGAAACCAAGAGTTGTTGGTTGCATGAAGTAGGACAGCAAATGATGTGCCCAGGACGGTGAATACCTGTCTGTGGGCAGCTGCTTCCCAAACCACCCCAAACCTCCTCCCCACTGTAACACATCCCATCCAGGGCACTAACAAATAAGTTGTCCCAAGGCTTTGGGACTCTGGTAGGGTTTTTTCAGGATCATTAGCAGCAGGAAACACTCTGGAAATCCTTGTTATAAATGGTGGAAGAAAGGAAATATGTGTTCCGCTATAAAATGCATCTGAGTCACGGGCTGGTCCTTCCAGTAGAGCTGCAGATCTCCTTGCCTTAGGCAAAGGCTGTATCACAAACCCAGTGACCTTACAACAAAGATCTGAAGCCTCACTTACAGGTGAGAGGAGGCAATATTCCCCTATTGCACAAAGCTCTCTCCCTTTGGAGGTGGCACAAAGACTGCTGGTACCAGGAACCTTGCAAAACTCAGGCTACTGCATCCGGGAATACACTTTATTAATAACCATTGTCACAGCAATCAAACATTGCCCACAACAATGTTCTGTGGTTCTCCACAAACAATGTCAGGCCCTCACAAAACTTCTCTCTTAATCCAAGTGCCAGACTGCCTGCACTGGTGACTGGGTTTCTTACTATTTCTGCCTTTAATAGCTGCAGCTGATTAGATTGCTCGGAGTAGCCCATGTTCAGCAGTTTAATGGGTACCAGCCCAGACAGACTAATGGATCTGGAGACCAGGAAAGAGCAGGAAGGTGAGCTGAGTGGAGAATATTGAGGCTTTTAAGGCACAAAAGTAGCAGCTAGACATGGGGGAGCTGACTCCCAGAGCCTCAGTGGAGACAGATATCCTCGCTGATCGTCCTCAGTCATTCATCACACGGCGACATGCCCGTGAAACCCGGCCATTTCTGGAAACAAGTCACCGAATGCAAAGCAGAGATGGAAAGGGTTCCTAGGGCTCAGGGCCAGACACACAGACAGGTGAATTATTGTAGAGTCTGAGCTCATAGGCTTTTCCCTCTCCTAAAAAAGTGCATTTCCATTCCTGATGCCTCCAAGACCACCTGGGAGATCTCAGTGCCTCAGAGAAACCAAATGTCCTTGCTCCCTACAGTGTGGTCCTTTCCTTCTGGCTCTTAGTAGTCCAAACCAAGAGATACCTTCTCCCCTTCTCGTAACTATCAAACCTTAATTAAAAAGGTCTGCTAGGGAGAGACAAGTTTTTGATTCAGTCCTGTGCAGGGACTCAGCCAAAGGTGGTTTTAACCTGCACATCGTTGCTGGGAGGTGACTTACCAGGGCCAGAGCCACAGAGGACAAAATTCAGTCTGCTTTGAGATACATTTCTGGGCAGTGCTGTTTGGGTTCTGGGAAAAAAAACCCAAAACAAACCCACAAGTGTTTGAGGCATCTACAGAAACAGAGTAACTAGTGAAGGAGTTGCTAAAAATTACTCTCATGGACATTCTGTGAAACACTTAGGGTCGTTGTTTTGCTTTTTGGTAAGAGAAAATCCTGATTATATAGGAAGGAAAGAAGATAGAAGTCAGGGATATTACATGTTCTCTTTCAAAACTATTCATAGAGCAATATTTATCACCCCCACACTGACTGTGAAGTGGATGGTCCTTTGCCATCTCCTCTCAGGTATTAAGAATTCTGGGCAATGAAGAAGAGTTTGCACCAGCAGGAATACAAACAGGGAACACCTAGGAATCATTTGAGTCACCAGCAGAGAGGGAATTGCCTCCTGGATCTCTCAGTGATATGATGCAAGGGGGAGCTGGGAGATGTGAGAGTGTTGAGAACACATGGGGGATCTCATAATTAAGCAAAAGGCTTTCTCTAAAGTCCCCACTGATGGATATCTTCCTTCAGGCTGGGAATCAGCTTGTGTCATTTGGTTTTGTTCCACCAGACATAAATAACACCTCTCCTGGGACTTGTGAGCACGGTAAAAATGGCATTTGGCAGAAAAATTGCAACAAGGACAAGGATGCAATGGAGACCTTGAGTAAGGGATGCAGGAGTCAAGGCAGAGACAAATTGCCAATTTATCCTGACCTTCCCTTGGGGCATCCCTCCCCCGTTCCCAAATCTACAAAATGAGTAAGGCAGAAATCAATAACACAGCACAGTCTCAGAGAAGATGAGGAGAGCAGCAGACGGGCAGGACAGTAGATCAGGAAAGAAAACCTTGTAGGGAAACAAGCTTCCTGGGAAGGGAAGAGAGTGACAGTAGATGTTACAAGGGATGCTGTCACTGTGACAACACATGGGCAATTCTAAGCCAAAAGGTTTCTGTGCATGTTGCAGGGGGTGGCAAATCATCCTCTGGCTGCTGGAAACCAACACATAAGGAAAGGAAGATGTCTTGAGTCAGAAAGAAAAGCCCTGGGATTATTTAGGTGCACTGGAAATGCTTTACCTTCTCACTCATGCTGCTGGGTGTGCTGGTTTCCAAAGTCAGGCACCGAATTAGTCTTGGACCCAAAGGATGGAAGACAAATGATGCTGTTTAAAAAGTGGTCAGGCCTCTGGAAATCCCCTAGTCCTCCCAGCAGGGATGAAGATTTGCTGCACCTTGAGTTTAGAGGACAGGCCATGTCTATGGGGGCATTTGTGAGCCTCAAACTGCCCAGCTTCACAGATTGCCAGGAAGAAGTTGTCCCAGGCCCAGCATCAGTCAGCAGGTTTCTCACACAGCAGCTCACACAAAGTCCCCAGGTCATAGTATGAGAGACCCTCAACAGTCCTCATCCCTGGTTTACCACTCCTCAATTATGCCAACAAGTTTATTTGTGGGACTGTGAAATGGAATAGGAATTTGTTTAGATTATCAACTGGATTAAAGCCTTTATCTCAACCTCGATGAAAAACCTTCACGAGCACTGTTTCCCCCTCCATCACACACACAAAAAGTGGAGAGAAGATGAGCAACAACATTTCAGACACTGGGGAATTATATCAGACTTTGCAGTCTAGTGATGGGGTGAGCTTTCCAGAAACTCTGTCTCTTGGGGTTTAAATATTAAGTTCATACCTGCAAATGAGCAGTCAGGTTGCTGATGGGAATAATCTGCATTTCTGCATAGTGTTCCTTGGACAGAGAAGTGTCCCTTCCCCTACAGACCTGAACTTGGACAGAGAAGTGTCCCTTCCCCTACAGACCTGAACTTAGTCAGCTACTGCTCTACAACAACGTTGTGCACCTTTTCACTTTACTTAACCTAAATTGCATCTTATCCCTGGCAAATGTAACAGGTGGTCTGCAAACCCTCTGAAGAAGAGCCATGATAGAATTCAATTTGTGTTGACTGCAGGCTGGCCAGGATTTACAGCCACACTCAATCCCACACAATGCACTTGATTCTTTTTATAGTGCAGTCTGAATGCAATAGTGTAACAGTCACGTTAGAGGGAGTCAAGCAGAAGCTAAAGAACAGGAAAGGATTTTATAGGTACAATAAGATTTATGAAGAGAGATGTTTCTCTGGAGAGGGAAGTGAGGGACTTTGCAAAAGCAGCAGAACACCACTGCTCTTCCCCAGATGCTTTTAACAGTGAGAGGAATCTTGAGGGATTTTTAGCACAAAATAGAAAGGAACACAAAGTGTTGTTGTGTTCCAATGACTCAATGGCACAGAGGTGTCCAAGGGTTTAGGCATCTACACACCCTAATCCTCCTCACCATACACTGCTTTCATGGGATACAACTGCCTGCTCACTTCAGGGATGATGGGGATTAAAACTTCAGGTCTAGGAAGGGTATGGTGGGAAATCATCTCCATGGTTAAACTTAGAAGACTATGCAATGCAAATATTGCTGCTGCAGTTAATGGTCCCATCAGAAGATCAATGCCTAGGGCTTGTGGAATGTGATTGTCAGTGATTGACCACAGAGACTGGTTGTTATCTTAACTAGCAACATGAGTTAGCAGAAGGGGAAAACATCAGCTGAGGGTGCCATATCTAGCAGGGCATCACAGCACAGCTGAGGATGATTTTTGCATCTATCATGTAAACTGTTATTTTAACTGCAGTTAAATCCTCATTGGACTGCAGACAAAAGCCTGTGCAAAGGCTGGGGTAGCACAGCACTTCTTGCATGTCACTCAGTTTCCTCTAAAGTCAGGATGTTGGTATTTACCTGTGAAACCCATAAAGCATTTGGAGACTCTCAGATGTAAAGATATGTGTGCTAATGGACCTCTGCTAACAACTGCTAACAAAAAACAGAGAAGCCTCGTTAAGACCTCCATCGCAGGGGGTCAGCAGAATATCCACAAAGCCACAGCTGCCTCAAAGCACATTTCTGAAATGACAGGGAATTCCTGGGTAGCAAAGTACTTTTGGAGGCCCCCTAAATACTTCTGAGGCCCCTAACCCCACCCTGTGCCCCTCTGAGCTCGCACAGACCTTTTGAAGTGTCTCAGTGGCAGAAGATGTTGCAGTCCCGTTAATTCCTCACTGCCATCCTTCCCCAGCCGCCAGCCCCGCAGCAGCTTCACTCGCTCCAGCTGCGATTAATTGGAAGATCTCCCACTGATTCCTGATTAGCTGCTTTTGATTAGGGTTTAATGACTTCACTTGGTCCCTAATTCACAGGGATGAGCTTTGAAATGCCTGTGAACTGCTCAAACAGAATTACACTTTCTCCCACCCTGGAGCCATCACTTAGCTCTGTAAACAGGAGCCTCCCCTCCACCCCCCTCCCAAACCTGCAGCCCCAGCCCTCCTCTCTGCAGCCAGGGATGCCAAACTGGGACTCCCCATGGCTAGAAGGAGTTGGAATGAAGTGCAAACACGGGGATTGATATTTTAAAGCCACCTTGAGACCTAGGTCATCTATAAAACTCAGCATTTTGAAAGTAGCTTAGCCACAGAGGTAAAGCATGCCTGGAAAACTTGGGCTAGAGCCAGAATCATGGACCCTTGGGCTGTTGTGTACTATTTTAATCAATAGGACAGAATAAATAGTATAGATAGAATCATGGACTATCCTAAAGTATAATGGGATGTTCAGGGATGGCAGAGACAGATATATTTTGCACTTCAGGTCTTCAAGGAGTGCAAGAACTGATGTGATCTGGCCTTCAGTGGGGAACAGCAGTGACACTGCACACTGGAGATGGACATCTTCAAACTGCTGTGTCCAGATCCAGGATTGAATAGTGAGTAAAAGTCTCAATATCCGTATAGTCCTGCATCCTGAAGGGGTTTTGGTTGCTCTCTCCCCCTGAATTCATCTTCCCTCTCTCTTGCCTTCTCCATGCCAAAACTCTTGTTCAATGCCTGAAGGGAGTAGGCAGAGGTGAGGGAGTGTGCTGTGGCACAGAACAGAGATAAACCCAAACACAGCAGGGCTGACTGGTCTAGCCATGCTCCTGGGAGCTCTGGTACCCTATCTGCTCCTGGGGAAGTAGGATTTGCATCTCAGCTTGACCTTGGAGACTAAGCCGAAGGTCATGTCACACTGCCTGCCTTGTCACCAGCCAAAGAGGTTGTAAACACTGGTTTCTGAGGCTGCCTTGCCTTTTGAAGATCTGAAAGTGCATTTATCTTCCCGAGACATGCATTAATCTATTAACTACTGGTAAAGATAAGGGGTTGAAAAGAGGCTTGGAGGGGGAGGGAGTAAAATAGAACAGATTGAAATAAAATAAACAAAAAAGTAAAATGAAAATAAAATTAAATAAATTAAATAAAACCAAAGTAAACTAAAGCAAAATGAAATTAAACAAAATAAAGGAGCCCTTTTCATCTGTAAGGAGATGTTCACAGACTCTTTCACAGTGCCTGAGGCATGTCCCATCACACAGCTGCCTTATCACAGCTCTGCTCTGCACCAGACTCACCCCAACAGTGTGAGGTGACAGCTCACAAAGTGTCCGGGTCTCCTCACTGTGCCCCAAGCCCCACAGTTGATCTCTTTAATCACCACATCTCTGCGACAAGGCAGAAAAGCAACTCAGCTCCCAGCAAGACAAATCCAAACAGGTTGTTTATTTTCTCTACAGGCAGCTTCCACTCTGTGCCTGGGAAGAGCTGAGCAGGGCCAGAGCTTGGGGCTCTGCAGAAATAACCCCTTGGTACTCTGTAGCTGGACCTCAGATCCTGCTGTGGGAGGCAGAGATATTTAACAGAAAATACATCTAGGTTATAATCCCAGCCACACTGAGCAGATCACCTCCTTGCTCAGTTTCCCCAGCTGGAAGAAAATGAACATCATCCTTCCATGTTAAGGAAGTTGGAGATAAGGACATTCTGAGCTTTGTTTTGGATTCCTCTCTGCATTCTGCTGCTCTGCTGTCCTCCCTGCTGAGCTGCCTGCCCTTCCTGGCAGCAGCCTTGTAGGTTCATGACTGAAAGGTTGCTAGCAAAGAGAAAAAAAAGAGCACAAAAATGACTCCTTTTGGAAGAAAGAACACTGCTGCTGACAAGAGGGGAAGAAGGAGCTGGTTCCCCCTTAACCTTCAGGAGAGAACCCTCAAAACTTTGGGAAGGGAAGAGACAGGAGGGGTCCTCAGGGCCACAGCCTCAGGGCCTTCACAGCTGAGGTCTCGGGGCAGCATGGCCCAGCATCTCCAGCCAAGCCCAAGCATGAGCTGCTTCTCTCCTCTGTGGCCAAAGATGAAGGAGAAATTAAGGAAAGAGAGGGTGGAGGGAAAACGCTGCTGAACTAATAAAGAGCTTTGAAGGAGATGGGGAATTGAGTCAGATTCACATTAAAGGGCAAGGAAATGAATGCTGAGATGAAGGCACTTGCAATTTCAAATGTATCAAGCTGATAAATAAATAAAAGTTAAAAGAATGACTTTCAATTACATTTGGAAGAGAAAAGTAGGGAGAGCAGGAGAGAAAGACAGAAAAACACTGACAAACCCAGAGGCTGTGGAGCACTGGACCTGTCTTGTGGGACAGGACACTCCTCTCACCTGCCTGGGAGAGCCCCAGCCAGCCAGCAGCAGCAGCTGCAGGTCCCAGGAACATCAGATCAACGTGGTTTTAATGCTTCAATTAAGGTTCATTCCGTTCAGCTTTAAAAAGCGATTTATCCCTACTAAGCTGCACTGGGTCAGAAGCAGGGATAGATGGCAAATCTCATTTGGAAGCCAAACACATATGTTGCCATCATTAACAGTCCCTTCCCATTAATGAGAATAATATTGTTGGCTTATAATGTTGCTTTCATTTAACAACTGGAGAAGAATCAAATGCTTTCCCCTGATTTTGGTGTGGTGCCAGGAGCTGCCTGTAAAATCCAGATAAGAGTTCTCAGCACAAACTTCTGATAAGGGAATTAACAGGTAACCTTTAAACTTTGGGAAAGGAGGGGATGAGGAGGAGAGGGAAAGCATTTGTGATCTCTTAGGTGGTATTAGCTTGCCAGGCTGAATCCCACCAGACCCAGCTGCCATGCTCCCTGGATCCTCTTCCCTATGATCTGTCTATTCTGGGAAATTACCCCTTTCCATAGCTGAGACTGAGGCCTTGTCTCCTTAAGGAGTCTCCCTTTTCCTCCTCTTACTGTTTTTCACCTTCCCAGAGGCCACTCTTCACACTACTCCTAACATAGCTCTTAAGTGGAAACTAATTCCCCACCAAATCTTTTGGGATTCTTTCACCTTATTTTTTTAACATTGCTTTGCCTGGATCATCCACAAGTTCAGCAGAGCTAAAACTGGGTTCACTAACTCCACATACAGCTGCACCTTGAAGATTCTGTGAAGAAGAACACTCTGTCATGGTCAGGATGAAATTCAGTAGGTGAAATTCAATGGGTGAAATTCCCACTGAAGAAAGGTTTGTCCACATTGCCAGAGCTCACATTCATGAGAAGCTGATTCACCAGATACAGGAAATCCTGAGACATTTGAAAGTTGGAAGAAGAGGACGAGTCCATTCCTGTTAGCAGTTCAAGATATACATCCAGAGCACACTTAGTTTAGGAGTACTAAAGTTCATTCAGCTTTGGCCACCATTTGTCTGGACAGGTTAACTTCAGGGATACTTCTTCCAGCTCTCCTCTGTAACTACTCATTCCACTCCTGGAGAACCTGTGCCCAAGGGAGATTACATGAACAGCTCATGATTGTGGAGCAAATGAAGGTCAGAAGAAGAGCAAAGATTAGAGTATCAAGTCATATCTCCATCTAGCACTGAATCCTTGGAGTGGCTCCTGGCCAAGTCACTCTGTGCTTAAGACTTTTAAAAACAAAGGGATGATCCAGTCAGCTGGTAAACAAGAACATATCTGTGATCCTCCTAACAATGAAGAGAGGATTTTGCCTATACATCCCTATTGCCTTCTGGTGTTCAAAGGGGAGTAAGGCATGGGAGCAGAATGACTCCTCACCAAAGCACCAGGATTTAGCAAACTGCTCCTTCCTCCTTTCAAATACTGACATTTTCCTTCAGTAGCTGCTGCCTAAGCCAAGCCAACTAGCTTGTGAAGGCCAGGACAAAATCCAGAGGCTCAAGTAGAAATATCAGAGTTATTCAGAGGCTAAAAGGAATTTCATTAGTTTGCCCAATATTGCTGTTTCTGAGCTTTTATATCCTGAGAGGCAACACCAAAACAATATCAAAGGCTGTTCACAACAAACTTTTTGCTTGCACAGAGGCAGGTAAGCTGGAATCCCCCAGCTTTGTACCATCAGCAGCACGAAGGCACTGGTCTCTCAGTTTGATCAGGCCATCGAAGTCCTCAGAGTCTGAGAATGGCTGAAATCCTTGTCACCTTTGGATATGGCTCCTCAACATTTACATTCTCCTTTTTGATTGCCCCAAAAGTTCTGTCCTCTGCATTGCCATCACCACACACACTTGGCCCAAGAGTCATACAATCACAGAATGATGGGGGTTGGAAGGGACCTTTAGAGCTCATCCAGTGCAACCCCCCTGCAGAAGCAGGTCCCACCTAGATCAGGTCACACAGGAATGTGTCCAGGTGAGTCTTGAAGACCTCCAAGGAAAAAGCCTCCACACCCTCCCTGGGCAGCCTGGGCCACGGCTCCCTCACAAAGAAACTCACTGTTTCTTGAACAGCAAGAGCTGGGCAGGGATATCTTGCTAAGACATCTCTTGCTGTTTGAAGAAGGCTGATTCCTCTCAATTGAAATGCTTTGAAGAAGAAGAGCCAGTTTGATGAATTTCTTCTGTCGGGGGGGAAAAAAAAGTGAGACTAAGACAACCTGTTTTAACTTTTTATTCAAAGTAATTTTGTTGTGAAATTTAAGCTGATTATAATAAAAACATTATTTTTAAATGAAAAAGAGGTCACACATGAAACACTTTGATATCATCAAAATGAGGTGGTGCAGGCATTTCCTTTATTTTTTGTCAACTCACAAAAGTCTTAGCGGTTTTGACTTTTCATCCAGGACAAGGAATTTTAAGCCTCTCTGTTTCTTTGCCTGATAAGAAATCGTTTATTGCTCATTTCTAAGAGAAAAATAAAAAACCAAACCCAGAGCCAGCCTTTCAGTTTCTACTTCTGCTTTGAACTGAGACTGGGAGTTAACTAGAGTGATCCAAAGTTGTTAAAAACCAAGAGGAAAAGCTTTCATATTTCAGACTTCAATCTCTCTGTGCTCCCAGCGGCCAGAGAAAATGCCATTAGCCTTGGAGGTGCTTCTGGTAAATAAAGAAAAGGGGAGAAAGAAAAGAAAAAGCAAGAGAAAAAAAAAGACAGACAAGAGAACAGTCTCTATCCTTTATTTTTCTCGTGTCTATATATTATAAACCACTTTCTCAAAGGCGTGAAAGTGTCTCATTTCAGCCCACAGAGTCAGGGGAGTCTGAGTTTTTCAAAGTCGCGTTTTGAAAGGGACGAGTGACTTGAAAGCCCGTCTCAGCCGTGGTTTGCTAATACGGGGCAGTTCACGTGGGTCCCTGTAATGCCGTGCTCCCTGCAGAGATCCCTTCAGCTCTTCTTATTAGGATTGTGTGAGAGGCTGAAGGAAAACAGCATAACTCTGCGCTGGCTGGAAATCTCAGACACGATTTGCACATCAATAGGCAGAAGGAGGGGACAAATGCTTGCTTATCAGATCTCCCGGGCTTTGAGTTTCTCACTTCTTCGCTATTTATACGAAAGTATTTAAAGAGGGGCAGTTGTTCCAGGGAGGTGAGTAGATCTCAGAGCCGTCACTGCTGTCCATCACCGAAGGGATCTGAAGTTTCAGGACTTTTGCTTTTATAAAGGTAGAACTGCTGATATTTTTCAGAAGGGAAAGAGGAAAGGAAAGGAAAGGAAAGGAAAGGAAAGGAAAGGAAAGGAAAGGAAAGGAAAGGAAAGGAAAGGAAAGGAAAGGAAAGGAAAGGAAAGGAAAGGAAAGGAAAGGAAAGGAAAGGAAAGGAAAGGAAAGGAAAGGAAAGGAAAGGAAAGGAAAGGAAACTCTTCTTCCTACTGGTAAAATCTGAGTAATTGTGAAGTATGGCAAGTTTTGCATTAAAAGAAACTTGTTTCCTAGACTGTAAGAAGTGACAACTCTGATTCTGAGTAATGTCTTCTATTAATTCTTATTTTATAATCCACTCTATTCTAATAAAGAGGAACCTGTAGCAGGTCTCCTGCAGGTCCTGATAGAGCAGACAGTATTTCCCAGGTCACACACGAGCTCATATCTCAGTAACAACTAGAGTCTAGAGTCCCTCTCCTGGAGAGCTGGTCACAGGCATTTAAAGTGTTTTTAGGCAGCAGGGATTTAAGAACAATTTGGAAAGTAATGTTTGCTACAAGGATGCTACATAACCAGTCCAGGTGAAGTGCACAAGGTCAGAGTCACCCCACTTTGTGCCATGATGCAGGGAGGAAAGGAGAGGGTCTTGAGTTCTGCACACTGTGCTGGAGGAGCATTGTGAAAACGCATCACAAGTGAGACATAGCAAGATAGTTTGAATGCTTCCAGAGAAATGGTTCCCAGAGTGAGGCATCTGCTTCTGGCTCTCCCTACTGAGTTCCTTGAAATGCTGGCATCACAGAATTCAAATTTGAAGTCACTGGGAGTTTTGCAACCAAGTTGAGTGCAGTCTGAGATTTCAGCCTTTCTGAGAAACTCTTTGCAATAGGCAGTCATTGCAGCAGTGAGGAGAGCATGAGGGAGAAGGGAAACCACAGCACAGCTCAGTGGAGCAGGCAGGTAGTTAATGGTACAGTTGTTTTGCTCTTTAGAAAGCTAGTTCACTTTCAGTTAGCTGCCTCCAGAAAGCCAAGACTGGCAGTGCCACCAGAATCTATTTTGGGTGGAAAAAGCAGCACAATGATGCTTCTCCTCTGCAAGGAAATATGCAGAACAAGCACCTCAGGAAGAGCTGAATGATGTTGATTTTATTGGCAGAAAACAAGACACTGGGAAGCTGATTGTTATCCTTTGGGCAAAAGTTCTACTGGAAACTAGCCTAATGTCAGTGGTGGATACTGTTCACATTGCAGAAGACATTCCCAAATTCCAAGGACCCAGCTGCATGCCACTCCAAAACAACTGTGTCCAGCAAGGTGACCATCCAGCCACACACTAATTGCCTCCACTTCTTTGCTTTCCTTGGTATGGAGCACACGCCTTGATAATAGAGATGCTTCATTTAGAACCCCCAGGGAGTTGCAGCCCCTTTCATGAGTACAGACATCTGTGCAGAAGGAAGGCAGCTCTGGGGTTAGTGATGCTCCCACACTGCTGTGCTTGGGTGGCATTTCTGCAGATATTTACAGTTACACTCCTAGGGAGCCTAATAGTCCCATCTGGAAACATCAGAGCTCAAAGGGGGATAAAAGTAGTTGTGGCAATTCCAAGCAGCAGGAGATGGATGTATGGGGCTTCATAAAAGCCATTACAAGGATGTGACACAGACAGTCCCCCATCTCCCCTTGCATCAGAAACAAGGAGAGGTCACAATATGGCTCCTGAAAGAACACACAGGCATGAAGTGCCTGCATTGTGCCTGAGGCTGGAGTCAGTGTGCACCTCTCCTGCACATGTGTGTATATGTATGTGCACGTACAGAGATCAGAGCAGCTGCATCTGATCTCCTGAGTTCCTCCAAGGCTCCTACAGTGGGAATGGCCTGGAGGTCCTCATTTTACCAGGGAATTGCATTTGCAGGGAATAGGCTCAGCAATCCTCAGTGGAGTGTACCAGAGGCATTGCCTGCCTGATGCCAGGGCAAGGTGAAGAAGTGGGCGTTCAGCTACTGCTCTGGGCTCCCTTAGGGCTTTGGGATGTGCTGAGCCTTTGGGAGCAGCACAGACATGGGATGGCAATGCTTTGACTGTTTCCTAATCTCCTCTCTAAGATCATACTGCTCCCAGACATTGCTAAGGCTGACCCTTGCTACATTGATGAAGTATTTTATATCCCTGCCAAGCAAAAACTCTGTCAGCATCATCCCCTGTGATCTCCAGGAGTACTTGCATAAACATGCAGCTTTACATCCTCCTTAGGCACAAGTAGATACCTCTAGGCACATTTAAGTGCTAACTCCCTCAGCTCACATCAACCAAGAGCCAGAGACGGATCCTTCACTCACACCATCACACTGTACCTGGAGCATGTGATTGTCACAGGAAGACACATGTGCATACCACAGCACAAAAAGGGCTTGTTTCCATGTAGCCAGCCAGATCTCACCTTGCTTGTGACATATCAGACCAGGCTAAACTCCCAGTCACCCTCTGAGGATGGCTATCACACACAATTTCCAAGGTTTTGCTGGGATGAATGGAAACAGGGAAAGCAAGCTTGTTGCAGAATGACAGTTATCTGAAGATGCAGGTTTTGCCATCTCTGTCATTGTCTGATCCTCACTGCTGTGCAGACAACCATCAAAGTTGTGACTGTAGTGGCTTTGCCAGACCTCTCTTGCACAAAAGAACACGGTAACTTGTAAAGTGAGACTGTTCACTAGGACTGGTCATGGTCACGCACAGCTCCCAGTGCTGCACAAGGCTTTGGCTTGTGGTGTTTTAGGAATATCACCAAAAAAATATTTGAGTTGAAAGTTTTCACCACCCTCTCATGGATTTATTTGTTTTGCCATCGGTCCAATCCAGCAGCAAATCATGATTCAGAAAAGGAAAAGAGACGAAGGGGGCATTTGCTTTTCAGTAAAGTATGTGATAGGGAGCACCCTGGTGAGTCTGCTTAGGAGAAAGGAGAAGCTGTGTTTCCCAGGGAGAAAATCACAAGTGTTCATTCAGGATAAGAAAGCCAAGCAAAGCACTGCCTAAATAGAGCCCCAGCAGACCCTAAGTGATCGGTACTCCAACATGGTTCCCCAGAAAAGCTGCTCTTTCTGAAGCCCTTGCCATCTGCCTTCCAACAGCACAGGAGCCAGGGCCACCAGCAGGTTGGAGGGGCAGTGCTCTTGTGCTCTGCCTCCCATCCCTTCTGTGGTGCTTCTGTTTCCTCATCCTTTTGTTACCAGCCAAGGATATTGTGAAGGTGAATGCAGTATCAACAGAGAAGGGTTCACACATCCTTGGAGGGAAGGACTGAGGATAAATGGAAAGTTAAAAAAAAACCCCAAAAAGTAAAGCACAGCAATAGTATTGTTATGAACAAAGCAAATGAGGCCACGTTATTATGTCTCTGTACTGAGCACTGATGAGGCTGCAGCTCGAGGGCTGTGTTCAGTGTTGGGCCCCTCACTGCCAGAGAGACACTGAGGGGCTGCAGCGTGACCAGAGCCGTGCAGCATTGCTGGGGAAGGGGCTGGAGCACAAGGGTGCTGGGGAGGAGCTGAGGCAATGGGGATGTTCAGCCTGGAGAAGAGGCTGAGGGGAGACAGGAGCACTCCCTGACAGGAGGTTGCAGTGAAGCACAGGTTGGTCTCTGCTCCCAAGTAACAAGTGATAGGACAGGGTAAAATGACCTCAAGTTGTACTGGAGCAGGGGAGGAGGTTAATTAAACATTGGGAAGAGCTTTTTCCCTGAGAGGGTTGTCAGCCCCTGTGCCAGGCTGCCCAGGGACCTGGAGGAGTCCCCACTCCTGGAGCTATTGCAAAGCCGTGCAGCTGAGGTGCTGAGGGCCGTGGGTTAGAGATGGGCTTGGCAGGGTGAGGGATTGGACTCCATGATCTTGAAGGTCTTTTCCAACCAAAACAATTGTGTGGTTCTATGATTCTGTTCTGGGCAGGAACACAGGGCTGGGGAGCATCTGGCACAATGTGTCACTGTTTGGGATGCAGTTAACTGGGAAACCAGCAGCATCCTTCCCTGGCAAGGGCAGTCAGATCAGAGCTCCCACAGGCGGGAAGTCACAGAGGTGTGAAAGCAACAGCCAAGGGAAACAGTCTGGTGATGTGGCCCAGATGAGTAGAAGTGCTGGATTCTTACAGCTTATCTGCACAGCAAAGGGCTGTCAGGATGGCAATGCTGATAACCTGCTCTAGTAGGGACACAAAACATGGTGAAAAAGAGCTTCTTTTGGTGAAATACACAACACATCACCCCTCCTCTCTGTCTGGCACTGGTGCAAGCAATAAGAGTCTTTCTTTCCTATCAGTTGCCAGTGCTGGTTCTTGCCTTTCCCTGTCCCCATAGTCCAGCATCTCCAGTCCATTCCAGAGCTGCCAGGGCAACCACTCCTTGCCCCTCTTGCAGAGCACCTGACTGCCAGCCCTGAGCATCCTTAGCAGGAGGAGCTGGACACATCCAATACCAATTGTGCTATGAAGTAGCCCAACTTCTGTGCTTGAACAGTGAATGTGGTACATTGTCATCCAAAGCATTCAGATGGAAAGGGATGTAGACTTTGTGACAGCAAAGAATAGGGTGTGGAGAGCCAGTCCTTGCTAGCACAGCCAAATTGCTATTGTCAGGAGATAGTTTCCTCCCTTCCAACACCAGCTTTGTTTACCAGACTGTGGCAGAAGCAAACACGGGCAATTCCACAGAGAAATCACAGCCCCACACTGCCTTCAGTCTGGAATGCACCCAGAACTTGTGGGTTTTGCTGTTTCTTGATGCAAAATAAAATGAAGGGGGAAAAAAAAGTCAGCAAATTGGAGGGGGTCCAGGAAAAGGAGATAAAGATGATTAAGGGTTTAGAAAGATTGACCTATGAGGAAAGATTAAAGGAACTAATTATATACAGCTCAGATAAAGGATGAGTAAAGAGGTGATTTAATAACGGCCTGCAAATACTCAGGAAGGTGTCAACAGTAAGGAAGGGGGAGGAATTATTTAGAGTCCTTCACCAAGGAACAACAGGAGTGATGGAATGAAAGGGGAAGGTGACATGGGACACTGGCATAACAGGGACAAAACCAGAGATTTCTTTAGGAGCAGCAAGAGAGTTAGGAACACAAATACTCTGAAAACATTCTGGCCTTCCATCCTTAAGTGATGGAGGAAGGCATTGTCAAAGGTGTTTCAGTGCTTAAAGCTGCAAGGAAGTACTTTAATAGGATTTTCAGATGCATTTGAGCAGGTTGGGCAACAGATTTCAATAGGAATTGGGTACTTAAATAGTTTCATCAGTTCCATTATATGCATCTTTGCACAAAACAACTTGGAGGTGTAGCTCTAGGGCTCATCAGAAGCCCCCCATAGGAGAAGATTAGAACTGGATCCCAAGCTGCTAGAGCAGAGTGGAAGTGGACTGGCTGACCCGCAGGAGGACTTTTGTAGGAAACCATCTCGCCTTGGAGGTCATTGTGCATTGATCTGCAGAGTCCATTGGCAAGTCAATGAGATTTAGACTCACAGGCCCATTAAAATGAAAATTTAAAAATGCCTTTGGCACTTAAACACCTTGTTCAGTTGGGCAGGTCTTTGCTGCACAGCAGCTGTGGGTTATCAGTGCCCAAGGTGAACAGAGTCATGGTGAAAAAGCCTACCCAGAGCAGCGTGTTCTCCCTCGGGCTTCACTTGAGTGTGTCACCGGCTCTCTGTGAAACATGTCCCATATTTCCCTGTGCTGCAATTCAGTCCTCTGTTGTTTTCCTGGGAACAGGGGACATCCCCAGTAAGTGGCATGAACAATCATCTGGATGGAGGAGGGGTGGGATAACGTTAAAAGAGAAGAAACATTGACAGTGTAAATTGAAAGTCAAGGGGTTGCCAGGATGACAGCCCCACTGGAGTTTCTAGCTAAAAGCACTGTGAAACTACAGGGAGGAAATGGCAAGTGTGAGCTTAGAAGAGGATTATTGACCTGAAAGCTGTCTTCCCAGTACCCCATGCAGACATGAAGCAAAGCTTCAAGACCAATCAAGGAGCTCAGTCGACACCTACTTGGTGAGGCTCTCCAGTGTCACGCATCCACCATTGTACCCAGAACTATCCAGTTAACAAACTTGGTTGATGGGAACTCTGACCATGCTGGTCACAGTGAACTCACATCTCTGCCCCAAGCTCCAAAGAACAAAATTGCACAGTGCACTTGCTCTGTCATCATTCCCCAAATATACATGCAAATACTCCCCCAAAAAAGATAAAACAAAATAGACTCCAGAATTGACAAAATGTGAGCTTGCCCAAAACCCAGCCATTTGGCTGCCACAGCCCTGGCAGCTGCAAGTTTATATTCTGTGTGGGAATTCTGAACACAGTAATAATAGGAGGCAAGGTGAGAGAAGAGAGGTTGTGACTCGTTCTTGTTATCTCCCTGAAGGGTTTTCCAGGGCAAATATTTTACAGAAAGTTTTCATTAAACCACAGACTTGTCAATTTAGCCTAAAATATATATGTATGTATTTTCAAGTAATTGCTTAAAAACAGGGACATATTTGAAAGACTGGTTTAACCCTTTCACAGTACTTGAGTCCACTTGAAATGATGTGAAAGAGGAAAGTTAAATACAAAGATAAATGCATAAATGGCCAGAGTTGCTATGGAAATGTAAGAGGATGGAAATTGAAAGTCAATAGAGGACTAACTTACTGTTCAATTTTAAAAATAGTCTTTCTATACAGAAATGGAACATTTTTCAAATCTCTGTTGGCCTGTATTATACCAAATGGGAAGTGGTTTTGTGGCTGGGTACATCAATTTAATGCTGCGTGCTAGATCTGCAAACCGTACGGTCAATGGGATACACTAAGCAGGACCTTTTTCTCAGGTTAATGCTCATTTCCATCACAGCTACAGAGCCCTGGTGATAAATGTCAGCCATGAAAAGCACAGGTATGTGGGTCAAACTCTGTGGGATATAATGACAAATAATTTGTAGGGATTTCAGGTCAAGTCTGTTTACTTTTCTAACAGTTTCCCAAGGAAACAAAACTTATTTGATTGGGCTTGCTGGCCCACGGGCAGTGCATAACAGCTTTCTAAACCTGCTGGCCTGCAATCAGATTAGATGGAAGAAGAGATATCTCAGAGGAATTAAGTTCTAAGAAGCTTTATAAGGGAGGATATACTCAAATTAGCATTTCTTCCCATTGCCTTTCCACCTCCATCCCACTCCCAGGATGTGATATGAGCTCAGCCACTCTATCAGACACCAGAGAGTGCACATGGGACACAACCATAGGAAGCCAGGCTTCCTCTGTTTCACTGCTTGCAAAGAGATTTGTTTTATGAAGATAAATGTAACACAGGATTCTGATTCCATTCAGAGAGGGAGAGGGAATGATGTTTGAACAGCATAAAACTCCGTCCATGAACAGCATATCAAGTGGAAAGTGGGGCTGAGCTTCAAGCCATCCACACTGATGTTCTCTTCCTGTTGCCAGACTGTACTGGGGCTGCTTGTTAGATTTATTCATCTACAAAATGTTCAGTGCCATTTTGACCCTGGCAGCCCACTATTCACAGCTCATCCTGTTCCACATCTCAAGGACATGACTCTTTTAGCCCTTTATTCTTCTCTGCCTGTTTGCAGTGCCTTTTTTCCTCACCTCTTACTCTGCAGCCCTCAGACGCTGTAGGCAACTGACCCAACACACAGCCCTGAATGAGAGAGCAGAGCATCACTGGGACATGCTCCTGCTCATGGATCCTATGAAATGGAGCCCTGTGCCCCTCTCGTGTGCTGGACATGGATTCAAAGCACACAGGTCTCAAACAGTGAGCTTCTGACAACTGAAGGTATCTCAGTGACTTTGGTGCAGCAAACCTAACAAAAATTAGCAGATGTAGAAGATACTGAGGTTGAGTTTCCATTGCAAAGAGCTGCCACAAGCTCTCCACTTGGTAAAATAATTCTACCAGTTCCTTTCCCTTTTCTTCTAAGTCCAACTCCCCAGGCCTAGCTTCATCCTCTTCTGCAAGGGGTTTGGAAGAAATCCATGGCACCAGCAGGATTCTCACCAGCCCCATCTCCCAGCCCACTAGAAAAAAAAGCCTTTAAAAATAGCTACGTGCTGCTGGGTGGGATTTTCTTCTGCAGGTGCTGTGCATTAGAGAGCGAGATGAGATTCTAATCATAGCTCCTTCACAGGGGGAAGGGTTCAGAGTTTAGCTGCACAGCACCAGCCTCATTTTCACAGCAATAACTTTATATTCTCTGGGTGTCAGTGGGACACATATTGCTGTCATTTCCCTGTGCTGTGTTTGGATATCAGCTGCAAAGAGCAACAATGAAGCCCAGCTATCTCCACTTCATCGCTCTAAGCCAGAGAGCACATTTGGTGGTCTGCTATATCTGCTCTGAGCTCAGCCCCAATGGTGACCAAGGAGCTTTTGGCCAGCTCATCCCACAGGGGAGAGGGTCCCTGGCCTGATAGATGCTCTTCTCTCCAGCTAAAGGGGTGATAAAAGAGGTATCCTCATCTAAACAGTTTGAGGCTTCATTTCCCCAACACACACACAGATCCCACTATGTGTCATACACTCACTGAAGTGACTCTGAGGTCAGTGCCAAGAACTGTCTCTTCCCCGCCACAGCCCCATGCAGGCTCATCAAAAATTCCCCACACCACAAGACAAATGGTTTTCCCCAAAATTAGTCAAAACCACCAAATTTCTCTTACAGCAAGTTCCCACCAGCCTGCTCAAGGTGCACAACCTGCTTGACATGTGAGTGCACATGTTCTCTAGCTGACTATCTCACCAGAGTGCCAGCAGATGCACCTTCTGCCAGGTACCTTCACAAAAAGAGCTGTCAGTCCCCAGGAGGAGAAGGTCCTTGCCAGAGCCTCAACATGTGCATCTCTTCAACAGAGCAGACTGGAAACCTCAAGAAATGGAGGGATTTCTGACAAGGTCTCCCAAACTAGTTCAGGAAACGTGTCTGCCATCTGCTGAAGTTCACATGACTGAAATGCATGTGGGAATTGCATCATCACCACACAGCACAGGCAATAGCACCTTCTCCTTTCATTTTCCTCTTTATCTGGTGTGATCTCTACTGAGCTATGCCCACTGCATTCTGCCAGCTCATACAATTAGGGCTGTGGTAGCTCTGCAGTAGTACTGTCTTCCTCATTTCTCTCTTGTGTTTTCAGAAGTTTGAGTCTAGGCACTTACAATGTCTTGAAGGGGCACAAAGCAACATCAACTTATTTATGGTTAAAGAAGCTTTCTAAATGGAGGTCCAAGCCAAAACTCCACTCCCAGGACTCTTGCTGCCATGAATAAATCCTGGTAAAGCTCTGGAAGGGATGCATTTTGGCCCAGCATTCATATCCCTTGGTTGTTTTGCCTGTTGTTCCTTCCTAAGCTCCAGATTTTATGATGATGTTTCATTTTTAGCCTTTTGCTGTGAAATTAAAACAACTAGTCTTTATATTTTGCTTTGAGGGAGTGGAATCAGTTGGAATCAGGCCGGGTGCACTCAGACCAACAGCCTGGCATGACTTAGGGAAGGATGTGAACTTTTTGGGATATTTAGGCCAGGTCAACCCTGAGCTGGTTCTCTGGATACCCAATCTGGAACACCATTCCAGCCAGCATCTACCCTGGGTTCCTGGCAAATCCAACCAGGCTAATCTGTGCCTGGTCATTGCAGGCTCCTAGAGCAAAACCTGACAAAATCACGGTGGTCATTCACCACCTGCACTGGAGCAGCCACCACCTCACCCTTGAGGAGTTTTAAAATCAAACAGTTTACTGATACATAACTGTATCTTCATGTCACCCACAGCCAGAAAACCACAGATGACAGCAAAGTCACCCCAGTATGACCACGTTGCTGTGACATACCCTCAAATGCACACTTCCACATACACAGATGTTTCATCAGTTGCATGACAGAGCTGGCAAACCTCATCTCAGAGCTGCTTTGTCCTTACAAGCTGCAGAGCTATTAAGCCCCCTTTGCAGCCCCATATGCATTCACTTCATGCATTTATCCTGACAGCCCTAGTAAATTCATCCTGAAAAGAAAAGAAAACCCTTGTTTCCCCTCCTGCTGAGCTACTGCTTCTTGTTAAATGTCGTTAAAAGCAGAACCCACAGTAACACCAGTCCTTGCTGAAGGTTGAAACCACCTTGACTGTAATCCTGGCATGGCACTGGATGGGAAAAACAAAAAGCAAAATACTAGATACTCCCTTCCACTTCTCTGTCAGCTACACTTTGCATCAAAATCTGCTTTGTGTGTCACACAGTTATTAAAGTTGTGGATTGCAGTGGGGAGTGTGTGTGTGTCTCAAAAACTGGGTCACCCAGAGAGCACGCCATGAAAACTCTGCCCTGACAAATCCAGGCTGCTGAGACTCAAAGATACCCCTTATACTGTTTTTTAAGCCTCCCATAATGCTTTGAAAGGAACAAATAATACTACTTTCTCCTGTATTTTTGTGTCTTTTATTCAGCAGCTTCCTGAGGTAAATAACCTCCGGCGGGCAAACCTAAGGGGATGCTCCTATCTCACTTGCTGTCTGCTCACACTGGAATCATGATATATTTTGCTTTCATAAGGCTCTTTATAAAGCATTTCTGTGGTTTTTTTTTTTTTAAGAGCTATCAAGGAGGACAAGCAACTCCTCAGATTTGGCTCAGGATCTGATCTCAGCATCTTGTCGTCCTTCTCTCCCCCTCACAGCCCAGGGATACAGGGAGAACACTCCCCAGCACAGAGGGGACTTCCACGGGCATCTCCCAGGTCAGAGCAGAGGGCTGCTCTCCAGCCATGGCACTTTTTAGCCAGCAGGCACCTTCTTCTTTCCATCAGGGCTCTGAATAACACAGCTCAGGCAGTTGCTGTCTGAGGCTGAGGGGTAAATCCCATCACCCGCCTGCCCTCAGCAGGGCAGTGAGAGGCGGGGGAAACTGGCAGAGCTTAGAGTGGGGCTGGCCCAGCTCAGCACCAGGTGACACAATGGAGTGTTCCAGGGGACAAGTGGCAGGGAACTGAAACTTGTCAACTCTGTGCAGGTCAGAAAGACGTGAGCCACAGTCACAAGAGGAGCAGAGAAGGGGAAGACTGTAAGGTTTCTTATTAGCAGCTTGTTTTAATACTTACAGCATCAGTGAAGGGATGGCAGAAAGAAATTCCTCAGCAGGGAAGGCTTTACTGCTAAGGCAGAGCTGCAAAGAGTGTCTTGGGGGCCAAATACTGCTTTTTCTTGTGCTACTGTCAGTGCACTTATTTCACTTAAAGAAAGCAAAACTTAAGTGCCTGTGAGCAGGACTGGGGACAGGAAACAGGTTGGAAGGGTCTGACTTCAGCCACACATTTGCTGGCATGGGGAAGAGATGTAGAGAAGGATTTCAAAAGCTCAAGATGGAGGAAATGGAGTTGAGGAACAGAAAGTGCAGTTTTCATGGCCTCTGATCTAGGCTCTACCTCTTGGTGCTTCACTCCAGCAAATCACAGTGTGCAGGCTGTGATCCTTGTTTTACCGACAGAGAAAAAGAGGCAAAGAGAAGGCAGCATTTCCCCTGGAAGGGGGCTGAGCATTCAGAGGCAGGCAGGGATGGTAGTGTGCCCTTCCTAGCAGAATGTACTGCTCAGAAATGAAAATAGATTGCAAGCCAGATGCAGGGGAGGGGACACAGGTTCCACCAAACCCACCGCTGAGAGAGAGCCCATGAGAGAGGAGAGTGACTTTAAGGTATCACTTTGTGAATTCCCAGTGTGGGAGCTGAAGCACTGCAGAGCATCCCAGCCCTGCCACATCAGGCAAGTTTGGGTTTGTTTCAGGTTAGTAAAGAGGAGAAGTGCTCACCCAGGGCCCAGAGCCTTTGGTGATGCATTAAACCGGATGGTTGGGCTGTAGTGAGGAGAAGAGTCTCCTCCAGCCTGCTCTGTGTCCTCTGGCTAATGTATTCAGCAGTGAGTTTAAGGGATCTCAGGAGAATGAATTGTCAGAGCATTGGAAGCAAGTGATGGCAGGGGAATTACTGCTAATCCTTCTTATGGGACACAACACTCCAAAGGATTAAAAGACTGTCTTAAAAAATGGTTTTTTTAAGAAAGGACACCTCTCCTTTCCTACATTTTGGGTTGGTCACTTACTGCTGCCTGTGAGCTGAAACAGAAAAGAGAAACTTTAAGGAAAGGGAAAGGATGAGAGAAGGAAAAGAAAAGAAAAAGACTGGAGATTAGATCTGGAGAACAGCCTATCTTACCCTCTCTGGGAGTGTAGGCTGCAATTAAATCACTTTTGCTTAACAATACCCCATCGCTATTTGCATAGCACTCAAGATATGGTGATAAGGGATGAAGGAACTAGAAGTGGTTCTCTTATCACAGTGTTTATGGGCCCAAGCTTCAGGAAGGGGTGACCACAGCCAGTCATAAATGGGGCATAAGACATTCTGCTTGGAGGATTTGGAAAGTATAGGACCTGTGTATCCCTTCCCTGCTGCACATCTGATTTGTAAACGTTGCCAACACTTTACTTTCATCACCTATTCAACCCTCTCCTTAATTCACCACCTCAACTGCAGTCAGTGAAGGATGCTGCTGCAGAAGGGGCAGGGCAGGGTGCTGTGGAGTGCCTGAAGCCTTTGGGGAAGTGGAGTCCAGACTGTGTCCATCAGTTCACAGCACAGAGCCCCTGTGTGAGAGGGACTGTCTTGGGACTGTCTCTCCTCCTATAACTTTAGTTCTGTAATTGAGAATGACTGTAAACAGAGTGAAGAATAACAAACTGTGACCTGGAGGATTTTGTGTACATGCTGGTTCACTCCCTCTATATCTTGGGTAGCCTGTCAGGCACAAAGAGAGATCTGGGCTGGGCAGGGCTGTGGCTCTGCAGAGACGCTGAAGTGCTTTCATTCCAGTTACCTTGTCCAGCTGGAGCCCTCAAGGGCTGCCAGGCTCTGTGTGTCCCCTGCAGAACAAGGCTGGTACCCATGTGATGCTCATTTCCATCCCTCCTGTCCAGACCCACATTAGAGCAGAGTGAGGCCAGCAGACATACTAATACCACTGCTAAAGCTGAAGTGGTCCAAAGTTGTAGTTTGGTCAGCTGGTAATTACAGATGTACTTTCAGGTGCTAAAAGGAGAGGCTTGTTCCCTCCTTCATTTGTATTTAAATACATTTAGATGTTGACTCAGTTTCTCATCATCATTTTCATAAAGGTAGTGCTTACTGAGTCATCACAAAACTTCAGACTTCCAGGTGTTTTAGGCATCAATGCTGGAAACACCAAGCAACTTCCCATAACTGAGAGTCACCCAGCTGCTAAATTGTGGCCACTGTCCCCTGAGATCCTGCACCACTCTCTCCTATTCTTTTTATTCCTTTTTTTCTTATTTTTCAAGGCTTCTGACAGAGCTGTGTCACTAATGCAATGGGTCCATCTTTGAGCTTGCAGCAGCACAAAGAGGTCCAGGATGGCTGATTATCGACTTTGCCCTCTACACGACCTTGAAGCAAAGGAAGGTTAGTGCTGCTGGCAGATGGGCTCTTCTTCTGCAAATCATGCTTTGCTGTCATTTATCCCAATTCTCAGCCTGAGCTGCAATAGCAAAGAACAACTTGTTAAGGCATAGCTTCTTTCCTACCCTGTTCAATTGCTCTCGGTCTCCGGCAGCTCACATCGATTGACTGCATGTACTCAAGATGTTTTGCAAAAGGCACTTAGTGAAATTCATTCTGGTGATTCTTCAGTGATTTTCACTGTCCAGACTACTTGTGTGATACACTCAAGTGCAGATTTAACTTCCAGAGGCCCAGGGTAAGAGTTGTCACAGAAGTAGAATTTCCTTTTTGTCCAAAGTGTGAGCTTCCCCACAAAAAAAAAAAAGAGAAATTTGGGGCTTTTAATCGGGTAGGTGGAAACATTTTAGTTTTGTTTCAGGAGCCTTGTGAGATTATGGATCTCTAAAGGTCCCTTCCAACCCCTACCATTCTGTGGTTCTATGATCTAAAATTATATAAATAGAAATCTCCAAATTCAAAGGTACCCTGAGAAACAACAGCAGCAGCCTAAACCAACAGGGTGTTTTTTCAGTGATATTGTGGAGAAAATTAACTTCTACTTGAAATCCTTTTTTTCCATCCCCTTCAGAACATTGCAAAAATCATTGTTTCCATGCAAAGTGTGTGTTCCAAGACTACAACCCTGTGCAATGCTGAACCAGAAAACCTGCTATGATGACTTTTGTTCCCTAGAGTCACTAGGCTGCCTCATTAGATCACATGAACCACCTACGAAACGGCATTTCCCACAGGACAAGCACTCTTCCAGAAAAGTTTCAACCTGTTCCTGTCAAGTACCAGTCAATTCAGAGTAAACAGCTGCTTTTTCTTGTTTTGTGGATTTTCTAAGTGAGGCTGGAAGTCTGTGCCAATAGTTGGGGAGCAGTCAGGAGTGCTGCTCCTGCAGCCAGCCCACTCCAGGTGGGTACCAACGCCAATGGCTTGAGTTTTCAGCTTTTACATAATGTCCTTGCTACAGCATGGAGACCACAAATGCAATCATGTTAATGAGGGCATGCTCTTTCCACAGCCCTCACTGCAAACCACATCTTGGCAATGATGCCAGCACATTGTGACAGCCTGGCCCTTAGACATCACCCTCTGCAACATGGGTGAGACCGCAGCTCCATCTGACCTGGCATTTTGCATGGGTCAATGAGGCACATAGTGAAACCAGGGCACATCCCCATTACAAATGAAATGAAATAGCTTGGAGGCAGCAGCCCTTCAGAGCTTCATCTCCATCTGTTTTTATGACCTGGGTGAAATAGATGCTTTAATAACTGGAAGATGTTCAGTTATTTACATGAGAGATGGATGCAGACCTGTATGGATGTTTGGTTGGCTGCTCATTTATTCCCCTAAACAAGTAAATAACATCAAAGCTACCTGCTGCACAGTGAATGCTTTCAAACAACAATGCATGCCAATGTTTGGAGACGTGAGAACATTCAGAGTTTTCCTCTAGAAATTTGTTTTCTATAATGAAAGCAAACAGCTCCATGTGTCTCTGATTGAACCACAATATTTCCCCACTTACAGTGTTGGGGAAAAAGTTGCTTTGAGTCCTTCCAAAAATCAAACCTACTGTTTCTTTTCTGGGTAAACAGTAACAATATAGTTGCTCATACAGCCATTTTCCTCCCTGACTCATAAACCACAGAGTTAGGAGAAGGGCACTGGCAGGGCAGGGCTGTGACCCCTCAGGCTGTGCAGAGGAGAAGGCTGGGAGCCCCTCACCCAGCAAAGCCCATGGCTGCCTGGATGGACCATTAGAGCACATGGCTGAGCCTGGCATCAAGGGGTGTGGATGGCATCAGTTTGCCCTTCTGAGTCTTCTTGTGCCATGTAGCTGAAAAAAAAATATGTAATCCTGCTTCTGGTGGTGAAGGTCTTGGCATTAAAAGAAAACAGCTTGTGTCTTCAAAGCACTAACTACTGATGAGACCAAGAAAATCTCTGAATGCTTGGAGGGAAGCAGAAGTAATAGTGGCTGTGGGGCTTGCAGAGGATGAACCTCTTCCAAACTCCCTTGTCTGAATACTCCAGCCTCCAGACTCTCTCTCACTGCACTATCTCATTTTCATATTCAGAAGCTGTGATGGGTTTTGTGCTTTCCCTTGGGCAGTAAGAAAGTATGGGGCCACACAAAGCCATCTCTGCTGTGGAGACTTGGAACAGGAAGAGAAGAACAAGTGACTGGTTTCTTTTTAAATTGTACAGCCAAGATCCTCCTCTCAGCATCACCCCAGCTCTCCTCCTGAAGTTGCTTTGACATTCAACATTCTCTTTTTAAACAATACCATTCTAAACCCTTATTATAATGCCCAGAACCACTTGCAGACTTTATGAAACTCATTATTATAATTACAATCAAGAATCATAGGACTCTGTGCTTTGTGCCAGAAATACATACACATTGAATTGTTTGTAGAGGAGCTACAGAGAGAAAGAGAGGAAGAAATACAGCTTCAGTGCTGATCAATTCAAAAGCAGGAACTCCTACCCCATCTAATTTTTTCTCTTTTGTTTTTCAATTTAACTTGTAGCTGCTGAAATCCAGGGGCTAATATTTGCTTTGTTCTCCGTGTTCTCCTTTGGCCTCAATCCAAGGAGCCTTGAGCTGTGCCTTGGTTGACTGCACCTCACCTCAGTTCCAGCAGCCCCTGGGTGAGGAGGCAGGTCTGCTGGCAAGATGCAGTGCTCAGGACCTGACAATCACAGCAGAGATAAGGAGTACCCCACTTTGGAAATTGCTGCAACAGCACTTGGCAAATGCAAAACAAACTCGCTGGGTAAGTGAACTCAGTGGTGAGTTTAGTTTTATTAAAGCTTTGTCTCATGGGTCATGAGAAACCTTAGAGAGGGCTGTGGGGTTTTTTTTGGTAGTGTTATCCCAATAAACTACTGTCACAGCACACAGACGGAGAACTATGATTCAGCTTTTGCCAGCAGAAGCCCTGCAACTAGCTCTCACCTTTCCCAAATAGTGTCTGATGTTGATCTCACTTACCACGGGCTTCCAGGGAGGTGTCACTGACTGGTGCTTAGAAAAGTGAGATGGATCAGGCCCTTTCTTCTGAATAAATATCAGATCTGATTCACCACTCAATTGCTTCTGTTTTACTTCTGTGGAATGTCATTGATTACAGAAGGATTTGCGAGTTTAAAACTAGAGTAACTCAGTGATTAATCCCAAGCAAAGCCTTCCGTAAACAGAGAGCAATGCTCCAGCACCGTTCAACATTCAGCACATCAGCTCTGTGATGTGATCCAGTGGCATTTAGCCTTTCCTTCCCTTTATGCAGGACAGGGATGGGATACATGTAGTTTAGCTAACCCAGATTGTCCTCCCCTATCTTTTCTCCCTGCAAAATGTCAAGCACATTCTCAGTGAGCAAAGGCAAAACACCCCTGTCCAGTGACTGTCCTGTTCAATGTAGCAGCTGAGCCCAAGTAAAGGCTGACCACACGTGTTGAGATGCCCAGCAGGGCCAGAGGTTGCCACAGCATGATGAAGGAGAGAGGAAGAGGGATTCTCAACCTCATTGTTAAGTCCAAACAGATCTGAAGTCCATTTCAACCTACGTGCTGGAGGCTTCAACAATGAATAAAGGCTGGTCTGAAGAGTGGAAAAGCTGATTCTAGAACTGGTTGGTTGTAAACATCAAAGCACTTTGCTCAGGCTCAATCTTGCTCATATAAATCAGTCCCACATAATTATCTAGAAACACTGGATGAGGAGAAGTAGCTGGACCAAAGAAATACCTTGATTTAAAAGGTGTTAAGCATTCTACAAGTTCTTCTTGTCCCACTGATATTTGGATCCCACAAGAAAACCTCCAACCACTCTCTCAAGTGGTCTATAGTACGGCTAGAAACAGAGTTCCAGGTGATGGAAGTATTGGAGGGTTTCAACATTTGGTTTTCTTCTAAAGAAAACTAAAACAAATATAGTGGGGACGTTTCCTCACCAACAGCAACCTCTCCCCACACTGGTGACATAACTGCTCGGCTTCACTGCGTAACTGCCAGGTGGCCTGTGGCTCTAGGGAACCTCCTTTCCTTCTGTAGGGTTTTTTCCCTGAGTCATGGTGCCTAAGGAGGAGGACTCAAGACTTTCAGGATCCAAATCTTGCTTCTGTTCCCCAACACTATTTAGAGCCAAGAATCCTGTACCTTTGCTCTCCCATGGAGATCCTGGGGTCCACTGAAAGCAACAGACTCTGTGAAGTTACACTGTGTAAATGGTCCCAGGACCCAAATGTTTCTTCAGTTAAGCAAATGACTGTGAGAGTAATCTCTCTATCCACCAACCCACCAGAACCTTGTGGATTGCTCCACTAGCTTTGCCTGACAGCTGCAGACCACCATGGAGCTCAAGCACATGAAGCTCTTCTATCTGCTGTCACTCCAGCTTGCAGTTCATTTGAGCCCCAGTGGTGACCAGCAAGACAGGTATTTCTTTAGTGCTTTTACAGTGCCTCCATGGACTTCCTCCCACTCTGAACAGCCACAGAAGAACCAACTTCTGGGCACCAGCCATTAGCCAAGGCCAGGCTGGGAGACAGGAAAAAAAATGATCTCTCTTCACATGAGCTTTACTTCCTCATGATTCCACTTTTTGCCTTCTAGTAGGACTCCTGTCAGCTGCCTCCAGAAGATGTGCCTGCTTATCTCATTATTTTTCCACTCCAGATATGTGTTTCTCCTCAGGTATCGGGATAGCCCCAGCTTCTGCCTCAGCAAGGCTTTATTCACTTCTTCTAGTACAATCATGATGATTCCAGCTTTTCCTTCAACAAGCTGCCAAGACTGGGCAATATCAAACTCATAGCTACACCACTTACTTTCAAGAAAGTCAGGAGAAATGACTGCAATGACATTTCTGCTACTCAGAAAACCTTCTTGGATGATATTGGTGACAATAGGTACCCCTGGTAGGAAATCCCTGTAGTAAAGACAAAGCTGGAAAGGAGGTCTTCCTCCTTCTAAGGGTTCCACCAGCTCTTTTATCACCCAATCTTGGTCTTTGCTGGAGTGGATAACAAATGCATCGTAGGTATCACCCCGTTCTGCAGATTGCTTACACCCACTGAGCAGCACCAATGCATAGTACAGCTGGAAGTAGTACTTGTAGATCAGCAAGATGAACACCACTGCAGCAAGTAATGTGATCACTGAGAGTGACACCATGCCTGCCTTGAGTTGGCAGGAGGATGTATCAAAACTCGACAGGCTCACGTTCTTCATGTATGCAGGTGTGTGGCACAACATCAGCTCCTTGTTCTGCAGTAGCTCCTGCTTTTCCTTGATCCATTTCAGAAAGTTCAGGTACCCACAAGAGCATTCAAACAGGTTTTGAGAGATGTCTAACAGGACCAGATTATCAGGCAGGATTTCCAGGGCTGAGTCCAACAGAACACTCAGCTGGTTGTTGCTGAAATCCAGGGCTCTGAGGGCTTGGAGTGGCTTGTAGACTACAGGATCAAAGATCAGTAGCTTATTGTTGCTGATGTTTAGCTCTTTTAGTTCAGAGAGGGCATCAAATGTACTTTGATCCACCTGTACTAACTTGCAACTTGAAATATCCAAGGTGTGTAGGCGACTTAGGTTTTTGAAGCTGTTGGCCAATTTATTGTTCTCAAAGGAATTGCCTGCCATCTTGAGCACTTGCAAGGAGTTCAAGCCACAAAACGTACACCGGGACTCTACGTGAGTTTTAGTATAGGAAATGTCGAGGTAAATGAGTTTCTGGAGGGATAGAAAGACAGGGTAGGAGCCAGGACCAAACAATTTTGTGTGCTGAAAGTCCAAATACAGCAAATTCTTCACATTAGTGAAGTCTCCAGTCAGGCTGATTTCCGAATTGAAGCTTAGGTTCAAGTGTTTCAAGTTGGGACATTCCTGGAAACGAGAAGAGCAGCAGCCAGTGAAGGAGAGGCGATTCTCACTCAAATCTATCACCTCCAGGTTGTGCAGGCTCTTAAATTTCTGCCGGAAGCTATTGAGGTGTTTGCTCTTGATAATACGAAGCACTCTCAGCTCCTTGAAAAGAGACAGCTTCACAGCAGGTACTTCTCTAAACCTGCATTTCTTGCATTCCAGTTGTTTCACTTGAGAGCGCGCAGGAACCTCTGACACCTCTTCAAGTCCAAGGTCCACCAACCGAATACTAGAGACGTTGCCTATGCAATTAAAAAGAGTGTCTGTGTTATTCTTAAATCCTCTGAAAGTGATTAAGACAAACTCTTGCATTTGTACCTGACATAGTCCATTCAAGAGTCCACTCTCAAAGCTTACCAGTTTCTGCTTGTCATTGAATTCTCCAACTATTAGTCTGTTGACCTGTAAACCAGTCAGGCCTTGAAGAGAAGTGTGCATCACATGAAAGTTCCCAAAAGAGGACTTTAGAACCAGCTCACCAAGGTGAATCTTTCCAAAGGAGCCTGGCTCTATGTATTTTATATCATTCAAGGAAAGCACCAGTGTAAAGTTAAGCCTGTTCACTTTTCTTAGGGCATCAAGGTCTCCTTTGGAGATATATGTGATGTTGTTAGAGAGGAAACTCAGGTGCCTGAGAGAGGTCAGGTTGGTGAAATACTTGGGAAGCTTCAATGAAGCGATGTTGTTGTAGGCCAAATTCAGCTCCTGCAGGGTATGCAAGTGTCCAATGGGCAGGTCAGTCAGAGAGACTATGTTGGCTTCCACCAGTACTAATTTTTTCAGAGATGTTAGGCCATAGAAGGCTGCTGTCCCCAGGTACTGGAGGGAATTGGCAGTTAAAATCAAGGTAGAAAGTCTGTGAAGACCCTTAAAGGAATTATCTTCTATTGTATGGAGTTGGCACCTGTGGGAAGGAAAAGAGAATAAATCTGTGTGAAATATCATCCCTTTCATGCTCTCTAATGCCACAGCACTAAGCGTTGGTGCAGCAGTCTCAGTCTCACGGTGGGGGTTGATTTGGCTTTACTTCACTGGGCAGAGCTAGCACTCCTGAACCACTGAACCAATTAGGTTGAAAAAGGCCTTTAAGACTACAGAATCGCATCTGGTTAACCCAGCACTGGTTAACCCAGCACTGCCAAGCTCACCACTAAACGACATCCCTAAGCACCACATCTACACCTCTTCTTAGTATCTTCAGGGATGGTGACTCTACCACTTCCCTGAACAGTCTGTTCCAATACCTGATAACCCTACAGGTGAAAAAATATCTAATCCAAACCATCCTTGGTGTCACTGGAAGCCATTTCTTCTTGTCCATTCACTTATAGCTTGGGAGAAGAGACCAAAACTCACCTTGCCACAACATCCTATCAGGGAGTAGCAGAGAGTGCTCCTGACTCCCCTCAGCCTCTTTTTCTCCACACTAAACACCCCCAGCTCCCTCAGCTGCTCCTCATCAGACTTGTGCTCCAGACCCTTCCCCAGCTCCAGTGCCTGTCTCTGGACATGCTCCAGCCCCTCATTGTCCTTGTAACGAAGGGTCCAAAACCGAACACAGTATGAATTTGCAAAGGGAGCACTTTCACAGTAGACTTTCTCTCATCTCCTCCTCCTCCTTCTCTAAGACCAAAGTTCAACTGAAAAACAAGAGATCTTGAGCCACAGTGGAGGTCAAATATTCACTCAAGCAGCAGGAAAAAATTCTAGTTTTCTATTTAGATCAAAGTAACATCACAATGATCACCATTGATTCACCAGCACTCCCTTACGCCTTCCACCCTCACAGCCTTCAGGCTGTTGTCTCAGCCACATTGGAGCAGATCCAGTGGCACCATCATGATGCAGCAATGGCAAAGCTCACAGCTCTGTCAGCAGTTTTGTTGATGATATCTGAAAGGGAATAGACCCCAGGCCACGTTGGCTCTAAAGGAGAAAAGGAAGACTGGAAAAAGAGGACGGCCACCTAAAGATGGTTTAATTTGAGAAGACTCAGAATTTGAGATCCAAATCCACTCTGCAATAAATTCAAGCAAATTAGTTTTGGAATTCAGCTGGTGCCTTACAGCAAACCTGCTCTGCCACTCAGCCACTTCAGAGCTGTAACTGTGATGGGACTGAGCGACATTTTTCAGTGAAACAATTTATCCAGAGAAACTGTTGTCTCAAGTCAATGGAAATTATCCATCAATTCAAATTTGCTAATAAGCCTCCCCCATCTCCTCCCCCAGATATGTGAGAAGAAGGGAAAAAAGAATATGTTGATATTTTAAAGCAGCCTTTTAGAAAATGAAGGTACCTTCATTTTATTTTTTTAAACCCTGATGAGAAAAACAGCTCACCCCAGATGTTCCACTTCAGAGTTTCTGTAACAGTGAAAACTCTGACATTTTACTTGTTCAGGGAGAAGTTAAACATCTTCCTCCTCCTTCTCACATCCCAATCTACAAGATCAGGCTGACAGATTCAGCTTTGCACAGAGGGTGTGTACTCAGGGACCAGACTAAAAGCTGCACATCATTTGACCACAGGGATGTGCAGAGAGATAGACATGGGGATAAAGTCCCAAGTGAAAAAAAATGGACAGTCAAGATCAAGAGATCCCAACGACAAGCAACAATAGCAGCCCAGCTGGTGAAGCAAGGTTAACCAGTATCCATATAAAAGAGCTCATTACCTTGAAAGATCCAGAAGCTGCAGTTCAGGGACTGATGAAAAATAATTTGACCCCAGAGAATTCAGATTGCTGAAACTGAGATCCAAGTGCTGGGTGGTATTTGGGACTTCAGCAGGAACTCCAGAGTTGTTCAATCCTGTGCATCTGAAAGTTTTGTTAGGGATGACCTGTAACAGTGGCAGATCCAACCAAAGTCAACATCTGCTCTTCATGGAGTACCAGAAAACTACACTGTCAGGAAAGCAGGAGCAGAATGACTAACCTAATAGTTAATTTCTCAAGCAGGTGCACCGAGGTTTAGGAAAAAATATTATATAGTCTAACTTTCTTTTTTACTTGTGACAGAAACAGTCCTTCTCCCCAGGAAGAGCTACATTTCTTTCTGATTGAAGCAGGTACAAAACTACAGGACGGTGTTCCTTGAGGCTACGGATGAACCAGCAGCAACCTTTGAGAGAGCCAGCAAAACAAACATACAAGGATGCACTGTGTGTCCAGGGTCAGCTCTCAGCTCTCTGACACTGAGGAGAAGCAGGCAGTTCTAACCCAAGTTATTCTGCAAGTAATAATTGCCAGCAAAAGTTTGCAAAAGGCAGCTAATCAGTGCCAGGTACTTTGGGTAATGGTGGAACCACTCTACAGTATAAATCAGGCAAAAATAATCTATTTTTCAGAAATTATAGACAAGACTTGGATGTCTTCCAAGGGAAACATAATCTATTAGATTACCTGTACTACAGTAACCTCAGAGGTACAGAATACCAACTAGAAGTAACGGTGTATTGTGCTGGTTCTGTTTCTCAGATGTTGTTTGAAACCAGCACTTACTTAAAACAGTTCAATTGCCTTGGTAACAACCTTGGAAAAATAATGGGCTTTGTAAGACAAATAACACACAACAGACTTGATGTACAGATCTCCCAAAGAGAGGGGAAATCACCAGAGAAACAGAAAGATTTTGTGTTTGGTTAGAGATCACGTACCTCTAGGCAGAGACTGAGGAGGCAGCCTGCCAGCTGTGATGGGCCGAGCACCAGCTGCAGCAGCAACATGAGTGTCCACAGGGGAAGAATTCCTCTCCTGGGCATCTTCAGGAGGCCAAACGTGCAGGAGAAAGCAGCATGGGTATCACTCAAAGACCTGGGGAGAGAAACCTCCTAAAATGCCAAGTATCATGTTTTGCCACTCCTGCTTCTCGCTGCACGTCACTGAGAGTTGCAGCAAGCACGGAGGGAAGTGAAACTGCTAGCTGTCTGATTTCTAAGTTGTGGTCTCAGTGAATTGTTCTTGCAATTGTTTTTTTTAAAAGTTTTTAAAACTATAGGAAAAAATGGGAAGTAATGAAAGGGATGGTCTGGACTAGAAATGAAGTAAGAGTATGGGTTGTATCAATGTGTCACTTTATTGCCTCAGATTAGCTGAAGTCAAACTGGTACAAAGAAACTTTTGTGGAGTTCTGAGTCAAATTTTTGGAAGGTCATTCTTCACACCCATAACTCAAATGCATGGGATAGAGCAAATGACTCTCTGCTTTTGTAGCCCTGCCATACTCCCAGCTACACCATACTGGCAAGTAGTAGAGAAGCACTCAGCTGTGGCACATGTTAACCTGAGCCAGGTAACAATAGATTTCTCTATGGCTGAGCTCTTATGAACATACCTCTAGGTTTTATCCATCTGGTTGGACCTCAGTATTGCAATAATCACAGGGAAAATCTGCATGTGGCCAAGCACAAGGAGTAAATTCTGGAAAGCCATAGAGCAGCCTCACCCCTTCCTTGGGTGGGTGTGTTGCTGGGAGTAGCACGCTGGGAAAAGCACAAACACCCCAGCTAAGCTTGAGCTGCACCTGACCCGGTCGTGCCTCAATCTGTATTCGATGCCTTATTACAAAAGTGACTGCATCTCAACACCATCCTTAATTTACAGTGCAAACACAGCTATTGTTTCTGGAAGAGGCTTTGTAAAACCTCACAGTTGGCAATATTCATTTAAATCAGCTGTGAGCCTTCTAATGAAGCTCTCTGCCTTCATTCACTCTGATAAATGGTAGTGCATTCGTGTATCTGCTCCTGTCTTTCTGTAGATAAGAAAGAAGTGTTACTAGGGATCCAGCTATAGGGTTGCTGGGTATTATTAATACCACATAGAGAGGATGCAAGATGAGGATGGGACACCAGTCTAGAATTAGATGGAACAGGGAATGACTAGTCATGGAAGCCTGTGAAAATGACTATTAAATATAAGCTGCAATATCCGTTCAGTGAGCAAATCACTTCTAAACAAAAGCTTAAATAGGGCAGGAGAGGGGGAAGAACTGGACTTTGGTAGGTCAGTAAAGGGCCACTGAGAGATGGAGAAGTCCTAAAATAACAGACTATCTCTTCCATTTAAAAAAAACCCACATGGCAGCACAATGGGAGCTAAAACTGACACCCCGATGTGCAACCAGATAGTGCCCATTAAACCAGCAGACAAAAAGTTTGTTGAAATTGGGCAACTTCTACAAAATGCCAGTTCTGAAAAGCCTCTTGTGATTGCAGGTATTTCCTTTTACAGATGGAATCAAAAGTGAATGGAAACAATTGCTGGCTGCTTCTGTGCCTGGATTAAGGAAATTGGCAGCATCATGTGTCTGCAGAGAGGACAAATGAGTGCATCTTTTAGTATTCAATATGCAGAATGAAGCAATCCACACTTAATTTTTATCTAAAGCTGAGATGAGCCTGAAGTATGCTCTAGAAATTACCATTTCAATGGAGACTTACTGAAGATGCTGGAGAGTTTGGGAGCATCACAAAACCCATCCAACAGCCACGCTCAGGGGTCAAGTGGAAAGTACATCTTGAAGGACATTGAAAGAATGTGCCACTTCTAACACAAGGGACATTTTCACAATACACATTATAATTACTTCAAGGACAAATCCCATAGAAACTGCAAGGGATGAGCCACAAGCAGAAAACATGGAAGCTACCAAATCAAACCCAGCCACCAGTTTAGAAAGTCAATGCTGGTTAACTTCATATTCTTCAGCTTGCATACAACAATGTGCAGTGACTGTAGACAGCCAGAATGTAATTGCCTCTTTTGGTTCACAAGAAACAAAAGTTTTATTTGGAATCTTTTAAAGTGACAAGAATAACATCTAAACCAAAACATGATTCACTGTGCTGGGAATTTACTGGTGGGATCATCAAAGATCTCTTAGAAAGGAAGTGTTGCAGAAAATCTTTGTTTCTAAAAACATATGCCCAAGTAATCTTTGTTCTCCTGAACATTGTTGTAATACAGGTAACACAGCTGCAGTGTATACTCAGCTTCTGTGATCTCAAGCAAGGTATTACACAGCATGACAGCCACAAGACAGCTGGGCTGACAAAACAGCTTTTACTTGCATATATTTAAAAAATAATAATTTGGGAACTCCAGCCAAAAAGAAAAGTTAGCTAAACTTTTGGGCAACTGCTCATAGCCATGACAACAGATGGCATCTATGGTGATTTCAAGGTCACAGCTAACCCAGTAGCACAAATAGATCAACAGCTATCACCTGGAAGGGAGGATGTATTTGCCTCAGCATTCATCCTGAGCAGTTGCTCGGGTCTACCTGCAAAAGGAGGCTGAGGAACATGGCAAGAACTATTTCAACAATACACAAATGAGGTCTTATTTTAAGCGAAAGGATCACATGTAACAACTATTTTATTGCAAGCCACAGATCAGATGGGAGAGAGCACTCCTGAGATACACTTATACAATGCAGTATTTATAGAGCTAGAGATTGGGAGCACCACAAGAACTTCCAGAAGTAACTGAGAAGCTCAGGCATGTGATCAGACTACACCAGCGGACTCAGTAGCGCTCTCAGATTGGTTGCAGCACCAGCCATGTGTACCTTTCCAACTAGCACAGTATCAGGTCATATAATTCAGCTTAGCAGTCACTGTGGTGAATTAAGGTTAAATCACATCAAGTTGCAGCTGGAGTTGAGGCTCAGGGTGTGCAGACAGTTACCAAGACTGTGAGGTTCAGCTGACACATCACCAGTCCTTCTACTCAGCAAGTCAGTCATCTGTCCAAGCCTGGCAGGTTGTCTGAGTGGATAGGAAAAAGCAAAAGGAAATGTCTCAAAAATGTAACAGTATGTTGAATTTTTCCCCAGCCATTCTGGTGGGGAAAACAATTCATGTAAAGGAAAAAAAGAATCTGAAAATGGCTTTAAGATGCTGCTGTTGCAAATTCCACAAAGACATTGCTTCCTGGAACTGGTGAATCACTACCTCGCCTCACACAACCAACCTGGCAGACATTGGACAGAGTGCTGAACCACACACACCCTGCACCAAGGCTGGTGAAGGGGCTGAGAAACTGATTTCATCAGAACAGGTTCTCACTAATATGTCTTGATGCCTAAAACTCACTTGTGATGCTTCCCCATACAAAGTGGATGTAATAATCTTGCACTTGTTGGAAGATGAGTCTGGAAGACCCATTCCCATTTCTTCTGGATCTTGTGTCTTTGAAGAAGACAAAAATGTTCAGATTAAGAGAGAAACTATGTTTAGTTTGGGGTATTAGACAGCTTTGCTGTTGTCTGTCTGAGCGATGATTGACTCTAGTTACAGATCATTTACCTGCTAGTTTCAAAGCAAGGAGAATCAGTAATGCAGATTGCTTGTCATGTCTGTGACTAAGTGACAGGTAAGGACACGGAGGTGGAATCACAGTCAGTCTCTACATGCTATAATAGCACAGAGTAAGCCTCAGCCTATTGCAAATGGTTCCATCTAAACCAAACAGAATCCAGCATAGCTAAGGTGTTTCCCATTGCAGAGAAGTACAGATACTGGTTTGCAGAGGAAAGAAAAAAAGAAAACCAAAAGCTACTGTCCAAGTTAGTTTGATGTAAAGCAGCCAAGCCTACATTGAAGTAGGTAATATGTGTCATCAAATGGGCTATTCCCCAAAGCCAAGGTCATATGAATACCCCAGAACTATTCCAAAGCTATTAGGGAAGAACTGTGTCAAGTAACCGGGGACAAATACACAACCAGAAGAAGTGATTAATCAGTGTCAAGATAGTCACTATCCGTGGAAGCTTCTCCATATGGATTACACCAGGTCAGCTAGGAGCCCTACATTTTACTGAAGTCAGTGTTTAATCTAAATGGCTGGAATGATTTCAGACAGATGGTAGTGCCATCCAGATTGCTTGCCAAGCATTGGTGGACAGGCACTGACTGACAGTGGAGCTCCCTTTACCTCTGGAGAGAGGCAGGCTGGCACCAAACAGCCCAGCAGCTCCCAGCCCTTCTGCCTCAGATGAACCTTGGTTGCCCCTTGACTGGCCACAGAACCATCAACATGAGGGTGCTGGCAGTGCCTCTGCTTGGAGGGACTGCTATTGCCTTCCCACAGCCCTGAGCAAGGTGGATTTACCACCTCAAACCAATGCTTTTGCAACTGAAGCAACACTAGGTCTCATTTTCTTTTTCCTTTTCCATTCATTACATCCTTATTATGGTATCTCTTAGCCTAATTTACATGTATTTTGTATTACTTTGGCTTTGCATTATCCTGCTTGCTTCCCCCAGTTCTCTTGATAACAATGACTCTGATATAGGGTGAGGGTTTATTCAGACTATCGAACACAAAACGTGTGTAGGACCTGGAGGACTACAGATCTGAGACTTTTTAAACTGGACACAGGAAAGGTTGATTTGGGGATGCAGTACCAACATCAAAGCATTGCTCCAGTACTCTGAAAAAGTTTGAAACAAGAGACAGCTCTGAGTCGTGGCTACCTGGAGAGATTACAGAACCCCATTTTGAAGGAAAACCAGCAAAAAGCTGTGTAGCAGACCAGCTTTCTGCAAGTACAGAGAGCACTGCCACAGGCAGTGACCGATGTGAAGACTCTTGAGCCTCATGTGTACAGTTTCACTACCATGACTTGACAGTACATGACAGGAAAATGTTGCAACAACTGCAGCAGAAAGTTCAGACACAGCTCCTGTAAGCTGTGGCGGAGATCTTGTGTACACATTACCTAGAGAGAAAATGTAAACCATCTCCTGGGGTTAGTCCACAGCATGCTTTATACATCAGCTTTTAGACATTAAAATTTTTATGCCATTTTACTCCAGCAGGAGAAGAACACAGAATATTAATTGTCCACTGAGTTGAGAGCTCACTTCCATTACTTTCAAAGCAATAAATTCCAAAAGAGCAGTCGAGCCAGATCCAAATGCATATTTGGATGCATTTGGAACACCATATTTTTTGAATCTGCAAAACCTGTGTGGCTATTAGGTGTTATTTAGACAGCAAAGACTTATTTGTGTACAGACTAAAAGCTGAAACCGGTGTTTGGCTGACAAAGAGGAATTTATTAGAATACTCTTTTTCTCCTAAGCTGAGTTCAGTTCTACTTGCACATGCAAGATCAGGTCATTCCCTTTCAGCCTTCAAGTGACCTTTCTCAAACTGAGCTGCTTCCAGTTCTTCCACAGAGCAAGACAGCTTTGGGTGAGATTTGTCAGCATTTCTTTGCATGTACCAACTGGGACAAAACTATTCCAGTTTCTCATGAAGGAGGAATCATGTTGGCCAAAAAGACTAGCAGTGGCAGCAACATGGAAGACATGAAAGCTTTGCAGATCATGAGAGACAGGGTGTTATGGAAAGCTTTCAGAAGACAAGGCTGAGATACTAGAAGTTACCCAGCATAAGGAGAGGCAAATAGCACACAGACTGCCCTGAAAGCCTGGCCACGGCAAAGAGCAGGGAGGAAGGAAATGAGAGGGAAAGCAGAAGTTGTATGGGTATTGTGCTTGTGCTCCCACACCCCAATTGCTGCTGCTATAAGACAACTTACATCAGGCTGCATGTAAGCCAACTGTGCTCTTAAGAGTTTGCCCTCTAACAGCTAGGCAGCAGCGTGAGTTATTCTCACTTTTCCCAATGAGTACCTGGCTGAAGGGACTGCAGCAAAATAGTTGTACCACCAGAGCCATCAGCTTGTAAGTGGACCTAGAAGTGAAATGTGGGCATGAGCCAGGCACAGGTAAGGGGAGGTTTAAGGTGACTTCTGAAATGGGGAAGAACTTCAGCACACAAAGTAATACTTTGCAGGGTGGCTCCATGTTTAGGACAAGCTGGAAGAGACATGGAGAGCTCTGGACAACATGCTGAGGGCTAAAAAAAAAAAGAGGGGATTACATGGAGTCATAAATCAATGAGAAGATCTCAGAGGAGATGATCAGGTAATTCTCACCTGTCCTGACCAAAAATCCTCTTTCCACATGACAGTGCCAACTCCCTGAAACCAGAAGTGTGTTTATTCACAAGTAGAATAAAACAAATGTTTCATTTTTCCTGAAAATATTAATGTTTCCCAACAATTAGCAAGACACTGAAATCTCTAAGTGTTCAACCTGGCCCTTTTCCAAAGTGACAGGCATGACTGTCTCTCTTTCACTCTGATCTGCTTAGGAAGGAGTTGAAATCCCACGGTAGGTATTGCACCCTCACCCCCTCCCTTCTTCAAGGACTGAAGCCCAGCTTAGCATCTGCCTTTGGTGCTTTTCACAAATAACTTATGAGCACAGGATGGCCGCTGACAAAACAGGAGGGGGCTTTCACCCAAGGTGAAAAGGTTGTGCAACACTCCACACTCCATCATGGCAGTCAGCGGTGGAAACCAGAGGCCAACAGAGGAAACAGCAAGTGCTCTGAATCTCAGGGATTCATCTCTCACCCCACATGCAACCTGCTCAAAACAAGCTGGAATAAGAGTAAAGCCCAGATGGGATCATCAGTGGTGTCTGGAGGGGACAGCAAGCAGCACAGCCTTGTCTCAGCAGTTCTGGTCCTGGTAGGAAGGGGATGGCTATGTTAGCTAACACCCCATACTCAATCATTTCCAGCAGCCAGTTCCTCTCAGCAGTGACATTATGCTGAAAGAGCTGCAAGGACAAGTTACAGATTATTCCTTACAGTGTCTCTCATTCTGCCCAAATTGCACTGGATCCAACCCAATTTTGCCTGCAGCCCCTTGCAGGACTTCCACTACACAAGACCCTCAGCACCAAGCTACCACCATTGAGAGCTACCAGACCTCACAATTGCTTAACTCCCAGCTTTGTCCAGTAGGTTCCTCTATGAAGAACACCTGATTTTGAAGGGGAAGCACTTTCTACCTCCTTTTTCCATGAATGATCCATATTGTAAGTGCAGTGTGTAGTATTGTCATGGTTGCCAAGGTAACCAAAGCCTGCAATATTGACCTCTGGCCACATATGGAGGTCTAAGTTCAAAGCAATGATTCCTGTGGTGGCATATGTTTGGGAAGGGAAAAGAGAGAACATCTGTTTAGGATTTCAAACTCATACTTTTACATTACTGACACCACCAACACCTTGGTTGCTGGGACAAGAAGCTTCTTCTGCACTCAATATAGCAAAAAAATATGTAAATAGAACAGGACAGGTGCGTGGATGGTGCTCTCAAAGCTCAGATAAGGAGCATCTTATGAAAAAGTGCTGTAGAAGATGAGAGCTAATGAACATACGAGCTCTGGGTTGATGAAACATAGCTCCATGGAAATAAAAAAGATTAGAATGGAAGAAATCAGCACACTTTTTAACAAGTCCACATCCATGACACAGCTGTACCAGATCTCTGCATTTCTTTCTTTTTCTCTTTGTGTGCATTCCCTGTCAGTAGCCCGTGTGTGATACTTCACTTTTAATCTGTGTATTAAATTCCTGTCCCTGGCCTGTGCACTACAAAACTTCCTCCTGCTCACAGAAAGCCAACGTGGGCAAGTGCAAACTCAAATGCTGCCTTTAAAGCCTTGTGATTTGGCAGCACAGCCACCATGTTCACAAGCAGATGAACATGCTCTCTGGTCCCTTGAGCCCAGCCAACCACTTCACACTCCTCACCTGGATTGTCCCACTTTGCACCTTCCAAACATTTTAGCAGAGATATAGACTCTTTTTTACAGCATTGCTTCAGCAGTCAGGAGACTTCACATCTAATCTCAACATCAGCCAAGAGTCAGTGCATGACCTTGGCCAAGGTTATTTTATCACACCAGACCTTCAAGGCTCTCCTGCATTGGCTGTGGATTATAAACATCCTAGTAGTGCCTGGCAGGCTTAAAGTTAATTAAAGACTGCACAGCACCATCACAAAGATCATCAGGACCAAAGACAAAGTATCATTAGATTCATTAATGAAATAATCCTCTGTCGTGCAGCGAAGCGGAAAAGCGCACTCCAGAAGCAGTGGGCATAACAGGCAGCCTCAGGCCAGAGATCTGGGAGAACAGAGTGTTTTAAGGAATGCCAACAAAAAATCCTCCCATTTGACTCCAGTTAATTATCAACAACGGTCTTCAGACAGGGAAAGCACAGGAGCATGTATGAAAAGGCTTATATGGCAAAGCTGCTCGACAATCAGGTTTTCTGAGGGCTAGAGCTACGGACAGAAACTCCAAAGAGCGATTTGAATGCAAAATGGCAAAGGGTGATGAGGCAGCCTGGAATGAGAATAATGCTGCAGTGCTGTGACAGGTGGGGAAAAGTCTTCCTCTCCTGGGTAGGATCAGGGCCTCAAACCTGAAGCACCATGCTGTAAGAAAGGACTGCGTTTAGTAGGGGAAGGCACTAGCTAATCTCATGAAAAGGTTTTTCTTCCTCGTGCAGGGCAGTGAAGCAGTAAGGTACGAAGGAAGACACAGAACACTGATGCTCATCTGTCTGCTCTCCAGTGTAGTATCATACCTTACCTGACTGCAGCAGTTTGTACCTCATTTTATAGGTGTCATATGGGTTAAGAATACTCAGATGAGAGATGTTCCTGTTCCACTCCTGGGTTGGGCTGGCACCAAAACCCCACCTTTAACTGCAAGAAAGTTATTCCATTACCTGAGCTGATGCATCCTAGGTGTTATATTTGCCAGGCAAGAGAGTTAACTGCACATTAGTCAATCTCTGCTTAGTAAGGATTCAATATCTTATGATAATGTGGTCAAAGTCAATTATTTTCCCAACACACTGGCCGTGTATGGAGTAACAATTGCTCACCACAAGGCACCTTTGGCACCATTAGCTGGCAAAAGAGCAGACTGCAAGACATTAAGTCCTTCTCTGACAAGTGTCTCCATCAGGTTAGATCAGCATCCCCTCAGGGCCTTTTTGATGTTCCCAGGTAACTTCTTTGGTGTCCTCAGAGGAGCAAAGCCCTAACTAGTAGGACCCCAGCTGTTTCCTAGACAGATGAGTCTCACCTTAGTTATTATAAAGCAATACAGTGCCATCAACATCGTGAGGGATCTCTAGTTAGTCAGAGGACAGAAGACACTAAAGAAATCAAAAGAAACTCAAGTGAGGATGCCCAACAGACTAGTAAGAATGAGGGTAGGCCTCTGCTTAAGTCATGCAGTGTATTTTAGAGAGAAAGAATGAGAAGTAACAGAATAATTCCTCTAATGAATTGGAGGAAAGCAGAAGGGCCTAAATGAAATGATTCTATGAAAGCATTTGCCAACAGCTGCCACAGTCTATTTTGCTTTCTGTGCTCCCTGAATGCAGGCAAGTAGAACCAAGGGAGGCACCTGACTTCCCAAGCCCTGACTGTCACACTTGGGATGGACCCAATTAGAGCAAGAGAAAATAAATAGGATGGGCAATATTGAGAACAGAGATCAGGGTGTGACAGAAGTTATAAAGAGGAAGCTGTGATCTAGCAGCTTACGTTTATCAGTACAGGAGCTGCTTGAAAGGGCATGTGTAAAAGGGAGAAAAAGAGAAACCTACTGAGAGAGATGAACAGTGACGGGAGTGAGAGGCAGAGAGGGCTGTGAAGTTGAGCACTAAGAGACAGAACATCAAGTTGCTGCTGAAACCAGGGCTCTCAACCCAACTATCACTTCCCTCACATGCCTGCTCCCCCAGCACTCCTCTCCAGCTCAGCTTCATACCAGGCAAAGGATGTGGCTAACTCCTGCTGTGGAAGAAGCTGCAATGTGGTAAAAACAGAGAGAACTGGAAGACAAGAAGCTGAAGAGTCATCTTCAGGGAAGAAACCTAGCCCCACCACTGCCAATGAGCCAGCTCTCCTTTTAGTTCTGCTCTAAAGAGGTATTTCATCCTTTCATAAAGTGTCAGCACACTTTATATGGGGAAGTCTGTTCAAACAGCATTCTGGTCATACTCAACTGCCCAACTCTGCCCAAACTGAGGTATTTTGCCACATAAACGGCATATGCCTTTATGACCAGTGCTACCAGCAACCCAAGCTGGTCTGTAGCACCTTGCACTGGAAAAGGTAAAAAGGCACTAGGCATTGACTCACTTGGTATCTTCTCTCTGTTGGTAAGTTCCACAGCAGTTTCTCCTCCATCTATAAGAGAGGTGCTGTCAATTTTGCGGTCCCCAGCTGTATTTCCATCTCCTCTGCCCCCTAAGGTGGAGGCTCTCCAGCTGCACAGTGTCTGCCCAAAACATAACAATGCTGAGGGCAGAGCATTACAATACCTGAGCTCTGCAGTCCAAAAGGTAGTTCATGGAACCACAGAGCTTTTTCAAGTCCTCTTCTAAAAGGTCTGCCTATGAGCAAGTATAAGGATTTGCTGGTCAGGAGGGGCTGTCAGTGAGATTCAGACCTACCTAGAGAGGTTCAGAGAGGCAGCAGTTTAGTGATGAGTGGGGCAGTCACAACAATATCAGACACAGGGACTAGGGCAGCAGAAATAGGCTGCATAATGAAGAGCTTTGGAAAGCTACTGACCTATCCTGAAGTACTTCCCAGAAATGCCCCACCGTCCTTGCTGTGGTTTGTAATCCACTTTCTGAGCAGCAAAGTCTTATTTCCCTCCAGTAACGGCCTTCCAGTTCCTCTCCTTTTTCAGTCATTCCTCTTTCTGTATACATTTGGGGATGACTTATTCATCCTTTTGTTGTTTATCCACAAGAGAAGATAGGGGCCAAATTCCAGTTATGTTTCCAATTTTATTTATTCATTCATTTCATGAAAAAGCTCATGACACCTATGGCAGAGCCTTGCTGCACACTAATCAGTCCAACAGAGCACCTTTTCCTCTCTATTTGTCTTTCAGAGGACATTTTACACATGCTTCTGCTTCATATAATTCTGCTGTCCTGTTGGCTCACTTGCAATAGTGTCGAGATGCCATTGTGCAACAGTTAGCAGAACTTAGCTCCATTTCCCTTCCTGCATATCTGCACACAATCCTCAAGCTGCCAGTCTCCACCCATCAGCAACCACTGAGACACTGATTCATCTCTCAACAAAATTCCCCAAACAAATGACATGGCTAACAAACCTCCCAAAAGGCTTTTTCCACATATAGTGTCTCTGGCAAGTACCAAGATGCTTCCTGTGGAAGAAACAAGATTTATTTCCTCCTAGCCCTTCCTAAAGGCTTTCAGATAGTGGCATGCGAATCAATGATAGGTCAAGGGGTCACTTAAAGACATCTACAAATGTAGGGTTTTGAACTCATGACCATGTTGTCCTGTCTCCCAGTTCATGACCACTTCAGTCCCATGTGTAACCAGCACCCCTTGCCCCCAGCCCCTTTACCCAGAGGAATTTAGGTTTCGGTGGATGGCTAATGCCGTTATATCAAACTGTTCAGGACCTTGAACAGCTTCAGTTTTAGAAAGTCCTCAGCCTCAGGTAAGCCTTATTCATCACTCCACATAGAGACAGACAGAATAGCAGTGAGATGCCCACAAGGCACTATGGAAGTGACCATCAGCACCTGGCAGTCTCTGCTGCAGTCTAGCTGAGGCATTCACAGGCTCACTGGTGCTGCTTCATCCTGCTACTGCTCTGTCTGCCCTGCCCTCAAGTCACTGCCAGGCAGAAACACAGCCCTTCAAGTCCCCAAGGATTCAAATTGTTGGCTGAACTGTTTTTCAACCAGGTTTTATCCTGGGAGGGTGGTTGCCTCTTCTTTCCACAGAAATGAATTGTTCCTCACCACTAGCCCAGACTGCAATGGCACTGAAGTCAGAAACTGGAAATGGCAACTTACAGGATGTGATTTTGCCCTGAGTTCATCAGACAGCAGCACAGACTCTGTATGCACAGACCTGTGGGAGGCTGTGGCAAAGCAGGGACAGGAGCAGCAGCTGCCCAGCCACAGCACTACAGCTGAGACCACTCCCCTCTGCAGCCCCCAGGACCTCTCCCCACAGATAGCATCTCCTGAGCCCCTGCAGTCATCAGAGCTACAGATGAGCAGACTCGGTTTTCAGAGCTTGGAGCCTCCAAGTGGCTGTATTTGAGTTAGCCCCTTGCTAGCCAAAATTAAACAGAGCCTTCTGGTGATGAACCCTAGGAAATGCAGCATCCTTTCTCCCAGCAGCTAAGGACACCTGTTTGCAAGCTCAGGCCTCACAGCTCTCCAGCAACCACCCACATCAATCTGTAAAATGACACAGTGGCAATGCAGAGAGAGAAGGGGATTAAGCATAGCACTCCCTGAGCTGGTCCAGCCCTTGGCCCCATGACATGCTTGCTCCCCATGGGGTTGGCCTGGTTCCCCTTCCCTGGCACCCACAGCCCTCCTGGCCATCCTACTGCTGGGGTTTGCTGTGGAGTCCCACATCACTGGTGTGGGTTCCCTCACTCCTTTCTCTACATAGCAATCAGCTGGCTGCTCCTTAGGATGTCACAGAGGACAAGGGATTGTGAGGGTCATCAAACAACCCTTGTTGCACAAACACTGTTATCCCACAGTCAGGCAGGCAGTGGCATGCAGCTGCAACTCAGACTGTTGTTCTTGGGTACAAAGCCCAGAGGACAAAAGCCTTTGCTGAGGTCAGCAAAAGCTCATGGCAATAAGAAGAAATGTAGGTGCAGGAGAAATCCTCCAGTACTGGCCAGGGCTGTTTCTCAGGCTGAAATCGAGAGGTTCATGGCAGAGAAGGGATCAGCCAGAAGTAGCTCTGTAACACAGACAATAGCTCATCTGAGCAGCTCTTCACCTTGATCAAGGTGCTGTGCTGATTCAGAGTGTGAGCACAGCTCACCCCAAGTGAATCTGAGACTGTGGATGCAAAGGGAAAAAAGTCCTCTGCCATCTAAATAAAATTACAATGGGCACACCTTGGTCATTAAGCAGCAGTGACTTTTTCTGTGACAAACAACCAGTCTTTCAATGATGAAATTAGAATTGGGTTTCTTTTGCTCTTGGAGGGAAGTCACAAGCAGTCGCACACGCATGTACAGGCTCTACATCTGGATCTTTCCTGGGCCTCCTTCGCACACCACACAGAGGCTTTCATCAGCTGATTACCTCTGGGTTACTACATACATTCACACAGCACAGGTAAACACCCACCTCTGGACTCTAATCCTGCAAAGGTCAGAGCAGCATTTATCAGAGTGTGACTACTGGATGTCCCCCACACACAGAGGAATTTGTGCATGACACAAACCCTGCTTTAGCTTCCTACAGGCCTGTGCACATGTAGCACACACTGATTGAAGCCTGTGCCCTCATTGCTGATGCCCATGTGTTGGAAACACATATCAGCCCTCCTTATCTCAGTCTATGAGGACACCTAGGGCTGTATGTGTCTGATTCATGCATACATGTCTCCTTTCTCCCCTCTTCTGTCACTTCCCATTTTTGGATTCTCTCCAGTGAACCAGGAGGATCCCCCTCCTTCTCTATATCCCCAGCTCAGCAAAGCCCTAGTGCAGGGGGACATATCAGTGAGCACTAGCTGGGAAAGAGCAGGGCTCAGCATGGTTTTCTTACCTACTCAGAACCAAATCACCAGCTTTTTCCACTGGAAGAAGGCAGTCTTCTCCCTATAGATCTGGCATTCATGCTGTCTCCGTGTGCATCCTGCAAAACAGTGGAGACACAACCAGTCAAAAACACAGCTGATAAATTTTCACCTGGCACTTTTGTAGAGACTGACAGGCCAAGTGCCTGTTCCCCAAGCCCAGACTTCCCAGTGCCATGCCTCTAGCCCTGCAGCACTAGTTCCCCCACACTCTGTCTGCTGGCCCACAAGACCCCAGTGTATGGAGTACGGCATCTGTTTTGTTGGGTGCTCTGGCCAGCAAAGGCATTAGAGAAGCACTCAAACTCCCTTCCAGCAGGTCTCACCCCTGCCCTGAGCCCCAGAAGCAGGCTCTGAACCAGAAACAGTGATCAGCATAGTACAGCTCACCTCACCACCTGGACAGGACCCACAGTCACAGTTAGCATATCCAATAAGCACTGAAGGCACCTAAACGCTTTCCCAGGGATGTTTCCTTCTCACAATCCCATTGTTTGTTCCTCCAATAAGGGAAAAGAGAGTCCACAAAGTGCTGCTTTGACTGCCAAGCAAGAAAGTCCTGTGATCAGTCCTTGTAAGCTGTGAAGTCTGTAGCATTTAACTGACAGCCCTAATTATATAGGGACATCAACATGGCTCAAAGAGAAGATTGTTGGTTCAGGCTGGTGAAAAACAGGAATAATATGCCCCTTTCTTAGAAGGACCTTGTAGAAAGTGAGAGCTCATCTCACCCATCTGATGGTGATCATCTAATTATCCTCAATGAGCTACATACAAATCCCAGCTTAGCAGAGGGAAGTGCACTGTAATGCCTTCAATACACTCTCTCCTCCCTATACCCTAGCCTGACAGGGATAGAGAGAGAGAGATAGCTCATCTATTCTGGCTACTGTGGGCATGGGAGTGCATTGGTTGAGTGCCCTTCACAGACTGCTTCCTTTGCTTAGAAATACAAGGAAAGAGTTCTCTTAATGTTTTTCCTGCAGGAAAGCCTTGAGGACTCACACTGTACTCTCACTTATAAATAGCCTTTCTGTTTCTCCTGCTCTGTCAAAGTTTGCAGTCAAAACTAGGTGTAATGCTTTCAGTTTCCAGCTAGACTTAAGGAGAAAATCTTCAGGTCTGAGCAAAAATTTTGTATTTGCAAGTTCCCATCCCTCTTGTCAGTCCCTGGAGTTGACACCAGCCTGGCACATTTAGGAGTTTATTGCTGTTCACTGCTGATGTGCTTTCCCTAGGGACAAGCTAAAGCCAAAGGAGAGAAAGCAAGTACAAGGAGCCTCATGACCAAACAGAGCAACCACAGGGGAGTAATTCAATATTTTGCTCTTAAGTGAGGAAAAGAAGCAGAGCCAAGGTAGGCAGAGGATGCTGTTTCTTTCTTACTCCCAAGACACGATCATCCAAAACCAAGCCATTGCTTCTGTTCTGCATGCAGACTGGAGCAGAAGCTGTAGGAGGAGAAGCAGTTTGAGAAGAGATCTCTTGTTGCTTGACAAAAACGCAACTGGATTTCTTCATGTAGTTGAGACTCTCATCAGCACCTCTTTCCTTGCATTGAGCAAAATAGTCCCAAAAGCCTGTGTGGTATATGCAAAATGTGTCCTGGCTGCCAAAGGGCTTTGTTTACCCATTTCTACTTCTCTCAAGCTGTTTTGAATTCTTTTTACAGAGTTTTTTTTTTTTTTTCTGGGTAACGTTTTTCTTTTTCCTCTCACTTCCATTTTAATTAAAGTATTTGTGTCCCCAGCAGGAAATGTAAACCCTGCAGCAGGCAATCCTGATATCTATTTTAAAAGAGGAAAAATTATTTATCAAAGCTATTATCTTCAGATATGCACAGAAGCAAACACTAGCCCTGTTGCAAGATGCCAGGAAAATCAAAGGAAAAAAAGAAAAGAGCAGTGCTATTCCTTAAAAATCTAGAAAAAAAACAAAGTGGTGAATGAGGTCTTAATTCTGTGCCTAGAAATGAAGGGTCAGATTTTTGGCAAAGAAAAAACATTCCTCTTAGCAAATAGCAAAATGCAGGAGCCTTTCCCTAAGAAACTCCAAGAGCTGAACTCTGGAAGATCTGCTGCTGGGTACTCTGACTGATGAAGAGCTGGGTGCTCAGCAGTACTGAAAACCTCCTTTAGTCTAAGTTTAGTTGGAAACTGAGTGCTGCTGAAGATGTGATTTAGGTTGTGTGTACTGACTGTATCCTGGGCTTGGAAATCAGTCCTTAGTGCCTGTGCCATATGATGTTCTTGGAGATTTGAGGAGGAAAAAGACAATTTACTACTCTGTGCCTCAGTTTTCCCATTTACAAAACAGAGATTATCACAGTTCAGGCTACAAACCTGAAATCAGTGACACGGAGCAGCTGACCAAGAAAAAGACAAAAATACCTAAAGACATGAGATAGTCTCTATTTTTCAGAGAGCAATTGGTTAGTTGAGATACACTGTGATTTCTGTCCATCAGAGACTGCGAAGTTGGGAAAAAAAAATGGCCTAGAAAATGAGAATGTGTTCATGCTGATTTTCTTTCCCTCTTCCCACAGCACTCCCAGCCTCTGCCTCCTTTGCTCCAGAAAAAAAAAATACCAAACAACAAATAAATTAAAAATCAGCTTCTCTAAATATTGTTTCTCTCACATCAGCCCAGCAGGAGAGGCAGAAATCAAATTATAACCACTGAAATAACTATCAGTGCTTAGTGCCAGGGAGGTGGGTGGAGACAGTGGAACATTTTGCTTTAGGTTTCAGAACTAAAAAAAAAAAAAAAATCAAATCTATCTTTATTAAAATAAACAAGTGCAAAAGAAGAAACAGAAAGAAAATCAATCACTTGCATTTACATCAGGGAGATACCAAGCAAAGAGTGTTCCATCCAGAGAGACGGTTGGAAGCTGCAGAATCAGAGCCCCTCTATCCTTCTCCTCTCTTGGAAGAGGATTTTTACCCTTCTCTCCTGATTTTGTGCTTTCTCTCCTGGCTGTGCTTTGTATGTAGCTTATGAAAAAGTCCAAGAGAGAACTTTTTTTCCTATAGGGACAACAGAAGGCGGCAAAGCAAAGCCATTCGCCTTGTGTCTCCCAGATGTTCCAAGACAACCTCTCTGAAGGGGATCACACCGTTTGCAATAGCTACAGAATCTGGCAATCATTTCAGTAGAACTTGCTGGCTTTGTACCTCTTCAATTCTTTGCAGATAAGAACAGATAAATACCAAGATTGTCATATCCAGATATTTTTACAGAGTTTCTCTTCTGCAGGGATTATTTCAGGAAAAAGCACGTGCTATATGGAAATGCTGTTGCAGCCTTTCTGTTCCTTTCTACATCTCTTCCCAGTTTTTGGCTAAAGGATCGATAACTTCAGGAACCAGCAAACGAACAAATTCTCTCACTCTCTTCCAAAACTCAGCTGCCAGCAGGATATTATCATGCAAGACCTGATTCTTCAGTTCTGACCGGTGTGTATTTGAAGACCTCTCTGACTGTGAGCTCAGACACAGCAGCAACGAGGTGTGAGCGAGCTCAAGGCACAGGCAGCTTTCCTCATTACACACAGGCAGATGCATTTGGGGCACGTTGGCTTACAGGTGCTAGTGCCCACATAGCCCTAGATCTACCTGTCTTGCTGCCTCTCTGAACACAGACAATATCTTTGGGGAAGTTTTGTCTGGGCCTATGCAGAGAGGGAATGGTCTCAGGCACGTCAGGAAGAGAAATTCCCCATGTACAGCTATGAGGAACCACTGCACGAAGCACTCAGTGTGCATTTTGGAAGATGCCAGCTCACCAACACATGCTCAGGCCCACGTTGCAGCACTACATGTACTTGTGTCTCCTCCAGTCCCAAGGAGATGGGGTGATCCTGCAGCAGCAGCCAGCAACCCGGACTCAAGGCTTTGTCCTAGTTGGGAACAGCAGAGCATTGGGTGTTGCCGTCCCCTAAACCTCCCTCTGCACCCTCTCTCTGGAAAGTCGCTGCATCCGCAGCAGCTTCACTTCCACGCAGGGGTTAAAAATCCACTGGAGGTGCAGAGGAGGCTAAGGCAGTTTCGCGCTCCTGCAGTGCCATCATGTGCTTTAGGTACGCACTGCAGAGACACTCCTGGCTGACAAAACTTCCAGGAACTGGCTGACAAAACTTCAGTATCTCTGGGTGTCCCTGGAGGTGGCATGTCCCAGCATGTGACCACCACAGCCACAGAGGCAGTCACAGGGCAGCCCTGTGCTGTGACACTCTCTGAGGAATAAAATGTCCAGCCCCTCAATGTGTTTCTTGTAGTGACAGGCCCAAAACTGAACACAGCACTCAAGGTGCGGCCTCACCAGTGCCCTCATCCTTCCTAAAGCAAGTGGCTCCTGGGGCTGCTCCCGGGCACCAGGCTGCATTGCAGCACCTTTCACACTTCAGGGCCAGAAAGGGACCTTGTCCTTCCTCACCACCAGGTGGTCTTAGTCACAGTGGCCTTTGTGTCCCCAGAGCAACAGCTTCCCCAGGCCTGTCACAGCTGTGAGGCACCAGCGCCCAGCAGCCCCCTCAAGCCCAGCGGCCATTTTTAGTCCTGTACCATGTTGGCCCATCCTTATTTCTCTGTCCTTCTCAAGCACTGCAGACCCCAGGGAAACATGGCAATGGCAGAGATGAGCCAGGGCCACTCCCATGGCATGAATCCCAGCTCTGCCTCACAGCCAGCAGCACCTACCTCTACTCTGGGCCCCTCTGCCATTCCCTGGGCTGGGGGATGAAATTCTTGAAGACGATGAAATGAGCCCACAGAGGCGGGTGGCTGGGGGAGTTTGTTTTTCTGACAAGCTGCTTTTTCAGGCTGTGTACCTGCCACAGCCTTGGCAAGATGTTCCTGGGAGAAGGGAGGGTAAAGGGTGAATCACTGCCCCACCATATCACCCAGTGGAAAAGCAGAGGAGCGAGGTGGGATGGCAGGGGATGCTGTTCCTGTGGAGAAACTCAGCCAAAACCCTTCCTCCGTCAAAGCTTTTTTTCACAGAAATTTTGATTTTTTTAATACAACTAATGAGGAACTGAACTATATAGGCTGGAAGTGTTATAATTAGCTTTGGTGATGCTCCCATCTCAGCACCCAATATATTTCTGATTCCCTCTCACACGACAGTTCTCTAGCTGGACTGCCCTCACTGCAATGGGTGCCATTGGCTGGCCATGTTCGGTTATTACTTTTTAATTTAAAAAAAAAGAAGATATTTGGGAGACAGTAGGTTCTTTGCCATCAAATGATAAAGTAAAGGACCTGCCCAAACCAGATTCTGACAAAAATTTCTCCTCAGAGGAAATTTATGCCAGCATAAATGGATGAAAAAAGTTATTAGAGTGGAATCACAATATTTTACATTCATTTTGTAGCAGTCTAAATGACAGCAAAAACATAAGCAAAATTAGGAGTGTTCATATATTTTCATTTATTTCCTTTTTGCATTTCCTTACCTTTCCTAGCCTACTCCATCTGGAGGGAGATTTCCAGCCAGGCATCCCTGGCAAGGAGTCAAGGGCAGAGGGATGCTCTCAGCCCAGTGTCCAGCGCTGATTTTGGGCAACAAGAGAGAAAGAAAACAGGATCTATTTAACCTTATGCTCTTTGATAAAGCTTTATAGAAAAGCACTGTAGTAGAGAACTCTGACACTGCCCATCCCACAGACACCCTTAACCATGTGCCTTCTATCACTGAGCCAAAAACATCCTACAGCCAACTATACTCTCAGTCCCTTCTCTGCTTTGGCATATGTTTAATTTGAAATCACGTTGACAACGGCAGGATGCAAGCAGTTTTGCTTAGATGCTTTCCTGATGTGGGTGTCTAGCTACTGATCAGCCCTATCCCTTTTCCTTCCCCCACTTTGAGTCACACTTCCCATTTTTTTTGCTGGTGGTGGTGTCTATTTTAATAGATGGGAAAGAGATGCCTCTTCAGATTTGCTGTGCTGCAATCAGCTACCACCTAGCTAGGAGCTGCTGGATTGCTGCATTCTAATTGCCCCTTGCATGCCTCAAAAATTTGCAGCCAGAGGCACAATAGGAAGAAGCTGGTTTTCAGGTCCTCTACATGCCTGGAAAGGCAGCAGGCAGCCTCACATCTGCTCAGCATCCACTACTTCTGCAAGGGCCAAGCCTGTTTCAGTGTTTTGGCCCAGAGGCAGAGAAAAAACAATTTTGGTGGGAGATAAGCAGTATGTTTTCCATTCAGACCTTCCAAAGAGATATTAGACAGGATCAATGGAGCAAACTTCTCTTTAAACACCATCTGCAAAAGACAGAGATCCAGAGTTAACAGGGAAATGAGCTGTCTAATGAGAAAGTACTGTCCTTTCATTTTATCTTTTCCCCATGCCAAAGCAACCAACCCTTAGGAGCATAATGTGCCTTGGTGCATACAGAAGCATCCTTCAGTGGATCAGAGACATTGCACAGGAACTGGGGGGAACCCTTTTTTGTCCTAGAGCAGACTCATGGAGGGGAAGTCTGAAGCAGGAGTTTGCCATCACATCCTGGCTCCTGGCAGTGATGGGCATTGCTCCTAATCCCACTGACCCCTCTTGAAAGCAGGTAAAGCCCTTCCTGTACAAGTAGGAGCTTTTTGTTTCTCATATTTACACAGCATGTCTGCAGGAGGGCTAAAACAAACCACCAGAGCTGACAGAGATAACAGCTCTGTCAGATATCTCTTGGTAAATTGAGCTAAGATGCTGCATGACCCTCACTGTCAACTGGACACTGCTTTCCCACTACAACCAGCCAATCTCACCACGGATGTCTGCAGGAGCCCTCGCTCCCCACACGCTGCCAGGAGAGGCAGAGGAGGAAGCACGAAGGCACAGCAAGCAAGCTGCCAGCCACCCACTTACGTCTGCCAAACTTCCCAGCGCGCTCCCCCAGCCCAGATGAATAGTGTAGGTTTGGTCACGCCACTGAGGAGCGTCACCACTTCCAATCATGAGACTGACTTAAAATAATTAACGATGGCAAGTGAAAGATGCTTGCTTCCTCTTCACTTCCCCGGGGTTTAGGAGGGTTTTGCAAGCCTTTGGAAGTGTAGTTTTCAGGTTTTTCTGGGATGACTAAAAGTTTGCATTTGCTTTAGTGAAACCTTGTGACTCTCTTGTCATTAGAAAATCTGAAGAATAGGACATAGAAGTTAATAGGAAAAAAAAAACAAACCAAAAATCACTGTATTTGCAGTAAAGCCCACCAGAACAGGCTACAGGAAAAGAAACTCTTTGGTCAGTCCTGTGTATTTACAAGATTTTTGCTTGCCTGTGTGTTTGCAGGATTTACTGAAATGCAAGAGGAATGGATATAAACTGATACAGGGACAGCAATGTGGTTTTTAAGCTCTGTAAGCTACTCATATAACTTCAGCAATGGGTCTTGCTTTCTGTGCCACTGCAGCTACATCAGCTGAATCGGTGACTGCCACCAGCATCACCTTCCGCATTTGCAAAGAGATTGTAATAGAATTGAGGACTGTGGCTACCTGCCAAGCTCACAACTGTTGGTATCAGAGGCAAAAGTTCTCCATGGGCACATGCAAGCTGACATGCCCTGTGAAATCAGACTGTCCACAGTAGACTTACCAATTCTGGTCCCCTTTAGCCCAGGCATCTCTATGCTGCTCCCTGTTTTGTGAGCCAAACATATCCAAGGGATGGGAGGTGAAGAGAGAATGATTTTTCACTGTCTTTTTAATGCAAGAACCAGGAACATCAAGTTAAATTAGTAGGTGATTTGCTGAAAACAAAATAAGATGTACAGCTTCACACAGGAGAACAATGGGACTGTTTGAGTGAAGATTTTGTGGATGCTCAAAGTTTATATCACTTTAAAAAATGACTAGGCAAACTCCTGGAAGAAAATTCCAGTCAGAGCTTGAAACCACAAAGATCTCCCTGGGCTGCAGATTGCTGGAGGCTGCTAGAGAAATAGCACTACATGATTGACCTATTCCTACACATTTCCTGAAGCACACACTGTTGGTCACTGCTGGGACGGAATTCTTAGGTGGATGCACTTGTGCTCTGACCTAGCCTGGTCATTCTTTTTCCTTACTTATAGCAGTGTATCAGCACTTATGGGAGGCAAGATCTGTGCCACTGAGAAGCTGTTTTGCCGATTTTCTGGGAAAAAAAAAATCCTCCTCATCAGGAATCAGTGGTAGGACCTTAGGATGGTGAGTCAAGAGTCCAATGACTGTTTGAGCAAGAATATCCTCAAAACAATATCAAGGCTTTATTAATAAGCAGCACTGTCAGGTAGCTCGGATGGAAAAACACAGTCCTGCTCTCAGCTCCAACGGCTCAGCCTGGCAAGGAGTGTGACTGCAGATTGTGAGTGTCTGTTTCCTTTTCTTTGTTTCCTTGTTGTCTTTTTTAAACAATCTGCCAATTCATCATTAAGAAATTAAATATTTTATAGCTGCTGTGATGTTGATGACAGGTGCCAGATTGATTGGTTTTGGCAGAGGAAATTTGCTGCTCATTTCTTCCCTTTGCAGCAATAAGTTGTGTGCACAGGGGTAGAAAGAGGGAAGAGCTGAAGTCTCCAAGCTGTCCAGATCTGACCCAATAAAGAGTTTAAAAATAGGTACAATCTGGAAACATTTTGGTGCCAACAACAACAACAGCAACAAAAGCCCAGCTAGAGTGGCTGCATTTGCTAGTCCTTTGCACAGCGGGTGGAAAGGGAGAGTCTTTGGCATGGCTGGCAGAGATGTCAAGGTTGCCCTGACTTACAGGACCCCCAGGACAGAGCTCTCTCAAACCAGCCACGGTTCTCCAAAAGGTATAATCACGTAATTAAGCCAGTAGCCTTAGAGCCAGATACCTTGAGCTCTGTTCTGGCCTCTGCCACTGACTTCCAATACAGCCCCAAGTAACTCACTTTATCTCTCTCCTGAGGAAGTTAATGCACCTCTTTTTTCGAGCCTGGCCTAATATAGACAGCTTCTAATTAAGAATCAGCTTATCTGTACAGCACCTGGTACATCAGGGAAACATCAGCCAGTGTGTTCCAGCAGACCTCCTCTTCCTACGTACAACCTGCCTGTACTCAACTTAGCCCCATCCTGAACAGACCCCCATCTCATGTCCTGGGAGAAAGAGGCTTTGGGAAATCCATGCCCATCTTTGATTGCTTCTCCCTCCTTCTTCTCCACTGCCTTTCCCATAAGCCAAGTTCCCCTGGGGCAACCTGGTTTATGCAGCACTCTGCTGAGGAGACAGACGAGACACGTTCCCAGAGATGACACTAACAAGATTTACTACGTGACTGAGGCTTGCAATCGGTGGTGATAACTAGAGAATTACCCTGATAAATATTTGATATGATTTGGAGAGTAATAATAGATTTTTCTTTCCCACGATTTCCATCAGGTAGAAGCAAGAGGAAAGAGCTGCTGAAAAGGGGAAAGTAATTGTGGCATCCATCTTTCTGGCTGTGGTTACCTGTCCTTTGTAATAGATCAGTGGAGAACAGGGCAGGGGGAATGTGGAGGGGCAGAAGGTGACAGGGCATCCCTCAGCCCCACTGCATTCAAGATCTGCTGGCAAGTCTGTGGCTCTGGAAGGATTGAGTGTGGGACAGTGTGTGTGTGACAAGCCAAACTGAAAGATGGAGTGGGAAAAAGGGAGGCTAGAGAAAGAAAATAGTATGGAAAGATCCAGGGCAGAAATGGAAAAGGGCTGTGCTGGTGATGGGGAGAGAGAGCTGGGATGCAAACGGGAGCTTTCTCTGTGCTGTTGGATGTGACAGGATATGAGGGCTGGCTGCTGCTGCAAAGGTAAGGCATCCTTTTGTAAACTGTTTCAGGGGGAATGTCCATGGGCAGGTGTGAGCAGTCTGTCTGAACTCCACAATGCCCAGAGCCAGCCTTGGAACAGCCACTGCCAGGCCAGAGGAAGGATTCATGCCTGTGTTGATCAGCCTTGTTCTCAGGCTGCAAGGAAACCTGATCTAAGCTGCACCTTTTCTTTAATGAGAGTACCTCAACACCACCAAATCCCAATGAAATTTCAACTCATCAAAGCCAAGATATTTTGTTAACCTGTGCCTCAGAGCAGCAAATATCTCTAGCAGAGAAGGTCAGACACAAAACACGGCCTTGAAGAGTGTGAAAGCAAATCTTCCCCTTCTCCCACTGGTACAGGACAATCTTGGAGACCTCATAGTTTTTGCTGTCATCTGATATCAGGGCAGCAGAACCACAGTGCTGTCCCACAGTTCTAGGGCTCCTTGCACACCCTCAGCAAAGGTCAGTAGCTGGCATCTAAGGGTTCAGTTTTTGTCTTGCTGCATCTGCCTCGAAACTGTGTTTAAGACAATAGCTAAGTCCATAGCTTGTGAGAAATGACAGTTCCTCACACTGTCAAACACAGAATAGGGAAATCCTGCCAGGACTCTCGAGCTAAGGATCTGGGGTACCCAGCACAGCGGTCTGGTACAGTGAGCCCCTCTTCCTGGCTCTGACACCAACCCACTATCAAACAGAATACAATTCACTTCATCCCTTCGTGCCTTCATTTTCTCTCCAGCCCTTCCTCTGCCTGATGTAGCTGTTCCCTTTGGAGCAGAGGTTTGAGAGTACCTAGTACAGTGGCACCTGGATCTTCAGTTTCCAGCGGGATATAAATCGATGTGTCCTGATTTCCTGAGAGGCTGTCACTGGTGTAAGCAGCAGAAGCGATCTGCCTCTGAAACAGTGGGCCTCCTTTCACTTTGGTGCCCCATTTGAGGCCTCTGACACTAAGTGTTCATCTCATTCTTTATTCCTGTCCTTATTTTGTACTCAAGTCATTACTCAGGCTGCATTCAGTGACACCAGCTAAAGAAGATTTTAAGATAATGCGGGGAAAGCAAGTGAGAACAAAGATCACAGCAAGGAAAGTGCTACTTTGGCATGTTCACATAACAGCTACTCCGTCAGGTGGAACATGACAGTTATTGTAAGAATCTCTTCATAAACCCTAATACACACTCAATTATATACTCTTAAGATTCCTTTTTTGTTCAGTGCCATTCATCTAAAGAAGTGTCAGATGGAGAAAGGCAATAATCCACAGAGACATCAATTCATTTTATCCACATACTCAGGGATAGTTATTAATAGCAGAGCTGCTGGTTAATTGCACGTGTCCTGTTACAGGAGATCAATCACATATAGAAGAGCTTGAAAACAACTTAGTGTCATTTTACACAGAACTGTTTAGTCAGGGCTATGCTTGTGTCCTTGCTGGACTTGTACAACTTTTTGTGAGAGTTAAGATTTACTGTGGTTGAACTGTCATAGAGACATTGCTTCACCCTCTGAGTTTACAGCTAACTCTGGTCTATCTACACAAGCCTGTGCTATACCTTAGCACTGTAGTGTTGACACAGTTTGAGGGACCAGCACTTGCAATATTGATATGCACAGCCTTGATGTCTTCCATATTAAAAGACAACAGGAAAAGAAAGCTAAAGCCTCAGCAAGAGGCTGTGGACCAGGTGGTTGTCTCTTCTGCAAGCCAGCAGCAGGAAGAGAGAAGGAAATGTGCAGCACATAACAAACATAACTAACGACCCTGCTATTGATAAATCACCCATCTTTTATTTAGGATCACATAAAATTCCTAGGCAGGGATAGAGATCTTATTGCATGAGATGCTGCACACACATACAAACAAGACTTCAGGCTCTTCTAAATCTTTTTTGCTTTGTTTTGTTATATCAATAATAACAACTCCACAACAAAATGAAATGTGAAAAAGTGGAGGAGAGGAGCCCCATCAAATGCAAAGTTCATTTCCACCTCCCATCTGTGTCATCAAATCCCAGTCCAGTTTCCACCACTTCCAGCTCCCAACAATCTTCGTGGGCTCTTGAAAGGAAAAACAACAGCTTCCATCATCACATCATAAAGGTCAATCTCCCCTTCAAGCAATCACCTTCATAAGAATGACGAGTTTAATTTTAAGGACTGAATCCTAAACAATAAAGCTACAGCTTACACTGCTAGGCTGAAGACATTCAAACAAGGCTCTGTCTCCAACGATGGATTCATTCAAATCCAGAGAGAGGGAACTGAAGGAAAATTTGATAAAGCCTTCTTGATTTTTTCCTTCTCTGCCCATTAAGTTGTCACCAGATGCCTTAATTACTTATTATTATTAACAAGAACGTAACACACAAATTAAACCTATGCCATGCTTCATCTCATTTGGCCAGTAAAGTAATTTTACCCACTGTGTTCTCCAGAGGACATGGGATGTACTTAATCTAGTCTCCAAATCTCTGAAATAGCTCCGGCTCTGGGCCCCAATTCTGTTGTGCATTTGAGAAAGAGCCTTGCTCTAAATCTTGTGGGGTGATGAGACAGGAGCTTCACCGAGTTCAGACAGTTAGCAGAGATTTTCATGTCTCATTCTGAAACCAAGACATCCAAAAAGCATATGGAAAATGTGCCTGCTGAGATCCCAGACTAAATAATATTCCCCTTTTTCTCTGAGCGATACATCTGCAACCTGTTTTCACAATACTGATACAGAGGGGAGGTAATTCTTATCCTGTCATGGACTGAGATGTACACAGGCTCTGAAATGCAAATATAATTTAGCTTTTGCCTTTATTTCATGGAAATAAGTTAGCAAAGCATCTTTTTGAGGGGAGCAGCACAGTGAATCAGTTGTCAGTTCAGCTCTGCCCTCTCTCCACATTCCCCAGCAGTGGTTTGTGCATGACACTCAGAAGGACAGGCAACGAAATCCTGTTCCCTCTGCTTTGTAGCCTTGTGCCTGGGTGTGCAGGATGGATGAGAAGACATGTGGAGAAGTCAGATATGGCTCCATTTCTTATCCCTCCTGTATGGAGGTAAGACTCTCTAAGCACCAGAGAGGGGAAAGCAAGGCTCTTGGAGCATGATGAGAAAATGAGTCAAGTGGTTTCGCAGTGTACAGAGGAATTAGAGAAGCATTGTGCTGAGAGGGTTGACTGAATGCTGGTTCAAGCACTCCAGCACCACCGAAGTCACTGGCTATAAACCAATTCAGAGCAGCTGAGGCTGTAAATGTGTATGTGTTTGGGAGACCTGCATGTTCTGCCACTAAAACAGACTCCTAGAAAGGCTGCCAGCTGCCCTCCTGCCCTGGCCTTTCTTCTCAGAGCCACTTCCATCTGTCTGTGCTTTGAAAAGGTCGTGGTGCCACAGCCACGAAGTGCTGAGCATTGACCTTTTATGGAGGTAACAAATCCTGACAATTGGAGGTTCACCATCAACCTGCCAACATGGTGATCCCACAAGAAGGGGAGGAGGGCTTCCTAATCTGGTAGCTCAACAATGACAAGGGAAATAGAGCCTGACACTCTACATATGTATCTGAAAGAGGACTCAGGCCTTAGCAGAGCTCTCTTACCCATACAGACCTGCTCTAGCAAGAGCTCGTAAGCTGACAGGGCGAGGACAGGGGTAGGGGCAGGAGTGGGTGAGGGAGAAGCCACTGAGAACTTACTTGTGTGCTGGGCTCAGACAGCTCTGATGGAGTGAGGTAAGGATGCCCCTGTCATTCAGACTCAGGGATCAGATAACTCACATCTCAGGTCATGCTGAATAAAGCACCAAATGCAGAAAAACTCCTGGATACTTTTTACAGCTGTAGACACTGGCTTTGAACCACTCTCACTCCCTGTGCCTGAGTTTTCTGTTCTGATAAATACAGATGATGATATTTTTTTAGGAGATATGGCAAGAGTAGACCCAGGAGACCGTTGGAGCCACTCTGTGGACACAGAAACATCACCAACTGATGCAACTGGTGCTTGAGAACATAGCATAGGAGCAAAGGTGCCACTTGCTGCCCTAACTGCTTGTCCTTATGTCCTCTGAAGCTAAACCATAAACCCCCAAGCTAAATCCTGCCTACTAGCCCCTCTCCTGCCCTGTGTATGGAAAGAACTCAGGTTAAAGAATCTGGGAGCTGCAGGCAGGGAAAATAACCATGGCAATTGCAATTGAGCAGATTTTACAGGGGAGCACTTTCATCAAAAGGACAAACTTCCCCTGCATGTATGTTAAAGAGCTGGGGCAGACAGACATGCAGAGCCCATGCCAAAGGCATGATACAGTCCTCCACTCCCCTGCATACAGACAGGTTAGCATTTCTTTAAGAGGCAGCAAGTCACTGACAATCCCTAATCCATAGCTCCAGCTTCCTCTGGGCCCAACAGGTTCCCCAATGCCTGGTACCTGCTAAGGCAGCCATCACAGCAGGGAAAAAAAAAACTCTGTAAAAATTGCCTGAAGCATTTTTCTCCCCACCATGCATCTACATGCAATTACAACACGTGTGCTGCTAGTGCAAAGCTGAGAAGAAAACCTGCAGGCTCAACAAAGCCTTCCCCTCTCTTCCTCCCAGCCCCTTCCAGGGATATATCACCTTGATTGCTCAAATCTGACTGTTTCCCAATCTTTTTTTTTGTCTCACATTGACCTCTCAGCATGGCAGGCAACAATAATCAAAGCTGTGACCCATGTGATAGCCCCTGTGCCAGACGAGGCATTAACAGTTCCTTTAGATTTAAGCCCAGTTCATACCCACCCAGTAAATAGCCTTCCCAGGGAGCTCCTCCTCAAATCCATAGTCAGCTCATCAGACAGCACTTGTCCCAGTTTCACAAAAGGCTTGAAAATGAGACAAATATAAAGTAAAAGCAAAAAAATAAATCAAAACATACACTAGCTAAAATGACCTTAATACAGGAGCAATAGACAAGAGGGGAAAACATGCACAAATGGTATCAGCACATCTGATTCCAAATGCCAGCTTACCCTCTGCAGGCAAAATGCAGAGGTGATCGTCTCATCATTTGATATAAGTTTGGAGGAAAGTGGCAAGAACCCAGAGCTTTAAAAATGTGATAGCACAGGATAGCAAGCAGATCACCATGGCCCTGGACAGACAGCTTGTGTTCATACACCATGCTAACTCTTCTGTTGACCTCTTTTCCCTGATTTTGTTACCTGTTCTGGCTACATTAGACTTGAGATTTTTCTGTGTGAGCTGCAATTATCACTTTAGTTAACCATATAGATGTACTGACTCTCTGGCAGGAGTCTGAAGAGATTCTCAGGAGCATCAGGAATGAGAAAGCTGTCCAGAATACTAGGAGAGGCTCAAGGGGGAAGTGCCCTGCCTGGGAGCACACAGATATCAGGGACCTCCTAGGTTAGCAGGGCCAGTCTTGTCATTGCAGCTGTAAAAGGAAAAGCTCAGACCTCAAACCTTCTCTTTTGCTTCTGTATCTTCCACCAGCAGGCAGGGAACCTTTCCTCCTAACTCTGGTGTGGCTATGTTCATGCCCTGGTTGCTTCAGGAGCTGTATCACATCATCTTACTGAGCCATTTTACCTCTCTGTAACTTTTCCTGTGCCAATCTGTGTTTTACCAAATTAAACATGCTGTTCCTGACTCTTTTGCTCTCCTCTTTGTGATGTTTTCTGTCTTGTATGTCACCTTCCAGCCTCCCTTTGCATTCATGCAAGGTTAAGCTTATCCATCCTGACCTGAAGAAGCCAGACACACAGTCAATGACACCATTTTTTTGTCTATATTTGCTGAAATATTCCTCCTGATATCTTGAAAAATAGTATTTGCCTTTCTGTACCTGACAGTCAGTCTGCAGTCACTTAGACCACACAGACCTTGATCATTTGCAGCTCATCACCTCCTATATTATATCCGAGGTTATCACAAGTCCTCAGATTCGTGACCTGTCATCTCAAACTTGTTGTTTTCCATCTCATTTCAATCATTCTTATTCTCAAGGTCACTTCATTCTTTCAGACTCGTACTCTCATTCTCTTCTGCATTGGCAAAACTTCCAGTTCTGTGTCGCTGGGTGATTTTAGCCTGCTTCCACTGATCTTGCTTCCACTGTCGAGACCATCCACAAGCAGAAGAGATCTGTTCCAAAACTGTTCTGTGAGAAACTCTCTTGGTAAATTCCCTCCAGAGAGTGACACTTCACCTTAGAGTTTGCTAATCCTCCTTTCCTCCAGCTTCACTTCTAATTTCCCACATGGCACCTATCAGACCCCTTACTGAAGTCCAAATGAGATCAGCAGCATTTCCTTTGTGTAGAAAATCAGGTATCTTATCAAAACAAAGCTATCATGTTTGTCTGACATAATCTACGACTCCTAAACCTGTGTTGCAGCTTATCTCATTGCCCCTTTATCTCTGGGTATTTAATTGTTCTTTCCTTCAAAATTCACTTTGAAATCTCAAAGCAAGGTTAGACTAAGAGGCTTGTAGTTAACTGGATAACTTCTCCACACTTACTGCTTCCACTGTTCTCTGCTATTGTGGCATGACCCCCCACAAGACATTGTCACCTTTTCTGCTGCACCTACAACTTGAATGTACCTATTGCTTCTGACCTACAGCTCCTTGGAGCTCAGTTCACCCAGATGCAGTCCAGCTTTAAAGCCTGGTTAGGGGTATATTACAGGAGAAAGGAGCTGCCTGGGTAAACCCAGGCTGGTGGTGATATGTAACATACAGAGGTCTGTGGGAGAAGTATTTTGGGACCTGGGCTCTGCTGACATTCATCACACATGTGAATAGAAAGTTGGCTTTACTCCTGGTGCAAACAGGTGCTAAGGAGGTGTGAACAGGATGTTTCCTTTGTGAGCAGCTTTAAAAATGTTAGACTTATTAGCAAACGTTGTCAAAGTGCTGCTTGCAAAGTTGCCCCCTGTCACAAGCACTGCCAGAGCTTTAATGTTAATTGGACAGATTGTCTGGTTTTGAAGAGAAAGCTGTGATTAATGAAAACAACTGTTAACAAGGCTGAAGGAAAGCAGACCCTTCACCTTCCTTCTTTTGAGAGGAGGTAAACAACAACTGCCCTTAAGAAGTAGCTGGCTGAGGGCTGCCCTTAAGAGCAAGGCCAAAACCAAGCTGCAGCGACTGAGAGGTGTGAAGGTGCTTCATGCCTTCAGGTGGAGGCAGGACATCCACAGCCTCTCTGTAGCTTAATTCCTGGGTAAGCCTTCCTAGGTTTATCTGCGATTCAGAACTGACTGGAAAACACAGTCCTGGACCTGAGGTATCTTTGGCCCCACACAGGTTCTCATGGTCTTTTGCACTCTGGGACTTTGCTCTCGCCTGCCATGGGTGCAGTTTGCTCTCTTAGTTCAGAATGGCTTTTATGCCAATACTGCCTGCTGGGTTCCATATTTATACTCACACAATTGGCCTATTGGATATAGAAGCTGAACAGGATGAATGCTTTTCTTTACCTTTGGTTTTCCTTATACATGAACCCTTGATCTCTGCCTACCAGCCCTCTGGTGCTAACACTCTTCCTGAATTTCAGACATGGAGCTTAAAACAGACAGGACCTTCACCCTCCATTATACACCTCCCATCCAGGAAAGCAGTCCCTTAACACACAGAGGCTAAAATATTTCCTGTTGGTCTCAGAGGGAAATTCAATGATTGTGCATAGGGGTATCCAGCTTTCCTTTGGCTTTTGTTTCCAACTTTCCTTCTGCAGAAGAAGGTGGTAGCGTTTGGTGCCTGATCCCTACTTTCTGCTTCTCCAGTGAATTCACTGAGGTATCTCTATGGAGACATTCAGCCCTGTTACCAATACTTAGGTCTTAATCTTCCTCTCCCTATAGTCAGCAGCAAAACTTCAGGCTGACTTCAAGAGAACAAAGTTCAAGCCTCAAATTTCTGCCTTGAGCAGTGAACTAAGAGTTCTCTCCCCTCTCTCACGATGTGCTCTCACTCTGAGGTCTCTGGTCATTACTCTCCTTGCTGCCTCATTACCAGAATGTGCCATTAAAGTTTCGCTCACTTGAAAATGATCTCTTATTATCTCTCCATGGAAATTGCCCCGGCAACAAGCTTCCTTCAATATCTATCAAGCCAAAGAAAGCCATTAGAGAAATTACAGTGAGCTGCATGGATGCTCACGCCCCTTCCCCGGCAGGTAGGCTCCCCTGGCACACCACACCACGTCCACATGCTGCTCTGGCTCCATCATGAGGCCAATGGAAGAGCAGCCAAGTGTCTCTGTCAAGGACAGAGGATGTAGTGCAGGAGACGTGGGGTGGAGGAGTCCTGGAGCCCAAGCCAAAAGTGATAACAATTGAGGCGAGACCACTACTTACACAAAAGTTGATGTGCTGGGGGTCTGATCCTCTGTGCCCAGCACCACAGGTACTGTTTAATAGCTAAAGAAGAAGGGAATGACCCAGACTATCTGTACAAGGTTCACAAATAGTCATTTCTGATTGCTTTAATTTTGGAGTGTCTCCCATGAAATGCCTGGAGAGTCTCTTCATTCTGGACATCCACTGTGCTGTTTTTTCTGGCTTCATTGCACTGAGCTGCCTTTCCAGTCCACAGACACAAGAGTCATGTCAAGGGCATGATTCATTTCACCTGCTTTAGACAACAGCACAGGATGAATTGCACCCCAGAGGTATCTGTTTCTCTCCCCTGTCGACAAAAGAAGACAGAATAGCTCACTGCTGTGGGTATCTGTGTTGCCAGATGAAGCAGATTCTTAGTGTATTATTTCCAGAGGTGCCAAAGCATTTGGATTAGGGACCTTGAAAAAAATCAGTAACACCAAGTGATTATTTGTTTCTGAAATATAGCCCAAACCTGTGCAGAGAGAGGACTTTGTCTTGTGATACCTGGGTGTTTGTCAGTGGGAGGTATCTGGCTTCATCAGACTACTTGAGGCTGAATTTGATCTTTACAATGTTACAAAGCCCTGTGAATTCACATGGTGTGGCAGCAGAGCAGGTCCCAGGTCCTTCTTTATTCTATACACCCTCCCATGACTCCAAGTCACAGTGAAGGCACAGGTTTATTATTTTTATTTCTGTTTCTCTCCCTCAGCAGAACAACAGCACTGGCCTGTGTGCCACCTTTGACAACACCATAAGTATAAAACACTCAAGGCATTTTCAGACAAACAAACAAGAAACAAACTGTGGGAGCAGGGCCCTGCTCTGCCCTTTCTATCACCAGACTCTGCAGGTTGCATTTCCACACTTAGCAAAAGGTCTGATTTGCTACTTGCAGCCCTGAAAAGAGTGAAAGGAAAAAGAATAGGGGCATGTCTTCCTTGCTAGTCAGAGGTAGGATTTTACATGCATTATAGAAGTGCATATGCATTACAGCACCTCCTTGCCAAGCACTGCATAACCTAACTGCAACGTGTCTCCACTACCAGGGTTACATCTTGCCTTTAGTCAAGACATACTAGAAGGGAGGAAGGCAAGAGGTTACCTTCCAGGCTAGTGACAGGAGCACTGAGTTTGAATGATCATTATGCTGGAAGCATAGACTGATTCCCAAGGGTGTTGCATGTTGGATATCTTCTTTCCTCTAGTTGGTATTGTGGTTCTTTCCCATGCTGCACAGCCCTTTGCTGCCTGCATATTCTCCTACCTCTCTGTACATCTCTATTGTAAAAGCTGTACCTTCCCTGAAATGACTAAAGCTGCCTTGTCCCTCCTGCCACCACCTTTTGCAAATATAGGCCACTGAGCTCTATATTAAGCAAAAGCTAACACAGAGCTTTTTCCCTGAGGGTTGTCAGCCCCTGTGCCAGGCTGCCCAGGGAGCTGGGGGAGTCCCCAGCCCTGGAGCTATAGCAAAGCCATGGAGCTGAGGTGCTCAGGGCCATGGGTTAGTGGTGGGCTTGGCAGGGTGAGGGGACTTGACTCTATTGCCATCCATGTAGGACATTGACTCAGGTACCCACAGTCTGCCCCTGAACTGGATTATCTGCTTGGTGATGGACCCCATCATTCAACCTGGCTCCCCAAGGGCTGCAATTGTCACTGAAAAATAGCTCAAACTCCATGACCCCACCTTATTCCATTTGTACAGCTCCCCTTACCAAACTGCCTGAGCAAAGTGGTGTTATGGCTTAGCCCAGAAGAAAAGGGGTGAGAAAGAAAAAGGTAGATTGAAAGATAAATGGGAAATTAACAAAGTCAAAGTGTTTCTGGTACTGAAAAGCAAATGAGAGTCATGGGCAAAGAGAAGCAAACCATGGGCATGTGTCACATTCTTAGTCACTTTTGTTAGAGGACAGCAGTTTATTGCTAGAGCTTCTCAGAGCCTGCCTGGTGTGTAGGTCCCCAGGAAGCCTAATTTTTGATGCTGGAGCTCACTGTACTGTAGTGAAAGCTGTATGCAGGGGGAGTGTTGATAAAACACATTTGCATTTACCCTCATATAAATTTTATAGCCCCAGCAAATGTCATTGTGGTGATTTCTCTTGTTAATGCATTGAGATGGGTTCACTGAAAAAAAAACAACCAAACCTCAACCCAAACTGGCTAATCTCATGCAAGAAGGGACAGGTTTTGCTAAGCACAGACCAGAAAAAAGGTCTCTGGAGGCTTAAGCAGTGTTTATGGAACTTGGTTGGGAGTTTACAGCCTGCTCAGCTGCAGAAAAGGGATGTGGCCTGAGATGTTTGTTAGCTTACTTGGTCATAAAACAGCCAATTAAGCTTGATACTCCCATGAGAGGATTTCATCTATTTCAGCTGAACCCCCTATGTGCTCCCTTTCTCCAGCTGGCCAGCAGCCAGGTCTGCTAGAGCAGCTTTGGTTTTTCTTGTACCTGGAGAGGCTTGTAAGCACTCAGTTGGTTTCCACTTACACTCTGTAATAGAGCTGAAAATCAGGACTCCTGGGTTCCTTTCCTCCTTCTATCTCTGCCTCGAGGTATGGCTTCAAAGAAATCATTTCCCTTTCCTGTGCTTGCCATCTGTGAAACATAGCTAATGATACTCTTCTGCTCTGAGATTCTCTATAGTCACAGTTGTCCCAGACTTTCCCAGTTCAAAAATGGTTTCCTGAGATCTGATTGTGTTGAAGGCTGATGTTTGCTGATCTGAGGCAGAGCCACAGCTAGAGGGTAAAAGATCAAGAGATGGGATATGAGATGTCTTGGGTCAGCAAAGATGATAGCATCTGAGGAAGGGTATGAGGAACAAAAGGAAGGATCTAACTTGGTTAATATTACATCAGGAATGGTCTTTCCAATGTGTTCCTCACCAACAAGAGAGTAAATTCATTTTCTGCTCCCTGAAACTTGTTGGGAGTTCAGGTTTGATACTCCAAACCACTGAAACCTCCAGGATCATACCTGGGTCTTGGTTTGCAAAAATAGTCTAGCAATATATTCAACTCAAAGTAAATCTTTACTGGTTGGATCACATTAGATCCTGACAATTATGATAGCAAAGGGGCTGTCAAATGTCTCTCCAGGCACAGGGATACTGAGTAGACAAAGTGCAGCTCTAGAGCTTCAGGGAACAGAAAGAGATTTGATCTTTGGGAACTGGGATTTGAATTTTCTGCATTAGGTAAACAGCCACTGCCCATGTCTCCCAGCTGTTGAAGCAAAGATTTGGCCAAATTTAGCCTGAATATACTTAGCACAGTGTTTACTGGGTCATTTCACATTGGGGAAGATGTCAATGTTTAATTGAGACTGAAAAATTGAAGGGAAACAAAGGTGACTGAAGGCCTAAATGAGGTTTGTCCCTGACTACCCCATGTGGCTAGAATTCTCAGAAGGTATTTGGCCTGGGGAGGAATGTTAATGGCAGGAGTATTTTAGAATTATACAAGTTATAGTGAAAAGGAATTTATTGCTCTTCTTGCCTCGTCTCATAATATGAAAACTATGGTCTTATTCCATTAGATTAATGGTTAGGCCAATTTATTACAGGTTAAAATAAAAAAAAACCCACCACACCTGATGTACTGTGTAGTCACTTCATGTAATTCACTACTGCAGGAGGTCAGAGAGTGATATGCTGGAGTTGGAAAAGAGCTCTGTAATTTTACAGCCATTAAGACCATGTCATTATACCTGTGAATGGGAGAATGGAAATCTCAGACTTCAGAATGCAGAGGAAGAATAACCTTAAGAAAGAAATCTCCTCATCTTCTCCCATCACCTTTCACACTACTGGGGAGTTGTATTAGACTGGATTATTGCCATTACCCTTGGAATTGCCTGTGCAGCCACTGTAATGTATGCAGGTGCTCACCAGTGCAGTGAGGCACGTCAATGAACACGGGCTCATTCAGTTTACTGAACAGCACCATGTTTCCTTGCAGCCTCTGAGAACCCACTTGCTCTTTGGTTTAAGGAAATACTTGCTGCCTGTACCCTGAAGTGCAACATCCACACTGTTCCCCATAAGCAGATCTCCTCCATCTCCAGGGAGTCTGGCCAGCAGCAGAAAAGAAGAAATGCAGTGTGGTTTTGGTGGCACTTGGGTGCCCTTCAATTTACAGTCTTTTCCTCCAGAGGCTCCTTTGTACTGGATATCTCATGGTTTGAGAGGAAAGTGATGGGGATTCATCATGGCACCTTCCCCATGGAGAGTCAATTCCACATCAGCTTCCTAAAAGCAAGCTAGCAGGAACTCTAATTCCATGGAGACAAACACCAGGAGCAGCCAGAGGCTGCAGGCAAGTCATCTCACCCTCTAGATTTTCACAGACCCTTGAGATCAGATGAGCTGGGAAATCTGTGGCTCCTCTCAAGTGTTCCTTTTTCCCAGCAAGAACCACAACGTCACACTCCTACTGTCTGCACAAATAGCTCCTCAAACAAGTTTAGATGAGGAAGGTGATCATAGAGGGCATCCTAGGTCCTGGGAAGATGTCATGGATGTGGCAAGCACACTGTGAATAAATAGGAGACTTTCTTGGGTGATATATCTCCTTAGTTCATAGTTCAGGGCCCAAGCTTCACCTTCCTCCCCAGCAGCTAGAGACATTCTTGAGAATTAGCCCCAGGTGGGAACTCAGTGAATTTTTTCATCTGCCTTTAGCTTCAGAAATAGAATTCATCTGGATTTAAATTAGCGTTGTTTTCTGTGTTGTGTGAGAAACTGGGGCATAAATTCATGTTTCAGTCAGGTTCTAATTTGATAAGGAATTAAAGCCTCATAAATAAGGCACAGTATTTATTCAACATATTTGATGAAGACATCTTCCCTATAGCTCCAATACAATCTCTTTTATAAGCAGAACAGTTAAATGTAAAACATTTTGTATGCCATCAGTGCACAAAACTCATGGCCCAAGTGCTCAGCTGGTGCAGACTGGCACGGATTAGTGGCTGGCAATGCAAACACATCCACTGATCCTGCACAAAGAGGTGGCAGAGCTGACCTTTCTTTGCTCTTGCATTTCTCTCTAACACTGCTCCCAACTTGTGCAATCACACTTGCATCTCCCTACAGCTTCCCCATCTCCAGGTGGGAACCTTTGCCATCATGCTGGGTGTGGGTAAAGGGTTCACAGTACTGCAGTAGTGTGGTGTGAGTTATTTCCTCCCCTGAATTCTTGAAAACTTGCTGTGCCACCCTACTGCCTGTATTCATGGAGAGACACAGTTGGATGCAAAGCAGTGGAAATGTGCTGGAAGGTATTTCCTGGACTTAGGTGAGAGATCAACCCTCAAACCTCCAAAAATGCCTTAAGGCAGAAGCAGCCAGCTCAGGACCTGAAGCTAAATGTGGTTTATCCAGCCCCATGGCTTGCACTTCCCTTCTTGCTTCACTGCACTTTCTGGCCCTGCTGAGATTACAAGAGGAACACACACCTCTGCTCCACACACTCCTGCTGCTGGCTGTTGGACTCTCTTGCCAGCCACACCAGCATCCCAGGGCCCAAATGGCCTTTCTCCAGCTCAACTAATCTGTCACTGCTGAATCTGTCAGCTGGCAGATAATGTATGTGCACGAGCTCTGAGGTGGGCAGGGAGAATGGCATGGACCCAGGGCTTACAATGCACATGGCCAGTGGAGGGGGGGGGGTGAAAGCTGCAGACATGTTGCTTTCCCCATTTATAGCAGAAGGGAGGCTGGTGGTTTTGTAGAAGTTTTTTCTGATATTGAATTAATCCCAAATTTTCACTGTCTCCCTGCAAAATTCCCCCACCCTCTGAGCAACCTGCATGGATGACACCTGCCAGAAAATTAAAACCAGGGTATTTGGAGAAAAGCCAGGTTCTCAGAAGACTATCTCGTGGCCTCCTAGCTTGATTTGGAGAGTAAATTCCTCCCTGCCCTCAGTGCCTGCTGCTGTGGATGAGCAGATCTGCAGTCACAAGGTCTTCCTGTCAGATTGATCCGGTGATGTAAATCCACAAGCTCTGTGTGTGTGTATGTGCACCCCAGAGTCCCCAGCTAAGCCCCATCTGCACAGCAGAGAGGAGCTGCAAGACTGCAACCTGCATGGCAGGAGCCCAAGTTGGCACTGCTTCAGCTGGAGACCATCCACCAGTGACAAGCCATGTTAAGGCTGTGTTTCACAGCTTGTGAATCCCTGTCAGCACCTGGGTATCTCTGGGATCAATACAGCAACCAACACTCCTCTCAGACCTCTAGCCTTCATGTTAAACAAAGCTCCCTGTAATTAACCAGCTCCAAAAGTGCTGCCCCTTCACACACGAGCCATCATCCCCTCCCTGCAGGGCAAGCTGTTCCTTTCAAGAGACATGGGTCAAACACCAGGCAAGACTTTCAGTAAAACACATTCAAAATGATGCTATGGCAAGTCATTATGATGATTCCTGTGACCAGTCAGTGACCAGACTCTCAAAGCAGTAAAGCTAATCTCTTTGTATCAGTGGTAGGATGAATCTGAAGTCTTGCATTCATGTCCAGTTACCCAGGTCAAGTCCCAGACCCGAATGCATGGACCCAACATGCTCTAGAAAGCTGTGTGTTGGAGCAAGTACTGCCCAGTGCATAGGGCAGGAGAGCAGAAAGGCCTGACACTGTGCTGATGGACCAGACAACACATAGCATCACTGCAAATACCACATTGCCCAGGAAGATGGAGCGTGCCTCTGTAAGGCACACTCTAATTGCACAGGGCTGTGACAACTCTCATGGCACCATCTGAATTACTGTGTCAGCTGGACACTTAGCACCAAGAAAATAATAACCACTTCCAAATAGGGTACATCAGTGCTGTGGATGGCCTTTGATGGCTTGGGGACCCAACTGAAAGAGCAGGTGTTTCTACTTGATGCTTTTCTTGTGAAGCCAGAGAAGCAGAATCCCTGCTGCATGTTTCTGGTGACACAAGAAAGTAAACAGTAATTTACCACCCACTCTGCTCTCAAGTCCTTTCTAAAGAATTGGGACCTGACATTACATCCTTGAGCCTGACAGAAATCACTCTGTGGTAGTCAGGTTTTTGTAAAGCTCGCCTGAGGATCTCCTGTCTTATGTGGTGGCCCAAAAGCTGTCAAACCTTTGTGTCTAGTTTGGAGACTGGGGTGTGGGTTTTTTTGCTGATTTACACCTGCAGATTTGTTGAAGATTTTAGTATGGTAATTAGAGACAAACCTCATTTTCCTGTCCTTTACATGAAGCTTCCTCTGATCTGCACCCTCGCTCCAGTTTCAGCTCTTTGGAGCAGATCATCTGTGCATTTTCTCCTGGGCTGCCTCCACACAGGGTTAGATCCTCCATCAGAACAGGGAGAGCTGCCCCATCTGCTTGGCATGGTGATGCTCCCTCATGGGGTGCTCAATGGGATCGCTCCCTGCTAACTTCAGATGGACAGAAATCAAGCAATTAGTATAAACAAATTGTCTGGACTTTTTTCTATGGTCATTGGCATATCCCAGGACAAATTACTGCCATCATACCATGGGTGCCTAGGGAAGGAAGGGTTGAATTACCAGCTCATTAGGGCTATGCAAAACAGCAAGAACAGGAAACTCGCTTGATTTGGCTAAAAAAAAAACCTGATCTGCCCCTGGGGTAAGTTAGTAAAGCTCTTCTAAAGCATGCCAGCAGCACATTTGGATTGATCAATAGCCCTGGCTCAGCTATCCTTCATACACAGTAGTGCTCATCTACAGCAATTACCTAAAAGCCTGGGAAGGAGAGGAGATCAAGTAATTTCACAAGGGGATGGGGCCTTTGCATTGATTAAAAACCATAATGGGATCTTTGAGATGGCTTCAAAGTTGCCCCTGAGGTACTTCATCAGCTAGAGGCAGAAAGTCAGAGCACTGCTGGGGCTTTGCCTCTGTTCTCCAGCCTGGAGAATGAAATGTAGTCAGGGGACCTCTTTTAGGTGAGGACAGTGCTTCTCTGGGAGCCTTGTCTCTACAGCCCAGTTAAAATAACAGTGGATCAGAGACTGAAAGAGATGTGCCAGAGATTAGAGAGCATGGGGACAGGAAGAGGGGCAGGGCCAGCATGTTTAAATCGATGGAACAATCAGTCAGGGGCTAAGGCAATTTCAAGATTAGGCCTCCTTTATGGAAAGCAGTGATCTCTTTTTGATGAAAAAGCCATCCCAGCCTATTGTTGTAATCTTACCTCTGCACATGCAGTTTCCTTGTGTCTTGTGGCTGACCCACTTCCTTCAGCTCCTTTGCTTGTTTCCTTCAAGTGCAGTTTTAGCTCCAAACCACATAAACACCTTGTTTAAATTGCTTTAATCTTCAAGTGCTCTTTCTATTGATTTGAAACAGTTAAGCTGTCAATCAGCCCTTTCTCTTCACACTGTGGACCAGGGAAGAAGATTAAAATAACAAACAAACAAGAGACAGAAGGGCAGGGAAGTTAGTCTGAGTATCAGGTGGATGCTGACTCTTAGGAGCCTAGAAACAGGGGGCAATGAGGTCCTTCCAAAGGCTGCACTCTATAGAAAGGCCCTATGCAGAAGAGAGGAGAGGGTGCCATGCCCTGCAATGCCCTTTTCTTTCAGCTTATACATTCAGACAGTCACACTGCTAATGGAGGACCTGGGTATGTCTTCTTGCTAAGTGTTGTGCAAATAGTTCTAGGAGACAAACTCAGTCTCAGTTTGCAGCCAGCACTGATAAGAGACAAAGGGAAAAAAAACAGATAAGACAGGTAAATAGATGCACAGAGAGAAAAAGCAGTTTTGTCCAAGGGCAGTGCATGAATCCAAAGACTGTTCCTGATGAGGATCTAGCACCTCATCAAAAAACCCTCAATAAAAACATCCAGGGTGACTTTTTTTCACACAGCAGTGAGGGAGGGAATGGACCTGCACTCTTACAGACACACATGGCATCTGAAAGCCAGGCTGCTGGGCTGAAATGCCATTGAGGAAGGACGTTTGAGCTGGACCACTGAAGCTGCCGATGCTCTTGCAATCAGTGGCTATATCCCCTGGCACCTTCCCTCACTTGGATAGCATACCAGGCCATCTGCACTCAGGACAATCCTGATGGCAAGCTTGAAGCAGCAAGCTATTATTTCATCATTACAGAAAGGATAATGACAGGGCCAGAGAGGCTGATTGCTGCTGGAGAGGTCAATGGTCAAGGAACTAAAAATGAGAATAAAGATGAGGCATGGCACATGTGGCTTTGCAAGAGGTGTGCAGCTGGCTTAGCCTTGCTCTAGTCAGCATATTGATCACTAAAATGAAGCTGAGGGTCTCTAGTCAGAGTCTTCAAAGTGGAAAGCACTGAAGTCCAGTCCAGTGCTGGTCACATACTCTGAAAATCCATCAATTAGTCACATTATGCAAAGCCAATATTAGGCACAGCAGCACTCAGATGCTACATGGGCTTATTCTGCTGAGGAGAAACCCCTCTGGGGACCCATCTGTTTCTGACCCTCCCCATAAAAGCTTTTTTTTACAGCTCAATGAGTGTGATAAGGACTCACCCTCAGATTTCATGAGAGAGAAAGCAAATTTCCCAGGACTCTTCCCCTTGTACCCAGTGCAGAGGGGTTTTCAGGGAAATGCTTCTCCTGCAATGGATGCTGAAACCTTCTGAATGTCGTGGCCTGGGATGGACGGCAGACGAGGGTGAACACAACCCCAGAGAGGCTGGCAGGACCCAGGGGTGAGAAACATTGCTTGCAGCAGTGCTGTGCTTTCTCCAAGGCAGAGCTGCCCATCCCACAGCTGGAGCACACAGGGATTCCTGGGAAGGGATCACAGAACAAAGAGGCTTGAAATCGACTGAGTCATTCATTTGAATGTTTAAAATAATAATAATAAACCCCTCTCTTTGAATGGGTTTCTTTCCCCTCAAGCAATTCAAGCAGCTGCTCGATTTCCATTGGCCTCCAGATCCTTCTATTGATATGCTATAACAATTTGCATGTGGTGGAAAGGTTGCAGGAGAGCTTGCAGTGGGAGGGTCACACCTTTGTAGCTACAGGGGCTGAGAGGGTTTCACTTTCTTCTTCTGACTTTTGGGAGCAGAAGCAGGAATAGAGATTGGGGCAGAGAGGTCACAGAAGAACCAGAACAGATGAAAAGAGAAAAGATCACTGTCTGCACAAAATGAAGTGACTGTCCTGCAGACTACAGACTTCTATATTACATTTCACTGGTCCAGTCTCAAAAGGCACCAGTGTTAGATCCAGGGGAAGGTGCAGCTCCTGGGGGAAAATACTATGTGAAGAGAAGAATAAAGGTAGCATCATGAATTTAAATAAGGAGTGGATTTAAGGCCAGACAGACACTGGTGTTTCACTTCTGTCTGTACAAATACTTTCTGTTTAATCCCTTACTAATATTCTTTAGTCAAATGGCAGAAGAAGGGGAAGGAAGGCATCAGGAAGGTGAATGTGATTTTTGGCTGGGGGAAGGAAGCTGCTTCTGCACAGGAAGCTTTGGAAAATCCTGACACCTTAGAGCGAACCTTCTGGAAGCTGGAAGAAGACAAGTCTACACAGGGAGCAGTGTAATGTGGAGAAGGAGGGATGTTTGTCAGCTCTCCCTTTCTGATGATAAAACGAAGTGTCATTCCAGGAAAACAAGCAGATTTCAAGGAGGGAAAAGAAAGAGGCTATAAAACAAGTAGGCTTTTTAAATGCATATACACAAAATACAGAGACTGGATTGATTTCATGTTTTTAGAGGACTTCAATCCCATGAATAAAGATGGCTGTGCCCAGCTCCCCTCTCGCAGCCCTTCCCAGCTGGCTCACAGCCATCGGGCACCTCAAGAAGGGCCGGAGCACAGAATGAAGCAGCCAGAACCAATGTTGTTGGATGAGGACTAGGAGAAACAAGACAGAAAGAGGCCTGAGGAAGAGGTATCAACTAAAATAGAAAAGGACAGCAGCAGGGCCACAGCACAATGACTTAATTTGTGGATTTGTTCTGCTCTGTAGGGGCGGGCTGCTGTGACACCCACGCACTGAGGAACAGCTGGCAACATCTGCCACTGCTCCTCCTCTTCTCCTTCAGCTTTCAAACACTTGCTGTCCTCATCAGTTCTTCCTGCTTCTCCTCCCCTTGCACTTCCTGACTGCTGTAGTTTGCTTATTTTTAATGAAGTCCCTTATCGGGGCTTCAAAGAGGAGGTGCACAGGAGTAGGGAAGAGGAGGGAGTGGTGCCTTCCAGTCTTTCAGGTTAAAATTGCAAACACACACACAGATGCATATGCCTTGAAAAAGCAAAGCAAGGAGGGAAATCAATAGCCCTGGTCAAAACTAATTTTCAGATCTGAACGAAGCTTGTGATTAGTAGAGCCCCACAGAAGCCACTGTTTCCAGTCTTGATCTGATCCTTAAATGTCAGCCTTGCAGAAGCATAGAAAATTAGGGGTGAGCAGGACTTCCAGACGTCACCTAATCCATCTGGATTCAGTTGGGAGGGATGACTGTGTATACAGGAGGAGTAAATTCAGGCTACTCTAATCTCATCTCCAAAATTAGTGATTGTCATGGTTTTTTAAGCTCCATTTCATCGGATGACACCTCAGCACCACAGCCAATAAACAAGCAGTGATGGTGTGGGAGGGTGAAGGACCAGCCAGGGTAGATGGGGACGTGTGAATGTGAGAGAGAGGAAATGAGGAATATAACGCTCTGGCCACGTGAGCTCATTTCTGAAGGTGGACACAAGCGGTGATTAGCAAAGCTCAACTTAACTGCTATTACCTCCTCCCTGGCTCGTGATGTAAATGTCAGCTTCATGCAGCAGGGAGAGAGGAGCACTAATGGCTGCAGCAAAGAGAGGAGGGGCAAGGAACTTCCAAATGAGCTTGGCATTTTCTTAACCTGAAACAAAGGGAAGCATTGAAAGGCCAGGGGAGGAACCTGCTGGAGTGGCTGAGAGGGCTGTAAACGAGGAGCAAGACCTTGCTTAAACACAGCCACTTGTAATGGGCTGTGGAGCTGTGGCAGAGGGAGTTTGCATTGGGAGGGGGTGCCAAGAGGGTGGGTGGAGGAGCAGATGTGTTCACACTCCCTTTTGGCAAAGGGGATAATAACATTTGCCTTCTTTAAAGGGAATACTGATGAATAGTTAGGAAGCCTGAGCTGGGCTGGGCTGCTTTCCATAGGCTCACTGTCTTCTCTGAGGGCTTTTTATAATGGAGGATCTGAGAAGCAGAACCTCTCTACCCAGCAGGAATGATTCCTTTTCTTTCAAAATTCAAAGACATTTTTCATCCTCCTCAGGGCAAAGACGAGATCTCAAGATTTGGTGGGCAGAACTGGGAGGGTGAGCACAGAGACAGGTTCCCTCAGATGAGTCAATATATTGATGATCAGCACAGTCACTTAAGACATGGTAAAAGCAGATCTGAGTCTTTGCCTCAGCCTGGTTCAGAGTAAGGCTGATGTAAATCACAGCTCTGTCACTCTTTGGGTGACAGTCCTGTGTAACCCACCGCCCTGATTCAGCTCTGCATCTCTGTTAAACTCTAACTGGAGTAAGTCTATCTAACCTGCATCATTCACCCCCCCAAAAAAAACAACTGATGTCAACCCATGAGCATTTTCCAACACAGATCCACTTCAGGGAGATGAAGGCATAATGAAGGATCTGTGGTGCTGTGCCAGACCAAAGATACCTTAACCCTTGCCCCAGAGAGCAGACTGCAGAACTCCAGAGAGGATCTGAAACCAAGACACAAAGAATGGCCCTTTTCATCAGCCTGTTTCCAAAGGTTATGTCTCCAACTGCCTGTAGTTTGTGCCACTGGAAGAATACTTGGGCTTGAGGTGCACCTCAACCCACTAAATCTCCTGGAACTTTCCTTGAACCATCACAGAGCTGCCACATTATTTGTGCTGCACGCAGGTACATGCATGGCTTTGAAAAAGCTGTTTATTACTGGTAGATCATATTTTACCCCAGACCTGCTTGTAAGGTTCATTATTGATTTTAATGTACCTGTGCCAAGAGGCAATGACTGGCAGCTTTTTAAGGAGAAGGAAGGAAGATTAAACATACTCAATCCTTGTCACCTTAGCAAACATTTATCCATGCAGTTGGGTGTGATGAGAAGCCTCTATTCCAAAGAAGGAATTAAATTTTAATAGGACAGAAACATGTTTGTAGGGCTGTTGTGGCCCAGGATCAGAACAGACTACAGGGAAACACAGGAGGCTGATGGCAGAAGAAAACTAGAAGGTAACTTATGCCTGAAATGACTGTGATAGCAGGGGAGGAGGTGATGCAGGACAGGACTGATGGGGAATGTGAGAGCCACCGACTACAGAGAAACTCTCTGCTGAGGAAGGAGGCAGAGCAGCCCCAGCATGGCCCCAACTGTGGGCACTTGCTCACAATGTGATGCTCAGGTTAGAATGAAAGTCAGAAAATGCCAGCACAGACAACAAGGTTCCTCACTGGTTTACCCTCACTTCCATGGGCTTCCCCAGCAGCAGGGCTTACAAGTAAGCCCCTTCTTTTCAGATGCATTTTGCTCCGATTGGGGAATGTTTAATCCTTGCAAGTAATGCCAGCCAAGCTCAGTGCTAATGAGAAGGTCAATAATCTCCTTGCTTGGGTGGAGAAAGGCCAGCACAGCAAGTAAAACCTCTGCTGGGATCATCAGCTTCCAGCCCAGCGTGCTCAGGACCAGAGTGAAGCCTGCAATGAAACATGCACTGATGAGCTGGGCCAGGGGAGGCTGGCAAATGGCTCAGCCAGCTCACACCTCACTGGCCCTGCTCGGTGCTACAGAGAGGGCACAGCAGAGGTTGCTGCTCTCCCTCCATCCCAGTGTGCACCAAGGTTCCCTCCATGCTCCAGCAAAGCACTCACTTTACCTCGTACCCTTTAGTGGCCTCCACAGCTTCTTACTTCCAGTCATTACCAGACAAGGTCTGGATTTAATGAGGCCAGAGTTCACTGGATGAAATAAATGCAGGTTCCTGAACCCTTTAAACCAAAGCTAATGAAAAATATATGCTCCCTCACTCCTGCTCTCATTTTCACATCCTGCAAATTATCTGTGCTAATGCACGCAGGCCCCTGCTCCTCCGCGCCTGCAGATGCTGAACTTTGAGGCTTTGTCACATCAGCCAGCACCAAGTAATTCTGCACAGAAGTCTGACATTTCCAGTGGAAAAAAATAAATTGATTAAAATTCAACAGGCATGTAGTGTTCAGCTTTTAAAGGTCGGCAAATCTAAGGAACTATCAACTGTAAAATAATTCAGCGTTTAGAGGGGAGGGGCAGCTGAAGGGGGGGTCCTGGCAAGAGGGAGGGAGTGCAGAATGCTGGATCATTTGCTGCCTGTGTTTCCCCGTCAAGAACTTCATTACAGGCAGTTTAATTATTGTATAATGGAAAGGGCTCATCTTCCAGAGCATCACAGCCAGATTCCCCTTGGCCTCCCTGAGCCCTGGGTAGTGCTGCCATGAGGAGGGGACTCTGCAGCAACCAGGTGTTCCTGGGGTGAGTGTCTGAAAGGGACCTTGGAGAACCAAGATGGGTGATGTTGCTCCTGCTGCTTCTCATATTGGAGACTGGATCAAGCTCATCTACAGAAGACTTTCAGTTGTCCAGTAGAAGGATCAGGCTGTTGGGTGCAACAGTGGCAGAAAAATCTCTGCTGAGAGAACTGCTTTCACGTGGCAAGTCTGAATTTACCCAGGCACAGGTCACCTTTCTAGCACGCTGCTGTCAATTTGGTCCTGCATGTCTCCTGGGACTTCTCTGTTACCAGCAGGCTCCACTGAATACAGAAGCCAAGATGGACAAGTACAGCCCCACAAGTGAGCTTCAGACATGAACACTGACCCCAAAGGAAAACAGGTCAGGGGTTCAGGAGCTCATCTCACTTCACTGGAGGTCTTCCAAGACCCAAATCCCTTATCTTGAAGTTCCTCCAGTTCTGCCATCTGGATTTTACTTTTTGAGGTTTATACCACCCAGTTTTGAGTAAGACTAGATTAGACAAACAAGAAGCAAAGTTCCTTTGCACCAGCCTGGATGAACCACCACCATTTATGTGAACAAGAAACCTGGACACAGAACTCTTCAGCCTGAGCCTTCTTTGACAGGTTGCAAGTTACTAATTAGGACACTTTCCCTCCCTTGATTGCACTGCACATGTATAATTCATATTATCTAATGTTCTCCTCTTCCTTCTCCCACCCTCTTGTTAAAATCTTTGTGCCTCACTCTTTGTGCATGAACTTGAGACCAGCTCCTTCCAGCCTGGAATGTGCTTGGTTTCACTGTTAAGTCAAGAAATGCATCCCAGTGGAAACATTTCCTAGAGCTTAGGGGCAGAGAGAGCAGAGGAGAGTTGGAGCTCATCTGGGTGGGATTTGGAGCAATGACCTGTGACCAGTGGGCACTTGGCCTTCTGCTGGACCCACAGTTTTGCAGGACATAGCCAGTGCCTTTCCCAAGGACAGATCACAGCCTGTTGTACAATCCAACTGTGACCCCTACAGGTCTCTGAAAGGAGAATTACTCATCTCCTCAGAGGCAGGCACAGGGAGAGAGAGGAGGAATCTCTTCTGTCCTTACCACTCAGTGTCCCTGAATACCAAGGTACAGTTTATATGCCTGGGATTCATTATTCCTTCTAACACCAAACTCTGCCCTGACACAGGTGTCATGCCATTGCTTTTAGTGGGAACAGGAACACTGTGACTGAAGGGAAAAACCTCATCTATGAAACTACTGGAGAATGGTGTTCTCCAAGCCAGAGACCACCAGAAAGACTCAGCTCCAGGGAGCAAAAATAGATGTGAAAGGAAAGTAAGAGGACTCCTACTGCAAGATGGCTGTATGAAGCTTGTCCAGGGAAAACTGTGACTCAGCAACAGGCCAAACCAACCTTGAAAAATTGAAATAGGGGGAAAAGAAAGAGAAGGGCCAACAGGCACTTAGCTGTTGCTCCATCTATTGCCCACATGCTGCTGTGTGTCAGTACAAGAGAGGCAGAGAGGGAACATTGTGTTGTCTTCATTTAAAATATTCCCAGCCTAATCTTTGCTAACTCAGCTCCATCCCTGGGCCTCTGTCTTGCCTTGTCTCAACAGGAATCCAGTACAGCACATCCCTGGGAGCTCCTGGGAAGGTATTTGCATTACAGGAGAAGTCTCCCTGCCCTTTACCTTGTCTCATGAGTCTCTTTTGTAAGCAGTAGGACACCCACGTTCCCACACTATCTCCACCCATTATATCAGCTCACTAGAGGGATTCAGCACTTTCATCTCCACACACAAGACCTGGACTTCCCTTCTCCAAGAACACAAACAGCCATAGTCTTCAACATGCCCTGAATCATGGTGGGTGAAGCCCATCACGAGTATCATCACATCATGAGGCTGAATGGACACTTCCCCCCATGGCCAAGACTCTCCAGATCTTACCTCTTCTGTCAGGAAACCCTACAGCTGGAAACTTGTGCCAGGGGAAGAGGAGGAAGCCCTGCATCTCCACATCCCATCACTGTGGAGCTGGGGAAGGTGGGTATCACAACTCCCCTCCAAACAAGGCTCACCACAAATCCACAGAAGCCAAGCTGGCTGCTCTGCCTCCTTCCCCCTCCCACTGCTACACAGCAGCCAAAAAGCACCATGTTGATTATTCAAGAGTGGACTCTTAACAGCTCTAATCAGTTAATAATCCAATAACACACTCAGCTGAGCTGCACTCTCAGCTCCCAGGTCCCTGCCGCTGAGAGAACATTTACAGCTGCGTGGTGTTGATAATAACTGCCCAGCAGTCAGGAGGAAAGCACAGCAAATGACTCCCTGCTTACTGCTGCCTCGTGCTCCTCAGCCAGGCCAGAGGCAGAGGGAACCTTTCCTCCCAACTCCTCCTGCCTTGCCCTGGCCTCTCTCTGCTCACACTGCTGCTCAGAAGTCTGCTGGTGGGTTCCTGCCTTTTGCCTTCCATGCAGCCGTGCAACAGCTCCTGGGATCCTCAGGAAAATAAGTTGCTTGTTCTCTCAAGCTACCCCACTGGCAAAGCGGCTTCAAATGTAATAAATAAAAGGGGAAGCATCAAATGCATCACTCTGAGGGCATTTGAAATGTAAGATGCTAGAGACCAGCCAACACAGCCTCAGGCCTTTTCAGTTCTCCAACACTTCAGCACAAACTGTGAGCATTCAGCCTGGGTGGCCTGGAGCCAGCACACAGGGAGAGACAGTAAATGCAGAAATATCCCTTCCTCCACACCACCCCAGTTTTCCATCCCCAACCCCATCCTGGGGCTGGCAGAAAACCATTCACACCTGCTTCTCACTGCTTTCACAGCCTGGTTTCTCAGATAGAGAGGCTGTCTGAGACTCCTGGCAAAGTCTTCTCTCTTTGCCTCACCTTCCAGTCATCCATTTGTCATAACTCCTCCTGCCCCTCATCCCCTCAGGGCCCATCCATGCTGCTGCTGTTCTCACTCAGGGCCATGGGAATGGGACACACACATCCTGATGCAATAGGAATGCAGGGACCAAAAGAAAGCCCATTAAAATCCAGAGCCCAAACCTCCCTCTTGCCTGCTCAGCACGTGCAGAGGAGTTGGTTCAGTGTTTCCCCCTGTGCTGCTTATTTTGGCTCCAGCGCAGATCCTAATAGATTGCGATAGCTCTGATGGCACTCTTCTGCTCTATTGTGTGTGTAATCCTCTCTCTAAAAAATAGTACTGCCTGATTATATGCTTAGACAAGAGGCTAGAAAAACCCCAGGGACACTGAGATTCTCTGCAGAAGAATCTGGGAAGAGCTGAATTTGGGGAACTGAATACAAAGTGAAGAAGTGCCACTGGCTCACTTCATCCCTGCTTTACAAAACTCCTCACAACTATAATGCTGGGTATGGAGGGGGGTTGGGGTGCCTGCAGACGTGTGGAGACACCTTGTCTGGTGGAGTGGGCCAAAAGGATAGAGGAGCACATCTCCAGGGCTGCACAGGCTCTTAGAGATGCAAAATGCAGAGGGAGATGAAACCACACATCATCACCCCACCGGCAGTTTTGAGGTCCTGGTCCTTCACTCCTCTCCAGTCTTTTCCAATTTCACATGAACTGGACTGGTGCACAGCAATTTAGTTTGATCACTCTGGGCCATGGAAGAGCCACGTAGGTCTTGACCAGCCTCATTTCATGCTGCAGGCACAGGGCTAATCCACAGGGAACTGATTGATGAACAGCCTTCACCTCCCCTCTCCCAGGGCCAACCTTTCGGATACTTCTGGGGTTCATAGGACCAGGACCTGAGGGAGGTGAGAACAACTATCCATGCATCAAGACCAGCTCTTGCCAGCTGCTTCCCTGTACCAGAGCCTTTGAGCCCCTTTTCTGGGGTTTGGGAAGTGTTTTTAGGCAGATTGTAAGGAGTGAGGATGGGCAGAGCTGGGTACGTGGACAGATGGGCTGGAGGAAACTATGCAACATGGCACTTAAACATCTCCAGGGCTTCCTCAGCTCTTTCTCCACATTTGGCCCTTGATCTCTTTGGTACATTCACTCCACAGCCTTGACGAGGAGGGGCCCAATTAGTAGAAACAGCTTTACAGCAGAAACACTGGGCTGAGACTCCCCACTCATTTCACGTGTCACTGGGCCCTGCAAAGCCTTCAGTTGGTAACAGCTTTCAGCGCTTAGACAGGAGCCATCAGCCCTGAGCTGAAGGCTGTGTGCTCTGTTACAGCCCCCTGCACCCTGCCCCATCCCAATGCCACCCCTGTGTGCCACGGGCATCCCTCCCAGGAGGTGGTGAGGGGCACAGAGGTTTCTCCTGCTTGCACAGAGCACCCAGCCAGGAGCCCCTGTGCTGATTTCCCAGTGTGGTGAGGGATAAAGCCCATCTCTCCACAGTGGGCATCTCAGCTGAGCATTCTTTGGGGTGCATTGGCTTGAGCTGTGGTAATCAGATCCTGGCAGGCAGGAGCTCTTATTCAGGAGAGGCTGTGCTGGGAACAGGGGGAGGCTGCAGGCACATCCCTAAGGGCTGTTGCTCACTGCCCTCCCATTACCCATCACTTACTGGAGCTGGGGAGGGCAGCACTGGCAGAGAAACACCAGCCAGTTTGGGGAAGGAAGCACAGAAAAAGAATGCCAGCATAGATCAGGCAGCAGCATGGAGGTTTTGAAATAGTACCTCAGCCATTTGGGCAGTAGCTGGCACGATGAGGATCGACCATCCCCTGGGAGCCTCACCTCTTGTGAGGGCAGTGTCCCTGCTGCCATCTCCTGCGCTGCTTACAGTAGGGAACCCTGCAGGGACTCCCAGGCTGTCTCCTGCCCAGATTGAGCTCACACCTGGGCTGGGGTTTGGCATGACCTGACCCACTGGCACTGCCACACTCTGCTCTACCACCACACATCCAGGGCTCCCAAATCGAGCTTGGCGTCGCATCCCCTCGCTGCTGCTCTGCCCCCTCCTTCCTGTCACTCGGTGACATAATGGAATCAAATTAAAGCCCCATTTACCAGTTTTATTGCCTATTATTTATAATACTCCAGCTCCAAAGTGCTGTTTTATAGAGTGCTTAAGCTGCCATTGCTGGATAGAGTTTGCCATAAATGTCTCCACATGCACAGAACATAATGTCCTCGAGTCGTGCAGGAAAAGGGAAGAGATTATTCTCAATTATTTCATATAGTCTGTTTTATTGTCTTATTGTAATAAACTGTCATACCCTACAACACTTTAAAATCAATAGTTTGCATTAAAAGTAATGAAAAGTAGTTATTAATCCCGCTTAGCGCTTCCGCTCTTCCGCTCACCACGAGCCCTGCGAATGATTCATTTCCGATCAATAGCAGCATTTCCCAGGCTCCTGTGTGCCTTGCTGCTCTCACAGCCCTGCCAGTTAATGAGAATGGAAGGAAGGAGGGGAGGTTGAGGCTTGGCTATGCCTCAGTTTCTCCCCCCCACCATCCCTGGCCATGTGACAGAATGGTTTTGTTTGAGATTTGAGCTTTGGTTTAAATGCAAACAAAGCAGAGGAGTGGTTCGGTTTGGTTTGGTTTGGTTTGGTCTCCCTGAGAGCTGCCAGATTTATGGCACATGAGGGACTTCTCCAAACACAGAAATCAGATCCATGGTACAGGCTCAGGGCAGGTTTTTTGCTCATCACTGGACTAACTCAGCTAACATGAGGCTTTTCTCCTTGACCAAGCTGTGACTGAGTCCCTGCTCCTGAAGCACCCATCGGTGCCATCTCACAGGCCCCAGGTTTGAAGGGATTTATCTAGTTTTCTAGAGCCTCAAAACAGGCTCCAGGACACAGGACATGTTGTGGTGTCCACTCATTTACTGTACATGGTACGAAATCTGGATATGTTGGGACATAAAAGAAGCCCATGGTTAGGGCCCTGCATGCATGCTCACACACAGTGCCAAAGACCTTGTGAAGATTTAGGAGGAGCCTGGACCCACTCATCCCTGAAAACACAGTAAGCTGCATCCTGAAGCAGACCCAGCTTCTCTCCAGCATCGAGACACATCCAAACAGCCACCACCAGTGGTTTCCAGCCCCTGGTAATCCCCAACATCTCATGTTTAAGCATAGTTCTGAGACACAGACCTTACCTCCTGCAGGAACAACTCACATCCTCCATCCCTGGAGCAGGCTGGACCCCCACGTTCCTAAAACACACGCCCTGCATTGCTGTAGGACATGTAGCAGCCAGGGAAGGCAGAGCTGAGCAGGGCTGTGATTTTACAGCTGCTCATGGGCAGGGCATGACAAACATAGAAACAAACCAGTTGTGCTGGATTCCAGGTGTCTTTGGGATCCTGCAGTGCAAATCTCAGACCAACTGGACAAGTTGAACCACATTTGAGCAGATTTCAAGTGGGGTTTTTTTTCCCTATTTTTAATAAAGCTCATCTTCCCTCTTGTTTGTCAGAAACACTTTAAATGCTGTATGGGCAGAAGCAGGAATTACCTGTGTCTGCATTCACTCAGGGAAGAAGACATAACCAGGCACTTCCACTCAAAGCAATCAAGAGTTTCCTTACTTCAGCCAAACAGCTCCATTTCTGCAGGCCCCAAAGCATCAGGCTGCACACCCAAAGAGCCACAGCAATCAGGAGAGCAGCTCCAGGAGCTCTGGCTCTGACCCAGGCTGAGGGAAGAATATCAAACCACCAAAGCAATGACTTGCAAGAGAGGTAAAGCATCCTCTGTGTGTGCTGCTTCTCATTAGCTGTTAAGTATAGATATAGGTGTCTTATTTAGGAGTCTTTTGCATTTGATGCTGACATTCTGAGTGTTCCTAATGTCTGCCTGTTTCTGGCAGAGCAAGGAATAACACCTCAAATCAGCAATCCTTTCTTATTCTGCAGGGATCCCAGGAAGGGGGCTGGGGCACAGCCAGGCACAATGAGAAGTTCTACCAGTACTGTGTCCACCTTGTTCTTTAATGTCTGACTCAGCCATTCCTCACCTCTCCCAGCTTTCCACACACCCTCCTGCACTGGAAGCTCATTTCCCAAGTGTCCATGAATGACAGTGCCTCCCAGGTTCATCTCCTTTTCCCTAGATAAAGCACCCTGGCACTTTGCAAGCATCCTGGGCATCACCCATGGAGGACAGGAGGGCTCTGCTGCCCAGAGACAAGATCTGGGGAGGAGATGGGAGAGGGTGTCCAACCTCCCTTAGCAGTGTGCCAAGATGCCAGAGCATTTGAAGGGAGAGGAATGGCAGTCACTGTCCTGGCAGCTCAGTGAGATGGGTGGGAAGGATGGATCTTTTTTCCGCTACCTAGATGATAGGGCTTTAATCTGGCTTTGACATTATCTGAAATTAAAATCGAGCCTGACATGTGGACAGTGACAGAAATGAATTACACCTCTCTGCTGCCACATAATCCCCTTCTAATTCCCCCCCTCCCACCTTTATTCAGATGGGAGATGGTTTAAGGAGAGAAAGAGGAGGCAAGAAATCTTTTCCCTCTCTCCCTTTGCAGGCAGCATCTCTTTCAAGGCCTCTCCCAGCACACATCTGCCAGGGCCACACACCTCGAATCACCCACCAAACCTCTCCCCTGAGGAGCAGAACCCTCCTCAGCACCATGCACTGATGGCTGCTGACTTGGCCAATCTCAAGACCAAAGCAGAGGAAGAGAGTGCAGTGATGCCTCAGTGCAAAAGGGAGCAAAGAAACAAAAACCTGCATACTGGAAAAGCAAATGGCAAAGTGAGGACACAACTGTTAATGCACAACAGCTTTGTGTGTTCTCTCCTGCCTTTCTCCACCCCTCAGCTGTGGATCAAACCTGCACAACAGAACCTCATAATTTGTTCACCTTCTGAATTAACTGTGGCTGTGCTGGGGGTTGGGTCTCTCATTGCTCCCCTCCCCATCACTTCTGAACCTGCAGCCAGTTTTAGCCAATTTAACAGAGTGGCTAATGTAAAGCTACTGTGGTCTGACAAGTTGCATGAGAAATAGGTGGTGAAGTAGAGGAGACAGGAGCATTATTACACATCAGAGAGCCCACAAACAGCAGCACCACAGGAAATCTGGCTCCTTCCATCCTGCCGCCTACACAGCGAGTCCCTCACTGTGCCCCTGAGCCATTCAGGAGAGTTTTCCTACCCAATCAAACAGCTGTGAGCTCAAGGCACCAAAACAGAACAGAGTGAAGCAGCCACCTTTGCAGGCCAGTGTTCCTGAGCAGAGGGATGGCAGCCTCTCCACACTCTGTGCTTGACCAGTGATTGTCACCATGGTGAGGTGGCCCTTGTGCCATCCCCCATAAGCACCCAGGAGCCTTCCCTGCCCCTGGGCAGCTCTGTGTCCTCACAGGAGCTAGAGCAAGACTTTGTCATCTTTGAGGCCCTTCATGCTTCTCACAACAAACTGTTCCTATCACCCCTTCTTTTCCCTGTCTCTGCCAAGCTGCTGCCTTTGAGACGGGATGTAGAGGCTGATATTGGCCCTTGGTCATTCCACCCCCTCCATGCCTTTGTTCTTCCCCATCACACTCCCCCAGCTTGCTCATGCCCCAGTATCCCAACACACTACACCCTCTCAAATGCTCTCTCCTTCCCACCACCACACATCTCTGAGCAGCTGCAAATGAGGGTGTGAAAGCCTCACACCCCAAAAGAGACCAACTGAAAGACCTGGGAGCACACTGAGAGGAAAGCATGACATTGGGGATGCTGGTACCCTTTGGCTCCTTGCTGCAGCTCCAGAAGGACACTGAGAAGTGGAAGTGAGGAGAAGTGAGATTGGTGAGCTGTTTGCTCCTCAGTCATGGGTTCAAACCCATCTCAGAGCAGTACTCACTAAAAGCAGGGGAAATTCAGTGCTCTTAATGGCTGTACAGCATCTCTCCCTTCCTCAGCCAGCCAGCAGCCAGTGAATACACACTGACCTCCCCCACAAATCCCCATTTCAGCAGAGGAGGTATGACTGAGGGCAGCAGACAGCCTCACTGTTCCCATAGCTGAAGACCAGCTACTGGTGTGTGCATCAAGTCAGCCTGTCTCAGTGGGGTGAAGAGTAATTTTCAGTGTGGGTTCTTTGTCTAATGAAAGCTTCTACATGGGAAGAAATTATTTACAGAGCCCCTCCTTCCCCAGCTGGATCCCCTCCTCCATTCACACGTTCCTCTTCCCCAGATCTAATGCAATCCCTGGCTGTGAGTGAGCGTGGCTAAAATCAGCTACGGATCTGCAGCACAATTCAATTTCAGAGCCATTCCAGCCAATAATGGCTCTAAACAAAATAGAATATGTAATTCACATAGTAATATCACCTTAATTACATTTTTTTTGAACAGTCTTTTCTCTCTTGGTCTCTCCACCCTCCAGCCCCAATAAGCATCCCTAAAACTAGAGAAAGAAGGTCATCTATCTCTTAAAACATCACAAGGGACAGGAGGGAAATTGCACGAAGCACAGATTACAGGTGCAGGGAGTTTTGCTGGTTCTGTGGAGCAATGTTCTCAGCCTCACCTTCTCCTGCTGGGTAATTGACTTTCCATGGAACCTTTAGAGGGGCTTTTATTTTTTCCAATTTAGTTTTTTGCATTGTAAATTAATATAATGCCAGTGAACTGGCCCTGCACATGGAAATCTCCTGTGTCATCCTCTTAATAAGCATAGGAAAGAGACAGTGGGGCTGAGTCCTGATCCCCCAGTCCTACTGTGATGCCCACGTCCCACTCTATGCTGTGTAAGTGTTGAAGCTTGCTCATGTGTCTGCTCATGTCATGACCCATGGGTAGGAGTTTGTGAGGAGCTGCAGCCCTTGGGAAGGACTCACTCCAGAGGTTCATTAAGGAGTGTATCCCATGGGAAGGACTCCACGTTGGAAGAGGGGAAGAACATGAGGAGTCCTCCTTCCCTGAGAAGGAGGAAGCATCAGGGACTATTTGTGATGGTCTGACCATATCAGATGTGATGGTCTGGCCATATCAGGGAGGAGGTGGCGATGTGAGAAGCAGAGACCTGAGCCTGGGAAGAAGGGATGTGGAGAGGGAAATGCTGTGTGGGCTTAAACCATAACAAGTATAAGCTTTGGGAAAAAAAACAGTCATCCAGTCTTGATAGCCAAGGGTGGAAAAATCAAGGACTGGAAAGCATTAAATCTTCTACTCCTGCACCATGGAAAGGATTTTTGCAACAGCTCTCTACTACAGTCTTGTCATGACATGTCTGTCAGCAACAGTCCTGCATCTGACCAGAGAGCATGGGCACAGTCACATCCGACCCTTCTCACTAGAGTCTGCTGGGTACCTCATCTCCTCTGGCAGAGTATGAAATCCAGAGACAAAACTGCAGCTCTGAGTGGAACACCAATGTATTGCAGACCTCTGCATCATGAGTCTCCAGCATCTGAGCAAAAAGATGCAGCTCCCTTAGCAAAAGCTGTCAGGGGCCGATCAGCAGCTGCATGTGACCCATGCAGCACAGGGAGGGGGAATGGATTACATGTGCATCTTCTGTGGGAACAGCTGATCCCACCCACAGCAGCAGGAAAACAGCTCATAGCACCTGTTGAGTGAGTGCTGGAAGGAGCAGGATCTGACAGCACCTGCCACACAGGGACTATTCTCTTATCAGGGACACAAGCCATAATCTTGACTGAGATTCCCAGCAAAAACCTTACTGGGAAGCTACAGCTAACAATGCACACAGCTGTGACTTAGTAAGTAAGAGCCAAGCCAAGAGCAAGAAGCCATTAAGAGGTAATAGTGTGAAAACACTAATGGCCTAGAGCCAGATTTGAATTAACAGTCCAGGACAGAGGAAGCCTATCAACACTTCTTAGCTTCGCCTTTGGTTTGTTATAGGACTGCAGTGCTGTCAAAAAGCTGGGAGAAAAAAACTGTGGCTTATCCTGTCAAGGATTCTGCCCCCACCACTGAAGTGCATTAACCTCTGTTTGGAAGATCCTCTGCTCACTGGTCTTCCAGGCTGGGAGGCTAATGAAGAAAGGCACTGAACAGTAGAACAGAAAATTAAAGCCCATTAGGGCTTCCCATATGAACTTACAGACAACCTGAAAGCGTGTCACATCACAAAGACATCTGAGTGACTCGGGCTGAAAGCAGGTCCTACTGTATCCTTCCCGTTTGAATTACTCAGCCTGAAGCAATTACCCACTGAGTATACCAGAGAGCCTGTGCCAATGTGAGTGACAGATGAACATGCAATGGAGTCCACTCCCTGAGACCTCCTCCAGCATAGCCCGGAGTAAGCACCTACCACAACAGGAATCTGACTGACTTTGTGATGGGCCACAGGAGCTGTTTCATGCACCCTTTTCCTTTCCAGCTCCTACAGACCTTTCAGCAAGCTCTGGACTCTCTTCTCCTAGCCCCTGAAACCTCCTCCTCCTGCTTTCCACAGTGGTAGCCCATTCCACATAGCAGCAGGACAGGCAGAGAGTCCTATACTGAAAACCCCAATGCTCTAGCTACAGAAGCAAAGCACAGTCATCATGGCTCCATGCTGAGGAGCTGCTCCTGAGAGCCTGCTGTGGAGAAGCAACCTGGCTGGCCTGTCTGTACCCATGAAATGACTCTCTCAGTCACTGCTTTCTGCTGCTGGTTCCCATAAGCAGAGTCTCAGCACACCAAAGTATCAAACTTGCTTAGCTTTAATCTGTCTTTCCTTCCCCAGTGCTGGATGCAGCCCAGAGCCCAGCTCTGTGCTGGCTGTTATCTCCTCCTCGTGAGCCTAGATCTAACCCTCTGCAGCACGCACTGCTGATGGCTCCCTGGTGTGTTTTTGTGCCAAGCATGAAATAGGCTGCCCTTTGCTCTCATTTCCAGCCTCATAGATGAGGACAACAATACCCTTAAGAGTCAGCTTCAAATGACCTTGCAAGACACAAAGCATGTGCCATTTCTCTGGGGAGACTCTACCTCCCATCCCCTGTACACTGTGGGTCAAAGCTCCAGTCTACTTCTGCTCAGATAAATGCAAGCCCTGGGAAAGCAATCATGAAATGCCATTCATTATTGAGGGGAAACTGGGGAATAGGTGGAAATTACTGGCAAAATGACTTGAAAGCCCTCCCGGTTTTTTGAACATTTCTCTTTGGTTTCTTGCAGATTTAAAAGGTTGCTAGGAGCTAATGAACCTCAGATAGCAAAGCTGTCTCTTGTTTGTTTGTCATTTTGAGTTTTTCTGGTTGATTAAGATCCATGCTGGCAGCAAGGTATAAAACAGCAAGTTTCTGTGTGTATAGTGAGGTCACGTTTCCTACCCTGAAAAACTGCTGAACTTACCAGGAAAAGCTGTTAGTCCCAAGGACTAACAGACCAGCTCTCAGCAGAGGATGCTTCTGTGTGCTTCTGTTACCCACAGTTACCGTTTTCTTACTCCTGGTTCCACAGGCTTTCAGCATTCACCAAAACAGGGGTGCACCAGAGAACCTGCACCCCAAGACAGATCATGCTAGGGCTGCCATATATTTGGAAGTGGTTAGATGTGTCTTTTTGTCTCCGAGAACTTCATCTGTGGTGAATTTGAAGACTTTCTGTGCAGTGACAACAGAAATCCAAGTGTCCAGATCACTTCCACAGCACAGCTACAGTGAGTCCTGCACACCTGGACACGTCACCCCTTTGTCCAGATATGTGGTGCAATGCTTGTAAGCACCTGACACACCAAGCTGAAAGATGTGACATGCAAAAAGACCCATTGCTTGTGAAGCATTTAGCTCTGCCAAAAAGTCCTGCCTGGTGAGCCAAAAGCAGACAGGACGTGCTGGTCTGCACGTACTCTGCATGTGAACAAGAAACATGCCACAGCAGAGCTACTGGGATGTGCATACTGTAGAATCATGGACTCATTTTGATTGGAAAAGCCCTTAAAGCTACTGGAGTCCCAGCCCTGCCCTCACCCTGCCCAGCCCACCACTAACCCTTGGCCCTCAGCACCTCAGCTCCAGGGCTTTGGGATCCCTCCAGGGCTGGGCACTTCCCCAGCTCCCTGGGCAGCCTGGCACAGGGGCTGACACCCCTCTGAGGAAAAAATCAGCTCCAATCTAAAGCTCCAGTGGTGCAACTTGAGGTCATTTCTTCTTGTCCTATCACTTGTTACTTGAGAGAAGAGACCGACAGGAAGCTTGGTGACTCTTGGATCTGCCAAGTTCTTTCTAGTTTGCATTCATGCTAGCAAATGCTAACCAAATGTATGTTAATATCCCTATTTGCTACCATGACTGATGACTCATGCTAGTCCTGTCTCACTGGAGAGTCCTTGAAGGCTGCCTCTTGCTTTTATCAGTAGAATCATGTCTCTCCTCTTACAGCTCCAGTTCTGGACCCAAGTGACTATGGTAAAAAAAATAAATCAAACTCCATTTTCCTGCTTCTGCTCCCAACCTACTCAGAGCTAAAGGACAATTGCATAATTGTTCTCCTTCTTTTAATCTCCCTGCTCAGCAGAGCTGAGGGTTCACAGCACAGTGCTGAGCAACACCCTTTGTTCCTGCTGAGATGGCTGGAGAAGCTTGAAGGTGCCTCAGCATTTGCTGAACATTAGACCTCTCCCAAGAGCTGTGACTGAAGTGGGAACTTGCTGTTTCTCCCCATATCACAAGTGAAATAACTGGGGAGATAAATCTTTCTTGATGGAAGCCTTTCTGACTGTTTTGGCACCAACTGCACCATCTGTGTGGTTTTGCAGGCACTTCAGGGGCTCCTTCAGACGTACCATTGGATGCTCATTGTTTTGTCTCTTTCAGAGACACTGTAGAGTTACAAGCAGCCTAAAGCCAGTGGAGTGACCTTACAGACACAGCTTAAAATGTTTTAAGGGTTAATGGCCTTGTTTGCACCAGGCAACTTGGCATGCTCAGCCTCAGAGCTTGATATTGTCCACACCTACGTCCTCCTCATTGGGGTGAACAATTTGGGACTCTTACCATAAGGTCCCTGTGCTCACTTCTCACCAGTGCCACCCTGAATGGGCAGCACATCTCTGAGTACAGCTACAATGAGTTGCTATCAACCCTCAGTGTTATAAAGCTCACCATCAAAATATGGGAAAGGCTTGGACCAGAGCACAGCCAACATCTGGGCCAGCCAACAATGACCAGCTTGGATATACCTACATTATCCTGCAAAGTACTGGCTTTAACAGGCAGGGATGGGTATCCTGAAGGGAAACACCATCAAGAGGATGAGTTCCCCTGTTAACCTCAGCATCTGTTTATCATGGGAAGCCACCACCATCGTGTGACTTTGCAGCCTGCTCTGCACCCCAGCAGGAAGATTCCCTTTATCATCCCAGAGCTCAGTCAACCAGCATGAGGGTGTTTGCTCTCCAGTCCAGGCACAACAGAGGCTGCTGAGGAGCCAACCACTGAACACACCAAATTTGCAGCTTCTTTCGAAACTCTTACCTAGCCCAACACAAAACTGTCTTGAAATTCTGAAGCAGTGAAGACCAGGGAAAAGCAATTCCTTTTCCACCTACTCCATCAGCAAGGCATCAATACTCTTGCCTTTCCTTGCTGTGGGCAGAACTCTATTGAGTGGCATTAGCACCCCAACTCTCACCCTCCCACTGAAACGCTTCCCTGCTCCCACAGGGAATGGGGAGCAGATGTCAAACCACACTGCAGCACAACAAAGTGGTTCAGCCCAGAGAGTGAAGGTGGATTCCACACTCCAGTGAAGCCACAGGATGGATTTTGGTAGACAGAATGCAATTATCCAAATCATAATTACTCAGGACATAACTCTTTTGAAATAGTAACAACATTTAGCACATATAAAGCATTACACATGTTCAAAGCACAAATGGTAATGCTTATGCCAAAAGTGTTTGAACTTCTAATAATTAATAACAAGCAAGGAAATTGCATAGCTGGGAGGGGTTTTTCCAGCTTTAATTCACACAAGCATCTTTCTGCTTTCCCCAGGAGTACTTTGCTCAGACTTCTCCCTGTGTTCTGCAGATTCCAGCTTTTCCTCCCAAAGCTGGGTCAAGAAATAATGCCTTTAAGAAATAAATCAATCTCCATGCCATAAAAAAAGACTGATGAATCTTAGAAAAACAAAGAAAATGACATGAAGGTGGGATTCTATAAGTGAACCACTATTTAGAATTAAATCAGATACAGGTACCCACTTTCACATATATTTTACATATAAAGGAATCTTTACCTATAAAACCCACAAAAGCTCACACTTTGGATATGAACTTTTGGTCCAGCCCAGCTCCATCCAGCTCATGATGATGGAACTTACCTCATGGTGATGTTTCCTGTTTCCCAAGATGTGGGAGGACCAGGTTACATCACCCCATGACTCAAGAACCACATGGAGGTGGCTGTAAAATACATGGGTTGGTAAACTTCCCCTTCTGCCTCCAGCTACACCTCTGCTTTCAGAAAAGCCTCGGTGTCATTTGAGATCCACATATGGGATCAAACCTTGTACTTGTGGGAAGTGCAAAAGACCCAAACACTTATCAGCTGGTCAAAATGGACAGATTCTTCAGGCTACCCATGAGATTTAACCTGCCCATGCACAGCTTGTCTGCAAATCCACACCCTTCCCATGCAAAATTGTGTAAAGGGAATTTGCTTGCAGCCAAACCCATGCAATGAGCCCTGACTCTCTGAGCCTGGTTGGAGCTTCTCTCCCTGGAGCAGCTGGGAGAGTCTGGGATGGTTTTTGATGAGAACAGTAGGCATTGTGTTGGGGGAAAAAAAAAAAAAGCAGCCATGTCTGGACAAGTTTTGCAGCCAGAATTCATTTCACTCAATTCTCCTAAAGCATCAACAATGGCCAACATTTGGAGCACCAGTGGCACATTGGCGGCCTCACCAGAGCTCCAGGGCCTGCTTCTCATTTGGATATTTACATAAATTCCCATATGGCAGGGAAACACAATAAATAGAGGTAGGAATGTCATTTTGTAATTTTCCATGTGTTTGAGGGGTTGTTTATTCCTGCAAGTGGCCAAGTACTAACTGCCTGAATCAGTGCAAAGGGCTGAAGCCTTAGGTTTAGGTTAAGCATGTGCTCAGGGGTCTGGTGCTGGAATGCTGAGCCCCTGCACTCAGAGACAGCAAGAGCATCTGGATACATCATCTTAGAGATGCTACAAGGATATGAAGCTTGGAAACTGGAGGGAGAAAGTGCTGGAGGAACAGCCTGGGCCATGGTACAGAAGCAGGAAGATATCTTGTTGAAATGCAGTCCATGCCTGGGCTCTGGTTGTGCATAGCAAGGAGGCTGCAGCCTTGCCTTGATCTGGCAGGGAGCAACCCCTGTGCATACATATAGACACCCCCATACACTGCACACACACACAGCCTGGGTCTCTGGCTCCTTCTCATCCCTCAGCTTGTTTTCATTAACAGAGGATCTTGAAGGAAAACCTGCAGCATCCCAAGCCCACCTTCCAGATTGGCCCTCAACCTCCCACAGACAGGGAGGCAGAAGAATGGAAGATGATATGAGGCCTTCTGGGTGTGGGGAGGAGAGAGAGATGCAGGAACTGTCCTGAAATCTGTCTTATTGCTTCTTTAAATTACAGGCCAGGGAAACAAACAAAAAATCCCCCCAACCAAGGCACTAGCAAAGCAGTGACTGCTTCAACTGCCTTTGCTAGGCAGAATTAAACCAAGCAGGCTGCTTGAACTTTCCCACTGCAGGATTCTGGTGGCGTGGAGGCTTCCTGAACTCACCTTGCCCAAATTTCAGCCCTCTCTGCTGCTCAGAGCTAGAGGGGAGATTGACTCATTTGGTTAAATATAAAAACACTGCTATCTAAACTTTAATGGCTTTGTTTCTCATTGCTGCAAGCAGTGGTTCATATGTATTCCAAACAGCACTTTGACTGCAAATGTACCGTTTTGGAAGCTATTCCACCTGAAAAACAATATCTTTCATCTCTGCCTTGTGCTGTTGGGGGCTGGGAACAGACCCTTCCTGGCTCTGGCAGACACTGGGGAGGTGGTGGGGTGAAACAGAGAAAAGTAGGCTCTGTGTTGAGGATGCTCCATGCTGCATCCAGCCTCTGCTGTCCTGGAGAACCTGGCAGCAGCCTGCAGACAGGCTGAGGATGGAGAGTGGTGTGCTGAGGCACTGGAAGTGCTGACAAGAAGGACTTCAATCTGTGATGGAAAAGAAAGTACTTGAACTGTTGAGGTGGAGGGAATGATGCTGAGTCCTTCTGCACCCAGGACTTACTGAGGAGCCAGATCAGCACTATCAGAAGCTCTGTGGTCCCTGCAGCCTTCCCATCCATGGGCTACCCAGAGGCTCCCCCACACATCCAGAGCAGACCTCTGGCAGTTCCTCCCCATATCTCTTCCTCCTCCCTCCTCAGTGGCACAGGGGAACAGGGAATGGGGGATATGATCAGTCCAAACAGTCTCTGATGCTTCCTCTTCCTCAGAAGAGGACTCCTCCAATTGTCTGCTCACATTCTCCTCACACTCCTAGCTCTAATGTAAAGTCCCTCCCATGGTATACACTCCTTAATGAACCTCTGGAGTGAGTCCTTCCCAAGGGCTGCAGCTCCTCACAAACTCCTACCCATGGGTCCTCCTCCACAGCAGCAGAACTCCAGGCATATGCTGCTCCAACTCCATCTCCTCACAGAGTCACAGCCTCTCTGGACACTGTCACCCCCAGTGTTGGGTCCTCCACGAGCTGCCAACAGCTTCACCATTGCCGTCCATGGGTTGCAGGGGCACAGCTGCCATCTCACCACGGGATGCAGGGGAGTCTCTGCTCCAGCACATCTCCTCCTCTCTTCCCTCATTGACCTTGGGGTCCACATGGGTCTGAGTCACAGCTGGGGAAAGTTTTGAGGAAGTTCTTGGTACAGGAGCCACCACAGGAGCCCTGTAACCAGAAACAGCTGCACACAAACCCATGACAACTGCCCACATGCCACATCTTCATGATGCTGCAGAGCTGTAGCAGGCAGCAAATGCACAGCTGGATGCAGCTGGGCCAGCCTGCTGGGCTCACAGGCCTGCCCATGAGTGCACATCTGTTCCATTTGCCTACACAAGTGCCACACAGATCACAGGTTTATCTGTGTTTATGCAAGAGAACAGCCACAGTAAGGGCGGGGATAGGTAACTTCTGCAATTGTAATCACTTTAGCCCTTCCCTTTAAAAAGCAGCATGGTTTTGCTGGTGGCCCCACTTCTAATGTTGAGTTGCTCAATTTGTCAGGGTCTTTTTTGCCTAACCTTTGAGTGACAGTTCCCCACATCACTGCTGCTTCCACAGAAATTGCTGACGAACCTCTCACCAGTTTTTACTTCGTGGGATCTGGTTTAAAAGGGCCAGACAAAGCCATCTGAGCTGGGGGTCACAAAGGGACGGTCCAATAACTGCTCCTCCAAGGGGTAATGTATTCATCTCATGCATCTAATGACTTTGTGGTGTTACCCTAGCAACTAAAGCTCAGAGATGATGCAATCAAATTTGGGAACGATGTGATTAGAGATGACAGGCGAGGGGAAACAAAGGGAAGCAAAGTTGCTGTGGCAGCTGGGATGCAGTGCTCAGCATGGAACGCGTGTGTCGGGGCTGGGAGATGTTCTTCCAGGCAATTACACTAAATATCATATTCTATGTGCCAGCTAATTACAGAATATCATCCAGTGCCTGCCGTCCAGCCCAGCCCTGCTCTCCCCACTTTGGTGAGGCCCAGAGAATGGGACTCTCATTAATTAACCCATCTGCGTTTGATCTGCTCTTACGTTTTCACTTGGCACCTGCCCAGCAGCACGAGCTACTCTCTGCTTTTCCCTCCCTTCCTCTCTGCATAGTCCCTTCTCCACATCACAGCCCCACTCTCATCCAGAGACCTGCTGTTCTCCCCTGGCATTCCCAAGGATCCCTCTGAGGGAGAAGTCGTGCTGATGAGCATCTTAGAGGGGAATGCTTTGCACTGGGCTGCATGTGCACGCTGCAAGCGCTCAGCCAGCCTTTAACTCAATATGCAACAGCCCCAGTAGGCCTCTGCCCTCCCTGATGTCTAATAACTCCATAATACAAAGTAAAAATGTCATTCAGGTCTGCACTGCTCCAGCACAGCTGCCCAGATATTCTGCTGGCTTCACACACCCAATGATTTGACGTCAGGTGCATTGCTGAGCCATGAGTTGCACAGCACGGGGGGACACCCTGCCCACTCCCCAAGAGGCTCTCACCCCCTTGTTTGGTGGGGGGATGGCAGGGCAGGATGTCCACAGGCTCTGTCAGACCCACACTTCAGTCTTGGCTTCTTTACCTGCCATGGAGATGCACTCAGGGCTCTGCTGCTCTGCTCCTGGAAACAATTGCCCTGGAAAGGAGAGAGAAACAACTGGAAATATGGGACACAGGGACTTGCACTGTAAATATTACTGATGATTCATAATCTTTTGGGGTTTTTTTTCTCAGAATTTCAGGTTTCTTAACTATTATCCCTCTCACAAGAAGCCCTGGCTGTTCTTTTGACAGGTTTGTGTGGCCCAGCAGGCACTTCTCATTCATTTTCACTTTAAAAACAACAGATTCAATTCTCTATTGCTCAGTACCTGGCGGTGTCATTACCCTGTGCTGAGGATGAGGAGAGGGAAGAAGAAAGAAGAATCACTGCTGCTGTGAAGTGACACCTCTTTTGCAGCCATCCCTGCTGTCCCCAGCTGTCATATGTATCTGACAGCAACCGAGAGTCACCTCAAGGGTGCAGAAACCAAATGTTTCCAAAGCGGCATTGAGATGGACATGAAACCAGCAACACTTCTCTCCTGGGCCCTCTGGCCTCCTCTCCACTGCCAGGAAAATATAGGGTAGCTTGAATTGTGTGTTACCTGACGTGTTAAGGTCCTTGTGGGGACAGGATGCCTTGGGGGATGGTCAGGATGAACCAAGATGAACCCCACGTTGTCTGTGTGTGCAGAACAGAGCAGGCTGTTCCTGAGTTAGGGTTGTAATGTGTGAGTGAGCCACTAGGTAAATGTGATAAACCACATCTGCCTCTCACCATGTTGTCTCTCTGCTTTTGGCATCCCAAAAGGATCCTTCCCCTACCTCTGTAATAACTTCACCTCCAGGTAGGAGCTGAGGGCACAGAGAGGGGAAGGAGGTTTTGACTCACCTCATGTCTCATTTCCAGTCTCTCTAGAAAGCTAAAGAGAAGGCTCCACTGTCCATCCCCCTGGAAGGGCCCTGGGACCCTGTGCTGGCTGGGAGGGCTGAACCTCACCACAGCCAGCCCTGTTCCCAAAAGCCTCCCACTTCCCTTTCCTTCTCTTGAACCAGGGGATAACATCAGTGAGGTGCCAGAGGGGACAGTGGAGGTGGGTCCAAGGTTTGCGCTTCTGCTGCCATCTCAGGGACACCTCTCCAGCCCCACACCTGCATCTTTCTCCTTACCCTCAAGCAGGCAGCCAGCCCTGCTCTGCTGGGCTGATGCCACAGGCACCACCTGTGCCACAGGTCAGTGGGGAACCACAGAAAAGCCACTTTCTACAAAGCAGCACTTGAACTTAAATCTCCTCCTCCAGCCCTCTGGCTCATCCCCACCTTGCACCCAGGAGCAAGTTGTTTGAAATGGCAGGGCTGGGATGCAGTGAGCCCTGGCAGGTTGAGGAGCACCCTGGGCCTGCACAGTTCAGACAGATAGTAGGTTGCAAGAGAGGGAGAGCAGCTGAGAAGGCAGCAAATATAAGCAGGGGAGCTGCTATTGCCAGATGGGACACAGGGAGCCCAACTTAATTTGAATTGCTTGCAGGCTTAGCAGCCAGGCAGAAAGAAATCATCACAAATCCATCTAATGCAAACTAATGCTGGTCATTAGAAAGCAGGCTAGAAAAGACATTAGGAAGAAAGTTTCCGAGCCAAAATAGATCATCTCTGAGCAATTTCATCTTCATTTACTGTTGTTCTCCAACCTGTGGAAGGGAAGGTTGGTTTGTGGGATATTTTTCCCCCCAAAGAAAAGGTACCTCAGGATAATCTTGCTTGTACTGTGGCCAGCTTTTCAGCAATGTTGGGCAGAGGGCAACGCTTGTGGCTGTCAGCTAAAGGCTCAGTCACTCAACGGCACCCAAAAGCCAAGCAGTGCTTCCCTCTGCACATGCATCAAGGGTAAGACCTGCAATTGGGTTTATGCAGTTCTGGAATGGAAAACAGAACAGTCCAGCCCATGACTGGCACTGACCACATCCCCCTCCCCACGAACACAGCTGCTTTAACGAGAAACAAATGCTTTGTGATGACCATTTGTGAAAAAAACCAAGCTAATCAATAATTTCCTCTCAGCTGCAGACCTTGGATGAGCTCTCCCAACCCTCCTGGCTGCTAATGGAAGGCAGCAGCATGGCTGAAGGGACAGCACACCATTAAAATGTTACCTTTCAGAAACCTGTCTTTCCCCAAAACAGCCTCTTCTATTATTTAAAATAGCTTCAGTGTCAAGGCTGTTTCCAAACACTTTTCCACATTTGCTGTCTCATACTTCATTCCACTGCACAGGAGAATTTCTTAGCACTTAATATTGGGCATCAGTTGTCACATAACTTGTCTTACCAAAGACTGATAAGGAAAAGAAACTGTGCTGTAGGAAACAAGCTGCTCCCATCCTAACCCCTCTGTATGGTGGGATCAGGAATGGCTGTGGGAAGGCCAGACACCCACCCTGCAGTCTGCTGTCACAAGGGGGCTGGGAGCCTTGGGGCATCACAGGGAACAGGAGCTCCTGCTCCAGGGCACTCCAGTCAACTCACTGTGTACCATTTTTTGGAGAAAGAAAAAAACAGGCCTCTCCTGTCTGAAATTGCTCAGCATTAATTTTTTGCTTTCCTGAGTCAGGGTAAAAACTTTCTGCACGTCTCAAAGTATCAACCCACTGCAGGAGCCTGTGAATGACATGCAAAGAGCATCTCTTCAACACATCCCTTGAAGACAGACACTGTCTCATTATTGGAGATTAACTAAAATGGGTTTTAGGGAAATGGCCTCTTGTTTTGAGGTCTTGTCAGGTGGAAGAAGGCTCAAGTGAAAGAGACTATAGGATGGGAAGTCTTGGGAGCAAGTGCCTTCAGGGAGAGTCTGTGATTCTCTTTGGGACTGTTAGAAAATGAACCCCCTGCTGTTGCTTTCTATGGGCTTCCAAATGAGATTTCAATAAACTCTGTTAATTTTCTATGAAACTCCCATCAGCTGCCTTTGCCCTTCTGCAGCTGTTTACAGCACTTCTGCAGACAGCTCTGGGGAACCAACATCTGCCCCTCAGCCAAAACAAGTGAGACTTTCCACCAGAGCTGGTTCATAGACTGCCAGGCTGGACAAGATTGTCTCTTCCCCTGCCCAGCTCCTCCTATATTCTGAGACAAAGACATTGATCCTTTTTCTCTGCCAGGGCACATCTGACATCTCATCAGATTTACCTGCTTTGCACTGGTCTATTTGACCAGTATAGAGAGGTCTTGGTTTAAACTAGGTGACCATTTCTTCACTGCTGACTCAGCAGACAAGACAATCATTGTCACCTCTCAAAGAAGGAGGAATCTGTTGGGTGCTGATAGATCTTTTCCTTCATTGAATCCCAACACCTTAATGGAGCAGCAGATGCTCAGCAGTTGTTCCCTGCCTGAGCTCAGTCTCTGGAGACAAGAGCAACCAGCTAAGCAGAGGAGAGCAACCATGAAGAAGCTCACTCAGTGCCATCAGTCCAGCATGGGTCTCTACTGCAGTCCATGGGGAAGACAACAGCTGTTGTGCATTCATCTGAGCTCATTTTAAACCACCCAGCTTAGGCATTGGTGTGGCTGGAGTAGGAGGAGTGTCAGCAGGGGCTGTAGAAGCCAGGGAAGACTATGAGGAAGGTGACTAACCTTTGCTGAGGATCAAAGCACACTGCTTACAGTCCCCATGTTCAATAGAAAGTCTTTGTGATGGTGGGGATAGAAACAACTATTTTGCTGCCCAGAATGGGTGAGACCCTGAAGCTGTCTCCTTGCATAGCTCCAGGATTTGGCACTCCATGGAGGTGAGGCAAGTCATTAAGCAATGCTTTCAGATGATGCCTTTGCTATATATTAAAAGCAACCAATTTTCTTTCTAGGTGTTTTGTTTTTTCTTCCTCTATCTGCACTTGTAGTTATTTCTGTCCTCTCTCTTACCATCTTTAGCCTGCCTTATAATAATTTGCAAATTACAAGAGTTGCAGGTGGCAGAAGCATCATCTTTTGCTGGTTTTCAGTACAAAGTGTCATGAGCCCACCTGAGCAAATGCAGCAGAGGCTGCACATATACCAGCACACTGTGCCCTGCACACCCTGTCCAGGCTCTCGGTGAGGAAGGAGTTAATGTGTTTATCTTGCACAAGCAAGACTGAAGCCAGACTGGGCTCAGCTGGAGAGAATCACTTTATTAGGGGAGGTTATAAGAACAAGAAACTCTTAAAAGACTCTCTAGCAGAGTGTAGAGCTGGTGGGGAGTTGTGTTGTTTGAACCTGGGAGCAGGCTCTTGTTGTGAAAGCCTCTGTTGATGCCTTTTAGGGGCAGATTTCAGCTCTTGGTGTTGAGCATTAAAGCTGTGTTTTTGAAGGCAGTAGCAGGCAGGGGCAGAGTGGCACAGAGAAGGGACTTTGCAGTCACGCAGAACTTTTGATGTTGTTCAGACTGGGAACAGCTCAAAACCTCCATGTTCTTCACACAACAGTATTCCCAAAGTAGAGGTGGTTTGGGGTTGGTTGGTTGTTTAATTATTTGATAAAAAGTAAAGGTTGTTTTCCAAAGAGTTAATTAAATTATTGTATTTCTGGTCAGTCTGCAGGTTTAGTGTCAAATTAACAACAAAAAAGGAAATGTGTAGGATCATCTAACTGCTGTTTGACACTTAAACTGCTCCTTCCTGCCAGGTGTGGTACACATGAGCAATAGTTCTGCCAAGCACAAGATTCTGTGTCTTTTCTGACTTGGAAGAATTAAAAGTTTAAATACAGGTTAAAAAAAAATCCCTCCCTGGACTTGAGAAAGACTCAGACTGACTGAGACCAAGGCTGCAGGAAGAGTGCAGCCCAATTGCCTGCCTGGTCAATACATCAGGTGGAAAACCCTCAGGGAGTGTCCCAAAACACATGGTTGTTTTTACTGTGAGGTGTGGAGGCTCTTTCCTTGGAGGTCTTCAAGACCCACCTGGACATGTTCCTGTGTGACCTAATCTAGGTGGGAGCTGCTTCTGCAGGGGGGTTGGGCTGGATGAGCTCTAAAGGTCCCTTCCAACCTCACCATTCTGTGATTTCCCAGGGTGAGCACCAGTCCATGAATGTCCTGCCAAGCAACCCACAACCTGCTTGCAGCCCATGGTCTCTCCTTGCAGCCTTTACTGTCTCACCTCAAAACAATCCCACCTTCTCTCTCATCACATGGTTGCCCCAGCATTTGCAGGCTGTCACCAATCACCATCTTCAAACCTCATCCTTTTAGCACAGGATCATGCACGAGTGTTTTGGTTTCATCTGGGGGCATGTACTTTGTGACAGTTGTGCTGCTGCTGTTCACCTCCCCTTCATCCCTTCCCTGACATGCCAAACCCCCCCCAAAAAAAAAAGAAGAAAGGAGCTTAAACATATTTTGTGGTTAAACCACTTTTTTTCATGTTGGCTGGTTCCCACTGGGCTGAAAAGCAATAAAAAGTCAGGAAGAAGTATGGGCTCCCCTCTCAGCTTTGTCATATGGATGAATAGCACAGTAAAAAGAGCTGAATGCTATCGGTTAAAACGAACTCGCTGCTCTTCCAAGTACGTTTTGCAATGCTCTGATGCAAAGGGGTGGGGGATCAGATGGTGAAAAGCCTCTCCCAGAGATGGAGCCTTTGTCAGGCTAAAGATTTTTGCATTAAAAAGAAATTCTGGTTATAATCACTCTACACACAGCAACATTTTCAGTTGCCCCCCCTCCCTCTGCCCTCACCCCCCTCACTTTTCTGTTGCACTGAAATAAATCTCAAGGTAATGTAACTTGCAGCAAGGCTATCTTTGAGCATCTTGGAGGCTCTGTCAATAAGAGGCCAGGCAAGTAGCAGTAGAGTGCAAAGATCCTCTTATTATCTCTCTTTGCAGCCATTCCTGAGCATTTCTGTCCCCTGTGTTCCTCATCAAGACCATGATCATGCTGATAAGGGTGGAGGGAGGGAGAAAACATGGAAGGCAAATAGCAAAAGTAGATGACAAGACATTGTACTGTTTTGCATTTACACCTGGAAAATCCTCTGGTCTGGAATGTTAATATCTAATTGCAGATAAAAGTAGAGGAGCAATTGCTAGAGAATTTCTCATTAAGATACTCAGATACTTAGAAATCACTTCTCACTCAGGTTTTGATCTGCTATTGTCAGGCAAGCTGAAAGCAGTTCACTTCAGGCTCCATTGTGTGAGATCCCTTTCCAGCAGCGACAGCTGGACTGGAGTTTTCAATAAAATGGGTTTTTCTATTCCCTTTCCTTTCTCTCTGCCTCCCCCTCTCCCTTTGAATTGTTTATTTTTGAGTAAAGCCAACTTCTCAAAGCCCAAACCCAAAGAACATCCCCACTTTGATAAGATGGTTTAGCCTGGTCAAGAAGGATACATGACTAAACCCTCTTACAAGGGGACAGAGGCCCCTTGAACAGGAGATTAGCCAGGACTGCAGAGTGCCTGGTGCTCAAGCCACTCTGATGACACAGATGCTGTAAAGGTCAAGTCTCTGTTAGGTCAATCAAGAGTAGGGATTTGAATCTGTGTCCCTCACGTAACCCCAGTGACTCCAACAACCGTGTGCTGTGAAGATGACAAGCTTGTCAATGATCTCAGGTTCAGAATGGGCTGACATTTAAATTTTAACCAGCTTCAGAGATTGGAGAAGCCATTTTCTGCCCAAACCTACCCAGATCCTCTCCCTCAGGCTCTTCTCAGTGATGTCCAATGACAGGACAAGGGGCAAAGGGCACAAATCTCAGGCAAGTGTAAAATCAGTTGGTTTATAGATGTATCACCAGAGTAGTGGAAAGGGTCTTACTCAGACATGCTCCTGCCAGCACAAAGGCTTTAACTTGGGCAGCTATGGCCAGCCTCAGCCTTCAATAGAAACAGAGCAGCTATGCTCTGGTTGGCTTTGGTTATGTTTCACTGGGGAAATGTTGAAGAAAAATAAAGGAATGGAGTCTTATCCCTTGGTATCCTCACAGGGTATCTTTGTGCCCATCCCACTTCACCTATCTTTACCCTGGACAGGCAGAAAGAGAATGGGGGTTTTCTGGGTAGACTGGGAGTTTCTGAATACAAAAACACTGCTGAACCCTGGCACTGGATGCTGCAGGTGACAGCTGGGGCAGGAGGAGGTGAAAGGAGGAGCTGACCCTTCCCTTGGCAGCCTTGAAGAGGAGACACCAAAAGGAGGGATGTGGTGGAGACCTCAGCCTCTGCTGAAGGAAATGCTGCATTGCAAACCCAAGGGCTGAAGGGACCTTAGGAAGGTCCAAGCCCTGCTCAAAGCAGGTCTGACTTGGTCAGGCTGCTCAGGGGCTGGTCCCATTGAGCCATGAACACTTCCAGGGTTGGAGCTTCATCCAAACTCAGTCACTTGTTGTGAAAGGTTTTCCTTGTATCTGGGAGAAATTTCCCTTGTTGCTACTTGTGACAAATGTCACTCACCCTTCACCAAGAGAAGAGTCTGGCTGCTCTGATTACACTGAAATTCGGGTGTGAGGAAGGGTCTGACTTGTGGAACTTGGTGCTACAGAACAACCAAGGAGGGCAAGGGCTTCAGAGGATTGGGAGAGTGATGGACAGATAATGGACATCCATAGATAAGTGGATAAAACGCTCACAAGGGACATAATCCCTTCTGTTCCTGGTGATAAGCCAGATGCTGACTGATAGAGGCAAAGAGGAAAACCCTTCTGGGAAGGTTATTCCAAACCTGGTGAATTTAAGCCATGGATGCTTGCAGAACTGGTTGTGGCATTCTCAGGGTCATTAGGGGTTACCTCTGGAAGCACCAGAATATTAGAAAGAGACAAAAAACAACTCACTTTTAAAATGTGTTGGGAATGTTGGCAGAAGTGGGGATCTGGTTTAACTTCAGCCCATTAAATTATCCTATCTACAGGTATCTGGGAGGCGCCAAGGAGAAGAGTCTCTGTGACCATGGAATTGTCAAGGAGACTTCTTCAAACACTTCCATAACCAAACAGAGAAATGGATTGAAAATAGAACAGGTTGAGATTCAGCTGGCAGAGCCAGAAAGTGATGTGCCTGGGGATGATGGACTGCACAGGTTCAGCTAGGCTGGAGCTAGGCTTCAGTTCAGCAGGAAAAGATCTCAGGTTTATTTTGTTCCACTAAGTAAATATGAGTCAGTGATATCAAGCTGGTACAAAATGGCAAACATCACCCCAGGTTGTATAAGAAGGCAGATGATGCAGGAGATGTGCATTAATCCTAGGGACTGATGACACCACAGCTGAGCTCCATGGCCAGAGAGTCGACCACGTAGGAAGGAAGAAGTGGGAGTATGGGACAGAGATCTAGGGGAAGCAACAGAAATGGTAAGAGCTGGAAGAAATCATTCCCAAGGAAAAAAGTCATCTAGAAAAGAAGGAAAGCAGTACATCAGTTTGAGTAATGCAAGGCTTGCTGGTAGAGCCAGTTTTGGAGGAAGAAGTTGATGGCAATTTCTTTTATGCCTGAGTCTTGGTTTGGACTGAAATCTTTAGCCCTGGGCAAGGCAGCTCGGAGCAGACCTGGGAGAAGAGATCGTTGGACTGATCTGAAAATTGGTGGGGGGGTGTAAGTAAGGTTTAGGATACACCCAGGCTTTGTGTCTCTGGAAACTGCCTTGTGTGGCACAGCAGCAGTCTGCTGGGGTGGGATAACCAAGTCCTTTGGCAGCGTCCTGGCTGCTGCTGGCAGCTCAGCAGTGCTGGATAGGGAGGATGGGGAGATCTGAGAAGACAAGAGCCCTCACCCTTGGTTCCATGTGCTGCCTTTTGCAGTCTTGTTTTGAATTTTTAAGGAAAGAGATCCTCCAGCACCACTCATGAGTGCCACATCTCCCTGGTTTTCAGGGTCAGGAGGTGAGGGGGCACAAGAGAAGGCCCTCAACAGTCTGGCAGCAAGCCCAAAAGCAGCACCTCCACCAGAGAGCAGCAGATAGCAGGGAAAAGTCCTGTTGGACCATCCCAAATGGACCCCCAAAGACTGAATAGAGAAGCCTTCATCTGCAAGCAGTCTTCATAGAGCTTTTGCATCCTGGAGACTCTCTTTGATGAGTGTCTGGGAGAAATCAACTTTTTTCCCTTTGCAGAATCACTTACAGAGAAACAGGAGCATATAGTAGCTACTCAGAGATGGGCAGAAGAGTGGAGAGAAGGCCCAGCCCCACTGCTCTTCAGTCTGCTGACAGGACCAGTGCCAGACAGCCCCGTGCTGCTTCCAAGAGCCAGGCAGCAGAAAATGATTCATGTCAAGTGAGTGCAAAATGCTGTGCAGACAGTCAGCCTCCTATTGTCTGTGTCCTCGGATGGTTGCCAAGCCCCAGTGCTTCGGTGAGGGCAGGGGGAAGGAGCCTGGGTTGGTTGACATCTGCTCTGCTCAAGCTACAGGAAAGAAGAAGGCTACAGGGCTATGTGGTGTTCTCCTTCCCCTCAATCCATGGTTGTCCTCCCTTTGTCCTGAGAAGTTCTGGCATCCTGGTGGCAATTGGCCATCTCTGGTCATCCAGCAGATTGCAGCATGATTCAGTCTTAACCCCCAGTTGTCTGCACTCCACCACAGAACCCACCATGGGTGTTTGTAATCGGCATAGAGGATTGCAATGATGTTTGTGAGACACAAAGATGAGGTGCTGAGAGTCTTGGCTTAGTGGTGGGCTGGGCAGTGTGAGTTGAGTGGTTGGACTCCATCTTAAAGGTCTTTTCCAACCATAATGATTCCAGGATTCTACAGTGGTGTGAAATGCAGGAAGGAAAACTTTCTGGCTTGGGGGGTCCTTCTCCTCTCATGCCACTTGACTGGTGAGCATGAGAATGACCTTGATCTCACCTGGGAGCACAGTGGAAACCAGAAGAAACCTCTGGCAGGACTCAGAGACCCTGTAAGAGAAAGAGATAAGAGCATGGGGAGTTCTACATTGATGAAGAGGATAATATCAGTACTGACAAAAAAAAAGTGGCTTATGGCACTGTTAAATACGCTCTCCCAGCATATGCTAAGTCATCAAAACCAGGCCATTTTAAAAATATCCAGCATGCTTGCAGCAAATATCAGCCCATGTGATGTGCATGCCTTAACCCAAGGAGACTTGCAGTCTCATTTAGAGAAATCCAGGAAAGACTCTGCTTTCTGTCACCCAAGGGCAAGCCTCAGTATCAAAAGAGATAACATCCACGGCTATAAAACACTGTGTATATTTATCCAGACACTAAAGGCCATTTTTATAACTTCAATCTTGGTTTACTTTTCAATACTCTTATCTTTTTTGCCATGTTTTGGGAAATATATAAGGATTGGCTATTGAAACATGCAGCTTTGTGCAAAATATTTAATCGAAGCCCTTAATTGCGAGCTGTAAATGTAGCACCAGTGACAGACTGTAAAGCCAGAAACCATTTGGTCAACACACAACAGCTAACAGGAGTGTTTCAGGGGGGAAAAAAAAGCACGTAGGACAGTATTTTAGCAGAGACATGAGTTTTACTGCAGAGAAAATGAATAAACCTTTCAGAAAATATAGGAAACGGGCATGTAGGAATGTGCTATTGGATCCATGAGGCATATGATAAAAATCAGGCTGCTTTCTTATCTTTTTTTAACGAAGGGGGAAAAAAACCCTTTAAATCAGCCAAGAGCAGCGATATATTATTCTTACTGAAAGTAATTTTGCCTATAAAGACTTTCAAGACTTCAAACAAAAACTCAGGAGTGGAAAAGAGTCTCTGGAAGATGTTAGTGACTCCTGTTCGACTCGTGTTTCCTCTTGTCGTTGTAAAGCTTGGTTGATTCCTTAAATGTCTGAAATGACAAGCTTCTCCTGAGATGTGCAGTTGAGAGTGTTGAGCGTCTTGTGTACAGACAGCCACAAAACAACCTCCCTGCCGCATTTGCCACACGTCTGGTGAGATGCTTTATGTACAAGACAGCAAGGTCAGATGCTGCTGCAGTTGGTTACTTCTATAGCAGTAGCTGAAGCACAAGAGTATTTATATTAATTGGGGAATTAGTTATCTGTCGAGAGGCACCTCACTAAATGCTGTAAAGAAGAAAGGACAATAACTTCTTTAATGACTGCTCGAGTTGAAAAGCACTCTTTAAGAATTAATTAAATGAAGAAGGTTATTTTGAGAGCTGGAAGACTTTCATATATAAAAATAAGGTTGTTTGTACTTATTGGAAATGGGAGCTCAGTTGCTGTTAAACCTAAAACTAAAAGCATGACTCAGAAAACTGACTGAATAAAAGCAAAACTCTCTAGATGCTCAGAGGATTGCCCACAGCAAGAACAAAGGCAATTACAAGTGTAGTGCACAGACATTCAATGGATTACATATTCATAACACATTACCAGCTCCTTCCCCCAAAAAAGAGATGACAGCAGCCAAGTTTATATCGAATGGCATGTTCCCCTTTCCACAAAGCAATGGGATCAAGAAGGGTCTGAAAACTGAATGGAGCTGAAAGCCACATGTTTGTCCTGTCCTTTGCTCCCAGGGTCCTGACAGGCTCGGTGTGCAAGCAAGAGAATCCAGCAGAGGAGGGGAAGCACAGCGTGGTCGCTGTCCAGATGAAATGAAGCCATAAAATTCCACCACAAAACTTTCTTTGCATTTCTTGGGGGCTGATTTAAAAGGATATCAAAATGCTCTTACAGTTCACAACATTGAGAGCACCTCCAGTAAACACCAAATGGGTTAGAAATGCTTTGTTGTAGTGCACATTTGTGGCTAAATGTGTGTGATGGGCCAGGACAGGGGGACTTCATTCAGATGTAAGAACTTTGATATCCTTGGATATGCCTTTCTTCAGGCAGACCTTGCTATGGTTTCCTTTGAATAAGTGACTTAAATATTTGCACTGGCTTCACAGGGTTTACTTAAGATTATTCATGTTTCTTATTACTAGCTGTTTAGATTATCCCTGATATACCAAAACAGGATTTACCAGACTCCCCTCATACACATAGACAAGCCACATCTACGCCTTGGTTTTTATCTACCATTAAAACAAGATTACAACTCATTTTAGGAAAAAGGTACTTAGATTGCCTCCAAGGGTAAATTCACTCTTGTCATATATTATCTGTGTTACAAAGTCTCCTCAGAGAGAAGTGGAGAAGAAACCGTAACCGGAATAATCATCATTTATTGCTTCTGATCTGCTTTGGTTCAGAGTTTGCTTTTGCTTTCTTTGGCAATAAAATAGCTACACATCATTCACAGAAACTGTTGTGTTTGTTCTTTATGGAGACAACTTTTGAGGATGGGCTGAGTCATGGCATCACACCTTTGAACTTCCACAAAGGGCAATTTTAAAGATGAGGTCCTCCTGGTCCATGTCACTGAGGCAAAGTCCAGCGACTGGACATGTTGCATCTATTCCTGAGCAGGCAAAAAGGTCCCTTCCTCCTGCACCTGCTAAAAGGAGATATTCAATACCTAAGATTCAAAACCCTTCTCTTGCCATGGGGTGAATGTCAAGGTGTAACACCACTTTTCATGTTGGTTGCACCCTCAAATTCACAGGACAATGCTACCCAGAGCCCCAGGGCTATGCACAGCCACAGAGACACTTCCAAAGCCTGGTCCTGCCCCATCACAGGAATGATTGGTCTCCTTATTCACTGGAGATTGAGTTATGGGCATCATCTGCTATACAGACAAACATGTTCCCTTACCATGGGGCCAGGGCCAGCAGAATAATGGGCCCTAACAGCCTGACCAGTCCCACCTGTCCCCAGCTTTCACAGCTTTTTTGTATTTAAGCCCAGACCCAGGACTTGAGCTTCCTTCAGGCTGTGCATACAGCTCTCTACATCTGTCATGGGTGTGCTGCTTTGTCCCCACAAACCTCCCTGCTGTGATGTCCCATGCAGAGCTGCCCAGCATGTGGGAGACCCCATGTTGGAGCAAGGGAAGACTGGCCAGGAGTCTTTCCCCTCAGGAGGGAGATAAGTGGCAGAAGCCATTGGGAAAGGACAGACTGGACCCCCCCATTCCCTGCCCCTCGGCACAGCCTATGGGGGGAGGAGGTAATGACTCTGGGTGCAGGGCTTCGAGCTCAGGAAGAGAGAAGAGGTGGGGGGAAAACAGATCTTAAAAGTGATGGCTGCACTTTCTTTCATCATTTGCTCTACTCTATATAGATTTTTAGTGGAGAAGTCTTGTCTGTTTTGCCCCAAACCATAAGTGGCAGATGAGGCCTCTTTGTCCTTAGGGGATTCCCAAGACCTTTTCTACTTAATTCTGATTGTAGTCTTTTGTTCCTAGCTGGGTCTAAACTGCTACACTTGTGCTCCCTCTGCTCCTCTGCAACTTGGATGCTCTTAAAGCTGCTGACAGAGCTGATCCCTGCAGAAGGCTACTGCTCCAGCACCACTGAGGACCATCACATGTACCTTGGCAACGTGAGCCATGAGCAGGAAGGGCTATTTGAACTTGAGCAAAAACTTTGCTGTTGAGGTGAGGGAGCCCTGGCCCAGGCTGCTCTGGGAGGATGTGGAAGCTCCTTCTTGGGGGGTTTCCAACCCCCCCTGCACATGTTCCTGTGCTCCCTGAGGGGAACCTGCTTTAGCAGGGGGTTGGGCTGGATGAGCTTTGGAGCTCCCTTCCAACCCCTGTGATTCTGTGATCTCCCAGCTGGAACAGGAGTGAGGCAGGAAGGCTGCAGCTCCCTGCTCTGTACTGTTTGCTTCACTGTGCTGCAAAGGCCATGCAAATACTCCCACTGGGGCTCAGGGATGTTGTTTGTGACCGAGTGGACGTGCTAAGCAGTGGCTGCCATTTACTTTGTGTTCATAGATCAGACCCAGTGCTAAGGGCTGTTCCACTCAGCACAGGATAAACAGTGGGTGAATTGCATAGATCCGAGGGAGCAGCTTGTGCATCTCATCATATTTCTAAAAGGTGCCAACAGAGGGCATCTGCTGCCAGGCAAGCAGCCTGCAAATTCCCTCTGCAGCCCTCTGCCTGCCTTCACGAGCAGCATCTCACGGCTGTTTAACCCTCTCACACTTAGGCTGAGGTTAAGCTTTGTCAGAGATTTTAACCAGCTGAGCTTTTCTTTTTCAGTGGATGTTTTCCTTTGGACAATGGAAAAGGAAGGGGGCAAACAATAATTCACAGCTGCAGTTTCTTGGTCAAGGTAAGACTTTGATAATGAGTGTCTAAGGGCAGTCTCTGCACAGCCTGGCAGAGCAACAGCCACGTTCAAAGTGAAGGTGGATGCTCTGTTGTCCTGTGCAGCTGTAAACAAAAACAGAAGCACTGTTGTGTTGGTGTTAGGGGAGAGCAGATTTCATGACAAATGTCCTGGCTTTGGTGGATTTAAATAGTCAGTTTTATTTATAGGTGTTTATTCCTGGTGTTTAATCTACTTGTTTCATGCCTCTTGTGGACAGTCAAAAAGAAATCGAACTTCTAAAGCCTGCTGCTCCCTCTGGTAAATACATATTGATGTTTAGGCTGTGGAGCAAGCTCACTCTGAGCATGCTGTCACTCTTCTTTTTGTTAAAACTTCACACCAAAACATCTGAGATGTCCTAAGGTCTGGCAGCCCATCTGATGGCAAGCTTGTGAATCCAGTTTTGATTGGGGCAAGGGCTGGTGTTAGGGCTTACATGAGGGATGGAAGAAGTGTCTTCAGAGGCTTCCTCCCTGCACAAAACCATCAGCACGTTAATAGGTGTAGGAGCTAGGCAATTGTGCCTTTAAGCAGACTGAAAACAAAGGTCTGTCTGAGCTGAGTGAGGGCTGAGGTGTGAAGAGATTAGACTTTTTAGTAAAAATAAGGATAAAGCACAAGACAGACACTCTTAGTTGTGTAGTTCTCTTGAATTAATCTGAATGCAGTGTGGCCTCTTGAAGATCCTGCAGAACCTCAGCAATGAGGGCGCTGGTGATTGCTGGGCTCCCAGAACTATACTCTGTTCTGGAGTTTCCAGCTGCTTTGCACATAAAACATATCTCAAAAATGATGGCTGGTAGGGCTGGCCAGCATAGCCATCTGTTCTTAGGAAACACCTGTCTCTGCTTCATGAAGATCAAGCTGCTCCAAGCTATGCCATGTCTAGCCTGGTCCACCAGTGTCTGTTCTGGGTCTGGTTTAGCTCTTAGTTCAGCAGTATATATGTTTTACATTCCAAAAAGCACATATTAGACTGCAGCTTGAAATACATGAACATGATCTTTTTAGAAGAAGCGTTTCCTTGTGTCGATTATTTATCCAGGATGTCCCAACTGGCCACCCTACAAAAGACCTGTATGTATAGGTCATTTCAACTTCCCATTAAGCCTTGAACAAGGGCCAGAAACATACAGCCAAACTTGATTTATGGGCTGCCATAAAGATTTAAGAAATTTATGATTTGATTAATCCATCCCATATATCTCTTTCTTTATTACCAGTAATTCGTGCTGTGCATCTGAGCCTTCTGAGCAGTCGTTTGGCTGCCTCATGCATGCCAATGTCTCCTAAGGGTTAAATTCTTTGGTGCACCAACCAGACAATAAACTGTTGTGATCTGCTGGTTAAATATGTATTCAGCAGTACTGGAGTCTGACTTAGCCAATAGATTTGTTCTGGTTTACCAAGGGAGTATGTATTTAGGGCACATAGTATGTGAAGAACGTTACTAGGGGGTGTCTGGAAAATCTTTGCTGAAGACACTGATATTGCAGGTGACAAAAGCTTGTGGAACATTAACAAGCATCTCAGTGCTCCTAGAGATAAATGCTGAGCCTACAGAGAGGACAACCAGCCCTTCTTACACAGGGGGACTGATGGTGAGAGTCTTTCCTAGCAGGGTGAAGCGCCTCGGCAGCAGGGCTGGCTGCTGAGAACCGGTCCCTGCTGGCAATCGTTGTTTTCACTCAGAGGGCGGTGGGGGTTTGGCACAGGGCAGGAAAAGCAAATCAACTAATTAACTCAATGAGGGAATAAAAAAATAACATACCTCAGATTGAATGAGGATGTGACCTGGGACTGGAGCTGCTTCTGCTGCCAGTAAACGTGTTTTCTGGTTTTTTTCTGTAATGCTATTGACATTTTTAAATGATCAGAATATTTCAGAGCGCATTTAACGAGACAGAAGTACTGGATTTCAATACTGTCAACTGCAGAGAGCAGAAAGCAGGTCCTAAATTACCTTCAAAATCATAACAATTTCCAAAGTGGAATACTTTCTAATTTGCCTTCTGTTTTTTCCAGCTCCTCTGAGTCGGTTGGCTCGTCTCCTCCCCTGGGAGCAGGGCTTGGGAAAGGAGGAGGAGAGGGGTGATGCTGGCTGCATGGAGGGGAAGCAGCAAGCACACACCTGGCAGCCCTGGAGCACATTCCCTGTGCAGGATCCAGGTGTGTGAGCTTCCCCTGCCTGGCCCTGCTGTGCTGCCTGGGGGGCTGGGGGTCCCCTCTCCCCAGCCCCTGCAGTCCTTGGGCTCTGCTGTGGGGAGCTGGGATGCCACTTAGCAAAAGCCCTAGTTTCATCTGTGATGAGGAGTCCTGTCTATTGGGGACTGGTGAGAGTCAAGCATGGTTTCATCCAGCAGCCTTTAATAATGCCTCAGTTCTGTTCAGCTGCCCACAATTTCAGCCAGCCATCTCTTTCTGAAAAGCCCTGCATCTTCATTACCTTCCCCTCGAGCCATCTGGTCCCCCAACCTGACCTTTTTAAAAAAAGATTGGTTAAAAAAACTGGAGCAGTCCCTGGACAGAAGACCTTGTGTGTCACGTTAAAGCCCAGAGCAAATTTTTATGTCCAAGCTGTAAAACCTTGAAAATAAAGATTTATAATTGAGATTCTGGCTGAAGCAGAGTGAACAGAGATGGTCTAATTAAATTCTGTGGTGGATATAATTAACCCATTTATTCATTTATTACCCTTTATACAGCTTGTGCAGGCAACACCATCACCACTTGTTTATGAAGAACTTGCTACCTGGCTGCTTGGCTTGGGCAGTGCAGCAGCCAGGCCCATTGTGATGGTCTGGAGGGGCTGCTCATGCACTACAAACAGGTCTGATCTGACAGATGCTTTTTCAGAAGCCAGCCCAGCTCTTGAATGAGTCAGCTGAGAAGGAGCAGGTTGTAAGCAAAGAGACTCTGGGTTCTGCTTTTAGATTCCCAAGCAGAGCTGCCAGGTGACTGATCAAGTCAGGTGGTCTGAGAGAAAAGAGGTTTGAGTTTGGTTGTTTTAGAGCAGAGTGACTCTCTGGTGTTCTGCACACCCGGTACCATGGCACTGAATTCTCACTGTGCACTGTCAAGGGCTGCTGTAATATCCACATTGACATGTGTGGATTTCTGCTCTCTCTCCTTCATAGCTCAGTGTGGAAATGGCACTTGCAAACTTGTAAGGCAGTTACCTACTCACACATCCTTTGGGACAGCCTCATCTGACTAAAAGCCTGTCTGGCTTTCCCAGTCTTTCACCAAAGACTCATTTCTCTTCACTTTCTTGCAGCCATCCCGAGATGAAAAACAATGAATCAACCAGAGATTATTTTTCATGAAAGTTTAATCAGGCACTGTCCCCTTCCTCTGCCTCTGTGAGCCAACCTTGCTGAGCACGTAGGGCTTGAATATGGAGTAAAAACCATCTGCTTGAGAGGCAAGAAGAGCAGGGAAAATCCTTTGCTTGCTGGCATCTATCTGGGCAGGCTGTCCTGCTGCAGATGTGCCATTTGCAGTTCAGCCTCTGGGTCCCTCAGCCCATCCATCTCCTGAGCAGTGAAAGCCAATACCTCTCATTCCACCACTCTCCCCTCTCCTTCCCCACCCTTCACTGCTGCTTAATATTTCATACATCAAAGAAGTTTCACTTGTAGTGCAAAAACTGATTAATTAAGTAGAATGCAAGGGTTACATGCTTTTAAAGTTTCTTTCATCTTGAGAAGGAGAGGAGCCATGCTGGAGGCTGTTACTGTTCATGAAACGGTCAAGGGGTAGGTGAGGGGGCTATGTGATACTGATGGAGGGATGGGACAGCCTCACCCCCAGGACTTTGGCTCAAGCACCAGGCTGCTTTCCTGTTGTCCCTGGGCTCTTCTTTCCTCCTTAAGTCAACTCACTTGGCTGGCAATGAAGCTCTTTGAGGAGGGGACTTATAGCAAGTTACCTTCTGACTCTGGGTGCTTGAGGATGTGCCTTTTCAGTGTGGCTTTGGTCCCCAACATGCCTGTCATGCTGCTGATCCTGCACACAAGTGATATCTGGCTAAACTTCCAGCATGCTCCAGGGTGAGTCCTGGAAAGGGAGGTGATTCAGGATGATACCACTCAGAGCAAAACTAGAAGACACCCTGATGCCATGTTCATGGGCACCTGACCACAACCTTCCCATGTGGGTAAGTCAAGGCTGTTATTTGCAATGTTTAGTCTGTACCTTGACCCAAAATGCTTAATGGCCTTTCTGAAATGTGCAAATTGTGCAGCCCCCTGTTACTGCTGAGCCCAGGGACTGTTTCCCAGCATACAGCAGTGCCTCATGGCTATCTGGTAAAAGGTGAGAATCAACTGCTTGTATCTCAGAAGAGAGAAGGAAATTCAGCCACTGCTGGCTGCAGAAGCAGGGCAGCTAAAGCTAGCAGAGTTTCCCCTCAGGGTGCTGCTTTGGAAGTGGTCAGGAAGCTCCTAGTTTGATGCTGTGTCAGAAAGACAACATCTCCTGCAGCTTTGAGCACAGCAAGGGGTTGGTTGGCTCACTGTTAACCTAGAAGCAAGAATGTCACCTCCTGAATTCCAAAGGGCACTTTCTGCATCCCCTCGCTCTCTCTCTCTCCCAGGAGGTGTTTCTATGAATTGCTGACCCAGCCTGTCTCTTGCTTTGCTTGCGAGAGCTGACAAAAGCACAGCTTGAGCAACGTGGTCGTCAGCCACAGTCAGATGCCATATGGCTGTGGACCAGCACTCAAACACCACAGCTAAGAACCAACATTAATTCTGGGGTGTTTCCTTCAGAATATAAAAAACCTTTCTCACTTCTCCAGTGCAGCTATTGATGCTGATGTGACTCTGACAGGGTGAACTATAAGCCTGTGATTACATCATAACTCTAGGGCTGGCTTTCTCCTCCACTTGTGATATGCATTTACAGATGTAAATGGTTCTCTATATTGTTAAACACACTGTGCACTTTCCTGACTGCTGCTGCATGTACATATCTTTGGTAATAGGGCCAATTGAAAACCACTTGAGAAAGCTGCTATTGATATCTCTGCAATAACCCTCTCCTCCTTGCCAGCCAATAAAAGATGCATTACTTCTGGGTGTCCAGAAATCCACCTCAGAGGATTGAAAGTCGAAGAATGCTTCATCTGTGACCCTTTAAACAGGAATGACTTCCCCCCACACACACATCTTCCCTATCCTTTTTAAACTTAGATAATATAGATATTTAAGCATTTTCCAGCAAAGCACCAGCACAACGTTCTCCACAGAGATACAAACTCATGGGTTTGCCTGAATCCCACTTCAAGTACTGTCATACAAGAGAAAATAGCCCTGGGGCTGAACTTTTCTGCTTGGGAATGAGAAAGAAATTGAAGAGTATCTCAAAACTCCTGCTTAAAAAAAAGAATCCACTCAGGTGAAAACTGGGAATGACTGTAGGCAGATGCAGACATAAGGTAGGCCTAGTTCTGTGGAGCCAAGGTTCCTGGTTCACATGACACAACATATGCTCTGTCTGCTTCTAGAGGCTGCTCCACCTGATAACAGCCCACTACTGCTGCTCAATAGTGGAGAAACTCCAGCTCCTGTGCAGAATGTCTGTGCATTCTGTACCGAAAAGCCCGTGCTTGGCACTTACAGATGAGACTTCTGCAGGCCTCGGTATTTCTTTTCATCTATTATGGTGCCAACTCATTATTTTCTTGACTTTCTACATGTAAGAGAGGGCAGAAAAATCCAAGGGTAGGAAATAGAAAAGATTTGTCCCTCAACTGCACAGTCAGCAGCTGAGGTGAGAATGGAGCTGGTGTCTCCTGACAACCCGTGGATCCCCTGCCCGCCCCATCACACCCTACCCAGATGGGCCTTGTCACTCTAATGCATTTTCACTTGTAAGACATTTCCATTTTCATCTCGGAGTTTTTGCTAGGAATGGCAGTTTTTGCTGGTGTCTCAGCTCTGATGCTATTGAAAGCGATGGTCAGGCAGTCAGTGACCCCCCTGAGGAAAGGCTGAATCCACAAAGCAGAAGAAAAAGATATGGAAAATGGGTCTCCTGTAGAAGTAGAAATTTGGGTTATGGACTATGACATTGGCTTGAAAATCTGCAGTTTGCATGGACTTAAATACCCCAACATTTGCAACTTTAAGCAAACTTCTGTAAGTGTTCCTAGGATATATTGCTAGCCAGTGAAACTTTCTCTGTGTGATGGGCTTTACCCTGTTTATCCCGTTTACTTTTCTGTTGAATGCTGCTCAAGGCAGCTAATAGAACCCCATAATCTCAGGTGTAAACCAGGACTAAGGTGTTTCCCTTTGGTGGTGTTCAAACAGAGAAGTTTGTGTTTAGCTCTACTCTTTGGAACTAAAAAGCAGGTAGAATTTCTCTCCCAAAAATGAGAAGAGAGATTTGCCTTTACACCAGGAAGGATCTCTGCTAATTTGAAGCTGAATGTACCCATGTAAAGGCAGCAGTTAGCAGAACATTCCACTTTATTGTGGGGTTGACATTTGTACAGGAGGACTTGAAGAAGTCTCAGTGCTTCTGAGGAGATAGTAGTCTTTATGAATACAGACAGCAAGGCAAAATAGGATTGAATGATGTACATAGAGCTGCTCAGATCTTTGGGTAGGGGCACAGACAACAGCTTGTCCCTTCCAGGTCCTGTTTTCCACTTACTTGCCCAGAGTCAGTCAGTCAGCAGCAATGCAGGCATTTACAAGGGGCAATCGGTACAAGCTGGACCAGAAGAGGTTTCAAAGAATCATAAGGGAAAAACTTCTTCCTTGTTGAGGTGAGGGAGCACTGGCAGGGGCTGCCCAGATGGGCTGTGGAGTCTCCTCTGGGGACATTCAAACCCAGCTGGATGAGTTCTGTGTGCCCTACTCTGGCAGGAGGTTGCACTGGATGAGCTTTCCAGGTCCCTTCCAGCCTTTGTGATTCTGTGATCTGAACCCATGTCTCCTGATCATTGCTTTCTAGCTCTAAACCCCAAAAAACAATCACCTCATTGCTCAGTGGCATACGGTTGATCAGAGAAAATCTGGATACAGGTAAAACATCCTCCCTTCCAATTCAGCCACATCCACAGGGAAACTAAAGAAACCTCCACATCCTCAAGCACTCTGCCCAGAGCTGTGACAGCAGCAGGTATCTCTAGATCCTATTCCCACCCCAAGGACAATCCTTCCTTGCCTAATCCCTCTGGTACCCAACAGCAAAAACATTCTCTGCTTATGGCTGCAAGGAGATCTGAGTATCAGGCTCAGGGCTTTAGAAAGAAATAGATACTTTTCTTTTTCAGGGTTTCCACCCCAAACAATGTTAAAAGTGCACTTAGACACGCTGCCTTCAGTGAGTCATTGGGTGTACCTACTTGCTATTGTTTGTTTGTTTGTTTTACCTCGGAAGTATTTGCATAACTAGGAAAAAGAAACTAGCACACACTCTGCTAAAGGCTGGAAATTGACACACGTGCTGTAACAGCCTCAGCCAGACCAAAATATTTCCCCTTTAAAAAAGGAAAAAAGGAGGAAACTTTCCCCCCCTGCTATTACAGTTTTCCCAGCTGACATTTAGGGCTGCATTTTTGCTTGTAGTTTTGCAGCATGCCTGGAAACTGCATCCTTCCCAGTTAGGCAGAACTAACCTAATTAAATGTTTTCTTAGTAGTTGCCTGCTTGCTGGTGAGCACTTTCTGATTTCTCTCTGTTCCTGGTACTGGAAATAAACACGGTACTGCCTCTGACACCCTCACGGCAGGGGCTGCAGCTTGCTCAGGCTGAGAGCTGGAGCTGTGGCTGCTCCTGGAGCGAGGACGGACCCCCGGGAGCTGGGCTTGAGCTGTTTGTTTACTGGATTTCACTTTCTTTGCCATTCCGCCCTTGCTGTAGTTTTAACATTTGATGACCTAGGTATCTCAGAAGGCTGATTTGCCTCAATAGGCATGCGACGAATTGATCTTAATTAGCGTGTGGAAATAATATAAGCCAGAGCATTAAGCGCACTTTGTTAGGGTTTTGACATCTTCTTTTGTATGTATGTCTACAAATAAAATCAGGTAGATTAGCAGTCACTGGGAAATTGTTGTTGTGAGTCACTGCCTCAGAACTGCTGCTGGCTGCCTGTCTCCGTTAGTCATGCCCGACCGTGGGCAGAAGTTCACGCGGCTCAGGGCTGGGGTTAACCGTGGCCGTTTTGCCTGGAGGGATGGGGTTTGCCTCCAAGCTAATCCACAGCATTCCATCTTCCCTGTGTGACCAGGCAGTTGGCTCTGTCGGCTCAAAGCAGACTGTGAGCACAAGCTGTGGCTGTGGAGCTCACCTGGTTTGTCTTGAAGCCCTCAAGTGGCACTGGATGGATGGATATGGGAACTTGCGAGCAGACCTCAGCATCTGTTATTCCTCTGGCTCCCATTTAAGTATCGTTTGTTACAGATCAGGTCGAAAACGTGTCTGTTAAGTCACCGGTTTGTTTCCTCCAGGCTTGTCATTGGAAGCCATCCAATGCGTGCCCTGAACGCCGGAGGTGCCCGTTCACTTACGAGACGGTAATAACAAGTAAAAGCTCACAGGAAGCACATTCCCGTGCTACTGCAGCCCGGCCACTGCCCAGAAGGAAGGGGCAGCCCGCAGGTGTGCGTGGCCGTGAGCCAGAGCCCCTGGCCAGCCGCGGGCTCCGTGAGGGCGGGACGAGGCGCTGCAAGCCGAGGGCAGCGGGAGCGCAGGCCGGGCGGCGCGGCGCGGCGGGCGGCCCTCAGGGCTGAGCGGCCGGTCCGGATGCCCGAGGAGCCGCCACAGGTAGCGCGGGCCCGGCGGGAGCGAACAGCGTCCAGGTGGCAGGGCCCGAGCAGCGCGGAGCGCATCCAGCCGGGCCGCCCCCGCCGCGGGCAGCCGGCGGGCTCCAGCGGGGAGCGGCGGCGGGGCCCCGGCACGGCGGCGGCGGGCGGGGGGCGGCGGCGGGGCGGGGCGGGAGGCGGAGCCGGGCGGCGGCGGCGGCGGCGGGCTGGGGCGGCTCAGTGCGCCCGGCTCCGCTCGCTTCCCCTCGCCTCGCCTCGCCGCGGCTCTCCTGCGCCTGGCTCCGGCCCGGCATGGCCGCTCCGCCGCGCCGCCGCCTCGCCGCCGCGCCGCCCCCCCCGCCGCCGCCGCTGCTGCCGCTGCTGCTGCTGCCGGTGCTGTTGGGCGGCGGGCCCGGCGCGGCGGCGGCGCGGGAGCCCCCCGGCCCCTGCCGCGTGAAAACAGTCACGGTATCCACGCTGCCGGTGCTCCGGGAGAACGACATCAGCTGGAGCGGTGCCCCGCCGCCCGCCGCGGCCGCCGCCGCCGATTCCCGCTTGCTGCTCTTCGTCCGCAGCGAGCTGCCCGGCCGCGTCGCCGTGCAGGACGACCTGGACAACACCGAGCTGCCCTTCTTCACCCTCGGTAGGTGCCCGCCCCGCTTGCTCCAGCGCTCCCGTCCCGTCTCGTCCCGCCGGCCCCCCGGCCCCGGAGCATCCCGGCGCGGGCAGCCGGCTCCGGGCTGTCATCCTGCTGCGCCGGGGATTTCGGTCGCCCCCCTGGCGCCGTGCACAGCCCGCTTGTGGTTCGGAGCTTTCTAACCCTGTTCTTGCGGCACCCCGCTGTTTGTTGGTTTTCTTTTTCCTGCTGGGAAAGGATTTTTTAGCAGGGCCTGAGGACTGCTACCTTTTAAAAGCCCAGGGAGTAAAGCGTCTCAGCTTAGGCTGTAAAGTGATGGGTGATGCCTCTTGTGCTCCAACTTGAACGCTTAGTACCGGAGAAGGTGCCCCCGAGCCCTCGCTAACGGAGGACGCTGGGTTTTTATGCCAGAACCGAATCTTAAAAATGCTTCATCTTAATTCTCGAAGCTCGCTCTTGCTTCATGCCACAACTCCAGCGCCGGGCTCTGTGGCAAACGCCTGCAGACTTTCCTCTTCTCTCAGTTTCTGTGGGGAGGGGGATGGGTCTAGGAATAATTATGTTGATTTACTTTTATCTTGATGATAGATCGTGTTGTCTGACATGGGATGCCTGAGCTGCCTCTTGTCACTCATGCTTTTCTGCGCTCCAATCAGCCTGGGAATCCTCCAAGGGAGCTGTTCAGAATGGTGTATTGGCAGCGTGGTGTTTACTCTGCCAGGTCACTGAAGGTTTTATGTTGATCTCTTCCTTATCCACTAGCTTTCTTGCTTTTCGATGCCTGAACGTAGGGTAATTCAAGCACCTGCTTCAATTCGGGTGACTTAGGGTCTGAGATACTGCTTCACAGCCCTGGGTTGTGACTTCCAGCGCATCGCCCTGCCAGCACCAGGCATGTGGAGGCATCCCCGTGTGCAGGCTGATCCGGGAGGCACTTACCACAACTCCCTTCCCATACCTCGTGGAAGTGCCTGCCTTTCACTGCGTGTGATGTGCCAGGGTAGGAAAGTGATGATCTGTGTCTCCCCGTCCTGTCATTTTACCTTCTGTGAAGATTTGTTATAGCTGGTGCCTGTAATAAGTAAGTTGATGGTACTTCTTGAGCCTCTTGGGCTCTGCCTTTGCCACGCAGCTTTCTTAGACATGGTTGGGCAACTGCAAACATCTCAAACAAAACAGATACTCTGTTTCAAGTAATAAAAGTGAAAAATCAAGGGTTTGATACAGCAGGAATGACATTTACTTTGCAGTGATTAAAAGTAACAAGAAATTTCTTGGTTCACCGAGTTGAATTTTCAGATGAGAGCACAGTTTCTTCAGGGATTGGGTGTGAATTGCCCACTGATCTAAATATATCAGAAGGCAAAGAAACCCCTCTGTGTATAGCTGAGGTAATAGCTCAAGTTGGAGGAGAGAAATTTGTCTTGATAGATCAGAGACATGATCTTCTACAGCAAATCCTATTTCTGTGAGTGATGGCCAGTAAAGAGACTACGTCTTGATCTAAAAAATTCTCTTTTGCTTGTCTGGGATATTGGGTATGCATGTACTCTTGAATATGTAGCTTGCCTTGTGCAAAAAGTGTGGGTTTTTTGCTGTCCCTTCATGGACAAAAGACCCCAAAACACCCCCTCCCGTTTCCCCGAACCCACAGGCAATCAGGCACATTGGAAGATAAATGGAAGCTCTGCCCATGGTGGGATGGCTTCATCACGGTCCTGAAATTAATCAGCACGTTGCCTCCAGAGAAGGTAAAACACTTGTCCTTCCCCAAGGTCTAGCTCATGAATTGCACTGGATGCTCTGATATTTCAAATTTGTTGCATTTCTTCCAGTCTCCTGGTGTGGCAACTGAGTCTCGCTCACAGTTAACTCTTTTCTGGGTGAGAGCTGTAGATGATTCCTGTTGGCTTGTTTCACTAGTGCAGGCAGCGAGGCTGGAGTAGTCTGTAGTGGTTTTATCCCTCTGCATCGTTTTCTAAGTTCATTAGTGGCTGGGAACCCGAGAGCAGCTGCTGCTGCCGCTTTATAATGGGCTCTTGGAGGTGACAATCACATTGCACATAGGAGGTCAGTTGAATGGCTTTGGAGTGACTTGGGGGGTGGGAATTGCTTTAAACAGTGGCATTCCTATGCCAAAATCTCTGATAGCCCTTATCATTAGCTGATTTCTGGTGCTTATATGTATTTATTCATGTTGCTGACTATGTTTAGTGGCTGGCTGGGCCTGAGCTCAGAAAGATGCGTAAGAGCTGACGTCCTAGTGATTGCAAATGTGTTGAGGGCTCCTGAATGTCTTTGAGTGCAGGCTCCTGCTGCTAGCAGAGACCCCTTTAGGAAGACCTCCTAAAGCACACACCTCAGGACAATTCCCCTGATTGATGTACTGGAGGGATTTTTGAAAGCAAAAAAAAGAAAAGCATGAAGCAGGCAGAACTGAGTCCTGATGCTGATACTCTGGAGTGAAATAAGTTGGGAATAAATCGAAGCCATCCCATTCTGCAGGACTTAAAATTCTTTCCAGGCCTGGAAGCTCAAAATACAACATTGTCTTACTTGGTAGCAATGAGTTTGTTTAAGCAGGCAATCTGTAGTCCTGGGCCTGCTCAGCAACTCCCACCTCCTGATGCTGGAGCGGTTCCTGTGCCTCTCATCGCTCCTTTGCATTAAAGGAGGTGGGAGATCTGTAGCTAAAGGCTGGCAGGTGCCAGAGCCTTGTCTGTAGCACTGTGAATCTTGGAATCATAGAATTGCTTCAGTTGGAAAAGACCTTTAAGATCATCGAGTCCAACTGTGAACGTCACACTTCCAAGTTCATCACTAAACCACATCTCTGGTTCTTTTTAAGGCCAACCTAAGTTAAAATAGGCTGAGGAAACAGATGCTCTGAGTTGGTGGCTGATACAAAGCATATGCAGTGCTCTGTGTCCCTTTTCTTTAAAGGATTCCTGCTTCTAGGGAGGAAGCAACTTTTTCTCTTCCCTGACAACATGAGACTTTATTCCCTTAAGCAGATAAAGCACAAGCTCCTGGGGCTGCCTCCCTGCCTGCGGGGAAGCCTGGCCTGCAGGAGCTGCTGCAAGACTGAGAGGAAAGAGGAGAGTGATGCCAGGAAATCCCCACACAGCTCTGCCCCTCGCCCCACGGCACTGCTCATGTGTCTGGCCTGCGACAGGGTGGTGGGTGGGAGCCTGGCGATGCGCTGCTGCGAGTGCTGCCCACATCCCACTCCTGCAAGCAGCGGGTAGGTCAGCAGGGAACGGTGTCATTCTCCCCCAACAGAGACAGAAAACTTTGCTTTCTCTTTACATCCATCAGGGCCTGCAGCAGGGGACCTGCAACCAAAACACCATCCAGCAGCTCTAGTGTCCCATCTTTAGTGGGTGTCTCAGTGTCTGTGTTTCCTGTGTCAAGGTTTGTTTTTTTCTCCCTGGTGTTGGAGACAAGAAGGATGTTTCTGCCCTTACCCCCCGGTTCCATTACTATAAAATTACCTAGCAAAGCACAGTGGTGGCAGGAAGTGACAAATGTAACTTCACCACAGTGCATTGTGAATTGCTGCGCATCCCCTTTCCTGAGCAAGCACCTGCCCTTTCCTTCACCTTGGCTACAACCCATGCTTTGCACTAGGATTTTCTTTTTTCCTCCCCCTCTAATTCTTCTCGAGTTTTGCTGGCAAATGGTGCAGCCTGTCATTGCCTTTATTCCTGCACGCTGAGGTCTCTCTGAGGTACGGATCTTGATTTAGTCAGCAGCCATGTGTTGGGTACAATAGCTGCTCCACAAGCAGCGTAGCCTGCTTGAAGTGCAATTGAGGGAATGAAGCAGTTCGCTTCCGAGCTAATTTAGATGAGCTCTGCCTATGTGTGAGCAGATATATATAGAGGAGAGAGAAGGAAAGAAGCAGACAAATTTTCACCACTGCTCTTACCCAGTAGTGGCTTACATAACAACAGTTTACTACACACTTCTCCCAAATGGCTTTAATGGATGCTGTTTGACGGGTGTCTGCAGTGCCACAGGTTGCTCTGTTTCAGTGGTTGTCAGGAAAGTTGCTTGTGCATTGATGTTACCCGTGTCCCACCACAGCCCCTGTGCGTGGTTGATGATTGCCCCCCTCTTCTCAAAGCTGTGCAGCTCCTCCATCTCCTCAGCAGTTCAGTGCCACGGCTTTTTTTCTTCTGTCTTAACTTTTCCTGGAGCCATATTGTAATTTGAACTTCTCTTCGGTAGGGTAAGAACGCATTAAAGTGAGAGGAAGCACTTAGCTCCCTGCAGATGTTTGAATTTACTGCTTTTGCTGAAAATACTCCAGCGAGGTGTTGCCACTCTTGTTTTTGTCAACAACTCCTGGTTTTGCAGAGTGGGGGAGTGGTGGAGAGGGTTACCCAGGGGAGCGTTGATGCCACTGAAGCTTCTCAACACCTTCTCTTCTCTGTTAACTGCTTCCTGCTAGACTCGAAGAGCTGCATTGCATACCTGGCCAGAGAGTTGATTAATCAGGTGTTGGGGGGTTTTTTTGGTTGGTTTTTTTTCTTCTTCTGTCTGTTCCAAAGCTAGTCCAAGGGGTAAAGAGTCACATCTTCCGCCAGGAAAGTGGAGGGAGCTAAAAAGTGGTACAGTAAAGTAGTACAGTGAAGATGAGATGGATCACTGGGCTACTTGGTATAGGGACTGGGGGAATGTAGACTTGGAAGCTACTTCCCTTTCCCTTAATGCCCATCCACATCTCTGTGTGGCTGTGGGATCTGGGTCAGGTCCCTGATAGTGGAGGCTGCTTGGAGAGGGTGTAGGAAAGACAGAAAACCTCCTGGTAGCAATTTCCTCCCCTCCTTGTATAAAGCTATGTGATTGCTTAAGCTTTCCAAGCCTCTGATTTCTCTAGTTGGGAAGGGAAGGAAGAAGAGCCCAGCTTGGCATGGGGTGGTACTGCTGATGTGCATCCCTGCCCGCTGTGGTTGCAGGAGAGAAGAGCTCAGTACCACCCAGAAAGGCTGTAGGCATGAAGTGGGTCAGTGCTCAGCTGACTGCTTCCTTAAGGCAAGGCTGAGTATGTCTTGTCTAGCACGGGGTGGAGGGTGTGGGCTTGCTGGGATTTTGCTCTGTCTCAGGTATTTTCAGGGATGAAGATCAGAGTTAAAACTGGACTCTGTAACTGAGTGGCAGGCTGTGCTCGGAGAGCTGCTGCTTTCCAAGAGTACCCATCTTGACCAGCTAGTGGCAACAGAAGATTAACTATAGAGAGAGGAGCTGGTTTTCTGCAGCGTGTCAGGCTGGAGTAAAGGGAGGAGGCAGCCAGCTGGGGATCTCCTCTGCTCCCCTCTTCCTCTCCTGTGATGGCAGGAGGTTTTTCCATGATGTGCATGTGCCAGAGACCTTTATTGCTCTTTTGCTGAAGGAAAAAAAAGGACATTTCTTCAGATGTAGGTGAGGAGCTTGGATCTTCCTTTGGGAGCTGTGCTGGTGAGTGGCCTCCACTTGCTATCACACAGACACTAGCTCCAAAACCTGCTGCCTTTTCCTTTCTTAGCCCTAAAAGTGTGAACCCTGGCTGTGTGATGGACAAGCCTTTGTGCCTCAGTGATACAGTGCTGATGTGTGGTGTTGGCTGGCTGTGAATCCGGGCTGAACCCTTGGGCTTTCCTGTGTAACAGGAGTTGAGGCTCGGGACTGGCTGGGACAGGAGGAGAACAGATTGATGCCACTGTGGGAACAACAAGGCATTGATCTTATTTTACCTTGACATATATGTCAGCAGTTGCAGGTGGCTTGGGAAACACCTACCATCACACCAAAATGACTTGTAGAGTGTGGGGGTAGGCTGGGGCTGGAAAGAGAAGAAAATAGAAATGCCTTGATTGAAGCCTTTCATGGTCTGTAGCGCCCACAGCACAGCCCGTGTGGAGAGTGGGCTCCTCTGCTTGCAACCACTTGAAATGGGGAATGAGGAGCCTCCCCAGTGCTGCCCCTGTCACTCCCTGTGAGGTGGGTGATGGTATCGAGTGGGGATGATTCTTGTGCATAACCAGCTTAAGAAATGGGGCCACTTAAAAGAATTGAATGCTTGTGCTGCTGCTCGGGTCTCGGCTAATGCAGTTAACGTTTCCAGTGTCCAGACAGTATGGAGACACTTAATGGTATTGAAGAAGCAGAATGGCATGTGGAGGGGACAAGCAATGATCTTGGCTGCCTGCATCTGCACTGGCTGGGTGAGGCTTTCTGGTTGTCTCCTGGGAAGGAGACAGCTGGGATAAAAAACATCACAGAACAAATGATTTTGGCCCATCGATCCCTTAGAGCTGTGCAAGAAACACTGCTCTTGAATGCATCGAGAGTGCTTGTCCCTCTGTGGTCTGGGGAGGAAGGAGGAATTCCTTGTAGGAGGAGGTTGGGCTGTGTCTGCCTTCGAGAAGATGGGGAGATAAGATTTAGAGTCAGGGCTCTGCCTGTGGGCAGGGGCTGCTGGTGAGGAGGGAGACAGAAGTACGAGTTCCCCTCTGTTTCTCATTATCTTTTCCCCACCAGTTTTGCACTCCTCCCTCTGTGCTTCCACCTCTCCTGTCTCTGTGCAAGACAGAGTCTGTATGAAACCACAACTGGCTTTGAAAGCAGCAGCAAAAGGGGAGAAATTTTCCATTAGCAGCATCAGCAGTAAAAGAGATTTTTTCCCAGTCACCTGGTAACTGCTGTATTTAGGAAGATTACTGAGCTGATGGTGTTGCTCCAAGACATATGTATGGGAGTGATCCTGTTAACAGGGCTGGGCAAGGGCCAGCGTGCCTGGCCACAGGCAAGGAGGTGAGCTGCTGAAGGTTAGCTGTGCATCTCTGCAGGGAGAGGAGAGCTGCAGCGCTGAGAGGGTCCCGCAGCGCCTGGCACCTTGAGGCACCAGCCTTTGCTCCTCAGTGCATGAGAATGCAACAGCAGTGGCATCACAGCTGAGGGAGTGAGCTGTGGGGGGGAGTGGAGCAGGGCTGCCCGTTGCAAGGCAATACCTGGCTCCAGCCTGCCCTTGAGGACCCGCTGGGTATTTTGGACGCTGATGCCTTTCTTTCTGGATGCCTGAGATATGCCTATTGAGGGATGCTGCCCTGGCTGCAGAGACCCTATGGACTAGCTGGGTGTGTGAATCCCCCCTCCTCAAAAGCCCACAGCCCTGGGCTGCATGAGTGGGGTGCAGGGTCTGGATTGCCCAGGCTGTGAGCACGCTCGCAAGAACTCAGCTGTGCCCATACCTTTGAGGCTTTGGTTCTATTTCCTTTTTCCTCTCCCTTACATCTCTCTATGGGGTAGCCTCACCTGCAGCTGGAGCCCTGGCTGTGCTGGGTGGCTGGGCTCCCTGGCCAGCCTGGGGGCTGCTGCCTGCTGAGGCACTAACGGGAGCTGCTGTGGCAGACTGTGCCTGCGGCTGCTGCAGTCCCGACTGTGTCTGTCCCCAAGGCCGTTCACAGCCCAGATCCTTCCCTCCCTGCTCATTCTGGTTCCCAAATAACTGGGATTCCAGGGAGCGTGGAGCATCCCTGAAACGTGGGTTCAAGTGACAGACAATAGGAATTGGCAACAGTAGAGGAATTTATTGTTTTCTTGCCTCTAGCCCACTGTTCAGCAACATCAGCTTCCTGACGTGCCACTCCTGTGTCTGCAGCGTGCAGGGATGGCAAACACAGGGTGTTCTGTGCAGGAGCAGGGAGAACTGGAGCAGGGCATGTTTTCCACAGCCCAGGACAAGTCAAGGAGCACCAGGTCTGTGTGCCACAGCTGAAAAGCCTCCACATCTGCTCATGGTCACTGTGTTGGTATTGCTTTTGTTGCCTGGGGGTCTGACGGGAGCTGGTGTAAAAGCTGATGCCACTGGCCTAACTTGTGCAGTGTGTCCCCAGAGCAAGATCTGCTCTCTTGGAGTTTCCCACTCAGATGGGCTTCCTGGAGTGAAGGGGGTCCCGTAGCAGAAGCTATCAGTTGTTCTCACCTCAGTCTCAGTTGCTCAGTGCTGCCTTGCACAGGCTGCTCCTTGGGGGTAGAGGGATGTGGAAAACCTCTCACCTTGGCTTGCTGGGTCTGAGCAGTCCCCTGTGGGGTGGTTCAGTGTGAGTGGCCCTGGAGAGCTTTGGGGCTTGTTGGGATGTCCTGATACATCCCTTTCCTTCTACCTCTATCAGCTTTTTTTGTCCTTTGTATCTCTTCATCTATTTAAATTAGAGGAGTTTAAACTCTTTCTCCAGCCCTGTAACTTGTCCAGGGAATTCCTGCCACACTTCTCTTAAAGCCTTCTCATTGGCATCATGCATCTTGTTCCTCCAGCTCTTATGTCTTAGACAGAGGGAAGTGCCCAGGAGAAGCAAGATGTTGGGAAGGTGAATGCATGTTCTCCTCCTGCTCTTCTATGCCATCCACGCTGGGCAGCCCATGGTCAAGCTGTGTCCACAGGCTCATTTGTAGCATTTCAAGCATCAATTAGGCTTCCAAAAAATGTGGAAACTGATTTCTTCCCTTCAAGGAGCAGACAGAAGTTTGCAGTAGAGACAGCCTGAGCCAAAGCAGTGCACTGGGGTTTACCTCCATGTGCCTGGGGCTTGGGCTGGCTCAGGCTCAGTGTGGCAAACATCTCCCATCATCTTCTGTCTGGAGAAGCACCTTCTGCTTGAGGTGGGCAACTCAGGGTCTCCCTGGGGATGCCAGCGCTCAGTACCACTTGATTGAGGTAGGCTAAACTCACAGGAGCCTCCTGGCCCTCACCAGAGATGGCTTTTGGGACAGGGGCTGAGCAGAAGGTCCAGCTGAAGCAGAGGGGTGCTGTAGAGGAGCCGATCACAGCAGTGGCGTTTTGGGGACTGAACAGGTATTTTTGGGAGTGAGACACATTGTAGGCTGAAGACACATCCAGCAGTGATGGTGTTGGTCTTATCTGTGCAGGCAGGTCCTCGCCTGCTGCTGCTGCTGGAAGGGCACTGGCTGCTCCATCTACCGTGTTCTCATCAGGGGCTTCAGCATTTTTCATCCCCTGCAGAGCTGAGGGAGGGCTGTAGGGGTGCATTCGTCACCTGCAGAGCCCCTGGGCTTCAGCTGAACTTTGTGTTCTAGCAATAAAACCGTGCTAGAAAATGTGTGCTGTAACAAAGCCCACGGATATAATACATCCGTATCATACTGTACCTTTCATCTTGAAGGATTCCCAAGGAGCTTTACAAACTCAGTGTGCTGCAGCCTGCCAGGGTGACTGAACACTATCAGTAAAGGCTGCAGTCTAATCTCTGCTGTAGCATGTTCTCCCCCTGCTCCCCTTCGCAGGGGGAACTTTATGAAGTCTGATCTTGGACTAGCACTGCATGGGGTGTTTTCCTCCAAACCTGAGTTTGTCAGGGAAAAAAAAAAAGGAAAACCATGTAGCTGTTTGTTATGCAAAACCAGCAAAGAAATATTCTTCCTGGGGCAGTAGGAGTGGGTGGGAGTTACTTTTGTGCAGCTTTAACAGCTTTGGATCTTGGCAGAAAAAGCATTTGCAGGTGAATGTGCCCTCCATGCAGCCCCAAAAAAAGGGAATGTGCCCTCCATGCAGCCCCAAGAAAGGGGATAATAAAGTTTGAGTGCTTGAGAAATTGCTTCTGGGTGTCAGCAGGGTGACAGAGTTCAGCTGCTGGGCACTGGGGCTGCTGCTGGGGCAGCTCCTTGAAGGGAGACTGTAAATGTAAATGTGTGCCTGAAATACTTGATGTGTGAGAGTCTGTTGGCACCCACTGTCCCCTCCTGCCTGAGCCAGCTGGTGACCTGTCCATGTCCTGCAGCCTTTGGCAACATCTGGGCTGCTGCTGTCTCCCACCAGCTGCAGGGTGAGAGCAGGAAAGGGTAATGCAGCCCCTTGCCTCACTCACCCTTGGTGGTATCCAGCTCCAGTTGGGTTTATTTTCATCTGCTCTTGGCTTACCTGGAGCTGTGGAGGTGGTGGGAAGCATCAGAAACTGCTGTTGAGGGTGGCAGAGCCTAAAAATCAAAACTGGAAGTGTGATAAGGGCACTAAACAAAGCTGTCATCAGACGCATACGCTTGAAAAGCGGAGGTTAGCTCGAGTCTGGTTTTGTTTGGAGTGGTACACACTTAGCCTGTTTTGTTTAGCAGTTTGTTTATGGGATGTATTTTCCCATCCTGTGTAGCTCCTCAAATGTAGGCTATAAACAAACTGTAAAATCAAAAGCAGCCCTTACGTGCTCCCATTAAATGCATCCTGGTGTGCAGGAGATCCAGGGTGCGTGATGCTGCCAGGGCTGGAGTGCCTGCCAGCACAAGGGCCTCAGGTAGGGAGCAGATAACCCACCGGCAAGGGACGTTATTCTGTTGTGTTTTGAGCATGGAAGCTGCTGTGGGTGCCCCTGAGATTTGTTCTTGCATTGAAGGCTCCAAACCTTCTCCTCATTCCCAAGGAGTGCAGGTGTTGCCATCTGCAGCTCCTTTAGCTTTGCCTCGTTCCCTGGACTCCGTTGAGGTAGTTGCTCAGGCAGCATTGGGATGTTGTGTTGCCAGATTGGTTCATAGATCCTGGCCATTAAGAGCCTTCAATATTCAACATAAAAGTCCTTTCCAACCCCTACAGTTCTATGATTTCAAAAAGGCAAGAGATGCCTGTGGCCATTCCTACTGTAGCTGCTGCAGTTGCATGCCTTGGACTGGATTGACAGCCACAGGTTTCTTGCTTTACTATTTCTGAGCATGATCAGAGGGGCTCGAAGGGTATTTAATGAAATAGCAGCAGCCTTGTCTTTTAACACAATTGAAGAAACCGGATCTGCTTGAAGACACAAACTCCATTCCACTGCTTTACATCTTATCACATCCCAGCACTTCTTCCTCCTCTTCTGTTCTTTGCTCTCCCTAGACAAGCAGCACCGTTGTCCTGGCTGTGTGCTGGTTTCTGCTGCATCGGAGCAGAAATGCATTCCCCGGTGTCCTGGCAGCAGCAGGAGGCTGGGGACGCTGCCTGCAGGGGCTGCTCGCAGCCAGCTTGGGGTCTTGCTGGAACATGAGTCGCGTTGCTCCTCCTCCTTGTCCTCAGCTTGGCTCTGCCTTTGTGGCAGCGTAGCTGTCAGGCTGTTCCCTCGGTGTGCAGGAGCAGGGACGAGCCTTGGGATTTGGGCAGGATGAGCTGCAGGTGTGGAGATACTGCCAGCCTCCGCTTCTGTCCCCCTGGGAGTGTGTCTGCTGCCCCAAATCCTGTCTGCTGCCCGAAATCACACGTGCTGCCCAAAATCCTGCATGCCAGGGGCGGTTTTCTCCGCTGCCTGGGCTCGCTTTAAAGACTGTTGTAAAACCTTTTCCCTCCTTGCCGATGAAGGGTTTTACAGCATGTTGCAATGAGCCACTTAAACACAAAACAGGAAGGAAAAAAATCCTGTTTGCAGCACTCCTCTAAGCTGAGCTGGTGTGGCAGCCCCGGGGCCTGCTCAGGGGTGAGATACAGGGTGTTTGTAGGCGATGCTCAAGGAAAGCTGAGCCTCATGAGAGCTGTCCTTCTGCAGAGCAACTCAGGGGCGTTTCTCTTGTGTCTCTCAACTGCATTGCCTCTCCGTGTTCCTCACTGCTTGGCACAGGCTTCTCTGCCAGTTTGGGGTGTGCCTCAAGTCATGTAAACCCAATGTTTTAGTAGATTTTGGTCTCCAGCAGGAATGGTGCAAATTTGTCTGTGCATACCTGGCCCACAGCTGAAGCAGCTTTGTGGTCACCTTCCTGGCAAGATTGTCCCAAATTACCCCGTGTCCTGTAGCTCCTTTCTGTAGGAAAACACCTTTCTGCACAGTTAAAAACACCACCTTCCTTCCCAGCCCAAACCCCTTCCATTAGCTCCTTTCTGCAGAAAGGAGCTAATGGAAGGGGTTTGGGCTGGGAAGGAAGGTGGTGTTTTTAACTGTGGTTCCAAAGGCAGGGATTTTATGTGGATGTGGGGCTGTGGTTTTTAATCACTGCTTTTCTGATCATCTCTCTACAAAACTGCTCTGAAGGCACCTAAGGGCAAACCAGCAGGTGTTAATATTCTTCTCCTTTTGCTGTTGTTGGGCAGGAGAAGAATTTAGATTCAAGAGAAGCTGTTATTTGTAACGGTGCTTCTCACCTGGGCTGTGTGAGCTGCAGGGCAGGTGAGGCCTGGGCGAGAGGAGAGGTGCTCTGAACCCTCCTGGGGAACATGCTGCAGCTTTAATTTGGCTGGTAATGGCCAGGCAGCCTTTCCTCAGTCTTCATGCTCTTGTTCTTCCAACTCTATGCAAATATTTGCAGTGGTTTGGGAGCTGCCTGGGGAAATTTTTATTCCTGGCATGAAGTGATTTAGAGGGAACCAACCAGGAGAATGGTCTCACAGTGGGCACCATGATCCACCCTGTCCAGCAGCCTCTGCTGTGGTGGCCAGCAGAAGGTGAGGAATGGGGCACGTGTTCCTGGAGCATCCCATCAAGGTTTGCTCCTGTGTTCCCATGGGGTGCTTCATTGCACAGAGTTGCAATATGCATCTGTGTGTTCTGACTGAGCTGGAAGGCTCCCACAGCAGCTTCTGAGGGGGCTCCTGCTGCAGCTCCACAGCATTGGCCCCTCTGGGAAGCCTCTCTGTTGCTGGGGATGCTGTGTTGGTGCCCTGCACAGACAGTCTGCGGTGAGGGAAGAGGGAGGTTTTCCTTTGAGGTCTCACAGACACACCGAGTGCTGACCAAGGGCCGGCACAGAGGGAGGGACACTTCTGTTAATTAGCACTAGATGAAAGGAAAACTTGTCTTTATTCAAAGAGCAGCTTGTTCCAGTTTCATCACAGCTCCTCGGTGCTGAGCTTTAAAGTTCGGTGTACGTGTGAACAATAAGTTTGGGAGGATGTTTTGAAGCCAAAATCGCAGCATTGTTATGAAAATGCTGGAGGGGAGCTGTGACACTGTTCTGAAGATGAAAGTACTTTTACAATCTTAAATTGACATATTTATAAAAAAAAATAAGGAAAGAAAAATCAAGTTTGTACAAAAGACAGCTCTCAGCAAGGCTTCCCCTGGCCAAAGCCAAACGTGACCGTCAGTGGAGGCACTCTGAGGAGCTGCTGGCGTTGGCTCTCACACAGGACACCCTGTGTCCACTGTTGAGGTTACTGGTATGTGCTGGGCAGGGTGAGCTCTATGCAGCTCCTGCAGAGCAGAGGGAGCAGTGAGTACACCCCTCCCTTGGGTGCCTGCCTTCCCCCAGGCAGCTGAGGGATGAGCAGAGCAGCAGGAGGATGTGAGATGCAGAGATGCTGCTGGAGCACTGACACGTGCCAAGCATGGACATGGGCATTTCTGACCTCAGCAGCTCTTGCTGCAGTTGGAGTTGGGCTGTGAAAACACATTTTTCACAGTTGTTTAGGAAGCATCTGCATAATGGGTTAGCCAAAGAGCACCCTCTCTTTCATGAGTGAAGGGAGAGGCTGGAGCTGGCCAACTCCAGTGCCAGCTCTGTGCTGCTCCTGCTCCTCCGCCATGCCCCACAGCTTGGTCATTGCTGCTGTTTTATCTGTCTCTCAGGCACTGGGAAAGGTATTCTAGGGGGTAGATGCTGGCCATGAAACACTGTTATCAGGAGGTCTGAGGACTTGCAGCAGTTTGGGCTCTACCGCAGCCCATCCCAGTGTTGCAGCTCATCAGGTCAAGCTGCAATCCCTTGGCCCAGCTCAGCTGCTCCTTTGTTGCCTCCTGCACAGAACAGTCTCCTGCACCTCATGAAGACAAAGTGTACAAGAGGGTGTTCAGGGTATCTGATGAGCCTGTGCTAATTGCACTCCCTTTTGCTGGCTGCCTGCAGCTCCAGGTTGGGATGGCAAACAGCATCTTTGTCACTCACCTACCACCATTTCTTGGGATTTTCTCTTCTGTCACCTCCTAAATGCACCAGCTTGTGGTGATGAGGTTTTTTCCTTCCCATTAAACTCTAGTTTCCATTGCACTCTCTCAGATACCCAGAGGCCTCTGAGCAGGTGCCCTGTAATTAAAAGCAATCTACTGCACTGTCTGAGGGGGCTGTGCGAGCTCCAGGGCCACAAGCCCTGGTCTGCTGCAGAGGAGCTGTCAGGCAGTTCCTTCGTTAGAAAATAGACACTAAAAATTCCTCTGACACCCCCAACTTTGTCTTCCTGCCAGCCCTGGATTCCAGATTTATTTAAGGGTCTTTTCTTTTGGGCTCAGGTGGGTGTGGAGCATGTATTTTTTGCCATGTGAGTCTGACAAGCCCTTGGGGAGGATGAGTGGGTGTCTTGAAGTGTTAGGGAGAAACTTGGCAAGGGCTTCAGCTCCAGGGATCTCTTTGCATTTTTGGCTGCATCTGCTTTTTTATCCTGCTGCTCTTTAACTTTTCTGAACCAGCAAAGTCACATCCCAGCAGAGCTGCCATCCAGGAATAGCACTGCTCCTGTTCCTCGAAGGCTGGCTGCAGAGATTGGATGACTTCTGTGGTTTCTCCTGAGGATGCCAGTGCTGGATGGGACAGTCCTGGGCTCCCTCTGCCCAGCAGCCCTAAATCTAAGTGTTAACTGTGGATGGGGATGGTCTTACCTTCTCTTCTTCACAGAGCATGGTCTTCCACTCTCAGAGATAGGCAGGCAAGTGTTCAGAGCTGGCTGCACAAAGGGACAGCTGTATGTGGGATACCCATGCTATGCCTGGGTGTTTTCCAAAAGGAGAGGCTCTCCTGACCCTCTTCAGTGTGGTCTGTTTCTTGTTGTGTTGTATTCCATGCTCTCAGCTTGGATTCTGGCCATGTATATGGGATTTGGGATCTGGATTCAGGAGATTCAAGCAACCTCTTGGTTGTGCTGGATGTTAAGGGGAAGAACTTCCCTCCATGTTCTTTCTTGCAGCTAAAGGAAGCATGTGTGAGTGCACAGGTTCAGCTGGTGGAAAGCAGGGCTTTTGAGTCCTGGGATTCTCTTCTTGGCTTTGCTATTTACTCATGAAATGACCTTGACTGAGGGAGCACACTTTACTTGCCTACTGTTTGCAAGATCCTGGAGGGGCTTCATTTTTGCATTACTGAGATGGTGTAAAGTTCCTGTGTGGAGGTGGGTGGGAGGGAGGGAGGGACAGACCCTCTCTGCTCCTTCCCTGCCTGCAGGCTGACAGTGCAGAGAGGGCTGAGCAAAGGAGACCAGTGGAAGCACAAAGCCAGAAGTGGAAGAAAGTGGGTAGGTGGAGGAGTGATAAGTGCACTCAACAGACCAGGGGCTGCTGCTTCCCCAAGCTCCATCCACCCCATGGCCTCACAAGCAGCCAGGCAGCGGGACAGTGAGATGCTGCTCGCAAGACTGATGGCTGTATTGTCCCATTAGAATTGGAGGTTTTCTCTCTGCTTTAGTGTGCTAAAATGGATCTGCACCATTGGAAGTTCCCCTCCTCTCCCCCACGTGTACACACTCTTCTCATCTCCGCAAGAGTGACAGCTTCTCTAATTAGGCAGCTGAGGAGGTAACCTTAGCAACTCCATGCTGGTGCTGGGGACCATCTCCAGCTACTCAAGGAGATGGAGTGTCTGGTGTTCAAATGGCCTCTCATGTGGACAGGAGAGCTCAGGCTGCCTGTATGCCCATCCTCTGCCCCTGACACCATCTCACATGGCTGGTGGTGTCTGCTGTGCTAAGCGAGAGCCAGCATGGGGAGGTAACTGTGTCCCATTGCTGCCTGCACTGTTCTGGTGATGCACAGGCTGGGTGCACTACCCACTGCAGCTCTGGAGAAGTGCTTTGGTATCTGTGGGCACTACTGGAAGGGAACTGGTGCAGGAGGAGGTGCTGAGACTACTTCTGTACTGGTGCTGTCTGTGCTGCAGTGAGTGGGGGCTTGGAGCTGCTTGGAGATCCAGGAGAGCAGGAACCTGCCGTCCAGGAGCACTGCATGGGGCCTGCACTTGGCTTGTCCATCTGCTTTGGTTGCAGGCGGTGGGAGCTGACACCCTGACAGCAGAGCAGCACTGGCAGGGGCTTGGAAAGGGGTTGTGAGAGCAGGAAAGTCTGTGCTTGCTGCAAAAGGACTCATGGTGCCCTGAGAGCCAGAGTCCCTTCATCCTCCCCATCCCCTCCACCTTCCCCATCCCTCCCTCAGGCTGAGGAGGTGATTGCAGCACTGAGCACTCCCTTAAAATCTGAATGTACCTCCTGCCCCAAGGGCTGGAATGGGCCTGGACTACTCAAAACAGTGCTCAGAAATACTTTTTTACAGCAGCTGGGAGCGAGCCAGGCCAAAAATGAGCTGAGGCCGCTGAAGGGAGATAAGCTGAGACGTAAACTGTGATTTTCTGCCCTGTGAGCCCTATGCATGGATTTCATCTTTTAATGGAAGTGCAGTAAATAAAAGCCATTTTCACAATAAGCTGAGCAACAGGTCATAAGCGTCTGAGCCACTGAAATTGATAGAAGCGAGCTAAGCGTAACAAATCTCCCAAAATTGCACCAGACTCCACTTGTATCTAGTCCCTTCCTGCATCTCACCAATTATAGCAAACCACAATTATTTCTGAGCCAGAGCTTTCTCTGAATAAAACCTCAGTCAAACTGCAGATGCTTTATCTTCTTTTCAAATAGATTTGTACCGGAGGAAAAACCCCCAGTGGGGAGAAATCCCATTTGAAGGGGCTTTCCCTAGCAGTGTTTGCAGAGACAGTAGATGCTGGACATGCATGGAGGTGTAAATTTGATGGATCCATAGTTTACTAGCTCTGGCTGAGAGAGGGATTCGGGGAGATGTCAAGCACATTCCCTTTTAAGTGTCACTTGTGTCTTTGTTAGGATGAAGCATGGCCTGGGGATGTGCTGGCACCAGCCGCTGCAGCAGGACCCACTCGCTTCTGGGATGCTCCTCTTGATGGGGCTTTGTGGACCATTGACTTTTTCTTCCTCTTCCAGTTATATCCATTGACTTTCTTTCCCCAGTCCTCATCACAGAGCTCTGTGCTGATACCTGGCAATGCTTCTGGAGTATAAAGCAGACTCTGAAGTCCGCACTCAAAACGTTAATGCTTTTGTCCCATTTAACCTCCATGGGTTGTTTGAATTTATTTGTGTTTTTAAAAAGGTGCTTGTTTTATCTGTGGAGATATGGCACCTCAGGTTTTACCTGCTCAGCTTCCAGTTCAAGTCAGAAGCCTGGACTTCACCATTGTTTCTGTCTTCCTGGTGTCTGAGCAAGTTGTCCCCAGTGCCATACAGAGCGGAGGGCTCACAGAGGAGGATTGTGCAGGGGGCTGTCAGTGTGTGTGTGGTCACTCCTTGTCTGAAAGGCTGTGCTGAGGCATCAGGCACCTCAGCTCTGATGTTTTTCTGTGTGTAGGAATTAATTGTGTTGCTTGGGACCTGTTGGAAGTGTGCCCCTACTGTTAGATGCTGCTAGAGATGCTGACAAAGAAGTGCCACAAGATAGCGGGTGTATGAAGCTTAACTGGCTTTCTGATTGATGGCATTAGTGTTCCCTACTGAAAAATCCCTGGGAAGCTGGACAGTTTCTGCCTTTGGATTTCTCCAGAAGGTTTAGCTGAACAGCTTCTCATAAAGTACATGGAGGCTGCTAATGTGGCAACCTCCTGGGCCCATGAAAGAAATGACAAGGTCTTAAATTGCCCAAGGACTAATTTGTCTCTCATGGTGATGCCAGTGAAGTGCATCACTTGGGGCATTTTGCAACGCCTGGAAGCCTGTGGGATGGGCCAGGGAGGCTGGATTCCCTGCCAAGGCTCAGGGCCCTGCTCAGTAAGGCTTTCCTTGCATGGGGAAGATGAGAAATCACCAACAGGGAGCGATGAGCATTGTTCAGTGATGCATCCTCCCCTGTCACGGTGGGGCAGAGTTTGATGGATTTACTCTGTGTTAACTTTGCATGAAGAAAACTGTTGGGTTTGTTTTGTTGGGGTTATTTGGTTTTTTTAGCTTTAGACTTGGGAGTGATTTTTTTTTTTTCCCCTTGGAGGGTTGTTAATGAAAAGCACTGAACCAACTGCTCTTCAATTTAATTTGCTTGCATGAGCTGGCAGCCCCCTTCCAAACACCTCCCAAAAATGTATGTCAAATATTTGTTGAGACTCTTCCAGAGCTGCCTCCAAAATGGGCTGCACACAGGATCCTTCCTGCAGATGTTCTCCATAAACTTTGCAGCTTGATGCTTACAGGCAAATACATGTGTGGAGGTGTGTGTGTGTAGCCAGAGTCTTCTTTTCTAGTTTGGAGGAGCATGTGTGTGTGTGTGTGCAGTGTCCTCAGCTCACGAGAGCTGCTGGGCAAAGCAGCCCTTGGAGTTGATGTGAGCCCTGTTTCTCTGCTGAGGCAGCAAGTAGAGGGGGGGGATGCATTGAGAAGCTGTGAAACACCATTATTTCAGATCTCTGTTGGCAGCATTGGAAGCAAATCAACTAAAATACAGGATCAGAGTGGTTATTCGGTACATCCCGCTTCCTCTGGCGAGGGTTCAGTGCGCAGAACATGTTCATTTACTCGCCTAAACAGGATTTCATCGGCCACCCCCTGCCGTGTGCAGTGAATCCAGCCCGAGATGCTTGGGCTCTGTAGCAGCAGCAAACCAGAGCTCCCCAAGAACCCTCAGCAAACTTGCTCTTGCTCTCTGCTTCTTGCAGCCTCTCTGGAACGCAGTTGGCCCCCGTGAAGCTCCATTCAACTTGGGAAGCAGTGCTTTTGTTTCCTTTTGCCTAGCCAGCTGTAATCCCTGCCTGGCTGTGCCCCTGACTGGGTAGCCATTTATTTTCCTTAATCTTTTATGAAGCACTTTTATCATAAGCTCTCTGAAAATCCGCTGAAATTAGACCCTTTAAATCACCTTCATCTATTTTAAAGGCTTTCTTTTGCAGATAATACTGCCAGGTTGCTTAGCATGCCTCTTTTCCACCATCCCTTAAGGAAGTTGCGTTGCCTTGACCTGTTCAGATTATACTTTGCTGCCTTTCTGTAGTGTCTGACCTCTAATTAGACTGCGAGTGAAGTTCTTGCTCTCCTGCAGTTTGGTATTTAGTTCTGTGGTCCTGGAGCCGTGGAAAATAATGTAATAAACCCAAAAAATAATACCACAGCTGCCTTAGTGTTTGCACAACTTCCAGGAGAAGCATCCACAGCTTGGTGGAGACTGTGGAAGTTACAGCAGCATTCAGTACACCCCTGTACCTGAGCTAAGAAGCCTTTTTGGATTCTCCAGGATGCACAAGTTTTGCTGGGCAACCACAACTTTTGAGAAACATCACCCCTCTGAAGTAGCTTTTCTGATGATTCATGCCAGCTTTGATTTGGAGGGGCATTTTTTCTTGGAGATGCTGACCCCCATGAGATGGGGAGAGCTGTGGATGAGCTGGCTGCCCACAGACAGGGCTCTGAGGGAGGAGGGAGGCTGGTACCCAGCCCAGACTGCTTGCTTGCTTGTGTGCTAAAAGCCCATTCACTAGGCCCATGGCTGTGGCCTTTCCCTGGTGTGGAAGCTTGTGGAAAAATAACATTGGTTGACCAGCTGTTTGTATTTATGAAAAGAAGGCTATTGAGAATAAAGCCCCCCATCCTGCAGGCTCAGGTGTAACTGCATCCAGCAGCTGAAGGCTGCAATTGGACAAATTCAGGCTGAAAATGGAGCATAAATCTTCAAGTGAAATTAGATGCCCACTCTCTGGTGTGGGGGGTTGTGCTTCATGATTGCTGTGGTCTCTTCTGCCTGCCTATGTCTTTGAGAATAGCTGGTTTCTGGAAGGAGCTGCTCACTTGTCAGCTCTCTCCTGTACTCCAATTGCTAGAAGGCTACAACAGGTCCTAATATTACTCTTTCTTTTCTGTGTCCCACAAACAAAGCAAGTGTCTTCCCACACTTCTCAGGAAGGATAGGACACAGGAGGGATGTCTTTGGATAGAAACATCTGTCCTCCCCTGCATCCCTCCTCCTTCTCCCCCATCCTCTCACTCCATTCTGCAAGGTTAAATGCCACAGCAGAGAAGGAAATTGAGTTTTGGTGTCTGTGCTCCCAAAGGCTGCTCTCAGCTGGGGAAATGCATCATCCCACTGGGCTCTCCAGCTAATCTCCTGGGATTGCAGGATGGAAGGCAATGACAAAGACCACAGGGGCTGCGACTGGTGCTCCCGGTGCCCTCGGGTCAATGGGATGCTGGTTCCATCGTGCACTTACAATGGAGTGGGTATCTCCTAGAAGCAAGGATTTATTCACTGTGTCTGGCCTGGCAGGGGTGATTTGGGATTGTACAGAACAAGCAATCAGATTTCCATTTTCTGAGGGCAATGCCAAGCACAAATGTATGAGCTTATTTCGTCTTTTTTTTATTGTTTAGAAGAAAAGAAACGTTGCAGCCTGCACAGGGGGCGAGCTGTGTATTAGAAATAGAGGTTAAAGTCTGGGAACAGAGCTACAGGAGCCTTGTAGGAAAGAATCCAGGATATTTTCCCCATTAATCTCAGGGTGGAAGAGCTACTGACTCCAGGACGAGCTTGTAGAGAAGGGAAAAATCACGTTGTTCCCCATGTTCTCACCTCCAGTCTCCTTTCTTGTAGAATCATAGAATCATTATGGTTCGAAAAGACCTTTCAAATCATTGAGTCCAACTCCTCCCCTCACCCTGCCAAGCCCATCACTAACCCATGGCCCTCAAAACCTCAGCTCTGTGTCTTTTAAATATCTCCAGGGATGGGGACTCCACCACCTCCCTGGGCAGCCCCTTCCAATGCTTAATAACCTTCTCAGTGAAAAAGTTCTTCCTCAGCTCCAATCTAAACCTTCCCTGGTGCAACTTGAGGCCATTTCCTCTTGTCCTATCATTCATTACTGGAGAGAAGAGGCTGACACCCACCTCACTACAACTCACTTTCAGGTAGTTGCAGAGAATGCTCGTGTCTCCCCTCAGCATCCTCCAGACTGAATGTTCCAAATTCCCTCAGCTGTTTCCCATCAGACTTGTGCTCCAGCTCCTTCCCCAGCTCCACTGCCTGTCTCTGGACATGCTCCAGCCCCTCAGTGCCCTTCGTGTAGTGAGTAGGGCTCAGTGAATTCTTCTCTGATTGTTCAAGTTGCCATCAGCTGATGGGAGACTTGATCTCCTGCATTCACTTGGCAGGGTGTGGATCAGGGAGAGAGCCACCTGCTCACATGTTACATCTTGTGCTCTGCTGACGAAGGACCCTTCAAAGGTTTCAGTGTTTATACACATGTATGTGTGTATAAAAAGGCATATTTAAACATACTGGCTAATACATTAAAAATAAGGGTTATTGGTTGCACAAATTGCTGACAACATTGCTGTGGCTGTATTACAGCCTAACTTTTCACTTGATTGCTACCACATAATTTTTAGCAAATAACCACAGCATACTAACTTAAATATTGTCACAGAATCCTTTTAATAGGCAAATGAGATAATTATAATCTCCTTGGATAATAGGATAGTTTCTACCAACTAACATGCATGTAATGCATTTTGCTGATTTCAAGCAGGCTTTGGAGATCTGCATTTTCTTTAGTGGTAGTTCTGCAAAGCCTGAAAAAGACCTTTCACTTGGATCAACAGCGAAGCCTGCAAATGAGCAACTGTCCTGGTGCCCTTCTTCCTGCTGAAGCTGTTGCAGGGTTGCTTTTGTCTGGGAAGAGTTTGTCCATGGCAGGGAATAAACTTGGAAGTTACGTGCAGACTTTAGCCCTGCTCTGAGCACACTGGTGCTGTGGTTCTGGGTTAAGTGGCTAAGCAGAGCTTGTGGCTAAGCAAGTGTTTCTGGCATGGTGCTGGCTTTTAAAAATGAACTCCCAATCTCTTGCAGCCCCCAAACATGAAATCTTCTCAAGGTTGCCTCCCAGCTCTGCAAATTGAGTTTTGTGTCTAAGGAGCGGCAAGCAACTGCAAACTGATGTGATCCTGGGGTCTGCAGGCAGCTGCTGCTGGGCACAGGCAGGGCTTGGCATTTGGTGCCCACCAGCTCTGTGGCATCTACTTTGTCTCTTTCCCCTCTGAATGCACCCCATGAGTATTCACACTCCCCATGAGTAGTTGGGTGCATGGGAAAGGGCAGGAACCGGAGGGGTTTTTGCTTCTATCTTGTCTGCATTAAACTTTTCCTGGCCCTGTTGGAGGTTTGCAGTGAGATGATAGAAGTGACTTTGATCTTGAATTGTTAGAGTGAAAGCTGGCAGCTCCACAGTCATTTGCTCTGATTTCAAGATGAAGGGATGGGTGCTGGGCTCAGCTGGCGGGAGCTGTCGCTGTTGGGTGCAACTCCAGGGAAAGGATTTGGGATGCAGAAGGTGCCTGGGATGGAGCTGCTGTGCCTGTGTGTGGGATGGCTGGCTGCCTTCACGCTGCCTGTGGAGGGTCACAGCCCAGGGGGATGTGATGCACACAGGAGAGTGAGTGGTCACAACATGCACATGGCACATTCATCCCCTGCAGCATCTCCTGCTCCTCCAGTCTCAGAGGCCAGTGGGTTGGCAGGTCCCAGGGAGATCCAGCTCTTGCCAAAGCAGCATTTCACAAAGCAGTGGCTCCTCTGTCCCCCCTGATCTCTTTGCTGCTCCCTGTCCCCTGTGATGGATGCTGATGGGGAAGGAAATCACAGCTGCAGATTGAGCTGTGCTGCTGTACCTTGCCATCACCTAAGCTATACTTTTTTTCCTGCTCTCGCTTGCACCCTGCCTCGGATGATTGTAGTGGGGAGAACGCCTTGATTGCTGACAGCTTCTCAGGAGTTGCGGCACAATTGAATCAGTTCCCTTTCAGTGCATAGAAGCCCTTCAAATTGTAATCACAGGCCATTCTCCATCTCTGCATTGTATTCAGCAGGCAGCTGCAAGCCAGCACTGTCCTCCTCCTTCCCCTGGAACCCCCTGGGCCGTGTTGGCGCTGATCCCCTCGCTCTCACCCCCATCAGGGCTGCTCCTCAGTAGGTGTTTGCGTGCCCACTGCAAATAAAAATTGTGATGGAGTGGGTTGGGATGGTGTGGCAAAGCCAGCAGGAGCAGGTGAGGTGGCTTCTGGGGACAGCCAGCACCAGCTGGGTCAAGGGCTGTGGGTTAGGGATGCTGTATTTGTGCCTCTGCATCCCTCTTACAAGTGGAGGGATGCAAAGTCTTGTGTTGGAGGCAAAACGAAGGTTCTGTCAGGCTCCTGTTCTGCCTGCCTTGAAACCTGAGGCAAATGGTCATGGTGCTCGGAGCCGTAATGCTGACTTGACTTCAAGGTGACTCTTCTCCTGGGAGCAATCTGCTGTTTTTTGGGGAAACCAGAGGCATGAGCTGGGGAGAACCACCTCCCTCTGTCCTACCCCACCAGCCAAATCTCTGCTGCTTTTATGCTCTTCTTTTTACTTTCTCTTCCCCTAACCCATCACTTTCTTTGTGTGGAATGATTTTTGCTTCCCTTAGCTTTCACTGTTTCCCCTCAATGTCTTTATGTTCCCTTCAGAAACTTCTGTGTGGCTGTGCCCGTGCCCAGGAGGATGCTTCTCCTGCCCCTCAGCTCCGAGTGCCACCTGCCCAGTGATAGCAAATGCAGCAGAGGGTCAACATGTCAATGGAAAATTGAGTGTGGAGAGAATTAGGGCAGCAAGGCATAATAATAAAACCTATTGCTGTTGAAACCAAGCCAGGAGAAGCTATAGAGAGTGGGCTGGGTGCCAGCTCTGGGGGAAAAAAAGTATGATGCAGTGTGGCCCAGAGCTCATCTATCTGGAGGTTAGGACAGGGCTGGGATAAGTTTTTGGGCATGGAGACAACAGAGCTGATGCTGGCTGTGGCAGAGCCTTAGGACCACCTCCCTTTAAGAGCCCTGCTCCTTTCCCCACAGTTCCCAGTGCTCACCATTGGTGCTTACTGGTCTGGCTTTGGTCTGACTGCTGCCAAGAGTTCTTCTGAGGGGATGAATCTGGAAAGATAGTAAATACTTAGTGGGAAAGAACAGCTTGAATGTGGTTCTGTGCTTGCAGGGAGCAGGTTGGGGAGAGAACAGGTTTTGTCCTGCTTGTGCTTGCATCACACACTTTCTCCAAGGGGAAAACCTAAAACTTGTTAAACTTGAAGGGCTCAAAGTCCTCAGTGTGCAGCGTGACAGGGGAGTAATCACTGTGGTCTCCTGTAAACACAGGCCCAGTATGTGTGTGCATTTGTTGTGACAGGAGCGTGGGTCCCGGTGCAGCAGCGCAGCTCAGGCACGTGCTGTGCTTGGCTTTAAGCACCGGTGTTGCAGAGGCTTCAAGCCAATGCTTTGCTGAAGAGGAGCTGATGGGCTCAAGACACTGTTTGCTTTGTTGTGATTGTGTGGTTTGGTTTTTTGTTTCTTTTTCATATTGGGAAGAGGAACTATCTGAAGGTGGTGGCAGTCAATTAAAAACCCCAGACCTCATCCCCTGGCTGCTGTGATCCTTCCTTCCCCCCCCCACTATGCCCCGTGGGTTCCTTCTGAATGCAGAAGTTAGCAATGCTAACAACGTCCTTATCACAGACCGTGTCTTTAAGGCAGCCTGGTTTCTCTCCAAGGCTGTCAAACTTTCTTTTGTCCCAAGAAGTCAAAGCAAATGGTAGGCAGCCAGCTAGAACATGCATTCCTGGGGGATCTGCTTTCCTTGCCAGAGAAGCAGGCTTTCTCTTACGAGGTCTTGGCATATTCCTGAGCCCTCTGACTGTGCAACTGTCACCATTATGTGCTGCAGTGTGGCACGATGGGATGTACTGGGAAGCCAGGTCAACAGCCAAGGACGTGCAGGCATCCCGTGTACATCCCACACCATCCTTGCTCGACGCTGCACGGCATCTCAAGGCTTCAGTGCCTCATAGGAGCACCCAAGCCTGAAACACAAGGAGAGGGGACCCTTTGCCATGGGACAGCGTGACCTCCAGTTTCACACATGACTTTGTGCTGGCAGGAGTGTTGGTTTCCCCAGGAGGATGACCAAAGCTTAGCCCATTCTGGGATTGCCACTTCCCATGTCATAGCCAGGAAACAAATGGCCCTGGCTTCAGCTTAAAGATTGCAACCTCACATCAGCTGGGCTAGAGCAGCTCGTATATTCTTGTTTCCCTAAATGAAGGATGCACTCAAGCAATTGAAAACAACTTGTGGGCCAATCTGGTTCCATTATGTCTAATGGAAGCGGCTGTACGTGGCGCGTCGCGTGTGCTGATATCTTAGAGAAACAAAGAGGGATTTTCCCATTATTCAGAGAATGGATGAGACGTGAAATGAACTCCTCAGAGGCGTTTCAGTTTGTCACAATAGAGCAAAGTGAGTCACGTTTGGAGGATTTGGGAACAAAATGTGTGCCATTTCTTGTATTCCCCTGTTTATGTGCTCCCTCCCTCTTCTGTCCCGCTCCTCCCTTTGCTCTTAAAATCCATCAGCAGAAACCCAAACTCAAAGCACTCTCACTTATACTCTTTTGAGTCATCAGTGAAGGTCAAACTGCAGCCCCTGCTCCTCCCTGGATGGGGCTGCAGGAGAGGACTTGGTCAGCTCAGCTATCAGTAGAGGCTCCTGAAATGGAGTTTTATTTGTCATTTTGCTTCTGAGCCCAGAAGAGACATTTGCTTGTGTCTTAAAAGCTGTCAGTGACCATGAGGAGTAGCTAATCCAGTGAGCCAAGAGCATCTCAGCTCTTTCAAATGTGGTACTTGGAGCATTAAGAAATAACCAAGTGTCCTGTGAGCTGGAATAATTAATCTCATATTGATAAGTAAGCTAATGGATTCAATGGACTATGGAATGTTGTATTTGCAGCTCTGGGGCTGCGTGATGCTTCCTAGCCAGACAGGAGCATCCAAAACTTTGCTCTCGGCTTTCCCTTCAAAAGATATGTCACAGAAGTGTGAGGGGTGAGGGGGAAGGCAAAGGAGGAGCACTTAATTTGCATCCTCCAGCTGGCTGAATTGGGATGAAAACTGCCATTTTACTTTGAAGTGCTATTTCTCATGGCCGAATTGCAGGTTTAGGATTCTGCTGGACAGGTGTCCTGCTTCCAGCTCTGCACCGTCAGAAATGAGGGATGGAGGAAGCTGTTGGCTTCTGCATAAACCCAGTGAAAGCATGTGGCACTTGCTCAACAGCACTGCCTGTTCAAATGCCTTTTGCTGGCACTGCCACGTTTCCAGAGGCCAAATGGTACCACCCAGAAGGTCTGTCCCAGCTCAGGCAGGGGTAGATACAACCTGAGTCCAGGTAGGGAGCAGCACAGTGCTGTGCTGTCCCATAACATGGGACCTTGTGCCCAGCCCTGGGTCAGCACTTGCCAGACACCTCCCTTTTTCTGGTTATTTATGCTTTTGAGGTAGACTTTTCTTTCCAAAGCAAGGCAGGGAGCTGGTGTCTGGATGGTGATGTAGAGGCTGACAAGGGCAGCAGCTTTCCTTGGTCAGACTGTACAGATTTTGAAAGGGGTGTGAATTCTTTCTTTCCTGGCCAGCATGAAATACAGCAGTTTGTTTCTCCTTAAGCAGTGTCATTTAATTTTCTCCTGTAAAAATGCTGTCGAAAAATAAATCCTTTATGGGCAAAACTTAATTAGAAAGCCTTGGCTGTAAATCTCTTGTGGGGCTCTTGGAGCCTCTCGGACTGCAACCTGGCCATGGCAAGGAGGGGAGAGCCCCACTTTCAAGACCTTCCTCTGGAGTGCTTTCTGCCTCTTGTTGAGCTCCTCTTAGCTGCACCTGAGTTGCTGATTAAGAATTGCCTCAAAAAGGCATCTTCAAACTCTTGAAGGACTGTTTCCCAACTTGACAAATCAATGCATTAAGATCTATAAATATTTAATCACTGTTTGCCCTCCAGTGAGGCGGGCCCTGCCCCTCTCTGCTCACCTCTTCACCAGTAAGACCCTTCCCTGCAATGCCAAGGTAATCCATTTGCTAATGATCACTGTGTGACTGTGCCTCTTCTTCCCTGGTAGCACGAGGTCAGTAGAAGCAGCAGTCCCCAAAGAGCATGGGAAAACCTTGGCAGGGTTTTCTGCTACAAGCAAACCAGCAAGGTTGAACCATACAGCTTGTGAGGGTGAGGGATTTTTACTTTGCAATATTCTCCCTTCTCTCTGAGGCACCTGCCAGTGCCAGTGTGTGAGGGTTTGGAACTGAGCCTTTACCAAATCCAGGGTAAGCTGGAGGCAGGGGGTGTGTGGCATTGGGAAATGAGGGGCCATCAGGTACCTCAACTGAGAAGGGGTGATGTTGGCACTGGTTTGGCAGCCATGAGCCTGTTCCTCTGCCAGCTGTGGCCCTGAACTGCAAAATACAACCCAACCCCAAGCAAGCTCTGGAGCTCTCTGGGAAGGAGCTGCAGGTAATGTGCCTTGGGAAAAGGTTCTTTATCACGCTCAACATCTTCATAATTATTTTTTTCCTTTTTTTTCTCCACACTGCAATTAAATTCAAGGTCTTGTATCATCTGCTGTCATCATTCACTGGGAGAAACTGTGGATGTGACAGCAGGAGTGTGTTGGGAGGAGGAAGCCAGGATGCACCCTGAGCTGGGGAGAGGTGGGAGGGCAGTCTGCGCTGAGTGCTGTGCCCAGAGCCTTCTAGGGGAGGCTGCAAGGGGCTCCTGGGACGTGCTGCCCGAGCTGGGCTGATGTGCAGGGGGCAGAGGTGCTGCTGTGGTGCTCTGCAGGCACGAGGAGCCCAGTTTCTCAGCAGGACTGGTGAGGCTGACACTTCCAATGGGGTTTTACTGCACAAATCTCGCTGTGGGAGGGGGAGCAGGGCAAGTTACATGGGGGAAAAAAAAAGCATTTAGGCAAAAGCTGATAGCAAAGTTTGTAGCAGAGAGGGAGGAAAACTCCCAGCATGAGCTGCAGGGTGTTGCAAGAGCCTTCTCCCCACCCTGCTCGGCAGCTTGATGGCTTCTCATTGTGCTGTTGCATACCTGAAGTGTTTGTGTTTTCCCCATTACTTGTTTGGAAGATTTCTGGGGCTGTTGTCCTGAGCTATGGAAACAGGCAGGAGCTGGGGCAGCTGCACTGCTGGCTGTACTGGGGCTGGGCCAAGCTGGGCACAGGCTGCTGCTTCCCAGGGAAACATCCTCCTGCCTCTCTTCCCAATCTGTTAGCCACTGCCTGTCTCCAGAGGTTTGGCTGTTCTTGCCTCCTTTCCTGGAAAGGTGACTTGTGAGGGGCTTGAAGATGTTAAAGCCTTAAACTGAGCAGGAATGAGGACGTGAGTGCTTCCCCAGACCAGCAGCCCTGTGCACAGGGGTTTGGGCAGGGAGAGCCGAGCCCTGCCTTGTGGCTACCAGAGCTGGATGTTACTGGCTCAGTTTTTGTGTGCTGTAATTCTGAGAAGCCCTAGCGATGTTGGTTGGCTTCTCTGCATCCTTGGGAGTAGGTATGTGCCCTGAGATGCAGTGCTGGATGCCTGTTAGTGCCTTACCAGCAGTGCTGGGAGCAGGAACAGGTTGGATGGCAGCTTCCCCTGTGGGAACCTCAGCAGGGTGTCCCCTCGTCACTTGCTGTAAATGGCTCCATCTGGAACCTGCTTTATTTTCATTTCTGAAATTGAAAATGAGAGAGAACCAAATCTGTGGGGTTGGCTGGCACTGTTTCAGGGGCTTTTGAGAGCCCTCCATCCAGGCGGTGGCAGGAGCCATCCCGTTCTGCACACAACGCAGTGCAGAATGTCTCCGTTCCCCACAGCCCTCCCTGCAGCGGCAAGGAGATTCCAAAAACCCTCATCATGACAACTCTGACACTTCTGTTCCCATTTGCTCCAAAATTACCTTTCAAATATAGTTCAGTTCTCTCCAGCAGAAGACCTGTCAGAGAGACTCTTCCAGAACAGCTGAGAGAGAGAAAATACTGAAGCAGCATCCGTCCCTGCTATCTTTAAAGGAACTAAACGTGGCACATTTCAGCTCCCGGTGCCTGTGCTGTGCTCTCTCCTCCTGCAGCATGAATCCCAAAGGGAGACAATGTTCTGAGTATTATAATTTGATGATAATAATTCAGCATTTACAGAATCTTCTATCTCTGAATAACAAAGCATGTCAGGAAAAAAATGTTATCCCTAGTGACAGGTGGGGGGATGAGAGGTGAAGTTGAGTGAGTTGAGCTGGAGATCTGGGCATGAAACCTGGGGTTTCTGACATCTGAGTTGGAGGGTCTGACTTTCCTGATGCAGGGGATGTCACCCTGAGGATGCTGATGGGATGCAGAGGTGTTGGTGAGTTTACAGCCCTGTGTGCAGTTTGGTGTCCCATCTTCTCTGTGGCGGGCTCAGCTAAGGGCAAGGTGCCAGCAGTGGGGAGAGGGTGTCCCAGAGCTTTGGAAACAATGGGCACACATTTGCATGCTTCCAAAAAGGATCCTGATGCCATAAGAAGCTGCAAAGCTTCAGAGAGCAGGCTGCTTTTGCTGTCCTGCCCTTGAGGCAGTATTCAGACATCTATATGAAAGTGATGTCCATATTATCATTATACCTAATTGTCCAAACTCCTTATCTGCACAACTTCACGTCTGAAATGACCAAATGAGAGGTTGAGGAAGAGAAGGGAAGGCGGGGGGGGGGGGGGGGAGGTCTGCAGTAGTGAGTGAAAACCAGGGATTAGAACAGAAATTGTCTTATAATTAAAGTTGTGGAGCTGCTGCCGCCGCAGTGTAATTGCTAATGGGGATCAGTGAAGCGCAGATGAGGAAACGTAAGCTCCTGCCTTTGGGTGAGCAGCAGAGCAGGGGTGAGGAGCCAAAATGATGCTGCTTGGCAGGACAGCTGGGGAATGAAGTTAGGACATGAGCACTGTGGAAGGAAGGGGATAGGGGAGTGATGCTGTGCTGCTGCAACTCTTGGAAGTGGTTCAAGCTGGATTCATGGCATGAGAGAGTCTTGGAGAGGGTTGTGAGTGCTGTCAGGTACGGCAAAGGCAGCTCACAGCCCCTCCTGCCTGCTGCTTCGCTCCAAAAGCAGCTGACCTGTTGTTTGTGTGAAGGGAACCTTTTATTTGGTGAGCACTGGCCTCTGCTGCTTCATTTCATGCTCAGTGCTTGGAGATCAAGAGCTGTTTCTTTCCAAGACCTTTATTAAATGCTCCTGAGTTAGTGGAGCTGGGTAGTTAGCACTGGAAGGGAGAAGGGGGAGCGTTTTCTCTGGTCCAATACCTGTGCTGTTTTGTTGCATTCCTCTGCCTCTTCCATGTCCATGCTGACAGTTTTTCATTTATTAATGTTGGCCAAGTGTGGGTTTTTGGGAGGGTTCTTAATGGTGACACAATTAGAGCTGTGCATCCATAAAGCACTCAGAAATGAGCAGTTATCCGTGTCTGCTCCCAGCAGAGGCCACCGAGTCGCTGGCTGCTGAAATGAGCTTCAGTGCCCCTGGTTTGGCTCTCACGCTCAGGGTCAAAAGGAGTTGGTTTTATTTTTGCCTCCTATACAACTGATACCATCTCTTCTCATTTGGAGGCTTTTCCCACTGACCTCTCTGCCCAGTTGCTGCCCAGGGGATGGAGGACGGCTGCATGTGGCTGTGGTACCAAAAGGCACTGAGAGCCTCCTCATCCTCCTCCCAGTGCAGGAGCATAGGATAAGCTTCTCCACCAGCAGAAGTTAAACTGGTGACAGCAATGACTTGTTTCCTGTCATACTGGGGAGAGTTAAGGTGGAGAAATGTTTCCTGCTGCTGTGTCCTCTGCACCTGGGATGGGGTAGTGGGGAGTGCCAGGCTGCAGTAACTAGTGCTAACGAGCTTCCCTGCAATATGCGAGACACTTACAGGAGCAATGGGAATTTCTGCCTGACCTCAGCTGGTGTGATCAACTGATGCCCTCAAGCATGAAAATAAATAGCTCTGACTCATAAGAACAAGTGGTGCAATTACTTTAGCTAGGATAAAATATTTGTAAGTATCTAATCCTTCTCTGTACCGTGTGCAGAAGCGAGTACTTATCTCCCTGCTGCTCCCTCTTCCCTGCAGCAGCAGCACAGCTCCATGCATACAAGGGCCCTCTAAATTCCTTGTGTCTCGGTGCATCTGTTCCTGCAGCCATTGCTTCAGGCTGAGGTGATGAGAGGGAGGTTCAGCCCCGGGGGTTGCTGTGAGTGGAAGTTGTATCTCTTAGTTTGGGGTTGTTTTCTGGCTTTGTCTTAACAAAACAGGGCAGGAGAGAGTGCTTGGAGGTCTTCAGAAGGAGCAGGAGGCAGTGTGGTGAAGCCTGAGAAGGGTTCCCTGGCTCTTGGCTGTCTATGCATGGTGGTGAATGCAGACACTAGCAGCTTTAGGATTTCTCCTGCAATCACTGGTGCAAAGAGAAGGGGCTTGTTCTGGCTCAAAACAGGGTGTCTGGCCAGCAGTGGCAAGGGCTGTCTGCCAGGCTTGGAACCAGCTACTTTCCTTGCCTCTCTTGCTTGGGAGCAGTGGAGGGGAATGGGACTCAGTCATCTGCGGGAGGTTGCTGGGGAGGCAGTGGTGAACCCTGTTCAACAAACACATAAAAGGTGGAGTCAGATGTAAACTTTACTTCTTATTTTTCTCCATGGCATTACCCACAAGCTGTATCTCTCCTGGATTTGCTCAGTGTTCCTTTGTGCTTTGCTGTGGATAGCTGATCACTGCAGCTCAGCAGTGGAGAGCCCTCACCCTGCACGCCTCATCCCTCCTGACCTGCAGGTGACAGGAGCTTGGGACCAGCCTTAAACAGCCACATCCTTGGATGCATGGACTCAGAAAAGAAACTGCTTAATAGGCAGGATGCTGGAGTGGTGCTGGGGCTGCTGCTGGCTGCAAGCAGCTCACTTTGCCCAGGTCTTGGCGTGCAAATGCCGCCTGATGGATGCTGAGGTGGGAGGAGGGAGCAGCGGTGGGATGTGAGTTGTGCTTCTGAAAGGGCAAGGGCAGCACCATTCCTTCCACTGGCCAAGTTTGGGTGGCTTTCCCTCTTTCTGTCCTTTGCAGTGCCCCGGGCTTGTTCCCAGGGCCAAGGCTGATCCCAAAGCAGAGCTGGGCTTTTTCTGACTCAAGCATTTATTCATTTTATTTCTTTATTTGAAACGGGTTTGAACCAACAGTGATTTAATGACTTTTTTTTTCCCCCTAAAATGTAGGGGTTTTGGCTTGGTTTCAAGCATTCCCTATTTCAAAACTAATTGTCAAATGAAGCATTAAGTTCACTTTAAGGTTTTATTTCCTTAATGCTTTCAGCAAACAGAAAAATGATTTAATCCCATTGCAGTGCCCCGATGTCCAATCTGCCTTTGGTACTGCTATATCTGGACAAATGTATGTGGCAATACATTCCTCTTTTTTTTTTTTCCCTTCTTTTTTTTTCCCCCCACCGATTTCAGAGTCAGCAGGAAAATACTCCTGACTTCAGCTGTACTCATAGAGCATTAGCATCTCGCAAGGACCTGACCCAAGCAGCTGGAGGTGTGCAGGTTCCTGCTGTGCACTGCCTGGCGGCTGCATCTCCATGTACCATGACCAGGGGAAAGGACTTCTTGTTGAAGGAAAGCTCTGTAGCACTGGACAACTGTGTTCAAACTGCTCCAAGGCAATCTGAGTCTAGCTTGGAGCAGAGCTAAAACTAAGGTTCAGGATCTGGGGTCCAACATTGCTCTCACTGCTCTTTCCCATCCTCTGAATCCTGGTGCTGCTGGGGGCTGTGGGTTTGCCCTCTCACTGGCATCCCCAGGCCATTGTGAGCCTGGGTCATGGTATCACAGAATCACACAATCTTAAGAGCTGGAAGGGACCTCGAAAGATCATCCAGTGCAACCCCTCTGCCAGAGCAGGATCTCCTAGAGTAGGGCACACAGGAACTCGTGCACTTTGGACCAGATGAGCTCTGCCTGAGCTGGGACTTCATCTCTTGAGCCTGGGACAGTGGGGTGAAGTGCTCCCAGAATAATAGGTTCTGCTGTGTTTTAAGGAAACTAAAAAAAGCCACTTCTTGTAGCTGCTTGTCTCTGGAAGATGTTTTCCCATGGAGGGGAAAACCCCAGCCTGGAGTAACGGCAGTTTTTGGATAGCAAATCATTGGTGCAACAAAGCCAGTGTTTGAGACCTTGAGGACAGTGTTACGCCTGTTCAGCACCCACCATCAGGACTAAGTCTCTCCAGAGCACTCACTGCCCAGCAACTTGAGTATTCCTGCCAGGTTCCCTGAGCAGGCCTTGAAACAGAAAATGCCTCCAATGCACACAAACTAATTACCGCGGCCTGCCCCTGGAGAGCGCGTGTGATTTGAGCTGCGAGTCCTGTATCTTGATCGTTCCCTGGGAAAGAAACAAAAACAGGCTTGTACCCACGATCCCTGTGGACTTGAGAAGATGTGTGACTCTGGCTTGATTGCATTTCTCTGTCTGCCACCGTGATATTAAAAACATGTAATAAACACGTTGGGAGCGCGGGTTGCTGCGCCTGCGCCGGGCTCGCTTTGACAACCGAGGGCTGGAGTTCACCAGGAAAGTTGCTTCTTGCAGCAGCCCCAGCATCATCTGGTCCAGGCTGTGAGCTGAGCTAACACCACAAGTCACCAGCTTCCCAAGGGAATAATTTCCTGGACCTTAATGCTAAAGGCTGGCCTGGAGAAAATTGGGCTGTCCTGTCACCAACCTCCAGGCTTCCATGCTTCTGAGCCCTTAGAACCGAGAGAGAGACATACTTTTCCTTCTTTTTCCCCTTCAGAAGGGGGCTGTGTTGATCCACCTATCTTGTGCATCACAAAGGCTGTGTTTTGCAGTGTAGTGGGTGTCTCTTTTTCCTTGCCATCTTTCTCATCAGAAGTGACAAAAGCCTCTCCTTGGCACCCCACAACCTTCCCACTGAAGTGCTAACACCCCGGGAAGGCTTTGGCTTGAGCAAAGCAAGTGCTTCTGATGGAAACCCATTAGCTGCTGTGTTTTCTTTCCTCTTCCTCTCTTCCTTGCTAGAACCGAGTGCTTTGCATCATTTCCCTCCTTGTTTCAGCCAACAAACACGTTTGTTTCTCCTTAATTACTTGGGTGTCAATGGGGTGCTTCATCACTGTCTCCCCTCAGCCAGTTCCTGGTTCCTTTTCATTTCAATATGTAGCAGGTAATCAGAAGCCTCAATTGCAAATCCTGCAAAATCCTTCAGACACCAAACTGAAAAATAACCCAAAAAAGACCTTGAGATGACTTTCCATGTCCAAAGAAATTAAAATTAACTGGACTGATTTGACTGGCCCGAGGGGAAGAAGGTATTTAAAAACAAAAAGCCCCAAAAACCTGACAAATGAGCCAGGAGAGTTTCGAGTGTCTCAGGTGAACGGGAACATGAGAATATGTATTAGTTATAAATGCTTGGTGCAGGGTGCCTAAAATGGTTATGGGAAAATAATCTGTGTGTGTGCATGAGGAATGCATGTGAGATGTGCAGGGCTGCAGTAGGAACTGGGAGATGGTATTCCGAGCTCGGGTCACTTAGCTCGCTCTTGTGCACTTGGCTGCCTGCATGAAGATTTATTTTGGTGGTGCTGGCAGCTCAGCCCGAGCCTGACCCTCACTTCTGCTGTGTATGGCAGAAATGCAGAGAGCTGCGGGGTCTGCCGTGGAGCAAAGGGATGTGGGGAACCAGTGTCAGTGGTCTGGTGGCTGTGAAGCACAAAGTGGCTTGCCTGAGGTTGTGTGGGCTGGTTTTTGTGGAGGTTGTGCTTCAATCCAGATCCCCTGAGCTGTCACTGCTGCATCTCACCTATGAGACATCTTCCATGTGGGCAAACAAGCTGATGGATGTGGGATGGAAGGTGGGTGGAGATGTGCCAGGATGGTCCCCATGGGATTTTGCTTTGAGCAACCACATTCCCAGGGCAGTTGCACACTGCTGTGACACCAAGAAGTGTGACCCCTCCCGTATGCTGAGGAGATATGTGTCCCATGACAGCCCAGTGGAAAAGCTGACATCTTCTGTCTACTGCTTGAGCATGCTCCTTGTCTTAGCTGGTATGTGGGGACATGAAGAGACTGGGTGAAGGCAAAGTGGCCAAAAGCAGTGTGTCCAGAATGGGGAAGGTGCTGAGTGTATGGACTTGAAGGAACTTACCATCTCACTGACTGTGCAGGTGTGCTGGGCTTTTGTAGCAGCCTTCATTCCTCATCCTCCCTGCACTGCTCCAGGGGGTAGTGGAGTCATGAGCAAAGAAGTGTGAGAGCAGCCTGGTGGATACCAGCCAAGGTTAACCCGCCTTGGACAGCAAGCAGCGTGAACTGTCACCCAGCCCAGGGCAGGGTGCCTGTGTTGAGGTCCTTGGGATTGTGTGTTAGAGGCTGATTGCAGTCCAGTGCTGCAGGAGAAGGGATCCCATGTGCTGCAGCATGAAAGGTCTGTGCTCTGTCACCATCCAGCCCTTTGCTGGGTCTCCAGGACTACTTGTGTTTGCCTGTGGACTCGCTTGTCCCTTGTGAAGTTGGGCAGCAGCATTATCTTGACAAGAGAGAGAGAGATTTAGAGCTCTGTAATCCATGCTTGTCCATCCTAATTACTTTCCTTATCAGCCTTCAGGAGAGTAACTTTACAGTGGTAATTAGCCTCTTCAATCCCACCCTATCTTAGTAATTAACACATAGTTAGAAGGGGAGGGGAAAACCTCTGTTTTGGGCTGAAAAGGATGTTCTGGGAGGAGAGTGGCATAGATTCCTTAAGCAATCAAACGCAGCCCGGAGAGGACAGCCTTGGGGATGGCACCAGGAGGCTGTGTGCTGAGATCCTGTGAGACAATGACAACAAGTGGCAAGCAACGTGAGCCAAAACTGTGTTTATATAGTGTGAGTTTGGCTGTTTAATTAAAGGAGCGCTTGGCAGGCGCCGGTGATGCGGTACCAGAGCGGGGAGCATCAGCCGTTTGCATGGGCTTCACCTGGAGCTGCCAGCATCCAGCCCTGCTGAAAATGAGCACATTCATCATCTGTAGTGTTTGAGACACAGCACAAAAAGGGCAGTTTGACCTAATACTGCCCTATAGCAGCTGCAATTACTGGAGTATAATTCATTTCAAATGGATCCAGAGATTTCTTTCCATTAACATCCAGAGTGGAAAAAAAGTAGAGAGTGGGCAGGATTCACAAGCCAGACAGTGATCAGCCCAAGAGCCATTGCAGGCAGGGGATAAGTTGCATTTTGCAGAGGCAAAGGCCAGGACTGGACCTAGCAGGCCTCCTATGTGCTGCTCCGGGAAGATATTGGTTTTCATTTCTGGTGTTTAAATGAGGATCATAACCCTGAGTACAGGTAGCAATATAGTGTGTGATGGGCAGATCTCTCGCAGGAGGACTTGATGCTCAACTTATTCCAAGTAGAAGGGCTTTAGTTCACGAAACTCAAATCTCTTTGGGGTAGTGTGTTGGGCAACTACTCCATTCTCATATGTTTTAGGACATGTTGCTGGGACAAGAGACTGTGTTATTGGTTTGGACACTCAGTGCTGTCTCAATTTGAAGATCTTGCTGTGTGTATCAAGTCTTGATTCAGTCATATTATGTGCCCCTTGGAATGCAGCTGTTAATCAGCAAGGTGAGTCTGAGGAGCAGAAGGTGCTTTTGCGTGCTATGCTGGTTCTGGGGATGAATGCAGCTGGGGCACCCGTGCTCCAGAGCTGACCTGTGTCTCTGAGGAGCTTGTGAGTAAATGTACATAAAGGGAGGATGGAGCTGAAAGCTTTTTTTCAGCTGCTCCTTTAATTTTCAGACATCTTCTATCTAACCTGACTCTGGGAAAAAACACATCTTGGTTTTTATTACAAGCCCTGAAGGCTCATACTAATAGGTTGGTTTAGAGCTGTCAGTAATACCTTCCAGAAAGCAGAACTATGTGAAGGCTAAACTCTGCCGCTGCCTTCTCAGTATCTCCATCCCCGCTGACTTTTTCCATTGCTGCTCCCAGCCCGTTCCCTTGTGCTGGAGCTCCAAAGATTTGCTTCTGCCGGATCAGCCTGTCCAGCTCGACCATCTGACATGGGCAAGAGGATCTCAGGTCCTGGTTCAGCCCAGGTTTTCAAGTAGAGGTGCAGGGATATGGAGGGAATCACCTATCCAAAGAGCTTCCCTCCTTTCCCAAGCCATTGCCATGAAGATGTATTTCCCTTGTGTTTTTCCAAGACAGATTCAATCCCCACGGTGTGAGTGGTGCCAGGCAGGTGTCAGGGTGATGGATGGGCAGAGGCACTAAGCAGTTGGGTAAGGATCCTGCTTGGTTGTGCCCCTTGGCTCCCTGCCCCGCTCCTGTGCTGGGGACATGGCCTCTCTGTGGTCCACATTTCCCTTCCATCATCATCATGCTAAACTGAAGAGACAGCTCCATTCAATAATTCAGCACCTCACATTGTCTTTGTAATAATTAAAGAAGGGGAGAAAAAAAACCCCTTTGTTTTGTTCTTCCTCCAGGCTGGAGGGAGAGTAACAGAAGTGATGGAGGCTGTTGGGTTCCTGGGGCAATGCTGTTTGTCTGACCAGATACAGAGATGGGTACAAATGCCTTCTTGCAGCCAGATGCAGAGCTTCAGAGAGGCAGGGAAGTGGGGCAGGCAAAAGCCCTGTGATGCTGTGAACATTGTGTTGGAGAAGGCTTTGTGAGCAACCTGTGCAAGGGCCAGAGAGAGTGACAGCTAAGATTTTACAGTTTTCTTTGGTTTTAATTGTGTTTAAGTGATTCTAATGCTCAGGTCTGGCTTTCAAGTGGGATTTGATCATTCAGAAACTGAGTTGTCAGTGCAAACTGGCAAAACTAGCTCTTAAGCAATTGAACGGTTCCCTTCCCATCCGTGTAAAACTTGGCCTCACAGAATGAATATATATCATGGTTCCTTTGGCTGTAAGGTGGGATGCTGGATTTATCTTCCATCTATCCAGGCATATTTTCATTCTTGTACAGACATTTTTGGAACCTGAACAGAGGGTGCTGTGCAAGTCCAAAGTGTTTCATTGTTTAGAAGTCACCGGAGTATCTTGTGTTCATTATTTTAACAATTGGAGAGAGGGTTTTATTTTCTCCAGAATCATAAACACAATCTTCAGTGTGTTTTATGAAAACAATAAAGCTAAACTCTAATAACCACACATTTTCCTTGCTTTATGTGCACACATCCTTGGGGAACAGGGCCTCAAGGACTCATCTTGCTCTGCTTTTAACAGAGTTTTAATGTGCTCAAGTTGGTAAGTGGTGGAGAGCTAGATTATGAATTTGCTTCGGTACCTGAAGGAATTTTCTTTGCCTTTAAAAATGCTCAAGGTGGGCAAAAAAAAAAGGCACCTCTGGAAGAGAAACCCAGTGACGCAACGTGAAGATTCTAACACAGAAAATCAGGCTTCATTTAAATGCTGTGTATTGCAAACTCCTCTGTACAAGGACTAATTAGCTTTCTTGCATCTCTTCCCTAGCCTGTGAATAATACTGTTTTCTTTTAGAAGAGATCTGAGGCTCTCAGAGGCAATTTATAAAGCAGGATGCTGTGCTACAGACGGAGAACCGGAGCAGGGAGATGAAGGGATGCAGTTCCCAAAGTATTTAGCCACCTAATGGATTTTTTCTTTTTGAGTGAAGAAGTAGGTTAGGGCCTGAGCTCTGTCTGTGGTGGTGGTGTTTTGATTGAGAACTCAATTAACGAGAGAGTTTTCATCCAGGAGTATTGAGAAATGCAAAATACCATGGAGATGCTCCAGTTTTGAATCCTTTTTGGGGGAAGGTGCAGGGGAGAAAATCCCATCTTTTGGCATTTCTTCAAAGAAGACCATGTGGCCAGGTGGGTAAGTGTCCATGTGAGCTGTAGTCATGCTGGGACAGCAAATAGCTGTGGGCTGGGCTGGGCCTGGTGCTTGTCTTTGACCCCTTGATTGTAAGCTATGTTCCTTGTTTATGGAAGACATAGATGGAGAGGTTATTTTCCCATCTCCTTCATGGGAAAACTTCCAAATGGTCTTTTTGTTCCACCACAGATGAGGATAAAGTTCAGAACCTCAGAAAAGCCTCTGGAGCAACTTCTCGATTTATTTGGCTTCATTGTGATGCGAGTTTGACTTGCAGGCTGTGTCTGCCCTCCAGAAACCCCAACAGGGCCCAGAAGATCCATAAATACCTGAATTCATGAATTTCTCTGGGGTGAGTTGCAGAGCCAGGGGTTGAATAGAGGGTTCTTTGATCTCAGCTTCAGTGTGGCAGGGATGGGCACTGTAAAGGAACTCCATACTGCACTTATGGCTCATCCTTTCAAGCACCATGTACCAGGAGGAGGAACCCCAATATATGGGGCATCAGGAGGAACAATCTGCATCTGTAGATCTAAATGCCAAAGGGCTTCTCTGAGGAAAGATGGACCTGTACACCCAGTGCACAGATGAGCTTGGAGTGGAAAATTGTCAGGGAGGAAGGAGGAGGAAATGGAAGGTGTTACTGCTGCTGACAGGCAGAAGATGGTGTTTGAGTGCAGGCAGGTGCCTCTCCTTGAGAGTGGAGAGCTTTGAGCCAGCACTGTGTATGGACAGTGGGCCCCATGCCTATGGTCCTGGGTAGCAGGAGTTAATTAGTATGGGCTCTAACACAGCAGTGCTGGCAGCACCGTCACCTTCCCAAGCTACCGTGGAGTTCTCACGTGCAAAGTCCTTTGATGCTTGTCTGTGAGTATCAGGGCTCTCTGGTTTCCAAAAGGAGCTCTCCGCAGAAGAGTGATAAATGTGTTTAATTTTTGCAGAGCTTGTAGCCTGGTTTTATCCCAGGATCCGTCTCTTGAGGTTTTATTAGCTGATGGTGTCTGTAGGAAAAAGTCAAAGTGACTAGACAGGAACAGCCGTGGAATTGATGTAGGAAGCAAGAGCATGTTTTGGAGATAATGTTTCTAATTCTTGCCCTTGCTACGTGCTGAGTTTAGGCACTGCCTTTCCAGTTCTGCTGTAGTTTTACAGCTGCTGCCTGCTAAAAAATCCTCCTTCTGGTCTTCTGCTTAGGCAAGGAGCAAGTTGCATGCTCTGACTGTGATGGGTCTCCTGCTGTGCTCCATGGGAGAGTCCCTGGGGCACAGAGACCAGTGACAAGAGAGGTGACAAGAGCCCTTCTTCCCTGTGTGTGGCTATGATAAACCTTGTGCAGGGGAAAGCTTGGCTTGGCTTGTAGAAAGCTCCAGGTGACAGGAGGAGTCGGTTTGCTCCAGGTGTGCTGGTGTGGGGAGATGATCACCCTGCCTTTGAATCGGGGAGAGAGACAATTTGCAAACATGTGTTGATGCATTCCTGTAGGAAGCCAGGCACTAAATCATCACCTTGCAGCTTGCATGCAGATTCATCCAGGGAACCTATTTAATTAGGGGATAAATTTAGAAATCAATTATTATTTGCCGAAACAGTTTCTTTCCCTCTAATGAGGCTGCAAAGATTCATTCCCCTCTATCTCTTTCCCATGACCTTTGTGTATGCAGATCAAGGGTGGAAACGCTCCATATCTCCTCTTTCTCAGTGTAGTGCCTTTTGGGACAGCTGCCACAGGGCTTTCCCTGAGACTGTGTTAGGACAGCAAGTGTGGGTACAGCCATGAAAACATGCTGCTTTTGGTGTGGCAATGATGGGGGCACCAAGTGCACTGTTACAGGGGAACATGCATTAGCTGTTCCTAAAGGGACAGGGGATGGGCAGCAATCTGACCTTGATGGGAAGGGAAAAATGAGGGTGAAGGGCTGGAATGGGGTGGTAGGGCTGTTGTTAATGGTGGGAGGGAAGGATGGGGGCAGGAAAAGCCTCATGAAGCATTTCCAGTGGTGGGGAACACTAGGCAACCTGTGTGGGGAAGGAGTGTGGGTCCGTGTGGGTGGTGGTGAGTTGGGAAAGGTTCTGCAAAGGTTAGGGCTGCAGTGCCAGCAAAGCTGTCTGTTTGAACAGATGTGGCATTGACAGGCTCGAGCTACCACCAGAACTGGAGAAACATCTGGGCAAGTGCAATGGCCAGAGGCCTCTTTGTGCACTGCACACCAGCACCATCGCAGGCCATTCCCCAGCCCTTGCCAAGGGCTGGCACCCCTGCACAGTGATGGGGTCTTCAGCAGCCTGGCACACCTCCTAGTGCCCAGGATTGCTGTCTTACTGCAGCAGGCAAAGAGCTTGTGGTGAGACATGGCCTGCACACCTGCATCTCCAGCTGCACTGCAGGAGAGAGGGCTGCAGCTGGTGCCAAGCCAGGCTGGTGATCCTGCTTATGAGCACAGTTGCTGCTTTGGGCTCTGCCACTTTGTCACTTCTAATCTCTGACAAATTGCTTAGCTTCTCTTTTGCCTTGCCCACTTTCATATGGGGAAAAGTTATTTTGCCCCTGGGCTGTGTGAAGCCTCCATAAATTTGGTTCCTTTTATTATTTTGGATATTAATGCCTTCTCATCTTACAACACCACTTTCTGAAGCCTCCAGCAACTTCTCTCTGCTCTTAGCTCAGCTGCTTTGAGTCCACTTCATTTCAGTGTCTGTCAGTCCAGAGAGAGGTGAGGATTTTCACAGCGACATCTCAGTAAACCCTTTTGCTTCTGGGGCTGAGGCTGCCTGGGTGGTCTGTCCTGCTCAGGGGGGTCTGGCACTGCAGGATGGCATCCTTGGGGAGCCACAGCCTGCTCTTGCATTGCCCTTGCTGTGCTGCTCTCTTTTCCTGTGGAAACACAGTGATGCTTGGCCAATGTTGATGTGCCCCAGGCTAATGGCATCCCTCTGGGGTAGATAAATATGCAGGTTACTCCTGGATAAAAGTGTAATATTGGTCTGTCAGAGAGATGTGAATTTCCTTTGAGATTCCAAATAATTGTTTGTCAGAGCTGAATCTGGGGCTTGTGTGTAGCCAAGACAACCTGGGTGCTTGGTGGTACCTTGGAAACCTGGAAGGCTTTGGGGGAACTGGAGGAAGCCTCTCCCAGAGAAGGGTTCATACCTTTAAATCATTTTTGGTCATGGTGGATGTCTGCCTTGGCAGCAATGGAGGAGACCCTGTTTTAGGAGCCCTGTTGTGATGTACATGGAGGGAGTGCAGCAAATGTCCATTCCTGGTAACTGATATTTTTGCCTTTTGGGGCAAGAATATACCCAGAACTTTCAGGCTTCTTGGCTTTTGCTGCACCCACCTGGTGCTCCAGGTGTCACATAGACTGCAGAGCCCCAGTTACCCATTGCCTTTTTTTTTCCCTTGAAACTGCGCAGCCAGCAGCCAGCTCCTCACCTTTGCACTGCTGGCTCCTGCTCTGTGGAGAGGGACATCCAGCCATATCTCAGGAGATGGAACTGTCCTAGTGTCTATCTCTCTAGAAAATGGCTTCTTCCCTCCTTTCTTTTCCTCTGCTCATCCCACCCCATGCATGGGGAGTTTCTGCTGGAACCCCCCAGTGCTCAAGAGCTTATTGAGAGGGGAAGTCTGTGGAGGAACCAGGCTAGAAAAATTAGTTTGCTTCACAGTTTGAGCAGTACCCTGAGCTATCAAACTACCTTATCATTTTATGAGGTATGTTTCCCAAAGAGAGGCATTTAAAAATGCATAGAGGTTATAAAGCACTTGGCTAGTTTTAATCAAGCTCCAAGCACTGCTCTCCCCTCGAGGCTGGTGCTGTTGGCTCACTCGCTCCCTGGTGTATGCTGTGCAGAGCTCTGGGTGCTGTAAAACCAATGCAATTCTCTGTGGTCAGCTCTGCCTTCTTGCAGTGCTCTTCAAGTCACCTGAAGAGATCATGTTGCCCTTCTGCTCCTGCCTCAGCTTGCAGGGAGGAGACACATGGTCCTCACTGCCTGACCTGTCCCTGCCTGGCAGCCCTCTGCCCCTCAGTGCTCTGTTCTGCTGCCAGCCCTCAGAAACTCAGTCAAAGAAAAAAGTTACAGTCACTGCTGTCATCTGCACAGGGAGGAGTCCACAGGGGTATTTTTCCAGACATGGCATGTTTCCCTTTTGCACAAGCCTTATCTAGTGCCATGATGTTGTGTGCCCATTACCTGGAGGAAATCAAAGACATTGATTTCTTTAACAGGAATTAATAGTTGGACCATCAAAAACTGGTTCTTTGCTTTTCAGATAGACTTTTTTCCCCTCATTTGTCAGGTCTGTCTCTTGTTGGTTTTGAGGATCTGCAGTAAGTGGCAATAGAAGACTTTTGCAGCTTTTCTCATGCATCTCTACAACAACTTACGTGGGCCAGCAGCTTTCTGCTGTTACAAGAGGAAAGACTCATCTCGTCCTTCTTCCTCACACCTTTGAGTTCACTTTTAAAAGTGAACCCTGTGTCTCTTTTGAGTGAGCCAGGAGAGGCTTCAGAGAAGTGCAAAGCTTGAGCTATTCAGTAAAATCCCAAAGCCACCTCCAAAGCAAACTCCTGTGCCCTGATTGAGGGGTGAGGGTTGGGGAAGGAGAGGGGGCTGCTAAACAAAATCTGCATGAAGGCACCGTGTTTACACCCATCCTTCTTGCAAGCTTGCCCCTTCATCTCTGCAGGTGATACAAAAGGGGCTTTGAGTCTTAAAGTTGCCTTTTCATTCTGGCTGCATCAGCCAGGTGGACAGTACCACTGAGGGGCTACAGCTAAACCCTCCCAGTGCTCCTCCAAGCCTGCATGTCTCATCTCCTCAAGGAAATTGCACCCAGGAGCACTCTGCCACCTTCTCTTCCAGCATTCTTCTTTCAAGCTGAGAGGCCCCATGGTGCTGAGCTGTGTGTGAGTAGTTTCTGTAGGACCAGCTTAACGTGCCGTGGCGCCGGCTGCCTGCACAGTTGGCTTCTGCTGCTGGTCAGTGGGAGTCTCTGCTGACAAATAAAAATGGAATTGAATGGAAGGGAATTGAAAGTCAAAAGGGCCCTGTAATAATTTCAGAGTGCCTGAGGCGCCACACAGAAGCCTTGGCATTATAAATAAGGGTAATGTACTAGAGACTGAATTGCAATCAAAGCGGCTGCAAGAACGTGGAGCGTGCGCTGAGCTGCTTTAAGGTGCGTGGAGTCAGATTATGATCTGTGGGCAGAGCAGGCACATCAATATCTGCTCACTGACAGATATAGGGACCCTAAAGCCTGTGATTACAAAGGCCTAAGGGATGTGGGGATGGTGTAGAGGGCTCCAGGAGTGAGAGATCTGTGTTGGAGCAGCCCGACCTTCCGCTTGTCTCAAAGTGTTTCCAGGAGCTGAGCCCTGGAAGGGGCTGAGCTGACTCTGTCCTTCCTGACCCTCTGTGTGATGATGATGCAGTCTGCTGACCTCTTGCTGCATTTCATTCCAATAACATCTACCTCAAATACTCTCTTTTAAAAGAACACAAACACAAACAGCACGTTTGTGAACAAGGTTGGTGAGATGAGACGAAGAATCCGAATGTCGTGGCTGAGTTCACTGCTCCTGGCATCAACTGGAGTAAAATCAGAGCTGTCACTGGGCCCACAAGTGTAACCCCAGCTCATGGCAAATTGCATGGGCTGCCCTCTAAGGGCTGGAGCTGGGCTGTGAGGGTTAGGCAGGGAAGTGTAAGGGTTGGCATTGGTGCCTGCTGGAGCTGGGCAGATGCTGTGGGCCACGCTTGCGACAGCTGGTGCAATTGCATGGCTCTGATAGCTCCATGGGGAATCATGAAGGCAGCAAGGAGAGCTCTTCTTGAGTTGAGGCTTAATGTCTGATTTCAAGAGCTGGTGGCTGAATTTACCAGCTTGATGTGTTTATTCCTTTACATCCCTCTGAGCCACTGTGGGCTCCATGTGTCCTGTGCCACATGCAGGATGGTAATCCCCTTTCCTGCAAAGGTGAATGGGCTTGGGAAGAGCACCAGGTGAAGAGGTGCCATGTACCTCTGTGATGGGGGTGCAGATATACTGCCAAACCTTGCTCCTATCAAATTGCAGCCTGAAAGGGAGAGTTTTACTGGTAAATGGGTGTAAATCTGCAAGCTGAGATGTATATGGTAGGCTTCCAGGTCTTGGAGCAACTAGGGGTGCTGATGTTTGTTAGGGAAGAGTTGCAGGGATGCTTGGTGGCTCCTCATTGTTGCTGCAAGCATTGACAAGCCAAGCCTGGGAGTCATCTCTGCATGGGTCAGAGTCCAGGCAAAGCCCTTCTCAGTTGTTTCTGAAGAGTCCCTGGTAAGGAATTTTGGCCAAGGCACTGTGAAGGTGGGAACAATACTTTCTCCTTACAGTCTTCTATACTCATGATGCTCTGCCAGCAGCATGGGACAGGGCTGTGCACTAGCTGGCACTGAAGGTCAGATGTCCTGGGACTGTATGGGGGTACTTGTACTGCTCACAGAGGTGACAGAGCAGGTGGTTGTGCTGCTGGTGTGTCTGTCACAGCCCTCACTAGGTGGGATGGGCAGGAGGTACCGACTCTGCTGTCCCTGGCCAGCACCAGTTCTCCTGCAGCATGGAGAGATGCTCTGCCCCAGGATGCTCTGCCCTTACCCTTGCCTCTCCACCTGTCCAGCCTGGCTGTGGGGAGAAGCAGGCTCTCCATCCAAACTGAGGAGGCTTTCTTGTTTTTTGGGTTCCTGTTGAGTGTGATATGTGCCCTCACCTTCAGTTGCACTGCTCTGATTGTCAGGGATCCTTTGGTGACAGCTCAGATCTTACACATCTGTGTGGTCTTAGAGGTAGCTGGTCCCAGGAGTGTGCCCAAAACCTGTGTGCTGCTTGTTGTCCTTACAGGTGGTTTGAGCATAGCCTTAAAAATAGCCCAACTGTGAACCCCATCATGCCCATCCAACATCAGGCAGAGCAAATGAGATGCAGAGGGAGCCCCCCAGCCTGCCCTCAATGTTGGATGGGTGCCCCACAGACTCCCCCAACACCAGGGCTCCCCAAAGCCCTTCTCCATCTAGCACCAGCCCCAGACACATGCCATGTCCCAGCACATATGCACAGTGCTGAAGCCCCCCTGAAATGCCCTGAAGGTAGAGCCCTGTGTTCCTCACAGACAGGAGCTTTGAAAAGGGATGATCAGAGAGAGCTTGTCATCTTTTTTTTCCCCCTTTCTTCAACTTCTGAGCTCCTCTATTGCTTTTTACAGTCTGCAGCTGCGTTTGTGTGTTGCCTTAGGGAGTGCTGAGGTGGGAGCTGGGGAGTAGATGTAGAAGGGAAGGAACATGTTAAAAAATGAGCAGAGGGGAAGGGGGGGGTTGGGAATGAACTGAGCTAATGATTGGGATAAAAAAACCCCAACCATATTGCCACCAAAAGACCCAAATCCTTAGAACTGTTAGGGCCTGTTTGACTGCAGAATAGTCCCCTGGGGAGCATGGGGGAAGCCCCACTGCTAAAGTCGTTTTGCAGCTAGTCTGCACAGAGCTTGATAATCTATTCTGCAGGGAGCAATCCTGTGCTGGCAAGGGCACTGGGGAGAGCTCTCTGTTTATGACTTTCTGCATAAATTTGGTTTATTAGCATAAGTGGTAGCTAGCACAGAAGAATCCATAAACTAACACTTCACTGGAGGTTGGTGCCTCTGGAGAGCATTAACCCAGAAGAGCCTCTGGACTAATGGCAGGAGAAATGGGTTTGGCAGGATTGGGGGTGACACATGGGCAAGGGGAGGCCGACACAGTTGTCAGTGCTGGTTTTTGTGCAGGGTGGGATGGTGTTCCTGAGTTGCCTGCTGTAAGTGGAAATACAATCACTAACCAGATCTCCAGCTTTTCCTCTGCCAAGAGAATGGAGATGATGAGTTGTGCAGGTGAGCTGATGGAGGGTGCAGGTCCTGCTGGGACAAGGAAGGTGGTGAGGAAAAAGGAGGAAGGAGCCTCGATCTATGCCCTGGGAATTACTCACAGGCTTCTCACTCATCACACCAAGGATTTGGTCCTTATAGTAAAAGCGACCAGCAGATCCCAGGGGGCTGAGCAGTGCTGGGGAGCAGAGAGGAGGGGAAGTGCAAGGAGGGTTTGGTTATCCAGGGGTGGGGGACTGTGCAGGGCTGAACTGCCGTGAGGAAAACGGCTTATTTGAATAATGACCTTCAGGAATTAAATAAAAATACAATAATCATGGTAGATTAGCAAGAACAAGCCAATTAAATACAAAACAGGCTTTGTAAAACACCGTGACAGATAAGGCAGGGCTGCAGCTTCCCAAATAACTGATGAATGTTGAAGCATTGCATAAGGTTGGGGGTGAGGGGCGAGCTGGGGGGAGACAGTGAATATTTCAAGCCTGACAGCCTGCCCTGGAGAAGGCAGAGGTGAAAAGGCTATCTCTGCCTGCTCCCTGCCCTCGGTAAAACAGAATGGGGGAGAGGAAGGGGGGAGGTGGGTAGGGCAGCTAGGAGCCTGAAGGCATGGAGTAACAATCCTCCAACTTTAATATCTGCTGTTTCATTTTATATTCATCATGTCAGCATAATCTGCTTTTATGGGAATCGTCTTGGTTCCCAACCAAATGCATTTAGGCCCTTTTGCTTTTAAGTTTGATTGTAATACGAGCTGAAGACTCCAATGAAATGTTTATATGTAAGGACTGTAGCAACAGTGAAGGGAAAAATAGAATCAGAGGGTGGGTGGGAAGGGGTTTTGCTGTGGTCACTGCTGTCCCCTGCCTCTCCCCACCCTGTCATGGGAGGGTGACCCTACGAGGGGCACGAGCCTGGGTTGGGGGCTGAGCTCTGGGAAGGGTTTAGTTTGGATTGCTTGTTTGGTTTCTAAGGGAAAAGTGGAAATTGTAGGTTTATGCAACCTAGAGCTTGAGGGAAGGCAGAAAAGGAGGAAATGCTCTGTGTAGCCTTTTCTCAGGTGGAGGCTGTAAGGTGATGGGGCTGTGGGGATGAGGCAGTGCTGCCCCTGGGCTGCGTGATGGAGATTAAGAGCAGGTGTGAGGAGTTGGGAGCAGGCAGCTGGGGGAGGCTGGAGAGGAGACATCTTTGCCCATATTCCAGAAGGAAGAGGCTCCTCAGTTCCTCTGCAATGGGATGGAGAAACTGGATTGCTTGCAGGCTTTGGGTGGACAGAAGGGGTCTGGCTGGCTGCTGCAGGGAAGGAGGACCCTCGCCTTTCTCTGGTGTTCTCTTTTTGAGTGCAGTGAGCAGGTAGGAAGATGGCATGGCAGATGTTTGATGGTCTGTTGGCTGGTTTACTTGGTGTTTTGCTTATGAAGCTGTGTTTGAACCCTGTCTGAGAACTCCCCATCTGCTCGATGGCAAGATTTTATGTAACTGTAGGTGCGGGTGCTTTTTCCATTGCTGCCTGCTTAAACCCTCCACTCTATCTCATTCTGTTTTGGTGCAGAACACCTTTAATTTGCTCCAAAAGCATTTGAATGCTGTGATAACAGGCAATCTTGCTGCAGACTATCACATCCTTTCTGATGGACGGGCTATCGCTGCTGTAACTACTGTGTAGATAGTGGAGTGACAATGTGTGTCCAGTGAAACACGGGCAGGGTAATATTCACGTCAACTATATGAGGCCAAGAAACTTGCCTGTGTTTGGATACTGAAGGGTTCAGTAGCTATCAGGACTCAAAAAGAGTGGTTTCTCTTTTTGAAAGCAGGGAATGTGATTGAAGGCTCATGATGTCCTGGCAATGCTGGGAGCAGTAATGGCCAGGTTTCCTGCACCAAGGGCTGCGGGGGTGAAGAAGCATCCAGGTATTTATAAATGTATGGTAAATGGTACCCAGGCAAGGCAGCTGGCATCAGAAATTGCCTTGCTGCTGGGTTTGCTTAGAATTGTGAAATGAATGTTAAATTGAAGTTTCTACTTTTGGAAGAGACCTTTTGAAAATGAAACAGGCTTATCTTCAGTCTAGGCTAAAATCCAAACCATTGCCTGTATCTCAGAACTCCCCAGAAATATGCCTGTGATCCTTTCAGACGTCCCATGTGAAAATGTGTGCGTGAGGGGCAAAAGTCTGGAGACAGATTGACCATGGAGTTCTTCTCCCTGCTTCCCTAATGTGATGTAGCCTTTGGGAACCTTAGCAATGGGGTCCTGGTGGTTGTGCTGTTATCTGAGTGATCTCACCTCCATTCCTGAGCTCTCTTGGGAGGGTGTGTGGCAGAGACGTGTGTGTGGTGAATGTGTGATGCCATAAGTCCTCCTCCTCTACGGTGACTGTCCCTCTGAAGATGGCTTTGCATAACCAGTGTCCTACCTCTTGATGCTTCTGTGCTGCACTGTGGCCTGTTTGCTTCTGTGGAAGAGCTGATGATACCTATCCCAAAGCTGAAGTAGTTCTTGTGCTCCTGAAAGTAGCATTTGTTACCGTTTTAATTAGACAAGGAGACGGTTTTCAGTGCAGACCTTTGAAGTATTGCTGGGAAGATGACTGCAATTAAGGAGCCCTCATATTCCTCTTGTTTTGTTCCTTTAGGATTATAAAAAGACTCATGCTGCAGCCTCTCTGGAGGTGAGAGACACAAGACTCATTTGGTTGTATCCCCAGGTCTTGTGCAGGCTGCTGTCCTGCAGTGTGAGCTGCAAGGCTGGCTTCATTTACAGGGTAATGAGTGCAAGCAACACCTCTTGCTGCTGATTTACCCCAGCAAAATGCTGCTTATATTAAAGGAGGGAAGGGATTGTTAGGAGTGATCTCTCAGGAAGGACAGAGATGTGACAGGGAGTTGATGTGTCCTCTCTGGGGTGTGTGGGGGGGAACTTGATGGACCTCACTCGTGGTCAGGAGCTGTTGGGTTTTCTCCTTGGAGTGCTCAGGTGAGCGTAGAGATTGGGGATAACAACCAGCACTGTGCTCAGGAGGCAGAGATAATGAGCACAGCAGCCAGCTCAGGTGTGTCAGCAGTGTAATTAGTGAGGTGCTGAATCAGGGAGTTGGCAGTAACGGGGTAACCTTGTCCCTGCCCTCAGCTGGGCTGTGTGGTGACGGGGGATCCAGCAGGACCAGGGGTGTGATGGGGACTTTGTGGTGAGCTCTGTGGTTGGCTTAGTCCATGATGCAAGGCCAGGAGCTTGCTCCTAGAAAATGTCTTGATTTCAGGGGTAAGAAACATTGTTCCTGAAGGATGGAGAGGTTTTTGTGCTGGCTTGGGATGTGGGTCTGTAGGAAGTGGTCTTATAGCCTATATGTCTGTTCATGAGCCAGCACCCAAGTGTCTTGAAGCATCTTGTCCTGGAAGGTGTGGGTGACTTCTCAGGATAGCCTGAGCCAGACTTGTTCCTTCCTTTGTCCCCACTAGAAGCTGGAACTGGATGTGCTTTTGCCCAGCTGGGTTCAGGAAAATGAAATGCAAAATGCCACCAATGCTTTGCCCACAGGAGAACAAGCCCTGTCCTTCCTACTGACCTTGTGTGGCCAAGGTGTGGAGGAAGACTCCATCTTCCCTCCTACTATGGTGCCAGGGGAAGCTGAACTGGTGCTGTTGGCCCTTCTGGAGCAGCCACATGGTGCAGACTGCAGGTCACAGGCCATTGGAGCCCCTCACTCTTCCCAAACAGGAGGGGATTGAATTTGGTTCTCCCACAAGGTGGGTGATTGCTGAAGCTGTGGGCCCAGTGACCAAGAGACCCTGGTTTGCTTCCCATTGCTTATATTGTGAATGGAAAAACAAACACACACAAAAGAGGTGGTGGAAGGAGAAATATTTTGGCTCATTTTGCCTGACTATTTCTTTTTCGGTTGTGATTCAGCTGCCAAACTGCCAAATCAGTTCTTTACTGAGATCCATTTGAAACTTGATGGGCAGCTGTGGAGCTGTCAGCACTCCTGCCTGTGTCTGCTGCTGCCTGGTCAGGGCAGGAGTGCAGCTGAGCCTTGGGGCTGCTGGCCTTGCTTGTGCTGTAATCCCAGCTCCCAGGGGGCTTAAGCTGTACATGGGATGGGGATCAAGTGGGCAGTAAAACTAGCAGAAGGCTGCACAAGACCAACAGACATGCAACCCCAAGGTCAATAGGTATTTGTCAAGCCTGGTGATCATTTCTTCTTGCTGGTGTTCAGTAGTCTGAGCTGGAAATGTCCCTGTGAAATACAGCTGCAGTGCTACCTCACAGCCTGGAAGAAGGTTTCTGTTGCAAACACCAGCAGCGTGGGTACCGGTGTCTGGGCTTGGGCTTGCTTGGCACCAAGCGTCCTTCCTCCCAGTGCTGAGCAGCAAACCTCCCTTGGGCTTGGATGCTGATTTGTAGGAGTTTCTTCCATGTACCTCATGTGTCGTGCTATTTACTGTTATTGCCTTCCTACCCTAGACTTTGTGACCCCTTCCTTTTTATTAAGGAAGACAGCTGTTACAGTTTGTATCATAGATACATAGAATGGTGGGGTTGTAAGGGACCATCCAGTCCAATCCCCCTGCAGAAGCAGCTCCCACCTAGATCAGGTCACACAGGAACGTGTCCAGGTGAGTCTTGAAGCCCTCCAAGGAAGGAGCCTCCACACCCTCCCTGGGCAGCCTGGGCCAGGGCTCCCTCACTGAAGCACTGAAATAGTTTTTTCTTATGTTTGAATAGAACTTTTTATGTTCCAGCTTCATCCCATTACTCAGGCTCATCCTGTAGCTCAGAAGCAGTACCAGGGGTGACAGAAGTGCTGCTTTCCAGGATTGCTAAGAATACTACCTGTTAGTATCAGAGAGAAAACTGATCCTCACTTGTGTGTTCTGTCCCTGCAGAGATGTCTGGGACCGTGGCTGACATTTCTCTGGTGCACTGGAAGCAGCAGTGGCTGGAGAATGGCACCTTGTACTTCCACGTCTCCATGAGCAGCGCCGAGCAGCTCTCCCGGGCCACCCCCCCAAGCCTGCAGGAGCCTTCCGAGATCGTGGAGGAGCAGATGCACATCCTGCATATCTCAGTCATGGTGAGTCAAAACTGCCACTGGCATGGGAGGGGACAGAGGGCCCTGTGGGATGGGACAGCAGCTGGCAGCCAGCTCGTGGTGGGAGGGTGGTGATGAGGAGCAGAGTGGTGAGTCTGGTTTTGCAAATGTCTGTGTCTCTTCTTGGTTGGGCCTCCAGGGAGGGAGAGATGGGTTTGAATGGGCCAGGAAAGAAAAGAGTGGTTGGTCTTTTAAGAAAAGGAAAGAAAATATCAGACTATAGGGGAGAAGCTGTTGGGAGGGTGACAGGGAAGCTTGTGGTTGCTCCTGCCTCTGCTGGCAAGTGCTGAGGTGTGTCAGTGCAGTATGGCTCCGTGGTCTTGCCTCTGGGCATGTGCAAAGGCAAGATTTTGGGCTTGGTGGTTTCTTTCTGAAGCTTTCTGAAACAATCTAGTGATATTGTTTAGTGATATAGTGTATGCCACCATAGATATACAAAGTGATATAGTGATATTGCATCTAGTAACAGGACAAGGGGTGATGGGATGAAGCTGGAATGTAAAAAGTTCCATTTAAACATAGGAAAAAAACCTGTTTTACAGTGAGATGAGGGAGCCCTGGCCCAGGCTGCCCAGGGAGGGTGTGGAGGCTCCTTACTTGGAGGTCTTCAAGACCCACCAGGACACGTTCCTGTGTGACTTGATCTAGGTGGGAGCTGCTTCTGCAGAGGGGTTGAACTGGATGATCTCCAAAGGTCCCTTCCAACCCCACCATTCTGTGATTCTATGAATATTACCCATCACATGAATATGGGCTGTAGTATGATCCTTCTCTTGCAAAGCATGAGCCTCATCTAAAAGGAAAAAGATGATCCAGGTGCTTTGAATGTTTCCATCTCAGGTGTTTGTGTGGCCTTTTACTAACAGATTGTGGATGTTCTCTGTTGCCTTTTAAAATGCTTATTTCAGTACCTTATGAAGTGGTTGCCCATAGATTTGGATCTGGTTCACCATTGTCCTTTAGAGCTCCATCTGTAAAATGGGACTGTATGTGTTGTCCCTTAACTCCTGTTGGGATAGCTTGTCTCATCAGTAAAAGAAAGAGAAGGCAGGCTCCTAAATGCTGTGTATGTACATGCCATCTGTGTGCCCAAAGAAAGTATTTTCTAGCATTGGGAATCCTACTGCAGCAGCCCTTTGCCAAAGGTGAATCATTCATCCCTTGGAACCTGTCTGCCATCTCCACAGCTTCTGTCCTGCAGTGTGGAAGGGGAGCAGAGCCAATGGCTGCACAAAGCCTTTATTTTTTCCACTGGAAAAAGGTAGCTATTGGGATTTTACAACTTAAAACTGGTTTGTTGAGTGTCTCAGCTCTTATGTAAAGCCTGTGGGCTTTAGATTGGGCACTGAGTGCACATGAGCACAGAGAGAAGCTTTGCATTAAGGCTGTTGGGCAAGATAAGATGCAGTATGATAGCAGGATGGCAGAAGGGAAAGGAATCAGGGACTGCAGCTTACTGGGTTCACTAGGGAATGTTTTTATGTCCTGCTAAAAGTGTCAGTGTGATGGAGTACTGGGCTGAGAGGGAAGGTACAACTGGTGTACTTAGAAAATGAGCCTGAAAAAATAAGTGAGAGACAGAGCAAGGAACGAAGACAGCAGAAGCTAAGTCTGGGATGTGAAAAGCTCCATCCCTGGTTTGGATTTGGGCTTGCTTGGCTACTGTGAGCAAACAGGAGCCCTGGAGAAGTGACCCATGGCTGTAGGGAGATACTGCCTCTGGAGCCTGGTAATTGCTTCAGTTGCTTGAAATCCAGATTTTCATTCAGTCCTGGGCCTCAGACCTCACTGAGGCTGATCTGAGACAGATGATGATTGTAATGAACTGATGATGATTTGGAGAAAAAAATGAGTTTCTTTGAGAAATTCCTACCCAGAGCCTTCATCTACTGTGCCCTACAGCACAGGAACAGCGATGACGGTGGGCTGGAGCTCCAGACATCACTGTGCGTATCACAGAAGAAATGTTCTTACATTCCGAGCCTGGGTTAGCATGTGAAGGTGCCCTTTGCTGCATCTCCCTGCAGCTGATAGCATGAGAGCATCTGTGGCCTTGTCAGCCTTAGCTCACACCCTGAACCTCTCCTGCCCTTCTGCAAAAGCAAGAGGAAGACAGGAGAGAAACGAGCGTTCCTCCTGTGCACAGAATGAGATGTAATTCCACTTTATGAGTCCTGATACTCCTTGGAAGTGGAGCTGAGGTCCCAGGCAGGGATGTGGCTCTGGGCTGCACATGTCTCTGTGCAGGCAGAAGCTCTGGGTGTTTGTTCCCTGGGTCAGGATTGCTGCACAGGCTTGAAACTTTGCCCAGGCTTTATTTTTGGGTTTTTTTTAGAAGAATCCTTAACCCTTTGAGTGAACCTGAGCCAAATCTTGAGTTACCAGCAGAAGATAAACATGTGTTTTGTTGCTTCTCCTCTGGCCAAGACTACATGGAGTTCTGTAGCTAAAATAAAAGGGGGTGAATGTCTTTGTTTTTTGAGTGAAGTATTTCATTGGAGTCCCTGGGCTCTGCTCAGGCTGCTTTCTCATGCCTTTATGTTCCTCCCTGACCCCAGCTAAACCCCATCCCAGACAGCCTTCATCCCTGGATCCCTCCTGCTTCCTCAGCAGTGGGGTTCCCTGGCTGTGCCATGCTCAAGGCTGTCTGGTACCCCCCTTCAGTCCTGGTTTTCTGTATCCCTCCTCCTGGCTCAAGATACAGCTGGACATCCTCACATCCTCCTTTCCAGCTTCTCAAATACTTTTTCTACTGCTTCCTGCCATGTCTTTTGGGTGCTCTCTACAGACTAAAACACCATTCTGATTATGCAGGAGGCATTTCTGCCCCGTTCACTGTCAGCTGGGCACCCCGCTGTGGGGAGCAAGAGGAGACAGGGAAAAGTGCTTCCTTCCACCTCCTGTAAGGAGCTGTAAGTAACACTTTTACCTGTCTCCTTGCCCTCTGGCTGAGTTGCAGAGAGCCAGGGAGGTTTATCTGGGGAAGCTCACAGTCCCACTGGGCAGCGAGACATCTCTGAGCTGAGCTTCCTCTGACAGGAACGTTGATTTGGATTTCTGTCTATTTATGACTTGGCTGGTTGCTCCTACTCTGCCTCTAAAGCCAAGACCCACTCTGTGCTGCATAGGAGGGTGTAAATCCCAGGTTTACTCCTCCTTCCAGTGATTTTGGCTGTTGGTGCATGGCTTTCTGGTTTGAGGTGAATTTGCTTCCAGTGCAGCAGGAAAGGGGCCGTTAGTGTCCACATGCCCCTGGGGCCACCATCTCCCCCCAAAAGCCCTGAGTGACTCTCTTCACAGCTCCCTTCCCAAGCTCAGGGGTGTCTTTGACACAAAATAATATTTGATTCTTATTTTTTTTCCTTTACTCACTGTTTTTTCTTAATCTCTCCCCAATGAGACATAACATTAATTACTGCAGTTAAAGGGAATTGAGTCTCCATTACTGTCTGCCACCCCTTTCCTCTTGGCTTCAGCATCTGAAATCTGTCTCCCAAATGAAAAGAAGGAAGAAAGGGAGAAAGCAAATATGCAAATGCAAGATTTTATTTATTTACCTCTTTTTTTTTTTCTTTCTCTGCTCAGTGTCAAGTGGAAAAGAATCAATATTTTTGTCATTATGCCTGTTGTGTTTTTCCCCATAATCTTAGCTGTCATTTGGGTTTAATTGTGTTGTTTCCTCTTGTGTGGAAGTAAATCTTATCTGTTTTGGATTAAAATTCAATGAAGGTCACAGCAGCTCGAAAACTTACCAGGCTGCAGCAATTAATGTTCATTTGGCTTTGATAAATTGGAATGTTCCCCACAATAGGACTGGAGTGGATTTCAGAAGCAATAATTCTTCCATTAACTCAATGATTCCCCACGTGATGGAGCATCTTGTCACTGCTCTGTTTGTCATCTGTCACTTCAAGGATCTGGGCATATGCCTGATATGATTTATCATGATTATTGGGGCTGCTTGTGTCAAAACATTTTAAACCACTAATTATTCCAGCCTTGTAAATTGCTGAATTTAACAAAACAAGATATAGTTATTTTTCCTGTTGTTCCCAACCACCTTGTGTCCCTGTTTAACTACTGCTCTGCCTCATGCCACCTTCAGACCTGGGGCCATGTGTGTTTGCTGTAGATGGGGGCTTATTTGCCAAGCTGGTGGAGAGTTGGGCATGAATAGGACAGGCACGTTTTATCTCTGCATCCACCCACCTCCCAGACCTTTGGTGGTCCATCACATCTCCTCAAGGGTGGCTGTGGTGTGGTGGGACCATCACGCTCAGCATCTCCTTGAGGGTGGTTGGGGTGCAGGTTTGGGAGGAGGATGCCAAGCTGCATCCATGCTGCTGGTGGATGGGTTTGCTCCCTTTGTGAATGGTGCTGGGAAAAGCCCAGGCTGTGGGAGCTGAGGGCTGTGTGCTGCCTCTGCTCCCTCACCAGCAGAAACAAGGTGAGCTTTTTCCAGCACACTACACAAGCAAAAGCCTTGTTTCATCTCGTAGCATTGCCCTACAAGGGAGCATTTCAGTGTCTGGGATAAAAGGTGACCAGCTCTCATCAGGCTGCTTTTTTTTATATTGTTATTTTTTCTGTTTAATGCCTGCTGTCTGCTGCCTGTTACTGCCAGCACACAACTTCACTGCTGATTTCTAGGTCTCCCAGCAGATTTTTTTAGCTCTTACTTACACGAGTTTCCTTTTTGCCTTCTTGTTCTTATGCATCCTGATGTTTCCCTACTGATCAGCCACTGCTGCTGTGCTTTGTGTGCCTCTGAGCTGGGTATAAAGTGTGCTCTTAAACACTTCACTTGGATTTAGCATCCTGCTGGGAAATGGAGCCGGGAGGGTCCCATGAGCCCGATCCTCCATGCAGGTGGGTCCTGCTGAGCGTGGTTTCTCGTGGCTGCCTTGGGCTGGAACAGCTCTCCAGATTTTTAAGTACTGCAGGAATATCCCAGAACAAGCGAGGTTTTAGGAGCTGCTGCTGTCACCCAGGGTGGACCATAACAAGAGCATTCATTTGCCTTTCCTCCCTCCTCCTTTGCTGTTATTTGTAACCCATATAACAACTCCTCCTCCATCCTCCCCTGTTTGTGTTTCCTCAGGGAGCCTGCTTCTCATTAGACTCTTGACTTTCAGCCTCATGGGTGGGTGACATCATGCTTGTCCTGCACAGTCTCTGGGGTGTGATGGCAGCAATAGCTTGTCAGGATGAGCCCCTCAGTCCCTTGGCTGCCCTGAACAGAGCATCCATCCATCCAGCATCTTTGGACAGAATGGGGAGACCTTCTCCAAACTGCATAAGCCTCATTGCCTTTCTATCTGCAGGTGGTGGCAGGGGCTGTTCTCCTTCCCATAGATGGACATAACATCCTACCAGTGCAACTGGGCTCATCCTGGTGTGCACAGGAGGGAAGAGGAGGCTGAAACCCTTTGCAGAGCTGGGATAATTCCCATCTTCCCAGCAGACAACTCTTGGAGGGATTGCTCCAAGTCCTGTTGGCTTTGGAAACATCCATGTGCAGGTTCCTTGAGCTCTGGCATTTCCCTCTGCTTAGCTGTTGCTTGAGTGGTGCCTCGTTTCCTACCCAGCAGTATTTTGTCCTCCTTGATGCAAAACCTCCAGTGGATTTACTTTCTTCTCTCCTGTATGCTCACAGCTGGCATGGCAGTGTGTCCTGTGGGATGGTTGGCTGCTCCAGTGAAGCAGGTGCTCCAGTGAATGCAAAATGCTGCTTGAACCTTACTCTGGCTCCTGATGTCATGCTGATGGCAGCAGTGGAGCTCCTGTCAGCCAGCTCAGTTGTGGAAAAAAAATGGTGCAACATGAGTAATGAGGTAGTGAAGGAGGCACAACATCTGTGTCATCATTTCTGCACCAGGAGGTCAACCAGATTCATAAAACATGCACTTCCAGCTTGTGGTATGTTTAGGAATTAATTGAGGTAGGGAGAGAATTGCTGCAGCAGCAGATTTCTTTATCTGAAAGGTATTAAAAAGCTAAATTGATCTCCCATTAGCTGTTTTTATTAAAAACCAAAACCAAAAGGCAAAGCCCTACAACTCCAGATCTTGGGTTCAATGGGCCCCTGTGTGAGAGTCACATCCCTGATGACATGTGGGGAGAGGAAAAGGAAATGCCACCCCAACGTGTGCAGATGGACTGAGAGGTGGATAGGAGCTGCAGACTCAGTGCTGATGGCAGACCAAGCTGTAGCACCTTCCCCAGAGCCATGTCCTCTCTGCAGTCCTCCCTGGTCTGCTGAAGGTGACCTGAAGCTCTTCCATGAGCTGCTTTGAGGTTGCCAAAGAGTCTGGTGGGTTTTTCGCTGGATCTAGTGGCCCAAGGCAGTTGGGCTGAGCACTTGCAAGCTCTGTTGATTTGAGGCCTAGAGCTTAGCACAGCTGGAAGCTGAATCTCACCCTGATAACCTTTACCTGCCCTGTGCTGTCCTGAGCACCTTTGGTGACAGCAGTGAAGTCATGCATGTGCTCTTAAACTGGTGTGGGGATGTTGCTGGTGGGCAAAGCTAGAAGCAAGCCTCCTGCTCCTCTCCCCCTGACACAGGTTAGGGATGTTCTTTGACTTCAAGTTTCATTTGCATACTATGTCATTAACCAACTTTTTGTAGCCTGGGAGAAACTGCCTCTTTCATTCACCCTCTCTCTTTTCCCCACTCTCCTCGTTTGCAGAGACCATCTAAAACAGGGACTACATGTAGTTAACAATGTGCTCTTGTATTTAGGGAATTGGTTTTGGAGGGTTTTGTCTTTAAAGTGTCACTTTTGTGACAGTGACACCTGTTAGGTTAATAATTTTTCCCTAATCTCTCTCTGCTCTCTACCTTAGCTACTGTGAATACATTAGACTTTACAGCTTTCTATCTAGCAGCATCCCCTCCCCCCCCACTGTGTTAAAATATGTAACTGGAGTGCTTAATTTGCATCTCTGATCAAGCACTAGGCTGAATAAATACTCTATTAGTTCATCTGAACTGAGCAGCAAACTAACTTTCTTATGTCATCCCCAGAGCACTTCAAGTTGGTAGTGGGGGAAAAGCAGCCCTAGGAAGCGTTTGGGAGGGGTTTGCTTTTTGCAGATGGCATTAAAGGCGTGGGAAGGATCTGCAGCCTTAGAAAATTCCCAACCTCAGCGTGCTGAGAAGAGAGGATGGCTGGAAGGGAAGAAGTAAGAGCTCGTGTTGGAAAGGTGACTGGTTGTAGGGTGCTAGAGCTGGGAAAGGGGTGCTGAAGTTGGTGAGGAGATGGAGCAAAAGTTGGAAGGAGGGGTTTGGAGATGGAGGGAGGAATATTGGAGTGGTGGTGGCTTTTGGCTGGAGGTGGGACAGGCTGCGAGGCACTGGGCCCCATGGGTCCCCCTGCACTGCCCTGCTTGGGTCTCCCTGCCTCTGAGCTGAGTGGTTGTGCTGTGTGCTGGGCTGTGGAGGGCACAATTTGGGATTCATGTCTTGAACTTGTTCTCTTCCTTTGTCCTCCTCGCGCTTCCCCTTCTCACCATCTGTCTGGGAGGAATCCTTGTGCATCTACAGCACTGCAGGGTGTAGCTGGGAGCTCGACCTTTCCTCAAGGCTCTTTCTGTCAGCCTGGGCAGAGCAGATGGAAGGGCCAGGCTTAGCCAGGCTTTGGGGGGTAGCTCTGCCTTGGCTCCTGTGTTGCAGAGCAGTCAGAGCGGAAGGAGCATCCCTGTCCCACGCAGGTTGGGTCTTGCTGAGCTGCCTGGCCCCTGCAGACAGCAATTCCACACGAGAGCCCTGTGCTAACCCTGCGTGTGAGGTGCCCCAGGAGCATTTGATGGGTGCCTCTGGAACATTGACGTAAACACGGAAATGCTTTGCAGCTACCAGACTGCATCTCATCGCTTCAAACTGCCAGGCTTAGAGCTACATATGGTGTTCACATTGTCAGGAAATGTTAATCCAGGAAAACTCCTGTGGATGCTGAGTTGCCTGAGAGGTGCAGTGGCTGGGGGTGGATGGCCTGAGGCAGGCAGCTCAAGGTCTGCAGCCCAAGGAAACTCCATCACAAGCAATTACCCTCCATCATCTTTGCCTCTCTGTTGGTACAAGGCAGATCCTGACCCTTGGGACACAGGGGGCTGGGTGATGCTCCTCACCCTGGGGTTTGTTTTTTCTGTTTGAGCTGCAAGGGAGAGCCTGTGGGCTTGGAGGCTGGATTGGCCTTCAGACAAGGAATAAAATACCTTCTTGCCTCAAACCTTTTGCTGCCTGCAGATCTCTCTTGGTAGTTACTCTTGTTTGAAGGCAAGTTAGAAATGGCTGCCTCAGTTAAAGTGTTGTGGGTATCAGGCATTGGCTCACGTGAAGGTGAACTGTGATGAACCTGATGCAGAGCAGCTTAAAGGTGGCTGTGAAAGATTTTTCCATTGCAGCACTACAAAAGACTGAATTTCCTTTTGATTGGCAAATCCCAAAGATGGGAGTCAGTGTTAACGACAGGATGAAATGCAGCATCGTATTTGTCCCCAGGAATATGATGTTTGCTCTCCATTTGGGCTTTCCCCCCCCCGTTTAAAAATAAAGCGGACTCAGTTTCACAAGGCAGCGTTGTGCTGTGGAAAGGCAGAGTGCTTTTTGTTCAGGGAAGTGTCAGAATGAAATGTTTCTGCTCTTCAACACTTTCCATATCCTCCCCAAAAGCATTTGTGCTTTAGTTCAGGGAAACTGTCTGAGCAGATAAACCATTCTATGAAGAACTTTGCCAAGCTCTTTGTGGAGTAGCTGTGCCTAAAGCAGAGGCGATGTGGTGCTGTGGGGCGAGGTGGTGTGGGGCTGAGGATCACCTTCTGAGTGCCTGCACTGCCTGGCCTTGGTGAAGGGGATGCTCAAATACCAGCAGCGTGAAGTGGGCAAGAAGCTGATGGCTTTGTTTTTTCTCTGACCATCACAAGGCTGTTAATGGAGCAGAGGACCTTTCAATGTGCATGTCTGGATCTTGCTGCTGTAGGAAGCTGGGGCAAAATTCCCATTGGCTTAATTGGGACTAACATCAAGACAAATGTGGTTATTTTTACCTGTCACTGCTCCCATTCCACCTCCTTCCCCCCAGACATGGAGTGAGCTCTGTTTCAGCCTTTAAAAGGTCTCTGCCAGCTCTGAGCAGCAGCATTGTGTTCATGATCTGCAGCAAAGGAAAAGGGGAAAAAATATATAATTGTGCTTATTGAAAAAATCCAATTATCTAAACCTGCAGGGTGATAGTTATTCTTGAAAGAAGGCATTGGAACTGGCTGGGCTTTGCCCTGGGTGGGAGCTCCAGGGGCCTGGGCTGGATTCATGATGGCAGTGACTGGAGAGGGAGTGAGCATCAGCCCCAGCTCTGATAGGAAGTGCTCAGCTTTCAGGGCTTTGGCACTTGTTGTGTTGCTCTTTATCCAAGTAAGAAACTGGTTGTTTTTCCTTCTAGCTTCCTTCTTTCTAGCTCCTTGGGGTACAGGACCCCACTTTTTACTTTGGGATGGGAAGGGAAGAGACCTGCCTGCCAGAGGACAGCAGCAAAGCCAGTTGATGCTTTAGCAACATCAGGTATTTTCATTTCCCTTCCCAGAGGCAGATCTGGTAACAAACTTGTCATCAGATACCCCTTAGGCAAGCCTGAGCTGTTATTTTCCTGGTTGCCTGTTATTTTCCCTAGCCTGTTATTTTCCTGGTTGCACCAAGGTCATGAGGTCAGAGTGAAAGCAAGGTGGTGATGGCAGCACTTGCTGGGGGAGCAGAGAGCAGCCCCAGTGCTGAATTTGCTGCTGCTTTTGCAAATGTTGGAGTGTTTTGGGAGCATTGTTCCACAGAGGTCTGTGTTGGAGGGGGTGGGTTTGATAAGGCAGCCTCTCAGTCTCCTCCAAGCTGTGGGGATGGTGAGGGCAAGGCAGCCCCTTTTGCCACCACCCTTCCTTAGTGTGGGGGTCTGGAAGGTGTCCCTGTCCCCTACATCCCCTCGGAACAATGCAGGTTCAGGCAGGCCCCTTGGAAAATGGTCCTTGAGCTCTGTGCAGTCTGTGGTTGGGAGGTAGTGTGGGATGAATGTTGGAGTGTGTGTTGGGGAGGGTGCTGGGGGGTTGGAGTGGTGTGCTGTCAGCCATCCGTGGAGCAGGATTAGGGATTAGGCTCATTTACCAACTGCAAACAAAAGCAATGATTGCTGCAAGGCTCAGGGAAACAAACAGAAATGAGACAACAGCTCCAGGTACATCGACCTATTGCTTGAATTAGTGCCAAGGATTGCTCTGGCCCAGCAGCATCCAGCTAACAAGGTGTGAGATGCCTTTGGGCTGCCTGACTGAGGATCCAGTTACCAAGTAAGGTTTGTGCCTTAGGCTGAGGTTGTGGTAGGGGATGTGATTGTGCCCTCCCTGGTTGGGGGAGGATGGGAGATGCCAGTGAAAGCTTTTCTGCCCACCTCAGATGCCCTGGGAGGAGGAGCTGGTGCTGTCACTGCCTGCAGCTCCCAGGGTGACACAGCCAGCTTGTCACTGATCTTGTTTCACACCAAACATCTTGAGAATCAGTTGCCTGGGCATGCTCATTGGATTTAACTTCCCCTTTGAGGGCTACCTTGACCTTGTCTCAAGGCATCCTCAGTATTGGTTTGGGGCCATCCTTTCCCAGATCCACCTGGGATGCTTGTGGCTTGTTCTGGAGTGAATGCTGCAGCACTGATTGTAGTGAGGAGCTGTTTTCAGTCTTTCTCTCCCTCTCTGTGTACTTGTACTACCTCTGCCAAACAGCCCGGCTCATCCTCTGATTGTCTGAAGGCCAAGGGGAGAAGGAGTCACACAGATTGCTGTAGTAGCTGCTGCTGAGTCCTGGGAATTGGGGAATAACCTTTTCCAAACCAAAGGAGTGAAGTGGGGGAAGCAATGTGTCCATATGGGCAGGCTGCTCTGCTCCCAGGGCTGGCTTCAGCTCTCCAGGTGCTGCACAGGGTCACTGAACCTGCAGAGGTACGTGGTTCTCAGCTCACCAACATGATGCACAAGGATGGGATGAGTGGCTTTAATGACAGTCATGTGCTGTGGTTCTCTTTGTCAACCACTGCTTTAAAGTGACTGCATTTCACCTGACTGTGCCTTGCCTGTGGTCTGGGTGTCTCTGCTGACATACAGGCTCTCACCACGCTCCCTTTGCATGCTGGGGTGCTTTCCCATCACAGATCTGCTGCAGGAGATGGTGGGGGCTGTATGTCCCTCCTTGGGTAAACCCACCCTGTTGAGCAGCCCCAGAGCTGTCACTGGGCAGGGGTCAGTGTGCATGCACAAGGTGGGAGTTGCTCCTGGGCTGGATAGCTGGGGTTGTTCCCTTGCTCTCCTGATTGATGTCTTTCCTTTCTTCCCACTTGAAGACAATTTAACATTGGACTCACCCTGTCCTTCCCTGCAAAGCTGCTGCTCCTGCCTGTGATGCTCCCTCTGTGCCCTCTGGGTGTTGGAGAGCTCCTTCCTGCTGCAGCATCCTCAGCAGGGCCATCACCTCCTGGGGACTGCTGTGTATGCCAGGAAGGAGAGAGGAGCCTTCCCACCACACTGCCTTTTTGGGTCATGACACTTTGTGGCAAAATCCCTCTACTTCACCCCCATGAGCTGAAGCCTATCAGCAGAGCTGTGTACTCAGCACTGCTTATCTCTGGGCTGTCTGGGGAGAGGGCACTGGGATGGGTCTGATGCCTCTTTGATAGGTGAAGGTCCTGTTTTGGGGGACTCTGTAGAGCAGTGTGGGGTGCAAGGGGCTGTACAAAATGCAGCTGCTCCTTCCTATCTGTGAAGGAGGCAGTGGGAGCTCTGCTTGCCCTGTGCTGCCTGAGGGGTGTGGGGAGGGTGATGATTTTGTCCTGGCTGCTGAGCCAAGCAGTAGCCCCAGGCTGCATCCTCTGTCCCCTCAGCTCAGCCATGTTTCCCTTAGCAAAACAAGTGGTGTAGGTTTTTCTTTCTTTCCTTTTTAAATCACTACATTTCACCTTTTTTTTTCTCTCCATGCTCTTCCTCCTTGGCATGCAGGTCAGCAGGGGGAGGGAGCCTTCAGCCAAGCTCTCCATCACATGTCCCTTGTTTTTTGTACGTTATTTTTTCCCCACTGCTGCCCTTGCCAAGGGAAGGACATTGTATAGCTGCTGAGACTGGCAGGGGCTGTAATGCTGCCTGCCAATAGCCTCGATGTCTGAAAAGGCTTAAGGAAATCCAAGCTCTAAATTAGCTCCCAAATCTTCTTCTTCCCTTTCTGTGGTTGGAGCACCCTGCAGAGCCAGCCTGAGCTCCCCTTTTGTGCCTGAGCATCCCTGGCGTGTGGCAGCACTGGGGGCTTTGCCTGGAGAGCTCAATGTGACTAACCCACGGGGGTACTGGGTGCATCCTTGGCACAGTGTGGCTTGAGGAAAGCTGGAGCACCTTAGAGTGAGGTGGAAGGCAAATTTATGGCATCCCTCCATCCAACTTTTGCCACCCCCTGCCCTTGCCCAGCTCCCTCCGTGATAACTGCTGTGCAGGCGTGTTGGGGTTCTCAGCTGCCATGCTGGGGAGAGCAGGAGGGGAAGCTCAGTGCTGGAGGATGGCTGCTGAAGCCTCCCTGGGGAGGTGGGAGGGAGGCCCAGCCTGTGCCTGGCCCAAGGATGCTGCCAGGAGCAGCCAAGGTCACGGCATCGCCGGCAGCACTGGCAGCCGGGACAGCTGGGGCCAGATGAAGCTGGAGGAGGGGAGCAGGAGGCGTGCTGGCCTGTGTCTGTTAGAGGAGGGGGCAACCTGGGCCATGTCCAGCTCTTCCTCCCCTCCAGCACCTCATTCCTGCCCTTGCCAGGTCGCTGGTGAAGGCAGCGGCTGCTTTTGCTGCGCTGTGAGACGGGAGCAGCAGCAGCTCCGTGTCCCTGCGCTTTGCCTTAGCAGTGTGTGCAGGGCAGCTTCCTCCCAGGGCCCTGCCTGACGGGGGTTGGCAGAAGCTGAGTATTGCTCACAGTGCCGTGGGCTCTTGTCTTTTGCTTCTGCTCACTTCTCTCTCAAGAGAGAGAAGCAGAAAGGGCTCAGCTTTACCGTCTCTGCTGGAAATTCAGGTTTCAGCTCTGCAAATGCCTGGCAGTTCAGCACCCCCACTGGCACTCCAGCCTTCGCCACAGAATACAAATTGTTCTTTAAATGTCTCCAACAACTCTCTGTAGGTAGCTTTTGGTGCTCAGGTGCTGCAAACAGAGTCCAGGCATCACATCTGATACACTCTCCTAACCCCAAACCGCCTCAGAAAGGGCTCCCGTGCCTGGTGCTGTGGGGCCATGGGCATCTCTCCTGGTTCTCCCTGCGAGTGAGGAGGATGATGATACTTCCCTGGAGGACTGAGCAGTGCCAGAGCACATTTCTGGGGCTTGGAGAGGGAGGTGGTGAGGCCAGGAGGCAGCGAGGCCAGGCTGCTGCCAAGAGCATCGCTCCTCCCGTGGGCCCTCCGAGGTGGCTCGTGCGTGGGAGAGAGCACGAGCTCTGCAGAGCAGCCTGGGGCGGTGAAGTCTGCCTGTTCATCCTAGTGCTGGGTACCTGGGGACACAGCAGAGGAAATTTCCACTTCTACAACCATGTAACTTGTTTTTTGTAGTAGCGTTTTTTTTAAAGGCTCAGTTAAGCTCCTGCTCTCTCCCCCCCCCAGTCCCTGTGCTACGCAGCCAGCGCTGAAGCAGAAGCGATATTTTCTGCCAATGCAATGATTAGCCTTTCTGCTAATGACCCAAGAACAGTGTCCAAAATAAATGAGCCCAACCTGCTCATCTTATTAGCCAAATGATTGCAAAGAAAGAGGAAATATCTGCAGAACGCACTTAGGCAGCTGGAATTGGGAAGCGTGGTGGAGTCATCGCTCCAAGTGTGGAGAGCAGCCATATGGCTTCAAAAAGCTGCTCCTCTCCTGGAGCAGGGCGAGCCCCTTTGTTATTGGGGTGGTTCTGCTCACCCCCTGCTCCCCCTTTTGTGAGATGCCTCTGTGGTATCAGAATTGGAGCTAACCCCAAGCTCTGTTGGTTCCTGGGGCTGAGAAGTTAGGGACAGGCAGATATTTCTCCTCCTGTCTTCTTTGTGTGGTTTCTGGCTTGCCACGTGCTTCGGCTGCCAGCAGCAGCACTGGGAGGTTGGTCAGGAGAGCAGCTAATGCAGTAACTGGGACTAAGTCATTCTTCAGTTGTTCTTACATCCTTCAGGCTTTTTGCAATGCCCTTGTCAAGGTCTTGGAGCATCTTTGTTTTACGTGGGGAGGGAAGAGGAGCAGAAAAGGAAGAGGTATAGAGACACAGGAGGGTTTCTGCAGAGAAGAGAGGTGAAAGGGGGCTCTTGCAATGCCCCTCAGAGATCACAGTGATGCTCAAGTAAAACAAGGGTTCACCTTGGGAAGGGATTTCAGGCTTTGTGTAAATGTAGGAGAGAAATGAAGCTGGGTGCAGGAGAAAGGGGTGTCATGAGTGAATATGTGACTAAGCTGGAGGGTTGAGTGTGACAACACCCCTGGTTTGGGAAACAGCCTGACCTCTGTGGGGTGAACTGGATATGAAGGGTGAGTGATCCCCTCACACGTCTCCAGTAGGTGTCCTGCCAGCTGAAAGTCCTGATTCAGTGTGAGACTTGACAGCAGTGTGGGCAGCCTGGAGAAGGGCTCTGGAGGCCGAGACAAGCCCTGAATGCACAACACTGAAGCTGTATCACATCAGAGGACACGCCTGAGTCTCATGTCTCGTTTGATAGCAGCCCTCGTTCCTCTTGTCCCCTCGAGCGAGGGCAGAGGGAGACCTGACTCGTGATGCCTACTGCATTGCTAAGGAGAGAGAGGTCATCCTCCTTCCAGCACCCTGTGTGTGCCATATCACAGAATCTCAAGGGCTGGAAGGGACCTCGAGACATCATCCAGTGCAACCCTCCCTGCCAGAGCAGGACCAGCTAGAGTAGGTCACACAGGAACTCGTCCAGGTGGGTTACCCTGACCATGGCACAGCCAGTGCCTGTCCCCTGCTCAGCACCACAGCCCCTGGGCATGCACAAGGGCTTCTTGGGGGTCTCAGCAGCCCTTGGGCACCACAGTGCTGTGCAGCCCCCCTAGACCCTGCAGCAGGCAAATCCACAGAGCTGACATACGACCAAAAGCACCTCATGCATAGGATATGTGTCTCAGTGTGTGCATATAGATGAAATATAAACCTCATATAGATATGTGTATATATATACCCACTGGGGCTGGGATCTGGAAGGTGCAATGTACAGAAATAGGAACCACAACTTGTGCATCTTTTGAATTTAACTGCATTCATCTATAGCTGGTTGTTTGCTCTTTTCTGGTTTATGTAGATTTAAGTTGTACCTTATTCTCCTTTTGCTAATTGATTGGGAATTTCTAATAGCATGGTTTTGTTCTGAGGCATTTCAGATTTAAACAGTTATTTGTGCTGGAATACATCCTGACAGTGCAAGTACTGAGAACTCACACACAAAATGGAGAAGCAAATGACCCTTGCTATCTTTGCACCCATCAATGTCTTTCATTGCACTGAACCTGCCTGGAAAGCTGCCTTGGGTCCCTGGGCTTTGGGGGTTGTGTGAATGGAAGCTTCACCTGCACGCCCCGGGCTGCATGAGTGTAGCTGTGCTAATTCTTCATTGTCACTTTCTTAAACAAGTTTTTCAGGTTAATGCTGAAAGGATTTGGCTTTGGTTGGTGGAGTGTTTTGTGACTGCAGGGTGGGTTTTGGTTTGGTGTTTCTTGAGGGAGGCAGTTGCTTTTTCCTTCCACAGTGCCTACCCCATGGCTGGCACTGGCATCTCTGGGGATATTCTGGGCAGTTCTGCCTTTCTCAGGGATTTTGCCCAGTGAGATTACTTTTCCATAGGATCTCTGGAGTGGAAGGGATTTGGAGAGGTCATTAAATCCATCTCTCTGCCCTCGGGCAGGATCAATAACCCTTTGTCATCAGTGATGGATTCTTCCCTGTCCTGTTTTGCAAGAGTTCCCCATCCCCACAGGCAGTTGTTTCAGCCTGCACTGTCTGACACAGATTTGGACTGTGCCTGACCTGGGGAGGAGCAGCCTTACAAATCCCACTGCAGCACACTTCCCTTCAGCATGCTGCCTCCAGCCCACCATTTCAAACAACTTTTACAATGTTTGGACTGATTTAAATAAGCAGGTGGTTTGGAAGTGATTGATGGAAATGCTTTTCCTATAAATGTTTTACTCTGAGGATTTAACTTCAAATACCTTGCTGCCAGTAGCAAGCAGGAACGCAGCTGACATCCTTGCCTTTCTCTTGCCTGCAGCTCCTGGGTCAGAGGCCACAGACATGCATGGGAGGGACTGCCACTGCTGCTGCTTCTTGAGAGGAGAGATCCAAGCACTTTGATTTTTCTTCTCAAGTTGTCTGTTGAAAAATGAGATGTGCCCATGCTGCATGTAGCCAGCTCTGTGGCTCCTGGTCCAACAGCTGGTCCCTGCAGGGACTTTGGGGTATCTGGGGCTGGGGTGGTGGAGAGCTGGAGTAGTTGCCCATGTGATGGCCAAAGGCCTCCCCCAGCCCTTCATCCTGGGCTTGCATTCCCGAGGGCTCCTTTTTTTTGTCTCTGCAACATGTTTGATGCCTGGGTTTAAAACAAACCTTTCTATCTGTCCTGTGTGAGAGGAGGAAAATAAGGGTGGAAGTGTGAGGAGTCATGGGAAGTTCAGATCCCCTAAAGCTCAAGATTTCACTCTGGCAAGAGCCATCTGTGGTGGACACATTGTGCTGTGGACACAGGGCTCAGGACTCTGTGACACATCTGTCCAGAGCAGCCCTGCCTGCTGCTGACCCCACCAGCCCTCCTCTTCAGGATTGCATCCACACTTTAAATACCCAAAGAGGGTCTGTAAACCCCTTGCAGACTGGCCTCAATCCATGGCACTTACAGACTGGGTAGGGATACAGTCCCCAAATGTGTGACAGCTCACTCATTGCTCTTGGGATGGGCTTTTCCTTGCCTTGTTCTATCTGGGGCTATCACACTAAATTGCCAGCTGCAATTGCTTGGCCTGATACATAGATTTTTATCTCCAGTGTCCTTTGGAAAGGGAGCCCTGAGCTGTGGCTGGGAATGTTAAAACAATACATGTGGTTTTGTACCTGCTCTGGGGGCTTCTGGGGGCTGGAGGTAGCTCAGGTCCTTGTCTGTGCCCTGGGATGAGTTAGGGAGAGGGGCTGTGGTGGAAGTAGAGCTTGGTAAGGTAGAGGGAAGATTGTGCTGCTGCCTGAAATGCTGTTAAAGGAGAGGGAACAGAGCCCTGTGTCTTGCTTTCTTAATTGCTTTCCTATATGCCATGATTCTGGCCCCATTTGGGTTCCTGATGTCCTGTGTGCATACTGGAGCCTGTCCCAGCCCTCTGCTGGGGCTGCCAGGAGAGAAGAGCTTGTTTTGAAAACTCCTTGATGGAAAACATTTGCCTGCCTTGGAGAGAGAGCTGCCACACTGTGCAGGAGGGGCTGGAGGAGGCCTGTGCTCATGCTGAGGAGCATCCTGCACAGGGTGCTGGTGCTCAGGGGGGTGGCTGAGCAGCTTCCTCTTCCTCTCAGGTACCATGGCACGTGGGGCACTGATTTCACTGGGACTCACACTCAGGTGCTCTCCAGCCATGGGAGAGAAGGTTGCCTTCACCTCAGGGTTTTGCACATTGCCTGGGTGTCCTGGGCTCCCTGAGTTGGGCACTTGCCCAAGGACCACAGAGACAGGGACCAGAGGGTTGAAACAAGTTCTCTGTCTATACAACATGTTAGAGATGCTGCTCTTTCTTTTTTGGCTTACTGTGGGAGATTACCCTTTTGTGATGAAAGCCTGAAAGGAGGCTGGGTGTTGGAGAACATCAGCTGAGCACCTGAACCCAGAGGTTCTTTTTGTTTGGAGCAAGGGGAGGGTTTGAAAGAATGAGGAGCCCATGCAGATCCATGCTACCTCTCGAAGGGCTGCTTCTCTCTAGCTGGGAGCTCTCTCCTTCTCTGCCTTCACCTTGCCACCCCGCTGCTCTGGGAACTACAGCTGTATCTTCATCTCCCCTTTATGCTTTCCCCTCAGGCAAAGTTGTTTTGTTTGCAGGAGGCCAGGCCTCCTCTGAAGATGGCAGCATTGCATGGGCTGGGCTTAGTGTAGGTTACAAGTACACCTGTGAGATCAGAACGGGCACCACAGTGAGGTGAGCTGTGATGGACTGGGCAGGAGGTGCTTTTCTTCCTTCCCAGAAGCTAAAAACAAACAATTTGGGGGATGTATGAGCATGAAGGTGAGGGGAAGCAAACCAAAGCTCAATACCCACTGCCTGCACCCGGAGTGGCAAATAGAGTGGAAAGGTGCTTTGGGAGCCCAAAGGTGCAGGTAGAAGGGCTTTATTAGCTCCGTCTGAAATATTTCATCTCCATCCTCATTTTGCAGTGGAATCTAACTTTATTTCAGCTTTAAATTTAGATTTTCAAAACAGGCCTGTCAAATTAGTAAAAGGAAATCTGATTAGAAAATGGCAGCAGGATTGAGATCTTTGTTTGTCACCACACACAGTTTGGCTCGGAGATCGCTCGTAGCCAAAAATACCCCGTGGAAAGTGTTTGTTAGTTCATCAACAATTTCCAACTGGAAAAAAACAAGAGCAGAGCTGGAAAATTCCTGCCACTGTCTCCCCAGGTAGTGGCTGCCCCTCAGCAAGGACCTGGAGGGTCAGACTGCAGGTTTGGGGCTGCAGTGACCTTAGGAATGACTTGGGGACTGGAGGGATCAAGGAGCACAGAAGAGGGTGGGATGGCTTTGTGCCTTGCCCTGTCCTCTGCAGTGCCCTCCAGCCCTAGCCAGGGGGAAGGGATGGTAGCTGGTGACCTGCCCTGCAGGGTATGGCATTGATCCTACCTGCAAGGATGCAGGGAGAGAAAATCCAGCACCTTGATGAGTGTGTGGCACAGTGAGTCCACACCAGCTCCCCCAAACCCTGCCCACACCTCACAGATGCTGCTGCTGCCTGCTGGCCTCTCCTGCTCCAGAGCTGGGTGTAAGGACTGCTTCTGGTTTTTAAGAGCCCAATGCAAGCTCATGGTTCTGCACAGGTCCCTTTGGATGACAGGGAGGCAGCTCTAAGCCCTGCCGTGGAGCAGGGGCTACATTTAGGTGCTTCTCAGGGAGTCCCTTCAGGTTTTCTCTTCCCAAGTCTTGCTCTAGCAAGGGAGAGGGGAGTTAGCTTGGTGGGGGGCTCAGAAATAATCACAGGCTTTCAAATTGTGTTGATTTAAAATAGTCACAGGCTTTCAAAATGTGTTGATTTAAATCCAAACTGTTGAGGATGAGAGGGCTGGACTGGACTGCCCCAGATTACCATTCCTTCCTCAAATTACATAGTAAAGGTCCTTTTGAAAGTGCCACTTCTTGGTGCCTGTTCCAAGTCTCCCTCCAGCAGCATCATACAGGGGAAAGATGTAGGTAGGAGTCCTGGTTTCTGCTGTCTCTTCTGCTCTGCTTCCATCACCTTTGATGTTCTGTATCCATACAGAAGAAGAGGGACTTGAAGTGCAGGTGCCTGTTGCTGCAAGTGCTTTGGGATGGGGCCTGTCCTTTGGGTGTGCAGAGTTCTCCAGAGCAGAAGCTGCTCTGGCTGCATCCTGGGAGTACAGAGGGCTCGTTGACCAATGCAAACTGCTTTTCCCCTCCTAGCAGTGGGATGCCCTGAGCTCTCCCTGCTTGCAGCTCTGCCTTCCTGGTAAAGAGCTCTCTGGCATTGTGCCCTTCAGAGCCACTTGCAAACAAGTGAGCAGAGCTGGTACATTCCCATACTTTTGGTACTTTAGCTGGGTGAAAGAGTGGTGGGGTTTCAGTGAGATGGCTTAGCATGGTCTGATGTGCCCCATACCAGAGAGGCTTCTGTGGACTCAGAAGTGTGTAAACAGCAAGTGTGGGAGCTGTCAGCAGGAAAGCTCCTGTCCCTATAGGTGTACCTTTCCACTGTGCCCAGCCCAGAGGTTGGTTGGAGGCATCACACCAAGGGCTGGGCAACAGGAGCTCTGTGATCTGGGGCAGGAGGATAATAAAGCCCTGAAACACTTGATACATTTTATGTCTTGTGCAAAGTCCTGGTGAATCTAGTTGGAGTTGAGTGCTGTACTGAACTGGACTCTTCAGCTGGTGGGAATAGCTGTGGTGTTTTGGGAGAGGTTTATGGACTTGCTGAGCTTTCTAATCTTTCCTTTAAATCAAAGTCTTGGATTTACCTGCTCTGTGATGCACGAGGGGGTCAGTGCATTTTCAAATTGCCCTTGTGCCAGCTGTTGAAATCTTTGTTGTTTTCCTGGTGTGCCATGCCCCAGGTGCTCGTGGAGCCTCTGCTCTGGGCAGGGGCTGCAGCCTGGGGTTCCTGCAGCACTGCTGCCAGAGTTGCAAAGATGCCAAACGCTCTGCAGACACGTGTGTGGAGCTTTCATCCCCCGTTCTGTGTTTGAATACCCTCCCTCTGTCTCTGGAAAGTAGAGGTTTGTGTTGCTGCTTTTCAGAAAGATGTTCATTATGCTGAAATATTTGCACTTTAAATATGGTGAGGCAGTTGGGGTTTTTTTTCCACAATAGGCTGGATCGCTCCCAAAGCAGCTGCCAGCTACAAGCTCAGCAATAAACCTTTAAAGAAACCCCCAACAACAAAAAGAGCTCTTTTCCTCTGTTCCTCTGTGCACAGTACCACATTCCCATCAGCTCCTTGCTCCATAAATTGTTTTGAGATGCCCATAAATAAACCTTAAACCCATTTTCCAGTGTCCATCCCACGTAGAGCAACACACACATCAACACAGAGGCAACATGGCCTGTCAGTGGAGCTTGGAGCTGTTGGGCTACTCCAAGAAGTCCCTGTTCCTTAATGCTGCAGTGATTTTTTCTTTTCTTCATGCTTTGCCACCTTTTCTGGACAACTGTCCAAGTTCTGGCAGCCCCCAGAAGCTGGCTGGTTAATTGAGCAGAAAGGATGCTGTACCGTGTCACTCAGCAGCGCTTGGAAGCTGGAGGCACAATGTGACTCGTGTTGGTGTTCCCTCATCCAGAGATGTGCATCCCTTATTAGATTAATGTTTTTTTTAATATATGCAGAATATACAGTGGGAACAGCATTAATTCACACTAATGCTTGAGAGATCCAGTAGGAATTAAATGCATTTTTTGTAAATTAGTGAGGGAGCGGATAAACATAATTATTAAAAATCCAGGAAAGGTACTTTTGCAGCAGCAGTACATGTTACTCTGCAGCAGCAGTACATGTTACTCATTTATCTGACAAGTGTTCTTTACTTTTAATTATACTTCATTGCTTGCTAGCAAATGTTCTGCTGGTAGGTACCGTATTAATCCTAGCAGTTGGAGTCTTCACTTGAGTATTCGTTAAGCCTTTGTTTGGAAGGGATGAGAAGCAGCTGGGCAGTTCAGGGATGCCACTGGAGCTGTGATTTCAGGGGGCCATGTGGGAATTGCCCCATCGTGGCTCTCAGAGGCCCCAGCTGGTGCCTGGGTGCTGCAGAGATAAGCTGTGTACACGTGCTGAGGGAGATGCTCTCCTGCACTCGCTATCCAAACAAAGCAGATAAAGGCAGGGCAAAGGCAGGACCTGCAGCGTGTTGTGTGTGGGGGGCAGTGCAGGTGCTGAGGCTTGTGGGTGGTCACTCAAGGAGGCTGAAATCAGTCTGAGGCAAAGGCTCCTCAGAGATGTGCAGCTTCTCTGAGTTTTACCTCAGATGTCACGTTTAGCTGCATCCCTCCTTCATCATGCCACTTCCACGTGGCTTTTGCTGTGACTGATACCCTACTGCTCTGTCCCTTGGGACCAACTGACCAGCAGGCTGGCTTCTCCATTAAATGCTAAAATGAATATTCTGCATTTTTATGTGGAGGAGAAGACAGTGGCTCAGGCAGAAGCTGTGGAGGCATTTTTGGGTGAAGCATGAACGTGATGAAAGTGACTGCAGAGGAACACAAGGTGGTGTGGCTCAGGCCAGTGCAGCCAAGGGCATCATGCTGATGCTGTGCCAGGCCAGAGGCTCTGCTGGCAGATGGAGCACTGACGTGGGCAGAGCTTAGCCCACAGCTCAGGGCAGCAAAGGCTGCAGAAACCCCCCCAGATGTTCCCATAGGCAGCAGCATCTGCCCCCAAAGCAGGAGGAGTAGCATGTAAGGTGAGGCTCGTTTGGGCTGCTGTGGGACCACTGTCATCCCCAGGGCTGTGCAGGTGCAAGGTGCACATCTGCAGGTCTATTGGAAGGCTCTGGTTAAGAGCAAGCCCCAAGTGACCATCTGTGCTGCGAGATGGGAAGCTCTGGAGGGAGGAGAGGTGAAGCAGTCCTCACTAGTGTCAGACAAAGCAGGCACGTCAAGATCATGTTCTGGTGATTCCAGTGAAACCAAGCCAAAAACTGAGCCTTGGAGGACTTCATTGCTCTTCTCTCTTATTTAAAGAGGTATCAGGACCATGTATCAGGATCATATGCAGTCTTTTGGTGGTCCTCCTTCTGACTGAGTGGATTCCCATTTGTCCTTTCCCTGCAGAGGCTGCTCTGTGGGAATGTGACTGCTGCCTGTTGGGATCCTCCTCACCTGAGCCAGGTCCCTGTGAGCAATTGGGGTTTGGGCTCTGGTCAGAAGGTGGTCCAGAGAGGGACTTTGTATGAGTGGTGGCTCTGCACTTGCTGGTTTTGAGGCACTTGTCTTTAGTCTCACATTTAATTGCAAGGTGCTTTGTGAGTTGGCACAACCCTGGGCTCTCTCAAGCTGCAACATGTGGTGTCACCTGCCCTGGGAGAGACTCACTGTGGATGTGGTGATCTTTTTCATTTAAAAGCAAGGCTGGTTGTTTTGAACTCAAGTGATTTATTTTTCTTTCTCCCCTTTGGAATATGACTAAAACACAGTTCAGGTATTGGGTGTAAATGAGCTGAGCAGGATGAACACGTGCAGGAGCGTCTCGGAGGGGAGGAGGGATGGAGCTCCCTAACTGAAACTCCTTGGCAAAAAAAGAAAAGCTTTTGTTTTTGTCTCAGCTTTGCACTCAGCTGAGCTGCCCACATTAGGGAAACATGAGCATGAGTGCACAAGACCTTCTGCATTTTAAAATCTTCCCTCTCTGAGGGCAAGCTCTGGGTTGGTGGGTCAGCGACTCAGGTGAACCGTTTAGCACGCATTAGAGGCACATTTTATGCAAGCTATGCTCTGGCTTTAAAAACAGCAAGCAATCAGGTGCTTAATAAAATCACCTCCAGCTCTCCTCTTTCAGTTCACTGCAAATAAATGCTTGTTTTGTGGTGGGGTTTTGTGTTTTTTTTACATCATAAAAATGGATTAGGGCTCCTTTTGCATCGCTCTCCAAGCAGGATGTGCAGCTCGGGCGACGCTGGCATGTTGGGTGTGATTGAGGGCTGTGTGTTTTGGTGCTTGCATACAGCTGGTGCCTGGGAGACCATTCAAATAAACATTTACTGGAACGTCACACTGCATGTCTGAACGGCACAGAAAGGCTGATTGGCAGCTTCTCTCCTTCTTTTTGTTTCCCTTCTCGGATGAAGCAGCAAAACAAAATTCAGCGTGGCTTAGGAAGGAATGAAATTCCATGGAAATGGGACTTTGACTCGTTATTTTTTGGAACGCAGAAGAGTCAGAGATCTTAAAGTTATGGTTCCCACAGCAACTGTAACTCTCATCTCCCGTGCTGCATGTGTTATACTTTTGCAGGTCTGGCTATGCTGTTCAATTCCTGCCCCAGGCGTGTACGTATGGCACGGCCAGCAGAGCAGCCACGTGTGACCCATCTGCATGGGCCTGATCCTGTGGGAACCCTTCCTTTTAAACCACTGGGCCACATCCTGCTCTCCTTTGCACCAGTATAAGCCCTTTGGGAGAGGCTGGGTCATAGGTGCTGTCAGCTTTGGATAGAGTTAGGTGATAACGCTTGTGATAGCAACAACAGAAGACGGTGCCCCATCATTACCTGAGCTTGGTGATGATGTGAAAGCTGTAGGGAGAGGAACAAAAAGACAGAATGCAGTTCTCTTTGGGCCACAATTTGAGCAGCCATCCTTACTCAGCAAAGCACTGAGCCGTGTGCTATAGTCTCATGGACTGTAATGGGAATTAAACACACATTTCAAGTGAAGTGTGTGGTTAAGCACCTTGGTGAAGCGGTGCTCAGGTGGGGATTTGAAGCATACAGGGAGAAAATGCTGCATTTTGTAGTAGATTAGCCCTGTATCATTGCTATCTGTTATGGAGAGGTGAGGTTGAGTGGTTTTGACATCAGGACAAGACCCAGATTGCTCTGGATTTATTTAGGAGTGGGGTGTTTTTTTGATCCTGATGTTCGTCTTCCTCACTAGCCTTCACACTGGCTTTCTGTCCCTCCTTGGTCTCATCTTGTGCCCTGCCTCAGTTTCCCTACCTGATTTGGGCAGGGGACACCAGTGACTGAGATGTCCTAGCTCTCCTGGGAGTATTGTGCTTTTTGCCCTTATATTTCCTCTTGAATGATCCTTAATGCAAGTCAAGCTCTCAACTTCTTGTGCAGTTGGAGCAGGAAGAGAGTAAGCATCTTTCCAGCCCTGGTTTATGTTGGCTCATCCCTTCTGCTGGCAGAGGCTGTGTGAGGACTGAGCAGTTTTGGCCAGGTCTGTGCCTGTGGAAGCATCTCCAGAGATGGGATCCAACGTCTTTCTGAGCTCCAGGGGCTGCTGCCCCATTTCTATTCATGAGTCCTGCTTTCCTCTTTTAGCAGCTCTGACTGGTTCTTGTGAAGCCTGTTTCCCAAAGCCCTGTTCCTCTCCTCTCTCCTCTCCTCTCCTCTCCTCTCCTCTCCTCTCCTCTCCTCTCCTCTCCTCTCCTCTCCTCTCCTCTCCTCTCCTCTCCTCTCCTCTCCTCTCCTCTCCCTCATTGTGTGCATTCAGTTGACTCCAATAACTCCTCCCTGCCCTTGTGTGTGTTAGTGGATAGGGTGATCTGGAGTGTCTCTTCTTTGCTTAGCTCCTCTTATCACAAAGCTGAAAGGATGTTGGCATTTCTAGACTTCTTCAGCCTTTCAGATTTGATTGCAATGGACCAGTGTGTACAGGCACAGGAGGGAGAGGTAGAACAGAGGTGCTGTGGATGCAAACCCCTTGATTTTGCAGGAAACAGGCCAGGCTCCTCTAGTATGAGGATAACAGCCAGAGGCTGGTGGTGTCAGTGCTCTAGGGAAGTGCAAACTATGACATTCTTTCCCCAGCCCTCCTATTTCTTCATGTGCCATCTGCCGGTACGTCCTGTGCCCCGAGAGGGTGAGGAGGCAGCAGGGAGCACAGGAGGTCGTGATAAACAGCAGTGTGCAGGAGAGGAAAGGCTCTGAGAGATGTCTGCAGAGATCAGCCTTATTTTTCATTGTTAATGATCTGAAAGAAGGTGCAAACAGCATGTTAATTAAGACTTGCAGAAGAGATATTTAAATTGAGAGGTGCAGCAAACAGAAAAGAGCAATAAGGCAAAGGAGTCCTAGGGAGAAGCTCTTGTGATGCAGAGGTTTGATCTTGGAAAGGGAAGAAGCAGATGCATCCCAACATGTTATCCTGAGCACAGCTGGGTTGGGAGGTGGGTGAAGTGGTCCTGGTGTGGGATCTTGCCTGGCAAAGGGACCAGCTGCAGAGCTGGGGGGGACAGGGTGGTCAGGCGTGAGGCTGTCCCCCAGCCACCCAGGGCATTCATGGGTGTCCTCCCAAGCTGGGCTGCAGCGGAGGGTTTGGCTGACAGCATTAACAGCCAGTGTTCTAATGACTGATGTGAATGTGGTGGTTGTTCACCCTTGGGATGTGGCCTCAGAGGATCTGGGCCCAGGACAAGCCTCTGCCTGGTGAGATGGCATTTGTAGGGTCTCTGTGCTGCCGTTGGCCGTTAGTTACACTAATTAGAAAGCTGTTAGCTCGAATTACAGCGTGGCTAAACCTTATGCAAATGTTTGCTACACCTGCTCACGGAGAGCTGCTTTATTAGAGACCTCAACAGTGGCAGAGACGAGCCAGGAGAGGGGTTTGTGTGCTAAGCTGTAGAGGCTGGAGGTTTGGGCCATGCTGGAGGCATCTCCACCTCTGGTGGGCCCTCTGATAGATGTGCTTTACCTGCCCACTCGTGTCCCATGGGGCTTTCTGCAGCTGGGTTGACCTGGGAAGAGATGAAATGCTTCAAAGAGAGGTAGGATGCTTATAGAGTTGAAATGTAGGAAAGGCACAACTAGGGGAGAAGTGAAGAGCAGAAGGGGCTGTGGGGTCACCTGCTCTGCCCTCCTGTGCCACACAGGGCACAAGGACTCCCTGGAGCCTTTATTACTTATTTGAAGTATAGCATCTCTTTTCTAACAGCATCCAGGCTTGATGTAACACACATGCACAAAAAGTTGACAGTGATGGATAATCTATTACAACGCTTGGTAAATTGTTCTAGTGTTTAATTACCTTCATGGCCAAAAAGGAAAGAAAGGGAAAAGTATTGAGTGTGAAGGGCTCTGAGGACTGTGTGGTTGTTACTGATTCCTGTTTGCCTGCTGTTGTGCACGGGTGTTGCTTTGATCTGTAGGAGTGCTTTGGTGTAACCCAAACTGTGTTTTCCTCCAGCCTGGGGTCACCTCCTGGGACTTGAGGCCGTGTTGGCATGGTGGCTGGTGGAGCATTGGGGCTGGCCTCCATGGCACAGGGGTTGACTGCAGAGCTGTGGGGAGCCCACCCCATGTCCACCTTGCTGTGAGGAGCAGAGCTGGCTGGGCAAGTCGGGAAATGCTGGAGCCTTGTGCAGGGAAGCTTGTCCAGACCTCAAAGCAGCAGCGAGACTCATCTTTCCCAGCTTTGGTAGGGAAAAGGTACTGGTTGGTGTTTGAAGAAACATCTCAGATGCCCAGCAGTGATCACCCTCCAGGCTGGCAACCCTCATCATTGAAGAGTGCCCAGTCTCTTTGGCTTTGAGGTGGCCTCTTTTAACAGTTTTCCTTCTGTGCTTCAACCAAGTCCCAACCTTGCTGCCTTCCACCTTCAGCTGAGGTGTGCTCCAGCACCACAAACCCTGCAGTTCTGCACACACATGGGTTGTCCCTACCAGCCCTCTTCTCCCTCCTCCTCCTCCTCCCATCCCTCCTCCTCTGCCATGGGTCTCAACCCTCCCGTGCCCCGTGGCTCTGCTGGGCTGGCGCAGGGCACGCGGGAGCGTGGCAGGAAGGACATTATGCGGGAGAATATGCATGTTCACAGCTCAGAGGATTAAAGGCCCGTGTTCTTATCACTGCAGAACAGAGTATTATAAATCCAGCCTTAGAATACCAAATCCCCACGCGGCTCGGCCATTGTTTGGGAATATTAAAAAGCTCAGAGACAGAAATAATCAGTTTCCGAATGACACATTGTCAAATAAAACATTTCTCACATTATCCCTTCCTTCCCCTTTCTCTCTCCCTCTCCCTCAGTTGGATAATTTAACATGAAAAATAGATTAAAATGAGGCTGGCTTGAATGCCTCCTAAGTTTGTCTCTTTTATTTTTTCCCCCCTTTTTCCCCCTATTCCCCAGGAAGCTCTCCGGGCATGTGTGCTGTGGTTAAACAAGCACGGGGCAGGGACAGGAGTGTGTTGTAACTGAGCTGCCTGCTGGGAGCCCATGAGTGCCCACATGAGGGGCTGGCACGGGCACCCTGGCACTGCCCAGGCAGGGAGGGAGCCACTGTCTCGGTGTCTGGCAGAGCAGAGACCAACAGCTCTTCCCAAAAGGATGCGGGAGCTGTGGCCAGGCTGGACCGAGGGGCCTCGGCTTCCTTGAGCTGACCCCGTCGTTTCTGAGCCATGGAGGGGAACAGCACGCTAATAACCTCTGTGCCTCTCTGCCTTTTTGTAATTGCTCCCAAGCACAGAGATCTTTAATTTGATACACTGACAGGTTTATCTGCTCAAAGCCATTTCGCGGTGGCAGATGCAGGTGAGCCCAGCCAGGCAGATGCACAGCCCCAGCACTGCCACAAGCGGCCCAGACCTCCTCCCTCGGTCCAGTTGGCAAAGCTGCTCCTCGTGCAGTACTTTCTCAGTCACTCTGGCCTTGGCTGAGCATCTGGGTTGTCTCTGCTTATTCTTCTCCAGGGAAGACCTGTGCCTGTGGGTGTGAAGTGCTCTGCCCTGCAGCTACTTTGCAGTTGCAAAGAGCACTTGGGCATGAGCAGCATCCAGCTGTGTGGCTCAGGGACTTGGTGGTGAGGCCTTGGAGAAGGATTTTCTCAGTAGTCCCATCCATGGGTATTGTTCTGAACCCTCCCTTAACATGAGAGCCCTTGCTTTGCTGGGAGGAGGACTCTAACCTAACCTAAAGCCCTAACTAACAAATTGGACCTGGGTTTGTGGTGTTGTTCATCATGTTGAAGTTCATGGCCCTGCTGTGCCTTGTCACCGGGACTCCCTGATGGAGGCTCTGATGTGCTGTAATTTCACTCCTGCAGAACAGGCTTCCAAGGAAGCGGCCCTGCTTTAGTGCAGGGGGTGTGGGTGGTTCTCACACTGGTGAGCTCCTCTGATGTTCTGGGGTTTCAGTGCTTCAGGTGCTTTGTAAATCTGAGGAAACACATTTCTGCTCTTTCTGACTGAAGTGTCCATGCTGGATTTTTGCTTCTGAGCATGGAAGGCCAAGCAGGATCCTCATCCTTCGGGCTCTCCAGTACTGCAGGGCATGAAAGTGGTCAGCTCAGTGAGCCCTGCCCATCTCCCACACAGACATCCCTGCAAATCTCCTGGACACTAAAGCACCTTTCCTGATGGTCCTATTCCTGAGGCCTCCCTCCCCACTCACCCATCCTGCGAGCTGCAGTTTTCAGTGCTGCCTCTTCACAGCTGCTCCTGTTTATGAGTCAGAGCTGTGCTCCGGGAGCAGCACAGGGTCTGCGGCGAATGCAGATGAAAGATTGTGTTGTTCCTGCACGCTCTGTAAAGTTCTGGGCTGTGGCATCCCTTGTGCCAAAGAAACACCTGCCCTGCCCTGGCTGTTCCACACAGGCTGCAAAGCCCCAAGTGCTAAAGCTGCTTCTGATTTACATGCCTTGCTTTGCTTGTTTGCCATGGGATAAAATTGCTCTGACGCTGTGGAGATTAAAGAGGCTGGAAGCTGGAATGTGCAGAGCTCCTGCCTGCAAGGGGCTGAGTGACTGTGCCTAAGTTTAACCTCCAGTGCAGCTAGAGGCCCTTCCTAGCCCAGCTTCTGTGGGAGGAGAAGCCTCTTCCATGGGCACAGAGATTGGGTTGGGTTTTTTGGGAAAAAATTGATTTTTTTAATGGTGAATGTATTTGGGAGCTGTACAGAATAAAATTTGGAGGTGGGGGAAGAGGAGAGCTTTGCAGAGAAGGTCTGGATCTGGAATGTGTTGTGCTGTTCCTGTTGAAACCGTAGGCAAATCCCCAGCAGCGGTGGTGGGGCTGGGGTAACGGTGCCCTGGGGAGCAGCAGTTGTACGGTGCCGTTTGTTGCACCATCATTTGTGTGAAATGTTGTGTGTCTGCTGAGGCTTTACTGCTCCCATGTTGGCAGCTGAGTGGTTTTAATAAGGCTTTTTTTCTCTTAAGTGGTAGGATGAGATTGCTTCCTTTTCCATCTCCCCATGCAGAGCAGGAGGGGAAGCTTTGCTCACTTCAATCCCTGTGTGTGGGATGGGGGTTGTGGGGCTGGGGGACAGTTGAGGAATGTGTGGTAAAAACAAAGTTCCTGGGAGTGTGGGCAAAAGAACTTGGGCAGAGTGGAGCTGGGGGTGTTACCTCTAGCCAGAGGCCACTTGGTGATGTCCTGCCTCCGAGGTGGCTGCTCCATGAACCCACCTGTGTGTGAGTCATTGATGGAGCATCAAGGAGAGGTTTCTCTGGGAAGAGGAGAGGGCCTATGGATGCTGGCTGCAGCATCTCCTGACCCATCCCTGCACCTTCTCCCTCTCATCACCCATCCCCGTGCCCCCTGCATGTCCTGACTCCACCTTTGCTGTCCCGCAGGGTGGGCTGATCGCGCTGCTCCTGCTGCTCCTGGTGTTCACCGTGGCTCTGTACGCCCAACGGCGCTGGCACAAGCGCCGCCGCATCCCGCAGAAGAGCGCCAGCACCGAGGCCACCCACGAGATCCACTACATCCCCTCCGTGCTGCTGGGGCCCCAGGCCCGGGAGAGCTTCCGCAACTCGCGCCTGCAGGCCCACAACTCCGTCATCGGGGTGCCCATCCGCGAGACCCCCATCCTGGATGACTACGAAGACGAGGAGGAGGAGGAGACCCCGCGGCGGGCAGAGCCCAGCACCAGGGAGGATGAGTTTGGCAGCCAGGTGACACGGACCCTGGAGAGCCTGGGCCGGGGCGGGGAGGAGAAGCCTGACTATGAAAAGAAAGGTTTGTGGCTTTTCTCTGTTCTCTCCCTCTCCCATTCCCTGCCAGGGAGTGTGTCTGGTGTGGTGTCACCTAGAGAGGATCATCATACATAGCCTCTGTGGCTGGTATTTGACTCTCCAGGCTTTGGTTCTCAGCTTCATCTACAGGGTGATTTGCAGACCTTGTCCTCCAGCTGCCCTTGCTGAGAGGGAGATCACCTCTGGATGGTACTCGGGAAACTGAGGCACCGTAGCTGTGAGCCCTCATCTGTCATTGCCAGCCCTGCAGACCAGGTTCCCTGGTCTTGGAGCCTTCTCTGGCTGTGCTTTTCTCATGCTTCAGGTGCTGTAAGACTGTGTGAACTGTGTGCTTGGGAGCTTCACAGAGATGTACAGTCACAGGATTTGTTTGACCCGTCTCCTTTGTAAACCTCCTATTCCAAAGCCCACCTCCTGTTTCCAATGTGAGCCTGCCCAGCATGATGAGATGGAAAGCTGATGGCCCTACTTTCAGGCTGGGTTGTGTGTCTCGTCTTAGCAATGGCACACTGCTGAGAAACCCCAGTGGGTTAGGGAATGCCTGGCTAGGGGAGCAGAGCTGGCATTTCCCCAGGGAGGGGAATTGCTTTTTGCTGTAGGCTTGGGCAGCACTGTGCACAGGGCAGCCTGGAGGAGTCATTGCTGCTGCTCCAGCAGCACTGAAACCTCTGTCTCCTCAACAGGATGGGAATGCTGGGACTCATCCTGACTTCTTGCCATGGGCAAGTGCTGATGTGGCCATCAGTCAGGCCAGGCTTTAGTCTCTAGGTGGCAGAAGTGTCCATTGCCATGCTCTGGAGTAGAGCATCAGTTGGTGCTCTGGGGCCCTGCAGCGCCCTTGTGCTCCTTGCAGAGCTGTTCCACAAAGCTCCATCAGCAGCTAAACATCCCCTGTGCTATATTCTCTGAGCAGACAAACAATCCTGGAGTCACCCACAAACAAAGTCATCAGGGCTGCAGGTTTAAAGCAGGCACACAGTAACCCTGTGGAGAGGTGGAAAGGGTAGATCAGAATATTCTCATTGTGGGAAGAAGCTCAGAGCTGAATCTATGGGGATCCAAACAGCGTTTCCCACCCGTAGTGTTTGGTATGGCAGGTGGAGTTGATGTATAAGCATCTGTAGAAAAGCTGGGAAAGAAGCCTAAACCGTTCCACTAGTGTGGGTTCTGTCTGTTCTGTCCCTATGGTGCTTGTAAGGTACTATATTGGATACTGCCACTGTTGTAAGGTGTAAATCCTCTGGTAGAGGCTGTGGGGAGCTGGGCAGTGAAAGCTGGGCTGAGTGTCTGTTTCTGAGTAGATGAGGTGCTGTAGGTGCTTTGTACCTTCCCTGAAGGTGCTGGGCTTGGATTTAGAGGAGCTCTGTTCCCTTTGGTGTTTCAGCTCCCCAAAGCCCTGCCTAGCTCAGAAGACAAGTAGTGGTGGAGTCCCTCTGGGGAAAGCAGTTTGACAATGGCATAATCAGTAGCCAAAGGTCAGACACAGTGGGACAGACAGTGAGGGTGCTCCGTGGTCACAGTGTACATGATGGTGTCTGTGGTGGCTGCACATGGGCTTTTATGGACAGGCCTTGTCAGTGCTGCTGCACACTGAGCAGCTGGGGAGGGACCCTACTGCAAGAGGAGGAGAGACAAAACTAGGGGGACAGATGCTGGTGGTGACTGGGACTGCCTGCTGGATGACTGCACTACTGGGAGGCACAGGGGAGCTTTGGGAGGCCAGTGCAAGGGCCTCTATAAAGCAATCCAGACTGCTCTTTATTTAGTTGTTCTCCAAACTGCAAATAAAACCATGTGGTTCTGCACTTGGAGAAGCATGACTGAGAAGGGCAGGCAGGGGACAGCACAGGGGCAGCTGCCTAACTCGGGAGGATGTTTCTCCTGCGCCAAGAAGGAGCAGCGCTTTCCCCAGAGCATTTGGGCTAATGCACACTTGATTGCCTGCATTTTTAAAGTCTGCCTCTCAGAAGCTGCAACACCCACCTCTGCTTACTGAAATGACATTAGAAGCTATTTAATATTGTTCACCTGCAATGCACAGTGAAATGCATTTGAATAAACAAAAGCAAAGTACATTAGTGCTAATTGCTGAGTGAGTCGGCAGCAGCAAGGAAGGGATGCACTGGCTGGCTCTGTGCAGGGAAGGGGCTCTTGAGGTAATGCTGGATCATCTTCCCTTTCTTCCCTTGAGCGTGTAGGATTCCAATAAGGACTGTTGGAACAGCTGTGGTGACAGGGATGTAGGTTAAGGCTCCTCTGGTCCATGGAGGAGTCTCCTGCTCTGTGCAGTGCAGCCAGGGAGGACTCAGGGGATGCACCAACTCTGGAAAGTGGGGTCCCTGCCCTTGTGATGATCCTAAGTCTGAGACTGGTGGCTGAGGCTGAGTTTCTTACACCTGTAAAGTAGTTTTTACTCTTTCCTGTTCTAAACAAGGTTTGATTCCCATGTCTGTGGATACAGTTGCTCAAATGTGGAGGTGGCTGGGGATCCATCTGCCATCCTCAAGTGCTGATCCAAGCATTCCTGTGGGCATCCCCCTGGGTGTAGGGCTGGCTGCTACCAGCCCGTGGTGCTCAGAGCTGTTTCCTCAATCCTCTGCTGGGTGAGAATGAACAAGTGAAAGCTTTCATATATTGTAACTGAGCTACCTTTTTATTCTTTCATATTCTCTTCTTTGTTTTGCGTTCCTATAAATTATTTAGAGTTGTGTGAGTGGGGAAGACAGCAGTAACTGCATTTCAGTCCTCTTCAAAACATAATAGTAAACAAGATCTAGGGCAGAATATTAAACTATCCACAGGCTTCAGGAATTGGCAATAAAGAACTTCTTATACTGACTGAAAAATCCCCCCAAGCCAGGGCTGCAAGCTGCCTGCAGGGCCAGGGCTACCCCAGGCTGTGAGGTATGTTCACAAATGCTCCCACCAGTTCAGTTCGTGATGCTGTCAGGCTTTGCACCTTGGATCAAGGCAGGTTTGTGCCTTGCCTGGTCTGATCCTTCTGAACCATGCTGGTTCACGGTGTTTTCTGTCTTGGATGAGGCTTTGCTCAAGGAGTCAGGCTATGGTATGCACTAGTTTCTCCTTTGCTGAAGCTGGTCAGAGCCTGGATTGCCAGGGAGGAGGTGGCTGTAGTTAAAGATTTCTAGAGTGGAAATATGTGAGCTTTGCACTGTGACCTGGTTTGCACACGTCTGGAAAGCAGGATGGCACGGAGGTGTTGGGTGTGCTGAGCACACAGCAGATGCAGCTGAGAGCCCCACAGGGATATGTGGCAGGTGGAGTGGAGAAACTGCAGTTGGTGTGAGCAGACACTGCATACCTGGAGATCCCCAGAGGCTGGAAAGCAGTTCTGCTCAGGCACAGGTGGATTGAAGATGGATGAGTCAAAGGGAACCCGTCTGGAGCATGGCCCTGGCTCAAGGACAGGGTCTGCCTTCCCCCAGTGCCTGGCTGCAGGGCTGGAGCCACCATGTTTCAGTGGGATGGTCGGGGCTGGGCAGGGAGCTGTGCCCACATCCAGGGAGCCCATCGGTACCCAGGGGAAAAGCTCTTCTGACTGCTCCTGCAGCATCACATTGTGATAAGGCATCAACCGGGACTTGTCAGCAGGCTCCAAATGGTATCATCACTGGAGCTGTCACTAGAGGCTCTTTCAAGTGTCATTTCCCAGCATTAATTACCAGGGATGGCAAATCCAATGAAGACAGAGCATCTCAGTTTGCCCTCTGCCTGCCCGCGCCGCTCTCTCTCCCCATGTGCCGGGCACTGATTGACGTGAGGTGCCAGATCATGCTGGCAGCGGGCACTTGCCATCACTTGGGATCTGTGCACCCTGTGCTGTGCAGCTTTTGGGCTCCGTTGCTCTTTCCATGAGGAAGAGTGTGGGATTTTTATTGCCCAGCATGGGATGTGTCAGGTCAGGCAGGGAACTGTGCCAGAGAGCTGTGCCACGAACAACCCTGTGAGAAGAGAGAGACGGCTCAGCCCTGGGGGATCGAGCAGCACAAATATTTTTGCAGATCACGGGGAAGCAGAGCACGGATCAGCGAGTCAAACTTTCCTCCCAAGTCTGAGGCAGCGTTGTGGATGGGAGGGCTGCTCCTGTGTGGTGCTGGAGCATCTGAAGTGAAGCCTGGCACAAACAAAACGCGGGCGCAATGTGCTGAATAATGACATCCAGCAACAAGCACGTCGGAGTGATAAAGTTAATGAAATTACAGGTTCTGACCTGATACCAGGCTCTGCTGTGGGTAGATAAACAGCAGGGCAAAGATGAGATGTTTATTTCTCCCTAGCTGCAGTTGTAATCTGGATGCGCTGTGCAGGGCCATTAACGTTATTACTGTTATGCAAAATCATTTTTGACTCGGGGAAAGAGGAAAAAAAAAAGAAGAGAAGGAAGGAAGCAAAATCCCCCAACTCTCTAGAAAATGGAAAACTGACAAAATTAGAATTGCAGCAGGAGCACAAACTGACCTGGTGACATTGCACAGAGCCCAGATGAATTCAGACGGAGGAGAATTCTGAAGCAGTTTAACAAGAAGAGTAATTTTTATAATTGATATAATAAAATGAAGCAGAGCGAGGAGGGAGGCAGGAGCCTGGCAGCACTCATTAGCCAAAAGGATCCCTTTGTGCTGGTGTGGAAAGAGGGCTGGGCTGTCTGTGGCTTTGGGTTATCTCCGACAATGAGATCTCCAGGGGGGTCGTGGCCCATGAGTGTGTGTGTGGTGCCACGAGGGCTCTGCTGGTGTGGGTGCAGTTTCTGGGGGTTTGGTCTTTCCTGGGGAGACCCCCATGACAAACCCATCCCTGTGTGTACACAGCATTCTGCCATTAAGGGGGTCTGGGTAAATTCATGCAGGTGATGCCAGTGTCCTCGCTGCCTCTGCCCAGCTCATGCCTGCATTCTCTGGGTAGTTTCCAATCTATGCCTCTGATGATTTCTGCTCTCTCACCTTTCCCAAGCAGATGGCCTCAAGTTCCAACCCTTTGGGAATTCCTAACTTGCTTTTAACTTACCTGTCACTGTTCCATACCAACGTGGCTTCATCCCACAGCAGCAGGAGCCCTTTGCTTCTGTCCATCAAGTGCAGTCTGAGAGGCTTTGGCCCCTGGTAGCACCACCACATCCCTATGTGGGACACACTGGGTTCACAGAGATGATGGTAGCCAAAATCCAGCAAGCCTGAATATGTGGCTACCCATGAGCTGCCCAACCAGATTTTGCCAACCCAAATCTCCTAAGGATCAGTGAGATGCAGAACTTCTGCCTGGAGAAAACTGAGGAGAAAAGAGATGTCAGACTTGAAAATCGAGTATCTGCAATTCCAGTCCTACAACAAAGGACCCATCTTTATTTTCTCAGTTTCTTTCATGTTCAAAAAAAGAACTTTTCAAGCAGGCCTTTGTGCTGGCTTCAGAGACTCTGCAGTCTGGGTTTGGCCTCCAAGTCTAGACAGGAGACAGGACTTATTACCGATGGTTCCGATGATTAATACCGTAGGCATATCAAAGGTGTGGTTCTGCAGTCATCTGGAATTCATATCTCCTGGACTTTCTTCTCACCTGCTGTGTTAACTCAGGTAAACCTCTGAAGTTTCTCATACTTAATCCATGGATGCTTTTCTCTGTAGTGATAGCGAGAGGCTTTGGAGCCGGCCCGAGAGATGGTGTGGCACCTAGAGTGAACGTGGAGATGTAGATCCAGCTCCACCCTGCCACTGGCTGCTTTGGTAACCCTGGTGTCGTGGTTGAACACCTCTCTGTCCCGGCCAAAACCAGCACACCTGCTCATGTCCTTGAGTGGTGAGTTGGAGGGGGAAGCCAGGCCAGGCAGCAGGCAGGGCAGCACCAGGAAATGGGAACGCTCATGTAAAGGGTTGTAGTACCAACAGCCTCCAGCCAAACTGCTTGGGATGATGCAGTCTGGGAGAACTATGGGGAGACAAATGGCTTAGGTCTGAGATAACACCAAAAGGCAGACAGGGGAAGAGTCCTGGTAGTAAAGAGAGGGAGCGTCCTGTGCCACCCAGCAACACTGGAGCAGTGATTGTGGTGGCTGCGTCTCAGTCATCAGCTTCACCTCCCAGAACAGACTGCTTTAGGGGATGGGTAAGGCAATGCTCTGGGCAAAAGTCACAGTGTCAGGGCTGGGAAAAGGGACATCTTGGGTGCTGAGATGTGGAAGGGAAAACTACTATTGAGGTGAGGGAGCTCTGGCCCAGGCTGCCCAGGGAGGGTGTGGAGGCTCCTTCTTGGGAGATTTCCAAGCCCACCTGCACATGTTCCTGTGCCCCTTGATGGAGGAAAACCTGCTTTAGCAGGGGCTTGGGCTGGATGAGCTCTGCAGGGCCCTTCAACCCACACCATTCTGTGGTTCTGTGATTTAAAGACAGGGTGTGAGTTGGAGGCAATGCCCTGATCAGTGAGTGATGGTGTTGCCCTTTGTGATGGAGAAGATAGAGCATATGGGCAACCAGAGATGCCCAGCCCCATGTTGCCATCCTGACCTACCAGCCCAGCATGCTTGATGGGACAGGGGTGCCTGACTGGGCTGTGTGGGCTGCAGAAGGGAGATCCCCACCATGCCAGGGCAACCATTCATCAGCTGCTGCTCACGTAGGCAGCTGCAGTGCCACCCTGAATCTGAGCATTAACCAGAGGCTTTCTAAGCCTTTAATAAATAAAATGATGGCTTAACATTTGCTGGGCCTGGAGGCTAAAATGGGACAGCACGTCAGGCCAGCATCTGATGCATCTTGAGGCTCCGTCTTCTTTCCAGTGACCTGATGGGATCGTGACCCTCTTTGTACGTGATCAGCTTTTCCCGGCTCTAATCCCCGCCAGCTCCTCGCGTAATTTCCAGAGACCTTTGGAAATGTATATTCACGTAGGCTGCCAGGGGAAAGGGGCTTGTGCAGCCCGCTGCTCCTGCCTGGCTCAAACACCCAGCTGCAAATTTCAGCTTTTAAGAAATAAAATATAAACAATAAGTTGGACCTGACAGGGTAGGAATCAGGTCTCAGTTCAGGAAGGCACTTGAGCACATGCTTAGCTGCTGTCTCGAGTTATTAGAGACATTAAACATGTTTTTAAGTCCAATGTGCTTAATTCCAACTGATTTGAGTGTGCTAATGAAGAGAATAGAGGCCCCAGTTGTTACAGTTGATATGCCATTGAGTCCTTCAGTCCCATGGTGATGCCAGCTCTGACTTTAATGCTGATTTGAAGATGTCCATACCTGCTAGGGAAAAGTTTGCTTTCCAGAGAGGTAAACAGTCATAATTAATATGTTGCCTTTTGAGCTTTAAACAGAGAGCTGCCAGGCTGGAGTTTGAGGTTTATTTTGATCATCTCATCACAATGAACTGTTTGCCTTCATCTCAAATTTGGGTTGTCCCCACCAAAGTGGGGGGAGGGGATGATGGTCTCTTGGCCTGGTGAGCCTCCAGGGCATGCTCCCTCTCCTTTACACCCTCCAAGAAAGTGGCCCAAGGCAGCACCATGGATGTACAGGAGCATGCCCAGGGGATCTCTGTGTTGGGACCCACATCCAACATGCTTCCTACCTCCAGCAGCCTGGAAGAAGGGTTGGAGAAGCTCTCAGGGGCTGGTGGCCTCCTGTGGTCTGGCATCCCCTGGCTGAGTGAGGTCCTGTGCTGGCACATGCTTAATGATTAATTAAGGCTTAAACATTTCAGACCAGGCAGGGCTCTTCCTGGCTCACAGCAAGTGGTGGTGTTGAGAAAAGGCTGGTGGGTTGGACTTCCTCATGTAATCTTTCTTGTTTTTCTCCCCTCCCTTCACTGTATCCTACCCACTGATTTCATGAGATAGGAGGGAAGAAGCAGATGGAGAAGCAGCTTCTGATGGTGCCGTAGGGAACGGAAGAGGAAAGGGGTGTTTGAATTTGCCAGCATTTTACTGAGCATCCTGAAGGGATGGTAAATTTGTGCAGACCCTCTGGTTTATCACTGCCTTACAAGGCTTGGGCTGATCTCTCCTTTATGCTGGATGACATCCCATGTGAGAAGTACCCTTGCTTATCTCCCCTCTCCCAGCCACAGCCGGGTGACTCCGTTAACATGGGATGGGTTTTGTGGGGCTGCTGGTGCCTGCTGGAGATGTTGTGGCTGTTTTGTGTGCAGTAGCCCTGATTCCCCAGATGTCCAAAGTGCTTTTCATCCAGGCAAAATCACAGGCTCACAGAAGATAAGCTGTGAAGTTCTGTCTGTCCGAGGAAAACAAGCCATCAGGAGCTATATTTATACAAATGTCAGGCGCGAGTTGTTTGTCACTTTGTGCATCACTATGAATGTTTGATAAAGTGCTGCATTATTGAAGGCTTAGCTGGCTTGTAGGCCAGTTGTTGACCAGGATTAGCTTTGAGATGATTATTGTTTTGTGTGTTTGCCTCGTGCAAAATCTAAAAAACCTCGATATGGTGGTTGTTCATTCCCCTTGGGAGATCCTGGGGGGTCCCAAGCATCTGCCCCTCTCCTGAGTTTCTGTGCTGGCTTGCACCTTGCAGCTATCAATGCAGGATGCAGAGGAGCTGGGAGAGTTTCAGCTCTGCTCAGGGCTGTCCTTCCACAGTGTCAGCATGGAGCAAAAACCTGCCAGATTTTCTCAAGTCAAAATGAACAGAAGAGGGGACAGAGTCTGGGATGAAGAAGAATCACCTCATAATGTTCCCAATTTCTGTTGGAATTCTGTAGATAGTGGACACTCGGGATGGATAGTGGACACTACAGCCCCTGGGATGTAGTGGCTCAGTGCTGAGGCTGCTCCAGATCCTGTTACCTGCATGGGAGGGTTCCTCTCAGTCCATGATGCTCAGTGCTCCTTCATGTTGGCTTTTAGTGGCATTGTGGCTCTGTGGGTTGGCATGTGTGAGATGTTCTCCCATCACTCTCTCCCGGGCTGGTGGGTTTGTGGGAGGGCAGCTGCAGTGCTAGCCCTTCACTCTCTTTGCAGATAGATCCCCTTCCTATCGGTTGTGTTTTACCCAGCTATGGTGCTGAGGCAGTTTTGTCAGCTGGCTCCTAAGGAAGATGGATTGAGGCCAGGCACCTGCACTGATATTAGGTCTGCAGGCACCTTCTAGCCCCATTTATCATTAGGCAGTGACCTATCTGAAGGACTGGTAGGAGAGGAAACTTATTAACAAAGGTGTTTCAAATCAATCCTGCGTGACAGCACCTCTGAGTTGCAGCATTTGCTGCGCCTCAACACTGGCTCCTGTGGGGTTTGGCCACCTCAGCCACGCTGCCTCACCCAACTGGCTTGGAAGTGGTTTGCTTTTGGTAACTTGGGCCCTCTGGGCATTCCCTCAGCTCCAAGGCTTGTCCTGAGCCAACAAACCAGCTCTCAGCTCCATCTTTTCTGCCTGTACCCTCGTGCTGCAGGTCAGCGCTGTGCCCTCTCCCCAGCAGCTCTCCTCCACACTACATTAGCCTGGGCCGCTTCCCGTGCCCATTAGCACCAAATCAGGAAGCTTTCTCCAGAGTGTTCTTATTTAACTTCTCAATTATTTTATAACTTGAGGAGCATTAGCTGCTACTGAGAGTTTGCCCATCTTCCCTGCTCCTCTTTGATCGCCACATAAGTGAAAAAATTATGGTGTCTCATAAAAAAAGGTAAGTTAAGGGGTTTATTACGGTGGAGAGGTGGAAAGGGAAGTCTCTAGTAGCCTGGATCTTCTTGGTACTGGGGCAAGGAGACATGAGGCAGCATCCCATGGCCTGTCAGAAGGAGAAGTGGAGTAAAGGGACAAATCAGAGGATGATTTGGGTTGGAAGGGACCTTTAAAAGTCATCTAGTCCAACTCATCTGCAATGAGAAGGGACATCTTCAACTCATTCATGTCACTCAGAGCCCTGTCCAGTCTGAGTATTTCCAGGGATGGGGCATCTACCACCAATCAGGGCAACCAGTTCCAGAGCTTCACCACCCTCATGGTAAAAAGTTTCTTCCTTATACCTAGTCAGAATCTCATCTCTTTTAGTTTAAAACCGTCACTCCTTGTCCTGTCCCAACAGGCACTACAAAAAAGTTGATCCTCAGCTTTCTTATAAACCCCCTTTAAGTACTGCAAGGCTTCAATAGGGTCTCCCCTGGGCCTTCTCCGAGCTGAACAACCCCAATCTGTAGTGCCCTGTAGATGTCAGGGGAAGGGGATGCTAGAAAAGTCTTTGCCTGTAGAAGAGCTGAGGGTTTCCTAGTCAGAAACAGCTCCAGGGACAGCTGGTGGCAGTCCAAGGAGAGAGCAGACACTCATCTGCTTCTGCAAGACGCTTGCAGTGCAAAGGTGTGAGGCAGAAGAGGGGACCATTGAACTGCGGCTCTTAAACATTTGATCTTTCACAATGTGTTTATAATTATGTTGCATTATCTTAATTACCAACATGGGAAAGTCAGGAGCATGGCAGGGGAAGGGAAGGGAGGAAGGCAGAGAAGTGTGGGGTGACGAATAGCTTGCAGCCTCTGTGGATGGGGCCACGGTTGTGGTTGGAGATGGAAGCGATGCTATTAATACAATGCTTATTCATTTCCTATAATAAAAAAAAATGGAAGTGCTTTGCAATTACCCAATTCTGAAGGAAATTAACATTCCGTGGCATTTTGCAGTAAACGGTTGGTTTGCACACATGAGTGGAGGCAATTAGCTGGGAAGCGATTGAGCGCCGTGACTGGAGAGAGGATGAAGAAGGGTCAGGGCAGCTGGGGCTGGGGTGGGCACTGCTGTGGGCTCCTTCCTACTGGGCTGGGCATTCCCCCCAGGTCCTGGCAGTTTGAGGAGCAGCTCACTCGGCTGCAGCAAGGACAGGAGCTGCAGTTGTTACCTCTGTAGATGGGGGAGAATGGCAAAGCTTTGCAATAAAGAGGAAAAAGCAAGGAGTGGATGTGTAATTGGAAGGATTGTGGGGTGTTCTGGTGTTCCCTGGGGTCCCCATCCCCATTGTGGGATGCTGACCCAACATAGGTCTTCCCTTTCACTGTGTACACCAGCCTCTCCCAGCATCCCCCCTTCCCCTTCACGCACCCAAAGCTTTGTTAAAACCCAATGGAGACTTTTTTGCTTTTTTCAGATCTGTTATACTACTGAAACTTCTGATCCTATCAGGGCTTTTTTTCCCCTGCCTCGTACCAGATAAGGACTGTGCTGGCTCCGAGCCCGGAGCTGAGGGTGGTGGAGAACGGGGTAGGGAAGCAGTCATCTCATGAATATATGAAGGAGGAAAGTACATTTGTTCAGTTTCCTTCAAAGGAGACATCTCAAATAAAGTTTTATCTCTTTTTCTGCTACCCTCCCCCTCCAATTTGCAATTAAAATCACATCTTTACGTATAAAAATCTATTTTTGTAGCAGATGTATTAATACATATAATAACCCGTTAATATCTGTGTATGAATACCTGTGTTAAAAATGTGTATGTTCTCTATTTTAAAACTGAACACAAAGGGCTGAGAGAAAAAAAGATAAAAAGCTGAGATGGAGTACAAGTCTGTTTTCAAAATGCTCCTGGATTGCTGTATCCCTGTGTTGCTGCATCTGAACCCCTCTCTGTGTAACGCTCAGAGAGGAGTTGCAGCTGTGCTGGGCAAAGCCCACCCTGCTACGTGTCCTACACCCCCAAGAGTTCCCCTAAAGATGGCTTGGAGACATGTGTGTCACAGGAGGAGCTTGTCCCCTTGATGTATGGGGGTGTGTGGTTATTTGTGCTGTGTTTGGATGTGTTATACATGTGAAATATATACATATATATATATTTATCTCCTGAGCTGGCTGTGTAACACAGGCAGCAGCCTCCCAGTGTTTTGTGGGCACGATGTACCTACACGTGGCATATGACGTGGTCTGAAGGAGAACAGGGGACCAATGAGGATAGAGGCCCTCTTGCTCAAGAGGTAGCAGAGGGATTTGCTGGCTGGAGAAAGAGATGTAGAGGTGAAGTTCTCAGCGTTTCTCATGTCTTTGCCACATCCACCATGCTCCGTGGCAGGACATCACTCGCCAGATGTTTTCATCCCAGTATGTGTGATGTGTTGTACAAATCTCTCCCACTGCCATCATACAGGCATTGGTGTAATTGCCTAATTTTATGCTAGTAAAGCACTCTGCTTTCTGGAGCTTAGCACCTTCAGGGTGGCACTGTTGAAAATCAGTCCACATCCCAGTTTCTGAACAAACACCATCGCTTATTTCATGCTTCGGAAAGCAACAAACACCCATTATTTAGAGCTGGGGAGAAAACAGGGTTTCCACCATGTGGAAATCTTCAGTATTGTGAAATGTATGCTCACCCCAAATAGGATCAGAAAGTTGATATCTTGAAATACTTTGTGGAATAGAAATTTCCAAAGGATCGATCCAGAGGCGTCACAACGAGCTTATTGAAACTCAGGGGGTTGATTTGGAGGAAACAATTATAACGTTATTAACCTGCATTATGGGCATAATGATAATGACCTTTAGAGACAGTTCCCAGGAGGGCACCTTCCCCTGTGCCTAGAAAAAAGTGGTTGATGTGTGAAAAGTGCTAGAAGCAGTTGGTGAGAGGGCAGGAGGGAGTCTTGAAGAGCTAGTGTGTGAGACAAGAGGATCGTGTCCTACACGTGGCCACGCGTGCTGTCATGGATGCATTCACAGGTCAGGAGCTAAAAAAATCTCACTGACCTTGGCTTCTAATTATGCCCGAACTTTCCATTTAATCCTTGATTGAGTTTGACATGTTCTTGTGAAACACTTTGATTCCAGCAAAGCAGCATGCTCAGTTGAGCAGCTCTTGAGCTGCTCTGTGTGTTACTCCTTTCTCCATTTCAACTGGTAGTGGTGAGGAATCAATAACTTGCTCTCTGGCACTCAGGAATCAGAGGGGTGGCAAAATCAGAGGCTGATAAAAATGTATTTTTTAAAATGCATTTCACTCCATACCTAGCATGGGAAGCTCTAATAGAAGCTGCTGTTGTCTTCCAGTCTTTTCCCTGCAGCTGAAGGAGTGCAGGTGTTGTGAGGAGGACAGGGATGCTTTTGTGGCTCCAGGGGCTAGAACTTTAAGCTGAACACTAAAGGCTGGGAGATCTGTGGAAGCTGATGCCTTTGCAGCCCTTAAGACTCATCACTCTTTTAATAAGCTGCAAAACCCAAGCTGTGGGGCTGTCCAGCTCTGCCAACCAGCCAGTGGCAGCAGGAGGTGTAGAGCCTGGTTCGGGGAGAAGCTGCTGCCCTTCCCGTGCCCCACTGAGCTCTGGTGGGGCTGCCAGGTACTGGGTGGATGTAGGGTCTCTGTGAGCTGTGGGAGCATTGGCTTAGGCTGAGGGCAGTCCTCCATTATGTGGTACAGCTGCTCCACTGGGCTCCTCTAGGGACCACATCTGAAGAGCCTAAAATATCTCAGCAAAGTTGAGGCACAGCTCTCCTGACCGCACTGGGGTTCCTGTGAGAGCTGGAACAAGCTCTACTGCTTCCCATCTCCCTTGCAGTGTATATTATTACCCAAACATCACTCATGTTGCTCAGTTGACAACTTTTTCTTGTTGTTGTTGTAATTTTTAAACCAAACAACATATTTTCCAAGTGCAATTTCTGCCAGCAAAAAAGGAAGGAAGAAATAAAGGCTCTTGGTAGGAATTGTTTTGTGAGAGATGTGCATATGAATAGGGGAGCCATAAGGAGAGCAAATCACTTTCAAAATAGCATATGGGGGTGGACAGGAGGGAGGTGTGTGTTGGGAACACGTATCATGCTTTACAAAGGTACAGTGACCTTCAGCTGCATCCTTAAATCGCTGCCAGAGATAGAGGCTGCCTTTGCGGAGGCTGAAGAGCCTCGTGCTTCCTCTGCCTCAGCCTGTTCCTGGGCACATTATGCTGCTGAAGACCCTTGCTAAAGGACAGGGTGAGACTGACATCCTAACGTGGTGCCAAACCTTGGGGTACATCTCACCACCTCTGCCAGGCTGGGGAACATGATGACGAAGATGTGAGCTCAAGAGCCCTGATGGATTTCTCTCCTGGAAAGCAGGAATGAGAGAGAAGGCAGTTTGGCAGGCTTCACTCCAGGAGAGGAGGGTTCTGTTGCTTCCACCCAGCGTCATGTTGAGCATTGTTGGGAGGAGTCCATGGCCACGGGGCCGAGGGCAGCAGCATGTGGGCAGTGCCTGGAGCTGTGGCTCAGCCCACGTTTGGCACTGTCAGTCCAGGTGGGTGGTGGATTCCTACCCCTGGCTGTCCAGGCTCAGAGGGCTGCCTGTGGGAAAGCCCAAGAAAGCAGTTCAGGGGAGGCTGTGTCTTGTATGGATACGATGGACACCCCCAGAGCCAACAGGTCCTAGAAACCTCTGTGTGTGCGCTGTGCCTCATCGTGTTACAGTGCATTGGTTTCGTCTCTCTCCCTTTTGTCATGGTTGGTAGTGCGTGAAAGGTCCTTCCTTCATCCTTGACCCCTGATGCTCATTCAGTTGAAGCCCAGCTACCTTTCATTTGTCAGTGAGGGTTTTCTCCGTGTTGAGTTCTGCTGGCTGAGATCATGTTGACAAGATCTGGTTTCTTCTTGTTTTTCCCCCCTCTCTCCTTTTCCTTTTCATTGCTCCAAACCCCCAAGCTCAGGGGCACGGAGAGGCCAAGCATGCGCTGGCACGTGTGAGCTGTGCAGCGCAGGGAGCTTGTAGCATCAGCACAAACAGCCGGGGCTGGCAGGGACTGTCTCTCTCCCCACAAAGGAAATGCCTTCCCCTGCTTTTGGTGTTTGCTCCAGCTCCGAGTGTGGTGAGCAGATGCCTCTGGATGGCTGTGCCGAGCGGCTGCCAGATGTGCCGCGGTGCCGCTCAGCAGAGCAGGGGCTGCGGGGAGCCACGACTGATGCCGCCAGAGGCACAGCCCCTTCACACCCACCCCCTGCTCTCCTTCTGGCCTCCTTTTCGGTAACTAAGCCTCAGCAGCGTGGCTCCTGAGCTCCCCATGGGGTGTTACACAGCCCTAAGGTTCAGATCACTGCCATCTGTTCCGAGGAGGCCCCGCTGCGGCTGCTCTCGCAAAGGAGCTGCAGGGCTTCCCCTCAGCACCGGCACAGCCGCTGCATCCCTGCCCTGCGCGAGGGGGTTGGGTCTGACTCTCACCAGATGCTCTTTGGAGACCTTTCCCTGCTCTTGTTTAGTTTGTTTCCCCCTGTGATGCTGCTGGCTGGGGCATCTGACAGCACAGGATCTGCCCGTGCCTGCTGTAAGCATAGGGGAGCTCTACCTTTGATCTGAGCTGCCTATGGGAGCCTGGTGTGGAATCATTGGAAGATGCATTCAAGTCAAATCCTTGTCTAGAGTTACCAGTGTCGAATTACCAGCCTTGTCCTGCATGGCCACCCTCTCATTTTGCACTACAATGGGCCCTGCCACAGGCTGTGAAGTGAGTTAGGTAGAGTTACGCACTCTCAGCTCGCTGCATGCCCGAGCTGCTCCGTACAGATCCCGTGTGTCTCTGACTGCAGGAGATGGGGTGATGCATCAGCCTCTAACTCGTGGCAGGCTGGAGATATCCAAGATGATCACTCATCCTTTATCAGAGGGGTGTGTGGGGTTGGCTATAGGGCCTGGCAGCCCTGCACAGGCACGCTGCAGCTGGAGGGAGCTTCAGGAGCTAATTGGAGGGACGTCGTGACTCTTGAAATGGAGACAGGACAGAGGTTATGTTTGCTAATGAGTTTATTCAAGGAGTTGACAGAGGCCAAACCATTTTTTAAACCTGGGAGACCTCTGTGGCCTGCAGGAGGACAAACCTTCTGATCCTGAATTTCATCTCTGCTCTTTGTGAGTGCTCTCCTGATTTCCCATAACTGCTCCTTACGTGGGCAGGTGGTGAGTTTCATAGGAGAGTTCTGTGGGGGTTTTGGTTTTACTGGGTAACGGGGTGTGTGGGAGCAAGGACAAGAGCTACTTAAACATTAACAAGCTGTGATATACTGTGGGGTGCTGCAGCAAGCCAATTCCTGAGCTTGGGTGCTGCTGCCCGGTGTGTGAGCACAGCCCTACATCATTTGCCCAACTGCCACCCCAGCCATGCCCACCACCTTGTAGCCTCAGACTCACCTGCTAGAATTTGACTGCGAGCTCCTGGGGAAGAGTTAAACCCAACCCAAAGCCAGCTCAGTGTCTGGGGTGTTCCTGTGTGTTTTGAACCCTTCTGGCTGTAACTTGGAGGAGGGCACAGAGCCCTGTGTGCACACAGGGGAGAGGCGAGGAATAATCCAAAGCACTGGAGATCAGTGTGGAAAATGTAGCTTCCATAAACTGCCAGTTCTCTAATTTCTGTGACTTTGGTAAGACTTGGAAAGCATGAGATGGGTCCCCACAGGTGACTTTGGAGGGTGACCTCAAGCTCTGTCCCACTTCAGCAGAGCTCCTGCCCAAGGACTCAGCTTGGGCTCCCGCTGTCCTCTGCATGGAAGGGCTTGTACAGGCAGTGGGGACGTGGTGGCCCACTCTTAACCACAGTCCCTTTGCTGTTGTTGCAGGTCCCGAGGTGACGCAGGAGACGGTGGAGTCCCTGATGCAGAAGTTCAAGGAGAGCTTCCGCACCAACACGCCCATCGAGATCGGGCAGCTGCAGCCCGCGCTGCGCAGCACCTCTGTGGGCAGACGGAAGCGCCGGAGCCGGCCCCGAGGTAGGCTGCTGCCATCCTTCATCCCTGCACTCGGCTTCGATGAGGCTGCTGTGTCCAGTTCTGGGCCCCTCTCTGCAAGAAGGACATTGAGGTGCTGGAGAGGATCCAGAGCTGGGCTACCAAGCTGGTAAAGGGTTTGGAGCACGTCTCAGTTGAGGAAGGGCTGAGGGATCTGGGGCTGTTGAGCCTGGAGTAAAGAAGGCTCAGGGGAGACCTTCTCACTCTACAACTACCTGAAAGGCAGCTGCAGCAAGGTGGGGTCAGTCTGTTCTCCCCAGTAAGAAGCAATAGAACAAGAGGAAACAGCCTCAAGTTGCAGCAGGGGAGGTTCAGGCTGGATGTGAGGAGGAATTGCTTTGGTGCCAGGGCTGTCAGGCATTGGAAGGGGCTGCCCAGGGAGCTGCTGGAGTCACCGTCCCTGGAGGGGTTTCAGAGCTGGGTAGATATTGCACTGAGTGCAATGGGCTGGTGGGTGATAGGGCTGGGACAGAGGCTGCACTCCATGGGCTTAAAGGTCTCTTCCAGCTGAAATTATTCTATGATCACCAGCTGCTCCTCCACTGCTCTGGATCTGGCCACATCAGAGAAGCGTGGCTGGGAATGAGGGCAGGAGCTTCTCACTCTCACTGCTGAGCACTGGGACATCAATGCTCCTCGGTGAAGGGGTGAAGAGGAGCAAACCCCTGCAGCATCCTCTGGATGGTCTGGTGGAGCTGCTTGGGGATGGTGTTACCTTCCCCATGGGTTTCTCCAGGTGTGCTGCAGCCCCTGACAGCTGTCCCAGCTACCTGAGGCTTGGTGGGAGTGAAGCATGGTTTCTTGGCAAATTTTCATCTTGGAGGAAGGGATAAAGTTCTCTTTGGTTGTAACTCACATCACCGGGACCTCTCTTTGTTGCACTTTCCCAGTGCTTGGGTTTTCTTGGACTATTTTGTTAGGGGCCACACAGAGGGTAGGAAGGATGTTTCGTGGCTGTAAAAGCCGCACTGTGCAGAGGTGTCAGAGGGATGCTGAGTTGTGTTTGTAGCCTTGCTGGCCATTGCCAGCTGCAACAGAGCATGGATGGGAGGTTGACTGGAGCAGCCCTGGGAGCAAGACTGGCCCTTGTGTGGCCTCTGAGCAAGAGAACCCACCTCCTCCCAGTGCTCTTGCTGCTCAAAGCAGTGCTGGCTGTGGGCTGAGTGGGGAGTGCTGAGGCTGTGTTGGGGGAGGTTGTGACCAGATTTCCAGCTGGGGAGGAGGAGGAGTTACTGAGATTCTTCCAGGGATGATGGGCAGTTGGCCATGGTGTACCCTGCATGCTGCAGGTCTCTGTGGCAGTGCCAGGAACTGGCAAGGAAATACTTTTCTTTCTGTTTACTGTTGGTTTTGTTTCTCATTTATTTATGAGTCTGAAATGTGATCTTTTATTCTGGATACATTTTCCTGCAACACAGGCCTGGAGAGGGCTTTTTTTATTATAGCTCTGTCCATAAATTATTCACTTAGTGTGAAGAAAATGTTCTGACTCTTTAACTGGTTTAAATTATTTGGTTTGTTTTCTAGTAGTTATTCAGATACGTGCATTGGGACTGTGGTGTGGGGGTGGGGGTGCTTTGGGGTACACAGTGACCGGGGTCTGGTGAAGCTTCTCTGACTCCTTGCTCCAGCCTCATTTTTTGGGGGTTTCATTTCACTTTGAAACCACCTGAAGGCAGGAGGTATTTTTGGTCACTAATGGAGTAAGTCAATTAATCCTCACAGCCAAGCTTAGGAGCAGACACGATGCCCAGCTGCAGGCAGAGCCTCTGGCTGCTTGGGAGCAGTGTGACTCTGAGACAACCCAGCCTGTCCCTCATCCCTGGGGACACCTCCATCCCCAGCCTCCCCAGGCTGCTGCTTCCCTGCCTCCAGAGCATGCCTAAGGTCAGGGAGAGGCCTTCCCAGCCCTCACCCCATCACCACTGTCCCCCATTAGTGGCCATGGGAATAGTCAGTGGAGACCAGTACAGGGGAGCCCTTGGTTGTTCTCCCATTTCTGCCCAGGCTTGTGTTTCCTCACAAGAGCTGGAGACCAGCTTGTACCCAACATCTGTTTGAGGTGAGGAGATGATTTCCCTCCCTGCTGTGACCACAACATAGTGAGTCCTCAGCCAGGTGCAGTTGCTGCCAGGCTGTGGGAGACAATTTGTTTTGTCCAACACAGGTCTGGCCAAGGCTACTGCTGGGACTCTTGTGCTGTTCTTGTCAGGGAAGGGACCCCCTGGGAGCCTGAGCATGCCCAGGAGTCTGGCCACTGATCTCCCCACTGTGCCCCTCTCTGCCTTTTGCTCTCCAGCCACTTCCCAAGTGCTGAGTGTGCAGCTCGGGGCTGCCAGGGTGCCCATTCCAGCAGCCTCACACCAGGCAGGCTCTCACACACTCAGCTCATGGGACTGGGGAACAGCTTTAAGGGCAGGGGAGGTGATAGGGAGGAGCTGGGCATGGGCACCTTAAGCTGCTCTAGTCTTGAGCTGTTTGCAGTGGTCCCAAAGTTGCTGCAAGATGGGTGGGAATGTCTCACTGCACCCTGTGCTGCAGGGCTCAGCTCTGGTAAGAGTGAGGAGGATGTCTGGAAGAGCCTAGGTTAGCTGTGAAGGTGCTGCCGTAGCTGTTGCTTTGTCTGCACTGGGAGCTGGATGGGTCCCCATGGTGCTGGTGTCCAACCTGCTGTGGTTTCCTTGGGTCTGTTTTCCTCTCTGCAGCTCCTCAGTGGATGGCTGCATTTCTGTGTCTGTCTGGCCTTAATTGCCTCAGGCAGAATCTACCCATGGGCTTCAGGAAGGGACTGTGACTTTCTTTGAGTGTCTCCACCTATGGGGAAAAAAAAGGCTTTGAAGGTCTCAGCCATCAGAGTGAGTGAGAAGCCCCAAAACATGAGCCAGTGCCAATGTCTGCAGTGGAGATCTCACTCCCCACATCCCCATCCCATCTTCTTTTCCTTTTAATTTAGATTTGGACTAGATGATCTCTAAAGATCCCTTCTAACCCATACCATTCTGTGATTCTATGATTTCTTTTCTCTTATGAAAGCCACAGCTGGATGCTGCTGAGCCCCTGCCCATCCCTTCCCTGCCCCCATGCTGGGGGTTGGTTTCCCAGCCCATGTCTCATTGCCATGGCAGGTGAGCACACTGAGGCTCACCAGCCATAGCCCAGATCTCCAGGTTTGCCTTGTACATCCAGCTGCAGACACAACCCCTTCGCCTCATTAATCCTTTGCGATCCGTGAGCTGCTCCTTTTTTCCCCTTTCCTCCCCCTAAATGAAATTGTCCATTTGGGATGCATTTATTTCCATCTAACAGCCATGTGACAGTTCTGCTGATGGAGTTTGCATCCAACTTTGTTACTGGGTGGTGACAAGTCGGCCTGACGGATGCATGTGTGTAATTATTTTCTCGCAGTTCCATTTAATTAATGCTTAACCTCATCAGAGCCCTGCAGCTGGAGCACTCCCCCCACAGGAACTGCACACAGCAAAAGGATTTCCTCCTGTATGGAAAGGCTCTGAAAGGGCTCTGAGTGCTGCTCCTGCAGAAGAAGGACCACATAAACCAAACAGGGCAAGCAGCAGCCCGACACCCCAGCCCAAAAAAACCACTCCTGGGATAAGCTTTGCCTTACTTCCCTGCACTAATGGCACTTCAGCTGCTTCCTACTGCTTGTTATTAGAATCATAGAATCACAGCATGGTGGTGGTTGGAAGGGACCTTTAGAGATCATCCAGTCCAAACCCCCTGCAGAAGCAGATCCCACCTGAGCAGGGGCACAGGAACATGTCCAGGTGGGTCTTGAAGACCTCCAGGGAAGGAGCCTCCACACCCTCCTTGGGCAGCCTGGGCCAGGGCTCCCTCACTGAAACAGTAAAATTGTGTTTTCTTGTGTTTAAATGGAACTTTTTGTGTTCCAGCTTCATCCCATCACCCCTTGTCCTGGTGCTAGATACCGTAGAAGACAGGGATTAGAGCTGCTTCCGTGCTGAGTGTTTCTAACAGCTCCAGGAAAGGTCTTATTTTGCACAGCACCCTCTGCATTTACAGTGCCATAGAACTTTAGTTCCTCTAATGCCTTTTCCACACAAACTCTCTCCCCAATTGCTTGTATCCAGTGAAACGCGGTCAGAGTTTATAAATAACAGAGAGAGAGGGAGGCTTGTACCAGCTGTGGTGCGAGAGGGAGGCTGGAAGGAGGATGGATCTTTGCTGAGGGCTAGGGTGCTGTGTCCCAGCGGGTCTGGGTTTAGCGATTCCCAAAACGCAGCCATCCCAGCCTGGCTGCACCTGAGCGCCGCTTGTCCGGGGAAGCCGTGCGCGGGGGCAGGCGGGGAGAGATGCGGGACCGGCAGGATGCGGGGCTGGGAGAGATGGGGGAGCGGCGGGATGCGGGGCTGGGAGAGATGGGGGAGCGGCGGGATGCGGGGCTGGGAGGGGATATGCGTCCCGCGGGATGCGGGGCTGGGAGAGATGCGGGACCGGCGGGATGCGGGGCTGGGAGGGGATGCGGGTCCCGCGGGTTGCGGGGCGGGGAGGGGGCCGGGCCGTCCAGGAAAGGCCGATTTGCACAGAGAGGGGGTCTGGTGCCCTCTCCTGGGGCCGGCCTTTAAAAGCACCCTGGTTTGAGCATAAATAAGCCATTAAAGGGTGCTTCTGCCCCAGCCGGGATATGCCGTTTCTCGGGGCCGCGGCTTCTTGCTTTAGAGATTTTGGCTGTGCCTTAAATTAACCCAAAGTGACTCTGTTCGGATGAGCCACGGCTCGGCTGGGCTCGCCCATGGTCTCTGCTGCTGCCGGCAGCCCTCTCTCTGCCCCCCTCACCCCGTCCCACAGTGCCCATGGAGCATCACCTGTAGCTGGTGAGGCTTTTTTGAGGTTCAGCTGGGAGCTTTCACCTCATCTGAATCCAATGGTCACATCCAGCTCCTTGAGTTGGTCTTTGGTAAAAATAAACCCCTTCACAGCTGTGCAGGTGATCCCAGTTGCCCCTGATGGAAGCTGTGGGGCCATCACCTGGTTGTTATACCACCCTCCCGGCCCCTGACACCACCCCACTGTGGTTTTATGGTCATAGGCAGAAGGAAAAGGGAAGATCAATGAGGAGGAAGGATTTTCCTTCCCCTGCTGCAAGGCCAAGCCACAGCAGAGAGCTTTGTTTGCAAAGGGCCTTTCTTTTTCTTGATGCTTTTTTTTTTTGCATTGACTGGATACATTTCAAAAGAAAATGTTTTGTGTCATTTTTGTATTCTCCTTCCTAAAACCGTGTCTAACGCCCCTTATTCTGTCCAAGTTTGGTTCTTCAATTGATTGCTGCTCTTTTGGGGGGGTAAATCAATTAAAACTAGCAATTTCCACCTAGCTAATTGCATAGCTCTGCACCAGCCCTCAGTGCATGGGTCTCAGCACAGTGCTGGGGAGATGGGGATGGGGCTCCTCATCTGGTTTGTGCTGGGAAGCCTGGGAGCAGAGGGGCTTAGTGAACAGCCAGGAGCCTGCACAGGGCAGGTGAGTGTGGAGGTGGAATGAACTGAAGCCAGTCGGGCAGAGAGGTTGTGAGTCACACACCCTGTGGTGTGTGCAAGGTTTGACCCTTTTTCTGAAGGGGAGGGATGCAGAAGATCCTTTTGCATCAGCAGTGGGGCAGTGGCTGTGGGGTAGAGTGGGTGCATGGACACTGTGTCACTGCTGGGGACAACTATGAGCTCCCACTTCTGTTAAAACATCCAGCTTGGAGGGACTGAGTGTCCCAGTTCAACCTGGCCTCAGACAGGAGTTATCCAAGTAGCTTCTGTTAGGTATTTCTTTATTTTAACCCAGTTTTGATTCCTTTTGCATCCACAGTTGTTTCCCTGAGATGCTCTGTAACCTCCCGGCGTTGGGGAAGAGATTTAAAATGTCAGGCTTGCTGCTTTTCTGTTTCTGTTTAATGACAAGAATGGCCCTTCACATGAACACACACAGCTCTAGCTAGCCAAAAGCCTTTGGGGATGAGGCAGCCTGTGATTCCTGAATTCTGTCTCCTTGGTCCCCATTTAGCTTTAACTTTACTCTCTTTAATTACACAGCAAAGAGAGATATTTGCCTTGCCCCTCCCCCACGTAGCTCCCTGACAAATTAACAAGTGCCCTGCCCTGGCACGGGGCTGAGCCGTGATCTGTTTGAATGGATTAATGAACTTGTAAATCTGCAAACAGGATTAGAAGTGAGAGCATCCCCCATGAGCTCCTCCCCTCCTCGCCTGTGCTCCCGCCTCCTGCCCCACCGCCTGGTTCCCAGGGCAGGAGGGGGAGCACAGGCAAGGGGGGAGTGAGGGGGAGCTTGTTTTTTTCCTCAAATCTAAAAATCAGGAGTAAACTGGGTGTAAAGCCAAGGTGAGCTGCCTGACACCACAGCTGGCTGCTGGAGCTGCTGCCAAGAGGCACTGCCCCACGCGTGAGCATCTCCCAGGGACGCCTTGGCAAGACTGTGGGGCCAGCTAAGACTCTGGAGAGAGGCCAGTGCAGGGCCACCAAGATGCTGAGGACACTGGAGCATCTTCCTTATGAGGAAAGGCTGAGGGACCTGGGGCTGTTTAGTCTGGAGAGGAGACTGAGGGGGGAGCTCATTAATAGTTACAAATATCTCACTGGTGGGTGTCAGGAGGTTGGGGCAGCACTTCTTTCTGTTGTATCCAGTGACAGTACAAGGGGTGATGGGATGAAGCTGGAACACAAAAGGTTCCATTGAAACATAAGGAAAAACTGTTTCAGTGAGGGAGCCCTGGCCCAGGCTGCCCAGGGAGGGTGTGGAGGCTCCTTCCTTGGAGGGCTTCAAAACCCACCTGGACACGTTCCTGTGCGACCTGGTCTAGGTGGGACCTGCTTGAGCAGGGAGCTGGGCTGGATGATCTCTAAAGGTCCCTTCCAAACCTACCATTCTGTGATTCTGTGTGATTAAACATGAAACCAGGTTCACACTGGGGTCAATTGGGGATCAACATTCCTTCATCCTACAGGTTGCTTCAATCAGGCTCCAGGACCCCCCAAACCATCACCGAGATGCATTTCAGTGTCGTTGGTAGCGTGTAGGGGTAAAAGTGCATCCCTTGCAGCTGTTTCTCAGCCCAAGGCTTGTGTTCCCATGCTGACCTTTGCCACTGCATGTTGGGTCAGAGGAGACGTTTCCTCTTTGGACTGGGAACCTGTGCTGGGTCTCCTGACTCCTGTATTTATACATCCTGCGCAGTGCTGGGTAATCAGAAAATGCAATATTGCTGTCACCAGCTCTCTGAAGACATCCAGCCTGAGTAATTTAACATGTCAGCACCATCCATCACGGGGACGCAGCTGGCACAGCAACGTGGGGCAGCCGGAGGGGATGGGCTGCTGCGGGCTGAGCGGCGGCTGCTGCCAGCTCCTGCCTGCTCGCCTCGGTGAGTGAGCACCCCAGACCACTGCCCCTGCCCAACCCTGGCCCTCTGCCTGCACCAGAGCAACCAGGGCTGGCTCGTGGGAAGGTGGCAGAGGGACAGGTCTCATCTTGCCTGTGCGGGCAGTGCCCAAGGCTCTCTGCAGGGCAGAGGTGATGGCTCTGCTGAGCAACACAGGGATAACCCTCCCATTGCTGGTGGCTGTCTCCCAATACCAGGCACTGCTGGCAGCAGAAGAGCCCTGGGCAGCTCTTGCTTCGTGGGAGAAGAGGATGTGCAGCAGAACTGCAGCCCTGGCTGGTTGCCCAAGGGCCTGTGTTAGAAGCCCAGGTTAATTAAGATTTTCCTTGCTGATGTGAATAAGCTTTATTGGTTTTACTACTCTGCTGTGCCCTTCAAAACCCCAGTCCCTGGCTGTGGGTGTGTCATGACATGGGATGTTTGCTGTGATATGAGGGTCTGAAGAGGATCTGAGGGTGAGTTATGTTTTGAGGTGTGAGTTTCTGAAGCCCTCAGACCCTATATCCAAACACTGACCTCTCCTGCTGCTGTCAGGAGAAGAGGAACCGATGGAACCTTTCCCTACCCCTGTGCTGAGCCCCCTGTGAGGCCACTGCATGGCCAGGTTGGGGCATGGATGGGGCAGGAGCCACGTGCTGAGCTCTCAGCATCTCTCTGGTTCCTGCCAGCCACCTCTCATCACGGTGATTAAGGATTTCAGGGGGCAGAAGGCACTGCTCATTTTCTGTTCTCCTGCCAAGAAGTGGGGAATTTGTGCTGCTGCCTAGGATAAAGGATTTTTTAAAACCAGTAAAATATTTTAATGGCAGTTTAAAGGGCTACTGTCAACCCTCAGAGGCCTCTTTTCCTTAAGCTCTGAAAGGATGGAAGGACTTCTGCCAGTTAGAGTCTGTGTCGCTTTTTAAGTGTCTGTCACTCCTTGGTGTGATCAGCAGAGGTGAGAAAGGCCCCTGTGGCATCTCCAGCACCGGGAGGGAGAGGCTGGGCAGACTGGGGCAGCCCTGCTCCTCACCAGAGCTGTGGGTACTGGCCACTGTGAGGATGTTTTGGTGAGCTGGTGGAGCAGATGGGCCCAAGTGAGTGCTGAAAGAGGGCAGAAAGACCCTTGCTATGCCAAAGGGATTGGAGTGCTTCCCAAGTGCTGTGTGCCCTCTGTGCTGCTTGTCTCAACTGGGTTTGCTTTGAAGCAAGCAGCTGAAATTCCCTTCCTCACCGTGGGAGTGTCCTGGGGGACAGCAGCTTCTGCAGCCAGAGCTTCTCTTTGAAAACACATGGCAATGCATTTGTACAGCACATTCCTGGTGGGGGCAGAGAGCATCTTCTCACATGCATATTGCAATGGACCCCATGGGGTCTTGATTCTTGACAAGGGCAATGAGGAGGCAGTGAAACCACGAGGGGCAGAAGTTGCTGGTCACTGCCCGTGATACGGAGCAGAGCATCTCCACCAGGAGCAGTGGACATGAGCCAAACCCGGTGACTCTTCCAAGGGGCTGCTATCTCCCCATGCTGTCCTGCAGCCCAGCTGACAGGGATGATTTATTCCTCTCTATTGCTTGCAGGTGGGATTGGGTTTGGACGTGCCAAAGGAAACTCTGGCTCAGAGGCAGATGACGAAACCCAGCTGACCTTCTACACCGAGCATTACCGGAGCCGGCGGCGAAGCAAAGGTACGGAGTGACACGGGCAGTGGTGATGCACGGGGGTGTGAGAGGGAAAACAATGGTTGAGCACTTCAACTGTTTCCATGGGTGATGCTGCCTGGTACCATCCAAGCCTGGGTAAGGACTGCAGTAGCTGTCTGTAGCAGTAAGGACATCCCAAGATGTGCTGTTTGTGCAGTGCAGTGCTGTGCAGGAGCCATAAATAGCATTTCCTGGTGATGTTGCTGAGGTTCTGGATTTCTTTGTCAGCTTCTAGCATCAGTTACATTACACATGCCCTGGCACTTCCCTAAAGCTGCACTGGCAGGTGGTGACTGTGTTGGTTGTCATCCTGGTGCCAGTGCAGCTGTCGGGGATGGTCACCTTGGACATTCCAAGCTCCTGTTTTCTGCCCTTTGTTTCCCATGCAAAGCATCCATTGGACAGGAGTTTCCCAGCCTTCCTCTCAGCACAAAGGCAATTAAAAGGAACAAATTCAAAATGAGAGCTGGGGCAGGGATTTGTAGATCTGAGTCCCTTCAGGCTTTTATTTTAGTGAGTTAGAGGAGCTTAGAAATGGAAATATCCTCCTCAGTTTGAAGGCATTGTCTGCATTTCCCCCACATCACATCATTTTTGCTCAGGACCCTCGGACCAAGCTCTCTGGCAGAGGACAGGCCAAGCCTTGCTGCTGCTGCTGCATTTGAAAAATGGCTGTCAGGAAATAACCACATTGGGAAGCAATTTAAAAACTGCACAGTGGGTTTGCTCCTTCCATTTGTTTTCTATATTAAGCCAGGCCTCGGCAGAGCCCAGCACGACAGAGAGATGCTGCTCCTGCCACGCACACGGCCCCGCTCATTGCGGTGATTAGACGTTCCAATAACCACTCACAACGTGTGTGTTTGAATGTGAAATTGCCTCAACACCTCCCATCAGCCTGGTGACTGCAGAGGGGAGTCAACACACGTGTGCACAGGGGTGGATTGCATTCATTCCTGCCCAAAGGCAGGGTGTTCTATTCTTTTTTTCCCCCTTTTCCCTGCATTTTTGAACCATCAGACATTCTGACCGAGTTTAAAGTGAACTTTTGATGGAAAGCAAAAGGAGAGAATTCCTTAAAGTTACCTGTTGCAGTACAAATGTTGAGGGGAAAAGGATGTGTGAGAGAGGGAGGAAATTGATTGTGTTGCAAATAAGGACAAAAAAAAATGTTCCCAAAAGCTCACTGCTGCAGGAGGAAAACTTTCCAAGTGTTTTTTTTCAATGAGTTATTCAGAAATCTTGGGCTGGGCATGAAAGTCCTTGGCTACTTCAGAAAAGTCACTGAAGTTTGGATTTTCTTCAGGTACCACAAGGGAAAGGGGGAGACAGTGCATGAGCAAGGTGTAGAAAACTCTCTTTTAATGAAAAGTAGATGAATCTCTGCGTTGCTGCTGCCTCAGCATCATTCCCCATGAGGTCAGGTGCTCTGTCAGTCTCTGGGAACACGCTCGTGCTGGATGCTGGGTACAAAGATATTCTTATTGACATATACGTTGGCTTTGGGTTGTTTGTTTAAGTTTCCTTGTAGGGCAAATATAAAGGAATAGATAAATGGGAAGAATTCCTTTCTTTTCCTTTGAATAAGCTGTTGTTCACCTGGGCAGCTTTGATGGCTGGATTTGAAGGGAATTCAGGAGGAAGAGCTGCCTCACACAGTGTCACAGAGCTGCCTCTTAGATCTATGTTAGTGTTCAAGTGATGTCGCCAGAACCTGGTTTGTTCGTGTTCAGTGGTGGGTAACCGAGGGAATTGTCTTGCATAAAGTCCCCATTGTATTTCCTCTCCTGTCTAGCTAAATTTTACCATCGCTGCGTCCTTGAAAGGAATTTTCCATTATCCCTTTCATTGACTCTTTTCTCCCTCATGGAAGGAAAGCAATAGCTTAGTGGGAAGTCACAGTACCAAACTCGTAATTACAAGTTCAGCAAAGATCCATAATTGGACGAGATCATAACTTTAATAGAGAAGGATGCGTCGTCAGATCCAGTTAATTCTTACAATGATGTTCCTGTATCGATTTCTCCATGATTGTGTGTCATTGCAGGTGCCATGAGGTAGTTATCAGGTCCAAGGAGAGAGGTTCCTTGGGGGTTTCTCTCCTCAGATTAGGTTTTGCAGGATTGAGCCTCATTACTGATACTGTCGAGGCATCGATAGCAGCTGATGCGATGGGAAGTGCTCACGTAGGGTTTGGTTTTCCTTGGAGCCTCGTTGAAGCCAGATGGTTAAGTGGCCGTGGGCTTTGTTTGACCCTGTAGAAGAAAGACTGCAGGTTATAATAGTGCCTTGGCAAAGTATATTAGAGGGACTTTCCCATAGGTAAATATTGAATGAGGGAGAGCTTGTTCTGGTAGCTCAGGAGCAACAGACCTGTTGAATATCTCATTTTCATTGCTACCATAAATAAATGTGATCAGTCCAATGTGGTGGCTTTAGTCCTGACTGTGTGCCAGATGCTCACCAAGTCGTTCTGTCACTCCCTCTCCTAAACTGGACACAGGAGAGAGAAACATAACAAAGGACTCATGAGTCAAGGGAAGGAGGGGGAGATCACTCAGCAATTACTGTTGCAGGCAAAACAGACTCCACTTGGGGAGAATTGGTTTGAGTGATTAAAAACCAATCAAAACAGAGTAAGGGAATGAGAAATAACACTGAATAAAAACACCTTTCCCCACCCCTCTTTTCTTCCTGAGTTTCTACCTCCTTCCCCAAATGGGGTGGGGAATGGGAGTTATGGTCAGTTCATTCCAGTTGGTCTTCCTCTCAGGGGGAAGCCTCCTCACACTGCCCACCGTTACAGTGTGGGGCCCTTCAACAGGAGATAGTCCACCATGAGCTTCTCCAACGTGGGTCCTTCCCACAGGCTACAGTTCTTCACAAACTGCCCCAATGTGGGTCTCATCCATGGGGAAAACAGGCCTTCAGGAACAAGCTGCTCCAGGGTGGGTCCCTATGGGGTCACAAGACCTGCCAGCAAACCTGATCTGGTGTGTGCTCCTCTCTCCGTGGGTTTCCAGGTCCTGCCAGGAACTTGCTCCAGCGTGGGCTTCCCAGGGAGTCACAGCCTCCTTTGGGCATCTGAAGGAAGAGCATACCAGTGTTGTACAGAAGCTAATCCACATCCCCAGCTGCCTATTGTGGATTATATCAAGTTCTGATACTTACTCACTTCCTCTCTTCTCCTGAGCAGTGTGGGATGTGTTCAGTCAGATCCCCCTCTGAGTTCAAGAGGAAAATGTTAGTAGAAAAAAAAACCCAAGTCAAGGAGGCAGAGCTTGGTGCACAAACATTGCTGGCACAGTGCATTGCCCCTGCTCCACCTCCCTTGCTCCAGGGTGGTGCTTCCCTCCTGCCCAGCAAAATGTATTCAGCAACAGGTCTGACTTAGCAGCCTTGAGCTCTCCATGTTGTGTGTGATGCCTGCCTGATGGCTTTTCAAATAAAAAGAAAGATGAGGGAGGGCTGGCCTCCATTCCCTGTGCTACCTGGCTCATCATAGTCTAACAAGCCCTCCAGCTCGCTCAGGGGAGGGGGATGTGTGAGCCCCCCCTACCTCCATCTGCTTCCTCAGACCCTGGAGCAGCAGCTCTGTAAGGCAGAAACATTCCTGCTCATTTAAAGCCCCTTCTGGGAGAAGGTTTCTAAGGGATATGTGAAGAATAAATCAGCATCATGTCTGGCCTGCAGGGCAGATGCTATGGAGCTGCCTGGGTTGGGGGAAACTGAGGCAGGGAAAGGGAGACCCTGTGAGGGGCTGAGCATACTGACCCTGTTTGTCTCAGAGACCCAGAGAGCCTCTGGCCCCTCTTGCAGCTTGATTATTGTCTGAGCCCCTGAGACCTTCTGGGAGTCTCGTGTCTGGGCCTCTGGGACTTGCTGGGGATCCTCACTGCTGGTGCTGAACCTCTGGGACTGTGGCTGATCTCACTCCCCCATAAGGCAGAAAGGTCAGATACAGAGAGTTGCTGGGAACGTGGGTACAAAGCAGAGAGCTGGGTGCAGGCACAAAGTGATGCTGTGGATATGGGTATGGCTGAGATGTGCTGGAGAATGCCCAGTACAGTGACCCTGCTGAGATCTCCCAGCAAACATTCTCAGCTGGCTGCTGCTCTTCAGGCAGGTTCTGGCATCTGCTTCAGCCCAAGCCAGAGCACCCCAAGGCTGCTTCTCCACGCTCAGTCTGGGATCGCTTCACCCCTCTCAGCATCACCTCTGTTGCTGCCTGTTAAAAGAGGAGGGGGGAACATCCCACCCTGTTTTCAGGCGTAGCTTTTGTTGAAGTGGTACCTTCCCATCCCAGAAGAGCTCCCCAGCACTTGGGAAAGGGAGGCTGTGGTTTTAGAATGCTACTTGGCTGAGGTCTCCGTGAACAAGACACCTGGCTGTTTCCATAGCGTGTAGTGATGGTTTAGACAAATTAGCAGAGTCCAATTATGTACCTTGGATCGGTCTCAGCCGTGTGTGTGCGCATGTGTGTGCCTTGCTGCCTGACAGAGTCTTCTGAGGGCTGTTAGAGAAATGAGAAGCTGAGCTTTGATCTGCCTCTGTATTTGGTGTTTAAAACAAGGCCTTTTATAAGGGAATATTAGGTATTCGGAGTCTGTTACATATGAGGAAGCTTTGCTTTGATCCTCTCCTGTCTCTGGAGGCAGCAGACACTTATTATTTCATGGGGAACTAAACGAAATGCAGAATGAAATCTGGGTTCTGTTCTCCATGTTCCACTGGGCTCCCCGAGGAACTGCAACCCCACCACGGCAGCAGCCTTCAGACGGGAGACAGGCTGTCAGGAATCAAATGGGAGGCCAAAGGCGATACACTAAACATGTTTGCTTGGGTTGCTTACAGTAGGAAGAGGGAGTAATGGGTCTGTCTGTGCTGGGTGCCGTCTGTGTGTGCTTGGGGAGCTTTCTCCCTCATTGCTGGTAGCCCTGTGCTGGTCTAGCTGCTGGCTGAGCCCTCCTCCTATGGCCCTGACCCAACTGCCTGGGGAGGGGACACAGAGCTGCTTGCTGCTGGGATGGATGGACAAGTTGGTGCTGATCTCTGGTGCACACCAGTGGGGTCATGGCCCCTGGAGCCCTGCTGCTGTCTGTGAGGCCAAGGAAGGGCAACCCAGAGGGGACAAGCAGGGTCCCGTACGAGTTGCATGTCCCCAGATCTCTGGGGGTGAGGTGCCTTCATGATCTACGTCTTGTCTTTACCTCCCAGAACACCAGGGAGCATCCACCCCACAGGCTGCACCCTCTGCAGTGCCCAGGGTCGTTGTGCCAATGAGGAGCACTGTTAATTTCTAACCTTTCTTGGCTTTCAAAGCTCTGCCACAGATGCTGTTTTCCAAGGGAGCAAACAACTGTGGTGCTTTTACACAATATCTTCTTTCCTGGCAGAGCAAGCACATGACAGCCACCCCAAGCCCCTCTCCATCCCTCTTAGACTTATCTGTGCGGGGAAGCCCGACAAGGTTGCTCCACAGCATCTTTGATGCTGTGAGCTGTAGGTCTGGCAGTGCAGTTAGGAGACTGTGCCCAGCGAATGAGCTTCTGGGGAGAGGGGAAGCTGCGTGGAAGCGTGAGGCGGCGAGCAGAGGGCCCCGCGATGGAGGCGGTGGCTCGGCAGCCGCACCCCAGGCTGTGCTGAAGATAAGGCCTCTTACATCTGTTCCTGGAGGCGGGGCAGGGCTTCCTAGTTCTTTATTTAATATATTTTTTTGGGGTTGTATCTGATACAGCCTCAGCGAGTAATTGAGTGTTTGAGAGTGAAAAATTATCTCTCCGGCTTGGCCCTTATCTTGACAGCAAAGCAGCACTTTTAATTTAATTTTGTTCAGAGCATGTGGGTAACAAATTCCACTAATCGCTCTGCTGCTGCCCTCAGCATGGTAACGAGCCTCTTGTTTCCCAGGAAGCGGAACAGAGCGGCGGGAGGAGGGCGAGGGCTGGGGAACGCAGCCGCCTGTCGGTGCCGACGCTCCGCGCGCTCCTGACAGCGCTGGGTTTGTCTCCGGGGCTTAGTGGTTGGACTTGATGATCTTTAAAGGCCTTTTCCAACCGTAATGGTTCTGTGGTTGTGTGGCTCTGGGGGAGTAGGAGGAAGGAGAGGGTGGTGGGTGTCATCCCATGCTCATCCTTGGCTGTGAGGGAAACTGAGGCACGGAAAGGCTCCCCAGCCGTGGGGAGCTGTTTGCTGCAGAGCAGAGGGGTTTATTCTCACTTTGTTGGGTCATGTTGCATCTATTCAAAAACTGTTGGAAGGAGGGGAAAGATGGTTTGGGGATTGTGTGTTTTAACATATCTGGCTTTGGAGAACCCAATCACAGGCCTGTGGGATGGCTCTTTGGGAGCAGACCAGGCCTGGGGGAGGTCCAGCATCAATGGGCAGCTTGTGAGGGGCTGAGGCATCTCCTGCTGGGTCCTGAGCCCTCCCTGACAAGCCTGGCCTCATCACTGCTCTCTCTCCAACTCTGAAATCAGTTCAGCTGTCTGACCAACCCTTCACTTGCTGAGCACAATCCTCCCTGGGCTGTGACTCAACATGAGCTATTTCATAGATAATGATTACTTTTTCCCCCTTCTTTTCTTTTTTTTTTCCTGTAGGAATGATGTTTTCCCTACACTGTATTGAAAATTGCTTTCCCTCCTCCTTCAGATGAAGCCTTGCATCAGATTTGCCTATGTGTTTGTACATTGTAAAATTGAGACTCATTTGGAGCTTAAAACAAAAATAAGATCAGGCCTTAACTCCAGGAGAAGTGTTTCCATTGATTTGCATGAAAGAAGATTCCAGTGCAGGCAATCTCTGCCTTTAAATATGTAACTGTTTCTTTAATATGATTTTATCTCAACCCATTCAGCACAGAGAACACGAGAGCAAATCTGACTTCATTGATTTTAATTGTCCATGCCCAGAGAAATGCAAAAAAACATCACAGCACCAGGGGAGCAAATTGGGTTTGCACTAATTCTTCCCCCTTTGCTGTGCCTGGGGAGATCTGAGACATGTGGGGAGGACACCCTGCCTGTGGTGATGGGGCTGGAGGTGGTGGTTGCTGGAGGTGGATCAGCAGAGACCAGCATCTCAACCCGTGCCACCTTGGTCATCTCCCTCCTCCTCCCTACCGTCCCTTCCTTGTCCAGCCTTCAGGGCTTTTCCTTCCTCTACTTCCACCATCCTCCTTCTCCTCCTGATTGAAATTTTCTGGCAGCCTCTCCCTGTGAGCTACAGACCCAATGTTTTAAAGCGAAGAGGAAGCACAACTGGCAACTGTATAAATAGGAAGTAAATACATTTATTCAGTGCACGAGGCATTAAAACTCCAGGAGCACGTAAAGAGCAGAGACTGAGGCTGCTGGAGGAGTGTGAGGGGCTGGCTGGGGGGAGCAGAACAGGCTGTGGGTCAGAGGGCCTCAGCCACTGAGCCCTCAGCCTTGCCACGGGCCACTGGTCCAGCCCTGACCTTGCCATGGTAGCTGTGCCACCCCTTGGCATCCTCCTCTGCCTGACCCGCCCCAGGGCAGCCTTTGCTGCAGCCCCCCGTGCCCTACCAGAGGACACCTCGGCTAATTGCTAGTGGGTAATTCATAAATGTTAATAATATTAATCTGATGCAGCATGAGCTTAGCAAGATCAGATGCTCTATAAATCCAGAAGCGTCTCCTGCTTCACAAATCCCTTCTGCTGCACAACACAGCTTTCTTCCTTGCTTCCCTCAATCCCTTTTTGTATGCTCTCTGTCTTCTTGGAGGTGGGAAGAGTCTCTCTGAGGGTCTCTTCTGACACAGGGGGAGCAAAGCCACTATTCTGGGGCTGATCCCCACCCTGCTGACTCTGGGGATGTGGCTGGAGACAGCCCTCTGCCCAAGCCCTAAGCTAGATCCAGACTGTAGGTGTGAGCACCTTCACTTGGGATTGGTCCAAGGCAGCGGTGGAGAAGGTGCCTGCTTGAGTAGAGGCTGAGGCCCGGTGTCATAGAGAGGGCATGCAATGAAATGCCTGCTTGGCCTCTCACCACACTGCTGCCCTGGGGGGTTCATTGCATCAGCATCTGTTCCCTTCTGAGGGAAGTGGCTCAGAGGCAGAGGGGTCCATGAAGGCTGTGTGGGGCCCATGGTGTGGGAGAGCTGTGCCTGGCAGGAAGGACGGTGTCACATCCCACCCCTGACGTGGGAGATGTGAGGGGATCCTGGTGCAGGGCTGGGAGGGGAGACAGGCAGTGCATCTCCCTGGCATGGGGGTGCTCCCTGGCAAGAGCCACCTGCCAACACCACTGCTCCTCTTAATTGGCGTTTGATTTGATTTGACATGATCTCCCGCTTGTAAAACACCTTGAGATGTTTCTGTGTGTGAGGGTGTCCTGGAAACGCTGTTATACTGTATTAATGAGCCTCTGCTGGAACATAAAGAAGGATCATTAGGAGCGTCCAACTCCTCTGACATGCCCGCAGCAGCAGTGCGTGGGGATGCCAGGGCTACAGGATGGGCTGCCGTGGGCTCACTGCTCCCTGCACTGCCAGGGGGATGCTCACCCCACGCCAGGCCCTTTACCACACAATGTGACATGGCATGGCATGATATGGCATTGCATGGCACAGTGTGACACATCATAGCATGGCATGGCACAGCACAACATGGCATGGCATGGCACAGTGTGGCATAGCATGGCATGGATGGCATGGCAGTGTGATACAGCATGGCATGGCACAGTGTGGCATGGCATGGCACTGTATGGCACAGTGGGGCACAGCATGGCATGGGACAGTGTGGCACAATGTGGTACAGCATGGCATGGCATAGCACTGCTTGGCACGGTATGGCATGGCATAGCACTGCTTGGCACAGTATGGCACAGTGTGGCACAGCACAGTGTGGCACAGTGTGGTATGGGACAGTGTGGCACAATGTGGCATAGCTTGGCGTGACATGGCATATTGTGGCTTAGCACAGCACAGCATGACACAAGGCACAACGTGGCACAGCGTGGCAGAGCAGCCAGGTGCTGGCATCTGCCCCACACATTGCCAGGCTCTCAGGCAGTAGGTGTCATGCCACTGCTTCCTCAGCCCTGCCTCAGTGTCAGCAGCGCGTTTGAACACCCGAGAAGCCGTCGCACGTTCCGTGTGATGCCGTTATTGCTGGGGGGGGGGTTGGGGAAGATTGCAGAGCACTTGGTGTTTAACACCCACATATGGCCAACACCATGGGCTGTGTGCTGATAAAGATGGGGTAATTAAAGTTTATTTTTTTTATAGACTAATCTCCCAAGCATGTATTTATGAGCCTGATTTAGAAACATCATATTACCGGGAGCGCGGGATATTTGTGTTGCTCGTAAATCCATACATGTTCTGAACACAGCCTTCTTTTTTTTGCCTTCCTAAATTTAGGCAGCACTGCCAGTATTAAAAGAAATTAACTCAGAGTTTTGTTGGGTTTCCCCCTCCTCCTTTGTCCTTTAGGTGGGCAAGGGAAAGTGTACAAAGCAGCAAGCAATTAACTGTGCGAGGAAATGATATTTCAAAGGAGACACGGTGCGTTTAGAGGGGCTGTTTGCAGAGTGTTTACACCAGTGGCTTTGAATTTATCTTCATCTTGCAGCAGGTGCAAAATCTGCCAGGGTACGTGGTGCTTTGCAAGCTGTTTCTGAGCTGTCTGCAGAGGGACCCGCATCTTCTGCAGGAGGCTGGGGCTGGGTCAATTGGCACCTGTGTTTAAGGAGAGGAAAAAAAAGTCCTGAGTGGGAAAGGTGGTGGTGGCAGGAGCCCATCTGATCACAGCCCTGGCTACAGCTCCTGTCGTTCAGTCTAAACAAACTGCCATGAATTGGATCACTAGCAGGAAGCATCTCGGGTATGATTCTGCCCTAAAGCAGAGCAGTTTGCCTTTCCACTTCTCTGCTCTCACAGGCTGAGGGGAGGGATTACTTCTCCCCATTCATAAGTAATTAGTTCTCCCCATTCTTCTTCCTCACTTTGTGTCCTGCCTGCTGCTCCTCAGCTCTGCTGCTCTTTAGCTCTGCCTCCCCCAGCAGCCCTCACAGACCATCGCTTTCCTTGCAAAACAGCCCAGCTGAGCACTCAGGCACCCACACACTCTGTTGCAACCACCCAAAACGCAATAGAAACATGTTTAATCTGAATATATGAAGGATTTATTAGGGTAGAAGAATCTGGGGAGCAAGTTTAGTCTCAGCTGTGGCTGGTTTCCACCTTTCTCTTGGGCTTCTTGGACCCTGCAAGACTCAAATGAAGACTTGTATTGGGTGCTAAGGCTCTTGGGGCTCCTGAGTGCCATGAGTCCATGCCCTGTCTTGGTAAAGAAGGTTGATAGCAGCTTGTTTGGTGGACCTGGATTTTCAAATCTTGACACCTCATTGAAAGCCTCAAGGTAACAAGGAGAAGGGAAGAGCAGGCTCAGTTCAGCCAGGTACAGCTCCCATCTGGGTTATGTGGTGCTGCCTAAGTTACTAATCTCTGTTTGGATTCCCTCCCTAGGCCAAGGAAGGAATGAGTCCTTTTCTCCTCTCTTGAACAGTGAACCTGGTGAGCTTGGTTTGGTTAGCAATGACTTGCTAAGAAGACATTTTATTGTGCTTTTAGAGGCCTGGCATGAAGCTGTTTAACTCCAGATGGGTGTTTAAACACAGCACAGGAGTGCTTCTGCTGGAGCATCAGTGGTCTGAAGAGCAGGCAATGGGATGGAAAACAAGAGCCATCTCCCTCTCTTTCAAGAATGAAGGAAGGATCTGCTTTTCCAGCAGCCTCCCAAACCCAGCAGCAAACTGGCTATGAGCAATAAAGAGCTGAGCTGGAAATCCAATTTCTGCTTAAACAGAAGACATGTTGTTTTGGTTCAGTTGGTCAAAGACAACATCAGGCAGTTCTAGAGGTCAATAATTAGCACCGTGATGGAAATGAGCAGGGAGCAGGAGGCAAGAGAGCGGGGAAAGTAGTTCCAGGAGACTTGTAGCACATTGTCCCATTCTTTGGGCAGCCAAGCTCAAACACATTGAGCTGTAAGGGGCTTTGTTCTGTTTCAAGCTCCTCTGCTCCTCTCCTCTTAGTCACAGGGAAAGAAGCAGCCCTGTGAAGGAGTGAGGATGGAAGCTCCAAGATCCTAATTCCTCCAGCTCCACTCCAGCTGCAGGATGGCGAAAGCTGCCGTGGTACCTGTGATTCAGGCTCTTTGTGAAGAGGGGATAATACTCATCTAACTCACACAGGATTTGTGATTTAATATTTGCAAAGCACTTTAAGACCCTGGATTGAAAGGTGATTTATAATGGTAAAATCCAGTGTTCTCTGGGCTATTATATACTTGGCTGTGTCCAATTATCCTGACAGAGGCTTTTTTCCTTGTTTCTTTCTTTCTTGTTCCTTCTCTTTTTGCATTCATGTAGGAACTTGAAGCAAGCGCAGGGTTTGTGGCAGGCACAGTATGCCCAGTGAGAGGCTGAGTTTGCCTCCCAAGGAGGTGCTAACTTCTGCTGATGGTATGAAAAAAGATTGGGAAGGAAAAAAAAGCAGGGATTGCAAGGTGAAGGGCACAAGAGATCGGCAATAAAGCTGTGAAATAGGGGTGAGAAGGCTGTTCAGATGATGCATACGTAAGGAGAGTAAAAGATGCTTCATAAATAATCCATCTGCATACTCCAGTTGGTCACAGTGATGGGAATGTTTTCCATCAGGCACTTGTGTAAATGCTGGTTGGAGCATCCACTGTGCAGGCAAGGGATGCTTTGGTGGGACATGCTGGAAAAGGCAGGTCGTGGCACCAGCGTCTCCAACAGCAGCTTCAGGCAAATGACGGGGTGTGCGAGCACCAACTTGCTGGATGTTCAATTTTCAAACTGCTGCTTTTTAAATCTCACTTTGCTGATGAGATGGTGAGGGCTGGAGAGCAAGGGGAGAGAGGCTGGATTGGCTTCCAAAAATAAATGTGTCCTTGCCTGAATCCTGAGCAGGGAGGCAGTCAGATGTGCTGGGAGCAATGCCATCTCAGCCACCCCGTAACAGCCCGTACAGCAGCTGGAGTTAACTGCCAGCTGTGCCCTCCTGGCAGTGCCATGCTTCCCAAGTGGCTTTTTATCAGCATCCCAAGCACCAGAGAAGGACCTGTCATCAGTTTCCAGCACAGCAGAGTGCTGGTGTGAGGTGCTAGGTGTTTGTAGGGGCTGTGGTGCAGCTGGACCAGCAGTGGGGCAGCCCCTCTCACCCTGGTCCAGACAGAGTGGACAGGGAGGAACTAGGTGTAGTCCAAGGACACAGGCTCCAGGGCTACTCCCTTCTTGCTGGTGAAGACCTGTTTATGGGGTAGCAGTGGCTTGGGGACACTTTCTCCTAGTGCCCAGGGAGGGTGTGGAGGCTCCTTCTTGAGGGGTTTTAAAAACCTGCCTGGATGTGTTGCTGTATGACCCTGCTTGAGCAAGGGGATTGGACTGGATGATCTTCCAACCCATACCATTCTGTGATATCTCCTGCTTGTCAAAAGTGACTGGTTCTGTGGGTCGCGTTGTTGTTCACTGCACTCCCCTTGTGATGACTGGATATTCACATATTGGTGTAAATAATGAACACTCCTTGGTGCTATATAACATCTACAGGTGTAGATTTCTCCTGGCATTAAGGGATAGTGAATGATGCCACAGTGTAGGCAGATTTAGCTTTTGTGACTTGACGAGATTTGCCCAATAAACCAAGGCAGCTGACAAGAAGTGACAGTGGCTGTGCCAGGGGAGCCTGGCAGGGGTAGTGAACAGCTCTGGGGAGGAGGAGTTCCCAGGGAGAGGGTCTGTTCAGGGCTGTGAGCAGGTTTTCTCTCTCCTCTAGGAAAATATAGTCCCCAGGATGGGTGTAACTCAATAAGCAAAACACCATGAGTGTTAAAACACAGCCAAACAAGGCGTGATGGGAATGATGGGGTTTGCAGACCTCAGGAGCTCATCCAGAGCTACTGAGCTGCCGTCTTTGTTTTCAAGGGCTGCCCTTCCCTGGGATTGGCTGCAGCAGTGCAGGGAAGGGAGAGGGCCGAGCAAGCCTCTGCTACAGCTTTGCCTTTTGGCCACTCACCCCTCTCTCTGCCTTCTAGGTTCCATGAAGAGCCCCGTTAACAAGACGGCACTGACGCTGATCGCCGTCAGCTCCTGTGTCCTGGCCGTGGTGTGCGGCTCGCAGCTCTCCTGCCCGCTGACCGTCAAGGTGACCCTCCACGTCCCCGAGCACTTCATCGCAGATGGTAAGACCCTGCAAGGGCTCAGACCCTGCTCCCCTGGGCGTGTTGGGGGCAGGGGAGGTCCCTCTCTTTGGGGGATTGCCTCAGCTGCATTTGGATACAGAAATCCCTTCACAGAGTCTCCTTCTCTGTGGATGTTCAATCCCACCTGGACAAGTTCCTGTGTGACCTACTCTAGGTGGTTCTGCTGTGGCAGGGGTTTGCACTGGATGAGCTTTCCATGTCCTTTCCAGCCCTTCAGATTCTGTGATTCTGTGATCCCCTTCCTAGAGGAGTGAAGCACAGCAGCGAGCCCCTGGCCAAAATCTCCATCACGTCTTTTATTATTATTGTTACTACCACCGCTGATTGTGTGTGATGGTTATTCCCATTGGCCTCCAAACTCTTTGAGAAGCCTGCACAGGCAGACAACCTCCTGTCCTAGAGCAGCAAAGCTGCTCCTCCCAGCCCCTTACAGCAGCATGGAGTGAAATTGGCAGGGTTTGAGCAACGACAGAGATGTTTCGAAAAACTAGAGGAGGGCAGCTGTCACTATTTATTGCTTTCTTCAGCTGGGCTCCGTGCAGTTGTTGTGTTTCACTGACCTTTTCTTTATAATGTGCAGTGAGCGTCGAGTGCAAGTTTTGGGTAACATGAGGGCAAATTTCATTTTCTTCCAGCAGACAGGACCCATTATTCAGTCAGTTCCAATTCCTCAGCTCCTGCACTCGTCGCACTGCCTGGGGCATGGAGAGGGGGCACTTCTACTGTGGCAGAAATGAGCTGCATGGAGCTGGTGCCTCACCAGATGCTGGGCTGTACTGGCACAGCCAACTTCTGTACAGCCCCCCCATTCTGGGGGCTGGGATGGAGGACAACTCTTGAAGGGATTAACATTTTGGGGGAGGTAGATGGTTGGAAGGTGATGGAAAGGGGTTTAAACCATCACCCTGGGGTGGGGAGAGACTCACTGGTATGTTTGAGGTGGGATTCAGCCTTGCTAAGAAAGGCTTCATGGCTGTGACAAGTATTCATAGGACATTATCTACACCTTCTTAGTGTTCTGAGAGAGCACATTCTCCTCCTACTGACCCTCACTCCCTCTTTAATCCCACTTCTGTGTCTGCACCTAATGATGCTTATGGAATGGAAGTGTGTGCAGTGGATTGATGCTCCTGAGCTGCTGTGTGAGGCTGCCTCTGCTCTGATCCCTGAAGATGCTCCTTAGCCACTGACTTTGGAAATTACATCCCAGTCCCTGGATATGTGGGCTATCCCAGCAGCAAAAGCTTAATCCTTAGAGGAAAGAGAAGAGCAGCTACTTTGTGGTCTCACATTGAAGGAATTGAACATCAGTGGAGACATAATAAAAAGACATGACTTGAAACAAAGGACTTGTCTACACTTCATGTTGTTTCTAAAAGGCTTTAAGGGTTATCCAACCTGCACATAAATACTCTGAAGTCTTCACAGATTGTTATTCCAAGTAGCTGGGAAACAGAAACTCTTTTTGCACTTGGGATATGAGGTTGCTTATGTCCCTTGGAGATGGGCACTGGCCAGTCCATCACTTGCAGTGTGAGTTCACAGCTGGTTTTGATACCTGCTGAAAGTTGGACAGGAAGGCAGGGATGGAGATAGGGCCTTGGCATCCTGCTCCCAGCCTGAAGTTCTGGCCCAGGGAAGGCAGAAAAAGGAGAATAAAACAAAATGCAATGTGACTGTGTAGAATGCAAGTGAAAAGCTGAGCCTGTGCTTGCCACTGGGAAGGAGGTGACAGTGCAAATTATGCAAATATGGAGAACACTCAAAAGGAAATGACAATGAAATACCAATAAAACAGATTAGTATCCTCGAAACTGGGGGAAATGGGATGATCTCCAGGCCTGGCTTAATGACTTTTCTGAAGAGGAAGTGGCAAGAGGACTGGTAAGAACAGTTTGGAGCTTTAAAGTGAGCTTTGTAATGAAACTGTAAAATATAATTACAAACTGCAAGAACTTTTTGAATATTTTTATGAGAAACAGTCGGATTCCTCACACAGAAGCAGCCAAGATGGTTTGCAGTGGCCATCACTTTTACTGAAACCTCATCATTTCATGCCATGGCAGAGTCACTTTTCTGGGCAGAGGAAAGCTCCTAAAGTTGTCCCTTCTTTTTGAATAACAACAAATCCTGAGGCAGCACCCAACCAGCAGCAAAACCTTATAAAACATTTGAAGGCATCACAGAACTGAGCTGATTTGGGATGTTTTATGATACCCAGGAACAACGTGGCTGGCTGTGTTTGCAGAGCCTTGGCACCCAGTCTTACGCTGATGGAAGAGAGGGGACTCCTCCCTGCCAATCTCCTGGAGGGGGTTTAAACCTGCTTTTTGCCTGGATGCAAAAAGGGATTGGTGTGGGCAAAGTGACTCCGGAGCTGATGCCTTTGGTCCATCTGTGGCTGAGAGCTGTGATCGGCCTTAAACCAGCCCCTCACCCAGTGACAACACGGACTGTGCCATGTAAATGCTGCTGTGCCCTTCAGCAGCCTGATTCCCGAAGCTGCTCTCTCCTGTGTTTGTCCTGAGCCCACGACAGGCTGTGTGAGAGGCAGCTTCATGGGAGCTGTTCCCAGACGAGAGGAGTGCCCTCTCCTTCCTGTTTGAAATGTGGAATTTCAGTAGATACCAGCAGCCAAGGAAAATCTTAAAGCAGAGCAGCTCCCAACACCTCTGCAGGAAAAGCCAAACACAGACAGAGGCTGAAAGAAATCCCTCTCTTAGCAGATGAAAACTTGTCTTTGAAGAAACTTTAAATAGACGCCAGCCAGCTCAAGAATGCCGGGAGCCAAAGCCAAGTTGGGAAGAAAAGGGGGGTGGAAAAGCCCCACCAAATGTCTCCAGCCTTGGCAGAAAGCAGCTTTCCCCTCTGCAGCGAGCAACGGTGTTAGAGAAAGAACCTCCAGAGCCCACTGGAGTCACAGAATGGGAAAGGAGGAGGGGAAGGACTGGGACCAGAAGCCAACTGGCAGCAAATGTAGAATAGGTTCCAAGCAGCAGTATTAATAACCTGTCTCTGTTGCCCTTATTTCTGTGTCTTGGTTCGTTTTCTTCCTTTTGTTCATTTGATGGGGTTCCCCCCCACCGCTGCTCTCCCCTGTGAGCGATTATTGCCTGGTTTGTACAGCTGCTCTGCCTTCATTTCATGGGCTGGTCGAGCCCAGGGAAGCCTGGAAGAAGTTGCCGTGCTCTTTGCTGCTGTGGCTGGCAGGGGAAAGCTGGGGTCCTCCTGCCTCTGGGAGATGGGTAGGTGCCTGTAAGTCATCTCTCTGGACGTGATGGTGGGAGCATCCTCTCCTCCCTTCTGCTGCTCCAGGCCATCAGGCTTTGGGGCAGCCTCTGCCCGTGCTGAGCAGAACATGTTGTTCAGATTTCAGAGACACCGCGGATTTATGGAAGGACTTGCAGTGGCTTTTATGAGGCTATGGAAATGCAAGGCATTATTTAGAGGACCCTTTAGCAGTGTCAATGAGGGGAAGGAAGGAGAGAGTCCCTCCATCTGAGCAATAAAACCCCTTATGAATATGTGAGACACTCATCTCTATACATTCAATACTTGTTTGGTTTTTTTCTTTCTTGTAAGTAATCACTCAAGAAGTGGAGGTGCAGCAATAGGAGCAGCTTACAGAGAAGGCAGGGCTGGAGAAAGATACCCTGGAGGCCTCAGCCTGGAGTATGTCCTTGCTGCACAACACTTTGAAATATAGTATCAATTAAAGCTTCCCATTTTTACAGCCTACAAAGAGCTTATATACGGTGTGGGTGGATGTTTGTATCTGGGTACTTTAGTGGGAGAAGGTAGGTGAGATCCTCGGTGTGGACAGAGGGAAGCAAGAGCTACATTTAGCTGGGGGCTTGTAGGGCTTCATTTTATAAGTGGAAATAAAGTAAAGGACATAAAGCAGGTTTCTGTGACTTCAAGGACATCTCAGGGCATTTGCAACCTTGGGCCCTTCTCTTCTGCACCGTGTGCCAGGGGAGATGTGGTGGTCCCTCCGTCTGAAGCCATGCTGGGGGGCAGATGGGGTGGTTTCTGTGTGTGTTTTCCCTCCTTGAAACATGGGTGAGTTCCTCCAGGATGAGCACTGCCCTGCAAGCAGCAGAGTGAGGAAAGCAAACCCAGTCCCACCCATGCAAAGCCAGGATTGCAGCAGGAGCTGCAGTTGCTCAAGACCATGCTTTGGGTTGCAGCATCTGACCTGAGGGCAGAGCTGGAGGAAGCTTCTCTTTCTATTACCTTTAAGCTGTGTGTGCCCATGTGAACAATGGTGTCCTGTGACTGTTGTGCAGCTAATCAGTAGTTGTTCCATCTGAAGATGATTTCCTACCTTCCCACTGCCACTGTTTGCTCCAAGATGCTGGTGGCCTTGGATGCTGCTCTTAGCCACTCGTGTTAATTTCCCCTGAAGATTGCTGGAGCTCTGCCGGTTCCAATAGTTGGACTCACAACTTCTCATTTCAGTTTTTAATTAAATCTGTTGCTTTAAATTGTTTGCTTTTGACATCTCCTGCTCAATCTTCTGCAGCCCTTGGAGGTGACCGGGCATTAGTGTGTGTCCTGAGGCACTTCCCATGCGTGTGCTCAGCACGTGCTGCGCATGCAGCCGCGGGGAAATGAGCAGCGGGAGGTGGGGCACTGGCTGCCTCCTTGTTCCTTTTTACAGCCAGGAAGAGCTGGAGCCACTCTGATTTTCATGTGAAGCACCCCATGTTTATACCAGAAGGATGGAGAAAGAGATCTGATATCTAAGGTATATCTCTGAGCTTTCAGAGAGAGGCTGCCATTGGGGTCCTCCGTACTCCCCAGCTGGTCTCAGCCCCACCAACCCTGTATGAAATCAGCAGAGGGAATTTACTGGCTTGAAATAAGGCTTTTCTTGTGCTGTTTTCCCTCTTCCCCCACCAAGCTGTTTTGCTGCAGAGATGCCTTTTTTGCTGTATGGAGGCCTGGGTCAGGGCTTTGGCAGAAGCAGTGGTTTCTCATTGCAGTCTCAGTGGCATGTCTGTCTGCCTCCAAGCTCGTGTGTTTCTGGTAAGATGACTGTATTTGGGGGCAGCTTTACAGATTGCATTGAATTCCATCAGCTCTTAATCATCAGGTCACCTCTGTGTCTGCTTTACAGCTCACTCATGTTCCTGTGCCTGTTTGGCTGCGAGAAAATGTGAGCAAAAGGCTGCAGCGTTACCAGACATGAACCCTAAATATTAACATCAATTTATAAACTGTATCAGTGTGGATCAAAGGGATTCCAAGACAGTTTTACAGTGCAAACGCTCTTTGCATGAAGAACTAATAAGATTCTGGAGGCTGAAGTACATCATGTTTTTATTGTGGCTTTGACAGGCTTGTGATCCTGTGCTTGGCTCATCCCTGTGTCAGCCTGGCTCCACCAGCCACGTGCCTGCCAGAAGCAAATGCCTCTCCCCTTCTTCTGTGCAGGATTCCTCAGAGCAAAGCTGGGGTGATGGGTGTTGATATTTGGGTGGTGCCAGTGGGGGCTGGTTTGGAAATGAGGGTTGTTGCATCCTGAGAGAGGCAGGATGTGCCCACCATTGGAAAGATGGCATCTCCCAGCAGCTGCTGAGCTTCTCCCAACACGATCTGCCCTCAGGTTTGGGAGGGATGATGGGAGAAGACTGCAGTAATGTCTTTAACCAACTAACCGATTCATTCCATAGATGGAGAGATGCAAACGTTTGACTTCTGCATCTACAGGATGAGGCCCTGCCTGCTTGGAACATGCTGGCATGTTGGTCGTGGGGAATTGTCTTTAGGTCATGCTTTTAAACAGGAATTCATGGAGTTCCTGCAGCAGCAATGTAGCAGCAATGCAGTGGGGGGTTTGAGAGGCTGCATAGCTAGGAATGTACTGCTTCTTAGAAGAATTGGGTTTGAAGGGACCTTTAAAGGTCATCTGGTCCAACTCCCCTGTAATGAGCAGAGACACCTTCAGCTAGATCAGGTTGCCCAGAGCCCTGTCCAACCTTACCTTGAGTGTTTCCAGGCATGGTGCATTCACCACCTCTCTGAGCAATCTGTTCCAGTGTTTCACCACTCTCATTGTAAAAGAATTCTCCCTTATACCTAGTCTGAATCTACTCAACTTTATCATTCCCCCAACTAGCAGTGTTGCTGATGTGCAGTCTCTGAGTGAGTGGGTGATAGCTTGCCTTTGTACGTGCTGGCTCTTGGTTATGTTCTCTGCCATCCTGCGAGGATATTTGGTCTTAGTCCTGGTGGAAAAAATCTCCACTGACACACTTTTTATGTCTTTTAAAGCTTATCATAACTCATCCGTCATATGCTTTGTGATGTGATTAGATTTAGGCTGGATTTCCTCAAACCTATGTCCAACATCTGGAGAGCCTCACTGAGAAAGAGCCCCAGGGCGGAGTGTGGGAGTTGGGAGATACAGAGCATTAAGGAGAAGCTTTTCTTTAGGAGTCTAATTTCCATCTCAGCCATTGCTGGCCCAGATGCCTCCAGAGGACTGAGATGTGCTGTCACTAACCCCTGTGCAGTTGTATTGTCTAACAATGCCACAGAAGGTCTTGTCACTGCATGAGCTTGACCACAAGCAAGGCTGAGAAGACAGGGTTTGGGAGAAGAGGGGCAAGTCATCACCTGCTGAATAAAGTTCAATATGTGTGTTACTTGTCAGAAGTTCAGCCCTGGTGAAGTCAAGACTGACTGCCAAGAAAACCCAAAGAAAGAGTCTGACAGAATTATCAAGAAAGTGCAATTTAACAATTAAAATATAACCCTGCTTCTCCCACAGGAAAGATGCTTCTAGTCTGAGCTGTAATTACACATAGATTTGTATCACTCATTTGCCTCTGCTTTGCCAGAGTGAGAAGGCTCTGGCAGGACTGGCAGCATTTTGAAGGGCTGGGCTCTCTGGTTTGCTCATCCACGAGCTGGGGAGCAGTGGCATCAGCAGCTACAGCTCTGCCACTGCTTTGTGTGCTGAAAATACATCCCTGAGTTGAGCTCTGTGTGTGATATGAACTCTGTGTGCTTCAGCTGACAGAGGAGCAAATGAAAGGCAAGTCTATAAGGCTTTTGCTGTTCTAAAAGCTTGCTATCATAACTCTCTGTTTAGGCATTTCATCTTGTTCAAGAGAAATCCCTTGAAAAAAGAAGATGAAGTGGATTTTAACCTGCTGTGACACTATCCCTGGATTCAGATTAGAATAAAGAATTAAGAGTTTGAGATCTTTAACTATTCCAGAATTGCCAAGTTTTGTGCTGAGCAGGAGAAGGGTGGTAAAGCTGTTAGTGTGTGGGTGCAGTCCTGCACCAGGCCTGGTTTGGTTGCTTAGGTCAGTATGTTTGTGCTCTGTGCATCCCATGTCAGTCTGGTTCTTCTGTGTTTCCTGGAAGAAATTTAAGAAGCAGAAATTTTCCTTCCCTGGGAGCAGGACAGGAGAGCTGATCAATGGAGGAGCTGATAGGGGAGGAGTTGTCTCTAGGAAATGTCCTTTCAAGTTGAACAAGAAAAAAAGAAGATCTCTAAAGAAATCAAATGAGGTATCTAGCAACAGGACAAGGGGTAATGAGATGAAGCTGGAACACAAAAAGTTCCACTTAAATATAAGAAAACCTATTTCACTCTGAGGTGAGGGAGCACTGGCACAGGCTGCCCAGAGGGGTTGTGGAGGCTCCTTCCTTGGTGGTCTTCAAGACCCACCTGGACATGTTCCAAAGCGACCTGATCTAGGTGACCCTGCTTCTGCAGGGGGGTTGGACTAGGTGATCTCTAAAGGTCCCTTCCAACTCCTACCATTCTATGATTCTATGATTTATTGTACCTCTAGAATGGAGCAAGAGGGATAATCCTTCCTTTAGTGGTAAAAAAAAATATCATTAGCAGGATTGTAATTGCGTGACAGCGTAGGGATGAGCACACTAACAGCAATCTGTAGTATGACCTCCCGGAGCTTTCCAACACAAAACACTAATTTTAGATGAAAAGGAGTTTCATTGGCCAAGAAACAGTGAATGGACCAAAGAAGACAAAAAGACCAGAGGGAGAAAGACAGAAAAATTCTTTAAAAAAACCCAAAAGTGGATTTTTTGATCTTTTCCTTGAAAAGGAGGGAGAGAAAGGAAAAGCCAAACCCTTTTGGCTGCCTTTTGGCTGCCTTTTGGCTCTTTGTTCTTTCCCCTTGTTAGATTTCTCTTCTGAGCTGTTTTATCCTGTTGTGTTCTGGAAAATGATTTTTGAAATGTCAAAACTGGAAGCCTCTTTTGTCAAGACTTAAGCAATTCCACTGAACTTTGAAGGAGACCTCAGCGTGAGACACATGAACTTTTGATGCTGCCTTAACTGATCTGGCTTTGATCGGTGTTGGAGAAGGGGGGAGGGAGGGAGAGAAACACACTCGTACAAAACCCCAAACAAATCAATCCCCTGAAGCGCTGGTGGACCTTGTGGAGCCAGGAGGTGGTTGTGTAGCTCTGTACTGCTGCTCTGCATGGCACTGCAATGCTGCTACATGGCATAGGCTGACTTGTAAAGCCAACGGCGCTTGAGGGATGGGTCCTACAACAGAGGTTCCTGAGAGGAGGTGGTGATGTGTGGAAAGCTGCCATTGCATTGTTGTATTCCCTTGTTGGGTTGATGGTTGCTTCACTCTGAGACCTAAATGTCTCCTTTTAAAGGAAATATCATTTTGGTTTTGAATGGGAAGCTCAAAATGAGTGTCTAAGAGTGTTTAGGATGGGGTTGACAGCAGAGCACAGCAGGAGAGATAGGACAGTCTCTCTGAGTGTCTAATAGGATCATGGAATCATAGAGTCGTTTCAGTTGGAAAAGACCTTTAACATCATTGAATCCAACCACTGCCCTCACCCTGCCCAGCCCACCACCAACCCACAGCCCTCAGCTCTACAGCTTTGCAACAGCTCCTGGGCTGAGGACTCTCCCACTTCCCTGGGCAGCCTGGGACAGGGGCTGACAACCCTCTCAACAACAGTTCTGCCTCAGCTCCAATCTCAACCTCCCCTGGGGGAACTTGAGGCCATTTCCTCTTGCCCTGTTACTTGGGAGAAGAGACCAACCCCCAGCTCACTCCAGCCTCGTTTCAGGGAGTTGCAGAAAGTGCTCCCTTCAGCCTTCTCTTCTCCTCTAGCTCCCTCAACTGCTCCTCATAAGACTTGTTCACCAGACCCTTCACCAGCTCTGTTGCCCACCTCTGGACACATTCCAGCACCTCAGTATGTCTTTCTTGTGGTGAGAGGCCCAAAGCTGAACACAGCACTTGAGGTCTCACCAGTGCTGAGTACAGCGCACAACCACCTCAGAGACTGTCTCTGCTGGGGTCTGCTCCCTAGGGTCCACAAGCAGCAACTGTAGATGTGCTTCAGGCTGAGTGAAGGTGTAGGCACTTCAGTGGGGTCTGAGATCTTTGAGGCAGATTTTCGGGTGATTGAGAGCAGGGTCTTCTCTGCACTGCCCTGGCCATGTGAGCCTGTCAGGTTCCTCATCACCTTCTTTCCCTCCTCCTTGACAGGCTACACAGTGAAAACAAGCCTAGATGATGCTCCTGGTAAGCTAAAGATGTTTGAAATGGCTCTTAGCTAGAAAATGTTTGTTCTCAGTAGTTTCTAAAAGGATTTGATACTCAAACTGCCCTTTGCAAGCTTTTCAAGATGATTTTGATAAGTGACTTTTGAAAACCATTTTCTATGTGTGGATTCTTTGAAAATAAAGAGAAAAACAGTGTGCAAAGGCTTTGAAATTGTCAGAATTTTAGCTTTCAAAATATTTGGAAAACACCTTTTCCTGTTATTTTTTTTCCTCAGGTAAACTATAAAGAACCCAAGGTTGGAATGTTCCTTTGTTTGTATTTGCAATGGGAGTGAAGGTGATGAGAGTGTCTAAAGTTCTTACCAGCTGAGCTGTGACACACTCAGCTTCAAAGCTGTGAGAAGTTGGTTTTTTTGCTGGTTGTCCCCTCTTTCCTCCTAGGAAGGGAGGAAAGTGTTTACAATTAACTAAAATCATCCTTTTCCCAAGGTTTTTGTTTTTGTTTTTTTTAGCTGAAGTAGAAAAGCCTCTGGTTTAAACTGAGCTTGGATTCAGGGATCTGGGCTCCGAATGTTTTCACTTCTGCTGTTTTTTGAAAAGGTCTTTTTATATAGAAGATGATTTCTCAGTCAGACCTACTAAAATCAAAGTAAGTAATTCATCTTGAGATAAACAGGTGGTTTTTATCTGTTACAGTTACATTATGTTTGGGAAGATCTTTGGGCAGATCTCCATCAATTGGCAAATTATTTCAAGCTTCCTAAATTTGTGGTTTTGCACGGACAGACTTCTGCTGAAACAGAAGTTGTTGGCTCCTGGCCAAGTGGCACGTGTTGGTCTTGATTTTGGAGGTACTTCTAGAAATAGATAGTTTTTGGGGGGTTTATACTTCCAGTGTAAACAAACAGGCAAACTCTGCAAACAGGCAGAGTTATCCATAAAAGGTGGGAATTAGTTAGCAGGGCCATGAATGTGTTTCCTCGTCCTGGAGGAGCCCAGCCTGTGGGGAAGCTCCAGGGACCACCTCTCCATCGCCTGCCCTGACCATGGAGTTCATCCTCTGTGTAGCAGCTCCTGAGTCAGGATGCTCTGCCAGCTTGAGTCATTTTTGTCTTTATGGATGCTAATTATATGGCTAATTTATGTCTGATTTGCTTTTATTACCTGTAGACTGGCTGTATCTTAACTAGAAGTGGGGTTTGTTAAGTAGGTGTTTAATGGAGAGCCAGTTGTTTCGCTCTTCCATCTGTGGGTGCAGAGAGAAGTGTCTGTAGCTGAGCCTCAGAACATGCTGACGTGCCTCCCAAGCCTTGCTCTTTATTAGGGACCTGCCAAAATAAGGAAGAAAGCAAGATTGACAGGTTACTCCGTAGACACATACAGGGACATAAGTAAACACTCCCAATGGGTTCATGATGCATTTCTGCTTGGTAAAATAAACCAGCAATAGTTATGATTGGTATTTAAAGGTATCTTTAAATATTCATGGCAAAGAATGATAATGAGCAATAAAATCTCGTTGCTCTGAGCTACCTCTTTGTGCTGAGCGTTTCGATGCTTTCTGCTGCTGCTGTGGAGTTTGCCCGGCAATGCGCCGCTGCCCTGTGTCTGATTGAGATGTATCCTGCAGCCCTGGTGATGCGTGCTCCTGCCTTGCTGTGTCTCCAGAGCAGCTGGATCCTGGATGGATGATTTTCCATTGCTTGAACAGTCAGTAGCTTGGCAGGCTCCGTTGGCTTGGAGCATAGAGATGCGTCTGTGAATAGGTTTATGGTATATGGACAGTAGAAGTGTAGAAGATTTGAACTTGTGTGAAATTAGGGGCCAGATTTGTATGGTGCTGAGATCTCAGGGTGCCTGAAAACAGGATCACTCACTAGGATGCTTCACTTCAAACTTTGCTGTTTTCATTCTGTGCATGAATAATGTGACATGGGGTGATGTTTAGAAGGGCTCCTTCTTGCCAGAGCATCACTGTTTCTCTTCACAAGGAAATCAGGAGTTTGTGTTCAAGCAGGTGTGTGTAGAGTGGTTGCTGCTTTGGGGTTTTTGTCCTGTTTTTTTCAATTGCTTGGCTTTTGTTGACCTAAGACCTTAGAGAAATAACATCCCAGTCCTTTATTAAATGATACAAGCTCTAAAGTCACATGAAAATAAACCCTGGCTCTATAGGCTTGCCAGCCTTGGATGATTGAATCTTCAGGTAGTGCTTGCAAGTTTTGTTCACATTTGCATGTCCTGGTGGTTATTGGAAGGATGGCTTTGGGTTCCTGGATACTCCTTGCCCACTCCTCTTTGAAGGTATCTTCTCTCCTGATTTGGGAGGCTTTTACCCTGATAACTTCTGCAATACACCACTTAACGGCAGAGGTTTTTTGGCTCCCCTCTGATCTGTGCAACACTATTATGGAGGCAGTCTTATAATCAATGTAATTGAAGATCAGAGTTAATGAGGACCTCTGTGCCTGCAAAATCCCCCAAGCGATGCTGGGCCTCAGATGTTAGATAAGGAAATGATTGGGCTGAACTGAAAATCTATTTGGCTAATTAGATGATGCATATTCCCAGATGCCAGTGGGGAAAAATACATTTCACAAAATAAAGGAAAGTAAGATTTTGTAAGAAGAGATTTTTTTGGCAGGAATTCACTTATAAGTCTCAGGAGGGAGGGGGTGAGGAAGTGGCTCTGATATGAAACCACTCATACAAGAAGTTGTGTGTTGGGCCAATTCACTCACCTTCAGCTAAGGAACTACTGTGGGAGCAGCTCGTGCTCCCACTGCTCATCCCAGTCCTGAGCCTGGCATCCAGCTGTCTCATGGACAACCACCTGTTGCTGGGGAAGTGATGCTTTGGTCTGAGGAATCTGTGTTTCTGCAGAGATCTGGGAATTAAGTCCATTATCCAGTGATGCTGTGTAGGGTAGGGGTATGGTATGTCTGGGCAGAGGAGTGTCCCAGCTGGTTGGGGCACATTCGTATCAAGAGGAATGGTCAAATTAAGTTCTTTAGGTCCAATTGTTGGTGAACTCCGTATTATTTTGTCGGTCTTGACATCACAAAAGCTCCTGAAGAATGGAGTGTTCTGATATTGGGACAAAAGAGACATTTGGGATCGTGGGTTTGTAGTTTCTACACTCACTTAAAGCACTTTTTTCTTACCCTCCAGGCAGCAGCTTCGTTGTGAGCGAGGGGAGCTACTTGGACATCTCTGACTGGCTTAATCCAGCCAAGCTGTCCCTGTACTATCAGATCAATGCCACATCACCCTGGGTGAGAGACCTCTGTGGACAGAGGACCACTGATGCCTGTGAACAACTGTGTGACCAAGAGACAGGTAAGGGAGGCTAGGGGAGAGTGAAGCCTGCAAAGCTTGTACATGCAAGGGAGAAGGTCTGTCTCTGGGTGCTTTGGTGCCCACTCAGCTCACCTCTGTGTCAGCCTGGTGTTGGGCACAGAGGACCAAGAGGTGCCAGCAGGGTCACACAGTGCTGGACCCCTTCAGCAAAGGACAAAGAAAGACACTGCTCCCCAGTGTCTCACCTTGGGTAGGATGGCTTCCTAGTGGCATGGAGATAGGTGACCCTGTTGCTCCTGGCATGGGTCTGCATCGAAAGAGCACAGAACCCTCAGTGTCCTCACAGAGAAGCAGCGTGCCAAGGTCAGCTGTGGATCTCTATGAGGCCACTTCCCTCCTCTCTTAGCAATGAAATCTCTTCACTATGTGTTTGTGCACAAGACTCGTGGCTGTGAGTAGCAGTGTTGGTTGCTGGTTTTGCCAGGGGGTTTGGAGAGGAATGGCTCACAGAGGACAAGGTTTTTTCTAAGCTTCCCACTGCCGTGAACTGTGTCCTTAGCACATGGCTTCTTGAGAGGAGGAATTCCTGTGGAGTCAGGAACACACTGTGGGCTGTTCTTACCCCTCCCCCTACTCAGCTGAGATGCAAATATTGAACTTGGTCTCATAAATCCATTTTCTGGTCAAAACAATGTTCTCCTCTTAGTACTCGTGTACCTCAAAGCTTGTCTACTCAGAGGCACTGTCAGACAGCGCTGCAGCAGAATAATTACACTGGATGTATTCCCTGTGCAGATAAGCCCTGGGCATCACTTGCAGTCTCGAGGAGGGCTGGGAGGTGACAGCAGCCACCCTGGCAGATGGAGATGGTGCAGGAGGAGGCTCTTCTCAAGATGTCACTGAGCAGAAGTATCATTTCAAGCATTGCCAAAATGCAGCCACCTCTGTGAGAGAGGGAAGATGCATTCAGCTGTCAGAGCAGGAGGAGAGAAAAAACTCTTCCCTCCAGCAGAAACTGTGAGGAGACTGTATGGAGCCAGCCCGTGACTTCCTCATTGGAAGACTCCTGTGACTCCCCTTGCCAGCTCCGTGCCACCCTTGGCATCGAGCAGGGCTGGTTTAATCCTCTCATGGCCTCTGGGGCAGGCGCACTACTGCCCCTCTGCATGCTCAGCTCGCCACAGCACCATGTTACTCTTTCTGGGTGCCCCGCGCCTGAGCAGGATGTGTCAGGTCTTGTTTGTGGGGAAGGCAGCGATGCTCGTTAGCTCAGGGTGTGCTCTGCTCTGGCCAACCTCTCCAGCTGCTCTGCTCCATCCCTGCTCCCCATCCTCCCTGCAGAGCATCCTTAAACTGTTTAAACTTTGAGGTTCCTCACCCAAAATCTGTCGATTGCCTCCTTTCCCCTCTCTCCAGCCTGGGAGTTTGCACTTGGATGAAGCAAAACTTTCTTCTACATCTATGCAGGACTGGCACATATGGCTGCTGATTTTCAGAGCCTAAATCTAAGATCCCTTTAAGAGATCCAAACTTCACAGCAGCTGAGCAACCACTCACTGAAAATGAGGCCTTTGCAAGTCCCTGTTTGACACCTTACCCCATGACATAGGCCCAGGCACCACTTCCATTCCTCACCCTTGAGCACCCCTCAGCTGGTGAGACGTTTCAGTGCCAGGCTGGGGCAGATCATAACTCCATGATGCACTGCATGGATTTTTGAATTTATTTTTATTAATGTCATTCTATTTTTAAAGGTGATTTATTTTTATCACCATGAGAGAAGCAGACCTGTGGTTTTACTGTGGAACATAAATCTTGCCTTGATTTCAACCTTTTCAGGTCAGGGATTTTATCGTCTCTGTGAACAAGAGCTGGGTGCTGGGGGCTTTCCCCTGTCCTCTGTCCTCTTGGTCTGGGCAAAGTGTCCATGAGGAGGATGAAAGCCTTAAAGATTTCTTCTGTGAAGAGCCAGCTCTGAGGTCCTCCAGCACATTTATAGCTAATCTGCCTTCAGCCTTCCCCTTGGTGCGACTCTCCATGGCAGTGTGGATACAGCCTTGTCCCAAATGTTCCTTGACCCAGGGGCAGGACTTGTCCCCAGCAGTAGTGCCATGGGCTTCCAGCACACATTTGGCCAGAGGCCCTCAGGTCACATGTGCTCTATCTGGTGATACTTGAGCTCTTGTCCCTTCCCAGCACTGAAGACATCTTTTGGGTTGGAGTTTTAGACAAGATCTGTCTGTACAATATGCTGACTCACGACTCCAGCCACCAAGCACTACATCAGGATGAGTAATAATCCACACTGAAAACTGAGGCTCTGAAACACTAGGAAATACCAAAATACATATTTTGCTTGCCTGTCCTTAATTTGCCTTCCCTTGTGCCTTTGCTGTGTGACTCACTCTTTAATGAAATGATTGCTGTTCCTCTGACAAACTTCAAACCCGCATTGCAAAGCACCACCTCATCAGGGCTTTTCAGAGGGAGCGTTGACATCTACACCTGAGCAAAATGCCATCTTTCTCCTTCCCTCCCTGCCTTGGAAATGGCCAATCTGGTTGTTTTGACATGACTGCTAGTACATAAATAAATGGATGCTGCTGAGTGTCGTCCCCCTGCAGACATGACAGATGCCCCAGCTGCTAGGAGCTGCCACGTTGGATGGGGTCAGGATGTGATCCTCAGCTGGAGAGGTGCAGCCAAAATGCAGGTGCTGACTGTGATGCTTGAAGCAAGAACAGAGAAGGTTTCTCCTCTTCTGGGAGTTACAGTCTCCTCACTCTCAGTCTCACAGATGTGCAGCATGCTGGCAGTGCTGCTGCTCACACCCTGCGCTGGGATACCTCCATATGAAATTCAGGAGTGCTTGACTTTCCCATGGCCTCACTTACCAGCACCACTAACAGTTATGAGAGCACCTGTTTTTTGGCAGCATATTCAGGTCCTGATCTGTGAGCACAATTACCTGCTTTGTACATGCAAAACTGATTCATTTGCACGTTCTGTGGGCATTGCTTGAGAGACCTGCTAGAGAATTAGTCCCTTAGGGTCAAATGCTGGAAGAAACAGCCTCTGATTTTATGCTGTCAGGCTTAGTGGAGCAGTGGCATAAACGAGATGGATAGCTACCTTGATTAGCAGGTGCAAATGTGTCGAATTTCTTTTTCCTCTGTCAATAAATCAGGCACTACTCCATCAAAGTTCTCTCCTTTGCATCCACAATTCATGGCACCCCCAAAGCAATAGGCACGGGCTTGTAAGGACCAAATGAGATGTGGTACAGCGAGGGGTCTTTTCTGGAAATTGGCATGAGGAGAAGAAAACAAAAAGGATTTCCATCACCTTCCAAATGGGCTAGTTTGTCAGCAGGGCTGCAGACGGTGTTCCTGTCCGGATAGGACAGGGATCTTGTGGGCAGGAGACAGATGAAAGTCATTTTTAAACAGAGGTGTTTTTTAAACGCAACCTCTTAAGAGGATTTTGAGGTTGCAGAGCTGAGCATGTAAATCAGGAGATGACCAGCTTTGGAGAGAGAGTATTTGTGTTTATGAAAACAGCCGTTTTCTCCGATAGTTCAATTTAATATCATGCAGCTTGTGTGCACATCAAGTGATATTTGTTTGTTCTTGTGCACTTCTGCTATTTTCGCTGTTGGAGTATCCTAGTGTCTTTATTGACTTAGACTTTTATAAGATGAGGTTCTGTCTCTCTAAGGTATGTAGTTTAATAACTTGGTCAAAAACCATGTAATATACGATTTCTTTTCATGTGGCGGCACAGCTTGCCTCGTGCACCAAGCAGGGCAGGAGGCAGTTAACTCCCAAGGTAATTTAGCTGCAGGCTGAAGTGTTAGACATAAACAGCAATGAAAATGCATGCCTGCAAGGGGGCTGAGTTAAGGTTATCTGTGCTGTCTTTACACTCTCATTTTCTGCCATTAGAGTTTTTAATCCCGCAGCTAATGTTCTTGTAATGGCATTTCTGTGCTTGTCTAAAGAACATGGAGAGGAGGGGACAGGAATGAGTTTTGTGGTGTGGAGCTGCTCCTAGACCCATGTCCGTGGCTTGACCCATCTCAGCAGTACTGCAGGAGATGGTTTCTCACCCTGCCTTGGTCAGCTCTGGGGCATGACAACATCCACGGCACATTGGACCACCCTTGGCCCAGCCTCAGGACCTCTGGCTGCTTCCTTGCATCAGCCACGCAGGTCTGCTCAGGGACATCATCCACAGTGGCTCTGTGTAGGAGCTGAGATGATAATAAGAATGAAGTCCATGCAGAGCATGTTTGCAGTCCTTGGACCTTAAGTGCTTATGCTTATGTGCTGTGGTGGATCTGAGTGGAGTGTGACTGGCAGTAGGGGGTGAGGTGGGATAATTGCTGAATAAACTCCAGGTTTTCCATCTGTACTCTGCACCAGGTCAGACAGGAAGGAGCCACCTTCCTTGTCCCCTTCCTCAAGAGCTAAAACTGGTTTTATGAAACTGCATTTTTGGGCAGGATGAAGCAGAGAATCAGGTTTGAAAAGTGCCAGCCATGAAGGCCAGGGACAGCAGATAGCAAGGGCAAGAAGAGAAGGTTTTCAGAGAGCTTCACCAGGAGCCAGTGCTGCTGCCATGGTTGTTGAGGAGCTATGGACTCACAGAATCATGGAATCACTTCATCTGGAAGAGACCTTTAAGCTCATTGAGTGCAGCCTTTGTCCCAGCCCTATCAACCACCAGCCCATTTCCCTGAGTGCAACATCCACCCATCCACAACAGAGCCCAGGGTGCTCTGCAGTGGTGAGGGAGAACAGCCTGTGAGAGATGGCCACAGAGCCAGAGTACATGCTTCAGATGGCTGAAGGACAAAAGGTTTGATTTGCCCTCGTCAGACTTCCTGTGGATGCTGGATGAAGAAGTTGTTTTGCTGCCAGGAGCTCAGAAACCTTTCACAAAGGATAAATTGATGCAGGGCTTCCTCCAGACATGGACGAGACTCCGAGGCAATAGCTTCATTACAAGAGGTTGGTGGCCTTGGACATTGATGGATGGGGTGACTTGTGTCAATCTATTGTTGGCTTGTGCCATGCAGCTGGTGCTCAGAGCTGTTGCTGGTGTTCCTGGGCATTGCCACCATCGTGAGAGGGACGTGTCACGGGACAGCACAACTGGGCACAGAACAGACTGTCCCACATGCTGGCAGGAGGCAGCCCATGAGCCCAGTGTGGCAGCACCCAGATCACCCCTGCCCCGATGGGAGCTGCTGGGCAGCAGCTGCTGCAATGGACAGTGGTGCAAAGGGGACTTTGCCCTTGCCAAGCACTGGACTGGTGGCTGGGACATTGGCTGCAGCTGCCTTTGCTCCTGGTGATGGGATTCAGAACATGCAGCTTGAGCTGCTGATGTGGGCAAAGGCTTTGCATCCATGCAGCAGGGAAGGAGGGGGAACCCATCCATCCTCCCGCCTTGGAGCAGACCGGTAACCCTGGAGATGGCTCCGTGCTCACCCAGAAGAGAGGGGCTTTGTGCTGCAGTGAACACTGGTGCAGTCAGGGCTGGTGGGGGGCAGCTGCTGCACTCAACAGCAGGCTCTGTTCCCCAAAAGATGCTCAGCCTCAGCTTACAGCCCGGCACCTACTGCCCTCTGCAGCCCCTGCCTCCTCCCTTACCAGGGTGGGTGGAAGGAGGAGGAAGCGAGAGGCCATGGTGAGGAGGCGGCTGTGCTGCAGCTCGCCTGGTGCTGGGACTCTGCAGGGCAGGGAAGTGGGGCTGCAGTTTCCCTTCTCACTGACACTGAGGGTGCTTTGCTGGGGCTGCCATGTCCCCTGGTCTGTCTGTGTTCAGAGAGGAGGGGCCTGTAATTGCTGGGACCAAGCTGTGCATCACTTTGGGTGAGAGAGGCCGCCCTGCAGCATGAGTGAGTACATGCAATGCTAAAAGAGGGCAAAAGGTATGTGTTAGTAGCCCTGCAGTCTCTGGAACAGGCTGCCATCTCAGCTGGGGTCTGGACTTGTCCCCAGGATGGTGCCTTTGTGACTGGGGCATGGCCCTGGCACAGCAGGGCATCCCTCCAGGACAACAGTGAGTGCCAGGGATGGAGGTACGGCCATGGAGGAGGGAATCATGGACACTGGCAGTGCCAGTAGAAGGTTGACAAACCACAGGTTTGCTCCACCACTGCAAAAGCCCCTCTGAAAAACAGCAATGCCAGCAAAGAGCATCTTGCCTGGGAGCAGAGAACTCCAGGAACCTGCATTTTGTGCTGAGCTGGGTGAGCAGATTAGGGAGTTGTGGCAGCATTATTGCCACAAGCTGCCCCTCACCCTGCTGAGGCTGCCAGCGTTGCCCTGGCATGCTGAGTTCATCCTGCAGCCCTGCCTGCTGCTCTCCGGGCACAGTGCAGGGCCAGACAACAACATGTAGGAGATTACCTCCTTTGCCCGTTCAGGAGGAGCAGCAGCATGGTGTGGTGGGTGAAGTGGAAGACTAGTTCTGTAGCTTCCAGCTTGGATATGAAAACCAGAGAGCTAAAACCTCCAGCTGAGCTGGCCTGGTTGCAGCAGGAACTGGAGGGCTGTTTTCCTCCATGTAGTTGGCTTTGCACCATGCCTGTGTCACTGGAGGTGATGAGCTTGAATGTGACTTGTGTTAGATTCATTTCCTTTAGGCACGAGCAAGTCTCAGTGTGGGCCAACCCTGAGCCAGAAGCTATGTCTGCTAACAATGGCTGCAGACCTGCCCTCCTGCAGCTCCAGTGCTAAAACCAGCATGAAGCACAGGCAATGCAAGAAGCCCTTCACTCAGAAAGAGGCAGGGGAAGTTCATGTCTGCGTGTGGAAACCAAGTCAATTTGTCCATAGATTTTGCCCTTTTCCAAGAGGTCAGGCTTCAGATCCCTCTCCTGCAGCTGAGGGCAGGGTTGATGCCTGTGACCCTCACACCAGGCTGGAGCTCACAGCTGTGCTGCTGGTGCTACAGATGGGGCTCCCACTCTCAGCTCATCGCCCCTCATGGCACATGGCTCTGCGTGGCACTTCAGACTGGGCTACCAGTAGTCTCTTCCACCAACCTCCATGAAGGTGAAGGCACAACAGGAGGGAGGTTGCAGGTGAAATGTGGCTGCAGTGTTTGGGGATGTCCTGCTGCTTCAGACAGGTTCATCCTTGCTGAGCAGTAAGTGGCACAGAGACTCCATGTGATCTGTTATAGCAGCACGGCCTGTGATGAGATGTGTAAGTGTGGAGCAGGGGAGGATGGAAAGCCTGTGTTCCCATGGCCTCAGCTCTTGCCTCACCCTTCCACATAGCTGCATGTGTTGTATGAATAGCATTTTCTGAGCCACTTGCTAGAACTATGGTGCTCCGTTTCCTGGTTTATGCCTCTTCCCTCAGTAACAGCAGAGGCATTCCCTCCCCTCCCAGTGTTTTATTTAATAACACACTGGAAATGTAACATGAGAACTCCAGAGCTGAACACAGGACTGAGTGAGCAGCAATCCTTCTTTTTGCTGTAACAGCTCCAAACTCACTATGGATTTTCTGACCAGATTTGTGGGATTATGAATCCAAAGGAGGAGAAAGGGCCACACACGGCTGTGCTTTTCCTGTGGGCAGGTTGTGAGTTGGTGGCGGTGCAAATAGGATGCTTGTCACAGCGGTTCATAGATCCTGATTCATTTGTCCTCCCACAGCAGCCGAATGCTGGGCAGAGGCATGTGCAGGACCTGTAGAAATTGCATCTGGCTGCAGGTGTGGTGATTTGTCAAACTTGGTTGTTTTGGTTGACTTTGGCTTGGAGCTCAGGTTGAATCCTAACTTAGCCCAAGTGCTGCTGAGCAGATAACTGTGTCCCTCTCAGAAACACGTGGCTTCTGAGAGCAGCTCTGGCACAAGGGCACTGTTGTTTTGGCTATTGGTGGTTTGGTTTGTTTTAGCAGCGTGTTGAAATCAGCTCTTTAGAAAATGCACTTGCCCTAAAGAGAAGTTAAAGGTGCAGGAGTGCTTTTTCCTGCTGCTCTGGGGACTTTATCAGGTGCTTCTCAGTCTGTGAGGAAACACCTGGCTGGCTCAGCATCTTCCCTGGCTCAGCATTGTATCAGGGGAGGATGGTTTTGGACAGAAAACAGAGTAGCTCGAGGGGCCAAAGAAAGAGGGTAGATGCTAATGGGGAGAGAGTAAAAACTTACCAAAACCTGTAATAGCACAACAGGTTGTGCTGAGGCTTTTTGGAAACCCTACTAGTTGCCTGGTCATAGTCCTAGATACAGAAATAGATCCCAAAGCATCTGTCCCAAAGAGATGGAGTCTCTGCTCCTCCAGCACATCCCTGGAAAACCCGTGGAAAGCTGGTCTCAAGTGGTCCTGGTAGGGACAGGGACTCCTGGTCTCTGTGTGCCTTAGGTAGCTTCCCCCAGTGTCTCTGCCACCTTGGATCTCCTCACAGCTGATGCCACCATTTGCCCTCTCACTTACTGAAATAAACCTCCCAATAAACCTCCCAATAAAGCCTTGAGCACCGGCTGTAGCTGTTGAAACTCCAGGATTGGAGTCGATAAAATCAATATTTCTGCAGGTTGATAGAATTTCTCCTTCCAACGCCAAACTGATGGAGCAGTAAACAAACGAGCAGACAAAACAAACCCTCCTGCACCGCGGGAAAGGGCTGCACCGCTCTGGCACCTCCAGACGTCGATGAGGAGGGAGGCTGTTTGATGCCAACCTCTGTAGGTGGTTTTTCGCTACTTGCTCTAATTTCTGTGGCAGGAGCTGAGCGGGAGCCGGTGCCCCAGGACTCCCAGCTCTGCTTCGCAAGCATTTTGAGACGCCTCTCATTTGCAGAGCATATATTTGTTATGTAATAGGCGCCAGGAATTAATGATCTGTGGCACAGCTGGGGAAACTTTGCGTTCTAAGCACCCAAGGAGAAAAAACAATAACTTCTCCTTTTTTCAACTCACTGATGGAGCCATTAGGACCCGTGTCTCCTACAGCCAGGCCTTCCCAGCCTGTGGGCACAGCTGAGCCGGAGCAGGCTCGAGCGCTGCCGTCTCTCCCTCAACTCTTCCCCGTCGCAGCAGCAACGTTCCTGCCGCTCTCGTTATGAATCATGAGGTTAGCAGCTTTTGACAGATCATAAATCAGTGCTTCGAAGTTGCTAGGACAAATCCCAGGACATTTAATCTTTAATATTAGATGTGTTTAAGTCAGTGAATATTTCATGAAGGTGCTGTTGCATTTTAGCACATCATTAGCTGTCTCTTTCCCCCCCCCTCCTTCTCTTTCTTTTTTTACCTCCTCCCACTTTCCAGGCATCTCTTCCTCAAAAATCTCAGTGGCTGAACCCCTGTCTCGCTCCCTCCTGACAATAAAGCTCTTTACTGTAATCCCTGCAAGGCATTTTCAGAACTTGCTTAGGATCCCGATGAGCATTCAGGTAGCTGTCAGTCTGCATTACCGCTGCAATGGGGTATCCCCTCCAGCATCCTCTCCAGGTCCCCACCTCTGCTGGCATTTACAGCTCAGCCTGCTGCACCATCAGGCACGATGGGAAGAGGAGAGGAGGGGGGCAAAAACCACTGGCAGCAGCTTGTAACAGAAACTCCACGTGCAAATCCAATTAATCTTTTGATTTTGCTGTTTCTTGCTCCGGGTTATGTATTTCTACCAAACTAGGAATCAATTTGAGCAAGCATGGTTAGGTTTCTGGTGCAGGAAATGTCTTCTCCAGCTGTCTAAAGGGTGTCACAGGGTGAGCCAGCACCCAGAGAGCAGAGGGGAGCAGGGCCAACATCCCTTTAGCTGCAGGATGGGGGCACAACATGGACAGAGTTAGGGGTTTGCTATCTGGGCTGCAGGAGACTGGAGGTGTGAGGTGACAGGAGCAGAAGTGGGAAGGGAAGGTGGCCAGCATGGACTGGTTTTCTCTCTTGGGGGTGGGTGCTGACTCTCCTCAGGCGAGGTTGTGATCCCTGCTGAGGAGTGCCCACGGGAGGTGGGCAGGGCTCTGCCCAACCAGGACAGGGGCTGGATCCATGCAGGAATGTCTTTGTGGGGAACATGAGGCATTCTTAGAGGCCATTGGGCAGAGGTTTGCTGAGCCTGGGCTGCTGCAGGGCTGTACAGGAACAAGGGTTAAGGAGAGACCTTCTACATCATGAAATCCCATACCCAGCTACCCTGGGTGCTTCATCACATAATACCCTCCAGGAGAGCTGCATGGTTCTTACAGATTTGCACATCTCATCTTCTCCTCATCTCCTGGAGGTTTCAAAGGAGTCAGGTGCTCCAGACACATCAGGGACCAAGAATGGCTATGAGCAAGCAGAGATGGGGCAGCAGAGGAGGAGGGCCTGATTGCTAACATGCCTCTGGGGCAGAGAGGTCTCATCTCCCCCTCTTCCCTTTCAGGAGAGTGCAGCTGCCACGAAGGCTACGCCCCAGACCCCATCCACCGCCACTTGTGCGTGCGCAGCGACTGGGGACACAGCGAAGGGTGAGTGCTGTGCAGTGGTGAGTTTGCTCTGCTCTGGCTCCTGCCTTGGAGAGGAGCCCAGTTCTCATCACCAGCACCAAGCCCCGGGCTGGGATTGTGCTGTGTTCCCTGCTGAGTGATGCTCCCTCTCTGCCTCCCAGGCCGTGGCCCTACACAACGCTTGAGCGAGGATACGACCTGGTGACAGGAGAGCAAGCACCAGAGAAGATACTCAGGTGAGTCAAAGGAGTGTACAGCTTGGACATTTGGATGGGGAGAGCCAGGGATAACATCCTAGCAGATGCAACCTCTTGGTGACCCCCAGATCCATCTTGTTGTGCTGGCTAGGAGACATGAGTTTGCCTTGGTTTCCCTTTGATAGGCCTGAAAGATTTGTCCATACATGGGGAAGGGTTTTCCTCTTGTCCCCTCAGGTGGACATGGCTCAGCAAAAGTGAGGACAGTGCACAGAAAGACACCTTGACAAAAAATAAGAGCTTGACCGTCCCCATGTTCTCTCTGTCACATCTCTGCCTATTCCTTTCTCATTTGGTTTTCAGGACCAGACCGAATGACTAGCTTATCCCACGGTGGCACCACTGCTCAGACTTCAGTGGCCAGCTGCTACAGAGGACCACCATTCCCTTGGTTCCTTTATGACATGTTGCTCCTTATTCCAGGTCCACCTATAGTTTGGGGCAAGGCCTGTGGTTGCCTGTCAGTAAGAGCTTCGTGGTACCTCCCGTGGAGCTTTCCATCAATCCTCTTGCCAGCTGCAAGACAGATGTTCTGGTGACAGAAGACCCAGCAGATGTCAGGTAGGAAGCACATTTCTCGTTTTCCTCATGCTTGAGTGACTACACTGCTCTTTAAATTGTTATTGAGGATGCTGTAATTTCTATGGTGATAAGTTTGATTAATTTTCTTCCAATAGGAAATCTGATGTGATAGCTCTCCAGGCTCTTTTGGTCCTGATGGGTCTAGGCCAGGCCTGTGCATATAGCTCTGATGTCTGCCAATCCAGTCAAGTAAATTAGTATGAACCTGTGTCAAGGCAATTCTAAAGTGGCTTAAATCTTACATTATCTTGCACAGCTTAAATTGATGTGTTTACCAATATGGAGATGCTGTCATCTTTCAGAAACTTGTATGTATATCACATTCCCCCAGCCCTTGATAGTCTGCTGTGGTGCTCCAGAGCCTGGTGAAAGGGCATGTTGCTTGTATAATTATTAGAGAATTAGAGGAATTTATTCCTTTCTTAAGCTCAGTAAATGCCTGGATATTTCACTGGCTCTCCTGTTTTGGCTGGCTCATATTTTAAACAGATGTCATTGGACTTGTGACAGTTTAGTTCAGAAGTGGGACCTAATTGGACACTGGAGGAAGAGAATTGTCCCTCTGGAAGGAGAGGCAGGTTGCTGGGAGACCAGGCTGAGGGTGGGCAGAGCAGGGTCTCTTGGAAAAGGAGCCAGGCAAGAACTGTGTCCTCTGTGTCCTCCATGCCCTGTCTGGAAAGGGAGCAGCAGACTCTGCCTCAGAAGAAAGAGATGGCAGTAATTGCCCTCCTCTGTCTGGCTTATAAAGGTTTAACTGTAAACTATAAGGATTTCATTCTTGAGGTGTTTAGTGTTTTGTGTGTGTATTCCCCTCTACCCCATTAAATTCAGATGGAGCATGCGCCTGTTGGGTGCCAGGGAGACTCTGTGATCACTCTCTCCTTCTTGCTGCCTTCTGCTGTTGGCTCAAGACACAATTTCCCAACCTGAAAATTCATGTCTGTGTTGTAAATCATCTTTCTGGGCACTGGCAGGACCCTTGTGTCCCCCAGCCTCTCCTGTCTTTTCCTCTCCCAGAGCGACAGGAAGATGATGGATTTCCACTCTTCTGTTCCATCATCTTGGCAGGGCTGTGGTTGGAGCAAGTGCTTACAACACCTGTGGCAGAGCCAGGACTGGCATCCAAGATGCCATCCAGGATGCCATCCATGCTCACTTCCAAGTGGGATTTTGCTGCTCATTAGTGCTTGTTTTGGGAGACCACAAAAAGAGTCTGATGGCACATATCTGTCACAATTTGGCTCTCTTAGGAGTGTTGTTTTTCTCAGCTGCAGAAGACTGCTGCTTTTCATTTGAGAAGGTGAAGGGTCACTTTGTTGTGTGTTAACATTTTCCAAGCCAAAGTGCCAGAGAACATTCTTTCTTTCCTTCTCACATCATCATTAAAAGTACCTTTGTGAAAGTAGAGGCTGGAAAGCCTCCTGCTTTCTGCTCTGGTGTGGTAATTGTCTCTGGGCACTGATCCCTGTGGGAGAGGCTTGGTTGGGAAGGATGGATGCCAGACAGGAGGAGGCTGTTGCCTGCTTCCCTCGTAAATGGAACCTGAACTCACAGAATCACACAGAATCCCAGAATGGTGGGGGTTGGAAGGGACCTCTAGGGTTCATCCAGCCCAATCCCCCGATAAAGCAACTTCCCCTCCATCAGGAGGCACAGAAACACATCCAGGCAGGTTTGGAAACCTCCAGAGAACGAGGCTCTACATCCTCCCTGGGCAGCCTGGGCCAGGGCTCCCTCATCCTTTCAGTAAAGAAAATTCCAGGTATAAATATTGGAGTGAGCCAGGTAGAAGAAGGGAGGTGAGCTCACGGTGCTTGTGTCTGACACACGGGAGATGCTGAATTATTAAAACTTTAATAAACGTAATAATAAATATTTGATGTTGAATTATGGAAGGTTTTACAGATACAGTGAAAACCAAAAAGCCATCTATTATTTCTGCATTAGAACTTAAACACCTCTCTAACGGGGATCAGACTGCAAGCTCAGGGTGCTGAGCACCCCAGAATGGATGAAAACCAAGGTGACCCCACCTGAGCAGAGCATGGTGGTGTGCAGGAGCTGTGGAAGAGCTGATGCTGGGGCTGGCCAAGCCCTCTGCAGTGGGGAGCATAGAATCACAGAATCTCAAGGGCTGGAAGGGACCTGGAAAGCTCATCCAGAGCAACACCACTTAGAGTAGGTCACACAGGAACTCACCCAGCTGGGTTTGAATGTCTCCAGAGAAGGAGACTCCACAGCCCATCTGGGCAGCCCCTGCCAGTGCTCCCTCACCTCAACAGGGAAGAAGTTTCTCCTTGTGTTTCTTTGGAACTTCTTATGTTCTAGCTTGTAGGCTTATGTTCTAGACCTTGCTGTGTTTGGTGCCCACGAGCATGACATTGGCCTGTCTTCCAGAATCTCTTCTGAAGTTCTGGGTGCTTTCATACAGTGAGAAAGGTAGTTTTAGAGCTGTTTATCTTGTAACTCATTGCTTTGTCCCTCTGGGCTGAGATAACTCTTGGTGGGTTTTCCCAAGACCAGTAATGCAGCAGTGTTGGTGGTTCAGCTGGTCTGATGATGACTTGTAATATCAGACCTACCACTGGAGGTGGACACATGCTGTCCATTGTGTAGGTGTTCAGGTGCAGGCATCCCTCTGAACAGAGGGGACTTGATCCCCAGGCTGTGAGACTGTGGTAATGCCGCTGTCCCTCCTTACTAGCAGCTCCTGCAGTGCTTGAGCTCAAACGCAGTCACGTCCCTGTGCTGAGGGGCAGATCCTGGGCTGGATCACACCAGCTGCAGCTGTGTCTCAGCACCTGGAGTGCCCTGTTTGCTGTCCTGTAATGCTGTGATGGTAGCTCAGCCCTGTGTCTCTCCCGTGTCTTTAATAACGAGCGTGCTGCATTCCTCCAGACCGTTCATTAGTCTGACACCTTTTGGCTCTGGGGTCACTTGTCTTGAGGAATTTAATGGAGGGAAATTGCAGAAAGCTTGGTTTGGAGAAAACAAGTGATGAAGTCTTTACAACTCTGAGGGTTAAAGGTTTAAATGTGGTCTTGTGTTTTTATGAAGATGCTCGAGACTGCAGCTCTCTGGAGAAATGCTGATGCCCTGCTGCTTCTCTGGGGGCTGATGCCATGCTGCTTCCCTGGTGGCTGATACCCTGTTGCTTCCCTGGGTGCTGATACCCTGCTGCTTCTCTGGGGGCTACTGTTCTCCACAGGTCTCAGCACCGAGCAGTGACACAGGCTGTACATGGTGCTTTGATGGAGGGGAACAGAGGGCCCAAGTATCCTGCTGCTGCCCCAGCTGAGTCACTAGAGAAACTTTGTAGAGACAGGAGCTGAAGATCCATATGCACACATGCCACAGGGATGCTCCGGTGTGTGCTGGGGCTTGAGTGGGTTCAGGATTTTGCATGCAGAGCTCGGCAGTGGAAGTTTTAGGGCTGTGTGTCATGCATTAAGCACGAGGGTGCTTACAGTTAATGAAGCTTCCATGTGTAATTTAGCAATAACCATACTGAGCATCTCCTCAGCCCTGGAGTCTGATCCTCCACACAGGATCACATCAGTCACGCGTCTGGGTCGTGGCAGCCGTGTGAACGGTGATGTCTTTGTTCATGTGAGGTTGGCCAGCAGTGCTGTGGGGCTCTCCCTACACTGGGCAGCCTCTGACTTGGGCTGGAGGCTGGGTCCTAGGCTGGTCAGGCTGGCTCAGCTACACATACCCTGCCAGGACAAAAAATACCTCCCAGTCTTACCTTATCTTGCTTGTTTCCAGGACCTCTCTTCTCCCCGTTGCTCCCATCTGTTATTTCTTCCATAACCTGGTGGTAAACACAGTAGTCCATATTTTTCTTCCCTGGACACTTTGCCATCTCTGTTTGGCCCTTTAGGAGCTACCGCTTGTCCTGTGGGACCAGGAATGCCAGTAATTATGGCAGCATACACTGCTCTGCCCCCGTCATCAGCTCACAGGGAGGATCTGCATCTGCAGCCCCCAGGTTCCACCACCAGCAGCCCCGAGCATCCCTGGGAGGGATAATAAAGCATCCCTTGGGGCACAGATGGCTTTGAGGGACCAAGAGGAGAGACAACCTGGGGGGCAGAGCATGGCACTGGCAAACACCCGGAGGTCCTGGTTCACTGTGGCACCCGCTCTGCAGAAGGGTTGGTAATTTCTGGTGAGCAGCTATAAATCAGAGGTGCGAGCCTCAGCTGCTGCCTGACATGACATGTAACTCTATCGTTATGGCAACCACAGAAACAAATAAAAGCCTTGCCTTCACTTGACAAGCCTTTGAGATGTCCTGATGGAGAGACAAGTGTTCAGCAGCAGAATGAATTCTCTTGAACTCGCTGTCGATTCATCTTCGTTTTGCTCCCAAGTGAGCCCCTTTGCTCTCTGAGTTCTTTGCCAAAGTACAATCAACTGGATTTTTTTATTGTTATTTTTTATTTGTTTGTTATTGTATTTCCAGTTCCCTCAGCAGCAAAGAGCTCTGCTCCCCATCCCTGCGCCCGCATGCATCCTGTCTCATGTTGAGGACTGGAGCTGGACTTTTGTTCCTTGCCTGTGGCTTTCCCTTGCTCAGCCCTGCCATGCCCTTGCAACACCACTGCTGCCCCAGCCTTACAGGGGGGTTGCAGTGATGTTTTGCAGGGGTTTTGCAATGATTTGGGCACTCATGATTTCACAAGTCCATGCTGAGCTCTCTAGTGTGAGGCTTCCTGGGTGCAAAGGAGGATGAAGAGCAAAGTGGATGAGAAAGGCAGAGGGAATGTGGGCTAGGAGAGGGGAAACAGCTTTGCCAGGGCAGCCACAGCAGAACTTCTCTGTCCTCTGACTTAGCCTTGTACCTTATCTGCAGGAGTACAGGGAAATGGGTGCTACTGCAGGTGGGCATTGCTGAGGCTCAGGACTGGGGCTGCACTGGGCTGCCAGTGGGGTGTGAGCAGAGAGCTCCCTGCCAGCTCTCTTGCCACTCGCTACAGGAGATGCCATGGGAACGAGGCCTTTTGTTCCTCCCTCCTTCTCTTTCTCCTGGAACAGAGAAGCCTGTGATTTCTAGATGCTTGATGCTGGAGAGACCCTCAGCCAGGAGGTCAGGGGAGAGGGGAAAGCAGGCTGGATGTGGGGAGCTGCCTGCAGGGCCTCTTGCTCCATTGGTGCCTGGGAAGTGCTGCTGGTGCTCGGTGCTGTGCTGAGGGGACGGCTTCATGCGGTGGAGCAAATTGCTCGTTGCATCACCAGGCACAACTTCCTCATTTCTGCAAAGAGAGCAGCTCATTACACCACTCAGACACTGTCATCCCCACAGATGAGGTCCCTGCCTCTCTGGCCTGGGCTTCTCATCACCCCAACTTGCTGATGGCTCAAAAAAAGTGGTGGAGAAGCAGTTTGAGTGCTTAAAACCAGGATAAAGGCAGCCCTGTGCCTCATCCTCTGGAGGGGAAGGACAGATGCTTTACAGAGGCAGCCACCAGTCCCTGCCCTGTATCTGTCAACTTAGCATCATCCTGCCTGGTTACTGGGATTTTTCTTGCTCCCTGCCTCCTGTTTTGATTTATGGTAGCAGGTTAGAAAAGTCAGGGACATCTCACTGGCTGTGAGGTGACTAAATGGAGATGTAACCTTGCAGCAGCCACCAAAGGGTGTGAGCAGCAGCATGAGAGGAATGACAGGAATGGTCTGATGGGGAAATAAGGGAAGAGAGGAAAAGAGGGTAAAAAAATCCCCAAAACTGAGCTGAAATCACCCAGGGATCATCTAGAGAGGGTCAGAATTGAAATGTGGGTCCCCCAGCACCTCTAGGAGGGTTCGGGGACCTCACTGCCCTCAGCCTGCCTCTTCCTGGTCCATTGCCAGCCATCAGTGACCTTTCATGTCCAGAATTCAAGGGACATTTCAGCCCTCCCTCTTTGAGGGCTTTTAATAATCTCTGCTATGATGAAGCTGAGTTTCTTCAGTCCTGTGTGTGAACCCACTGTATTTTTGAAGTCTTGATGCTGAGCCATAACACTGCACAGAAAATAATCAAACCTCTTAGGGATGGGGGATGCAGATTTGGACCTGGCTCATAGGCAAATCCCTTGCAGGGAGCAGCAGCAGCATCTACACGTTTGGCAGCTGAGTGATTGTTGTTCCTCTCGTCTGTGGTGCCCCAGAGCCCAGGAGGGAGAAACAACCCAACGAGCGAACAGATTTTGTTTATATATTTATTGAGACAATTAAAAAAAAGCCACCAACGCTCTCTAAATCCACAAATGCTGTCTCACACCCAGAAGCAGAGTGAGGTTTGGTGCTGGACTCTGTAGCTGCACCTTGTGCCAGACCTGCTGCTGTGGCTGTGTGTGTGTGTCTGTCCATGCAACACCCGGAGCAGGGTCTGTGCTGGGGCAGGATGCTGCCCACACTGAGCACTCAGGGTTTGGAGGGGGAGTAGGGGCTCCAAGATGCTGTGGTGGTGTGTGTGCTTAGCAGAAAGGGTGATGTAAGGTGATAAAATCAGAACCTGTGTTTCTCTGATGAAAGGAGTTCTCCTGTGCCTGTTGGATGGTGGTTTTATGTCCCTGCCTTTGCTTCCCGTTAAACATCAGCCAGAGTGTGCTTTGTAGCTGGCTGTTCAAAGTGCAGCCCCATGGCCTCTCTCTTTATCCAGCCTGTCTGTACTGTTTTTCCTGAATTACATTGTTTTTTCCCTCTATTTGAGTTTTATTACCTTTGCCTTTGAGTGCATCTCTTGCCTGTGAAAGGCACTAGGAGGTTTGCAGCTGGGAGAGGGACCCGGTGGTTCATCCCCTGGCCTAGATAGGAGTGGCTGTGTGGCAGCGTGGTGTTGGGACAATGGGATACGTGCCAGGCTTGGGACAGAGAATCTCTGCTCTCATCCTCCTCCTCACTGTGCTCTTCCTCACTGTGTGGCATCTGCATATCCTCTACCCTTTGCCTCACTCTGCCCAGGATTTGTATCGTGGCCCCTTTTTATTTGTTTATTTGCAGCTCACCCAGCTTCTCCCTTTCTGATTTAGATGCTGATAAGTAGCTGTCAGGTCTTTTTCTGGTCTCCCCAAGTCGAGCTGCTGACTACAGGGTGAAAGCAGAAGCTTTCTTGACTTGTTCCTTCTGCTACCTGTGTAATGCCCAGAGATCTGGTGGGCAGTGGGGCTTTCTTGGGCACTGTGTTGGGGTGCATGAAGCAGAACATTGTTTAGAGAGAGTGACTTAGAGCAGTGCAAAGCTGGAGAGGTTTGGAAGGAGGGCTGGGGAGTGAGCAGAAAGGGAAAGAAAAAAATCAAGAAAATTAGGTGGAGCCTTGCAAAAAAATAATCCCATCTTGGGAATTGCCCTGGTTTTATTGCCTGAAGAATTACTGTGCCATAATCAATTCATCTGGAGACGTTTCCTGCGGTGTTTCTGATATAATGAGGTGCTGCTGGCTGCAGCCGAGTGCCTTTAATCGTGAGGCAGATGGGTGCCAGGAGGGACCCGCTCAGGGCCATGGGGCTGAGCTGCTGTGGGGGCTGTGGGGCTGCAGGGGGGCAGCACTGGCAGGGAGGGATGGGAGTGAGGCTCATGATAGACTCCAGGGTCTGTACATCATTAATAGAGCATGTGTTTCTTCTCCAGCAGAATGAATGCAGCTGGTGTGAAGCAGGTTTTGGAGGGGAGGCAGGTGAGGGGTGAAAAGCAGCCAGTTGCATACAGGGCAATTGGGGTCTGTTGGCACTGTGGCTCAGTTGGTTTTAGGGGAGAACACATCTCCTGCAGACAGGAGGTCTGGGCATTGCACTGGAGATTTGTCCCAGGCATCACATAGCCAGGTTACTCGGTGCTGGCTGATGTTGTAAAGCAAAACTGGTCAGGCTAGGGTAGTGTCCCCCTTGCTGCTCACCCTCCTGGCTGCTGGCTCTGCTGTGGGCTATCCCCCTGTCACTGCCTGGCCACATCCTGCCCTGTCCTGCCCTGTTGCAGCTCATCAGGAGCCACGCTGAACCCAGCTAATAGTTCCCCGCTATTGCAGAGGGCTTAAAATGACATAAATGAAGCAGCTGAGAATTAAGGCAGGGTACTGTGCAAATATGTACTGAGCTTTTGCAGTGAGAAGTCTCTTTATTCAGTTCAGTCCACATTTCCTTTTTATTTTTTTAATCAGTGCATATCAAATAGAAATGAGCCAGAGCTGGAGGTGTTGGCTCTGAAACGTGGGCCTGGGATTTGGACCCACGTTAGGGCCATGGCTGAATAGTTTGTAAAAGGTTAGTGATAAAGTTGTGTGTGGTTTAATAAAGGGCTCCTGGCCCAATAAGAGTCCAAAGGGTGAAGATGTTGCTTATAACCATCCATAGCAGGCACAATCTTGATGTGTAACAGGTCCCTGTCGTGTGTCAGGGCTCTTCTGCCTGGGTCAGTGCTGTGGAGCAGCTGTTCTGCATCACCTCCCCAGGGGGATGCCCTGGAAACCCTGTGGCAGTGGATGGAGTTAACCCACTGTGAGGCTCTGGATCTCAGCCCCCTCTCTGTTCCGTATATGCTCATGTGTACAGCCTGTAATCTGCTATTAACCCTTTATTAACTCACAGCCTGCCCTAATTTGGAGGCAGGACTTTTAAGCTCTCAAGCACCACGGCTGTCTTCCTCAGCCACGGGGTCTGTTGAGGCTGAGTGCCATCTGGGCAGGCAGGCTGGGCAGCACTGCCTCCTGCCAGCAAGTTTTGGTAGTGGCTACCAACCCACCTCACAGCCCAGCCATGCCCCAAGGGCCCTGTGTAGGCGCTTGGTAGGTGCTGAGTTGTGGTACCTGGTTTCTTATTCCATGGCAATGACTTCCTTCAGGGAAGCTGTGGGTTTCTGCTCACCTCCTGCCTACAGCCACTATTTGTGGTGGCATTTTACCTCTAATTTGTCAATATTTGAGTCCAAAGGACATTACTGTTGTTTTACTGACAGCTACAAAGAGCCCTCTTAGACCTGCTCCATGTAGTTGGGATGGGCACCACTGCAAGTCAAGAGTATTTATTGTGGATGGACTATTCAGGATATCCATCTCCTTAGTTCTTCCTTACCCATTCTGAACAGGTGGCTCCTGTTCTCCACTCCTGCAGGCAGCTATTGATGGCTCTGGTTACCATGCTGCATCTCCCTGTGGGAAAGGGGGCCTGAAGGAGGCAGGATGAGGGACTCTGCTTGTTTGGTCCGAAAAGCCAGCACTTTTGTGTTATGAGGCTGTGGCCTCTCTCTGTCTTAGTTCTCCTATCATAAAATCAGGACTTTTTTTAGTAGGATTACCTCTGTCTTGGCCAAGACAAATGGTCTCCTATGAGAATGCTAGTGCAAATATCAAATAGGATCAGTCCCCAAAGCGCTTGAGAAATGGTTCTGGAAGCTCCCTGTCACATCTTCCAGCACAACTAAAAGGTTGCTCCTGTACGGTCTCTAAACCACCCTGCAGATTCAAGTCAATCCTTATCCTGGTGGCTTGGCTAATAATTTCCCTGCATCACTCCCTGCATCAAGTTACCTGTTGTTGAAGTCCAGATGGATCAGGTATTTCCCTTTCCTTTTCAAATAAAAAGAATACAAATTCACTTATCAGAGAAAGGTAAGGGATGAATCTGACACACCTCAGAGTCAACAGGTAGACACAGAGAGAGGGGACAGAGACCAGTGTGTCAGGCAGGAGCTGGCAAGCTGCCCTTGGCACCCCAGCTTCAACCAGCTTGAGGCTCTCCTTGGCTCAGCCCATCCCAAAGGTTCTCCCTGTGTCCCCTACCAGTGCAGAATCTCCCCCTACCCTCCTGGAGCTGCCCAAGACAGAGGGGTTCCTGTCTTCTCCTGGTGACAAAATCAATACCAAGGGGCCTCCATTAATATTCCAGGAAGGGGAGCGAAGATTGACTGCCTCATTAGCAGGCATCGTGTGAAACTCTGACAATAATTAACAACTCAACGGTCTTATTTGCTGGCCTATCACAGAAGTATTCAATCAAAAATGTAATTTGCTTGACGCTCCCATCTACCATAAAGAGAATATTCCTTCAAAGTTTTAAATAGACTAATTAAGGGGGAAGAAATACAGGGAAAAAATTATTAACAGTATAGTTTTAATGGGAAATTACTGGAGCGTATTAATAATGCAATAACCATTTTTAACAGCTGTCTGTCAGTTTGTGGGCTGGGGTAATTAAATTAGTCACTAAAGGGTTAGTCAAATTAGGTGTCGGAGAGCAACGCTGGGGCTAACGAAGGCACGTCAGGCTTAACGCTCCGGCACACGAAAGAGGATGGGATGAGGAGGGATGGGATGCTGAGGAGGGATGGGATGCAGACACTCATGGGTGGATCCCTCCAAGGTCCCCAGGACCTGTGCAGGGTGTAGCCCCTGGTCTCACATCTCCCATCTCCTGCCCTCGCTGTAGATGAACTCGCCGTGCCGGGTGATGCGAGGAGCAGGGCAGAGCCCTGCGTTGGCAAAGGCTGGGTTGTCTTCAGGAAAACAATAAGAAGAAAGAATCTTATCTGAGCATGAGCATGGCCCAGGGTGGCCTCTGTGACGTCTGCATCAGCCTGATGCTGCTCAGGTTTTTAATCTCTTTCTGAGAGCCAGAAGGCAGCTATGTGGGGGCTTTTTGGCAGTTTCTTTCAAGGCTTTTCTGTTCTGTGCATTTCAGGCTCACATTCCCCCTTCCTCCACCCCTTTCACCCCTTTTGAAATGAATCTCAGTTAATTTTGGATGTTGTTGAGCCTGAAAACACATTTTTCTTGCCTCCAGCCTATTAAAAAATATATTTACAGCTCCATAAAGCAAAGCCAGCTGTCAAGGTAACATCTTGCTGACTCCCAGGTGTTCAGGGTGGAGACTAAGGATTTGGAGAGGTACTTGTTTGTGTGATCACAGTGAAGATTTTAAGCCCAATGGAGAGGTTTCTGTCTGAGAAAATCCTAGTGTCCAGCCTGGGGAGGTGTTGGTGGAAAGCACAGTGCCTGGGGTGCTTGAGTTCCTGGCTAGGGGATGCTGCTGTGATTCATTTTCCTTCTGTCCTCCTTAAATCAGGCTACTTGGCCTCAGGGGCTGAGTAGGAAAGGATTACTCCTTCCAGTGTATGTTTTTAAGATTTCAGGTACTTTCTCTGTTTTTATATTGAAGTAGGACCTTTACTATAATATGTCAGTGTGGACAAACAAACCAACACAAAGCAGTGACCAAATTCCAGAGGAAAAACCCTCACCCATCAAGAGGTACCAAACAACGTGGTGGTTGGAGCATTGGGAGGGCGCAGAGCTCTCTGAAACCATGGTCTGAATCATGCAGAGCAGGGACATAGATTTCCATATGTTGTCTAAATGTCTGGGGTTTTCTGGGCAATTTTCTCACTCTGAATTTACATTTGCTCTCGAGATTTGTAAGTGCTAGAGGAGATGGCAAAGCCTACGTGTTCCCCTGAGAAGTTTCAATTTCCATGAATCACTGGGAGGTTTTTTGTGTAATTTCCATCTCCCATCACCCCCATTTGAAATTTAACTACAGACACACCTACCTGCCTGAAGAGCTTGGGACTTTGTGCTGCTATTTTTATATCATTAAGATAGATGTAAAGCTTGCAGTTGCTGTAATTGGGTGATTTGGGGGGGGGGGGGGGGGAAATGAGCTGCACACGGCATACGGGAGTCAAATAAATACCCAGCGTAAGCAGCTCTGGTTCAACTCTTGGCTCCTGAAATTGCTTCAAGAGGAGAATCCCAGGAGAACAGAAACAGCAAAACCCCCCAGACACACCAAAACATCTGAATATCCCAACCACTGTAAAAAAAGGAGCATTCCCACCCATCCTGCAGCCCGGTGGGCACTCAGGTGGAGGCAGGCCCTCCCCATTCTCACGTGTTGGAGAATTACAAGCCATATAGATTATTTTAATGGCCATATTACTTCCAACTGTGCCTCCACCATCTGTTCTTCCCCAATTATGGATGCAAAAACCCAGCGTGTTTCTCCATTCCAGCAGTAGAGAATGAAATAGAAGCCTTGTGAAAGGGTGTATATATTCTTTCAACAACGGAGTTGGCACCTGCGATGTTTTGCTCAGGCTTCTGACCCGCGTCGGTCGGACTGTGCTGCCTCATCCCTCTGCACCACTCCTGCCCGTGCCTGGAGCCATGGTGGCAGAGGGAAATGATGATAAAAGAGACAGGATGGTGTGCTGCATGCTTTGCCCAAGCCATGCAGGGGCAGCTGAATTATTAACACTGACCAAGCATCTAAGTGCTACAAAACTCGACAAGAACCTCTTACCTCCGGCACAGCAATAAACAGGATTGAGGCACAGTGGGAGGGAGGGAATTAAGACAGGACATCAAAGACTGGATTCTGTCAAGTAAATCATGCCATTGCTTCAGTAAAAGAGCCCCTAAATGTTTTATTAGGGATTTTCAACAACTACCAAAATTAAGATGGAAGGGATGAATTATTAAAAAATAGATTAACTAAACTAGTGTCTGAATTAAAGATGAGAGGTGGCTGTTGGGAGCCGCCGTGTGCGCGGCCATCCGAGCCCTGCAGCTGGGCAGGGTGCAAGCAGCGGCTGCCTGGGGCACTGAGAGCTTCACACCGCTCCATGGGTCCCTTCTCGAGTGGCCGTGTGATCTGAATTTGCTGCTGAAGTGCCCTTGCAGTATGGTCTGTCCTGGCGTTACACGTGCAGGGCTACAGCAGCCCGTGAAGGTTAAAGCACAGGAGGGAAAGAGGTGCTGTTGTCTCTGGTTTGTTTTGTTCCAGCCCCCAGGAGGCTGGGAGCATTGACTCCAGGTGCTAAGCACAAAATGTGATGAAATTCCTTGTTTGTTCTCCCTTTCTTTCTTCTTCCCCAACATCTTCAAAGCTCTTAACGTGCAACTATACAGTCAAACTCCTGTGAATGCCAGTGGTAGTAGGGCTGCTGGGAACAATTCACAGTGTCTACAGCAGCACTGCTTGAAGGGGCATTCTGATGGAACAGGCTTCATTCATAACAATAATAATAAACCACAATTTTGCAGTTATAGGCTCTTTTCATCTTCACAACTCAAAGGAGCATTAATTAACTGCATGGCACGGTGGGAGGTAGGTAGCTGCTGTTGTCCCCGTTTCTCAGATGAGGAATCTGGAGCGTTGACACATCCTGTGAGCTGCCAGTGGTAGTGTGGTAATTCACCAGCCGAGTCTGCAGCCATCCCAAAGTGCCAGCTCCCATTCAGGGCTCTGCTCCTGGGAGGACTCTCTGCTCATCTTCAATGGCAGATCAGCCCCTCATGAGTTTTGATGTCATCTTCATTTCTTTAATCCAAGTTTGGTTTTGGATAGCCAGAGCGAATATTGGTGAAGTGAAACTGAAGTCTTCTAATGTGAATGAAGCCCAGTGCTGAAAGCCCCTTTGTTGCCCTGGGGCCAGTGACTGGGCAGCGTTTCAGCTTTCATCTACTCCATTGAGAGAAAAACCTGGAGAAACAAGTTGAGCTCACCCTGTGCTGTGATCCCCACTCTTTGCAAATGTGTGTGGAGAAGCCTGTTGGGGTGAAATGGTAAAAATACACCAACCAACAGACTGCCTTCTTGCTCATAAATCCCCAGGTTTACCCCTCTGCTGAGCTCTGCCTCCAAAACCCTCCCACCTCACTTTTGTTCCAAGGGTCACATTCACAGAGGCTTTTGCTGCTGTGTATTGCCTGAAAAATCAATGTTTTGGCTTTCATGTGTGTAACTGAAGAGGAGTCTTTGCATTTTGGGAGATAGTTTGCCTGAGAGGCTTTGGGTAACCCTCATCTCTCCTTGCACACAGTATCGGGTCAGCATCTCTCTGTGCGGCTGCAGCATGAAGTGAGTCAGGCTGAGGGATCACCTGGTGAGGAGGAGCAGGGTTCAGGCTGCCGTGGGCTGGGGGTGGGATCAGCCATCCCTCACCCCCACCTCCTCCAGGAGCCCACACAGTGATCCTGGCTGTCCCTGCTACTCGGAGTTACCGGCTGCCACGGGCTCTGACGGATGCTGCTGGCAGCTGTCGTCTGTTCATCCCTTGCTCCCTGCCCTGGCAGAGCTCATTTGTGGGGCCCATAGTGGGACCATGGAGGGACATGTCTCTGCATACATGTCTGGTGCTTTTCAGAGGAAGCAAATAGTACTCTGAGCATCCTCCTCAGGGGCAGAACTTGGACTAGCATGGAAGCTTTTCCTTTTAGTCTTCTTAATTAAGATAGGCAGTAAAATAAAAGCAGTGAGTGAAATGTGATGGAGAGGAGAAGGAGGGTGGTCCTGCAGTGTGCAAATACTGCTCTTGTCTCTTTTTTTTCCCCCTTTCTTTTCTCCTGTCATCAGTCTCCTGTTGCTAAACATGCAGCTGGAGAGCAGGTTCTCTGGCAAACTTCCCCTGATGGGTTTTGACAGATGTAATCAGGCAGGAGCAGTGACGACCATGTCCCACGCTCCTGTAAATTGCAGTTCAAACTGAATATCTTTCAGCATGCACTGGCAGCTGAAATGACCCAGATGGCTGAGATCTGGCTGGCCCAAGGGGAATGATGCTCCCATCCTGTGTGTACCTACCTGCAGCTCCCATCATTGTCCCTAGTGCATCCCTCAAAATCTCTCCCATAGGACATGTCTTTCCTAAATGCCTTTGGTATAGGTGACAGTGCAATAATTGAGCTCAGGGAAGGATCTGCTGGAAGTCTCTTTAGCCTTTAATAAATGCATATATTCCTTATATTCCACTTGAAAATGCAGGAGTGCAAAGGTTTACAGACAAAGGGAGGATGTCTGTTCTGGGATGTCTGGCATCAGAGTGAGGAGCCAGAGGAGCTCTGAGTTAAACTTTGTGTTTGTGTTCAATGTTTGTGTGTGAACATGGTGTTGCCATTGGTTTAATGTGTCATCTGTGCTTTAATGGTGCTTCAGGTGAGCTCAAGACCTTCCCATTCCTCGTAAAGACAAAATAACAGGCTCCTTCTCTCATTGGCATCTATTGCAAGTAGTTCCAAGATCTGCAGGCTGGTACTGATTTGACTCTGCTTGGGAGTAGCTTAGATCATCCCTAGATCTGTACCTAAGCTAGGCCAGCAGGCTTCAGTTTCTAATCAGCAGAAATCTGGTCCCTGGAGCTCAGGTCACCATTCAGCTCTTGCTACAGTCCCTGAGCACTTCAGGGCAGGGAATCATCCCCAAAATGAGTTATCTTCCCCAGTGAGTTTGAAGGGAGCCCTAAGTGACCAGTCCTATGTATGTGCAAGGTTATCTTCGGATGGATGAGCTGAGTCCCACCCTCTGTCTCTCTGGAGCAGGGTTGGTCTGGCCACTGTTGGCCCAGCAGCAGTCAGGTGTCAGCCCTGTGCAGGCTGTGCACCCACTCAGGGAAGTGCCATTGTCACTAGGAGATGCTCATCTGCAGGAATGCAATCCCTTCCAGTTGTTTCTTGGGATTTGAATCTGGAGTCTTCTGTTTTAAGCACATCAGACCCAGTCCCACATTGCAGACCCAAGCCACAGTGAGACCTGTGCCCTGCTTCAGCCTGTCTGCCTTTAACCCTCTCTCTTAGGTAAATGAGAATGTTTCCTGTGCCACATTCAACTCCACACTCAATTTATCTTGTTTATTGACCCAAGCAGAGAGTCAGTGTTTTCTTCATCTGCCATTTGCTTTGCTGGCAGCCAGTGTGGCTGAGCAGGAGCTCAGAGGTGACTCGTGGGTGCCACAGAGCTCGGTGCCAGATCTTTCTCTTCGCTTTTATTTGTGTTTAAAAAAAAAGAAACAAAATGCTGATTATCCCTTTTTCTGAGCACACCTGGCTCTGGACACAGCTTGGCAGCCTTTGCTATCCAGAATGGCTGCAGGCAAGGCTAAAAGTGTGCAGCAATTACCCCAGGAGTGGGAAAGCCAGGAGGGAGCCCGCGGGTCAGCTCGTTACAGGCGGGTGCTGCTGCAGCCGCGCTGCCCACTCCCTCCTGCCAGCTGCCATTTGCTTGGGAAACGTTGGCCTCTGGGGTTTTCATGTGCATTTGAAGCTCTGTCTCTTCCTCAGAAGTCTGAAGGCGATGCTTTGCAGCCATTGCCTGGATCAGAGATTTGCTGTGGGCTCCCATGGGCTGTGGTTTGCGATGGGAGTGTTGGGGGGGGATGGGGAAAGGTTTGCTCACCTCTGTGCTGGGGTATTCATAAGGCTGTGAGTCAGGAGAGGTTCACTGGAGAGCACTGAGAGCTGCCCCAGGTGCAGGGTTAAATCCAGCTTCTACCCCAAAAAGTTTGCAGGTTGGGGACAGCGTGTGGCTGCTTTGAGGTCTGTCCAGGCAGCACTCACTGCCACAGTGGCTTATCTTTGCAGGGCAGGTAGAAGACAAACCCTCCTGGCAATGTGGATCCAGTTTTAGGTCACAGCCAAGGTGATTTAGTAGGATGTGGCTACTGCAGAGGGTGGTTCTGGCCTTCCACCAGCCACCAATGCCCGTCACTTCCCGTGTGCCAGCAGTGGCATATCTCCGATCCTGGGCTGAGATTGTTCAGGGATTTAAGTCAGAAGAAAACCCTTTTTTTTCCCCTCCATGGTAGGCAATTATTTGCTCTTAAGTGCCCACATCTCCAGGCAGGGATGAGATGGGTCCCTAGCAAAGGCAGCAGCAGCTTGGGATGCTCATCACCTCTGAAGACCAGACTCATGGAGGTGCTTGGTATCCTCAGGAGGGCTTAGTGACCAGTAGCTTACCAAGGAGGACGCTGCCCTTGTGACAAAGCTGGCTGTGCTCCAAGGAGATACTAGTGGATGCTGGGCACCTTGGCAAAACTGTCTGCATTGGGTGTCTAGGTAAGAACCGAGTCCCTTTGCAAAATCTGCCCATATGGATGGAAAATCCCTATGCAAATCTCTCCCCAGGTATAAAATTAATTGGATTCCAACTTCAAAGAGTACTTCTGGAAATGAGCTGTAAATAATCTAGTTGTGCCTCAGTTCCTCTGTCTGTGGACATTCACCTGGCTTTTTCAAGGCCAGCGAGTGTTGCTGATAGAAGGTGCTATATATAGCAGCAAAGCTATGCATATATGTATACATATCCATAAATGCATCCCTAGTAACTGACCCAGGTGTGTGGTGTTTTCTAAAACACAGCTCATGGGTTTGGTTCTCCAAAAAGCTCTAGTGCTGCTTCATACAGGCTCTGACCCCCTTCTCCATGAGGGTATATGCACCCCCATGCCATGGGATCTCCCAGTGCCATGGCTGGGAGCAATATGCTCAGCTCCCCAGGTCTGCAGGGAACAGGGGAGTGGACAGGGTCTGGTGATCCCTGGAATGAGGAGACATTTGGGAAGGTCACTCAGCTGTGCTGGCTTTTGAGGGGCTTCAGCTGCAAGGAGCTTTGTTGCAGAGCCTGGTGTTGCCCCTGGAGCTGCCTGGGAATGCTGAGCTGCCATGGTGTTCAGGGCTTTGGGCTTCTCCAGGCTGTCCAGCAGCCTGTCAGGGCAGGATCTCCAGGCTCAAGGCTTATCCCTGCCCCTGTGAAGGTGGTTCATCCCCAGCACCCAGTTTCCCAGGAGCTTGGTGCTGTCTGTTCCCAGCAGATCAATAGGAGCCTGTGAATGCCTGGCTGTCTGATCCTGCAGCTCTGGCTGTTTCCTATTTATCTAATCTAATTCTATCAGCATTTCTAAAGTGTTTATCGCCACCACATCTGAGCACTTCATATGTATCTTGAGAGGAAAAAAAGCCCTCAGCTGGTGTGTAATGGAAGTGGTGGAGGCTGAGATGTGGCTGGGCCTGCTGCCTGTGCCCTGGTGAGCACTGGGGTATGGAGTCACCTCCTCTCTCTCCCAGTTTGCATGCAAAGTCTGTGTTTTCCTGATGGCCCTCGTGAAATGCTACAAAGTCAGATCCTGAAGAGTCCATTAGAACAGAACACTGGCCCAAAATATCCTTGAAGCCTGTAAAAGGGAAGGAAAACCCCAGAGACTCATTTGTGCCTAAGCAGATGCTGAAGTCTGAGCCCCAGTCTGGGAATTTCAAACTTGGCATTGCAAGGCATGATGGCTGAAGGCAGATACAGCCCTCCATGCCACGCTCTGTCCATCCCCAGCACCCGTGGAGCACTGTGGGACTCCGTGGGGCTAGGGCACAGGACACAGAGCTGGGGTCATTCCAGCTCTCCTCTATCTATTTAGCCCCTCTAAGTTCCCACCAGCGAGCAAATTCCCAATTTCTAGGCTGGGAAAACAGGGTGCAGAGAACTGCCACAGCCAGGCTCTCATTTGGGCTGGAGTATATGTCTGTTGTAAATGGGAATCCTTTAGCTCATCCCTTTGGGATGACAAACGAGCAGTGACCTGAAGTCTTGGCTTGCTGGTGGCTGACTATTTTGAAGAGCAAAGGCAAGGGAAGGTGTCTGGATCCATTTTTTCACTCCAGCATCTGATTGGGTTTGTGTCTGGAGTGGATACAGGTGAGGTAGTGAGGAGATGTCCAGAGCTCATCGTGGTAGTGAGATTAATGGCATTTCTCACCATGCCACATAGAGTCCCTGTGAATCTGTGTTTTCTTTGAAGCAGCCCAGGCAGGGCTGCAATCACTGCCTGGTACTGGGGTGGCCTGACCCATTTCATGATGTTTTCATCCTTTAATAATTTAGGACGAGAGCTCCCAGGCCTTCTGTCTAGGCTTTTGCTCATTTGCTTGTTTTCCTAAGATTTCTTTTTCTCCCCCAGGCAAAACTGTTGCAGAGGATTGAGGCAGACGTTTTGTGGAGGGTCTCTCTCTAACAAGCAAAGAGCTGCCTTAATTTGGCCAGCTTAAAAGTGCTTTTGAAAAACTTGAATGGCTGCACACGGCATGAAATCTTGTTTGATTTTAGCAGCAAGAGTCATCAACAGTCTGTGTGCCTGAGCACGGATGAGCATCCCTGCTCTGAAACGCTGGCCGAGGGTGTGAAGGAGGGAGACAGACACTGGACAAAAATACCCAGTTTGGGGCTAGCAAGGAAAGGGAATGGGAGAGAGGAATGGGCTATACTGGGACAAAAGGGGAGGAAGATGGTGAGCAGGCAGGTGATTTTACCCCAGGGAGAGCTTTGCCTGCCAAAGGCCGAGTGCTGCTGCATCCTGGCACTGCTGCTGAAAAATGACCTCTTTTCCCCAGACTGAGTGCCTTCCCCTTCCTCCCTGCCCAGAGCAAAACCCCGATTAGGGTCCTCTTCAGCAAACATTATCAAGTTTGCAAAACTCCAAAGCCAGGAGGTGCCAGGGTCAGTTTGCTGTGCAGCCTTCAGGCAGCCCCTCTGTGCATATGCATTATGAAACCCTCCTTAATAGCATAATCATATCCTAGTTTTTTTACCTTTGCCTCATTCAGCACAGCCGATGAACCTGCTCTGGGAATGATCTGCATTAATGTGGGGCTGTAAAAACTTCAGCTGAAGGCAATGAGAGCTGTGCTTTGAGCAGGGAAAGTGTCATTTAATGCTAAGCACTCTGAAAAATCAAGTCTAAATGTCTCAGATTCGGTGCATGTAATGTAGTGGATGTTTTTTACATTACCATGCCTGGGCCTTAGCTCCCCATCTGTAAAATGGGGATGATAACAGGGTGATTGGGAACTTAATCACTTTATTGGTTGTGAAATACTGCTGCTTTTTGGTGTTGAGAAAAGGATAAGCAAGCCATGAGGAGCTGAGTAATTGTGCATGCAGAACAGCATCTGAGTAGAGTACAATAAAGTAGGAGCGATGCGTCCTCCGACAAAGAGAAAACAAGATACTGAGGAACTGCAGCTGAAGTTATCTGTAGGGTGCTGAGAAGCCTGCAGATGTTCATGGATACCCAGGGGTGGGGTTTGTCCTGTTGAAAAGCTGAGCATTCCGAGCATTTCCTGCACCCAGACCCTGGCTGCAGCTCAGCACCATCACCTTTGGGGCGGATGGATCCTTCAGATAACCCTCTTGTATGTGATCTTGCAATCAACACCTTCATCAAAGCACATAATTACCAGAGGCTGCATTAATGTTGCCTTGGCAACCTTACTGCTCACATTTTCTTAAGTTTTGTGTATGACATTGCAACCTCAGTGATTCCCTTGCTGACACTTCCTCGGTGTGCCAGAGCTGCCTGTGCCCCTGTTATGTGGCACTGGCTCCCGTGCAGAATGTGCCTGCTGCAGCTCCATGTCGTAGTGCCCATTGTGTCTGCAGTCCTGCTAACATGGGCTTTCCTTGGACATTTGGTCTGGGTCAGTGTTGCAGATCATAGAGTCATAGAACTTTTTTGGTTGGAGAAAATCTTTATCATCAAGTCCCAGCCCTGCCCTCACCCTGCCCAGCCCACCACTAAGCCCTGGCCCTCAGCACCTCAGCTACACAGCTTTGGGATCCCTCCAGGGACGGAGACTCCCCCACCTCCCTGGGCAGCCTGGCACAGGGGCTGACAACCCTCACAGGGGAACAGTTCTTCCTAATCTCTAATCTAAACCTGCCCTGCTCTTCAGAATCCCTTTGCCAGTGGAGAGCCCACCATCCAGGCAGAGATACAGGCTGGATGCAGCACCCTCCACAGAGGGTGCTCCCTGTACATTCAGCTTGGGGTGCTGTGTTTGGCAGCTGTTTTCAGTTTGGGGGCAGGGCTCTGGGAAGGGCTGAGTTGCATGCAAGCAGTCAATTGCAGAACCAAGGTGGAGATGATGGAAGAGCCTGTGCCACTCTCCTGCTGAGGCACGATCCCAATGGAAGATCTAGTGCCAGGCTGAGCTCTCTTGTCTTGTCTCCTGGGTCCCTGACCTTGGTCACAACACACGGTTCTGAGGTCAGAATGCAAGATTAAATCAATGTGAGACCAGATTTCTCCCCCCAGCCCCTCCTTCTCCCACAATGTGATGCATTTTCACTCCATCCCCCCGGATTATGCCCACTGGACTCCTGACCACTGCCTGCATGGTGCCAGGGTCAGGGTTTGAATTGGTAGGAGTGTTACAAGTATTTCAGGATGCCTCCTTTCACAAGCAGCCTGCAGAAAGCTTTGCCTCCCAGCATCATCAGCGAGGTCTGGCGAGCCATGAGCTCTCTCTGTGGCCTCTCACTTCCTCTTCTGCACTCATGTTTTTTCCTTCCTTGTAATCACCACCTTGTCTCATAACAAACATCCTCCACCTGCTTTGTGCTTCTAAATTGAAGCCAGGAATGTATTTTGAAGTTCGCTATTTTGTAAATGATGTGTTGAGAGGACGGGGTGGAAGGAATTGCTGAGCAAACTGAGCTAGGAAAAATATTCATTAGCACAGAGAAATCATTTGATAATATTCATTTATGTAGTCTTTAATTATGAATTGCTGCCTTTCCTGATAACCCCCATGCCAGTAGTGTGATCCGTTTGGCTAGATAAACATATTACTCTGTGAGCTAATTAGTGTGCAATTGCTATCAGTTAATATGTACTACTACTACTGATTCCATGTTGAACAAGCAGATTCCACTACTATTAACTGTTCAATTATTACTGTTTGGAGCAGCCTAGAGCCCCTCACCCGAGGTGTTGGTTGGTAGTTGCAGTGATGTGAGGGGCCAGGAGGCTTCTCACTGAGCCTGGAGCTTCCTGGTGGTCTACATCCTATTTGTTTTTATAATTTAATGTCTTAAAGATGATGAATCTGTGCTTTTCCTGACCTCCTGCTTTGCTGTCTTTTTAGATTTCACTAACCTATTTTGGGGCAGGTGAAGTTTGGAGTAGCTGTGCAGGGAAAGGGATGGGTCAGGCTGATCTGGGATGACTTGGTGTGCTTCCTGACTTAATAACTAAAGTTAATGAAACTGCATTAGGTGCGTCTGGCTCTGGCTGGTGATGTAATCAACAGAGGGAAATTAGTTCCTTTGAAGCTGAAACCATCATAGGGAGTGTTAGGAGCAGTTGTGGTAATAGCAGCAGAAATCTGGGGCTGTGCAGTTGCGTGGAAAAGGGGAAAGTAGTGTCAGTGCTGGACACCTTTGCAATGGGAATAGTCCCATCCCTGCTGTGAGGAGTTGGATGCCATGGGGCAAGTGGGAGATCTGCAGGAAGGGAGACATTTACCCAGTGAAGTGTGATGGTGCTGAACCCTTGCGACCTGCTAGGACATGGCAGTTGGGGCTCCAGAGAGATATAAGACAGGAGAATAAAGCTGGGACCTAAAAAATGACTGGGAAAGCTGCATCTTAAATAAATGCAGGTCAGGGTGGTGAGGTTACAGAACAATGCCCATTGCTTTCACTGTGATGTGCCAGGATGGAATAGTGCTGTTTCTTTGGTGTCTCCAGGTGCTCAGTGCAGGTTTTCTGTCCCTCCAAGGGCACTTGCTGTGCTGCAAGCCTCTGTATTGTTCCATCCCATCCCATCCCATCCCATCCCATCCCATCCCATCCCATCGCATCCCATCCCATCCCATCCCATCCCATCCCATCCCATCCCATCCCATCCCACATTTTACTGTCCAAGGACAGCAGGGATCATCCTGACAGTGCTACCACTGGATCCATCCCCAGCCATGGTGGAGCAGCCATTGGCAGGTGACTTTTCCAGCACAAAGGCTTGGAAAAATACTGATATAGCCTGGGCTTTATCATCCCTGTTAAGGCTCATTTGCTTTTTCTCACCCCCTCCAGCACTGAGGTTGCCTGGGAGACTGAGCTGGCATTGCCTGCATCTGCCTTTGGCTTGCACAGGGCTGAGGTGGCAACCATGGCATTTCCCTGAGACAGGGGCAAAAATGCTCAGGATGAAAACTCACTCACTGATCTCATCTGTGCCACCCTGGTCCTTAGTGCAGCAGAGCCAGACTGCCTCTGAAGGGGGCTGCAGTGGGATGAGGGTCCCAGTGAGCCCAGTGTCCCCAGGATGAGTGCTGTGTGTGAGGTGGGTTTGGGTTTGCTTTGCTGTAATTAAATTGCTGGCCCTTCTGCTTGCCGAGGTGAGCTTCAAAACACTCTGGTAGAGCGATGGTTTTGTTCAGCCTCTAGCAGATTACTGAAGTGTGGTAGGGAATTTTTCACACTTTCCACCTCAGGTTTTTGGGAGAGCATTTCTGTGAGTGTTTGTTCCAGTATTACCACGAGAAGTGAGACGACCCAGAAAATTTATAGTAAGCAGCTCATCAGCAGCAGTGTGTCAGTATAGCTCCATTGAAGTGCCTTCTCCAGCATCACTCAAGTAAGAATGATTTCTTCTAGTTTAAGACTTTGGAAGATGGGTTTTTCTCCAAACCTCCCAGCACTATTAGAGTGGTTGAAAAGTGTCTGTGGGTGCACTGGGAAGAAACTCATTTTTTTTTCCTGTGTGAAATAATAAATGTGCTGCCTGCACACACATCTTCAGGCACTGCACTGAGGAATCTGAGTGAAGCCTTGAGCTTAAGCATGCTGAGACTTCTGACTGGGAAGTCCCTGAGTTAGAAGCTGCCACTGCCTCTTTGGGTCCTCCAGCCCCAGGGCTGCAAATTAACTTTTCCAGAGCATCCCAGTTTGGTCTGTGCATGGGTGGACTTGCCTGGGAGACAGCTTATGGGTTGGTGCTGGGGGAGGTGGTTGCTGCCTTCACTACAGACATGGTAAATGATGTTCTGGGTACAGGAGAGGACTGCAGAGAGAATGGTCTCTTGTTGCAGGCAGAATAGTAATAATAATAAGATTGAAATCCTGGGGAAAAAAGCCCTTATTCTATTGCTTTTAAATCAGAAACCACTCTTCTCAGGTGGCCATTTATTGCATGTTCTTCGTACATTGGGTGTTTAACTGCATGAACAGAACAGCTGAGCCTGTGGTGCAATCAGACTCCCTTGGAATTGTACTGTAAGCGTGGGAAGTGCTAAAAGTACTAAAAATAACATTGAAAGCATCTCCAGTTGGACATCTGACAGTGGTGAGCACCTTTAGTCCTGGTCTCTTGTTGCCTTGGCTCCCTGACTTAAGCATGAAGAAAACAATACCCAATACCAATTAGTCTAGTAAGTGCAAACTAATGTTCAGGAGGTACTGGGTGTCCTGGGTAGTGAGTCCTTGGGAGGAGAAGACCCCAGGGGAAGGGATGGCTCTTTCTCTGCAGGTGAGGGGAGATGCCATGTGATGAGAGGGTGCTGGGGCTATGGGTGGTGGTACCTCAGTGTCCTTGTTGATCTGGGTCCCAGCCTGCTTGTTGGTCAAACCCCAGTGCTTCATTTTTGAATGCTGGGCTGTGCAGATGCAATTTGGTTTTCTGTTGGTGATATGTACTGCTTTTATAAAAGATGTGATGACCAGTGTTGCAGTACAGCCCCAGCTGGGGTTCTCTTTTCCTCAGGTGGGCAGCCCCTTCCTGCTCATTGCTGTGGTGGATTTTGTGGACATGCTGAGCTTTTCCCAGCCTTAACCAGTCTAAGTGCTGGAATCTGGGGATGAAGAGCTGAGTTAACTTTCCTTCTGCTACTGTCCATAATTCTCCCTCCAGTTTGATATTTCAAGCTTGCATCTGGCAGCATCTGCCTGTCCCAGCTCACCATCTTGCACCCATCATTTGCAGGTTGTGGCTGGTAAAAACAATTTCCAACCCACTTGTCTGCAGAAAAAAAAAAACCCAGGAGGCAGAACCATTCACACAGCAGAGAAGCTCATGCAGGGCCCACTTCCACCAGTCCCATTAATATCTTTGAGAGATTTGCTCTGAAACTCGAGTTTCAGCAACCTCACTAATGATTTCAGTGCTAGATGGATTAGCAGAGGAAAATGGGAGTTTAGTGAAGGAAAAAGAAATGTGAGGGAGAAAAGGAGCAGAGGAAGACAGGAGTGGAGTAGGTGAGAGTACAGGGGATGCTCAGACAAGAGCATTTGCTGGGAAGAAAATAATAACCTCCCCACACTATGGATGGAGACTTGAGCTGTCACAGGTCTCAGGCTGTGTTTGGGGACTCCTCAGAGGGATTTCCCCCAGAGTTAGTATCCAGCTCCTCCGCAAAACTGTCCCAGAGGGATGGGTGCTTGGCTTGAGCTGCACCCTTGGCACATTTTGGGGCTGAATCAGGTTGTGGTAGGGTCTGGAAGGGAGAAGCAGCTCCAACACAGGCATCTGTGAGGCAGAGGATGAGTGTCCCTCTGGCTGAGGGAGCTGGGGGTGTGTAGTCTGGAGAAGGCTGAGGGGAGATGTGATCAGTCTCTGCAACTCCCTGGCAGAAGGGTGCAGTGAGGTGGGGGTTAGCCTCTTCTCCCAAGTAACAAGTGATAGGACAAGAGGAAATGGGCTCAAGTTGCCCCAAGGCAGGTTTAGATTAGAGCTGAGGCAGAACTTTTTCCCTGAGGGGGTTGTCAGCCCCTGTGCCAGGCTGCCCAGGGAGGTGGGGCAGTGCCCAGCCCTGGAGGGATCCCAAAGCCATGGAGCTGAGGTGCTGAGGGCTGTGGGTTAGTGGTGGCTGTGGCAGGGTGAGGGGAGGGCTGGGACTGCAGCAGCTTCAAGGGCTTTTCCAACTGAAATGATTCTATAATTCTATGATCTGATGGGGTGGGGGAAAAGGGTGAAAGGCAAAGGATATCCAGGTTTAATCCCTGTCTTATCATAACAGGAAAAGGGCATAAAGTCTGCCCAGAGGGACATGTCTCTGGTGGGCTCTCGGCAGTGACACGAGCCCTTTCTCAAGCCTCGCAGCAGAGCAGATGTTTTGTGGCCAGAGCTGGTCAAAATTACACAGGCAAGCAGCTGCTGGGATTAAAAATTCAGAATCTGGGTGCATCTTGCTCTGTACTGTTCTGCAAGTGCATCAGCTCTTAAGTTCCCTGTCGAGTGGGATCTCACCAATGGAAGTAGGAAGCAGCACAAAGACACGAGACACTTTGGCTGAGCTGTGCTGGGTGGCTTTGGCTCCCTGCTCTGTAGCAGACCCTCCTTCAGGATGAAGCTGCAGGTGACACAGCATCATGCTTTATGTTGCTAGTGGGCCCTGTCTCTAGAAAGTCATGCACCTCAAATCTTCCCGTGATCCCTCGCCAAACACAGCTCAGGGAGCAGATGGTAGAGCAACGCTGTCTTAGTCCCCAGCTCGCATCTTTTTCTTTGTTTTTCTCAGTGATGGTTAACTTTGTAAGACACTGAAGTCTTTAGCCATTAGCAGGCAATAAAAAGGGGCAGCTGAGTTGGATAACACTCACTAATCCCCTTCCAGGATGAGCTGGAGAGAAGAGCCTCTGCGAAGCTCAGGAGCTTATTCTGAGATGAGTGCTTTGGAGGCTTTGAGAATTGCATGGTGTTGGTATTTCATGAATAAATAACCTTCAGTTATATTTGTCACCAAATCTGCTTCATTAGTGAGGGCCTGGAACAAAGCAGGAGGCTGGAGGAAAGTATTTCCAAGGGAATTGAGGCAAATGCAGGTGATGGGAGGTGGTGTGGGGCTGGGTGAGGATGAGGCTGTGATCTGGCAGGGAGCCCTGCTGCTCTGCATCACACTGACCGTTTGTGGCAATGGAAGTTGTTAGCAAAGGGGGTTTTACTGAGGCTGTGTGTCATCAGTGGGTCCTGGGAGAGAAGGTAGTGTATTTTGTTTGTAAGTGGATCATTTGTGTGTGTCTTTAGGAGGGCTGCAGGGTTAAGAGCTCGTGCCTGTGTTCACAGACATGTGTGTGCTTGCAGAGAGAATCTGGCACCAGAAATCAGGTTGCTTGCTCCAAAATGCCCTTTTTGAATGGGACCTTGCATCTGCTTCAGGGTGGTGGGGAATTGTCCCATCCTCCCATTAGACCAAGTGCCAAGCCCTGCCTGGGCCCTGTGGTTCTGGGGCCTGGCTCCATCCAGGGCCACTGGCAGCTTCCCTCGTGTGCTCCAGCAACAGCGTGAGCTGTGGAGCCCGTGTTACCCATCCTGCCTTGTCAGAACAGATCCTGGGCTTTCTCAGTGAAATGCAATAGGGAGAGATGGAGAACAAGAGGAAAGAACTGTTCTTTTGCAGGCAGCTTGTTACCACAGGGAAAGTGACTCATCCATCAGGGCTGGTCTGATCTGTGCCTGGGTGGTGTGGAGGGATGGCTGTCTCCAGCAGGCATCGACCAGTGGTGGCCACATGCTTCCCTTGCTCCTGAGGCGTCCCCTGCCCTGTGGGCACTGCCTGCTCTCCAGGACCAAATGCCTGTGGGCATCTGGGGCCTGGGGGCTGCAGGCAGGGAGAGACCAGCAAGGCTCACTGCTGGAGCTGCCCAGGTGCAAAGTCAGCGGCTCCATGCAGCAAGTCACTTATCCCATGGTCACTGTGGGAGATGGGTAATGAATTATTGCTCTTCCCCTCCCATCATTCAAAGGAGCCTCTGAGGCTGGCAGTGCAAGGGTTCAGCAGTGCCTGCCTGCAGCGAGGCTGGCTCTGCTGGTCCCTCCAGAAGCAGCCAAAAGCAAAGTTTCCTCCCAGCTCACTCGCAGCGTGGCCTCAGCCCTGTCATCTGCTGACACCCCCCTGGCAGCTCGCTGTGCTGGAGCGATGCTGCTCTCATCTAACGCCGGCCAGTGCAGTGATGGGCCAAGCAGCCTCCCTCTGTCTGCAGGCAGAGCCGTCTCCCTGCTCCTCTGGCAGGTGACATTTGAACACTTCCCTCCAGCTCTGCTGCCCCACCTTCCAGCAAGGTTAATATTTTATTACTCCGATGGCTCACTGCAGCCCGGCAGCCCCTGCCCGTGCTTTGCCAGGGGTCATCCATTATGCCAGGCACGCTTTCAGAGAGAGAAGTTCCCGTTCCTGTCCTCTGAGGGCAGAAGGTCAGTTTGTGCTTCCAGGTTTTAATTAAAAGCATTACGAGCTGCCCCTGGCATCTCCAGCCCGAGAGCATGATGCCATGCAGGATGAGATGGCTTTTCCTGCAGCACTGCATCTCCCCAGAGCTACCCCAGCCAAGGATCCAGCCTCAGGATCTCCTTCCCACCGAGGCAGCTGTAGCTCCTCACCTTCTTCCCCCAGGGCCCTGGGAGCTGCAGGAGGGTCTGGTTGTTTGGTGACCAAATGGCAATGCCAAGAGGGAGGACGGGAGCACAGCTCTCCTTGCAGTGCACCTACAGTGAGAAACCCCTCGGGAGGACCAGATGGGGCTGAGCTTTCCGTGTGGGCACTGGAGGAGTTGTCATGGTTTGTTGGGGTTTTTTATTTCACTAATTCTACATTAATAAACAGCATTTTTGGTTAGTAAATAACATGCCCTTTCTCTCCTCCCTTCTCTGCAGCAGAGAGACGTGCCTTGATGTAATATATTCTCCCTTTCTCACTCCCTCACTTCGGAGGAGCTGCAAATTCTGGTGGGAACAGAGTGCTAATAGAAAAGGGCTCTAAAGATATTTGAAACATGACCAAGAGAGGACAGAGGGAGATTCAGCTTCAAATATGCTGGAAAATCTAGGAGATGGGCCAAGAGAGGGGGAATGTCGGAAGTGTGATCGCCAAGAGGGAAAAGTTAATTGGGAAGCACTAATTGGGGTGAAAGCAGGCAGTGCAGACATGAATCTGCTACGTGGGGTAGTGATGCAGCCACAGGCACTGCGGTGGGCACAGAGCTGCCCTGACACTGGGGTGACTTATCCACCCCAACCCATGGTAGTGGGGAAGCTGCCCTCCGTCTCCATCCATCAGGGATGTGCTGATTTACCAGTTCTTACCGGTTCAATGGTGTTTTTTTCCTTGTTGAAAGTCCCAGCTTCTGGAGTCTCATGATTGCCCGGAAATCTGCAGCCTGCAGAATTGTGTCTTCAGTACTCCACAGGGCTTTATTTCTTGTGTTTGGTCTCTGCATCGTTTCTAACCCTCAGGTTTACAGGGGAAAGCTCGACTGTGCCCTAAAGGCTTAGAAAGCAGAAGGCAAATTTAGGGGAGAGAAAAAAAACCACCCAACAAACTACCCAGTGATTGATTTATTTTTAAGATCTCATCATTTTTATGCCAATGTCATTATATTTGTTTTAATGCCTGACTCATGATTTTTTGGAGCCTCTGGTATTGGCAGGGCTGTGTGTGACAGTGTGTGCGTGCAGGGGCCCCACTGACAGATAACACAGTGCTAGCTGGAGACAGCAGTACTGTGGTCTTCCAGAGCTGCTGAACATTGCCTGCAACCACTGTTTCATTGCCAAGCATATGGTTTTCAAATAAATCCCCCCCCAAAAAAGAGAGATTGGCATTGGGCATCGAGTCATTATGCGGCTTTTTAGGTGCTGATGGAACAGCAAGAGGAGACACTAAAGGGGAATAAACCCCTCTCTGTGACTCCTGGTATTGCCTTAGTGGAGATTTTAAGGCCAGAAGGGTTAGTGTTGCATTGCATCCTGTGGAGGTCAAATCCATCACCATCAGTGACCTGTTCTGTGACCTTGAGTGAATCACTTTGTCTCTGGTCAGGCAGAGGGTGATGGGCTCTGATCCCCAGATGGGCTGCAGATAGCAGTTAACGTATCAAATATGGTTTGAAGATAGTAGTACCTTGGAGATACTCAAAGCTCTTGACAAGCATCTGTGTTCCCTTTGCAGGCACCCAGCAGAAAGTAAAGTCCTAAACACGTTTCCTAATCAAAATGCCACGGTTTTGCCAGGGCAGGTTTCTCTGTGGAGTACCCTGCCCATGCCACGTGCTGCCCGCTCCCTGCCAGCCCTAACGGTGCCTTTTCTCTCCAAGGGAAGAAGCGATGCTGTCCACCTACTTCGAAACCATCAATGACTTGCTGTCGTCGTTCGGGCCGGTCCGGGACTGCTCCCGCAACAACGGGGGCTGCACCCGCAACTTCAAGTGTGTTTCGGATCGCAAGGTGGACTCCACGGGCTGTGTGGTAGGTACCATGGCTGCTGGGCCCTGGGGCTGATGACTCTTTTGGGGATTAGATAGGGGATATGGCTTGCTTCAGCTCTGGGGATGTGGCCAAGGGGATGTGTGTGCAGGTGGTGGACTCCTCCCATCCCTGGGGCCTTTGTGGCATGGGCCTTAAAGAGCTTGGGGAAGGAGCCCCAGGGCACGGGTGAGCAAGAGAAAAAGGCTTGAAGCTGATGGTCATTTTCCTGCTTGACAAGAAAGCACAGGCTGAAAGCAGTCTTGCTTTTTCTCCTGCCTTTTTCTTCACAGTGTGGGAGGAAGATGAAGCATCTCCCCATCCTCTGCCTCTCTGACACCCTCAGAGGTTTGGTTTGTTTCTGAATGTGTTCACTTGCTGGACAATCTGCTGAATCCCAGGTCCTCCACAAGACCCTTTAGACCCTAGTGTTAGTTTTGGATAGATGCTCTGAATTGTTCCTAGATATCAATGCACAGAGGGGTTTTGCTGTTCTTCCAGGTGGCAGCAGCAGAGCTCAGCACCTCTCCTGCTCTAACCCATCTCCCCCAACAGCAAAGTCACCACTTCCCTGCGTGCAGAGCCTGTGTGAGTCTGGAATAACACACAGGGATGTGGGGGCAGGGCCATGGGAAAGCGGCGGAAACCTGAAGCATCCCTCTCATCTGTCTTTGTAGGATCTGTCTACCTGCCAGGCCCTGAGGGGATCCAGAGCTCCTCACCCTCTCTGCCTGCCCTGCAAACACATGCCTGTGCCTGCAAAGCCCCCTGAAGCCCCTCTGCCCCTTCCCCATCACCACAGGCAGAGCCCCCGCTGTCCCATCCCTCCCATCTCAGCAGAAGCAGGAGTTAAGTGTCTCTTTATTTATTGAAGATGTTTATCCACAGCAGCAGGGAAAGGTCAGGCTGGAGTGATGCCGTTCCCAGGGCCATGTTTTCATTATCCCAGTCTCTGGTTGCTTGTTAAGGCCACTTACACGACAGCTTGATGTGTCACCAGCAGCACCTGGTGCCATCTCCCCCTTTGCCACTCCTCTCCCTTTCCTCCTTTCTTTTCCCATTGTCATTTTCTTTTGTTCCCTTTTCTGGGGAGCAGCTGCCTTTCCAGTCTTTGGGGAGGCTTCCCCCCTTTTTTCGGGTGTTATTTTTCTCTGAAAGCCAATGTGCCTCCCAAACACCATCAGAAGCACTGGGGACTGATCACCCTGTGCCACTGGGAAGAGATGCCTCTTTTTAAAAGCCAGGATCTATTAAGATTGAAATTGTCAATAAATTACGGGCCTGGCTCTTGCCAGGCACACAGAGAGGCAGGAATTGATAACTATAACCCACCTGCCTCTGTGATGCCTAACTGAGACTTGAGGCAAAGAGAAGGAAGCGTGTACAGTGGGCAGTGGGGGAAGAAAGGAGGAGCAGTGAGAGTTATTATCCTGGAGTGCATCCCCTCTCTGATAGCTGTGGGTGAGAGGTGACACACATGGACCACAGGACCCCTCAGCCCCTGCGTCACGCTGGGCTCACGAGGCCGTGCATCCCATGGGGACAGGAGATGGCTGGAGAGATGCCCATCTCTCATCCCTCTGCTCTTTGCCTCTTTTTCTCCCCACTGCAGGAACATGGTGCTGCTGTGCCCCTCTCCACTGCCTGCAGTCATGGGGTTAAGCTCCTCAGTCCCATCCTGCTGGTCACACTATTTCTGAACAGCAGAGCTGAGCTCCCTGAGGAGAGTTTAGGGATGGCTACTGCATCCCACTTCCCATCCACACCTCTCCCTGCTTCCCATCAGACTAACACCAGGGTGCAGTGTCCCATCTCTCCCAGTGTCCCAACCCTGTGCAGTATTTTATGTTCATCATCTCCCTGTAGGTCCCCAGCAAAGGCAGGGGTGTGAGCAGAGCTCTGGAGGACACCATCCCATGTTTCTCACTCCAGTCCATGGCCATTGCCTTGGAAAAAGCCTAATGAGAGGGCAGGCAGTGCTTCCTTCAGCCCTGGGTCACACTCATGGTGCTGAGTGGGGTCATGGGTGATGGGAGCTGAGTTTTGAAGCTCATTGCAGCCGCAATGTGTGACCTTATAGCACCAGTCCCTGTGCTGGGTGACACATCCCCTCCTCATCCTGCCCCTGGCATCTGATGGGTGAGAGATGGGCTTCCAGTGTGAGCAGGGATGGGGGCACACGCTGCAAATTTGCAAGGAAGTCAGTCAGCTTTAAAGCTGAACTGCCATGAACTCCATTTGCCAATTTGGTAAGTGCTGTGGGCAATATTGGGATGTAATTTAATTAAGCTATCCCCTTTTGATAGAGTTCAGGGAGCATTCGTGTACTAATTTTAGCACTAGGTTTGCTTCAGCTTTACTCTGGACACTGTTTCGCAAATCATGACGTTGTTAATCTTTACCAGTCAACAGTTTATTAATTTGCCAGGGACCACAGAAGTATATAATCAGAGGTTCATCAATCAAGGCTAAATCCAACAAATGTTCCAGGCAGGTACCGAGCATAAAATATACATGCAGCCTTGTAAGCAATTAATACACAGCAGAGCCAGAGCCTAGCAGCTCAACCAGGGAAGAGCACAAATCTCACAGAGTTCTTATTCCTTTTATGTATAATCATCATCTGTTACCACTTCCTCTGTGCCCTCAATACAGCTTCCAGTATTTCTGCCAGGACTGGGGTGCAATTGTCTTCAGCTGTTTCAGTGGTGTGGACTCTGCCATTAACTAATTGTTTGGCCTTAAAAGGACTCGGTTAAAATGTCAAGGGCAGTTTGCTTGCAGCTCATGGTGTAGTCTCCCTGAGGAGAGACAGTCTGCTTTGGGCTCACAAATGACAAACGAGGACGTTGCTTTGCTTAGTTAGAGGTGTCCCATGGAAGAGCCCAAAGGCTCTGCAGTGGGGTCATAGAATCACAGAGTCTCGAGGGCTGGAAGGGACCTGCAAAGCTCATCCAGTGCAACCCCCCTGCCAGAGCAGCACCACCTAGAGCAGGGCACACAGGGACTCATCCAGCTATGTTTGAATGTCTCCAGAGAAGGAGCCTCCACAGCCCATCTGGGCAGCCCCTGCCAGGGCTCCCTCACCTCAACAGGGAACAAATTCTTCCTTGTGTGTCTTTGGCACCTCTTCTGTTCCAGCTTGTGCCCATTGCCCCTTGTCCTACCACTGGCCATCAATGAGAACAGCCTGGCTCCAGCCTCCTGACACCCACCCTTTATGTATCTGTAACCATGAATGAAGGTCACCCCTCAGTCTCCTCTTCTCCAAGCTAAAGGGCCCCAGCTCCCTCAGCCTTTCATCACATGGAGAGGTGACAGCTCCTCAGCCTGCATCCCACACTTACCATGGGGCCCTTGTTTCTCCTCCTCTCTGGGCTTTTGCTGTTTTTCCCTGTACCCAGCAGATGGCACCACTGCACAAAGGCTCTCTGCAGTTCTTTTCTTATCGGAGGCCTTTTTTATTTGGGTGATTTTAAGAAGCATGAGCTGCAACCTTGCTAAGACCTTGGCATTGCTAAGGGGAGCCTTGCCTTTGAGCCTTACCTTGCAACATGACAAAACAGTCTCTGTTTCCATGCTGCTTTTCCTTATTGCACCCTAGAATTGCTGCCAGGTCTGAGGAAGCCACAGACATTTCCCAAGAAAACAAGATTCCAGCAAGCTTCCCTAAATCTGGTGGCTCTGCTCTGAATCCAGTGTGAATTTTGTACCATCTTGTAGGGATCACAGCAAACCAGGAGAATCTGATGGAGGAATAAGTCAGATTATTGCCAGTACAGTGTATATGTATCAAATAGGGATATATATTGCTGATCTACCAGCGTGGTGGTAGCTGCTCAGTCCAGATGGAGAATGCTGAAGGAGAGAAAGGGCTTAACCTTCATGTGTTGGTGATTTATAATTTGAGATGAAAACCTGTGAATTGGCCCTGAGGGACTGAAGGAAACACCTGTAATTGGGCTTAAGTTCAGATTTCCCCAGGTGTCTCTCAGTTTGGCTGTGCTCACTGATACCAGCCCTCTTGTCTGAAGCAGGGAGAATCAGGGTTCCTTGTGTCTGCTGCCCCATGGCCAAGCAGCAGATACAAGCAGCAGCAGAATTAGGCCCCTGTTCCCCTGCTGTGTGAGCAGCTGCAGTGCCACTGCTGTGATGTACTCTGATGGTTCTGCAACATCTGGGATGCCTGCAGGTGTTGGTGAGTGAGTCTTTTAAGTCAGAAGAGAGTGGCTGGTGCTATGGAGACCAAAGATGTTGCACAGGTGATGTGGAAGGGATGATGGGGTGGCTGCACTCCAGGATCCATCCCATCTTGGGAGAGGTGTGAGCAGGAGACAGCAGAGCCCAGCAGTGAGTACTGAAACCCTGCTGATCATCACCACCTCCCTGCCCATGGGCTGAGGCACCTCTAGCACAGATTTCTTTCCAATTTGACTGAGAAAAAAGTATAGTTTGCCTACAAGGATGATGTGAACTGTTCCTTTCCACTATCACAGGGTCGGGCCATCAGGCAGGAGGGAGTTTGCCTGGCTCAGCAGTATGCAGAAGGGAGAGCATCTGCCAGGGGGTTGTGGCCCACAATGACACTGGGGTGGTGTCAGTCTCTGCCTTTTTAGATGTAAATTTGGCATGGTCCATGCAGGCATACAGGCCTTAGCACAGCCTGTCTGGAGCTAATCCTTCTCTTTTGCTGTCTTCTACATCAAAACAATGGGTTGTTCCTTAGCTGCCACAAAATGGGGCAGAGAAACAGGTTAATCTAAGAGTGGAACCATGCCAGGGAGGAATGGGATTAGAAATGAAGGATCAGGGCAGTGCCTGCTGTTCTGGTCTCCTCTTTCCATCACAAGACACCCAGAGGTGACTTGGGGACCGTGGGGAGTGGGAAAGCACTTCAAAATGAAATAGGTGATGCTGAGAACTTATATTCCTGGGGGGAAATTAGGTATTTGGGAGTTTCAGCCCAGCCCAAAATGCTGTGAAGAAATCTTCCACCTACGTGAAAGTTCCAAACATATTTTGGTTCAAATCATCTCCTTTCTATGAAGGAGGGGGAGATGTTTCATTCCAACATCATCATCTGGAGCATTATGTTCTGTATTGCATTATCCTAGTGTTCAGCCTGAAATAAAAACAAAATGAGGCCTTGGAAACCAAAACAATTCAACCTTGTAAAAAGTAAACGCTCTCCTAATTTCCCAGTGACTTTTGAGATGTAATTGATGGAATCCCACAAAGCACTTTAGCTTCATCAAATCTGCATTTTTCTGACAGACAATTGTTCATTGAAAAATAAAAACTCCTCGGTCCCTGCCTGACGAGGCACAGAGCTAATTGTGTTAGAGATGCACACACCAGGGAGGGAGATGGGAGGAAACCTTCTCTTCTAATCCCTTCAAAGTTTAGCTGGCTCCTTGAAGCAGAAGATGCCTCCTTATGCATGTTATGGTTGGAAGCAGAAGCCCCCTGAGCAACACAGCAAGCCCCCCGGAGCCTGTGATTTTGGATTTCTCTCATTAAGCCAGGTAACTGCCTGTGAGGAAAAGGGGATTTGAGGAAGACAGAGCAGCAAAGGATGTGAGAGACACTGGAGTCGATAGCCAGCTGTGGCAGGGAGTGGAGGGGCAGGTGGGGAGCCCATCACCCCCTTGCCTTTGATTTCAGTGTTGCAAAGGGGTTTGCACCATGTTGGTAAGCAGTGGCCACGTGAAAAAGCAAATGGAATAGCTCAGGAAGCAGCAAGGTGAGCAGGAGGTCTCTGCCTGTACTGGGAAGAGGTAGTTTGGGTGATAAAAGCTCCATTTTCTCCAGGATTGGCTTTTTCAGTGGTGTTCCTTGGGGAGCTTGGCTGGCACCAGGCTTGCCCCTCTGCCTCAGGCAAGCTAGGGTGTTTCATATGTTGTGGTCACAGCTGGGTTGGGTCTTCAGGTTTGGTTTAGGTTTCATAGGGTTTGGTATGTAGTGTTTTGCCTGGGCAGCAGTTGGATTTCTGGTCTCTCAAAGGTTTTTGGATGTGCCAGGCTCTGCTGTGGCTAGGGAGGGAGATGCTTTGATGGGCTGGAGGTGCAACTGCACCCCAAAATGAGCTGTTGGTAACTCCTGATAGAAAAGCAGCTGGGGGGCTTCCACTAGCTTGATTTCCATGCTGCAGCTCTGAGCCCTTACTGTCACTCCACCTGTAGGGTGAAAGGTAGGAGGAAGATTCACCCAATGTGAATCCAACCAGCTGCTTAAAACAGGCCCATCCCACTTTGAATTGAGATTTGAAATACACAGAGTGGCTCATCCAAGAGAGTCCACATGAGGGCTGTGTGCTTGCCAGAGGAGGGGACACACTGCCTCGTTGCTCAGAGCTTTGGTGTCCTCCATGGACACCTTTGGTGCCCCCTGTGATGGGAGCATGGAGCTGAGGAGCTTGAGCTATCACAGTGTGTGCTCAGAGCCTGCAAGACAGATGGGTTTGATTTTTCTGAGGCTAAAATAATGATTGATGATCTTGAAAGGGAAGAGGAAGCGGAGGGAAAGGAGGGAGGGGAAGAAGAGTGGGAAGATAATGACTGTTATTTCACAAAACAGTTGTAATGTTTCCCTCTGGGAAGGATGATTCCCACAGCAGGGTGTCAGAGGGGGCTGCTCAGCCAGGGTGGTGCTGAGGACACAGCTGCCCAAGGAGGTGAGGTGGGGGAAGCCCTGCAGAGATTGCCTGTAGCCGACAGGCACTTCAGTGACCAGCTTTTTGGTTCCTTTTACCAAATATTAGGAGAGGAGGGGTAAATCTCACCTGTAGAGGCTGGGCTGTGTACAGCCAGACTTGGGTCCTGCTGAGGAGCTCCTCCAGAGCCAAGGAAGCGAAGGCAGAATAAGCTGAAGTTGTCTGAATATATATATATGGACACGGAGGAGTTTACTGCGTTTGTATCATTTCTGAGCTCCAACAAGCAAATAAAATACATGCCAGTGCATAGTTTGGAGCTCATTAAAATGCTGGCACTTGCTTGTGCCTCAGCATTGCCTGAGATTAATGTTTTTGTCTCATGCTGAAGAGGTTCCTTGGTGAGGAGTGAGGATGCCTCTGAACAAAGAGGGTCATTAGGGCCCTTGGATGTTACAGGCTGTGCCTCTGCCCCACTGAGCCACCACCTGCATTTGCAGCCTCAGGCCAGCAGTGCTGGGGATGCAGCTTGGGAAGCTGCACTGGGCACGGGGCTGAGGTCCTGGGTGTCACCTCTGGAGGTGTCCAGATGTGGATGTGTAGTACCCAGAGTGGCACCAGGAGCAGGGGTTGGTGGCAGCTTCCCTGTGTGGTTCTGGACAGGCGAGGAAGAGCCGAGCTCATCTGTGCCCAGAGCATCACCTCTGGCACCCCAGCGTGGGAGAGGTCTCTGACAAAAAGAAGGCTGCTCTTGTTGAGAAAACAGAGCAGAATAATAAAAAAGGGCAGTTTACTCTCTACAGAAATGCTTTATTAAATATTCTTTTTTTAAAAAGACTTGAAGAGAGGAGCTGAGCTGAGAAACACTGTCAGGAAGCTCAGATGGAGAGCTGCTGGCCGCTCATCTGGGAGATCCATGTCAGTAATGAGACTCTGGGTTTCATTGCCAGTGACCCCCTCACCCATCTGGCTGCTAATGAGCTTTGTAAATGAGAAAGTAAGCAAAGGCTACATTTTTTTCCCCCTAACACAGACAGGGACTTGTCCAGATAGTTATTTTCCTAAGACACAACTTCTACTGTGTCTTTTGGCAGGTGCTTGCTTTATTTCCCCTTGAAGATGATCTTCCCATTGTGCTTGCTCTGGCTGTGCTGGGGGTGGTGATGGGGGGCAGAGGAGCTGTGCCTGGTGCTGGTGGCAGGAGGCCCCATGGTGTCACACGCTGTGCTGAGGTGACAGTGATGGGTACAGGCAGCCTATTTTGTTCCAGCCGCTGTCCCGGTGCATCGGTGAGGCTCTGGTGGCATCCTGAGGGTGGCAGGGGCATGTGGCATCAGGTCCTGCCAGCTCTGCCACTCTGTTTCACCTTGGTGATGTCATTTAAAAGGGAAAAAAGACTTTCTTTTTCCAAAACCCGGATAAAAATAGCACCTTCTTATTCAGCATATCCGCTCCCCCTGTGTACTTGGAGGCTGTTTGCTGACTGACGACACCGCTGAAGCCCAGGGTGCTCTGCAGCAGGGCTGTGCCATCAGCCAAACCCCACCGAGCTGCCTCTGCGACCCTGAGGGCAGCAGCAGCAGGGCTGGGGGGCTGGAGCTGTGTTCAGACTCCAGGATCTGCAGTATCAGTGTTAATGCAGGGGGAGATAAGGAAGTAACTTTTCTTTTCCAATCACAAGAGCGATTTTCAGGGCTGGCTGTTGTCACGGAGAAGCCAATTCTCTCCTGCATAGATGGAGGGGATTTGCAAGGCAGAGGAATTACATTTGTATGGTAAGGGTTTCTCCCTGGCTTCTCAGAGCAGAGAATGAGCTGGAGTCTCCCCCTACCTCTCTTTTCCTCTCCGTAGCATGGATTAAGTACCAAACCCTCTTCCCAAGCTCTGAGATGTTTTTGTTTGTCAGATCTATGGATGAAGGATGGCCTGGGAGTTTGAAGTGAATTCCCAAGCAGTGCAGGTCTAACATGGCAAACCACAAACAGCTTTTTCTTCTCAGTTGGTGGTCAGCAGTTTGTGGGATCCTTTTGTCTCCCTGGTTATGTGGATCCATCCCGTATCCAGACGTGGGGTGTGCAGAGGAGGTTGCCTGGGGGCTGCTGGGGCTGGGGCAGCATGTCTCACCAGCTCTCCTCCCATCAGGAAGGGACGTGTCACCTATGATTGCCCAGACAGGTTATTGACTGAGCTGCTCATTGATTTTCTAATCATTTTCTGACCCAGCCCCCCATCCTGTGTCACTGCTGAGGCCGATCACAGATTGAACTGCAGCTGAATGGACGGCTCATTGATTAAAACTCACCGTAATTATTGGTTCTCTGCTGCCCAAGCCAGACAAATCAATGTCAGCAATAACAGATCTGGTCCTTTGTAAAAGCCCAGCAAACACAGAGCAAGCACTGGTTTTGGTGAGCCCAGCACAACCCCTCAGCACTGCCTGGACAGTCAGGATTAGCACCAGCAACCTTTTTCCTGGGTCATTTGTGTCCAATCTGGGTGAGAACATAGTTGCACCCACATGAGCTTTAGTTTTCCCCCTGGTCTGATCTGTTTGTGGGAGATCCTGCTTGCAAACCCTCTGCTGCAGGCACAGGGAGATCTGTAATGATGTTTCATTGTGCCCAGTGTTGCTCCATCACCTATTCATCCCTGGCAGCCGCTGCCTGCCTGCTGGTTCTGCTGCCTGGCACTGACTGCAGAGCTGGCCACCTCCGCTGGCAGCCCTGGCCCACCCAGCCCCACTGAGCAGGGACATCTCACATGTTTGTGCATTGGCTCCCAAAGCTTTCTGTCCCTGGAGAGCTTCTTGCTGCAACACAACGTCTGTCTGGAGACTCGGCTGTGTGCCAAGCTGGGGATGGGTGGGGAGGAGAAGGGGTGCTGGGTTTTGCAAATGTTGGCTGCCATAATTAAAGTACATTAGGGTGCTTAATTACAACAGAAAGGAAGTGCCAAAACTGGAGGAATATCTCAAGGGTAACCTCAAGCAGAGTGGGACTAAGGGAGGGAGGGCTTTGGTGACTGGCTCGTGGGAGCCATCATCTTTGGACATGTTCCTGTGTGACCTGATGGAGGAGAACCTACTTTAGCAAGGGGGTTTGGCTGGATGAGCTCTAGAGGTCTCTTCCAACCTCCACCATCCTATGATTCTGTAATTCTGATTTTATATCTTCTTCTGTGGGCTGGGGAAGATGCTGAGCTCAGCATCCAGTTGCCTTCAGAACCTTGGAAGGTCCTTCAGGAACTCCAGAGGAGACTTGGGCAGAGTCCCAGACCACCCCATCACGGTTGGCATAGAGAAGGCAGCAGAGGAGTGGATGCACTGCCACGGAGGAGAGGGTGCTGTGCCCCTAGTCCTCCAGGGAGATGCCTTTCTGCCAGTTTGCAGAGCTCTCATCCTTACGGTAAGGCAGGCAGAGTGGAGGAGACTGCAGGAAATCAGTGTTGTATCTGCAGATTCCCAAACACACTTATCCTGCTCCTGTTTCCCAGACAGCTTTGTAGTGAAAAGCACATATTGCTCTAAGTGTCCTCTCCTCCTTCATGTTTATTCTGTATATGCAGTTAGAAAGCTTCTCCTGCTCATTTCTTCTGCTGCTTTATGCCTAGGCAGGGCTATTTCCCAAGCTGCCTCTCTAGGACCCTCTCTGCTCTACAGAGATGGGCAGCGTCCTGTTCCAAAGCCCTTTGTTGCCAATAGAATCATACAAGGGTTTGGATTTGAAAGGACTTTTAAAGGTCATATAATCCAACCTCCCTTCAATGACCAGGGACACCTTCAGTTTCAGATGAGATGAGACAGGGCTCTCTAAAGCATCTTCCTGGTGTCCCCTGCAGGCAGTTTGCTTCTTGAGTAGCCAAGAGTGAGCGAGGCCCAGCAGCCTGCCCAGTGTCAGCCAGTGCAGGTCCAGGCTCTCCTGAACTGTTATTAATATACACAGCATTTTGCTCACACAGAATATTGATTTTCTTTTTGAGGCACAAAGTATAGCAGTTTTATAACCTTTTCTTCTGTTTGACAGAGGCCATTTATAACCTGCCTTCATCAGTACCTGCACAAGCTCCAGCCTAACTCATCTTTAAGAAGTTTCATAATACATTTTTAATTGTGAGCTGCTCCTAGGGAAGATTCTACTACTTTCTTGTTTTCCTGAGGATTGGCCTTTTTGTTGTTGTTTGTGTATGTGTGTGTTTGGCAAAAATATAAATAATTCAAGTAGAATACAAGAGTGTTTTGATCTGGAGGACAATTTGTTGATGGCATTTGCTATCTGATGGCTTTTATCTTTTGGGACAAGGAAAGGCAGCTGGGGATCTGGAATTAAACCCCAGAGGCAGGTCTCCAACTTGTGTGAATCAGCAGTGTTTCCTGGGCTTCAAACCTGTCATCTCCCAGTCCTGCCCATGACTCCATCCTCCCCTGGGAAGCAGCAAGATCCTCTGGGGGAGGATGCCAAGGCCCTGAGCATTGGCTTGCCTGGCATGAGTTGAGATGCTTTTCTGGGGCACTCCCAAGAGCTGAGATGGTTTTCTGGGCTGATCTCAGGGACTGAGATACTTTTTCTGGCTTTCAGCAGACTTCCCTGCATCTTGGAGGACCAGCTGGCAAAGGCAGAGGGTCCCTGCAGAGGGAGGATGGGGAGTGAGGCTTTCACAGCAGAGCAGGTCCTTATCCCTTCCCCAGAGGCTATGCAGAGTGGTGCAGAGCCCCTGGGGCTGCCCCATCCCTCACTCAGGACAAATCCATCTGTTTGAGATACAGACAAAGCTCAGCAGCGCTGGCTCTTGTGCAGGCTGTGCCCTGGGAGGGCACCCAGTGGGCTGTGGCTCCAGGGTAGGTGAGGACCCACAGGTGACCCACCCACGTTGCATCTCTCCCTGCAGTGCCCCGAGGATCTCCGGCCCATGAAGGACGGCACCGGCTGCTACGACTATTCCAAAGGGATCGACTGCTCCGACGGCTTCAACGGCGGCTGCGAGCAGCTCTGCCTCCAGCAGACCCTCCCTCTGCCCCACGACCCCTCCTCCAGCACCATCTTCATGTTCTGTGGGTGAGTCTGTGCAGGGCTTGTGCCCTGTGCCATCCCCAGGGCGGTGTGCCCAGCGAGGGAGCTGGGTGCCCAAGAACGAGGCTGTTTCTGGAGCTGCCTTTCAGCAGGGAACAGAGGCACCTGCTCTGCCCGCGGGCAGGAGCGTGCAGGAGTGCGAGGAGCAGGGTGAGCAGATGCACATTCTTCCTCTCCCCCACTGTGTGTTGGACAGTTTGATCTGTGGCTCACCAGGAAGGGACCCAAAAACTGTGCAGTGCTTGTTGGAGGGGGAAAGGTGGACTATTTGTTTAAAAAATACTACTTTAATATAATTTTTTCCCTTCCCTGTGCCTCTCTTAAAATAGAGCTTCATCCCTGATTTTGGCTGGGATCCTGTAATCCTACACAATTTAGCATTTTCTCTCAGGAAAAGCTCCCTGGCTGCTGCATGTTCTAAAAGGAGCTCAGTGATTATCTGGCTTTACGCTGCACAGCTGCAGCCAGGAGCTCTGCCTATCCCATCCCTCGACTGCTTCACACTCTTGGGCATAGGTAGGAACACACTTCACATCCCTGGGGGAAGAATTAGGGTAAAAGAGGGGAAAAGGAGCACTTTTGGGAAGGAAATATCCACAAGTGTGAGGGGGACTAAATTCCTCAGTTACTCTGAGGAGCATCCGTTGAGTCCCAGGCTGTGGGTGCAGCAGAGCCATCATGCAGCCCTGGCTGCTGGCTGCTCCAGGGAAGAGCAGCCCAGGGAGCCCTGGCTGTGTCAGCTTCTCTCCTTTTTTATCCCTTTTTGCTGTTTTGTTGGTTCTGTTTAGCAGCACAGAGCAGTGGAATCACTGAGAGAGCACAGCACCTTGCCTCACCAGGCCTGCAGGAGGGGCTGGGATCCATAGAGGCACAAGCAACCTTTGTGAGGAGGATCTAGACAATCTCAGGATGTGGTCTCCATCTGTACCCACGCAGGGAATCTGCATTTCAATCTCCTGTCCCCAAGGACAGAGACAGTTTCCTTTTGGGGTGGTTTTTTTGCCATAATCTCTTTTCAAGGCAGAGCTGCCCTTTGGGAACAGACAAGGAAAAGTGTGACAGACGGGTGGGAGTTTCTCTTGCAGCAAATGCAGCAGAGGAATGGGAGAGGGCAGCGAGCCTGGCTGGAGGTGGGACTGCTGGTAGGGGAGCACTGTGGCTATGGGATGGAAGGGGCAGGCAAGGAACAGGGGGTTCTTTGTCATTTTGCTGCCTTGGTGCCCTGCGGTGCAGCCTGTGCCTGGCCCAGCTCAGGCAGCTCGTGGTGCCCCACAGGTGTGTGGAGGAATACAAACTGGCCCCAGATGGGAAGTCCTGCCTGATGCTGTCTGACATCTGCGAGGGCCCCAAGTGCCTGAAGTCAGATGCCAAGTTCAATGACACCCTCTTCGGGGAGATGCTTCATGGCTACAACAACAGGAGCCAGCACGTCAACCAAGGACAGGTCTTCCAGATGACTTTCAGGTATGGCCTGGTTCTGCTCCTAGTTTTGGGAACATGGGGATGGTAAGATGGGACCAAGGGCAGTCGGTGCAAAGCCAGCACCTCTGACACATTCACTAGAGGGAGGGAGCAAGAGGCCAACGAACATGTGTGGTTTCCCTACTCACTCATCCCTCCTGCAGGCAGCAGCATGGGACCCTCCTGGGCCAGTGCATGTCTGTCAGGTGAGGATTTAGTTAGTGCCTTCAATGGGCTTCTCTCAGCAGTGCTGCCTCATCTCTCTCTGAATGCTGGTGTCTTTCATCCCCAGGATATCCTGTGACAATGAATTCTGCTGTTCTGTTGTGTGTAGTGTGAAAGAGCATTTCCTGGGGTGTGTGTTCAGCCTCAGCCAGCTGGTTCTGCTAGTGATCTCGGTTCCAGCACTGAGAGGAGCTGGGCACAGCGTGATAATAACAGAAATAACCTGGAGGCAAATGCCACACCAGAGTGCAGAGAGGAGGGGAGGCTGGCAGGCTGTGTCCCAGGGATGTCAGGAGTGCCAAGGGTCAGAAGTGGGTGGTGAGAGTGGGGTCTGAAATGCCCAGTGCAGTGCTCACAGAGGAGAGCTTGCTGATAGTTGCTGAATTCAGGACTAGGAAAATGAGTTGATTTATTTATCTTCCTTTTCCCTGCATGCTGCCATATACTGATTGGTTTTCAACCAAGGTGGGTGTGTGGGTGTGTGAGCTTCAAAGCAGCAGCACTGATCATGGTGAGGAGAGGATCCAACCCACATCCCACCCAGACCCAACTCTTCTTTACCCAGCATCTGCCGGTGCACTGAGGGTTTCTTTCCTATTAAGGCACTGAGAGCTCATTGCTGCCTCTGACTTTAGGTGGAGTTGTCGGTGCTCGTCCACTGGTTTCCTGGGGTGGGCTCTAAGGGCTGCTTCGTTGCTGCTGGGAAGCAAATGCATTCCCCATCCTTGGGGCTAAAGTTCAGCCAGAAAGCACACAAGGCTGTCTGGGCATCTGTTTTACCCTGGGACAGGTGGCTTCTCAAAGGCATGCCATCTGAGAGCATCCTGGGAATGGTGGGTTTGGGCAGCCCTCGGCAGGACCAGGGGCAGTTCCTCGGCCTCTTTGCTCTCAAGATAAAACACCCATGGCATTGGGATGGAAATTCCAGGGGTCACAGCCCAAAGCGCTGCCAGGGACTCTGGCTGAAGGGTTAGAAACATAAAGGGCTGTTAGTGATCTGTCTCCTTCCCCTGGCTGCCACTGGAAAATACGTTGATTTATTTATTCCTCTTCATTTTCCCTGCCATGCCACGGGAGCAATGGCCGGGCTGCCAGCCAGGGGAGCTTCTCCCAGGGGGTTCTGCCTAGCCAGAGACCAGTGCTTTGCACAACCTCACCACCACAAACAGGGTTTTCAGTGCCTGGTGCTGACTGTGGCAAGAGTCTTGGGTCTAAGAGCAAGGAGAAAGCAGGTCTGAAACAGGAGCAACCTGCAGAGCGTGCCCCTATGTTTTGGGGCTGAAGCATGCGATGCGCTGGCTCGGCAGAGCTCAGAGCCTGGCAGTAGACAGCACAGCTTGCTCCAGAAATGCTTTTGGCAGCCTGGAAGGTCGGCACAGCCACCCTTTGCTGTTTGAATGTAGCCTGTTGGCTGCAGAAGCAGCGGGAAGCGATGAGCAGGGCTCACTTCCACACACACACACCGTCCTTCCCCACGGCCAGGCTGCCCGGTGTGTCGGGGGTTATGCTGGAGAAGCACCATTACATCATCTCCTAACAAGGGAAGAGAAGGAGGTTAATGGAGAAGAAATTATTAACTAAAAGATATAATTTGCCTCTGATTTTCATAGATATTCAAGAACCTCTCTGAGCATTAAGACACCAGCTGTTAGAGAAGCCCTTAATTTGGTGCATTTGAAACATAGCAGGAAGCTGCCTAATACCAGGGATTAAAAGCCTGTTTCTGCAAAGTAGGAGCAAGAACCTGCTATCAGAACAAGGGGCTGAGTATTTTAAAGGGATTTATAACTGCTGGGATCCTTTAGCTATGCAGATGTGACAGTCCTTTGAATGGTGTCTGCTTCCCATGTCGCCGCATCTTCAGTGTCTTTCATAAATAGGATATTCTCAATTTGCCAGGCCTGTCAGCGTGGTGTTGGGAGGAAGCCTTTGTGCTGGGAAAAGCTGTCTGGCACACCCTGGCCTGGGCAACACCTATCAATTCCAACAGTATTTCCATCCTGTTGAGGTTGGAGTGGTCTCTGCCACCCAATGGTCTGCAGTGCTGATGAGAGCCTCTACCCTTGCAATGGCTGAGTGGGCCAGGCCATGGCTCAGCACAGCCCGGGGATGGAGCTGGTGGAGCACTGATGGCTTTACCCTGTCCAGCCTGCTCGAAAGTGCAGCAGGTACCTTTGGGACACAGAGTAAGGATGGTGTTAGATGTGAACACGGGGCAGAGCAGGCTGGTAGTGGGAGAGCTGTGCAGCTTTGGAGGTCCCAGACCTGAGACCAGTGTGTGGTTCTAGCCTGTGCTGCTTCAGATTTTGCTTTTCCTCTTGAACCCACATCATTTTACCCAAGGGGGTCAGGCAGCACCAAGCACTTTAGTGGCATTACTGAGGAGGTGCTGTCACCTAAGGGAAGGATGGAGGAAGCAAATACTGACTGCTGTGACCCATATACCCACAACAGGCTGGGCAGCAGCCAGAAGGGTTCACACTGTGTGTACTGCATGTGCTCCATAAATACACCAGCACTGTGCAACACCTCATGTGTCACAGAGCCTGTCCCTGCTCACACATCCCTTTGTGCTGATGCCAATGACCCTTTCCCCAGCCATCAATGACAGCAAAGCCACAGCCAGGCAGGACGTGGGCACTACAGCATCCCTGTAGCTCAGCTGCTGTGAGTTAGGAGCCCTGCAGGCAGCTTTTTCTGTGCTGAGATGTCTTAATAACCACTAATTACCATTGTGGTGGTTGGGGTGCTCGGTTGACCCATTGGACAAGCCAGCATTAAGGTTTGTGCTCACAGGAGTGCACTGTGTCATTGCTGCTGCTGCTGTTTCATTGCAAGGATTTAAATCAGAGAACATCTCAAACACTGTGTCCAAATCTGGACCCCTCATGACAAGAAGGACATTGAAGTGCTGGAGCGTGTCCAGAGACTGACAGCAAAGCTGGGGAAGGGTCTGGAGAACAAGTCTTATGAGGAGCAGCTGAGGGAGCTGGAGACATTCAGCCTAGAGAAGAGGAGGCTGAGGGGAGACACGAGCACTCTCTACAACTACCTGAATGGGAGTCGTAGTGAGGTGGTGGTTGGTCTCATCTCTCCAGTAATGAATGATAGAACAAGAGGAGATGTTTTTAAGTTGTGCCAGGGGAGGTTTAGATGGGAGCTGAGGAAGAACTTTCTGACTGAGAGGGTTATTAAGCACTGGAACAGGCTGCCCAGGGAGATGGTGGAGTCCCCATCCCTCAAGACATTCAAAAGACGCAGAGATGAAGTACTGAGGGACAGGGTTTAGCGTTGGGCTTGGCAGTGTGACATTAGGAGTTGGACTCAATGGTCTTAAAGGTCGTTTCCAACCACACTGATTCAGTGACTCTCTGATGCTTCTCAGGTGCGGCCCCTTGCAGGCACTTTGGTGGGGAGCAGGAGAGGGATGTTTCATCACACACCAGCTTCTTCTAGGCATTCTTCTCTTTCTTTTAGAACAGGTTCTTTTCTTGGTGAAGCGCTGTCCGGTGTTAATAAACAGAGGGATTGGAGCTGATCTATTCCAGTCACAGCTCTTGCTCTAGCCGGGGGGCTCAGTGGTGGATCCAGCTCGCTAAAGACTAGATTAGAGCGATTTTCCCCCCTGTTGCCTCACGGTGGGGCAGAGCCCAAACTCCACGTCCCCAAATCACCAGGGGATTATTTTCCAAATGGGTTGTTTGTTCCTTCTTTATCTGTTTTGTTCTGTCTCTTTGCCACGAGGGAATAGAGATTTTTGTTTAAGAGCTGTTTGCAGTTTCAGACTGTTGCTTTTATGCCATTAATATGGAGAAAACCCAAATTACTACCCGTGGAGCCAGCTTTACTCACTGGATTATTGCTACATGGCAAACGAGATGTTAGAGCAATGTGTGGCAGAGCCTTCCCCAGGGAGCAGCCGTCTGCCTGAACCAGGGTCCTCTCCCATCCCTGCCATAGCCTCTGCCCCTTCTCCTGGCTCTTGTTCCTGCTTGGCAAAGCCTCAAGACATGGGAACACCTCTCCCGGAGAGGAGAAGGCTTAGAAGGGACCTTATCAAAGCTGATAAACATCTGAAATCACAGAATCATAGAATTGTTTTGGTTGGAAAAGACCTTTAAGCTCACAGAGTCCCAGCTCTCCCCTCACCCTGCCCAGCCCACCACTAACCCATGGCCCTCAGCACCTCAGCTCTTTGGCTTTGCAACAGCTCCAGGGCTGGGCACTCCACCTGAAGGTATTAAAAAAGTTCTTCCCAATCTCCAATCTAAACCTCTCCTGGTGCTGCCTGAGGCCGTTTCCTCTTGTCCTATCACTCCAAAGAGCAGGCATTGAAATGATGGGGCCAGACTTTGTTCCGTGGTGCCCAGTGACAGGACAAGAGGCAACAGGCACAAGCTGCAACACAGACAGTTCCACTGGAAGAGGAGGAGAAACTCCTTTGGTGCTGAGGTGAGGGAGCCCTGGCCCAGGCTGCCCAGGGAGGGTGTGGAGGCTCCTTCTCAGGAGGTTTCCAACCCCACCTGGACACGTTCCTGTGCCCCCTGATCGAGGGGAACCTGCTTTAGCAGGGACTTGGGCTGGATGAGCTCTGCAGGGCCCTTCCCACCCCCACCCTGCTGGGATTCTGTGGGTGCACCCTTCCCTCTGCAAATCAGTCTTTGCAGGATGCTGTTCCTTGCATCCACACCTCTATAACAGGGCTGCTGCTTCTTTACAGCCTTGGGGAAGGGAAAGAGAGGGTTGGAGGTGGTGCCGAGCACCAGCTGGGGCTGCTGAGCCCAGCTCTGAGGTGGCTGGGTGCTGGGGCACGGGTGCTGCTTGTCCCCAGCGCCACAGCCGGGCTCCCTGGCTGCTCCCCAGCGACACAGCGGGTGACAGAACCCACGCAGGGAACTGCCATAATATTGATGGGCAGTTTGGCAGGTTAATTTTTAACCTGTCACTCTCTCCCCTCACCGCACCTCAGCCCGTAATAAACTCGCAGGGCGAGCTGACAGCTCGGTGCCATCCCTGCCGGGGGCTGCTCTGGGGAACATTCCCCACCCCTCCCCCTCCCCTGCGCTGAGGACCCCTCATTCCAGCTGCCCTGAGGCTGGGGGTGCCCCCGGGGATGCTGCCAGGGCTGGGATGGGTGCTCAGCCAGGCCAATGGGGATGAGAGGCTGGGTTGGGGCTTGGCTGGTGCAGCACATCTTGGAGCTTGCAGGCAGCCTGGGTGAGACCGTCCTGCCTCCGCTGTGACACCCTGAATGTAACATCTGTAACTAGTGAAATTAACACTATTGATTTGTTCATATTCTTTCCCTTCTCCGTGAGAGCTCTGAGCACAGAAGTTATAATTGTGCTGTTTATTATTCCAGCCGGTACCCTACGCCCTGTTTACCTATTACCCTTCAGGCCAGGATAACGGATGGATCTCTTTTCCAGTGGCTGACTTCCATTTCATTCCTCTTTTTATTATTTGTTGCTGCAATTCTATTACCTGTTCACAACTCTGAAGCCTCAGACATACTAGTTGGAAGCAATGATATCTTTCCAAGCCAGGCTAACGCCGCAGGCCTTGGACGTCGGTAGCAAGGAAGGGGGATGTTGTCAGTTGAGCAGGGGAGGGGGCTGTTAGACATTTAGCAGCTCTCTGGAGCTGTTGTGGGACAGAATGTACCACTCCCTGCCCTACTCCTAGTATGTGCCACACCAGAGCTCTGCCAGGGATGTGCCTGCCAGGCAGAGGTGTCCTGCTGCCCGCTTTGCATGCCACTTGCAAAGGCTTTGCAGCCCCCAAAGGGCCCCATCCAAGCTGCTTTTTCTCAGTCCCAATCTTTCCACCTCTCAACATAGCATCGAGGACATCCTGGCTGCTTTCTTTAGTCCATCCAGCCCTTTTCAGAGCCCACAACAGGCTGTGCATGGACACAGGACATGTCTTTTGAGTGCACCCTCACTGCCCGGGCTGAGCATTGAGACTTGATCAGTGTATCAAAGATTAATGCAATTAGCACAGCACTCAGTCTCTTGGGTTACTGCTGCATCCTGCGTGCGCCAGCCCTGCTCTGTTTCAAAGTTAGTATCCCATTGAGAAGGGTCTCTTTAGCTTGGAGAAGGCTGAGGGGTAATCTCGTTCATGTTTACAAATCCATAAAGGCTGGGTATCAGGAGGCTGGAGCCAGGCTGTCCTCAGTGATGGCCAATGACAGGACAAGGGGCAATGGACACAAGCTGGAACAGAAGAGGTTCCAAAGAAACACAAGGAAGAATTTCTTCCCTGTTGAGGTGAGGGAGCCCTGGCAGGGGCTGCCCAGATGGGCTGTGGAGGCTCCTTCTCTGGAGACATTCCAACCCAGCTGGATGAGTCCCTGTCTGCCCTGCTCTAGGTGGTGCTGCTCTGGCAGGGGGGTTGCACTGGATGAGCTTTGCAGGTCCCTTCCAACCCTTGTGATTCTGTGATTCTCTGATTCTTTGTGGTTTTGAGTGTTGTTTCCCACAGTCTGCAGCCACATGCTTTTGCAGCAGATTGGGAGCATTTCTTTATTCTCCTAGCAAGACAAAGCAAGGCCAGGGCCAGTGATATCCTGAAGACAACACAAGGACCAGGGAGAAAGAAAGATTCTTTAAAATATACTGAGACATTAGTAATAGAGATATGTTAAGTACTAGAGGTTTTCAGACTCATTCTGCACCTGATGTGAGTAGGATATAAGCAGCAGGCCGTTGTATCCTTGGTGAGCCTTGGCATGGCCATCACAGCCACCTCCTGCTCCCTTGTCCCTGCTCCAGATGTGTCCCTGAGCTGCTCTGTTTCATTCCAGTCTGTGCAGACAGTGAGGTGACCTCACATGGGGTCAGTCTCTGCTGTTTTGCCATTGCCAGGGAGAGCCCCACTGCTCACCCCATATGCATGAGCCCTGGGGAGGAGGATGGCCAGGGTGAAAGCTGCTACCACAGGCACAGCCCAAACCAACTTCACATCTCAGCCCCCCCAGCAGTGCCAGGCGGTGTGTAAGGATGTGCTGGTACAAAAACATAAGTGAGTGTTAAAAAACACAACCTCACTCCTCACCTTTATCATGAGACCAAGGAAAAGCCAAGCAGCTTTCACAGAGCAGCGAGGGGTGCTGGAGGCTGCTCCCCCAGCGCAGCCCAGCCCCTGCTGCCCCGGCCCCAGCAGCACGCCTGTGTCTGCGCAGATGTTTGTGTTCTCTGCAGCTGAGGAAAATATTCATTATCTTGTTAGCTGCTGTGGCGGAGGAAGTTCAGATTTGCATTCCCACAGCTAATCACGCGGTGCACACAGAGCCTGTCACCCAGCAGCACACTAATTGGGCAGAGCAGCCCCGTGCCCAGGCAGGGAGCACTCTCCATGCCCTTGCCACCCCCAGCGCTGCTGTGCCGGCGGGGAGGGAAAGGGATGGTGCTGGGGCTGTGTGGGTGCACTGGGGAGGTGAGGAGGACTCAGGGGGGGTTCTGGGAGGTGGAGGAAGGCAGTGGGTGTCGAGACTGGAGCTGTGTGTGTTGGCTGGGCAGTGAGGAGCAGTGCTGGTCCCTGGGCTGGAGGCAGCAGGCACTGGTAGCCCATCAAGGACACTGCAGGGTGACATGTGAGTGTGTGTGTGTGGAAGGCTGTGTCTACTAGAACTGGGGCTGGGAGGTTCTCATGGGACAGGAGATGAAGGGTCTGGGGGATGCTCATTGCTTGGGGAGCTGGTCTGGGACATGGGCTCTTCCTGCAAGGAGCCTGCCCTGCTGTCATCAGCCTGTGGCCCTGGGGGGACACCCATGTCCTCCCATGCAGCTGTGGGGCTCAGTGATCTCTTCAGGGTCCACCCTGTGAAGAGCTGAAGGTGACATCCATGTCTCTGGTTCCGAGTGTGAGGAAAGAACGAAGGTTTGAGAGAGGAGACACGGACCTGCACAGGAGAGGAGGGACTGGAGGTCAGCACTGGGCACTTGCAGAGCCCTCCTGGCTTTGGCAGAAGTGTTTTGATCCGTGCCATATCACCTCATCAGCACTGCCTTCATGGTGCCAGGCACTGCCAAGCTGCCTTCACCTCTGTGAGCTCTATGAAAGCACCTGGCTGACCCAAGAGCCTTCCCCACCCCTGACTTTTATGATACTAATTATAACTGGTGTTATTGCATAGTTAATCTGCATTATTAAGAGATGTGGTGGAGATTGGTTTTAGAATAATAACAGCTCAGATTTATAGAGTGTCTTTCCTTCCAGGGGGTCCTTATTGGCTTTATAGCCTTGCACTGGTATAAAGGCGTGCAGAGAGGAATTCTTTCTCCTCCTTTCCTCATCCAACATGGGGTGCAGCTGCTCCTGAGGCATGGAGGCTCTGCACCCACCCAGGATATATCAGAATAAGGGTTATGTTCAGTTGAAGAGTGAAGCAGGAGAGTTTGAGGCAGTAGATGGTAATTGTTTGAGTTCAAGCCACGATAGCAGGGTTTCCATCATGCCATGGGCACTTCTTTGATCATCACCAGTAGCATGGGCTGTGTGTTTGTGCTGCTCTCACCCCAGACACCGCTCCAGCAGCACCTCCAGGGACAGGCCTGACACTTCCCAGCCTGACACTGCTCATCCTCACTAGTGCCAGCGCTGGTCCCTGAGATTTCCCATCCAAGGACTAAATCAGCTTGACATTGACTCAGCAATGCAGATCCTTGCTCCAGGCAATGCAGTCACGAGCAGGCACCAGCGTGGGGATATCTGAGTGCACAGCAGCCATGCCAGCTGTCGAGCTCTACCTGCTTCTGACTTAGCAGCAGGGCTTGGATGCAGTTCTCAGTGCAGCAGAAAAACTTGTCTTGCTCTTTCCCATCTCAAGTGATCTCTCCAGAGATGGAAGATCTGCCCTTCTGTGTGTTGCAGTGTAACTTGTGACAGCATAAACCTGAAGGCAAGAGCTGGGTTTGGGCTTAGGCTCAAGCCCAGTGGTAGTGGACAAGCTATGCTGGGAGCCCTCCCATCCTCTGCTCCATCCTACCAGTAAGGCACCTGGGATAACCCATATCTCCTAAATCTTGCACTGCACCTGCGGCATGAGCTGCTTTGGATGCTGGAGCTGTGGCTCAGAGCAGATGAAGGCAGGAGTGAGCAGTAGGATCCTGGCATCCCTTGCCCTCCCCGTGTTCCCCAGCAATGCACACTTGCTGTTGTGCCCTCACCTTGCCCAGATAGCATCTGGGAGAGGAGGAGCCTCCCATGAGCTGCTCCCTTCCAGAACAATTTGTCTGAGCTGACACCTCAGGCTGTTTGTGCTGGTTCCTTTCTCCCCAGCACGGGCCAAAGGCGCCTGGTGCTGCCCTGCTTTCTGGGGGATGGGGCCACTCACCAGCTGTGCCCGTGGCCCTGGGCAGCAGGCGAGCTTCTGGAAGGTGTGATGGCACTGCCACTTGTCAACCAGGCAGCTGTGCAGCCCAGGTGCCATGCCTTGCAGAACTGAGGGGAGGGAGTTGAAGTAGAAGGTGCCCCCTGCACCTCTCTGACCCTGCAGGTGATTCCTGGGGGGTGCCATGGGTTGGGGGGGATGCGGGTGCAAACCCCCCACCCTGGCTTGCTCTGTGTGTCATTCCATGCATGCAAAGGCCACAGGTCCCTGCCAACTCCCCAGATTCCCCAGCCTTGGAGGGGTATCTGAGCATCCTGCGTGGGCACCTTGGGCTCACGGCAGCTGCCTGCAGCGGGGGGAGCGCTGGCTGAGTGGAGATGGCTTTGTCGGAGTGCCAGCGTATGAAATGTGTGGTGATATTGCAGCCCTGCCACTGCCTGTGGCTGTTTTTCCTCTGCTTCTAATGACTAATATAGAGAAGACAAAACAATTTCTATTAGTTTCTCCCACGCCGCAGTGGGTTTCTTATTTTCCAAACCTCATTAGAGTTTGTAATACCGTGGTGGTAGTCAAGAGCAGTCCGAATCATCCCCGGGGGTGGAAAGAAGAACCGAAGAGATATGGTGTGCAGCCTGGTATTAACACTGCTCCTGGCTCATTTCCAAGGTCCCTCCTGATTCCTTTCCTAACTCTTGAGCCTTATCTCTGTCTTAAAGGTTAACGATGAAGCTTAGGAGAGGAAAAAGAAATGTTTAAGATCCCAAATTGTTAAAGAGAAGGGATGTATGTGTGTGCTGAGCAAAGAGCTGAGGCTGCATGTACATTGCAAAGGCAAATATTATTTAAGAGACAGTGCTTGTGATTCCCAGGGTGTTGTAAAAGGGGGATGGCTTTCGCTGGGAGAGCTGCTGGTGTGAGGGGCTGTGGGCGTGCAGAGAGGCCAACAGCTTCAGGTCACTGTGCCAAAACCCCCTGGGAACTGAGTGCAGGTCAGGCACCAGCCAATCCCTTGGGTGCCAATCCCTTGGGTGCCAATCCCTTGGGCAGGCCTGGTGTCAGTCTTGGCTCCTCTGAAGTCAGTGGGAGTCTGTTGTTTGCTGCCTCATTACAAGTCATGCTCATGACAGCAGCAGACAAGTAGCTGCTTAGGCAATGCTCAGGAAATGATTGTAACCAGCACCCAAACAAGAGGACCCACAGCCTTGGCTTAGCCCATCACTGAAATGACTATTCTGAGGTGTCCAGCCAGGCTCTGGGTCACTCAGGCACAGAAAAGCTGTTCCCACGGACAAACTGTCCCAGATCATCCTTTTAATATCTCAAGGGATGGAGACTCCACAACCTCTCTGAGCAACCTCTGCCAGTGCTTGATCATTCTCACAGTAAAATGTTTCCTGATGCTCAAATAGAACCTCCTGCATTTCAGTTTGTGCCCATTGTCTCTTGTCCTGTCACCTGGGAAGCCCTAAAAAGATCTGGCTCCATCTGCTTTACACTCCCCCTTCAGGTATTTATGTAAATATAAATCTACAACATTGATAAAGTGCCTTTCCCTCTCCAGGCTGAACAGTCCCTGCTCTTTCAGCCTTTCCCCATAGAAAAGATGCTGAGGTCCCTTAATCGTCAGCTCCTTTATGAGCCTCTGTGAGAGACAGTGCCAAAGGCCTTACTGAGGTCCAAGTAGACCTCAATATCCATTGCTGTCTCCTCAACAACTGCTGTTGTGAGTTAACCCCCCAGCTCAGACCCTACAGCCCCTTGCTTGCTCCTCTGCAGTGGAATGAAGGAAAGAATTAGCAGGGTGAAAGTGAGAAAACTCATAGGTTGAGATAAAGACAGTGTAGTAGGTAACACAAAAGCTGTGTGCACTAGCAAAGCAAAGTCATTCATTCATTACTTAGCACAGAGCCATTCAGGGAGGGAGCTTTGGACTATTTGCTCATTTGCTCTGCAACTGCAGAAGGAGGAGATACAGATGTGTGTGGAAGGGCTAGTTCTGGGTGATGATGCATCTGAGTGATGTGATGCACTGAGGTGATGAGACACACTGAGGACAGTAGGGGACAGAGGGGGTGGCAACTTTAAGATGGACAGTGTTGGGTCAGAGTTTCACTGGGTCACATTTCATCAGCTTCCTTGCTGCCTGATGTTGATGTGAGCAGTCCAGTGAGTGGTAAACTTGGATCCTGCTTTGTCAGAGGGAATGGACTTGTCAGTGGACTCTGGTATGTTGGGCTCTGGTCCTGATGCAGCTGGGTGTTACCTGCTGGCCCAAGTCCTGTCTCCCAGCTTACATGCATTTGCCTCCTGAGGGATTGGCTCTCTGGAAGTGGTGAATTCCAGGAGCAAATTGTGCCAGATCACCAGGCAAGCAAGAGACAGGTTACCACTCTCCTCCCTTTCATGTGTTGGCATTTCATCCTTACCTTCTCGCTGTAAAATGGGGATTTTTGACTTCTTCAAACTTCTTGCACAAAATCATGTTTAAGCTTAGGTTAAGCACAGGAAATTTCAATCCCAAAGGGAATAATCTGTATATTTGCCTAGTTCTGTAAAGGACTGAAAACTACAGCTTTGCATGAGGTTCCTCTTGCATCCCCAGCTCCTTAATTAAGGCATAAATCCAGCCTTGCCTGTCTGCACGCTGCCTGCTGCACGGGCACCAGACGTTGCTGTGGGAACCACAACTTCCCAAATTTGTCTTTCCTCAGCACTCTGGTTCAGCCTGTTCCCAACAGGCACTCTGGGGGAAGAAAGAGCCACAGCCTACCGCAGGATTTCACCCACAGGAGACACACTTTACTGGAATAAATAAATAGCTGTGTAAATGGGATGGAGAGAATAGATGGGGGAGAATAACAAAAGCTGATAAACAAGTGTGGGCTGAGAGCCAGGGGCCAGTGTGTCCCCCTGCCAACGGCCTGCACTGGGGCTCACTGGGGTGCAGGAGGGAGATCTCAGCTTCTATTACTTGCAGCTTCTCCATCTCCTTGCCTCAAAGCAGATGCCTGTGTCTTTCTTTGAGAAACAGCTTCATGAGAGGATGTACTTTGTCTGTCTCTGCACCGTCAGTGCCACGGTGGTGGGCACCATTGGCTGAGTTTTCCTGAGTGCTTGATGCCATCAGTGGGGCTGTGTGGACCCAAGCAGTGTTTGGGGGATGTTTGGATGCAGGAAAATCAGGTTGGAATGGTCTGCCTTTGGAGGGACATGGTGCTGATGGACATGAGCACACGGCTTCCAGGCTGGAGGGAGGGTCCTGCTGCTGCCCTGGGCTCGGGCGTGGGCAGTGTGGAGAGTCAAGTTATCAGTCCAACAGCTGAGCTAAAACAGCATCATCAACATGCTTTGGATGAATGAAGGGAGTTTGATGTTCTGATGTACTAAGAATGGGAAAGCAGTCACAGTCTCTGTTGAGACTTGCCTTTGGCTACTGGGGAGCTGCAGGATCTCCCCTAAGGCCGTGGAGGTGGTGGCAGTGTGGTGGTGGCAACTATTGATCTTCCTCTGTCTATTTTGTATTGGAAACAAACCCAGAAATCCCAGGTTCTGCAACGGGTCCAAGCACAGTTCAGCTTTGGATCAGCTGAATTCCTGTTTTACAGGGAATAAACTGTTCACCAGGGAGGAATCCCCTTCCCTGCTTCTGCTGTCTCACAGGGAGCAGTGCTCCCTCTGTCCAGCTGTCTCTGCTGTCCCAGGTGTTAAAGCCCCATGTCTAACTGTCATTTGCTTGCTGTCACCATCCTTGTGCCACGGCCTGGATCCCTGCACAGCACTGCACACCCAGTGATACAGGCATGCTGGGGACACATCAGGAGACACAGGCAGTACTGGGATAGGTCTTACCCACAGCACTGGGATGCTGAAGGGATGGGGCAATGGCTGTGACCAGCCTTGGGGGAGTTGGGAGACATGGGCAGCTCTAGGTTGCTGCTGCCTCTTTCCTTGCAGCCCTATCCAGCCACACATCACTGCAAATGGTGGCTGAGGATCTGGAGAGAGCTTCAACACCTGGCAGCTGGTCTCTTCTTTATATCCTACCTCGTTATACTGGAGTCGGACCTTGCTAAAATTAATAACCAGTAAATTTGGAGTAAGTAACTGCTCCTTGAGAGGGTTTGTATTAAGCCTTTATAATTCACTAGTGCCTGAGGTCACCAAGACATATGAGGGAGATTTACAATGTGCTTACCTTCTCCAAAGTGGCTGTGGAAACAGCACACCCTCTTTTCTGTCTCCTAGTGACTCTAGATCATTTTTTGGGGGGGATGATGACAAGCTAAAAAGAAGCTACTTCTGAATGTCCCTGTTGATATGCAGGCTGGGCTCTTGTGAGCTTACAGCCACCCCAGTGGGAAAGGTTCTCCAAGGGAAGGTTGGGTCAAAAGCTGGCACTAAATAACCTTGAATCCATCCTGTTCTCCCCAAGCCATTGTGGGACAGAAAGACATAATATTAAGCAATGACTCTTGCCAGAGAAGGCAGCCTCTCAGACCTGAGCAGCAGAAAGCTCAGTCCTCACATCGTCACTTTGCTGAACATAAGCAGGCTGGATGATAATGTGATTAACAATTGTAGCTGTGGCGGCCCAGATAAGGGTAATTAAATCTCACGCTTCAGGGCATCAGCTAATCACTTGTGGGGTCATTTTAAATATATTTCTCTTTCCCCCTTGCTGAATCCATCTGCCTGGCTGCTGCAGAGCAGGGTGCATGGCCGCTGGCAGGGCAGGATGGAGGCAGGGAGCCCCATGCCAGCTCCTGCTTGGATTTGCAGTGGGAGCACACAGGAGCACTGAGGGTCTGAGAAGGGGTCAGCAGGCAAAGTCTGGCCTCAAGGCCATGTGCTTTGGGGGCAATGTGCAAAGGGAGGAAGTCACAGCCAGTTGAGCCAAGGAGAATCTGCTCCTTCTCCCCATGGTGCTGCTAACGGGAAAATGAAATGCCTGTGAGTCACCAGCTCCTGTGGGCCACTGTGAGCTTGGCCTTGGCTTTCAGCAGTCAGCAAGAGGACAAGATGACTCAGGGCTCAGGAGAATTGTGCCATGGATCAGGACCTGGCAGCCATGTCTCCATCCAGGAGGCATCACAGCACTCCAGCTGCTCTCCAGCACCTGCATCAGCCCCTCTTGCCTCTCCCCAAACCCCTTTTGCTCAGGGGTGCTGTGGGATGCAGGGTCTTGGAGGGTTCCCATGGGCCGTGTGAGATGCCACCAGCATGGCCAGGCACAGCAGCACAGCCCAACACTGTGCTGTGCCATGGCTGCATTGCATGACCTTGGGTGAATTATTTAAGGTCAGATTCCTCATAAACACCTCTAGTTTGTGTATCTAGTTTCAAAAGGACAGGAGAGCACAGGCACAGCGGGCTCCTGCTTCCTGAGCCCTGCTGCTGATACCTGAGGCACCGCTGAGTGCCGTTACCCAGCACCCTGGGCTGGAGGGAGCTGCTGTCTGTTACCTGTGTCACCTGAGGCATTTTGTGACTTGGACAAGGTAACACAAAGCATCCATCAGACCCAGGATTTTGAACTCAGTTAAATCCAGGCAACTGCCTTTCTTCTCAGCCCACCCTGCCAGTGTGAGAGCTCAGTAAAGCCTTGGGGCATCTGACCTTTCCCAGCATCCAGACTTGTTCGTTTGGAAGTCAGCTCCCTCCTGAGGCAAGGACGTGCTCTGGGTTGGATGCTACTGGGGACCAGGGCTGTGAGGGAGAAACAGCATTTTCCTGGTATAAGGGCTGAGTTGTCTGCAAAATGCCCCAAGAGCTGTGCAGCTCTCTTCCAGGAGTGCTGTGACCCGCTGGGTGAGTTCAGTGTGCATTGTGCTGGAGAGAGAGGCTGCTCCTGTGGGTATCAGGCATCTGCTTCTGGCCTGCCAGGGACGTGTGGGGGACAGAGCAAGAGACCTCTACTCTGTTGGAATTGTTCTCCTGGTGCCAGGGGGGCTCAGCAGAGCTGCATCCATCTGCCTGAGGTGTCATCAGGCCTCTGCAGGGCTTTGGGATTTGGCAGCACTGATGTTTTCTCCCTTTTCTGCAGAGGCAAAGCAGCAGAGACACCAACACTCTCCTTCCCGTGTTCCCTACTGACTTGCCTAATTTTGCAGCCCCTGCTTCCCACCACCCACACGGCTCCTGGCTCTGGCAGTAATTGCAGTTCCCCATTTGCATCACTGAAACAGCAAAGGGCTCAGAATAGCAAAGCACTGCTCTGTCATGGGGATGGTGCCAGCGTGATCAATGGGAGATTTGTGAGCACATGTGTGAGCAAAAGGCTTTTCCTCTCAGACAAATAAACCGCTTTTTCTCCAGCAGTGCCTGAAGTGAAGCTCCTGAGACGCAGTCAGGTGCCAGTGGCTGGGAAGGCTGCTGCCTGGAGACGGGGCTGCCTGCACAGCCATGCTCAGCTACACTCCTGTGTCCCCTGCTGCAGCTTCTCATCCCACTACTCCTTGTCCACCTCGGGGCCAGGAGCACCCCTGGGCTGGTTGCAGGGGTCTGCAGCCTCCTGCTCACCACCTGTACATATCCTGGCTCCAGAGCAGTGGGAGGGCCCCAGGGAAGTGCTCTACCAGCTCAGCATCTTTGTGCAGCAGGACCCTTGGAGATGGCCAAGGTGTCCCCAGTTAACAAGATGATGATGGGGCGTAAATGGGGAAAGGGGAGTGAAACCAGCAGCTGTTTAAAGGAAAACCTATTCAGGGCAATTGCAGCTAGGGCAGGCAGTGCCAGCCTCAGCCTCTCCCCAGCTCCTGGGGCTGACCTGATTTTGCAGGAACCTCCCTTTTTTCTCCTCTGCTGCCCTTTTGTCTCTGCACATGGAGGACACAGAAGCCTCCTGGCCTATATTTTGGCTCTAAGATCAATATTTAAGATCCCCCCTCCCGTTTCCTTTGCGCAGGCATCAGGCATTTTGCTTGCTGGGGGAGACCTGTCTCCCAGAGACTTGTCTGTTCACTGCTTCAAATAACTTCCCTGGTATCATTGTTCTAGAAACAATTCATTAGGGGCCTATTATACAGTGTTATACCTGCCAAGGTTAGAAAAGATCCTGCATGTGTGGTAAAATCACACGGTGAACTGCACATGCAGGTCTCTTTTTTTGGTGTCTGTCTGTACATGTACCTTTTCCTCCCTTAGGAGAGATCTGGGGGCAAAGCCCTGGGGATGAGGATGCTGCCTGGGCTGGAGAGCCCCAGCAGGGCTTGGCCTGGTGCTTGGTCATGATCCCATGCAGGGAAGATAGGGGCAGTTTTGGGGTGCAGCAGCTGTCTCCTTGCTACTGTTTGACTCCTCTCAGGAGGCACACTTTGAAAATCCAGGACAAAACCAGTGGCCAGGTCCCCAGGCTGAGAGCAGTCCCAAGTTGCTGGAGAGCTAACGGAGGCACAGTCCCTGGGGAGCTTGTTAAGCACCACCTTGGAGGGCTGCAGACCCCATGCGTTGTTAGGTCTGTCCTCCTGACAGATGTCCCTCTCCCTCCTGAGCCATTGTCCCCGTGCTGCTGGGGCAGCTCAGCCCTCCAGCCCAGCCCTGGCCTGCATCCTTGCTTTGCAGTTGTCTTTTTCTCTCTGCAGGGAGAACAACTTCATCAAGGACTTCCCGCAGCTGGCTGACGGGCTGCTGGTGATCCCGCTGCCGGTGGAGGAGCAGTGCCGGGGTGTCCTCTCCGAGCCCCTTCCCGACCTCCAGCTTCTCACTGGTACGAGCTGCCCCCGGGCTCAGCAACAACCCCTCCTCCTATCCTGGATCCCAGCGTGCTCAGCACCCTTCACAGCATCCCTCCTGTGTAGCTGGGGCACAAATAGTGTGTGGGCTGAGCCCAGCCCAGGCTGGGAAGGCAGCGTCTCCACACCGCGAGCCCCAGGCAGCCTCAGCCATCACATGCTGCTGCCAGCAGCCTGGGGACCCCGTGGCATGACTGCCAGAGCAGGCTTTTTCATCCCTGCTACCAGCTCACTTCTCAGCCCTGCAGCACGTGACAAAGCTGAGGCTTTCCCCCAGCGTGGCCACGGGCTTGGCAGGGGCTGAGCATTGGCTCTTCCTTTGCAGGGGACATCAAGTACGACGAGGCGATGGGCTACCCCATGGTGCAGCACTGGCGGGTCAGGAGCAACCTCTACAGGGTGAAGCTCAGCACCATCACCCTCTCTGCAGGTGAGGGCTTCTAACAGCAGGGAGACCACACATCTACATGGGCAGGCAAGCAGTCAGTGGTCTTCTTCCCCAAGGCACAGTCCTGCCCAGCATCTCACCAGCACTTCCCACCTCCAGGCCCTGCTTGGGCAGCAGCTGATGCTCCCATCAGTGCTGCAGAGAGGTTTTCCCTCCTTTTTATGTGGGAGAAACTGAGACAGGGAGTTTGTGAGGCTCAGTCTCACAAACCAAGAGCCAGGTCAGAGCTAGGATCAAGCTAACAAGCAACCCTTTGGGGAGGATTTGTGCGAGGGTGGCTGTGTCTACATGGATGTACAAAAAACAGTAACTTCCTAAAAAAGCATGGTTTCCAGAGGACCCAAAGCACTCCTGACTGTGGGTCATATAAAGCAGGGAGTTGCAGATGAAGAGGGGTGGGCGGAAGGAGCCTGCAGACGTCAAAACATTTCACTTCCCCGTTTTTATAGCTACACATTTTGTTTCAGAAAAGCTGAAACGTTTTGTTATGACCTGAAATGTTTTGCCTTTTCGTTTCAAAACAGCATTTTTTTTGTTTAAAAATGAACCTGTTTTTTAAATGGAGAATAAAAAACAAGACTTAGTGCAGTGAGGCTGCACAGCCCCAGAAGGAAATAACCTGCTCAGAGCTGAACAAAATATTTGGGTTCAGCTCAAAATGAATTCTTCTAGCTTTTTTATTAAACCAGCCTTCTCTTTCAATCAACCAACCACCCAGCCAGTTAACCTCATTTTGCTGACAGTTATGATGTGGTTTTGTGCAGTATGTTTTCATTTCTACCGCTGAATCAAAGTGATATCAGCCAGCTCTAAATGATGCCAAGGTGCTGTATGGTCACCAATGCCTCCGATATCACTGCAGAGCAGTGAGGGTCCCTGTCCTTGTCCCATGCCAGCAGTCCTTGCTGTCTGCATGGGCACTACAGAGCCTTGCTCAAGAGATACCCCAACCCTTGAGCACCCATGGAGCTGCCATCAGACCAGCCCTGTGTGTCTCTCTGAGCTCTCTCCAGTTTTCCTAAAAGATAGTTATGAGTTGTGCAAGGTATTTACCCTGGGGATGGTCTGCAGTGAAATCTGTCACAAACGTGTCCTTATACCAGGAGAACATCTCTGGTTATGGTTATTGCAAAGCAAAAGTCAAGCACATCCTTTGGGGAGAGCATTGATGACGTGCCAGCAGCCTGAGAAATGGGCTGGAGCTGGCAGGAAGGTGTTTGTGTGTGTGTATTCACATGCACATCCCTGTAAAGAACTGGAGAAATCTCTGAGGGAGAGGAATCACAGAAGCATGCCAGAGCCCCAGCCCAGGGTCCATAGCAGGCTGTGCACTGTGCAGGGTCACATAGGCCATGAAGACAGAGAGGAGGAACTGTGCTTTGAACCCACACGAGGACCTGCATGTCTTGAGCAGGGATCTTCAGCTACCCTGGCTGACCAGCCCATTCCCTGCCTCCCTCCCACAGGCTTTGCAAACATCCTGAAGATCCTGAACAAGGACAGCAGCCGGGAGGAGCTGCTCTCCTTCATCCAGCAGTTTGGCTCTCACTACATCGCAGAGGCTCTGTATGGCTCTGAGTTCAGCTGCACCATCCACTTCCCCAGCAAGAAAGTCCAGCAGCAGCTCTGGCTCCAGTACCAGAAAGGTGAGGAGGGCGTCGGGACGGGCAGGGGCACAGATGCTGGTTATTACTCGTGCTGTTTTCCGTCTGCCAGCCCCTCTGCCCCATGCACACACCGTCACGGTGCCGGTTAGCAGGCACAGGCAGGAGACCTGTCCCACACTGAGTGCCCAGCAACAGGAGACACTGACACGTGTCTGTGAGCAGCATCCTTGAGCCAGGTGAACCCCTCCTGCCTGCTCCTGCCTTCAGCTGCCACACAGGCTGCATCCTTCCCTGGGGAGACCCACTTCACCCCCTGCTTGGTGCTCGGCTGTGCTTGGGGTCGGGTGATGGAGATGTGACATAATTGAGCTGTCTCAGAATGGCTTCATTTTATTGCTTGTGACAATGATGGTCTTTAAGGAAGTGTATTAAATCAATAGCAGACTCATTGTGCTACACCATAAATAACGAGACACATCATTAAACAGGGCAATAAACTCCAGGACTTTGAAGTAATACAATTAGGTTATGTTTATAAAAACTCCCTGATCGTCGTGGCCTTCCATTTGCCTTCTCTCCTCCAGGGAGTTGGGGATATTCCCCAGGTCTGATATTTTTCTGTTAAAAAACATCTGTGGTGTTTCATGTGGCTGATGGTACCAGAGGAGTGTCGAGGCAGTTGCCTCCTGCCCGAGGGCTGCATCCAGTGCAGCCTGTGCTCAGCAGTGAGCTCCTGCCCGACGCCTCCTCTCTCCCTGCTCATTTTTTCCCTCTGTCTTCCCAGTGTAGCTTGTCTTGTAAGCGCATTTATAACACCCTGTACTCATTTGTTTGGGTTTTAAATAGTGATAAATGAAGTTTGCCACAGCAATGCCCCTGTTTAGCAGGAGAAGGTGTCGTGGAGATGTGTTGTTTACATGCCTGTGGTGTTATTAATCATTCGGGTGCGCTCCCTGCAGTCCTTGGGCAAACATGTCGCGGGGAGCAAACCTGGAGTGGCTCCGTGGGCCCAGCCCTGTCACCACGGTGAAGGGTTTCTCTGGAGATGAGAGGCAGTTGCTGCAGTCTGAGCCTGGTGTGGGCATTGCTGCTGTTCACAGTGCCAGGGCCAGAGGGGAGATGAACGGTGGCAACACTCGACCTGGTGGGGCAATATCTCCCATTTGTGAGCCACTGCCTTCCCCCTGGAGCCATGTTCTACAACATCCTTCCCCACCAAAGCACTCATGGGACCCAGGGATTCCCCAGGGGTTTTGCATGTAATGCCTGGACATAAGCATTTGTAACTTCAGACCATGCAGTATTTAGACGTGGGGTGCTGGCTCCGACCTCATTCTCTGTGCGTGGCTCTGTCTGCAGCTTTGGCAGCTGATGAGGGTGGTGAGGTTGAATTTTGGGGCTGTCAGTACTTCAAGAGGGGACCAGTGTTGCACTTACCTCTTTGATCATCAGAAAACACTCTTGGAAGGACTTTGAGGCTGTTCAGGTACCAGAGGAGATCAGCTCTGTGGACAGAGACCGTATCACAGGAAACTCAGGGCTCTTTCCCAGAGAAACCCCAGTTAGCTGGGAGAAAGATCTTGCTGTTTATGATAGACAGATTTTATTCCCAGCTTCTCTACTGATTTACCCTCATTTTGCCAGTGACATAAGGAGGATCAGAATAAATAGCTCCAGCTAGACAGTGCCGGATGCCTCCTCCAGTCAGAAACAGCTCTGGCCTGCCGGGCTCCCTGCTGCTAGCCAGCCCGTTTCTGAACTGCTCAGAGAGAACACACATGTTTCATCTCTGAGAAATACAAAGGTAAGGCCAGGATAACTGTAATTTGCTAGTGAATAGAGCAGGTCAGAAGAGGAGGGGGAGAGCAGTCTCGAGTTAATTGGAACGGCACCAGATCTGATCCAAACGCACGTTGCGGCGTGTTTGCAGCAGCACACAGTGATCCTAACGTCGTAATCAGCTCCATAAATCAGGCAGCAGCCCTCAGGAGGAGGCCTCTGCCAAGGCAGTGCACAGTCTGCCTGTCCAGCCCTAATTGAAAACGTGGTCTCAGAGAAGAGACTTGGCCCTGGCAGCGGGACTGGGCGTCTGGCCTGGCCTGGCCTGGCTGTCTGTGGGCTCAGGGCAGCCCCACACCTGCCTGCAGCAACCCTGGGGCCTGGGGCAGTGTCTGCACTGCCATGCCTTTGGCCAAACCAGGGAGAAAGTGATCCAGCTCTCACTGGGGACAGCAGAGTTGGTGCTTTTTCACCTCCTGGAGCCACTGCCCTGCTGGGATGGGATGGTTGGGCTGCAGGTATCACTGGCATCTCCAGGCTGCTCTGCCTATAGAAATACAAACTGTTGCCCTTCTTCCTGAAGCAGTTGTGTGCTGGGAGCAGGCAAAGGAGCCTCTCACCCTCATTCCTCTCTTAGCCTAGAGAAGACTGAGAGGGGACCTTATCAATGCTTAGAAATATTTAAAGGGCAGATGCTGAGAGGATGGGGCCAGGCTTTGTTCTGTGGTGCCCAGTGACAGGACAAGGGTAACAGACACAAGCTGGAACACGGGAAGCTCCACTGGAACAGGAAGAAAAGCTTTGGTGCTGAGGTGAGGGAGCCCTGGCGCAGGCTGCCCAGGGAGGGTGTGGGAGGGAAGTTTCCAAACCCACCTGGACACGTTTCTGTGCCCCCTGATGGAGGGGAACCTGCAGGGGCTTGGACTAGATGAGCTCTGGAGGTCTCTTCCAATCCTGACAAGAGACAGAGAGGCAGGGAGGCACAGCTGCCCTCACAGCACACTCACACTGTGCTCCTCCCTGGGCAGACATAGGAACAGCTCCCAGGTCTCTGCCTGGGAGCCTCCTTAGCCTCAGAACAGACTGAACCAAAGCCCAGTTTTATTTCATGCAGAGTGATTAAAAGCCCATGTTTTGACTGCTTGCTCTGGCTCTGTGCAGCCAAGCAATGCTTCAACTCACTGGAGTGGCCTCTGAGCAGGGACCCTGAGATCGACCCAGTCATTGATCTGTGCCACAGGAAGCCCACCTTGGTCTTCTCCCCTGTCAAAGGAAGCATTTAATGCTGATGGCACCTCATTAACTTTGTACCAGTTGTGTGAGCATCTTCATTTGGCAGCTGGGGCAAACATGACCCCTCCAGCCACTTCCTGTTACACATGAGGATGTGCTGCCCTGGCTGGGATGCAGTGATTTGGCCTCATCACAGTCCCTGTGGTGCTGTGCTTTGGGCTTGTGCTTAAACCAATGTTGGTAACTCCAGTGTGTTAGCTGCTGCTGAGCAGTGCTTGCACAGCCTCTGGGCTTTCTCTCTTTCTCCCTTTGTGGCTGTGTTGGGCAAGTTATTGGGAGGGGACCCAGACAGGACTGCTGACCCAAACTGGGCTGTTCCACACTATGTAATGCCATGCTTAGTGATGAAACTGGAGGTAGAGGTTGGAATCAACCCATTGTAAAGAGACTCACAAAATGTACAGGAGGGAAGACAGTGATCCCTCCATCCAGCAAATCTACCTGCCAGGGAGCACTTCAGTCACTGCCAAAGGTTTGTCAGAGATCTCTGTTCTCTGTGGCCCCTTGGTCTGGCTGGACAAGGAGGAGGAGGGGAGCTTGGTTAGGGAAAGGGAAGAGCTGCTCTGGTAGCAGTATCTGACAGCCCCAGTGGGATTTCTCCAAGAGCAGTTCCAGTTTGCTCATTCCCATTGTGATACATAAAATACAGAACAAATGTCTGTAGATGCACTGAGAGAACAGAGGTGTTATCAGCAGTTACACAGAAGGTCTTATCAAGTGTTTGAGTGAGGACTCTCCTTCCATCACATGATGCAGAGCAGCTGAGCCTCCGCCTGGCAGACTTCAGTTCTCCAGCTGGAAACAGTTGGGAAAAGAAAAGGGTGTGTTGGTGGGGGGCTGAATGGAGGAGCACACAGGCAGTGGGAGTTCCTGTCCTTCACACCCAGGACCTGGGAGATGTGCAGCTGGGTGAGTAGAAGGGTGCTGGTGTACAGGGGTGGAGGAGATGCAGAGGGTTTCACTGCTCAGCTGTGAGGTTGCAGTTGTGCTTTCTGCCTGCAGTCAGTGAAATGTTTGTTTGCTATGATCTCTAGATAGTTTCCTTGGCTGAGGTTACCCACTGTGGGGTGGGAGCTCAGCAAGCTGAGACTTGAAAATAGCTGCTACAGATGTGAAAGATGTTCCCTCTCAGTGACAGATCATTTATCAAAGGGCATTCCCTATGGCCTTCTGCCCACTGGCCTCTCCAATGCTTGCTCTCTTCTCTTGGAGCACACATTATTGGTTGCATTTACCTGTAAGAGGTTGTATTTTTTGTGCATTCTTGTGAACTCAGCAGTTTAGACAAAAAAATCTTCCTAAAATACAAGTCACAGTAAGGGCACAGCCTCAAGCTCTGCTGAAACAGCAGTCCATAGCCTTCTGAGTAGGGTCTGTGGATCCCTTCTGTCCTCTCAAGGTTTCATTCATCTCCGTTTAGGTCTGATACTGCCATAACACAATTAAGATTGAACCAGGCCATGGGAACCTTTAGTTTTCATTTCCCAGACACAGTCAGGTGCATTAAGCAAGCTGTAAGGCAAGCTTTGCATCTGTTAAAGGAGATGGTAGCTTTCCCTTCTACCTGCTGCTCGGTCAGAAGTGAAGTGTATAGAATTTCCCCGTCCTTGAGATGCATTCCTATAACCAAGTGCTCTATTACCTTTGTAACACTCACTCACCTGTGGTTTATGTCAATATGTTTATTTAAAAACCTCACATTTCGACATTTTGTTCAGAGGAGGCAAACCCAATCTAGCTGGTTGCTGTGAAATTTAGTCCAGACTCAACTATGTGCTGTGACTCTGTCTGCTGAATGACCTCATGCACCCACTGCTGATTGTGAGCCCAAATTGCCAGGCAAGTAGAGTAATTAGTTGTGCAAAATGAAATAACTTTAAATCCTTGCATTGAGTAATGACCCAGAAAAATCACTTAAGCTATACAATAGAAAAGACTCAAAGCATCTGCCTTTATTTTCACTTTTGTGGCTCAGCCCCCTTTGATTAAGCAGCAAGCCCTCCCCCTCATCCCTCCACAGCCCCTGTTCTGGTTGCTGCCCAGAACAAATGTTTGTGGCTCAGTTGCTGCTACCCTCAGAAATTATAACTTCTTACAGAAGGGCAAAGTGTGACAGCACCAGCACAGCAGATGTTCTGCAAGGATCCTGTGTGTTTGATAAAACAGCTCCTTGTATCTGTTTGAAGAGCTGAGTCCTCTGAGGTGGGAAGAAAAGCCTCACCCAGACCAGCAAACCCAGCTGGGTGGCAGGACCAGGGAGGACCTGCTCACACTGGCCATGTGTTGATGCCATTCCTTAGGTCTCCTTTAGCTCCACACAAACACATTCTTTCTAATACAGTTTTTGGTAGCATTTATTGAAATTATCCAGAGTAATAGATGAACCCTCAGAGCAGCCCTCCTACCAGCCCCAGCAGATATGTCACCTCTGCAGTGGGGCAGAGCTGAGCCAGAAAGACCCTCGATGAGCCAGGCAGGTGGGGGATGAAGTTGCTTGGGGAAGAGGAGACTGAGGGGTGAGCTCATTCATGGTTACAAATACATCAAGGGTGGGTGTGAGGAGGCTGGAGCCAGGCTGTGCTCAGTGATGGCCAATAGTAGGACAAAAGGCAACGGGGACAAGCTGGAACAGAATTTCTTCCCTGTTGAGGTGAGGGAACACTTGCAGGGGCTGCCCAGATGGGCTGTGGAGTCTCCTGCTCTTGCAGGGGGGATTGCACTGGATGAGCTTCCCAGGTCCCTTCCAACCCTTGTGATTCTGTGAGGCCTTCAGCCAGGCTTCCTCATCCCCTTACCGAGCACTCTCTGCCAGTGAGGTTGGGACTAGACCCTTAAAAACATCAGGTGTGGGCTACAGGGAACAGTAAGATGTTGCCCTTGTTGGAGTATAAATGGAACTGTGGCATTTGGTTGTGAGGTGGGTAGGGAGGTGTCAGATAAATTACATGAGACCTGCCAAGGAGATCAGGTTTCTCCTCCATGGAAGGAGGTCAGCATGAAAGGGGTCTCGTAGCCATTGTGTTCCCAAATCTAATCCCCCTGACCATAAAAAGCAATCTGCTGCCAAAGGGAGAAGATGAAGTGTTTCTAATAAGGAAATGAGCCGTTTGCAATGTGCTTTTAATTGGATCAATTTTTCCTTTATTACACAATCTTTACAAACCCAAAACACACACACACACACGTATCACCACACAGGCTCTTTCTCCAGGTAAGAGAGCAGGAAACTATTTCATCACAGTCCCTAATTACTCCATTTCATCTCCTTTGGCAGATGATCCCAGCATTGTGTGGGGGCACCACGGCAGGAATCAGCTCTGCAAATCCCCCCTGGCAGGCAGTGGCACATTCTGCCAGGGGATGTGCACATCCAGGGAGAGGGACAGCAGGGATTTTTTCTCCCAAAACCCAAGAGCAGAAGAGCTGCAGGTGCTAACCCCTGGGCACTGACAGCAGTGTCCCACCAGCACATCACTGGGTAGCGTTGTTTTTCTTGACTCTGAGTGAGAAACAGATGACAGATGCTTTGTGTGAACTGTGTAACCAGCAACAGGCTGGGGTAACCAACTGCTCAGTTTACTAGACCAGCTTTCATGTGTCCCTTCAAGCACTCCAGGAAATGTTATTGCTAGTAGTGTGATGTTTATTGCAAAACAGAAATAATCCATTGGAACAGAAAATGACAGAGGTACATATTATCATAGATAATATTGCTTCAGTTATTCAGGGCCACAGTAGCTTCCTGCTTGGAGATCTTAGAAACAGGAGAAAGGTTTTGGAGAGATTAGTAGGAGAGGAGCTGCTGTTACTGTAACACTGGAAAAACTGCCTAGAGTTACAGTGTAATTAACTGCAGAAGGGTCCAGAAATAGTCATCATCTCCCAAGATGACATGCAAGATGAGACCAGCTCCCCAAACCCCTGTTAAATACCTTGGGCCACTCTCCCTTCCCACCCCAAAAAAAAGAGAAGCACAGAATGTAAATAACTGTGCAGGTTGGTGGCTTTGGCAAAGGCAGGGAGCAGCTCAGGAGGGGAGGGGGGCTCAGTTCCCCAGGGCTCCCTCAGCACCAGCTCCCCCGCTACTGTCTCAGCTCCCTTCTGCACAAGCTTTTCCCAGGGAATTAAAAGTGAGAGAAATAGGAAGTTATGCCAGTGGAGGGGCAGGTCCATCACACAAGGTGGTGGTTGTGCTGAGCAGAACAGGGAGAGGAGAAAAAAAACCCCAATCCCACCAACATCAGCTCCCAGCGCTGCTTCTGCACACCCTGTAACTGCCAAACAATTGCCCGGGGTGGCAGCAGCTCTGAAGCAGGGTTTACTTTGCTGTTTCACTGGAGGAAAGTGTAGGAGAGCTTAAAAAAAGTCACCTGTTGCATACATGTTGTAGCACAAGTAGCAAACAATTTGCCGTAGCATGGCAGCCACCATAAAATCAGTGTTTATATTGTCTGTCATGTCCCCAAATTTGCAACTACACTGTTGATAGCAACAAATAAATGCACTGCAGTGTAACTATTATCTGTGGCAGATTAACATGCTACCACTGTGCCCTATTTAAATGCATCTTTCCTTCAATGAAGTATTCTAGGCAAGCAGCACCACACTGAGGTACACATTTGTCAGCCAGGAGAGCAGCACTGTGGGGGCCGTGGTTCACACAGCTGCAGTTTTGTGCTTCATTTGGCCCAAAGCCATGATGAACATGAACTCTGGTGCCTGCTGGTGCCATGGAAGGAAAAAATTATCAGAAGAACGTTGTGTTTTGCTGTGCAAGGGGAAAAACAAACGGCAATGCACTGATGGATGTGCTCTCAAGTGTTAAAAAGCTAAAGGCAAAATGGTCCCCCCTCCCCATCCCCACCTCAGCAGTGAGGGGCTTGCATGTATGAGGTGCAGGTGAATGGAACACAGCACTGGAGTGGTGTGCAGGCGAACATACAACACATTACATTTAATCATATTTGCTACAGTCTCCCAGTCTTATTCCCACAGCCCTTCCTCCCCCTCCCCAAGAAACATCAGATACCAAACACCCCTTCCAAAGACAGTTTCCAGGACACATGTAATTATAAGACAACAGTAAATACCAAGAGTAGGTTTCCCCTTATGGGTTTTTTTTTCCTTCAGCCCTCTCTCCCTTTCTCCCTCCCTTCCACCCAACAGAACTCTTAGCAGTGATAAAACCCTGTTGGCACCCGAGGGCAGTTCTGTGGCTCAGCTCGATTTCCCCATGATTGCACAGTACTCACTTCACATTGAACAGACACGGTTCACAAATGGCACTACAGGGGCCATCTCCAGAAAAACGGAGAGAAAACCCTCCCTCATCAGTCTGAAAGTAAAGCTCCATCTCCACACAGTTTAAGAGGGCTATTTCGTTTTATGCAGTGCTGCAATCAGAAATTGCTGTCTCTAGTAGTTGCCCAGACAACTGCTACCCAGTTCCTTGCGAGTACCACAGCAAGAAGAGGATTGCCTCTCTAGTCCTCTAAGGGGAGGTGATTTAGAGCAGTCAGTCGGTGTTTATGGCACAAAGAAAGACACAGTGGTTGAAGCTGGAAGTGTAGCTGTGGCATAGAAGGTGAGGTTTATGGAGTGACCAGTCATTTAGCAAGGAACCAATACTCCAGAGGGATGGATGCTGTCCCTCGTGGCTGTTCTTTTTTATTGTATGCATTTTATATCAAAGGGAAGAAGAGAAAGCAGACCACCCTCATATAGGCTATTTTGTTTCTGAACACAAAACATGAGAACTTCTGTGCCAGACCCTCTTTTGTTATAGCACAGACTTCCCAAATGCATGACACCAGTTCCCATCAAGACTGCAACGAGGTTGGAAGAATCTCTGCTACCCAAAGGGGCTTTACTAAGGATGTGCCTTTAAGGGGTGGAATATCTTCTCAGGTGGTAACTGTAGATCTTAATGCAATGATCCCAACAGTCCAGCACCAGCAGCTGCCCTTTGGGGGTGATGGCTATGCCCACGGGACAGGTGAGACCCTCCCGGATTAGGATGTTGTAGCCACCTCCTTTAGGGAAATGCAGGATTTCTTTACGGCTGCTGTCAGCAACAATGAGATCTCCCCTGGCATCCACACACATCCCAGCAATGCACCTGAAATCCTCGTTCTCGGAGAAGAAGTGGCTGATCTGGCGTCCCAGCTGCCCATCGGGGCCGACGGAGCCGATGGAAAAGCCTCCTTCCAAATGGTGCTCGTACTGCCGGTTCTCCAGGTTGAGGCCCAGCCCCTGGGTGAAGTAAATGGTCCCTTCGGCGTCGCAGGTGACGAACTTGGGGCGCACGGCGCTACACAAGCAGCTGTACTTCACCACCCCCACGCCACGGTCCACCGTGAAACACCACAGCTTCCCTCCTTCCACGTCGGTCACTACGAACTGCCCGGAGGGCAGAGCCGTGATGCCCCAGGGCTTGCTCAGCTGGCTGCGGTGACACGCCACGCAGTGACCGTCCATGGTGTAGACCTTGACAGAGTTATCGTAGCTGTCGGTCACGCCTATCAGGCCATGGCAGTTCATGGTGACAGAAAGGGGAGTCAGATTGGGCAAGTCTGCTCCAAGGAAACTCAGCACAAAGCTGTCGATTCCGCTCGGGCTCCGGCGAATCTCCTTCAGAAAGCCCTTGCGGGTAAAAACCTGGATTCGGAAGTTGCCCCGGTCTGCCACAAGCACCTCGCCTTGCAGGGTGATGTGGAGGCTGACGGGGAGATTAAACATCCCCGGCAGGCTGCCCTTGGAGCCTATCCTCTTGATGAAGTTGCACTGCTGGATGCTGGTGGCTGCTTCAGGCATCCTTGGCTTGGCTGGTGAGGAATCGGGTGTGCTGCTGGCCTCCTCTTGCTCCGCGTCAGGCTCCCTGAACGATGCCGATGAGGATGCTGCTGTTTCCATGAGCGATTCCTCCACAATAACAGTCCGGGGCTTCTTCACCACCTGCCCAATCTGCAGTGGTCCCACGTGGCTCACTTTCAGGAGTTCAACCTCCTGAAGAGTCAGCTCCCTTGGGAGACTGTTTGTCAGTTCTGGTTCTTCCTCATCTACTGCCTCCTCCAAGAGAGCTATATCTCCCTGCTTTATTTTGGCAAGGAAATAGTCACAGCGAGACATTATCTGCACTTCTGCTAAGTTCAGCAGATAAGCTTGTTCCTCCATGACCTGATTATTTACCTTCTCCACTTCAGACAAAGAGGTGGTGAAGAACTTGCGTGACCTTGCCAGTTCCTCGTGGATCTTGTGTTCTTCTTTGCTGTAATCTTGCAGAACTGCTTTGTATCTAGATTGCAGGTCTCTTGAAACACCCTCCAGAGATGCCTTCCTTTTCTGCAGATCACCCATGAGCTCCCGAAGTCTGGCAAGCCTCGTCCCAAATTCCCTCCTACGTTCTTCAGCAGCCTCTTTGATAGGAATGACTCTGTGTCCTTGAGGCATGTGTGATGTCTCCTTGCAGGGCTCACATAAAACCAAGCTACAACTCTTGCAAAAGTGTCTTGGCAACCTTCTCCCACAGACCTTGCACATGAGAAGACCCACCACTTCCCCGAGTCCGGCAGTGTCTATGATCTTCAGCACAGTAAGATTGTCAGTCAGCTGAGCCAAGCTCGTGATGCGTGTGATTTTGCTGCAGAAGGGGCAGCGTATCCCATTGATGCTGTTTGCCAGGAGCTTCTCCAGGCACTGCCTGCAGATGGTGTGCCCACAGTGTAAGAGCTTGGGTCTCAGCTGCTCCTCCGTGAAGGATTCCATGCAAATGGGGCACTCCAGGACCTCTCGGAGCGCATCTGAGTTGAGATGAGGGGCGGCAGCCATGGTTCCCCAGGCAGCTTGAGCTGGTGCAACGTGTCTCGCACTCACATCTATTCCAAGGTGCTCTGATTCTGTCCAGAAAGAAAAAAAAGGGAACTGTGATTTATGTCATCACCTGCAGTTACACATACATGCAATTTATTTCTGATTTATCACCCAACTCTCGGCAGAAAAAAGAAGCCCAGTTAGCTTTTCCACATTTGGAAAGGATGGATTAGTCATAGCTAATCTCAGAGTGGGCAAATTCTAAAGCTAACTTGCAGCTCCTGGTGTGAGGAATTATTCACTTGCAAAATTTCTAAGTAGAACTGAAAGAAGTGTAATGGCAGCAATAAGGAAGCCCAATAGATATTGATGACTGAATCATCTCCTCATGGTGCCCATCTCCTGCTGCCAAGCCTCCGAGTTTACACAATTTACTGAAACCCAGGGAGATTAAACCAAGCATTCAAAATGTTGCACATCAAAAGAGGAACCAGATGGTGCAACGCTTTAGGACATTAATATATCACCTCTGGAGACCTGCATTCAGATGTGACATCAGATACGAACAAAATAAATGCGGTGGGTTTACTCTGCTTTTTAAAACAGCCAAAATAAATTTCTCAAGGTTTCATACATTTGCCAGAAAGTGAAACTGGAAGGAATGATTTGTCAGCTTCCACTTGTTCTGGGAGTGACTGTACATCCCGAAAACGCACAGGGAAGGTTTTACATCGCTGTGTCTCGTTAAGCTCTGCCGTGCTGCATCATGCTACAGCATGCAAAATAAACCCAGCCCGACACAGCTGTGTTCCAGCAGAGATCAGCAGTAATGGACTTAACAGACAACTGCAAACATTCCTTATTAGATACCACAAGTGCTCACTAGTAGTTCTTGAACTTAGCTTAATTGCATATAATTTCTCCTTATTGCACAATCTTGCAGCCTTGACCTCATTTCTCCCATCCTGGTTCAGTCTGACACAGCTCTGGTTGCCGTTCAGCTTCAGTCCAGGTTTCTCCATCCTCCCATCCCTCGCAGCAGGGAGCAGGTCCCAGCAGCTCTCTTGCTAAAGCAGCCATCCATTCAAATGGAACAGAACAGGGTTCAGATCATTAAGTTATTATTCAGTAGACTGGGTTTCAATACCTCTGCTATTGCATTGCTTAGCCATTAAAAGAGATGAGGAAGAAAACATTTCTTCTAGGGGGAGAGGAGGAGAAAGAAGTAGTTAGTCTTTAAAATGAAGAGACAGTCACAGAGGGATATGAACAGACAGCTTTTCTGAAATAATGGCTGCTGGCAAGCAGTGTGCTTGCTTCCCTGCTGGGCTCACTGCTTCATCCTTGGAGCATTTCAGCCAGGAAGGTGCACTGTATTTCAGTTACTGTTTGCTCAAGTGGAGGAACACAACTGCAATGAAGGAAATTTCTTTATGTTCATACAGGGAAGGGGAAAAAAATCATTTAAATATATCAGCTGCAGTTCAGAGTGCTTTAAATAAAGCCCAAATTTCAGGAAGGGATTCAGTGGTGTAGCAGAATCAGTGATGAAGTGAATCAGTAGTGTAGCCTGGTACCAAGTACCAGGCTGGGATCCGATCCTTCGCACAATGAGTGTCCCGTCCCCGGTGCAGGGAGAGCGGCAGCAGGCCAGGCACAGAACACACCTCCCTCATCCTGAGCACAGGCTGGGGAAGCAGAAGCTTGGGCACTGCCACGTAGATGAGAAACCTCCCTCTGAGGGATGGGAAAATTTGTATTCTAAAATGATTTTGAAGAATGAAATGCAGGATCCCATATCCATTATTCTGTTTTTCCTTGGAAATGTGTCACAAGACTTGCTTAGGGAGGGATGAGGGAGCACCAGAGACACCAGATACTGACAGTTATATGAAAAGCTACCTTTAAAACAAGTATTTTCATAAAAAGGACGATGGCAGAGGGGGTTTTGCTTAGTTTTGAGTTAGTTTCTGTTTTTAGAAAGATGATTTATATGACATTCTTTCCATCTAGGTTCCCCTTTTATTGAAATACCAGCGCGAGCCTTAGTAACGTGGCATAATTTCTGTCGCTTCACTTTCCTCTTTATCTGGCACTGGGATGGGCCTTCACGGAAGTTTCCTCAACAGCGAGTCGTTCTTGTGTCAGTCCCTCCCAAGGCTGTTCCTCTGACGCAGAGCAGGGCACTGCAGAAAGCCTCTGCTGAAGGTCCAGCTGTAACACTCTGTCAGTTGTGGGCGTTTGGTTTTCTTACAATCAGAAACGCGTCCTCCTGTAGTTTAACGTCTCACTGTAGTTCTTGGCGTGTGGCGTGAGACAATGAGGCTCACTGTTTTTAACAAGCTAAAAGACCAGGCTGGAGCTGCACAGTCTCCCTTGCAACTTCTTCCTACAGCACGTATCAGCGTCCCTGGAGGGGTTTGGGAGACAGGTGGATGTTGCACTGAGAGAAATGGTCTAGTGGTTGATAGGGCTGGGACAAAGGCTGCACTCCATGAGCTTACAGGTCTCTTCCAGCTAAAGCCATTCTGTGATTCTATAATATTCCAGTGGCGACTGCAAAACCACTGCGACAGTCCCCGGGCGCGGCGTGGTTGTGTCCCCGCCCGAAGCGACGCGACCCGGCCCACTGACCCCGCGGCGGCTCTCGGTGACAACGCGCGGCTTACGCGGGCCCTGCGCTGACAGGACGCTCGGTCGGGCACAAGCTGCCGCTTTCAGCGCCGGGACGAGCCCCCTCCTGCCACCCCGCCCCCCGCCGCGGCCCCGGCTCCAGCAGGTGCCGGGGCAAGGCCGCGGGTCCCAGGGGGCTCGGCGGGGCGGCCCCACCGCGGCGCGGCCGCCGAAGGGCTCTCATCGGCGGCGAGCGCGTAAACTCCCGAGCCGGCAGCGCCCGTCCGGCGGAGCCGCGGCCCGGCGGGGCTCCAGGTGGGGCCGCCCGGCCCCGCCGCCGCTCCGCCGCCCGCCGAGGCCGCCCCGGGACCGCGGCCGTTGCGAGGAGTCCCGCCCGCCGCCGCCCCGCGCTCCCGCCCCGCCTCCAGGGGGCGCCGCCGCCGCCGGACCGGGCGCGCCCTACCTGCCCGCCGCTCCCGGGCCGCGCGCCGCTCCCGCCGTGCCCCGCGCCGCCGCCGCGCCGTGACGTGAGCCGGGCCGCGGAGCATGGCGGGAGGTGGAGTCCCGCGGGCCCGGCGCGCTGCCGGCACACGGCACGGCACGGCTGCCTCTGCGGGGCTTTGTGCTGGGCCTGTCCAGAATGTGTAGCCCAGGCTCTCTGTGTTTCCCTGGCTTTGGTACGTGCAGCTCGGGCACACGCAGGTCGCTCCGAGCCCTTTCACCTCCCCTCAGCCCCTGCCCGTCCCTCCGGCGGCTCCGCAGCTTCTGATGGCTTCTGTGTCACCTGCGGGAAACGTGTCTTTCTCGTTCTCACGGGCTACCGGGACAAAAGGGACTGTTTGTAGGTAGAGGATAGCAAATGTGATCACTTGATGGGATGATGCACATAAATAGCGGCTGTGAACAGACAGGCAGTTGCGGCTGCTTGAGCAAGCACTGGCTCAGGACATGTCCTGGTTGCCATTGGTTCCCTTCCCACAGCGGCCTCAGCTCAGGCCGGTGGTCACTGGTATCGGCAGCTCATGGGGAGCAGAGCAGTTACAGGGTTTGCCCTCGATCAGAGGAGACCTTGTGTTGCCCAGTCCTTCAACTCACCTGCTCGTGCCTGGAAGGCAATAAAGGGTGGCGTCACTGCCAGAGCTGTGCGGGCCTAATGACTGGAGTCGTTAATCACAGAATCATAGAATCAGTCATTTCCCTCCTCCTCATCCCTCCAGCCTTTATTTCTGACCTCTCTGCCCATCAGCTGGAGACAGGGCTTTACCCACTGAACTGTGGCTCTGTCCAGCCCGAGTGTTTCCTGGGGTCATCCCAGTGCAGGGGCTGTCAGTAACATGGGTGCCACAGCTCTGTGGCCAGCAGCAACACTGGACCCACATCATAGGGAATAAACGTTGAACCAGGGAGATTTTGTGAGGGCACCAACACACGAAAGTGAACAGTGTGAGGAAAACATAATGGTAGGAATAAAGAAATCGGCTTTTCACGCATCCTGGGAAGAAAACAAAAGGCTCTCTGGACTTGGTTAGAGATGATACTGATGAACCAATGATGTTATCCAGCATGTGAGAGTATGGGGACCCTGTGCCTTGATGGGGAGACTCTTCAGCCCGGGATCCCCCTCACTCCAACCCCAGCCATCAGCTGTCAGGGAGGGAGCCTGCTGCAGATACAGGTCTTACCAGCGATTTGGGAGGTCATGGAGCTATCCTTGTAGGGCTTGGAGGCAGGGGAGTGAGCACTGAGGTGCTGTCAAGGGTTAGATGACCAGGGCAGGATCTTGGTTACACTTCCTCAAATACTGTGTTCAGTTTTGGACCTCTCACTGGAAGAAAGACATTGAGGTTCTGGAGCCTGTCCAGACATAGGCACTGGAGGTGGGGAGGGGTCTGGAGCACAAGACTGATGGGAAGCAGCTGAGGGAGCTGAGGATGTTTAGTCCAGAGAAGAGGAGGCTGAGGGGAAACATGAGCTCTCTGCAACTGTCTGACAGGAGGTTGTAGTGAGGTGAAGATTGGTCCAGTAATGAATGATAGGACAAGAGGGAATGGCCTCAAGTTGCCCCAGGGGAGGTTGAGATTGGAGCTGAGAGGGGTGTCAGCCCCTGTGCCAGGCTGCCCAGGGAGCTGGGGGAGTCCCCAGGCCTTGGAACTATTGCAAAGCTGTGGAGCTGAGGTGCTGAGGGCCATGGGTTAGTGGTGGGCTGGGCAGGGTGAGGGCAGTGGGTGGACTTGATAATCTTAAGGATCTTTTCCAACCAAAATGATTCTAATTCCATGACTCCTGAGAGCCAGTGCAGGCAGCAGGGTGGCAGTGGGGCCATGCAGGGTTCTGCAGAGTTTGTTCCTTTGCTAAAACGATCTCAGCAGTGGTGCCCGACCTATCCCCTTTTACAGAGGTTTATCAGTGGTCTCTCAAAGCTCTCCTGCCTTTTTTCCTTAATACCACAGGCTTTCAAATCTGAAGCAGAGGTTACCGCAGAGCCTGCCTGTCCCAGCTGCAGGCAGAGGAGATGGTTGGGCTCTGCAGTCTCCCTGCCAGCAACCTTCGGGCTCAGCCCCAGGGTGGAGGGGATGCCGCAGGCAGGGGTCCCGCGTGCCGCTGGGTTCTGTGTTGAGCTGGGGCGATAGGCTGGGAGCGGCGGTCGGCAGGGAGAGGGGCTTTGCGCTGGGAGGCTGCGGGGCAGCGGCAGCAGGCGCGGGCATTGCGGAGCCGCCACCCTCACACGCTGCGGCGCGACTGGCGCCGGACTCGCCTCGCCGGGGCGGGGGGTTCCCGGAGGATGGGACACGGCGGTCCTGGCCCAGGGGCTGCGGCGGGGCCGTGGCAGAGGGAGCTCCATCCCGAGAGCCATCCTGCGGCGGGGCCGCGAGAGGGCAGCAGGGCCTCACGGACCGGCCGGGCCGCGGCAGTGACCGAGCCCCACGGCATGACAGGGTCGCACGTCGTGGCAGGGCCTCACGCCGCGATAAAGCCCCACACCGTGACACAATCTCCTGTTGTGACAGGGCCCCACAACCGCCCCACTAGCTGCTTTTGGGGCTCGGGTGGGTGTCCCACAGGCAAGCACCTGCAGTCGCATGCCCACTGCAGGGGCCCACTCTCCCGTGCTGTGTCCCTCGTGTGCTGTGCTCCTGCCTTCACCCAGGCTTCCCACGCAGGACGCCGTGGCACAGGACAGCTGCATTCACCAGGAGATGGTATCGGTTCCTAGGTGAGCTCTGCTTTGTCATAGCCCACATGTGAGCCTGGCACACCCGGCCTGAGCCGCTGCCTGTGCAGCATTTCCCAGGCAGTGTGTGCCAGTGGATGCAAATGCCCATTGCCTTAGCTGTGGTGACACTAGGTCTGTCCGGCCAGAAGCTGGTGTAAAGGGGAGGTGGACCAGAATTAGCTCTTCCTTGTACAAAATGCAAAACCCAGGTCCTAAATCAGCCCCAGCTGAGCAGCCCATCGGTGTCAGCGCAGTTAACCTGCCAAGCCTCGAGGAATCTCTACCTTGGTCTGTTCCTGAGTTCCCCCTGTTGTTAGCTGGAGAGCCTTCTCCTTGCTCCAAGCATTTCTGCTGTTGAAGGGCTACCACATCCTACCCCTGATGTCCTGATGTGGCTGCATTCTTGTGGTCAGTGGAGTGATTCCCAGTTTTGGAACGACTAGGGATCTCTTGGAAGAGGTGCTGTATAAAATGCTGGACCACTTGCATCCTGTTGTCTCCTGGGAGCTCTCAGGACCGAACAGCACTCCAATACAAAAGAATTAGGTATTAAGCCTCTGTTATTGCTATAGTACTGATGTTACAGTGCCTTCCTCTAGGAGGTGCTGCTGGTAATGCTGGAAGCGTTTTCCCACATCTGCAACTGCTGCCTGCCGAGTAGGGACCTCTGTGCACAGCTCAGGCACTCACACTGTGCTGCGGGGGGATTAAATCCTGATGGAGCCAGGCACTCAGGCAGGCGAGCGGTGCCTCTGCCCTCTGCACCCCTTGCCCTCCCTTACTTACACAAGAAGAAAGGCTGCCCTTTACTTTGATTTGTTGTGTTACTGGTTGTTGGGATTTGTTTTTTTCCCAAAAAAATACATATTTCAGACAAACAAACAAACTAATAACTCCCACAAGTTGCCGTGATGCGTCTAACCACATCCGCGGTGCTCCGCTTCCAAACAGATGGAGCCAGGAGTCCACTGAGTCACCAGCAGCGTTAGGGAAAGCGTGCTCAGATGCAAGGGCTGATAAGGAATCCCTCTGTCCTCGCTGCTGCTGCAGCCCGTGCAGCCCAGCCTCATCCTCCTGCCAGAACGTGGCCTCTGGATCACCCTAGCAACGATCACCTGCAAAACCCTTCCCAGGGAATGAGGCAGAGGCTTTGCAAGAGTGCTCCGAGTGCCCAGGGAGGTTCTTCAGTTCTGCATGGGGCTGGTGCAATCTGGACCTGAACACTAAAGCTGGTTTTACTTATTCTGAGCTGGACCCAGCTTGCAGTGAAGATAACAGGAGCGTTTCTGTTGGCTTCACTGACAGCTGGAGATGGCGTTGCAGAATCAGATGGTTCTGATTCTCTCCAACAGCAAGAACTTCCCTTGACTTCATCAGGAATTGGGTTGGGCCGTCCGTATCTTCGTTCAAAAAGCAGCCAGTCAGCAGGTCCTCAGCACTGACGAACACTGGATGGCAACTGGGTAATAAAACCCAGACCGAGCCTCTGGGAACATGCAGGGTTTCTCCAGTTCACTCCTGGGATTGCCAACCCCAATCCATTCTCCCTGGGCTGCAGTTGCAATGTTAGGTACAGGAATAAAGGAGTATGTTTTGAGAGAAAATACCTCCCAGATCTGGATAACTGCTCTGTGAGGTGCCGTGAGTGGTGGGTGATGAGAGTGGGAAGAGAAGGAAACACAGTCTCTGTCAAAGAAGTCACCCTTTCTAGGGATGGAGCACTTGGAGCTGATGCTTTCCACCCCCCGAGCAAGCAGATGAGGACAGCAGTTCTTCCTCAGTGTCTCTCCCTGGCTCTGGAGGAGCTGGCTCACAAAAGAGTGCGCAGCTGACGCTTTCAAATAAGTTTAAATAGAAGAAACGGGCTAATTAAATTTTTACCACTTTACTGAAACCCCCAAATCTCATTCCACAAAAGCTACCAGAAATTGCTATCCAGTGCTGATGACTTCCAAGTGCTCGTCTGGATGAGAGCTGGCAATTTGGCAGTGAAGCCCGTCTCCCTCTGCTGAGCCATGTCCTACTTCATTTTCCTCCTTTGGAGTTGTACCCAGAGCCTTTTCTGTAGAAGGGGACACTGTGGACCCCTTGCCAGCACACTGAACCAGTAAGCTCAACTACAGTAACCCCTCACATCTCCAGGAAGCCTGTCTGCAAAGAAATCCTTTTCCCCAAAGTGACTGGGGATAACTGTTATGAAGAGGATGAAGTGCAGACAGCTGTTTCCACCTTACCTATGAAGTCTGCTCTTCTGACAAGTCTGCTGCCAGTTAATCTGCTGCTGAGTGCATGGCTGCTATGGAAGGGGAGCTCTGCCACTCACACAGACTCCTATCTTACTTTAATTGCAGACCTCTATGCTCTTCCCTGTGCAGCTCTATTTGATGACAGCTGCTCCTGAAATGCCATTGCTCTATCTGGGTTTCCTTCAGGAGAAAGGAGGAACTCTCACTTTCATGCCAGCACCTTTGGAGAGCTCTTGAAACCACCACCTCCACCACTCCTGGTTAGGGTGCCCTTTCCTAGTGAAGGAGGCAGAAGTTCATACAGGATGTGTTGGATGAGCTCATACTCATTGTCTTTTCTTGCTGAGAGGGCTGTGTTGGCAGGGTGGCTGCTGAAGGAAAGCTCTCCATGTCTAGCCCACCTTTTGCAGCAATACTGTGTCCTCTCTTTCCCCACAGTGACATGTCTGGTGGAGCACTGTGGCACAGAGCCTCATCTCTATTTCTAGATGGGACAACTAATGCAAACATTTGAATCTAAGCTGTTAGAGCTGCAGCAGTCGAGGGTGTCCCTCAGCACAGGATAGTGCAGGGAGATGGGAGTTAGCACTCTCCTGCAGAGGGAAATTCCTGCTCAGGGGTTTCTTTTGCTCCTTGCTTGCTATGGCTTGCTCCTTTCAAACACAGACTGTGACTGAGGAGGACCAAGGCAGGTTGCTCTTCCTGCTTATTCACCTGTCTCCTCACTGCTTGTTTGTACTTGAGGAGCACCTGAGCCCACAAGCACTGTGTGCACATGCATTGTGTGCCCTGTGCTTCAACAAGAGGGGACACCAGGGGAGAAGCATAGAGCGGTTTGCTTCGAAGGGAGCCTCCAACAAGTCATTCTCTGGTAGCTGCACATCCTGCAGCCATACTGCACATCCAGCCTGGGCTGTCTCCAACTGTTGGTGGAAGCCTATATGTGTGAATTTGCACAAAGCCTTTTAGAAAGGCTTGAAATTGTGTGCTGCATCTCCAGACAAGCCTTAGCTAAGCTTAGGTTAAGCCATACCCTGTATTAAGGACACATCCAAACATTTGATGCTAGTGATCTAATTCTTAAAGATAATAATTCAGGAAGGAAGGTTTGATAGCCTATTGACAATCATGAGATAACTGATTACACTTCTCCTTCAGTTCTGTGTCCATGTTTTCCCTTAAAGCATGGCTTCAAAACTTACTTCCCCATGGAGGAACTCTGAAACAGCTGCTTCAGCTCTGGCAAAGAAGCTTTGCAGCCCAGAAGTGTCATTGTCATCTCCTTCTTTCTCTTCTACATGTAGTTTAGTAGCAATGTTTAAAAAAAATGTTAGAAGTGAGAAGAAGCTTCTGGAATCACCTTGTAGCTTCCCACTTTCTGAGCCACCCAGCTTATTATGGCTTCATGGCTTTCCCTTAAGAGGTTTGAAGTAGCCTGGTGCTACTTTTCTAGAAAATAATCTCTCCAAGATCCAGATCCAACTCTCATTTGCCATGTCTGAACACCAGTGTCTCCCTAGATGCTGAGACATCTTCTCACAGCCTTGTTTTAGTTTCTCTTAGCAAGTGCTCCCCCCACTCATTCCCCTGAAAGATGTGTTGGTTGGAGTTAGCTTATTCTTCCTGTGACAGCTTTGATCCTGTGCACAGAAGTGTTCCCTGACAGCCAGGCAGCAGGGAAGGGCTGTCCCTCACCTGGAGGGCTTTGGGAGTCGTGAATTAATACTGTGTTTACTTGTATTTCTAATTGACTAGTGCCTTGCCAGATCAATTGCATGTCACTGCAAGCTGAGCACATTGAGACAATCCTTGTTCCTCCACAACTTCTTCTTGGGACTGGGAAGTTGCTGCAGGAGGCAACAGTCATGCAGCTCGTGGTGTTGGAAGCCTCATTTGGGCACAGGGTGAAGAAAGGCTTTTTTTGTGTGTAGGTCTGTCACCAAGTTACAAAAGTTGGGCCTTCTTGGATCAGCCCAAGAGAAGTGTCTCTAGCTAAAGAGTTTAAATAGAAGTGTCCTGTCTCCTTTGCTGTCAAAGGTGTGACATTTTCCTTGTCCTGAGTGAGCCTTTGGACCAAGGCAGAACAAAGTGAGGCTCTCTGGGTTTGTTGCCTGTGGTTAAGACCACGAGGAGGTTTCACAATGGGTTTCAAAGACCTGAATTTTTCCTAAAAGCAGAGTGTTGAGTTTTGGTAACGCCTCCATCTATTCCCTGTGCAGTGAGATTGTCCCAGTACTCACTCCCTCTGCCAAGGGGCCGCATCCCACAGTGTAGTTTCTATGTAGCCTCCTTTGAGTCCCTCTTGGTGCCCTGGATAAAGTGGTACTCAAAAGAAAGAGCTAAGGATCACAGGGACTAGAGAGGGCTGGCATTGGGGCAGGGTTGCAGGCACTCAGCTCTTTGGCCTGGTCCTTCTGAAGAGATTTCTCTCCGTCAGGGAAGATATACTTAGGTGGTTTTGATTCATTTTGAAGTGCAGCAGGTGAATATGCAAGTTTCAAGAAAGGAGAACATGGTCAGTTCTGCTGCTCTACAAGTCCTTCTTTGGAAATGCACTTTCTACCTGCTCCCAAGCAATGACCAGCAAGTCCTGTTTTTCTCTTTCTCTCCTTGACCTTTCTGGTTTCTGGCTCCCACCTGGCTTACACCTCCAGCAGCTGCGTTTATCCTGGCTGCAGTAAGGTTTGGTTTGGGGTTTGACTATGCTGAGATTTGTTTAATGTTGTTTGTTTTTTTCCTTCTCGCTTAACCAGAAACAACTGAGCTTGGGAACAAAAAGGAGTTGAAATCCATGCCCTTCATCACCTATCTGTCAGGCCTGCTGACAGCACAGATGCTGTCTGATGACCACCTCATCTCAGGTGTGGAGATTCACTGTGAGGAGAAAGGGCGCTGCCCATCCACGTGCCACCTGTGCCGGCGGCCCGGCAAGGAGCAGCTCAGCCCGACGCCGGTGCTGCTGGAGATCAACCGTGTGGTGCCTCTGTATGCCCTGATCCAGGACAACGACACCAGGGAGGTGAGTGAGGCAGGGACGGGCCAGCCCCACCACTCTGGGTCATTCTGGCTTGTTGCAGCAGGCTGCAGGGGCTGTTTTGCCTTCCCTGGCCCTCCTCTTTCCCGGCCATTCCTATTTCCTCAGCATGAATCCCTTGTCTCAAAACAGCTATTTCCCCTTCTTGCTCACTTCTTAAACCTTCAGCTGATCTGCTGCCCTGCTCCCTTCATCTCTTCCTCCCCATATTACTGTCACCCTTCTCTCCATCAGGTGTTCTCTCAGAGGTTACTTCTCTCTCTTTCCTGCTACTGCTGCCCTTGGTCCTGGTGCCTGAGAGCTGTAACCTGCTGCTGCCCTCGTGGCACAAACCCTGGCTCTTGGCTGGGAATCCACCCTGCTTTGTGAAGACTGGGCTCACCGCTGCAGCTCTCCAGCCCCTGGGCAATTCTGAGCTGAAAGTATTGCTGGTGCTGACACCCACATACACCCCACATACCCCTCTTTGGTGTTGACCTTACCCTCAAAGGGCAGAGCTGATAAAAAAGAGCACACTGAGAAATCCAGTAGCCCAGGAGCCTGGCACTGCTGCCACAAGATCGCTGCCATTGCAGCAGGAGATTGCCTTTGTTGGGCATCACATCTGCTACTGGCTTTGAAACCATAACTGTGCCTTGGGGAGGGTAAACATTGTCCTATGACCATCCCAGTTCAGCCCATAGGGAAGCAAGTTTGCATAAGCAGAGACATCCCTGGAGGAGATCAGCCCTAGGCTTGAGGAGGACTGGGAGAAACATGAGCCTGAGAAGGAGGAATGGAGGAACTGAGGCAGAGGCTGGAGAAGCCAAATTAGGACTCATTTCTCAGGGAGGAGTTTGGCTGTACTCCTCGAATCCCATTGGAGAGGGCAGATATCTGAGCCCTTCCCATTGCTCTGTCTCTCAGGACTGGTTCTCCTGATGTCCTCTCCCCATCTAGGCCTGGCAGGAGAGGGTGAGTTTTATGCAGGATGCTATGGGGACAGGGTGAGAGGCATCCCTGAAGCCATGGGCTTGCTTTGACCCCCCTGTAGCACCTGATGCAGGAAAGGCTTCTCCCTGCCCATACATGGCTTCCCTGAAGTAGTCCCTGAAGGTGTGGAGAGTCAGTGCCAGGGATTTCTTTTTCCACAGCCAAAGCTGACAGGGAGCCAGGGAGAACAGGGACAGCTTTTGTATTGTTGAGGTGCATTTTTTTTGTATTGGTCTGGGGCGTGGGGGTTTTTTTTGCTTTGTTTTGGCTTTGTTTTAATATCTGCTAATTGGCCCTTGTCCTCCTCCTCACACACTCAGCATCCTACTGCAGCTCTGGCCCCCATCCCGCTGGTATTCCAGGGAAGAATGGCTGCATTGTAGCTGCCTGCAGTGCTGTAATGGGGAGGGAGCTGGGAGCTGAGGTGTGAAAGCAGAGTCGGCGCCCGCGACGGGGCTCGCGTCGCAGCGCAAAGGCTTTTATTTCCCCTGCTGCCAGGTTTTAGTGTCCTCTGCTGCTCCCTCAGATCCCATAAATCACAGAAACCAGGATGCCACCCACCCTGGGTCCCTTCCAGCACCCTGACCTTTCCAGCAAACCGCTGTTGTGCCTTCCCAGGATGAAGTGCTGGTGATCCTGCTCCCCGGGGCCAGGCAGCCGGAGGCAGGCAGGGTGTGAACAGCACAAGATGAGATCACCTGCCAACAGCAGTAGGGAAACTTCATCCTCCTTTGCTGTGAACCTGGAGCAGACTTTCAGACGCGAACTGAATGATCCTGGAAAGAGTCTCTGGTCTGGGAAATCCTTAATTTTCCTCCTCCTGTTTTGTGGTTTGGGTTTTTTTTCCTTCCCTCCTCCTCCCAGAGATGTCTAGACTAAGGAGCAGTGTTTATCTCCTGTGAACAGCACTGAGCATTGCTGTAAGGGTATGGAAGGCTCTTCCTCCAGCTGCTCTGTCATCATGGTAGCATCCCATTCAGGCTGTGAAATCTCTGCTTGAGGCTATATCCCATATTCTTTCCCTTGATGAACAGTCACTGTTGCTGTCTTCAGATTGCTTGGAGCACAGCAGTGTTCAGGAGCTCTGGTCAGTGGCCTGGTTGTGTCAGGCACAGTATGGGGTGACATCACTAAGTGACTGGGTTTGCTGGTGAGCAGAACAGCCCTCTGCCTCCTCTGGTGGCAGCTGTCTGCACAGAGGGAAGGTGGTGGGGGTGTGCAGTCACCATCTCCATCCTGCAAGCAGCACAGGACAGAATGGCTCTGCTGGCTGCTCTGTCCCCGGACCTGTGTGCTAGCATAACCCAGCTTGTTTCCACTCTCCTGCATTCCTTCTACATTGAGAAGAACAAGCAAGCAAAGACAAGGAAAAGCAGTGCAAACCCCCAAATATACCAAATGCCCAACTTCTAGATCATCTCAATTATCTCCAACACATCTCTGTCCAGCCTGTGTGCTCTTTTGGGGTTGTTTTTTATCTCCCTGTTCCAATTTATTTTTCCAGAAACTGAGGTGTGTTAAAGAAACTTAAGCTCAAAGAAACAATGGAGCCAGGATTTCATATCCCTGTCAGCATGGAGAAGACCAGGTGTTCAGGAATAAGCACCCAACACATGCCCTTTCCAGTATCCCATCTGCAAACACCAGCCCCTGTGGTGCAGGCTAAGTCCTGCAAATGCTGATCTGAAAGGTTTCCTTCATGTCCTGTAATTTTCCTCTGTGGGGATGTCAAGAGAAAACCCACGGTCAGAATTAACTTAATGCCTCTCCCTCCATCAGCCAGGTCTAACAGAGGACAAAGGAAATGTTCTTCTATATTCTGCTGCAGAGCGTCTAAGCTATAAAATGGGGCCATATGGCCTCCCCCTGAGCACAAATAACAACAGGAGAAAGATCCATATGCAATGGAGTGTAGGATAAATGTGCTTTGGTGATCATTCGTTTCCCTAATATTTTTTTTATGAATAGGCTTAACTTATGGTAAGATGGGACTTTATGGTCCTGTAAGTCTTGCTCGTGTCAAAACAAATGAACTAGCCATCCTATGGGGGAACTATCAATCCAATATATGTGTGTGCATGGGTGTGGGGAGTCAGACCTATTATACCTTTAAGAGCAAATTAGATGCTGTTCCTATGATTCATAATGCTATATATCTAATGGCATGAGTCGTCATCTAGAAAATAAACGTTTCGAGCCAGTTTCTCATCTCATAAATTTCCCCTTTGGCACTGAAGGACATAAACTAAATGGGCTGACTCACAGGGAAACAATACAATTTGGATACTTTTAAATGAAAGATAAAATTGCCTGAGGGTACAGAGAGGTGTTGGGATTCTGGAGAGTTGGGGGCTGCTCTGCCATCCCCAGCAGGCTCCTGGGAAGCCCTTTGCTTGCAGACGCCGTTGGGTTTTCCAAGCTCAAGAGGCTGCTGTGGCCACCCTGGCAAAGCATCCAATGTGCAGATGCTCCTGGTGGACATGGTGTTCTTCTTGTACCTGCTGACTCCTGGCAGGGAGGAAAGCATTTGCTGCAAATTCCTAACCATGGCACAGGGAAGGACAGGAAATGGGGAGGTGCCCACTCCAAGGCAGGTGGTTCTCAGTCACCACAGACCAGGAGGTCCCTGCGCATTCCCAGCTGCAGCTCTTCCAAAGGCTGCAGCTGCCCATGGGATGGGTCTCATCCCCTTTGCTGCATCCTTTGTCCTTTGCTTTTGGTCTTCCTATGCTGTTGGGCTCCTGGTTTGGGTGGCAGCTGCCTTTTCCCTGGGTTTGTGTGAGCAGTCCTGTACCTCCCAGGCTACACTGTCAGAAGGAGAAAGGGAAGGAGAGGTTTTCACGTGGTTGCCATCAGTAGAGGAGCATGTGCCTGCAGCATGCTTTTGGGGCTGGACTGGTTAAAGCTATTGCCTTTGCAGGGGAAGGCAACTTCAGCTGCTGATCTCTGCAAGAGCCTGAGAGCAGGCTCTGCCACTGCAGCCAGAGGAGGCAAGGGAAGGAAGGGTGGGCTGTGTGTGAACTACAGCAAAAGCTGTACCTAGCTTGAGGGCTGGAGGACCACAGAGTCCTCAAAGCTCACAGAGACCCTCTGTTTTTCCTGAAGTTTCTGTGGAACAACTGTGTCCCCCCACAGGCTGGTGTTCCTGTGGAGGGTGTAGAGCCTCCTAAATTGACGGTGAACATCTAGTTGGGGAGCTTTATCCCTTCTTTCTGCATCACCAATTTCCCTCTGTCAGTTCATTCTTGCCACTTCCCCACCTTTCAACACACACTCCCTGACACCAGTGGGAAAAATCCTGGAAACCACTGTTTGGAAATCCTGCTGGAAAGCAAGGGAAGGTGGCTCCTGGCTGTCCAGCCACCCCAACCTGGCTGCTGGCCACAGGGGGAGCTGTGCCCGAGGAGCCCCGTTAGTGCGCGTAGGCGTGCTCGCCTTAATGAGCACAGGGGAAGGGCAAATCCATCAGCCAACCTCGTTTGTGTGAGGGCTGACACAAGGCAGATGACAGCTGGGTACCTGCAGCATCTAATTAAAATGTATGTGAGGCTGGGCAGGCAGAGCAGAGGGGATTGCTCAGCCAGCTTTGCATTTACCAGCATTAAAAAAAAGAAAACAGAAGGAATTGACTGATGGGTTTGGCTAAAGGGGGGGATTTCTTCCCAGGGTTGGGGATGTGCAGGGGGGAGCAGGGATAGGGGCCAGGGAGGGAGCATACAGAGCAGTGGGGTCAGGGCTGGGGGACTGCAGAGCAGTGCCATTGGTGTGACAGTGCAGCTCTTCTAGGGATCACCCAACATTTGGCTTCACCCACAGTGCACATCTGTGCACACGTGCACCATGACATGTGTATTTATCCTGCTTCCTAGAGAGAACACACAGTTCCTCATCCATCTACCTGCATCGTTTTCTGTTTCTATCCTGCACAGACCTTCTGCTCCCTACACAAGTGTAGCTGCACCCATTTATCCATGTGTCAGATAAACTCCCCTCTGCCTTCCTCGCTCTGCAATTGCTTTGCAATGCCTTTTCCAGCCCAGTGCTTCAATTACATCCTAAAGAACAACAACAAAAAAATAACATCACATTTTCTGTGTTTCACATGTTTTTTTCTTCCTTTTTTTTTTTTTCCTCCTTCTGGAACAGTCCCAGTTTGTAAATGCCTGGAAGCAGAAACTGTTTCAGAGGGAGAGCCTCGAGGCGCCTCATAAAGGTGCTGGGGAGAGCGACAAAACCCTGGACAATGGGAGCCCTGACGTCAGGCTCTATTTATACCTCCTCTTTTCAGAAACCTCCCCAGGATGGCCTTTTTCCTCGAGTTTTCTGCTAAATGCTGCAGCTGGAGCCATCTCTGTGCCCTTCAAAGGGCACCTTTTATCTTTGAGGCGTGCCCTGGCAGCGCGGGCGGTATCACAGGGGCCAGGCATCCGTGGGCTGGGCAGATGGAGCTGCTAGAGCTGGGCTGTGTGCAGGCTGGCAGAGGCTACTCTGCCTGGGCCAGCACCCACCAGGGTGTTTCAGTCCTCAAATCTGCCTTTTTAAAGGTCAAAAGCATTACAAAGAGGTTTGATTTGGTGTTATTGTTATTCTAGCAGGGTGTTGTGGGTTCGCAGGGTTGGGTTGAACCTTGGCTCTGTGTGTGTGTGTGTGTGCAGATGCTGTCTTCCAAGCTGGAGGTTGGAGGAGGCATGACAGGCAAAGGGTAGTGGGAGACTGCAGGGTAAATCACAGAATCTCGAGGGCTGGAAGGGACCTCAAAATGTTTATGTTTTTTCTTCTGTTACTGCTGTTTTGTTAGTGAGTATCCCTTATGCCAGTGTGTACAGCACAGTTTGCTTGCAGGAGGGGAACTCATGTGAATAACAAACCTGCAAGTGTGCTGGAAGTGGTCTGTGTTGTTGGGGATGTAGGAAGTACTTTAATTCTTAGTGAGGACAGAAGTAACTACTGGATGGGCACATGGCAGAGTTTCACTGTGCACAGCAGCAGTCTAAAGGCACCCTACATATGATGTCCAATGTGACAAGCAGGCTTGTGTTTGCCCTTCCTCAGGCAGCTCTATCGCCAGTCCCTTCTGTAGCATCATGTAGACCCTCCCCATCCCCACTCCAAACCCAGGGCCACAAGGGATGGACCAGCACCGCTTGATACTTGGAAGTTGAAGCACAGGAAAGGGAAAGGACTTGCCCAGAGCCGTGCAGAGGGTTCCTGGCAGAGCTGCAGAGAACCCCACTGTGTTTCCCCATCCGGACTGTGCTCACACACAGCCCTGACTCTCAGCACCACGCATCCGAGCCGCTGGCTGGGCTTCACCAAGTCTTTAACACACGTGTTCATGCTTTTTGTTCTCATGTCAGGCTTTCAAGGGAGCCCTGATGAGCTCATACTGGTGCTCGGGGAAAGGCGATGTTATCGAAGACTGGTGCAGGTGTGACCTCAACGCCTTCGATGAGAACGGGCTCCCGAACTGCAGCCCCCTCCCTCCGCCTGTGTACGTATCACTGTGACCCCCTCCCACAGGCCACAGTCCCAGCACCAGCCCCTACCCCTCAGGCTCAGCCCACGGGCACCTCCTTCCTCTCACCTTTGAGCCCTGGGGCCACAGACCAACACTCCTCACTGTGTGACTGATGCCTTTTGGATATGCTGGCTCCGGCTGTGGCCCTGGAAGGTTTCCTTATAGATTTTCATCACCTGATTAGCAGGGCTTGTAGAATGGGATTTCAAATGCTGAAAGAAATGGAATTACAGTGCAATTCATTGTGGCTTGTCAGAGCGAGAGCAAATCGGGAGCAAGCTGATGGGAATTAGCTGAGAAAGCAGGAAGACTGGCTCCAGGGAGCCACGAGAAGCAGAACACCTTCTTAGTGAGCCAATATCCTTGGAGGGGATTCATTTCCCATCCTGAGTTCAACAAACACACTTGTATGTTCAGAGCTGGTCTCCTTGGAGCCCTGTACTTTATGTTGTCATTTACCCCAGTGCAAAGCACTATCTGGGCCAAGAGCACAAGGCTGCTCTACCTTCTCCCCTGCCCTCGTGGTCCCTGCTCCAGGCAGAAGCCTCTGCACAGCTGCCCTGCTTTAGCCTTTACTCCCTCCTCAGAGGCTGGCCCATGTGCAGGAGGTGAAGTCACAGCCACACCTGCCTGGCTCTCCCTCCCTCAGCTTCCTGGCCAGATCCTCCCCTCCTCTACACTCAGCCCCCATGGGTTGCACGAAGTTTAAGCTGGATCCTCCCCTTCTCTTTTGCTCCTGGGCAGCTGGTCTTTGGTTCCCCAAGGGGCTGCTGAAGTTTAGCCCTTCTCCCAAGAGATGAAGGCTCCTTAGATGGCCTTTTTGGAGTCATATGGTTGTCTGACCTGTACTTTTCCAGGAGCAGGCAGAGATAAGGACACATCCTGTGGCAGGCTGAGCCAAACTGACCTTTAACTGGAAGTCCTTCCATTCTCACCTACCTGCTGTCTCCTTGTGCCCCCTGTCCTTTTGGGTCTGTGTGTACATCCCCATGTATGAGTGTACGAGTTGCCTGGGGTTGGGGTGCTTGTAAAGGTGACTTTCTCCTCAGAAAGGGCCCTGATGTATCCTTTGGTTTCTTTGCTGTCTCCTGCCCAGCCTGCGCCTCTCACCCAACGTGGAGCCCTCCAGCACCGTGGTGTCTCTGGAGTGGCTGGATGTGCAGCCTGCCATTGGGACAAAGGTGTCTGACTATGTCCTGCAGCACAAGAAGGTGGATGAGTACACAGACACAGACCTCTACACAGGTGGGTGTAGCTGCAAAGCTCCTCTTGGTGCAGAGAGTGTGTGTTGATGGATCCCTGTGCCCTGCCTGGCTGGGAGCTGATGCTTCTGTGGAGAGCAGTGCATGGGGCCAAGGTGTTATATCAGGTATCAAAACTGCTCCATTCAGTAGAGGTTTCTGAAGGTTTCTGTAGATGTGGGTATCCTGAAGGTAAAGGGAAATGTGAACACACAGTGCCAGAAGAAAATGATTTGCCCTTTTTGGGTAGGAGAGCTGTGAGTTGGAGTTTCTGACTGAAGCAATTGTTTGATCTGATCAGCCTAAAATGCTACAGGATGGTGGGTGTGGGAGGAAGGTCAGCCTTCAACAACTCCAGGGCTGTGCTGCTCTATTCCACTGAGTAGTGAATTGCATGCCAGCCTCCTTAAGGTGCCCTGCACACACCTATCAAAGGAACTTGAAATCTGCAGTATTTAGGGAGACCGTTTAAGTAGCACAAAACTACGCCAGGGGAACCTGAAACTTCCCTGGGTTGCTTTGATTCCCAGCTCAGGCTTGCACTGGGCGCTCTGTCTTGCGAAGGCTTTGTCAGCAAGTTCAAGCCGTGCTGCAGAAGCTGCTGGGCAAGGTGCAGAGGTGTGAAGGATGGGGTTTGATTTGGGTGAATCAATGACATATTTCAGAAAATAACTCGAGACCTTGAGTGATGCTACTGCTGCCTGGAAAGCCAGGCAAAACCTCCTCTTGCTTTTTGCTCAATGATTTTGGATGTAGTTTGTTAAAGAAGCTCGTATATCATGTCAGGGGCAGCCAGTGGTGTTGACTGAAGCAGCAATATACCTTTGTATGAAGGCTCCTTCCCCTAGATGCTGTCAGTCCCCAATTTCAAGCTGCCTCCCCAGGCAAGAAACCACAGGAAGAAGGTAAACACCTGTGCTAGGAGCAAAGCTTTCATCAGCTACTGCTTTGGGTGGTTAAGCACCTCATTTGTTTCAAAGTGGAGCTTGATCAGCTCATGTGAGACATGTTTGTCCCTGTGGGGACAGGGAACCAGCTGAAGGTAGGACAGGGTTGGTGTTTGAGCAGAACTGTGCTGCCCCGAAGCCTTGCAGGGCCTCCCTGGCATCCTGGCAGGAGGTTTGTCTGAGTTCCTTGGTGGGAAGGCAATCTCAGGAAGGTCATTCAGAGGAAGATGGGGAGTTGCACAAAAGCAGCTCTTTGGTGTTGGTCAGAAACTTGCTCAGCTTGTGGTGGTGACTTTTTTTCTTCTCCTCACTAATTTTGTTAAGAGCCTCTGAGCCAACCCCTCAGCTGCCATGAGCTGCCACAGAGCAAACTGCTCCAGCTCAGCCACAGGGAAGTTTTTCACCCTCTCTCATCTCATTCTGCTTCTACAGTTTCTCTTACCACCATAGCCAAAAGTTTTGTGCTGCAAAAGCTGGGCTCTTCCTGCTGGAGAGTGCCAGAGCCCCACGTCCTGGGGGGTCCCTGTTTGTGGAGACCCCTGTGAGAAGGAGCTCTGGTTCCTGGCTCATGCAGTGGTCCTGTCCCACAGAAGCTTTCCCCTGCACCTTGCAAGCATCCAGCTCCAGCACTGCCTGATGTGGCTGTGGCCCCTGGGTTATGTCTCTAGTTTTCCAGCATGGAAGAAGGCTTGTTCTTTATCTTGGAGGGGCACCCTCCAGTAATGGAGAAAGAAAACAAGCCACCAAAGGAAAGGTTTTGTTTTGGATGGGGATTCCAGATTGCTCACACATCAGTCAGGTGAGGCCAGACCAGGGAAACATGAGGTTTCTGCTTTGAAGTGGCTGGATCTTTGCCTGCCAGCCAGAGTAGGAAATACAGCTGATGATTATTATTATTGTTATTATTTTCATTTTATGACTGCCATGTGTTTGACAGGTGATTGAATTCACTGTGGGGAGCTGCCTTCCCCTCTCCCTGCTCTGGGGGACTGTTCAGGACAGAATGACCCCATTAACAATTAAAGAGAAAAGCCAACCCTAAATCTCTCTCTTTTTTTTCTATGTTGTTTATAACCAAACAACATTCCTGCCTTCATTCCTTTCTTACCCTACAGGCCCCTAATGCCAGATGACTTGATTCATTCAAATACCTTGTGTAGGTTTGCAGAGATGCTGACTGCTACAGATCTCAAAGGCTTTGCTTGGTCTTGTGCTTTACCCAGACAAAAACCTTGCTGTGGATATCCCCTCACCACCATCATCGTACTGCGCTGCATCTCCATCACATCTGAGCAGCAGCCACAACAATGTCAACCCCAGAAGGGGGAGACTTTGGGAGAGGATGTGTGGGATATGCAGTTTGATGGCTTTTGATGGATACTGGCAGTTCTTCCTTCCCCAGTGGTTTCCCAGCTGCCAGCAGACAGGAGCAGGTTGCTGCCATTGCTGAGGGGTGTACTGTGGGTATCTGCAGAGTGTGGCAGCACTGGGCCGGGCAGATCCTGAGAGCTCAGAGGGCTCTTGAAGCTGCTGCCATTCATGCCTTGCATCTGTTGAGTTTAAATGTACAGGTTATTTGTGCTTGCACAGGAGGATTGGTTGTTTTGTTACAGTTGCAGCCATTTCTTACTGGGATTCCTGGAGCTGGTTGAGGCTAAAGCTCTGCCAACCTGCTCTGCAGCTCCATGGCAAGCTAGATGGTACCTGTGCCCTATCTAACCTATCTCTGCCTTCTTCCTGCCCTGCAAAAGCCTCAGATACCTCACCCTTGCAAAGCTTCTCAGTCTCCCCTTTACTTTGCAACTGGAAGCTGTAGCTTTTCCCTTGAGCCAGAAAATATTTGCTCTTCTTGGAGCAGTCAGGGGCATTTTGAGGCAGACGTAAGGTGCATCCCCTCTGCTCCCTGCTGGGCTCCGCACGGGGCAGCGATGCTGTGGGACGGGGGCAGAAGGAGCTGGGAGCTCGTGTGGGTCAGCTGCCCCCAAGCTGTATGTGTTTTTTAAAGAAGGTTATTACTAGTGCTTAGAAAAACACAGCCCTTGGACCATCTGAGGCTAACAGGAGGTGAACTTGTGTGCGAAACAAACCACGCTTTCAACAGCCGCGCGCGGGGAGCGAGCGGCTCTGCGCTCAGGAGCCAGCAGAGAAGACGGAGAGCAATTACATCCCAAACTGTTTATTAAAACTTGTGGAAATTACTCATAACTCCATGTGTGTGATGGCTTTGTAGTTGAGTGATGCTCTTTGTTTGAACATGGGGCTCTCGAAGAGGGCGCGAACGCGTGTGTGTGTGTGTGTGTGTGTGCACGGCCGAGCCCGCCAGCACATTATGTCATGGACAAAGCAGGCGCTGCACTTGAGAGAGGGAGAAGGAGAAATGTGTTTTACAGGGTGAGGTACAAACCGAAATGGCTGTGAACATCTGGAACTGATATTAGGCTTGGAAAATGTTTTCTGTCACTCCAACACTCCTCTGGAGGAAGGTTTCTGAAGTTAAGAAGCTCTGAAGGGGATGAGGGGGAGGGACAAGGGGATAACATGACTGTGGCACAGAGTGCTTTTTACATCTCTGTTCTGCCAGGGCTGGGACACAAGCTCTGCTTGTACCAAGGTGGGCCTGGGCTATGGCACTTGCTCACTGGGGTGGTGCTGGCTTAGAAGGTCCCGTGGATGAGCCGAGCACCACTGACAGCCTGTATGGGGAGAAGGACAGAAGAATCCTCACCCTAGTTTTAGGGCTGGGAGGCCTCACCTGAAAGATGAAGGGTGAAATCCTGGGGTGGGGACAGGCAGATCGATGCCTAATTTAAGACCACCTGGGTCATCTCTGGGGCCCACCTGGGACGACAGACCTGCCTGGGGCCGGTGCAGGGTGAGGTGGCTGCTGTGAGCATACAAAATGCAAGGCTTAAACAGGAAAAAAAATACTTTGAAAGTGTTTATAGCATGTGCACAGCAGGTCTGGGGATAGCTGAGGGAGGACTAGAGGCTGGGCTTTCACTGTGTGATGGATTGGGCTCCAGGGCTTGGCAGGGGCTGCATCACTCCTGGGTTGGTGGCTGTGTCGCTGCTGTGGTACTTCGCTGCTCTGAGCTCCTCAGTCCTTTTCTCAATGTTTCTCTCCCTGGTGCAATTTTCTTCTCCTCCTGTCCACATCTCTGCTTGTTGCTGGCTGGGTCTCTGAACACACATCTGGGGGTAGATTGTGGTGTTTGCTATGTGCCTGCAGAGGGGATGGTGAGGAGGCCTGGGGAGGTTCCAGTGTGTAAGCTGTGAGAATATCTCAAAGAATTTTGCTGGTGGTAAGTCAGGCAGACCTTGCACCCTCTCAGGTAGGAATGGGCTCTCCCTTGCTGTGCAGATGGAGAAAACGAACCAAGACAGAGATAAAACACATTCCATGAGGTCACAAGAGCCAGGCAGTGAATTATCCTCAGCACATGACCCTCAGCATTGAGTGGTACTCACCTCTGAGGGCAGAGAGAGGCAGGTCCTGCAGACAGAGCCTCTGCAGGTTCTGCATCCCCCCCAGCATTCTGCCCTGCGTCAGACCACTGAGCTGCTCCTCCCAGGCATTCCCACCCACCACCAAGGTGGTCAGCCCCGTACCCTTGCAAAGCACAAAGCCTCCTGCTTGTACTTCCATATAAAGCTGGGTAAAACCAGGAAGATGCAGAGAAACAGAGTCACTTGCTGTCACAGTGGTTGGGGGTAACAGCGAGTGCCATGTAGCTGTCGTGTGGTTGGCTCTGTGCTGCTGCTCTGTGGCTCTGGCCAGGTGGTCATCATGTTTGTGAGAAGAGGTAGCCCTCATCCAGAACAGCTTGTAGTCCTCAAAGAGAGGAGGAGAGCACAAAGAGCCTGCTGAATGAGCTTGTTGGAGATCACGTAGACCTCAGAGCAGGAGAAGGCAGATTCAGCTTGGTCTAGGGCCCTCTATATACACAACTATGGCATAATACTCAAAGGGCAGCTGGGCAGGGTGTCTGAAGAACAGGCTGGGAAGAGCATTGCACAAAAGTTGGAGGTAGGGTCATATAAAGCCTGTGTGTGTCACCACACCAGCATTGCAGGTTTGCTGGAGCAGTGCTGTTCTGCAGAGGAGTCTGAGTATGCATCATGACTGAAAAGAAAGTGAAAGAGGTCAAACCTGAAGGCTTGGTGTTCTGTGTGTTTGCAAGTTGTGCTCCGAATTGAGGCTTGAGAGTGTCTTATTTATAACTTCGCTCTGTTCTGTAAAGCATCATTCTGACGTGGCTGGATGGCTGGGGCTGTAGAGATATAGCTATGGCAACTGTCACTTCCAGCACTCTCTCTTGTGTGCAGGCTGTGCTGCTACTTTCATCTGAAAACCAGCAGTAGATCGGAAGAAGAAGGGAAGAAACTATCTGGCCAGAATAAATAACCATGCCTGTCAGTAAGGAGTCAGTGCAATGTCTGTACAGCCAGGTTGCACTTCTCTTACGTGCCTTCAAATCATCTTTATAGAATCCTGACGTCCAAACAGGCTGGGCACAGGTTGGGAGAGTGGTAGAAGTTGCCATTGCCCTTAGAAAGCTGTAGGAGCTTGAGGTGCAGACAGGAGGTGGATAGATAGATGAAGATACAGAGTTTTAATACGTGCCAACAAAGTGTGAAGGCAGTTAAAGCATCAGTGTTTAAACCAGTCAGAATCACAGAATGGTGGGGCTTGGAAGGGACCTCTAGAGATCATCCAGTCTGTTGTTAAAGGTGCTAATGATCCTGAGTGTGGGCAGTGGTCTTGACTATCTCTGCAAAGCTCTCTCTGTAGAGAGCAAGCTGTGGCACCTGTATTAATAGAAGTGTCAGTTTTGTAAGCTGGCCCAGGGGATATAGGCTCTGCAGCTGGTGGGTCACAAACTGAGACTTGGAAAAGAGACCACAGTCTGTGTTGGTTTCAGGAGAGCAATTCTTTTGCTCTCTACCTACAATACCAGACTGCTGCTCCTGGTGCAGTGATGCTGGTGATCAGGAGGGTTAGTACTCAGCCTAGGAGTGACAGATGGCTCTTTCAGGGGCCATCTGTCTGTTTAACTCATACTCAAAGAGCTCTTTGAACATCTCTGAAGTAGAGGAGGACCTGATGGTGGTCAGGAGCTGGTGACCCACCACTGCCAGTCTTAGGCTTACTGCTTGGTTTACTTGCTTGTTCCTTAGTGATCTTCCTGGTGGATCTCAGCTGGTTTATGAACTGTTTGGCTGATCACAACCACCACTTGGTGAGGACGAGCTCTTTTATGTGCTGGGGACAGAAATGCATCAGAGCTTCACCTGCAAATGCCTGTGTGCAGGGAGCCTGGCCAGGGCAGGGCTGCTGCGTGGCTGCCGTTGCTGGTGCCTCTCCTGTGACTAGTACATGGGTAAAGATGTTTCCAACACTCAGAGCACCCTTCTTGAGTGTTGAATCCATTTCTCTTGTTAGCAAAAGGAAAGATGATTCAAAAAGAAGCCTTTGAAGAGAAGGTCAAGTTTTTGGATGCTGCTTCCTGGGATGTGTTGTGTAATTGCACCAAGCAAGTGCTTAATTTTGGCCATTGCAGTCACTGCTGAAGCACTGATTTCTTTCCCACTGGGACAGCTGTAGTTATTTCCACCTACCGGTGTCATTTTTGTATCCTGGAAAGCAGAAGGGAGGTGGAGGGTTCTCAGCTCTCAATTAGGGTTGAGTCAGTTGCTGAAGTATTTCATTAATTCACATTTCCATGTGGTTGTTCCAGGTTTTTGATTTTTATCTGCCCAGACACCTTTTGAACAGAGCTGGGCATTATCTCTGCTTTCTCCCAAGTCACTTTGTAGGTGGAGAGCTGGGACTGTCTGCCCGTTCCCCACTGACTGTGGAGCAGCCTGGATGGTGCCATGAGTTATGTCATGCACTTTCAGAGCACAGGGTTTGCCAAGGGCTTTGTGCTGCCTTTTCACAGCTACCTCTGCCTCAAGGACACAGCTGTAGATGCTCCTTTCTAGTTCGGAAGGCTCTGAACTTCTGACGTGGCAGTTAATAAGGGTAGTCATGGCGGTTTTTTACTAGCCTGTAATTTTATCCTCCAGGATTAAGTTTCTCTTGATCTGGAAGAGTCAAGGCCACAAACCCATCTTGTCAAAAAGCATCAAAACCAAGTGCTGCTAACACAGGCAGACAGATTGTGGCATGTGAGTGCAGTTCAGTGGAACGTTTTCGTAGGAGCCTTTATTGACTAGAGAGGCTTTTCTAATCAAGAGGTTGTGGCTGGAATTCAGAGGGAAGCTCAGTCTGTGTTTGCAAAGCTGAGCCTTGGCAATGCAGCCCTGAGCTGTTTGAAAAATTTAGACTGTGGGGCATCTGTGGGTGCAACACAGCCTTGGTCTGGGAGGAAACTTGAGTGTGCTTGTTGAGCAAAGTGCACGGGTTTTCCCTTTGGATGGGCTCTGAATGATGCCCAGACTGGGATTCTCTGCCAGGCTGGGATCTTTCTGGAGAGTTTGTATATTCCTCTCATTCCAGTCAAAGCCTGAGATGAATTCCTGAACAGGATGGCAAATCTGCTTTCTGTTCCTCTTGTTGCTGAAGTTTACCATGTGTTCAGCTTTGTCAGGTGGCTGAAACATGGAGGGATGATAACTTTTTGGGTTGTGCTTCTCTGGAAGGAAATAAGGATAGGAAAGGGGTCCAAGAAGGTACTAAGGCTGCCCTGGGAGTTTTGAAACCTCAGCCCCAGTACAGGAGGTACTCTGGAGACATAGCAGTTGGTCTGGGTCTGTGATCCTGTCTGTTTCCTGGCAGCATCATGCCCACCCTAACCCACACCATTCCTCAGGCATGTCTATGTTAAATGGCACATGATAGTACTTAGCCCTTTGTCCCTGAATCTCCCAAGCTGGGCTGTGTCACTGTGTGTCCTGAGGACCATCATCCTCTTCCTCCCTCTTCACCAAGGCGATGGGGGCTCCTCTTGTTGGGCAGTGACTCAAGGTGAGGTATGTTGCTTTGATGTGAGGAAAGTTAGGTAAAAAATAGAGAGGGATTAAACCCTGAGTCAGGGGATTTGCCAATTAAAATAGCTGCTCTTCCTGCAGGTTTCATATGATACAAGGCAGGGAGAGACCCTCCCCATCTCCCCCGTGACCCCTTCCCAGTTTGTTCAGCTTGCTGGGGATTGAGATCTGACTCTTAGGAGCAAGGGGGCAGCTGGGTCTAGGTTACATTTTCTGCTGTTTAGATAGGATAAACCTTTCCTCCCTGTAATTGGGTGATTGGACTTGTAAGCTTTCTAAGATATTAATCTGGAGACCCTAGAGGGGGTCAGATTGGGTTATGGAGACATAATAGGAAGTAGTGCTGTGGCTAGTTTGGGTTATGGGGAATTGGGTGGGTATTGTGCACCGGTCCCTGCTGGGTTCCCACTGAGCCCTGTGTGGTGGGGTCAAGGAGCGGTCTTATCTCAGCACTGAGTTCACTTGGCATTTGCTGGGAGTGACTGTCTCTGAATTCTTTCAACCCCTGTAATCCTGCTCTTCCAGAGAACAGTACCATGGCCTCTTCTTTGTAGAGGAGGGTGTGGGTGTTGCTTATCTGCTGCTGGGCTTGTTCATAGAGAACATCTTTTCTCAAATGGGCATCACCTCAGCAGGAATACTGGGGTACAAAAGACTTCATGTTCTGAATTGCTGTTGTTTGAACCATGGAAGATCTTCCTCCTTGCTAGCCTATCTCATGCCAGTCATGGGGAAGGGGTTGATACATCCCAGAGGGGCTCATAGAGACCAATGAGCATTTAAGTGCATGCTTTCATCTGTTCTATGGGAGAGATGTGTTTGAGGAAGAATGTCACGCTGGTCCAGTCAGAGCCAGTGAGATGAGCTTGTCTCTGGCCAGATGAGTGTTTCATAGCAGTACTGGTTAGAGATGCTGCAGTGAGGCAGCATGTCAGTGGGTACTGGAGAAGGGAAACCCACATTTGTGCTGCAGACCTGTTTGGTGTGAGGGTTAATACCTCCTCCTGCTCCTGTGTGCTGTTTCTGGGAGCAGTTGTGCAGTGTAGCTGGACATGAGTTCTGCTCCAGGCACTGATCTGCTCCTTCCAGCCCTCCTTTCTTTTTATTAACAGTGAGATGACAGATAAAGGAAGGTCATTAATTTAAGAAAGGAGGTTTCTGATCATGACCACAGAAGCAAGGCCCTGTGGGTTTTTGTGGTGGTCTGGTGACTCACTCAGATGAAATACCTCACTGGAGCTCAGAGCATGGCAATGGCCCTTCCTACGTAGCAGCCAGGCTCTGTTTGGGACTGACCTCACCAATATGAGCATTACGCCGTTGAATTTGCTGGCTTTAATGAGGCTCACTATTTCTGTGGCCTTGAGTGCCTGATGATGGAGTCAGGAGTGTTGAGGTACGGCTGAGGAACCCCACTCTCCATCTTCCCCTTTGTGGCACACTCACAGGTGTGCACACCCATGAGGACACTGAGGGCAGGAGTGCAGGTGCTAGCAGCATGGTTGAGCTGTGAAAGGAAACTTACACAATCACAGGTAGTGCTTGGTGTTCCTTTGTCCTGCACTGACATCTGTGGACATCAGCAGCTCTCACCAGCTTCATTGTGCAGCCTGAGAAATCAAGACACTCGTCAGTGACAGCCAAAAGTTGTGTGTGCCCCCTAAATCCAGAAGAGCCAGTTAAGAGAAAGGAGTCTGAACTCATGTACAGTTAATGTTTACTCTGCTCACTGTTCTCAAGCCTCAAAAGTTCACACTTAGCTGCAGTTTATTTTCAGGTCTCAATTTTTGGTTGCTCCAGAAAGCCTTGGTGCTGGCTTGGCAGATGGAGAAGCTGAATGTGCCTGTCCTGCTCAGGCTGAGGCGAGCAGGAGTTGATCGCTGCTCCTGGACATCAAGTGCACAGCTCTTGTGGCAGATGCCCACCACATTTGGCTGCCCTGGGATGTGCCTGACCTCATGCAGTACCTGTAGGGTCTCTTCTCCCTTGGTGCCCTGACTTTGACAGGAATCCTCCTGCAGCTAATGGAGCTTCCTCTGCCAGATCCCCTCCCAGGACAGTGTGACGGTGTCTGGCAGTGCAGCCCCATCTCACCACCCTGCTTTTTGGGGACAAAGGTGTGAGATCACTTCCTCCTCATTAAAGCCACGGATCTTTCTTTGAAAGCTCCCAGACCTTTTCCAGTCCTCGAGGATGAGCTCTGAGAAGCAATAGCCACTTAAAATTGGATGCTGAGGCCCCTAGACCTGGAGAGAGGCTGTTTGTTCCCCTCCCTGCAAGCTCGAGGACTTTTGGTGCCTGCTCTGCCTGGCCTCAGCTCGCAGCCTCCTGAGAAGAGACATGCTGGGGCTTGTTGGGAACCGGGCTGGAGGGAGGAGTGTGTGAGCTGCGAGCAGCCCGTGATGCAGGACGGGGGGAGCGGGGGGAAGCGGGAACGCCGCCCGGTTCATCTGGGCAAGGCGGGAGGCGAGTAGCCGGACAGGCGCTCCCCGCTCGCCCCAGCTGCGCTCGCCAGGGTCGTCCCAGCATCTGCCTGTCCTGCAGCTGCAAACAGCTGGCGCCTGCGGCGGGAACACGCCGAGCTGCACCGCGGCCGACCCCGCTCCGGCACGGCCGGGTCAGGCACTTCCCCTCCCCTCAGCTCATCCTGCACCCCAGGGCTGCGGGGCCTGTGGGGAGGGTGGGCTCCTCCCGGGTACCCCCCCAGGCAGGTGCTGTGGGGGGACACAGGGCCATGGGCATCAAAGCACAGTGGATGCAGCAGCGGGCATGGGGATGGGCAGTCTTCCCCCATGCTCATCAGCCAACCTCCAGCATGTGCTGGGCTCCCTTTATCTGCTAGTATTAGCCATAAACAATCCAGATCTGTCTGTAATCCTGTTAAAACCTTTGACTCTTGCTCCTGTGACTCCCAGCAGCTCTAATTACGGGTACCCATGCTGGTGATTAATGACTCGATTCATCTTCAGTGGCACTGGTTTTACTTGTGGAGCCCACCTTCGCCCCCCACAATGATTTGTGCAAAGGGGAAATAACCCCTGTTAAAAACCAACAGCACAGAAATGTGGCGTTGGCATTTTGCCTTCATCTGGCCCTTCTGCATCCTGTCCATCCTTTCACTCATCTCCCCTCAGCCTTTCATCTCGGAGAGAACGACCCTAATTGCCGCGCACTCTAATTTGGCTGCTCTGTAACCCATAAATCACTCCCAGCACACGGAGCATTTCCATGCTCCTTGACAAAAGGAGTGGGGTTTTCTCCTCTGCTGTGTGTTTTACAAGTGACTAATTGCATCAAGGCACCTTTGAAGCAATGACTTCATCAATTGCTCATCCTGCAGGTTATGTATGCCTGATCAGAATCCTACATTTATTAGGATTAATTTATTCCCCAATCATTTTTCTTCCGCTGCAAGGACAGGAAAGTTGAGTGATGTTACTTGCTCAGCTACGTAAGCACGATTTCTTGCCTCATTACTGAGCCTGAGATATTTTTGTTACATGCTGAAACTTCTCCAGATGAAAATGAGTAATGCTATGTCTCGGACAGAAGTGCTCCTGGGACATGAGAGAAATAAAGTTATTTCAGGGTGCCTACAAATTGGATTTAGATCTTCATCATCTTCCTTTCTAATTTTGCCCCCTCCCCCCCCGTTTTATGCCCCTGTGGGAAACATGTCTGTGTGAGTAATAGCATGCCTTGGGGCTTCATAGAAAGGGGGCCAGGAGTGGGTAAGAGTCTCCCAAATAGAGACAATCCAAAACGGGGGCTTTCTTCATCCAGGATAGCAAATCTTTCTGAGGCTGCTGGCAAATTCAGTGGTGTGTGGCTGAGCAGGAGGGGTGTGGAAGGGCTGGCTGTATGAAAAAAAAAGCAGCAGTGAACACAGGCTGAGCATCTCCAAGGAGGAGGCATTGTAACTGATGAGCACAGAGAGCAGTAAACACGGGCAAAGTCGCACATTCTCTTAAAAGCTGTGGTCGAACTGTTTTGCGGCAGTAGTGGCTGATAACAACTGCCAGAAGCCCTTGACTCAGCTGCTAACCTCCCACCCCAGGAAGACTCCTCCTTTGGGAAAGATGGAGCTTGTTTGCATCCAGGCAGGAATTTTGCCTCAGCTACTTCCAGTCTGGTGTTCATCTGCCCTTAATTCACTGCTGGCCACAGCAAGTGCTTGGGCAGGGGGACTTTGCAGCGTATCTAATGGGCCAATTGGGATTGTTTAGAACCAGAGCTGGGTTTAAGGCTGTGTTTTGGGAGAGCTGGAGAGCCTCACCTGGATGGTATGTAGGGCTGGGGTAAGGAGATGCAGGAGAGAGGATGGAGATGGAGCACTGGGGGTGGATGGTTTCCTTCTGTTTTACTGCGAAGGAATGCACCCTGTAACACAGGCTGGAAAGGTGCTCATGCAGCACTGGGGAGCCCAGGTTTGGCAAGAGACCAGAGAAAAGTAGGTGATTGCTTTGGAGGGGTTGGAGAGAGGGCAGCTCTGGACCTAGGAGACATACTGAAGGCCAGAACTGTACAGAGGTGTGCTTGTTTTACTTTGCCAGCAGCAAGCTGGCAAGAGCTCAGCTGTTTGGATGGCAGATCTGCTGGATGCCCAGCCTTGTCTCCTGCCATGTGTAACGGGACCAACTGTTAACGAGCAGCAGAGCAGAGACTTGATCTCTGGCTGGCAGAGCTTTGCAGTTCTCTCTCCTTTTGGCTTGGTTTAGGGTGGGTGAAGATGGGGATATTGCTGAAAAAAACCCCAACCCATGTCAAGAAGTAGGGGATGCTGATAAATGTGGGTCTTTGCCTACAGAGGGGGCTCCTGCACTACCCAAGGCCGTCTGGGCTGGGAAGGCAGGAGAAGGGATGCAGCGGCTGCCAGCTGACCTTTCTCAAACAGTTCATGGGTTTCCAGAGCAGCCGAGGTGTCAGCGGTGTAGAGCAGTCACAGCTTCCCAGTCGCTGGAGGAGGAAGGCAGGGGGCACTCGAAAGGGGAGGAAAAGGCTCCGTCCTGGAAGGGTGGAAACCTTGCAACCTATTAACTGTTTCTCAGCGGAGACAGAGGGAAAACAAACAAGGGTCTGCTTTTCTCCTGCACTGTGCTCAACCACTGCCATCCTTTCTGTCCTCCACTCTTCCACCTTTCCCTTCTGGCTGCTGTGAAGGCAGGACCTAGGACACTGGGGATTTAGGTGAAAAGTCATCTCTGCCTCAGCAAGCTGAGCAGATCTAACCAGGGCAGCATGCTGGAAAGCAAAGCTTGCCTCTGCACTCAGAGCCCTGGCAGTCCCTGTGGCTGTGTGTCTGTGTGGAGCCCTCTGCTTTAACAAAGCCTCAGCAATCACACTTAGTCAGTAGGCAGGAACCCCACAGAAACCCCTCTTCCAGCCCTTTTTTAGCCACCATTGATCAGGGTGCTCTGTGTTGTCAGATAGCTTTACGTGCTGAAAGCACGTTTGTCTCAAACAAGAGAAGGGACTGGATTGCTCTGCAGCAGCCTAGAACTAAGACACTTTGGCTCACGGATGACAAAGCTTGGTAGTAAATTAACAGGCAGAGTCTGTGAAAGGAAATGTTTCCTTAAACGGTTCCATAAAAGCTAATTGGCGGGTGAGAGCAGCGTTACCTGTGGGGCTCAGGGCTCGGGAAAGCTATTCCTGGCTCAAGTAATCATTCTCAGTGTGACTTTGAGCAGGTCATTTTAGTTCTTTGTGCCTTGGTTTCCCTGTGTCTGAAATGAGAAGAATACTCCCTTCCAAAGCACCGACAAAGTTTAAGTACTAAAATTTTATGACTCGGTTGAAGATCCTTGGCAGAGGGACATTATGCAGATAGAAGGTTAATGATGATGATAGGGAGAGAATAAAAGAAGAAATTGCTGTTTTATTTTTATTTTGTTCTTTAAATGATGTTTAATAGCCAGTTTTCAATTCAGAAATAAAACTCAGTCCTCTGTGACCACCAAATTATCTCACAAATGCTGTTCTGCTCTTAAGGCTTGCAGGGAAAGCGAGGAGCATGGCCCTTCTCTGCTCCTCGGAGCAATCAGCAAAACATGTCTCCAGCAGCTGATCTCCAGTGACAGTTTTTCTTTTCTCAATTAGGCAGCTTGTCTGGATTAATGAGTAATTAAGAAAGCACTTCCCTAGGGTCCTCCAGCCAGAGTTGTGGTCTGTTAGGGGCTGGTGGTCCCCACTGGAGTGACAGCCCCGTTGCACTGGGCATGGAGGGTTGGTTGTTGGGGCTCAATGATTGAGGAAAGGGACAGAGGGACCTGCCTGAGGTTGGACATCAAGCAGACCAGGCAGAGAGGACTTCAGCTCTGCCAGAGTGAATTAAAGGCTGAACTGAGCCATTACCCCCACAAATTAACACCATGCCTTTCCAGAATAATCTCTAGACAAGGGTGTTCCACCTCTGTGATGCCCTGGAGAGCAAAGGTGCCCGTTCCAGGAGAAGAGCCCGTTAGTGTTCGTGGTGATGCTGCAGGCTGGGAGAGGTGGCTGCAGGGTGGCTGCCCAGCCAGCCCCTCGCTGTCCCCACAGCCCTGCCCGTGGCACCCTGCCTGGCAGCAGCACTGCCCACCCTGCTTTGTCATCCTCCCCACAGGCCCCGTGGGCTGGAAATGCCAACCACAGCGGAACCGGGCTCCGTCTGCGGCTGGCTGCTGGCTTGTTTATTTCCCTTTGAAATTGTTTTTTTCACAAACATTAGCCACGTCAAGAAGGCCATGCTTGTCACCCCCAAACTGTTACAAAAGTGAAGGTCAAATTCATGGCATAGTTTTGGCTTGGGGAAAAGAGCAATATAGATTCAGCTGGTGGGTGAAGTGTGGGGGCTGGAGGATGCTGTCTCCTCTTTTTCCGCTGGTTGTGGACAAGGGTTTCCCATCCCAGTGGCAGTGTCCAGCTGTGGGGCGGAGGCTGCATCTATGAAGATGCAGTCTGGGTGCTTGTGCTCTCTTCTTCCTGCTGAATTCCACTTCAGAGAAATACTCGGTGTGACATGTGCTTTATTAGGGGAGGTGGTATCTGTTTTTAGGCTAACTGGTATGCCTGGAGAAGGATATAGGGAAAAAAGGACCAGGTTTTGGACAAACAGCCCTCAGCCTCCAACAGAGTCACCAGCTAATCCCAGACACTGTTCCCCTACCCTCCTCGTGGTCTGAAGGCTTGTTTGAGAGGTGTAAGACCTCTGCCCATTTTGGTTCTCCCTCCTCTCCCCACATGCTCAGCAGCAGCCTCATGCCTTCTCTGGGATGTCCCACTGCACTGCTGAGCATGAGCAGCTCCAGCCAGGAGCCTGCAAACCTTCTGTGGATGTCAGTGCAAAATACACCCGAGGCATTGCTTTTTGGTTCCTCACGCAGTTGCATTTGATTGCAGCCTGTTTCTCTCTCAGCTCATCTTTGCCATCTCTCTGCTTGGGAGGCTGCATGACATAACTGCAGCAGTTCTCTGGTTTTTGTGCAGTGTCTCATTTCTAGAGCAGACACCACCTAGAAAGCCACCTTTAGCTGTGGCATTCTCAGAGAGGGTTTCTCCACCCCAGTTTTGGCACTGAGCAGAAGCCCTGCAGGTAGTAGCCTTGTAAAACGTGGTGCAGCTGTCTGCTGAGTGGCTAAAGAGAGTGGCCAGAGTCTTGAGCCAGGTCTGAAGACCTTATCAGCCTTTATTGAAAAATAATGTTCAATTACTGGAACATGATTTTCTGTGGCCTTTACTGGCAAATACTCTCCAGTGGATCTAAATGTTTCCCTGATGAAGCAGATCCAGCTCTTTGTTCGCTCTGGCAAGCAAACCAAAGCCAAAATTGCCACAGCCACACCAACTGGTCATTCGTGATCCTTTAATCCAACACGATGACCAAGTGTCAGCACAGGGGGGAAAAAAAATCACGCTAGGGAGATGAAGAAAGAAACCAAGTAGTCTGTCTTTATCGTTCTTCTCAGGCCTGTGACATGAGGCTGTCCTGCTGTGTCTCTCCTCGTGGAGACTCTCACTGGTAGGGTTCAGGTGCCTCTTTGCTCTCTGCCCGTGTCAGGGACTGAGGACTTGGGAACAGGAGAGCCTGGGGCTTTTCTGGGAGAAGAGTCCTCCTCCTCCCCCAGTCTGTATTCAACCCTAAGGCCATCACTTTTTCCCTTTTCTGTTGGCCTCTTGAAAGTCTCTGGGTTTCTTCCCAGCACTTAAAATTTTATCCTCTGTGTAACAGGCTTCTAAACAAGGATCCTTGCACTGTCCCCATCCTCTTGTCATATTTGCTCAAAGCTCTTCCCAAAGCTTTCCCAAAAAGCTGCTGTGTGTATAGACAGCTGTTTTTCTTCTCCTTCATTCCTCCATCTCCATCTGGATTCTCCTGCCTGTGTCTGGTAGAGACTCAGCTCTGAGTGCAGGGTGCAGTGTCTGCACTGGGGAAGGGAAGGGGTTGTGCTTCCATTAGCCCTCCTCCCTCAATAAATACAGCCATGATGACTTTGTCGAAGACATGGGTTGGATTGGAGCTAGGTTTATTTGTCATCTGTGTCTGTACAGAGCTAATGTGGTGACAGGTCGTGATGCTGACAGTATTTCATAGAACCATAGAAGCTGGACCCTTAAGGATCATGAAGACTCCATGAAGTGGGAGTTCTCTGCCTGTATGTATGTGTCTAAAATCTCTCCCAACAACACCCTGATCTCTCTTGGGATCTCAAGGTGCTACTGAAAGATGAAACAATTGAATACCACTGCCCAGCAACAGGTCACGTTGCATCAGTAAAACTCATCTTTGTAAAGAAAGGGAGCTGGATCTGTCTCTCTGTTTAAGAGCCAGGCTGTTTGGGTAGCTGTTTTACCTGGCAGATGATGGGGAAGCACTGTGAAAGGCTGCAGGGGAGATGCTGCAAGGTACCAAGGTAGGGTTTTGCCTCCTGCCACCTTGCAGCCTCCCTGCCTGTGCTCCAGGTCCTGCCACTCACTTGGTGCTTATTCATACCAGAAATAAACCCAGCCCTTTTTTGACCTTAAGTGGTGTTTTAGGATTTCTTTTATTTGTGGACCTTGGCTTGGCCTTCTGACGCTATTTGTCTCTCCAAAAAAAGGATTCTGCTCTTTCAATTTCTGCATCCAGTTTGGAGGGGGGAATATTACCAATCGAGGTCAGTAAATAGCTCATCTGACTTCATAATACTTAGCATTTAGATAGTGCTTTCCACTGTCAGAGCCCTCTGCAAACTCCCAGTAATCCTCCCAGCACCCCTCGAGTTAGGTAAGTATAACTAATCCCAAACAAATAACTTCAGCGTGGAACTAATGTAGAGAATGCAGAGGAGTAATTTAAGGTTTAAAAGAAAACTAGTGGGTAATCTCACAGTGAAATTAGAAAAAAAAAGGGCAGAGAGAAGGAAAAAAGCCCAAGTTGTTGAATGTGAAAGTTGAATCAGGCTCGAGCACGTTGTTAATTTGCATTTCAAGTAGTCAGTTTGGCTGCAAATGTTACAACTACTTAGTGTAGGTCCTGCCATTTGGAGGTATAAAGGAAAGAGCTTCAATAACACATAAAATAATTGCATTATAAATGCCTTCAAGGTTGGCCTTTTTGTGCATGTTAGACCTTGCCAGTTTTCCTTTATTCTTGCAAACAACACTGAATTTCACCTTTTCGGTGTGTTTCTATCTAACAACTGTATTTACATATTAACTTACTGAGTTCATGTCCCTCCTGCCTCTCATCTCTGACTGGGAACTCAAGGAGATTTGCACTGAATCACAGAATCTTAAGGGTTGGAAGGGACCTCGAAAGATCATCTAGTCCAACCCCCCTGCCAGAGCAGGATCACCTACAAAAACACCCTCACTGGTTAAACAGTTGCATTTGGTCACCAACAGAACTCATTCTGTGTTCCATTTGGGATAAATTTCTGAGGGAAAGTGCTCAAAACCAGACTCTCTTTGGGAACTGAGTGCCTGGGCTTTGTTCTAGACAATGACCTGAGTTCTTGTGAATGACCTGCACCACATCTGAGGGGCTGATGAGGAGGAAAGCTGCAATTAGAGGCTTAGGATTCCAAATCTGATGGCTCAACAGGCCATCTGCTGTCTGCTTTCCAATGTCAGCTGTGGGTGCTGGACCAGGCCTAGGGCACCAGCACACCCAGTCTACTGTGAGAACTGTGGTGCAGTTGCAGCCAATCACTGTCTATGTGGGGTGCTGTGTGATTGAGCAGGGTTTTCCAGAGTGATTTAGCTGCAGGTGCTCTTGCAAATCACAAGTGGCTGTAGAAAATCGTTAGATGGTGGTGATCAATGGTGCTGAGTGGAGTTGGAGGCCTGTGGCCACTAAAGTTCCACAGGGGTCAGTTCTGGGGCCACTCTTATTCAACATCTTCATCAACCACCTGGATGAGGGGACAGAGGGACCCTCAGCAAGTTCCCTGATGGCACCAAACCGGGAGTACTGGCTGATTCCCCAGAGACTTCTGGAGAGAGTCTGGTTGAGGGCTGCCAGGATGCTGAGGGGACTGGAACATCTTTCCTATGAGGAGAGGCTGTGAGACCTAGAGCTGTTTAGCCTAGAGAAGAGAGGACTGAGAGGAGACCTTATCAATGCTTGTAAATACTTAAAGGGTACTTAGGTGTTGAGAGGATGGGGCCAGTCTTTTTTTCTGTGTGTGGAGACAAGCAGGACAAGTCATGGGTCAGGCCAGTCTAAGCTGTGTTAGCAGAACACAGAGGATGCTCTCAAGGTGCTTTTCTCCCTCACACTCACCTAAATCCAAACCACATTACCTCATGCCCCAGATATTTCTAAGTATTCATGTATTTGCCTCAAACTATTCTTCCCCACCATCCTCAGCTCCCTGTTTTCAAAAGTGGGTAATAAAATGTACCTGAAGAGCACCAAGCATGAGCATTCATTGCAGAGATGAGGCTCAAGAGAGTCAGGCAGGAGCCCTCCCCTCCCTTGTGCCCTCACCCTCTGCCCACTGTGCCCCTCTGCTGCAAACTTGTCAAGAAGAAAGAATAATAAAGGTTTGGCAGGTCTATTCACACAGCATGAAATTGAATTAGTGGAGGTATGTGAGGAACATGGCTCGATTTTCCATGGGGATGAGGAGATCTTTATCACCACCCCCCCAGGATTATCCCATGCAGCACAAAGCCACTTTCAGTGCTGATGGGTGGGCATCCCCCTGTGAGCCTCGTTGGGGTAAAATCAAGGTGATGTCTGAGTTGGAGTGGACTTGCTGGGCTGGGGGACAGCTGGGGCAGCAAAGGTAAAGGGGAGAAATGAGCTCAGGGGAAGTCAAGGTGAATGTCTGCAAAGGTGCAGCCTTGAGATCAGGTGAGTGACTGGATCTAAAAACCTCCCCTGTTGTTTTTTATCCCCTCTGCTTTGACAAAGTTCAGCATCTTTTGATGCTGTTTGACAAACCCACAGAGTTTGAGGAGATCCTGAGCCATGTCTGGGCCAGGAGGGACTGCAACAGGGGCAGGGGAAGGCAATTGGAGGAGATTGTATCCTCATCCTCAAAATAACATCACTGCTTTCTCTGTGCACTGCTTATTAGCTCCACCTCCCCGTGTTCAGTGGCAGCTGAGAAAGTGTCCAGGACATGACCTGTAGAGATGTTTGTCTTGCTGCAAAGGGATCATCATCTGTCTGTCCTAGAAAGCCCTGCAGCTCATGCAAAAGCTCTCTCAGCCCAGCTCACCTCCATTGAACCTCAGGGAAGGGCTTCAGCCTCAGGATGGACGTGACAACATTAACGATGAGGGAGCGATGGGAAAGCAATCCCATCTTGCTGGGCCTACAGGCTCCACATTTGCTGGAGTGAAAAGTGTAAAATGGAAAGGAAAAGTGAGAGGGAAGAGCCCTCTTTGCACACACACCCCTGCACAGTCAAGCCAAGCTCAGGGGCCAGGAGCAGGCAGCCTCTTTACTTCCTCACTCTCCACCCTGGAGGGACGTGGCTGGGTGGAGATCTGGCCAAACCTCTTGTCTTCTCACTTGCCAGCACAGCTGAGCTGGGGCAACTGGTATCTAGCAGCAGGAGAACCACTGTGCATCCCATAGTGCAGTGAGGGCCACAGAGGAAGTCCTTCAGTTGGCTGGGAGAGTGTGTGGAATGAGTGTGCTGCGGCTTTAGGATGCACAGAGTTCCTCTGTGTCAGGTGAGAAGTTACCTTCTGATTGCATGGGCAGCATGGAGATGGTACAGGGCCATGGGAATGGGGCTGCTCGGGGCAGAAGGGCTCCTGAAAAGAGGAGAGCAGGGTCATGGGCACACTGTGCAGCATCCCCTGGGAGAGTGAGCCTGCCTGGGGGCTGCAGGGCAGTGGGATCCTGCATGGGCACCTGATGGAGCCAGGAGACTGGAGAAGCCACCAGCCCTTTGCTACTCCCTTTTCCATCAGCGGATCTGCCACTTGTGGCATCTTTTTCCCACCTTGGAGTGGTTTCTCCTCTGCTTCCTGCAGGAGGGCAGCAGCCCAGTTCTCATGATCAGCCTTGCCAGCACTGCTCGATGAGACCTGCCCTGCCCAGCCTGGGAAAAACAGGCCCAAAATACCATGTGAAGAGCAGATGTTCCCTTTGGGTTGTTGCCCATCGCAAGTATCACAGGCCAGTCTCCTTCAGCACTGCCCCACGTGCTACAGTGCTGACAAGCCTCGTTTTTATAGTTTGGGAAAGCCTGTTTCCTTTAGGTCTGACTCTTCACTGTCTTAAAAGTGACATTCCTTACTTTCCAGACACTTGGGCACAATCCCTGTGGCTGGGACTGTGCTTGAGTGAGTCTGACCCCTTAGGGCCTCTTTTACACCTCTATTGTTCCCCAAAATGCAACCAGGGGCTCTAAATGCTGACGTTTCACTTTTGCAATGAGGAGCTGCTGCTTTGCAGCATGTGTAGCTGCTGGTAACCATACACTACTCCTGTACAGCATTCCTGTGCAAGGGTTATCCTGAACTTGACATCCAAGCGTCCTCCAGAATGGGTGAGAGGTCTGTAAGGGGCATTTGGGGAGCTGCTGGGGACCCCCTGCCACAACACTTCACCTGTTGACCAGCTTCAGCAAGACAGGATTAAAGTAAATTAATGTGGTTCTGCATGTTTAGGGAACGGGTGCTGTGGAAAAACAGAGCAGCATTTCGCCCTATGTACTCCTTTGTACAGCACTGTAGCTGCCTCACAGCAGAGCCAGAAGCACAGCTCCCTGCTGCCTTTGGGTACTGCTGGGTGCTTCTGTCTGAGGCTGCCTCCCGTGTGTCCTGCATCAGTGCAGGGCCCCTTCTTGCTGCAGCACACTGGCTCAGGTAGTGACGTGAGCTTCAGTTTCCAGGCTAGCAAAGGGTTAAGACCAACCCTGTGCATGGGCAGGGTGCTGCTGCCCAGGGGCCCCTTGGTGCTGAGTTGGGCAGGATGGGGAGCGTGGGGGCTGCCTGGCCACCATGCCAACTCAAGCCCTTGGCATTTGCCTACCACAAGCCTTTGCTCGTCCTGGCAAGCAGAGCCCACAGCCCTTTTGCTTGTTTGGTTTTGCCCTGCAACCAGCCTGTTTATTGTTCTGAAAAGGTTAAATTGGTCAGGGAAAAAAAAGGATAGATTTTTTTTTCTTCCCCTTTCTAATGAGAGTCTGGGGACCTTTTCCCTGCTGACGTCAGAGTCGTATCCAATAGCCTTTGCAGTGAGGCCTGATTTGCAAAGGACACCCTGGGGAAAAGCAAAAATCTTGGTGAAACCTTTAAAAAGAAAAAGCGCCCTTTGAGACTGTTTTCTGCTTCTTTTATATCCTGATTTCACCTTCTAATTATTAAGTCCTTCTTTCTTTTTGTCCTTACCCTGTGCCCGAGGGGAGGTGGGAGGGGAGGGCATCTGCAGCCCCCTGTGCACACACACCCTCCCTGTCTCTCCCTGCTCTTGGCTTTCCCCCCCAGCTGCCATGCAAAGAGAAGCCAAGCCTGAGCAGCTGGGCTGCTTGTCCTGCCTTGGCTGGGAAGCTGAGGGGGCCCCGTCTGGGTCGCTCTGCATGCAGGCAGCCCCAGCCCTGCCATTCGCCGAGCCCTTTCCTTTCCTTTCCTTTCCTTTCCTTTCCTTTCCTTTCCTTTCCTTTCCTTTCCTTTCCTTTCCTTTCCTTCCCTTCCCTTCCCTTCCCTTCCCTTCCCTTCCCTGAGATTCACACAGTATAAACTCAACCAAAGTTTAGTTCTGGGTCCAAACTTCCTGACTATTCTCTTCCTCAGGACTTGAATCTTTTCCTGGTCTGAACACATCCAGACTTTGAGTGAGCTCAGCTTCTGCTCTGGCTCTTAAGCCAAGCTTTGCAGATTCAGTCTCTCTCTTTTCTCCTGCTTTGCTCTGGATAGTTGTCAATACTAGGCAGAAGATCTCAGTCCATCAGTTAAGCTTTCCTTGTCCTCCCCAAAGCCTTTCCTGTCCGACAGCAGTCAAACCACTTGGGTTTTGTGTGCTGAGCCCAGTTTAACTTCTTTATTGTCCTCTGGTGTGTGGGGCTCCAGGCACAGGGTGCCCAGGTGTCTGCCAGTTGCACGTTACTGATGCAATTAGTGGGACTTGTTATGAACCTCTCTAATTAGTGTCTTGTTGCTACAACCATGCACCCAACTAGCTACAAACACTGGTTTTACAAACGTGCTTGTTCCTCTGCTGGGTGCTTGCAGTGGGGAAATCCTGCTGGGAAAAAGCATCACCTGGAAAAAAATTCCCTCTGTACCTTGGTACTGGGAGGATGTATAAGCAGGTCTCTGCATGTGACTCTCTGGCAGTATCCAGAACTCTCTTTGCACTGTAGACCAAACACCTCTGCAAGAAAGCAGGTACTCATGCAGGGTAGAAGGAGGAAGGAGACTTCACAAGACACAGAGGACAGGGCTTTCTTATAATGAAAAACAGCTCAGGATCTCATGTGTCTATGTTGGAGTAAGATTTGTTTCACCACTCTTCAGAGTGATTGAAATAAGTGACTGGCTGGGGGTAGGTGTGTGATGATGAAGGACCTAGAGGCGATCTCAGTGTGTTTCATGCTGTGTGTGGTCCTGTGGATGCTCTTTTGGGAAGAGGTCAGGTAGCCATGAGCAAAGAGTATGACCTGTGGGGAAAGGCAGCTCAGCCCTGCAGTGGCTTTGGTGCACACCGTGCTGTGCTTGGCCATGGCAGCAGCTCAGCAGCTGGGGACAGGTCTGGGGACAGCTCCATTTGCACCAGGCAGCTGAGGGCTGCAGCCCCGATTGTCCTCTCCCTGTGCTTCTCGCTGGAAACCTGCTGCCCTGCCAAGTTTGTCTCCGAACAGCCGCGATACGTTGGGAAGGTTGGGAGCACCCTCCAGCTGCCTCTCCTCCTCGTTCTCCCCTTGCCTCCTTTTTTTTCCTTCTTCCCTTGCCCTATCATCGCTTTCTGCTGCTGCTTCTCACTTTGGAGTTACCTTCAGCAAACGCTGCTGCATCCCACCCCAGCCAGGCCAAAAAGCAGCTCCAGCCTCATGGCCAAATGTAGGCTTAGAGGCACAGCGCAGACACAGCCCCATTAAGCCAGGCTGAGCCTTACGGGAATCATTCCTGGCCTAGGCTTGAAAAACAAATATAGCACGTTGGTTTGCTTTGGCTGCGCCAGGAGGGTCACACAGGGACACAGGTTGTCTGTTCTGATGGGAGGCAAGGTCCAAAGAGCAGCGTAATAGGCTGGAAAGCCGTGGAAATGGTATGTCATTATTTACATGTCAGGGCCAGAGCCAGCAAAGGCTGAGGATGGGCTGACAGGAGCGCTCCGGGTCTGTGCTCACGCTCGGCGTGTGCGGGAGAGATGCGGGGCACGGCAGAGGCTGGGGGGTGTCAGCCAGAGCGGGTCCTGCTGAGCAGGGACGGATGGAAGCCCAGCCCTGTCCTGCAAAGGGAGGCACTGTCCCATCCATCCCAGCTTGCACCGTGCCTCTGCACCCAGTCAGCTCTTTCAAAGCACCACAGCTCCGCTCTGAGTCAAAGCACTCAAAGGTTTGCTGGGTTTTAGCAAAGGTTTGACAATGACGAGCTTGCCTCAGGCACGTCTCTTGCCTTGGGTGCAGCAGCGGGGCTGGCAGCAGCGGTCCAGCCCAGGAAACGGAGCCACCTTGAGCACAGGATTTAACCTGCCCCTTGCCACACAACCTGGGTGATGAGACTTTTCTCTCAGTTTTGCTACATCTAAACTGTTTAAATTGCCAGTTCTTTGGGACAGGAATTATTCATCCATAAAGCATCCAGCATGTGTTGGTTATTATTTGGATATGTTACTATGAGTCAAATAGGCAGTAATAATTTATGCTGGAGCTGGAGCTGACCTTTGTACACCAGGGAAACCAACCTGAAAAGGGAAAACAGTGACGACATCCACTGTGTTTACTGACATTTTGGCTTTTTACTGGCACGTTTTCAAACGCTAAAAAGAGTTGGTAAGTGGGTTCTCTGTAAGTACACATAGATGTAGTGTATAAACACGATGTACAAGCACAGGGTTGAGTTCTGTATCTTGGAGAGGGGTGTGTGTTTATGTGTTTCTATACATAGGAAAACACAGGCATCAGGTTTGCAAAATTAATCTCAAAATGGTTTTCTGGTTGCGTGCTTTCTGTTTGTGACCAAAACATAACTTCCCTTTTCTTTCATAACCCAGCATTTCACTGCAAACCAAAGAAGTCATAAATCTAGATTATATATATAAAAACTTCTCATATCATCTGAAGCCTACACTAGACTAAGAGGAAAAAAAAATGCCTTCAAGTTAATTTACCATTTTTATTGCTGTGGTTGGGGCAGGGGAAGAAACGTGGCCTAGTACCAAAATTCAAAGTCTTTGATTTTATTTCTTCTCTTTACACCTCCTCTGGGTAATTTCAGTGCTGGTTGCTAGCCCCATCCAGGAGTGGGCATGGACGTGCCTATGGGCACGCACACGTATGCACACAATCTCTCTCCTCTCTCTCATGCTCACATCCAGCCCAGCCCATGCAGACGGCTCTTCAACTGTTCAGTCATCACCTTATAAATAGCTTTTCCTTCACGTCCTTGGCCAAGTGCATAATGCAGTGAGTGATACCCAGAGCTCCTTGGATTCTGGTTGCAGGTTTGCCGCTGAACCCCTGGGGAAAGTTGAAGCTGCTCCTTTACCCCTTAGATCTTAATTCATCCTTTGGTTTGCTCGTTTGGGATCAGGAATTGCCCAGGACAAGGCTCGTGTCTCTATGCCAAGCAGGTATTAATTACACCTGGACAGGGCTTGGATGTTTTGTCTAAAGGGAAAAGAGATGTGTATGCATACATGCATGCTTATATATACATTTAATTATGACCAAAGGGAACTGTTTCCTCTCTTTCCCTCCTACAATAATTTGAAATATTCCATTTAAAAAAAAAAATCTCCCCTTTACAACCCCCTGCCTCCCCTCCCTGCCCCCTCATAAAATCTGCTTGGGGTTAATTTTAGAGGCTTTGTTGAGTGAAAAGTTTTTTGTCTTCCTGACCTTTTAAAAACTTAATACTTTTAACCATCGGTGGCTGTCTTTTAAAAAATCACTTTGAAAGCTAAAACTGCATTGTTCCATTCAAAAAATGTTGTAATGGGACAGTTTCAACTCTATCATAGGGCTTGCCTCACTGTGTTCCCCCAACCCAACATTTCTTTAACCTGTATGCCTGTTTCTAAACCTGTTCTTTTTAACCAGAAGGACTTTTGCAGACGACAGCTGGCTTTGGCCTAATGCTCCTAACCAGTCCAGATTGATCTCTTGGAAGTTCACTATGGATGGCCCAAGCCTTTTGTTGCAGGAGTGTGGGGGACACCAGTTTTGGGACCTTTTGCATTTCCCACCGAAACTGCAGGAGTGAGCAGGGAAGTCTCTTGGGCTTGGGCACGGCCCCTGGCAGGGTCCCACCACTCACACGTGGAGCTTCCGTGTGATGTCCTCTCCTAACTCAAGGGAGGGGTGAGTCAAACACCACTGAGAGCTTGTGGCCTCCAAGCACAGACTGGGAAGCTCCCTGCACTGTTCCAGACACAAACACATGTGTGCAGGTACATGCTCATAACCTCGATTTATGTCTCCACAAGCCCTGAGCTTCCCCAGGTCAGCCAAGAACATGTCCTTCTCCTTCTGTACCACAGCTCCCCGTTGGCTTGGCTCAGTGGAGGGTTTTCATGTTTGCTCCTGTGGTCTCTCAAGACAAAAGGACTGGGATTGCTCCAAGCCTGGGATGTTTTTGTTTTGTTTTGATGTCCTTTTTTTTTTCCTCCTTGCAAGGTGAGCTGCTCCAGCTGACAGAACAGGCTTCCAGACCTCTCCTCCTTCCCCACCCATTCCTCATGTGGAAGCCTCGAGTGTCTGCAGGCTGCAGGAGCCCCTCTTGGCTATTCTGAACCCTGTACCATGAACGTGCTCAGAAATAGCTCCAGCAGCACCTTTCTTAAATCATGTGTGTTGCACACAGCCTCGATGTTCGTTGGGAGGCCACTGGAATGGCTGGGAGGGATTTACCAGGTCCAAATTCACTTGACAGAAAAACAAAATTCCAGCGTAATTTTAACCAGCTGTGGTGGGAGAGTGAAAGAGAGAGAGGCAAGGAGCAGGAAAGCTCGGTGTGTGTGGGGAGCACATGGGAGGGGAAGCAGGAGGGAGGTGGTGCTGCGGATGGGCTGCCTCGAGCAGCGCGTGTGTGAGGAGGAGGCCTGAGAGGCCACCACACCGCGGGCTGGGGATGGGGACTCAGGGCCTGCTCTTCCCCACACTGTCTGTGGCTTCTTGGCTGCCCTAGGAGATGATAGCAGTGCCATAGAGGCAGCGCTGGGGTTGCTCCATCCTGCTGAGCCCTCTTGGCATCGCTGCTGTTTGCCTGTCTGGGCTGAGGAGGTGATGTGCTTTCCCACACAGGGCAGGACGAATACCTTATATCCTCTTCAGTACCTCAGTGGAGAGCGTGTATATAACACCAGAAAGATCACCTGAAATCCAGTTGATGTATAAAAAGAGAAAAAAAAAAGTCCAAAAGGAGCTCCATGAGTTCAGTATCTAGCTGTTGTATTCTTTGATATTATAGAATGAGGATTGCACGTCCTCTGGGGACATATGGCAAACGAATACACTCAGCTTCAGCATGATTTTAATTTTAAACTTCATTTAAATAATGTAAATATATCTTTTATGGTGTAGTAACATATTTTATACATGTATATTCCGTGTGTATTTTGTAGGTATAATTGGAACAATGCAATTTTAAATTAAATATGAGCTACTTTCAAGTCTGGCTTTGTAAGAAAACACGTTGATGACTTCAAAAGTCAGAGAACTTGCAAGGAGAGATTTTTTTTTAATAACCTGAAATGTTTAAAGACATTTTTATTACATTTTATTATGTTTCCCATCCCCTGTTTCCATTTTAGACTTCATGTACCGTGAGTTAAACATCTGATAAATCTAGGGACTTCTGTTTGAACCCTATTGCTAAGTAATAATTTTTCCACATACATAAAACATAAGTGCAGCTTCAAGCTCTTCAGCAAGCTGCCAGTGAATAGCTCATTGAAACCAGGGAGATCTCAGGCATACACAGCGCTGTGCCCACGTTGATATTTTGCAGAATCAGGGCTATGTGTTATGATGCATAATTGTTAAAAATGAGTTCTTGCAGGACGTAAATAGAGGAGAACATTCACACCATTTACAAGAAAAAGCCACAGTGTTCATGCTGGTAAAAGCACCCAACTGAATGTTGTCGTGTGGGGGGGACATCCTGCTCACTTGAGAAGAAATTCCTTGGAGATAGGTGAGCTGAGCAATCTGAGCTTCCCAGTGATAAATTCCATGGAAGTATAACAAGTATTTTTATTTTATTGTGGTTTCCTTTCAAGAAGTGTAGCACAGCATTGTAGCTCCGTGCTTGCTTTTGTGAGGGATTCCATGTGCACCAGGCCCAATGCAGGCAAGAAATAGCCAGTGTGGTATGGTTGGGCTGAGGCAGGAGGGCCATGCAGCGAGGACAGAAGGTTAGAGAAATTGGCTTAATCTCTGGTGCAAAAGAGGCTTTTGGAGAGTACTTGTCCTAGATGTCCTACAACACATGAGGGTGGCTGAGAGCCTTGTTCCTCCTGGTCTGTCCCCAGCAGTGGTGTCCTGCTTCCCCGATGTTCTTAGGGCATGTGTGGTATGAGACAGTTGTTTGTTCCCACTTGCAAGTGTAGATGTGGCTGACGTCCTTGGAGCTTCTGAAAACCACAGAACACCTGTGTGTCCCCTTGACTATGTGCCTGCCCAGCTTTCTCTGTCAAATCCTTTCCCTCTAAATGTTACAGTTTTGTGAAGGCAGTTGAATGAGATGGGGTTTTGCATCTTCTGGAGATGATTCTCTTCCTGCTCAGGTGCAGCCTGCAGAGTAGCTCTGGCCAAGCTGTAACCCCAATCAGTGGTACAAACTTGACAGAAGTCAACTGTGTGAAAGAGAAACCCTGCTAAGTAGAAGGCAACTGGTTAGAGTACAGTTAAACAATGTTCAGTGTTGGTATGATCCCCATTTGTGTATTCATATGTTTTTTGAGAGCCTGAATCAAAAGAGGTAAGCATTTAAAGGAGCTGTGTGACTGCTCAAGTGTCATCCAGGTAAAAGTCATACCTTCTCTTCCTGAGACCCTAAAGGCTGCTCATTCCATGTGGTCTGAGATCCCTGGGAGAAACTTTTCTGCCTTAAAGAAGCCAACACTTACAGATGGCATTTGGCACACAGCCTGAAGGATGTCCTCTGGGCCCACTTTCCATAACCACTCTGCTGACCAAGTAACACAGAGCTGCTGGTTGACTATCATTTGTTCCCCTGGACTGGGTGCTCTCACTTCTCTTTGCAGTGCAGTACAAAGTTTCTGTCAGAGTGAGTGGCCAAACCAGGCATCGTAGGATTAGGTTTTACCCCAGTCAGCATGACTGATTTCACAGAATCCCAGCAGGGATTGGAAGGGACTTCTAGATTTCATTCAGCCCAGCCTTCTGCTAAAGCAGGTTCCTTTCAATCAAGAGGCAAATGAACATGACTAGGCAGGTTTGGAAACCTCCAGAGAAAGGGACTCCACAGCTTCTCTGGGCAGCATGTTCCAGTCATCCTCACAGGAAAGAAGCTTTTCTTCATGTTCAAGTGGAACTTCTTCTGTTCCAGCTTGTGCCTGTTACCCCTTGTCCTGACATTGGGCTTGGTTTCTATCAGCTTCTTCATGACTAGGGAGGTCAGTAGTGAACCTGAGGGGCCCGAGGAGGGCGGCTTTGTCATACAGCAGACTGTAGTACTCAAGAGGTTAGGAGAAGGGAGATTGAGAAATGGCAGCAAATTAGTTGGGATGTTGGTTTCCCGTTGGCTTATGGGGTGCTGCTTTCCTCTGGCTGTCGTGGGGACGTTGACATCACCACTTCTAGAGATGCTTCTGTCTTAAGTATGATTTATTGTGAAACAACTGAGCTTAGATGTAACATGTGTCTTAAAGGATATACCTTCCCCTGGGAGCCCAGAGGTGTTGACTCTCTCTGATCACTCAGTCCTGGGCTCTCAACCATGGATAATTACGTTCTTCCGTGGATAATCCTGAAGGCCAAGTCCTGCTGGACTGGGAGGACTTGCAGGTGGGCAGCGGTCAGCTCTTCAACTCATGCTTTGTACAGCTGTTGCTGCAGATACTTTTTGGGTTTCTGTCTAGGGAGGGTTGGAGACAGGGAAAAAGAAAACCTTGACATAACTGTCCCTCCCTTCCCTATTCGGTAGCAGCAGGGAAATTCATGATCCATTCCTGTTGGCGATGAACTACCCTTGATGGCTTCTCACAGGAACACTCAGGACTTTGGCTCAGTTCAAGGGATGATATTAAGCAAAACACTTAGTACCTCAGCCCATAGTGATCTCTAGACTTGGAGCCGGGCTGCTATGGTGACAGTCTCCCTCGAGATGCTGAAATCAATTAGATGGGGACACATCATCTCTGGTCTCTCGACTTTTTCCCTGTTGCCCTCCCCCATCCCATCTAACTGCAAGTTCTGTGCAAGATACCTACCACTCCCAGCCGGTAATGACTTCCACATGGGGTTGGACCTTGTGGACAAATCCCCTGTAACAATAGGAAATGTTCCTTGGTCTCTCATTGTGTCTGTCTTTGGGAAGGAGGAGAAGGCGTTGACGACAAGCCGAAGAGCTCTAATATTCCTCCCGGACAGCTGATTAATTCCATCCTCTGCATCCGCTCTGGACCATCCACCCCACCCCACGCCTTCTGCTTTTTATTGTTCTCTCCACCTGGCTCCCTCTGGCAAGGAAACCAATGGGAATTTGTGCCACGTAGAGCTCCAAATGGAAAACCCTGACAGCGAGAGCCTGTGCTCCCCGCCACGGTCCAGGCGCAGTGGCTCTTGCTTTAGGAGGAGAGGCTGCACCTTCCTCGTAGCCAAGACCAAGCGCTGGAACAGGGATGCAGCATTCCTCCCCAGCACGTCTGCTCCCGCCTGGGAGAGATGAGACCTTGCCTTTTCCCACTCCCTCCCCCATCATCAAGGATAGTTCTTCTCTTTGCACATAGCTGCAGACTCACTCTCCCACTCGGACCTTCTTCTTAAACATACCTCCACCTTCCTGCTCAGAATCAGCCCAGGCTCCTGAGGGGATGTGCCGACCCGTACCCTGAAAATTGCCTGCTTATTGCACGCTGCAAAATCCCCTGTGCCCATTCCTTCCTGTGATCTGTTCACCTGTGAGTGCTGGTGGCAGCTCCAGCAGGCAGCTGTGACCACACGTGTGAGCTTTGCACGCTCGCTCGCACGCAGCCCCTCGCCCATCTCAAGGACTCACCATTCCCTCGCCAGACGCACGCTCGAGCCTCGTTGCTCAGCTGTGAGCCATGGAAGAAGGAGGGAGGGAAAAGAGAGACAAGGGCATTTTGATTATGATTATGGAGTTGATTTATTAGAATCATTTTAAAACACAAAGCCATCTGTGTGCCTCTTCCTCATCCAAGATTTATAAAAGATGAAACCATCCATCTGACCCTCAGCTCTCCCTCCCCTCCTTTTCCCCCGCCGCATCCTTGCCTTCCATTCTGCTCTGTGGCTCTCTTGCCAAAACACTTGCCCATACTTAATTCTTCTCCCAGAGAGACAATGCTTTGCATTCTTGTATTGAAAGCCAAAAAAAAGAGACAATTCTATTCTGTCTCTGCTTTGCAGCTTGGTGTGCTAAGTTGCTTTCCCGAGAGTCTGTGTTTAAAATAAAGAGAAGATAAAGACAAGTTGGTGCTGAAAGGTGCTGGAACATGATCTCATGGGGGTAACGTTTTCATTCACTCCACATATCAAACAGCCATTGGCAGCCATCCCCAGGCAGAGCGAGGGAGACTCCAACCTGTTCCAAAGGACTCACCTTTAGGGCAGGAAGACAGTTTTGGACTCTCCCATCCTTCCTTTGCTCCCTTTGAGGGCCTTGGCTGAAGCCCCAGTTTTCGAGGGCTGAGGTGTGCTGACGGATTCTCTGAGCAGGATGAGCCCATGGCTGAAGTACAGAGCAGGAGGAGAGTGGAGGTCCAAGTTTCCTGGAATCATGTTGTGACAAGCAGGAGGAGGCTCAGCCTTCCTCTTCCTCACGGCTCCCCTTGATGCCGATGCAGCCTCCCTGAGGTGCTGACATTAGAAGAGCTGTAATGATTTACACCCTTTGAGGATTTGCCTCTCCCCACCATGCCAAGTCTTTTCACCTCATTGTGCCTCCATTTTTTCCAGATCTACTATGCTTCAGGCATTTCTGCAGTCACCAGAAAAACTACCCCAGCATCACCAAGTAGCAGTTAAGGGTTTTGACACTATAATACTGTCACCCTTCTCATGAAGTAGGAGGGAGGGAGCAGATCTAGAGCTCTGGATCTCCTGTCTTAGATGAAAGGATAGCTAGAGGGAGTATGAGCATGCAGTTTGTGTGAACTCGAAGTGGTCAAATGGAGTTTGGGATTACCTAATGCATGTTTAGTTTTTTTCTTATTTACACATCAGGGAAGCATTTTCCTCAGTTTCAGCAAATTCATTTGTAGCTAGTGTCCAGCATTCAAAATCACCATGATGGTGGCAGAAGGTCACGGGTGATGGTGATTGCAATCCTGAACAGCAATGTTTTGACTTTGATTTCATTTGTGTGTGCTTGGGTACAAACAGAACCTTTCTGGGTTTTGTAACTCTTCTTTTGAACTTCATCTTTCCATATAAATCTTATTTTTATGTTGTTAGTGACTCCCATATGAGATCTGACATTTGTTATTTGATACTGGCAGAGGAGAATGAAACCTATTAGAGAAGGCTCACGGGTTCAACAGGATCCCAGGGAGTAAGAGCTAGGCTTGTGAAAAGACCTGAGGATTTAGTGTCACTGTCATCTGCTCAAGCTCTTGAATCTCTTTACTGACCCTTTTCTAGCCACAGAATTGTCTGTCTTCAGTTTCCTTGGTTCCAGGTGTATATTCATCGAAGCTGATGACTTAACCACTTTGTTGCACACTAAATCACCCAAGTGCTGAGTGTCCTCCAGGACCTCTTCATGATTCCCTTATGTCTGCTTGGAAAAGCTAGGCATAATCTCATGCATTTATCTTGGAAAGAAGGAAAAAGGGAGTTTTACTTTGAGCACAGAACTGCTATGGTTCTCATGGCACCTATTTGCACCAAGGTCCCTCTCATTCCTCTTCAGGAAAGATGTTTTGTAGAGGAAGGACATTTTGTAGAGGAAAGACATTACATAGCTAGCCTAAAATCTATTGGGAATCTTAGGAAAGGGCTGGAAGTGATGGTCTTCCAGGCCTGGTGCCAAATAACCCTGCTTAAACCAGCCGTGACGAGGGTCTGACCAGCAGCCTTCCCAGAGCATCCACATCTGCACTGACATACCCAGCCGTGAGTGGCCTTAAAGATGACTCTCCAGTTTATGTGTCCTTAAATGAGTGAGGCCCGTGAACAGCCAAATCTCATGGACTCCTCTTCTCAGGTTCCAGTGCCAAGGTCCCTGGTCTCTCAAAGAGTGCTGACCGAAGAAAGGGGATTTCCAGTCTGTATTCCCCACGCTCTCAGCTTCTCCCTTTTGATTTCTCTTGGCCGCATCGTACATCTCTGCTTCCCGTCCAGCGCTGCTGTATCATGGTTTAAACAGCTGCCACGTTCCACCCTCGAGGCAGCTGTGTCTTGGGGCTGTCTGGGGAGCTCAGGGCTCCTCGGTCCCGCTACCCTGCAGCACTGAGGGCCATGGAGCGCAGGGCTGGCTGGTGGGACAGGGCAGGATCATGCCAGGCCATCTCCCTATCTTCCCTCATACTTTGCAGTCTGGTGCAGAGATGCCTTTTCTCCTCATTTTTTTTCCTTCCTTTTTTTTTCCTTTCCATTGGTTGTTTGGATTAAGGGGCCTTAAAGGGGCCAGACATTTTTTGTGTTCTCTCATACCCTATAAATAACCATCACCTCTCCAAGTGCTCCAACTCCACCCTCCAGTTGCAGATTCCACTGTCTAGCTGCCACCACTCCGCATGGCCTTTCACACTCTTCCTTTCTGTTTAATATGGAAATACTAGTAAAAATCTTGCTGTCACCAATTCTCCAAGAGGAGGGAGGGGGGAAAAGGGAGAGAGAGGTGGGAGGCGGGAAGGGACGACACAACCAGCCAAAAAAAGTATCCAAAGGAATGTTCTTCTCCCTCCCAGGTTTACAGCAATGCCTTTCCATCCAGAGTCATCTGTTTTGTTTTCCTTCTCCCTCAGCCCAAAAGTGCTGCAGCATTATCATGTAATGTTGCTTAATGTGACCAAAGGCTTCCACAAGTCGCCTCGGACCGCAAGCATAGCCCAGATTCCAAGACAGCCATGCCTGTGGCTGTCTCGTTAAAGCAGAGGACTTGCAGCCCTCTGTGTGTCCCATGAATGGTTGTTTGAAGGGGTTGTTTTTTCCTTTTCCCTTTTTTTCTTATCCCCTTTTGTTTTTTCTCCAAGTGCCTGCCACCACCGAATCTGGGCAGGGATTTTGTAACAGTGCCGGCATATCTGGGAGGTATGTGTGGAATCTTTCAAGTGCTTGGTCAATCCTCTGTGGTTTCCTTTGAGCAACTGCCCACCCTGCCAGCTCCCACCACCCCTTCCCAAGCCCCCTGACATGCAACCAGTTGCGCCATTCATGACAAAGTTTCACATGACAGTCGTCTCTTCTGGGTTTCTTTCTGTTCCTTCCCCCTGGCACATTTCAAAGATGCTGGTGAAGGATTAGAGGGTGGTAGCCCTTGAAGTCTGAAGCAGTCTTGAGGAGCAGGCAGAGATAAAAGACAAGCTCTTATCTTCCCAGTGTCCCAGCCCAGTTTAGGGAGTACCATGTAAGTCCTGCTCAGTGCTAGATGGTGTTAAGAATTCAAGTGAGGGAAGTGGGATGCTCTGTCACATGAAGGTCTCACTTCTTACTCTGCCTGAGATGTTATTACATCAGTGTTTTATAATGTCTTGTGATTTGTCACTAACCAACTCTGGGCTGGAAAATTCTTGTTATTCTCATTTTATGAAGGCAAAGTTGAAGCACACAGACCTGGAGATAAAGGGTGGCTTGAGCAAGGATGTTTGCCCGAGCTTTGCAGCCCAGTTGGTGCGCGCTGGCCAGAGCGATGGGCTCAGCCTGGGAGTGCCAGCTCCCATGTGCCTATAGGACAAGAGGAAATGGTCTCACGGAGGAAGGTTGCCCCAGGGGAGGTTGAGATTGGAACATGAACTTTTTACCTGAGAGGGGTGTCAGCCCCTGTGCCAGGCTGCCCAGGCAGCTGGGGCAGTGCCCAGCCTGGAGGGATCCCAAAGCCGTGGAGCTGAGGTGCTGAGGCCATGGGTTAGTGGTGGGCTGGGCAGGGTGAGGGCAGGGCTGGGACTGAGCAGCTTCAAGGGCTTTTCCAAACAAAACCATTGGATGATACCAATGCACATGTGGCTCTGCACAAGTGCTGATGGGTTGTGTGGGCTGCAATTTTGATCAGAGTATATGAGATAACATGGATGGAAACATGGACCTGTGGGATGGCATTTCACTGTCCTCCTTTCTGAAGCTCAGCCCGTGTCCCCATTTCGATTGTGCTTCCTCAACAGTGAGTCTGGTAGAAGAATCTGACTATGAGAGTGGTTGTTTCCATGACAGTTTAGCTGTATCCTTAGGCTTGAAAATGTTTTCAAAGTCACTGCTATTTCCCAGTGCATTTCTGCAGGAGATATGTGAAGCCCCTTAATTCAGGTCCTTTGCCATGCAGTGAGATCTCATGCATTCGCCTGTGGTGGCCTTGCAGAGCTTTCAAGACCCAGCACAAGCATCAGCTGCAGCCACTGCATGGCTTCCTCTGCCCTTCCTGCATTACTGTTGCATTAGTGCTTAATGCATGCACTGCCTCTCCCCTGGGCTGCAGCTGGGAAGCGTGACACATTTTTCAGTCCTAAGTAGTGATGAAGCAATGGGCTGCTTGTGACTGGGGCACACTAACCCACTCCTTGGGAGGGATGTGTATGTGGTGTGGCCCAGTGCAGGAGCTGTGAGGGGCTGGAGCATCTCATGGAACTTGGGAGCAGTCCGACAGCCTCTCTGTGGAGTGTGTGTAGTGCTGCCAATGTGAATGACATCTCTACAGGGGCAACAAAGCTGTGTCCTTAATGCAGTGACCACCTTGTCTGCCACATGCCAAGTCCCTCCTCTGAACACTGGGACTTCACAACAGAAGTTGCAAGTCAGTTTTGGGGTTTTTACTGGATTTGGGGTTTTTTTAACATGAAGAAAACTGTATTTTCCCCCCTAAGCTGCCTTATTGGAATTGGCTGGAGTTATTTTGTCTGAAACTTTCCAGAAGAAATCCAGCCTGAGGCAGATACCCAGTGTGGAAAATTTCAACCCAAACAGTTAAAGTTTGGCAGTGCTGCAGGAGCTGAACATGAAGTGCTAGGCCAGCCTGCTGGGGCTGTGCTACCTGCTCTGCTTCGGAGGGTGTTATCATGGATGTCCTCTGCTCAGGTAGCTGAGCACAGATCTGGCTTCATCAGAGATGCAGGAAGGGATAGAAACATTTATTGTGGGTGAGGGAGTCTGCATGCTGACCATAAAGTCACTGTTGATGGTGGGACCCAGCCCGGTCACCTTCACAGAGATGCTGCAGTGAGCTGAGTTGGGGGAGCTGGATCACACCTCACTGCTGTCAGGGCAGGGTGTGCATGGGGTGGATGGTCAGGGGAAGGATGGGTTGCCTGGATAAGGAGAGGAAAACTCTCTGGTCCATCAGCAAACTGAGGGTGACACCAGCTGCTGACTGGTGGTATTAACCCTTCAGAGCTCACATCTGAGATGTAGACTCATATCCCACCACACCCATATGTGTCTGCTGTGCTGGCAACTGGCTTCTGGCATGGGCACCAGCCACCCCAAAGGTGCTTTGTGTTCCCTCCATGGCATCAGCATCAAACAGAGCTGTGATTTTGCCCATTTCTGTGCGAGCTGCTTCCCAAAACCTTGTGACCCTCCACCTCTGTGAGCCCCAAGACTCCTCTTACTACACTCTTGCGGTTGGGTTCAGAAGTGTTTGTGAGCCTAGAGGGGTTTTTTTCCTGCTACCATTGTGTTTTAATGAAACCTACAGGCCTTTTGAGATAGTGGCTAATCATGTAAGGGCCTGTTTAGATTTCTCAGTGTGGCAGCATGTGTTGGGCATTTAATTCACCCAGGTCACCTGTGATGGGGCAGGAAGAGGGACTCTTCTCTTCTCTTCTCTTCTCTTCTCTTCTCTTCTCTTCTCTTCTCTTCTCTTCTCTTCTCTTCTCTTCTCTTCTCTTCTCTTCTCTTCTCTTCTCTTCTCTTCTCTTCTCTTCTCTTCTCTTCTCTTCTCTCAATATCCCTGTCTCAAAAAAACTAAACATAACCTGGAACCAAGTGCCAAGCTTTCACCCTGCAGATGCTCACTGGGTGATCACCAGGCACCCCACTGCCCCGACAGCCACACGGGGATGGCCACAATGTGCTGCTGCCAGACAGCTCGAGTGAGGATGCTTAATTAAGCTCTCCTTCCTTCCCTTCCTTATTCTTTTCTACTTCCACCCCCAAAGCGTGGCAGGAAGCAACAGCCGCTGTCAGATGTGTCAGACAGAGTGACATCAGCTCCTGTCCTTTCTGACTGTGTTTTATGTTCTGGCTGAAATGTTTAAGGTCAGTTTTCATCAAATGAGTGGGTAATAATTTGCTACATCAGGCTCTGAACTGCTCAGTTTAACAAACTGATACTTTTTTCCCCCCTGTTTTTAAAAGAATAAAAAGAAGCCCAGTTGAATGAAAAATGACCAGCCAGGTTGGACCAGGCTGGATGTTAATTGCAGTTAGGTGTCACCACCATCTCTCCAGTCATGCTTTAGTCATGGCTGCCTTTCCCTGTTAATGAAGCCGGTGTGTCAGTGAGCGTTAGAGGTACAAACTGGAGCCGTGATTGTTGTTTTGCTTTTGCACTGGTGCTTTTGCAATGTTTGTTTAGTTTTCATTCAATGCATAAAATATGAAGGGAACAAGAAACTCATGCACATTGTATCGTGTAATTAGACGAGTGGCCAGATGTTAATTAATATATGAATATCGGGTTTATTTCCAATCGTCTGGCTGTGGTTTGAGCAAACCTGTGTTCCCCAGCTGTTGCTACATGAGATGCAGGCAGAGCAAAAACAGAGCTAGAGTTCAGCTGCTCTGATCCCAGAGCACAGACTAGTACCCCAGCTGAAAGAGGAGGTGCTTTTAGGATGTTCTGACCCCAGGGGTGACACAGCAGTGTGACATTCTCCTTCTATCCAGTGGAGGGCAACAGGGGACATGCTCACAGCCCTGTACCTCCCAGCCAGGACCTACCTCAGGAACCAGCATGCTGGGGCTTTGAAACCTTGTGGAAATGCATCCAGGTCTTTCCTGCTGGACAACACAGTCCAGTGGGATATCTGCTGCCAGGCAGTGAATGTTTTGTACACCAGCATTGTGGCTCCTGGAGGGGTCCCTGTAGATTTTCAAAACTCAGCTGGATAAAGCCCTGAGCAACCGTGCCCTGGTTCTGAAGTTGGCTCCACTTCAAAGAGGTTCTGTGATTCTCTGATGGTGAGGCAGGTGGTGGACCACCACATTCAGCCTTCTGCTGTCAAAGGATTTGATTCTTCTCTGTTTCAACTGGAAGACCCTTTATAAGCTGATCCAAAAGCTTCCTTTCCTTTTCCAGCTCTTCTCCAGCAGCAGCATGTGGCTGTGCTGTGACCAGCCAGTGCATCCAGGCATATCTCCTCTTCTTCCTTTGTTTTTACCTACAGAGGTTCCTGCTAACAAGAGAACTATTTTAATGTCCATCTTTAACTTAATTTGCATCATTAAATAGTACAATTCATTCCACTTTTATTACTGTAGCCCTCCAGATCCTTTTGTTTCCTTGGACTGGTCCTGTGCTGTCCTGTGCACTAGTAATGCAACCCATGTCATCAGTGCTAACATCATTGCTGTATTTCCAGTGGGAAATAAGATTGATTACAAGCCTGATCATTGGGGAACTCTGCTAGTTATAACTCAGTTTCCATCACTTTCTTCTCAGCATAGCCTATTTTCGTTTGTCCATTACTCAGTGCCTTACCTGCTATATAATTCTTCTGCTAATTCCCATCTTTGCAAGCTTACCTAATAATTACCCATGTCGTGTCATGGCTGGTGCCTCTTGGTACCCAGATAAATGAGACTGTGTGCCACACTTCTTGTGTCTAGAGAATGAGCTGTCTCATTGAAGAAGTACATCTCACACAGTTTACTAAACCTGGGGTTGCCAGTTTATTCTCCATGTCATTAGTGATTCCCTCCTTTGAAAGGAAGAGAAATAAAACCCCACAAGAGGTCTCCGTATGAGATCATTTTCTCTTTCAAGGCTATACCTGTGCCTTGAATATCAGCAAGGAAGGTTGAGCTAGTCAACCTCTTTGACTCGTCACGGTCCATAGATGCATAAACTTTCTCAAGGCATCTCGTCTTCTGCTAAGGTGAAAGCCCATGACTTTCTCCAAATTGCTTGTGAACTCCTTGACACTCTGTCTTTGTTTTTTCTCCTCTTCTCCCTCCCCACCAGTAGCTGGCACGAGGAGAATAACAGTGGAATCTCCCACATTGCTGTGGTCTGAACAGGTTTCCCTCACATTATGGCTAAATGAATATTAATAAGAAAAATGGAATAAGAGCTTATTGACAAATGCGGCAAATATTTGCTTCAGCCTTCCCTTCCCAGCCACTTGGCTCCTGGAGGGGAGTTTTGCCCTGTCTCAGACCAGAGCGTGCAGGAAATAAACACTCAGTTTATTTTCTTGAAGGAGGAGGAGAATGAAAATAGCATTATAAGGCCTGAAGGCCACATCTCACATTTTGTGTGGCTGGAAGCAACTCCAAACTGCCAGCTTGAGCAATGGCTTTGTCTGTGCCTTCAAGTGACAAGTTACCACAGGAGTGGACAGGATGGGCTTGAATGCTGCCCATGACTTTAGTTTGATGACCCAGAGTGCTTTTCTCCACCCTTGGAGGGTCTGTGTATCCTAAAAAACCTCCCAGGAAAAAAAAAAAAGAGTCTTCAAGCCAATTTTTGCACTTGAGAAATGGAAACCTTGGGTTTAACAGCAGCAGGGGGCAGGAGGAATAAAGAGGGAGAAAAGCAAGGATGGTCACAGTGCTAGCTCCCCAGGGGACATGGCTTAGGCAGCTGTAGCTGTGGTTGCTAGCGGAGACCCAGGGCATTGTCTTTGGAGACAAACTCCTACCTGGGAGGTGGCTTTTGTGCAAAGCTGCTCGAGGACTTAAAGGGTGCAGAGGCACACTGACTTCAAGAAATTACTTCAAGTATCAACTCATTTTTCCTTGCTGTGATTTGGCTTACTGACAGCTTGAGCAAAAGCTGTGTTGCAGAACGAGATGACAAAATTGAGGAGATTAAGACCAGACAGTTGTGTTGTTGCAGTGCAGGTTTGCAGTTGACCTTTTGGGAGAGTTTGCATTTGTTCCTGCCTTTTCTTTGGTTTCTGAATAGAGGACAGGTTGTGGCTGGGGTAAACAAGCAGGGGAGGTAAAGGCAGGAGGTGGTGGCTGGTTCTCAAACAGCTGGAGTGAGAGATTGAGGTTCAGGTAGCTCTTTGGCCTTAATGCCATCCACAACATGTTGCAACTGGCCTCCATGATCCCAGGCAGAGGTGAACAATATTTCTCTACAGAGGAGGAACTGTATCTCCAGCAGCTCAGTGCAGAGGCTGGCACGGGGTAAGACATTTGCAACACCCCTTTGGGGCTGACCCGAACCCACAGCTACATGGAGGAGTGGACTGTGAGGGCTGCTTACCTTCCTACAGAGCAACATGGTGGTGTTCACACCATAGGCCATCTTCTGAGTGCCCAGCTTCAGATTTGCTCCAATTGCTGCCAGCATAGAGCTGCCTTTCAGACAGATACATCCTTGCCTGGCACCTGGCCATGCTGGCGTGGTGGCCAAGCTCCCAGCAGCTCTTCCAGCTCTGCCTCAGCCACCTCCCTGCCATGGGGCTTTACTCCAAGTGCTCACTGGGCAGTAAGAGGACAAAAATTGTTCCTGGGATACAGTATGGTGGCATTCCTTAGTCCTCCAAGGATGGAGCAGTGGATCCCACCATTCCCTTAATGAGACTGACTAATTATTTATTACAAAGGAGGTTGCAGGAATCTGGAGTGGAAGCTGCTTCCCAGGCCAGCTATGTTCACACCTAAGCAAGCCAGGCCACTTCCATAGCAGAGCACATGCTGGAGCAATCAGACCTGCTGCTGAGAGGCTCGTAGGAGTGGCACCAAGGCTATTTTGTGCATATGTGTGACTGTGTGTGTATATATATATGTGTATAAAAAATGTGTGTGTGTGTATTTTACTATGTTAAGCTATAAACTGTATGGGTTAGGTATGAATTAGAACCTTATAAAAAGTGTTTACTCATTCTGTGTAACTCAAAGCAGGGATTAAACAGTAGGAAAAACTGACCAGGAGAATTTTCCAAGCAGAAAAAGTTTTACAGCTCTCATTGTGAACTTGAAAGGGAGGACTTATTCTTTTCTTTTTGTATTTAGGTTTATTTCAGAGCAAGCTTTTTGTCTTTGAATGTTTCTGGTTATTAAATAAAAGGGGAGGATGATGGCTGAGAAGGAAGGATGACTGAAGGAATAATAGGAGAGCATTCTGGCAGGCAGCGTTCTCCAAGGCACCTGAGCCCCATCTTCCTCTCCATCTCTTATGACAATGTGCTTTCTGTGCATCTAGGAGGGCCTCTCTAAAGCATGCCATGCTCCTAAGCAGGCTCTGCTTTTCTCATCTTTTATGGGGAAAACGGTCCCATAATGCTGCTGTGGTTAAAGGAATGGATGTGGGAAAGGAGAGGTGGAAGCAGAGGCAGCAGTGGGCTCTGTTGAGCATCTCAGAAGAAGAAGAGCAAGAGGAGCAGGGGATGGGAATGGACTGAGATCTTACAGTCTGTTTGCCCTTCTCATAAAGACAGGCTGGACAAAGCACCAAGGGAATAATCTCACCAGTATCAAGTGAGACATCCCGAGTCAGTTCCAGCTGAGCAGTGTTCCATAAAGAGCAAGGTGCATGCAACCCAGAACTATTCCATTTCTTCTTTCCTTCTCTTCTTGGATACAACTTTCTTCCTGCACCCTCTTTCTGGTCTCTTCTACCTTTCAATTCTTACTGCCTTGGTGAATCATCTCCGCAGGACTGGTGACCCGTGCGCAGTTAGCAGAGCCTGACTCACTCTTCTCCTCTACATGTTATTTCCATAACCTTAGGAAGCCTTAGGAAAGTTGGGATTTGGTTGGTGGGATTTGGGTTAGGTTGGTTCTGGTTTTTTCCACTTCACTTTATGAACATTTTCCAGGGGACCAGGGGAAGGAAGGAGAGAAGAAAGATCTGAGAGGGTTTATTGTTTGGGTGATTTTCCCTACTGCTAAATGTCAACGTCTTATACTCGATGCTTAGGACAGGGAGTAGTGGGGCTTCTATTTCAGGCTTTGCAAGAGATGGGAGAGACTCACCTTATCTCTCTAACACGGCCCAAGCAATGTTTGGGTTCTATTTACGGATTTGTAGAAAAGAAGGAAGTGATAACTTCACCATGTGAGCTCTGGGTTGGCTACCTGGCAGTGGCTTCCCTCGTCAGCACAGATCCTGGAACAGCCCTGGAATCCATTTACCACTTGGCTTAATCCTGCCCTGCTCATTCTGGGAATCTGTTTTTTGTCATCTGAGTGGCAAGATGTTCCGCAGTTGCTGGTGATGACATGTCTCCAGCCAACCATCCTAGAGCCATTGGTGATCCTGGGGATGGGAAGCATGCCCAGAGACGTTGCTTTGCCAAGGACATCTAGGAGTCAAACAACTGTTCCCACCATAGAGGATCATTGGTGAGATGGGTTCCCAGGGGACGTTGTCCATTAGAGCTGTCCTGGCTGCTAACAACTCCCTTTTGCTGTGGATGCCAGCATTGAATTGTCGTGGTTTCTGGGAAATGTGGCTTCAAACACAGAGCAGAAGGCATTCCTTGCCTGCCAGCATCCTGCTGTGCACTCACGGCAGGTATCCTCCATGCCTGGGGTGTGCTCACTTGTAAAAGAGGGTTAATAGTCTTTCAGAGACAAAACCCAACTATTAGTGGTTAGAGATCTGGACTGGGGCTCTGGGTTACAGCCTCAGGTCTGCCTTCTGTCTGCTATCTTGGAAAAGTAATTTCCTCTCTTTGTACCGCTGCTCCTTTGTCTGCTGCCAGTCCCAGCACTGCAGCCTTCTGCCATGCAGGTGTGTACCGTAACGGAGCACACGTCTTGGCAGAGGGATGTAAGTGCTGCCACATTGTCAGAGGTATTAATGCCCTTTGTGAAGTGTGTTGGAGTCTCTGTGTGTCAGGCTCCTTATAGGCATGTGTTTTGTCCTCAGGGAAACTAAATCAGCTCAGTTTTAGAAATCAGAGATGGCATTCTGTCCTTGTGAGCAGCAGGACAGTGCAGTGGGGCAGGAGACCCTGTCTTACATCGTAGTCTTAGTGGAAAAGATGGAATGATTACTGATATGATGATGGATGCTGAAATAGACTCCTCGTGGCCAAGAGATTCCCAGCTCTTTTTCCTCTTCATCGATTTGTGTCTTATAAATTAATCAAAACTGTGAAGAAAAATGTTAACTTCATTTTGGGGAAATTAATAAGTAAACAATTAATTAGTTGTGTTAAGAAAGCTGTTGTGAACATACTCTGGTAACCCAGGTGCTTCCTTGTTCAAGAACTGGTGTCAACTCTTGCATACTCAGTCCTGACTGAGTGTGTGTTTTCCAGCCTCTGAGTTTGGTCAGATAATTGCTTGTTTTCTCAGTTTTACCCTGATACCACATTTGGCTTCTCTTGTGATACCTGCTTGTATAAATGGAAAGTTATGAAAAGAGACACAGTCAAATGACATGCCTGAATGTATCTATAAAAATATTTAGAGCTCACTGTGTTTGCACAAGTTTTAACCTGAGTGAACATGAGTTTATCTGGCACATGAGTGTAATGGAACAACTCGCATGAGTAAAGCTAAACATGTGTAAATGTTTGCAAGATATGGGTCAATAATTCTTTGGAAATCATAGCAAACCAACTCTCTGTTTTCTTATGTAGTGCTATTCTTCTATCTGTCTCAGACAAGGGATCTGAAATATCTGTAATAACCATTATGGTGTAGTTGTTCCAAATAGCTCACAGCCAGGATGCGGAAACTCAGCTAGTGTAAATTGTTATTGTTCCATTGACTTCAAGGGAGCTACAGGAGATTTTATGAACTGAGGATCTTCCCCCACATTCTCAAATGTCCAAAACTGCATATTAGGGCCAAGTAAGAGGTCTGCTTCCATGCGGGACCCTCCATCAGGACCAATTTCTCTAAGTGTTCGTTGGCTAACAGGCTGCAGATCTGGCTGCACTCGTGTATGCTGAGCCCTTCGGAATATACTGATCCAAAGTCTTCTCACTCCTTCCTCAGCATCTACACATATTACCTCTATTTACAATAAATAGACCAAACAAGGAATATTTTCTTTAAATTGGTTGCCACCACAGGTAGTGGTTTGGTTCAGTTTCCATCACTGAGCTGTGAAGGGTGAGAAGGAACCAGGAGCAGGGTCAGGTAACAGTGGCCATGTAGAAGAAACTGGCTGATCTTACAAGTCCAAAAATTCCACTTTCCCAGTAAGAGTAAGGAGAAGTGAAACACAGAACAGCTGATGGCTTTTCAGCATAAGTTTACACTTATTTGATTTGACAAATCACCTGAGATCATTATGCTTTTAGCTATTAATTGCACACCGAGTTTCTTTCTAGGAAATGTTCCTTCTCCCTCCTGCTAGTCTGATGTTTGCATATGTGTGTAAGGTTTGATCTCCACTGGATTTGAGTCAGCTAGTGGGGTTCTATGGGGCATTAAACTATTGGAGTATTTGATCACAAAGAGATGAAAATAAAGGTAAGAGCCTGCTTAGTAGAGCTGGAAATGAAGACCTGACTGCTGTTTGGCAGGTCTCCCATTGCCTTCTTCATAGACCATCTTGGACGAGGCTGGTCAGGAAGTTTTTGTACAAGTTTCTATGCCAGACATGTTGGTGTCAGCAGGGTGTGCTTGGGCTGGCCAGAATCACCTTGTTATCGACCTCTCTTGTGTCCTCTGACATGTCTCCAGGTGAAAGCTGCTCCTCTTCAAGTTTAATGATCTTAATCTCAGAAGAAGATGGAACCTCCTAGTGCTCTGGGCTGGTGGAACTCAGATCCTTGGTGCCATCTTTGAACCCAACATTTGGGGTTCATTTTCAGACAGTAGCTTGTTCTCCTAGGAAAGAATGAGAGCACAGTAGCTTTGTACATTTAGGAAGGAAGAGGTTGATACAGGTTGCTGTATCTGAAGTATCTGATGCATCAATTTATGCTGTAAAGAGTGTCTCTGGGGCTGTTGCAGAGCTGATGGGATTCCTGGTGAACATAAGGCTCCACACAATCCTTTTATCTGCTACAAGACTGCTGACCGTGGGCCTTGGGGATCACCAGGTTGTTTGGACTACTAGTCCATTGTTTAGAAATCTCTAATTTAAGAGAAGCTAAAAATGAAAGGAAAGCAAGAAAGAGGGTGGGGACTAGATATGTGGTGATGGACAAAACCTTCTGCCAGACAAGAAGTATCTGAGGACAAAGCTCATGTCTGTGATTTGTGTCTGCACAACTCCCAGCACAAATGGCTTTCCAGTTTGCCTTGAAGTCAAGTAACTGTTTTAACATGCTGCAGAGTGCAAAACAAACTCCAAGGGAAAAGATAAATTCACTTGGACTCTCCACCATGCAAATACATACCTTTGAGATTGGAACTGGCTCATGCCTGGATGGCTCCAAGCATAGCAGAGTCAGCTTGTGTCTGGCGGTGGCTGACCCTTAGCAACCCAGTGAACCTTGAGAAAAACTGGAGGGCTCATGGCTCAGAATGAAATGCTTTAATTCTCAGTCTCCTCCAGCAGCATACTGCCTCGGGGGAGGTGGAGGAGGTGATGCAGTTTGACATAGTTGAAGCAGGGTTTCTGAGGTCTCAGATAGTAACTGTGAAAGATCTGTGATAAGCAGCAGGTGAAGGAGGAGTGAGTCCTGTTAATGACCCTAAAAGAAGAATACACCCATGAGTAGCCTTGTGTGTCATGTTTTTAGAACATTGTGGCTCCTCCAAATTAAGACTATTTCCTTCTGCTGGACTGACTGCTCTTGACAAGAGCAATGCAAGACAGCCCATCCTTCATTTCCACATGGTTATTCCACATGCAGCAAGTTCTAGACCTGAAAAGCACCAGCAAATCCATTCAAGGGATTTTTATGGCACTTCTTCCATCAGCAGAAGAACTGGGAAGCCCAGAGGAAAGCTCTTCTTCAATATTAATGTACCTAATAGGATATAGACATAGGAAGCAAATTCACCCAGAATTCATGACGGAAGAAAGATGAAGCCATTCAGAGAGGTGTTGCCATTTGCACCTTTGTACAAGTTGGCAAGTGAGACACAAACTGTGCCCGAAGTTACAAAGTATAATCATTGGCTTTTTCTGTTTCAGCCCAGACAACTTGTGCCCAGCAAGCAAGATTCCTGATGGATGTGTCTTTGAGAAAAGTCAGGACAAAGAAACGATTTCAGAGGCTGCAGGCTTTCTGGGCGTGGGGTTTAGGCTCCCCTCTGACACGAGGGGCTGGCATGCATGGATGCTCCCAGAATGGGGACAGAAGATTTTGTAGTAATAACTAGGCCTTTTTATTTCTTTTATAATCTGGCAAACCATGTAGGGAAGGAGGTTTTGACATCTTTCCACCAGGATCAGTAGGGATGGTTTGCTTTTAATGATCTAGCCAGTGAGACAGACCATCTGCTGATGTAAATCAGAACAGCTCCATCGCCTAAAGTTATGTTACACTAATTTAAATCAGCTCATCATCTCCAAGACAAACCACCTTTCGCTGCCTTCTCCCAACAAGTGCCAGATTCAAAGCACATTAAACCCATGTAAAACCTGGTTGTGAGGGAACCTGTAAACCCGTGCTCCCCATCTACCCATCCAAAACCCCAGTCTAAGCCTTCTGCTCACAGCCCTCCTCTGAACTTGCCCTCCTTAGAGGCAGAGCCCTGGAGGAAGAGGAGTTTGGGATGAAGACCCCCAAAAGGTGACAAACTTGGAGGGCTGAGCATGCCATTTGTTCCCTTGTTTCAGGAACCAAAACCTGGCGAGAGCAAAGCGGAGGAAGGTCTCTTTTTCCATCTGCTTCACTGGCATTGCTCCTGAGGTCACTGCCGGGGACATCGGTCCTTGCTGGGCCCCATCTGCCTTCCCTGGGCTCCCTCATTTATGCCCACTTGGGCCTCTGACATTCTACTCTGTTTTTCTTTCCTTGAGAATGGATGGGGAATTGGGAGCCGCTGCGCAGGAACGCGCCTGTTCCCCATTACAGCTCCACCGGGGCTGTAACACGATCGTGCCTGCTCCATACCCACACAGATATTTATTTATCCATACAGGCTTTCTCCTTGTTTTCATTAAGTTAGGCAGAAAAGGTTAATCTTTCTTCTGCTAAAGCTTCAAAACCAACCAAGCTAAATAAAATATGATTTCTTTCATTTCTTTTTTAAAGGACACTCTCTTTTTTTCTTCCCCCTCCTTAAGTACCAGAATGAGGTCACAGCCAGAGATGCCACAAGAGTAAATTGAAAACAGGTTGAAAAAAAAGCAACAGGGAGAAAGAGAGAGAAAACCACAATCAGAAGAAAGTGACTGGTAATGTGGCAGAGTTGGTTGCATCCAGTCTAGTAAAGAAGCTGTCGTAGCAGAGACAGTGGTGCCTTCCTGCTTTCCCTTCTTCACTCTTTCTAGGAATCTCAAAGGTGAATCACAGCAGGGAGAGCTCCTCTCATCTTCATTCCTGCTTTGGTTTGCACTGCCTGGGTTTTGTCCACGCTGCTTTCAGCACAGGGAGATGGGCTGAAGGTGTGGGAAGGCCTGTGAGAGTCCCAGAGCTGCTTTTTGCTCCTCTAACCTCCTGGAGGCTCCTGGCCTCACTCTCTTGTTTAGTCTGGTTGAACTCAACACCAGAACTCGTGTTGTCTTCTGTGGGATGGTTAATAGGTGATTCAGTCTGCCTGCTCTTCACAACTGCCGAGCACTGGCACGGGTTGTGGTGGAAGGACCGAGGCAAAGACTGTTGAGTGCTGCAAGCAAGCAGTCTGAGCCTGCTTCCGTCCTCATTCCTGCCCATCTGAGCCTCTTGCCACTAGAAATGGGTTTGCTTAAGAGCAGATTGCCAGCTCAGCCTTGCAGACAGGCAGGTGAGTCAGGGCTGTCCTCTTCCTCCTCAAAACCAGACATCAAGGTGAATTCCCAAGTGGTTGTCCCAGGGTCATCACCAGTGGGTTGATCTCTGTGCCTTGATGTGGTCAGTTGTGGCATGGCCAGAAGAAGTCAGCAGAGCTTCACAAAGTGGGACTAACCCTCCTGCAAGCTCCAAGTATGCTGTTATTTTCTGCTGGTTTAGAGAGAGCTCTGACTCACCACAACACCAGAATCAGTCTAAGATACGTGTTTACAAAGCCAAAAACAGGAGGTTTTGCCAAACTCCACAGCCATGTCTGTGAAAGTGGATGAGGCAGTGCAAGGGGCTGCACTGGAGAGAGAAGGAAGATGCCACCTGGAGAGGGCTGCATCCTCCTGGCAGTCATTAGTAAAGCAGAGACTGACATTCTAGAGCTGCCTGGGGAATTGGATGGTTTAGGGCAGATCAGCCCTGGGAAAGCAATGGCACAGAGGGTCTGGCAGGGCTTTGGTGTAGAGTTGGGAATATCAGTAAGTGTGCAGCAAGTAGCACTTTTTGTTCTGTGCACATCACTTACCATAGAGATACTGAGCTCTGGTCTGAGTTTTTTTGCTGCTGAGGAGTGAATACAGGTGAGGCATCCTCACAGGGGCTGGTCATTTGTCCTTGATATCTGTAACAGCTTATTGCTTTATTTAGCTTGACATCAATTATTTATTGCTATTAATGAAGGACACAGATGGCTGTCTGGTCAATAAAATATCTCCTACTCCACAAAGATGATCTGCTTAGCTATCATTTACTCTGCAGAGAACCTTTGGATTCTCTCTGAAATTTAATAACACAAGCAAAGGTACTACAGCAATCCAGGTTTGTGCTTTGGGAGGCTGAAATCCTTCTTTATATTTGCTGGCGGGATGTTGAAGAACACAAGTACAGACAGAAAAGAGAAGGCCCTTTGCTTTCCATCACAAACTACTTATCCACATAATCCCTTCTATAAAGTGATCAAACTCCTTCTTAAAAGATAGTTGGGTTATTTGCCCTTCTCAGGAGTAGACCATTTATTCCCATCCAATTTACTTTCTCTTCCCATTACTGCCCATTAGCCTAAATACCTTTTTTCCCTCCAACTGCCTGCCCTGTTGATGTATTCACAGTCATGGATCTTGACTTGGCCTTTTTATGTCTCTGCTTGTAGAGTAAACTAGTCTGTTTCGTTATTTCCCTGTGAAGCTGCCTCTCATTGCTTTCTCCATCCCTTGTGCATTAGCACAGATGAGCAGTACTGTGCCCTGGGCTCTCACTGTGGCCATGTGCAGTTAGGTCAGTATTTCTCCATGGCTACAAGACCACTTTTCCTTGGTAGGGCAATGTTAGTGGTCCATCGTTCTCTTGCAATGCCACCACAGGCACCAGTTGCCTTGGTTGCATCCCACTGACAAAGTCCCAGTCTGAATCTTGGGAATAACTTGTCTTCTGGTCCCAGGGAAAGCTTAGGAAATTTCACTTCAGCTGCTGTCAGGGCACCACAAACTGAAGAGTGAGATTTCTCTTGCATGATATGAACAAATACAGTTGCCACGTGGTCTGCTTTCCCCAGAGGACAGCACATGAGTGCAACTCCTGCAGATTGACAGCTCTGGTAGCTGGTTTGTCCCTGGGGTGTCCCTTATCCCACTCTGTCTTTGCTCTGTGGTCCATGCAGTCTGGCACCACGAACAATCTCACTGCTGCTTATACAGGTGCAGAAAGACTCCAGCCTGGGGCTGAGGTTTCAGCACCTTTACTAGCATCTGTTTTGCTGTTTTCATAACAAACTCTTTGCTTTTGTTTGATTGTAGCAGGGCCAAAGAGAGGGGAAAGTTCTTCAGAGGCTTGGGATTGAACACAAAGCACCCTCTTGCTGTAGGGATTTTATTGCAAGTGTTTGGGTTTAACCCAAGTTGACACTGTGTTGGCAGACCCTGAGAGCTTCATTTCCTGCTGTACAGGGGAACAGAAACACACACTGCAACTTAGGCAGGCCTGATTGGACTCCATGGCAGACCAGACCCTTGTGTGACAGAGCCGTCGCTGTGCTTTGAGACATTGATGGCTGCTAGCCTGCTTCTCTCCCCTCACAGCTACACACATCATGAATGACCTTCCAAAGACGAGCACTCAGAAATTAGTGGGTGCCTAAAGGAGAAGTGTCTGTGCAATTTTAACACACTCTTCAATTCAGTGGTTGCACCTGATGCTTTCCATCCTGTTTCCAATCTCCTGCAAGTCTATTTTCACTCTCTGCATCCGCTGTCTCACCCCTGTGTTTTTGTCTTCCAGCCCATCTCTTGTACTCCTTGGTACAGATGGCCTGACTGAATCTGCTTGTACCCTTGGACTGCCAGCCCAAATCTCCCCTAGGTCTTACCCAGTTGCTTAGCCCAGTCCCTTTGCACAGCTGTTTTCTTTGCTAGCCTTTGTTATCTGTCTCTCAACCCTGAGTGAGATCCCAGAGTAGGCACGATCTGTCCCTTCTTGGTTCAGAGGTTGCTTGATGTCCAAAGAGGCTTAAAAGCTCTTGCTCTAATTCAGCAACACAAGCTGGTCCTGCTTCTTCATTACATGTCTGTGAGTCATGTAGCTTGCAAGTCACAGCAGTGTCTGTTCCCAGTGACTTCTGGTGATGGGGAGTTCCCCAAGTCCAGCCCCATGTCAGATGAAAAGAGACAGAAATGAAAGTTGGAAATGAGCAATAGGGTTTTGTTTGTTTAAACCATAAAACCAGAGCTAAGGGGCTTGCTTAAGGCCATTCAACACTCATGACTTCCAAGCAGTGATTTTACCACTGCCAACCTACCCATTGAGTTGACTTGGGGGTTGGTACAGACCCAGCGCTGGGAACTGGGTTAAGCTCCAGACACCAGTGACAGAGCTGCTTGAAAAAAAGTTTGGAAAGAACAAGTCATGCTGGGAGCATTAAAATGAATAATTAAGGCTTGGATTCCTTTAGGGAGGAAAAGAATTTATTGCTGCTCTTTTCTCTAGCCAAGGGGGACATTTGTTACCGAGTTGTATATTTTGAGACAAGACGCAAATGCGGTTTGGAGGGGCTGTGGAGAGGATTTGTCCTTCTACCTGGTTAATCCAGTGGCACAACGAGACATTCTGGGCTGGTTTTACCACTGGGTTATTTCTTACAGTCTATGTCAAGAACCTAGACTTGTGCTTCACTTCAGGAGTCCTCAGTCACTTTTGGTTTTAGGAAAATAAAGGAAAATGCTGAGAAGGGATTTTTCCTCCTCCCTCTGCTGCGGTGTCGTGACATTTACTCATGCACAAGGTACCTGGCACAGCAATCTGGGTCCAGGTTTGCTTATACCAGCATAACTCTATCAACTGCAGCAGCCCTTTCTCCGATTCAGTGAGAATGGGGGCATGACCAGGGCAGCTGCTCCTTTTTTTTGCACTGCTTGGCACCTTGGGCTTTCAGTTACAGTGCTGTAAAATGGGAATTGAATGCAATGAGCTCTAACTGATGGACAGCCTGACCACTGCAAGGAGACAGGTTGCATGGCAGTGGATAATCAGGCTCCAAAAGCTTAGTAAATGGAGCATTTTCATTTTCAGCTGTGTGTAATGATCTAAGTGTATATTAAGCTTTATAAACCAGAAGACAAAAAAGAAACCCCAAACATTTTTTCAGCATTTTAAATGATTTTTTTTTTCTTTGAATGCTTATATTTTCAGCACAGATGAAGGAACTCCAGTCAAAGCTCCATGAGCTGGCAGAGAGCACCTGAAAGGGAATGCAAAGCTACTGATTTTCATTGAATTAAAAACCCCACAGCCATGCAGACAGAAAAACCAGCACATTGACAGCAGTTCCATCCAAGCTCTAAAAAGATCTCCTTTCCTGATAATCTCACATATCAGATAGACATTTCACTTTGAAAAAGACACTCATCCCTTTAAAGAAGTAGAAGTGCAGTGAAGGCAGGTGAAGCCTGTTTAGCCAGGCAGGTGAAGCCTATTTAGCCAGACAGGTGAAGCTTATTTAACCAGGCTTCTAGGCTTGTTGGCTCCTGGAGCCTGCCCTTGCTGGTGGACCTGTGTGTGGGGTTTGTGATGAGGCCATGTGTTGCCTGGATGCTCTGTGAGTGCACCTTTCTGCTGGCCAAGCAATGGTTTGGCAGTGCCCTGGGTTTCTGCAGTGGGTCACCCTGCCAGTGATGGCTCAAGTGTGTTTTCTACCTGCTTTGTCTGTAGGTGATATCTTCCATATAGACCCAGGGCTATTCCTACCAGCCACAGCCAATGAGACTTTGTTGATGTCTGTGCTATGTAGGTGCAGTCCTGCAGTGGTTTTTAAATGGTCACCAATAATGTTGCACCTGTATTGATGTTTTGGTCTTACTCGTCTCTTTGCTCTCCAGGAGAATCCCTGAGCTTTGCGGATGATTTGCTTTCTGGCCTTGCAACATCCTGTGTGGCAGCGGGTAGGAGCCACGGAGATGTCCCTGAAACCAGCCTCTATTCAGTCATTTTCAAGTGCCTGGAACCAGATGGTCTGTACAAGTAAGGAGAGGCATGTGGGGAGGTGCTGGGGACAAGAAGGGATCTCCAATGCTGTAGAGTTATTATGGACCTCTTTGGTCAGCCCTGTGTTACCCAAGACACTGGACAAATGATGAGATTCTTTTTGTTGCTTTGAGTGCTAAGCTTAGCTAGTGAAATGGAAAACCAGTGACTGCCAGTACAGTGCTGGAGGCACTGGGAGTCTGTGGGAGACTCCACTGAAATAACTCAACTCACTTCTTTAGTATCCTGGGCTTCCATGTCCTTGCCTGGTGGCAGACTTGTGTCTCATGGGTGAACTGAGCTAGTCTGGTCAGACTGAAGCAAGTTGCCAAATGCCCTGTGGACTGAAACAGCCAGATGTCAGAAGTGTGATGGGTGGTGTTTATGTAAGTTGCTGTTTATATTTGTAGGACCCATATAGCAGATCAGAGAGACACCACATGTGTCTTCCACTACCCAGCTACCTCTGTAGGGGTGACTGGCCATGGCCGTGCTGATGTTCTTGTTCACTGGACTCTTCTGTGGTATTCTTTGGGCACGTGGGATTGGATTTTTGGTTTGAATCCTGTGGAGTAATCAGTGTCCAAAGCAAAGCACTAATTCCAGGACCTGAATATTAACTTCTTCATTATCATTTGGAGGGAGTCTGGGCTTTTGAACCTGTCTCATTAGCCAGGGCATTCTCTGTCATGAGAGAGGTCTCAGGAGTCAAGACAGTAGGATAGGAAAAAAAATAAGGAAAAAGAGAAGGAGGTGGAGGAGAGGCAGAGTGAGCAGGAGAGAAACACCCAGGGCTTAATGTCAGAGCAACTGTAATAATTAAAACACATTTTGTAGTGAGCAATGAAACTTTTTATGGGACCACAAAAGCATTTAAAGTGAGAGCTGGCAAATGGTCTGTCAGCAAGAACTTTTTAAGGTCTTGATTAATACTTTCCCTTTGCCTCCCTCTCCACCACCCCCTGGTTAAGTATGTTGACAGCTTCTGAAGAAGAAGCCTTTATTGCTCATCTCTTGAGCAGGGCTGTGTCCAGGAGTGGGCTCCAAGTGATGTCTCTTGCTATTTAATAATTGTAGATGTTTTCTTGTTAAATATATGTCATGCATAAATATAATTATTAATATCTCTGGGAACTGAGCTGCTCTGTAAAGGTGCCAGGGAGAGGCTGGAGCTACCATAGAGCTTGCTAAGAACCTGCTGGCCATAAAGTCAGCCAGTTGTGAGCTCTCAGCCATTGTGCTTACAGCTGCCAGGGGCACTGGGAGAGGGAAGAGCCACTGGGTTTTAAGAGGAGACTGCTGCTGAGGTCAATGCACAGAGCTGGGAGCCAGAAGGTCTGGCTCTTGGACAGCCTGGGCTGCCAAATCATCTTCCCTGTCTGCAGAGACGGGGGTGGTTACACTCATCCATTGCTTTAGGGGCTCTGTGATCTAATTCCTGATGGGTCAGACTTGGGTGGAAGGCAGAAAATTTTGTCCAGGGTTTTGTCATCCCTTTGGTCAAAGCCAGGCTTCTGACTCTCAGTGTGAGGCACACTGCCATGGAGGGGGTACAGAGTCAGCAATGCCCTGTGTCCTGGGTGTCTTTGGGCAGCTCCTGCTCTGAGACTGCCTCTGAGTAAGGGACAGCAGCTTTCTATGGGGAGCCATGGCTGTAGGCAGACAGCAGTCTCCTGGCATAGAGAAGGACCTCATCCTTGTGTGGGAACAGACCCTGGGGTTAACACAGTGTTGTCTGTGTCCCACAGCTAATACTCAGCAGGGCTTGGCACACCTTTCCCAGGGCTTCCCACACTTAAGAGCATATGTATGGACACATGTTCATGTTGGAACCTGTGATACATGAACCCACACAGCTGGGCATCCAAAAAATGTGTGTACAGAGTACAGCAGACCCTCCTTGGCATCAGCTCCAATGCTCCTCCTGCTCAGGGTGCATGCACAGCCAGCACACACACACACACCTAACTCCAACCTGGGACCCAACCAGTACATGTTTACTTGGCATCTGTGCATTCTCAGATTCACAGGCACACACATTAAATATTCCTCCTTCAGATGTCTGTACAGTTGCAACACAGCATGAAGAAAGCCAGAGCAGTGAAATGCGAGGCTGAGATTCTGTTCTGAGCCCACACAGATGTAACAACAGCAGAAACACAGGCATGAGGTCAGTTCTGAAATCGAATTTCTTCTACTTGTTTCATTTCTTTCTGTGGAAAACCAGTATCTGGGAAGGCTCTGGGTATGATCCTGATTACAGCCACTCGGCAGGGACCTGTGCTTTTCTCTGGGCTGTTAGGTGTGCACACAGTCTGCAGCATCAGAGTGCTTCAAAAGCAAATGGCTTTGCTTGATGAGTAGTCTGATGGTATCCTGTAAACCAAGAGAGGGGATCCTGAGACCATGGAGGTCTCTTCTGCTCTGTAAATGTCAGACATCCTGCCCCTTTTCTTCTGTAGTACCTGCAGCAATTACACTCTGCTGTTGACCGTTCATTTGGAGTGTTACCAGCCTGAGATCAAAGCTGGGCTTGTATGAAAAACAAACCCAAAAATGTTCTACAAGCAAACAAATAAATTGATTGATTCCTCTGCTTCTGAGACTTCTGTAACTTCAAAACATAAACTAACAAAAGAACTCATTTCTTTGTCCTTTGCGATTTCAATCTGACAAAAACATGTTGCCTGTCACCCCTTTTCTTCCTCTTGCCTGTAGCACAGTGGGGTTGGAATGCAAGTCCCTGCACAGAGGGTTTTCAGAGGGAAAGTAGATCATGTCAGCCAAGATGCTTGTGCTCCATGGGCACTCCTGCAGGCTGTCAGACAGGAGTGCCCATCTGTGGGGAGCTGTGCTGCAGACGTGTGAGGGCACTTGTGTCCATGCACACAGAGACACTGAGGGTGGTCCTTGAAGGCTGTCAAGTTTGGTTTAAACTTTTAAAAAACAAAAGTCTTGGAGTTCTTGCACAATGCATCACAGGAGAAGGGGTTGTTCCCCTCTGAGGTCTGCTAGACCAGAGCAGTCTGTCAAGCTTCCTCCCAGGTGGTTCTGGAAGAGGATAGGATGAGGAAGGCAGAGGGAGAGATGTCTATATGTCTGTGAAGTGCTTGATTTGCAGGCACCAGCCAGCCTGGCCAGCAGTTAATGCCAATCAGACTGAGGGTTTGGGAGCACCATGCTGTGACAGGCAACTTGTGATGCTCTGAGCACCCAACAACAGTCAAGAGAAAGGGCTCTGGCTTGTCTCAGAGGTCGCTCAGCCTGGAGGACTGAGCTTACATTGCTCATGGCCCTCACATAGCTCAGCACCCTACAAAGCCAACATCTCTTCACTGGAGATAGTGAAGACAGAGCTTCTCTTGTGCATCCCATTGCCTCTCTGAGCCCTCAGCCCAGCTCATCCATCTCAGCTTCTCACCCTGTCATTCCTCGAGTGCCTGGGGATGTTTCTTTGCTGAGCTGTACCTGATCGGCTGCTGGAAAGCAGCTCTGCCAGCTCAGCACGTTCATTTCAAATACTTGGGGAGACACCAAGTATCCCTCAGCCAAAAAGGGAAGTTTTGGAAAGGGAAATGAAAACCCCCTCCAGCTTCTCGATGGAGCTGCAGTGCAAACACACCAACGACTTCCCTGCGCCACAGATACTATAATTATAGATTAGATTAAATCCCAATGTTTCATTTTATTTACATTCCTGACCCAGCCTATTCATTTCCGATGTTTGTGCCAAGAATCAGCACAAAATTTACTGGAAATAATATGGAAGTCATCAGGATCCTTTCCAGAGCCTTTCCTTGGAGCGTGTTCATGTGCTGAGAAGGAGCCTCCGCTTTACATTCCCTTTGCTGGCTCCGATAGGGTTTCCCCAGGGTGATCCTGAACCAGCCTGAGGGCTCTGGAAGAGTGTATCAGGACTGTTGGAGAAGTGGAAACCCCTTCCTAGGAGATGAAGGTCAGCCAGTGCTATCAGATGGAAGGGGATTTGGTTAGACCTCAGGATAACTCAAGGCTCCCACCTGCAGCCGAAACCCATCAAGCCCTCTCCAGCCAGTGCCATCCCCTGTAGAGTCTGGAAGCCATTGTTGGCATGGTCAGGCTTAGCCTCTGTCATATGCTGCCTAACAGTGAACATACTGTTTTTTTAGTGAGCTTAAGGAAAGGGGCAAAGGTATTGAGTGGGGGGAACCCATCAAAGCACAGAGAGACAGCGATTGCAGTTCAGCAAGCTAAATGTGCTGAAGGAGCTGGCCCAGAGCAAGGCTGATTAATGTTGACTGACCTCTGCCTTGTGCATAGCTGGGATAAAAAGTGGAATGGAAACCCTTGGTGCTCAAGAGTGTGCTAATGCTGGCAGCAGTCTGCTGCTCCTTATATGATACTAATTGTTATTGTTGGGCTTCCATCAGGAAGACACGTGAATGAGTATTGGAGCAATCGGAGGCAAATCCCAAATAGCTCAGTGGCATGGATTAAAACACATCTGTTACAACCCTTGGCCGAGTCCCCTGTGTGCACAGGAGCTGTGCTGCTTCACTAAATCCACCTCTTCTATTCCACATGCTCCCCAGCTTCCTGAAGCCAAACAGCGTGTGGCTGTAGTTTCTTCTCAGGCATTTCTGGCTTGCGGAAGCTCAGACAAGGCAAGTCAGGAGTCAAACAAGTGCTTGCTAAATCCCAGGCCTGTGATCTAAATGCAGGCTCAGCTTTCCTCAGCAGTTCAGGGTTGCTTCAGAACCAGGCTGCCCAAATGCTGAGTCAGATGTGGTGTTGTTTTTGCTGACCTCAGTCCAACACTGAGCTATCTGGGCTATGTGCAGGTCACTACAGTAGAAGGGGATTGGCCTCATGAAAGATGGTCTGTACAGGAAGGCTAGGGGTTCAGCAGAAGGAGATAATCTCTCTTTGTGATGGTATTAATGAGGTCTCGTGCATGGAGGAAGGTTGGGCTCCTGTTGGTTTCCACAATTAGGAGGACACACATATAAAAGGAGACATTCATGCTTCCTTCATGGCTGGTCAAGGTGCTGGAGGCTCTTCCCAGCTTTACCATTTGCTCCACTGAGTGATTTAAGATGCCTTTCATCGTCATCCGTTTGCCTGTCTGTTCTAAGCTCAGGTTTTACGTTCCCTCTTGCTGTCTCAGCGTACAGGTGAATTGGATCAGGGCCTCCAGGTGCTGCAGCAGCAGCATTGCTACAGTGATCCTTTGCCATCACACTTCTAAAAGCTGGATTTGTTCCTGAATCCTCCTGATCTGTCTCTGTCACAACCGTTCATCCACCTGGGACAGATCTGGAATCAGGAGATGCCTTTCCACTGACCTCAGTAGAACCTTCTTCCTTAGTATCTGCCAAGTGTATGAGCACCTCCCTCCTCCTTTCTGGAAAGACCAGGTTATCCTCCCCAAATTCTCTGCTTCTGAGGCATGGACAGGTCATTATGTAGGGGATTGCAGCTGAGGGAGTGTGTGAATACAGGATTCTTCCTGGAAATCGTTACAGGGTGGAGAGGAGGAGTTTGGCCTCTTTGTTGGTAGACAGATGGACCTTTGCAATTCCACCTTTTCCCCATCACCAATCCCCTATCACCAGCCCTTTACAGTTAGGACTTGGAGTGTATTCTTATTTCTGAGTGTGTAGAAACCTAATGCCACTAACATAGATCCATCCAAGTCTTACCTCATTGACTAATGGGAGAGTAAATACAAAAGATGTGATATAAATATCAGCAGAGGCCTTGCTGGCTTTGATTTGCCTCTGAGCCAGTGAAAGCTGCATTGTGCTACTGCACTGGAGTCAGTTCTTTTGTTCATCAGTTCTCTGTGGTATGGAGCACCTTCTTCCTGAAGGTTGGGAAGCTGAGGGCTGTGTTGATTTGACTCTTACAGCAGGGTTTGAGCCCCCACCACTTCCAGTACACGGGGAATTCACTGCTTGGTGTGGATGTTTCTTTTATCTTGTAGGGAAGAAATGGATCAGAAGAAGGGAAAATGTTTTTGTTCTTGTTGGCCATGTCCTAGCTGGAGGTGATGTGAGATGCTTGATGCTCTTCAGTGGGCTGGAGCTGAGCAGAGTCAAGAGATGCCCTTGCTCACCCTTCACATAAGCCTCACTTCAGAAGAGCACTTCAGGGAGTTGATTTTTTTTGGTCAGAGGATTAAGCAATGCCCCTGCACAAAAATATGGTCTCTTCTTCCTAATTTCTTCATGCAGTCTGGCACCCAGGTACCTGAGAGTACACAGCCACCTGAGCCATGCCCCTGGCTGGCTTGGTGTCTCATGCTCTCCCTGTTCTTGTTCTCAGTGTATTAGTGAGGATTTTTCCCAGCAAAGCCAAACTGGCAGCAAAATGAGGGTTTTTTTCCCAGTACAGGAGGCAGTGGGTGATGCCACTTTGCCAGCTGGAGTTTCTCCTCTGTTGCCAGAGTGCAGGTGAAGCTCCTGTCACCTCAACTTCTTCGTGGCTTGACACAAGGGTGATGCTTGCTTGCCTTCCCTGGGGCAGCACCAGCGCTTTGACACCAAGAGGCACTGTTATATCTCAGCTGCAGCTCCAGGTCCTACTTCAAGTCTTGCTAGGCTGCACACAGCCCAAAACAAGCTCTGCCCATACTGGTCCTGGAATTTAAGTCACAGGCAAGTGTGATGTGGAGGGCTCCAATCCTGCCCAGGCCAGACACAGCCTTATGTAGTATGGTGCTGGTGATGTTTTCCTGCCCAGGTCCCTTCTAGAGTGACTGTCCCCTCACTGTGCATTGTTTTGTGGCTGGACAGCTCTGCTACACCCCAGACAGACTTTATCTCTGAAAATGAAGGTTGGATTTTCCATGTGTGGGTTCACACATCACTAGCCAAGACGTTGATGTTTGGGTGGGAAGTTTCTGCCTCCTCCTTTGACTGTTTCCCTGTGACCAGTAGCGGCTCAACCTGATGTTTGCAGACAACTCAAGCTGTTGATAGGCTAAATCTAACTTCAAGGAGTGGCCAAAAGGGACTCAGTTATATAGAGAAATATACCCCAGGATGGATGTGTCAAGCTGCACTGCTGCCCAGGTGTTCAGATACTGCTGCACTCACAGGCCTTATCTGACCCTAGAGCCATACCCACAGCCCATGGAGTAAATCAGCTCTCACAGACTCTGGATGGGACCCCAGGTCCTCAAAGCTGGAGATATTTGGCCCAAAAGGAAATGCTTATCCAAATAAAAAGATAAATCACAAGCTAATCCTTTTTGCCTATCTTTTTCTCCACACTCTAGAGGCAAATTTTGGATGCTGTTACCTTCAAGGTCTGTCCCAGCTCAGACCAGCAGTGTGCATATATCTCATATATGATCTGCAAGTCCATAAAGCTGGTTAAACAATGTTTTGTTTCATTTTCCAAAGGACACCTGCAGCACATTCCATCCCATCCTTTTCTTGTAACAGGAGCACAGAGTCCCTCACCAGCCTTGCCTCTCAGAGAACACTTTGTTAGCTTCCTTTTTCCTTTTTTCTTCTTTTGTTGTGTATTTTTTTAAATCTCTTTTAATCTTTGGCTTGCACAGAACACCACTTGTGTAAACACACACCTCCTGGTCCTGCCACACCAGAGTTCATCATCACACAGTGACTCCTCCAGCTCTGCCACCCCTGTTTCCCCTCAAAGTCCCAGGACAAGGCTGGTTCCCAGCTGGAGTTGTGTGGGAGATGGAGCCCATACACAAGTGGCTGCTGAACTCAGCTGCTTCCCAGTAGCTAAAGAGAAACCTTTCATTTATTCCTTGGGTTTTGGGCTTGTTTCCCCACCTGCAAAAGAAATTTGCTTGTATTGTCCTAGTTTGAGGATATTGAGTGATCTGTGCTTTTCCATGATTGTCTTGTCTTTAATCATGGGGTCTGGCCAGACCATGTTGCAGTTGGTGGGAGCTGTTGCTCATGAGATCTCAGGTGGCCTCAGGTTCTGGTTGATGGAGGAGGAGTGTGGTAAGGCATGGCCTGCAATTACTCCACTGCAACTGCTCCTGCTTAATTCCCTTGCTTAAAAATGGACTTTTCAAGAGTGCCCACATTTTGGGACCTTTTCAGTTGTATGTCCTTCAACTTCAGATGTTCACAGCCCTCGTTGCCTGCATCAAGTTATGTTAGTGCTTAGATGGCCACGTACCTGCTGCAAAAGTAGCCAGTGAATTCAGACATCTCCATTGGGAGAGCAGCATCTTCCAGGCTTCACTAGCAGAGCCACAGTTGTCTTGACTTCAGTGGAATTTGCACCAGAGTAGGTGTAAAATGGAGACACTCAAGGTTAGCAAGTAATCTCAAAGTAGCTGCTTCTTCCTGACTTTTCCCACCTGTCAATTGGAGCACTGGAAGGGGCTGCCCAGATGGGCTGTGGAGTCTCCTTCTCTGGAGACATTCAAAACCCATCTGGATGAGTTCTTGTGTGACCTGCTCTAGGTGATCCTGCTCTGGCAGGGGGATTGCACTGGATGAGCTTTCCAGGTCCCTTCCAACCCTTAGGATTCCGTGATTCTGTGTGAAATGTATTACAAATGACCTACACCTTTTGCTTGGTTTTCTGTACAATGAAGAGAACAGCGTAGTAAAAGAGAAGAGAAAGCCCAGAGGCAGCTGCTTGGTTGCAGAGGTGGCATCGACATGGTGAGGTGAGACTTGCTGTGGGTGATTCTCCCTGCAGGAGCTCTGGCCCACTTGTTCTCTGCTTGTTCTCCTCAGTCTGATGCCATCTTGTACTGCCCAAGGATACTTGCCCTGAGTTCCTTTAGAGTGATTGCTCCCTGCACACATGCCCTCGTTGCTCTTGATCACCTCACACACACACATACACTCACTTCCTCCATCAGGAATGAGATAAATTTGATTATACAGCAATATGGTTTCTGTTATGAAAAGAGGAAAGAAAATACCCTGCCCTGGCTTTTGCTGAAAGCCCTTGGAGCCAAAGCTTATGTCATAATTTAAATGTTTCTAAAAAAAATCTGAGGGTTGCTTTTTGTTCAGGAGGTGGTGGTGAGGGAGAGCCCTGTCTTCACTAGATGGGCTGATGGAGCTGGGTGTGGAGACTTGCTGCCCTGGCAGAAAGGAGTATGAAGAGACTCTCAATTCAGGGAGTGGACCTGGGGAAATGTTTGCTCAAGGTCTGAGGCCACTGGCCAGGCAGCTCAGTTGAGGTGGGCTTGGGTGCTTACCTTGGCCACCTTGACTGATGCTTACCTAATCAGGGTCTGTTGCTGGGACACCTGACTTTGCTGTGAGGCTTTCCCATACCAGCAGCTGGAATGAGTACCTTAGTGCTATATAGCCTGTAAACCCACTATCCCATAACCTCTGTTCCATAGCCTGTGTGATGTGAAATCATGGACAGATCCTGCTCTAAATAACCTCTGGGAATGCAGATGTATTTGAGGTGTCTGTGCACTTGTGGTCATGTCTGACTGACCCCATGCTCTGGCAGGTGAAGCAGACCCCTTACACAGGGATTTTCACATCATTGCAACCAAGAGCACTGCAGAGACCAGAATACCCTAAACACTGCTGCAGCCCAGGGAGGTGTTGCACCTTGAGCTCCCCTGGCAGTGTACCCCTAGCTCTGGCAACAGCTTCCAGCCATATCCCCACGGCTCTTCCATTACCTGTCCAAACACACTTGGTTGCTGCGCCAGCTGAGCTATCTTGATGCTGCCCACCCCGTGATGTGATGCCCACCTGCATCACCCTACACCCACCTGAGCTCTCACAGGCCACCTCCAGCTTTCAGCTCTGTCCCTGGCTTGTGCTTTCTGCACTGCCACACGCTGAATTGTTTTCCAAGTGGAAACATGAGTTGAAGTACTAACTCCACAAGGGCCTTTCTGTGCAATGCACCAGGATTAAATATTTATGTTGGCAAAAGGCATGTAATAGGCAGCTCAAGATCAGAGATAATGAAACTGAGGTGTGTGGAGAAAGAGGAGGAGGCAAGGGGGTTGCAGGAGCAGAAGGGAGAGGGACCCAAGTGGGTTGTAGTATGTGTGTATGGGCAATTGCTTTTGGTTTTATTACTACCCCACCTGTTTGTGGGGGTCCCCCATCACCGGGAGTTCTGCAGCACATGAAGGAGTGCAGAGATCAGCCCTGGCAGCTCCCTGCACACACAGGCTTGGCAGCACTAATTGTCACCTGGGTGACTTTAATTTGGAGCTGTCTGAAGGGAGGTGGGGCAGGGATTGTCCTGGAGAAGGTGGCTGGGTGGGGATTAACAAGGGATGAGACTCTCTCTGTGTCATCTGCAAACAATGTAGGATCCTAAATCATTCATAGCAGTGATATAGGATCCCTGGCTCTTCCAGAGCTCTGCAGTCAAGGTTATTTACTGGTGACTGTATCCGATGGGGCAGCAATGTGGTTTGGATTATACGGTGGGTTCCCAGTCAGGTCAGGAGGATGCTCATCACAGCAACCAGGGCACACGGAGCAGGAGGCCCTGTGCAAGCCTCCATGGTGGGTGTCAGCAAAGAACCCTGCAAGGAGGGGCAGCAGGGTGGGTGCCCAAGGGCAGCGGCTTGGGGTGCAGAGCAGGGGGAGCCGCTCCTCCGCTGCAGGAGGGGAACAGGGAGTGCATGCAACAGCAAAGGGCACTGCTCTCTTTCAGTTCATTATCTTTATGAGGCAGCAGCAGCTCTCTCCTTCCACCCAACAACAAATGTGGAAGGCGGCGCATGGGGGGCGCGAGTCCTGCGCCGTGGGACAGCAGCCAGTCACACAACCCCCAGGGAGGGATGAAACCAGGCATGAATGGAGTGTTAGGAGAGAATGGAAACTCTCCACTGGCTCCCAGGCCAGCTCTCTTGCGGGGGGTCCCTTGCTCACGGTGACAGAGCTGCCTCTCATAAACACGCATTTCCTCATCCCCGTTTGTTTCTCTCTCTTGTGCAATCTCTTGTACCAGACGGGAACGGGAGCGAGTCCCAGTGGTACTTGAATGCGTTACAGAAAACCTTCCCACCCTGCCACCAACGAAGTACTGAGGAATAACAACAGGGGTTGGAAGAAAAAAAACCCAGAGAAAGAAAAGATGGGGGGAGCCGGATGGATTTGCTGCTGACCATGAGTTATTAGTGAGTGTAAACTCAAGGGCATGGCTGTGCTGGTAGTGTGCAGCATCAGCCAGCACTCTGAAACCCTCACTGTGCTCCGTGCTGTGCATCCCTCTGGGAAAGGGGAAATTCCTTCCCCATGTGACTTTCCTGGGTGAAAAACATGGGACAAAAATAGGGGCAAAGTAACTTGGCTGAAGTCACAGAGTGCTCAAACCAGGAGATGGTCCAGCTCCAGCCTGTCTGCCCAGCACTGTGCTCTGTACTGGGCTGTCTCACTGGGGAGTATGTGCAGCGTGGCTGCTGCCAGCCATGGGCATCAGGCAGGCTGCCCTTCTCAGTCCACGAAGCACAACTGGGCTGAGGTGTGATGCTGAGGGGCAGGAGCAAGGGCAAGTCCACCACCAAACACAGCAAATCTCCTGGACTGATAGTAGTAGGACCTGGACTTGGGCTTAGTGGAGAGGGATGGAAGATCCTTGTGTTGACTCTAGTTGCAGAGGAGGAATTGCCACTGGGAGTTGTAATCCTTCCATACAGAGGGGAAAGCAAGGGAAGAAACCTGCAGGGCTCAAGGCCTCTGGAGCAGCATTTGAGGTAGAGCAGGGCTGCCTCCACACTCTGGGCACTCTCAGGCATGGCCACTGCTGTGATGAGCTGCTGTCCCAAAAGGTGGGGCAGTGGGTCTCTGGTCCCACTGCTGGAGGCCTGCTGGGGCTAGCAGGGCTTGGGGCTAGTCAGCTGTGCAACCATCATTTCAATAAAGTAATGATTAAAAGGGGGCAGGGGGGGACAGAAGGAAAAAACCCAAACATCTGTTTTACTTCAAATCAGAGAAGATTCCTTTGCTTGCAAGGAATGTGTAAATCACGCCGGGCTGGGAGATGTACATAACCCTGCCTGAAAGCTCCTCTGCACTTCAAACGAATTCTAACGTGCTTATTGGGATTTTGTTTTTATTATTTGTTTCAGGAGCCCCCTCCCCTTGTCCTATCCTCCTCCCTCCCTGTCTGCCTGCGGAGCTCTGAGAATCTCCCGCCCGTGCCCCTTCTCCCCTTGATTCAGAGGCCTCAGGGCACGGAGGGAGAGGCCAGTGGGCAGCAGTGACTGTAGACTTGGCTGGTGTCCTTCTGCTGGGGTTTGCTGGCATGAAGCATCCCTGCCTGGGCCACCAGCCTCCTGCCTGTACCGATGCTGCGGGGCGGATGCAGGGACCCATCGGCTGCTCCTGGTGCAAGGTGCAGATGTCTCACATTTGAGTCCTGCCTGGGATGCTGCAAGCGCAGCAAGAGGAGGCTTCCCCCTCCTCCAAGCCCTTCTCTTGTGTGCCCTTATTGTTGTCGTGCTTTGTTTTGCTTTGTTTCATGCAGAGGGTGAAAGCTAGGGCTGCCCTACGGTGCTGAGGACAAACCCAACAGAGAGAGAGATAGAGAGATAGATCAATCTACAAGCCTCTGCTCGTAGGGGTGCACAACCGCCTCCCCATGCTGACCTACTAAGATGACTGGCCCTGCACCCGAGACCTCTCCCGGGGCCAAGGACAGGCTCAGCTCCCTGCGGTCGATGCAGCCCTTTGCCTTTCTTCTAGGCTGTCGAGCAGGAGGGCCCTATTGTGGTGGCTTATATAAGAACAGTCAGCCATCGACTCGCTTGACACGGACCACCCACTACTCCTCAGATGACACTGTCCTTTGAAGTCACTACCAGCCTGGGCTGGATTTCAACCAGCAGCCCAGATGGAAGCCAAGCCCCTAGGAGGGATGAGAACAAGCCCTACGAAGGGGTTCTCCTGGGGTAGCAAGCTGTGGAGTGTCTGGTTCTTGTTTAGAGCAACTGTGAGGTTGGGAGGGGCAAACGTTTCCCAATTTGCCGAGGGTCACAACCTTCCTCTCCCCCTTTCTCCCCAGGGCAGGCGATGGCCCAGCCTAGCAGAGCGTTGGGAGGTTGAACAGCTGGCATGGTTAGCTGTGAACATTTCCATTGTGGAGCTCACTGCAGGGGTCCAGGGCCTTGCTTGGCTCTCCTTTCTCCCTGGCACAACTGCAGGAAGAGTTTGATTTATTCTCTCTCTCCTCTGAACAACCTTCTCATCTCTTGCAGCCACATCCTTCCACAGCCCTGCTGTCTCTTCATAGAGGAGGACAGCAGCCATCCCAGGAGTAGCCCAAGAAAGGTACTGGAGTGATGTGTCTGTCTTGGGAGACCCACCCAGCACTCAGGACTAATGCTTTCAGAGAAGGCTGAAAGCCACCCACCCATAGATCTGTGTGAAGACAAGCAAAACCTGAGTAATGACTTACCCCTAAACACTGACCTTTGCAGAGCTGGAGGCTTCAAGGTGTCTGTGACTGAGGGAGGAGGAGCAAGGTTGTCCCAGACCTAAGAGGAGAGCAGAAAGTATTGCAGCAGGAGAGAGAGAGGGAGAGGATGTGGGTGCTGCCTGGGATTACCCCAGTCTTGGGAGTAGAGGGGTCCTGGGCGGTTTGTGGAGAGCTGAAGGGATTAATGGGCATTGCAGTGCCTCTGTGAAGGCTGTGCAGGACCTGAGGGCATGTGGAATACAGAGCCTGGGGAAAGGTCTCCTCAGCCATACTGTGCCCAGGACAGCTCCATCCATCCTCAGCACTCATTGATGCTCTGCAGCCAGGCCCAGCCCAGTCCCTGAGGTTTGCAGCCTCAAGTGCCAGTGGGAGCCATGGCATAGGGATGATCATTCCAGCAGCACAGTCAGAGACAGCTTGTTTGGCCTTTGTCAAAGGACTGTGTTTAGAATCTTGACAGAGCAAGGACCCTGGTACTGGACAGACTGATCCAAGCTGCTTTTGCTTCACTGCAGACAAAAGCACCAGCCCACAGTGGCTGAGCATCACCTCTTTCTGGTTCATCACTCCACCAAAAGATGTTAAAAGTCACATCCTGGGTGAGCTGAGACCTTCTCTGGCCTTGGCATGCAAGGACAGGGGACCACCTTGTCCCAGGCCATGAGACAGGCAGTGGAGATTGTGCCACATTCTGCATTGCCTTTATAAGCACATCTGTGAATCTTCATCCTCACAGCCAGCAGGATGAAAGCAAGGACACAATTGCCAAGAAATATGGACTTCAAACACCCTCTGTCCATCCTCCTCAAAGCTGGTAATTCCTTAACAATCCTGCTTTTTCTGCCACCATCCTGTCCTCAGAGTTCAGGGACCACCCCTGTGGGACAGCCTAGAGAGTCTACTGGGCATCTTCAAGGTAATAAGACTCTTGCTTCTTGGAGCCTGTTTAGGAGCTAAAGCCCCAGGGCTGCATCATCAGCTGTGTTATGTTATCTCTTGTCAGGGCAGCTTTTTTGGGTGTGTTGTCCTACTGCCATGCCAAGGAGCTGTTCTCCAAATCACATCTCCCTCAGAAGCTTTGTGCAGTGCAGCGGCCCCTCTCTCCAGAGAAGTTTGCTCTGCTTTTCCATCATCAGTGCTGCAAAGCTGCTCCTGAAGGGATGTCCTGTGAGTGTGAGCCATGCACTGTGGAAACAGAAACTTTATCAAGGGTGAGGGATGAGGGAATTATTAACTGCCTCTTGCCAGTGGTTGCAAGGAGTGGAGGAGACAAAATCTGTAAGACAGAGGGATAGGAGACACTGCTGGTGCTCTCAGCCCTGGGATGCTGAGGATGCCCTGGGGACATGGTGTCCAGGAGGGCTGCAGTGATGGTGCTGCACCTTTTGGTCGAAGCTCTGGCCCTGCTGAAACTGACTGACATTTTTCTCTCGTTTCCAGTGAAACACGTTTTTGCCTAAGGCAGTCTTGGCACTGCTGCCTGCAAGGTGTCTGGCTGGCAAAGGGGCTCCTTGTGGGATCTTGGCCCTCCAACACAGGTATCATTCAGAAGGAAGGCTCTAGGGAACAGAAGGTGGCCTGTGTATCAAGGCCTTCTTTCACAGCCATGGCAGTACTGGGAATCGTTGCTCTGGTGGGGTTTATTGACAGGGTTTCAAGGGAAATCTTGGGAAAGTGAGACGTTGCAGCCAAGGCTGGAAGGTGAACGTGCTGCTGGGGATTTCACTAGCAAGGAGGGAGTCGATCCAGGCAACAGCAAGAAATGCTCTGAAGGTACTGTAGGAGGGTAAGGATTAGTCTCACAGCATTTGCTGTTCTGGAAAAAAAGGTGTGAATTGTGAGCAGAGTTTATTGACAACCCCTTGTATTCATGTAACAGCAAAGCTTTGATACTCTGGTGTGACAGCAGCATTGCTGCTAACCTGTTCCTCCATCACCCTGCTGGGAGCACAGTCAGTTGTCACAGAAGCCCACTTGTAAAAGATGCTTTTCTTGAGTGGTAGAAGTGTGAGGAGAGCTTTTTAGAAGATGTTTCATGTCAAGGTGATGCTGTACACCGTTCCTTAGTGCAGTGTAGGCTCTGCAGAATGGCAAAGCTAACAACAATGGCAATGCACAACAGGAGTTATGGATCCTGTTGCAAAAGAGGTCTGATACACAGGCAGCACTTCGCTCAGTGGTGGTGGCAGGTTGGAGTCACTTCCCTCAATGCTTCTCCCTGAGCTGCTCAGATACTCCTCTTCTTCAATGAGCTGCCCTCCTGCGTTGGCACAGCCTGAGGCCACAGCACAGCTCCTTGTCCCCAGCCCTGCCCTTCTGACAGGCTTAAATGCGCTAACAGGAGCTCCTGATAGTTGTAATACTTGTGGCACTGCCAGCCCCGGCCAGGCAGCACAGGGATGTATGTCTGCTGCCCTGTAAAGGCTGCAAGAGGCCTCTGGCAGGGATGCAGCGTGGCCATGCCCTTGCCAGGGTACCAGCCCACCTCGCTGTCTGGCACCATGGACACGGGCACAGGCCACAGGCAGCGCACAACAAGTAGTCCAAGAAATCCTCTTCATGCAAAAACCACTCCCTGCTCATTGTCTGCATGGTATTTGCTGCAGCGACTGAGGAGGGTTGTTCTAATTTACCTTTCTTAATGATTTCAAATCACAGAGTTGCCAATAAGCTCAGCTGCATTCCTGTGGCTTGTGCTGATGGGCTGCTTTTTATTTGATTTGATTTCTTTTTAAATTGTAATGGTTTCTTTATTGGGAATGCTTGCACTCAACAGCCACCCCCTTTCCATTCTTGCCCAGAGTGCTGCTGGCAGATAAGCCGCTGTCCTGCTCCATGGCCATCACTGACTGTGCTTGGGAGGCTCAGCAGGAGATATATGAGCCCATGGTGGGGGGATGAGAGTGGGTGGGTGGATGCCCAATGGCCCTGTGGACCATGCACACCCCATGGCATGCAGCAGGGATAAAACACCTACAGCTCTGCTCCACCCCATAGCACCCCTGCTCTCCCCAACCTTGAAAGAAGAGTCTTTCAGGGAAAATGATTTACTGATGTTTTTACCAGCCAGGAGGTACTCAGATGAAGGTGTACAGGAGAAAGAAACATGCACACACAACCAGCCTCTGGGCTTCCTCCAACAAGCCCCTCACTTTAGGTCTGGGAGCTGAAGGTACTAAAGGTCTGGGAGAAGGCAGCGTTTGCTTGTGGGTCTCCAGAGCACAAGGATGTGCACATTGCTGCATGTGCCTGAGTCTGGGCATAGCCCAAGTGGGTCGCTCATGCCCATCCCTGTGTTGAGATCATCAGGGAAGGGGGATGAAGGATTGCCAAGCCTTGTGGCCACAAGAGCAAGATGCTGAGCCCAGGTTTATCAGCCATGCTAAAGCCAAACCCTACTGGCAAGAGCCTCTTGTGGTTGCACCAGCTTGGAAAGGGTGAGACTGTATTTCTGCATGACTTTGGGCTTAGGAGCAGCATCTCTGCCCTGTCACCCATTTACATGGAGCAGGGATCTCCTCAGCACAGCCTGGGTTTGCCCCACAGCCATTGCTTTTGGATGCAGCCAGCTGCTTGTAGGCACTCAGTTCCTTAGCAGGGGTGTTTACCAGCTGTGAGACTGCTCGTTGGACTCCTTATCAGACTTCTTTCTCTGCAGCCCATTTGTGGTACAGCATCTCACTGAGCAGCTACACAAGCCCAAAGGCTTTGAGAAGAGCAGTGCACAAGCCTTCAGAACAGAAATGCCTGTGGTATCTCTGTAGGATATAAAGAAATCAGCTGCTGAGCTAAGGAAGGTCAGACACAGAAGTCCTTATCTCCCTTCCCGCAAATAAGGATCATGAGTAAAGCACTTAAACATCACGAGCATCATGAGAGGGAGTTAAAAAGGCATGAGCCAACGTTGTTGTCTATAAATAAATAACACATTCTGGGGGTTCATTTGGGTTCCTTTTTGCTCTGCATTGAGAAAGGAATTTTCTGGTTTTTATGGGTTGTTTTAAACGCAATTGATGATCTTCCACAATCACTGGATTCTGGGAACTGAAGCTTTAACACCCCCTTCCACTTTCTATTCCTCCCTCAAGAAGCATCTTGAGCCTAGTGATAAAATCCAGCCAATGTTGGGTGGGGTATCTACGAGGAAGGTGTTGTGACATTTCATGAGGCCGTATGTTAATTGTTTTCTGACTCTCTCTGAAAGTTCCTTTGGATCCAAATAGGTTTGAATTTACTAGTAAATATTTAAGTGACATTACTTCATAGGACTTTGTGTGCTGTGTTTTGCTGCAGAGGTGGCAACATTTGGAGATATGGAGAGCATATGTGCTTCCAGGGGTGAAGTGCTCTTTGGAACCTCTTTGGACAAAATATATCTTAAGCAAATCAAGTGTTCAGGTGTGATCTCACTGCAGGCACAGGTGAGAAAGAGCATCAGCTGTGAGATAGTAGCAGGTAGCCTCAAGCTCCTTTGGAAAGCCCAGGGAGAACATGAGCAAATGTCACAGGGCAGGTTTATTGCTAAACAAAACACCTCCAGGTTATGAAGGAGGCTCTGCTAGGTTGTAGCTACCATATGGCATTCCAGGTTGTCTGACGTGGTTTCATGCACTGAGTGTGGGTCTGGGACCTTTTCATTTCTGACTTTGACTTCACCCCAGAGATCCTCTGCCTTGGGCAAAACACTCAGAACCACTCTTTGGCCTCATTATGTTTTACAAATTATCCAGCTTGGCATAATCAGGTGCAGCTCAGTCACCATGGGTGATTTCTTGGCCTCAAACACTGTGTGTCAATATAAGTGTGGCAGGAGGATCTCCATGTAGTGTTGCAGACCTGAGCACCAGCCCACCAGCTGCTCTGGGCAGCTCCCTCCCTCTCTCAGGCTCACTTTGGTTTTCCCATCATTTGCCATGCAGATGGCCCCATCCCTCCTGGTTGCCCTGTTCATAGCTTTTTGGGTCCCAGCTGGTCCTGTCCCTGCTGTGGCTCCTTGCCTGTATCTGCCCAAGGTTTCTCTTAGATGCAACTAGCAAGATACACCCGTTAATGCTGGGTTTATGCTGAGCTGCATATCTTTGCACTATCTCCTCTTAATTGTCTGTTTCTGGGAATAAAAGGAAAATCCTAAACAACAGTACTGTGGGCAGTGCCACTGACTGACCGTAGAAGTGGTTTTGCTGCTCAAGTGGCTTCAGAACAAGATGGAAAAGCATCATCTCCCAGGTTTCCAAACTGTTCATGACACGGAGGCTCTGCAGGGCACAATGCTTCACCTCCTACGTCTCTGTTTCCCATCAATAAAGCAGAGTTATGAATGCTACTGTGCTCCAGGGGAATCTTTTGGACTTCAGTTAACGTTGAAGCCTTTGGAGAGCTTTGGCAGGAGCTGGGGAGGGCAGGGGCTGTGCAGTGCCAGGGCTGTCGGCTTCCCCCAGTGCTGCTTTTATTGATGCTGATTCCAAAACATCTCGTTCAGAGTGAATGGAGGTGAAAAACTCACCTGTAAGGTCCTTGCAAGAGGATTGCTTTCAGGGGAGCTCAAGTGGTTACTTTTTTCGCTCAAAGGTTTTTTGACCAGGTCACAATCACTTTGATGTTTTTTTCATTTACATTTGAGGGGAGGAGGTTCTTATAGAATCTGAAAACGAATGATGAAATGAGGGCTTGCTTGTTGATGTATGTTTTTTAGCCCAGGCCTGACCAGTACAGATGCTCGTGCTCTTGACAGCTGAGTGACTTTGTTTCTGTGTGTGCTGGGCAGAGGGAAGAAGTGCAATTGGAGGACTAACAAAGGTCTTTAACATTGCCCAGAGGGGAGGATGTGCTTTAGCACCCTGCCAAGCAGAGATGCTTCCTACTGACCCCACTGGCGATGGAATAGGTGATGTGGGCACTAATTGCTGGATATTACAATTGTGTTTTGATAAAAGTCTGCTGTTTTTCAAGGAAAGTGCTCGGGCACTGATTGCCTCAGAGCTAATGGAGCCTTATTGACTGAGCTGCTATGGGCAGATCAGAGGTTACACATTAGCTGTGCTCACCCATTTCAAAAAGAAAACACACCACCACAGTGGCTGTGGCTCAGACAGTGACCCCAGGGTGGGATGGAGGTTGGTAACCTCTTCTTAAGCCTTCTTACTGCTTGCTGTGCTCATGCTGCTGAGCAGCAGAGCATTGCCTGCTGCTGAGTGCCTGGTCAGGCAGCAGGACTCCTGGCTCTCTGCACAGCTCCTTGTCTCACTGGGCCTGAGGTCCCCTCACCCAACACTGGGTATCCCTATTGCTGGTGCTTTCTGGACCCAAAAAGAGGGAGATTCCTGCTGTCAGGCTGGAGAGACAAGTGCCTTAGCTGCTCAGAGCAGGAGAGTCCTCACCTTGAACCCCTCCGCTCTAGAGGGAAGGAGGGATGGTGGCACTTCCAGGCAGCGATGCAAAGCCCTGAAGTTAGGCTCCTGCCCTGAATTTGTGATTACCCTATTACTCTGTTGCTGTCCCTTAGTTATAGTGGGAGAGAACAGCCTGTGTATGGTACTTGTGAAGTTGCAGAGTGTGGATGTCCTTCAGGAGATGCTCCCACTCCCAGCAGCGTTCCTTGTAAATTAAAGAAAATGATGTCACACCAAAGAATTAAATAGCATCTCCTTGGGTGAGCCCAGCCTGTGAGTCCCCTACGTGCCCCAGCTTTGTGAAACTGGGAGTTGTCCTTACACACAAGTGGGTTCCTTGGCAGTCTGCTGGCATCCTTTCAGACAGCAACTATTGTTAAGGAACTAATGCTAATTGCTGGGAGAGACTATGTCCTGTACTGGGAATTGCTACCGTGCAAATGTCAGCTCTTATCGGCGTGTGTGGGGTGAGGAAAAGCACTGCAGAGGATGCTGAGGAGGCAGGACCATTCCTGAAGTAAACATACCTCAGGGTCTCAATCCCATTTAAGCTTCAGCTGCTTTTGGTGTACTCCTTGCAGTCATTTGTAAAAGCTGCTTGCTTTTACCTTAGGATAAAGAGTGGAGCTGTGTTATTTCTCAGGAGCTGGGTACCCTGCCACCAGGCATCTCAGACCTCTGAGGGGTTTGAGGCAGCTTTTGCACTTTGTCAGAGGCAGATTGAGTTTCCATGCCTGGCTCAGAGAGAATAAATATGAACTGATGTCTTTTGGATGGAAGAAGATTGTCACCCCTGCTGCAAAGAAGCATCCTCATTTTAGTGCTTTGACACTCTGACCAGGAGTCAGAGCTCAGCATCCCAGGATATCCCATGCAGCCACAGCCTGTTTATTCAATGCTCATCCAGCACAAAAGCCATATTTTACCATCAGATGCTCTCCATTAGCTTCAAGTGTGAAACTATCATTCCCAGCCTTCTACCAACCCCACCCTGGTGAGGAAATGAAGGAGAAAACAACCTCAAGGGCTGCTCACAGGATGTGTACGAGCTGTCACTTGTCAGCACAGAGCCTGCTTACAGCAGGAATTACTGCTCTGCTCTCAGGAGGGCTGGAGAGGAGCCCAGCTTGCAAATGCCACAGCGTTGTAATGCTCGAGTCGGCGCAGGGCAGAGCCACCCCAGTGGTGTTTGTGTCCTGTCGCAGTCAGGCATCTGCAGGGTGCAGCCCCACAAGACTCCCAGGGATGGTGAGGGGCAGAGGAAACACAGCCCCACAGATACTGTGTGGGGACACAGTGGCCTGTCCCCCAGCCCTGCCTCCTTTCCCTGGGTGCTCTCCTGATCTAAGCCCGAGGTCATCTCACATCTCCTTGACATGCCAGAACTGACCAATAGCCTGGACCCCATTTTGCCTTTCCCCTGTGAAGGCTGGTTCCCATAACAACCTGACTGTGTGGAACTGAGGGATAAAGACACTTTTCCTTTTCCTTCCTGCCTTCCAGGTTTACCCTCTATGCGGTGGATACACGAGGGAGACACTCAGAGCTGAGCACGGTCACCCTGAGGACAGCCTGCCCGCTGGTAGATGACAGCAAAGCAGAAGGTCAGTGTTCAGGCACCTCACTTCCCCCAACAGAGACAATTGCTGCTCATGGTGCTTCTCCTCTAGTCACAGTACTCCTGTAAACCCCTCCAGTCTCTCCTCTCGCAGCGGGGAGACTCCTATAACGTCACCGATGGGCAGTGAGCGGTGTGGGGCACCATCAGCTCTGGGTGTTCGAAGGACACTGGTGGCAGGTGCTTTGGTTCCGAGACAGAAACAGTGACAAAAGCCTTTTGAACATTTGCATTTTCCAGTTTTGAAGCCAATCCCATTTGTTCTTATGCCCAGAGCACTTGGCGACTCCCCTCACTGAAAGGCAGGTTACCTTTTTGCTTGCTCCTGTGCAAAGCACACAAAAGACAGTTTTGATTGATGCCTTGATGCCTTGTTATTGATAAGCATTCCCTGGAAAATAGGCAAACAGGAGACTAAAGAAAAGGAAGGAAATGGAGCTTTTGTGCATTTTTCATTTCCAGAAAGAGATCCTTTTCCCCATCAGAGAGTGTACCCTCTTGTTTAATCCATTTGTGCTGCTCTAGCAGATACCCACAATGATAACATGCTGCATTTCTGGCTGATGTTCTGTCTCAGTATCCATGGTGGTGTATTCTTCCTGTCCTTTAACATCATAGCTTGTGATGTGGAGCTTGCCTGTCCTACCTGGGAGGATAAGGCTGCCTGTGCTGGTCACTCTCCTTCTCTTCTCCCATTGCTGGAGTCCTTATAGTCACTGCAAGATTAGCCTGAGGAGCTGCTAAATGCTCCCAGGTCACTAAACCCTGCTGCAGGAAGCCCCCCAGGCCTGGCAGCCATCCCAGCTGCCCGCCTCTCCTGCCAGCCCTGCCAAAGGCCTTGCTCCTCCTCCCGCTGGGTGATCACTTTCTGGCTGTTCTAATCCCATCCCCCAATCCTTTCCAGAGATAGCTGACAAAATCTACAACCTCTACAACGGCTACACCAGCGGGAAGGAGCAGCAGACAGCCTACAACACACTCATGGAGGTCTCTGCTTCCATGCTCTTCCGAGTCCAGCACCACTACAACTCCCACTACGAGAAGTTTGGAGACTTCGTCTGGCGCAGTGAGGATGAGCTGGGGCCCAGGTACCTGTCCCTTCCCTGTGTCCTCCCCAGGAGCACCCCTCTGCCTGGCCTCTGTTGATGTCACCCTTATTGCCTTCTCCTCTTAGCTGAGAAGTCCTCTTTTGGTGTTCTCCAAGTTGTCCTGCTGTCCCATAGGGTCACCAGGTCCCACACAGTGTTTGGATGACTGCTTATGGGACACCTGGCAGCTGGGTGGTCTTTGGATGAATGTTTGTGGAACATCTAGCAACCAGCAGCCTGATCTGGTTGGGCGATGCTGCAGATGAGCTGAGTGCTCTGGAAAATCTGGGAGGTGGAGGCAAAGGGTGTAAATTGGGCTTGGGACAAAGGCTAAACTGGGCCCAACTGCAGTCTTCTTCAGTTGTAGAGCCATGGTACCATGGTTAGAGCCATGAGACCATGACTGTCCTGGGGTTCCAAGACACCCTGACTAATTGCAGAGTGGATGAATGGCTGGAAAGGGTGACTGAGGGAAAGGAGTGAAACTGCAGCAGGTATGTTTGTGCTGAGCAGCGTGTACAGTGGCAAATGTTAGGTATCAAGATCTGCTGTACAGGGGCAGCTGTAAACATCAGAGGTATTTGAGGAACACAGGGCAAGTCTGCCCTTACAGTGTGAGTTTGTGCATGACACAACCAGGTAAGGAGGAGCAGCAGAATTCCTCCTGGGCATTTTTTGGTGGAGCACAGTGGTGTCATGGAACATGATGTGGCCTCCACGACCACCCTCCATCCATAGTGGGAAGGATTCTGCACCCAGGGCAGGTCTGTTCTACCATCCTGCATTTTGTCTGTATATACCATCAGAGGGGTCAATGATTGAGCAATCTGTATGTGGTAAAGTTGGCTCTTCTAAGCAATGTATTTCATGGACATTTCCTCCTATTTGTTTATTTCTCTATCAATTTGACTTGACATATATTCTCACAGTGATATGTGTAAAGTAGACAGAAGTAGACATATTCCTCTGGACATCTTAAAGTCTCTTACAGGATTCAAATAGCTTTGACCTGCTTTGAAGCTTTAAGGCTCAGTTCATCCAGCATCTTCCTCTGAGGAGCTGCAGCAGAGGAATGGGATCCTATAGCCCACGAGTAACTGGAAACAATTTTCCTTCTCTCCCCTCTGCTCCTATCTGCTTGTTTGCTCCTATCTGTTGGATGTGGCTGAGGATCTGTCCATAATACCAGGATGACAGCTCCTCACAACAATTTACACCCCTCCTGGACATAAATCCAAGCTGCCCTGGGGCTTGCCTTGCTCCAGAAATGACCTTGGTCATAGTTTCTTTGGGTAGTTCATTAGCCCCTGGCACAGAGCCATTCTCATCCGTCCTCCTTTGATGACACCGCAGACTTGTTTGTCCTTTTCAGTTGTTCCTCTCTCTCTAAATCCCTGGGAACAATCACCCTCTTCCTACACATCTGTCTTACTTGAGATCCAACACACTTACTGAAGGATGCACAAAGCCATGAGATTCACAAGGTGACATTTAAACTGCCTGACTGTACCAAGCTACATCTGGAGTCAGGGCTCCATTCAGCTGTGGTCTGTCTGCCTCATGGGAGCTCAGAGGAGCATCTCACAGTGCTCATATGCCCCTGGTCTGTACTTGGGGAAATATGTGACTTGCAGACAAGGGGAAGCACCTATAAAGGCCACAGCAGCCAGTGCCAGGCTCTTGGCAAGGGCAAAGCTCTGCCATGCAGCCATGCTCCTCCGGGAGCTGGGAGAGAAACAGAGTGGGAGGCGACGGAGGCTTTGCCAAGGGAGGCCATCTCTTAACACGGTTTTAATTGGCAGAGTGTTCTCCTTCCCAAGGGGACGTTCATTTTCGTACCTTGGAATGTTTATCAGATGAGCCTCAGCTTCACAGTAAATGTTCACTCGTAAAACTGAGCGACAAGAGGGAAGTTGATTGCCTCTGTGTAATAAATACATCACACTGGAGTCCTCGTGAGCCCAGTTTCCATGAAAGCCACAGGTTACTCCAAACAGCTGCTTGCAGGAAGACACACTGACAGCCAGATGTCCCAGCCAGACCGTTTACATTAAGGAGACATTAAAAACTTAGCTCATAGGTGGCCCTAAACCAGGACTTTCTGTGGTCAGCAGCATCTTGGCACCTGGCTTGCCTCATCCTGCTAGTCTCCTTTAGTAACAACAACCCCTTTCCTGCTCCCCCTTCTCCTCTTACAGGCATCAAGCGAATCTCACAGAGTTAATTTGTGCTGACAAAACAGGAGAATCTGTCTAATCCAGTGAAAGTTTAATGCTACTGTGCATTCAGAGCTTTGGATCCGTGCAGCCAGAGCGCTTCCTGACACACAGACTGGGACATTTCTCTGTTTTTTTCCTCTTACTGTGTTTTCAGGATGGTTCTTATGACCACTGCAAATGGGGCTTGGCTTCTAGGAGGAGACAGGACAGATAAGTTAGAAGCTTCCTTCCATGTCCCTGCTTGTGGCTACGAGCAAGAGTGGATGTCAGGATGTGGCATCGACTCAGCTTCTCCTGTGCTCGAACAACTTGCCCAGGCAGGGACCTCAGGCAGCAGGGACGGCCACGGGAGACAAAGTGCATCTCCAGAGCAGCTGCCTTCTGGTACTGAGGGGGAATGCAATGTACTGATGGGAGGCTGTGATAAGAGGCCATCGAGTCCTGGACTTGTTGTCCTCCCGCACGAGGGTCTGACAGACCCAGGTCAGTTCTCAGTAGAGTGGAAAAATCTGAATTTATGACAAAATAACCCCATATGGGAACACAGCAGCCAGGCAGCCACCCTCTTCCTGCAGCAGTCCTGGGATCTCATCCTTCGCTCCAGCCCAGGTATCATTTCTTCTTTGCTTTTTAATGCTGGTTCATTCTCTTTTAGTGCTTTCCTCCTAGGTGAGATGGGGCAGGCTTTTGCTGGCTCTGGTTATGTTGTCATCCCACAGAATCATTATGGTTGGTAAAGACCTATAAGATCATTGAGTCCAACCACTCACCTCACACTGCCAAGCCTATTACTAAACTAAACCATATCCCCCACCAGCTATCAAGGTGAGTGATTGTTGTCCCCCATGTAGCTGAGCAACAAATGCCTCAGCAGGGCCACCTCAAGAATGAGCAGGGCAGGAGGTAACGTGTCTCCTGCTCTTGGGCACATCCTTGCAGAGCTGGGGCTGGTGACCAGCGACCCCAGAGCCCTGTCCCTGTGCAATCCCTGCACTGCACGGCCTTGCAGTGGGGCTGCTGGTTCATGCACGAGCCCTTGGAAGGTGCCTGGGCAGCAGACATCCATCCATCCCCCCTTTCCTCTCCCCCACCACGCCATGAGGTACAGCAGAGGGAGGCAGACGTGTAGAGCCCTCACTGTTTTTAAATCCCCCTCTTCATCATTTATGGCTGTGGCTGTGACCTCCTAAACCCATCACAGAAGTGGAGCCCAGAGTCGGTCCCTGGCTGGCGCCAGCTGGAAAGCACAGCCCCTGCTTCGGGCCCGTGGCAGGTGGGAGGGCACCATCCTCCTTGCCTCCTTGTTGGTGTCAACCCCATCTGGGCTATGGGGTGAGGGGGAAGAGGGAGTTGCTTCATCTCTTTAGGGGCTGAGAGCTTGGGGTCTGACCACAAGCAGCCAGGAGACTGACTCCCCCTCGCTCGCTCCCCTGCTGTCCTCTCCCCATTCCTGCCCTTTAATAAGGCAATAAATCACAGTTTCTGGCAGGGATGGAGTTGGTCAGCATTTAGGAAGATTTCATTTCCAGTATTCGAAAAGGTGGTCGCTCTGACCCAACAGCCCTCCACAGGGAGCACTTGGGTAATACCCAGGGCTTGATTTATGGCGTTAAATTGGCAGCCCAAGAACTGCTCCTGTAATTTATTACCCAGCCTTCCCCAGAAAGCCTCTCTCTCTCTCTCTCTTTCTCACCCCTCCCCTCCCCGACTCTGTCTCTCTTTTTCCTTATTTTTTTTAAGAGGGAAGAGCTGAGAGCTGAAAGCTAAACCTGACATTTACACATGGCTTCATTGCCCCACGGAATGAAATGACTCAAAGTGGTGAAACCCATCAACGCTGGGGCTCTGGCACTGGACACAGAAAGTGAGGGGCCTGATTCTCTCCATCCCCATCATCCTGTCTTCTCCTTGACCACAGGACAGTGTGTTTTCAGCATCTTTGTAGGACCCCACCCTTCAACACCAGTTCTTTCCCAGGTCTGACTGTGGGGACCAGCTCCATGACGAACACAGCTCCAGCACATGGAGATGTCAGCAGGTCTGGATGGTTTGAGCCCTGGACTTCTTGCCAACCCTGAGCTCCTCCTCACACGTAGGAATGTTTGCCTGGATAAGAGACCTGAGTATTTGTAAGGAAGCAAGGACAACGTGGTGCTTTTTAGCAAAATACAAAAGATCATGGAAGTGTGATGGAGCAAGTCATGAAAATGGGTAGGAAAAGCCGAGGAAAAGGAAGCCAAAGGCAGGTTGTGCAGGAGAGAAGTGAGAGGCTGGTGAAGAAAGCTATGGAAGGTAGGAGAAGGCTGAAGTAGTGAGAAGGTTGGAGAGGAAGAGAAGAGTTTGGCAGGAGTTTGGGTAGGTGCTTGCTGGGGAGTCCACTCCTGGTAGTGTTAGGGCCAAGTCATGGTTACCCATCGCTGGGGTTTGCCTCAAGGGCTGGTCATGGCCACTCACTCAACTTCCCCATGTTGGTGCAGTGTTCTAGGGCTGGGGAGGGGACAATGGCATCCTTGGGTAGCAGGGACTATCCAGGATAAATAAGGCTGACCATGGAGCTGTGGCCTTAGAGACATTATAGATATCTCTAATTGCTCTCGTCCTGAGCACTGTTAGCTCACATCAAAGTCCCTCCCATGAGCTGACTGTGGAGCCTGTTCTTGCTCAGCCTTCCCTGAAAAAAGAGGGAGAATCAGCACAAATGTTAAGAAACAATTTGTTAGCATTAGGAGGGGTGAGCACTGGAAGGATCACCAGCTCTTGGCTCCAAGTCAGGCTGGACAGATGCTCACCAGGGCATGGTGATCCGGGCAAGGAAATAGCACAGCTGATGCCTTTTGATCCCTTGCAGCACCAGTAACTGATTTGCTGGAGTTTGTTAGCTGTAGTGACAGTCTCCACGGGCTTTGTTTTGCTGCTGAGCTTAGCTTTAACTCATCAGTCTTTACTGGAAGCACCTAATGCCATGATAGAGTTCTGTAGCTTCTTGGCAGCAGGCATCCAGCAGCACAGGACCTGCTCTTGTTGCCTTGATGTGCAGTGGGAGCACCAGATGCTGCAGAAGATCCAGGAGAGTAGCATGAGTATTAACTCTGTCAGAGCTGGGCACATGACATGGTTATTGTGTATGTGTGTGTATAGCCAATGAGGCTCCAATTGCCTCCTCAGGCTTGTCTTTATGGATCGAATCAATCCATGGGTACCACGTAGTGTTGTCCAAGAGGAGACAACTACCCCTGCTCTTCCCTGCCCTGGGAAAGCTGACCCTGAGCCCATCGCCCCCGGGGAGGTGTGGGGAAGTTGTCCATGTGCAGCCCTGAGGAAGCAGTGGTTTCCTACAGCCTTTCATCCACTCTTCCTGCTCTGAAGGGAGAGCTCTGTGTCTGGCTGGGGATGTCAGATGCCCTCTCCCCTGCTGCCTTCTGCTCTAGCACAGGGTGACTGTGACCAGCCCTTCCCCAGCGTCCCGGCCCCGGCTGCCTCCGGGCGTGTGGCTCATCAGGCTTCCAGTGCTGCCCCCCTGTCTGGGGGCTCACAGCCCGGCCTGAGACATCACTCAGCTTTCCTAATCAAATAATCCCCATGTTTATGCCTCGCTGACTGACAGCACTGCCCCTGACATGTCATTATCGGGAATTTACATTCCTGTAGGAGCTGTGAAATCCCCTAACCCCCAATCCAGAGCTTTCCTGTGGCACCAGAGGGAGAGGAAATAATCTCTGATCTTGAGACTTTCAGACCACTGAACTAAACCCTCTTCCCCTCCCTTTGTTTGATTTAGCACTTTGCAGACTCCCATGAGGCCGTTCTTGGTTTCTTACGGGTTTATTTTGTTTTGTCTCAATGTGTTGTGCAGTGTCAGTCCTTTTGCCTGCAGGAAAGGGAGGTCTGGGCTCATCAGCTGGGAGCAGTAAGGTGCTGAGGGACCTGCCAGGGTGCATGGGGGCCAACATAGGCACCGGAGCCTGACAGGAACACATAGCAGTGGGGGTGACATCAAGCCAGGGGCAGCCAGTGTCCCCAGCACAACATCTTAGGCAATGGGTCTCGTCTGTTCTCATCACAAGACACAGCTGGTGGTGCAACGCAGAAAGCCTGGCTCCTAGTCTCCTCTTTGCATCGCTGGCCCTGCTCTGTCTCTATCTCTGCTTGTCCCCTCCAGGAAGGCACACCTGATCCTGAGGAGGCTGGAGAAGGTCAGCAGCCACTGCTCCACGCTGCTCCGCAGTGCCTACATCCAGAGCCGCACCGAGACCATGCCCTACCTGTTCTGCCGCAGCGAGGAGGTCCGGCCGCCCGGCATGGTCTGGTACAGCATCCTAAAGGACACCAAAGTCACGTGTGAGGAGAAGATGGTCTCCATGCTGCGCAACACCTACGGGGAGTCCAAGGGGCGGTGAGGGAAGGAGTGGGCCTGGAGCTGTGGGAGGCAAAGGGACTCCGAGGAGTCGAGGACTCGTGATGTGCTGAGAGGCTGGTGGGGTTTGGGGTCGGGTGGTGGTCAGAGGGGGTGGAAGGGGACAGCGAGGCCAAACAGGACTTTGTCACGCAGGTGGCAGAGAAACAAGAAATCAGCAAGTTGGACTTTCAATTCTTTTCCTTTTTTTATTTTAATTTTTCAAGAGGAAAGAGAACAAAGAAATCACCTAATCTGACTCAGCATAAAAGCCTCTCCTTTTTAATCTTTTCTTACTGAATTTCCTGGACTACGCACTCCAAAACCCTGAGAGGAGGAGATACCAGCTCGAGGCCAGGCCAGGGCAGAGGGGAGCTGCTGGGCACATGCTGACCCCCCCATTCCCTGCCTGCCCTGCCACCGGGCAGGAGCTGTGGGGCCAGGGACCCCGGTGCCGTGGTGGCTGGGGACACCAGGAGAAAGTGTCACGGGTGGCTGATGACACTGCACTGCCAGCAAAGGTCCCTGAGGGGGATGGCAGGCGGGAGCTGGGACGCTGCAGGGACGCTGGGCTTTTGTACCACTGCGAGTCGAGGGACAGGCTCCGTGCGCAGCCTTCGCTCGGAAGGCGCCCGGCAGCTCGGTCTGTGCATTAAAGATTCATATTAAGTCCATCGTGGCTGCCTTGGTAGTGTTTCTTCCTGACACCCTGGGTGTTCATAGGGTTGCAGGATGGTGAGGGCGTCACTGACAGCCATCCCCACACCGGGACGGGCCTGAGGTGAGGAGCTGCATCTGGGAAGTGGTGTTGACCCCAGGAGGGGAAAGTGCAGCCTCTCAGCAGAGAGTCCTCTCCCTCCTAACACCCAGCTCGGCCACCGGCCCCGGTGGGAGCGGGAGATGTGTGGGAAAGCCAAGAAGGAAGCCAGGGGCTAAAAAGACATGGAGAATCTGGTTTGTTTTAGTGTCAAATGTGGGTTAGGCTGGGCTGGGATCCCTGTGGGTGCTGGGTTTCTCAGCCTGGCAGCCAAACCAAAAAGTGCAGGAGGGTGAGGAGGGGAGGGGGGAAACAGGCGAAAATCAGATCAGCTCAAATCTGTTGCTTTTTCTTTTTAAAGCAAAACAACAATCGTGAAAGGGGGGAAAGGGAACACTGTGGATTGTATGAATCAGTTTAGTCAGCCCAAAGCAAATAGTTTTGTTTAGTTTTTCAGGTTATTTAACCCTTTAAAGTAAAAGCAAACAAGCAGGAGGTGAGTTTCAAAATGAAAGTGTTTTGAAACCAAACAAAGGTGCAGGATTTGATTTGGAGGAAGTTCAGCCAGAGACCTTTTCCTTCTTGAACTAAACTTGTTTGCCTGATTTGCACCCACTCAAATAATCCTGACGGTTTCACCCAAACTGTTCTGTTTTCTCCCTTCCCTTTGGTTGCGTCTCCTCATTTGTCATGAGACGTGTTGTTGTTGCACATTGGGAAGTACCTGGTCCAAGTCCTGCTGGACTTCACAGGAAGCTTTGCCATGATGTAGCAGCCTGTGGAGCAAACAGCAAAGAATTGCAGGTGGCCTGAGGTCTACATTTTTATGCTTAATCTCTTTTTCTGATGGGGAAGGGGACAGTGACACTGGGGCATCTGGGCTAAGGCCACGGTGTCACTGAGGCTTGTACAGCAATGAGCATGAGCACTGAGAATGTGCAGCACTCAGCTTTGGTGAGGCTGTACCTCCAATACTGTGTCCAGTTTTGGGCCCATCTCTACAAGAAGGTCATTGAGGTGCTGGAGAGGATCTAGAGGTGGGTACCAAGCTAGGAAAGCATTTGGAGCATTTCTCAGTTGCTGAGGGATCTGGGGCTGTTCAGCTTGGAGAAAAGAAGGCTCAGGGGAGACCTTCTCACTCTCTACCTGGAAGGAAGCTGCAGCGAGGTGGGGGTTCATCTGTTCTCCCCAGAAACAAGCAACAGAGAATAGAACAAGAGGATATGGCCTCAGGTTGCAGCAGGGGAGGTTCAGGCTGGATGTGAGGAGGAATTTCCCTGCTGCCAGGGCTGTCAGGCATTGGAAGGGGCTGCCCAGGGAGGGGCTGGAGTCACCATCCCTGGGGGGGTTTCAGAGCCGGGTGGGTGTTGCATTGAGGGCAATGGGCTGGTGGGTGATAGGACTGGGACAGAGGCTGCACTCCATGGGCTGAAAGATCTCTTCCAGCTGAAATGATTCTATGATTCTATGATGAGGGTCATGGAGGGACCACGATGCTGCTTGTGTTAAAATCTCTCAGCCTCCAGCACTGCTGCTGCTTGTTTTCCATCCCTTTGCCCCTCGGAGGTGGGCGTGGAGTCTGGTTGTGGGGACGAGGGAGATGACTGCGACTTGCTGCAGATGAATGTAGACTGTGCCTTCCCTTTGCTGGAGCTGCCAAGTGCCAGTGCAGCTCTCAGCACCCATCCAGCACCCTGAGCACCAGGCAAGCCTGAAGCAGGTCTGGGAGCCTCAGAGACCAGAGTCCACAGACCCTGCCCCTCCTGAAATGGGAGACACTGGTGCAGGAGGAGGCAAGGCAATATTTGTTCAGCTTTGCTGTTGTGTAAAACACAGCAAAACCCTTGAAGTGCAAACGTGCAGGTGCTCAGCTGGTGCCCAGATTGGTGTTTCTGGCACCGCGTTGTTACACTGAGCTGCTCATTTCATGTGCTGCCATGACCCACTATACACACTACTGAGAGGAAACAAACACCTCTGAACCTCCCTCCCTTCAAGGCCACCAATGCAGATTGAGCAGGACCGATGCCTGAGCCTCCCAGCACTGCAGAGTGGCACACGCCAGGGCTACCAGGGCCAGTGGCAATCACCCAGAGCCCAGCGGATCCCTGCCCCACAGCATGTTGCTGTAGCATTGGAGGCATCTCCAGGTGCTTGGGAGCTGTGGTGCTTTCTCAGGGCTCTGGCTGGGCCTTTCTGTGTGTTTCATTCTGGTTTTGTTTGGTTGTGCTCAGGGGTGATTCGTTGGTTTGACAGCCCCATGCAGGCTGTGCTGCAATGGGGAGCAGCTCTGCGGTGTCGCTGCAGGCAAGAGCCAGTGTTGACCAGCCTGGGGGACAAACTGCCTGTGTTTTCTGTCACTGCTGGTGGGGCTGGAGGCAGTCAGAGGTGTCACAGGACTAATGCTACTAGTGGGATACCTGACCATCGTGAGTATGCTGCTAGGTGTTAGGAATAGGAGATGCCAGCCAAAATACAGGGTAGTTGGCTGGGTGCCCTTCGGTGTGTTTGCTCCACTCTGATACAGTTGAGCTACCCAAAAGTGGTATTTTTTGCACCTGGGACACCCACCCCAGCAGCCTCCCTCAGCAGAACTGGGTGGAAGGGCCAAAGCCCGCAACTCAGGGCTGTTTTGCTGCAGGAGACCTTCAACTATCAACTCTAACTTCTGCTGGGACCAAAACACAAGCAGCACAGGCACAGGTTGGCTGTCCCCCTGGCCCCATGCTGCAGCTGTGTCCACTGCAGAGAGCAGGGGTTTAATTCTTGCTGCTTACCTTGGAAGGGGTTCTCTTCACATCCTTGGTGAGGCTGGCTGTGGCGTGTGGGTACATATACAGAGTGAGTTGTGTGTAAGCCTGTGTTAATATGTACACAGCAGGTGGAAGAGTCTAGACTCTCGGGCAGGAAAGGCTATTAACCTGTCGAGAAGCACACCTAGCTCCCAGATCAAAGCCAGAAGAGCCTCTGGCCGGTGATGCTACCCAGCACAGCGTACCCAAGCCAAACAAAACCGAGGAATTCGTCGAGGTTACACATCCTCCAGCATGCAGCTGAAAGGAAGGGTCTGTATTTTCTCCCTGGAAACTTTGGAGAATGTAACCCTCAGGCTTTCAAGATAAACAGTTGTAGTCACAGCCTAGCGATGCTGGCAGATGGACCCCTGCCCCGTAATGTGTGCACACACACCCACGCCAGCCCAACCGTTCCTCTGGCTCCCTTAGAGAACAGGGATCCTTGCTCCAAAGCAAGTTGCTGCAGCCCCAGAAGCTGCTCCCTCTTGCCAACCTGTACCCTGACTTTGCTGTGCCAGTGGCCAGTCATTGGCAGACCAGGGGCCATCATCATCCTGGGTGGGGAGATGAAGGGGTGGATGAAACATGAAAAGTGAGTGGGGAGAGGAGCAAAAAGGTGCTAACATCCAGGCTTCATGAGAAGCTATCCACATCCATTTGCAAAGCTGAAATTATTTACCTGAAGGCATGAAGCAGACAAGGGGAACCTGGCACCAAAGGCTGCTAGATGGGATCACCAGCTTTAGGCTGAGTTCAAATCAAAAGGAGTGACCTCCTGTATGTGCCTTTGCACTGAGTGCCAGTGACAGCACAGTAATGCATAATGACAGTGTGCAGGGTGACTACTGCTCCCTGCACAGCCTGACCCTACTCCCACCACTCAGGCATTCCCCCCAGCACCCCATAAACTCCAGCTCAGCACCAGGAGGTGGTTTCTCTGCAGAGGCTGTCCACTGTTCACACTCTTCCTTCCTGCCACTTTCAGCATCCCTTGAACATCCCAGCAGGAGAACACCCTTCTTAAGGGCACCCAAATCTGCCACGTGTTTGGTAGCTGGAGGCTGGTGACAGCCACAGGTCTCTTCACAGGGGTTGCAGAGGACTGTGCTCTCCCAAGGAGCAGAGCAGCCCTGAGCAATTCCCATTGTCCCCATGCCATTGTTCCCCACAGCTGCAGCACTGACGGCTGACTGGTTGAGTTGCTGTGGCACTGGTGACACACTCTGGGATGGCTGCTGCCCACAGCAAAGGCCTCTGAGTCAAGCACTTCGTTGATTTGATTTCTTCTTTTTCTCTTTTGTTTGAATTTTTAGTTGGTTGGATGAGTCAGACACCGCTGAGGCTGGGGAAGAAGCCAAGGGGGTGCCAGAGGATGTTCAGCATGGGCAGCCCAGGTCTTCTCCAACGTGGAGAGCTCAGTAATGCTAATGACAATGGTCTGCAATGTGCTGGATGCCTCAGTGGCCTGTGAGCTCACACTTTCTTGCACTTTGCAGATCAGTTTGAGTCTGTACGGTGTGTCAGTTTTGGCAGTCCATATGGTGCTACTGGGGTCAGGAGGCTTTAAATGCTTGAATGGAAAGTTTGAACATTGTAGTATTAATGAAGTATGCAACAAAAAGGATTCTCTTTCCCCTTCCTTGCTCTTGCCCACCCTCCCTTCTCTCCAGGTCTGTTTAGCAGCCGCTGTGGCATGAAGACTTCATGCCTTATGGACACACAGTGGTACCAGGGCTCGGAAAGACCATATAATTAGGGTGACATTTTGAGAAGAACCTGTCCTACAAGGTGAGTGGCCAAAGGCAGAGCTTTGTAGTACAGCCAGAACCATTCCCATATTTCAACTCTTTCATCAGAAATGCCAATGAACCTGAAGCGTGTGTCAGTTCAACCCTGTGAGCAGGATGATAATAAAGGGGAGCAGCAGCAAGCTTAGCTACAGAGTTCTGGGGCTGCTTTAGAAAACTGTATGTGTGAGGAAGCAGTTTAAAACCAGGTAAACTAGAAGGTGATGTCTTAAAGGCAGGACAGGGGCTGGCTAGAAGTGACTATGTTTCTCTTTGGAGAAAGAGAAAGAGAGTTCTTCATTTGTCATAAGTAAAGCAATCAAACAGTTGGGAATAACTTTTTCTTTGGAAAAAAAAAGATACTAATTTTGTGAAAGCTGTTTTTAACCACTAACAATCCTCCCCAGGCCTGAGAGAGTCAGTCAGTCAGTCAAAAGATACTCAAGACCTTTAAAACTATTTTGACACAGTATTGCCTCACTTGTACTTGAAAGATATTTAAGACCCTAGCCCTTTGCCTGCATTTTATCAGAGAACTTAGTCCAGTTGTTGACTTGAATGATGAAGGCAGCTGTGATTCCAATTCAGGGCAGAGGGAAAACGTAGGGCCAGCGTAGTTGTGGCAGTTAATGAGCAGCAAAAAGGAGTATTCTGGCCTGGGAGCTGCTTGCTTTTCTTCCCTTCCCAGGTGTGTTGTCTTAGAAACTGAAAAACTGAGGAAGTGGTATGGGAAAACCTGGGAAAAGATAGTGATGGGCCACAAAGCATTTGATGGGTCTGGATGTGTGTGTGTTTGTGTGTGTCTGTATGTGTAAGCGAGCACATGGGCACACATCTGGCAGAGAAAGCACCTGAATGGCCACTTGATCTTTAGATGCCCTTGCTTACATGGAAAGAAGATTTGTTCTGTATTTGTGAGTTGTTTCCTTTGTATTCCAGTTTTTCTACAGAAGGTTTTTTTAAGCCTCTGTGTCTCTTTTTTTTTTGTCCAAATTGTTCAGTGTTGCTACAGCAGCTTCATTTTCCCATTACCACAATTACCAATGCCATACTTGTTTGAGAAGCTGTGGCTTTCAGCTGGGAGAGGACTTTGCCATATGCATTCAGAGCAATTTCCCCAGCTTTCATATATAATTAATGCAGTCATCTCCTTTTGATTTAGTGCAGGCAACAGGAACCGCATCTGGTGTCACAAGGGCCTCGCAGTCCCTCCAGCACATGGGCCTCTTGGAGAGGCTGGTGGCCCAGTCTGGGTGTTTTGAACTGTGTCATGGGACTCTCTAGGCTGATCAGTGCCCAGCAGGGTGACCAGCATCACTGCTTTGGGGCTGAGATGGTAAAGCTGCCTTCCTGGCCAGGTCTCAGACAGATTTAATATCTGCTGGTGGCCACGAGCCCTGGTCTCAGTAGGATGGCTTCAGACCCTGCTCATTGCATGTATGGCTTATATCTTTTTCCCCCCTCTCTCTCTCTTTAGTGAATGACTTCCAGTCAGACAGACACATAAACTGGACATAGAAGCTGTTGGGTTGACTATGTTTCAGCTGATGGAGCTCAGGTGGTTGTGCACTCGTGGGAGGGTCAGAGCTGAACCCTTGTCCCAGCAGGAGCAAGCTGCCCACCACACGCTGCCTTTAGGGGCTGCTCCCATCTCAAGGGCCTTATTCATGCTTAATAGATATTTCAACACAGCCAATTGGTTTGTGTATTGCTATAGAATCATACAGCAGTTTGGGTTGGAAGGGACCTTACAAGGTCTTTAGTCCAACCCCCTGCAATGAGCAGGGCCATCAACCCAATCAGATTGCTCAGAGACTAACCCAATGTAGGCACAACCCATTTAATACATTTTTTATCTCCAGAATGTTCTATGGAAAGGGCTGTGATGTGTTTATACCCTGCTAGTAATGCATTGACCATAGGCAAGGATGGTTCAGGAAGCATGGTATGCTCTTGCTTATGCTCTGTCCCTGCTCAGTATACTGGAGTGGATTTTGACAGTTAAAATGTAAAACATTTTTTTACTAACTCACTTATACCAGTGTAAAAAAAAACCCATCATTCAGTTTATTCTCATCCTTCAGTCTGTTGCTCCCAAACGTCCCATGGGTTGTGTGGTGTGGAATTAATTGGTTGTTCAATCAATCGGGTATTATAGCCCAATGCTGACTAAAGCAGATGCAAAGGGAAATGTGTAACAGGGAAAGCAGAGCTGATATTTAACATTCCTGCTCCTGTGCACCCACCCCTTGTCTTCCCAGCCTCGCTGTCTTACCCAGGGAGTTAATGAGTGTGGAAGTTAGCTGGATTACAAATGACTCTCTCAGTAAATGTCAGGGTTAAATGGCACCTATCCTGCCTGCACGTGCACTCTCAAGGTTTGGAGGTGTCGATGCTGAGTCAATACAGATTTCTCTGTACAACAGCAGTGTCCCTTTCACTACCTGCCACAGGGAGCTGAGCAGGCAGCACGTGGGTCCTGCCCAGTGGCCCCATCACCAGGTCCCACTTGAGAAGGAATGGGGTAGGGGTGGCCTTGGCAAAGTGGGCAACAGCACACCTGGGACCAAGGGGAGGGAAATCCTCAGAGAGGAGAATCTGCAGAGTTCATGGGCCAGAACAGGGCCAAGGGACTTTGTCATTAATGATCATCAACTCAATTGCTGCTTTTGACTGGGGGCACTTTGATTGCCTTTGACTGCTGAGCCTTGGGCTACTGCAGGCTTTACTGGAGCTGCAACTCCTCCAGGCTACCCTCCTCTTCACAAACACATCATGGCAACAGAGCCACACCTGTGGTGTTAAAAGACCAAAGATTTCTTAATCCAAGTCAGGTAATTTCACACATTAGCAAGAACTAACAGCCCTGTGATATGAGGACACCTCATTCCTTTTGAACCTGGGCATGCACAACTGTCTCCACCACCGATGTTATTGGGTTGCAGGGCCTCATTCTCCAGGAGGACATGCATCTTCGTGGCAGGTGAGTCAGCTCTGAGGATGAGTGGGGACAAGCTATAACATTGCATGTGTGTATGTGTTAATACTGGGCATGGGGCTTTATCATCATGTGTGAGCTCACTGTGCATACCTTACAAGGCCTTGGTCTGGTTGGGGGGGGTCACTGCAAGTCCAGTTATCTCTTGACCACCAGAGACTGCCTGGATGTCTTCTTGTGCATCCAAAGGCTTTGTGCACCAGGATGCTCAGCTCTGTGGATGCACAGTTAGCTTTCAGCCTTCTTTCCCTCCTAGGTATTACTAACTCAAGGCACATTCCCTTCAGTTGTCATTTTCTGGATGCCCATGTGTATGATGGAGAAGGTGTGCAGAGACCATGGACAACTTTACAAATACCCCAAAGCATCCAACCTTAACACTTCCAAGCCTCTCTCACACCAAAACCCACACTAGGCAGCAGCCTGCCCTTGGTGAAGCAGGACCTGAACCACCTTAGCAGAACCAAGCCCACTGGAGGTGAAATGAGCTCTCAGGCTGACATGTGTCCCTGGCTGGTGCTGCCTCCCTCCGCCTGCTGCAGCCCTCTCCCAAAGTACCGCCAAAACACCACGATTCTCAACCCCCTGCCCAAACCAAAGCACTGGAGTTCAGTAAGAGCAAGTGCCCAGGGTGGCCCATGCAGCTGTGCAGCCAGGTGTGGGACCCCACAGCCAGACTCAGCCTCCCCCCTGGGTACCCAACAGTGTTTGGGGCCAGCTCGACCGAAAGCAAAGGAGACGTGGCAAGAGCAAACATTCCAGTTCAGAACTCTTTAATACAAGCTTATATTGTTTGTGTTTCTGTTTCTCTGTTCTCCCAACATCTGGGGACATTAACCCTCATATGTGTGTGAGCATGTGTATGAAGATATATACAAAATCACACAGTTAAATATTTAAGCATACAAGGTATTATATATTTATATAATATAGAACTTTAGGGTATAGGAATCAACAATGGCAAAATATTTCTGATGAATCTGACATAACTTTTTTTTTGAGTGAAACATGACCTGTTTTTTTGAAAGACCAGAGGAAGTTGTTGCTTATTAAAAGAAAGAGGGGGGAAAAAAAACCAAACCAACCTGTATAAAGAAATTCTGTGAAAAATGATTTAAAAAACATCATGAACCAAAAGAAAAAAAGGACAACTGTTAAAAACTGTAATGAAAAACAAAATAAATTAGATGAACAATTGTGTAAATATAAATTAAAAAAAAAAAAAGATGACAATCTTAATAAATAAGCTTTACTATTTACATCTTTATATATTGCTTGGAGACTTAAATTAGATCCGTTAAAAACAAACGAACGCAAAATAGAACCCAAAATCGGAGCAGCAAACGTACAGGCATGAGGTACAGAATTAAGGGTTGAACTGTATTTTGCTTGTTTCTCTCTCTCTTTTTTTTTTTTCCTTTTTTTTTTCTTTTCTCTTTTATACAGTAGACCAGTAGAATTCTTGTGAAAATAGATCCTCAGCACTTCATTGGAGTATTGGTTGACATGGCTTCCAAAAGGTGCCAAGAAAGATTCCATCATCATAATAATAATAGCCATAATAATCATAATAATTATAACAATAATAAAAAGATACAATATGATACATAAATATGGAAGAGCAGTTGGTAATATGAATACATTTTTCTCTAGACGAGATCACAGTTTTATTTGTAAATATTACACTGATATATATATATAATATTACACATATAATATTATATATATATCATATATATATTTTTATATATATTTATATATATAGTAGGGCTCAATCCTGCTCCCAGTGAAGTCAACAACAACAACAAAACCCCCTGTTGACTTGGTGGGAGCAAAATTCAGCCTATCATCTGCAGACAGGTAAGTAATTACAGAGGCCGTACAATGCAAACTGCGCAACGGTTCCGATTCCCTCTTTAATTGCTGGTGAAATGTTTCGTTAAAGCCCTGGTTCTTTGCACTCAGAAGATGGAAACTGGTGGCCTCACCAAACAAAGGAAAAAAAACCCAAAAGACCAAACCAAGCCAAACCAGGATGGGAACCAAAGATGACTTGGACTCGTTAGCTCCGCATCTCAACCCAACAGGGCTACTGCCACCACCAAGTAGCACCAAGACTCCTCATCTAACACCTGAAGCCAACCCAAGCTCTTGTTTCTGGCCTCAGAGGAAAAGATTATTATTCTTAATGAATCTCAGATGTGTAGATCAGGTGAAATGGAGAAAAGTCAGTTTGCCAAACTGACAGAAACAAAACGTTGAAGCCCCTCTTTGCTCCTGCTAAAACACGAGGTTATGAACACCGGCTTCCTGGGTGGCAGGAACAGCCCAACACCGAACCCCTATTACCCATACTGACCCTAGCTCCAAGGAAATTCATCTTGGGCCACCTGTACCTGGTCCTGCTGATGTTTTGGTTGTGCTCCCACTGAACTCAGTGGCCAAGATCCTCCAGTGGAAAGGAGACTGTTCCCAGAGCTCCAGTGTGACCAGTGCACAAAGTCAGCTGGAGGCAGGGGCTTTTCCATGTCCCCAGCAAGGAAATGGCCTTCCTCAGATTATGTGGAAGAAATGCAAAGCCACTCAGCATAATTGTACCACTGAGACCAAAATGGGGCCCACAACCATAAAGATAGCAAGAGCATATCTAAGCTGGGCATCTAGTCCTCTCCTAGTGATATGAACATGCCCATCAACTCTCACTGGGGCATCCAGGGATTGGGCAGGGGAGAGCAAGACACTGATGAAAGGCTGGGAGTTTCCACGGCGTCCAAAAACAGTCCAAAAGCCAAACAGCCAGCTCTGAAACCCCTGTGAGCTCCTCAGCCTTGGCTAACCTGATCCCATCCCCTCCTGTCTTCTAGCTTGGCCTCAAATGGAAACCACGGGCTGGAGTGCAGGAACCCCACTTCCCCCTCAAGGGAATCACCTGTCTGCTCACGTAGCAGCTTTCTCCTTCCCCCCACCCACCCTCACTCCCAGTCTCTCGCAGCTCTTCGGGATTCAGACACTGCAGTGCTTCTGAGTGCAGTAATTAGAGCACAGTGAAATACTGGTTAGATGCGTATGTACAGTTGGATAACATAAAAATCAAGCACAAAGACACACTTACAAAAATAATCTGGAAAAAAAAAATAAACTCCACTCCCCCCCTCCCCCCTCACAAACAACAATATACCAGGGGGAAAAAATACCTTACCCTTAGTTCCTGGACTTATCACAAAGCACAAGGAAAACAAAACCAGACAATGTTATAAAACCTCACGGTACTTCTAGGGAAATCTACACTTAAGTATCTAGCTCTCTACTCAGCTGGCAGAATCTGTGTTTTCCTTTCAAACACACAAAAATAGGCTTTGCTCTTCTTGGATTCGGATTATGTGGGTTTTATTTTCTTTCTTTTTGTTGTTGGGTTGGGTGTCTTTTCTTCCTCTCTGAAAGTCACGCTTGTTATCTTTTTTTCCCCCCACTTGAATCAGTTGCAGCAAGAAACTTTTGATGGCTATTGGGGTTTTTTTGGGGGGTTTTCTCTTTTTTTTCCTCTCTCTTTTTTTTTTTTTTTCCCTTTTTTTTCCTTTTTGTTTTCCTTAGACACAGGTAAAAACCTAAAACAAACCGACAGTTACAACCAAGTGAAACCGAAACCGGAAGGGAGGTAGCTGGAACCTGACTCCAAGAGTCCTCTGGTGCCATCCTCCTTTCTCAGCCTGGGTCGGGGAAGGGGGGGGGACAGCAGATGGTGCAAGAAAAGGAGGAGGACACCAGCTCAGCCTGTCTTCAAGAGGGTGGGGAGGGAGAGGGGTAGCAGCTGAGAGGATTTTCCCACCCCACCATGCACCATTCACTGCTTTCTGCTCTAGCCATGGACCCACAGCCAGGAGGCTGGCTGGTACCCCCGGGGAGAGTGCAGCCTTGGCTCACTACCTGTGACAGAGAAGATCTTGGCACTAATGTGACCTGAACTTTATGAGCAGCTAAATTTCATCAGCATGAGCACCTTCTCCTGTTCCCCCTAAACTTCCTGTTTGATGTTCTACACCACTGGCTCAGTGGGTGGAGGTGGTGGGTAACGACCCTGTCACTTCTCTTCCAATGGCCATTACAGTCATGGAGGGTCTTTCCTAGAGACTTTAGAGTGGTTGCAGCTGCAAGGCCATCCAGCTGGCCTTGCCCCAGGGTGAGAGCACAGGAGACAAGAACTGAGCAGGTGTCCGTGCCCCAAGTCTCCCCTCTCCACAAGCCCCTGGTTGCCCAGTACAGCACCTGAAATGCAGAGGGCAAAGCTTTGACCCAATGCAATCTTTTCCCAATAGAAGAAGGCATTGTATTTAACTTAAGTCCCAGTTCTGTCAGCCCCGTGGGAGGAGATGGACAGTACCAACGTGGCTGTTGGAAAATAAATCAAATAGCAGCATAGAATGCCTGCCTGTGGGAAAGGGAGCTCGGTGACCCCGAGACTGCAGGAATGAAGCTGAGGTGTGAGGCTGTGCTGGCAAGAGGCCACCATCTCCCCTGAACTGAGAAGGACTCTAACTCAGTGAGTTTAGGCTGGCCCTGGGTGGGCAGAAGAGCTCAGCAGATCCTGAGCTCCTGGGAGCCCTCAGCAGCAAGTTGCAATAATGCTTATACAGATCTGTCTCTCCTGGGCAATATCCTAGCTGGGAAAAGCAGATGGAAAAAACCACCTCCAGCTGCACTGAGAGGGGATTTTGCAAACTGAGCTGTCATCAGGATGCATGTATGACCTGAACTGGGGCTCCCTGCTAGGATGAAACTCGGGGTAGAGAGGAGGGAGAGCATGCCAAGATGCCTTAGACATCAAGGACGTGATGCACTGACAGTATAAAAGGCTTTTGAGGTTGTGAGCTCTTCTGATGGGGTGGATGGCACATAAACTGCCAACACAGAAAGGAGGAGGAAGCGACCAGAAGGAAGCAACCTTTTCACAGTTATTTACTTCCACTGTTAATTAGATGACAAGGGGCAAAGTGGAAGTTTTGCCCAGGCCTAGTTTTTGTCCCTGCTCTCGACACTGGAGGATATTCAGCCTGACCTCAATGGCACAAGCCCAGATCCCGCTGCACCTCTCTTTCCCCTACATCCTCATCCAATGGGGACAGAGTCACCCACACAGCTCCCATAGCCAGGTCTTCTCTGGGAATAACTAGGAGCTTCACAACACAGAGTTCTTCACCTCCTTATGACAACCATCTCTCCAGTTATCTGTATTTTAGCTCTTCATATGAATCTCTGGTTTATCCTGACAGAAACAATCCCAACAGTGGGTGACAAGAGCCAATCTCCTTGCACCTACAACTCTGACAGTTTTCCATTTCTGGTTCTCCTACTTATTTTCACATCCATCTCCATGAGCTAAATGGCCTCTCCCTTTACCCTTCTGTCTTGCTCCAGTGCCTAAATGTTCAATCAAGCCAGAGTAGGAAGAAAATCTTTCCAACCTGTCCTTACCCAGCAGATTATACACGTCAAGAGAGTCCCAAGGAACAGACAGACTTAACGCTTGGAAGGCAGCTCCTTTGGATGTGTGTTCTTCCTAGCAGGAGACTGAAGCAGCAGGAGACAAGCCCTAGCTGCACTGGAAAAGTCTCTGGGATTTCTGTGGAATGGGTTCTAGCAGCAGCAGCAGCAGCACTAGATGCACTGGGCATCTCAGTGACTCAACGTGATGAAATATGTTCCCAAGGATCTGGCACAACAGGTTCCCCTCTGGGTTAAAACAGGAGGATGGAGCTATAGGACAGAGAAGTGTGAGGTCTGCTGCAGCTAATGCCCTTCTGGAAGATTACAAGCAGATACTCTCCTGGTTTATCAGATGTGTCCAGCCCCACAGCCTGGCAGCTTAATACTGACAAATATGGCCAGAATTCTAATACTGTCTCCTGTGGTCCTTTCCCCATAGCATGTGTCTCCTCTTTGCCTCTTGAGAGAACAGCAGCATGAAGCAGTTGTTAGATATAGATCACTGTAAGAGGGGGTAGAGGAGGTCTAGAGAACCACTTAGCTGGGTGGAGACCAGAAAGCAGATCCCTTGGGCTGGCTGGTGTCCTGTTTTCTTGCCCCAATGCTGAGGAAGAGACCAGAGGGTTTGAAAGGCAGGTTGTAGGTAAGCTTTAAGGCAGACTGTTTGGTTGCATGGGGTTGTTTTTCACCCTGTCCTGACACAGTAAGGAAACTAGTTGTATGGGACATAGCAGCAGGAGTAGCAGCAGCAGACATGCTCAAATGACAAGTGCAGGCGCGAGTTAACTCTCTGCTCCTCAGAAGCAATCATCCACATTCCTCAATGCCAGTCCTTAAACTCCCCACTCTCTGACTGACTCCACTATGGGACACTTGCCCATCTCCACACAGAAATGCCCCAGTGGCCCTGCAGCTTTCAGGCAAGCTACAAGGAGACTTTGTTGAGCTTTTTTTAGAGCAGGGGGAGAAGGAGGAGCTGTACAGAAAGGCCACTGCAGTCTGCTAAGCTCCCTGTTTGGAAGTAGCGTTCCTGTGAGGAGCAGATGCATCCCACGTCTCGAGCTGGTCTGGCAAGTCACTTGCCAAGAGGCACAGCCCTGTGGAGATCCCACCCCAACCTCAGTGCCCCGAGCATGCGATACCTTGGCATTCAACATCAGAAAAGGCTCAGCTTGGAGTCCTCCAAGAGCACAGCCTCTTCAATGAATGGTTTGAGTTGTGTGTACCAGGGAGGGGAAAGTGTTTTTGCGTTGATCATCATCTCTCACTCTTTTTCTCTACTTATGTGTACATAAATAGCTTGTTTCTCGCTTTGAATCTAGATATGAACTGTTCAAATTAGATGGGCATAACATGCTGTTTTGATACATGAAAGTCTTCTGACTTGACTCTTGGTTGTTTGTTTCTTGTCATCGCTATTTAAGATATACTTAATACATAAATCCCTACTTTGAGTTCTCCTTGGACAAAAATTAAAGGCAGGCTGGTTGAATTCTAAGGGTCCCTGGTGCAGAAATGCCATCCAGTTGAGCAGCTAAATGTTAAAAAAGATACCAAAAGGGATGTGGTGTCTCTCCTAGCCTGCCTTGAGCAGTGTGGTCCTCCATTCCATGTCACTTGGCGTTACCCAAGACTGAAGCCACGGAGGTCTTTCTGATTGTGCTCTTGGGCGTTGGGGTCCCGGCAAGCACACTCTCCTTGTAGGTCACAGGACATAGGGAAGGGAGTAACCTGGAGAAGAAAAGCAAAGGCAGGAAGACGTGAAGGAGGGAACTTGCCTACAGCAAGAGACCTCTGGAGTGATATCTTCTGAGATCAGCTGCAGTCTTCAGCTGATTTTTTACAGTGATTTATTTCAGAGCTCAGCTGGTGGTACACTGAGCTCTTGGGTAAGCTCCCTGCCCATCGAAAAGCTGTGAAAAGGGCAAAGAAGAACCTGTTCAGCTCATGTTGTTGCTGGTCAGCAAATATTCCCTTAATAGTTCACATCAAACACATGAACAGAGCGGGCTGGGAAGACATGTACTTCTCAGACAAGTCCAGGGCTTTTTGGGGTACGTACCACAATACTTAGCTCTCATTTTGCTGCCTCCTTCTTCTGTAAAGCTATCCTTACCCCACAGGCTACAAACACTAAATAACAGTGGTTACAAACCCCCCAATTCACATGACCAACTCCAATGCTCACCAAATGCTCAACTGGTCCTACCTCCAGCTTGGGGGTTTTAGTAAATCTTACTCCTGGGCCATAATCTTCTCTCTGTGGGGTATAATGCTGCAGTAGAGCTCTATGGCTTGGGAGATGCTGCCATGTCTAAGCGCAGTTGTGCATTTGACCATGAATGTTCTTGGTTTCAATTCCTCAGGAACTGAACCAACCACTATCTAGCAGATCTGTGAAGCTCTAGCCCAGCAGAGACTTCTCTAAGTATCTGTTGTGTTTAAGGTCAAGAGATGTAGCTAACAGGCACTTAGGAACAGCAAAGAAATGTAAGTGAGAGATTACTATGTGTCATCTATCTGTGATGTCTCTGGAGAAGCGTGAGAAGATGCTGAAACAATAGCCTGCAGTGCCTGGCTAGAGGAAGCTGATTTTGGTCTATTGCATCATGGTATTTACATAAAGAAAAGAAGGTGGCAGTGGAACAGTGTCTTGCTTGCCCTGAAGTGAATTCCCAAGAATTTCTCCCATCTGCACAGACTGAGCAAATGACCTCATTCCTCTCCTTTACACTGCTTCCAAGACAGTGCCACAACCTGTTCAAACGGTCCCGGCAAGGGCTGCATGCGCGCGCTCCGTCTGCTTCCCTTGGCTCTGCTGCCACATGTTTGTTCTCTCTCTTTCACGAACACTTTTCTCCAGCCTATAAAGCCTGGGTCTGCCTGTTCCCTAGGTGTCATCAACAGCACATCTAGGAATGTGGACCAAGCACTGTGTGAACACACAGCTGTCATTTCTACCGAGACCTTCTGTACGTGTCCCTGCGTGTCCATCTCTCGCGTGCCTTTCTCCTGATGCGCACAACAAGGGGATGGAGGGGTGTGGATCTTTATTTCACAGCTGGGGTGCCTAAGGCAACAACATGCTGACAGAGACATTAAATAGCCAACCCTCATCACCAAATTTGCATTTAGAGAGCCTCCTCCCCTTGCTTTTCACTTCGTTCCCAGAGGACCTGACCCTCCAGGTGCAACAAGGTGATGACTCTTCCAGCGAGCCATGACCTTGGTGACTTAGGAGCTAAGTAACCAAGAGGTGGATAATCTGAATCTGCAGTTGTGGAGGTTGTAAAGAGAAGAGATGGTCTAAAAAGTTAGGAGCAAATGAATTGAAATAATTGGAAACCAAAGAAGTTTAGAAACTGCAGAAAACAATAGGAGCTTAAGGGTCACTTAATCCAACAGAAGCCAGCCAGAGCAGGACTGTCTTATATCACAGTATTATGAGTATTCTTAGATAGGAAAACAGAGAAGTCTGCAAACAATGGGTTTGGGGAGTAGGCTGAGGAGGGATTGTTTAACGACTGAATTAAAATACTGGAGAGGAAAAAAGAAAAGATCCATGAAAAGTCATTTTTGTTCAATGTAGAAAGAAGCATTTTGGTTTAGATTATCTGCTACAGCTCAGGTTTGACCCTTCCTCCAAGACATACTAATAAAAATACTATTTCAGAGCAAAAGTTAAGTCTTGAAACAAAAACTAATTTCACTTAGAAAACATTCTAAGAAAACACTCAAGTATGTCTGGAGTTTCCCCCTGTTTTTATTTTTTATCCTGAATCATTCAGTTCAATCTGGATTTGGCAATGATTCTGACTTAACAAAATGCTCCCTGTTGTACAGGCTACTGGTTGCAGGCGAGATCTGGGAACCTGATTCTTTCATTTGTCTTGATTAAGCCTTTTCTTCTCCCTGGCCTGGATTAGCTCTGTTTGTTCATAACAGTCTAACAAAGGCTCCTGAGTGGCCTGTCCATTCAAAGGAGACACAGGCTCACAGAGAAGGTGGATGCACATTTTACACTGAACACACGACATTCACACACACAACTCGGGTATTTCAGTAAAGTGGCTGAAATTAGTTGTGACATCCTCCTTCACTTTGCCTCTGATGCTATCTGTGCACATTGGACAGTGAAACATGTTGCAGGTGCAGAAATCCCACCATTTCACTTGCAGGAACATCAGAGCCAAGAATTAAAGACCTGCACATCTCCAAAAAACTCACTCACATTCCCCTAACCTACTCTGTTTGTGTGGCCTTAGAAATCCAAACTGACATGAGTTTGATGTTGCCTTGAAGTGACCTATCTTCTTCATTCTCTCCCTTCCCATTTCTTGTGAGTCCCTTTTTCTCCCTTTTTCTTGCTTATCGGTCACGGTAATCATGTACTCTGCACTGGAGCAACCAGAACAAAGGGTGCATGTGGGAGACTAGATCACAACTACATTGTAGGCAATTTCTCATGGGACAGACTAGAGGAGAAATGTCTTGCCATGTGATGTCCTCTAGAAACCCTCTGGTCTCCTAATAGTGGTCAATGACAGAAGAGCAGATGCTTTCTGGGGCAGAGCCATGGCCTCAAGAGCAGACAAGTTTCATAGCTCAGCTGCAGTTCACAGCAGTGGGTAGTCTGAGTGTAAGGGGGTTTCTTCCTGATCAGATTAGTCTTAGACACTTTATGTCCCTTAAAGAGTTTTTATGCAATTTGATTTTTACAGTGCTATTGTCCCAGATAGATGAATTATTTCGTCTCAAGGCAGTGAGCTCCAGAGATCAGTTTCTTATTATGTGAAAAGGCAGAGGTTTCTATGAGCAATGAGCACATCCACAGTCATATTAGACAAGACAACATTCTCCCAACACTTAGCAGTAATACAGGGTTTCCACTTCAACCAACATCTACAACAAATACACATTTCAGTTCCCCAAGGACCCGGTTTCTGTGGGGATTTCAGGTATCTAACCCACACAGAGCAACTATGAGGACTGTCAAAAGAACCTAACTCATAAAAACTGTAAAACCCCTTAGAAGAAGGACTGCTTCTTGCCTTGGGCTGGTACAGTGACAGCTCTCTGGAGTACAGAGCCATCGATAAAGCTGCTGGATGTGCTAGAAATAATAAATGACAAACTTTCTTCTAAATGATAGCCCATTTAGGTGTGGAGCCCAGATACACATGCTCCAAGATGAACTGCTTCTTTTCTTTTTAAATAGGTCTGTGGAAGCCCATCTTGTTAACAGAATATACGAACTATACTAAAATTTCCAGGTAGACCCATTGTAAAGCCAGTATTAAAGAACCAACTTTTCTTCCTTCCACTCTCTACATCCTGTATTTCACACACATCTATCTCCCCTTGTAGAAAATCTGGATAGTATCTGAGAGGGCAAGGAGAAAAAGTTAAAGTTTAAGCTTAGAGCCTGTCTTGGTCATTTGATGAAGTAGTGCAGGATATTGTCTCTTCAGACTAACTGAAATAGGTTGGGAAAAGCACAACTGAAGTACACAACTCTGCATCCCTGCACACCCCTCCCCTACACACACACATACACACACATCTCCTGGAGATGATCAAGAGCAGAGCCACAGAATGGATCAACAGGACTTGAAGGAATGTGGGTCACACCTGAACCACACTGGTTCACAGACTTCAAGAGAATACAGACACAACCAGTCATGTCCATCACCTCAGGAGTGTGCACTGCATGGCAAGCTGCTCTGCTCTTTAATTATTTAAAGGAGTAATTGCAGCAGGCATGGGCTTATGGGCTAGGCTGGAGGCTAGCACAGAAATCTGGGGTGCAATGCACAGGGGAACTGACATCTCCAGTTCAACCACCTCATCACCACATGACTTCATACTTCCATCCTCCAAAAAAGGTATGGGAGCCCTAAATGTCCTCTCCCATGCTTGTGATGGATGACACCTTAGATAAAACCCAAGCTCCCCCTTGGAGACAGGGCTGCATTTGTCCCTGATGCCATGCTACCAACTATGGGAACAAAGACAATACAACAGACCAGTGCAGAACTAGGATCCGGGTTATGAAATGAGTGAGAGGCCACAAATTCTCTCTACATGGCATCTATCTGAAGAGGCTGGTGACACCCCGAGACAGATCCCTGCTGAGAAAGGCCAGTCTATAGGGAAATGGTGGGAATGTTGACAGGAGAAATCCCAGACAGGTACAGAGAAGGATGGGAAACAGTTGTGCAAAGGCTGGGAGCTCATTCCTCACACACGCTCATATCGGGTTGACCTCACTGTACCTCCCATCCAGAACAATTGGGCCTGGTTCATGGCAGCACCAGGCCAGACAGAATCAGCCCTGGGGAAGGGCCTGGGTTGGAGGTGGCGGGAGGGGAGAAAGCAGGGAAGGAGGGCTGCAAAGTGTTGGGAAACAGCCTGTTGTTAGATTTCAGCCCTGAAGTGTTTGCGAAATCTCCCAGACAGGCCTCAGTGGAAACGTGAAGGCCCCGCTGCAGACAGAGCCTCTGTGGGCCAGCGTGGTCTGTCGAGATAAGCACGGCAGGCCGTGCTGAGTGTCGCGGCCCTGTGCCTCCCGAGACCCTCACAGCTCAAACAGCAGCGAGGATTTTGTTCCCTGACAAGGCCCTCGTGGGATAAAAATGCATCTTGCAAGGCTCTTCTCGGTGGTTTTTAGGTTGCCAGGGCTGTTTTGAGATAATGGAACAAGAGCGAGTCCCCTTTTAACTCTGGGGGCTGGTATGCAGGTTCACACCTAGGGCATTGCTCCAGAGGGCCTGGGAAAGGTGAAGATGAATCTCTCTGGAAACCTGCTCTCCATGCAGCACATACACTTTCAAAAGTTGAATTTTTGTAGCCTGCCCTGTATTAAACTGGGCTTTCCCCCATTAAAGCTAGCAAACATGGTGTAGCGAGAGGCAGCTCAGCTGAATCCAACAGATGCTCCTCTCTCCATTGGGTGTAAATTGGGAGCAGCCTCACCAGACCCAGTGGAAGGTGGAAGGCCCAAAATCAAGAGGGATCCCTGGGAAAGCCCTGCCTGCTCGGATCCCTGCATCCCTGCCTGCCCACTGCATAGATTAAGGGAGCCCGTTTGCCAAACCACACGGAGCTCAGTCGCTCAGCAATCAGCTGCGCTTCCTCCCCTTGTGCTACTGATTGTGCAAACATGAATGTAATTAGTCTAAATAATCACCAAAGATTTAATAGGAGCCAGACCACCCAGAGGCCAAATAGCTGGCTGTAGAGCAGGGAAGGTTTGTTCACTGGTTTTTGTAACACTTGTTAATGAAGCGAGGTTGGGTAGCAAAGCAAACACCCTTTAACTAGAATGTCCCCTGGGCACACTGTATGTTGTGGGAAGCCCCATGTCCCTTGAAGCCAAGAACGTTCTCTCAGGACAGGCAACATGTGCTACTACCATCACTGCTTTTAATTTATCGTCGCCTGGAAAGCCTCTCTGAACTATTAGGAAATCAAGTTCTAAGCCCCTAAACAAGCTCCCATCCCAACCAACCATGACTGAAAATGCTCTTCAGATGGCATATCACTAGCCACTGAGGCTGTGACCAAAAGGTCATGGGTCTAGGTGACCCAGCGTGCTTGGAGTACAGAGCAGCACTCAGCCATGCCAGAGACATGAAGCAATACTCCGCATTGCATCCTGCCTGCCTCCGTGCTCACCCACCATTCATTGCATCTCCACAGATAATTACAGAGGTGACAAACACACTCAGCTGGGGACATTCAAGTTGTTGGGAGCAGGCACATTGGTTCCTCTGGATAAGTAGAATTTCCTTAGCCAGAGTGGTTACTTTGGCTGCTAATTGCATAAACTGCCTCAAAACCATGTTCTGCCAATGGAGCAAGACTTGAGATTCCTGAGTCAGAGAGCTGGGAGAAGGTGCTTACTTCTCCAAAATAACAAGTGGCTGTTTCTGTTGTCTTAGGGGTAGGAGTACAGCAGGCCCCTCGTTCTGGGGAGACAGAGACAGTCTCTGGAAATCCCTCCTGGAGCCAGCAGCAGCTCCTCAGTTCAAAGCTCCTTTCTTTAGGCCTTGAATTCTCGGCCATAAAGTCTCTGAAGAGGTTTTGATAACTGGCCTATCTTTTAGATAAGCAAAGCTTTGGATGAATCCCACACAGTTCTCTATCTACCGCAAGTTCTCATTTGTTTTCCGCTGAGGCACTTGCTGGTTTTCCTCTCCAAGGTGTTGGATAGAAATGTCAAGAGGCTGAAGGGGTGGGACAGTTCTTTTTTCTTTTCTAAGTGCTATGGGGCAAAGCAGTTTAGGGAAAACCTGAGTGATAACTGACTGAGACAGGTCTTTCTCATGGGAGTGGTAGGTTTAGCCTCCATGCGACAAAAAGGAAAGGCAGAGAGGAAAAGCAGATGAATGTTCACCCTTTCAAAGGGTTTAAGTGGAGGGAATTTTACACCAGCAAATTCTGTGTGTTTAAATCTGCAGGGACCAGACTGAAGGATCTTCAGCTAAGCAAATCTGTGACCTGAGTCTGGAACAAAACACATCAGCAGAGCCTAAGGACACTTCTGATTTCTGTGAGGCCTTTCTACAAAGACTTGTCCAGGGAAAACTTGTAAAAGAAGGAGAAAAGAAGTGAAGGAGAAGAGCAACTGGAAAGATTTCCTGAAACAAATCAGAAGGAAATAGCCATATCCTCTCCCTGCACTGCCACACAGCCCAGGAGCTTCTCAGAGGCAGCAGCTGCAGACATCCAGTTATGCCCAGGTTATTTCTTTTCCTCACTTTAGCAGTGTCACGTATTTAATGTTTAAAAAAAATAGTATCTTCTTTTATCTGTTGCAGGATATAAAGCAAGAAACAGCTTCCTAGAGCAGCCAGGCAGAAGGGAGCTGGCAACCTGTGCTGGGTCAGGAGGGTAGGAAGATTAAAAGGAGACGGGATTTTGCTTCGTCCTTCACGGAAGACTTTATCCCCTCCAGATACACAACAGAAGCTTTCTCTCTCTCGGAGGTTGGCCAGCAATTGCCTTCCTGTCTCTCAAAGCTGCTCCTGGGTCATGCACAGGGCAAGCTGTGAGCAGCACAGCCTAGTCCTCTGCCCCAGCTGCAGACCCTGTCACTATCCCCCTGCTCCCCATTCAGCCCACCTGCGTGTACCTACTCCTCAGGCAGCCCACATGCCCAGCAACCGCTCTCCACACATGCTCAGAGACTGATCCCACACAGCCCACGTGCCTGGGGACTGCTCCCATACAGCTCACCTGCCCACCGACTGCTCCCCACAACAGCCCACTTGCCCAAGCCCTCCTTCCAGCACCATGGCATGCATGGCCCCACTTCCTTGGGTGGTGCCAGCCCTGGCTTCTCGCCCACTGCAGAGGGACACTGATCAATTCGTATACAACAAATAATTAAGCTGATGAATGTCTCTTTTTCTTGCTTGCTGACTGCAGTTGCCTTGAATTTATGCTCAGAATATGACTGAATTTATTCGTTGCTGTTTGTAGCATTCAAAAGAGGTCTGTAATGATTTCTTTTAAGCTCTCCAGACTGATTGTGAAGAGTGCAGGGCAAATACTCATTATTTCCTATATAAGCAGCAGCACTGATTACTGGGTCGTTGGTCAGATAAGGCACACTGCTCTGTTCCCCTCCCGCTGCAGAAACACACAAGGTCATTTGCTGCTAATGCTCAAATGCAAAGGGAAAACATGGCCTAAGCAAACACTACATGGAAGTCTCTTGTGGATTTTCAGGGCAACGAACCAGGAGCATGCAAAATCTCACATTAAGTAAGAGGGCTCAGAATTAAAGTGAATGGGGGTTGAATCATTTTGCTTTCAAGCAGCCTGGTTCACAGCACTCTATGCAGCTGAAAGTACGTTTGGGAGGGTAGCAGGACTGCAGTGAAACTTAAGTCTTGACAGTTTGTGGACATTAAAGATCTGAAGCCAGCTCTTGCTTGACTGTTAACTCCTGAATCTTCACATGATGCGATGTTAATCTTCAGCCCTTTCCTAAAATAATGTGCAGAGTTGCTATGTTCTGTTAAATGTGAACCATGTGTCACCTCAGCAATGGTTGCAGCGGTGAAAAGATAATAAATCTAAAGCTTGTAAAATGTCCTGTGACATTTTGGGAGAAAAACAGGTGTTGCATAAATGTTAGACATTTATGGGTAAACTTGCAGGGGCTTTAAAAGACTGACACATCTGCCACATAGTATGTAACCCTGAAAGAAAAGGAGCAAAGCAGTCTCTTTCATGTGTCTCGCTCTTTCTACAACCGTATGAAAATACATCCTCATCTGGTATTGGAATTAACAGAGCTGGACTCACCCCTCCCTATGTCTCCTCCAGGTTTTTGGCTTTTACACCCAATGTGTATTTTAAAACTGTGCCTTTTTAAGTAGGTGGCAAACTGTGCTGGAAGGATTTGGTATGCGGAGTATTTTTATTCAGCTCCCTTTTCTCTCACCTTTCATTGTTTTTCCCTTTGGAATATCTCCTGTAACGCTCCACTCATAAACCTCTTCAAAGGAAAGGCTGTATTTGAACAGCCTTCCCTGAAATCTGGTCTCAGTCAAAGGCCTCAGACGGGAAAACAACTTGCAGAGCCGAGACCCGCGGCCCCACGGTTGCTGCTGCAGGTGTCAGGCAGAGAGGTGCTGCCTCTTTGGCTCTGACGCTGCAGCCCCGATGGCTGGGTTATTATTCCCCCCTTCTACCCTGTAAATGTAATAAACTGGGACTTAGCATCTTGCTTTTGGCATGGAAAGGCCAAGGAGAAGGTGGTTCTCACATTCCTCCTGTGTGCCTTGTTCAGCTCCTGGGATGATGTCGGTGTTTTGGGAGAGGAGGAGAAGATTTTGGAAGCTGAGTGTGTGCTGAGGAAGCGATGGGCTCTGTGGTTCAACTCTCAAACTGTGTGATCTCTAGGATGGGTGTTTCTAAAGTACAAAGTAGGGCAAATTTAATTTCCGTGATGACAAAGATTACAGCTCCCTGCGAAGTCAGTGGAAGCAGACTTGTCTCCAAAAAGCTACAAAACCTCCCTCTCCATGAGGGAAATGCATTAAATATGTAATCAGCTACCTGTCTTTAAACTGCTTGCCCTTTGGATCAGGCAGTTTTTGCATAAAATCAGTAACTGGCTGGGCTAGAAAGTGCTTTCCTTCTCTTGGGTGGTCACTTCATTCCTGGGTGGCAGTGAAGCAGCAGATATTCTGAGTGTGACTTGCCTGGCTGGTAAGTGCTCACAACTCTGTGCAGATCCCACTCTGTCTCAACTCCCTGCCCAGCAATAAATTCTGCTCTCAAACCTTAATCTTCCCCTCAATTCAGCACTCACATGCTTTGTGTTTCAGTTTCCCCACCCCAACAATACGTTGTGCCCTCAGCTCCTGTCTTGATCGGGCTGGTTTAGGTCGGTCCCCTCCTTCCCACCTCACTTCCATTCCTCTGGCATCTTTGGGGACTTTTCATCCCCTGCTCTCAAGCCTGGAGGCAGTGAGATACAGTTTCACAGACAGGCTGTTGTAGGAGGAGGAGACCTACACCATGCTGAGCTACTGGGCACTTCCAGCTCTGCCTTCCCAGCAGAGGCCAATGAGCAAGCTGTGCCTGCCCTTGGGCTGCTCCTCTCAAGGAGGTGGAAAATCAGCCAGAGATAGAGATCTCTTCTTGGAGATGACACTGAAGACAAGCATCTGCCTGTCACCCCACTCATCTCTGCCATGGCTGTTTCAGCAGGGAGTCCTGTATGGGCTCTCCATGCCCTCCTCCAACCTTGGGGAACAGAGCAGCTCACCTGCCTGTGCTTCGCTTTCAGCACGTGGCTGTTGGGGCCATTCACACAACAAACACAGCAATACAGGGGAAAACTTGTCAAAAAACCCCCACAATTAACTCCTTCCACTTGCCAAGACATGTCCACTTCCCTTCCCTGGTGTTCTCAGATGGGTCAGAGACAGCTCACAGTGCTGTACTGCAGCACTGATCTTTGTACTGATCTTTGGCTGAACCAAGAGGAGGGCGGCTCTAGCGAAAGCTTCCCTAGAAAGGTTTGCTCTCTGCAGAGTGCTCTTCCATCCCTCAGCTGTGATAGAGGACCTTCTTCCCCAGACAGCTGAAATCGATGGTGTCACGTCCTGAGCCCAAGCTCCCTCAAGTTTTGTTACATATTAACATATATCAGATACTTAACATAGATGGATTTTCATTTCAATCTACACTCAAATATAAAATAAGGTAAAAATCTCACATGGCAAAGGCTGACATTTTCTTTCCTTTGAGACACAAGTTCAAAACTTACCCTAGTTAGAAACACATGAACTCTTGCACTGCCTCAAACCACAAGCTCCATCACTCCAGTCACTGTCTCTAATAGTGGCCAGAAATGGGTGTTGAAGCATACAAAAGGGGGATATGTGGAGAAATCCTTCCCTGGGCTCAAGCAGCCAATGCTTAGATATATCTGAGCCAGAAATTCCACACAGATGAGAGTGTTCAGTAGCTACTGCTGGAGCTAACCTTCACAAATATGCCTATTCTCTTTTTCAAATATATTTTTTCTCCTAGTACTACTCTGTGGCAGTGTGTCCTCTCATTCAAACACACATTGTGTGAAGAAGCACTTCCTTTCATTTGTTTGCATTCTGCTTGCAGGCAATTATTATTTCACCTCCTCATTGCTGTGTGATAAGAAACTGTGAATTTTATTTCCCTAAGCATCCTCCCTGCATTAAAGAGTGTTTTCATTTATCTCTGTGACTAACCATGCCCATTGTCTCTCTTGCAAGATTCTTGGTCTCTGTGGCCTCTGTTTGTGCAGAAGCTATTTCCCACCTCTAAATCAGCCTTGCTCCACTCCCTTCTCTGTCTCACGCTGTCCTTTTGGAGATGGGATGGTCAGCAGGGAGCCATGTGCATGTAGGTACCCACACTCAAAGTACAGACTTATGATGCTGTCATTCTGCTCTCTTTTCCTAATGGCTTCTAACTTTTAGTTTCCCTTTTGAGCACAGAGGGTGGATATCAGGATGGGCAAATACATCCTTCTCAGTGTTTCTGTGTGAGTATAACCTGAGCAATAGCTGCAGCTTTGCTGATGGATATGCCCAAGGTTTTGGGGAAATCAGCCCTTGCCTATAGAGAATTCTTATTCCCAATAAGAATTAACACTTCTGACTATTTAAGAACTTGTCTTGCAAAAAGGCAATTTATGGTGGGAAGTGCACATGTATATCATGAGAGAACTTCAAAATGAGCCAACAAGAACTCAGTGCCTATGATATGATGATGCCTGGGACTGAAAGTCCTTCTCAGGCTTTGGACCTCCCCTGTTCTAGCAGAATATTTGGTTTTCCAGGCTCAAAGCAGCAGGCACCAAGGAATTCCCTGTGAGAAGAGGAAGAGGCATCCCTACCTTTTTGGTCTTGACTGTTGAGGCACAGCAGTCCCCACCATCATAGTTGCAGAAGGCTCGGTTGTTGATGGAGTCACAGTAGTTGTCCCCCATGAAAGGCTGAAAAAGGAAAAAGTAGAAAAAGGCTGAAAGTGTGGACATGGTTAAACCCATAACATGTCAGAAGGAAAACATGAAGGCTTGAAGGAGCTATATAGTTTGTAACATTACCAACTGCCCTGGAAAGCAAGAGAAAATTATTCCTCTCTCCCTTCAAAGCAGACAGAAAAAAACAAAGGACACTAGATGGAAGGGAAATGAGCCCTAGTTGGCTTTTCACATCCCACATAAGATGATGCTCCAGGAATATCAATTTGAGCAGGCCCAGAGACAGCATCAAGGCATCTAAAACTGTGGCACCTTTTGATAATTTTAAGCTAACCTTCCAAAACTATGTGGGATAAGAAGAAGGCTATGCATAGCAGCAAAAACTGGCTTGCTTTTAATAGCTGTACTCTCCACCACAGTTCTCCTAACTATGCAACAAGTATCAGCAATGAGAGCACAAAACATATTACAAAGAGAAAAGGAAGTGGTCTGAGCTCAGCACAGGGGCCACATGCTTGTCCTTGTCTGACAAGCAGAGAGTGCATGGGACTTTGGCCATGATCTTCCTTCACTCCACAGCTCAGAGCTAGGATGATGGCAATTATTCAGGGGGATATTGTAGAGAGCTATTAAGTAAAGTTCATAAATCATCTTGAAAAACAAAACTGTGGTCACTAGTCTGTGCAATGTGATCACTAGTGTGGGCTGCACAGGACCTGGATAATAACCATGGACCTGAAGAAAAGGCTTGAAGTCTGTTTTTCATTACACATTGGAGCCCTCTTGGTCAGTAAGTCCAGAAGTCTTTCTTGGAAGTCAAAACTGTGCCTGATGCTAAAAACAAAGCCTGCAGCAGGTCTGAGAACCCCAGGCAGCAATGGAAGCTCAGGAAAATGGATCCTCAGCAGAAAGATCAGTTGGATCTCTGTAACACTTCTTACATGCAGAGGCTTATGGGTCCACTCCCATTTTTTCTGCTCTTTGGAAAAGTCATTTATTCTGCACTGAGAAAAACACACTGGAGACTTTCCTGCAAGGAGGCATCATTGCAGGGCAGTTGGGGGAGCTTGTTGGAGGTTTCCTGGGAGAATTTTGCAGCAATTGAGGTACCAGAGTCTCCCTGATGACAGATACCTGAAGAACCAGCCGTGAGCCATCCCCATCGGTACTGAAGCAGGCCCTGTGGAGTGCTGCAGATGGGGATTTTTACTGCTGGTGTTTTGTGAATGTAAATATGTCTGTAGAGATACAGGAAATCCATGCAAGGATGGCAATATCAGACCACAGCAGGCTGTGACTGACACAGGGACAGTCACTTGTTTAGCTACATGCAAATACTACAAAGGCTGACAAAGGAAATTAGTTCCAGGGTGAGGCTCTTATCCCTGTAAACTGGCTTAACTCCATTGACTTCCACAGAGATTGACTTATTTATCCAGGCAAGGACTTAAGCTTTCAATCCCCCTCCCAATTCAATTACTATGCTAAGAGCTAAAAGGGAATGATTTATAGGTAGATGGAGAGATATTTTTACAACAACCTGGTCATGTTGAAAAACATGAACTTTGCCCAACCTCCCAGGAACTTCTGTAGGCTTCTGCATGTTTCCCTTGTATTGCCTGGCTGTGTCTGCTTGTCGTGAAAGCATTGACTTCAATTTTCCATGCCTATGCCTGTACTCTACACCTATAAACACTGGAAAATCAGTAAAAGAAACTTGTGGAATAATTTGCCTTTCACTTGCACTGGCAAAGAGTAGGCAAGTCAGTCCTTTGGAAGAGAAGCATGAGACAAAGAGAATCTATTCTGAGTTGATACCAAAATCCTCATTTGGGAGAGCTGAGAGGTTTGGCTACAGAGGGTTGGGTCTCGACAGGTCTTACTGAGTATCTTCGTGCTCTTCTATTATTGGAGGACTATACAGGCAGTCCCAAGAGACCAGTTTTCTCGGGAAACACCTCAGTTAGCTGTGGAGAAGCACTGCGCTGTCTCAGAAACCTTTTTTCCTGCCACTAGGGAGCGACAACAAATCACATTGCAGCAGTGCCTGGGCTACCAGCGGGCTGGCCAAGGTTAAACAACGCCTGGCCTACAGCCTGGGGTCAGGAAACCCTCCTGAATGCTCAAGATATCAATACATTAAGGACTGTATCAGCTTAATAGCCCGGTATTATTGACCTACTGGCTTATTAGTCCCCTTTTCCTCACGGGTGAAAAAAGCCTTGTTGAAGATGGTGTTTCTTCTGAAATCTTAACGCCAGAGAACAAGCTCTGGCCCACTCATGGATCCTGGACACATCATGCTGCAAAAATGATGCTAGAGACCATTATCAATTGTCTGAGCAAAGCCTTCCAAGATGATAGATTGTGATGCAGTGACACTGCTGAATGAATGATGAAAAGAAGAAAGTTCCTATTGATGCAGAAGGGTCTGGCAATTAACAATGATGGAAGGGAAGGAAATGCTGAGATAAAGCATGTCAGTAATAATGGCTTCTGGTAAATTATTACATCATTGCAAAGTTTGCCTCAGTAACAACTATCTTTAAACAGCAGGAGAATGGATACCCAGTGGTGCATCAGCACCTGAATGGCATTTCTTAATGGTTGCTGGATGTGATTTTAACTCTCTTTGGAGAATGGGGGCACCTAGCCAGCCTGCAGGAATGCTGCGTGTGAGAAGGCTTATGACATTCAAAGCTCTGACAGCAGAATGCTTTTCATTTAGGGAACAACTAGACAGAAATTATTACATTGCTGAAGAGTTATTACCCTCTTGGGCCCAACATTTGTATGCGAAGGAAACCTGTCCTTCCGTTCAAGACAAATCGCAATGTGGTCTAGAGTTTCATGTCAGATTTAGGCATTCTGTGCCATGTTCTGCCACTCCGGTCAAATAACTTCAATGTGCTTGTAAAACTGGGTTACTGGGTGCTGAGAGCACAGACAGTGCTGCAGAAAGTCAGGAGACGGGGATCAAGACACAACAATTCCACTGCCCATTCATATTCCCTAAGCAGTCATGTATCTCTCTGCCTGTGAGCTATCCCGTTTCTAAAGTGGGCGTGAAGCTTCCCACCCTTACAGAGGTGCCATAAGGACAGGTTGTGGAGTCTCCTTCTGGGGAGACATTCAAACCCACCTGGATGAGTTCCTGTGTGACCTACTCTAGGTGGTCCTGCTCTGGCACGGGGGATAGACTGGATGATCTTTCAATGTCCCTTCCAACCCTTGAGACTCCGTGATTCTGTGACTGACTTCTGGACACGGGTGAGATACTCAAGGGCTGGAGTGATGAAAACCATGACCCAGAGAGAGGTGCTCCAGCCCCATTTAACAATTGAAAGCATTTTAAGACTTTTCAGACTGTTGCCAATCGAAACAGCAGCCTTTGAAATAATTGCTTTTTCTGAGGAACACACACAAGTGTAAAAATGTTTCACAGCTGAAATGTAACTGTATTTTCTGGTTTTTTTCCCTGGTTCAGATGGAGGTGCACAGTGCAGGGATGTGTGATTTGCTCACTGTCTAGCTGTGCTGTCCACCCAGTAGTATCATTTTTGCCCCTGGCTTTTCTGAAGTTTGCCTGCACACACCAATGCCCAAAGCCTTGTTGGCCTTGGAAAGAACTGGCCCTCTAATAAGGTGTCAAGATCAAAGAAAAACATCTGAAGGTTTTTGCAGCTTCCTAGAAATTCCCAGGTGCTGGGAAATTCTGACCATCTACCAATGTTGCTGAGCTACTTGATTGTTCAACTCCTGTGAGAATCACCCAACCATTAGCTCTAGGAAACCACCAATTTCACCACTGAGTGTCAGAGCTGATGCAGGTGACCAGGGCAAAAGCCTGTTTACCCCATTTGAAAAACACCATTTACAACCCGCGAGACTGCACCAACTGTTAACATACCACTTAGGAAGGTAAGCACAGACCCTCTGAGCTACCAGGAAAGCTCACCTCACAGCCTTTGACACAATGAATCAGCGAAGGGTGAGGGTACCACTTGAGTCCCGCCGTGCAGACAACGCTCTGGAGAGAAGAAATAAAAAACCCCAACAGGTTAAGACAAAGAAATCAGTGTGAGGAAAGTCAGTGTGCTGGCTCCTATGGCTCTCCTGTACTTAACCAATGAAGTTCAGTTCCTAACACCTCTTGTGTTCTAAAGACCTGGCTGTCCTCCAGGTATTTACAAGAAGTGTTGGACTTGACACTTGCAATAACAGAACATTTGAGATTGAAATAATATTTAAGGTTCTCCTAAAATGTCATGTCCAATATTTCAGTCGTGGTGGGAGGAACGTGGCAGTGAAACACAAAGGCACAGGTTCACTGTCATGCTCTTGGATAGGGGGAGGGAGATGTTTTAGGAATTCACTTAGGGATTTCTTTGGTGCTGCAAAGCATTGCTTTCTTTCACTACCCTTTGTACCTATGCTTCCTCAAGATGGAAACAGCTCAAGGTGGGTTTCGGATACATTTTTTCACCATCTTAAATAAAAGTACCTCCCACTACGCACCTTCAGGATAACCCCCAGATAGGGCAGCATCAGCTGCTATATTCTGTGAGTTTTATTTCTGTACCAACTCTGTTTCTAGATTTTCCAGAAGAAAAAAAAAAAGAGTGCCTAGTGTTGGGCAAAGATGATGACCAGGCTGTTCAGTGATGTCACACCCTGGGTGGCCATCGTGTGCCTGCAGACATGGAAACAGATATAAAGAGTGGATGAAAAGTTTGGTCAGTCAGTAGAGATGGTGGTTCAATACCATGGAAATTTAGGGGACAGGACTCTCATCCATTCACTGGGACATCTGGCACAATGTTCACTTGGGGTTATTGTCTATGGATGTCTCTGTCTATTGTCTATGTCTATGAACACTACAGTGTTCAGTTGGGCAAGAGGAACACACAAGAGCTCACCCAAAGACAAGGGCTGGGGTTGGATGGAGGCCTGGGGAAGGAAGGGATTAACATCTGGGAAGACCTGATGCACAGGCCATCTCTTCCCCTGTTTATTTGAAGGCCAATTTAATCCATCTGCAGGGGAACCTGCAGATGTTTTCACAGTTTCTGTCATTTGAGGCTTACCTGGTGTGTGCTAGAAAAAGGACTTTTATACTATCTGACTTGGGCTGTTTATCTTTCCGATTCTCTCGGATTTTCCACTCTTAGTCAGGCCCTGCTTGCCCCACCTGCCTCACAACAGGGCCTGTCTGTGTGAGCAGCAGCAGCCAGGCCGGGGGGAGGACCTTGTTTATCCCCGGGAGGGAGGCTGCAAGGTGCGGGGGCCCTGCGGTGTCAGACCTTCCCCCAGTGTGCTCTTGACAGACAGCTGGAGATTTCCAGGCTGTTGCCTGCCACAAATGTGAGAGGTTATTTTTTCTTTCCCCTCTTCTGTTTATTGCACTTCAGAGGGAAAAGAAAGGAAACTTTTCTAGGTTTCAAAATAAACAAGGGCAGCCAACAGACTGGGGGGGGGGGAGGGGGACTGAAGGAAGGAGTTCAAGAGCATTTGAACCCAAGAATTAAACCAAAGTAGAAAAACTCAGGCGTTTGCCTCTCGTATCCAAGGCCAGCCAGACAATAAGTAGAAGTGCACTTCCAAAGAGCATCTCACATTCCCCTGGTAAAAAGCATCAATATTTACAAAACCTCTCAATGTATGTGGGCATGTGTGAGCGTGTGGAGCTAACAAAAGGAGGCGAAAAGCCCTGAACGGCTCCTTAAGCAGAGAAGTTTCTGAGTGAGAACAATCCCTCACAGAGGATGCACTGACTACTTTGCCAACTCTCCCAGCAACCAAAAACCCAGCACCCTCCCTTAGAAGAACAGATGGAAGGTGAAGTCTCTGCTATGACAGTGCAGAGCTCTCATTCAAGGTCATCCTCAATCCCAAGGGCTGGACAGCCTTGTCTGGACATACTCCAGGGAAAGGAAGTGCAGTCCCAGGCTACTCTCCATGGCATAGGAAAGCTGGTTGACCTTGTGCTACATCAATCACTGGGGCAGTGGGACATTCACATTGCTTTAGTGTGGTACCTGCCAACAGCTTAGTTGCAGTTACTTCACCCTCTCCTTGGAGTGATGCTTTGGTAGTGGAGACTATTAGAGCTACTCCAGCTGAATTCAACTCCGCTAATGTTCACAGAGCATAGTACACTCAGGGAAGGGCCCTCAGCCACAGTCCTGCCTCCTCTTTCTGGTTCTCCAACCCCTGATTTCCCATCACCTTCAGTTTGTACCCTCAGTCTGCTCTTGTGGTGTGTGTGATGCAATTGGATGTGAGAGGGGGTGTGGGCAGAGGGAGACACTGCCTTGGAAAAATGAGAAACTGGGGATTATTTGGGTTGCTGGGCATTGTTGCTGACTCTTGCCATGCAAACAGGCATGTAGGTGCCATAGGGTGCCACACAGGGCAACCGAGCCAGCAAGGAAGGGTATAGGCAGCACTACTGTGGGACGTGACCAGGATCCAAAGGCATCCATGCACATGGGAAGGAAGGTGGGCTCACAAGGCCAACAATGGATGCAGTAAGAGGTGGATGGAAGGACCACATCCAACATGTGCCAGGGGGTGCACGGGGGCATAAAGCCCATCTGGCTGCCACCTCGGTGAGCCTCATCCCCTTCCCGTGCTGCTGTCGTGACATATGCTGCCTTCATGGCCCCAGCTCCCTTCATGCATCAGCTCCTGCAGCACAGCTGCCCCCTGTGCAGCCCATACTGTGCAGCTGGGTGTGCTGCCTTTGGTCCCAGCCTCATCCAAATGCCAGGCAGCCACATCTGTGGCTTCGTGGCTGTGACTCCATCTGCTGCCAAGGGAGAGGAAGCTGGGATACACTCCTACAGTAGGTAACAAAGAGCCAAGAAAGCAAAACAAGCTGTCTTTTTCTCCTTGTGAGGGAAGACCTAGTGCCTCTGGTCACGGTGCTTCCCTCCCACGGTGGGACTAACACAATGATGTCAACCCTTTGCGGCTGCAGAGGGGATTAGGTTTCCCTAAGAGAGGCAGGAGGAGAGCTCTGCTCCACCTTAGATGGGTTAAGTGTCCCCCAGGGCTACAGCCCAGGGACTGGCATATACTGGTCTCAGCTCTCCTCAAGCACTAAATGAACATGATGATTAACCTCGGGCTTAATGTAGCAGTGGTGAGGGGATCAGGTGCTGCTGCCAAGAGGGGGGTGGCACAGGGCTATGAGGCTTTTCCCTCCTGTAGCTACAGACAGAGTGGGACCTCCTGCCTTCTCTCCTGCCACTGCACTTCAATTAAGTCACTTCACTGCTCTATGACTCAGTTTCCCTGACTGTAAAATAAGCTCAGCACTCACAGAAAGAGGAGAGGGGAAGGAAGGAGGAAAATCACAAAGGTTAAATAAGTAGGGCAGTATTTAAGAATACCCATTAATGACTCCGGACATCTAAAATCCCAAGGCTTGCAGTGCATAAGAGAAAACACATTGCTAGCAGTAGGGCAGCATCCCAGGAGTACCAAGAGGCCATGGTCACACTCAGTCCAACTGGCAGGCAGAGTGGGCACATGCCAACCCTTTCCAGGCTATCCCAGGCATGCACAATCTTGCACAGTATTTGGTCTGTTCCTGCTCAGCATAAAGGCAAGGACCCAAATTCAGACAATCTAAGAAATTAGGTGTCTGCCCTGTTCCTCTGCAGTCAGTGGGAAAGAGCTGTCAAGCTGTCCTTCTGAGATAGTTCACTTATTCTCTCCACTGCCTGCAGAGTCAGCCTTGGCAGCTCTATCTGTGGGTGTCTTCAACAGCTCACTGCCCCGTGCACACACATGGTAAAAGGGAAATACTGGGAACAGCAATGGCTCCTTCAAACACAGCCTGCTGCAGAACAATAGACACACAGAAGATTTCAGAGGATTTCTCTTTTTTTGTTTACCTGCTGGAACTACAGATTTGTAAGACACTGCCACTTACACCGATTTCAGCCAACTGTTTCAGACCCGACAAAGCAATTTGGTCTAAACCAAGTCTGAAAAAAAGTCATATTTAGACATTTATCAAAATGAAATATCTGTTGCCGTTGTTCCTTTGAGAGGACATTTCTAAGGGGTTTGTTTTTTCATTTTAATCTTACAAAAAAGGGCTCTTTACGAGTCCTTGGAAGGGGAATGCTACATTATGTTCAAACCAACATTTCTTCTTCCTCCAATTTTTTGGTTCATCAAAAACCACTGCAACAAAAAAGTCACTTTGATTAGGAGAAAACATTCTCTTTCTTTAATTTGACAGAACTTCCAGCGAACCGAAAAATCAAGTGATTTGCTCTGCTCTAAACAACCCCCAGAGGAGGGAGAGTTCCCTCTTCCCACTTTGCTTCCGTAACAGCCGTTGCTTGAGCAGCTACACACAAATATTTCTTTTCTGGCTCTTCCTGTGCCTTATCTGTGCCTATCCTCTCTAAGGTAAGCTCCAAAGATCAGCCTTGCCTTTATCTCCTTCTCATAGTGCACTCATTTGTACATTACTTGTGCCTGAAATTAAGTAAGTAAAAGCGTTTCCTTTGCGTCATTCAAGTACTTTTGAGATCCACAGACTTGCTGTGTAAATGCAACCAGCTGCTCCCTTTACTTGTACAGCACAGCAGCAAGCTGTCACTGACCATAAACAGAGACACAGATTATTAATGATCTATAACACATTGCCATGGGGATCTTCCCCTAAGACATCCCAGTCATGTCTCTCCAGGGTCTCTCCCGGTCCCACCAGCAGCATTTCCCCCAGGGGCACCCCATGAGGTATCGCTCCCTGAGGGTGACATCCCCTTATCTAGAGAGTTGAATAAGATGGATGTTTTACAGCTACCAAAAAAATCCCCTCCAGCATGTCTCAGGCTTGTCTCCTCAAGGCTCCTCTCCAACTCCTAACACAAGTTTTCAATACCAAATCTCCCCGTCTAGTTACACAGCGCTCACGGGGTGGAACTTGTACCTGCTCACAGCCTAAAGCTCTTGCAAGATCCTCATCATCAGAGGAAAAAAGAGGTCTTATTTACCACTGTACTTTTAGAAACCATGATTTCTCCTGCACCTCTCCCTCCCCCTTTACTACTGTATGTTTTCCCTGCTGCCTAATGAGCCCTCCAGAGACCTGCAGGTATAAAAGTCGTTACAGCTCCCTCTGCGTGCCCGCATCAATAAACACAGGAGCGCAGCACAGGACGGGAGGGAAGCTGTCACTCGTTTCACCATGAATTACAAAACCACTCTAAAGTCTAGCACTCGGGAAAGGGCCAGTTAGAAACTGCTCCTAATATAGAGATAGAGGTTTTCTTTATGTTTCACACCACAAACTTGGCAAAGCCCAGGCTCAGGCAGTAATGTAATCCTGGCATCTGGAGTGAATGGGAAGCTGGGAAGGACACTGCGAGCTTGTCGTATTCTCTGGACTTAGGCTCCCCATCCCTTTCCAGGACTAACTCTGTTGCTCTGTGTGAAGTGAGGAAGTACAAAGTGGCAGGGATTTTTGGAGAGGCTCGTTTATCCACGGGCATGGCCAGATATCGAATATCCCCAAACCCTGGGTACATATTTAGGAATGTAGAGAAGCAAACAGACTGTCAAAGCTCCTCAGGACGTGCTGAGCCCGTGTTGGCAGTTTGCACTCCAAAAGTTCAAGTGTGTAAAATGGACTCCTGCAAAGCCAGAGCTAAGTAGGTTTGCTCCAGCACCCCCAGCAACCTGGTGACATGTCATATCCCAGTGTCTTCTGTCATACACTTGAGCATGTCCAGATAAACACCTACACCTGCAGAAACACTGTGTAGGCACAAGCGCCTGGTTACATGCATTCAGGGGCCGGAGGACAGGTTTGTGTGGATGGCACAAGGGTTTTCACAAAGAGGCAGATGAGTGCACCTCCCGCTGGTATCCAAGTGTAGGCATGAAACCACGCAGGTGTTTGCTGCAAGTGGTACGTGTGTGCAAGGGTGAGGGACGGCAGCGTGTGCTGGAGGACGCACAGGACAGTGCACTGTGAGAGGTTAATGCTGCCTGTGCCTTTGCAGCAGGCAGGAGGAAGGAGTGGTGACCTCTGGAAGGGGCTGTGCTGAGCTGGCATCTCTCGCATGCGGGCGAAGGGGTGGGAGGAGGACTCAGCCAGCTCTGCTGGGTCAGGAAATGAAATACCCTCTGTATCAGCTTCTTTTGTCATACAAAAGCAGTGCAGAAAAATCCAGCCCTGCCACCCAAAGAATGTAAAATACTGAACAGGAGGAAGAAAATAAAACCTGGCCAGTGCCCTTTCTCTCCTTGTCCATCACATTTTCCTGTGTAATGAAGCATGTTTCCAAATCAGACCCAAGGTAGGTGCTGGATGGATGTGAGCACGCTAATCTAGGGCCTTTACCTTGAACCGACTTACACTGGGAAATCACAGAGAGAAAACAACTTGGAGAGGAAGTCACCACATCACAACATGCAAAGACACATCAAAAATTAGGAATTCTTTTGTAAAGGGCAGAATTCCCCATGTCCCCCTCATGGAGTAAGCCTCAGGTAACACTGTTCACTCATCACACATTAACGTGGAACCAGGCATAGAGTTAGTGAAACCATCAGGCACTGACCTTCACTCTTTGGGGGTTCATCCAGTGCTGGATGTCCTGCACAGTCTCGTTCACACGCAGGAGGATGGGCTCGTGACTGTGATCCAGACATGAGGTGGTACACTCTGTGCCTGCATGAAACACAGAGAGGATAAAGCTAAAGGATAAAGCCAGCTGCTTCTCACCCTTTCAGCATCCTTCCAGCTGAAGGACAGGATTTGGGCTCATTTTTCCTAAATTGCAATTAGCAGTCAACCATAACTATCACATATCTTCTAGCCACACATGAAATGCTGAGCACAGCCCTGCATCTCTGCAGGAGATCGTGGGGGTGGCAGATATTCCAGGGCATTCTTGTACGAGCTGCATATCTCAGTATTTCTCTGGCTATTAACTCCAAGGAGGGGGGTCATGTTTTGTGCTTTCGGATCATCAAGAAAATGTAGAGTTTTTCCATTTCAACCGCTCTTCCGAGCAATGGGACTGATGAAGCAGAGGCTGTCGAACTCATCCCACCTATGACATGACAAAAACTCACCGTTTGATCTGCCCAATCTACAGACCTTCAATAACAATCTTTTGGAAGGTGACCAAGCCTAATGATGTTGCAGACAAGCTATCACCTAAGTCCCACACTCGATAAGAAGTACGCAGAGAGGTAATGATGGCTTTGTTCACACATAAACTTGCTTTTTCTCTGATTAACTGTCATGCCCAGTGGGAATCCTGTCCTTTCTTTATTAAAACATGCTGCGATACTCTGCAGCAATATCCCAGAGCCCTGTGGTGACACAACTGTAAGCCCTGGTGTGTTGGACCATTACCATTTCCCCCCTGGAAAATCACTCTTGAATGGCACAGCTGCTGCAAACATGTCATTAGGATTTCTGCACTCCAGTCAGTGCTGGGGGAGGAATTAATCTCTGCACTGGTTTGGAGAGCTGAACCTTTGGCTCAACACACACCTCAGCCTGGAAGGGCAGATTAGGTGTCTGAGGAATTACCAAAGGTGTGTGGGATTCATAGTGACCACGACTGGATGCTATTATTTTCCCCACCTGCTTCTGCCTTCTCATCTACTCCCATGTGGAGGAGTCCGCAGGAGCAGAGCAGACTTGGGCTGTTGAGCCATCAAGATAGGGAGCACTTGGGGTTTGTTTTGCTTTCTCAGTGCACGTGTCAGTGGCTCCAGGGATGAGGCCTATTAGCACCAGCCCCATTGTCAGGGAGTGGCAGGAGAAAGTCGTCTTGAAAGGACATCAACCAGGCTTCCAGAAGTAGAAAGAAGAGAAGAAAACCCCAACAACCTCATCCCAAAAGGTAGTGCTGGGTGAGCCTAACAAAGTGTGTGGTATGTCTCCATCTGCTGAGGATAAGGGCCAAAGGCTGCTGTGCCTTCACCTCTTCCTCCCTCTTCAACAAGAATCATGCTCTCATGGAAGATGTGGCTTGTAAGCCTCTCAGCTCCATGACGGCTGTGTGGTCCCATCCTAGGATCAAATCCCCTGGACCTCGTGTCTGGGACCCACACCTGCTGACAGCCATTGTGGCAGGGCTGGGACAGGACCAAGGGCTGGGTGGGCAGCTGCAGACCCTTCTGCTTCCAGCACTGAGATGCTACCCTCCAAACCAGGAACTAGTGTTTCTGTCCTTGCAAACAACCCTCCAGCCCAGGGTTTAATCTCCCCTCAAGGGTCCAGCATCTCACCGCAGCCCCCTCGCTGCCTCTCCCACACTGTTTACGCTGTCGGAAAGGAGCAGGTCGGAATTGTTTTGGTATATGATCTGTAATTGGCATCATTACAGAGCGGTGATCTCATCCAGGTCATGTTCTCCTCCCCTGAGAGGGAACACAGGGAGGCTCCTGGTCCCTCACATGGCTGTGAAATAATGAGGGAGCCGCGCAAAGAGGAAATTTCTCCAAGTTCAAAGGGACAGGCAGAGGGAGGAGGGGGCTGGCAGGGGCTGGGAGGGGGGCTGCAGGAAGGGGCCTCACGGGTCTGTGTGGGTTGCAGCCAGTGCAGCTCCCATTGCAGCCCTTAAAGCAGGGAGACCTCACAAATGGGGGTTGAAAATACAATACAGTGTGTACAATTCAGTATATAATTCTATCCCTCCCTCTGCCTGGGTGATAAACACAAAGCAAAGCTGAGTTCAGAAAGTCATCACCTCTTGTAGAGAGGCACCCCAAAAGCAGGGGAAAAACATCCCCTTGCAACAGCTCCTAAAAAACTGCTGTACCAAAGGGGGTGATCAGCTGGTCTTTTATTCCTTCTGGAGAATGGAATTGCCCTGGTACTGTGCTTCCTGTCAGTTTCTTGCCTTTCTGCCTCTGGGGCATATTTGTGTGTATGTGGTTGAAGGAGAGGCACATTACAAAAGTGTAAGAGCAATGCAGGTACAATCTCTCCTTGTGCTTCTGTCTCTGGCATAGTTTGGTGTGTTAGTGGCCCATTAGAAGCAGCTGCCCAAGAAGAGACATGATGACACTAGAAGTGCTGCAAGGAGCTAGCAATCAGAGCATGTTACATGATGCTCATCCTCTCAAAGCTCATGTTTCCTAAAAGCAGTTCCCTGAAAAGCCTCCTGTAGCAGCCTCTCACTTAGGCACACGGGCCCACAGGAGAAGGTGACTTCAAGGACTGCAGGCTCCTTCCTTTCTCCCTCTTGTTCCCATTCTCATCCTCATCTCCTGTCCCAGCAGTCCCTGCTCCTGCCTGAGCTGTGTCCCCTGGGGCTGGTGCTCACACACCTATGCCATAGCCACCGGCACACTGCAGCTTCAGGTGGCTGTTGAGCTGTGTGGGCAACGTGCACTGGCCCTGCATTTCCCTGCAGAGATGAAAGGAGCCGCTCCAGGTGCCATCCTTCCGGCAGTGAATCACATTGCTTCCACGGCCCTGGGAACGAGAGACAGAGACAACAAGGATGGTCACAAAAACAATAGCAAGGACAGGCTGAGAAGTGAGAGTCAGGCAGAGTTGAGAGTCAAGTTCTGCTGGACCTGGAAGAGCCTCTGGTTGGGACTGCCAGCACTGGGGTAAAGAAGGAGTTTCCCTCCAAACAAACATCCTGGAAACCTGCATTGCATACAAACACACACACTCTTCTGTGCTACACAATGTCTTTACACACCCTTTCAAGGTCTCTACCTTAAAATAGACCCACTCCAGTCATGATAAAGTTGAATCCACTTCATTTGCCTGCCTTCTTGTTATGGAGAGGTTTGTGTTGGATGCAGACAACCTATTCCCTCTTTTCTAACTAGTTGCATCATCTTTGTCTCAAGAAAAAAAGAATCCCCAATGGCCATCTGAAGGAGGAGAGAAAACAGGACTTGGGCAGGGATGTTTAGCAGGGCAAAACGTGCTCTTTAGAGCTTGGCTGACTTGAGTGACAGTGAGCAAAGAGGCTGAGACAGACATGCACAGAGGCAGGTGGAAAGGAGGAAAAATATCCTCTGGTGTGGGAATGGGCAAGGAAGAGAATATGACATTTCTCTTATAGAAAAGATTCTCTGTATGATACTGAAGAATGAATACCAAAGTCCAAGGGGAAATATCATGCCCTTTAGAAACAACAAAGGAGTGCACAGGCAATCTTTTGTCAGATCTCTCCTCGTGGCATTGGGGATTTCTGCACAAGCTGTTGTGCAGGATCTGTGAGCCTCACTGCCATGGGGTAATGTGGGACACTCAACAGGAGGATGTCTGGTGCGGCTGGGCTCCAAACCTCTGGCAGGGGCTTTGCTGGGTGGGAGAACCAGGCAGGATCTCTGTTTCTCCTCATTCGTTCTACGTGCCAGGCACATTGCCTGCAACATACCCACTCTGCTCTTGGAGCTTGCACCAGGTACCTCTCGGGATGTTTCAGTGTGCTGTGCTGGGATCCCAGCAGGGCTGCTGAACTCTTCTTAAGAGCATTGTTCCACACTCATTGCTGCACAGAGATCTGCACAAGCCCCTCATACCAGCGTGGAAGATTGCACAGCCTTCAATGTTAACTTGTCCTTAATATCCTGGTGCTTTTTTTTGCTCAGCTTTGTTGATGAATACAAGGTTTAGTGAGATGCAAAGCGGTCTTACCAGCACTGTGTGGGACATGCTTCCACTTCTCTAGACATCTGGCCATTGCCAGAAGTAATAAGAAAATCATATGAAAGGATAATGGACCAGATGGACTCAGGGTGTGATCCAGCTTGGTGACTCTCACCTAAGGGCCAGTTTGGCTGGGACTGATTAATTTAGATCCGACTGTTCATATGATTTGTGCACAATGTTCGGAAATGGAAGCCCCTTGCTCTGGGTGCCAGGGGAGGTACCTGCTTAAGTGACCATTACATTCCTGGTGATTAAGAGATGCCATATGTACATCTGAGTAATGATCTTTCAGTGTAGTGACAAATTCAGGAAGAGACTGCTAAGTGATAATTAAGCACAATTTGCTGGTTTAGCAAGTGTGGTGCACTTCCATTGCAATTTGCATGCCAGGGTTCAAGCGTGATTTTTGAAGGTGAGCCGTGAATCCTGATTTATGTTCCTGGAGCTGGCTGTGCTTGAGGGTACTGTTGTACGGTTTCTGCAACATACCCAGAGATCCCAGGCTATCCATTGCTATAGTAACATACTGTCCATCATTCCCTGACCTGCAAAATCTCTTGCGAAAACCCCTGCTGGGTTTCTTGCTTGGATGCAACGTGTATTATCACCTTATATAGCTGAGAGAGACTTAGTGGGGTTTAATCCTTAAATAATTAACACCTCTCAAGTGGTTCTGCCTTGTGCCAGGAGTGCTCCCTCTTTTTCTATAGTCTATTTTCCAGGCTATCTGGAAATACTTTTCTCTGCAAGTCCCTTTCACAAGATGTTATCTGCTCCTTTGCTCAAGGTGCTTTTGCAGCTGAACAGTTACTACACTCTTTCTGACAGTGAATAGAGACATAGCTCTATCTCTCACTTGCCAGAGCTCGCTTCATTACTGCTGTAACCCTGACTCCACTGCTTGCTCCTCTTCACATTCAGCTCATCTAAAAGCAAACACAAACCCGTTATGCCAATTGTTGCAGAGGTACACGTCTTCAGCCATGCTGCCCAGTCTGAGCAAGTGGTAGATGCACAAAGCCACAGATGCCGTATCTCAGAGCTCACACTCAAACTGCACCCACGTGTGCAACTTCTCATTTCATAAAGCTCATAACTTCACCTTGGTTTTATACAAGGAAATCTCTTCCAAGTGCCCTGGTGCACAACCCTAGAGTTCTGCGTGTTGTCCTCGTGAAGAGGGCAGGCATCTCTCTCCCTCTAATTATGTGTTTCCCTTCTCCATTTCTGTCTCAGAAGACCTCAATGGCACTTGGCCCCTCTAATTTCAGGGTGCTGAGGGACCTCATGATAAAACCACGCTTGTATGGGCTGAGATTATTTGGATAAGAGAGACTCACCGACTGACTGTCATCATCTTCACACTTGATCCGGCACTCGCTGTTGAACTGGAACCCGTTGGAGCACTGGTAGAGCCCGTGAAACTTGGAAGGTGGAGGGTCGCAGGTAACAGGCACGCAAGCGCCGGGCAGCCACGTGCCATCTTGTGTGCACTGGATCTTAAAGGCTCGCCTTTTTGTGCAGGAAAAAAAACAAGTGAGTGGCTGAGTCAGCAAAGGGCCTCTAAAGCTTTTGAGCTCTGCTAGCAGGTTGCAGGGCATTGGCATGCTTGAGCTTTTAACACTTGGGGAACAAGCTGTGAATCTCCATCACGTCATTTTTCTCTGAGAAAAATAACAGTTATTTGCAAAGCCAACATTGAGCTGCTCAGCTGAAACTCCTCTTCTGGCCTTGGACACATCTCCTAAAAACTCCACTTCCTAGGCTTGTGGGCTGTGGTCGGTTTGAAGTGGGTTTCTGCAGAGTCAAAACTATATGATAGCACTAACCCTTCCCTGCAGAGTTTCAAAGGGGACTCCCCAGGCTACATATCAAAGGGGTATTTCTAAGGCAGGGTCTGTTTTTGGAGAGCTGGTTAGGGTTTCCAAAGGAGCCTAAGTGAGCCAGACACCTAAATCCCCCTGAAACTGAACAACTATCTTCATGAAGGAATTACTCAGTGATATTCCTAGCAGCACCAATAGTCTGTTACACAGCCCTTCCCTTTCCCATAGCTCATTTGACTTCATGGCTTTCTGAATCAATGCTGACTGAATGACATTACTGTTTCACATACTTTCTTGATTTTCTGGAGGATCCAGGGACATGGTAACCTGGTTTGCATTTGTACTTGCAGAACGAGCCCACTTTGTGCTTATCTTCTCGGCAACGACTCGTCTGAAGATCCGCGTTAGGGACGATGGAGGGTGCTCGACACATCAGCTCGCACAGAGCCTCTGGGAAAGACCACAGCCCATCCTCCATGCAAGTCAAGTTGCTGTTGTTTCCTGAGAACAGTGAGCAAAGTTAACAACATTCAGCAGGACTATTTTTTCTGAAATGTCATCACACCCATGATACATCAAAAGCCACCTCAGCTGGTTTGACAAATGCAGCTGTGTATGTCCTATGCATTTTCTCTTTCGAGACAGTGGCATTAAATCATTAAGGACTCTGTTGTCAGATGACAGGCAGACAGTGCTTATTTCAGGAAATGCTATAGCACAGGGGAAACCACACTGGCTTTGTAATCTTTTGTATTCCTCTTCCTTATTTTGTTCCTTTCTGAAAGGAAGCTTGCTTCATACATGAACCCTCTCCTCTCCAAAGCCATGGCATTAGCAGAGCATTTGGTACCATGACATTCTTCACTCTGCTTCTGTGTTATACCTCTTCCTTGAATCTGTCCTTTTCATTTCAATTTAGAGTCTTTTGGAGCAGCATCTGCTAGTATTAGAGTCACTACTCCAACACAATGAGGAGCCATTCTAAGCTGAGGACCCTCAGTCCCTGGGGACTACTGTGATAAATACAATTCATAATACTCATTAGAGACTCATTTTCCTTAGGAAGCTTTCTTGGCCAGCACCTCAAAGGTAAACAGTACAAAAGATCTATTTGCCTCTGCTGTGACCTACTTGACTTCAGAAGGTTAAGCTAAAAGTAGCCTAGTCTCAGCGTATCTTACATTCTTTGTTATTTTATACTGTATGTTGAAAAGGAATAAGCTTTTCCTAAGAAACAAAGCACAGCTATAAGCCACTAACCCTTCAAAAATCCCTAATACTCTATTGAAATCCCCAAGCATTGCTGCAGGCCACAAGGCATATTTTTTAACAGTAAGCCAACTTTGGAGTTATCCCAAATAATACTGACAACCTGCTCACCCCAGAGCAATGACATCTCTCTGAGAGGGAAGGAAAAGGCCAGGGCATGGAATTCAAAGAAGAAGAAAACAAAGGGCTCTGGAGGGCTCAGGAAGGTATGTGGAGGAGCCCTCCTGCCCTACCCACAAAGATAAGAGAAGACACATTAAATCAGCCCTGGCTTTCTCTCTCCCCTCCCCAACTGCAGATGACTGCAGAGGTATTTTGTGCAGAAAGGAGCTCTTTTCTAGAGCAACCAGCATGCTCCTCGCCTCTGACTCATGCAGCAGCTCTGCAGACCAGCCAGTGGTGATATCATACTTGCCACTGCAAAGTGATAAGCTGTGACATTACCAACAGTGGCTGTCATGACGTCAGTGATTCAATTAGGCATGAGTCATTCGGACGCCATTCTCCAGAAGCTTAGTGGCAACATCTATTAGTCATCACTGATGGCTGTACACCAAACAGTGCCTTTATCTCACAGCTCACAGTTTCTGGACAAAAGTGAAGTGATGCTACACAGCTGCAGCCCCTGACCTGGGGGCTGGTTTTCATCTCTTTGGCTATCCCCACCAGAGTCATCAGCTGAAGCTCTAGCTGTTTAAGATGAACACCATTATTTTCACTGCCCCCTCAAAAAAACATTCCAGGCATTTCCAATGAAAAAACACCTCTTGTTGAAGATGACTCTCTGAGAGTATGAACAGCAGAAGGGAATTTTTTTATTAAAATCTCCCCTTTGAGTAGTCTTAGCTCACTCTTAGTGAGTTAAATGATTTAACTTAGTGACTTAAGTCAGTGTATGTTGGTTGCTTGTGGTTATTCTCCTAAGTCAGAGTTAAAAGAATTAAACAATTTGGTTATAGATTAAGTAATCAATGTATCCTTTTGCTGAAACAAGGAATATTCCCCATTACTCTTCTGGGGTCTGCAATGAATCCCAGCTTGAGAGGTTATACCACACGTACAAAATAAAGCTTACACAGCATTTACACCTGAGTTGACAACAGCCGTTACAACTACTGCATTGCAAGATGACAACTTAATTTGGCTTTAATGTTCCTTCAAGTTAACAAGGATATCTGCTCTTGTTTCCTAAGGACCAGATCAAAAAGGGTAATGTGTCAGTGAGCAGAAGAGTTGATGGTGCTGAGAAGATGATGGGGATGCTAGCAGAAAGCAGCAAGAAAGAAAGTGGGAGAGAAGAGGAAAGAAGGCATCAGAGTGTGTTATTTTTAAGAAAAATTTGCAGAGTCCCAAACAAGAAGAGGAGAGAAGGGTCAGAGAGAGAGCAAGACAAGTGTGGAAAAGGAGGGAGGTGATGACTGGATTAGGAGAAACAGTGATGGGGGACTGTGCCACTAGGTCACGGCACTTTTCAGTCTTCTCCTGCATTTCCAAACACATAGAGGAGGCACAGAAGGGAGACAGACACCGAGAACAGAGAAGGCATGTGAAAAAAGATGAGAGTTCAATTTGATTTATCCCCGTGACTTTTCTATGTTTTGGTTGTATGGAAGCAATATTCACTGTCATTACTGCCTGGCCACTCATGATCAACGAAAGGTCAAAGGAAGGTAATAGAAAGATGCAAAGGAACTTAGATTCTAACATAAATAAACCATCCCACAGTCTCATAGATCTTCATACTTAAAATATCATGAATAATTCTAAAGCAATAGCAAAAGTAACATATATTACTAGGAACAGCCTGTGTTAGCTGTGCAGCTATTCCCAGGTCACTGCACAGACACCCTCTGATACCTTTCAGAAGAGCAGGAGGTCGGCAAGTGAAGGAGCATTTCTTGCCAAAGGTGGTCCCCTCGCTGCAGTTGAAGGTGGCTGGGTAGACATGGTACTGGTCTGGGATACCACAGTCCACAGGCTCACAGGTCACCTGCTTGTTCCATTTCCCATCCACACAAGTCATGGTGATGCTGGACTCCATCTGGAAAAAGACGCATACCTTACAGCCACCACAAAAGCAAGGGAGAGATCATAACCATTTCAAGTCTAACAACAGTCATTCATTTGGCTCACCAGTTAAGGAAACTGGGCCTGATGACAACCATCGTTGTTCAGTAGCTACTAAAAGCACCGAGGTCTCACAAAAGAAGTGTCAGAACCAGGATGTATATCTGTCACCTCTGAGGTGAGACACCAAAGTGCTTCTCTATAAAGAATGGAACACTCTTAATTAATCTGAACCCTTGGTGGTCTGCTGCTCTGCCCCATGACCAGAAAGGAGTGTGTTAAGTCTGAGCTGCTTGGAGCCAACAGCTCCTCCCTGTCCCTGTCACCAGTGACATAGCCACTCCAGGGGGATCTCTGAGTACTTCTGAGTAGTGGAACTCGCGCTTGGGTTTGAAGTAAAAGCCAGTCTGACATAAACTCCTTTGGGAGTGAGGCTCTCTGAAGAGGTGTCAATCACCCATGGCCTGGGCCATGTCAGTGTTCTGTTCAGATACTGACAGCTGCTGTTACGGCTTCTACTCTCAGAGTGTCTGAGGCTCAAATGAAAGCAGGGTCCTGCTGCCTTGCCACTGGGGACACACACACCTGGGAAACAAGACTTTTTCCTGGAGGAGGTTGCAACAGATAGATCCAGAAGCATCCTGCCCATACATTCACTTGGCACTTGAGAAGCATACAGAGTCAGTGCCTGTGCTCTGACTTCCCTAATGTCACTCTACTGTCAGAAATACACAGAAGATACACTCCTACAGATTCAAGGAATAATCCAAATCATGCAGCAGACTGAAATCCTTGAAGTGCTAGGGAGAGACAAAAAAGGAGGGGGAGATAAGTGACCCAGCCTTCTAAAGCTAAGATGAAGAATTTACTGGGTGACTGAAGGACAAACAGATGTTGTCAAAGAGAACAGATTAAACAACATGTCCAGTTTGCAATTAAAATGGGAAAAAACGAGAAGTGAAGAATCTGAAAGCAGGACTCTTCTCTCCATACCAGAAGAAAGAAACCCAAGCATGAGAAGGGGAAGAAACCAGTGAGGAATCTGACCAAGCCATGCAGCAACACTCCTCTGCCTCCAGGGAATATTTTATTCAGGGCTGGTTTGCTCACAGGAGATTTGCACCACTGACCATTGATCTGGGTTTATGAAAGGAAGGGGAATTTTTCTAGCACACATCAAAGGGACCTGGATTCTCTTTTTGCAAAAACACCCTAATGGTTTCAACAGAAGTTCAGACCTGTCTCCCTTTGATATATGGTTGCATTCAGAATGGAAAAAGCAGTCCCAGAGCTGAGAAACTGGACACTTCCCAAGCGGGCACAAAACCCCTTTTCTAGACCTTGGAGTTTATTTAAACAGGGAGCACTGCTGATGGAAGAAAATGTCTTTTCTACAAATTCAGAGTAGCACATTCTGGGATTCTCGGAGCACTCAGGTGAAGTGACACTCTGTGCTCTCATTCCCAATCATTTTGCTCCCTAGTGGCTATTAATTCAGCCTTTGTTGCTTATCAGAATATATACATCATAAAAAAGCACATCTATTCTGTGGACAGTTGATGACTTGAGGATGCCTGTGCTTCCAGGAAGGGGCAGTGTGACGGCCACAGGAGACGGGATGATACAGTGTATTTCCATGTCTCCCTAATGCACACACACAGCGGCATCACCACCACATTTGCACTCCAGGCTGCCTCAGCATTCAGTAAAGCCTTCATTTCCCTTAACAGATGCTATCATCAAATAACACTCCAGCACTGTGGCTGCTGGCCACCTCGACAGCAGGAGGTTAAAACACAAACCCAAGCTATTGATGTCAGGGGCTATCCAAACGTTATGGAAAGGACACGGGTCTTGCAGTGTCTCTTGCTGAATGCTGGATCCATGCTGAGCACGGGGAATCTCTATCAGTGGCAGAAGATTCAACTCCAAGAATTCAGTTATTAGTGTTGGGGTGATCTAGTTTAGGAATAAGTGATTGTTCCTGCTTGCTGATACTGGCTGCTGAGACACAGTATGGTGCACAAGGGAGTTTCTCTAATGATGGGGTTGCTCATCAGATGTACCTCTACAGAACACCAAATAAACAGTACAAATTAGAAACTGGAATATAACACAAAAAATTCAAACAGCAGCAGCATCTGTCCATGACAGCCACACCTTACAGAAAGTGGGCAAGAACATTCTGCCCAAGCTCAGATGTGTGACAGCATTTCAGCTGCAGCCGTGGCTGTTGTTAGCGGAAAGCTGCAGGATACTACAGCCTGTGGGAAATGCAGCAGGTGCCTGGGGTCAGTCCTCCTTGGGAGGAATCCCTCATCAGAGTTACATTCCCACTGCACTTTACTTCTGCCCCTCTTCTAGACCTTGATGTGAATTAAAAAGAAGAAATAAAAGAGATTCTCCACATTTGTTATCTCTGGGCTCTTCCCTGTGGTGCTTTCCCAAGAAAACTCCTAACCAAATCTGGAAAAGTCACCTCCTTCCAGACTCTTACGGTTTTTCCTCTTCCTAGCACACTAGCAAGGCCATTCCCATGCAGAGAAGCTGCACTCACGTGGGTAAAACCCTGACTTCTCAGCTCTTTCCTATGATTTGCTCCACTCTTTGTGTAATGGAAGCTGAGGTGTTCAAGCTCAGACATAATAATGGCACATTTTGGAGCACATCTATCGTGTCATCATTTCAAGAAATAGGAGCACATGCATTTCTGCAGCAGAACATAACAGAACGTTCTCCACAATGGAGACAAAGACAAGTGGCTTTGATTGAAAGCACTGAAGACAACCTTAGCATGGAAATGATTGCAGATGACACCCACCTCCTGCTTCTCCCTCTTGTCTCCCCTGAAGGTGGGATCCTTGCAGCACTCAGGGTCAGGACCCCAGGCTGCTGAGCAGGAGCCCATCTCTCTCCAACACCACACTGCAGCTCAGGGTTATTTTCACTTGACTCAGCCTGAGCTATGCTGCCTTCATATCCAGCACTGTGTCTCAGTGGCAGCATCTGCCTTTGCACATCTCCCACCCGAAGCCTGAGCAGGCACGTGCCTGTTTCGCCTGTCTGATCTGACAAGGTCACCCAGCTCACAGCAGTCCGTATGAAGCACTTGGCTTTCTGATCTGGTTTATTAGCTGTCACTTTGGGCACTTTGTGCTGCTTTGACTGGCATCACAGCAACTGCTTCCTTCATGCCCTGCCTTCCAAAAGAGGCTTATGCAAGGAGGGAGGAGGAGGAAAGAAGGGGGAAAAAAAAGTGCCTCCCAAGATACAGTGTGCAGCACAGTGAAGAGGATGCAAACTTAAACAAATCTGGTGCCAGAAAGATTTGTTTCTTGGGACTTTTAAGAGCTTTGGGAGAATTCAGGTCTCTTTCCTGCTGCCCAAGATCCCAGTCGGCTCCTTGTCCAAGCGATGCTTCACGTGTGAAGTTTCCTCTCCTTAAAAGTGAACAGCTGTGCCCTCCCCTCTAAGTGTTCTTCCACTTCTGCCCACTACTGTGCCTCTAATTGAACCCACATGAGCCGTGCTTTCTTTTCCTGGCATGATTGATGATGCCTTTGCACAACATTAGGGAGCTGCTGGGTTTTAAATAACACCTCTTGACCAGAGCAGCAGTGGTGGTAGCTTCAAGGAGAGATGACAACAAGTAACTGAATGAGCAGGGCTTTCAGCAAAGGACAAGGGCAGGAAGGCAATGAAAGACAAAGGGGGAAAAGGAGAAGAAGAGAAGAAAGAGTGATGGAGTTGTCAAGGGGGTGGGAAGAAATTGTGGGGAAATAAAAACATCCTGAGATCTTGTTTGCAGGAAAGATACAGAAAGGCTTTTGCTCCATCACTATGCAAATCTTTTTTTGTTCTTGCTGTTGAAGTCTCTGAAGTGAGGACGTGAGAGAGCCCAACAGTCTGTAAACAGCTCAGCTTTTTTTACATTTCCAAACAGAAAACAGTTTCTATTGCACATAGTGCTGATGGGTTTTAGGGTTTGGTGATTTTATGGAGTTTTGACAGAATTTGGCAATAGGAGCTTCTCAGAGAGTGGAGATGAATGATTTTTTCACCCTAAGTCTGATTAAAATAGTGGCTTCAGAAGACATAGAGGCCAGAAAGTGAAGAAACTGTTAAGAAGATTTTCAAAGACCCTTTAGATGTAAAAGTCTGATTTGAAATGTGACTTGTGCCCCCACATCTCTGAGCTGCTTTTGAAAATGTTGCTTTTAATTCTCCCTTCACCCTTCTTTTTTTTGCCTTTCAGTGAAAAACAGAAGACAAATGTGGTTCAGATGCTAAACTGGGCTGTTTTTACTGGTCTGTCAATCATCAACAGTGTGCAGTGGCCATGGGCCACTGATGTTCAGTCTGTTCTTTGAAACATTGCATCTCACCTCAGTCTCCTTCCTACCCAAGAGTATGAAACATCAGCATGTACAAAGCTACTTTCCTTCCTTGTCTTCCTCATGCAGCTTCCCCATACTGTCAGTTAAATGAGAAAAAAAGATCTCTAAACTCTGAAATCAGCCAAACAAGCAAAATAACCAACTGAATGACAACAGTGAAACAATCAACAGCTTTGTGGAAGGTTCCTCAGTCACGACAGAAAGTCCCTCTGATGATAAATGACAACTCACTTGCCCTATCTCACCACCAAATGCTTGTGACCAGAACAGGAGCTGAACTTGGGAAGCAATGCAATTCAATTCAATACAAGGAATCCAAACCATGGATTCTGGACCTTCTTGGATAATTCATTAAGAGGTGGATGTCAAGAGGATGAGGCAACAGTTTTTTTCTGTAGTGTCCAGCAACAGGACTAGGGGTTATGGACATAATGTGGAACACAAAGTTTCACTTATACACAAGGAAAATCTTCTTTACTGTGAGGTGAGGGAGCCCTGGCCCAGGCTGCCCAGGGAGGGTGTGGAGGCTCCTTCTTGGGAGGTTTCCAAACCCACCTGGACATGTTCCTGTGTGACCTGATCGAGAAGAACCTCTGCTTTAATGGGGGCTGGACCAAATGATGTCCAGAAGTCTCTTCCAACCCTGAGTATTCAATCATTTCTTGCCTACATGTTCCACAAATTCTAGCTTGAAGTACCAGACACAAAGAAATAAAACAAGAGTGAAAGAAACTGTCCATTCCTGTTTAACAGATCTCCAAAGCACAAGAACAAACTTTTAAAGCAGGTCCTCAATGTGCTTTGCTGAATGTGAGTATCCTGACATCACAGATATCTTTAAGATATTCCACTCCTTCCCTGATTTGAACAGTGAATGCACAGCACTGAGCAAAACAAAGCCACTGGCCTGAGGGCTTTTATCAGTGGAAAAAAGACAAAGTGCTTAGCAGACCAGGGTGAGAAGAAGCATGTTGTAATAGGCAGTGAATCATGTTAACTATGGGTGCTAAAATCCTCTGCTCCTGTCATGTGAGTCTGATCAAGGCTCTGAAATTAAACTTCTCAGAGCAAAGCCAAATACGGTTGGCTGAGCCTCCCCAAAAGGTACTTCTTGTGTTTAAATAACACTGCTGGTGAAACATGTTCAGGCTGTTTTACTTGGTCTGGGATCCCTGTGTGCTCAATGTACAGATCCCTTCCAACTATCTCCTGGTTCAGCCATTCAGGCTCGTTTGAGAACTTGTTTTCTGCTTTGTAAAAACGCTCAGCTGGAGCTGGGGTTCTGGTGCTGATGCCAATTAGGATGGAAGAGGCCCAGCTCGCGGGGTCCTGTATTTGTTTTGTAATTGAGTTGCAAGGGCTGACTCATTTCCCTCCATTCTGTCTACCCTCTCTGTGAGTTTATGAAGAACACAGTATTTCACAAATGGAGCCAGGCTGCTGAGCTGCCTGCCCCCAGCCCTCCTGGGCCTCAGATGTGTCTGCTCCCCCCACAACACACGAGAAGGTGCCAGTGGGGGAACCCAGCCCCACATCGTGCTCAAGAGATCTCTCAGTGTTGGAGATGAGAGTGCAAACTGGGGTGTCTGCCCTGAACCTGTGTGTTCCCTAAACCCAGCTCCCAGCAGCAGGGCACGGCTGGGCTGCGCTGCACATACACCTTGTCCACCTCCCTCAAACAAAAGACCTCTGTTTTTCTCATGTTTAAAGACACTGAGAGTTTTCCTCAATATCCCACTTGCTGCACCAAAACAAACTGCTTTTGCAGGACTGGATTATGAATGCATGGCTTAGAGAAGATGGGGAGCGCTCCCTGGCCTACAGGGATGGGTTGTCAGCGCTTGCTTTGGAAGCAAAAAGGTTTGGATGCTTTTTCCACCCCCTTGATACCACACATTTCTGCAGTGTCAGGGTGTGGTTGGGAGCAGATGAGCACTGCAAAGGATTTCAGACATTGTTAGCCTCAACCCAAGGAATAAAATGAGTATTTTGCCCAGAAACTGGTTGTGCAAAAACCCAAACACCCCATCCTAAAATAACAACCCAAGAAACATTGTTTGGCTGAGTACAGCCAGTGAGATCAGTGAAAGCCTGAACATGTATTTAAATATTTTGGGTAGAAATCTTCCAAATCTGGGGTACATCTGAACTTTGCTCACTGTCAGAACCTCTTCCTACAGAGTCAGATGACTCCTGTTCTAACAAGAAGCATTTGGATAAGGCCTTGTCCCAAGGCTAAGCTGAGATTTTGGGTTTTAGGCTGGGTTATTTCTCAATTTCAGCACATCTGTTTGCTCATCCCTGTCTCGTGGGTCATACAAAACCAGCAGAACAAACCTGGCTCTTGCTGAGGTCATCATCTCGTTGGACTTGCAGAATGTGGCCTGTCTTGCAGCTCACAGTGCACTGGGCTCCGTTGTACCAGCCGCCACCGGTGCAGTTCAGCAGCGCGTTCTCAATCTCCAGCTTTTGGCAGTCGGTGGCTTCGCAGGCGTAGTGGACACAGCTAGAGAGGAGACAAGAAGTGGTATTTATTATTAAGTTCATTTAATTCATTCCAAAGAACAAGCATCTCTGACTGGGAAACTCATCACTTGTCAGGCAGCAGGTCCACAGGCTGCATACTGGATCTGACTCAGCAAAGGGCTCCTCACCAACAGCCTCTAGTTGTGTTTTCCAACAGACAGGACAGTGGTAACGGGGATGACAATGAAAGCAAATTGCAGGTCTTGTGGCAAAAGAGAAAAGCCTGATAATTCTGCAGAATTACTTTCTGTTCTGCAAAATTCAACTGCACTATGGCCTTCCTACTCCTGTACCAACATCCATCCATCCATCCATTCATCCCATGAGAGCACTCTCCCTTCAAGAGCAGTCCTTCTGCCTCATCCAATTTTAAACCTCTGAGAGAGCTCTCTCTCAGAGAGCTGATATTGCTAGTGATAAGTGTGTATGTGTGAGGAGGGGTTTCTGTGATAGACACTCTTATCTCTGAGAAATTTGATTGAAATCAACACATTCATTTTATTCCACTTCATCAGGAACACCAAACATCAGCTATGTAGCTGTGCTGATAAGCTCTTATCAAGCTCAGCAGCACGCTGTCATTTCAGATCTCTCCAGTTGCTGTCCTGCCATCCATAAAATGTTTCCCTGGATGGAAACTGTCTGTTCTCCTTACAGTAAATTATTGTAACGTTTAGCATCACTTGTAAAAAGAGGGTTTTGTTTTATTTTTGTGTAGGCAGAGATGTCTGGTTGACACAAAATCTTTCACCATCTCTGATGACCTGAATCAAACATTACAGCACATGTTCAAATGTTAGCATGGGGTAGTCCCTTAGCTAATGAAAATGCTGAGAGTCTTAAAGCATGAGAGTAGACTCAGAATAGATACAGGAAAGAAATTTCCTACAATGAGGGTGGTGCAACACTGGAATTGGTTGCCCAGATTGGTGACAGGTGCCCCATCCCTGGAAATACTCAAAGTCAGGTTGAACTGGGCTCTGGGCAACCTGATCTAGCTGAAGATGTCCACGCTTATTGCAAGGGGGTTGGACTAGATGACGTTTAAAGGTCCCTTCAAACCCAAACTATTCTATGATCCCACATGCAAAGACATTTTTCTGGATTAGAGACAAAGCTTCTGGGGTTAAGGATTCCTACAAGGTGCCTTTGATGAAAATTAAGATAGATTTAAATTAAATACAGTTCAATTAATTGTGAGGTGGGAAAACCTTGACTTATTTCTCCATCTACATGGGTAGGGAAGAATCTGAAACACGGAGAGTTATAGAAAGAGGGGAAAGTAATGCATCGGTACATATATTTTGAAACAGATTATAAGCAAGCTATTCCTGTCTCCTAGAAAAAGGTTAACAGCCACCAACACCCCATCCACCTTAGTAAGCACAGGACTTAGCACGTACGTGGTGTTTTGCTGTGTTCAAAGCCTTGTGCAGACATTATCTAATTAATTTTCATGACACCCCTGTGAGACACCTGGGCTGGTATTGTTATCTCCATATTACTGACAGAGAAGCACATCTGCACATGTCTCTACTGAGCTCTAGATCAGATTAAACGACAGTATTATGACCCTCCACAACTCATTTCTCTGTCCCAGACTAGTGTTGTATGGAAAGTGCCTGCTGCTTGTAATTTAAGGTTGCTTGTTCAGTGTTGGCCCTTCCCTGGAGTGTGATGAGCCATAAACAATTTCTGCATTCAGAAAGACCTTATTTCCTCACTATGCACAAAGTATTGCTGCTGATAGGACCGAGGAAGGAGAATTCCACCTCTGTGTTCACCAACTCAATACCCTTCTTTGCAACAACCTGTCTATCAGCACCACAACCATGATGCTCATTACTTCTGCTTAACAGATGATTCTCTGTCAGTGCTGACCTATCTTAGAAATATAGAGTCATTACAGTTGGAAAAGACCTTTAAGATCATGGAGTTCAACCACTAACCTAACACTGCCAAGCCCAGCAGGATCTCTCCCTGCCATACCAAGGATTTCACACGTGTTTTCCAGTTATTGCAACTCACAGCCTGACATACAAATTGAAACTGCCACTGATTTCACTTTGCACCTATCAGTAAGACTGTGGATGAGACGGTGGAAGAACAAGTGGACAGTATATACTAGTGCCCAAGTGGACTTCTCTTGAAGAGACATGAGGTGAGAAGAACAGCTATGTCCAATTGCCATGTAAATGCCCAACACAAATCACCCAGGAGTGTGCACCACAGATTTTACTCTGTTTTGGCAGCAGTCCCCAGGCAGCTTCACATACTGTGGCTCTCTGAGCAGAGCAGCACCTCAGGGTACTGCTAGTTGAGTAACTCACCAATTAACATTAGCAAGACTATCTGAACGACAATGTTGAGTGAGACCATAAGTGATGAACAACTCCTTGTTGGACCCTCCCTACATGTCCCAGTTACACCTACCCAAGAAGGTTCACTGTCACTTTGGTCTTCTCCATTTTTCAGACAGTGAGGCTGCAGCAAGTTCCTCCTGTGCCAGGGCTCCAGTGACAAGGAAGTTGACTCATTGAGGAAAAAAAAGTGAGCACCATTGCCAAGCTATTCTCAGAAGCACACATTATGAACCCTGACTGCCCATTGCAAAACTCACACAAAATCTCAAAACCTTTCTGCACTATAAATTGGAGAATTAAAAGAAGAACAGACTCACACTCATGTGAGTAGCACTGAATTCAAGACTTGAATGGCTTCAGAGGGAAGGATAAACCTAAGAAAACGTCTGCAATCTGCACAAAGGGAAATCTGCAACAACATCACCGCAGTCAGTGGCATTGCTTTTCATTTCCATCAATGTAAAGGAGAAAGAGAATCTGGTTTCTTGAGTTCATATCAGGACACCAGATGAGCAAGACTGGGCTTAAAAGTCCTACAGAACTGAAACACCACAGACAAAGGCATTAAGAAACACTTATTGTGATATTCTTCTTTCTGTTTACAAGTCCCCTTGTGGTCTTCTGAACTGGCCAGGGAACATTTTTAGCCACCCCCTCCAGGCTCCAGATTACTTCTTGGTTAGCAGATCATTTGGGCAGCTTGCTCTGTCTGTAACTCTATATGAATGACTTCAGTGACAAACAATACAACCATTCACTTTTTGTAAAAAAACAACCACTGCCATCAAATGTTTCCAATTTAAATATTTCTGGTCCTCTAGCTACTGGTTCCAATTTGGTATCAGCTACTGTCAGCCATAAATCCCAATGAATTTTCAAGTCATGATCCTGAATTGAGTTCTGCAAATGCAGAATTAGGAAGGAAAATATATCCAAGTAGGAAGTTTAGACAAAGAACCCATCACATCCATATTGCAGAGTTGTGGGTTACAGAAGCTCTTGCATGGGTACTGCCATTTAGCAGTGGTTAATCATCACATACTCCAGAAGCTATGCATTCACAGAATCACAGAATGTTAAGGGTTGGAAGGGATCTTGAAAGCTCATCTAGTCCAATCCCCCTGCCAGAGCAGGACCACCTCGAGTAGGTCACACAGGAACTCATGCAGTTGGGTTTTGAATGTCTGAGAATGAAATAACTTCTACTTTAACTCATCTTCATGCCTGGCACAGGACAGTTTATTCCATTTTCTTGCAATCAAAATGGGGTGACTTCATCAAAAATGCTGATTTCAAATCATCCCTGGTCTATCCTAACTCCCCAAAGGCACCTGGGAATTTCTTGCCAGAGTGTCAGCTGGTCTGGCCATGCGAGGGACTCAAGGACCACTCTAATGACTTACTGATTTACATATGCAACACACAAGTGTTGGTGTCTGGGCTATTCCCTGGCAGTGTCTATTTTACTAGGTCCACCTCAGGATTCACCTGTTCTTGTTCTTGCCCTAGTATGCATGATTTCCTAAAGCAACAGCTTCAGGCTGAGTGCAAGGAGCAGTGGATTTCTTGCACGTGCTCCACTGCCTGCAGCATGTTAAAAATACAGACTAAGGTAGACCATTCAAAGCCTTGAACTGAGTTAGCTTCACATGTAGGCTGAAGCTCTGAGCGAGTTCTTACATTATTCAAATCCATTCTTCCCATCCCTAATCTAAATGAGCTCAGTCATTAGCCTCTAAATCTTTATTTCTCTGTGCCAATATTGGCCTCAGTTCAGCAAGGCACTTAAATATGTGCTTAACTTCAAAAGCATGGTTAAGTCCCACTGATATGTTTGACTACAGGGGGATGTAAGCAAATAGCTAAGGGCTTTGCTAAATTGGGGTCTTAGTGACACAGCCCTAGAAACATTTGTATTTTAACATGTTTACAGAGAATTACAACAATTAAGTGGAACTCTTCCTTCCCAACATAAAAACAATCCAGAACTTCCTCTTTCAAAAAGCTCACAGCAGCCAAACTTTCTTTTCCTAACCCTGGGGTCAAGCGCTTTTCCAAGAACTCATCTTGACATAGTGCCCTGATTATTTGTTTCTTTCATGATAGCTCTGACACGTCTATGTGCGTAGGTGAGTATGAAAGCTCATGGTGTACACTTGTTACGAGAAGAGCCACAGCATTATCTATTGCATGTTGGAAACATTTCCTTTTCCACAGTCCAGGCCAACCTGGGCTCCAGATCTGAAGCAATACTTTGGTTTTGTTCTACACCACCATGCACACAACTCACACACATGTAGCCTCCTGAAAGTTCTTCTGACAGATTTATCCTCACAATAGTTTTGTCTTCACATCTGTAGAGATTCTTCTAAAGGCAAGAGCAGTTTCTCTCTCTCTAATCCAAATATATATATGCAGCTTTTTGAAAAGCAAAGGCTGCTGGCCACATTCACAGAATCACAGAATCTCAAGGGCTGGAAGGGACCTTGAAACATCATCTAGTCCTAGAAATTAAAACAAGGATGAACTGCAAAGATGGCAATTAATCTACCTTCTTCAATCTTCAGCTAAAACATATTTTTCTCCTTGTACTAACACAAAATCCCAAAGAATATCTGCCTGAATCCTTGGCTGGATGGGGACTGGTGAATCTGTGCTGACTGTGCCCCTGGAAGAAGGATCAAGCCCTTTCCTTTCGGGTGTTTGCCTTCAAATCTGGTCCATGGGACCATCTGTGATTCCTTCAGCTATCACACTGCAGCACTGTTAGACCTGCATCTCAAATTCAAACTCATAGGGTCAGGAATACAGATAAACCTGGAGATTTATAGAAAACACTTGATCCAGCCACAGGTAAGCTGTGAGTGAAGGAGAGGCATGGCCCAGCACATGAAGAGCACCATTCTTCCTGGGGTCTGGCTCTGCCTTCAGCCGACACTCTGCTGTGTGAGATATTCCTACCCAGGGGGGTCCATATTGAACTGATAAAGCTCTCAAAGCCCCGTTGCCCTGCCAGTCTGGACGCAGAACCACGTGCCTGGGTGTTAGCAGTTCTGTAGGTCTCCCTGCCAGAGTCTGTCCAGACAAACAAAGCAAATGCATTGCCTTCCGCTTTAATAAAAGCCAAATGATGCCGTTTGCCAATTACCAAAATGGAGCGAAGGTTAAAAACGCGTTGAATTATAACACATGTCACGGACCAAAGCTTCCATGATTAACAGTTCTGTGAGAAATTCATTAATTTCAGCAGAAGCAAGCTGACAGAGATTGCGCTTAGTGACAGAATGCAGGGCAGGGGAAAGGCAGCCCAATCAGGAAAGAGAAAGCTGCATTAAATCACAAAAAACAAGAGATGAGGAAATCTTTTCACTTTTTTTCCCCTTCATAAAAAAGACCCAAAAAAAAAACCCCACCCCAGAGTTATAAAGGGCAGTTGCGTTTGTTCCACTGCTGAAGATTTATCTTTGTCACTTCTTGTTTGGGAAGTTAACAGCAGGAGAGAACAAGACAAAGAGGAGAGCTGGAGTGGGCTACACCTCCCTGGGATTTGTTTGGGGCAGCAAAGGGTGCAGCTCAGAGGATGGTCCTCCACAGAGGCCAGAGCACTGGCAGGCAATGGCACGCTGGGTCTAGGTCTGCAGTGCTGGCCTCCCCCACGGCCAAATGCCCAGATGTACACACTTATAGAGGAAGATAAACCCAAAATCTTCCCTGCAGAGGCAATTTTTCAGCCATAAGAGTGAGTCTGTCCCAAGATTTATGCAAAGGAAAGGAAAATCCTTGGGCTACGTTAGCTAGAAAGCACAAGGAGCTGTGCAACGTAGGTCACACACGCCAGAGAGCCACAGGAGGCAAAGCCTGCTCCCAGTGGGAAGTTTATCTTCATTAACATAGAGTTAATAGAGGAAGAGAAAGCTGGAAACTCCTGAAATCTACTGTTCTGAGAGCTGAATTGGGGTATCTACCTGAGTTTTCACACCTCCCACCTGCATTTCAAGGAGAGAAGCAAAATGACACCAAGTGAGATGGAGGGGACAGGTCTTGTGGAAACAACAGGGAAATGTCACTGAGGGAAAGTAGCACTTGACCAAGAACTGCCTTGCCAGGGATGGGAGACCTTCAGCTGATATTTCCTATAGGGTGAAAAGGACAGGAACCTGATTTCTGAGGAACTGCTATCAAAGGCAGCTGAAATGCACCAGGCTTCTTGTTGCTTGAGTGACTGCAGGATGGGAAATCATACCTCTGCTTCTCCACTCCTGCTTTCACCATCCACTCCATGAGGATAATAGGAACTAATACAAGTATAATCATTTGAGCTATAATGCACAAGAACTAACTGGGCCATTCTGTCTGGTCTAAGGATGCAGAGAGAAAATAAAGCGTGTCATTTTACAGTGTGTCTCCAGCAGTGAGGTAAACTTCTGCAGAAAACAAAAAGGAGCTTGTGGTCAACTGCAGCAGAAGAACCAACAACTGGAAAAGTGTAACTGGAAAGTACAGACTAATTTTTTTTTTCAAGCCCTCTATAAATGTCTTTGGGAGGATGGAATGGATTTTCAAAAGAGCTAACGATGACTGAGGGCAACCCACCTCTAAAGTTCAATAGGAGTTTTGTATTTAAGCCCAGTTTTATATTAACTGTAATATATATTTTAAGAAAGAAGAGTGAGCACATTTTATTTGCAGTTATTAAGTTGTCACTAATGCACAGGAGTGATTCTTTCACCCTCCAAGTAAAAGCTGTGCTAATTTCTAAGGGCTGATACATTTCTTTGCCCTCTCATATTTAAAATCTGTACCCTTGCCTAGAAGTGTTTGTATCTGGCTATAAATCCTCTCCAACCAAAATAATTCTCCTTGAAGACAGAGAAATAATATCTCATGTAGAAGGAAGCCAAAAAGCAGGCAAAAATATCCATGTTGACCTATGGAAAATGAAAGTGGTAAAATTGATGCTTACAGAATCACAGAATCACAAGGGTTGGAAGGAACCTTGAAAGCTCATCCAGTGCAACCCCCCTGCCAGAGCAGGATCATCTAGAGCAGGGCACACAGGAACTCGTCCAGCTGGGTTTGAATGTCTCCAGAGAAGGAGACTCCACAGCCCATCTGGGCAGCCCCTGCCAGTGCTCCCTCACCTCAACAGGGAACAAATTCTTCCTTGTGTTTCATTGGAACCTCTTCTGTTCCAGCTTGTGCCTGTTGCCCCTTGTCCTATCACTGGCCATCACTGAGAACAGCCTGGCTCCAGCCTCCTCACACCCATCCTTTACACATAGTTCTTTCAAAAATTAAATAAGTATCTTAAAAATCCTATTAGGCAAATGCAACCAGTTGGGAAAGGGGAGAGGGAAGGGTGGGTAATGTGGGACTGGCACTCACAGGGAGTCTGTTGGGGAGACACAACTGCACAGGAGGCAGAAGTCCACGTCCAGCTTCTGAATTGGTTAAGAATAAATTTTTTAAAGTCCCTTTTTCTATGTTCTTCCTGGATTGGGTAAAATAACTATGGAAAAAGGTGGCAGGTGATAGCAAAGGTGTCATCTATTTCCTGGCTGCACAACCTCACAACTTTGTCTGCATCTTGGATACCTGAACCCGAGTTTCTCGTATTGAAGAAAGCAGATACAGTCACCCAGAACAAACCCATCACAAGGCAAACTGGAGATTTTTCACTGTAGCACTGTCATCAATGGAAAAAAAAAAGCCCACTGATCTCAATCAGCTTTGGATCTGGGCTTTATTTCAGAAGATTCCAGACCCTTGACTGACATGGGAAACTTTATGATCAATCCAGCGTCGTAACCTGCAAGACCTAAACCGTCACTCTGAACGAGCAAGGCTCTGAGGGAAGTTTGTGAGAGCAAGGGGCTGAGATGGTTCAGTGCACCACGAAAACAATCCACCACCACCAAACAAAAGTCAAGAAGGAAAAAGAAGAGGCAAAAACTGCGGGTGATTCCTCTTCAAGAGATTTCTAAAGGTTCCTTTGCTGGGCTGCAGAGGCTCACTGACGCTTTGCCTAAGGGGAATGCATTTTTTATTAAGGAAATAACTTTCTAAACACAGAGCACTTCTAATTTCATAAGTGAACAAATGGTTCAATTCCTACCAAAAACTTGAGCGGGAGGAATGTGGTCCTGTGTCTCAGCCCTCTCGAGCTCCCTGTTGCTTCTCACCCTCTCCTTCCAGTGGGCTTTTCTTGCTCTTTTTTCTGTCCTGCTCCTGCACTGGGATTTGGCCAAACTTCCACAACTAGACTTCTCATCTGAAACTTGATCCTGCTTGTCTTCAGGCCTCTGAATTTATACAACCTATTGCACAGAATGATCAGACTCCTTGAATCTAGGTCAGAACACACTGACTGGATTGATTTCACTATAGATATACTTCTTTTTTCTAAAATAAATTTTATTTTCCCTTCTCTCTCCCCCTTCTCACCCTCCTGCCTTTCCTGGAACAAAAGCAGGCCCTACAACCAAGCCAGAGCATTATCAAAAACCCTGACAGCTTGCTTAGGAGGCTGAGCAGAGGTTTGCTGGGATATGCAACTTGTTTTACTCTCGCTGCCGCGATGGTATGACGGCTGCTCACAACTTTGAATTCACAAAGGGGAGAAAAAAAATCATTCTTTCAGGGGTTTTGCTAAATTCTCCCCTTTTCTTTTCACTGCCTTGCTGAAAGGATCCATGAAACTGCCGCACCAGAGGCCACAAAAGGTCACAATCTCTGTGGGATGCTGTAAAGCAGAGACTGAGAGGGGTTGGTGGTGATCTATTGATGTGTCTGTAATAACAACAAGAATAAAACGGTAGCCATAAACCTTTCATCCTGGGGGGTCCCACAGAGCTTTTCAGAATGTGGGCCGGATCCAGAGAGGTGCTGAGGGCCCTTACCCCACCATAAAAGCATCGTGAATGCTGGTGGTCAAGCACCCGCTGCACAGGGCCGTGCACCTTGCAGGATCTGGCCCTGCCAGGGCACAAGCATCACTTTGTCTCTGAGCGACCGCTTCCATGGGAGGTCCCTGTAGCACTTTGGCAGCACAAAGCAGTTTAGATTGAAGCCAGTGTGTGAGTGGCAAAAAAATGATGCTGTACTGGGGATAGTATAGACAGCTAACTGGCCCCAATTCCAAGCTTGGGATAAAGGAGGGAGGAGGAAGGAAGAGGAAATAATTCACTAACAGTATCCCATGCAGGTTAAATGTCCCATCCATCCTGACCAATGAGAACACTGCTGTTTTTTTACCACAACACAAAAGGGTCAGCAGGGTTCAGCTGCTGTGCCCCTCCTGCCTCCTCTCAAGCCCCAGCACAGGCGGGTGGCGAGGCGGGAGGAGGCTGACAGGCTCACCTCTGCTCCGCCGGGCTGTAGGTCTGTCCTCGCTGGCAGCTGCTGATGGTGATGGGGTCGAAGTTGTGGAAGGAACGCAGGGCCACCCCGGAGATGGCCACAAACTGGGAGCTGAAGCTAATGAGGACAGCCTGGGTGTGATAAAAAGGGTGACTGAGGTCATGGATGACGGGGATAATCAGGGGATTGTTCCTGCAGCTCAGGACGTGGACACCTGCCAGAGGAGAGACAAGATCAGAGGAAGGGTCAGACTTCACACAATCACTTCTCAAAGCCGTGGGCACTTCAGAAGCATTTCACCCATAGGAATGGCCCTGTAGAGCTGAAAAGTTATGGTAAGCTGCCTGGAGGGGCTTCTCAAATCGCTCTGGAGAGCTTAGCAGAGTAGCATATCCCTCCGGACAGCTGAAGAAAGGCTGCCATTCTCTCCACAAGCACGGCAGGCTCTCAGAGCAGTTTCTTTAGACCACAGCTACGTTTCTATTGTGCTCTGTTAAATCAGGAGCAACCATCATGGAGGAAGCGGAGTCACACTATTGTAAAACCAGTCTGAGAGGACAGTTGGAGCCTTTATACTGCGCATCAAATGGTGCCGGCAGGCTGGGTGGCTTTGTGCACCGTGGGCAGTGCACCAGTGGCTTGTTTGTAGCTGTGCATGTCATTAGCACTCAATGTAAAAGGTTTTTTTGCACAAGCTTTATGCCAAATGTGCCCAGCTTTGACTTTTTTGTTTTGATGGTTTGCAGCCTTAGGGTATCTTGCTCTTTACTAAAAAAGGCAAAGATGGTCCTGGAGAGAGAAACAGGGGTGATGGACCCATGGAGGATTTTACACGTGATTTCATTAGAGAAGAAAATAATCGTGTCACAAGTGTCTCAAGGAGTCACAGACACACCAGAGAGGTGATAAGGACACTTCCTAATCCCTTTTCTTCAGCAGAGAAGGCATTCAGTGATAGCTGGGAAGAAATTCTCACCTTCAAATAGAGGCAGCCTGAATTCAAATGGGCCAAACCCATCTCAGGGCTAACTCAAAGGACAGACAGCTGTCCTCTGTCCTCAGAAAGCATTAACTGAGATTCAAGGCCCGATGGCTGCCTGCAAAGCCCATCCTCCATGGCTCCGTGGCACGGCTCCGAGGATCAGCTTGGCTCCAGCTCCACTCGCTTCACTGGAGCTCCCCCAGCAACGGCTTTGGCCCAGGCCCTTTGGCTACCCTGATACACTTACAAATTTGAAATGAAATATATTCTATTTGCATGTTTAACTGGCTCAGGGATTTCCATCATTGTATTTTTTTTTCCAGTTCAGGTTTCTTGACTCAAAAGGAAAGGAATAAAAAAAGTTTTCGGTTTTCTCCTTAGAAAGTGATTTCCTGTGAATTAAGACAGACTTCTGACCACTCTTTAAACATCTATTTCCCATCCTCTACTTTGAAAAAAAAAAATCTTCCAGTAATAATAAGGGGGAAAAAAAAAAGCAAACTTCTTTTTGTTTGGGTCTTTACCTGACCCTGAAATAACCTCCCTGTCTACTTCCCTCCCACAGGTCTTTTGATATCAGCTCCTTGTGGAATGGTGCACGTTTCTCACTTACAAACAGGTGCAGTTAATACTCAAAATCCCAGGTTCCCAAATTCTTTGGAAGTTTCTGCCTTCTCTGATGGAAAGCCAAGAAAGACCTTATGGGTATGAGGCTGTTTATTCACCTCAGTTTCATTCCTCACACTCAAACGACATCCATCCACAACAAAACAGACTCTCAGAGCTGTGCTGCGGTTCCTGGTGCTTTCTGACCCTGACAGGGTAAATGGAGCTGAGCAGGTCAGGTTCATTTAACTAACCTGCCTTCATCAGCCAAAAATCCCACTCAAGATAGAATTGCCTGTGGCAGGGGAGTTAGAGCTGTTTCCATGCTTGGCCTTATTTCTGTAGCTCCATATCCACCTATTCAATACTCAGGAGCCATTGCAAAGTACCCATCAGCTGGACTCCAACGTCTACAATGGCACTGAACTAACAGTGCTGTTTGGTATCCCAACCTCTCCATCTCCTACTGATGCACAAAAGGAGCTTCTCATTATTTTCTGGGAGTCTACAAGGTAAAAACTTGGTCTAACCAACGTGTCAAATGTACTTCTGGACAGACTACATTTTGCTCGTGGGAGTGTCCTTTAGCACATGAAAGGACTAATCAAGCTTCAAATTAGTGTCACTTCCTTTTGGATTGCCTTTCAGTTTGCTACTACCTTCTGCATAAGGCTGGCTGTCAGTCTGCAGTCAATCCTGCATCCAGTGCATGCCAAAGTTTGCATCTCAGCTACAGCTTCCAGTTTGCCATGATGGTAATTCAAACACATCAAACACAATATCCAGGAAATGGACTTAACACTGCACCAACAACTCAGGCAGAACAATGACTGGGAGCTCTGTCTGAGTGAGAACTGCTGGGGAGCCTACCTACACATCTCTGCTCCAGGTCAACCTCATCTGAAAAGGTTGGAGGGGCTTTTCCATGACAAAGGCAGCATTTCAGCTGTGAAGATCTCCAGTCTGAGTCATGCCAAACTCATGTTGCAACTTCATTGAGGATTTCAAAACCTAACCCTCAGTTTCCTCTTTGCTCCTCTTTCTTGTTCATTCTCTCACACTCTGTCTCTATAAAAGGTTGCATCAAGTATTTGTTGGCATGCTTCTGTATCCATCACTTATTTCTCAGAGGGAAAGAGCTCTGTGCCACTGTTTTGTGAAGGGAGGAGGGTAACACTATTCCAGGAGCTCTGGCAAACTGGGAGCTACCTTGACTCAACCTGTACAACTTGCTATGAGTATGGTTCATTCTCAGACAACAGACACCATACATCCTTTCTATGCTACCCTCGATAGTCATCCAACACCTGTCAGTTGTGTGTGTCCCTTCTCTTTCTCATCACCAGTAAGATGTTTGTTTGAGTTTTCAGGTAGTCAAAAACCACAAAGTCACAGTAAAACAGGAAGCTGGGGGTAGGGGGTTATGTTTCCTTAAAAAACCCACTCTTGGGATGACACAGCCAGCTTTGTTCCCAGTGGAAAAAAAGGTCAGAAGACAGTCCTATCCTGACACAGAGTTGGGAGCTAGAGTTAATTTTTTGGTTTTGGAGTTTAAATGCAGACAGAATCAGCAGACACAGGTTCAGGGACCTGCGCCCAGGATAGCAACAAAAATGGTCTCTTCTGGCACTTCAGCACAACTAGCAGGTCCACAGCCCCTGCAAGGCACATCTGCTTGAGGCCAATGCAAGCAGCCCACAAGGCTCCTGTGTTAGATCTTCACCAAACCTTGAAAAACTTTGACCTTTAAATAGCTGTGGAAAGCCTGCTGCAAGCAGGACTAGAAATCCACCCAACTTCACCTTGTAAAGTAGAAGCATTTGCTGCACCAGTTGATGCAGGTCCCTCACTCCCTGCTACCAGCAGTTGGTCTGCGTTACTCTCAACGTCTCTACGGGGAAGTGCTGTGTGTGAAGCATTGAAACTACTTATTTTAATGACTAAAGAGGAACTAATTGCTTCTGAACACGTAGTGAACTGGTATGGACAATGTCTGTATAAAATGATTTCAACAAACAATTTCAACAAACTAGCGAGACTCGTGTCCTGAAGCACTAAGCAAGGACTTTTTTCTGCCTGACTGGAAAAGCTGAGCAGGAATACTAGTCAGTTTGTGAATGGGGGTATAGACAGATTAAGCAAGCAATAAAGAGGAGTTTAATAAAAGACATTCTTACCAAGATCATGGCTTTGCTCTTTAGTGTCAAACAGCTGCACACCAATGGTCTCCTGCTTCTGATCCAGGTAATAGGTCCCATCAGTGACCAAGTGAACTAGGACTGCTGCAGCTACCATAGGCTGGGAAAAATAAGCCTGGGAAAACAAAAGCCCCACAGAGGCTGAGGTGGAGAACTGTGGTGGGCTTTAAAAACACCCCAAGTGTCAGCTCAGGACTTTTAAAATAACAATTCCCATCCCAGGTCACACAGTAGTCTTCTCTTCCAATCTCTCCTACACATACTAGATAAACTCGAGACAAACAGTCCTGCAGCTGGAGGCTGTAACCTCTCAGAAATTCAATAGCCTTGTCACAGGAGGGAACTCCACCACTGACTCTCTAGACAGAGCTCAGAGGTTTTGTTTTGGTATTTCACACAAAACATACTTCAAAGAAAGGAGCAGCTTGGCCTGGGGAAGGCTGTCGCATGGTATTTTGCCTGTTGGAGAAACTTTGTACAGGCAGGCAAAGAGAAGACTTCTGAATGACATGTACACTTCCTACCTTCAGCCAGAAAACAGTCTGAGTCATGTGGGAGTACTGGAAGTTGGCCGTGCAGGGATACCAGGCATACTGAGAGACACCATCATTCAGGTCAATCACCTTAGTTCGACACACCTGTGGGAGAAAAAGGAAACACCAAAACATGTAGATGACAGTAAGGAAGGGTTGTGACTGTTTAAAGTGGGGGAAAGGAGCTGAAGATTCACAGCAGCTGGATGGCAGCCAACAGTTTCCTCTTAATTTGGTACAAGGTGCTTGACAGCATTCAGAACAACTCTGCTCCCACCCAAACGGACCACAACTCTTCCCACTCGAGTCAAAGTGACTCACTTCTGAACACACCAACTCATGGCACAGACAGCCAGCAGATGCTCTCCACAGTACTCAAGTAATGTCCTATTTAAACCTGCATGTTACTGTAACCCCAGGGAAGCCACAGATGGCCAGGTAAACTTGGAAGCAAGTGTAGCCAGGAAGGACCTGTCTGTGTGTCTGTCACAACCCAATTTAGGCAAACTAGTTTCTTGTTTTGTTAACTAGTTTCTCCAAGTGGAATCACCTTCTTCCTACACCTACAGCACTCTCCTTGGCAGGCAGCAGTGGGATTGTAAGCTGATAAAGAAGATGAATCCCGTGTTGGCATGGAGGAAAAGCTCAAAGACTGAAAATGCCTAAGTACCAAAGTGCCTTGCAACGCCATCAGTATGTAAGATGTGAAACTGAAGCTGCAAGAAATGGCAGGATTTACTGTGAAACCACATTGCTCAGTGAAGCTGCTTCAAAAAAGAAACATCCATGACCACAGCCTTAATTTCCCCAACAGACACGAGAGAGGAAATGCCCACCATGCAAAAGTTTACTACTGCATGAGAAGGATGCTTCCAGCTGAGGCTCTCGGAGCAACTGAAGGGTACGTGTTAAGGTTTACAACACCTTGGTGAACTCAAGTGACTATCAGAGGCATGGGGATAGAGGGATTTCCTTATGGTCACACGGTGTAGTGGCAATGGAGCTATGACTGTAACTCCAGAGGCCAAACCACTTCCAGCAGTTGTGCTAGCCACAGGAGAGCCCAGCACTGAGCACACAGACCACCTGCACTAGGTGCTAACTGGAGATATGTACTCTTGGGGAAGGTATCAGATTTCTTTCCAAGACCAGAGCCTGAACTGAGCAATCAGGTGATGATGTGCTGTCAGTAAAGCTGTTCCCATAAGCAATTTCCCTGATTGTTAAAACAAAAAGAAAACCCTGAAGTGAAATGAGAGAATTAACAGAGATGTTTTTAACCATTCAAAATCCTATGCCTACTCTGTAATTCTGCATGGAACTGCCCTCTTGGTCTTGGCAGGCAAAGTCTGGGCTATGCAAAGAGTCTGGGATGCCTGAGAATGAGAAACCAGATTGGCTAAAAGTGAGGTAATCACTTCTATAATCTGAGTCCCTCAAGATCCAGCAGAGAGGAATCTATGGGCAAAACATAAATCAGCTTTAATGGGCTGGAAGAAGATTTTTAGTTTATTTATTTTTTAAAACAACTGGGACCAAGCCTCATTGAGGCTAGCCAGTGGATAGTGTTACATTTTACAGCGGAGCAAGGCTTTACATAAACTATCTTTGGCATTTGAAATCCAGGCCAGCAATTCGACATGTACCATTTCGCAATTCTCCCTTCTTGCATTTTCAGCAGCCTGTCTCCTGTTGGGAGCATGGTTTTTATTTTAATACCTCTCCAGCTAGGGAATTTATCTTACCCACATCTGCAATTTATATGGTCAGAGAGCTCTTTGACATGAACAAAGGTCTCGTTACTTTTACATGATTCTGTTCTTACTCTTATATCTTCTCCTGCTCTGTTGGTCCAAAAAGGTGGTTGAAAGAAACAAAAGTAGTGATGTTTGGTACATTTTAAGTGCTGCTTAATGGGTAAGTGAAAACCTGTATTAAGAAATCACCCAGACCTTCACCAAAAGTTTGACTCAAACCCAAAATAAACCCCGCTGAGGTGGGTTGGAAATCTCTGATATCTTTCAAATGCCTGTTTGATTTGTGTGCCTGTGTGAACTCCAGCACTTTCTGCTTCTGCCCGAGAATATCAGCAAAAATCTTAACGCTGCATAAAGAACCTGTGTTTGAGACACGTGCAGCTGAGGTGTGCACACTCGATAAACTGGTTGGGTTTATACAGGTTAGATGAGCTTCCTCCCACTGAGGCTGATCCATCACCACTCAGACAAGCGTTTCAAAGTGGTACTGGGGTAAAAAGTTCTTTCAGAAGAGTGTAGTTGAGAGGTGTGGGAAATGTCTAACAGACATAACATTAGGATTGGCTACAAGAGCCTCTTCTACACTAGCTGCTATCTAGTAAACTTAGCTAATGGCAAGAAAGTTCTTGAAGGCTTTGTAATGACAACCTGATGGGATAAACAGTCCTTATCACCTGCAGACTCCACCATCTCAGCACATGGCAAATAAATCCCCTTTTCAATTCTTCCCAGTTACTGAGTGTCTCACCACAGCTGCAAAGTCTGAGAACTATTTGTTGTGAGAGTCCTTCACACCTCTGCCTTTAAGGCATCCCTAAAAGATGGAAGCAGCAGTGAAGGCACTTATCACTGCAGTAACACCACTTTCAAATGGCAAGTTCCAATGGTCTGGAAGACAGAGCACCACATCTTCTCATGGCTACAAATCCATAGGAAATCACATGCATGAGAAATAAATTCTTTTCTAACATCCTCCAGTTTGCTACAGTGACACAGAACAGAGGCTAAAGCACCTGACAGCTGTGGAGGGAAGAAGGGATAAATGTACTTTTCATTTTAGGGTGTTACCAAGTACTTTGATGAATGACGGCACCACACAGGCCTCAAAACCTCACCCATTTATCCAGGTTCTCAGGCTCACACAGCAATTGGGATCCACAGGAGCTTAGTATCTGCTCCAAAGTATTTGAGGACTATTCGTGTCTACTTACTGGAAGCCCATGTCATACCCCTCCCTAGGAAGCTGCTTTCAATTACAGGAGCTGATGTCTGTTCCTCTTGGAGGTTCTAATCCAGCTCGTCTCCCACCCACACATTTTGTACACAAACATTGAGAGACAGAATGAACAAGGCCAGGGAGCACTGTGGGATCTTCCCACAAGAGGGAATGCCTGGAGGATTCCCTTTGACTGATTTATACAACCTCTTGTCAATCACAGGGACAACATGTTCTTCAAACCGCCTCTCCTGTTTTCCTTCTCTTACTCAAGGGGACCGAGGAATGTGTCAGCAGGAGAAAAGTGATATATCAGAAGCGCTTAGTTCATTGCCACATCTAAAACGCAGTTACTATTGCAATTAACTCCATTTCCTCATAACATTTGCCTTCAAAGTAATACGTGAAGATTTGCTGAAGAGCAAATTTTGGAAGGCACCCTTGTGAATGATTCCCAGACATCCCAAGACTTACTTCAGGCAACGTTAGGTTGTGTTGGTGGGCTCCTGTTGCAGACAAAGTAGGGGTTAAGGATCACATGGGTCCTATGGACCGGACACTGGACCAGGTCTCAACGTGACCGTGCCCAGTGTATGGCCTCATTACAACCTTCTGGGCATCACTTGGCTTCTCCAGGCCTGAAGTCCCTGTCTCTAAGACAAGGATGATATTCCCCCACAGCACATGGATATCTTGAGAGTAAAAGACACTAGCCACAGAAAGGTGCTCAGATGTTAAAGGAGCAAACAAGCACATGCATGTGTGAAGGACATAGATGTCACTCTGTCCCTCCCATCAAGTCAGACACCACAGGCTTTACACTGATGGCTTTCATCTCTCACACTGTAACATCAAAATAATTCGAAATGCAGAGAGGCAAAGCTGCTGTTTAAACCAGGACGGTGCCCTGCTCAGCTCTGGCATATGGCTGACACTGCAGTTGGAGTGGACGTGCCTGTCTGCATGCCTGCGGGCGGCTATAAACAGAGCAAATCTCCAGTGCACAGACCTGTCTGCTCCCAATATCCCATCTGTTGTCCCATGGTGGGGCTTCCTCCAGACCATGCCTTCAAGCTAAGTATGGCTGTGAAAGGCCATCGTGAATACTGGTCCATCAGGCAGCAGGGAGCAACTTCCTTCTTGGGGAGAAGGGTGAAAGTGGTCATCATGCCCCAGACACGAGGCTGCTGTCTCTCCCTCCCTCCATTTTACTGCATTGCTGCCACTTCTTCACCAAGACAGAAAATGCTGTGAGTTTCTGGGACAAAACAAGCTATACTCTGTCCCATTTGCAAAACAGCAACCACAGAACAAGCAGGAGCAGGATCTATTAGTAAAACCCACAATCTCGTCTATGTGTGGAGCACACAACATCCTGAGTGAGGATGCACAAGTGTTGAGAAATACTCGTGGACTGATATGAAACCCATGGAGGCACAAACAGGACATTTTCTGTTGTTTGAAGATCCAGCTAAAGAATAGATTTCAACCATAATAATGAAACCTCATTAATCTACAGGTTTTAGCTGACTGCTCTGTAGAATGTTAGTTTAACTTAACACATGTCAGAAAATCCCAACTATGACATAAGCAGCATTTTAACACATCTCTTACTGATGAAAACTTTCTCTTTCCATTGCCAGATTTGAGGCTGGCATTCAATCAGACCCTTTATTCTTAAACTTGTAATTGTTCTTGCAGACCTAAGGTTAATCTTACCCAAGGATGAGGAACAACGGTGCAGTTGCTAAATATCAGAAAGGTTCCTGCTTGTTTATTGCCCAATATTATAAGGCAGCTTGACTGCCACATGGATGCCACCCAGTTTGTCTACTGCAGCACAGACCTCCAATCTGTTCTGAAAGCTGTCACACTGTTCTTCTCATTTAGGCTGGGAATTGGGTTGAAGTTAAAGCAAAAACAAAATTGCCCACATTAGCGAGCACTGAACCATTAAAAAGGCCACCATTTGGGTTCCAACAAACACCTCCAAAATCAGCCAATTTCTAGGACCATTTCAAACCTCAGGAGCCTACAGAGCTCAGATGAAAATGGTACACGCAGGCTTACTCAAGGGACATCAGGAATTTTGCTCTGGGGTTTCTTCTAGGTGCTGGTCAAAAATGGTTTAGAACTAGTCCCTTTATTAGCATTCTGGATGTTTCCCATCTGTCCAGCTATGAAAGTCAGCATTGGGTCATTTCAGGTTGGCCTCTAAGACTTAAGGAAACTATTCAGTGTTACTTTTTTCAAACTAGTACATATATTATATCTGTGTAATGTACAGTGGGTTTTAAAATATGTACTAACATTGAGTTTAAAATACACTGTTGTTATGAAAAATAAACCAAAAAACCCCCAAAATCAAATCTGAGCTTCAGCAGCATAGATTATAAGACAATGAGAGAAAGCTGTGTCCTCTGTCTTTCAATACTATACATACCTCCTAGCCTGCTGCTTTGTCCTCAGTTGCAACTTTCCCATACCTGTGATGCTCATGAACTGCAGCTTGTACTGCAAACCTCTGCCTGCCCTGTGTGCCAGTTTTACTAAGTTTCACGGTCTGCTTTTGCCTGTTTCACTGGGGTACTAAAAGTCTGATGGTAAAAGATGAAAAACTGAAGCATGTCCTGCTCCAGGACAAAGGCATGCAGGCAGCTGATCAACAGAAAAGCTTTATCAATTGGAAGCTGATAAAACTCCTGGGGTAACACACTGATGTTGGATTACTCCCAGATTCAGTTGGCTCAGAAGTAAGAGGAAATCTCATCTGTCAGTTTTACCCATGTAACGAAGAATAGGATTTGTCTGTGGGATTGGGAAGCTGACTATGTCTCCTGCGGGACAGAATTAAGATCCATTGCCAGTTGCTATGTCCAGTCTCAATACAGCCACTTCCCCTTTGAATTTGGGGCAGCCGATGGTCCTTGCAGACTTAGTATTCAATTAGCATGTTACTACAGCTTTCTTAGCACAGAGCCCCCATGTTCAACTGAAGGTTTGGCTGGATTTTTTAGCAATTGGAAAGTGACCTTTATGTGTAGGAAAACAACACAGTCAATATGACATAACATCAATAGTTCATTTGCGATGTGACATGATGATAAATTCCTCTACTTTACAATAAAAATGATAGTGTTCACTTCCAAAGGGAAATTTTCCTGGGTAGAGTTTTAGATGTAACACAGGGATGTGATTCAGAAATGAGTGGGAGATGCAAGGGCTAGTTTGTTTTGTCATATTTTCAGGAAAGCAAATAGGAGCTAAAGGGATTTGAATTAGATGATAGTTCAGATTGCATATGTATTCAATGTGTGTTATTAACTTTAGCTTTCTCAAAAAGTACAGCTATTTCACTTCCAAAGACCCTACATGAACAATACATTTCAATGTTTAAATCACAGAGACCTGCATTCTTTGAGCTTTCCTTTGAATTTCTGTTCTCTCCAGATTCAAAGCAAACTTCATTCAAAACCAGCGAGTTCAAATCAAAATCACATAAACCCATAAACTTCACATGGTACACCTGAAAAAACTGTAAATCAGTTCTGACTGGGCCTATTCCAAACCCACATCAGGTTTGACATCCAGCCAGGTGTAATCAAAGTATCTAGGATGCTAGCTGGACCTGTGGAAAAAACAATATTGAGTTTTAATCTTACAAGAAAACACTAACCAGATGATTTTTGCATGGTTCAAAGGATCATCCCAAAGACATCAATCGAGAAAGGGCCAGAAACTACAGAAAAATAAGGTGAAAAAAGAAGAAATAATTGCCCTTAGGGGATTTAATAATGAACTTTTACAGAAGCCTACAAGTAAATACCAGCATTTGGGGCTCAGGAGTGCAATTTGTCCTTGTCCCTCCTTCTTTTGCCACTGAGTAACAAATGCTGAAAGGACACAAAGGCAAGCGAGAGCTCCAAGTGCACAGTAAGGCAGAATACAGTCTCATATGAAGCACCTGAAAGCATAACTGAGCAATCTGCCATGTGCTCCTGTTTATTCACGTCAGACATTTCCTCAACACACCAGTAGGACAGAGAGAAGCTGCTCTCAAACAGCAGCATCTTCCACCCCGGCACTTCTCACCTAGGAGCATAATTCTGAGAATTAGCCTTGAATTGCATTCTGCTATTGTATTAAAGTTCACAAATACATCTACCAGTAGAAATAGCAGCCAAATGCAACCCACCAAACACACAGCATAGGGAAACAAAGCTCAGACAAGACCTTCTACCTTCACTTCTGCAAACATCAGCCTCATTAAAGCTAAAAGGCATTTTCAGTCTGCAGCACAAGCCCCTCTCTACAGCTTCCACACTGCTGCTCACAAAAGTGTGAAGGCATTATAGACTGATAAGTGCTTTAACAGACTGTATATCCATCCACTGGAGAGCAAGGTTAAACAAATACAGTAGCCAGAACATTATTGTTGGCTGCTCACCCGGGTTCCCAAACTGCCTGTCTCTAACTTGAACCAGCTAGGTCCCCTGCATCAGAGCTTGCACATGACTGTGGGCCAAGGCTGGTCATGGGGTGCTGCAGCAAAGGAAAACATACACTTTTACCACTGATGAGTGGAGCAAAAGCTTTTTTGTGATTATTTTTTCCCTCCTTTGACCAGAGCATTTCATTTGGGAGCAGCTGGCATCGGAAAATCAAACTGTACCAGGCACAATGTGCACCACACTTTAGATCTTAAATGCATTTTTATTATTATATTAGTGGATCTGACTTACTGGAATCATTGCAGTAAGGCAAAGGAGTGTGCTTACAATCCATTTGGTAACATCCCCTCCTTCCTTACCAAAGCTGGTCCTATAAATTTGCTTGGACAAGAAAGCACACAGCCAATTAGAGAAAGTCCAAACCAAGAACAACAAATCCCTAAATAACTTCAGCTCAATGAGGGCTTCTCCATCAGAATAACACTGGATGAAGTGGACAGAGATGCTTAGAAGCATTTGGGCAACCTTTGGGCAATAGGAAGAGACAAACAGGAATAAAACCTGAGCCACTTTTTCTTTCTTCTTTTTCAGCTATCAAGGAGGGAAAACCCCCCCCTACACTTCCATTTCCAGCATGATAGGAATAGATCTTAAACATCCTCATACCTAACCCCACCTCCTTTGAACTGCCCCAAGTGCACACAGGGCACAAGAACAGCTTCCAAGAGGTGAGAGACAACACAGGTGCTGCCATGAGCTCTGAAGATTGCTTGCTAAGCTTCGCCCGTGGTGGAAGCAAACAGCCCTGCAGTAGTTAATGTCAGCTCTGGCCACATGATCACATTCAGGAAAGGTCAAAAGAGTGATTTTTAATTTAAAAACATCTGTGTGTTTAAAGAACAAAACTTTCTCATGTGCAGAAAACCAGGGGTTTCCAGCGCTTTTATTTCCAGAGTTACAGTCATGCTTTTCAGCTTTGTTTAGGGTTATGGACCATGTAAACACGCTGTGTAAACCACATGCAACCCTCATCACACAGCCTTTCCACATGCAAGGATAATTGGGGGTGCAAACCTCTCTCTCCTTGGCTCCTTTTCCCTCTGCAAGCTTCTCAGCTTCCCACACCGCACTCCCAGGGAGCCAGCCAGACACCCAGTTGTTGTCCTTCCCTATATGAAGACGTACACATGCCTCTAATCCTAAGGGTACAAGTCTACTCTGGGCTGTCAACAGGCTTTAATTGGTTACATCCAGGGAGATGACACATTGGGAAGAGGCCCTGAGTTTAATAGGGAGAGGGAAGGCTGTGGCAAGGCTCTCAGGGACTGTGGCGGTGGGGGGGAGGGACGGGCATAGATGAGAGCTACCATGTGCTGTCCTGGGGAGACAGCTCCAGCTACACCTCAGAAGTCAAAGCCTTTCTGTTTCCCACCAGCCCTATGTCAGCATGCATTAATTAAGATTAAACCCTGTGGCTTGTTTTTCTTAATACTCAAAGGCATGGCATGTGATATACAAATCAGAAGGTTCCCCCTTGCTTCACTGGGCTTTTCTTACTGAAATTTCAGAGTAACAAAACCCCCACCATGCAAACAAATTCCTCAGAATGAGTGGGACCATCCGGAAAGAGTCCACAGAAGAGCAGGCAGTTGCTTCCTCCAGCCTGCACACATCTGCAGCTCAGCAAAGGGGAGCTGGGGCTCCTCAGCTTGGAGGAGAGGAGACTGAGGGGTGACCTCATTAATGTTTACAAATACATAAAGGGCAGGTGTCAGAAGGCTGGAGCCAGGCTGTTCTCAGCGATGGCCAATGATAGGACAAGGAGCAATGGGTACAAGCTGGAACAGAAGAGGTTCCAAAGAAACACAAGGAAGAATTTCTTCCCTGTGGAGGTGAGGGAGCACTGGCAGGGGCTGCCCAGATGGGCTGTGGAGGCTCCTTCTCTGGAGACATTCCAGCCCAGCTGGATGAGTCCCTGTGTGCCCTGCTCTAGGTGGTGCTGCTCTGGCAGGGGGGTTGCACTGGATGAGCTTTTCAGCTCCCTTCCAGCCCTTTTGATTCTGTGATTTGGTTGCAGGTGTCTGGGGAAGCATGGCATTTCCCTTTAACCTCATAACAGACCTGGTTAATCTGATAGACCTCAAACTCCAACAAATGAAACCAAAAGACCAGTGGAAGTGTCTCATTCTTGATGTCTCAGGCTAGTAGAGATGTTCATGGAAACTCCCAGGTGCTCCCTAAAGAACTTACTGGGGGGATTAAAGTTGGAGCATCATCTGAGAAAGGAAGTTCATGGCTCCTTCAGCCTCCCTGCCCTCAGAAGCAGGCTCTGGGAGGACAAATTGGGAGCACAGGGAATTGAGGAACTCACAGCTACTGAGGCCTTTGCCACCAGAAACCACCACTGGAACACAGTTAAATTTCCATACAGTGAGACTTCCCTTTCCCAGCAGGTAAGGGTCACAATGTAAGCACAGTACACTGAACCATGAACTGCTCTGCTACAAGGGCACAGTTTTCAGAGATATTTCAATAGAGAAAGGTGGAAAGAAAGTAATCTCCACCTTGTACTTAAGCTTCTTCTCACTAAAAAGAGACATACTTTCTTTGAGAGTAATGGTGCAATAGTTAATTACCCAACAATGGGAAAATAAGATCCATTGCCCAAAGTGCTAAGTGTAAGGATTCTGGCCCAATGACTAAGCAGAACTTGATATTCTCCTGAAATGAGGGCTTTTCCCATGCACAGAGAGATAATAGGCCTAAATAACTATTTCCTGACGTGCATTACAGTTTGCAGCTGGACCCTGAGGCTAGAGTGGAAACCCAGGCCTAGAGGAGGCTCCTGCTGATAAGCAGAGGGAGCTGGGCTCACTTACCAGACAGTTGAATCATGTCTTCTTATCAGATTCACCACTGAAATGACCTCAGAGGAAACACTAGTCCTGTAACTCTACAGGCAGTATTTCCAAAGATGAGCATGGATTTGGGGTTCCTCGACAGTTACAGCTTCAACTAAGGCAGGAAGATTCAGAAGAGATTTAGAGCAGCTCAAGAGTTTATCCAAATGGTCCCCAGTTAGTCTTTGTTTTGTTTTGTTTTTCTTTTTAAAGTAAGTCCTTATTTGCAGGTGAAGACAAAGGGATTGACTTGACCTTCAGGACAGTGCTGGGTAAGAACCATCCTCCAATAAACATGCCTTTTAGACACATCAAGATGAACACCCTAAAATTCATTGGCATCTAAAATACGAGGTCTCTTATGACAATGTGGGCCAAAATGCCTACATTACTCTGAAAAAGCACTGCAGACAATCCTTCATTTAAAAGGAAAAATAAATTCTCCCCTCCTGGCATGAGAAAGTTTACTTTCAGGCTTAAAGAAATGATTGTGTGGTTTTGGGGATGGCATTCCGTTCTGCTGAAGAATAGCACCCTGCCTGCCTGTATATCTGTGGCTTTGTAGCTACATTACAATCCTGGAGAGCTCTGTTTACATATTTTACATGTTTTCTCATGCAGAACATGAAACCAAATTGCATAGTAATGGCCATTCCAGCCTCACTCTTGCACCCTTTTTGATCCCCTCCTCCTGATCACTTGTTTTAATTCTATCCCAAATAATCGACTGGGTATTTTTAACTGCACTTGGTTGACTGGCAGTGCTTCAAACAGGTTTATTTGCTGTTTCATAGGGAAATCATGCAATAGCTGGTGAAGCTACATGCCAGGGGGGTAGGGAGAAGATGGGCTGGGGCAGGGGTGGGTTTGAGATGCCGAGAGCCCTTCATGCATGAACAAAGCAGACGTGTCGGTGCATTTATGCAAAATGATTCCGCTCTGAATGGAGAGGGACCCAAGGCAAACAACCCGGATGGGCTGCAGGAGTGCTATCCCACGCTTACGGCTGGACATGCTCTGCATCTAAAGGCTTGTGAGCAGCAACAGCAGACAGAGAGACTGGCAGATTGAGGGGCAAGGGCCGAAGAGGGGGGTCTCCTTCCAGGAGCCTGCATGCTAACGAGCACTGTTGGTGCTGTGAGGTCCGGCTTTCCGGCTCGCTGACGTCCAAGCTGTTTTCTGGGTGGGTGGCTGGGCGTACAGCAGATATGATCATAAAGTGCTAAGTTACTTCCTAAAGAAGCACACAATCCTCATTATTATCCAAGACAATATTCCTTTCTTGCCTTTCTCCTTGCCTCTAGTAATAACAAATGGCATGGAATTCTGCTCTCATTTCATTAATGATAAATGTATCCTGGTTCTGGGACGATGGGACCAATTTCCGGCACCTGAGGATTTTTGGTTTGACCTTCATCTCTGAAAAGGTCAGATAGAACCTCTCTGAGAGTACTGATGGCTGCTTTGCTCTCTGCATCATCCTTTGTTTCTTTTATCTATTTTCTTTGCAGTACACAAAAGGAACACAGTGTACCAGCCCCTGGTACTCACAGTTCTGTTTCCCTTAGATGACTTGCATATGTGCTCTTGAAAAATTAGTCTAAAAACTAAGGGGGGAGGGGAGTAGAAAGAAAAAAAAAAAATCCCTTGAGTGTTTGGCAAAATTGCTGGAATCTCCTCTGACATCTCATTGTGTTCTCTCTGTCCTCCCCCTACACAAATCAGCCAGAGGCTACAACATCAGCCATGGAGTCTGCTGGTTTACTACTGCCAGGAGCACAGGAGCATTGGAAGATGTGTGGATGGAGGGGCAAGAGGGAGGGAATCCCTCTCTGTCCTAGGAAGGAGCAGGCAGACAGGTGATGGGCAGCATCCCCTTTTCTCCAGACAGCTCTGGATCAACTTCAAGGGTAACACTCTTTCTCAACAACTCTCACTGCAACTAAGTCTTTTTCAAGCCAGCCTACCTAGAAATCCAATTTCTCATTTTATTTTGCTTCAGAGACTCAGATAATTCCAGAGCAAGAGCACAAATCTTTGTAGCATTGCTCACCTTGGAGTGGACCCTTCACATGGACCACCTCCTCCAAAAAGGCAAAGCAGCAAGGCAAACACACAGGGACCAGAGGGATTTCTTTGGCAAAAAGGTTGCACGATATAGCCTTCCCAGCAAGACAGGTGGGAAAGCAAGGAGTTGGTGGGCCAGTTTTCCAGTCCTTTCATACTGAGAATGAACAGCCAAACTGTGCTAGGATAAAGACTAATTCATAAATGAGATGATGTGAGGTGGCTGACAGAGATAAAATGCAGATTTAATGACCACAAACTCCTTCCAGGTCCCTACTCCCAGACAGCTGCTCTCAACAGGCCCTGAGCAGTTTTCTTTTTATTCAGGATATGAACATTTCCCTTTCAAGACATCCTGAACTTCCCAGTCCTGGAGAGGTCTAGGCTCAATAATGCCCAGTGCCTGCAATGTCTCTGAAGTTTAATCCTCAAACAGTAGCTTTACCCGTCTGTGCTCTGGTTTCCACCTCTATTAAATGGAAAAGAGACCAAGCAGTGTGGCTGTGATAAGACTTAATTAATCCCTGTGCATTGAAAAAATATGAAAAATGTCATTAATTAAGCCAAAGAAGGAGCATTCCAGCCTGACTTTGCCTGATGGTCAGGGCCAGGCTCATGATGGAACGCTCATGCCTTCAGACAAAAGACCAAAATGTCTGGTCTGTAATATCTGGGAGAAGGCTGAAATAAAGGCAATGTTTTGGTCTTCCTTGAACTAATTTTAGACTTGAAGAGTCTGTAACCCAAGCTGAAGCCTTTTGTTGGATTAGCCAGTACTGGAAATGAGTTCACATGTGTACAGCAAACCTACATTCCTCTTGCAACAGCCTGCGCACAGTGTCCAGTTCATCTTTTTCCAGAACTGGTCTCTGATCACTCATGGTTCCTCCATTAATGGTTTTTCTTAGTGGGATTCTGCCCTCAACCTCCAGAGATTAGCAGTTCAAAGCCTTGCCTGGCTATAAATAACAAAGACATTTGCAAAGCAAATCATCTTATTAAAAATGGGATTTTTTTTATCCCTCCAACCACAACAAAACTCTTACCGTTGAAGAGCAACAGGACTTGGCTGTGAGTTGGGAAGTTCAAAAAGGGCCACTTGCTGAGCCAACAGACAGACACTCTCCCTCTTCTCAGCAAGATCACCCCAAAGGAAAGGAATGGCTTCTCCATTAAAAGTTGCAGGTTTCCTCTCTTCCCACTCCTGTTCAAGATTACTCTATTTGTTGGCTTTGCTGTGTCTTTGGGGATTTATCCTCAGCGTTATATTTATTAGACAGAATAAAACTGCATGGCAGACAACTTCATCATCTATCTCTTTCATTTTCTTGCAGTATTTTCTTACTACTCTTGGAGCCCTTGCTCTACCATGTTATTTCTTCTAGTATTCAGAATGTTTTTGTGCCCTTCTCTTTTTGTGGGCAATTTCAGACATACTGCAACTCTAGACATCTCTCTGCTGCTGGTGGAAGATTGGGTTTGTTTGCTGTGAGTCTGGGTAAGTGCAATTGTGGGAACTGTAATAGGGGCAGGAGGAGGGCCTCCATTTGTGGGAAAAATGTAATAAGAATCCTCTTCCACAACATCTTACTCCATAGCAGCCCCTGTGGGGTACCCAGAGGAGAACAGGGTGTGTTTGTCAGTCTGGGAATGAAAACGAATCCCAGGATCCATTTGTGTCCAGCAGCCTCGGGAAAGAGTCCCTTTTCCAAACTGTGCCCAAGCTGTGTGGCTTTTCCTGTCAGAGGAAAACCAAGCTCAAACAATGGCATAGGGAGAAAAAAAACCCCTTGTTTTTTATATCTATACATGTGTTTACTTTGTCTAAACAACCTCTGCAACGGCTGGGAGGAAATGCAATAACGGACATAGCTACTGAGGGACTGTCCCTCTAAATCACCAATGCACACACCAACTTCCAAGTCTTGAGCACACATTGCTATAACAAGGTCAGCAATAAGCCACCTAAAGATCCATTAGCCCCTTCTTATCATTCCCTATTATAAAAAGCCAAAGGGAAATTGCAGGCAAATCAATTCTCCAAAAGCAGGAGTGCCACCAGCAAGAAGAAAGGAGAAAGGGCATCTCCAGCCTCCCGTGGCTGATCTGCACCCACCTGCCTCTGCCCCTCTTGCCCAAGCCACGGAGCGACTCTCCTGAGCCAGACCTGTCAGAAGCTTTATCCAAAGGCATATCTGTCTAGAAAAGACCCTTTAGCAAAATATCCAAATCCTTGCTGCTCAGTACAACCTACTCCAGAAAGAATAACATAAGCTAATGCACTCAGTGTAAACTGTGGCAAACCAAAATTGGTGTGCAATGAGAGCATGGAGAATGAGTCAACTAAGGCCGTGGCAAGACCCTGCTTGCTTGAACCTTGCAGGACAGCCAGCCTTTCACAGTTACCTAATCCACACTGCATGCTCCTACTTAACACTACTCACTGATGCAGCTTCACCAGTGATGATACAACAGTGATTGTCCACACAGGCCATGACTTCATGTTTTAAACTCATGTCTTATCAAGCCCAGGTGTGCTTAAACTGGTGGCAGGAGGCCATGTCCTACTCATCCTTGCCGGTAACAAGGAGATTGATCCTAGCTGGTCACAAACCAGTCAGGGAAATAAGTCCCCATGGACTTGCAATACAGAAAAAAATTACAGCTACTCACCAAATAGATCAGACAAAGTCCCCTTTGTCTGTCTGTTTGAGCCTACTAGATCTGTCCTTTGGCTAATATAAATCTGCTCAGTGCTATTGCCTTCTTGTAGTCTTTGCCAGCATACATCAACTGATGACTTAACATTAACATCAATAATCTGTAGCACAAGAAAGACCCTGAGAAATAAACAGTGCTGCAGAAAACCCCACACAACCAATACATCAGCACTGATAATATTCGACACATAGTGGATGGCAAGGAGAGGCTGTTTACAAACTCACAGCAAGAGCAGTAGGGAAAAGAGCAGCCCAAGAGTGTGTAAAGCCCTTATAGCTGTTGTACTGTAGTTGACAACAGGCACTGAGCAGCATCTGTTTCAAGATCTGTGGAGAAAACCAGATTAGAAATCAAACTGTAAAAATATCCTGCATTGGTGCTTGCATTTCTGTGCTGGTGCTATATTGCTGACTGGTCCTCTTTGGCTCTAAATATGATGCTGTCAGTACTGAGAGTATTTCTTAATCAGCACTGAGGAGTGGCTGCCAGGAAAGTAGAAGTGGCTGTCTATCAGTCTTGCTTCTGCAGAAAGAGCACTTGTTTAAATGGGAGGGGGGTATGTTTGACCTTTCCATTTTTCAAATGTGTATGTTGTCACCAAGACTGGGTCACTCTTTGTAAGCTTTTTGTTGTTCAAAACAAATCTTATACTGTGTGCTTTTTTTTTTCTCCCTTAGCATGTTACCATTCAGCAGCCTTACACTAACAAGTGAGCAACCAGCATGTGAGATCCATCTCAGATTAGTACACAAGTGTGGGCACTCTACTTCTAAGGAACAACCAACTCTGCAGAAACAGGCAATGTCTCAGGTGAACTGTGTGAACAGCTGTGGGATGGTCAGTCCACAGAAGCAACTCTATAAGAAAGTTTCACTGGCTTGTACAACTTGGCCTAAACAGTCCTCCAAGAGTAAACAAGTGCATGCAGACAGATACTGCTGAGAAATACCACCATATCAAACCCTTATGCAATGCTGACTCCTCATAAGCAGCCTACGTATGACAGTCATGCAGAGAAATGGGTGTTGAGATATCTGAGGATGAGAAACACTTTAAATCATGAAGGGCATGCTTAAAATGCTTTCAAGCATCTTGAGAGCACTGGGGTAATTACGAGAAATGGGGATGTCTAACAAACAGGCAGCTTATATATTCTGTATATTGCTGCGCACTGCACTCAAACATATCTTTCATGGCATTCTTGACGGGAAGCCAACACAAATACCACTCTGATTAATCGGGAAACTACCCAGCAACAACACAAAAAGTTTGCACAACACCAGCAAGCACACAACCCTCTCTGAGAGATATCTGGGTGAGTAAAGGTGTTCCTTTCATCAATACAAAAACCCCCTAAGGCTCAGTGCTTGTGCAGATAATGAAGTCAAACATGTTTACACAGCAGTGATCATTACATACAGAGATCTTAGGTTAATTCTCATCTCCGCTAGCTAACAGACTGATGACCTGCTGCCCCACCTAACCTCTCTGGAGTGACAAGTCAGGTGCTTTCACAAGCTGATGAAGCTGTCTTGTTCCTGGGGAAAACAAAGACTTTCTCAACATATATGATTGAAAAGGTCAATAAACCCCATGCACTCAACCCAGTGCAATAGGATCAGCTGAGCTAAAGCAAAAATTCCTTTTGCTGGAAGTAAATAGCACACTGTTATCTCCTGAGGGGCCAGGCAATAACAGGAGTAATGTCCCCATTCACTACCAGTGTGTGATATGCTAGTGCTCTGCCTATAAATACAACTGCTTTTTTTACCCCCTTTTTTTTTAAAAACAAGGCTGTGACAAACTTCATCTCATCTGGGTACAACAGACATGCCTAAGTTGTGGCTACACAGCAAAGCTTTCCGTGGTGTGTGTGTGGGGTGGTGTGTTTTCCACCACAGGACCACATGGTACCTGCTGCATGGCGTGGCTGCATTTCCAGCAGTGCACTGGGAGAAACTCCACAGCTGCTGCATGGGGACAGAGTGCTTGGGGTCATGCCCATAAAGCAGGACCTGAACTGGAGACAGTGGGCTTTAGACTGTACTACAGCACAGGAGCTCAAACAAGAAAGAAGTTACCAAGGCACTGGTAGGGGTCCAGAGGAAAGTTCCTTTTACAGTGTGAAATAATAAATGAGTCCATGACAAAAAGGCAACACTGTGCTCAGGATTCTGTCTTGGTACTATGCCAACTAACCACACTTTGTGCATTTAAAACTGACCTGGTCATTAATTTGTTACAGACTTGTGCAATGTGAACAAGGCCAAGTCTCTTGGATAAAGATGTTTTCTCTTGCAAGCCAACTGGAAATGCTTAGCGGTTACTATTCACGGAGAAATCTGCTTGTCGTATCTGTGACACATCATTCCTCTCTGCACTGCCCTCTCAAGTCACCTCCCTGACAGCCAGACTGTAAGAACAACTCTGCTGCATCAAATCAAACATCCACCTAATCCACCACTCTATCTCTAGCAAGGGACAATGGGGGACGTTGAAGAAGGAATACATGGAGCAGCTCCTATATATGACAATCCTTTCCCTGCTGTATGCTCTAAAACCCAATCAATAAGCAATGTGGGCTTTCCTGAGTCAGGTTGCATCTGGACTGTTGCATCTGCATCCTGTCTGCTCTGTTTTCCAGGCATTTATCTAATGTCTTTTTGAAGGCATTTGGGTCTAATTCTCTCAGAGAGACAAAAGCTAAAGTTATGGTAACTGGAGCTATTTATGCTACAAAGGAGACATGTAAGAAGGGGGTTAAAGCTAATGAATGGCTTTGGGAATGGACAGGACCTTTCTCAGAATAGAACAATAGGGTGCTTTTATGAAACTAGGAGACAGAAAGCACAAAACTATTAAAAAAGAAAGAACACTCTTTTGTGTTATTTGGCATTAGCCTTCAGAACTCATGGCCACAAGATAGTCCTCTGTTCAAGCTGCAGAGTCTGTCTAGTCTTTTAGGTGATGAGAGTTAGTTGAGGTGACTTCTACACAGCTTATTGAATCAAGCAAGCCAGAACTTCAGCCAGTTTTGAGTTGGAACTGAATTTCAACTTGTCACTACTAACCAGGCTCAGAAAGAGAGAAAGTGTTGTCAGGGACCTTGCTTGGTGAAGCAGGAAGTTACCAGGGAGAGGGAACATCACACATGAACAGTGACAATCTAGCTACGATCATGAATGCTGCTCCTTTCAGGATTTCACTTTCCAGGACAGGAATCTGCTTTCCTTACCTGGGTTGCTGCTGGCTGACCGATGACCACCCATCCTGGGCACTGCTGGTCACTGTGGTGTGAGACGGAGACGTTGGAAGCCCACTGATCGAGGAAGCCTTTGGGAGTGTAAACACCACAGTCTTTGATGCTGGTCATTTGCTCAAATTCCTCGCAGACTCCATCACCATCGTGGAAATAGCACCTGCTGGGTTCATCTGCCAGGAGAGAGCAGAGAAGAGAAATCACAAAGGGCTGGCTACATGTCTGCAATCCAGCTGTTGGGACCTGATAGCATCAGTGGGTTTGTATCTGCTGGATCAGGTCACAAGTGAAAGTGATGGTGACCTCAAGGCAACAGTAAAGTGATTTTAAACCAGACAAGCAACAATGGTTAACCTCTGTATTGGGCAATTCCCAATGCTACTTATTCTACTTATTTTCATCCATTTCCACTTAAAAAGGTGGAGACAGAAGAAAGCAGAGAGAGAAAATACATAGAGAGATCATGTGGGTTTTGGCATAATTCTACCAACTTGGACAAAAAAAAATGCCAACAGAGGGTCTGGTATACGACATTTCCCTTTTTGTTTTATGGAGGTTTTTGTCTCTCTTTTTGTAGGTATCTGCTAACCACCACCACCAGCAGAAACTGTGAATTTAAGGATGGCAAAATATGTCAAATTCATAGTTACAATGACCAAAGGGCCAACCAGATCTGTTTATCCAAAGAGCAGATAGAGTATACATAGCGTGAGGGTAAGCTTGCACACACACACACGGCTTCAACCAACGTGACTCAGATTTGACCTGAAAGGATCAAAAGCAGCAGAAGACTTTATTATCCTTGTCCATTTATTCTGTGGCTTCTCTAATGAGACTGCCAACAAAGATGCCAAATTTTTGAGGTTGTTTCTGTAACACTGGCCCATTAAAAACTGAACTGAGATCCATCTACTCTTTTCAAACAGACTGCATAGCAATAATGACTTTCAGTCATTAGAGTACTCTGTGAAATGGAAACCTTTGACCTGTTGGTATCCTATTTTGTATTGTATTATCATTGCCAGTCCCCAGAGGTATCCAGTTCTGACAGCCTGTTGTATTTTTGTCTGGCAAATAAGCCTGCTGAAAAAACGGTAGGAAATTAGCCAGAGCTGCTAGCTGGTCTGATGGAAACGATCCCTAAGGAGAGTCCTGTCGGTAGCATTGGACTATCTCAAGCTAGGTGTCAGAAAATCTGACGTCTGCTCAGTTTTGAGCTACTTCCAAACTACTAAATCCCCTGTTTATTTTTCCTCCTCGTTTACACAGTGAAATACCATCATGAGCCAGAAAAAAAATCAGTTTATTGCAATTCAATTATTTAATGACTTTTGCTCCTTTTCCCCTCCCTTCCTCCCAATCTCCTGTGCAAAATTCCAGCTCCTTAAGAGAGTGTGAATTTGAAAGAATGGAGAAGTCTATCAGAATGCCATTATGGTTTTACTGCATCACAACCTCTGCAAACAACTAGTGTATGTGGATAAGTGTGGGGAACTATATTTGCTGGGCCAACACTCTGAGCTGGCAAAAAGGAGCCAGCATGAATTTGGAAGCCATTCAGCTATATTGAGTGGAGCCTTGCATCTGAGTGACAATTCCCAGGGTGGCCAAACTTCTTGACCCTAGTGTCACATCTTAAAATCTTCATATGGCTGTGAGCCACCAAACATATACCACACACCTCGAAGAGCTGGAAGGAGGAGTGCTTGGGAGAGTGCTTCAAGACAAAAGATGACAATGGCTCCCCGGGGTGTCCCATTAACTCACGGGAGGGGACTGGATGTGCAGATGGGCCTTAAGGCAACCCAGCAGCAGCTGTCTTGCCTCCTCCCACAGATGGGTTGCTCAACAGCCCTGAAGCCTGGAGGGCCCTGCTACTCCTCATCTGATATTGACCCAGCTAGGAATGCGTGTTTGAATTGCTCATGAACCATATGTGCCTTGAAAGCCCTAGTTTGGGCATCCCTGTAACACACCTTGTTTTTCTGCAAGGCTTATTAATGCTGGCACACTGCTACACCAGCGTAGCTCACTCATCCCTGGGAGAGACACGCTCTGTGTCCTGCCAGTTCAAAGAAGGGGCAGAGCCAGCATGTAACTGTGATAGCCATGGAGACAATTCTTGGATCCTTCCCCTTATTCTTCTGCACTTCTCGTTCTGCTCCTTGCTCTGCAGAGAAAGTGTAGGCTAGGTCTCTGCTGTACCCAAGAACAGTAGGGTGAAGCTAAGCAGCCCACTCGCCTCAGAGCACTATGTCCCAGTTTGAGTGAGAATCTCAGCAGAAATCTCTGACAAATACTCAGCCCTGGAAAGGCTGTGGTCAGCAATCAAAAATCTTCACAACAAAACCCCAAACATATGAAAACATGCATTTTTGGAAAAAGAGTTTCTTTGTCATTTTATGAAAAGGAGCTTCTTTCTGTACAAAGGAAAAGAAAGGAAAAATACCTCCCATTTTAAAAAGATCCAACCTGCAGCCTACAAACACATGCACAGTCAGGTACACTCTTACAGCAAAACACAGGCACCCAAGTGCATCCTGCTACACACCCACACTGACAGAAACACTGACACACAAACACACACATACACTCTCTTTACACATCCCCAGCGCAGTCACCCCACTGATGCAAACACATACCCAGAAACTCACAGCCTAATTTTAGGGCACATGCATTCTGACAGTGCTTCCCTGGCCTTCCTGAAGCATTGACTTATTTTCATGACAGGCACTGAAGTAAGCACAACATTTATATAGCAACATACTCCTGCACTGGCTCCAAATGTTCCCTCCTAATGCGATGATAAACGTAATGGGCTTCTGATAAGATCATGTGTTTGGGATAAAAGAATACTCAAGACCTACTCCAATCCGATGACTTAATTCATCCTCACATGGATGGGAAGGCAGCCTTTGAATAGCTGTGATCCAGGCCAGTGTGTGATCCTAACAGAGGCTAATTTGTTCCTGATTATGCTTAAGACCCCAATAAATCTGTCTGCTTGGAGTCTGCAAAACCCGAGGGAGGAACCGAATGGAGAGACTGAGATGTCTGAATGAAATGGAGACTTCCTAAATGATTAACAGAGCCTTACTGAGCTGAGTAACTGTCCTGAGCCCTTCTGCTGTGCTGGTCCCAGCGAGTCGCTGCACCCTGCCCTCCATCACAGTGCAGGCTCACTGGTTGGGCGATGCTGCACCCAAAAGCTGAGAGATTAGGTACCTGCTCACTTCTATGTGCTTTCAAAAATGAAGGAGGAAAGTGGCTTTACAACCCTAGTTTTGTTTTAAGGATGATCTGTAAGTCCTGCTACTGACACACCACACTGAAGCATGCAATGCCATGCTTTGAGAGGAACACTGGCGAGAAGATGGGAAGTCCTTCCCTGCCCCTGAGCTTCCTACTTCCAAGTGATAGCAAAGAGGGAGACTTCTTTAAATCCTTTCCAGACACTGGTGAGGGGACTGACAAGAATATCAATCTACAACAGACAAATGTGGTGCATCACTGGGTGGGCTGCAAAAAAGCAGTAGAGGCTCTGCAGATATTGAGCACAAGCTCTGACTTCTGACACTTATCATGGTCTCAGATGCTTACTAGGTTACACATTGGGCTTTACATCTTCATAAGCAAAGTGAAGAACGACCAGATTGTTTCTTCCTACGATTGTCCTCACAAACTAAAACCTAACAGGCTTTTCCCCTCCCCACGGTGGTGTGAACACAGCTCAATTAAATCTGTAGAGTCCTGAAGGCTCAAAGCCAGGGAGGGCAGTATCAGGAGTGGTGCATTTCTAGGAAGCAGTAGCTAACATGTTTATTTCCACCGTGGTGCAAGATGCCTTTTCCATTCTCTTCTCAATTACTGTGATATGAAATGCATCCAGAGCCTTGGTAATATGAGATAATTTTTGTCTCCACAGAGGTCTATAGGCTTCCAAGACCTGGTGAAGGTCATAGTGATGTACAAGTTATGTATAGCCTGTGTCATGGGCTATGTTCATCCACACCATGGACTTCTCACTTCAAAGTTGAATCTGATTTGAAGGAGACATGGAGGAAAGAAACATGAAGCAAATCTGATTTATCCTCAAGGAAAAATTACTTCAAAAAATTAGAAAGAAGCTGTCTGGAAATGCAGCTTAATTCTGGAACAGTAAAATGTCTGCAGGCGCAGCACCTGGCAGCAGAAGACAGCATTTCTGGGGGATTTACACCAGATGCTGAAGGATCCTGAGCAACGTGTATTCATTCAAACTCCTTTTCCCTGATGAAGTTCTGAAGGCACAAAAACACTGGGGCAAAACCATAGTCCTTTTCTTGCTATCGCTTTGGGTAAAGGCAGTCTCCACTTCAGTAAGGATTTCTGTGACATCTGGGAATCCCTGAATGCAGCTGTCAACCTGGGGAAAGGGAATTTGCTGGGGAAACAGATTGGCAAGATGTGGCCTGCTTACTATTGCAGCCTGGCTTCAAGACTGAGAGTGATCTTGGGAGTTCACGTGTTACACCAGAAAATGATGCAAACTCCGTTTCTCCTTGCTTCTTAAGCTGAGCACGGTGCCCCAAGGCAGCCTTTTGTATCAAAACACAAACTCATCCTCTGGGGTTAGAAATGAATGATTGCACAAGGTTAAGGATTACCTGGGAAACACCTGTCAGACTCAGGTCTGCTTGAGCATCTGTATCACCATCACAGTCACCTGTTTGCTGAGAGGCTAGAAAACCACCAGCGAAACGAATGAAGTCTGGTAGAGATGGGGAAGCAGACATGCAGGATATACACTTATCTGTGATAGGCAGCCTTCTACCTCATTAAAAAAGAAAAGAGATAAAAAGATCCCATTCATAGCACAGGGCACATCCTCTGACATGGCTTTTAATGTCCGAGCCACACAGTCAAAGTGCTGGGGACAGACACTCGGGGCGGCTTCCTGTTTCCAGCTAAGATACAGTGGTTGGCATCGGCAAAGTCCTTTTTTTTGTGTGCAATAACTACTATTTTTTTAAAAGGCCAGACCAAAAAAAAAAAAAAAGAAAAGAGTATTTTTAAGCTCAGCTGTTTACTTAGGGATGTTTCCAACTACAACAAGCCTCATGCCACATAACTATTTGTCCGAAAAAAAGAGGAAAAAAAAAAAAGGGAGAGGGATGACAAAAATGCAGAAGCATTGTCTCAGAGTACCAAATTCTTGGAGCACAGCAAGCTTCACATTTTAACTCCTGAAAGGTCTGTCCAGAGGTGTACAGGCCTTTTCAGACACAGTAAGGGCCAAATCACAGGCTCACTGAAGTCAGCAACTTCTGCAGAAGCAGGATTTCAGCACCGCGTCACTTAATCGGCATCTCCAGCCACGGAGTTGATGTTCACAGATGAGAAGAAACATATCCAGCAGTTTCTATCACAAAAGGAGAAACAATTCCACTGCAGATCACATGAACCCGGCGGATGAGAGATTGCAGAACCTGCTCCATTTATTTCTATGGGAGTTTCACCTTTGGCTTCAGTGGGAAGAGAGTGAATAACATGGCCTGCTTCCAGGATATCTGCTAATCTCTTCTTTAATATTGAAGAAGACAGAGACAGACATATTTCCTGCTACAGTAACATATTCAAGAGTTATTTTCCTTCCTGGATGTTCTGATTTGAAAAGAGGAAAACCATTACACAGAGCTTGGGCAGACCTTTCCAAATGAAGTTGCATATCAATAAATGGTGTCGTTTTCCTTCAATGAAATAAACCAGACACCTTGGAAACGACGGCAGCGCGGGTGTTGCAATCTGCTGCCGAGCATCCAAGGGGCCTCGCAGGAGGCTTTTTACTTTCCCCCCCTGTACAATATGACAATTGTGTCTGAGCATCTCCTGAATCGAGCAGGAAGGCGTAAGGCATTTGTTGAGCACAGCTCCCTGGTAATTCAGCTGCTTCATGGAAATACATTCCTGGGCTTGTCCTTTGTCTGGCGCGACTTGGCTCATCGGTATGATATAGCGGTTGGAGCACAATAATTATGCAATTGATCTGCGTGCTGCAGACAGATACAATTACAACTCCCTCGCAGAGCCCAGCACTGAAATTTGATATTTCACCTCCAAGAACACGAGCCTTTGTCACTTAAGCAGAAGGAGATTTTTCCATCGCTGTCAGTGGCTGTAGGACCTTATCTGCTCTGTGTCTAGCCAACAGGAGCCAATGGGGCCTTCCCCCAACCTCAGGCAACCAGGTATACATAAAGCTATACAGAAAAGTGCTATAAAAAGTTATAAAAGCACTGTAACAATCATTCTCTTCCCACCTAATCTTCTCTTCCTCTCTGGGTGGTTGGAAAAATCAGAAAAGCAATGCTGAGAATATCTTGATATTTCCTCAAAATGACACAGATTTATTAGCTAAACTTGGAGACTGTCCAACTGAAAATCTTGATGCTTCTGTCACACAAGGCAATCGCTATGGTCATGAGAAGGCTGGCCAGTGTGACCCTTCTCACCACCTGGTCCACTTGCCCGAGAGGCTGGGAAGGAGTCCAAGATAAAAAAACAACCCAGTGGTGCCATTCACCAAGGAAAACAAACTGCTTGTTTGTGCGTGTGGTTTGGTGTTGTTGCAAAGGAAGGTCTTGTGCGCAGCATCATCCTCTAAGCACAGTAAGTTGCTGTTGAGTCACAGAGGATGCTCTAAGGAGGAAAGTATGACCAGCAGTGGAAGTCTCTCTAAGCCATGGACAGTAAAGCATGAGGGCTACAATAAGTAAAGGAATAATTCTGCTGGGCTCTCATTGTAGCTGTGTCCTAAAAACCAAAGCTGGATTGAGCTGGGATGGAGTCACTGGCCTAGGGAAAAATGCAGGCAAATACCACTCCAGCCCACATTCTCCCCCACAAAAAAGCATCTGTTCTTTCTATTTTGCTGCCTGAGATGCCTGCTCTCTCTGCTCTGCGGCTCAGCTGTCCCTGCTAAGATTGCACTATTAATGATGACAGTCTGAAAATCACTTTAAGAGACTTTAAGACAATACTGTGATTACCAACTTGCCAAGCGAGTGCTTAGACATTTTACAACATGTAGCCACACTCCCATGAGCTGCAGGAAACAGTCAGCTTCAAAGTATTTGCCTTAAGCAGAAGGATTCACACAAACATCCTCTGAATAGCCCTGGTCAGTAAATTCATTGCTATTTGCTATGAAATTCTGCTATAGAAGCTCAGCTTCTTTATCGACAGCAATACTCTTTCCCAAGCTCCTTGGTCAATGCTTTAGTCTTATTGATGCCCTGTGAGATGCTGAGTTTCCCTTGCAAGGTGGCTCTGTTTCTCCCATGCTGTTGTTCTACTGAAAGCGCTCGGCAGGGTCAGCCAAGGCCTATTTAATGTTGGTGAAAGAAGGCGAAATCACCATTTGCTGCTGTGTGGGGCCTCGGTTTCAGCAGTCAAAGCTGTGTTCCTGTGCAGGGGTATGGGGAAGGGAGGGGGAGAGGATGAGAGCGACTGGCACTCTCAAAGCATGCCCACAATGAATATGGATGGTCATCCATCAATTTATTTTAAGCACATTACTTCTCTGTCAGAATGGGGAAAAAAAGGAAAAAGAAAGAAAGGAAAGAAAAGACATATAAAATTAGCTTTGTGTCACTCATTTAACACTGCAATTTCCCTAGAGGATTATGCACCAAACAGAGATAGCAAGCTCATGAATATTAATCATTTCCCTGAATGCAATGCAGCCCACCAAACAATAAGATTAGGGGAAAGTGCTATGCTTAATTTATGGATAATGGGAGACGTAAAGGATAGAGCTCCCACAAAGGTAAGGCTCACAGCTGGAGGGAGAGGCCTCTGAGGAGGAGAAGGACAGATCCAGATTTGTAAGGTAGCAAAAAACATTTGAGGCCAAGCAGGAACAAAATAAAAGGTGTTTAAGGATCACTGTCAAATTAAAATCATATCTCTCCCTGAGCAACCACTGGCGACTAATGCTTCAAAAAATGGTGGTAAATTCAAGTGCTAGAGAGGTTTATTTTCTCTTTTCCTCTACTCTGTGCCTCTTCTTTGTATTTTACATCCCTGAGGTCCTGATGCAATAAACCATGGAGACGTGTGTCTAACCTGACACGTCCACGTTCCTCAGTGGGACCACTCGCATGGGGAAGGCAGCAGAAGCGCTGCCCTGTTTGACTGCAGAAAAGCTTTAGCTGAAAGTCCCTTATAAGCAAAGGAGATCAAGTGTAGCAATAACACCACCAATAAGATATAACTGAAAACCCCATAAATTACCAGGCAAACTTAAGGGGAGATAGAAGTTTTGAAGCTACTTCCCAGCTGTGTTTCAACGTGTCTATCAGTCTTTAGCCATCTCTTTTCATATTACCTTCTCTCTCTCTCTCTCTGTCCTTTATTTTTTTATTGATCTCTGCATCTTTTTTTATTATAACCTTCTCTTTCTTCAGCACTGGTGAGCTAAATCAATGCATAATGCACATTACACTCAACAAAAGGAATGCAAATGAAAGCAGCACTCTTTTTCAGTGTCCGCACATATATCTAGATGCATGTGGACAACTTTGGTGTGTGGGAGAGTGCATACCAAGGACAAGGTGCTCAGCTGCTTGTTAGACACTCATTTCTCAATGGTCCAGTGGGAATGGATCAAGTGCTAAAAAGCTCTGGGTTCCCACAACTGCAAATCATAACTCTCGTGGCTGGGGCCCACTTTACACAGGACATTTTGGCGTGAACTTGGCCGAGATCCGCAGTAATCGCAAAATCAGTTATCCCAAGAGTAACCCAGAGCAAGGTGAAAGGAAAGCAGCCAAGAGGTAGGAGAGGGGGGCATCAGTCACAGAGGACACGACTTTGATTTGCTCGTTCACTACAAACCAAAAAGCCAAGTGAAACTTTCCCCGCGGGACCGAATGCTGTGCAGAGGAGATAAAATACGCAAAATTCACTATGCAAAGGGGAAAGAAAAGGGGAGATGATAAATTTCAGGGTGGGGAGGGGTGAGAGTACTGCAGGACTTAGAAAAGGAGTACTGCCAGATGCTTTCATTAATTAATTAATTAATCTCACTGTCACTCTTCAGCATGTTGCAGGAAGAAAACGCTATTAATCTTATCTGTTTTCTGTTCCTCGGCTTTGTGTTCAGAGAAGGCCAGGACAGCCTGACAGTAAGACCACACGGTTTTCTTCCCTGCCTCCCTCTTTCCTTCCCTCGTGCCCCTCCTCCCGTGGCAGAGCAGATTGATCCACTGTTATCTGATTAGAGAGGAAAGGAGGAGGGAAAACAAAACCGAGGGGGGAAAAAGAAGTCTAATTTTATTACAGGCACTAGTGCAAAGTGTCTTGAGAGCCTCGTGCCATTTATTCAAAGGAAAGTTGGACCAATTAGGAAAAAATATAAACCTCATGATCCTAAAAGGCAAAGAGAGCAAGAGAGGCAAAAGGCCCCCTGTGAAGTGGCTGCCTCCATCCTCGGAGATATCCAGAGCCCAGCTGGACATGACCCTGAGTAACATGTTCCAACTTTGAAGCTGGATCTAACTTTGAAGTTGGCCCTGCTCGGACCAGAGACCTCCAGAAACTCCTTCCAACCTAAATTATTGTGGGATTCATGGCTCTAAATCTAAGGCTTGGTGGTGTTTGTGGGCTCTCTCGTATTTCTCTTCTACCAAGTGAAGTGACTTGCTTTGGAAGGAAGGAGCCCACTTGGGCTTTGCTCTCAAACCTCCTGCTACGAACCCCCTAGATGATGCCCCTTCAGCCCTGCCTTTGCAAACAAAGCAGGGCCCAATCCTGCAGACAATTTGTGACAAGCATTGCATTCACTGTTGTGGTTAGATTTGCTGAAGTCTAAAGAATGCCTTGTGGTAGTTCAGAAACATGCCTGGAAGGAAGCGTTTGCAAGATCAAACCCTGAGGCCCCCAATTCAGCAAAGCCTCAGAACATGTGTTTGAGGCTCACTGAATTCTTTGGTGAAGGGGAGTGACTCCTGGGGCTCTAAAGAGCTACATAGTACAACAAGAACATCACTACAAAAATAACACTGTCTGAAATAATTACTTGTTGTCCTACAGGATTATAACATGTGTTAGCCTTGTAAACATGGAAATAAAGTACACTTATTTTTCTGTGCTCCTCAAGCAGGGACCCAAACATTCAGTATTTTCCAAGAAAACACCTTCCCAGTCTCAAAGAAGACTTTTGTTTGACTAAAGGCACAGGATCCCATCTGATACTATTAGTTTCCTGAGAATGCTGAACTTCTGCTCTTTTCCATATTTATTTACCACTCACTTCCCAAACATCTTTATGTTTTCTGGTGAGATTTTAACACTTGAAGTATAAAAACAAAACACAAAGCAGCAACATTCACTTATCTGAAAGATTATCCAGTAGTTTTTCTCCAGAGCTCTTGATGTCCTAATTCATGGTGGCTCATCACCTCAAAAAGCCAACAGGATTCTGTTTCACAGGTATTGCCTTCTCTGAACCTTTCCTAGGGACTTAATGAAGGCACTGTTTGCCCAAAAGCAACAGCAGCTGGTCTGCCCTTGCAGACCCTGCATGCACACCAAGGCCATCACCATCACAGCAGTCACAGCACCACAACTGTAGAGCTGTGCAACAAAACATTTGTAAGGTCTGTGTCCATGCACCCTTCCACAGATACAGCTACTTTGATTCACCTGAATCCTCATATTCAGTATTTCACAAACAATAACATTTCATTCACTTTTGTAATCTAGGACCTGTACAAAATCACCACCTCACAAAGCCTATAACAAGCAAACATCTTTTTACCTTTGGAATTCAGCTTTCCTTTTCAACACAAGCAAATCTGAAAAATCCCTTCCTCTGTAACAGAGTAGAAAAATCTGTGTGTTTTTGGTGCTTCATTTCCTAATCATACTGCTGTCAGACAGGGGTCTTCCACACTCTCAACCAGGCCTGTTGCTGGTCCTGCAGATGAACCTGTACACAGACATAAAGCAGGCTCCTGTGCTCTCCTGGCAAGACATCACTGCATGGTCCAAGTCTCGGGACACCTCAGTCCTGTCCATGGATTTATTTGGAGCACGATGTAGCTCTTGTCCTGCCCACACAACCCAGTTTCCTTGAGGACCAATGCAGACAGGGGAGGACCTGGGTCACATCCTAATGCAATGCTGGGATATGGTCAAAATACAGACCTGGACCAACGGACCCTGGACCAAGGGACTCAGACCTGCTGTTGAGCACAGTGACACAGATACAACCACACAGCTCCAACCTAAACCCTTGCTGGAACCAGCCTCACACTGTGCCTGACTTTTAGAGAACTCAAAACATTTGCCTAAGTGTTTATCTCACTTTCAAAATATTATTACTAATATCTTTTCAGTGCTTGAGGCTCTGATGCAGCAAGTTACTTGAAACACAAATGTCACTTCAAGACCACCAAAAGTCACAATTATCCCCAACCATAAATATGCTCAGATTTCAATGGAGCTATTTCCATATGTAAATATGTAAATAAGTGCATCACCAAATTGGGCCTCAAATCTCACGGCATGGGATGCTGAAGTAAAAATGTAGCCATTCCTACGAGACAAACAGTCCCCAGCTTATCATCCAAGAGAAACATGGTGCCTGTGAGGTCCTTCATATGTTCCTCCAGGCACCAGACGTAATAGTCCTCTTGCCAAAATGAGTAAATTTCAGTCTTGCCAATGTGATACTGTCTGCTAGGAAGTGATGCCCTGAGCTGAAGGCATGGGATCACTAGATGGGACACAGTATTTGCTTGGTCAGTCCAGATAAGGAATCTCATAAAATCTCTTGAGAAAGAGCCAACCCTTTACAAATATCAACTTGGGTTTCAGAAGCTCTGCACGTTTCACCCTTCCCCAGACCTCACAGAGCCCTGGCTGGGAAAAGCAACCCCATGATGCATGGCTACCCCACAGAAAGTACAGGGTAAATTAGTCTCCACTTCCCTCCTCTGCCCTCAGCATTCCTAGAGAGTTTAATAAATATGTAAAGCCCACAAATGCAGCCCTGCTTTCCTGATAGCTCGAGCATCTTCCGGCCATTGTGCTTACAGGTTTTGCTAATCAGAGCAAACCAGGCTTGCAAATGAAAACTGATTAAGTAGTTTTCACCTCTGAAAAAGGGGATTAGCTAGACCTTTGATCCTCAGATTTGATTTGCAACTCAAAGGAGGTGTGACCTCAGCTGGACTTGCTTCTGGTCTCAGTCCCTTCCCCTTTCACTCCTCCTCCTGTTTACCAGAAAAAAAATCAGTTCATGTCTTCTCACGTAGCCAGCTCTAAAGCCTATTGAAGCCACTGGAAAACCACCCACTGACTTCAATGGGCTTTGGATCAGTCCCACAATGGCTGACTTAGCCTTAAAGTCCGAGGCTGTTTCAAAGCCAGCAGAACCAATTCCCATCAAAATGACTAGAAGCTGGGAAGATATGTTCGTCTTTCAAACATACAAATTCCACCTTTTTTTCTCTCTTCCATGACAACTCTTCAGCTGGAAATACAGAAAATACTGTTGATTTTTACCTTGCACTCTTCGTAGAGTTGTTGCCACCGAGAGAGGAAGGGCTCTGAGCCAGACTTACCAATGCAATTAAAGGATAACTCCTGCAGGCAGAATAGGGAGCAGCCATCACCGTTGATCTTATTCATATCATCGCATTCTTCCCCCAGGTCTCTGTAGGCAGGGCACACACATGCAAAGAAGAGTCAGGTGGCAAATGGCATCATCCCAGCAATCACTGCAACCTCTCTGTGGAACCCCAAAGCCCTGAAATCCAGTACAATGTCTTTGTGGGCTGATCCTTAAAATACCTCTCCCTTTCTCCTCCAGCCCCGACTTTCATCATTCCTGGTTCACAAGCTTGCCTGGCCACTTCTCTCCTGAACATGTGGATACCACTTGCTGTTCTCTGATGAGGATATGAGCTACTTCCTTCATAGCTGGTGTGGCTGCAACTCAGCAGGTGGGGAAAAAGAGAACAAGAATCTCTGAAACTCTTTGTATTAAATCTGGAAGGGCCAGACTGTGACCCCAGCGTGGGAATAACAAGGCATAAAGGCTGGTGCTGGGCTATTCCAGGTGACAGCACTCTGAGGAGTTGACAGGGAGCAGGTGGTGTCAGCAACAGGGTCTTGCCTTGTGCCAGCCCACACAGTTGCAGCAGTGTGAGGGGAGAAGAGTGCAAACCAGCTGAGAAACAGGCTGCCACAGCTGCAAGAGGGGCCGCAACCAACCAAGCTGTGACAGGGTCTGGTTCCTGCTCGCTCCTAAGGCAGCTCAGCTATTGTTCAACGCTTGCTGCAAAGCCACAAGTGATGTTTGAAGAATGTGCAAACATAACAGCAGGAGAAAAGTTATGGAAAGCAAAATTAATCTGTCTTTCTCCACCTCTTTCTTCAAGACTGCCCTGGATTCCTGTGTTGTTTGATTGTTCTCTTTGATTTCCCTGCCTGTTGGGCCTCATCCTGTAAATACTTGCTGCCAGGTGTATCATCTGACAGAGTTATGGGATTGCTGATCAGCATTATTTCAAGAAAATAATACTAGCTGGATTAAGCATTTGCTTGTTGTTACTTACATCATTTAAATAATTAAATTATCTAATGCCTGGAAGCTTTGAAGCAGGTGGCTTTATGGGCCAACATATTAAAAGAATAAACCCTAACATAGTTGTGAACGATTGTGTTACATTTTCAGTGCTCTGGGGACTGGCAAGCGGTGAGAGGAGCTGGTTGAGAACACGTAACTCCTACTGCTCTCTTTCACTGGCCAAATCCTTCCCCCTCAGATGCACCCCAGCTCCAGTGGTCAGTCAAACAAGAGGTTGCCCCAGAAACCTGGCTCACTATGTGGCAGGGGTTTTGCCCTGTCCCACAGCTGCCAGGCACATGGGACTACATGTGTCAGGATGGTATCAAAGGCTGTATGAATTTTCCCAGCTCCACAAAGGAAATGTCATATTCATGTATAAAGATATGGATACATGAACAAACAGCATAAACAGCATATAGCGTACTTTCCTATCGATCCTGCTGTCTGGACTCCATTATCTGTATCTCTGTCTGTATCTACTGGTGCCAGGATAGCAAGGCCTAAGTTCCAATTAAATGTCATCATCCTGGTAATCATCAAGCACGAGCCATTATCTAAAGATGAGAGCCAGCCTAAACTAAGGAGACATCAGAGGTCATCAGTTCCTTTCTAGCCCCAGATTCTGGCTGAGGAGATGTGCTCAGATTTATCTGTTTGCTCGCTCCAGACTTACATTTGGATAATCCCGTCTCCACAGTATCCACTTCCAGAGACATACACAAGCGTGGGGGAAGGTTCACTCTCCTCCATCCCGGAGACAACGCTGACCTGGTACGTGTATGTCGTCCTCTCGCTCAGTTCCCTGCGAGACAAAAGGAAATATTAAGGGTTCCGTACAACAAAGGTGGCAGCAAAGGGCAGAGAAGGAGGCGGTGAAACGGGGGCTGCCTGTCAAAAAAGTAAGTTTTAGTTCAGCCAGGTCCTCAGAATATTCCTACCTCATTTTCATGGTGTTAATTTGTGGTTGGGTGGCTTTTTCTTGTGGGCACAATCAGCGCTACCTATGTCCATGCTTGATTTATGCACGGCTCTGAAATAGGTGCAACTCTTGACTATTTGACAGCTAAAATATTTGCTGATTAAAATCCTGCAGTTGAGTGTGTTGCTGCTTGCATCTGTACCTACTGTAGAGATGGCATTGCACTGACACCATGGGACCAGTCCATCAGACCTCACAGCGGAAATGGTAACATTATGGACAACGGAACTACAGCACTGAGAAACCATCCTTGGGCTTAGCCTGTGAGCACTTCTACTCTCATCTCTCCACAGCAGGGACAGCGTTACCTGCAAGTTTGTGGCATAGTTCATTTAGGGAACTTAAAATACCCTGCAAACACTGATTATTTCCACAACAGCCCTGAGCTCAATACAACTGCAGCTGGAGTCAGTAGCAATCTGCCTATTGATTTAAGACAGAATTGGACTGGAGATGTCTCAGTGATAGATAAATAAGTTATCCACTTCACACACAGGTATTACAGCAACAGAATTGAAAAAGAAGAGCACAAAAAGGATCCACACCACAGTGCTGCATCTCACATGAGCATTGAAATATTCACAGAAAGAATTAGCAAACTGGTACATATTTATGCAAAGCCATAATCACCTAAACCCTGTGCATCTGTAAATGAGGAATATTTTTTTATGTGGAATACAGAAATAATAAAGGACCCAATATAAATGTTTAGCTCTTTTACCTTGTCTTTTACATTATCAGAACTCAAAACATTCCACAAAGAAACTCATTACCATTATCCTCATTGTGTCGACTTGTAAAGCCCCTGTGTGGGGAAGGCAAAATGATTTGCTCACAGTCATCAATCAGGCTAATTGCAGAGCCCATAACACAACCTGGCTCTTTCCGAAGCCATTCCAGTTCTCTACTTACTTGCTCATATTGCCCCAATTACTGACAGTAATATACATGGCTTTTTGTCACAGGAACTTGGTCAAAAAGCACATATTAATGAAGTGTGACTACAAAGATCTATCTACTACAGAGCCACAAAGCCATTGAAGTAGGTATCAATGGACTGTAGTTATCGAAATCTTCCAGTTCGTGAAATAAGTATCTCCTTAAAAGATTCATTAAATTAACAAGCATGACTTAAACTCCAATATCACACATTGCATTTAACAACAAAGCTGTTTCTCACGGATCCTGCGCCTGCAAAATGACTGTCGTTGAAAGAATCGCACGCCAACAGCACTGGGGTTTGATTCTCTATGATCACACTCAAAATGGGGAGTGAAGTTCAGTGGAATGGAAACGCAACACAACTGGCTTTCTCATTGCTTCATCACCCGATTCCTATCTGCAGTAGCTCCTCTTAGCTAAATTTGAGGATTCAGGTAGCACAAGCACTATGTTAATTCCTCTACAGATTAGGGAGACGTTTACCCAGATATTGGTATGGGTGTTTATTCAATCAAAGGGAAAAAATTCAAACTGCTGCCCTTGGGACCTGTTTAAAACAACTGCTTTGGGAAAAAACAACAAAAAAAAGAAGAAATAGAAAATGATATGAAATAAGTTCAGTGGCCAAACACACTGATATATAATACTGAGGGTATCCTCCAGATTCCACTCCCAGATAAACCCACCTATTAAGACAGGAAGTTTCTCATATACACTGATGAAATGAAAGCAGAGGCAAGCTTTGATTCTTAAAGAGAAGTTATTTCTCAAGTTCTTTCACAAAACCATTTGTAAAATATTTAACAAATTCACTTGCAGAAATGTGGATTTTATCACCGGGGATCTGCTAACCACACAAAAAAAGGTTCAGTTCTTAGAAAAAACTGTTAACAAGGGAACAGTTCCTCAGCTATAACAGCTACAAAATAAATACATCCATGCTGCTTCCTGATGCTCTGAGATCACAAGCCTGGGTGCAAAATAGTAGTTCTCAGATTCGGATTTCTTGTGTGATTTCCACTGATACCCATAAGTGACGGGCAGGAATTTGGCTAACAGCAGCCTCTGCGAGCGTGTTTCAGTACGTGGGAGTGTTTGTGTATGCTTGTGTGTACATGTAAGCAAATGGAAAACAGGGAAAGTTCACATTTGTTTATGTAGAGGGAGGGAAGTTGGCAGAAGATAATGGAAGAAGACACAGTACGAAATTAAGCACGGGAGAGAATATGGTGCTTACAAGTTATTAGGTGAGTGGAGATGAATGTGTATGTGGGTGAATAAGACAGAAAACTGGAAATGAAAGTTATTAGGTGGGGAGAACTCTGGCATATTTAATTGTGTGGACTGTGAATGAAAAACTTTGTGTGGGGAGAGGACCCTGTGGACCTTGGAGAAGAGTGACTGCTGGCCTTGTGGCAGTGGGCTTTGTTCTAATCCTGTCCCCTGCTACATGCTGGGGAGGGAGAGATCTCCAACTTCAATTCCATAGAAATCATATGGAATGACATTATCCTTATAGTTTAGTTACACAAAAAAGTCCATTTTTTCCTTACACCAACAAGTATTTGCACAGCCTGGTTTCCCTTAGTTTCACACAGTTTGGATACAACATGGCTATTAAGTTCTTTATGTTCAAGATACTCCATGAACATAATACCCTTGTCTTAGGTTAAAATACAGAGAAAGAGAAGACAAATGGTCACTATAAAGCAACATCAGGATCAGAAGCCAGCTCTCCAGACCCAGACTGCAGCCATGGGGCCAATCTTCCCCATCCTTGTCCCAGCTCTCCTTTCAGACAGCCCAGTCAAGAGCAATATAAAGCTTCACAATCTTCCACTTAGTGGAGACAGCAGAGAGACTGTCATGCCTAGGGCAGCAGAGAGACTGTCATGCCTAGGGCAGCACCGAGCCAGCCATGCCCAGAGATCAGAAATAGAAGCATGGGTGCTTCAGAGGTGCTCTCCAGCAACATGCAATCATAGCTGGGGATGTGCTTGGAAGGGAGCACTGGAAAGCCACCTTAGAAACTCAAACACAAGGCATCATACTTTCAGTTCACCTTGGTCTGATGCAAATAGTGTCAAAAACCTGATTGAGCTGGATGTGGCATTTCACATCTGGAACCTGATGTGCTTATATCCTCCTGAACTGTTAAATATATCATATCCTCAGCAACTGAGTTTTAGCATTCCTTCACAGTACCCACTTTTTGGAAAAACAGAGCTGCTAAAGGGGTGATATATGCAATACTTCAGGCAACAATCCAGTACCACAGTGAGAGAGGCAGGAAGGAATGCAGGAATAAAGGGAAAACTTAAAAAAACCCAAAAAAGAATGAATCCTCTCTTCTGTAGTTACAGGGCACTAAGGTCAATATTACTGACTGTATGACCATTTATTTTCTCTCCTGCCTTCCCTCAGAGCTGATGGCACACCAAGAGCAATAACGTGCTCGTTCCACCCTGCTGCCAGGCTTCGTACGACACCACTGGAGGAAGTGAGAGAGAAGAACATCTTTAACACTAAGGATGTGAACAAATACTCTTTTAAATTTATATCTATGGTCTTTTAATGACCTTTCTGAGAAGGGAGTAAGCTGCACTGATCGCTGCAGCCTCCGCCCGTGGGGAGGCAGTCTGATTAAAAAGCAATGACTCAAGCCCTCTGCTTAGAGGGGGAATTAGGACGTGCCATGTAAAATATCACGAGGGGAAATTTCCTGTCTGCTGTGGCAAGTGACAGATCCAGGGTCAGAAATATAGATCCCTTTAATTCTTTTCCTGTTTTCACTGGGGAGGCTGGGCAGTTGAGTTAATCTCGCTGTGTCCTCCATGCAAGGGACCTCTGCTTTTAGTTTGGGTGCTCTGCAAAAGTTAGGGTAAAAATTATATCTCTGGGAAGTTGTTTTCTACTCAGACAAAGGTGGGTTTAAAGGGTTGTTGAATGTACAGAAGCAAAATACATGATTTCAAATGCCAGCAGATCTGCAAGCACATCTATGCCCACTGTAGGGTTCAGCATCTGAGGACACAGCACACACCTGAGATGCAGTGAAAGCACCAATGGAAAGAAAAAACCTTGTGCCTCTCCCTACTATGATGGTATGTATGTTTTTCCTACTACAGGCAACAACAGGGAGGGTTTTTATACAGCAAAGACTTGTTTCCAACAAAATTGAAAATATCCTTAAGGCTGATGCCAGCTTCTCCCTATGGAAACAGAAATGGCCAGAAAGCAATGGAAGCAGACAGCATTCCTGTTAAGGACAAGATGACAAAGTCTTAGATTGTCCCAATTAAACCATGGCTGCCACAGGCATGATCATGTGAAACAGGCAAATCCCACACCTCAAGCATCCTTATGAAGGACCTATCTTTCTTTGACCTTAAATAGCCAACAAACTTGAGACAAAAGACAATGTTTCCTAGACAGCTCTCTGCAGCCTACGAGCCCCTGTCTGCCAGCAACATCTCCAGTTCCCTCTAACACTGTCACCTTTGCTCTTCTTCCCTAGCAAGGAAGCCTTGTGAGTAACACAGGAAACCTGCTGCCAGCTGTGACCCACATCTTCACTTGCTGCAATGCTTTGTATCGGCTGCTCAAAGTGGACTGAAAACAAGCACACACAGAAGAGACGAAGATCTTCACCATCTCGTCTCCCATCCTCCATACCCTGGAGCTGTCCAATCTGTTCCCATGTGCTGTCCTGAGTCACCAAAACACTCAACATCATTTACAGAGGTCCTGAAATACCCCAACTACTCATTAACTCAGTGAAGAAACACTGCAGTACTCAGACATGTTTGGAGCCTTCCAGTCCCAAGCTAATTGTTCCCAGGTTGGAGGAGCTAACACCATTCTCTCCATTGTTGCTCAGAGAGTGGGTCACTGAACTGTGCTGGGTTTTATGTCTCAGCAATACCACCACGGTGTTTGCAGGCTCTTTCATCCTCAGGTGCTCCAAAAACAATCAATAGAGAGTAAACCAGAGAATGAGGTCAATTTAGGACAACCTGGATACATCTGCTCCCCAACTCCCACCCTTTTTCCTGCATTGCCATTGACTGTACAAATATGACTGTTTCATTCTTTTATCTCCTCTCTCATACACGCTCCCCCTTGCCTTGTCTTTTCTTCCTTTAATAAAAATGGCATGAGAAGCACGGCAGAAGATAATGAAGAGAATTCCTGCCTGGCTCTGCAGTCAGGAGAGAGGAGGGATGGGATGCTGTAAACAAAAGGAGGACATCAAAAATCCCGAGCTCTTGCGACGGGCTGTTTTTTCAGCTGCGGTCCAATCTCTCGCTGTTTGGATAAGGCCAGTGACATGGCAGGTGCAAAGGCCTCAAAACAAGTCTCTTGCCTTCCTCTCAGACACCAATCTGACTCAGAAGACATAAATGCTGAGGAAGCAGCCTCAGAGAGGCTTGTCTCTGTGTCCATGATGATAGGCCCCAACAAGAGCAGTGGCTTTGCTCTGTGCCCTCTGGCTTTTTTATGATTTATTTGTTTACAAGCAAATTAAAACAGGGCAGTTGAAATATTAAATGAAGACTCGACAGTTGGATGACAGGGTAGGGACTGCAGGGTGGAGTTCTGCTCCCAAACCCAGCTTAAGCCTGAACTGGGTGTTTCTGAGGAAGAACAAGAGAGCAGTCAACAACTTGAACAGATAATTTCAGCTGAATACTTGGTGGAGTATGTTTTGTACACTGAGGTGGCTCTGCTATCTGAAGCCCAGAGCCTCACTATTCAAAGCAGAGCCACCAAGACAATGTCCAAACTCAACTTTTCCTTCTGACTGTATCAGGAAGGTATTTCTACTAATGCCTTAATCAACCATCCATTTATGCAATACCATGGAGACTCCACATATTTGAGATTGGGGTCAAAGGCTGAAAGATCCAATCTATTAGGAAAAGCAAAAGATTGTTTGCCCCACAAAATACTTCTATGAACCAAAGTCACCACCAATTCTTCTAATCACCACACAATCAAAACAGGCAATTAGTCTACAGCTCTGCATTTGTTTACACTGGTGTAAATCTCAAGTAACTTCAGAGACATCAGCAAAATACTTCAAGTTCAAATCACTTCAACTCAGCTGCTTCTCTGCTCCTCAGATTTGCAAACGTGCATTTGCTACTCACACCAGCTTCCTGCCTGTACAAGATGCCCTGGTGCAGGACTACACACCTGGCTGAAGCATCTGTGCTCTGAAACCCTGGTCCAGTTTAGGGCTGTAAATGCATCTGGGTTTGAACACTTTTTCTTTACACAGACCAGTCTCTTCTGTCCTTCATGGAAGAACTGTTATGCTTTTTAAGTAGCAAACATACAGATATACATGCAACTAATTAATTCCATCAGACTTTGATATAATCGTCCAAGTATTTGCCCTGGTACCAATTTAAAACACAGTAGCACATTTAATAAAGAACAAAGTTTGCAGCCAAGGCCTTAAAGATATTTCTTGTTTTTTTGGTCAAAAGAAAGAAAATTTAATGTCAAGAGACAATTTTCTTCTTTCATGTTCAAACAAAACCAATGAAAACGACGATTTTTTAAGGTGTATGATATAAATGATGGATGTAAATGAGATTGGGTTACAAATCCTGGGATAAAGTAAATCCTAGAGGCCCAGGGCCTCACACGGGTGTTTGCACTAGACAGGCAACTTCACAGCAGCACACAGGTTAAGTGTCAGAGCACCTGGTTGCTATTAGAAGCAGGGAACGAGGAGGAAAAGTCTGTTGTGTTTGCTTCCCTCACCACTGCAACCAGACTCTAAGCTGAGACCGGAGTGCTTCTCACATGAAGATGGGACACAGTCACTGCAGGAGAGAAGGCTGTTATGATTTGACCGAGGAAGGAAAGATCTGGGACATGAAATACAGAAAGTCCTATTTCCAACTGATGGAAGCCAGCACTTCTGTATTGATTTCAAGGGAACGGTGCCAGTATCCATCACCTGAAGATAGTGCTCTGGCGTACCCGCACAGCAGGGAGAAAACAGTAACATGACTGTCAGGCAGGTTAGGACAGGTTAATTGCTTTAAAGGCCATCATCGTCAGTGGCAAACCTCTGCCTGTTGCATCGTGCCTCTCGATGAGCACTGCCTGATTACTCACACAGTTAACCACGTCCCAGTTGTGCCACAGCTCCTCCATGCACGACTGCCAGCGGTAGCATCCACACAGGCTCCGGTGCTGGTTCAGACCACACAACACAAGTGCGTGATGCACATCCTGCACAGGGTCTGGGACCCCAGCAACCACCCCTCAACTTTTGGACGTTGAACTTTTGGATAACTAGGGCTGGGCATACTTTGTCTGCTACCCTCAGCCTCACGCCAGTTCATCAGGTTTGGCTTCCCTGTGGCCAGAAGGCTCTTCCCAGTTTAGGGTCATCAACTTGGCAGAATAATGTTCGTCAGCCTCTCTGAATCCAGACTTGACCTCTATGATTTTCTTTCAACAGGCCTGAGCCAGGACCTAATTTTGAGAACTTAATACCCTCCTGTTTCCAGATAATCCCACCAAAATGGTAAATAGAGCCATGGGAGCAGACAGTCACAGCGCCTGACCCAAAGGCTCCTGAAGCCAGTGGAAGTTATTATGTACATTTTCAGTAGAGCTCAGACTGGGCCCCAAGCAAACACAGATGTTTGCAGTACTTCTCTGGTTTCACCTCTACCACTCCTCCTCAAGGAACCTCTGTTCTGGAGGGTATGGGCATAGGAGCTGTGGCACTCCCAGGGCACTGCTCCTTGGGAGGAGGGAGGGAGCCTGTACCTACACGTGCATCTGCGTGAGAGTCGTATGTGCTGTCACACGCGCCGCAGAGCAGAGCACACAGAGATGGGTGAGGAGATGAGGTGACTCTTCCAAAGGAACATTTTGTCATTTCCCTCTTTAGGGGCTCTGTGTTTTGCCTTAAGTCACTACAGATTATGAGAAATCTTACTAGCTGGTCTCCAGTGGGATCTTTAATGGTTTAATAACTGAACATTACTGAACATATTTCCACTAGCCTCTTTCTAAAATCCCATCATGAGCTAATTTCCTCTATTGTCATTACATCTGCAACTGGTCTTACATTTCAAAATAAATGTACCACTGTGAATAAATGATCTCGTTTACTGCACTGAGCTCCCAGGGCCAGGATTTATAGAGTGGCTGGTAATCTGGGGTGTCCAGTCCTAGGCATCCTCTCTGGGGTACAATTTGTAAAGGAAAATGAGCTTCATTCCCACCTTGCACCTCCTGTCACAAAGAGATCCAAGAAAACACTAGGATTGGGGGAGTAGCGTGGAGATGCCCAGTGCCACCATACATTTAAGATAATTCTGCTCAGAAAGACTAAGTTCAAATTTGTGTGAAGTGATCAAATGACGGGTGTCCTGGGCCCAGAGTGTGCTCAGCACATTGCATGCCAAGGAATGACACACCTAAAAGGCTTCTATCTTCTCTGTCACTGTATCATGGAAAGTATTAGGGACAGCACAGGTATTTTAGTTTTACTGCAGTGTTGTTTTCAAATTCCTGCCTGTTTCAGTGCAGCTCCAAATTTAACAGAGGCTTCGAGTTATTTCCCAGGGAACTATATTAAAATGCCCAGGAAATGATCAGGCCAATAGTTCAGTAAAAGTAGCTGAAGAAAGCTGTACTGGCTGACACTGCTGATAAAAAGGTAGGCAACACATTTCTGCTTCTTCTGCGGTATTTGAGGCTCACTCCAAGTTTTACAAGAGAGTTATTTTTAAATGGTTGCATAACACATGTCTGTCCAATATTTCTTTCCTCAATCAAGCAAAAAAAGCAAAAAACAAAAAGCATTTGTTATTCCTGGGAGATTTCTGGTGCTTCTTATCTTATTTAGAGCCTAAAACAAAGATGCACACAAGAAGGCAAACATCAGAGAGAAATTATTATCCATGAGATAATGCACAGCCTAATTTACCACATATCTGAGACTGTTTCACCTGCAATAAATTATTTTGCTCAGCAGGAAAAGTCCTGTTTGACCTTCTTTTTTTTTTCTTTTCCCCTGCAGCTGAAAATTCTGCTACTACTTTGAGGTCGGGAGTTCAAATTCCACTCTGGCTGGGAGTGATTAAATATATCAATTTCTAATTGTATCTATTTGGTTAATAATAGCACAGCCATTAATGTTGACTTTTTGAGGGACATTTGCATATGGTTAAGTTGTAGTCTACGGATCTGATCTCTGTGCAGCCTCTGTGTTGCTCAAGAGGTACATTGGAGATGTGAATCCAGTGTAGCAGAAGTCCTCGAGGAGTCCCTGTCTGAACCAATCCTGAAGCAAAGAGTCATTCTCCAAATAGGGCAGTCCCTCTTGCCCGGTTCTTCCCATGCTCTTGAGCAATTCCTTGACAGAGGCAGCTGGGGGTCATTCAGAGCAATCCCACCTTTCAAAGACAGACCCATGCTGGAAAATTCCTCTGGGCTGCCCTGTCTCAGGATCACAAAGCTATAAATAAAGACTTCAACCTGTCCTTACTACCTTATTCTTGCATCATGTGTGACCGAGCCAGAACAGGAGCTGGGGATTTTGTCAAGCGCCAGCTATAGTTACAGCATTACATAAGAAACCGCAACAACGAAGAATCACAAATCTATCACTGCAGCTGGCACCAAATGGCATCTTTACACAGGCTTAGCAGAAAAGCTGCCTACTGAATGGGCACAGGCTGTCAAATTGTTCTTTCTCTTCTCCAGGGCAGGGTTAAGGCAATTTGGCAGAGGGTGGTAAGGGAAAAAATTGCTGTATCTGTTCTGTGTGTGAGGTCAGGAAGCAGGTTTAATGCTTTCACAAAGATATCCTGGCACCTTTAATGAAGAAAGCAAGAAAGAAGGAAAGCCATCAGAATGTGGCTTCCAGCTGTCAAGTCACATCAGCCAAGTGGAGATGTATAACCCCTGAGAGCAGCAGCACTGCTAGCCTCTAACATTTAATTGTGAGCTCTTTGAAAGAAGGCACCTGGCATATTTCTTCTGTAAAATGCCCAGCACGCTACTGGCAGCTATAAATAATAACAACTGCTACCTTGGTATTTAGCAGCACAACATATGTGAAGGAAATCACAGGAACAGTAGAGAGAAAAAAAGCAGTTTTCCTCTTCCTCACTTCCCAAACCCTTGGTTTGGTAGCAGAAGTACACACTCCTTCAGTCATCCCTGTGGTCTCCCTCCCCAGTCCCAGCTCCCCACTGCCATGAGGTGAGCCAGAGGTGAGGACACACTGTTTGGGAAAGGAAAGAATTTCCCTGAGGGAATGGTGGAAGTGAAGATGCTCTTGGGTGGAGAACTCTCCTTCCTAACAGCATCTCACCTCTGTTAGGGTCAGAGAGGCCTATGATCAGTTTCCCACTGTTGGAAGGGAAGATGTGGGGCAGGCAATCATCCTATATTTTTGTGTTCTGGCGTGATGGAGAATTTCCAGGTCCATTAAGCAGAAACAGGGCAATCAACACTGGCTGCAGGAGGAAGGAGCTGACAATGCAGTCAAGGATAGACATGGCCTCAGACAGCCATGAAGATGGATGATGCTTGATAGCAGATCACCAGCACCTCCCCTGAGCTCTGGGACTGTTACACTGTCCTACACCAGCTGAATATTAAACTTCACAACTTTGTCAAAACTGACCCCAGGCAGCTCTGACACACTCAAAGCTCATCACTGACACACAGAAGCTTTTGGACAGCGTCAGAATGGCCACTAGTCCATCTGGGAAACTAGGGTCAGAGAGCAACAACTGAAACATTTACTACTTAAAGCAAAGACTCTAGACAAGGAAGATAGCTTTGCCCATGCAACACTGCAAACTAATGATACAGAAGCTTGGGAATGAGCAAGAGAGCATGAATAAGAGTAAATCTGTTCATGTTGAAGCTTGGTAAAGGTGTTTTTACTGGAGATGAGCTGTAAATGTTCATATGGTTATAGATAGGGATCTCTTAATATATTACCAGAGAGAAATAATGTGGAGAATTCTGTAATTATAGGAAAGAAACCTCCTAGATGCAGACTAGAGAACAGCTGCTTTTAATGATGGTGGGTCTGTGGTACGGCTGGGTGTGAGAGCAGCCATCGAATACTTAGGGACTCCAATAAGACACTGTTTTGAATTTACTTCTAATAGCCCTAATAGGTTGGATTGAAAGAGAAATTTGAATGAAGATTTGTCTTTCAGTTATCACTTTGATGATAATCAACAATCATTTTCCTGCAAATAAAGATCTGAACCCTAAAAGTTCAAGTATCCACAGGCAGGATGGAATTGGTATATAAGCTCAGTCAATGCAGAGAAGAATGGGGGTACAACGTAGAAATGACTAATTTACAGGACTGGATGTCCCAAAATGGTGCATATGTTGGTATAAGACAACATTATGCATGTTAGGAGCAAGAAATCCAGAATAAGCAGGGATGTCTTCATTGCAAGTGAGAGGGAAGAAGCAGTTGGCTGTATTTATTCAACTGTAAGACAACTATGAACCATCAGTGGGATTTATCCACGAAAATAAGCATATGAGGTCCTTGCACGCATCAAGGCAAGGCATTTCCAGGGTAGCTATGTAAGTATTCGTGCACAAGGACATCTGGAATACCACATACAATTCTAAAGCCTGTTGGGAATCCAGATGTGTAGCATGCTGATATCGCATGGACAACCTAGCAGCTCTTGCAGAAAAATCTGGGCAAATAAAGTGCCTTCTTAACATTTCAGTCCTATCTTAGATACTCCCCCATATTTCCTGGCATATCAGGACAGGTTTGGCATGGTAACTGTGGAGGAGGGGTAAGCAAGATGGTGATAATACAGGCTGCAGCTTTTGGTGTCGGGAGAACATCCACCCAGTGATCTGTATCTTGTTTGGGTGGAAATATGGTGTTAATTATCCTCATGATAGATGGATCTGGCAATTCATTTCAGCTGCTTTAGATCATACATTCCTCTGGCTGGTAGAACTTCAGAAAATAGAGAAATAGATCTTCAAGATGAAGGAAGGAATGTCATAATAAGGACAGATGTTGCCATGAAATTTTAGTGTTGCATTCATCAGAGACTTAGGCTTACATATCATCATTGTGATACTCATATTTTTCCAGTCCTATATTCAGCTGGGCCCATGTCATATAAATGCAGTCTTCCTGTTAAGTTCAGGGGCTAAAAGGCATAGCAACAATTGGCTGGAATGAATTAATGCTCATTATGAACAGCCACTGCTGATTCTCCAGTCTCTCTGCTTGTTCATATTTGTAGGCATTTGCCTACTACAAACTTGGACTACAAGGCCTCTTGCATCTCCTTCAACAACCCATCATCTAGGATTCCTGACAAGTCACTTATCACACAGCCTTTTGACTGGATACCAGTAACAAATGGCAAATGCATCAACAAGCCAAATTCTGAATCGAACAATTGTTTCAGACAAGGTATAATGATAAGGACCCACAAACTATGCCACAGCAGCCCTCAAACTACTTGCAGTCTTGGTGATGGTAATTTCTCAGTCATTCTGCAAGCTCTCCAAGAAGCCCAAGTGAAGTCTGCACTCCACCATCTCAGGTGTGGAGTAAAAGCACAGTAAATGACATGGGATTTACAAGCTTGGCACTGAATGGAACTTCAGACTCTACCGAGACATTTTAAAACATTGTACTTGCTTAAACAACTGTAGACAGATGACAACCACTCTCCTCCAGTTATTAACAAGCAACAGGAAAGGTTTAGCCATAGAAGGTCGGTGTGAAATTGCCAAAATTGAGAAGAAAAACATATTCCCTAGAGGAGAAAATGGAGGTTGCTCTCTCAGGCTCTTTTTTCCTTTCTTTTTCAAGTATGAACACAGTATCACAGTATCACTTAGGTACTAAAGGTCTAGCCAGCGTAGGAATGGCTCAGATGAATATATCACAGGAGAGAACACTTGCTTCTCTGTGATATTCAACTCTGCAAAACCAAAACTCAAACCTGGGCTTCGTGCTGGGATTTCTTCTAAGGCTATTTCAGTCAATCCCTTTGTCTTGAAAAAGCCTACAGATTAACACCACAAAGATGACTTGATCCATCACTGTCCACCACATTTTAAGGTTTCCTACAAAGTTTGTGGCAGAAAAGTTTGGAAAATTTCCATTTCTAAGAGACTTTTCCAGCTATTCTGGCAGGTTTCCAAAGCTAACCTCAGAGCCTCTCAGCTTGGCCTGCCAGAGGGGAGAGCGCAGACCTCACCAGCACACCTGACTGCTCACTGCTTGCAAATTTGGCTACTGCAAGTGCAATGGGGAACACAGGCTGCTCACCCCAGACTGTCCTCCTGCAGAAGGGCTGATTGCCATGGGATTGACACCTAACTGTCCCTGTGACATCCTCAGGAGGTCTTCTCATTGTGGGCATGCTTGTCTTACGGGTCTCTGAAAAGCAGTGGTTGCTACCAACACAACCGCTTTCCAACTGCAACTATATGAGTGTACAAGTACTGCAGTAGGGGCAAAGGGAAGAGGAAACAACTATCATGTTGTTCACCATTGTGACTATCACACGTGTTATTTCTAGAGAACAGAGTGAAATCCTCTATATAGGAAAACAATCCAAACTTTGGATTAAATTGTAAGCTGAGACTTGCAGATGAGGCTCCTTTCTTATCACTCACTGCGGTGTGAAGACTCAGCAGCTCTGTGCTGCACCTGGCCTGACCTCTTTTTTTCCTCACTGATTTATTTAGCTTTCTGCTCACTTCCAAGGCTCTGACTCTCATTTTGTATCACAGATACAAACAATTCTGGCTGATCATACTCAGTGGAATTGAGTGTATCTTGCCTAGTTTCTGTAAGGTCCAAGGATAAGGTCTCGTCCCTTAGAAATCTTCGTTAGCCTCAGCTTGAGCCAAGAGCTGAGATTAAAATTCAGCTTGAGAACAGAAAGTCTGGCATTATTTTGCATTTCTTAATAAAAGGTTTCCACTGTTCTCGTTATTTACTCTCCTCTGTGGAGTACCCAGTGCTGACTAGGCAAGGGCTATCCATTAAAAGCTGTCTCTCTTCTCAGCTCAAAGAGAAGTTTCCTCTCTTTGACGGGAAGAAGGTAGGAGAAATTAATTTTTCTTTCAGCATCACCACACCTGGGGAAAGGATCTTGCTCACAGATAACAGTGCAAGCAAATATTTTCTTTGGGAGAAAAAGAGAAAGTGAAGATCAAGGTCAGAGGAGGCAAGAGTAAAGATATGCGACTGCTTTCAAAATAACCTTCCCCAGAACATGTGGGGGTGTCATTTTATTTAATATGGAAAACATGCACAAGCATAAAGGAGGGGTAACTGGCTTGGGGCTCACAGAGAGATAAAGGGGCTGCACAGATACGCCTAACTCCAGCTGCACAGAATGAGACAAACAGGCAGATACAAACAGGTTGAGAGAGACTGATTTACCTCTACATATATATATATATTTGTAGTAGCAAAGCACAACATCTCTGTCCCTGAAACATCTTCCCTTCCTTCCTGCTTACAGAGTATGAGGACTGTGGCTACTCTTTGCACAAGCTGCTAATGGAAAATTCATCTTGCCTTTGCCTCTACTGTATAACCACAATCCCATGCAAAGTCTCGAGGTGTGAACCCAGCAGCAGCCTGGACCTACAGCATCAGTCTACAAATCCACGACCCCCATCACCAGAGGATACAGGTCAGTGCAGTGCACATACGCATATTAGGATAAAAACATCACCCTGCTTTCCAGACACATGCAAAAGTCGTGAATCAAAATCAGCTATAAGAATCTGCATTTTTGACTCCTCACTCGGTGACTAAGAACTTCATTTTAGCTTTCCAAATGTCTCATCACAGTTCACTTGGTAGGATTTTCCCCTCTAGTCCCTGGAAAGACACAGGCATCCTGAAGCCAGCCAGACTAGAGGGTTTGGTTAGGTTGGCTGTGCCAGCCTTCAGGAGCACCTATTTCTGTCTGTTGATCACAGGCAGAGCCCAGAAAGGCTAACACAAAATTTATGTCTGATTTTTAGGTGGTTATGGAACTAGTTGACATATCTGGACAGGTACAGTAATATTACCCCATGTGGTTTATTCAATGACACAGAAGAAAACTGTCTTTAATCCCCGTCTACTGATCGAATTGTTGGAGCATCCCTTTCACTCCAGCTAGTTAGAATCTAGACATAACCCTCAAAATCATACTAAAAGACAAATGAATAGAACTCAATATACAGGTTATGTTTGGGGCTTTTCTTTTGTTCTTCTTATTTTAAAAATATTTTTATTTTCACATTTTGTTATGAGCTCAAAACTGGACCTGAATCTGTGGGAACTTGTGCTAAGGTATGCAAATACTTCAAACCAAAGCAGTCCCATTTTCCAACTAGAGTTGGCCAGGTTTCAGGCAAAGATGCTTTCACAGCAAAACCATGGGAAAATTCACCATTTTCCATGTTTCCAATATGCCAATATTCATCTCATGTTAAGTGCCAGCAATTGTTGGAACAAGGCTACAACCCAAGAAAGCACTTAAGCACATGCTTAACTTCCAGCAAATGAGTAATCTCTGTGATGTCCTGGGTTTTGGGGTTTGTATTCACTATTGTTAGTCACCTTGAATTCTTAAACCCGTAGGGACAATTTGCATCTTTTGAGCTGTGTAATTGGGCCATGAAAGGGACAGTAGCTCATGATTACTGAATTGTTAATTAATCATTTTTTATTATATTTAAATATGCTTTAGAAGACCATAATGATGTATGCTTCCTTGATATTAGCTGTACTAATTAGATCATCTTTTCTAAATTAGAGTGCAGTTTTCTTAGCAGGTTTCCTTTTATCTGGTGTTCATTTTTCAAAAGAGCTGCATGTTGTTCCCACAGATGAGTGAATCACTTCCACGGAATCATGTTATGCAAAAGATGCTTTTCTTGCTTCTGCAGAATGCCTATGGGTCGATCACGGATCTCCTTGAAGTCATGAAATATTTTGAAGTTGGACTTTCCTCAACAATCATACATTCCTTAGCTAGACAAGCATAACCGCATCTGGGATGAATCTCAGTCCCTCTAACTAGTGCCTTACTATGTTAGAATAATCCTGCTCCAACACAATTTGCTTTAGTGACACACCAAAGCAGAAGATAAAAGGGGCTGAAGTATGTTTATATACCTGAGCATGCACATGTGGTTTTCTGCATTCTCTTTAGCAGTTAATTGGCACTCTAGCACTGAAAGCCATCCTGTCTCCTTCTCCATCAAAATGTTACTTTCAAAAGACTTCTAGGGAAATGATCACCGTCTTACTCCAGAGGTCCTCATTTAGGTTATCTTAAACACTTATAATAGCTGAGGTAGTTTGCATTATCCTTTTCAGTTAAGCAAAGTCTGAATTTCATGTGTCTGCTCAATTAGCCCAGAAATTTCTCAAAAGCTATCCATGAAATCTGTGTTTATGTCACCTGAATGTGATGCTCCTGGTTACAGAGAAAAACTGAGAATTCCCTCTCTTGGAGATACTTGGGACATCCATCTAGTTCAAAATCCTAACAATCAATTGTGATGCTGGCCATTAACAGGATGAGAAGCACAGGTTATTCTTTCTCTCTGTTCAGATCTCTGGAAAGCAGTACTTACGTGTCAACAAGTCTCCTGCTGAGGTTTGAGATGACCACTGGAGAGCCAGACTGGAAAGGAGGGTCCCGAACCACTTTGTACTGGATGGGTTTGCAGTCTGAGCACAATGTGCTGTGGGGCACGGAGCTCAGCATGGCAGCATCAATTTCCAGGTGCTCATCCAGAGTGTAGATCTGGATCCCGTACACCTCCTCACCCACTTGTCCTGCATCCAGCTTTATGGTCAAGGGAATGTCACAGAAGACGTTCTGTGGCCCAAGAGAAATGTTCTTCCCACTGATGGTGAGCAACTTGATGTCATTCACCGCTCCACTGGAGTCCCAGTCTGGGGAAACAAACGTCACCCAGACTGTGAGGGACTCTGGAGTCAGGGGATAACGAAACTCCAGCTGCAGGTAGCAGCCTTGAGGCTCAGGACAGGCTGGGGGCACTGTGTGTTGGTTGACTGCCGAGTTGGGACTCCATGTTCTGACACTGGATTTACAAGGCTGCTCAACATCAGGGTGCCCTGGAAAGAAAGAAGGAAGCGAAAACAGGGTATAAAAGAAGTTAGAGAACATGTGTTATTCATTAGCATCAGCCCTGAAAGACAAGCTGGTGGCAGGAGAGCATATCTGTCCAGGAAACTAATTATTTACTTGAGCAGAACAGGTACAGCAGTTAGAGGAGGAATATAAAGCCAAAGTCTGCTGGCTGGGTGAGAGACGCAAATCCAGTTTAAGTGCCCAGTTGGACTGGACATCACACAACATACAATGTGCCAGTGCATCTGGTCCTCCACTTCCTATTTCTAGTCCCTTGCCCTGTGCCAAATAATGGTATTTTCTACCCCTGCCACTTGGTACTTCACCCGATAAACAGTCACTTTGCCTTCAGTTCACATCCATGCTCCTACTTATTAATTTGCCTCCCACTCTAAAATACAACCTTTTTCTCTTTAACAAAAACAAGGAGAGAGCTTTTGTTGATTCCAAGAAGCTGTTGCACTGTGCTGTTGAGGGGCAACTCCTATTGCCATTTACAAGCTAATCCAGCACACTGGACCCCTGTTTTTGGAGGAGCACAGGTCTGGGATGTCTCTGTATTCATTGTGATGAAACAGCAGGCACTTCTACTTTTACATTTTTCACCACTGGCCACGTTCAACTACATGGGAGGTATTACTAAAAACTAATGAAAGCCACAATGCTTGCTGGGTTCCCAAATACTATGGTAACATTACAATTTGGCACACAGTCATGGACTGCAAGATCCAGAGAGGTCAGACGGGTGGAACAGTTGGTAACAAAATCCAGTGAGAGCTGTAAATTCCCTCTTCTTTCCCAAATAATCACACGAAAACGGAGCAAGCAGGATAGGGAGAAGGCAAAGTAGAGCAAAGAAGAAAGGGAATAGTGAAGATAAAGAAAGGTAATGAGAGGGAGAGACACGGAGAAGGCAGAGGGGAAAAAAAGAACAGATGTTTGCAACTGAGGAAGAAAGCAAGATAAAGCAAACATGAACAAACAGGACATCACTACTAATTTAAAGAGAAAAGGGCAATGTGTGAAGGTTATTCTCATTGTCTGTGATCCAATGAAGTGTTAGAAATGTGCCTCTCTTGTCAAGGATGAACAGCACAGGGAATTCTCCTGTTCATATCAAACCAACCCAGAGGCAGAATAGATTTCCTGGCATCTCAGGCAGTGCTCCCCATGATCCAACCAACCATCCTGCAGATGCACAACTTCTAATGCTTCTCCCTCACCTGCACACACCCCACAGCCCTTCTTTTCCTCCTCACACGCCACAGAGTAGTGGGAATGTCACTAACATCAGCATCTGGAGAGACCACAGCAGTGATGTATTTTGAAGCAAGCCAGAGCTCCATTTAACATGCTCATGTTTTTTTTTTCCCTCTGGCAAGCTTGCAAGTACTGTGTATAATCATTCTGAGTAACAAATACCCCGTTGGACTCATGTTATCTCACAACATTCGCTGCCATCCGCATGCGCTCGGCTGGGCCCTCTCAAGGCTTTCTCGCAGACACACAGCAAGCTCCTGACTGCAGCCCTGAGAAGGTGTTTTTTAACCCCAGCATCTCAGAGGGCTTTGGAAAGATCTGTGAATCTTATCGTTGCCATCTCACAGATAGGAAAATGAGGTTGAATAATAGCTCACAATCTAGTACACTTTCAAACCTCAATGAAGTTGTGATGAAGAGACTCTTTCTTTAAATATCATCAAACATTTAGACCTGGGTAAGAAACATTCCTTTAATTGAGGAAGAGGACAGAAACCTTATTCTGTGTAGCTCCTTATTTCTAGAGATGGGTGAATACTATGAAAATTACAAATATTTGAATATCAAAATAAATAGTGTGGTAGTTACTCTGCCCCTGTACACTCAGGTTCTGAAAGTTCTTTTGCTTGTGACATCATCAGAAAGATCAGTTGTAAAACAGCATCTCACACCAACACCACGTCTCACTCAACATAAAACGTGAATGTGAGGTTTATGAGAATAAGACAGAACCCATCTTCTGCTGAGAGAGCGGGGAAGGCAGGCTGGAAGGGAGGCTTCTCCCAAAGTGTTGGTTACAGCTTGGTTTGTCAACACAAACCTTCATGCAGTTAAGTGGCTGGGATGAACATCCCTCCATTGCTTTGGCACATGGACAGAGACTTGACACACTTGTACAGGGAGGCCAGCTCAGATCAAGAGCTTCTTGGGATACAGCCAAGGTCACAACAACTCACCTGTCACATTTCTTTGATGGTCAAGAAAAAAGAATCATCCAAGGGAACTCTAAGGTTTCAATGGGACAACTCCACTTGTAAATAGAGAATGAATCACTCCCTAGTGAGATATTGGCCACTGGGAAAAGCAGGGCATTAGAGCAGCTTAAGGCAGCAGAACTTTTTATTATATTCTCACACCTGGTCAATAGTGAGACAGGCATTAGGCACTGACTGATATAAGCACATATTGCACAGTAACCACAGGTACTGACTGGGGTTTGAGGACACATCACCTTTCATAGATAAAAAACCCCTGTGACTGAGTTGTGGAGGTACTGTAAGGTTTGTTTATCCAGCTGGTGTTGCTGGTGAGCATCCAGATAGGTTAGGCCTTTCTTGCTCTATGGCAAAGGTAGAGTAAATCAGAACTGTCTGACCTCCAATGCCTTCCCACAATCACTGCCAAGGAGCAAACAGCCCTTCACGCAAGGGGCACAACTAGCTGAGATCAGTCTGGGGGATTGGACCCCACTAGTCTCAGACACAAGCAGGGCACCAGGACGGACACAGTCCCTATGGCAGAGTTTTGCAATGGGCACAGCTCACACGTAGTCCAGACCGCAGCTGGTATCAGCTACTTGGGGTAACTGTGCAGTGGAACAATGCTACGATGAAAATTAAATCAGATCACTAAGGTTCAGAGCTGCTTCAGAGACACGGGACAAATGTGGTTTTCTGGTAAGACGGTGGATGACTGCTATGAAATATTTTCCATGAGTCTTGTCTCAAATTCTAAAATGAGTTCATTTTGGCCATGCTCATTCCTCTTTTGTATTCACTTTCCATGAACACTCAAGTAGTGCAGATTTACACACATGAACGCTTGAGAAAGTGAATTTAAAGCTTGCATGCTTGAGTACTCACAGATAGACAAAGCAGCCAGACAATGATATAAGTGTGCTATTTGTAACTCAGACCAAGAGCAAATAGGCAGAGATCCTGAATGTCAGGGAGTGTGGTAGTGATGACAGAAAATTACAGAGCAATATATACCATACACTTGGTATATTTTCTACCCTAAAGTAGAGACAACTTATTATCACAGCAAGAGGATAGGATTCCCAAATTTTCTTTCCAGAGCAATGGCACCACAGCAATTGAATGAGACAGATAAGGATCAGACTGCACCCTTCATAGTTAAGAACATGCAGGCACACACTGCGAGAAGAGGAAATTAAACGCAAAACGCAGCTGAGTAATAAATCTTAGAGTAGCTTAGTTTCTCTAGGAATGATGCCGCTGGCAAGACGTGTGAGATCCAGAAGTTTTCAAATCAGAGCTCGTTGGAGAAATTTTGACGGAACTGCGTCTCTCAATGGAATAAGCAGTTCTTTCAAAATCAAAACACTTTGCAAAATTGGGTTTATTTGGCCAAAATTTTATTCTGGAAGGAAAAAATAAAAAATGGGAAGAAAGTTCTATTGGAACTCTGTCCTTTGACATTTTTGGAAGAAAAAAAATGTTTCACTTTTGCACTTTGAAACACTTTTTCATTTTTATATTGAAAGTTGCTCTTGCCCGAGATCATACGCTAAAAGGGGACACTTTCAAAGGTCATAATTTAACCAAAGTTCATGAAAGAGGAATTATATGAGCTAAACAAAACATTTTGGCCAGCTTCAAACGCTTTTTGTTTTTAATTTTCCTTTATGGAGAATTTCAAATGTTTCAGGTTTTGTTCCAAATGAAACTAGCTTTTAAAGTCTTGTAATCCTTGGCTAAGTGGAAATTCCACCTTCCACCCTGCACCACTACTGCAAGCGATCCAAACTTTGCTAATCCTGTTTACTTGATAATCCAGTCACACTTGCAGCTTCCCAGGATGGAGCTCTTGAGCAACATCCACCTAAGGGGCAGGTGCATTCTGCACTGTGCCCAGCAGCCTTGGACCTTAGGTGTCCAAACTGGAGGGAGTGAGTTGGAGTGAAACACAACCTTTGTTGTCCTCATGCTGGGAGATGGGCAAACCAGGCAGCAGACACTGGCCCACACACATTGTCCCATCCTGCAGTTGGGATGCAGCTTGCTGCCCAAGTTGACCTTACAACTAGGGAGGGCTCCAGGGTGCCAGCACTGCATAGAACATCATATTAGATTACAAATAATCTTCCATGTAGAATAACTGCTACATACTCTAGCTTCAGGACAAAGAAGCCCTTACTGTAAGGAGGTATTTGCACAACGAGTTTGCAAAATGCTGGGATCGGCCTTTGATTTCAATGTGTTTACAGGGGGTCTGGGCCCAGACTGTGAAGGGATAGCTCCTGATGGACAGACTGAAGCAATATTCCGCTCTTTCCAAACCAGAATTTGCGATTATTGACCTCTTCCTGGTATCATCTTAAATATGTTGTACCACATCCACCCACCTATGTAATGGAAGGTACATATGGAAGAGTTAATGATGGGGCTCCAATGGCATTTTATGACAAACTCTGCAGACCATTCTCCCTCAACATTCTCCAAGAGCAGCAGTAAGAATGACCTGCAAAATACTCTAAACTAGGCAGTGTTTGATGCAGTCACCTGCATTCATGCTGCAGAGTATATGTCCAAAGGGCAACCTCCTTTCAACCTGTCTGCTGATGCAATCCACTACTATTCAATGCAAGTGAGGGCAGCAGAAATCAGGTCCAAATAAATAACATGCAGTTCTTCGCTTTCAGAGTTGGAGTAAAAGGAGTAAACAGCTCCCCCGAGGAATTAATCTGGCAGATGTGACCGGTCAGCCTTTCTTGGCACTCTGCTGCCTTCTAAAATTCAGGTTCAGCTAAGGGAATTTATTTAATTCATACAAAGGGTCAGGACATAGGGGCCAAAACAAAAGCATTTGAACCAGTGGCATTACTTCAGGGCATGGTATCTGTATCATCTGTCTTCTACTTTTGTTCATTCCACTTACAGGTATAATCAGTTACTCTCTCACAGACTTTTCCACTGTCTTTGTGGCCCTCCTCTTGCTCTTTCCCATCATCTTCGTCATCACGTCTTTGTCCCCAGCCCTATGACTCACCTTCTGCTTCCCGTGGGCTCCAGTGCCCCGAGGGATCGCAGGGCATCGGAGAAGAGGCGCTGAAGGCGTATTGCATGAGGACTCTTCCTTCTGCACACAGATCACATGCTGATCCCACTTCTCTAGGAGGCCAGGAAAACAGGAAAACACACCAACTTAGTAACAGCTGAATGAGCTGCTTATCCAACTATATTAAAAGCAATAAGACTTAGAATTCAGTTCCACTTAACCCTCTTTTCTCAAGGCACTGACAAGAGTGTTTTCTGATGCTGACCTTCTGTAGGTTTGGGCTAACAGCCTGTGCAGACAGCATCTGTGAGCCCACTATCCAACACAAAATGACAGCAACCCGTGAAATCATGCTCAGCTATATTTATTTCCCCCGTCCTGCACTACAACTGGATCAAACCCTGACAAAGGAAAAATATGTGTTGCTTAGCGGTAAGAGCAGAGAAACCAGCCTCAGGAGATTTCAGGTCTATTTCTGCTCCTACCATGGATTTATTGCTTGAACTTGTACTGTCTTCAGGATTGTGAAGGCCTTAGGCTTACCAGTGATTAGAGGAGAAGGTAAAGTCCTAGGCTCTAAGAAGATCAGGCAGAGAGAAGAACAACTTGGCTAAGTATGCAAGGACCTGCTTTTGAAGGTGTATCACAGCCCAGGTCATTGCAAGCCTGGAAAAGGGATGGGTTATGAACATAAAGAAAAGGTCATGCTCTTAATCCTTCCTGCAGGGGAAACTGGATTTGATCCCTGGCAGCTTTGGCATCAGTGGATGGCTCTTTCTAACTGGAACGTCTCATAGCTCCACACTATCACACGGTATGACAGGACATTAATAAAGGCGCTTCACTGCCCAATGCCAACGTTACTTCACCCACACAACACATCTAACCCCAGCTACTGTCAACAAAGTACTATCAGCAAAAGCAGTCAAGCAGGAAAATCCACTAATTCACAAATCTTTTTGCTAATACCTTCACAAAATCAGAGTTTGGGCTGATGTAGATCAGAGTCATTCTATTGTCTTCTACAACATTAAGCTGAGGATGCAACTCACACAGTTCAGACCTGTGTTCTGTGAGGTAACAAACTTTAGAACTATGCATGATCCAGAATTTATGGTTCTTCGTCCCAGTAAGTTGCTTATTATTCAGGATTTATTGTTCTGCCTTAAGAAGTGCTGTTCACTCAAAATGTAAGGAAAAAGTGAATTATCTGATGATTAAAGGAAAGGACACCTAATAAAGGACCGAGGTTCTAGGCAAACAATATGTATGTAATACATACTGTACTCTCTAAGTTACCCAAGTAAGTATGGACTGAGCCATAACTGTTATAATCAGCTATGCAAATTTCAGCCATCTCCCACTGCACAATTCATTGCAGCACTGCTTTGCAAAGGGCACTGTGATCCTTACGCAGAAGTTATTTTGGATGCTCAGAGAGGACTCAGGACTGTAAATTTACTCTCACAGCCCTCACAGGCTGTGTGATCTCCCTTCCCTTTGGTGCTAGGGATGACACACTCAGCTGGCTCCCCAGCTTAGCATTTCCTATTTGTTGACAGGGATCTATTTGAAAGTCAACTTTCTGTTGGCTTAATTAGGCAGCAGCAGAGACTGTCAACAGGGACTTGGAATGAAATCAGTGGTAACACTCGTATCCATTTCAACGTGGCCCACAGCCACCCCTACAAAGAAATGGTAAAAGACTGAACTCACGGGAAGTGCTGAAAGGGATGCACCTGCTGAAAACAGTTGAAGGAATAAAATGTGGCAATGGGGTAGAATAAAGAAGAGGGAGGCATGAACAAATCTGGGTATGTTGTAACTTCTCTCTCTGTGTCAATTCACTATTGTTATGACACTGTCTCTCTGTTTCCTTTCTTGGCTGTTTATGTAGCAGTGGTTTAAGTGTCTTAACTCAACTTGTGTAAATAATATATGGCAAAAAATTCAAGAACCCAGAATAAAAGGTATTGAAAGATCAAAATGTAGCACTGTTACCGTGCAGTTGTTTTTCAGACACATCTACCAACAGTCAAGATAGAAGTCCCTACAATAACAGTCTTTCAGTTTCTCTGCAAAGAGACTCCTGCATTACTGCTTGGTCCTGGATGAGGCTGGAGCTCTAAAAGCCAAGTTTCCACAATTAGGACTGCTTTTTACTCAAATTAGCAGCTATACAATTTCATCACAGGCTGCCATGGTGGAAAAAACTGTAGGCTTATGGACAAACATTTCCTTTTACCAGCAAGGACTTGGAGGTAAGAGAAATCACAAGGAGCATCATGTGGGAAAGGCTATGAGCAAACTTTCTCTTTTTACTTTTCCAATTTGGAAGCCAAACTCAGCCCTGATGTAACTCCACTGACTGAGAGGAGTTACACAGGGGATGACTCCTGGGTGAAAGTTTTTGGTTTGCAGACTCTTCAATACAAACCCTACAAACAGCGTCAAAAACTAATTATGGAGTTGCATTTACAAGCTTATGAAAATCTAATACAGCTCCTTACACCTTATTCAGCCACTGCCATCAAGACAAAATGAGCGTAAATTGGTTCAAAACACTGTTAATTAGGAATGATAGCACATCTGACACCTTGTACACTGGTGCACATGACTCCACGAAGTGCAAGGTAATGGAAAATCTAGACTTCGTGCTTTCTAATAAGCCAAGTACTGGGGAAATTCCAGCTTATGAAGTTCAGAGCGCAGGAGGAATTCATTCCTACAGCATGATATTTCACTGAAGTGGATTCAAAATCTGGAGATTACTGGGGAAAAACAGACATTTCTCTTCCAGGCCAGCACCAGTCCAGCAAGCAACACAAACCCAGTGAAAATCTGTCATTCCTGTCAGTAAAGAGTGCCTAAATTGTACCTGCTTGTTTGAAATTCAGAGTTGGTGCTCTCCTCTCTAAGGCATTGAAACTTTCCAGCAAAGTTTAAGCAAGTGATTATCAAGCCCAGCCATCTAGATCTGGGACACCGTACTGACCAAAATATTTGCTTGCTGAGAATGCGATAGCATCAGATTCATGGAAATGAATGCAGTCACCTCAATGAAAACTTGGAAGAGCAGATGCATTCAAAGTTTTCTGTCCAAGCAGAATTTGCTGCAGAGCCCTATTACAATAACTGTTTACATCCTGCCTCCGCATATCAAACAGGAGGCGCATGAATGGATGCTTAGCGACAGCAGATGAACGCATCTAATAGATGCAGCCAGGAAATGAAAAGAGTTTTCTTTTTCTCACTTGTTTTCACTTTTTTTTTGTTGGCTCTATTATTATTTTATTATTACATACTATTATATGCACATGTGACAACTTTTGTGCGTGGTTCTTTTAACGGGAGGATGGAGAACAGTAAGTATTCCAATCCCACGTGTAGTAGCTACAAGATGAAATGCTAGTTCTTGGTATATTTGATTGTCAGAGATGTTTAGAAGCTCAAGCAGCTGCTGGAGTTTAGGATCAAACACTGTTGGCAAATTTATGGGCAGGTAAATGACTCTTTAAGGTAATACAGCAAACACCAGTGGAACACATTCAACAGGTAAGTAGGGTCTGTCAGGAAGAAGAGTTCTACGCACAGCTCACGTAGCTAGTCTTGTCAAGCTGTGAGGACACAGGATAGCCAACCCCAAATTTAGAAGACCTCTGAGTTAGCATTACTCTCTGTCCCCAAATCCACATAACTAATCATGTAATTCCTGGAACTGAGGCTGTAAGAGAAAAACACCTAATATTGTGGCACCTGTATGCAACAAAGTCACATCTAAGCGGGGAAAAGGTACACGGTCTTTACTTCTACGCTGCATCTCCCTTTTCAACCCCAGACCTGTCAGGACCTCTCCTGCAGACACAGCCAGCCCAGTGTTACATTTTTAAAGACAAGGCTAAATTTTCCCTTCCTGACTTTTATTAAGTAGAGGTCACTGCCTATGCACAGCTCTAGAGAATAAAAGGGACATAAAAGGAACTTGAGTTACACTGAGTGTGCCTACAGTAGCATTGTAATTTGGACCACGAGCATGCTTTTGAAGTGAAACTTCATCTTCCCCACTGACGGCACTCAGAGCAGCCCTGGAGCATGGAAGCTGGACCCAGTTCTGCCTGAAACCAGAGCAACGTGCTCCAGGACCACACCTTATGTGCTCTAACTGCCAATGTCATGGGGCCAGGCTAGAGCTAGGCTGAAACAACACCCCCACCCCCAGACCCCTACAGTATTGACGTCAGGTCTTCATTAACAACTATTTTGCACTAGAGATCTACTTAATATTGGACCACAATACTTGCTAATGTAGCCAGAGCCATTCATCCTTTTAAGGCCCTTTTACGCTGTCAAAACAGCATGGAAGGGGCCTCTGTGAGTTAGGAACCAGGCCCAAAGCACTCAGCAGTTGAGTATCAGTCTTCTGTTTTTTACATGAATAGTCCCATTGAAGTGAATGAGTTTATTCATTCAAGTGAGGCAAGTAAAATTTGGGCCATGGTGTGCACTTTGTGTAAAAATATCTGCAAAGATTTACAGTATTCCCACACACAGATAAGATTAAACTTGGCCAATTTTACCTCCTACTTGTCTTGCACAGTGACCCAATTTTACAAATGGATACAGGCATGTATCTCTAACCAAGCAGCACTGGACACATTGGTACTGGAAGTTCAGCACGTGAGCTTTGCCAGTGTCAGTCACTACAACACTACTATCATCCTTGTTTTGATTAATATATCAGAATCCTGGGCATGTTTTAGGATATTTATATATTTCAATGACATTTTTAAGTGGCCACAGCCAACACTTCTGTATCTGTTAGCACTGGGAGTCTCATTATTAATAACTGGGAATTGCACTCAAAATACTTGAGGCTGTTTCTTTAAATCTCTTCAGTAATCCTGAGCACACAGATTTGAAAACTCAAAGGACTTTTTTTTCCTAGAAAATCACTTTTTATTTAACATATGATAACTCTGTTATGAAATTTTAGATTTAGTAGCCTATCCACTGCATGTTATTTAAGAAGCAACTAACTAGAGATTATTAAAAACATATTGACTGAGTTATAAGAAATATGTAATACAGACAGATTTGGTTACATAACAATTAACCCTGCATCAGTGTGTTTTAAGAAGCAGATGGTATTTATTTAACACACAATAAGTATCTTCTGAAATCTAAATTAAATTGGAGAAACTCAATTCACCTAAAAATTATCGTGGGCTAAGAGATTCTGAATTAACTTTACAAAAGTCCTTTTGGCATGTAGGAAATAAGGGGATTCAGTTGTAAAACTTCAATTAAAGCACTGTTCAGAGCAGGAGACCTCTCTTTATGAACTCCTAATATTATTTGTTTGCCCTCCCTCAATTAATATGCAATAGAGGTGGAAAAGCTCAACTGAGCAGGAAACAACAGCTGTCTGCCTACTCAGATAAAGTGCAAGTTGGCCACTGAAATGGCCATGGTGTCCTAGGAGTGCTGGAGTTTCACCCCTGATGGAGGCAGTGGCTTTCAAGGTGCTTTAACTGAACAAAGCAGCAGTGCTGAGACAGCTCTTTGGGTGCTAATATGCTTGTAAATCCGGCCTCCTGTGAGATATACTGCTACAGTCCTGAAGGACACTCCAAGTTGGCTCTCTATGAAGTAACAAAGCAAAAAGTACAGAAGAAATGCAAACAGAGAAGGTGAATTAATGGTAATGTGAGAAGGTCAATCATTTAGGAAGTTCTCTGCTAGGATTCTCTAGGTCCTGAAGCGCTGCATCAGAGTATTTAGATGAACTACCCAGTTGCTCAGGTTATCCTGGAGTAGAGTTGCTCTGGCTCTGAGTTGCAACATGGTGCAGCTCTTGTCCAAAGACCTACATTCATTTAATTTTTCATTATGGATAGACATAGCTGCATGCCTGTCGTACACAGACACACATACTCTGTCTGACCTTCGTGTTCTGCTCAGAGTATTACAAAATGACGCTCATGTGATATTCAGAGGCTCAGGTTTGTGACTCTGCCTTGCTCAGTTCTCATCCCCCACCTGCAGCTCAGGGGAGGAGGCAGCATTTGTCCCTCTCCCCAGCCCTGTCACCACTTTGCCCTGTTAGACTTCACTGCCCATGAGCTCTGTGCTGTCATGGGAGTAGAAAAAAGGTTCACTTTGTCCTTGCAAAGCAAACGTGAGAGAGAAGGACAGGGGGAATATGCAGGCAGACTGAAGCCCACAGGTATTTGTGAGCAGCAGTAACAGCAGGAATCACAGGGCCAGAACTGCTGATTGAAAATTCCTCCCATAATATATGGAAAAAGATTTGCCCTTTACATGGCAAATCAATGGCCTTCAACTGAGTGCTACAGGCTGAGAAAGGAAGAGCAGAAAACAGATCAATAACCACCTCAGTATGAACCAATTTAGGAAAGAGCCTTAATCCAGACTGAGCACAGCACACGATAAAGCCACACTCCTGGAGTGGGGCCCCAGGATGTTTCCCCATTTCTCCCCTTTCTGTTCAATTCAGTGAAAGAATACAGAGCAGCACGTGATCACCTTTCAAAGAAGTGACCATCAATGGGTGGGAACCACTCCAGGGTAACAGAGGTGGAGGTTCGAGCCACAATCTGAGGGGCAATTGCAATTGGAGCCGGTTTCTTCGCAGGCTGCCAGCTCTGATAGACGAGGTCCAAGTAGCAGTGCATCCTGGCCACTTGGTTGGGTGTGAAGGAGTCTGTGCAGTCATCATCTGAAATGAAAACAAACCACATCAGCCTCATGGGAGATAAAGTGAGAGCAAGAGAGAGAATTACAATCCAGTGAATGACAGCTTCTTGCAAGGGCCAGGATGGCTTCTCACAGCACTCAAAAGTTAATGGCCTGTGAACAAATTAGTGCAGTTACCACTTGAGGAGGCAGGTAAAAGGAAAATAAAGTTTAAAAAGGAAAAATAAATCAATAATCACTCCATCCCTCTTGTCTGGGATGCTTATGAAGCACCTAGAGATCATCCCTAGATGAGACAGACACACATGGAAGTGGAGAAACAGAAAGCCTCAGTGCAACACCTTCTGGTCAGAAATGAGGCTACCAGTGGACCCCTGGGCTTAAAAGAATGTCATGACTAAAAGAGAGTTGATAAAAGGGCAAAGTGTTGTGATAAAGCACTGACTGAGATTCATGCAAACTGTGTGCAATAGACTTTGACAGGTTTCTTTAGATTAAAACAACACAGAATGTTAAAAATACATTATTTTTTAAAGGTTTTTAGATTTTCTAATGAACTAAAGAAAAAGGTTCTGAAAGATAATTAAAAAAAACCTCATTGCAAACACTGAGTACGAGTGTAACATTTTGGTGCAGTAAGATAGCCTTATTTCCATTGAAAATCCACCCCATTAACATGATGATTCTAACTCCTTGCTGAACTTCTCATAATCATTTTTGATACTTCACATTTCTTTTTCATTCATAACGAAGAAATAATTCTGCTGGATAACATCTCACAAATATCCATTTCTCATTTCATCTGTTTTCCCTCCAAACATGATTTGGCAACAGGAACAGTGCCCTCTGAACATCACAAAACTTCAACTACAATGCTTTGGAGAAGTGAAACAGTTACTATTTCTCTATTGTGTAGATCACAGAAGGAATAAATATGTTGTGCAAAGTCACCCAGAAAAGCTATATGGAAGGGCTTGATGCCAGCACTTTAACCATTTTTATGGTACTCTTCCCATCAGATGAAAAGCTCTTGAAAACACAGAGTGTTTCTTCATATGAGCCTGCAGAATTTGTAGCTCAGCAAAGCTCAGTCCCAGATGGGACCTCTGCACGCTGCTGTGACACAAACAACAATGACAGTTTTGCACAGGTCAAGTAATACACTTTTCTGGGAAGATGCAGGTCACAGAAGGCTGTTCAGAGTTGCTTGCATGCATGTAAGTTGGCAGCTCAATATTGTAATAGCGTTACTAGATGCTCTGATGTCTTCAAGTCCATGCCCTGTGGAACTCAAGAGGAACAAAAAAAATATGAATTTGTTCTAAAGAGAAGTGTGAATTTGCTGGCTAATTTAAAACCTTACCACATCATCCCTGAGATGCAAGCAAAAGGAGACAGCTTCAGCTGGGATCCTGCTCAAACTGCAGCCCCAAATGCAATACACTACCACAGTAAGGTTCACATGTTCTCCCGCGTCTCTCCTAATTCCACTGAGCAGCAAACCTCCTCTAATCAAACATGCACAGCAGACAGACAGACACCACCAGCTTGAAAATATCTACAAATCCCTGTGGGTATGCAAAAAGCTGCTTTAATATGACATCTCTGGATTTCCTCATTAATTATCAATGGTCTATCCCTGAGCATGCTGTAAAAGCCATAAATATTCTTCACGGAAGCACAGAAGGAGACAAAGGCTCTTAATAGCCATCATAAAGGGACAATAAAATAAATATAGGACAAAGCAGTGAGACAATGGCACAACAGAAAGATGACCTGCGCTCTCAGTCTGTTTAAACATCAGCACAGGCTGTGTCCTGGGGGAGGGGAATGAAAGACAGGCGAGGGAGAAAGGTATTTCACTTGATCACTCAATTTCAAGTGAGGTTCAAGATTCTCAGATGAAGCAATAATTAGAGAAATCCAGGAGATTTTGCTGAGATGATTATAGCAACAGAATTCACAGGCACAACTCCTGCTGATTTCATGAAGAGTCGTCTAAAAGACTAACTTATCTTTTTATTTGGGAACACCACAGCTATTTGGACTTGTAAAAATAATTTACAAGTCCAATTTCTCACACTTCTCAATCCTCTAGACACTGTATTCCAGAGAAATAAAAGTTACCATTTAAGCCACAGAGCTGGGGGTAACTGGACAGACAAACACAGTATGATCAAGCTGTAAACACACAGCAAAACAGAAGGAAAGGCAATGTTTAGAGCTGCGTAACCTCAACCTGGATGTTTCAAAGGTATTTCTACAGCAATTGGATATAATGATATATTTTTATTCCACTGGCAACAACAGAAAAGCAAAAAGATTCATGCATGAGCTCTAGAGATGCCTGTCGTGTTGCTTCTCTTAATTTTTCAACGAAAAACAAAAGCTTTCTGCTCAGAACACCAGTGCATATGGAGCTCCCAAGAGCAGAGCAGATAGGTATCTCTGTGGTCTGCCTCTCTGTCAGCTCGAGAGAGAACTGGCAATGCAAGTTCTCATGGAAGTAGAAACTTCAGCATTCTGGAACAAGCCACTCCAGCCCTCATCACATACACATGGGCAGATTTGGTGGAGGGATATTGTCACCTGAAGTGACACTGATTTATTTGTGTGATGTTACCGGGAGGCTGATTCAGGCAGTAAGCCTCTGCCTGCTGTATGCACAAAAGTGCACAACACACTGAGGAGTTGCCTCAGTATGTATGGAGTGTGTATCTTGTACGTATGTGCTTGTCTCTGAAAACACTCTCCAAATGAACAGGAAAATAAAGAGAAAATTAAACATCACTTTTAGCTAGTTCCATGAAGGGCATAAAAGCATTTCTCTTACAAATCATTTCAATCAGTGCCCCAGATGACATTAAACACTTTGCTTCTCTACAGTTTTATTACAGAATAAGCACTCTTATGACCTTTTGAGTGGGTAATCTGTGTTTTTGCCTGGAGTATAAAGGTGTCCTTCGGTGGCTGTAAGTATATTGGTCACCTTTAAAATGTTGTTGATGCTGTCAGCTCAATGTCACAGACCTTCATCACAGCAAGACCCTGTGACCCAAAGGTATCTCCTGTGATTTCTGTGAAATAACAGAGGATCCTTCAACTCCCCTTGAACTTCCCCAAATGCAGCAAGGATCTCACCCCAGACGCATCCCATGGGCAAGGCCACAGGAGCTCAGCCCGTCTGCATTGTGCTGTGTTGGGAAGAGAGATACCAACTGCATCCCCAAGCAACACAACCGTGCCTACAGAAGCCTGCAGAGTTGTAACTATACAATCAGGCTTTTGCTTAAGCAGGTTATTCCTCCTGGAGGGGAGGTTTTATCCCTGTGCTGTAGTCACGCTCCCAGCACAAACCAGCACAGCACACTGGTTGTCTTTGACCAGCAATCCTGATCCAGGTACTATCCCATCATTCACACTCTAATGATGAAAATCTGATGTGGCTGACTCTAGCTGAACCACAGGGACTCCAAACCAAACAATAAATACAGTATTTGAATGGATACCCAAAGGCATGAGCACTGTGTCTCATTAGATGTCTACCTATCGCTTCTTTATCCTACAACCTTAGGGGTATCAATATTCATCTGACATTCAACACCTCCTTGGGAGTGAGTAAACAAGTTCTGAATTTGGATATTTCAATGTTCTCATAGATCAGATATTGACATCCAAGGGAAACAGGGTGTCAAATTTGCTGTAGAACCTTTAGAAGCTGTTTTCTTAATTCTTATCTCATTCCTTCCCTCTCCTAAACATTCTTCCCAATCTTCATACAAAACTACGTAAAGTTGGGTAAAACTAGGAAGAAAGAAGAACTGGAAGGGCTCCTGAGGCCATCAAGTTTGATCAAGCTTGGTTCCTAGGTCAATAGACACACATGTCTACCTAAAGCCCCTCATGAAACAGAGAGCAGAAATCAGAGGCAATACTGGTAATCTTTGTTCTTGCCTAATCACAGACACCCACAGCAAACCCAGAAAGCCCAAGTACCTGCGTAGCTCATGAAGTTACTGAACGGCGTGTTTAGGAAACTGTGAAAACCACACGTGTCGTTGCCAGGTCCGGGGTCCCCACACAGCTTGTGCTTAGGAGCAGGGTTGGTGTCACTGCAGAGATCCCCAGTCTCAAAGGAGGGCTCAGTTTCCATACACGGGTCGCTGCAGGAGAGGATCTCTGAGATGCCCCGGAAGACGTGATAGAGCCCCAGGCTGTGCCCGATTTCATGGATCATTGTGTGAGTGTGCCCAGGGATTCCATAGAAGGAGGGATTCAACACAATGCCACCTGCAAGGGGAAAAGAGAACAGCTTCTATCCTTGTATTGTCTTCCTTACAAAGGATAGGAAGACAATTCTAAGGGCAGAGCCACTAGCAGTTCTATAGCACAGGTTGCTTTTTGCACATGGCCTGGTCAGAGAAACTGTACAGAAAGGTTTAATCTCACCCTTCATCTGGGACTCTAACGATGGGCAACTATGAGACAAAGCACAACATCCTAAACCAAAAACACAGTGAGTATTGGTCTTTCAACTGAATCTGCTCAATTTGGTTTGTTTGTTAACTCAGAGAAAATTCCTACCTGCAATTACTTCATACAATGCCATTTCAAACAATGTAATGTGCTTGAAGAGAATGATTCTGCCCAGATAAATGTTAGCAATGCGTTTGATATCAAGAGTCAAACAAACCATAGCTAGAGCACTCTCCGTGTATTAGTCCCCAGGGTAAAGATGTAATAGAAGCCTATTTACTTCTGAAACACCCTAAAATTTGCAGTAGGTTGCACCAATATTTGCAAACTAACAGCTGGACAAAGAGAACAGAATACACCTAAGGCTGGAACAGTTTTTGCAGGGTGTGCTCTGATCATACAAACAGCTTTGAAGTAACTGTCAGAAACACGCTCTGCTCCCATACACAGACAAGCCTGGTTTGATCTGAACTGCACAGTCCACTAATGAATATGCATAAGTCTAACGTGTCAAAAAACACGAAATCCTGGAATGTGCTAGTTCTAAACAACCAGCATGGTTGTTAAATGTAAGTAAAGAAAATCAATAGTGATTTTTATGTTGTATAAATTGTGGGATGTGTAGGTAACCAAATGGTACATTAGTGAGGCTTTACAGTATATTGAATTAATCATAAGAATTATATTTTGAGCTCAGCTAGATGCACCTTTGGATTTATGATTTGCTTCATGTTTTCTTTATTTAGCTTGTTGACCTCAACTTTTTCAAGCCTTTTATTTAAATATGTGTGTGTGTGTGCTGCTTATCATGAGGAGACTGCTTTGTAAAAGTTATGGTGGGAAAATAAATCTTGGATAAGGTACACTAATAATTTAGTGACAATGTGGAGAGAAAAGGTTTTGGCAGGAGGAACTTTATCCAGTGACTGTAGTTCAGGGAAGATGAGATCACCAGGTTCTGACACACTATAGACTCTTCTTTCTCATCTGCCTGGAGATTTGGTTTCAGTAACAATGGAATTAGAGAAAAAAAGGACCAAGAAGATGTTAAGAAGTCACCTGAATTCCACTCTCAAACAATTCAGGACCAATTATGCCTATACTATCCCTCACACATATTGACCTGATGTCTCTTTACAACCCCTACTGCCACGACTGCCCCAGCAATCAATTTCAGTATTCAGTATCCTTACAGCTGCAAGGATTTAACTCACATTTAATCTGAATTGATTCTTTTGGCAATTTAAGTTCATGACTTCAAGTCCTGCCTCACACGAACATGAAGAGTAGAAGATTCTCCTCCCCTTTCATCAGCTTTTATGAGATTGTCATCACCCACACTTTAGGCTCTTTTCCTTCTGAATAACTGTAATCCCTTCAACCTTTTCTTGTAGCTCAATCCTTTTTCTGGACCCCCCTGACTGTTTTCCTTTGTTTTTCCCAGTTGCCTCATGTTTTCCTCCAAGTCCAGTGTCCAAACACAATACAGTGTTCCAGATGATATTTTATCAAAGACCTCTTTGGACATCTTGCAAGGACACACACATAAATAGCAATAGAGAAAAGCCTTTCCCCTTGTGCATGGGTATGTGTGACCACAAGCAAACAGTGCAGCAGAGTCATATGGGCAGGTACAAACACATACATGGTATTGTAAAAAATAAACTGAACATTTAAATGCAGACATAAAAGAGTGAATCAAATCAATCACGTTGCAACATCATGCCTATTATGCCACAAGTAGCATCTGCACATCCTGTTCACAGCATGGAATTGTTCTTTACACTGGTTCTCCACAATCCAAATTAGCTGTATACAGACCCATCAGCACGCAGACATTGCAATCCCCATGTTCTTTGTATCCCTCTCTCTCTTCCTTTGTATAATACATGCTGTGATTGCTCTGATTCCTTTGGTGCCTAGTCCCTACACAGCTGGAGCCATTTACACCCAGAGAGTACCCTGGTATATTTTGTGGGTGTCTCTTTCCTAAAGATAACTGCAGAGCTCGTTTTCTAACGGCAGGAGTATTGGTGAAATTCCTCAGCAGGAAATGTCTTCAAAATCAAGGCTGGGTACATGGTTCTGACACTGGACAGCCCTGAGGCAGCTGGAGAGGGAGATTTTATTTTTGCCTTTGTTGAAAATTTATATTTTTTGCAGCTGTCAAGAATCTAAATCAATTGCAGTTTTACAGAAAAGATAAACTCCCTCACCCAGACAATCTCTATCCCAGCCTTTAGATCTACACCACAGGACATATTTCATATTTTTTTATTAAGTACATATTGGATTTATAGAAGAGAGTAAAAAAGATTAAAGATGAATTCTTACAGACCAAGCACAGGTCTGAGAGGGCTATTATGACAGGAAATTATGACCATTATTTATTTATTTTTAGGGTTTTTTCCTCTGCAAGTCAACTTTAAACTGTTGGATAATGTCTTGTGAGGTATTTTTTTGGTCAATGAATTCTGTCAATACACTGTAGGAGCTGAATTTAAATTGTTTTGCACAGGCATGATGTTGACAATTAGTTTAACAAAGTGACAGAAGAACTCATTGGGGCTTTGGGCAAGCCCCAGCCCTCTTGCAGAAGGTTCTCTGCACTCTTGGACCAAGAAGTCTCCCCTTGTTCTCCTCTTCCCTCCCTCCCATGGCAACACCAGGGGAAGCTGTGAAAATACTCATTTGTGGCTACATTGCAGCCTTATATCACTCCAGCAGTGGCATTGGGGCTAATGTTTCCCACCAGCAACTCATACTGTTACACAATCAGAAGCAAACTGTGAGGCTAGTGCGGAAGTAGGGTACTACAAAGGGATAGAAATCACAACAGCATTGGTGCTGGACGAGTCTGGGTTTAATATCTATCTTTGGTTTTACCAGACGTTGCCATGGGGAATGCTCACCAGCCAGCATTTACAGCATCTTGGGGTGCTACCAGCAAGAGCCCATGGAGACAGGGCTCGAGGCACATGAGAATGGAAGCAGCTTCACTTCCAGCCTGTCTTGGCAGGATACTGGATATATGTCAGCGCCAGTCATTGGGAAGGGAAGTTTGCTCAGATTTCTTCTAGAGTGACTGCAGAGCTGAGTATCATACAAAATGTTTATTAACCAAAGTAGGGCAGACAGCTTCAACTGGTCTGAGCATGGTGCCTCTTTCAGCTATGGAGACAGGTGACTATAAAGAGATGTCAACTAGGTCTGGGAGTGATGCATTTTTGAACATGGAGAAGCTTCCCTGACTGATGGCTTAAGTTGTAGTTCAGTTCTCATAGTATGCTTTGGAATAATAAACACCATATTTTGCTCTCCCTGTGTAGGTTTACATTTACCATGTCTTTTTTGTTTTCCTCAACATGGGGTTGGGTAATATAAAAACTGCCTGAAACAGCCTTTCACAAAGGCTAAACTTGGCTGAAACTAAGCTTCACTTCCAGCCTAAGATGGTCTAGATAAGTTGGAGAAATGTCTGGAAAACTTATGAGAATCCCTGTTCTTGCAAGATGATCAAATCAGGTTTACAGCACAAGGGAAGTTTGTGCAGTACATACAGACTCAGTCAGTGCCTTCTGAAGCTTTTGAGGTTCATCTGACAATTTGCAAGGAACACAGGTCCGGTGGCACTGCAGGTGTCAGTGCAGTGAGTCATTTGGGAGGTTGCACAGCTTTGTCTGGATCCCTGGGTTCCAGCAGCCATACTCAGCAACCTAGTTATGAAACATGCAGGGCAATCTGCAGGGTTGTGAACTCTTTCCAGTTCCACTTAAATGAACATTACAAGAACAATCTCGCAGCAGTTTGCTCTTTTGCACGTAGGTAGAGAAAAATAGAAACAAATTTTAACTATAGTCTGAATAAAATTAATTGAACTCTTACTAAGTAATGAACTAAGGACCTGAACATAGAAAGCTAAGGTTAATAATCCATTTCTGTCTACCATCCCTGCACCTATCCTCCTCCCCTCAATGATCTTTGCAAAGTGCTCCCATGGAGTGAATGCCCTGTAAAGCAGCTTCACTTAAAAGGTGAAATACTTTCAGCTTGACATCATCTACAAATACCATAATATGCTTTGGGTTTATAACCTAATATTTTCCTGGTTGTGAGCCAGTATCTGGGAATCATGAAATACTTTTTTTCCCTTGACTATATATTAGAGGAATGATAAGAAATCAGAACAGAGCTTAACGCATATTTGTCTTTCCTTCTTAGAGCCTCAAAAGAATGCTTTACAAAGAAGAAACATCTTTATCACTCACCTAGATGCATCAAGGCTTCCTTGTCCCAGGGCCAAGTTGCCACTCCAGCCAGCTCTTCCTCAGAGGAATTGGCAAAAAAGATGTTGAGGTGTGTGGATCCATCCAGTTTGAGTATGTTCTTCAGTTCATTGACATCTAAGTATGCTCTGTAGAAAAACAAAAGCTTGTTTTTTTCTAAAGGTGACACAGAAAGCAACAAAGTACTGAAGAAGTGCTGCAATTCAGGCACAGATCTTATAATATCCTGCATATCAGTCACCTGAAATATTTTAATAACCCACTTCCAAACTGCAATTACTTTGCATTCATATAGTGAATCTCATCTAAGGACTTCAGGCCTTTGATTAACTAAGGCCACAAAATCCAAGGTAAATACATAAAGCTGTCCCCATTCCTAAGCTAAGTATAGGAACCTATTTATTATGAATGTAATTAACCATGTATTATGGTCAGTAAATCTTTTTATATCAGCAGTTACCTTGCACATTTCCCCTAAGCTTTTTATTATTGTTCCTTCTAATTTTCCTCCCCACTAACAAGCTTCCCATCTTCAGGCTGGCACAACAACTAACAGCAGCTCACAAAGTGACTCCTTTAGTGTCAGCAGCAGTCACTCATGCCGAGATGCACACAGTCTAACCCTGATATTGGATGGTTGTTCAGGAATTGCTATTTCCAGCAAGCAAAGTTGTGTGAAGAGATCTCCTTGCAAGATATCTCCATAGGAGTGGTACTATACCATGACATACATTCCTAAGGCTTCTTAGGTCTTCCCCAACAAAGTGAGCTACATGTTTTCTTAGTGTTTGAGATGTCTAGCAGTTACAGAGAGCAGTTTGTCTTGCAGACAAACAAAGCCAATCCCTTAAGCTTGATGGCTTTTGGAAGTACTTTTTGCACTCCTTTAAAGGAATAGACTTTGTCAATACTGGAACACAGAAGCTACTAGCTGAAGTATCATGGTTCCAGACTGCCTTCAGCAGTTAGAGCACCGTGAGTTTCCAACTCAGAGTAAAGGTGGAGGAAATGACTCTCTGCTTCTAGCTCACATAGTTTTTTGATATTGAAGTGTTTTGCTATCACAGATCTAAAACACAGATAAGGTTATACTATCTTCACTTGACAGGTGGAAAGAGAGAGATGACACTGAGTCAAGCACGGTTGATTAGCTTATAAGGAAAGGACATCGTGACAGTCTTGAGCAGGTTGATTCCTGCTTTCCAAAATCCCCCTTCCTATATGTGTATGAGCATGTATAGGACTCATGTAGCTCTCTCTCAAACCAAATGCATGCACATTCAGTAAGTAGGGTTCCTTGCATACTTTGCAAGGCTTTCGTTCCCAGAGGGTGAAGAAAAAATAGGGGAGTTGGCTCAGCACCAAGATCTTTCTGTCCTTCCCTGGGGGACTCCCCAATGGAAAACACATTCATATTTCCACAATAGCTTCCCCTGCCACTTGCTGAAGTCATTGCCTCCAAAATAGTTCACGGCTGGGTGTCCCCAGGCCCTCGCTGACTCATGGAGGAAGACATGCTCTTTGGGGACACCAGTGGAAGGGTATGTTTCCATTCCATATAGTGTTTATCTTCAGCTCAAATATGGATGACATCCTGAAGGACAGGTCAGCACACTGACCCTCTACACATTTCTCATCCCTCCACTGTTCCCAACACATCTATGGAAAATACACAGATCTTCCCCTTAGCTCCTCAAGCTTCTCCTGCATGCACACGCACAATGTTCTGAGCTTTTGCGTGATCAGTTTCCAGGATGCTCTTTGCGCCTTTGAAAAAATCTTTTCCAAACATAGGCTCACACTTACACATGTTCACAAGCAATAGTTTGAAATGACACACAGGAGCTAACATGAATTTCCAAATGAAAGCAGATGGTGGGCATGTGACAGAAGATGTGTGTGTGTGTGAAGGGGACGACGGGCACGTCTGCACCACTGGCCACATCAGCGAATGACAGAGAGCAGAAACGCAACAGAGAACGTGGGAGTGATGTGATACTTTGTGCAACAGAGAAAAAAGACAGAAACAGAAGCACTGTGTACCTCTAAGTATAAAAATGTTTGTGTGTTTTGTATCACAGTGGGAAGGCAAGGCCCTCTGCCTGCACTGAGGCTGCAGTTGTTGACTCTGGATGCAGATGTCTAACAGCCCATGCAAATCCCTGTAGGAGCAAACTACAATCCAACTCCACTCCTGAGACTACCATTTTTATCCTTGCTTTTCTCTTATGATTTCCAATAATCTCAGCTGTCTCTTAATTATTGTTTACACAAGTCAATCCCCATTTATATCTGCAGTGTATAGCCACCATCGCTCTCCAACATGCATACAGGCTATGTGCTTCAAGTTCTAGGGCTGTTTTGTACATGGATTATTACTGCAGACAACATCCAGAGCAGACAGCATTTAACTAATTGGCCAGTGATGTCAGTGCATCACTGAGGCTGAACTCATATCTTACATAAATCCACTTTACTAAGTCAATTGGAGTTGGTTTTGTAGGATTTCTCTGCTAGCCAATGAAAGTCTGCCAATGAGCAGAATATATTCAAACAGTGTAACAGCAAAATGCTATGAGGGGTTTTAGCAAAGGGTCTACACAGGAGTGGGTATAAACACATCACGCTTAGCAGGAAGTCAAAGCAAATCCCGTTGTAAAAGCAGTCAGCAACCCCCAAAACACAAACATGCTCAAGCATTTAGCTCAGGCAAATCCCTGTAAGCATGTGGACATGTGCCTGCATGTGCGTGCGTGAACAGAGGTGTGAGTGTGTAAAGCAAGGGTTTGGATTGTGTGCACATGCAACACAGCCAAGAGTCTGTATGCAAAAGAACCAGCCTGTGTGTGTGTGTAATAGATAAAAACACGAGCTGGAATTCCATCCTCTCCTTCCTCCCCATGTTTCTAATAACCTCCCATCCCTATCCATCATCACCACATTCCTACACTCAAGGAGGCATAAATTAACTACTTTTGCAGTTCATGTCCAACTACGTAGCCGCAGGCAGCAGACCCAACAGTTACCAGGTCAAAATAGCTTTCAGTTATTGCGTTGGACTAGACTGACTCCCCCCTGCTGCTGCGGCTGCTTTGTTATCAGCCCAGACTATCTGACCCAATGCAATCTGCGAGCATTGCTTACACTTCTCAAGGTTATGTGGGTCCCCTGATAGAGGACATAATATCTGTCACGTGGACTCATGCCAAAGAGAGCCAAAGACCCAGCCTTTCCAGCACTGCCAAACTCACATTTCAAAGACATGAGTGCAGTCTTGGAAAGGGATCAAAGCCTTTCCAACTGTCATTAGAATATTTCCTTTATGCATCTCTCCGTGAGTGCCAGCAACATATTTCATAAAATTCATTGGCTCGAGATGGTACCTCCAATATAAACCTGAATGGGGGAAGTGTCAGGGCAAGTCTATGTGGAAAACAAAACAAAACCCAAAGCACAACAAAACACATGTAATTCCTGTAATGGAAAAAACATATGATGCTGTGAGAGTGCCTTGCTCAAGAAAGCCTAATGAGCCTATTAGTGCATCATAAAAGGTCTCCTTTGCTGGAAACTGGTTTAGAAACAGAAATTCTATGGGCTGTTTAAGGCCATTTGGGACACCAAATCATATCAGGTAATGTGCACATTCCCATCCTGATCTTTTCATAGACTCCTTTGTCCAATGCAAAGCTTCACTTTTCTTCTTTCCCCCTACTGCAGTGTAAATAGCCCTCTGAAACCATGCTGCACAGCAGACTACCCTTATCCAGTAAGCCCCAGAGCTCAATCAGTAATATGTATCCCATACAGTGCTCCAGTTTCAATCTAATGGAATCTTCAGCTCATCTAGCAGTGTCTCACGACTGCTCTACCCACCACACAGCCAGTCTCATCAGACACACGAGCCATTATCCCTGTGCCTGTCTCCTGTCCATTTGGGCTGTAGCTTTGCCACAGCAGGACTCATTCCTAGGTGGCAAAGTGAAGCTCCACCTGCTCTCAGGAGCCAGTGTGGGGAGGTCCCTCAGCTCCAAAGACAAATCCAGCCACAAATCCCTTGACTTTTAGCTGCAAACACGTTTGACAATTTAAAATTTGGTTGGTATCAGGTTTAAGGATGTTAAATCTGGCCTTGGTGACTAGTGTTGGGCAGTTCTGTAACTTCATTGGAAACTCTTCCTCCTTTTCTTCCAGGTCAGAGAGTGGCCTTCCCACATTTCCCTAATCTGACTGAGGTGCAGCTTTTTGCACTCATGGTTGTTTTTGCAAGGAAAACAAAGCCTTCCAGTCCTTATTGTTAGGAAATGTTTTCTACTGTTTGCTCTGAGTTATTCTCTATTTGACTTTGTTTTGTTTTTTTCCTTCAAAGACAAGTGTCACTTTACAGCAAGAAAACAAACAGGATACTTAAGGGATTATTTGCAAGACCCCACCCAAACACAGGGTAAGAACTTTGCTATCTGCTCACTAAGTAGTATGGTCTCCAACTGCCTGATGACTTTGAGAATAAAGGCACTGCATTTAGACATTTAAAGCAAAAACAAAAAGGGGGGGGGGGGGGGGTAGCAGCCAGCCTCTTCTGCTCTCAGAAGTCAGCCTCAAAAAGTCTCTATTTTATCTCTTGACTTACAATGTCCCATCCTTTACCTCCAGCATAAGGCAGGGCAGAGTAAATCTGCTGGAGCTGTATGGAGCCAGTACATCACTCTCTTTCACAAAACTCCTTGTTTCTGCTTTCATTTGATGCTCTTAAAGAGCTATCAGTCCAGCTTAAGCCATGGTATAGAGTTCAGCAGATAAAGAGAAACTTTTCTGGACAGCCCTGGCAACACACTGGCAGCCTGTGACAGATCCAGGTGTGTTTCCCAGGGTGGTATGGCCGATAAGTCTCAGTGGTTTTCCCTTTGTTCCACCAGCACTGATCTTGGCCTCAGGACTGACACTGACCCATTAGAGCAGCAAAGACCACAGCAGGCAGTATGTGGACAGACACTCACCATCTCTCCTGTTTGCTCAAGCAACATGAGGTGCCCAAGGTTTTAGGGTGCAATATCCACCATGAGATTTTCAGTATCTCTGGTAAACAGTGGGGATGTTTTTCAGATAAATGATGTTCTTCCTGAAGATAATAGCAAGAGCCATGACTTCAATAGTACTGAATGCTGACCTCGAAATGGGCCATTTGGCAGATGTGCACAACTGTAATTTACCTTTTCCCCCTGTGATTTCTCAGTCTTGGGTGGTTAGACATGGAATTCTTTTGGAGACACAGTGCTGATAGCAGTGTATAACCTGCCTTTTGCCTTCTATCATAGAGCGACAAAAGAGCAAGGCTGGAAAGCGATGTCTGAGCCTCCTGCAAACCTCCACCCCAACGCAGGGGCATCTCCTTATGTCTTGCAAAACTTAAGACCATATACAATAAGGACTCTGTCACTGCCATGGCAACCTGCAGCCTGTGTTTCAATACCTTTATGGAATGGTCAGGAAGTTTTTCTGAAGGTCTATCTGAATCTTTTTTTGCTGCAATGCCTGTGCCTGACTATTTGTGCCATTCCCCACTGACAGGGAGATCCCTTCTGCTTTACCAAACCTAGTACTTATTTGAAATCTCATCCTATCTCCTGTAAATCATCTAATTTTTAGGCTAAAACAACCTTATCTCTTTAGCCTTTCCTCATTGATTGGTCATTTCTGATGCCTTCATCTGCACCCTCCACATCCTTCTCAATGGCAGGTCATCAAAAGAGGACACAGTCCTCAAGCCGAGAGCTTATCAGTGCCACATAACTGCTACATTTGCTCTGTCTAGCACCTCCAATCCAACATAGAGTAGATCACAGAGATTTCAGACACACAAACATTTTTAACATTTTTTTCCTCTTTTTCTTCCTAAAGTGCTACAGGACAATCAAAAACCTGAACAAACAAAGACAACCAACAAACCATCTTTAGCAGTGGACTTACAGTAAAATTTTTGTCTGACTTGATGTTAAAGATCTACCTTTGCTGGGAAATTTAATTTTGGTCCTCATTTCAGAGGTACTAACCATAAATCATGTGAAGCAGGAAGCGTGCCTCATCTACATTGAGTTTAGTGTTAATTTAAGACACTGGTGTAAGTGTAGTAAAAGTCATGATAATTTATTGATAAAGGTATAAATCTTTCAGTGATTGGGACAGAGCCTGAAATAGAGCAGAGCCAGAATATTACAAGTGAAAAGCTTCAGGTCCCAATTTAGATCCAGATCAGTGCCTGTGTTCACACTGAAATCCAAATGTGTCACTGTCATTCTGAGTGCATCCAAACCAGGCAGTCACTAGGTCATGTCCACAAGCATAAATTGTAAGCACTGTCAGCACATATAGGCTTGGCAGCTTAGAAAGCATTTTGGTTTATCTACTGTAGCAAAATGTCCTCTACAGCCCCCAAATCCGATCTCCTGTTACAAGAAAGAAGGAATGTATTGAGGGAAAAAAAGAAGAGGAGGGGGAGAGAAGAGGAGAGGGAGAGGGAGAGGGAGAGGGAGAGGGAGAGGGAGAGGGAGAGGGAGAGGGAGAGGGAGAGGGAGAGGGAGAGGGAGAGGGAGAGGGAGAGGGAGAGGGAGAGGGAGAGGGAGAGGAGAGGAGAGGAGAGGAGAGGAGAGGAGAGGAGAGGAGAGGAGAGGAGAGGAGAGGAGAGGAGAGGAGAGGAGAGGAGAGGAGAGGAGAGAAGAGAAGAGAAGAGAAGAGAAGAGAAGAGAAGAGAAGAGAAGAGAAGAGAAGAGAAGAGAAGAGAAGAGAAGAGAAGAGAAGAGAAGAGAAGAGAAGAGAAGAATGATAAGGATCCAAGAAAAGACACCCCTGTGCATAAAGAAAATTATTTGTTACTAAGTTCTAAAGGTCAGCACTATCATCTGTAGAACCCTAACAGCACACTCCTGCTCAGCTCCATCTTTCTCACAGAAGGCTCCTAATAATTGATACAGCTTTAGTTCAGGCACATGCTTACAGTAAACTTCTGGATGTTGTAAATGCTATAGCTATATAATAGACTGAACCACAGCAACAGGTTGGAATAAACCTGAAGGTTAGAGTCCTCCAGACCTAGCTCTGGGTCCTCTTTTGGTTTAGTACATGTGAGCTTGCACTTTGAGCCAACTTCTGTTCTCACTGGGCTGCACACAAGTATCAATGCTGACTGTGATGTAGTTCCTCCATTGTAAATGTAGAGTTAGTCAGAGCAAAATTTGATTCTCAAAGTGCAGCTTCAGGTTCAAATCCAAACTCTCAAAGGAAATCTCAGGTTGAAACAACCAATTTTTGCCCAATTTCTGGCCAATGTAACTTGCTTTTTTAAGGAGGGAGGCGGGTTTCCTCAGATCTCCACACAGATTCTCTCAAAGGTTTGTAAATCCTTGCCAAATCCTTCACAAACCTGGGCTGAGATTCAGAAATACAGTGAAAACAGATATTTTTTTTCCCCCAGCACTTTTGTTGCTGGTTCTGGCCAGGACAAGAAAGAGCAGAGTCTCAAGGAAAGAATAGTGAAGAAGATGCAAAAATTTCAATGTCAAACATGTTCTGTCTTAGCTCTGGGGGAAAAAAATGGGGTGGCTACTAACATACAGTAAATTATTTGTTCCTTCTCCCCCTTTCTCCTCCCAGGCTTTATTGTCCACTTATACCATATATCCTACCTTTACGTAATCTTTATGCAGGTTTATAGTTACAGTGCTACAGATCATAAATATGTGACCACTGAGCCTTTTTCCTTTGCAAGATCTACATCTAAAAGCAGAGCAACATTTGAGTTGACTTGTGCAGCAAGAACTGAAGAGCCCCATATCCTCACACAACCATAAAAAATAATTAAGCTAACCAACTACACAGAACTAGAAAGAGATATGCTGGCTGGCTTGCTTGCAGGAAGAATAAAGAAAACAAAAGGAAAGCCTTGGCAAAGAGAATTGTGATCTTACTCTACAATTAACTTCTGAGGCAGTGAGTAGGATTAAAGGATGGAACATTTCAAGACTCATCTCTTTAAAACAGCAAAGCATTATGAAGTATATATGCACATTTCACAGACCTTTGAAATCAGTAACACTGGCAGGTTTATTTGTTTTGGTTGTCTCTTTTTCTTTCTTTTACTACTTTGGGACTTTTTTTCTCCCTCTCCTTTTCAAGACTGGAGCCAAATGACCCATGAGAAATGTACTGTAATTTGTCTCTTATCCACCCCTCATCTCCATCTGATAGTCCCTCTGCCCTGGTTACCCTGATGTTTTTCCAGACTCTACAGGCTGAGCCATTGTAAAAAGGAGAAAAGTCAAATGATAAAGAGAGAAGTGGTGTAAGGATATTTTCAGGAACTTGTTCTGTTAGAACAGATTTCCTTTGACACTTTATGAAAACCTTTTGGCTGCAGCAAACCTCATTCACATTTACTCGAGAACTTAAACCAGTATAGGAAGGTGTGTGTGTGTGTGTATATAGATATATATATATATATATATTAGGCTATTTTAACCATCAGTTATACTGCTTGGCACTTTCTCAGTGCTTCCCCTCTGGGCCTCAAAATGGTTCCTAAACATGAAGGGAGAAATTCCACTCTGGTCACAGCCCTGACATGAGCCCTCTGCGCTGCTCCAAACCTCAGCCAAGAGCTTCAGTGATACTAAAATGGGACAAGAACCCTTGTGCTGGGCCTCCCCTCAAGCAATTTCACCACGACTGAAGACACCATGAAATAGGCAAATGGAACAATTTTCCTTGTCTTCTGAAAGGGAAAACTGAGGTACAGAAATGCAATCATTTGTTAAAAGAAACAAAATCATTCAGTGTGACAGCAAGGATTAGAAACTCAATCTCTTTAGTCAACGTTCTGTGATAATACGGTGGTGGCTTGTGTTGCTGGTGCTTTAAGTTTTCTGTTGGTAGCCACTAATCATAGTTTACAAGCATTGACTCATATTTTACAATCTCAAAAAAAGTCCTACAGGTCTAGTGCTCAGCAGATGGAAAGTCAGAGCTCCCTACAATAAGCTGGTCCTTCCTGAACTCCTTGGCTTCACTGTTTCTGAAGGCAATGTAGCACATCTACTTCATAAACAGATTTTCTTGTGGAATCAGGGCTCTGCTTTTAATAAACAGTCACTGTTCTAATAATATTTGGCATTACCATACCACCTCTAATGCCCAAGCTTCTAAGAACAACCAACAGATGTGTGCACAGCACACTGCACAATCATTCAGAAGTAAAGGACGTTTTAGTTTCAGTCACCAGAACAAACCTGATTTCTTTATGAAAAGCACCAGAGACCAGGAATGCAGCCTGTCATCACTCCCTTGAATCAGGTAAAGAGTTAGGTAAAGCTTTTGTTAATCAGACTGGAAGTTAGAGATCAAGGGGAAACTTGAGGCTTTGACACAGAATTTTCTTTAATTACAGGGATAGCTCATAGCACCTCTCTATATTAAAGTTGTCTAACAATTTCCACTACTCATGTTCAACTTCAGCCTGTCTTTCTCATTTCCACTCTAGTGCCTGTGGGGTCAGGGTTGAGGTTGCTTTTGCAGCCTGCCCAAACAAGTGCCTTGCTGCATGACCCTTGGGAGTCATGGTTGGAGTAACCCAGGTTTGGGCATTTGTGGAGCACTGAGAAATGCTTTGTGAGTCCACAGAAAGCACAGGGTTACCCTGCTGCATGGACACTGTCCAGCAGGTCAACGGAGGTTCTCCTCACCCTCTGCCCTGCTGAGGCCTCATCTGGAGTCCTGTGTCCAGTTCTGGGCTCCCCAGCTCCAGAGGGACAGGGAACTGCTGGAGAGAGGCCAGTGCAGGGACACCAAGATGCTGAGGGGACTGGAGCATCTTCCTTCTGAGGAAAGGCTGTTGGACCTGGGGCTCTTAAGCTTGGAGAAGAGGAGACTACGGGGGGACCTCATTAATACAAGCATTTTAAAAGTGTATGTCAAGAGGATGAGGCAACACATTTTTTCTGTAGTGGGTACTAGGAGCAATGGACAAAAGCTGGAACGGAAAAAGTTCCAGTTAGGTTTAAGGAAAAACTTCTTTACTGATGGATGATGGATCTGATGATGGATGCCCTGAGTGATGGAGCCCTGGCCCAGGGAGGATGTGGAGGCTCCTTCTCTGGAGGTTTCAAAACCTGCCTGGACATGTGCCTGTGTGACCTGATTTAGGTGGACTTGCTTGAGCAATGAGGTTGGACTAGATGACCTTTAGAGGTCCTTTCCAGCCCCTACCATTCTATGATACTGCTCTGTCCTGGGCTCCATCTACCTGCACCAACTCTGGGCAGGCAGGATGGGCCAGGACCCTGCTTGGATGGGTTTTGGTAGGTCACCTACCATGTGAAAATTTGAGACTTTTAGGAAGCTGAAGCAGACCTGGGTAGGGAGCACTGTGGTCTTGAGGTGCTCGCAGTTAGATTGCAGAAGGGTGACACGTGGCACTGTCCCTACCAGGCTGTGCAGCTGGGACTTTAAGGGTCTGGCCCTTTAGCATCTTCCCTAATCAACATGCAGTAAAAAAAACCCAAAACAAAACAACTGCTGGATGAAAAAAAGAACAAGATCAAATTCTTTGCTCCTTTCATCTCACTTTTTGACACTAATCCTCCCTGCACATAAACCCCATGCCACAAAGTGAGATATACATTGTGATTGGAATGAAGAGCGACTTGGAATCAAGCCGACATCAGCAAAAAGCAAAATAAAATCATATATAATCACAAAGGGCCTAGCACGTTTATTACAGATACTTCTGGAGTTGATGGGCCAAAATAACCACTCCAAGTATGCATCTTGAAAAACATGACTTCAGCTTTGTAGACGCCGCTTCTTTTCTGTTTTTGTTTTTGCAGGGACTTCCAAATTTCATTTCTTAACCTCCTGGCAGGGTTTTGCATAAAGTTGGTTCTGCTGCAGTGGGCAGGTCATCAATGGCTTATAGTTTAATATAATACCAATTTTCCTCTTTTCTGAGAAAGAAATGAAAACCTGATTCAAATGAGATTGGTTGAAATATCCTCTTATCTCATGCAGGAAGGAGTAGGAGTCACCCAAGTGACATCACAAGAAACATAGTCTGGTGATAGAGACTTCAATTCAGGGAAACCAAGAAAAGCTTGTGCCCTGGCACTAAAAGACTCATATTTTCAATGTTCATATGTTGGGGTTTTTACTCTCTAATATTTAGCTCCTAGTTTTATGCTGTTTTGGGTGTTTTTAAAGGGTATTGATGGATTGTACCAGTAAGTCTTTGAAGAGTGAAGTCTTGAGCATATGTTTTAATAAAAAAAAAAGAGAATTGAATAATCAGATTCAAAGAACCACTAAATATTACAAGATCTATGAAAGCTAGTTACTCTTGTCCTTTCCCAGCAGTGAAGAAGTTACAAGGAAACACAGAATGTCAGTCGCTGAAACATAAATTTCACATTATAACATTCAGCTTTGTAGTTCCTAGAATCCACAGTGAATTGCCAGGTGATCTGGCACAAAAACCAACACACCTGCAGTGAGAATGGCTCAGAGTTGCAGAAAGAAAATATTGTGGACAGTGTATTTTCTAAATCCAGAATTTCTCCTTTTTTTTTTAATAAACCTTTTTGATTTACATTTCTGCTCTTGTTCACTGGGATAACAGAAAGGAAAAGAAAGATCAGGAGAGAAGACTTAGTAGATGATGACTTTGTCAAGCAACTACTGTTGGGAGATGAAACATGGCAGCAGTGGCTGTAACAGATACCGCTAACACAATTAATTCCCTGACATCAAAATCCTGCCTCTCATTTCTCTGTTGAGCCAGAGACAAACAGCAGGAAGAAAGATTTAAATGTGCCTTTCCCAAACACTCAGGAGCATTCAGTCTTTCTGGTTTTTTAATCCACGCAGGACCTGCAACCTCTGCATAGATACAAGGTAAAGCAAATACCAGTGTGTATGTGTGCTTCTGGGAGTGGACGTTTCTTGAACTGAAGGATGTATCAAGCAGAGAAGGTCCTCTACCCCTTAAATAAACAGTGGGCAGCAGACACATCAAATGCACATGTAATTAGTCAGATGGAAGGACATTTGTGTTGCCTCACGTATGGATCTGCTAACATATGTGCCAGAAAACAGATATTATCAGACCAAAACATAAGGCTGATTGTAAGCATTCCCTGGAGAACACATTTCCCAAGACCCTACAAAATTGGCCTGGCAGCTTATGAAACATACAATACTGAACCAGCATGTAACAGTAAACTATAGGAAATCATACCCATATATTTGGCCTTCAGACATGAGTGCAGAAATTGCCTGTTTTGGCACCAGAAGCCTGTGGATCCACTTGAATCAAACACAGACCTCTAGCAAAGGAGAACATAAAGAACTGTTCTCCTATTGTGGAATATTAACACAAAAGGGGGAAACTCCAGTTTTCCTTTATAGCAGAAGTCTTGATCAACTTCTGCCATGAGTATGACCATTACAGATCTGCCCTGCAGTCTAACTTCCCCATAACATCTGTACTCTCTGTCTCTGTTTCCTTATCTTAACTACATACCAACTTTCACTCTGGTTTCCTGCAGCAGTTTATTGGTAACACCTCACTAACAACTACTACAGGACTTAAGATCTTGATGACTACAAAACTAGCTTTGCAAAGGATCCAGTAAAAATTGTGAGTTGTCACTTTTGTCCACCGTTTCCCACACATAGACCCTCAATTGACAAACCCCATTTATAAAACACATATTGGTATGAAAACCCTTGCAGCTCCCTGTCAAAGACAGAGAGGGGTTGTTATGAATTTCCTCACTTCCACAACTCCACTGGTGCCAGCTCAAGTACATCTCAAGAACCATGCAAACCTGACACCCTGCCTTATTCGGCTGGGGAAGAGAGGGCATCCTGCACCAGCTTTTGGACCATCTCCTCCTGGTGGTTTTCTAGATCAAAAACTAGAAATGCTTCAGGTATTGTTCCCTGGATTAAAAAAAAAGAAGTTTATGTCTGATCCAGATGGAGATAGAGAAAGATTTCAGCCTGCATTTTTAAGACAAGACATTTTGAAGCAAAACCACATAAATAAATCTATCCCCAGAAGTAAAACTATTAGAGGAACTCTGAGTATATGAGGAGGAAGCCAGGAATTCCTAGTCCTTTTCTGAATCCAGCTGGGTGCAGGGAGGGAATGAAACTGCACAGATTTCTTCAGGCAAACTGGGAGAAACACTCTGATGTGTCTGACAGAAGCATTTTACTCTGTGTTTGGAAGTTTATCATGACCGATCAATTCTGGAGGAATTAGTGAGCGAGTTCTGGTTTTTGGCTCTGACACAGCCGTGGTAAAAAGGCTGGAGGCAAAAGGGAAGTAATTTTCATAATGCTGTGAACTGCTGCCATCAATCCTTACCCAAAACATTTCTTCTACTTACTCTAGGGGAGTGCTGTTCTGGATGAGCTTTCACCTTAGCTATTGCCCTTCATCTCAGAAAGGCTCTCGACCTCACTTGTGCTCTGGATATAGAGATCCAAGCCAAAGTCTTTGGGAGTTCAGTGTTTCCACGGACTTCAATGAGCTCAGGATATGCAATTTAATGCAGAGAGAAAGCATAACATAGGCTTCAGAACAACATTATATATATAAAAATAGAAAAGACTGAATGACTGTAAAGGAGTGCAGGGTGATGGGGAAGCCTGATGGAAATTGTGCATGGCATTTACATATCTGTTTTCAGCTGCTAATCCAGGTGCTCTGAATCCTAGTGGAACAACCTACCTTTCCTCCAGCAATTATAAAGACTTTAAGACTTAATTCTCTCAGTCATGTCTATGCTGTGTGTCTATACCTGCTGTGAGCAGATGGCAGGACTATTCCCCTAAGGAACTAACTGAGTAACAACTGCAAATAGCCAATGCTCATCCTCAGTGCAGTGACATCAAGACTACACATTTTGGAAGGAATCAGCAACTTGCAGGATTTCCCTAACAGAAAGTAAGCTAAATGTGAAGGCAAAATAAAACCCCTAACCAGAAATGCCAGACCCAAGCACATTCAAGTATTTTGACAAGTTTACGTCGTTCTCAATATTTCTCAGGCATGCCTGTGTTTGTTTTCGCTGTGATCAAAGGTAGAAACAGAGCACTATCAAGCTCATGAAAATCAGGAGACCACAGAAAAAAAGTTGTTTTGTAATTGTTCACAACCACTTCTGCAAACCTAAGCAGTTCAGACAGTTTGGAAACATTTCCATACTCTCTGATGCTCACGTGAAGCAAACTAAGCTCTGGCCTTTCTGAGGTCTACCCACATCCTCTAAATGACTGTATCATATTTCTGTATTTACTTAGAATTTTTCACCAGCTATCTCTCCCTTCCTCGTTTTTAATAAAACAAATAAATGAATCAAGGCAACAAAAAACACCTTAAGGCAAAGCTTTTAAAAGTGTGTAGGGGATTTTCATACCCACATGCTACTGACAATCAGTGGGTCTTGTCTTGGGAATATAATTCCCCTTTGTGCCTTTGGAAGGTGCACAAAAATCATTTAGATGATTACAGTGATGGGTCCATTAATTGATATCATCTGGATTTCATGTTATTTAATCAATGTCGGAGCTCTGACTGCAAAAGAAGCTTAAATTGACACTCTCGGTTCTTTCTGCTCAGCGCTCCCAAACCTGTCGTCCTCGATATACGAATATAATTTGCAAGTCTGACAAGGGCACAAGTCTCATTACATCATATAATGGAAATCAGAAATGAATCAATAAACAAAAAGGCAAACGGCTCATTCCTACTACACAACGTGGAATTCTTCCCATTTTACCTCTAATCCCACATCTGATCAAACTGAAATGTCTTGAGGGTCAAGAATGCCTCTGCTTCCCTTTGGTATTTCTTTCACAGTGTAATCACATCTCAGAAAAAAATGGTATTTTGTGTTTATGTGACTTATCTTTATCCTTCACAGAATTTGTGCTTTTCAGTGCTGAAGAAATAATTCAGCAACATACTTCATGCAATGGGGCAGATCCTTAATGGAGAAGAAATGCTGGCATGGCTCAAGTAACAGATTAAATCCCCTTCTTGGCATATTCAGTTTTTCTGTGTCTTTCAGTATAATTTCAACATGGAATTTTCCTGGCATAAATCACACAGGTTTCCCTCTTCCCCTCCACACCACGCTGCGTAGCTCTGTGTTTTGGTAAATCTCATCTATTAATAGTTGCCCTCTGTGGCTATAAAAAAATACCTCAGTAGTCAAAAGCCAACCCTTGCTAGGGAACAGCTGTGAATGCAGGCAGGACCCAGCATCACACAGCAAAGCCCTTTCTTGGCTCCACGTCAGAGCAAACCGATTAAATAAGATCATAGTCAAGCTAACGGAAAAGGAGCCCCTTCCCTGCAACAGAGGGAGAGAGAGGCTGACTCCAGCACTGGGCTGGAGAAACATCAGGCTATTTCCATTTTCTCACTGACATTTTTCCTTTTCCTTTTATAATTCAGCAAACCCCTATCCCGTGTCTTCCTCACTCCATCCTTCTGCCAAGTCCCAGTAAAATCTTGCACATCAAGAAAAAGGATAAAGGCATCACAGCAGCAAGTATCAAAGGTTCCTGGGTAAATTTTAAGGTCTAGTCTACTTTTCTGTGCTTGATTGATTTAACTGATTAAAGCATTTCTGCTCTTCCTGTGCTTTCAGCAGCATCCTGGGTAACTCTGGGGAAATTCAGACTAAACAGCTGTGATCTGTATTACAAAGTCAAGGCTGGAAATACAACACAAGGATGTTGATGGGGCCATAGTGGAAAGGGTGAAGGGAGAGGAATATTGTCTCACAGTAAAGTGACAAAGTGCTTTTACGTGTCAGAATAAGAACTATCCAGCTTAGCAGAGGATATAGGGAGTTCTTCACCCTCTCAGTGTTGCAGGGTACCAGCCTTACCACAGAGGGGCTGGTTGGTGACAAAACACCTGACTCCAGCCAGCAGGAGTTCTCCCCAGAATTTTCATTTGCAGGAACTAAAGTTCTGGAAAATCCTTAAGAACTGCTGAGTTTCAGGGACTTGCATGCCAAGTGTCCAATGCCACAGCCCCTGTAAGCATCAGCAGAGAAACAGTATGGGAGCCTCAGGTCCTCTGGGCACCAGGCTGGGGCTCACCACGCTCACACCTGGGCTGAGGCTGCAGGCACTTACACCACCAATGCCACATCACTTCAGCACTGTTCAAAGTTCCATAGGGACACTTCACTCAGACACATTCTCCTCACAAAGATTTTGGGAATGATTTAAAAAACACAACAGTATTGAGCTGGGCAAACTAACTACCACAGCTTCTCACTGAAGTCCCCAATTTATTGACACATCAAGCGTATAGCGTGAGAAGCCATTTTATTCCCTATTATCTACTGGCAGTACTGCTCAGAAGATGCATACTGAGGCAGCAGAAAGAATTTTATCCTCCAAAGTCTTGTAATTCAAGCCTGCTGAAGCTGCCCTCACACAAGTCAGTGATGACACATCTTTTCAACGTCTAGGGCCAAAATTATTTTTAAAAGCATTGCAGGTAATTGCCACTTCTGTCATTCCAAACCACTGCTGTTTCCACTCTTTTAGCATCGTGGATGTCACCCAACAAATGTCAACAGCAAACATGGTCTGCTTCTGCAATTACTGAATTAATGGAAAGAATACCTTTCCCAACAAACAGCTCACACATATCAACGGCCACAACCAGGTCTTTAACTTTAGTTTATATGAGATGGCCTATGTTTCTAAAGGGGTTTTCACATACCACTCAGACACCTGGGTACCTTCTAAAATAACTGGTCTGCAGGGTGCAGATTTTACCAGTCTTTTTCACTAGGGTGGATTGGTCACAAGAGTATTTAAAACAACAGTAGGAAAAAAAAACCCTGTTGAACCTAGTTCTCCTGAAGAATTTCTGAAAGATCAAACTAGGCCCAAAACTCTAATCTTGGTTTCAGTGGGGTCGCTTTTTAGCAGGAGTCCCTCTAGCAGGGTCCCTCCTTTAAAATAAAAAGGAAATTAAAAATGAAAAACAGCACAAGGGGAAAGTTAAGTGTGTACTTCAAACTCACACATGCCAGGAAATTTAGAGTTAAAGGTGAAACTCCACCCTAAAGAGTTCCATACTGGAATTATTTCAATGAACAAATGTAACGTGTTCTGCAATACAAAGACCCAGTAGGGTGCACTAGGTATGGAGTTTCAGCCTTCACTCCAAATTTCCTGGCTTTTTGGAGGTTTATTAGAGTTTCATAGTCCAAACATTGAAGTACTCCAAGAGTTTCCTCTGTGTAGCTCACCCTGATGTTTTTGGAAGCTGAGAACAAGCACTCTGATGGTGCAGCCACCCATCCATTCCTAATGAACCTGAAAACACTTTCATGAAAATTTATGTTAATTTGTAGTGCTGAAATTATGTGCAAAGGAGGCATTTTCAGGTGAGTTACCCTGAGAAACTCCTAAATTGCAAATCTACTCAGAACAAAACCCAAAGATGGGATTTCATTGGTCCCAGCTGAGTATATGCTCCTAATCTTCCTCCACTGTATGTGGGTCCTGTAACTGTGCTTTAGCCAGAGCTGCAATCAAGCAAACACAGAATTGCTTTGGACAGTTATGGTTTGTATTCCTGGTCTAAACACTCTACCATGTTGCAAGGTGAGGATATCTCCATCTTACTTCTCAATGAATCTGGCTCTAATGGAGGAAACATGACTATGGCTCTCAGCATCATGCTTATCTCAGTAATCCTAAAAGTTCTGTTGTGAGGCTCTGCATCGTTGCATTTCCTGATAGCTTTAAGGAAATTATTACCAGCAGCTCCTCTGATCACCCACACTATTCGTCCTTGTCAAATATGCACAGAGAAAGCTTTAGGACTGTATGATAATTTGAATGATTGTCTTGCCATACAGCTCATGAAGAAGACAGCACACACACTTTGAGATTGGCCTCATCAATAACTCTACACAACCATATATTAATGGAGGACAGGTGCACAACTGATGAGATAGCTTCACACTGTCCTGATCCTGGTGTGTCTGAGGGACAATCAATTCTTCCTGCTGCAGTTAAGAGATGATAAACTGAGACATCCACTTCTTGGGTTTCCCCTCATCCCAAACCAGGCAGAGGAGAGAGCCTACACTGAAGGGATGACCTGCCTTGAGGAAAGAAGGAAGATAGAATACGGAGGAGGCAGACAGGGTCTTAAAACATCAGGAACCAGTGCCAAAGAAGTTCAAACAAGGGCCAACAGACACAGACTGCTTCATGCTGTTGCCTTGAGATCTACCTCTGCATCCTTTCTCCTTCAATTAGTTAATCCCTTCCTCACTCTGTTCCAGATATCAAATTTAAACATACATATGTACCCAAATCCCCTGACATTCACTCCTTATACCTTTTAAATCTTCCAGTAAGCTAACAAACTAACTGAAGACTACCAAACAATCCACTCAACCCACAAGCAATGATTTCTTGTGAGAAATCTGTTTTACTAACTGGAAATACATTTTTTTAACTGGATCAACTGAGTTCTTCAAAGAATAGGACCAGTGTCCAAACAATAACTGGCAAGGGGTGACCAGAGATCATCCATGGGGTACCTGATGCTGGAGGATGCAGTGTTGCAGAGCAGCAAGTGGCAAATTCAGTCCCTGCCAAATCTGTAGTCTCTGCCCTTGCAAATTTTCCATGTGGGGTTCCAGAGTCAAAGCCAAATGGGTCTGCATTAGCAGTGGAGAGTATAATAATACTTTAATCTATTGTCTCCTACAAGGATTCTTAATGATCTCTGATAATATACTCCATAGATTTTATAAGGCTGTCTTCATTCCAAGCATCCTGCAGTTTGACCAGACAGTGATCTTTTTACATCATGGACAACACCCATGAAAGAAACCATGAGTCCTATGAGTCCCAGGGAAAAAATGTTTCCTGAAAAAAGCTATTGGAAAAGATGATTGTGGGTCAAACTAAATCAAGCAAACTCCTACTGTTTCTAGGGTTTGCAATTGCATACATAGAAATAATTTCTTTAGTACTGAAGTCCTGTCTATATCAGAATTCAATACTAGACTTATAAATGTCAGTTGCTAGCATGAGAACAGATGCAACTCCTCCCAGCTGATTAACATCCCTGACATCTGGAATAGTGGACAAAATAAACAGAGAGAGCGGAGGATTTCCTGTTGGGACTTGGCGTTTTGGGTGACAACTACCAAGATACAGCAGCTCTGCCCTTAAGAACTTAGCTCTCCACCTTCTAAACAGCCCTGGGTCTAGTAATTAAAGAACTGGACATTTAACACTGAATCCCTGGACAAAACCCCAGGTACTTGCTTATGTCTGTCTGATGTCTGTGTGAATGCAGGAATACTTGATGTCAAGAGCTGCACAGTGGTATCTTTGAGGTAGAGGCTTAAGCGCTCAAGCTTCCTGAATTGAAGAGCTTTGATGCATTTCTTTTGTTCTTTTTTAGCATTAAGTGGAAATTAGTCCTTTATTGGGAATCAAGGAGCATTTCTTACAACTCTTCTAGCTCCTAGCAAAGGGCATTAAGTATGCCTCCCTCCTTCAGAGGAAGCTGACTATATTTTGCAAAGAAGCCTCATGAAAAGATTTCCAATGGAAGAGAAGGAAAAAGAACTAAAAGATCTGGTAAGAAACTCCATGGAGGAGCCCTGAACTGCAGCCACAGCTCAGCTCTCTGTAGAAGGTTGACCTCAGGCTGTGGCTTAGCCAGCCAACTCCTCCTCCTAATGCTGCTGCTGAGGGTCCATGTGGCATAGCATGATGTGCTCTTCATAGAAGGCTCTGTCAAACCCATAGCTGTTCAAGTCTACTATGTAAACATCTACAAACTGTTCAACTTCATATTCAGAGGCTAATTTGTGTATGCCTGGAATGGGATGATTCCCTTCATCTTGAGCGAGCTGACGTGACACTGAGCTTTGCTTGAACTTTGCACGTGTTGGAAACGGCCACAGTAAAGGGTGGCATCGGCTCTTTGGTTCAGTGTCACCCTGAATCTCCAGGCAGGTGATTCAAATAGACTCTGGAGCATGTCCAACTCATCCCTGCCCCCTGCTTAGGCAGAACTGAAGGGCTGCAAGAGCCTTAAGGCACACATGTGAATCCCCAGGGTCAGTTATTCTGAGGGGATTTCCAGCAAGTATTCGTCAGAATCAAAGGGGTTTGAAGAGACTCCAGTAGCTTTTACTGTTTCAGGAATTTCATCAGCATTTTCCTAAGAAGGCATCAAGGGGAATGCTCTCTTATCTGTCCATGTGATCCTGTGGTGAATCCTGATGTGCAAGGCCAATATTACATAAAAGGAATAGCTCAGTTAACCATAGTATGGTGCAAGAGTTTGCCACATCAAATGGCACTTAAAGAGCACGATTTCCAATGATCCCTTGTTGTTTGTTTCAAGTTTTTTGAAAAAGAGCCATGGTAGGTGTCATGAGCTCAAAGTCTTCCTATTTTGTAACCAGTAATATCCCAAATAACACAAGGAATGTGTCCTTCTGGCAAGTGTGTTTATCGTTGCTCCTTCCCTTTGTCTTGGGCCAGGCTGTATGATCTTAGCATGTTCCGATTTCCCAGAATTGCAGAAATAAAGAAAAGATGAACAATGTTTGCAAATCTTGTTCTGGGACTAAATTAATTTTGTCCTACTCTCATGAAATTAATAAAAAGAAGTGAGACAGATATTCTTGGATAAAGCCTGCTGTGTGGCTAATGATAACCAGTCCTTTGTTTTTTCCCCACAGGCTCTTAAAAAAAGAGGAGAGATGATCTAGTCAGTACCACAATGTTTACAGCTCTTCTGCTGAGCAGCTCTGAGAGCAAAGTCCCCACACGTCAATGCTGTCCCTCTGAACTGTCCCTCTGGCATGCTTCTTCACACATATGTCACTGTACTTGAATCTCTGTGCAACAACAGCCCTGCTACCTGACAGAATCTCAGCTCTTTGGAGGAAAATATTTTTGGAGAGGTGCCAGAAAGAGAGGTTGCAAAGAACAACAAGAACAACCCCAATCAGCTCTGCTGCTGGGATCATCTCTAAAGCCATCGTAGTTACACCACAACATTGACAGAGGGACACCATCAAAAGGATCACAAGAAACTTCTAATGCAGATTGGAGCTCTCCTAAAATGGTCTCAGGGACATCACATCTATGGTTGCACAAGAAGCATCCACAGAGGTTTTTTTTGTCAGAAGACTCAGAGCAACTTCATCCAGGATGAAGGCTTGATGGACTGTGACTGAAACAGTCATAAGATGGAAAGTTACTGGAAATGGATACATCTTCTTTTGGGGATGAAGCAGCACTGAGGAGGGATCCTGTTTCTAACAGTATTAATCAAGCATTAGCACTTTTTAGTTGGTTCTGAGAGACAAAAGTATCTCAGGTAAAAACTCTGCATGGTAAACTACTGGCTACAACTGCTGACACTAAGGGTGTAGAAAGAACAAAACCCAGTATTGTTTGAAGGCCCCTCCAGTACTGTGAAGAGTTTTTACAGCACAAAGCTCAGGAAACTTTTTATTGATACTATTTAATCTTTTTTACCCCCTTTCTTCACCAGACTGAAGGCTCTTTTCCCTTTCTTCTGCTATTGTTAGACTGAATTTGGCAGAGGAAATACCTGAGATGAGGTGTAGGCTCTCAGTGGCTGTGGAGATGTCTTCATTGGTGTGGAGCAAACCCTGCACTAGAGGGGACTGAGAACTCTTTCCCAATGAAAGTGATGACAAAAGGGGCTGGTGATGCAAAATGGGCCCAGATGGTGCCAACTGAGTCACAGATTTTGACTGAGTCATTAATTGGCATGGAAATCTCTCTCAGGGGATGATGCTGAAGGCAATACCAAAGCCAAACATAGGGTTTGAATCTTCCCCCTTTTAGTCAATGAAAGCTTTGCTGCCAAAGCCACTGCTCTAAACCTGCATTTGTTAGCCTAAATAGTCAAAGCAGTGCTCAGCCTTACAAACCTCATTGATAAACCCACAGACCTAACTGCTCTATTTTACCATAATGTGTGCAAACAACCACCACAGTAGTGGGTATGAGCTCAGCCTAAGCACATCAACCATCAAACAAAGGCTCCAGAGAGATGAAATTTCTTCTACCACCTTTCTTGGTTTCACGACCAATTATAAATGTTGAATTAAAATCTCTGTGCAGAGACAAATGAAATCTTAACTGTTGCAAAAAGATCTCTGAAGAATCTGTGAATTTTCTCAGCCTCTACACTGTGAAAGAGGATCTTCAGGCCTCCCTCACTGACTTCAGTATGGCAGTCAAGAGGAGGTGCTTCTCCAGCCAAAATGAACACATAGGAGACCTATGAGCTCAATGCAATTGAAATGCTAATCCTCCAGGGAAGTTCAGCAAGGCGGCTGTCTGAAAGAGGAACATACAACTGCATAGTAAAAGCAACTGTGCTGTGTTAAAGTAACTTCTGAAACTAAATTTCAGAACTAGAATTTTTAACTAAATTTCTTTCTCAGGCTTGTGCAAGTACAGTCTGTACAGCAAAAAGACTTCATTTGAAATAGAAACGTCTCTGTATGTCAGGATAACATTACGGTACAGTCTTAAATCTGTCAACTAAAATTTACAAGGCTTTTCTTGTTTCATTCTGTATGGGTATTATGCTGGTCACAGAACAAGTGATAAAAGGGTACTATCAGATTAAAAATAATGTATTTTTCTAAGAAATTGTCATAGCTGTTATAAATAACACCTCGAGTTCCCAGAACTACAGTGTTAAAACAATCCAATTTGCATTGTGCCTTTGATGATATTTGTTTAGTTGTGTTCCTCTCCAGTTGAACAGCACTAAAAGATTGGTATTTTTTCCTTTCAATATTTTCAATCATTAGTATTTAAAGTATTTTCTCATTTGAGCTTTGTTCACTGGTAACTGACTGAAGTCAAGCTGAGCCATAAGGATTTTATAAAAAACAACTTCAATGCAGTTTAAAAAAAAGAGGAAAAGAAACCTTTCTTTGCAGCTTAATTATGTGTATTTAAAGCTCCAGTAGAGTTGATAATGTTGTTTAAAAACTCCTCTTCACTAAAGAAGTTACAAATATAGCCTGAATTGCTATAATGGAAAGGACTCCAGAATAGCTCATTTTCCTTCTTAACCTGAACTTTAGTGTTTATAACACAGTGTTCAAACCATCTAGAGGTTTTCCCCCATGTGTCCATGAATTGGCCTAAAACAAAATATGTAACATCAGATATAGACAACAGAATTCCACCTTTAACCTTCATCTTCTGTGTGTTTACACTTTTAACTATTCACAGGGAGCACATTTTCCTTAAACACACTAACTGGATGATCAAAAGCAGCTTAAATTAATTGTAGGTCCATGGCACTGAACTGATGCAAGTTATTTGGGGACGTCCTTCTTCAAACTACAACACAATGAAGCCTTTAGCAGAAGGATATCAGGGTTTTCTAAACTCATGTCTACCCACAGAAAGTTGCCCTGCCATTTGCAATGAAGTGCCTTGTTTTCATACATAGAAAAAGAGGTGCAGAAGAGTTCAATTACACACCCAATGTCTGCAACAGCACAGTCAGGTACCTGGTACCCACCTCCCTCCTCGCAACCCACAGACTCAGCAAGACTTGCAGAAAGCTGTACACAGAGCATTAAGAATACAGAATAACCTACCCATCTTCAAAGATGATAATTAAGTAGAATTAAAATCTACATAAAAGAAATCACGTTCTGTTCAATGCCTCTTCTCTCTCCAAATACATATGAGCTTTCTATGACATCCAACCCTCACTCTTAAAGAGTATGTGGTTAAAATAAACTTTACAATGCTACAATATACTGCTCACAGCCAACAGCTAATAAGTCTCCTGAAGTTGGTTGCTTTGGTCTTTACTACTTACATCCTTCAGCCTAAATGGAGACTACCAATTCAATAATAAGAAGCCATTGAGACCACCGAGATTGCATTTGGATAACTGTAATGTGAGCCAAACACTAAGAAAAAAGAAATTCATTACAAACTTCAAAATCCATAATGGCAACAATACAAGAGTTCAACAGCCAACAGGCTGATCAATACCTACACAGATATTCACTACCATGACCATAACAAGCTTAAGAAATTGCCTACCTGTAAGGAGAATATGGGTCAAAGCATGTCTTGGTGACTTCTGTTATCTCTGGATTGCAGCATTCCCCGCCGTCAAAGTTGTACTTCTCATAATTACAATCCATGTCACACACACCGTTCTGCTTCTTCTTGTTGAAGAGCGTGTGGCGTACGTGCCGGCAGTCCCCGCCGTCGTACCCAGTCAATGTGTGGTTGCACTCAGGATCACAGTTCTCATCCCCGATCTTGCTGATATCGCAGTTGGCCAGGATGAGTCGGTGGCGAAGGGAAGAGTTCTTCACCTCCAGCACCTCAAGCTCCCAGGTGATGTTGTAGCGGCTGAAAGCCTCATTTAAATGCTGATGCTGGAACTCAATCTGCTGCCGGCTGACAGTGGGGTTCTGGTGCTTGTCATCGTAGAGATTTACCACACGGTAGCGAACGATCTTGTTGCGGCGGAAGCTGGGGAGCCTGTTGTAGCTGGCGATCACGTCTGTGTTGTCACAGACTGTCTGTCCGCAGAGAGGAGGGTCTAGGCTGGTATCCAGCAAATAGCCATGATGATAGCTGAATTTGCTCTGAGGACTGCTGCCATCCTTCATGGGAGACCAGGTGTTTTTCACATTCAGTAAACTGTCTTGAAGAACTAGCTGAGGTAGAGGCGTGTCTTGTCTGTGAATTGCCTGGCCCATGTCCGACAAGATCTCCTTCTGAGAACGGGCTGTCCTCCAGAGGCTGAAGTGCTCTACATAACCCCGATAGTTCTGGTTCAGGGCATTTCCTCCAACCATGAGCACCTTGCACTTCAAGGTCAGAAGACTGAAGATGCTGCCCACCTGCTCTCCACTTGTGGCCACCTGAGCACCATTTACATAGAGTTTCATCAGGTGCCCGTCGTAGGTGGCAGCCAGGTGCACCCACTGGTTGGGGAGGTAGCTGCGATGTGCTGCAATGGTGGTTACTTTGCGAGCACGGTCCGTCTTCAGAGAGAAGAAATAGCGGGGGTCTCTATTCCCCTGGTCACTGACGGTGTTAATCCCTAGGATCCATCCTCGGTCACGGGAGGTGTAAGAACATTTGTCATATAGTCCTATGTGCCCCCAAAAAAGAAATAAGAATCAATAAGGATGACAGAATAAAGAAATTAGTCTTTACATTGTAGAAATATATCTCTCTATGTACATACACATACTCACCTACAAACGTTAGAATGTTAATGTACAAGGAAGACCTCAAATTGTCTAGTGCCTTATTGTGGGAGGTCATGTTAGGACATTCATTAAAGATCAAGATTTTCCCATGGCATGTGCAAATGGGATTCCCCTTTCTTGACCAAACACCAGACCTCTTTTGCAAATTGCCATCAGCAAAATGTTGCACTGTGCATTCAGTTCTTACCTTCACTCAAGCCAAACATCATTGTCTGAAAATAGAACAGTCTTGAGAAGCAACCCTTGTTGTTGTCACTCATACCTCATACCCCTGCACACTGTATCTAATAAGGTCCAGGGGAGAAATAAAACCTAAGTAAGTATTGCATAGTTTGAGAAACACTCAGGAGCTGCAATAATCTTGACATGTTCAAGCACCCAAATCCTACAGACGGTGACTACCTTCAGACTCATTCTCAATAAAAAAACATTACAGAGATGGCATACATCGGTATGCTGGATGAACTGAACAAGGTATATATCACACCAGGAAAGGGCCAGAAACATGCATGGATGGACACACCCTTTCAGAAAGACTCCTGACCACTCACACACATACTTACAACTTTTTGCACTGAAGGGAATATACACTAACAATTTATCTCATGGACAAAGCACGGATCCACACCTAAAGCCCTCTCAACCAGTCTTCAGACAGCTCCATGCAGTGGGAAGAGCCCATTCCTTCTTGGTTTGGGAAGTTAAGGACCTACATTTTCATCTTTTAGTTCTCAAAGGCCAAGGGCTGCAGGGACATCCCTCAACTGAAAAAATAATCATTAGAGCCTTCACCACCAAACAGCCTTTCCACTGTGAGCACACAGCAAACAATCCTTCCCCCAAGCCTCTACTTCCAAAACTCTAAAGGAAAATCATAAATCTCTGACAGTTCAGTCCTCATGAAAAGACTAAATATCCCCTTACCTCACCCCTGCACCCTAACCCTCCCCAGCACCAAATAACATCTTCTGCTTCTAAGTTGCTCAACAGCCATCTGTTAACAATCACTCATTAACAGTGCAGTCTTGTCTAGTATCAACAGAGCAAAGGTTACAGGAGCATTCACTGTATTTTTCCTCCTCTCTCCCAGCACCCACCTTCCCCCCTATCCTCATACTCTTCCCCTCTCCTCCTCATCCCCCTGTAAAAAAAAAAGTCTGCTGATGGGAAAGTTAAAAAAAATGAAACAAGCCTTTTTTCTGCATGCTGGTATTTTGCTGGGGACTCTGAGCTCCCCCTTTTCCTGTTTCCTTTGGAAGAGAGATCCCAGGGTACGGAAGGTAATGTGTTTATTCATCTGTAGGGCGCACTCAGTTCAAAACCTTTTTGAGACCAGCTTCTAGTTTATCCTGCTACTTCTGATCAAGAGAAAGGAGAAGAGGAGAACCAGGGAAGGAAAAACCAAATATGCTAAAAGAAATGACATTTGCTGGGATGGATATTTACCCGAGAATTTTGTGCTATGAAAGCCAAAGCTACCTTCTGGAGTCTGTTTTCTTAAGTGTTAATTTCTCTTTATGGAATAAAGTGTTCATTTTCAGATGAGTGTGAGAGCCCACAAAAGTCTGCATTTTTGTGAAGCTCAAATGAAGGTATTGTCTAATGATAGTGGGTGGATAATAATGCAATGCAATGAATGAGAAGACAGTTGGCAAGACAAGTTCCTCTTCCAAAAGTTATAAAACTCTAAACTTATTGGTAATAAACCCACTAGTGTTGGTCAGATGTTTTGTAAGAGAGTTTTTTCCTGTAAAAAAAAAAATGCCAACATGGTGTGAGCAGGAAAAAAAAGATGCAGAAATGGACTAGCCTAAACAAATCTCTCTGAGAAGCTGCAAGTCTTCAAAGTGACCAGGGGAAACCCAGAGCCTCCCTTGGCTGTTTTGACTGCAAGCACAGAAGGTCAACTCATCCCAGCCATGGTTCTCACCACCTTTGCTGCCCAACAACAGAATTATCCAGGTATGTGGACCACAGGGCATCTGCACACAAATAGCTGCTCCATCTGATTCTTAAGGCACCACAGATCCCTGCTGTTGGACGGACGCTGGAAGTCCTAGAACAAGCCTCTGGGGTCTCCAGCTCTGGGGAACCCCACCACATAGTCTTTAGGGATCAAGTTTTTTGGCTTTTTGTATTGACTGGGGCTGGAAACAGTCCCTCAAAGTACTAATAAAATATTGTGGAATGGAAATTCAGTTTCCTAGCCAGCGTTAAAGAACATCTTCCTCTCTCTCTGAAGTGCTGCATGATGCTAGTGATTGACCTCAGCTGAACAGATGGAGCTGTGGAGGAATACTACAGAATAGTAGCAATCCTCCCTTGCCTTTGAGCATTTAAACCCTGATGTGATGCAGCGTGTCTTGAGTTTGGCTCAAACAGCTGCCATCAATTCAAGATTTACAGGGAGCCAAAGGAGGGCAGAACAAGAAAAAAACCAGTGACAATAGGGACACCACTGAACAGGCCAGTATGAAAGCTGCTGAACTAAAACAGTCTACTATTCCAGTTCCTTACATTTTCTAGTTTAGGGCAAAGGTCATTACTGAATCCATATGCCACATACAGTATTCTTTTCTCAAACTTTTACTATTACAGACATCCAACTCTTGATGAAAAGATGGTTGAACACAATCTCTTCAGCAGCAAGGCTTGTTTTATTCTTAAGAGAAAAGAAAGAGCATAAGAAAAGGGATAAGAAACTCACACTCCCTATAACTTGCAAAGTCGTACCAGTTCATTATGACCTTCTTTTGCTTGCATGCTATACCTACTTTCCCAATTCTTCATTTACTTTTGGCTTTAGACTAAGAATCCTCCGGCTAAGGGAGTGTCACTTTTCCGTTTTGTCCCCAGCACAATGAACCTAATTTCAGCTGGGACTTTGGATGTCATAATAAAAGAATTTATTACTTCTTCTATGACAACTAATAAGGGCAAAGCCATTGGAAGAGACACATGTGAAATAATTGCCAGAACTTCTGAAAACTGAATAATTTGATGTTTTCACAATTTATTTCAATTTACTAAAAGGTTCCATAGCCATGAGTTATTTTTCAGACATAATTAAGAACATTTTAAACAAGAAGAGGCCTCTTTTACCCCAAACAAGGCTGGTTTTGAGCAAAATCACCCCTTACAATGGTTGACACTCTGAGTTTCAAAATTCAGCTGTGACCACAACCGACATTGTACATGAAAAACATACAGTTTAGATTCTCATTTACACTGAGAATTCTTTACAATAATGTGGTAAAGGACATTTTTAGCTACTTAATATCCCTCTACAAACCAAGAGTGGTGTAAAGAGGCCTCATGGTAAGTGAGACTCCAGCCAGTGACTGCAAAACCACAATTTGGCGAATATGCCTGAAGTTTCTGAGCCAAGAAATGGTGCGAAATAAAACTGATGTTTGTTTTCCCCACAGCAATTAGATTAAAAAAATATGTACAAGTTTCATACAGCAGCAAACAGTTTTCTTCACTTCTGCTTGCCCTGAGTTGCTAGAAAGGGATGGAGCTACAGCTGAGAAGAGTACTGACAGCCCTTCAAACTCCTTAGCTTTACACTGTAAAGCTCCTGCTCCTCAAACCCAAGGGACTAAACCAGGATTTTATCTTTTATTTAAAACAGAAGAAAAAAGAGGTGCTAGTTTCCAGTAAGAGGCCTCTGTAACCTTTCTTCCCCACAAAGGAGTGAGTCAACTTTTCAGACAACTCCAGAGAAGTAAGATGCCATGTTCCTGTACATTTGGCCAGAGACAAACTTTGATGGCCCATGAGGCTCCTTCCAGTCCCATGATGTTTGTCCCTTACAGGAAAAGTAAATTCCTAGGCATCAAAAGAGCAAGGAAAACTGGAAAATTAAACTCCAAAGGCCAAAAGCCAAACATGAAAAACCAGAAATATGGTTTCTCCCTTTTTTTCACAAGTGAAACCTCAGTTCTCTGGCTACTGACCCACAGTTACTCCAGAACACAACTGTCCATCTGACCTCTTCCAGGAGGCCCTAACCAAGGCCAGTGTATGATTTATATCCCATTTTCTTTTCAGGACTTTGCTGGGGACTTAAAGATGCATCCTGTGTGCTCTGTGCACTGGACAGGATTTGTCAGCATGAGCACAGCATGAGCATCAGCTGCTGATCTTCTGGAAGAAAGTCCTGGGTGAGGACATGTGGCATTGCTGTAACCAAGCTCGCAATGCTGAGATTGGAGCTGATTTTATCGGCAGCAGCCACAGAGAAACGGGAACTCGCAGCTAGAGGCTGTAGCTCTTGGAGTATAAGCAGCACTCTGTGGGCAGAGTTTGAAAGAAGAGATGCTGAAGTAGCCTATGCAAGCTGCTGTAATCCACTTTAATACTATCAATAACAGACTCCAGGCCTCCCTCACTCCAGTGTAGTTTCTTGCATCTCACTAACAGCAGTCTTCCCGGTAATCAGCGCAGCCACAGAATTACCTAAGAATTTCATTCTTCATGCAGACAAAAAAATATCCCAAACACAAAACACCAAACTTGTTATTCCTTCCTTTCCGGGAGATGAGAGGCTGGGGGCAGGGGAAGAAGGAGGTCAGTTTGACTTTGAACACATCAGGTGTGCTGTGGAGCCCATCACAGCCGTGCAAGGCAGAACAGAAAGCAGTGCCCTGCACTTCTGAAAGTTGGCTGTGCCTGTTTTGCTGGGAGACTCCAACCAGAGGTGACAGGACTCAGTTATGAAAGGGGAATTTAGGTCAACAATCAAAGCTGCAGTCAGGGGGCCCAAGAATAGGGAGCTAAAGGTTGGGGCTGTTTTTTTCTTTAGCATGCTTTAATCGTTTAGTATCAAAGCACAGAGGAACGCTTGAAAGAGCAAATATTCTACAGGAACCTATAGAAAGCTTTTCTCTGTCCAGAGGAAAATAATCAAACCCGACAGATTTGGGTTAAGTATCCCCATGTTCCATGCAATTGGATAAGTCAGCGAAGATCCACTGGAGCAGTTCTTGAGTTCTGCATTGGATATTTCATGGTATGTCGTTGAACCCAATATAGTTTTACAAAGGGGAGAAATAATCTCTCTTTTCCTTTGCTGTGCTCTGCCTCCCCCAGCCCCCACTTCCTTCCACAATAGTTAAATAATTCAAAGTCCAGAGTACTTAAGGCAACATCTCTGTCTATACCATTTCCAATACAGCTAAGAGGCCTCCTGAGGTCACCCCTTGAGACAAAGAGTGGCTCAAACAAACCACCTGAGACATGCTCAGGTGGCAATGTACTACTTAAGCAAGCAAAAAGGGGATGTTTGCTGCTGCTATCAATCTAACTGAATTCACACCAGATATTATCATTTTTGAGCTGTATCCGTGACAGAAGGATGGAGTTCTTTTTGTTTTGACATGAAAGACAAGATCTTCATCCTGTAAAAATACAGAGTCTAATACAGCTATGCCTGTTGAATGTTGAGATTTGACCCAAGGCTCCTTGCAATATCAAAATCCTTGTATCATTGCCATTTAGCATTAAATTAAGCATATTTTTCTGTTACTAAGCATTGGAAGGGGCTGCCCAGGGAGGTGGTGGAGTCACCACCCCCAGAGATGTGTAGTTGAAGTGCTGAGGGATGTGGTTTAGTTTAGTGATGGGCTTGGCAGTGTGAAGTGAGGGGCTGGACTCAGTGATCTTAAAAGTCTTTTCCAACCATAACGATTCTATGATAATTCTATGATCCTCTTTCTCAAAGTCCCTGTCACTCATATGCTCAATTAGATACCTTGAAGCCTGAAAACAGGGAGGTGAGAACAGCTAAAACAGCAAAACATGAATTTGTAGTGGCTGGTTAGTTATGAACATTGCATAAATCCTTCCCTTCTGATAACAGAATCATGTGGGCTGCAACAGAGCAGCCACTGGCATGGACAATCATATTAGTGACACTTCACTGAGCCTATTGTGAGAATATACCCCCTAACAGTATATAAGACCTTACTGCAAATAGATCTGGTAGGCTGGGGACAGTGAGAAATTACTAGATAGTGAGGGTTTTGAGGTGCAAGTGAACACACAACACTGCACAACCACACCACAGAGAGAAGAGAGCATCAGTCCATGGAGTTTAACAACAGGGTCATCCTTGGACTGGATATTGCCTTTCCAAGGGCTCCTTTGGATGCAGTATCAGCATAAACAAGTATTAGTGGGAAAGTTGGCTCCTTATCTTCATCTCCCTAAGTATTTCACAAAAAAAAAGCTGCAGAACCAGTGGAGACTGGTACTTGGTTAACAAACAGTGGCTGTTTATGATCTAATAACTAGGTTTAGACAGGCTTTTAGATGGATAGCAAAAAGCACATCCTTTGCAAGGGTCAAACTTCAGTCTCTGCTGTCAAGTCTGGGATCACGGGAACATTCCAGAGAACAAGGGTAAGGATTTTCTAATATCTACAAAACAATTTCTTTCTCCTGCCTTGTGCTCAGAAACAACTGAATCTTTTTGGTTGAAGCTTGGAAAATTGGTATATGTCCATGTTGTTAGAGACGATCATAACACATGCAGACATAAGGACAGTATTAAGATAGCACAGGCAGGCTTTGTTTCAATACCACTTAAAGTCATAAGCTCTACAGCCTTCAGCATGTTTCTTCAGAGTCACTGGTATACATCATAAATATGGGAGGCTTTGATCAGGCTTGATTCAGACACGAATTCAGCCTAGTGGCTGCCAGTTTTAGACATTCTGGTGTGGCCCATGTAGGTTTTTATGAAAATCCAGATATCCTCCAAATATAAGGAATGGAAAAAACCTCAATAAGTTTGTTGGTTTGGCTTAAAGGGACTTTAACACACCTCTCAACTTCCAAGCTTATCTGTGCTCATTGATCTGCAGAGCCAGGTTACGAATTAACCACCCTGTCGTAGCTGAGGCTGTGTACTCACCTTTAGAGAAATCCAGCATTAACATCATTCTCACTTTAAACGCAGATGTTGCAAAACACACAGATACATATCGAGGAATGCATGAAAATCCTCCATCTTTCACAGATGCATGCACAACACACACAAAAGTGACAATGAGGGCATAAATACAAGGGCACATCAGCAGAAGGGTCACTCTACACACAGGAATGTACTTAGTAACATGCTTGCTGGAACATACGTGACCTCTGCTTCCTCATCTCCTCTTCCTCCCTGCACTATTAACGAAATACTGATTAGCTGCCAAAGTGCTTCATAGAACTTTACTCCTGTGCATGCTAACACAGAGTGGCTTTCCTGCCTTTTCTAAGAGTCTGAGAGCAAACACATTATTTTCTACAGAAGGAACAGACACACAAGTACCTTAACTTCCAGGCAATCTAAATGATAACATGGTATTTCTGAGCTCCTTTTAGAAAACAGCAGAGAGAATTGATCATAAACTGGGTCAAGATGGGTCATCATACCTCAGAGCAGATCAGATGGCCAGAGCATCCCAGGAGGAAACGTTCTCCTGGAAGGATTATTAGAGGCACATCTGTGCCATCAGATGACCGTACACAATACCCATCAGCTCACTGGGAGTTCAATATGGCATTTCCTTTCAAAGCGTGCTTTCTGCCTGACAAGCACTGCAAGTCAATCAGCTGCAGCAGTGGCCAAGTCTGTAGCAGTGCTGGAAAAACGCCTGACATGCTGCCCTACAGAGCCCTCGATGGCCAGAAATGTGAAGCAGCAAGAAGTGAAGGTCTGTGCATGAGATTACTTGTGGTGCTGATCAAAATACACAGCCAGGACTGAAGGGGGAACAAGAACACATCGTGTTTTGCTTTTTAGAATTCCCTTGTCTCTGACCTTTACAGCAGCTTTAGGGCAGTGCTGGAACCAGCTGAGCAGTTACTACTCCCAGCTGCAGAGACAAGAGCTTTTACACCATTGCACAATGTGTGTGTGCTTGGGGCAGGGTGGGGGGAGGTTAGGGCTAGAGAACAAAGCAGGAAATCTGGTGGCACCTAAATCAAATACTGTGATCAATGAGGGAGTGGGAAGAGGACCTGGGGAGTGGGGACAACCTTACAACCTTTCCAAGATCAGACAGATGGCCAACATCCACATTATTACAAAAACAAAACAAAAACAAAAAAATTCCATGAATGCAAACTAGGGCACCCTGCAAGGAGACTGTAAAAATCACATCATGATAGCTTAGACTGGTCTTTGTAATTGAGGGGCATTTCCACATGAAACAGTTCTAGTTATTTAATTGGATTTTGAGAACATTCTTGGGCAGATACTTTGTGAGTACAAAACTGAGTAGTTCCAGTGCATTTACACTGATTTATACCATGCAAGGCCTTTGCCTCTGTGAGAATTAAATATCTTACTGTAAAAATATCTTAGATCTTATCCAGACTCAAATATTGCATCTATCTGTCCCACATGGCTACATCTTTCCTTTACTAACAGAAACAACTGAGGAATCTTACCAACATTAAAAGAAACGTCTCCAATGAGACACATAGAGCAGCAAGCAACAACCTCAGGCAGAAGGGAGCTGATTGTGCCTCTTTTCTGCTGTTTAGAAAGGGATTCGGGCCTTCTCTAGTCATGACTATTTCATGCCTCAAATTCCCCACTCCATACTTGCACACAAGTTCCAAACCCATACAGAAACCACAGAGATATTTCTGCTTTCTAGGAAACATCCTGCTGAAAAACCTGCCTCTCTTAACATGATATAACTATTATAGTATGCATTCCAGATAGGCTGTAGTCACCACATTCTAACCTAAGCAAATAATTTTAGAGCTCTATTTGCCTGCTGAGTTTGAATCCAGTTTCATTTGTTTTGGTATGATTTTCCTGCTGGAAATACCTGAGCCAGTGTTTCTGCTCTACAAATATCAGTGATCACTTGATCTGTAAGCACAAATAAATAGACATCTAGAAGAAAATTCTCACACAGATGCTCACAATGTCTTAGAGGTGTACAGAAACAAATTCACACCTATTAAACAGGAGGCTGTAGCTGAAAACTCAGCCTTTAGTTCTTAAAGGACAAGATGGGACAGCAATGGGCAAAGCTCCAAAAGGTCATAATTCTACTTCACTTTCCATAAGCGTTGCCAAAGTCAAATGCTTCTCAAAGTAATTGACCTTCTGAAGTCTGCAGAACTGAGAGAAAAATGTAAAAGAAACAAGCTACCTTGGAAGGTTTTTGGCAATTCTTATGTTTAGCTGAGCAGCAGGAAATATCATATGTCCAACCTTTCTTATGTTATTTCAGCCCTTCCACTTCTGGTTAAATTTGGAACCAAAGAAATGAAGACTAACAAAATAGCATGTACATGTACTGCTTTCTCTTCACATAGGCCTATGTATACACCGTGCACATGGGTTTAAGGGAGCAGACTGGGGCATTTTGGCTTAAATTTGAATTTTGAGGAGCAGTCTGCAGCTGGGGATGGCTCAAATGAAACCAAATCCTGTCTCAGAACACTAATTACCTTCAATAGGTCTTTGGTCTGTATTTAATGCTTGCAACTCAGCCAAAGTCACAGGAACAGGTCATTTCAGCATACAGCCTACATACCCTTCTGGACTGCTGCTCTGCTCTGAGACTGTGAGACAGACCACCCAGCAAGAGGATGACAAGCAAAAGTCACTCCAAGCTTATTCTCTAATTTCTCATCCACTTTTTTGTTTTTAATGGATGTCTCCTGTGTTAGCTTCACAGTCCTGACATGATCAATGCTCCAGCTTCCAGAGGGAAACTTTGATTATGATCCCCAAAGTTTGTATTCTGGAGGTAAGCTCTTGGCTTCCTTGAAGTTAACAGTAAGATTCCTACAACCTTCAATAAGAAAAGATTGCAGTCTTGTTTTTCAGCCTGTGTTCAGACTAGCACACTGGACTGTTTTGAAGGTGAAAAGGCAAGTCATTACTCAGCGCACCATTCTGGTTAAAGGTGACAAAATCTAAACAAGATTAACAATGTATGAAACTGAGCCTGATAATTCAACTACAATGATGCCCAGGAGACACTACAAAGAGCTGGAAATATTGTGGTGATTAGAAACATCCTACCAGTGTCAAGGAGAATTCATGGAAATACAGGGAAATTAAAGGATTTGAAATTAGCATCCTGGTGCTACCTTAGCTTTACTGTTGGCTTCAATTATTTCTGCAGTAATAGCTGAAATGACCAGAATAATCTGACATTGGAAGCACTCAGACACAACATGGGTGAGGACTGAATCAATTCCACTTTAAAGAACTTGTAATTTGGAAAAAACACTGAATTGTAATTTGAAAGTTAGGTGACAGATATTCCACCATTCCACTCAGAAAGTGTTTTTCAATGACTGACTACTTGAAGGCTAAAATACTGCATTTTCTCTCTGTTCTGAAGCTGCTTGGTCGCTATGTGCATCCATCAGATTTACTCCTATTCTCCATTGTTCCATTTCCAACTTTGAATTATTAGATTAATATTCCTCATACAAAAGGACCATGGTGATCAAGTCACCTCTTCAACTTGTTGAGTTAACCACTTTAAGACTTGGTACAAAACATCTAACTACTGTCATTTGTTTTTCTATAACTCCTCTTTTGTACAACATCCTTCTTAACCTGTGGGCACCCGAACCAGACAAAGTACTTCAGCAGCAGCTACTCAATTGTCAATACAAGGATAACACAACCTCCCCAGTCCTGTTCAGCACTTCCTTGTTTACATAGCCAATGATGACTCTCAACCTTTGGCCACAGCATCACATTGGCAGCTCACACTTACATGCTTTATCTATTCCAACAGGCAGTTACTCCTACACAGTCAGCTTCCAGGTGAAAGACCCTTCCCCCACCATCCATTCTTTATGTATGACCTGTCGCCCATCTTTCTATATGTATGACTTCACATTTGGCTTTATTCTAATGCATACTGTTTGCATGTTCTCAATTTCTGAAAACACCCAAAAGAGAGTCCTGTTTTGGTCATTGTTTACCACTCCCTGAACTCTGCAACATCTGCAAATTTTATCAGCACTAATTTTATGTTTTCTTGCAGGTTGTTGACAGAAAATATTAACTAGTGAAGAGCCAAGATTGCATTGTGCTGAATCGGAGGGAATGTGGCCAGAGTCACACTGTTCAGGCAACAGCTCTGTTTTTCAGAAGGGGAAAATAAATACCTGTAATACTCATGAATACGAGCTTACACAAGTCAAGAGAAAAAAGATGGGACAAGTAGATAAGTAGGTGATTGGCAAGATATGGCTCTGTCTTTTTGTCTTTCTGGCATTTCACAGATTTGCTCTTCTCTTTACAGCAGCACCACACTCCAGTGAGGCAGCATAACCCTGGTCAATGCGACTTCTTTCTGGAGTGTTTCTTCTTTTTGATACAACGGAGTGGCACTTGTCATTTACTGCACCATATACAATCAAATGATCTTCTACCCTGATGATATTACCTCATCCTTACAAACAACATCTCTCCGAGGGCCGCTGAGCACCATGATCCTACCTTTAAAGATGGAAAGGACAGAGCTGAAGGCACCTCCGAGCAATTGCAAAAGAGTAACTAAAACCTGTGCACCTCCAAACACTATGCCACAAAATAAGCTGCCTGAATTAGCAGAAGAGGGAGCCTGCTTCTCTCACACAGCAGTTTCATCACTGCTGAAACAAACACCCTTTCTTTTTCCCAGAGCATCTAATTTATCGCTGAAGGAAATCTCTGTTCTCCTCCCAAAACCATCAGCCAAAAAGAAACCTCTACCCTTTGCAACTGCCTCTGTTTTCTTCTCTGCCAACTAGTCTCTGTCTCTCTTTTTTCCTTACAGAACATCTTGTTGCAATACTCTCCTATAATAATTGTCACATAAAAACACGTGCCTCGTCAAGCTTGTCCTGTCACCAGTGTTTGACAAGCGTCAGAGAAACTCCATAAAAGCCAGCCTGTGAGTTTGTCAGTGCAAAGGACACCATGTGTTGAACACATTGACAGTTCTCAACAAATAATGTCCCTGCTGAACAGCTGGTTGAATTGCTTGGGTTTGGAAGAATGCTAACCACATTGCCTACTTACGTGCATTCTCCTCAGTGATGCACACAAGATCCTCTGCATGGGGAGCAGAAATGCATCACTTCTAGAAGACACCAAAGGATTTTAAGAGAAAAAGAAAAAGCATCTGAACAGAAGTTTAGATCCTGACTCAAGGTTTATGGCCAATTTCAGATATACAGATGTGCAATTAAGTGTTGGTTTCTTGATATAGGTGCGAGAGAGATTCATCCAAGGAGAGGGGAGAGGAGAGCTGTCCTAACCTCATTTCCTTCTTCTCTCTCTCTCATGAAATACATAGCTTCAATTTCATTTAGTGCCTTCTTAAGTATCAGTTACTGTTTACCAAAACAGCTTGGCCTTCACACTGACACAGAACACGTGTCTGGGGCAGAAAGGCCCTGGCTTCTTTGCCTCTGCCATCAGGTCCTGAGGCAGAGGGAAGAGGCTGGTCCAGCACTCAGCCTCCTACTGCTGCAAGGTGTCTTCCTCTGCGAGTGCCAGTGGTCTTGGCCCATCTTTTCTGCCAAATCCCAACCCCACTGAAACCTTTGGAGAAGAAACACAGACCTCTCACAGTATCATTTTGCCTCTGTGAGATGCAGCTGCTGCTGCTTCCCTCTCTGGCCTGTTCCATGGAGCCTGCAGGTGTTTGGATACGGCCATTTCCCAATAAAACTGGTGGTATGTTGATGTTTAAAATAAAATAAACCCCTAGTATTACAGCATATAGCTGAAGACCACCCCTGTTTGAGCATTGCCTCTGGTGAGACATAGAATGTAAACAGTCTGTTTGATTAAACCATCTCTTGCAAGAGGACTTTGGGGAATTCCAGTCTTTCCCAGCACAAAGAGCAGAAGATACTCTTCATTAATTCAAGGCTCTTCAAAGGGCAAGAATGAATCTCTCAATTTTCCTCCTAGGAGAAACTGTTGATAGCTATCCTGGAATTCTTGGAAGAAGCTCATCAATATAAATCAGGTCCATTTCCACTATCACCCTTCTCCTCTTCTTTATTTAATCTGCTTATGGGCAAGAGAATTAAGCAACAACTGATAAACTTCATCCATGCTGCAATATGAAATGCTCATATCTAATTGTCTCTCCCTCCTTGGGATGGGAGTTGGAGAGACCACACTGGAATAATCTTACAGATAAGGCTATTAATTACATGACATAAAAATATTTGTACAGTAAGAGAAACTGCTCTTTCAACAAAAAGCAACAGATAAAGTTATTTTAAACCACTACATTTTAAGGTAAGGAGATTCTGCCAGCACTGGAGACCTTCTGTAATAGATCTAAAACTTCAAGGCTCCTAGAACTAAATGTAGGATGACAACTTCCACATTTATTGTATCTGTAAAAAAAACCAAACCTTATTCCCACTCTCCAAAGATGGTCTTATGGAAGAAGGGGAGCCTGTGACAGTGACATGAGCACTGCCTTGATATCACACCTCTGTACAAGTGAGGAACCACAGCCCAGATCTGCTGCTTTCCTCACTCCCAGAGCTTTTCTTCATCTAACGATTTTGCCATGCATTTTGAGTGGACAGAAAGGCTTTTTAGAGGGTCCCAGTGTCCTATGGAAGGAGACACTTAATTCCCCCATCTCCTATCTGAGGCCACCAAGGTGCAGTACTAAAGGTACAACCGGGGAAGGGGAAGGGGAAGGGGAAGGGGAAGGGGAAGGGAAGGGAAGGGAAGGGAAGGGAAGGGAAGGGAAGGGAAGGGAAGGGAAGGGAAGGGAAGGGAAGGGAAGGGAAGGGAAGGGGGACAAAAATCAGTGGATTTATGAAGAGGCAATTCTACAAGTCCATTGAGGCTAGCCTTCCTGCTCAGGGTTCCCAACTGCTATCTCTGCTGATTTTAAAGCAAATGGAGACTATAATTTTACTTCCTCTTTTTCCCTGCTTCCTATGACAGAGGGAAAAAAAGAGAAAGACACATCATTAGACAGATAGTCAAACATCTCATCAAAGAAACTCCTACAAGCAGATGCAGAGTAGGAAACAACCAGCAACCCTGCTGGCTCAAACGCACTGCCTGGACCTCAGCACATGGTTGATTTTCATTAACTAACTTTTCTTCCTGTGAACTCCCTCTGAGGGTGTTTGTTTATAAACAGAAGAGGGGATATTATTGCTGGAGATGGAACAGTATGGGAGAAGGTGAAGGAGTTTAGGGCCACAAGGCTGGAGAACAGAGTTCAGAAGTGTTTGTTGCCAGGAACACAAAAGGCTCACTGTAAAACTAGTATATGGCCTAATTTCACAGTCCAGAGGGATTACGATAGGTATATGCAGAAAAAGCTCCAAAAAGTGAAAACAACCCCATATTGTGCAAATGTTTCCCACTGCATCACCATAACCATTACACACCCAAATTAAAGCATGGACAGTGGTGACGGTGGTTGGAGGTTGTTCTCCATGACATCCACTTCTCAGCTTGTTCATTTTCCCCATTGCATGTGGTCTGTCTCAGCCCCAAATTCTACACATCCATTGGTCTGGAGCAGTGCCCCCCCACCCCCCCAATTTCCTCTCCAAAGGAGCTACTCTAGGTTTACATTGGTGTGTTCAACAGCAGAATCTGGCTTTAACTGCTCACCCTTCCCACTGCCAAGTACATGTTTCAAAATCATGTGCGTAATGCATTTAGTTAACAGTTGCTTTTTCTCTCTCAGCATCGCCATTCGTGAGCTATGGCACAGGAGGCTTCCAATTCTTCTCTAGTTTACACTGAAAATAATTCCCATTAAATTATCAGTGGTGAAAGGTGCTGTTTTGACCTCAGAGAGGCTGCTCTGTTTATTCACAAGACAGATGCAATGTAAGAGAGTAGTAATGCAAGCTCCAGATTTCAACCTCAGCACCTCAGACTTTACAAGCACAGATGCTTCTGAATTCAGAACAAAAATCCTGTGGATGGTGTGATGTACAACCTCTCTGTTGACACTCCTGACAGAAACACTGGTTGTTTAGCCATGAGAGTGTGCACTAGGTGATCCCTCCCCAAAACAGTCTAGGACACCAACACGCTGTGTGCAAAGCCCCTTCTGCAACCTCTTACTCAGACCATATTTAACTGTGAGGTAAATGAGCTGCTTTGGCCCTTAATTAATAACCCAAAATAGCCAGAGACAGATTTCTATCATTTTCTGGAAGATGAGCAGCTATAACTTACATATTTCACAAGCTGTTCCAGCAAGTCAATATAATAATCAATGTGCAGATGTATAAAATATATCAGAGTATTCCATTTAAGTAAGAGTGCTCAGAACAAAGGGGCTTCGGTGATATTTGCTTTTCTGTCCCATTTTGGGCCTCATACACCCTTGGAGAAATACAGTAATTCATGCTGATTCAAACATCAGCAGTGTATCTGGTTCAGAGATATTAATACCAGACCATCTGGTTTTCTGCCATCTCCAAAGAGCTCATGTCACAACTACCAGGTGCCTTCTTCACCCATCCGCTGTGCTGCCACCGCTTTCAACAGTGCAACACCAAGTGAAAGACTTCACCACCATTAGCTCAGCGCAGCAATTACTCAGCAAAGAACTATCTGCAGCTACAAGGAAATATCCTACAGCAATTGGGGTGTGTTGACTTCAGATGGAGAGCAACCTAGGCTGAGGAAAAACTGTCATTACCCTGAAAAAAAACCCTTTAACAAAAGCCAAGCCTGCTGGGCTCTGTTTCCACTTCGGTCACCAACACTCTAACACATCTTGGACAAATCAGAGCATCGTTTTGTTCCTCAGTTTCCCTGATTTTAAGGGCAATGTTCTCTCACGCCTGGGAAACTCATCACCACCATCAGCAGGATATTTTGAAGCAGTTATCAGGATTAAAAAATGGCAATGTTATCGCAATATTTGGCAAATAACACTCCTAGGATACATTAGTACAGGAGAAAAAAAGTCCTACATTCAAAACTAAGTAACACTGGTAACAGTGAAGGCCCTTCCTTTCCATTTCTTTCCCTGTCTTAAATAAAATAAACAAAACAATGGTGATAAGATCTTTTTCCTCAATCCAATGGATGATCTTTGTGAATATGCTTCCAGCACTAACAGCAGAGAACAGTCAAGGAAGAAAAGGAAGAAAGAAAGGCATCTGCAGCTGATGTTTGGTGTCAGGAACAGGGCTGCTCTTCTCCCAATTCTATGACGACAGAAGACTCCCAGGAATCAGATGAAGGAGGGGAAGATGGGTCAGAGAAGAAAAAGTCATATGGGAAAGCGATTTAAAGCAAATAAAGAGACAATAAATTAGATAAGAAAAAAGGAGGAAAAACACAGCAGAGGGGAGAAGGAGAAGAGATAAAAAAGCTCTGAGTATCACTCAAAAGGATGACTCAAGGAAAGTCTACCAGACCCCAGAAAGAACAGAGTGGTTTTCTTCTCTAACATAGCACATCTTTTGCTTTCATCAGCTGGTATCATATCTCTCAGATGCTGCTTCACCAGGCCAATTCCAGACGCTTCTCAGTTTCACTTCACCCTCACTCCCCCTTTGTGAGAACAACCGCTCGCTCCTTGTTTGTGTACAGCAAGGATGGATATTAAACAGAACAATATCAATAATTCCCAGAAAATATGCATGAGCATATGCCTGACTAAGCACACAAACACACAGCCTGCTTACCCTCTGTTCCCAGAGCACTTCCAACAGGAGCTGGCTGAAGCCACCACCCTGGTAACCACCCTTGGTCTGCAAGGAGGAGATGCCACCCTCCTGCAGCAAAAGATGAGAGCTACAGAGAGCTCAGGGCTCCCTCCAGCATGTGCTTGCTAAGGAGGAGGAAACCAGCAACTGTGCAGAGCAGGAAGAAGGGAAAGACAGTGGAATCAAGGACACCAGATAGTAGAGAAAAAACTGAGACTGTGATGGTGATAAGAGAGGGTGGAGAGATTGGATGGGAAAGTTACACACTTACATCACCCAGTAAAACATAAAACCAGACAGTGTGTTTTGAGTAAGTGTTCCTTTTAACACTGAAGAAAAAATCCCAAACCCACCAAAAAAAATAAAGGAGAGAAGGGTTGAAAAAGACAGAGGCCAAAGTGGGATTTGGAGTATAGCAAACACAACTAAAATAAACATGTCCCCTTCCCTGGCCAGTTGCTCTGACGTTAGGGTTATTTTTTTATCTGGTATCCAAAGCAAGAAAGGACAGCAAAATAAAGGATGTTAAAGCAAGGACCATGGAAGTGTCCAGTGTGTAGAAGTGGGATGTAGAGGATTCTGAAAACAGAGCCTAAGCTGGAGTCAGTCAAGGTCAACAGCATTTTTTCATGCTCTTGAACAGGTTTAGGATCAAATCCATGCTGCCTGTGTAAATCTAACATCATGAATCCAGCTCCGTTTTCCCCAAGGGATATTCTGATAGAATAGAATAGAATAGAATAGAATAGAATAGAATAGAATAGAATAGAATAGAATAGAATAGAATAGAATAGAATATCCAAGGGATATTCTGATTTGTATTTATATTTGTTTGCAGTTTCAACTATGATACATACTGCAGTCTCACTTGGCACTGGCAACATTACGGATGTTTAACAGTCCTTGACTAAGCAAACTATTTGGATCACTATGAACAAGGAGAGCAGAAAGCAAAATTCTGGGATAAGATATTCACTCTTGTGAATTGTTTTCTTTTTAACTCTCCTTTTAGAGTTCTGCTCTGCTGATGTTCAGAGTAAGAGTACTTTGACTTCATGGATGGCTTTGGGGAGAGTAAACTTTATAACAGGCACTAACATCAAATCAAAGCAGTTTACAAGATCTGTCACTTGTGTCAGAATACGTGGGGAAACAAACAAGCTGCTCTTCCTTGATCATTAGAGTTTAAATGCTCTATTGATCTGGGGGAAAAAAAATCAAAGGTGCTTTGGAAATTGTGTGTGTGTATGTGCATGCATGCTCACACCAGAGAAAATGAAATGTCAGGACAAGCAGAAATTAGCAGAAGAACAATCAAGCATTTCTCCTCCACAGATAGCTGAAAGAAGAAAAAAGAAATCATATCCAGATGTCAGCTACCCCAAGGTAGGGAAATGCCCACAGGGCAATGTAAGTCTAATGTCAGGAGAAAGGTACACCTTCATTTTTAGGAGTCTCCTTTTTGGGAAAATAAACAAAAAAGAGAAGAGTCAATTGTTCTATGCCCAGAACAATGCATGAAGCAAATGCTCACAACCTAGGAAACAGAAAAGTCCACTATGTTTGGGATATCTGAAATAGAAAGGAATATATGCTGGCCATGGATATACTGAAATACTAGATGAAAAAATTGGTAGCATTGAGAGAGAAGGTGAAATCAATAAAAAGGTGATACTGGACTAGCTGATAGAGCTGAGAGAAAAGTGTAGAGGGTTTGAATCAAACAGGACTTTTCTGATGGATTTTTAGATTAATCTGGGATCCAAGATTTGATGTAATGTAATAGAGGGAATGTATTCATTCTTACTGTGATGGGCAGAGGAACTGTCAGGCAGACTAAGACCAGAGAAGGGTGGGAAATGTTTGATAAAATATTTTTCTCAGGAAAAAGGGAAATTAATCAAAACACACTATCTGTGGGAAAGGATCAGTTCTGGCAAATACTCTAACTCAAAATTTCAGAAGGAGTTTCATAACTGTCAAAACACCTGACTCTTTTTTGACTTTCTGGAAATAAGAAAGCTGATATCTTTTACCAGTTGATGTTTCTCTTTCTCATACTTCACACTTTTCCAAACCAATGCTTTAGATTTTAGGTACTTAAGGTGTTGTCAATCTGTCCTTTTTTTTCCTGTCTTACATTACAGTGGTGAGTCTTGGTCTCAGCTAAAGATTGTTGGTTTATAGCAGAGCACTGGGAAATTTTCTGTGGCCTGTGCTATATCAGAACCCACAAAGAGGATATTCTGTGAATGTTTGGACTAATTATCTGCTGTTATATCCCTGACACTGCAGGGGACTGAATTTGGCAACCCAGGTGGTCCCTTGTCTGCTTCTGCTCCTATAATTTCTATCAGAGGAAAGAAAAGAGGAGATGAAAAAACAACATCTAAAATTGGAAGCAAAACTATTATACAGGAACATTTCAGCTGACTTCAGCCATGGAAGGACTTATTTTTGTGTTTTTTCAATATGTCTTTTTGAAAAAGCTGCTGTATTTTGTCTCTTTTTTTTCTGTCTCAGGCCAACATGAACATTGAAAATCCAAGGTGAAAGTGCACATTTAATCCCATGGTCTTGAGATCACCTAAAACCCATTGGTCCTGCAGTATTTTGGTGTTAAAGCTGCTCAGGCAGGTGTCATGGCTACCCCTCTCTTGTGACAGACCTGAGGAGTTTGGCACCTGTGTCATGATGGAGCTACAAAGAAGTCCTTTCTCCACCCAAAATCCCTGTTCTTCCCAACTGGTGTGCTCCTGCTGCATTTAACCAGGATTGGGCCCCAGTGACCAGGGAGGTGCCCACCAGTGTCTCGTCTCTTTGCTGTTTGATGCACCCAGACAAGTATCTTTCCCACCCTTGGCAAAGGGTGGGAACACACAAAGCTCATGGAGCAGCATCAGCAAGCTTTGTAAATGGTGACCTGTGCCATTTTCATATGAAAAGTCAGTGGCACTTACCTTTGTGGAAGGGTCTGGGTTCCCAGGGAGACAGCATCACTCCTCTCTGCTGCTGCAGTGCTCAGTGAGAGCTCTGGGGTTTGAGATTCAAGCACATCCCTCACTATATGCCACATGTGGCTGGGGCTGATGGTGGCCACCTCTTCCTCTGCTCGGTGTGGCCATGGCCTCAGGATCTGCAATGGTCCACTGGCACTGCATGGGGAGGTGATGTGGGGACCAGGAGAGCAGCTTCAATCTGACATGGTCACTTTCAGGCATCTGAATCACCAACCAGGTCTGTCTTTCTGCAATGATTTAGCGTGCAAAGGCTCTCCAAGGCTTTTTCTTGACCTCATCACTGAGGCCAGCCTGCCGCAGCTCTGCCCTGCGCTTCACCAGACATCTCCAGGAATCCCTGAGGATAGCCCCGCTCCTGCTCCCTCTCCAAACACCATCCCCTCAGCTTGCTTGCTGCCTTGAACAAGTTTTGCTAACTGAAACAGGCTGGCTTCAAATAAATCAAGACGAGATGAAGCTTAGAGGGATGAGCTCAGTTGGGACACATCTCTGTGTGTACAGGAGATAGCCATACATCATGTAGGAATTGAAATTTGCCATCCTTCACACACACAGAGTGGAATTTCCCTCTCCCTTTTATTATCATTTAATTAATTAGAGCAGTTGACATGTGAATGTTTTAAGAAAAAAATAAAAGCAGTAAACCAACTTTCTCTGCACTGCTGTTCTGACTCTGGTGTGTAACTGCTCAAAAGAACAAATCTTACAGAAGGAAAAAATATCTTTCCTTTCCAGTTTCTGACTCTTGTCCCAGTTTCTGCAGGCTGAAGGAAACGAGCTGCTCAAATGCAAGTATTTTGTAAATGACAAGCTATGCCATAATTTTTGAGTGGTCTATTAGTCAAATCTTATCCAGATCTATAGGCATCAAGTGGCGAACCATTTGAACCCATCTACAGGGAAGTCAAAATCACACAGCTACCTGTAGACTTCAGCAATAGTGTACTGGAGGCTTCTCATCCTGAAGGAGCATCCTGGCAGGTGTTCAAGATGCTGCCACTTTGGTCCAGCCCTTACTCCCCTCCACCCATCACAGCCATCGCCCTGGGACCTGGCACACATCAGCCCATTAGCTGTATGTTTGACCTCTTCTATGGTCTCTCATTCTAGTACTTTATGACAGATCAAAACAGGAAGATTCATGCAATTAGAAGAGAACAGACCGTTGAAGATGAGAAAATGCTGCATTAGTTGTCTACTTATTATTTTAATGCCAATGAAACTCAAAGTAAACTCTATACTGAAAACATTCTCAAGTTCCAACATACCCACTACAAGCATCAGCTCTGGGGACAGGACCCAGCTCACTGCTTCTACCTGAAGTGTATTAAATCAGTATCAGATTCCAGAATTTCAGAAGGGAACCAAATTAACCCCCAAAAGTAAATATATATTCTTAAACCCTGTGGAGGCAACAGACCTACACAGTGCCAATTACATATCTTTATAATTGGCCAATTATTGGATCCCAACACAGATGTTTCTCAGTCTCTACATGCAAGAGCTGTGGCTTTAAGTGAGCTTCACTGTGCTGATTTTGGCACTTCTTTCCCTTTGGATTCTGATGCAGTTTTACGTTCATCAAGGACTGAAGTTGGAAAACATAGGCACTCCCTTACATATGAAGCTTTATTAAGCTGGGATCATGCTCTCTGTTGGCAGGCAGAGGAATAGAGAGAGGCAGAGGAGAATGAAACTGAGAAGGGGAAAAAAAAACCCAAACCAAAACACGAGTAACTTTCACTCTTCAGAGCAGGCACGCCTTCTTACTCCAGCTCCCACTGCCAATCATTCATCCTGCTCCTTCTCAGCTCTCAGCCAGAAAAGAGTCAACATCTCATTCGTATCAAAACATGAGCTATCCTGCTCCTGAGCCATAAACCAGAAAACACACTGACGGGGACTCGGGAGGATCCTGCTTCTTAGGATGGAGTTGCATTTCCACAGTAGAACTGAAATATCTTTGATTACAACAGAAGCAAGGTCAACAGTGCTTTGAAGCGTCTTATTTTGCATGGCATGTGCATTACCTAACTTGACCACAGTCTGGATCTTAACTCCTTCCTTCACAACTAGAGATGCATTCAAAGACTCCGCAGGGGAAAGCGCACAAACTCGCATGATTAATACCATGTGCACATGTGTGTGTTTGTGAGAGGGATGTACTGTGCTGTGTGGTAGGTACGCACATCCAAGGAGTGTTTGTCCAAGAACTATGTGGCCTGGGGAGGGAGGCAAGTACGCACGAGCCTGTCTCCGCTGGAGAGCTGCACCACAGGAGCCGCACAAACGGAGCACAGCCCAGCTCTGAAAAACGCTTCTGAGCTTTTGCGTAACACAGATCAATGGGTCAGACTTCTAGTTTCCCAACAGCTTTCCCTGACAAATGCCAGAACAGATATCAGTGAAGTCAAACAGGGCAGTAATAACACTGCTGCCAACCAGCGTGAAAATTGGCAGAGCCTGGCACCAGGACTGCCTATCATCAGAGACAGGGCATGGCCCGGCACAATGACGAACCCACTTAACAGCGCTGTAAAATTAGCCATTTATGAAAACAAATTGAATACTGCAGCAGAGGGTGACGTAAGGAGACTTGGCTCCAGACAGAAACAGAAACTCCTGTAGCCTGGATTAGCAGAAGAGCTCCGTTATATCAGGGCTCAGGCAGAGGAGCTGATAACAAGTCAGGTCCTACATGAGATTTTTAACAGGACACAACAGGCTTCCCCTATAGGTACACGTGTAGCTCCCAAATAACTTGCAGCGACTATGCATATGCCAGCAAAGAGGGATGGAAGGGGAGCGGCCAACACAGGCAGGGGACAGAAAGCAGATAAAGATACAAGGAAGACTCAGAAAAAGAGGTGTCTTCCAGTCAATCCTGCTGTCTCGCGCAGATCTGTACAATCACATAGTTTCCACTTTGCAACTGGGATGGAAGTTGGCAAGAAACTCACTATCAGCAAATTTGACCCAATCCCTATCCACCACACTCCCCAAAACGGCTCTTGATTTCAGTGGGGTCCTACAGATGCAACTTCAACATCAGACCAGGGCTCCCTGATCCTGTTATATCCCAAAACAGTGAAAATGAGAAAGCCAAGAGTTTTGGCAGCTAGAACCCTTGATTTCCTCATTGAGGGAAGCGTAATCTCTCCCTAAGCTTGCTGCAGGTCTGGGAGGCTGTGGTGTGTGGAGGATACTCCGAGTGAGTTCCTCTTGGACCTCTTCCAGGTGTTTACACACAGAGCCAAACCTGGCTCCTCTTCAAGAGTGCATGGGGGGGGGGGGGGGGAAGGGGAGCTTAAAAATAAAATAGAAATCACAAAGTGTGCCCCAGCTGAGCTGCAAACTCCACGGTGCTAAACTGGGGCATTTCTTTTCATTTTTTCACAGTGGAACGTTATTTCCATGCATAAAATGGGTCAAGTGTTTTATACAGGCAACAATCTAACCTCCTCCATGCAATTAAAGGATTTTACTACTCATGATCTTTGTGTGTGTTTGTCTAGGTTCCCTATTGTATGAATTAGAGGTACTTGCACCAAAGACAGACATGAGGTCTTTGGTGTCAGATTAAACGCATTAAAAAATACACTGACCGTGTTTTGGCACTGATGAGATTCATGTAAACCCAAATTCTGCCTTTCCTAACTTGAAAGAGAAGCACTTTGAGCCCTGGGGTTTAAGTTAAGACTGGGAACATGAAGAGTTGAGTATGAGAAAGTCAAGGGAAATAAAGTAAGTTATAATCTATTTCTTTCAAGAAATTACTCATCTGCCTGTCCTAGTCCAGGCAAAAAGGGACCAGCCCGTGCCCAGCACCTTTTGCCCACCCCAGCAGCCACACACACACTCCACATGCCCTTCCTCACAAACCAGCAGAGCAGCTGGGAGCGGGGAAAGTTAAGGAAACGCACTACTGAGTTCATCTTAGTTTTTGTTTTCTTTCGGACGCAGCAACTTTTCTTGGGAGACAACAGTGGCGCAGGTCAGGGCTGGGGCAGCGGAGATGGAGACAATGGCAGGGTGGCAGGGGAGAGGCGAGCTGGGCTGGTGAGGAGCAGCCGCCGTGCCACCAGCACGAGCATCTGCTGCCTTCTGATAGGAAGTGACTCCAGTTAAAGGGAAAGGGGAAATCCTCCCTGTCTCTTTAAGGCATCCTAGGACATGGAAACTTTGTACTTTCAGGGAATCTCCTTGCCAAAAGAACTGTAAAACATATCTTCCTCTCCCCCCCCCACACCATACCCGTTTCTCTTTCTGACTTGTTTTCTTTTAAGGGCATTTCCATTTTCTGTCACTTCCTTCAGAGTAAAGATGGATGTGGCGACATTTATAAGGGTTTGTAGCCCTCCAAAAAGTATCCGATTTCATGACAACTTCGCTGCACTTTATCACTAAAGTGGGGAGAGGGCGGGAGGTGGCGGCAGGGAGGGGGAGAGGGAGCAAACGTGAGGAAAAGGACCCAAATTCATGCTGGGCTCATAAAATTTAAATAAGAAAAGTGCAATATTCCTCATTCTTGTTCAGCTCAGACAGCTTAGACTGGTAGCTGCTTTGAGTACTAAATGATTTTATAGGGCTATTCGACCTTACAATCATTGGTGTTACACTTGCCATTTCTAAGGGGAGACAAAAATACTCCACACATCCTCTAGCTGCAGTGCTAGTCCCAGCCCTCGCTGAGTGGCGAGGGGTTGGGAACTTCATAAACTCATTTGATTCATTTGAGGTTTCACAATAGCCAAAAGTTCCTTTATAGCTTTTTGGAAACCACATGCTAACATTGCATCTGAAAAGGTAACAGTGAACTACACTAAAAAGCTCATAAAACTGAGGAAATCGTACAGGGACCTCAGATGTGCGTTTCTTTGCAGCCACACACTAGACACATACATTTCCTTTCATACATACATACAAGCTACTTTCAAATGCTCTATTAACAGTTTTCCGACCTGAAAACGAGATAAAACCCCACCGCAAGAGCTCTGTCTCCTATCTGCATCTCAAACCGTACACACAGAAATAAAGCAGCTCCCCAGGATGCTGCCATTTCCCTACGCAAAAGTTTACATAACTTTTTTTTTCTGCGAGCATATAGTTTCAGACAGTTTGCCAAGCTCCGGGATTTCGCCAAGTGTATCTACAACAAACGCACGCGAGCGTGTTTACACATGCACTCACGTCTTTATGCGTGTTGCAAGGCGCACACGCACGTCTCGGCGTACACACACACACACTCTATACACACGCACGCCTACAGCTGGCCGCTCCGCCGGCGCCCGCAACGTGAAAGGGATGCTGCAGCCGGAGGCACGCCGAGCTACCTACCTGCAATGACAGCCGGCGATCTCTGTCCTCCCTCCGCTTTCAGCCACACTTGCAAAGTGAAGGCGTCGCGGGGCAGCTCGATGTCTGCCTTCAGCCGCAGCTGATCCCCGTGTCCGCTGAAGTAGAGCGCCCTGCTCGGGGTGAGGGGCTCCCCGCCGTCCCTCGCCGCCCGCGGGTGCCTCCCGCGGGGGCCGTGCCCCGGCTCCGGCCCGGCCGAGCGCCTGCCGCGGGCCAGGCGGGTGGCGCAGGTGCCCGGGGCGGCGCGGAGCAGCGGGCGGCTCTGCCGGGCGGCCCTGCGTGCCCTGCGGGAGCGCTCGTCCATCCCACAGTCGGGGCCGCTGGCGAGGGCTGTGCGGAGAAGCGCGAGAGGCAGCAGCAAACTCCAGAGCTGCATTTCCAATCTTCCCCCCCCTTCTCCCCTGCAAATCCTCCCGATCTGCCAGCTTTGGGCTCCTCCTTGCCTTGACTTTCTTCTCTTGTTCACCCTTCTTGGTATTTGCTCTTTTTATAACCCTTCTCAGTTGCTTTTTCTTTTCTTTTTTTTTTCTTTTTCTTTCTTTTTCCTGCTTATAGATTTATTATTTTTTTTTCCTTAAAACAAATGAAAACAAAATAAATCAAAAACTCCTTCTTGGTTGAAATGGATTTCTCTGTTCTTCCTTCTCTATCTGTCTTCTTCTCCTCTATTCCTCCACAGCTGGAATTCCTCTCTCTCTTCTTTTCTCTGCTGGATTTTCTTCCCTTTATTTTTTTCTTCTTAAAAAAAAAAAAAAAGGCAAAAAAAAAAAAAACCCCAAAGCACCCCCCCCACCTCTCACACACACACAAACCCAAACACAAAACCAAAACACCCCCCCAGCTTTCTCCAAGACTCAGACCCACTGATTTCCCTCCCCCCAAAAGATGCTCTAATCTATTTATTTTTTTGGCCTCCTTTATAACATAAGCCACAACCCCCTCCTTCCCCCCAACCTCCCCCCCTCCCTTCTTCTCCACAAAATGAAAGAAAAGAGAAAAAGCCCCTCAGAAGATGAGTAAACAAGAATATGCTAATCTACTCTAGGGTGCTCCACCTTCCCAATTGAATGATTCCCATTAAAACTGCAGGGATCATGACTAATCAATCAGCTTGAAGGAGCAGATAGCTCCAGAGGTTCAAACACTTTTGCTGTTTTCTTTTTCCCCCCTTCTTTTCCTCTCTTTCTCTTTCCCCCTATCACTTTCCCCCTTCTTATTTATTTTTTAAAGAAGACAATCAAGATGAATGGATCAATGTGACAAAAATCCTGCACCCCCCTTTTTGCAATCTCCCCAGCTTTCTTTCTTAGCCCAGTCCAAAACACACATTCCTATTTTTTTTTCTTGGCAAAAGAGAAAGCTATTTCTCCTCTCAGACTCCCCGTTGCACTTTGCTGGTAAACCTTATGCTCCTCTGCAGCACATAAAGAGTCTTGAAACTTGAGTCTCAGATTTTTTTTTCTTTTTAATTGCTTGCTTGCTTTCTTTCTCTCTTTTTCACTCTCTCTCTCTTTTTCTAATTCTTTCTTTTCCTCTTATTATTTTCTTAAAGTTATGCAATCAGCCAGGCTCCCCTTTTTGTGGTCCCCCTCAGTGCAGTTGTGTGCAGCTAATCCAAATGTTGCATCAAAGGTCCCCATCGAATCATCAGGAGCTAAAAGGGAAGAAGCTTTTTGAAGAGCATTTGCCTTCCAGAAGCTGTAGCAACAGAGCAGGATTTTGCTTTTCAATGCTCCAAAGACTCCTGTTTGGTTTGATTTTTTTTAAATAATAATTAAAAAAATAAATTTATTGGTGAATTAAGTAAAAAAAAAATCCTCTCTAATATTGCTGATATTTCAGCCTAAAGAATTCAGCTCCCCTGGTTTCCTTGGCTTAGTTGTAGCCACAGGTAAGATTCTGGCTGCTTGCTGGATTGTAGATCTCTGTTTCTGAGCTGGGACGTTTCTTTTTTTTCCTCCTTTCTTTTTATTTTTTTAATATTTTTTTTTTCATTCTTGAAAGATCTCAAAAGCTCCCCCTGATGGCAACAAAAAGGATTTTTCTAAGTACTTAATAAGTGGAAATGACTTAGCAGAAGCACACTCTCAAGCTACAGACCACTATTCCACTCAGCAGTAGTCCAGGATAACCAAGTTGAATTGCACCAAATTCAGTCACAAACCCAGTATCCCAAATCATCCTCTTCATCCAACTTAAAATTAACGAGTGTCACACCTCAATTCTCTAGAATCTTTTAACAGTAACCACACAAGAGAGTTTTCTTGGGACAGTAACCCTTCTGTTTTTGCAGGTTACCCTATTAGCACTGGTTTGTTATGACTATTTGCACTGAGAATATACATGATAAAACCAATAAAAGTAAGTTTTTCAATGAGAAAGAGCTGGTGCTTGCTTGCAAGTCTTCTGAAAGATGGGGTTTTTTTCAGTTTCTAATTTGCAAGAATGTGCAATTGGCATTTTCAGAGATGTTGGATATATCCATGAAGTCCCATCAGAAATCAATGGGAACTACAGCTGACCAGCCCTTCTCTAGCCCTCCAGATCTTCCCTCCACATCAGCTTATTTACAGGAAAGACACAAAATACTGGCAACAGCTACAAAGTTTTTAAGAGAAGACCTCAAAGCAATTAAGCCTCTCAACAATCAAGAGGAAACTATTAGCTAAGAAACAAACTATACCATGGTATAAACTCCCGTATATGTCCCGAAGAACTCAGAGGGATGCAGAAAAGACACTTAGGCGTACGTGCCTGCTCAGCAGAAACAATTAAAGATCAGAGCTAAAGTACTGCATGTTACTATTCTAATTTAACAAATAGAGGACAGTGCAAATCAAACAAAAAATTAAGAACTTTAAAGTGAACCTGTTCAAATAACAGTCCTAGGGCTGGGGACACTGCTGTCTCCACTTTACAGCTCCTCTGAAGCTGCCAGGAACTTTACCCACGTCAAGTCTGGAAGAGCAGGCTCTTTAACTCAAATAATGCAGGTTTCAGTTTTTCCAGTGGAAAAAAAAAGCTAATTGTGTGAATCACACTGTTTCTTAGGGACACTATGATTTGGCTGAAATGATCAAAGAAAATTATTGAAACATTTCAATTTGATGGCACTGCACCGTTTTGTTTTGAACATATTTGACCTTCTCTCTCCTACAATATCACCGGCAAAAGAAAGGGTTTCACTGTGACCAAAAGGCAACACTTCAATGCACCAGGCTGCAACTCCTGTAGCAAATTCTGGGGTATGCCTGCTACAAAGGAAAAGCTCAAAGATCTGCTTTCTGTACTCATGGAAGACAGAAGAAGCAGGAAAAAAAGGGAATTTAACTGTAGTGCACGAATTACCTGTTCCATCAGTTTTATTTCTAAGACACAGCAAAACCTTACAGAAAATGTGTTATGCAAACTCTTGAATCCTGAGTGATAAAGAACAGAGAGTGGAAGAGATATGATTTCAAGAAGAGTGAGTAAATCTGGGATTCCTTAAGTCTGTGGGTCTGATCTAACATCCCTGACAACAGATGAAATTCTACTCTGCACAGATGGACATTTATTCTCTGCTTAAGGCAGTACTTAAGTGATGTACGGGCCTTCTGGAAGAGGGGTTTCTACCCAAGGAGAATAATCCTCCTGTTGAACTCCAGTGGAGTATTCTCCTAAGTAAAAGGAGCAGGATATTGTCCTGCATCTAGAGGTTGAGGTTTTTTTTTTTCCTTGTGAAAAGCAGCAAACTCAAGATCCACATACAGAGACAAGAATTAAAATAGATATTTATGATATTATGCCAAAGAAATAGCACTGAGCTACATGCTCTACGCGGTCATTAGAAGTAGAAATACTCAGCAGGAATCTTAGCTGAAGCTGCCAATAACTCCCAGGTTCAAGACTAGAGCTGAGCGAATAAATCATAACAAATAATGGGTTTGTCAAATTGATCCTTTTTTTCCCCCCCCTATTTTCAAGCAGAATGCAAAGCCTCTCAAATATGGTTGAAATTATATGCCCATTTCTTCCCCATATTTAGTGTTTCTCTAAGGCCAATTAGCACACAATTTACTGTAATGCACACGTTTTCACATTTGTTCTGTGTTAATTAGGCAAGGAAGTCACACAGCATTCTTTTTGGCTCCCCGGGGTAAGGTTTAATCACTCATGATATAGTAAAATTACTAATTTTACATATGATGGGAGATTCCATCGCTTGAAACTCTCATGGAAAGTAGCGTTGGCTCTTCAGATTACTCACAGGAAGGTCAATTAAAAACAATGTTTCTTGAAAGTCAAGCTGAAAAGTCTGCCAGTTAGAGCTGAATTGAGGCACTACTATTTTGGGCAAGTATTTGTACAGATTTGTCTTCACTGTGCACAACTTCATCAATCACAGCAGAGGTTTGCATGGTTTTTACCCCTCACCGATATCCCAATCTCCCTGAACTTGGCTTGGGTTAAGGATTGCTGAAACGTAATCCAACAGTTACTTTGTTCAGAATCAGACAGGGCCCAGACACCAGATTTTAATGCAATGTGTTGGATTCAGGGAATATTTTATGCAATCAACAATGGTATGATAGGAATCACGCTGCCTCCGCAGAACAGCGAAGCAAGAAACCCAAAGAGACGAGAATAGCTTCAAAGAAAAAGGAATTTGGGCATTCCTTGTTGAGAATCCCATAAAGTGCAGCACTTCTTAGGAGATAAAGTGAGCCACTCACTTGGTGTTGTGACATTGAGACATTGAGGGTTGCATTAGGTGGAACACAGCTACAGCCTAAGAAAATATGGAAATGTTAATAACTGAAAATCCCACAATAAAAAAGGAGTCAAATATGTTCTGTCCTGGAAAAGATTTAACAGAAGACCTAACCTGGACTCAGTTGCCTTCCTCCTACGGTTTCAAAAAGGATAAATGATTAAAAGCCTGTGTGCTGCCTTTACTGTGGCACCCCATGCTACTAACAACACTGATTGAGAAGATCCTTGATAACTACTGCCTGCATACTCCTAATTCCATACAACTCTGTTAACCTGAGCAGAAATCAGAACACCAGCACTACCTGGCCTTTAGTAGTGAAGAGGAGACTCCCCTACTGTTGGTGTCTCAGTTGTCCTGTATGTAAAATACACATGATGTTAATTTGCATCAATAAAACAGCTTCATGTCAATTTGAAATATTCCATTTAACCCAGAAAATTTTACTGAACAATTACGAAGTGCCATAAATGACAACTGAGACTAAACATGTAATTGATGACTTTATGAAAGTATCAGTAATTTTATAAGGTAATTTGCAGTCAGTGGCTATAAATGCCTGTTTAAACCTGTCATACCACTCTTTTTTGCCCTGCAGAGAGCTGTATTTCCTAACAATACCAATGCCTGTTCGCCTGGAATTTGGTTACTTTATCCTTCAAATTCCCCTCATGAAATATCATATTTCCAGAAAAGTTACATATTCTCTGTATTTTTTTCAGTACATTCTTGAAATATATTCTTGGGAGTGGGGCAATAATCTCTATTCTACAAAACTGTGGAGACAGCAAAAAGACACAGTAGATGATGTAAGAAATGAGGCACGTGTTTCCTCTTCAATTAAATGCTGATTAATTCAGTGAGTCTGTTTTCATGTGGGGTGTATTCTGCAATTCTGGGTGTTCATGATGGACAGCTCAGCTGAAATCCTTGCTCAGGCATGAAGAGAACCACTACAGACCTCACCTATGTGGTGCCCAGCTGCCACTCCAAGGCCACATCCCTGTGATGTGCCCTGTGACTCAAGACACACACGTGAGGATGCACAAGGCTTATGTGAACAGCCCCAGTGGGTCCCATGGAGGGACTTAGGGGCCAGGCCCTTCACCTCTCACTTTTGTGGGGCCTCATCCTGAGACTGGAGAGCACCACACAGGCAAAGGAGGCAGGTTCCTAAACCAGCAGACTGATGGGGGCAGCAAAATCACAGCCTAAAGCGAAAGATACTGAGAAGAGGAAGGACCTCTTGGGTCCCAGCAAGTGCCCACAGCCCCATGTCCAGGTGGCACCACACCTCCAGGGTGGCTGAGGAATATTCCTGTGCACCCTTGACAGCAGTGAGTTCCCAGCACCCTTTCCAGACTCTCCTGGCATTGCCCCTGCAGCACAAGCCCTGTTTGAAACCCACTGCCCCTCTTACACAGGTTTAAAACCCTAACACAAACACTCTTTGCCTCTCTTTCACCTCTCATTTAAGGAGGCTAAAATAATTCCTATTTTAAAAGTCTGTTAGCCCAGAAATTTAAGATTCTCAGGTGAAACCAGGATGGTGAAACCCTGAACTTCAGAACACTGTTTTCCTTGCCTCTGCACTGCTTGCCCAATGAGGAATTGCTGAGAGGCCATGAGGAGGGGATACCAAATGTTTCTCTTGGAAAACCAGATAAAGCACAGGAGAGTGCACAAGGAGATTTCCTGATTCTTGAAAATGCTAATTGTGTTATGGAGTTCCCAAACAATCTCACCTAAAGGTTATATGTCTTCCAGTACTTCTGGGCTTGGGTTAGGTGCTGGAGGAAGAGAATTGGACCTGACTGGGAAGGAAAGGGGAACAAGGCAAGCAGTCAAAAGACTAGGAAGGGAAAAACTCCTTGTGATTTGCAAATACTGGTAGTTGGTTTACAACCTGCAGGAAGAGGACTGCATGGGACCACTGCTTTATTCACCCCTGAGTATCTTGAGTTTGTTGCAGTCTGTAACTCAAGAGAGCTGTAACCATGACAGGACCCGCAAGTTCACCCTGACATCTTCTGGGGCCACCTCAAATCCATCTCCAAGATGCACAGAAGTACCCATACTCCCAAAACAGTAAAGATCAAATAGGGAAGGTGATGAGGGAGGAGAAAATACTATTTCACTGAATCAAAGACTTACTGGACAGCACCAGACAGTCAAATAACTGTAAAACACAAAAGACAGAGACTTGTTTACTACACAGGGGACTCCTGCCTTTATAAGCATACAGTACATTAGCAGATATGTTCCACCCAAAGAGGCAAGCATCCACAACACAAAACATACCATTGTAGTTGCTGTTCATTAGTCACCACCCTACAGCAAGTCTCAGCACAGAGGTCAAGGACTGGGTGAGCTCTGGAGACTCTTAAACCTACTAATGTTTTCCTCACAAGATAAATAGCATGTATGGGTGCAGAGAGGGGCTGCCTTGGAAGAGCATATGGGGCCATTACGTGCTGGGTACCTGTTCAGAAGATACATGAGAAGTCATCAGTCTTCCAGCGCTCTGCTCTGACGTCTTCCTCTAGCCATACATCACTTTTAAAACATTAAAGAGGTCATTATCAGTTGTCCTGGAGGAGAAACACAGCAGAGGCAGCAAGGCTGCTCTCCACTCCCATGTACCTGGGTGGGCTCCCTCAGGCAGAGTGGCATCAGCCTCTGCAGGAGAGATAAGTCCAGGAGGTGGGGATGTGGAACACTCTGCTTGCTCTCAGCTTCCCCCAGACGCAGTCAGCACACTGTGGTACTCTATTAGAAGAGCCACACAAGCTGCTCTGAAAGTCAGAAGGAAAGCTTGGTACTGGCACATAAGTATGTATGGGGAGAGACAAGGGACAGCACTTAGACAGACAGATGGAAATACATAGCTCAGGAATCATCTAGAATATTCAAACATATCAGGCCAAAGTTCTGGTATTCACTGGCATCATCTACAAGAAAGTTTAACATACTCAAATGTTTTTCTTATCCTAAATTTCTACTCCAATGTTAGTACTAACAGGATTAATAAAAGAAACCTGTTGTGTCTTGCTATTGAAGAAGATAATTAAGGAAATGATAAACAAATTGGTCAAGAGAAAGACACTGTGTGTCACTCTGCAGCAAGAAAGCCAAAAGACAGAATTCAGAGGAAAAGCTTCTCCCTGCATTTGAGAGCTATTCCCAGTGAAATGGGATTTCCCCTTTCTGCTTTCATTTGAATGGCATTTGAAAAACACAGCTGGAGAGTCCTATGCACACAAGGTATGGAGCCAAGTGGGGATCCCTCCCAGCCAGGCCGTGTCAGCCTTCAGCAGCAGAGCTCAGTTTAGCAGTTTGCCCCGTCTTCACAGCACACAGGGCCCAAGTCAAGTCCTGGTCTCAAATGCATCCAAACCTCACCAGGCATCGGATCCTTGTCCCCCATAAATCAATAGTCAAAGGCTATCTTCTGCCCTAAGCTGACACAGGAGGCGCCATCAGTCCAAATGCAATGCACCCAGCATCTGAACCCACCTCTGCCAAACTGCCGAGTACACCTCACGCCTGCAGATGAGAGTAAGGCAGGCAGGATCTGGCATCACAGAGCAAGGATCGCCTGCCTGCCTGGAAGATATAGCTAGTCTTTCCAGTCATGTGCTTAGCTTCAGAATTTGAAAAATCTCATAGTTTATCTGTCATCCCCATGCACCTGAAGCAAGCACCAAAGTCCTCCCTTCCTGATCCCAGCCACGCTGTCAAGATTCCTCAACCTTGTACCAGACTTGCACCTCTTCTGCTTCATCTTCTTGTGCCTCCCAATACTCTGCCCCCAGAATCCACAGATATTGATTTGTCAAAAGAAAGCTCAGGCAAAAATGCATTAAATCAAAACATTCCACTCATACCTCCCAGGCTTCTCTATGCAACTGAGATTCCTCAAATATGGTAAAATATTGGTAAAAAAACCCAAAACAAGACAAAACAAAACAGAGAAGGAAAGAACAAAAAGAGCAGAAACAGAAATCAGACAGATGAAACGCAGAAAGAAAATCACCAACAAAACCCAACTAAATTGGAGGACAGTCCTCACTAAAAGTTGCAGGTTGAGGGTTCTTTGTTTTGAACTTGGCATGGGTGGCTTTCTGTGATATGTCACTGCCTGAAATAAATACAACATAGCAAGCATGATATGAAACAATTGCCATATGTGAGGGTGATGGCAGCCTGTGCTTTCCCCACCACCCCCTATTGCTTTCATCTGTGCTAAAGCTGCGTTGAAACTAGTGAAATCCATCTCTATCTGTCTTCATGCATAAATACATTTTCAGCCAAGACCCACCACTGGCTACAGTTGTATGGCAACTCTCAATTGAAATGTCTAAGCAGGGTTTTGACTTTATCCCCATCTCATTGCTAATGCAATAGGACAGAAAATAGGATTTTCAAGAATTCCCTTTGCTCTCTGAGGTGATACCTGGCTCTCCAGTGAGACACAGCAGACCTCTCTGATGCAGCACAGCTCGCTAGTGAGTGTCAAACCCTGTTTTGCCCACTAGCATAGAAAACCAGGAAACATCATATGGACAGCTCTAGAAGCTGCAGGGAACTTGATATGAGAAAACTCTAACCTTGTTTGTATTGGAGGATATTTCAGGTATCCTAGTTCTAAAACTTCTTGTTATTGCATCTGAGCACAGAACTGGACGCTGGGCTGTTGAAATGGCAGCTCAGATACGCTGCTACAGCAGGTAATTAAACCAGTGAGTACGTGAATGACCTGGTTAAGAATCTCAAGAAAATAGAAAAATTCCTCAGGAGGCAAAAACTGGAATTGAAATATCGAAATTTATCCTGTAGCAAAAAATAGCCTCCTTTCATTCCTTTGCCACCAATGCTTTAAAAAAGAACGAGGAAAAAGAAAAGTGCATCAAATGAAAACCCAAATAATACATGAAAACATTCTCCAAAACTAAATAGGCATAGGAGCACAAAGCCCTGTATATATTCAATCCTATTTTTAGAAAACATTTAAACCTACAGACTTCAAAATTAATTCTCTAAAGTACATTTCTATAGCGCAATACAAATCTCATTAAATTCCATAGTTCACAATATTTATACAAGAAGGTACCCTTTGCTATTAAATGCTGTAGGACTTGCCCAGAAAGGTTAGCAACTCTTTCTAGGATACCAGAATCTTTTCAGTTCAGTTTGTCACTAAAAAAAGGTTGAACTGATTTTAATTTGATCAGACTTGAGTTGTTGTCAGAAGAGTTTACTGAACAGTTAGCATGAAAAATAGGGAGGCTTTTTGTTCACAAATGAAATCAACTTTGTTAGGAGTATGCACAATATTTTAGCTCTTAAAATGTCACATGCTCCAAACAGTGCATGCTTTGTGGCAAATAATGTATTGCCAACTTTTAATAGGAAAAGCTGTACGTGGAGTTTACAGCAATTACTTCCTGGGGGAATGTGGGCAGCCTTCTCGCTAACTGGGAGTGGGGTGATGAGCCCCACTGGATAGGTTGAGGCAAATCAACCCAAATCAAGAGCTATATGGGTATATTGGTGCCTACCTTTCTAATTACATCAGTGGAAGCCAAGGCTTTACAATGTTTATATATTCAACTGCTAAGTTTCTACCAGACTGCAGTAATAGCTGTTCTTTTCCAACCTTGTCAAGTATGGACAAGGTTATCAAGCTGATCTGATCATTGTTGATTACCTTCTGTGATGTGATTTGTTGGAGGACATCATGAGCCTTCACTCCTCAAAACTTCACCTAGAATCCACCTGAAAGTACAAGGAGGTAGCAGAGGGACCAGGGCAGAGGTGCAGCAGACAAAAACATGTGCTGACATTTATTATACCAGCTCAAGCCTCCATCCTTCTTTGCCTAGTGTCTTTTGCCAACACTAAATTCACTAAGACTGGCATCAGAAAAATGCAACTGGAAAATGAGAAAGATTATCAGGCTCAGAAACCAGTACTTGAAACCTCATCCTCTATTGAGTTTTTGTTTCCTCACTCCACTAACTTACTTTTTGCTAAGGCTGATTGTAAGAATGGCATGAAATTAAGAGAGGGAGGAAAAGTAGGGGGGCAAAGCAGGGTTGGGGGGGAGTAGGAAGAAAAACACTCTCTGTTTGTTTAGATTGGGTCATACTGTGAATTTAGGTTTCATTTTTCTCTTAATTTTGTGCAAAGATTGGCCTTAAGAAGAAACATATTTCTGGAATTTGGAACATACAGCATGGTACAGCTTTCAAGACACTATGCCAAAGTGTCTCTTTAATTATTTTTTAGATGAATTTTCCTTGTTCTGAGCTAATGGGTAACAGACCATGTCACAAAAATATTTCACATCCCTCTTTATTCAGCAGAGGAGAACTTTTTCTATGAGTTTTCAAGAGGTTTAAAAACTATAGGCAGAAAGTTCCCAGAACCAATGTCTAATAGGCTGTAGGCATCTAATTTGGGTTCAATGAAGCCACATTCAGCTAAGGACTCCCAGCTTCAAATCCAGTGTAAGACTAAACTTGAGATGCTCATGAGGCAACAGACCTGTTTGCTTTCTTCTGTTCCCTCACTGCCTTCACATCCCAAAGCAAAACCCTAAGAGAGCTCCCACAAACTACAGGTATAGCATCAACAGTCCTTTAAAATGTACAAAATAAACCTGCTTGTGTGATTAAGATGATTTTGATGTTTAAGGTTACCGAATGTATGAAAAAATAACAGGTTCTCCTGACTCATCTTTAGCCAGAAAAACCGTAAGAAATCCTGGAGCAGGCCACTTTTGGCTATAAAAGGCACTGTGGTCCATGGCAGCAGTGTGAGAAGCTGGCTGACAAGCCTGGCTCTGGGAAGCTCTCAGCCTCTACAGGTTCAGTCTCATTCTTCAGGGGCCACTGCCAGAGCAATGTGTCCTCTTGGGGCACCTCAGGCAAGAGAAGTGGCCAAAATGGATGTAGGATGCTGATGTTGGGGTGAAGGCAGCTACCCAGTGCCTCAGTCAGCCCAACTCTAAGGTGGGATCCTCTTTCTGAAGGAAATCACACTTTTCTCTAGCAAAAGTCCTTCTCAAAAGGGCTGCTTAAGCCAGCCTGCTTTTTGTTCTCAGTAATCACCTTACCAATATTTCAAAGGCATTATGTAACCAAAACAGTGTAAAGTTATTGCTACCGACATTGTCAATAAATCATTAACATTTCTTAACAGGAACAGCACAACTGTTCATGTCATGGCTGTCTCATTCACTTTCAAATCAAAGCTTTCAAATTAAATATTCATTTAATATTAAAATATTAATGCAGTCCCACTGTTTCTGTAACAAATATTAATTTCTTATGGCATTTCCAGGCAAATGCATATATTATAAACTTCATCTCCCACAGGAGGTCTCTCAGCCTTCCCTTTCCCTCTTTCAGCATTATCCTGATACTGGGCCAGGAAGGGACTTTGGGAGAAGGAGGGGCTGCCTGATGAAAGGGAAGCAAGGTGGATAATTTAACTTAAAGTGTACCCCATTCCTCCCCTCCCACACAACCTCCCCACCCTAAGATCAGGATATCGAAGGCTGCCATTATATCTCCCGCCTACAGAATGAGTCATTCATACATTCAGCAATTCCTGTTGGAAAAACAGTGAATGCCTCTGTCACCAGAGCCCATTACAGAAATTAAACTTTGCAAATCATCAGGGAGGGGCAAGATTTAAAGTCTTTCAAGGCACACTCCTGGTCTCTCTGTTCTCGGTAAGAGCTGAATTGATTTGACAATAAGGTTTTACAGCCTTAATGACTACGACAGGCAGCACGCACACAGGAGGAAGCAGGTCAGAGGAACAGAGCACTTCTCTCCTGGATATTTTCTTTCAGGGTTTTTTGTTTGTTTTGTTTGTTTGATTGTTTTGTTTTTTTCCAATGGTTCATCTCAGGCAAAAAAAGGCCACTGAATGGAAATTCACAGTGGCATTTCCACAGCTTTGCATCTAAGGCTCACACAAAGACCACCTCTCATCCATCCATCTATCTATCCACCCATCTATCCATCCCTCCCCTGCTCCTTCTGAGTGTCCCTGCATGCAGGTCCCTGGCACAGCAAGCCAGGGGAACCTGTAGCACGATGAGGAAGGCTTCAGGCTTTCAAGGATTTCATTCTGTAGGAAACTCTCATTGGGAGGATCCAAAGGAAAAGCTAAGATTATTCACTGACAAATGGTCAAGACATAACCCTATTCAGAAAGGCTAATTTTCTGCATGCTTTACTATAATTACTTCTGTTGCTTGTAGCTTCCTTATCCCTTCCTCCTGAGACCATTAAATCTATGCTACTCTTCAGAGTAAGGAATAAAAGCTCTCTGGCCTTCAGACTCTTTGGTATTTTCTCTCACTGTTTTCTTCTCCAGTCATGAGACATGTCAGGGTTTTGGAGGGATTTATTTGTTTGGGAGTTATGTTGTTTTTTTAAACCAAGAACTTCATCTGCATAAAATTCATTCACTTGCATTCTTCAGGGGAAGGGAATTTATTTCTTGTCTCAATTTGCCAATGGCTGCAGACCTTTCAATCTCTCTATCTCTTCAAGTCCTCTGAGGTCTTTCAGACAAGGATAGCATTACCAAGGCTTAACAATGAGTTTCTAACAGGAGTGGACACAGGTTGCAAGTAAAATACTCTGGTCCTGGATTTGAGGACTGGTTATTGGATACTGACTTTAAAGTGATGATGGGAAATTCCTTCCTCAACAGGAAGAGCAGGAGGTGCCACCTGGGAGGTATCATGCCTCTTTATGTCCTTCTAATCCTGCTACATGCCAAGCCTTTGTGTCTGGGCATTCATGGCCTGAGTGCTCAGTGGAATTACAAGAGCTACTTTCTCAATTCAATCTGAATACAAGAAAATCTGCTAGCTCAAGTGAGTTCTTGCTTTTCTTTGAGGTTTACCATCACAGGGCATGTTGCAGAAGCCTTGTAATCACTTAGGATTAAAACCACAAACGGCTATCTTTGACAGTGCTAACTTTGGGTACTCTTAACACAGAGGGATGTTTGGCTGCTTGCTCTACTTGAGAGTGTTTCTGCTTAGCCATCTTTTTTCCTATGGAAGTCCCATAAAGAGACACTTGGAAAGAGTGTCCTGCTCAGAAACTAGTGGCATAATTGCTGAACATAATGTTGGAATCATGCTTCCTTAAATTCCCAGAAATCACATGCCAGGGTACAACCATCACCTCCAGGAGAAGCATGGAAATCCACCAATGTGGTCAGCCAAACATCTTGCCCAGTCATCATCCTCCTCTCACAGTTTTTGCCCCTCTCCCTCCCCTCTAAGAAGGTATGTCCAGCTAAACCCATCATTCTCCCCTTCTGCTAAAAATTATTTCTCCACATCTAGCCCCAAATGTAACATTCACCTCCCTTCTTTTTTCCCTTTCTATAATTACATCCTTCCCCTCTCATACTGTCCAGCTCCTCCACATTCATTTTCTTTCTCCCATTACTCCCACTTTCCATTCTTTCCCCTCATCCTTTCTACGTGACAATGGTACCTGTCCTTCTTTATATACCACTTTCCCTTTCTCCCTCCAAAGAAGCATCCAGCTCCTGGATGCATTCACTGCCTATTTTACCTCCTCCCTGTAAAATACTTCCTGATTTTTTTTTTCCTGACTTTTTTATTAAAAAAAAGGATGCTACATAAAAATAAACTATATTCTTTTCTGAAAGTCCCTGTGACCATTAAAACACCACACTCAGCGGTACGTTTTTACAGCTCATCATAAAGCCTCCTGCAGTCCCATTATAGTTGACTAAGGAAATAAAACATGGCTTGAAAATAATTCCAATAGTCTACCATTACTGATTTCCCCCAGTGCTTCTTAACTGATTTTTTAAAAATTGACAGTTTAGAAGTGCTCTGTCCCCAGGTTTTCAGAGCAGCACCCAAAGGAGACTGGGGAAGGGATAGTGTGTAGGGCAACTTCTGCTGAACCCACTGTGTTGGTTACCAGGCCTCACACAGACCACATAGTGGTCACCATGATCCCAACCACTCCCCTGGCCCTGCTCAGAAAGGCATCCAGTCACACATTTGCTGCCAACAAGGACACCTTTGAGTAGCATCGATCTAGATTTTTGACCAGAGATGATAGACAGTGTCTGGAGTCCTCCAGAAGGGATACAAGAAACCAAAAAGGAAAAAAGGGCAGGAGCAGTCTCAGAAGCAGACAGCAAGGTTGGAATGGATCCCAGGCTTGGCTGCAGGACCAAGTGGACGAAGGCATCGTGGGACCCTACTCCACGGACGTGTTTTGAGGTGGGTGTGCAGGAAGAAGTGGTGCAAACACGAAGCATGAGTCAGAGCCACACCTTGCAAGTGGCTGTCACCAATGTCTGTTATTGTTATGCAGGAGACTCTGGCATTAGTGGGAAGGTTTTTCTGAGTTGTGGCCAACGAAGCGATTGCTGTGGAGAATATTAGGTGTAACAGGATGTTTTTCTAGCAAGGGCTAAAGGCAGAAGCTATGTCATTGCTTTGGCTTCCCTTCTTCCACACCTCCACTAGGGATGAAAATGGATCCCAAGGTGAAGAAGAAACTTTGAACGTGCAGTCAGCAACTCACTCTCCTTCTTTTTGAACAAGTTATTTAAAAGTACTAATAATTACATTAGGAATGAGAACATTTTCCAGCTATCCAGCTCACTCTCCCTCCCTAATGCTGACATTTCAAATAGACTGTTATAGAGCTATACCATTACTAGATTAAAAGGATGTCACAGCCAGCAGCAATTACAAATTCAAGTGATTATATTAAGTGAAAAAAAAAACCCTCCATAAAATAATAATGTTAGTTCTATAACATTATTCTCTGCAGTTTCAGCGTGCACTACAAGCAGTAGGGAGAATTAGAAAAGCTCTACACTCTGTATCAGAAAGTGGATAACACTGGCCCAAAGTTTTTCTTACCTCTATGTGATGTTTCTCAAAGACTTTCATATAAAAGAAATGCAAAATGACAGCAATATCTATAGTAGCACAGACTTGCAGCTTTTCTCAGATGATGTATGACTCCTGCTCCTTGAAAAATAAAAGAGTCAAAAAATCTGCCACTAAACCAAATCCCCAAATAACTGACAGCAATACAAAGGGTCCAAAGGATCACACTACAGCACCACAGCAAGCAGCAAAGCAGGCAGGTATGTGGCTATCTAGATTTGCCTTGATTTTGTGTCTTGGCAAGTTCTCTTCTGCTACCAGCACTGTCTTTAAAGCTGTCAGTATCTCGAGCTTGGACCAGACAAAACTTTACCCCTGCATTCCCAGAGATACTGAGCAAGGCTCAGCATGTCACATTAATGTCATTGGTCCTACAGCTCTGGTTTTATATTTAGTGTTGGTATATTCTCCTTCTGCTATTATATACAGAGACTCATGTGCTCTACTATCCCATACACCATCTACCTAGAAGACTCTGGAGTAACAGGACATAAAGACAGGCTGTCCAAAATTCAAAGCAGGACAGGAAATCTTTCCTAGGATTTACACCATGCATCTGGTTGAACTGAGATGCCACAAAAGCAGCCTCTGACATGACTTTTGACATACCTGGTGCTGCGAAGCCAGGAATTGCAGAGGTCTAGAGAAATGGAGGCTTTCTGAAAAGATAACTTAAATCCTCCCTAAAACACTGGGCTCAAAACATACATTAAGTTAGGCCAAAGATTTTGGCAGAAAAGTCACATTTCCTTTCTCCAAACTTGCATCACATGTCCTGAGTTTGCAGCCTCTAAGACAGACAGGATTATGCCTCCTTGTTGTTTGGGCTCTACCTCAGCTCATTATGTACATAGCCTAAGGATGATGATGCGCCCACATGAAGCTGCCACAGCAGAGCTGTGAGAGTTAATGCAGTGACAAGTGGCTACTACCTGGCCACTACTCAGGAGAAGGTGGTATATTTTGAGCTTTCAAAAAAAATACAAGCAAAGATTTTTATAGCATTGATTAGGAAAACTACATTTTACAGCCAGGTAACACCAATGATATATTCCAATCGGAACCTGACTCTTCACACAGCGGATAACATCACAGCCCCCAAGATTCTAAATCTTTTACTATTTCAGTTTTTTTGCCATATCATGGTTTTAAAAAAAACCACCCCAGCCATCTGTTGCAATTATAGCAATGAATTACACCACCACAGATGGAAGAAAAACCAGAAGGTTGCAGAGTCAAGATTTCAGTGATTAGGAAATCCCTGAATTATGCTTGACTGTGCAATCAAAATTTGTTCCCCATGTGCACATACACTACAACAATGTCCCCAACACTACCATCACATGCTCTTTTATCATATGCTACTTCAGGCTGCCTCACTCAGGAATTAATTGGGGTGGAGAGCAAATGAAGCTCTATTTTTGGCACATGAGTATGGACAGCAGTCTCTTCCTCTACCATGCACTAATAGTTCAGGAACATGGGCTCCAAAACCATGCAACTTGCACAGTTGGAGACTGAATTAGCCACAAATTTAGGGCCAGAAAAATGCATATCAGCAGAGCAAAATCTCCACATCCTATTAACAAATAACAAGTCTTTTTTGTGTGGACTTTTGAGAGTTTCCCATTGAAACAGCTGTGAGTGTGTGTGGGTTTTTTTAATGGGCAATACAAAATGATTTCCTTCCAATTTGTTCCTGGAAAGAGAAGACTATTTTGGCTCAAATGTTTTAAGAGATGAACCAGCAGGAAAAATTTCAGCCTGCAGGAGTAGCTAAAAAAAAAAAGTCATGGTTTTATATTGAAAACACTAGAATAACTATAACCATGGCTGTTACTTCTCACAGGGCATATTCTCAGAAGCAGCTAAACCTGAGGGCATTTGATTTAAGACAAGTTTGGGGTCTTGTTTTGGTTTTGTTGGGTTTTTCTAAGCCGTAAGTGAAATTCTGGACCACTCTCCATTTCTTTTGAACCTATCTAAAATTAAGCTAATGGTTTTGGCCAAAAGAGGTGAAAAAGAACAGACAACAAAAACTTTTGAAAGAGTTCAAATGCTTCGGTTCCAACTTTTCAAAATGATGTGATTCAATTTTTCACTCTGTGTGAAGTTTAGAAACCAAACTTACCTTCATTTAATTTTAAAGCACTGAATGCCTACATCCAATGTTTTATTTAAAGCTACACAAAAAATTTTTGTCTAATCTGATGCCCTCCAGGTCTTGAGGGGAAGCACGAGGTGACAGTGACAAAAGGCCATGCGACAAATGTCAGCAGAGCTTTTCTGCAAGCTGAAATCTTTCCAATGAAAGATCTCTACAGGAGCCTTTTCCCAGGAGTTTGTGAACGCATGCTAAGCTGAGGAAAGTATTTCTAAGACTGGTTATCGGAGATTGTGCTTTCCCTCTCTGGGTGTGGTTTGGAAGATGCTTTCCAGAGACATCCTCCTCAATCACGCAGTCACTGTTGTCTGCACCGACACCTCCATATTTGGCTAATTGCTGGTTCAAGGTACCTTCTGGTAGTTAGTTACCCAATGCTGACCTCCATTTGCAGGGCTTGATTAGCCGGAACAGTTCTCTGGAAGGGCATTTTGGGTTGTTCGCTGGAAAGTTTGCAGGAGACTGGGGAAAAGGTGTTCCCTGGAAATATTTCAGTGTGGTTTTATGCCTGTCCTTGGAGTAGCCCAGAGACCACTTTGTTTCCAGGGCTAACACATTATCCTCCACAAGTTATTTCAGAAGATGCATTTCTTCCCTCTGGGAGGGGAGGAATTTCCCAAATTCATTGATTTGAACTGGGCCTATTTATAAATGAAGGCATCTTTCACCTCACAGAGAGAGGTCAGCTCTAGATGTAGGGTGTATGCTTATTCCCTTTGCCATGCAGGAAGCACAAGTCAGATTGCACTATGCTATCAATACACTCAAGTCTATTTTCAGGAACAAACCATAAATTTTTCCAGCAAGTGCACATATTATATGTTAGTTTGCCAAGTGGAGTGGTGTTGCCTCCCTCCTTGATTATGGTGAAGTAAAAACGTTTTTATTTTAAATGGGAAAATAAGTGGAACAGATTCTCTGTCCTTCCAACCCTCACAGGCACCTTTGGCATGAGGTTTATCACTCAGCAAGGGGGAGCAGGAGGAAATAACTTTTTTGGACACTCCTTGTTACAATATGGACAGCTGATCATAATACAAGATAATCCACCATGAATTATTTTTGACAATGTTTTACAAAACTGTCACAATGGTATGCAAGTCAGACAAAAAAAGCTCTAGGCCAAAACCCTAGAAAACATAAATCGATTTATACTGAAGAATATGCCCCTTTGTCTATAGCTTACAGCATTATTCATGCCAAATCACTTTGTAGAGAGTTGGGCTTTTTTCTTGTTACTTACAGACAAGTTACTTACAGATATAGTTTTGCTGGTTCCTGCATAAGAATAACCTCATGATCAGACCGCGTATCCATCTAGCTCAGTATCTTGCCTCCAGCTGTGTCCAGGGGGCAAAAGGCAGAACCTGGTCCAGAAGAAACTTCATCCAACAGACAAGACCTGAAGGTAAACCAAAGCCTTCCATTTTTTTTATCCCAGGGGATAAAGAAACTAAGCACTTGCATCACTGCATGGTTTTTGGTATTGTAGTCAACAGGTAACTGGTTTCACTTTTCTCTAAAAACTCTCTATTTGCTAGTCATACCTTCAATTCTACCCGGTGCCTTCTGCTAAATCAATGCTACAAGCATGTGTGCACATGAAATGCTGAGCTACAGGCACCCTGCTTCTGGGATTTTAGATCAAACAAGTATATTTCACTGTCAGAGTTAAAAGGAAAGCATTACCTATTTCTCTCATCTGAGACAGTAAGAAATGTTCAGAGTAGGATTTCTTATTTATTAAACTTTCCAAAGGTTGGCCTGAAGGACATGGGCTGTTTCCTTGAAATAGCACACAGCGTATTACATCAGGCTTGTGTCTGTCCCAAGCTGAACTACAGAGTAACTGGAGAATGGAAAAATGCTACCAGTGCCCATGTTGCCTGTTGCCACCTCCCACTGTAAGCTCCCTATCTGGGAAATGCCTCGTGAATTGGAGGACAGAGTTTCAACCGGTGAGCCATCGCCTCTTCTGGTGCCCGTGCTGCCCAAAACTGCCCACCATAGCCTCAGAGCTGCTCCTGTGCAGGATGGACCTCACACATGTCGTGGGAGGAGGGACAGAGTGAATGTCCAAGTGCATCAAGGAGAATCACCCTTCGCAAGCTTTCGTAGCATTGCGTAAAATGCAACAGGATTCTGTTAAGGAGGGAGGGGGAACAACTAATTTTGCCATCAGATGGAGTAAAATTAGCTTAGGTGATTAAGGGTGTCTGGCTGGCAGACAGCCTATTTCAAATACAGCCCAGTGAGCTCAGCTCCATGGTCAAGAAAACAGTGAGATTTGTATTTTAAAGTGCTTTGTTAGATCAAGTGCTTGTAGCCAAAGCTGAGAGCAAGTCGTAGGGGGAGGAATGGGGTGGTGGCAGCTGGGAGTCTGGCAGCTGTGTGATCTCTGGGGGCTACAAATGAACATGTAAATTTCTATATTAAGCAGCAAAAGCATCTATTAGAGTAAAATTGCTCCAGCTTAATTGTTAGATAGGCATGTTTGTTAAAATACAATTTAAGCAAGATCGTATCGTTCTTCCTCACTCGAGACTGTACGCTTGATAACATCGTTTGTCAGCAACTGCCTATTATGTTAAATAGCTGAGGAATTGCTGGATATCTTTCTGCTTAGATAATAACATTAAAGTTTCTTGAAGCATTTTGGAAGTCTGACTAATCTCTCTGTCTCTCTATTTTATTTTTCTAAAGTGAATTTAGTGCTGGTGAAAGGTTCCAGATTGACAGCCCTGGAGACAGGAGCTGATTGCTTATCCACATAATAGGTACAGTCCAGACAGCTGCAGCACACGTCCCACTCCCTCCCAGCCTCTGGGTCTGGTTCCTGCACCTTGCACTGTCACTTTGAACATTGGAGAAGCTGCAAGTCCTTGCTGTTTGTGTGACAGCAGTAGGCATCCACACAGACAATCTACAATTTTGTCAGATTAACCTTCTTGGGTTCCTTTTATAGCCAGAGAAGCTCTCATATTGAATCACACTCCAGAAAAAACATCAGAAGCCTGACTTTGTCTTATCTACCACCTTTTGTTTATAAAGGGTAACTAGGGACTTAGGGTTAGGACGGTGCAGTTAACAGGGTGTCTATATGGCTCACTCTGACCTCCTGGGAAGTGGCAGCTTTTTTACGAGTGCCTTTCACTATATGCAAGCAAATAACCACAGCCTCAAACCAGTTTTGAAGCCCAAGCCTTGAGAAATGCCTGCAGCTGAGAACTGTTAAAGACATGGAAAACAGTCTTTGACTGAGACTGCCTAAAAGTGCAACAGCTGGAACCAGCCAAGCAACAGAGGAGTTGTTTGTTTACTTTTAATAGGTATAGAGCAGAGATCACCTGGGTGCCTGGACACTCATCATCTGTCAGCAATGTTTAGACACCAACAAGCCAAGATGCCTATGGCAAGCTAAGTTAGAGGAAAGCTAATGAAGGGTGATACTAAAGCTTTTCAGGTCATTGCCTCTCACCTTCACTCTCCATTCAACTCTCATTGGCAGGAAGAGTGTCATACTGCATAAGACATGTTTAAGAGAAGGTTGGATGTTGTGCTGAGGGAAATGGTCTAGTGGTTGATAGGGTTGGGACAAAGGCTGGACTTGATAATCTTACAGGTGTCTTCCAGCTGAAGCAATTCTATGATTCTATGACTTGTGGGAAAGTACTTTGTTGAGAACATAAAGTAGAGAAGTCACCTCTGGAAAACGCATCCAGCTACAGAAGTCCTCTTGAGTGCTTCACATATTGCACTGTCAGATTTTCTCCTGCCAGCAGCACTTGAAGATCTGCTTTGGCAAGCCCTACCTAATCCATCCAAGCAGGTAAAATAAGCAGCAAATTAGCCAAAGCGGGTAGTTCCGGATGCTATCTTAATAAATGAGGAGGGTTTTTCATTTGGCTGTCATTCCTGTTTTCATTTGTGGAAATGTTATGGCAAGTAAGGAGGTAAACTAAAACCAGCTGTTACTTCTTCATAGTGGACGAGGCTTTCCTTTCTCCAGTCAATGGCCTCCAAACATCTACATTCAAGTTCCATATTAGCCAACTTGCTACTATCATGAATTAGGACAGTTCCCAGCAACAAATATTTATGACAGCAACAGTGAAAAGCAATCCCAGGGAAAACCATACTAGATAAATGACCTTTACTCAACAATTCTTAGGCTGCTCTTGAGAAACTGTAATTGTTGGAGGAAGGAGGAGGATAAATCACAAGCCTCAACAAGGAGAAAGGCTTTACGCAATAGTTCCTTGTTTTCCAAAACTTCCCCAAACAAACATCCACAATGACAAATTCAATACTTTTATTTCATTCTGGTTTGGCTCTCAGAGAGAGACTAGCTACATCCCCAGTCCTGTAAAAACATATGCACCTCATCAATATATACCGTATGATCACTGCTTCGTGCGGCTACTCTCAGGATGCAAGGTTTTGTTAACACACAAAAGCCTTTACAGAACAAGGATGTTGTCCTCTTACATGCTTATTCAAATGCAACCAGACATTATCAATTTAATTTCCTACCACTGTAATATTATGATTGCAAATAATTTCTCTTTTATCCCAAAGATTGACAAATCCAGGGCACAGAGTGGAATTGCAAACATTTTGGTTATCGTTCTAAGCAACACACACATCGTTAAGTGCAATGAGCTGAGCTCACTCCAGTCCCAAAATTGATTTGGCTTCCATACCTCTGCAAATTAAATTATATATTTCCATGATCAAGTTAAAAAAAACAACCTGCAACTTTAATGCTTATTATTTAACCAAAGTCCTTAATATTTACACACTAAGTTACACTTTTGCCTAAGTTAGATAGAAAACTGTAATAGGTGGACCTCAAACCACTGGGAAGTTGGATAGAGTTCAGAAGCTTATCCAAACCCCTTCTGTGTCTAAAATATATTGGCTTAGAGACTTGTAAGAACATTAGTCATCTGGATGCCACTCTGATTTATCACACGCCATCAAACTTTGAGTGATGGTCCCTCAATTCTCTTTCTGATCACCAATTTGGCTATTGCTTTCAAGTTTAATGGTGCTGAGTCACACTGATGAAATCCTTTGGAAAACCAGTTTCCTTTGCTAGCAGAGCCACAGCCAAAGGTAAGTCTGCCTGAGCCATGCTCCAATTTGCTCCCATCTCAGTCCACCTTGGAACACACCCCAAGGCCACAACTTGTACAAAGGTGATATAAAATTAATAGATCTGTATTTCACTCCTCAGTCCTCCTATTACCAGGGGTATTCCTGCAAAGCCTTCAGATTTCACCTGCAGCACTTCCCTTGTCAGTTTGGTTTATGCTAAGAGCTATACAACAATATCAAGTCAAACCTTGTGGCTAATATAAAATGTACATACTTGATGTGGTAGAGTTATATAAACTCACAACAACTACCTTTACCCCAACTACCCCTCAGAGCTGGGCAACGCTCTGTAGGAAGAACAGGTTTTCTCAAGATGGAATGTATGTCCACTGCAAAAAGAAAGCTGAATTCTCTACAGTCATCCTTAGTGACTTATCTCTAGAAGCTGTTCAAAGCCTTAAAAGGCAGCTGTGACGAGGTCTGGGTGGACTTTGGGGCCTTTAGAACATCACATGAAACCCTTGTTCTGGTAAAACTCACCATTAATCCACCAGGTTGAGGCATCCCATCTCACTTTATCTAACTGTTTACTGTAGAATGATATGATTCGCCACAAAAATCGCATCAGTCTTTATACATCAATAAACAATTTAAATAGTCTTAGCTCAATGGTCCAGAAATAATAACCATTGTTATCATTGAGAGATAAAGGGAGACAAGAAAACTTTAATAAAAAAGGAATAACCAATCATTCTGGAGCCTAAGCAAAACTTGATACAGCTCAGAGTTTCATTTAAGTCATGCTCTTCAGCTTCAGTCTTAGTGGAAATAAAGCTACAGAGTTTGCTAGTACCATTGAGTTAATAAAAAACCCCCAAACATTGGGCAGGGTGTGTTTTGCAGTGAGCTGGTAAAGCATGATTCCTAAAAGAAAGAAATCCACCACATCACTGACTTTATAATCTCCATTAAAATTGCTTTTCCTTCACTACATTAATGTTTAGGCCAGCCTCACCCCTCTGCTGTCGTTCATTTTAAGGCAGGGGACTGCGACCATTCGCATGCTTCCAAAAGCAGATTATTTCCACTGGCAGCTTGCTTTGTATGGTGAACCTGATGGAGACAAAGTCTACCACAGTGGGAATTCGTCCTTAGGAATTTATGCTTATATCATTCCAAATAGAAACAGAAAAGATCAACACAAAGAGACAGAATTTAAGGGAAAAAAATGACTGCCTTTACCAGTAGCAGCTACTTTAGGCAGAAAGTAGCAGCTGTAACTTACACCAAAATTATCCATCATCTGTGATGTTACTCTGGGGATTTTTGGACCCATTCCTGCCACAACTTCAGAGAAGAAACTTGTGCATGAAAGGACTTAAGTTGTGTCCTCTGATGACATCACAGAGATCAATTTAAATCAAGGGAACCCAAATAATCTATTTTTATTCCTACAACTTCTGGTAAATTTTACTTCTGTGACTTGAGGTGATTATTTTTCCCTTTTGATACCATTTTCAGTGCATGCCCTTCATCTCCCCTGTGGAGACAGCCCAAATGTCACAGAGACTATTAATGGTGCATGCTTAACACACATACTTACAATATGTTCATTCTCAGAGAGACTAAACATTATTGAAAGGTTACAGCATTTATTTTGATGTGTGTCTGTTTAACCAATTCCAGCAAATGTTACACAAACACAAAATGGGCTTTCCTTCCCCGTTCCTCACAAGCCACCCTGAGCCATTGATTTTTAAACAGAAATCCTCCCTCAAATCAATGAGGAATTAAAAATGCTGCTGCCACAATATGGCATATGGACACAGCTTGAACCTACAGCAAACACAATAAAGGAGAAAGAAACATTTCATTCTCACTTCCTGTAGCCCTATGAAAGCCAGTTTGCAGCTTCAAGTTCACCAGTTTCTATCAACTTGTGGCTGATTTTAGGCACCAACTCTCCAGCAGTAACAGGATATTGAAGAGTCAGCAGTTTAGTTCCTCCCTATCTTGATTCTCATTTAATGGATGAGATTTGGGTGGATTTCTTGTGACTCCTAAGGATTTTCTGGGTTTTTTTTATTGGGACTGACTGGATGTAACAGTTACAGCCCTTTGTGTGGCCAAGTCCCTGGTGAGGAGCACAAGCATGGAGAAAACACCAAGCCTGTAAGCCACTGCTTAGAATTTTCATATTATCCCAGCTGCAGTTTAGAGAGGATCTAACCACAAATCCATCCTTAACAGTCACCACTCATCTGCAGAAGCGGGATTAATAATTTCCAGTGTAGCTACTAATGACTCTATTGACTCTTACATGTTATTTCAAGAGAGTTAGACCTTAAAAAAAACCCAAAAACAAAACAAAGACAACCAAGCAGTTTCCCCCTCTTGCCTCAAACTCCATATAAAATCACAAGTATTTAGTGTTAGGAAAACCGCATATCACACCTCAAATGACTGCAAAGAGAGTCAAGGGCATATGAGGCCACAGCAAAGTCAGGTGGTTTAATTTATCATGTGCTCATTCCATACCTTAGGAGTTGCTGTTGGGGAATACATCCAATGCCATCAGACTGCTAGCATAAACATTGCTCACACGAAGCCAGAACCATAAAGCAGGAGCAAAAACTAATATTCATAATATTAGGAAAGCTAATGAATAGGTTCTCTCAGTATACATCCCTGGTTCAAAATAACAACCTTTCACTGCAAGTCACCAATTAAATTCAGGGTCTTTTCTTTATACTGGAAGAAATTAGACTGACTGGACTTCTTAACCAAAAGGTCAGACGTGAAAATAAAGTAAGGAAAACCAGTCTGTCCTTTCCTCTAGCATTGCACTGCTCTGCCACCTTCTCCTAGGACTGCTCTTTTAATATGAAATTCATCTTCAAGAAACCCACTGTTCATCCTCTGCCTCTTACCTTCCTTCTGGCTGCCAGTCAGCACAGACATCTACCTAGGCATCCCCAGATCTGGAGAAGCTGGAGCAGCAAGGAGGTTTGCTGCTGCGGGCAACTAGGAAGTGGTGTCAGAGGCCTCATGGATGGCCTCTTAATTGCTCCTAGAGAGCCCTGTAATCCTACCTGTGCTTCCAAATGGAACAGAGTTGTATCTTGGGTTATATTATGAGGTAAAGGTGGAGCTTGGAGTTAGGTCAATAGAATAAATGTGCAGCTGGTTCTCCACCTCAGCTACGCTTCCTGCTCTCCATAATATCCTTGCATTCACATCTGGCATGTCCCAGTCTTCCCAGTCAGACAGACTGGGAAGCTTTCAGAGCACTGCTTCTAGCCAAGCAGCCTTGGAGGAGAGAAGAAGGATTCCTCATCTGAACACTTGGTCCTGAGGAGACGACCTTGAAAGAAATGCCCTTCTCAGGGGAGTCAGCCCAGCCCAGTGATGCTATGGAAGGGAGCTTAGCGGCTTTTGCACAAATAGCCATTGGCATTCTGCTATTGCCAAGAGTGCAGCCTTAAAAATAAGTAAATAAAATAGAAACCTTAGATTGCTGATATCTCCATTCCTTTTCCAGTACTCGGAGTAACAAGGAAGGTTGCACTCTTTGATACTGTAGAAGAGGGTCACTGGGATGGTAGTTTCCAAATGTTCTACCATTCACTTCACTTCCACACGGCAGCATCATTTCATATGAATGTGTCACAGGCTCCCTGTTGTGCCAGATCTGCTGGGAACAAGGCAGCCTCCTTGGGAGACCAATGCAGAGGAGGTTCACAGTGACTCCCATCATAGCATCCCATGCTTTTCCCATTCACTAAGGATACATGAAGGTGAGCTCTGAGGATACGTCCAGCAGAAGGAAAGACCCTTCTCCCATCTCAACAGATGAATGAACCAGAAAAGCACAAAAACTTCAATCCAGCTTGAAGAAAACATTCCCAAACATGACAAAGCTCCTATTTAAAGATAAAAAGCAAATATTTTCATCATTCATTTTTCAATTTGAAACCACCTCTGCACTAATTATTTGTGGCCATGATCCTGCCTGCTAGAATGTTACAAAATGCTACTGACTAACGGTACAGGAGAAATCTTTTGAGGGAATCCTCACACAACAGTCTCACAGCCACAAGAAATAACGGTGGCAGATACACTTTGAAAGAACCACCCAGATCACTTCATAGACTTCATCACTTCATGAAGCAGGTCTCTGAAGTGCTCTCCCTTCCCTCCACTCCCTCCCATGTTTGCCAAAGGACTGGTCTCTGGCAGGGGCTGCATTATTCAGTATATAGGGCCCTACGGGCAGCTGTACGTGTGCAGAGCTGTTTAAGCAGAGCAATCAAACAGCTGCATATTTTCTGACCATCTCAGCACAACAACCCCATGTTGATACACAGAGAGGAATGCGAAGACCTCGACGGTGCCTCTCGACACCCATCTGTTTTTTAGAGTCAACTTCCCTGAACTCCTCTGCAAGCTATTAGCGCGCTGAATGTCCAGTCGAAGGCTATGTTTTCTGTGTGTGCTTTTAATTCCAAAGTAAACTCTTTTGCCTCGAGAAACATGTAGCACAATAAACTAATTTGGGTTGAGCTTAGTTTAATCTTTCTGGGCTTTTTGTTGTTTTGATCTGATCCCAGAAGTGGAAGTCTGGTTTAGGTATCGTGTTTTTGTTTTGTTTTGGGGTTGAGGGGTTTTTTTTTCCCCTTCTTTCTGGGATTTGCTCTCCACAAGCCAGATTCCTGGATTTGACAAGTTCTGGTTTATGCTACTTACACTGCCACCTGCACAGCCAGAGAGAGATTTAAAAGGCCGACTTCCCTGTTGGTAAAAGCAACAACAAGCAAACAGAGAGCTGTGTTCAGGGCAGGCTGAAAGGAAATTTGCTTCCCTTCTTCATATTTCTTTAAAGATGTGTCTTTTCCCATTTTCCTAGACCCTATTCCTATAGTTGGCCAATGCTTTTCCTCCTGACATGTTTACTTCAGCTTGTAGAAGTTCTCCTGTCAAATTAGTTTTGTTTAATAATCATTTTTTTACACTTAATAATTTTGACCCTGCCTGAAGAAACACTGATGGGGAACCCCACAGGTACAGAGGAGCCTGTTTCTACTTGGCAGGAAAAACCTCTTCCCTGTTGAGGTGAGGGAGCACTGGAAGGGGCTGCCCAGATGGGCTGTGGAGTCTCCTTCTCTAGAGACATTCAAATCCACCTGGATGAGTCCCTGTGTGCCCTACTCTAGGTGGTCCTGCTCTGGTAGGGTGGTTGCACTGGATGAGCTTTCAAGGTCCCTTCCAACCCTTAATATTCTGTGTCATCTCACTGCTTTTCTCACCATGGCAGCAAGACCCAGAGACCACAGCTGACCTGTCAAGAGCCCAGTGATGCAATTTGCCCAACATTCAGGCAAAACAAGGCCAAACTTCGCCGACCGGTGAAGTGACTCACATTGTACAAAGACTCCTAACATGGGATTGAGAGGAGGTTCAGGAGTTCTGATTCAAAATCTCTTGCGTGGCTGAACAGACAGGAAGGGTGGGGAGCAAAAGCGATGGAGTAGAGAAGAAAAAGGTTCACTGCAGCCCAAAGCTGTCAGCATCAGGCTGAATCTTGAGGTGATAAGCCTAACGTACACACTTCTGCTGCAAATTGTCATTTTGGAAAACGAAAGGTCAAGGGATTGGAAGTTTTGCTCAGTTCCTAGTGAGGTCTGCCAAGCACTACTCTAACAGCCTCGTTTTCTGAGTACATTACAGGCATAGTAATGCAAAAGGAAAAATAGTATTAATTAAAAAAAGAGGAACAAGTAATTTCTTTGTATAAAAATAAAAGTAAATAATACATTGTAAATATGAAAGCTATTTGGGAGAGGTGAGATCTGACGTTATAATTCAATGGGATTCTCCCATAGAGTGTACAACTCAGAACACTATCTTAGAAAAAACTGTTTTTCTCGACTTCTCATTCTTTCGGAATGGGATCCTCGTTTAAAGTATATCAATGACATAAAAAGAACATTAAAAATAAAAGGTAAAGGCCAGCTGTTTCTAAATGTAAGAGGGACCTTTCCTTTAATCTGCGTATGCTTCCCACTCCCTCAAGGTTCCCTCCCTCCCTATTCAGACAAACCAAAGTGAATAAGCACACCAGGATGCAAGAGCAGAACAAAATGACTAAGACCTCGATGTGTAATAATATGTCTGTACTGCAACTAGACATAAACCTTTTAAAAATTCAAAATAGGTGACTCAAAGCTATGGAGACTTTTCCAAACACCAGACAGAACAAAAAACCCACGCATTAGGATATTTTCAGTTAAAGCAATTACATTTAAATAAAGCTGCTTACTATTGTAATTGCAAAAAAGCTCTACAATTCAGTTTGGCTTTGATAAGGAGGCATTGACTGAGAAGCATCAAAGACACACTCTGCCTTGATTTGACATCTATCTCTCTCCAGTAACTCATCTTGGCCCATTGGAGATACAAGGACAAGACTTACTTCAAGCAACTGCAGATTAGATGCTGTTTCAAAAGAGCTTTGATTTGGTACATAAATCATTGCTTCTTGTAGACGTTAAAATGCTCATTGATCTGCAGAGGAGGAAATGCCAACAGGTAGGAGGAGGTATAGTCACTCAGGTGCTGCATAAACTGGGGAATAAAAGCAGCCCCAGGTACTGCATAAGCTGGGGACTAAAAGGATGAATTGCTCATCTGTGATCAGTGTAGGGCTGAGACCCAGAACCTCTGTGCCAGCCACAAACAGACAGCTGTACAGCTCACACACCAATGAGGAGCATCAAATCCCTCAATCCTGCAGAGAAACAACTTCTCAAATCAAATTCTCCAACTATCAACTTTGAGCTAATGAACTTGTAGGAAGACCCACATCCATGAAATGTGGCACACAGAATAACTGTATTCAGTGTCAGTTGATTAGATAGGCTCTAAACCATCTCTTCTGAAAAAAAACACCCAGTGTAATTGAACATGCCATCAACAGTTGAGGAGACAACTCCACATCAAGGTACTTCTGGAATGCAAGAATGCAAAACATTCTGCTCCAGGCCTAACCTTGATTAGGTGCCTTAGGCTAAGAGGAAATACTTTCATTTCTGTTACAAAACATGAATAAACAGAAGATCTGGGTAACACAACATGAAAAATCCCTGAGTAGGGATTCCAAGATTTACCCCATTAATCATAAATTACTAAGAAAAACAAAATGTAAAATAGCCTGCTTTGTTTTCTTCGGTTTTGAAAGCAACAGCAGCCACAAAAAACGTAAGCAGAGATGATAAAACCAGCAAAGATTGTGTAGGAATTGCGTCGAGGGTGTGTGTGGTTAATTGTTCATTAGGATGGCTCATTTGCTAATGGAAGGGCCAGGTTGTGCAAGGCCTTCTTACCCAGGGAAGAATTACCAACATGGTAGTTCCATCAGTGTCAGCAGAGCTGGGAGACGCCCGTCATAAGTGTAAGGGGCTGTGGGTCTGACCCATCTGCTGATGTCATTCAGGCAGCAGAGCTTCAGCATTCCTTCTGGGAAGCTGTACTCACATCACCAGAGCTAGAGGTCGAGAAGTCCAGTTAGATCCAGCTTGTTTCCCTGCCAGTGCAGGTTTGTCTTCAGACATTTTCTAGGATTTTGTCCAGAGTGCTTTTAAAAAGCCCTAAACAATGGGATTCTACCATTGTGCTGCAGTGACTGTTTCAAAGCCCAGTGCCCTTTGCTTGTAAACATTTCCTGATAAACACACTAGTGTTTCTATGCTGCTCCATTATCTGTAGACCCAGACTGCTCCCTCTCTGGCAAGGGTATAACATAGAGTTTAAACTCAGCAGGATTCACCTTGATGGGATTGCAACAGTTTATCCTGTGGTGGCAAAGTTTCTCTTGTAAGGAAATAAGTATAGGATTGTGCTTCAGGAAATGGGATGTCCCCTGGATCTTCATAATCTAAGGAGGGCTTGGTCATCAGCTCAGCAGATCTGGAAAGGAACCCTGCAATTGTTTTTTTTTTTTTTCAGTTCTCTGCACAATGCCTCTTGATTTAGGAACATTTGGGAGATTCTATCCTCTCTCTACTCTTCCTTAATTATAGGCTCTGTATCTCACAGTGACATTACATCCCCACCTTATACTTCTTACTGCCTTTACAAACTCTCATTTGGCTGTGTCAGTATAGAACTATTCTCTTTTTTGTTTGTTCTGGACATAAGAGTTTAAACTCACAAAAGCAGTGCATACAATGTAGCTGATTCGGTCTATTTAGGCTGTTCTCACCACAGTTCTCACCACAACACTGTATGAATCCTAAAACTCTTACTGATAAATAATGCATTCTAGCAAAATATAAATCCATTTCCTTCTATTAGCTACAATTACAGCCTAAAATAGTAATGGAGCTATTGGGTTACTAAAGCAGCCATGCTTTCATTAAAAGCATTCACCATTCAGATCTCACTTTGAGCCCAAATAGGATAATTTCACATTCACCTTTCCTTTGGTCACCATCTCCCTCCACTTATTGGCACTGAGAGATTTACCCGATTTGCTCCTGCACTCCCTTCCAGATCCTCACAGAGGCTAATGACTGACTCAAGTCTGCCTTTGCCTGGGTTATTTAATCCCACCTGGGCATAATAAATGAGAAATCCCCAGCACTCTCTACAATATTTGTAGCACTGGGACACTTTTACGACATTATTACAACTGGAGCATTGTTGTACCTTGAGAATTTGAGAGAGGTCTCACTACCAGGCATTTTCTCTTGATATTCAGCCTGAGCTTTACTTATTTTCTTACCACTGCCTACAGCTTTGCCTCTGTTGGCTCCAATTAGACACTTCTATTCCTCTCTTGTTTTTATCTGTTTGAAGATAGTTATCACATACATATTTAGTCATTTTAAACCAAGCACCCATATTTAGCTCTTTTTAATCTACTCGTAAATCATCCCACCTGGTCTCCTTTGCCAATGTCAGGAACGTTTTCCTATAGCTCCAAAAGTGAAAAATGCCTCTGTTACAAAACAGCTTGTATCTGATTGCAAAGAGAAGAAAAATGTATTCAGAAAATACAAGAAAAAGAAAGCCAAATACCCTCTGGAAGGTAAAATTCCCATGAGTCCAGAGCCTCATGCCTTATGTTCTCTGCTTCAAAAATCCTTAAAGAACCTCAGAACTAAGCCACGGCGTATCAAAATACCCAATAAGGCACCTAATCATTCATGTCACTTCTGGCCCTTGCCACTTCAGATCAGGGCATTTCCTTCCTTGCACTTTGTTAAATGTGTTTTTAATCTGCTTAAATTGCATGACAACATGGCACAATGTAAATGGGCGCACGACCCAAGTGGTTTTTGAAAGCCCTTGTTTTACAAAGGTGGTTCTTTCCCATTCGATCTGTGAAAAGGATTAGGCCACATCTTGTGTTGACCTTGTTCAGGCTCTGAGTGAGGGAAGGAAAGATGAAAGTTCCAAAATTCTTCTCCCATGTTGCTTCCTTCCACTCACCTTCAGACGTCTGCTGTAATAGCAACTGGATTGTCTGTCTAGCCTTTTTGAGCAAGGTCAGTGCTGCCTCATGACAGTGCTGTTGTCCCTTCCATGGGTGTACAAAACATTTCTCTAGGAGGCAGAAGTACCTCTGCATCATTCTGCCCAAGCCTGGCCCCAAGGATGTGCACACATCCACACTACACACCAGGGTCCCCTTCTACCCTTTCATCCTCAGTTTTCTTATAGGGTGGCTGGTAGAGAGCAGGGTTCCCAGGGTATTTGCTCTGTAAAACAAACCATTCTCTATTTCCTTTATTTTTTTTCTTTCTTTTTGTTTTTTGCTAAAAGAGTTAACACACTGAATTTCCAAATGCAATCAGCCAAACGTTGCAGTACAACTCCTAAAAGACAAAACAAGGACTTTTTTCTTAATACATCTCTCCCACTGTTCACTTGTTTGCAGGATTCAGTCATTCTCATCAAGCCAAACCTGGCACGGCTAACTCCAATCCCACATTCAACAAAAATCGCTGCTGTGTTTATATATCCAGGGGGACTTTTCAGAGGGGGAGAAAAGCACCTCCAGTATGTTAATTCCCAAGGAGTCAACGATTAATGAATTAATCTTATTACACGTGCCGGGGGCGGAATCCTGGTAGATGAAACCTGAGCTAATGAATTAAAGCCCAAAAAACTCCTTTGGCTGCATAAACGTGCTTTTCATTTCAGCTAACCTTTCAATAGTAATCCTTCAGGATTTTTTTCCATGATGCTTATACTTTCTGAAGATATGTGACTCCTCTTGGATACAAGCTCCTTTGTTATTTTATTTCTTGGAAATATTTAGCAATGTCCCAATAACTTTCTTGTTAAAAGTGTATTTGCTTTTCCTGTCCTGAAGGTTGTAGCTGAGTTTTCCTCCATCTATGTAAGGCCCTTGGCTTTTTACTGAATTTTTACTGCTGGGAGTAAACACAGAATAGGAGAAATGTTTGCCATATGTTGATATAATGGTCACATTGTGGGAGGGGAGCAGAGAGGAAGGCTGGCCCCCTGACATCATGGTATAAGTGCCCTTTTTTCACAGTTAAAAGTAGGTAAATAAATTATGGTAAATAAAACCCAACTTGAACTTTCACTGCAGACTTCAAAGGAAACCTAAATCCCATGTGATTACAGATGTTGAAAAAAGATCAATTAGCATTCCACATGTTTAGAGACATTGGTCAGAAAGGCACATTATGAGCGACTTATGCTTGTGCAGACTCCCCATAAAAGTCACTTTTTCCTGTGAACACCTTAGATGCCATATTGGATAGCAGTATATGAAACTGAGGGAGAGATCTTACCCATAACTATATCTCTGCACTTGCTGTTCAGTTTATATCCTTAGCAGCCTTTGTATTTACTCTTTGTATTTTTAATGATAATGTACACAATACTCTCTTAGCACTTTTGTCTGTTTCCATAATAAATGATGACTGATCTAAGAACTTGTACTAGGATATATTGAGTCATTGATTAACCTGCTGCCATGGTCTTTATTTGAAACAGTTTGGAAGTTTATCCTGGGAGTATCAAAGAGCTTTTAGTGTCTTATTATGCAATACAAATTGTGAATGAAGAGGAAGCATGAACAATTCTCTACCTCAACTTGATCCATCAAAAGGACTGGCAAAGGACCAGTAATTTTACCTCATCTGGGTGAAAAAAGAAATCCAAAGGGTTCATTTACAGTTTTACACCAAGACAACTACTGTCATGTAAAACAGTGAATGGACAGGAAGGATCATCACTTTCACATCCACCTAGCTGGCTATGAAAAACCTGCTTGTGAAAAACCAGTGGAAAGATCTTGTCAAACTCTGGAAAGAAAACTTCCTCATGCCCTGAGGACACTACATCTTTACCTTGAGATAACCTACTGGATGTAAAATGCTTCCTTTTTCTTTTTCAAATATGAGGAAGCTTTTCCCTACAAACATACCTCATTTCTCTGAAACTCACTTTGATGAGATGGACACAAGGCCGCACACCATTTTCAAGTGTACCCACTGAGATTCTGCTGGCATGCCCATGTGCACACCTTGACTGCTTTGGTTTAAGGCCCCTAAACCACATTGTTTTCAAGAGGATAAACTTAACTCTTTTGTAGGAAAAAGTACTTGTCACTGGAGAATTGGGCACAAACAGCCACACAGAAAATCCCCAAGCAGTCTCTGAGCACTGTGCTGGCAACAGAGCAGAACTGTCTGGTCCACCACGCTTAGGTGTGACTCACAGTGAGCCATGTCAACTTCCCTGCATGAATTTTACCTCTGTTGCCCATGTAGACCCCCCTGTCAGAGCAGCACGAGATACCCAAGGTTCAGATATCTAAGAGGCCTTCAAGATACTGTTGCAATACAATCATTCATAGTTAAAAAAGCCTTACTTTAGACTAAATGCTATGCCACAGACGTGTAGGTTTGCTTGAGAATAAGGGAGGTGTTTCCTCATGGCTTCTCTGCCTCTCACTCTACAGCAAAAGTCTTCATCAAAGTATTAAAAACATACTAAAAAGAAACAAGTGGGGAGCAGGTATGGATGTCATAAGGAATTCCTCTGACATACAAGAAACCAAAAGGCTGCTGCCTGTCCCAGACGGGCAGCAGTGGGGGAGGCCCAGCGTCCTGAGGCCAGGCAAACCCCACCGCAGAGCGGCATAACTGCGCCAGACCAAGCAGCTCCAGCAGCCCCGAGGAAACCACCTCCCTCATTTGATACCCTCTCTCCCCCCTACACACACACACACACACACTTCTTTTTCCAGGCATGCCACTAGAAAATATCATTTCTAATGATATGCTTCTGCTGGCAAAGTTTACAAATAATTATTTCAGGCAGGACAGCGGGGGCGAAGGCGCCCACCCCAATCCCTTCTCATGAGCACTGCATAGGGAAATGGTTTTTGTTGGCAGCCCATAGGCCTGAGCCCCTCGTGCCGGGGAGCAGCGGGAGGAGGATGGCGGGCCAATGCAAAAGCAAGCGCAGGCTTTGGCAGGCTCCCGGCAGCTGACCTTCCTCCCGAGAAACACGCACACACAGGGGTTTATTCCACACGCTGCCATTGGCTACTTTGACTATTTTTCCCCCTTAGACTCCCCCTCTGTCAGCTCCATAAAATAATACATAAGTATGTGATACCTCAGAAGTTGGACAGGGCGGTTGCGAGCAGAAAAAAACCCGCTATTTTAAATTCCCTGGAAAAACAGGTTATAGATTCTATATTTAAATAAAGGTTAGAACAATAAAGCTGCAGGGTTTTTCCACAGTAACTCTCACCTTCTCAGACAGTAAATGCTGAGTAACTGCTCGGCCCTCCTCACCCGCTCCCTCCCGCGCCTCGGCCACGGGGCTCCAGCTTCCCTCGTGTTTACTGAACGTCTGCAGCGAAGACGGGGCAAGCCACAAGGCCGCTCTTTTTCAGAGACTGTTCCACTTGTCACTGCGTTAGAAAAAGAAATAAAATAAAAAAGAGGAGGAGGGAGGGAGGTAGAAGCAGCAGCCCGAGCGTGGGCCAGGCACAGGGCTGCTCCAGGCCGGGCTGGCGGCACTTCCACCCACCTCCGGCTGGGCCAGGGCACGGCTGCGCGACGGCCAGGAGCGCGGCGAGGGATCCATGCGGACACGAGAGGGGCACTGTCTATTTTTAGGTGTCTGGAGTTTCCACGAGGATTCCTAAATCTCTAGTTTCATTAGGGCGTGTGTGCTTTTTTAAGAACAGGTCATTTAGAATTGTGGTTGCGTCACTCTTCTTCCTTCCCTTCCACAGTGTGAGGCTCATGATATAAATAACAAACCTATTAAATAAATGTGCAAGTCTGCTGTAAGACATAAATAAGGCCCAGACAAAAGGGTGATGAACAAGGGCAACAGGGGGTAGGGCCCAACCTGGGTGGAGTGTTGGGGGCCAGTGACAAGTGGTCTGTGCAGTCATTGGCAATAGCTGGGTGTCAGGAGGTTGGGGCATCTCTTTTTTCGATGGTATCTAGCAACAGGACAAGGGGTAATGGGGTGAAGCTGGAACGCAAAAAGTTCCATTTAAATATATGAAAAACTATTTCACTATGAGGGTGGCAGAGCAGTGGCACAGGCTGCCCAGAGGGGTTGTGGAGCCTCCTTCCTTGGAGGTCTTCAAGACCCACCTAGACATGCTCCTATGCAACCTGATCTAGGTGAACCTGATTCTGCAGGGGGGTTGGACTAGATGATCTCTAAAGGTCCCTTCCAACCCCTAACATTTTATGATTCTATGAAACCTGACTATTTCTCATATACATGCAATTTCTACACACTTCGAGATAAACAACTTATATTAGAGTCAAGCTCTCACGCCAAGTCCTGTGATGGTCTCACTGGAGTCTTCTAGTTTTGAGTCTCACGTGGCACTTACAACTGTCCAGTGATTTGGCTTGTCAGCTCACTGGCATAGGCACTTGTGCACATTACCCTCCTGACCTCAAAACGACAATCCACTCCCTTCCCACACTTTCTATTTTTTATTTCCCCCTCTCCCCTGCCTGACAAGGCTAAACTGTCTACTTACTGTTCCCCACACAGCAGCAGCAGCTGGGAGCATCTGGCATGGGACATAAGGAATTTAATTTCCCGATATTTACATAGATTGAAACAATTCCGACTCCAGACTTCAGAAGGCCTATTGCACCAGACCTCAAGGCAAAAGCTTTCAGTTCATTTCATTTTCCTCCTCTCTTTCGGCAAATGAGCTGGGAATACCAGTTTAAAGTCCGCACGGGCTTTAGGATGTTGAAAGATACTCAAATCCTTGATCTGTAAGGCTTACAGGGTAAATGCTGCTTTTTTGCTTCTGGGGAATCCAAAAGGACTTTTAAGAGCCCTAGCCACTTAAAAAATATCTTTTTTCAATGACCTTGACTAGATTTGAAACAGCCCATTTGAGAGTTTTGCACATGTGGCTATAGATAAAAGTTACTTTATAAAAAATAAAATAGCTAAAGAGAAATATTCGGTCAAACAAAGGAGAGCGGAAAGGGACATGTTGAGCGCTGACTGCAGGGCCAGCCATGCTGCTCTGCTGCTATTGAGCAGAGAGTTAAACCAGGACACGCTCCTGAGCAAGACAGATGCTATATGAAAATGGCAAAGCAAAATGTGGCTGAAACACTATACTCCTCCAAAACAGTTGGTTGTCTTTACTTTGCCGGTCAGTTACCATCCATGACATTTCCAATAATTGCAGAAACAGAGACTTTAAAGGTGATGGAGTCCATTATCAACAAAGAATTGCCAGGGATGGCAGCACACCAGTCCAGCTTGCAAAATCCCTCTTAAATCCCTCTTCTAACAACACTTGATGAGAATGGCTTAAAAATCTCACCTTATTTTAAGGACGTCCACAACAGATTCATCAATTACACAAGCAGATAGGATGCCTTGTCTTCTTTATGGCTACAAGTGGCCAGATTCTTCAAATGGCAGTGGTACAAATGTGAATATCAGCAGTATCAGTCGTGGAGCTCCTCCATTGTACAGCATCTGAGGACCTCACACGCTGACGTGCCATCTTCCAGTAAAATCCCAGTGACTGAGATAGAAAGAAACCATGGTTTTCTAGGAGGATTTATCCAAGAGATAATGAGCTTGCTGCTTGGTCTATGCACATTTTTTAAGACACAGGCTTTCTTTTTTTTTTTTCTTTTTGAGAGTGCATCAGGATGAAGCCAAAATAGGTCTTATAATTTCAGATTTAGTTTCTGAATTTAGATTCCTGTGCTCAAAGTAGCAACCTGAAAACTTCCACCAGCCCTAAAGGCACCTCACTCGGTTCCTTTGAACTCTCCAAGCTCCTCTGGTTTTGCTTCTTTGCTTGCTCAGCTGTTCCATGAAAAATGCTTAAAGAACCTTGGAGTTACAGCTGAAACTCAGGACTCCTACTACTGGCAAAAGCACTTTCTCCAAGGCCCCACATTTTCTTTTTCCTCTTTACCCAGTAACTCCTGCATGCTCATTAAGAGTCTGGTAAAACTAACTGCAGTGCTGGAAAATGCACCTAGTGTGGAGCAACTAGCTCCATGAACTGAGATCTTTCTGGAAAGGAAGAGATTTCAGATTGAACTCTCCCAGGCAGATGTGAAAGCTGAATCTTGGTCTCCAGCATCCCGAGTAAGCATTCAGACACAAGGTTGCCATGTAAGAAAGGGTCACTTTGTGGAAACTGACTGACCATGGGAATCAGGTCTTCAAATCTTTTCCTAAAAATGTCAATCACTGTGGTAATGCCCCTGGGTCAGGCATAGCCATCACCTGGGAGGGTTTGCAATACAGAAGGCAGATCTCCACTTGTGCGAAACTGAGAAGTTGAGACTGGAAAGAAGTTTAAAATCCCCACTCCTAATTACTTACTTAACTCTCTTGTTACATTTGATTTTGTACTCATGTGCCAAAGGATATCCTTGTTATGGGCATTTAAAAAGAATCTAGTAATATATAGCGTTTTAATATTGGGTTCATTCAACTTTTGTTACTCTATTTAGAGGGCTTGATTATACTTTTATTGCTATTAAAGTACTGTATTCTCCTTATGATTTTCAAGGCTTTAGACAGTTGATTTGGATGCTGTCTTATTAACTGTACCAGGTGGTAGAAATGCCAATTATTCTCTTTAATATCAGTAATTCAGACTACATGGCAAGGCTGACCTCAGCATCTCTCATACCACAGGAGGAACTACATTATATCACTGTATAAGGGGTCAGAGATGAGAGAGTTTTTGGCAAAGGACTTTCACTGTGTAGATGAAAGCTTCCTGATTAAAAACGATGCTTCCTGCATAACACTGCTGTTCTCACACTTTCCAAACCCACAAAGGCTGCTTTCTAAAGATGGGTAAAATGATCCCTGTATGGTTTATGTAATATATTTGCTGTGTAGTTTTAGGGTTTTTTCAGGATGAAAGATACTGTACTACAGTCAGGCTTCAGGACAGGTTGTTTTAGCACCCAAAAGTAATTGGTACTGAGAAGGAATAAAAAGATGGTGAGATGCCCCTGGGCTGCTCTAAATTGGGTTCCAGAACCAGTACACAGGATTTACACTGTCTCTGTTAGCTTAGATCCCAAACAATTTCCATAACTTTAATGCATTTGTCCTCACAAGTCTCTAGGAGGAAAGAATTTTTAAAAGCAAACAAACAAACCAAAAAGCCAGAACACATTAACTGAGAAGGAAACTCTGAGCTGTGACTGCGAGTGCCTCCACTCTCACTGCCTAATTTGGGACATATACGAAAAGGCAGAGGAAGGTCCCAAAAAATGAGATCCTTTCAAAGTAACTTTTTTTAGGACTCAAAAGCTGAATCCCTTTCTTTTAACCCTCAAACATCCATCAAATAGCCTGAAAATCCCAGGTAAAGACCCTGAAGGCCATCTGTGGAGGAGCAGGGAATGAAATGCTCATCTCCTGTATTAGAGGCTCCTTGCAACTTCCTCCCATAGTCTCTCAACAGGATGTCACACCAGCCTGGCTGCTCACCCTGGATGGCATCACACCACTGGAAACCCCAAGGCACAGAAGGCAGAATCAGTCCCTAGGTATCCCCAAAAGATTCATTGTTTGTCCAAGAACAAGGAGTTTGAGGCCAGTTTTCTGGAAACCTTGAGCCCCAGAGTAGATGTGAAATGTAGACTATTTTCACAAGTGTTCAGCACGCAATCTGTTGAGCTCCTCTGAAAATCTGGACCTTATTTAGATGAGAAAATGAGAGTCAAGCTCTTTTTGAAAAAGGTTTAATAGAAATGTCTGCTGCCTCCTATTCTTAGGCCCCTAAGTAAGTGGTGCTGGCTGTGGTGGGAGCTGCTGGTGCATGGATGATGCTGGCTTTATCATCCCAGAAGAAGCTATGGGTTGCTAAAGTGTTCATGAAAAAACAATAGAAAAATCTATACAATTAGAGCAGATAGAAAAAAATATCCGTTTCATGCTACAGCAAACGTTCAGGGAACATGTTTGCACAGATCTAGTGTGAACTGGTTAAAAGTCAAATCCGAGTGCTGGTCTACTGGCAGCTAAACCCATGTTACAAAATCCCATTGCCTTAGTTCACTTCAGAATTGTCTCAACTACTCATTCCTATATCAGTGGGAAATTTGGAAGTGACTTTGGATTTGCAGTTTCCTTTTGATAAATGCTTTAAAAATACCAATATAACAGGTTTTTATATCATAATAAAAATACATGGAGGATTAAATCCTGCCTAACTCTTACTGACTTGGAAGCAAGTGTGCATGCTTTCCTCACATCCAGATTCGATTACACTAACTCTTAATGTACAGCTTTGCCAGAAATGTTTTTATTAGAAGAAATTGCACTTGATCCAGAATGTGGCAGTGCAAATGGTCTCTGGCATGCATCGTAACACACTTTTTTCACCAATCTGAGATCTCTACATGGGTTTCTAATTTCAGCCAGAATTGAGTTGAAAAATTGGCTTTTGGATCAGCAACAGACTGGACATGATTATGGGTAATGTTGGACTTTGGAAGTCTTGGACAAAAACTTTTGGTCCATAGGCTTTTTGCCTTATATCCCTCATCTAGGAAGCTCTCTGCCAGTGTACTGATATTCACTCTTGACTTGCCTCCTCTTGTAACTAGGGTGCATTTTGTTTCTTAAACAACTTTTAAAAATCCTTTCCTTCCAAAAATAATTTAGCTGCACCTGGAATTTTACTATCAGTCCCAAATAGCTTTAGAAGTATTGATAATGTTATGAAGGGCTTTGAAGTAGCATCTGTGAAAGATACTGCAGAGATGAAAGGAGATCGAATGGTTGACAGTCTTCCTTCTTTTTTATTGACTCACTTTGTAGTACTACTTCATTTCATCAATCAACCAGATATCTTTCCAAAGGGGTTTTTTTGTGTAAGCACCTTTAGCATTATTCACAGTCAACATAAAATGAACCAATGATGGTTTTGAACAGTGAATGATGATTACTGCATTCATCTTTCTGTCAGATGTATAATTTCAAATAAGAAGTGCTAGAGTAATTCCCGTTGCTTTGCAAGAAGTCAGCTAAGGCCAAGGGAATGCATCTCCACGTATCTGCAGTGATTCCCTGTGTCTTCCTTCTGTGGACAGAAACCTACTGCCACTGAAATGAGGCAGTTGCAATGCAAGACTGGAATTAACACAATTCAGGACTGAGATCCATCTAAATAAATCTTCTAGTTGACTGAACTCTGCATGGTCAAAGACTCTGAGAAGCACAGGCTGCAAGATGCATAAGTAACTGCAAGAATCATGTTCGGAGTTAAGATTAAAATGAAGGACAGATTGAGGTTTCTAAAACCAATTGAGAAAGCCTAGGTCTCAATCTTGCTAGATTCCTGAGGCAGTTGGAAGACACTTTAATTACATGATCGATACAGTTTCATAGTAAGCGCAGAAGCCACAATGACTCTGAGGGCACAAACATTATTTGAAGAGTAAAGCAAAATCCCATTGAAAAAAAAGTGAGATCTTTGCTTTAGAGAAACCAATCAATGCCTGCTCAGCCTCCTATATGTTAATCAGAGACCCATCGAATTATAGACCGGTAGGGGTTGGAAGGGACCTGTAGAGATCATCCAGTTCAACCTCCTGCAGAAGCAGGTCCCACCTAGATCAGATCACACAGGAACATCTCCAGGTGGGTCTTGAAGACCTCCAAGAAAGGAGTCTCCACATCTTCCCTGGGCAGCCTGGGCCAGGGCTCCCTCACCTCACAGTGAAACTGTTTTTTCTTATGTTTAAATGGAACTTTTTGTGTTCTGGCTTAATCTCATTACCCCTTGTCCTGTTGCTAGATATAATAGAAAAAAGGGATGTCCCAACCTCCTGACACCCACCATTTATATACTTATAAATATTAATGAGATCCTCCTTCAGTCTCTTCTTCTCTAGACTAAACAGCCCCAGTTCCCACAGTCTTTCCTCATAAGGAAGATGCTCCAGTCCCCTGATCATCTTGGTGGCCCTTGTGGTTAAGTTTAGAAACATTTAGAAACATCTGAAAGGGAAGTGTAAAGACAATTATGCAAAATCTCAGCAGTTTCACAGATCTCTGAGAAACTGTGCAGTGGAACAGACAGCCATCAGCAACCAATTTATCCCGCTGAGGGAAAGCAGGTGTCTGAATCATGGCATTGCTTGTCTCAAAATCATGGGACTTGGGTCATGCAGAACAAGGCTTGTAGGTAGCTTGTCCCCTTCCTTGAAGCCAATATCCCAAGAGAGAGATTAGAGTCAGATGCTGCAGCATAATTAACCTAACCCATCTTTACCTATTAAGGTAATATTCCATAATTAGAGCACATACAACAGGGAAGACAGAGGAACAATAGCCATGGTCCCTATTGATCTTTGTTTGTTTTTAGAGAATATGCTGATTTGTTGAACAAAATTCTTTAGTGATGTTTCAGTTATACTATTGTTTCAAAAGGAGATCAAGATGGGATTCATGGATCTGATCCAGAATGCCCTCTAACGTGATTAAGGTACCCACCTAGAGTTGACTCAAGGCCCAAAAAAAGAAAAGGAGGACTCTGAATTCGAGTCATCTCAATCCAAGCCACTGGACAGTGATGGTTTCGGATGGATGTAATCATATCCTTCCATCTCCCTCATCCTGAAAAATGTTAAAAGTCTTAAATCTGAGGAAAAATGAAAACAAACATTAGAAAGTCAAAAAATGTTTTTTTGTTGAACTGAGTTCTCATTTTCAGGCCAACTGTAACAAAAACATTGTAGAAGCACAATGAGCAAAGCGCAGACTTTCCAGGCTGGAACACAGCACTGGTCCATCAAATCAAGTCCATCAGAGTCAGGTCCCTTCTACAACAGACAACTGCATCCTTTAATCACTTGCAGAAATCTATCATTCTCCGTTCTAAAACTGCTGCAATTTTCAGCAATTAAGTAATGTCATCGCAGTATAAAGCAGAAAAGTGGTGTGGGAATGAACTACTGTGCAAAGTAAACGTAAGGTTAAGGAGGAGAGAAATTTAGTTGATAGAGTTAAAAAAAGACAATCTAATAAATATCTTCTTCTGATATGCAAAATCCTCTGACTCTGCATTTCTTCTTCCAATCCTTTATAGTTTCTGCCTACTTGAGAAATTAAGTCTTCATGGCAGGGACACTATCTGACTGTACATCTAGAGCAACCACCTCCATCTGACACACCACTGTAAGTCAGCCCACCAAGTCCTTACACAGGACACCCAAAAAGAATTACATTCATCCTTAGTCATGCCCCATAGGGTTTTGCTGAGCCCTTGAACACAACAAGAGGCAGTGGAACTTTCACTGATATCCAACGAGATCCAGGTGCCAGCTTTTCCAGACTCCTCATTGTATCCCCAGCAGTATAAAAATTTCCAAGTACTTTTTGCTTCACAGCTAATTTCTGTTGCCCAGAAATATTCCAGGGTTAAATTTTATGGACTACAGATTTAAGGGCAGACACATCCAACAGAATGTCCCTCCCAAGGTGTCCCTATTTCCCTGCAATTACAGAATGAGGACACTGCAGCTTTTTATTGCTGATGAACTCCAAGAGCAAGAAATTTTCTCTGTACTTACAGAGAATGATAAAGATGCAAGACTGATTATTAATGTGCACCTCATGCATTTGCAATTATGCAAATGCACATGCAAATGAAGCACAACCTTTGGGCTCCTGTCATGTTGCCAATGCTTCCCTCTGTGGCACAGATTTTGGATATGCTCCTTGCTTTAATATTAGGCCTTACACACAGGACCCAGATGTGGTAGGATTCTGAGCATCTCCTAGCCAGGCCATAATGACATGGGGCTCCCTTTGACTTCAACAGATGCTCAAGGCTGTTCATACCATTCCCAATTCTCAAAACCTCTCTGGGGCAGGTTAGGAGGACACTGAACTTACCACTCACAGGGGAATCTTTGATGTAAATCACCAATATGTGAAGAAAAGCAGCAAGCAGTGCCCCAGTTTGCTAGGTCTCTAATAACTCAGGAGATTATTTAATGCTGTGGCTCACAGTGAAGCTGGAATGTATGCCCACCTTTCTGTTTAATTAAAGTACAAAATGTAATTGGTAATTTGTTTGGGAGTTCTCTTGGGATACAGAAGAGCAGAACTGCTAAAGAAGCCAAGGCAACACAGTGTACGTGTGGAGGTGAAACTCATCTGAATGCACCTCACAGAGTGCTGCCTTGGACATTGAGAAACAGCTCACTCTCTTCTGCTACTGCCCTACACCCAGGAACTGCTGAAACAGGATTAACCCACCTCCTAAAGGAATAAATCTGTTGTTTTCATTCTTCTCCAGCCATGCACACATGGAAAATCTTGATAAAAGAGCAGGTTACAAACTTCCTACAAGAAACTCTGACTGTACATCAAAGTTATTGCTCTTTGACCACGCTGGTGGTGTGGGAACTTTTGTTGGGACAGGCTGTGATCCCCTACAGCTGAGAGCCAAAGGAGGCTGGACACATGTCCCAAGCACACTTCTCAGTCTGTAAAGGTGAGGAGTTAAGTGACTTGGGGTCAGTCTGAAGCTGCATCCTGCCCTTTCTTACACTCTGCAACTGGAAGCACAGTTAGACTTGACATGGGGTTCTCCATGGAATCATTCTGCAGATACAATAAACATGGAAACCCACAATTTCTTCCAAAAGACATACAAAACACAAGAAAACAGAAGTGAAAGGCTCTCCTTTGTTGTGCTGAAACAAGAATTCTTCAAACTTCTGGTCACTTCTCTGGTTCAGTGACTTGACTCCTGACAGGGCAAATAGAGATTGGTCCCTCAACTTGAGGAACAGTAAAAGCCAAATGAAGAATAAGGAGTGAGCAGGCACTTGACATGCTGGGTATTTTTCCCTGCAATGCAGTCTGTGCCATGTGTTCCTTCTCTTCAAGAGATATTGAAATCCAACCGTGATTTGACTCCCATCAAAAAGTGCTAAATAAAACTCCCAGATCACAAACGTGTGCAGATAAAAGCATTGCATGGGAGAACCTGCAAGGTTACTACACCTAAACCAGTCTCTGTGTGAGTCTGCTACACATCCAACTGCTTTCATTCACTAGAAGGGAAACTTTTTAAAGGGAAGACAGAAAACAAGTATCAAATCAGGAGTTAAATACAAAAAGGTCTAAAAAAAAATTAACTGAGCAAACATTTGGCAGAATATTTTTAAACTTTCTTTGGTGACTCTGGGACTGCAAGTGTGGGTGGAGGTGGAGTATAAGCCCTGAGGAAATCCTTTCCCAGCCAGTTATCTGCAAGGCAATGTCAGCTTGCAGAGTTTTCTACTCAGGACAGCAAGGGACTTCAAGCCCCAGCCAGGGCCAGGAAGGATTGCACAAGCATCTTCTGGACCGAGTGCTCATTGTCCCTCTCATCACAGCAGTGGTGGATTGCTCTCCTAATTCTGTGGGATTGGAAACATGCTAAAAATCTGAGAAGAGCTCAGCTCTCAAAATGTCCCCCCACAAAGTTCCTAACTCATGCATTTCTGGAAATCTTGCCTTGTTTCTTTAAAGCCCTTAAAACCATTTCTTCCTCTCATAGTGCTGAAGTGTCTAGGAAGAGTCTTCCCTACCGCACCCATCACAACAGCAGCTCAGGTTAAAACAAACCAATAAAACTAGTGGCAAACAGAGGAAGATAATCCACATCCTTTTCATAAATTTCCAATCGATTCACCTTCTAGTGCAGTTAAAATTGAGGGCTGTGAAATCCAAAACTCTTTTCCCTTGCCCTTCACTGGGAGTGTCACAGTGCTTATTGCTCCTGCAACGGTGCCACCACTAGCAACTCCCCCACCTTCCATGCAGGGCAATGCACAAACACATTAGGGAAGGATCAAAAAGGAAGAAAAGTAAGGCAAAACTAAAGAAGCTCTTCTCACAGCAAAGACCAGATAGGCTGCTGCAAACTCCACTTAGTCAGAATGGTGTCTTCCTCAGCTATGCAAAACAGTTGAAAGGAGAACACCATGCACCAGCCAAAATTCTTCATGTAACAGGATGTCACCACTAAAGCCAGAGACATCAGAAATGTGCCAGATGACACCAGAATTTGAACTCTGAAGCACTGCTGCATTGGAACGCACCCATCAAGATAGCCCCTTGGATCAATGCAGAACAGCGTGTGTCGAGAAAGTTGTCATGGGTTGAAATTCAGAAGAAACTGTCTCTGCTGATACACTTTGTTGAGTCTACACTTCACAAAAAATGCAGCATAATTCATCATCAGCTAGATACCGTATATTCTCTAGTAACAGACACAATTTTGCCCCCAAAAACCCAGGTGCAGAAGTGATACATGCTTAAAGTTGTCAGAATGTATTGCTTGCTATAATTCAAGGCTTGAAATTCTGTATAGGGAAACTATCTTACCCTTATCCTGAGCATCTAAGAAGCCATGTCTATCCAAACTGCTTGTGTCCCTTAAGAATGTATCAAGATCAGTAGAGAAAAAACAAAACAGGTCATAAACAAAGATTCGCAAAGCAATCACAGATCTACTTCTACTTACAGCTCATTGTCTGAAACAGCATGTGAAAAGATCTCAGAAACAAAACCAACCAGACATCATTTTCTTGATCCCATGCAACCACCTCCATTAGCCAATCATTTTTCTTGTCCCAACAAATGAGACAGAGTGCTGAAATCATGACAATATGCAGGTGATTTCAAAACCTGGGGCTGGGAAACGCCAAACATTTTCATGGAAGCAAAAGATGTACCTTTGTTATTTTCTGGTTTTAAAAAATATCTGTGGCAGGTTCAGTTTAAATCAGATGATTTCATTGAAAGTGCCAATCTCCCTTCCCTTTCAGAAGTGTCTGGTTCAGCCAAACCTTAACATGTTCTCAAGACATGCGTCTAAAATGGTTCAACCAAAGTCTTTTTAAACACCTTGGATCGAGAGTGCTCAGCTCCTATGGGCTCCTGTTGAGAGACGACCTCACCGTTCATAAAGAGCCTCACAACATGCAACACCACATGCACTTTGTTGGGAAAAAATAAAACTCCAGGAACCAGAACAATGGCAATTTCAGTCTTGTGGCTCTTTCACGCTCACTTTCAAAAAGGAAAAGTAACAAGCCTGGAGGCTGCATTACCACAGGCACACATCCCTCAATATGTATGTGAACTCAAGTAACCTCCTATTCATCCAGGCCCTAAAATAGGAAGGCACAGTTCTGGACAAGCATATTGATCTGGATTCCTGTAACTATCCCTTTGAAACACAAATAAACTATTGTTAAAAAAACCCCAACAGATCTCAGTGTGTGCTCTGGTTCCTTTGCAATGTGTACTATCTGACTACAATCCTTCTTGGCAGTGGAACAGCTACGCAGACGTTCTTCTGAGCCAGCTCTAATGTAAAGGGATGCCAAGTATGTCTTCCCTTTTGTATTTACAGTAATAGTTTCAGCTTTCCCTACCACTGGGAGTGCTGGTGGGGATCAGTTGGCAAAAATATACTTATCTAAGAGGACCACTGTAATTCCACTTGAAGCTGAACTGTTTTGCAGGGGTTGTCGGCAAGGACCTTCTCCCACATTAATCTACAGTAAGTAACGTTGTGGTGCTGTCACTGGCACGAAGCTGACAACAAATTCTGTTTCTGCCTCCTCCCAAGCTGGACTATCTGCTGACAGACGAGTGGCCTCAGTTTGGCATCTTACACTGGTCTATGTTTGGAGCGAGGCTCTCTGGTGTGTCTGAGCTGTGCTGTCTGCTCTGGGAGTGGAAAAACAAGGGTGATCTGTCGCAGAAGTGGGTGCTTCAGAGAGACAGGTATAAAAATGTTTGAATCCAACAGTGCTAAAATGCATCCAGGGTATTCCAGCCTCCAAGAACTGTCAAAGGAATGGGCAGGGTTATGGGATGGGTGTCACATCACTGAAATGAGCAACCTGCAAATAGGACTGTTTTACTACTACAAAACTTGCCAACTTTAGAGCTGCTTCATGCTGCAAAGCCCAGAACACCATGTCTCCAGCTGACCTGACAACACAGCTGGCAGTTCACCTCTAAGTAGCCACTGTAACACTGCCAGACAGACACATTGGCCACTGGCTTTCATGAGGACTTCCAGTAACCGAGCAACAGAAAGCTTTGCTAATGATGATCTCAACTACGCTAAAAACAAGAGCTAGAGATCAGTTCTCCCCAGGCCTGAAGTATGGATGAAACCATGGATCTCAGCACTGCCCTAGGCAAAGCACCTAGAATGACACAGATAAGCTGTGGGTTTGCAAGGAGAAGCTGCTACTGGTGAGGCTTGGATTAGGCAGAGAGGGATTTGGCAGATTTGTTGACAGGGATTAAGATTATCATTTTTCACACAACACAGATGAGCAAATCTGCTCTGGATTTTAAAAGAATCAAGACCACTCTTTTACAAGCTTCTATACATTCATGACAGCCTGGAACCCAAGGTCTTACCATTTGTGGCTTTATTTGCACTCATATGAAGGAAAAGTACAACTCCCACACCAGGAAAACACCCCATCAGGATTGCTGTAGCTCTGTTGTGCTATTTAAACTCTGTCACATCAGCCCATCTTAGCATTATATTCTGTCTTAACAAAACAGAGTATACATTGAAGATCCCTCTGCATAGGAACTGAAAGAGGAAGAAATTGTTTTCTCCTTCCAGGATGTATTCCTGGGTGTCAAAGTTCTGCCCAAGTCACACTGCAACACAAAACAATCACTGAAGTCTATAGAAAGGACTTGCAGGCAGCAATTTCCCAATGCTAACAGTAGACTTGGCTTAGAGAAGTTTGGGGTACAGAAAGTCTGACACCAGACTGTGTCCTCTCCATTAAAACAGGGCACAAGCACCATAAGACTGCTCTGTCTTCTCAATACTGTAGAATAATGCAGGCGTTTTGCCACAAAACTAAAACTCCCACCAGGATTTCAGAAGGACTAGTTTTGTTGGGTTTTTTTCAAGGTGATAATTCATGTAAATAAACCACCCCCCACGGCTATTTAACATTTCACTTATTACACCATTATCCTAATTTATACTTTGTTAAGCCTTAGGGGATTTAGCTGAGAGGACAGATCCATTGCAGCAAGTGCTATAAAGACACACAGTAGAAAGCAGTCCTTGCTTCAATGAATTTACAGTCTGAATAGACAAAAGGCAGGAGAAAGGCAGAATTATTCTCCAGGCCCCACCAAAACAGCCCATAAACTTACCCCCACTTCCTGCTGACTTGTGCTCCAGAACGTCAGCTTTCATTTGAAAAAGCAACAACAACAAAAGACATTTCTAGCTCCTGTGGTTGTAAAAAGACTCATGAAGACATGCTAAATCAATGCAATCACATTTACCCAGCTATGCAGATGACTTCAGGAAGAGACATTGCCATCCATCTCTAACAGGGGTCAAATAATTACAAATTTCTGCAGCCACAGACTTCTCTGTTTCAATGCAGCGAGTTTTAGTCCATATCTCTGTGTCTTCCTTCATCCTACCTGAAGTTGTGACTTATCTTCCAGTTCTCCCACTGAAATCCACATCAACATTCATCTTTCCATCATTATTGCAGGCAGTCAGCAACTTGAAGTTTTGGCTGCTGAGGCTGATGTCCTTGTTACATACAGCAGTAGGAGAAGCCCTGCACAGTTAAAAGAGGAGAGTCTGGAATGAACTGCACTGGAATCAAGACCTGAAGGAACAGACCAATGGGAATGAGAAGAAAGGGGAACAAAAATCCAACAAAAACTATTTCCATACAGAGCAATGTGTCCTCCTGAAAGTACATGTCCATGAAACATCCACATTCTGGGGACAAAGGGAATTTTATGGATAGCAAATAAAGCAATCTTTATCACTCTGCTTAGATTTGTAGCACAAGACACTTGACTCACCAGTGAGCATCCCCACTGCACACACAGATAGAGCTCATGTGACTTGAAAGCCAACACCTGAGCCAAAACTAGACCTTTCTGAGTGAAACCAGGAGTATACCCATTATCTTAATCCTTCTTTCCCAATAGGACATGTTGTGGGCTTAGTAAACCTTCCTACCCATGAAAGCATAGACAGGTCTTCAACAACAACAAAGCCCAACCCATTCCTGTCTTCTCATCTTGAAAGGATGTGGCCAATCAAGGTGATGTTGGCAACACATGCTCGGGAACATGCTGGCGCTTTCACCACCTGCTGGCATGCTGGAGACAGATCTGGCTCTGCAAACTTCACCTCTCCTGCCAGCAGGAAATAAATCTTGTGGTTTTAGAGTTGGAGAGTGAATCCATATTCAGTTAGGAATTTATGGTGACTTTATGGAGCCCACAAATGCTTCACTACCACCATTTTCTGGAAACTGTACAATTCCTGCAGTTCATTCACTGCTTTCAATTGCCTTTTTTCAGGGAAGCACTTCTAATTGCTTTTTTACAGATATGGGTTTCTGTAAAGAATAGAACATGGCTCTTACTGTATAAAATGTTACCATAGCCTTTTCAACTATATATAGCTTTTATAGCTAGTTTTAATTTCCCCAGAGTATTCATCCCAAAGGGTCAAATCTATCCCTTGTGTAACTCCCATGGATACCCACCAAAGTGTATTTGACACAATAATCACAGTGTTAGAATTCAAGCAAAGTTTTTTTTCCCACAGTTTCTACCATCTCACAAGGTCCCTTTCCCTTTAGCTGTGATGAAATGTGTATCAGTAAGCAAATACCTGTGCAACCTGCATTGATTTACAGATACCCAAACACTGTTACCTGTCCCTATATCCCCTTGGCTGTTTGTTTGTTGTTGGGTAAGTTATTTTTTTGTTTTTAATATTGCATCAAATTGCTCCACTCTTTCCCTGGGAAACATTTCTACACATTTCTGCACCACAAACACTGGAAAGCCAGTATCAGTTTTCTTCCTGTATATTAGCCCCTCTGGTACCTTTACATTAACCCAGAATGAATCACTGACCTCCCAGTCATTTCTTGCTACACACAGTTTTGAGAAATGGTATAACTCACATTTCAGAGAAGGTCTGGTTTATGCAGAGGGATTCCTCAACTGCCAAATAACTGGTGTGATGGCTCATGCTTCCTCTGTACACACATCCCATCCAGACAGCCCCTGGCAACTCGTTCACTTTTTCTCCCAGCTCTGCATCCAGCATGCTGACAAAACCCCTCCACTGCAGCTGCTGCAACACACACAAAAAATGGTGAGGTGACTCCAGTCCTCCTCCTACCAGATATTATTTGTTTCGACCAAGCAGGGGCATCTCATCCAGTCAGTTTTCATTGCCAAACTGGTGTTATTTTTCTATCCAAATTGTTCATGTTTTTCATGAACTGACTTCGTTGCCCTATACAAAGAGAGATGTGTTTAACTCATATGCTCGTCACTGATGGAGCACCCAGCTCTATCAAAGCAGACAAGAGAAAAATACAGCACACACAGGCTGAGCCCATGTTTAACAAACTGTCCATCCATGGCAAACTCTGGGCTAACAACACAAAAGTCTGTAAATGTCTGTACCAGTGAAATGTGAGTGGTGTTTTAGACTAGCAGATTCGGATGGATGAGTGAGTCTTTAGCCCAGCATAAAACCCAAAGCTCAATGTACTCTTCACAGTGGTGGAAAAAATATGGGAATACAAAGGACATATCAGTGACCTGAGGATTTACGTCCTGGTTGGTTCTCTCCTGTCTGGCCAGCAGAAAAGAAAATCCCAGCTGCGAATGCAGCGGTGTCTGCTGTTCCCACAGGGGACCCAACACTTGACAGTCAAGACTGAGTATTTGTCATCTTCCTCTGCATTATCACCAGTGAACTGCAGAAAGACAATGTTTATTTTGCTGACTTCAGCATCTCACTGTCAACCCCCAAAAATACTTCCCAAAGTGTCTTTTTCTCTCGCTAAGGAATAGTAGCAGCAACAGGAAGAGACACCAAATGACCTACAAAGCTGCAGGGTGTCTAAACCGTGTGCCTTTGTGTATGAGAACAAAACTGAAAGGAAATTAAAGGGACTATTTAAGGAGCAGTGACAACAAGCAAAAAGGAAAGAATTCATTTAAACAAAACAATAGGATCTAACAGAGAAAAGACTTTTTTGTCCGCTCCCTGGTCAGAAGTCTCCTTATTTCATTTGTCTTATTCACTCTGCTCTCAGAAGTGTTGTTATCCCCATTTAACTCATGAGAAACTAGGGCATAATAGAAGTTGTTTTTGAAAGGCCATGCCAGGTTGTATGGCAGAGCAAGAATAAAATATTTACAGCATTAAACACCCAGTCATTTTTTCCTTAAGGCACCGGTGGGCTGAGCTATTGACTTCTACAGCAAATGTGTCTTGACAACTACAGTAAATCTGTCTCACGACAAGGGTATTAGGATCAACCCACTACAAAACATGACATAAATCTGTCCCTTAGAGTTTGAGGAGAAGGTGTAGATTTGGATATTAAACCCATTGAAATCTCCCATTACAAAACCTCAAACCTCATGAAACACATCTGTTCCTTTCAGGGACTGATTTTCAGATAGCTGAGATCCATGAAAACTTTGGTTGGGATTAATACATTTAGTTGGGAAAACACAAGACTGGGATTCAAGAAATGCAGTTTTGGTCCATAGCTTTGACATGAATTTTTTGTTGCTTTTGGACAACCAAGCCACTTGCCTGCCAGGCTGGAAGAGCTACAGTCTTGTCTCCTTAGCAGTCAAGTTCTTCAAGGAGAGGGTCATTTGTATAGGAACACACAGGGCACTGCAGCTCAAGCCCTGAATAGGACCTGGAAGTCAGATCACTTAAAATACAGCTGAAAATGACATCAGATATGTTCTGATATCCCACACAATTCCAGTATTAGCTAAGGGTTAGTTTGGGGTTTTCTGTGAAAATTCTGGCTGGAATCCCATGGAAAATGCCAGAGGGCTCCCCAGGATGGGGAGTCAGCATGAACTGAAAAAACATTCAGTCTGTGCTGGTGCCACAGCCCCTCTCCAAAGCCACCCTGTTGATGCCTGCCCTGCTGCCCCCAAGCCTGCTGTCAACGAGCCCTCCTTGCCTACACAACACGCTCATGGCAATGGGCCACACATTTCCAGGGGGATACTCTGAAACAAAACTGAGCACATTTAAAAACAAATGTGTTGCTGTCAATTTAAGCTGCATGAAAGAGCCAGTGTGAGTACTCCATTGCTAATACATTGCATACATTCGTCAACCAAACACAAATCCGTTTGAATAGATTTCTTGTAGCCTGTTATTTATGAGGGGAAAATATCCCCTGTCTCCAGGCTGATGAGAGCCCACACTTTCCCTTCTAATCTTAACTGCCTGTTATTAGCCACCCCATTTATAGAATGCCCCTCTACTTTATATATCCCATGTACCCCCATTTTCCATTCTGCATGGGCATGTGGCAATGGAAGACACAGAGCAGTCAATTACTGGCATTTCAATGTGCCTTTTGCAGCGCACTCCTACACTTGGGGTAATCTAATTACACGGGGCAGAAACCTCACCCAGCCATATATTTTCCTTAGACCCTGTTGCCACCAGCTACTTTTATTCCTCATTGAAACAGAGTCTCCCTCTTTTTTATTTCCTCCTCCTCTTTTTTTTTCCCCACATCGTTAAAAATTTATTATTTAGCCTGATGATGACATCATCTGGAAAGGGACCCAGGCTGTGGTCATCAGGGCCTTTTTCTGCATTACAGAGAAGCAGTTTCTCTTCTCTCCCTTGTAGACCATTAATTTTTAAAATAGAGCTTTGCTTTAAATATATAGAGCTCATTTTGCTTTCAGATGATGAGTCAGAAGAGCTGTCTTTCAACCAGGTCAGGTACCCCCATGACATGCTTCCTGCCTAAACCAGCACACACACTCCCAGATGAAGCTCTGGCTTCAAGGCTCTGCAAGGGACAGGAGGGAGCTCCTGTGTAAATAAACAAATTATTGCATTTACAGGCTAACCAGCTGCAATCTGTCAAGCACCTTGAAATGGCTTGGAGAGTACAGGTCTGGCCCTGTAGGTGCTCCTCAGGGGTAGGATCTCATCAGCTTTATCTGAAGATGTTTTAAGTTAAGACTCTGTAATCTGTCTCTTCCACAAGGAACATGGGCATAGTATAAGCATATTTCATCATACCACGTTGGGTTTTTATGGTGAGAATCCCATGAACCTTGAGACAGCCCCTTTGAGAAATGTGGATTCCTCTCCTCTATAGACACCAGGTCAGGCCTCTGCCTTATCTGTAGGATTACACAAGGGATTAGCAAAGCAAATGTAAATTCTGGATACTCACTGCTTGCATCCTAGAGCTAAGGACTGGGGCATGTCCCTTTTGACCAGGCAGAGCAGGCAGGCATACATGTGAGCACCACAGCTCTGCAGGCTGGCTGAGAGCAGGAGGACTGGCACCCAAGGCAGCATGCAGAGCCATCTGAGGGATGTTGATGCTATCTGCCATGTGCACCTCACAGCAGGATCCAGGACAGATGGAGCCTGGCAATGGAAAAGTAGCAGAGAGTTGTATGGCTCTACTGTCCTTGCTTGCAGGGAAACAACTCTGTGCCCACAGAACCCATCATCCAGAATGCACAGGAGCTCTGGGTAGTGCAACTCTGCATTCCACTTAATAATCCAGACCCGAGTCTACAAATAGTGGTTGCTAATTGTATTACCTGGAGGGAAATCATGATTTTCCTCAACTGCATGTATTCCCTGATCCTTTAGAACATCCAAATCATAGAATCATAAACATTTCTCTATTTAGGGCAGTATCTTGCTGCTTGCAAGTTTCTTCAGATAAAATAGATTTTATCACCCCCATACACACTTGGATATTCAAAGAAGCACATGGGATCACGATGGATGTGCAGCCACCTTGGAAACACTTTAACACAACATAGAAATTTAGGAGGAAGACATAAGGTATATATTATCCGAATGAGGATGCAGGAGACAGAGAATGGGGATGTAAACACCACTTACTTTTAGATAAATATCTTAACCTACGAGACTAATCTCTCTAGACTTCTTGTATACTTAGTGAAGGCAAAACACTTCCAGAAAGCAAGCAAGAGAAGAAACTTACTTCAGATGCACTTGCCCTTCATTGAGTCAATGGAGAAAAGAAGTGATGGTGAGAGGCTCCTAAATAAGGTGTTACAAATAGGCATAATCAACACATAGAATAGACTCACTAGAATAAGTGTTTGACCAGAGCCAGGTGTTGTTCTTCCAGCTCAATGAAAGCTGCCACGGGCTCTTTAATGAGCACAAGTGGCTTCAGCTTTGGTTTTAGCTTTACTCCAAGCACAACACCAGTTGTTAAACTGTGCTGGGGCGCGAGTTCAGGATAGGTCCATGAAGAACAGTGCTCTTCATTCAATCATGTCCAACTATTGCTTTCTTTAATGGCTTGTTTTTCACTGAATTTTCCACACCCTAGAACAGGCCCATCCTTTGGCTTATGAGAACTCAGAAGCTACCTAACTTCTATATACCTAGCTACCTAGCATGGTATACAAACATTCAATTTAAGTAAAAGAAATGGATAGTCCTTTAGTATGCTAGTATATTATTATTGTATTCTTTTCCATAACTTTCTAGTAGATAGGGAGGGCTCTCAAAGTACACACATAGTCAACAGTGTGGTACATAGCTTCTAAGAAGAACGTTAAAAGGTCAGAAGTATGAACTGGCTGTTATGTGGACACACGCTCTAATATTTTCTTGGACTCAGTGATCTAGTAACAGTTCAACAAAATCTGTTAGAACAATCCACAATGCCTTGGTTCACTTTCTAAATCACTGGTTTCCCCCACCCAGCTCGTCAACCTGACTGCTTGCAGGTCCTGAGCTATCTCATCACACTCCAAGCTTCCCAAGGATGATCTATAGAGTATTCAATAAGCCTTTCTTTTTGACTGAAGCAAGGAATAAAAGTAGACAGCACAATCAAATACATTTCACTGCACTTAGAGTTACAACTACAAGTATTCTCCAAACTCAATTTCTCCAGAGAATGCCAAGGGCAGACGAGGGAGGGTAAGATGGTATGTGGTCATAAATGGAAAGCAGCAGCCTATAAGACAATCTCCAAGTGCAAATAGACTCTATACTATGGAAAATTTTAAGAAAATAAAATGTGTCTCTATTCCAAATTACAGTAGAGAGCCTCTTTCAAAACTCATTGCTTTATTTACACTTCCTGGCTCTGATTTTTCCATTCCTTCTTAAATTCTGAATCCTCCTTTCCTAGACCTCCTGCTGCCCTCCACAGAACATTTCTGCCACCTCTACCATCACTGCTCCACTGTTGCTGGGGGCCTCCTGTTCAAAACCTGACTCTCAGCCCCACTGTGCAGGAACCTCCCTGTTATCTGCCACGAGTCTGAATTGGGCCCTAAGTGTGCTGTTGTAGGAGAGAGGAAGGTTTTATATGCAGCAAAAAAGAAGTTATAATGAATTAGATTATGGTCACATTAATTCAGGGCACCCACCCAATCCTTTCATTAGCTTGATTCTGCTGCTACTGTAGCAATCCATAAATGTTATACACTTTAAATGCTCTATGTACTTTAAGCCTTACAGGACACCACTACTATTAATGGTTACACAAGCTGGGAGGAAAGAGGGATGCTGTACACGGTTATATACAAGCCTGTCAAAGCCATGAATACATAATCTTATGCTAAACATTCCCAGAACTTGGGATGAGACTTCTAGATATTTCATATCAAGCAGCTTCCAAGGTGACATCTAAGGACACATTTCTAACAGTGCTCAGGTCCGACTGGCAGCATGTGAGCCTTCCACCTTTTTGGTCATTCATTGCCTTGAAAGAAGACACTACATGACCATGACTAGGTTTGGAACACTGAGCGATTCAGCCGAAGTCTTCACCCTGCAGCCCAGACAACCACAAGCTTGTGGTTAGCGAAAGAGTTCCTTGAACTTCTGAACTCCACTTTTTTCCTCTTAGGTGGGGAATAAACTGCACTTAGTCACACAGAGCTTCAGTCAGGGGTCTTTGAAGATGAGGAGCTGGCAGTGATAATGCTTTGTGTGTATGTGTGAGGAGGCACTTTTTCCTCTTAGTCCTGAATACCACATTCAGCTTCTCAATGAGAAAAAGCCATGAATGAGGGCAGCAACCTTCGTATGACGATGAAATCACTTCTTCCTAATCACCATTGGAGCCTCAGCAGCAGGAGACCATCAGGTCACAACCTAATACCTTTTCCAGTCATAAATTTCTAGATATCTCCAATAATAGGTCTGATCTCAGTTTACTAGAGCTGGGCTTTTTTTATTTGTTTTTCTCAGAATAGCTTTATGGAAGAACAGCTTCATTACATGTAGTACCCTGAATTTATAGGGCTGTATCTCAGCCACTGGCTGACCGTTAAATTCCATATTTACATCTACAGCCAAATGGATAAACAAGTAAGTACAGTAATTTTAAAAGTCAAATCATTAACTTTTATGTAACCAAAGATGAGATGAAAGCACATAGGCATCAAGCCTAGCCTCTGCATGCTTTCCAGGAATAAAACTATGCTGGTTTGTTTCCCTGCATAGAGAGATCAGGATGAAAATTAATCAGTAACAATTTCACTCACTGTTAATAACTTAAGAGTAATTCTCTTTACCAACTCTTTCTCTCTGTACCAGCATCTGCATTACATTCTCAACCTTCCACCTGAACAACAGAAAGTCTCAAAAACACAGCTTCAGAATAGGATACATTTCATAACCAAAACACACAACAGCAAAAGAGGAAAAACAAAACCCAGAAGCACTTGCTCACAGTAATAGTTATTTTCCTTTCCTCTTAAAGCAACACAATGAAGCAATTACTGTACATGATACTTCCATGGGTTGTTTCAGCCAAAGCAATTGGCTGGATGGCTTGGAGGGGGCTGGAGGTGTGGCACAAGAAAAAGAAACAACTCCTACCAGGTATGATTCACTAACAACAAAAACATCCCCACAGTACCTCTTACTTTTCATAGGATGAGGACAGGTTTTCCACCAGCAAGGTTTTCTGATTAGAGGAATTTTTCTGTAATGGGATTGATGACGTAGGTGTTGGTATGAAAATAGGAAGGACCTCAAAGGTTACGGCTAAGCTGGGAGTGCCCTTGTACCTGAACCGCTGCAGATTCTCAGAAAACTCCTTGTGGTCTCAGGAGGACATACCATATGGGAAACCCTTTAATTTACTTGAGAAAGGAGAATGCATTCATGGGTAATTATCTTGCCAGAATTACATTGAATGGAGAATATATGAGTAAACAGACTGATCCCTGTTAGGCGAGACATTGCGTCTCACACAAACACACGTGGTCTGTTGCTGGATACAGGGGATGGAGAACCCACAGAAGAGACTAAAGAACGTCATATAAATTAGAAATAGATTAGAACACATTTACATAGTGTTCTTTGTCTCCAGGCATCAAATGATATGAATCATCAGAACACTTTATAAATACACATTCTAAACTATGTCTTTAGATCTGGTGGCCTTTGGCACACAGCTTTGGTGTGACTGTGCCTGCAAATCTGTATTTGTTTTAAAAGTATTAAAGGCAGAGTTGGCGGCAACATCTACATTTAGCTTGCTTGGCACTTTCTTTTAGAAAAGATTCTGTAAGAATTTTTTGGGAAACTTGAAAAAATTATGAGACACCAAGTATAAAATTAAATTGAAGGACAGGCAGGTGGGAGAGAAATATTATTACCATTTTTCTCCATGTCTGAAGGCACTAATAGTTCAACATTTCACATTATAACACATGAGCTTTTGTAATTGTCTCACAGAGGTGAAATTTTGATGAGACAGAGGTGAGATTAGAGGTGTCTGAGGTTTCTCTCCATCACCCTGAGGAAGCTTTCCTAATATCCAGGTTGTTGCACCTCAGTAGGAGTCTGACACCAACACTGAATGTATTTCAAGGTTGTGTTGGCCTGACAAATTACTAAACTACTGTATCATATATTTGAAGCAGTATTTTAATGTGAGGTTACATAGTTTTGCAACTTTGGCACACGTGCTACTCACAGCTCCCAGTGAGTTCAATCAGCGATATGAGTTGTTGGTAGATCTTAGAGTCAAACTTCAGTGGGCACTCAGTACCCAGACAGGGACAGCCCACCAACCAGTGGTTAGTGCTCCTGTAAATAAGCCCCACAGCCATGCTATCACAGTTAGTAGAATGATCATCTTGCACTCCAAATGTGCTTTAAATGATACAAAATGTTTGTACTGCCTTTTCTCTCTTTTTTTCCATAGATAATAGAATAATGTCAGAAAGCATAAACAATAATTTAACTGCCCTTTCAAATGAATGGATCTGCCATAGGATAAAAGTCTATTAATACCAGATTTCTAGTGATGAACAAAATCAGACTTAGAACAATTCATAAAAGAGAAACAATACCCATAGCAGTGGCAGGAATAGTACATCAAAAAATGTCAAAAAATGGCAGTAAAGTTCATAAACCTGCTACAATAAAATAGCTTATCAAGACTTTTATCAAAATATAAGTAAATATAAGAAAAGATTGCTAGTAGACAAAAATTTCCAACTAAAAAAATGCTATTGCATGCTGACATTTATTTTCTCTCTCATCTGAAATTGCTTGCAAACTTTGTAGACTGAAGTGAAGGAAAGCAGAGGAAATGGGAAAACATTTTCTACTTTTGTCCTTTCTCCAAATCTCATAATTTTTATGGTATTAGAAGAATGAGAAATTTCTCTCACGTCAGTCCATCAATTATACATCAGTCAGTGTAGCCTAAACTTGACATCATCTGTGTATTCCACCCCAAAACAGACACAAAAGACCAAAAAGATTCCCATGCCAATGGCTACTTATGTCTTTTATACACTTACTGCTGCAAATGGCACCTTAACAGAGCAGTAACAATCACACCTGCCTGTCACAAACACCTAAGAGCACATCACCTGCTAGTACCATATTGAAATGCAGCGATACACAGCCCTGTCTTAAAAGATCTGCTGATTCATTGATGCTTACGCTTTCTCCTCAAGAGCAAATATCTGATTTTGTCTCAAATAAACACATGCAAAATAAAGCCACCCTTTATGTCAATAAATTATGTTTTGTGTACTTCATTTTCATGCCAATGGGAAAGATGTTGTAAGAAAAGTAGTTTGAGGATGGTCAAAGAGAGTTGCAATTAATCTGCCAGAAAGAGTTATGGTAAATATTATTATTATGGTTATTAATGATTTGTAAAGCGCTGTAAATCTCCATGACAGTAATTATGATGCTTTGTATATATAAATTTGGCATTCTGCATATACAAGCACTTGGGCTTGAACTCTTCCTAGATCATTAGGAAATTAAAGGTCATACCATCGGTCACTTGAAAAGTAATTTCCTGCAGATTTTCAAGCGATTCTCAGATTTATCCTCACTGTAAAAAAGGTACTAATGATTCTTCCCCAGGCAAATACTTACACAGAAGTAGCCTGTTCAGTAGAGCAACCCAGAGCTGCAGAAGACACAGAGAGTCTGGAACTTCTTTTGTGTCAGCCACAAGGAAAAAACAGGGTGAATACAGCCTGCCTGAGATGAGGAGGTGGCAGACTGGGGGCCTATGTTTTACATATGTTGGTAGAATTTCCAAAGATAAACTGAATCTGTGCAAAGCATTAATCTTCAGGGGCCTCCTCTAGACTATGTGTCACTTAATGTACTGAGAAAGGAGTGGGACCAAAATGATCTGCTGTTCTCATGCTAATCCTCCATGTGGAGGAAATTCTCCAAGAGAGGGGTCTGTTTCTTCCCAGTTCCCTTTCTCAAGCCTTAGACTCAGATCTTTGGAAATCTGTGATTCCAGGTAGGGGATTCCTAAAATGCAAGATTTGCTGTTAAAAGAGGAAAGAGGCATCTCCTCAACTCCTCTTGTAGGGAATCAATAACCTTTCTACTGGCAATGGTTCAGCTGCATTTGATGCTCTGCCCTCTTTTACAATAGATTCTTCCTTGCTAAGCAGAAAGTACGCTACCAGTCAATTCCATTGAAGACTAAACTCAAGTGTCCTCTGCTCAGATTAATAAGCCATTTCTGCAGTCTAAATGCCAGATAGAAATAGTTCACCTACTCCATCTCTCCTACTAAATCACCCTACTTTTCAGCCCAGTCAAAAGCACTGCTCCCCAGCGCTTGTGGGAACACCCATGGGAGCAGCTGGGGATGTACAGGGTGAATAGACAGTTTGCAAACACAGCAGAGTACATCTGCTGAAAAGGAATGTGCACTCACAGGTTGAAGCAATGGCAATGTCTGCAAAGCAAAGGAGTGATACTGATGCTGAACCTCACTACTCGATGCTGAGCAAACCAGGAGTGCCCAAGCAAGCTGGGCTCTGACTGCACGATATTCCTCTGTCAAAAAACAAAATAAAACAAAAGAATAAAACCACTGGGAGTACTTTATCCACTCTATTATGGCTGAGTTCAATAGCCTTGAGATTCCAAGCTCTGGAGTGATGGCTTTATGAGAACATCAAAAGCAGTGAGGCTGACCAACCCTCCTGGATACACACACACTTCTACAAGGAGCCACGAGCGGCTGCAGGCAGCGTCCATTGGGAGCTTCCCAAAAGAGAACCCTTCCTGACTTATGAGTGGGCCCACACACGCACACACTCAACTTCACAGTCCATTGCTTTCCCAGGAGCGGAGTCTGTGCTGTCTGCACCAAGGCAATATATCTCTTTATGGCCTGCCAGTGACTTTACAGAGAGATAAACAAAGCTTTTAAATCAAAAAGAGATGGAGCAGAAGAAAAAATTTGGCACCCCAGAACATACGCTGCTATTTGTTTTTTAACCCTTCATGACAAACAGGAAAGCAAAGAGTTTCTTACATAAGATCTGCCTGTTGAGAACCAAGGGAGAAACAGGAAACTCAAGGGTTGAAATTTAAAGAATTCTCCTAAACTTTGATGGCAAAATCTCTGTTCTGCATTCATTTAAACCAGCCTGAGAAATGGATGTGGCACTGAACTGAGATGTAGAATAAGTGGTCTTAAAGTAGAACAGTCTGAATTTGCTATAAACCAAGGATGGAATGTAAGATTCCCTTTGCCTCACCTACATTGACTGTAAATTTGAACGGGTAAGGAGGAACATCAACGTCATATGCATTGCATCAAGGTCAGAGCCTATGAAGGGTCTGTGATGTAACTAATACTAAAGTATCTAAAGTATCTAAACTAATACCAAATCATCACATATTGTCCTGAGTATCTTTTCACTTCTGGAATCTTCCGGACAGGTGACAGCAAGTAGGACTATAGCTCCATCAATTACTAGATTTAATACTTTAGAATTGAATGGAAAGCTGAAATTTTCAAAAGGATAAAAAACCAGAGCTACTATGAGGCAAAAACATCAGGAGGACTCAAAGCATTCTGGTGATTCATTGCTTTAGAAGTCTCATCATTTGCCTGCTCCACAGCTTCTTTCATGGATCTGGGACCATGGTGGTTTGTATTTGTGGTGCTGGAAGAATGTCTAAATCCATCAAACAACATTCCTCCCTCTTACACGCAGAGACTCTGAAAACTCCTTCACTGAAAGTGAATATGTTTGAGGTTTCCCCTTCATTTCCTCCTAGAAAACTTCATCTGCAAAGACAAAAACTCCACTCATCTCCCAAGGGGAATTAGTCCAAACATTGCTCAGTAGCTAGTGCTGTTCAAAAGTGGAAAGAAAGCTTGTGGGAATAGATTTCACAGGACCAGGTCATTCCACTTCAGGCAGAAAAGGAGGGTGAGGGCTTGGGGGTGCCTGTTCACTTACGTAAGCCAGGATCTGCTTTTTTCACACCCAGTAGTCTGAGATAGATTATTTCAGATGTGTTCACAAACTTTTTGAGAAGCCACCACCTTGTGGCTACTATTATCTGTGTGAACATGTACAGGCCAGTTCATCTTCAGCTCCTTGTTTTGAGTCAGAAAGTCTTGTATTTGCAAGAGTGGATATTTTCTAAGAAGGCAGGTTCTTTCACTAAAATTCTGGTCCATCCTAACCAAGCTTATTCTAGTCCCAAGCCATGCTGCTATAATAAAAAGTTTACTTCAGATCAGGTTCTTGCACAAGATGACTTGCAAGATTCAGAATAAGAATGAGAACAAAGCTGTAAATCCTTTCCCACCTGCCTGGATGCTCAGAGCTTTCCCTCATTCCAACTGCACAGCAGCTAGACTCACCGGCTTCAGTAGGGCTATTCCTGGTTTTACCAATGTAAAAGTCAGAGGCCCGAAGCCCAAACTCAATCCAAAGTAAAACAGACTCTTCTTTCTGGCTATGACCACAAATCTCACCAGAGCAACCTCAGCACCTCAGCACAAAAAGCTGCTGTTCAGCATTTCTTGCTGCTTTCACAATTCTTTTCACCCAAAACTCAGAATGAATAAATCAACTCCATACTCTTCTCATTTTTTAAAAAAAAAATAATTATTTCTAGCATTTTGGGATGGATTTTTGTCTGTGATCACAGCTCAACTTCCTAGTGGCCCAGAGGGAGTAGAGAGCAATAACTTTAAATGGCTTCATAGATGCAGCCATGGCCTCAAGCCAGCACTAATTTCCAATCTTGTTATGCTGGAGAAAAAGAGTGAAGAAAAAAAAAAATGAAAATAGGAAGAATGGAAACCAGAAAAACCAGAAATATCCCTTAATGTTAGTGAGAATTGGAAAGTCCTGTTGGTGGTTTCAATGACAGGTTTATGTTTCTATTAAAAAAAAAAAAAAGAAGAAGAAGAAGAATTTGGAATATCTGTTTAAAAAGACAGAGAATATTTTTCCTTAGACACAGAACATCCTTGTGACATTCAGGTCTTTGCACACTGCAGGCAGGATGGAATTTTACTGACCAAATAAAGCATCGTCACTACTTGAGTACAGCAAACATTTGTAAAAACCTATTAAACATGTCATAAATTAACTGAATTTGGGAGCCTGTAAACACTCACTTGAACTTACAGTTCTTTGATTTCACCAGCATATCCAGATATCTGGATACCCAGAGGATCCCAAATTCATCCATTAACCTGCAAAAGCACTGGCATTTTAACTCCTTTTGCATTTTCTAAACTCCTTTGGGGCTATTTAGTCTACTCACCATCCTCTTGCTTGACATAGTGGATGAAAATTAAGAGCACTAGGGAAAAAGTAACATTCTGCAACACTTTCCCAAAAGCTTCAAACTCTGACTTTAACCACTATTGGGGAAAAAACCACATTTACAGCAAGTGTTAGTCAAGACAAAGTAAAACTTTATATCACACCAGGAACAGACACAAATCAAAATAAAACTCCAAGAGGAGTTTAGCAGGGAAGTATGGAGTTGCTCATACAGGTATTTGTCCTAGAAAATGGAGATATTCTTGCTGAGAGCACTGTGAGCAAAGTCTGAGATCACAGCTGCCAGGCTGGCAGCAGCCATGTGCTCAGCCTGTATTCCCACCAAAGGAGATGTGGGTCTGGAGCACAAGCTGTGAGCTGGTGGAGAGGTGAAGAGCCATTTCCTTACAAACTGGGCTCTACTACAGTTACACCGCACTGAGCTCCTGCACAGTAACATCATGTTGTCATCAGGTGATGGGACTAAAAGATGCTGGCAGTCTTCTTATCTCTTTTTCCCACCATGTTGCTTCCCTCTACCTGCAACAAATGCTCAACTTGCACATCCAGCAGCATCATCTGTGTGAATTCAGCCTGTAGCCCTGCTCACCTTATGATCAGGATTTCTGTGCATGGGCAGAAGGTAGGGCTGAAGCAAAACAAGAGTTAGAGTTCAACATAATACTACAAACACAACACAGAGGTAAATCTAAACTGAGGAGATCTGGCAGGTAATGCAGATTTGGTCCAAGAGGAGGTACACAAAGAAGTGTCATATGCACAGAGGTGTGAGGATACACTGAGTATAAAAATTAAAAACTTGTTCTACAAAATCAAGTAAGGGACAAGGAAAAGAAATCCTTTATCCTTACACTTTGGCTTCTTTCTGTTCTTCATTCAAGCTTTCAAAATTCACTACAGAGATTCTTACAATAAATGACTTTTTGTTTTGAGCTTGCATGTCTTGCATCCCCTAGAAAAGCCAGCAAGCCACATTGTCTCCTTTTCATCTCAATAATTAGTCTTCAAGGCTGCCAGGTGTTTTATTGCCTTAGGTGATCCAAAGCTGAATCTAAATTCCTAAATGAAGGCCATCGGATCCAAAGTTTAACTGCAGAGGAAACAACCAATGTTGTATTTCCCAAAGGCTGCCACTAAAGCCAATGAGACTGCTGCTACTGCTTTTAGTTCAAAGTCCTCCTATCAGCCTTGGACAATCCTGGTGAGCACTAAATAGAGACTTGGAATAGCAAAACAGTAAAATGTGGTTAGAAATAACAATAATACAAACTTCTTGGAATAGAGCTGCAGAGCTGATGGGACAGGTCATGGGTGACAAAGTGGCTCTTCATTGTCAAAGACACACAAGGATTATCCCACTCACCTTTTCAAATCCTCAATAAGACAGTGATTTCCAGGCATCTAAATCCCATTGATTTGTCAAGGATTTGAATTGGAATTAGAGCTCAGAAAGCAGTCAAAGAGTCACTTGCACAGCCCTTTTAAGCTTTTAAGTGCATAAGGAACACCTAAAAACTGGGTGATAAAAATATCTCAGGTAGCAGTTCCCTCCTGAATTTTGACTTTTATTTGACCACTTTCTTTCTTCTTGTCTTACAAGACAAACAACTAAGAACCTGTCCTAGTGTGCCTAAACCTCCCACACAAACACCTCACTCACTCTGACCTCTCCTCAGCACACTGAGGCCCGATGCTACATGCAGAAGGACAGCCCAGAAGCAGCATTTCTGTTTTGTGGCAGCAGATTCAAGGCCAGCATTTGAACATGTGGCTCTAGGACCAGATGTTGCCTCCTAATATGCACATGCACCTTTTCCCTCTGAATGCTGATTGCTCCTGTTGGTCTGGTGCCAAAGATCCCCTCATGAGACACACACATCTCCCCTGTTTTTTCACCTCCCTGCACTGGAGTAAGTTGAGAGTAATTTTTTTAACATCAGAATTGCCCAGGTATAATTATAAGCAAATCCAGCTCAGGATTTCAAAATGAACTGCAGGTTTTAACCAAAAAAAAGCAAAAAAAAAAAGCAATCTAAACACCCAAACAACAAAAATAAACATAATTTCTCAGCATTTTATATCAGCTGTGGGCCCATGCAGAAACTGAGGCAATTTGGTCAAAAAAACAGATGTTAACTGAGGAAATGCATCCTGCACTGTAGGTCCTTGGCAGTAATGAACAAACTGTGCTAAAAGTCTTGTGCGTCTAAACTGCCTTTGGGGGAAAATTTGTCCCTGAGAGCAAAGACTGGAAGATACTGGGGCAGGGACCAACTCAGTTGCTTTTTGTACACGATGCCAATGTCCAGGCTTGTAATTCCTAGCTGCAAACAAAAGAAAAAAGAAATTGCTGTCAGGAAAGATCACACTGCAGCAAGATTGTAGACAGGAGGGTTGGGAGTATGTAGGTGCTATCTCCATTCCTGCCAGGCACCCTTTAAAAATCACTTGAACACTTTGAAGAGGCTGTTTCTGTAAGGCACAGTTTCATCAGATGGCCTCACATCACCAAAAAGCTTGTGAGCTTCTTGCTTAACTTGTGCCTTGAGATCCCCAAATGAAGGCGTTCGATAAGAACAAGGAGACAAGAAGGTAAGCTTCTGTGGTAAAAACAAGATTGAGAAAAAGAAGAGATGCTGCCATGCAAATAAAACTGAAAGAGCAGACTTGCATCTAGCAGAAGCCCTGTTCAACCAGAAGCTCACCTGAAGGCAGAAACATTTCTGGGGGAAATGCCTCTCATTTTTTTGGAAAGTGTCTGCACAGGTCTGTGTTTTGCCAGGCTGATCTGATGTGATTGAGGAAAAGGGTAACTGTTTCTTTTATTTTTCATCTCTTCCCTACATCTCCTCCCTAACAACTTCAGCTGCAGTCCCGTTCTATTTTTTCCCCTTACAATTGTTTCAATAGATTCTTTATGGTTTATGGGTTGGTTTTTGGTGTTGGTTTCCACCCCCCCTCCCTTAAACCGAAGCCTGAAATATGCTCTGAATTAAGTACAAACTCCACGTCACTGGGGATTGGGCTGCTGCTGAACTGTTCCGTGTGTGTGTGTGCGCGCGCAGCCTCCTGGCCGAAAATGCCTCCGGGGCTCTCCCTAACTGTTGGGGTCCTAAAAAGGGTCCGTTTCTATGGATTGGCCACCCTCTGAAATGGCTGAGGTGGCGGGGGGGTGGAGGAGAGATCTCTCCACCCCCACTAACATCACACTCCCTCTATAGCACATCTGTCCAAGCTTGCTCACTGCTGGCCATTTCTTTCCCCATATGCTACAGGCATTTTTGGCCTGGCTGAATCCTTAGTGCATTAAGCAGGAGGCCCCTGGTTCAAGAAATCTCCCCTACTTATAACATGCAGTGCTGAAGAAATGGTGTGTGCAGCAGTGGGGTGACACAAAGGGATCAGTCAGGAGGGGAAAAAAAAAGGTGTGTAGGAAGGGGGAACATCTCACCTGTGGTCTTTATCAGAGAAGAAGTAAATTAGCTGCAGGAAAGAAACACACAGCTTTGGCTTTTAGCCTTTTGTGTTCCCCAGGCAAAGTGTGAAGGTGAGATTTTACAGAGGCTTGCTGCTTGTAAGCATCGATTCAGAGATCTCCTTGGTCCATACAGTCTCTGTCTCTAGCTAGGGTTTATTCTGGGATGATGCAGCTGTGTAGCAAAACAACACACATGAACATACACACACCCCAAACAAGAAACCTTCTGAATATCACTTTGTTTAGCCCCAAGTTTAAAACTGGAATTTGGGAACTGGTCAATGCAGCTGGAAAACATCCCATCTGGATTGCACTGGTCCAGCCCTAGCGAGGGTCATGCACTGAGGCAGCCAGCTACACTGTGTAACCTCTCTCAAACCTACCATCAGGCTACCTAATTCTGCATCTCAACTCCCAAGGCATGAAAAACAGCCATCCCAATGCTGAACACACACATCAGTGTTGAGGACTCAGCTCTTATTACTTGGACAATTGCTTCCTGCTGCTCAGACACATAAAGCAACATCATGTAAGGGAAGAGATGCTGCTGTGAAGGCAGAAAAGCTGCCAAACTCCGCTGCTTCTCTCAGCTTGTCATTAGGGTGATCTCTTAATAAATTACTTCAACACCAATGTACAGATATCCAGCACACCTCACACTGCTGTGCCAAAACAACTATGGGCATTAGTGGTGATGGTAGCCTTCTTGCTGGGCTTCACAGAGGCCACAAGATCCCAGGGGAAAGGTAGTTGGGAGTAGGATAACAGAGTGCTGGACTGCCAGCCCGTTTGGCCAGATCTCACGTGGCAGAGCCTCCCACAGAGTCAGCACAGACCAGTCCTGAGGAAATGCTGCAGAAATATTTCAGGTTGAAAGGGCAGAAAAGTGTTTTGTTCCTTCCTTTCTTTCTGAACAGTGTCATGAAATTTCAAATGCTGACAGTTTTACATATTTGGCCTTTCCAGAGGCCACTTCCATTCACGCAAAACCTGTGTGCAACAACTGTGCTTACACTACACCTTCATGTCCCTTTTAGACTTCTGGGCTTGTGCATGAAAAACAAATTGCATACAATAAGATTTATATTATTCTAGTCACAATTCTAAAATGAAAGAGAGAAGATAGGATCACATCCTAAGTTGTCCTTGTTTCAGCAACAAGATGTTTATTTGTCTGGTGAAGCGAAAGGTGTCTGGACCTCTTAGGCACTGTGAAAATCCCAGCCTCCCTTGATCTTTGTATCAAAAAGTCATCTGTGATTTAAAATGAGAGGATGTAGTTTCCAAGAAGCAGTGTTAACCTTCTCAGGGTAAGCTGGGGAATGGAAGTTCTATATATAAGAATCTAAGGCTATGGAGACCTGAGGCTGTTTAGCCTAGATAGGGGGAGACTGAGAAGGGACCTCATCAACACCTGTAAGTATCCGAAGGGTGGGTGTCAGAAGGATGGGGTGACACTTTTTTTGTGTAGTGCCCAGTGATAGGACTAGAGGTAATGGACAAAAGCTGGAACACAAAAAGTTCCACTTAAACACGAGGAAAAACTTCTTTACTGCAAGGGTGAAGGAGCCCTGGCCCAGGCTGCCCAGGGAGGGTGTGGAGGCTCCTTCTCTAGGGGTTTCCAAACCTACTTGGACACATTCCTGTGCCCCCTGATAGAGGGGAACCTGCTTTAGCAGGGGGTTGGGCTAGATGAGCTCTGGAGGTCCTTTCCATCCCCAATCATTTTACGATTTTATGATTTTAAGACTCTATGTATCATCGCAGCACTTCCAGTCAGTCACAGTTATCCCACAGTCGACTGTAAACAACCAATTAAGCCGTTTTAAAACCTAAGCACACTAATTACTAGTCAAAACACAATGAAGAAGAAAAGTACAACAAAGAAATGTATCAGAACCACAGCACAACTGTGGAGGAAGACTCCAATTATATGGAACAACTATTTCCAATGGTCTACTGTCCAAATAACCAGAAATGAGACAGACACAATGCTTCTCACTACCTGAATGTTTTAGTTGAAAAGTCATCCAGCACAGTTATATAAACCAATTAAGTTAGGGAATACAGAATACCTTTCATGAAACTACTTAACCCATTTAGTTCCTCTCCTACTGTAGGAAGTGTAGTAGTCACCTTGCACAAGTGTTGGATGAATCAAATCTGTTACAAGAACTTCAATGCATCTACAGCATCCTCCCTCTGAAAAACACAGTAGATAAATGATCAACACTCCATCTACCTACAAGTTGCTAATATTTTATTCAGTCTAATCTTTAAATGCAGTCACAATTACAAACTAAGATTTAAGAGCCAGAAGATATCCAAAGCTGCAGTCTAGCCTGTTCCCTCACATAAAGGGCAATACAAAACACTCCTAGACCATCCCTGGCTAAAGGTTGTTTTTAAAGACCTCCAAGGAAGCAGATCCAGTAACCTTTTCACACAGCTTATTTTAGTACCAAAATATCCTTGAAGCTAGAAAGCTTTTTCTAATACCTAAACTCAATCCTTTCTGCCAAAAATTATGCCAATTATTTTTCCCCTGTTCATTGCTGCTACGAAGAACAATTCATCATCATTTTCTTTCTAGCAATGTTATACATATTGGAGGAATGTTATCACGTCCTGTCAGTCTTCCCTTCTCTAGACTAAACAAATCCAATTCTTTCAATCTTTCCTCATAGGTTGTGTTTTCCAAACCTCTTATCATTCCTATGGTTCTCCTTTAGTCCCTCTCCAATTTGTCAAGATTCTTGTTGAACTGCACAACCAAAGCGGAACGCAGCCAAGGCTGTATGAAGGTTGCCTGAAAAGCAAAACTTACCCTTTGTCTTTTACCCATAACTCTCAGTTTCATGATGTTATATTGTATTCAGTTGATGATTTTACAGCACTCTGCATCCTTGTCTTGAGTTTCAAATGTCATTTATCTGGCGAAGTATTTCCTGTTTTCCACTCTATTCTGTACTTGTATTTATTTCATTAGCCATTATGATTTGGATTTGCCACACGTCAAGTTGCTGATTTTGTGTCACTGGGTATAAAAATCATTCCCAGTTCTGCTTCTCCTTTCCAAAATGCTGCAATCACACCCAATGTCACCTCACAAAATTTGATTAGAATGCACTTTCTATCATCATACAAGGCAGTTGTATGATGATAGAAAGTGAACATTAAGTTCAGTTACTGAAGGCAGTAACTGAAGTACTGGCTACTTCTCAACCCAGGGCAGGCCCTTGAGGGGCCTCATTTGATATGTCCTCCCATCTTGACAGGGAGCTATCCACAAGTGGGTTTTGAGGCTTAATTTACAGCTAGCAGTGCTCACTTGATGTAGTGACTTGAAATGGAGGATATATCTCCACTTGCTGCGAGGATACCTTGAATAACAACATTCAAATTCTTACTGAAAAGCAACAGACATATCCACTCTTTGGTTTTCATTTACTAGTTCATTTGCCTTGCAAAGAAATTGTACTGGTTTAACATGATTTGCTCTTGACAAATCCATATTTGCTGTTTCTTATTAACTTCTTATTCTCTGAGTGCTTGTAACAGCTAATTCTAGAAACTTTTTGGGTATTGAATTTAGTTTTACTGTTCCATAATCCCCCTGGTTCTCATTTTTCCCTATTTAAAAATAGACCTTATGTTTATCCTTCCCTGGGCCTCTGACTCTACCTTGGTCATCTGTGAACTCCGAAAGATAATCTCTAATCACTCTGGGACTGTTTTAGCTAGACCCTGAAGTACTCCAGGGTAGATTTCGTCAGGTCCAGCTGAATTGCAGAACATCTAAATTTTAGCCAGCGTAGTCTTTTGCTATTTTAGATGATCCCCTTGTTAAAACCTACTGCATTAGTGTACAACCATAATCAACTTGGTTTTTTTTGAGAAGCAACCAAAAAAGGCATTGAGTACGTAATTCTCTGTGTCATTTGTTATTTCCTCTCATTCCTTAAGTAATGGACTAATTACGCTAATATTTACTGGGTTTATGTTTGCATTTATGTTTTTAGGGGACTGACTTATGGGGGTAAAGAAATGCAAGAGCAGAATCTGTATCATCTAGAAACTCAGGTACTATGAGCAGATGAATTTATGCATAAGCTTTGACTTCAAAAATAACTCAGAGCTATTTAAGTAAAAAAAAACAAAGCAAAACATTCCCTTAGAAATTAACAGAAGTCTAAATAATATAAATATATATGCAAAAGCTTCCCTTTAAGAAAGTTTATCATGTAACTGGTATACACAAGATCATGTAAGCATGCTTGTGCCTCTGCATACAAGCATTTTGAAATCAAGTTTCTATACCAATGTGCTCAACTTATAATTTCTCATCTAACCACCCAGATCATAGAATCATAAAATAATGTTGGTTGGAAAAGACTTTGCAGTTCATCAAATCCCCCACTCCCCTCATACTGCCCAGCCCAGAACTGACCCACAGCCCTCAGCACCTCAGCTCCAGGGCTTTGGGATCCCTCCAGGGCTGGGCACTCCCCCAGCTCCCTGGGCAGCCTGGCACAGGGGCTGACACCCCTCTCAGGGAAACAGTTCTGCCTCAGCTACAATCTCAGCCTCCCCTGGGGCAACTTGAGGCCATTTCTTCTTGTCCTGTCACTCATTACTTGAGATAAGAGACTGATACCCACCTCACTACAACCACATTTCAGGTAGTTGTAAAGAGTGCTCATGTCTCCTCTCAGCCTCCTCTTCTCCAGACTAAACACTCCTAGCTCCATCAGCTGCTCCTCATAAGACTTGTGCTCCAGTCCTCTCCCCATCTTGACCCTCTCACCACTATCATTGACCTCTAAACCATCGAGACACTCTCTAACATAGAGATCTACTCTTCGATCTCTCCTTCCTTGACTATCCCTTCTGAAGGGTTTGTAGCCATCCAGTACAGCACTCAGTAGTGTGACTCATCCCACCACGTTTCTATAATAGCAACTATGCCATATTTTTTTTGGTGCACAATAGCTTCTATCTCCTCTTGTTTGTTGTCCAAATGCATTTTGTCCACAGATGTTGCAGAAATAAAGGAAGATGATGATAAAACTGCACAATGCACTTTGAAAGTAAAATAACTTTAAGTACTACTTTTTTTCCAGTGTAACCCCTAGCAAGCTAAAGATCTTTTGAAACCCTGTGGGTTTTATGAGGTTTGATGAGCTCTTAATTAGAAATGGCTGAAATTTGAACCAAAGCAAATCTGATGCTTTGTCTGGATGAAAACAGAAGGCTTGCTTCTGCCTAATTTCCTACTTAAAACAGGATTATGTGCAAATCTGAATAAACCTGGGAATGAATGACAATGCCAAAGTGGATTGGTAGCACATGGCCAAGTGTTTCTGATACAAACTAACTAAAAGCAATCTCTTCCCAAACTCAGACCAAAACAGGTAAATGGTTCAGAAGCAAGTTAGAGGCATCAAGAAAGGAAAAAGACAAGGCTGAGTCAGAGGAGGTTAGGGGAAAAAAAACCCAACACATGGAATTTGAGAAAGGGAGAGAGTTGGGCAGTCACAAAGGCTCTGAAAAGCATCTGGGGAAAAAATCTGAGATTTGCTAAGCAAGCCAGGTGCTTCACTGCCTTTGGAGGTCTCAGCCTAAACAATGGGGGTAAATGAACGTTGCTCAGAGTGAAGCAGTGGAGACACTGCTGAGTGCCCAGGCACTGTTGCTAATTCCTTCAGACAAGCTGTATCCTATAAGCACAAAAAATACCTGTCTACCGAACTTTGCTCGTAGCAGGACAATGGAACATTTTCTCTCTCCTTTTTATTAGATCTCAGATATAGAAACCAAATTGCAGAGCACCTGGAATTGCTGCAATCCTCAGCACACTTCCAGGAGCTGCTCTACACGTTTATAGGAGCTCTGAGAAAGTTCCCTTAGAGATCTGAGGCTTTTTATGTCTTTCCAAGTTGTACCTGAAAGCAACACATTTATCTCTTGCATATACATCTTAACTGTTCTCCTTTTCTCTGAATCTCAGGCTGCATTCGATTAACTCTGCAAAATATTTTGGGATGTAGTCTGGAACAACATATGCAGAATAGATTATGATTATAAAGGGTGAAGCAGATCACTGAATGTGAGATGGATTAGCAGCTATATAAGACAGCAAATTCATTCAAGTCTTCTGCATTTCATTGTGATTTAATTTCATTAAAATATTGTGGGGTATTTTTCCCATTGTATTACTTGAAAACACAACTTCTTTTCTTCGTGGAAGATTATCAGTATTATTTAAGAGTGTTCCTGTTCCAGACAAAAGCCCTCAATAGTTTTGGTTAAATCTCCACACTTTCAAGGGATTCCAACTTCTATAGATTAGATCTCTGATGAGGTTGATTCTTGTTCTCTGTCCCAAGATGAAACATCAAGACCTTAGATATTCAAGGTTAAATACTCAGTGAAAGTTGGTGAAAGACTTCTTAAACATCCTCCCCCTCATCTTGCCAAAACAACCTAAATCAGTTTTTGTTGTTTCTACTAGAAATATCAATGCAAAATTATTACTAATTTCACACTGCCACCTTTTTGCTGATGAACTGCCCTTGGTACTGTTCAGGTCCTTCTGTATCCTATGAACTTATTTCCTGCTCCTATAAAACATTTGGGTGTGTGCAGTACATTTCTTCCAACAGAAAGCGTGACTGTTAAGGAAAAAAAAGTGACATCGGTATTCCAATGATTTTGTGCAAAGGCTTCCAGGGGCAGAGGTGGCCTGCTCACACAGGGACAGCAGACACATCTTTCCAAACACCTTTGTTTTCCTCTTCATGCTGTTATCCCATGCCAAGCTGTTGGATGCAGTTTTGGGAGACCTCACGTAGCTGCAAATAAGCCAATGCAGAGCAAGCTGGTGGTGGGGGGAACACATGAATTGCATGTCAAGCAGAAGCACTCCTGTAGCTTTTGATTTCAACCTTTTACTTCAGAAAACTGAAGATAAGTATCAACAGCTGGACCCTGAGTAAATCACAGCCACGGAGCCTGTGTAAATATTGAGGTTTCAGAAGAATGAACTTATGCCAAACAGCTTTGTGCTGGGGAGGGGGGCAGGAACGCTCTGCGTTTGCCAGAGAAACTCCCACGTCTTCAAGTGCCCGTGGACATGTCTGAACAGGCCTCAACTTGTTGGAGTTTAAAGCCAAGCAGAAATTTCTGCCTCTTTAGCCTGGCCCCTCTGTTTAAATTGGAGTGATGACATCAGAGGATTAGTGACAGAGAGCGGGAGGGAGCCTTCAGCCACTGAGACCTGCTCGCTGCAGAGTGCCACAACTCAGATGGATTTCACAGATCAAACACCTCGGCTGCAACTTGAACATAAGCTGGCAAGGAATTCAGTCCCCATGTTCGACTCATGGACACAACAAAGAGTGATTTGATTAATGCACATAAGCATATATGTGAAAGGAGGGACAGGAAAAAAGAGGTGTGAAAGTGTGCTCTGCAGGCTCTCTATTAAGATCTGCTCTCCAACTAAATAATTTCAGTATCTCCTGCCTATGCTCCTGGAGTTTTCTGCATTGTCAGCCAAAGCTCCTTGCTCCCTCCCATCACTGCTGTTCCTGAGCACTGGGCAGAGCTCCTCAAAGCCTGACAAGAGGCTTACACAGCAGAAGAGGACAGCCCCCAGGCAAATACATAGAGTTCTTATGAACTCTAATGCTAGAAAAGTTTATTTAATTGTTTCAATTTCACAGAATTTCATTTTCCTAGAGTATTCAGCATCCCCTGGGACCAGGGTAGAAATGTTTACCTGTCTTGTAACATTTATTCCAGTACCTTGCAATGTGCTGAGTAGTCCAATGTCAGGGGATTTTTTTCCCCCCTTTTTTTTTTGATACGAAGACAACAGATAAAAACTACTTTGTGGGACTAAGAGACAACTCACACCCCCTCCCACAGAACACAGTCCTGACAAAGCTGCTCTGGCCCAAAAGGTTACTTTTTTTGCAACATTATTCTACCAAAGAGCTTTATACTAATTGTTTTGATGAGCAATAACATCTTCTGTTTTGCCATTTTATTGACATTATGTAAAGTAAAAGGACAATGAAGTAAAATGGATTTTGTCAGAGCCGCCAAATCATTACAAAAGAAGATCATTGCATAATGGATATGTCCTTTTTCCCATAGGGAAAGGAAAAATACCCCGGCTTCAGCTTAATTTTTTTGTTTTGTCTGTTTTATATCTGATGCCTACCAGAAGAATTTGTAAAGAAACCTAAGGCATTTAGGCTTCAATTTAATGGGATTTAAGCATTTACTTTTGTTGGGAATGTTTGGAAACAATATGCTAAAGACCAAACAAACTACTGAGTTTTAATCACCTCCCAACTTTGATACCTTCGACAACAACACATTGAAAAACAGAAGAAAATTATGGGGCTGGAGGCAGCAGAATGCAAATGAGCACTTCCATGCCATGACTTTCCAAAACATTGCAGACTGTTAGTTCTCAATAATTTCAACTGGGGCTGCAATTACTAAAGACTTCTGAAAGTCAGCTGTCAGCTTTTAAAGTGTTGTTATTTTTTTTCAATCATAGCAGATGGTTTGAAGATACAGTGGCTCTAAATGCTCACTTGAGGAGTCTGAAGATTCCATAAATAGGAGATTTTAAAGCTGACAGTCGATTGATAAGTTTTGAGACTATTCTATGAAGCTGAGAAAAGGTGAAAAGAAAAGATCAGGAGGAGACAGTGAAAGAGAAAATATGAAATTACCAGAGCTCAGTGGCAGTAACAGGGGAATAACAGAACCTGCTTGGTGCCTGACTCCACTACTTCTGCCTTTACTCTTGTTGAGCAGTAGCTTTAGTTTCACTGAAATCAATCAGCTTGCCTCTGGAGTCAGCTGTTATTTAATTTCACTGAAGGCAAAGGGCAGAATCAAGCCAGTAAATACTATCACGTTTATAGATACATTTTGTTATGTTACACGAGAAATAGCAGCATGGGACTGCTGGGAGTTTTCAGACAGATAAAGCTGTTATCGTATTTCTATTTTCACTGAGGAACTGCAGCACTAAGAGATCAAGGTCATGTTTAGTAGAGAGAGTTTAAGGTTTCTTTTACATATGAATTACTTTAAGCACATGTTTAAGCGTTTATCTAAACTAGACTCTACAAATGGCCTAAGACAATACAGAGCAAAGTCCACAGCAGTGAGCATCAAATGAACCCCAAGTAGCTGTTCAGGGCTTTAATTGCAAAACCATAAACTCTGCACAGTGATGGCTCTATTAATGTCATCACTTTCTTGTCCCTAAAGAAATTCCTGTCTCTTACAGCCCACCTAGCAAAAAAAAAAAAGAAAAACAACAAAAAAAAGAGACACAAGCTCCTGCTCCTCTCCATTTCCTATCTAAATACAGCCTCTTATTTCATCAAGTGTGTCACACCGTCCTAAGCCTCTCATTTTAACATGAGAAACAAGAGTTTTACCTGAAGTGCTTCAGTGACTCTCTTAGACAAGCCTGAAGCTCTTGAGACTAGTATTAAATGCACTAGGTGTTTCTTCTGCATTACTCAGACCCTTTAAGAAGTCAGAGGGAGAAATGAATATGTATTCTATATGTCAGCTGGTTATATCACAGCCTATCTGTGTCTAATTATGGAAAACAATCTATGTGAAGTTAACGGGGAAAGCTCTAAACAGATGTTGATTAAAGAGTGCCTCTGTAGAGTACTTTTTGAGAGGTCATTTTGCTGAGTTTAGATTGAGATGGATGAAGGTGAGGTATTTGGCAGTGAATTGCATCTTTGAAGTGAGTGACGAGATCAGGTTTTAGTACGGAAGCGCAGAGGTTGCAGTGACATTCATCCACAGGGGAGGCAAGTGGAATTATTAAGAGACTGAAGAAACTAACTTGTATAAGCAAGAAACCCTTCTGAGGCAAGTAGTCACATTTACTTCAAAGGTATGTATGAATGTAAAGGTTAGTCCAAGTCGTGGGAAAACTAGTTAACTTTTTGCTGGAGATAATGGCTTAGAGAGGCTATTCAATTTCCAGTAAAAGTCTCTTAAAAATGAGCCTTTACATCAGATTAAATCCTTCCTCACCTTGAACAACATTAGGTTGTGTTCCGTTAAAAAACTTCCTCAGAGACCTCAGAGAACTATCAAAGGTCAATTAGCTTACCCAAGAAGAGGGTTCATTTTCTAGCTCCCCTAAAACACTGGCAGTGAAAGTAAAGCATGTTATTACCCTAAACAACTTGCAGAGGATGGGCCCAGTCCTTTGGTGCTGGAAAATGAGAGAACTATCAAGTGAGAATTTGGCCAATGTATTCAAGTCTTTGTGGAAATGACGCCCAAGATGCAGCAAAGGATGTGCCACAAATTCCTCTCTCTCAAAGAATTCTGGCACTGCTCATGACAATCCCAGCAGATATATTACCTCTCTGAAAACATTCTACTGTGCTTTATATCTCCTTGTGGAATAGCCACCATTTACTGGTAGCAAGAAGCCATTAGGTGGATGGTCCTTTCTCTATGATTTGAACAAACAAAAATCCAATGTACGACAGAGCTGCAGATAGGAACTCCACTGAATGTCTGACTGTAAATGAAACCCTCGGTAGCTTATTGCTTGGAAGTGAGAGCAGAGGTTGAAAAGTAAATGCACTTTGTCCAGGGCAGAGCATTGCTAAAATAATTTCTGACAACCTGTGCCAAAGCACTGAAGTCAACAGACTTGGCTAATCCACCCTGATAAATGCAACAGTTACAAAAATAAATGCCTTCAAAAGGCAGCTGAGAGCTGGCCAACAGGAACAATCAGAAGGCAGAAACACTCAATACCCCTAAACCCTGAAACAGCCCTTGGAAAAAATTACCTTTCCAGTGAGATTTCTGTTAGGCATAGACAGTCCAGGCTTGCTACCAGCCTCACCTGTGAGTAGCCTGTTTTCTGCCCCAAAGGGCCATGAGTGGGTACCAGCTGTACAGCTGTGGCTTATCTCCATGAGTTCCTTTACCCAAGCAACCACCAGCTCTAAAACAGGCTCAGTATTCAAACTGCTCTATAGGAACATCTGATCTCTTTGCTACTTGTCTGCTGTTTTCGTCAACCTCATCACTTAGACGTGGGCAGAACAATTTGTGGCGAATTTTGAGCCCACTGTATCAACACTGGAAGTCAAATTACTCTTATTTACTAGTTCTGTATATTATTAGTTCATTCTGGAGAATGAAAATATAACTTCACTATTTTTTGGCAGTTTACCTTACTTTCTTGGCAATTTAACTTATTTCAAAGCATTTTTCACTAAATACAGAGGAAGAGTTGTTGTGGAAAGAAATGCATAAAGGAGAAGAGTGAAATAGATAATGTATTAAGAACTGTCTTTTCCTTTGGCCCACTTCCATGCAGTCTTTCTGTCCAATTTAAGTGGTGAATCTCGGAGAAGTCAGTGGACCTCTGCAATTTCCAGAAGAAGCCAGGAAAGAAAGATGCAAGTACTTGTAAGGAAATCCTTGAATTTCCAATAGCTTTTTATGCAGTGGCTTAATGTCTAGACTCTTTCTCAGAATTAAGGCTCTGGATCATTTTCCTTTTTTTCCCCCCAAGTGCTGCCCTGCATGACTGCAAGGCAAGAAGAGCCAGCAGCTTTCCAACCATTTTAATTGCTTTTGCTAGACTTGAACCTCACTTTCAAAGTTTAAATGTAGGATTAGATTTTTTTTTAAAAAAGATATAATTAGAAAACTAAAATGGTATTTTAATCTCCATTGATTTTAAAGATTTCTGACTAATTCTGCCTTAAACAAACCTTCAGAATATTGCAGTTCAGCAACTGATTTCCATCTCACAACTAGGCCTTCATTTCATAAATTATATATACAAGATTAAGCTGTAGCTCTCCAGCATTACTAGTCTCAGACTCATTCTGCTTTCAGAGCTCGTGCACCCTGCTTTTGCTCCATTACAACCATTTCAGTTAAATATATGATGTTCTGTTGACATTTGTATCAGTACATCACTAGCCTTGCTGAAGTCCTACTGATACAAAACTTTATCTCTGCCGCTGAACTAGCTTTGCAGGTCCCATCTCTGTGCCCTACAGAGGATGACAATTTACTACAGTTTTGCTTAAAGAGATGTCACTGGCAACTGCTGCTTTAATATTTCAGGCAAAAACCCACTCTCCTTCAATCCAACTCTAGACTGAAGGCAGTCTCTTCTCCAACAACCATTACATGATCAACAGCACATCCAGTTGCCTCTGTTCACATCCTGAGCTTTACCTATCACCCTCAAATATGAACTCAGACTGTATGGGTATGATGATACTAGGAGGAAGCACTATGTATTAATATCATCCACTTGTAAAAGGAGCCAAAAAAATCATATCCCATCACAGAACCAAACTCACACTCTCATAACCTCGGCAATGCTACCTAACACATCACTTTTGCACACAAAGGTCCCTCATCCTGTCTGCAAACATAACAAGTCCCACCAGAGTATCTTAGTCCTATAAAGCAGTTTTATAGACATTAGCAACTGTGGTGTGACTAGGCATCCATATAGGAGCTTGCAGGTTCCAAACTTCTTAATTTTGACCATGTCTCCTGTGTTTAAAGTACAGGACAAAGCCATGATGGCAATGGCAAAGCGTACTTTGTCAGGCAGCCCTAAATCTGGGATGCATTAGCAGTGGCTGGAGACAGTCTATTTATTAACTCATACTTCAACTTCACAGAGCTGTTGTCTCCTAATCTATTAATTCAGAGTTGTTGGTCTGAACTTCAAGGGAGCATGGGATCATCTAGAGAATGACATCAGTAGCTAAGGCAGGAGTGAAAATGGGATGCTTAAATTTAGAGAAAATGTGTGTCAGCTTTGGTAGATGCACACATGCTTTGGCATTGCAGCTTTACTCTCACTGATCTACGTCACCAGAAACAGCACCAGAGGTTTTTCAGACGTTGTCTCCCTACAGTCTATGGATCCTTATCATGGGTATTAACAATGAAATAAGATAATCAAGTTATGAAAGGCCAGCTGGAGTTATCTCCCGCCCATGACGCACTCCATCAGATGAGCCAGAGTGACAGAACTTCAGCATACATCATGCATTATGGATCACTTTTTGCATCTCAGGCACTGCATTCTTACATCACTTCGTTAGAGCAGGCATGAGACAGAAACTAATATATGCAGGTCTTAGCACAGTATGTAATGCAGTAAAGTTCTGACCTTGTTCAAAGTTACTAAGTGCTATTAATATATATAATGGAAATAAATATTAGCCTTTCTTTGCAGATGAGACACAAGGCCCTGAGCGATTTGTCAGGAACGACAGGGAGCCAGGTATCCTGACAATTCCTTTTACTCTAAGCACTTGACAAAATTCATTTCCATCCATCCCAGGGCTCCTGCTGAGATGGGGGGGGGGGGGTGGCAAAAAAGATTGCCTCTAAAAATGTTCCTGCTTTATCAGCAAAAAGAGGGTGATAACAAAAACAGCTCAGGCCAGACAAAAGCTAACTGAAGCATATGGGCTCGCACAGTGACTTAGAAGCACTGCCCTAAAATAGTCCAGCAAGACTAAGGGATGAATCTTCCTTGAGGACTGCAACAGACACCCAACCTGCAGTCAACTAACAGAATCACGATAAACATTTCCAAGCAAGTCTGTCACCTGCTTTAGACTTCCTGAAAGGACAATGTGGTCCATCCACGGTGCTGACAGCAGCAGTGGTGACCAGAACATATCCCAAAATCACTCTCCTACACAACATGGCTGTCTGAAATTTCCAGTGAGCAGTTTTGAGTCCTACTGTACTCCTGCCTTCAAACAAGCCTTAGATATATGTATGAGATCATGGGTAGGGAGGTGCTGTTGATGCTGCACTGAAGTGACCTTCTCTAGAACATTGAATATAAATGGAAAATACCATAGGCAACCAGAAGAAAATGTGACACGTGGCCTGGAGAGAGAACAGCCTGTTTCGGTGCTTGAAGGAGGAACGCTGTATTGCAGTAAGTAATAGGTGGCATCCATTAAGCAGGTTCTCTTTGGACACAGATCTGGGGGATAAGTTTTCAGTGTGACATCAAATTCTTCAGACACTGTAGTAGGCTTAGCTTCTTTAAAAGAAATTTGCTCAGAGGAATATAAGCCATTTCCAAGCATGAACAGAGTACATTAAAGCACTGACTCAGGCTTTGATTCAGAAAAGCACTTAAGCACCCTTCTTGTAAAGGGATACTTTTTGGTGATCGGACCTTGGAAAGGAAGGTGTATTGTGGTCTCTTTGGCTCAATGCCACATATCAAGGCATAAAATAAACCTCAAACTAATGCAATTAAGGAAGAATCTTTCACAGTGGACATATTTAATCCATTACTTCCCACTGTAGCAGTTCTTGCACCTAGAACTGGCCCTTGCCAGGAGCAGCACACTGACTACACAGAAGAGTGACCCATTTTGATAAAAGCATTGTCTGGAATATTTAAGAAAAACAAAATAAACTGTTGCTTTTCACTATAAAATTGCAGTGATGACTCTGCTCTTCAGCTGTGATAGTTCTACATGGGTTTTAATGTGACACAGACAAAAATGGAGGCGCAATGAACATAGTACAAGAAAATACCTTCTATTAACAGAGGAGCTTCTTGCCAGTAGCATCCTGGCTAACAGGCCCAGGGGACTGAGAAATGTTGTGTATGAGAGCAGAGTGCTGGAGGTAGGAGCAGAAGTAGAAAAAGGTTGACTTCATACAAAATGTTGAAGGGGGAGAACAAACCAACCCACTCTTATTTCATAGCTGGCTGAAGTCTGTGGCAAAAAAGTTACAAAGAATCTCAGCAAAATGTACCTTTCCAAAATTATGCCAGGACATCTAAATAAAAAAAAAACCTCTCATGACTGCATTTATCTTTACCATGAAAGCACCAATGGTATTACACTCATTCATCTTACAAGCAAAATTCATTCGTATCTCCACAGCATTTTACTTACGATGCGCCAGTAAGTATCCAGTAGTGCATTTTGCAATAATAATAAACTAAAAGCAACATGAGATGTCAGTGTTGTAACTTGGCTGTTAAACCTTTTCTTGAAAGTGCTATGAGCTTGCCAGAATACTTGGTGAGAGATGTCAGGGTTGCAAACGACACAAAGAATTACCCAGGTTCTGTTATATACTACAGACTTTTCTTTTAGCTATTTCTAGTACGATTAATCTTCCAACTCTTTGTCAATGTTTTTATTGTAAATATTATTATTGACATTAATATTCTTATTGTAGGACACCTATAGTTCTAGTTCAAATCCCAGTTTGAGTTTGATCCTCATCACTCATGCTGTAGACACAACTTCCTCGTGTCTCTGTTCTTTCAAACTATTACGTAGACACAGTGACATTAAACAATACGAGAAAAGAACATCAATAAGATAGGAAATTTTTTCCCTTTCAGATCAGAAAACCGATCTTCAGTGTCACAGCAAGGGTTACATGAGGAGTTAACAGCAAAATTCGTTATTCTTGTCCCAGTGTCTTAATGATGCAATCATTCTTCCTTGCCCCTTAGCGCTCTGTGTAATTACAACGTACGATGACGCATGTTTTAAAAGTATAGACAAGCACAGAACTAATATGTTAAGTGGTCTGTCGAGTAACTGCATCAGCTCTCTCAAGGTCTGTCCATCTAGGGATATACTCAGAAGAGTCTGATCAGTGGCAGTTGTGGATGAAGAATACCCAGTAAACATCCTAAGATTTATTTGCATACAGTTTTCTTTCCGTAGTTCCCAAGAAGGCAGAAAAGGTACTCGCAAAAGTGTGAGGAGGGCAGCACAGCACTTCTCCTTGGAGCACTGATGCAAAGACAATGGAAAAGAAGAACTTCAGATTTAACCGTGTGCTGAAAAGTGTGCAGAATGAGTTTGCCCATTCTTCAAGAGCTGATCCCTCCCTGGCTCATTTCATAGCTGTCTTCAGTCTCATGTGACTCATTTTTTTTTGGCCCTGGCTGTGCACAGAGGGCAGTTTGGCTTTGAGTTCCTGAGAATCAATCCCCTATTTTTAAGTTTATATGAAAAGAGATAGCAGTGAAGCTGAAGGTGATGTACTGTTCTATGAACATGGAGATTCTCTTACACTAGTGCAATGCTTCTGGGCACAATCTACCTGCTGGTAAGAAGTGTCAGCTTAACAAAGTCACAAAACCAGAAAAACCCTGTCTGCATTGACTTACAGCTTCCTGGAATACCATCCAGAAATGGAAAGGTATATTTCAAGGAGATGGGGCAACACTTTTTGCTGTAGCATTCAGTGACAGGACTAGGAGTAATGGGCAAAAGCTGGAACACAAAAAGTTACACTTAAACTTAAGGAAAAACTACTTTACTGTGTGGGTGAGGGAGCCCTGGCACAGGCTGCCCAGGGAGAGTGTGGAGGCTTCTCAGGAGGTTTCCAAACCCACCTGGACACTTTCCTGTGTGACCTGATCTAGATGGACCTGCTTTAGCAGGGGGATTGGACTAGATGATGTCCATGCTGTGATTCTGTGAATATTTGCATTTATCTTTTAGATATTAGTTCAGAGTGAGGGTTGGCTAGGTAGTATCTTGAACTCCCTTCCATCCCCACCTTGACAGGACCACATGCTACAGGCAATGGCAGAATCTCTCACCTTCACCCCTCACTGGCCTTGATGATACCTTCTTCAGCTTCTGGACACAAACCTCCTTGCTATAGAAATGTACATCTTTCCATCCTATTTTTCTTCTCCAATTATAACACGTTTCTTCTTTCATGTACTCTACAGCCTCTCTCTATTCTTCTTCGATGAAATGAGACTAGTTATTGAGGATTTCATCAGATGTCACACATTTTGTCTGATCATCCTATTGACTCCTAACACAGATTAACAGAGGAAATAGAAAAGAAAACCTTTACATAGTTTTGCTATGTTATTAAGGGCTTCTCTTTTAAAATAGCAATTAATGTTTTTGCTCCCACTCAAGCTCCTACCAAGGATCTCTGCAGAGTCTGAACTTCTAATGAACTCTTCATTTTTCTGGCTTGGTCACTTGATCATTAATGGCTGTTTGTCTGCTTCTGTAAATGCAATGAACAAATATTCACTGCTAAAACTACTGTTGGAACTACTCAATTTGCACAAAAAAAGAGATATTATTGCTTCAATATCTAGACACTACCATAAAGGCTGAGGCAAATTATATGAAGTGCTATAGAAATACGTGGAAAGGAGAGCTCCATACCAAAAGACCTAAACCTAAGATCTAAGTCAGAAAAGACAGGAGACATAAATATCACCATTATTCCCATTTTACAAAGTGATGAACAGACTATAGAAATGGAACATTCAAAAGGTTCCTAAGCAGTAAGGGTAACAGGTAATTTCCTAACTGGATCCTATCCTTAACTAATTGCTTCAAAGGTCTATTCAGTCTCAGATCAACACTTCAGCCACACTCCTTACAATCCTGTACAGTTTCAAGGGAAAAATGTCCACTTCATTCTTCATGAAAATAGCTTCATTTTCAAATCCCAAAAAGGCTGCAGAGGCAATAAAATATATGAAGACTACAATGATGATAGGGATACTGTTGAAGCACTGAAAGGTATGAAGACGGTTTTGGAAAGGCTGAGCTAAGATCACGCCCCCTTATGTCAAAGAAAACTCTCTCAGTTTATCTACCAATTTTTATATCCCATTTCTTCAGCTTTTCCAAAGCTCTGCAAACCAGGTCCAGAGTTTCATTATTTATTTATTTGGGATGCTGTGTGTCACCGTGACACATTGTGAAACTGGCATCTGCAATTTTCACATGTCAGAGTGACTGTAACATGAACTGACAAAATAAATTGCTGTTCACACACTCCCACTGACTTTGTTATGTCCCTGAAGCCCTAGGCCTATTTTTTCAATTAAGATCCCCTCTTCTTCCATCCCCCTTCTTCCTACTCCAAAAGCACAATGAGCAGCTGGCAGGAGGCAACGTGACTTCCCCAGCTGGCAGTAGTTGACTGGGAAAGGCAATGGCATTGCTGATACAGAGAGCAAATAATTCTCCTTAGCTTTTCAGGAAAAGGCAGACATCCTTCCTCCACCAGCTAATGCTACCAAACCTTTCAGAGCTTGGTGTGCAGAAGACAACAGGGTCAGGTTTTCTGCAGTCTTTTAGCTCACAAAAGAAACCAACCACTTCTACCAAGACAGAGCAATTCTCAGTTAAAATTAGTGGAAATTTTCCTAATCAAGACATTAAACTGGTTTCCTGATCACAGGAATATCGCAGATTTAAGTGAGTTCAATGCAGATCTCTAGTCATCTCTCTAGGGATGGTGGAAAATAAAATCTCACAGATGGGGCACGGTCCAGCAAGGGAAAATAATCTTAAAGACCTGAGAGTCGCCTGAGGTTTGGCTCACTGAAGGCTTGACATGAACAGTTCCCATCTCTCCTTTGCCTAATTTCCCATTAGTGAGCCTGAGCCATCACCTCACTTCTGACTCCTACCTTCATTCCTTCTTGTCCTGTCACAGTGGGCATGGAAAACGTTCCCTTTTCTGTAGCAGCACAGCCAAACAAAGCAAGCAGCAACTATTTCAAGCACCAGAACTAGTAAGGTTTATGAAGCAACACTGCCCAACTTTCAATCCTGTGACAATTATACCTTGCCTGAGCCCCTGACTTGGATTCCACATCGTCTTCATTTGGTAAAATGCATCACATAGTCCTAGGTGCTACCGAAGGAAAACATATTTTGTTTAATGCTCCAGGTTGACCCAAGTTGTTCCCTCATTTTGTAATCCTTTCCATTTATTTGAGCTGAATTTGGAGCAACAAAACCACATGTGGCTTGCATGACATTTAATTGCAAGTACTTCACACACTTCTAAATTCCTTCCTTTCGTGTGCAGCACTGCACATTTACTCAAGGACACGTTGGGGAAGGTCAGTGGGAGGGGATATAGGAAAGAGAAAACCATCTTCTAATGCACTGGCTATTCCAGAAAGAGCCCTGCTCAACCACATGAGCTAGTCATGTGTATGAACAGTTCTATATTCCTATGGGCAGAGCTGTGAATGTGAACTCAGTTATCTAATGACAGTTGCTTACCCAGGCAGTTGTTAACTCAGGGATGTATCTGAGTGCCTTGTGGCATTGGAAGTTATGAGAACACAACATAATTGAATTACAAATAAGGTTATTTGGAGGCTTCAAGGTTTGTGGTAGTGACTATGTCTCCAAAAATTCTCCTTCTGGCCTAGGAGACTACAAACAACAACGTGGTTCTGCCTATCCCAGATGAGCCACCAACAATACAGCAATGAAAAGAGTGAGGGAAGGAAAGAGGAAGGGAGCCCAATGTCTCCACAAAAAGGCATTCTAAAGGAGTGGAGTATAAAATACAAAACAAACTAGTGATATTAGTCTAATTCAGTTAAGTACATGAGAACAGTTACAGTGTTTCCTAATTGTAGTTCTTAAATGATACAGTCAAAAACAAGATTAAAACAAGTCCAGGAAGGAATTTCATGCTCCTCCAGAGCTGGGCCACCACCTTAGCACAGATCTCCATTTCTGAATTCAACAGTAACTGCTTTTAGTCTTCAGCTCAGTTATTACCCCAAGATTTCCGTGCTGTCAGCTCCTGGTTAGTTTTTTAAGGACCAGACAGGAACCTTCAAACTTGTTTCGATTTCATTCCAGTGTTTAAATGCATTGGGGAAGGTGGCAGTGAGATTTAAAATGGGAGTAATTATTTTCAATGGAAAATTTAAAATTTGTACTTTTTTTTGGTCCAAAATATGTTCATTTTTTTCCCCTAAGGCTTTGCCATAAAACATAAATATCAATCTTAGAACAACTCTTATCCATACCTTTCAATCTCAGGTTCCTGAACTGAACCTGCCACTGCCCAAAGAAGGCTACTTACATGTGCCCTTCTCAACCCCATTCTTGGATGTTCTCACAGTCAGCTGTGTGCATGCACATATGGATCTACCATGGTCTGGGTCTCTCCTCACTTCTACAACAACAAATAGGAATAAAGCCTATTGAGCCAACTGAATCTTGCACAGAAAGGATGAGACATGAATGTTAAGAGCATGTGTTCTGCTCTCCAAAGCAATTGAGCATGAACTCAGTAACAGCAGCTTAAAGATGTATCTAGAAGAGGAGAGGGTGTGTGGCACAGACATTTCTGACATGCCAGTGAGAACTCAGGATCCCTTGGCACAGATGCCCCCATCCCTTGGTGTCCTTTCAAGCCATGGAAGTGGGCATCAGCAGGGCTTTTGAGACTTTTGGTTTCTTGCTAGGGAAATCAAGGGCAATAGTTGCTTTGCCTTTAGCTCTGAAGTGAATCCATTGAGAAAAGAAATTGTTAACCTGACAGTTGATGAGAATATATTCTTCTGCATCTACACAGCAGGTAAAACAAAAGTAGTGATAGTATAAACTTCTTCCCATTGACTGGCTTCTCCTCAGCCCTCACCTTCAAAGTACCTGTGGGCTTTTTGCTGTGCAAGTAAGGCTTGTCTACATTTTCATACTCCCTGGCTGGGATGATGGATCAGTGAGAGGTGTATACAGAATAACCAGAGGAACAAGGACAGACTGAAGGAAGCACACACACATCTCCACACAGTCAGCCCAAGGCTCCAGAAAATTCCCTGAGAGCTTTTGAGGTCAATGTGTCTCTGTTTGCTTAACTCATGCTTCCTTGATGCACACTAAAACATTGTTCCTATATGAAAGCATGAACTATAGATGCATAAGGGAGAAATTTTGACAAATTTCCTCTTCAGATGGGCTGCCCAAGCCCTGATTCATTCAACTTAACTATGACTAAGGTGTTGGTAGCCATCTCCAATCTTTAGAGTATGTCAGAAGGTTATAGATTTGAAGATCAAATTAAATCTTTCAAACTCATTGCCATTCCAGATGAAGGTCTTAGCATTTGAACTCTGCAACACACACTGTAAATGTTTCAAATAAAATACTGATTCATCAAAAAAGAGTATTTTTCAGAGGTGCATTTGTTCCAGTAAAAGGCAAGAGATATTCCTTCCTGCCCCTTAATTCAAACAAAGCAGTAGTAGCTGAGTGATTACAATAGCAAAGTTTGTACAGGTTGAAGATCTGTCTGCTTTACAGAAAGCACCTGAATTCAAGTACTCGTCATGCTGTGTGAATGCTCTGACAACCACTATGCAGTTTATTGGGCTGGGGAGAGGGGAAAAACAGCAAAGTTCCACTTTGTAAATAGAAGAATCAAGGAAATGGAAAATAACCTACCAAATCTAATTTGTGATGTCATTCTGTAGCAGAATACACCTGAACCCTTGTGTCACCAAGCTAGAACACATGCCATTCCGCAAGCCCCACTCTAGCAGAAGCACAACTTTCCCATTTATAAGGCATTCAATGAGAATTCTGCAAGGCTCAGATCGCCCCAAGGTGCTTATCAGTCAGCAGCAACGTGCACAAGAGAGATCCCACCTTTCCCAGACTACGTGTACCAAACTTGTTCACATAGCATTTTACAAGATGTAGAAAATTCTGTTTTCTACTGTGGTGCATGCTACTTGACAGTTACACACAGAAGGTAGCTTAAAAAACATCTTTTCCCCAGAAAGCCTTTACACTATCACAAATTTTCTCTGACTACCTCTTTTAGAATGAGAACAGCAGCCATTGCTGTAACAAAGGTCTATTCCAGGAGAGCTGGACGTGCATCTGCTCGTCTCCAGAGATCCTGCTAAATCGTATTGCTCCTTCTCTCACTCTCTTTCCAGAGCAGAACTGATTGAAGAGCAAAATAGAATTTCAAGGTGAATAAAAGCCCTGTGTTAAGCATGAGGTAACACACAGGGGCTATGGTATCACCGTAGCCTTGGAAATGCCCACGAATCCCCAAAGCTTTCATTTCAGCATTCAGTAACGCTGGCCTGAACATTCATCCGGAAATGTGCACTGCGCAGAATTTTTTATGTCTAACTTTTCTTTTTCAAAAGGTTTGCTTATCCCTTTGGGTCAGGAGACTAAAAAAACGCCAAGAACATCAGATGCACTATTTGGGTCAACCCAGTAATACATCTCTTTCAGCACCCTGCCTGACAGATGAGTTGAGCCAGCACCAGCTGCTCCAGTGGTAAATATGAAACTTCGCAGTAGGCAGTTATGAAATAACCTTGGTAAGGAGAGGTTTCTTTCTAGCCTCATCCTAACCCCTATCATTTAGTAGTTGGCTCACACCCAGAAATACATAGCAGTCAGAAGGATGCATATACTCTTTTTTACATTATCCTAATATAATTGGATGTTCTCATTAACCTTATGGTTTTTTTGCCATGGTCAATTGTGCCATAAATCAAAATGCCAACTGCTTTTTATATGTCAGGGGCAGAATACTCACAATATTTAATAAATACTTGATATTTATATTCCATTGGGCCTCCAAGTCCAAGTCTGACCATGCTTTACACGTAGCAAGAGACAGTGTCTGCTTAAGCAAGAATATAAACTGCCCAGTCTGAACTGCTGAGCAGCATTGCCTTTGTTGAGAGGAGAGGGAGATGAATATTTGGAGCAAAGTTAGCTGTGAGGTCTGTGCAGAACAAGGAATTGGAGTAAGATTGGTGTTTCCTACACTACCTCCACCAGCCACAGCTTTGCATGCTTTTGTGGCCAGCTCACCAGGTTTTTTTGGACCATGAAGAAAATCAGTTTCACAGCCTGGGGACAGATGGTCTGTGCAAGAGACTCCCCACTCAGCACAGTAATCTCAAGGCAGACACACAGGGAAAACTGGGGTAAACTTATGGACAATTGACAAAGTAAACATGGCTGAAGGCACCAGGAATATTTTTCAGAAGTGGATCTAAAAAAAGCTGGTCACCAAAGGAATTTGACTTGTCCAATATATCAAGAATCTCCTGTACATACACATATGTGCATGTATAGATCTGTGGATCTGTGAGTATTTATATGCCCTGGCTTTCTCAACCAGGTGAAAATCACCCAAGCAAAACCTCATGATGTTTTTCTCTGCTGTCATATCCACATTAATGTTGATGAAAAAATTTCACTGCTTTCCTTCTTCTCAGAAAAGACTTAGAACAAGGGAAAGACACTGTCAATTATCTTCCATTTATCTGCAAAATTTGTAACAAACAGCTCTGGTGGGTTTTGAGTAAAAGCTAGCTTTTTTTTCCTCAATCTATCTTTCACTCCTTCACAAAATAGAGGCAAAAATAAAACTATTTTCACTTATTTTCCAAAACAGATAAAGATTTTCCTTCACTGGTCTGGTGCTTCCCCACTCCATTTAGCACTTGTTTCCACTGCTAGGGAGAGTCATCTTTCAGCAGATCTACTTTTCCTGTTTTACACAGAAAGTATCTATAAAAGCAACAAGCACTGATAAGAACAGTTAGAACTGGAAAGGAGCAATCAGTGATACAGCAGTTGTATTACTGCAGCATAGTGGGGACTGAGCAAAAATCAGGCACCTTTATTGTATTACAGCTCGTAGTCATGCACAAGAATGACACACTCCCTGGGACAGCAACTCATAATAAAGTAGACAAGGAAATAAAATGGTGAAGCACATTCTGATCTTAAATGGTCAGTGTTTCCAGAAGAAGAAATTTGGTATCATTTTTTGAGTGGTAAATTGGCTTCCCAAGGATTCATTCAGGTATCCTGAATGCCTTGTTATTTCATGTAGACACAACAGAGAAGCAAACACCTTTGAACATCCTGCTCCAAGTCTTCTTACCTTTAATGTAAAAGACTGAACCCTGGATCATGGTAAAGCCTGGGAAGTACAAGGAGGGTACAGCTACAGCATGCAAAATTAACCTTGCTCTTTGTAATTAAACAAATAAATAACCCTTAAGACTTTCTATAGCTTCAAGTTTTGTTTGAGGGTTTACCTTCACTTGCTGCATCTTGCCATCCTTTCCGAGAACCCAAATTTTAGCCAAATTTGAGTCTACACTTAAATGAATGCAAATGTGACTGGGGGTGCAGGAGTAGGAGGGGGAAGAAAGACATGCGTTTTCTTCAGAATCTGCACATATAAACTGAAACAAAAGAGTGTGTGAGGTGACACCATCACCTCACAGCTCTAAATGCTACATCACATCCCAAAGGCAGAAGGAGAGAGAAGTAGCAGCTCTGAACAGCTCAAACATATTTGCAGATGCTGAACCAATTGAAACTCTTCATTATCATAATAGAACAAACATTGTGCTCACTCCTAGCAAAACTAGAGGCCTCTGAGCTGAAAGGAAAAGTCTTCCTTGCATCTTCAAGACATAGAAAGAATTGCAGGGTGGCTGTATATTTTTTTCATGTCTCCCACCTCCCTCTTGTCTCACTGAACAAGAGTTGTTTTCCCTTTAAGCTGCAATGCCACCTTGTGGCTGTACACAATGAAACATGCCAACGACATCAATATTAAACAAAATTCTAGGTCACTTTGACCAGAGATGGAAGTATCACATATGTAAGAGAAACACCTGATGCAGGAGGACAAAAGACAACTGCGGACACCTGCACTTTCTTGAAGGTAGTGTTTGATCTGTATGAACATCAATGATCCAAATTCATAGCAACACATAGACAAGAATACATAGGCCCAGAGATGGCTAATTTCATTGCATTCTCTCTCTAGATACTGTCAGGAGGCAAGTGGATAGATAGTCTCCTTGAGAGAGGGACGCAGATTTTCTTGTCTCTTAGTTCCTGTAATCTTTTCACATAGGACCTTCAGAGAAGCAGCAGCAGTAGCTGAAGCACAGAGCCAGACTCTGCAGCCAAGGCATAAACAATGTTCTCAACCTATAGCACTGATGTTTGATGAATGCAGGCAATGCTTGTCTGAACACCTTGGGCATGTGCAGATATCTCTTTCCAACTTGCCCATTAGTCACTTCTTACGACAGTGGGGCTTCCTCTCACTAGGGATTTACAACCCTTCTCAAGAATGGCAGTCACAAGGATTTCCCCAGGCAAAACAAATTTTGTTCCAGGTAGAACCACCTGCCTGACAGACTGGTGCTGAGAGAGGATATCCCATCTGTGAAAGACACAATTACAGCCATAGCTTTTAGCTGTGTGCTACAAAAATCCTCAGCTCCAGTACTTCCCAATTCTCCTGGATGTAGGCTGTGCCCACAGCCTGGTTGGCCTCTTCCTTCCTTTTCCTTGTCTCTCAAGATAGGTTAATTCTTTAGGAACATGTGCCTTCTCCAATAGCTCCCTCAATCTGAGATGGCTATCAAGCCATTGCCTGCAACCCTTAGAGTGCAACCATCCAGCCAATTCCTTATCTACCATTCATCAAACTGATGTCTTTCCAAGTCAGAGACAAGGATGATGTTCAGGACAGGTTGACACGCTGTGCACAAGTCCAAGTACACAATGTTAGTTGCTCTTCCCTTATCCACCAACACTATAATCCTGTCATAGAAGGCCAACAAATTTGTCATATACAATTTGCCCTTATGTTGGCTATCAGCAATCATCTCCTCATTTTCCATGTGGCTTAACATAGTTTCTGAGAGGATCTGGTCCATGATCATGCCAGGTCAGACTGACTGGCTTATAGGCCACTCTCTTTACCTTCTTATGCTGAAAGATGCACCGAGATCCCTCTGGACTGAAAGACCTGGCTTAATTCAAGTTGGACACTGTTAACTTCTCACAGGGTCCAGTATCTAAAGACTTAGCACAATTCAGCAGTTTTTCTCTGAAGGGCTCAAAGATATATTTTGAAATAATTTAGCATGTCCCAAAGCAGAGCAGACAAGTATTCTTCCCATCTCACAGCTGGCAGGCCAAGGCACACAAATACTAAACCCTTCTGGGTAGGGAGTAGCTGCCCTGCTATGCACAAAAATTATTGTATTTTTAAGCTTTAAAATATGATTCTCTCAGGCAAATTAGGAGCAGCTGTCCCTCCCTGGGACAAGCTGGCTTCTCACAAATATTTGGCATTTATAACACTCTTGTCCTTTGGCCACTGGGCCTGGTTTGTAATTAGGCCTGATTTTAAGACTGAATAACCAGGCTCTCTGGTGCATGAGAAGTAGTACAAGGTGAAACTCAGCACAGTGCAAGTCAAGGCATTTGCAGAAGCCAGACGGAGGAGATCCCACCTTAATGTCACCTCAGATCCCTAATCTAAAAGCACTTTCATTCCCTACTCTTGGCAACCTGTGGAGTTATTTGCACCTGGGAAGAAGATGTTGCACACTACTTATATTAAAACAGATGCATCTACTCACCAAGGTGCCTTTCTTCATCCCCTGCCAGCAAGACAAACACAAATCACCTAGAGAGGGGTTTACTCTCTCCTTGGGAAGCATTCAGCATGTAACTTATGCGATTGAGTATGAAGAAATACCCATTCATGGTTCTGCTGGAAACTCCATGGAGCCAATAAACTTTAAGTGACAGCACTGAATATGGGGCTAGATTTATCCCGCCTTACTTTGTACAATCACGGAAGCCTTTCGGTAGAAAGTCCAGGAGGTAAAGCCTAGGGTAAGCTTTCTAGATCCCCACACTAATCAACAGAGAGAGAATAGCCCCCCTGGAAGCAATTAAGATCTTAGATGGACTAAGACAATGTTTCTATAACTTATGATGTCACTGAGATGCTGCCAAAGACCTAACTGAAATCTGAATATATAAATCTGCTGCTGTTCTCTATCCACAAGACCTATTGCCATGCCACACAAGGAAGTCAGATAGCTCTGACAAGATTTTTGGTGTGTTATTCTTATCCCTGTTACCTTGCAAGTGTTTAAAAAAGGTTGCTGGATTACTTGCTCACGCACTTTTCCAAAAATCAATGTTAGCTAGATTTCTAGCTCCTCAACCCCTCCTCTTTCTTCTTTTTTAAGAATATTCACTGTGCTAGTCTTTTCACAGGCTTTGCAAAGCTCTCCTTTGCAAGTTAACCTCACTTGCAGCACTGAAATATCTTTTTTTGGTCTTTTAAAAAAAGTATTCTAAAATTAAACCAATTTGAAAACACTCAAATCATCCAGGTTGGCCCTAACCCATTTTCACGTATCTAGGTTGGGACCTTATTGCTTTACAACTAGTCCTAATTACAGAGATCATCTAATTAGTGTGGAACTTCATATGAAGAGAAGACATTAAACAATTATCTTCAGTGCTGATATGTTGATGGCTTTCTTTGCAAATTGTATAGCAGAAGAGCCTCATGTAGCAGTGATACAGAACGATATCTAGTTACTGCCAATGGCTCTTAAACTTTACATCTTTATTTAGTTCTTTGGCCTTTCTGATTTTGTCTATGCTCCTGGTACACTTCTGTTCTCATTCTGGGAGCCTGACCTAGTTTCCTCTTATTGCAAGTTTCTTTCTTGCATTTGGGGTCAACGATGAGCTCATGATTAAACCAATTTAGTCCCCTACTATACTTACTGAATAGGATAGCTTGAACTTGTGGCCTTAAGACTCCCTAAGGGTCTGCCAGCTTTCCTCAAGTCACTTTTCCCTTAGCTCACTCTCTCAGGAGATCTTTTCTGCCAGTTCTTCGAGTCTGTTCCAGTTACCTTGCTTTCCTGAAACCTATTGTTTTAAGTTTTGCTGTGATTTTTCACTATATAAACCACACCAATTTTGCCTTTGCAGTCACTGTAAAAGGCATGTAATCAATCTATCAATAAACACATTTATTTACATGTAATACATGCTTAATGAAAGGCAGCAAGGAGGAATCGTGGTAAGCAGCAGGAAGAGTAGATTCTGTGAACACTCAAGTACTTTAGCTTACCCACATATGGTATTATACAAATAGAGTCCTTGCCAGAGCCATTAGTTAGGCAGCACACACTTCAAACTGATAGCTTCAAACTGACCATGGATACTGCTTTGGCCAGAGGAGATACCTGACCTGAGAAGCTGTCACTCACACCTCAAACTCAGGCAGTGCTATTTTGAACATTGGCATTTGAAGCAAACTGTGCAAAGACAGAGAAGGGGGCAGATCTTAAGTAATTGATCTAATTAGTCAATTGACCAATACTACTCTTGCTGAGTATCTTAACAACTGGGAGTGCAGTGAATTTTAACAGCAGTATATATTTTCTCACCTTTGGGATACAATGGAACTATAGGTCTCCATTCACAGCAATGGAAAGAAGCCAAAAAGGAGCTTTCCAAAAGAGCACCCTCACACTTTGTTCCTGACTGTCCTCACCTCCCGACACATTACTCACGTCCTCCTTTTCCTTAGGGACAGGGGCAGCCACTTATTAGCCCCTGGTTTGGTAGAAACCTGAATGAGGATCCAACTTAACAGTTTAGGTAGTCTATGTCACAACCAACCTGGAAGATCTCCCATCTTCTTACAATATATTTCAATCATTTCATAGTTCAGGGGGTAAATATCACAGAAGCAGTAAGAGCAACTGTTTCTTTCTCACTTACTCTGTGATTAAGCACGGGTGCCAAATCCTGGACAAACAAACAAGTTCCTTGGATAAAGAAAAACAGAGAGTCACTCAAGTTGGCTGAATTACAGATGTTGTCAATGGAGCATCTAAAAAGTTCAGCTGGGGATATATACAAAAGTCTTTGCACTTTACAGTCACTGAACGTCCTGTAGCCTCCCCAAAGAGGTCAAGATGAGATCGACAAATAAATGCCATTCCAGCAAATGAGTGTATTTATTTTTTTCCCCCTAATGTGTTTTTTTAAGTGTTGGATCAAGCTTGTAAACTCTCTCATGCCAAGTACTCTTACTTACACAAGGTTTGATTGGTCTCAGCCTTCCAGAGACACCTGAAGCAGATGCTAAGACAGCCTTGGCATCCCTCTGCATCCCTTACAGTGAAACATGGAGCAAACTGAAGCATTAATTTTGAAACCTTCAGGAGAATGAAGCAGAATACACTTATTTGTCAGTAATGTCCTTACTGATTAGTATAAATGCACATGGTGGCCAATATCAGAGCATGCTATGTGGATTTATTTACATAATTATTTGAGAACTCACCCTCCCCTCCTTGACTTTGATGCTTGGTACATATTTATTTACACAACACTGCACTGCCAAACAAGCCAAATGTTTTCCAGAAAGACATCAGAAGAATTACAATTGTTTGAGCAGTGGTTGTTTCAGGATGATAAAAAACAAACTTAAATCCATTTAGCAATTGAAGTGCTTTCCTCAGATTACAAACAATGCTGCTGCCATCCTTGTGTGGTCACTGACCTTGAGTGGCTCTAAAGTCACCAGTGCAGCTTAGGACTGAGCTGTCACAGGTATAACTCAGGCAGAAGACAACTGCTACGTTCAGCAATATGAGAGCAAGTTAAGGACATAGCCCTGATGCCCACAGCTATTGCAGCAGGAAAGAAATTTGGAGACATATTCCTCCATATTGCAGGGAATAAAGAGATGAAAGTCAAGTGGCTTGTAGGAACCTGAATCTTTACCACAGCTGATCTGCAGATCTTCTGGACCCAGCCAGGTCCACCAAAGCCTGATTTCCATTGCTGTGCAAAGAGCTGAAGCACACATCGATAGACACCACCGCTTATTTTCTAATGCTCAGCACCTTAGCAAGTCAGACCACAAAGATGACCTTGCTAGTAAGGAGACATGCTCTACAGCGTCCTCTGCATCCTCCAACACAACTCTGCCAAATCACGTGCTCTCACACTTTCACAGCACTCCCAGCACACATCCCTGACAGGAGGGCAGAAAAACTCTTATTCCAGTGTGTCAGGACACCATCTTCACATGATGTCAAGCCAAAGCCCTCTTTGCACAACATAAATGCAACTGGTGCAGCTCACAGGGCTTAGCTCTGGCTGGTGTGAACATAATCCTGTTGTGTTCCTGTCGTGACACAAGGAAAGCTGCAACTAGGCAGCATTCCCTTGACATTTCATTATTTTTACAATATTTCCCATTAGCTTGTTCAAATAAAGAAAAACTGCTCTCACAAGTTAAATTGAATACTCAAAAAAACCCTCAATAAACTTTCCGTTAGTTCCAAAGGTATCAGTTGGAGTTTTTGGCAAGGGAGGCTCTAGTTTTACATTCATCTGGACACAACATGTTTTTTTTCCCAGATCCTAATTGATACTAGAGTTACTCAGCACACAAACAATGCCTGTTGTTTTGGAGCTGATTTCTCAACCTATTATGTGTATTCCTGTTTACAAACAATGCAGAAAATCTGCAGCAGTCTTGACTGCACCCACTTAACCCTTACGCTGGCCTGTGTGTCGGCAATCCTGAAGTAATTTCCCAAGTTCACACAGAGTGTCTGAAGCAGCAGCAGCAACCAAACCCAAAATACCAACACTGATGTTCCCCAAACAGCATTGGATCTGTGTGGGAAGTGAATGGTGGAAGGAGCTAAGAAAAGGGGAGGGAATCTTGCAATATGGTTAATAATTATGTCAATTATCATGAGATAGTGGCAAATACTTTAAACATGTAACTCAGTTCAAACTCTGCAGCGTATTTGTAACTCCTGACATCCTCCTTTGGGGAAAAGGCAATCCAACAGGAGACACCAAGAAATTCAACCTACAGCTAGAGGCACCAAAAAGCAGGGAATAGAACTGAATCTGTTTGTATGAGCTTGAAGTTTTGGTCTGCAAAGAGCGATGGGCCCAGAGTTTTATCTTCACCTCAACAGAAATACTCAAAAGCTGAGTGTGAAAAATCAGCCAGAATCATGAAGTTTTGCCTGGCTCAGGAGAGGGATCAGATTCATATAAAATTATAGTTCAAATTGGTTTCCACCCAAGATCATAAATCCACGTAGGTTTGCCAATAGGATTCTGACTGTCAGCAAATCCTGTCTTTTGGCAATGCTGGATAATTTCAAGAGTACAGAGTAAAACTCTGAGGGTTTGCCTGAGCCATTGGTCTTTCTGGGAACAGAATGAGGTGAAGGCTGAGGACAGCCTTAGAAACAAATGTACACCCCAAGAACCTACCTACACTGGGAGTACCGTGGCAGGAAAATGGTCTCTGGGGCATTTCTTCATCCTGGTTGGCACAAGGTGTGGAGCAGGTGTTCCTTCAAGATGGGATACAATCTGGGGACCATGTAGCCCTCTAATGTTTATACTGGGGCTTCACCTTAGCAAGTTATGCAGGTAAATCAGCACCCGGCTCCCACTAGAATTAGAAAATCATGTTTATTCATGTCCCAGAGATTCTGCAGATATAAATACCATCACCCCCTAAACCTCACCTAGAGACTTTCATCCTCAGTTAGAAAAATATATCCTCTACCATCACTCCAACATGGGCCTGATGACACAGTGACACAGGCTAGTGACACAGGCCACTCCCTTGGTAAGGAAAACACAGCCTGGGCTAGTGGAGGGAAAACTAAGTTTTGAAATGAAGGGATAATAAAACAAAAATCACCTCTCAGTGTTGCAGGTTCTTACTATTTTGCCTGCAGACTATGGTGGCTCAGGGAAGCAGCATTCACAGTAGTATTCTTTCCTGATAAGTGGAAAGGGTCCTCTCATATTTCCACTTCTTTCTGAAGTTTAATACATGGGGGATGAAGCTGTGACCATGACCTCAGCTGTCTTACACCGTTCCCCCCTCCCCCCAGGGAAGATCCACTCTTATCATTTAAGCGAGTATTAAGTCTGCACAAAGCTCTGTGTGTTGAGAAAAATCCCAGCACACATTTCTCCTCTTCCACCCAATGCAAAATGAGGATTGATTTTGCTCCAAGCAAGGAGAAGCATTTGGAATATAATGAAGTTGGAAAGGGTGGAGTGGGAGTACAAAGAGATGAGTCCAAGCTCAGCATGACAAATGGTATACAAGACCACTTGGTTTTATTATACACTATCAAATATCCCTAACTTAAACAACAGAGCTAATAAGCATGCCAATGTATATATTTACATTGCCTGAAATGTGCACAACCCTGTACAAAAATTAGAGTGCAACTGTTATGATCAAGCCATTAGAGAAAACAAAATCAATCTAAAGCATAGGCCAGTTTTGCTAATAAGCTCTCTGCTTTGCTGGCTCCCCTTTCCTCAGAAACTTTTCAGCTTTTCTGACCTCAGAATGAAGGAACTTCCAAAGGAACCCTTAAGAACTAATTGTAATAGTACTTCATGTAACTAAAATGCAAATAGAATAGCAGTTGTGAGAAATACAGAATGTGAATCAGGGGTAAGAGGGAACTTAGTTCCCTTTGTATTGATGTAAAGGTAGACCAGTCTTTCTGGAGGATTTTGGGTAGTGGGCATGCCATATCCACCTCCTCTCAATAACCTAAAGTGACTTTTTGCTTGCTGTTTGCTATGGGCAGTAATGATTTCCAGGATACTGAAGATTCTCCCTCCTCTCCCACCCCCATGCCCAAACCTGACAAAAGTTGAAATGACAGAAAGTTTGTATGGAGCAAAAATCTAATGAGGAAAAGGAGAAAAAACAGTTTGGTAAAGTGGAATGCTCTCCTTTTAAACTTTAAAGATGTCCTGTTTTGTTTTAGGTCATTTTTACTTGATGTTTCTTTCTCTAAATTTAGCTTAGATTTAAGCTATTATATAATTTAGAATCCTTTGTTGTTGGATAAAAGCATATCTATAAAAAAACAGAGCCTTTCTCATGAGAAATTTGGAATAATCCAGATTATTCATGTCCATGAAGATATTAATATTTTAACTGAAGTTTTTCCAAGCCAGTACTGCCTCTTTATGCCGAGGGAGAGCTCTTCTTAAGTTTCAGATGCCCAGTTTTATAGTCTACATGATCTTTTGTTCTTGCAGATTTTTATTGGCATTGAGTTATTCCAATAGTGTAAACCAGTAGGCTATCAATAAGTAACGCTTAAAAGGATTTTAGGGGAGTGCATGTGCTGCAGCCTCACTTGCAGGGCTGGAGATTTGCACTAGACAGTCAAGGAAGTTAGACAGCCAGTATTTCCCTTGACAATGCTGATTTCTCCTATTTCTGTGGTGGGAGGATGACAACCAGCCTCACGTAGGATGTTGCCAGGCTGTCTGTCTCCTAACACAAGCATGTTTGAGCCTCCACACAACTGAACATGCCCTGCGCTTGACAGAATAGCACGCTGCAGAAGCACAGGGGACAGGAACAACATGCAAGGGCAGACAGGGAAAGAGCAATTTAAAAAGGAACTGTCTCTTAGACCAGCAAAGAAAACTTCCCCTGGACTCAAAGGATGGTTTAAGAGCTAAGTACTTGACAAAGAAACCTTGGAAGACAGAGATATGCCCCTGTCTGACTGCAACTTTAACAGTGTGATTGAAGATATCCTGAACAGATTCTTGGCAGATAGAAACAGGCATTCACTAATTTACATCTTCTGAGGGTCTACATCTCCTCTACTACCCTGTCAGATGGAATACAAATAAATCCAAGGTACAGAATAAATTTGCATGGCATTTTTATCCGGAAGAACTCCAGTGAAACATATTAAGCACTTTGCCATCAAAATGTAGTCATAAAGCTCAAGCACAGCAGCTCCCCAGGTACAGCAAAACAGATCAAGTTTATCATATCCATCGGGAATTGCACAAAAGAAGTATGGCAGAAATAAAGTTTATAACTTCTGGAATTTATCCAGTCCACTGGGACTAAGTCTTCAACATTTGCAAAGACTTTTTGCAACCCACAGGCAGAATTTTGATCATACGGATTTCCAGGATCTCCTGAACACTGTGACAGTACTATGTGCTGTCAATATCGCATCAAACCATGAAGGAAGGCTTTCTAGCTACTCAGTAACTCCTACTCCCCTTGTCTGGTCCACAGTTCATTCTGCAAACATCTGTCCAAGTTCTCCACTCGCTGTGGGTCAGGCTCATGTGCAAGCTAGGCAAAACAAAACATGTTTTCTCCTGGCTATATACGTATGCTAGCAGATGTTTCAGCTGAGATTTTCAAGATGCATAAGTTTTTGGGTATGTAATTCCTCATGTAAAAATCTCTTGATTCCTAAAACAAACCTTTGAGCCCTGGAATCACATACTGTCCAAAAAGAGGCAACCAGTGCATTTTAAGGACAAGGTGTTTTCATCTGAAACACTAACACATCAACTTTTCACAGCAGTGATTTACTAAAACTGTTATTGAGCAATTCCTGAAATGAAACAGAGGACTGACCTCTAGAATGTCTCCAGCTAACATGAATTCAAGCCAACAAGGTCAACTTAGATCACTTGCACCCTTTGTATTTCCACAGCTCATTAGGAAACAATAGTGAGAGAACCCTACAGTCTGTCAGTGGATGGTACAGGAATTCAGGGGGGGGAAAAAAAAGAATATTAGGTAATTTTACCTGACCAGTATCCTCCATAAGTACAGGTACTTCGAAAAGGGTATTTGCTGCCTGTCTGCTTACATGTACTGTTCCCTCCTGATTAGCATTAATATAGCAACAGCTTTTATTATCAATTCAAAATTGGAACCCCATTTGGTTAGGTATTACAAATACAGCTATTTGGATGTCTTCAATGGTCTAGCAATTCAGAGATGCATTGAAAAGCACTGCAGGGCTCCCAGCCTCCTTAAGCAGTATTTTCTACCAGTCACTTAAAACATAGGTTTGCTTCCACAGGTTAATTTTCTATAACTTCACGGGTCATTTCCATCTATTTCCCAAGTTTACATAACTAGCTATCATCCCTCTTTCCCATAGATCAACATTAGGCCATAATATCATGATCCAGCAAAGTTATTTGTAATAACAATGAACAGGAGAAGTAGAAAGAAATGGTGATCTGTAGAAGCAATAAAGTGCCAAATAAAGAAGAGTTTAGGCTTATATTTCTGCAGTGAAAAAAAAAAATGTTCAGTGTCTGCAAAACCAGTTAAAATTATATTTTCAGCAGATTCATAAATGTAAGCAACACTTGACATGTTTGGCTTGTAGTTTTTTGGCATTTCTTTTGGATTTTCCACAGATTTAAAGGTGAAAATCAAATTAATCCATTAAGCCAACCATTGTGAGCAGCTATCATTTATCTAATGCACCAGATCTTGTTCACAAAGAAATCCTGAGAGCTGCATTAGAGCAGAGGGAAAACGATCAGATATAACCTTAGAGCAGAAATTACTTAGATAACTGCAGCAGCAGTTTGAAGATTTAACCTTCTCACAAATATCTTGAAAGTCTAGGATTGCAAGGAGCTTATTGCAAGATATATAGCTCTTTGAAATATTGCAAATACGGTTTCCTAAATCATAATTTCACACCAATCTGACTTCTACTGGTGATACATCTAACTCACAGGAACAGGCACTAATAGCCCATGTTCTCGTCCAGCCTAGTCCTTATTATAGCTTTTTGGCTATAAAGTATTTAGAGTTAAGTTTTAATAAATATTTAATTAATGCTTAAAATTAAGCTAAACCATCCATTCAACAGCTCTCAGCTGCTATTAATATTCATACCAGAGCTCCGTGATTAATGCATACTGGGTTTTTATGACCTTTAATTCAAATTCTGAATCACTGTTTGATTTGGCCATTGGTAACATACTTTTTTGTTGGCTACTCACAGATTGTTTTACGGTTTTGAAAGCATTTGAGAAATACTGGTTCTCTGTGCAGAACAACTCTACTTAATTAGATCTCTTTTAAGAATGTAGTCTGCTTAAATTTGTCTGAAAGGCAACGAGGGACAACGATTGTTATTGCATAACATTTCTTTTGCCCAAATGCTAGAAATGTATCAGATCAGGATTTTCATGACGCTAAGTGCTGTATAAATACATAATAAATGAAAGTCCACATTGCAAAGAACACATCTTCTGAAAAGAAAACACATACATAAAGTCTGCTGAGACAGCTCTGCCTTCGGCTGGTCTTGGCAGAGGCAAAGGACCAGTAATAGATTTAAGTCCAACCAGAAATGATACGCTAGAACACACAATGGTTTATAAATATGCTAATATGTTAAATTGAATTGCTGTCATACCAGAAACTGGGCAGTTTATGGAGAATAAATGAAACAAATTGTCTTTCTTCAAGAAAGGAGAGTAAGATAGCAATCAAATTCCATAGACTTATTACATTACTTACGATTGAAGAACATCAGCAAAGAAGGCATTGGGCTTGCCAGTGCAGCATTTGCATGATCGATATATTGAGTGCTCCAAACACGGTATACAAATGTATATAGAAATGTAGAGTCATGCATAAATAGTGGGTCCCTAGAGATGGATAAGCCTCTCTGGCCTTAAGTGCTATATGGTCCCTTTTCCAAGATCCTCTGGAGAATGACTTTTTATTCAAATGCTGTGCACGTCCCACTGCTGCTAACCATAGTGCAGCCACAGACTATCACCCATAAACTCTGTGTTTTCCCTGTCCAAGACCTGTCTGAGCTGACTTCCAAAAGCTTCTGAAGGGAAAATGCCCCCTGGACAGTCATGCAGCTGAGAGTAAACCCCTGATGAGCTGGGTTAGTGCTGCATTGTCAACACAGTGATGATGCTGCAGTCATTCCCTCCAACTCTCTCACGCATGTGCTGTAGGGTGAGGTGTCGTGACCTCATGAGAGGCAGAAGTTAACAACCATAATGTAGAGTCCAAGGATACAGAGACTAGACTGCTCACCACCAGTGCATACTTCCACTCAACAGAAAGCCACAAAGCATTTGCCATTCTGGTGACCGTGCAACAGACCAGCCAACACCTAGGAGCACACACTAAACACGTCAAAGGAAAAAGTAGGATTGCGTTTAGACACTTAACCACAAGGATAATTAATCAAAGCCCATGCTGGAGCAGAAAGGATTCCATTTGTGGAGTTACTACAATCCATGTTACAGCAGATCTGTGGAACTGACTTGACAATTATCACTTTTGGCTTTTTGATCCTTGCCTCTTTATATCTCATTACAACCTGCTAATTATCTAAGGAAAGAAGTAATCATTTCCAGATAGTACTTTTTTTATCAAGAGAGAACACATATGTCAATATTTATATGGAAAATAAGATACAGAAACACAAAGCAGTGTACTTGTAGGAAGAGTCTAAGAGGATCTGTCAGAAACTATGTCATTACATCGCTCTTTGGTTTTGGGCAGATCCAAGTTCTCCTCCCAATTTTTTGTTTCAATTCTAAGCATTTTCAGACTCTCACATTAGATGGAAACAATACTCTGCATATTTGAGTCCAGATTCCCATCTGGGACTTAATGATAATGTAATAATCATCTTAATTCTGAGCGATGTTATAACACAGAAATTCAGCACTATGGATTTCCTCATTCCTTGAGGTATCCGGGCTTACAGATAAGAGGAACATGGGAATTCAACTCTTCAAACTTCATGTGTCTCATTAAAGTAGTAATTTATAGTCTCTCATTAGAGAAAGTGATTTTGTTTTAAATTGTTGTGCATGAGAAAAAGCCAACTACGAGCAAGGGAATTATGGAAGGTTCTGCTTGCTTCTTTATCCATCAACTCAAAGTGGGATTAAATTGCCTTGATACAGATTCAAATTTAATTTCAGAACAATGCATCATATTTCTCTGTGCAATATCAATCTGAAGAATATAAATTATAATAAGCAAAAGGGATATAAAAACATGGTATCAGATATGACTTGTCTCCACTTCAGCTGAATGACTTTATTGTTAGTCAAAAAAAGAAGTGACTCATTTCTCTATCCACTGAACTTCTGACTCTCATACATTTCAGTTGCTGATGCAAATGGATGAAGCTCTGAGTGTCTGACTCTCTTCTTGGAAAATTTTGAGGTTTTGATTGGGACTACAGTGACAGTGAGTTTGCTGGTGCTATTTATTCAATCAGGTCAAATATCCCCTCCATAACCATAAACCTGATCAGATTTTATTTGGTGAAGAAGAATTGATTTGACCACTTCAATATATGATTGATACTTTTCAGCATTAAAAAAAAAAAACCTCTAAAAAATAAGTATTGTCACAGTGAGCACCCTACCTGCTTATTATGGTAGAATAAGAATACTAGAGAATAATAACACATCTTCACAATTAGAAATACTCACACTATTCTTTCCCAGCATTAATTCAGGCTTCGACTTAACTCTTGATACAGTTCAGCAGCCTCTAAGAACTTTAAGTAAAACAATTTACATTTGAAATTACGCTGTTTGAAGTAGCTGCAGTGTGACCCCAGTCTTCCTTCCTCAAGTTAAAAATTACACTGGAGACTGATTTTGGATGGTGGTACTTAGTTCACTCAAGGACAGGATTTACTGCTGTGTAGCCATCTACCGTAAACACCTTTCTCCATGAGCTACCTGAGTGAAACTTGTCTATCCCAAAATAAATGCAGCTCCATTACTGTTCTCTGCTAAAGGGTGTTAGTTTAAGCCAAGCAATTCATGCTTTTTTCCTTCCACACTTATAGCTTCAAGCTTTTGGACATAGCTTCAATTTCCAATAAGAGCTAAAATTGCATCCATCACAAGGGTGTCTGTTTCAGAAAGAGAACTGCTGTGAGAATTGGTAAGTTGGGGTGAATCTCTTTTCCTTAAGCAATAACTTCACCAGACGATGCCTGTAACATATGTTTTCCCACCCCCACAAACCATGTGCCATGGAAAAAGTCAGTCAGTTATAGCAGAAAAAGTCACCTCCTAAATTAAGATGCAAGGACAGAAATTTTGGTATTGGATCCCACTATTCAAAAGCAGCATTCACACATCACCAATGGCTTTTTAATTCATGTTCTCACATCACTGATGGCTTTTTAGTTCAGATTATCACATCACTGATGGCTTTTTTATGCAGGCTAAATAGCAAGGCTCTGAAAAAGATAAAAACTATCAATTTGCATCCTGCAAGGTAGGTGTAAACACTCCTGCTGCAGGGTTGCACAAAGCCACTGTCCTTGTTGCCTGCATCTGTATAACAGATTTCTGTTCACTTTTCAACAAACAGTATTCTCAGAGAAGAAATAATAGTAATTTTTAGCTCTCAAAATTTCCAGGTTACTATAGGTTATTGCATAGTGAAGTTCATATCATACCAGAGATGGTTGAAATTACTTTTCAGATTAAATAGTTTTCCTATGGGGAAAATGCTTTTCCAAACATGCCTTTTTTATTTTGTGGAAAATTGTTGACATGGTTGAATGCTTCCATTTGGAAGAATAATTGCAGCTTCAACTCCTTGAAATGCAAGTACAAGATTTTATAAAGATTTCATGATGCTAATTTTGGGTTGTTTTGTTTTTACCTGCTCCAAACGCCTTATGTTTTTTTGCAAGAGCAATGTGCAGATCCATCCATAACCTGTTATCACTGCTGAAAAATACTGAAGTATCTGCAGAAGTAGGAGCATGAAAGAAATGAATTTACCTACAAGGACTGGCATGAATGTGCATGTGTGTGTGCAGAAATGACAAGAATCTATGCTCATCTCTCACATCTCTGAAGCAATCTGGTGGGTAAGAACAATGAAAGCTGTAGCTCTTACACAAGACAGAGATCACTGAGTGGCAAACAGAAGCACCATACATGAAAAATGCACATATTAAAAAGCAATGATGTTTCTATCTGCTTCCCATGAGTGAGCATGAGTCTCAGTTTAGGATCCCTCAGAACAAAGAGTTTCACGTCACACACAAAATCTGTGCAGCACTTGACACTCAGCACTCAAAATGGTTTGTAAGTTTTTGTACATCTTACTAGAGCATGTGAAGAATAAGCTACTGTCCTGATTGCTGGTTGGCTCACAAAGCCTGGAGAGCACTGGAGAAACAAGGTGATAGGACTCAACTGCTCTTGCACATCAACAGATAACCAGCACATCTATACCACTGGCTCCCTGCCCCTCCACAGGACAATTACTCTTCAGAATGAGGCATTCATTAGCTCGCAAGGGGAATGCAAACTTTTTAATTTGCAACACCCTCCAGTGCTGTGAAAAGAGAATGGGCTTCCTCAGACAAGGCAGGGTTGCCTCACAGCATCTGCCCCTTCAGCCTCACCACGCTGTGCCTGCTCACAGAATCACAGAATGGTAGGGGTCAGAAGGGACCTCTAGAGGACTTGAGATTATCTAGTCCACTTCCCCTGCCAAAACAAGTCCACCTAGATCAGGTCACACAGGAGCACATCCAGGTGATTTTTGAAGACCTCCCAAAGAGCCTCCACACCCTCCCTGGGCAGGCTGTGCCAGGGCTGCATCACCCTTACAGAAAAGTAGTTTTTCCTTAAGTGGAACTCTTTGTGTTCCAGCTTTTGTCCATTACCCATGGGCATTATTGATGCCCCTGGGGAGATCACGGCCCCTCAGCTGCTGCTTGTGTTTGAGCGAGATGCAGCAGTTCAGGCAATGGGAAGGGGGAATAAAGGGGAAGGAAAAAAAAAAAGAGAAGGTATACAGCTTGTCAGGATACAAAATGTCTTTCTGTCTCTTTCCAACAAAGCAGGAAACTGCCCCTTGAAACCTTACCTCATATACCCCTCTACTCAGGCAAACACCGGTTTTGGCACTGAGAGCCCAGCGTCCTGTGGACAGGACAGCAGCACGCAGCAGGACTGCACGCTCCCCTCAGCTCCGTGCTCTTGGCTCAGGGAGAACTCCTTGTGAACAAAACATCCAAAAGGAGTAAACCCTCCTGGTGCTATGAATAGGACTTTTCTCCCTCTTGCTGCTCTGTGCTCCCTTCCCCGCTTTCTTACTTTCAGAAACAGAGAATATGTATTTTTAATAAGAAAACCAGGTTTTTTAAAGGATTTGAGTATGCAACACTTTCTCCCCTGGGAACGCAGCAACTGTACTGGCACCAACACGAAGGAGAAGGCTTTTGAAATCTGTCTGTCAGGACAGTCAAATCAGTATTACATTGGCCATAAACATCTCAATTATGTCTTTGGGTTGAGCATTAGTGCTCACCTGAAAAGTCTGTGTGTGCATGGCAGGGATAGCGTGACTGCATTTAAAAAAAACCCCACTTCTGCAGCTAGCTGCGCTCTGGGACCAAAGAGCCATGAATGTTTCATCTCTCTCCAGCCCTGGAGGAGAGGAACCACACGTAGGAGCTCTGGGGTGGAACTTGTGATGTGCATCTGTAAATGAGCATCGTGTTCAAACCTTCTGCTGCTCCAGAGGGATCCACAGGAAACCAGTCGCAATACAGGGGGATGTGTTGTTGCTGAGCTTCTCAGCTTATGAGATGGCTTCCCAGTGTATAGAGGGATGCCAAAGAAATCAATTTCATCTTGGGTCTAAGGCTTGACCCAAAGCTTACTAAGGTCAGTAGAAAACCTTGCACTGATGTCTCTGAATTTTGGTTGAGGTACACAATGAACTAGTCTCAACTAGCACTGCTATTTTATTTTTTTTGCCATTGCAGCTTCATGTATGTAATTTCAGTTGTAGTTGCTGAGTTCCTGTGACCTTCCTCCACTAAAGTCCCAGGTTGTTTTCACAGATAAAATGGCTTCCAGATTTTCAAAAACTTTCTGATTGCAAGGAAAACAGAATAGAAACTTTTATCCAGGATAAAAACTAAAAAACTGAGAAGGAAAAAAAAAGGGAAAAGGGATATTAATCCTAATAATCTCCATTCTGTTAAAGAAAACAACACAAAAATCCCAAAGAAAACAAAACAATACTATTCTGTTTGGCTAAGAAATTTGTTTGAAAGGTTCTCCTAAAGCATTTTTGTACTTTGACACTTCATACTATAGATATTGGCTCAAGGCTTCAATACCAGAAAAATAGACTAAAACACCTTTTAGCACATCATTAATCCTGATCAGAAAAGAAAAAAAAATAGTCAAGTTGCTGGGGAAAATTCCAGCAAGCTAATTGAAAACCTTCACTCAGCTGTGATTTGAACCAAGCCACTTGGGTACCAACACACAACACGCAGCAGTGATTTGGCTTAAAAATAAATAAATATTTGTCTTTAGGAAAAAAAAAAAATCCGATAAATAGATTCAGTCTGTGCAAAATTAAACCTTAAATCTGGAAAGACAGGAAGAAGGAAATGGGTGGGAAGAGACAGATAATTCTATACAAACAAAAATATATGTCAAGCAGCCAGAAAAACGTTCTGAGCTTAGACAGGAATTGGGGGCCAGATCCTCAGCAGAGATGAATCATCTCAATCCAATCAATATCAAGGGAGACACAGCTCTTTGCACCAGTTGCCAATCTCACCCACCAACCAAACTCTCAATCAACTTGCATTTTGGGTCCTACAAAAAATGTCTTCATGGAGTATAAAGCCTGTATTTATCCATTGGCCTTAGAAAGTATGCACAGCTGTGACATCAGTAACCCTTGCTCTGTTTTTAAATGTATGCAAACATAAAACGAAGAAGAAAAATGACATTAAAATAATGTTAAGGATTTGGCTTGGGGCCACCAAAGCTAGGACATTCCAAGTTAAAACTGAAACGACATCCTTAACCTTAACTCACCCCATTGTGCCTGGGTATTGCAGCTGCTGAAAGGGGAAAATCAGAGCGGTTACGGTCTGGCGTGTGAATGAGTGCTGAGGGACTCTTAAATCCATGATTATTTGGCTGCTGCACACCACGCACTGGATCCACGTGCTAGAAATCCTTATGCAATCTTTGCTGGGAGAGGAAAAGAAATATCCCTTAGGCTGTGTTTGCACAGTGACAGGACTTCTGGAGAAAATAAAAAGGCCATTTTTTTAATTAATGCAAGATCTATAACTGAGTTTGCAGAGAGTGTGAGAAGCAGCAAGGATCTGAACTGCTAACCCAGAGTACCTGTGACCAATGCACGGTCTGGGGAACCTCTGTGCAGCAAGTGATGCTGGGGAATCAGCTGGTGAAATCTTCACCATTCCATTATTTTTCATTTGAGAACTTTTCAGTAGAGAGTCTTTCTGACAAAATGGTTATGCTTAACAGAAATTTTTTCATTCCAAATATACAAAACCCCCAAATTTCCTGAAAGTCAAAACTGCTTTTTGTTTACGAAAGGTAAGTTGAGATATTGGACACACTGAGGGATTGCTTGACCTGTATTTTTCCTTTTTATGTAGTTCCTAGTTTGGAAATTAGGTTCTTTCTTCTTCTTGTTTTAAAAAAAAACCCTAGTTTCTCTCTTCCTTCTTTCTCTGCTCCTAAAATGATAGAAATAAAGATAGAGAACAACAGAAAAGAGAAAGTAAGACTATAAGAAAACAAAGACTATCAAAACAGAAACCCTTCAAGTCCAAACTTGGTCTGTGCATCAGGAGTGCTGGAAGTTGTAGGTAAAAGGAAGTGTAAGAACCTCTTGAACATTCATATCTGCATACATATAAATATTTGCAACACATAAATATTTGTAGTTTATTTGCTTGACTAATATTTGCTTGACTTAAACAGTAAACAACTATGGCAAAGTTGGCCAAGATAGCCTTTATATTTTTTTAAACAAGACCAGATAGCCCTTGAGTTAAGGTAGCTGCTGACCTGTCAGGCTGAAATGCTACCAAGGCCCTCTCTAGCCCTGATTTTCTGCAGTTCCCTGACTGGCCACATGTACACACACCCATGGGTTTAGTACTGCGAAAGAACATTTAAGTTATTTGGGACAGTCGTTAACAAACTGGTACTGTGATAATCCCCAGGAACTTGTTTTTATGTTGAGCTTTGCTATCATTTCAAACAACCAACAGCATTCACTACTAGACAGAACCCTTGTCCCCTTTCTTGCATTGTGTTGAGATGCAAGAGGAAATACTTCCCAAAGACTGTACTTTCCATGTCAGGGTCTTATCTTGCAGGAGAGTGCATAATAAAAGGTATAAGCATTATTTTTATAGAGAACATTACTATGTCTAAGCCTCTCTGCTCCACCAGGGAGAGGAAAATAATTGACTTGGTACAATGAACTCTTCGTATTTCTCTGCTTGCACAGTACTAGTAGATTTATGTCTATGTAAACTCAGTCCTGATCTCAGGGGTGAGAGGAGATATGGAGGGATAGAAAGACCTGAGGATTTAGATGTTTTGCTTTGCCACAGTCTCCATCTGGATCATGCCCTTTTGAACACTGAGGTAAACTGGAGTAAATTAGAGTAACCTACAGGATGGGGAGAGCCCACGTGTCTCCATCAGCACAGCAAGGAGCAAACTATGGTTAAGACAGCTTTAAAGTGACGCCAGGACATGGCTCTAGTGAACTTCTATGATGAGACAAACAGTTAAATGGAATCTAAATCCTCACAGACAGGTTCAGGCTTGTCTGTTGGACTAAACATTTACCAAGGACTAGTTTGCTCATTGAAATTACTTGGTCAGACTCACCACAAGCTCATTGGCGTCACTTCCTCTCTCTGTTGCCAAGAGCACTTCATTTCAATATGAAGGTGTTGGAATGGCACAAGAATAGATTGCAATGATAATTTAATCACAAAAAACAAGCTTCACTGGAAAATACTGATAAGTACTCATATTTAATGCCTGGCTATTATGTTTGATTAAAGTACAGTGCAAAAATATTAATTAATTGGGCTAGTTACATAGACAGCTTTATGTCCTGCAGCAATTCATGTAATAACAAATTGACTTCTAGCTAAGCAAGATACTACAGTCTGAAGAAAAGTAGACACTAGAAATAGTGCCTGAATGCATTATGTATCCTTAGTCTGAAGTTATAATGTACATATGGCATAAAATGATGGAGAGAAACACAGAGAAGAGTCCTTCAGTGGGAGAATGAAACTTAATTCATTTTGTGCCCTGTTAATATTTAAACTTTTCCACTTCACATTCATGGAATTTCACTCTTGTTGATATACACACTGGGCAGATTTCAATATTAAAACCCCCAAATAAATTTACAATATAGTGACAAGTTAAAGGAGATTTTATATGGAAATGCCTCCAGCTGAAATAAGGCACAGTTGTATTTCAGCTCCTAACAGACAACTCTGCACAACCAAAGCCACTTCCAAAAATAACATCACCTTCTACCACTTTTTGCAAGCAGAGCCAGAAATAAAGGTTATATAGATAGAAATTTGATTCAGGTCCCTAAATCAAGTCTAATGGTTTTGTAGTACACTTCAACAGCATCCCGCTGGTTCTGGGGCTGCCGTGCAGAGACCCCAGAGGTCTGCATACAAGTCCATGCCAGGTCATCTAACATGCTTGGGCACATGGGTGGCCTTCACTGTGAGGCTGTCCCAGCTCTGCTCAGTACCACACAGACCAGACTGCACAGCAGGGACACGTCTGGTGAGGTGAGCCGCTCAGTTAGCACAGCATACTCACAAATTGGGAAGTTGCCACATTTACAGGCCGATGCAAACTTCTGATCTGCTGTTGAACTCAGCATCAGCAAGACTCCTCTAGACTCTAACCCTTGAAAGAAGCTTAGAGAAAAACACACACAGGTGGGAGATGGATGATGAGCAATGAGAAGAGCTTCAGGATTCTACAGCATTGATATTACAGGAAGAAAGATGATGAAAGAAAGAACAGATATGGACATTCAGAGCGGAAGGCAGCTGCATTCCTGCCTCACTGATACACTTATCCCAATATTGCCTGGGCTTCTCATGAGGGTATCGTTTTTTGAGGGGAAACAATGTCTAAAGAGAAAAGCGAGGGCTTGCAGAAGAAAGCAAGCACTCATGCGAAAACTGTCACAGCTACTTCGGAAATTGAAAATATTTTCCATCCTTGCCTGAAAGACGATTTCCAGACTTTAATTATCTCCCCATTGTCTCCACGAAGGAAACATTGCTACTAGTCTCACTTGGGCCTGAGGAAATAAGACTGTCAACGGTATAGGATAGATCTGATCAGATTAAAAGATATTTTAGATATTGAGAATAAATATCTGACAAGGAAGTTAGAACAGTGTATATGTTTGGATACGTGCAAAACCCCAGAGTATTTATTGCAAGCTCATGCCTATCTTACTGTGATGCTTGCACTGAGTTATGAGAAAAAATAGTTTGAATATGTTTACCTCTATACTTGACTCTTCTCGCTATTTCCACTCCAGCACCTGCACAAAGCAACAACTGGTTTCAAATAGTCTGAGTAGAGCTGAAATTCATTTTAGCAAAAATGAAAGAACGTAAGAAAGCCTTGAGTTAGTCATGTTAACATAGAAATGGCTCTCAGATACAACTAGAGAGGGAAAACCACAATCAAATAAGGCCAAGATGGACCAAGCTCAAAGGAGAATGATAAGGACGGTAACAGACCATACTTCAGAGCATGTGAATTATGAAGAGCAGTGGGGAAAGACAAACTTGCCCTACCTGGGCATTAAAGGATCATCTCAGTCTTCAAGCACCTAACAGGGGGCTAATGTGAAGAAGGACTCAAGCTACTCTTAGAGTGCACATAGGGCAAGAAGAAACACCCAGGTTGCAGTAGGAGAAATTCCAGGTAGAAACAACAAAAAAAAAAAAGGTTAAAATAACAGTAAGAGCAAGTACTAGGACAGCTTTGCCCAGAGAGACTGCAATCTCCAACCTTAGAGATAACCAACCCCCAACTGTACAAAGCCCTAAGCAACTTCAAGCTTAGCCCTGCTGTGAGTAGGAGGGCTGGACCAGAAACTCTCAGATACCTGTGTCCCCTCCAACCTAGTTATTCTATGATATTTCATCTTCTATTGAAACAGTAGTTTTCCTAAGTGAAGAGGGAGTCAGTCTTTTAGCAACAGAACTCAATTTTTAAAATGCAATGACTTGAATATAACACAATTCAGCACAAAAAAACCAAATCCCTTTTTATGTCATTTAGCATACAGCAGAGCCTCTGACAGTCAGTCCACTTAACAGAACCCCCTGTGAAACAAGAAAAGTCTTTACAGTGGAATTTGATGCCTTTGGTTTGGCTATATAGACAGAATGAACAAAAGCAATTGAGAAGAGATTGGCAGAGAAAGTCAGCTTCAACATATTCTTCACAATGGCACAGTGGTTAGTTCAGATCCTCTCTGAACAGCGATAGCACAAAGTCCAAAACTGCATGGGCAGACACTGGTTTAACTTCAATAGCAGTCAGACACAAAGGGAGAAAGTTTACTGAGTAAATGAATGTTTCTGGTGGCTCAGCATCTGATGAGTTTGATCAGAAAGCAAACAGTAAAGCTTCTGTCCTTAATGCTGTCCTACAGAAGGCTTTCACACAGAGCTATATATATAACATACTGTGCAGAAAAGGAATGCGGTGTTCAGTGTGCATTGCACAACCTGTTTCCTACACCCTCCTCCTCAAGCAATACATTCATTCCCCAGAGGAATTTTCCAGTCTGAGGAGCAAAACAAGCCAAGAATGTGTTAAAAGAGGTGTTTCAATCAGCTCCAGTTACAATCTTAGTACAACTGAGGTTAAAAATATTTCAGAATGATGTAATGAAAAGATAATAAGTTGTTGCTGTATATTCCCTTCCACCCACATAGTAAGACTATGTGGATGTTGTCAGTTGTTCTTTCATAAAGCATATGCTCAGGTTCAAGGGCCAGAGTCAGCTCTGACTTTTGCCAATTTAGGCTAGAACAGCCTGGGACTATGAGGGATCAACAACAGCAAGTCCAGACTTTGAAGGAGGATGGAACTTGGTGCTAACACAGAACTGTTTGGGTCCACTCCTGTAGGTAGGGAGGCAACCGGTTCAAACCTACCATGCCATTCAAATCCAACACCTGCTTGCTTCAGTGTCACCAGAAATTCATGCCCCTTCAATGAAAATGGATCCTCTTTCTCCAACCCCACTTGTTATGCTATATAAAAGAGGTACTGCTGAATTACCTGGTTGACATGCAAGTGTGCTGCAACCCACATCACTACAGCTGCTACAAAAACACTGACAGTGCTTGACTGCTGATCTCTGTATATGTAACTTAGGAAGAGCTCTTCCTATTCTCTCTACTTATCCCTGGAGATGAAATTCCTATGAGCTTGCAGTCAACTTTCCTGGGGTGTGAAGTTTGCTAGCAAGTCAAAGTACACCCCTGGAACAGTTCTGAGGTATTATGTGCATTACTGCTCTCTTTGTTGTCTCCATAAACTGAACTATTACATTTGTCATAGCAAAGTGCTTAGGGAGACTCTCAGCACAAGAAGCACAATAGAAAAGCCTATTTGAGCTGAAGCGAAGGCTGTTAATTGACAACTCAGATAATTTCCATCCTGTACCCTGATCTAAAGAACAACCAGTCTGCTTCACCTGGAAAATATAACATCACTTTACATTCCACTCTCCCCAGCCATAAATCATTGTTGAAGACCTACCCGATTTAAATTTGGAGAGCATCCATCTGTCAAGCTCTATGTCTCCAGTACCTTTCGTGCCAAACACCCCCAGGTGTTCTTATCAAATACTCACATTAACAGCTCAATTAATTATGAGTTAGCCAGATCAAACAGGCCAGTCGTTAGCTTGACAGGCATCTGATGTTCAGATATCCTCCTTATGCAAACTTTAAAAAGTCAAGTAAATTCAAATTCCAGAGGGCTCAGATCAATACCACATTAAGATGCTGAGCTTATCTCTTCACTTGAAAAAGTCATGAGTGTGTAGAATCTATCATTTGTCAGTTCATCTATGGAATTAAAGTAGAAAGACAATCCACTAGATCTTAACAGTGTGATATGGTATTAAAGGACAAACTGGGAGGCAGAGAAGCAAAAAACTCCATGAAGCCAATAGGAAGCAGTAAGCAGTGCCTGTTAGGTGCATGGTTTAGAAGGACCACAGGGATCTGAAGTTTGGCCACCGAGCTCTATCACTGTTTTCCCAAATCTCAGCCTAGCTAGAGAGAGAAGATCCATGAAGAGGTTTTTCACAGAGCATCCTCATCAAACTTCCTCACCTAAGACACACTCCTGGGGGCATTTCTTCCAGTGTTCACCAAAGCTTCTTGAACCACATAAAATCAGTACTTTCCAAGCCACTCCTGTTCCCTCTCTAGGCTAATGGTGCTGGGAATTGGTGCATTGCTCCGAACTTGAGCTCTGTGCATGAAATAACATACAAGCTTCTGCTGGTATCTACTGCTTATTGCTTTGAGATCCTCAAAAACACTTAATGTTCACATAGTTTGGGATATCTCTGTGTTTATACAAGAGGCCAGATAAAAGACAAGGTACTGCATGCAAAGAAATGGAAGGAAAAACATGCTTTCAGATACAAAGCTAAAGTCCTCAGCATTGCAGAGTTCCAGGTCTCAGATCTGTTTTGAAGTTTGAGGATCTTTTCCAGCTTTTGCTTTGAGCTTTGTCAATTCAAATTTGTCATCTACAAATCTGCAGTTCAGTATGTCCTTCTGCATTTATTTTGTTGTTGTTCCTCACATAGGCTTTTATTTATTTAAAACTAAGGAACTGAGTCACAGATGCTTCAGTAATACTACTTAGCATTTATGGCAAATAACAGCTCCTAGTTTCCCAGCATATTATAGGCAAAAACTAATCAATCTTCCCAGCATACATATGAGATAAGAAAATATTCTCTTAGTAATGTATTATTGGTCAGATCTTACATGCCTAAGAATGCTGAGCAATACTCCATTTGAGTCACTCCATTGAATTGCACTGAGAAAATCTCAGAAGAAACCACAGGTGTTCACACATTTGCATAATCTGTTACTTTAGTTGTATTATACCTTTCAGTTTGCACAAACGAGTGGTAGGATTTTTGCAGGAGTTTAAGGAGGGAGGAAGACTGTAAGCTATGATTGTAGCTGGTCGACAGACACAGCAGCAGTCATCCTGTACCCTGCATGGGTTGTGAATCCCTCATCAGCAGCCTAGACACTGCTTAGCTGGGAACCACACTTAACATGTTGCAGAGAACTAAGCAGCTGTGCATGTTCCAGCAAACACCATCCACTGTTTTACAAAGAGCATGCCTGGCTTAACCTCAATTGAGCTTGCTGGTCTCTGTGCAGACCACAAGTCCAGTCCTCTGCATGGCCCTAGGGCAGGTCTCTAGCTGCAGTTTAAGATGCCACACTTCCAGCTCTCTCTGAGGGAGCACCAGCTGTAGACAGCCTCCAGCTTCCAAAAGTCTGTATTTTAAGATAGAGGCCAACTTCTATGCATCTCTAATTTGTCCAGAAAACTGAAGGAGCTGAGGAAGCCTGCAGACACTTTCAGACAAACATGTGCTTTACGGCAGTTAGAAATGTTTAAATTGACAAAGCTCAATTGGTTTTGAATTCTCCAGAAAGAAAGACACAGAGAAAATAGTGTCTAACAGGTATGCACAGCAAGGTTAGGTGTTTTCCAAGATCATATAGGGGTCCTGTGGCAGACCTATTATCCAAATCCAAGGCACAGGGGTTTGTTGCTTTGACAAACGTCATCTGTCATCTTAATTCATGTGATTTGATGCCACTTCTATTTACTGTTTAAATGCAATCATATGCCAGAGTGCTTAGTTGAATCTGAACCTTTCCAATGCCAGCTGTGTGCACTCACATAACAGAGAATGAAACATACAAAAGCTGGAAATATCAGATAGGTCTAAGGTATTTCTTATGGCCCATTTTTGCCAAAAATGTGGAAACTCCATGGGGTCTCTTGAAAATTTCCCTTCAAAGACTGCACAGCAGGGTACAGCAGAGGCATCAAACTAGCCTGAATCAGAGAAAGTTTCTCTGCCTTAAATAGGAGAAGAGAGAAGATCTTCTACAGAGTGATTCAGAGCTCCAGTGGCTCCTTAAATCTCTTTGTAAAAGTACATTTACGATGGCAAAAGATTAAGACAAACATGCTAATTCCACTAGAAGAATCGATTTTGACTGCCACAGGAAAATAAATGAAGTGAAAATAAAAGGAAATAATTTTCTGTTAACTTTTCCTCATTCTTGGTTGTTTGTTTTGTAATACATTGTCTGTTATGATCTTCCACTAAGAACATCTACTTCATCCACAAGGGCTTTCCTCATAGCTGAAAGTACTATGGTAATTGTTTTCCTCTTTCATTATCATTTATCTTTTATAAAAAGCTGTGACACTTGCACTTGAAAGGCAGTTTTTCTTATTGAAAGCTTAGCTTCAGAATAATGGGAAAGATTAACATACCTTTAAATTGTGTCATTTCTTTACAAAAACATGCCATGTAAAAGATATTTCACACAGCCAATTCACGCATTCTAAGTACTGCATTTAATTAAATGTGGTAGAACAACTATATTTCTTAAAGGATGCTTTTGAGTTTCACAACTATAGGTTACTCTCAAGAGTCTCAACGTTTAGTTTTCTGGTCTCTAACACACAGCTCTGGAAGACATCCAGAGCTTTTAACAAAACTCTGGAGCAGAAAAAGAAATTATCTATGCCTCTCTGAAAAGCACAAGTGCCATGAAACTTTTTGAAATGAAACAAATAACGTATCTTTTTCTCCACTACATAAGATTGTAACGACCACAAGTGAGTCTTTCCACACACTCCCCTTTAAGTCTTTTAATCAAAAAATCTGAAAAGAAATCTTTCTGAAATTACCTTTTTCTTTTCTATTTGTGGTTGTTTGCTTCAGTCTAAGACATGGGAAAATTGAGGTTGTACCACTTGAGCAGGAACTTGGTACAAATTGTAACTAGGTATATCAGACTTGTAGGAAAGAGATAGATGTGAATGCTATTCACTCACGTAGCTTCTCCAAGGCAACTAAGCAGCGCATTTCCTTTGGCAAATTTGAAATCCCCATGTCTACTCAACACAAAGAACAATATGAAACTATTTGTCACAATGACTCCTAAATGTAAAGCAAATAAAGTGAAAGATAACCAGGGAAGAAAGGGATAAATTGGTAGCTGCAAATTGCACACTCTTATGGAAACACAAGGACAATCAAATTTTACGTGCTCACAGGCACAGTACACAGGAGCAGGAAACACAGTTTATATAATACAAGACTTTAAGAGATGCTTCATGCATCAAAGTTCACTGCTAATAATTTTTTTCAATTGACATCATGAGGCTGAGAAGCGAAGAGCTCAGACGTAAAACTGACTGCATGCAAAGTGATTTCAGACACAGAACATGAGCAAACTAAAAAGGTAATTTTTTCCCCCTACCCCTTCAAAATCTATATCCATGACGGTACCTTTGAAGGTCATTTGTACAAAGTAAGCCAAGCGTTTCTGACAGATGTATGATTTTCAAGTGGGTACTGTGTCTCTCGGTGCATCTTTGTTTCTGCTTCATGAACATTGTGTTACATAGATCTAAGGCACAATTCATTGTAATTTTTAACAATAGGATTAAAAATTACTTGGACTGTAAATGCTTTGGAGCGGGGGACATCTCTTCAGCATTTGTACAGTGCTAAGTACCATGGGGGTCCTGTCTGTGGCAGAAGTCCCTCAGAGCTACAACATTAATAAGTTTTAATGTCTTACAGAGGTTGGAGTTTCAGAAATGTCAAACACCTGCAGCTGCCATTAGCATAACAGGGAAGTATGGCATTAATTATTCTCGTGCTTAAAATGCTTTGGTTGCCCAATCAGGGAGAAGAAATTATCCCACGTCACTTGGGCAACCAACCACACCACAGGCAGTGGGGATGGAAAACAGATTGGGGCCTGAAGCCTGAACACGACCCCTCTGAGCTGCCTCCAAGCAATTGCAAAACAACACACACTCTGAAAGCAAAGCAGGGTTGATTTGTGACTACTTAACAACTATAAAGACATTAAGTTGTTAATACTGCTTTTAATGAGCATTTTGGCCAATTCTGGTCTTGAGCATTCAGGACTCCTGAAAACAGCACAGTGATTCCTGCCAAGCTGCAGCTTGGCTAATTTCTTCCTTACATCCCTACCTCACGATTTCATTATTTGTAGTCAGTCAAATGCTGAGCTGGAATAAGTCAGAGCAGATTCATTCATCTATGGAAATACACTAATTTTTACCAGCTGAAGTTAGCACCGGAAGTCTTTGCTCTCTGTGATAAAGATTAACTACATGAAAAATTACTTAAATAAATTAACCAATGCTGTTTTTTTAAAAAACAAAAATATTTATCACTTCTGTTCTGCACTTTCAGAAAATTTGAAGTGTTTTCACTGAGCTAAAGCTCACATCCCACTTTTCCCCCTGGATATCCTCATTCAAAGCCCAGTAGCCCTGGCATATGTGCTGTGCTCACCATAGAAGTGATTTGGAACCACATAGGCTGAAAGAAACTCACTTTGTGATGATGCTCTCTTCTACAAGGAGTATCAGCTTTCATTCTGTGCCAGCTAAAGCCTGGAAAATAACAAATCCAACAGTTTCTGTGGTTCTCAATTGTTAAGCAAGCCACAGTTCCAGGTAAACAACATCATTAAAAGGAATTAGAAAGAGCACACAAGAACAAAATGAATAGGAAGAAAGACTTGGATGGGCAGTAAGGTGAGGAGGAATCATACTTTTGACTCCAGAGACTTCATGGAAATTTCTCATTGAATTTTCTTCCTTTCTTGAACATTTAAGAAAAGCTCTTTATCTCTTAAAGTATGGGGGCTCTTTTGAAGAGCTTCTTTGGTTTATATCTTTCTTGAGATTTACTTGCAATTTTTGTAGTATGTACAATTAGTGAAAACATATTCCTTGCAAATGTTAAGATACTACTAACAAAGAACTGTGCCCTGTAACAGAAGCCACTCTTTGCAGCTTTTGGCTTTATATTACCTTGATGCCCTACATGCTTGTCTTTCAGTACAGGAAGGGCTTGAAATCACCCTTAAATCATAACATCCTACATTTAAAGCAGATCAAGGGAAGGAGTAAAAACACTTCGAACTTCTGAATACATAACTCGGTACCACAGAATCAGAAACTTGCTGGAAATGCTGAGGTTGAGAGACAGAGTGATTCACATTCTCCAGCTACACAGCAACCCTGAGGCAGGTAAATCTGTTCTGCACAGGGGTGCACTGGACACTGCCTGGAGCTGGAGCTGACTAAGGCCTGACTTGAATGTCTGTTCCCTGTCACTAAGTGGTGCTGGTCAAGTATTTCTGCTTATTACACTCCAACAAACTTTGATTGTGTCAAGAAATAAAAGATGAGTCCTAGTATTACACTAATGTATGAGTAATGTGACTTGCCTGAAGGCCTCCTGGCACATTCTAGACAAAAGAGGTTCAAGCAGCAATGAATAAGCAAGAAAAGTACACCTAAAGCTGAAAGGTACAAATAGCAAGAACAGTGAGTTTCCATTGAGCAACAGCCCTCTCTACCACAGTCAAATATATTCTCTGCTTTAAAGAGAGCATCTCCATAACTTAATATACCTTTTTGTTATTATGGATGTTGTTGAATTAGAACATGCTAAGCATATCAGGGAACAAAAAAAGTCTTTGCTCAGATGGATGTCTCGCACAGCTTGTGATTCAATGACACAGAAGTAAAAAGCTTTCATATTCATCCAACTCCTATGCAATTTCTGTCTGCTGACTTGGGCTGCAAGACTTTCACAGACAGCCTTTAGGCTGCCTTTTAGTGCCTGCCTCTTGTCTCGTACCAGGAATGCCACAAGAACGAAGGCAGCTGGCAAAGCTGAAAAGCAACAGCAAAAAGGAAAACAGTGAAACAGCTAACCACAGCTTTGTGAAACTCTAACAATCAGAACAGAAAACAAAAGAGAAAATCATACATATTTTGGATTAGCCTTACCATGTATCTGTTATATCTTTTTACCCTGTATGCCAGACCTAATGCTACCGCTAGTGTCAAGCCACTCTGTATTGCAGTTCAGTGGCAGAGCAAAGTCCATCTAATTCTGGAAGACTCAGACACAGCATACTTGAGGAAGTTGTCTAGCATAGTTTAATCTCTGCATGAGGGAACAGGATGATTCCTTGGCCCCAATGGAAACATGTGAACCTTCACCCATGAAAAGGAATTCCCCTTAATGTACAGTCTGTAGGGAGAGCCTTCCATCCTGATTCCTGGACACTAGCAATAGGCTGAGGGCCAAAACCATGTCCTGCCATGGCCTTTATATGGTCAACATGGGAAATGACCAATGGAAACCACCGTTTTTGGCTTCTCTCAAAAGCAGCTATAAATAACAGTGATATTAATCCCCAATTCTAACTAGAGGTAGAACACCCCCAAGAGGATAAGAAAGCATGAACACTGTGGGGACAGATAAGTGGATTCCCCTAATGGCATCTACACTCCTCCCTGGAAATTCTTCCTTTTTCAGAAACAAGGCTCCCAGGGTAAACATGACACTTGTTACGATGGTGCCTCTCCCCACTAAAAACAGACACATTCCTGTAGCCCCAAAGGAAACAGAGAAAAATATGAAACACACATGAGACATCAACACTCGGGGGCAAAGGGAATATAACCAGAATGGGATATTTGTAAAGAAAAATATATAGGGAAGAGAACTTTGCCTCTGACTTACAACATCCCTTTGAGAAAGCTGGCTAAGTCACATAGTTTTCCTATAGCAGAGTTACAACTACAAAATACACATAAAGTAAAAACTATTAAACGAAAGCTTCCAGAAAATATACCAAAGAAACATCCAGGTACTAGGAAAAAGCTCCAGGCTTTGACTAGTTTAATGCAGAGGTATGGACAACCAGGAAGGCCTCACTTTTTCCTTGCACCCAGGTGCTGCTGTGCATTGGCACAAGCCTTGCAGGCTTGACAACACTGGAAATCATACTAATGGGTACAGGAGTGGCAAAGCAATGCCTCTGCCCTCCCAAAGGTCAAGGAGAGCCTTGCACAATGCTTTGTGCCAGCACAGCCAAGCATAATTTCCTTCCCTGAGCAGTAGCTGTTCCATCCAGCCATATTTATTCTACATTTACCTACTCCAGCTTGGTCACAAACTGAAATTCCTGCTCAGCACCAGTATGAGATCATACTAAGGATCCAAAGCATCGGGCTGCCTGTGCTCACTCTGTCCCATCACATCTCGTGATGCAGGTGGTGGTTACTCATGCACTCTCACACAATAGCCCAGATTTCAGCAATGCTGTGCATATGGCAATGTTGATACAACTCCTCTGTAGTTTAAGCAGCTCATTCTTACCATAACAGATGACACAGGCATCACAGTGGTACATGTTCCTGGCATCCAGCTACATGATGCAGCATGTTCGTCTGCCCCACAAGTAGCTCACTGTGTATCACCAAAAGCCTGTTTGTCACAGGGCCAGAAAATGGAAGTCTGTTATGTGAAGATAAGTACTTTAGAAAAGTAAACAAAAGCAGCATGTATGAAAGATGCAAGATAATCCCCCACAGCACCTTCAGCTATAGGAAATTAAAAAGCTGAAGTGGGAGCTATTACCAATCCAACAAGGACGGAGAGAGACCATCACTATCTCTGCAGCAAGGTTGATGGGGCAGGGGCTGTGATCCTGCCAACACAGATCAGCTTCCTCTCCTTGTTTTTTAGATTCTTTCACCTGGTGACTGTTGGCATTTTATTTTACCTTGGGCAAAGCTGTTAATACAGTGATTCCAACTACATACATGTTTTCTAACACTATTTTCCCCCCCTTCAGATGGGGTAGGGGATGGGGGAAGGGCAGGTCTAAGCATTGTTCAAACTCAGTTCTTTCTCATAATGGAAAGCACTTTTTTTCACTCCTTACTATGCATATTAACAAGCTTATCTGCTTTGCAAAGATGAATAGCTTAGTCAACTCTGCTGGGATTCAATCCTCTAGGCTTAAATATCATGAGTGCTTCCTTCTCCCTAAAACAATTAGCAGGGAGGAGAGAAAGTTGCATGAGATCTGTAAGTTTCCTATTCTCATCCCTTGGTATGACATCGCTCAGAAGTATCTGTATTTCTGTGAGCTGATCTTAAGCCACAGATACTGGATCCAGACACTGATTCATATTTCTATCAATTCCCCTAGCTTGAAGCTGGTCAGAATAAGTGATGCAGTTTCTGGAAAGGTCCTGCAGTTTAGAGGGGTATGGGCTTTCTCATATACTCTAGTTGTGTCCACCTCTGATGCACTCACATGAACAGACATTATCAGTCCAGGACAATTATAAATTCAGTAATTTCAAACCTGAAAAGCACCTACTTTCCAGGGAGAAAAGGTCCAGCTACAACTTAAAAGCAGTTCAGGGCACAGGGCAATATCTGCAACAATGAATATGTTTTTGAGGCATTTTCTCTCTTCTGTTTACCACCCAGCACTTAAAAAGCTCTGTACTGAAGTTAGCACTAGAACAACATTCTTGATTAAGTATATGTTTAGGATACATTTCAGCATCTTGATGTTTTGATAAAAAGTGAATTTTAATCTCATTTAAAGCAATAAAACCACTTAAGCAATACCTGTCTCAGAAGCCTGAATCATTGCTCATGCTAAGCCTAAGTGTATCACTTAAAACTGTCTCTTTCTGTATTTAGAGTTGGTAAGTGCAAAATAGTGCCTTCATTTCTAAGTGAAAGCTTTATGTCCAGGTATAATTTACCACCTTGGAACCTGTTGTCAGGAGAGTAAAGGGATGCTATGAAGGCTGTCAAGAAAGACTGTCAATCTTGAGAATGTGTCTCATTAACCTCTCTGCTAGGACCAGAACAGTGAGATTCCTTTATAATTCATTCTGAGGCTTGAGGGAAGAGGATCTCAAGATAGATCTTTAGCTGAAAGGTAGCAGGCTTTAAGGTCTCTCTGCTGGACCAAGGAAGAGCGGACAGCGAGTTACCTTTTCTTCAGAAAAGGCCTGATGAGGCAGTGAGCAGGATATGGAGTTGGCCTGTGGTTTGCCAATTCTCTACAGACTTCCCAATCTCTTTTATTACCAGGACTTAAAGCTGCACTGCTCAGAGCCAAAAGGGATTTGAACTTCACTCAGCAAACCAGCTGACTTTGATGGGAATTACTCAAGGTTCATGTAAGGGCTGTAGGACTGGACAGAAAGAGGGGAAGGAGTGGAGGAGGATATTACATTCTTGGATGTAAGTTGTTGGCTAAAGAACATATGAGATGTGAATAGCCACTAAAGAGCATATTCAGGCTGCCTAGATTTCTCCTGAGTCCCTTTGCCTCTTGGCTGGCTTCAGATTCCGGTCTTCAGATCTTCATTCAGGTGTCTAGAGAATTTCAGGAGTGCCTGGATTTTGATATAGCCTAGGCAGAGAGATATAGGTAAAATTTAAACTCTGAATAAAAGCCTAAATGGAGCGTTATTTCAGCCTCCCCAGGAGAGTCTGTTTACTCTTAAGGGAATGCTTAAGAGTAGAGCCTTTATGCATGTAGCAGCCTCATCTGCTTAGCAGTAAGGTGAACTTATTACTAGTCTATGCAGATTCCAGTGTTTCAGGAGAAACTTCAATATGACTATCCTTACAATATTTTCCATATATGAGTGTATTTTCTAGACAAACAGTAAAAGAGAATTCATATTCAGAAGAAGAGTGTGCAGTTTTTGTACTTGTGCTGTTGATTTTCCACGTGAGCTTTGTAAGCTGGATCTAATCAGGAGGGCAGACTCGGCAGTCCTTACTCATGTTGAGCTACAGAATACAACTAGTTTGAGGTCAAGGTATTGGAAGTGTTTGTCTTCTAAATCTCAGGTAGAAAGAAAGCAGAATACAGCCAGATTAGGAATGAAATATTGGAAAATACACCAACCAGAACAATTTACACATAAAATCAGTGAAAACCTTCATCTAAATGCAGACTAAGATTTTATGTACATGCACATGAATTGACCCTTAACCTACAGAGGACATAAACAGCAGCACTGAAGCACACAGCATGATGGAAAGAAGATGCAACTCAGCATTCCTGGCCGGCCTCAGTTCTTTCAGGCCTTTACAAGTAACAGGAGGTTTTAAAGCCATTAGCTCAGGGCCACTATACTGCAGCTTGGAAATAACATATGCTTTAGGAAGTTTTATGTTTTCTACTTTTGATTTCCATCTTGAGTAGAAAGCCCTAAAAGAGAAGCAGTCTGGAACACATGAAGCTTATCAGTGTTTGTACACACTTGCATCCATTATTTGCCAGAAGCCTTACAGAAACATAAGGAGATTATACCCTGCTCTAAGAATCTCACAGTTAAACAACTGATAGGCATGTATTCAACAGAAGAAGAGAAAAGGCAATTGCATCTGTTTCACAGTAATCACCATTGTTAAGTGTGGGTCTCTGCAAACATGTATCTGTTATAATGACAAGGGGAGGTGTTAGAGCCGTGATAGGCGAAATATCTTTAATCTGGTCTGCTCAAGGACTGAAAGCAGCAAAGCAGAAGCTGTAAAAATTAATCCTGCACATGTACAAAGCCTCTCAGATTTACTTTGTGCACCTTATGCTGAAGTGTGGACTACTAAAGTACAGATCTATCAACCCTTGAGCTACCTGGACCAAAGCTATGCTGCACGTTTGCTTCCAGAGTAGAGCCCCTTTCAACATGAAGGGAAGAGAACTTGTAGTAACTGCACTGAACCTATTTTACAAGATTACTTCAGTTCAACTTCACTGTCAATACTTCTCTAGCCCAAATCACAAAGTATGGCTCAAAAAACCAAAAACTCTCAAATTGCCTTTTATTAACTATTCTGACACACAGGAAGGCTCCAAAATCATGGAAAGTCTGCCTAGCTGGGGGTTTAGATGCTTCACAACAGAAAGACTTTTGCCTCTGGTGCTTGATGTGTTTGAGGCCCCTGCCAAATAGCAGATGCAGAGGCATCTCTTTGCCCTGGACTCTGGAAGTATGCTCCTCACTAGAAGGAGAAAGGCTGTTGAGAGCTGTGCTGACCCATTTCAATAACTGATGCTACAACAGAAGTTCTGACCTGACTCCTGGGGAAGTCACTGTGTTGCACCTAAGTACCAGGACTCTTTTAAGTGTTTGTTTTGTCCCTCCTGGGATCTTTTATGAGTACTGTACAGATAGGCATGCATTTCCCCCGGAGATTTAAGGCAGTGATTTTACTGAAATTATTTCTTCAGCTGTCTTACATGCTGCAGAGGGTTTTAAAGGAGCCACATGTGACGGAACTCACCCTCTGCAGACAACCTCTGCTGTGTTGCTGGCCTTTTTCAAACAAAACCAATTTCATCAGATCTCCAGCATGGAGTCTCTAAGCCTTCCCAGTGTGAGAGGATAAACTGACCTGCTGCTGTTCTTTCTACATTCAGGCAAGTCAGGAATAACTACTGAAATTAGCTTATTTAGTCATACATACTATTTATGTTTGTTTTACTGCAGAGATCAGTTTCCTGGTTACCCTTTTGTCTAAAAAAGCACTTTTCTATAGACTGGAGTAAGCTCAGACAAACTCTGTTTTGCAATATACATATATTGAATATATATGTATATGCAATGGAATATACATATATTGCAAATACAAGGAATGACTTCCATGCAAGGGCCATTCCACATATGATAAGAGGCTAAATACATCCTACTTAAATCATTGTTACATACTCTATCCTCACATTGTTACATACTCTATCCTCACACAACTCCCTCAAGCACTTTGCCAACTGAACAGAGAAAATGAGCACATTTTCTTCACTACAGTCCTGAGGAAGAAGGCACAAACAATGCTGAAGAAGGCTAAAGAATGTGCCACATGGTAAAAGAGAACATGCAATCTGTATTGAGCTGGTTGTTTCCTAAGGCTATGAAGAGAGGAACAGCTCCCATGTACCAGTACAGGCTGGGGGCTGACCTGCTGGAGAGCAGTTCTGCAGAGAGAGACCTGGGAATCATGATTGATAATAAACTGAACATTAGCCAGCAATGTGCCCTTGTGGCCAAGAAGGCCAATGGCATCTGGGATGCATCAAGAAGAGTGCAGTAAGCAGGTCAAGGGAGGTTCTTCACCCCCTCTACTCTGCCCTGGTGAGGCCTCATCTGGAGTCCTGTGTCCAGTTCTGGGCTCCTCAGCTCAAGAGGGACAGGGAACTGCTGGAGAGAGGCCAGTGCAGGGCCATCAAGATGATCAGGGGACTGGAGCATCTTTCATATGAGGAAAGGTTGTGGGAACTGGGGCTGTTTAGCCTGGAGGAGATTAATAGGGGATCTTATTAACATTTACAAATATCTAAAGGATGGGTGTCAGGAGGTTGGGGAAATCCTTTTTTCTATTGTATCTAGCAACAGGACAAGGGGTAATGGGATGAAGCTGGAACACAAAAAGTTCCATTTAAATAAATATAAGATAAAAGCTAACAAATGTATTTTAAAATCTTCAAGAATGACTGACAAATCCTGCTACAGATGCCATCTGAGCTACCCTCAGTACAGGAGGTGACCACCCATCTGCAGAGGAACAGCAAAATGATGGAACAGGTCACTCTCAGCTGTATCCAAGAATTCATTTTGTATCATAGCTTGGTAAAGACCAGATCTGAAACATATATGACCCATTGCAAACTTGTGGAAGATGCATCTGAGGAGAGGACTGACTAAAAGGATCCACATAGCATTTGATGTCTCAGGTTTGGAGGACATTAAAAGAGATCTTTGTAGTCTACTTATGGATTTTATATGCTAAGTCAGAGCACATAAATGGTTTTAACAGTGTTTTGTAATGTAGTAATACTAAGAGCCAAAAGAAAGGATCTGCACTTCAAGAACTACACATTCAGTCAAAACCCCATATATTAAGATTTCCTTCTATTTTTAAAATTCAATAAATGAATATACACTAAATGAGGCTGATGGTGGGGAGCTATTGATTCTAAACCTAATCTGCCTGGAAAAAGAGAGCTAAATAGGTTAGAAAATAAGAGAAAATTGATGTCTGAGTTCTCAGACAGGCACGTTTCCAGAGAAGTGTAGCTCAGGCAGGTAATGCTAGGACAGAGAGAAAATGTGTGTTTTTTCTGTCTGACTTGCCCTTAATGTGAGGTGAATGACATTTAGCCCTGCCTCCCACTTCAGATGCAGTATCAGCTTTTTCAGACTAGCTTTGCTCACATCAGTTACAGCACTGTTCACACATGCACAGCTATTGGTATGATGAAGCCCTAGGATGCTCACAGTTACACTACTTATTATGCCTGGCTTTACTCTTGAGCCAGCTTAGCTTGTTCATTGGTGTAAATTAGCACAGATCCCCCAGAAATGCTGCTGGAATTTTACCCCAGCAGCAATTTTAAGCCTTTGGTCCAACACAGGTAACAACTTTTCATAGCCACAAGTGATTTGTTCACAGGTACTTTTAGAGGGCCTGGTTTAGATCTCGCTGGCATCATGCGAAGGCAGAAGCAGCTCTGTTAAAGCTAATAGCACAAGTTCTCAGCTCATATTAAAAAGTCACCTCCTTTGAATTACATGAGCTGTTTCTGTAGAGCAGACTTTTTTGAGGAACTCAAATGCTTGTCCTGAAGCACATCAGGACAAGCATTTAAGTTCCTCAAAAAAAGTCTGCTGTATACCTTTGCTAAGTAAAAGGCTGGAGAATAATATCTTCACTGCCTAAATGGCTCTCTTCAAAAAACTCTCCTAGGAAACTATCAGGTAGCCAAGAACAAATTTAAGCTACCTAAATTACTTTCAGACCTGGTTTTGATACTAGTTGTTACGGAGGTCTCTGCACTGAGAGCTGTTCCACTTCGCATCTCAATGTAGAGAGTTGTTCCAGTTGTTTTTAATCAAACTGCTTAATTACAAAATGCTGGGGGACTTACTGCTTGCTTTTCAAGTTCGTTCATTAATCTGTGTTAGATTCCGCTCAAATGATTATGGCACCAAGCCAGTTTGCTTCACAAAACTAACATTTAAAGAAGTAAATAACTGAAAATGGTTAAAAGGCATAATTATTTTTGTAATGCAACATCTAATTAATCCATGAAGCTCACTGAAACAAGTGCTAATTGAAGAGAATACCTTAACAAGATTTTCAAAAGGAATGATTAGATGTGGTTAGGAATAAGAATTTCGTCATGCTGCTAACTGAAATCAAGCTGCAAAGTCACTTTCACATTTCTATATATGAAGCTAACTGCAGGCAGGGGCTGAGAAAGGCTTCTGTCTCCTCACAAGAGCAGCCTGATGCAACATGTAGGTTGTTTGCATCTGTCTGAGGCATGACACGTTAGCCATTATCAGAGACAAGGTCCATCTCATCTTGTATCATTCATCTGTTTTCTTGTGGCAGTTCCAATATTTCTGTGTAACGTCAGAGGAATGTGATAATGAATAACTGACTCACGATGAAGCCATCATCTCAAAAGCCTTCTATGTGACTAAATGAATTAACGCTTGGTATGAGCAATATCTTGATGTGACTAAGCTCCCAAGATAACTCAACCGTTTACCCATTAGCAAAGAAAACTGGAGCCAGCCCAGAACCAGGCTTCTGGCAGAACACCTTCAAGGTAATTTCCCCATGGCAAGCATGACAAGCATGCCCTCAAGAGATGAAATCTCTTATATGAAAAAATGGAGAGAGGACAGTAGTTATTGAAAATATGGCTGAAATTCTTACTCCACTGAAGCCCCAGGAGTTCTGCCATTTCACGTAGATCATTAAATCCTATTCCCTATTCTTCAGCTTGGGAAGATTGAATATAGGAGTTTAGGAAGCCTATGTGCCACAAAATATAGCCTCTTTAGTTCACAGCATCAGCACCAAGCTTGGACAGAATTTGTCTTGCCTAGGAGCTCTGCCATGGCTCTACAAAGTGTGCGAGCTCACACTTTTCAGGGTGAAGAGAGAATCTGGTGAAACCTGAACATTTGGAAGCTAAATAACTATTACTGGCTCAAAGCATTACTTTTTTTCTTTTTTTTTTTTCTCAGGAGATTTTTCTCTATCTTCAAATTCAACTAATTAGTCGACTTTTTGTAGAAACTATGACTGACATAAAAGTTCAAACCAGCCTCTGGTATATGGTTCTGACTTCAGTCGATTACTACACTTTGCTCTTACAAGCCAACTATTATGACACAGGAAAAAATATTGAAGTGAGTTCAAAAAGATCTTAGAATATGCACTCAAAGATTTAGCTGTTATCCAAATGAGTAAATATAATACAACAAATTTTGTTTATACAGTGAACGTGCTGGAAATAAGAAACACACAGAATCTATGCTTCATTGTCTCAAAGTGAAGAAAAAGCTATGACAGATCCATTAGTGTATAATTTTACATTTATGTAAATGGACAGCTATAGTTTGAGACACTCCAGAACTTTTTTCAAGCAGTCTGAAGTAAAATACAGTGTCTGGACTTTTTATTCTTGTATTACATTTTTAAGTCATTCATTTTTTTCACATATTTAAGAAATGCTTTCCTCATGATTTCTGTTCCTCAACTAACTTTGTCCAGTGTCAAGTACTAAAATAAATGGTTTTGCAGATACATCTTTTCCCTTCCAATATCTCTTATCACAGAAATATTGGCTGGGAGAGACCTCTCAGTCTCCCACTCAACACAGGACCATTGCCAGCACTGGCTCAGGTCAGTCACGGCTTCATCTAGCCAAGACTCAACAACCTCCAAGGATGGTGTTTCTGCAGCCTGTCTAGACAACCTGTCTCGGGCCTGCACTTCCTTTCTAGTGAAAACTGTTCTCCTAATATTAAACTTGAAGCTTCCAAATTGCTGTTTTACAGCCACTATCCCCTTGTTTTATTATCTGGCACTCCTGACACCTCCCTCATTTTGTTAACTCCCCTTCAAGTAGCTGTAGATTGCTCATAGGGAGCTGCTTCATCTCCTCTTTGCCCCACTAAACAAGCCCAGCTCTGCAAACCTCTTTGCTTGGTCACACACTGTTGGCTCCTGATCATATTGATAGCTTCATGCTGGATCTCCTCCCTTAAGTTTGGGCAACTGAAGCTCTCCAGTCTTCAGTGCCCAAGGACAGCAGGAGAATGGGGCAAACTTGAAAAGGAAGGAAACAACAAATATTTTGCACTTTGACAGGCACCCAGTTCCTGAAGTTACGTCTTAGTAAGACATTTCCCACTTCTTATTTGGGCAAATAGAGATCCTAGCAGCCAGTCCTCCAGCTGGCAGTACCTGACAGCTTTGGCAATTGTGCATTATCATTTTACAATTGGAAATTATGCTGCTGTCGGATCACCAAGTACCCAATTCATTCAGAAAAAGCAATGCAATACAACTGAAGTAGAATAAATTAGTCTCTATCCCATTTTTCTCATATGGGCTTTTTACAGCTGTTACGTTAACATCCATCTGTCTGTCGTTGATGCCATTCACTGCTATCATTTTAACAGCTCAGTCTCCTTTCATCCAAATGAAAGATTTGTGTGGGAACAGCTGGACTGCTACGCACAGCTCCCAGTCCATCGCCCCCTTATTACTGCAAAACATGTAGAGAGGCGCATAGCTTTGTGTGCCACTTCACAAGGTTTCAAAGGGAAATGTGGCCTCCAACCAAAAAGAGTTTATCATGGTTTTGCCGAAACAAAAGGCCTCAAAATCACAAATAAAGCCAGCCCAAAACCACGAGATTGATTTATTTAGGTGTTTCTTTCAGCAACTCTTCTTATCAAGAAAAAGATGCTGGAATACTTCAAGGACCTGGACTTCAATACTTCATAAACGATACTGAAATGACCCTCTTAGCTCTCCTAGCACTTGGGGAGAATTTTTTTGTCTCACTTTATGGATTAAGGACTGAGTGAGAAATGTCAACAAGGTGACAATACTGTTGAAGTAAAACCTTTACTCCCCTTAACCTCTGTGCCTCAGTTCAGAGCCACATTTGCTGTACGACTCTTCCTCCTCCCTACTTCATCAACCAGAGGTCAGTAGCAGGAGACACCACAGGAGCACAAAACATCAAGAGAAATGTCCAAACTGGAGTGTGCCATTGCCTGATTCAGTGTGGTGATCTGAGGTGTACCTCCTCTTTGGATTACTTGCCATCTCCTCACTCTAGTATAAAACAAAAAGAATTATTCTTAAGTGGGCTTTATGTGTTGTCTTTGAATCAAAACTCACGAGATCTTATGGAAACAAACTTCTGCACAAAGACAGACTGAAGGTCTGATAAGGGTTCCTGAAAAACTGAGCAAGTCAACTCAACTGCTATTCCAAGAAAAATTCCCAAGGATTCACTCACAAAGCACACAAGAAAAGCAGGCAGATAGAAAAACAAGCATCCCTTCACCTGATCCCTGGCCACCCACTATTTATAATCAAGTCCAAGCATCAACACACTTTTGCCCATTCCTGCCCCAGCAGTCGTGGCAGATCCCACATCAGCAGGAATAATGTTAATATACCACACAGCTTTTCCAAGCATTCTATGGGCAACTAATGCCGCATTAATTACTGTGTGAGAGCCCCTGTTCAAATCAATAAAGATTAGAGCACAAGTCTGAAAACTGCAGTAACCAAAAACCTGCTCAGCATGCACTAAGTGATGCATTTACCCCACACAGCTCAGCCTCTCTCACCCTCTTCTGACCTCTAACACGCTCACTCCATACGTATTGTTTTGTTACTGACAAATTAAAATTCAGTTAACATTCCTGGTGACTTCAATCACAGTGCTCAAAACCCCTGCATATCTCAGCAAATACACTCATCTTCCAGTTCTGAGATGATCACAATTTTTATTTTTATTATTTTAAATGTTCTTGCCAGTTTCCATTGCAAATCATGCAATGTCTGGTGAGCAAATGAAAGGGTAGAATGTTCCCATGCTTGGGAAAGACATTCAGTGTGGGAGAAAGTTTCTTAGAAGTAGCTGCACTCTTTCTATAAAGAAAAATACAGTACATACTTGGAATAGAATGAATAGAACAGAAAAGATGACATTAAGACAGGGGTGTAGGGAATATTTTCATGGTGGCCTTAAAAGCTGAAGATGTTTCTCTGCTACACTAGCAACAGAGAAACATCTGGATGGAGAAGAATCAGAGAAAGGAGTCTTTATTGCAAGCTCTGGTGTAAAAGGAGAGTGTTTACTTGGTAAAGAGAATACAGAAAGTTTTTATGCCCAGTTCACACAGAAAGTCATTATTAATATCCTCATATTATAGCTGCTGCAGGCAGATACACTCAAGCTCCAACCTAAACTGAGCTGATAGAAATAAACTTCACCTTTCATGTGTGGCTTTGCACAATACTTGCACTGTTGCCTCAGCACATTACTGGTGTTTAGGGATCCTGTTACATCTTACAAGCCTGGGAAATTTAGAAACCAGAGTTCGTCAGCAGAATGAATGTTGTATGCTATAGGTTAAGGAGTCTTCCCTTTTGACTACTTATCATGCAAAGCCCAAACAGCCATCTCTTCTGCATTGTTCTCTTTTATGCTTATAGGAAGCACAAGTCATACACCTTCACACAGAATCTGCATCATAGTCATTTACATTAAAGGGACTGTAACCATCCACAGTCCTATTGAGTAACACTTAGATTCCCGCTCTGATGATGAGACTACGACACAGGGCCAGAGAAACATGTGTTTGCATGATCAGAGATTCAGAGAACACAACTACACGGTAAAGGCTTTGTAAGAATTATATACTGATTTATATTACATTCTTTTTAGCTTCTCCTTAATTATAACCAATATCTATAACCTATAATCATGAACAACAGCTTGATAAAGAAAAAGAGATGATTTTGGATCTGTGGAAGTTTGTTTGGCATCTCTCAGCAGCATGAAATTGAATGAAGCAAATCATATTTTAGATCATGAGGAGGGAGTGAAGAAGTGTTTTTTCCAATTCAAAGAACTTCTGAATATGATCAGCTATGGGAGCCAAGCACAGGCTAAGAGCAATTTCACATAAATACAGGAAGAACCAATGACAACACTTGGGAATAATCACAATGAGTCAAAGCTGCAGAAGTCTTCCCAGTGCTGCAGGATCACTTGGAAAAACAATCTCTCATTTTCCAAAGACAGTTAAGTGATGATAAATGAGGACACATTTATTAAGAAGGAACTTCACGTCCAGTTTTCTTCTCTCAAATCACAGCAGAGCATGGGGTCTCCATATGCTGAGCACTATTCTAATGCAATAATCCCCATTTGTTCATAGGACCAAGAAGTGACTAATAACCTCACTGACAGACTTGTTTAACACCTTGAAGGACTTTGCAGTTCCAGAAAACAGAGGAAGCAGAAGCATCCTTATTTCAAAGAAAACTCAGTTTCCAGAGTTTCAAAGAGAAGAATACGAATGTCCTAAGAGAAACTCTTAAACTCAAAAAAATATGTAATTAAAACTATAATATATGAGAGTGTTGAAGGCTGCCCCTTGCCTCTGCCGGGATGGGCATGAGCTTTAGGCAACCAGAAGACTTTACTCCCTCTAATCCAGTTAACAACAGATGGGCCAAACCAAAATCCAGTAGCACAACATGAACTGGCTGTCTGGCAGCTCTGCAGCTTTTCCTCCTGCCATGGATTGTCACTGTCTTCATGCACAGCATTCATCTCCTCCCACCTTGTCCTCACTTAAAGGACATAATCACACTCAGTTCCCATACAGGATTACTGTGAGCTGAAATTCATTCAAGTTGATTGAGAGATGATATGGGAAGGTAAAGCATGGGCCAGGCCAGTGCAGCCTGCAGGCGAGCATCAGCAGACAGCCATATGCTAAGCTGGAGCAGAGTATGCACGGGAGGAGAATCCCATTTGGGTGGTGGCACAGGGGAAATTATGAAAGCAATTCAGAAGCATTGTAATAAAGTACAATGCACTGTAGTGCTACTCAAATTCAAAACAGGAATAGATTCTTTCATATGTTAAGTGTTCCCTGAAGTACAGGGCTGCCTAAAGCACGAGGCCCTGTATGGGGGCAGAGTGGTACATGCTTAAACTGGGTTTGGGTGGCTGACACAGAACTGCAGCTGAAATTCAAACTGACATGACCACAGCTCCTTAGCTGTCTGAATCACAAAGCCAAATTAAACATTGCTTCAGCTGGAACTTACCCTTTTTACCTTTAAAACCATTATATTAAAGAGTAATGTCATTTATGAGCTGGCCATGGGGAAGGGCAGGTGTCTAACACTGAGAAATCATTTCAGCTATGGGTGATAAATCCAGTCTATAAATTGAAAGTATCCAAAATGAGCTCCACATTCAATCCCACCCCTCTTCTCTCAGTTGCCTTTGCTGGAATAGATGCTGAGTTTCAAACCTGAACAACATCCTTTAGTGACAGTGGCACAGCTGTAACCTGAGGTCACATCAGCATGTTGCTGGCAGCTTGCACCAATACCTGCTGAATTCAATGGAAATCTTTCAATGGGCTCCAGCAAGCTTTGGTTTACTCCCTAGGTGACACTGCATGTCTTTTTTTTTTTTTCCTTATTTTAAGCTTCACAGTATCAGGCAGTTAAAAGTGTTATTTAATCTCTAGCCAGCTTGAGTTGACTTATCAGCAGGAAGCTCGATCTCACCAACAGACCTTGGAGCTTTCCACTGTGAAGCAGCAGAGAGGAACATGTGTCACTTGGGGGCTGTTAAATCATCACTTCCTTGGGGATGGTTCAAGTAGATTCTGATATCTAAACAACACAAGTTCACCAGAGCAGAGAAGGTATCACTATGCTTCCTAACTCACCCACTAGGAAAACGTTCCCAGAAACCAGGCTGGCCATAAAAACATGCCTAGCTGTCGTCTGAGTGTACAGGAGCTGGCCCATCACTCCTCACTGAGCATTTAGGGTGTGGAGGGCAAATAGCCACTGGGCTATCTTCAGAACAGATATTTAAGAATAATAATAATAGATCCCTAGGGTCTTCTTTCCTGGGGAGGAAGCTCTGTCCCAAAGTGATCGATGACAAAAGATGCATTCGTTACCTCACAGGTCACTCATAGTAAACTCTATTTTCATCTTTACATCCAGAAACAGACGAAAATTTGCCTGTTTTTCAAAGAATATTCAGATCTGCTTTTGCCATTAGCTCTTCCCAGAATCATCAAGACAACAGAACAATAGAACAAGGGGTACTTTATCTTCATTTAGTGCTTTGCAGCTTGCACTGGTACTTGGAGTGCCACTTCTCAGGTCATTATGAACCAAACACAGAATCCCCTTCCACCAAACTCACATTGCTTAGAGCATGGTAGCTCTTTTTAAGGAAGATATTTGGTCTTAATTTAAAATGTATACGCTTTGCTGTTAACTAGCTTTTGTGCAACAACATCTGAAAAATATAATCTGACTGAACAGATTGAGTTCATAAAATAGAAACTGGGTCAAACTATAGTGTTAAAGGGGGCTTCTGCCCACTGCTTTGAGCCTCAAGGTCTTTAATTATTGAGTGGCATTTTTAGGTGTTATGCTAGGCATATACTATGCCCATCTGCATGAGTGGTCTCATTTCCTTACATTTATAACCTGCAAAACCCATGAATAAACTTTATGATGTTTTTTGTTTCCAGTAAACTTAAGATTTGTAACTTGGCAGAGGGAGCACTTGTATTTAACCACCTGTACAGACATTAACTAAACACTTGAGCTTTAAAACCAAGAAAACACAAAGTGCTAACACAGCTTAGATAGATGCCTGGGTTGTTTCCAACTTCTCTCAGCAGGACAAGGTTGTGAATGTGCAGCACCTTCATACAGGCTCTGCTCTCCCTTACTGTACAAAGACATGGGAGCGCAGCCCCGTGCAGGAGAATTTATGGTATTAGAGCTGTTCCCAGGCAAGAGTCATTGCAAGGAAAGGTGCACACAGGGCTTTAGGGAGGTCACAGCCCTTCTCTGTCCTGTGCTTACTTGACAAAGGCTGCTCAAAAACTGGAAGTCACAGAGATTTCACAGCTAACCCCAGCAAGGGTTTCCACTTACGTTATTATTAATATTTCATTGAAAAACAACACCAGGTCCAAACAAAACAAGTCTTGTTCTGCAAGGTACTTCACATGCACTTGGTCATTAGTGGCCCCATCTCAAAGAGCTGTAGGCTGTACTGACAATGAACAGAAGAAAAGCTTTGTTAAGAGCATTTCATGAGTGGAAAACTGAAGCCCAGATGGAAGTATCTTACTGATGCCACTGGCAGAAACAAGATTTGAACCATAGTACACCAATTTCAATATCCATGCCTTAACTCCAACACCAACCTTAGCTACTACTGGAGAAATAAAGACTACAAGAATTGGCTGCAGAAGAGCACTCAGCCTCTCCAAAACAGTGACATAACACAGAGGAAAGCATCATAACTGCAGGAAAGGCAAATCTATACCATATCCCAGTCCTTCTTGGACTCTTTCCAAGACCCTGCTCTTTAACACTCCAGGGACTTTGATTTCAGAGTTGCCAAGTTTCAGTTAATTATCTCTATTTCTTTAGGTTCTGATCTGCCTCTTTTCTTCCATACAAGCCTCAGCAGTGTGTGTTGTGTCCACCTATGGACGGGATATATGCAGCATTACCTTTAAGTCTGAGTCAATTTGATAGGGATAGAGCTAAGAGGCTGAAGCCAGTGCCCTTTACATTGACTTTGCTGGGCTCTGACTGGACCTCCCCAAACCAAATCATTGCTGATTGTTAAACTGTACATAAAAACTGTGTCATTACAAGGCTTTTCCCTTGTAAGCCAGAGCTGAGAAGCCTGTCAGGCCTCAGAGTGAGAAGCCCCTGCTAAATGGTCAGTTCAGAGTCAGTACAAATAAACTGACATTGCTCAAAAGTGAGATCATTGGCAATTTATTCCTGCCCGAGCCGTACCAGAAAGAAAACAGTGTTTCATGTTGGGGATTTTTTCCTCCTCTCTCCCGCTCTTATTTCTCATCTCTTTGCTATTTCCATGTGCTTCCCACCATACTGTGATTAATCTTTTCTAAGGCCTAAGGGACTGGAGTAAAGAGGTAAGTCAGAATGTATCAAAGACCCTACACAGAGGCAGCCAGGATCTGCCCCAGCCTTTGTGGGGCTGCAGCATTCCAAGAAACATTTTCCATCCTCAGAAGTTATAAAGAGTCAGAACTTTTACAGCTCATTAGTAAATCATTAATGAGATATTCCCTTTACCTCTCAACAAGCTCCTTGCTTCCCTCCCCCAAACCAATCCTAAAATCCTCCTGTGAAAAAGAGCATTTTGTTTTCAAGGCCCTGTAAACGCCAAACTCCTTTTCTTCCACTCCCCAGCACAACATTTTCCAAGAGCTAAACTCAAGTCTGTCAAATTTACTGCCAGGGAGGTGCAGCGCTGAAGCCAACCTGCTTGGCACAAGCAAGGAGATTACCACATTGTACCACATATAATCTGTACCTAAATTCTGTCTTTCCAAAAAAACCCCCACCAAATTATGAAGAGCTGGAGTCCTGGTGAAAGTCTGGAAGATACTTGACTCCAGCACACATCTTAAGTCTATACAAGAAAGTTGTCAGTCTGGCCATCGATGTCAAAGTGAGGAACAAGGTCAGCTTGTGGCATGTGCCAGTAAAAGCTTTTCCAGTGCAGCCACATTAAAGCACATTTATCAGCACTTTTCACTCATTGAAGAGTTATCAACTAACAGCAGCAAAAGTAGTTTCTGTCAGTATAAATGATGTCTCTGATGAGGCTACTGGAAGCACTGAGGTACTAGAGGAACAAGTGTAAAATGGTTCTTGAGCTCCCATGCTGAGAAATAATGCAATATCTTCCAAAAAGGATTCTTTGCAACACAGATGAGTGCTGCAGGATCTGAACAGTCAACTGAACTACTGGCTCCCACTAGGTACCCAGCTCCAAGAAAGTCTTCCGCAGTTATTTGCAAACTTTTGGGCTCTGTATGAAATCCAAACCTTACAACATTACACCTAGCTTTAAGAAACAAAAGACAAATTTAGAGAAATGGCTTGTCGTGTGACTTCTCTTTCTCTTTACATTTTATTAAGTAAAAAAGTCTCCCATATGTATCTCATGGCATGTTAGCATTTATCCCTACCCTTGCCACAGAGTATCTGCAAACATTTACTGTGTTTTGGTGTGGTCATTCTTGCAAAGTTATCAATGATCTAGCACTAGTTGACGGTATCCCTGAAGTCTGAGCTGCTGACACCTTCTGATTGAAAACAGAATTCCCTGATGGAGAAAAAAAAGTCTGTCCTTGGTTTGAGGGAGAAGTCAGAAGGTATAAGGTTGCTGAAAGATTAGAAGCAAAAGGAAAGAACTCCAAATATGTTATATACTTAAATATCACAGGGAGTATGGTACTTGGCCATAACGTTTTAACATATCACTGATAATAATGGGACACGTAAGCACTAAGCCTGAGTCAGAAAGTATCAGTGCCTAGAAGACGATGGGAAATACAGAGTTCAATTTAGTTCTGTGTTTTAAATGTAAAGCCAAACCAAATATATTCCATATAGATTTGTCTGAAGAATTTTAACAAGAGTATTGTCAAACCCAGAATGTTTCACTGAAGATACTGCTTCCCATGACATTGCACCTCTCAAACTCTTCCAGAGATCCTCTCTTGCCTGTGGCAAAACATGGGGAAAACATGGTTAAATCCCACCTGGGATGTACAGGTAATTTTTGTATGGGGCAGAAACTGTAGCATTGGTTATCTGGAATAGACAGGCCAGCATCCTAACAATAGTGCAGTAGTCAAATGCCACACAAACTAGGATCCTGCATTCCTTATATGCCTTTGGAATTTGAAATAAATTAGTGCAAAATGGACGTTGTCGTAAATGTCATGGGAAGAGGAGGACTGCTTAACATGCAGGTTCTGGTATTGGTAATGACTGATGCTGAACTGGGACTACATTTCAGTCACGTGACAACACCTCTCTCCCGATGCTCCTGCTGCTCTGCTTTTACCCATCCTCCTCGATTCTCAGTCCTTGTGGCAGAAAGTGCCCTTCTCTGTAATATCGGTTTATCAATATTTTTGCAAGTACAAAGAGCTGGAGTAAAAACCCAGGAAGACAATGTCTCATGCATCCTGGCAAAGTGTCCAGCACCAATGCAATGGACTTTGTCATGAAAGGCTGGATCCCATAGATTCCCAGCTTAATAAATTAATACAACACCTTCAAGTCAGCTGGAACAGAACAAATCTTTGAGATACTTTACTCTTTTGAGAACATTAAGATGGCAGCTGCCATCCCTTTTCATAAGAGACTACTGAGATGCCCTAGTTATTCGATGGAAAACTACACAGAACAGCAAAATATTTCTCTATTTGTCAAAGTGCAAAGAAAGAAACCAGACAAGATTGAAATCAGCAATTTTACTCTGACAGTGACATCAAATTTCTCTTAATGGAACCACATGCAACATAAAAGTGATCTGTTGCCAGGATGCAAGTGTTCTGGTTGATTTCAAATCAAACTAATTCTAATATCAATGTAAAATTGGTGGAGCCCGTTTTTTATGTATGGAAAGAATTAAATCCAGAACAACTATTTGTTGGAAACTGAGTACTTATGCTAGCCATCAAAGTTCTTTGGACTGTCTCTGATTTAATCTACCTCTTAATAAAGGCTGGATTCTCTGGTCATCACCTGTAAAGGTGGACTTAAACACTCCTGTGCTACATAAGTTAACACAAGTATCCACCGAACCCCCATGATACTGGTGGAGACAAAAGCAAGAGCTTTTTCAAGATGGATGTATTTCAGGCCCATCATGGTGCCTACCATGTCCATCTCTCTGTCCAGTGTCTAGCACACAACCCCATTGTCTGTCCCACTGCCTCAGGCCTCTTGTGCCCTTTTGGGGTATGGAGCAGGCACCTTATCCACCCTTCCTTGCATCCCTTGGCCTTACAGGGACAAACATGACATGAGGTGATGGGAGACAGCAAGGAGACAGCAAGAGGGACACACTGCAGGGATTGACATCATCTCAGGCACAATGACACTGCCATTCACACTGAACAGGCAGTCTAGGTGCAAACATGATATGCAGTTATGAAGAAAATAACTAAGTGCCAAAATATTAGCACAGAAGTATTAACAAAGAGGTACATTAGGAAAAAATAGTTTTGAATTAGGTCATGGTTATGCAAACCAAATGAAGCAAGAACAGCTACAACTAGTTAACAGCCAAGCAAAACCTGTCCATTAAGAGATATTTGCATTTTGCAAGGGCCCAAAGAGACCTATTTTTCTATTTTATTTCTTCAAACATCTTTTTTTTTTTTGAGGGAAAGGGTAATTTAACTCAAGTTTTCCTTAGATTTTTCTTCAGTGAGCACAGACTGGGTTTTATTGGGAAAAGAATAATCTTTTCAAGAAAGTTATTAAAAAAGCAAGCCATGTATGTTCAATTAAAATTTTAAGTAAGATATGAATTCATTTGCAGAATGTGAAGTGCTAATAACCTTGGCATATTTTCATCAGATGCACTTTAAGAACAATTCTTTTCTCCATGGAATGCATTTTATATGAACAATTTAAATCAGCTCTATTAGCAGTCTTAGAAACAGGGATGTGGTTACAAAGATGATTCCAGCCAGAAAAGGGGAGACGTTTGTAGGGGAAAATTAGGGGAATGTAAATCATTTTCCAATAAATATTCCATGCAGAATGTTCAGTTCTGTGATATACAATACTGTCTTTTTCCAGAGATATTGCCTTCCCTCCCTGTGGATGCTGAAAGTGATTGCAGTATCAAGTTTCAATTGATTGTTAAAAAAACCCAAGCCTGTTCCTACTTTTGATTCAATCCACTTAGAATGGCAGTCTGAGCTTTTCTAATCTCATTTTAATTTTCCATGGGGGACTAAGTATCCAAAATCCTTGCGAGGAGGCTGGAAGCTTCAGCTGTAGGATGCAACAACTGGATTCAAAGTCAATGGAGAAAGACTGTCATTTAGACTAGGTCCCTAAAGACCTTGGTATGCTCTGGAAAGTGCCACAGGTTACCATTTTACTCATAAAACAGAATATCATTCTGCCCCTATCAGGCCTCCAAATACAGTTAAGACTCAGCCTTTGGAAGAAAAAGGATCACAAGAAACATCCTTAAGAACAGTATCTCAACTTCCTCTTAATAAGCAGCTGGACTGGTTTTCCTCAGTTCGACTGTGACCAGTGCTACTTTGGACTCCCCTGTGCCATGTCACCTTTGGAGGCTTTTGTATATCTAATAACTGCCCAAATCCTCCCCTGTGCATCCTGAGCACGCAGGGACTGCAGGAGAAACACAGCAATCATTCTCCAAACTTGTTTTTTCTTTACCTGCCCTTCTCTAACTGCATCACTTCATGCTTTTTTCACCTTTCTGTCCCCCTCTGTATCTGGGAGGACAATAGGGAGTTACCAACCTGGGCAGTTTCACTGTCATTTCATCAGCTTTCACCTTCTAAAAAAAACCTCCAAATCACAAAACCAAAACAAAGAAGCAAAAAAGGTATCCCAAACACTGGTTTCTCAAGTCCCATCCATTCAGACCTGGTTCCTGTAAATCTCATACTGGCTGTTCAACACACTCTGGCTAGTCCCAAAGGTGCCACAGTGGTGTTCGAAGAGGAATTTCACAATTGGCAGATGTTTGGGGACAGCCTCAAAAGACTTGTTCAAATAGCCCATATCCTCCTTTAAAAATCAACCTCTTAACCTGCAATTTCACTCTCCCACCCTACCTTAACTCCCTTCCTCTCTGCATACCTTTTCTCTGCAGCTTCAACATTTTCAACGTTAATGGCATAAATACAGGAAATTCCTGCTGCATGTTAGAATGAAGAGGTTTTACAGTAATGTTTCAGACCAGCACATCGCAGTGTTTGACTCCAGATGCTTTTGGAAGATATGATAAGACATACAATAACCACAGAAGTCACATATAACAACAACTCCAGAAACAATTCCAGTAGACCAGTACCCTGCACTGCCCCATAGTCAGCACCCTGCTAGCCAGCACTGTTCAGTACCTCTCCTCAGCAGCTTTATTCTTCAGACTTAATGAGACAGATGCAAACAGCAGGCACTCATTCTCTAATTAACCAATTTGGCTGCCACTTTGTGATCATTAACCCAAAGTTGCTGGGTCAAGATTACAAACAAAGTATTTCTTCCTTCCCCACACTCTCTCCCTTTCAATCCAGGCTTTGAAATCTGCCACTTCATTCCCCAGCCTCCACTGAGTACAAACCATCTTTGCTCACTCACTGCAGCACCTTACGAGATGTATTCCTGAGATCTAAAAATAAGCTTGTTAGATTATTTGACAGTCAAAAATTAAATGAAATTGGAAGTAGCAATTATTTTCTTGATTATTTAATACGGGCCAGACTTTTATCAAAATATTTTGACGTGAGAAGATTTGTGAAAATAAATAGGCAATCAGCAAGTCATTGCTAAAGGAAAAGGCTTTTTCTTCCAAGGAAACAAGTATATATTAACTGTCACTGCCATGTGAAAGTCTCATGCTTTAAAAGATGATGTACTAACAGCACTTTATCTAGAAGACAGCCTAACACACAGATCAACATCATCAAAAGACAGATTCATGCAGTGCCACAATGAACATGTCAAAGGCATTGTATTGTACCCCAAAATCAGTGAACTTTTATGTATTGAGGAGTTCATGGGAGGCAGAGGCTAGGGTACATGTCTCTGCTCACTTTACTGAGACTCCTAATTACTAGCCTAAAAAACACTGAAAAGAAGAAATTCACATTCATTCATCCTCCTTTCTCAACCTAGAAGCTCTGGACAACTTCAACAGGGGAGCTACAATGCCCTTGCTTCTCAAAACATTTATGTTAAACATGAAGAAGGGGCTTGACAACACTCTGCCATCCACCATATCAGCACTTTAAACAACAAGACATTCAGCAATCTTATGGCTTTTCTCCTTCTACAGGAGGTATGAGACATCTCCTGCCCTAGCCAGATATCTGTCATAGCTGGTTATGCTCATTTTGACTTGCCATTTGTACTCTGAGTTAGTGAGTGCCAATGTTAGTGGAGTATTTCTTGTTTCATATCCAGGTAAACCTTGTCTTTCAAGATCTCGTTATGAAGAGTCTTGGGATCTGCAACAGATCAGCTGTTTAGTGTTAGCTGTGAATACACAGTGCCAGTTTGTTACAGTCCAAACAGCTGCTATCATTATTTGCTTCTCCTTTCTTAAAAGGAAGAGGAATAACATATGAAATGGATTTTATCTGCTTTAGGGATAGCATTAACATCATTTTCCTATGCTTGCCTCTTTTTTGGAACTGGTTTGCGTAATGTTTCCTAGAAATATGCTCCATATGTACACCAGCAAGCTACACCAACTACAGCAGCAAGACATTTTCAACTGGGGGGGGATTTGGAGGCAGCAGGAGGAGGGACATTGGAGGGACACACATGCATTTGTTAACACCACCAAACACAAAGATGGGCTGTGGTTGAGCCAGGTGAATTGTTCCAAAACAGCAGGACAACTCCCATGAGACTTACACAAGCTAGGTCTGGAAAGATTACATTCAGCATCGAAAACACACACCTCAATTTGGAAAGGCCTCATTGAGCATCTGGTGTGGTGTGTCAGATTCCATTTGAGATACTGGGCTCCAGAGACTAGTGGGAGAAAACAACACACTCCAGAGTACATGTGTAACATGAGGAGTTAATCCCACACAGGCATTCATCTTTTCAAAGCATGTATTTCTGACAGATTTGGAAAGCACGCTTACAATTTCCATAATGTTTGAAAACATACAGACACTTTCTCTCAGTGTCACAGCATCTTGAACTTCTGAGGCCCTTTTCGTGACACCATAAACTTCTCCTTGGAAGCGCAGTATGATGTCAGAGGATGTAACAGTACAAGAGGTGAAGAGGAAAGCTGTGGGAGCATTCAAATAACTTTTTCTGGCTAAAAAAAAAAACCCAACCAAAAACTGGAGTTTGATCCAAGAACATTTTGTTCATTTGCTATACAGGGGTGCCTTTTGTATGAGCACAGACTGTTTTGTGGAGTCTGGTCCTCTGTAGTCACCATGAAACAGAAAATATACAATGAAGCCAGTGATGTGTTATCATCTAAGATTTCTATGAATGCTATTTCTGTCTTATGTTCACAGTGACTGCTGGTCAAACATTCATCCACTACAACTTGATAAAAACAGGAGTTTTAAAGAATTATCACAGATATTTATAGGTCATCTTCTCTTATCTTGTCTGCATGGTTGGCACGATAATGCTCATTAGTGTTCAGGATTGAGTGAATCTCCCAAAATAGCATTTTTTTAAAGCTGCTAGTTTTCACACATTCTTCAGGGTTAAAAATATCCATATTTTTAATAAATACTTACACTTTGATATCATGCAGGTGAGCCAAACAAGTTTTATGCAAGCAGAACTGAACTGCTGTATCTGTCACCTTCAGACTTGACTTGTGTCATAGTTCCAACAGATATTTAATGAACAAGTCAAATTTGACGCAAGCCTTCAGAAGTTTCACAGCTCTAATCAGCAAAATAAAAGTGTGCTAGATAATTACTGGAGTTTTAAGCAGATATTTATCTCTGTAATCCCCCAGATGAAAGAATTAGGTTTCACAAGAACAGTCTTTATATTTAATACCATATGCAAAAAAAAAACCAGAAGACATTATAGCAGTTCATTGAAGACAAACATTGAGACGTTAACAAACACCAGATTGTTTACACCTTCAGCCCTACTTACCCCTGTGAAATGCTTCTCTTGCATGACCACATTGGCTGTCACCAAGATCAGGCTCAGTGTTAGCAATACTTACATATTCCTCTGCCCCTCCTTCAGCACTCTGCTTTCCACCACCGTTTATTTATTACCACACTCTTCAACCTCATGTTCTCTCATTTCATCGCAGCCTTTTCTGCTGGAAATCATCATTTTAGCAAGCAAAAGCTCACAAATAGCAGCATGTACTTATGTCTCTGAAAAAGCCAAACTGTCCACTCAGACAAGGCACTGGCACTAAGACAAAAATCATGCCCATCACTAAGTACATCAACACCTCTTTATAGAGGTGTGTTTGGCTTCAGACCTGAGGCTGAAGCTGCACATGTTGGTACATTTGCAGGATGGAGCTCGTGATCCATCACCAGGACCTTCTCATTTCAGGTACTCCAACCCCCTAAAGTTAAAGATATTTTTAAATACAGGCAAAACATTAATCTTCATCCGTATGTCAAACAGATCAGCTGTCTCAAGATCCCAGAAAAAAACATCAGTCTGCAGTTAGCATATAGCACTTACCCAGATGATTATTAGCCTCTCATAAGATACCATTAGTAACAGTATTGAACAATATTATAAGGAGCTGATGATGATATTTTTACTCATTTTAATCTTGCCATTTCAAAATCCTCACTAAAAATAAAGCCCTAGAGGTGCTGAATACAGTTTTTTAAACATCTAGCTAGAGCACAGCTGTTCAGCGTATCAGCTTTATCAAGCACCTTCCATTTTATCATTACATTGCTACTCACACCTACACAGACGCTAATATTACTGCTTAGAAAATTAAGTATAAATGAAACATAACTATCTCAAGCAGAATATCTAGATTTCACTGGTAGAACATGCCTGCATATGCCAAAGGAAGAAAAGGAGAGAACAGATGGCTTTCTTGCTTTGTCTTCATAGTGCTTTCATACTTACACCACTTCATACTTTGGGGTAATATTTTTATCCAAACTCAGAGTGATTTAACAACAAAGAGACAGAGGATTGTATTTCACTCTATAATTAAGCAGACACAATAGAGTGAACTCTCAGCACAGTACAGAAGAAAAGAAAGTGTCCGTACCTCCATCAGTGATATTTCCTATGCACAGAGGAATAACTTTCATTTCAATATGTGCAATGGAGATGAGAATTTTAAAAAACCCTCAGACACACAAAAATCTGGGTTTACAGTGTTATTAATGAACCTAAATACCATGAGGACTTATTTCAGGACAAGACTTAACTCTTCCTCACTTAAAGCATATGTTTATGTGCCTGATCACTTGGAGAATGAAGAAATGGATAATGTCCTATGTCAATGCTAGAAATAATGGAATTGCTCTTTTCAACCACTCTAGGTAAAAAAAGCTGCCATAAACCTCATTTTAATCAGACTTCAAAATCCTTCATGAATGTTTTGGGCAATTGTAGCATCACTGGATGAGTGCTAACTCCATCTACAACTGCAGTGAGCTTTGGCAAGGGGAACAGAGGACACCACTCACATCACAAGATCCAGTGATAGACTTGCAGGCAACCACTGACACAAAGGAACAGGAACACAACTCTGGAAGAGACTCTGCAAGGCTCTGTAAACAGGGCACAACCCAGAGGCTGATCTGTTGAGACTCCCAGTCTGTGCACAGAATAGTGCCTATTAACACTATGACAGAATTTTGCTTCTATGAGTTTGTCCGTGACTCAGGTGCTGTCACATGAACGAGTCAGAAAGTATTAGCTTCTGGCAAAACACTTGAGACTAAATTACACATGCAGAAAGAAGCTTATTTACCACAATAATTAAGGTATTTGTAGTTTCAGACCTGAAGGTCTGCACATTGATTGCATGACCTAGTTCATGAGAAAATACACAGGCTGTACAGAAATGATAACTCTGGATATCTGAACTCAATTTAAAAACTGTGAAACTAGGACCAAGAAAAACAGCCCAAGAAAGTGTCTATAAGACTTTAGCCCCATTAGAGTCCCCACATTGATGTTGGGGCAGTGTCTTGGTAAACTGGGCCTTCATTTCATCTGTTTTCCATGTTTTTGCTCTTAAATAGCTTGTGCTTTATGAATGATAGCAAAATGACAACTAACTTATTATTGACAAGACAAAAAATACATAAGAGGCCACAAAAATAACAGATCTGTTGTGTTCCATGCAAGTATCAGAAGCCAACAGTCACAGCCTGAACAGTCACAGCAGAGGGTGGTGACCAGCAGCCTGGACAGGGCGTATTCGAGGCACACAGGACAAGATCTGATGATTCAGCTCTTCCAACAAACTCACCCTGCTCTATTTACAGCAAAGCACAGCAAAGTACAACGACCTCTCATGTCCCTTCCTCTCCTCTCTTAGAAGCATAGGAATTGCCATGGTGACTGACTAGTGGCCCAAAAAATTTAATACCCTGCTGTCAACAGTAGCTGGTACTCAGTGCTACAAAGGAAAAACACAAGAGCTCTGCAGCAGGTAGTTACAGAACAGCTAGTCAAGACGGAAGTTTCCTCCTAATCCCCTTGCCATTTGATACTGTCTTATGGCTTCAGAAGCAGCAGCCTCAGACCCTGCATGAGGAAGTGTTTGAACACAAACAGCATTAACCATGGGCATACAGGCAAGTGCCCAAATCTGAGAGACTTCAATAAACTGTTTCCCTGCACAAAGCCATGCTCCTGAACTGCAGTGTAGAGGTTCGAGTCACAAGGGCTTGTTTTTTCCCTGCAAGAAACACAGCTCTTCTGTGAATAACACCAGTTCCTCACATCAAAAAGACCTGGCCCATAATGACAACACAAATATAAATGCAACTCCTGGTCTGCTTTAGAGACATAACTCTGCTGTGACGAGGACCACAGGCTTCCTGCCACAGGAGTTCCCAGGGTTCAAACCTTAAACAGATATCCTTGCACGTACACTCCTTGCAGAAGCAGGTAACCCACATAGAGAAGGCATTTAAAACTCGAGTGGCCTGAGGGTAGAATTTGAAGTAATTATCACTGGCTTAACTCCAGACTTAAAGGGCTTCATCAGTACCCCAACTGCATTGAGTTTTCCAGAGGATTCAACACATCACTGCCAGAGCTCTTTGTTCTCTTGGATACCTGGAATTGCCACTACACACCACGGACAGCACTGGCCCAGACATAGAAGAAGTACCCGACAGCCTTTTACAAAACTGCCCTGGACCAAGACCTCTGTTCCAGTTATGGTGGAGAACTCAGTCAAATAAAGCAGCATATGGAAAACCCCCAGCACTGCATGTTCTCATAATTTTTGGAACACTGTAAATATTTGAGTCAGTAGATCTTAATCCATAAACACAGCTGGACTCAAGAAACAATGATGGTAACTTATTATAATTTAAACAATTGTGTAACAAAACAAACCAATGGTGATCACTTTGGTTTTCTAAGGACAATAGGCTCAACCTTTTCACAACATGATGGTACATGTAATTACATAAAAAATAAACGTACACATGCTAAGATAAATTATTCTCAGCTTTTAAAGAGCACTGTAGAGGAATGACAGTGGAAGAGAAAAGTTGCATGGTGCAAAGCCAGCTTTTCATATGATGTACAGAGCTGGAAAGGCCACTGCCAGCCAAAGGACATCTCTTTTCCCTTCTATCCTCCTCCAGAACATATTAGTTTAATTGCTTTATGACCAGGAACATCATTCCCTTAAGTTCACCCTCAATGTAAGTCCTCGTGCACACAGTTTACAAAGAACTAGTGGCTGATCTCTGCTGTGATTAAGGAGAAGAACATTTATCCAAACTGCATAAGAACAGACCTGGGCAGTCAACTCACATTTTAAACAAGCTAAATGGGCTTTGTGTTCTTTCCTGAAAGTTCAAATAAGTTCATTTCTTTCTAATTTCCATTGCTTCTTTGCATTTTCATAAGTGCTTGCATTCAGCAATATAACTTAGAAACAGAAGTAAACACAATATGGTTCAAATCCATTTCAGAATTGTCCTAAGCAGGGTTCTGTTCTGAAGTTTTTAACCCAAGATGTACACTGGATTCAACTAACACCAAAACACATGAGCCAAGACAAAAACTCTGCTAAAATAAAACAGGATTTCAACACACACACCTTTTTTTAAGCAAAATCCTGACTAGTGCTATCCAACATGAAAAAATTCTAGCTTTCATATTTTATATCACACATTCAAGATTACTACCCAGACTTCTAGAATTCGAGGTTCATGTGAAAACCACAAATAATGAAGGCTAAAGCTCTTTAGCTAAGCATTGATATTCCAAAACAGCAATATTGATATTTAGTTAACATTGATATTCTAAAACAGAAATAGTCATACTACCAGCATTTGGGCTACTCATATGTACCACTTAGAAATGATGGTGGATGGTGGACCTGCTTTGGCAGGGGGTGGGTGGACTAGATGATCTCTAACGGTTCCTTCCAACCCCTACCATTCTATGATTCTATGGATAAACTTGTAAATCAGCCACATATATGCCATGAGCCCCAACTTCTAGGTGAAGCCATCAGTGCCACATAAAATGAGACAGCTGACATCTGAACTAATTGCTTATACCAGGAAAACTCCTAGTTCAGGAAGGAGAACATGAGCAAAACAGTGTATTTTCCAGCTCCCTCCCCTTGCAATGAGACAGATGAGCCATATTAACTACAACTTTCAAAAAAAAAACCCCAAGTATGGAAAACGTCAGTTCCACAGTACAAGTCTGGCAAAGTTATAATCAACTAAAATCAGGGTCTTATAATAGGAACTGACAGGGAAATTCTAGCTACTAGTGCTGCTTGTAAATGTTAATATTGTCTGGCAAAGAGATGAAGCCACAAAGCTGAGATCCAGTTCTAGCTTAGAACTTCCTCACGTTTTCAAGGAACTTTGATAACAGAATTCAGTTTGGTCCAAGTGGAAGTGTACATAAGTCTTTCAGAAATAATTAGATGGTCTAAGAATGGCTAAAGATTCAAAGTAACTCTTTCTATTTGGATTAAAACTCTTTTCAATAAAGAAAAACACAATACAGGATGGTAATTTCGGTGCCTGCCATGTGACCCCTAAGCCAGTATGCTGTGCTTCACACTAGAAATATTGCCTCTGCTCCATTTGAATATATAAGAGCATTCTTTTAAGAAGGGAATAATAAATCTAGAACAATGACCACATTAATCCAGATCCTATTTGGCAGGGTCTGCCAAACAACCATTAACAGCCATTTATGCAAGTTTCTAAATGGGAGACCATTCATTGACTTGCAAATGATGTCACCCTCCAAATGACAGAACATTTCTTTCCTCTTGTGGCTGTGCCATCCTATTTCTGCAAGGCTGCCAGGCAGGTAAACAGAATTCCACTTAATCTGTCTGCAGCTTAAAAAAACCCAAACTACAGTTTGTCTATTGAGGCCAGTGCTTTCAAAGTTGAGTGCTTAACATTGGCCACCTAAATCCAAATTTAGAAACATAAACAAGTATCCTTGTTTTTCAAAGCCTCTAAATAAGTATCTTATGCTCTACAGTGCTTTCCTATTCCATGCTGTTCTTGAGTAGGGACTTTGAGAAGAGGGATGAGAGAGCAGAGAAGGGGTTACTGTGCTACCTAGAATTAGTGTCTCCCAGACTTCAGTCCACTTGCACAGCAAGAGGACTGGCTAGAGAACAATTCTGCTCCACTAAACTCTCCAGTATTTTCAAATTTGCTTCATTCCACATCACTGGTGCAGTACAAGAACAGTTTTGCAAGAGATTTAGGAGGAGGTGAGAGAGTGACTGACATGGTTGAGAACAGAGACTTCAATCTGCTTTAATCAGAAAATCAATTGCATCTTATCCATCTTCCCAAGCCAACAACTGTCACAGAGCTGCCCCAAACCTGAGGAAACTTCCTGATGAGTATTTCAGGAAAACTTTATTACTCCAGCTGGCTTAATGCTTTCTACAAACAGGAGACTTCAAACAGTAAACAAATTTTCAAATCAAACTATTCTTAGCCACCTCTATTTATAGGACACAAGTAGTTTTCCTAGTACATAAGTTTGCAAATGCAAGCTGGGACCTGACAACATCTCAGCTCTAGCACTATCAGCATTAACAAGTCAGGAATATTTTCTCATCATTTTCTTCACAGCAGATCTATGGTTGAGGCTCAAGGGAAAAGAAAGGAAGCTGCTTGAACTCTGAGAGTGGGAATGTCAGAAGTGCTCACCCTACTCCCACTGGGATCAGCAGCAGAAGAGTAGGCTAAAACTTTAAAAACTTTTTTTCCTTATATGTATCAATTTCAGGAGTCAAGAAACTGAGGAGTGATCAAAAGATATCTCCTCACTGGGTAACAGTCCCTAGTCTCTGGCAGAAACCCCTCCTCTATTGTCCATCTAGGATGTGCTGCACACCACTCTTCAGCCTCTGACCACCTTGGCACAGGTCTGCATTCATCCTACTTAAGGTACTATACAGAGCCACACAGCACCTTAGACTGCTTCATTTATCAATGTAGGGGCAAAACATCTTCAAAGAGGATCTTCCATAGTGTCAGCATGTGCATATCTACCTGTATGCCTCTTATCTATAGTAGGACATCGAGACAACTGTCACCCAACATCTATGCCAAGAAGTCCAAGTGCCAAAAGCTAAATGGAGTTAATGTAGATTTTGAAGTCTTTTCTTCCCCTATATACCCCATAATAATAAACATTTTTCTGAATCTACACCATCAGCAGGATCTTGCAGGCACTGGTCCAGTTTTATGTGGACAGGCATGTTGCAATGGAGATGTTGCTACTGTCTTCAGTAGGATCAGATTTAGGCCAAGACTAAAATTCAAACAAGAGCTAACTGGGCTACATTAGGTCCAAAGTTTGAGCCAAAGTACTCTCAAGCCAGTTTTTCCTTGCTTTGTGGTTTAAATGTTTCAATTGCCTAAACCCATAGACATCGCAAATTGCAAACAGTTGAACCTAACTTTTGGATTCTTCCTTTTCAATTCTTATACTCTTCCTTATTTAGTCTTCTCAATACTATTTTTGTAAATGATTCCCATCAGAAATAGTGAGTCACAAAAAAGTACATAAATAGCTACTTATGTTACATGACAGAACTCCCAATATTTTCAATCTCTTAAATGACTGATTGCTGGGTCTCACAATTTGTTATTTCCAGACTGTACTCACCAAATGAAAAGCAAGTTTTGAGGGTGGAGGAGCATTGTGTTTTACTGAAAATAAACCAAAGTGCAACACAGTAAAGAGAAACATCAAACAACTTGACACAAGGCAAAATTAGAGATTTTCAAGTAATTTGGATAACAAGATGCCATAAAGAAATTGCCAGTACTAAACAATCCAGGTAAAGCTGAATATCTCAGGCTAGGCATGTGTAAAGTGGATAGTTTCAGCTTATTCAGTCCATATTCAGCACATTTGCAGTGGTTTTTGTTGTGTTTTTCCTGATACACATGCACAGAAATCTGTGTGTAAAAATGTCTCCATACTTCCACGCTTAACTAGGTCACTAAAAGCCAACGCACATGGTGATCTATACCTTTGTAGCCCCCAAATCCTGCTCTGGCATTTCATCTCTGCTTAGCTGTGCCTTGATCTCATACACAGCTTGCTTTCAGCAAGTCTTAACAAGCCTGAAGCTGACCATGCATTTAGGAATTCATTTCTATTTTATGTTCTGAATTAATTCGCAGAGCATTTTGACCCAAATCTTCACAGAAGCAGACTTGGGAAAGCTGAGGTGCTAGTAGGATGGTCCAATGTGGGGAGTGTATAACTCAAATACCAAATAAGAGCTACCATTTTCCATTATTTATCAGCAGCAGGCTGGAGGTTGGCTAATATGGCACCCATCCACAAGAAGGGCTGGAAGGAAGATTTAGGTAACTACTGACCTGTCGGCCTGAGCTCAGTGTTGGAAAAGATTATGGAGCAGATTGTCACAAGCACTGTCATGAGACACATACAGGATAACCAAGGACTCACGCCCCATCAGCATGGCTTCTTGAAGAGCAGGTCTTATGAGCAGCAGCTGAGGAAGCTGAGTCTGGAGAAGAGGAGGTTGAGGGGAGACGCAATCACTCTCTACAACTACTTGAAAGGAATGATGGGATAAGAACGAGCTCGAGTTGTGACACAGGAGATTTAGGTTGGAAATTAGAAAGAATTTCTTCCCTGAGAGGATGGTCGGCACCTGTCCCAGCCTTCCCAGGGAGGTGGTAAAATCCCCATCCCTGAAGATATTTAAAAGCTGTGTAGCTGAGGTGCTGAGGGCCATGTGTTAGTGGTGGTCTTGGCAGTGCTAGGTTAGTGGGCAGACTTGGTGATCTTAAGGTCTTTTCCAACTAAAATGATTCTATACTTTAACTCCTGCTTCTCTGAGGACTGCATTTACCTAACAAAGGTAAAGTCTGCCTCCTTTTACAGCTGAATGGCAGCAGCTGGCCAGGCTGGGGCCATCACAGCTGAGGATAATTTGTTAGATAGCAGCCCTAGGCTAAAGTCAGAGAGATGCCAGGTTCCCTAGAGGCAGGGATGGGATCTCAGGGCAGTAGAAGCCTTCAGTACCCATCAGGATTGCATTCTGGCTTTGAAGCGCTCCTTCCCCTTAATGCTTATTCCAAAATGATTTGCAGATTTTTATAGGAATGCAGGGAAGATGGAAACTGAGCATTACCAAGGAAAAAGAGACGTGAAAATACATTCTCAGTTAAATTTTGAAAAGTCGATGCGACAACAAAATATGGAAAAGTTGTTCCAGATGGCAAGAACATACTTGAGGTATTTCATTTAATCACATTCATGCAAGATGATTTGATTTGGATGACATATATATCAATTGCATACTTAAATTAACAGTCCTTTCTACTGAAGTAAATGTAAAGCTCCCAGGAGAAGAAAAGGGTCTCTGTGCTTTTACTTTAAGTGCAAGTAATATATGGAGCTGACAGTCTTTTTGTTATTATCTTGAGGAAAAGTAATGGTTCATTAAGACACTGCAGCAATGTGTCCATTTTGAAGGCAGCCTCAAGGCCATTTGCACACCTGAGTCATCAGTTCTCTGCCTGCTGAGCTACCAATTCCCACTTCCCATGTCCTACCTGATAGGTAGGATGGCCAGGTCCCAATGCCTTGAAAATCAGTGTGAAGGGCTGAGAGAAAGGAGGATCCCCAGATTAATGTGAAGGTTCCAGCTCCTATAATCTGATTAACGTTTAGCAAGTTTCTAGTGCTCTTGCTCCAAGGTAATTGAACAAATGGAAAATCCAGAGGTCTGTCACTAAGGCAGCTCAAGCTACCCAGCTCTCCTCAAGTAGACAGGCAGGGTGTACAAGGCTGCTCCAAAGACTCTTGGAAAAGTCATACAAAACACTGAGGTTCCAGTTGGAAAGGAAATTTCCCCATGCTGCAGTCATTTAGCTCACCTTCCAGAAAATAGCTAATGGTTCCACGATGACCGTTTCATTTTGTATTTTAGATATTTCTAAAAGCTGCATCCCCATCATGAGACAGGTGAAGTTCCAAAGATCCTACTTGCCTTAGGAATTCCATTTATAAAAGACTGGGAAAGGAAGACAGCTAAAAAGACCTAGCACATGAACAGGTCAGTATCAGAACTAGAGCACAGATTTTCTAGATTTCAGGTTAAAGACTTTCTCTCTTTGAGGCCATAGCATCTCTCAAATAGAACATTAAAAGTAGAATATTTATTTACAGAGGAGTTCTCATTAGGAGTTGAAAGTCAGTTTATACCTAAAGTGCACATGAAAGTTTTTAAAGATGAGGAGAATTTCAGTCACCTCCAAAACCCTGCAAATGTGAACTGTCTTTTTGCACAGCTTCTTCCTGCAGCTGTACTCTGAAGGGAGATATACATATACATACAGGTATGTATATTAGTTATTACCAGAATAACTGTAATAAGGCTTTTTGTTGGCGATTGTCTGCTTCTAAGAAGTGAAGCATGATGAGCTTTAGCTTGCCAGCTGCACATTTCACTTTCCCATATCCCCAAACAGAGATTTTAAATAGCCTGTTTATCAGATGTGTATCTAACTCATATTCCACTGTGAGGTCTAAAAAGGAATTTCCATTCTTACAAACGTCCCCCTCGTGGGGTATTACCGTCTGTTCTGATCACTGTAAAGGGTCCTTCTTTCCTTCTAGTCCAAAACTCACTGAAGCTTTTCTTTAATGACTATAAAACAAAAGGCTAGAGGCTTTCTTGCCTTAATTTATGTACAAATACATTACCAATTAAAAGGTAACTGTGAAGAATAGAGCTGATAATGGAATGCCTTCTGCAACCTGAACTGTAGCATTGCTACCATGGCATTATAATAATTAGTTAATCTGCCCTCTAATTTGTCTCAATTTGCATTGGCAGACTAGAAGGTGCTGCCTACATTTCTCATTGTAAACTGTGGCAGGAGAAAAGAAAAAGAGGGCTTTTTTTCCCCCAGCATTCGAAGCATAATCTTTTCCCTCTTCTCTCCAACACCACTGTAAATCTGGAATACATCTCCATTAAGACAAATGGAGTTATACTATCCACTATGAAAGTAAAATTTGGCTTAGTACCACTGAAATACACCAAAACTCGCACATTCAGAAAAGCCTTATCATTGCAGCCAGCATGCTGCTTATGCTCTTGTTCCCCTGCCAGGTTTAACTTGGTGAAGTTTGCAATGAAGTCCTCTGTTGAATGGAGGCCTTTCTCTTTCCCTTCCACGCAACATCACCCCCACTTGCAAAGGGTTTGTGAGAAGTTCATCAATTCCCCAATTATTCCTCTTGCTATTCAAAATAGCAAAGGCAAGTCCTTCTTTCTCACCTAAGCTGCTCAGATGGATGGAACATCTGTGCATTGGAAACACAGAGGCATAAAGAGGAGTTCAAGGCAGAAGTCTGTACTTCAGTAATGCCCTCATATGACTTCGATGCCACATTTCCTTCCATCAGGAATCAACTATTTTTCTACTGCACCTGTGCAGCCAGATGTCACATAACAGTAATTTAAGCCATTAGAAAGACATTTTAGAATCTGCATGCTTAAAAAAGGCAGGGAGACAAAACCTGACAAAGTAAAGATTTTATTTTTCAGTTAGTTCAAGACTGACAAAATACATCTTGTCTTTTCAGGAGATCCATTTACCTATAGGCACAAGATTTGTGATAGCCCTTATTTCTTAAATCAAGCTTCATTTTGATTGCTTCTGTAACATAAAACTCACCACTGTCTTAAAAAACAAGTACAAACTATACAACTCATAGGAAGCATTTCCCAAAATGTTAGCCCCCAACACTTCTTTTTAAACAAATGCAAGGAAGTGAAATGACCTTTAAATCACTTCTTGACGTGTACTAAATCTACAGAAATTAGGAAGATTCTCTGGAAAGAGACTTATAATTTTAGTACTCAGAGTGTATTTTTAGCATATGCTAAGAATATTTTGTATACTAAAAGAACTCTGTGTGCAGGAAAACTTGAGGGATTTTGTCAAGCTTTGAAAGTCTAGGGTTTAGGTTAAAGAGCAGTTGAAGTAGTAGGTGTATGGCTTGAAGGGAGCAGAAAACAATCACCATAACATAATTAAAGTTTTTATCACCTAGGCTACATCCCTTTATTACTCCCATACTCTTATCCTTAGTAAAGATATTCCTTCTCTCACTCATCTCCTTCTGCTCCTAAGAGACAGAAAGGGGCAAGTGACAAGAGTCTGATCTGCATGCTGCACAGGTAGATTGGAGCAGGCAGCTGAATTGGAGTCCTAAACTAGGATGAGCTCAGTCATCCAGTGTTCCCTTTTTCCAGTGAGATGAATTCTGCATCCAAACAGAAGGTGAGTGGCAGAAGAGCAAGTGTCACAGGAACTGGTTATACTGTGAACAGAGTAAGAAAGGTGAACAAGCCAATGCAGCTTTTGCCTAGCAGGAACCCCAAGAGATCTTTTGCACATATGGGGTGCATAAGTTGAAGCATATGCACAGTGATGTAGAAGAGGATTTGCTGAAGACCTCTGCTTAGTGTAACGCAGTTTTCCTCAAAAAGGAGATTTGTGTCACTGGGAAGGAAAGACAGATAGTTCTTCCAGTCTGAATGCAAAGAGCATACTTTTTCCTTGTCTTTCACTGATGAAATGTGATGAGCAGCAAGTTCCACAGGGCAAATGCAGCCTAGCCTCCTTCCATATGGTTTCATAGAGCTGCCTCCATTTGTACCATCACTGAATTTGGTCACAGCACCATAGAAGCTGTTTGGGAGAGGTGTAAAGGAGCATCTTGTACTACAGTCCAAGACGTGACGGTGTAAAAACATCATGGACTTCCACACAAAAGACAGATGGAAAGTGGGTTCAGTAGATCCAGGTGACTGCAAGTATTTACTTCCCATGACAAAGATGAAATCTGAGACTAAACTAGATTGGCTTAGCGTTGCACCTAAATCAAAGAGACAGAGCAGTGCAAGCCTGAAGGAAGAGCAGACAAGGACAATGTAGAACATAAGGAGAATTTGAAAGAGGTTACATTTCCTGGACTGTGACAATTCTGAGGAACTAAAGGGCACAATTAGCAGCTTTCCAGCTAATAAGTATATCACTTAAGAAATTCAGCACCATGAAGACTGAAGCAAAGTCAGAAGAAGAGTTAGGTGACATTCAATCAATATACAATTTTTAATGGTAAGAAATTAAGAGTGGCCAACATATTTTTCCCTATTTCTCACTCACACACACTTGCATCCCCTTCAAAACCCATACAAGCAATGCTTTCAGTTTGAAGAGGCAGGCTGCCAGTTGTTCTTGACTAAAACAAGAATTTCCTAAGTTTTCTAAGGGCAAAAGTGTTCACTGGAGATACATGTATATTTAGTAATGCTCAGTTCAGCTTCTGGCTGCTACAAGTTCAAGGTCTCCTTTTTTTTCCCCCACTCTTTAGGGCAATCCCTACTAGGAAATCCAGTAGCTCCCAACTCCCTGTACTAGTTTCCATGGATTCTCCCGTGGAATATCTTTCCCCTGTGCATTGCACTCAAGAATTTAATTTCACAGCAAGATGCATAAGAGCCAGTCATGGGAAAAGGCAAACCACATGGCAAAAACACCAGGAAAAGGAAGAACAAAGACTTAAATGACATATGATCTGATTTTCAGTCATGCAGTTTATGAAGTCACTTTCATTAGAAGTAAATAAGTGTTATGACAAAAGCTTCACATCTCTGTTTTTGCCCTGTGCAACAGACTCCACAGCAGGATGAGAGAAAATCCCCTCCCAAGGACCTATTTCAGAACAGATCCATCTCTCATAGCAAGTACCATCTGTTCAGGAGACATCAATGGTGCCCACAGTCATGAAGTTAAGGCAGAGAATGTTTTGATTGTTAATTCAGTATTCTCTCAGAGCTCTGTGGTGACCCAGCTGGTCAGTCCTGCTCTTGTTTGTCCGAGCAGAACAGTCCACAGATCGCGGTGGTTATGAGTAAGCATGCATGTATGCATTTCTGTTGACAGCATCTTCCCAGAAATGATCACAGAACCTGACTGGTGTGCCTAGAGTCTTTAGACTTTTTTTTTTTCCCCAAATATGTTATACATATATATTTACAAATCTCATTTCATATGAAAGCCTGAAGTCAGATCTATTTTCCTCAGCCTTTTGGTAACTTTTTGTAGACAAAGACACACAGAAGCTGCTTAGCACAGGTTGCTCTTACTGCACATATTGAAGGATTGCAAATAAGTGTTCCTTAGCCAAATATTTCCACCCACGGAGTGATATGTTTACACACCCTGTGGTACACAATCAGCAGTTACTTGGGATATACTGTACCTCTAATGCTTGAAACCTAGCATGCCACATGCTGGGAATCAGGTAGCCTCAAACTGTTTGACTTCACTGAGAACACGGCTCCAGATGAGAAAGAGCATTACCTTCCCTTTTTAGAGATGACTTCCCTTATGATTCCCTTTTTCCCCTGTGTAGAAATCTGAAAACTAAAGTTAGCAGATGCATAGTCAGGAAACAGAAGACATTCTACAACTTGTGCAATATGGATTACACTCAAATTAACCAAAGATGGAAGCATGTAAGTTCAGATTGCTCTTGCCATCTCAGCCCCTGTATTTATGAGACTTTGGCGAGAAAGAGCAAGAGACATTCAGCTTTTTATGGGAGGTCCAACAAATGGGTAGAAAGTATTTCAGGAAGAACACTCTTGTGCTATGAAGACACTTGCTTCCACAGCAATATAGTGCTCCTCCTTTCCATCCATAGCACTTATGAAGTTCACTGTCATTACACTAAAAGTACTTCTCCGTGCAAGGAACAACTGTCTTCATATACGGGAAACTACAAGGAGACTCAGATCTTGAGTAAAGCACTTATCCAGAACAGTATTTAACCATGCTTTGGGTCCAAGATAAAACTGACACTGACTCCAAATGACCTGCCCAGCTCTACAGAGTTGATCTCTGCCATTCTCCCCTGTCCTCTTTTCCTGCCAAAGGACTGTCAAACAGGCCACAGTTTTGCAGCATTGACCATGCTCACCTGTAAACGTTAGCAGCAAAGGACAGGCTGAGTTCAAAATAAGGCACACTATGGGGACAAAAGCAATCTAGGTTCACGTGGCTTCTTGTTTCCATCAGTTCTGGAGAGTCTTATACAGTTTGCTTAAAAGATATCCACCTCCATATGAAATCCTACAGAGCTCAAGTACTAATGGGTCCTTATTATCTTACCCAGATGTCTGAAAGACTGAGATTATAATTTCTGACTATATTCTGATACAGATTTTAGCACATAGTACTTCTGAAATAATGTCTAATTGGAGACTTACATACATATGCTACACTTCAAAAGCCATTGCTTGCCTAAAAACTGGAGTGTGTTGCCCAGCACTCACTTAAATTTCTTAGAAAGGCTACTATTACCAGCCAATAGAACTGGTAATAGGCACAAGAAAGGATTTTGAGAAAAGAACTTGATCCTTCAGGGAAGGCAGGAGCCTGGACCACCCCTTGCAATTGTTGCTAAACATTCAGGGATGCTCAGAAGGCAGCTCAGTCACTGCCGTGCTAAGGGAGAGCATAGCTACACACTGGCTACAGCTAATTAGGCAGAGAGGAGTTATTGCTTTTTCTATACAAGAAGCAATAGATCAAACTCAGATCTTGAACTCCTGTAGTAAACACAAAGTATATCAAGAGGAGCTGTTGGCAAGCCCAGCATCTGAGGAACATGGGAATGTGCTTGTGATCCCATCTGCAGGCATCCTAACAGCTTCTCTGAAATTTCACAAGCAGGGGGATGTCCTAGATAATGGATGGGAGCCCAGCTGCCCCCAGATGAGGGAGTTTCCTTTGTGCACGAGTCCTTAAGTTATTTCAGCAGCATCTGGCAGTGACACTCTTGTTAAGGTTGCTATTTATAAAGCCTGATTGTTCGCTCAGGGACAACTCTTGGCATACAAGGCCTCAGGAGAGCTGGAGTGATCTGGTTAACAAAACATCCAGTAAGCTGGGAAATCAAGGCTGCTTTTGATTTATAATGCAGCAAACTAAAATGATGATTTGCCAGGCTCATTTTGGCACTCTCATAATTCAACTCCAGTTCTGACGATTTTTTAAAAAACAATAATTAGAAACCCACCAAGTTTAATTACCATAATTATGGAAATACTCAGAGTGAAAAGGACTTGAGACTAATGAGGCAAACTCACATAGCTCAAACTCCTCCAATTAACAGGATGTTAGGTTTGCAAGACAAGTCTCAGCAAAGAAAAACTTCTCGACTGGCACCATGGCAGCGTCAAGGGACAAACTCACCTCATGACTAGGTTTTATTACAAACCTATTGCACCCTCTTGTGCCGAGGTGTCAGTATTACTTTGGCTTGGCTGTCTTGAAACTAATTACTCTGCAGCACTTGACCTTCAAATCAGCTCTCCTGCAGCAAGATATGGCAAAGCATACAGCATCAGAACAGCAATGTGTTGAGGGCTGCTACGAGTGTCCAAGCGATGAAGTAATTTTCTGTGCAAGACTGAAATTGCTGACTTCCAAGCTTTTGTGGATCTCCCAGATCTCTATTTTGTGTGTGTGACCTCAGATTTTTGTTGAACTCAAACTACATCAGAAACTTAGTAAAATCACTTGGTACAGTATCCCACAAAACTGCCTGGCCAGAGCTGAGCTGCACCTTTTCTGAGTTTTCTAAGAAGAGAAAAAAACAAGCTAAATATCTATAAACATAAAGAGGATCACTGTAAAACGTTAATACCTCTTCTCCTGCATTGGTTCAGGCCTCACTGGGGTACCATATCCAGTGTTTGGGGCTGTATTTTAAACAAAGCACAGAACTGGAGCAAGTTCAGAGGAAATGAGTAAGAACTGATGTCTAGAAAACAGACAGAGACAAGGATGAACAATCAGGGAGTGTCTTGCCTAGGAAAGATCAACGAGTTTGCCTCAGTTTTCAACTAGGCAAGAGGGAACAAAACCAATTTTTTTCTCCCTGCTCCTGGTTGATAGGACAAGGAATAACAATGCTAATGTGAACCATGGGAGATTAAGGTGAAATATTAGGCGGACAAAAATCTCCTCAATCAGTCTGTTAAAGTACTCCCTCATTGTAAATTAGAAGCAGATTAGGCAGGTATGTCAGGAATAACCTGGGTAGAACAGATCCTGCCTTGAAGGAGCAGACTGAACTACATGACTTCTTGAGGTCCCTTCCAGGCTTGCTGCTATTGTGTTCAGCTCTGGAATTGTTCCTCTGATTAACACTGAGGCTTGTTTTCAGAGTATCACGCACAAGCTTGTCCAACAGCTAAATACAAAAGTTCTTTTCTGGCAATCACATACACAATCCCCAGCACTGTCTGTCTCCTGCTGGTAACACCAGCAGTAACCCTAATTTGCAGCTCCTGATCACTGTGAAAGCAAAACATTTCTAAACATTTCACTGTCTTAGCTGCAAAGTTTAGTACCAGTTAAAGCTGGTTCTGCTACAGCGAGAAAAAAGTATTTCAGGTACAGAAAATCCACAAGTGTCTAAATCAACAGACTAAGTAGAAGGCAGCATCCCCAGCTGCTGCTGCTGTCAGCAGTGCCACAGCTCCCCTTAGCCAGTCTTAGCCCACTCCTGAGGATGAAATCTAAATAAAATATACCAAATAACAAATGTCAATAAGAAAAAAAGTGGGCACCGATCACCATAACACCTGGTTTAACAGGGATAACCTTCTCTGCATCTTTTCCTCTTAAAGGCAGCAGGAGTAGGGGGATCTGTTGGGATTTGCCACGTGCTGAAGTTTCCGAAGCCTGGCTCAGGATGGGCCTGCAACAATTGAAACTAAATTGCATTCTAATCCATGAATCAAAGCTCTGGCAATTACCATTTCAAGGCAGGTGAAACAATAACAAATAATGAACAAAGAAATGCTTCAACTCTTTGCTGATGCACTTTCTGTGCTTACTGCAAAAACTGCTAACTGGACACATTTTACTCAGAGCCAAGGTGATTGCCTTCGATAGCCCTAGTTAATCAAGTCTGAGAAAAATGAGACTGTAATCTCCTGTACAGTAAAGTAGCATTTCAAACCTCCAGCATGCACTCAATGTAGCTTTTATAGTCTTTGCTTAGATTTAAAAGGGAGAACAGAAGCCATATATCAATTTGTGCAAACTGTGTGTTGGCTTAGAAAGAGCACAGTCTCTTGAACCCCTCACTATGGGTAAAAGATCCACATAAGTAGCAAGTCATACAGATCTCACTTTATGTGGGTTTATAGTATGCAAAATGAACCTCTCTGATTGAAGACTTGACAGTTTTGACAAGATTTACATGAAAATTCATATTACAAACCGAGATTGTTGAAATGGAGGGTTTTTTTGCATTATTAGTAGTAGTCAAGTTGCTAAAACACAGTTTCTCCCCCATAAGACAGATATCTGCATACTGATGACAGGTTCCTCTGAAAATATCTTAGCAACTCCTTAGAAGTGGTCACAAACCACAGGTTGAAAAACAGTGGTTTCAGTAATTTCCTGCTTTTCTTTGTGTCTCAATCCACCTGACCTCTGAGCAGAGCCCATCTCTTGCAAATCAGCCATCTTTAACACACAACTTTCTTTCAGCAGCTCAAGAGATCCATAGCTCTGAAAGAAGTGTTATCCATTGCCAGCATCATGGAAGCCTTTCAATCTTGAAAGCAAGACCTTGAACTAGGCTCTGAAGTCAACAGAAGGCAACACAGAGAAGCAGCTGAAGCACACATCTCCCTGGCAATTGGCACTTCTGCCCTCAGACTCATAGAAAGAAACTGAAGTACAGGCAGATGAAGGAATAATGAGTCTAAAACCAAATTGGAATGAGGGCTCTGAGATGTGAGTGGATCTTCTGGAGGCCTTCAGCTGCCAAAAATTGGCCCTACTTCTACTTTTGGGTACATTGCAAGGGCAAAAGTTGCTGCTTGCGCCATTGAGATACTGATGGTGCCCCCCCCATCCCCCCAGAACTCACTTTGAACAGTGCAAGGTATTTTGCAGGAATGGCAGTTTACCCAAACTCTGATTTTGTTACTGGACCAGATAGAAACAGCCATAACTAACAGTGGGCATTTGGCAGAACAGGTACAGAAACCCAGTTAGTGTTATTCAACCCCTGGTCCTCCCATCTCAGCCTGCTATTAACAGATATGCAAAATCCCCTATCAGCAGTACTGGAAGCCATATAGGTAAACTGAAAACAACCTGGCCCTTTCAGATGAGCTGATGGAATAGGAGTGCTTACATGCAGGAGAAGAGAAAGGGGAGGGGAACTAGCTAAGCCTCAGGCTCCAGGGAATCCACAGCTGGATGATTTCTGGGCACCCATCCTGCTCTTATTCTCCTGAAGTCACAGGGCATTAAGTTCACATCCATGTAGAGCTCACGGTGCTTTGGATCTGGCGACAGTGACAGCCTAGCTAGCAAAGAGAAAGTGTCTCTGCTGACAGGCAGCTGGGTCAGGACCCAGCAAAATCCCTGCTGCAGCTCCCATGCCAAACAGCTCCCTGTTTGCCTTGGCCAGGGTTGCAAGCAGGAGCTGAGCTCAGCAAGTTGCATTTCAAGCACAGCACCATTGCAGCCCGTGCTCTTTGCTGGTAACGTGACTTATGCTCCAAAGGTCACTTTTCCTCCATCCCCTGAACCACGGAAAGGAAATAGGGAGGTAAAAGGAGGAGCAGAGAAAAAGGGAAGCTGATTCTCACCACAGCTGCATGCTCCAACTCTAAACTGCTAACCCCTTTGCTGCTTAGAAAGCTGACTCCCAAATCCCTAGGTGTTTCATTATCTCTTCCACTCCCTCCCAGAGTTTCTCTCAGGTAATTGTTCCCACATAGCATCTGCTTCAATTTGAGCCAGCTCCCTCCTTCACTATAAGGTTTTTGAGTATAAGTGTGATGGCTTTGCTTTGTCTCCCTGCATAAGCAGTAAAAAGCCTGAGAGGAAAAATAAGCAAGTTTGTGCAGGGACAAAACTCACACCCAGTCAGAATGGGAACCACCATCCCCAGGGGAAGCTCTGTTGTTTGCAGTACCAAGAAACAGACGAAGCACAGAATTGGAAATAACCTTCTATGATAACATGATAACATGACCAGACACTGATAGATTCCTCCAGCTCCAGGAAGAACAAAGGAATTGTCATTCCCATGTCGCTGCTGATAAAGCAGTGGTTTCCAGAGAAGTCACCATTCCCGCTACAAACAGCGGTCAATGGGAGCTGCGAGAACTTGCATCCTTTGGTCCTGGTTAGGTCACCATAACCCTCACAGGACAAGTGAGGAATCATGAGCTCATCCCTTGGCAAGAAAGGACTGACTGTAGTTTGCAATATTCAGAGTAATTTGTGTAATTTAATGCAGAGGGTGAAGTTCTCAGCCAGGGTAAATCAGAGTAATGTCAATTTTGCACTATAGAAGCAGCTGGGTCAGCCTGTTAATAAAGAACTTCACTCTCTTGAAAAATTTCCTCTGCTCACCTTGAAGAAGGCCCCTTTAAAACCATGCACTGGTTTTAGGTTGCTGTAACTGTCAACCAACTGCTACCTGGTCAGTGCTGTAAAAGGCAGAATGCTCCATCATAGCTTTGTCTGATTTGATCTAGGTCAATGGAAAAAAGCAGAGAAAGTTTAGTTCAAAGATAGAATCAAGTCATTAGGATGCACGTGGATAATCATGAATCTCATCAGGCAACTAATTATAAAAATAAGTCAATGATTAGCTCTAAATGTGACAATGTTCATTGGGCCAAATTCAACACTTCTGTTGGGCCAAATTCAATACTCCTGTAGATTCCTGCAAGCATCCCAGTAGCAGAGGGGAGATCTATCAGATGTTTATCAGACATCTCCAGTGTTTCCCATGAACACAGACTTAATAGCAGCAGGAATACTTGTCATTGGTTTCTATATTAAGCAAGGAATATTACTAGAGAACAGGGCACTACAGTGGTGCACCCATAGCAGAGTGGGTTATGAACACTGTTCAAACAGGGCAAAGAGACAGAGACTGAGCAATGCAACATGTGCTGGTCCATGAATAACATTTGGTCCATTCAGACAGCATTACTCCTTTTAAAAGGCAACTGACTAGTCTGGAAAATCAGGCTTTGGCCATGGGCATGTGCATGTCCATGTGGTTCCCTGAGTCTGAGTGTACATCACTGAATTTGGGCTTTGGTCCCTATTGTTTTCTTCCCAATCTCTTTGCTCAAACAGGCTGAAATGGAAGCCAGAAGAGTTATTTCACAATATGCAGACCTGAAAAAGCCCATTGTTTCTTCCTATACTAGGTCTTGGGAATATCACACTGGGACTAGGTCTCTTGTGGCAGTGTAGTATCACCTTCCAGTAAAGGAAAGAGATATGAATCCCTCTGCCTTTGCCACCAATCCTGCACCAGCAGCACTCCAACCATGGCAATATCTTACTCACAAAATATCAGGTCCACAGGTTTTATACTGAGCCTGAGGCTTATGGCCATGACCTACAGCCACCACTGCGCCTGCAAGTAATTTGCTTTCATAGAAGTAGGCTTTGGGATCTGCTTTTAAACTGAAGTCCAGCAGCAGAGTAGGTGGCCACTTAATATCTCTGGGTACTTTCAGAGAAGATTAGGTGAAAGTCCAAATCCAAGTTGACATTCCCTCTCTCTGAGAAACAGGCCTGCAATAAATAAGGCTGCATGCAAGTTGTTGTTCCTGCTATACTGCTCTACTCAGCCACTTACTGCCAATATGTTCCTCATTAGCACTCTGGGAAGCTGTGAGTGCATAAGGCACTCTGTGCAGCCCCATTTTTATTCTATTCTCAAACACATGGAAACACTTTAAAAGTAAGAGCCCTGGGACCTGTGCAAGGGCGACAAGTGACGAGATGAGGAGAGGAGACCAGAGCCAGCCCCTGACAAATTTGAACCATCCAGTCTTTAATTCACAACAACCAAAAAGCCTGATGCTAAACAAACCTAGCCCTTTTCAGAAAGGAGATTACATGTGTAATGGAAAAATTACGGGTATGGGGAGCCTGGCCTACAAAAATTGGTTAAAATTAAGAGCCTTCAGTTTGCTTTCCATGATTAATGGAACTTCCCCTACATGCAACTCAGTCAACCTTTCCATCCCCCTCAGAGCCTATTGAGAGCTCCCTATTTTTCTAATTTAAAAAAAATGGAATTTTAAGACTTCATAACATTTCCATGACTTATTGCAACCAGGTCACTAGCCACTTTCTACCTTCAAATACCATCTCCCTCATGAGGCAGCTGGGGGAATGGAGGGGTATTGCCTTTATATCTCCTACTTGCAATGGTATTTAGATCTTTTTCAACCTAAATGACTCTATGATTTTCCTCATAGTGCCATTGTAGCAAGAGGCAGGAGCAATGCCACAGAACAAAGCACAAAGCTGACCTGGTTCTTAGAGGAGAAGGTGGTATTCCTTATACTGTTGAGCCTGATGGATCATGGGGATACCCAATCCTCTCCATAAGTGAAAGGAGGCTTCACATACATTTCTAATGAAGCAGTTGAGCCCTAGGAATAGACAAAACACAAATAGGCACTTAATGCCAACCACACAGGACTTTAAGAGTTAAAGCTGTGGGAAGAAATATTTGTGCATGTGCTTTTATGCCAGTGGAAACATAAGAAAAAGCCTAAACTCTCTGCACTGGCACAGCAGGTTCAGCTTTGATCTCTCAGGAGGTTCATTTCCTTCATTAGGCTTTTCTTAATATTCACTTTTATGAACCCTTTTAATTTCCCCCCTGCATTCCCCCCCAATAAAAGCCTTTTTAGATTCATTCAACAAAGGGGCAGGCTAGGGGGAGGAGAATCTCCTTTAATTGCCACTAAATGTTACCTGAAGCTGCTAGTCATGTATGGGGATGCTGAAGCTGTTCATTGTGAGAGTCACAGGGACTGAAGGAGGGAAAAACCCCACTAAGGCAATAACAAGCCATTAAAAGGAACACAGTGAGGAGAGAGAGGAACAGAACCACAAAGCACCAACAAAGAGAAAGGTGAGGCAGTACAGGGAACAGCAGGGAGATCTCCAGCAGAACTTGGCTGGTCACTGCTGCAAAACAAAGGAGAGTGCTTACAACCCACATCACCCACTGGCTCCCCTCTGTTTCATCTCTGTTGGTGCTGGACAGCTGATCAAACCAGAACCTCTCCCCATTTCAGGTGTTTGCTCTGTAAATAAAGTATGATGACACAACCCTTTCCTCATAGAAGGGCTGCAAGGCTTAAAAATCCCATACTAAAAGAGTTTGAAGGGGGTTCAGCATCCCACCATCCAAGCTCCTGTACCAAGTTGATTACAGTGTTTGAGCAGGTGATTTACAGCTGTGGTTTCTGTAAGGAGAAGCATGTACAGAGGAGCACCTTTTGAAATGCCTTCCTCTCCTAACTCCAGTAGGAAAAAATTGAACTCTGAATCTATTACTGATGGATTGATGTACACATCATTTCATCTGAATTGTATGAAAGCTACATGCAACAGTAGTGAGTTCACTGCTCCAGACTCAGACCTGGGTCCTTCTCAACAGCATGCCACCTTCCACCACAAAAGCCTTTTAATAGCAAGGGATGGCAAGGTATTGCCTGGGTTGCTGAATACAGTCCCCCACTATTGTAGTCTACTGGACTGTATAATTCTTTTCATAAGAAACAACTTCATTTTAACAGTAGTTTGTGGCTTTACCCCCACTATTCCTATTAAAAGCTCAACTTCTTATGACTAGCCAGTTACTTGGAGTAATTTAAACAATGAAACAATCAGAGTAAATTGTAAGACTATTCACCAGCTCATTCGTGTAGATGAACTTGCTTAAGTTCTTGGAAGCAGACTCTGTTCCTAATGAGAAAACTGTGTCCAGACTCCTGCTTGGGCTATAGTGAACCCTCAGGGGTTGTGTCCTCTGACATGAAGGAACAATCCCCATCTCGTTCTTTCAGCCTGCTTCTACTAGAGAAAGAAAGAAGTTGCTGTTTCTAGCCAATTTCCAAGGGACAGATTCTGACCACAAAGGAGCATCAAATGTGAATCCACATAAGAAAGGCTATTTGGTTATTCTAGTTTTAAGCCTGGTGTAGCAGAGATGCAGTTCTGCCCTGCCTTTTCCTTTCTGATGTTCACTTAATTCACTGTAACGCGAACACAACTGGATTTAACAGGACTCAACAACTGCAATAGCTCACGGTATTTCTTCAGTCTTGGAAGCACAGGCCTCTGCTTTTCTGCTACATCAACCCCAGGCCTCACCCCAGCCTAAACTCAATTTCAATTATATTTAACAAAGCTAGGTGGATGGGCAGCATGAAGTCAGATGAAGTTCAGTGCAGACAAATGCAAGGTAATGCACTTAGGGAAAGATAATTTGAACTACACAGTAAAAAAAAAAAAACCCAGAATGCTCTTGTGAGATAATCATCTGCTGTGCACAGAGAGGTAAGGAACTGAAAAGACTATAATGGTAAGAGATGGCAAGTCCTTCCTTGGGAAGCTGTTCACCCCAGCTCACAGTAATCTGAGCTCATCCTAACTCTTGCAGCACTGCAGCAACAGAAAAGCTGAGAGAGATCACAGAGAGACTTCCACACAAGTAAAGCTTGAATGGAGTTTGAGTCTGGTGGAGTATAAGAAAGGATGCATGAAAGAGCAGCTCTTTGTGCATCTTTGAGTCAGAGCAAGCTGGAGGTGTTCTGAGTACCTAGCAGCAATGCCAGGGCAGAGACACTTCTCCTCAAAAAACCCTCAAGTTTTAGTCCAGCTCTGGGAGTAATGAAGACCTATACAGGCACATTAACCACTGGTGAGCAGGACCCATAATATGTTAATACTTTACAGTATAGGGTTCTGTGTCAGATTCCACGATGAGACCTCCTGCATAGTCTAACCACATCATCTCTACTTACACAACAGCACAGCTCAGACCCAAACTCTCTATGGGCTGGGGAGACTAACTAGGGTGGACATCAGTATATGGAACAACTCCAGCCTACACTCAGAAAGAGCTAATCATAACCTCAAGCTCTCTGTAATGCCATCTAGATTTGCTGGAGAGCAGAAGCAACCACACATGTGGCCTCTCCCAGCAAGCACTCCTGCCTCCCACGGCCACCAGCCTGTCTGCACACCCCAGGGGAGATGCTCCATCACTTGCTCACATCTAGACAGCAGAGTGAAGGAGAGCAAGCCTGAGGCCTCACTCCCCATCTGCTGCCTTAAACACCAAAGTCTTCCCTCCCATACCTTAGGAGGTAAAAAAGAGACAGCACAGATATGGGAAATGCGGCAACACCTGCTCAGGGTTTTGCTAGCCATCCCTGACTGCCTGGCAAGCTATCACCCTACCAGGAAAAGGAGACTGCAGATCCTATGGAACATTTCCCAGGCTGGAATCTGGGCAGGGAACAGATTTCATGAAGTGTGGGGCCACCTGATGGCAGAAGCGGGAAGCGCCAATCAAAGCACTCTCAAATGCTGCACTGCTTTGCTCCATTCATCTTCAGTAATTGAATGCATGCCCTAGGGGGGTGCTCTGTGCAGGGGCGAGAGGAAGGGGGGAACAGTATTTATATTTGTCTTCCCAGATTTAGTTTGTCTTTATCTCTAGCTATTTTGAATGTCATGGGGAGTTAATGAAGACATGTTGTGCATCTGCAATGCATGGAACAACTTCTCTCCTGTCTCAGCATATTAAATTCTTTCTCAGTTACACTAGGAATTACAGGGGAAGAACAGACATGAACAAAAAAGGAAGAGAGATAAAGGGAAAACAGAAAGAGATAAGACAGAAAAGAAAGACAGAAAAGAAGAAAAATATGGAAGAAATGTTCTCTCTTTTTTTTTAATTTCAGCTCTCAAAGTTGTATCACACAGCATTTTCTAGCTCCTTTACCATCTCTGTCTTGATCACAGATGCCAATTCTGGAAGAACTGTCTCAGTCCATTTGGCAGGACATAGGAACAGCCTTTTAAACACCCCACTCAAGATCACTTTGCTCCACAGTCCATTCCTCACTATAAATGCAAGTCAGGGTGAGGGCACACAGCACAAATGCATCCTGAGCTGTAGCACCTTCCCCAGTAGCAAGTGATGCCTGAGCCCTGATTTAACATACCTGCAGGCACCAGATCTCCCTCCAGAAACTGGGAAGGACATGCCATACTGCAAGACCTCAGGGCTCCCACCACAGGCACAAACAGTTCTGTGCAGATGGATATTTTTAGTTGCTCTTCTTCTACTAGACAGGAAACTGAGGGAGACAGAAAATATGGGCTCAGATTTATAAAGGCTTTCTAACCTCCAATCTCTGTCTTAAGACAATTCCTGGCTTAGATCTCACCAGTCATTTCCAAGAGAAGAGACAAGACAGTGGCAGAGAAGAGCCCTTTCTCTAGGATATTCCTTCCTCAGCTCCTCTCTCTCTCTTCTGGGAAAGGCAAGAGTACAGACTTTCCTTAATCATGGGGCTGTTCTCTTGGAAATTAAGATCTCTTTCCTGGCACTTCCCATCCTCTCTCTTTCCCTGAGGCAAGATCTGGCACACCTTAGATGTTCTGGTTTGGCCTGGAGTTTTATTTAGACTGCTCCTTGCTTAGGGGATTCTCTGTTTATATCATCGGAGGGTGTTAATAAGGGCAGAATGGTTTCCAGATCCACACCAGCTGACTGGATTTCCTGAATCTATGCCATCTGTGAAAACAGAAACATTCTCTTCTTTAATGCATTTACACAGATAAATGCATTAAGGCCAAATCTCCCAGGGCAAGAGTACAGAAGAGGTTTGGACTTCTGGCCAAATGAAACCCAGCGACCTCTGGAATGAGGTACAGAACTACCATTTTTAACATGAAGGCTCAACTGAAGATGTGAAAGATCTTATTGCTCTGTGAAGCAGACAGAAGAGTTTGACATTTTGAAAGAACACACTAAGGAGTTTCTGGCACCTTTCTCAGATGCATCTGGCACTGGTCACCCCCAGAGACACAGCAATATGCAAACGCAGACCCAGCTGGTATTACGGCACTTGCACATCCCTATCATTCAGCTCTTGCCATTTCAAGGCAAGCTTCTCTAGAGTCACTCACTCACCAGCCACACAGGACAGCACAGCACACTAATCCAGATGCTTCTCAGTCATGCAAAGAGTCATCTCAGCAAGAGAGGTGGCTGAGAGATGAGACACTTGGGGTCCAATACCTGGGAGTGCACCAGGTTTGCTGACAGCCTGGGGTCTACCAGCAGGAAGGGTTTATTTCTTGTATGTCTGACAACAGTTTGATGAAAAATTCCAAGTTTGGAGTTAGCTACGCACACTAAACTTGGAACTGAAAATCTGATGTCTCAGCCAAGACTGCTGGCCTGTCTCACCCCAACGCTCAGCAGGTTCACACAAAAACTGTAACATTATCTGGGCACTGGTGTGTGCAGAGGTGATCACAGGGCTGAATCAGCTTAATGCTTTCCCTATTTGTTCTCCCCATCTAACACAGCTAAATGTTGTCCAGACTCTTAGGAAGGAAGTGACAACTAGCAGTACAGCCAAAAACATTCATTATTCTAATACGCCATCACAATAATCACTCTCAAGTGAAAACAGGCTAAAACACCAAAGTCTGGCTGAAGTAAAATCAGCAAGCAGCTTGGAAGTACTCACCAAGAAGCAAGCCAGGGGGTGAAGGAGGATCAAAGAATTAAGTCTCTTATCCTGAGACTTGCACCCAGAACTGGTATGTCTACTGGGTTATCTCAAAAGGCATAATTTTGTTAGTTCAGCAAATTGCATCAGCTCAACACATCTGATGAGCTCTGCTAGTCAGGGAAAGGATAGACTTTACAACCAGGAACAAAAGCAGATCTACCTTCTTCCAGAGGAATGAAGTGTCCCTCAGGCTCAGCCACAACATGTCCCTTCCTCCACTAAAGCTGTTCCTTTGAAAAGACTGGTCTCATCTCAAGACAGGATGAAGACACAGTAGCTAACTGGAATAGCTGTGAGCAGCCAATCTACAAGAGCTTAAGACTGTTCCAAATCACATAGGGACTTGGAGCATAGAGAGGCACGTATCCCCCATCCTCTGCATCCCAGCTATAGAGCCAACACACCTTTCTTCCCTCCTCCTATGCCAGCACTGCTCATGTCTGAAGTCTGATTTAGGTCTGACCTTTACTGACCAGGTCGAAGTTATAACAAAGGTAAGGGAGCACCAAAGGGAATGATACCCTATGTCCAGATGGGATTGTTTCATTCCCCACTACCATCTGCTCTATAAACAAGCAGAAGCTCTAACTACATTTTGACTTCAACGTATCTGCCTAAACCTTTTAGTTCCCAGAAAAGCTTGGCAGCACAGGCCATTTAATGTCAAATCTCTTATTCAGTCTGAGTGGATATGAGGATGTTCAGCTTTGGAAGCTTCCCTCCTGCCCAAGCTCATTGAAACCCAAAACACTTGGTTAATTGTTTTCTCTCACGTGAATAAATATGTTTCCTAAAATATGCATCTCGTACAGCCACAAAACTGCAAAGGGTAAAACATTAGCAGTCCAATTCAGTCCAATTATCTTTTATACAACATTAAGCTATCCACACCCCAAAACTGACTGTGCCCTGACACAGAAGCATCTTGAACACAGCATCACCAGCAATCACCACTCAGGCTGTGAAGTTGCAGGCACTGAACAGCTCTGCTGCATTTGTCCTGGGGAACAACAGAACACCAGAGCTGGCTCTTCACATGGCTTCTGTGTGTGTTTACTCCAAATCTAGTCACCAAAGCAGTGTTTCTGGGGAATTTTGCTTAGTGTTAGCATAAATGCACCAATACTGAGATTTTCAAGGTCTTTAATCCTTGACAGGTTCAGAACTGCAACTCGAACCTTAAAATAGAGTGATGCTGCTCACATTATGCCAACATCTTATTTAGGATGTGACAATGATTTACCTCAATTAAAAGTAGCAAATTGCCACACATTAGTCTCAAAAGTCACCAAGCTCCAAAAGAGTTATCTCAGCAAATACTGGCCAGAATCCAAACCCACTCTATTAGAAACGATTTTACCGAAATGCAGAACTATACTAATGCATTTACATGAAGTTTCATAACTTAAATCCATATTCTGCAACTACCACCCCATCAGAGTTAAAAATGCAGTTACTTCAGATTCCACTATATGAACTTCACTATATTTGTATACTTTACCTTCATTAACAAAAAATCTGACCACTAATTTTTTGACAGTTCAGCTCAGTTCAGTTTTCTGCTCTGTTTTGTGTTCATCGTAAAGGGCCTTGGAAGCTGGTAAGTAATGAACTACATTCAATAGCAATAGACCATCTAATCCCCAAATCCTCTCTCTGACAATACTCAAGAACAAGCATTCCCATTTTCACTTCTTTATAGTTTAGCCAGCATCCCAAAAGTCATTTTATATGCTTCATGGTTTAATTGAAGTATTTCCTTTGGGGGAGTTGATTTTTTGTTGGGTTTTAAAGGAAAAAAAATACTACCAAATTTATTACACGTGTCAGAATCTTCCTTACTGTGATTCTGTCCTTATACTAAAAGTGTATTATCTATAGCAATACCATGACTTCATCCCTGCCTCAGTTTCCCTAATGTGTAACACTCACTGAGGTGATCACACAGCAATTGCTGTGAGATCAGAACCAACAATCCTGTTTTAGCCATTAAAGCACTTCATTGTTTCACACCATTGATCTCTTCTCTAAAGTAATTAAGAGCATGAAAGACAGGAATGAGCCTCATTAGCTCCCACAAGTACAGGCATCCTCCATCTCTTCCACAAACCTTTCCAAGGTGCTATAACTCACAGCACCTACACACAGGCATGCAGGACGGAAGAGGGGTTTTTTTGCTGTAGACAGATTGCATTCCCTGCTCAGTCTTTCACATCCTGCATAGCTCAGCAAGCTCGCTGATCTCTCTGATGGCTGTCTTATGTACAGCACCAAGGACGACAAGCGTTTTGTACTAAGCTCACTAGATAATATCCTAACAAAAATATCCCGTGTTCTAGTACACACAAATTGGAGAGACTGGGAGAGAAATGAAGAGTAGAACTGCACAGAGCTATCAGCCTTAGTTTCTCTCCCTTTCCCTTAAAACCCATTGACAGTCTCTCAGAATAAAGTAAGCCATTTGCCGGATCTCCCTTATCTTATTGTACATCAATTTGCCGAAACATTCATGGAATCACTACGCATTTCATTTACCCTTAAGGCCAACCCCTGTGCTTATTAAATTAAGAAGATGAATGAGAGATTTGCTCTCTTGCTAGCAGCCCAGGGGATTCATTAGTCAAGTAAATGATTGCACTTGCCTCAAGTTATGCTACTGCAATGTTTGTAATGTGTCTTCTGATCTTAGCTCCCCATGCACTTTTTGGAAACAAGGTTGGCTTTCAGACAGGTCACATTTAATTCCAGTCATTTGACTTCAGCAAATGGAAATAAAGGCTTCAAATTCACTATCCTATTCCCTTCCCTTGCTCCTTCCAAACGTTTCACAGAACAGACACACAAGGGGAATCAAGAGCTACAAGCAATTCATTGCATTTATATCTGTATCAAGCACAGTTACCATTTTAATGCTGACATAAACTGCAGATTTGGCTAGACCATCAATTAAGAATGGAGGTAACTGTTAATAAGCTCCCTTTTGCCTTCCAGAAAGCAGCTGGCATCCAGAGGACATCAGCATTTCTGTATGTAATATTAGGAAAGCAGGAAGAAAATGGCACTTCAGAAAAAGCTTAATATTCACATTCCAATTAAACCGCACTGTGGATGGGAAAGCGGCTGAACACAAATGAATACCAGGGAACAGTTGTTTCCAGTTTTGCAGGACTGTTCCATAAAAGGCAGAATCTGAATGAACAAGCCTCACCAGCATGGTTGAGTGAGCAGTTCAGCAGGGTGATAAGCATCATAGCAGAGATACCCTCTGGTAAGCTACAAGAAGATAAGCAAATGGAAGACTGCACATCTTTAAGTTACTTACAGGTTGCACTGTCATGTGTGTGGACTACTGGAAAGGCAGCCTGGCAGCCTAACACTAGGGTAGTGTTACAGCAAAACGCACAGAGTTTCTGGAAATGGACCTGCAATGAGGCATATTCCATTTTTTTTAGAACTAATAGCAAGAAGCATGGTACCTGCCACCCCATACAACTCCTGTAGATGTCCTGCTGAATGTGCTCTCTGCCACAAAGCCACATCAGTGAGTCTGAAATATCAGGAAAACTACCCAGCTCTTGAAAGTTTCCCAGCTAATCTGTAACAAACCAGAAATGAAAGATTTTTGGGCTGCTCTCTCCAGCCTAGGAAAGGAGTAAAGTGTGTGCACTGCACACCAGAGGTACAAATAAGCATGGAAAAGAGAGGGACTAATCCAATGACAACAGCAGTTTAACGGGAATTAGGAAGTCTAAACGAACATAACTGCCCTCTCTCTCCTTGCCATTACCCATGAAGTGCTTATTTACCTCACAGCTTTGCCACAACTTTCTCACCTGACCTCTCTCAAGTCATTTATAGCCTGTCTATAAATAGAGTAACATGACAATTCTGCTGCATCTGCAGAGTAAAGGTTTTAGCCAGGACTGATTTCACACAGTGAATGTGTCCAGGGTTCACACACCACTAGGCACATATTGAGCTACATTTGGAGCCACGCCAAGGAAGGTCAGGAGGCAAGCCTGATAAATTTTATATATACAAGTTCTCCCATATACCCAGGAGCATGATTAGGACAAAGAATAACCTTGGAGTAGCATGCTACACAGCAAGGGATTTTACAGTGGCCACAGATAATGGCAAAACTCCCTTTCCCCTTACCACTGTCTGCTTGCTTGAAAAGAGCTCTAGACTCCTGTGCCTGTTTCTCTTGGTCGGATTAGCTGCTAAGTGTTCTGACTACACCACCCAGGAAAGAGCTTTCAGTCCTTGTAGAGGAAGGATCTGCATGGCAAAAAGAAAGAGATAGGAACCACCCAGTCTGTATAAGGGTAGGATGTAATATTCCTTGCCCTAAATAAGTTTAATTACACTGTCACAATTCAGAAATTGGAATCTGCTTCCCATGCTAGTTTTGGATATTGCTGACATCTAAAAGGCTGATTTTAGATTTTGAACACAGCAAAAGTCTCAGCAACGTCAGCTGAAGCTGCTGAAGCACTCTGGCACTGGAGCTGCAAACCCAGGGAGGCTGTGGCCCTCAACAGACCCCCGGCCTCTTTTAGGTTGATGCCACATTTACACATGTGTGATGCCACCGGCGAAGGTCAGAGCTTCACCAGCCGCCGGGACGCACAAGGGACCGACAGCCCGACGCTTGGGCTGGGCGCGGGGCTGGAAGGTTGCGATACGCTCAGCAGCGGGCCACAGAGGCGAGTCTGCAGCGTTCAGTAGGGACATAATGCATCGGAAGCCTTCAGCCATCCCCTGATGCGAAAGTCACCAGCGCGACTGACAGACTCGGGCGCCCCCACGCGCGCCCAGCGCCCTGCCCGCGCACATTTGAGGCGCTGCCGCCACCGCGTGGCCGGAACACGCGCTCCCCCGCCCGTCCCTCCGTGGCCCTGGGCACCCTTTGCTATCCCCTGCTCACAAACCAGAAACGCTCACCCCCTCGGCACCGCCCGGGTACCCCCGCGGCTCAGGCCGAGCCCCGGGGCACAGCGCTGCTCCCGCCAGCCCTGTCCTGAAGCAGCAACCCCTTCCCACAGCGAGGGACTGATGCTCACCCTGTTGCACCACCCACCCCCTCAAACAATCCAGGTGGAAACCAGCCGTGATCCACAAGCCTTACAATCCTTCCTGGAGCCAGCTGAGCCAACCATGCAGCACCTGGAGCTGGGACTGGTCTCATGCAGGGTCACACCAAGGGGCAGAAGAGGCACTTGGGGAGCCCTGACAGTCCTTCAGGGACCCCCCCTACCCACTAACCCCTAAAGCAACAAACTTCCCACTTTCTGAGTGATGAAGGCAGGGAAATGCAGGGTTCAGAGTGGCCAGGGACACATTTTCGTGGTAATTGTAAGACGAGGATGGAGAAGAAGTTTTCTGCAGGGGCTGAGGAGGGGTGGTGAGTGCTTCTCTTCCCTGCTTCAAGATTAAGTACTAGCTGTGTTCCACAGTTGGTGGCTTGAGAAGGTGGAAGAGGAAAAGCTGTATAAAAGAAAAAGGCCATTGTACTGCTTCTAAAATGTGGCACAATACAGGATCTCCAAGACTGTCTTTGATATCACAAGAGGAACTTGAACTCTAGGGCTAGATGGGTCAGTCCAGCTTGCCTGGTTGTCCTGCCCAAAGGGAGACACAAAAAGTAGGAGGAGGAGCCAGGTCTGTATGTGGAAATATAAAGGAAAGGCAGGTGCCATGAGGAAAATGGATGTAATTAAAAAGAGACTGCCCTTTGTAGCAGAATTTTGGACAGAGCTGTGTGGACACGGACAGCAGAGGAAAACTGAAAGATAAATGTGCAAGATTTACGACAGCATAAATATGTTAGTTCTGCTATGAAAGTGCTTCCATGTTATTTCAGATGATGATTTTGTAACAGAGTACATCTGCAAGAGCTCTTCTGTGTGCCTCTGCCTGAAATCTGTGTAGCATGGGCTTATTAAAAAAGCTTTTCAGATTACTTTCTTATCCTGGGAACAAGAAAGGGATTCATTGCAGGTACAGAGCATTAGCTGCAAGTCACAAAATTCAGTAGTTAATATCACTAGGAATCAAAATATTTTAAACAGCACTGATGTTAGGAATTTTGGGATGTCTTCTGAAGAGGTACATAAAAGGAACTACAAGGATTTAGACTAAAGTCTCCTCTGCAGCTAGTGGAAAATTCCAAGAAATCTTCCACTATGGTGAGTTTAATGTCTGCAATACAAAGCCTTGAACACACCAGACATCACCTGGCCAAGAGTCACAGAATAATAATCACATCTTTTACTGGGCCTCAGGTTGAGGGACATTCAGGGAATTATCTGAGGAGACCTGCAAATTGTGAGGTTGCTCTGCTGTGGTCTGATATGAGTTGACATGTCTCTCCTGGGATATTAATGCTGGCAGTGGGTTTTTTTTCCTCAGGCATCTGTGCAATATTGCAGGGCAAGGTTGTTCTTTTGTCTTGGTGTTATCTCTGTGATGAAACTTCAGCAGCAGTGCCACCAAATCTCGTGTTTCAAGAGTGGCCCCATTTTTGCTGTGAGGTTAGCTTCAGGTCTGTGTTGTGGTGATCCAGAGAGCAAAGGGATATCTTGATGCAAGGCTGCAGTGGAAAAACTGTAAGTTGAAGGGCTGATGTTGCTCCAGGTGGTTACACTCCTGCATTTCCCTGCATTGTATCCTGGAACAGAAGCTTGTTTTGTGGGATAAAACCTTAAACCCATCAGTCTTTTGCCTAGGATTTCATCTTACCTCATGTACTTTGCTAAAAGGTGAGTGATAATGGAAACTACCAGTGTTAGTTAGCCAGACAACAATGTTGTGATGACAGAGACTGAGAACAGCACTGTTAGATAGATATACAATTCTTGCTCACTTCAAAAAGAAAAAGCAACCTAGATGTGATGTACCACAGTGTACAGGAACTGCAGTTGCATACTTTTCCCTAAATCAGGATATCCTGTGAACCTCAGATGAATTGTAACCAGATCACACACACTTGTGAGTACCTGCTGGCCTTGGAGCCTTACAGCACAATGCTTGCTGGTTAATGTGAATCCCCAGCAAGAAGGGGGATGCTCAAATTGCCACCTCACCTAGGAGACTCAATTTTTGGATGCTGATGCTACCTCATACCTTCAAATTGCCCTTGGATTCCCTCTCCTCGCAGCTCTCTGAGCTCTGCCTCATGTGCCCTCAAGCTTTCTGCTCTGTTTATGGTAGGCAATTTGTACAGTCAAAAAGATTGATCACACTACTGTAATTAAGATGATGCCAGTCTAGATTATAAGACTTTACTCATTTGTATGCCTCCTGCAATCATCATCTTTGCTGTAACAGCATTTGACTGAAGCTGAAGGAAAATCTCTACTACTCCTGAGCAGTCCCAGGAGTGGGAAATTCTGATACCACTGAGGTGACCTTTACAGTAATTTATGCAATATACTACCTCACCAACACCAGCACATCTGCACACAGGCAAAAGCGGGAGGAAAGAATGCACCAAGGTTTGAGGAGCATTTGAAGGCTGAAGAAAGACAGGAGAGACTGAAGCCTTTCTCTGCATCCCAAAGGTGATGCAGGTTTCCATATCCCTGGGGACCCAAATCATGTCTATTTATATGCAACTTGCCTTCTGTTTCTCAAGGACAAATTTGCAGTCTCCATTTGTTTGTACTGCACACACCAAGACGTGGCTCTTATGTGTGCAAAGTTAAGAGCAAAGAACCAGCATTGTGTGCAGGAGAGGAATGAAGCATCCTTCTGACCTTTTGTTCTTGAGCACAAATGTACCATCCCTAGGTATGAACACAAACATTTACAGCAATTTCTGCTACTGCACTGGGCTGGGAGGGCAATAGAGAGGGAACTGAATTAACTTGAGTTGCCTGAACTCAAGGCAACTTTCAGGCAGGTCTGGCTTAATGGCACCAGAAGAGAAGTAACTAGTTCAGAAACTCTAACAAGAAAATTAAAGGAATATTTTTGGCAAATTACAACCACTTCCTTGGTTTCTTGATTCCTTTCTGCTGCAGTTGTCTTCCTCAGTAAGAGCTGAAAGCTGTTTGAAGCTTGCAAGAGTATGTAACTGACCTTGTTTTGGAATAATATCTGCACTTATAGCTCCTGTCACAAAACAGCCATGATTTCCTCTCCAGTGATCACTGATGCTTAAATTGAGCCTTGGGTTTCACATGGTATATCTGCAAGTAGGGTGTCTGTGGTAGCTATGTCACTGCTTCCCAGACTCCAGAACATCCAGTGCATGTATGCACTGTATCACTGATGGCTGATACAGCTATGGAAACAAAATCTGTTTGCCTGCAGGCCTTTTTCCTGTGCTGAGAGTTCAGTTACTGGTAAATGTTGAGAAATGTCAGTGAAAGGGTAGGATTGGAGAGTTGTACTGATCTTGGGGATTTTGAGAGCGCTTGTTGTCCAGTCACGCCTGGAAAACTGTACTGAGACTGCACAAATGTCTGTTCAGACTCTCATCACAAAAAACTTCAAACAGATAAATGAAGAAAAGGACAAATACTTTACTTTGTATTTTGTTTTGCTTTACTTCCAGGTAGAAAAACTGTCAGGCTTCCATCATCTGGACAATATTATTCATTCCTAGGAGAAGGATTTGTTCATGTCTATGGGCTGTCCAGAGACAAGAAGCTCTGAGCAGCAGAGACACTCTTCTAGCTCTACATAGTTCCTGTGAAGTCCCTTGCTAAAGCCTCATGGTTAGAGCCTTTTATTATTACCATGAGATTTTGTTTTATGGTACCTATTTATTAAAGCTTGGGACCAGAGTGCTTTGTCTCGGATCACCAGGGCAGGTATATTTTTACCCAGATAGGAAATCCATGGCTGAGAATTGTGTGGCATGTGCTGACAGATTAGATACAGGGGTTGAGTTCTGTGCCCTCCCAAATCCTGGGCCCTGAAGTCAAACTGCGGTACATTACGAATGAAACCAGGCTTCTGTCTGTGCTTTGTTTTGCAACACAGCATCAGCTCTGTGCAGATGTGAAAAAAGAAGATATATCTTGAATGGATAGGTGGAGGCATTCTGGCACACACTTGCATATGCTACACCATCCCTTATTTTCACAAGCTCAGCAACATACACAAGCATAAGGGGAGAAGATGAGCACACCAGACTTTGTGAGGATGGATTACAGACCTGCATTGTGCGACTTCCATTCCTTCTCCATCCATCTTTTTCCTTTTCCCCTACTAAAGTTCAAACACTATACTGACACTTGGATATCTACTTTCAATTACTAGAGTTCCTTTTGTACTCACTTTTTCTGTGGAAGTTCTTTGCGGTATCCAGAAGGTGGCAAGCTTTCAATTCACATTGCTCTGTGTTTCCACTGCTTTCCTCAAAGCAAAGAATTTGAGCAAAGTTAAGCCTATAGAGCCCTGTTCATTCATAGGGTGAAAGCCTGTGCCCAAATGTATGTATGTGAGGCAGAGGGAGAATTGCCCATGACTCATGAGCAGTGTCAATGACAGGGAAAGCAATGTTCAGCTACACACAGTCACAGATAACAAGCCATTGCTTTCAGGACAAGGGATGGGGAGATGATTATTAGAGAGAGATAGGCTACAGCTTTTTGCCGAGCTTTCTGAAAACACTGATTTTGCCACAGCATTCTGCATTAACACATGGATCAGGTCCATTCCTACCAAAAAAAACCAAAATCAAGATGGTTTTGAGAAAACCACGTTCTCCCTCTGCATGTTGGCATCCACACTTTTTGTTTCCTCCATCCCATCCTGTTTAGTGGAAGCAGCACGTAACCACACAGACATGTCCTTGCAGGGTCCAGCAGAATTTATGTGTTTCTGATTACATGTGGCACTAAGGCAGTCACCCACGTACTGTGCAGACGTAGCTGGGTGCTGGATTGAAGGGCCCCACTTCATTTTACAGCAGATTTACTCTAGAGGCTCTCCAAATGATATATGGTCTGTGGCTCTCTTGAAGGAGGCCAGGCAGACAGCTCTGTGAGAAGCTATACCAGTGACCTGCCAGGCTGTTTCCTTTGATGAGGGCAGCTTCCTCTCCTGCTCCTTGCTTGTTTAGGCATCTCTTTAGTTCAGACCCTGTCCCATATGATGAGCTTGTTATTGACAGACTCTATAACATTCTGATTTTGTTTCAAGATTCTGAATGTCATTAGCAGGCAAGAGGGACCTGGGATGGCAGCAGAACTTCATGGCAGACAGACATCTCCTCAGAGCCATACCACACATAGGTGAATCCCTTCCCTGCAATGACAGCATGCCCTGCTCAGAAGGAAACCTTCAGAGTGATTTCTCAAGCTTTCCTGACACTGCAACATCAAAGGCAACAGAGATGGAAGGAACTCATGTTTTCCAGACAAGCTTGAATTTGGAGTATGTAAAGTTAAAGAAAAAAATCCAGGTAAGCAAAAGAACCTCAGCTACCCATGTGACAATAAATTACACAGGGGTGGTAACCAGGTCAGGTGTCAGCTCTTAATTTTGGGATCAACTTACAATGAAACCTTGGCACTTACACTGCTACTCTTTCCTTGTGAAAGCCAACTTTCAAGACAGGCAGTTAATGGAAATAAGACAAGCATGGTAGCATCTCTCCTCTAAAAGCACTGCAGCAGAATGACTTTCCCCTTAGCTCCCAAAGTGGGTAGCTGTGATGTTTCAGGGTTTTTACGGATTCAACCAATTTTTTTAGGCCACATAAGAAACACACAGAGTGCAGCTCAGGTTATCTCAAACATGTCTTCAAGAAAAGCACTGTACCATGAATCACTTTCACACATCTATCACTGCTTCCTACATCATCCAAAATCAGCAATAAAATTCTATTTCCCTCTTTCTTCTGACTCTAACTCACTGCAAGCTGCAGGTGACATCACCAAACACAGAAGTAGAGCTGGAGACACTCAAAAATATTGTTACAGCCTTTATGTGCACTCAGGGGTACATAATTGCATGTAATATATGGTTAATAAAACCTACAGCCCAGTCTGTTCCTTTTCCAGAGCCCTTCCTACAGCCACAGAATTGTACTTCAGTACATTTTTCAACTGGGAGACATTTCATAGGGTGAGGAGTTTGGGGAAAGGATTGAAAGTCCAAGAAAACAAATTCTGTTTTGTTTGAAAAGATAAGCAGAGCAATCCAAAATAAATAGCTGCTATCAAGCAGGGAATTACCCTTGAATTACCTTTCACATTGCTGAAAAAGAAACCCCTTGGAACCGGTGTGGGATGCCTTTGCAGCATGGGGAAACCTTCACTTGAGCAGCTTCTGACAATTCCAGCCTGAGAACACTGTTACTCATGGCAGCATTAAATTGGCTTCCATTAATTTTGTCAAACTGAGCACTAATAGACAACAGCTTCTCCTGTTCAAGAGCTCTCCTTTGTGGAGAAATCTCTCCTACTTTTCAGAGCACATTTCAAAGGGTTTTTTTTTTTCAGCAGTGTGAAGGGTAATTCATTTTTCAGCTGGGAGAGATTTCATAGAATCAATAGTATTTAATACTCCTAAGCCAGCTCCTCCTGTGCCAGTTATATCTCACTTAATGAGAGATAACATTCTTTGGTGCAACCAAGATTACTGTCCAGTTCAGGAGGTATCTAGAAAAGCTGAATACTTTGAATTGATGCTGGAAATATTAATTTGCATGGATATGTTCACTCTCTTTAGTGACCATGAAAGACTAAAGAGCATTTGTTGTTGTCCAATCAATTTAATTGCACAGGGTCCAATTACTGAAGTCTCTGGGATCAATTTCACAGGTGGCTGCGAAGGAGGTTTGGGAGCAGTTGTGGAAGGTTCTAAAGGCATGTTTTCACAACTCACTCTGCATTCAAACATTTTATGTCTTTGGCTTTGAGATACAGATGTTGCATGACATTTTTGTATGTTCAGCCTTGAACAAGTTGGGTAAAATCCATATCATGTCTGTTTACTAAAATGCTCAGAAAGTTTCTGTTTCCCACGATCATCAGCATAGCAGCACCATTCACTGGCTCCTAAAAGGCTTGTGTCAGTGCCTTGGCCAGTGTGGGTGAAACTGTACCAGCCTTTAGTTTCCGAGGTGTTCTGGATCTGAAAATGGATCTCTGATTCTTTTGTTCCTTCTTTTTCTTTCCTCACAGCAATGCAATTAACAGCAGGATGATTGACAGCAGCTATGGTCCTGAAAAACAAAGCAATAAACGTCTCAGTAGACTACACAAGACAGATTAATCTTGTTAAGTTAAAATGTAGGAAATACCCATCTGGAACTGAATCTGTGTTGGTAGCCATTAGAGTCAGTGGCCACCCAAGCCAATGGTCCTCAGCCTTCTGTTGAGGTCATTGGTACAATACCAATTTGAAGTAGTTTAACCATGACTGGTTGTCATGGTTAGCTTAATGATTAGTTATTTTATAGAGATTACTTATTTCATACAGAATGATGTTACTTAACCATATCCCTGACAGCAGGTGATTGTTTTTCACTCAGCTCTGGAGAGTAACCCTGAGGGGAGTCCACACTCAAGGGAAGAATTGCTAGATACACTCCAAGGAAGAGTATGTAGGAATCCCTACCCCTCAGAAATGAGACTAGGCTTTGATAGAATAAAGTGTTTGACTGTCAATTATCTGTTGCCGTGTTTACATCTCAGCAGAGCTATCAGAAGCATCTGTTTTAGATATCTGTTTCACAGCCCACTAGCTCAAGAATTTTCTTATCTCCCCAGTTATTCTTGGAGACAGTGGAGTCAGGCTGGTCTGTAATGCCCTTATACACTAAAGACAGCTTGACCTTCTTCAGCTTGTATCTTTTCACTAGGCAGAGTGCATGCTGCAGTTACAAATGGCAAATGGGAGCTGCTGGGGTCTGACTGCTTGGACCAGGCTTGAACCTCTGTTGAAAAAAAATCTGTTCTTCCATGTTAGGAGAATTAAAATGCATCAGCTGTCTTTAGGTTCCTAGGTGAAGCTTGGCAGCAAGGCTGAAGTTCATCTAACAACTGGCACAGGACACAGAGGGCTGAATATGCCTTTTCCCTGCAAAAAACTGTTAATTTAGGATGGACCTGAAGGAGTGGGGCTGGTGGGACTCTGCTTGAGAGTGTTTGTACTTCCATCTCTGGCTCTCTGCCTGGAGGAAATGAACTTGGAGCTTTCTCCCTAATAGACATGCAACCAATCCAAGTACCAGCATCAATTACTGACAGATTCAACAGGGATATCAGCAAATGTGATTTCCCTCAGAATTAATTGTCCTCACTGAGAAAACAGTCTGGCCAGGATGTAAGAGGGAAGCCAGCACTGCCTATTTATAGAGAATGAAAAATTTGGACAGACCTTGATAAAGAACTTTAAATGTAGCAGCTGAAAGGTTACACTGTGTCTGGGAAAGCCCAGATACAAATGTTTTCTCTGCCTCAACATTTGTACAGGCACAATGACACTGGATGACTTTCCTGGATTTCTGCATGACTGACAGCTCAGGCAGGGCAGTAGCTCAGACAAGCCTGTGAGTATCTGGAAATCCTGGAGAAATGCCCATGGTGCCTAATCAAATCATCTACCATATCTGTGTAAGGAGAGATCACTACTCTGTGCCCATTGTACTCACTTGAGATGTGCTAGCCACATCAATCTGTCTGAATATCTCAAAGGGATTTAACTGGTGTCCTTGCTTCCTTTTTCCTTTGTTTATGGAGATCCAGGGCACAGACATCTGGATCATCCTTCATTGAGTAGCAAGTGTGAACTTCTCTGTTCAACAAACAGGAGGATTTAGTTAAAACACCAAGGACACCTTACCATAATTATGGATTACTGTCAGCTTCTTGTACTGCACATGGTTGGGCACAGATCCATAGTAATACAGGGACTGAAAAGCCAGGTCCTTACAACATCTGTCACTGCTTGGAGTGAAAGGAAGGCTCTAAGACTCTGGAGGCAGGTGAATTTCTGACAGATATGACACTTAAACATGGAGTTCTCTTCAAAACTGGATCACATCCATTTCATCTCATGACACCTATTTACCAGTGTAAAAATTATATCCAGTAACTGAAATTCACTTGTAAAGTGCACTGGATTTTATAGACTAAAAACGATGACTTCATGGTAAAGTGGCATTTGATTCCTGCATGAAATATTACAGGATGCCATTTCTGTAATTTCCTCCTCACTTGATCATGATAACACAGATCCCCCTAGGCACTGGAAAGCCAGGGAGTATGTGCCAAGTGGAGGAGATGGAAATGGGAGACTTGCCAGTAATACAAAACACAGTTAAGGAAACAGCATTTGAGAGTATTGTTGTGTGATAGGGAGTGTTCTGTCTTTATTTTCATCAATTATTTGGAGTAAGCTGCTTTGAACCAACTTCCAAGGAGAGCTTTGCTCACCCTGTAAATCCTTTCCTCTCTAAAGCCTTAAATAAAACAGCAACACTAACAAAAAAAATGTCCATCCACCTTTCCTTGACCATTCAAAAGAACAGAAAGCAGAAAGTATGGCAATGCAGCTTCTTTTTAGGTTTAAGCCTTTGTCTGCCAACAGTGAAGCATATAAAGGGGTACTGAACTCATTTCTGCTCTGACATGCTTTTCAAATGAGGCTACTCATAGTAGGGTAAGAGAGAAAGCTCAGCTAAAAACCAGATGACACAATAGTGCAAGATGGACTAGATGGACTTCATCTGTTTTCAGTGATAATATGCTCAAGGTAATGTGCTCAAGGGAAGGATATTGTATTTTACAGGCAAAGGAAGCTCAGGCTATTCCAGTTATGCATAAAGTGCCTTCGGTGTTTAGAAAGCATTACCTTCAAACCTTTTTAGCAAATACACTGAAAAACAGAGACGTTTTCATGAGGTTTGGCTAATGCACTGTCCACAAAGTAGATGGAGTGAAGATGCTGTAGTAAAAAGGGAAAATTCTGGAGTGGAAAAGACAACCAAAGAGCCAAACAGTAAGCTAGATACTATTTGAAATGAAAGATGTCAAAACCAACACTGAGAGTTCCTGCCATTTTGAACATGAAGGGAGTTGAATGCCAGGATCTTCTGCACAAGTTTTGTTCCTGGCCCTGTGAGGTGAAACCAGAGTTATCTGGAATTGTTGGAAGCTATGGGCACAGTGCTGCCCAGAACCCTGTCCTCTCCCGATAAGGGAAATGTGCTCACAGTGTACAGTGAGTGGGTGCAAAAAAACCCACAACTCAGCATTTCTTTCAGCTTTTGTTAGAACTGGAAAAATGTAATTTTAATTTGTGAGTGTAGACAGTTAATGATTTTTCCTTCCACTCTGGAATTTTCCTTCCACCATTACTAATTTAGATCTGTAGAGAACTTTAAAAGAATGAGTTATTTTTCATTTGTACTTAACTGATGAACTCATGCTGTCAATTTGTAACCAGGAACTCACTACTGAATTATTGAGAGGTTCTTTTTGAATCTCACTGCCTGCCCACAATCTGGTTGAATAAATAAGCACATCAGAGGGATTTTTAAAATAAACTATTAATCCAAAAATACACATTGACAAAATCTCACAAATATACAATGTTAGTGTTTGACTTTCCATAAAGTTAACACTGGATGATTCAGCCTTAATCTGCAGTGTTTTAAGAGCAGGTAATTAAACTTTGCAAATTCCATATCCAAAGATGAAAATATAGTGCCTACCCTTTATATCACATTGGAGACAAGAAATCCTTAGGAAAGAAAATGCTAAACAATAGCACCTTTTTTCCTCTTTTTAAGTGACTGATAAATTGGTCAAAGAAAAATGTAAGGAACATCCAACAGCAGCTGAGACAACACAGGGGAGAGGACAAATGACTTCAGACTCATTCTCGACGTGATCATCTCCATAATTTAGGGCTCGATTACCAAAAAGGTACTTGTGTGCCTGTTTTAATGAGCATGTTAGAAAAAATGTCATTACCTACTTAGCCTCTGGCTGCACTGTCTTTTCCTCTAATGCAGCATCTTTTAAAGCAAATCAGGAACTAATTTAGCAATGTTGGGTCTGAGTTTTAGAAAGAGAAATGTAACTGCTGGATTGAATAGCTGTTTTACGGGCAAAAATTACAGGGATCTGGGATACTGGTGTTGAGGGACTTGGCTTCAATCTTCTACCATGAGCATGGTGATTTATATGGACACTGTGCAAACTTTACAATAAGACTGGCTTGGAAGGTGAAACGAAGGAAAGCAACAACCAATTCTACAGCACAGCTTCCCACAGTAATCCGGGGTTTACTTGGATGTCTTCCATGAGAAAGCAAAACATGGTGAAATCACATCCCAAGCTGAACTGATAGAGAAGAGGGAATCCTTCCACATCTGGAGGCTGATCTACACATACAAATATGCAGCTTCCATTACAGTCTATCCATCACAAGTATCTTGGCATGTGATAACTCCTCTCAGTCTGATTCATAGAAATGACCCTGTTTTCAACAGCAAGGGAGAATTTGCAAGATCTTAGTTTGGCAACTGGCAACACCAAGAGTTTAGCAGAGAGATGGAAATAACGTACCAAGTAGAAAAAAATGTGGGGGAGGATGTGTGCACCAAACAGCTTGGGAGTTTAGGAAAATATCCAGCCTCCCACTAAGTTGCTATGGGGTAATTAATGAAATGCCTCATTCTCTCCAACTGTTCTTCCAATCTTTTCCTCCCCAGGGGCATGAGTTATCATCAAAGAACATTTTTATTTGGCTTAGTAGGTTAATAATGATGGATGGTTTAAAAGGAGCAGGTTTGGAACACATCTCACCTCCCACCATTGAAAATTAATCAGAGAACAGTTGGCCAAAGTGTAGGTGGGAAGGAACATAAGGCTTCTTTGGTCTGTTGGTGTCAGCAGGCACACCAGCATACAGTACAACTTAGTATAAACATTAACAGATAGCAGAGGTACTAGGAGCTGATGACATGTAGTCCTCAGCTGCCCCTTATTATATCCCCTTATTGCTTTGTCTGAGCTGATAGATCGCCTGCCAGTCTGCTCACACCAAGAGATTCCAGCTGGCAGGTTATGCAGTTTGAAGCACCACACATCAAGAAAGATTGGAGGATCATTTGTAAGAAGTCCAAAGAAAAGCAAAAGGAATGATCAGAGCCCTAGAGAATGTGACCTGCAAAGAAAGATCGAAAAGACTTGGTCTATTTAAGCCTGGGGAAGAAAAGGCAAAGGAAAGACATGATAACAGTGTTCAAATATGTGTAAGGTAATTCCAAAAAGGAAGAGAATCAAATATTTATGATATCCATTTTGCTAAGGACAACAAGTCATAAGTTTAACAAGTAGCTGAGTGAGTTTTGGTGCAACTGTAGGGAATGTACAGGAATAGTACAGCCCCTGAATGATCTGTGTAAAGAAGTTGTGAGATTTGCCAGGGTAGCTTCTGAGCACAGGCAGGTCAGAGTGCTGTCTGTAGACAACAGTTTGGGCATAGCCGATCTGGCCTTGAGCATGGAGCTGGCTAAACAATTTCTAGAGGTACCTTTCAGACTTTTTCTATAATCTGTGATTAAAAAGTTCTTCTGTCACTCCAAGTGAAAGACACAGAAGAAACATACCCATCAACAAGAATTAACATGAACAAAACAACTCAATACTAAAATCCAAGGGACAGCAATTCCCAGAATATCTTAATAAAATAATATTTTGTAATGGAGCCTGCAACAACCATCAGAGAAGACTTAAAGATGTAAAGAGTTATTTGTGGGATGAGTAGAGACTGGGGCTAAGGGGAAATTAATGTTCCACTCATTCATTTTGGAAATATTGTCATTAGTAATTACCCCATTTATAGTTGGAGGAAAACAGAACATTCAAATTCCTGGCAGCAAAACACTTCCCTAGTTGCAGATAAATATTGATATTGGCTTGAAGTCAGTTTACAAAAAGAAATGCAGAGAAAACAACAGCTCCAGTGATGCCTGTCGGGCTTTGAAGCATCTTTTAAGAAACTGTTTGGCTAGTATCATTTTGCAGGACACTAAGTCAAAGCTATTCACTATTAATAGCCTGATCAGAGGAATTCAGGAGAAAGAACCTGTAGGACCAGGCTGCTCCTGCTGACATCCTCAACCCTTTCCCATCACAAGCAGAAACAGCATTTATGTAAACTCACAAAAAAGGACACATCTTCAGACCATTTCACCAGGGCTGCACTCCATAACTGCTTTCTGGGATTGAAGCCTGTGTTTGGGTTGAGCATTTGATGGGGATTGAGAGCAGAAATACAGGGACAAACCCAGAGGGATACTTAAGGGGATCAACACCCGTATTGTAAATACCTTCCTACACTCCCTCCATAGGACTACTCCAGTTCCAGTCATGAAGTGTCTTTGTCCTAATACACTGTCTGTGGAAGCTTAATGGTGTAAAATGGTATGGAGAGGCCTGGAAAGGAATACCAAATTACTATAGGTTATGCTCCTTCCTTTGTGCTTAGACATCTGTGGTTTGGCTTATATGGGTTTGGATTTCAGACTGCTATTAGGAGGTAAGAAGATGGGCTGAGCCTGATTAAGCAGTTTTACATGGATTCGTCATCTTCCTCACCCATAACCTAGTTAGAAGCTTTTCATGCTACACAAGTTGTATAGTGCATAACTCTTCCATCATTATTATTTATTACTATTTATTATCATTATCCTCTGTGACTTTGCCTTCCAAACCTGCCCAAATTCTCATTCTTAACTACTGATGAGTCTTCATTTCACTCAAACAGTGAGACTTCTTCCCTGAACTTTAGCCTTCGTGCCCACAACAGTCTTTTTCCATGAGATAAGCCAGAAGATCCTACATACTCTCAAGGGCAAAAAAACCCCATAGTTCTCAGCAGAAGGCAAGGGGTCTCCTAAACTTGGTAGCTACCAGGCTGCAGATGTGCTGGCAGACCCACGCTGCCACTAAGCCTTTCACAGGTGATGGGGTGCACCTTCAAAGATATTACTCCACCAGCAAATTACAATACACAGAATGTTAAGCATCAATTAGCTTTAAACCAGGGAAAAGGATATGAAAGTGCTTTTGAGATGGAGCAGTATTGATCTTGAGGTGATTACTTACTGCATCTGGTTTGGCACTGGCACTTCATTTATTTATGAGGAATATCTGACAGCTTTCATTTGTAAGACATGGGAAACGGCTTAAGCAATTTACAAACCAGTTGCAAACTAATCCCAACCCTCCACAAGTGATTCGTAGAAGTTTTAGTATTCTGTACTGAGCTTTGGTCCTGTTTTTTTTTTCTGTTGGGGGAGTCCCAGATCTTCTGTCAGCGGCAGAATATTACAAAATGGTCCATTTGCCAGGTACAATGTTACTGTATGCAGATCAAGAGACATACTGTAATGTCTTGGAAAAGTCAATTGCCACCCTATACCTGTTTCCCCATTGGCTGTGTGGCAATAAAGGCACATAATTACCTCTGTAAACAAGCATGTGTTGGTCTGACATACATTCTGTCAAAACCAGTGGGAGTCCAGACCTCTCAGAGGGTCAGTATGTGCTGCTGGTGATGCTCACCTGGCTACCTGACTTGTAGATCTCTCACCTAACCTTCCAGCCACCAATACAAAGATGATTTGTCCTGATCTGCTTAAAGACACTAATACTCAGGATTTTCCATTCATTATCATCATAAGGGCAGTCCCATTAGCTCGGAAAGTCATTATGTGAACAGGAAACTACCTCAGACCTTCTGGCTAAGGTCCTTAACTGCCTTTTTTCTTTAGTGTCCCAGCAGGATGTGTGGAGGAGAAGATATGGTTTGGAAAGACAGAGCAGGACAGCACACTGGGGAGATGAGGGCAGTCAAAAGACAAGGGTTTTGATTTCCTGCTCCACTGAGTGACCACAGACAATTCAATTAACCTCTGTCTCCACTCCCACTCTTGGGTTGCATACTTATCAGATTGCTCTTCACGCTGTGAGCAGCCACAAAGCACACTTGGGGCCATTACAGTCAGGGGGGATTGCTACATTATCTATTCTAACATTTTATGTAGGCTGGGCTATTACATTTCACCAAATGATTCTGAACCAGATAATTTGATTTTGCCTTAAATGTCTCTCCTAGAAAGGCTTTGTATGAAAGCATCCAGCAACACAGCTGTTCTCACATTCAGCATCAGGTCTATCTCCTGCCTCTTACTTGGCTGGATACCTGAGGAGCTCAGCATGGCCCAGTATTCTTTTTTTCCCCCAGGAATATGCTTATTTATTTACTTCACCCCTCAATATATTATTTTACCATATTAAACATATAGTTACCCAAATTGTGTTCTTTTGAAGCACTTTTTTCAGCCTTCACGTAACTTCTCTACCTCCTTTTACAAGTTTTCACCCTTCCTACAGCACCAGTATGACATGCTGCAGTAGGACAGTTTTGCAGGAGATGCAATGGCCCAAGATATAAGTGGGGTAAGCCTTGTGGGGAGAAATCATACAATTTATAGTTTGTTAGATCAACTGACGGAGTTAGGAGGAAAAGGTTTAATGTACACGCTTTCTCTATATCCAAGTTCCAGACCAGTGCCACGCAGAGGAACTGAATTGCCCTTTTAGCCCTTCTGTACAACCAACAGTACTAACCTCCTTTGCCTCACGGGGAGATACACCAACAGATATTCCGACTGGTTTATCTTTTCATCCTCTTATCTTCTGCCAGTCTCTACTGATACAGCAGAAGTCAAGCACATGGTGTCCTGGGTGAAGTGTAAATCAATCATAAAAACTAAACAATGAGAAAAGGGATCTTTGAAAGCTGCTTCTGCTTTTCAAAGGGAGAAAGTTTGTCTTGGCAGAAAAGTGAGATTCGTGTGATAGATTTTAAAATGTGTGCCTAAGATTTTTTGACAGCTGATTTTTGCCTGAAAAGTTGTATGAAATTCTGTTATCCATAGCTGTCATGTCATCTGTGTTCACTAAACCCTTCTGGAGCTCCCTAAAATACATTTGAATCTCTGACGTCCAATATTCCCTGGTGTTATTCTCTGAATGTTACTTTTCTCCTTCTGATTCATCCTTTAGATTTATCTTCTAGTTCAGGCTAAAAATGGTTGTGCCTTGAGTGTGACAAGCTGCTGTTCAATGTGGAGCAAGTCCCAAGCATTGGTTTGAAATATTGTGATGGTTTAACTCTGGCTGGGTGCCAGCTGCCCAACAAGTCATTCTATCACTCACACTCCTAAACTGGAGAGGGAGATCACCTAACCATTACCATCATGGACAAAACAGATTGAACTTGGGGAGAATTGGTTTGATTTATTAACAAACAATCAAAATATAGTAGGGAAATGAGAAAGAAAAATGGAATCTTAAAAGTCCTCTCTCTACCCCTCCCTCCTTCCTGAGTTTCTACGTCCTCACCACCTGTGGATAAGGAATGGGGATTCTGGTCATTTCATCACAGATGTACTTGCTACAGCTGTCCAAACAAACAATGGAGAAAACAGTATTGCTGGGAGCACGTGTGAAAGGAGAGAGAGGGCATCCATCAACCCTCTCCAAAGCTCTCTACGTTCTTCTCCATGACTATGCATTAAAGAATACATACAACTTGGGGGATTTGCTTGAGAAGAATTTTCCCCATTTAAGAACAACAGAAAGGAGCTGAGGAGCTCTCCCACTTGATTAACATTTTGGATCCTTTTAGTGTTTTTTTTTTAATTCAGCCAATGTGGTGAGGATGGAACTGTTATAACTGTTATAACAGTTATAACTGTTATAACTGTTTAGGTATGAATGGGTATCACAGTGCCATGTTCAAGCCAAATAAATGGCCCAAAACTCAGAGCCTTAAGGATTTGTCACGGACTCAGAGAACTGATTGGCAGCTGAAAAACTAAGGAATCTCACAAGAATCATCCCAGAAGCATCCAGCACTTTGGCAAACATCTGATGGTACAGGTTCTAGGGGAAGTGCTTTTTGTGCAGAGAATGTAAAAAGGAACAGATACAGAAAAAAATAGTTGGTTTGGGCTTTTGTTGTGTTGTTTTGTTGTTTTCTCAATCTATGGGGAATTTTTTTATCTGTCTAAACTGGTTGATGTATTCCTACCATCAAGATGAAATGAAAGATTTTCTCTCTTTCCTAGGTTACCTTGCTATGTATCTTCATTGGCACTTGGACATGCTGCATGTGATTGCCACATCAATACACATCTGCAAATCTGACCGCTCAGAACTGTGTCCCAAGCACTGGAAAACTACAGCGGCCTGAGAAGTATAGCTAATAGGATCCATCTGCTCTGGAGACATTTTTAATTCCTGTGATTTACTCGTTAATTTTCTCTTCTCTAATTACACACAAACGTCAGCGGAGGGAACTGGAAAAAGAGAGACAAGAGAGGGAAAAAGAGCCAGCTGTCAGTGAGCGGCTGCATTTCGTGTTGCAGTCACTAGCCGGCGTGATCCCCACAGTCATTGCAACACATCCTGGTCCCTAGCTCTTTCTCAGAGATAGGAACATTTTTCAAGGGGAGTAACAAAAAGGAGAATCCTGATGGATCAGTGAGATGTATCTGTCGAGAAAATCCAGAAGTATTATCAGTGGGTTAGATGGACCGAGTATTATTATCATTAAGAGGCTCTGAATTAATGGAGCAACCAGCACTAGATTAGTCTCAGGCATAAAGCCACACACTAAGGTCTAAATGGTGAGAAGCTGGTTATGCAGAAAAAATAAGCAAAGTAATCCAGTAAAGAAGTGAGCCAAAGAGACAGCACAAGTCACTGTCTTCTCTACATCCCTGCAGGAGCGTGCACCCTCTTGTTCACCCCTGTAAGGCCAATAACCTGCCCTGCAAAAGTGTGGCCCTGTAGGGGTGGCACAGCACAACTCAGTGTCACAGAGGTCTATTTAGATATTTCAAGTTTCTTATGCCTTTTTGCTTAAACATACATCCAGCCCCCAGGATCCTCAACACAATTCCTATTGACAGTCACCTGCACAGACACCTCCCTGCCTGGAGTTACACACAGGGGATGGTCAGCAGCTCCCAGCAGCATCTAGCACAGAGATCACATAATTATAGGATAGTTTCTTCATTGATTAAGCAAACTAAACATGTTCCAGAGAGACTAAAGTTCTGCCTGTGCTGAAAGAAAGGCACAAACTGTCCCTAAATCTGAAAATATCTATTCACCCACCCCGATGTACTATCATGTGTGTGTCATGGCAGCATGTCACTATTACCTGCTGCACCTAATGCACACCTCTGACTTCTTTCTAGTCTGAGCTGTTTTGCCCCAGAAATGGCAAGCAAACCTCCCACATTGCATGGTGTCACTTCATGCTCACTTTCTGTTCCTTTGAGCTCTGCATTTAGTTAGTTCTTGGTTTTACTTCATCTATCTCTACTAGTGAGGAACCTCCACAGCCACACCAGAGACCTGTGATCACCCACAGTTGCTCCCTTCTCAAGATGCTGTTTGAAACCAGGAATTTAAGAAAAGCTGACCTACCCAAACTTGAGTCTTTCCTGGAGTTGTGGCTGATTCCTGAGGGCATCACTCTATTTCATAAAATCTTTATCAATGCAACACAGAACCAGATGTAGATGGAAAATAGCAACCAGAAGTCACTCTTTTGCTTCCTCATCATATAATGATAAATGAATTATTTATATATTTCCAAAAGGTGGTGGGCAGCTCTGATAACCTTTATCAAGATACTAATAATCAACAAGGGACAGACATTATTCTCTCTAGTTGGATATATGGGCCCAACTTTCAACATCCTATTACTTGCAGCTGATCAGCAGGTCACACAACAGTCACAGACACCCACTTTAGTGTTACATTACTGGCACTTTTTATAAATGCTGATATTTTTCTATCATAGGTCAATATTATAAACAAAAGTGTACTCATCTTCAATGTGAGGAAAAAAATACTGAAATCTTCATTTTACCAATAGGAAATAGAGAAATAACGAATGTGAGGGCTCAGACACACCATGAAGTTGCTATGTTGGCTTATTTGCAGCCCCCAATGAAAGGTAACCCACAAAGGTTTCCTCAGATCACTCTCATATTACAGCACACAGAGGCCAGTCGTCATCCTGCAGCTTGCTGTCTTGTGAGGAATTTAGGGGTCTCATTTCCATGGGAATCAATCACAGCTAAGCACTGAAATACCATCTGAGCGTTACCTGAGGTCACCTAAGAAGTCTCCAGTTAAACTTAGACTTGAACAGATTCTTTCTAAATGCCATGACCAGTGAAACATCCTCCTTTGTTCACTAGCTCTGAGCCTTTCACAACAGCATCCAGAAATAGTGGCAATAATCTGAGGATGTTTCTGTGATTTTTAGATTGCTCATAAAAACATGTGATGAATGTGCAGATGATTAGCCAGAGTGTTTGTGAGAGCCAATAAGAGAGGTTGCTAAAAACAGGAAGGTTAGAATTTTTACTTAAAATCATTTTCCTGGCTTTATTTTGCTTACTTGTAGAATGCCATTTTTCAGTATTTGTTGATTTTTTTACTTCCAATTTTAAAGATTTCATCAGCAACAAAGCCAGGTTGGACCACACAGACTGCATTTCTGCAAGCTTCATATAAACTGTTCTGCCTCCAGTTCTGAAATCCAAAAAGCTAATGAATTCCTCTCATATCCCTACTCTTGATTGTTAATAATCTCACCGTGATGCAGGTGTGAACTAAGAAGGTGTTTAATGTAACCAGGTTTATGAGGCCGTGATTAATAAGCCAGGCAATACTGTAGGACCCAGGAATGCTTCTTGGCTCCCAGGTCTGTGCTGGCAAAGCTCCAACTCTGTGACAGGACCAAGTCTCGACGGTGCTCAGCCCTTCCTACAGTTCAGTTTCCATGTGAAAAGTAACCCAAACCCATAAGCTCCAAATGCTCTAGGAGTGTGCCTGAAGAAGGAGGACAAGAAATGCAGGTTATTGCAGGGCACCAAACAGATGCAGCCATGCAGTGACAGAATCAGGGTATAAGTGACATTGATAGTGTTTCCTTCAGTCTGTGATTTAAAGCCTCCCCTCCCATCTAAAATAGAGCATAAAAGGCAGCATATCATCACCAGGGAGACCCCAGGGAGAGGTAAGAGCAGGCTGTCTAGACACAAATTAGCACGGCTCTACCTCAGTGGCACGGACTTGTACATACTTTCCTACTGTTGCAGAAAATACAGGCCAAGGAAGACAGCACGAGTCAGATGCTGATCTCACTCATATCAATTCTCACCCAAACAATCAGGGATCTCTGTGCAGTTCCTGATTTGGCACGTGACAGGAACTCGAGCTCTGGAGTCATCGCTGGCTCTGATGCATGCCAGACAACAGATACCAACAAGAAGTCCTTGCTTGATACCCTGCTATCTTCTAACCCCAGCCAGCAACTAAGCCCTTTCACATCCACTGTGGCATGGGGGGAGAACTGGAAGAGTAAAAGGGGGAAAACTCATGAGTTGAGATAGCTTAACAGGTGTGCACATAAGCAACGTAAAATAAGAATTCATTTCCCACTTCCCCTTGGCAGGCAGGTGTTCAGCCAGCTCCAGGAAAGCAGGGCTCCATCAAGCATGACTGTTACTTGGAAAGACAAATATCATCACTCTGAACATCCTCCCACTTCCTCCTTGGACTATCCCCTCGGCCAGTTGGGCTCAACTGTCCTGGCTGTGCCCCCTCACAATTTCTTGTGTACTCCCATCCTACTCACTGGTGGGGTGAGAGAAGAAAAGGCCCCAACTGTGCAAGCACTGCTCAGCAATAACCAGATCATTTCTGTGTTATCTACAGTTTTCAGCACAAATCCAAAACATAGCCCCACACTAGCTACTAAGAAGAAATTTAACTGTGCCAGACAAAACCAGCATGTATCTTCTGCCTGGATAATTGCCTGAATGCTAGGGCAGAAAAAGCCAAACCTTTCCCACCTTCTTTTACAGAAATCTCTTGCTCAGGAGCCTCATACATTCTCTATAATAGGTACTGAAAACATTTTGGCTATATCCACTTTAGCCGTCAATGTGTTTTCAATCCCATGTGAGGGGAAAGGGACTTATTTTTGACAAGCATTGCTAATGAGTCATTTTTCAGCACAGACAGTCTCCTGGGTTTTAACCTATAGCTTTTTTTTCACCCCACTTAGTTCTTCCCATGTGCAAAGTAATTTGGCTCTGTAGAGGACCTGTCACGGTTATTTATGTATTCTGGACCTCTATTTGTTCCCCGTCTCTCTCCCATCACAGCTTGGTTCTGCATGTGAGTCTTTCCAGGCAGAAAACAAAACACTTTAAAGAAAAGACACCATTATCTTCCTCCTCCTCCTGTATGACCTCCCTAGGTGGACTTTGTGAAGTCTGCACAGTTCTTGGCAAAGTACCAGATCAGTAGGAATGGAAAAAAACCCTAACACTGAGTTAATATTTACTACATCTTTGTGACAGGAAAGTACTTGCTTTTCAGGGTTATATTTTGTCTTTATATTTTCATTTTCCTGTTTGTGCATGGAGGGTTCAAGCTTAGTGGAAGATTTGAAACTGGTGTCATCTATAGATGCTTTCTGGCAACTGTACACACTCAATACCCTACATCCCACAGGCAGATACAAACATCTCTCTGTAGAACACGCAGCTTGGTGCCCTCAGCAGACAGATCACTGCCCTAATACTTAAGGTAATTGATGATATTCATTCTTCTTTTTCAAGCACACTTCAGGTTTTAAGGCTGTCTTATTTAAGGTTGCGTGTCAAGACAAATGCTATGTTGGACTCTTGGCATGGGTACAGTGCCTAAAACATCAGAGCTGCATTTGCTGAAGGAATTTAGGTGTTCCTACACTATAAATAACAAATAGCAGTTATAAGAGACATTTATAGAAATATATACTCAGATATATATACTTTCCTTCCTCTAACATTATTTATTCGCTATGATTGGGCAGCAAACTCAGCAATGAAAAGCACAATTAGATCTGCTCCGTTTTTTGCCAAAAATACCAAAGTGTACTGAGTTTCTTTGTATATTTGCACTATTTCACTGCTGTTCCTTACAGAATTAAATGACTTGACTGACCTTTTTTCATCAGTTCTTCCAGGCAGGGTTAGTGCTTTCACTCTCTGGGTAGCACTTGGATTTTAAGAGTTGGAAGATTCAAATCATGTTTCTGACATGAACTGCCCATCTGTGGTTAGGTGCCCGTGAGTTGAAGCAACATAATTCCTTCTGGGTTTGAATGAAACATCTGTGACTACTGCAGTCTGCACTGTCATCTCAAACAGTTGTGTCTTCCTACAGGAGATAGAGAGCAGTAACATACCTGCTACAGGCAAGCACAGGACTGAAGAATAACACTCACCTAGAGCATATACCCTGGGTTCTGGGTTTTACCCATTATGTGGTAGAATGAACATGGCCCCCATGAAGCTGGGAGAGGATTTCATTGCACTGGAAATAGCTCATGGTTTAGAACAGCTTAAGCAGAATCTTCCCTGCTCTCTAGTGTTTGAAGATCTCAGGGAAAATGAATGCAGGTCAGTATACCAGTTGCTTGAATTTCTTCATTTAACCAGTAATAGAGATGTCCATCTGTAGCTGCTTCACCTTTCAGATTTTCCCTGTTAAAAATGCAGAAGAATGCTTTCCATACTATGGTTGTGTAGATGCAATGGTAAAGATGGTATAATTCCTCACCTCACAGTGCTCTCCAACAACAGGAGACATCATACTGCATGGCTACATCTTATGATTTAGTGCTATACATCCTCATCTCGAAGTTGAGGTTTTCTTTGAAACTTTACTATAACCCTCTAGCCTCAGGAGAGGATGCATAGCCTATGCAATGGATGCCTGTGCTCAAACTTCTAGGCTGCTTCTATGGTATGCTTTGTATAGGCACTGAACTCACTCCTGTGTCATGTTGAGTGCCTCCTCAGAGGTGCTGATGGCTCCCTTGTTTCACTGTCTGCAGTGGGAGAAAAATGGTGCAGCCGAATGTTTATGGTGCCATAAAAACCAACAACCAGTAATGAGGTGGTGACATGAGCAATGCAATATCTGCATGGCTCCCAGGCTCTGCCTCAGCTCAGCTGATCCATCATCACAGCCTCTCTGACATGGCACTCCCCCAGCTCTCTAGAAGGAAATCCTCAACAATCATTTTATTAATAAGGAGGCAAGTGGCAGCTTAGAGATGAAGGTGCTAATTGTGGCACATCAGCAGCCAGAGGAAACAATTCCTCTAGGATCACACATATTAATCTCATGTGGCTGCTGGTAGGAGTGAGAGGCATTCCCTTAGTGGTGTTGACAGCTGGTAATAAGACAGCAAAACACTTTTCAAGCATGACCATTAATGCTGCCAAGCAGGAATCTGGGGATTCACTTCTTTAGCAGATGTCAGTCTCCAACATTTACTTGTTGGAGAAGCATGAGGGATAAAAAAGTGTGAGATAAAATGGCTTTCCATGCATGAATTGCTACACTGGTGGAAGGAAGGCTTGGTTAAGCAGCACAGCTCTGAATGGGTCATACTTTCTGGCCCAAAGCATCTCTGTGATACTGTCTCTAGACTGCTGTTGAACATAAAAGGTAAGGAGTAGCCATTACTATGTTTATGATCAGGTGGTTGGAACAGGGATATGATTCAGCTGGGTATCTCAGCAGTGAGTATTTTCAGAGACAGCTCTGCCTACTTGTGTTTACATCCTGCCCTCACCAACTGGTACCTGAATGTCATAGAATCACAGAAGTGGTGGATGGAAAGGATTTCTGGAGGCTTCCAGTGCAATCTCCCATTCAGCTGTTGGACTACTGCCACTACTAGATCAAGTCAGCCAAGCCCCTGGCATAGTGATGGCACAACCTCTCTGGTAACCTGTCAGTGCTGCACTATCTTCCTAGCAAAGATGTTTGCCCTCATGTCTAATATCAATACCCTACACCACAACTTAAGCTGTAGCACACTTACAAAGAGGTAACCAAAGAAAGCAGATTTCATCTCCCAACTGTATACCCTAGACTCAGCTCCCAGGTACTCATCCCTGCATCTCTAGTGCTTCTACATTCACAGCAACCACAGCAAAAGAAAGGTAACTTGGAGACTTAGCCCTGCATGCTGGCAGAAGTTTATGCCTTTGTATTGAACACTTTTCCAATTTCCTCCACCTTTCTAGGGACAAACACACCCCCTCCTCCACAGCCCAAGGTCTGCTGTTGTTTCTTAAACACATGGCAATATTTGGTACTGTGTCAGTGTTTTTTCAAGCTCTACCAGCAAAACTGAAGCCTTAGATAATCTTTTCCTTTGCAAAACTTCCAGTTAGGGATATTGTGTCACAAGGAACTGCTATAAAGTGAGGAAAAAGCCGAGACTGGTATGCCAAATGCTGAGGTGCTTTATAGATGCAACAATAGCTCAGGCACAGTGTGCACAAATACAGGTACGTGTCTGGCTGGAAGCAAACTGCGTTCCTTCCCTAAGCTGGCAGCTTACCTCCATCTCCTTCTGCAAGACCCTGACTGACCTCAATACTGATTGAGCTCCCATCCCATCTCCCTCTTTGGCTCTGTCTATCTATTGTTTTGAGAACAAATAGGCTGTCTTGTGAATTAGACATTCCAGAAAGAAGAGAAATTTGCTGCATCCATCAAAATCCTGCAATTTTCTTTTTATAAGTTGTAACTGGACAAATATCCAGAGTCCAGTAGCTAAACAGCAAAAAGAAACTTGAAGGAAGAAAGAGATGGGGAGACACACAAAGAAAAATTATGAAGATTATGAAATGGAGAATAAAGGTCAAAGTCTGGGGAAGGGAAGAAGGGAATAGGAATAAAGACGGAAGATGAGAGGACAAGGAGAAACATTGAAAATGTGGCACATAGTCTCTGCCTGGAGTTACCATAGATTTAGATTTCACTGTTAAACAGGGAATCAATGGCTGGCCCCATGCCTCACGCTGGCAGCCTCGGCTGTTCTGATCTCAGGACCAGCATCTGTCAGCAATTTTCAAGAGAAACCATTAGAAATCACAATGTTTAGCAGTTTGTCTTGGCCCCCTGGAATTTTACCACCCCCATCAGCTACTGAAAAAATAGCAGGGGGTTGGAAGGAGGAGAGGGGAGGAGGGTGGAAGAGAAGAAGGACGCGAAACAAAATGGTACTTGTAAGATTTAATGTGTGCCTCCCCTTTCCCCTGCTTATATGCCACATCCGCAGAGGTGATATATAGATGGTGGTTTTGGCCTCATTCCTATACTCTCAAACAACACGGATGCTGGTTTAGAGGAGAGCTCTGGGCTGGCTGGAAAGTCCCCATGAGCGGGCTCCAGGCATCTCTGCTGGGGAGCCTTCCCGGAAGCAGAACAGACTCAGAGATTTAGAGCACTTTGCAAAGCAAATTGTTCCTGCTGCTCCTGACACACGAGTGACTTCTGAGCATCTCACATATAAATCCAACAGAAAGAGAGATGTAGCATTTCCCAGAAGTGGCTCAGTCACTTGGCTACCACAGGACGATTTATTCCATCTGTTCTTCTACCCAGATCTCTAAATAGCCATCCACAAAAGGCAGTGTGGGGAGTGGGGAAAGGCAAGAGCAGTTTCTCAGCGTGTTTTGGCCAGCCTGGCTGTGTGCAGTGCTTGGTGGTCAGCTCTGGAGGGGACAGTGACAGTCCCAAGAAAAAAAGTCTTAAAATAAATTGTTCAAAGGACTGGTTCTGCTTGGCATCAATGAAGTTAGTGAAATAGAACTGAATGAAGGAAAAGAAATCACTGCAGTGAGGTCTGAATGCATTTCCTACAGCGCCAGTGGCGTGACTTGAAACCACTGTGCTGAAGGAGAGACTTACGTGGCAGCTAAAGGATGGGCTGTCACAGTGGTAAGGAACGGTGTGTAGTGATTTATAAGGACCAGAATCTTGTGTTTAGTCCATTTTTCTGTAAGTGCTGCCTAAATCCATCCCCAAAGCACCTAGTGATTTAAAAGTACACTGAAGATTGAGCAGGATTTCAGGTCCAGATATGAATGTTAATAATGCCTCAGCTTTTACAGGAGCTCCATTTAAGGGGTATACTTCCAAGGCAGCAAGGTCTGTTTGTGTCCATCAAGTTTATGCAGTATGAACCTCACACTCTGGTTCCTCTGTTAGGTACATGTGGTAGCTAGGAAGCATTTCCCTTGTGCACCTTCTGCTTTATACAGATCTCACCTTTCTCTGCACTGTTGGAACCAGCAATACTAGAGACAGGCTGTATAGAGGACAATCCAGGAACCCTGGTCTCATTCACAACTCTGAGATGCCCATTTTATCTAGCTTACAACCAGAGTTGGAGGCAGAATTAATTATGTTTTTTTACCCTAGGATTATTAGGAAGGGAATACTGAGGCTGTTTTACTCTCTTCAGTGACACAGGACAAAGCCAAGCCCTGGGACTAGATGGAGGCTGTATCTGACAAATCCACTGAAGCATTAGGGACCTTGTTCCTCCCTCCTTGTGCTCTCTACTATGCTGTGGTCTGGTTATGACTATTGGTCTTTAACTACATCATTTATGTTTCATGACTTTCGTGAGATATTTTGTGGTTCATAGAGACTCAAAGATTGATTAGTCCTTGCCAGACTGTGGAGAGAGCAGGCTTGTAAGAGTTAAGCTGGGCTTACACCATTAGCTGTGAGCAATGTGGATTTTGACTTGCCATCCCCAGAGACTGGGGAACTGTGTCTTGGATTCCTGTTCCACTCTAGCAATGAAACACATTTGCTCAGAGACCTCCTGACTTTTCAGGGATATTTTGCTAGAAAATGGCTGGAGTTAAATGCAGAGGTTTGAAAAGTTGCTCCTGGACAGAAGGCTATATTATCAATGTAATCATTTGATTTACTCTTACTGTACAGAGGATCCTACTGCAGGTTTCAGATTGACCTCACAATCCCTGTCTAGCATCAGTCTTGACCTCAGAAGAGGTGTGCACCTTTATCAGCTAGATGGGTGAATTGAGTAGGAAGTGAAAGAACGACTCAGGGGAGAGATGCCTCAGCCTATGCTGAGTTTACAGTGACATAAAAACCTTCCAAACTGAAATGCCAAATGAGTTTTAAAACCTTCCAAACAGAGAAGAGCTAAATGAGTTTTTCAGATCTCCTGGACACATGAATCATGTGCAAACACAATGTGACTTACAATGTTTCATAAACTGATTGCCAGCAATATCCTAAAACAAAACACAGTTTATATAATGTTTTTCACACCTGGGACAGGGTGACAAAAAGTGACATGGGAAGATAAGTTTAATGAGATTGTTATTAAGTAGTCAGCATGGTCTTGGCTGACAAACCAAGGTTTGTCTATATATGACATTTGAAGTCTAGCCAACTTATTTAAAAGTATCTATGGTGAGCTAAACTAAGCTTGGCTACCTTTAACCTCAGACTGGATTACCACACAGAGAAGAGTGGAAGCTCTAAGTACCAGCCTTGTTTAGGTTACTGAACCAACAGTCCCTTACTTTATACACGTCATTCATATTTCAGAGTTTTGTTACTTGGTTCTATCTATGTTTTCACTGCGATTTAGCTGAAAAAGTTGCCTTTTAATCACCTTTTGGGGTTTTGTCACCAAAAGAAAAAACTTTCCCGATTAATATGACATGATTCAGGATTTTTGAAAGGAACAGAGGAATCTTAGCATCTGTTTTCATGTTTCCTTGACAGGGACAGACCTCAATTAAGCATCTTATTAAAAGTATCTCCTGTGTTATATCAAATCTCGGTGCTTTTGCAGAAAGTCAGAAATGTACACACATGCCAACCACAAGCTGTAGTGCAAAGGTGAAGGAGCTGTCAGTGAAATGAGTAGTACATGCTAGCTTAGCTGCAAAGGAGATGGATCACGGAAACTAAAAAAGATTGTGGCAGCTTGGCTAGTATTTAGGAACACTTCAGATCCAAGTATATTTGGATGTTTAACAGAGAAGCTATCTAGTACAAAATATTTTTACAAACAGAGTCAACAACTTTTAAATTCATTTGCTGCTTTTTCCATTTTTAATTTGCCACCAACTATCTCACTTGATGGATGATGCCCTTTTAGTTCTCTTGCTTCCCAGCTTATGGCCACTGTTACAGTTTGAACAGATTGAGGTATCTTTGAGAATCAATCAGACTATTTGGACCCACGGAAAATCAAAGAATTAATAAATGTATCTAATAAAGAAAGATCTTGAGTTTTGTGGCATCATTTTGGCTCCTCAAAAATGTTTGAAAACCTTTGCAAAAGAAAAGAAAGCTTGTTTTTCTAGACCAAACCTCTGTAGCTGTATTGTGGTTTAATCCCAGCCAGAGTCTGAGAAGCCACAGTGTCCATCACCAGGGTCTGAGTAGCCTGTTACAGTTTGTTCACAGATTGCCCTTGGACCAGACCCTCAGCCACCACAAACCAGCTTGCTCTAAGGAAGTCAAGTAAAGCAACACTGCTTTACAGCAGGCAAAGAATTCATAGATCTTGTCTTTCCTGTACACACTTCTTGTTTGTTTAAGCTGTTTATGTATAATAAATGCCTGCCTTCTCTCTCAGAAGTACGCAATACCTGAAGCATTTACAGCTTCTTACCGTACATAAACTTCCCTCTCCCTTTAGAGTTGTAAATGTTTGATACCTTCCAGCAACTCATCTCTGTAATCAACTCAGAAGAGAACATTTTTGGATAATGCTGTCATATTTCCTAAAGCAAACCAAGTAATTCAGAGCAGCAGATAAATTAATTCACTTTGGAAGTTTAAATATGTCTTGATTTCAACACGGCAGTGTGTGTGTTGACTGTATCTAACATTCTTTGTGGAGAATAACTGAGGGATTTCTTTGAGTTTCCTTCCTCAGAACCACTTACTGAAAATTTTGTTATGAAGCAGATCTTTCTCTGCTTCTATGAGTTTGAAACAGATACCATAAAGAACAGAAACCAATTTCAACCAGAAGTTAGCAGATGGAAGATGTATTTTCACATATGTGCCAAGTCACTGAGAGGAGCCCAGGAACAGCAGGTGTATCTCTTTTCATGAGCAATCAAGTAAATTATAACCATGCTCCAGAACAGAAAGAATGCTCCACATGGCTGGAAATGATGCCTGCAGAGTGTCAAGAGCTGAGATTTTGACCTCCCTCTATCACTAAGAACAAACATTTATCTGAGCTGATGGAAATAAAGGTCCAGAGTATCACTGGAAATCGTGGATGTTGGTGAAGTCTAATATGATATTTCTACTGCATTTAAACATCTGTGAAGTCCTGGTTGTAAGAGGTAATCTGTTTGCTCATTGCTTCAAATTGTGTGTACTGCTAAAGCCTTCAAAGAGCATATTCCATCTTCTACCTCAGAGATAAGTGAACTACAGTGGGAAGATCCTCTCTTTTCACTTCACAGAGAGAAGGATGAAAAGATCAGGAGAGACATTAACACCACTACTGGGTAAGGAGATAAGAACCTTAACCCACAAAATATGAACAGTACTGGCAGTTTTTTGCAGTGTCTCAGTCCTGCTTCACCACTCTGGTTTTAGTCATCTGGGAGAACACTAAAACAAAGTGAGTTCAAGATGTGATAGGCAGGGTCTGCAGAGATCAGGAAGAATATCAGCATGTGACCTTCAAGGATCTTCAGAAGACTATTTTGAATCAGGAATTCCTTCTGAATTTTCTGGATTCCATCTCTATAGGTCTAATGTTGCTGTACTAAAGCCCCACTGAACAGCAGCACTTGCAGCACTGCATCAAGTGACATTTGGAAAATATGCCTTTCAGGTCACATAGCTTTTCAGTGCCACACCCTCATTTCTGTCTTATAGATGCAACTCCTCTGCAAGTGTGTTGAATCACTAAGTTACATCTCAAAAAGGATTTTATAATTTGCCTAGAACATTATGTAAGGGGAAAGAAAGTGTCAGAGAAGTCTAAACCGCAGTTTAAGTTATTCCTTCCCTCTGGAAATTATGGGTCAGATTATGTCTCCCAGACTGGTATAAAATTATGTACTTCATGGCAGTTACTGTCTTTCTACTCATGAAAACACAGTGTGGTGGTCCTTACAGTAGACTTACAATGTGCATGCAGAGGTAAGCAGAGCCAGCCATAGAGAGAGTGCAATGCAGTAAGTAAAGCAACATCTCACTGTTCATGGGACCAGTCCCATACCTGGTAGCACAGTCTACACCACACAATTCTCTTAGTCCTGGCCCTGCAATATGCAATGGTCTCATCCTATGGTCTTTATTTCTTAAGGTCACTGAAAGAGCTTCTTAACACAAAAACCTTTCCAAAGTCACGTCCTTTTGCCTCTTTCCCTTGTGCTTGCCCTGTAAACATATGAAACTGCCTGTCCCCACATCTCTATGAAAGCAAGCTGTTGCAGAAATAGAAACTGCATCTTAAACCCAGCTGCCATTAATTTAGACCCATGGACTTTTATGGAGCTGCACTAACTTCCAACAGCTGAGAGTACAAGCTATTGTCATTCAGCAAATTACATTCAGTTTTTAACAGGTATCTGGTCTTAATAACTAACAGAAGAACGTTCTTTGAATTTGCTAAAATGAGGTAAAGTATTTCTAATAGATTTATTTTGTTTAAGCCTAAACACTTTCTGAGCTTTCCTACAAGGATGTTAAGGGAGACTGTGTCAAAAGCCCTGCTGAAATCAAGGTAGATGATGTCCTTCACTCTTTCCTCATCTACCCAGCCAGTCTTGCCATCAGAGAAGAATATCAGTTTGGTCAAACACAATCTGCTTTTGATCTGCTATCTCATAGCATCTGCTATGACATCACCAGATACTGGGGATTTACAGGTAACGAAGCTGATTCATGCTTGCTACTTCAGGAGTGTCCCTGTGAAAATCCAGAAAGGAGAGGATAAGGCAGCCCTTGCTGCCTGTGGTTTTGGAGCTTCTGATTCAGCAGCAAAGTCACCTGATAGTCCATGTGTTCCATGTTCTCAGTTTTCACTGAGCAAGCAAAACAACAGCAACTGAAAAAAAAAATCACATCCCATTGCTGTCTTTCAGCAGCAGGACACAGACAGGGTATCCTGCCCTGTTGCATTTTCCTTTTGTCATGTAAGAAATGTGAGCTCTGTTTTGGAAAGAGCCAAGAACATCCCCTGGCTTTGAGAGACAGTACCCATAGGAAGCATTCATGTAGAAATCTTTGAACACTGGTTAGGATGACTACACATTGTGATTTGCAGGAGGAAATAGGGTCATGTCTTAACTTGTTTGATCAGCAAAAAACACAATTCCAACATAGTTTTGAAATCACACACACCAAGTGATTAAAATGAAAATTCCATTAATAGAGGAATGTTCTTTGAATTTGTTAAAATGAGGTCAAGTATTTCTAATGGATTTATTTTGTTCAGACCTAAACTAATCACTACTCCCTTTGCTTTCTGAACCAAACCAAAAAAACCTGAAGATGCTCTACTCACTTTTAATATCAGTGTTAAGGGTAAACATAGAATCTAGAATGGTAGGGTTGGAAGGGACTTTTAGTGACCATCTAGTCCAACCCCCATACAGAAGCAGCTCCCACCTAGATCAGGTCACACAAGAACATGTCCAGGTGAGTCTTGAAGAGCTCCAAGGAAGGACACTCTACAACCCCTCTGGGCAGCCTGTGCCAGGGCTCCCTCACCCTTATATTTAAGTGGAACATTTTGTGTTCCAGCTTCATCCCATCCCCCCCTTGTCCCGTTGCTGCCTACAACAGAAAAAAGAGATGTCCCAACCTCCTGACACCCACCATTTAGATGTTTGTAAATGTTAACAAGATCTCCTTTCAGTCTCCTCCAGACTAAACAGCCCCAGTTCCCGCAGCCTTTCCTCATAAGGAAGATGTTCCAGTCCCCTGATCATCGTGGTGTCCCTGCACTGGCCTCTCTCCAGCAGTTCCCTGTCCCTCTTGAGCTGAGAAGCCCAGAACTGGACACAGGACTCCAGATGAGGCCTCACCACGGCAGAGTAGAGGGGGAGAAGAACCTCCCTGGACCTGCTGGCCACACTCTTCTTGATGCATCCCAGGATGTAACATCACTGAATAATGAGTCACAAACCATGAATAAAAATAAACAAATCTCTCCTTTTACTAGGAAAATAATCAAAAAGTGGCTGGAGGAAATGTCTTTAAACTCTTTTGCTGGTGTGACTTTTGTGCCCTCAATATCTCCACAATCCCTCCCTGCCCTCTGTCCATGCTTTTGGTACATTGTGATATAGAAAAACATTAATAGTCAAGATTCTTATTATTTAAATGGAGGTCATGATTTCCCTGTTGTGGTCTCAAATATAAGCTTCTCTAAGAAAACATTTACAGCTCTAGCTTCGGCCTTGAGTCTGAATTGAATGAAACGGGAATGCAGAGAAGTCCTGGCCAAAGTCAACCGAGACAAGAGGAAGGGAAGGAATGTAAGAGCCTGGAAAAGTTTAGTTAAGTGGAGCTTAGAGTCCAGAAAGTGCTAGGGATGCAAAGACTGGGATCATTTATACATCAGAGAGATGACAGTCAAACCTCCAGCTTTATCCTTTCTTGCCCATTTCATGACAATCACTAGCACTACAAAAGTCAAAATGAACCATGTTATTTTGAAGCTGCCCTAAGGGCTATGTCCCACATCAGTGCCCAGACTTCAAGTTGCTATGTTTCTGAGAAGTGCCCACCATGCTTTGGGCCACAGAGAAAGAGGAGGAACACTGTCTTGTCAGCATATCCTCACCTCTGCAATGTTGCCAGCACCTACACACAGCATTTCTTGGAAACAGAGAAAGCCACAGCACAACTGCATGTACCCAAGACTGTCATTAAAGAAACCCACCAGCACCCTGCTGGCAGCTAAGAACACAAACCAAAAATCACAGGCTTTAATTTGATTCAGGAGTGTTTTGAGGAAACATGAAAATACACCAGTTTCTGCAGAGGTGGAAGCTAAAGATAGATCTGACCAAACTGACAAGATCAGCAGCACACTGGGTTAGACAGCCTGGTAGTGTGAAGAAGGCTGTAACGATGGGACAACCTCCTTCCAAAGTGAGACAGGAGAATGGCTGTATAAGAGCTCTCCATCACTTCAGATCTACCTCTCTCAGATCCCACGTTCCATAAGCCTCTAAGAAAAACTTTCTGTGGAGTGTTTTGCACTTTGGCATTGAAGGATCTTAGAATGCCTGCCACCAGTTCCAGTCTATCAGACTTCAGAGAGCCACAAGAAAGGAGTTTCAGCTGCAGTTCCTTCCCAAGGAAGAAATGAAAGAGAGCAGTGGAAAAAGTTGCCTATAGAAGGACTAAAATAGTAACAGTCTTACTGTAAAAGAGAATGGAAAGGAAAATCTGCAAGTCAATGAAAGAATTCACACGTATAAATAGAAAAAGGCAGATGTTAATGAGTCATTGCTTGCTCAGAGAAAAAAAAAGACATTTGCCTTTTCTTTGAGTCACTGGCACATCCTGCAGCAGCAGAAGCAACCTTTTGACACGAACCATTTTAAACAATTTGTTACTCATACAGTCTTCTAGACGTTTAAAAGCTCCATGAAGAACTGAAAAACATGACATCATCTCTTATCCATCCTATTCCCTACCTGAAACATGCAGTGGCTGCTGGGGCTTTAGCCCTTGTGTATAAGCAGGAAGAAGCAGGGGGTAAGAAGGCAGGTTTTGGGCTCACAAGCAGAGAAAGATTCTGCTGCTTAGAGTCCTCAGTGGATGCTCTGGGACTGTAGTTTGTTATGTTTGATATAGACCCAGAGAGTTCATCAGACACCAGAAAAAATTGCCTAGGCTGGAAAAACCTCAAAAAACCCGTGAAGTAATTGTCAGCTCCACCATAAAACACCAGCTCCTCACTTTAAGTCTGTTGCAGTAGCTCTCCATAAAGCTGTGAAAAAGATTTTTCTCAGTGGTCCTGCATCCAGAGATGCTCTGGGGTTCAGATGTGAAGCTAAAGGGGTGACATAACAGGGGAAGAGAGAAGCAGTAGGAGATGACATGAAACATCGTAAAATGCTTACCAGCACCCAGGCATGGTGGTCTAACCTAGAATTTTGGTGTTAAGCCCTTAATCTATAGATTGAGATTTTGCATCTGTAGTGGGTTTTAGGTCTTTTTTATTTCAAAGTTATTTCAGGCTGCAGGACAAGTTCTGTGTAACATGTGGAGCATCAAACACTGTATATAGCACTGAAGAAACAGGCATTTAAAGAATGCAGCTAGGAAGAGTAATTTATTGAAATCATGTGCTGTTTTTACATTGTATTTTCCCAGGCCAGCTTCCAATCAGCTCCACTCCCTTATTTTTCAGTCTGCTTATCACAGGCTATCTCAAGGTTCCTCTGTCTGCTAGATTTCTGTGTGAATGCTCCTCTCAATGTCTTCTTGTAAAGGACAGTCAGTCCTAGGGCATCTTTGAACTACAATCATGGATTTAACCTCAAACCAATGCAATTTTTCTTTCAATGCTTTTTTTCCTACCCTGCAATCATGCTTAGCTTCGTTCCCAGGATCATGATGGAGTGATGTCAGAGAGGAGCAATTTCTGATTCACAAGGGCTGGCTGCAGCAGTGGCACCTACTGGCTCTCCTGCTGCCATTATCCCAGGCTGTAGGAAAGAGGCACTAACAAGTAAGTCAGAATCAGGATTGAATCCTAAATGCAGATCCTCAGTTTAGGACCATCTCCACCCCAATGCTTGAGAGAAATGAGCAGTGGATGTCTTAGGGAGTTGGGATAGGAGAGAGAATTGTACAGTTATTGATTTCATATTGATTTCAAGAAAAAGGAGGTATGAGAGAGAGAAAGATGGGGTTTTTGCCTGTATGTGAGTTTGAAGCCCTCTCCTTTCCAAAGCAGGTGTCCATCTCACGGCTTGCTGAAATGAAGTATTTCTGGCATGAATTGATTGATGTTGCTTTCTACAGAGAGGAGTAACAGCTCCTTTCTGACACACAGTAGGGTCTGCTTATGGAGAATAAATACTGGGAGAAAGGGAAGATGACTTTAAAAAGTGAAAGGCTGGTTGAATAAAAGCTACAAATTGTTTCTTACACACTTTCAATCTGTCTAGCCATCCAAAACCAGATATGGCTGTTAAGCACATTGCTCAAGTGGCTCTTAAAATGAAGATGTGATAGTGTGAGGGGTTTTTTCCCCAGTTATAACCCAGTTATAAATTTAGGAATGCTGCTGTCTGCCTAGTGAGGAGGATGAAAGTCACTTGTGGGACATCTTGGGCAAAGATGTTTGGACATTTATCACATAATGTAATGCTATAATTGCTGCTTCAGTATCTAAGGCTAGTTAGGAATTTATGGGGAAGATGAGGAGCCTATGTGAAAGATTCTAGAAGAAGAAAATATGAGACAGAATTTGGGCAAAATAGGTTCTTTCCATCTCAGAACTGCACCCAAACTAGTTCTGGCACTTAACACTGTATGAAGGATTTAACCCAGAGAAAAGGGTCTTCTCCCAACAGACTTTCAGGCAGAGAAAGTGAATTGTTTTTGAATGTTAGCACTTAGTTACTGCCTCCTATGAACTGACAAACGTCAGTACAGACTTGTAATTGCTTTTAACCTTTAGCCAGCTCCCATGGGGAAGAGGTTGGAAGACCATAAATATTGGCTGACAAAATAATGGAATGGATCCAAGCTCCTACGCAAAGGAACATGTTGGGTAAGATCTCCCTGTGACTTGGTTCTGACTAGAATTGAGCTTTGTTCTGTTATTCAAGGTATTCACATCCTTTGGTACTGAACAGAATAGGTTAGAAATCTGGCAAATAATCAAAAGGCAAACATCCCCAAGGTCTCTGGGGAATCAGACACATTTGCCCAGTCAGCTTATTTGGAATTTATAGACTTGGCTTTCGTAGGATGCACAGCTGACTGAGCATGGGCATTCACTGTATTCAGCAGGAGCCAGAAACTCAGTTGAAGACGAGGCTTCACTGTAGCGGATAACATATAACAGATCTGACAGTTGAATACCTGAATTTAAACATCCTACAATGTAGACATGAAAAAAATCTAAGAAAATAATGAGTTTTTATTAATTGCTGCAGAAGAGGTTACCTCTAGGCCAACATGCAACTCAGCCTCACAGGCTGGGTGATCTTTTTTTAACACCTAGTGATCTACCCCTTCTGCAAACAGACAGAGCTTTTGGTCTCCAGGACCAGTCTGTTGCCTTTGAGGTTACCTGAGTGCAAAGCCAACAAAACACTTCCCTGAATTTGGTGCTGTTGCCTTGCCTTTGAACAGGGAGTGCCTGAGGCTACTAAATGGTGAACCACAGATGTGTCTGAATGCAATGATTGTCATCTCTATTCTGCCCACAGTTTAATTGCTATTTCAGTTCTAGGAGGTCTGTAGCAAAAGTGAGTTTGATTTAGGATTATCAATGAGACAATCAACCATACTAATGGGTAAGTTATTAAACTTCATTGTTAGAACCGTGCACAACATTTTCAGTCTGGTCTTGTCTAATTGTGATTTCTACTGACTGGCAGTTGTAAACACAACAATAAACAGGTTTTCCCATGCTTAACCAGGTTACCTCCTTCAAAGTTGCTTTCTTCTAGCTCTGCCTTTACCACACACTATCCCCTCCTACTCCAAGTTACCTCCCTTAGGTTAAAAAACCCCAGATGTATCCTGCACTGAATTAGTGCTGGATAACAATAGAAACTTTAAGACTCCTACTTCATTTCTAGGAAGACTCACATGCCACATGAGGAATGATTTGCTGGAAAAGATGATCTCATAGCTCTGGCAATTGGATACAGACTCAGGCTTGATATCAGCTTCTACCACCAACTACTCGACCATGATGAGCTAAGTCATTTCAGTCAGGTGGCCACTTATTGTGTGCTTCTGCTTGAACCTGGACCCCAGGAATGTGATGTGTTAAAGCAGCTGAACTCAGTGGGAGCTGGGAACATGATACTGCTAAGTGCTCGGAAAAAAACCCAGCCATTGGGGTTCTCTCAATAAGGACTCAAAAGTTAGGAGTTATGTCCTGTGTTCGTATTTCCCCATCAATCCCATCATACACCCAAGCAGAATGGAAATGAATATAAGAGGGTTTTGTAAATGCTAAAATGCTGTAGTAATGGGCACAATAGGAGAAAGATAAAAACCCAAACTCAAAATGGACTTGAATTTCATCCAGTAAATAAACAGTAAGAAGAGTAGTTGTTCATCCTCATCATGAGAAGTACTGAGTCACATAGGAAAAAAAGTAATCATGTTTCATTTGAAACTGTACTATCATGCATTCAAGACACTTAGGAACTATGATTTTGACTTTGCTCAACTTCAGAAGTTTGTTCTTGCAACTTTAGATACATAAAAATATCTCAACAAATACATCTGGTGGTGGAAGAATTTGCCATTGAAGTTAATAGCTAAAGCAGCTATAACACAGCTAAATCTTAGACAACTCTTAAAGATTCTAGCTTTAACACTTTGTAAGATCAAGGAAATCTATCTCAGATGACCTTTGTAGCTTTTAAAAGAAGTGTTTTGTTAAAAAGAAAAAAAGATAAAAAATTATTTCTTCAGACATAGTGGAAAGAAGAAAAAGATGCCAATCAGGAAAGAGAAGGCAGATAAGTGGATTTTAAACCAGAGGGCTGTGGTTTGATTCACTACTGTATCACAGATTTCATGTGTGGCCTTCTGAAAGCCAGAATATCAAATGTACAGAAGGGATTCGAATGACAAAGCTCAAGGTGCACTGTCCTTGCAGCAGAGCTCTATGACCCTCAGAACCTGTCTCCGCTCCACAGCTTAGCTCATCAATCAGTATTATCATGAGACAGTACTCCTCTCCTCAGCCTTCAGAGTAGTAACCATCTTTGGAAAACCTCTCAATTCAGGACAAATCAAGGAAAGGAGCCCTGCTTTTGAAACACAGAACATGATTGTTTCTAGTCAATGGTGAGAGGATCCCAAGATGTACGACAGCTCAGTGAGGCGTCTGGAGAGCATCAAGCCACATTTCCCATCACTCTGCAGTCTCTAACCTCAGTGGCTAGGACAGATAAGAGCTTAGTATACAGTCATATTTAGAGAGAGTGTTTTTCTCTCCTGCCTTTCTGGTGAGTATGGAACCTAGATTGATACCTTGTCACACAATCTATAGAGAGATGAATCAAATCTGAGGACCCTTAAGCTTTTCAGTGTCTGAAATACGGATCTCTGTCAAAATGGGAAGCCAGCACAATCCACACATCCCCACAATGCATGTTCTCCTGGCATGCCCACATAATACATTTATAAACAATTTTCTGTTTAGTAAACTCTGACTAATAACTTGACTTAAATTCTAACCTCTGAGATTCATGCACATCCTCTGAAATAACCGTCAGTTAGAGATAAGGCAATGGCATGAAGATAAGCTTATTAATCCTCATTATTTCCCTTCTGATAACAGTCCCAGTTATAATAGATGTTAATACTTAGCCAGCTCTAGTTAGCTTTCCAAAAACAGAATTCCAAAACACTTCCTTACCAAAATCAGCCCCTCTGACCTCAGATCACTGTGTCCTCAGACAACTTCTATGATGTCATTGCAAGGAAATCTTTCTAAGTGAGCTCTGGAGAACAATTCCTAGATTGGTACTTTCCATTGGAAGTACCCTGTGTTTTCTCTAAAGATCTAGGGAAAACGTGTCTTTGCTTTCTCTTTGCCATTCTATGATTCTCTCTCACTCATAGTTAAGGAAGCTCATTAAAGTATTAGATGAAGCTCAAGAAGTTTGTCACATCACTTGCTGATTGGCTTTTCTAAATGTGTTGGTTTGTTTGCAAAAATAAACTATAAAATCTGTGGTAGGAGGCACAATGGGGTGTTAGCACTGTTTAAACATGGTGGTTGTCTGAATGACTGAGTTAACTGGGGTTATCTGTGAATAGCCATTGTTTAGAAGCCAACAAATATTTTAGTAAAAGGCAGTGCAAAGCATAGGTTCAGAAGATGGATTTGGGAAGGCAGGTAAAGATGCCACTTTAACCAGGGTCTGCATCATCTTCTTAGTTATCTGTTACTGGTAATTCTAGAGCTGACCTTGAGAAAGAGCTGCAACTTCATTACAGTAGAAATTAGACCTTCACAGTGGTTGCCAGCATGAAGTTTTCTACTTACTAGTTCTAGATAGTGCCTATTTTTAGTTTGAAAGAGGAAAGTATACAGCATTTCAGATACATCCAATACTGTTTTGGAAGCACTTTTAAAAAGCACAGTCATCTTAGCTGCCATATTTCTGCCCTCACACGTTTGCAGGATTCCTGCAGGCCTTATGTATGTCTTAAATTACTCTATATTGAACTTTGAATCAATCATAAGGATAGCCACATGTATGAAAACTTGATGTTTCCACCCTTCAGAGAGTTACAGCACAAAGTATTAACTAATACAGAGCAAATGGAGATGCTGAAAGACAACGTGATTTATGATATGGTAGATGGTGCTAACAAAGAAACCTAGGAAGTAAAAAAAAATGGAGAAATCTATCAAGTAGACAATCTTTAACAGTTACATCCTGATCTTTCTAATACACTCTCCTACTTGTAGGCAATTTTCTCTCAGCCTTGTGAAGAACTAAGAGAACGTTTTATTTGTTGGCAATGTAATTTCACTGACTTCCCTGGATTTATGCAGACAGTGAATTTGGATCATCCTGTGGAAAACACACTGCTTCCCCTGAGTAAAGGTTATAAAAAAGGTTGGCAGGAAGGAATCCCCTCTGAAAGGCACTGGAAACACAGTGCATCAAGGAAGAGCATTTTAAACTTGATGAAATAACCTACAGTAAACACTGACTTGTGCCAGACTTTATGCAATCAATTCAGTAAGACAAACAAAAGCTAGTTGGATTTGTTTTCCTTATATCTTTAGCTTCATCTTGACAAGACCAGTATGTCTAACAAGAAAATGCAACAAGTAATGTCCCACTGCTGTTGTTTAAAGAAAAATTACAGAGCTTGTAAAATGCAGCTGAGGGTTTCTATAGAAAGCAGGCTCTCTGTCCCTGCTGCAGTAGGCAGTCACCATTAATGTCAGATAGAATGCCACTGCTGACAAGGATTAGTTTTGGCTCTGGGTGATTACCTATCCCTCAGCCTTTAGTGCAGGCTGGGATATTCCTGATTTATGAAAATTACCCAGACTAGAAAATGTTGTCCTTGCAAGAGTGGAATCAAGGAGTGTGCTGATCAGGACACATAATACAGTGAAATATTTCCAAATAAGATCTTCTTAATCCTGTTTTAGATTTTCCTCCAGAGGCATCTTTTATATGTGTATATGTCCTCAAAAGATATATGAGCTTGTAACGAAGTCTCCTTGCATCCTGACTTTGTGAACTGACATACACCTCAGCTATAGCTGTGCATTAAACAGCTGGTATCAGCTCTAGATGATAACAAAACTCTTCATCGTGTCAGCTGTATGGTGTGTAATCTGCAAAATGACAAAGCTCTAAGGTCCCTTTAGTCCTCTTGAAATTATGAATAAACTGCTGCACTAAACTGTTCATTACTGCCTGTTAACAACTGGGCTGCCAAATGAACAGTTTATGGTGTTAGGAACCAGTTTGGTGAGTTACAGATGGAAAAAAGTCTCTTTAGATATTTACAATAATTGCTGGTGCGTCTTCCTGAAAGAAAAACTTTTCCTCTAGAACATCCAGTTTTACATGACAGGACAAGAGGCAATTGGTATTAACTGGAACAGAAGAGGTTCCAAAACAACACAAGGACAAACTCCTTCCCTCTTGAGGTGAGGGAGCACTGGCAGGGGCTGCCCAGAGGGGCTGTGGAGGCTCCTTCTCTGGAGACATTCCAACCCAGCTGGATGAGTTTCTGTGTGCCCTGCTCTAGGTGGTGCTGCTCTGGCAGGGGAGTTGCACTGGATGAGCTTTCCAGGTCCCTTCCAACCCTTAACATTCTGTGATTCTGTGAACACACATCCCCTTTTTCCTGGGGGTTTGGCCTCATTGCTAATGTCTTCTTGTTACAAAGCAAGAGCTTTGTAAACCAGCAGCTTTGTCACATTGCTTAAAGGTGCTGGATTCACATCATCTCCCGTTTTGAAGTCTCTTCCTTCTGGCTCTTAATGGTCAAGGACACTTTTTCCTCAGTCATTACAGACATTGTCCTAAACTCCATGATCCTGTTGTGTAACACTCCTCCCACACATTTTCTTTCCTTTGCTGCTTTTTTTTTCCGTTTTGGAACCCAACCCTGACAAGGACATACTTGTTTGCAGGAAAACAACTGCCCAGTGAACTTTAGGCAAAAAAAAATTCTTTATAAACTTGTTTCCTTTAGCTTTATTAATGTTTCCATATCACAGTAATGATCTGCTAACCTGAGTGACAAAGAGGCCTCTCTTGTGCACAAACACATGCTTACAGTCCTCTACAACAAAGAGTTACCAGTGGAAGTGCCATGTTTATATACACGTGCTCAGCTTCCGCAGAAACATGCTGACTTGATTTCTCCTCTGCCTGGAGTAAAGTGAGAGACCTTGCAGTTGAAGTCAAATAATCCCAGAAAATCCCTGAAACTTTTGACTTTCTGGAAGAGTTTTGGATCATCTCCAAAAGCAAATAGAGGGATTTTGTGAAGCATTCCAGTACTCATATGAAAATGATTTTGGGGAAATACACACAATGCAAACCACTCTAAGGAATATGAGTCTTCAGCAAAGAATTCCTCCAGTTTTTGCATTTCTTGGGGAAAAGATTTCAAAAGCAGCAAAGTAATTATAAGCTCCTTTTAAGGCTGTTTGTTCTGACTGATAGGAGTTTCAATGCACAGACAGGTAAGTGCAATGTGGTCTGCTTACAAGGATATAATAGAGTATTGGCTTCCACATTTCTGTAAGCATGTATTCATGCTTTTCTTCTTCCTTATGTATCTCTGTTTATCTGGGTAAATATCAATCATAAATAGCACACAAAATAAGGCATCATTCTAGTGAAATCACTAATGTAAAGCCAATTGAAGCAGAGAACCAAGCCTCAAAAAACAGTAGTGAGTTTTGAATTTGTCTTTCTTGTCACAAGACAAATAAAAAGGCCGTAAAACACACTACTGGATCTGAGGGGTCTGAAAGTCCTTTTTAACTACAAATAGTTAATATACAGAAAAATCAGACCCCAACTTTTTCACAAAAAAGAGAAATATATGTATGCAACCTGATCTAGGTGGGACCTGCTTCTGCAAGGGGGTTGGACTGGATGATCTCTAAAAGTCCCTTCCAGCCCCTACCATTCTATGCTTCCACAAATATTAGAATTTGGCCTTCTAAAAATCTTCCTGTCCAACTAGAGAGCTCTGCAACACATTAAAACAGAAGTATTAACAAAATTAGGCATGTTCTTAGTGAATTTGTTACAGGAAAACAACATATGAACATTGAAGTCAGCCAACAATTCTTTGGTGGCCTATTTGAAATGAGCTGGCGGTTTCACTCCGTTTTCTAAGTAGAGATGTGTCCACAATAAGAATGTGCACAATATTCATACAGAAATGGACCCAGGCCCATGATTACAGGTTTTTTTCTATTATTTTGGTTGTGATTTTGACAATCAATCCAGTTTGGCAAAAACAATCTGTTCCACATAAAAATCAGTTTAGCAGAAATGCACTTTCACGGACAATCATGTGGCTCCTGTACAGACCAACAGCAAATCACAAAGTGACCTTCAGCACCAGGCTAATGGGTCTTGATTCCCAATGTACTAAGAAGCTAGAACTTTTAAATATTATTTAAGAGATAACTGAGGCTAAATAATGACATGCTTCCTAGATTAGACCATGCATGGTCTTTCTGCCAAGCACCTTATCTGAAATAATTATTCTTTCTGGAGGAAAGACAACAAATCTCGGGTTTTAGGTTCTGATCTATTGCTTGTCTCATTCCTTCCCATGTGCTAAATAAGGAAGACTTGATCTATTCTGTACTGAAGAGAGGAAGCTGTGACTTTAATCTGACTGTTCCCAACTTTCATTTCTCTGCTTTAGCAGTCTGAACAACAGCATTCTCTCTCTTTAGGTCTCTTTTTAGCCTGAAACAGAAGGCTGCTCCAGAGTGGAGGGGCAAGGAATTTACAGTTCTTCAGTTACACAAATAAAGATGAGCTGTTGCCTTGAGGCTAGGGAAGGAAATCAGATCCTGATTGAACTGCCTAGTCTAAGAACATTTTCATTTAAGAGAATAGGACAAAGACGAGTAACAGCTCAGGTTCACTGGAAAATAACTTCTTTCAAGGCATTGAAGGGAATGAGATGTATAACAGCCTGTCCCTAATGTTTCCTGACTTGGAGATGATAGCTCCCTGCTTGGAGGTTTTTCATTTATTCTCCATTCTGAGGCATCAAAGCCTTTCCATGCAGCACACAGACAAAAGAGCAGCACTTAACTGCATTCTGCAGTCACTGCTGGAACTTGTGCCAAATAACCACCAACAGAAATGACTTAAGAGGACAAAGCTCTCAGGAACGTCTAGCAAGAGACACAGGTAAGCTGCCTTTCAAGCGTAACCAGAGTTCTTATGATGTAACTAAAATCCTGCTCTGGCTCCTGAAACTCATGAAACACTTCATCCTCACAGCATTGAGTCATGACACACATAATCCAGAGCCTCATTTAATCAGCTTAGGAACCTGAATAAGGCTAACAGTAAAAACAGCTCCCACCAATCCATTCTCCAGAGTTGTTGCTTTGTAAGCAAAAGAGAAATTATTCCCAAATACCCCATAATCTCTCAAGAAGAATTAATCAGAAACATACTTTTAGAGGTGTAATGCTTGGTGATAAGTGCAATACAATTATTCCCCTCATTTCACTGCCATTTCTTCAGGATAATCTAGGTCAGTCATTCCCTTCAATACATCTGTAGCCTGTTCACATGCATTTTAGTACCATGCATCTGGGACAAATCACCTGGGTCATCAAGGCTGGTTCTCTGCTACTGCAAGCAAACTCATAGTGAAGACTTATAAAGTCATGTCCAATAAGCTCATAGGCATGATGTCATACATATCCAAATGCTTTTACAGTCCCCTCTGTCAGTACACATCAGTATCAGCTGCTTCCAAAGGGATAGGAAGCCAGAAGAAATCCTGAAGCCAGCAGAGCAGGAGCCTCACCAGCCCCTGAGCAAGGGAAGCAAGCCAGACCAGGCCATGGAGTGGTGGCCAGGTACAACCAGGAGTCTCAATTGCCAGACAAATTCATAATGATACATTGGGACCAAGGCCAAGCTGGGAGCAAGTACAAATCAGGATTAGGCTCAGTGATGGAAAACAGGGTCAGACACAGCCCAGTGATTGCAGACAGGTCCATAGCGACAACATAGACTTGATGTCAAGCTGAGAGTTGATTGATGGGTGAGGTTCCAGAACAATGAGGTCCATGACTAAGCATTGTGAGGCTGGTCAGGATCTTTAAGGCTATTAGTGCCCTTACGGCTCTCATGCCACCACAAACCACTTACAGGTTTCTTTCTTTATTTCTCTGCTTTTTTAATTTGTTGTGGAAGTCCACAGTGTTTGAGGAGGAGGACAGTGTTTTTGTGAAACCTTCTCAAACTCATGGATGGATCTTGCATTAAGAGACGAAAGAGGCCAAAAGTAGACAGTACTTGATCTCCACAGGGAATAGCCTCAGTGCTGGTGGCCTGACACCATCACACTTTGCTCCCTGGGCTCGAGGGCTGAAGTCAAAGATAGTCAGTGGAGCATAGCTGCAGGCTGCTGAACTGCCCATAGCCTTTGAAGTAACCCAGGCCTAGGCTTTTAGATATCTTAGTTCAAGAACAGGACAGATCACAGAGCCTGCTGAGTATCAGCTACAGCATTGCTGAGTTATTCTGCTCAGCAAGGAGATTACAACCTGCCTTATAAGCAACAGTCCCATGGTCAGTGACAGCAAGGCAACCTGTCTGCTTCTGCTACAGCATTGCTTGTCGTGCAATGGAAGAAAGTAAGAGGTTCAGTAATGGGAAAGGAGCATGGAGTGTAGCTTTTCTCAGCTTGTGTGAGAAACAGCTTAAAATTCTTGTGGGGTTAGTACATTGATAACACATTACAATGCAATTTATATACTAAATGCAACACCACAAGCTTTCATGCTCTGTCAGAGTAGATGTCAAGTATCCACATCTGTACAAGGTCACGTCTCCTCAGCAGTGACAAGAAAAGGCCATGTGTGAAGAGCAAAGGTGACTGTAATGGGGTTTATTTACAAAACAGCCCATGGAAGCAGCGTAACCAAGTCCCAGTGAATCCTCATGGAATTTAGGGCTCTAATTCCCATATGCTTTTCTGAGGACACCAAACACTAACAAATTATGTGAGATGACAGCAGCAGCATTCTTAACCAGTGAGCATTGCCACTATGTTTTTCTGTTCTCCCAGATAACTTTTGTCTGGGATGTTACCCATGCTGTAACTCACTCATGGATTTCCCCCCAGAGCAAAATACTTCATTAACATTTTGTATTCTTAAAAACTCCAAAGTGAACACTTAGACATTTTAAAGCTGTTTCCTAAAACAAAACAGAAAACCACAAATGCAGGACCTCTGTAACCAAGGCTCTCAAAGCAGATGATCTGAAGATGCTGGCTCAGATTGTTCCTAGTGATCCTTCACCATTTGGGACAAGCTGATAATTTTCCTTAAGTGTGTTGCACTCCATGAGTATATTTCTTATTTTTAAGAGGATAGTTTAATGGTTAACCAAACACTACTGAATATGTATAAAGAAATCATAATCCCATTCTTAGCTTTTACACTGTAGATTAAGCTTAATATACTTCAACCTATCTCATTATTGAAGATAAAACTTGCCAGGATAAGGACAATTCAGATGTCACCATTGCAAACACAAAACATAGTCCACTGTCTTATGAAAAGTTTTGAGAAATCACTTGCTCAGAGTTGCCTAAGAATTGTAAGATTGCCATGTTGTCTGATGATGTTTCTTCTGGACAGTTTAGGAAGGTCTCCTGTATACCCAGCCTGTTTATTGCTGCTACCATTTGAGTCTACAACACCTTCTGAAGCCACACACTGACCTGGATCAAAACTTCTTAAACAAAAACTAACTTATTTTTAGATGAGATCACTTCAGCAATCTTGTTCAGAACCATGTGTGGACAGTTGCCTCAGTGTTCCTGAAGGCAAGTAAAATGCAGTATGCAATTTAAAATGTGTTCAATGAGCTTTGCTGATGAGAAAGATATGTCACATTATTTCTATTTTCCAGAAATGAGTGGGAAATTATACCCTGTCTTTCTGCCTGATCTCTCCATACTCTTTCTTCAAAGTATTAAAGAAATCAGAGAATCATAGAATGGTAGGGGTTGGAAGGGACCTTTAGAGGTCATCTAGTACAACCCCCCAAAATATACATGCTATTCCCACTGAAAGTCAGAAGGAAAAGTACAAATGCTAATTAGCTTTTTGAACTTGCAATCTGAAGGAGCCCCAGCATGTTAGGTCAATCAGCTTTTTAAAATGTCAAGTGCTGTTCAGGATTCATTTAATATGTTGAGTTTGTATTTGAAAGCCTAGAAATAAAGATTTAAAAAAAAAAAATCATAGTGAAGAACTATACTTAAACTTTAAGAATTTGGGAGGCAGGGTGGTTTTCTGCTCTTTCATAGCTGACTTGTGTCCACAGACTCCACAAAAAGGCTTCCTGCAGTACCTGAAAATACACAATGGTTTATAAGCACTTCTGCCACAGGCCTTTTGTTATGATTCAACTTCCAGTCAGACTTTTAGGTGCCTTCAAAATAGCACTTACTTAACCCAGTTAACCCAGAAAAGTCTTTTAGGGACACTAAGGCACATTCAGCACTTTTTTAAGAACATCTTGGCTCTGTGTCAACCTGACCCTGCACACATAAAGACTCTACGTGTCAGATGATGGACGGTCTTGTCAAACCTTATGCATCATTCACAATCCATTATTTCTGAAGTGCTGTTAGCAAGCAAACTCAAACAATCTTTTCTCCCCCAAACTGCCCTTTCACCCATGGCCTTGGCGAGCTTTAAGTGCAGAGTAATCCGAAAGCCTCTTCAATTAAAATGACACGATCCAAATGGGTATTCAATTGTTTATTTCAGTGTGAGACTCTCTTCTCCTGGATCTTATTTTGGATCTTTTTCTGATGGAACTTGTGGTGCTCAAACTGTTTCTAAATTGCAATGGATTTACTCTCCCTGCTTTGTCTCTCTTTAATTCTTCTCTCCTTTTGAACACTGAGAGGCTGCGTTAGTTGTGAGTGATAGCTAAGGCAAGGAAGCAGCAGTCTCACTGATGAGCCTGAGCATGAGCCAAGGCACCCAGTTTACTTCTGGGAGACTGGCCTCTGCAATCAGACACTAGGAAGATGCCAAATAATGAAGTCAGTAGTTGTACAGATGCCTTGGGTTTGGGGCCATGTTCAACATATCAAAACTAATTAAAAGTCTTTTTGAAGGCCCCTCAGAAGTGGACCGAATGGTGCTTACTGTACTGTCTAGACACAATCATTGCTATGTCTTTCTGACCTGACATACTGCCTGTTACTTAGGAGACAGTTACTATTGTTATAGCAAAATTTTTCCTTTCCCCAATGAACTCCACTGCTTTTTTATGGTTATTTTAGAAAAAAAAGTTATTTCATTGCTGGATTCCAAGAGGAAAAGATGTTCCACTTACCCCTAAACCACCACATTTATCTTCCCAAAGCACTTTTGTCAGAGAGAGAAGTATTAACCTGCTTGGTGAATAATCACAAAGGATATTCCTGTTCTGAAGCTGCTTAGTCAGGGTCACACAAGAATTCACTGTGTGAAGCAGGAATTCCCTGTGCTCTTGGGTTGCTTCATCCCATTTCTCCAGAACAAAGGAAATAACTATCTACTGCTCACTTCTAAGAAGTCCAGTCTTCGGGATTAGAAGAAATAGAGTTGGACTTTTTCATTATCCATACCAAATCATTGTTACTGACCACTGGAACTTCTGAGAGCAACACTGACATAGTTGCCTTTTCTAAAGATGCGAAGCAAGCTTGTCAGAAGAATGAGGGCTCCTTAGCTGCACAAGATCAAGGGAATTAAAGGAGAGCAAATTTGTAGTCTCACTGTGAGGCTAAACAATCAGAGGCAGATACCTAGCAGCTTGGATTTATAGCATCAAGTCATGCAGGAAGAAATCTGCATCCTCTAGCTTTTCTCTGAAGGATTAAATCTGGATGACTCTCATGATGATTACTTTTTCCACAAGATATTTTAAAGGGAACTTTGATACTTACAGACCAGAGTTCCAGTTCAGTTCAGTTCCCATTACATCAGTGGTTCTCAACTTCACATATGACCATGTAAGACAGACTCTCTCACAAATACTCATCTTGCACTTCAGTATAAGAGGAAGCACTGCCTATTTACAGAGCTGCTACTTTCCCTAATGCTGACATAAGTAAAAAATATGAGGAGAAAGCCATACAATTTTTCTGCAGTCCTGATTTGTTTTCCACAATTTTCTTTGAGTTGGTGAATTACATCTTGTGCTTTCAGGCTGCTGCCGCTGCTTGCCTGTAGAAGTCTAGGAGGTAACACGGCCACTGAATGCCCCTGATATTTAGCAGCTCAGGCACAGTTTTGTTTCTTTCTGCTACATCACAGATGCTCTATTTCAGTTTCCAACTGGTCACATTTGTCAAGTTTGGTACTGTGTCTTTACTATTTCCTTTAACATAGCTGTAGTCTTGATCATACACCCAGGACTATCAGGGTTTAGGTCTGGAAATGATTTTCTATTAAGGTACAAACCTGTCAATGTTCTTCTGCCTAAGGAAGTGCAGACTACGTGCACTGACCTGAAGTACCACTGTGGAAGCTGTTGGTACTGCTGCTGTGTGTTCTGTGACACACAGTAAATAAATTTCTGGCTTAAAAATAGTGCAGGAAGACAGAGAATAAGGAGCAGTCTGAATCTGTGAACTAGTGGAATGTCTTTTTAGAGGACAAGAGGCCACTGAGCACATTCTTCCATTTCTCTGGCCAATTTCAATTTGAAACATTAAACATTATTGGTAGATACAAAGATGCAGTCAAGGTAATTAATGTTGTTTATGCTTTAGGTAATTAACTGCCTAAAGTACCACCCAAGAAGCAGATAAATCAGATTATTCTTCTGAGTCCTGACTGAAAACAAGGTTAAAAGAATACTTTTAACATCCCTGTAATCTAATCTGTGAACAAATGTACAGATACTGTATTTAAGAGACCTGTACTGAAATAACTGTTCTGCTATGGAGAGGTTGACTGGAGAAATGCCAACATGTTCACTGCCTTGAAAACAGAAGAATACAAAAGTTTAACTAATGATTTATGTGTCCCAGAGGCAGATATCTGTAGAAGGAACTCCTAGAAGGCACAAATAATAAATGTATTGCCTGCAAGAGAAGTGTTTATTTCCCCTTCTAGTACGAGGCCATATCATAACAGAGAGCATGAGAATTTGACATTCCTCCCAACATTTTGAGAGGCTTGCTGATGTTCTCCAGAGGACTATCTGTCTCCAAGAAAGCTGCTCAGTGAGGGTAACAGGTACTGCCAAAGGGAGGTGCAGATGTAAATGAGAGGGCTGGCTATGAGAACAGATCAGGAGTGGCAAATTTGAGAAAATGGTGACTGGAAGCACGTACCAGAAAGTAGAACAGTCTAGGGAAAAATATGGCTGTGGAGAGATGGGAATAAGGTGACTCAACAGAGAAATGTCACAGCAAAATACACGAGAAGTTCTCAGAAAGCATGGAAGAGAGAGAATTTAACACAGTGCTGATTAACAAGTTGATTTTTATGTACAATAAAATGTGTTCCTCCCAAGCAAAACATACTGGCTAGCTTAGTAGAGCTGTGTCAGTCAGATCTGGTGAAAGAAAGGAAAGTAATGCAAGTGGAATGATATACCAGCTTGGCAACATCTTACTAAGCTCAGAGCTAGCATCTTTGTGTGCCAGTGTACTATGCCATTTAGATAGCATTTATCTTGAGCTCATAAACCTAGAGTGGGCCTTAATGCACAATGTAACTCCAGCTTCAGGAAACTCCCCTGTAGTCACCCAGGTTGTGACTGTATGGCTAAATGGAAGAGGATAAGCTCAGGGATTCGACACTGCTGGTTACAGTCTATACTCATACAACCATTAGCTGTCTCCCATTCACAGTCGTGGTCTATGCCAACTAGCAGTGTTCAGGGCAACATTCAGACTCTTGTTCTATGAAAGTCAAGTTCCAGGGCTTATTAGTTAACATGGACAAGAGTGCACTAGGCTGGTTTCCTTGCTTTATGCTGCTCCAAGAGACTTGATAGCCTCAGGAATTCCCTGTGTGAGTTCATGGCACGTCCCAAAAGAGTAACTATATGTGAAGAGTCATGCACACAACATAAAACCCTGCTGTACTGTGTGAATGTAGTCAGCCAGTGTCCTTTGGCATTTGATCAAGCAAGTTTCCCATGGTTCATTTAGCAAGGAAGAAAGGCCCAAAATCCAGGAGCTTGCACTCATACAGGCTACATCCTGAATCAACTGCCTAGAAATATGACAAGGTTTTCAGGACTCCAAATCAATAGAAAATATTCTGTTCACGTATCCAGCCCCTGTGTCACAATCCCATGGAATTTCCTAGAAAGGCTTATTCAAACACTATTCTATATACAGAAAGAATATCCAATTTTCAGTTACAACTGTGTGAGTTTAGGGAAAGGATACTCATGGACCATTCTCACCCCATTCCTAATTGCTTTCTCCATTTAAACAACTGTCTGGAAGTAAAGGCTGCCTACTGCCCAAGTTTCTTGTCTGAAGTACCTGCAATGAATAGTTTCTGATACCTGTTTCATGACAACTTGGAATCTAAACTTATCTTTACATTGGTAGCATATGTTGATGCCTAAAAATGCACTGAGAATATCCAACAGCCTATAGCTGTCAACAGAGTTCTTAATAGAGACATATGACTAGCATATCCCCAAGTAGACGCATCCCAAACTCACATGATGACCCTGAAATCCCATTAAGAGCAGCTTAAAGCATTGACAAGAACCACAGGGAAATCAGTGTTCATTACACATGTAAAATAGATGCCAGAAAACCAGCATGTATATGGGATGAAAAAAAGAGGGCAATAAAAGAACTCTGAATAGAACTGAACCCATTAATAAGAGCAGTTTAAGTTCACAGCAAAGAATACTTATGATATCAGAAACCACCAAGACATCTGTTTATTTTAATATTAAAGAAGATCTTCCCTAAAGGACGTGTGGATGTGCTGCAAGGACTCCCAGAGCAACTTCAGCCAGGAAGGCAGGCGGCAGCAAGATACAGTTACTCAACCACAGAATTCCTGCAGACAGTGAATTGGATTCTGCAGAGATCACCCTCAGCAACCAGTGTCACAATGAGTGTCAGATCCACTCACTACAGTCTAACTAGCATATGGGAAACATTTGAGGTCTCTACAGACTAGATATGTCTGGGATGGGACATAGAGCATGGAGTCATGCACACTAATTCTGACACCAAAGTCTTTGTTGCTCATGCTACATGAGGACAAATTGAGAACAACTGTAGATTCTTCTGCTGTTAAACTGGCCTGTAGTGAGAACTGTTTCTAGTACCCAGATTCATGGTATACTGAGGTACATTTAGAGAGATCAAAGGGAACCTGGCACAGTGTAAAGTCACACCCAAGCCTATGTTACATTAACATCCACATTGCTTTGATCTGTTCACTCATCTAGCAAAACTCAATAACAAGACAGCCTCTTTTTTGGTATGACTTGAATTCAGTCAGGCTATATGATGGATTAATTTAGCCCATGGCCCACAACAGACACTGCAGCAAACACTTTCTTCAGATATATAGATATAACTCCAGTTAAAGTCCTCAGGTCACTAATATTTTAACAAACAGCTGGTGACAGAAGTATTTTAAATCCTCTCTTTCAGGCAGAAAGTCAGTCCTTAAATATAAATCTGCCCGTGCTGGCAGTGAATAGTTTTCATGGGCACATGGCCAGCTGAAGTGAAATCCATGCAGTTCTGAATGGGCAAACCCTCTGTAGCACAAGGACAATGAACTCGTGCTTCAAGCACACACTGATAGCAAGCTGCAGCCAGAAAGCTGTTTCTCTATATGGGATTTTATGGAAACATGTTTCTCATGATCCCAAACAAGTAAACAGTTTAATGACAGAGAGAAGCCAGTAGCAATATCAATTATTGCTCCTCCTTCAACTCCTGGACATTTCAGAGTAACTCTGGTCATCCTCTTACTGTGAAGCAGACTGATTCAGCATCATGACTCCCCTCCCCTGGTCCCCAACACAGCTCCAGAGGCAGCTGGAGATGGAAAAGGAAGAATGTTTTAAGTAAGCATGTTACTCTAAGCATGAACTGGAATAGGAAGGAAATATTTAACAGAAAGTCCCAAAGAGGAGGAGCTGTGCTGTAGCCATTGCTGTTTTGCTGTTATTTATTGTTTTCATTTTACACAAGTTACCCAAAGCAAAGCCTACTAAGATGACTACAATCTGGGGTTTGTTCTCTGAAAATTGAGAACATTTACTTTGGAAATAAGACTCAAAAATATGCTGAACACCACACAATAGATGTTGGTCAAGTTGGTTAATACACTTGGATACTCTGGCTATGACACAGGAAAGTCTATAATCTCCAGCCTAAATTCATTAGCTCTTGGTATTTCCCCAGGGCAAAGGAGCAGAATGAGCCTCACTGTTGGTGTAACTTGTTTTCAGCTTGTTGATATTTTGGATTCTGGAAAAGCACTTATTTTCATAAGAGAGAATACACATGCCATGGTCAGCTATAGTGAGATGTGTGAGGCTGAAGTTTCCAAAAGTTAGCTTTTACTTTAAAGAAATGCTGTCAAGATCTTCACAATTTCCCAGAGACACAAAACAAAGTCATAGCTCTCTGGTAAGTGCCTGAGAATTTACATACTCCTCTTGAATCAGTCAGCATTCAGGATTGCCATTATTTTACAGACAGGACTTTTTCGTCAGATGCTTCTTATATTTATGACATTTCAAAAGGTCAGAGAGCAAGCAGAGTAAGGTGCAGAGAGCAGCTTACCTGTAAGCAGCTTGCTATGACAACACTGAACTCTGACACTGAAATACTTACAGCATTACAATTCAAGAGGAAGCCGCTGTGGAGTGTTATCAGTCTATTGCACAATAACACCTGAGAAGGAGCTATTTGTTATCTTAGAGTCTAGAATACCTTGAAAGAAAGGTATACATGTCTAAGGCAATCAAATATGGAATTATGCTGCAGTATATTAAATACACTTTCATAGACTAAAATGTGGAATGTATTATGAAGGCTAAAAAGCCTTGTCTTGCAAGGCTAAAAGTAATAATAACTGTAGTGAAAGCTTGGGAATGAGACTGCTTTGAACTTACTGGGTAAAATGTCAAAGGAGAAAATTTGTTGATAAAGTGTTGGATAAGAATTGGCATGAGGAGACAGCCTAGGGGGGAAAAAAATCCCAAACAACCCTCTAACAACCTCCACATAAATTTTGCACTGGTTTTAACTAGCAAAACATGTGAATTGGTTTTACTCAAGCATAAAGGAGCACAGCTCCTCTGACTTCAAGGAGCTCCTGACATACTACCTGGGTTTAATGAGGTGAACATTCTTGAAATCCTGTCTTCACACATATCAATAGAATTGTGTACGTTGCCTTTTCCTCAGATCCAGAATTTCACTCAGAAGCTTCTTGTATTTACATTCACCAACGGAAAGCACAAACTGCAGCAGAATGCATGATCTGAATATCCTACAGCCAGATATGCATCATCTGCTTCCTTTACAGTTTTGACAGATAAACTTGGAGAGGACATGATGGATGAGATCTAATGAGCACAGTATCTTAGTCATTGTTTAAGCAAGTAGCAGATCTTTAGGGACTTCTTGAAGACATTGCCACTGAGAGCACAATAAACATAATTGTCAGCGGCTGCTCAAGATACTGCTCTGATAAGAAGCTGTTCTGAGTGGTAGGTCTACCAAGTATGAAAACACTATAACAGAGACTTGGCATAATTATGCAATGCAGTGCAATAGATTTCAGTCATAGAATAGATATTCAGGATACCAGGTAGGATGTCGTGGCTGTCACAGCTTTTTACTTTGGATCCCACTAAGAAATTGGATTACAGCTAGGTTAATTGTATTTGCCTGTTCACATTGCAGTTGAATCTCCCAGATGCCATGTCATACAGCTGAAATTAGATTGGCTTCCTGACTGCAGAAGCAGAAGAGGTTTACAAAGTTTTGGCTGTAAAAATTGCACTTTCCATTGAAAATAGGCTTATTATACCAGGAACTAAAAGAAGAAGAGAATCAACCAAGAATGTAGTAAACAAACAAGAGCACCCAGTGAGTTTGTCATACCACTCTGAAGCAAGTGAGCACTAGGCAGGGCTCGCACGCAGTGCTCTGGAACTCCAGGTTGCAAGAACATAAAGACCACAAACAGTCTGATTTTCTAAAAGAAGTATGATTAAACACTGCCTTTTATTTGGCTGCTAGCTTTACTAACTTCCCAAAGGCACTTCTTTACGAGCCTGGCTTGATCAAATGTTTCCCAGCATAAAACAGTACCTCTCTAGACAGATGGGTCATCCAAGACCTTATGCACAAAACGAGGATAATAAATCCCAGAATTACCCCAAGCCTAAAAACATCAATGGCTCTTCATGATACTACAGTTAAAAGGAATGCCAAGGAAAAAACTTGTAGGCAATTCTTTTACTTTCCAATCTGAGTGAATTTTCTGACACGTATCCTGTGTCACATTCACCTTAAAGCTCATTGCTTTACAGGTTCTTATAACAATCTTCTACAGAGGCTCTTCAGCATGCTGCCCTAAAATGCTGTCCATGATGCTCCTGATAAGTGATACTGTTTAGCACAACAGGGCTGCTGTGAGTGACCATTACACTTAATTAAAAACTCCAGGTTAGCACAGAAAAGAGTGATGAGGAGTGTTCCCAACTGCAGACACCAAGTTTGGCATGTCAGGATTTGTTATGAAATCTTTTGATATTTCTAGGATGGTAAAAAGTTTAATTTCCAACCTGTATTCAACAACTACTGCAGAGAATTCAAAGACAAGGAGGGAATGGGGCCATGGGTAAGAAATGAGGATGGCAAGTAGTTTTGTGTTAAATAGGAGCGTGTTTTGAATTGATGGTTTTAGCACTAAACCAAATGGCCTTCAGATGTAGCCTTACAATTCATCATATCAGTAGAAAAAAAAGAGTCTCTCCAATGTTCAGTTTTCTCTCAAGATTGAAGTGAGCACTCATGCTGGCTTCATTCCTTCCCCTAAATTCCAAGCTGAAATGTCAGCTCAAACTCTATTTACAGTCCTTCACTTTAGACTTTCCTATGGCACTGTCAAGTTAACATTTGAATTTTGATTTCATCAACTCAAGAAAAACAACCTCAGACTTTGGATAGTAGGATTAAAACTGTGTACTGCTTACATGTCTCCTAGTTGTTTTGGCTAAACCAAAGGGATTGGTTCTGTGCATGATTCTGGTACGTGTCCATATCAGGACTAGAGCATACTGAGAGAAGTTTATCCAGGGTGTTTTTCTGTAGTGTATATACAACCACAGTCATGTCATGGCTCTTCCACTCCACTCTGGTGGTGTTTCCTCTGTATTGTTGAGATTCAGAACTCCAAAACCCTATAAAAGTCAGCACTTGGTGCTGTATGGACACAATGCTGTAGAAGACAAACCTCTCAATAGGATTTGAGGTCAGTTCAACAGCCACGGAGCTGTTCCTCATTGCAGACACACAGGACTGATGCTTGACCATAAATGATGGGTTTTTCCACTCCCTGCTACTTCCCTCCTCTGACTTCACATATGTGGTCTTATCTGGAACCGTGCACTTGCACCATGCTGTGATAAAAGGTTAACATAATAAGTAACTGGCAAAACTACATTCCTGGCAACATCTGATGAGTGAGTCATTCTTGCTATAGGAACCATTTCCTTTAAAGTGGAAAGAAAAATAATATAATACAGAAATAAGGAACCAGGCACTGAACTTTTAATAAATAATATTTCCTTCTCATTTTCTCTCACCAATCGACTTGCACCCCTTGTTTTCTTCCTTTGCTGCCTGAGTTTCCAACTCCTGGTTCTAGTGATTTGTCAATGAACTGCAGAAAGAACAGTGTGAGTCATACTGAGCTCAGACAACAGCAGCCTATGGGGAACCTTCTTCTCCCCCTCCAGAAGGGAAGATTTGATTCCCTGGCTTTAAAAAGTCACTGTAATTAGAAGGGGAAAAGGGAAAAAAGCTGTTCCAAATATGATGTCAATGTTTCCACTACTTCATAGGAAAATCATGTCCCCCTCTTATTTTAAAGATGAAATATTAATGCTTATTTTCCTGTCAGTCGTGTGTGTGAGGAAAGGGGAGGCAAAAGGGATAAGGATTTGCTGTCTTCTTTTACCTAAGTATGAAAATATCAAAAGTCTGCATCAGCTGAGAAGAGGGAAGCAGCTGGAATATATCTGGTGAGAGCACAGCAGCCAAGAAAGTTCCATAACAGAAAGCTACCGCACTAAAGAAATCCTGAAACAGCTCAACTCCACAGCTCTGAGAGAGTCCTTCTGTCTTCCTAGAGCATGATGTGAAATGGGTCTGGATTTTAACCAAGGGTTAAAAAAGAAGAAAATCACCTAGATGTAGAATGGCTATCAGTACAGGCTATTCAGCATTAAAAACATAACTATTTTCCATGCTCCTGAGCCTGATAAAAATAGCTGTCAAGAGCGTGCTTAGGACACAGGTTACATGCCTGTACCCATCAAAACTGAACAGCTTGTTTATCAGTCACCAAGTATAATTTAAGGCTCTGGTTCTGCCATCAATAAAGAGTTTTCTTACATTTGCTCCCCAGTATCTGTCCAATATTTAGCACAAATCAATGCATGAAGATGTGTGACAATATATACTGTCATATAACAAAAGTTTCTGGAGTGGGATGCTGGTAAATAATATCACCCCAGGAACACAAAAGCCCTGCAGAATCTTTAGTCTCCCAGGGCTTCTAATGCTGTGGGGAAGCACAAAAGTCAAGGCTCAGGGAACAAGTGGATCCAACAGGTCCACATTCAACAGCAAATCTTTGGTCTTCCCTTGAGTCTGAGGTTGCCAATTATTTGACCTTTTATAACCAGGGGCATCAACTGTGTTTGCCAAGAGCAATTGGTATGCCAAATGTGAAATCTCTTCTGAATTTCATCTTAGTAAGTCACCAAATGCCACTGTTTGTCAACAATGTCTTCAAACACATGCTGTTATTTCCACCACTTGTCTCATTCTGTGCCTCCAGAGCAGCTTCCCATCATATCCCACTTTTGCTGTATTTGACAACATCTGCCTTGTGACTGGAAGTGTGGCTACATCCAAGGGGAAGCAGTTAGACTGATGGATAATCCCCTCTGTGCTGTTCCTGTGCAGTGCATGTAGGCTACAAGCAGAGTGTAGTAGTGCAAATATTCATTAGTGCTCAGGCAAAGGCAGAACTGCCTGCAGATAGTATCACCTTTGTGAACATTTTCCTTCCTTGTTTTTGTAAGCAGAGTGTAGTGCTTCAATTCCTGGCCCCAATTCTCTCTCATCATGGAAAGTTCAGCAAGAAATGTAGTTTTGTTTAGAGAAGTAAGGAATTAAAGTCATGTCTCAGCTTGGCCCTGTCTGTCCAATTCCATTAAATACCATTCCCCAGACATTAGAAATAAAGAATAGAGGGATGAAGTAGTTCTCAAACATGTATAGCATTTTTGCATTACAGATTGCTTCATTTTGATAACAACTTTGCTTCTCTCCATATAAATAATAATTAATAAATCCTCTCTTTCTTTTCAAAATGTCTTGTAAAACCAGAGGTGATGTCCTGCCTCCCAGGGCAGCAGCTGTGTTGCCTTGGTGCTCCAGGAGGAGTAACTGCAACATATGATTTTCAATTTATTATACTGTAAATTATGAAGTCATGGAAGACTGTCAGAGAATGAGACACAGGTCCTTGAAGTGTAATACTACCACCACAGTCATCCCAGTGGACACTGCTACAGGAAAAGATTTGGGAAGAGGGGAAGAATGCCTTTCCCTCAGCAGCTGGATTCAGACACTACCTGTAGCTCAATCTGCTGGTTGATTCAGCTTTCTGTTGTGATTATGCTGAAGTAAGCCTGGCTAAGATAATGCACAGAAGACATTAAGCAAGCCCTTTGCTCAGAAAATTTTATCAGGCACATGACTCATTGTCCTCTGCTCACTTTCTATTAAGTAAAATCAAAACCAGCTTACAGCAGAGGTTAAAGAATAGATATCTTGCTCATGCATGTAGCTGTCATCATCATACATCAAAATGTAACAGCCACATGGAGTATGGCACAGTCAGTATGGAAAATATTTGCAGCTCTAGTCTTGTAGAGAAGGACCTGTTTGTGGGATGTGGTACTTCTGCCATACTGAGATGCCATGTCCCTTAGTCCTTCCAGGCTAAACTTGCCTCTAGGAAGAGAGCCAAGCTCTGGAGTCTCAGACTCCTCAAAAGGTGACTCATACCTTACAGGAGACAAAGCCTGTACTAGTAGATCAACTCTAGTATCATTTACTGTCAACAGACATCCCATGGCAACTACTCAGTGCCACAGTCATATTAGACTGTTTCACAAACCTATTAGCTCTGCTCATTTAGTTTAGCATACACTGAAGAGAAAACAAATCTTAAATACATTCTAACAAATCTACCAGAAAGACCACTAGAAATACAAGACTGAATGGAAAAACCAAGATGACTTGTTGGCACTTGAACAGGCCAGTGAGATGTGGGGCAAAAGAGCTCTTCCAGGCCACAGAGAGCACAGTGGAAGTAGTAGAAGAAAGGATGATGGACAAATAGGAAAAGCAAAACAGAATCTTAGCTCTAGGAGAGAAAGAAAAGAGACACAAGGTAAATCATGGAAATACTGATGAATTACAAACACTGAAACATCTCATGTTTTCTCTCTTCCAAGAAATGAGCCAGAAATCTTGTGTTTCATGAACCTTTTTGGGTTTATTGCCAACTCTCAATTTATCTCCCAAACAATGGTTTTAACTAAACTCATTGAATGGAACATTATAAGAAATTAGTTATTTTAGCCTATGATATTTCTCATACAGGACAAATGAGATGGGTTTTTCCTGTTGTTTTATTCACAGAAAACCTGCAGTTTGAGAGAGCAGCTTGTAGAATATAGAAACTGATATGACAAAAGATGGGCATTGAAACTCTGCAGGGTCTGAATGCTTAACCACATGCTCAGCTCAAATCCTCTGATCCTAGTGAAGGAACGATTGTATTCCTAATTCCTCAGCAACACCATTCAGCTTTGTTTTCTCTAGGAAATCTATTTTCTGTCATACACACTCACATATACATATGTTTGCTAGTGATTGCTGCCTCTGATCCTTCATCCCCCTAGCCCTCTGTGTTACACCAGCCATGTACTTGACAGCACTCCAAGTCTCTGTAGCCCATTAAAAGCTGAAGCCTGCACACTGATCTGTGGGAAGCTGCTCATGTGTAAGGACAAACATGCTCACTAGGAAAACTCTTGTTGAACCATTCATTGATGCCGGACCAGTTCCATACAGAAGTGTGTAATTAGCCTGGATAACTAACATGGGAAGTTATTTCTCTGGCAGTCTGGGAGGTTTTGAAAGCCATAACAAAGATATAAAGCATGAAAAGACAAAGATGAAATGCTGCTTCAAATTACTAAATTCACTCTCCTTGAGGGCACATACAAGAAAATGGCAACCCATGAAGAAACAAGAAGCAAACAAAAACAAAACTCCAAATCATGTAACTTTTCACTTAGTGGTGATTACTCAATTGTTGTTCCATTATATAAGTAGCCAGATGATGTCGTCTGCAAATAATCAAAATCTTCAAGGTCCAGCACTGTAAACATCCTTCCTATTGGGAGTCCAAAGAGCTTTTTGAAGGAAACATGGATCTCATTAGACTAAAACTAAAGTGATTAGGTTTTGTTACAGGTAACGTCTTTGCCAAATCTCCTTTATAAACATTTTGTTTTTTATGATAAACACAAGCCAGAAAAGCCAATCTGGTAAACATTGCTTTCAGAAAGATGGGCACTATGGTGAAAGCTTTATTTTCCTGAACTTGGGCAATTTCACTTTTGCAAGAATATGTTGGTTTAAATTTCTAGAGGCTTTCAGTTATTTTATCTTTTACCCTACAAAATGAACAAAATGTGTCTCGGCCAGCTTCATCTGACTCTTACAAAGAGTAGTATGAAAAGAAGCAGATAAAGTTCATAGTTCCTAGTATTTTCATCTCCTTTGATACAGTTGCTGTAAGAGCAAAATGATTGCATTCAGGGAAGTAAATGCAGCCTTTATATGGTGTGCATTTACACTCAAATAGATGTGGAGATAGCCTAGATGCATAGAAGTACAATAGACAGCAAAAGAAGCAGTATTTTAATTTCCTATATTAAAAAAATCCCATGTTTCTGCCCCTGCATATTACTGATATCCAAACAAATGACACAGTCTCCCTGTAACAGCTGCCATTAATTCAATAGCTTTTTCTTCAGAACAATAAAAACATCCTTAAATGGTCCTACTAATCCTAGTGGTAAAGAACCAGTTCACAACCTTCAGCACTAGTGTATCAAAATGATATATCATACTCACAGCATGCAGATCAGAAGCAGGTAGTCTCAGGCTGGAGCTCCCTTAATCTTACTCCTACACTTCAGGCCACCTCACTACCCTTTTGATCAGCTGGAATCTAAAACAAACACTCTAAGTCTCTATAGAGAAGCAATAATGCAGACATTCTTGTAAGATGGTCCCAGCAGGCTCAGCAGCTACACTCTCCAAAACAGAGCTTCAGCTCAGGCACTATCATGAAATCATTATTGACATCAGCTCAGAATGTAATGAGCTAACCCTCTACAGGTGTTCCTTACTTCTGATTCAAATCAAGAGCAACTGGATACCTAAATAGCTTTTAGAAGTTACACAGCCATCTTAAAATTCAAAGGAACCCAGGGGACAGCAAGAAATCATACAACAGTGTTCCCATTCCTCCATAATCTTTCTTCTCTAAACTATGTAAAGTCAAAATTAAAACCCAACCCAGACTCCCTTTCCATGGAACTTTGTCCAGAGTTTAAGACTCTTACTGATCTGGTCAGTCATCCAAGTTTGCTGCTGAAAGTAAAATTCAAGCTTTTGAGATTCAGGATGTATTTTTTACACAGTTCCTCTAAATATACCCATAAATAGAGCTTTCAAAAATCTATCTGCAAAAAGGCTCATATGAGGAGTAAAGCCCAGACTGACATAAATCTCAGAAAATATATTTTGTTCTGATGAGCCTAAAGAAGTTTGAACATTGAGTCAAAACTGTTTAATCTGGAAATGATGCTGGAAATCTCATAGTTAGGCTTTCTTGAAAGATGTATTTTCTTATTTTCATGTGGTTAGAAATTACTATAAGTGTCTTTTCATGCTATTTTCAGTGTTTCAGTTTTATGCTTGGGCCAAAATCAAAGCTGCTTTAATTTTATTCTCAATAAGCTCTAAGCAGCCTGTGAAAAGAAGGCTGCTTTGATTGAGGTGGAAAAGTCAAGATTTGTTCCATAATCCTGAATACAATACTCATGTTTTTGACCTTCTTTTTCTTACCAATCAACCACATTTCCATTTTACTGGCAAAGTTTTAAACTGATATGGCCAAGATAGCCCTCTCTTGTCAGGTTAATACCCATGAACTTATTTGAGACTCAGCTTAGCAGTGTACTCCTGCTTTCATGCCTCCTCCCACAGTTGACCATACCATTTAGCCATCTCCAAGGAGCAAACCTGGGGCTGCCTGAATGGCACACTGCTCAAGAACAACAGAGCAGTCATCTTCCCACAGAGAGAACCTTGTTAGTAGTATGAATGCCTTGTGACTTTGAAGTACACACTCTCAAACATAGTTCTTCAGTGCCCACTGACTTCAGCAAGCCTTGTATCTGCCTCGGATGCCTGCTAACGAAAAGGAGTTGCTGCTGTTCTGCTAAGTCCAAAAACTGAGTGCCAGCAGTGATTCTTGCCAACTCCAGATCTAACTCTAGGAAAGCTGTATTTCCAACTCTACCAAAAGAAATGCTTGTCACATTATTCACCCATGTAGTCTCTTACCATGTGAGGAGGCAGGCTGAGAGAGCAAAAAGCCAATGTTAATATTTGCACAAACCAACCCAAGCCAGAATCAGAACAAGTGAGACAGTATGTCCTTGAATCCTACAGCATGGACTAAGCAATGAGAAAGCATCATTTTGCCAGAAGTACAGAAACTCCCAAGGGTGATTGGTCATTGGCCTTAATGGATGTTTTGAACCCTAAGTTCTGTGATCCTGGTACATGGAATATATAGTAACAGTGACACAAGGTACAAGCAGTACCAGGATTCTGCATGCCATACCAAACAATTAGGGGCTAGTAATACCACAGCATCATAAATATGGCTGGTAACTAATTTACCAAAAGGTTCTGTTTCCCCTTTGTGGCCTGCTCCCTACATATACCTCCTCTGTAGCATGGCACTGGGGTGAGGGGCAGATGGAAGCAGACTGTTTTCCTCTGTTCCTTCCCTAAGAACACGTCCTCCTGTCTGGGGAACAGCTTCCCTGCACACAGGCTAACATGCAGAAGATGCAGGTGACAGATATAGGGCTATGAAGAGGCTTCTCCTACAATGTAAGAGAATAAACATCTCTGCCCTCACTGTCACTCCATGAGTATTCAGATACTCTATTGCATTCTTCTTTCTCTGCATCAAATTATGGAGGGAATGCTTTGGAGAAAGTGTATATGTTTCTAAAAAATCATCAAAAAGAAAACACTTTTTCCAGAGAAGCTACAGAATATCCATAGGATATCCTAGGGATTACAAATAAGATGTGAAACTAGACACAATCCCTCTGGTCTAGAGGAAAAGAACTTCTCTAACTTGATTTAACAGAGGGAAAGGGCTCTAGAAGTAAATCCATGGCAGGGAAAATCTAGAATTTCCCAAGAGCCAAGATTCTGGCAGAGAACATCACAAAATCCTACCTTTGAGGCCAAAGCAATATTTCAGTTGATGAAACACACAGATTGGAAAAATCTGCTGGATTTCATTAAAGATGCCTTTAAAAAATTTGTCCCTTCTAGCAATATTTCCAATCCAAAAGAATCTTTGAAGGGGACCATTTTACAGTGGAAAGGCATTTACCCATCCCAGAGGACCCCTGGAGATGAATCCAGAAAAAGGTGCAGACCAGTGACTCAGAACTGGGGGGAATTTGGTCTGGCAAAGCAAGAGCTAAAAGAATGTGATAGGGATGCTTCATGTTCCAGAAAGGATGGACTGGAATAGACCACAAACAGATGAGGAAAACATGAACAAAGTAAATGAGGAATAAGAAACGTCAATTGTAGGAAATCTTAGGAGAAGGTTAAAAAAATACATTGCAGACAAAGAGACGAGGGAAAGGGCTTATTTCATATTAATCCAGTTCTCCAGCATAGCTTCTCATTTGGCTATATAACATGGTGGTATAATATCTGGGGTGGCATTTAGGTGTGTAAATGTTTGGAAGGGAGAGAGGTGGGTAAAAAAAATGCTGTTGGCACAAGAATTTAAGCTTGTCGAAATGGAGTTAAGCAGCATTTTTCAAAGCTTTCATGAATAAAAGTTCATAATGTGGGCAGTAACATGCTACAGTCAGAAATAAGAATTTTAACCATCATAAAGCTTTGAAGAAACCTCCTCCCAGGAGTAGTGGGACTCAGTTTTGATTTGAAAGTCCATCTTGATGAATATATACAAATACCATTATGACACAGATGCCTGACAGAACCAGAGTGTGGACATGACCTTGAAAGACCCTTCCAGCCTCCTTTCCTAGTTCCTTTAACAGAATTGTATCCATCAGTCAATGTCTATTCTCTCTTTAGCATGGGGCTGCACTTCTTCCCAGCTCCCCAGACTGAAGCAATTTCATCTCCATCAGCTCAATAAAATGCAAAATCATTTTTACAGGAACTCTTCCAACCTTTCTTACATGTTTGGGCTGCAGTATCTACAGGCCTATCGTCCAGCAGCCAGGGCGGCTTTGTTTGAAACCTCCAATAAAACAAACTGCAGCAACACTTTGGAAAGGTTTCCCTGAAAGGAAAGGACGAATTTCAGATGATGCACTGTTTCCACAGCTACATTTCAATTGCCTCTTTCTTCAAAGGTCAGAAATGTTTAGTTTTATGGCCTTGCTCCTGCCCATCCCAGAAATTCGGATAATTAGTAAACTTAGATCTATGTATCCCTTTGGGCCATAGCATTCCCCAGAAGAACTCTAGTGGAAGCTAAGTTCCTCATCAAGACCATGTATAAACAAACACTGCTTTTCTGGAGTGTCTGCCATGTTCAGAGAGAGAATTTGTTTTCTCTTAGTTGGGTAGATTTTAAGTATTTGATATGTTTTCTCTGCTCACGCTCTACTCTAAAGCAGTTAATGAAGAGCACCAGGTTTCAGCTCCCAGCAGGGCCTTGTAGTCAATACTGCAACACAAACACTGATCAGGCATGTATCATCTGTTTACATTGTGGCTAAGGCAGTAGCCAAACCTTCTACCACAGTGACATGCATCAAATAAAGTCAACTGCACCCAGGCTTTCCAAGATATATGGGAGCTGACAGGAAGCAGAGCTCCAAGAGCATTCTGCCAGCTGCTCACCAACCTTACTCTCCATTAGTGAATATTTCTCCTTCCCCAAACTGTTGCCTAGGGCAAGCATAAACAACACACTCACTTGTCCAAACACACAAGTGGGGCACACCCCAAAGCTAAGACTAAAGGCAAGGAGTCAGAAAGAGCATTCTCATCAGAGTGAACATTAAACACTACAGGAGGACCACTCTTTGGGCTCTTGCTATTTGTGTATATTCCCTGTGCTGTGCAGCTGAACTTGCTCTCTCTAGTCTTGTTCATGATGAATACTTCATATAATTTTCTTCTTTGCTTTCAAGAACCTACACATGAGAACGACCCAGTAAGTCTCTGATTTAGAGAACATGAACAAATAAATTCACTACAGTGAGCAGCTCCTGTGACAGAGGGCTGCCAGATGACTGTTTTAAATACATCAGGAAGCCTCAGCTCAGAAGGATGGAAAAGCAGTCAATCAAAAGATACAAAACAGTGCTTCCCATAAAATCACGAACCAGCCATGACCATAATCCTTTTTTATGACCCAGAACACTTAACAGCTCCGCTCACACTGCACATGCAGTTTGGGCCTGAGCCCAATCTCAGAGCTTGTCCATCAGACAGCTCTGTCCTAAACCCCACCAGTCTCAGAGATTTACAGCCTGAGCACTCCCGCAGCTCATGGCAGGCTGGTTCCTCTTCCATGCATTTCAGGTGGGTCAGAAATAGACAGGGCTGATGCTGCTGCAGCCTGGTCCACAGTATTGCAAAAGTCTTGTCTTCCTAAGCCTGTCAGTAGTGCTTTTAGCAGGCCAGTATGGAGGAAGGGAAAGGACTTCTCTTTCCTTTTCTCTTGATCCTAGAGGGTTCAGATCATCCCAATCCAACTGATACCTTGGTGGTACTTTGTCAGCAGTTCGTCCTGCAAGATCAAAACCTCAGCAACTGGAGTTGCATGTGCAATCAAAGTCCCCTTAAGGACTGAGGTTGGATTTGCTAGATGATGATGATCAGCATGTGACAGAATGAAGCTCTAGTTTGGGCCTCTTCAGTGAAACACTGGTTTTCATTCACCAGTGTGGAAAGCACATACAAGACTTGTTTAGATTTGAATTCTATTCTAAGCTTGATGATTCCCTTTGGGATGTAATGCCATCATCTATTTCAGAGGGAAAAAACTCACCATAATTCAATTTTAACCAAAAGCTGAACACAAAACACTGTCTTTGCAAAAAAATGAGTTATGTGTCAATATTTTACAGGGGTTTTTCCTGTTAAAATGTTTTTCTTATAGTAAATTCTTCTGTTTAAGAAAGGGATACTGGAAAGGAAACCCATAGAAGGATGTTCTTCATAATATCCCACTGATTTGAAAGGATCAGATTTTCTCCCCTACAGATTTGGTGCTGGCATTAATTAACCACATTTCCAATGTTGGACTCTTCTTAAAACTCTCCAATGACAGCAATTCCACACACCCCTAGGCAATCCAGTGCCTCAGTCTCCCTAGAACATCTTTTATGTCATTCCCTAAAATTTCCTTTCCTGTGATTTAAATCTTTCGTGACTATTCTTATTTATACTGCACACAGAAGAGACTTTAATCTTTTGCAGCTAACTTTAAGGTAAAGAACATTATGTCTCTCCACATTTAATAAACCTCATCCTTGCAGCCATACACCAAAGGTCATGGCTGTTTTTAAATCTTTTGAGCATCCTGTTTTTCCTCCTCCAATTGCTCTTCATTTTTCCTGAAGTGCATTTCCATTCATAAAGTCCTGCCCATCAGGAAGCAAGAAGCTCAGGATATAGGAGGTGTGAAGATCTTAAGACAGGAAGCAATGAGAAAAAAACCTCAGAACAAAACCATACTATCAGGAGGATGTTTGCTCACAGTACTTTATATTCTAGGACAACTTCAAAAACTCAGAATTATGAAGTAAAAGCTCAGGGTTCTTATCTTATCTGAATATGTTTGCACATTCTTAGCATCAAGTCAAAGCTTCTTCAACCAGAGTCCAGCTCTGAGCTCAAATTCTTTGAAGTGAACTGTAGATAAAGCCTGCTTGAGTCAATCTTTTACTTCTGGAAGCAAATGTGTCTGTCCCAATATTGTTTCCCCTCCTCTCCACTTTTCTGGTTTAACAATGCAATTCGTCTTTCTCATTTTCTCTTTGTTTAGAAAAGGAGATGATGAGAGCAGGAAGAGCAGCACTTTTTTTGCTATAACAGGAGAAGGGAGTGAGTGGAGGCAAGAAATGATGCACAATATAGCATCAGGATTTATAAGCAAGTTGGATGAGAGTCAGTGACAAAGAGATGAGACCCAAATAGAAAAGAACATGAAACAAACAAAGGGCAAGTGATGTGATCATCTGTTTTTTACTCACTTTTATGAGATTTAAGCAATCCAGAAAAGCTACAAGGTCAAAACCCACTATATATCTCTAAAGCCAGTATCACTAGAGAAGAAACAAAATGCTAAGAGAATGCACTTTGATCACAGAATGGATTTCCTCTCATTATTTCCTATTTGTTCCTTTTCTGAAAATAAACCATTCTTCCTCCAGGGAGGCAGATGAAGATTAGATAATGGAAAATGAAATCTTGTTTAGGGTAGCATTTCACAGGAGAGACTTACTCATTTACATAAAATGGGTCAAACTGGACATTACCAGATGTCTGCCACCCTGTTGCACAGCCACGTTGAAGAGAAGCACATTTAAACATCACCTCAATCATACCATGAAAGAGAAGGGGACAGAGAAAAATAGTTTTGAGATCAAGTTCTGCTTTCCTTTTGCTAAAGGCATTCACAGAGGCATCATTCACAGGCTTAGATCCAATTTTGTTTGTGTTTTAACATAATCTTTCGATGTGACTGTGACTGTTAAGTGGAGTGTATGTGTGCGTACACGCTCCTGGAGGAATGTTATTTAGAGAGGAGGATTAATGTAAACAGTTATGCAGGCTCTAGTGATCTAGTCATTCACCTTAACGAACCAAGCAGCCTAAACACATCCATTCCCACCAGTCTGAGTTGTCTGAGCTCCCTGTGCACCACTCCTTATTTCTAAGTTTCCATCCACTCTTTCCAAAATGTTGATAAATTGACTAGAACTGCAGGAACTGTTTTCAGTTCTTTTTTTGAGTGAAATTTGCCTTCAAAGTAGCTAGTTGAGTCACTTTTTTTTCCTTTTCTTCTTCTCTGTGCCTGCACCCTGACCTCAGAAATCCTGTCCAAGCTTTTCTCCTAAGCATGTTTAATGACAGTTTTACCAGGCTCCTGTTTAGAACCTCAAGCCAGGGCTAGGTCACTCAAAGGACTATGCTTTTTCCCCCTGTGCCTCTGTTTGCTTAAGCTGCTGAACAAACAGGCCAGTGTAGTTTAACAATAGACTTTCTCTTTTTTTCCATTCAGCTTTTCAAAGTGCATGTTGCATTTCAGCTTTTTCTGAGGTGACTGAAAGGTAGGTCAAGGAAAGAAGCATGATTTGCTGGCCCTTGTGCGAGAGCTTGGCAGGCAGTAGTTGTGTCTATCACTGTCCCTAGCTCCCCTATATACCAAGGATTTACATTTTCTATCAGAAACAGTCAACAAACTATTGTATTGTGCAAGGAAAAATTAGATTCTTTTGCATGTGGATTATTTAAATAGATCTTGGAGACTTATACACTGACATAGTGATGTTTCACAGCTATTTGCACTTTCTTTTGTATAGGAAAATAAATTGCTACCAAGCAGCAGAAAATGAAGCCAATTATATGTTATTTATATGCATATTCATGACATAAGTGTTAGAAAAATGTAATTGTCAAGAATGACATGTTGAACAGTCACAATAGTGAAGAGGACTGGCTACTATAAAATATTTGATGGAAACATGAAGGGATTCATGTTGTGATGATAGATATATAGAGAGATTCATTATAGTGTGTATAGTTGAAACTTACACACTACAGGCAAAGGGAAAACATATTTTTGCACAATGAATCCTTCCAAGCACAATTATACAGCAAGGCATTTACGAAAACTCTGTCTACACCCCATCCAGGGGAGCCTTCTCTGCTTTTAACTCTTCTCAGAGATGTAGGCAGTTCAGTCCCAAGAAGGCTAATCCAAGACCAGCCCAGCCCCAAGGCAGTGCCCAAGCAAGGCACAGTCTGCACCCCAGCAGCATCAGAGGAACCCCTGTGGGAATCCTCCACCAGCTGCATGGCACAGGAAGAGCAAGATAAAGCACCATTGTACATGGACAAGGCACCAAATAAGGTGCTCTACAGTGTTCTCTGCTGCTAGCTTCACACAAAAAGGCTGCCCATCACCCAGCACACCCATCCTCCTGCAGCATCTCCCCACGCAGCTCCTGCACATCCTGATACATGTGGGACTCCCATATAGGGATCCTGCCTACTCTCAGGGTACTCACAGTAACAGGAGAGGGGTAAACACCAGGGCAGTCTGGCACTGGAATTGGGATCCAGTTAATATGATTTTGTTAAGCTACACTTCTCATATATGGATAATAAAGTATGGAGTATCAGGGAGCAAGAAGCCAGGGAAAGCCCTAGGAGTATAGATTTACACAAGTTACCCTCATAGCTTGGAGTAGCATGAAAAGGATTTTGGAAGCAGCAGGAGAAAAAGATGCCTTTCAGATATACCTTCTGGGGAAGAAGGAACCCCTTGGACTCATCTCTGAAGGCATAGAAACAAACAGAATCTGTGATGTGAATGCTGAGGTGGAAGCTCAAAGGAGCTCAGTGCCTTGCAAAGGCAACCTGGAGAACTTTATTCCATACTATTCCTGGATTTTGCCTTTCTTCTTTCAAAATACAAGAACTTGAGGATTCTCTTTATCTCCCTCAGCAGTCTGCTATATATCAGATCTTTGGTACATACACAGACATTTGCCTGAATCCCCAAAATACAACATTTATGGCACATATATAGGCCATCTATGCATGCATGAATATTTCTGACATAGAAAATACAGGCAGGGGCAAGATACCTTTAGGTAAGAGTGTCTGTGGCTCACACTGGCCCTGAACTCACTTCAGCTGTGAAAAATCTGCTAGAGCTCCCTACTAGCAAGAAATGCACCTCCAGAAATTATAGACTTAATCAGCATTTACATTTCCTAAGGGAACACTAAAGTATTTGATTATGGGCCCTTTGTGCAGCCAACAGGACCTGGCATGAGATTCATCTGCACACAGGTCTAGATTACTGCTCGGGATTTGTTTCTTCTCAGCCTGCCCTGAGTGGTTCATTGTCTTTCTCTACAAACTGCATCATCCTTGAAAATGTTCTACATTAGAACTCTCCAATCTTAAGTATAACTTTAGTTATGATTTATATAGAATGTAATTAAACCAAATGCAGGACCCTTCATATAAATAAAAGCCAAAAAACTGTTGCTATATACATACTGTGGGCTTTCTGCCTGCTAGTCTCAAGCCAAGCTTCTTTATTTACACACTGGGGTTCCTAGCCCAGATGTGCACTAAATGTACACATCCAACAGTCTTCAGAGTGAACCATGGATCCCTGAGGTATCAAACAGTTATCCTTAATGAAGTATCAATCAGTGATCCTAAAGAGAGGTTTATTTTTATATGTGTATTTGGAAAAGGCAAATTAAACCACTGTGCAGTCCCTGCCTCCCAATTTTTTCTTAGTGCTGGATAAGTTATGGCAGAAATCTGCTTTTTGCTTCACATTGTGGTCATCTGAATGCTCTCTCTATCCAACAAGGGGATTCTCATTGCCTACCCAAAGTAGTTGTGCAAGTTTAACATCATAGATAATTCTTTCAAAGTGCTTGTTTCTTCATTGACAGTAACACAAGGCAAACATTCCACTTAGACTAAACACCTAACTTCTAGACAATAAACTGTTAATCTTATCTCATGTTATCTGCAGTTTAGGGCTGAAACATCTGTAGAGAACCTATGTTGGGCTCAGGCAAGATGCACAGCTTATTTTCTTAGATATTTTACCCTTTGTCTTAGCATTCCAAGTAGAGCACAAATAGAAATTGTGCAAAGAGTTACTAGTCTACAATTAAAGAACAGTGAATTTCATAGTTGGTCCACAGAGGCAGCTTTGTAATGAAAACCTAATACCACCTCTGTTTCCTTAGGCTACCTCTAGAATTCATACAGGAGTTAAAGCCACAGATGAAGCTGCAGAAATACTTCAGTCCTAAACTTTACTTCTGTTGTGAATTTACCTTGTTCAGTCCCTGCACACAGTTGGTTTTACTCACTTATTTTAAGGAATTTTTATGAAAATCCTTTCAACATTTTTCAGTCACAAGAAACACAATTATTGCCACATACTTCTCCCACACAAATAACTCATAAACAGCTGGAACTTTTAAGCACAGATATTAGCCAGGCAATAGCCTTGTCAGTGGTGTTTGGAGCTATTAGACATGGCTACAGTGAGTCAGTGCTGCTTTGCCCAAGCATTAACTACTAATCATAAGAATGCCTTAAGTCACTAGATTTTTTTTCCCTTTTAGCTTCTGAAATTTTAGAATTCTCATGCTCAAGATTTTCTCTACAGCTATAATGCCCAAAACCAGGGAAGAAAAAAGATGATCATGTTCAAGTCCCACACTCCAAGAGCTGTTGCTGTAATGCAAAGCTCAGGTATTCAACGAGTGAGAAATCCTGGAAGCCGGGAACTTAGATGAATTCAGTTGGTTAAAACACAAGTTAAAAAGTGAACTTTAGGATGCTGTTCACACCATGTCCAGAACTTTGACTGCTTATTTAGTGGCTTACTAATAACCTGTCCCACCCAATCTGTCACGTACTGAAAACCTATGAAGGACAGAGGGAAGGGTCACCGGAAATCCTTCGGCAAGAAAAACAGAGCAGGGTTTATGTCTGGCTAGGACAAGGACACTTGGCAGCACCACAAAGGTCCCCAACTAGCAGGGAAAAAATGCAGTAATAATTATGTTGACATAGTTGCAGTGTGGAGAGGCTTCCAGTACAAAAGATGTTTTCATAATCATTTAGATAAATGGTTTTTCAGGTAAGAAGAAAACCTTTCCTTGCTATCTTCTGCTAGCCATAAATCCAATAAGTTTTTTTACTCTCTTCCCTCCTAAAAAGTGATTTATGAGGAAAATGTTTTGAGAGGTTTTAAGATTTCCATTTGCAATAGTTGAGCTGGAATAGGGATTTGATCTTTGAAGCTGGTTAAATGAGGGGACAAATAGTAAGAAGGAAAAGGATTTTCTGTGGATGCTGAAGCTCTTTACCAATGCACCTTGAATTTACCAGGTAGTTTTGGCCAGAGTAAGTAAGGAAAAACCTTTGAAAAAGTTTTCTGAAAAGATTTGATCTTTGAAAAGATCAAAATGTTGTCATGTGTTGTTCTTACTCTAACTTACTTTGCTTTCTAAGACATATTTTCTGTATCTTTTGGTTTGAAAATGAATATGTATTGACTCAATATCAATGTTTTAAGTATTTTTTTAACATTCAAAAGATTAAATAACTAAAAGAAAGAAAAAAGTTCAACTCCAAGAGAACACTTACAGATTGATGCAAAGTAAATTTTCTTGAGTTAGTGCAAAGAAAACACAAAAGATTGTATTTTTCTTATTTTTCTTTCCCTTTGAGCTTCAGTTGAAAAAGACTAAAATACCTCATTCCTTTCTTCACAGTTATGCTATATCTGGGAAATCATTCCACCTAATCTTTTGTACCCATGCTGACTTCAGCCTAATTTATACTCTGTTCTGGAAAGCATGGAGAGGCTCGAGGAATGGAGCACAGCCTTTGTTTGTAAGTTTTTATTTGCTTACAGTCCAGCTTACTATTTCTATTTGTCTTTAAAACTGTAATACACTGACAAAATTCCCTTTTTGCCTATCTGTACAACACCTAGTATAAGACAGTTTCCCCTAGAAGACCTTGCAAGCATCAGACCCTTCATTAGGTTAAAAAAGGATGTGGCAAGCTCACAGGTGAAGATCTGAAGTCTTGACTCTTCCTAGCCACTTTGCTTCTTCTCCTACACAAACCCTAGATAAGTGAGGAAAGGGTTAACAAGCTCATTAAAAGGCTAATTGACTTTAGTCAATGATATCAGAGGCAAGTGGTGCAGTTTTCCCTTTTAGTTTGCCAGTAGAGGACAAGGCTTAGCTTGAAAGGGCGTAGAAGAGATGCCTGGTGGTTTGTGGTAAGAGGATTTACTATTCCAGTCCAACAAAAACTATTATGGCATTCTTTTTCCCTGTAGGCTAAAATAATGATTTTGAATTTGAGTAACTACAGTTGCATGCTGCTTGTTTTAGCTTATACCTTGTAGAATCATATCAATATGTTTTGTGCTGAATTTTTAGTAATAGGGAGGTGTGGCATGGTCTTCAGTCTAGAAAGTACTGATGACTGAGAGGATAGGCTGGAAGAAAAGAAGAGGCTCTTCTGCCCCAGTTTGGAGTACTGAGAAAGGCCTTGGCTACATTCTCCTGTATAAGCAGTTGTGTCTTCATGATGGTGACTCTTTTTTGAGCTGTGATGAGAATGTCCCAGCTCTCAGCCCATTACTAGGTTGGTTGTCCAGTTGCTGGCAGGAGTCTCTGTATACATGCCTGTAGCTTGTCTCTAGGTCCTGTCTTTGGCTCTGTATCTTGGATGGACATTGTGCCTCTGCTGTAGCCTTGTTTCCAGATCTGTCTCTGTCTCCATTTCCTTTTGCTCCTGACTGTGCTCTGTGGAGCAACTGGTCCTTGCTACTCCCTGACCAAGTAAAGGAAATATATGCTTTGTAGGTGTGTTCAGGGACTTCTTGTTTAAGGTGATATTTTTAGTCTTCCAATAGTTTGAAGCTAGGTAAGTTTTACAGTGTCCATCATGGAGATGTAAAGGTGCATTTAATGTGGCCACTGATCATGCAAGACAACTCTTAAGGTATTTTATTTTTCCTTTCTGGAGACTTGAGGAAGCTGTTTTTACATGCTGCTCCTTTCAGCCTGTATCCTTCTCTTCCATTCCTTCCACATTACATGGACAGTAGGTAGGAATACACAGCCAGATAATAGTAATTTATTACAGATCTGTCAGAGTCGTTCAAATGTCTTTCCAGCTAGTACTATAAATTGAGCATTTCTGTCCTTTCCTTGCCTCTAGTGACCCCAGATTCCTATTGAAGGAAGGCAATGCCATGTCATAATTTTTTGGCAAACATTTAAGTAGCATCTACTAAAAGATGACATATGGGGAAATATTTTTCTTTTACCAGATAGGATTAGATTAATCAGTTCTGTCTAGGTGGTAGTTATTTGTGTAAGTTTTTGCATTCTGTCTTCTCCAAAGCAAGTTTCCTTATGTCTTTTGTTTATTGTCATGGTTTAACACCAGCCAGCAACTAAGCATCATGTAGCTGCTCACTTCCCCACCACTACTGTTCCTGTTATGAGTAAAATTAAGTACACCAGTACATCTGAATGTGACTCAGTAATCTCTTGCCTTTAAAGCCATAGCACTATTACTAATAAATAATAAAAAAGGAACTATCATTGAACAACCTTTTTCAAAGAACATCTTTCCACAGCCTGTTTGACTAGCTTTCTACTGATCTTAAACACAGTGACTAGCCCAGTAGGTAAAGTCACCTCTTTCTTTATGCATGAATTTGCAACTGGTTTCAAAGTAGATTATCCCATAGCTTGCAGCTGCAACATTTTTAGGGTATGAGCAACTCCCTAGTTTTGTGGGACAACTCTCCATTTAACTGCATTTCACCTTTTAGGGCATTCTGAAGAGATGCCAGAAGGCATAACAAGCTGTCTGCCTTCTCTTAGTAGCCCATCATCAAACATGTTCAGGTTAGCACATTTCTGCATGTTCTCAGAAATTATTGCCTAAGGCCACCTTATAAATCATGACTTTCCAGGAAAGCATTGTGCTGATGCAAACGTTCCCAGCTATGTCACTAGCAGAGTGAATGCTGGCAACTTTGGATTTCATATTTTTACAATTCCTTGTTGCATAAAATTTGTTCTACATTGGGCATCGTTTAAAGGTTTATACACAACAACATGATATACGATGCTCATCCTCATGGAGTTTAATTGAACTTGAGGTCACCTAACACCAAAGTAAAGCATTGAACTTTCAAAAGTCACTCTACTCCATACAAGACACAAGCTTTCACTGGAAGCTGGTAGAATTGACTGTTATGTGTCGCAGGAAAAACTCTTTCAAGAGTTTACAGAGCCATGTGAGCCACGTGCTCCTTTCCATCACTCCCTAGGTACATTCAACTGCTTTGTAAAATAGTAAAGCAGCTGTGAGGCTTTTTAACTTCAAAATCTTGGTGTCTTGAAGCCCGAACTCAGTGGATCTTGTATCACTATATATATATATGGTATATGTATCACAATGTGTAGTCAGCACTAAACTTCAGTGAGAGCCCTCTGCCTGGGTTCATTTTTCTAGACTCTTTTTATCTGACAGAAGGAGATTGTCTGCTCTGTTGTACTCTCAGAGAGAAAACAGCCTGAGGATGTGTTTGCCCCAAAGCATAAATATCTCCTCTCTGGTCTTTCTATTAGACCTAAATCACAGCAGTTGTCAATCAGTCTTTCACATTCATGTTGTGATTCTCTAGCTCTGAATGCTGTTTATATTCAGTTCAAATAGTAATGCTCACTGCTGTGAGGATTACTACTGTGAGTGTTAAGCACTGAAAATAGTAATGGAAATATTTCAGGGGAGGGCAGGATCCTCCTACAACTTTTACAACACTAGAAAGGAAGAATAAATTAGATGCAAAATGTTCTGCCTAGTAGCATTCTGCCTAAGTTAAATGACAGCATGTGTAGAAGGTGACAGACTACAGCATCTGTGCTGTAAATGCACTGAAATTAAATGTTCTCCTGCATTATTACAGTTACTCAGACTGCAAAGAGTAAAATGAATGTTTCTGGATATGTAGTGTTGTGTAAATATACATAACTGAAACAGAAATTATTCCACTGCCTTAGGCATTGAATATTATTAGGCAACAGGCAACTGACAACCTCTCTCAAAAAAAGAGAGCTGCCTTTGATATTCCTTTTATATCTCATGCTGTACGTTGCACTCGGACAAGGAGCAACTGAAGACTGGGACTACATTAAAATAACCCCAACAAACAAAACCAAAAAAGAGGAAATTGATGTTAAAGATCTAATTTGGTTTGGACAGTACCAATTGGAGAATACTTCCTTAATACCATGCTGGTTGTGGCTGAGAGTCCCAGAATCTGTATGTGTTGGCTTGCAGCAGCTGTGAATGCAGCTTCACACTTGCATTCTCAAAATCCTTGTTGCATCTAGCCTTTACATTTCTATAGCTGTGGCTGTATGTGCCTGCTTCCTTACTGGATCTTTTATAGACTGGGGATGAGATCTGGAGAGAGAAGTCCCCAAGCTGCATAGAGAAGAAGTGTTTCCCAAGTGTTGAAAGCCTGGTTTCCCGTAGTGTGTGAAGTACCTTAGGACAGGATCTGAAATGCAAATGTAGGAAGTAGGAGCCCTCCAGTCTACCTGACAGAGGATTATTAATGATAAGAGGATTTCCTCATGATACTGTTATAAATATTCAACACTTCTTATTCAACTGTTTTTGTTGCAGTGACTAGATAAGTTGTCTTTGTTTTGAATACAAACTGTTCTTGTTATCTGGTGGAGGGGATGCAAGAAGAGTGAAAGTATTTTAACCTGGCAACAATATGTCTGAAACCACAACACTGAAACATTAATTTTAAATGAATTTATTAAGCAGAATACAATACAGGGTGGTATCACAGATGTGAGAGGAATCTAGACTGGCTATAGGGTCTTATATGAAAGGATGTGCACAGCTCACTTGCATGCCTTGGAAAATCCTGACTTTTATTATGGAAAGGTATGTGTGTGGTGTTTTATAACTCTTTCCAGGAGGAGCACAGTTTGTTCTTTTGGGACCTGTATTGCTAATGAAGCGTGTTGGAGGCCTGGTATTTTGTATGATGTTTACATGGTTTCTTTCATTATGTTGGTAGCAATTTTGGCACAACAAAGCCCAAATGCAACTGAATTTTTTGAAAAATATAAACACAAGAAGGTGGAAACTATTGTTTTTCAGGCTGTGGTTTTTCATTCTTATCCAAGTACAATGCTTGCCCATTCCTCAGAGGAATGTTCTAGGAGGCTCAGTGCTGCTGGCTAGAATAAGTGTTCAGCTGTGTGCTGGCTTCACTGCCTGAGAAAGATGCTGAGGATAGGTTTGCTATCATCTCTCTCAGTTGAGAGGTTCCTGCTGTTGCTGAGTTAGGGATATGTGTATGCTGTTAGAACCATTCCTAGTGAGAAGATTTGCACATATGCATGAGAGAAGAAAAAGTCTGGTCCTCCAAGTGAAGAGCTCTGTTTCACAATTATTTATTTATTTAATGGCAGATGAAAGACTGATGCTGTCAGCAATTCCACAGAGTTCTCTATGGGCATACTAATAAAAAGCCAAGCTGCCAAGAAGCAGCAAGGTCCTGATCAGTCACTGAACTTACAAGAAAATCCTGCAAATATGCTTGTTCATGTGAGATGAATTTTTGTAATTTGCCCGCCCAGAGGAACTGAAGAAAATTTTTTACTAAGTTCAAAGAATCTTTTAAGGTTTATTCCAGAAAAAATTAGTAGTGTCTAATCACTGTGCCTCAGCTCTCTAGCCTGACACCTTCTCTTTTATCCTTCCTGTGCTTTGTCTCCTTTACCCATGGCACATCTATATCCTCCCAGTCATGTGCACAGCTCTGAGCTTTACCTTCTGCCTGTGATTCACTGAGATGCCACACAACTTAGCCAAGAAGAGCACTTATATAAATGCTTTGACCCTAACCATTGCTGCTCTCATAGTTCTGTTGATGGTCTGTCTGAGCTCTCAGAGAGATTCATGCACATCAAGGCTGGTTAATCCCTCTTCCATTCTATCTGCTTCCTTTTTCATGGCCTTGCTCACTGCATTCTAGTGGACTTAGCATTGCCTGCTTGCTGTAGCACTTTCCTCCAATACAGACTGATATTGGATTGGTAACTGGTGAGGGGCTCTTCTGACTGAATGCTTACAAGAGATTGTGCCAAAAATTAGCGTGATGGATGAGTAGGTCTCACCTGAGTTATGTTAGAATTTGAAGACTATTTGCAACATAGGCCTATGTCTGGCAGTGTCCTGACCTCAAAACTAAACTAGGTTAAAAGAAGATGGGAATTGTGAATGTACCAAAGTGCAAGGAGATTGATTAGATTGTTCTTAACTTTCTCTCTGGCCAACTAACAATCTGGCCAGTTAGCTAGATCTGCTAGCTGCCTGTATCACTATAAAGTCTCTTCCTTCCTATGGTGCTGTGCATAATTTCAGAGAGAGAAAAAAATTATTAGAATTGGGGTTTTGGTCAACTTGAAACTATTTTGAGTTTTTTAAGATTTGAATTTTTAATGGAAAAGCAGCTATCCTTCTACATCTTGAGTAACAGCTGTTAGAGATCTTGCCTTTGTCATTCAGTCTGGCTTATGCAGCAGTGTTCTACCTTGCATATTTTTGGACCTGTTAAACTCTCCCTTAAGATGCTCAATTCCTGTTTGTTCTCAGTCTACAATCAGCTATAGTTCAGAGGCCAATAACATCTATGAGAATATCTAGAAAACTCAAGTATTTTGTTGTTGTGCAAGATTAAAAGTACATAAATGATCTTATTGGCCTCATAGGGTATTTTGATGAAGTGAAGAGTGCATGTTTCTTTTCATACAATTACTGTTGAATACTCTACTTTAAGGGGAGCTTGACCAAGCATTAACCAAGGTCTGTGTGCCTCATGCTATGAAAACTTACCTGGATTTCAGTGAAAGCTGAAGGCATCTGGTGAGACTGTGTGGTGGTTAAATAGAGCTTTAGAAAAATGAGTGCCAGAACATGCCATCTGGTGAAGCAGAGGGCTGCTCTCCATGATTGCCATGTGCTCTTAGCAAGCACAAGATTGATGATGTGAATTCACGTTTCCCTGTGAAAAAGCTGATGCTATTTCTCTTCGATATGCTTGGCTTTTCATGCTATTTTAAAGAGTCACTTCAGTTTGGTATTCATAGCACCTTATGCTTTACAACTGTGACGTATTCCTACATACACACAGAATGCTTGTGGAATGTCACAGCCATCTGGACTTCTCCTTGCCTCGGTTTTTAAGTCAACAACATTCATGCGTGCTGTCTTTGCTTTTTGGAGAGGAGATTCTAATGCAAGAGTAAAGCACCCTATCTATCACATGCTGCATCTTCAGTTTTTACTGGCATGGATAAGCTAATTTCCATCTGCTGTGATGCTTACAGCGACCTGCAAATGTGTTAACAGCTGCTGCTTCTACCGCCCACCGTCCACATAAGGAAGCATTGCAAAGAGCAAGGGCATGTGCTGCTCAACAGGAAGTACTTGCTGAACTCCACCCATGGAAAGTAATCAAAGGTTGTTAGTGGAAAAAAGATTTGGACTATAAAATCTGGATTAGTGACTGCTGAAAGACTTGTTTTTTTCCATGCATCTAACCTGGGAAAATTTTCAGATGGACAGTAACCACAAAAGATACCAGAGTTCCTGGATAGGATGAGCCTCTCGCTTCTGAAAGATACCTTCCTCTGTTTTTTTCTGGTTTTCAGCTCATGATTTCTTCCCTCCTTAAAACAGAGAAACTGTTCTTCAGTCAAGACATTATCTACCCTTGACTAGCTTATTTTTAGCAGCAGGTAAAGCTCTCAAAGCTTTCCAACCTGTCTAAACACTTGCAAGTTTGGATTAGGTTCATGCACTACAAAATTGAGATTTAAGCTGAGATCGGAGGCTGAATCAGTGGTAGACTCCAAGCTTATTGGAGTCGGTGCTGAGGCTTTAAGAGCTATTTGCCTCTGTTGTGATCGACAGTTCTTAGTTCAGCTGTAATGTGCCTGCCAAATGGTGAGCAAAACTGAGGAGGGAGAAAAATCAGATTCAAATGAAAGTATGTGACCCTGAGATCATGTCAGAATCTGGAGTCTGGATTGCAAATTTTCCTGATTGGTGTAGCCATATTGGCACATCAAGTTATGCTGGAAACTTGAGCTTCATGAGGCCTCTTTTAATGGAAAATCTTAAAAGAGAAAGAAATACCAATAAATCAGCTTTTTGACATGTGATGGAGACTACAGCTACTGGGGCAGGCTGTGCCAGTATCAGTTCATTGGTGGATTCAGAGACCTTTTCACTTGTTTTGATTCTTTTGCACGTTTAAATATGAATCTATGAAACTAAGGTTGAAAAACCTTTTGGACCAGAGATTAGCAGTGGGGGAAATGGAAGGGAAGCTTTTTTGCAGGCAGCCTTGTTTTCCATTTTGTTTCATCAGCTGTGTAACAGTTTGGTTCAGGTTAGCACTGCAGAAAAATGGCCTTTTGGTGTTTCAACATTATTATCCCAGTCCTAGCCTGGAATGGATGAAGGGACGAGATCTGCACTGCAGTAACAAGAGAAGTGGCTTGAGTTTTCAGGTGAGTGCTCAAGTCAGGTGTGCCATACAAATCCATGTAATTAGCCAAAATATCAACAAACTTATCCTATAAGTGGTGGGATAATGCCCAAAACAATGCTTTATATATATTATTCCAGACCAAGAGGAGGCACAAGTCTGTTTTAGACACCAGAATCCATATTTCGTTATTGGTTTTTCACACCCATGTTTCCTTAGGAGGTAATGTAAATATAACTTTATCAATGCTTTATTTACTGCCCTAGAAATACCACTGGATGTCTGGCACTGAGCCAAATGTGAGTGGAGGGAGAGTGGTTTTTATGCTTAATGTGAATGCAATGATATTTATAATATATGTACAAAACAACAGGGAGAAGAGGGATGGAGTTTCCATTAGCCAACATGATTATATTTTTAAGAAGCTGTGTCTGGCAGATCCATTAGCTGCTGTTACAGCTTTCAGGAACTCTTAGTAGGACTGTTAAAACATCCCAGTGCTCTGACCCCGGAGCACACAGCAGAAGGAGCTGGAATTCCCTTGCTATAGAGAATAATTCATTCCCATCATCTTGCTGAGGGGAAACTAGGAATAGCTGTAACAGCATGAAAGGACGTCCCAAGATCTGTGTTTCTCGCCCTCCTGAATTCAGTCAAGGATGTTGATGGTAGTGTGTCAATAGGATTGCCTAAGAACTGGTAACGTTCTCAACATGTGACCCAAGTCCTTCAGTTTCCAATGGACATGGCTACTAGTGACCAAGTCATATGTGAGCAGGATGCCTGTAACTATATTATAATTATTTATTAATTGATTGAAGTGTTCCTGTGTGTCTCAAGCTTCTGAAAAATCATCCCTGAATTCTTTCCAGTTAATTTTCTGGGAGTGAATGAGATCACCTGTCACTGCAGAAATACTTCAGCAGCTGAATCTGAGGACAACAGCATAACTCAGATGGTCATTGCCAGATCTAGGGCAGAAAGTCTGGTTGCATCCCTCTTGTTGCAGTCTGGAGCTACCCACTAAGAACTGATGCAATGCAAACGTCTGGTGGGTTAAAGGGAACCAAGCCAGTAAATCAACTTGGAATCTGGCCCTCAGATACTCTTAAGTGATTAGTTGTGTTAAAGGAGTATAATTTCAATAGAAACTGACCTTAGGAAAACTTAAAATGATGCAAAGTATTACACTAAAACCAGGCATAGGTCCAAAACAAAGCTCTGAATTTGAGTTGTCTGCAGTTCTAAGCATTAAAGAGCTTGATCCTGATACGAGGCACATGTGTGTGGTCAACTGCCCTACCTCCTACCTGGATCAAAACTGACTTACTCATTACTTCATATTTATGAAATGCTTTGTAGAGAAGCCTTGATATCACCTATTCTCAGTCATATGAAGAATGAAGAACTTGATTTTTCACTTTCAGATAGGAATCTATGTGTGATATGTACTCAACAGGTCCATCTGGGTTGGAGGGGGGCACCAGCTAGGAGGAATAAGGATGCAGTCTGGTACCCAGGCAGCAATCCGTAGAGCTTGCCTACCTAGGTTAAATTTTTTGCCTGTGCTCCCCAAGTATCCAACTGGCAATGTTCATGTGTATTTACTTGGTGAAACAACTGTTGTGGGAATTGCACACAAAGGGTTAAAAGTGCCAGTGTCTGTTTCTCTCTTGTGCAGACCTGGGAGGTAAAGGCCTGCAAGATCAGCATGAGAGGCTGCAGGGGGAAGATGGTCCTGGGGAGGCAAAATGGTCCTGTTTTGGTTATAAATCATCAGACTGAGTGGACAAACAGCTTCAGCAAGGCCATGGTGATACACGTATGGGTGCTTAAAACAGGGTGTGGTTTTAATTGCAAGTACTGATAATCCAGGAAATGCTTGGCATTATGTGTTTGCATTACAGATTTGAGCTGAAAACAAGGAAAAGGAGAGTGAATTGATGCAAGCTGAAGCGAAAAAGATACTTGTTTTTCCTTCTCTATTTTAAAAACTACGGTTCTAGAGAACTCTGCCTTTGAAGCCTGTGGCAAAAACAAGCAGTGAGAGTTTACTGGAAAACTTCAGTGCCAAGGTAAACAAAGACCACATTTCATGAACTAATGATGATCAGACTGTCTAGGTTCTGCTGGACATTTATTTGCAAGTGGCCATCACTGCTGGTGTGACCCAAATGCTAGTTTACGCTTTCTAGATGCATCCTTAAGAATGCAGCGTGTGTGTCTGTCTTCAAGCAAAATCATAGAATCATGGAGTGGTTTGGGTTGGCAGGGACCTGAAAGATCATCTAGTTCCAAAGCCCCAGCCATGGGCTGGGACACCTTCCACTAGACAAGGTTGGTCAAAGCCCCATTCAACCTGAATTTGAACAATTCCAGGGATGGACCATCCACAAATTCTCTGGGCAGTGTGTTCTGGTGCCTCACCACCCTCACAGTGAAGAACTTCTTCCATGTATTTCATCTTAATTTACCCTCTTTTGGTTTAAAGCTGTTACCCCTTGTCATATTGCTACATGCCCTTGTTAAAAGTCCCTCTCTCATCTTTCTTGTAGGCCTCCTTTATATACTGTGAGGGTGGTCTCACCGTAGTCTTCTCCAGGCAGAACAACCCCAGCTCTTGCAGCTGAGGAGGAGAGCAATGGGGAACTGTCCAAGCAAGTGGCACATCTCTACTTTGTGAAAGGAACAACACCATATCTCTTGTTCCCATTGACGGCTGTGGAACGCATTAACAGCTGTCTCATCTCACAATCAAACATTTTGAAGCACTTGAGGCAAAGTATTTATGCTACTGGACAGTTTGTTTAGTCAATAGACCTTTCTTGATTTGGGGATTTTTTTATTTTTTCAAAAGAACTGAAAAAGAGTGATGTGTATGTGCCTTAGTATAAATAAGAAATGCTTGACTCCTCGTGTCAGTTAGAATCAGTAATGCTTCATACTGCTCCTAGCAATTTAAGGAAATATTGATGTGTGTGCAACAACAGAAAGTAAACATCAATTAAAGGGAAAAGAAACAAGCTGCTTAATCTTACTTAGTTCATTTTTTTGTTAGAAAACATCAAGAAAAGAATTCTTCCTTAATATTGTGCGTGCAACATTTGGTATTCAGGGTAAAAACCTCCTAGGAGTGGTAGACTAACATCCAAACAAACATCTTCACTGGATTCTCAGAAGCTTTAGGAGTGAGATGAAAAATAAGTCTGAGGAAATCAAAATGTTTACAAAGATTATTTCACTTTTAAACAGCCTGTTACCAGAACAGAAGTCACAATAATCCACCACCAGTGCTAGATTAGCTTATGGGATGGAGAAACCAGGATGTGCAGCTGGCTTCCAACAGAACAAACAGCATTGGGGAGTTCTTGGAGATGAACAGAGTTTGAATTCTGGAGAGTATTTGGGAGAAATACTGCCATGGTGGTTTAAACCTGACTAGGTGCCAGGTGTTCACCAAAGTCGTTCACCAAAGCCTCTCCTAAACTGGACAGAGGAGAGAGAAATATAATAAAAGGCTTGTGAGTCAAGAGGACAGGGAGATCACTCAGCAATTACTGTCACAGATAAAACAGACTAAGCTTGGAGAGAATTGGTTTAATTTATTAACAACCAAAATAGAGTGGGGAAATGAGAAATAAAAATACCTCTCTGCACCCCTCCCTTCTTCCTGAGTTTCTAACTCCTTCCCCTCAGTGGTGCAGGGGAATGGGGATTATGGTCAGTTCATCACAGATGGTCTTTTGCTGCTGCTGCTTCCTCTCAGGAGGAGGACTCCTCACACTTCTTGCTGCTACATGTGGGGTCCTTCCCACAGGAGACAGTCCTCCTCCTGGAGTACTATGTCCAGTTCTGGGCTCCTCAGCTCAAGAGGGACAGAGAACTTCTGGAGAGAGGCCAGCACAGGGCCACCAAGATGATCAGGGGACTGGAACATCTTTCATACGAGGGAAGGCTGCGGGAACTGGGGCTGTTTAGTCTGGAGAAGACGAGACTGAGAGGAGATCTTATTAACATTTACAAATATCTAAAGGGTGGATGTGAAGAGGTTGGAACATCCCTTTTTTCTATAGTAGCTAGCAACAGGACAAGGGGTGATGGCATGAAGCTGGAACACAAAAAATTCCACTTAAATATAAGAAAAAACTATTTTACTGTTTCAGTGAGGGAGCCCTGGCACAAGCTGCCCAGGGAGGGTGTGGAGGCTCCTTCCTTGGAGATCTTCAAGACCTGCCTGGACATGTTCCTATGCGACCTGATATAGGTGAACCTGCTTCTGCAGGCAGGTTAGACTAGATGATCTCTGCAGATCCCTTCCAATCCCTACCATTCTATGATAAACCTCTCCAGCATGGTACCTGCCCATGGGCTGCAGTTCTTCACAAACTGCCTTAGTGTGGGTCCCTCAGGAACGAGCTGCTGCAGAGTGGGTGTCCCACAGGGTCACAAGTCCTGGCAGCAAACCTGGTCTGGTGTTGGACTTCTGTCTCCATGGGTTTCCAGGTCCTGCCAGGACCTTGCTCCAGCATGGGCTTCTCAATGGGTTGCAGCCTATCTTGAGCATCCACCTGCTTCAGTGTGGCGTTCTCCATGGGCTGCAGGTGGATCTCTGCTCCATCATGGACGTTCATAGGCTTCAAGGGCAGGGCCTGCCTTACCATGGGCTGCATCACAGGTCACAGGGTAATCTCTCCTCTAGTGCCTGGAGCACTTCTTCCCTTTTTTTCGTCACTGACCTTGGTGTCTGTGGAGATCTTCTCACATTCTCACTCCCTTCTTCTGTTGCAGTTTTGCCTCTGCACAGCAGCTCCTTCCACATCTCCAATATGTTAATCATAGAGGCATTACCTCCATCACTAATTAGTTTGGCCTTGGTCAGTGGTGAGTCTATCCTAGAGCTGACTGCACTGACTTCTATTAGATACAGGGGAAACTTTGGGCAAGTTTTCACAGAAGCCACTCCTGTAGCCTCCCTGCTACCAAAACCTGACCACACAAAGCCAGTACTACTATACAGGTGCTCATGGCCTTACTTCTACTTGCCTGGAGATTCCTTTTGTGTGACTCTTCTGCCTCTGCTTCTTCAGCTGACTTGATAATATTTCCTCAGATCTGACAATACCTGATCAGTCATCTTTTGCCAGCCACTTCCCTTGAAAAACAACTCTCTTCTGAATGCACCCAGGTGTGGAGTTCAGGAAGTAAGCACCAAAGTAAATATTTTTGCTGACTCAGTACTCTTTCCAAAGAAATTGTTGCTTCCACTTACTTTGTTTGGGCTGAGTGAGAATCTTTCAAACAAAGCAAGTCATTACTGGCAAACTTTGTGAGACACTGTGCCAGGACAGTAAAAAGTTATCCAAAAGGCCAACACCCAGGTTAGTCTGAGAGACTAAATATAAGGAAAAATTACTTTACTGTGAGGGTGACAGAGCACTGGCACAGGCTGCCCATGAACAGTGTGGAGTCTCCTTCTGTGGAGGTTTCCAACACTTCTGGATGCATTCCTGTGTGACTTGATGGAGGGGAACCTGCTTTAGCAGGGCTTTGGACTGGATGAGCTCTGGAGGTCCCTTCCAACCCCAAATATACTGTGGTTCCACAATTCTGTGTCTTTCTACTGTGCTTCATATATCCTCATGTCATCCAGAAGAAAAAATATATTCAGAACAAGGCTTTTCTGGTCTCTTCTAAAAGAAAATTGTTTAGTTTATCTTTGATATTACAATGTGAACTTTAAATCTTTTCACAGAAAATGAGGTCTGAGGCTGGGTGAATCAAGTACATCCACGTGTAGCACACACCTGCTCTTTCTTCTGTTGGTGACTCTTGCTCACCTATTCCAAATACCACTTCTTTTTGTGCCACCTCTTTTCCTGTGCTGTTAGGGGCATGTGATCTCCTTGCATGCTCTTGCAGAAAAAAAGCAAAGTTTTATGAACAAAAGACAGTGATAAAGGAGATAAAAAGATGCTTTTGATGAAAGAAGTATTGCACAGTTTCAAGGACAAATACAAAGACAAATGCTTGTTTTGTTCCAAAGTAATAATCACACACCCTCCCACACCTTAACTCTACAGCAAGACCTCTGTTCTTTTCCCCACCTTCCTAAGTTGTTTAAAATCTATGAAGGCACCAAACACTTTCTCTTTTTCCACAGAGATCCCTGGAGCCTGGACTGAGCATGCTGCCCTTGCTTCTGAACGATTTGTCTTTCTCTCCCTTTACTTTCAGAACATCTTTAAAACGACTCTGCCTTGTTCAGTGTGTGGAAGTTGGCTGTTTAAATTGCAGCTAAATCAAAAACATTGCTGATGATTTGGGCAGATACAAGCTGTGTGGGATTCTTGCCACCATTATATTTGCTTTTGTCTTCATAAAATTGAGTCCTGGGAGATGTAGGCTTGCAACCAACAACAGGCTAACAAAGGCATGTGCTTTTATATAGGTTTTTCTCAGAAAACTTGTTTTTCTACTCAGCCAATTTCATGAGTTATTTCAGGACATGTGTGGTAGTTTGAGCCTGGCTGGATGCCAGGTGCCCACCACACCGCTTTACCCCCCACCTCCCGAGAAGCAAGCCAGGGAAGGGGAGAAAATAAGATGGGAATCTCGTGGGTTGAGATAAAAGCAGTTTAATAAGTAAATAAGCAGCAAAGCCGCGCGCGCGGGAAGCAAAGCAGAAGCAGATAAGCTGTTACTCTCTACTTCCCATCAGCAGCGATGTCCGGCCACCTCCCGAGAAGCAGGGCTTCAGTACGCGTAGCGGTTGCTTTTGGAAGGCCAGAAATGAATCTCGCCTCCCCTTCCTGCTCCTTTCCCCCAGTTTATATTCCTGAGCTGACGTCATATGGTATGGAATATCTCCTTGGTCAGCCTGGGTCAGCTGTCCTGGCCATAGTCCCTCCCAAGATCATGCCCACTCACAGCTATTGGTGAAGGTGGGGGAAGGAATGCTGGAGGGACAGCCCCGATGTTGTGCAAGCGGTAGTCATAATATTGATATCAACAGTAAGCACAGCACTGCAGGAGCTGCTGTGGAAAATCACTACCGTCCCAGACCCACTACAGTCTCCACCCCTTATTCCATACCATTTATGTCATGCTCAGACAAACCATCTTAACAATCCATATACATTCTTATATACTCTCATTAACCAGTACCCCTACTCTTCAACAGACAAACATCATTCTTGTATTCCCTCTTGCATCTTGCATCAAACAAACAAACAACATTCTTATATCTTTCATCCTCTGTAGATGTTCACTGGAGCAGGTCATAACTTCTGTCTCATCCATCAAGATGAATATCCAGGCCAGGGGAAACAGTATGTTCAGTGTTGGGCACCAGCACCGGCTTGGTTTGTCCACTTGTTCGGTTTTTCTTGCAAAGTTCATCTACAACAGATAACTCACATAACAGGTTATTTTTCCCCCAAGGTTAAGTCTCCTTGAGGTACACATCGAGTTTCCCCATCCTTTCTCATCACCCACCAAGTACAGCCAGGCCCTTGAGCAAAGACAATCCCACGAATGGGTTTGCCTTTTCCCATGGGAGGTGCAACCCATACTGCCTTCCCCAGCCATTTCCCTGGGTGCACTACGGGGACCTTATCTCCTCCCACAGTATGTAGTGGTTTTGTTTGGGCAGGACCAGGACGGTTAGTTGAACCTCTGCTATTGACCAGCCAAGTGGCTTCTGCTAAATTTTTATCCCACTGCTTCCATGCCCCATTGCCCAGTGCTCTCAACATGGTCTTTAGTAACCCATTATATCTCTCAATCTTTCCAGAGGCTTGTGGGTGATAGGGGATGTGGTATATCCACTCAATGCCATGTTTCTTTGCCCAGGAGTTTATGAGATTATTTCGAAAATGAGTTCCATTATCTGATTCAATTCTTTCTGGAGTGCCGTGTCGCCACAAAACTTGCCTTTCAAGACCCAAGACAGTATTTTGGGCAGTGGCATGGTTTACAGGGTATGTTTCCAACCAACCAGTAGTTGCTTCCACCATGGTGAGTATATACCGCTTGCCTTGATGTGTTCGTGGTAGTGGTCCAACATAGTCAATTTGCCAGGCCTCACCATACTGAAAACCCAGCCATCGGCCTCTGTTCCAGGGAGACTTGATTCGTGTGGCTCGCTTGATTGCGGCACATGTTTCACATTCATGGGTGACCTGTGTGATGGCTTCCATGGTCAAGTCCACCCCTCGATCACGAGCCCATCTATATGTTGCATCTCTTCCCAGATGTCCTGATGTTTCATGGGCCCATCGAGCTATAAATAGCTCACCTTTACGCTCCCAGTCTAGATCTACCTGAGCTAGTTCAATTTTAGCAGCTTTATCTACCTGTTGGTTATTCCATTGTTCTTCATTGGCACGGCTTTTTGGCACATGAGCATCTACATGACGTACTTTCAGAGTCATATTTTCCACCCGAGCAGCAATGTCTTGCCATAATGCAGCAGCCCAGATGGGTTTACCCTTGCGCTGCCAGTTGGTCTTCTTCCATTGCTGTAGCCATCCCCATAGAGCATTAGCCACCATCCAGGAGTCAGTGTAAAGATAGAGTACTGGCCACTTCTCTCGTTCTGCAATCTTTAGAGCTAGTTGGATAGCCTTCACTTCAGCAAACTGACTTGACTCACCTTCTCCTTCAGTGGCCTCAACAACTCGTCGTGTGGGACTCCACACAGCAGCTTTCCACTTACGATGATTTCCTACCACGCGGCAGGATCCATCAGTAAACAAAGCATAATGCCTCTCATCTTCTGACAATTCATTATATGGTGGTGCCTCTTGGGCGCGAGCTACTTCCTCAGGCAATGCTCCAAAATCTCTGCCTTCTGGCCAGTCCATGATTTCTTCCAGGATTCCTGGGCGATTAGATTTCCCCAGCCGAGATCGTTGTGTAATCAACGCCATCCACTTACTCCATGTAGCGCTGGTTGCATGATGTATAGAAGGGGTTTTCCCTTTGAACATCCAGTGTAACACAGGCAGACGTGGTGCCAAGAGGAGATGAGCTTCTGTGCCAATGACTTCTGAAGCAGCTCGAAGTCCCTCATATGCTGCTAGTATTTCTTTTTCAGTTGGGGTGTAGTGGGCTTCCGATCCTCGATATCCTCGGCTCCAAAACCCTAATGGTCGACCTCGGGTTTCTCCAGATGTTTTCTGCCAGAGGCTCCAGGTGAGACCATGCTCTCCAGCGGCAGTGTAGAGGATATTCTGCACATCTGGTCCTGTACGGATGGGCCCAAGGGCGACTGCACGAGCTATTTCCTGTTTAATTTGTTGAAAAGCTTGTTGTTGCTCAAGGCCCCACTCAAAACAGTTCTTCTTTCTGGTGACTCTAAAGAGAGGGCTCACAAGCTGACTATAACCTGGGATATGCATCCTCCAGAATCCCACAAGGCCCAGGAAAGCTTGTGTTTCTTTCTTATTAGTCTGTTGAGACATAGTAGCTATTTTATTCACAACATCCATAGGCACATGCCGACGCCCATCTTGCCATTTTATGCCCAAAAACTGTATCTCTTGTGCAGGTCCCTTTACTTTGTTTCTTTTTATAGCAAAACCAGCTTTCAGGAGAATCTGTATTATTCTTTTCCCTTTCTCAAACACTTCTTCTGCCTTGTTGCCCCATACAATTATGTCATCAATGTACTGTAAATGTTCAGGGGCATCACCCGTTTCCAGCACAGTTTGGATTAGACCATGGCAAATAGTAGGACTATGTTTCCACCCCTGGGGCAATCGATTCCAGGTATATTGGACACCTCTCCATGTGAAGGCAAATTGTGGCCTGCACTCTGCTGCCAATGGAATTGAGAAGAATGCATTAGCGATGTCAATCGTAGCATACCACTTGGCTGCTTTTGACTCCAGTTCATACTGGAGCTCTAACATGTCTGGTACAGCAGCACTCAGTGGTGGTGTCACTTCGTTCAGGCCACGATAGTCTACTGTTAACCTCCACCCTCCATCAGATTTTTTCACAGGCCATATGGGACTATTAAATGGAGAATGAGTTTTGCTAATTACTCCTTGAGCCTCCAGTTGATGAATCAACTCACGGATGGGAGCCAGGGAATCTCGGTTCGTGCGATATTGCCTCCGGTGCACTGTCCTGGTAGCAATTGGTACCTGTTGCTCTTGAACTTGCAGCAATCCCACAACAAAAGGGTCTTCTGAGAGGCCAGGTAAATTAGAGAGTTGTTTGATTTTCTCTGTATCTACAGTGGCTATACCAAAAGCCCATCGATACCCCTTGGGGTCTTTGAAGTACCCTCTCCTGAGGTAATCTATGCCAAGAATACAAGGGGCCTCTGGACCAGTCACAATGGGGTGTTTTTTCCATTTGTCCCCTGTTAAGCTCACTTCAGCCTCTAATACAGATAATTCTTCACATCCCCCTGTCACTCCAGAGATCCAGACAGAATCTGTGCCTCTATACCTTGATGGCATCAATGTACACTGTGCCCCTGTGTCTACTAAGGCTTTATACCTTTGTGGGTTTGATGTGCCAGGCCATCGAACCCACACAGTCCAGTAGATTCGGTCATCCCTTTCCTCCTCCTGGCTGGAGGCAGGGACCCTCTATTTCTGTTCTTCATCAGAGTATTCGCTATCTGATCCTTGCAATTGCAGACCTGAAGTCTCCTCATTGGCTTCGAAGGAAGTAGTTGCAGTTCTTCTATGTCTTGGAGATTGTTGATTGTCCTCTTTTGGTTTGGCAGCCACTCTGCTGACAGCCCTCTTGGGCGGTCCTTTTCTAACAGCTGCCTTCCCCCTTAGTTCACGTACACGTGCTTCTAGCTTAAAAGTGGGTTCACCATCCCACTTCCTCATATCCTCTCCTTGGCCACGCAAAAAGAGCCAGAGTTCATTTCGCGGTGTACTCCTGCGTCTGGGACTTCCCTTTCCCCTGGTCGGGACAGTGGATGACTGAATTCTTGAGGCAGATCTAACAATCAGGCCATCATCCCACACTGATGAGGAGGTGCAGAGGCTCTCTTCATAGTTCTGTAACCAAGAAGATACCCTCTCCACTGTTGGTATGTCCATGTCTGGATGATACACCATTGCCAGGATATTAGAATATGTAGCTGGGGCACTCTGGATCACTTTTCTCAACATGGCCCGTGTACACTGGACATCGTCTGGATCTGTGGAGGCCTCGACATTATCCAGATCACCATAGATGACTTCCAACACAGCTAATTCCCTTAGATATTGGATCCCTTCATCAGCTCTAGTCCACTTTCCTCGGGCATTTACAAGGTCTTCCTTGAATGGGTATCTTGCCCGTACACTTGAGAGGAGTCGTTTCCAGAGACTACAAACTGAGGTTTTCTTTCCAATGCCTTTATCAATTCCCCGGTCCCTAGCAAGAGATCCTAGCTGTTGGGCTTCTCTGCCTTCCAATTGTTGACTGTCAGCCCCGTTATCCCAGCATCGGAGCAGCCAGGCACCAATCCGCTCACCTGGCTGGCGACTGTAATCTTTTCGCATATCTCTAAGTTCTGTTGAGGTGAGGGACCGAGTAGTTTCCATTTCCTTTTCGATTTCTCTCACTTCTCCTGATCTCCTTACCGAAGGACCAGTTTCTTCTTCTAGCCTTTCCTCTTCCTCCTCGTCTGCCCTTACTAATCGATGATATGGACTTGACCTCCTTATCCACTGCTTCTTTTTCACTACTGGGGCAACCACTGTGGTTGTTGTTTGGTTCCCTGACTCAACCATGGTAGTCTCAGGTATAGTTTGAATTTCCACCTCGGCCATAGTTCTCTGAGAGGGCTGGACTGCGACTGACTCAACTATGTTGGTCTCAGGTATAGTTTGAATTTCCACCTCGGCCATAGTTCTCTGAGAGGGCTGCACTGCGACTGACTCAACTATGTTGGTCTCAGGTACCGTTTGAGTTTCCATTTCAATTACAGTTCTCTGAGAGGACTGGAATGCAGCTCGGTAGGCAGAGGCTAGGCCCCAGTATAGTGCCTGAACCTGATGGGCCTCATTAGGGTAGGTAAGACACCCTTCTATCAGGTAGCGTGTCAGTAAAGCAGGGTTTTTTATCTGTTCAGATGTAAAATCCCAGATTACAGGAGGTGATAACCGTCCTAGGAATTTGCCTAAATTCATCCACATACCCTGCCACCCAGGGACTGGCCGCTTCAGGGGGCATTTTAACATGTTTCCATCGCAAATTTGTACTCTCTGATACCCAGATGACTCCAGATTCCACAAGATATATAATATACCAACCATGTTAATTAGTAATATTAAAACTCTCGTATAAGGGTGACTAAGGACCTGGGAAGTCTGTGTAACAGAATTGTCTAGATCAGTCCGAGCTGAGGAGAAAGAGGTGCTTTGCCCCATGGCCTCCACAAGATAGCTCCCACAGCACACTAAATTCATCAGTAACAGAATGAGACTTGCTATTATTATTTGGGCCATCATGTTCCCAGGCCCTTTCATCCTCTTCACAAAATTATATAGCCAGCTTAGCAAAGCTATTAAGGTTAAAGCACAGCCGAGAGTCAATGTTAGGAGCATCATGTTCCCAAACATTAGAAAGTGTAAGATAAGCTGCATAACAGCAAGGCCCCGTGACCAGCACAGGAACTTTGCTCTCATTGGTTTACTGTAATTGCAATGCAGTTAATGTAAATCTGCTATTATCTCGCCCCACGTTGGGCGCCAAAAGGGCTGTGGTAGTTTGAGCCTGGCTGGATGCCAGGTGCCCACCACACCGCTTTACCCCCCACCTCCCGAGAAGCAAGCCAGGGAAGGGGAGAAAATAAGATGGGAATCTCGTGGGTTGAGATAAAAGCAGTTTAATAAGTAAATAAGCAGCAAAGCCGCGCGCGCGGGAAGCAAAGCAGAAGCAGATAAGCTGTTACTCTCTACTTCCCATCAGCAGCGATGTCCGGCCACCTCCCGAGAAGCAGGGCTTCAGTACGCGTAGCGGTTGCTTTTGGAAGGCCAGAAATGAATCTCGCCTCCCCTTCCTGCTCCTTTCCCCCAGTTTATATTCCTGAGCTGACGTCATATGGTATGGAATATCTCCTTGGTCAGCCTGGGTCAGCTGTCCTGGCCATAGTCCCTCCCAAGATCATGCCCACTCACAGCTATTGGTGAAGGTGGGGGAAGGAATGCTGGAGGGACAGCCCCGATGTTGTGCAAGCGGTAGTCATAATATTGATATCAACAGTAAGCACAGCACTGCAGGAGCTGCTGTGGAAAATCACTACCGTCCCAGACCCACTACAACATGACATGTTGCTTGCTTGTTAATCAGATGCACGACATAATGATGTCTTGAAAGAAAATTACTTGTTTCTGGCCCCTGTAGGTTTTTTGTAATTGGATGCAAGTGCATAAGATTGTTCAGTGTCCACCCTGGACAGTCCTTCTCCGTAGCAGTAAAACAGATGTGGTAGATGTGAATGCTTGCGTTGGGAGCAGGCTCTGTGGCTTGCTCAGGATCTTGATATGGGAAAGGTGAGACTGTTGGTAGGAAAAGTTGGTTGGTGCCATACTGAAAGGAGTTTTTACATTGTTCATCACTGTTTAAAAAGATTAAGAGTATGGAATATTTTGCAAGTGTTCTGCCAATCACTTACTTTGAGCATGTCACACACTTTAGACACCTGAGCAGTCTTAAAGGATTCAGTATGGTAACATGTGAACTGGGAGAAATTGTGACTGTTGCATGGGATTTAAGTGACTTGAAGTTGAGTCATTTTATGTGTATTTTATTAATAGTTACTACATATTGCATGCTGTAGTTTTTAAGCCCTCCATTAACAGGGGCTGTGTGATCAACACAAATGGAACGATGGGTGATCCCTCTGTTGTTGGGCCAAAGTTGGTTCAAGTCTAGTAGTATGAAAGTGAATCTGATATTTGAGATGCAGCTTGCTGAGAGGAGTAATGGCCTAATAAACAGCCTTTCAGAGAGATCATTGAACATGTTGTGGATACAGTGCTGTAGTTCTCAGAGCTTTCACATGAAAATGGAGACAAAGCAGGAAATCATCTACTAGGAAGTGAAGCTTTTCTTTAAAGAAAAAGTAAGGTGAGAGCAGGAAAGAGAGATGTGTTCACATGCAGCCCACCTTAACATTCTCTTGGAGCAAACCAGGTAATGAAGTTCCTTCTATATATGGATAGAATATTTTTCTCAAAACAAAAAGCCAAAGCCCTGTAAAAGCGACCTCATCATCAACTCTCTTTTCAGTGACTTGTTACCAGTGTCATTCCCGAAGGCTAAAGTTTCCATACAGACAATTTAGAGACTTCTTAGTGCAATTAATCTGTCCCATTTAACAACTGTTTTCTTCTGCTTTCCTTTACCTTAGAAGGCAAACAGCCCTAAGCACAATTGGGAATAAATGTTTTTATGGGCAGATGGGCTCTAAAACTGCCATCTACCTAGGAGACTGAGGGCATGCTCAAATGTCTAAGGTTGATGATAAAATTACATACTCAGTAGATCCAGGAGTCATTTGACAATGTCTGTTTTTATGTAATCCTACATTCTCCCTGCAGCGGTCTTGATTGTTGCAGAATAACAGATTGTTCTTACTTCTCACCCATCTTGCCTGTTCTGCCTGCCTGGTACATTAAGACCCCCTGATTTTTATGCCTGTGCCTGAGGCAGACTTTGCTAGTTTGCTATCTCAGGTTAGTGCTGCACTGCTGTAATTATATGGCTTCAGGATCAGAGCTGATTTGGCTGCCTTGGAGCACAGGCATCTCTGGCAGGAAACTAACTCTCTGAGGATGAAGACAGAGCCATGTTATTGGCCAGGAACCACCAGGGATAGAAGGATACTATTTAAAATGATGCTGGAGATCCCTTCCGTTATCTGCATGTATTTATAGGAGTTAATACATTGAGATAGAACATGGTAAGTATTAGTCTTTATGTCATCTCAGGTCAGTGGCAGTGTAGGGTGAGAGAACAGCTAGGCTCTCCTCTCTGTTTCTAATCTTTCCCCATCAGTGCTCAACTATTGTTGACCCTGCTGCTTGACATCTTTGCTCATATGAACCTGATGGCAAAATGAGCAAGGACTTGTAGGTTGGAGCCCAAGCTAATAAGCTTGGTTAAGGTACGGTGCCTTGGGCTCTTCCTCTCTGAACCTCACCTGCAAATTTGCTATGCCTTTCAGTCTGAGATATAAAGGCCCAGAGAAGGATTTTTCTCAGCCTCATCATTGTTTTTTTTAAACTGTTACAAAGCCCCACTCTTGTTTTTGAAGACTACAGTCTGCCTGAAGTCCTGCAATGTTGCACTTCTTGTGACACTGCAACAGGTTTTATAGCAATTCTGCCTTAATTCCTCAATTACTTCACTTCTTGGCCACCAGGCAAGGTAATGCATATATCTGGTGCCAGTGCTGTAATTTATTCATACTTCTACCTCCTCCCTTCTTCATTTCCTCCTTAAGGCCAGTAACATTTGGATAATAATTCTAGCCTCGAGGTTTTAATAAATTCATTAAAGGGCTTGCCTTTTCAAGTGGAATTAGTACTTTGTTAAAACTGTCTGTGTTCTAGGTCATGAACTATCTAATCAGAGGCTTATGTACATCTGGGCTGTGCTAATTAAAGCTGCCCACACTGTAGCAAAAGAAGCAGAGGCATCAGTGCACAGAGCAGCTCCTCAGATCCTAGCTGCAGAACAACCTCTGGTTTCAGTGCTGGGTGCTGATTGCCATCAGACAAACCTTCGGAGCAGGCATGCATGTCTGCTTGTATAGTAATCTCTATACCCCAATATCCTCACTGTTAAAACTCTTTGAGGCTTTTTCCCTTAAGGCTTTTTTTTTTTTTAATAAGAGATGAGTTTGATATAGTCTCTAGTTCCTTGCCAGAAACGTGTGTTATAATAAATCACCCATTCTGGGGTGTATTAAGAAGAGTGTGGGCAGCAGGTCGAGGGAGGTTATCCTTCCTCTCCGTTCTGCCCTGATGAGGCTTCATCATTAGTACTGTGTTCATTTCTGGGCTCTTCAGCTCCAGTGGACAGGGAACTGCTGGAGAGAGTCCAGCACACGGCTACTATGATGATCTGTACACTTACAAGTACTTAAAGAATGTATATCAAGAGGATGAGGCAACACTTGGTTCTGTAGTGTCCAGTGACAGGACTAGGGATAATGGACAGGAGCTGGAATACAAAAAGTTCCACTTAAACACAGGAAAAGCTTTTTTACTGCAAGGATGAGGGAGCCCTGGCCCAGGCTGCCCAGGGAGGATGTGGAGAATCCTTCTCAGGAGATTATCAAAACCTACCTGAATGTGTTCCTGTGTGACTTGATCTAGGTGGGACCTGCTTGAGCAGATGGATTTGAGTGGATGATCTCTAGAGGTCACTTTCAACCCCTACCATTCTATGATTCTATGATCTAGAGATGGCTACTCTGCATGTTAGAGTCCTGTAGTCTCTGCTACTTCTTCCCAAGCTAAAATGCAGCTACTTTGGGATCAAACTGTTCTGGATAAAAATCTCAGGCTTTGAAGAAATACTTGTGGGAGAATTGCCCTTTATTTTTTTTTGACAACCTGACTTTAGTGTACTGCTTTGCTTGGCTTCAGCTCTATGAAGAAGTAGAAGAAATCAACATATTGAAGAAAGAATAGAATTGTCCACAGCTACTCTCACAACTTGGCATTTGTGTGCAAGTGGTTCTGGTTTGGCTGGATTGCTTTCTTTTTGCAACAACAAAAAAATCAGGTCTTGTTATCTACAGCAAATTCTACTATCCAAAACACAGAGGCATCTTCAGTCCCTGTATGTCTTGAGTCTTGGCTGTAGCTTACTTTGATTAAATACAAATCAATCAGGAGGCTTTTTCCCCTTTCTCAGCATCTCTTTTGGCAGAGCCTCCATCTGTGGTTAGTGTTGGAGAGCCTGGCTGCTGTTTCAAGCTGAAAAGAATGCCTACCGTGGGATATGGTGAATAGCTCTATTCATAGGTCATCTTGCCCTTCCCCTTCCTCCCTCCAGCATTGCACTTGGAGTCTCCAGGATACTTATGCAACCTTGGGTATAACATACTGAGTGGCGTGGAGAAGAGCACGGTACAGTCCGTCCTGAGGGCTGAAAGCTGCACGTAGCTGCTGCTCATCAAACATATCAAAAAAGGAGTTCATACATCTTGTTCTTTCCTTCTTGAGCAAAGCCCTGCTAGTTGCCTTCTCCAAGGTCTGATTCTTTCCACTTATGCAGTCTTGGCTCAGTTTTCTGCCCTAGCAGGCTTCTTGTATGTCTAAGGAAAAGTTGCATCCCCCTTCCTTGGACACAGAGCCAATAATATGGGTAGCTGAAGAAAATGCCTGCTGTGTGTGCCTCTTGTTACCTTGCTTGGTACACTAAGGACTGCTAATCCTGGACTTGGGAAAGAATTTCTCTTAAGAATGTTTATATTGATAAAGATTCTCTTTCATTTAACACTGTCAGGAAACTTGAGTGTCAAGCTTGGCAAACTCATAAACTCCTCTGTCCTTTTTTATTTTACTAGCAGAGGAGAAAATGGGAGGTGTAGTAGAGAAAGGAAACAGGAGGCAGGAGGGAAATGAATAGACAGGAGCAGAAAAAAATTACAAAAGGTAAAAATGGAAGTGAAACTTAATGAAACTAACTTTTATAGAGTTAGGTAAGCTAATGTCAATCACCAAAAGAATGACTTCTATGGGTTTTATTTCACTGGTGGAACAGTATGGTTTGACCATGATGGAAAGCCTTGCCCAGTCTTCATTCATACTGTTCTCTTATGTCTTTGTCTTGATCCACCAAGTTATGTTAACTTGTGTCAGGAAGTTTTCCTCTGCCATACTGCTGCCACTAGTTTTTGAGTTTTTCAGACTTATTCTTCTCCTTTTGTCTTTGTCACTCCTTCAACTTTTCCCAACTACAAGAAGAGCTGTAAATGCTCAGCATCTCTGAAACCTCAGCCTTGTGACCCGGACTGTAGTTGTTTCCTATAGCTGGTTGACTGCCATGAAAGAATTGGGTAATAATAACTAAAGAGCCAGGAAAGCTTACTTCAGATGAGGAGCATGCCTGAAAGCTGACGAGCGATGGGCTGAGCAGTCTCCTTAAGAAATTTTCCAAGTAATCATTGAGAGAAGTGATTTTTCGGAGAGAACTGCTTTAAGAGCAGCCTGGATTGCCTATCTTGTGACATATTTACAGAATGACCCGACAGCAGTTGGATATTTAAATCAATAGATGTATCCTGTAATTCAGCCTTTCCTAATGATGTTTGCACTTACATGAGGACAGATGTGAGAGACAAATACCTGTCTATTGAGGCTAGACAAAATTGGCTGAGTATGAGCATAGAAGATTTGACCAGTACCCTAAGCACACTGCAGTTAAACAGTTATTTTCAATGGCCTGTCAGTAACAGCAACAGTCTCTTATTTTTGTAGTTTAGAGGTGTGAATTAGCATCCACTGGGCGAGGCCTTAATGCACCCTGAATTCCTGCTCTACAGGTCAGTTTTTCGGGATGTACAAAATTTGATCCAGTATCAATAACTATTGTAAGTTAGAAAACTAGAGATTGTCCTCTCCATTTACTCTGAAGACAACCAACTGGTTTTACTCCTAATGGCACCTCCCTCTTTCACCTTAAACCATCAGCTGTTGTTGGGTCATCCACCTTTAGTTCCTTCCAATATCATTTCTTAGGAGAAGAAAGAATGACTGTGTGTTTTAGCTGGTTATGGGATTTTCTGGCCAGTGGACAGCTGGATGTGGAACATAAAAATCCTGAAACAGGAGCAGAACCTGGGAGTTGCATAACCTGCAGCTGGAGCAATAGAAAAGTTGGGGTGATAAAAATCAGTGTGGGGCAGAGGTTAAACTGGACAGTGGGTGAATTGTAAGTCAAGACTTGGATGAACTTACATGGCCAAAGCTGGCAGAAGCAGTTGGGTGCTGATGAAAGAAATGTTCTAGTTAACACAGTGGAAGCCTCCTAAGTTGAAAGTCACTGAGGAAATAAGAAACTTTGGCTCTGAAGATGAGGCAGTATGTGAGAGTGCCTTTGTTCGGTTCCAATTTGTTTTCACTTCAGTTACCGTTTCATCAGGGCTATTCTTGAAACCCTGACTGTTACCCAAGGAGGAAAGCTAAAAGTGATGAGGGGGAAGAGAGCCATTGCAAAAAGCTTTGAAATGGAGTTGCTAGTAACCTAACATTATCACAGAGGTAGTAGGTTAGTATAAGCAATTTTCAGGTGTGTCTGAACTGTTGCACATTAGGGCCTTTTTTGTACAGATTTCTAAAGCTTGTTTTGAGAAGTTTCAAATCCTTGGTGTATGATGTGGTCCCTTCTGGGCTGCTTTGGGAGTGTAATAGTGCTAAGCATATTTATAGCCAGTTGTAAATCTTAGTGATTGTTGTTCCTCCTGGAGCTGTTAAAGGAAAATAGAGATAAATGACTGCCCTTCCACAAAAGATTTCTTCTCTGCCAAAATTCTTACTGTCTGCCTAGTCACCCTCTCCTTTTGGAGAAGTTACTTATCTGCATTAGAGGAGCTTTCCATATATAGAGCTACTCTGCAGCCCTGTTTTCTTATAAACCTATGCATTAGCTTTCATTTAGCTTAATACATCTGAGAGTAAAATATCTGCTCCTTAAAACAGAGAAAGATTTTAAAGTTCCTGTTACTCTGTGGACACAATGTACTTGGCTCTTCAATCTTTTAGAGACTATGCCCCTGTAGCTTGAGCCTGTACCTACTCATTCTGTAAGTGTAGGTTTGAGCCACTTGGTTATCCAGATTGGAGTCCAATCCAATCTAAACTGAGTGCAGAAGGTCACGCTGTCCAATTTACTTTAATTGGAGATGAATCAGATCTCTCTTCCTTAGAGGCACTTTTTTCTAAATAGATGTTTGAAACAGATTGCTCTGGAGGAGCTAAAGACACCTTGAACTTCAGCTGGGAAGTGAATTCTGTCTTTGCCTTTATGACTTGACTTCTCAAGCAACTACTTCAGTGCTGAATGGGGGAATCTTTCAATGCCATCTCAGATGTCTGGATGGCCAAACACCATTTTTTTCTGAATTAGTCAGTTGCTATTTCCATCCTGCCTAAAGCCTTGCATTCTGAAGGTGGAATATTATCTCCCCTGAAGACTGACTCAGCTCCAGCCATTTTGGCATTAGGACTCGAGGTTCAGTCACCCATATTTTAAACACTTGCCCAAGTTTCTGATAAATTCATGGAGTAGTTGTTCTTGAAATAAGAACTTCCATGGTAATGTTACTTCCAAGTGTGTTTCTGCTGTGCTCTGAGCCTAAAACACCTGACTAACTTTAATGAAGAAAAATCTGTCTCATCAACTGCAGTAAGAAAAATGAAAACCTACTCTACAGTTTCTTTCATGTGTAACAAGTCCTAAGTCTGTCAGACTTCAAGGACTAATGACCCTCTTAGTCATATGTTCTAGTTTTAGGTAGTCCTGTGAGGAGCAGGGATTTGGACTTTGATTCTTATATGTCCCTTGCAACTCAAGATATTCTTTGAATCTATTCTACTATAATGTGTCCTCTCACCCAAAAGAGGCCTTTGTAACTACTGCTAATAAAAAGCTATACTAACAGCATGGTTTAAGGTGGAAGTATGTAGTAGATCCAGGTACTGTAATCAGCTGAGCCTTGTCCAAGGTAAGTTTCTTGCAAGAGATCACACTAAGTGCTCTTACCTTATGCAGGCACAATTGATGTAAGAGTCCAAGACTCTGTTTCAAGCAACCTTTAAAAAAATGGGCTCTGCAGCTGTTCTTTGTTCTGCAATATATGTTTAGGCCACGGAGGGTAGCCCTTATCTCTAAGCAGATAACTGAAATTCTGTTTATTCTCAGAGCAGGCACAGTACAAGTGTCCATGTACTGTTCTGTAATGGAAAAGCTGTGTGCTTTTCAGAAGAGAAAGCAAATGCTGTGGCTCCCCTTGCATAAATGAAGCAGCAATATATCTATGGGCTGAAAATTATAAAGGAAGATAAAAAGTTATTGAGTAGGCGACTACTAATTGATATCTAACTGTAAAATGAGCAAAGAATAGCTGTAACTGTGACATTTTGATTACAAGGGGTTCAAGTGTGGCAGCTCCTGTTCCAAGGCAGACTGAACATGGTGGTAACTTGACTTGTATTGACAAGTTCTGCCTCTTGTAAATGGTGACAAATCTTTGTATGATGAAGCTATATCATAGAAATTATTCTTATTAGCTCAGAGTAAGCAGAACTTAAAAGTCCTGTGCAGATGGTCACAGATGTTTGTCATGCAGTGAAGTATAATGCAGAGATTATTGGTTTAGGTATCTCTAGAACAATAAAACTTCCATCAGCTTTCTGGAGTTCTAGAGCTGTGTTTGAGTACTACAGCTGTGTAGCTAGAGCTTCTTTGTTACCCTAGGATGCTCACTCAGAACAACTCAAGATAATTTTACCATCTGAAGTCATTTTAAGGCAGACATCTAAAATTGGTCTAAGAAAATGTTCTCTTTTTTTTCACCATGGGTTTTTAGGAGGATGGGTAAAAGAATGCTACATAAATGAACAAACTGTACTATGGTAAATCATCTTTATTGCTACTTTTCAACTTGGAAGCTGAGGAGTGAACTTCTTTCATGGCCTGATTTCTCTGGGAACATGCTTGTCATTTGTGGGTATGCTGGAAATGATATGTTAGGTATGGACTTCTGAACCAAACTTATGTGCAGAGCATGTACAGAGCTATACATCTGGAAGCCTGACCAGCAAGGCAAATAAAAGATTTGCTGATTACTGTTGAAATGGAAATGCCAGTGAGAAGGCTATCATTAAGTCATAACTGGCAAGAGAAATGGCATCAGAAAAGTGGGTGGCTTTGAGAACTGCCTGTAGAGTGATGATTAAGGAAGAATAGGTTGGCTAGCAAAGCTTGAGGAGATAGACTAATGCATAGTCTGGCCTTCCAAAGCTGACCAAGTCCTCAGGAAAACCATAATTGCCACTGAGCAGCAAGGAATAGTTCTTTAGTTTGGCCAGACTCATGTTTGTTCAAATTGGCAAAACTACGACTCTACGCTGAGTGACTCTGCACTGTTCTTGTCAAAGCTTTTCTCTCCAGAGGTAAATGCCTGAGTTTGAAAAGACAGAAGAAAGCCTTCTCACAGCTTAAGCCACAGAAAGATCTTCGAAGATGTCAGACAGATGGTACATGTTGCAGGCTACACATTTCCCTACTACTTTAAGGAACACGGTAACTTCTGTTAAAAGATTACTTCTGAAGGCACCTAATCTCTAGATATTGAGGGAGTGATATTGACCACACCTTCTGGAGTACTGAGGGAGTGATCCTGCCCCTTGTTTGCATGTCATATTCTGGAGTTTGTTCACCATCTCTGCTAAGAAATTGTGCCTTCTTTTAATGCTTTTTCTGTCTGAGTATTTAGCTGGCAGTTCTTAATAAGCTTTTGCTTTGTAGTAGCTTAACAAGCCATTTAATACTTGGTAGCTTTTCTTCATAAAGATACTGACAACTAGTAATTAGAAAGACCTCAGTGCAGAGTCAATGTTATAAGAGAAGAGGTTTATTTCAAAGTGATTTTAGGAAGATTTCCACTTTGGAAGTCAGATCATGAATCTTACTATTTGGTGCATGTCTGTGCTGGGAGGGATAGACTATGGGAAGAATGCATCTGTGCTATAGTTTTGTGCAAAAATTGAGTGGAATAGGTGAAGAATTTGTTCCAAGGAGCTTGGATCTTTCCCACTACTCTGAATTGTTGTGGAAAAATACCTAAGGCTGCTAAACAGCTGCCGCCCTAACAACACAGGAACAGAGAACTTGGTCTGCATTCAAGCTGTATCATGTATTTTAAAGGGACATGACTAAATAGTTATCTTAATGTACTCTTGTTACTTTCCATGTACTTGTTACTGCTTTTACATAGTAGGTTATTGTTGCATCAAGTCTCTTTTTCCAAAAGCTTTACAATTTATTTTCATTACTGTGCTTTAGCAATAGTACTTTAAATTGTTAATTTTTTATGGAAGCCCTGGTATTATGCAGGAATTTGCCTTTCAATACTGTATTTCATTTCATAGTAAGAGGTTGTGTGTATATAAAGGAAGAGGTGCTTTGGCCTTGATGGTTTTGCTGAGGAGGTGTATATTCCATTCTTCTCACTTTCTTTTCTTGCTGCAACCCTGCTTTTTTAATGTAAATCAGTGTGCCTTGCACTATCTATAAGGCAAGATGGTCTGAAGCTAGGCCTAGTAGCCCAGTCTAAGAAAGTTATGGGAAGTATTTCCAAATTTGATGAACCCAGGAAATATAAGACTAGATTTTCTGTGTGTGCATAAAACAAATCCAAATTTGCCCTAAAGCAGTTTCAATGCTTTAGATTGGAATTGTGGATGATAATATATGAGAGTAGTGAGTACAAGATACAGGTTCATTGATGCTGTCTTTTGGAAAGCCCTGTATGGATTAGTTTAGAAACTTTCTGCCACCATTTCCCATGGCATTTAATATGACCAGGTAGCACTGAGGTCCTTTTTTTGTTTCTTTTTCCCTTTAGGCAAACTTGGATGGTGTGATGTCAAGCAATATCCCATCAAAGAATAACACCTGCATATTACAGTGGCATGGTGGGAGGAGAGGTGTGGAGAGAGAATAAGGGAGAACAGTGTTCAAGGAACATTAACTTCATTTCAGAGGAGAAAACAACCCATATAACATGCAAAAGCAGTGAGTTTTAATAGCTCTTAATATGTTTTTAAACATTTCCATCACCTCTCTGTGTTTTTAGACATAGCTTGGCTCTAAATCAAAGCAAAAGCAAACACATGCATCCCAGCTAGTCATTAGGCTAAAATAGAAATTAAACATTGAAGGAGAGGAAAAAAAAAAAGTGGAGTTTACATCAGTGAGGTTAAGGAACAGGCAGACAAAACATTCAGCAGCAGGGGAATACATCCTGCTTTCATTTTGTCCTGATCATAAGCCAGCTCCAGAAATGGAAACTTGTTGAGTGCAGCAGCCAGGAGCCAGTGAACTGCATAGCATGTCTGTATTGCTTCACAGTGAAAAATCTACTAGGAAAGTGGTGGTGCTTGGACTAGGCTTTTAATGTCAGCCTTCTCAAAGCTACTGCAGAAGGTACTTCCTTACTTCAGTCCCTCATTTGAGGGAGCAAGTATCAGTACATTTTCCCTTTTCTGTTTCTGCTTATCACTTCGCTAGACTTCAATTGATGCTAATCAGAGCTTAATACTACAGGGATATTATCTCCTTTGCATTGGTTTAGAGGAGGATTTCAGGTCTACACATGTCCTGTGTCAGTTTAGTATAGAGGATCAGTTGTATGTGGCCCTTTATGATCAGCTACAATATGGCAAGATGGAGAAAACATGAAGATATAAGTTACAGGGTGCGTTCAGAAGATTGAAATGGCACCCACTGTTAGCTTGCTGTGCAATGTCCTTTTGCTGAAAGCCTATTTTTTCTTTGATAGTCACCTTAAACTCAACTTATCCTCATGGTTTCAGTTAATAAGTTCTGTCTTCAGTAGCCTAATGGTCATTTCTGTTCCTTAAAAGCTCTTCTGCAGCACAGATCCATGAATCAGTTGGATGAACTTTCTCTTGCTTAGAAGAGTTGATAAGAGATAGTGAAGAGGAACAGCCCAGTCATGTTTAGAAAGTTCTTTCAGCTATCTTATCAACCCCATGTGATAGTTTCCACCTTCAGAAGCATCTTGAGAACAGTATAATGAGACAGTCCCAATCACAATAAACTTATCCTAGAGAGCATAGGCAGAATGTACAAGAAAATTCAGTGACCTACCAAAGGCAATTCATCAGGCTAAAACTGACTGAAGTCGGGTCATCAGTGCTCCTTTCAATATGGTTCTTAACAATATATGCTGTTAGTTTGAGAGTCCACCCTTTTGTATTCTTAGAGCACTGACAGATTAAGCTCCAATAGGTTCAACAACATTGCTTTGCTCATGCTTTCTCTAGTCATCTCTTAGCTGGAGGAGGTATCTTGCCTTCCAAGGGCAGCTGAACGGGATGTCTTTGTCCATGATGTCATGGTTGCTAGGCTGGCATTTTCATGCAAAATTGCCTTCAGTAGGATAAAAACCCTTTCTGATTCCCTCCTGTTAACAAAACTGTGGATCTCCTTTAAAGTTTTCATCCTTCAGTGTCTGTGCTGAACCTTTACTTCTCAGCATAACCTGAGGCATTAGTGGTAATGTTAAGTGAAAGGCATTCCCCTATTTTGTTAGAACTGGAGTTTCAGGCTGATGAAATCTTTATTTCCTAGATTGGAAAAAATAAAAACTCATGGGCTTTTCAGCCTCAGCCTGTACTATATTTAGAATGCTTTAAATCACTCTAAGCTCTAGATTCAAAGAGATTTTTATAGAGTGTGTGTATATATATATGCATGTGTTTGTTTTTTATTGTGGAGGACTAGTCAACAGGGATTTTGTGGTTCTGTTTGGTAATGATGAAATAATTATAGTACATTTTGAGGAATGGTGGGGAAAGATATTAGGAGAGCCAAGAGGGGAAGAAATGGAGGATGTTAGAGAGTTATTGAGAAAAACTTGCTAATCTTTCTTCCCCTACTGCTCTTGTAAACCTCAGTCTTTACCTCACAAAAGTGGAAGTCTGCCAAGGTAAAGTGAGTCATTAAGATTACACCAAACCCTATAGTCTTTCTTGAAGTACATTGAAAGCCAGAAGAATATCCAGACTGCCCTGAAAGGTTCTAAGCACCTCCTGTGATGACTCATCCAGAAAGATTCCCCCATTGTCCTACATTTTCCATCCTGACAGATAAATAAGTAACTTGCAGGATATAAATGTGTATACCAACATATGTATGTGTCCCATGGCAACACAATCCGTAATGGTTTAAGGGTTTCCATGTCAGGCATCTAGATTAAGTGCAGTACTCCATAGTGACAAAGAAATACCAGAGATATTCACACCACTGTCAGGTCTCAGCATTCAGTTTTAAGTCCCACGGTTTTGAAAGCTTAGTTTCCTTTTCTGAAGGCTTGGAATTTGGCTTAATGTAATCAGGCAAGATGGTGAGAATTTATTTTTCTTTCCAGTCTTATGATTTCTCAGCCAGGTTCTCTCCTTTGGGGATAAAGAGTATAAAGGAACAACTCCTTCTGCCAATCCCAGATATACGAGAGTGTACAATTCCAAATTAGCATATGCTTGTATTTCTATGTGTATTTACAGTCTGATCAACTGGTCAGTTGGAGTAAGCATATCACTAATACATGTCTGTAAGCAGGCACAGTGTCCCTTGCAAGCCCTGCCAAGGGGAGAGTGAAACATCAGGTCACTAAGGAAGAAAATGTGCTGCTACAGAAATCTTCAGTTGCTGGACACAGTGGAGCAGCACGTAGATGTTTGGGAAAATACGGTTTTCCAGCAATAGGGAAGGTTGTGGGAAATCCTAGTGGAGTTCCAAATTCATTTCAGATCTGACTCTGTTGTGACGTGATTCATTTACTACAAAAGTCACTGCTGGGAGTAGAGAGAATGGAGGAATCCTGTGCCAAGCTGTGCTGCTCATTTCTATCAAGGAACTGATTTCATTTCAAAGTGCATCTCCTTGCTTTCTGTTACCAGCTCAGAAGCAGTTCAGGACCACCACTTTCAAAGAACACCTTCTGTCAGCAGTGCATGAGTAGTAAGGGCACTTCATGCACTGCTGTGGGTGCAGAAGTTCTGCAGAGAATTTGCTCACTATGCAGATTAAGCTTTGAGTATACTGCAGTAAATATGACTGAGAAGAAGGAACATGTAATTAAAAGCAAATTCCTCTTTTCATGCCTGGCAGGCATGGCCTCTGTTGAAATATTAGTTTCAGTTTTTGATTTTTTGTGTTCTTATGTGCAAGTTTTGCTGTAATACACCAGATATTTCATATGCATTGCTACTGAGCTTGGCTTCATGCATGGAAAACTGTGACAAACTCTTGCTTCAGACATACATAGTTAGACAATTAGCAGAAAGAAAAAGGGAGGGGAAGGTGGGGAAAGAAATAGGTGTGCTGAGCCCTGGAGCTTTCCTGCACTGCATATATAATGCCTCCTTTCCTTAGCAACAGGAGAATTCACATACATACATCTTCTGAAATCTCTTCCTATTTGTTAAGGTATCACCTCTGTTGAAGAGTTGTTTTTTAAATTAATAATTTGCTACTTTCTGTTTATTTTGTACATGCCAATGGTTTGAGTCAGAACTCTGCAGTCAGGTTCCCTTCAACTGGTTCTGATTACAAGCTGAGTGATGGAGCAGAGTCTGGAATGGCTCCAACTGGATTCCACGATGTCTCAACTTTAATGCAGTTAAAAATCCCAGACCTGATGTTGTAGTTTATTGCAGTGGACTCTCACCTTGACTTTGGACCCTTATAAAGAACAACTTTCTATGTGCAACTATATACTTAAGGCAAAATTAATTGTCATCATTCTTTGCAGAACTGATGGCATTATTTATCAGGAATACTATACTGACTACAGTAGTTCCACAGACTATTTTATTTTATTCTATTTTATCTCTTAGCACACAGCATTGATTAGAGGGCTTTTTAATGCAGGAAACTGCACAAGATATTTCAATGACATCTGGGGAGGAGACATACTTCTGGTTTTTTAACAGTGGTTTTGTTGGTTTTGCTATTTCTCCCCATAATCTCTGTATTTGGGTCCTGCTCTAGGACTTTTTAGATAGTATCTGACCCAAAGCCTCTTGAAGTTGTTGGAGAGGCTCCGGCTAATAACTTTGGATAAGCCCCATCTTTTAGGAGAGAGCCTCCTTGTGTTGGTTATCATTCTCCTGTCTTCTTACTTGCTGCACAAATTCCAAGGTCATTTGAAGTCTCTGTTTTGTTGGAGGATGTCCTTAGCATATAGAACTCTCTGGCTCCCTTTCTGTGCCAAAACACTTCAGAGAAGTAGTATTCTCTACTAAATGCTGTTAAAAACATGATGTGTGTAGGACACTGTGGTTGATATCTGACTTCTCAGGGCTTAAAAGTTACCCAGACTTCACAGTGGAAACTTTTACACATTTTATGCAATCATGAATGAAGGAACAGTGTACACTACCTTCATTAATCTACTAATGCTCTAAGGGATTCTCTTCTCTGTAGAATGAATGTCATTGAATGTGTTGAATTGTATAATCTTTCATATATCTGTAAGATGGTGAGATTAAAAGCATGAAATCCCATTGAAATTCTGTTCTATTCAGAATCTTTGCTTGTGACTTTGGGTTAGAATTTCACCTTGAAAACAGACACATTTCTTCAGTCCCTGCATACTTCATCTCAGGAGTCATAGCATTAAATTTTTATAGGCCAAGTGGCATCCTATTTTGTGTTATATGGATATAACCTATTCAAACCAGTTATTCACTAGAGATATACTATCCAGCAAGTCTAAGTACATCTAAGGATTTTAGACATTTAGCAGTCAAGTGTATCTGTTTTTCTTCCTGCTTTATAGAAGTGTTTTGGAGCTTAGTTTTCATCAGAAGATGTATGGAAAACAGATATTCTGCTGTAGAAATGGATCTACAGCTATGCAGTCTTCTCTCACAGAAGTTCATGGTGGTATAAATGGAAAGATAGCAAGCTTTAGCAATTTAAAACTACACCATGGGTGCTCAGCATTGCTGAAATTCAATCTTGCAAGATCAGGATTAATGAATTCTTGATTCTCTTTGTCAGTGAGCAGTCAACTAGTGCAAAACTGCATGGGATTTGGTAAAAATAGCCTCCCTTAAAAACTAATAAGTCAAAATAATAGGAGTTAAAATAGATAATAAAATGTATTTTTCTAATTCTGTGTATGTCCTCTTGACCTTTTTTTCTGAGGAAAAAACTAGTAGTGATTATATTTGAGTATGAAGCTCTTTGCTCATTACAAAAACATATCCACAGCCATTTCACTGGAGCAAAAGAAGGTGGAATAAATAATCAGTCATACAACTATTGTGGTTTAAAGAAAAGATAGCTAAAGAATTACCTTCAAGAAGCTGACATTCTTGAAGTAAAAGAAATGCTGTAACTTCTGCAAAAAGTAAAAAAGTAGAGGCTCAACTTTAGTGAAGCTGATGAAATTTGAAGATCTTTCGCCTATGCAAATGTGTGCTGTTCTAATAATGTCTGTCACTTCCTACCAGCTGCCTGACTGCATCTATCTCTATGTTATCATGGTGATATCAGCATTAGTTTCAAAACACAGCTTCTGTAACCTTAAGCTGCATGGTTCTACTGTCCTGATAAAACAGAAAAAGTGTACTTCAGAGCCTCAAAGCATTGACACAATTACCAACTGCTAAATGTTTTGTAATACTTAAATATTTGACCTAGACAGCACATACTTGGTGGAGGGTTTTTTTGGTCTTTTGTAGGCTAATCAGACATTGTTCAGTTTCTTTACCAGGATAACATGCCATTGTGACAAATGATAATGAGTTTTCTTGCTCTACAGATTTTACAACGTGTCTAAACCCCCTGCACAGAACTTGCTAGGAATTATTTACCAGCCATGACTGTTTCCACTTCTTTCCTCCTCTGTCCTTTGTGACTTAAATTAACACACATATGAAGGGCATGAAGCCTCATCATCATAATGGATCTTTAATTAGTCAGTGTTCTAGTGAGATGCACTTCCAAAAAGCTGGGATGAAAGTCATCATTAACTGGCTTCTGGGAGCTGTGACTCACATCTGGCTTCCAAGCAGCCATTAGGATTTAGCAGGAAAATGAACACCAAATGTTGGTTATACAGAAATGTATTGCAATTCTAGGCAGAGAGACAAAAGAAGTTTGAGAGAGGCCAATGAGATGGGTAGAATTGCTCATAAAAAGCATTTTTTCCAATAGGGAGAGATCAGCTTTTTGAACTCCCATGTAATTTAGTCAGGAGCTGTTGTTGCATAATACATATAGATGTGCAGTTTCCAAGGGGAGACATGGCAATGGAAGTCCTTAGCCTGGAGTTAGATGCTGTGGGGTCTTGCCCTAAATACCAGAGGGTTTTTTCTTTAGGGAAAATAGTATCAAAAAAACAATACTCACCCCCCTCCACAAGAGGAATATCCATATATAGCTTTTTCTACCACCAGGTTCTTTATATGAGTACCTGTTGAGATGTCCTCAAGCTCTGAAGTCCTGTAAAAAACATGCACTACCAAGCTGATCATAGTTTTTAACAGGCAATGTTGTTTAGCTATTTTATAACCCTATTGACAACTGCAGCTTTTGCTGCCTGGGCAGCATAAATACTGCCTGCATTAGGAATTCCACTGAGGATGCTTATTTAATGGAAGTGACGAGAACTTTACATATGTGATGTCCTAGAGAGTATGTGGTTATGACCATAAATGTTATCTTTATGACATTAATTTTCTCAGTCAAAACTGATTTCAAATAAAGTAAAATGAATGGTTTGCAGTAGAGTAGAACTCGTCACTTCTGGGTGATGCTCACTTTACAGATACTCATATGGCCCTCCAGGCTTCGTCTGAAGTGTCACTAGCTGATAGATAATTTTGTTAAAGAAAATGCATTCTGATGTACCACTCACATAAATGAATGTGCATGAAGCTGAAGACACGCTGGATAGTTTAGGATACAGATGAAGTTTCCAATGTGCAATTTTTTACTTCTGGTGATGATTCACAGGAATCCTTTCCTAGATATGCGGAAAATATTATCTTTTCCCATCCCAGCAGCTTCCTTAGCAGGAAAGTTTATGCTTTGACTATGTCTGTTTATAAAACATGGCACGTAAAAGTGATACCGGCGTCTGGTAAGTCAGGAGGTCACCGTGCATTGCAGGTGACTCAGAGGAGGCCACCACTCCCTGGTTGCCCATAAAGGGGTTCGTGTCGCATGGGCTGGGGTGCCGGTCCGGGTTTCAGCACCGCGGCGGGGGACAGCGCTAGCAAGCGCCTCCGGGGCGCTGCGGGCCCGGCTCACGCTGCCCCGGCCCGGCCCGGCCCGGCGGGGAGCGCGGGGGGGGAGAGCGGCACGGCCCGGCGGGGAGCGCGGGTGGGAGAGCGGCACGGCCCGGCCCGGCGGGGAGCGCGGGTGGGAGAGCGGCCCGGCCCGGCGGGGAGCGCGGGTGGGAGAGCGGCACGGCCCGGCGGGGAGCGCGGGTGGGAGAGCGGCACGGCCCCGCGGGGAGCGCGGGTGGGAGAGCGGCACGGCCCGGCGGGGAGCGCGGGTGGGAGAGCGGCACGGCCCGGCGGGGAGCGCGGGTGGGAGAGCGCGGATGGGAGAGCGGCACGGCCCGGCGGGGAGCGCGGGTGGGAGAGCGCGGATGGGAGAGCGGCACGGCCCGGCGGGGAGCGCGGGTGGGAGAGCGCGGATGGGAGAGCGGCACGGCCCGGCGGGGAGCGCGGGTGGGAGAGCGGCACGGCCCGGCGGGGAGCGCGGGTGGGAGAGCGGCCCGGCCCGGCGGGGAGCGCGGGTGCGACAGCGGCACGGCCCGGCGGGGAGCGCGGGTGGGAGAGCGGCCCGGCCCGGCGGGGAGCGCGGGTGGGAGAGCGGCACGGCCCGGCGGGGAGCGCGGGTGGGAGAGCGGCACGGCCCGGCGTGGCGCCCCCACAGCCTTGGCTTCACCGCTTCGGCAAATGTAACTCGTTTCCCTGTGCTCTTGGCAAGATTTACAGGTGCTGCAGGAAGTCTCCATGTGAAGCTCTTGTGCAGCTGCCGAAACCTACTTTTCTTCTCCTGGTGAAGCATTGCCCTTGTCCAGAATTTTACACTGAACACAGACATATAAGAGCTGTGGGTTGATTCTTTATTTTGGACCCTTCTGCAATTTATGACAGTGAGATAGGTGGAAGGATGGACATTCTTCAGCTTACAAAAAGCTTATTTTTAAGAAGCTTCTCTTTGGGGACAGTTTCTGGGGTGTAGTGGGTTGATATATGCATGAACTGACATGCAGAGCTTGTCTCTCATTGAACTAAACCAGGCTACACTAGCTATTTTGAAGAACTGGAAGTAGACAGGTGTGGATTAATTTGAGGTTGTTCCTAACTCAGTATTCACTGGCTGATTTCTGAGTTGACCCATGAGTAATTTAGACTCGGTGTTTAAAAGATACTGGCTCTACAGCAAAACTCCCCATTATAGCTCTGAACATCCCTTGTATCCATGTGTCCAGCCCTGTCTTTGAAGCTCTCGCTTTGAATAGCTAAAACAAAGGATTTTTGTAAGGGAAAATGTACTAGGATATATGAAACTGTTTTGGTTGGGGGTGGAGGGATTTCAATTTGCTCTTAAGATAAATCTGTGCAGCATTTTGTAGTAAAGTTTTACTGTTTAGTTGCCATGAGTAAAGTCTGACCACCTGGGTTGCAATCCAGGCAGGCCTGAGGGCTGAGGAAGCCATGCCTTCCGTTAAGCAAGGGATGTCTCAACAGTCAGCTGGAGTTTGTCATAATTCTGTTGTTAATTATGATAATTATGCACACCCTTTTTAAATGTGCCTCCCAATTTATTAAGGGCCTGTTTCTTCAGGCCCATCTACAGAGACAGCTTGGTGTTCTGTACTTTTGTCCCAGTGAGAAGTTCCAGCCTCTCTCCCTGTCTCAACAATTCAATGCTACAGCCCCAGCTTTTGTGTGGTTGCTTCATGTGTGGCCTCTTTGGCATAACAACTTAGCCAAAGTGTCATAATTCACTTTAAGGTATCATCCATGTTCCTGATTTCTACTGAGATTGTGAGCTTCAACTAATTTTTCATTACATCTGCTATTTCATTTTTGTCTTATTTGGCAGCAAATGGGAAATACTTGTGGTGAAAATGAATCTTGATTTTAGGTCTAAATTTTCTCTTGCACTACAGGACAGTCTGTTCCAAAATTATGAGGTTTTGATTCTCTTTCATTAATGTTAATCCCCAACACATGTCACTTTCTTCATAAAATTTCAATGAAACATCGAAATAGGCTTGTTTTCCCATTTGATGGGGAAGGAATCTGAACATGGCTGACAGTTTCAACTGGCAACATATTGAAGGTAGATTCTGTGTTTATATTGACTGTTACCTGTTACTGTAGCATCTGCAAACCTCTTAGTAATTTTATAAGCTAATGAATCACACCTCCAAAACAGGATAGGAATAGTCTACACCTATGTAGGTATGTCTCTCTGATGGTTGTTTCCTGAGTATTTACCCTTGGTTTGCCTCCTGAAGATTAGGAAGCTGTACATAAGAAGAGAAAACATTACATCTTTCTCCATTTATCTTAGAATCTTATGGTTGTTAGTGTGTTCTATCAGAGACTTTTTTTGTACTATGACTCCTGAATATGTCAGAATTTGTCAAACAGGAAGGTTATCCATAGCTGGGATCTCATCAAGCACAGCCAAAGCACAGGCACTTAGGAACTTGATGCCAAGACTGACATGTTTTGGTAATGCAGTTTTTGGTAAGTGCATTTAAAGCTAAAGCATATGTAGAGTTTTGAGGTGGTAAACTGAGGCATAGATGAGAAATTTCAGCCACAGCCAATTGTGATATTCAAAGCTACAGCTTTTACAAAGAAAACCATATTTTTAATATGGTTTTGTGAGTTAAGCCAAGTCAGGGATTTTTTTCTTTCTTCTGCATACAAATTTCTCAACTCCCATTCCATTCTGTACTTCTTCTTCTGTGCTTATCTGTATTGACAATGGAGAATGCAGCCTGACTTTTCTTGTCTGCTTTGACCCAAGTCTTACCAAGGACCATCTTTCTCACCCTTTCTAGTTTGACACATTCCTATGTTGTATGTCTACAGTTCTTGGCTCTACAGGTGTGTTGCAAGCCAAATAATGTCTCCAGCACTAACACAGTGCAGCTGTAGAAGGGAAGCTTTAAATAAAAAGCCTGAAGCAAAAATTCTTTGCTCCTGGAAGCTGGCAAGTGGGAAGAGAGGAAATTTAGCTTGAGTTCCATGCATTTTCTGGTTTTTTGTAGATGAAGATACATTCAGGCCACTGCACTGGCACAGGGATTTGCTGCCAGGTAGGGAGATCTGTGTCCATCTGGCTGCACACCAAGGAAGCCATCTGTGTTTCATTTGGCCCCAACAGCAAAAAATACAGTGTGTTCAAGGCAAAAAAAGGCTGACCAATCATCTTTTGTTGTAAGTTGATTGAAATCACTGGTATTAGGCACAGGATGAACTTGAAGCAAATTTAGAATATGTGAATTGAGGTAGAGCTTTTTGAACACTGAGCAAATGTTAATGTGTCAGCTCAATTCCCACTTATGACAGGCAAGTATTATTTACTGTCTTCATTTCACTGACTGGAAAATTGAAATTTCAAGGGCTTCAAGCTCAGTAATCTTGATATAAACTGGAACTAATTCTGTTTTTGTGTTGTTACTCCTCATTGATGCTGAGGTAGGTGAAATTTGAAAGCAGCTTTTCATTTTAGCCAGAGAGAACTGGGACAGCTTACACAAGCAGATGAATATCCAAGAAACAATAGTGTGGTACCTGTTGATACTGGCAAATGTGCTTAAGTTTCATTAAAAATATGAAGTCTTATTTATTGTTGCTTTACTTATTCTGCTGATGCAACCTCTGCCTGGGTGATTACCGTTTGCTGGCTTCAAAAGTTAGCAAGTTTACAAAAGCATCTGTCAGCAAATAAAAAGCTAGTCTCCGAGGAAAGTGTTTTAAAACTACATCTGAAGCCTGCTGGAATTTGCATTAGATTCTTTTTTAGTTGCATCAGCTGGGACTATATTGTGACTGCTTGACATTTACCATTTACTAATGCTGAATAGAATACTAATTGAGAGAGGTTTAATAGAGATGTCAACTATTCTAAGGACAGTGTTTGACAAATGCTGGCAGGTATTTTTATGACTATTATTTTATATGAAGCTTTTCATGTAGACAAATCCCAAGGTGCTTTACATTAATCTTTTTTGGGGGGAGGGAGAAAAAGTTGTCATTTGTTCTTGCCGTTAATCATTTGAAACCCTCCGACATTCTGTCTGTCATGACAAAAATCCACTTATGAGGCCTGTCAGGAGAAAGATAAGCTCATATTCTATGTGCAAGGTATTATGGAGCAATCACTTCTTCCATAATGCACCAGCTAGTTTCTGTTGAATTCTTTTGCCTCTGTTCTTGATTAATGTATTCTGTTTGTGTTTATAATTAACAGTGTATAGGGGATATGTGAATGTCTTCCTGAAGGTGTTACATGAGTTACATCTAAGATACAACACATACTGTCCTGCTTAAATGCAGAATACATCAAACACTAAAATCAATTTAACAAACAGATAATTGGAAATGGCTATAAAAATAAAACAGGAAACAAAACATTATTCACCACCCCTTGAAATTCAAATGTCACTTCTAATGAGAAACATGCTTGGAGCCTTCTAAGATTACACTGTTCAAGAGCAATAAATTAGCAAGTTTTTCTACGTAAAGCTGTGGCTTGACCTGTAAAAACTCCAGTTAACCCTGAGGGAATAGTGGTCTCAGCTGAATAAGGTGTTACTGAGTGCCCGTCTTTGAATGCATGTCCAGGGCCCTGAAGATATTCAGAAGCTTAGCTTGCTGCTTTGAATGGTAAAAAGATGCTTAAGAACTCCTTCAGCTGTGGTGGTTGTTGCTTTGGAAGAAAGCTTAGCAGCCTCATGTTGATGTGAAGAGAGCAACAAGGAATTAGTTGTGATCAGAGAGGGGAAATACTCAAGTAGTTTCTTACCTACTTGCTCTAATCCATATAGTGCTTCTTGCAGATACTTGATGTCCTTTTTACCATACTTAACATAGTTAGATCAGAGGACTGTCATAGCAACAGATTCCTACTTCCTACCAAGACAAGTAAAGTAAAAATTACTGTGTGAAATTAGTTTTTCTTTAAAACTCAGGTTATGAATGTTTTATTAGTATCAGCACAAAGCTGATTGTTTCTATGCCTCTCCTGGGGGGAAAGAAAGGTTTAATTCGTTCATACACAGGGGGTTTTGAATGACTTGAATAGTCATTTGTAGGCAAAGCTTCATTTTCTAAGGTGCTTTTTATCCAACATACTTCAAAACATCAAATCCTGCCAAAGATAATTACTTTAAACAACAACAACTCCCCTATGTGGTGAACTTCCCCTTCCCATAGGGAAAATCCAAAGCTTTTCCATCAGAGAAGAATTCCTAGCTCAACATCTTCTATGTCTTGCCAGATGAAAACGTGTAATACTTCAGTCTTAATTTGTCTCAATTTGAGGATAAGATTTTTTCTTTTCTCACATACCAAGGAAGTTTGGAAAATGAGTTCCCAAACTTGCATTTTGTGTTTAAATTAGTATTTCACTGCTTTATAATTAGAAGATTATTTTTTAGTTTGTGGAGCCATTTCAGGCTCACTTTTGATATTTGAACAATTCCTGTTCTCCCAGTGTGTTCTGATGTAGTTGTGTTAAATCAGTGCAAAATCACCTTAATTGACATGATGTTGCAAGATTAGCTGAGATGTAAATTCATCTCATTATTTCAGCAATAATGTGATTAATAAAAGCAGTTGGAGAGATGAAAAAATAAACTACTAGAAAACTGTTGCTTCATTGATTTATTTTATTGCATGGCACCTCATCTACTTTTGAACTGGAACCTATACTGAGGGTATAGATAAAGCCTCTGCCTATGATCTGATGAAGCTGATGAGTCTGCTGGCTTCAAACACACAAAAAAAACCCCAAAAATGTGAGAAATGCCTGGTTATTGTGTCACTTAAAAGAAAGCACAATTAAAGTAGTAGAAGAGATGTTACAGAGAGGAATCCTCTGTTGGCAGGGAGAGAAGGTCAAGCAAATCTTCTGTCATTAGCATTTGATCCTATAAATATTGAAATGTCAGCCCCCCTGGGAGGAGAACATTCCTACCTTTTGAAATGACATTGTGCTAGAAACATCCTATTTAAATTTTTGCTAATGCTATACTGCAATTTGGTCTTTTTATGCCTCATCAATTAAACTGCCTTTCTGTAAGAACAGGAAAAATTCATCTCGTGGCTCCTAAAGACCAAGATTTTAAAACAGCATTGAAGAAAGAAAAATCCAAACTACATACTACTGGTTTAAAGCTGTGGGTTTTTTCCAGAAGTGACCTCAGTGTCATACAACTCCTCTAGTTTTTCAGCTACAGAGTTTTTTTAGTGTATAGCAAATGTCTTTTTTGATCATCTTGGCTTCTCATTTCAGTGCCAAGTTGTTGTAATGAGCACACAATCTTCTTTCCATACTTCTCTGTTCAGATGGGGAGATCCAAAGATATCCATGTAACTTCTGTTTTAGAAAACACTTGTTACTTTCAAAACAATGTTGGAGATTTAACTTTATATTACAGCTTCAAGTATAAAACTACATGAAATCAAGTTTTTGAGGTTAAATGAACTATTGTGATTTAATACAATCCGTGCATTTTGACTACTGGACTGAAAGGTCTGTCCTCAGGAGTGCTTTAGTTGTGGTTGACTTTAGAAGTTCAGAGGCTCAAATACAAAGTTTACTGAAGTCTGTTTCTCAGGAGGTTGATCAGTATTTTGTTTGTTCAACTTCAGTTCCTTGGCAATTACTGTTGCTTTTTAATTGTGCTTTCTCTGTAGACATGCAGGGGACCCAGTTGTGCTGAAATAGCTTCCGAATAAAATCAAAATTGTCCTTGACAACTCTCTCTTCACAGAAAGGCCTTTTCCTCCTTTCCTTATGACCATATTTGGCCTGGAAGAACACAAGTATTTTGCTGAGTTTGGAGCTTTCTTGGATGTCATATTTGACCTTGTTTACTCAGAAAGAGGAAGAAATCCTCTACTTATTTCTGATGGACAATAGCTTCTGTGTGTTAGGAATTCCAGCTGAGGAGGACTGGCTGCCTTGCTGACCTTCATACCCTGCTGTAATTTTGTGAATTGCTGCCTATACAGTGTTGAAGCAATAGGACTTTACTTATTCTATTGTTTGAATTTGGGAATGGAAGACTTAAAGGCTTTTATGCCTTCTGCAGAAAAGTTTCCAACCAATTTCATTTTCTCAGTGACTTGGGAGACAAGAAGCAAAAGTAAGCCTGAACTAGTTTTAAAAGAGATGTCTACATTAAGGGAAGTGAGGAACAAAACTGACTTGACTATGGAAGAGACTAGGAATGTATTCATGGTCAACCTGTTAAAACTATTAGGAATATGTATCATCTTAAATGAAGGAGGAAGAGAGATAAAAAGAACTAGTTAAATAAATAAATTCCAGAATGTAACTGGCAACACTGGGGCCGTCTTCATGACTTTCAGTGCAGAGTTCAAAATGAGTGAGGAAAGAAAAGCTGCTGTAGAGATCAAGCAGTATAGTAGGAAAAGGTTAAACATCAAAAGTAATCTTCAATGAAGATAGAAAGGAAAGAGGGAGGAAAAAAATAGCAAAATCAGAGAACAGAAAGTCTGATAACTATGCAATGAAGACTTAAATGCATGACCTGAAAATGTGAACTTAATTAATTTAACATTGAGAAGCAGACCCAAATTATTGCAAAGGCATCATGAATACTTATTACTAGGAGGGAATCCCAAGTGTTTTGTAGTTGCACTTTACAAAGATGATGGTTTCCATTCTCTAATCTATGGACTAGGATGGAAAAGCAAAGGGCAAAGCATTTGCAAAATGGTTATTGATTGTGAATGTCTTCAGTTTACGTGCATATTTTAAGGTGAGTTCTCAAATTTGCTCATTTCTACTGAAGATGCTAAGCAAGGAAACAGCTTGAAATCACTTCAGGCAGTGGGAGCTGAAGGGATATATTCAGACCTCCCACTTGCTGTACCCAGTTCCAGTGGGGCTCCATGGTGCTATTATATACTGTACTGCTTAAAATGCTTCTCAGCCTCTAAAAGTTCCTCAAGAAATACCAATCTGTCTCCAGCACTGCAGTCCCCTGAGGCCTCTGACTGATGGAAGTGTCATATTTAGCACAAAGTCCAGTGTGTTTATTTCTGATGTTATTCAGCTCATTTTCTTTCATGCTTTCATTTGTTTTCTTAACTGCTTTCCAACTACTTCACTTAATTAGGAGGATTACTGCTTCTCAGTGACAGAGCCTTCTTCTGCTTTGGATTGTGTGCAACTAAAAATACACTATCAAGAGAAAGGGTGACCTTTATTTCTTACACTATGGGATTAGGTGTTTCAAACAGAAGGTATTGTGTGACAAGTAACTTTATTCCCCACCTATGAATTCGGGATAATTATTCCCCCTTCCAACCCTTTCTTTGCATGCTTTGTCCATGCAGACTTTGAGTTCCTGGGAAGAAGTGGTCACTTCCAATGTGTTTAAAAGCTCTGGAGAGGGATCTGTCATTTCATCAGTACCGCCCACTACTTCTGCAGGAAACACTGAAAGCCACTAGCTCCATGTTTTGGGGTTTTTTTGGTTGTTTTATTTTTCTGTTGTTCCTTTTCCCTTTACCTTCATATTCAAGGAAACACATCAGTCCTCCCTCCACCAACCTCTTGTGCCCAGGAAATGTCCAGCACTATCAGCACACCACAAGCCATTTTTCCATAATATATTCCCCGAGCTTTGCTGGATTCATGGATTTGTCACCTCGTCTTTTTTTGAAGTGTTTTCATTGTGGGAAAACTGCCCTTCACACTGTGATATCTTCTGGTTTTGGGACAGCTTTTCCTTTTATGATCATTTTTCCAGCCTTTGCTTATGGCTGGGATTTTTGAAGTGGCACTGGCTTTTGTCCATTTTCCACATCAGTTTGCAACTTTAATTTAAATGCTTACTCCAATCAATCCAGGCTGAGATTCTGAACCAGGCTTATTTGTTTGAGGTTTTTTTTGTCAGTACCTTTACCAAAATAGTCATGATTGAAGTAACAATGTTTAATTCTCCATCACAAGTGCAGGCAAATGCTCTTTGCTTGTCTTCTATGCTAAGTTTGACTTGGCTGATAGCTGTTCAGCATTTTGATGGCAAAAGGCATTAAATTAAGCAATCTTTTATGTGTATTTGACATACAAAAACTGCAAAGCCATTGTACTGAAAAGGTTATCCAGTACTGTATTTCACACAGTATTCACAACTGGGGCCTAGACTGAAAATGCCATATGTTTGAAGTAAAGAGAGTCTCCAGCAGTATGTTAAATTTCTTAGAAGAGCTGTGGAGGTCCTTTTTCCATTACAGCGCAGACGTGCTGGGAATAGATTATACAAGACCTCTAATTACCTTTCCTGAAGCTTCAGAAAGACCCATAAGGCTGCCCTGTGGCAAAAAGCTTTCTCTTTCTCATACTCAATGGGTTATTGTGCTGTTTCCCTCCAGCTGCTTGTCATTCTGGAGAAGTGCTGACTGGAAGGCAGTGGGTTTACATTTGATAACTGACACTTATTGCTTGAGACAGACAAGGGTGTAAATTTTCTCTCGCTTGGGAAAGGTGATGTTTGTGAAAAAACACAGGCCAAGCTCCTATCTGTCACTGAAAGATGAGCTAATCCTTTCCCTTGACATCGTGTGAAGCTGCAAACTGTGGCACAACACCCCCATTTTCTTGCCACCCAAAGTCAGAAGAGAATAACTGCAAGGATTACTTTGGCAACCATCCTCTCATCGTTTGCACTAATTTGCTGTGGTTCTTAGAGTACTTGGGGCTAGTTTCTGAAGCTGTTTCACTCTGTGATCTCAGGGTAATGCTAATGGGATTCATATCTCAGGACAAGCTGGGGCAAGGAAGCGTTCTTCATTAAGCCCTCAGTTACTGCAAGAGAGTTGAAATCAGTGCTTAACTTCTTGATGTTCTACTGACTGGTCTCTGGTTTCCACAGGCCTGGACCAAGCTAAATAGTTGTTTTTTAAAAACAAAACCAAACCTCAAACTGAACTTATGCTGTTCCATTTATTACATTTTGTTTTTTTCTTTGGAGCAAGGTTCCTGGCTTCTGATCTAAAACCTGTTAGCCCTGTACAATGCATATTGATTTATTATGATACATCACAAGAGGTTTGGGTCTTCTAAGCTTTGTTTTACTTCACTTCAAATGAAGATATGACTATAGATATAAAGATATTAATAAAAGTAAAATTAGGTATTAAGTCCCTAATCTGATGGCTTTAGTTTTTCAGTGTGTATCCCTAATAAATCTATTCATGGAACAGGATGGAGAGATAGTAATGAACAACTGTCTATGAAACCTCCTCTTAAAGGCAAAAAGGGTCTTCAGAGATACTTTTTCTTGTGCATCATCAATGTAGCAACAAGTTCTGTTTGACCTCTTGAGCTATCTAAAGCTGATGTGCTGCTTTCTGTGGGGATTTTTGTGCATACGTTCCTACTGCATCTGTCACAGTGACTTCTTTGCTAAGAAACAAGATCATGCTTGTAAGGTGCTATGGATGGCAGATGTGGCATTTTTCTAATGATGGATTATGTAATTATTGGCACTAGTCAGATTTTTTTTTCCACCAAAACCTTTTTCTCAACTGAAAAGCTCTGAAAATACTTCTCTAGGAAGAGTCATTTTTGAAGTAGAAATTCAAGTTAAGAATTTCAGTTGAAAGTTTCAACTCTCTAATTGAAGTTTCAACATTTCTGAGGAAAGCAGATATCTTATTTTTAGGGAAAACTACGAACATCTTGTACTGAGGTGGAATTAATTGTTGCATTTCTTAAAATGTTTCTGCTAAATAGCCAAAAGTACTCATTTCTGTGCCTTCTTAATGAGAAACAAGTATTTACTGATTTTATGTGCCCACAGCCCAGGCCATAATACATGCACACAAAACCTCTGCAAGTCATTCAGAACTTAAGGATAATTTCAAATTAATGATTTACTGTTAAGATTCCTCTCATAGAATAAGTCATGATAAAAACAATTCCTAAATCCACATACTGACACTCTGCTAAATGTGTTCTCACTTGTACTGAAACTGGGAGTAGAGTTTTTCTAAACTAGACCAGCAGCTCAATCCAGGGATGTATGTGGTGGGCAGAAGGGAATTACAAAGACAAGTGGTATGGATTTATGCACTGGTACATGTATTAGGTTAGTTCATTGCAGACTACTTCACATTCCTAGTCTAAGTGCAGTCTAATGAGGAAATACATTGCCACAACTGAAGGTAAAAAAATCCCAAACCTTTGCTCAGGACATTAGAAATGATTGAAGGGAAAGGGGGGGTAATCTCAAACTGAATTTGCCAATGAAAAAACTGAATGCAGTGCTGCTCTCAAGGACTCCCTTCTGCTGATGAAAATAAGATGATCCATGAATAATTGTTGTTGGAACAGAATTACTCATAAGGACTGTATGGTTTCTGATGTGATGGTGCTGTGGTGGAGCAGAGACATCACAGAATGTTTCCTGCTGGGAGTATTTTATAAAACTGTTTTAGTTCCCAGTGGGGGAAGAATGGCCCAGGAGAAAATGTAATCCATGTGGACCTCATGCTGACATTTATTTTTACAAAATGGGAGAATTGGCTTGTGCAATGGTTTTTTCTGTAGTTCACAGTAAACTTGGAATTAAAACATTTTTCCAGGCCAGAGCTTACAGGCTTTTTTTTTTGTGTAAAATATGGGACAAAACTTTAGAAAACACTCACCTCCTGTTAGTAAAGTTCTCTTGTAGCATTCTTTGTTGCTCTCAATATCCACACTTTGCATAGGCCCCTTGATTTTGTTTCCCCTCAACAGGCTGCTGGAAGGCTGGAACTTAGAGGGTGAAAGGAGCTTACCATTCTAGGTGAGCATTATACAAAGCATAATGGGAAGAATTAGAACCATCTAATTTCTTGAGAATTACTTTGAGCCTGGCTATGAGTGAAGGTGCAGATTATTCCTGCTTTTGGGTTCCAAATGCCATTGTTATGATATCCACAGCCAATGTTTAACCCTTCTGGACTACTTTGAATTACATATGATTCGCTTGTTGGTAAGTTTTGGGGGTTATTTCACAAAGTAAGCTTAAGGACACCTTTTAGAGCAATTTAACAGAAAATTTTCCAACTAGAATGACTGAGGCTAAGAAGAATAAGCCTTTTTTATGCAGCACATGGATTAGGCCAACTTGAAGATCCAGTTACAAAGCAAAGGAAACAGCTTTTGCTGTTCCCAGAGTACAAATGTTGTCTTTCCAATTGCCACGTGTTCAAGCTGACATCAGTCCTTGTAAAAAAAATCTGCAGTGTCTAGTGAAATGGGAGGTTTCTGCTGCTTAAATCCTGCCTTGCTTCAGTTAAGCCAGCAGGTCAAGGTTTTGCAGGAGTCCAGTAGATCTTGTGGGTACCCCGAATTGTTAACAGGAGAGCAAGTTACATCAAAGTGAGAGGGACAGCCCATGATTACCACTACAGTAGCCTGGCCCAGCTCCCTGGGGAGGAAGCTGAAAGAATGAGAGGAAATTAGGAGAGAACTGGGAGAAGGATGTGGAGAAAGAAACTGGGTTGGAAGTAGAAGAAAAAAGACATTTTAATCAGGAACAGGATGGATTAAATTGATGGGTTGTCTCAGCAATTGTTTCCTATTTATTCTTGGCCCAAATTTAGATAACTAGTTGAATCAAGTTACATTTTCAGTATTTCCCATTTCTCTCTGGTTTGAAACCATCCCTTGAAAAAATCCAGGCATTGGAGCTGGAGAAGGGCCTGGAGCACAAGTCTTATGAGGAAAGGCTGAGGGAGCTGGGGCTGTTTAGCCTGGAGAAGCACTTTCCAGGTCATCACAAATATGCTCATCCACATGTTCTCTACTGGTGTTTGGAAGCAGGAGTTAAAATAAATGAAACTTCTTTTTGAAGTTGTGTTTAGCTGTTGCTATCAAAATCTAAACAGTTGCAAAACCTAAAGATAGTGCAAAGTTTTTTTGAATAAACCCCCTGCAGTCTGTAGTAGGATTATCCATTTCTGTCAAATTCTCCTTAAAGGTGAACACATCTAATCGAGCCCTGAGGCATTTGTTAGTCTCCAGTATCGCTGAAATAAGATCTGCAAAAAAAATGAAGGGAATTGAACCAATGAAATACAGTTACATTTTGAGAAACTGAGCTCTTGAATGCTAGGAAAGATAAGGCATTTTCTTTGAAGAGGTTGGCAGAAGGATTTACCTGTACACACTCCTTCTCTGGACAGAAGTGAGAGTGGATCAGAAAACAGTTTAGCCTCTTGCCTAGTTGAGGCTAAGACTGCCAGCACAAGAAGATGGAAGAGTTCTCTGGCCAGAGGGAGGGAGCACTAGCCTATTCACAGCTACAACTGGAATGTAAACAGTCTGAGCTGCTAAAATAAAATGTTCTCTTCCCTTGAATTTAAATCTTTAGTTTCAACTTTTTAAGCCCTCAGACTACTGGTGTATGTTTTTGTCACTGCAGTCCATGGGGAAATCTGTTTTGCTGTTATTCCCTTCTGTCTCTCAGCCCTCTGAAATGTTTCTCCCATCTTCCCTGCCCTCAGCCTCCCTTCCAGCCTCTGCAAACGGTCCTGGGAAGAATAGGAGACTATTAAAGAAACCACTACAAAGAGCTCACTGTGCAAACCCCCTCCAACAACGTCCAGTTACAAAACACAGTGCTGCATCTACAAGGCAAGAATTGCTGCATCTGCTCGGCAGAGCCCCATCGAAGGTCAGCTTCCAACAGGAGTGAGCTCTTCTTCACTGGCACTTTTCTTTCTTTTCTGTGTTTCTGGCCTTTCCTTCTGTCCGTTACCCAGTGCCTTGCTACACACCATGAAGTTATTGTGTGTGTAGCACTCATTCATTCATCTTCTTCTAGGGAATAAACTTCCTGTGGATTCTCTGGAAATCTGCAGCAGAACTTTGCTGTCTTTAAAACTCCTCTTCTTCTCTTCTCTTCTCTTCTCTTCTCTTCTCTTCTCTTCTCTTCTCTTCTCTTCTCTTCTCTTCTCTTCTCTTCTCTTCTCTTCTCTTCTCTTCTCTTCTCTTCTCTTCTCTTCTCTTCTCTTCTCTTCTCTTCTCTTCTCTTCTCTTCTCTTCCCTTCCCTTCCCTTCCCTTCCCTTCCCTTCCCTTCCCTTCCCTTCCCTTCCCTTCCCTTCCCTTCCCTTCCCTTCCCTTCCCTTCCCTTCCCTTCCCTTCCCTTCCCTTCCCTTCCCTTCATCTTGGAGCCCATTTAGAATACATGTATATTTGAGAGATATATTCCAGCTGTTTGAATGAAGTGAATGGCACGGTTTAGTTTTTAGTTAATACAGAATTTCTTAAGTCACTCACTGAACTCTTTGTGTTTTGAAAACTATTGTTGCATTGAAAACAAACAAAGAAGAAAAAAAGCAGAGGAGAGCATTTGAAGGGCTGCCAAGAGAACAAATTCTCTGTCTTGTAGCTGTAGGTCTCAACTAGGATGTTAACTTGTTCTTGCAGAAGTTTTACAGTACTCCAGAGCCCAATGACCAGACTCAGGACTGTGTCTGAGGCTATAACAGGAAGATCTGTGATGATCAGGGAGCAGGCAAGAGAGGAGTGGGCAGCAATTAAGAGAAGACAGCTCAGAGTTCTCCTGCATTTCTCAAAATAATGTTGACCTTGGCTTTGAAACTCCTCTTTCATCTGCCCAGCTTGCATTTCATCTCTTCACTTTGAGTCCTTTGGCATAATTTGTTTTATCTGGACTTTTTTTTGAAGCCTTTGTGCAGGGTCAGATAAAATCCATGAAAACTGAATAATGTGTAATTTGACTGTTCTTCAAATAATAAACAGGAATTGTGTTTGTTTTGGCAGCAAGAAGGAAAAGTCTTCCATGGGCACACTTGGTGAAAAAGCCATAAAGTAGAACATCTGTACACATGAGAATGATGTCTTTTCTGACTCTCCTCAAGAGTTTGTGAATTGAATTTAAATATGCTATAGCAAAGCTTTGCTTGGTGTGCACACTGTAGCACATTCAATGTGACCAAATGACTGAAGGAGGGAGTGCATATTAGGGTGCCTAGCTTTTTCCTAATGCCCACTGATGATGCTCCAGCTGTCAAATAGCAGGTGTTGCCTTTAACTTATTGTAAAGTTCAAGTTCAAGTATTCTGATGTTTGTTCCTCCCTAGCTGCAATAAGATTTGGTTTGTTGACATAATTGAGTGTTTTAGCTTAGTACAGTGAGAGATGTGTAGTCGTAGAGACAGAGCTGAAACAGTGTTGTAAAATGAAATTGTGTTGGTAGGGACACAACTGGAACAGAGCTGGGTTGTTTGTGCAGTTAATGGCCTGGTTTAGTCTCATCTATTATACAAAAAAATCAACTGAACAATATCCATGTACATTTTAAAAAAAAGGTCTATGTAATGTCTGGATATTTAAAGCTTCCCTTGAGTATTTATGTCCCTGAGAGAGGATCAGCCTTGAATAGTCAGATGGAAATAACAGAAAGCTGCAATGAAAAGGGGGTTGGGGAAAAGTGTTTTCTGGTTGTTTTAGACTGAACTTTCTGACATATCCTTATTTAAACATTCAGAAAGAATCCATAAAGCTGTCTTTCAATTGCAGTTAGCCCAGCATAGAAGGGAAACCCCTTTGTTTACAGTGGCAGCCAAATATTTTGATGGCACTTTAACCACTTACCAGGAAACAAACTTCAGAACTTGTTTCAAATGTGATTGTATTGTGTTTACATGTTGTTTTTTCAGGCTGGAAACAAAGTCCAAGCAAGTCTGGAATTTAATCAGTGAAGGGCATAACTGAATCCATGCACTTGGGGCCAGCTAAGAGATGCTCAAATGGTAGTTTCTGTCTTTATCCAACTTTGGTATACTCCACCTCATGGCAGGGAGGGTGGGGGGGCTAAGAATTAAGGCTCTATTTTAGGACCAAGACTGGTCACTATATCTAGCCTTTAACACCTTCATATAATTCTGATGAATAATATTGTGTCAAAATGGCTCATTAATGTGCTGCCTCATCATTAACTACTGCTGACATCCAAATGCAGGAGTGCTCTGCTCCCCTCTGGTGCTGTCTTTCTCCAACACTTCTCAACTGAGTAAAAAGCACAGAGCCAAGACTTTTCTCTTTGTAAAGTGATGTCAGCTGTAGCTTGGCAGCCCCATATAGATCATACTCAATGTGAGTGTATCTGCTGCCTTGTGTGTGGCTGATGGCATCTTACTGTGCTTGAGGGACTCCCACAGAAAGCCCCACTGCAAATGGGTTGATAAAGACATGGATGTTTCTGATCAGTTGGGTGACCTTGCAAAGGCTGGCATTTTCATTTTTTTTGAAGTTGTCAAAAGACACATTTTTTCACCATTTATCAGTACATTCAACCATCTTGACTTTGCTAGAGATAAATAGGCTTGCGCCCTTTGGCTAAATCCTTAAACAATTTTTGCTGAACTCCCTTGTGGCTGTGCCTGATGGGCAGTGATTTGCTGATGCTGAGTATGACCATGGATGGTTACAGTGCAGCTCTGCAGAGGGGTTTTTTTTTTCATTGTTTTTTTTCCATGCACACTTTGGCTTAAGTCACAGTAGATGTCTTAGAGAAGATTTTAATTTCCACTGAATGGGAGGCATTCTTTCAAAGCCTTTCAGTATGTTAAAAATCCTCTAGCTTAATATTATGTTTAGCTTCTGCTCTTAACACTGAACAGTACTTTGCTTTGAGGAGACTAGTTGTACACCTCTAACCACTGACTGCAAGGTGAGGGAAAATGTTCAGCCGCTGAATTCAGTTACATCTGTTGAATATTCTCAAATGATATGTGGAATTATATAGCCCTTACAGAGAAAAATTGCAGGGTTTTGTATAAAGATTATTTCCTTCCTCCCCCTTGGAGAGATTTTGAAACAGAGAAATAGATCTGAAGAAATGCTGAGCCTGGCTCTGTGGTTTTATGCATGTATTTAAGTGCCTGCTTAAGTCACCTGTGTATGAATTGGGCCTCTGTTTAGAAGCTGTGCAGCCATGCTGATGTGGCAACAAACCTGGAACTTTGAGGGACATGTGAAGGACCCATGAAACTATTAGCCTGAAGTAGGCTCATGTCTAGCCAGCCTCAAATTTGGGCAGAAGCATGTGGCTCCTTGCAAAGAGTGAGATGAGCCTTTGGTGACTGAAAGCTAAGGGAATGACCCCTGGTCTCATATGTTGGGTAAGAGTCACAGTGCCCCTCTGAGCACCTGTGCAGTGCTTTGCCAGCAAAGAAACAAGATTCAATGCCTGAGATAAAGATAGAGATCAAAGGAAATCCTTTTGCTGTGCTTTGGTTGCAACCTACTGGCATTAAAAGAAAGAAAAAAAGTAGTGGATCCCAACTTTCAGCTGTTCATTAGGGAGGAAATGTCACAATCTTGGCTCAGGGTTCTAGCTCAAATTTGTACTTCCAGTGTTTTCAGCTCTGGAAGCTGTGGGTTTCCTCCCCAGAGGGATGATTTAGACGATGTTTTTGGAAGCAGATGGTTGTGGGGAACTGACTCCTCTGCAAAGATGAAAATGTGAGCATGGCAAAAAACAAATGCCAGGCCCTTCTGTAAAGAAATGAGGTACCACTGTGTGCTTACTGTTCCTCCATCCATGGCCATCTGAGTGAAGGTCCCTGGCTCCTATATTGAAAGTTCAGACAGAAAAGCCTCTGATTAATAGGTGGTGAATATTCAGCTGATTAAAATAATTTAATTATAATCCCAAATGTCACCGTTTCTAAATGATGGGTTCCCCTTTTTGGTTCAAGTGTAAAGAGTAGGGCAGAGCAGTTGTTGCTTTGATTTGATTCTTCTCATTTGCTTTTAACCTCATGAACAGTTGGCATGGAAAAAGAATTCTCCAAAGACTCTGAAAATAGCAAATCTGAATAAGTGGAATATTTTGTGAATGAGATAGCATAAGCACACACTGCATCCCAGCAGTAGTGCTCAGAGAGAGGGAACAGCAGCAGTCCAAGGAAGGAAAGCATTAATCTCAGGAGTAGAAAAAGAGGAAACATTGAACCCGTCACCTAAACATGACTTATTACACGATTTGTCTCAATTAACGTACAAAGACAATGGACTGATTATCTCAGTAACATTTGGTCACTATACCCAACAGCATTTGTTGAGGAGGAATTAGCCCCTCATCATGAAGCAGTATATAATGACCTCCTTAGACAGTATCTAAGTTATCAGTCATTAAAGAGGAAATAAATCCTGCAGAGGAAAATTGGTTAATTGATTAGAGCAAAGGAGCAAGAGCTTGGGGCTCCTTGTTCAACCTCTGGCTTTAGAATGATTCACTGATACCCTGGGCAAGATATCTAACCTCTGTGTTCCTCTGTTTCCACAAAAAGAGATAAATTATATCTGTCTCACAAGAAGGGGTGTCTTTTGACTCTTTGTTATTGAACACAGAGTCTCACAGTCATTGCTAGATATGTATCTCCTCATTCCTATGAGAGTCCAAAATTTCTGGCTTGAAGGTTAAAAGCTGTCAGAGAAGTTAGATGACTTCCCTAAGGTGGAAAGAAGGCACAAATTACCTGACCTTGAGAGGGGAAGGGAGGACTAAAACAGGGACTTAATGAGAGTTAATCTTTTTTTCTTTTTTTCCACAATGATAGATAACAGGGAATGTTAAATGTGCTCTGTGTGAGAACAGATGTTTCTTTTAATCAATGAGGTACTGACTTTGCAATGTAATAGTTGTGGTTGTTGACTTGTGATTTTTATAAGAAAACTTTGCATTTTCAATACCTGTTCTCCTAGAAACTGCAGGGGCGAAGATTCCTGAGCTTTACTGTTTCTCTGTTTAGTGGAGGTTGGTGTTTTTTTGTGACAAGATGAGAAGTAAAACATTGCTTCTCTGGCTTACTCTAAAAAAATAGGAAAACATTATTTCATCTGAGGCCAACGTTGCTTTGGAAGGAGTTTTATTAGTGAAACAGATTTGCAGAGATAGCAAGGTGGCAGAAGCAATCCTTAGTACTTAACAAAGGTGAGGCAACTGTTTGCAGTGTTGCTTCTATAGAGTGCACTTTTAAAGAATCTGATTTATCTTCTCTGTATATGTTCTGAGACTGCTTTGGATGGTGATATCTTGAAGAGCTGGCATAACTTTTCAGGCTGATGTGTTACAGTGGATGAGATGAAGTGTTTTAAAGTACTAGTTAACTATTGGTGTTGGCATCAAGTGATTTATCCACAGAAGTTATATTTGTTTGCTGGATGCATAGTGCAGTTACTGGGATGTTGCTGGGAGCTGCAGGGTTGTAGGGAGAAGAGGGCCAGCTCTCCTGGAGCCTGGTACTACCAACACACCAGAAGAAATGAAGGTAAGCATGGATAGAAATGCTAAAAGGTAAATGTAGCATGCCACTTGGCATTGAACTGCTTTTTCCATTAAGCCTTTTTCTCATGAAAATTACTTAACAGATTTAAGAGCAAAGATTTGTTCTTGTCCTTTGAGTAATATCTGTGCCTCACTTCTTGAATCATTTTGCTTCTGTCTTTTGGTGAGCAATGGTGACTCTGCCCTTCAGACTCTGCTGCACTGTCTTACTAATATCAGTTTATAATAACTCACCTTTCACTTCTGTTTTTCTTTTCTTTCTCTTTATGGTCTAGAATGTTTCCTCTTCCCTAAAAGACTCTCCAGAAATACTGTGTCTGCTTGGTTATCCGAGCCCTTGCCAGATGTCCCCTCAAGATGTCAGCTTGTCCATTAAGACGCCACCATCTAAAATCTGGCCTGTCAGAAAAAGGTCTCCAGTTACATTTTCAGACTATGCACAGTCTTGCATCAGACCCAGATATCAGTCTCTTTGTATATTTTACTTCTCAGTAAAGCTTGTGTCTCTTTTGTTCTCTGTCTTTGCCCTAGTCTTTTTCTTCCTCCTCTTCATCTGTCTTGACTTCCTCAGACCTGAAAATGCTTCTGTTTTACAAAGAGGTAATAGCTTGTCATAGCCTAAACAGAAAGAGTAAAAATATTCTCTACAAGTAGTGTAGAGTCACACATGTTCAATGACAGTACAGACAGTCCTTACTTGCATTTTTTGTGCTCCAAGGAAGCCTGACAGGAGCCAGTTCAGATCTATATCAATAGAGAGGCAGAACATAGTAACTTGTGCTTTGTGTCCTGTTAAAACAGTTGCTGAATGTCTGACCCACTCAGAATATGAGTTGAAAACTGCCTCAGTCTATGCAGATATGCTCTAGTTCAACTACAAGGCAAGAATTTTAATTGGAGTTTACTACACATTTCTTGTATGGCTGGTAGTGCACTTGCACTTCTCACTTCTGTGGTATAGCCACAGAAATTCTGGGCAAATGACTGAAAGTAAGAAACTGGAATGATCTGCCATCTTATTTCTTACAAAAATGGTAAGGTTAGCATAGAAAAGCATGTACATATGACAAAATAAATGATGTTTACACATCTGAATGAATGAATCTGAATATATAGAAAGGGTTTGCATCCATCTCTGAAGTTAAGTCGGGATTTTAAGATCTTCCCTACCTTACTCTGTGCAGGGAACCTAATAGAGTCCATTACAGGGTGTGATACTGTTGTTGACATGGAGTTGCATCCTGCTCTGAATATATTCTTTACTATTCAAGCAATATGGGTAAGGAGAAGTTAAACAATCTGTGTTGTTAAAGACTGGCTACATGAGGAAGGTATGTGAAACACCCTGCTGTGATGCTGTACAGAGTTCCATATTCATTTGCAGGCTGCTTCTGTGGCTTCCTTTGGTTAGTCTTTGGATACTATTAGTTGTTTTCCTGCAGGGACCAGGGAATTTCATTCCTTACTGCACAAACCCAAGGCAGCTTTCTGAATGAAATGGAGATGTCAGCAGGTAATCCAAAGGAATGGGTCACAAAATACTCCCATTTCCTAGGCAGTTGCCTGAAATGAAGGAGCCCTTTATTCAATGCTGTTTTTAAAAGAAACAAGGCAGTTCTAGTGTGTTTGCATTTTGAAACCCGTGCCCAGAGGTTTGTCTCTGTATGATCAGTCCATGAATAAGGTGCCTTGCCTATACAAACAGGTAATGATCATCCCAGCTTAAGCATGATTTTGACTTTCACTTTTGATAGCAGTGTAAAAAAGTATGAGGTAGGTAGTGTATGCATGGAATGTAATTATTTCCTGTGAGACAGTAATGTCTTTAACAGGAAAATATTTCAGAAGGGAACAGGATCACTGCAGATAGTTGATAGCTTTTGCAGGGATTAGTGTTGTTAAAGCAAACACCTCAGAGTGTTCTTTGGAAAAGTAACTTCAGGGTTGGAATTGTGCATTTTGTACAAACTAAGCACGTGCAGAACAATGCTGAATACTTCAGAAACTCAAATGGAGGGGAGAAATTGCTTAACACTCAGATGTGACGGACAGTAGGAAAGCACGGAACACAATTGTAACAAAATCCAGCATGGCATAGCAAAGCTGAAAAGAAACCGAATGGTTCCTGGGTTTCTGACCATTGCTCTGAAGAGCACATGACAGTAAAACTTTGGTCTCCATGACTGGATTTGTTTGCTTTTCTTAGATTGTTTTAACTGGAGCACAGCGGGGAGGGCAAGGCAAATGGGAGCTGCTCCTGGCCATAGCTTTTTCACTAAACATAGTTACAGAGAAAACTGAAAACCAGACAACCAAAGGGTTTCATCATTCATCTCAAGGAGGTAGAAGACTCTGTAAACTAAACTACTCCCTGAGTTTCCTAGGAAAACAAGTCTGCTATTTAGCAGCACTTAGATTTTTGTGTATAGTAGGAAGTTGTGGTTTCTTGCCTGTCTGCTCAGAGAGCAAGTGAGCTGCAGGTTAAGAGCTGCTTTCCTCAAAAGCTGTGTTGCATTCCTGGCTTAGTTGCTGCTTTCTTCTTGTAAGTAATCAGCTAAAAAGAAGACAGTGCTGAAGACTCTGAGTTTCTGCCTTCCCTACACCTCCAGTTCATCCCCACTCAAACCCAGAGCTACAGATAGTTCTGATATCAGTTTCCAGCTGCAACATTGCCTGCCTCAGCCCGTTCCCCAGAGTCCTTCATTAACTGTAATGGAGAAATAGCTGACAAACAATCTGTGTGATTGAGTTTTCCTCTCTACCTCACAAGTCTTCAAAAAGTATCCACTCTGGCCTTTGGGTCAGTAAAGCCTTTAGAAAGGCAATAAGATTGGGATTTTCCCAGAGGAGAGTCTATGAGCATGGTGCACAGTTGGCCAAGCAAAATTGTGCTTTTGATGGTCACTGCAGGCTGGCTTGAAAAGAAGCAGCAGAAAATCAGCAGCATTAGTGATGAGTGACATTTGGGAAGAGATAATGCTATACCATCTGCCAGGGTATTTTACAACTCAAAATGCAAAAGTAGTGGATCTTCTAGATAAATCCTCTTTTAAAGGCACCTAGGTAGGACTTTGCAGTTCTTCTGATATGGATTTAAGCCTAAAATGTGAACCTTCCCCAACAGTCTGTGCCAACAAGTGTTTGCTGATAGAAGTACCGATGGCCGAGTGCAGCTTTGCTGAGTTCCTCTGTTCTTGTTTATCCAGTGAAGCCTAAAGGGCGAATATGGATCTTTTTCTATTTTTAGCAGTTTGTTTTGCAGCAGATGACTATGCATTTAACCATTCCTTTCTTCTACTACAGTGAAAACAACTACAGTCTGAACTTGTTTGTTTACAAACTGAAATATTTGGGTATCAGACTTTCCTGGGGAGACACTTGTGGTTTCAAGTTTCCTCTTTTAGTGAAAAATAAGACTATGGAACAAATCTCATTGCATCTTGTGTCAGAGCTTGTAGATCCTTTACATGTTTTGATCCCATTTGCTGCTGAGTACAAGGGGAGACTTATTTCCTTCCCAGCTGGTGAGCAATAAAAAAGATGGTCATAGAATCATAGAATGGGATCAATGTAAAATGACAATTAAGAGCACTAAATCCCCAGGAAATTATCAGGGAAAGATTCTGTACAAATCACTTTTGATTACTTGTTGATGTCTTTTTCTTAGTTTGGTAATGGACTGTTTCACAAAGGCTTCAATTCATTTTATGTATTCATTACTTGGATCTTTTAAAGACATTAAAACATAAACCTGGAATCATAATAAAACCAGCATGATAGTCTTCAGATGTGAAGCTTGCAACAATTACATTTTGGCTTCCTGAAACTACATTTCTGCAAGTGGCAGAGTTTGCTGAAGACTCTGAGCTGCATTGCTGATGTGACAGCTGCTCTTTGCTCTGGAACACACTGAAGACCTTCAGAAGAAAGAGCAACTGTTTTCCAGTAGCTGGTTCTTGATTCTTATATTGGTGTTTTAAAAACAAACAAGCAAACTACCTAAACAAACAAAAAAACCACCAAACCCAAAACCCCAAACAAAAGCGGGGAAATGGTAAGAAAAACAGGGCTTCTCTTAATCTTCACATGTGAAAATAACCCCAGTTCTTCTTTGGCCTCCTGAAATGGGATTTTCCAAGTGGTTTGTTTTGCTTGACAGTTTCTTCCTATCAGCAGCAACATCTTCAGAAATTCCCAGTTGGCCCTTGCTGATGGTGTTTGCAGGAACACCAGTGCTCAGTTTCTCTGAGGCAAGCTGCAAATGCTGTCAGGGCTTCTCCAAGAAGCTGCAGGCTCAACTTCCTGCAGAGGTTTGTTTCAATAACAGAAAAAGGCTGAGTGGATGATCAGGAATTTTTTAAAACCTGATGCCAGGAGATTTCTAAAGCTGTTCGGGGAAATGGAGCAGCTTTTCTTAAACTTATCTGGAAGAGATCTCTCTCCCTAACTGGAATTGGTGGTGAAAGTCAGAGAAAGAGAAGTGTCTCTTAGCAAGCCAGTAGCTAAGTAGATAAAGTTAAATGCAGATCATCCTCTTTTTTGCAGAGGTGAATTGTGGTAACTCAGTCCCATTTAGGAGAGTGACCATGTCATTGCAACCTGTGTTCAGTTCTTATCTAAAAGTGGTGCAGTTCTGATAGGAAAGACTTACTGTCTTGCTGATTAAGATGCTTTCCTGACGTTTGATACTTTGAACAGCAACTTGAACCTAATTTAACACAATTCTTGAGAGTGCAATTTACACTAATTTCCTATATTTTGTTATCTGAACAGAATGAAAACATTGTGATTTCATCCTGATGTGGCAAGAAGAAAAAATCCCTTTGAAGTTTTACTTTCCCTATAAATAATGATTTTATTTTCCAGTCAGCTTTTATAAGATGTTCTGATGTTGCTGCAAGTTCCAGAACATGCTACAGAGCACACGTGAGATGCTGTGAAAATGGTGACTAGTGCCTTGTTGCCTGAATCAATATTTTGGTAGCAGTCTGACATTCACCATATTGACTGCAGTGGTAGTTCTCGTTATGTTACTCAGGTTTAGTTACTGGAATATTAGATGTTGTGCTTCATTTTCATCTGTATTGAGATTGCCTCACACTACTGGTTCAAAAGTGGATGGCAGACATGCATTACACTCCTTCCAACATCCTGCTTGCGCTCCCAGAGAGGCTGAAGTGTCAGTGGGATTCATGTCACCGCTGCCGTAAGCAGCCTGCTGTCCTATGCAGATGCGGCACTGATTTGTTTTAGCCCTGATGCTCTCATGTGTTAAGCATCTTCATGTTGGCCTGACTTTAAAACTGAGTAGGGCTGTGAGAAATTTGCAGTGACGTACATTGCAACTGCAAATCATTTTTGAATGCCTCATATGGAAAAATGGGCCAAAGCTGTGCTAGAAAAGAGCAGAACATTTTGGAGAATAACATTGGACAGATTTGCTTTAAATGTTTGTGAGTTTTGAGGTATTCTGCAGAATAATTTTGAGTGTTGCAACAATATTGTTGGGTTTATCACCATTATTATGAAATAGGAAAAATTTTCAAGTGTCTCACAGAAAGGAAGTCACAATAAATTGAAGTTTTCTCTTTAAGATTCTGCTTCTAGAATATAGTCTTCAAAAAAAGTAAGTGAACAAGTTAAAATAGGCTGTAAGGAAAAAGAATTGAGAAGGAACAGGATTCCCCAGATGTCAAAAACCCATCAGATCTGAGGCATGGTTTGGGGTGAAAGATGTTCTTTTTGAATGTATGAATCCAGTTAAAATTCAGATGGAATGTGCATCCCTTGATAGAAAGTGGCATGTACCTGTTGACTAATTATGGCAAGGAGAGTGGGTGATTAAAGCAAGATTTTTGTTTGCTTTAACTAAGAACATTCCTTATGTTCTTAGGGGAAGGTATGGTGCATAGGCATGGCAGAGTATCCCTGAACTTCCATTCTTGTGTGAAAGCAATATTTGGAGAAGGATTAGCAAGCATTTGGGACAGTATGGGGAAAGAGGAGTTAATGTGATCAGGCCTAAAAATATATGGATAAAAGAAAAATCTTATTTGAGAAAAGTTTCAGGATTATTCCCCTCATACCAAAACAAGCACATTATTTACTGTCACAATAAATGTAAATGGCCTATGAGACCAATAAATTTAAATGACCATGAATAAGAAGAAAGATGAGTTCTGCTTTTCTGAGTTTGAATGGAGCCATTATGTAGGCATGGACCAGCACCAGGCAGACCTCAGGGTCTTGATAAACTGCAGTTCAAGTTATTTGCTTAATCTTCACAAAAGTGACTTTGGTGACTGTGTCTTTTACAATAAAACATTCCTGAAAGTAATTTTTTCTCATTTTTGTGAGGACAGAAATCTGGCTTAATATGTATGCTGCTGTAACACTTGGGCTCAGAGGTCAATTTATGAGTGATAAAGATCACTTTGTCTTTCTGTTTCCTGAAATACATGTTTTCCTACCTGTCTTTGCTCCCTTCCCTCCAGTAGTAAGTTCTGCCTAATTACACCTAGTGTCACAGCACATGCGGGTGCTGAGTGCTGCAAGGAGCTGTGCTATCCATTTTCCCAACCAGAAGCTGCCTCTAGTGTCACTAAGATATCCATACAGCTTGTTTTGCAGCTTGTTCTGTTTTTCAGAGCTAACATTTTCTCCAGAATACACAGATTTCTCTTTGTCAGCCTTTCAAAAGTTCAACTACATAGAAGTTTACAATAAACTCAACTGTCCCTCAACACATTTTGCTGAGCCCTAATTCACAATTTGCTGATTCTCTTGAGTGCACATAACTGCTGAACACAGCTAACTGTATACATCCCATTATAAACTTCATAGTATAATTTGCATCTTTGAGCAGTTTTCTAGTTCTGCTGCAGCTCAGTCTTGCATCTATCCATGTTCCTCAGGCACCAGGACTGGTATTGATGGATGAAAAACAGTAGTAGGTTCTGAATAATACTTGAAACGTAACACTATTTTCTCAATGGAATGAGAATCGGTGTCTGACAGTACAGAAGTGACTGATCTGGTGGTTACTTGGTTACTTCTGATTGTGGAAGCAAACATAAGTCTGTGCAGCTTGCTTTTTTTGAACAAGATTTGTGGTTGGAAAGTGTGGAACTAGTTTGAGTAACATCACTGGTTCAAAAAGAATCACCTCTTTATAGCTGTCCTAGATTCTAATAAAATCTGGTCTTTTTTTCTAAAGTACATATTGTAGAAGAAATAAACTTTGTAATATTCCAGCTAGCATATTGATTCATGCCAGCTTTTATTGTTTCTTTGTTTTTTCTGAGGAAACATCCAGACTAATAACTTAGGGGAGATTCACTTTCTAGATATAAGGAGCAACATAAAAGAGAAGGCTTCATGACAGTAGAACTTTTCTATTTCTTTTTTACTTGCCCTGTCTTGGGTGGCATCAAAGACAGTTTTTACACTTAGATTCTCATGTGAAATAAGAATTAAAAATGTTTACTAAGTGGATATTTCTTACAATCTTGAAATGGTTACAGTTAGGGTAGATTATTCAACACTTATAATCATGTAATCTTGAGAAAATTGACTTTGCATGTCCAAGGGAACTAGATCTCATATTTGCAGACAGGAGAAGGAGATGGGCTACAGGACCTTGGGTACCATGCTATCCCCCTGATCATGTAAATCTACTTTGTTACTGTGAAAGTGATCTACTGCATCGATACTGAAGTTACTCTTTATGCTCTTGCTTAGCTGCCAGCTTGTCCTGGTTTATCCCAAATCTCAGGATCTTTGTTTTTACTCCTAAAATTAACAGTGACTAAACTTATGCTAATTTATGTTCAGTCATGGCAAAACCCCTGAAGCTGGGATCTTTTTTACAGCTAAGCTCTAATACTTCTCATAACCTAGATGTGCTTTCTCTAGTTTATGTGTCTTATTCAGCATCTAGATTTAGAGAGTGCTTTGACCTGCTGTGAAGAAAGAAAACTTCAGGTGAAATTGTTTGCTGTTCTACCCAGCAACTCTGTAGTAAGTTGCTTTGCCTTACTGATACAGCTCATCTGGGGTGATTTGCTCTCCTATTCTAAACGCTCCAGTTGATATGGAATATGAGACAAATGTTTAGCTATTGACACAAAGCAGAGCAAGTTCATGAGGAAAAGCCGAGACACTGCCAGTTGATAATTAGTGACTGCTCCCGGAGCTTTAACACGAGGGTTCTCATCCTTCCTCTACATACAATAAAGCTGGGTTTTGGTCCTTGGTCTCCTTCACCCTAAATGGCTTTGGCTGTTGACTTTGAGTTGAAGAGGATTACACTACCTGTTGTCTTCTCAGTTTTGTGTGAGATGGGGCATTTCTGCATTGGTGGCCTCTAGCAGACCATTCTAGAGAAAAGCATCTCCTTTCAATCCAGAGTTAAGCAGTGGATTTTCTTCAGACTCCACCTCTCTCCTAGTTGTTTTTACTATCCTAGTGATCAGCTATTCGATATACAGACTTCTTCCTGCAAAACCTTATGAGAGACTTCCTTTGTTACTGTGATAATTAATGAAGTGTTTGCATTTCTCAGTAGTACCAAAAGACTGGGCATAGGATCAAGAACCTGTCCTTATTTACCTTGTTCTTTGAAGATTTTTATTCTAAATGAGAAGGTTCTCACCTCAGCTGCAACTAGAGACATTAATATATCTGGGGTAAGTCAAGTGTTGACATAGATGGAATTGAGAAAGTATAAATGAGACTGAGGTGGAATTAAAAGTAATATTTTTCAGCTCTCTCAGAAATTTGCCTGCTTTTCATGCTCTGAAATCAAGGTATAAATCCCATTGGGTTTGATCTTAAAGCAACATCTCTTAACCTTGAAACCATTTTACTCACTTTCCAGGTGAGGAAGAGTAGCGTGAAAGGACTGGATCACCTGAAATCAGACAAGATTTCTGAGGAGGGAGAAAAGGTTGCATAGATATCTTTAGCTAGTACCTTAATCTCTAGCCACTTTATTTCTGGTGTGAAGTCTGGTATGGGACAAGTGTAATAAATGAAGGTTAACAAAAACTGAACTCTATGCTACAAATGTTTTTTCTCAGATAGTTTTCCACCATTCCCACAGTCCACTTCAAGTATTTCAAGTTCTTGTTGGGCTTTGGGTTTTAGGGGTTTTTTTGCACTATAATATTTTTGTTAGCAATCAGGATATCACTGAACTGATGACAAATACAAAATGTGCTCTGCAAGAAAGACGTGACTAAGGCTGACTTTAAGATTCTGTCTACTTCTACCCTTGTTAAAGAAGGCTGGGAAAGGTCCCTCATGTCTTCAAATGTGCTTCATTGCAATGAGGTGAGGTATTCTTATCTGACCTTCAGTGAAAGCCTCCATCACATGCATCTAGGCAGTTTGGCTGGGTCAGAGCTAGTATATTTGCTCAGGCAAGATTATCCAGAAAGCCTGTGTGATTTATGGAGGCACAAGAGATTACACTATTCTGAAAACCATGTGCCACAAACTTAGTGCCGGATGCACAGTCACATGAAAACAATTGTTTAAATGCTAAATGGAACCTCATAACAAGGCCCAGAGCACCCCATTTATGGTCTGTCTGGAGCTCCATCTGCGTTTGTGAGTGATTTCCCTGACTTTGTGGTCCAGAAAGTGAATCTCCAGCTGTGCTTCTGGGAGCAAGGTTTCCCATGTTGCCCCAGCAGTTCTGTGTGGAGGTGGCAGAGGAGGAGGAAGCCACCCCAGCCTGGAGCACCAGGGACATGCAGAGGAAGTGACTGCTCACAGTGCTTGAGGGAATCATTTCAGGGGAGGAGTTGGCTAAAGCCCTGCAAATATGATTTGGCCTAAGGCCACGCAGAAGCTAGGAATGACCTTAAATAGTAGTCTAACTTGTATTAGCATGTGCTGCCTGAACAGCAGCTAGGGACATCCCGGAGTGCTGACTCACCAGCTGCTGGGATGAGAGCTGGCGATGCCGTGGCTTGCTTGATGGGGAAGATAAAAGTTGCATTATTCATAACCATTCGGGATGGGATGTCGCAAGGTGTCCATAGAGTCTTGCAGGAATCGACACGTCCTAATCTCCTTTGTGTCAGAGCAGGGAGTTGATGATTCTGGACAACACAGGCTGACAGCTACAAACTTTATCAAAACACAGATTCAGCTGTAATCTGTATCAGACTCCAGATGGGCTGCTTGGGGGTCTGGTCTGCAGCTTGGGTGTCATCTACCACTTTAACAAGGAAGCTTCATGGGTATTTCCACTCATACAGAACAGTTGTGCTTCAGGGGCAAAGATTCATCTATCAAAAACAATGAAAAATCCTGCCTCCCATTTTGAACAAAGTTGATGAAAGTGTGTATGGGCCAAGGCTTTGGTGGTGGGGGGCTGCTGGGGGCTCTGTGAGGAGGGGCCTGGGTTCTATTTCCAGCCCACTGGAAAGTGTGAGGAAGAAAGTCTGTCAGAGAGGAGTTGTAAAGCAACAATTTAGCCCTTGTTTCTCTGCACTGCCATGGGTTGAGGGGAAAGCAGAGGAGACAGGAGAGAAGTTGAACCTGTAAAGAAGTGCGTAAGGTGCGAGAAAGTTGTTTTAATTGATTTCTTGCTTTTCAAACCTGTTTCAAATGGCAATGCACTAAATTACTTCTTGGAAAAAATGTCTGTTTTGCCTATGGCTGTAGTTGAAAAATTATCTTCCTATCTTTGTCTCAGCCCACAAGTTTTCCATCTTGTTTTCTTCCATTCTGTTGAGAAGAGTGAGTTTTCTCAGTCTTCTAATATTTAACCACAGCTTTTCAGGAAGAAGCAATGTCTCAGCATCAGCAACTCCATCAGAACAGCCACCACTGCCCATGGCCTTGGCAGCTGCTGCATCTCCTTGAGAGCCTGGGAAGTCTGCAAGAAGTGCAGGAGGTACTGTACAGCTGGAAGTTTGGGAAGCACAATTTACAAACACTTACTATTTCTAGATGGGAATAAAATGTTACCTTGGGCTAATTGTTTTGAAATAAGTCATCTGAATTAGACACCTGCCTAGGTAATCACCATGGCAATTTCAAAACAAACAACAGTAACCTTAAAAACACCAAAAGAACCTAAGGAAAATGATGACCTGGGTTGCAGTTTTAGAGAGGATTTAAGATTATGCTGACATGGTCTTTTTGCAGGCAAACATGAGCTTGTTTCCCACATGCACTGCACTGATGAAAAGACACATAATTATGTAAGACTCTGTGCCTGAACTAGCAAATGTCACATCTTTGCAGGCTTCATTAACTTAAGCAAAAGTCTTGTACCTGTAAAAGCTCTGCCATGCCAAGTTCAAAGAGGATTGTGACTGTTTGGACTTGAACGTAAGTAGAACAAACTCCTGCCTGTCTGCTGGATGTCATGTTAGCATATCCAAAGTGAGTCAAGAGCTGAAGCCTGTGGCCTGTCAGTGGATCCATCGGTCTCTGAGCTGCCCTGATATCCATGCTATTCAATGGATGTTCAGCCCTCAAGCTGATTCAGGGAGCATCTTCCTAACTTACCTTCCTTTATGTGTATACGTACCATTCCCTTGAAAAGTCACTCAGACAGCTGCCTAAGCTGCCTGAAATCATCATTTGTATTAAAGAGAAAAACAGTAAACATGATTAAATGGATTTTAAAATGAAAAGGGCACAGGCACCCACATATCTCACTCTGGGGTATCTGCGTCAACAAAGCCAGAAAAGCAGCTGTTGGGATTGTTAGAAAAAAGCTCTTAAGTGATGATGTCTTTACATGAAAATGTGCAGTTAGCATCCTGTTACGATAGCTTCAGCAGCTGCTTCTAGCTTCAACCATTCTCTGGAGTTCAGGCTTCACATGCAAACCAGCTGAACTCTGTCCACATCGAGGGGAGAATACTAAGCACTTGGACTGGCTTCCCTGCTCTAATCTGGAAGACTCAACGAGTTCACAGTTCAGGAATGCTCCTAAGAAACCACAACAAGGGAATATGAGCAACTGCAGACATGGAAAATCTGTGCATCACAGACCTAATTCCCTGCAGAATAAAGGAAAAAAGGAGAGGTGAGGATAACCCAAAGAAGAAAAAGCTCCGGGATTTCTGACTCATCTCCCCTAAGGGTTCATAAAGTAGCACATTGTGTTGCTTCATAGGGAGAATATGGGATTTCCTGGTGGCACCTGTAATCAGCTGGGGTAGATCTTGCCCCTCCAGTCCTCCCCTTGGTAGCTGTGAGCTGTATTGAGTGTGATGAACACATACATGCAGCACTGTAATGCCTCTTGTCTCTAATGGCTCTCTTACCTGCGCCTTGTGGAGGATGGGAATTGAATAAGGAAATGGTTCCCAAACAACTGGTGATCATCAGATACATGACAAAAAAGGCTTGTATGCCACACACCAGTAATTTTGCAAAAAACCAAATCTGTGTGATTTATTAAGGCAAAACCAAACCCAAACCAAACCAAAAACCAAACTAGAGAGAGAGAAGAGAAAACCAGCCGTTAAAACTGTTGATGTCAACATAACGTGTTTCTAATTGTATCTCTCCTTCATCAGTCTTACAAAGCAGATGTGTGCTGTTTTGCATGTGAGAAAACAGAAGCTATGAAAGGTAAATAATAGAGCATTTTTGGTTTTACAGATCATAGAAATGTGCTGGCTCTGCACGTTGTTTGTGGGTTTTCACTTACATTTTTTGTTCCAAAACTGTTAATGACTTTGAATATCCCAAACTGGGATGGTTGGTGAAGATGTGCAGATATGGACAGATAAAAGCAGGCTGTGGGTGTGATTAAAACAGAAAGAAATTACAGATGTTTATGCATAATGGGAATGCTATAATTTCTACAGTATGTTAACAGATAAAGGACAGACCAAACAACAAAAGGAGCACCATAATAGATTTTTTTTAAACCAGCCTCACTTAGTCTTTGATTTATTATTTTTTTGTCCCCAGTCAGATGTTCCTAATGGAAAATTACAAGATAGCATCAAACAACTCAGAGTTAATGGATGTGAACAGTAACTGATGTGACAAACACGTGTTTGTAAAGCATGGCAATTATTAACAATTGTAAAAATAGTTATGGAAATATGTTTTACTCTTCAATATAGTGGTGTAAGCACTCACAAAGGACAGAATCTTTCAGCTGGGTTGTGGGGAAAAATTCTCTCTTAGGACCAAATAGCACTTTGGGTTATAAAATAGCAGAGTCTCATTTCATGGGCTGTTGTGTTTACATCATGGCTCTTGACAAGAGCTGTTCCAGCCTTGACAGCCCTCGTTTCACAGCCCTCTTTCCTCAGCATACCGAACAACCCTGTATGCTTCCCAGAGCAACTCTATCTCTGCAAAATTCTCTGAGACCGATAACCCTGCTGGCTTCCTGTCTACAAAAGAAAACATGCAGGAGGTTGTTGCTCCCACTAAAGAAGTCATATTGTCTAACTTAAACAATTTCACATGCTTGTATATCTAGATACTGATGCCCTAAAAGCCTGATGCTTCTGAAGAAATGCATACTGCACATACTTGATTGTCTGACTCACAACACTGGTGCCAGGGCTTTAGCTTTTCATTTCTATTTATTCACCACGGGAAACCTAAAGTACAAATACATTGGATGAAAGCCTGGCTCCAGTGAAGTCAAAGACAAAATTCCCATTGATTTCTGTAGGCATAGAAGTTCACTTCTGTGCTTTTGCTTGTACTCTACTGTTCCTGGCTTAGGGCTAAAGCGACATTTGAAAAGGCTCTGTTACCCATAGTGATGATGAATTCCAGTGGCACTTCCAAAAACAGCCCATGTGTTCAAGAAGCATCTGTTTCTGTCCTGAAGAGCTTGTACTTATGAAGTAAGCCAGATTCGCAAGGAGTGCACAGTAAAGATTTTTTTCACTGCAACACATAGTCAGATCTTGAGTCTGTTTGAAGCTCCAATATTGCAGGTCATAGTGGGGAAAAAAGGTAAATGTGACTGATCTAGCTATTAATTAGCTTTTAGCAGCATGCAGAAGTTTGGTAACAAGCAGTCTTCATGTGATGCCCTACCCCAGAAGGAGAGGCCATACCCACAGCACCCAGCTTTTGATGGTTCTTTCAGTAATAAAACAGCCCCATGGTGTGATGTGAGTTGCCCAGCATACACTACAGGAGCACTATTGTTGCTTTAATTTATGCTGCTACTTCTCTACAGAAGTGACAAGAGTTATTTTGGATTATACTGTAGCTTTCTTATTAACACATTGCAAAGGTTTGCTGTCTGTTAATGTGCTTCATCAAGTACAAGTTCTGATAAGGAATCTTACAAAAATCCAAAGCCAAATCCAACCAACCAAAACTTCAAACCAAACCAGGCACTTAGGAACATAAAATTTCAAGAAAAGAACCAAATATCTTGAGGCACCTGAGCTGAGAAAAGTCCATTGGTTAAAAAAAAATAATACTGACAAGCTCCCCTGTGCCCAATTAATCATTTGCTTTTAACAAGAGACTCACAGGCAGACACAAAAGTGGAACAGGAAAGTGGGAGAAATGAAATGCCCCTTTGTCTTGTGGCTGAACCTGTTGCCCTTGCCAGGACATAAACAGTTCATCTGGGCAGAGAAACCCACTGGCCCACTTGGCATCCTGCGGCTTCTGGCATGTGTAAAACAGGTCGGTAGGTGGTCTGGCACAGACCTCTTAGATGTGCTTTCTCACAAGGTCCCTTGCTTTGCAGGGAGAAAAACAGTTGAGCAGCTTTCTTTTCCATAGGGTTCATAAACTGTCTCATGGTACTTGCATTATTCCATTAAGTATGTAGCTAAACTTCAAAGGTGTAAGTGAATTTTGTTAAGGCTGTAGAGTTATTTCAACACCATCCCATATAATTTCTTTGGAAATCTGCTTGGTTTGTCTTGATGATCTCTACAATCATTTTAGTAGAGAAATTGTCCACAGAACAGAATTTGTGCATTCAGAAACCTTTAAAACTACCAAGTGAAACAATCCAGCTGAAACTTTAACTAGTTTAATGAAGAATCACAGTGCTTGTCTCTGCCTTCATATCCTCCAGTGTGTTTTGGCTCTGAAGGCTGAGACACATTTTACTTGATTACTTCAAATCTACTAGGGAGTGGTTTATGCTGGTAATTAATGTCTTTTATTGCTCTATTGTTTTTCTTATTGCATTATTATAGCAGGAATATCTTAATCTTTATATAAAGTATGCTTGATTTACACTAAACTCTTGGAAGAACTTCAGGGTTTTAAGTGGGGAGTCAGATGGAAAAAGGAGGGAGGATATGGAAAGTTCAGGATATACTGGCCCAATTTGACACACCTATTTTCTGTAACATTAGTGTTAGCTCCTAGTGCTTCTTCCTCCAGAGGTTGTTAGTGTAATAACGGACTGTTACTTGAAAGGTAACAATTTTCCTCTACAACCTTTCACTTATGTGCCATGGTGGGGATGCCAGGCCATAACTTCTGAGGTTATAACACTTAATACAGAGGGATTATGTGTGCTAATGACCTCATGAATGAGTAACTCCTTAAGCAGATGCCATTCTGTTTCTTCTGACAGGATTGTTCTTTCTTTTATTTCACATTTTCAGTATTTGATTTTGCTTCAATTAGTATTTAATATAAAGTGGATAAGCTATGTACACCCTTGGTCTGTTAACTCAGTGACTGATTCTCTTCTCTGAGCTGGCTCTAGATGGATTGCTCCCCCTCAGTGGAAAGATGGCAAAGTGGCCCAGGGTTAGGAAAAGCCATTCCAGTACATAAACTTAAATAAACTCCTCTGTGAAAAGAAGAAACACGGCTTTAGATATCAAGGGAGTTCTGTTGGAGAAAGTGTCAACAACAGCAAAGTTAAAGGGGCTTTTGAAGCTGTTTGGGATGCCCAAATTCTATCAACATCCTCCTTCAAAAAATCTAGACCTCAGTTTTCCTGTGTCTTTTTTTTTTAGTGGAGGCAGCAAGTTGCCTTCTTTCACAAGGACTGAGAGTCTGCACTGTTGGAAACCTGTCAGGCAAGTGGGGAAGACAGGAAAGAGATTCCTAAAATACATATGAACAGCTTTTCATTCAGAGGCTATTCTGTCTTCCAAATCAAGAAATTGAATGTGCTACACAGCTTAAAAATTTTAGTTAGATACTTTTTTAAATAGAAGGGGGTACAGAGAATCAGCTTTGTGTCCCATTATCAAATGTAGCTGTCTCCATGGAATCTGAAGTCCCAGACATTGCCACAGTTTCTTTAAACCATCAAAGATTTCATGAGTTCTATCAGCAGATCATGTCAGCAGAATATTTTTGGGAGATGTTCCCACTTCATTTTCAGCCAAAAGCACCCACTTTGTTGGTCTGGAATAGCCTACTGAATCACAAAATGTTTGCATCTGCTTCCCATTATTGCTGCCTCCATCGTGAATTGTGTAATGTCAGCGACATTTCTGCCTGACTGCTTTTCCTACAAGCAGATAACACACTTTATTCCTTAAGAATCTGTTCCTAGGGGAAAAAAAAAAGATTGCTCTTTTCCAAACAATTGTCAAGTGCTCCTAAGCCTTCTGGAGCATCACACAAAAGCGACTTAATCCTACTCTCTGCAAATGTCATGTTGCCTTGATGTCTCTTAACAGGAATTTGTTAACTTGTTGCTAGAACGTTTGCAGCAATCATGCCCCGTGTCATTGCCACGTGCCACAGATCACACGCAGAGAGCTGTCAGGAGTAACAATAACATATCAAGGATGAAATGCCTTAAGTCCTGTGTGAAAGATACAGTGCCATAATTCCAGATTGTTCATTGGTTTTTCTCTGTGTGCTTCTGCTGGATCCCTTGAGACTGAATTAGGTCACGGATCTGTAGGGGGGGATGGAATTTGCTGTGTAGGGCAAAAAATAATAATCAAAGTTTAGTGTGACTGGGGCTAGTTGCCTTCATAAGGGTTTATTGAAAGTAGTTTTGCAGTGTGACCTAGTCTACAGCTGCAGTGCCAGCATAGTTACTGCCTTGCTGTAGGGGCAGAGTAGAGAACAAACTAGCTCAAGACTTGTCTATCAGAGGATAACTACTGTCATTAAAGTTCATTCTCTTTGTGGTTTTTTCAGCAAATGCTTCTATGGACATTCTCTCAATTGCCTTCATGCAGTTTCAGCTCATCTGCTTCCAAACTGGATTAAGGTAAGCCTTAAGCTGTCAGATGCCTACCAGCTCTGGTTAAGGAGCTCTGTGTTAAAATGGCATTGAAATCCTAGGTGATGCCAAGAAGGATGCATCAGCTTGAGTTTAGTGCAGGGCTGGCATAGCTTCAGGTTTACTGGCTTGTGACTGCTCAGGATGGGTTGCAGGTGGAAGAGACATGCAGTTTGCTTTCATGTGCTCTTGTACATAAACTGTTCATACAGCACAGACACCCCTTTGGGAGAGTAAAAGCAAGTTAAATCATTCACAGTAACTTTTGTGAACATTTTCTTCCTTGATACTGGAGGCCTCATCCATTCTTTTGCTCACAGTGGCTAGTAGCTCACTTCCAAACTGTCTGCAGCAAACCTCCCTTTTCCCCTCTATGCAGTAGCCAGTTAGAAAGAGGAATAATTGGGAAGCCACCTCTCCCTGTCACATGTGTATCAATGTGATGATAGACATGATCTTTCTTGCAGTTAGCCATAGTGGTGTAGACTGAGCTGAGCAGTTCTGTTTGTTGAGTAGGTTTATCTGAAGGTTCAAGGACTGTTCAAGGGATTTAAGGTATTTTTGTTATAGTTGTTAGTTTTAACTTTGAAAAGATCAGCTGTGCTGCAAATAAGCAAAAGATAATTCATTCCAAGCAGTTTTCTTTTTTTAAACTCTATTTTTAGCATGTTTTCCTAAGGAAACGAGGTTTATACATATTCATAAATTTAACCATCCAGCCTGCCAGATGTATCTCCTCCCTTTACACTCCACGTGTACCTTTAACTTAAACTTATTGTCAGATTGTGATCAGATGTTTGAGGAGTGAAAGTCTTGATGTTAGTAAATCTGTGCACATTCATGAACCCAACGACTGTGCAGACCAGAAAAGCCAAGTTTGTGTGCCTGCTGATGGACAGGCAGGAAGAATTCAGCTGGGACACTCAAAAGGGCATTAGTACAACTGAGAAACTTTTCAGTTTGTATAGTCATAATTTATTCTCTTCCTGTGCAAGGAGATTTGTTTATATAACTACAGCATCATTTTAATATGCAAAAGTAGAGAAGCAGCAAATGTCCTCCTGTGTAGAATGTTAGGAAATTCACAGGCATGGGGTGGTTGTAAGAGAAAGCTGCTACAATCCATTGAAGATGACCTTCACCTTGAGATTACATGAAAACCTTTACTAATCAATTTTTGACACACAGTTGTCCTTTGTCACCAGTAATTCCAAGTGGTTCACAATTAGGCATTATGCTTGCACCTCTACACCTGCTAAAACTACAGGATAGAGTCTGTGATTCAGCAAAACTCTTAAGAATAGGAAGAATATTAGAAGCCACTGACTCTTCAGCATTCAAATGAAGTCTGTGATGCAGAAGGAGGAGGAGTTTTTTTCTTCCCTTGGCAGATTCTCTATATATTTGACTGTGGGTATGATGGTTTTGTGTCCTTACCTAGGAGTATGTGTTTTTGGTGCCAGTTTGTCTCCCAAGTCAAGTTTTAAATTTCAGTATTTTTCTAACAAGTGCCTGATAAAGATATTGGTACATCTTGACCCATTCTCGCTCTAAATGTGGCTTTTGCAATGCTTTCCACACACAAATCTGTTTCAATTAGAAAAGGAAATCCTGTGGAATTAATTTTCAAAACTGATCTCACCTCCATTGTCATTCCAGGAGTAAAATGACTTTTTTTTTTTGGTAGGAGGAAGATACACACCTGAAGCAGAGCTCTGTTTAGGTTGTGAGCATCAGAATCCTTTATTGTCTCTAACCCTGGAGTCTTGGCCAAAGGTAATGAAGCTTATCCCATTCCTCAACTGAATTTTTTGCAGATATATGCTCCTAGAGTGAGAGCCCTACTGAACAGATAAGCTTTCCCTCTCCACCTTTTTCATTTAAGAAAGTGTTTTTCACACATGAATTCTGTTCACTTGTCAATGATGACTTCTTCACACCACCTGTGTGACAATACACATCCTGCGGAGAGGATAACTGGCAGTGGGTGTAGAAGAAAGGGCTGGAGTTAGGCAGCCAGATGGGCTTTGTACCTGTAGGGTTACAGATTATTATTTATTGCTCAGTGAGTTTATGTTGGTGGTCTAAATTCTACAGTGAAAGATACACAAATGGTGCAAGAAGAGCCTTCATGTCTGTGTCCTGATGAAAGCACTCGTCAGTCCTGGAAGACTAAGTGGTAAAGGAAACAAATTTATTTTACATTTATTTTACATTGCTGGAGTAGAGTGGGAGGAGAACTGAAATTGTAACAGGGCTTTGAAAAAAGCTGCCATTGATTGCTCTGTCCATCCTGGACATTGATGGGACCTTTGGGATTAGCAGAGAGCCTGAATCTTCTGTCAAAGGAGTCTGGAGTTCTGCAGAAAATTAATTACATTACTGATTTCCAGATATGCCTGCTAAATGGAGCAGCCCACTGTCCCTGTGGAGAAAAAAAATAACTTGTTTCTAGAGAGAATTAAAGGAAAGCAGTTCCTCCTTTATCTTATAAAGTAACTGCAAATAAACACTTTAAAGAGAGCTTTGTGGAGAAGTGGAAAGATGGTGGTATGTGAATTTAGGTTTTCTGTCATTATAACAAAACTGTATAGTCTTCTAGTTGATTTTTGCAGCTGAATCCCTAAGCTGACTGTTTCAGACCTGACCTGGGTGAGGGGAAGGCTCATCAAGAACAGTGCATAATGTTTTTGCAGAATGTTTTTGCAGAATTTTCTCAAGGGCTTGCAATTAGAGATTATTGTGTCATCACAGAGAAAGGGCAGCCTGGAGATCATATCTGGTATGGGAAACCCCAGATAAGTCTTTTAAAATAGCAAGGGCAAATCAAAATGATGAACTAATGAGAAGAGGCCAGCTTGTTACTCAGCATGACTTCAACAAAATCCTCTGTGTTGTATCAGAGTAGAGAGCTGGCTCTGAGCACAAATACATTTGCAGCACACCTGGATTACAGGATGTCATATCCTTATAAAGTATAAATCCAAGCAGCTTGGGGTTTTTTTGTAGATATTTCTCATACAAACAGTCTATAAACACAACTTGTCAATCTGCTTATTCATGTCAGATTAAGATCTACCCTGCAATGTCATGTCTCACTGTGCAGTTCACAGTAGGGCTGAGACATGAAGAGTCAGTCTGCTGATGTGTTTGGAGGCTGAAGTGTCTGTGTCTGAAACTGCAGCAGATGTTTCTGTGTGGGTACCCACACAGTTCGTTAGAATCCTGTGTTCACTTCATTTGTCTCTGTTCTGTGCACAATATCAAACTGTGACATTAAAGAAATAATTCCTCCACCATCCACGAGGCCAAAATATGGATCAAGTCAGGAGTGGTAGAATAGCAGCATCTGGCATGCAGGGTGTAGGATGGAAGGACACTTTAAAGCAAACAGAAGGTTGAAACAATCTGGTTCCAGGCATGTAGAAGAAGAGGACTTGGGTTCATGGTGTGGAAACACAGCCAACACATGCTCTAACCCCATGCTGTGTGACATTTCACAGCAGCTATGTAAAACAAGAACTCTTTCACACTTTTGTCCTCCCCCAGTTATGGGGTGTTGCACTGGGCTAAGTGTTACCTAACTTTGATGTTCCACAGGCAGACCCCATATTTGTTCATGTTTACACATTTTGACAGGGAAGGAACAGCTCTGCTTAATATCCCCTGGATTTCCTTGCAGCAGTTTTAAACACTGCAGTGCAAATAACAAACTCAGCAGGTCCTACAACAACTTGGTTCCCACCAGCCAGAGTTTGTGTCTGGCAGGGCAGTGGGCTGGAGCACAGATTTCTGATGTAGATTTCAGACCTACAGCCCCTCCTACATACAGATATTTGGAAAGCTCCTTTTCCCTCCAAATAGGGCTAGGAAAGTGATGGAGAAGCTGTGACAGACCAATCGGCTAGCTCTCTCCTCCTCCTTTCCTTTTTAATCCTTCTCAGCATGCTTCATAAATACTTGTCACAGTAGCTGGACATTGAGGAGATGTTCCAACATACCAGTTCCAAGGATGTAGTATAGTCACAGTTGGTAGTATCCTGCCTCTGATATCATATGTGAATATGTCACTAAATCCCAGTTTGTGGGAAATTTGGGTTTATGTAGTTGGTTCTTTCTTTATGACATTGAACTTAATTCTGATTTGAGCCTTTATATGTAATAACTGGGATAGGGATAATGTACCAAACACCCTTGGTAAAATTTAGTCTCAGTTGCATTGGGTTTACTATTAGTCTTACAACAAGCCCTGCTTTAATCTGTTGTGTTCTGTGCAGAAGACATGGGAAGTAAGGTAGTTCCTGCCCTGAAAGTTTTAAGAAATAAAGGACTTAAAGGTAGCACTGGGTTTCTGATGAGGAAATTGAGACATAAAGAATATTAAATGCTACGCTGCAGAGCAGTTGAAATGACACGAGTCTGTTTATTTCTAAAGTCTCTATTCAAAAAAAGCCAATCCAGGCTTATAAGTAATTCGAGATACATAACAAAACTGAGAAGGGTAAAGCCTCATTGTCTCTAAATAGGTATTGTAAGAAAATGAACTGCCTTGCTGTTACTGCAAACAAACTGTGTTTGGCTCTAAGGCCTGGGGGTTTTTTGCTATGAGGAAGATGAAATGAGTGTGGTTTAGAGTTTTTTCATCCCAAAGCTTCCTGTAGTCTGTAAATAAACTGTGGAAAAAATCCTAGGCCAAAAAGCCAAATCCAGTACTTGTGGTGTTCTGTGCTTGAGTTGTGCATTTGGAGAAAGTACCAATCGACTCAGTTCATACAAATCTAATAGATAAAGAACTGTCAGGTAGCTAAAACTCATTACAGTTCATAATTGGCATTGAGTTTGATATGCACTGGGCTGGGAAAGAATGGACTGAACAGCCCACTCCCATTCTTGTTCAGACAATCCATATAAATCCTTAACAAGACATAGAAAGCTTAGTGAGGCTAAGGTCTTTCGGTGAGCAACGTGAGGAGGGTTTGTAAGGCTATGTGTGGGAAGCTGCTGAAATTCAGGAGGGACTTCTCAACTAAACCATGAGAAATCAGCAACTAGAGCAGACAAAACAGGTAGTCTGGATATCTAATATTGTACCAAGGAAACAAGTGGTGTTATGAGATCCTAAACATAAACTATATACAAAACTAGATCTGCAGCTGATGAAAATTGGCTGAACTCTATTTGAACAAAGTTGAACCGTGCTGCTTTATATTTCATCAAGTTCTCTGTATTTGGCAGTGTAATAGTTTAGGCTCTCTGACACACTTAAGTGTAGACCAGTGGATGGAACAAAGTATGATTTCATTCAGCCAGTTGTTGTAAATATTTATGAACATAGCCATCATTGGTAGGGAATGTGTTGTTACTCGGCATTAATAAGAACGAAAAGGGCAACCGTGACTGAGGCTCATGAGGGCAGCCCTGGAGATCGTGAAATTTGTATAAGGATCTGGGTTTTGCTAGATTTTAGATATCTTCTGAAGCTCAAGGCAGGTAGGTAAGTATCTTTGCAGGGGTGTAAATGTGTTTCAAGCTAATTATTTCTGTATTGATATTAATGGACTGAAATATTGGAGAAAGTGGTTTTGTTTGTTGAGGACAGAAGTTTAATTTCAGTGATGGATTTTTGTCACTCTTGGCTCTAATAACCCATAATCTTCATTCTCCCTTCTGTTTGGGGCTCCAGTGAGGCAGCACGACATGAATGAAATAGGTTTTGTGATGTGGGTTGTAGTCAGCTCAGTGTGTATGTGTCTGCAACTTTCAGGTCTGACAGTTATGAGTCATTAGGAAAAAACTGTTCTTTAGCTTACAAGTTGGGAAAGAGTTGTTGGATTTTTCCCTTTTTGAAAAGCTGAAACAGTTTTTTCGCAGATATGTCCATTTTAGATAAAGTTTCCTTCTAGTTCTGCCTTTCTCAGAAGCCCTTCAGACCTGGAAAATGATGAGGGATTTAGTTTGGCTGTGGCATCCCCCTGGGTGCAAGGAGATCTGGCTGCTTTTGGCTCTGTTGCAGACACTGTGTGTAACCTTATGTCATTGGGTCTTTGTTTTGTTTTCTGTCTGTAACTATAGAAAATGCAGCATGGATTTCAGGCAGATGATTTTGGAAAGGTAAAGAATATTACTAATGTACAATTCATTGTTTTTGAGGTTCAAATTTAAAACTTAGCCCTATTTGATTGTGGTTTACTGCACTGGGAAGAACAAGAACTTCTTATTTTTCCTTTATGAGACTACCTATACAAATATTTCCATCCTTCACCACACTAATACTTAGTTTTTACTTCAGTAAGAAAATCAGTAACAATAATCTGAAGTAGATAAAATTCAAACCAAACATCTTCACTATCATAGTTCTCGCCTGACATCTTAGGGACCTCTTTTGTAGGCACAGATCCATTTTTCAGGCTCTTCTGGTTAACACCTCTAGAAAACCAGATGTGTTTAGCTCTTTGGCTTCCTGTCCTCTGGCTTCCAAACTCGATTCTTGGAGTGAGAGTCAGGAAAAAATGTCATCCCACCACCACTCCTGCCATCTTTTCCATAGTCATCTTCTAGCTTCCAGTCTGCCTTGCTGGCACCTTCCTTAGCAGCATGATTCCTGGAAGTCTCCACTCACTGGTTACATTTCAGGACGACAGGCTTGTCCAGATCCTGGCCTATGGAACTAAGTGGTAAACATTCTCACGTAAGGCTTACTGTCTGTCACAACAGTTTACTAATCTGTTTACAGTTGGGATTCTAGCAAAATGAAATCAGTTCCTCACATAGCCTTTCCATCCAAATATCTCCAAGAAATAGACTTGATGCCTTTGATGACATCTCTTTGCTTGCTGCTGTTCAACTCGATGATGTTGACCAATACGCCTCCAGGATTTTTTCCTACTTGGAGCTCACAAGGTATAAGAACAATTAAAAGGTTTCTTACATCTCTCATCCTTGTTGCAAGGAAATTCTGAATTGAAGGTTCTTCAAGACTGTCTGCCAGCAGCTGGTTTGTAGTAAATGTTGCCCAGACAGTGTGAATGCAAGCCAAAGCTGAATTTATCAAGTATATGTAAAACTTCAGTGAGTTAAAGAGTCATTAAAGGGTAACCACTAGTAACTTAAATAACTGCACTGTTTCTATTGTCCTGTGTTACAAGTCTGTGAAGACTCTATAGTTAGAGAGCTTATGGATGTCATTTATGCCATAACTTTGATGCTTTGAAAGGAACCCTCATTGCACTGAACTTGTTCAGAGTCCACCTGTCCTTTCCGTCCTCGTGTACTTCCAGCAAAACAAAGAGCTAATTGTACTATATGTAGGCATAATGTCCAAGTAAGCATCAAACTGAGTGGTATGAATAGTAAGGACTATTAAAATATAGGACAGACTTTAGGACTGGATAGATGTCACATTATATAGCTGCTGTCTCCAATAGACTCTCAAAGCTAACTTTAGTTACAGCCAAATCTATCACTGCACAGACATTATCTGTGTTGCTAAGGTGAAAGAAGCATAGCAAGTTGCACCTATGTTTTGCTGTGCAAATGCATCCCAAGAATACATCTGTGAGGATGAGGGAGCACTGGAACAGGCTGCCCAGGGAGGTTATGGAGCCTCCTTCTCTGGAGGTTTCAAATTCACCTGGACATGTTCTTGTGTGACCTGATCTAGATGGGACCTGCTTGAGCAGGGGGTTGGACTGGACTGAATGATCTCTAAAGATCCCTTCCAACTCCCACCATTTAGGAATCCTGTGATTCTGTTAGTATATGTGGACAGTAACTGTTTCAGTAGAGATAAGCTGCAAGGCCAAAGATCACTGTAATTCTAGGGCAGTACTAACCTAGAAGCCTCTATAGAGAAGTTCTAAAGATCTCAAAAAGATAGATTGCTATATAGATCTCAAAATATCTCGGTAACTATTGATTTAGAGAGTTTCCCAGTCTTTACTATGGAAAAACTAACAAGGATTCTTAGCAAAATTGTGCTATTCTTGGTACTTACATTCCTCTCTTAACTGATACGAAAGGATGAGTTTCACAGCTCTATGCACAGCTTTTTAAAAATACATATTTATTAGCAATCCTCAATTCAGCTGTCATATTCCCTTCTTTTGTGCTTAAAATGTCTTTGCAAGTGCTCACTAACTCAGTGGAAGTCACTGCAACTGGTCATGAATGATCCTTGGAAATGGAAAATCCTGAGTTGTCTTGCTGAGACAAGTTCAGCAGAGCTGTGTGATCAGTGCAGAGCTGTTCTGCCTGCTCTGTGAGGGCACCCACTCAGAACAGTAATGGCTGGCTCAGGTGCTGTCCAAACCCCTAACAAGGAGGGAAAACATAGACCAAACATCACTACAGAAAACATTTCATTTCCTAGGACTTTCTGGCATTTGGCAAGTATCTTTCTTTTTTATTTTCTCTTTCTGTTTGAAAGAGACTTTTATGGAGCTGTTGGGTATGTCTGTACTGTAAGCCAGTGGTATGACAGTATTTTACCCTTGGCTCAGCTGTATGCATATAAACTGCCTCAACTGCAGTCACACTCAGAGAGAGGATCTAAACTCCCCTGGAGTTACAAAACCTTCGGTGACATCTATGCTCTGAAACAACCTGTTACCAAATAGTCTGCATGGAAACTTTATTTTCTACGTCTTCACATTCATTGTTTCCTTTCTCATCTTGTCTAGAACTACTTGGCATAAGCTGCTTTCACAATGTTTAAATTGCAGTTTGTCTAGATAGCAAAAACCTGTTGTATGGTTTTTTAAAGGTGATAGATACTCAGGCTGCAGCTGTTTGCAAGAGCTGTATGTGATTCAGGGATGCATTACAAAGCAGGAGAAAACATCTTTACAAGCTGTTTCTGAGCCTCTCCTGGAGGAGACACATGGCTTCATAGTACCCTGCTGGTGGAACAGAAGGTACAGAGAGTCTGCTCCTCTCCCTGTCACTTCTACTGCAGGTGTGAGAAATGAAAGGATTTAAACTGTGCAAAGCATATAAAATGAGTGAAGCAGAATGTTTCTCTGAAGAGGTTTTGGCAGAAGTTTGGTTTCACTTGCATGTGCTGGAGAGGCTTATCCTGGGCATAGGACTCCAGAGGTTGCTGAGTGTGCTGTGGGTCCTGAGGACAAGAAAAACATTGAGTTGATTTCTGAGGTCTCCTTCTCTCCTTAATTTTGTCATTTTGAATGTAGACCTTTGCTCCCAGTAAACATAGTACCTGTAGTTGTCTCTCTGGCTAATACCTGTCATAATCTGTTGAGAGGGACAGCTAGTTAAGTCACAATATGATACTTTATGATTATCCAAGACTGAAAAGTCATAGTAAGAGCCAAGTGCCTTTCTAATGTTGTGATGTATGTGGTCTCAGACTTGCATAGCATAGGTGGTGTCATTTCAGAGCTTTTGACTATTTTGTCTGGAGAACAGAAATTGTTGCTTTTGCTCAGTTGTTGTAATTGACTTCAGGATGAGCCTGTGATCAGGAACTTTCATTAACGAACTCCTTCGAAAACTAAATAAGTTATAGTCACTCTTGTTAGGTCCTCAAAAGCTCCTCTGCTGCTTGTGTTTAGCAAGCAAAGGAAACCATTCAAATTATGCCTAGCAAGTCCATAGTTCCCTGAGGAGAGTGAGGTCTCATGCTGTGCTCAGCCTAGTTTCCAAGCCAAATTGACATGGGGGCATTCAGAGGAGGCTTTGTAGAAGCATCCAGATTGTCGATGTTTTCTTCAAATAAACCTATTAACCTGTGAATGAATTTGAGAATTGCATACCCTGGGTTGTGAGGGCCCCTGAGCCACATTTTCAATGATCACATTATTCATATTCTCAAGCTAAAAAAAGATTCCATTGATGTGTTCTGTCTCGCCTCATGTTTCCTGGTACCATACAGGAGGCTGCATCTATACATTTCTGATGTCAAATTTGACCACATTTAGAAACTTTCTTTCTCCAGGTGGAATATAGTCTATTGACACAGTTGGCTTTTTATAGTGTGGTGAAACATTAACCACTTCCCCTCTTCCAGTCTAGAACATCAAACTTTTGACCTGTCATTTGGGAGGCAAACTCATTTACACCACTCTAAATGTGAAATAGTGTCACTGTTTTTTTTGAGGGGGGAAGCTATTTTGGATTTACAACCCTTAAGAGCAGAATTTACTCTTGAGTGCTCTCTTTCCTCTTAACCTCTTCCTTGCCTAGATAAAGCATTAAAGTTTTTGTAGGCTCCCACATTAAATCCACAGCAGCCTGGAGGTCAGGTAGTCCTATGCCATTGTGGTAAATATATCAACTGGCTCTAAAATAGATTTACCTTTCATCAGATTCCTCTGTAATGAGGTAAGAGATTTAATTTCATGGTTAAAAAAATAAAATGGAATAAAAGATATGTGGTACATGAGCAACTCTGTTAGACCCTCTAGGCAAATGGGAATTGCCAGACCAGGTCTAGACAGCAGTTAGGCAGTCCAGTAATTTTTCTCTGAAATGGTTAATTATAGAACAAACAGCTCACTTTCAGTGCTGCCTTGAGAAAAGATCTGGCTATCAGATAGCCCAGAGCCTGGAGAGAAAATTCCCTTTATAAATAAGTGCATCTCAGACATTCTTGACTTGGCAAAGTGCATTGCACTTAAATGAAACAAGAAGGAAAAGGGAAAAGTAATGTCTGTGCAAAATAAGCAGGTATATACATAGATGTGTGCACACACCTGAACCACCATCATCTTGTACTGAACCTTCTAGCCATGGGCACAGGTCAGGGCAGTTCATTGCTGGTGGTGGGAGGAGAGAACACAGCACAGTGTAACTCCTGCTGTCTCCTAGGCTGTAAAGTGGCCACAGTGCAGGGGGCTGGATTGGCCCCAGAAAATGCTGTGCACAGAGACTCCCAGGCCTCTGCAAGCAAATTTCATAGGTTTTAATCATCTGAGTCTTTTATAGACAAGAGTTTTTGTTCGTTTTGGTTTGATTTGGGTACAAGAAATATTAATTCTCTGATCTGCTTTCAGAAGAAAAAACCTGACAGGCATCTGCTGTTCCCCTCAATATAGCTCTTTATACCAACTGTATCCTTTGGATTCAGCTTCTGGAAAAGATATGAGTTAAATTAGAAAACTCAGAACATTCTGTATGTTTCCTGCCCTTGTTACTGTGCTGTTTGCTTTTGTCTGTCAGTACATGTATTTAAAAAATGGTAAAATAATTTTTTTCCTCTTTTACTGAGAGGTAATTTATTCATCTGTACCACAGTGTTAGAACAGGCACAGGTGCCAAGAATTACTTCCAAGATTACATCTTAATAACTTCCTCAAATGTCCATTAGCCTGGAGATGCCAACTGTTTTACTGAGGCATTGCTATACTTTTTTTATTCTGGTCTGAGACCCCCAGAATCCATGTGCCTGCTGTCTGAGCCAGCTGCTGCGTGGAGTAAAATCTATTGTGCTATCCTTCCTGAGTTGTAATGTCTCTTTAAACATATGCTGCTCGTAACAGAGGTCCTTGTAGGACATTTCTCTCTAGTTCTCTTCTTATCATTGTCTAGCTGCTTGCTCAGGGGCTTCTTGCCTTAATGTTTTTCAGTATTGTAGGTCTGTGACACTCCACTGAATAGGGCATAGGCTTGCTTATAGCTCCTCACACTCTTGACTGGTTAGAAATGACTTTTAAACCAGTACTGAAATGAGTCATGTTGCATTCACATTGTTAGCATGGGTCTCTGTGCTCAGAAGAGTATCAGTGCAGTGAGGGGTATCATCCCTCTTGCAGCCCTGTCTGGAGTGACTGGATCTGTGAACACTCATGGGGAGGTGGCACAAACAGGAAAAGTATTTTCTGACTCTGTGAAGCCTTTCTGTACTGCCTCACCTAAAGGAAGAGCAATCAATGTTTTGATAGAGGCTTCAGTGTCATTTCATGGTAGTCTCTCAGTGACAGCTGAGCATCTTCTACCTACAGAGGACACTATATAAGTGGCTGCTCACAAAGAACTGAACTGCTCCAGTTTATTTCTTCAGCTACCTTATGGGATACTCTGAATGCAAAGGAAGTTATTTGACAGCTTGTTTCAGCAGACAATGCAGTTGTTATTGCCAAATGCTTTCCTCCTGGCCTGCCTTGGGGGTAGGCAGGCAAGGGGAACACCCGCAGCTAATTAGAAACAGCTATTTGTCTGCAGGTAGCACTGCCAGACAGAAGCCCTTTTGCATCTCACAGAGTCCATGCAATCTGCAGCATCTGAACAAGCCCCATGGGGAAGGAGATGAATTTTTCACACCTGTTTCTCCAAATTTAATAATAATTAAAAATTTCATGCAAGCAGAAGGAGGCAACATTCCAGTAACATTTTGCTTTTACTGACTGAAATTTCCCGTAAGATGGGCCTCTGGCTATAGAATGGAAAATCTGTCCTCACTCACTTCCCCCTCAGTACTGGGCGGACATATAGTGGAGTCTGGTTGCTTTTTTGTTCTTGCCAGGGCTGCTGCAGTAGCTCTGTGCTTGTTAGTCCCGAGTGCCATGAAGTCAGAGCCATGAGTCTCCCCGTCGCAGTAGGCGGTGGGGGTTGGTAGTTTGTTCCAGGGGACATTCCTAAGCCCTGTATCACTTCATTACACAGCAAATTGGGAACAGACACTAGCAACGTAGACAGGGGGAAAAAAAAAAGAAGAGTCATCATACTATCAGAGGAATAAGTGTAAAGCCCATAAGTGCTTCTGCACCTTGGCCAAATGCCAGGTTGAAATCCAAGATGCTCAACATGGGGAGTTCTGAGTTTCCCACCACCCTGCTCTTTATTATGGTTTATTTTTATTTAGCAACAGGTAGTGAGATAAAAACTTCACTGTGTAACAGTTACTATGTTGAGGTTGTGGAAAACTCCAGTAGGAGGATATGGGCTGAATTAGGCTGTAATTGACTGGAATTCATGACGTGGAGTATCTTTAGTTGGCTTTAAGAAGTGGAATCGCTTCCTAACTGTAAGGAGCAAACTTGGACATGATCATTTTGGGATACTAAAGCACTGACTGTTACATGAGTGCTTCTAATTCTCATTGCCTAATGGTGTCTGTAAAAAGCTATTAAATAAGAAATAAAATATTTGGGATTTGATACCTATGTAGGTTCTGAGTCCTCTCTCTGTTCTCCAGGCATCAGTTTTATAATCGAGCCTTGTGGGAGACACTGCCTTTGCCAGGATAAATGCAGTTTAAAACAATAGCAGTAGAAAAAAACCTCTCATGATGCAAACATTTGCCCTAGAACTTACTTTAGATGACAGAATCCTGACTGTACCCTAACAAATTCAAGGCTATTCTGGAGATGACAGATTAAGGCAGAGATCTACAGCAGGACCTCTTCTCTTTTCTAGGTTAGATCCTCATTTCAGTTGTATTCTCTTTATTCCTTATTATAGACTGCCATTCATTGGGAGTAAACAAAAAGTTTAATTTACCCCTGTGCACTTCAATAAGGTTTTTCTGCTCTGTTTTAGTTGTTTTGAAAACATAGGTATTATTAAGTTATTGATCTTGATAATGAAAAAAAAAAGAAAACAAAACTGCAATGTCTGCTCTTTTTGTGCATCCAAGTAACTTCAGTTTTGTAAATGAGCCAGCAACATGCCCTCAAGGCCGAGAAGGCCAATGACATCCTGGAATGCATCAAGAAGAGTGTGGGCAGCAGGTCAAGGGAAGTTCTTCTCCCCCTCTGCTCTGCCCTGATGAGGCCTCATCTGGAGTCCTGTGTACAGTTCTGGGCTCCCCAGGAACAGGGAACTGCTGGAGAGAGGCCAGTGCAAGGACACCAAGATGCTGAGGGGACTGGAGCATCTTCCTTATGAGGAAAGGCTGTGGGACCTGGGGCTGCTCAGCCTGGAGGAGACTGAGGGGGGAGCTCATTAACACTTACAAGTATTTGAAAGGTGTATGTCAAGAGGATGAGGCAACATTTTTTTCTGTAGTGCCTTGTGATAGGACTAGAGGTAATGGACAAAAGCTGGAACAGAAAAAGTTCCACTTAAACTTAAGGAAAATGTTCTTCACTGTAAGGGTGAGGGAGCCCTGGCCCAGGCTGCCAAGGGAGGGTGTGGAGGCTCCTTCTCTGGAGGTTTCCAAATACACCTGGGCACGTTCCTGTGTGACCTGATCTAGGGGTTAGACTAGATGATCTGCTTGAGCAGGAGGGTTGGACTAGATGATCTTTAGAGGTCCCATCCAACCATTACCATTCTATGATTCCATGAAATGAAGTTTTGGAAGAGTATTTGTACAATACTGTCATACATTTCACACTCTAAAAATATGAGAATACCATAATTGTTTTCAGAGTAAAAGCCACATACATGATTTCCATTGTTGTGCTGACATATAAATGTGTTACATACAACCTCACTTCAGTATAGAAGTATTTGGATTACTCTGTTGTGGAAGGCTTGTCTTGTTTGCTAGCACTGAAATGGAAATATTCTCAAAACTGAGCTAAGAAAGATGGTTACAAGCACAAGAGAAGGTTTAAACTGAATTTACTCTTCTGTCATTGATGATGAGAGCCCAAATTTATAAGTGAGATAATAGGGTGTTGCTGGGTTTTAGAGAATGCAGGAAAGGCACTTGGAATAAGGAGTAGTCAACAATTCATTATCCTGTCTTACTATAGCATTTATTCTGCTTCTGCTCTGATATCTGATGGACTCTAATCTCAGCCTCAAGTAGACTGCACTGCCCTATTAAAGATGTGAAGAATTGGTCAGGGCTTAATTAGAAACTTGGAATTTTTTATTGCTAAGCCTGGATTTCTAAAGACACAAAAGCAACGTCAGAAGTGAGGTAACCCATCTGAAGAAGTCTGGGATTACAGCTGTGTTTAATAAAATCTGAGTTAGCTATAGAGAATGTAAGTAAGCTAAATCCCATCTGCTCTGAGGTTTTCCTTTGGTCCCAGAAGAAGCCAAGTGCAGGATATGAGAAGAGGTGTACGGGCTCCTACCGGAAATGCTGGGGAAAAAAAAGCAAGGGAAGAAGGCCTCTCTCTGCTCCTTTTGTCTACTTTTATGGTGTGACCTCACTAGTGACACAGTGCAGTGTGTTAAGCGATACCCAAGGAAAGAGCAGAAAGAGCTCATCTTCCCCTCACTGCTATAGAAACAGAACCAGCTCTGACAAGAGCCAGCATCACCTCTCCTTTTCCCATTGTTTCATCTTGGGTGAAGTGGGCAGCACTGGGAGTTGGCCTCCTCTCTCCTCATGCCTGGGTGCAAACTGGTGCTAGATCAGGCAGGACATTTCCAAGGACTCTTGTGAGTGATGTGGGATTAATCATGCAGCTGGTCCTTGCCAGTCTTTGACATCTTGAATCTGATATGCCTGGTCAGGGGGCAATTCTGAGAAAAAGAAAACCACAACAGGGGAGAGTGGGACACTAATTAGCACTTTTTACTAGAAATCATCAAGATTGGAGCTGGGGAGTCAAGTGGAAATTCTCACAAATCAGCTTTTCCTTGGCCATGTTTCCCTTTACATTATCAAGAAGTGAGGTAATAATTAGGCAAATGTAGCTGTAAAACCTCTTTATTAGTGCTCAAGGAGGCCAGAATGACATTTTAAGGATATGCATGTAAGGTGCCTACCAGCCCCCATCGCCTCTGCTCTGGGATATTGTTCTTTAATCTGAGCTTCAACATCCAAAATTGTTCTTCCATGAAAATGAACAAATTAGTTCCAACTCCCACACTGAAACACTTGGCTGGTGGGTATAAATGCTGTGCAGGTCAAACAACTTATTTGTCTGGCTTATGTCTCTATTGTTTCAGTGACCATTTCATCTCCTCAGCTGATTGCAGAGGCTATGAATTACAAAGCAAATGATTGGTTCTCCATCAGTCAGATTCCTGATTTTCTCTATCTGCTGCTCATCCTCAAAAGCTGGATGGAGAGGTTAAATATCACTGTTTGCTAATCTGTGACCAATTGCATCTTGTTTGTCACCAAACTGTAGTCTTTCCAGGTCATGAAAAATACTGTCAAGATATACTTGGCTCTTAAAAAAAAACAGGTGAAGAAAAGCTAAATTGATATGTCATAACTGTCTTCCTGTGTAAAGGTAGTACACAAGACCATGGATCTGCTCTCAAAGAGCTGCTTCTTATTCCTTCATTTAGAGAATGGATGTATGCCATGGGAAATGTCCTGATAATAATAATACTAAATTCTAATAATAGAGGAGATTTCCTTTTTAGAGATCATCTCTTCCAAATTCCTAAATTGGCAAGTATGTTTGTGCAATTTAGAATGACATGTGATATTGAATAATTGAATGGATATTATGGGTCCTCAACTTCACTGTCTTTACGTGTGCAGTTAATTCCACTGAACTTCTCAGCAGTGCTGATCTGTATAGCAGTTGCAAACTTGTACTTTCGGTTTCTGTATTGAGCAATTCAGGTCAGACTTCTCCTGAATTAGGTATAAACTAGTATTCTTGTCTAAGTATAAGTAGTAAAAACTACTAGCAAAAAGTCTGCAGTGCTTGAAAGTCCTTATTCTGCTGGAGAGTAATCACATCAAGGAAGGGAGACTATTAGTGTAGAGACAACATGAATTGCTGAAAATAGCAGATATCTAAAGCAATAGTATAGATATTTATATATTTTCTGGGGAAACAAGTTAAAGTGTCTTCTTGTATGCCTTGAGTGATTCTAAATAACAAATGCTCTCATAGAAATCAGTGTGTTTGCAAATGACTGTCAAGTAAGAAGCAGCAAATGCACTGGGACAATGGTTTGGTGCAAATTAGTACAAAATCAAGTGAGAAGCAGTAGATAACATGGTGGCCCAAGAACCAAAGTTTTAGCAAGATTGTAAGAATATTACTCAACTGACCTGTATTTGACTACAGTTGTAAACAAATCAAGGTCATGCATATGTAATTACAAAAGTACTGCATACTTTTCAATTGCTATCAATATTTATCTCATGAAAGAGGATAAAACAGCCACAGAATTCAGTTTTAGTCCCGTTTCTTAGAGATCATACCCTAAAGCTATTTTTCTGACTAAAAAATAGCTTTATTTTCCCTGTTATTTCACGTTATCATTTGTTTCTGACTCAGCATATTGTTGTGTTTGCAACAGAATATGATTAAGAATGGGTGAGCCCAAAAAGATAAAGCAAGAACAGGTTTGAACACTTACCTATAACTCGTATGACAGATATCTTTGAAGTCAGGTAACTGGATGGAGAAATATTTGGATAAAAGTTTTGTTTAAGATTTTGTTCAACAGTTGTTGGCAGAAGAACCAGTATTGGTAAACACTTCAAAACCAAATCCTGCAAGTTTCTTTCCACAATTCATACACAAGCTTTAACTAGAGTTTAGACTCATGAGTGCAGACAGTCATAGAATCATAGAATGGTAGGGTTGGAAGGGACCTTTAGAGATCATCTAGTCCAACTTCTCTGCAGAAGCAGGTCCCACCTAGATCAGGTCACACAGGAACACGTCCAGGTGGGTCTTGAAGACCTCCAAGGAAGGAGACTCCACACCCTCTCTGGGCAGCCTGGGCCAGGGCTCCCTCACTGAAACAGTAAAGTAAGGGGTTTTTTTATATTTAACTGGAACTTTTTGTGTTCCAGTTCCATCCCATTACCCCTTGTCCTGTTGCTAGGTACAATAGAAAAAAAGTACTGCCCCAACCTCCTGACACCCATCATTTAGATATTTGTAAATATTAATAAGATCTCCCCTTAGTCTCATCTTCTCCAGACTAAACAGCCCCAGTTCCCGCAGCCTTTCCTTGTATGAAAGATGCTCCAGTCCCCTGATCATCTTGGTGTCCCTGCACTGGCCTCTCTCCAGCAGTTCCCCGTCCCTCTTGAGCTGAGGAGCCCAGAACTGGACACAGGACTCCAAATGAGGCCTCACCAGGGCAGAGTAGAGGGGGAGAAGAACCTCCTTTGACCTGCTGCCCACACTCTTCTTGATGCATCCCAGGATGCCACTGGCCTTCTTGGTGTTTGCAAATGTATGTGAAAGGACTACTGGCATCAGAGAGAGTGAATGGTTCACTGTACAGGGAACCATCTTCTTCTGAGTCCCCAGCAGATTTTATCAGAAAAATTGTGTTACTTCTGACAATCAGTTTTTAGCCTTGACTACACTTTTTAATTGACTTTCACAGGACTGTATAATTGGGGGAGAGCTAATATAGGCTGGTATCAGGACCATCATCAGATTATTCTGAGAAGAATTCTAGACAAAAATTGGAGATTTACTAGTGGTTGTATACAATAACTCCATCTCTTTGAGATTACTGATGTCCAGAACACAATTCACTTTTAAGAAATCAGCAATCAAAGAGGATCTGAGTCCTTTGCTGTGATTAATCAACACTTCTGGCCCTCTCTAATAGAGCCTCACTTTTTCTCTTAGGGAATGACTATATGAAACACAGCACATCCAAAAATTAAGAGAGAAATTCTAAATGGATGTTCATAAATTGCTGATATAGATGCACTGATTTTACTGAAATGTTTGATCTCATTCTTTATTAAATGCTTATGTAATTGGTTGGAGAAGTGATGTGTTTGTTGGGAAAATAATTTGTAAAAACTCCTGTGAGGTTTTTTGGTGTTTTAGGGGTTTTTTTATCTGCATCTATTTGGAAATGACTAAAATTTCTACTATGTGTTGAGGAAGACAGTTCGGCATAGACACAAGAGAATATATGTATGGGGTTGATGTTATGTATGAAAAGCACAGCACAGAACATTTAAGAAGTTCTATGAACAAAAGAACTCTACTTTTTATGGTCTCCAAAAATAATGATTCTAAAACAGTGATTCAGAATTTCAGGAACAGGAATTCTCCCATCCTTTCCTAAATGTGTAGAATTGCTCAAATCTTCCTAGCAGTGCTGTGTTTCTAAAGCAGCAAAAAGGAGAAAATACATAAAGTGATGTGTGAGTCCATGGAAAATGGCCAGCTGAGAGGAGATACATTCAGAAAGAAACATAATCAGAAAGATCCAGGCAATTGTTTTTTATCCTTATGAACACCTCTGTTCCTGAGTAGGATCCCATGACTCTCCTACTGGGCTGTTCCATGGCCCCTTGAAATCCTTGACTAGTGGTTTGTGTTTCCATTGTCTTCAGAAGTGTTTGGATAAGTCTTGCTTTATAAATCATCAAACAGAAGAGTGATTTCATCCTTTATCCTAGAATATAGACCTAAAAGGTAAAGATTAATCTTCCTCTCTCCCTCTATGCCACCATGCACCTCAACTAAAAGAAAAAGAAACCCACCAAGAAAGAGGAGCCAACAGTGAGCTGGGATATAGGTAAAGGCAGAGGCAGTTTTTTAGTATCAAGCAATGTTAGAGTCCTTTAAATGTGATCTTTAGTTTCTCTCACAAGCCTAAGGTTCAAGAGTAGTCAGAGATAACAACATTGAGAAGGTCCCAGATAGGCTCTGTGTGTTACTGATAGCTCTGAGATGGCAAGCAGAGAGAATGCAGTGACTGAGAAACCTTAAGCCTCAGGACAGTGGTTGAATTATCTTTACACATGCACACAGCCACTTAATCTCTTTTATCAGATCTGAGAAGAAAGGGAATCCCTCCTGTGTCATTCTCTTCAGGATTTATCTCTTCTTTTTTCTTTCTTCCTCCAAGGAATGAGGCTAGGACTCTGCTCATTAGATTTTCCTCTGGATCTCTCCACTCTTCTCCCCATGGCTCTGGAAAGGACAGGAGTGCAAAAGGACACAAAGCTGATCACAAGCTTGAAAGTATGAGGATTTGTCAGATCCTCAGTTAGTGTAAATCTGAATCTTTCAGTTGATTCCTGTGGAGTGGGGTTGATCTACAGTAACTGCACACTAGACCCCTTATGTTCTGTAGGACTTTCTGGAATAGAAACCCTGCTTATGATTTTTTATTTCACTTTTCTACTCTTTCACAATGTTAAAATGATGGGGATGAGGGGATTAAATCTCCCAATAATATACTCTGCTGATGCTGTAAGGAAAATATTCAGCTTTCTGAGTCATTTGCCCTGAGCTGACTTTCTTTTTTAATGGTTCAGGGGTTTCCTTCTTTAGCCATAAATTGCATGCAAATTCTTTTTTTGTGTGTGTGCCTATGTATGACAGTGTGTGTATGTGAGTGTGTGTGTGTGTCTTTCAGAAGCTGAGCCAAAGAGAGAGGCTGTTCCTTTAAAGCAAAACTGAAAAAAAAAAATGCCTTCAGGCATCCTATTACAGTGGAATGAGCCAAGGATCAGGATTTGCAGCTCAGCTATATAAACCCAGCAGAATCTGGCTGATCTGACCAGTCTGCCTTACTGTCAAACGTTTCTCTTTCACACACTCACTCGCAAAATTAGACACTGCAACTTCTCTGAGTTTTGACAGGACAGCAACAAAGTCAGAAGCCGATAGCTGACTTCAACATCCTATTTATTTCATGGAGACTGCTCACAGAGGGATCTAAGCTCTGTCATAGACTGTAAGGTAAGTTTGCTTCCTTCCTGAATTAAAAAATCAGAAGCCCTTTTTCCACCCAAGTTTACAATAACATTGTCTTTTGTCATGACTTTCATATCAGTCTGAATAGTCCAGGATCTTATTAGGGAATATATTTGAATAGGGGCATGTCTATCTTCAGTTTGTCTTTATTGTCTAGAGTAGTAATAATGTAAGAAATGCCTCAGTGACATCAATCTGATCCAATGAATGAATGAAGGATGACTTGGTTGATTGTTGGACATATACAGAAAGAGACAAAAACCTAATTGACAGCAAGGGTAGAAAACCAGATTTGGTATTCCCTCTTAGCTACTGAAGTGATAGAAATGTTTCCCTCATCCTCACCTCGTGTACCAGACTTGAAAGTCTTAAACCTCCCAGGTAACTCCTCTTCCTAAACTATTGTGTGTGACTTGAAAAGAGTCAGCCCCTTTCCCTTTTTAATTTGCTGTCTGCACACTTATTTGCACTGAAGCCTTTGTCACCTTTCTCCCCGCCCCCACTGGGCTCCAGTTTCTTTCAGAAGTACAGTAACCTTAGTCTGCGGTGGGGAGCGAAAGACAAAGAAAGATTCAACTGGTATCTTATTACCAGCACTTCAGTGGGTGGGTTCCAGGGAATGGAAGGGTGAAATTCTCCATCATCATGGAAAACTGTAGACACTTGCTTTACAGTCTGTCTTAACTACTTGCTCCCTTGTGCACTGAGATTTTCTGCATGACTGTGTCTGCACTTACCAGTTAAACTCAAATTGGCTTAAAATTGAGAAGCTGACTGGGAGAAGGGGATTGCACTTAGCTTCAGTTATGAGTTAATCCAACTTGCTCAAAACTTTGTGTTGCATCACCTTTGCAGTTTTCCCTGTCTGATCTGCTCTCTGGCTACTAGGAGCTAAAATTTTTGGCAATTAATTCTAAACTTCTGAAAAGTCTTTATCATACCACAATCAGGTTTAAATGATGGTGACATGTCCTCTTGCCTAGTGGAGAGATTATAAAATTCAAAGGCATAATAAAGTTATGTATCAATATTTTCTTTTTGAAAAGAACCCCCAAATAACAAAGTTCACCCAAACTGGATAAAAGCCTTATTGTAAAGCTGTTGTCAAACTTATTGTCTCTCTCTTAGTTTATTGATTTAAAAAATTGTATTACATAATTGGAATGAATATCACACACTTTCTGATACATGTTATATGTGGAGTTTGTTTTATTTTGCTGGGGTTGTGCATTTGCCTTTTAAAACTGTGAAATCATAAGTGTGCTATAGTCCAAGAATGAGCTGGACAGTAGGGGCTAGGGATGGTCCTTTGAATGCTAAGAAGACTTCCAGGCAGTGTTATGATGTCTTTAGGGGTTTTTTCTTACTACTGTTGGGAATTCAGGAGCAAATGTCTGATAAAGTGTTTAGCCAAAAGAAGAGAATCGATCTTTCTGCAGTTCACATTCCTTGACAGTGAATTTTGGAAGTACTTGGAAGAGGTCTCAGGGTTTTCCCAGTGCATCCCTTTTGCAGCTGCTACATCTCCACACCAGGGCTCAGGAAAGGATGCACATCTGAACTGAGCAGGGCAATAGCAGCTGTAAAAGAGTGAGGGATGCTGTACATGGCACTGTTGGCCCCCACTGTGGCTAAACTCACTATCCTCAGCAAACTGCTATTTGTTTCTCATATTTTTTGCTCATTAGTTTTATCCTGTCTCCATTCAGCCCAGAGAGAATTCTTTGCAAGTTCCAGTCCTTAATCCCATAACTATAGTTACTTTATTAGTGTTTCCAAAGCTGTAGAAGAGCCAAAGGATCTGCTGAAAAGCGTGCAGATTAGAATGTCATTTGGAGAAGAAGATGATATTCTGCTGAAGAAATGTCACTCAGGTACATTGTGGTGATAGGCATGTGAAAAGAGAACCAACCAGATCCAATTCTCTGGTTGAAATAATGGTGTTAGAACTTACTGAGTATATCCCTCAACTCATGCTAAAAAATGCCTTACAAAATTACAAGCCAACTATGTTAGCTGGAGGTTTTTTTGATCCCAATTGTTTAAGATTGGATCATTTCTTCTTGGTATTCACTTAAACTTAACTATCATGTTGCTATAATAGCATTTCTGAAGGTGTCTGAAGTTCAGATCAGGTGGCTTATTTTTCATATGACTACTTTTTTAATAAAATATCTAAGAAAAAGCCAAAGATTAGTCATGTCAGATGTTCTCACTTGCTCTAAAGAGGCTGTCAAAGCTTTTTCTTGAGTATTGTTTCACTTTCTGATAAAAAAAAATTAGATTAGATGGCAGACTCTGTGCTTGAGACTTTTTCATCCTTCTCAAGAATGAAGCAGAACTGAGAAGCAAGTGTATATTTGAAACAGAGATGTTGCTTTGGAGCCGGAGCTTTAACCCTTTCATGTCCTCTGGTGAAACCATTTGCTATACTAGACCTACTTGTGCAGTTCTCTGCCATGTTCCTCATATAACACAGCAGTACATCTGTCCATCTGGCTTTGTAGGGTGTGTTCAGAGCTTCAGAGTGGTGCTAAATGGCAGTGAAGTGTACTGGACTGTATAATAGCTATCTGGGTTAAATGGATGTCCTGTATTGTTAAATCTTTAAATGGAGAAACAGTGTTCGTTCAGTTGGCTGTTTCCATTAGTGAACTCTGGTATTTATCTGTGTTGAATGTAGCATTTGGAGTAAGCGTAAATGCAGAGGGTGGTGTCTGCTCCATTATCAGCTATACTTCTATCCATGTGGCATATATTGAAACATGAGAAATTCAGAGTGGTTAAAAATTACTCTAATTTGAAGACTGTGACTTGATATATTCGTGTTTGGACACGTGCCATCACAGCCTACTAAGCTCAAGGGCCATTGACAGTTTTAAGGTCCAGTGTCTCATAAAGCTCTAGGCTTAGAAATACGTGATTTATATCACTAGAAAGTTAGAAAATTCAGCTTTCTAATAATAAGAAGGTATTTGTTTTGAACCATGTCAGTTTGAGATATTGGGCTTTAAAAGAGTGCTCTGATTTACCAACATGTACTTTCTCAGACTTCATTTCTGGTGTAAATTTAGCACACCCATCTCAAAGGCTGATCTCGTTAAAACCAGTGGTTATAAACTACAGAGGTCTGAAATGACTGTACAATGTAATAGCTACCCATACCAAATTTTAAAGAAGTTACTCATGTAATACTGCAGAAAAATCATTGTTACCAAAGTAGGAAGCTAAGAAAGAGAGAGAGAGTTAATTAAGTTAATGATTCAACATTTTATCATCACTCAGGCTCAGAAATGTGTAAAACTAGTACAAGCAATTGTAGGACTAGTAACTAGTAAGTTTTGGACAGGAAGCATCAGAACTTGAGCTCAAGAGCTGAAAAATAAAGGTTATGTACAAATCATGTATCAGCTCATAAGATGTAATTTAAGTCATTAAAATGCCTGATATCAAAGCTGACATGCTGCCTATAGCTTCTAATTGGTTTTGTTTAGGAGTTTATTAGACGTTGATGATGTTGTTGCATTTTAGGGCCTCGTATTCGAATGGGTGAATAGACATAATGAGTGATGCTCTCTGCCACAAAGAACTTACAATTGCTATTATTAGCTGTTCAAAACAGTTCATTGTATAACAAATAGAAAAAAGAAGGAAGAAGATAGTTCTTTGAGGAACAGGACTACTGGAAAGAAGGCAAATGAACAACCCCGATAGACGATCTTGAGCCGTCTCAGTTTCCACTGAGCTCTGGGGTCTATACAAGTGTGAAACATCCCCTAACTCAATGCTTACTGTCCACTCATGCATTTGATCCTCTGTCCAATCTAAGCTGAAGTTAAATGCCTTCCACATGTGGGAAAAGTTAAAAACTGGGCATTTTTCCAGCTAGTGAAATCTTTTCAATGTATGATGTAACCAAACTGTGTAGAATGGGCAGACTGGAGAGGAGTCAGGATGGGATTCTGCCTGACAAGAGATGTCTCTTGATCCATCAGAAAGTGTTCAAGCATTGAAAGAAGGAATATAATAGGAATCCTTCTGCTAGAAGGATAAAGCTTCAATAACTCAGTGTCTCTTTTAAACATTGACTGGAATGACATACATGCCCTTATAAGGAGACACAGTCTTAATGTCTCATTTGCCTCATTTCTCTCTCACTCTGCTGTATACTGCATATCCTTTTGCTGATAAAACAGAAACCCTCTATAGCTTTGTTGAGTATCTCTAGATGTAAACTTTAAAGAATGTTTAATATACATTATATCTCATGAAGTACCCCTCATAAACAAATGTGAGATTTTGCTGCTCAGTTGTGGAGTCAATGAAAATAACTTTCTGTGAGTTTTGGCTTATGCATGAGTCAGTCATCAAAGACAAATTCATCCTGAGTTGATCTTGTAGCAAGAAATTTCTCCAAATTCACATTCTTAATTGTCCTGTTACTGTAGTTTCAATTAAACCAAAGTGGGATATTGCCAAGTTTTCAGAACTTCCAACTAGAGAGTCCCTGTGTACGAATAGTCTGTGGCATTTTGTATTCTTTGGGTAGTAGAAAGTAACGTTGCCAAGTTTGCATTCAGTCATCCATCACATATTAGCCTACTGGAGGTCTATTCTTCCCTAGCAATAGGGGATCTCTGCTTCCTACTTAGAAAGATTACTCACACAGAAAGCTCTTTCCCCATAACCAGAACCACACAGGGAAGAGAAAGGAAGCTTTCTTCAATTCATACAAGTGCTCAGTTTCCAAACTCTGGAGAAAAATGATATTGTTTCATGCTTAGAAAACATATTCTTTTCAGTAACTGAATAGAGAGTACAGAGAGGTAGAACAGAAATCTTTAATACAGATTTTAAAAATAATTGCTTGAATCACAGGCACAACAAAGGTCTATTGTAGCAGTCAGCCTCTTCCCCAAGCCAGGCTGCACCACTGACTATATGTGTCTAGATACTGGCCCAGAGACTCAAAGGAGTCTGAAATAGGGTGCCTGGGGAAATTCCACTGTACTGCTTTTACTTCACCTAAGTACTTCAGCATTTGTCTGTGCTTTATCCCAAGAGGTATCACAACATGATAAGCCCATAAACCTAAAATTACAAATGCTGATTTTCTTACAGGATTACAATACTAACCATAATATATCTCTAAAACGCCTTGATTTCTCTTTACGTTTATGCCTTTTTACACCATTCTGGCAGCACAAAGCCCATCAGAACAGACTAAACAGTTATTTCCACTATTAAGGAACTGCTACTGGAAAGGGATTTTAAAAAGATTTATTTCCAAGAAAGAAGTTCACTTTTCATTCCCAAGAAATTAAAAGAACTGGCAACAGACAGATTTTGTCAATCAATTTTGGTCTCATCTCACAGACAGGATGTAGCATTAGGAGGTTTGAGAGCCAAACTGTGAGCTGAGCACTCTTGTGACTGTGGTTTTCTGCCTCTTTGGTTTGATGAAAAGCCTTTATTCGGACAGGAAAGATTCACTATCAGTATGTGTTGTACACTTCAGTACAAGAGCTTAGCAGCTTTCTCCTTTCTTGGCCCAGTATGATCTCATTTTGTCAGAAGTCAGTTTGTTAAACTTTCAAAAGGAGCTCAGTGTTCAGTTTGCACTGGCTCTTTGTCTTTACTGGTTCTTTTAGGAAGCACATATCTTTGGGATATGCTGAATCATCCTAAATAATTTCTCTGTGCTCTGTGACAAAGGTCTAAGCCAAGAAAGATAAAAAGGTAGCTTGTGATGTATAGGCAATCCATTCCTCTTAGTGAGACACGGGGTAATGCATATTTTTCCTTTACCTGTGGCTTATACTTCCCTTCTGCATTGCTTGTGCTACAGTAATTCAAGTCTGACTCAGAATGAGTGCTGTGCACTGTGGACTACAAGTCAAATGAGAACAGGATGCTTATTAAGGGAAAAATCTCAGATAATTTTTCTTATTGAAGTGTTTTGGCAATGTAAATAGTTGCCAGGAAAAAATGCTGGGATTTCCCATGGTGAACACTCCTTATGAATGTCCTATCTATTTTCCAGTTTGGTGGCCAAGTGAAGTGTTTATAGGAGGATATACCATCTACAAGCCAGGGATTTTATATTTCCACTGCCAAGCATTAATTATGATGTAGACTTAGACACTTTACAGGTTAGCAAGTCAATCACAGTGACCCAGCACTATAAATACTGCAGTTCCAGGTTTGATGGAAAGAATGTAGGACCTAGAGATTTCCATTCTGAAATGCATTAAAGTGGTTACTACCTTACTTTTCATTCTCAGGATGTTATTTTGTACACTGTTTAGTTGCCTTAGTAGTGGTACAGTTGAGTTTGACAGGTTTGTTGTCATAAGCAAGGAAATATAGTTCACTACCAGCCAGCCATGTGTACCTGTCCATGCTTTTCCCATTGCTGGACATGGTGCCCAGGCTTTTGCATCTCTGTGAACTCGGTGTCACTGCACCATCTGTGTTCTCAGAAGCCCTGTGCTCTTTGTATTGTAAGGCCATGTCAGTTCCAGATCATTTTTGTCACAGAATTAATTTACTTTACTTTGGTTGGGATCCCCCTTGATTTGTGTGTTTACATTTCCATGTTATCAATGGTCCCACTGGCACTATTCAAGTGGATGAAGTCTCATCCATAAGAAAAGTGAATTAATCCTGAATAAACACAGGCTGTGGCATCACTCTCTTTTGTATTATTTATGCTACTTAGAATGTGTGTAGGAACCTTTAAACTGTGTTTGGTTTTGTGTATATACATAAACATCACCCTGGATGTAAGAAAAGTGCAAGTCCTATGAAGAGAAGTATGGCCTAATTCTTCTGTATATCTGTATCCTAATAGTCTATTAATTTGCCTTACTGCACTGACAAAAAGGGAGCCTTAGTGTAAATAAAAACTCAGTCTACAGTGTCTAACTTCATTAGTTTCACCTGGAGAGAGAGCTTTTTCTGTGAATATGAGCAATCATCACTTCCCTCTGATACAGTGTTGGATATGCATAGGGTATACCTGCCTGACATTACCTCAATTACATAGCAGAGAAATTTCTTTTTGCGGAGGATACCTTGGCCTGATCTCATTTGGTTTGTGCTCATATAGGTCAGGAGTACTATTCATGGACTAACGTGGGGATAAAGCCAGGCTGACAGAAGTAATTAGAATCCACCGAGCATTTTTCATGCATAGAGTGGCACTTCATTGTCTGCATTATTCCTCGTCCGCTTCACTTCAACTTGCATTTCTGAGGGGATGGTTTTCTCCTGTGTAGGCTTGAGGGGCTGCCAGCCAAATTCTCATGTGACACAATTGCATTGATTTCACTGGAGATCTGTTGTTGGATAATTGAGCTCCACATCCCTTTCTTTATTCCACGGTTCAAATTGCTGTCAGCTAAGACTTCAGCTCAGGCAGGTCTCAAGTCACTGTAGGTTTAGAGAACGAGGTCAGAGCGTTGTTGGTGGAGGTCTCTCAAGTCTCTCATTAGTGTAACAGTGCCCAATTTGCTGACATTTGAAACAGCAGCACAGATTTTTTTGTCCGAGTTCAGTCAACATTGCGACTAATCACTTGCTTAGGGCTGTGTGTATGGCTGGATTTTCCATTACATTACATAAGTGCTTGTGCTTTACATCAGAACACTGAGAAAAGTCCTCAGACTGGGCTTTTTAGGAGCAGCCTCTTCTGTTTTTCCAAATGGCTTGCACTCAATTTGCTTCATATTTTGTGAATCTAACTTATATTTTATTTTGCTTTGCCAAGCCATGGTTGATTCCACTTCATCTTCGCTCTTGATAATATATTTTGTTCTATGAAGAGCTTACTACCCTACTGTAGGTTGTCCAAGATACAAATCCTTGATGCTACTGTACCTGACAGAACTAGGCCAAGCAGATATCTAGCCTGGAGGCTATTGCTGGAAGTCATATTTCAAGGAACTACTCTGTGGTCTTGTGAGTTGGAAAAATGTAACATTCCTGCACGTTTTCAATGTTAGTACCAAGGACAGAGGAGCTCTGGCGGGGAGGAAAAGCTGCCCAAGTAAACGAATAATCGCTTTAAAAGCAAAGAATTGTCTGGCAAAGGGTTAACCATATGTTTCCCCAGCTTCTTTTAAGATGATGACCAAAGTCTGCTAATGACAGGAGGCATGTAATAATATTTCTGATTGCCAAGAATACTGCAGGCTTTTATGGTTGAGTTCTCAGACATTTTTAGAGATGTTTTCTATACTTGAATAAGTATATGGTTAAATCAAAGTAAAATTACAAACTGCATGCAAATAACCACAATGAATTCTGAAAGTGTCCTGCTGCCAGCTAACTGATATCATCTGTAGCAATTCATACTACTTAAACACTTTTTGTAATTCGAGACCAATATGCATGTAAATTATTTATGCTCTTAGTTACAGCAAAGTCATTAATGTCATTTAAAGTCATTAAAATGGAATAATTCAGCATCATTTAAAACAGAATAATTCCACATCATTTATCTCTCTGTGTGTGACATTTCTTTAGCTAAATCCACTTTAAATATGGAATAGTGTGATACTGAGTGTATCTCTTCCTTTTGACCTCCAGGAGAAATTAAAAAACAGCTTAATCAGAGATGATGTACAAAGCAATGATGTCTCAGTGTGTTTAGTGTGTAACATTTTCTCACTTGCACACTACATGAGTGTTTGTTTAATATGTCAGTAGTTCATGGTTCTTATGCCAAAAGATCTTATTTTCTACTGCATAATTTTCACCAATATTTTTGGTAAATTTATTAATTTGACATCTGATCTTTATAGCAGATCATCTACTTAATCACTTACTCATATTTATCAACAGCATTGATGATTCATTTCCTACCTCTTATTACCTGTAGTAAAGCTGATGTTTGATACTTCACTTTTAAATGTAAGAGATAAATGACACTATCCAAGTGCCTATTTCCAGAACTGGCTGCTGCTTTGTCTCAGAAATTATTACTAGCGTGAAAGGAGTGGGAAGAAAATTCAAAAGTTCTGAATTTCTGTTCTTCCCATCTCATCATGAAGCCATCTAGAACGTGGTGAAATGGACTCTGGAAAACCCACAGGTGGTTTTGGAAGAAACATTGTGGAGAAGGGTCTGGAAATGAAGCAGAGCTTTGTATGTGGAATGAACATAAGTTGCTGTGATTCATGCAAAAAAGAACACAAACCTGATAGTTTGAAACTGCATCAGCAAAACCCTCAAAGTAATTCAAAGTGAAGTCTCTAGTGTCTACCCGGAAAATAATGAGCTCCTGACAAAGTGTAACTTGGCAGTGAAACTTTCCAAAGACAAGTTTAGAAAACCGTAGATCTTTTCCAACTCTCCGTCTTTGCTATGAGGAGGAAAAAGCCAAGAGACCAAGTGAATGCTTTTGCTATTAGCAAAGGCTTTATTAAAAGGTACAGTACATACTTATGAGGCAAGAGTGATTTCTACTGTGACACTGTGCTCAAAAGTTGCTTATGCTGTGAAAGATGGGAGAAGGCACTAATCTAGGCTTCAGTATCTGTTGGCAGCTCTGCTATGGACCTGATTCAGTTCCACATTTAACAATAGAGAGTTCTACATGTGTCTTCAGAGACTAATGAGCAAAACTCACTTCTATGCTGTAAATGCAAATAGGGGTTTTGGTGGGAAACTAAGCAAAAGGAAGGTGCAAACACATCCCTTCTGCTTTCCAAGGAGTCCTTCTGAGATGACCCATTTCTATCATTCTGCTTTTTCTATAGTTCTGTCTTTAGAACAGTGGCAATTTTTCTGACTCCATTGTTTTTGTTGCTTTTCACATCACTGATGTGTCCTGCTGTGTCTAATCCACAGTTTTTGTCTAGGCCATATCTGCTAGTGGCTTTTCTTCCACCTCTGAAAGCTACAGTAAGAACAGAGATTGCTTTGCAGATGGGAGAAAAAGAGTGGCAAATAGTTTTCTTGGCTCATTGCTGTGCACTCTGAATGCAGCTCACAAGCACCCTACTGATCTGCTTGTGTTGCTTCCCTTTTCTGAGTTCTTGTTTCCAGAAATTGATGCTCAAGTGTCTGAGCTCTGAAGAAAAACCTAAGGTCCAAGGACAGAGACATTACCTGTTAACTTGTGCCTCATCTCAGTTATTGAGAGCTGAACCAGATGGGGTTGTGCTAGTTGTCCCATAGTTACCTCTTCTAATTCTGTTTCTCTTTTTTAGTTTATACGTAACACATTTGAATAATCTGCCCCATAAAATAACTAGTTTGTTTCCTGTGGCTTCTATAAAAACCCTTTGGTGGTTAGAGTTGGATGTAGTATTCTCTTTTACTTCCTGTCTGAAGGCATGAATCACTTCAGTTGTCTAACAGCAGAAGACGTTGCTACACAACAGTGGATACAGCTCATCATGGAGGAGGAGTGTGTGTATGAACGATTCCTCTGACTTCATAGAATGTCTGGATATTGTTATAGATGGAAGGGCATTCTGGAGATACAGGAATATGAGCCAGACCCATGTAATTTGCTTCGATTGTAGGTTTTTCTATAATTTTCTGGTGTGTATCTCTGTGGGTTTTGTTGACCTTATAATGTATTTCCATGGATTCTTCCTCTTATTCTGGTAATGCTCTTGATGTATCCTATGTTTTGGCTTCAGAATAAATCTTCAGTTTAGTATTGTTACCCTAGAATGTCAAGTGGTCATGTAGATATCTGCGTATTTGCTGCACTTCTCTGGCCAGACTGTCTTCTTCAGTGCAAAAGATATCTCCCTATCTGTGATTCTTTTTCTCCCTTACTTTGCAGGGAATAACACTCCAGCTCTTTGTTTTTTACTTAGGTGTTTTCTGGCAATTTTATAGCACTCTTCAGGAAGATGTTTAGTTATGGAAATGGGAATTTGACAGCACCTTTCCTTTGAGGTCCTTGGAATACTTAATTCACTGAGACATACATTCCCTCTGAGAGGTTTTACCCAAGGATAAACTGAGACATGCCAGATGATTTATAAAATAATACTTGACTTTGCTTCCTCAGTTCTAACCGTGAGACCACACTATTAATCCCAAGGTTGGAAGCACTTGCTGGAGTATGCCAAGAGCATATGGTTCTGTGGGAAGTCCACACATCCAGACATAACAAACCAGCTCTATTTAACCTCATTTATCTCATGGTTCAGAAGACTAAGAGATGGCAGGCTGTTGATTGGGAAGCTTATGTCTAAGCTACTGTTGAGATGTAGTTTTTCCAGGCCTGAGGAATCCATTTAGTAAGAGAGACCTGTTCATGTCTCACTTTGCAATGATTTTATAAGGTAGCACAGTACGCCTCACAATTCCATTCAACTATAACTCCTAGATGAATGTATTCTTTGGCTGCCCTGTATACTGGTTCATCTCAAACTTTATTTCCATCCTGATTCCCATCAATCAGCTTTAGATTTCCTTGTAAGTCCATCTGGCAGCTTGTATTCCCAATTTTCATGGAGTCTCTAGTCTTCAGGAAGGTCCACGCTCACAGCACCACAAACCAAGGCTCTGTGGTAGAGCAGAAATGAGCTGCACACTCCCTTGCGTGACTTCCACATGTCCCTGCATGACAAATCCAGAAGATACTTGCTCCTTTTCTCATTCTGCATGAGTAGTAGGACCCAAATACACCAATATACAGGTCACTGTTGCAAATATCAGGTGAAATATGTTTTAAAACCCCCAAGTTTCCCCAGCTAAACATTTGTTAGGCTTTTTTTTCAGGTCATCATTCAGAGTTTCACCTCTTCACATAATAAAGGGAATAAATCTGATTTATTCAAACTAAGCCTGTGCATTTTATAGATGCACCATTTTAATTTCCTGGGCTTTGCACCTCGAAGGCAAAAAGAAGCAGCAACCATGTGAGACATGGCTTCAGTCAGCCTACTGCAGTTTGTATGATTTCCTTACACTCATTCAGTGGCATCCCTTTTACATGATCTTATCCTTAATTTATCTCTAACAAAAACTTTCTTTTTTAGAAAGTATTACACAGACATATTTTTAGCTGCAGTGAATCACTGGAGTGCCACAGGTCAAATTCACCAGCTGCTCTAACATTCTGTGTAGGAAAAGAGAAAGTGGAACTGGCTAATAGACCAGAACAGTACAATCAAATTAGAAAACTGAGAAATCTTGGTGTCTGTCTCCTCTGCTCCCCCTCCCTGCCTTGTCTCCAGCTCTTCTATTTTCTCTTTTCCCAGTCTTTCAAGCTGTTTGTTTCAAATCCTGAGCCAAGATGGTTTCCAGCCAAACATGCTGAGGGTTGCAGGGGGAGCGTTACTTGTCTATAGTTAACGATATTTTTTTGTATAATAAGTAGAACATTTATCTATAAGCACTCAAAGATGCTTATAGACAGTAAGGTATCTGCTGTAGTAGTGCATCTGCACTACTTAGAAGAAATGTGTACTGCAATGGAAATTAGTAATGATTTGGTTATAACTCTCTCTTCCCCTGCTGTCAGAACTGGGCATGTCAGTTCCTGCCACAGGGTAAGGAGTCCTATAAGGCATTACAAGAGTTTTCTGAGTTGCAGGATGAAAAATACTCTCATCCAAAGGGCTAAGTCTTTCTTTAAGTCATGAAAATTGGGCTCATATTTGAGTTTACCTCTCCCATAATTGAACAGAACCCAGTGTTTTGGTAAAGGTTTTTAGTACTGCAGAAGCTAGGTGCTGTCTCAATCCAGCAGAGAGGGATAGGACGGCTTCTAAGAGGCTTGTGCTATTCAGATACTGTGCTGTGATCCTTCAAGGTGAAATGTGCCACAGGGCTGGGCTCTGTAGAAAATTTGAAAATGGATTAAGACCTTTGTTTTGTCATCTGAGAACAATGAGTCCCTTTCTTGTGCCCCTTTCCCATCTTATTCCCCTTTCCTCTTCCTGACGGGCAAAATGAGAAGGAAAAAAACAATTTATTTATTCACTTCTTAATTCTGCCTGAGACTGTTTTTTAAAGACCCTTCTTTTGTGAGTTTAATCAGATGCTTGATAACAGAAAAAGCGTTGCTAACTCACCCAAGGCTACAAAGAAGCCCCTTCAGAGGAACACATGACCTCATCGACAGGATTACTCTGTCACATGAATTCAGACTCCATCGCACACCCAAAATAAATGTTAGGCTCTGTTTGATTTGCCTCCGTTTGTCAGGGCCTATGCTTTGCCAATGTCTTCCTCAGTTACTGGGATTAAACATGTATGCAAATTCAGCACCAGAGGCAGATTTTCCTGATCTCAAATAGCCTGCCATGCACTCAAAAGCTGCTGGCGGGACCGTGCACTTGGGCCACTGCCCTCCTGGAACCAGCAAGCTCTGGCACAGGTTTGCAGACATGAAGCAAGTCTGGTTTTCACTCACAGCTCCCATTGTCTGTCTTGGTTTTGTTGGGTGCTCAAAGCTTTGGCAGGCAGGAGCTGACCCTGGGAATGTTTGTGGGGTCACATCCAGCGCACTCAAAATAACCTTTTGCCAGAAGATGTCATGCATCCCTCCTGAATATGTAAGTGACATGGTTGCTTTGCCTCGATGCTCTCAGGGTGTCTAGAAACCAATTTGGACAGCATCAGTATCCTTAGGATATCATTTTTGTAGGTACTTCTGAGGAAGTATGTGAATTTCTAGACAGGTGCTTTGAAGTCTCAGTCTGGTTGTAAAGTCATAGCTTGTATTTCTGCTGTGAAAGGAAAGAAGGACATGGAGAGCAGCACAACCTCTCACCCTGGCATGCTTTTGCTGGACAAGGTACAGCAGCAGAGACCTTAGGGTCTCCAAGAAAAGGCAGGAAAGGCTACTGTAGTTGTTGAAGTAAAAATAACTAAAAAGGCAAGATCCTGCCAAGTCACAGGAGGCATATTTTGTATAAAACACATTATCTGTAGTCAGGAGCCCATGAACATGTTGGAAGGCAGCACATCTGTAACTCAGACTGAGATGTATCATTTATTTGTTTCTAATTATCCACATTTAACAGTATATTACATGGGAGAGTAAACGAGTTATGAGCATGGTCAGCATTATGCATCTAGAGTCACTCAGCAATTATCTTCGTTCTTTTTGAACTCAGATAATTTTATTAATTCTGGTCACACCACAAAGGAGTTATCAAGAGCTTTTGATTCCTGTGTTTCTTATGAGTCTGCTTGGCCCTATATAATTATTACAGAATGCCACATTGGATGTTTCTTACAAAAACCTATGTTTAAATAGCCATAAAGCTCTGACAGGAGCCACAAGAGGCTTGGATATTCTAGGATTCAGCACGTACCTGGAAATGTGAATTCTGCATAGCACTTGAGATACCCGTTGGTAGGACAACAGATGTTGTAGACCTCTGTTCTTGAGGTTTTCTGTTTGATATTCATGACCATTTAGATTAAGTGAGGGTTCAAGCCATCACAGGAGCATCATGTTACAGTGCATACCGTGCTTTTAATTTCTTTAAGGGATACACCAGGCTGCTCTTTGGCATGACAGCCTGAATGTACAACTCTGAAGTTACCTGCAGGAGAGAACTTGCAGGAGTGTTGGCCCCTTGTGCATCCTGCAGGAGCTGTGCCTGGGAGATTATGAACAGAGCAGAAGGTCTACAAATTCTGCCACTTGTATTCCTGTCTGCCCTGTTGGCTGTGCAAACTGCAGCAGGGGCCACTGCTGCAACCCCTGCACCACACTTGAAATGGAAATCTCCTTACAGTAGCATAAAGCTCTTCCATCAAACTAGTCTTCTCTTGACAATGTTAAACACAAGTTTGTTATTTAATTTCCTCCAATGATGACTGGCCTCTGGAACGGCTCATATGGAAGCATTGAGTTATTCTGTAAATAAGTAAATAGGCATGGCCTTAACCAGAGTTTCTTATACTCAGCAGCCCTAAACAACACGGTATCTGCTTCAGAACATTTTTGCTCTAGCCAGGTTGTGTAATTTCCAAGGCATCTTATTTGTCCTTTTCCCCCATCAGTCTTGTCTACTATCTGTAGCCTATTTAGGAGGTAACTGTGATTAAACCTTATTAAGAAGTGTAGCCACTTGGCTACTATTGTTTAATGCACTTGGGACTTCTTCGAGGCACAAACTCTAGCATGAAGATCATAGAACTTGGGCAAAAAAATGAAAGCATGAAAAACATTTTCATAGGGCTTAAACTGCAAAATCTCTCTATACAAACAATTGGAATCATAAGAATAATTAAGCAATTTAATGTACTTATTTTCACTTCATTTAGGATGCAAATCTCCCATAGACTTATTAGAAATCAGGATGAAAATTGACTTGGCTAAACTCATGCCAGAAATTAGGAATGATCTCAGATCTCACAAGTCTCAGCACAGGGTCATTTCCACATGCCTGGCTCTCCTCTGAGTTCTCACTCCTTTTCTCTTGATGGATTAGCAATAGCAGCAGTAGTATGTTCAGGCAGAATTTCTTTGCTTTTCTCATCATCAGCCAGGTAGTTCCTAAGAAACGTAAATCAAAATAGTCTTTAGGACAGTGAAGCTGGAAATCACCTCTTGGTCATTGAGCTCAATATCCTGTTATTGCAGGCACCTCTGCTTTTCGCTTCTGTTTAATTATTGTGTGTTTTCAGCAGTCGTTTTCTCCCAGCTGAATCTCTGCCAGATTACTTTTTTTCATTTAATTCATGAGATTTTCTCATCATATTTAATACTTTATTGATCAAAGGTGTTATTGATACTGGAAGAAGACCACCTCTGATCTCTGAACTTTTGCTCTGCTTTGAAAACCAGCCAAACTTATTGTTTCGTTTGGAAAGGTCTGTTCTCCCTCTGAGATCCTGAACGAGGATAGACCTAAAGAAATTTTCCATGGCTAAGAGCACAAAACTTTTGAAACAAAAAGTAGTTTATAATGGAATAATCATGCTAATTTAACTCAAAATAGTCACTGTATGACAGAAGGTCTCTCATGGGGTTCCTTTTATGCTTATCATTCAGAATTTACCATAGCTTTTTCTCATTTTTATGGATATTGGCTTCAGTGGGCTATTTTTCCTCCCCTTTTGTGGCACTGTCATGCTGATGGCTTTGAAATATGAGCCTTTGCTAAATTCTAGATTGTACACAAAGCAATTAATTCAAATTCTTTCCAAAACAGCCTTGGCAAAGTCTTGTCTATATGCTGCTTTTCAGCCAAGGTAGAATGGGTGGAGGCTAAAAGGAATCCAAATGGTTTTACTTAAAGATGATATACGGTAGGATCAGGAGCTATATAGCTTCCCTAAAGTAGAAATGTTATCTAAGAACTGAAGCCAACAATGAAAACTTATCTGGAGTGTTCACATATCAGCTGAGTGATGTTTAAAGCAGGACCTCAGGGGCTGGAAGGGGTGAAAAATATGTGTGTATTTAATTGCTGTTCTTTGAAACAGTCTGAGGTATAAATCTGATCTCAGTTCTAGTGATTAGCAGAATCTACTGTGGGGTTCTTTTATATGGTGATCTAAAATTCATTTTGTTTTTATTAGTAATTCCAGTAGCATGGGTAAGGCCCATATGTATGATAGGTGCATTCTGCACATGAAAACTCTAATCTATGAGAGCTCTGAAATCATGAATTGATTGTGCTAATCAGTTCCCATCTCTGCCTTTATTTTTAAGTATTCTCAGTCTCATGAAGGTGACTGCCCTTAAATCTGTGATGCCAGCTCTAGATGAGTCTCAGGTGGCTACAGGATATATTCAGAGCTCTGAGTTGTGGATACCTACCCACATCAAACACAAACTGCCAGTTTGCCCTTAAATAAAAAGAATTTAAGTCATAAAGGCAGACTCATGAAAAGGAAATATGGTATTAGGGTCTGGTGCTGTAAGGTGCTATAAATGCCTTCTGGGAGGTGCTTGTGTTTGAACTACAGTGATGCGACTCAGTGGGTAAATATCTATTTTGCAGTAGGGAAACTACTTAGGCCTAATTTCAGAGACTTCCAGGAGCTCAGGTGTCTCAGTGCCAGCTGTTGGTGCCTCAAGTTTCCATATTCAACATGGAGGAATGACACTTTGTTTGTCCACTATAATTACAAACTCTTTTGGAGAAAATGCTTTCTGCCACCATCTGCAGCACATGTGGGTCCCAAGGGGCCCTTGTTCTGAGGCTATGGACATCACTGAATCACTTCAGTAATAGAAAGTGAATTTTAGTACCTGGTACCATCTTGTATCTTTAGACATCAAATTTGTCTAGTTAAATGGGTTTTAAAACTTCCTTCCCGTTTATTTCCTCTCTCCCTCTTTTTTCCATACAGGTGTTCCAGAGGGTGCTTTCTCCCTCTTTTGTACTGTACTCTTTGTACTTGGACACCCACAAGCAACAAGATCTCTTTGGTTAATGGTTTTCTTGCCTCCTAACTTTCAGGAAAAAGATTCAGTCTGCTAATCCAGAGCAGAGTGAGGTGACAAAGGCTTGCACATAAGCACCCTTGCATACCGTGATTTATAAAAGGGGAGATGACACTGAGTTCAGATACTGAGTTTTCCAGATGTGGGATTTCTTATATAGAAAACTGTAGAGTATATGCTGGACAGAGGTAGCAGTGAAGTTGTTTGACAATAGATTAGACTTACCTTACAATGCAACTTGGAAACTGGATGGACTCTACAGCTTATCTCACTGCATTTTGTCTGTTAGAACTTTTGAGAGTGAGAGAATCAGCTTATTTCTTTCTTCTTTGATAATTATGATCCTCTTTTCCTTTTTTCACGTAGTTAATTCAAGAATTAGGGGGAAAAAAATCTCAATTATGATTATTTTCCTTTGAAACTTCACATCCTAAGGACCTGTTCACGTCCACGATGTCTCATTGGTGCAATGTTTCTTCACACACACTCTCTGTGAGCCTTGGGGAGTACAATAGATTTTCTGAATTACTGTAGATTTGGCTGCCTTAAAATTCTTCTCCTTAGAATGAATACAATATAAATAGAGAAAGAGAGGGAAAAAAATGCAACAATTTGGCTTTGATCGTTGCTGCTGGAAAGATTCAGTGCTGAGAGTTTAGGACTGTTACAAATTTCTGCTCTCCGCTGTGATTTAATGTAGTTTGACCTACATTGAGTACCCCTGCTGATTCCTTTGCTCTGTTGGAATTTGGAATAGAAAGAAAATGATTTTCTGTAGTTATGAATGTATGGAAACAGCAGTGAAAGATGATTAAGTCAGAACTGTTTGTGTTTTGGTCTGCCATGTCAAAACTTTCATCTGCTCCATGTTCCCCCCCCACCCCGCCCAGTTTCTTTCCTAGAGAATATTTCAGTTCACACTTAGTCCATTTGTGTTTGAGAAGACGCCTAGAGCCTCAGGAGTCACATGCTCTTGGCAAAGCTACATTAGCACTTTTTCTTTAGAAGGTTGCATCTTTTTGAAGCTTTGCCTTGTAGAAATGCACTCTGGCAGAGAGTTCTGAGTTATCAGTCCTCTGTAACAGCACTGCTTGTATTCCTTGTAGAAAATGGACAAATTCCCTGTGTCTGCAAAGAAAGTGTATTCCAGGTCAGAACAAATTCCTAATGTGGCTTTTTTGTCTGTAAGGCAATAGATAAAGAGAAGATCACCATGATATCATGATGGCAGTGCCTACACAAGTGCACTGCTGGATACCCCAGTCTTGAGGAAACAGATGGCAGAATCACACCTAGATAGAAATTCTTGAAACATGAAGTTTGTTCAGTTAACAGATCACAGAAAACTATTTTGAGATTAGCAATAAACAAACCTCAGAATGTGCTGTTTTGTGTTTCCTGTAGAGGGCTATGGCTCATCTCCAAATGAGCCTCTCTGTCAGAATCCAGCACATTGCTACTTTTATGCAAATCTGAAAAAGATGTGATTCAATCCAATACATGCTGACAATATTTAATCCCTTCCTTCTGTAATATTAGAAGTAATTGTTTAGAAATTGTTTCCTTTTCTCTCTTTTTTCCCTGCCTTTTTAAATCTGATTTCCAAGTCATGACATGTAGAGCAAATCTAATCAGCCTTCTGCCTCCTTTCAGAAGGACAGCTGAGATACTTTTTAACACTTCTGTTTCTTCATTGCTGCAATCTGTTTTGATTAAACTTGTACAAGGTACTCATTTGCATATTTTATTGCTCCACATACCCACAAATCATCTCACAACTCTGCCACTCCTGAATTTGAAAGAGAGCCTAGAGTGGTACAGTGGAACTTTCAACTATGCAAACAGTAACTTAGTTTCTCACACCTGCTTGTTTCCCACAAATATGTCTTTGCGCAAGGAAAATATTCACACATTAACTTTGCTTAGTATTCCCCAAGAATACTTTTTTTTCAAGATTGACTGAAAATTTCCTATCAAGAAACAAAATTCTAATTAAATTGAAAGGTACTGAGAACATTCTGCTGTCAGGAGGGAGGTGGAGGGAGAATGTCTAAACAAAAACATGTTTTTTCAGCTTTTGACAGCAGACTGTGATGTGCTTTCAGATTCTCAGATGAAAGGACTGCAGTGGAAATGAAAACTATTCCTTTTCTTTGTGGTGTTGACAGTCCATCTTGCTTCCACCACATATTATTAAGAGTATTACTAGCTAGTGATTAGATTTTTAAGATGTGGTTTTTTTCCAGAAACTAGAGAGGCCACAGCATCTTTTGCTATTATTTATATTGTAGTTGGGAAGAGGAAAGCAGTAAAAGATATCTCTTGCCCAACAAGGTTGATGACTGTGAGAAGATACCAGTGATCAGACTGGAAGAATACAACGTCTAGACTTTATTGTTCTGCATAACAAGCAGAATATTTTGCAGACCAATGACATAATCTTTGCTGGGATTTTTGAAGCAGTTGTGTTGTAATCAGGATGTCAGGAAGACATGAGACTCACAGTTCATTAGGATGAATAATATTCCATATTAGACAAACTGCTTGTAAAAAATGGACACATTTCTTGATCATACAGGCCTCTCAGCATATTTGAGAGATGTTCTACAAACATCACTCAGCTCCTTTTATGTGCATTAGAGCAAAGCCAAACAGGATGAGAAGCGTCATCTTCGTTTGCAAACCCTTGCTGCAAGACTATTAGGTGCTTGTAAAAAAATCCAGCAGCTGATATCTGCAAAGAAAATACAGAGAGCATGTCTCCAAGAGGCAAGTTTAAAATACAGTCTATCTACATCAACTGTTCTGAAGAGAAGAAAATGAGGAAAAAATTAACAGTAGAGCCTGAGAGTTGTTGGAGCTTCCATTTCTCTCTGGAATGGCCTGCTCCTGGGTGGTCTATTACCATCTGAGCTGTTGTTTAGCTGTATTTGAGGAATAGGAGTTGGAGAGAAGGATGTCATCTTTGTTCTTCCAGCCAAAAATACAGCTAATGTGTAAATAATTGTATGAAGGTGTCTTGTTTTGTAGACCTCAGATCTAGGAGTGGAGCTCAGCTAATTATGCTGGGTCCTTAACAGATCAGATGAGAAACACCTGACCTGAATTAGCTCAGATACCACACTAGATGTCAAAATATACAGGTCACAGATCAGACACTGAGGAATGCTTCTTCTAGACCACCATAATGCTCCCTCATAAACTTCAAAAGGATGTCAGCCAAGATGCAATATGTCTTCCACTATCATCTGTAGGCTGAGAGCTTTGGCTGGCTTTAATGCAACAAGTATCCAGTAAAAGGAATTGTGTTCATGGGGCTTTCATCAACAGTGACGGTGACAGTGGCTCTTGGCAGAAGCAGGTTTTTCATTTTCCAGGCATATTGAAAAAAATACCAGTTTGTGCCATCATAAAACAGTATGTAAACTCAGCAGAAAAACTGCAATTATCTTAGTTTGGGCAAGGCCCATATTCTTGTGGTTTGAGATTTAGAAAGGCCATAAGGGAACTGATGCTTGATTTTCACTAGAATTCAGTGAGAATTAGATCAAGAGCTGTTTTCAGTTTGTTCCATTTTCCATTGGTGATGCATCTGTCAAGCATCCTGTCCCTTAAATAACTACTTGAGGATTAGATACCAATTTTAGCTCTATGGCTTTGTCTCAGGGCAAAAAGTGTATAGCACGTGGATTTTCATTGCATGGAAAGCAAAAAGCAAAATATGCTAAAATATTGCTAGCTGTGATACAAGCTCTGGCACCAGAACATTCAGCCTGCTGTGTTCTCTGGAGAGCTCCATTTATCTTCATGCTGTAGACAAATCACCAGTACAGTGGAACTTATTATTGGGCTACAAGCCCCGGAGTTCAGGTTCCCAAGCAACTGGAGTAATTTAAAGCATATGGAAAAGGGCTGCAATGAACTTAGTAGTATCAATATACCTTTTGATAGTGTCCTGAGTTTCTTCCATGATTCAGCCTTCAGTAGCCTTCAAGCAGCAGACTAACAGGTGAAGGAAATACCGACTTTTAGCATTAGTTGAATCATAACAGAACATATATTTATTTTACCTATCTCTGTGTGAAGGTACTGTTTTCAGCTGAGATGAGACTCAGCAGGCTTCTTTGCCCTGGTCTTCTGCTTGAGGCAGTTAAACCCTCTATTCTCCACTATACTTGCTCTGAAATGGAAGTAATGTAGCTTCCCTCAAGATTCATGTCTTGTGACACTCTGAGATCCTGAAAAATAAGGTAATACTTTGGTAGTATATATGTATAAGCAAGCTCAGCAGCTTGGGTGAACTGAGACTGTACATTGAGTAGCACCCCAGCCATGTTCTTTAAGGATGTCCACACACATTCAGTGTCATAGGCCTTTTGTTGATGCAGATGATGTTCATCCCTTACATTGCTGCTTCTTCTTTTAGGGAACGAGTGTGATAGAAAAGAAGAGGGTATCCAGCTTGGTTTGAACTGTCTCTCCAGTTTCTGCTCCAGAATTAAAAGGCCAAACTTATATAAGGCTTCATCAGCTTTGAAAAGGACCTGAACACCGCCATGGGACTCCTCACTCAGGTTTTGGCCTGTGCAATCTTAGCTTTGCTGTACCAGCATGTCAGTGGTGGACTCATCCAGAGAATCATCCGGCAGAAACGGGAGACTGGGCTAAACGTGACCTTGCCAGAGGATAATCAGCCTGTGGTTTTTAACCACGTCTACAACATTAAGCTGCCTGTTGGCTCCCTTTGCTCTGTGGACCTGGATACAGCGAGCGGTGATGCAGACCTGAAAGCAGAAATTGAGCCCGTCAAGAATTACGAGGAGCACACAGTGAATGGGGAGAACCAGATTGTCTTCACACATCGTATCAATATCCCCCGTCGGGCTTGTGGCTGTGCAGCTGCCCCAGATATTAAGGATCTGCTGAGCAGACTAGAGGAGCTGGAGGGGCTGGTATCCTCCCTACGGGAGCAGTGTACCAGTGGGGCTGGGTGCTGTCCTAATTCCCAGGCAGCAGAAGGTAAGACAGGCTGGGGATCTACTCTTGGTGAAATTTTTGTGCTGACTGTAGAACTAGTTTAGAGTAGATACTCAAATCTGCTTCAAGAATGAGCAAAAATCAACCTGTTAAATTTGAAACACAGTCAAAACTGGGAGTGTATCTGGCCAGCTTGTGAAATACATTCATTCACAGTTTGCAGTTTTGATGAATCTGGTTTAAAAGTGTGCCTGGGCTGCTTGGGAGCTGTGGCATTGAGTTTTCACACTACTTGGGCATGGTGACAATCTGTGTTGGAGTCAAGATTAAAACTCATACAGTCCAAGCTTTTGGCTCCACATTTTGTCCCCTTGAGTAAGCTGCCAATGTAACCATTTTCATTTCCAAGTTTTCTTTTAATAGAGACCAAAAAAAATATACTAGGACATTAGGCAATAGACAAGCACAAACAGTTAGGAGGTGGGAGGAAAAGGTATCCTTCTGGCTGTTTTTTAAACTGAGGTAAGAGTTTGATTACACAGGAGAGAAAACATGGATCTTCTCAGTAGTAATCTTTCCTTCCAAGCACAGTCTGCCTCACAGTTGATAATACAGCACCCTGACTGTGTTCTTGTGTGTTGAAGTGGTGACTAATGCTTCACGGTGCATGCCCTAATGAAGCAGCCAGGAAAGCTGCTTAGTCAGTAGAAGAAGGATTTTGAGAAGGGCAGAGGCATCCAACATGCTATTCACTGAGCAGTTGCAGAAAGTCTTCCCTGGCATCAGTGTGATTTAAAGCATTCCAAGTGAACTAAATCTCACTGGAGAAGGAAGGATGTACTATCTTTTAAAAGCCTTGGTGATTCTGGAATTATGTCTTGTAGGGAGCTAGGAAGATCAGATCCTTTTTAGGTTGTGTGTACCACACTGCATCCTAAAGCCAAGGGGAGTAATGGGTTTTCTGGATCATTGATATAGGTCGCCTGGACACAACACCCTATTGTAGTGGACATGGCAACTACAGCATCGAGATCTGTGGCTGCATTTGTGAGCCTGGCTGGAAAGGCTCCAACTGCTCTGAACCAGACTGCCTACACAACTGCTTCAACCGGGGCCTCTGTGTCCAGGGGAAATGCATCTGCCATGAAGGATTCACTGGTGAGGACTGCAGCCAGGCTACCTGCCCATCTGACTGCAATGACCAAGGCAAGTGCGTGGATGGGGTTTGCATGTGCTTTGAGGGGTACACAGGCACAGACTGCAGCGAAGAGCTCTGCCCCCAGGGATGCAGCGTGCATGGGAGATGTGTGAGCGGGCAATGTGTGTGCCACGAGGGCTTCACCGGCAAGGACTGCAGCGAGCCCCTCTGCCCCAACAACTGCCACAACCGTGGGCGCTGTGTGGACAATGAGTGTGTCTGTGATGAGGGCTACACTGGAGAGGACTGCAGTGAACTCATCTGCCCCAATGACTGCTTTGACCGTGGGCGCTGCGTTAACGGGACCTGCTTCTGCGAGGAGGGCTTCACCGGGGAGGACTGCGGCGAGCTGACCTGCCCTAACAACTGCAATGGCAACGGGCGCTGTGAGAACGGGCTGTGTGTATGCTACGAGGGCTTTGTGGGGGATGACTGCAGTGAGAAGAGGTGTCCGATGGACTGTCACAACCGTGGGCGCTGCGTGGGCGGGAGCTGCGTCTGCCACGAGGGGTACCTGGGTGAGGACTGCGGCGAGCTGCGGTGCCCCAACGACTGCAACAACCGTGGGCGCTGTGTCAACGGGCAGTGTGTGTGCCAGGAAGGGTTCATCGGGGAGGACTGTGGGGAGCTGCGGTGCCCCAGCGACTGCAACAACCGTGGGCGCTGTGTCAATGGGCAGTGTGTGTGCCACGAGGGGTTCATCGGGGAGGATTGCGGCAAGCTGCGGTGCCCCAACGACTGCAACAACCGCGGGCTCTGCGTCAACGGGCAGTGCGTGTGCGATGAGGGGTACACAGGAGAGGACTGTGGGGAGCTGCGATGCCCTGAAGACTGCCACAACCGTGGGCGCTGTGTGGAGGGACGCTGCGAGTGTGACAATGGCTTCACGGGACGGGACTGCGGAGAGCTGGCCTGCCCCAATGACTGCCACCAGCACGGGCGCTGCGTGGATGGGCGCTGTGTGTGCCACGAGGGCTTCGTGGGGGAGGACTGCCGTGAACGGGCCTGCCTCAACGACTGCAACAACGCGGGCCGCTGTGTCGACGGGCAGTGTGTCTGTGAAGATGGGTACATGGGGGATGACTGCTCTGATGGTAAGTTGTAGTGTCTGTTTTGAGTCACTTCCCTGGGTAATTCCCTGTGTCCATCCAGCAGCCTTGGAGGCTCTGTGAACCTTTTCCATATAGCTGGAGAGCTCTAGCTAGTACTGTCTGGGGTTTTTCACCACGGCCTTTCAGTTCCTCATAATACCTCTTGATGCTAAAAATGATGTGTCTGAAAGTAAGGCTAAGGAGATGTATCCAGAGTCTTGTTAGTTAAGCATTCAGCAGGGTTAGTGAAAACAATATGGATGGAATTTTGACTAAAGAATAAGGTTTTGCAGGAATGAGATAATGTAGATACTGAATGTCAGTGAATAATGAGCCAGGGTATCAAATGTTTCTTACAGTCAGGTTCTGGTTCCCAGTCTCACGCTGGATGGAGAAAACGTTTGCATTTACAAAGCCATCGCTATTTTAGGAGACAAAAATGAAGCACAGCACCGACAATACGCACTGACATGCCCCAAGAGCTAAAAGACTTTACTTTGAAAGCAAACCTCTGATCTAGAACCCTGATGGAGGCAGAGGGTGTGGTGAAGGCAAGGCACACGCAGGAAATAATGTTGTGCTGAGTGATCTGTATGAAACAACAGTCGTGACGGAACTGTCAGATGTTGCAAGTATTGCAGAGCAGGCTTTCAGGATTATTGCAGGGGCTTTGGCTATCTCTCATTAGGCCAAATAGATTTTTTAACAAAAGTAAAATTTTATTTTGTATGTGGGTGTATTAGATCTGACAAAAGCTTAGAGTAAAAACATGGAATCCACTGGAGTGAAAATTTAGCTATAAAGACACATGCTTAGTTTCCCAGTACCACTGTCTATGGAAACTCATAGAAGATTTTGGCAGCTAAATAATGACAGGCATTACACTACAAGGAAGGTAGTTTTCTGTAGTAATCCCAGGGGAGAATTTTTAACCTGGATCTTTGTGGAATAATCCAAGAGTACTTTGAGGTTGGGAAGATTTTAAAAGACAATGAATACCTTTGAAAAGAAATTCCCATTTTTCATCTCCTCCTTCTGGGAGACTCCTAAGCCACTTTTTTTGTGGAGCAACCTATTGAAAGCAGTTACCATAATAATAATGTTTTACTTTACTTTGGAAAATCTATACAAACCCCAGAACTTCCAGCTATAAAATCATGTGTTGCTGGCAGCTGAATTACATGTGTGAATCCCTAGGAACTGAGCTACAGTGGTTTTGTACAGTAGCCATGAAAGGAGGAGCTGAAACACAGTCAACCCTAGGTTGTGTGTGAATCTGAGAGTAGAAATTGGCCCATGACTTTTGGGAATGTCTGTAGTCTTCATCAGCTGAATGTTCCTTTCTTCAAGTGTGATGTGTCTTCCCCATTACTTGTTTCTTAGATGAGTCTTATAAAGTGGTCCTGGGAAAATGTGAAACTTGGGTAAGTCATTATTTTCCGAGCCTTGAAAACTTCTTATAAGTTTGTTTTCTGTTTCCCCTTCCTAGTGTCTCCTCCAACTGAGCTGACTGTGACTAACGTAACAGATAAAACCGTAAATCTGGAATGGAAGCATGAGAATCTCGTCAACGAGTACCTCATCACCTATGTACCTACCAGCAGTGGTGGCTTAGATATGCAGTTCACCGTGCCAGGAAACCAAACAGCCACCACTATTCATGAACTGGAACCAGGCGTAGAATACTTTATCCGTGTCTTTGCAATCCTTAAAAACAAGAAGAGTATTCCAGTCAGTGCGAGGGTAGCAACGTGTGAGTTTAAGATTCTTTGTATTCATTCTTTTGTCTATTCCATAGTATGTATTTATTTGCATTCCTTTTTGGGGGGTATTATTTCTTCTGCATTTTCTATTTCCAATTCATCTTCTGTTCTGGACAAAGATAACCTTATGACCTTCTATTTTTTTCTAATATCAATAACTATATGAAAAGTACAGTTCACTGGTTCCTCTGCTGTCTGCAGTGCCTCCCAATGAATATCATGGAGTGCTTATAAATTAAGACCCTTGGCTTCTTCATAGTAAGGTACCTTTTTAAAATCTGGAAGTGCTTCCTGAAAAGAAAATTAGTGATGTGTAAAAATGTAATATGAAATCCCTTGGATTCAAACTGTTTTGACTAAAATGGAGGTTATACTTGTTTTGCATCTTTAATGTGTTTTCCCAGAACTTACTTTCTCGTCTGCCTGTCTGTTCCTTTGTTGCTCATTTTTCTTTTTGTATTGTGCACTGCACAGTCACATTGAAACATTCCAACATAAAAAGATGCCCTTTGACTTCTATCACTGTGGTTATTTTTAGAGACTTGGAGCAGGATTCATCTTACCTACTGTCAAACATCCACACCAGACTTCTTTCAAGAGGTCAATAAAGAGATTTCTAGGACAAAATTCATTTTCTTCTAAGATGACGTCTAAAATAAATCTGAGAAATGTCTCTCCAAAGACAGAATAACTGTCTGCAGAGATGGTTTAAACATCTCAGATACAGATGCCTATATGTCAGATGTTTACAGTGGTTGAAAGATGTCCCACCCCCACTGCCATGTTTATGGGAACTGGTTGCTCATGTAATGATATCCATTTTTTTCCCTGTCACAGATCTGCCTGCTCCAGAAGGTCTGAAATTCAAAACTGTTAGGGAAACATCTGTCCAGGTTGAGTGGGACCCTCTGAACTTTTCATTTGATGGCTGGGAGCTGGTCTTCCGTAATATGGTAAGGAAGTTGTGTTTCTTATACAGAGGACACATACAAATGAAAGACTGGGGATTTTTTAATGTTTATACTAACTGATTGTTCCATGTGTTACAGAAAAAGGATGATAATGAAGATATAACCAGTAGCTTGAAAAGGCCAGAAACATCTTACATGCAGCCAGGTTTGGCACCAGGGCAACAGTATAATGTATCACTTCATATAGTGAAAAACAATACCAGAGGACCAGGACTATCCAGGGTGATAACCACAAGTAAGCACAAACTGTATTTGGTGTATTGCCACTGATAAAACAACTGGCTAAGGAGTATTTAAACAAAGAGAAAGCCAAGCTGTATCCCATGAATTGACAGTTGGGGATAAGGAAGTAGTGGAGCTGCTAATGAAGAATACATGTGGAGTCATTAATTCCTTTCCTAATTACCCATTTGAAAGAGGGAAGGAAATTTATATTTGGCTAGAAGGTAGCAAGCAGGATGCACTTTTATTCTTTTTCAAAAACTATGTCAACAGAAACTGTAATTTCTTGCATCCTGGTGATATATGCATGAAGAAATGATTTCAAGGAGAGTTTTTACTGTGCAGATGGAGAACCTCTTAGTGCTGCTGCATGTTTTCCTTTGTCAGCATCTGATGTTAATGAATTTTGATGAATTTGCTTCTGATGAATTGACTCCATTTGTCACTTTCTTCTACAACTATAGAAAGTAAATGAAGAGAAGTTTCAGTTGGTAGAAGCCACTAATTTTAGTTTTGCTCTAAATCAGCAATTATAAGCACGTGAATTTTTCAAGCAAGATTTCTTTCAAAACCACATTTTTCTCTTTTTGTAACAGAGCTTGATGCCCCCAGTCAGATCGAGGCAAAAGACATCACAGACACCACAGCTCTTATCACATGGTCTAAACCCTTGGCTGAAATTGAAGGCATAGAGCTCACTTATGGCCCCAAGGATATTCCAGGGGACAGGACAACCATTGACCTTTCTGAAGATGAAAACCAATATTCTATTGGAAACCTGAGGCCACACACAGAGTATGAAGTGACACTCATCTCTCGTCGAGGGGACATGGAAAGCGACCCCATGAAAGAAGTCTTTATCACAGGTAAGAGGCTTGAGTACCAGCCCAAACTTCTGGGAAGGTAATACAATCACCATAAGTCTTCCTCTGATATTTGTGTCATGTTCCTTGATAGTTACTGCACCAACAGAGTCAGTGCTGTTAAGAGGTGCAAGAAGGTGGAGAGTATTTTGCTGTGCCTTATATAACTTACTGGCTTAATAAAATAATTAGATCCCCAAATATCTAAATGTATTTTGAAAAGGAAATTATATTATTCAGTCTCTTAGAAGCTTTTACTCATCATATCCTAAATCTCTACTTCAGGAAACACATTCCCTCTACTGAGCTAAATATCTTCCATGGTTCCTATTCCATCTAAGACCTATTTCTGTTTGTCTCAATGCATAACAGGTTAGCAGAGAACTGCTTTTTTCCTTCTTCAGTTCTTCAAACGTTTTCTGTCATGCTTTCATAAATTTACTTTGCTCCTCAGTGATTCTGGGGATGCTTTATGAAAGCCTAGGTACTTGAGCATATTATCAAAGGTTTGATGCATTAAGGGAGCTGAGCAAATGCTCTCATAGAGAATTACCTCCCTTTTCATCCTAAAATGCAAGTTGTTCATTCAGGGCAGGTTTTGAGTCTACTCAAACGGTGAACAACGAAAGCACATTGAATTTTTGTTTGAAATTTACTCTTCCTTTCCTTGAATGCAAACTATTTACTGAACAGATGGAGATGATAAATTCTTTTTTCTTTTTTCTTTTTCCTTTTGAAAGCTGAGGTATTTCTAAAGGAAAATTAGTATTTTCATCCAAATATCTTTTTCCACAGACTTACTTTGTTATTAAAAAATAATTCCTAAAATTTTAAATATTCATTTTATCTCAGGAGATATAAGTTGAATGTCTTCCACTGATGTTTTCCTCAAAGGTAGTGGACTCCCCATTTCATACTAAAAGAAATCTGCTTGAAGTAATTAAGAACATAGTGGGATCATGTGACAGCCTTAGGGGTCATTTCACCTTCTAAGAAATGTAGTTATGAGAGACTGCTGTCATAGGAGAATCATTCCTTTTAATGTACTTGTTTATTTATTGATTGACTGATTACAGACTTGGATGCTCCAAGAAACCTGAAGAGGGTGTCACAGACAGACAATAGCATTACTTTGGAGTGGAAGAACAGCCATGCAAATATTGATAACTATCGAATTAAATTTGCTCCCATCTCTGGTGGAGACCATGCTGAGATCACAGTGCCAAAGGGCAACCAAGCAACAACCAGAGCTACACTCACAGGTAAGGGGATGGGGGATTGTTGTAATGTCATGCTGCTGCCATCACCCTGGAGCACAGTAGTGTGGTGAAAAAACACCTTTTGGTCACTATATATAAGAGGTACCAGCAAAGGTTACCTATTTTGAATACAAGCCATTAAAATACATGTGATACATATTTAAACACCTGCAGATGGATAATTAGCCAACAGAGGGTGTGGAGCCATTTCACTTTCGTGTGCATTTCTGAATCCCACTATAGTCAGTTCCCCAAGTTCTAGGTAACTACTTGTCTTTGTGGAGATGGCTACACATCCCTTAGTTCAAAAGGCTTTTACATGTATAGGGGTGGTATTTACTGATGCTAGTCTTCAGTTGTTCCATGTATATAGAAGTTGCCTTACCAGCTAGCAAGGCTGGATCATGGATGCCTATCTGCTTTTCTTTGGCAGAAGTACCTAAACTGCAAGCTCTTGAAAGCCAAATTTATCTTTGTGTTTGCACAGCGTCCAAAGTGTAACCTCAGTCAGTCATAATCTTTATCCTTTGGCATGATCATGGAAAAAAGAGTTATTAACATCAGATCAGCTAGGGGGTTAACTGAAACATCAATTCACTGCATACACAGAAAAGCATATGTGTTACCTTGCATACGTTCATGCTTCCTTATTTAAACAAGCGCCTATAGGCATAGTCCCTGGACAAGGACTCATATTTCTACTCCTCATGTCTTAGGTTTGAGGCCTGGAACTGAATATGGTATTGGAGTGACAGCAGTGAGACAAGACAGGGAAAGTGCTCCTGCTACCATTAATGCTGGCACTGGTGAGTAGCTTTATGTTACTCTCTCTACAGATGCTTGAAAAACTATCCCAGGGAAGTTAAGACACACCTAAACTTTGGTTTTTTCACCTGTAGATCTTGATAACCCCAAAGACTTGGAAGTCAGTGATCCCACTGAAACCACCTTATCCCTTCGGTGGAGAAGACCAGTGGCCAAGTTTGATCGTTACCGCCTCATTTACATCAGCCCCTCTGGAACCAAGAATGAAGTGGAGATCCCTGTGGACAGCACCTCTTTTATCCTTCGAGGGTTGGATGCAGGGACCGAATACAGCATTAGTCTGGTGGCTGAGAAAGGCAGACACAAAAGCAAACCCACAACTGTCAAGGGTTCGACTGGTGAGTAACAGTTTTTGATGAGTGCTGTGCACCAGGTCATTGGGCAATGGTAACCCAAGTACAACTTCATCTCCTTTTGTAAGCTGTGTCTGGGGAACCGCTTAAAAACATCAACTGCCTGCAGAGCAGAGTTAGCTCTGTCTAGCATAATTAACTTAACTGAGGGATAGATGTGTATTTCCCTACCCACTGCATTTAGGTCCATGTTCTGAACGATTTCTTTCTTGTCCTTTGACAAAACTCACAAAGAATGCAGGTGTTTGTCCTGCAGGAAATGTAGACCTCATCCTTTGAAGTGAGGCTGCTCTTTTGTGCATTATGTCTCATAACTAGTTTTGTTTTCTGCAGCCAGAAACTAAGAGGAAGAGCAACCAGAATGTATTTAACATTGCTTGTTCCTGCCTAATGAATTCTTTTCACAGCACGCCTCCATCCATCATGTTTCAGCAGGGTCAACAGAGCTCTAATGTTGCCTTTGTTCAGTTTTCTCATCCAAAAGTAAGAAAAGCTACCACAACTCTGCTCACAGTCACCATTTCCATTGGATGCTGTGACAGTCACATGTGTCTACAGAAAAGGGGTCTGTTTCTGCCATCTCTGTTTGTAGAAACCACTCAAATTAATCAGTACCAGCAGACTAATTATTGACCAAGATTTTACTCTTTGTGAAACATTCTGACTGAAGCTTGTTTCACACAGAATTATAGCTTGCTATGGAACACAAATAAATCATGAATCTTTACATGCCCTCAGGCTGAATCCTGTGAGGCAAAGCCTTAACTGCTCTAAGCAGAAGCAATGCAATCAAAAACAACTGGCCTACAATTACTGTGTTTACATATATCAAGGTGTTTATCCTTTTCAAAGACCATCTGTGAGATAAACACATGACAGAAGTTGTGGATTTTACAAATTAATGACTATAAAGCTTAACTGATCAAAACTGGTTTTATATATTCTGGTAGTGTTCATGTAAGCAGAACCTCTGAATGCTTTATGGAGTCAAGTAATCCAGTACAGCAGAGAGTTATATGGTACTGTGTAAACTACAGAAAAACATCACTACTGAATTACTTGTTTGATGCGTAAGTCAGGCTTGTGTCCATAGTAGAGGAAAATTAGGAGGCCTTGAGGCACACATGCAAGAGGAAGCTGTAGGTTTATATGGTAGGAGTGAGCAGACTTTGATTTTTCTGAAGTTATCTACTGAGTGGTCTCAAAAGAAGTATGCATGGATAGGGAAAAGGCAGAAACAACGTATTGTGGCATTTCACAGTCAGATCTTCCCAGAATCACCTCCCAAAGCCACACAAGGTGGCTTCTTCTTCCTGATTTGGTTTGGTTTTTTTATATATATAAATACATTCATATGGCCAGTGTCTTTGTTTTAAATCATTACTCAGAGCACCTAGTAAACAAAGAGTTCTCTGCAATGGGCTGCTTAGAACCAACAGCAGTAGTTGATATCACCTCTGACCTTCCTCTTGCATAGCAATGGACAAATCCAAACACATGAAGATGGAGAGGTAGAAATGCTCATAAGCATGTGGGATATAAGCCAAGAGGTCTCTTCTTCAGTATACTTTTTCATCTGCTCTCAAGTCAGTCCTTTTTATCCATGTTCCCAGTACTTGGGAGGCCTTGAAGACCTCAGGCTAAACCAAGCAAACTTGTTGGTTTACCCTGTCTTGCAGAACTTTGGGGAATCTCAGGTCCATTGCACTAGTGGGAAGAGTATTTGGAGCTACTAGAGAGAAAGAGAAATAATTGAAGTGGAAAATGCCTCCAGCACAGCCAGGATTGGACTAATTCTTCTCTGTAGGTGGAGGAGACAGCCCCGCTGTTTAGAGGGACATGTTCTATCCCGACTGAACAGGGGAGCCAGGACTATGGAAGGGCTGAGAGTTTTTCTTTTCAGAGATTCTTTTGTTTCTCCAAATTGTCAGTTTTTTCATTTTTTCCCCAGCCTCTTGATGGTTCAGTCAGACTCCTCTGCCAGCAGGTATTCAAGAGTTTCCCACACATTATCTTTACTTGTTTGCTGACAGTAACACTTCTTTCAGCCTCAGAGCTGAACATCTTCTGTTAGTGCCTTCTATCTCCTTTCACACTCTTCCTGTTATCTTTTTGTGTTTATCAACTCTCACACAGACAGCTGAAGTGTTCAGAGCTCATGAACCTCTAGCAAAGACATGTCACAAAATCTTCCATAGTACAGGATGGTAGCTTTCTCTCTCGTCATATGGATGAAGTGCAACTCAAGTGACAAAGTGGTTTTTTAAGTGATGTCCATGATTCTGCATTCAAGAAATGGTAAAGATCATAAAATGAGCATTACATTAAATCTTATTTTGTTTTGCTGTAAAGGAAAGGGTGAATATATCACACTGTCATTTGCTTGCCTGTTTCTCTGTAGCTCTATATAGTCTAACCTTAATGGATCACTTCTGACCCGGGGCATCTTTCTGACTCTGGGAACTTGTTTGCTCTAAAGGCCTCAGGGATGCAGAAAGATGCACTGAGGGACCTTGTGGTCTCAAGAGTAACAGATCACAGCTTTAGTGTCCCATGGTACACAAATACAGGAGTCTACAGTAGTTTTGTGGTGGAGTAGGAGAATGTGTCTTTGGCAACTGGGCCTCCTGCAGAAACTTTCCTGCCCAGAAAACCCCTAGGTGCTGTGATTGACGGCCTCCAAGCTAATACTTCCTATAAAATCAAGGTGTATGGATTGGCTGGAGAGTAGAGCTCTTCTCTGGATGCTGAGGCTACATCAGGTACCTCCTTTCTGTTATTAACAAAGGTTTCATGAACAAGAGTATTACTTATCTGTTAGAGGTCCCACCCAGCATCACACTAAGGCTTTGGGTTAGAATTACTTCAGAAATCAAAGAAAATGAGACATTTTATTAGTTGGAGGGACCTTTCTGGTAGGATGTCTTGAGAATGTTACATCAGATTAACAACTAATCTGTAGGGTGAGCATGTAACTCAGCTCTGAGAAAGCTGAGCAATCAGACTGCAGCTTTGTTCTTTCTTGCTCTGGTTCTGGAACCCTGCCTGCATGGCATAATGTGAGTCCTGTAGGAGGATGGATGGTAATATATCAGGCATGAAAGGCCTGTGGAGATAAATGAGTGGGCATTACAGAAATCAAGTGCCAACCTCAAATTCCTCTGCTGAAGGACCTAGATTGTGCAGCAACTGTTGATGATACCTTCTTGCCTCTGGAAGTGAGTTGCACATAGGAGCATGGCTTGGAGAAGTAACTCTTCCATTCTGTGGAGTGTTTTAAAGAAGATTAATGCTGTTTACCAAAGACCCTTGTCTGTGTTGTGCATTAGTCCCTTTTCCTCTCCTGGCTTCTACCAATCTTGGATTGAGCCACACTTTTTTATACAAGACCAAAGAAGAATTAGGAAGACTGTGAGCCAGTTCAATGGGAAACTGTAGTGCTCACCACTCGGAAACTAAATTACCAGTAAAGGTCATCCATTTCTTCAGCTGATTCCTATGCTGAAAGTACCTGTAACCTGATTTCAGTAGAGGGATTTTTACAGGTAGCTGCTGCATAAATAATTTTTACTGGTAGCTGCTAGGTTGTGATTATATTTTCTTTATGAGATTCAGAAGTACACAGGCACTGTAAGCCCAGTTTAATCAGCTGGTTGAAAGAGGAGAAAGCCATTTAGTCAAAGGAGCCTGGAAAGGATGACAATACCTTTGGTATACCATCATGTCTTGTAGCGTGCTTGAGCTCCGCAGTGAAACTGTCTGAAGCAAGAAATAATACAGAATACCATTTGCTCTTTCCCAAGGAACTGGGGAAGTGTCTTGGCAGGACATTAACATTCTTTTTAGTAGAATTGCCAATGAAGCATTACAATGGAATTCCTCAAAAGGCTAGCAGCAGCAGTATAGGCATATTTAGGCCATATTCAGCCTGAAGAGTTTGCTAAGAGAGTGATATGGAGAAGTATTCCAGTCTGAGAAAGAACATATGTTTGTTGTCCATCCAGTTTCCCTTCTGCATAGCTTTTGGCCCTTTGGCATCCACTATTCATTTATCTTGCCACCATGAATCATTTTATCTGGCTGTCATCCACCCTCCTAGAGTTCTAGAGCTGTTTTTCTTTTCTCTCCATCTATTGCTAACTCAGATGTTTGAACTCCATTGGTCTTATATCCTACAGTTCAATTGCTTTTCAAATTCTTTGTTATTTGTTACAACATTAATCTTCTAAACAATGAACACTGATGTAGGCTCTGGTGTCAGAGTAGTTTCCATGTATTCCTATGATTTTAATTTTCCTATCCATTGACTGGGTGTACACAAAATCACATGTTCCTCTGTTACATGTGAACTTTATGTGGGGGATATATGTGTGTAGAGGGTAGATCACTCTTTCTCATCCACAAATTCATTTGTGGAGTCAAACCATTAAACCTGAGGTAAACCTCAGAGTGAGGTGTGAAAAAAACCCAGAGGTAATGTAACTGCACATAATTACACATGCTCCATGAGACAATCTGCACATGGTAGCCTGCAGACAACTTTGTCAAAGTTGGCACTACAAAGTTGTGACAGACTAAATCTGAATTAAAATGCCACTTACCTGGTATTTTTTGTACATTACAGTTTTGTAATATACAGTTTTTCTGTATATGCTTCTGTTTTTCCTGTTTGGATTAGAGTAACCAAATCCTCATGTGATTATACAGTAACTGGTAGGAATCTGGGAGAAGTGTCAGCAGGGATGCTCAAGTAAAATGAGGGAAAATGAGAAGCCAATTTTGACTAATATTACACAAGATATTTTCATGGATGCTCAGTATATCAAGAGCATAATGCCAGACTTGTAGGTATGCAGGTGTGATGATAACATGGTTGTCTTCAGGTTGCAGCATATGTAGGGCCTGGTTCAGATCATGTGCTGGGGTAATTTAAGGAGGGCCCCTACCTAAGTCAAGAATATCAATGCTATATGTAAATATAAATCACAGCTCTCTCATAAGCTTCTCTCCTTCCTGAAAGCATGCAGAAAACAATGTTTCTACATGTATATTTGTCTTGAGAGTATGTTTTCAATATATGATTTCTGCATTGGTCTGAAAACATTTTTAATTGATTTTTCTCCTCTGAAAATTTATTTTTTCTGATGTATGTGTGACTTTGGAGACAGATGCTGAATCCTGAGTACCTATTTGTGCTGATCTGATTGATGGGGGTAGATGACTTGCTCTCTCTTAATTGAATGCAAGTGGAGCATGAAAGCAACGAAGGCATTGAGGCATGAAACGATGTGGTTTTCCACTAATGAGTAATTCTGCATGTCAGAAAAATCACCTGCCTGTTGGCTTGCAGCTGTGATCAGAAACACAATCTCTGTGATCTCCACAGTTCTCAGATTTTCAGAATCTGGCTGTGCTACAGGATATATTCACAGATCATTCAGCATGCTGGAGGCCGAGTCTTTTTCCCTTCCCTCCTTTTGGATCTCTTTAAAGACAGATTGCTCAAGTTCTTTCTATGCTAGTTTCTAGGTAAGGATTTGTATCTCCACTACCTTTTTTGAACATTCTGCATGTGTAACTCCTTCAAGCTTGTTCTTGATTGCATAGGATGAGATTTAGCATGCTTCTGCTGTGGCTGATTTCTCAGTCTGGATTTGGATATGTTTGCAATATTTGGCATGCATTCCGCTTATGGTTTGTACCAGAAGCAATACCTGATGTACTGCTGTAAAGACAAAAGTCATGTTTGAGAGACTTAGGGTTCAAATCCTCACTGATGTAAACTAGCAAAGTCCTTTGGAGGTAATCAAAGAATACTGATTTACATCAGTTGAGAATGTGCCCATTTCTCTGCTCATTGCTGTGTTTAATGGTTGTTGCTCTGGATCTGTTAGTGTGGTTGTGAGAGCCATGTTGCATTCAATACTTTTGCTTGTGGCCTGGATTCAGTCTCCAAAAAAAGTAGTTACCTGCTTTATCTGTTCTTAGAGCTCTTTAACAAAAAGCACACAAACTGTTTTGTATCAGATGTTAGCTGTCTTTGTCTTTATTATCAGGAAATTTTAACTTGTAATTTACCTCTGTTTAGCACATCTAGTCACAACATCTGGAGAATTATTCAATGAAACGTCATTTAATCCTGCCAGTCCTGCACCTACAGAGCTAAGTTATTTAACAAACCCCAGCTCTGATTCTCCTGCTCTGCTCTCAGTGCCTACTGACTTCCCCACCTCAGAAGCCACTGGCTCTCTTCTTTATGACCTTACTATAACACACAGGACGTTCAGTAGTTTCATCCTGTCCTGGGCAGCGCAGGATGAGGTGTTTGATCAGTTCTTTGTCACTCTGAAAGACCTGTCCGGTTTAAACAGAACACGGGAAATCTTTTTACCGGGAAATCACCGAGAAACAGAAATTACCAATCTCACAGCTGTCACACAATACCAGATTAACCTCCATGGAAGCACTCAAGGTCAGCTCTCTTGGTCCCTGGAAGCCATAGCTGCTACAGGTATTTTCTATGGATTCATTAGCCATCTATTCCTTTTCTGCTTTGGAACAGAACACTTCATGTCTGTGCTGCAGAGACGCCAGGCTTTGGGAATGATGCATCTCTTCTTAGTTGTTTTTCATCTTTCTTCCTTTTGCACGGGGTAAAACTCTTATTGCTGTGGAATGAGAGCCTTGAGTGCAGCATGGACGATGCCCCATGCGTCTTTTGAGGGGATGTAGCATCATTTTTCTCTTTTCAAATTGCATGCAAAGAGAGACATTGATGCATCTGCTATTTACAAGGCACCTGAAAATAGCAAGATGTTACAGATGTTTATCTGGATTATGGTTCAAGCACAAGAAAGTTTGCAAGGAGGCTGCAGTTTGCAGCATTGGCATGGAAGTGGTGATGTCAGAGAAAAAAAAAGATTGTAAAACATTGGGAGTATAGCTTTCTGATTCACTTCTTACCCTTATTACATGAATTTCATGAGGAAACAAGGCAACAGTCACAGGGCTTAGCTCAATAATGAACAAAGTACTAGTTTATATCCAGGCAACCTAGCTGGAGAACAATGATTGTACCTGTTCATCACCCAAAACCAAATTCACAATATGGGATAAAATATTTTCATGGAAACACAGAGGTTATTTCACACCTGCTACAAGGCTGGAGCAGTCTCATCTCTCAATGCTTTGATCTTTTTTTTAAAAAGAAAGAAACATCATCCCTTTATATCATTTGTCATGACGTTGTCATTGGTTTCTCATATATGTTGGATGCTTTCTGGATGAGGCTTTTGGAGGTCTCCAGCAGTCCTTGTTGGTGCATGATTTGGTATGAAAATCTCTTGGTCCCCAGAGAGCATGATGGAGTTGTGTGCACTTCTGTTTCAGACATGCATGAGAAACAAATGGGAGGAAAAGGGACTCTGCACCTTGGAGGTGAATGAAACTGAGCCCTTTTCAGAGAAATCTGAATTGCTTTTAAGCTCTGATGATTACTGCATTAATTAATATAATCAAGCTTTTACTTAAAGGTTTTTACCTTACTATAACATTTTGCTTTACTTTCATTTTCATTTTAAGGAAATATGTTGGTTTTAATTGTTTCTGTTGCCACCAAAAGATGATTATTTCTGATACAACCATTTCCTTTTTTTGACCTGCTTTCTCTTTTGCAGCTAAATGATGCTATTTTGACAGGATTCCTATTTTGCCTCAATGAGTCTCATTTCTGTTCCTGACAAAGCAAATCACCTTTGGATTCATACTTTTTTGTTGAACATCAATGTGTTATTTCACAAACGATCTCTTCCTTTCTAACAGAACGGGAAAAGCTTGTCAAAACGTTTGTGTTCCTGAGTAGCAGCAACTTACTCTACATTAGTGAATCTCACTGGAGATAATTGACTGCTCAGTCTCTAAAAATACAACTCCAGCTACCTATATAAGACTTTGCAGCAATCCTACAATACTCTGATTTTTACAGGAGGAAAATTTATATAAGTAATGTTGCTGAGCCTAATTTTCATTCATTCCAACATCTCCTTATCATTTGCCTTAAAATATGCATAAAGCTTAAAGCTGAAGTTTACAATTGACAATCAGATCAATTTCCCTTCATCATTTCTTATAAATTCTTAGACTTACAGACTGGGATTAGTCAAACTTTGTTCTTGCTATAATGCTTATGGGTCAAAAGTGCAAATAAATAAGGCAAGTGCAAAGTAACCGCAATCCACAGGCCAATAATAAATCCTATAGTAAGATTTTCCATGTAGAGAAAAAAACAGGTCATTTTCTGTCTGTCATTTTTCTATATGACTGCTGATTTTAAGGAATCAGTTGTATTTACTCTGTTACAGAGGGCTTTCCATTCTTGCTGAGAATGGAAATTGCTTTCAGATTTAACAGCATTGGAGAGTTTGCTCTGATGGTTCCCAACTTCCTTGGCCACCCTGTGATGGCTTCTGGGAAAACTGCTGTGAATGTAGATTTCAATTTTAAATTACTCTTAGAAACTCTGAAAGTCTAAGCTTCTCTGCCTCCAAGGAAGGTTTTATGGGAAGAATAGTTTAATCTATGGAACAGAATTCCATTAAACTAAAGACATACTGGACATGGAAGAATTTTCCCCTTCTTTATTATTTCAGATTAGAAATAGTTTGGAAGAACAAATAACATCCTCCTTGTGGCCACAACTAAAAGCATAAACATCTGAATCCCAAGTACTCTAAACTCAGTGTCGTCCTATCCTTACAACAGGCATTACTGCAGTCTTCATGGTCACTTTGTAGAGGAAAATACTGAGTTGTTAACAGTGCAGTAAAGTGGTAATAGTACATCATCTCTCATAGAGAGTTGTAAGCTATATTGGCAAAACACTTGCTGCTCTAAGATGGTCTATAAGCTGCTTTCTGTGAGCTGTCTTTTGACATTAATGTGGTTGTTATTAATTATTGCAGTTCTTTTCTTACTGTTCTATTTTGCCATATCTCTGAAGAGACTTTACAAGTTAGCTGGGGAGTTGAGAATGCAAATGTGTGTGAGTGGGAGTGAATTTTCCTGTCACTGATTACAAGTGAAATTCATTACCAGGGAAGATTGTTAAATAATATGTCATCACCACTAGTCTGTAATCTGAGTAACTGATTGACTCTCTGTCCTTATTCAGAGGAGGAACCTGAGCTTGGAAAATTATCGGTATCAGAGACTGGCTGGGATGGTTTCCAGCTCACCTGGACAGCAGCTGATGGGGCCTATGAGAACTTTATCATTCAGGTGCAGGAGTCTGACAATCCTGAAGAAAGATGGAATATCACAGTCCCGGGCGGGCTGCGCTTTGTGAATGTTACAGGCCTCAAAGCCAACACACCTTATAACATCACACTTTATGGTGTGATTCAAGGCTACAGGACCAAACCCCTTTCTGTTGAAACCGTGACAGGTATCTTTCCGAGTTACTCACACAGTCTCATGGCTCCCTTACTTTGCAGACAAGGATGTGAGCCAGAGCTATTGCAACTGCTTGGCAAACCTTGCTCACTTGGCTGTGCATGGGATGCACTGAACTTGTTAAAGCTTGGCTGAACATCTCTGTCATGGAAACATCTCATGGTCAAACTTTCCAATAAGAGTTTCAGTGCCCCCATGGACCCTTCACTGTTAGGAATGCTTTTTTTCTGCCACCTCGGGATGTATTATTTTGTTCCTTTTACTTGCTTTTCTGCTGGTTGACACTAACAGGAAACTCCAAGTGGCTGTTGTACATGCTCAGGAAAGTCTGGATTGCTTTGCAAAATTATACAAATCTGTTCTTTATAGCCCAGGTAATCAAAGCCTGAGAGTATGTTTAGTTTTTACCCTTCAGAAGCTGCCTCTGAGCTTATGCACTATCTTCTGTGTGAATATAAGCTCAGGTGTACAGCGTGTGCATCTGCCTCAGAGGTAAGGACAGACACCTCCTCTATGTTCTCATACAGAAAAGAGCACAAATTCCTTCCAAGAGTAGCATCATATATTTAGATACCTAAGATTGTAAAACAGCCTAATTGGTCTGGAAAAGATAAAATGCAAGAAGAAGTAGTTCAGTATAAGTATTGTGACATAAAACTGACCTACAAGAAGGAAGGCAGGCAAGCCCCACATTGTCAGAAGGTGACATGTAACAAGTCAGGAGCCACAAAACTAATTTTCTGGCTAATCTTCTGAAAGACAGCAGTTTTACATGAGAGCTTGTCATAAGTTTTGACTGTGAAAGGTAAATATATACTTATGTCTGTCCTGCATGCCTCACTGGTTCTTCGAGGTGTTATGATTATTGGTAATGAACAGGGTATTAATTAACTGGCAACAAAGGAGTACCAGTGGCTCTTCCTTCACATATTTTCTTGTAGGTAACATTTGCTGCCTCTGGGCTTTCATACAGACATTTACAACCTTCTGTGATTGTGAGATGGCCAGAGCTTGCTCATATTTGATTTCCCCAAGCACATATTATCTATCCCAGAAGGGGATAAAAATTACACAGAACAACTAAACAGAATTAACACATGAAACACAGTAGAGATTCCTTGCTTCAATAATGCTTTAAGCAGCCTGGCTTAGATAGAAACATGTCTGGCACAAGGCACTTGCTTTGGGCTGTCCCTCGCTGCAGGCTAGAAGTCCTGTGCTTTGAGAGTCTTGAGTGTGAGCTGGTAGCAGATTGCCCATTGAAAACAGACAAATGCGGCTAGACAAAGGAGGCTGTACAGGGACAAACAAGAAAACAGACATCATGGGTGTCCTGTCTAAATATGCAATGCACTTTCTTTTTATTAACCGAATGAAAACAGCAGAAGATGCCCTGCTGAGGTTTTCCCTTCCCTTTCTGGGTCATGCTCAGCACTCAGCTTTTCAAAATTTTCCCTTCTGGGGACTTCCAATTGTCATAATTTTCTGAGCCTTCCTGTGACGCATTAGGGATGTCTACAGAGAGGAAGAAACCCCAAGACAGCTATCACTATTTTGCTTTCTGGCTACAGCTCCAAAATCCCATGCCAGCTTTCATAGGCTTAAGCCGAAAGGGAAATTGGAAGAGCAAACAAACCACAACCTTTCCCTTTGGATAAAGCAAAAGCTGTAGTTTTAACTTCTCTTATAACTGGAAGCTGACTTTTCCAAATGTCCCCAGGGCATTCTTTTGCATCTGCTTTCATGTTCAGATCTCAAAGACACATGGCTGCTCCTGGAGGGAAATAGCCATAGCTTTCAAGCTTTGGGGTTTTTGTTTTTCTTTTAATCTTTTCTTATTGAACACTTTGAGATGCTTTCGTTTGATTTCTTCCCCTCAGTACCTCTCTGCTTAGAGCAAGCTTTTACTCAAATCTTCTTCTCCAATGGCAGCTTGGAGTGCTGCCAGCATGAGCAGAGAGGAAGCACAGCATTTCTTAGCAGGAGGAGGTCCAGGGCTGTCCCCTTCTGACCAATGTTGTTTCCCTCCTCAGGAGTGCACCCAGAAGTTGCTGAGCTAACCGTTTCCGACATTACTCCTGAAAGCTTCAATCTTTCTTGGACAACCACCGATGGAGACTTCGACGTCTTTACTATTGAAATTATTGATTCTAACAGGTTGCTGGAGCCCGTGGAGTTCAACATTTCAGGCAATTCAAGAACTGCTCATATCTCAGGGCTTTCTCCCAGCACTGATTTTATTGTCTACCTCTATGGGATCTCTCATGGTTTCCGCACACAGGCAATAAGTGCTGCAGCTACAACAGGTACATAAAACCTACCTCAATGCTAACTCTCCTTTCTTCTAACTCTTCCTTACAGGTCGTGCCCCTTTCCCTGCCCTCAGCTACCCCATCAGTCTACCCATTACCAAAACCTCTACCTCATTGTTTGACACCTTCTAAGGAAGACCTGCCGGAGATATTTTGAACTATGAATGTTAATCCACCATCCCATCCAGCAAAGTCAGTCAATTACATTGTGATGTGATTTCATTCACACAATAGGTTTGCTTTTGTTCAGACATTAAGGTTGGGGCAATCTCTAACACAGATGAGAAGCAAAACAAATATCCCCAGAACCAAGAGGGAGACGGTTAGCCTTGCAACATGTTTGCACCTATCAAGAAGAGGCCAGTCTAGAGAAGTCAGAATTTCTTTCAGATGAGATGATTTCTAGATAACAGTTTTTATCCTGATTCTCTAAAGAAATTTCAGGCACATATCAGTCTGTGTCTGCAGACTCCTGCAAGTCAGATGCATTGCTTGAATTCAACTTCAGAATTCAGTTTACATTGCATGAGAGACTCAAAGAGCCTATTTGACTTGATGTTGGTGAGTGACATAGATAGGCATTTAGTTGTTGGTTTGTTGCACATCTTGAAGTTTTACAGCCAACAGTTTTTCCAGAAAAGACAGGGAAATCAAATGTTCAATATGCTCTAGCCAATTAGAGTATGAAAGTGGAAAGAGTGGACTATGGAAGCAGCAAGTGCATTCTCATAGTAGGCAGATAATAGCTCAAGTTATGCTCATTTAATATCTCTACTAAATTTTTCCTGCTGAACATGATCTTAGGAAAGTTGTCACAGCAATAGATTAACACAGCTAATGACATTGAGCAAAATATCACACTTCACTAACAAGATAACAGAGTTGCAGTTTCTAACATCAGCAGATTTTGAATATCCTCACTGAGTCGTGGGTAACATGGGCAGGGTGACTGCAGGGGTGGTGGTACAAAAAACATGAAGAAAAACACAAGGTCACAAGATCTTCGTGACCTGTGGCTTATGTGCATTCAAACTTCTATATTATTTGATGTTGTTGCTTTGGGTTTTAATAATTTCAATACATTTCCATTTGTTTTTCTTCCTGTAGTAGAGGAACCTCTTCTTAGCAAACTCACTGTATCAAATGCTACCTCAGACAGCATCTCACTCATGTGGGAAGTGCAGGACAATGCCTTTGACCATTTTATTCTAGAAGTCAGAAACTCTGACTTCCCTTTGGACTCCCTGGTGCACACAGTGCCAGGGACCTCCCGGCGCTCTGTAGTCACCAACCTCAAAGCTGCCACTAATTACACTGTCCAACTCCATGGTGTAATTGATGGGCATGGTGGTCAGACCTTGACAGCACTGGCAACCACAGGTATTTCACTGTTTCACCTTCCAGGTTTGCTTTTTCTTCTTTCTTTTGCTGTCCATGGAACTGCTCTAAAACATGGCTCCAACTCATCATCGTTCCTTTGGTAAATCACTATGAGGGGAAGCTAAAATACATCAGGCTTGAGAGCACTTGGCAAAAAGAATGATCTGAGGCAATGGAAAAGGCTGAAAAAGTGCCCCCAGCATTAAGGGAGCCAGTAGTAAACCAGGATTGGTTTCCTTATATATACACTTATCTGCAAGTTCTGTGTATATATAACTGACTTGCTCCAGATGGTTAATGTTTTTCACAGAGCATCTTTGCACTCAAGATGGAATAAAATTCTTATTCATCCCATACTCACTTTCTTTGCTGTGGGTGGGAGCCCTTCATATCTTTATCAGCCTGGAGAGGCACTTGCATGCCATTTGGGTTCTTTGTTCTTTAAACCAAATGTCTTCCGAGATATTTGCATCTCTTGTGTGAGTTTCATGCAGCATGCTAAATGACCAACCAAAAATGCATGGAATGACCTGGCCACCTTGTGCTGGTTCTGATATTCTTCTCTGCCTAGCATTTTCATGTGTTCCCAGCAGAGAGAGACTCAAAAAGCAAGTCCACCCTTTCTGGTCAGCCCACCGCTGTCACTTGTATTGCTATCTTTGAGTCTCTAATTCTGTCCTTTCACTGGATGTCAGAGCTTTTCCTATGGTGCTGGTGATTCCAGGGTGTCAGGAGATCACTAAGACTTGCCCAAGGAGACAAATTCCATTTATTTTGCATGTAGTGTTCTTTGTAGTCTGTGTGTGGTGATGTGAACGTGCCTGACTGGAAGCAAGTGGCATGTGAAGGAATGTGGCCATTTCAGGACGGGATTGGAAAGGATCAGTTTGTCCTCTCTGACCTGCATGTGGGGCTGGTTGTTCCATGCTCAGTTTCATTGGACTGTCCACCCAAGTCTGCTTGCTTTGTGGACATTTTCTCATCTCCTCCTCTGTCTTTGGAAGTACCATGCTTACATGGTGACATATTCACTGTCAGCCATGAAGGCATTGATGGTCACTTATGGACAGCATGACAACAGCATGTGTGCTTAATTGGGGACACTTGGATTCACCTGTTCCTACACAATTCCAGAGAAGAAAGTGGACTATTGGTTAAAAGTTTTGCAATGAGGGACATGAGTAAAAGTTGGAACATATTGCAGTAGTTCATGTTTTAGTTAAGAACAAGATTTCATTCTTTCAGTGCTCTCTTTGTCAGTGGGATATATCTGTCTTGCTTTTCTCCCAGCATGGATCATGTTCATGGTTATTTTCCCTGTATTTACTGTCTGTTTCCCAAGGTGTTCTTGGTTTGTACTCAGTTGGCAAGAGAAAAAATAGAAAATCAGCCCTGAGAGCAGACACAGGTTTCTCTGAAAACCTCACTGCTGGGTCATGTTTGTGCTCTCTGTGCTCTGATGAATCTTCAACGATTTTATGCTAAATGGAATAGCTTTAATGTAGAATGGACAAGGAACTTTCCCCCCCATAACCTGAAGGTCAACTTTCTCCCCTGACAGGGGAGAAATGTGATTTTGATTTTCCTCTAACAGAAAAGTCTTTGCTGCTTTTCTTCTGACTGCTGAGTAGTCAGAAAGGAGAACAACAGCAAGGACAACAACAACAGTAATTTGGGGCTTTTTTGTTCATTCTATTAGAAATTCTCTGATTGTGCCTAATCAGAGGATGAGGAACACATTATCTGTGGAGTCCAAGGAGGTTTTGTCCCGAGATTAGTGCTGAGATAATAACTTTTAGGATTAAAACTCCTCAGAGTCCAAATAGAAGGGGGAAAAAAAAGATATCTGCAAGTCTAGGAAACAGAAGCTGAAGTGAGATTTCAAGGATGTCTGTTTTGGACTCACCTGATTGCTGCCTGAGTCCTACTTCACTTCTTTTGAAATTGCTGTGGGTTTGTATTCTCAACAAACACTCAGTGCAGAGTTTCTGCAGTTTCTGTGGTTTTACCACAGGACTGTTGGTGCTTCAGTAAACCAGGCTCATGTTTCTTTAGGGAAATCGAGTTTGCTTAAGAGAATTGAATGGAAAAGCAAATGAAAATCAGCACTAATTTCAGAGGCTTCTTTCCAAAACCTTACAAAATAGCACTTGCAATGCTGCTTTTTTTCTCTTCAACCACTGCAAAGTAAGGGTAAAGCACTCAACCTTACCCTTAGGATCTAGATGGACCTGCTTTAGCAGGTGGGTTGGACGAGACGATCTCTAAAGGTCCCTTCCAACCCCTACCATTCTACGATTCTATGATTCATAAACCTCCACTGCTAATTCCCCCAGCCCCTCAGAGTAACACTGTCTCTTCACCTGTGTTCCTTTCTCCTTTAGAGGCTGAGCCACAGCTGGGCACGCTCACACTCACAAACGTTACCCCTGACAGCTTCAACCTCTCATGGACCACAAGAGATGGGCCTTTTGCCAAGTTTGTTATACGTATTAGAGATACCTATGCAGAACATGAACCCCAGGAGCTTACGGTGTCAGGAGGTGCTCGCAGTGCTCACATCTCAGGCCTGCTAGATTACACTGGCTATGACATTAACATTAAAGGGACCACCAATGCAGGTGTTCACACAGAGCCCCTCACTGCTTTTGTCATGACAGGTACCTGCTTAAAGGTTTGAAGTCTATAAAAATATGTGTATAGAATGTATATTCCAGCATGGGGAAAAGAAATCCAAAAACCTCTCTACAGCACTGAATATCTTGTCCAGCAACAAAAGTTTTGTTTGCTAACTTAGTGTAAGAATGGGTCAGACCAGTCATGTTGGCCTTAAAAAATGATTTCTGGGGGGACTACTAGCTTCAAGTGAGTTAAGAGCCCTCTGGTTTTTTTCCCCCGTGTCTAATAATCTTTTTTTGACTCCTGAAGTTTTAGGGGAAAGTTTGCTTTATACTCAGTAGTTGCATCTGAAGATTCCAGAGAGGATTGGATGTTAGAATCTCTGCTGTCCTATGATGGCTCCTCAACACATCCCTTATGTCTGAATATCTTGGTCAGATATTGACTGGGATCAGTTGTACATCATATACCTCCTAGATAATGAAATCAATGCCAAGGTGTTCACCTTCTTTGGCCAGTATGTGCTACTAGAGCTTGTCACATTGACATATGAATGTCCTAAACAGGATTCATGGAGAAATTGAGGCCTTCTTTCTCTCCTCTCTTCAATAACATGCAGTGGAAGCACCAGTTGCAGTAGCAGCATCCCTCACAGCATTTGAACAGTCAGTTTCTGCGAAAGGCAATTCCCACCTTAAGGCAAAAGGTTAAAACTTGCACCAGCTCTGATCTGGCCCCTAATGAGATTCAGTTACATAGTCAGAAACAAGCAACTCTGCTTTCAAAACCCCTGCTCTTTTGCTCTAGCAAAACACTAATGCTTCCTTCTTGAAAATAAACCATAGACATTGGTATTTTGAGAAGAAGCTTCCCACAGCTAGGTAAGCATGTGGCACTCTACACAGCAGAAGGATGTGCCAGCAGTTCACATAAACCTGATGAGTTTAGAGAGCTGATGTCACTCAAGTCATATCCCAGGAAAACAAAATCATCAGTTTGAGCTCTTAATTTGTTTACCCACTCTCCCAGAGACCAATCTAAAATGTGACTCTGAGGTTACTCGATTAGAAGTAAGCAAACTCCAGAAATGTTTTCAAATCCAGTAAACTCAAGCTGAATCTGTCACACAAAGGTGAAGACATGAACATTTTTATGCCAAATTCTATCAGAATATCAATTTCAGCAGTCTGGAAATGTCAAAACCAAACCCAAAACCCTTTCCCAGAGAAAGTTCTGTGTTTAACTGGTATTTACATAAGTGAGTGGAATTGGAGTGATTGGAAGATCAGATGAGTTAGCTCCTGAGCCAGCAAAGCAAGGTTTGACAAATAATTTAGAGAAATATAAGCACTGCTTGGGATCCAGGATCAAAGCCAGGGCTCAGCAGACAGTGTATTTTCCTATCTGACTTTGTCAGATTTTCCTTACTTGTCAGAGTGAGCAAAATACACTGAGAAACTATCTAGTGAAAATTTGACCTTCTTTATTTTCAGAGACTTGGTGGGAAAGTTTTGAGGAATTGATCCCCAGCCTCTAAACTTTGATGAATGTCGTGATCATGGGCAAAGACGCCTCACTGGAACTTCTTTAAGCTGTCATCATACCACACTAGCAGCTGCCTGTGAAGGTCTTTGGACAGATAATTGTTCTGCTCTGTAGTCACTAGCTTCTGCCCTTAGCCAGAGCAAACTCTGGCTGCTCTCCTATCCCCTGCAAAAACAATCCTGCAAGTGTTTAGTACTTGCCCTGACTATGACCCTTACTGATCAGTGTCCTGATTCTGACAGTTCTGGTATCTCTGAGCCTTCCACCATTGAAAGGGAAAGCTGGAGATATTCACGTGAAGTAGAGAGGTAAAGAGGCAAAATACAGGAATTGTGAATACCAAAGTTGAGGCTTGTCCCTAAAGCACTGATGGTGGACACAAGTGGAAGGAAATAATAGCTGTATGCATAGCATTAGTAATTGGTTATAACTGACTTACAGTGCATGTGTAACAGAAAGGAATTTCAACGGAGCTTGTGAGCTGAGGTGCTGAGATACTCTTGAATCAAGAATTGAGCATCTAACTTCTGGGGGCTCCATTGAAAATTCCAATCTTGTGGTCCTGGCCATGCACTTCTATTAAATCCATGTTTTGGGGGAAAATGTGATTTGTGTTTAGTGGAATCTGTGACACTGTCTAATTTGCAATGTTTTTCGCTTCTTTTGTGTGTGTGTGTGTTTTTGCACCTTCCCTTCTTTTAGAGGCCATGCCCCCACTGGAAAACCTAACTGTCTCTGATATTAACCCTTATGGGTTCACAGTGTCGTGGATGGCATCGGAGAATGCCTTTGACAACTTTCTAGTAGTCGTGGTGGATTCTGGCAAGCTGCTGGACCCACAGGAGTTCCTCCTTACGGGAGCCCAGAGGCAACTGAAGCTTAAAGGCCTTATTACTGGCATTGGCTATGAGGTTATGCTTTATGGTTTTGCCAAGGGGCACCAAACAAAGCCCCTAAGCACTGTGGCTGTTACAGGTATTTTAATGTGAACAAATTGTTCTCTTCCACCCTTTCTTGCTTTTCCTCTCACATGGGAGATGTTTTATGCAATCCATTTGCAAAGCAAACTTTGGCTTTTGCATCCTTTTCTGCATCGTGGCTACACATAACTCCTCCTGGTTTATGATAGGTCCACCAATGAAATTCTGTTTCTTTTAACTTGATGTTTCCCTTTTGTCTTTATGAGGGATCCTGTGGATGTGCATGAGGGTTGAGGGGTGAAGGCTTCTGGTATGGTCATGTAGGTACTTCTAACTGATATCTTTAAAGAAAAGTGGCTGCATGTGGGAGCTCATCTTGTTAACAACTGCTGGGCACTTCAGCATTCTCCAACTTGCCAACCAACAGGACCTTCAGGAGGAGCCATACTGGACTTCTTGCCCTTGTCTTCCTTTCCTTCACTCTCTGTGTGGGTTCCACCCACAGACCATTGAATGCTATCATAGCCACCCATAAAGTTGGCATCTCTCTCCAGAAATCCTTAGTTCATGTTTTCAACCTCATCATAGCTGCTGTTTTCCAGCTACATTTGAACTTTCTGGAAAAGTCATTGCAGACTGATTCTCTAGCCCCATCTCCGTCATCTCATTTGCATGTTGCTGACTATGCAGCAGTAAAGCTGGCAGTTATCTGATTGGAGTCTTATCAGAAAGTAAATAGGAATGTCTTTCTGTGGAAGAAGTGGGTTGGAGATGCTGTAAGATAGTAACCACTCCAGTGGCATTTCTGTAGGTAATGAGGCCTGACCATACTGAGCTAAAGATATTTTGCAGGTAATTCATAACTTACAGCTCCTGAGATCCTCTTGAATGGGTGCTTTCACTAAAGACAGTAGGTCTTGCATTTGGATTTAAGTGTGCTGTTTATGAATTGTCACGATTCCTCTTTGCAACTTCAATATCCAAGTAAAGGATTCGCCTGACTGGAAGCATCCCAGATGCCATAAGTGCATGAAATAGGGGTCTTGCATGAAGAAAAAAATTCTTTCAGGTGACTTCTGTGTTGTCTTCCTAACAGAGAGAGGCCTGACAACATTACAGGCATGCCTGCAATTCTTAACAAGAGCTTGTTTTTATCATACATAAGGGTTTCACACAGGTAGCAAGGGAGAAATGCACATGAAACTTACTATTAGCATGTGTAACTGCATGTCAGAGGCAAATGGTGTATGTCCATGTAGTGGATTTGCTGTTGAAGAGTGAAAGGTTGAATGAGCCTGCACACACTCACATAAATCTTCTTTAATATGTGTATAATGCTAATATTTTCCCTTTTTTTTCAATAGCTGGCAGATTGTTTCTCTTTCTTTGAACTGTGGTTGGATTCTTGCAGTGTGCTATGTCCAGACCTCAGGCAGGTCTCTAATCAACTGATTAAAAAAAATTATTTCTTTCCCTGCTGCTATTTTCTCCTTTTTTAGAAGCAGAACCCGAGGTCGACAACCTCCTGGTTTCAGATGCTACTCCCGATGGCTTCCGTCTGTCCTGGACTGCAGATGATGGGGTTTTCGACAGTTTTGTTCTAAAAATCAGGGATACCAAAAGGAAATCTGATCCACTGGAACTAATAATACCAGGCCATGAGCGCACCCAGGATATAACAGGGCTGAAAGAGGGTACTGAATATGAGATTGAGCTGTATGGAGTTAGCAGTGGACGGCGTTCCCAACCTGTAAATGCAGTAGCAACCACAGGTATTGTCTCCCGAGTAAGGAAAGCGTAACGTGCTCATGCCTGTTTTCTTTCAGCATCTCTCCTTTTCATAACCAGCTTGGACAGTAACTGAGGTGTTTGAATTGTCTCCTGCATGTCCCTTATCCAAATTACTGGTAAATGTGGTGTAATTTATAATCAATCATCTCACATTCCTTAACTTCATCAGTTTCTTTAATACGGTTTTACTTAGTTACTTTAATGGCCTGGAATTAGACAGTAAATTCAAGCACTGACTCTGAAAGATGAGGAATATTGTCTCTGTATCAGCATTTTTCAGTGGTTACCTGGGATGAATGACATGTCACCACTTCACAACAGTTTACCTCCCTAGGAAAGAGTTATGACAAAATGAATTTACCAGAGGTGCTGAGAAGCTTATTTATGGCTTGATCAGTAAAGGACTAACATTATTAGCTTAGATTGATTTTATCAGGAGCAACATGTGCTCAACAATTCAAAAGAAGCTTGAGTTTCTAGCAAAACAAAAGCTTTGAACTCCCTCAGCAGAACTTGCTTTATGTTCTCATTCTTGTGTGTCAAAAATTCTGATGTAAATTAGTGTAGTGACTTACCCAGGTAAAATCATCAGGAAGAAGACACATAGGTGCAACTACCAATTCATACCATTTTGTTTTAAAGATACCGAGGCTTTAATCCTTAATTCTATAAAGCTGGAATTCTTGCCTTTCACATTAATGAAACGACATTGTAACTGCAAATGTCTATGTCTGAAGTTAGCCTAAATCAATACATGTTTCTGGAAAGTCTCTGCTAGAACAGAGCCTCATCTTCTCAGCACCAAGGAGAAGGAAGTTTGTGCTATTTGTAACTATCTGGAATATTTTTTCTTTTATGATTTCTTTTTAATGAAAATAAGCAGATATTAGTCAAGTAAAAACTTCTCAAAGCTGTGGTTTAATTCCTGAGATTGATTTAAACAACAAAAAGAGTTATCATTTTAAGCATTTCATTTTGGCACTTTGGAATTAAACTCTTCCATTTTTCCAACAAAGTCATGGTTACATTTTGGGACATATTTATATCTAAAGCAAACAAAGCAATGTCCTGTGACCCAAATTCTCTCTTCTAAAAATTTTGAGCTTGCTGATATCAAAACACAATAATTTCTAATTGATCTAAGTCTGGGATTAGAGGCTGTGAAGAGGCCAATAGAAATTCATTAAGGAGGCATTGCTCAGCTGCAGCAATATGCTCCAGACAGCACAGAAAAGGGATAACAAAAACTCAGTATAGAACAACTTTTCCTGAAATAGAATGGCCTCATGATTCACCACAATGCCTGTGGTGCTGCTTGTTAGCAGGGAGAGGCACACTTCTGACCAGCTCCACTGATTGCCATCCCATCCCTTGAATAAACAGCAAAGACATATGTACACTTACCTAGACATTTACACGAAGCAGAACATGCATCCATCACAAGCCACCTTTCTCCAGGCTCATGTAGGTTGACTCATAATGGAGACAGATGTTTAAAGTCAACTGCAGTTGTTAGCAGCATGTCTCCATTTTCACTGACTTCCAGGATATTTATGGTAAACCACTAAGGGTTATCATTTGCCTCGTGACTACATTCTCATTCAGTTCTTTCAGGGAGATTTAGCACATGTCACCTACTGAAGCAAGTAGCCCAAAAGATGTTTGTTAGATGTAAATAGCCCATGGATAATTGATAACAGAGCTGGAGCCACAGAAGTCCAGCTAAACAATTTGCTCTGCAGGTTACTCCATATTGGGTAGCTGAGGCCACCGAGGCATCTCACTAGTTTCCTAGGAGTATGAGACAAAATATGTATATTTATAGCATTTCCATTGCAAAGAAACGTTTCTATCCCTGAAGGGGGTAGCTCAGGCTTGCTTTATTTTGGCCTGTGTACAAGATACAAGTGAACAAGGAATAAATTAGCTAGGCAGCCTTTAGCTTTAGTTAAGAAGAGAAAATAAAATAACAGTTGGAACAAAGCTGGCAAGCAGATCAGCAAAGCTAAACCAAACACTACCATGGAAATGAAGGCAGGAAAACAATCTAGAGTGCTTATCACTCACAGCTTCCCTCTTCTTCTTTCCCTGGACACATACCCTTGTACACACAAATACAGTCTTTGGGGATCAGGTCCTCAAATGGTGTAATTGGTGCCACTGAGGGAATCTGTTTTGAGCATTGCTAAACAATAGTCTCTGAGGAGCTGACTTCTTTGTACAGCAAATCACCTACTGCTGAGAGAAAGGAGGGAAAGATGTTTGCCTTTTGCCTTGCAGCATTTGCCATTTGCTGCCTCACTCTCCTCTGAAGTTTCCATTCCTTCTCTCCTAAGAAGACAACAAGGCAGTTGATCTAATGACAGCCATGGGGTTTGTGTGAGGAAAGGATGAGGAAGGCAGGACTGACGTTTTCTATTTCTCCATGTAGCTTGTGTTGGCCCTGCAGCTGGTAACTTGCCTGGAGGCTGAGATGATCTCGCTTGCTCCCATCACGTCAGGATGGTGATGTGAAACCACTGATATGGGAGCTGATGATTAAGTTGTATCTTCCCACACCTGTTACAAGTTGTTCTTACATCATTATTTACAAATGAACAGCAATAGTTTTTTTCCCCAGAACTGCAGATGATAACGCTGTTAAAAGTTTGTCCTGTTTGGAGTGATGATGGTAACCACTTTCCCTACCTTCTGCACTTGTATGCTGTCATTTTATGGTCGTCAATTCTACTGTGATAGAAACTATTAATTGTGAAATCACTGTAGTGCAAGGCAGCATCATACAGACCTGCAGTGTCTAATGAGGTTGAACAGGGAGTTTATCCACTGCAACATGACAGCTGGTGTCTTTTGGAAATCAGCCTGTGTAATGTCTCTTAAGGTGCAATTCAGCCCTCACCAGGGACCACAACACAGCTGTGTGCTTAATGGCCTTGGTACAAAGTGTTTGCTCTCATGCTGATACTTTCCTCTTTTAATGGTGTTTTGCCACACTGTGGCAGCATTTCTCAACTGACAGGATCACAAAACACTTGACATACTCTTTATAAGTGATAAATGCAACCTGATGCTTGCTGTTGCTTAGGAGAAAAACACCAGTAAACAGGTTTCTATAGTCTGTTGGTAATGAAATAACAATATTTTAGCAAACAATCCCCAATGAATAGCAACTACTCAGGTATCACGGGTGTTTTAGCAACCTCACAGGAGAGTTCTCTGTCTCTCATAGAACTAATGGGGACTTGTATCTGCTCAACAGCTTAACTGTTTTTTAATGAGTGGCAAGACAGCAGTATGTTGGTGATTTTTCACTCCTGATTAATGTTGGCTTTCAGGTACAATCAACAAGATGGTTTCATTTGCTCCTTTTTCATTTCCCTGTGCTTAAAGGTAGCACTGTCTTACATCTCTGGGACTCACTTCAGGATGGAGGCTTGCTCTGGTGGTCTATTATACTTTCTTTACCAGGTTTAATCCCAAGAAAGCTGCCCCACATTTTGGGTAGCTGGGGATGTGGAACTCTCATGTAGTCAAGGTTCTTCTTACTACTTTTTATTATACAGAGGTTCATGTTGTACAGAAAACAAGCATGAATCCCATGGAAGTGTGCACAGCAAAGCCCAAGTGAGATGGATTTGGAACTTCATTTTCTGGATTAGGCTGGATCACTCTGTATTTATGAAAAGCAAGTGCTGATCCATCTCCTTGGTCTCTAGAGTTGTCACCAGCACTTTTCACCAGTCCCAAAGAGCACTAAAAACTTGAAGCAAAATCAATATGATTTTCACTTCTCTCTCTTTCCCAGGTTTTCTTTATACTCCTCCGTTTCCTTCAGATTGTACCTAAATCAGTAGTAACCTTGTGCGTGATGTAGCTTTACTAACTTCACCTTGCTTTCTTCATTATCTTTAAATATTTTCTTTCTTTCTTTGGCTTTACCCCATGAGCAAACCCCACAGACCCAACGTGCCTAGTGACCTCCAGAGAAATGATTTACTTTTCTCTTGAGAGCTCAGTTGTTTTTCTTTCCTTGCCTTTTAGCTGATTTAGTGCATTGCTGCTAGAACTTTGGGGATACATGGAACAAACAGCCCTCTGACTTCTTTCCCAGCAGACACGTTCCTTCCAAGCTATTTCAAGCATAGTCATTTTTTTTCTCCTCTTGCCCCCCTTCCCCTGCTCTCAATCTGTCTCCATCACTCTTAATGTGACTGATGTTAGGTATTTCCCTCCTTTCTACTAATGGCCTACTCTGTGTGGGCTGTTTATTTTTTTTAACACCAGTCAGGGTTGTTTTGGTAACAGTCAAAAAATCAGAGTGGAAGAGAGATGCTCAATGTAAACTTTGAAGTGCCAGTTCTCCTTACCATGTCTTTCCAAAAGCCCTTTCTGTGCTTGTTTTGCAGCAGGCCTTTAACTGGAATGTTTCAGATACATGTTTGTTTGCATCTTTGGGTGATTTTTGCAAACCTTGAGCTTTGTTTACCAGCTTACTGATCTAATTGATATAGACTAATGTAGTGCTCAGGTTTATACAGGGAAAGACTGGATTGTGTGACAAAGAGCTGTAGTGGAGCCATAAGTTCCTTCCTCATGATGGTTGTACTTGGCCTTTCTCTGGATGGATGTGCTTGAACACACATAGGAAAAATCATAATCTCAGAGATTCCAAGAACAAAGTCTTGTTGCTTGTATTTTGAAGCCAAGAGAAGTTACTGGCAGTCACTATTTCAGAGGATGGACCCTTGATGAACTCAGACCACTGGAGTCTGGGTCTTTTTGAGGCGTCCTATAGCAGAAACTTTATGCTCAGGAACAGAGATCTCTCCATAGCTAAGAGCTGCTGTTGATGTCACAAATACGGCTCCAAGACTCAATGTAGAAACTAAAAAGCATCCAAGTAAAACTAGTGTTGAAAAAGCAACAAATACAATGATTCCAGAGTAATACAACAGTACTTCAGTGAGTGTTCCTCCACACTGGTCTGCAACACCGAAATCTCTGTTACTTCTGGGTACTTAGTAGGTAGATTCACGTGTGAGGTGTTTTTTAAGCTATGCACTACTGTAATGTTATTGAAAATGGGAAATTTAGATCAAATAAATTGTTGCTGACAGTCTGTAATAAATCCACTAACTGATACTCCCTGCATGAGTGTTGTTTAGGGCAGAGTATTGACAGCATCAACTCTCGGAATAGAGCGATAAGACAAACTAATATTCCAGCACTAGAGACTCATAATCAAATGATTCACGTTTTCTTTCTATATGGTGTGTTCTCTGTCCTCCACTGACAGTTGTTGGATCTCCCAAGGGAATTTCTTTCTCTGAAATCACGGAAAACTCAGCGACAGTCAGCTGGACACCCCCTCGCAGCCGCGTGGAGAGCTACCGCATCTCCTACGTCCCTCTCTCAGGGGGTGAGTAACTGAGGAGGGACGGGGAGGGAAAGGGTAACAAGGAGTGAAGAAAGGGTTTGTTGTGCTGATATCCATCTTTCAGTGTGTCTCCCACATGATCTTACACAGATCATCTCTTTTTTTTCTTCAAACTGGGAATATGGGTGTGCAGTCATGGTCCCAGGAGCATCTCATATCCCACGGACAAGACTTGTAAGGTTGCTCAGAGATAGATGCTGGAAGGGTTGTACTTCTAATAGAGCCACATTCACTAAAGTCTCTGCTCCTGCTGAGCCTCCTAAGTAGGATTTCTTTCCAGCAATCTCATTATTCTGTAGACATTTTATGAGCTAAGCATGTTTTAAAAGATGGTGCTTGGAAATGATCATCATAATCCATGGCTGCAATCGTTTTCCAAGGCAATGATTTTTTCTTAGGACTCCCTGATGTTTCATTCCATCCATTATATCTGTTTTAGTGTTTAGCTTAAAAACTACATTTTTAGCATAACTTAAGGATATGTCTGAAAGGAAACAGCTAAAAAGCAAACACAGCAGACATCAGGACCATAAAAGAAATGCTATTTACTAGGAGGAATAAAGACATAGACAATATAGCATGTGAGCACACAGGCAATTGAAAAATATAGTGATTCCACAGAACAAAGGAGCCATCCAAAATCATAAAGTTAGGCACTTGCCTAAATGCTTTCCTGGAATAAATGCAGAATGTGAAACAAATACGTGTCCTAAGTCCTCACCCACACATGCAGCACCTCTTATAATACATACTCAAAGTGAGATAGGTGAAGGAGAAACTTCCAGCTCTTACCAGAAACAACCAGTAGTGTTTTCACCTCCATCTCATTTGTAAAACTGTGTTTCTTCTGAACAGAAATGTTAGATTTTTCCTTACTGTTGTGATACCATCAGTGTATTAGATTTAGGCATCATAGAGCCATACTTTCTTTCCTGAGGCTGCCCTTTGGCATTAGTGATTGCAACTGACTGGGTAAAAGTTCACCTCTTGCTCTACAAACACATCCATGTTGGTCATAATGTCTTTAATTTGAAACATGTCCTTCAAGCATTTACTGGATTATTGTGGCACTAATCCATTGGCATTTGGCTCCATCCTAGGTACTCCAAATGTTGTTACAGTCGATGGAAGCAAGACAAGGACCAAGTTGGTGAAATTAGTCCCAGGTGTAGGCTACAACGTTAGTATCATCTCTGTGAAGGGCTTTGAAGAAAGTGAACCTGTCTCTGGCACTCTGAAAACAGGTAATATATAGAGGAAATAGCAGATATTGAAACACAAGCAGGTGTTGAAACACAAGCAGGTATTGCCTGTGCCTGACAAAAAGCTTGGAGCTGGAGCTGAAGACTCACTGAGATCCCATTTCTGCTGTCAGCACAAACTGTAGGAGTTGTTTTGCTCACTCTTTCATTTTATCTTTGTATTTCAGAGGAGTATAGAATGTGTAAGTTTGATCAGTCTCCTGTTTGCTACCAACTTGCAGAGAGACAGTTATACAATTATGTATTTACAGTCCTAATACATCAGAAACAAACCAGAAGTTTAATTAATACTATTTTACACATGAGGCATCGAAGAGCCAGCTCAGCTGAACTGTTCAGACCAGTTATAGACTGTTCTGTTATAGACTCAAACTCCACATCTCCCAGGTTCCAGGCTGTGTCCTAGGCAGATAAATATTCTTTCTGCAGGAAATTGGAGTCCACTGTGCTCCTGCAGTCTCATTCATTTATTCTTTTTTTGAGAAAGATGATGAGTATTGGTCAATACCATGACATTTATAACCCATTCCATCTGTACTGCCAGCAGGTATCTATCCCAAGATAGGGAGAGCATAAAACTATGTGCAAAGTAGAGTCCTATGAGGAAGCAAGGCAAGACATTTGGGGATTTTGGATGTCTGGCTGGCTGGCTGTTTGATTGGTTTATGTTTAAACATGCAGGACAAGCTGATGAAAGGTCACAGTGGCTATCAGTTGCTGTCACTTTAGTTATTTTTCCTAGCTCTGTCTCCTGAATTTGCTCCAAAAAAGCAATCCAGATTTGATGGTGTTGAGAGAAATATGTCAGCTCTGACAGAGCTGTTAAAATTAATGATGTCAAGACTGATCTGATAATACAATTAGTTATGTCTGTTCCCAGTGTTTAATCTTTTCATGCACTGACCTTCCTTTCCAGTGGAGGCATTTGATGTCTCTTTATGGGCACTGACGTCTTTTCTTCAGAGCTCTAGTATTCCACAGGGGATCATAAAAGCTGCACCAAGCAGCAGTGTTTGTGCATTTAATGTCAGATATTTACAACAGAGCATTGCACAGGGCTGAGAACATTTGTCAGATTCCTTCAATCTGTTATTCTCTTTCTTTCAGCTCTGGACAGCCCATCAGGCCTAGTAGTGGTGAACATCACAGACTCTGAGGCCTTGGCAACCTGGCAGCCAGCAATTGCTGCAGTGGATAATTATGTTGTCTCCTATGTCTCTGAGGAGGGTAAGAAGAATTAGTGGTGGGCCAGGGAGCTGACAGTGTTCCAGCTCTTGAGAGATGCTCAGAAATGGGTGCAGCAATGTAACTCCAGGAGGATGGTGTGGGGTTATTTGTACAATGCCTTGCTGCAAGGGTTTGAAAAATGATCTTTTTAATTAAGCATTCTCAATTCAGACACCAACAGAGGTGACCGAGATTCTGGTGTTATAATTCATGTGAACACTAGAGTGTGCTAATACTCCTAGATAAGCGCTGTTAATTCCGATTTAGGATAAGTGTAAGCAGGCAGATGGTCTCTGGGCTTTTGCTATTTTGCACTTCCTCCTAGATAGGAATAAAAATATCAGAGTGGAGCATGGAGTTGAGTATATGACATGTTTGAATAATGCTGGGTCCTGTTCTGCTCTGTCTTGTCTTTTAGAACCAGAAGTTACTCAGATGGTATCAGGAAACACTGTTGAGTATGACCTGAAGGGCCTTCAACCTGCAACTGAGTATACACTGAGTGTCCACGCACTGAAAGACACACAGAGGAGCGAGACCCTCTCCACACAGTTTACTACAGGTGCTGAGTCCTACTTCACTCTCACCTTACACCTGGCACACATTTCTCTGACACCATAAAGCCAGCCAGCACATTGTGCTTTTTTTACTAGAAACCTGAATTGTGATAGCATTTGTATCAAGTTTTCTCTGGTGGAAGGCTGATGAGTAACTCAGAAGGTAGTTTTCTGTCACCACTTCTACAGATTCTCATACAAAGCAGGAGCTCTTATTTGGGGGTACTAGTGCCAAAAGGACCTAGTTGATTTCAGACTTAACAGTTTTCCATTAGCATCAATGTGATCATGGATGTTTCTCATTTTCCTGACTGTTACTTGACTTGTCTCAGGGTGTTAACTAGAGAACCAAGAACTAAGACATACAAATTCAGTGCTATGATACAGTGGAGATGGGAAGCTGTAGCCAGACCAAGTATGAAAAGTTTTTCTATTCAAAAGAGGCATCACTAGAACCAAAGTTTCCAGTCTTTCTTCTTGTGTGAAATAATGAAAGGCACACATTTTTTTTAGAAGACGTTTCAATGCAAGTGTTTATAAACTAAAGTTTCTGAGACAAGCCAATATTTGACCTTAGATAAAATAAATAACCATCATTTCAAACTCCCAATGGGGAAATTATCTTTTAATCATAAACACTAGCTTGAAATACTTTTTAATTAGAGGTTTCTGGGAAGAAAATGTTTGCTTTCCTGTATTGTTTTAATATATGGCCCATAAGGTTTTCATGTGTCCATCAGATAGCCAGTGTACTAAACTCCATAGAGGTATGACTGTATTTGATCTGTTGTCTCGTTCAGGACTGGATACTCCAAGAGATTTAAGTGCCACTGAGGTTCAGTCAGAAACAGCTGTGATAACTTGGAGGCCTCCACGTGCTCCTGTCACTGGTTATCTCCTGATCTATGAGTCCATTGATGGCAAAGTCAAGGTACAGCACTTGCAAACAAACCAGAAGGGTTATGCCAGCACTGGGTAGTAGAGATGCTCTGAAGTATCCAGTAACTACATAATCATGTGGTTAACTTCAACATGGTAAAATGCTAAACACTTGTTTCAGTGCTAGCTTTAACACAGATGCATTTAAAACCTGCTTAAATACTTTCCTATATTATATCCTGAAACAGAAGGTCAAACACAGCCTGAATTTTGACAGTCATCTCTCCACAATACATATAAAGGCATGATCAACCATTTTCCCTCATTCCAAACTCACACACCCCAAAGAAAGAGATTCCCCTTTCTAAACTTAGGAGAATCCATTCCTGTGTGAGTGAGGTGTCTAAGGCAAGGTGAACTGCCTTTGAAAGGGCCTTTTGCTCTCCAATAATTTCTCCTGTTCCTACATGATTACCTTGTACTAGATGCTTAAATACAAGTGAGGTGAATTCCAGCAAAGATGACATTTTGGATCATTTTGGATCCCCAGCCTGGGATGTCAGAAAGGATTCTGGTTTACAAGAAGGCAAATTCCCTCAGCATACTGAAAACCAATCTTTTAAAGTTACAGGAATATAGCTTTTTGATGACTAGAGTGTGATAATTCCTTGTCCTAAAGGGTGATTCTTCTAATTTTTGTGTGAGTTTCACAGAGACATCTATACAATGGGCATGTTCAAGGCATGTAAATTCTTATGTTGACTTGCTTTTAAGCCACACAGCTTACACATCATGGTAACTTTTCTCAACTTTCTGAAGAAAGCCTGATAGAAATGTTAGAGGAATGGAAATTTGGTCTGAAATCATTTAATGGTTAAAAATACCATAAAGAATTACAACAAAAACAATGTGACAAATTATAATATGCCACAGTTCCCATTACCATGATTTCCTCAGTGAGATTTCTCTGTCTTATTTCTGCTCCTCATAGGAAGTCATCCTAAACCCTGAGACAACTTCCTACAGCCTGACAGAGCTGAGCCCGTCTACACACTACACAGTGAAACTCCAGGCACTGAACAGATCTCTGAAGAGCAAAATGATTCAGACTATTTTCACCACAAGTAAGGACCTAAGAGCACATGCACAGCTGAAATAAGATATAAGTAACTGCTCTCAGGACAGTGCTGAGCTCTGCAATAAGCAGACACAGACTTCAAGGTTTTTAATGCAGTATGCACTTCCTTTTCTTGTAGTGTCAGTGCAAAAGTCCCTGTTCTCCCTGAGCTCTGGTGTCATCTGCTTCCCCTGGACTGGCAGGATGAAATTATTTTCTGTATATCCATCTACATCACTTCTATGGTCTTTAAAGACTGCTTTCTCCTTTTTCACATGTGCAGGTGGTCTTCTATATCCTTACCCTAAAGACTGCTCCCAGGCTCTCCTGAATGGAGAAACCTCCTCTGGGCTCTACACAGTTTACCTGAATGGGGACAAGACTCAGCCCCTGCAAGTCTTCTGCGACATGCACGAGGATGGGGGCGGATGGATTGTGAGTAAGGGGGAAAAGGCCCACATCACCCTTTATATGCAAAGAGCTGGGGTGGCAGATGCCATCCCTGCTGATCTATGGCATCCCTCAGAGTTCTCTATCATTAGAATAGGGCTGATTTGCCTATAAAACTGCAGAATTTTGTCTTGGGTAAGACACCTAGGTGTCAAGAAGGGAGGTTACCAGCTTTTTCTGTTGTTGGAGAAGGGAGAGGTGTCTCCAATGGATGGGTGGGAACAGCACTGATCTCTCTCCACTGGCTATAGGGGTGTTGAAATTACCATCTTAGATCAGATACATTATTTCTGAATGTTATATCTTATGAGTGTCAGTAAAATGCCAGTTCTCTGTACTAACCTCCTGAAATCTGAACATGCCAGAGGGATCCGGGGCATAGAAAGGAAGAAGCTGGAGAAATGCATGGCTAAGGGACTGTGTAGAAGAGACATAGAGCTACAAGGGGATGTTAAAAAAAGCCAAGAGCAGGAACTAAAAGGCCATGTCATGCAGGGGAGCCTGGGACCCCAATAGAGAAACTCGAAACTCAAAAGAAGCAAAGTACATTCACCAGACTTGGTACAATTCAGTAATTGCAGTGAAACTGCTGCTCTGCATGGTGGGGGTGGAGAAGCAGCAATGCCAAGCCTTGCATTTATAAAACCCACATTGACAGTGCCCTTTCTTGTCCAAGGCAGTTTGACTATAGCACTTCTTGTATGTGGTGGTTGTAGGTGTTCCTGAGGCGTCAAAATGGAAAGGAAGATTTCTACAAGAACTGGAAGACTTATGTGGCTGGTTTTGGAGATCCTAAGGATGAGTTCTGGATAGGTAAGTGGCAAGAATTTCTGAGGTTGTTTTAAATGAAAATTAACAAAGCCCAAAGGACCAGGAGGCACTTTGAAGCCTCGATTTAGTTGGCAAGAGTTTGGTTCGTAAAGGGGAGCACAGTCTGGGTGAAGGAGGCTGGGGACATCATGCTGCTAGGGAGATTCAAATTGCCAGGTACAAACCAGTCCCTCCACTTGCAGTTCATAGGTGTCATGCTGCTTGGGTCACTGAACAGCCCAAACCAATGCTCACTGATGCTCTGAAGTCAGAGAAACAACTGAAAACTTTCCTCTTGTACTCCTAAGACACTCCCCACAACACAACCATGTGGCTCAAAGAAACAAAGTGAGGAAAATAGAAGCAAAGTTTCAAAGATGGTGAATGAAAGACAATGATGATCACACAGCACAGCATTGCAGCCTTGCTTTTCCCAAAGAGCCACCTGCTGCTGTGATTTGAAAGGAAGGAGTCTCTCAATCTGCCTGCTTTTATTGATTTGCTTTGGTGACTATTATGCTACAGATCAAAGTTGACTTTCCTCATCAGTGTTTATGCCCTGGTGTAGCTCTACAGGCCAGTGTCACCTCCTGGACCACATGACACTATGCTAGACAAATCAACACAGGGAGACAAATGGATTGGTCATTTATTTCCACAGGTCTGGAGAACCTCCACAAAATCACTTCTCAGGGCCAGTACGAGCTGCGTGTGGATCTGCAGGACAGAGGTGAGACAGCTTATGCTGTCTATGACAGGTTCAGTGTTGGTGACGCCAAGAGCAGATACAGGCTCAGAGTGGATGGCTACAGTGGCACAGCAGGTGAGCTGAAACAGTTTGTTGTCTTCTGATTTGCAATTTCCTCCCAGCTGGCTCAAGGTCACCTTGTCACCTTGCAGATCAGCATCACCACAACTGTCAGGAGGTTGAGGCAGCACTTTTTTGATGGTATCTAGCAACAGGGTAAGGGGTGACAGAAAGAAGCTGGAACACAAAAAGTTCCATTTAAACATAAGGAAAAACTACTTTACTGTTTCAGTGAGGGAGCCCTGGCCCAGGCTGCCCAGGGAGGGTGTGGAGGCTCATTCTTGGGAGGTTTCCAAACCCACCTGGACACATTCCTGTGTGACCTGATCTAGGTGGGACCTGCCTCTGCAGGGGGGTTGGACTGGATGAGCTCTAAAGGTCCCTTCCAATCCCTACCATGCTGTGATTCTATGACTCATAAGGCATGGATGTGAGCTCTGCTTCAGACATACACTGAAGGCTGCTTCTATTGCACTCACTTGTAAATGGGTGCCCAGGCCTTGGGAAGTCAGCAGTAGGCTGACATCTCTCTGTATTTCCAGCTAAAGAAGTTTTACTGCATGGACGAGCTAATCATGGAGACTCCTTTTGTCTTGATTCATTCCTTGTGGAGGTCTCTTTGGACTTGATTTGTCACACTGCCTTCTGTACAAGGCCAAAATCCAGCTTTTGCCAGCAAGTTCAGACATTGACCTGCATTAAGAAAACAGTGAACTGGGGATTAGAGACCATCTGGAAAAATATTTTTACTTGCCTCCAACAACAAAAACTGTGTCTTTCCTTCTCTATTAAAACAAGTCAATTTAAAAGCACTTAGATCCACAGCCAGGCTTTACAGAGGGTGCATGTCACAGTCCACACATGCTCTGCAGAATGGTCACTCCTGTGTAATCTCAACTAAGCAAACCACTGACTCTTTCTTTGGTCTCTCCCATCCAGGTGACTCCATGACTTACCATAATGGAAGGTCCTTCTCCACCTTTGACAAGGACAATGATTCTGCCATCACTAACTGTGCTTTGTCATACAAGGGTGCGTTCTGGTACAAGAATTGCCACCGAGTCAATCTGATGGGCAGATATGGTGACAACAGCCACAGTCAGGTGAGTTTGATGTTTGAAGGCTTCTAGAATGCATTAGAAGAAGGGGAATTGCAATTATAGACGTCTCTGGTGGCTCAGATAGCCAGGCATTAGAGCACTGACCAAACCCACTCTTCAGAGCATGGGGAAAGATCTGGGCAGTTGCTCTCAAAACAGGAGTTTAATGTCAGCTGGTGAAATATTGCTGGTTTTCTGTGAATTTCCAAGAGAAAACCCCAAGTATGCAGGGAAGAATTGTAGCTTTCAACATGTGAAACAAAGTGTTTTTCCTGCCCTGAAGGCCAGGCAAAGAGTGACAGCTCTGTGCTTCCCAAAGCCCTTCTACTTTGTTGTTCCAGAGTTAGAATACAGCCTGCAGTCTGAAACAGCAGTAAAGGCTGACAGTAGGAGAAAGAGTGGATGTGTGACCTCTCACATTTTTGTCTTTGTAGGGTGTTAACTGGTTCCACTGGAAGGGCCATGAGTATTCCATCCAGTTTGCAGAGATGAAGCTGAGACCGTCCAGCTTCCGAAACCTGGAAGGAAGACGAAAGCGAGCGTAAAGCCCCAGGAGAGCAAACGGGCAACGGGCAGGGTGATGGGGGGAGGGATATAGAGTGGGGGTGTGGGGAGGCCCTCTGGCATCACTGAGGTGTGAGGTGGAGGGTGAGGAGCTGGTAGGTAAACCAAAGCATCGATGACCCTTGGTCCAACACAGGCTTCTGCAGCAGCCCAAACAACAAGCCTTAAGTGTCCCTGCAGCAGAGCAGCTCCAGCTGCCCACCAGTAATTTCCTCCACACCAAAGACAAGGAACTCAAGGGTTATGTGTTGTTTTCCTAATTTTTATCTTCTCAGAAAGCCTCTGGGATAAAAGTTCTTCCACAGTCTATCTCTCGGGTGGCCCAGGGTAGGGGAGGGAGAACAGCTTTGTACATTGGTAGTTTGTTTTAGAACCAGCCATATTTTACACACAGAACTGTGTACAATTAATTATCATTATTATTATTATTAGTTATAATTCAAGTTCTTTGGTCATGGGAAAGCCTTTTTTGATGTATAGCAAGTACCACAGAGAAGGAGGGGATGGGAAGGGGGAAAGCAGGATGTTTCTAAACTTATCATAAGATTAATATTATTAATATAATGACAAAGGAATAATAATAATGATGATAATAATAATAATAATAATAATAATAAGCTAAGTTTTGGTCATGTTTAAGAGAACCATGCTTTTGGAAACACAGCAGGACAGTGTGTGATTGTACATTTGTTTCTAATGAATAAAAGCACAATGACTTTTAAATAAATTTCTACCATTTCCCATACCTGTTGGTTTTGTGCATGTTCAGGGTGTGTTTACTGAGGTGGGGAAGTAAAAGAAAGGCTGAGAATGATGAGGCTGCTCAGCCCCTACAGAAACCTGTTCCTTTTGTCGGTGATTGGCTGTAAGTATTCTGCTGGGTTCATTACAATGAAATGCCCATAAGGATTTGGTTTCTTTTAGAACACATTTCTTTTATTTTCTGCCCAAAAGCATCTTACATGTTTTTCTAAGTGTTACTGACCAGTGCTTGCTCCAGCTAGGTGGGAATAACTAACAAAAGAAAATACAGGGTTGTTGTTAGGTACCATTGGCAACTTTGAACACTTGTGTAAATAAAGGGCTCTGATTTTTTATATCAATGAAACCAACGTGTAGTTCCTCTGTATCATACTCTTCAGTTGAAGACAATAAAAGCTCTTTTGTTTTAATCCCGTCTCTCTGCCCTACTTCAAGGTTGCACTTTTCAAACAGAGCAAATGTTTCTGCCTGTTGGCAATCACTGGAAGGTGTCTGGGAATGAAAAAGATGCTCTCCACCAGAGTGGGGATGATCAGCTCCGTGAGTAACACTGACTGTGAAGTGCTCACATCAGGTCAGATAATATTGATTTGACACGGTGTAAAAAGTGGTGTGGATGTTGCCCATGCAATATCACTAAAGAAACTTCAAAATCAAGAGGGAGGAAAGGCAGGAGGGAGGGAAACACTTCACCTTTAGGTCCCATCTTCCTAATTTGATGTATTTCCTTTTGCTATTGTTATTATTTTTAATTGCATTTCAATTGGCTGTTGCAGTTCTGAGTGGCAGCTGAGCATTAGCCCATGGGATTGACTGTGACCCAGGGCCAGCTTGCTCACAGGCTTACCTGAAATATTGGCAATGGCCCAGAGTGGGGAGAACCTGGTGAGGAACCCCAGTGCTGGGACATGCACTGGGAGCAGCCTTGCTGTGAGAGATCCCTGGGATACAGCAGGAATTGCTGCATGGAGACAGAGATGGTGCTGCAGATGGGAGCATCAAAGCCCCTGTGTTGTGCTTCAGTAATAGTTTCAGTGAGTACATTTCAGACATGTCTGTTTTCTGTAGGTACTTGTCATGCTTCTCCCAGGCTCTAGGACCACAGAGCAAAAGAATGCACTGGGATGGCACAGAGGATTTGCCAGCTGGGAGCTGGCACTGCCTGTCTGGGGAAGCTGCTGGAGAAGTTCCTAACAGAATTAACGAAACCTCGGAGGTTTCCTGCTCATCCAGTTTCTCAGATGCTCATCCAGCATCTCTCAGCAGCCCAGCTTTCTCTCCTGCTCCGTTTTCAGCCTGGCTGCCAGCAGATGGCACAGTGGGTCCATCTGTAAGGTCTGGGGCTGCTCTGCTCAGCAGCACTTGCAAATCCTGCAGACACACAGGGTCCTTCACTGCTGTCTTCTCCTGTGGTGATGTCCAGCACTCCAAGCTCCCCTGCTGTTGCTGGCATCTACAGCAGCACTCTTCATTAGGAGTGTAACTGCCTGTAGTTACATTGTCCCATGGCCACACAGCAGGAACTTTGCAAGGACACCTGTGAGAAAGGAAAAAAGTTGGTTTTCAGCTTGCTAGGTCACCTAGCCAGAAGCTAGGTCACAGCAAAAAGCATGTGTCAAAGAGGAATTTCCATCACATAAATTATTTCATGTACTTTCTCCCCCATTCCCATCCCTTTCCTTGAAATTATACAAATGAATACTGTTTGTTTTGTTGGGGGAACACAAGGCTTCTTGGAGCTTCCAGAGCACTGTCAAGGGGCTGAGCTGCAGCACTGTATTAAATCCATTCTCTGGAATTAATAGCCCTTCTTTGGTGTTTGTCACAGAAAGTGACTGACAAAAGAGCAAATCCGGTAATGAAGAAATAGGCTCCCCTCTCAAGATGCTTTCCAAGTTATTACAAAATGACACTAAATCTGTACAAGAAAGCTCTTGCAACCTATTTGCAGACATTCAGAGGAAGAAATGACATTTATGAAACTATTTCCTCATTTCTAGTAACATCACAACTCTGACTGTGTCTGGCTGCAATGTCATTTAGCTGGGCAGAGCCAAAGAGGGCTGCTGGCGACAGGCTCAGATTTGTACCTCGCTCCAGAAATGATGCAACACACCACACAGAAGAAAGATGATATTTCCTGTAATTACTCACTGACAGATGCCCTGCTTGGTATTTTTCATCATTACTATGAGTGAGAAACTGGCAAATCCTTGAAGTAACACATGCCAAAACACCCTTCAGAGCTGGCACATGCTTGATTCAGTACCAAGCAGCCTCACCATGGGCTGTCAGGGATAGTTGCTTTCTGCTTTTTCCTCTCCCTCCACTCTCCTGACTGTAATATGTGAGAACAGCTTAAAAATATCCTCAGTTTTGAAATCTATTTATAAAGCTGCCAAGGGTGCACCAAATTGTTGTCTGATTGGTTTGTCAAAAAATACACAACCCACCTTTGTTAATAGTTAATGAAACAGATTCAGAATCTTGAGGGAGGAGAGGAAAGGCTTCAGAAATACTTTGGCAGCAAGATTCAAAGTCTCAAAGGCACTGATGGAGATATTTGGGGAAATGAATGGTATTTATGATGTTAAAATTGTATCCATAGAGGGTATTTTTGAGACATGTAGATGGAAAACATCTGTTCCAGTGCCACTGTTTGTGTCCTCCCTCCTGCAGTCAGTGTGCGTGCCCAGCACTGCAGAGACCTTTATTCCTACCACAGTCCCAGCAGGATCTCAGATTTGGGTTTCCTACATAAGTTTGGGTGAGGTGATTGCTTCAAGCCAGCTAGGCAAAAGACTGCTAGATCGATAGTTTTTGGGGACTGAGGCTTAAATTGATGGCAGCTTTTAGGTTATTAAATCCTCTGGCTTTTTATGGGAGTTGACCTACTAAATGACTGGGGTGGGGGGGGCCTGAATTCAGGTATGAGTGTGCATCCACACTGACAGGGTGGCTGGAGCACTCCAGGGTGATGTGGCAGATGACAGATGCTTTAAATTCTTCCATCTGTCTGAACTAGAGTAAGACCTTGATGTTGACTCAGTTTGACCCCAGGAGAGCACTCTCTTGTTCTGCATCATCTCTGGGTGCAGCTCCTTTACCTCATCTCCTGATTCTGTTTCATTTTGCTCATTGATTAAGGTAATTGATCTCACCTATTGCCAGGCTAAATGTAACCACAAAACTAGGGCATCTTACCTGAGCCTTCATTAATGAATAAGTAGCTTGAACTATTGCAGTGATTTCTGATAGAAGACACCTTCTATTTCCCATCTTTCCTGTACAAGTTATCACTTCATTAAGTTTGACTTGTTTCACTATAAAATGAATTGGGCATATTTGGGGGTTAAAGAGCTTGCAAATCTAGAAATCAAGTATAGAGTGATCCACTGGCTGCCCTGACTACCCATTTTCTCTCAGTCTTCGCTATCCAAATCCAGAACTGCAGCCTTGAAAACCATCTCACATCTGCCTCATTAACTCTGAGGGTTGTTAAATTCTGCAGGAGCAGTACTTTGTTGTGAGTGGCTTTTTTCTCCTTCTTCCTCCCTCTTCTTCTTCCTCCCCTTCTCTTAATCATTCTTTGTGCTTAACCTACTGAACCTTCTCTGTCAGAAGGCAAGCTGAATAGAAATGTTTAGATGCCACCAATAAGCAGCAGCTTGATCCTTCACCCAGAAAATGGCAAGGCACTGGCAGCCTCATAGCTATCATGCCACTTTGTACTTCTGCCTTCCAGGGATGTGGACAAGGAATAGTGCTGAGGTTGCTGAGACAGTGCTTGGCTGGTTCCTGCTAGTTCTTGACACTCCATCAGAAGCTACAGGCAAACTAGAAGTAGCGAGCAGGTAGGAGACACCTCCATGTGTGTCAACACAGTAACTTGGCAAAATGATCAGGCAAAATGATCAAATTATTTTTATGAGAAGTGAGAGGGGAAATCCCTGTAAAATAATAATTAAAAAAAGAATATAGGAACCCTCCAGCATCTTTACAGCTCCAGGTGGGGATATCCCCTGCCCAGGATTGCCTTCACATTTTCTTTGGAAAAAGTCTGCTCTGATACTCTCCCAACTCTCATCTTTGTTCACTGTCCTTTTCCTTAGTATTTCCCCAGCAGCCCTACCAGGTGAAGAAATCTCAGCTTGTAGTGCCGTAGCAGCTTTGTGTAGATACAACACATGTTTGTCTTGATAAACAAGATGTGGTTTGTCACCTCAAGCAAACATCAGCAAAAGCTGCACATATGATCTTTGCTCCTGGGAGGATGACAGCTTCACTGTAAAAAACCCACATCTTAATCAGAGTTTCAATCTAGAAAATAACATGGCCTCTCTGTGATGAAGCCTCTTTAGGTGAGAGGGAAAGACAATTCTCAGAGAAAAAAGAAAAGAATGAAAAAGCAATGTAAGAACAATGTTGGTTTTCTGGGTCATCCTCAGCTGGTCACAAGCTCGTCCCTGGCTCCAGCCCAAGAAGTTTAGGAGTAGCAACACAATCTTCCTGATAGAACAGTGAAGAGGTTTTTGCTTGACTAGCCACCTTGGTGAGGAATTTCCACAAGGTGGAGAATGAGCCTCCATCTGGGTTTGTCTGGCTGTATCAGTTGTGCTCCTTCTGCAAAATGAATCAGTCCTATTTAGTTTTGCAGTGGAAATGACATCCTGAGTCAGGATGGAGCAGGAAGGTGCAACCACATGCAAGACTCTCAATGTCTCTGTAGTTTAAAGGAAGAATTTCTAGAGGTAGTAGGAGTTGGGAAAGAAAGATAGAGGAAGTTATTGCATTATACTTAAACAAAGAGTGTACAATCTCTGTCTGTCTTTCATCCCTTCTACTCCTACATTTAGCCATGCACACTGAAAAACCCACTTCGGTTTTAGTCACTTTTAAAGCGTGGGGAACTCACGTCTCATTCAGACAATCTCTGAAGAGTTACTCACTTGTGCCCTTTTAGGTGACATTAAGGATGAGGAGGGATTTTTTTTTTAAGGGTAAAAGTCCCTCTTCAAGACCTCTGAAATCACAAAAGTTTGGGCTGAGCTTTTTAAAGGGGTCTTGCAATGTTGGAGGCCCAAGCTCACATTCCTTGGTGATTGCTTTGATTCACCAACTTGACTTCCTAGAGGATTGTGGAAAAGAATAGAGGGGAGAGATTTGAAATGGCAGCTATGGCTATGCCACACAAAGAGGTGTTTGCAAACTGCCTCCCACCTGCCTAATTACCCCCAATTTAGATCCCAAGAATTGGCCTGGCAGCCTGATACCCTTCAGCCTCTGGATACAGAGAAGAGCCTCCAAAGCCCCCATGCAGAATGACCACTAGTCACAGTGTGTTAATGGTTAAGAGGGGTGTTTTTTTGGTGGACAACATGCAACATAACTAATAGCTACTGTGTTTGGATGGCCACAGGGAAGGATTGAAGACTCGTGTACCTCCCACCTCCCATGAACTGGCCAAACCACTTTGAAGATGTCTTTCTTGCTCAAGATAAAGTCTGCCTGAAACCACAGAGTATACAAACATGCACTGATGAAGTCCTGATGATTTTACTTGTTCACCTCTTTGTCAGGTACTTTCCTCAGAGGAAATCATTCAGCTTCCTGTGTGTTTACTGTAAATTATATGCTGTAAAGAGGAAAGAGAGAAAGAGACCAAGACAGATAGACAGATTAGGAGGGAAAAAAAACCCCAACATGTGGATGATTTGTCTAAGGCATCTCCCTTCCTTATGTTTAAGAAGAAAGGGTTAAAAACAAGAGCTAATCTGAAATTTTGTCCACTGCTTAAACTGAAACTACTTTCAGGACTGGAAGTGCTCATTTCCTCCCCGCCCTTCCCCTGACTCTTTACTTTTACTTAGTGCCTTGTCCTTCTATTTCTCTAACTGGCAAAACGAGAGGAGAAATAATGTAAAAAATCCTCTGTTTCTTGCCCAAGTGGATTCAAAAAAATCTCACTGCCACTGGACAGCACAAACACTCTGATTTATTCTCAAAGATAATGGCCGCTTTTCATCAAAGCAGCTGTGAAACTCTCAGCTTTAGGACTGTCCTGGTTTAACCCCCGGCAGCACCACACAGTTGCTCACTGCTCCTGGTAGTGGCATGGGGAAGAGAAGTGGAACTCATCTGTTGAGATAAGAACAGCTTAATAACTAAACTAAAATACAATAAAATATACAATAATAGTAATGAAGATGAAGAAATAGGTCTTCAAGATCCACCTGGACACATTCCTATGCAAACTGATTTAGGTGGGACCTGCTTCTGCAGGGAGGTTGGACTGGATGATGTCTAAAGGTCCTTTCCAACCCTAACATTCTGTGGTTCTATGAAATCCCAAGAAAAATGTGATGTCCAATGCAATTGCTCAGCTCCTTCTGACCAATCTTGCCTCTCCTCACCAGCACCTCCCAGTTTATATACTGGGCATGATGTCTTGTGGTATGGAATATCCCTTTGGTAAGTTGGAGTCAGCTACCCTGGCTCTGATCACTCCCAGACCCTTGTGCACCTCCTGTATGGCACAACATGGGAATCTGAAAAGTCCTTCATTTAAGAACTGCTGAGTAACAATGAAATCATCAGTGTCTTATCAACAGGATTTTCACACTAAATCTAAAACTCAGTCTCAGTTGAAACGGGGACAATGAGGAGTGAGGACAGTTTATCAACACTTTCTGGGTTTCCATGCAAGTAGGGTGCTGCTTGCAAAGATGGTACTTAGCCAAAAAAAAAAAAAACCACAATACACCAAAGTCAAAAAAGCTCCCTTTCCTAGAAAAAGGTTTTGAAGGGAAATTTTTAAGTAACCCCCACAGAGATGTTTCAAGTGCATTATGACAGACACAAGAAGCGTAACTGAGAGAAACTGAAAAAACAAAGGCTGAGTGTGTGTATATCCTGAACCCTTTGACTTCTCCCTAGAAACTAAATAATAAACGTGAGGTTAGACCATCCCCCAAAATGTTTTAGGTACAAGCATGTGAATATATTCCAGTCATGGTTATACTTGGATACCTGGAGGGGAGGCAGGGGAAGGTGTGGCTTAAGGAGAAGGATATCCTGATTTCACAGGTGATTACATCTCACCAGCCTGATCTTTGTTTTCCAAAAGGTTTTCCAAGTACTTGCAGCTCCAACCACTACTCTAAACTCTTCTTACTGAAAGTTAAGGTCTCTCAGCTACCAAAATTTCAGTGTCCCTGAGCAAAACCTCAATTTTAAGTCCTGCTTCACCCTAAAATGTCTCTTTCAACACAAACCATTGTCCTTGCAGCTCTGGAGCTCAAAACCAGCTATATGATGAGGTGCTGCTTCCACACTATAGCAGGAGAGCCTCTCTCTGCTGTAAGGGGAAACAGGACTGGCCATCAGACCAAAGGAAGAACTTACCCGGTGAAAGCCCATGTGCTGGAAGATGTAATAAGTCACTTCAGATGAAACATTCCTGGTCACTTCTGCATCTTCCCATGCTGCATTGTTGTGGGGTGCAATCCCTTTGGCTTGTTTTCTTATCCGTTTGCCTTGCACAGGCTGGTATGGGCTGTTGTGGGTTTGTAGAGACCCTTGGCCAATGGCTCTGCCAGGGCAAAGCTCTGCCCAGAAGTGTTTGGGGCTGGGTTAATGTCCTGCACCTGGGCATCCTTCCTGCTTTCAGCAGTTTAAATGATGCCCCAAGCGCAGGGGGAGCACTGCTATGAGCTGCCAAATAGCCTTCAGTGAGTCAGCTGTGCTTCCACAGGTGAGACAGATACACATGTGTACCTATATATACACATGCATGTGCACCTGTGTATATGTAGAAACTATCCATGTCTGTATATGCATTTGCCCACCAATATCCATCTGTATTAGTGTGTAGCCATTGTGCAGGAGAAGGAGTGTGAGCAGCACACATGAATAGCACGTGCACACACACACACACACACATGCATGTATAAAAATAGAATCATTACAACACTGGGAGCATCACTGATATAGACCCCAAAGCACCAGCAGCTCAGCAGAAACATCAGCACTTCTTGTAGCTTAGAAAGTGAGCAGAAACCACAGAGGTTTCAGGTGGCAACAGATAGCAGGATCTCAGCATCCACACTGGCATGCTGATAGGAACAGCCTGTGGCTGCCAAGTCCCACCAGCCCCGTGCCATCTGCAAGCAGATATCACCAACACTCAAAACATTTCAATAGATGCCCCCTTCCACACTTCTGTTGGTGTGTGATAAAAGCTCTTGGGCATTTGTCTTTCTTGTTATAATGTGTTAACGAGTAAGAGTTCTCTGATTTCTGTAGCAATCAGTTCATTCACTTATGCCTGTACTTCAAAGTACATCACGGGAAGGGAAGGGAAGGGAAGGGAAGGGAAGGGAAGGGAAGGGAAGGGAAGGGAAGGGAAGGGAAGGGAAGGGAAGGGAAGGGAAGGGAAGGGAAGGGAAGGGAAGGGAAGGGAAGGGAAGGGAAGGGAAGGGAAGGGAAGGGAAACACCACCTGATGAATATGTTACTGGCCAAAGCAACATCAGCTGCTTTTGTTTTGGTTGAAGGCTGCATAATTAGCTACAAACCCAAAACCTATGGTGAGGGTTTTGTTCCCTCCCAGGTGCTGAGATTTTCAAAGTGCTGAAGGTACAGAAGATTTCAGGGGGCTGCTCTGCACTTCACATTTCTGGAACTAAAAGCACCTTAAGTGACTCTCACTGAGAATCTTATGTTAGTTTAATCCTGAGATAGGTATGGATGTGCATAAACATTGGGGATCAGGTTGAGAGTGCATATGAAGTGATAACAGTGCATGCTGCTCCTGCTAGGAACTCACTTCTGTTTCAGACAAGTGAGTGTATAATTAGAGTTTTAAAATATTTGACTGATGATGAGCATAAATGAATGTGTGGGTATATGTATTTTTAATATGTCTCTCACACAGAAAGATGTTATCTGTCTCCTGTAAACAGTATGGCAAGAAATGTCCCATCAGCACAAATATACCTGCACGATCCTTCAGTTAACAACAGCATCTAAAGCCAGAACATTCCATGGAGTTTCACTGCAAATATTTCACAGAAGGTTTCAGTTATTATTGTTGCTGTTTGCACTGCTGTTCTTAGAAGCTCCAATATACAGCATTTCAAGGGGACAATGTGTGAGCAACTAACAACCTGCCTGACATTTAGCCCAGCTACCATCTTCTCAGAATAAGAGCTTCGGAACACAGAGGCAGTGTACCCTGAGCACACCATCCCTCAGCACACGAGGGCATCTGTGCTCAGATGTTTTTTCCACTGGTAAACACCCAGCCTGGTACAACACTGCCACGTTTCTTTGAAAACCAGCTTACTTCCTGGGAAGATAATTGGTGTCACCAAGCCAACCAGCTGAGTGTGTCTGAGGGGTCTGGAGCAGTGGCAGGGAGTGGGGTAACTTCTGTGGTCATCATAGTTCACCCCAGGAGAAATCAACAGAGGAGCTGGCAGGCCTTGGGTCTGCAGTGGGCAAAGGCAGGAAATAATGAAGGAGGGCAAGCTGTCAAAGAGGATTTTTAGCCACCAATACTCATGTTAATCCTCTGACCTAGTTTCTGAAAGGCCTATATAAGGAAGAATTTTCTCCACTGAGCAAGCAGCTAATACGCAGTGCCAGCATTTAAGAGTTTGGAGTGCATCAGTTCTGAGACTCATCTATCTCTTCCTGGAAAAAAAAATAAAGCACAGAAAACAAACACTCTTAAAAAGAAAATCCCCCCCCCCCCCCCCCCCATCTATTTCTAACAAAAGCTTTGCACATTAGTAATTCTGCAAGTTGGCATCGTGGCCCCAAAAACGTTGCTGTGTTTGCCCACTTGCAAGTAGGCTGCCAGATGGACTTCACCAGAAGGGAAAATTCCTCCCCTCAAATAACCACAATTTTAATGAAGTTCCTGCAAACTTACATCCTTTTGCACCACGTGAATATAGCAGCAGCCCTTCCTACACTCTTGGCACTATACTCTTAGATTTCCCCTGTGGACTCTTTCTTTCTTGCAGCCTTAAGCATGCCACCTGTGTAAGCAGACCCAAGCTGGGCAGAAAGGCCTCTCATTTCAGCCAGCACTCTTTGGAAGTCACCACTGACTTTGGGAGCTTTCATTTTCCACTTGGCCAATGTGAAATGTTTCAAGCCTTCTCCAAGTTTAGCTGCTGGACCTTTGCTTTGGCTTCCAAGTGAGGCTGAAGGCACTCAGCAAATGAGTACTAAGTATGTCAACCTAGAGCTGTTGCCAAATCTGGCCAACTTTATTGGGCCAGTTTTCACATCTGACAGCTTTTATTTCACTGCTTACGTTGGTTCATTTATGGCTGTACAGCAATAAATGGCACTGGTGTTGTTTCTAATTTACTGTGTTAAAGGCTACAGAGTCCTTGTGAGAGTCACAAGGTTATTTTTCACATCCTTGTCCTTTCAAGAGATGCTTCATGTGCCTCTCAAACACACCAAGGGACAGCAGCTCCACAACAGACCTCCTTGCTCCTGGGGATTTCTGTTTCTGTCAAAACCTAGGCACAGAGACACTAAATTCCTGGTTCAATACATACAACAAATCACTGCCAGAGCTGAAAGCATCATCACCTTCCTCCCTCAGCTGCCATCCCCATCGCTTCAACCCTGCAAACTTCTGCTCCCATCCTCGATTCTCTCCTCCTTGAGGTTCAGGGATTGCCTTGAGCTCAGCACACAGATGGAGGCTGCCTGTCTCCTTCCTCTGCTGCTACTGTAATAGTTTCCACTAAATGTCCCCTGTAAAAGAAAAACTGAGAACTCTAAAGCTCTTTTTTTGGCTTTTTTTTCAGAGATAAACTAGCAAGCCCGAGGGGAACATATGACACAGTCGTCTCCCTCCTCCTGTTCTTTCTTCACCGTCTTGTACAACACATGCTGCCTTGTGGGAGGACCTCTGAGAGGAATTTGACACAGGTGCCTGTAAAACTAACCACAGCTTTGTAACTATCCACATCACAACTATCCACATCACTGCTATGTCAGAATCCCTCGGCCTGGTGCTCGCTGCGGCTGCAACTAAGCTCCAAGCTACAAGGGGCAGCAGATGAGCTGACCATGGCAGTGCTGCAATATGGTGCCCCTCTCTGACCTTTTCACCTGCCTGTTATTAGGGCTTTAAAGCACTTCAGCATGCTTGTGGGTTTCTGTTAAAACTGCAAAACAAGAAATGTCCCCTGATTCTCAGGAAACCAAACAAAACCACACCAGAGAGCTGACAGCTAGTCCGGTGTGCTTGCACTGTGCCTGTCTCTGCAGGGCTGTGGGGGGACAAATACAGATCAGACAAAAGAACTGACCTGGCATCAGCTGAAATGAAAACAAACCTAAAAGCCTACCTCAGATTTTAACAAGGAAATACCATTTCATTTCAGTTTTTCTTCATATTTTTGAACAGCTTGGTGTTTCCTGCTCTTGGATAAACCTGAAGGTGAAAAAACTCTGAAAGGTGCTCAGCTTTTCCTTGCTGGGATGAGGGCCAGTCACTGTATCTCTCCCATCTCTTCATGCAGAGGATGGAGCACACAGGCTCACAGCCCTGGTTCCCACGTGTCCTGCCTGCTGCCCATGCTGCTTCCTCCCAGAAACCTGCAGCCGCATCTTCCCCTTTCACTGGCCTCATTTTCAATGACTTTTCCTCCAAGTCAAAACACCAGCACACAACTCCACTCATTATCCCAGGGGTTTTCATTAGCATCTGCTGCGGGCTGCTCTAAGGGGTCACAGCCCTTCAGGTCTGGCTGTCCTACAGGGTTCATAGTAAAGATCACACCTTGCTTTTGATTTTCCTTATTCTTTCCTATAGTCAGGCAGCTGCTCCTCTGTATGGCCAGGCTCTCTGTTTGCCCCAACGTTCAAATGTCCTGGAGAAGGAGCCCTCCTAGCAAGAGTCACTGGGAAGAAATGGCTATATCTAGGGGATAAGCCACCCCATCCTGAAGCAGATAAGGCAGATAAATCCCTTCTGAAAAGTGTCTATTTCTCCCCTTTGATTACAAAGGCAGGTAAGTCCCATTGCAGTTGAAGGATGAAAGTAACTCTCTTCTAACCCTGAAAGTCAGCAACTACCAATTAAAAAAGCTCTTAATGCTTTCCCAGTCCAGTCTGCATAGCATAAAAACAAGAACACAGCCCTAGGGGGTCTTTTTGGTTAGGAGGCAGTGGCTCAGAGGTGAATCCAGTTCTTTCCCTAACAAGCATTTGGTACCCCATAAAAAAAACCCTTCAAAACATGCAAATTAAATGAAATGAATGTTTGCTTTATGCATTGTATAATCAAACTATGAACCTCATCTCCCTGTGTGTAACTGGACTCGAACAAGAATTAGATAACTCAGGTGAATGCCCACCATATTTTGCCTGTTGCTTATACTCTCTCTCACAGCATCTTGTAGTTGAAGATGATGTATCAGGCTAGAGGAGTATTTGATCTCAGTATAGTGCTCTGATTCATTGCAGTGGCCAAAGACATCTCTCTGATGTTTCATTAAGTGGCTATTGATAATTTGAATCCATTGGCTCCAGAATGGTTTGATTGTCCATATGGAACACACCTTTCTAGTGTTTATTGCTGCTTCTGCTCCTGGCAGAAAAGATACAGTTATAACTCTCTCCTTGCCCAACCAATACAGAAAGAGTTGTTGATCTCCTGCAGAGTCCAGGTCATAAGTAGTTGAATCTACAGACATCTAATAGCTACTCATCCCACAAAAGTGTGTCCCAGAGAAGGAATTTTAACTTGCAGCTTTCAGGAAATTATTATCAGGTGTTTTCCTACACTTTCATTGAGTTTATGATATTCTGGTTTGTGCTTGCTATTTAACAATGATTTCTTGAGGATGAGAGAGGATTGATGACATCTGTGGTGTGAATTAGTCAGAGAGGGAGATCACACCTACGGTTGTTATGGTGTGCATCGGTACCTTAATCAACCAGTTAATGGATGAGGAACAATGTCTCCATCACCTAGCTCAGGTTTTGGCAAGAACCAAACCTGATAGAACTGTAAAAGTAATTAACCTTTGATCTATACACCACAGCTTAGTCTTGTCTAGTTCCAGCACTTAATAAAAGTTTTCAGCACTTGGAGTTTCATCTCAACCATTCAGCAAAAGTCATCTCAAATTCATGAACTGGCTTGGCTAACTCAAAAATGCCTTTTCCAATGAATTGATGATTCATTGAATGATTTTGTCCCAGCTTTAGAGCCACAGCATTTCATGATAGCCAGCTCTTTGCTCAAAGAGATGACTATCACAACTGATTCCACCGTAGGAGTGTTGAAAGCACAGGCTGTGGGCTGTGCAACCATCTAGGACTATCTTCTGTAGTAACTTGTGGTACCTCTTCCTCTACCTTCTTTCAATTAATCCATCAGATTTATTGCCATTCATCTACTGCATTCAGCAAATTATTTACCAGGGTTCAATTTATCAGTCTTTGCAGTCTTGTTATGATTGGGATATATATTTTGCTCTCCACCTGGCTGGTTTCTCTTCCTCTATGCTGCACAATCAGCTGCAAGGCAGGCTAAATATCTAGATGCTTAAAGGTGACCTGTAAAAAATTCCACCACTATCCCAACTGCTGGTTTTAATCAGAAAATATGGTCCCCAAATCAACAATTTCCCAATGAAATAAAGTTCAGTCACCAGCATCTGTCTGCTGCTCTGCTGGAGCACTGGAGGAGCCTGACCTGACTGTTTCCATCTGCACTGACAGTTGCCTGCAAGGATGGGAACCTGCTCCAATTGCCATGAAGCCTGTCCAAGCCATGCCCTTGGCCATCTCCCTCCATGGCTGCTCACTCTTCTCCAAAGCAGAGGAGCAAGCAGCAGTGGCAGGGCTGGGTGCTCCCTGCTCCTCCAAGCCATGCACCACATCCTCTGCCTACATAGTGACTCACCTCTGGTTGTACCATTCGGTGCCTGTGCAGCACCTCAGTGTCAGATCAGGTCACCAACCCCCACTGTCCCCACTGCTCTGCCTTTATCCCCAGTCACCTAATCTCTATTCCTCTTCAGTCCCTCAATCATATGTGTAAATGTCCTCTCCAGTTCTGGACCATATCCATGCAATCTCCTAATCCTTGGTTTATTCCACACCCCCACTTTGGTGTTCATCCTGGCCGTCCCACGGCTATGCCATCACCCCAACTCCAGCCCTCTGCCACTCTCAAGGGTTGCATCAAGAAGGACATAAGCTGCTCCCTTCCTAATAATGCTTTAATGGTCATTAATAGCACAGCAGTTTATCTGTGATGCGTGGCTGCATTGTGAATAGTTATGGCCCTTTGGCAGCCCTACACTCCTTTTCCAGTGCATTTGACAATGTTTCCAAGTGATATGGGGTGATGGCAGAAGAAGAGAGTTCCAGGCCACATTGCTACAGACTTGTCTTCATGAGGAACATCCTTTCCATTCCCATGGACTCATGGACCTCCACACTTAATCTTTCAGACACACAGTCCTTCATCAATTGCCTTCATCAACTTGATACTTCTCCAGCTCTTCCTATATTCCACCTCCCTTGCCTGTCTGCTCATCCCTGACCCCTCTTCCCATTTCCCATATCTTTGTACATCACCATCCCACACTGAGCTATCTCTTTGGGAAGCAAAGCAAGCTGACCATTTTTCAAAGTGTTACAAAATTCATTAGATTGACAGAAAAGCCTTTCTTGAGATCACTGAATAAAAGTGCTGACGGTTTCTGTTGGTGCAGAACCACTGTTCATACAAGTATTTCATCAGGAACCAGCTTTTGTATTCAGGTCACAGTGCTGCAGTTTAAGAATCACTTCAGCAAAAAAATAATCCTAGAAATGTGTCACAAAGCAAAAGTCCCTTTTCCACCACCAAGGAGCAGCAAACAGACATCAAAGGACTTAATTGTTCCCATAGTTTCAAGCTGAATACATATTGTATAAACAAAATAGTGTAAAGGGAAGTGTTCCAAAACAAAAGCCGTTTTTATAGAAACATTAAATCATTTTATTCCCCAAATGTTGAACTTGTGTCTTTCAAGCTTATTAAAATCTGAGGGGTTTTTTTTCATTTTCTAAAAGTTGTATCAGAATGGCCACCTTTCCAGAAAAGGGGTTTGCTTTTAGCAAAGCAGCGTTTTCTCAGTGGCACAGGGAATCCATTGGGATATTTCCAACTGGCCCATTTTGTTCTCAGACTCAGAAGACCAAAGTCCTGGTGGGAGCTGACATAGATCTACAGTATGACTGTCACAGGTCACTTTGTTCAGGCTGGAGCTACCCTGTTACTTAAGGTTTCCTTGAAGGTCACTCTGATGCCTGAACTAGCCAAATATATCCACAGTAAATCCCAAACATGTCATGATGCCCGTTGAACCTACTGGAATATATCTAACAGCTGCCCTTTTCTGAGACCGTTCCCAAGCCTGGAGCCAACCTGGGCATGCAGAAATGCCTGTGGGTGCCCCAGGAGTCCAAATTCCAAAGTCCATCCTCCTTCCAATCTTCCTTTTCCTTCCTCCCAAAGCCAGGTCTGTTCCCTGAAAGACTATCATTCCAGAACCAGCACCGAAGGGCTTTTCTGTCCACCCCTGGTGTTGCCCCAGGCAAGCAAGGGCAGTTCATGCACTTCAAGCTGGAAAACAGAGCCTTAAAGACCAGACAACCAGCACTCCGTGCTTTTAATTCCCATCAGGCTTTGCATCAGCTGCTCAGACTACAAATCCACAAGATTGCCTGGTAATATGTTTGTACAGCAGCCAACCCCACATGTTTCCATTGCTGGCTGTTACCAAGACGCAAGCAAGACTTTCTCAGAGCTAAAAAGCTTTCTTAAACAAGTGCACTGATAACCCTGCCTGGCTGCTTATCGATGCTTTTCTGTCTCGTTGCTAGTTTTCAGCCTTTGAGGTCGTTGTCTCTCCACAGAAGTTAGCTTTTGGCAAGAAAAGTGCTTGAAGGAGTATAGATAGGATCAAAAAGAACAATAATGAGAGCCAGATTAGTGGTTCAGCTGTACTGTCCCTCCTTCACTCTAAATGAGTGATTGGCCCACATTTGGCTTGTGGCTAGCCTGTATGTGGTACATCATAGCCCCAGTCCCTGCCCTCCTGCTCATCATGTTGACTAATAATAACAACAACTTCTTTGTGAGCTGTTTACCACCCACATACATCTGCCCCCCAAAAAACCCCGGAGGAAATAACATGAGGTAAATTCTCTTTCTATTTATAAACAGGAAAAAATATGATTCCCAGTAATAAAACAGATAGATGTTTATCTGCTGTGTCAGAGATGTTGAGTCAATTTTTTCAAATTCCAGAACTTTCCTTTGCTTGTGCCAAAGCTGTGTCATCTTCTCTCACAGCCTACACCATCACCCCCTCTTTCTCATTACCTTCACTGAACTCCTTCCCTCATTCCTTGCCTGACCTGGCTGCAGGTGAAGAGACCACTCAGGCTCAGATAGGATGACAAGGACAAAGCACTGTCACAGGTGCTTGTGGAGATTTCTTTGGACCATGATCCTCTTTCTGCAAACTGTTTGGTTTCAGGGTGGAAAGCCACTGTAGGTCCATGGATCTTGCTAGTCCAATAGCTGTGGCAAAGGCTTTGGAAAGATTTTGTTCATCCTCTGTCTCAATTTTTCTGTCTGTAAAATGCTAGAAATCAGGTAGATCTTTCTTGTAAAAGTATTTGTGCTCTGGAGTGGAAAACACTGGAGTTATGTGTATTGCAACAGACCCAAAGGCATTGGTAGGTCCTTCTCCTCAGTGCTTAGTTTAAACATTTCTCTTCCTAAAGCAGACACAGAAGAAGCAGACAAGTGCAAAGTACATGTTGATGGCTTTGCTTACAGAGTCATTCACTCCCCTCTCACCATTTTTCCTTGTGCTTTTGGCCTAAGAAGCTCCAGGCAAAGTCATTACTATCTCCACTAAAATTATCCTCCACCTTCAAGCGATGCTGACTGATGGTGAGGTCATATTGCACAGCTCCCACCTGGGTGACTGTGCCAGAGCTGCTGGGGAATGTGGGACACAGCAGGTGACATGGGACCGATCAGATGGTTGTGGCAGATACCAGATCTGAAACCAGACTTGCTTTCTGTCTGAGTTTTACCCACAGGCCAAACTCCTTTAGAAAATAGCTAAACCAAAACAAAACAAACCAGCCTGTCAATACACATCCTGAAGCTGCCTCATTACATTTAACAGTGGCCACAGAGAAATGGGGTATTTTTGTATTTTATGTGGGGGTGTCTAACTTTCAATCATTTGCTGTGTTTTTAGAAGCCTGTTTGAAGCTGTAGTTTGCAGTTTCCCATCCTGAATGTTCTGAGAAACACTCCCCTGCCAAACAGTTGCAGTGGCAGGAGAGAGCAAATGATTTGGGGTGTAGAAAATACCTTTACTGAGAGAAATTTGAGCCATTTGGTTTATTTATTTATCCAAACTGAGGGAAGAAGGAAATTTGAACCTGGGTCTGTGTGAATTTAAGAAAAGGAAAGTTTTGACTGGTAGAAATGAGAGTTAATGACAGATGAGGTGAAAAAAACCCCACAAGGTTTTCCTTTTTTCTGTCTTTCTGTCTGACTCTCCATCTACCCAATAGAAAAGAGAAGCAAATCTGTGAGACTGAGGTTAGTTAGGTATTGGCATGGGTCCGTAAATGGCAGGTCCTTCATGACTTGAAGTGTTTGAAATTAAAGCTAACAATCTTTTTAAATGGAATATTCCAATCTAGTTGAATTTCCTGGTTCAGTTGTGCTTAATAAGGTAATTTCTAGGGAATTCAGCAGAAGAATTAGCACTGATGTGTTCTGGATGGCAGAATTGGCTCCGTAGGTGAGACACAGCCTTTGGAAATGTATGCAGCAAAAATACTCACATTTGCTTATATGTCACTAAAAAAAGTGCTGTATTTCAAGACCAATTTTCTGCAGCATAATATATCTTCAGTACTGCCCATTCTTTATCTCACTCCTATTTTTGTTTATCTACTATTTGGCTGTCGTGAATTTAAGGCTGAGGCTACCTTTTACATGCACAGTCCTTTCTGCATGACAGTCACATGTGTGTCAGTAGCCTGAGCTACCAAATGCTTGATGAGTTCTCTGGCCTGACTTATCCTAGTTTTATTCTGTATTGGAAGAAGCCTCTGTTAACAAAAGAGTCATATTAACTCTCTTTAAACTCTGAGATATAAAAGGTGTAGACTTATCTATGCCATGCCAAAAAGAATCCTTCATATTTTTGTCTTCCAGGTACGCATTCAAGGCTGAAACTATACTAACAAGACCAATCTAAGGGCCAAAACAAAAATTCAAAGCTGATGAGCCAAGGAGGGCCAGTAAAGCAATCTATTTTCACTTAAAATGAACTGAGGGCTCACACACTGCAGAGAACGGTCTCTTTGCAACCAGGTGTCTGATAACAAAGACTTGCATTGTCAACCATTATATTTCCAGCAGAGAAAAGTGTGTAGATAGCATTTTAAAGTGCTTAAACATCATGATCTTTATTTTCAGACACTGTAAATCTTTCATAATGACACCCCCAAAGGCTAGATGAAATGTATGGTTTGGCCTGGAAACCATGAGCAATTCTGTGGTTTTGCTTAGGTTTAAACTGAAACTAATCCAAACTAGCTGAAATTTACCTAAAAACTTTGAATTCATTCATACCTGAAACTGAGAGTGAAATTTAGGGGGCATGAACCCATATAGTCTAAAAGAAGGAAAAAGTGTTTGCATGAAACCACAGGCTAGGTTTGCTGATGGAGTTTAGCACCACTTTGAGTTGCTCTGCACAGTGTCTGCAGCTGACTCACCAAACCATGGTTGTTGATTGGTGGTCCCCATGACTCTTTGGCTACTTATCAATTGTCAAGTTGCTGTGGGAACAAACAGGTACCCAAGTGCTGCTGTTTTCTTAATGGCTCCTTTGAAGGTATAGGTGGGCCCTTGTGGCATTCTTTCTGCTTTGCTTTGATCAACTTTGCTTTGATCACATAAGCTGAAAGACCTCTGGTGTGGAAAAGTGTGGGGGGAAAGTACAGAGAATTAGTATTGCCAGAAGAAAATCACTTGTTATTTGGTACATGGGTTTGTGTTGATGGTGTCTCTTGACTGCCCTTCAGGCATTTCAGCATCCAGCTCTTCTAGGTAGGATGAATAATTTCCTTTTCCATCAGTAAAAATTGCTGTGTGTTGTATGCCCAAGGAAGTATGAAGGCAAGAAAGAAAGAAAAAAAGGAAAGGAGGTGGGGGGAATAATATAAAAGAGTGGACAAGATTCGTTTTTTTAGGATAAACCTGCATAAATTGAGATTGACATTGCTGTTACTGTGCTACGTTAATTCAAGAGAAGCTGGAGTAGAAATGATGTGAATGTCAATGGAAATGCACAGAGCATTTGTACATTGATCAGAATGGAAGACAAAACCACCACATTTAATTACACAATGGGCAAAGGAAACAGGATCAACGGTAGATGTGTCCTGCCTGTGGGTAAGAAACACAGCTATGATAAAGCCTTTGGGTATTTTTAGCATAAATGTTCTAATGAACGGTTGCAGGGTCTTGCCTAACATTTACCTTTGTAAAGACAAAGCAACACTCTCACTCAAGGCCACATATTTTGATTTTTCACTCTCCTGTGATTTACATAAATGAGCAGCCAGTTTTTCCAGAGGAGATCATGCCCTGGCAGTCATGACTGCTGTGTGACACAGTGATGCCTCAATTTCCTTATCCTGCTATTACTGCTCCTCCCTGGATGCACCCAGCTGAGATAACTCTCAATCCCTGGGTCATCCCTAGCTTGATGATGGCCTTTTATCATTTCATTCCCAAAAATAGTACATGATGCTTAAAGGATGGCTGCCACCCTCAGAAGGATAATGTCAAAGATGAGTGTGATTTTTCACAAGAACAGGGATGATTAACATCCCAGCCCTCTGCCTGTTAATGAGACTTGTGTTCGTAAGTCACAAGCCCCCCTCCCAGTCATTTTCCTGGCCTTTAGTTATCTGAAAGATATCTGGACCAAATAACTTGTCTAGGCTGTTTCTATAATCCTTCTGTGACATGGTTTGGGGACATAAACTTCAAACTGATTCACTCAATCATTTAAACCAGGATGAATCACTTCTCAAGAAAGCACCATCCTAGGTGGAAGAAGCACCATCCAGCTTGCACTGAGGCCTGCCTTCAGAAATGTCCCAGGGAAATGAGAAGAGTTTCATCCAACACATTGACTCTTGCCCTTTGTCAAGCTCCAGATGACTTTCGTCATTTAAGACTTTTTCAAACATCATCCTTGCTTGATTCTTAGGATTCCTGTCAATTCCACATCTGGAGAGAAAGCTCCTCCTTCCCTTAGGAAAAAGAGGTTGTTTTCTCCTTTGACCACCTTTCGTTTTTGGTGTGGATTTTGACAGATCACTTAAATTAAGATGTCCCTTGCTGCAGCTTTTCTCTGTGTTTCTCCTGAGCCATTTGACATCAACTCTACCAAGGGCTAGGAACCTCTTTAGGGAGTCTTTGTGGGCACAGACACCTGAAGAGGGTCACCAGACTTGAGTGCACAGCTATATTTAACCACTGAGCCTGTACAGAGGCACTTCCAGCTTCTGATGTTTTGTTATTTGTCTTTAACAGAGAGAGAGGGGGGAACTACCAACGTTGATCCATCTCAGATTATGAGGTCACTAAAGGTAGCTTGGACACTTAAGGCAGTTATCTAGGTGGACCTGCTTCTGCAAGGGGGTTGGACTAGATGATCCCTAAAAGTCCCTACCAATCTCTAACATTCTGTGATTCTATGATCTCTATCACGTACACTACAGTGGAAATCTTGGAAGCTTTTTCCTTCCTTGCACTAAAGGGATGGAAAAAATAAACAGCTTCAATCTCTTCCCAGGGAAGAAGAGTGATGGAGTTTGATTATTTTGAGAAAGGTGGACTACTGAAGCCTTTCATCTCACCAGAATTACAAATATACTTTCACTCTACACTCCTGCTCTTCCTGTGATGTATAGACTGTGATTCAAGCAAGTTGTGACTTTGGCTTTTCACTGGTTCTTATATTATTTCCCAATAGGGTTTAGTGCATGTATGCCACTCTGAGCAGAATGTATATTTCCCTCTTTGTAAGACACAGGGAGATTTAGTAACTGTCAAAAGTAGAATGTCATCCTTTCATGTGGACCTTATTCCTAATCTGGATACATTATACTGCCAACTGAACTTAGTCATGATGTAATTCTGCTCTTCTAGTGGAACTTAACCACAGATGATGTGGTCCCTGTGACAGTTTCATTATATTCCATCTGATCTCCAGACCACTCATCTCTCTTCAATCAAAAACTTTCAACACACTGCTTATGCACAGGGAACACAAATAATAGCTTCTGACATAAATCAGACCCAACTACTCTTTAGTTCAGTATGCCACTTCTTACCATGGCCCATTACTAAAAGTGTCCTTATTTACACACAGGAAAATTCTTATCATTGCAGTCTAACATTTCTAGAGAAGTGCCTTTCTTAAGCTAGACCCTCATACCTGTCTCCAAAGACACCTGAGTTACCCTTTCCCTCTAAATGGCACCGTCATCCTTTCCGAAACTATTGCTCATCTGCAATCCCAGTTGTCTACATGCCTCATACTCTTCCTTAAGCGGGTTGCAAGAGCCCCACGCAGATGCAAAATGCTGTTGGAGTCTGATCCTCTCCCACAACTCAGGCCCCACCTGATGTTTCTTTATCCAGGTAAACTCATATACTCTTTTCCTGAATGGCATGTCAGATTATGTAATATGTCATGAAAAGTCTGAGTCAGAATCTGTGAATCTCTTACACGGGGAACACAAATAATAGCTTTTGATACAAATCATGCCCAACTACTCTTTAGTTCAGGATTCCACTTCTTACCATGGCCAATTACTAGAACTGTCCTTATTTACACACAGGAAAATTCTTCTCATTACAGTGCAAGATCACTTTCTATGATGCCTTGACCACAGTGCTGCATTTCTCTGCCAGCCCTGGATTACATCTGGTTTCAGGGCCAATTCCCCTCATATAACACAGTCACAGTGAGTTCTCTGCAGACCTCATCCAAAGTCCAGCACAATGAGGTGGAGCCATTCCCTTCATTTCAGTGGGGTTCAGTGCTTTCAGCTATTTCTTTCTGTCACCCAAATCCTTCAGTTACAACTTCCTCCTGCTGACTCAAAACCACCTCAGGCCAAGATGTTCAGGTGTGTCGACAGACTTTAAGAACCATATTCATAGAATCATAGAATGGTGGGAGTTGGAAGGGACCTTTCAAGATCATCTAGTCCAACCCCCCTGCAGAAGCTGGTTCACCTAGATCAGGTCACATAGGAACATGTCCAGGTGGGTCTGGAAGACCTTCAAGGAAGGAGACTCCACAGTCCCTCTGGGCAGACTGTGCCACTGCTCCCAATGACAACAACATGTATTACTGCTTAGTTTTGTGGGGTATAAAAGCTGTTTAGTTTTAGTTGATTTCATACTCAGAGATAAGGAATTTTTTGGGTAAATTTTCATACAAATAACTTTTTATCATGGCAATATGTTCCTTGAACCAGTTTATTCATCAGAAACTTAAGAACCTGATTTCTAATGGAGCATCACTATTGCATCAGGGCCCTGAAAATCATAGATTCAGACCAGCAAGAGTAAAATGTCCCTCTTTCTCTCTTCTAATGAAATTGATAGAATCATCTTTCTTTAGAGTTTAGACCCCAGAGGAGGCACCACAGTCTGCTGTCTGTATTTCTGAGTGGCTACAGTTTTTATTTTGCCACTTGAACCTCACAGAAACAGCCTGATTTTCAGGAAATTATGAGAACCATGCTGGAAATGAAGATTCTTCTGGTGTTTTGTAACAGAAGAAGTGGAATTTCAGGAATCACATTCTAAATATCTCTGCTTTGTTGTTTATTTATTTGATCTATCTTATTGATTATTCGATTTCTTCCAGCTTTATGACTCATGCATTATCTTCTTCATCTCATTACACAGAATACAGTAGGCTTTAATACTCAGAAAAAAACTTTTCCACTTGGATTGACTCTAACTAGCAAATGCTACTGAAAGATTTTCCAGCAAAGCAGGCAGCTCCCTTCTTTGGGAAGGATGCTACTGTTACTGTTTGGGCAGACAACTCCAGAGCAAGTGCACTCTCTGATTAATCTGTGTGCAATCACTTTTATAACTGTTCCATTTATACTGATTCGTTATTGCATTTCATTATCCAGCCTAATGCCTCTGGTTTCTACCTGCACTTCAAAAGAGATGGATGATGCATATTATCTACAGTATAAAAAGGTGTTTTTCCCACTATAACAAGCTTGCAGCTAATTTAATATACTTGTTTCTCAATTGCATTACAAGGATGAGTGATATAGTTCTTTTGAACCAGGAAAGCAGTTGCACAACAATGGCATGTAGCTTCCCAAGGAGATAATAGTATGCAATGGCAGTTCTAACCTTTCCTTTTTTCCCTTATTTTCCTCCCATATGATGTCTATTTTTTATTCAGTAACTGCTGTTCTTGGAAACCTTTCAACATGTTGCAGGAGCAGAAGGCTCAGATGAGAGACACACAGCATCTCCTTCAAAAGACTATTTTATGGTGACAGCCAATATCATCACAACAGTGTCAGCAACATGATATTGGAGTGGCATTTACTTCATTCTGTGATCAACATTGGGTTAGAGTCACGTGAATGAGCACAGATTCTAATAAATACAATGTAAAAAAAAGCCAACAAGCTATTTTGTCACCCTGGCCCAGGCACCCATCTGCCTTGTCTCGATCTGAACCGTGGAGTACAAATGGTACGCCAAAGTGCAACACGAGAGTGATTCATCAGAGGAAACAAAAACCTCTGACAACAAGGTGATTCATCCCTTGAGTGCTAATGGCATTTTGCAGTAACCTCAATTTACTGATTTTGCATTTCCATATTAAATGACTTTCAAGCATCCACATGTGCTCCCCTATTTGTATGTGTGTATTCAGGTGAAGTTAAACAACCCTACATTTCATGAGCTCTCTGTTTGAACATATAAATCCCTATAGCATCTTTGCCACCTAAGACCCTTACTTAGCAGGGCACTAGGAATCACTCAGTGTAATAAAATACTCATGATGGTGCATCTTCTCTGAGCTCTCTTGGATCTTGAAAAGCTCAGGACAAGGTTCTGACAGAAAACTACATGGATGTAAACACGAATGATGGTTTTAATAGGAACTGGACCCAGCTCCCATTGAGGATAAAATCAGAAACTTCTGAAGGCATCCCTAGATTTCAGTGGCAACTGGGTAGCTATACATCTTTGAAGAGTTGGCCATTAATGTCTTTTGGAAGAGTTTTCAGTTCTCACAGACTTCAGTCAAGGATAAGTTTCCGTTGATTGTGTGGATGGGTTTTCAGCTTTCTGCAAGTTTATTTCCCTTCAACAGAGGTGCAGATAAATATTAACAAGGAGATGAGCTATTTTGTATTTTTCTGCTAAAGAGAGTGACTTGCAATATCTGCCAAGAAACAATTAGAACTGCTGGGTTTGTGGTTTGCTTGTTTTCTCTCTTTTTGTACTTTTATGCAAAGCTCTTTGCTGTAGAGGATGCAGAGCATGCCAAAGCAAACACAGGGCAAGCACTTGCTGTTTAACCTCTTGAACTGGAGCTTGTGAGAACCGATGCAACATCAGTCAGAAGGCAAGAAAGCGTTGAACTGTGCTCTGGAAATCAGGCAGAATGAGGGAGAGGTGAGTGGGATTGGGTTTGTAGAGTTACAGGTTAGGAGAGAGAGGATAACAGAGCACTGTGCTAAGTTCTGTTTGAAAGTGCATCACCACCTACAAGCCAGGATATACAGCCACAGCTCCCCAAGAGCATTTGTTTAATGGGAAAGTGCAGTGGTTTATTTACTGCCTAAGACAAATCTACAGAAGTATCCACTCATTCTACAGGGTTATCCTCTTTAGAAATTACTGTCTGCCTTAACAGCATAGCTGTCTCAGCTGAGCAATATTTCACTTCTACATTTCATGACATTAGATCCATCATAAAATCATCTACAGATTGCTGTTACTTTTCTACTCATCACCACTACAGTATCCGGTTGTCTACTTGTAAGTAAGTTTAGTACAAGTCTTTAACAGCTTGAAAAGCTGACTGTGCACATCCATAAAAGCCTACAAGCTCCCAGAGGACTGTGTCCTCCTCATGACACCAAATGACATCCTTAAACCATACCATCATTAGTCTATTGAGTATGATCTTCCTTGGTGAAGCATGTATCCACTCAGCCATGAGCAAGAGATGCTGGACTGTCTTTTCAAGATCACTAGATGCTGCAGTTACTGCAGGATCTTTGTAAATTGGATTTTCCCGTATTTGAGAACTGTGAAAGAGACCAGTGATGGAATTATGATGCTCATCTTCCCCAAGGGTGGGCTTGCTGTTCTGCAAGACTGGCTGCTTTAAAGGGTCAAATGAGCTTTCACAGGGAAGACTGTGTGAATCTTTCCCTTGCAAACCAAGATTAATTTCCAGTACAAAAGAGGGTGAGTGGGAACCACTACTGCTAGTCTCTGTGCAGAAGTTTTACATCTGCAAGCAAGACTCAGCAGGTGAGGCTCTACTTCCTCCAAACTGTCAGGTTTTGTGTGACACATATCCCAAGGAAGACAATGCCAAGGCCTGACAATGTGAGACTATTGTTTCATCCTTAAGGAGAGGAGGCTGCTTCTCTTTGTGTCTGATTAAAATAGATTGTGCCTGTTTCCACAGTGATGATCTGAAAAACACCGTTGGAAATCTATAGAAGTCTCTATAGTGCTGGGCTTTAGAGGCTTTATTACAGACAGTTGTAATATAATGCTAAGATACCAGGACTCTCTAATGTCAGAGGTGTAAAGAAGATTTGAGTTTAAATAGAAAGATGCTACCTCTGTTTTGGGTGTCTGACAGCCTAAACTAGAAGAAACTGGAGAACTACACTGAATAAATACCTGGTTCTAATATTTTTCACAAGGCATCTCTTATTGCATGTTACTGAAGGCAAGATCTTGAGGTAGATGGATAATTGGTAAGATCCTGTTTGGTCTCTCTGATGTCCTTGTATTACCAAACTGTAAGTAGCTGGGACAAATAATACTCCTGGTCATTTTGATTGTGTTACACGAGTTAACTGGCTGGCATAGATATGAATCAAAAGAGGACACACATCTAACAGAAGATTTTTCAGAAACATCCAAAGGTGTTTTAGGTTGGATTGGTCAGAAAGCAAGGAGTCTTCTCACACACAAAATGCAGGGTTAGGAATGACTGGTCCTTCGACACTGGAATGAAGTAGGAATGGTTCCAGATAAAAAAATCTCATTTGACTTCTGTAAGAAACTCCATGGCTGGTTGATAGTCCCAGGCTAGGACAGAGGAGAGGCTTCTTGACAGGACAGAAATGAGCATTAATTCGCTAGCTGCAACTAAGCAAGGGCAGAGAGGCAAACATAAACACTCTGTGGGCACATCATGCTTTCAGCTGCTTTGGTGTGACCACTTTCCTTCTACACCTCTGCCTAGAACTTGCATCCTGCATCAAAAACATCTTCCTGACACGTTTCTGTGAAATAGTTCAACGAAAATCTCACCCAATTTCTCAAGACCTTCACAGACAAGAGGAACAGTCACCAATCTCAAAGGCTAGGTCACCTCTCAACACAGAGCTCTGAAGATTGCAGCTCTGGGTTGCTACTGGGAATGAGAAGAGGTTACTCTATGCAACAGGAAAGCAGAGCTCTGAGGTGATTTACTGTACCAAACTGTAGCTGCACTGAGTATAAAATGAAACAGAATTTGCATAGCTCTCCATTTCACAGAAGCCAGTAGCAGGCGGGGGACGATTGATCTTGGTAACAATTAACCTTCTGACATCAGAAACCTCCACTGCAGCAAGACAAGGCTGTCGTCGCGAAATCCCTACCAAGAACATGAAGCTCCTTCCCCTCTTCACAGCTGCCTCCTGCTTCACGCCCCCAGGTCCCTCTTTCTTTGTACTACAAGTGATGAAGTTTTTTTTTCCAGATCACATGAGCCAGGATGAAGGGGGAAAATCCTGCCAGGAACAGAGATGGGCTGCAACTTGAACCTGATCAAGGGGAGATACAGAGCAGTACCTTGAGAGCTATATAAGAATCTGCTCAGCACAAGAGCAAATACTTTTTCAGATGAGGGACTCTCAGGAATCAACCATGCATGTGAATGAAGACACTGTTTCAAGAAGGCTTGGAGCCACTAACAAAACATGTTTGTATTTCATCATCGCTACCCTCGCTGCGTTACTCATCTTTGCATTAGCCACCATCATGGTCTTACTCTTTCAGAGGACGGTAAGAAATTTCTTACTTCATTCAGTGGCTTTTTCTTATTTTCTTTCTTTCTTTCTTTTTTTTCTTTTTGAACTGCTGCCTTCCCAAAAATTACTCTGTGGCCAGAAAATCAGTCACTGCCTCCTGCTACAAATGCACACACGTGAATCAGGGGAGAGAAAGAGGAAACAAAGAGGGAGAGAACGGGCTTTCAAAAAAAAATAGATGTTTCCCCATGGGTTGTATTCATTTCTACTCTGCAAATGTAAGTGGAAAGCTCATAATCCAAGGTGCAAGCCACCCTCTGCCTGCTTAGTTAGGAGAAGAGGTGGACGGAAGATAGATCAGTGCCTCAGTGTCTGCTACCTGATTTTACATGTAGAATCATAGAATGGTGGGGGTTGGAAGGGATCTTTAGAGCTCATCCAGTCCAAACCCCCTGCTAAAGCAGGTCCCACCTAGATCAGGTCACACAGGAACGTGTCCAGGCGGGTCTTGAAGACCTCCAAGGAAGGAGCCTCCACACCCTCCCTGGGCAGCCTGAGCCAGGGCTCCCTCACCCTCACAGGGGAATTGGTTTTGCTCATGTTTAAATGGACCTTTTTGTGTTCCAGTTTCATCCCATCACCCCTTGTCCTGTTAACGTGTCTCTTGTCACTTTGGAGAACGATCATTGACTGAGATGCTCTGGTCTGGTTGTGTCTACATGTGTTTCTCTGAAGTACCGATAAATTTCAGTAATGGGCATAATGCAAGACATCCCTATGTGTGACAAGACACTGCATGGTGCTGTGTGCTGGGATGCACTGGGATATGGTGAAGCAGAGCTCTCTTGAAACTACCTAGAGCAGCTGATGGAGGCAAAGTAGCTCACTACCGCTCCCATTTCTTTGTCCATTCTATTCTTGGGTTTGGTTTTTAATGAAGAAGTAGTCTTATAGCAAGGATTACTGAGGATATAAGTAAGGCAAGGTCTTACAAAAACAACTGTTCCCTCTGCCTATGCACATTTTTATCTTCTTAAAATAAAGATGACTGTTCTCAAGTGGATCTGGGGTTGAATGGGGAATCAGTTACAGCCAGGACAGAGGTACCAGTGTTTGCAAATATAAAAGTGCATTTCTAATCTTGCCATGAACTTCAGCAGGGTAAAATGTCAGGTTTGAAGTTTTACAGGCTTTGAAATTGCACTACAAAAATCTACTGCTATTCATAGAATGAAAGCACAAGCACAGTGCTGGAGGAAGTGGGCCATGGAAAACAAAATGTCATCTTTCATCTCAAGAGTTTCTCTTACTAAATTTACCCTGTGCAATTTGTGTGGTTTTGTATGCACATTACCCAGAAATTAAACCATAAAGGTTTGACTGGCACTTCTTTAAGTCATATCAGAGAGGATACATTTACCTGAAATTATTGTACTTCCAAAAGAGAAGCCACTTGGGTACAGTTGGAATGAGACACTGGGGTTTTCAAGTGATAAACAGTGAGACATTAAGGGAGATCTTTAAAACATCAGCCTGGGTAATTACTGAATTGCCACAGCTTTCCCATATAATGAGGCTTTCGTTTGTACTTATTATGAAAGTAAGCATTAAATTACCTCTCCATCATGACAGACACGGTTACACTAGCTGCCAGAGAAATAATATTATTGAAAGAGTCAAAGTTTTCATTTAAAAGAGTAATGACATTATTGCAGCTCCTTTGGAAATGAGCTTGGCTGATAGAGACAGTAGGAAACTGAGGTGCCTGAGAAACCAGCAAAACCAAGCAGCAATTTTGTGCTGTGAGAGGAAACTGACAGTAAAAGCCTAACTTGTGTTCATGCTCCCAGTGAGCTTCAAGACTGCTGCAGTTAAAAATGTAGAGCTCCTTCAGCTATGAGACTGCCATAATCAGAAATTGCTACTCTGCCCTCGTGAGATCACATCTGGGATACCGTGTCCAGTTTTGAGCCCCTCAGTTGCAGAAGGACAGGGAGCTGCTGAAGAGAGCTCAGTGCAGGGCCACAGAGATGATGGAGTGGAGCATCTCCCTTCTGATGAAAGGCTGAGGGAGCTGGGGCTCTGCAGCTTTGAGAAGAGGAGACTGAGGGGGGAGCTCATTCATGGTTAGAGATACATCAAGAGTGGATGTGAGGAGGCTGGAGCCAGGCTGTGCTCAGGGATGGACAATGGTGGGACAAGTTAGAACAGAAGATGTTACAAAGAAACACAAGGAAGAATTTCTTCCTTGTGAGGTGAGGGAGCACTGGCAGGGGCTGCCCAGATGAGCTGTGGAGTCTCCTTCTCTGGAGACATTCCAACCCAGCTGGATGAGTTCCTGTGTGCCCTGCTCTAGGTGGTGCTGCTCTGGCAGGGGGGTTGCCCTGGATGAGCTTTCCAGATCCCTTCCAGCCCTTGTGATTCTGTAGCACCTAGCACATTCCTTCCCTATCTATTGGTGATTTCTATCTGTTTAAAAATAATCTTTCCATGGGCTGCCCCAGTCTATTGGCCCCCTCTGGAGGCCAGCCCTGACAAAAAGAAAAACAAAGAAAACCCACTGGAAATTGCCTCTGAAACAAGATGTGCCATTCATTGAACACCACAGGAAAAGCAGAGGCATTTTAGAAGAAAACTGAGCTGTTCAGACCCTTGCTGTCAGTATTCTGTACAGTGATCATCACATGCTGTCTCGAGATGTCACTTCATTAAGTTCTCTCAGTACTGGAAAAACTGAATTTCACACAGGGCTCTGTTTCCTGTGATGCTCATCATGAGCTTGACTGTGGGGCCAGTGCTCAGCTTTCTGGAGTTTTCATGTCTAGTCTCTACCTTTGCCTCTTAGCAACCTAGTGCTACCTATCAAAGGTGCCATTGCCTTCCTTCCCTCTCAGCCACAGACAGACATCATGGTTTGAGGCTGAGCAGAAACAAGAGTGAGCCTCAAGGCTTTTTTTTCCCAAATGTAAAGTTTACTTCGAGAACAACAACCCAAAGAGCTCATCCTCACAGAGCTGCTCTGCAGACATGCTCTTGGAAGAGCCTTGGACCTAGATAAGCTGACTCCAGGCCAGTGTCTGGGGAGTTGTGGTTTCAAGGTGTGTTTTCTTGGACTTTCTAGAGGCAGATGCACATTTCAGATACTGATGGTTAAATGGATATTCACAGTTCCAGCACAGGAATTAAAACAATCCTCTGGCAGCACCAGTTTGTCTCAGCTTGGGAAAAATCTTTGTAAAATGATTAAGGGAAAGAAATAAGAAATTGCTTTCAGAGGCACCTGTTTAGCATTTTCTCTAATCAGTGTGTGTGAATGACAGGACACAACACCAAGTTTCAACCTTTGAGGCATTCTCAGTATCTTTACTCTGCTATTGGGAGAATTTGCTCCATGAGGGCATGGCTGGATGTTTATGAGCATCAGGGACTTTACTTTTGTGGAAGCAATATGCATGGACTTCAGGGTTTTATGTTTGGGTCAGGGATATGTGATAAAATAGAAGCATGACAACAGATGAAACCTACCATATGTCACGCTTGGAGCATGTTTCATTAGTAGTTTTCAGGCCATGCTGATTGAGGACAATTTCCCATGACATTTGGACCCTTGGGCTTACATCCCAGCAAGAAGTAGGAGGAGAGGTGAAGCAAGTCTACACTGTCACTTTCAGACCCATGTTAGGGCTCTACAACTTTTCACCCAGACTAGCTTCCCAGGAATGAGCATTGGCTCTCAGAGGTGTCCAGTCCCACTCTGTCCTACTCTCCCCAAGCTTTTCTAGCCACAGAGTGAGATTTTCAAAGTGTATGCTTCCAAAACAACCCCATCAAAAGCCACAGACAGTTCTTACAGCACAGAGCTGCAGTCTGTGCCAGAAATGTAGATTTTCTACATTAGGAAAAAAGGGCTTTGATGAAAGATGACTGAGGATACCTGGCTGAGTGCAGAGAGCTTGCCAAGCTGTTTGCAGCACAGCAATCCCTCACTGACCTGTGAGGCTCTGTAAGAAACTGGCACTGGCTCCCTGTACATCAGGCTCTGCCTTGCCTTAAGGGAGTATCTTTTAAGATCCACTTCTAAAGCAGGGTCATATTTGAACATGGGTATTCTCCCAGAATAACTATCACTTCTCTCAATACTCTTTCAGACAGCTGATCCTGCCATGGAGGGCATCACAAAGCCTATCAGGACAGGTAAGACACCTAAACTGCCTATACATGCTATTTGTTCATCTGTAATGCAACCATTGCCCAGGATGACAAACAAGCCAATTGTGCACATCTCAACATTTCACATAAAGTCTTTTCTTGGTGAAAAGTCAAGGTAATGGGGAAAAGAAAGAAGCAGAAACAAAAAGCTTTCAAATTACTTGGTACCTCCAGAAATCAATGCTTGACTGAGGAAATAACACCTATGTCTGAATCTGCCCTGAGTGTTTCTGCATGAGATCCTTTTTACTAGAAGATGTGAACATCAGGCTGACTATTAAGCTTTATTTTAAGGGATGGCTCTTGCAAATGTGGATGTAGTATCCCCATCTTCACAAGGCATGGATGCAAATGTATGGGCACATTATTGAAACAACTGAAATTCCTGTACTGGGAGGGAGGGAGGGAGGAAGAAAGGAAGGAGCAAATGGAGAACAGCAGCAAGAGGAACAGAGCAAGGAATTAAGACAGTCTGAGTATGAGCACAAGGGGCATGAAATTGGGAAAACTAGACTAGCAGAGATGGTGTAGCAAATTCTGCTTTGTCTTAGCATAGACCAAGAGGAGCACTATTTGTTTCATTGACATTGCCTCCCTGGTTACACGGCCCTTAGCACCAAGTATTTTGACTTCTTGCAAAAGTTCGTCCTCAGTCCTGAAGGACAGGAGATCCCATTGCCTCTCACTGCAGGTGGGGAAAACAACACACAGGGTTCTTCTAGAAGCATTGACAGAATAGGAAATTTAAGTTCAAGGTCCAGAGAGTCCTAATCATGTAACCACCTCTTCTGTAGCTGTGTTTTTGCACACAGGTGACATAATGCAGCATTTGGGCAGCACATACTCTATCCTGGATAACTTTTTGATTTGGGACCCCTCTGCATTGGTTTTTTTTCAGCCTATAATTCTCAGACTAGTCCCTGCATATCACTCTGTCCTTCCTCACAACTTCCCATCTTGTCTAACCATTCTTTTTTTTTGCATTTTACAGTTCCTGGAGGGATTTTATTTTTCCCTTAGTATGTCCCAGGGACATCATAAGAACATATTGCTTTCTCTCTGTCAACCTAAGTAGCTCCTCAAGTCTTTCTTCCTTCTTATATCTTCCAGTGCTTTATTGTATCTGAAGTTCCTCAGAAATAAAGCAGGGCATGAACATGTAAGACAGATTTGAATAAGGGTATATGGACAGCCACATCCCATCCCACTCCAGTGCATCTCAAAAGATACCCAAAAACAATCTTTGCAAACCTAACAGGGTCTCAAAGCATCAATCTCTCTGTACATAGTCCCTCATGACAATGGAGAGTCCCCAGTGGCTGCAAGTCAGTACAGCCCCAGAGCACAACCTCAGGCTCTTGTGAAAGAGAATAACCTCAGAGGAGTCACCAGAACTCCCCTGCTTTTCATGGCTGAGTTTTACCAGCACATAAGAAGATGTAGTGAAAGCTGCTGGCATGGAGTCTAGTGACTGACAGAGAAGGAGCCACAGAGACTGTATCTGTAGGTCAGTATTATCAATGCAAAGCATGAGCAATATTGGCATTCCCAGGGTGGGAAGGAAAGGTCTCACTAATCCAAAAGTGCATTGTAATATACATACAAATATGTGTATATCTGTACCTATAAAACCCCTTCATATCAGGCAAGCTCTGCCAGTTGCTTTTTTTCTCCTCATCAATGACAATCCATTAGCCAGAAACCTCTCTGTCTTTGTGTCAGTATCAATTACAGGCATCCTCTTGCCCTGAACTCTGCTGCTAAGTCTGAGATGATGCCATTAATTAAAGACTAAAGAGGGAATGACAGAGAAACCCCACGAGGCAGGAAGAGTTGCTGAAAGCTGTTTACAAGGGGTGTAAGTTCTGTATCAGCCTACCTCTCACTGCCTGTCAGTCTCTATTGCATATCTCTGGCAGGGCAATGGAGAATTAATGTGTAAGTGAATTACAATGCCCTTATATTTTTCTCTTTAAGTGCATAAAGCTGGGCTAATTGATTGATGTATCCCAGTGGGTCATTTACTAAGGCCCCCTTGGCAGCAAGCTGTGTTGTATGCTGCCAGGTATTGCTTACTAAGCAGGAAGTTGTAGTGACTGCTGCAAGGTCCCATCCAGCAGCTGCAGAGCAGCATAAGAAACATTGCAGGATGAGGATTGTGGTGAGGCTGAAATTGCTGTGGATTTTTATTTGGATCCTTGTCTGCTTCTCAGGTAGCCCAGATGTTGGTAGGATGTCTTTTGTACCTACTTTGTTCATAACAGAGCTTCAAAGCCCTGCATTGTAAAAATGAGCGAGCAAGCAAAAAGTGAGCCTTGCCAAGTTACCAGCTGAGTGTTCAGCCTTGCTCAAACCCTGTGTTGGTACCCACTTGTGCAAAATATCTCAGATATAGTAGTGGGGGATGCAGGGTTGTATTAGTTAGTGGGAACAGCTGGAGTTCACTCAGGCAGAGATTGTAATGTAATGCAAATGGACAGTAGTCCAGGCACAGCTACTTCTCTGACTTAATTCTGTAAACCTAAAGCAGGAAAACCATGATGATTTCATTCAGATTTACAATGAGATTATGTTCTATTATTAGCTAAATACCCATGAGTACTAAAGCAGATTTATAGGTTTACATTCCTGACTCAGCTGTCAGTCCTCAATGGATGGGTCTGCAGGAATCTGCAAAGAGTAACTGAGGGTGATGCAATGTCAAGTAACTAAATGTTTGTGTGAAAAACAATACCAGCTTCCTCAGATCCTCTGTGCTATTGTCAGTGGAGCACCTGAACAACAGGAAGAAAGTAATTAACCAAGAACAAAATGTTTGTGAAAATATTTCTGTGGAAACTCATCCACATTTCATAAATATGAAATCATATATTAATATAGGCCAGAGAGGTATTATTGTTCATTTTGTTTCTTAGAGGGAAAACAAAGTCACAGAGAAATTTATGACCTAACAGCATCTAGAGAATTTTAGCCCTCATCATCTCCTTTCTGTCCTCTCTGAACCTCATTTTGCCATAAATGTGATCCTCAACCGATAGCTTTTCTTGTTATGTTGGACTGCAAAGGCAAGATACCAAAATCTCCTCTCATTTATAAAAGGAAAAGCCTGCAGGTACATACACACACACACATTAGAGATATTTTTGTCTGGAAGCAAAATCCAGTAACAGTTGATGGACAGACCAAGAAAGGAAATCCAGCACTCCATTCACAGTTTCAATGGGAAATGGGTTCCCAAACAAAAATCTGGCTCCAAGAAATTAAACTAATACAGGTGACATTCACATCCTTGCTACAGGAGAGTAAATCAGGCTGAAGCCAGTGAAGCACACAAGCCTTTCCAGATTTGCAGCAGTATCTCTAAATGCAGTTTGCCCTTCTGCAACTAAATCTGTTCCCCTCCAGCCTGGAATTGTCCCAGTGTGACACTAATGAAATTACTGGGTTGTTAGGCACAAATCCCATGCTGGTGAGTTCTTCCAAACTGGGTATTTCACATTTAGACCATATAGCTACTTGCCTTCTCAGCTTCAGTAGACGTATGTGTTTGTGTGCGTATGTGTGAAACTGTATAAGGTTCTATCTGCTCTTGGGAGGTCATGGCACATGAGCTGTGTTTCTCAGTTTGAAAAATTTGGGCAAGTCTGGGCTTGTAAATGCTACAAAGTGCACACAGGCATCCTCCTAAGTCAAGCATCCGGAGGAAACTGCAGCTAGACAGATTCCAGTTAGTCATAACAGGGGCTGGTTGTTTAATTAATAACGAGATTATCAATATTGCCACAAAATACTGAATGTTAGATCTTCCATCGCTCCAATACTTAAAACATAAGTTGTAGATGAATATAGAGAGATGAATAGCTCATGGAATTATGTGGCCTACTAGAAACTTGAACAGTTTTGGCCTTAAACTCTGCGAGTTTTGCAGTAGTCAGGTGTGCAAAAGGTTCTTCCTAAATTTGGAGGAAAGAAAGCAACATTTCCAAAGTTTATGTTTTTGGAAGGAGGTAAAATTGGAAGCTGAGTTCAGTTCCCTTTCAATGCACAGGACCAGAGTGACAGTCCATGGGCTCTCAAGGACCAAAGGTATCCAGTGTATGTGTGGCAGGCACAGCCATGAGCAGAGCTCAACTCTGCCCCGGAGCCCAAGAGAAGACATCATCCAGCTGGCACTTGTCACAGCACCACTCTGCTGGGACAGTCCCTCAGTGTCAGCTGGCAGATGTTTTCAGGACACTTAAATGGAAGGAGAGAGTGAAAGATAGCTATGGGGACTTCAAACAGCAGCTGCTGAGAAATAAAATTAGACAAGTTCTGCTAACTCTAGCTGGCTGACAAGAATGTATGAAATCACCTTGCCTAATTTTATAAGCACTGGAATTGGTGGAGGGCTTGGAGGAATTGAAAGCTCTTTGTTAGCTGTCCAGACTTCTTTACTTCATAAAACACATTCAGATTTTTGACCCACTCTCATGCCTGTTGGGACTCAGACTCCAGCTAGTTGTAAGATCTTATGCACTGCAGGAGAATCTCACCATAAGAGGTGACTGGTCCTAGGCCAAGCCTCAAAAACCCCACTGGAGGGGCTTTCCATGTCTGTGTAGCAATACTTGTCTCCCTGGCATGGGACTTTCAGCTCTTGCTTTCACTGCCCTTTGTCCACCCTCCCATAATACCTATCTCAGAGGTGAGGAAACTGAGGCCATGAGCAGTGAGGAGAGTTCTACAGGCAGAGTCATATCTCCTGGGATCTGTCTGGCAGCAGCCCAGATGTCCACATGTGCCAAAGCCCTCAGGCTCTTCCTAGCTGGCAGACAGAGCCTCTTTAGGTCCTGCTGTGCTTTGAGAAGACTCTTTCCATTCTACACTGCAGGTGCAAATCCTGAGAGCATCAGTGAGGCTGCAGCTCCTCTGAGCCCCATTTCATAGTCCTGCCATGCATTGCCTTTGGCTCAGTGGGGAAAAGTTGCATTAAGCTCATGGAAATGATCTGGCCCTTTTCTTCAGGGCTACACCCTCTGGGTGCTCACCCTATGGTAAAAAAGAGGTCAGGAAGATAGAAGTGAATTATCTCCTGACAGTTTCTTTAGGACAAAATAGCATAAATGGTTTCCAACTAAGACTCCTTCCTTATCAGCAGGCTTCCTTAAAGTAGCTTGATCTGACAATCATAGAATGGTAGGGATTGGAAGGGACCTTTAGAGATCATCTGGTCCAACTCCCCTGCAGAAGCATCTCTGCTCACAGTGGACAACGAACCAGTGTAGTGTCCTTGGTACTTAGCCCCAAATGTGGCTTTGCTTTCCCTCTTTCTCACAGTATTTATAAGATCATGTAATCCAGTTGGACTTCAGTGGGATTACTCCTGATTTACACTGTTACTAATGCAAAGCCAACTAAGCAAAGGGACTGAACTTATCCATCAATCAGTCCTGAGGCTCTAGTGATTCCAGGCTCTCCTGGCTTGCACTAAAATGTTTCAGATACAATAATTAACCTCAGAAATCAAAACTAGAGAACAGATCTGAACTGCCTCAGCAGAACAAGAGCCGGAAATGGCTCTATCAAACAATTATTTTTTCCATAACTTGCCTTCTCAGAAACACAGCTGATGTCACCAAATAAACGGTTTAAACACACACACACAAAACTTGCTGACATCATAAATGTCAGTACAGCTTTGGAAATGCCAAGTGCAGCTAGGTCAGGGAGGTGCCATGAGTATCCTGCCACCACTGGTGACTGATCAGGCTCCTGGCAGCACCTGTCTGCATACAGGCACAGCTGTTTGCTCACTTCACAGACATTGCACGGCTGCAGCTTCCAAAGCCAGCCTGAGCAGCAGGGGATTTTCTACCTTACAGAGTAAACTCCCTAAATACAACCAAGCCTCTGTAAAAATATTCTTCCTTCTTGCGGGACACTCGTAAGCGAGTGGGCTCAGGGTGCTGACTAAGCATTACCACAGACTGTTGCTACCACTGTACAACTTAAGTTTGAAATATAAGTTAGGAGGCTTTTCTCCTATCCTATGCCATATCTCTACATCTCTAGTGTCTGTGCATTCACTAAAACACTGCATTGAGGTTACTAACATCGGGAAAAAATGCTTTGGTTTTTCTTTGGGGATTTCCAGTGTGACCAAGGACCTTGATCCATGACTCATTCTTGAAGTGCAGTGAGCACCTGTTTCCCTCAAAAGTGTTTCAACTACTGAAATCAGAGAAATATTACAATTCTTTCCTAATATCCACAGCCTCTATCTCCAACTGAGTGTAAAGTTAAAAGTCACCAAGCAGAGGATCTTGGTTCTCCTCCCCATCTAGTCTGCCCTGGTGAGGCCTCATCTGTGTCCAGTTCTGGGCACCCCAGCTCAAGAGCAACAGGGAACTTCTGAAGAGAGGCCAGCATAGAGCCACTAAGATGACCATGGAGCATCTTTCATGTGAGAAAAGGCTGCAGGAACTGGGGCTGTTCAGCCTGGAGGAGACTGAGAGGGGATCTCATTAATAGTTACAAATATCTCAATGGTGGATGTCAGGAGGTTGGGGCAGCACTTCTTCTTGTTGTATCCAGTGACAGCACAAGGGGTGATGGGATGAAGCTGGAACATTAAAAAGTCCCATTTAAACACAAGGAAAAACTGTTTCAGTGTTTCAGTGAGCGAGCCCTGGCCTAGGCTGCCCAGGGAAGGTGTGGAGGCTCCTTCCTTGGAGGTCTTCAAAACTCACCTGGACACGTTTCTGTGTGACCTGATCTAGATGGGACCTGCTTCTGCAGGGAGGTTGGACTGGATGATCTCTAAAGGTCCCTTCCAACCCCTACCATGCTTCAATTCTCTGATTTATCTATCCTCCTGACCAAATGCCTCCTAGAAATTGGACCATGAAGATACTGCAAGGGTCTGGAGAATTGAATCTCCTTTTTGTACCATTAGTTTCTGGAATCTTGTGAGATTTAAAATCCTTACCTCACTCTGCATTTAGTAGACTCATTCTAGTGCATCTGTGCAACGTGTATGAAATATGTCATCTGATGTCACAGAGTAGCATCAAGATTTAGAAGAACTTGGTTCTGTGTATTGACCAGTCCTTCAGAGACCCTTGTAGCATTGTGACTCTTACACCAATTTTATAAACTGAGTCATAGGAAAACTTAGGGTATTTGTGTACTCTGGGAAAAGGGAGTATAGTTTGGTAAGGCTTTACTGAAACTCCTTCATATTTTATTCCTGGTATTGAGTTGTAGAATAAACCATAGGAAATTCCCTATCTCCCATCTGAGCTCCTATGCACATCCCTTGGACAGCTGCAGCAGGGCCAAGAGATGTAAAGAAAGAGAGCCAATGCAGGGAGAAAGGAGCATTCCCTGGCATGGTTGCAGCCACTGGGGCATACCCTGAGTCTGTATCTTGGCTGTGTATCCCCCTGCCTGTTGGCAGCTCAGGGTTGTACAAATCGCCCTGTACAGTCAAATAAAGGAGAAAGAACCGTTCACTGAACGCCCAGGAAGAGCTGAGACGAAAAGCTTACAGGAGGCAGGTGGGGAGGTGAAATGTCACTGGAAAAGAGGTGAAACGGAGAGGGCAGCGGTGGGATGCGGGGGCCGGGAGGCGGGACCTGGGATACTTGGATGCGGGGCCGCGGCAGCCCCAAGGTGCCACTCGCAGTCCCGGCCGTGGCCAGTGGAGGGAGCGGCGCGGCGGGGGAGCCCCGGGGCCGCCCGGTCGCGGAGCCGCGGGAGCGGGGATGTTCCCGGCTCAGCCCTCGGGCCGGCTGCGCCGGAGGATGCGCGGGCAGAAGGTCCCGGCGCCTCTGGCAGCAGCTTCGGGTCCGACCAAGCAACTGCCTCGCCCCAAGGGCTGGGGACACCCTGGTTACACCGCAGTGTGACCCTCACCGCAAGGACTTGGGGACATCCACAGTTTAACCCTCGCCCCAAGGGCTGGGGACACCCGCAGTGTAACCCTGAGCGAACAAGGCAGCATTTCAAAAGCACCCAGGTAAATGTTCAAAAGCTTCTGGCTGTCATTGAAACATCCAAATAATTTGGTTTAAAGCAGCTCACCTGCACATAATATCTACTTGTATGAAGAAGAATAAGAAATTGGGTTGGATATTTTTGGACTGATAGCTGCAATTTACCAGAGCTTTAGACTGTTATAAATTCACCAATTGAGTTCACTGCTGTGAATTCCCTCAGATATTATCAGCCAAGGAGTAAGCACCAGCTCTCAACTGCTGTTGTAGCTGCTGCTGCTAATTGCTTTAAAGCTGCTGCTGTGGAGTTTGTGCATCAAGCAGTCAGAGCAAGTTAGTGAGGTGTCAAATGTTAACAGCATTCTACAGTACAACAACAACAAAAGAGGAATGGTCACTTAATCTGCTTTTTCCTTCAGGAAATGTCTCTGAAGACTATGTAAGAATCCTACTGAATGTCCCAACCAAGGAAGCTGCTGCGTACATGAGAGGTCAGTGGGGAGCCCAGCCGAGGGCAAGTGTCGGCAAAGAGAGATTGTAGAGCTGGTGGAAGAGGAGGCACTTGTGTTATTCAAACTGGTTTTAGTGGCAAGTGGCTTTTTGACCAAATGGTCAGTTTATAGGGGAGAAAAAAACCACCTTAGCTTCCTGAAATGTAGATGTGTCTGGTAAACCCTCCATCTGATCACAGAAACCTTTTTCAAACCCTTGATTAGAAAAAAATAAAGAGACTGCTTTCTGCAAACAAACACAATTATAAACATCTCCACTATTTCCCTGCAAATGCTGCAGGTGGCTATTTCCACTACATCTCCCTGTCTTGGGTTTCCCAAAGGCTCTGTAAATCCCTGGAACTTTTTTACTCCCCACTTCCATGTGGGAACTCCCACCCATCAGTCCAGATCTTTTTTTGGAGCCTCCTGCAGGAAAACTACTGGACAAGTATCTCCATTTATAGAATCATAGAATGGTAAGAGTTTGGAAGGGACCTGTAGAGATCATCCAGTCCAACCCCCCTGCTAAAGCAGGTCCCACCTAGATCAGGTCACATAGGAATGTGTCCAGGCAGGTCTTGAAGACCTCCAAGGAAGGAGACTCCAAAACCTCCCTGGGCAGCCTGTTCCAGTGCTCCAAAACACTGCTACTAGTCACATAAGGATTAATTCAGCTCACTAGAGCTCACTGGTTCATTTAAAAACTTGTTTTCTTTCCTTTCTAGTGTCCAATCCAGTAAACAGTTCAAAACTGAGCTTGGTGGAGAAGGGTATTTGCAAAAACATCCAGTGCAAGAGTGAAGAGCTGGTGATACAGAAACAAGGCTTCTACTTGATCTTTTGCCACTTGAACTTTCATTTTCCCAGCTGTCCAAACAGCCTCATAGACATCAAAATAGAGCTCCTTGTGAATGACAAAGTCAGCAGGCAAACGTTATTCACATGGTGTGCAGCAGAAAAATGCCAAGAAAAGACTTTTAAGACCTTGTTCCAGCCCCATTTAACATACCTGAGAGTGAAGGACAGAATATCAGTAACACTTAATCATCCTAAATTCTTGAATAACATTTCTCTTCCCAATGAAAACGTTCTTGGGGTCTTGAGGTACAGTGATGAAATGTGAGCAGCTCTCTGACTTTCCACTGCTGCCAGACTTATCTTTCTCTGAACACCAGGAGCCTGCTTTTACTAGGCAACACCTTGTTTTAAATGTCCTATCTTACCTCATCGCTAGGGGAAAGAAGGAGCTTTGTCAGGGTCCCAGAACCAAACCTAAAACACTGCAAGACCCACACCTGACAGATTCCTTTGGTTTGGCTTGGGGTAGGATTGTTTTTGGGTTATCCAACAAGTAACCCACCAATCTGCCAACGGTTCCTCAAAACAACCCTGTGCAAACACAGATTAACATGTAACCAAATTATGAGAAGGGTATACAATATTGAGCCTAATATTGAGACTAATGGCCTGCTGTCAGGGTGCCTGTGCTCAGGAGGTGGGGAAATCTTTTAAACTGAATTTTAACAAGTAGTATTTTGACATAGTCTTTCAAAAAAATGTAACAGCTAAAGCTTACAATCAAAGCTTTCTTTGCAACTGGAGCAGGCAACCAGAGCTCTGGAGCAGGTCTATGGATAGAAAGCAAAGATGATGAAATTATTAACTCTCAGATTGACAGCTAAAACTCTGGGACAGGACATAAGAGACATGGGACTTACAGGATATTTCTGTGCTGCATTCTGCTATGGACTTTATGTTATTTACTTCCAATGATCTTCCTTTTCACTATTTATCCATCCTTTCTATTTAAATATGAAGCTCCTTGGGGCAGAGACTTTCTGTATGCACAGTGCTCAGCCTGATTCACACCTGGGGTTTCTAGATCTTTTCATAGCAAATATCCAGACAGTAATCTAGTTGCAAATTTAGCTATGTAACAAATTTCCTTACATTTTCCTTGACTTGTGTCCTGCCTGTTGGACACCTGCTTCACATCAGCACACACTGGTGTGTAAACACACTTCTAACTTTCTCAAACTTTGCACATTCTCAACATTCCAAGATTTAGCTCTGAGGTCCAGAGACAATTTCAGACCTGACCCTCAGCTGAAAGCTGCGGTGTTTGGGCAGTCCAGAGGACAGAGGTGTTATTTGATCTTCTCTGGCTTACCAGAAAGCTTAGATGATGAAGAATAAAAGAGTAATCTCAGGCCCTAAATTCTGTGAATTACAGTAACACAGGTATTTACTTGAAATGTAATTTCAGTGTAGGGAGGGAAGGGACAAAGTTACAAAAGCTGGTACCAAGTTTGCTCTTTCTTCTTTTCCGTTTATCCCCAAGATCCTACTCAGGTCTATTTTCAGTGGTATTCAAGTTTTCCCCCTTGCATAACTGTACCTTCTTTCCTTTACTTGACTAGAGCTTGATGAACAGTTTACATCAGAAGATTTAGTCATAAATTTAGTTTCTGGCTTAGTTGGTGATGTAAACTGGTACAGCTCAGTTTGTGTGAGCAGACTCAAAACACTCCTACAACTAGTGATTTGCTGTTTGTGTTATGTCACCAGAAACTCGTGTATTGGTGAGATTTCATCCTTTTGACCAGGTGACTTGAAAATACACGAGAAACTCTCAGAGCAACTGATGTGATTCATTGCTAGAGACATCTACTTTCTGTGTTGAAAAACATTGGCTACAACAAAAAAAATGTTTTTCTTATTAATGATTGACAGAAAAGAAGAAAACTGAAGCCATGTGTTGTCTGTCTTTATTTCTTCCTCCTTCTTTCTCTCTCTTTCTTTCTTTTTCTTCCTCTTTCTTATTTCTTTCCTGTTTTTCCTCAGAGTAAGCTTACCCTGCCTATTACATTGCAACTTTCACTGGGATCTTCTCAGTCCTCTGGACCCTATAAAGCTTCCATGTCTCTGGGTAGGGGTTTTAACTTCTATCTGCCTCCACCTTGATCCACACAAGTAATGCCCAGAGAAGTTTAAGCAAGTCTGGTAGTCAGAAATCATAGCTCCTGCATCTAGAAAAGGCAGCTAATGAATGAAAATGAGCATTTACTTACACACACCCCACCCTACCCTCCCCCAGCTTTTCCCTGGATGCTTTGAATTCAAAGAGAAAGGCTATTTAAAAAACATAAAGAAGCTGTCTGCATAGGACGATTTGATTCTGTTATTTTGCCAGACAGAGCAAATCCTGACAAAGCAGTGTTAAGCTTCTCAGCCTCAGGCTTCCTAATACCACAGGATAAAGCAATCTAGCCTCTACTGCGTTGGCTCCGAGACATAAGAAATTAAAGCCATAAAGAGAGCCTATTAATAGTGTGCAATTTTGCCATCAGTTATAAAAATGTTAAACAGCTTCCAGTGAAACAAGGCCCAGAGCCAAGCAGCATCCTCCACACTTTCTGGCAGACTCCAAGTGACTTCACTCTTTCATCCTTTTACCTTCTTTTATTTCCTAGTTTTTTGAAGGAGGCAATATTTTTATAACGATCTCAGACTAAAAAAAAACCACCCAGGCTAATCCTTCAGACAGTGCTGCCCCATCTTTTCAGCAGCAGCAACAATAATACACTTTGGGGAACAATCTGTTCACGTGGTCTCATCCTCACCATTTGCAGCAGACCAGCTCTTCACCAGGAGGGTCCTCTGACTTCTGAGGAGCGCCTCTGAGCCATGGACCTTGCTCTGGTTTCCCACCACGGAAGCTCACTCAGTCCATGAGAAAGGGAGCACTACCAAAAATCATGGAGAAATGTTGAAAATCCCTTCCCTTGTCCTCAGATGTGGAGAATATGTGGCTTTCTCTGTGTGTGCTCTGCTGCTAACTTGACCAGAAACAGGAAGCATCAGCAATCTCACAAGCAAGTCTGCTCTGTCGAGGTTTCTTGGCCCTACTCTTAAACTGTTGTCAGCTTGGCTAAGCAGCATCTATGGGAGTTTATATATGCCATTATTCATAGCCATGGCTGAGAGAAAAAGATATGTATTATCACCTTAATTCTGGCTGTTGTTAACTGCTATAGAAGATTCTAACAGGGAATTAACTATAAGTCAGTGCATACACTTCCATCCAAGCTCACTCGGGGGCAGCAAAAGAAAATCAGATCAAGTTTAATATTAGAGATTAGAGCTGGGTCTGAACTTCACTAAAGCTATGAAGACTTTGAAACTAGGATTGCAATTAGACAGCACCCCCTTGGAAACTGACCTGAACCCAAACTCCTCAAAGCTCAGATCTGAAATTAGATCTTGGCTTATCTGACACAGATTAATTATTTAGGCTACTCAAGTGCTTACTGAAGAACTTGGGAGTTTTGTAGTCACTTCACTTCTGGTTTTGTTTTTCTTCAGCACCTTCCAGAGGGAGAAAATATCAGAGTCATTTAAAGAGAAATCTTTTACTGTGCCATGGGTCAACCAGGGGCTGTGTGCTACCTCAAAGTTCACAGCAGTCCTGAGATCCCACTGGGATCAATAGTGCACTGATCTTCTGCACCTCTGCACTCCTACACCCAAACTGAGAAAACAGCATTCTGCAAAAGCCTCAGTCACTTGCTCATGCTCTTAAATTAATATTATTATTCTTAATACAAAAAATTACAGGCAGGTCTAGCTGTTTTCAAGCAGCCTGTCCCACAGTTAAAGCAAGAAAGGGACCATTCAATACAAATAACCAACAAAAAAAAGCAAAATGAATAAGAAATCTTTGCTTTTTGAGACCTCTGTCTGAACCTACTGACACAACTGTAAAAAAAAGGAAGTGATGCAGCTTGTGTTTGGTGGGAAGAGCAAGAGAAAACCTCAAAGCAAAGGCAGTTTCTGTAGGAGGAGTAAGTGTCAAAATGCAAATTCTGATGAGCAACACTTGTGACAGCAGAAGTTGCACTCAGTGACCTCAAAACCCTCACTAGTTGTAAATGGGCTCAATTTCATGAAAGTCTGAGGGGCTGTGAGGATACAGGGTCTTGGAAAAATGTTATGGAAGAGTACATTCTGCAGCAGTGCTCAAAGCTCCCAGGGAAGCTCTGCCCCCAGAGCCTGACATCTGCATCAATGCCAGAGCCTTCAACTACTCCATGCTCAGCATCTAGGCTGCAAAGGACTCCCTGCAGACAGCAACCACCCTCCTCTGTTGTAAGATGAGGATGTTGTACACCATAGGTAAAGTCATCAGTTTTTCCTGAGATGCCATATCCTGCAGTATTGGCACACCATTTCCCTTCAGCCATGTCCATAGCATCTAAATTTAGGATTTCTGTTTCTCTGTATAGCCAGCATGAGGCAAGAATGTCCAGGAGGTGAGTCAGAGCAGCCAAAATAGCTGCCTAGGTAAGAGATTGTCAACTGCTGAGTGAGTCTTTACTCAGCCCAGTAACTGAGTCCTCAGTCTCAACAGCTTCAGTCAATTCAAGACAGAGAAAAGACTATTTAATCCATGTATTGATGATTTATGGGCACTTTCTACTGATATTTTATGGACACTTCCTAACAGCTTCCTAGAGAGTGATGCCTGTGCTTTGAGGTTGTGTGAGGCTCATGGAAAGCCCATGGCTCTCTAGCAAATTATATCTGTAAGGTAAAATACAAATGCCAACTAAAGTTGTTACTTGTATAGATGGAAAAGAATTAGATTTTGCTGCTTAAGTCATTTTCATTCCCACCAGCACCTATTGCTTGGACTTGTCCAGAACTGATAGGAGGAAAGCAACATTTTAGAATTAGGCACTAATTCAGTACTTGGGTTTTGAAGTGTTCTCTCATCTAAAACTGTCTATGACATTTTTGAGGTTTTTGTCTTTTAATTTCCTTGGTTTTCTATTATTCTGCTTCTTCCTCTGCCTGCTTCTGTTCTTCAGTTTCTGTATAAAAAGCAACTAAAATATAAAGAGGAAAAAAGGAAGGAAGCCAAAGAAGTGTGGAGAATTGGAGAAACCCCTCACTTGTCTGAACAGTTAAATGAGCTTCACAAAAGCTGTCTCCAAGGATGGGACTCAATTATTGACAACTGCAACAATCTGAAAATAACTATTTCCACAGCTTATGCTTTAGAGGAAGAGTGAGTGTAATGCTTAAAAAGAATTTCATGCAATTTTTAAATACTTTATATGTATTTAATTCCAGGAGCTTCAACCAAGTTCCTCAAGCTTGACAGTGGCAGAAGAGCAGAACTTTTGCCTCTGGCAAGCAGAATTGTGTGCAGTATAACAGAGCCTTTATATTTAAAGGGTATCTTTTTTTCTTTCATGTATAAACCTGACTGTGTTATGAGGCAGTTCACCAGGGGCTTTAGTAATAGATACATATGAAATGTCAAGATTATCATGTCATGTAAAATGAAACTGGTTTATGTTAATTATTGCAGTTTAAATATTGGGGGCATGGGTATTTTCCTGAATAAACACATCTGATTTGTAACACAGTGCTGAGTGTGCCTTTAATCATCTTCAGATGCATCACACAACATGTTCCAGGTAGATGTGCATACAGACCTGATCCTGCAGCCCAGCCAAATCCAAATCTATTCCTATGGGTGAGTTCACCTGATACAGGACTACAACCTGCTTGGGCAGTGGCCTGCAGCAAGCATCTACCTTTCTCCAAGAGTCTGGACTCCCAAAACAGCTGTAGTAATGTGCATGCATGGATCTAGTTGGACTTCTACTTACTAAGGTCCTGAGCCTAGGGAAGTCCCCATATAATTTTGTCTGGTTTAAATATCGTGAGATGAAATACACCTTAGAGTGAATGAGGGCTGGTTGTCTGGTCCCTTGATGCCCAGACCAGACCTACAACAGTGGGAAGAGTTTGTATAGGAATTGCTGGAGCAAGAGGCAGCGTCTAACTGTGCTGGTCTTGAGTAAGTGGCATCTGAATAAAGACAACTGTGCTCTTGATGTTCTAGGGTGGTGATGAGTGGCAGATCTCGCCCTGAAAATGTAACAGAGCTGCATTTCACAGATGCAGAGAAGTTTGCAGAAAGTTATCAGAATCTTTCAGTGCTTGGCAGGTTTTTGTTTTCTCAGCTAAGAATAAAAGGTCTGTGTGAAGATGTAATGATTTGACCATTTCAGCTGAATGTTAGTTAAAGTTTTGGAATCGATTCTTGGAAAGTGCTTGGTACTTTTGCTCTGACTCAGAGGAACATCCTTCAGTGTAGACCTTGCTTCAAGTAGGTGTTTAATGGCAATTAAAGGGCTTTAAAAAATATATGACCCACTTAAATATTTGAGTGTTTTTAAGCAGGAGCAGTGCATGAGTTTAGGTGCTTCAGCAGTTCTGAGTCATGGCATTGTATGAACAATTCAGTAATGACATTTGTCTCTTGTCAATATTTCTAATGAGTCACTTGAGCTTTCTGTGAGACTTTGATCCTTCATTACTGTACAGACTGGGTGGGAGAGGGGGGTATAAGATCCAAATAACTTCGATTCCATTTAAAGGTTGTAAAACTCAAGAAGCAATAAGGACTTCAGAGTGCATTTTCTTTAGATAGCACATAAAATCACTCAAAGGACAACAGGAATTGAAGAGACAAAGAGAAAAAAACCTAAATCTTAAGCTTCTTTGCTAACAAGAGGGTTATATCTGAAAATTCCACAAGTGATAAGAAAGGAGATAAGTGCTGAAGACCAAACCTGGGAATTGCTGCTTGGGATGGCTCTTCTGGAAATGCAAATAATACTGGTTTCACACAACAGAACCAAAATGCCTCATCCCTCTACCAGAAGTCTAGTAAACAGGTTTCAATTATTTGGTTGGGGATTTTGAAGGTGATGGGAGAAGCTCTAAAGGGAGTCCTATCCTAGAGAGCTGCAAATACCGAGGTTCAACATTTACAGTCCATAGTTGTTGAAGTCTCTGGGAAATCCATCACTGTGTATTTGCCCAGAGAAGGTTGTACCTATCCCTTCCATATTTTGCAAATCATCCCCTTGAAAGAGCATCTGAAACACCACCAGTCTGCCAAGCAGCACTGAGAGTACTCACCCTCATTCACATACTTATTTTCCAGCCGTACCTCACCATCTTCTTGACATCAGGCTTTTAACTCCTCTCTTAAAAACAAATAAATCCCTGGAAGAGGTGTGCTAGGCCTTTTATTTGCTATTTTCTTTCACCACACAAAAAGGCAGAAACTGCAAGGTATTGACCAATGCTTCCTGTTTCCACTTCAAATGTGTTTCTCTCTCACGCTGATTTGTTGCTTTCTGCCTGTTACAGGCTCTACAACGTTCCTCTCTGGCTTCCCAGGGAGTGTCAGGCAACTGAGAGGCACTCTGTCTCAAAAATGGAGGCAGATAGAAACCCTTTAGTAGAAAGGCACAGAAACTGCATGTCTCCTCTTAGGAGAAACTGTTGCAGGAGTTACAGAAATAAGAAAATCCTGTTGCAAGGTGAAAAGAATGATCTTGCAAGAGCTCAGGATGGATTTTGTCTGGGCTTTCACAAGAGTCCCAAACAGTGAGTGTACACTTTTCTTAGAAATTCAATGACATTTAAACAGCAGCTTTTAAAAATATTGTCTTATTCCTATTCACTCCCACTTCTGCCACTGACTCAGTACAGCTGCACCTACGCCAGCAGGGTTTGTGTTGGGCACTTCAAATGCATTCTCGGATGCTGGTGGTACAGAGCCACACAGGGGTCAGAGTATAACAAATCCCATAGTTGGCACGAGGCTGGGGCCATTCCAAGAAGGATTCTGGACCAGTGATGCTGCTACAAGGCAGGCAGTGTGGCTGGCCAGGCTCACCTGTAGGCAGACGTTTTCCTGGCCCATGTTAAAGCTCACTTTCCTTCCCATCCCTTACCAAATCTCACACTGTGTCCTGCTGCTTCTTTCTAGTTTTTTTTTTTTCTCAAGACCATGCACTGACAGCATAAGACAGAAAAGCTAGACTCGGGATCCAGTTGAAATCCACATTCAGCATGTAAATGCATATTATGCAAGCCCTGGCAAATTCAAGGGCAACCATTCCAGGCTGTATCTGTTTTCACAAGCCCTGCTTGTAGTGTATACTTGCCCTCACCATCCTTCAAGAGTCCTTGTACAAAATTAGCTACTGTCAATGAAAACATTTGTCCATATCCTATCTGAGGTTTAAGTTTCCTGATCCACAATAAAATGTACACATCATCAGATAGATGTTCCAAAATTACAGCATGACATTAACAGAGAAACATATAACAATGACAGATGCATTTGTAGAAGACACAGAAGGCTTTAAAAGGCAAGTTTTCGTCATTGCATAAATCTGAACCATCTCCATGATACAGCCCTTGGGACTAAAGTGGTAGAAGGCAATTTCCACAGTATCATTGATCAGGATCCAAACACTATACTATGAAAGCAGAAACAATCCAGCATGGCAGCTTAGACTTAGTATTGTTTGGAGGCATTTCAACTCTACACATATCAGATGATGCACTTAAACCACAACCAAAGAAATGTCTTCCAAGGAACAAATTCTAAGGAGAAATCCTGTAAGTAGAGTTTTACTTCTGCTAATGTCTGTTATTCTTCTTAGGCTGAAAGATAAGTTGCAGTGCATTCCTCTCTTCGAAGTGTTGCTACTTAATCATGATGTGTGATATTCAGACTCTTTCAGTTTACCTGAACACATGTAATCTTGGTATGTGAGGGATCATAACTTAGGACTCAATATACAGAGGGAATGGTCAAAAAAAATCTAACCTTAAGCTTGAAAATCATTATCTGTATCACATAATGGAAAGTCTTTCAAATCTTCTTCTAATTATTTTTTAAAGAATATTAAGAAGAATTAATCACAAGTCTTAAACAACCATAAACACTGAAAAGACTCTCTTAAACTTCCCCTGGAACTGCTGAATGCCCTAATCCTTGCAAACATCACTTATGCATTTATTCATATGCTTCATTATGAGCATTGCTCTCATCACTTTCCTTCCTTGCCCTTTGGTTTTCTCTTTTATTATGAAAATGTAAAAGTATCCCTCCCTTCACAGTTACCAGACATCAAGCACAGCTTCCCAACTCAAGAACCATTTCTATCTTTACACTCCCTCAGGCCATGTCCCAAGCCTGCCTGAATTGGAGGCTGCCCCAGCCCCTGTGAAGCCATCCCAACCCAGGTTGCCATTGAATCTAGAAGAGCAGCTTTTTTACGATTTTTGGCTGTGACACAAGCTCAGCACATTGTGGCAAGGCACTAATGAAGTCATACAGCCTGATTTTTGTTACAATCAGGCCTGGACATACCCTAGAACTGTGTCTTTCCCTCCACCTGATGAGCCAGATGTTACCACCCAGAGAACTTCTTTAGGACTACTGGAATTTCTCCTATTACTGCTGTGGCTCTCCACAGTGACAAGGAAAGAGCTTTTTGCTCCTTGTCCTCTGCACATGCTGACAGATGCAGAGGGTCAAAAGGAGCCACAAGATTGAGTGACAAATCTTTATTTAACACTACAAGGTTCTAAAAGAGATGTTTTAGATTTCCACATAAACTGACAAAAACTCCAGGCTCTGATTCACAGAGTGAATCATTTGGGTGAGGAATGGGAGGAAAACGCTCAAGGCAGACCACTGAGCAGAGATTTTATAGGCATTTTATCAGGCATCAAGGTGGTTGGAACCTACACAATTCAACAGCACTGTTTTCGTGACAACTTGCACGCCATGCAGGAGAGGATCCTGTGAATCTGTCCAAAATCTCTGATCATCTCAGTGATGGAAAGAGGCATGTGACCAAGTCTTGTGCAAGTGGAAGATTCGTTTAAATGAAGAATCCTGTAGTAACATTTGACATTCCCAGGTACTGCTCCACTTGAAGCAAAAAGTGACTAGAGAATGAATGTGTCTTATGAGACAGTAGCCAGTAATTGATATCCAGTCTGCTAATAGGATGGTTACATGTGTTCACCCTCTTTCAGGCTTTATTCCATGACAGAAGAGGCAATGATATCATCTTTGCCCCTTTCATTGGAAACTGAGCAAGGAGCTCCATTACATTGAAAGCAGGGTGAGAAGCACCAGGGGGAGGACCACAAGCCCAGGAGCTAAACCTATCTGCTTAGGATTTCTCCACACTTTTATTCCTGGCTTCTTGCTCTGGATCAAGGAAAACAACTTACATAATCTCCTAACAGCATAGTGACGTCCTCACGGTGCAGATCTTGCTCATTACCATTTCATATGTGTTCAGACATGCCTGTGAGGTACAGCACATAACTTCTGCTGCCTTTCACCACTGTTCACAATGCCCTGAAACAGCTTCTCCTCTTTTCAAAGGGTTTGAAATATTAAAGAAAAATCTTCACTTCAATCAAAGATGCAGAGGAAAAGCCAACAACCTCCCTGACATTGCTTTACATTAATATCTTCATTAACATCACAGACAGACCTCAAGGTCCTATGACACATACCATTATAGTTTCTTTCATTTTCACCTAAATCTGCACCATATACACTTAGTAGTCCATGCTTCATGATGCTTTTGATTTCATTCTGCAACACACAGCAGCTAGTCTCTTTAACCAGAATAACATTTGACCAGACACTACCAGGCATTGCAAAATGAATGGGATCTTGCCAGCAATCTAATGACTCCAGGACTCGGGCCAATCCAGAAAACAGCTTAGTTTTGTCAGGAAATGAAGACTGGCTTTGGGGAGAAAAACTATAAGAAAAGAAAGACTGAACACAGTTAAATAAATTACTATTTCTTGGCACAGTCCTTGGGTCCAGATCCATCCTAAGCAGCACAGCATAGCTCTGTATACCCTCACACTGCACCCACCAAGAAAGAGAGGGAAAAAGCAAAAGAGAATTTCAGCTCTAGAGAAAGGGCTTTTCTGCCTCACCTGACCATAATGTCCCTCCTGAGCTGCCAAAAATGTCCAGCTTTCCTGCTGAAAGGACCTCGATTTGTAGGCAACCACAGATCTGGAAGCACTGAGAGGACTGAGCTTCCCCTGCCCCAGTGAATGCCCATCTCCTACAGATCCACAGTAATGTTGGTTACAATCCATTCCCTGGGCTCCTTCCAGGTCCTCACTCTCATGTGCCTGGGCTGCTGCCAGCCACATCTGGTATGTGAGCTCCTACAACAGAGAAGTCCAGTTGCTGTCAGCCCACATTAGGTGAAGCCTCCTGCCTCCCTGGACCTGTACCATTCTCGGGGAAGGCTGAGTGAGCTCTGCATGGAGCTCAGTATCTACATGGTGACTGTCTCCCTTGACCCAAAAGAGGTCAAAATGAGGGTGAGGCACCCTCTGCCTTCTCTGCAGCTCTGCCTAACAAACACTACTGTGGTGGTTTAGCCTTGGCTGGGTGCCAGATGCCCACCAAGTCATTCTATCACTCCCCTTCCTAAACTGGATAGGAGAGAGAGAAATATAACAAAAGGCTTGTGAGTCAATATAAGGACAGGGAGATGACTCAATGTCTCAGCCATTACTCAACAATTTCGCCTGTAAAACAGACACAACTTGGGGACAATTAGTTTGATTTACTAACAAACAATCAAAACAAAGCAGGAAAATGAAAAATAAACTCAAATCTTAAATCACCTCCCCCCACTCCTCCCTGAGTTTCTACCTCCTCACACCCAGCAGTACAGGGGGATGGGGAATGGGGGTTATGGTCAGTTAATTACAGATGGACTTTGCTGTAGCTGCTTCTCAGGAGGAGGCCTCTTCGCACTTCCCACTGCTACAGTGTGGGGTCCTTCCCATGGGAGACAGTTCCTCAGGAACTTGTCCAGCGTGGGTCCTTCCCACGGGGTGCACTTCTTCACAAACTATCCCAATGTGAGTCTCCCATGGGAGAAACAGGCCTTCAGGAACAAACAGCTCCAGTGTGGGTCCTCCATGGGGTAACAACTCCTGCCAGTAAAGCTGTTCTGGCATGGGCTCCATGCTGGTCAGTGGTGGGACTGTCCTAGAGTTGACTGGCACTGGCCCTGTCAGATACAGGGCAGCTCTTGCTCTTTTAAGAAGCCACCACTGTAGCCTCCCACTACCAAAATCTGGCCACACAAACCCACTACAACAACCAAAAGCAGAGAAACTTGACTTGGTCTCTGCATGTACCAAAGGGCCCCACTAAATCCAGGTTTCTGGTGTCTCATGAGAGCTGCTGCTGCTCTTCCTTCTTCTTTCTCCATTTCTGCCCACAGTCATCATTCCAGAATATGAAAAATGAAACAATGATGTGTATAATATTGTGTATTGCTGCCTACTTTGTTGACTAGTATTGCTTTATTCTCATCTTGGCTTTCTCTTAATGGCATGTGGCCACCTCTCCTCTTACACTGAGCAGTTGTTATCATGGCAGTTGTATCTCAAAAGATGTCAAAGCATCTCCCCAGAAAATGTCATATAAAGTAAATTATCTGGTATATAAACTTTTTATGCAGTGATAACCAGACTCATCTCAAACCAATAAACAGAACTATGTGTTGAAAAAAGCAGTCTTTCTGGTCACTTCTCACAGTTCAGCTACAGAAAAGTGGTGGAAGGTAGCTTGGGAAATAGCAGGCATTTGGCTACATAACCAAAGATTGTTTTTCACTTTGCACAGTACGTGAGACATGAGCAACTTGATACTACAGTAGTGCTATTTAAATCACTATTAATAACTTAGTCCCTCTTTAATTAATCTGAGCCCTTGGCTGAAAAGGTTTTACATATGTATGTGTAATGGCTGACCCAGATCTTTAAGGATCTCCAGCACAATCTCCTCTCAAAACAGGACTGTTACTGGCACTAGATTGGGTTGATAGCTTCCCAGGGAAGAGACTCAGGCACCTCTCTGATGACCTGTTACTGTGCTCTATCACCCTTTGAGTGAAAAAGATCATCCTAGCATCCATCGTCAAGTTCTTATAGTGAATAGCCCCTAGGTATATTATCTGGCATTACCAAGGCTTTTCGGCTCCTCTTTGCCAAACTAAACCAGCCCAGCTACTTCAATCTCTCCTCATGTCATGTTGCCTAGGACCCAGAGCATCTTCACAGACTCCATAGGAAGCAGAGAGGGAGGTGCTGTGCTATGCAGTGACAGGATACAGGGCTAAAATTCAAAACTGCATCAAGGGGAGGTTTACACTTGACAAGAGAAAGCACTTCGTTACAGAGAGTGTGGTCAAACACTGGAACAGGCTTCCTAGAGGTAGCCAATGCCTCAAGACTGTCAGTGTTTAAGAAGCATTTGGACAATGCCCTTAATAATTTGTTCTCACTTTTGTTCAGTCCTTAAATGGCCAGGGCAATTGGACCAGATGACCTTTGTTGATGCCTTCTAACTGAAACACTCTGTTCTACTCTCCTGAGCCAAAAATGAGCACCATATTCCAGATACAGTCTCACTCTCACCAAGTTGAGGGTGTCTAACCATGCCTCTTGGTCTGCTGGCCACTCTCCTCTCAACTTTTATCAAGATGTAAACAAACTATCTTGTCATCCACAATGAGTCCTGAGTCCAATCTTCATTAAAAACTGCAGAGCATCCTCCACTTATTTCACTGGATGAGGACCAGGCACTTGTATTTTACTGTCATTGCCATAAAACTGAAGACAGCAGCAGATGCTCGCAGAGCACGAGTTAGAATTCATCTTCCCAGGATATTGTTGTTTTTCCCCCTCCCTGGGCCAGCTAAACAGTGTCATTTTTTTCTGGGATTATGGAGAACATTATCTCCCATTGCATCCCTTTCAAGTGCAGGAACATGGAAAGTTTATTTGAAATGCCTTTTACCTTTGGCAGCTACAAAGCTCCCTGCAGCTGCAACGCCCACGTCATTCCTTGGTGCCTCATTTGTCAAGGAGACACGGAGCAGTTTCTCTATGTGGAGGTTGCCTTCTCAGCCTCCTCCAGAAACATTGAAGGGGAGGAAACACTTTTCAGAGGCTGTGTTGAGGCAAGCAATGGCACTTTCGTCCCATGTGGTCACACGCGTGGGCTTCCACATTTTTATCTATTTTTTTTCCCCCCAGCTGCATCTTTATGCAAAACCATATACAGAGAAGCTGGTATTTTTCACTGGAAAGGTGAATAATAGTGCAAGAACATAAAGCTTTGCCATATTTCTGGAACTTTCCTCTCCTCCTTGCAAATAGTTTCCATCATGGCTGAAGACCTTTATGACTTAAACAAGGTTGCCTCTCCTTCCTAGAATCATAGAATGGTAGGGGTTGGAAGGGACATTTAGAGATCATCTAGTCCAACCCCCCTGCATGAACCATGTTCTCACTAGGGGACAGATGAGGTCCTAGCATATTGTGCTCATCAGCTTTGTCCCTAGAATGTTCCTCTCAGGAAATGTGCAATCAATGGCTATCATAAACCATTCTCCCTGTAGAGTTCAGGATGCACAAACTGACCCCAGAGACATTTCTGAGGCACTGAAGCTTCTGATTCAGCTCAGACATAAATCATCCCTCAGATGGTGCTGGACAGTGAGGAAGGAGTGTTGCTGTGAACTGGTGGCACCTGCACAGAGGCAGTTGAAGGGGACTGTGATGTTGACCTGAAACATCATACCAAAGTCTCAAAAGGCCTCAAAGCTGGCATGAACATATGTGACTCTTCAATGTAAGACTGCAACCAAGAGGTCTTGGCAGTCCTGGGCTCCCTTAGGAGCAGCACAGGCTGCCAGCTATGAAAGAAGGGGGCCAACACAACTGTCATGCTTTAGGCCCAGGTAGGAACAAAGAACCACAAAGACATTCGCTCACTCCTCCCCCTCCTGGCAGGACGGGGAAGAATACAGAGTGCAGCACGTTAAGACCATCTTCTCTTCAATCCTCTCCTCTTTGCAAGCTCAGGCATCAGATCCCAGTATCTTTACCTCCTCCACCCCTCAGTGGCACAGGGGGTCAGGGATTTGGCTTGTGGTCAGTTCTTCACTGATGGCTCCTGCCCCTTGTCTTGCCTTAGGGCAGGAGGGCTCCTCACCATTCCCCTGCTCCAGTGCTCTGTGAGTTGCAGGGGGACAGTTGCCACCTCATCGTGGGCTGCAGAGGGGTCTCCAGTCCAGCACATCTCCCTTCCTTCATTGACTGCAAGGCCTGCATGGTCACCTCCATCTTGTCCCATTCCTTCCAGCTCCATGGCTGCAGATTTCCCTCCTTAAATAATGATCACAGAGGTGCCAGGTTGGTCTGGCTGGACCACAGGTGGGTCTGACTCAGAGCCAAGAGAAGTTTCAAGAATGCTTTATGGAGGCCAACACTACAGCTCCCTCACCCTGTCACCAAGCAAAAAGTGGCTCCACAGAAACCCCACACAGTCACCTATGATCAGAAAAGGACAGTTTTTTCAACAGCAAAAGCCCTGCTGAAGACCACTACACAAAGACCAACATCTATTGGTATCAGCAGATGCCCTGAGATAGCAAGTTGTGTAGCTCTCAGAGTGCAGACCTCAGGTCAGGACATTGTCCCCACCTTTGCTTGCTGTGAGCACATACTGAGGAGCCTTCATGCTTTTTTAGCTTGCCAAGGAGAGCAGATCTGCTTAATATGATATAGGAGGAGTATCAAAAGGTGAAACAATCCACATCTGCAAAATCTGATGCATGTGGAGAACACCCAAGCCAGATCTCAGACCCAAGCTTTCTCATTTCCACATTTAGTCATTCTAATCTAGGCTTTTCTGAAAGAAGTGATGAAGACCAGATGAAAAGTGGTTAATGAGTAGAGATTAAGGCATTCACTGGGTCCAGTTCTCTCTTGTAACCTCAGAGGACATTTGGAATTGCTCAAAAGGACAAATATGAACTAAGATCTTCAGAAAAGAACATCACAGCAATGTAGATGTGACTGTACCATTGGGCTCATCTCACAAACATACTGTTGATTGCATCATAGTCGTACCAAATTTATTATGGAACAGCTTAAAATTCTGCTTCTATTTTTAGCACATCCCTTTTCTAAATAAAGAAAGATACTGCACAGTAAAATAAAGCAACAACTTTTCCTGACCAGTGAAATCAAGACATAGTACACAACTCTGGAAATGTGCTTGTCCAGATTGTGCACAAAATAATGTTTATATACAAAAAAAACCCCTCTTTTCCTCATGGGAAAGCCACAGGGTTTTCATCACTATTTTGTCATTTTTGTTATTATTTTGTCATTGCTAAACTGAGAGATGATACTTGGAATTTCCTCTAAGCAATGTTCAGATATTTCACTTTGTTTCCTTCTAGCACAGAATGAAAAGATGAAAACATTTTCCTGAATAGAAATCCTTAATTTGTCTAAGATCTAACTTCAGAGGAGTGGAGGGGCTTCTTTATAATTTTGACAAAGACAGAGCAATAAATGTGATTAGATTACTTTGAAATTAAGTCAAATGGGGTCAAAACAGGACAAACAAACAAAATTGAACTGAAACTTGTGGATGTTTGTTCTTGACAAAGGCAGTGTGATTCCTCCAAGAGTTTTCATTTAATTTCAACAAAATTTCCTTTCAGAGGGAAAACATTTTTATCAGAAAGATTCTGGTCAGATCTGACATGGCTCAAAGTGAAATGCCAAGGGATGAATGTGTCCTTGAGCTGAAGTTTTGCATCTCACTCCCTTTGCACTAACTCAGCTTTCTGAACCAAGGCTGTACTGTGCTTTGGTCTATGGTGCTTATTTTCTCTGCCATTTCTTGTATTTTATTTGAGTGCCAGAAGAGTTGATAATTCCAGCACATAACAAAGGCAGCAAGTGGCCTCCCTGGAACTAGGCAGACTTCTCTATTAACTCCAGTGAAGGGGTTTCCAATCACACCAATAGAAGAGATCTGTGAGTAAACTCATTTCAAGTTGCAAGAAGTTTCCCTTAGCATTGCCAGCCTGTTTCCTTTCAGTTACTATTACTTTTCTGTCCTGGACAGCTCTCCTTCCTTTCCATCCTGACACATTTTGTTATCTTCATGTCATAATTGCATTGATCATGCTATTACAACTCCTCAGTGCTGCATGAAAAAACCTCTGTTCAAGTGGTCTTGCAATGGCCTTCAGAGGTGCTACATGAATTTTTTGAAGCTGAGCATTGAGGCAGAGACCATTGTGTGGTGGCTAGGATTTTTAACAGCCTTTCAGTATCTGTTTCACTGACAGGGATCAAGCACAGTTTCCAAAAGCAACTAAATACACTCCATAAGACACATTCCAGGTAGGTATAACTGCATTAGCACCAAGGAGCAGCATCACAGTAATATGGCTTGTTTCCCAAGAACACAAAACAACAGTACAAAAAGAAGACAGTCCTCTATAAAAGTTGTGTTGGTTCCCTTCTCCTCAATCATTATGACAGAGAGCATAAGTTTTGTGTTACTTGACCTGGAAAGACTTAGAAAGTATTTCTGCACTACAATTGCAACCCTCAACAGTACAGGGATTGATCTAAGCAACATTGATATTACACATGAAAAGATTATTTGCATTTAAGAAATGCCTCTTACTGAAGAATCTACTTTAAGAATCATAACAACAATAATAACAAGAGTAATACTAGCAATAATAGTAATAATTACTGTTACATGTTATGATGAAAAGCTGAAGTGCTTCACAAATAAGAAGCCCAGCATCAAGGCCCACACTCTCCTACTGGAAATTCAAAGCTCAGACAAACAAAGCAACTGGCCAGTGCAGAAGGCACATTTTTAAGCTGTAGGTCAGTGCTCTGTCCTTTTCCTCTTCTTGAGGGCATTTTATGTAGTAATTGCAGCCAGCTCTTAAAGAAGCCTTCAATAATCTTTTAACCACACACTTTGTGTTTATGCCTTATGCTGCTTGCATTCTCCACACCTCTAGTAATTATCCCTGAGTTTTCCTGGAACACTTTCAATTGGACATGCTGCCTCAGAGATACTGGATAAATGACATCATTTTATACTCTTTTTCATACAGTCTTTTCCATGGGAGCTCAATAAAAAATCTTTGACAGCAAATGCTCAACAGCCTTGAAACACACATATCTGTCTGGCCACTTCCGAAAGTCTTTTCCAAAGATAACGGGGATCTAACTGACCGTATCCCAGCATGGAGGTGAATTGTGCACTTCAAGTGCACAAACTGATGTTGTTCCAGCAAGGAAGCCAGAGTCATGCCAGCATGAGAGGGCTGCCCTCGAATTCCAGATTTGCTGCATTAGATGTCCCCTGCCACTTTAGCAAGAGGTGGCTCACAACATGTCACTACACACTGGGGTGGGGGGGAGCAGGGATTGTGCAAGCAGTGGTGGTGATTTCCAGGAGCAAGATGACTTCCCTACCATGAGAACAGCCACTACAAGAGCTATTCACCCTGTTTGTACTAGCTGGCTGCTGAGAGCAGTGAAGCACTGTTCAAAACCATGAACGAGGAAAGCAATGGATTGCTTGGTACCCACTAAAACCCACTTTGTTTTGCAGTGGTGAGATATGCAACCAGGCAGTCAGAGCAGAGGTTCTGTAGTCTCATGAATCATGACCGTTGCAGTACATTTCAAGGAAGGTTTGGAGGGAAATGAAAGAATAGATCAAACCTAGATATGAAACAAGTCTTTCTACCTTGACTTACTAGTTTTTTGTCTACTAAGGGTCTGTGGTTTCCATTAAAGACAACAGTTACTCTTTTCTTGTACTGATACCATTGGACTCCAAATGCCATTTCATTTAATTCTATTCAACTGTTCTAGGTGATTCAAGAAGGGAAATTTTTCCCTCAAACCCCCAAGATTCTAGGTAGCTCCTGGAAAATCCAGGACTCAGTGGTGAGACATCATACTGGGGGTTTGGGATTGAAGACTGAAGGACAGAGGGAGAACATTCAGTGGTGCAAAAAAAATGTTACTGGAATGACCCAGAGACAAAGGAAAGGTGCAATTTGAGAAAACAACAGAAACAATGTGACTCAAAAAATGTGGTGGAAAGGGGCTTTCTACAGCTTCATTATCCTAAGGTCATCAGCAAATTAGATGATTTGGGATGGTTTTTCTTCCCTTGCTATACTTCATAATTTTAGATAACAGGTAGTTTCTGGGGATGACATGACAGCCTGCAAATGGAAGACTTGTAGGACATGTTAGAGACAGATATTAAAGCTTTCCAGAACAATTTGCCTTCCAGCAACTAAAGAGAATTTAATCAACTATAATGACAAATGAATGGGCATTAGTCCTTCAGCTACAGCCAATACCTTGAAACTTGGACATGGCAAAGAGTGCAGGGTTGATTCTGTGATTCTGCTACTTTGCAGATTTGAATGATGTTCTGTTATTTTCACATGATCCACCTACCATAGCATAAGGGAGGGAGGATGTGATTTGTGCCAGTTCTCTTATTCAAAGTTTTTCAGCAAGTCTTAAACAAATCTTTCCCAAGTACTTCAAACCGAACCCCTAAATTTGTATTGTTCAGATTCTCTAGGTACTTCTGTAAGTCCTGGTTCATGTCCTTCAGTATAGAAGTAGTAGGAGTTAAGGGTAGAAAAGACACTACAGAAAAGATTGGCTCAAATCCTTCTTCCTGCATCTTGTTCAATTTACCACGGCAGCTCTACAGCCCATGAACTTTCCTCCAACTTTCCCTGTACCTGTCCCCTTCCTTCTTTTGGAGCAGGGCCCATCGCATAGCTGAAAGGGAAATACATGTCCTTGAGATGTCACATGCTTGGGTCTTGGGTGCTTTCTGGAAGGTTACATCACTGCTGTCTTATAATATAGCCAGAACACTTTAAGGTATTGATGTGTAAGGGACAGGATAGTTCTATGTAGTAAGATGAAATTAGATGAGGAACATAGAAATATTTATATCATGTTTCTTCCCTCACAACCCAGGATGATTTGTCTAATAGAATTATTATTTCCCTCAGTCTACAGCATCACCTTCTGTTTTTAGATTACCAAGGTCAGAACTTTATTGATCACTGGAAAACCAGAAGTGATTTGCCTTTAATAATTAAATGAGGGAAATTACCAGGAAACAGCCTTCATTTCTAAATAGAGACCTGCATACTACCCATGTCATACACACCTCCCCTCTGGCACATCTCCTGCAAGCCTACTTTCTCTACACTTATAAGACCCTGAAACAAAAAATTCTCCCTCTTTTCCATGGTAATGTGTTCATTTATAATGGTTCAGATCCCATCAACTAGCAAAACATTCCAGAGGCTGAACATGCTGGCAAGCATGATGGCATGATATTTACGTGTAAGTAACAAAGACTTTACATCAAATATGAGACAAAGTTGATGTTTAACCTGGAAAATGTGATGCACTTACAAGACAGGAGCTGTATGACTAAGTATAATTTTGTGATAAGAGACAGACTGTGTCATTTATTTGAGCAGCTGTTTCTCAGTATTTTCCCCATACAATACCTTTAACATCAACAGCTGACCTTTTGTTTTGACATACCAGAGGTTGCAAGTGAGAAAAAAATAACAAACTCTTAATGAATTTTGCTTTTTCAAATAATACTTTGGTCCTAGTCTTATAAACATACAGCTTTTACTGCTTGATTTCAGTACAGCTTAACCTATCACTTCTTCTAGCAACAGAGTTAAGCTCTACAGAAGTCATGAGATTTAATTAGATCAAATCAGTTTTATCAGGTGATCAAAAACCCAAAGTTTTGATTGTGGCACAGTCACATCCGGTGTCAAGAGATCACGATCCTTCTAAGAGTCACTGCTGCAGGCCAGTAACCCTATTATTTCATCCACCGGAAACCTCAGCTCCCAACACTCCGTGCAAATTATTTCTGCTCTTTCCCAGAGGTCACTGACTCACTGGTTTTGCCCACACAACAGGAGTGGGAGATGAGGGCTATTGCATCAGTCTTCCAGGCTTATGGACATCCTGGAGCACATGATGGGATATCATCCCATTTGCATGCCCACACTTGCACATCCCTGAGCGTTCAGAGGATGGTGTAGTCCCAGCTCTTGCTCTGGCCTGCAGTGTGGTCATGCTCCTCATCCAACAGCTGGGATTGTGCTGAGATCCCAGGGGAAGAGATGAGGAATACAGATCTGTTGACAAGTTTCAGGAATTGACTCATTAACCGCCTTGGCACTTGAGAAAGGACCAATTAAGAAGCAGCAAACTTCTGACCTCAGAAAGCAGTCAGAAACATTATCCTTACAGAGAATTCTACCTGCAGCCCGCATCTGAGGTTGGGCTGTTCTAACAAGTCTCCTTCCTCACCCACTCAAGATGTAATTCAACCCATGAAGCTGACACAGCAATAATGCCTTTTAGTGAATTGACTCATTAATCACACCCCAGCAGCCTTCACTTGTGCTGAGAAGATTCCTCTCAAAGCTCTTCCACCATACCAGAGAGGTAGGCTACATAATTGCAACTTCATCCTAGTTACATCACTACTATTACCAAAACCTGTGCAGTCTCAGAGCATGCTCTATGTGGGTGCATTAAAGTCTCCTGTAAGCCAGTTTCACAGATATGACAAACCCAGTCCTACTTCAGGCCTCCTAAACCTAGTGGCTGACCAATTACCATCGTCCACCAGGTCATCCTTCTGCACAGATTGACCATGAGATTTGGCCATCAGGTCTTCCACAGATCCAGTCTTCTCAGACTGCTCTCTCATCCTTCTGCCATATCACAGAATCTTAAAGGTTGGAAGGAACTTCAAAAGCTCATCCAGTGCAACCCCCCTGCCAGAGCAGCACCACCTAGAGCAGGGCACACAGGGACTCATCCAGCTGGGTTGGAGTGTCTCCAGGGAAGGAGACTCCACAGCCCATCTGGGCAGACCCTGCCAGTGCTCTGTCACCCTCACAAGGAAGAAGTTCTTCAGTGTGTTTCTTTGGAACCTCTTCTGTTCCGGCTTGTCCCCATTGCCCCTTGTCCTGTCACTGGCCATCACTGAGAACAGCCTGGCTCCAGCCTCCTGACACCCACCCTTTATGTATTTGTAAACACTAATGAGGTCATCCTCTCAGTCTCCTCCAAGCTAAGGAGTTCCAGCTCCCTCAGCCTTTCATCAGAAGGCAGATGCTCCACTCCTTTAATCATCTTTGCAGCCCTGTGCTGAACTCTCTCCAGCAGCTCCCTGTCCTTCTGGAACTGAGGGGCCCAGAACTGGACACAATGTTCCAGATGTGGTTTCATAAGGGCAGAGTACACGGGGAGGAGAACCTCTCTTGACCTACTGCCCACAAAGCCAGACTTATATAGTTCAAGCCTGTCATCTGTCCACCTCAGCACTCTCCTCTTGTGACCAGAACCTCATTGGTCAGTTCATACCAGCACCAGGCTCATATAGATACATAGTGATCCATCAGTCAAGCAGATTCCTTGAGAGTTTCCATCCTGTTACTACTCACTTTGGTAGTCTGCAGTTAGGTCTGGTGCAGTTATTTTCTCCCTGGTCAGTACTTGGGTGGTTAACCCTCTGCAAGTGCCACGTGGCTGTGGCTGTATGTTGTCTCAGGTTAATAGCTTGTCAGTATAAGCTGCACGCATACTCCTGGCAGCTTGATACACTCTTCCAGCTTCTCATGGAGGGAACTAATACCCAGTTGCCCAGACAATTCCATTCAAATCAAAATCTTAAATCAAATTACGAATCTCAAAACAAAAAACTCAAAGCAATTTCCTTGTAAGATGTGTATACAAACACATAAATGTCCTGATAAGAGACCAAGAGGTATTTCCCAGCTTTACTCTAGTCCAAATGGTGCATCTCAGGAATGCACCAGTTTTTTCCTTTGGATAAGCTACAGTTTTGTTTAACATTTTGGGGCATCAGTCCAAGGAAAATACACCTAATGTACCCAAGAAAAGCAGATCTCAGGGATTGTTCACAATACCTGCATTTCAGCAGTGTTGAAAGGCCTGGTGAGTTAATATTGACAGAGCACTTAAGAGCCTTTCCCAGTGAGAAGCCACACAAACACTCAAGATAAATGCTGCAAAGAATGAATCTGATTCTTCTGGTAATTCTCTAAAACTCAGATGAGTTAGTTCTTCTGTTCAAATTTTCACAGATGCTTATATAATTCCTGAAATGTGAATCTGTTCAGCATGAAATATAGCAAAGTTTAAGCGAGTGAAGGCTTGAGCCAGTCCCTCTTCACTTGTATCTGTGTCACCTCTGCATTTGAAACCATGACAACAGATTTTGTGTAACATGGAAATGATATCCTTTCTCCCCTTGTAATTTCCTTTCCCTGGTTCCACCTCACCTCTCATCCCAGTATGAAGTCGTGGTTTTCTTTGGTCACTGTAATTAGCATTTGCCCACACACAGCAGAGGCTCAGGGACCTCACAGACCTTACATAGTGTCTCTTGTTTTGATTTGCATGTCTCGTGTTCTGGGCTGAACCACCCTTATGAATCACAATGAACTTTATCACGTGTTCATCTGAGAGAGCAGCCTGTACGTTGCAATTTCCAGGGACAAAAATCAAGGTCAGCCCATTATGGCTAAGGTGGAAAATAGCCTTAATGCTAACTGACAGCTAATCTCAAATCATACAAGGGTCATATAGGCTAAATTTAAGGATAATTTTGCAAAAGAGAAACAGAACTCTCCAAATACATATCTACATACTTGTTAAAAGGCTGACTCTGAGAGGTCACTGTTCCCCCATCTCCTGTGTGCCTGACAACACTCCCAGTGTTTAATAGCTTTGCAGCAAAAAGAGGGAGAGACAAAGGTCTTTGAAGTACAAAGAAATCTACTGTGCTTTCTTGTACACCTAATAAATCGGTGATTCTCATCTTTACAAAGAAATATTTGGGCTTCACTACCATGAAAGCTTTGCTTTCACTAACAAGTAAGGATAGTTTTTTACAGAAGAATCAATAAACAATACAAAACTTACGCTACCACAAGGTAAATTATATGAGCTCAGACTGGCTGATATTAGTGTCTGCATCTTTTTTCAGTGTCAGAATATTAAACTACAATTGCTTGACTATACTTCAAATTCAACAAAAAAGTACCTATGGTGGGTTTGTAATCTCTCTGTCAATAGAAGTAAAGGCCCTTTGTATTAATGAACAGGACATAAGAACACAGTCACACCCAGGGCCTCTTCTAAGAGAGGGGGCTGAAACATTAAGACCAGCCTAAAAAAAAATGAGTTGTACAATCCTTGTGCCTTTTCCAGAATGCTTCACTTCTGAAAGGTGTATTTTCTTCACAGATTCAGAAATGTTAAGGCTGCTCTTGGATAACTTTCCCATGCTATTTCCACCTGGAACCTTGACATTTCTCATGATACATCACATTTCTGAGAACACACCAGTTGGAGGATCAGCTCCTGAAGAATAGATACAGAGAACTTTTAGCAAACTGACTCTTCAGCCTCTGTTGAAGTGCATTTATTTCTTAATCTCTAATTTCATTCAATGTAGGGTAAGAGTTTTGTGTGGGCAAGCAAATTCTGCAGAATTGCAGCCAACAGAAAGGGTGTGTTGGAGGGAGGAGCGATACAAGTGGAGAGTCTCCCACGCCAAGTGCACAAGACGGCTGCCAGCAACTCACTTGGGGATAGTCTTCCACAACCCACCTGGGAAACCGTAGAGCTATTACTCAAATGACCAGGTTTCTGGAAAGGACAAACAAGTGGGCTGAAAGGCTCAGATCAGGAAATGTGTAATTAACACTGATCAAAAAAATCAAGGAGGAAGCAGTCTGAGTTTGGCCTCTCTCAGCTTGGGCATCGATCGTCTGCCGATCATAAAGGTGTATCTGAACCATTCTGCAGCTATAGCCTTGAGACCTGGAGCAGTAACTCCATCTATTCCTTCCCATTGGAGCCCTAAGAAGTCATGAACATCAGTTAGCCATGGTAGTGTCATTTCCAGAAGTGTCCCAATACTGGCTGCTGTGTGCAGCTGGAGATCTGTCATGAGGGCATTTCCACAGACATGTCCCAAATCTCCCCAGCCCTCGTGCAGATGTAAATATAGAGGACAAATATGCACAATGTTTTCCCAAAGCATTGACTCAGAATCCAGCAATCAGAGGCCCAAAGAGTTCCTGAGACACACAAAGTCTAAGCATTTAGCTCCCACAGAGAATTCCTCTTCTATAAACATACTGAGTATGTGCTTGAACCCATGTAAACTTCCATCATCCACAATATCCTACAGAAGGGAATTCAACAGTTTGAATGGGGGATGCTGGTTTTTTTGGACCTCTGTCTTGATGGTTTACATTTTCAGTAGGTGCTAGAACCCATCCTAGCATTTAATTGGTTCAGATGATGGTGACCATAAAGACTTGGCAGTGAAGGCAAGTTTCCTAAACATTCTCATGAATAAGGAGCAGAATCCAGACTTCACACCCATGCACAGGTACATTGTGTGAATCTCACCTGAACAACCATGGAGAAGTTCATCCTCAACTGATGTGGGCTGATTTCACTCACTGATTTCAGCTCACCTTTACCAATGTGGTCAAAAATTGTATCTCTTTGAAAACTTTGTCTGGAGTTTGGCTAAGAATACTTTTCTCAGCACTGTAATCAGTTTGGCCTGGGTTAGTGCTAATGTAAATGGTAAATGATCTTTCTGGTTGATATAACAATGTTTTCCAGTGTTGGAGGTTTTTTTACCATTAACTTTCCTCCTAATTTTCTGATCCTGGGAAAATCATTGTGAGAAAAAGTATAATGGCAACCAGAGAGTGTTATGCCTAAAAAGGTTTTAAAATCACCAGAAAATAATTTCCAAGAGAATAAACCACTTTATGTTATTGAGCTGCAAGACCTCCTAAGTGCTGGAAGGAAAATACCTTGGTCTAATGAAAAGTTCTCCTAGGTGAGAACTGCACCTGACCTCTTCTGGCTTCAAGAAAGATTTGAAGGGAGAGACTAAAGTGTTCTTTGTCTCTTGAAGACTAAGGTAGAGAATAAGGAGGCTCTTCCCTGCTAAGTTGTTTTTTTGCTGTGTCATGCTCAGTCATCTAAAAGCTATACATGTCACTCCTTCCTGGGCTCCAGCTTTCAGAAAACCAAGTAGTTAACCTGTTGAGAAATCCATCCACAAAATGGAGGATGAGTTCTTCCAGGGTCTACGTCTCTCAGGAACCATGATGGACTTTGCCCTCATTGTGTCAGAATTTTTCTAAGAGACTGTACCCTTGCACTGTTCTTATACCATCCTAATTTGCCCCAATGCACTCAATGTCAGAAGCTCCATATTAAGCAAAGCATCCTGGGTATTATTTGCTTTTCTTTCCTTGAAGTAAAGGCAGGAGGTGAAGAAAGGTTACTTGAGCACCAAAGCTCTGGTCTACTTGTGTCTCACCTGGGGTCTTGCAGCTAGGAAAAATCTCCTGGCAGCAACAGTAGAAGAACAAAGCGGTTCAGCACTGCAATAGATGTGGTGCCCAGTGCATATACTTTAAATTCAAGAAATTCCAGGTTGACTATGTCATGCTGACAAGCATCACGGTTTGCCAGAGCATAAACAAGGGGATAGACCAGGATTTGCCCTGAAAGTCTCTCCCAGAGTCCCTGGCATGGCTCCCACCCTACAGTCCCTGCCTCCTCCGCAGCTGTGGGCTGGAGCCAAGGACATGGGAGCAGCATCCCCTTCGGCCATGACATTCTTACAGCTTCTGACACCACGGGAGTACCGCCCAGCTAATTGTCTCACTTCATGGGCATGGGAAGGAAAACATGCTGACAGGTCATGCGCAGTGTGGCAGAAAGAGGATTTCAGCAGCAGAGAGGTGGGAAGTCACAGCAGGGACTGAGTGGCTAAAGGTAGGAAACCATCCTGTACCCTCCCACTCTTTCCTGTCACATGTCATCCCCTGGCAAGAGGTAGCTCGGGAAGCTGGTCCCCATGTCCTCTCTGGTGGCAAACACAGTTTAACTGTGTAGCATTTCCACATAGTGGCCAGCTACATCCTACGTCTGCTTATTGGTGGTCAGGAGTTGCGTAAGAGTAATGACTGACCTGAAAAACCCCTCCTGACACATATCCATACCTGACCATGCCTATGGCAAAACCCTCCCACAGCCTTTGTGCTCAAGGGAGTACACAGTTCCTCTTCCAAGGCAATGCTGGTCATGATAAGATGACCCCCTGCCCCATCCCTCTGTCTTCCCTCCAGCCCTGCTGTTCTCAGCAATCACAACCAGCAGCACACAAGTTTATTCGATGCCCATGGTTGACCTTGGTGTAGCAGAAATTTCCATTCCACTAGCACTCCTGATTTCATTCTTGGCTGGCCCAGGCCACAGGCTGGCAGAAGCAGGCATTGACTGTTGTTTCCTGTGCAGCCCCAATGCTCAGTGATGGAGAGTGCAAGACAGTCACAGCGAAGCACAATGAGGAACCACCACCAACTATGTACCAGCAACCAACAGACACAGCATCGAGGCAGGAGCAGCAAGAGGGAAGCTCAACTTACCAACCTAGGAAGTAACAACCAGTACTGAGAATGCTCAGCACCAGCTACTGTCTATCCATGCTGCATCTCTATACAAGTGATGTCTCTGGTAGGAGACTCCAGCTGACCTAGCAAAACACCGAGCAAGAAGACTATGACAAGATCAAGAGGAGCAAGTATCATATGCTGATTCCCCCTCTCCTATCAGCTGAAGGATGCTCTGTGCTTTGTCTTCTAGGGATAATCTTACAGGATTCAGGTGGAAATGGTGCAGATAAAACATTAACCATTCTGAACAAAGTGAACAAAAAGTACTTTGAAAACTCTTATAAGATGTGTGAAGTGGTCTTTGAATGCTCAAGTACTTTTTCTCCATATTTACTGCAAGCTTAGAAACTAAAACCACAGCCGTGATCTGATGTAGACAAAGAATGAATATACAATGTTCTATCTTCCATGCTAAAGACAGAAATACCTGTAACACCATCCTTGTGTATACTAGTTTATCTTAGCTATATATATGATTCAGCTTACCTGTTGTCAGTTAAATGCCTTCATTCACATCATGCACAAGCATGCAGAAAGCACTACAGAAAGAAAACTCAACAACATAGAGGTGCCATGCTCCAGTGGATTTCCAGTTCCTTTCATGATTTTCTTCTCTTAAAAACATTTCCAGGTCCAATACAGTAACTCCACAGTAAACCATTTACCCTCTTTAAAGCTTGTTAAACTACAGAGGTGAGCTGGTCTGATAATCCCTGCAAATTTCTCTGATCAGTAGGAACTAGTCAAGGATGACAAGTTGGGACATGTCTGACATGAGCAGGAGAATTTACTCAATAGTCAGGGCTGAGAGCTCAGCTAGGGGCAAACAGAGAGCTGGAGGAGACATTTGAAGTGCCTTGTGACAGACAAGATCACCTTAGCCTGCAGGCCTGCCTGTACCAGCCCAGCTCCATTCACAGGAAGGACAAGACCATGGTGGTCACCGAAGGTCACTGTTCCCTGACCCACAGCCATGAGATGGCCGGGAAGTGCTCCAGGCAGGAGTGCCCTTCCCGGTATGCCAAACACTGGCATGGAAGGCCTGCAGACCTGTGTTTGTTCTGCTGTTCTAAAGCTGCTTTGCTGAGCTGTCACAGGCGAGTCACTTCCTGGCAAATACAACACACACCACGTGCCAGATGCACTTGCACTCTGGAGAGGAAAAAGAAATGTCTCCTTCCTTTCGTGGGATTTTTAAGAACACATTCTCAGCTTGGCTTCATGAGCTTTGTGCAGAATGTGAATGTGTTCCTGTCTCATCTCAAGAGCCCAGGCTCTGGTTACTCATCTTCTTTCAGACAGAGCTTCACAAGTCACATTCCACTGCACGAAGTCTCAGGTCAAATAAAAGCTCTTATGAGCTGTTTTAATTCAGAACTGACTCCACTGACTGTCCATGGCTTGGATGGAGCTACTTTGAGACAGGTTGAAAACTGGGCCCCCAGAGAGTAGTGGGGAATGGAGTTAAATCCAGTTGGTGCCCAGTCACCAGTGTGTTCCCCAGCAGTTGGTGCTGGGGCTTATTCTGTTTAACATCCTTATCAATAATCTGGATGAGGGGATCAAATGCACCCTCAGTAAATTTGCTGATGACACCAAGCTGGGCAGGTGTGTAGACCTGCTTGAGGGCAGGAAGGCTCTTCAGAGGGCCCTGGCCAGGCCGGAGCCATGGGCCGAGGGCAATGGGATAAGGTTTAACAAGGCCAAGCGCTGGGTCCTGCCCTTGGGCCTCACCAACCCCAGACACTGCTCCAGGCTGGGGCAGAGGGGCTGTATATCTACCTGGCAGAAAAGGACCTGAGGGTGTTAACCAACAGCTAGCTGAATATGAGCCAGCAGCGTGCCCAGGGGGCCAAGAATGCCAGTGGCATCCTGGCTTGGATCAGAATACTGTGACCAGCGGGGCCAAGGAAGTGATTGTCCCTTTGTACTCGGTGCTGGTGAGGCCATACCTCAAATGCTGTGTCCAGTTCTGGGTCCCTCACCAGAGGGACACTGAAGTGCTGGAGTGTGTCCAGAGACAGGCAATGAAGCTGGGGAAGGGTCTGGAAAACAAGTCTTATGAGGAGCATCTGAGGGAGCTGGAGATGTTTAGCCTAGAGAAGAGGAGGCTCAGGGGAGACACTACAAATACCTGAAAGGGGATTCTAGTGAGGTGGAGATCAATCCCTTCTCTCCAGTAATGAATGATAGGACACAAGGAAATGGGCTTAAAGTGCATCAGGGGAGGTTTAGATTAGACATTAGAAAGAATTACCAAGAGCATTAAGCCTTGGAAGGGGCTGCCCAGGGAGATGGTGGAGTCATCATCCCTAGAGATATTGAAGAGACACAGAGATGAGGTGTTGAGGGATATGGTTTAGTTTAGTGATGGGCTTGGCAGTGTGAGGTGAGTAGTTGGACATGATGATCTTACAGGTCTTTTCCAGTGATTCTGTGATTCACTGGAATTTCATAGAAAATTTGAAAAATAAACTCCAAGGGGTTTGCTGGCTTACAGAGTGGGACATCTGTGGTTGCCTGTAAGGCATGTCCTTGGAATATATATTAAGCATTTTGTGGCACACACAATGAAGAGAAAATTAACTTTGACATTCATGGCTGACATACTAGTATTAGAGTTTTTTGAATTCTGCATCTGGGACCCCAGGAAGAAAAAGAAAGGTAAAAATCACAGCTCTACACAGCACTGCCCCAGAAATATGAGTTTTCTTCCGACTGATTTTAGCAGCACCTTCCCATCCATTCTGTTTTCTGACATGTGGAGGCACATCTGCCCTGAAATCAGTTCTGGGAGCTGTAAAAGCAGTCCTTGTCCCCAAGGTTTTACAGCCTAAATGAAAACAATTAAATATAGAAAGAAACAAAGTCAGTCATCAGCCTAAGGACACAAAGGAATTATCTGTCTTGGCTCAGATTAGATCACATGTCCTTTGCTACTTTACCAGCTATCTTCTCCCTAAACCATACTGGGTTTCATGATTTCTTGCATTCTCCTTCACATTTTCTCTTTCCCTGTCCATATTGCTGGCAAGGATGCCCATCCCTGCTACTGACAGCCTCAGACATCATCACAAACTCAATTATACTTTCTACTCAGAGCATAACTTTTAGCTTTCTAGTGCATCAAGAGCTGCACCAGACTAATGTAACAGGAATACTTTTAGCAGTGTTATGGAACTGCAAGTGGTAAGAGTTGGATGCATTTGGGGGTGAGAATGGGAGGGGCAGGTACAGAAGGACTGGGACACTGGAAAATATCTCTGTTTCTTTGAGATTGTTTTGTAATACAGAAATCTGAAATGTTTTTCATGGGGAGGTGGGGGAAAACAAACCTTGTTCCTCTCTCACTGAAAAATAAGTAAATTCCCACCCTGGTTCTCTACCTCGGGAAAAAAAGGAGAAGTTTCAGCACATCACCATGTGTGTGTATGAAAGAAAGTTTCAGTTTTGCTGAGAACTGTGTTTTCCTGGCAAAAAAAAATAAAAATCCAATTTGAGCAATCTGGATCAGTCTACTTGGCAACATCTCCACTGACAGCTCCTGCCAAGTCCATGCTAAACCCTGTACTGTGGTTTAACTCCAATCAGCAACACAATCGCACACACTCGTGCACTCCTCCCTGGCCCAGTGGTATGGGGAGGAGAATCAGAAAAAGAAAAGTGAAACTCATGGGTTGAGATAAGAACAGTTCAGCAACTAAAAGAAACTTAAATCTAAAAATAAAATTTATAATAATAGTAATGTAAAGGAATGTAACAAAAGAGAGAGAGAAATAACAACCAGGCAAAAAAGAAAAAAGTCCAAGTGATGCCCAATGCAATTGCTCACAGAATCTGAAGGGCTGGAAGGGACCTCAAAAGCTCATCCAGTGCAACTCCCCTGCCAGAGCAGCACCACCTAGAGTAGGTCACACAGAACTCATCCATCTGGGTTGGAGTGTCTCCAGGGAAGGAGACTACACAGCCCATCTGGGCAGACCCTGCCAGTGCTCCCTCACCTCAACAGGGAAGAAGTTTCTCCTTGTGTTTCTTTGGAACCTCTTCTGTTCCAGCTTGTACCCATTGCTCCTTGTCCTGTCATTGGACATCACCGAGAACAACCTGACTCCATCCTCCTGTCATCCAGCTTTTACCTATTTATAAACATTAATCAGTCTCCTCCAAGCTAATGAGCCCCAGCTCTCTCAGCCTTTCATCAGAAGGGAGATCCTCCACTCCCTTAATCATCTTTGTGACGCTGTGCTGAACTCTCTCCAGCAGCTCCCTGTCCTTCTGGAACTGAGAAGTCCAGAACTGGGCACACTACCTGCTGCAGAGCAATGCCAGAGCAGCAATCTGCCCCTCCGTACCAGCGCTCCCCAGTTTATATACTGGGCACGATGTCCTTTGGTATGGAATAACCCTCTGGCTAGTTCAGGTTAGCTGTCCTGGCCGTGCTCCTCACAGCCTCTTGTGCACCTCTTTGCTGGCAGAGCATAGGAAACTGAAAAGTCCTTCACTTAGGATAAGCACTACTTAGCAACAACTAAAATGTCTATGTGCTACCAACCTAATTCTCACACTTATAACTATGCCAGCTGCTGGAGAGAATATTAACTCTATCCCAGCCAAAACCAGAACACCCTGACAAGTCCAACAGACATAGGGCAGGCTGCAGGACAGGAAGGGAGCACACAACTAGCCTTCCCTGGGAGAAGGGAGCCCCTTCCACCTGACCACCTGCTGCCATCTAAGCCCATTTCTCCTAACTCAGGAGCTGAGCAACTGCTAAGGTTGCTAATAGGTAGCAGGCCCTTTTAATCAGAGACAGCACCTATCAATAAAGTCAGATTACATAAATGTTTCCCAAGTGTAACAAAGTCACGGCTTTCCAAAGTGTTAATAATTGACTCCGGTGAAAGTACTATTGAGTTTGGAGAAGACCAAACCCATAGTAGCTAAATACCTTGTTTTAGGCCTGACACTGGACAATTTGGTGCAAAAAGTATATCAAGAAATCTACAGTCACAGAATCACAGAATCTCAAGGGTTGGAAGGGACCTCAAAAGCTCATCCAGTGCAACTCCCCTGCCAGAGCAGCACCACCTAGAGTAGGTCACACAGGAACTTATCCAGCTGGATTTGAACGTCTCCGGAGAAGGAGACTCCACAGCCCATCTGGGCAGCCCCTGCCAGTGCTCCCTCACCTCAACAGGGAAGTTTATCCTTGTGTTTCTTTGGAACCTATTCTATTCCAGCTTAGTACCCATTACAAATTCTGCTAAAATGTAGGAATGAAGCAACATTTCAAAGAACCAGACTGCTTGTTAGAGACATTTGCAATACCCTTGCCTTCCCTAAAAGACTCTTCCCTTTTCTTCTGGGACTATGCTGAAACTGCTGCTCTCTGGGACACTTCACGCCACCCGCTTGCCTCTGCCTGCCGCTTGCTCTCGCTCTCCCCCTGCTTCTCACTTTCACTCCCATTGGTTTCATGTTCCCTTTGCCATGCGGAAAAGCTTTCAAGCTCATCCAGCCCAGCAGCAGTGTTTATCCTGGTTCCACCCACTGGGACTTTCCTAGCTTCCTCCTTCACAGCAAGGGGGAAAAAATGATGGAGGCATAGAGCAGGCACCTTGGGGAGCTCGAGGAGCTGCGGTGCTCTTTCCCTGAGCTAGGTTTCTACTGTAGGCGGTGCATTCCTTGGGAGGGAGGGTGTGTGTGTGTCGGTGCCTTCCCACACTCGGGGCAGCTCTTATTTAATGGGGGTCTCCATGCAGGGCAGACATCAGAAGAGACTCTGCCGTTCCCAGTTCCTATCCAGGAGCAGCAGCAGCTTAAATGCCAGGTGCCAGCATGGCCCATGTGGCCAAGATAACTGTGGAGGAAGCAACTCCTGTGATGAACCAAGCCTCCAGGATGCACCTAAGGGAGGACCTGAGGAGGATACGGTGTGCAGTGCTGCTGTGCCTACTCTCTGTGCTGGTCCTGGCACTTCCCACTATCTACCTGCTGGTTGGAAACCTCAGAGCTCCCAGCTCCTGCACTGGCCAGGTAAGAGACTGATGGCTGATTTTTGTCCTGCCCTGCTGTGAGGGTTTGGTTGGTTCTCTTAGTCTGTTTATAAGTTTCTCATGTTCAAAGGAATGTAAGAAATTCACTGTTACATTCCTTCTTCCTGACACAGAGCAAATCTGAGATAAACGTTATTGTTTGGTCATTTTAACTAACGGTTCCCATTCCTCTTGTATTAATTTCACTGAAGTCTCATGATAGTGCATAACTTTAAAACTTTTATTGACATGCAGGAAATGCTTAAGAAAAAAAAATCACTAGTTGATGGAAATCAGTGTCTCTCCACTGATTTCTGTCAGACTTTGACTCTATGGCTCATTTTCCTCTCTCCTTTTGAGTTAACTCTGAGACTTACGCTCCCGGTATCCTATTTCAGCAAATATCTGCTGAGCACGATGATGATATCAGTGCTCACCACTCATATCACACAACTCTCACATACAGTTATTGAAAACTCGTGCAAGGATGTGTTTTAAGACAGTTAAGGAGTCTAAAACTAAATTTCACATCCAACTTTTTACTCCCCATGAAAACCTTCTCTAAGTCCAGGGATTTTTGCAGCTCCTCTTCTTGGACGAACACCTAAACTCTTTTGCTAGCAATACAAGCTTACTGGTGTGGATGCTTCTAATGTTTTTCTATACTGCCTCACTTTTTCTTGTGCCAGACTGCAAATAAGTGTCTGATTCTACTGTAAACTATGAATTCAGCGGGACTGGTCAGGCTAGGATGCATAAATGCATATAGGTCAGAAGAATTAAGGCTTTCATTTTAGCTTCAGGTCTGACATTCCCTAATTAAAATGTTTGTTTTGTGCTCACTTGGAAAACAAAGGAGTGTAAGTGGCCTCGAAGGCTGGCCTTGAAGGCAGATTTCTAACCTTGCACATATGGAGCCTACAGACAGTTTAGACAGTATGACAGCTCTACTCATGGCCACACGTGTGCGCACAGAGCTGAGTCCCCAGTTGACCTCAGGTCTGCATAGCCAGCATCTCATGCCTAAACAATACTGGCTTCTGCCTTACCTGGTGATACCTTTATGCACAGCTGAAAGGAGATGCAGCAGCCTTCCTCAGTACCTCTGGCTGGTACTTCTGCTGATTTCTTGCATGTGTGAAAGTGCATGTCACTGTGCTGACCCTGTTAGTGTTATTCAGATCCGTTAGAGTAGGTGCACACAAAGTAAAGACAGTCTCAGCTGCATTGCTCTTAGTTCTCTTTGTTTAGCTCTTTGTGCTGTGAGGTTGTACAGAGCAAAACAGCTCTTGAAACAATCTTAGAGTGAAATACTTACAAAACATTAACTTGTTTGCTTGGACTAATGTGTTCCTGGCTCTTGACTCTGTTGTTAGATTTAGTGGAAAAAGGTATTTTTGTGCTTCTTAAAAGGCCTTAGCTTCTTAAAAGGAAAAGTGCAATGTAAGCCATGAGATTTGCTCTAGCTAATGCTTGTGTGTGTTTTCATGCATGTGCACTATTAGCACGTAGTACTCCCACAATGATGTAATGAGGTAATGAGGTACAGCCTCTGTGAGACTCATTGAGGAAAAGAAGAATCACTGTGGTTGGCTGGCTGGCTGGCTGCCTGCTGCCTTCGTGCTGAGCCCAGGGGGTGGAGCAACCAGCTGCTCTTCAACTGGATACTGCATTTTCTGAATATCTCGTTCACTCTGCTGGTGACTGACTAGATCACCAGGTCACCCACTAGCAGAGAGCAGATAAGTACACTTGTCTGCCTGTGGAAGTTTCTGTTAATTCACCAGAAAGCCACGGCACAGACTGTGGCTCAGCAAGGCTGTAGTATGTTTCTGTCCATGGGAATGTTTCTGAGCATAAAGGCTCTCAGGAAAACATCTTTTCTGCATTTCCTTCTGCATTTGAAGTGGTAGAACTGGATTGCTAAAGCATGTCTTCCTCACGTGTCCCGTTGGTAGCCCCAATCAAGAGGACTAGGTTGGGACCAGACACATGTGTTGGAGCTCTCAGTGGTTTTGAGGTGTGGATGCCCTAGGCATAGTGAGAGCAGGTGGACAGACTTGAGTTTGCACCAGATGTCTATTTCCTTGCTGACCCTTGCAGCAGCAAGCCCGTGGGAGGAGCCCTCTCATTGCCCCAGGACCAGAGGTCAGCCCACACATACGAGATTATCAGCTTCTCATGCACTGGGGACAGTCCTGGGAGGAAGGAGGGACAGTTGAATAGATCAAAAGAAGATGTAGCAAATATTCCTGGGCCTGTCCTTCCTGGAGCAAGGAGGAGGAGAATGGGGGCCAGGGAAGGTTTGTGCAACCGGGGTGTGTCTCTTCACCTTGCCTGTGGGGTGAGGCAGTTTATTCATCTGTGCCTCTGTGTAGGTGCATGCTTAGTATCACATCTGCCTCGGAAGGGCTGCAAATCCACCTTTTCCCCTGGAAATGTCTCTTTCAGAAAAAAGCAGGGGAAGTTATGTCATGACAGCAATGTGAGAGCGCCACGGGTTCTCTCACAGTACAATGCATCACGCATGAATAATTCAAGTCTGATCTTGGTTTCCCAGGTCACCTTCCAGGCTTACTACACTGTTTCCCTTTAAAAAGATAAATCACTTTCTTTTATGCTTCACAACAGAGCAAGGTGAAGAAATAAGAGTTCTTTAGGCAGTGACACATGGCTTGTGTTATTAGCAGGAAATCTATAAAAGGCTCTAGTGGTGCTCTTCCAGAGCAAGGTCCAGGACTGCTGTGCACCCTTCCACAAAGGGAAGGCAAGTGTCAGTCTAAACACACAAGGCTATCCAGGGACTGGCACAGCAGCCGCCTTAGCAACCTGCTCCACTAGCCCAATAAAGTCCTGTGGCCTGGAGATATTGGTATTTGGGTTTGTTTTTGTGTCATCCTTGGCACTGGCAAGATCACAAAGGGAAGTCCCAAAACCTGTCCAAAGGGTTGCACATGAACCTTATGTGCTGTATCAGCCTTGCAATGGAGAAAGGAGCAGTTCTAGTACAGGAAGAACTTTTAAGTCCTAGGAGCTCTGCCTGGATCCTGCTCAAAATGAGGCCAGAAAGCTAGGAACACAGCTCAGCAAAGGACTGCCAGAGCTAGAATTCAAGCCCAAATGGCCTTTCCATATGGGAAAGCAATGGCTTCCTGATCTGTAAGGAAGGAAAAATGCCTGGGGAGGAGCAGGGAGCCTTACACCTAGGCCCAGATGTGTCAGATTCCCCTTCCAAAAGCTAGTAGCAGTATAACTCCTGACTGGCCATTGTTGCTTGATGCACATGGTCCTTATGGTCAAAGAAGCCATGAGGAGCACATGCCTCGGGTACAATGCTTACAGTGGGTCCTATAGTCCAACTGAAATACTCACACTGAGGCCAGTTTTTACGGTCACAGAATAGGCTCCTACCAAAAATGCTCAGACCAGACCATCTCTGGAGCTATAAAAATGGTGAGTGTATGAACCATGTATGATCTGCAGAGACCCTGCCCATAAAATGGCAACTTATGCTAAAAATTGAGTGGATGGAGGTGGATAGGAATATTTTGCTTATTAATTTCTCTACCTGCAGTGTCAAGCTGCTTTTCTCATGCAGTTCTCTGCCAGAGACCTCCGGCCCTTCCTGGAGGTGCAAGAAACTAAGTGTGTGAACCAGGGATTTTCAGCCCTTGTAGTTGGCTTTAGCAAATAGAAATGCAGTGGGGCTTGGGGACATTCTTGGTATCAAACCAATAAAGAAGTGTTTTTCATGCTGCAGTCTACAGGGTAACTAGAGCTCACTGTCCAAGACATAGTTTGCCAGCACATCAGCTGTAAGATGAGATTTTCAGCATCACTCAGTGTTGGTTCCACTCTCTCTGCAGTAACCAAATAGAAAATTGAAATCATGCTGTGAACTTTTCAAATTCACAGCTAAGCAAGAAAGGAAGAGAGAAAAACACTAATTATGTAAATGAACCCTCTCTTGTCTCTTACTGTTTTGCTCTCCCTGACCACCAGTGTAGAACCTCTGTGCCTATTTAGGACAAATATTACTAATACTTGGCCATTATGTAGCATTAACTAGTCCAAAATTATTTTCTAGAGGAGGTTTAGATTTGTGTTCTTATCAAACTGCACAATTATGGAAAAATCTCCAAACAACAGAATAATTTCTCACTTTGCAGCACCCTGCTCTGTCTACTACATCACAGTGTTCTTTAGCATCTATAACTGCAGCTCCTGCACCTGGAGTTTCCATCTGTCCTTTGGAAAACAAGTAAATTGAGGTTGCACAAAAAGCTTCTCCCCAGTTTTCAGTCAAAACTCTTCTGTTATTTTTATAAAGAAGCAGAGTTCTTTACATCTTGGCCACCTTTGTATTGCAACATCTGAGTTTATACAAAGTAGATGGGACCTTGGAGGAAGTCACTGGTTGTAATGAAAGGCCCAGACATCTCATTGACAGAACACCATCATTTCTCTGTCAGCCACACACTGTGTTTTCACACCATCTCTTCTAGAATGTGTCCTGCAGAGCAGCAGAGTCCTATTGCTGGGCTATACATGTGTGTATAGATGAAGAGGAGAGAAAGAACATGAGAATTTTCCCTGCAGTTTTCCTATTCCATTTTTTCCCAAAGCACCAGGATCTCTATTTTAGAGATCATGGTTTTCTGCAGAACCACAATGGATGTTTACTGCTAGTAAAATATTAAAATATCTTGGGGCTTACTAGAGTAGCTAGCAGGCCCCAAACCCAGACAGACTGTCTCTCCTCCCACAAATACTCTCCTTCCCTTGCCCAAGGTAAGTTATGTGTTTTCTACTTCTGCTGTATTGAGGTTGTGTGAGCCACCAGGACATAGCTCCTGCAGCTACATGCTAATACTATTTCAGACCATTTATTAAGTAATGTGCATCAAATCCTTAGCTGCAAGATGATCAGTGACAGTTTTTTTTCAATATATTTATTGTAGCTGCCTATATAAAACACACTGTATCAACACTATGCTCCTGAAACGTTGCATGACAGGGATTCCTGGCAGCCTTGATAGTCAACCCTAAGCTGACTGCATAACCCACACAGCCTGCTTTCTGCAACCACACTGTTGGCATAGACTCACAATGAGCTGTGCCCAGGGGAATGCATAAGGGATGCTCCTTACACCCCAGAGAGGTCAGATCCAGAGTCAGCATCCTACAGCATCCTCCACTTAGGACCCATGCTGCCTTGCAGGCTGCTGTAAGAGGACTGGCACCTGGCGAGAAGCCACCAGCCGTGCCCAAGTGTGATTCAGAAGCACCAGCCCTGGTAGGCGTCTGGCAGGCAATCAGCAGCTTCCCTTTGAACTGCTCAACCTAAAGTGTCAGAACCTCTTGGCACAGCCCAGGGCCATGCCCTGCTGCCGTGTAAATGGAAGTTGGCACAGGGTATGTTATGAATGTGCTGGTGTTCAGCTCTAGAACGAAACTTAAGAGGCAATTAAATGCCACTCACCCTGCCTTCCCTCATTGGAGTGTCAGCGAGTTGCAGAGCTTGCCCTCTGCCAGCTGCACTCAAACCTGCTCAGCTGCTTTTCCATCCAATGAGACACCCGATGCTCAATGCAGATGTAAGCAACAGACTAATAGTCAGAACTAATACAGATGCAGAAAGAAAAACAGGTGAAACAGCAGCACTGTATCTTACACACCTCAGTCAGTCTGTTCACTGGCATTATGGATGCACCTGCAAAGGCTCAGGCCTGCTGAGATAGGGAAGAATTGCACACATTGGTCTGTTTGCCCTGCACTGACTGAGGCACAGTAGCACCTCTAAGCAGCAGGGGAGCTCCCGCAGTGCCAGATAGAGGCATCGTCACAAAGGAGGGTTTTGAATGCCTAATTCCCACTAGCCACATCCTCCCCACTTAGTGCAACCTCTGAACAAGACAAGCCATTTAACACAACCTGAACCACAGAATCTCCAGACCTGTTCCTGGCACTTTTTCTGAGACATAGGCAATTTCAAACAAGCAGCAGAAAACTCTTGCAAAGGAACAAACCCCTGTGAGGGCTTGTCTTTTTACACAAAAGCTCTAGCTGAGACTGATGATGTTTCTGTAGCATATTCCATTTTCTTGGTTAATGTAAACCAGACCCTCTGTGGAGGTTAATGTACACTCTGAAGCTTTGAGCTAACTGCTTGCAAATCTGTCCTGCAGGTCACAGAAGAGAGGAGCTCTCGCTTTCTGAAGCAACGGGCAGTAGATGCTGGTGAGTGTGACAGTCCTTTCCCCATCCTGAACATCTATGTTTACCAAGGTTTTGCAATCACTGCCACAGCAGGCTGCTGGCAGACACCTCCCCACTTGCCCTTCGCTCTCACCACCCAAATCATTACCCAGCCAAACAAGCCAGGGCAGACAGAGGCAAACTTGGGCAACAAGATGCAGGGAGATAACTGGAGTCATAGTGAAAGTGTGAACATTTCTAACCCCAGGGCTGTGCAAGCTTGCTCCTTCTAGTGCAGGCACAGACCTTCCCAACAGCTCTCTGAGACTGGCATAACACTCTGAACATGCAAAAGCATGGATTTGAGAGCCCATACACACCATACTTCCCCTCCACTCACCCTCCATAACAGGCTTGACAAGCTCAGCCCTTTTGCAAAGGCTTTTTTTTTTCTTCTAACTCAACAGTGTCAGTAAAAAATCGTGGCAAATAACTCCTGACTCAAACATCCACAGCAATGGCAAAGGGGCTGCACAAGTTTCTTCAGTGGCATCAATCACTGCTCACATCTCCTGGAACTGAACAGCAGAAACCTCCTTACACATATTGTTTTCTCTTTTTTGTTTTTTCTCCCCTCAGTTACAGATACACTTTCCAGTGCAGAAAAGCCAAGAGCTCACCTGACAGGTAATGCTTGTTCCAAACTGAAGTGTTTCCTATGGGTATTACAGTAGATGTAGAGGTGCAATGATCTTGGTTTACATGGGTCTGGACAGGGTCATGGGTTGCAGGAAACAAGGGGAAAACAATAATCAGCTTTGTCATGATGACCATGAGAGATTTATTGCAACCTGCATTTGTAAGAAAGGGCCTACAAAAGAGGTAGTTGACTGAAACTTTTCTTCCTGACACTTTTCCAAGCTTTTTTTTACTATTGAATGAGCAGCTCTTGTGGCTGAACTTAAATAGATGACTGGTATCTTAGTGATCTGCTGAATCCACTAGACAAGGCCATTGAAAGAGCCCAAGTGAGCACTCACGGAGCAGTGAATTGGGAAAAACTATCAGTTTTGTAGCAAAATCAGTTTTAGGGCCTTTATTTTTCTGCAAGGTCTGACTTGGGCCACACAGAGCTTTTTGCCATCAAATAGCCTCCTGTTTTTATCTGGCTTACACTGAGGAAAGCAAACTAAGAGTTCTGCCTAGCTGAGCCCCTCCAAGCCTGTATCCTTTGTCAGGAAAGTGCTATCAAAAAACATTGTCACAGGGTGGACTGCCATACATTTCTGAGGGACTGCCAACATTTGTAAGCACACCATCTTACCACCATAGCCTTGAAGGTGTATCCGTCACCACACCAAGGACACTTTTATGAACTTTTATATCCTTGTCAACTCCACCCACCTGGAAAACTTAGGTATTATCAGAGAAGAGGAAAAAGTTAATGGCTGGTTCCCATGTGGGTGGAATTGAGTGCTACACTGACATAAGGCAACTTACACCTCTCAAAAATACAGCTGGCAGTAGGGGCTTCCCCAACACTCTGTGTGTTGTCACAGGGGAGCATTTGTAACTTGAAGTAAATTGTAGCATGCAAAAAGTGGCTTCACACAACAGCAGGTTTAAACCAACCAGTATTTCAAGATAGATTTCTTTCTTAGCATAGTTTACTTTTCCTAATCCACAAGCTCCTTTCTAATGCATATCCTTGGTCCCACCCCCCTTTGCAAGCAAGTTGCTAGAGTTCCAAAACTGACCTGTCCTTGTTCAAAATCACATCTTTGCTTAAGTGCAAGTTTTCAAGTGCAAAAGGATCATGTCTGCTAGCATAAGCCTCTCTGTTTCCCAGGTCTCTCCATGGTAGAGAGAGGCAGAGGCTCCTGGGACAGCTGACTCAAAAGAGCAGCTGAAGACCAGTGCTGCTGACAGGAACTTCCCTGGGTTGCACACAAGTTAAATTGCTTCAGGGAAGCACCCAACAGTTTTCTTCAAATTTCCTCAGGCCTCCTGTCTACAAAAATTCCTTCACTGTTGTTCCTGAGCAGTGGCCGTGGGATCCCCTTCAACCTGAAATTTTCTATACATGCTGTACAAGAGTGTTACTACAACAGGAGACTCAGACTCTAATCCCTTCCTAAGACCAGGAGTCTGTCCTCAGAGTACAGCGTTCAATATCAGGCTCTCATACCAGTAGAGGCTAAGAATTATTGGAGACCACCAGTTCATCAATATGCCACAAAATGTACCCCAAAGCTACAAAGCAACAGGGACAACACCAAAAGAAACTTTTGGAAAAAGAGAAAGAATTTCCCATGTAAGGGTTGCCAAAAATTTGTAGTGGATGAGAAAGCTGAAGGAAACGTAGCAGTTACTGTAATGATCTGCATTATTAAGAGCAGATTTTGTTTACTTCAAGAGTTAGCATAACAGGCATCTTTGCAGGAAATACAGCTCCCATGTATCTATGAAATAAACAAATGCAAGTAGAAAGTAAAACCACTGCTAGGAAAGATGCACTACTGTAATGAAAGGCACGTGTAATTTCCCTCTTGACCAGTACTGAAAGCATTAATAATAACTAACTTGAAAACAGAGAGTATCAACAGAGTAAGCTTTATCCTAAAAAGGAGATTATAGCTGTAAAATTGGAGTTTCCTAATTCTAGAAATTATGAAATCATGTACTTCATTTGAGATGTTGTTATAAAAAACATTTAATTGAGTGCCAGTGACGTATTCAATGTGTCATTCTACATGGAAAAGAACATTTCACAGGCAGGTTCTCTTCAATTTTCCCCCAAAATTCCCAAGACAGCAAAGAGTCTAGGACAATTTCTAGACATATTCTGATCTTTTCCATCTGAAACAGGATTTTGTCTGCTACTAACTCATCTCTGAGATGAGTTAGCAGCAATATTACTCCAAGCAGTTGTAAGCCTTAGGGTGACTCAAATGATACTTTAGTTTTTGACAGAACTCAGACCAGTGCCTCAACATCCAAAAGGTAGATGAGGATGAAGGCAGACCATGGGTACTTTAATTTTCTTTTATTCTTCTCTGTATCAGACAAAGCTCCATTGGCTCTAAACCTCATAGATTTTATAATTCTTCTGTAATTTAGCTTAGCTTGCTATCACAATCTCTGTCCATCATTCTTCCACACAGGAATATTCTCCTCAGGTACTTTGCCTCCAGGGGAAAGATGAGAAGGTTTTAATATTTCAGCAACACTGACAGACAGGCCAAAAAATAAGCCATTGTTTTGTTGTGCTACTCATAGTATATGCAAGACAGAGCACTCCTAACACCTCCTCATCTCATTACTGTTTATTTATTGCTAGAAAAGAGAGGGAAACAGATATTGCTGGGAACTGAACATTTTAGATTTTCTGACTCTCCTTTCACTGAGAATAAACTTAATGGTTAATGCCAAGAGAATTTCAAAGCTTTCCCTTGCCTGCATTCTGCCTCCCTGCCCATGCACACACACCCTTTCCCTATTCAAAAATCAACTTTAAACATTAACTCAAGCACATGAAAAGACACTTCCTGGAAATCGGTTGCCTCAATCTTTTCAGTGTTTAACTTTGCAGGTTCATTTTAATACCTGGAAGGATCCTAATGTTTTTATCCTTTTCCTCTTTTTTTTGTAGTAGCAGTCAGTAAAAGACCAAAGAAAACTCTTTCTTTATCCCTACAGAAAGAATAAGTGCTAGAGCTTGGTCTCCTGCTGTGTGATGGTAGAGGAGAGGTGAAGGGAATAGCTCCCTGATTCTTCCTCTGAGACCTCTGCAGCTTGAGGAGCATCCTCAGCTTGGATCAGAGCTTTGCTTGTAATCAGATAACAGCAAGGCTGGGAAAAAGCCTGGAGGACAGCTGGGGCTAACACCAAGCTCAGTGCTTTATTCCAACAATGCATGGTTTGGGTTTTTTTAAGAAAAGCAAGATAAAAGATATTAAAGTGTTTTTAAGTATGAGTTTCTTTGGAATTGACCCTCTTGAAACACAGTGGGATCTTCTGATTCTTTGGAAAATCAAGTGGCCCTGGTAAAGCAAAGGCAACTCTACAGGAAAAAACTTCATTGCGAAAACTCAGGAAGAAAAGCTTGACATGAGAGTTAATAAGCCCCAATATCCTTCAGAAGTAACCTATTAGGAAGAGAAGTTCAAGTATTCCAATGCTTGGTGATAGATCATGCTGATCATTGTGAAACTTTTGCAAGTACTGTAGTGTCTAAGAAACATAATTGCAATCCATTTCTACTGAAGAGAACGACATTTTAGTAGTTGTTACTGTTCTGACCCATTAAGTAGAGGCTATGTGTACAACTGCCCCAGCACTGGTTTCACTTAAGGACAAGGTTTTTAGTCTGTAAATATGTAAGGTACCACTCCAGACCTGCAGTGTAAAGCCATAGATATTGTTCCATAGTGCCATGAGACTCAGTCTAATCGTTTGGGATCAGGTCCACAAACAGGACATCCAGTTGCATCATATCCTTTCAGGCTGTCTGTGCTAGCCAAGGTCTTCTAAAAGCATCTTTGGCTTTCACTCCTGATTGCTCAGATCTGAACACCCTATGGACACTTTCCAAAAGTATCACTGGCCAGTTGGCCAGCAGACTTGGGTTTCTTGCCCTTTGGAGTAGAGATCTCATGTTACATTCAGCAACATATCCCTGGCTGTAGCAAACTAACCCATCTCTTCTTCTCTCTTCCTTCTGCAGTGAAGAAACAAGATCTCACAAGCACCATGGGAAACTATCTGCCTATCCTGCAGTGGGAAGACAAGCGAGGCTTGGCTTTTACCAAGAACAACCTGAGTTATTCCAGCAACGCACTGGTGATTCCTGTGTCTGGGGACTATTATGTCTATGCTCAGGTCACTTTCCGAGGGCCCATTGAAAGTTACAGTAAAACAAATTCTGTCACTGAGATCATCACCAAAGTCACTGACAGCTACCCTGAGCCCACCCAGCTGCTGACTGGCATCAAGACTCTCAGTGAAAAGGGAAACAGCTGGTTCCAGCCCATTTATCTGGGTGCTGTGGTCTCCTTAGAAGTAGGAGACAAGCTAATGGTCAACGTTAGCGACATCAAGCTTGTGGATTACACTAAGGAGCACAAAACCTTCTTTGGTGCCTTTTTATTGTAGATCCTTAGCAGCAGCTGGTGACCTCACTGGACTTTGGCTTTGTGGGTGCGTGTTGGGGTGAGATCTCTGTGCTGTTCTTCTTTTATACTGGTATTCCCCTGCAGCACCCTGAAGCCTTAAATTAAGAGCTAGGGAAAGCTGAAGCTGCAGGCTAAATTGAAACAAAGTGACCACAGAACACTGAAAGTCAGATTGGAGGAAAAAAATGTGCTTCTGAAAGTAAAAACTGAGAGCCCTTCAAACTTTTGTAAGCTAGGGAGGAACAGTTTATACTTGTGGATAGGAATATTAGCCTTGAATATTGCAGCTAGGCTATGTCAGTAGTTCCACCTCAAATGTATAATCTCCTCAACTCAAAAGAAGTTTCTAACTTTCCCCAGCACTTACAGTGTAGTTTTGCATGAGCCTTCTTCAGATTCTTGGTTCTAAAAGGTAATTATTTGTCATCATTTCCTTACAACTAGATTTGCTCCATAATTTGCACTAACATAAAGCCCAGATTGATCATTAACTGCCTAATTAATCCAACTTCCCTGTAAAGTAGATTAAAATTATCTGGTGTTTTGCAGAAGCTACTTGATTATTTTTATTTTAACCAAGCAATTGTTTACAGTCCTTTAATTCAATACACAGCCTCAAAACTTTATGTAACATTTCTTAAGGAACATACACAAACACTTTGTGTTTCAGCATGAAAGTAGAATCTTCCCATTAGGTAATCAGAACATATAGAGCAGAGAGACACATAGAAAAATATTCCACACTTTTTAAACCAGCCACTGAAATTGAGAGAAAACCTCTGCAATATTTTGCTTTGCATTATGTTTAATGCAAAGCAAGTGCAACTAAAGAAATCACTGCCTTGGCACACCCCTTTACAACCATTGCCAATGCTGCAGTGGTTCCCTAACCACAAGGGACTCCCTAGCCTTTCCCTGAGCGAAGACTGGCAATCAGTAGTCCCTACACAAGGTCAAAAGATCCAAAGACAGGATCATGGTGTGCTATGGCCAGGTACAGAGCTCAGGAATGTTTTGTTTCCCACATTTTATTAACTAGACTCACTTCCATCTTTAAGTCCTTCCTCACATGTCTCCTCCATCTGTTCAGCCTTTTAAGTTGCAGCTGCCTGAAACTGGAGCAGCTATTCCCCATGTATCCATTCAGTACCTAACACATTTGACCTGGTCTCATTACTTCTCACAAAGGGTGTGTGGTCATCCCTGGCAGGGCTGTTCTTACTTCTCAGAAACACCACCACAGTAAAATCTGGTGAAAATCTTGCTGTCTTCACAGTTCAAGACAAGGTTATTCTCTGGGAAACTCAAAGACTTTCCATATCTGAAACTTCCTAAAGTGCTCTCTCAACACCCCAAGTCAAATGCTTCTGATGCCTTAGTTATGTGCCCAAAATAGGAGTTGAACTCATAAACACGTGGAGTTTGCAGATCTTACAGAACACCACGTGAAGCATTTTAGGTGACTGTCACATAAAATGGGGTAGTCTTAAACGTGACCTTGTCCAGGACAGGTGATTTTAGGTAGGAAAGCTTCTGTGAAGTGTTTTGTAGGATTAATTTGGTTTATCCTTGGAGAAAATCCGATTGCAAATTCCAGCAGTTCCAAGACAGGTGCAGAAATTGAGAAAGCTCTTAATTTCCACAATCAAGATGAGGTAGCAGTGTTCAGAGGCCATAACACAATCCTGACAGGCTTGTACAGCAGATTTCCTTACAAACCCTATCTCATATCTTCATTGCTTAGTGCCTAGTGTGGTGAATGATGGCAAATATGAGGTCTGGAAGAGAGGAGTGTATTTGGCATACAGTAAGAGAACCCTCTATGAGATAAACACACACAGATATACGGACATATATGTATTTGTGTGTGTTCCACACAAGTCCTAGGAAACCAATAATGACCCTTTTTTACTATAAGGCACATAATTATTGTCCACTGTACACTAACAATAAATTTCACAAGCAACCAAATTGCCTGCAGCAGCTCCATCCCAAGTGTGACTCTTGATCCACTATCCTGGCACAAAGATATTTATTTTAGTCCAATTAGAGCAAGCTTTTGCATCTAATTACATACACTAGCTTTTAGCACATTTAGCATACTAGTAGATTTTATATGACAAAGTAATATATATAAGCATTACTTGTTTTAAAGTGATGCAGTTGTATTGATCCACAGATCTACCCTAGTGGAAATTCTCTCTCCTCCCTTTTTTTCCCTTCTCAGTGCTAATAATGTTTCTGTAACAGTGACCAACAAATTTAACAAGTATTCAAGGGCTGATTCTGACCCTGTTGTATATCAGATATTCCTCCACAGAGTCAATTGCATGAAGTGGGAGTAAAACCACTTCAAGTGAGACAGAAGTCAAGCTTAAAGGCAAATATCTCAAACAGGCTGAACCCAAGCTGTGGATTCTCAGTTTTCCAAAGCTAAATAAGGAAGAAGTGTTCTGAGCAATTTGTGTTGATTGAATTAGGTTGGGTTTTTTATTTGTCCTTTTTTTTTTAACATGTAAATCATTTCTGGAAATCTGAAAATGCATCTGCATCAGCACTTTCAATCAAATGAGAGGATGATGAAATCTGGTCATGTGAACAAGTGACCTTTAAGTCTGTGGTCAAACTGAAAACATGTTTTGTTTTGGGTGGATGTGAAACTAAAACAGTTCGAAGAAAAAAAAATCCCATCTGGAGAAAAGAGGGTGAAATGGGCATCTCATGAGTTAAAAATATAAGATTTCAGATTTTGATACTGAAAAAAATCCCAAAACCAAACGAAGCACTTTTCAGAACAACCCCAGTGAAAGAAAAAGTAACAGCTTTCTTTTTATTTTAACATGTAGTCTGATCAAAATATTCTCTTTTATATGAATTCATTTCTTCCCTAATCTGTTGAATACTCGAAACCTAACACTAAATATATCCCAAACTGGTAAAAAGTTTCACTTACCTACTGCTTCCTTTCCCCTTAAAAACTAAGTATTGGTAAAATAAGCATTAACTTTCTCTCCATATACATACAGAGGTAAATCTAAACCAAGCTATAAGGATCAAAGCTCCAATCTTACCAACATATACTTGTGCTGTACTTAGGTCTTGAGCATGTGGCTAAAAGGGTTTCATTGTTAAAGTAAGCTCAGTTTTCCTATTTGGGGTATGGGAGGAGTAAAAATCTACATTACTCAAATTCAAAGTGGACAAAGTGTTTTACCTGTGTTTACCCTCAACTACATCGTTATAGGAACAACCCTTCAAATCAAGTTGTGCTTACGTGGACCAACTCCAGCACATATATGTTGGCAAGATTAGGAGTAAAGTTGAAGGTCATGTTACTTAGAAAAACATAACCCAAATGACCAAAATTATGCTGCCAAGATGGCTTTGGACAAAATGGTTCAGTGGCTATGAGAAGACTCTCCCTGTACTAAGGAAGACTACCAGGCTCTACTGAACTGCAGCACACACCACGTGGAACGAAGAGATTCTCTTGTGATTTTCAACACACATTTCAGAAACTCCTTTTTCACCTCTGTATGGTATAACTGACCACACTGTGCCTTGGTTTTTTAATGTCCTGAGTCACTCATCATTTCAGATGAGAAATGAGAAGAAAATTCATTCTTTAGAAGAATTAGAAAATGTTCAAGAACTTTTGCCCAGATCTGGGTGTTAGACTCCAGTATAGCATTTTGCTACTGTAAGGAATTGTATGTGATAGTATATTGTCTTGTGCTTCAGTGCTGATAAATGTCTTTACCAATAGAACTGATTTAGTTTCTTGTTTCCAAGTTTTGTGATAATAAAAAGACAAGTTACCTAACGTGACAACTCCTGCTCCTCGTTCTCTTCCAAAAAACACTAAGCAAATAGCACAATTTACAGGGACCAGCTAATACAGACAAATCATGCTGTATAGGAAACCTGTTTTATTGTGTGTTAATGTGGGAATGATTATTCTGTTATTCATGGGTGTAGATCCCTCCCCAGAGAGAACTCCAATTTAGGCTTTCCCCTAGAGACTACTTATAGACATCTGCATTTCAAAAGGCAAAAAGGTAAAGACTGAGCAGATTTTCTTTTTCAGTCCATTTTCAGGGCAGCTTGTTCCCCATTTTAATTATTTCTTAGACTGTTTTGAAAAAGCAAGTCCTATGGCAAGCAGTGCTCCTCAGAAACTGCATCACAGCTGCACTCACGCCCATCAAGTCAGGGACTGATACTCCCTACTGAGCACACAAGGGAGACGAGAACCACAGAATCACCACACCAGATTTACTCTGTCTACAGCTTGAGACCTGAATGTTCCAGATGTTCAACTCTTGGCTGCCAGGCACTACACAGTTTGGAAATTTTGGCCAAATGAAGGTTATTCTTGTTTGAAGGGCAGGAGAGCTCTGGGCACCCCTAGCCCTGTTCTAGCTTCAGGTTTGCTGTCCTCACATTTTCAGCATGACAACAGCATCCACTGGGTGTGTATTTGTTGTCCTAGGTGGTGTTATCTCCTATTCTTTTACTGCCAAGAACGCAAATTCTTTCTTCCCCCTAGCAGAATTGAGAAACATTCTCCCACTGGGCACATTATTCTGTATTTCCAAGATTTCTTTTGTTTTCCTGCCTTGAACTCAGAGCATCATATCTAATTGGCCTCAGATGTTTCTGGTTAGGACCTCTATGCTTCAGTTCAAGGAAGGTTTTCACTTGACTGTAGGACATACCTTTTACCCTGGTTTCCATCCACCTGCAAATACCTGAGGTGCTTTGTTAGCAGCCTCTGTAGATCAGCCAAGAGTTAGACAGTAGGAGTGAGACCAATTTCTCTTGTAACACCAGAAAGGTGTTGTGGTGTGTTTGGTTTCTTTTTAATTTAATAGCTACCTCATGTCTAAAAGTAAAGCAAAGGTAAATTTCATTATTATTGTTTTCTGTTTTAACTTGAACTAAACAGTCCTCACTTGTTTTATTGCCGTTTTACTACATGCTTTGTACATATAGGGTAATAGTATATCTTTGTGATCTAAATACACTGGCACATACAGTCCCTCCCTGCAAGCATTGAGCTTCATTTTGCCTACCTTTAATAATTCACAAGGTCTCTATTCTCAATAAATTCCTAGGTTCCCTCTCTAGTGAGGTGAGGGGAAGGGATGCACATTTCTGAAAGGCTGCACATGCCAGGGAAGGTGGGGATAATGGAGGTGCTTCCCTCCCAGGGCTGCACAGGGATGTATATAGTGTATGATATTTATGTATACAGCTAAATGAAAGTAAGATAACAGCAGCACTCAGTGACAGTGATAATAGCACTGCAGTCACTTTCTCAGATGGCTGGATAGAAATGCCCAACTACTGCCTGAGCAGAATCCCCATAGGGTTTAGTGTTAACAAATATATATTTGGTCATGAATGGTGAGAGAAAGGAGAACCTCTCTTTCATACAATGAAGCTGTTACCCCATGAAATTCATCCTGTAGAGGAGGACAATACCCACCAGAGTTAAACATTCCCACCTCTCACCTGTTGACCCAGTTGCCTACCCACAGCTGGATCTGCTACTTGCCAGCTTTATTCTTACATAAAGACACCTTTTCCAAGCTGAGGACAAGTTCAATGTCACAGTTAAGACAACCAGCTTTTGCACTCTGACAGGGTATGAAGACTTTGTCTCCTAAGCGTCTTGCAGAATGGAACATAAGCTGAGATGAAGTGGAAGTGATCCACAGCCACAGGAAAGTCCTCTGCTATAAGCATTTCAGTTCACAGGCAGGTAGCTGAAGAAGGGCCACATTTTCTAACACACTCAGCATCTGTCAGACAGGTTCTCAAAAGAAATAAGGACTACAACGTTCAGTTTCTTTTTGAAACCTGGTGTCAATGCTAGAGATGATTCTCTTCAAAAGTGCAAAAAACAGGAGGCAAGTTTGTCAACAGTGACACTTCAGAATTCAGTATTACTGCTAAATCCTTCAGGGCATCATGAAAGACATTGCTCAAGATATTATAACCTGTTTTATTAAGCACAGTAAGCAGGGAGCGTTTGGGCTTGTTTGCTGAATTATGAACTAAAGTAGCTTTCCAGCTGATCTCACTTTTGCACAAGATACATTCTTTGATCAAATATAGAGTTTTATATTAAATAATCAAAAAGGCACTGAAAATGTTTGCTGCATATTTACTGGTGTTGTACCTACAGATGTCTACAATTTGTGCAAGAGAAATTGTAAAAACCATGGTATAGAGTTTAGATCTATTATACTTAACAGCTCTGTCTTCCAGAGAACAGCATTGACACCTTATGAGAGTGAGGTTTATGAACAGCTCTTTAAAAAATGCTTTGTGTCTTAAAGTAAAAAATAAAAGCATTTCATTTGATTTATATTTATTCCTGAGTCTGTCTTATTCTAATAAGCACTCACCAAATGCTCATATTTGCAACTGGGAAGAGCAGACCTTGAACCATAGCAGAAAGGCTGAGGTGTGCTATGTGTTGCACATTACACATTATTTTCTTAGACATGTAGAGTTTTTTTAGTCTAAGCTATTAATTACATACCAAATACACACAGAGAAAATTATTGACCCTACCACTTCAAGAATAGCGAAATTAAGCCCATCTGAGTCTTTGGTCTAGATAAGAGGAGACTGCAGGGAGATCTCATTAGTATTTACAAATAGCTAAATGGTGGGTGTCAGGAGGTTGGGGCAGCACTTTTTTCCTGTTGTATCCAGTGACAGCACAAGGGGTGATGGGAAGAAGCTGGAACACAAAAGTTCCATTTAAACATAAGGAAAAACTGTTTCAGTGTTTCAGTGAGGGAGCCCTGGCCCAGGCTGCCCAGGTTAGGGGTGAAGGCTCCTTCTCAGGAGGTTTCCAAACCCATCTGGACACGTTCCTGTGTGACCTGATCTAGGTGGGACCTGCTTTAGCAGGGGGATTGGGCTGGATGAGCTCTAAAGGTCCCTTCCAACCCCCACCATGCTGTGATTCTGAGGACAAGTTTCAGATATTTTCATGAGTGTTTAAGGGCTTGAATTAGAGAATTTTCCTCCAGTGTCATGTGATTGAGAAATTTTCATATGGCTGTGCTTTCCAGTTCCACAAGGATTTAATTTTTTTACTCTAGACATAGATGAATCTGTTTCATTTTGAAGGGTGCCTAACTCTCACTGACAACTGTCCCCACCTCACCCCAGTAAAATAAGTGCATCCTAAAGATGACATACTTTACTTTAGAATGAAGAACTCCTGTTTAGCTGCTTTCTGCTCAATGACATGTCCTGATTTCAGTTGGAATAGAGTTATTGTTCTCCCCAGGAGCTAGTAAAGGGCTTTGTTTTGAATTCAGTGTGATAATAATCTTGGTAGTATAGTTATGTTTTAGTTGTTGCCAAGTAGTGCTTGTCCTAAGTGAAGGGTTTTTCAGTTTCCCATGCTCTGCCAGCAGGAAGGTGCACAAGGAGCTGGGAGGGAGCATGGCCAGGACAGATGACCTTGAACTAGTCAAAAAGCTACTCTATACCACAGTGTATAAACTGAGAGCAGTTCACAGGAAGGGGCAGATCACTGCTGGAGTGTTGGTCAGCTGGTAGTGAGCAATGTCACTGGACATCACTTGTCTGTCTTGGGTTTTATTTCATTCTTACCTCCATTTCCATTACAAATATTATTTATTTTAATTTAAATCAATTATTAAACTGTCCTTATCTCAGCCCACAAGCTTTACTTGGTTTTGGTTCTCTTCCCCATTCCACAGGGCTGGCAGGGGCAGGCAGGAGTGAGAGCAGCTGCATAATGGTTAGTGGCTGGCTGGGGTTAAACCATGCCAACAAGCTATTTAGTGAAACCTCACTGTGTGCCAAGAGGAGACAAGTTTCAGCATTCCTTAACAATGATGTGAACAACTGATTGCTGTAAAAGCCAAAGCAACATCTCCTCAAGTTTTGAGTTAAGCTTTGCAGACAGGACAGAGGCACATTTCTCCATGCAGAGACCAAAGTGGAAGAAATCTATCAAGACGTCATCAAACAAACAGCTGCAAGGGCATGGTTATGTGTGAAATCACATAAACCACGTTTGCTCACCACACTTCCCCTCTTTGCCTGAAAGCAAAGGATGAAAAATTACATCCTTTCAAAGAGATGGTTAGCAGCAAGTACTGCCCATGCCCTAGCCCTTTAGCAAGATGACTTCATTTTTTGAAGAAAAGGAAGTGGGACATCTATATGTAAATCAGGGGAATCTCTGGAACAAAAACAAGGAGACATGAAACAACTTTTTGCTATAGCAGTGAGTCTGTTCCTCTTTGCTACCAAATTATCTGGTGAGAAGGTAGGAAAGAGATTGCAGCGTGTGGTAAACTCCCCATATCTGTGTACAAATCTCTAATGGGTCCATTGAAACGAGACAGTCTCTAGGGTTCTGCCACCACAACCTTATGCATGGTGAAATCTCAGTTTACCTTCAGAGGTCATACCTTTATATAGAGGAGGTGATGTAAGGAGGACTTTTCCTTCACCTTTTCTTTGGCTGCCACTAATTATCATGTAAAACAAAACCATATCACATTATTACTGACCCTCTACAGATAAGAAATAGACTGCAGTGCTTATTCATTAGGCATGTTGTTTGAATAAAACTGATACTCTTTACTGCATCTTCTAAATTGCAATCCCAATTTCAAGCAAGCACTTATGCACTCATTGAAAGCCAAGTACATAACCACAAACTATTTTCTTGGCAAGTCTCATTTACCGTGGGAGTATTTTATTGCCTCAGTGAGGCACCATGAGGTAACATTTTCAGGTTATAATTTTCTTTATATAAAAGGGAGCTGAGCAAAGTCTCACTGTTTTTAGAGTGGCTATATTGAGTGAAGAGTGTTGTCATAAGGAATTTCCATGTTATTTCTTCCCAGAAAAGTCTTACTGCATCACAAGGTGAATCTCTTAAGTGATCAGGCAGCAAGGACTGCTTCCACCTACTCTCTGTCATTCTGTAACCCAAGGCATGTCACCTCACACCCAGAGCAGCAGCAAGGGGACACTGGGCAGGTTCCTGGGCCACCTCAAGCCCAGTAGTTTTGAGCTACACCATTTCTCCACCCTCCTTTAATTATGTACATTATTAGGACACAAATCTTCACATGCTAAAACTGTCTTGATCCCGTAATTAACAGTTTATGGCCATCTTCTAGTAAGCTAAGAAGCTAATAACTTCCTATGTTGAGGCTGTGGCACCTCAAGGTAGTCTCTGCTTTCTATCCTTCTCCACTATTTCTTCAGAAGGAACTGTATCCCCCAACTCCAAAGGTACTTGTGGTCCCTCTGCTCCCACACAGGACATCCTTCCATCTGCAGTAGAGGATATGAATTAGACAATTTTACCTTCATTATACTTGAAGGTCTGTCTAATGCCAGATTTAGTGAAACCAAACCAAGGCTCATTCGTTTAGGCCTATGTTTACACAGCTTAAGAATCAGCAGAAGACTAAACTTCAGCTTATGCTTCACAAAACACTCTCCTAGTTCTCTCTGCAGGCCTCTGCAAGCCTTTCTTTGCCTCAGAAATCACTACCTCAGCATCTCAGAATTTCCCACCTTCAGTGGCTTTCCTCAGCGGTGGGTGAGCAACCCTCTGCCACTCAGAGGCAAAAAGCCCCAACAACATATAAGTCTTAAAATAGGTACAGTACTGGTAGCATGAAGTGCACTTCATTCAGTTCAGGGCTTGTCACCAAAATCATGACTTTGGCAAAATGAGGGGTTTGTGTGAGGGGATAGCAGCTTCAATGGAATTTCTCAGGAAAACTTTCTGCTTTCAAAACTCAGATTTGTTTCTGATATCCCAGGGGACACTCAGGCTCCTCACAGTGCTGGTTCTGCTGGCATAAGAGTTCCTTCCAAGAAGCTTCCAAAGAGGCTCTCAGAACCTCCAACCTTTCATCCAAAGGTCATGCCACTAGAAAGTGATTCATCTGAGCTGGAACTTTCTACATGACCAAAGCTGCAGCAGCCAAGAGCATTGCCAAGTCTACAGACAGACAGCGAGCACTGGAAAGCACACAGCAGAGTAATACCCAGGAAGGAACCAATTCACAGTCCCATCTCATCTCTGTCCTAGCGTCCAGGGAAAGAAAGTAGATGCCAAGGGAGCAGGGTAGAACCATCTGGGGCTCTGCCCAGGCTCGCAGAGGGTGTTTGCCAAGTAGGACAAACAAGGCCCATGCCTCCCAGTAGGCCTTGTTTGGATTCATACAGGCCATGCTGTCATTCAGCAATCCAGACAGAGCATTCTCCCAATAAATCAAAGACTGAAGACCCTTCAAGACTTGGGGGATATCCTGAAATATCAGACCAACAATCTGTTGAAAACATTGTTAGAAAATGCTCTTTGGAGAGAATACAGGAGCGTTTCAGTTCTCTCCTAGCCTGTTGTACCCCGAGTCACATCTGCCGTAGCAATGGTTTCAGAAGCTACATTCATATCTGTACCCTACAGCATTAAAGTCAGAAGTAACGGGTCCATGAACATACCGATCGCTTTCGAAACAATTTGGTATTTGCCATTTCAGTTTCCTGTGGCAGATTCTTTAAATTCTTTCCCTGACAGGTAAGAGCATTCTTACCTGCTTCAACCCACAGATAAGAACAGCCCGCCCGTGAGCCTGGGGCTGAAGCACTCACCTGAAACACAGGATACATCAGTCTTGCCTGAGACAGGTTCTCCTTTTTGGCCGAAGCTTTGGAACATGACAGCTGTGTGTCAGCATTCATGTTTCGAGTTGTTTGCCATTCAACGACCTGTACCACATGAAAGAAATTCCATCAGAAGCCTGTTTCCTTCCCAGATGAATACAGTGACCAACCTGTGTGTCTTCCAGGCTACTAGACCACCCCTGGAGCCACAAGAATTGGCATGGATTCTAATAATCCATAGAGTGGTTGGCTTACTGCACCGTGTGAGGCCATCCTGCATTGATCAGAGAGCACACTACCTGGGCCCTGTGTCAAAGGGGCTGACTAGGACACATTTGTCAAAGAGGTCATCGCCTCACTCACCCTATAGTCATTGACAGTGATTACTTGCATGGATAAGGATGAAAGAAAGTCTCTGGCTGAAGAAGTAAAGCACTAACTGAACTCAGAGTCACGTGCAACTGGAAACAGTAGATAAGCAAAAGCCTGAACTATTGCATTATTTGAGTGCTTTTCACTTGGGTACTGAAAGGAATCAGAACTATCTAAGAAAAAAAGGAATAATCAAAAAAAAAATATACCATAAGCAGTCAGGGTCCCTCAGCTTCCCTTCTAACCACCCCAAGTAATACCTCAGTTTCTGTCCATACCTTCAGGGATCAGCACATCCAGACAGGTGAGCCCTATGGCAGGCTGCTCTTCTGGCCTGCAATCACCCACCCCACCAGAACCACCTTTCTTTCCCACTCTCTCTTTTATCTTCTTCTCTGATGCACATCTGCTGGAGTCAATTAACTCTCATTAACACCTTCTTGACCACAGCAGGTGTTAGCCATCCTATCAGCCCACTGGCACTATCACTGATTTGGGAGGAATTCCCCAGCTGAACACAGACCTCTGGCTCTCTCTGTACTGCACCCTCCTCTTCAGGAAAATGCAACAGTTGACAAAACCTCACCAAAACACTTAAGCACTGTCTTGGTGCATTCCATAGTCTTTTGAGATATTTAGGATCCCTCTCCCCCACTGCATGAGCTCAGCCTCCAAGCCACAAGTACATTATCATTCCTGTAATTACTTTTCTACCAGCACATTTGTTCTGATTTGGATGCAGTGAAGAACCTGCACTTATCTTGCAAATGATACCCTGATCCCCATCCACAGCATCAAAAGTCCCTCCCCTCACAAGTGAACATCTTGCTGTTAACAGGAATATTTACTGCTTACATTGGAGAACATATTGCTTGTAATTTACTCTTTGTTTTCTCTGTCCTTACAGCCTTCCCTTTATGCATTCAAGAACTTAAAGCAGCACCCTGTAAAGCAGCCAAACTACAATGTCCTGTTAGTGACAAATGGAATTAGTCACTCAGAACTATTTCCAGACACTACTGTGTGCTCTGATTAAGTCACTCAAACTATTACTTGTTTTCTTAGGAATAACTGGTGTATTCCCAGAAAATCAAGACCTTTTCTGCTGTTTACTCAGAGGAGGTACCAATTTAACTGGACTCAGTCAGTCTATATGAAGAGAGGATCAAAAGCTCATTAGCATATTTATCCTTGGATCATTCCTATGAGACAGGGAAAGTCCACTTTCGCAAATGGGGAACCATGGAGACACTGACTCATGTGAAGTCACATAGGAAAGCTGCAGTGGGAGAAGGAAAGGGAATCAGCTAGGTCTTCCAGGGTCCTCTCCTTGTCCCTTACCCTCATTCCTGTCTCTGAGCACACAGTGGAGGATTGTTGTTTCAGGGGACAGTGAGAGTAGACAGTCTCACAGAGACTCTGAGAGTTCCCTCTTCTACACAGGCTCAGCAGTGGACACTGCTGTCACTCTGCTCTACAGCATGAGCTGTGCATCCACACACTTCTAGTCCTGAAAAGCATTTCTTGAATAAGAAGGAGCAGGTGGGTGAAGGAGACTCCCTCTGAGGCCAGCACAGAGCCTCGACCAGCTGGCCCTGCAGTATGCACACTTCTGACACCAAATACCCTTGGGACCTCCTGTTGTCTCTGGAAAATACTCTTCTGCTGAGGGGAACAGGCAGCACTCAGGAGAGCTGGTGTGCATCTCCCTGCAGTCCTGCCTGGTTTATTGGCTGTCTCCATGGGAAAACTGGAGACAATGCTGGTAATGTTCCTCTCTGGAGGAAGGAATCCATCCCCTGCTGGAAACATTGCATTACAGTGAAAAAAAGAAAGGAAGTTTTCAAAAGCAATTTTTATTTCAAGCCAAAAAATTCTCAGTCTAGAGGGTTTTGCTTTGAGTTAATATGGGCTGTCTGTGCTCTAGGATTAAAGTTATTGATTCAGTTCTTGATTACAGTCATTTGTCTTTGTTTTGGACTTACTATCATCTGTGCATGGTGAAAGTCTCTAATTAGGGACTGCAATTTATGATCTTACTGTAGAGAGTGACCAGCAAGGGAGCCACCAGCATGCCAGTTGTGTGCAATGTCTTCAGGTCAGCTTGAGTTAATGGGGAGCAGTAGCACTGGGGAGCCTTCAGGTGGGGGGCATGTGGAGTCAGCCATCCTAAGCCTGCAGGGAAGATGAGCCTTTCAGAGGTCAGGGCTTCCCCAACATTTCCCCCAGACTCCCACAAAACCACTGGAGTCAGAAGGGCAGCAATAAATCCCACTTGCAGTTTCTTAGAGGAACAAATATCTGTCTCAGCTTTGAGATTTGTTGTGATGTGAGTGAACTTTTAAGAAGCATTTATTATCTATCTTGATTTACTTGTAGTAATCCACATTTCCTCATGGTTACCCATTGCCAGTCCCCAAGGCCATGTCGGGAGTAGCACAGAGCCAAAGAGACATTGCTGTGCCATGGCAGGGCCTCCAAAGAGAAAACTGCTGGTGTGAACCACCTTCAACAACTGTTGTGACAAGTAGGAGATACGAGTGCCAGCAAATAATTACCAGGGGCTGTTCAAGAAAACTCTGTGAAGTCCCCTGAATAACGTTCCTATGAGTATTATGAGTGTCTGCACATCACTCATCCTTACCCAGAGGGGACAGGCTGCTGAAGCCTGCACGTATGTATGGCCATCATGCAGAGAACAGCCTTGACCCTCTCCCAGAGAAGGTTTTCACACTGATGCAGGTGACTTCATGCTAGCCTGTATCTCCCCTCACCAAGCTCAGTGGGAAATGCAAACTGCAGCTGTTGCTGCTGTCTGTCCTGAGCATCCAGGTACCCCATCTGAGGAAAATGTGGTGGTTTGAGACAGTGTTTATTGCTAGCTGGACTTCACTTGGGTATGATCTCAAGGCATGATTGGTTTACACCCTGGACCCATTAATTAGAGCTATTGGACAAGAAATACTGTCATGTAGCAAAAGGTCACCTTCTGCAATTATTCTGAGGCAAAGGGAAACTTGGCAACTTCTTCACTTAAGAGATCTGGGAGAAGAGTTGAATTAGCACCCCAAATTCTGCAGTCTGCCAAACCAGAGAAGTCTGCGTTTATCTGTGCTTGTTCATAAAGACCATGCTCTTGCATCTAGGAAAGCAGCCACTGCAATGGGTGCCCTGGTAGCATCTCTTCTCCTGACATCCCATGGCTGGAAAAAAAGCATTTGCCTTCTTGAAGCACCATCAGAGAGGAGACAGAAAACCATTACAGGGGAGCCTGGCTTCAGGGCTGGGTCTTGTGGCAGGACACACTTGCCTCCTGTGCCCTGGAAGTTTTAGACAGACTATGCCCTGAACTTTCAAAGTAATTTTTAATTTCTTTTTTTAAGGGAGCTTCAGGGCTAAATGTCTGCAGCTATTTTTTTCCTTGGTGATCATTTATTTGCCCAGACCTCCTTAAAATAAAAACTCCCTGCACAATGTCTGACAGAGCCATAAATCCTGCACATATTCAGTGGAATATTAAAGTTGTTATTCTTTTGGGAGTTTTAAATGTTGGACTGCAGCTCTGATTTTGGCAAGATTTCCATTAGAACAGTCTAAACACAGTGAGCAAAGCCTGGATGACTGCTGGTGAGCTGGCTTCACAACAGCATGACTGGTGACTCTGGGCTATGCAAAAAGTCACCTGAACTTTAGCCCCTGCCCTGACCACTGCACCACTGGCAGCTGGGGGAGATGTAGAATGGACCAAGAGAAATGGTCTATCCATTGAACACTGCTCTGAGGAGAGCATTGCTCAGCATCAACAGTAAAATGACATGCAAAAAGTATCACAGGCAATTGACAGGCTCAGCAGAGCACTGATGTGCCAAGGAATCCCATTTTCCATCTGGTTTTAGCGTAAACTGACCAACTATTCACACATAGAGGTTTTTCTATAAGATCCCTCCTTGAGTAGCACCATGCTATCAATTTTGTCCTCAAAAGTGGGTTTTTTTAAAGGATGAAATATTTCAAGGTATACATCCCAAGGACGTTTGGGGTTTAACTCAGAGTTACTAAATAAACAAAGCATGATGAGGAAACTCAGAGAAAGAAGGACATGAAAACTTTGGGGCCCTGTGTGTCCATCTCTTATGCACAGACAGACAGACTCTCTGAAGTTACCTCAATGACTGAGCATTGTAAACATCACCACAACCTCTTATTCAGGACCCCAGTGCATCCTTTCAAACACTTCCCCTTCTCTAAAATATCTTAAGAAAAATTAAGGACTTGTTCGTTAAAGTTGAAGCCAAGTCAACTATGTGAAGGGATGTGTCAGTCGTGACAAAGGAGGAGAGATGAGGTTAAAGCACAGCACAGAAACGCATGTGCATGAGGGAGAGAAAAGAAATGGAGTACCCAGGAGGCAGGATCACGAATGAGATGAAGTGAAGAGAAATTAATGTTGCTTCCACTCAACAAAACAGATATGAAGCAAACCCAGGAGTGGAATCTGAGTTCATGCTTCTCCTTCAAGACCTTCAGTGTCAATGAGCAAAGTGTGATTTTCATTTTGGTATGACTGTTTTGGGGTTTGTTGAGGTTTTTCGTTCACTTCCTTGAGATGGGAGACTTCAGCAAAACAAGTGGTTAGCAATTGCATCAGACTTTCAAAATGCAGCCTGACACCCATGATACCTCTCCTCATGTCACCGAATGGCAGAGCAGTTGAAAAGCCCAAATCCTACAATTTTTCATCAACCAAAAAGTAAGATGCTCTGGAAACCTGTGAAGAGACATGGATGTCAGGATTTCTCACTTGCTTGGGCACAGCACAGCTCAACAGCTGCAGCTGGGTTTTGGTTTCCCCATCTCTTGTGGCAGAGATGTAGCTGAAATTATAGAAAAGCTTTTTCTCCTGGGAAGTTACCTCTGAATGTCCCCAACATGCTCAGGGGTTGGTTCTCTTTTGTTTTGGTTCAAACCTGACATTTCAGAGTCTGAGGCTTGGGGAAGTGTGATGTTCACAAATAGATACTGACAAATCTCACTGGGCTGGAACTCAGGAACCCTACATCCTTTCCTCACTTCTAACAATACTGTGCAGTCTCCCAGAGCTTACAGAGTTTGCTTGTCCTCTTTTAAACCCAAGTCTGAAAAACAGAGGGGGAAATACTTTGTTCTGTACTCACTCCTCAGATAAAAGTTCTCACAGCTTTGAAATGTTTAACCTCCAAATGTGCAAAACCATTTAAGCAAGGAGGGAATGACTGGTTGAATCCTTAAAAAGGTTTGTTTCTAGGAAAGTTTAATGATGGCAACACTGAGAGGTTTGTGGCCTTAAAGTCCTGATCTACCACATCAAAAAACAGAACTTGCACCCCAGGACAATTTCTGAAGTTGGATTTTTCTGCCTTAAAGCAGGATGAAAACTAATACCAGAGAAGTTCTCTGGATAAAGACACCAAAGAGTTTTTTCATTTGAGTGAAACAAAAGCTTCTCTAATTGCTAAAGGAATATATGTTCTTTCCAATGTTGATGTTTCAAAATGCCTGCCCTAATATTTTCTTACCTTAAACCAAGAGTTCTACTCTAAAACATGATGTTTCTATGAAAAATATCCAGTTCAAGGTATCCCAATGTCTCATTAGGATTATTGTTCTAGCTGAAAAGGTTTTATCCAATCTTTCTTCAACTTAGAGTTGAATATTAGGATCCTGAACCCTAGTTAATGACTTTCTTTTAATAAATGTTTTGAAACCACTGTGCAGAAGCTCCTAACGTGCCATAGTGAAATAAAATGTATAGTTATGATGAATTTAGTACTCTGAATAGATGTCTGTATTTTAGTTTCAAACCATCCAGTTCATACTGGATGACAACGAACAAATCATATTGCAAACCTCGAAGGAGAAGCTATTACATTGTGGAAGAGAAATTTGTTAACTTTATGCATACTTTTGCTACTGACAAGAAGCCAGAAAGTGACTCACTTTGTTTGTCAGAGGTAAGAGCTTAACAAGTGAGACTGCTGAATGTATGAAAAATGAAAGGAAAAAAAAAGGAGAAGGAATTGGGAAACAAATGAAAAAACAAAAATCACAGAAACTCTTAAACTTTAAAGGGTACTTTTCCCCAAGAATGTCTTCTAGGTCATCAAAATGGAAAGAGAAAAAGGACAGAAACCTTTGGAAAAACGAAGGGGAATGGGCAGAGGTGAAAGACAGCCACAAAATTACCTGTTCTCACTTTCTGCTTGTTGTGCATTAAGCAACTTGTTAACTTAGAGTTGTAAATATACCACAGGTTGAAATTTTGATCTAAACAATGAGCCAAGCACAGTCAGAACATGCAAAGCCTGATAATTGGATTGAATCCAGCCTTAGCAAGTTATTGACACAGTGAAGTTGGGAGTGTTTTCCTCCACTTTCTTAATAGCGATATTAATGTCTGCTTTGACCTCTAACAACATCTCCAGCAGCCTGATAACCTGCAGGTGTCACAACGAAACGTATCTTCTTTCTTTTACTGTGTTCATTTGAAGCCTGTAAGATAGAGCTACTGCCTGGACTGAATCCTCTGCACAACCATAAATAATCCTCTTATCTCATGTTGCACTTACCAAACCTAATTGCCTTTGGCTTGCAAAGGACATGATTCTCATTCATTTCATAATTCCTGGTTGGTTTTTTTTACTGCTGTGAGATGTTTCTGTGGAAACACTGCTGTAGGAAATGGGACCTTAGGGGAAACCTGGGAACTTTGGGGTTTTTTTGCTATTTACTCTTATCCTTATCTCATCAATAAAGTGGAGCAAGATGATGTATTTCATGAAGATAAGAGAACATCTCTTGAATAGTTTTCACCAGTGAGTTTGCCAAGTGGACACCCCAGAGCCTGGCAGAGTCTTCCAGCCACTGATGAGTGTCACATGAAGTCAAAACACACAGGGAAGTCCTGCATCTGTAGCAGCTAAAGTTGGAGACATATAAAGAAATGGAGAAGTGGGATGTCCCAGACAGCAACAAGCAGTATGTCAGCCCAACACAAGGCAGGATTGAGTTGAAACCTCCCAGTCAGTAGACAGAGAACAGTGTCACCGCAGACAGCTTCTTCAGAAAGAGGAGTTTCATTTAAAAAAAAAAATCATGAAGTTACAGATTTGGCTCATAACATTAACCAGAGATAAGACATTGTGTGCTTCCCTTTTTTTTTCCCTTTGGTTTTTTTTTTCCTCTCTGTTTCAGTGAAAGCAAAGACTGAGGCACTCAGTACAAGAGCAGAGTTTTGCCGAGGACTCAGATCCCCCATCCTGCCCCACAGTACCCCTCACCAGGCAGGAGGACTTGGAGGTATGAGGCTGTGAGCAACCCAGGACAAATGCTTAGCTTGAGCCTGCTCCTGCAGTTTCATCCAGTGTCACAGCAGCTTCAGCAATCCAACACCTGATGGGTGGAGATATTTGCATAGGCCAGTGCATTCCTCAGGAGGCAGGACCAGAGGAAATACAGACCTGTTCTTGGTCCCATAGAACCATAAGTAGAGTTGAGAGATGGACCTTTCTGCTCTCCCTTGGGATGAGTCACTGGAGACTGAGAACATGCTTTCATTCTATGTACCATGATGTTATATGTGAGGAGTATTTTTGTTATTTACAGCAACTCTTGCAGGTTTCCATCGAGTTAAATGTTACAACAAAAAACAGAGAGAGAACTATCTTTAAGACCTTGCAAAACCAACCCAAGACTTAAGATTCTGTCAGTGCTGCATGCCAAATCTATGGCACCTCTGTAGATATCTAGTTTTAAGTTGCTAAACATCCAACCCCTTCTTACCTTCAGCCACAATTACAGGGCCTGGTGTGCTCCTTCACTGTGGCTAGTGACTTGATCACAGCTTAAGTCAAGAAACAACCAAAAGTTGGTCACAGAATTCATTCATGCCATAGTAGGATTAGCAATGAGGGCACATGACTTGCAAGCTCAGTCTCCAATGCCACTTTGCAGTTCTTCAATCTTTGTAGTGTCTCTTGTGCTGCCTTTCTGCAGCTGGTCCTGAACTCCACCATCCTCAACAGTGAGCTGTGCTTCCTGAAGATGATGCCATCATGAAAAAGCAGAGCAAAAGCCTCTCAAGAAGACCTAATAAAGAAAAGTGAGGGTGAGCACCTTGAGCAGCTTAAGGAAGCCTTATTGTTTCAGGAATGTTGCAAAATATGAGCAGCTTTGGCCTAGGGAGAAGAGGTGAGGAACAAGGAAATCCCAGGTGCACACGGGAACATGACAACTCATAAAGCTGACACTTCTCCCTTGGGAGTGTAGAAAACAAACACAAGTGTTTTGGCTACCAGAATCCAAAGCAATTCTACAACAGCCCTTCCAGAGCACTTTATAGCACTATATTAAATGAGTGATGCAAAGCTGCTATTACACTGACAGGAGGATGCTGGCTGTGCTTTGGAGCAGAGAGAGAGTTCACTCCCTGCTCTCTGCTTGGGATGCCAGTTGCTAATTCAAAATCTTTCCAGAACAAAACTGAGTCTACCAAGACAGCATGAAGTGCCTCTTAACATCATAGTTTGTACCTTTGACCAGGCTACTGAAGAATGCCAGAGACAGAACCACCCGCTCTCCTGTCCTCCAGTCATTCCATTTCTACTGAGAGGCTCCCTGTCAGGCATGGAACAATGCTTTCAAGGAACCAAGTACTTGGTCAGTCCAATTGGATTCTTTGGGAGGTTGGACTGAGTTCAATTCTTCTGAAGAGTTCAAAATGCCCAAGGAAGCTTAACCAAAAGAACCATGATCTTCTGTGACACAAGGAGAAAATTGTTCTTAGATAGCAAATTTCATTTCTCATAGCTACCATCAAGTGATCAGCAGAGGTTACTCTTATCTTTGGTCAGAGGCCAGAACAATGGATGATGCCCAATGTTCCTCCACCAACTGCAGGAAAAGACTGGTTTTCCCTCAAGGCTTCTGCTAAGATTGCATGTGAGTAGGTGACCCAATGTTTTATTTGCCAAGAAGCCTAGTGCAATTTCCAATTTAAATGCCAGCAAGATCAATTCCTTTCCCTCTTGATTCAAAGGTCTCACCTATCCTCAAAACAACCAGCTTGCACTGCCTTGCTGTTGAGTATTTTCCTGCAGAAAGTACATAATTTCAGACACATTCAGAAACAAACAATACAGTGGTATTTATGCATTGATTATTTAAATGACTCTACCATAAATAATACTGTGTAGGTAGCAGCAAGCACACCTTGCCCTGTGGGCCATCCTGTTTCCTCAACAGTATGAACTGTTTCAGACAAATTCCACAAACAATAAGCTTAAAATGAAACATTCCCTATTCAACAGTACAATATTTGCAGTCAACAGACTGGGTAGCCTCTCCCTTCCTGTTGCATACAGCGTCCCATATAGGGACTAATCATTCCTCAGAAATAGCACAACCGATTGCAGAGTTATTGGCACCTCTCCCACCTCATCAAAAACAGGGAACTCTTGACATTAGCCTGAGTCATCTTCCTAGCAGTTCTTTTCAAGCCTATACTCATCACCATCCAGGTGAGTGGACTTCTGATTTTCAGCTAACATGACAGTTTTGGCAAATCAAGTAGCCTGCAGAAAATAGTTTGGCTGGCATTTAGTGTGAGGCTCCACTGCAATCAGCACATGTGATGAGGGCACAGCACAACAAATGGATTTGCTTTGATTTGCTTTAATAGAAAGTGCTATTTGTTTCTATACTCTCTGGAATGTACCAGTATTATTCAGCATTGAAGGGAAAGACATTTTAATAAAACTAAAATGAGAATAAACAGCAAAGATAGATCAGAGGTTGAAGTGACATTTGGGTTTTTTTTAGCACAAAGCCACCTTTCTGAGAATTCACCTGTTAAATCATTTTCTGGCCTGTCTGTCCATTTTGGATATGCATTTACAAGGAGGGCAGTGGCAAATGCCACAGCTGATGCAGCAGCACTGTTTTGGGGTTTGAGCAGGTGCTGCAGTCCATGCTGCTCAGGAACAAGGCAGGTCAGGCCAAGATTTGGCTTTGTGTAAAAGAAAGGAAACCATAGTCAAATGAAAAGGAGGAATGAGGGAATGAAATGGTGTTTCAGCCTGACCTTAAACACCTGACTGTTGAAAACACTCTCCTGAGCAGAATCAGACCAGGAACTGAGATCTAAACCACATTTGAACCCAAATATCCCACAGTTGTGTATTTCCTGTTCAAAAAATGAGGATGGATGGGCACATGGACATACCTTTGCTCAGTAACTTATATCCCAGCCTTACACAAGATAGATATTCCCAACAGCCTCTTGCAACTAACCTCACACAGCCAAGCCCACCACTAACCCATGGCCCTCAGCAGCTCAGCTACATGGCTTTTAAATACCTCCAGGCATGGGGATTCCCTCACCTCCCTGGGCAGCCTGGGACAGTGGCTAACAACACTTTCATGGAAAAGGTTCTTCCTCATCTCCAATCTAAAGCTCCTTTGACACAATTTGAGGCCATTTCCTTTTGTCCCATCACTCATTACCTGGAAGAAGAGACTGACTCCTACCTCATGACAGCCTCCTGTTAGGGAGTTCTAGGGAGTGGTCATGTCTCCCCTCAGCCTCCTCTTCTCCAGACTAAATACTCCCAGCTCCCTCAGCCCCTCCCCATCAGACTTGTGCCATAGACCCTTCCACAGCTCCAGTTCCCAGCTCTGAGCATGCTCCATCACCTCAATACTTCTTGTAGTGAGGGCCCCAACACTGAACTCAGCACTTGAGGTGTGGCCTCAGCAGGGCCACAGGGGGACAATCACTGCCCTGGTCCTGCTGCCACACTATTTCTGATACAAGCCAGGATGTTATTGGCTTTCTTGGTCACCTGGGCACACTGCTGGCTCATGTTCAGGTCACTTTCGATCAATACTCGCAGATCCTCTCTGCCCCCTTGCAGCTTTCCAACCACTCATCCCGCAGCCTGTAGCACTGCCTGGGGTTGCTGTGACCCAAGTGCAGGCCCTTGCCCTTGGTCTTGTTAAGCCTCATGCAATTGACCTTTGCCCATCACTGCAGCCTGTCTAGGTCCCTCTGAAGAACCTTCCTGCCCTCAAGCAGATCTTCAGTCCCACTCAGCTTCACGTCATCTCCAGACTTACTGAGGATGCGCTCAGTCCCCTCATGCAGATCATTGACAAAGAAATGAAAAAGAACAGGCCTCAACACTGAGCTTTTTACATGAGAATATAAATTTGAATGTTGATCTCAGTGAAGCTGTACCAATGATTTACCTATGAAAGGGAGTGAAAGGCACAAGACTAGAAACAAGGATTCAGGTCAGGAACTCAAGTTCTGCTCACATCCATAACCTAAATGAGGATGCATAGTAAATAAAGCTCTTGCTTGTGCTTTTTTAAATTTCCAAGAGAGGCAATAATTCTAAAAACTCCTTTGTACAAGCAAGAATTATTCAAAACAAGTTGTGTCTACTCATCCCTGGCGCTCACTCACATTGAGTAAGCGGCTTCCCTTCTCTTGGACTGGCTCTTGCATTACTACTATTATGCATGAGGCAACAGCTTGAATCACTTCCAGATGAAATTGCAGAAAGCTTTGTATAATGACATTTCTACCACCACTGAAGCAAAGGATTCCATTGGTATTATATCTGAAGTGACCTGAAGTTCTTTACTCATAGAAGGGATAGAGATAGAAGAAATCAACTTGAATATGTTTGTACTCAGTGTGGAAACATGTGTCTTCTTCCAAAACATACCAAATAAATTCACCATTCTGAAGTAATAAAGACTTTTGTTTTAGAGCTGGAGTTCAGCAGCATGTATGATCTCATCAGGATTTCTCTCTATCTTGCCTGCACAAGGTAGTCATTTTCTTGACTCCATGATCCTAGCAGAGCTCTGCTGTGCTGCTTCACTCTAACACATTTTAGGATGAGAATGTCTCAGAAGTCCAATACCTGCAGTTTTCCAATCCCAAACTGTGGTTTCTTTAATACTAACTGTGCCACCAAGAACAAGGGGTTTTCACACATGTCAGTTTGTGGGAGCAGGGGATTCCTACCCACGCATGGGGCATGCCTTTGGATCTCACATCAGATACTCCGTGGCACACATTTCAGTTTCATTTCAGTGCCAAAGGCACATTTTATTTTCATGAAGCTATTCATTCCAATTGCATGAGTTAAAATATCCTGCAACAATGTAATGGTGGACTACATCAAACCAGTGATTAGAAGGGACGGCATTGTATGTCACAGCCTTAATTGTTCCAATGTCATTAAAGACCTGCCCTCTGCTTTTAAAGGGATAAAGATTTCCAATGGCACATGAAAGAACTGAAACAGTTCTACACTATCCAACAAACCTACTGGACTTTGAAAATCCAATGGATTTTTGGAATTTTGGCTGATTTAGAATTGTTCTCCTTTTTCAACTTTTAAATCCTACAACTATTAATTTCATCCTGCTGGAGAATTTCAAAGATATCTGCTTCTCTTCTGTGGAAATTTGCATGTAAGTTTTCTTAAACAAGAAAATCTTGCATGCAGTAAGTGACATTCACTCTAAAGAAGTCTGACATCCATGCCAGAAAGGCACAGGCAGAGCCACTGGCTCATGGACTCGATTCCTTTGAGATTCCCTGTGGCTATTCCTCCCTGTACAGGTTATGGGCTCAAACCCAGTTCTGCTTTGGCATAAAGGTAGAAAAAGCACATTTCTTGTACTCCTATCATGGCTCAGCTGGCAAGGAAGCCCCACATGGCTACTCACTCATTCCTCCCCACACACACCTACCATAGGATGAGGAGGAGAATCAGAAAAGAAAACCAAAACTCATGAGTTAAGATAAGAACAAGTATAATAACTAAACTAAACTGTAATAACAGTAAGAAAAGAATAATTATAGTAATCAAGAGAAACAAAACCCAAGAAAAAGACAAGTGATGCCCAATGCCATTGATCACCACCCAAGCAGTCATCCACCCCTCCTGGCCAGTTCCCCACCCCAGTTTATATCCTGGGCATAGAATAGCTCTTTGGCTAGTTTGGCTCAGCTGTCCTGGTCATGTTCCCTCCCAGCTCCTTGTGCACACACCAGCCTCCCCTCATCCTCACTCAACAGTGGGGCAGGGTGAAGATCACGAATGGCCCTGATGCTGTGCAAGCCTTGCTCAGCAATAGCCAAAACATCCTTGTGTTATCAACACTCTCTTCACTGTAAACTCAAAATATAGTCCTGTAGCAGCTACTAGGAAGAAAACAAACTATCCCAGACAACTCCTTAGGGAACTTTTCTGAAATTAAATGAAGTACTAAAAAAGCAAACGTGTTTTGTATCCATTCTTTTGTCATTAAGACAGCTGTTCCTGTTTCAGTCTGGTAGTAAAAAGGAAACCAAGCTCCACTGAGTTATTTTTCTCTAAATGCTTTATAAATGCAAACAGATGTCAATGAAAAGCTTTATGGAGCCTTCCTTGGGGTCCCCTTTGTAAATAGCTTCTGGGACAAACTCAGACATGAGATCAGCAGTGCTGGGAATCCCCAAATCGGATGAAGCTCAATGGCTCTTCCCCAGCAGAGGAGATGTAGCAAGGAAGGAGGGACATGTGCCTTTGGGCTGATAGGAAGCCAAGTACACCTTCCCAGAAATGCTTTGTACAGAGGGGTATAAGTGGGAAGATGAGGCAGGGAGACAGCTTCAGGGAGGAAAGACCAACATGTGAACAGAGAAGCCTACAGCAGTGAGACAGCTGACCGTGTTGTAATCAAAACACTGCCTTGCTACTTAACTTGCCCTGGTGACGTCTATACCCAGTAGCATCATTTCCATGTTCCTTTCAAATCAAGCAGTCACTTAAAACCCCAAGGTTAAGTGTGCAGGAGAAAGCTCATGGAAAATTTGGGGTTCGTGCCCATAAGTAAATAACCAGACTTGTTTAATGAAGGAGAGTGGGAACCAGGTAAGGATTCCCAAAGCAATGAGTGATAAAGAGAATATACAGACAAATACTTTTAGCTTCTCAAACAGGAAAAACAGAGGAAAATCAGAGGAAAAAGGTTACATCTAAAATGAGGAGGCCTTCCAGTGTGCCATTTCAATTATTTTCACACGCACTGAAGTCAGAAATTGTATGTTGTGTTCCAAATGTCACAGAGAAACAATGGATCAACAGTATTTGTCAAGGTCTGAGCCTCTGTTTATTGTCATGTGGAATCAGGGTCCATTCTTAAAGGTGGAGATATGAAAACACCGAGAGGATGCAAAATCGGTGCCTTACAAACCACAACCATTGAAGACAGTGTGGCACTAGGCCAGAGCCACAGCCTCTCTCTGGAATAATCCCTTTCCATCCTTTGGGACCAAGGCCCCCAGATTTCTGTGTGGGATGGGAAGATCTGCCCCCTTTGTCTTAACTGCACAGGATCCCCACAGAACAAGCACCACACCTTTAGTGTGAAAGCTGAACATACTGTGGGAAAAGAATAAGGTAGATCAAGGACATCTCTAACAGCTTGAGTCCACAAGTGACTTGTGCAGATGTCTCAACAAGACTGACCCTTTGAGACCCAGCTAGTGTCTTCATGCTAAAACCAGTGTCCCTCCTGGCACTGGTATCTGCACTGGTGACGGATACATGACAACAGCTTGCATCACCAGTATGATCACACATTCATTGCTACACAGAGACTGGGAATATGGGGTTTGCAAGCATTGTGGCCACATTCCTACTGGTGTCCTCAGGCAGAAAGATGTGAGCTGATCCTTTCCCAGGGATATATGCTGAAACAACAAATGTACCAGCTACAGACAGTGAAGTCCAGACTCCTGAGCTGTACATCAGAACAATGAAGTAACATGTCACTCCTGAAGGAAAGGCCAAAGAGTTTCCAGTAAACATTCAATGAATCATCATTTCCCAACAAAAATTACCAGTTTTCCTTCCTCTTCACTCAAAGTAACTGCATGGTCTCTGGCCTTTTGAATTAAAAATTGGTAGCAGGAGAATGTATTTGTGAGCTGTTGGTCATAGACTCCTCAGGTTCCCCATGAATAATCCTAAGAGATGGAGAGCAAATCAAAGTTGGACATCTGGGAATCTGTGATGCAGATCTAGGTCACAGCATGATCTTATTTGCTCTCCCAATAATCCTTTCAGGCATAAGCTTATTTTGGAGTTGAAGCAGGAAGACTTTAACAGCCATCCATTTGCTGCAATGTTTCTGAGTAATAAAAGCTGCAATTTTACCCAGACAGAGCATCTGGATACAAGAGAGATTCCTCTGAAGAATCTTAGGAAAGGAGGCAGCACAGTACAATAGAAGTTATAATTACTGTAACAAGATTACAACACCACTCTACCCCCTTTCTGGTTCCTAACCTTTTATCCTAGCTGAGGAAGGAAGACTGAGTTTTGCCTGCAGCCATGCATATTCTGGGTTTGTGCTAAGGCCTTGCCATGTGGGAAGAGACATGCCAGGAGATGTATGGCTGGCCATGGTCCATTCTGCCTAGGTACAAGGATTCCCAGTCTGGTATCCAGCACATAGACAGCCTGGGGTAAAAGGAGGCTGAGTTCCTACTGCCTGACACAACATTGACTTGCCAGCAGCAGGCAGCTGTCATCTTTTTTATGGGAATAGAAACATGAGGAGACCAGAAAGCTCCCCAACCTCTGATGTGATTCATTACCAGAACAGAGACACCACCTCACCTTGTCTTGTAAATGTCCGATCAAAAGATTCAGAAGGATCTTGAAGTTACCAGGTGCTGTTTTTGCATATGTGGCAAACTCAGGCAGTCACAGCTGTGTTAGTGAGTTGTCTTAGAGTGGGAAAGCTTGAGTGTGTTTAACAGACACCAAGACTTGTAAAATAACTGATATTGGACTTGGTCCACAGATTGACAAGGGGTTGAATTTCCCAGGCCTGCTTAGGCATGTCAGACAGTACACAAGCAAGGAGGTGCTCCATCACCATCCAGGCTCTGGGAGAACACCACAGCAGTGACATCAACTTTGTCACAGGCATCTCTGAGAAGCATTGACAGCAGCATTGGCAGGACATACACTGAGAGGCTCAAGCCCTCACAATATTTGCAAAGGGATGTTTTGTTCCCCTTCCTCTGAATTTCTATGAACTTTGGCTTGAACCTCACAAGGCCCTATTCAGCCTTGTTTACATAGTTCTCTCTGAGATGTCAACATCACTGTTGTTAGCCCTCTGAAACACTGAGTTCTCCCACCATTTGGTTACAAACGTTCACAGAGTTTCAAGAAAATTGTTCACAGAAGTTCAAGTCAATTGAAGTGGTTAAGCCATGACTGCTGGAAACAATATTCCCTCCTTAGCTGAACTCAATTGCAACATCTTCCAGGAGATCACAACAAACCAAACCAAAGCAGCATGCAACATTTTCTGCTTTTCTAGTGCTGAAGACAGGAGATCTCACTTCAAAAGCTAAATAACAGCCCCGGCATTTTAAGGGCAAGACTTCAAGGTTTTTCAGGTGACTAAAAAACCTGGTGTTTCAGAATAACATTTTTAAGTGCTAAGGGAACCTGGATGCTTAACTGCTTTGTGTCTCTCTTGAAAACCCCAAGCACACTGGTTCCAAATTTACCCTTTGCTGCACCATCTTGTTCCTAACAAACAGACTGGAGAATAAACTGTCCTCCCAAACAGGTCCATTCCCAGCCAAGCTGGTGACTTCACAGAGTGCTGAGGCACGAGTCACGTATTCACACCATGTTCCTCTTGTGATAACAGCAAAGAACATCTCATGAGGAATGGCTGGTAATCAGTGGATGGGAGAAAACAGCAGGCAGAGTATTGAGGACCTGAGCAGTACTCCTGGGAAGATAGTTTGGGGTAGCATGGCAAATATTAGTACCTGTTATGATAAATGTATGACATGGCTTATAGTGTCCCAGATGTGGCTTCCTGTGTCTTCAGCTCTGGAATAATCATAGTTCAGTTAACTGACATGGGGATTCAGGGCAGGCAGGGTAGAATTTGCTCAAAACTCCCTCTCCCTGACATTGAAAAGTGCAGCAGCTCCAGGAGCTTCAAGATTTCATTTTGATTTTGCTAAATGTTTGTATCAAAACAAGATGTAGGTTATCTTTTAGCAAGACCTACAATTTCACGTTGAAGGGAACAGTCCCTTGTACATCCTGCCCAGCAAATTTCCTGCAACCCAGGGTCGGGAATAATTTGTAGAAAAGAGTTATAATGTGAATAAATGCTTAAAGACAAGGATGGGTTCCAGTCATGCTTGTGGCCAGTGCTCTCACAGCAGCTGTACCTTGTCCCAGTCTGCAGGAAAGACAGACGAGAAGTAGCTGCAACAGCTGTAATGAGCGGCTGTAAGAGGTCAGAGTTGCAAAACCTCCAAAGCAGAACTGCTCACTTCCTGAATGCATCTGCCAGGCACTTGGCACAGAAAAGGGAACCTGGCTGCACAGCAGAGACCTGTCCAACTCGGAAATGCTTCAAAGAGGCTGAAGAGGTCAAACTAAGCCCTAACCATCCTTATTGTAATTGCCTCTGCATACTACTAAGGCTTGGATGAGGAAGAATAACATATCCTGAAACAGCAGTCAAGCAGTGATTGCTCAAGTCTGGCCAGGACTTGAGCTGAGTTTTACTGAACTGGTTCAACAGGTGATTGAAAGGTGGGAAACAATGCCCTTACAGTTACCTATGACAAAAGGCATCTTACAAAGGGAGAAGAATGGCTGGAGGTGCAACTCAGCCATCCATCCTAGAGCTGAGAAAAAGCTGATGGTCCTGCATGCTCTGCAGACAGAGGAAAATTAAATTAAGTCATCTTGTTACATGGGAAATGACTTCCTTAGCCTTACAGTGCAGGCTGGATGCTACAGCAGTTTTGATCTGAGCTACGAGTTGCTAGCAAGAGGAAATTACTAGGAAAAGGCCTCCCACAGCTAAGCCACAGGTCAGGAATGTTAAGGCAGTGGCATTCCAACTGTGTTATGAAGTATTTGAAATGCTATTGGCAAGGGTGTTGCTCAACATCCCTTCTATTTGCCACATCATCTTGGTGCCACTTGACTGCAGGCATATGACAGAACACAGAGGCCCTCTTGCTGAGGTCACATCCCAAGGGAAGAGCAGACCATCCTCAGATGGAAGTGCAGACCATCTTCAGATGCTCTCTAAGAATATCCTTGTGCTTCAGTGAAAAGAAAATAGAGAAGCAAACTTTGTAGTAGCCAGCAATGCAAAGTCTGTTAGTTTTCAACAGTCACCTGAAAATAGCCAGGCAGAACAACACTACATATGGGGATAAAGTTATAAACAACTTTGTTTTCACTCAATGGATCCATGTAGGACCCTCTAGACAAACAGAGGCCTTCTGTAGGAAGGAGCAGAACAGAATGTTTCTTGTCCATTGAATTATACTGTATCCATTGAGACACTTATCTGAAACCACATTGTTACAGCCTTTCCTTCTGAGCTTCTTTATCACAAAAAGGATTTGAAGAACAGCAGCTCTTCCACCCTGGCACATCCATCAGAACAAAGGGAAGTGCTCAAGGGAGAGCCTCACAGGTGGAAGGACTGCTAAAGGCAGCTGGAATGAGAGCTTAAGCAGAGTAGCTGGAGCAACTCTGACAACATGGCCTCAGTGAAGCTCTCTAATTTCCATCCTCTCTCTAAACTAGTCTGGACACGGATATACTACAGTAGCTACATGCAGCTACTGTTTCCCACAGTACTTTGCATTGGTATATCTGGTGCCTTTTTCTGGCTTATGCAAGGTGATGTTGTTTAGATCAGACCTGTGCCAGCCTCAAAAGTCCCTCTGTGTTTCTCCCCAGCCATTGCCAAGTCATCTTACAGTTCCTCAAGACAAAACAGCAATAGGAGCCCTCCAGTCTTTTCATCTGCTCAGCCTTCTGCTGAGAGGATGACATTAGATCAAAGTCTGATCCTTATTGCCAGGACTTATGGGAACAGGTAGGCAGCAAATCAATTTGGATTTCCTCCAGGGAAGAGCGGTGGCAATGGCTGGGAATGAAAGAGGTGAATTGCATGCAGTCCTGGAAACATTTAGGTTCATTCCTCACATGCCAGAAAACACATGAACCCCTCCCATCCACATTGCAGACTGCTGAGGAGATATGTGCAGACACGAGGAGTATGTTCAGGTGAAATATGCCTGAATTTAGGTCAGTTTGACTCTGCAAGCATGCCATGGACAGCCGTTTGGCCAGGCACATTCTTGTGCAGGGCAATGTACCACACAGAGGAAACCCCCGGTGCCTGTTGCCAACCACTGACAAAACAGATTAACTTTTTCAAACTGTTTCCCTGAATGACCCTTTTGGGAAATTACCTTTCCATGTTATTCTTACTTAGAATATAAATTCAATAGGTAATATTGCGTCATAAAGGAAGAGAATCATCTCAGCTGCCACCTGCCTGTGTGAGAGTAAATCCTTGTCTTTGATGATTAAAACTTCCATAATGCTATCAGCAATGATATCTCTCTGGTCATGATAGTTGTAGCACTAACATTGGGTTTCCAGGATGACAGCCATGTGGGCAGACACCTCTGAGAAGCTCACAGTCTTCTTTTGAAAAGGAAACCCATTATTTGCTCAGCTGTTCAGGTCCCTGGTGGAAGAAAACCCTTTCTGCTTCTGCTTAGATGACTAAAACAGTCTGTCTCACTTTTAAGCAGCACAAGTGTGAAAGGGAACCAGAGTTTGGAGTGCAAAGTCCAACCTGCAGACACTGAAGGCCTGAACTGCTGACCTGAGACCCTGAGAAAATTTGCTTCACACCTTGCTCTTGCTTAGGCTCACAAACCCAGACACTGAATTTAAAAGTGAAAGAATCAGTGCTCATTCTTGTTTTTGTGGGTGAGAAAAGAAAACAAAGCAGTTAACTGTAAGGACCATGAAAGTGGCTTTAGAAGCCTGTGCTTCAGCACCTGGTGCTGTGTGAATAATCTCAGTGTCTGCATTCAACACAAAGTGAGAAACCACCTCACAGAGATCTCCCAAGCTCAGCCAAGAGCCTCACAGGGTTTTCTGCCATCACTTCATCCCCATGACTGAGCAAGGAGGCAATGGAACACCCCATGAGAAGACTGCACTGCTTGTTCATCAGCCTGGAGGGACCAGTGGAGATAACCTCCAAAGAAACATCTTCTGAAAGGAAAGAAAGATGCTGAAGGGTTTTTGTGGAAGCAGGACTGATAAAATTGTTTACTATCAAAAGCTAAGGCTGATTTTGCACCACTGTACACCCTCTGGAAGAAATGAATCTGTGCAAAACACATGTGAAAAGGTATCAAATCAGAGCTTTCAACTAGTAATGGTGGGAGCACTCTGCATTCACTTTATTCCAGACAAAACTAGGACAGATCTCTTTGCCCATCTGAGGTACTTGTGTCTATTGAGGTCTAACCTGGATGGCTTTCCATGTGCCAACTGAAGGATCTACTGGATGATGGTAAAACCTTGACATGAAACATCACCAGAAGCGTCCTGAGACAGGCAGGAAAAGTTTTGCCAGGACACCCATACCTGCTCTTTTTATAAGCTATCACTCTGTGTGTGCACAAAAGCTGCCTGCACAGAGCAGCCACAGAAGCAGTGTTGTTTTCAGTTACCAGGACTGCAGAGAGGTTACCACCAACTGTATTTTTCAGAGTGACTTTGAAGTTGTTTTTACAAAGCAAAGAAAAAACAAGCTTCACTGGGAACGGACACAATGAGATGTGACAGTGGAGGAGGCAAAGGCAAACCCAACAGAGAGGGAAGCATCAGCACCACACAGCTCTCTGGAAATGGGCTGGTTTCATCACTATGTAGCCAAGGATAACACCAACAAACAACCTTGGTCTTGTTCCCTAGGCTGGGAGAGGCTGGCTTTGGTGCATTCTGCCCAGGCTATGCCGAGATCAGCTAACAGCAGGGCTTACAGATGATGGGAAGCAGAAATAGTTAAAATATGGTAAGACGATGAAGGCAGGGCTGCCTGGGTGAAGTTATACAGGGAAGAGAAAGAAGGGGAACATTCAGGAAAAGTTTAGGCAAAGTTCAGAACAATTAAACTGAATTTTGGGTTGGAAGCCTTATCCCAAAAAAGTTGTGCTGAGTTATCCCAGCACAACTCAGTTCCCTTTTCAGTTCCCAGTTCCCTTTCAGGCAGCCACAACAGAGGTGGCGGAGGAATGTAACTGGTGCCTTTGGAGCTGTAGAGCAAGAAGGAGCATCTCACCCTCAGGTAGGTCCACCAGCATATGGAAGAGGTTGTCCACAGGACAGTCTAGTACAGCAGATGGAAGAAGCTGTTACTCTTGCAGAAACAAAGCTAAAGGAGCAGGTGGGGGAAAGAAACCAAGGCAAGTACACATTTTATTCTGCTTCTACTGGTATTGGTGTAAATCAGGGGCAAGTCCATGGTGCAAGAGCAGCAGACGACCAACAAGCTCTATGGTGAAGATGTCAAAGAGGAAACCAACCCAAAACAAAACCCCAAAAAGAAAAATCCAAGAAGTTAATAAAAAGCTTTGAGATTTATTAGGTTGGGCTCTTTTATTTGCATCCTGCTACGTGGTAGCACCTGGACCATCACAGCAAAAGAGGCGATGGTTGACAGGGATGTTCACTGAAGCAGCAGACACCCGAACGAGTCACTACCACATCTGGTGGCAAAACATAGTAGTCAGAAGGCCAAAGCAGCCTTGCTGTTGCCTACAAACAATATCCCAACTGTAATTTCACTGACCTCGGCCTCTGAGCATCTCAGCTCCAAAATTAAACCTTCCTTAGTGGACGTTTACAAAGTGGGACACAGCTACCCTGATAAAGATGGTTCTGAGTCAAGTGAATAGGGGGTGCATCTTGTAATGGAAAAGAGATTTCTCTAATTGAGAGAGTTTCCTGGCTCTGACGTAACTGGGAGAATGATTTCTCAATGTGTCAGCTTTACTGTCAAGCCACAGTCGCACGCTCACTGTAGAGGCTCAGACTTGTCTTGCTTACGCCATGAGCATGGCAGTTATTTATAGCTGGCCTTTACACAACTGCCACTGCCAGAGTACCAGAGACCTTCCCAATTTGAGGTTGTCTGTGCATCCTGCAGTGGGGGTGCAGCTGTAGATGGACACAGGGGCTCTGACTCGGCTCCTCACCCAAACTGTGGCAAATTATTTCCATTGCAGCCACCTAAATCCCAAACGACTGCTTTAGCCTTTCATCTCTATTTGCTGCAGCTAAAAGTTGACAGAGATGGTGGAAATGATGATGAGGTGCAAAATTTTGAGCACTTTGGGTGTTTACCTGAGCAGCAGAATCTCCCAGAGTTTGCAAAACGAGCCCGGAAATTGCTCAATTACCAAACTTCTGTTGCTTTCTACTTCCAGTCAGGGTAAAAATAAAAGAAACCTTTGTGCCATGCTCATCTCAGCTGAGTTAAATGGAGGCAAGCATGGGACCTCACTGTGTTGTTTTTCAGCGGTGTTAACTTCCAGTCACAACCAGAACAGGGAAACAGAAGCCAGCAGTGAGCCTGCCAGCACCTGTACCACTCCTCTGTGCTCCTCACTGGCACATCTCTGCACCCCTACAACTCACCCCATCTCCTCCCCAGCACCAACACTAAGGTCTCTGCAAGGCAGCTATTGACAATATGTATTTGAAAGACCTGAGGCAAGACTCAGTTCAGTCCCACTCCTATAAGGTCCTATCTGACTCTGGATGCACCTTAAGGAGGTTTGAAGCTGTCTTGTTTTTGCAGGGCTCTGTCCTACAGCTTTGCTTTTCGTTATCTTCCACAAAGTGGGCACATTATTTGGTTTTGCTTGGGGATGATGCATTTCTCCTGGAAGTCCCTGTGCTGCAATGGGGCAGAAACTCTATTGTTTCACTAAGAGTGAGAAGCAGCTTAGATCAATCAGCTTGTGCTTCTGCCCATAATAGAGTTACAGTTGTAGGTGTGACAGAGCTGCTATTTGCAGCATTCCTCACCAAAACCAGCATGGTGCAGCTAGTTAAGAACAGGGGAGATCAGCTAAGACACAGGGCTTCTGGCTGGATGCTCTCTTTCCAGGTATTTCTCCATTCCAATACAGTGAGCTCCCCACAGTGTCTGGGATACCCACCCCAGCATCCCCCTCCAGAAGCCCTCAGAGGAAAGGGCAAAGCCTGCAGCGTGGGGCCATTTTGCTGCAGCAAGTCCCACAGACAATGATAGCAAAGAAACTTTCAACTCCAGTAGCTCTAACTTCTGCTGGGAACAAACCACAAGCAACACAGGGAAAGGCGAACTGTCCCAAAAGAGAGCTGTGTACATTACAGAAGCCACAGAAGGCCCTTAAAGGTCTCCTAAGAGAGTTTCTGTTCTCTTGAGAGCTGGCTGCCTCACTGATGTAATCTTTAGAAACTGGTGAGTCAAATATCTTTGAGGAACTGCTTGGGTATGGCCATGAACCAGGGCATGTCTCCCCATTTAGAGCATCCTGGGAACTCCTTCCTACCCCTACACTGCCTTTCCATCCTTCAAGGATGTATCCATATGTCTATCAGAGAACTATGTTCAAATGCACACATATAAGTACACAAATCCTTAGAGCTAGTTCAAAACAGACCTTTGGGAGCTCTCATGCTCTTGCTGCCTGTGGTAGAAGATGAAGAAGCCACTCCACTCCAGGACCATTTCACATCCACTGCCCACCTCCACAGCAACCAACATGCTCACAGAAACATCTCTGAGCCCTGCCAAAGAGAAACCTCTACCAGCAACCTACCCTTCCTGCCTGTTTTGTACCTAGTCCTCTCCATCTCCCAGCAGGTAAAGGAAGGGGTTCAGCAAAGCAAAGAGGGTTTGGATCTCCCTTTCCCAGCTGTTTCTCCTTCATATCAGCACAGCTCTACCCAGGGCCAGCTGATGGAGCAGTTTAGGTAATCACCTATGGACCTTACTGTGTTCCTGAAGGCTGCATGCTCAGCCTTTCCCAAGGCTAAGAGCAAAAGTACAATGTCACTCTTTACAGCAAAAGAAACCATCTGATCACAGTTTCTAACCCAATGGGAACTTACAACTGTAAACCTTAAATAGCTGTGATTTAAGTCTTATCAGGCTCAGTGGAGTCACCTGCCTTCCCTCTTCTTTTAAAACAAGGTCCAGCCACCAACATTATGATACTGGGGCTCAGAGCTTCAGCCAGGACATGTAACAGTTTGTCAGGTCCCAAAGCCACAGTCAAGCTCAGAAGTGATAGTTCCACCAGGCTCAGTGTCTACTGGTTTCTATTTTGGGTACTTTCTGGGACTTTCTGCTCTAAGTTTAGACCAAACAAAAGCAATGAGCCTAAAGAGGATTGGACTTTCACTTAGAGAGCAAGCATTTTTCTGAGAGGTTTTTACTCTGCACTGTGTGACAGGAGAGAGAGAACTGAGTCAACCAAGGGACAAGTGAGTTTCTAACAAACAGGAACAAGTCTGTGTGGACTGTGTTGCCAGCACACTGGAAGGAGGCAAGGCTCAGCTCCTGCTGCAGAGATTTAATGAGAATGGATAAATTTAAACCCCTGCAATATCCAGCATCAGTAATCATCTTTCACACCTTGGATGAATAGAAAAGATTCTCCAGGATCTTAAAAAGTCTCTGACAGGGTGAATCACAGAATCATAGAGGTTGGAAGGGACCTTTAGAGATCAGTCTAATCCCCATGCAGAAGCAGGTCCCACCTAGATCAGGTCACACAGGAACGTGTCCAAGGAGGGTCTTGAAGACCTCCAAGGAAGGAGACTTCACAAATACAGAGCAGCATGTTCCCCTGGGACAGGACATGCATATCCCTGCTAGAGAAGTTATTAGATAAGGTTTCAATGGCATGCAGATGCTGATGTTTCTGCAACTTCCAGTTATTTTCCTAAGCAGTTCTGAGCTGGGGAGGAAAATAATAATAATGATGAAATATCAATCATTTGAAACAATGGCTGGAAAGCTTTCAGAAATCAAAGCAGCTCAAGCCATGCTCTTGCTTATACTTTACTGAGACTGTTCTGCCAAGATGATTTCGCAGCTGTTTAGGAAGTACCTCCACCAGCCAGCTGGCAGCAGGGATGAGGTCTCCATCCTTTCCCTGGATGGCGAGGCTGTGCTCCTCCTTCCCCTGGCAGTGCTGCTGCTGCTCTGAGACTTACTGACACCAACAGCACAGAGTTGGAGCCAGATCCAGAATTTCTGGCCTTTGGTCCCATGCCCACTTCCCAGCAGATGGTTCTGGGCACAACATGTATCAGGATCCCAGAGGTATCAGTGCAGGGACACTTCATTTAGGCACCCAAAGCAATAGTGTTGGGACCTTGGGAGAGTCACATAATTGGATAGTTTCTAAATCCAACACCTCTTACTTTTTTACCACAAATGATTTCAGCAGCCACCCATTAAACCATTTCAGAAAACTCATGGAAATATTAAGCAACATAAAAAATTCCACCACATCTTTCCATTGAGTCAGGTATGTAGATATGAACATCTTTTTGTCTGAAAAGCAAACAATAGCAAGTTAAAACATCATTTGTACCTTTGCAGTCCTGGTGAAAGTTCCCCATCCTTTCTTTGACTGTCTCAGCTGCAAGATCACAGAGAACAAGTACAACAGCTACAAGTGTCAGAGCTTAACCAGGAAATAAAAACATCAAGTGGAGGGGAAATTCAACCAACAATGCACGACTGTTGTTCTAAGGTTCATGGATGACCCTTGGGACCTCTTCACAGCATATTGTGCCATTGTGACCTTCAAAATAACCACACAAGCAAAGGCTTTTCAGCACCCTGAATCCTGAAATGACTGATTCTGCTTTGCTCAGGCAGCATCCTCCTGGCCATATTACTCGCTTTGTCACTCATTCTGGTTTCTTTGCTTCCTTGTTCTCTCTGCAGCTTGACACTGGAAGGTACCTCTAGGTCAGGCCCTGCTGTTCTTCATCACCATTGTGCTGCTCTCTGCTCAAAGGGCAAGTTAGTCACTTGGGTACAGAAAGGACTAAGCCATAGACTCTGCAAGACAATTTTGTACATCCTGATATGTATTTGCTTATAGAGGGGGATTTCTGTAAAGATGCTTTATTTTCCTGGCTGTCCTTAGCAACTCTTATAATTCCATTTTTCCCAGAAACACATCTGATCAGAGAAACACCCACAGGCCTTGCAGTAACTGCTAATAAATATGTCTCTTCTACGCCTCTGTGAAGTGCAAATCTCTCTGATGTGGAAAAGGAAGGTCAGGATTTAGTGGCAGGGGGAATGAGGCCAAAAAGCAGAAATGAGCCTTTTACCAGACATCCGACCCAGCCCATGTTTGACACAGATCCAAAACTACTTCATGGATCTCAGCTGGAACCCAGCAGGACATTGTGAGAGGTTCCTCTGCTGCAGCCTCAAGTGAGCTCCCAGCTCTTGGGCACACCTGGATTTTGACATAGATGTTGCTCTCATACTACTAGGAGCCCCAGAGCTACAAGGCATGGGCATCTCCTGCTTGACAAGGACAAAGAAGCCTCCTGCCACCAAGCTCCCTCACTGTTGGAACCTTCAGTGCCATCCCTTGCTCTGGCTCATTCAGTGTTCTGCTGGTTCATTTCTAGATCCCTTCCACTTCTCCTGAAACCCCTCTTCCCCATGGCTACCATTCAGCCTGGGGATGCTTGCTTCCAGCAGACATCTTTGTTCCAGTACGGTGAGCAGTAGTTTCCACTCAATCAACTGTGATGGCTTCATTAAATGATTCCCATCTCTCAAAAAAAGATGTCAGTATGTACAAACTCCTAATTAATGTATGATAGCCCTGAGTCAGCCCTGCAGTGAGAGTTCTAAGCTCTTAAAGGAACTGTCCTAATTCAGTGCTGAGCCCAACAGAGATGTCTTGTCTCCCAAAACAGTATCTTCAGTGGAATGTATCCCCTGAAGAGCTCTGCAGACCCCTCTGCATCAGCCCTCCCTACACTCCAGCCTACACAGGGCTGCCTGGAGGATGCTCCTGCCCTACACAGGGGCAGGGAGGTGAGCTCAGTCCCCTGTGGGGAGGAAATACCTATTTCCTAAAAGGTATTTATTATTAACTAGTCCATGTTATAACCATGCTGGCACTACTATTGTATAAACACCCTATCAGCTTGCACCAAACAGATGAAATATGCCTTGAACCTTGACTTTCCTCAAACATCTCTCATAGCCAAGGCTGCAGGGAGGGACCTGCCCAAAACTGCAGCAGCAGCCACAGAGACCTTGTGCTTTCTCCCTTCTTTTACAGTAACATACTTTTGCAAGTAGAAAGGGCTGGTCAGGGGGATCTAGTCAGTTTACCTCATCAGCCACAAGATTTTCCTGATTTCACTGAGATTTGGAACCACACCAAGAAAGCTGACAGACTTTTATGTTTGGCTCTCCATGCTGGCTCAGGTTCTGTAACCAACAACCTGCTTTAACACAAGCCAGAGGTGTGTGAATGTTCGTACATGAGATAGATAACTGGAACGTTGGTACACAACCATCACTTATCTCACCTGCAAGATCTAATCATGCTTGTGTGCTTTGTTACTTGATAGTGGCAACTATTAATTAGTAGATCAATTATGCTATTAATAGTCATAAATAACTGTCCTGCTTATTATAAATAGGTGTTGGTGTGAGTGTGACTTGTCTAACATGCTGATGTGCAAGACTATTCATCTGATATGAACTCAGGTAGAGTTCTTCAGCTTGATTTTTATCTTTTGGCTGGTATAAATCAAGGATATTTCCCTGATAATTCCACTCAGATTTTTTTTTCCCATCCATTTTCCTTTATTGTTCTGCATTTGCTGTAAGTTTTGAGAAACTTTATCATTATCCTTTCTTTCCTGACCATTTTGGTCTTTTCCCCATCCCCAGCTGCTTGCATATCACACAGAACCTGCATTAACACCCAGGCAGTGCTTGTTTACTCTGAGGAAACCTGCTGTTTGAAAAGCACAGTTGGTCTAAAATATTACATCTCACTGAAGAGCAGGACTGATATCCTGGTTACATCACCAGTTTCCTCTGTGAGCATAAACTGCTTTCTCAGTCTCAGTATGCCTCGCTTTACACACAGCTGTGAGAAGAAGACAACATGGTTTTTCTCACTTTGGTGATTCACATGTGATGAACCCACTTGGGACAGGGCTCTCTGCCTGCTGACAGGGCACCATGGACTCACCCCTCACTCTACACTGTAGCCCTGGAGGGCTACAGATATAGAAACATAGAATCATAGAATGGTAGGGTTGGAAGGGACCTTTAGAGACCATCCAGTTCAACCCCCCTGCAGAAGTAGGTGCCATCTAGAGCAGGTCACATAGGAATGTCTTCAACTTCCTCCTTAGTGCTGAGAGTTCCATGGAAACAGGAAGGTGGATAACTGAAGTTGATTGCTTTGTGTAAGTAATGGTTGTGTATCAACCTTTCAGGTACCCATCTCACGTACAAACACTCAGATACCTCTGGCTCATGTCAAAGCAGGCTGTGGATTAGAGAACGAGAACCTGAGCCAGCATGGGGAGGATCTGCTGGTACCCTACCCCAGAGATGTACTGTGTGACACCTGTGCACAAAGCTGACACACCATCCTCCCACTGCACCAACAGGACCTGTCATTTCCTTGAAACCCCTCCCCACATCCCCTCTTTTCCTGACCTGTATAATATTCCTGGACACGAATGCATCAGCAATGTTTAGTTCCCTAATGGTAAGGCTAATATTAGATACCTCGTGGGCAAAACACACAAGGATGTGTTTGTCATCCACTTCCTACAGATAAGAACCTGGAACAGATAACCCTGGCATGCACTGGGAGTCCTGTGTGCATCTCACACCACCACACTAGTGTTGTGCTCTGAGAAGTGACTCCTCACAGCTTTTAAAAGTATCTGTGTGACTCACTGAGAACATCCTTCAGCATTACACCCAGGAAAGCATTACAAGTCCTTGGAGGCACACTTTGTTTCAAATCATCTCTTAGGGCCAAGGTATGAGGAAAAAGAGAATGTTTTAAAGGATGTCTTTGTCTTTGGCATGCTGAAGGACAGGGGCTTCATCTGTGATGCAGGACATGCACTTCTGCTTATATGAGCACATCTGGGACAGACCTCTGCTCCCCCAACACTTGTTTTGCCTTCAGCCCTCTCCTCTGGCTGCATGGTTAACCTGGGATTTCTGCTAAAGCACAACAACCACATGAAACCCGACTTGTTTGCTTTTCAACTTAATAAACAAACCTCATTTACCAGATTTCTGTTTTGATTAGCCAAGTGGAAGCTGTTGTTTGAACAGCAAGATGCTTATCTGAAAACAAAAAGCTCTTGAATAAGCTATTCCAGAGTGGTGAGATCAGATTCAGTAGCCCAGGCTATTTTTATGCCTCTGTTTTATTTAAGGCAGCTAATGTGTCCCACTAGCCCAGCAAGCCAGTGTTGGATCCAGGATATAAATAGAAATCAGTCTAGCAGGCTGCTAAAATAAATGTGTTTGAGATGCCTGGTTCCTGCTATCTGCCTGTAGCCCTCACTCACTCTTGGCACCTGGACAAGCAGCCAGTTGACAGGAAGGACACAAACATCATGACTTAACAGGACTCTGACACTTGGCCCTCTGACACTTGGCTTTGCTCACTGTAAACAAACTGGCTATGATAAGATCACCTGTTCACAAGCAAGAAATATCTCACCCAGACCAAAAAAGAGGCTTGGAAACTCATTCCTGAGTATTTCCTGATGTATTTCTATGAACAAGTATAGTAATGGGCTCAAACACACAGTAAAAGCAGGTGGTACCATAATTCTTCATAAGTATATATTTAACAGTCCAAAGTCTGGAAGGAGATGATTCATTGCCTTTGTAGGAAATTATTTATGAAGACTCATACCAAGGAGGTAAAAGCCTTCTCCTAGACTCACTGCAGCTTTCCTGGTATGTTTAAATAAATGAAATTATTTGAGACCTCTCTTTTGACAAAACCTGTAACAGCCCAAGCTGCATCAACAATTTCACTCCCAGCTGTGCACTCTTTCCTGTCTGAGTGTTGCCTCTACTCATTGTCTCTTGCTAGCACTCAGGACCTGGGGGGGGTTGCAGGGCTGTGCAGCAGCAGCAGTGCCCCAGTGCCTTGAACCCTTGCTGGTTGGGATCCTGCAGAGGCACAGATGAATCATAGAATCATAATGGTTGGAAAAGACCTTTAAGATTATCAAGTGTAACCACTAACCTCACATTGCCAAGCCCATCACTAAACCATGTCCCTCAGCACCTCATCTACATGTCTTTTGAATATCTCTAGGGATGAGGATTCCATCACCTCCCTGGGCAGCCCCTTCCAAAGCTTAATAACCCTCTTGGTAAAAAAGTTCTTCCTAATGTCCAGTCTAAACCTCTCCTGGCACAACTTGAACCCATTTCCTTGTGTCTTATCATTCATTACTGAAGAGAAGAGATTGACTCTCACCTCTCTACAACCCCCTTTCAGGCAGTGGTAGAGAGTGCTCAGCCTCCTCTTCTCTAGGCTGAATACCTCCAGCTCCCTCAGCCACTCCTCATAAGGATCTGGTCTCCAGACCTTTCACCAGCTTCACTGCCTGTCTCTGGACACACTCCAGCACCTCAGTGTCCCACGGTGAGATCTGTGTCACAGGGCACCGTGAGGCCACGTGCCTTGTGGGCAAGCTGCTCCTTGCATAACTGTCCCAAGCAAGAGCTGCAACAATGTGCTTTGGGTTTTTTCATCACATCAGCTTCCTCCAGCCTATCTCAGATGGGGAGTTTTGCCTCCAAAACTAGAGCCTGGTCACTGCCCAGGAAAATACCTTAGCTAATCAGACACAAAGGAAATGGAGAAATGAAGTTGCTTGTGTAAGAGCACAGTGAGAGCAGAGCCAGGAGTGGAGTTGCTATGTCCCGCCCTACCCTGGACACTCAGCTGGTGTGCCTGATTAGGAAACCTCCTACACAATTTGTCATGTCCTCCATGTCTGGTTTGTCTCACAGTGAAGGAGAGGAGTGGGGAGGGTCAGCTCTGCAGGGGCTGAGCACGGTTGGTAGGTTACCTGCAGAGCACTGGTCCTGCACTGACTTGTGCATTGCCAGTCCACACAAAGTGGCAGAGGCCTTTTGGCATTTTTTTGCCCCAGAACACATCATCTGTTCCTTATAGAAGTGAATCCTGAAGATCTTTTTATCCTTGAATCCCCTCAGTCCTGTCCAGGGAAGCTTGTTCTGGAGAAACTATCTTTAACGTGGAAATCAGATAGCAGAGAAGAGAAGCTGGATGAAAAGCTTTGCTTGAGAGGCTGAATGTGCAGGCAGCAAGAGAGTTATCCTGTGACAGTATAGCACACCAAATGGCTTGAGGCACACCAAATTCAGCCCAGCCTCAAACAGGACAACACAGATGCATCTCACAACACAGATCTCAGTATTTCCACTCATCTTGCCACAATTGACTCTAGTGGTGAGACTTTTGGCTGTGTCCATTAGACTGTTCATTGGATTGGACCTATGGAGACAGTATTTGCCATGCAATGTGGGGGTCTCTCCTTTATTTCTTCTCATTACACCTCAGTAATTATTAATCTATTTTTGCTAGGAACACTTGTCTCAGACACTGGGGATGGATCTCAGGATCAGGCAAAGTCCTCAGTCTTTATTTCCTGCCCTGGCTCAGATCACAGAATCATGGAATGGTGGGGCTGGAAGGGCCCTGCAGAGCTCCTCCAGCCCAACCTCCTGCTAAAGCAGGTTCCCTTCGATCAGGGAGCACAGGAATGTGTCCAGGTAGGTTTGGAAGCCTCCAGACAAGGAGCCTCCACACCCTCCCTGGGCAGCCTGGGCCAGGGCTCCCTCACCTCAACAACAAACAAGTTTCTCCTCGTGTTCCAGTGGAGCTTTCTGTGTTCCAGCTTGTGCTTGTTACCCCTTGTCCTGTCACTGGGTACCACAGAAAAAAGACTCACTCCATCCTCTCAACACCTGCCCTTTATGTATTTATCAGCATTGATAAGGGCCCCCCTCAGCCTTCTCTTCTCCAGGCTGAACAGGTCCCACAGCTTTTCCTTCTCAGAGTAATGCTCCAGTCCTCTGATCATCTTGGTAGCCTTACAATGGCCTCTCTCCAGAAGTTCCCTTCCTCTCCTGAACGAAGAAGCCCAGAACTGGGCACAATACTCCAGATGTGGCCTTACCAGGGCAGAGTAGAGGGTGAAGACGGCCTGCCTTCATCTGCTTAATGCACCTCAGGATACCATTGGCCCTCTTGGCCATTGCTGCTCGTGTTCAGTTGCTGCCCACCGGCACTCACAGGTCCTTCTCCACAGAGCTGCTCTCCAACAGGTCATTCTCAGCCTGTACTGGTGCATGGGGTTCCTGCAGTCAGCCTTTTGGTTTGAGGCATCACAGGATCCCCAGTGATGGGTCTACAGGGTTGAGGGTATTCCTGTGCCTTGGGTCACCTCCATGGTGCCACATGCTGACCATGCACCTCACCACTTAGCTCATGGACCTGCCTCCTGTTGCCACGTCCCTGTGTGAAATGGGGTGCTGATTTAACCACCCTAATTTAGAAAGCGATTTAACCAACTTAACCTTCCTGTGCTAAGGCTAATGAGTCACTTGAAAGCAGCTAGCCTTAGTCAGGCCTTTGTTTCAGGGTTTCAAAACCTTACAACTACACTGTAGGCTGTCAGGCTGGTCTGAAAATCCCACCCTCCATCCACTCTGAGACTGCAGAAGCTTTGGCTGGCTGGCCTCTTTGCAGAGAAATTATTTTCCCTTGAGGTTAATCACATTTATTACTGACACTAGCAGGGGTTATAGCCAGTTCCTTGGCTAAGCACCAGGTTTTTGCACCATCCCTTTTCGAGGTACTCTATAAAATCTGATAAAAAATCACTGAAGACCTCAGTGCTATGATTTCTCCCTTGATTTTTCATCTAAACTCCACCATGAGTATGAATTATAGTGGGTTATTTTCTCTTTCAATAAATTACTTTTGAGGCTTTCTAGTTTTCTCCCACCATGAGACAGTTTTTCAAGTAAAACACACCCTGAAGCTGATGCATTAGACCTCATGTAATGCCCAGCACATAAGATACACTGGGTAATATTCAACAGATGATGGCTCTATTAATAGGAAGAGAGTAGTCTTTTTTTTTTCTCAGCTAAAAGCAGAAATTGAGCCAACACCCAAGCAGAAACCTGGTCTATCCTGCACCTAATCAATCCTTTGGCACTGATCTGTGCAGCTCCTTGTGATGTTGAAGCAGGACTCAGCAAGGTACAGTTCACCCCAAACCACTTAAACTTTCCCCAGGGCCTGACTAACCATGTCTCAAACCTGACTAATACCTGAAGTGATGTTTTCACTCAACTGAGAATGAGGAATTAAATGCTCTTTCATATAAATAGTATCTGGATATTTAAACACAACAGCCTGACCCAGAGGGAATTTCTTGCCTTGGCAAGGATGCCTCAGCTTTTCCAACTTACAGCCCAAAGGATCCTCATCTCCTGTCTCACCTGCCCTGTGCTCTAACCACCAGACCATATGCTCCAGGCAGAAAAAGCCCAGGAGCTTCAGATGCTCAAAAGGAGGAGTGCAGCCATTCATTGCTGCTATCACCAATGGCTACTGATGCAGCTTTCTCTTTTCAGCCTGAAAAAAAAGACAAAACCATCTGTGGTCCAACCACATGATGACATAGTGTTGTCAGGCCAGACACCTCCCTTTCCATCCTGCTGCTCTAATCTGTTTTTTATTATAGGAAACTCTGTTGTGCATTGTGAGCCATGATTTATCATTGGAAATTAATCTGGAGTCACAAAAACCCCCAAAAGCTAGAATACAGTTGTGAGCCAACCATCCTTTGCTCATTTTGGCTGTCCTACAGCCCTGTAGCATGATTTAACCACACATGTGATTGTTTGGTAATAGAAAAATTGCATCACATGAGACCTGTTGCAAATACAGTGGTTAAATCCAAGGATTGTGCCTAAATAGCTTCTACTTGAATATTTAAAGATCCCAATACTACTTTTGGCTTCAGTCCAAACCAATTCATCTCTTGAAGTCAGGAGCTCTTGTTCTTGGTGACAGGTGAGCCCAGATGTCAGCAGGGAGGGAGGAAGAGCATCTGCAGCACACCCTGCCACAAGCTGGCAGACAGCTTCCTTGCTCTCTTACATCCTGCTCAATCCAGGCTGAGGATTGGTGCATGCTGGTGTGGTTCTACTCGTGTCCATGCCAAGTGAAAAACACACCAACTTTTAGAGAGAAGGCAAACATGCACTTCCAAATTGTTTCAGTTCATGTTGAACAGTCAGTTATAGTTTTAGTTCATAAAGTGAACTGACTGAAAAGCTGAGGCTGGAAACTAACCAAAGAGAAGCAGGAGAGTGGGCAGCTCACAAAAGAAAAACAAAGGCACAACAGCACACTCTTCCCATTCAGAAAAAATAGAACATGTTACAAAGAACCAGCATAGCAGCAACAGTGAGTGTTTCAGAGAAACAGAACGAGCAATGTAACAGCCAGAAATGAGGATATACAGGTAAATGCCATCCCAGAGTGGCACAAGTGTTCAGTGACAAACTCAAATGCTGAGATGCAAACTGAGATGTAGATAGAAAGGGTTAAAAGAGACACCAAAAATAGGTTTTCTGCATTCGTTGGAACTGAGAGAAGGAAATTTGCTGAGGGTCACTCTGTCCCCTCATCCAGGTTGCTGATGAAGTTGTGGAATCAGACTGGCCCCAGAAATTACCCCAGTGGAACCCCACTGGGTACAGGCCTCCAACTTGACTCTGTACTGTTTTGACAGATCACCATTGATCTGTCATTCAGCCAGCTCTCGATTCACATCACTTTCCACTCATCCAACCCACACTGCCTGAGCTTTCCTATGAGACAGTGGAAGACAGTGTCAAAAGCCTTGCTGAAGTCAAGGTAGATGACATACGCTGCTCTCCCCTCAACTACCCAGCCAGTTACACCCTCATAGAAGGCTATTAGGTTGGCCAAGCAGGATTTCCCCCTTGGTGAATTAATGTTGACTCCCCTCGATAACCATCTTTTCCATTATGTGTTTAGAGATGACATCTAGGATGAGCTGTTCCATCACCCTTCCAGGGATGGAGGTGAGGCTGACAGTGTGACAGTGTTACTGCCTGTATTACTGCTGAAGCTGCCTGTATTATATGTATGCCTTTTTGTATGCATTTTTAAGGATGCCCTATACTACAGCAGGCAGCTGAAGAAGATGCACACAACTTCTTACAGCTCTGACTTGCATGTTCACTCATTTACATGAGTCCATAGAAGATGCAGGGAACAGTGATCTTTATTGCGTGCTTTGTGGACAAATCATCTCAAAATACTCTTCCTTTAGAGGCTGACAGCAACTGCTAGCAATGCCCAGCCAAGAAAAACAACTGCAGCAAGGGCAGAGCATGTGATGGTGCTATTCCACCCATTAGCAATCTGCAGGAGATTAAATAGACCCCGAGGGATCTCCTCCATTGCCACTGCTGCCAGGATTTGCTCTGAATGCCTGGGGATGAGCCAAGCCAGGCTGGCATTGCTGCCACCTATCTGCCCTTGCTCCATGGGGGACAAGGTAATCCACAATGTCTCCCTGGTGCTCTTACAAGCTCCTCATCCTCCTGAAAGCCTCCCCACAACACCTAGGCACCTGCCATGTTGTAATTATTAATTCCTGACTTGCACTGGTGTCTCTCTTCCCAATTAGTAAGGGAAGTCATCTTGCCCAAGGGCTGGGAAAGTCACAAGTAAACAATTTAGGGAGTGTTTGGTCATGAAAGACTCGCAGTCACCTTCATCTCTCCTCAGACTTGCAAATGCCTGAACCAGTTATTCAGAAATATACCTCTTGCAATGACTGAATCCAGGCTGGAGAGGAAGAGGTGGGCTGGGGCAGCAGCACAGGCCTGCCAGCAGAAATGAGCACCATGCCACAGCAAAGAAGTCACCAAAATGACACCTGAAGAATGTTTGGTTCAATAGGAATTCCCCCCCCCATCAATGCCAAGAGCAAAGCACATGGAAAAACACGATGCCAGCTTTGATTACAAAAAGGCTTTTCCCTCTCTGTTATCCAGAGCCAAAAATAATTGCTAATGCAAGAGTCTCACTGGCACCAAGACCTCTGCTTCTGAATGTTGGACATCTGGAGTAAAGCTTTGCTTGGACTTATTGACATTTTGCTTAGGCCTTGACTCCTCCTGACGCCAGTGAGCCTTTCTGACACAGCCTGTTTTCAGCACTGAAGTAAACAGCAGCAATATTGTGTTTACAAGAAGTGCATTTTGCCTCCTTGCTGCCCTGCAGCCTGCTGAGCTGCTCCAGAGCAGTAGCCGTGGTGCTCAGCCAGTTTGCAGGGACACAGCCCCCTGGTTGCTAAATATCACCCTTCCTTTCTTCTGAACTGGACCAGACCCCTACACCTATCTTGCCAAGCTCCTTTCCTCCTAAGCATGCAGGTGTTCAAAGAAAGGTGTGACAGTGGAGCTGGGAGAAGGCCAGGTGTGGCAATGCTGAGGGTAAAACTCACCAACAAACCTGGGGAAATGGTTTCATTCACACTGAAGGTACCTCCAGGTCTATCTGCAGAACCCACAGGTTACCAAGTTGGCTGTAGCCAGCGTGCTCTGAAACGGAGTCAGATCGATGGCTGGGGATGAGGTTCCCTCATTAACTTGACAAGTTACTGTTCTGTGGTCATGGACAATATCAGGAGTCCTAATGGATGACAGGCTGCCTGCAGCCCATGGATTCATTTGATGACTAATTTTTTAAAGGTGCTTGCCCTTCTTGAGAAGAAAAATCAAGAGGCTGAGGAGTCTCCTCTTCAGAAAAGCTCAGGTCCCACTTCAGCACTTGGATAACTGCCCTGCTTTCCCCAGGATCCCGGAGTGCTGAGTGCTGTGCTTTACAGAAAACATGTCCAACAGTAGCCTGGTATAAACTGCAAAGTGCTGAGCACTTACAACCATAATTCACTGCTTACAAGGGGACTGAGCTGTTCTGAAAGCCCAGCCCAGGTTATGGGTTTCAAATACTAGAAAATCTGTCCCTGAGCTCTTAATCCAGTTTATGGGCTCATCACAAATGGAGCTGAGCCATTCTTGGAAGCAAAACTTGGCAAAAGCAGTCTTTGTCCACTGCATCAGTAGCAACCGCATTCAAAGCTCAGGCCAAGAAACCTAGATTAAGGAGTAATTAAAGCCTGTAAGTGCCTCTCCCCATGACTAAGGGAAGCAGTAATAGCAGGGCACCTAATTGCACAGGAACAGGTCTGACACCAAAACTCACGTCTTCGGTTGCTCTCTAGGTCACACACCTGGATGGGAGCTGAATGCTCTTTGGGTCTAGCCAAGCTAAGCCTGCTTGTGCAAAGAGCTGGCTTCTGCAGCCTCACCAAAAGCAGCAGGTTGTGCCTTGATACCATCAGTGTGTATGAACAACTTTTCCCTCTGCAGAACAAGGTATAGAGAGAGTTCACCCCTCATCTCCCAGCAGCTTTACATCAGTACAGTAGTATTGAGGTTAATAGAGCTGTTCTCCTCTACTTATACTCAGTATCCTTCTTTCAACAGCTCATTTCCTGCCCATCTATGACTCCAAAGTAAAATCTGTTCAGATGTTGATGTAAAAGACCTCCCCTTCCCCCTCAATGATCCCTGCTGTTCTCTGGCAGCCAGGCTGAATTGTCCCTCTGTGGCCCTCTTCAATAAATCATGTTATCCATGCTTGAATTAAGATCCTTGCTAATGATGCATGAGAGGACTCAGCTGACAGAGTCTCAGTTGTCCTGCTCAGTAAAACCAGCTGAGGTGGAAAAAATAGCTATGATGGATTTTTGCCCCTAAAAATCAACTTGTCTGACTTAGTGCATGAATAGGAGCAGCTGCACTGATTAGAATCATGGTGCATTTCCCTTGCAGCAAGGGAAATGTGACATGGAAAAGGGGCCCAAGAAATATTTGCTACAAACAGACGTGATGAGTCCTGTACAAATGCCTGGACACCTTGCAGGGAGCAAAGGGAGACCTTCTCCTAAGCCAGAGAGCTCAGGCAGCATCAGCTGTGCAGAGGCAGTGCCACCCGCCTTTTCTCTTTAGCTTAGCACCATCTAGAGGGATGTGTCTGCAAGCCCAAAGCATCAGCCCTACAGTGAGTGTTCAGCAAAGGAGAATGGCCATGGGAAACGTGGCCAGTGTAGAGCAGGGGGAAACCAAACCATTGAAAGCAAAGCCTCAGAAGAGCAGTTTACTCTTCCAGCCTCCTTCACTATTTGTTCAAGCACAAAGGCTGTGGTGCAATCATTCCCCTCGTGAGGGCTTGTGGGGAATGGAAGGATGGGTTCTGCAGAGAGCATTGGAGGTTGGGGGGGTTAGGGGGGGTCTGGAGGGGGATGTTTGGGGTTTGAAGGTTGTTTCTTGATTGTTTTGGTTTTTTAAACACATACAGATGTTGGGTCATATCTGCAGGCTTCAGTGGCTTCTGAGGATGTGATGGGGAGTCCTCTGTGGTTTAGAACAGAGGTCATTCATCATGTCTGCTCAAGCCCTTGCCTTTCACTAACACCACACAGCCCATGAGCTGACCTAAAGGCTTCTGTGCTGCTTGTTACAGCTTTCAGCCCAGTGCATCAGAGCTTACTCAAATCTCCTGCTGTGGAACAACCAAACATGATCAAGGGCAGAGTGGAGTAATGTTAGCTCCCCTCTGTCTCACACACTGATCTGGCACTTTCTTCTGCAGCTGATTTGCAGTGCCATAAGATGCAACACCTGTGCTCCATCAACCTCATCTCTGGCCAACCTCATGTAATCCCGAGGCATGGCCATCAAAGCCAAAGTCCAAGCTGCCAGAAGCAGTGAGTGCTTGGTTTAGAGATGGGATGTACATTGCCCTGCTCAAAGGGCAGAGCACAAGCTTTCAGAATTCCTCTGACTTTGAAATTAGGGAATACAAACTAAGCACAAACAACAGCAAGGATTTGCAAAGGATGCACAACATCTGCATTTCTTTAGTAACTGTCTGCAGTGACCCCAAGGACAAGAATCAAGTTGTACTCAGAGCTGGTGTGAGGAAAGGACCCTGGAGAAACCAATGCCACTGCTACTGCCTACATCTTATCTGCTAGGGATGCCATCCTTACTTTCCCTGGCATACATGACATGGTATAAGAGTGTTTGAAGGTCTGCCTGGGGAAGGAAGGACATTCTTGTCCCTGCCGTGTTCAGACAGCAGAAAGGGAAGGGGAAGAGATCCCTTTCTTCACCCTTGCCCCACACACACAAACATCAAGCTGCAGTGATCCTCTCCAGTTCAGCTTAGTGACAGCAGCACTAGGTTTACCTCCCTACATCTCAAACCCAGGTCCTCTGTCACCCACAAAGCACCAAGAGCAGCTCCTCCAGCCAAGACTAAGCCTCCTTTCTGGCATGGATGGCTCAAACCTCAGTGCCACTGCCCAAAGCCAATGCTCAGTGAGCTGTCAGGAGGGGCAGGGAATTCCACATCCTGCAGGGCTCAGCCCTGCCCAAAGGCAGCACCAGGCTGAGCATGTGAGCTGGAGTTACTGGAGCAACATCCCCTGGGAGGGGAGGAAGGGGGAAGCCAGGCTGTGAAGAAACAAAACCACTGCAGAGCTGACTGTGAGAGAGTAGCAAGGCACAGGCTGGCTGGAAAGGACAGCTCTGCTGAGCCAAGGAGAAAATGGTTTGAGTAATTATCAATGGTAGGGAAAATTAGTTGCAAGATGTTATTCTCTTTCCTGCTTTATCTTCCCTTGCTGGGTTTGGCCTTTAAGCATCATGGCTGCATCTCAGCCCCTAACAGAGAAGATGAGCAAATAGGAGCTGTTAGTGGAGGACAGACTTACTCTGGGGGTAATCGGAGGAGTGGCTGTAACCTGCTGAAGCACCATTTCCCCAGAGCTGCACCTCCCTGGGGCAACCTTTGTTATTTCAAGCACCCTGCTAAATGCTAAAATGCATCACCACATACCCCAGCTGGCAGTGAGATTTCTGTCCTTGCTGCTGATCTTCCCCAGCCCTTTCATGGCCCATTTAAAACACGCAGAATACAGAACACACGGAGAAGACAGAGGAACCTCAGCATGGGAAAGATCTGTCTCACCAATACCAGTTTCACTGGTTTGGGTGAGCCACTCCAGTTCACTCTTGTGCAAACATGCTCAGAGCTGCATCCAGGCATGAGCCCATTCCTGAGCAGCTGCCTTGGCTCTCAGGTTGTGCCCTGTGGTCTCCTACCTCTGCCAGGAGCTTAGGGCTGTCACAGGAGACATGCAGGGAAGATATAGGGCTGAGCCATTCTCTTTCTGCTGCTCCCATGTATGTGAGAAGAGGAAAGTGAACTGTATGCCTGGGGGTCCTATAAAATCTGCAGAACATCACCTTTCCCCTGAAATAACAGCCGGATCCTTAATGAGAGAGAGGGGATGTCTCCCTCCACTAATGGCTTAATTAAGTGCATATGGAAGAAAAGCAGACTATTAGTGATCTGGTCTGCAATAGGAGCCAGGACTTTGCAGAGGCACTGAACAGTACAGGCACTTGGGTATATTAGCAGGAAGAATCAAACTCCTCTTTTGAGCAAAGAAGTTAAGCTCCTTCTCTGCAGTTAATTTCTGAGTGTTTAATAGCAACCAGAGGATCTGCCCAGCTGGCACTAGCAGAGAGATTGGCCCTTTGCCTTTCTAGCAGGTGAGGTACATCAGCCTCTCAGCTGCTGTAGATGCAAGAGGTTGCACCAGTGCCAAGGGCAGCAGAGGTCTGCAGATCTCTTTAGCACAGAGCAGCCCACAGCTGTGAGCTCTAAAGCACCTCGGGGAAAGCTGCCCCAGGACAGGGCACATGAGAGTGCAGCTCAGCAGAGGACAGGTCTGCCTGGGAAATGTGGATGACCTGGAGGCAGCAGTGATATCTCCCTCCTTGCAGTGAGATGGGCTGTGATGGAGAGCTCTCTGTGCCCTAAATCTGGCCCAACTCCCTCAGGCTTACATAATGTTGCTTATGGTTCCCATCAGGAGGTTTTTCTGAGCATTTTGCCAGTTCACACCCCAACTTTCTCCCTTCAGCAATGACCTTTCCCCTTGGCTAATCCTGAATCCCCCCTCTCTTCTCTGATACTTGCTCATTTGCAGATATAAAGGCAGAGGTAGCAGCAGCCTCCCAAGCAAGAGCCTCACATCTCAGGAGCAGCAACCCCAGTCAAGACCAGCCCTTCAGCTCTTGGTAAAAGCCCTCGTGGTCTTCCCCTGAAGGCTTTCTTCCAATTGCTTTCTCTGAGGAATCCGTTTGCGGGGGAACTTGCAGCCCAGGAATTGCAAAGTAGCAGCAAATTCCTCCTATATCTGCTCTCAACACAGAAACACAACAACAGAAGATGTCCTGAGCAGTCTCTCATTACCAACATTTTCTAGCTGGCAGGAAAAACCCAGCTTGTCACTGTGTATGAGTGTGTATGCTCCTTGCACTTTTGAGCCATGGAGGACCAGGGGAAGAGCATGAGCCATGGCATCCTAGCAGCAAATTGGGTTTTTACACTGTGAAACCCAGCTGTGCTCCCTGTGATATTGGTCTATATACAGATAGTTTCCATGAAGGTAAAATCAGCTCCTGAGCCAGAGTAAGGAGTCTCAGAGCTTCAGGATGTGGAAATCCCATGATGTTTTGTACAACTGCCTTCCCCATGCCCAGTAAAGTGGTGAAGTTGTCCTTAATGTGCAGGCAGCACCTTGGTGTGATGCACAGCACCCACAGAGCAGAAGGCTGTGGTGCCTTCAGTCATATTCCCCCTCCAACAAAGCCCACACTGTCCCAGAGAGCAAGGACAGCAGAATCACAAACTGCAGACACAGCAAGGAATCTGCCCAAGCCCCTCCTGTGACAGCCCAAGCTGAACCAGAGGTAAAGAAGGATGAAAGGAGGCTGTTTGGGAAAGTGGTGGGCTTTCTCCTGGGATTTGCTGTCATTACACTGTTTGAAAAGACTGATGCTTTGGATCTTACATTGGTAGCACTGGGGCACACAGAGGCTTGGGGCACACTGAGGCTTGTCTTGCTGCTTATATAGGAAGAGGTGGATCTTGCCTTACTGCTGCTTGTGACAGAAACAACAGAGGAAGGAGCAGAGTCACCCTGAACCATCCTCTGCTTCACACTTTTGTGAATGGTCAGCTTTTATTTCAGTCATTTCCATTCTGCTCTGATCACCTGCCCATGAACCAGCTGTGGTGTGTGCTGAGCATGGTGCTCTTGATGAACTGGCAGAGACAGGGCACGTTGCTGTGCTCCAGGTGCCCCCCTGCCACGGCCCGAGGGAGCCGGCCGGTAACCAGGAGCCGGACATAGCATCCACTGAAGATCACCAGAAGCTGCTGGGCCATCACCTGGAGTGAGAACAAGAGCTGTCAGAGCAGAAAGAAGGAAGAGGGAAGACATTTGCTCCCTTGTTCAACAACTGTCCTTGTCTGAAAGAAACAGGAGCCAATGGCAGGTCTAAGTGTCCCATAGAATCACAGAGTTGTTTCAGCTGGGAGAGACCTTTCAGCCCATGGAGTGGAGCCTCTGTCCCAGCCCCATCAGCCACCAGCCCATTGCCCTCAGTGCAACACCCACCCAGCTCTAAAACCCCTCCAGGGACAGTGACTCCAGCCCCTCCCTGGGCAGCCCCTTCCAATGCCTGACAGCCCTGACAGCAGAGAAATTCCTCCTCACATCCAGCCTCAACCTCCCCTGGTGCAGCCTGAGGCCGTTTCCTCTTGTTCTATTGCTTGTCCCAGATCCTCTTGTGGTCAGCAGTCACTCCCCATGGGGAAGTGACAAGAAATGACCACTCAGTGGTGGGTGGCTGATGAGCCAGGCTGCCTGGGGACCTGCCTGCTCTGTCACTGCCTCTTGGTGCTTGTTTTTTCCTGTAGACAGCCAGAGAGCTTCTTCAGGGATGTCACCTGCACCAAATTCACTCAGTAACAGTGAGAAGAAAACCATAAAATCATCCCTTCTGATGCTTCTTGCCACATTCATTGCTCAGCACAGTACAAATCTTTGGAGGCATGTTCCACAGAGGGGACAACATGGTCACGCCTCATCCCCAGCCCAGACATAGGAGCTGGATCTCTGCAAAGACCCTGCAAAGACCCAGCAAGAAAAAGCCCAGTGCATGAATTCCTCAAGGATTAAGCATTAGCTGCTCAGAAGGCATTAACTGCTCAGCAGTGTCAGGGCTGAAGAAGGTGTATGTGGACTCCCAGGTACTCCTAATGGTGAAAAAGGAGGTGTCCCTATGGCTGGTGGCTGCTGGGATGAGTTTTGGAGTCAAGGTGCCTTGGGGAGGTGATTGAGCACCTCTGTCATGGAGGGATATTTCTCATTACCTCTGGTGGGCCCTCAGGAATGAGGTGGAGCAGCTCATTGCATGTCACAGGCTCTTTCTTTAGGTTGGCTGCATTGGATAAAAGAGGAGACTCTTCATGTGAAGCCTCTTCCTCTGTCTCCAGGTCAGGCTGAACCACCATCTCTGTAACCACACAGAGTTGGTCCAGGCTGTGCTGCAAGTCTGACTGGAAAAGAAAGACTTTGGGAGTCTCAAAAAGCAAGCAGCATCAGCAGCCTTCAAAAGGCACCATTTCCCTCCTGCACACGTTTTACTCCTGGTAAAAAGCAGCATTACCCAAGAACCATGCCCAGCACTTGGAACTAGGTATCTTCATCCCACAGCCTTGCTGCCATCAGCTGCCTCTTGTGCCTGTGACTGTTCTCAGGGCAATGGCCACAGCCTGGCACAGAGAATCTTATCTTTAAAAACCCTGTGAATTCTATCAGCCAGTATGAGTTGGTGTGTTGCTGTCCATCCCCCAACCTGCACCATCCACCAGTTCACCCAGGGAGATGGGCAGCCTTGATTTTTGGAGTGTTGTATCCCCTCACCTCTCATCCCATGGCAGTGCTCAGCAAAGGCAATAAAGTACAGGAGAGTATGGTGTTTGTGTATTTATACACCCACATACTGGAAAATATGTTTTGAAGGCCAAGAGGACAAATTTTTCACATGGTTAACCCAGTACAGTGTTTACTTATTCCTCAGACTCATTTATTTCAGCAGGACAGTTATTTCAGTTGTGACACATTCTCTCAGCTTTTGCCCTTGATGCTTGATGACTTTCCTTTGTTAAAGCTGTACAGTTAATTATCCAGACATGCACATACCACAGGACCTAAACCAGCTGACATTGCATTGACAGATTTTATCCACCTCCCAGTCTGTTCAGCTCCCAGTTCACAGCAGGGGATGCCCAGGAAGACAATCAAACACTCAGTTCTCCTTGCCTACCTCTACCCTTCAAAAGTTGGGCAGAGAGGTGGACCTGCACATGTCCCTGTGGGAGCTTGGGCTGTGCCCACTGTCACTTACCCCTCGCATCCTCTGCAGGTCTGTGATGTGAGCTGACAAGGACTGGAGGCAGTGCTCTGGGCTAAAGTGCACAAACCACAGCTGGGATGGGTAGGGTTAAGGAAAGGGTCTTGCCATGTTTCTCCCTCTGAAGCCCCTCACTATGGACCATAGTACAGATCTTGCAGGAAGAAGAGCAAAGGCAAGTGGTGCCCATGGGATGCTCAGGACACCAGAACCAAATAACACACCACAGGGCTAATTTTAAGCCAAGAGAGTCTGGGCTCAGGCAAAGCCTAAAGGTAATGGGGGAGAGGGGAAGGGAAGGGGAAAGAGAGGAGAAGAGAATGAAAAAGCCCAGGAGGCAGCCAAAGGTCTGCCCTTGTGTACTACTCAAGCTGCCATAATCAAAGGGATTCAGGAACAGCCTAAAAGCTAGAGGGCTAAAACAGCTTTGACATTGGAGCAGAATGAGAAACAACTTGGGTTGTTTTCTGCACTCAGGCAGTTCTGCGACACATAGATAGAGCTGAAAGCTGGTCTGAACAACAGTGTAATCCAGGTTCTCAGGTGTTTCCTCCTCACTCTTCATGATTTCACCCCTGCCAGACCTCTTGTGCCAGACCCTGCCACCTTCTCTGGTTCTGTGTTTCAGCCTTGGTTCCTTCTCTATTTCACACTTCTCTGTATGTATAGGGGAGAGTGATGTCCACCAGCAAATCTAAGACTGTCTCTCTTACCTTTTAGCACTTTCATGCTGTCTTAAAACTCTTAAAATACCCAATTCCTATGGCATAGGAGAAAAACCACATCCTAGAAATACCACACACTGGAAATCCTCATGAATCATAACATCATTGAATACTTCCATGCCATTAGCTACCCAGGAGAGGTACAACCCACTCCCTACAGAAAGGATACTTGTAGGATGCTGCGTGGTCCATCCAGGGCATCTGTAACCCCAAGTATTAAACCATGCTTGATAAAGATCTCATTGACAGCTGCCAGCCTCACATCTGTGTTCACATTTATCTGTTAAAGAATGAAGGAAAAATTAACCAGCTGCAGGCTGGTTACTTCTCACACTACCATCATCTTGCTGTTGCCTTCTCCTGCCCAGACTACCTCAGGTTTATAATTTTATTGCAACTTCTGTGGCCTTTTTCTTTCTGGACCTGTTGTAAGGTCTGATCCAGAAAAGGTATCTCTAAAAAGCAGTCAATGAGCCTTCCTCTAGCTGGTTTCTTCAATCTGTACTTTTGAAAGGCCATGAAGGTCACAAGTGCTTGTCAGCTACACACCAGGCTGCCCAATGTGCATCCCCCTTGCAAGCTCCAGAGCACCACAGTGACACAAGTAAACAATGCTATTAATAGGTGCACACAGCTGAGGCTGCAAGGACTGTCATCAGAAGCAGGGCAGGAGCTGGCTCTGTTTCAGAGCCCCCATGACTTCCCACCAGTGCAAACCATGCTCTGCAATGGTCACTTCCAACATTTACTTTTTAGGCCATTAAGACACCAAACTTGGTTGTAAAATATCCCTTGTCTGAACTCAATCTCCTGGCCTGCTGTAAAAATATTGCTGCCTCCCCAGATAATGATGTTCTTCATACGAATCCAGGAGATGACCTGGGTCCCAGCACTTTGGTGGGAGGGAGTCCTGCTCCCCAGGAGCTGCATGCCCACACACACTCAGCCTCCTCTTACCTTCCTCTGGTGACGATTGACAATCAGTATGACAACCACAGTGACCACCACAGCAGCCAGGGTCACCAGCACACTGGCTTCCCAGTAGCGTCCAAAGGAACACAGCTGGGTTGTGGAGTAAATGCTTGTCCAGAGAGACATGTAGAAAACCTACAGAAGGCCAAAGAGACTGATGATACAAAACTATGAAAGAAAAGTCAAAGGAAGAATAAAACTGCCAGCCCCTTCTCCCAGAGTAACACTTTGCTATAAATTAAGTCACACGTGATTTTCAGAAGGCAAGAAAGGACAGAAATTCTTTCCAATCATAAGCACAGGTAAGAAGGGACTAGAAGGACTGAGTGAGCTCTAGTTTGTTATAAAAAAATTACCAGTCATGAGAGACAGGGAGGGAATTACTAATGATGACACAACACATAACATTTGCTGGTTGTCCAGCCCACTTTGGTAGCACCACCAGCAACGAGCTGGAGAAAATAACTTGCCCTCCATCTATAGAAAATCTGTGAACTGGGATTTCCAAAGGAGCACACTAAGATGAGAAGACCACTATCTCTTCCCCACTCAAACATCTCTCCCTCCTTGGGTATGTGAGCCCCAGGTGTGGGCCTTCATGTATCTCAGCACGTGCGTGTCTATGGCAAGCCCATGGGAGACGCCCCTGTCCTTACCACAGCAATGGCTATCTGGAATGCCCTGGAGTTGTAGAACATGTATCGTCTGACTTCAGGCTTCAGGACAGCGTTCTGGATCAATCTTTTCCACTCATTCCCTGCCACCTGCTCAGGGAGCAAACAGAAAACTAGAGCAACTCTCCAGCTCCAGGCTCCTTGTCCCATCAGAACTAACTTGAGCAGTTATCGTGGGGCCAGGCTGGCACTGCAACTGAAAGCTGTGTCCCAGAGCACCCTCCCAGAGTGCAGCACCCCCAGGCTCATCCATACAGCTGTCACATACCAAAGATCTGTTCATTATCAGTCATATCTCCCTGGAAAGTGCAGGGAAGGTCACAAGAAAAGCCATTTCTTTATGACAAAGAACAAGATGAGCCACTGTCCCAGGGATGCCCCGTCCCATGAGTGACTTTCAAGCAGTACACCCAAACCTATGTTGAATGGGTTTCTTTATGGAGCTTTAAGCCAAGATCATTAGAGTTTACTTGCAGTTCATGGGGAACAGACTGAAATTGAGTTGAAATAAGCAACTCTCAAGCCAAGAAAAGTAAAGGCTGTCTGTGATGTGGGTGCAAAGGCAAATTATGCTAATTCAGCTAATCCAGAGTTCCCAGGGGACATAATGTGGGAGAAGCTTACCTGAACCCCAAGGGACTTCAATTTCTCTGCACAAAGCTCCATGTCAAAAGAGGTGGCTGAGCAGTTGTTGTCCATGCTGAGCACCATGAGCACCTGGCCATTGGGAGGTTCTGCAAGAGCCCAAAGGACTCATGAGCATGGCTCTGGCATAGGTTTTCCTCCCAGCAACTAAGGAGCACATGGCAAAGGGAAGGCTGGGGGATGCAGATCATCTTCATATGTTTTAAATTAATCCAGAACCCCCCCTGGATATTTCTAAGAACATCACACAAGCTTTGGAAGCAGCCTGATGTCCCCTGTAAGGAAACAACCTACAAAAAGGGAGGAAACCCCAAACACATTGTAGGAGTGAGCAGTCAGAAATAACCTGATACTCTGATCTTCAGCAGCATAATCATTGCTGATCCCTAACTGAATGGCCAATGGACTCAGCTGTTCATTGTTGCTAAGGCTATCTACCTCTTGGAGAAATCTCCCACCCCACCCACCACAACAACTTTGAGCAATCAAATTAAAGTGCTTTCCAGTAATCACATTGTCTGGGATGTGGCAGGGCTGTCCTGCAGAATGAGCCTCATAGATCCTCCAGCACCCAGGTCTCTGCTCCAGAAGTGCTCCTGGACAGCATGACTCAGCTCAAGGCTCTCAGCTTCCCAGTTTCAGCACTAGGTTTAGGATCAGAGATGTAATCTAGAGACCAAAGTTGCAGTCAGGAGCTTAGAAAGTGTGAGGATAGCTTGTCTTAGATTTGAGCAGCAGGTTGCTCAGGGCTGAGGCAGAGCAGCCATGGAGTGGCACAGGAGAGCTGTGATCTCCAGACACATCTGGCATTCATCTAGAGTTTACACAAGTTGTGCTACGTCAAGAGGAAGAGATTGAGTTTAAAGAAGTGTCTTGTTTGGATGAGATCCTGTTTCACTGAAACTATCCACTCAGTTCTCCTTCCCCTTTGCAGATCCAGGGTCAGAGATGTGTCCTCTGGGGCTGCTCCTGCTGACACTGCTACTTAGTGCTCTCCCAGACTGCTGTGCAGAGCTGCATGCACTCACCTTTCCCTTCTCTCCTACCTATGTCCCCCATCCTCATCATCTCTTCACTGCTTAGGAGTGAAAAGCAAATACATTGCATTGAGTTAAAAAGGGAAGGAGAAAGGCACCTGAAACCACCAGAATAACAAGGTGCTGTTTGTTTCCTGAGGTTTCTCTCCTCCTGACACAGAGCAGTGGAGGCAGTGGGTATAAAGCAAGAATCAGACCAAGTGGCCTCAGCCTTGGGGCTCAGCTTTCCTGTTCTCCATGGGTATGGGCACATTGCTTGGCACAAAGTCTAGCAACTTGGGTACCAAGCTGAGATACCTGAGATTTGCAGAGGGGCTGAGCTCCTTCAACCTCTGCTGGGGCCTGTTGGAGTGACAGGGGCTGCTTCATCCTCTCAGAGGTCTCAGTGAGAGTAGCCATCTGAGGCACTGCCCTCTGGCTCTGCACAGCAGCCCATGTGGTTTCAGAAGTAGTGAAGCAGAGAGGAAGCTGGTGCAGTGCAAATGATCACTTGGAAAGCACAGGTCAAGTTTCAGAAAGATTTGTTGAGTTTTGAAGGCCAAGAGAAGAGAACTACCAGGGTCCTGGCTTTCAGTAAGTGCATGTCTATGCTTCCCTATATATCAGGCTTTCCAAAACAGGCCAAGTGTCTCCGTGCCCCCCCCAAAATGCTGAAACATCCACAATGTTTAGTTACTTTTGCAAATGAGATGCTGTTAATGAGCATCTTACAAAAAGCCTGCCTTCTGTTATTTTGAGAGCACTCAGTACTGCCTTTCTCTTTACCAGCCACAAGTTGCTCACTTACCTTTCACCCACTGCAGGGATCCTTCCTTTAAATCACTCTTACAGTAAAGGATGGAGGAAAATAACCCATTTTTCTCAGTTCCACCAGCTTCACTTTTATGGGCCATGCTGAAGCTGTCTCTCCTTGAAGGATTCTGTGTTGTTTTGTCAGAAATTCAGCAGTTTGTGTATCTGCTTTATCTTTTACTGCTAGGAAACATGGATCCAGCCCAGGCAGCAGGCAGCTGCTCTCCTCCTCAGGGAGCTGATTGTGAAATCCTCATTCATGCTGCCACCACTGATGACTTCTTTGAGACCTTGCTTTCCATGAGCAAGGAGACATTTTCTAGCCCTGAAAAGAGTAAAAAAGGAAACTCCCAGATCTTCTAGAGACAGTAAATAAAGACTAACAGCCCAGATTCCCTGGGTACACTCTGCTCTTTGGACCGTGCTGCCTGTGAATGTTATCACCAGGTTGTTGTTAGCCAGCCAGGAGTGCAGCAGGCACAGGCTCACCTTTTGCTGCAATTACCTTTTATTTTGTCAATCAGTGGAAAAGTTATTCCTTAAGTTATCCCAACACTGTTATATATTCCTGTTTTGTAAGCAGTTGGTTAAGGAATGAGGAGGATTTCTCCTTGCAAAGACAACAGGGCGTTTGGCTATTGCTTTCAGCAGGCTTTATCAGAAGAAAGTGGAGCATTGTAAATGCCACTCCCTGGAAGTGGTACACCCTGCTCACTGATACAGTGCATAATTCCTCAACTCCAGAAGAAAGCAGTGCAGATAAGGAAGAAAAATGCATCCACTGAAGGCAGAAGCAAGCAGGAGCTCTCATCCAGCAGCAGAAAAGCCCTTGAAGGTCTCTGCTTTCCTTACCTGTCTCCACCATGGGCAGTGCCAGGAGCCGCTGGGGCACATCCCTACAGCAGGCACCGTGCCCACGGGTTTTCCAGGCAAATGCTGCTGACACAGGTCTCTAACCTACTGCCAGGATCTGTGGGTGGCTATTAAAGCAAATGTTTGGAAGACTCTGAAGTTTACTTTCCAATTATCTTCCAGTGACGTGGCTCAGCTGCCTCTGCACTGGCTTTCCAAAGCTATTATTTACTCTTTAACCCCTACTTGGTTTTACTTTCACACCAGGAGCCTCTTGCTGTCATTTAGCATAAAGGTCCCTGGAGGAGTTTATCCACTCTCCTTCCAAAGAGGATTGCTGTATTTTTGTCTGATGGTTGTTGCTGCAATGACCCCCTTGCACAAAGCCAGAATGGGCACTGCCTGAGGAAGTGTCAGGCAGGAAACTGAGGCAAGAGAAATAATATGAAAAGTTCTTCTGATTGCAGAAAAAAAACCAACCCCAGCAGAGGGCTGGAAACTCCCACTTAAAGGAATCCAGCCATGGTATGCATTGCACAAGAGGTGTGCACAGTATGTGTCTGTGTGTACATGGGAATGGCACAGCACTTGCTCTTCAGCACAGGTGAGGAGAGATTCTGCTGTACCTGGAGAGCAGCTGTCCAGTGCAATTTACGTGCAGAGCACAGGCAGCCATGAGTTACAGAGCACACCCCCAGTCCCCAGAGGTGGATTCAGACAGTGAATTTTCTCACTTCATTCCCCTTTACTTTCAATCCCTGCAGGTTAGCATTGAACAGAAGAGAAAATGAAAAACAAAACAGAGAAGCTCACACAAAACAGCAGCAAAGAGTTAAAAAAAACCCCAGGAAATTAAAGGAAAACCTAATTAAAACCTACTTGTCACTGGCATGTTAAGTTAGAGATGAATCAAGGCTCTCTGGCTTAGATGTTGAGTTTCTGAAAGCCAGTTCCCAGCAGACAGCAGTGAACAGTGCAGCAGGGTGTGGGAAGCTCAGCCTTCTCCAGCCCGTTGGAGAGCTGCAGGAGTGAGCCTTCCCCAGCCAAGATGAGCTCATTTGCAAAAGCAGCTTTGTTTTTGCCTTTGTGAAGCACAGACCTTGTTTGTCTCTGTTGCCTTTTACTGCAGAGCAACTGTTTTTAGAGTTGAATACCCTTCAAATATTTCTCTGCCATCTCCTGTGTTAACATGAGGGGCATCCTCTCATCTCCTGTGCTCCCTGGTTCTATGTCTCTGTATCTCTTCTTATTCTTTATGCAATGTTAATGTCTCTCTAGTGACTTTGCTTCCTTCAAGCTAACAACCACCTTTTTATACCTCCAAGCCCTAAACAGCAGAGAAATGTTCAGCAAGCCCTTCTGTTTCACTTCCAGAGCAGCTGGCAGAGGCTTACCTGCTCCAGCTTACCTCTTGGTTGGTCCTGGAGAGCCAGCTCAGCTCCCTCCTCCTCACTGTCCTTTATCTGCCATCGTCCCACTCTGCACTGGCCAGGTGCCACACTGTCTCACACCTGAGCAGAGGTCTCCAGTCCTGTAGCCCCAACCAGAGTGGAGAAGGTCACTCTTTTCCCTGCATCTCCCAAGGACCAGGGACTAATCAGGCACAGCTCACCCAAGGCAAGAAGCTCGCGCCCCCGCGCTCCCTCTCATTGCTCCAAGCTGCAAGCACCAACTTGCAAAATCTGCCTTGTGCATGTGACTTTTCCCCTAGGCTGGTTTCAGAAACATAGTTTTAACCCTCTAGAGTTCCTCAAAAGTGTTTCCCCACCGAAAGCACAGTCATGGGAGAAATCCCACCACAGGATTTACCCTCATCTTTTGCAGGGTGAGGGACCTGAGGTGGAGCTGGACCCCAAAGGTCCTGAAGGAATGAAGTGTGGCACAGACAGAAGGCTGTCCTCCCCCTCAGTCAGTCAGGCAGGACTCATACGAATCCCAAGGTTACATCAGATTAGTTGCTGTGAATATATTAGTGAAAGCTAGACATCGATGACAGGGAGAGGAGAAGGAAGACTCAAGGCTGAGAACAGGTCACTGTACATTTAGCTAAAGGTAAATGCTAAAGCTCAGGGGTAACACACAGGGTGGGGCTTGTAGCTCCCCTCAGAACAAGAGGCTGTGCTGATATGGGGGGCAGGTTGTGAGATTTTTCTCCAGCTGCTGGACTTGGAAGAAAAGCAGCAGGCTTGGACACACAGTCATACAGACCACTCAGATCTGGAAGAAGTCATTTTCTTTCATGAGGAGACATCACTGAGAGACACCACAGGAAAAAAGACTCATTAGCATGGGAATTGTGGTTTCATAGCTCACCAAAAGCTGGAGGATCCATGGAGGCTGGGAGCTGAGTGACTCAAATAGCTTAGTAACTGGTGTTAAAGGAAACTTCATGCAGTGCCTGTGTACACTTCCTGCAGAAAATGCTGTTCTTCTCTTGAGGGATGAATTTCTGCAGCCCTGCTTGCTCCAGACATTGCTGAGCAATGTGTTGGTTACATCACAGGGCTCCATGAGGAAACAGAACTGACTCCAAAGCCACTTAACCACATGGGATCTCATTACACTGGAAACTGGCAACTTGCATAGTAACATCATCCAGGCATTGAGAAAACCTTGCTGTTGTCACTGTCTCAGATCTCCACCTAAGCCAGGGCCATGCAAAGCTTTAGGTTCTTTTGAAAACGATCCCCATCAAAAGCTTTGGCTTTGTTTCCTCCTCCCACCCATGCAAAGATGCTGTCAGAGGCAGAATACAAGCAGCAGAGTGCTTAGAAAGAACAGTCAGCTCACTGCAAAAATACCCCCGAGGCAAAACTCTGTGGGGGCAATAAACTTGAAAGCAACACTTTACCTGCAGCATGCATATCATGCACCTGCTCTTTAACAAGATGTGTGTAGGGGCTGATGTTGGCATCAACCTCTAATCCCATCAGAACAAGAAGAAAAATCCTGCTCATTTAGGTGGGGAGTTATCCCAGGTTTGCTGCTCCACACTACTAAATCTTCAGAAACTTTTTGACTGACAGCCTTTCTCTGGGGAGGTTTTCAAAGCATCTGTTTCATGTGTAGCAGAGGAACCAAGGAGGGAGCTTCACAGCAGCTTACACCAACCTACATGGAAAGCAAGGTTTTGCAGTTGTTATCCTGAGAGTTTTTCAGCCAAACACCTCCCTCAACTTGCAGCTCTGGCCCGAGGACATAATGGATCTGCAGGCTGGGTTGTAGAGAGTCAAGGTCTCCCAGCTTGACTCTTGCTGACTTCAGCAGTCATCAAGCCACATGCTCACAATCCTCTGTCAGGTGTTGGTTTTCTGATCAGCTTGTTTTGGGACATAATTTTGATGCTTTTGTTAGGCAAGCAAAATCCTACCAGCTCTCTTCACAATCCAAGCAGGTATCTTGTAGCCACAGCTCCAAGAGTATAGTCCATAAAATATTCAATGATTAATACACTTCAGTATATAGATTCTAACTGGACAATAGGCTGTTATTGTGTTTGCACACACACTTTTATGTCTGTTACATTCCTATCCCATGTATTAATGGCCCTACCAACACTTTAGTATTAGAAATTTAACCCTCTGAAAGCCAACAGGTAGAGCTGTAATTAACAGCAAACACAATCAGTAAAGTAGAAGGAATTTGCAGAAAGTCAGGCAAAGGCTCACAAGTAACAGGGAACTCTTTTGACTCTAAAATAGAGAGAACATTGGCAAGTTCCCAATGCAGATTGGAGGTGCTTCTGTTTCACAGAAGCTACCTGACACCCTCTGAAATGAAGGTCTGCAAATAAAGGTCTTCCAAAAAATGAAATGAAAATGCAGATTGTTCTGCTCCAGGAAGCAGCAGGTCAGCTACATGTTCAGCTTGTGCTGAATGGCAGGGGACCTGGGGATTTGTTTTCACAGAATCCCAGCATGGTGGGGGTTGGAAGGGCCCTGCAGAGCTCATCCAGCCCAACCCCCTGCTAAATCCCTTCCATCAGGTGACACAGGAACGTGTCCAGGTGGGTTTGGAAACCTCCCAAGAAGGAGCCTCCACACCCTCCCTGGGCAGCCTGGTCCAGGGCTCCCTCACCTCAGCACCAAAGGAGTTTCTTCTCCTGTTCCAGTGGAACTTTTTATGTTGACAGTTTGTGCCCATTACCCCTTGTCCTGTCACTGGAGACTACAGGAAGAAGACTCACTCCATGCTCCTGACACCCACCTTTTAGGTATTTGTGTTAATGAGGTCTCCCCTCAGTCTTCTTCAGGCTAAACAGCACGTCACTCCCAGCCTGTCCTGGTGCATGGGGTTGTTCCTCCTTAGCTGCAAGACTCTGCACTTGCCCTTGGTGAATCTCATGAGATTCCCCTCTGCCCAACTACTCAGCCTGTGCAGATCTCACTGAATGGCAGCTCAGTGCCTGGTGAATCAGCCAGTCTTCCCAGTTTGGTGCCATCAGGGTCACTCTGTCCCCTCATCCAGGTCGTTGATGAAAATGTTTAATAAGATGGAGCAGTCAAGTCCTTCACTGCCCAGTGTGACTGCAGGCAGCCATTCATTCATGCATCCTGCTTCCCTCCCTCCCAACCACAAGAAGGGTCTGTGGAAATACATCAGTAAAGCTTTTTGCACAGACCCTGAGCTGCACAGCTCTTGGGTCTGATGAGGCACATGCTGACCAAGGGCTCTGTTCCGCAAAATGCCTTACACTGAAGTCAACAAAACAGCAAAGCTACATTTAATAGTCTGTTGGTGAGAGTGGGAGAGGAGGAAACCACTACAACATGAAATCTCTCAATGTATTTGCATGTGTTTTAATCAAATTGCTAAAAGGGACTGCGGAGACAACCCCAACACACTTCACACTGCTCCTGGGTACAGCAGGATGCTGCAGGATACAGTATGATCTTGATATAAACAAGCAGTGACCAGTGCTCAACCAAAGGAAGGATAATGACTGCACAGTACCTGGCTATCAAACCATTCTAGTGAACTGGCAACCTTTTATTTCTCCTAATAGTCACAAGAACCTTTGTTCCTGAAGGTTTTCAGAATGATCTGGCAGGTAAAGCATCAGTCTCTTGCCAAAGGAGCTCTGCAATGGGTTTTTAACTTACCTGCTGTGACTTTCAGACACTGCTGTATTTCTCACTCTTTTATCAATGCTTGGTAGCTGTTCTGCAGAGTTCAGACTCCCAGGCAACACAGTGAGACCTTGCAGCACCCTCAGAACAAGTTACCAGGAACAAGAAGACTGACGAGAAACTTCAGAGTGAAGTGTTTTTACTTCCAAGTGTCATAGTGCCAGACTTGTAACTCAAGCTAAGAGCAGAATATACAGATACTCAATACTGAGAAACTCAAGCACCTGAAAATTAGCAGCCAGCACTGTAGAGCCAGAGAATTCTTCTTATAAGGTTTAATCCCTGTACAACAGTTAACAGCACATCAAAAATGTATTTTTGTCAATGAGAATGCAGTTACACAGCTCTAACAATTACTGACATGGGCTCTCCATTTAAACCTGGCCAGCATCTCTCTCTCTACTTCACAGAGGAATGCCTCCCACTGAACACTATCCAGATAAATAATGAGTATTAATGTGTCAGCTGGAATATATATTATTTACTAACTGAGCAGAGATTTGAGACATGGCCATTTAATGTTGAAATCCGTGTCAAGAGAGAAACTAACAGAAATCCAACAAGGTATTGCAACCTACAACTCACTGAGAGAAACTTAACACATTGACAAGAACAGCTAAGGTATGGCTAAGAGCTGTACATTCCATCTGAAGCTCAGATGTTACTACCAGCATTCCCAGCGTGCTTATTCCTTCTTCCACCACTACCCGTTGATACGATAATTGACGTGGATTTCAGGTTTGATGTCACACACCAGTGACAAGAGCTGGGACAGGACCACCTCACGGTTCTTCTGGAAGTTCTGCTGGATTACACTCATCTTTTCCTGGGTCTCTTTCTCAACTTCAGTGGTACAGCTGCCATGAGATCCAAGTGCCTATAAACAGTCAAGGAAACAGAAAGTTCAGGTGAGGGTAGTTTGACAAAGAAAAACCTACACCTAACCATGTGTTTGGTTATTCTGGGTGAGTTCCTGTGTGCCCTACTCTAGGTGCTGCTGCTCTGGCAGGAGGGTTGGACTAGATGATCTTTTGAGGTCCCTTCCAACCCTTAAGATTCTGTGACTGCCCCAGTGCATCTCAAACATGAATCTCTGCTGAGGGAAGACCTGCACTTAAAAACAATAAACACTGTTGGATTTTCTGCTCAGATTTCTCACTAGACTCATACAAGTTTGTATTTCATCCCCAGCCCATGCCTGTTACCCTCTTTAATTCACCATCAGTTTAGTGAATAAGCTTTTAAAGAATACCCCAAATACAGGGCCTGCTGCACTGACTGGAACTGGCAACCCCAGAGCACTGCTGCACTAGATGGTGCAAGAAAAGCAACACCCATCATTTGGTTTAAGCACAGTCTTCAGATCATGTCATTGCTTCTGCTGTTGGAGAATCTTTATTAAAACCTCTCCCTCCCTGACAAGCCTGTGTGCCACATGATACACACAGCAAGGGGTCTCTCAAGGAGTCTGAAGGCACAGAAAAAGAGGCTGAAAATAGACCCCAAGACTCAAATTCAAAGAGCTTCTCTCTCTGGGTAGGGATAGATAAAACCAGCTGTCAGGCAATTAAGTCCACTTTACTAGCCTGGGATTGCCTGGTACCATATGCCTAGTGAACAGAGCTACCAAGCAGTTGTAAAATATTAACCTTGTCCTACTTGACATGAAAGCTATTGTGCAGGAGAACAGAAGTGCTGGTACTGTGCTCACCAGCAGATGGACAAAGGGGAGGGCTGCCAGGCCCTGAAGATTTCACAACTGACACAGGCACTGACACTGGGCAGCAGAAACAACCTCAGCTGGCAAAGGGTCCAAGTTCTGCACCTTCTGGCAACACCTCCTCTTCCTCAGAGGAAAGGGAAACACATCTCTTGAGAAAGAGCAGGTAACCCTGCTAAGCAGACTACAAGCCACATAACTGCTTCATCAAGAGAGCAGTATCTACTAGGCAAGTGATCTCTATCATGACAGTATCATCCAAACCAGCTTGTCGTAAGAGGAATGAGCTTGGGGTTTTTTTGATGCTGCTACATACAAATTTTGCGAGGTACCAGGCAACCCTTCTTAAGCTGATTCAGTGCCAGTCAAGAGTTCTGGCTGTTGAGATGCATCACACCACTATCTGATTCACTCCCACTGTTTTTCCTGGGACACGTGGCTTTGTATCAGAGGAAGGCAGTTGGGGAAATACCACTCTAGCAACACGTTCCACATTGAGAGCTGCTCTCAGGGGAAGTAATCCCACACACAAGGCTGAGTAGAAAACAGGGAATGATCTAGAAAACAAACCGCTGCCTCCTTGGCTTTGAACTCCTTCTCCCTCTGCAGGCGGTACTGCTCGATCTCGGCCTGGGCTTCTTCTTTTGCCTGCTTCAGCCTCCGATTCTTCCCTGTTTCCAAAGAACACACCAAATAAAATACAGAGAAGGGACTGAGAGTGTATTTCCCTACACCTCCCAGCCACATGATGCACAACAATCACTATAGTGTTAGCTACTGCCATAGATCCTTCTGCAGGAGGTACAGCAGGGCATCACACACCCTTACAGCCCCTGCAGCTCTGCAGTGATCCTGGGAGCAGGAGGATGCCCCATGTGCCAGCCAACAACAGCCAAGCTCACCACGCAATGAGCTTCCACCAATGAGAACTGGAGAAGCTCTCGAGCCAGTGGATGAGACCTGCAGCCTCTCTGAGCAACTCCAAGGAGCAAAGCAGAAAGAACATCAAGGTTTAGTTTTGCCTCGGGCAAAAATATCTGCCACATCAACTTCCTCTCTCGGGCTTTCCACTACTGCTCCCCTCTAAGGTTATCACCGTCAGAGGGAACGACAAGGATGTGCTGCTCTTGTCTGGGGGCTGAACTGCAAGAGGGCGGCTGCATTTAAAAGAAAAGGGAAAAAAATAGGACCTTGAAGCAGTAAAGATGTGTAAAGGTGGGGACTTTTGTAACTAGAATTGATCTCATTTAAGAAGAAAAGCTAACACGGATCCCCAAGGATTACTTCTCTCAACTCAATAAATCTAATTGCCAACACGGAAACCCACAGTTTTCATCAGGAAGGGGAAGGAGAGATGCAGACAAGCATCTCCCAAGCAAAAGCAAGGCGGCGTTTCGATCGCAGCCCGGGCCAGGAGCCACCGAGCTCCTCCGAGCCCTGTGCCGGCCCCTCCAGCTGCCGGCACGGAGGGTCCCCACCGCTGCCAGGGCGCATCGGGCTTCGGTCCCCACTGCGTCACCCAGCAGACGGGTTTCCCGATGAGCCCCCCGCGCTCGCCGCCGCCCCGAGCAGCCCTTCGGCCTCACCGTCAGTCTCCTGGGGCAAGGCGGGCCCGGCTTCCTCCCCAAAGGCCCGGGGGATCCCCGCCGGGGCCCGCAGACGCGGCTCCTCCGCCCCCTGCGCTGCCGAGCGGCGGCCGGGCGGGCCCGGGGCCTTCCCCGCGCTCCGCGGGGCCGCAGCGGCAGCGCCGGGCCGGGCCGGGCCGGGCCGTTCCCCCTCACACCGCCTCAGGCTGCCGCCGCGCCGGGCCCTGCGGGCCGAACTCACGTTTGCGGGCCTCAGCCACCTTCTCGGCGGCGCGTTTCTCGGCCTGCAGCAGCTGCTGGATGCCCTGCGACTGGCTCGCCATGACGGCCCCGAGCTGCCGCTCCCCGCCGCCGCCGCCGCTGCGTCAGGCCGGGCCCGCCCCCGCCCGAGCACCGCCGGGCCGGCCCCGGGGCGGAGCGGGGCGGAGCGGGGCGGAACGGCCGCCCTGGCAGTGCCGCCCGCAGCCCCAGGTTGTCGGGGGTGTCGTTGCCCATGGACAGAAAATCGGGTCGTCTTTATTTATTGTTATTTATTTCTCGATCGTTAATTATTGGCCCTGTGGCAGCTCAGAATAAAGGTCGTTTGCACCAGCCATCCCCCGTGGGAAGCTCGGTGTCAGTATCTTCTCCTCCCGCTGCACAGGGAATGTGGGGTCTGACCCCCAAGCACAGCCACCGAGGAACCGATTGTCATCCAGGACCCTGTGCTGCAAACACCCCCCTCCTTCCCTCCTACCCCTCTCCAGCCCAGCCGTCAGCCTTCACAGCCCAAGGATGATGTAAAGCCCTGAACGCTGCTCCCCGAAAGTTTGGGAGCATAACTTACAATTATTACCAAAAACTATTGCTCTGACGAAGGGTCTGAGCCGTGACAGTGACTCCTGTCGCTGCAGGGAGGAATGGGGGGCTGCTGGTTTGCCTCTTGAGTCCACTTCAGGGAGTGATGTGAGCCAAGGAATCAAAGGCACATTTAGAGTGCTGAACAGACATTATGGCTGTACGGCAGGGTGACCTTCATCTGGGCCCAGCAAATAACTAAACGAGCTTAGTGGGCTTGTCCATCCAATGTTACATTTGCTTCAGTAGAAAAGGAAAGAAGATGAGAAGAGCTCTGATCATAAACCAGTGTTTTGGAGGCAGCCCAGGGCCCAGCCATTCGGGCGAACAGTGAGCAGGAGCCACTGGGAGCAAAGGATGAGCAGGCATCTGCCACAGCACCAGCAGCTCCCACCCTGCAGAGCTTGAAGGAAATTAAAGCTCCTTTTCTGTGGCTGTTTCCACAGGTTACATTAATCAAAGGGAAACAAAACACACTTCTTAATTTTCTTTCTTTTTTCCAAAAGCTTGTTTATTTTCTTGTAAGCAGTGAAGACTGACTTCATTTTGGAGTGGTGTCTTTTGTCTTTCTTCTTCTGTTCCACACTGGATTGTAACTCCATGCCTGTGTTATACTGCTTTCTGAAATATCAGAGGGTGTTTCTTGAATCAGGAAGAAAAACACCCCCACAGACTTCCTCTTCTTTTTTTGTCTTTTAGTTTCCAGGCACAGCAGACATGTGCCATGTCTTATGATCCTGCAGTCATTAAGATTTCCAAGGGAAAGGAGATTTTAAACGTTGTGTCTGCTTTCTTCCCACATCAAATAATTACACTTCTCTCTCCTCAATTCTCCTGCACTTTAAATTGGATGTTATTATTCTCCATTCCCTGACTGAAACTGTTAGGCTATGCAACTTTCTACCCTCTTAGAAAAGTTTTGTGTTGGATGCCTGGGTACTAAACCAGTTTTTCTCTCTGAGGTTTAATTCATTAACACAAAGAGCTGACAAGCAACTCAGGGACCTCTTGAAAAGGGCAGGAAACCTGGCACTGGGTGCTTTCCTCTTGCTCTAACTGTCCAACATTCACTGAATCTCCCTTGGCTGCACCCTGGCTTTTTCAGTCTCATGGAATCACAGAATGGTTTCAGCTGGGAGAGCCCTTTCAGCTCATGGAGTGCAGCCTCTGTCCCAGCCCTATCACCCACCAGCCCATTGCCCTCAGTGCAACACCCACCCAGCTCTGAAACCCCTCCAGGGACCATGACTCCGGCCCCTCCCTGGGCAGCCCCTTCCAATGCCTGACAGCCCTGGCACCAAAGAAATTCCTCCTCACATCCAGCCTGAACCTCCCCTGGTGCAACTTGAGGCTGTTTCCTCTTGTTCAGTTGCTTGTTACTGGGGGGAACAGACCGACCCCACCTGGCTCCAGCTGCCTTTCAGGCTTTTAAAGAAATAAAGGGAAAAATACTGAAATTGGAGAGCAGAGTAAAACAGAGGCAAAAAGTGTTTAAAATGAGGGCACAAAGGAAAGAAATTTTTAACAAAACAAGTAATTAGGCACAGAAAGAACATTTAGAAACTGATGAGCTGATTAAGGAACTGAGCTGATTAAGGGTGATGGAGCCCTGGCCCAGGCTGCCCAGGGAGGGTGTGGAGGCTCCTTCTCTGGAGGTCTTCAAACCCCACCTAGACGTGTTCCTGTGTGATGTGTAGGTGGGACCTACTTCTGCAGGGTGGTTGGACTGGATGATCTCTAAAGGTCCCCCAACGTGCCCTCGTGGCTAAGAAGGCCAATGGCATCCTGGGATGCATCAAAAAGAGTGTGGCCAGCAGGTCAAGGGAGGTTCTTCTCTCCCTCTACTCTGCCCCAGTGAGGCCTCATCTGGAGTCCTGTGTCCAGTTCTGGGCTCCTCAGCTCAAGAGGGACAGGGAACTGCTGGAGAGAGTCCAGCACAGGGCCACCAAGATGATCAGGGGACTGAAACATCTTTCATAGGAGGAAAGGCTGCGGGAACTGGGTCTTTTTAGTCTGGAGAAGACGAGACTGAAGGAGGATCTTATTAATATTAACAAACATCTAAATGGTGGATGTCAAGAGGTTGGGATATCCCTTTTCTCTATAGTAGCCAGCAACAGGACAAGGGGTGATGGGATGAAGCTGGAACACAGAAAGTTCCACTTAAATATAAGAAGAAACTATTTTACTGTTTCAGTGAGGGAGCCCTGGCTCAGGCTGCCCAGAGGGGTTTTGGAGGCTCCTTCCTTGGAGCTCTTCAAGACCCGTCTGGACATGTTCCAAAGCGACCTGATCTAGGTGGGACCTGCTTCTGCAGGTGGTTGGACTGGATGATCTCTAAAGGTCCCTTCCAACCCCACCACGCTGTGATTCTGTGATTAGGGAAATAAAGAAAACAAAAAAGTAGGAAATAAAGACAGCAAACTGAAAGATGTGGGAAAGGGATTTTCAAAGAGGTAGTATTAAGGAAAAGAAAGAAAGAAATTAGCAGAGTGAACTCGGTGTCTGCAGCAGCGGGCGGCTCCGGCTGCGCGCTCAGGGAGCCGCGGTCCCGCCTGTGCCCGCAGGGAGCGGCGGTCCCGCTGTGCGCTCTCAGGGAGCCGCGGTCCCGCCTGCGCGCTCAGGAGCGGCGGTCCCGCGTGTGCGCTCAGGAGCCGCAGTCCCGCCTGTGCCCGCAGGGAGCCGCGGTCCCGCCTGCGCGCTCAGGGAGCCGCGGTCCCGCCTGTGCCCGCAGGGAGCCGCGGTCCCGCCTGTGCCCGCAGGGAGCCGCGGTCCCGCCTGTGCCCGCAGCGCGGCAGCACACACGGGCGGCTGCTGCAGGCGCGGCCCGCCACCTGCAGTACCGGGCTGTGACCACAGCGCGGCAGCACCGAGGCCGCTCCGTGCCGTCGCCACTGCGCATGCGCGGCCGCAGGCTGCGGCACGGAGAGGGCGAGGCCATGCTGGCCGCGGGGGGTGAGCGGGCTGAACCATGCACGGCGCGGGGCGGGATGGTCAATGCGATTCCGAGGGGTGTTCTCGTGGCTTTTCCACGTGAAAATGGTAAATACTAGAAGGGCAAACCAAAAGAGATGTAAGAAAGGACATTTTAGAAGCGTGGGCACGAAGGAAAGACAAGGAACAATAAAAGCAGCAGCAAGAAGGAACCAGGAGTAGAAAGAAAAACTAAGTGAAGGGCATTAAGAAAACAAGGAGTAAATTCAAACATAGAGATGGCAAGCTGGAGCCCACTGCCTTGCCCTGAGCCTCTCCCTAAGTTCCTTCCTGGAGGATCATGTCTCCTGTGCAATATCCCACCAAACAGTGAAGAACAGCCCATGAACATGAGATCGGGTTTTACAAAAGCTTTAATAGTGAAACGTTTGCCAGTGCAAGAGTCAGATGTGAATGAAGGCAGAGCAGGACTTGGTTATCTGGGATGCTGCCAGGGTGGGTGGCAGACTTGGCACTGGCAGAGAGCTGCAATGGCACGTTCCTGCTCCCAGTCCTGCTCTGAGTTAGTGAAGGAAGAACCAGAAACCTCAGCAAAGTGCAGAATGCACAAGGCACAGGAGAGCACACAGTGCATGAGAATGGCAGCTACCAGCCTCCTTGGAAAGCTCCTGGATTTGAGCATTTGCTCTTGCTGGTGTTTGGCATAGAGCAACTGCCAGAGTCCTGCTGGCTGTACAAGGCAGGCTCTGCCTATGGAGATCACAGGTCTCTCCAGGGTATGCAGCAAGGCAGAATTTAGCCCTTTAATACAGAGCATGTAGGCACAAAGAATAGGAGAATCTAGACCAGTTTCCATGCAGCCTAGTGTCAGTGTTGGCTTCATTTCTGATCACAGTCACAGTAGGTGATACCTATGGTCTTGCCCTGAGACTCAAATTTTCACTGCCAAATGCATACCCAAGGTATTGCTGGAATCCAGGGGCTACCCAAGCAGGACCTTGTTCAAATCCTTGTTGTCAGTCTAAGTGATTTGGTCAGCAGGGTAAGCTCTTCTTCCCAACCAGGTGCAATTGCTCCATAAGGAATTGTCTCATGCAAGAGCTCAGTAGGCTTGAGGAAGGTATGGTAAGGACATGGTGAGCAGCTACAACCCCTGCTGCCCTGCCTGCTGCCAGAGGGAAGGAGGACAGTATATGTCTGTGGGCTTTGCAATCACACCTCTGGTGCCCTGGAGACATCTGCCAAGGCTCCTAGCTGAAGCCTGTGCCAAACAAGGTGATGGTGCACAAACAACATCAGGGAAAGGTCCAAATGTAAAGCTTTTCCCAAAATGCTCAAAATTATAGCAGTGTTAAGAGACAAAGGCACTTTAAAGGCAATTATGGCAATCTTTAGGTCACTCTCAGCTCTCATGTTGCAGCACAGGTACAACACACTTTGAGTTCTGATGCCCTGAACACAGAAGGTAGAAGAGGATCACCAGGGCTGAGGCTCTGCTCCCTGTGCCAGTGCCAGGATCATCCCATTCCAGCACTGCTGCCCATCAGCCAGGGTGGCAGGAGCTACCTGAGGGCCCCTGGCCACCTTCTACAGGAGGCAGCAAGGTATCCTCACCAGTCCAGGCCCTCCTTCTGCACCGGGAGCCTCGTGCTCTTCTGGCTGTAGAACTGGGCGTACCAGCGCCGGTGCTTCTGGATGCTGGAGTCCTCTCTGACCAGCAGTGGCTTGGGCAGGTACTGCTTGTTATTCCAGATTGTTATATCCCTTTCAAACTGGGGGGAGAAAGATGGCATCATTCAGAGGGGGAAACTGAAGCCGCTGTTTCATGTGAGTTACTGGCACAGTAGGTTTGGTTTTGAGCCTTTCTCCCAGATGGCTGGTGTGGGACCACACATGCTATTTGTAACCTGTCACACTACAGCTCTGTCTGCAGTCAGGAGATCTATAGCCCATTGTAGCTCCCAAACAAGAAGCCACTTTCAGCTTAGGCAGCTTTTGTCATAGGAGATACTGGAAAAGAAATGGACGTTGTGTAAGCAGGAGCTGCTTCACCTGAGATTTTTTATAAGCTCCAGTCAACCAGGGCTTCTGGTTAAGCATCTGTACCTTAAACTCTGCTCAGACACACAGGCAGTAAGATTATGGAGTTTTTCCTCTGGGAAGAGGTCTCTGTAGAACTGAGTGCTGCTCAGTCTCATTTGTAAGCAAAGTATTAAGCCAGCATTTATACAATATGAACTAAAACAGCTCAGTTTGATTTGAGGTAGGTTTTTGGCATCTGAAAATCAACTTTTGTCTATTTTTACTGTAGTGCCAGTGAAACTCTCTCTGGTCAGATCAAACTGTTTCCAATCTTTAACCCCTGAGGGAAGGAAAGGACATGAACTCTTCTGACTATCTGACCTGAACTTGGCCCAACTGGGATTCTGAACTGGAGACCTCCAGGGGGACCTTTGAGCACTTCTATGAATCCCTGTGGTAAGCACCTGGCAAATCTCTGTCAGGAGCTGCAAGAGTTGCCAGATCTCCTGACAATTTAACAACAGGAGGATTCACTGGCACAGTTTTCACCAAAGGATATAGGATGAGGTCTTAAAGCACCAGCCTGGGATGCAGTTACCAGTTCCCTCAAAGACTTCCTGCAGTCTGGGAGAGGTGGCCTAATCCTTTTGCCCTGGTTCCCCATCCACAGGCCAGGGATAGCACCTCTCTGACACCATCAACGGATGACCCACTGCAGGGACCCTCTTTCCTAAACCTTCAGTGTAGCTCTTTGGGCTACTAAAACTGAAAGAACATGCCAAACATGGGAAGGATCTTGCCCACAAGTGCTTTGCTCCCACATCTGAGCTCACATTGGCAGCAGCTCTTCCTTCTCTCTACCAGGCTCCAGGGGAAAACCTTTGGCTGCTGTTCTTCAGAGGCCTTACCTGTATGCACTCTGCTCTCAGGATGAATTTGGGGATAATGGCTGGAATGTTCTTCTGGTAGTAGATTTTGTGGACAACACTCTGCAGGAGAGGCTCCAGGGGAGTCACTGTCTGCAGGATGATCCCATGGCCCAGGAAAGCGTGTTCAAAGAAGAGGAAAACCAGCCCTGGTCCCACCTGCAGAGCAACAGAGCAGCCTCAGGGAACAGTCCCATGTGGTCCAGCAACTCCCAAAGCCTCAACTCTGCTTGAGATGACTCCTAGACTGTGTTCAAGTTCCCATTCATTCTGTCTCTCTTAGTCAGGCAGTAGGCAGAAAGTCAAGCTCCCCCTCAGGGATGTGAATCACAGTTTGCCAACTGTTAATGCTCCCCAGGCCAGGGGCAACCCAGTGGAGCCACACAGCCCATGTTGGCCTGGGGTATTCACAGATGTGGCAGGGCTGGAGGGCTTTGCTGTGGGCCCATGGGAGTTCATGGGGGGTTACATTGCCTTATTGGTCCCAAAAGGTTTAAAATCTAATCTTCTAGGAAATGCTTCCAAATTTTCACTTGGTCTTGTTGTTCATCACTGAGTTCCCTTCAGGTCATGAACAGCCTTACTGGAATTGCTGACACCAGTCCTGGGCTCTGCTCTCAGTAGCACCAACTGCAATACAACATAGAGGTAACACAACATCCCTGCTCCTGTTCTGGCTTTCTGCTTTGCAGCTACAACAGTCACATTGGGTTTTAGCTGAAATCAGGTTCAGCCTTTTTCCTTTGTGCTGTCTCAATACCAGTGTGTAGTTTTGGCCCATGTGTCTGCTGCACTTGATAGGAAAGGCTACACCAGGCAGGATGGGCAGAGACTCAGACTTTTGGGTGACAAAGCCCTTCAGCTGGCAGTGCTGCTGGGACATACCTGCCTGGCTGAAACAGTCAAATCCATCAGGGAGACACGCAGCCCGAAAACAGTCGCGCTGTGCTGAAGCAGCATCCGGGAGCAATGGCCATTGGGCTCTGGCTCTGGCTGCCATTCAGCCTGGAGGGGTGGAGAAGAACTGGCTCAGTCCAAGAGAGTACAGACTGTGGAGAAGTAGCTGCAAGTTGGTGAAGACCATCTAGAGATGAGCACAGATAAGGGAGTGCAGCTAAACCCCTCAGAGACACAGAGACTGGACTGTGGCAGAGGTGGTGAGGTGGGACTGATGCTTTGAGGGGACTTGGTGACCTAAGCCACCTCCTCACAGCTAAGAGGGGAGCTAGGGTCTTACCTTCCAGATGTGCTTCATAAAATTCCACAGCTTGGACCTTGTGTATCTCAGATCAGACCCGCCTAGAATAGCTGGTCCATGGAGAAAAGCCAAGTGAGCCGTGTCAGCCGCGTTCTCGGGGATTTCCTGCCAGTGGGGAACAATTTGCCCTTGGAAAGAGCTGACTTGGCTGTGAGCTGCTTGGACTTCACAGCAGCATTGCCAAAGCAGCAGCACAGCCACAGTCCAGCCCAGCAAGTCAGTCTGGATGCAGCAGAGATGCTCACAAGTATATGACACAGCAAGAGGCAACCAAGTGACTGGAGGAAAGGGCCTCAGCACAGGCTGACTGACCTGGGCCCAGTCCTTAGTGAGTGTATAGGAATAATTTAAACATGAAGCTCAGAAAATTCAGCATTAATTTTAGGCTCAAAGAAGCCCATGTTAACTTCTGCAGCTGCACAAGCTGGGACTCCAAATAAGTCCTTCCTTGGACCCTGTAATAACTGTAAGGAACAAGCATTTCTGTGTTTGTTACAGCAGTTAAAAGTCAAAGCAAATGAACAGCTTCCTTTTAAGTACTCAGGACATCTGTTCTCTACTCAAGAAGCTCACTATCCGTGTTTGGGGGAGCACATGCCATATTCTCAGTATACTCACAGGGCTGAGCTCTGCCAGCAGCAGTGATGCCACTGAGCACAGGTTAATTGGGAGGAGGATGTCCCTGAACTGGACTAATAAGAGAGGATTCAGGTGTGGATGTACCCCATGGAGGGACTGGGCTTCCTACCTGGATATGTGCATCAACCAAGTGCTCTGTCTGACCACGGAACACCCACTCTTTGCTGGTGATCTCACGCTGCTCAGGCACTGCCCATGTTGGCCCAAGCCCTTCGCAGTGGTACCACAGCAGCAGCATCCCATTCACCTCACAGGACGGCCAAGTCCGGACCCTGGCAAAATCTGGCACTGCAGAGGACAAAGAGGAATCAGTTAAAAGTGGCATCTCCAGGGATGACACTGACACTAAGGGTCACCTCGTTCTGAAGCACAGCTCAGACATCATCTTTATGGGAGACATTCACATGGCACAGACTCTCGTGACACCTCAGCTGAAGAAGGCCAACAGCTTCTGAAGATCACAGAACAGAGTTTGCTTAAAGCCCTTTCATTTCAGCTGGGTGGTTTGTGGAAGATTTTTAAGGAAGAAATCTGGAAATCTTAAGCCTCTTCCACTACTCTGAAAACTGTTCAAATAAGTGAATGTCTGCTGCATCAATGCTCTTCAAGTTCCAATGAGCTAAAGGAAGATGCTTTCAGTTATAGATGTGCAGAGAGTAAAAGCCATCTCAGCCCCTCGAGCTCAAGTCATTCTGTCACAATACTACAGTATCCTGTTGCTTTGGGAATGCATCTGCACTCTTTCCAGTGACATTTTGGCCTTTATGTTTACCCAGTTGTCAGAAAGTGGAGCTTCTACTGGACTGGAAAGCTTTTGCCTTTTTTTTTCTCCTAATTTTCAAATAAGCACAGAGTATAGAGCTTCCTTGATATGCAGCCTTGTACAGTCACTTGGGAGGTGGAATAAGCAAGATAATGTTTCTCTTTCAGTCAGTGAACATCAGAAGGGGCAGGAGGAGGCCATCACTGCCCTTTCTGATTGATAAAAATCCAGTGCTTTGGGTGGGATGCATCTTATTACATTTCAAAGAGGGTTTCATCTGCTCTCACACAGATACAGAGTCACAGAATTGTTGAGGTTAGAAAAGACCTTTAAGATCATCAAGTCCAACCATCAGCCAGTACTGCCATGGCCACCACTAACCCATGTGTCTCAGCCACAGCTACATAGCTTTGGAATCTCCCGAGGGATGAAGACTCCACCACCTATGGCCAGAAACTTTGCTTCCAGCTTGGTTTTCCTTTTATTTCAGACTGACTTTTCTCCTTGTCCCAGGCTAAATGGTGATGAACTCAGGTCAGAGGGTAATTATGGTATTTTGATGACATTCTACAGTGAGTTTAGTACTTTGTCTTCCTTTAGGAGAAAAGGTGAATCTACACCCAGTAGATGAAAAGTCTTTATGCCTTTTTGAGAGGGAACAGAAAACTGACAGCAAGAGCAGCAACACAAGATACAGGCACAGTGGATTTGGATGAGGACTCGATCTTAAAGGTCTTTTCCAACCTAAATGACTTTATGCTAATGTGACAGCTCTAAGCACTGACAAGGTGTAAGCTGTCACTGCAGACTACTGAATTTTCTGAACCCCAGTAGCTTCTCAAGATCCATCCCTGCTGGTGCAATGGATGATGCAGAGTTTAAAATCTTTTATATCCTACTTGCTGAATGCAGGAGATGTAGGACCATCAAAGCCAAGAAGGATGGATTTTTAATTAAATTAAAGTCCCAGTTGTCATCTAACATAGAAAAGGGGCATTGGAACATTATGAACATGAACAACCAACCCAGGAGGAAAATTAGGGTGCTGCATGAGATAGGTGAGCAGGATGGAGAGTGAGTTATGATAGAGTCCCATTTTCCTTAATGAAGTAGCTTTTAATGAAGACACACACAGCACTACCATTTCTGGGGCTGCTTTCTGTGGGTCTGGGGGATGTTCACCTTTGTCTGCATAGGGGATGCTGATGCATTTCCCATCTTCTCCTCGGAACCGCCAGCCGTGGAACGGGCACTCGATGCAACTGCCCACCACGCGCCCGCCAGCAGCCAGGTTGGCCCCGAGGTGTGGGCAGTAGGCATCGACCACGTAGGCTTGGCCATCCCGGGTGCGAAAGGCAGCCAGCTGTTCTCCTGCACAAACACAAGATTCTCGGGTTGTAAAGAGCAACATCGCCACGCGAGGAGGGGTCGGGGGTGGGGGATATCAGGCGAGTCACACCTCGCTTGGCCGCTTCTGCCAGCTTTAGCCAACGCTGCAGGTGGCTGCGGTGACAAGCCAGGTAGAAACAGCCTGTACAAAGTTAACACCGCTGGTTGTCTTTCCTTCCTAGTGAAGTTCAGCGGCCGGACAGAAATAAGGCTGCTGTTGAGAAGTTGTTTAACCAGGAGATGGCAGCAGACAGCTGGCAGAGCCCGGTCCGGCGCAGGAGATAGCGCAAAGGGGGAAATGCAGCTGTAGCAAATGCCCAGGGCTTGGTGGTCGTGAGTTCACTGCCCGGGTTTCAAAGCCATCGCAAAGCAATGAGGAGATGCGTCTCATCCCGTGTTTCGCAAACAGCAGGTTGGCATCCTGCAGACAGGCTGCTGCTCAGTGTCCAGAGAGGCTGCTGTAGCACAGAAACATCCACACTCAAGGGCACTGTCTTGCTCCACACGGGGAGGGGAGCAATTTCTCCTGGTAAACTCTTACAGCTTTGACCCTCAGCCCTGGTTTTTGAGCTCTCAGAGCCTGTTTCAGATGCAGGATAAAAGGTGCCTTCACAAAAATGTTTAAAGACTTAGGATGCACCCCCCCTGCTAAAGGAGAGATACACAGAGAAAAGTGATAGCTGCATTTAAAGAGAACTCTGTTGCCATCCCTTTGCCTGAAAGGTGTAGACCAGAGCTCATGCATTTCAGGAGTCTCTGAGAACAGCAGCTGGAAGGAGAAGCCCTTCAACTGTTTGAACTCTAGGAGCCATCTAAACTGCCTTCCTTGGGCAGGGACAGCTGGGTGCTGCAAGCCAGAGCACTGATACCTCCTCATCACTGCTTTTCTCCATCACTGGGCCTGATTCTTTGTGCTTCCTGAAGCAGTGCAAGGGTTTTCCCTACTGGGATCCATCCCTTATCAGTTCATGGACTGCCCTTCTCCTCCTCACCCCTAGGGTAGCACCACATTAGCTGAGCAAGGAACTATTAAAGTGGAGAGACAGTCCCTGTGCTATAGCCATAGCTACAGCACTCAAGTGTGCAAGGCAACCACAGCTGAATGACTGACCACAGTATCATCTGAGTAAATGCTCTTCCTGGACAGACCAAATAGGTACCAGGTGCTTTCCCAGTCTGGAACAGAGCTGTGCTAAGGGTGCTGTGGCATCACAGACCTACCACCACTCACATCCCTGCCAGAGGAGAGGGACTGCTCATCGATGCCCTGGCTGGAAAGCAAAGCTAGACCTTCTCCAGTGTCCTCTCAGGTCTTGTCCTGGTTGGAAGGGGACACAGCTGGTTTGGGAGCTCAGGAACACTTGGAGGCTGTCCATATAGATGAGGCCAGGTCCTCTCTTCCATGCTGTGCCTCAGCTTATGTGTATGTGTATTCATATTTGATCAGCTTGTGAAATCTGATTGTTACAGTGGTTGCTGTAACTTAAAGCTCAACCAGTGAGAGAAGACCAAACTAAACTTTGGGAGCCAGGTTCTTTGTGTTTTCCCAGACAGCCACACTGATGGCAGGTAACACAGTCTGAGCTTTCCCATCCAAAACCACTTTTCTTATTTGAAGTTTCATGATCTGGGATAAGAAAAGGAAACCCTGCCAACTTTCCCAACCTTTGAGTCTAGGAAGGATTAACTCTGATATCTGGCAGAAATGAGTCGTACTCTGGTGCCTGGAGATCCCTCCTCACCAGGACACCTGGCTCTGTTGCAAGTCCCAACAGTCTTTCTGGAAAGCTCTCACACATCTGCTGACAGCAGCCACAAGGGAGTGGAGGCACCAGAGGTGCAGGTTCTTCCCCTAACCCCAGATAACAGGGATTCATTTTGAAACACGAGCATTTTCTTCTCTAACCTGCCTCTCTACCTGAACTGGGGTCCAGGGCAAAAGGAAGAAGGCAGGAAAAGGGTTTCTGCATGTTGTTGGAGGTGTTGCAGATTCACCAGGAGCAGCAGCAGTGTAGAAACAGAGGAACAACACTGGATGAGTCAGATCAGAGCACTTGGAGCCTGGGCAAGATCCCAGCCACATGCCCCAAGGAGCAGCCTTGCAGCCTGCTGTTCTGCCCACCACAATTTTAAGATGGTTTTACTCCAAGAAGGTGTTACCTAGAGGTAACACCTTCATACAGGCAGCCTGGAGCTCTTCTGCCTTGGAGATCTCAAGTAATGCCCATAGCCATACCCCTACTGGGCTGCCCATAAACCTCACCCAGGACTCCTGAGCTAGTGCTGCTTTTACCTCCAGCCTTTGCACTCTGGAGCCAGCTGATCAGAGTAGAGTAGCAGCTGATCTTTGCTCTGGCTTGTGCATCAAATCTCATGTCTCTCCACAGGGGATGACAGTATATTAGAGCATTAAAAACCTCTAAGAACAGCCACAAACTGATGGTCACTTATTAAATTTGCCTGTTTCTTTTATGGAAATCAAAGAGCAATTGCAGCAAGGATAGCACATGGGACACAAAGAGTCCCAAGTCCATTGTGCAGTTCTGGGTACCTGGCTGGGAGGCCTCATCCCAGCCTCCCAGGACACAGTGAGCTGCAAGCAGCAATACCTGGGAGGACAGCCAAGGCACTGAGATGTTCCAGCATCCCAGCAAAGAGCTCAGGCAAAGGAGGAACCCTGTATCATGGTGTCTCAAGTGCCTCAGCAGAGATACACAATGCTAATGCAAACACTCAGGCGGTGACAGCCTTGGTACTCATGTGTGGGGTGCTGCTATGCTCCTCCTGGAGGGATGCCCAGGCAGTATCATCCCAGTGCCACAGCAGAGACCTCAGGCAGGGGTGCCCTGCCAGGGATGCCCTGCACACTAGCAAAGAGCCTGGGCTGGGACAATGCAGTGCCTCAGCACGGGTGCTGGTTTGAATACACCAGAACACCCAGGCTGGGGTGCTCCAGTGCCCTGGTGAGGATGTCTGGTAAAGATGCCTGGGCAGCGCTGTCCTCGTGTCCCAGCAGGAGCACCTGGGCTGGGATGCCCCGTTTCCCTGCCAGGGGTGTTACCCGGTGCCCCATCAGGGATGCCTGGGCAGGGCTGTCCTGCTGACCCCACGGGGATCCCGTCGGGGGTGTGCCAGTGCCCTAGAACTCGCCTCGGCAGCGGTGCCCAGGCAGGCGGGGATGCCCCGGTGCCGTGCCCGGGCAGCGACGCCCCGCGCCGCGGCCGCATCCCGAGCCCGTCCCGCCGGGCCGCACTCACCGAGCAGGGCGATGCCGAGGGTCGCGCCGCGGGGCAGCTGCGCCGAGTCCATCAGGCGGTACCAGCCGTTGGGGTAGGGCGGCGGCGGGGCCCCGGCGCGGCGGGCGCGGCGGGCTCGGCCGGCAGCCTGCCGGGGGCTCAGCCCGGGGGCCGGCACGTAGCCCACCTGCCCGCGGCCTCGCCGCAGCGCCAGCGGCCTGGAGCAGCCCAGCAGCACGAGGAAGAGGAGGATGCAGAAGAGCAGCAGCCCGCAGCCCGGCGCCGCGCCGCACCAGCCGCACCACGCGCTCGCCATCGCGCACCCGCCGCCGCCGCCGCCGCCTCTTATAGCGCGGCCGGCTCCGCCCCGGGAGAGGCGCCGGGGGCTGGGGGCTGCGATCCCACGCGGGACCCCCTCCCGGGGCATCCTCGGCTGCCTCCCGGGCTGCGGCGGGGGAATCGCCCCAGCTCGGCACCGGTGGGGGCTGCGAACCGGAGCAGCAGCGGCCCCGGGGCTGTGCGGAGGGGGGCGGGGGACGAGGAGGGGCCGGAGGAGCCGGGTTTGTTTCGTCCGGCAACGGGGAGGCGAAGTGAGGGAGGTCGGTCTGCAGCCTGCTGCGAGCTAGGGGTGCCGGAGTGGGGGCAGCCGGGCTCTACTCCAAGACTTGCAGCAAAGAGGCAACGAGCACAATATGCAACAAAGGGAGCTCTACTTGCACAGAAGGAGAAACAATGCCTCCTTGAAAGAGTGGTCTTCAATCTGGAAGATATATTAATTAGATAGATAAATACCCCACCACCCTCCTGAGCTGAGAAAGAGGGAGCCGAGTGTTTGGGCTGGCCTTGTTATCAGAAACCTGGCAGGACCCTGACCTTAAGTTCAAGAGCAGCTCAGGGAGGTGTCAGCACAGAAAAAAGGGGTAACATGGGACCTGGATCTCCTCGGTGCAGAGAAGATAAATAAGGGCAAAGCCAAAGCTGGGCTCTCTGAGCATGCCAACTGGCTGGAAGGGTGATGCAGAGAAGTAAAGCTTACTTTAGTCCAAAGAATTGCACAGGTCCAAGAGGTAACCATAGAAAAGTCACCTGTAGTTGTAGTCAATAGTTTCTAGGAGAAGCAGCAACTCAAAATACTCACCATGGCACCGAGTAATTGAAAAGGGAAAAGTGCAGAAATGGAGCATCCAGCTGAGTCAAAAGGAGCATCTAAAAGGGGGAATTCACACAGGGTGAATTGCTTGAAGACCTCACATGAAAGATTCAAGTAAATATATATATCACTTCTTGGAAACCTGTACTGGGAGAAGAACACTGGGGTGGTTCCATAGGACACTGAACAGAACAGCTGGAAGTAAACAGAGGTCCCTCAGAGAGGGAGAAGCTGAGTCCTGCCTGCACAGGGAAAGATGGAGAGCAGCAAGTCTGGCAAGTGAGGGATTGAGTCAAAATAAGGCAATTTTGAAAGGGATTTTCAAGAGTGGCTTAGTAAGTGGCTTAATACATGATAAATAGCATCCATTGCACAAATCCAGAGGCATGATGGGTGGTTCAGGGACTAGCAGATCAATGAGTCTCAGTACAGTGCTGGGCAAATCCATTAGGCCCTGCAATGAGGGGCTGAGAAATGCAGGAATAAACATGCTGTGTCAGGGATGAGCCCAACGCCCTGTTTGCACAGAGAAGTCACATCTCAGAAACAAAGCCGAGGAGTCAACAGAGCTGAACAAGTTCACACTTTGTTCACTTGGCTTTTCAAGACACTTCCTTTAGGATATGTTGCCAAAGGTCTTTAAATAATCCTGAAATAACAAGGGGAACCTCTCTGCTTCTGTAATTGGAGAGAAAAGAGGAACCAAGGAAAAGGAATAGATGCTACAAGGGAGAGCAGTACACGTTTATTTCCAGATCATAGTATCATCTTGATTAAGATGATTCCAAATTATTCACTATGGCAAAACATAAAGTTAACTGTGAAGTCCTGCAAAAGAAACCTGACAAATCTGCTGGTGGTTGGTGGGTGAACAGCAACGTTTGCCAGTGAAATGTTATGCACATGCTGAAGACCTATAGGAGAGTGTTAGCTGTTGACCAGCACTCAGAAAGAGATCTGAGCATTACTGGGCTTGGGCTGTGAATACATCTGCTCAACTGGTCCACACTGCTCAGAAGGAAAAAAAAACACCTGCACATATTTAGTGTACTGCAAGGTGTGTGTATGGTGGCCAACTCACCTGGCATGGAGTAAACCTAGAGGTGGGTAGGTTAGAGGCAGGAAGGAGGCAAGTGATCAGAAGCCAGGAGTAGCCTGAAAAGAGCAGACCTAAATGAGAAAGTGACTTTACCCATCCATTACTAGCCATTGAACTGGCTTTGTCTCAGTCTGACATTTTCCTTTTAAACTCATATTTGACCGCTTTTCCAGCTTAGAAGGAATTTATGAGTGGGCAGAAGTTGGTCAATCAGGAGAGAAAACAAAAGGACAAATGGGAGACAAGAGGGTCCCCAAGGTGTTGCTAAATAAACCCAGCAGCAATAGCTACTGCCACAACAAAGAGGGGCTCCAAGAACTTGCTGACCAGAGACTTTATTAACACTCACACCCTTTGCTCTGCTCAGTTTCCCCAGATATCTTAAACATCTCTCTTCCAAGTCATGTTACAGGTTCAAGGAGGAGGGCCAGAGCACCCACAGCATCTTGGGTGAGACACACAGGGTGCACCTCCACCACCACTGATGAAGCATCAAGTGTTACTCAGCACACATCTGGTGCCTCTGCTTCCTCAGGCATGGGTTCAGGCAGAGAACAGAAGTGAAACAGCTCCTGATGTATGAAGGCTGCACAGAAGCCCTGGACATTAGAGACTGAGTGCAAGAAGCATTTACAAACTGACATGATGGGCCCAGGACAGAGAACTGGGAGTTCCTGAGTGAGGTGATGACAGAAGCACCCAGGAACGGGTTGAGTAACGCAGGACCTCCATTCACACACAGGGCATGTGCCTCTGGCTCAAGTCCTGCTGCCTTCTGGGATTCCTGGCTCAGAGGTGCTGGGGATGGGCAGGACTGGGATGAAGTACACCCCATGTGAGAGGGGAAACCCAAGTTCAATGCAGAGATGTCCTCCTAATTAACTTCTCAGGCAATGCTGGGCAATGACCTGCATGGGACCATTCCAAGGCATCTGGGAAAAAGAAGAGGAGGATGTTAGGATGTTAGTCCAAGCAGCAGTAAATGTTTCTGTTAATTATGTAAACAGAGGATAATTAAGTATAGGTGAGGTAACTGTGGCTCTGGAGGCTATTATCTCTGTATTTGTTTTTAAGATATACTGAGAGTCTTTTGAGTGGTACATAGCAACCTTAGCTCCAGCAAAGCATTTGTTTGGGGTTCAAGGTAGTGCCTATGGTTTCAGATGCTGAACACTTTTCTCTGTGTAGCAAACACCAATTCCAAACACTCCTGAGTTTGCTAACCACTGAAATGCTTCTCTCCCCAGGTCTGGCACAGACAGGAGCAGTGATTGTGGTAGAGAAGATTCATCTACTTCAAGAGGTTGAGAACTCTATAAAAAAAAAGCAAGTAAAGGAGAAATGTGGTGTTCAGCTAATGTTAGAAACCCTTAGACTGGTTGGGGCTTTCTGGCACATCTCTGCATGAGATCAGAGACTTGACTGAAATGAGAAGTAAAGGGCAAGTGACAGGCTTGCAGGAAGAAGAGGAAGCCCTGGAGAACTGAGTTGCTGGCCACAAAGATTCTCAATGACGTTTTTCACCAGGTAACCCTACCTGTGTGTCATTCCAGGAAACCCCTCTTGAGACTTGCTTTCCAGATGCTCTGACTTGCAAGTACATTATAGATAACTTTAAGGGTAGGAGATGAGATAACTGTCTTCTTCAAAACCAGTGCTGTTTAGCCTTGTCTGATCCTGTGTTTATTTGGTTTTAGGCTGATTTCATAATAGAACTTGTATAACCAACCTATCTGACGTTGGCAACAAGGTTTTGGTCTTCTAGCAAATATCAATCACAAATGACAGGAGGACACAGCTCTTGAGGGAGCATGTTTGCTAACACATTCCTGTGCTCTTGGATTTTGAGTTGGAGATCTATCTCATTAATTATCTGTTCTGGTGCACACTGGAACAGACCCAGGTTCCACGCTCCAGCCTGCCAGCTGGCTCCTGGGGTGAGCTACACCAAGTGTCTGATGCCATTCAGCTCCTGCCCCTACATGCCATATTCACACAAGTGGGCCAGCTCTGGCTTTGTCTGGCTTGCTTAACATCTTTCAAAGTTACTGTCATGTCTCTTGTTTATCGTATTTGGTGTCTCTGAAAGACACATCTGACAGATTGGAGAGCAGCCCTCTAATCTTTATGTTGTCCCAAAGATGGGAGCATTCACCTGGGAGCTGCATGGGCTGGAGCTAGTTAAATACTCACATAGCATGAAAATTCCCCAGCATTAAGCTGTATTCAGCACAGTTCACTCCAGGGGGGTAGATCCATGTCTGGCTGGGGCAATGCAGAGCTGGGCTTCAAGATGTGACAGAAGCTCTGAGCACTGTGAGGGGCTGCAGGGAGGTTTGGCCATGCACACAAAGGGGCTCTGCCATTGAGATGCTCTCGCTCCCTGCCTCCTCCCAAAGGCAGGTTTCAGAGGTAGAAACTCTTGGATGTTTCTACACCCATCATTGTGAAACAATGAGTACACCTTTCTCTGAAAGGGTTAGAGGTTGCAGAGTGCCTCATTTGTCACTGGCTCCTTTTTGCTTCCCTCTTTTCAGCTTCATCCCAGCCCAAAGAGGTTTGGCATGGCCCAGAGGTCTCAGTCTCCGTTTGACAGGGCACTTCTGCCTATCAATGAAGCCTGTGACTGCTAGGACTCTGCTGGGGACACAGGCACCTGGGGAAGCTCATACAACCCCTTTCCCAGGGAATTTGGCTCTTCCAGACTCTTCAAATGCTGGGACCATTTCTGCTTGACCAAGATGCTGCACAGGCACAAACCACCGTGTCTTGCAATGAGCAAGGCTGCAGGTTATTGGTGTAACAGCTGTCTCTAGTATCCCAATGTTCCCAGAGAGTCCCTGGAGTGAACTTGGATGTCAGCTCTACCTTGTGAAGCAAGGCACCCACATTCCATAGCTGAGCTTTCCCATGTACACACAAGCTGTTGGACTGAGCTCCATGCTGTGGGCTGTGCATGTTGGAAAGCACCAAGGACTGCTCAGGTGCTGATGTTCCCCAGCATGCTCCATACCCTGCCACACTGCACTGGTGACTACATCACTGCATTACTTGGACCCAGGCTCTAGCATCCTTCAAGATGAATATATGCAGGAAACACTGAAGCAGTGGCCAATCTCTCTATGCTCCTTTCCAGCCTCTGCTATGCAGCAGTCCCAAGGGGCTGGAAGTCCCTGAGGACAAGTTGTCCCATCTCCTGGGACACGATGTGTAGGCAGCTGAAGCACAGCCACCTCTTGGCTGTTTTTTCAGCACCAAATTGGAATTTTGTCAAAATGAGTTTCCCTACAGAGCATTTCAAAAGTGAATGCTGGTTTTCCCTTAGAAAATTATTCTAGTGGAGATTCCCCCCCCATTCCTGCTGCACATCTGACTGTGTGTTTCTGTGCATTCAGTTCCTTCTGATTTCACAGAAGCTGTTTCTGTGTTTCTCACTGTCTTTGCCTTTGGCCATTGATGTTCCATGTCCCATCTTCTTAAGGGTCATCTGAGTATCTCCCTGCCTGCCCAGGAACTCCTTGGTATCCAAAACCCAAGCTAACTGCTTCTATCTTGCTTTAACTCTCCCCAGCCCTGTGAATGCTCAGCTGCTTTGGATGAAGGAAAAGAGCTGGTGGGTGGTGGGAGTGCTCCTTCCTGCACATGGGTGATGCAGTGATGCAGTAACCTGACATTGGAGGGGGAGGGAGTGATACCTCAATTCTCTCCATCTGGTATAAGATGCTGCTGTAGCTTCTTTCTGTGATGACAGGGACTCCAGAGGTGACACACATGCTATGCTCCAGAGGGTGGCAAAGGCCCTTGGAGTCCTAGATCTCATGCCGTGTAGGGAGAGCCCAATAGAGGCAACACATACCCCATAGTAGGGCAGCTATGTGCTGCATCAGTGCTGAAACAGAGTGCTGTGCTGCCTGGTGATTTCACCAGCCACATCTGAACTGCAAAGTAGGCTGGGCTGAGTCCCTCTAAGCTGGGAAAGCATTTAGGGAGGGCACAAGACCTGCTGAGGGACTGTAATCCATCCTGGGTGTCATCTGGAGAAGAGATAGAGCTAGAACCATAACATATGACAGGAACAGAGCAATTCAAATGGCTGTTCAGACGCTTTCACCTTGGTTTCTACCTCATCTCTTCCTGCATCTCACCCACCATAGAAATAACACCTCTGGGCACCTCAGTCTCTGAAGACACCAACATTGCCCATCAGTCTGGCCAGACAGCTGACACCATGACAAAGACATCCTCCTGCTGTGTCCCAGCTGCTCACACAAATTGCAGCCCCAGTGACAGGGCTGATGGTGGGGAACTCACTGCACCTGTGTCCAGGTAGGTGGTGAGGAGTTGAGGGAGGCCCCTGCACCCCCTTCCTGGTCCATGATCCCTGCCTGCCGTCTGCCATCACCTGCTGCCCACCTCCACCTCAGGCTGGGGTTTAGTGCTGTTCTTCACCCCTCTCCCAGGCCATCCTGGCAGAGAGCCACCAAGGCCAGGTTATCTCTGCCTGCAGGGCACCCAGGGCACGGGACTCCCCTAGGAGGTGTCCTAATGCAATAGGAACAGGAGATGTGATGAAATCAGGCAGGAGGCTCTGGCCATGGCAGGGAGACAATGTGAGGAGGAGAGGGTTGTCTTCTTTCAACTTTGCCACCCTGCCCACCCCAGCTGTGCTGAACCCAGCTTGTACTGAGAGAGAGAATCTGGAAAGAGCTTCTGCAGCACTCAGAGGACCTTGGGAAAGCATCTGCACAGAGAAAACAGTCTGTTATTGCTCCTGCTGGGCAACTCCTGATACCACAGGCAGCATCATTTCAACCACTTGCATCTCTTCTGTAGCAGCTCATGAGGGGCTTTTCTTCAAACATTCTCAGGGGACTTGCTTCTATTCACATGGCTCTGCACCAGCTGTCTTAAAACATGCTTCAGTGCTCTGTTTAACAAACATCCAAACTATCTGGCATTACTATTTGCTCCCTCACAGATTTTCTCATCAGTAACTGCTTCCAGAGCAATGGCAGCAATGCTGAAGCATCAAACACATCACAAACCCTTTCCCACCTGCAGGAAGATCTCTATCCTATTGCAGTTCTTCACAAACAACTGCTTTTAGAGCTGTGCCACGAGCACCCAGCGTGTGCTGTACTTCATTTTACACCTTAGATCAACCACTCATATGGCTTGAAGCTGTACATAAAAAGCACTCCCATAGCCTGTGGTTTAGCTGTGCAGTTCCTGTTGTCAATTAAATTTTAACTTTCCCCAAAGAAGAATTGAGTTTGTTTGGCAGCTCCATGATGACTGGCACAAATTACAGTCACATTATCTTTTCCACCACTGGGACTGATGCCTCATGCCAAGGCAGATGCAATTTCCTGCTGGGTTCAGTGCTGTCTCTAGGTTTTACACCAGTGTGGCCATAAGAAGAGTTATACCATCCACAGTCAACAAGACACCACACAAACACCATCCCCATGCTCTTGTCCCTCTCCCCTGCATCCAAAAGGTGGCAGACATAAAGAGCAGGATCATGCTATGCACATGGTAATTGCTAACAGGCAACTGTGTGAAGTTCCTGCGCCAAAACATAGCCACAAAGGTTGCTATGATATGCCAGGAGGCAGCAATAGGAAAAGACCATTGCTTGCTAGAGTCCTGACAGGGATCAGCTGGTGACTTGCCATTTACACAGCTCCCACCCTGGGAAAACCCTGCGTGCACCCATTGCCTGCAGATGATCAGAGAGCGTGAGGACACGGTGAAAGTGGAAGTTGTGCAGTGACAACATCTGTGCCGGCTGAGCCTGGCTGCTGGAGGTGATCTGGGCTGTTCCTGATGCCAGGACAACACAGAATGGTGTGAGGCACAAGCTGAGGGGGAAGCAGGTGTTTCTCAGATCTCAGCAATGGTGCCAGAAACAGGAGTCTCTGGAGACAAAAAACAAATGGAGGCACAGAGGGAAGACCCTGGCTCCAGGGCACGATCATCCTGGACTTCTGTGTGACACAGCATGGGCTCACCAGCTCTATGCCTTTTTCTCCCTACAGGGGACTCCATGGAAGGTCTTTTGCACTCAAATGTGAGCAAGCCAAATAGTATTTGAAAGCCTTTTTCCTTTGTATCCTCTGCTGAGTCTCTGCTGTGGCCAGGTCTTGCCTTTGTTTTTCTACTGCCATCACACCCACCTGGGTCTGGGTCTGTATAGCTCACTACAAAACAGTTTCTTCCCAAACAACCTACTGCAATTGCACCTGGTAGGCAGAGTACAGTATGAAGTCACATGTGTGCAGTCTGAGGGTATGGATGCAACTCTAACTTTGTACCCTTTATTCCTCCAAGACAGCTCTGGAGCCCTTTGGGTGGGCAGAGTCACAGCAGTACTGCCAGACCCTCCCCTCTGTGCATGGAGGAGCAGGAGTGACACAGTGACATGGAAAAGGGTGATGCCCAGAACCTGTGCTGAGAGCACAGCAGGGTCTATGTGAAGCTCCTTGCAAAGCCCTGCAAGAGTTAAGGTGAGGTAGGGCCATTTTCCCTCTCTCACTGAGTGTGTCATAACCTCCATGGGGTTCATTGCTTTCCAAAGCCATTGTCTGCAGCATCTCTGAGAGGGTTTCATAGCTGGAAGGGTGCTGCAGCCCCTTATATGCTGAGACCCTGCAGCATTACACAACAGCCATTTTGCTTCTGCAGCTTCTTCCAAATGCATGTGGGCAACGTGGGACACAAGGCAAAATGGTTTCCATGGCAACTCGCACTTCAGAGATGCCAGTGAGAAAATGTGTGTTGGGGGGGGAAAAATTCTGCTTCAACTCACGTTGCAAGCAAGCACAGAGGTGGGCTGCAGAAGTACCTGAAAATGGCTGCTGTCAAAATATCTCTGGTGATTTTTCCTCTGCAGCACTCAGCCTGCACTCATCTTGGCTGGCACACAGTGGGCTGGCTGATGGCACTTGGCCCATGCAGTCACAAAGGAACACCCTGTCACTCTCTCAACTCCTTTGTTTTGTGGGGTTGTTTTCCCAAAAGACCAAAGCAGTGGCTCTGGGGAGCACTGTGCTGTTCTGGCTACTTCACCCCTCCAGCCCTGGAATGGGAAAGATATGGTCCAGGAGTGAAATTCAGACTCTTTCAACCACAGAGCAGGACTGTCCTCCAGATCTCAGCCTCTAGCTGCTGTGCCTCCATTTCTTTTGGGGAGGCTGATGTCAGCCCAGAGGCAGATAGAGAAAAGAGAACTCCAACAAATCTCCTCAGCAGACAAATCTTAAGGTCACATCCCAGAGGAATTTGGTGAATCAAATGGAGGAAAATGGCTGTTTGCCCTGTGAGCTCATGGTTGGAAGAGTGGTGGCTCTGTCTGGGGGGACAGTGTGAAACCAAGGAACCAGGCTGAGCACGGGGTTAACATCCCTGTCCAAGCCCACAGCCGTTCTCCAGCACTGCAGTGAACACAAGCCCTGATGGCATTCCTCTCACAAGCAGCTCTTGCTTGTGAGATGCTGCAAAGCTGGGAATATTTGTTCTGGAGAACAAATCCTGGTTTACCCCCATCCAGTGTGATCGCACCCGAGGAAGTGGTGGGTTTGCTCCACGGCTGCCGTCATGATGTCTCCTGAGGCAAGGGGAACACTGGCCCGGAGCCAGCAGTGCAGGTGGGAGCTGGGCTGGGCCCCTCCATGAGCCCCTCTGCACTCCCTGCCCCAGCAACATGGGGGAGCTGGAACCTGGCCCCTTCCCTGTGGCCCCCAACACCCAGCCCCTGGCTCCCAGCCCCATCCCCATCCCTCAAACCCCAGCCTCATCCCTCAGCCTCATCCTTCAGCCCCCATCCCTCAGGTCCCAGCCTCATCCCTCAGACACCAGTCCCCAGCCCTCAGCCTCCAGCCCCCGGCCCTATCTCCGTCCCCCAGCCTCCATCCCCATCCCCAGTCCCATCCCCAGCTGCATCCCCAGTCCCATCCCCAGCTCCAGCCCCATCCCCATCCTCATCCCCATCCCCCAGCCCCAGACCCATCTCTCAGCCCCCAGCCCCCATCCCCATCCCCCAGCTGCATCCCTCAGCCTCCAGCCCCCAGCCTCATCCCTCAGCCCCATCCCCAGCCCTCAGCCCCCATCCCTCATCCCCCAGCCCCCAGCCTTTAGCCCCCCAGATCCCAAACCCAAGTCCCAGCCCCAGCCCCAACGCCATCCCTATCATCCCCATCCCTCATCCCCCATCCCCATCCCCATCCCCATCCCTCATCCCCCATCCCCATCCCCATCCCGATCCCCATCATCCCCATCCCTCATCCCCCATCCCCATCCCCATCATCCCCATCCCCATCCCCCATCCCCATCATCCCCATCCCTCATCCCCCATCCCCATCCCCATCCCCATCCTCATCCCCCATCCCCATCATCCCCATCCCCATCATCCCCATCCCTCATCCCCCATCCCCATCCCCATCCCCATCCCCATCCCCATCCCCATCCCTCATCCCCCATCCCCATCCCCATCCCCATCCCCATCCCTTATCCCCCATCCCCATCCCCATCCCCATCATCCCCATCCCTCATCCCCCATCCCCATCCCCATCCCCATCCCCATCCCCATCACCCCCATCCCTCATCCCCCATCCCCATCCCCATCATCCCCATCCCCATCCCCCATCCCCATCATCCCCATCCCCATCCCCCATCCCCATCATCCCCATCCCTCATCCCCCATCCCCATCCCCATCCCCATCCCCAATCCCCATCATCCCCATCCCCATCATCCCCATCCCTCATCCCCCATCCCCATCCCCATCCCCCATCCCCCATCCCCATCATCCCTCATCCCCCATCCCCATCCCCCATCCCCATCCTTCAGCCCCCATCCCCATCATCCCCATCCCCATCCCCATCCCATCCCATCCCCATCCCCCATCCCCCATCCCCATCCCCATCCCCATCCCCCATCCCCATCATCCCCATCCCTCATCCCCCATCCCCATCCCTCATCCCCCATCCCCATCCCCATCCCCATCCCCATCATCCCCATCCCTCATCCCCCATCCCCATCCCCATCATCCCCATCCCCATCCCCATCCCCATCCCATCCCCATTCCCGCCTGCCGGGGTCCCCGCGCTGGGTGCCGCTGCCCGCCGCGGGGGGGTCCCGCCGGGGCCGTGTCCGTGTCGGGCCGCGGGGGGGCGCTGCGCGGGGCGGGGCGGGGCGGGGAGCGCGGGCGGTTCAGCACCGGGGACAGCGCCGCGCCTCGCGCCTCGCCTCGCCGCGCCGCCGGGCCCGCGGGGGGGGTCGGGGCGGGGGGGCCCGCGGGGCTCCGGGCCGGCCGTGGATGAGCACCATGCGGCTGCTGCTGCTCGCCCTGCTCTTCTCCTCGTCCTTCGCCCGAGCCGGCTGCGACCCCAAGATCGTCAACATCGGCGCGGTGCTGAGCACCAAGAAGCACGAGCAGATCTTCCGAGAGGCGGTGAACCAGGCGAACAAGCGGCACGGCACCTGGAAGCTCCAGCTCAACGCCACCTCGGTCACGCACAAGCCCAACGCCATCCAGATGGCCCTCTCCGTCTGCGAGGACCTCATCTCCAGCCAGGTACCCCGGGCCGGCGATTCGCACACCCCTCCCCTCCCCGCGCCCCGCTCCCTTGCGACCCGAACCCGGAGCCGAGCCGCCGGCCCTGCGCGACCCCCGTCCCCGCGTCCCCCTCGGCCGCCGCCGGGGCTCGGGGCGGGCAGAGCCGCGGCGGGGGAGCCCTGTCCCGGGGGCTCCGGGGCGCGCTGCCCGCATTGCAGCCTTTATGTAAGCGCGGCCAGGCGGCACACTCCGCCGCACGGCACCCGCAGGCACCCCGGGGCACCCCCGCATACACCCCGAAGCACCTGCGGGCACCCCCGCACACAGCCCGAGGCGCCGGCGGGCTCACACGCGCACCCCGCGGTGTGCACAGAGGCTCTACCCACGCAGAGTGGATGTGCAGACCTGGCCGCCCGACACCATGCATGCAGAAACTAACGTGTGTGCACACACACACACACACGGTGCACAGACACCCATCGCCGTGGTCACACCCGGGCACGCACCAGCATCCACACACCGCGGTCAGGCGTGGGCACGGGGACACACACACACACACACACATGCACAGAGTGTGCTCACTTATTGCTGTGGGAATGCCCTGCACACAGGGATGTGCACACAGGGATGGATGTGCAAACAGGCATGCTGCATGTCTGCACTCATGCCGGTGTGCCAGCACACTGCTGCACACATGCTGTGCCACATGCATCCATGTGCATACATGAGCACACACTGCAGCAGGCACACTCACACATACAGCCACACACTCCGCAGCGTGCACTACAAGCACACACACACAGCCCCACATACACACACACAAACCCTTGCACAACCCCAGCTCATACACTTGAACAGCTGTGTACCACAGCAGCACACTCGCCATGGCATGCAGCACCGTGGCCTCCTGACACCACACAATGCCTGGAGCAGCCACAGTCCCCTGCTGCCACACACACACACATACCGATGCAGGCCACAGTGCTCACACACCCGCAGGGACACAGAGCCATGTGCCGCACACACAGCACAGCTCCTTGCTCCCTCCTGGCTATGGGGGTCACCCTCAGCCATCACAAGGGAGCAGCCTGAATCTGCAGCACTGGTGGGTGCAGCCTGTGTGCCCTGCTCCTCCATCTCCCTTGCGTGTGTTCTTGGTGCTGAGCCTGGTTAATGAGCGTAGTTCTCCCCACTTGGGGCCATCAGGAAGGTACAGACCCATCCACATCTCAAACACTTCCCTGCACAAGCCAAAGGTGAACACACATAGGTACAAACATGCACACAATTGTATGAGTGCCCACACCATGGAGACACACACATCCCAACACAGAGATAAACACTTCTATGCACACAGAAAGGGAGAGGGGAGGGAACTGGACGGGCCAGAGGTGCACAGAGCAGCAGAGCTGACATATTTGCAGCTCAGCTTCCAAATGTGGAGATGGAGAATGGCTGGAGAAATCCCTGGGGATGGTGGCAGAGCTGATCGGGAAGCACATCACAGGCTGTAAAAGATACCCACTGCTCGAGAAGGGAGAAGGCTCAGCTGGGTTCCTCACTGAGCTGAGGCTCCGTTTAAGCAATCTGGTTGATGGATGCCTGTGTCACTGCCACCTCTGAGCCTGGTCCCCATGGCAAACCCCACAGAGCCCCAGGCCAGTGTAGGGTTGCAGGCATTGTCATGTCCCTGCATCAGGGATGGGATGAGAGGAGCAGCTCAGCCCGGGTGCAGAGGGGGGTGCAGGTGCTAGAGGTGGCCACTCTGCCTCAAAATCCAAAATTCCCAGCCCCATGGCCCCAGTGTGGGGCACAGCCCCCCTCAGCTCTTATTCACTGGCACTGTGCCTGAGCAGGGGGCTGTAAGGCAGAGGAGGGGCTGGGAGCCCACTCAGGCAAAATAGCTCCTGATGCATAGCACTGCACAGCCCTCACCCCCACACAGCCCCCAGCCTCTCCCCACAGTGATTGCTCCTGCCCTCAGACCCATGCCCCAGCCCTACTGGGTGCTGGTCCTCACTCACCCATGTCAGCAGGGCCCTGGGCACTTCCCTCCCCCTTCCTCCCCGAGTCAACTCCCCAACCCCTTCCCCAGCAGTTCCTCCCTTCTCACACGAGAAGGTCTCCAGCTGCTGCCCCAGCTCTGCACACTCAATTTGCTCCCACCCAATGCCAGGCAGGATCTTCCTTCCCCCTCTCAACCCAGCATCCCTGCAGCCAAGGACAGAGCACATCCCGAGGCTTGGGCAGATGCTTGGAGAAGGCAGAGGTGTTATTTCTTCTCAGAGATCAAAGTCCTTGCACTGATGTGCCCTAGCTGGAGACCTGTCACCAGCTGGAGAGAATTCCTTTACTGTGAAAGATCATTAGTGTAACAAAGCAACCCCCAGGGATTACCCCAGCTCCTTCCTCTGGTTTGACACAAAATAGGATCTTGCTGGAGACCAAAATCCCAGCCCTGTGTTAACAGCAGGATCTTGCTGAGATCATCCTTCCCCATTCTGGTATATCCCAGATCCCCTTCATCCCAGTGTGCTGAGAGCAAGTCCCAGCTCCTGCCCCCACAGACACCCCCAGCTCTCCTTTCCCTTCATGCTCAGGGCCAGATGGCTGCTCTGTGCTGGGGCTCTGCACAGGGGCTCCACACTCCTCCTGCTCAGAGTCCCAGCTGACCACTTTGTTTGTAATAGTCCTCAGAGGGGAATTACAACCGAGTATTAAATGTGTGGTTAAAGAAATCGCATTACACAGTGTGACTGTAAGGGAGATGTTTCCCTTTAATCTGTAATCCATGAAAGTTATTAGTTTAGCAAGCAGAGTGGCTGGGCACGGCTTTGCCATTGAGGTGTAACCCTGAGCAGACCCGAGCCGTGGCACAGCCCCTCGCTCTCCAGCCTGGCACCTCCGTTCCCAGCTCTTTGAGTGCCGTGACTCTGCTGACATGGGGCTGTTTTAACATTGCAGAAAAGATGAGGAAAATAATGGCCCTCGATGGCCAATGTGCTCCTGTGAAATAATGTTTGTGTCGTGTATCCTGTCCTGCAGGTCTATGCAATATTAGTTAGTCACCCTCCTGCTCCCAACGATCACCTAACACCAACACCCGTATCATACACAGCTGGCTTCTACAGGATCCCTGTCATTGGTCTGACAACACGCATGTCTATATATTCTGATAAGGTAACTGCTGCATGTTTCTAAGTCTAGTACCTCATACATGTGGTGTAAAGCAAGAGTGCTCGTCAGGAGGGTTAATGATGTCCACACTTTCCTGTCTATCTCTGTATCTGTTTGCACACCCATCTCCTCCAGCTAAACCTACTGCTCCCCCTCTCTCTCTTTCTCTCTCTCTCTCTCCTGCATTCCCTGGTACATTATTTCTTTGCAGCTGCCAGTGTTGACCTACATAGTGCTGGATGATTTCTGCAGCGTTGCTCTGCCAGGCTGCTGGGCTCCCTGCACTTCAGCCATGGCAAATGCACAAACTCGCTCCTGCCCCGTTCACTGGTGACAGCCCTCGAGGTCCAGGTGTACCCTGGGGTGTGGTGAGCTGCAGAGGGGCAGGAGGATCCTGGTGCAGATCAGGCAGGAGCTCCCCTGGGTTTGAATGTTGATTGTGTTCACTCCTCTGGGTTTATGTGACGTCGGTAGGGCAGATAATAGAATTGACTGACAAGTTACCCCAAGGCTTTAAATGACATTCAGTCTGGCCAGCACTCAAAAAAGAGATTCAAATTCCAGTGTCTCAACTCACTGTCTGCTGTCCCTGTGGGAACACAGAGGCTTTCAGGCTGGATGAGGTCCTGCCATGTGCAGGGGCTGGAGGCAGTGCCCTGGATGATGAGATGTATAATGAGATGGTGCCCTGGCCAGCTCTTCCACTGGGTGCTCAGCTCATAACCTGTCTCGTGAAGACACTTTGGGATTTGTAAAAGCCAGAGGAGCTGAGCAGAGCCAGGCAGACCACATGCCATTACAGCCTTGGTGGAGGTTTTCATCCAGGTGCATGAGTTTAGTGGGTGAGACCGAGCTTGTTTCAAAGCACGAATCAGCCCTTGCTTGGAAAATGTGAATATTCAGTTATGCAAATGTTCAGTGCAAAAATAGTCACTCCACCTACGTGCTAAATGAAGTACATTTCGGGAGGGAGGAGCAGAACCTCCCAAGGATGCAGCCCACGGGACTGCTCAGCTGGAGAAGCAGCCAGTCTTGGCATTTCCCACCATGGAAGGACATCAAGGAAGCTGAGACCATGGCAGTGACAGGAATGGTGTCTGGCAGAGCTGGGGATTCACACACCCAGGCAGGGGCCTGTCAGGCACTGTTAGAAGCAAAGGGATGGTAACACAGCTGGCAGACAGAGTGAGGGGGCAGGCAGCAGGTAGGAAACGTGCAGGGGGAATTTGGTTCGTGCTGTCATGGGGAGGAGATAGGTTTAATCAGCAGTGTCACCAAGAGAGACCTTGTCACAGTGCATGTGATGGCAAGGAGAAGAGGCCCTGCATTCTATGAGCCCAACTTCTTCTCAGCAGAGCTGTGTTCATCAATGCAAACTGGCCACCTTTTCCACAGAACAATCTTGTCCTGGATTTGCCTGCTGCCCTGAGGGGGTGGGAGCTTCCCCTGCAGACTCTGCTTCAGACATTTCTAGTTAAAACACATTATCTGCCAAAGTGGCTCATAAAACCTACCTGGCTCACTTCAGAGCTGGAAGAGTGACCCAATGATGCAGTGGTGACCCACTGTAGTGGCAGGGACGTGCTTCCCACTGAACATTTGGGGCTATTGGACAGGTACAGGGCTGTGGGATGCACTCACCTGTCAGAGACCTGGCAGGGAGTCTGAACTGTGTGTCTCACCCCTCTGAGCCCTCCTGCCTGGATGGCCTTGTACCCAATCTCCTTCCTATCAAGACAGCCAGGAGCTTGAGGTCTTTGAGAGAGGGGAGTTGCAGGCAGGAGATGGGGCAAAGGCAGGGACTGGATGGGTAGAGGAGCAAAGATGTTGAACAGTGGACTGGCAGGAGCTGGAGGAGACAGCAGAGGTGGGAGTGAAGGACAGCAGAGCAAAGGGGTGTGCCAGGCTCTGCACAGTCCATGCAGGCCAGGCTGGCTGGTGCAGCACAGGGACATTCAGCTGATCTCCTTTTTGGGTTCCAGTGATCAGCCTCATCTTTTTTTTTCCTTTTTTTAATTGAGGAAATTATCTCTTTCAGCTTAGTTTCTATGGAAACAAGCTTGTAAGATCACTTTATATGTATGCCCCTGATTGGTTTTGAAGGCATCAGGCAATTTTAGCTGGATTTCACAGGGGGTTGAAGTTGCAGAGTTGATTATGGTCCTCCCAAAGCTAAGCTGCCAGGGAGAGGAAAGGCATTGGCCTCAGCACAGACAGGTTTGCCCAGTACCTTTTCATGCTCTCAGAGCATCTCCAGTCAAGCACAGTGGTCCATGAGCTGTATCCAGCCTTTCAGCAAAGATACCCAAGGGAAGCAAGCTTCGTTGCTTCCAGTATTCAAAGAACTGTTTGTTCTAGGAATGGTATCACAACTATCAAGCTGAGCTGAAGCTTGGACTTGGCAGCCTTTGTTTTGCCTCCTTGTGCCAACCAATTGCATGAACATTACATGTTTCTTCACTGAGATCCTCACATTATTCAGCACAGTCCTGCCTGTGTGATGAGTGTCTCTGAAGTCCCTGTGATCTCTCAGAGAGTTGCAGGAAGAAAGAGGAGGGTCCTGTGGTAATGGTGGTAGAGTGGTACCCATCATGGTGGTGTCCATCACTCTGGAGAACCCTACATGAACTCCTCATGGACTGAGCAGTGCAAGGATTACAGTCTGACTGGCTCATGCTGGGCCCCTGAATGAACAGGCTGGGCTATTGCTTCAGTGCTTCTCTGAGTCATCAGGGGTGTTTATACATCCTTTAAGTCTCAGCTGAAAAAGAGATGACATTGGTGTTTTGACAATATGAGGAACATGAAATGACAGTTAGAGCATGAGAGCAAAGCTCATGGGGAAATGCACAGCTCAAGAGCTGGGAGGGTCTGGTGCCATTCATCACCAGCACCTGGAACCACACAGAGCTGGTAGGAATGAAGAGTCAGGCTGGGTCCCCTGAGGTGCTGAGCCACACACCATTCCAGCATCAGAGAGGATCAAGTGTGGCTCTTGACTGAGACCTGCTCTGCTGCTGAAAGAGGTGGAAAATGGAGTTTAGTTGTTCTGCAGATGGAGAGGCATTTCAATGTCCAGCTCATGGTCCTGGTAGTTGAAATGAGGTCTGTCTCTCTCCCCTACTTGAGCCTCAGATGATTCTTTTCTCTGATTCCTTTTCTCAGTAGAACCACTGCGTGCCCTTGCAGGGGTTGCTGCTCTCTGAGAGGAGTGGTTTTGTTCATCACTGCTCAGCAGAAGCAGTGTTAGTGTGGGAAGCTGTACTGAAAGCAGGGAGAAAAGTGATTCCCCCGAGGTCAGCGTCAGGAATCTTCCACTGGCACCTGCAAGATGTGACTAGAGAGGCTGGTTAAGGTAAGGTAGAGATCTTTACCCCTGGCATGGATCTCAGAGCCTGTGCCAAGCAGCACAGCCGTCAGCAGGGGCTGCCAGCACTGCATCAGAGCGGATGAGCAGCTCTGTGCTGATGGCAGTGATGGAGCCCACTCATCCCAGCACAGGAGAGCTCTTCACAGGCTCACAGAATCTGAGCTGATAGAGGGACAGAGCAGCCTGATGACTCCCCAGGGCTACTGCTGTGGTGCTGGTTCATTCCCCAGAGGCTAAGGAGTCCTTTCCTCTATGCACTGCAGGGAAGGGCAGATGATACATTTGTGCCTGAGCTCCACATCCATCTGCCCCCACTAAACTCCTCCCCAGCACATGTCTAAGCTGTTGCAGAGTCTTCTCAGCTCCCTCCCACGTCTGTGGCTATCATGCAGGGCAGCAGGAAGGCAGCTTTTTAGTGGGGCAGAGCAGCCCAGGTTTCTGCCATGGAGACATTGGCCAAGGCTGCTTGTTTCATACCCAGCTGATGACTTTTGCTCATTTGTCAGGAACTTTATATATTGGGGCCTCTGTCAAACTCCTTGAAACTGTGCAGACAGCTTAGTTTTGGGGGACTGACCACATGATTTCCACAGATAATGAAACAAAACCACATTGTTTCCTCAAACCTGTAGGAGAAATTACCAGCCATGAACCATGAGCTGTGTTGAGCCCTTAGGCAGACAGGGCTGACCACCTCTGCTCACCACAACTTGGACTTGTTAACCTTTGTGGGACTCTGCTTTCATTTTTCTGCTGGTCTTTGGGCCCTGCAGAGAAGTTCAGGAGTCCCAGGCTCTTCAAAAGCTGAGCACAGAAGGTGAATGCTCATCTGACATCTAGACTCAGGATTTGTGGTTAGTTATTCTTCAGGATCCTATTTGAAAACTACAGCTCTATAATCTGAGAGCTGAGATACCACCATAGCAACTCTACAACCCTTTTGACACCACCTCAAAAGGTTTGCCTGACCTGTCAAACCAAGTCACTCTCTGGCAGCTTTGCAGCAAAAATCCTTTCACCTGAACCTAGTGACACATAAGAAAGTCACCAGCAGTTTAAAGAGCATTTTTATAAACTAGTTGGAAAACCAGAAAGTCATTTGAAGCAATATACTGACATGTCAAAGATGTTTTAAACTCAAGAAAGAACTGCAGTAATTCGAGGTTACTTCTCTTGAGTTAGTATTTCTCTGCTGGAGTTTGGGGTTTTTTGAGCTCTTATGTTCTCTTATTAACTTCTTGCCTCTCTTCTGATGTTTTTTTCCATTTTCATTTTCCCTGGATGTCCTTAAACCAATTGAAAATGCTCAATTGAAACATGCTCAGAGCTATTTTGTGTTCCCCTGGCCCAAGTTGTGGAGCTGGACCTGGAAGTACCTGGGCATCTCTTTAGACTCCAAGGAGAGCCTGAGCTCCAGTAGTGATGTGGAGACCGTGACTGTGCTTCCATTGCTTGTCCTTCTGGGACTGCTTCTCCTCAGTCCTGTGGGAACGTTGTATCAGTCAGATAAAACTGCAGCTCTGACATGCTCATCGTGGCTCTCCTGGTTCATTTCCTTCTTCAATTAAATATCCACAGTTCTCAGTCTTTTCAGTGATCAGGAAATGTTTACAATGCTTTGGGATTCTCGGGGCTGCCTCCATCATTTCTGTGTCTTGGCCCAGGGGAGGGGCAGCAGGTCTGTGCAGAGGCACCTAACCACGACAGGGGGAGTATATTGCTTTCTTCATGTTGCATGGTTCAGTTTGACTTTATCACCGTGTTGAGTGTCAACAAAATGCATTATCCAGTCTGCTTGTTCCTCCTGTAAGGTCCATGGTGGACGTGATGCCTCTTCCCTTCTAGTGTGAATTGCTTCAGCCTGTTGAGGACTATTTCTGACCTGCGCTGGGTCTGGTCTCTGGATGAGCAGAGCCCTGTCTGATCCAGAGCACCACCATCTTAGCCTTAAAAAAAGAAATAGGACAATGTTTTCCTTTTTGTGCTCTCCTGCTCAGACTTCTGCCTCTCTCCAGCACACAGCTGGTTTGTCAAGTAGCATCCATGCTGAGCTTGGGCACTTTCATGTTCTAATATTTGACTCTAGGGCCTTTTGGAAAAAATGCCTTTTTAAAAACCTCTCTGTCAGCTGCAGCTTTTGGTCCAATTGCTCCCCTAAGAGTGTGGTACTTAATTAGGCTGAAATTGCTATTGCTCAGTCATCCAACCATAATGATACCTTATCCAAATCAGATAGGTTAACCGGGACACGAGTCCAGAGCTGCCTCCTCCTCTGTGCTGCTGCAGAACTGGCTGACCTAGAAACAGCCAAAAGCCCTGTGATAGAATTGCTTTTCTGAACTTCTCTCATGGGAAATAACTCATATATTACCTGCCTGTACCTGCCACCGCTCCTTGTTGCTCTCTGAAGGGGATTTGTGCTCTTTTTGATGTCCATTGCCCTGTAACAATTTCAAAGAGTCCAGAGGAAAGGCTATATTTGCACTGAACGTTGCTGGATAGGCTTTTTCTTTACCTTGCATTTACAGACCACAAAGCAAAAACCCCTCTTTGCCACGCACTGGACTGACCACAGAGGGGAACAAAACCCTGAGTCCAGGTCCCACAGGCTGGCTCAAGACACAGTTCCAAAAGTTGCTGCTCTAACTCTGGCTTTGTGACCCCAACCCCACCCCTGCAAACCTGCCCGGTCCCTGAGATGTCCCTGGCTGACAACCCAACCAGTCTGTTGAGCTCTTGTTCTTCCTTGCAGAGCATCCACCTGTCCTTTTTGCGCACGGTCCCACCCTACTCTCACCAGGCCAACGTCTGGTTTGAGATGATGAGAGTCTTCAACTGGAATCACGTCATCCTGATAGTCAGCGACGACCACGAAGGTCGTGCTGCACAAAAGAAGCTGGAGACGCTCTTGGAGGAGAGAGAGTCCAAGGTCAGTTCCTGAACATTGTCTTGTAGCTTTGTTTAAGCAACAACAACAAAACTAGAAGTCTTGGGCTGTTGTATGTATGTAGATTTCTGTATGTAAAACACCTTTTCTTTCCATTGTAACATGGCTAACATGCTTAAAGCATCAACAGTGTCTGACTAGTACCTGACAGAACTTTGTACTTTATTCATTTCACTTGCTTTGCCATGGTCAAAATCTCCTACATGTAAATCGACTTCAAAAATGAAGGGAAGGATAACCTGGAGCTCTGCAAATGCCTCGCCCAAGATTCCCACCTAAGGAGAGGACCAGTCGCTCAGCTTAGGGAAGCACCTGCCCTGTTACAGCCACCCAGGGGCCAGGCAGACCCAGCAGTGCCAAACCAACCCCCAAAAGCAGCTTCTGAATTGGCTAACCCGAGCTCACCTTAGTGCCTTAGGAGGGGTAAAGGGCAGCCGGCGTGTTGATACGTGGAGGTGGGATGCACCCTCTCTGTAAAGCTGTGGGCTCTGTGGCTGCAGGCCCAGGGCCCTGGTCCCATCTCCATTGAAGCACACGGCAGAGGCTGCTTCCCTGAGGCCCCACGAGCCGGCACAGCAGCTTGATCCAGGAGGTGCACTGCACCTGCACTCAGGGCTGAGCGAGAAGGGAGGCAGGGGAGGTCCCCGAGCCTGAGAGAAGTTCAGGAGGACTGCTGTAGACCTGCTGCCGTTGAGTAAAAGCACCGAGCAAGCATTCAAGACAAGCAGAGGAGAATACAGGCAGTGGTTTGGCTGCAGGGCTTCAAAGGCAGCCACCTCTTTGGAAGGCATGAGACCACCTCCTGCCCTACGGGGTGAAGTCCCAGCACATCCTCTTACCTGGGGCAGGGCGAGATCCCCCTCAGCTGGGCAGAGTCCAAGCCCATCTCCAAGTCTCCAGCAGCATCAGGATAGACACCCATTCCTGGCTGGTCACTCCTGGGTCGCAGGCAAGGACCACAACCTGTTCTTCTTCAGCCCCAGCAGCAGCTGCTGGACATTTGGCAATCAGATGTTGAGAAGATGTGGCCATAGACACATCTTGTGCTTGGATTTGGCAGCTGAGAGAAACCAGAGAGAGCAGCTGGACACCACTGTGTGTTACCTTTTGTTGAGCCACTGCAAGAGCAGCTGGAGGAACAGGGGTACAGCCTGGCACAAGTGACACTGACCAACAGGCTTTGGGCTTTGGTGGTGGCTTCCATGAAGTTTCTTCCTTGCTGCATCCTGGGCCATGGTGGTACACTAGTATTGCCACCAATCACGGTGGGATCCTCCTGCCTCCAAAACAGCTTCCCGTGGGAACAGACCAGAGTTCCTCTGCAAGCACAATGTCTCTCACCCAGGGAGAGTTATGTTCCCACTCTCCATCTGCTGTCCCTTTCCTTGCATCTTTTGATTTCAACTTTGTATTCCTGCAGCTCCTGTGCATCCCCCTTAGCTGCTCTCTCTCATGCCTCCTCTCCCTACTTGCTTGCTTTATGCAATGCTCCCAGGTACAGGCTGCATTCCTTCTCAGCTTCCCACCCTATGGGAAAGCCTTTGATATCTGGTATTTAACAGGTGAGGGAGGGAAGACCTGGCCTCACACCTGACTTGCATTTGCATTTCATTTACAACATGTCTTGGTGTCTTCTGACAGCCACTGAGCTACTGCAAACACCCTGGCTATCCTCCAGTCCAGGACATGTGCTCTGTGGTGATAGATCGCTCTGTCTTGCCCTCAGGCTGTGCCACCATGTCTTGTTTCTTCTTCCTTTGAGGAGCTTGCTCTGGTCAAACTGACTCATCTGAGTGGTCTTGAAGGTGGTGGATACCCCTCTTGGGACTTTCCTGTCTTCCTCTATCTCTTCTGCTGTCCAATTGCTCTTCTGATCACTAGTGTGCTGACTCTTGTCATGCTGTGAAGTGGTTCCCTGGACCCTTCCCCAACCTGCTCAAGCACAGCCTGGGCTTTGGGGAGGAAGCAGATGGAAGACCTGTTCTCGACCTCTGCAGGGCTTGCATTGCAGCTCCTCTGGACCTGGGGGACCTGGTATGGGTCACCTGCTCTTGGATCTGAGCATGGCTTCTCCCCTGGAGTTTGCACCATCCCTGGATGTCACTCGGTCACTGTTGATTTGCACTTTGAGCCCACTGTGGAGCCCTGCACTTGGGCCAGGCTGGCTGGTCCTGTCACACCCCATGTGCCAGCCTTGTCTTAGGTCCAGTAACTCAGCCTGGAGCTACTGCTGCATCTCAGTACAACTCTACTCGTTTGTCTGGGCAGGCTGCTGTTACACCAACACTGCTTGGGCTCAGGAGAGAGTGCCAGGTACCGTGAGAGTCCGAATTTGTCCAAGTGGGAGGTGACAGGTCCCTGGTGTGCCAGCCCCCTTTCTCTGGGACACTGGTGTTCATGAAAGTGGTAATTTTTAGAGTGAATGCTGGAAAACATGGTGGCAAGTGAATTTTGAATTTGTGTGTCCCTGTGTGAAACACGGATGGAGGAGCAGGGAGGGGCTGCAGGACCACGTGGGGAAATGGGAAAGAGGGGAGACATTACTGGTCTAGTTCTAGCAGTAGGGATAGTGGAAGGGAGAAGCAGAGGTGATCAGGTGCTGTAAGGTCCAGCTTTACTGCACCCAAGACTCTATTTCACTTTGCTGACCAGTTTGGGTTGAAACACCAGCACATCCTGGGCACACAAAGCGATTCACGGCTCAATGCTGCAAAATGGATCACCAAGTTTCTGGCTGAATTGACAGTGCCTGAGCAAAAATGGCCAGTGTCTCATCCCTGGAGAATATTTATGCTGTCCTGCTGCAGCTCTGCTCTCCCTGGAGGCAGTAGTTACTCCAGGTCTCACTGCAATATGAGCAGACTCTCAGAAGCTATTGCAGAAGTCTTCACCATGGACCTCATCAGAAATGAAGGCAGACCTGGGCTCCAAGCAGATACTCCTCAGATACTATTCCTTGCAAGGACCCAACTTCCTGTCAGGCTGTGTCCAAGAAGAAAGGAAAGATCACACAACTGCACAGAAAGGAGACCTGGCAAAAATGAGTGGTCTGGGTGCTCAGGAAGAGGCAAGCTATTTGGTTTGGAAAGCAAGATGCAGAGATAAAACCTGACTGCCTAAGGAGCAACCTGGGAAGAAGAATGCTTGCATTACAAGGGTGCAAAGAGTTGGTTGGGTTCCTGTCAGGGATCACCTGCCATTGCCATAAGATGCTACGAAATGGAGATTGGCATAGAGTTGTGCCTCATACACCCAGATCAGGGATGCCCAGCTGGGGTGGGACAGGGCCAAGGAGAAGAGGTCAGGCCAGGTCCCATTGAAACCTCCCAAGCACTGTCCTGCAGATGCTGTCAGGTTGGTGTTATTGACCTGACCACAGGTGCTACTCCCAGAAAGTTCCATGAGGCTCTTTGCAAGCCACTGACAGGTCAGGGCTCCTGAGAGCAGCTACTGTTGACCCTCAGCACGTTGCCTAGAAGAAGAGGTAAAAGTAGGTTTCATGCCCCTGGCTCCTTTGGGGCCAAGCAATAGAAGTTCCTCAGGCAGGAGACAAGGAGAGAAGCAGGCTCTCTGCTCCAGTCCATCACCTGCAGGGTCAGTGCATGCTGAGCCACCTGCCTCTAGTCCAGGTACGATGCTGAAGCATGGACACCACCAAGCAGTGAATACCACTAGTCACACTTAGGGCCAGGTGTTGGACACTGTGGTTTCTGGTAGGCGCACCTCCTCCCAGGGCCATCCTCGTGCTACTGAGGCATGAGGTGCCCACGGCCTCCCCAAGCACCAGGTAAAAGCTGCAATGTCATCCCATGATCACCATTGCTTCACATCGCCACGCTCTGAGCCAACGCAGGACGTAGAGAGCTTGCTCTTTCTTTCTCTTCTGCACAGCAACAGAGCTCCAAAAAAGCTACTCTGTCCTTGCAGGGGGGTGAGAAGCTCAGCTGAGACCCCTCACTTGCTGTGAGCTCTCTTAGGGTGAGCAGGACTGTAATGGTGCTAGCGACAGTTGCAATGCTGATACTCTTTAACTTGTAACCGTTTGCGTTTATCCAGCACTTTCCGTACACAACATTTTGTCCTTTACTTCCAGAGTAACCCCACGGAAACCCCAGCACTGTAGGCCCTTAGAGACGCATTAGATGGTTTTGTGAGATTTTCAGATAACACAAATTTCTTGCTGAAGAATTTACCCAGTCCCACAGGGGAAATGCAACTGCACCGCCACAGCTGTGACCCTCAGCCTTGCTCTAACCCTGCGGCGTTGCACCGTGACGCTCCCGCGAGAGCTGAGGCCCTCTCTCTCCTGATAGCGGTTTTTGCGAGCTCCAGCGTTATAGAGACCCTTTAGCAAACAAGTGGAGGAGGAGGTGGATGTTGGATTGCTTTACTACACGTCATTTTCAACTGTTTATAATATTCTTCTGTGTCTACATATTTTCTCTGTGCACATTATTCATCAGAGTAAAAAAAGGAACTATGAAAACCTCGACCAACTTTCCTATGACAACAAGCGAGGACCCAAGGTATATATGCATGGAAATGCACGCCGCCCACCAACCTAACTAGCAAATGAAAAATAGCCACAGCCACCAGAAAAAAAAAAGATAAATAAATAAAGAAACTAAATAAAAAAAAAGAGAAAGAGAAAAAAAAATTAAAAAGAAAAGAAAAGAAAGCAAAAAAATAAAGATCCATGACCATGTTCCTGGTAGCACGTTTTTATGTTGAGATAGTTTGGTTTGGACTTGAGAATGGAAACCTAGCAAGCTGACCCTGGAAGGATTTCTTTTTGAAACATGCATGTGAACCAATAATTAACTTGCAAGTTGTTTTTGTTTTCTTCTGGTTTTTTTTTTTTGGTTTTGAAAAGAGTTGAACCGAATTCCCCCCCTTTCCTCCCCAAAGGAAATGGTTCCTTGGTGTAAGTTGCTCACTTTGACTCCCAAAGGTTTAACCCTGTGCAATATGGTGTCTTTTTCTTTTTTTTTTCATTTCCCATGTTTTTGAAAAACAACACTCGTTTGAGTTTTCAATTGCATTCCAAAGCCTTTTTCCTGTACAATGCACGCCTCTTCTTAGGTCTTGATTGACTTCAGTTTGCATGCACAGTGCAAAAAAAAAAAAGAGAGAACAGGAAGAAAAAAAAACCCAAAAAGGCAAAATCTGAAAAGAGAAAGGAAGGAAGGAAAGAAAGCAAAAAAAAGAAAATAGAAAAGAAAAAGAAAGAAAAGAAAAGGAAATAGCTGTAACCAACCTTATTTAGCAGACTTTTGTGCAGTTTAATGAATTCTCTTGACCTTTTCTAGATAGCATGGCTCTCACAAGCAGTCCTGGGGTTCTCTCACTAACCAGCTTTGCTCACACTAATCACAGGCTGAGAAAGTGCTTCAGTTTGACCCTGGAACCAAAAATGTGACGTCGTTGCTGCTGGAGGCTAAGGAGCTGGAGGCTCGGGTCATCATCCTTTCTGCCAGGTAAGTCAGAGCCGTCCCTTCCCCTCCCTGTGCTAATTTCCTCACTCTCCCCTTTGCAGCGCTGCCTAGCACTGGACTCAGTGCATATTTGAGGCTCGTTGTCCTTTCAAGGAGCATGAGAGAAAACTCCCATGGAGCCCCATGTCCCAGTCAGGGGATGCTGTGCCCTGCATGCTGCTGGCCAGGGAGCTCGCAGCCGTGAGCGTGGTTGAGCTGTCTGGCTGTCCTGCAAAGTGTGAGCAGCAGCACTTACCGATGGGGTATCCCAATCCACCTCTGAAGGAGAGGAGGCTCATTGCCCCTGTGCTTGCAGACAGTGGGCCGTAAGGGATGGGTCAGATTTGCAAGTGCTCAGCAGTGCTGAGCGCCACCGGATTAGATGAAGCTGAGAGACAGGTTCCCATTGCATCAAGGAATTACCCATTGCCCAGGAGAAGCGGTTATCAGAGGAGAGCTGCTCGGGAAAAGTGTTTTCCCTAGTGCTGCCCTTGGCATCCAGTGGAGAAAAAGGGCCATCCAGCACCTGGAGCCACATTGCCGTTCCCTTCTTCTCGTTGCAGTGAGGATGATGCGGCCACGGTGTACAGATCAGCAGCCATGCTCAATATGACAGGCTCCGGCTACGTGTGGCTGGTGGGGGAACGGGAGATATCGGGCAATGCCCTGCGTTACGCCCCTGATGGTAGGCACCTGCCTGAGGCACGCGTCCCGCTGGCAGCCAGGCTTGGAGGAGCCTGCTTGGAGCTGGGACCAGCAGCACCAGCCGTCCCGGGGACCCCTTGGGCTGGGGGAGCGCCATGCCGTGCTGGTCCCAAGCGAGCAAGGGTCCCACACATTGCTCTCTGTGCCTGTTGCCCACATGAGGAGACAGCAGCCTTGGCCATGCTGCCATGCCCCAAATCCAGCTCACCGGGGCTTTCAAGATGACTGTCACCTGGGGGAAAGCCTTATGGAAGGGGGTTGGAGTGGAGCAGGGGTTGTGAGCACTCCTCCTAGCTGTCCTCAGTCCCCATCTCACAGGCAGGATGGTGCCAGCCCAGCACGGCTGCAGCTGCCTGCTCTACCTGCCCCTGCCTGAAGCTCAGACAGCTCCCCAACCGCATCCAAGGGTTCCTCAACCCCATAACCACGTGCTTTGTGGCCCCCAAGCCCTGGGCATGGGAGGAATGGCAGAGCAGGCCGTGTGCCCCGCTGACCAGCCTCCCGTCTGCTCGCGGCAGGAGTGATCGGTTTGCAACTCATCAACGGGAAGAACGAGTCAGCCCACATCAGTGACGCGGTGGCAGTGGTGGCCCAGGCCGTGCACGACTTGTTTGAGAAGGAGAATATCACAGACCCGCCTCGGGGCTGCGTGGGCAATACCAACATCTGGAAGACAGGACCCCTTTTCAAGAGGTATTTGAGAAAGGGTCCTGCTGGAGGGAGCAGAGGACCCACTGGGGGAGAGCTGGAAAAGGTGGGAGCATGTGGAAGAGGTGCAAGAGGGCAACATGCTAGTTTTGTTCAGAGTAACTGTCACTCTTGCTTTGGGGCATGTGGCACAGGAGCACTTGGACTCTCCTGCATGATTTGGATATGAAGGCTACATATCTCCTAGAGAACTTGCCAGGACATGGGCTCAGGCACTGTCTCCCAGTTTGCACAGGCTGTTTAGGTGTCATTCGAGTGCCCAGCACCCATTCAGTCCATACCAACCCATGCTGTCCTGGGCAAGGCCTGGGCAGCTGGGATAGGTGTGAGTGGGGAATGACCCTGGGAGGAAGAGATCTGAGAGCCACGATCTCCTCTGGTCTGGATCTTAATTCTGTGGGTGGAAGAGGGGAGAAAAGGAGTTTTTATGCCAAATCAGAGTAGGGGGATATTTGTGCCAATTTTGAGCTCAGCAGTGCAGACACATTTGTTACTGGACATCTCAGGGCTGCAGCATGGGTTAGCACGCTGAACGCAGGACTTTGGGGCAGGAGATCTCTGTGCATGGGACAGGCTGCTGTAACAAATACGGGTGCTGTGGTTTCGGGTGGTGGGGTCTGAGCAGAGCAGAGCATGTGCAGCTTGGATCTCGCTGCTGTGGGTGGTGTGATCAGCAGAGGCTGTGTGAGCTTCCCAGAACCCAGCCTTTGTGCTGTGGGGTTTTGTGCTGCGTCACTGCAGATGCTGGAGCCACAGGGGCCTCTTCTGAGGCTGCATCTTGGCAAAGCAGCAGTTGCCTTTGCAGCATGGCTCCCTGTGTGGGAGGACAGCTTTCCAGGGGGCAGCCAAGCACCAGCCTGTGGATTTGGCAGTGAGACCTTGTGCTACAGGTCACTCTCCACAGATACAGTCATGGTGCCTGTGGGGTGTCCTTTCTGTAGAGCTGGGTTCTCTTGAGCATGGGACCTGCAAAACTCCAGGATTATTTCAGGAAAAAATCTGGCATTCTCTGCAGCGACACAATTTTTGGCATGAGCAGTTTGCAGTTGTTCTCTGTGGTGCATGACAAGTGGCTCAGCCAACTCGTCTGTATCTTCACTGTCATCATTCCAGGGCTTGGGGAGCTGGATCTCTCCTCAGTAGTATATGTGCATGCCTGGGAAACTACCCAGGCTGTGATGAGCTGGTGCCAGACAGAAGCACCAGGAGTGGTGGTGTGGACACAGCTCACAAGGGACCCCCAGAGGAAGGTGTCCTGGGGTCCTGTGGGACAGAATGTTCCTTAAGGGAATGGGGCTGATCTGGTGGAAAACAAGGGGCAATGGCAACAGATGTGGTACTGCAACCTTTGGGGAACTGACCCCATCCATCAGAGGGGATGGCCACAGGTCTGTCAACAGACCATAGGTAGCCTTGCCTGGGCTTCTGTAGGGCAGTGGGCATATGGCAGGCAACTGAGAGAAGGCACTTCTCAATGGCCACAGCAGGTTTTCTAGGTTGGCCCCGCTCTATTTCCCTCCACAGGGTGTTGATGTCTTCCAAGTACTCAGAGGGTGTCACGGGCCGGGTGGAGTTCAATGAGGATGGGGACAGGAAGTTTGCCAACTACAGCATCATGAACCTGCAGAACCGGAAACTGGTCCAAGTTGGGATTTACAACGGCAGCCACGTACGTGCAGGCCTGGACAGCTTTGGTAGGAGGGAGATGTGTGCTGGGGCATTGACCTGTTGCCTCATATATGTGTCCTTCCTCTGGGTTTGAACACAGGTCTTGACCAATGACCGGAAGATTATCTGGCCAGGGGGAGAAACTGAGAAACCTCAAGGCTATCAGATGTCAACTAAGTTGAAGGTAACAAGAAATGTCATTAGGGAGATGCAGGTCTCCTCAGCTGTCTGCATGCAGGGATGTGTCTTTATCTGCCTCCCACTTCCACTGTTGCCTCTGCAGCTGTAGCAGTATTTGCAAACCCAGGGCACTTGTCATCTCAGAGAGGATATAGCAGAACAACTTACAGGGGGTCTAGTTGTGCCCTGTTCCTGCAGAGGTGCTGTGAATGCACTGGGATCCTGCTGTCCTGAAAAGGTCCAGGGCAGGACTGAAATACCCACATTACCCTGAGGCAGTGTGACAGTGTCTGGAGCACCATTCAGGGCACTAATCCCGGCTGTGCTGTGGCTCTTGTCAGTCTGCTGTTAGAGAGAGGGCCTTGAAGGGCCAGAAGAAGGATGCTGATATGGCTCTTCCTCATCTTGAGTGCAGGGAAAGCAAACATTCCCCATGCCAAAGCAGGTCCCACTGAGAAGGGCACCATGGCATTTGGGCCATGCTTGCATGGACAGGGCAGCCCAGCTCCCCACCCAAAGGGAACAAAGCTCAGGAGGGGAGTAAAGACAAGCAGGTGTTTGTGCTTCCTCTCACAGATCGTGACCATCCACCAAGAGCCCTTTGTGTATGTGAAGCCCACACAAGCAGATGGGACCTGCAGGGAAGAGTTCACCATCAATGGAGATCCTGTGAAAAAAGTCTTTTGCACTGGACCCAATGAGACCATTCCAGGTAACTCAGCCTGGGGGTGAGCACAGTGACTCTGCCAGCCCACTCAGCTGATAAGGACTCCCATCCCAAAAAGAGGTCTCCAGAGAGGGTACTCAGTCCCACGGGAAGCCCAGGGGATGAGGAGCAGAAAGATGACAGTACATTCAGGCCCCAAATGCCCCCTGTCAGCTCAGTCCCACAGTAGTGCTGTGCAGTAACTGGGCACTGGAATTCAAGATTTTACCCCAACAGATGACTTTCCCATTGTGTCTCTTCTGAGTGGGCTTCAGGCATGAGAAGGCTCCATGGGAGATTGCATCTCAAGGTTTTGTCTCCTGGCTTGCTCCAGCTCTCTGCCTTGACCCCAAGCAGAAGGGAGAACCCCGAGGTGCTTTAGTGTTTGCTGTACTGGTACCAACACCACGAGCTTCAAACCATTGTTACAGAATGCCTGTTTCAGCATTAGGAGTGAGCACCTGGTGAGGAGTGTGAGCTGCTTAGCAATGCCAGGCTTGCCCAAATCCACCTGAAGAGCATCCCCTTGGCCCACCATGCTTTCCCATGCACAACTTCCACCCCAGCCTCAAGCTGTGTCCTGAATGTGTTCAACCTGATGGTTCATGTTCCAGCCCAGCATGTGTCACACCCCATCTTGTCCCTTGCAGTGGGTCAGCAGCACCAGTGCTCAGCCCCTGCTCCTTAGGACCTGAGCGAGTCCCCTTGGACCCCAGCCTGATAACACCCACAAGCGATGGAGGCAGTGGGAGAGGATGGTCAAGGTGGATGGCCCTGCCTTGAATACATGATTCCATCACAAGTGAAACCAGAGCTGTGCAGGTGGCAGCTTTCTCTGGTGACAGCCATGGACCCTGCATGGGGTTCCTGCCTCCATTCCTCCCTCTCGTTTTGTCCCCCCCACAGGCCGTCCCACCGTGGCACTGTGCTGCTACGGCTTCTGCATCGACCTGCTCATCCGGCTGGCAGGGGTGATGAACTTCACTTATGAGGTTCACCTGGTGGCTGATGGTAAATTTGGTACCCAAGAGCGGGTGAGTCTGGGCAGCATGTGGTGTCTTTGTACCTGTATCGTGTGTTGAAACAGCCCCAAGCCCCTCTCTGGAGTGGGGTGGGGGGTTGGGCAGTGCAGGGTTCCTGCCACACGTGTGGGGGTCCTGGCTGGCGGGGTGGGTGTCAGGGCAGTGGGCTGATCTTGTGCTGGCCGTCTGGCAGGTTAACAACAGCAACAAGAAGGAGTGGAACGGGATGATGGGGGAGCTGCTGAGCGGCCAAGCAGACATGATTGTGGCTCCCCTCACCATCAACAATGAGCGGGCACAGTACATCGAGTTCTCCAAGCCCTTCAAGTACCAGGGCCTCACCATCCTTGTGAAGAAGGTACGTGCTGGGAAGGGATGTTTCACAGAACAAGGGAGGTGTGACTTGCTCCCCAGCTTGCAGACACATGTTGTGCAGGCACCTTGCCCCTGCCCACCCTGGGGCAACCACCACAAATCCCAGCAGCTGCTGTGGGGTGGCAACCTGAGGGCTGCTGCTTTCAGTGCTGGGACTCAGCACCCCTGAGCCTCACCATGTAGCAAAGCAGGAGGTGCTCAGAGCAGGGCAGGGGCCCTTGTCAGTCCAGCCAGGCAGGCAAGGTGCAGCATGATGGGTGCCAGCGCTGTTCACCCCTCTCCTGTGTGCTAGGAAATTCCCCGCAGCACCTTGGACTCGTTCATGCAGCCATTCCAGAGCACGCTTTGGCTGCTGGTGGGGCTGTCTGTGCACGTGGTGGCAGTGATGTTGTACCTCTTAGACCGATTCAGGTGAGTGTGCTTTGAGTCACCCAAGGGCTGGAGGGGATAGGGAGGTGCTCCTGGGAACTGTCTTCTGGGTCCTTGCAGTGTCTTGCTCAGGCACAGCCCTGCAGCCCTTTGGGAGGCTCTCACAGGAGCTAAAACCACCTTCTCAGCTGAGTCTGGCTGCTACTAAGCAGAGATATAGATATGTGGGGTATGTGGGAATACACCTGTCAGGTGCCTGACCAAGGGGACCATCAGCTCCTGGGCTCTCAATTAGTCCCCTTCTTTGGTGCCAAGGCAGCTCCTCTGAAGGGCAGAGAGCCTGATCCCAACCTCAGCCCTCTGCCCCAAGGCTTTTGTGGTTCATCTGCAGCAAGCCCTCCTCCTTGCAGCAGGAGAGGCTCGAGCTGGCCAGGATGACATGACCGTTCTGTCCTGGAGATAAGCATGATGAGACCAGTATCAGAATGAGACAGACAGGGCTGCAGATCAGCAGAGGGGACATGCAGGGCAGTGGGATGTGAGAGTTGTTTGAGGCATAGGCACGATCTGTAGGAATCAGTGATGTAGGTCTGTATCAGGACATGTAGGGTACCATGGAGAGCCCTGGGAACTGGGATAAGTGATATAAGAAGAGCTCACTGTCTTGTTTTCCAGCCCCTTTGGCCGGTTCAAAGTGAACAGTGAGGAGGAGGAGGAAGATGCCCTGACCCTCTCCTCAGCCATGTGGTTCTCCTGGGGAGTCCTGCTGAACTCTGGCATTGGAGAAGGTACATCACAGCACATGGTGGAACTGCTCTGTCCTGCAGCCCCAGCCTGAGCCGGGCTGGGCTGGGGGAGAAGCCCATCCCCTCTTCCACTGCCTCCCTCTGCAGCAGGGCTGATGCCTTGGAGATCCTCTTCCCCTGAGCTTTCCCTGGAGCAGGGTGGTAGGAGATTCAGTGATTCTGGGGGTGGCACACCTGTGGCACTTGTGCAGACCATCCAACCATCCCTCACCACTAGCAATGGGAAACAGGCTGTTTCTCCTGCCCAGTATTTTCCAGCCATGCCCTGGAAGGAGATGGGATTTTCCTTGGTTTGGGCTACGCAGAAGCTTCTTACCCAGAGCAGACAGACAGTGCACATCTGCACCTGCTATTGGTCTCATGGGGGATGGATGTGGGCTTTGCAACCAAGTCGAGCCCTTGTCGTGCCAGTCTGATCTCACCTCTCTCCCTCCAGGTGCTCCCCGGAGTTTCTCTGCCCGTATTCTTGGCATGGTGTGGGCTGGCTTTGCTATGATCATTGTGGCCTCATACACTGCCAACCTGGCAGCCTTCCTGGTGTTAGACCGGCCTGAGGAGAGAATTACAGGCATCAACGACCCCCGGGTAATGACCCCTCCCTTGTTTTCCCCTTCCTTGTCCTCCTCTGGGCAGTGATGCAGGAAGGGCCTCTGGGGGGTATTTGGTTCATATAATGTGACATTATATGGCCTCTGGCTCATATAATGTGGCTGGTAGTATCAGAGCCTTGCTTTAACATGGCCAAGGCATTGAGCCCTGGGTAGCTCTGCTGGGGGCTGTTGCAGGTGGGTTTGAGGCCCTGTGCTGGGTAAGCATCAGCAGACATGGGGAGGGATCATCAGAAACAGCATGTACCCAGCCAAAGTGCTGACAGTTCCTGGAGAGCCTGCACTAACCAACGAGGAAACAATTCATTATGGATGAGTTATAACTAATGAAATTGTCCCTGAGGAGCAGTCAATACTCTCAGCAGATACCAGCATGCCTCAAACCCATTTCCTGCTCTGGCAAGGACGCAGCCACAGCTCATCAGCCCAGGCAAGCAGGGACGTACCTCACAGCAGCATTGATCCACAGCAGCCCACACCAAGCTGCATCCTCTGCCCACATCACTGGGGGCCTCCACAGGCCTCCTGCATCCTCGGTGCCACAGTGTCCCTGTCTCACAGCATCCCCTGCCCCATCAGTGTGGTCCCAGAGCATCTTCTGCCCTATGGCATCTTCAGCCCTGCTGAGGAGACCGAGGCCTTCCGTGGGAAACAACTCCCTGAAGGAGATAAAAAGTTAGGAAACAGTTTTAGGGTGAACTAATTTGGTGGATGGACAGAAGAATCAGGAGACCTGCCTTTGCCTTTCAGCTGCGCAACCCCTCTGACAAGTTCATCTACGCCACGGTGAAGCAGAGCTCGGTGGACATCTACTTCCGACGGCAGGTGGAGCTCAGCACCATGTACCGGCACATGGAGAAGCACAACTATGAGAGCGCTGCCGAAGCCATCCAGGCAGTCAGGGACAAGTGAGTCATTCCCACGTTGCCTGGCCGTGGTGGGAAAAGTTTTAGGGAGCTGCAGCTTGGCGCAGCAAGCAGGGTTGAATGTCACCCTGGAGGGAGCTGCAGGCACAGTATGGCTTGCTGGGATCTGGCCGACCGGTGCTGGGTGGCATCATCCTGGTTCTAGTTTTCTCTGGGTGGAGAGCATGAGGTCTGCATGAGGAAAGGTACAGTCAGAGCCCTGCCCTGGCTGTGGCCTGCCTTTCCAGCCTCTCCACTTGCCTCTGTGTGATGCTGGCTGCCTTCAATTCTTCTGTAAACCCCTCACACTCCTCTCAAATTTTGCCTGCCAGCGGCACAGACCCTGCTGGGAGGGAGAGGCTGATGCTAAGCAGTGCTGAAATTAGGTCTGGGAGCACCCTTGCTGCTGCTGTGGTGGCTGCAGGCAAGCTGAGCTGCCCAGCCTTACCATCTGTCCTCTGTCGGTATCCAGCAAGCTCCACGCCTTCATCTGGGACTCGGCGGTGCTGGAGTTCGAAGCCTCTCAGAAGTGTGACCTGGTGACGACGGGGGAGCTTTTCTTCCGCTCCGGCTTCGGGATCGGGATGCGCAAGGACAGCCCGTGGAAGCAGAACGTCTCCCTGGCCATCCTCAAGTCCGTACATGTCTCTGTTGGTGTGGGGCTTCGTCCCCTGAATGTTGCATGTGTTGGCACTCAAGTAGCCTGGTGCCAGGCACTGCCACCCCTCCAACCAGGGCTCTGGGCGCTGTGGTGTCACTCCTGACAAAGGGGACATGACTGAGTGACTGGGGTGGGCAGTTCTGGCTCACAGGGCTGGTGGGAGGGCAGGGGCAGAAAGCAGGGGCTGTACTTGGCCACAGGGCTGGCAGAGAGCAGCCTGGGGCCATCCAGAGCAGGGCAGGGCTGCAGCAGCAGGCAGGGTACTGCCATCTCCCCTCTTCTCTCTGTGAGCTCAGCCTGACTGACAATGTTGCACTGCCCTGGCTTGATCTTCCAGGGGTTTTTCTCTTGAGTTTGGCTATTCTTGTTAGGCAGAGATATGCCAGGACCTCTGTTAAGTCCCACAAATGCTTTTACACCAGCCTCAGCCTCCAGCGTGGGGTGCCACAAGTCAACTCGATACTATGGATACAAAGGGATTTCCACACACTAATTCAGAAACGCCACACGTTGCAGAATGTGCTGATGGAGTAACAGATAGCTGGGAAGCAGCAAGTGGAGATTAATTTCACAGAGACATGGGGTTGGGAGCCCCCAGGATCCTGCCCCTGATGTGGAAATGAAAGGCTTGAGAAGTGAGGATGGGCAGGATGTGGAAGACATGGGCAGGACCCAGAGTATTGTAGGCAGCCGTGGGGGATGGTCTGTGAGGTGGTTTTACCATGGGGATGGGTGGCAGCAGGACAGGTAGGATTTGGGGCAACAATGTGAGAAGTCTGGAGAAGCAGCAGGAGTCCCTTGTGCCCTCCTGGGAGAGGATGGAGAGCCCCAGGGCTACAGGTGGCCCAGGAAGGTGGTGAAGGTGGTAGGGGAGCAGCAAGAGGGAGGACAGCATAGGGGGACCCATGGTGAGATATGTGCTCTGTGCCCACCTCCATCGCCACTAACTGTCCAGGCAGGAACAGGCACTGCAGGGATGTGGTTTGAATCCTCCCAAGCTGTGACATCAAGTCTCTGGGGAGTCCCAGCCCTTGACATGCACAGCAGGGAGCAGCCAGGCAGCCGTTTTGCCCTTGCCTCGATCCAGAGGGTGCTGGTGATCACCAGATAGGATTGGGGTCCAGCATCACTTGGGCTCCCTGCTGGCCCTGGCAGAGGTGGGGACCATGCAGCAGGGCCCTGGGAGATGTGTGCCACACCAGCTCCCTGCAGCCTCCTTCCAAGCACGCTCTCCAGGAACTGCCCACACCTGCCAGCTCCATACAACAGGTTATACGTGACTCTTTTTGGCAGCAGCCAGACTGCTCTCCGGCTGTCCAACACAGGGAGCTGGCACCAGGCAGCTGTGGGTGCAGCACATGGCTCGTGGCAGCACTGGCATGCAGGGCAGCCAGCCATGGCAGAGAGGCCACACACGCTCACTCTGTGCCAAAGCCATACCCGCACATCTGCCTGCACTCACACGCAGCTCCCACAGCATCAGCCCGTGTGCCTGTGAGCTGCAGGTGAGCACAGAGCTGTAGGGCAGCGGGCAGGAAGGCACAAACAGCTTGTGCTTCAGCTGCCCAGTGACTACTCTGCCCTGTCTCCTCGTTCTTTTAGGTCCCACGAGAACGGCTTCATGGAGGATTTGGACAAGACTTGGGTGAGGTATCAGGAGTGTGATTCCCGTAGCAATGCCCCAGCAACACTCACCTTTGAAAATATGGCAGGTTTGTTCTGCAAACCTCTTTCTTCCTCTTGGCTGGGTAGCCTGCTTTCGCTCAAGATATTCTCCTCTCCGGGGCTGTCCTCTCTGGCCAAAGCTCTGCTTCTTCGGGTTTGTGCTTTCCTGGTGCTGGGAGGCTGCTGTGCTGGGCTCCCATCCTGCATTATCCTAAATGTCTCTGCGAGGCTTCCCCCACATCCCCTGGGGTGGCTTTCTCCTTGGTGGGTCTGCCCTGATTTGAACATTGCTCCCCTCTCTCTGCTCTGGCCAAACTGTGCCTGCCATAGTGAAGTCAGAGCTGTCACCAAGGCAGAGAGAGGGGAGCAGCACCTCAGGGCAGGCAAGCGACCATCCTGCTGCAAGAGGGAGCTGGTGGTGAGGGGCAACCCCAGCCCCGAGGAGCATGTCCTGGCTGGTGCTGGGCAGTGGGCAGGTGCAGGGGAAGGGTAATTGATACAGAGGGGGGGAGGTTTCTTGATCCCCCTTGGCAAAGGCTGTGAGTTCTCTTGAATAGGCTCTCTCTGCAGCAATGCAGTGCTGCTGGTCCTTCGCCCAGCTGATGTGGTGATGGGGGGTGAGTGGTGTCCAACAGGACCCAGTCCTCACTGGCACCACGGGCCAGGGCAGAAGCATCAAGAGAGGGGATGCTTGGCTCTGACTCCTCAAGACACCACTCCCAAAATTCCAGCCCTGAGAGCTGCAGCTGGCCAAGGACAGCAGAGAGCTCTGTACATGGCTGTCCTCCCTGATGAGCCAAAGGCAGGCACCAGAGATGGGTTTCTGGTGCAAACCACCCTACAGCCCCAGTAGCCAGGGCTGCCCCAGGGCTCAGTGCAGACCCAGCACACCTTGCCTGCCCCAGCATCACCACAGCACAGCTGATGCCCTGTGCCTGACAGGATCTTGCACAGGATGGCTGCTGGGTTCCCCTCCTTGACCCCTCCAGGCCAGGTTGTGGGGGGACGTTGGGGGGCCAGGGGGACCCCGGGTTGGCAGGTGCTCCTGCTGCTGAGCACGAAACAGAGGAAATGAAGTGTCGTGGTGAAATTTCCATTGCCCCCTGTAACTTTCCTGCTTATTTCAGGTGTGTTTATGCTGGTGGCTGGAGGTATTGTTGCCGGGATATTTTTAATATTCATAGAAATAGCTTACAAAAGGCATAAGGACGCGCGGAGGAAGCAGATGCAGCTGGCGTTTGCGGCCGTTAATGTGTGGAGGAAAAACCTGCAGGTAGGACAAATCGTTTTTAGAGCAAATCTCCAACAGGTGCGTTTTCCATTCCTTCACCAAATCAGTGAATGCAGAGCTGTGGATTAGCATTGGGCCCTCTGTCCCACACCCCACACCTCAGTAACTCCAGCCGGGCATTACTGGGTGTCGAGCAAACCCAGCAGGGTCCCTGCCCTGTCCCCAGGACCTGCCCTTGGCCAGTGAGTTTGTCCCAGGAGGTGTTGTGCACAGCTCCAACTGGGACAGTGGAGTGGCCCAGGTGCCCCGGCGGTGCTCAGGGTGGGAATGTTTCTCTGCTGGGGACCGTGTGCCAGAGTCATGCTTCACCCAGGCTGAGCAAGCAGGGCCAGTACAGCGCCTTTGCTGGCACTGAGCTCTGACCACGCTCCCCAGCAGATGGGAGGGTTAATCTGCTGCCCATGAGCATCCCTGCCTGGTGCCCAGGTGCAGAAATGCTCCAAGGATGGTTTCCATTGCTTTCCTCTCCCTGCCCACTCCCCAGGGGTATAGTGGCCCTTGTCATACCTGGGACCAACTCCAAAAAGAGGTGGTGCGTGCTCTTGTCGTTTGGAGACAAGGACGTCTCCCCACGTGGGAGCTAGCAGTGCCAGTGCCTGTCAGTGCCAAGGCTGCTCCGGGCCCCTTCTGTGGGGCCATTGCTTGCCCTAGCTTCTCCCATCTCTGAAACCCTTGCATGCTGCTGAGGCAGGGGAGCCCAGGAGGAGGTTCATTGGTGCCTGGCAGTGACACTGAGCTGCAGGCACATTTGTGGGCCACCAGCCTCACACTTCCCTTACCCCGTTGTTTTTGGAGCTGAGCCCCAAGGTGCCCCCAAACACCAGTTTAGTGCAGCTGGAGGCTCTCTCTGATTTGCCCAGGCTGCTTTTCTTCCTTGGGTATGCAACCTGGTGTTCAAAGAGCACAAGATCCTTTAGGCAACTAAAGGAGACTGCTGTTCATAGCAGAGCCAGTGAATGACAGAGAGAGAACGAGGCTCAGGGCCCCCAGAAGGAGCCCAGAGCGGTGTCCCCTGGGAGCAGCACTGGCTGGGGCGTGCGGGTGGGCTGCCCGGGTGGAGGTGACCTGCCCGAGAGCAGCGAGGGGGAGCAGGAGGCCGGGCTGCTGTATCCTGAGAGCTCGCTGGGTTCAGTTCACTGATGAGAGTCTCTGAAAAAAACAAAACAAAACAAAACAAAAAAAAAAGAGCCATTTCTCTATTTTTCTTTTTTCCTTTTTTCCTTTCTTTTTTTCCTTTGCTTCCAAAAAGCAGCAGCACCGAGGGGGTTAAGGCTGCTGGGACAGAGCACACTAGTCGCACTGCCATTTTTCACTTGCCAACCTTCTAGAAAATACTGCACTGGGTCCTTGGGCAGAGTCTGTGGGACTGAGAGCAAAGCATGCTGCCCTGTGGGGGTTAAACAGCCTCATGGTAAAGAGCCGTTTGACATTGTGAGACTTTTCCACAGGAGGAAACGTCAGAGCACTAGTATCTGGTACATTGCTAGAAGGTAGGCAAGTGGAAAGATTTATTTGTTAAAACAAACAAACAAAAATGATGGTTTTTGGGATCACAGTTTTGCCATGGCTATTTCCTGAGATGCCATGGAAGAAAAACGACATTTCATTCCATTCATCTTGCTTTCCTTTCCGTTTGTGCATGTCCGCAAAAGAGAGAACTGAGAAGGAGGAGCAAATGTATCCCCGAGCATGCTCTACGCACCAGCGGGATACATTTTGGTTACCCCCGTGCGGTAGCAGAGCCAGACCTGGTCACTCCGTCCCCCGTCGGAAAGGTCACACTCATTGGCACGAAAGCAATTGGGGAGGAATCGTTGTCAGCGCCCGCCGCAGAGCGCGGCCGGTCCCCTCGGCTCGCTGCCCCCGCGCCATGGCGGCTGGTGCTCCCAGCCTGCGCCAACCAGGTCCGACTCGCTAACACCAACGCCTACATTTTTCAGTTCTGTTTCTCTTTGAGTTCATCCCGACCCCGATGACATCATAGTGCTAACGCTTTGCCTCCTCCCTTTCTTTTCCCTTCTATTTTTTTCCCCCTTTTTCTTTTTTCTTCCAGTTTCTTTTTTTCTTCAGTATTATTATTTTTTGCTTTTTTTTTTTTTTCTGTTTTTCAACCTTTCTTTTTACTTTTGGAACAACAACAACAACAACAAAAAAAACAACGAACAACCAACCAAACCAACCCCACCACCACCAACCCACGTTCGGCTTTGCACAACCGCCTCATTTGACTTTTTGAACACATTTTTTCTTTTTGCAGAGTCCCCATACAATGACTTCTCTTTCAAACGCAGTCCTCTCTCTCTCTCTTGTGGCACTAGGATTCAGCCTCAGAAAAGGCCCTCAAGCAGGTTTTGGTTTTGTTGGTTTTTGTGGTGCTTTTATTTTTTTTGTAGTGGTAGGTTGCAACATCTCACCTCCCGGTCTCGCCAGGCTAGTGGTGGAAGCGAGGGGCAGGCAGAGCATCCCCAGGAAAAGCGAGGTTCAGCCGTGCCGGCCCAGCCGCAGACAGCCAGGAGAGCAGGGCTGTTCCCGAGGGCTTCCCGCCCTGCAGCCGTAGGAGTGCTGTAGCCCTGGGCCACGGAGGCCCTTGGACAGTGACAGGACACCTCCAGTAGCTTTCTCACCTAAATGAAGGACATGACACGGGGCAGTATTCAAATAGATTTAGCGTTTCCGACAACACACTAGAGATCTAATCACTTATACATATTCATTTTAGGATAGAAAAAGTGGTAGAGCAGAACCTGACCCTAAAAAGAAAGCCACTTTTAGGTCCATCACCTCCACCCTGGCCTCCAGCTTCAAGAGACGTAGGTCCTCCAAGGATACGGTAAGAGGAAGAAGAACAATTCTGCCCTCTCTCTTTCTCTCTCTTTCTCTCTTCTGCCATCCCATCGACTGCCACACACCCATCCCGAAGCTGCCAGTGTACATGCATAGCTCATGTTCGTCACCAGTCAGTCAGTCAGTCAGTCAGTCATCCCGTGTACCTGAAAGGATGCTGGGTCCTGGAGGGCAGGCAGGAGGTGGCTTGGAGTCCTGTGATGAGTTGGGAGATGCAACCGAGTTTTTTGTTTCGTTTCTTTGGTTTTCTTTCTGCCTGGATGATTCCTGACGTCCCTCTCTGTGCTTCGCTCACCTTCCCGGTGCTGACCTCTTGAAACCAATGACATTGATTTCTTTTTTTGAGTTAAACCTTTTGGGTTGGTTTTATTTTTTCCCCCCCTCTGTTCCTGAGTGTTCCTGTCCCCGTTGGTCATTGTATGCCTAAAACAAAAAAGATCACCCCGATTTAATTTGGGCACTGTGTCGCCTCACCCAGAGCCATGCGTGTCACATTCTCTACATGTGATTTTTGTTTGTGACGGTTTAGCCTTCGGGACATGGTCCATGGCACCGGAGTGACAGCTCTCTCTGGTTATCGTCAGCAGTAATGCAGCTCTAGAAAAGAGACACAAAGGCTTGAAAGAGGAGGTTGTTAAAGACCCCAACCTTGTGCTTTCCACCTCGGAGTTCAAACTGCTCTCACGTAACCAGAGAAAATATCCAAATTGCTGCCTCTAAAGCCAGCTGTTTCCAAATGTGCAAACGTGTCTGCTCGTGCTGGAGCTCCAGACACTCTTCAGCGTCAGGTTGGGCTGTTGGTCTGTCGGACTGAGCCGGTGTCCCTCTGCATGTCGCTGTCTGTCGTATGACACTCTGCACTGTGGCTACTCTGTTGTCTCGTGTGGCGGCGGCCGCTGCGTTTTTGCTGCCCGACCTCCTGGCGCGATGTGGGCTTCCCAAAATCGCCTCCCCGGGGGGCGAGCAGCGCGTTTCTGCCCAGGGTTACTTAGAACAGGCTCCCTGCCAGGCTGCCCCAGGCGCGAGGTGGGCTGGGGGGACGGCGGCGGCGCGGGGAGACGCGGGTCCCGCAGCGGGATGGCCCATCCCTGCCGCAGGCTCGGGGCACTCTGAGGAGCGGCATCGCAGGGGGTCTCGGGGCCATGGCTCTGTATGCGGAATGGAGGCGGCTGCCTTTGACACCAATGCAGGCTCCAGCTAGAGAAGCAGCCCTGGGACACAGCCCTGGGGACAGCTGGCCCCTTGGCCAGGCTCGGCTGCCACTGCCTCACACAAAGTGCTCCTCTCGCTGTCACCTCGAAGCCTGACAGGCCAAGATGGGGGCCCATGCTCTCCCCACTCATCCCCAGTGCCCCACATGGAAGACGGGCATCCCTGCCATCTCCTTCACTATCCTCATGCTCCCTTGTCCTAGAGATGCCTCAATGTTTGCCTCCCCGACCCATCCCCACTGCTGCACCCCCTGAGCAGCTCTACAGAAGGACTGGAGGTTGTGCCTTGGTGGCCTGAGCCCTGGTGGGGGTAGAGGAGACAGAAACAGGATGAGTGGTTCAGGGGAGAAGATGGGAAGAGTGCAGAGGAGGAGGGACAGCTGTGATGCACAGAAGAAAAGGGATAAATATTGCAAAAAGAGATGCTGGGGTGACCCTCAGCATGTCCTGAGCAGACCCCCATGTCTGCAGTGTTTGAACCACTCCATGGTTAGGAAACCAAGGGATCCTGTCTTGGGAGAGCAGGAGTATCACAGTGCAGTGGGCACATGGCAGTCAGTGCCCATGATGGGTGTGGGAGACAGGGAGAATCCAGGAACAATGGGGCAGCTGGTGTGTGGCACCCGTGGTACCTCCCACTTGCCTCCTCTTCAGGGAAGCATCCTGGGCCTGATCCTGCTCTGCAGTGCAGCATCCACCCTATGCCACACACTCCACTGCACTCTCTACCCCAGGATATGAGCACTCTGATGCCCTAAGCTGACCTGGTCCAGGAGCCACCTGTATGAGAGGGTGAGCAGTGGAGCTGTGCTTCCCAATCCCTTTGCCTGGCAGGGGCTGATGTGGCATGGGGCTCGCCGTGCTTTGGGTTCTGGCCATGCTCTTGACACATTGCTCACAGGCAAGTTATGGAGGGAGATGACACCACTCATCCCAGAAGATGGCCTCTGCTTGGGAGGCAGCTGCATTTGTGAGGCAGCTATGGGCAACCATGCCCAGGAACCTGTTGCAACCTTCTGCCTGCCATGGGGCAACGTGGCCAGGGTCCCAGGAACCATTCCCTGGGGAACCAGGCTAGTTGGAACAAAACCAGGTTATTGTGACCAACATCCAAGCCAATGCAGTCCAGATGGAGGCTAGTAGATGCAAGGTCTGGCTATCGCAGGAGGTGTGTGGTGGAGCGAGCTTTGTCGTGACGTTGGGCAGACCTGCTGCTTGCTCCACAAGGCGAGTGACCCATGGAATGGTGCTGCCACCAGTTTGTGTCACAGCCTGACGTTTGGTGCCCTCCGCTTCCGTGCAGCAGCCCTGGCCCAGACACCCCAATCCCTCCAGCTGTGGGAGGCCCCGTGAGTGCGTAGCATGCGGGACACATTGCCTGGGGTCCTTGTACAGATGAGAAAGCAGTGAGGCTCTCTGTGTCATGATGCTCAGCAGAGCTGCGGGCCCACACCAGGTCTCAGATGGGCAAGGCTTGAGAGCCCATGAGGCTGGAAGGCCAAGCTGACCCCAGCCCCATGGGCTCTCCTGGCTAGTGAGAGAAAGACGCAAACCTGGTGGCCTTGCTTCTTTCCTTTTCGTTGTCGGGAGTTTTAAAAATGGATTCTGCTCTGCAGCCCTGCAGAATGGTCCCTCAGGAGTGCCAGAGAGACAGGCTGGCACCATGGAGCCAAGACAGCCCTGGGAAGCTGCCACCCCACTCTGAACGTCCTAGCGCCCACCATCACCCGAGCTGCACAGCCTCTCCGCGGCACATCATCCCCACCGCCCCAGGAGGAGATGCATGTGTTCCCCATAGGCAGCTCCTGCAACTCGAATAGCACTCGCAGAGCTGACGTACTGCCATCCATCGCAGCCACCCACGATACTGCAACCCCACAGAAGCCATGTGAGATGCATAAAACCACACAGACACCTTCCGAGCCGGCACATTTTGTACAGACACATCATGAGGTGCACAGGTCCCATAGGCTTCCCGCCCACCTCCCCGCCACAGCCATCATCAGCCCTCGCAGAGTCACTGCCAGCCCACGGGCATCCCCCCAGACACAGCACGACACAGGCCCCACGTCACCGCCAAGCCAGGGCTCGGTGCGGCGCGGCAACGCTCGCCCTGCGCCCATGGGGATGGTGCCAGAGCTGGTCGAGAACTGAGAGGGGCTGGTGGAAAAGGTCACCTTTTCAGTGAAGGATCAGCTGTCCCAAAGCCAAACACTTCTTGGCTGAAAAAAAAAAGAAGAAAAACCAACAAACCACACCCTAGATTTTGACCCAAAAGAACCAAAAGTAGGTCAAAGACGACTCGTTTTATTCTCTTTTTTTGAAAAAGGAAGGCTGATGTTTTCTACAGCAAGATTGCATTTAGCTGGAATCCTGATTTTTAGTTGAAAGAAACCCCAACAGACCAAACCCTGAAACTCTTCCAGAAAAATCTTCCACCAGCCAGGGACTACCATATGAGCCCAGATCAGGTTGAAGTCATTTTTAAAGACATAACTAAGTTCTTGTCTATATTTTCTTCCTGGTTGTCATTTAAAGTTTTTGGTGCCTTCACTTCACTTCCATACCTTAACATGTTTGAGTCTCTTCTACGGTTAATATTGATTAATTTCTTGGCTTTATAATGTTTGGTTTTGGGGATAGTTGCACCATCCCTGTAACATACCCTAAATTACTGATCTGTGCTTCTAGCATTAGTTCTACTTTACCATAGCTTTATATGACCGCTTTCTTGCTTTTTTTTTTCCCCTCTCCTTTTCCTTTTTCTTTTTACCCTTTATTTTTGTTATTAAAATTGCATGCATGAACTCTACACAACAAAAAGTAAATGCAACTGTTACCCTGTGATAACTCTGTGATTGGAGGAGATAATGCTTTCAAATCAAATGCCATGCTCTTGTATTTTAATTTTTTTCTGCCAGATTCCCCCACCTCGCTTGGTTACTTTAAGCATTTCCCACCCCCAGAGCTGTGCAGAGAGGCCAGAACGCCCCAGCCTGCCCTGCTAGACCTCCAGCTTTCCGCTGCAGCCGCCACACGTACACCGAGGCACACGCACACAGACACACAGACACACACACACACACACACACACACACATACACACACGCACACGCTGCTTTTTCCACCCTGCTTGCATCAGGCAACATATTGAACAAAGGGCCTTTCTTCTACCCCTTCCTTTTTGCACCTCAAGCTCTTCCTCCTTCTCCAGCAGTGAGTCACTCAGCCTCTCCCCTTTCCCAGTCGCCTCCCCGCAGGAATGGAGCCCCGTCCCACCAGCACCAGCCTCCCATTTTGCTGTGAAAAGGAAAGATTGTATTTAGCTGGAGTCCTGATTTTTCACAAGGAGGGGGTGGTTGCACTCGTTTGCTGGAGAGATGGGCATTTTTTTTTGTGGAGTGATGAATAGCCACAAAAGTCCCAGCAGGGCAGCAGAGCAACTTCAGCATTACCTCGGCCATTCTCTGTGCAAATAGGTGATGGCCGAGGTGTTGCCTCTCAGCAAAGCAAGGCCACAGCAAAGGGAAGTTCTCAGAGTCTCAGTTTTGATGCGAGCTACTCCCCTAAATGAAAGAATGATCCCGTGAGAAGCTCTCTGGGTGTCAGCACATCCCCAGCACGGGCAATGGGGAGAGGGGATCACGCTGAGTGCTGCCCCAGCCGCTCCCCACTGAGGGATCCTGGTGAAGCACAAAGCTGGGCAGAGCAGGGCAGCCCCCAGGACCCCACGCAGCATGCAGGGGGACCCCAGCCCTCCCCGCAGCAGGAGGCCCAGCAGAGCTGCACAGGGTAGCCACAGTGCCAGAGCCGCCAGCAGCACCGCGGGGCCACAGTCACCACCGACCAACGCACGGCAAGGAATGTCCTGTCACCGAGGAGCCCCGCAAACAGCAGCCCTCCTGCGTAGTGTGGCACAAGGGCCAGGCAAACGTCACTGGAGAGGGTCTGTGCTGCAGCACACGAGACCCACAGAGACCCTTTCCTGCCCCAGCAGCGACTGAGGTCCCCAGACAGCAGCACAAGATACTACGTGCTTTCAGAACAGGGCTGGACAGGGCTTGCAGGTCAGGGTTTGGAGTTAGGAGAGAGAAACTGGGAGAGGAAGGGAGTGTGGATGGACAAAAGGAGAAAGTAACTGCCCAGTTGTAAATCCCTGCCTGGGAAGGAAGGACTTTTTTTTTCTTGCCCACTGAAGGGCATTCCTGCTCTCTTCATTTGCTGGTGGGACTGTGGCTGGGGAGGTCTCTCCCAGGGAGCACTTGCCAAACCCCTCCCATCCACGAGGAGCTCAAAACCCCAAATCCAGGCCACATCCCTAACACGAGCAATTGACACAACAGTCTACTGGCAAGCCAACCACACCACACACCTCCTCACCTGCATGACAGGACAGAGCAGAGTCACTCAAGCAAGGAGGTGAAACGCCCTGGCCTCAAAGCACAGCTTGATCTGGCACCAGAGAGATGCCAAAACCCAGCCCGACCCTCCAAACACAGGTTCAGCCGTGGGCTGGGCTGATGAGTCACAGGTTTTGTGTTGTAGCTCTCCCTAGCAGAGGGGCTGGCTCAGCAGGCGACGCGGCTGGCACGCTCGGCGGGAGCTGCGCCGCGCCTGGGGCATCCTCCCTGCCCATGCACGGGGTGCTTGGAGAGTGTCTGCAACGACCTCTGCACAAGCCTGGATGGCATTGGGAAGGGGACCTCAGCCAGCAGCAGGTTTCAAGCTGTTGCATCACCCCCAAGAGATATCCTGTAGGGACACATGGGATGTAAGTAGAGGCAGGGACAAGTGCCAGAACTGCCTAACACTTCTTTCTCCTTGTCTGTCTATTTGTGTGTTGCAGCAGTATCATCCCACCGACATCACTGGCCAGCTCAACCTCTCCGACCCCTCAGTCAGCACTGTGGTGTGACCTTCTCCCCGAGGGCCATCAGTCCTTGCCCAGCACAGTAGGAAGGCACAGCCAGGATTGCCTTTCAAGGGACACTGATGGGTTCTTCTGGGTGAGATGGGAGGAAAGCATCCTTCATCCATACACAGTGACTTCATTGTATATCTCCCTTCCTAGGCCTGCTGCCATGCTCGTGCCCCAGAGTGCAGGGCAGAACCAGGACATGGTTTGGACTTCACTGTACAGAGATAATTGTTTCCAACCAGTGCTGTTGATTGTCTGTATTGCCACTGACTGGCTATGTGCAAGGGGAAAGGACTTTGAAAGGCACATGGTGCCTGCTCTCCCACGATAGTTGGGAGGAGCTGGTGCCAGACTTGTGCTTCACTTTGCAGGCTGCAGGCTTCTCAGCACACGCACGGTCCCTCAGATGTGTGTTCCCGGTCTCCCAGCACCCCAGAGGGCTCCAGTGTGATGTGCCCATGGTCCTGAGCCGCTGGAACAGTCAACACAGTTCAGCAGGTTGGGCATATGTTCCTGCTGTACTGTGACCCCACCCCCCCCAAATCTGTAGCAGGGGCTGGAGATGTGAGCTCTGATCCTCACAGGGGATATTCCACTGTTCCTCCCTCCCATCAGCCTGTGGCTGTGGCTTGGCTCCTGCACATGGTCTGTTTGCAGCAGGAGCGCTCCCAGCCCTGCAGCTCAGGCTCCTGGGCTAAACGTGGTATTCTGGAGCTTGTAACATGCTGCCAGCCAAGATCCTGGCTCCCCACCTCTCCTGGAGGACATCTCCAGGACCTTACCATAGCCAGCATGTAGCTCTCACACTGTGGCTCTCCAGGCCAGGAACATCTCCGCGGGGAATGGCTCTGGGTGGTTGCACTGAACTCCAGCCAAGCTCCACACTGCCTCAGCACCAGCAATGCCAGGAGAGGGGCTGTGGGCTGGTCGTGGCTCGCTGAGTGCTGCCATATCTGCAGCAGGCACCCATCCTGCCCACAGCCTCGGGGCACCACGGCAGGCACCTGCAGCTTCCGTGCCACACTCACCTGCAGCTCAAGCTTGATAGCTGCTCCTGTGGCAGCCCTCAAGCCTCAGCATCTGGCCCACATAGCTGCATCTGCCTGAACCTGGAGATGTTGAAACTGGATCCCAGTTCAGGAGAAGGGAACGAACAAGATGGGTTGACACCATTCCTCCCCACACCTTCTTCCTCTCAAACAGACGTGCTCATGTTCCAGCATCCCTGAGCACCCTTCCCGTGGGTGCTGTGAGCTGGTGCGGAGATACCAGCGTTGGGGAAGGGTCTGGCATCAGCCAGCCTGGTGATGAGCAGCTACAGCACACGCACGGGCAACATCACATCCTGCCTCCTGTGAAGGTGCAAAACCTACCTGCAACGTGGTACCAAGCCCCAGGAGCATGAACTGCCTTCTCCTTGTCCCGGTCGAGCAGATGGGATTTGACCCTGGAGGCTGGCAGGCTCTTCAGGCAGGATTTTCAGATGGCAGCTGAGGTCTGTGAGCATCATCCCACTGTCTGCAGTGGCTCCATCAAGTTCATCTCACTCCAGCTGAGAAATTGGACCCATTCTACTTTATATGTCAATGTAACATTAATACCAAGTTTTTGCAAGAGCTCAGTAAAGTCTACACTGGATCATGAAGTGGTTTATTCCAGTGCCATGTGCCTTTTTCCATCTCTGCCTCCTGGCAAAGCTGGCAGGGAACCCTGTGCTGAATCAGAGCCTCACCCAGTACCACTACAGGGTTTGCAAACACTAGAAGGTGGAGGGATGGGGAGGGATGGAGAAGCCAGCAGGAAGGAAGGCCAGGAGCTGCAGGGAAAACCTGGAGGGAAAGGACATCCCCATTCTGGGATGTGGGGCTGATGTGGGAACAGGCCTGGCAGCAGGGGCTGGGGACGGCCTGCCACTGACCAAATGCCAGCACCATGCCAGCTGGGTCTCATCCACCTCAATCCAGGAGAACAAGGTGCTGTGCCACTGCTGTGCTGCCCATGCTGGTGGGACAGGCCTTGAGGACAGGGGTGAAGGCAGCTGGGGAAGCCCCCGCACATCAGCATGCGTGTAGGGAGGTTCCTCAGTTTGCAAAGCAGAGAGGCAGCTTCCCTGGACTGGACTGAAGCAACATCACCCATTCACAGCATGCTGAGATCACCAGCCCAACCTCCATGGGGGTCTCAGCCCTCAGGACAGTCTGGGAGGAGGAGCAGGGCTCAGGGCGCTGTGCACGATCACAAGTGATGTCCTAGCTCCAAATGGGAAGCCCAGGGCTCCTCAGCAAGGACCAAGTGCTAGAGAGGGTCTGGGAGAACTGGGCTCACTCCTGGAAAGGTGCAGTGCAAGGGGCTGGTATTGGCAGAGGTCTTGCAGCCATCCCAGAGGCAGGGCTGGTAGCACTGGAGGAGCTGCTGTTTCCACCCTCTCACTGGGGAGAGGCACCATGGGCACAGCTGAGTGGGCACTGAGCACTGTGGCAACATGCTGGGGTTGTTTCTCTCTTGAAAATAAAAATGAGAGCAAGTCACATCCCAGGTGACGTTTGTTTTATTCTCTGCAAGATTTACTTAACCTTTGCCAAGAGCTTGCCAAAGGATGCACTGACCCCTGTCCCATCCCTGGCTTGTCCTGCAGCTCTTGCATGAGGTTGAGTGAACAGGGGGAGGCTGGTGGCCACAATCTTCACATCATGGCTCTTACCACCTCGCGCTGGGTAAGAACTCCTGCCAGAAAGGGCTCCTTCTTGAGAGATGTTTTTGTCATTCCAACTTGTGTTTTCCTCTGAAGCACAGCTCCAGCTCCTTCCAGGCCATCTCCCCCAGCATTTCCATGCAATACAGAGGAGAAGCATCTCTTCAGGAAAGGGCAGGAGGCAGCAGGGCAAGGAAGCGCAGAGCCAGCCCCTGCTCCTCTTCAAAGGTGACAGGGGGAGTGGCAGCAACAAGAGCCGCAGGCTCTGTGCTGTAAACTCACAAGGGCTCTTTTATCTCCACTCCCATCACTGAGCTAATCCCAGACCTTGGCCTTGGATGAGCTTTAGCCTCAGGAAACATTGTGCAGCCTCTTTGCCAAACCATATCAGTGAGAGCTCGAGGCTCTGTTTCCTTCCAGCCCTCGCCCTAAACTCCAGCCTCACCCTAGGTCTTGGTTGTTGGCTGAGCCTTCTTAGCACTAGCAGCCTTGACACCAGGGAAGAAAAATACCCAACAAACTATTGAAAGACGTATTTTGCAACCTGCCCTGTCCTTGGGCAGCACACAGAGGGCTCTGGGATTTGTGAAAGTCCTGTGGAGGCCCTGGAGTGCTCCAAAGGCACCCAGAGATCTTCAGGTGCAACAGAAGGCATATGGAGAGCTCTGGGACACGTTAAAAGGCAAATCAATGTCTGTCAGCATACAGAGAGCCTAATGGATGGCATGTGGATGCATGAAAAGCAAAGTCAAGAGGTCTCAAGGGCACAGAAGGGCACCTTCAGGCTGATGGGGCCACTAAATGGCACGTGGAAGGTGCTGGGAGCACCAAAATGGCCAAGGAGGGTTTTGTGACAAGCAGAGAGGCATGCAGAGGCTCCTGCACTGCAGCAAAAAGGCAAACAGAGGCTCCTGAGGTGCATTCAAAGGCACCCAGAGGGATATGCAGGCTCTCAGGACACATCAAAAGGCACACAGAGGCATCCTATGCATCCTGAAATGTACCCTGAGGGCTCTGGGCAGCAGAAGGAGCAGGACAGGGTGAGCTGGAGGAGAAGGATCAGCTGCCTCCTGCCCCAGGAAAGGGGCTGTGCAGGTCAGAGGGGGGCCTGGGGGGAGCCTCCCAAAACACTGAGAGCAGCTGCAGCCAGACTGTGCCCCCTAGCAGGGCTGAGCTGGAGGTTGCTTCCCCCAGCAGCAAGGCAGAGGGAGCATGGCATTGTCTTGGAGGACTCTAGGAGGAACTTCCAGGAACAGAGCATCCTCTGGAGAAGCAATTTCCAGGAACAGAGCATCCTTTTCCAGGTCCACATGGAAATGTTTGCAACAGCAGGGTGTAGACAGCTCTAGAGTCTAGAGAGGCTTAGACTGGTTAAAGCCTGGTCACCCTGCCTCAGGGGGTGAGCCCCACCTCAGCCCCTGCAGATGTGGGGTCTCCTGTAGAAGTGAGGTTCCCTGCGCAGGTTGTGGAAGGCAACTGTGATGGAGCCCACGAAGGTGCAGAAGAAGATACTGGCCATGAAGGAGAAGGGTCCAATGATCAGGAAGGTGATGTACTGCTGGGCAGGCAGCGAGGCCTCCTGGCATCGCCTGAAGGACTCGTTCCCGAAGGCCATGATCGGGTAATTGTTCAGCTGCTCTGGGACTCTGCACAGGATCAAACTCTTCACTGGAAGAGAAAAGCAGTGCTGACAGGCAGCTGGGACAGGAAGGTGTCCAGGACAGAGGGGATGGCTGGTCCATACGGGACAGATGGGCCCAAGGTGGGAGGCCAGAGGCCAGGTTCCCCAAGACCACCCAGGACAGAGTACAAAGCCAGGGAGCAGAGGGCTCAAAGCTTATCTATATCCTGCACCCTGGGGAGGAGGGTGAGATGGGATTGGGAGACAGGCAGAGTGCTGGAAGGCGACTGCAAAACAGGCTTGGGGCAGGACAGTAGATAGGGCAGGCAAGGTGTTGTGCCTTGTCCCAGGGGACAGGCGTGGGGGACAGTGACAGCCACTCTGGAGATGCCACAGCAGATACAGCCAGCACGAGTGACAGGAGCACAACCACAGTGGGAACAAGCAGGAGTGAGTGGCAGAGGAGGGAGGGATCTTGCTGGCAGAGCTGTGGTCACCAGGGTTCACCAGATCCCTGTGTGAATTGAGCTGAGGGCGCTGAGTCACGGATGGGTTACCCTGATACACAGGTTCTTCTTATCCCTTCAAGTGCCCACTGCCCAGCACACCTTGCCCTCAACGTGGCAGGCCTGGTGCCACTGCCAGGGATGGTGCTGGGTGTCTGCTGTTGGGACATTGCCCAGCCCTCCTCCAGGTAATCCCTGCTGGGGAGCAAGGTGGGCACCAGGTACCAGACCCCAGGATGCATCCACCCAAGTAGACACAGGAGCTGCCATGGCCTGAGGCCAGGTCCTGAGGAACCTGGCATACCCCCATGGGCACCCATCATGCAAGCCCATGGCCAGCTGGCAGATAGGGTGCTGGTCAGCCCCGAGGAAGTGACCAGCCCAGCATGGAGGGGTTGGGGAACACGGTGCTCCAGGCACTCACCTCGCACTTTTTCCCTGTTGTGGCTGAGCCAGCGCCAGAGCGGCAGGACGCTGCAGCTGCACACCCAGGGGTTGTCCTGCAGCAGGAGGGCTCGGAGCTGGGGCAAGGCATGCAATACCCCAGGATCCAGCTTCCCCAGCCTGTTGCCACCCAGGTTGAGCATCACCAGGCTGGTGAGAGGCAGGAAGGTTTCAGGTGCCAGCGTGGTTAACTGGTTGTTGCTGAGGTCCAGCTCCTGCAGCGCCCTGAGCCCCTCCAGAGCCTGCTCGTGCAGCAGCTCCAGGCGGTTGTGGGGCAGGCTGAGCAGCAGCAGCACTGGCAGGGGAGGGAAGGAGAGCGGGCCCAGCACAGTGATGAAGTTGTAGCCCAGCCACAGGGTGCTGGTGTTGGGCTCCAGGCCGTAGGGCACCTCGCTCAGGCCGTGCTCGCTGCAGTCCACCTCCCCCGCGGCACAGCGGCAGGCGCCCGGGCAGGCGGGCACGGGCTGCAGGTGCAGCAGCAGCAGGCAGCCCAGCACTGCCCACGGGCCCCTCCAGCAGCCCATGGCCACACACCCACGTGGGGACAGCTCCAGAGCCTCCTGTGCCAGGCTTCCCCCACAGCCAGGATCCCGAGTGCCCAGCCGCCCAGCCCTGCCCGGCACCCACAGTTCCCCTCTCGCTGCCACCCTCCCGCTGCAAATCCAGCACAAGCTGCACTCCCAGACCCAGTTTTTCCTCGGGGTGGAGCTGTACTTTTTTCAGCAAATATTTTTGCAGTGATGCCTGCCCTGGCAAGGTGCAGAGCCGTGCCCTCGTCCCTCCCTCTGCCAGGCACCGCTCCAGCCAGGTAAGCAGCCAGCCCTGCGTGGCCTGGCATTAACTGCTTGTGTGCGCTGCAGGCTGGAGACATGGGAAAAGTAAACCCACTAAAACCATCTCTTGGCCTCCATCGTCCCCATACGGCATTCCCCATGGGTGTACTGCTCACCAGTTGTGGACAGAGGACCTAGGACACCCATAGCTGGCTGAGTTGGGACAAAGCTGAAATCATATCATCAGCAGATCTAATTGGTCTCTGGCTCACCATGCCCAGAGGTCATCCATGGGGAGCTCTACAAGGAGCCATGGGCTACCTCACTGAGCACAGCCCTTGGCCAGACTCTGTTTGCCCCTGGCAGGAGGCCACAAGCTGTGCCAAAATGAGGAGGTTGGGATGCAAGTCCCATGAGCCACCCTCCTCCTTCTCATCAGGATCACACGTGTGCACACTGGGGGATATCACATGAGAAGGCATAGGAAAGGTGAGCAGCCATCCAAAACTTGTTTATCCTTGCCCCAGCATGGCAGCACTGGCTCGAGAGGGCTCAAAGTCTGCCTCCACCCTGTTTAATCCTGCTGCAGTTGCAAAGCTGCCTGAATCCCTGCAGCAGAAAGCTGGAGAGAAAAGGTGTCACCTCCCAGCACACACACTGTCCTTGGCAGAGCTCAGCAGGCACCACAGGATGAAGGACGTGGCCAGCAGCATCTCATCCAGCCCACAGGCCAGAGTGGGGACCTCAAGCAGAGCCACTGACCTCCACTCACACCCTCACAACTCCTGTCCCATTTAGGACCCTGGCAGTCACCGTCCCAGAGGAATTCCTGTCACCTCTGCCCCATGGCCAAGGAGAAAGGCAGCACATGCCTGTGTCCCCATAGGCCAGGACTGGGATGTTCCCAAATCTGGGGCAGAAGCAGCAGACAGGAGGTTTATTAATAGCATCCAGAGGAGCTTTGGTTTGTTTATCTATCCTGCAGCAAACTCAGTTTGCAGCATTAATCCCCATCTGGAAATAATTCAGATGAACCCTCCAGCCCAGCCCAGCCCTGGAGCAGGGCACAAACCCAGAGCAATGATGAGTTGCAGCATCCTGTCAGCAGCTGTGGGCTGTATGAGAACCTGGATTTTTAGGGAGCCCTGTCCCAAGATGCTTTTCCCCCTCAGGGACTGTGTCATCCATTGCCTGCAGCCACCTCGGAACAGGAAAAGGTACAAAAATCACATGGAAAAAAAACCCAACCAACAATTAAAAGCAAGGCCATTTGCAGCTTTTGTGCTCAGATAGGCCAGGAGGCTGCAAATCCATCTCAGCCCCTCCACAGCCCCTCGCTGTCGTCCCAGTGCACAACCCCATGGCACATGGCAAGAGAGCTGGGGCCAAGGTAACTCAGCGTGCCCAGCACACCAAACCTGCTCCCACAGCAAAGTGATGGAGAGGCAGATAGAAACTGCTTCAGAGACTGGCTGGGGACAGCAGTGACATGCACAGAAGCATATGCTAAGGGCCAGGCTCCGTGGCTTGGTGCTGGTGTGGGGGGATGTCAGGGAGCAGAGGTGGGAACATGAAGGCAAAGACCCAGGCATAGGGACAGGCTGCTGTGGGCCTTTGTCACCCTTTGCCATCAAGAAGCTGGGACCTAAGGTGCCAGGCTGAGCACAGAGTCCTGCTGGCACCTTTGTACTGGGCTGGGATGGACCCTTCCCAGACTCTTCCCACCACCTACTGTGAAGTATTTGGGGAGAAATGAAGGTAGAGGGCAGGTAAGACTCTATGTCAGCTTTTATCTCATTCTCGAAGGCTTCAATTTATTGCATGTTTCCATGTAATTAAAGACCCGAGGCTGGCAGATGCCCACTCGATGGAGTCCCTACACCATCCCTCTGCTGTTCCCCCCGGGCACCTCTGTCCTGGGGCATCCATCCCTGGTGGCCCCGCTCCCGGGGCCGCTGCTCCCGGGGCTGCACCCAGCGGGAACAGCTCAGCCGTGACTCGTTTATGGCAGATGACACCAAGCGGCAGAACTCTGCAAGCACCGGGGCTGCCCGGGGACACGGGACCACTGCTGGCCCCGGGACTGCCTGGGGACACAGGACCATCAATGGCTGGCCGGAGTCCCTGCTGAGCCCCAGGCTGTGCCTGATGCTGGGATATTGCAAGAGCTCATAAACCACATGGGAAATAGGTACAGCAAATGGGGTTTGGGGAAGGAACACAAGAACTACCCAGGCAACACTGAGCCCTGCCCAAAGACTCGATTGGTGTCACCCTGGTACACTCCAGTCCTCCTCATTTGGCCTCTGTACACCTGCCCCCAGCTGCACAGGGGCAGGCAGGAGCTCCCATGGGCTCAGCTCTCCTCCTGTACTGGAACAAAGTTAAGTGGTGGACAGATAAATCCAAAGAGACTCCTAACAAATGTGTCATCCTCAATTACAACTGTCCAGCTACTCCAACACTCACATTCCTCAATGCAAACGGCCAACAGAGCAAACACCTAGAGGAGAGCAATCTGGCAGGACAGGTCGCTCCTCCCAGCCTGCCCCCTCCACTGGCAGGGCTTGCCCCAGGGCTACCCCCAGGCTTGCTGACAAATACAACCAGGACATTCAGCCCAGCAGGGCCAACTGAGAGTTGTTTAATAGGGGTGAACCTTTCGGGTGCCACATGCTCCCCAGAGCATCACTGAGTCACTGTGCTGAGTCCCTTGTCCCCTGCCTGGGGGATGCTCAGCTGGGGTGTCCCTGCTGAGAGCCACAAATATGGAAGAGGGGACATCCACGATGGCTGAAGCAGGTTTCTGAGTTGTCAGAGGGGTGGGATGAGGGGATGAGCACCTTCCCCCCCCATTGCACCCCAAATCCCAGCAGGATGCACAACAAGCCCTGAGCAGGTCAAAGCCCTTCCCAGGCTGCCAGCACAGCCTCATCATGCACATACAGGTGTGGGGTCTCCAGAAACGACCCCAGACTGCACCCCAGCAGCTCAGCCGCCTTGCAGCCCACCAGCAGCCCCCTCCTCACGCTCAGCTCTCGAAGGCCGCCGTGACCCCGCAGCACAGGCAGGGCCGGCAGCAGCCGCGCCGGGGGAACGACGCCGGAGGCACCGAGTCTTGGCACAGCCCGGCCGGCTGCTGGGTCACAGCCTGCTCCTTGCAGCAGCCCTTGGTGCCCGGCTCGGGCTGAGAGCCGCCGGGCAGCCGGGGACGCTGCTCCCTGTCAGCCTTGACCACCAGGAAGGTCGGCAGGTCGAGGTCGAGCATGGCGACGCCGGCGCGCGGTGTTGGCGTGTTTTGGCGGCACTGCGGGCAGGGGATCCAGCGCTGCTCGTTGGCCACGGCGTCCAGGCGCTTCAGGCAGGCTTGGCAGAAGGTATGGCCGCAGTAGAGGCGGCGTGGCAGCCGGCTGCTCAGGTCGTAGGACGAGTAGCAGATGATGCACTCGGGGCGCTGGCTGCCCCGGCTCAGGGGCTGCGTCTGTGCCCCCACAAGCAGCCCCACGTCCTCTGCACGGGGGCTGCCACCGGCCTGGGACATGCTGGGGAGGGCAAGAGGAGCCGTGACAGCCACAGCCCCAGTGTGGGATGGCACCTCTGAGTGCATCTGAGTGGGAGATGAGGCCAGCTCCGCGTGGTGGGCTCCCAGGGGATCAGGCTCGGTGCCCAGCAGCGCTGCCTCTGCCCACCTGCCACTACAGACGGCTCTGCCTGCCTCCAAGAAAGAGGCGTTTTCCCTGGTGCTCCTCTGCTGGGAGCTCTGCTGAATGTTCCTTACATCCCATGGGGATCAGGGTGGGATGGACTGGACCTCAGCAGGCTGCCTGGGCTCTGGGTTGGTGAGGAATACAGGGTGGGCAGGAATGTGTCAGCTGGATGGGAGCACTGACCAGAGAAGGAGGCAGTGCCACAATCTGTGGCTGTGCCAGCCTGCTGTGGGATGGCTGTCAGCAGCAGGGGATGGGCATGCAGGTGGATGGAGAGGAGCTGAAGGATCCAGCCTCATCTCAGGTGCAGTTTGGCAGCAGCAGATTTGCAACCTCTCCCAGAGGCCCAATTCTCTACGGGTGACCTCAAGAATTCTGGTGTACAAAGCTACCCCTCTCCTCCCCTCCTCCCAATTGCCCCATCCTTACCTGTCCTGAGATGCTCCCCCAAGGCCTCAGGGGAGGTTGCAAAAGCGCTGTGCTGTGCTGTGCTGTGCCAGGGGGCTGTGGCAGTCCTGTGGGAAGCATCAGGGGCCTGAGCTGCCAGCAGCTCCCCAGCCAGGTCCCGGAGGCTGCTGGTGGCTGTGACAGTGGGAAGGGGCTCACCTTTCAGGGACTGGCACGCTATTGGATCTGCTGCTGGGAAGCCAAGCCTGAGAGATTCAGTTACAAGCACCTGGATAACAAAGACCTCTGAAATCTAAGCCCCAGGAGCAGTCATTAACTGTCCCTCTCTGCTTCATTAGCAGAAGAGACCATCCCTTTGAGGCCAAGGAGCTCTGGGTTTGGCTTGTGGACAGAGAGGGCTTGGACATCAGCTGTACCTGGGCAGCAGTGTCAGAGTCTTCCACATCATCAGCCACCTTCCATGGCCAAGAACACGTGGGCAGATGTTGAGCAGTGGAGACATCCCATCACCCTTCAGCCCATACATCCCCTGGTAGTCCAGGATGGCTGCAACTGGAGTGGGAGGGCAGAGCAAGGCTCCAGGTTCCTCCAGGCTGGCAGTGCCCATGCGTGGGATAGTGGTCCTCATCCCATGCCTGGGACTGACCACAGGCACTCACACATTTGGGACCTACCTCTGCTATTCTTGCTGGGGATTCAGGCTCTGGCACTGGGGGCTGAGGTACCCTCAGCTATGCCAGGGCTGATGCTCCTCAACGGGACTGGAAAGTGCCCAACACCCCTTGGTGACATCTGCAAGGGGTGACAGTGCATGACCCAGGGAGGGGACAGTGCAGGGTGCTGGCTGAGTCAGTGCCCAAAGCTGCCAGCCCCCTGCACAGCCTTTGGTCCAGCAGAGATGCCATAGTCTCTGCATGGAGAGTGCACCAAGCAGGGGAAGATCAAAAAGGGAGAGGGTGATAGAGGGACAGATATTGGACCCAGGATCCTGGGGGAGAAAAGCACACCCTGGAGCCAGGGCAGGACTGACAGGACACCCAGCAGCATTTCTTAATGGGAGCAGGACAGGACAGCAGTTCCAGGCCAGAGCAGGCAGCAATGCAGGCAGTGCTCTCCAGCATTTCCTGCTTACCAAACATCTCAGCTGCCCTCAGGCCATGTCTCCAGCAGCTTTGGGCAGCAAGAATTGGGGGGTTTAGAAAACAAGAGCTGTGTCAAGGACCTCAATCTTGGCCAAGGTAGGAGCAATGGCCATGTGCCCCAGGTGGATCAGGAACCAGCCCTGTGGGATTCCTTCTGTGCCTTGGCAGCTTGGCACCCTGCCTGCCTGCAGGGTGGGTAGCAACACCCCAAATGCCAGTAGCCAGGGCAGAACTGGTGCCTGGATGGGCACAGCATGCTCCCTCCAAGCCACATGCCTAGAGACAGCCCACCCTGCCTGTCCTCCTATCCCTCCCAGCTCCTGCCTACCAGCCCTTGTGCCCCCCTCCCAGATGCCAGCAGTTTTGTCCCATCAAGGGTTTGTGCCCAGTTGCTCTTGGCCACGTCTGCCCTTGGCCAATTCTGCCCCTGGTACAAGGCCATGTACAGCAGTTCACCTGCCCTGCACCCTGTAGGCAGGGGTCAGGGTAGGACCTTGGCTGACATGGGCTGTGCATCCTCCAAGGCATGCAGGGTGACACTGAGGGTGACACTGAGGGGCACAGTGCCTGAAAGCAGCCTTCAGCCCCAGCTGAGCTCTGTCAGCCCTTCTGAAACAGACGAATACAAGCAGGGGGAAGGCATATCTGCAATCAGTGGTGACATGCTTGGGTGGGCAATGTCTTTTCCTGCTCCCAGGATTCATCCCTGAGCGCTGCAGGGACCTTTGGCACAGCAAGGCAGGGAGCGGCAGCCTCAGGGGAGTGCAAAGGTCTGATCCTGACGAGCCAGAGCTGTTCATCACCACCCACACTCCAGACACAGGAGATCACCCACACAACCCTCCACACTGAGCACTCTTCAGAGATTAAACATCCCTGGGAGTACCCATGGGACTGTGCACACAGCTGCCCATATCCCCCAGAGCCCCTCCAGGTCTGGGGCTGCATCCTGTGCCCTCCCCTGCTCACACCCTCAGCTTTCATCTGCCTTCAGCTTAATCATTGCCCAGGTGTCTGGCAGGCAGCACTCTGCCCTACCTCACCCAGCTTGTTTGCTGTTGCCCCAAGGTTGGGCAGAGCCAAGGGCAGCAGTGACACATGGCACTGTTGGCAGATGCCACATCCTGTCAGCCCCTACCCAGCCCAGGCCAGCACACCTCTCACCCCACATCCCCCTGCTGAGCCACACAGCCCCGGGGCTCTGCCAAAGCTGCCACACACTCCTTGGGGTCAGTTTCCCCTTCCCAAACTGTGTTTGTGCCCACAGGGTACATCAGAGCCCTGGGCCACCGAGCAGCCTCTGCGGGTTCCATCCCAGCCAAGGTTGTGCGCAGCCATGGATGGGTGGATCTGCCACCCTGTGCCAACACTGCCCACAGCCAGCCCCAGGCCAACAAGGCCATTCCTTGTGCAGAGCAGCGTGGGGCTTTGTCCCTGCCAACATCCTCCTGCACACCCGCAGCCACCCCCCAGCCTGGGACCTAGGCCAGGAAGGGATAGGGGGTGCAAATTAGGAGGGTTTTGCCCTGCACCTCTGCCAAACCACAGCTCCTCCCGCCCAGACACTCCAGGTGGGTGGGATTTCAAGGATGGTGGGCTTCTGGGCACTGCCAGGCTTTGGGTGGTGGGGAGCTCTCAGCAACAGTGGCCTCCCACTTCTGGTGCAGTCTCCATGGTGGTGGTGGGATGCTGGTGGTGGTGGGCTCCAAGCAGTGGCAAGCTTTCAGCAGTACTGGTGGGCTCCCAGCAGGTCAGAGCTAGCCAGGACAGTGCCACAAAGCCCACCCAGCTGGCCTAGCCAGGAACCAACCCTTCCCCCCTCACCCCCCATCCACAAGCTGGCATCTCTCTTCCAGAAGACAGGACAGCTGTCAGGCTTGGCAGGGTTGGGCTGAGCACCAGCAGCATCCACAGCCAGACAGAAGTAAGCTGTACTGGGAATACCTGGTGAGGAGAGAGCTGGGGCCAGGCTGACAGCAGAGCCAGTGCCTCTGCTGCTGCAGCAGCCGGCAGTGCAATGGTTAAGGTTGGGTTTGAGCACAAAGAGCTGTGTCCTTTGCACTGCCCTTACACAACCCAGCCGGGAAAACCCAGGGCGGAGGGAAGAGACATACCTTGGCAGGGGAGGAGATGGCTCAAGTTTTATTTGCAGCACCCTGAAGTCATCTGCTAACACACACACACACACACAGAGACTCTTTCCAAGCCCTGGCAGCCCAGGCAGCTCCCGCAGCAGCCGCGCTGCTTACGCAGCTGCCCTGGCAGCGTGGGCACCCGCCCGTGGGACGCCGGCACAACGGCCGCCTTTGTCGGCTTGTTCCAGGTCGGCGGCGCCAGCCCCAGCCAAAAACCCCGTCTGGAGCCACCCCAGCACGTCCTGAAGCCGCCAGCAGGCTCCTTGCTCCCTTTCCTCCATGCCCAGGGGGTCGCAGGGGGTGAACAATGGGGATCTGCATCCCAGACAGCCCCAGTGCCAGCTTGCTGCTGGCCCCAAGCTGGAGTGCAGATGGGGTGAGGGGTTGTGCCCAGCACCCCTCAAGCCCGGCAGGGGAAACCAAATGGGGCCAGGGGGTTCCTGGCACTGGGATGTTAACACTCATGTTAACCCATGTTGTGCTGCAGGGTGCTGCCCTGGAGCACTGCCCAGCCCTCTGCCACATTTGTCTGTCTGTCTGTCCTCCCTGTCTCCTTCCCTCTGTCCCATGGGCAGTGTGGTGAGAAGCAGCAGTACCCAGCTGGAGTATGGCACAGGGCACTGCAGCATCCCCCTGATGCTGTTGGTGGGGGGCACTGCTCAGTTCTGAGGAGGTGGGTCCCCATCCCGGTGGGGAGCATATCCTTGGCTCCTCCTCACCACTCCAAGACAGTGACAACAATGCCCTCCTCTGCCATGCACACAAGGCTGTCATCATCCAAACCTGCTCTCTGGTACGTGGGCAACACCTGCACCCTGTCCAGAGTTCAAGGTTTCCCAGCAAAGGCAGACTGGCAGGCTCAGTGTACAGGACTGCAGGCTCAAAGGGCTGCCTCATCACCAGTGTAGGCACTTCTTGGTGGTGTCTGCGTTGGCACACATCATCCCCAACACTCCTGGGCCTCAGCAGGGCAGGGAAGACCTGTCCTTCTTCCCCACACAGGGCTCTCAGGACCTGGCAGCTGCCCATCACTGGTGTATCTGGCTGCAGAGCTCATGGGTATAAAGCAACAGTAGAGTCCAGCGAGTGCCACTTCCCTGCTGCAGCTCTGCCAGGCACTGTGGCAGCTCCCCAGAGAGCCCAGGACAGGCAGCCATGTCCCTGCAGGGCCACTTCACCCCATCCCATGGTCAGCACATCCTGTGGGAGCTGTGAGAGCCCTTAGGAGACAACACAGCAGCACTTTCTGAAGCAGGGGCAGCACTTGCAGCAGCTGCATCTCCCGTCGGTCCCCAGCTCCTGGCCCTTGGGTGGCTTGTCCAGGGTGACAGTATAGAAGGAGTTGGCCGATTCCCCATTCCTCAGGCTGGCATAGGGGTTGTAGGGACGGGACCAGGACCTCTCTGTGGAAATGGGTGAGCTGTTCCAGCTGCCAGTGGGGTCTGCCTGCTTCTCCTCGCTGTAGGTGGGCACGGCCGCAGGGTTGGCGATGACGGTGGGCTCGTCCTTCAGGTAGCGAGTGATGAAGCTTTGCTGGAACTGCTCTCGTGGGATGCTGACACTGGCATAGGGGTTCTCCACGCTGATGCCACGATCCATCCCTCTGCTCGTTGTCAGGACACCCTGCTGCCTCCTGCAAGACAGATATTCCACTAACCCAGGCCATAGGAGGTGTCAGTGCTGAGGTTGTACTCGTGGCACAGTGAAGGGACCCCCAGCAGAATCCTCTGGTTTGGGAGCAGGGTGCTGAGCTGTGCAGGAACTGCCAGCCCCAGGGGACCCCAACATGCAACCTTTGACCCATGTGGCCCTGATGGCTCAGCTAGGAGGGGAGGTAGAACACGGGGGTGGGCAGGGTGGGGGGAGGTGAGAGGGGGGAGATGGTGCGTTAGGGCAGTGGGATGGGGCAGGAGCTTCTGGGGGCAGATAGCTCTCAGAGGTGGGGGACAGGCACGGGGAGAGGAGGAGGGAGAAAGGCGGTGCGGGGTGAAAGCGAGGCAGAGACAGAGGAAGGAGGGGACAGGACAGGGACAGCAGGGAGAGAGGCAGCGGACGGGACAGGCGGCGGGAGAAGGAGAAGGGGTCGGGACAGAGCAGGACAAGAGCAGGGGGGACGGGCAGAGGCGGGGGGCGGGCAGCGGGTCTCTCCCGGCACTCACCGACCGCGCGGCTCCGGGCGGCTGCGGGACCGCTCTGCACCGCCCGCGCTTCCTCCTGCACGGACCGCCCCGACCGCCCCGCCCGGCCCCGGCCCCGGCCCCCCGCCCGCACCGACCGCGCGGCTGCACCGGGCACCGACCCGCCGCCTCCCCGAGGGGCTGCACCGGGCACCGACCCACCGCCCCCCCGAGGGGCTGCACCGGGCACCGACCCACAGCCCGCACCGACCGCGCGGCTGCACCGAGCACCGACCCACCGCCCCCCCGAGGGGCTGCACCGGGCACCGACCCACCGCCCCCCCGAGGGGCTGCACCGGGCACCGACCCACCGCCCCCCCGAGGGGCTGCACCGGGCACCGACCCACAGCCCGCACCGACCGCGCGGCTGCACCGAGCACCGACCCACCGCCCCCCCGAGGGGCTGCACCGGGCACCGACCCACCGCCCCCCCGAGGGGCTGCACCAACCCCAGCCCCGACCCACCGCCCCCCCGAGGGGCTGCACCGGGCACCGACCCACCGCCCCCCCGAGGGGCTGCATCGGGCACCGACCCACCGCCCCCCCGGGGGGCTGCACCGGGCACCGACCCACCGCCCCCCCGAGGGGCTGCACCGGGCACCGACCCACAGCCCGCACCGACCGCGCGGCTGCACCGGGCACAGACCCACCGCCCCCCCGGGGTGCTGCACCGGGCACCAACCCACCGACCCCCAAGGGGCTGCACCGGGTACCGACCCCACTCCTGACCCGCGGGGCTGCACCGGGCACCGACCCACCGCCCCCCCGAGGGGCTGCACCGGGCACCCGCCGGCGTCCCATCTGGGTGCCACGGCCCCGGGGAAGCTGCAGGGGACTGGCAGATGCTGCCCGCCTGGCCTGGGGAAACACGGCACCATCACAGCTTCACTGCAGGACACTCACATGTCCCCCGCGTGTCACCTGCGAGGGCCGATGGCTGGAGGGCTTTGGGCTTCTGAGGAGGGTTGTTACTGCTGCGTGGCTACAGCCAGCCCTGACAGGGGCTCCAGTGCACCACGTCTGTGCTTGGAGACAGGCTCGGTTTTGCTGGGAACCTGTGCCTAGCCAGGTATCCTGACCCCGGGGTGTGGGACACAGCCCCTGTCCTGTAACTGGGCTGTTCCCCAGTCTCTCCTGGGCTGGTGGCTGAGCATACCATGGGGTGGGATAGGACCACCACACATCCCCTGCTCCCACTGGGTCCCTGCTGTGTGACACAGCTGTGATGCCCTCAGCTGATGTCACCCTTCCTATCACCAAGCCCCCCCAACTGGGGTTTTTTTTTTTCAGAGTCCCCACATCTTCCACCAAGCAGTTCCACACAGAAACCCATCCTTGAATGCCCCAGGGTTGTGGTGATGGCCATGGGGCCAGGGCAGTCTGGGGCTGGGTGCAGGGCAGAGAGTGCCCTAAATGCCAACTGGACCCTCCCTGGGGCTCAATTACATTTCCCAGAGCTTCCTTCTACCCATTGCCACAGAAAGGTGCATTTCTCACCTGCACTCAGGGCTGGGGGTGCACTGGCTGCCGGGTCCTGCTAACAGCAGTGCCCACCACTGCCTTATGCCAAGCTGGAGGCTGCACCTCTGGCACCCATGGAGCAATCAGAACTGCAGTGGGTAGTAGGACCCTGCCCATCCCTGGCAGCACTCTTTCTGTGATGGGCTGATGCTGGGCTTGCAGCTTCCTAAGCAAAGAGACTCAGTGACCTCCTGGGAGGTGAAGGGAATGGAAGAGAGATTTGATTTGGAGCTGTCCAGTTCTAGCGTTGGGAGAGGGGTCCCATGCAGGTCCGTGCCTCAGTTTCCCCACACAGAACTGAGAGGAGCGGTGCAGCAGAGCATGCACTGTGCATCACCGGCACCACAGCACCCAGACTGTGCTTTGAAAGCTGCAGATCCCTGCACAGACACTCCCGGGGCTGCTCTGCTCACACAGAGTTACCCAGAGGAGAGACCCGGCAGCCCTATCCCCTCACTGGGCCTCACTACTGCCGGCGTTTTCGGAAAAAACTCGTATATTTTGCTAAGCAGGCATGAAAAAAGCCCGGCAGCAGCATCTTGGCGAGTGTCCTGCTGCAGCCCCAGCCCTGCCTGCCCAAGCCGGCACATCCCCACACGCGCAGGGGAGGTCGCTGTGGCACTCTCAGTGCCGTTCCTCTGCCTCTCAGCGCCTCAGGACTTACTCGTTCCGGCTTTTTTGCTCCAGATTTCCACACGCAGCACTGTTCATAAGCAGCTCTGCTGGCAGGGAGCTGCACGTCAGGTAGAGCTCGGCTCTGGGGTCCATGAGACCCTGCAATCTCCCAAAGATGCTCTGAAGTGAAGCCCATCTCCTTAGCACCTCTGAGCCTTTTGGGGTAAGGGCATCCCCTGCACTGCAAGCCCCACACAGCAGGGTGTTAGGGTAAATCTGGAGTACCTCCACCCCACTGAAGTCCCTTCCCCAGCATCTCACCGTGGCAGCCCCCATCTCACAGGCAGGATAACCTCCTTCCTCACAGATTCCAGCTCACAGCAGCAGGGCTGGTTGCAGTTTTGCCTTGGGAAAGCCCTTCCATCCTCTGCTGCTGCTCTCCTGGTTCAGATCTGGCTGCATTCTCCTTGCCAGCCTCTATTTCCTGATGACAAATTTGTTCTGGGGCCAACAGTGTTTTTAATAGCTCCTTTCCTGCTGCCCATGGCTGCAGCAGCGATGTGCCTGGACCCAGTCCTGCAGCGAGGGCTGGGGATGGGGTTAACCCAGGTCCTCTGGCAAGGAAAAAGAATAACTGGGGGCTGCTGCCTGAAGGCAAGGTGTCCCCAGAGGCTGAGGGATTCAGGATGACAGCAGCATCCATGCCTTCCTCCTCAAAGCTCCCCAGCTCTGTCAGCCTCAGGGAGTTTTGACCCTTTTCTCCAATGTAGCAGATAAGCACCTAAACACCAAAGCTGGGGAGGACACTGCCAACAGGGCTGAGGCTCTAGCCCCTCCTGGGGCTTATTTATCTCCTCATGGGTAAGGTGACTCAGCTGTGGGTGACTCCCATGGGGGTGGGGTCTCCAGCAGTGTAGGTGGTCCATTAGAAGAAGTTACAGCTGAGTCTTCTTCCTTCTGACAGATGCTGAGAACAAGGAAGAGGAGGAGATGGAGGTTCTGGCACATCAGGACCCATCAGGGGACACCCCTTTCCAGGCTGCTGGAGATCTCAGGGACAACACAGAGAGCTCTTGTCCCAGAAGACCCCTGAGGTAGAGACCTTATAAAGTCTGGGCAGGGCAGAGCTGTTCAGTGTTTGTCAAGCCCAGCAAGTGCAAGGGATTAGTGGGGTGAGCATCTGTATGGAGAACCCCACGGGGTCGGTACCACAAGGCACTCAGCATCCCATCCCATGGGGCCTGGGGCTGAGCCTGTCTTTCAATGCAGCACATGGGCACAGGCTGGTGGGTTTCAATATGACCTGGCAGCCCCTCAGCTGTACCCCATTGCACGAGGCCTTGGCACCCACATGTGCCCGGTGTCCCTGTGTGGAGTCACAGCCCTGCTTGTCTCCAGGCAGTCTGCCTGTGGCATGCCATGAGTTTTATCAGCTCTTGGTTCTCTCTCATGGAAAGTGATGTGTTCCAAAGGCTGGCAGCAGCTTTTAAAGCCCAATCAGAGTCTGGAAATGACCTGCAAAAGCTGCTTGATGGGAGGGATTGCCTGTGGTGCCAGGATGGCACTCGGGTCAACACACAGACTGCATGTGCCAGGGGTCCCTGGGCCAGGCCCCTCTCCTGGAATGGGCCCGATCCTGCCCTTGGCAGCAGCTCTGGGATTCAGCTCCACACTGAGGGGCAGCACAGGCTTCTCTGCAATGCTCCTGAGACTCTGCTGCTCATCCTGCAGCACATCCCCTGAACAGGCTGATAGCTCCCCAGGTCCAACAGGATCCAACAGCAGCTCTGTCCTGTGTGTGCAGCCCTCTCCTGATGTGACACCCCAGCCACCCCACAGGCCCAGGAGTGGGGGACAGGGATGCCAGGAGCACCATGAGGCTGTGCAGAGGCAGCAGGTGCTGTATGCAATGGGGCACAGGGGCCATGTCACACACAGAGGTGCTGGGCACCCATCACAGAATCACAGAGTTACAGAATCTCAAGGGTCGGAAGGGACCTGGAAAGCTCATCCAGTGCAGCCCCCCTGCCAGAGCAGCACCACCTAGAGCAGGGCACACAGGGACTCATCCAGCTGGGCTGGAATGTCTCCAGAGAAGGAGCCTCCACAGCCCATCTGGGCAGCCCCTGCCAGGGCTCCCTCACCTCAACAGGGAAGAAGTTTTTTCTTGTGTTTCTTTGGAACCTCTTCTATTCCAGCTTGTGCCCGTTGCCCCTTGTCCTGTCATTGGCCATCCCTGAGCACAGCCTGGCTCCAGCCTCCTCACACCCATCCTTTATGTATCTGTAACCATGAATGAGGTCACCCCTCAGTCTCCTCTTCTCCAAGCTGCAGAGCCCCAGCTCCCTCAGCCTTTCACCACAAGGGAGGTGCTAAAAAAACTAGAGAGAGGCCACTCTCCTCACTGCTGTGCTGCGAGGGGTGAGAACGCTGCAGCTGTGCATTTGCAACGCTGGCCATGTTTGGGCTCCTCTGCATACACAGAGGATGCTTAAGCTGCAGCTGTAGAGCCAAAAGCTTTTCCAGTTGAAGCCTGGCTCTACCCTGGCAGGAGGTTGCTACATCCTTCAAGGATAAAGAGTTGGATAAATAACTCAACATCCAGGCTGGCACAGAACTGGCATCGCAGGGGTCAGCGTGGCCTGGCCTGGCCTGCTGCCTGCCTCTCCACGGGCTCACCCAGCCACAGGAACCAGCAGAGGAGCTGCTTCCTTATCACCCTCCTGCACTCACCCTCCATCCCCCTCCCCTGCAGCTCCCCAGCCCGTCCAGCCGCGGGTCACGCAGGGCCTTGGCAGCGGCGCGGGGGAAGCGTGCATTGTGGCTGCCCACTGCGGCCCGGCTGGAGGAGAAAGCAAGGATTTCCTGGCCCAGAGCAAGTCCTTCCCGTCCCCTCCCAGCAGCTGAGCACTTTGGGGCTGGGGGTGGGATGTTCCCAATGGCTCTGGACCAGGAAGCTGCCCCTGCATGGAGTAATGAAGCAGGAGGCAAGCGTGGAGCTGGGGCACCACACTTCACGCCATCCTCCAGTGCCAAAATCTCCCCCCACAGCTCTGTCCTACCCATGTGCAGGATCCCTGCTGAGGCAGAGCCTCCAGCCAGCACAGCAATGTCCTGCTCCATACCCTCAGTGCTGATGTATCCTCACCTGCAATGTGCTGTGGGGATAGGGTGGTGAGGGGTGGCCTTGTGCCATTACACAGGGGACTTTAGGAAGAGCAATTCACCCCTTGCCAACCTCAGGCCAGCACTCATGGCAGATCAGTGCTGTGGGATTTGTATGCAGTGGGCCATAACCTGCATCTCTCTGCTCAGAGCCAAGCAGTGGCACACAGCTTGGGATGTCTTCCAAGGCACACAGAGACCTGGCAAACAGGCTGGAAGCCCCACCAGGGACACTTGGTTGGGCAACTCACGTATATGGCCACGGTTTTCCCTCCTCAAATGTCACTTCTCCTTCCTGAGAAGGAGGAAGCCGTGCTGAGGCAGGGGCAGCTCTCCCTGCAGGCACTGCTTCTGCTCTGGCTGCAGAGCCGTGCGGGCGCTGCCGCAGCTTCCGCTGTGCCGCAGCCGTGTGCAGACGCTGCACAGCACCTGCACCTGCTCATGGGGCTTCTCTGGGACAACAGCCTGGTTTCCTGCTATTTTTCCATGATTCAAAGTTTCCAGTCCTGAGGATGGCTGTGGCAGAAGGGCCGTCACCACATCCCCAGCCAGCCCCATCTCCAGCACTTTGTCATCTCTCGGCCCCTGCCCCAGGGATGGATCAGGGACAGCACCATCCTGCCCTTGGGGAAGCAGTCTGGGGAGCAGGCAGACCCCAGGCAGCACCCAGCTCCCAGCCAAGCCCTTGGCTCCGGCTCTCTCCCAGAGGAGGTCTGGTTTCTGTCCTGCTGTCTGCTTGTCCTCTCTCACTTCAAACAGTCCTCGTTTGTTTGGCTCTCGCTGCCGGCTGGAGCCGGGGCCGTGTGCCTGGGCCGCCTGTGCACAACGGCTCCTTGTTCCCTACCTCTCTCCCTGCTCACCCCTTGCCTGCTTTAGCAATTAGCCCAATTAGCTGTGCCCTCTCCTTGCTCCCTGTTGCACCCTCATCCCTCCTGCTCCACGCTGGTGGCAGCAGCGCTGCTGCCCACAAAGGGCCATCTCTGGGACAGTGGGACGTGGGCACGGGGGTGATGGCTGATGGCTTCCCGGGTGGCATGTTGGGCAAAATCCAGGTGTTTGGGGCCTGTGCTGGATCCCAGGGCTCTCTTCAAACCACTTTGGGGCTGGAAGAGGATGAGGAAGCTGTGCCTGGACCTGCAGCTCCTGGACTGCCTGCCCTGTGCCCCTGGCATCCACCTCTGCTCTTTCGAATCGCCTTAGTGGGTGCTGCCCATCCTGCCCCAGCCATGCAGGACGCTTCCCCTGCCTCAGTCCCCAGGGACATGGGAGCAGCCAGATGGCTTCCTGCAAGCCACAACCCACATGCCACCATGGCAGCACCATCCTCCCACAGCTGGCAGCTCAAGCAGGAGCCAGGGGCTGGTGGTTGAAGTTTCCACACGCCAACACAGGCTGGGGCAGCTGCTTGGGCTCTGGAAGGTTCCTAGCAGAGGTTCCCAGGAAGGTGGTGGGGACAACTTCCCCTCTGCCTTCCTGAGCCCATGGAGAAGATGGACCACAGACCCTGGGGAGCTGCTGGGTGCAGGAGTATCCCCCTTGTGAGAGCCCAGTAGGAGCAGCAGGGCCATTAATCCCTGAACCTTGGCAATGGTTTGTGCATCCTCCTGATATGAAATCCAGGGCAGGAAAACCCCCATATGCACCCCATGCCATGGTCCTGAGCCATGGACAGCCCCCACTGTGGTCACTGCAACATGGAGCAGCATGGGCACCGTGCTGCAGCCATGCAGGGACACAGCACTTTGGTAGGGGCATCACCAGGCAGGGTGAGCAATGGGGATGCTGCTCTGGGATGGCTCCAAGCACCCTATCTCATGCTGACAGCAGCCCCAGGCTCCTGGGGTTTGGTCTTTATGGCTTAGGCTAGCCTGTCTGCTCCCATTTGTGTCTGCCTTGTGAAGGAAGCGAGTGCTGGCAAGGCAGCCTGGCAGCTCTGTGCTGACACACAGGCAGCCACTGGGCAGGCAGCCCCTGTGCTGCTGCAGAGCCTCCTCTATGACTCTGCCAGCCCCAAATCCCAGTGCATAGACCAGAGCCCTGCAGAAAGCCAGGGTCTAGGTGAGCCCTAGCAGGTGGGGGGCTTCCCAGAGACCCTTTCTGTCTGGTTGTGGGTGGCTCTCAGCCTCGAGCCTGCACCCAAAACTGCACCTTGTTTTGCACTCACAGGACCATGATGGCTCCACAGCATCCTGTGGGCTGTGTGGGTGCTCAGCATCCTGCATGGCTTCCTGTCCCTCCCCACCCCCAGCACAACACGTGTCCCCAGCAAATGTGAACATGGCTCACAGTTGTACAAGTCTTTGGTTACCTCTCTCCTGTCCTGGGGCCTCAGCCCAGTCCCTGATAGGTACCCCAGTGGCTCCTCCAGCAGTCAGGATATGTCAGGTCTCCTTCCAGGCTGGACCTCGCCTCTCCATGTCACACCTGAGATGGAGCTGGCTCTGGTGTGACCACTCACTTCTGCACAGCCTGCATGGGAGCATTGGGCTGCAGCAGCTCCTGTGTTCCCAGAGGTCCCCTCCATCAAAGGCACTAGGCAGGGCATCCTCTCTGGAGAGAGCAGCAGGGCGAGAAAGGACACAGAATCCTCCTGGAGCATCCCAGGATGTCTCCTGGAAGCAAATATGTTGACCAGGCCCTTTGGAAGGCTGAAGAAATCAGGCAGAGGAAAGAAGTCATGAAAACCCCAAGGCCAGATGATGCTGTCAGCATCCCTGTCCCACAGGATTCAGCCCCCTCCCACAGACCCTCTGCCAAGGGTCCCAGCTTCCACCCAAGGCGATATGGGGGGGTTCAGCAGCTCTCGCACTCCCCCGTGCCCCCATCACCCCTCGCAGCCACCTCCGGCCCGCAGGGCTCTGCCCGCGCTGCTGCAGATCTCCGCGCCGCACGCTCCGCACGCTCCGAGGCAGAGGCGGAGGCTGTCCCCGGCGCCCCGGCAGCCCCCGCACGGCCGGCAGCCGCTGGACCGCACCGTGCCGGGGCAGGAGCCGTGCCGGGGGCAGCTCCCGGCCGCGCACACACACGGCTCCCCGGCGGGGCTACAGGGACGCAGGAAAAACAACATCCTCAGGTCAACACTCAAATTCACTCAACTGGCCCAGAAACGCAACTGTGCTGGAGTCACCGTCCCTGGAGGGGCTTCAGAGCCCGGTGGGTGTTGCACTGAGGGTGGGTGATAGGGCTGGGACAGACGCTGCGCTCCGTGAGCTTGAAGGTCTCTCCCAGCTGCAACCATTCTGTGTAAGAGCATCAGTTGCCCAAACCAAGCAGAAGGAGGTGTCAGGAGAGCCGGGGGCTGTCGCCAGCAGCTGGGAGCAGGGGTAGAGGAGCACGTTGTGCCCCCAGAGACCCGAAAGCACGGCCACAGCCTCCTGTGTGAGGCTGCACTCAGAGCAAGGGCCAGCAGCAGCCAGGAGCTGGGCACGACTCGGCGGGTCCCATCCACTGCGCACAGGCGCGTTGTCCCGAACAAGCTGAAATTCTGCTGCCAAAACAAATCGCTGCTTCAGTGCTGGGCTGTTCTTTGGAGCCGTGCCCCAGCTGAGGCAGCAGCCGGGAGGGACGAGCTGGCTGGAGCTCGGGCACCTCTTCACCCACGCCAGGACCGCCGTGCCCCGCCGCGCCTGACGGGCACTGCGAAGGCACACGCAGCCTCCTCCTCCTCCTCCTCCTCCCTGACCCAGTTTGTGTCTCGCCGCCGCATCCTGGCGCTCAGCGCTGTCAGCAGCAACGAGCTCTCCCCGGGAGCCTGCGAAGCAAACGCTGAGCCTCAGCACAGCTGCGAGGCGTCTGCCTCAGCCCCGGCAGTCCCCACCAGCCCTGCAGCCACCCGACCTAAGGAAGGAGGGCTGGCAAGAGCCACCACATCCCAGCTCTGGCACATGCTCTGCTTTCTGCTGAGAATCAGATCTTTCCAGCTCTGTTAAACTCAGCATCAGCTGGGCTGGATGGGAAAAGGGAAGCTTTCTGCAGAGCTGCCATTTCTATTTCTAGGCCATCCCTGTCCTCTTTTGCTTGGGCACAAGGTGTTTTCTAAAGGACATGGGTCTTCTTTGCACCTCTTGCCCCTGAAGTGTGTCTCAGAGTCTTTGTAGTCACCCTCTGCCCGGGCCAGCAGCCCACAGGGACATCCAGGTCTCCCCATCAGCCCATGGTAGCACTGCAGGACCAGGAGGGTGTTTCTGAAGTGACTGTGTTGCTCCAGGGTCATCAGCAAGATGTGACATCCTCCATGCCTTGGGAGTCTGTGAGAGTGTGCACCCAGATACAGCCCCTGGATGAAGGGGGGATATGATGGGAGCAGGGAACCCCACAGGTCCCACAGGGACTGTGGCTGGTCCCACTCCTGTAGAGAGTCCAAACCCCTGCTCAAAGCATGGACAGCACGTTGCTCTGGACCTTAGCAGGGCAGCTTTGCACATCTCTAGGGCTGGAAATCCCATCATCTCCCTGTGCCTCAGTCCAGTGTTTGATTCTCAAGGTGAAAAAGCTTTTCCCTAGGTAGCTATAGGGAAATACAGCTGGAATTTCCCATGTCCTGGCTGGTGGCTGTTGAGCTTCATCTTCCCTCCCACGAGATAACTGGAGAGCAATACATTTTCCATAAATATTCTTTTCTGGCAGCTGAGCAACCCCAGGTCTGCAGGCACAGAAGGAGCTGGTGGGGAGGGGAATGGAGGTCACTGCATCCAAGGAGAGAGGAGATGGTCCCTCTGGTCCTGCTGCCTTTATCTCCCTCCAGCCCATGTGCATCTCATCTCTTCCTCTTCCCTGCCCCCTTGCCATCAGTGTAGCACCAGCAAGGTGAGCAACAGCTTCACACTAAGGGCACCCAGAAGGGGCCACAGTACTACTGACTAAACCAAATCAACAGTAAAAATAATGATCTTAGGACCAGTTGGGGCTACAGGGAAATCCATAACCAGACACCACACATGGAGATCTGTTGTGCTATGAAGCTGATAATTTCCAGAGTCTCAGGTTTGTGTGTGGCAGCACATGGAAGAGCCACAGCTTTCTCTTTGCAACTCTTCTGAGCACCATTTTTCTCAGGGTGGAATCTCTGTAGAAGGATGGAAACCTAAAAATGACCACATGTAGATTCACCTCTGCATCAGGGCTGTACTGCATCAGCATCAATGGGCAGGTTCTGACCACTGCCACCCCACACACTTCTGCTGCTTCAAATGGCAACCAGAGCAACCAGCTCTGCAGCAGCTGGCTGCATCCTTAAGCAACCAGCTGGCAACAAGTGACTCTGCTGGCTTCTTGGCAGATTTTTTAATAGCATCCTTCCTTCAAAATGGTGTTTGCTCTGCCTGGGTGAGCTGCACGTCCCAGGAGCTGCAGACAGGACCTGCCACAGTCCTGATGGAGTGGTGTAGCAGACACACAGTGTGAGAGCTGCTCTGCTTTCAACTTCTGTCGGTGTCTGCACTGGGCTGTTGTGTGAGGGAGGGCTGCTGCCAGGCCTGGAGGGCCTCAGCCTGGGAGGGTGGCAAGCACAGCACTTGGGATCCATTCTTGTGGTCCTCTGTCCCAGGAAGGAGAGGCAATCCTGAGGGGATGGAGCATGGCTCGATGGAGGATGAAAAGACTTACTGTGGAGCATGGAGCATCCACATGTCTCCCAGCCAGGCCAGGCCAGGTCATTCCTCTGGCACCATGGAGCAGCCAGCACCCAGCCCACTACAGACCTGCCGACAAAGCTGCTCTCTGGAAGGCTGGAGATGAGCTCACTTTGTTTTGTGGGTGAATTATCTGTGTGATGAGTGATTCAGCAGCACAAAACGAGCACTGCAAGAAACAGGCTAGATTTTGGAAAGACCTGCTGATGTGTGCAGGACCTGGTCAAACAAACTCTGTAATGAGAGCAGCAAGCAGTAAACAAAAGTTGTGTGAGTCGTTGCAAAAGCACCAGCACAGGCAGCAATGGCCATAGCTGGGATGCACACTGTGGATGGGATCCAGGACATGAAGGTCTGGCACACACAGAGCTGTTGGCTCACTCAGGCTGAGTGCAAAGCAAAGACTTGTGTGGCATCACGGCACAGGGGCAGCACCAAGCGAGGAAGGAGCCATCCTGTTGGAACAGGACCTTCTCTGCAGGCATTATAAACCCAGAAGGGCAATAAAACCCTGAGCATGCAGCTGGGCAATCCAGACAATGACGGCTGATGAAGATGATGAGGATGAAATTTAGGGTCAAGTTATGTTCTGGCAGCACCATTCATCTCAGCAGAGCTGCAGCAGAGACTGGCTGGCAGTGCTGTGTCTCTCAGTGCATCTGTAAAGCAAAGGTTTAGAAATGATCCTTTTGTGACCCTGGAAAGTAATGAGTTTTGCAAAAAGAAGCTGTGGTTGAACACAGGGAGCTACCAGGGGAACCAGCACCAACTTGATTACAACAAATAACCTCCTGATTACAAAAAGCAAGGTTTATTTCATCTGCGTGGCATGAAGTGAACCCACTGGCATAGCTGCCCCTGTGCACCCATCCAAGCAGAGCTCAAAGCAGGGCATGGGGAACACAGGGTACACTTGAGCTAAGGAGCTCCCTCCAAACCCAGGGGAATGCTTGGCCTGCTGGCAAGTTCTCTACCACACACTGGTAAAACAAATCAGTGCTGTTTGTAAAACCCAGAAGAGTGTGGCACGTCCCATCACCACAGCTCAGACGTGCTGAGGACACCCTGCTGCAGCGAAAGGAGACACGTCTCTGGTGACACACAAGAGCAGGTTTTTGTGAAAGGGGATGGTCTTCAAGACCCACCTGGACACCTTCCTGTGTGACCTGATCTAGGTGGGACTTGCTCCTTCAGGGGAGTTGGACTGGATAATCTCTAGAGGTCCCTTCCAACCCTCATCATTCTGTGATTCTGTGATATTTGTGTATATGACAAAGTCAGATGATAAACCCAGGAGCAGGAGTGTGGCCAGAGCCAAAGGCAAATGTTAGAGTTGGCCATGGGAGCAGGGACATCACTTGAGAGTGCAGCCACCCAGGCCTGGCCGAAGAGAAAGGGTCTGGGCTTTGAAGGATGAGATTATGAGGGATTTGGGGTGGAAAGCAGAGATCTTGGTGAAGTGACTCATTAAGGAGAAACTCTGCACCTCCAAAACTGAGCACTCCTATGTTGGGATGAAAACCTGAGGCCAAAGTCTCTCTTGCACAAGGCTTAATCAGTGGACCTCATCAAGCCTAATGCAAGCTCTAGGAGAAAAAAAGAAGCACCAGGCTGTGGCTTCACAAGTACCTGAAGAGGTGGAGGAGAGGCTGAGGAGGATCCAGCACCATGTCCATTGAGCACACGAAGCAGAGACCAGCAGCACCATTTGGGCAGCGAGAGCATCCCCAGCACCTTGGCACAAACACACTCTTGTTCAGCAGAAGAGGTGCCTTAATATCCTTGATGATTCTGTTTAAATGGAGCTGTTGCTTCAGTCATGGCCCAGCAGCGTCATGGGAGCATGTGGCTGGGTCAGCACGTGGATGCCGTGTGAATTAATGACACAACACGGCCCGTGCTCACTCACTTCCTGCCATTGCCTCTGCTCTGCGAGTTCAAGCCTAACAGATCAGCTCTTGCTATCTGCATCCAGAAGAGCTAGCAGGAAAGTAAGCAAGAACCAACACAGAGGGGATGGGGAAGGTGAAGGGAATCCCTCTTTAGAGCTGCCAGGCAGCCGCAGCCTCACATGGGTTTTGGCAGGTGAGCACATCAAAGAATTGCACTTAGAGGGACTAAAGGTGAAGTTGTTCCCAAATCCCTGATCCAGTGAGGAACTGGGAGATTAAAAATACAAGTGGGAGTGAAGATTTGCAGATGGAGGTGGCTGGTGGGTGAAGGTGTGTGGAGAAGCAACGCTTCGGGGTCAGTCCAGCGTGAGGAGGGAGCAGGCTGAGCCCATGGAGGGACAAGGGATCCCTCTGGGCTGGGCAGGGTTTGTCATCTTCCCCAGGCCAGGCATCTGGATGAGGTTTTGAGAATCACTGCCTGGAGTGTGGATGATCAGATCATCTACAACTGTCACAAGGCCTGACAGAACATTCATGGGGACGCAGAGCTCAGTGAAACACAGGAGCTCCTGCTTCTGTGTCTGTTCCACTGATGGAGGGGTCAGGGGACAGGGATGGCACTTGTCACAGGGTGAACAGCAGCCAGGCTTTTGCTGCAGTAGGGCCAGAGAGCCAAAAGGTCTAGTCAGGGTGATCTTCAAGGGGAGGGTATCAAAATCCTGGGGCCAACTGGCGAGTATAAAGAGCTCAAAGGTGGCCGTGGGTGACCTGAACCCCAGTAGCACCCAAAGGAGCCTGGTGAGCCCCCACCAGCACCCTGCTCCAGAGGGGGTGGGAGGGAGGGGTGGAGTGGGTTTGGGTGGGTTTGGATGCAGGTTTGCACATGCTGGAGTCACTGTCAATGGGAGGGGTTGGCTGTGAGCTCTGAGTTCAAGTGTGGCTGGAGTTGAGGGGCTCTGCATAGTGCTGGCTGCCCATCTTGGCTGCTTGCCTGTGGACTCCTCACACTGGGGGCACCCATGGTGGGGGGAGAGGGCAGCCCAGCCTCTAACATCTGCTGGGGCATGACAGGAGCCAGAAAGTACAAGACCAGGAGCCATTCCCCTGGGGCACAACACAGGGTATCCCCAGCCCATGTGCTTGTGTGTGCCTGTGCCAGAGAAGTGGGGTCAAAACAGCCAGACTCCAGCACCACATGATGCACTGTAGGCACCCAGTGGTGGTGTGACCCCCACGCACTGTGCTGAGCCCACCACAGCCCCCAGTGACCAGCGAGGCCCTGTGCTCTGCTCCCAGTGCTCAGCGTGGGCCAGGATGGTCAGCTGGATTTTGACCTCAGCATGGGGGAAGCTCTCTGCTCACTCAGGGGCTGTGGGTCGGGGTCGGGCGTGGCTGTGGGGCAGAGTCTCTTGGGACACGGGTGGGTGCATGGCTCTGAATGAGCAGAGGGAAAACGTGCTGGTCGGGGGGGCATTACTGGTGTTTCAGCCTTTTCCCAGAGCCGAAAGCTGCCGGGGTTGTTGGCAGGGGCCCCTCTCCCCGCTGCCACACGCTTCCTGACACCAGGACCCCAACCCCCTGCCCTCCGGAGCAGCACCGCCCGCTCCCCAGCCCGCCCCGCGGAGCCATTTCCAGCGGCGGCTGCTGAGTCACCGCAGCTCCCCCCCTTCCCCGACCCACCCGGGGGGACCGGCCGTGCCGGGCGGGGGGCGGGGGGAGCGGCGGGGCCGGCGGGGCGGTGCGGGGCGGTGCGGGGCGGCCGCGGGCCCGGCGCTGCTGAGCGAGAGAAATGTGATCCGGCTGCACCACTGCGGCGGCACTGCGGGCGGCAGCGGGCGGGAGCGCGCAGGCAGCGCCCGCGCCCCGCGGGACAGCGCGGACCGAGCCCGCCCGCACCTGCCGGAGACGAGCCGGGGGCGGCGGGGCGCCCCGAGCCGCAGCGTTCCGCCCGGCCAGCCCGCCCGCGCTACCGGCCGCGGAGCGTTGCATCAGCCCCGCAGCGGCGCGGGGGGCTCGGCGGCGGGGGCAGCCGCGGGAGGGCGAGCGGGGCGGCGGGAGGGAGGGCGGAAGGTGCCTCTCCCCGGCGGTACCTGCCGCCTCGCCCCCCACCGCCCCGGCAGCCGCTCCCCGCCGAGCATCCGGAGCCCGCGGGAGCCCGGCGCCGGCTGCGGCTGCCTTTGTGCCCGGTGCCCGTCGCCGCAGCCGGGGAAGCGGCTGAGGAGGCGGCGAGGCCGTGGGAAGCGGGGCCGGGAGCCACGGCCCGGCCGGGACCCGCCGGCATCCTCGGGAAAGCGGCGGTCGGCGCGGGCAGCGCCTGCATCCCTCTGCCTTTCACATAACCTTTAGCCGCTTGGGCCTCCGAACCTTTAGCGGGAGGTCTGGGGGCGAAATCGGAGGCGCAGCCGCAGCGGGATCCCCGAGGCACGGCAAGGCCGAGGCAGGTAACGACCGGCAACGACCGTCCTTTTGGCCGGGCCGCCCGGGGGGCATCGACCTGCGGGGCGCAGGCGCGGGCGGGGGGGTGGGGGGAGTGCGTGCGGGTGTGTGCGGGTGTGCACATGTGCGTGCAGCGCTGGGCTGCGAGCCTGCCAGCGCGGCGCGGGGCAGGGGACTGCGGCGGGAGGTGAGCGGGGGGCGATGCGGGGCGTCGCGGAGGCGCCGGGGAGAGCTGCGTCGCCCGGGAGTGATGGGGCTGCGGGGTACGGTGCGGTGCTGCGCCAGGGCTGTGCGTGAAGGGGTGTGACAGCGGGACTGTGGCAGCGCGGTGCTGTGCGTGGCAGCTGCCGGGCCACAAGCGATGGCCGAGCCCGTCACGCTGCGGGTGAGTGTGTGCGTGAGGGCTGTGGGCAGAGCCCCACGGCGGCTGCTGCTGCGGGGCCGGGGGGGATATGCGCTGCTTGTGGGCTGCGGGGTGCGGATGTGGGGTGCAGGATGTGTGCCGGTGATGGGGGATGCAGGATGTGAGGCCTCCCTACCTGCCCCGGGCAGGCATTGCAGGATGCACGCAGGACCCCAGTGGCGCCAGGGCATGGCCCCCCCGGGACACCCCTGCTGGGATTGAGCAGGGATCCAGCCCCCCACGGCTCTTGGGCATCCAAGGCAAAACCCCTCATGGCCCCTCGCTGTCCTCAGGGGCTGCTGCAGCAACCAGATGGCCCCCTCGGGCCCCCTCCATCAGGCCTGGCAGGGCTCAGCCAGAGCAGGCATCCCTCTAACAGGATTTGCAGCGTGATGGAGGAGAGGAGAGCGCCTTCGCTCTTCTTGGAGGAGAGACAGGCTGTCGCCAGGGCTGCTGAGGGAGAAAATGGCCACGGGCTGGTGGTCTGCCCCTCATCTCCTGCCCCTCATCTCCTGCATCTGGCCTGCCCTCCCCAGCAGCCCCAGGACAAGAGCAGGGAGCTGGGAAGGGGGAGAGGAAGCTGGAGGGAGGGATAATAGCAGGGACAGACCAGGAGCAAGCGATGGAGGTAAAAATAGATCCACCAAGCAGAGGAGGGGCTAAACGTGAGAGAAAACCCTGAGCAGAGGCAAGTCAGTGTGGGAGGCCCCCCAGGAGGGGCCCTGCGTCCCCATCGAGGCACAGTGGGACCTGACCTCTCAACCCCCAAGGCAGAGGGGGGACCCAGGTCCCATGTTGAGAGCTGCAGAGGTGATGCCTGGGGGGGAAATACCTGCCTGCTCCCACTTCCGCCTGCTGAACGTGTGGGCGGATGGACAGGACTTGCAGGGCTCCATTGCCAAATTGCTGGGATGCAGGCGGGCACGCGTCCCAAGGGAGCGCTGGCAGCTGGTACAGCCCTGCAGGGATCCAACCCTTTCTTGCTTTTCATTTCCAGCGAGGACGAAGCTGAAGTGGGGACAGAGTTGCCGGAGACAGAGGGGACAAGGTGTGTGGCAGCCCCAGCAGCAGCCAGGGTGAGCTGCCCTGCAGCACAGGATGCTCCTTGAGCTCCTTCAGCCAGGGAGCCGCCAGTGACAGCGAGCAGGAGAGCTGGGAAGTCAGAGCAAAGGAATTTGCAAACACATTCTTCAGCAGCACGAGGATCCCACTGCACAGTAAACAGGAACAAAGGCCGGACGGAGGCAGGGGCTGTGGTGAGGCAGCGGCTACTCCTGGTTCCTTCGAGCCCCTGCCGCCGGGCTCACCTGCCCCAGGCAGCACCTGGTGCCACAGTCCCCAATTTACTGCTCACCCTTCCCAGCTGCAGCTCATCTGGGGCCGGAAGTGCCAGCGAAGCGAAGAGAGGGGCTGCCAAGGGACGGCCAAGGACGTTGATGTCCCGGCAGGCGCCGCAGGGAGCCGACGCTTTGATCGCCTGCCCAAGAGCATCCTCCAAGGCAGGCAGGATGCTGCTCTGAGCCCTGCCCTCCCCTGCTCGCCCCAGCCTCGCCCTTGGACGGAGAAGAGGGGTGCGGGGCCCGCCGGCGCTGCCCCGTCTCCCCAGGATGCTCTCCCGCGCCAGGGGCTGCTCCCCGTGCTCCCGCTGCGCGGGCCGGCCGAGATTGAAAGCTCAGCAGGCTGCCGGCATGTTTTAGCCTGATGCAGGCGTCCCTCGGAGACCCCAGAGCAGTGGACAGTAATGTGAAAACGATACTCATGTCGTGTCTGAAAGGGCAACAGGTCATCATTAAAATGGAGGCGATGAAGATCATCCACCCAGAGAAGTTTTCGGAGCTGCAGGCGTCGCAGCCACGCTACGCGCCGGCCCCGCGCCGGGAGCCTCCCCTCGTGGCCAAGCGCGCCTGGCCCTCCGAGTCCGAGATCATCGTCAACCAGGCGTGCGGGGACATCCCCAGCCTGGACGCCACCCCCGGGCCCCTGCCGCTGCCCCGGACTCCCCCCCTGCCGCGGCGAGAGCGCGGGTACCAGAGCCAGCGGAAGGGCAGCTCGGAGGTCTGCTACCACCGGCAGCCGCCGTCGGACGAGGTGATCGTCAACCAGTACGTGCTGCACCCCTCGACGCCCTGCGAGCCCCTCGAGTGCCCCACCTGCGGCCACATGTACAACTTCACCAACAAGCGGCCCCGCATCCTCTCCTGCCTGCACTCGGTGTGCGAGGAATGCCTGCAGATCCTCTACGAGTCCTGCCCCAAGTACAAGTTCATCTCCTGCCCCACCTGCAAGCGGGAGACCGTCCTCTTCACCGACTACGGGCTGGCGGCTCTGGCCGTCAACACCAGTATCCTCAACAGACTGCCGGCCGAGGCCCTGGCTGCCAACCCCGTGCAGTGGAGCAGCGACACCGACCGCAGCTGCTACCAGACCTTTCGCCAGTACTGCGGGGCCGCCTGCACCTGCCACATCCGGAACCCGCTCTCCTCCTGCACCATCATGTGAGCCCCGGCAGCGGGCGGCCAGGCCCTTCTCTGCCGCCGGCACAGCCCAGGGACGCTCCGATGCTCACCGAGGACGCGGGAGCAGCGTCCTCGCTGGCACTGACGGGGGACGATGGGACCCCTCGCACCCTGATGTGCCCATGGAGAGGGACACGGGGATGGGAAAGCACATCTATGTACCAGAGCATCCAGGGGCTCTGGCTGCCCTGGGTCCTGCGCCAGATGCCCCGCTGTGCATCGAGCATCTCGCCACCCTCCTTCCCTGGACTCCTTCTCCCTCCGTTCTTCCCGTGGCTCCTGAGAGTGGACGCTGGGTCCTGACCGGAGCGGCACCGTCCCCATCGCCCTGCGGCTGCCGGCAGTGGCACGAGGAGCCCTGGAGACGCACGGTGCCCCGCTGGGTTCCCCTCCTGGCACGGGAGACAAGGACAGATCCCTGGCTGCTCCCCCTCCCACCTCTTCTCTGTAAGTTATTTGCCAAAGCTTTCATCTCAGCGGCCAAGCTGCCATGTGCCCAAGGTCTTGTAGCCATGCCAAGCCACCGCACCGGCCCCTGGGCTGCGAGCAGCCCCGCAGCCCGTTTCCTCTGCAGGCCCTTGAGGAAAGCTCCACTTTATCCTCGTTTTGGAGGATTCTCATTTTTCCCCCACCCCGTTCCCCGGCCGCCTCATCCCAGGTTACTTGTTCACAAAGGCATTGAGCTGTGCCCGTTCTCTGCTGCTCCTGCCTGGGGGCCCTGCACCGATGCCCCGTGGGGGCGGCTCAGAGGTGCAGCGTGGGGTCCTGGATCTCATATCGCTGGCTCCAGCGAGGGGATTTGGCTGGGCAGCAGGGCAAAGGTTTCACTCCTACCCACAGCTCCTTCCCTGAAGCTGCACCTCTGCTCTGACCCCTATGAGGAAGGACTGGCAGGGCAGCAGCCCCCTGTGCACTGTCTTTCTTTCTGCAGGGCACCTGAAGGGGTGAGTCTGCTGCCAAAAAAGAAAAAATGATCAATAAGAAACCTAAAACAAACAAAGCCATAATTTGCAGGTGCTCCTGCGGGGCTGAGCACCACAGCCTGGCACAGCTGTGGCACCGGGGGCACGCGCTGCCCAGTCCCCAGGCACGGGGGCTGGGTGAGCCAGAGGGGCTCCAAACACACCGTGAGAAAAGGGCAGCCCCAGCTCCGGGCAAAGCCTGGCATCCATCCTGGGAGAGGGGCTGAGCGTGCCCCCCACTCACCCCGAGGAGCGGCCCCGGTGCCACCCCGCTGCCGGCAGAGAACGGGGGCCGATAGCGTTTCTGTGTTGCTCTGCCAATGCCTCCTGCTGCTGGTTGTGACGATGATCATGTTTTATACCCGGCCTTGTTCTGCCCCCCATCGGTCTCCCCAATAAAGGTTATATTGGAACGAGCGGCGAGCTGGTGTCTGCGGCGTGGCTGCAGTGGGAGCGGGGCTGCACACCGGCCAGGATGCTGTGTGCCATGGGGCAAACTGAGGGAGAGATACCCAGAGGAAGGTTTGTTCCCTGGACTGGCACCTCCTCCTCTACCCTGGCTCTCTGCTCTGATGTGGTTGTGTCACCTCCTTGCCCAGTCCTTGGTGCCACTGCACATGCTGTGCTCTCGGCAGTGCCCTGCCCACCTTGGCAGGCGGTCCCCAGACAGACTGTGGGCTCCTGAATGCCATGCCAGGGGACAGGGTTTGCCAGCCTGGTGCCTGTGGCAGCCACTGGCAAAGGGAGCCGGGCCAGGACACGGGCCCCAGCAGCACACGGGGACACCCTGGCAGCGCTGGCACATGGCATCAGTGGGGAGCACCCACTGCCAGCCCCGAATGGGAGTGGGGAGTCTCTGCCTGGAAAACAAAACCGAGTCCATGGCACTGAAGTACAACATCAACAATGCAGCTGATGCCATCCACAGCCCTGACCTGTCTCCCCAGCCCTGCACCCCCATCCCCACCATCCTTCAGGGGTTATGTGGGGCACAGGCAGCCCTGGCAGCAGTGCTGAGGGGCTGCTGGTGGTCACAGCATCCCCTTAAGTGAGCCCCATGATGTGGCTGCTTGGGGAAGCTGAGGCAGCCCCGAATCCAGAGTGACCAAACACACAAAGGCACGGGCCAGCCAGGGCAGAGGTGGCAGCAATTTTGCCCTCAAAGCAGGAATTTACCCTTTTTATTACATAAAGTACAGCATGTCCTCCCCTCCCTCCTGGTACCCCTTGGGCACAGAGTAAATTTTAACCTGCTAATTTGATTTTGAATTGCAATTAAGGAAGAAATGGGGCTTTTCAGGAGTAAGAGCTGGGTGCCAGCCCATTTCTCCAGCCCTATTAACCTCGAAGCAGCGCTCGCTGGCAGAGGGGCCCGGGTGCGCTGTGGGGACAGGGACAGCAGCAGTGACAGCCCTCACTGATGGCTGCAGGTGAGTTAAAAGCCTTTCAGAGTCACTCCGACATCCCACTGCTGCGATGCTCCCCGGCTGCTGTGGCCACACCAAGCTCTGTGCCTCCCCTCTGCCTTTTCAAAGTGTTCCAAGTCCCACTGGCTGTCTAAACATGGCCAGGACATTGCTGTGGGAGCAGTTTTGGCCACGTGTGAGCAAAGATGCTCCTCCCAGCTGTAAAAATCTCATTGGTGTAATGTCTGTCCCAGGTCAGGATGAAGCTCTGGGTTCTCCCTGTGTCCAAGCTGGCCTGTGATGGGAGTGGGGGGTTAAATGGCACCTGGGGATGGCCCTTCCCCAAATGCCCCTGTTTTTGCTGTGCAGAGGACCAGAACGGGCAGGTCTCTGCTGGTTTGAGGCCAGCTTTCAGCAGGGGTTCAGGGAATGATGTTCCCCAGTCATTCTCCCCAAAACCACCTCCTGCAGCCCAGCTGGCTGGTGGCAGAGGTGGTGCTGGGCCAGGGGCAGCTCTAGCTCTGTGCTCCCATTGCTGCTGGGTGGGCAGCCCGGGCCCCACCAAGGCTGGGTGGCCCCAGCTGTCCCCATCCTGCCCCAACACCACCCCAGGACATTGCACAACAGGATCAGTTCCTCGTTGGCACAGAGAGGGAGGAGGGTGCGGCCCCAGTGCAGGGGCTGAAGGCTGTTCTGGGCAATGTGGTAGCACCATGCCAGACTGGGCAGGAGGTGGCCAAGCATCAGGGTTTCTGTCCTCCCTGGGGACACACAGCCTCAAAACCTTGGCCCAGGATGGTCACACACCCAAAGGGAGAGAGGAAGCTGCTGGCACCGGCTGCTGCTGGCATCCGGCTTTCACAACGAGCTGCAGTCCAGCCATGAGAAGATAATGGGTAGTGACACGGAGCCCAGGAGGCTGTGACAGGTCCCCAGGGCAGTGCTGGCCCCACAGGCACAGGCACCAGCTCCTGCTCACTCCCCAGCTCCACGTGCAAGGCCAGACCCTGGCACAGGAGTTGCTCCCAGTGCCTCACCACTTATGTGCCACCTCCTTGCTCACAGGTGCAAGATGAGGACAGCACTGGCATGTCCCCAGTGTGGGGGCTGAAGGGGAAGGGGAGATGGTGCAAGAAGATACCTCTGACCAGAGCTGGATGGGATCCCTGACACCCCGACTCCCCAGCCCCAACCCTCGCCTGCCCAGGCGGGTGAGAGCGGGTGCACTTGGCACATGCCTGAGGGTGTCTGTGCTGCACGTGTCCTCAAGGCCAGCTGGCATGGTGGGGTCCCAGGAGGGACACAGGGCTTTGGCAGGACAGGCCAGGAGAGAGGTATGGCCCTGCAGAGGAGGCAGGTGCCTGCGCGGATGGGGATAGCCACGACATCCTCCCTGTGCCAGCACCTGGGAGATGAGATGAAGCATTTGGGGTGCAGTGAGGTGTCAGGAGCTTGTGGGAGGGGACAAGGAAGGCTGTGAGAGGGGTGGGAGGAGATGGGCTGGATTTGAGAGGCTGTGTTCATGGTGGGGGCAAAGAGGCTGGGGGGCTACAGTGGGGTAATGGAGGGGCAGTAAAGGAGGGATGGGGGCTGGATGAGAAGGTGGCTGAGGGCTGGATGGGATTGTGTGTGGTGAGACTGGGGTGCATGGAGGGGCAGTGGGGGCTGTAGGAGGGGGCTGGGGGCTGCAGTGAGGTGTGCAATGGGAGATGGCGTGCACATGGCTGCTGGGAGGGGTCTGGTGCATAGTAGAGGGGAAAGTACAAGGGGCCTGCATGTGTGAGGCTGTGAGTGGGACAGTGCCCACAGACAGAGCCCCCCATGGCGCCAGCTCAGCATGCTGCTCGCTGCTATCTCAGTGAGCTAAATATAACCAAGTCCTTGCAAGCAGACATTGCAGCCAGGCTGCTGCAACGGCACCACCGGACTCTGCAGCCCCTGTGGATCCCACTGAGAGGAGGCTGGCAGATGAGTGCCAGCATCCACAGAGATTGACTCCTGCAGTGGGATCATGGAGGTCTGACACCTCCATCCACCCAAAGCAAGCCTGGAGCCATCCCCTTCCCCAGGCAGCAGCTGCCAGACCTGTGCTCTGCAGTGTGTCAGGGAGCAAGGGTGCAGAGGAGCTGTGCCATGGCCTAGGCAGTGCATGGTTGGGACACAGCCCCTGCTCAAGGCAGACTGCCAAGTACAAAGCAGAGCCCACAACTTGCTCACTGCTGAGGTATTGGCTGGTGCAGCTCCCCAGCAGCCGTGAGCAGTCCCTGCATGGGCTCAGTGCTGGTGCTGTGCTCACTGCTCCTCTGCCCGTGGTGCCTGGCTGGAGCTGGCTGCCAGCACCAAGCACCGGGGACGGAGCCGTGTTTGCTCCCTTATCTCGCTGCAGGACAAGGCACAAGCACAGGCTGGCACGGCTCAGCCAGGGCTGGGCAGTGCTGCAGGACCAGGCACCCTGTTGCAGGGTGGCTGGGTACTGGTGATGGTCCCTATTCCCTACTCATGCCACTGCTGAGCCCCAAGAGGACACAGCCCAGACCAAGCACTGAACTCATCTGGACACGGCCGTGGTACAAACACAAGTTGTATTTTCAGTCCATGCTGGGGAACCCCAGGCCCTCTGTCCTGGGCACAGGCGGCACAGCCCTGCTCTGCCTGCAGAGCCCCTTCAACTCCCAGCCCCGCGCCACAGACATGTCTCCAGTGCAGGATGGGCTCCTGCCTCATCTGCTGCCTGGCTGCTGCAGTGCTGTGTCACCTGGTGCCTGCTGGCATACAGGTGATGCCCAGCTCCGGGTCACCACCTTCAGCTGCCCACTCCAGCGCCTCCACCGCCTCAGCCACTCTGGGATCACAGGCAGTACCAGAGCATCCTGGCCACTTGGGCTCTCAGGTTGGCATCATGTCCCAGCAGCAGCCTCAGGGGCAAAGCAGCAACCGTGTTCCTCTCCACACAATACTTGTCCAGCGCTACTTATCCAGGATGAGGAAGAGCAGCACCATCAGGACGACGGGGAGGAAGATGAGGAGCAGGCTGAGCATCTCAGCCATCAGCAGCAAGGCCAGCACCAGGAGGTAGCAGCAGCGGCAGCAGCGGCGCAGGCGGCGCAGGCGGCGGATGAGGCAGGGCGGGTAGCGGATGCAGGGCAGGCAGCCGAACATGCGCGTGGTGTGGAACCGCACCTGGAAGCGATGCTCCAGGGCACCCGCCAGGCCCGGCCGCCGTGGGGGCAAGGCAGGGGGCCTGGGGGTGGCCGGGGAGCCGGGGGAGCCGGGCTGGGCGTGCAGCAGGAGCAGCTCCTCTTGCAGCTTGCAGATCTCCCACTCCAGCATGGGCGTCTTCTGGCGGCAGATGGGGCAGCTCACGCGGCCGAACTCGGCGCCGGCGGCCGTGTCCATGATGGCGCGCAGGCAGGCGCGGCACAGCCCGTGGTTGCAGTTCAGCAGGGACAGCCTGTGCCGCTGCTCGTCGTAGGGCTCGGTGCAGATGGGACACTCGTCCTCGCTGCCCGCTGGCACGCGGCACGGCTCTGCCACCACCTCGCTCAGCGTCTCCTCGTCCTTGCCAGAGAGGCTCGGGATGGAGCCGGAGGCGCTTTCCAGGCCGGGCGACCCTCCCCGCGGCACTGGGCTCTCTCCACGGGGCAGGATGGGGCTGTGAGTGGTGGTGACGGCAGCGGGAGGGTCCTGGCCCGTGGGTGGGGAGGCACCGCGGGCAGGCGGCTCGTCGTGCCCGGGCAGGAGCAGCTCCACCGTCTCCTCCTCTGGCAGCAGGTTCCAGCAGCCCCAGGCAGCAGCGGGCACCTCTGGGCAGAGTCGGGGCGGCTCCTCGGGGCCCTGCGACCCCACGGCCTCGCTGTCACCCCGCTGCCCGGCACAGCCCTCCCCAGCATCCGCTTGCACTGGCTGGGAGCCAGGCCCTGCCCGCTCGCCCGCTGCCGGCTCCATGGGGGCAGCTGTGCCACAGCCACCCCGTCACCCACCGCCCCGAGCGCCCTGGCAGCCGCGTGCAGGACAGAGCAGGAAGCGTGGCCTTCAGCACGGCTGACAGCGGGATTCAGAGGCTGCAGCGTCCACACGGAGTCCCGTCATCCCTCCGGCACGGTTTGGGCCCCCCTCCCAGGCAGATGGGTCAGGAGCCCCCAAAACAGGGTGCATCCCCATTACCCTCATCAAGAGGCCTCCCCAAGAGGGGCATCGCTGTGAGCATCCAGCAGTCACCTCTTCACACTCCTCCTCTTCTTCCTCCTCCCCCCAGCGCTGACACGGTGCTGACCCACCAGGGTCCGGAGCAGAGGGCCGGGAGCCGGGCACTGCCGTGTGGGGAGAGGTGCAGGACGTGACGGGCCTGGGAGGGCTGGGGCTGGGCCTGGCTCTGCCCAGTCTGGTTTGTCAGCTTCTGGAAGCGACTCAAATGCAGGCGGCGCGGGGCAGGCAGCCACGCTCACACCAATCAGCTGCCGCAGCAGCCGGGGAGGAGCGGGGCCACGGCCGCCTCTTCTCACCCAGCAACAATGGAGACACCTCTGCAGCCAGAGCTCGTCACACTGCTGCTGTGGGGATGGCAGAGTGAGGCATGGCAGTGTGGGGCATGGCTGTGTGAGCCATGGCAGTGTGGAGCATGGCAGAGTGAGCCATGGCAGTGTGGGGCATGGCAGAGTGAGCCATGGCAGTGTGGGGCATGGCAGTGTGGGGCATGGCAGAGTGAGCCATGGTAGTGTGGGGCATGGCAGTGTGGAGCATGGCAGTGTGGGACATGGCAGAGTGAGCCATGGCAATGTGGAGCATGGCAGAGTGAGCCATGGCAGTGTGGAGCATGGCAGTGTGGGGCATGGCAGTGTGGAGCATGGCAGTGTGGAGCATGGCAGTGTGGGGCATGGCAGTGTGGAGCATGGCAGTGTGGAGCATGGCAGTGTGGGACATGGCAGAGTGAGCCATGGCAGTGTGGGACATGTCAGAGTGAGCCATGGCAATGTGGAGCATGGCAGTACGGGGCATGGCAGCATGGACTCTGCCCTGCCCCAGCACAGCCCCCCAGCTCCCAGCCCAGGACAGCACACCAGCACAGCCCTTGCGCTGCCCCAGCCCAGACTCCCTCCAGCTCATCCCCGTGCCCCAGGTCAGTCCCTGTGCTGGGCCAGCTCACCTTGTGCCCCAGCAGCAGCTTTGGAAGGAGTAAGTCAGTCTGGATAGTGCCCAGTGCAAAGGGATGGTGTCACCAGTGTGACAGTTGCCACACAACAGCAGCCCTGTGCTGACCCCCAGCTGTCCCTGGGCCATCAGTCACACAGCCCAGCCAGGCACTGCAAAGGGCAACAGCTCCTTGCAGCATGGCAGCAGGGGGAGACCCAAAAAGCACAGGGCATCAGTGCCATGCAGGACCCCAGGCCATGGCATGTGGGAGGGCAGCTGGGTCACAGGCCTCGCATGGCACTGCTGTCCCTTCCTGCCCCAGCCTGCGCCCGGGACTGTCCCGGCTGAGTCAGGCCCTGGGCCCTAATTGCTATTTACACAGTAGCAGTGAATTGGCTGAACTGGGGGAGGGAGGTGGCACCAGCCCCACTGGGTCACTGGCAGGGCCAGGACTGGCATGGCCCTGAGGCTGCTGGGGAAAAGGGCTGGAGGCAGCTCCAGGATGGGGCAGAGGACGGGTCCAGCAGTGCAGGTGGTCAGGGAAGGAGGTAACTCAGTGGGAACTGGCATCCAAGGAGCTCAGACCTCGGCATCAAGCAGGCTCAGGAAGAACTGGCAGCAAAGACAGAGGGATGGAAGCGTCCTGCTGCACCCATCCCCGCTGGCCTCAGCCACTGGAGACAAGGGGAACAGGTCTGTCAGGGCAGCCTCCTGCAGCAAGCACTGCTGCTGCTGACTAATGCCAGGGCGGAGGGACAGTGCAACAGCTCATTTCCTCTGGGCCCTAACACAACCCCCAGCTGCCACTGTAGCTCTAGCAGTGCCTGCGGGTGCTGCTCACCCGGCCCAGGGACCCCAGGAGCTGCAGCAGGGAAGGTCCCTGCAGCTTGGTCCCACTCAGGAGCCAGCCAGTAGCATCCCCCCACTGCCCTGGGAAGCCAGGCTTCCCCCACACCAACCCCTTGTCCACCTGCCATGGCCCTGTTGCCATCAGGGAAGAGCTGGCTGTGTACATCCCCCTCCCCTTGCCAGGCCCCTGTCCTGGCTTGGATCCTGGCTGGGGTAATCTCAGCCCAAGGGTGAGGGCAGAGGCTGATCCTTTTGCTGGTCCTTTATTCAGGCAGAGCTGCTGGGGCAGGGGGAGGCAGGGAGCCAGGCTCATGACCACGTTTCAGCTTGGAAGCGTTGGCAGCGTTCCATGGCAGCGAAATGCTCCTGTGCTTCAGAGGGTGACATGCCACCTTCCAGCTGCAGCACGGATTGCAGGGCCTCAGCCACTGCTGCTGGCATCTGCTTGGCATTCCTGGAAGAGAGAGGAGGTGGTGTGATGGAGGGGGAGCAGGAAAAGCGGAGGCTGTCAGTGGCTCCATGGCCCCAGCCCCACCACCCCACACTGCAGCACAGGCTGCCTGGCACAGAACCAGCACAGGCTGAGAGGCAGCCAGCCCCTTCCCTGGAGAGCTGCCCTTACCCAGGGCTGGCACAGGGAGGTACAAACACAGCCTCAGTAGCCAGTCTGGGGTGAAGGAGCCTGACAGCTCAGCAGCCTTAACCTTGGCCTCTGTGTTGCTCCATTTCCCATCATCCTCATTAAAAGGAGACAGGGAATATGCACAAGTCACAATTTATCGACAGGAGGGCAGGAAAGGGGCCTTTCATCTGGGGAAACATTGGCTGTACACCATGTCTGACCCTGAGCTGGGCCAGACCACTGCTGTCTCCTTTCCAGAACCCTGAGATGGTCATTCTGCTGGTGACACTGGGAACCAAAGCCAGTGCAAATCTCAAAATAAGAGAAAACAATGAAGAAAAACCACGAGCTCCTCTGTAGAAAACACAGCAAATAGGATTGAGCCCTTCCCAGAGTGATTCCTTCTTATGGGAAATAAGAAATTCAGACTTCTCTTTTCCTGAAGAGAGTTTCATTTGATGAACTGACTGTGCAACAACAAGAAAAACCCCAACCCCATCTAACAACAAATCTGCCAGGCTGCTCCAATTGGCACGAGCAGCTGGCAACGTCCTTGCTGTTTCCCAAGAACAAGGCAGAATTCTGACTTTGCTTTTGAAGCTGATTAACATCCCAAAATACACAGAAAGGAGGTCTTCTTTTTTTGGAAGAGTCATATTGTTTCCAAGTTAGGCACCAGTATGCAAATGGGTGATGGCACAGCCTGCCTTCTGATGGAAAATATGTCAAATGCCTGGGTTTTTTAGCAGAAAAAAAGAGAGACATTTTCAACCTTTTTGCCCCTGGGTGAGATAATCTGGGCACAATCACAGAGAAGACACAGCCATGGCTCCCCAGGGCCTGTTCCAGCCAGCAAAGGCAAATGCACAGGCTCAAGGACACACAGCCCTAGTGTGGTTGAAGCAGTGAGTAGTATTTTTAAGGAGAGAAAAGGCCATTTCCAGGTTAGCACACCTATGCCTGGCAACTCCCTGGCAGTTCAGAGCCTGTGGGGTGGGCACTGTGATCCTGGGTGCCTATGTGTAGGGTGGCTGCTCAGGATGGCTGGGCAGTGCCAAGGCAAACAGGGCAGCTGCCACTTCCACAAGGAGGATGAGGCTCTTGGGTACCACCTGCCTGGCTGGGGCTGAAGCTCACCCCATAGCAGGGACAAAAGCCCTGTGAGGTGGGCTTCAGCATGACCCTGATGTCCAAAACACCTTCAAGACCACTGTGAAATGACAGGCCTGGGAAGTCCTGTGATGCAGGAGGCACAAGGGAGCAGGCAACAAGTGATGGAGCAGTGGGTGGCTCAGCCTCTGCTTCCTGGGCAGGAAACAAAAATCTCCTGCTGGAGGAATGCAGCAAGGCCAGTCTGGCCCTGCAAGGCACTGAGGAAGTTCCTGCTCTTGTGCAGGACAGGCAGGAAAGAGCCTCCTGCAATTGTTGCTTGTGGTGACACCAAGGCCCAGGCTTGCAGAACGCTTTCCAGGTCGTGGGGTGCACAACAAACACCATCCACAGCCTCCTGCCTGCTCAGGAGCCCAAAGCATTTCACAACACTGGCCCCAGGCAGCGGGTGAGCAGCTTCCTCCCTGCCCTACAGGCAGCAGCTAAAGGCTTTGCCCAGGAAAAGAGCCACAGAACTAGGAATGGAGCTGCAGATGCTCTGCCTCCAAAGGCCAGTCCCACTGCCAGAGCAGGCAGGCTGCTGTGTGACACGGCTCAGCTCTGCACTAGGAAGGCAGTTTTGGGTGAGAAGAGCCATACAGATTGTGCCAAGGGTCATAAAAGCTGTAGCACGAGACCCAGCACAGGTGTAATCCTGGTACATTGTGCTTTAAAAGTCTCCTGCCCACCTGAGCAGCCACAGGAACTGCATGAGCCTTTTTCCCCAGCTCCACCAGGCCCCACTGGAGGAGAGAGGGGCTCCAGGTCCCACTGGAGCCCTCCCAGCTATGGATGTGCTGTGGGTCAGAGGCCAGGCAGCCTGCTGGCAGCTGAGGCTGGTCATGGGTGCTGGCAGCTGAAGGAATGGGCTCAGGAGCAGCTTCATCATGGTTCCAGCTCTGCCCCTCCAAATCCGAGCTCAGGGTGAGAAACAGCCCAGAGCCTGCAGAGCAGAACACGCAGAGAGGAGGAACTGCAGCCCCTGATCTGCTAGGATGCTGGGTGCGCTCTCTCTAGAGGCTGAGCTGAGGGAACACAGCCCTGTGCAGCTCTGCTCCCCACCCTGCAGGAATCCCCCACTCACCCAGCCAGGTAGACACGAGTGTTCCCGTTGCTCAGCAGCTCCCACAGCAGCCTGCGGTTCTCCAGGATGCGATGCTGAACATAAACCTTCTCCTCCTGCAGGGAAACACAGCACTGAGCCCACAGCCCCAGTCCACCTGCAGGAGGGGGCACTGGAAGAAGCAGTTGGATCAACTATTGTACAGGGAAGGCAATGCCCTCACCTCGTATGGGATGGGTTGGTGGGAGATGGGTGCAGCAGCAGGAGCTTCAGGGGGGAATGCACCCCAAGCAGCCCCCTCAAATCCTTTGGCTGCCCACTGCCTGCTCCAGCTCTGGGGAAGAGCCAAGACCAGGAGCTGGGGAGTCCCAGTGAGGGTTCCCCTCCTGCCTCTCTTCTCCCAGCCTGGGCAGAAACCAGTCCCAGTCTGTGCCCCCACGTCAAGGCTGCTGAGGGGCAGAAGCCTTTCCCTGCACACCTGGCTGTGGGTCCCAGTCCTGTCCCAGCCCTGTCACTTGCTGGAGTCTTGGCAGAGCTCGGAAGGGCAGAAATCTCAGAGGGTCACCTCAGTCCCACTCCCCGTCCCTCTGCTCTGCTCAGGGACTGGATACACTGGCTCTCAGCACAGTACAGACCACCAAAGGAGTGTTCTCAAAGGGTTAACCCACAGTCCTTCCTGCAGCCAGGCAACTGCCTACACCCTGGCTCCTGCCCAAGTGGAACAGGGCTGCCAACCAACCAATCAACCAAGGGGCCTCAATTCACGGGGCCCAGGCTGCTCCATGACAAAGGTGACACTGTGATGGAGGCCAAGCCCTCGGCCCACCACGCTGAGCTGAACCACAGGCACAGCCTCCTGCCCACATCCTCTCTCTCCAGCCAGCCCCACAGCTCCCTCTGTGTGTGGGCACAGTCCCAGGGGCCAGTCACCAGGGCCCATGGGTCACCTCCAGCACCCCACAGCTCCAGTCTGCCGCTGGTGACACGGGAGGGGAGTGACCCTGGCATCACCATCCTTCACAGGCACCAGCCAAGTGCTGACAGAGGCTCTGCCACAGGGGCTGTAGCTTCCAGCAGGTCACTTAAGGACCTGCAGCTGCCTGGAAACCAGAGCACCCCAATGACACAGTGGGGTCAGGCCTTGGCTGAACCCTGGGGCATCCTGCTGGGCACCAGCACAGGCTGCATGAGGCTGGGTCACTCAGTCTGCACTGGGGAGATGTGCTGGGACAGGTCACTGCAAAGGGGACTTGGCAGAGGGAAGAGGGAAATCCTGCTCAGCTTGGGAGCATCCCAGCTCCTGCCAGGTTTCATTTGATGAGTCTGTAGCTGTGGCATCTCCTAGAGCTCCAGGTATAACCCCACCATGGCGCATTGTACCCACCTGCCTCTCTGTGTGGCACTTGTGGCAGAAGACTCTCATGGCAAACTGCCTTGCCCCAGGGAGCAGGCATCTCCTGCAAGCCCCATCCCTCCAAGGTCTGTGAGGGCAGGTGAAGGGAGGCTCTGGGGTTGCTCTCCAGATTTGGGGAGCAGCAAATCCTCCCATTGCTGTGTGAGCCACCAGAAGAAAAAGGGCAGACTGGTTGTCCAACAAGCCTCTGCAGTGCTGTTCCTGCTCATCAAAGACTTGGAAAGCCTTCACAGAGGCATTCAACTCATGCCTTACAAGTGACTGGATAAAAGCTGCTGGCCTCGTGTCAACACATGCACACAGCCAGGAGAAAAGGGCTGGTGCAGCTGAGCCACCAAGAAACACCCATTCTCACAGACCCTTTGTGTCAGATCTGTGTCTCAGAGGCAGGCTGAGCTTTCAGTGCCATCAAGGGACAGAGCAAGGCAGTGAAACACAGAGCTCCTGGGGCAACATAAAAGGCTCCACAGAGAGTCACCCACCACAGCCAGTGCCTGAGAAATGGGGGAGCAGAGGGAGGGGCTGAGCTGTGGGGGTGCACATGTCCTGGGGAGCTCCTCCTGCACAACTGAGGCTTGGGCAGAGCTAGCACAGAGGCCAAGCTCTCCAGCCTCAGCATTGATCACAGGGACACAGTGGGGGAGGGTGGCACTAAACTAAGAAAGGTTATTGCCTGGTGACCCCCCAAAGGCTTGGGAGCCTTTTATCACTCACATGATGCAGCCAAACAGAGCTGCCCAACACCTTATCTGCCCCAGCTCTCAGCCCCGTCCCAGTAACCTTTCTAAGCTCAACTCAGCCAGACACGTCTGGGCAGTGTCACAGCAGCACTGGTGGGGATCCCAGCCAGCTCCCAGGAGGCATGAGGGAGTGAGGTGACCACTGTGCCAAGCCACCAGAGCCTTCACAGGCCATGCCCACAGGTACACGGGCCAGGAACACTGACAGAGTCCCACCAGCACCACCTGAGATGCTTCTGTATCCACCTTCCTCATCTGGGAACAAACCTGGTCTCTGGAGAAGGCCGTGAAGAGTGTCAGGACGCCCTTTGCCACCAGCTCTTCCCACTCTGCCTGGCAGTAGAAGTCCTTGGATTTGTGGCGGCAGCCAAAGAACAAGTAATTCCCTGCAGAGAGCAGACGACAGGGGCTGGCTGGGTGGGTGAAGGGCAAGTGCTGGGCACTGTTGGTGTCCACAGCACCTGGAGCAGAGCCCCAGGGCCCCCACCTCCCTCTGCACCTGCCTGGAAGAGCCAGGAGCCATGAGAGCACGAAGCCAAGTGACCTGAGGCAACCAGAGGCCGCTGTGTGCTGGGAAAGCCAGAGGAGAGGGCTGGGTAGGGCAAGAGAAATCCCTCAGGGCTGCCCATTTCCCCCTCCCCCCAGCCTCTCCTTCCTGCTGAGACCCATGGCTGAGCCAGGACATGGGCAGAGCTGTGACTCCTGTGCAGCAGCAGAGCTCTGTAACCCATCTCCACTCCCAGAAAGCCAGAGAAGAGCCTCTGCAGAGCCCTACCCAAGGGGCAGCCTCACCTCACAGCCCTGTGAACTATCACGCAGGCTGCACACACCAGCCTCTGATCCTCACCTGCCTCAGAGCCCAGGTTGCTCCCACTCAAACACAGCAAGGCCCAGGCCTGTCCAAACCCTCAGGAGCACCCCAGTCCCTTGCTCCCATGTGCTGAACACAGACCTGCCTGCAGCAAGGGGCATCCCAAGTCCCTGCTCACCTCCGCATCCTTGTGCCACCCGCTCCTGTATGGCTGCTCGGAAAGGTGCCACCCCTGTGCCAGGGCCAATCATGATCACAGGGGTGTCAGGGTCAGCTGGGAACTTCATTCCTCCTTTTTTCACCCAAAGAGGCACCCGGACATCACCTGCAAATTAGACTGAGTGGCATCACCCACAGCACACTTTGCACAGGGTCAGCCCGCTATGCAGCTCTTCCAGGATGCTCTGGAGATAAAGGATGGCACCACTACCCTCGCATCAAAGCATCCCCAGTGCCAGGGGCACACTATGTGTGTAAAGAAAGTGCTTCAGCTGTCTGAGCATGGTCTCTGCAAGCACCTGAGCAAATATGAGCAAGGCAAGAGCCTCACAGCACATGGGCTATGGGACAGCCTTCTCACACAGCTGGTGCCAGGGAAGACAGTGGTGGAGGCAAGCAGAGATCTCAACCTGGCTGTTGAGTAAGGACTAAACTTGCCTCCTCTGGGAGCCAAAGGAGGGATGAAGACCCACATCTATATGCTCTGAGATAGATCCAGTCTTGCCCTGGAGCCCTGCAGAGCAATGCTCTACCATCCTGCAGCAGGTTTGTCACATTTTCTTGGGGACCCAGCCAGAGGGGTTCTGTGGTTAAGAGCAGACAAGCAGCACACATGGGCTTTGCAGGACAGGATGGATACACTCAAAGGAAGGACCATCCTTCTCAGGGCTGGTGCTATGGGGCTGGAGGTGTCCAGCAGTCAGAGCACTGCCAGCTCCAGCATGCCAGTAGCAGCCTGCTCTGGCACAACCAGGCACACTGGCAGTGGGAGAGGGTTGAGAGAGAAGGTGGGAGAAAACCAGGGGCTCAGGGTGCTGAGGGCAAGCTGGAGGAGCACCCCATGCTCTGAAGAAGATGGGAGCAGCAAGGAAGGGCAGCTACCGAGAGTTCAGCCTGTCCTGCCAAGCCAGTGTGCTGCAGCTCCCCATGGTGGTAACGCTCCAGCCAGGGCCCACAGCAGCTCCAGCACATGGACAGCACATACACAGCCCCTTCAGCACGGGCTCTCAGTGCCATGGCAAGCACACGGGCATCTCACAGAGCCCAAGCCATTACCTTGCTCTGGGTTGAGAGAAGCCAACCAGGTAGAGCAGAGACCACGGCGAGGTTTGCTGAGCCGTGTCTTGTACCGCACTACTGCCACGAGGATCTGGAGCCGGTCGGGGTGAGCCTGTGTCCAGACAGCAGCCACAGAAATGAGCAGACACTTAGCATGGCTCTGCAGAGAGAGCCCAGGGCCTGTGCCCAGCTCCCCTCAGGGTGTCTGTCACATTTGCCCTGGCCTGAAACAGCCACTCAGACACAGAATGGAGCATGTCTCTGCCCCAAACCCTTCCAAGAGAGAGTTATCCCAGAGAAGCACTGCTGTGGGAACGCTCCAACAGCTGGCAACAGCCACAGGGACTGTCCCACCCAAGAGGTCTTCAAGGAGGACAAATGCCACCTGCCCAGCCATAGGGCCAGGCCTGCTGCTGCCACAGCCCTCTCACAGTCACATCACCTGGGAGGCTCCTGCCTCACCCACCACTGCTCTGCCACAGGGACACATCCTGCTGCAGCACCCTGGGCAGCCTCTGCTCGCAGGGCACAGGGGCTTGCCACAGCCCTGGGCTAACACCCAGCACTGCCACCTGACAGGCTCACGGCAGAGTGGGGGTACATGTGGCTTTGGGTGCTCAGAGGGCCTAGGAGCACAGCCTGAGCATCTGCAGCACAACCAACAGTCAGCTCTGGCCCAAACCTTCAGGCCAGAGCCCGACACAAGGCTGAATAGGGCTGAGCACTTACCATCATGGAGGAGGCGATGGAGAAGGCGCGGGGTCTGATGCGGGGGATGAGGTCCAGCAGGTACTCGGCTGGAATGGCACACGTGGTGTGAGGGAAATCCCAGAGAGCCTGCAAAGCCAAGGCAGGGTGAAAACTGGCACAGCCCAGAAGGCAGTCTGCCTGCTCCCTGGGCCATCAGAGGCTGTGCCATGCTGGCCTTGACCAAAGGCACTGCACCAGGCACCTCCAACCACCCCATTCCACTCCCTCCCCTCACCCCCAGGCTGCAGCATGGGGCCCACCACACAGTCCAGGATCTGGAAACACAAGGCCACTCAGAAAGTGAGTGAAGTAGATTAAATTCCCCAGACAAGAACAGAGGGCTGAGCATGCCCCTGGGTGTTTTAAGCCACGGCACAGCCCTCACAGAGTGGGCTTGCCAGGCTGCCCCAGCCTCACCTCCAGAGTGGTCCTGCGGGGCCTGTTGCAGTAGCTGTACAGCTCTTCCTGGCCCTGTGCAGAGCTGAACTCCTGCAGCTTCTCCCTCTCCAGCTCGTTGGTAGAGAAGTAGGACAAGAGCTCAAAGAAGGAGCGACGTGGCACGCAGGAGATGTCCAGGTAGTGGGTGACCAGGTGCCGGATGGTGCAGGGTTGTGGCAGCAGGGCAGGGAGGGATGTGCCTGCAAGGCCAGGCAGTGGGGAGGGCTCAGGGTCAGCAGGGGAAACAGACACCCAAGTGTTCCCTGCCTGTAGCCCCTGCAGCTCTGCTGCTCCCCACATCCCCAGACATCATCCCCGCTGCCTGCAGGCACCCGCACATCACATGAACATAATGGGGCCAACTTCAGCTACTGCCATTGCTGCTCGCCCCACAGGCCCCCACTCCCTCCTGCTCTCCCCAGCTTGCCTTCCAAGCCCACAGGTTTGCAACAGAGAGCCAGGGGTGCAGGGCTGTCTCTTACTTTACACAGGTGCTTTAGGACGATGCCTCATCCCCTCAGGTCCCCCTTTGCCCACACACAGCACAGTAGAAACAACCGGCAGTGTCGGATGTGTCAGGCCTGTCCTTGTCTCCTACTTCTGTCCCAAAGGTGTGAGGAGCAGACTGAATTTCTCTTGGGTTTGCCTGCCAGGCAAAATTCCCAGCACTGATAGACACATAAAAGATGGAGGGGGAATTGGCACTTGGGGAACAAGAGAGAAAACCCTCTCAGTACCATGAAGACTGCAGAGCCTCCAAGGGGTTTCTCCAGTTGTTGGTGCTGGTTTGTGGCTGCAGAAGCACCTGCATTAAGTCCCTGGGGTGCAGGTAGAGCAGGGAGATCTGTATAGTCCAGGGAAGGAAGCAGAGGCTTCACAACCTGGGTCTTGATCAGGGGAGGCTACAGGATCCTCCACACTCACTGCTGGAGGCTGCCAAAACACAAGGCATGGGGGCAGCCTGGGCACAGCTGGATTCCCCCCACGAGTCACACTGGCCCTAATGCAGGATCCACACGTGCCCAGCGCTGGGAGGGAAGAGCCTCCCCCTACAGTGAGACAGGCAGACATCCTGTGTCTGTCAGCCATTGCCAACTCCCTATTAACCAGAAGCAGAGCTCCTGGGTGGGCCAGAGCTCAGGGGGCTGCTCTGTCCCACAGGAATAGCTGGCAGGACCTACCAGGCTCTGTGGGCTTCAGCACAAAGCGCCTGTCCGGATCCAGGCGCAGGAGCTGGCAGAACTGCTGCACATCTTCGGGGAAGTTCTGGGGCTGGATCATCACCACATCCCCTGCGCTGAACCTGTGGATGCAGCAGGATCTGCTGAGTGCAGCCATGGGCACAGCACTGCCAGCCCCACCAGTGCCTGCACCAGGCAAGGCCACAACTCTGCCAAACACCCAGCATCACCAACACTGCTCTCTGACCTGAGAATCATAGAATCACAGAGTGGTGGGTGTTGGAAGGGACCTTTTGAGATCATCCAGTCCACCCCTCTTGCCAAAGCAGGTCCCACCTAGATCAGGGAGCACAGGAACGTGTCCAGGTGGGTTTGGAAACCTCCCGAGAAGGAGCCTCCACAGCCTCCCTGGGCAGCCTGGGGCAGGGCTCCCTCACTGAAACACTGAAACAGTTTTTCCTTATGTTTCAATGGAACTGTTTGTGTTCCAGCTTCATCCCATCACCCCTTGTGCTGTCACTGGATACAACAGAAAGAGGTGCTGCCCCAACCTCCTGATACCCACCACCGAGATATTTCTAAGCATTAATGAGATCCCCCCTCAGCCTTCTCCAGGCTGAACAGCCCCAGGTCCCGCAGCCTTTCCTCGTAAGAAAGATGTTCCAAAGGCACAGAGCAGGTCCCTGGCAGGACCCACACCGCTGTACACCCCTGAGTGCTACAGAGGGGGCAGGAACCACAGCCACAAGGCTGCAGCCTCAGATATTTCCAAAGCAGGGGAGTGGAAGAGGAAGGCAAGCTACAGGACACCCCATCCCACACAGCAAAGCCTGGGGGAGTCAGGAGAATGCTCACGTGATCCCTGAGCCCGTGACATCAAACTCGATGAGCCGCACGTCCTGGAAGTGCTGGTGCGCGGTGAGGCGCCGGTTGGACAGCAGCCGGGCAGCGAAGGGCCGCAGCTCACACGGAACAGCCCTGGCTGCTGCCGCCTGCAGCTGGCCACCGGGCTGGCCATGGCCACCATGGGGCTGGGGGCACTCCTCAGGCAGGTACTGCAGGGTGTATTTTGGGGGCAGGCTGTGGGGAGGAGAGCAATGCGGTGTGGTTACCTCCGTGCCCCTGCTGCCGTGGTGCTAGAGGCTGCAGGCAGGGAGAAGCCTGAGGTTTCCTGCTGTATCCACCACCCATCGTCCCTGTTCACTGGAGTTGGCTTGTGCTCAGGGAAAGCACTGCAGACTGCCTGGAGGAGACCCTGAGGGCTCCAGAGTGGGCAGAGGGAGGCTGGCTGGGCACATACACTCGACAGTCTGTCAAGGGCAGGGGCACATCCAGACAGTAAGAGGGGCAAACCCTGTGGGGGCTGCTGACACACATCCAGAGCACAGGGAAACAGGGGTAAGCCCAAATACAGGGGTTACCAGGGACACCAGAAGCTGTGTGGAGAGGCTTCCTGAGCAAGGCAGGGCACATCTCCACCTGGAGAACAATCATGGCAGTAGAACACTTCAAGTCAGCTCCAGCAGCTCCTGTCTACCCACTGCACTCACCACACATCTGGGCTGATGATCTCGAGGCCAGGAGGGAGAGGATACAAGGTGAGGATCTTGTCCCATAAGGCCAGGAGCCATGGGTCAATCACTGCATCTGGCCTGCAAGTGGGAAATTTGGGCTGCAGCAGCTGAACATCATCCCCTCAGGCTCAAGCTGCTACAGCTGCACCCAGACAACGCTGGACCCACCCTGGGCAACCACCTCTGCTCCTCTTTCACTGCACAGTCACTCTGTGTTGTTTACTTCTAGATGCAGGTCTGGAAATCTCTCAGCCACTCTCAGCACTCACTTGCTCTCTGGGACCCAACCACTGTCATCTGAACAGAACCACCAGCTCCTCAAGCAGAGACAGTGGCAAACAGTGGTCCCCACGGCACATGGAGCTTCTGCCCCATGAGAGGGGCACAGCAGCACAGCTCAGGCTGCCACACTGCCATCAGGCACACAGCTCTGCCACACAGCCCTGATGGGTCTGAGCAGGACTGGGGAAGAGCCAGGAGAGGCTGGGTCATACTGGGGGTAGTGGGACACTAGCGCACCCCAGGGTTCCCCCCCACCACCCATCCACTGAGCCCTTACCCCAAGTCATGCTGGTCATCTCCCAACGCCACTGGCAGCAGAGGGTTGCCCCCAAGCTGAAGCACTCGTTTGTGCAGCTTCTTTGCAACAAAGTTGAACCTGAGCAGAGAATGAGCAGAGCTGCAGAGGGCACAGGGCAGGGCTGCTCCAAGAGGCCAGCAGGCTCAGGCTGTGGGAGGCAGTGCAGGCTGCAGCCACAGCAGCAGCACAGCCTGGCCCCTGCCCTGCCCAGCCCTCAACTCCATCCCAGGCAGCACAGAGAAGCAGCCAGCTGCCACTTGCTGGGACACACAGGCTGTGCCCAGCTTGCAGAAGAGACTCTGGGAGCTCCAGTTTCCCTTCAGGGCAGCCTATTCCCCAGACAGAGAAGTGCTTCCTTCCCTCTAGCCCTTCACAGCTCAGGCATACTCCCATCCCTCCCACTACAGCTCTCTCAGGCACACAGGAACAATGTTTTGGGAGAGAACTGGGACCAACAGGGCTGGCTGCCATCTAAAGCTCCATGTCTCCTGCTGGCTCAGTCCACTGAAACTGTTGTGGCACAGGCCTTCCTGCAATTCAGACAGTGAACTGCATGTCTGCAATAACTGACCAGGAAACAATGTCCCAGTCACTGCAGCAAAGCACCTGCTTGAGGAGGCTGGGAGGAAAGAGGCAGAAGCCCCATTCTTGTGGGGCTGGTAGAGCAAAGCTGGTGGGAATTGTGTTTCATCTGAGCTGCAGTTCTAGAACCAGGCTCTGTCTCACCTCACTGCCTTCATTCCCCAGCCACTTTGCTCTCGCTCTTGCAGCCAGAGCTGTGAGGAGCAGCTGTCACAGGCAGGCAAGGAGCCGCCGAGCTGCTTACTTGGGATAGGAGGAGTCGCCAAGGCCCAGCACGGCGTAGTCCAGCTGGCAGAGGGAACTGGGTGGCAGGTTCTTCCGGAACAGGAACCGCCAGAACATCTACAAGGACACAGCTGGGAGTCACACTGCTGCTGGGGAGGCCTTCCCTGCCTGCCTGCCCCAAGCTTCACCCACCCAGCAGGCCCCTCCTGCCCTCTGCTGAGTCCCAACACAGACAGGAGAGTGGCCTTCTGCAGAGGTGACCCCAGAAAACAGCCACCACTGCTACCTGCCAGGGGGACAATGCCCTGTGAGCCCTCCACAAAACCAGCAATAGATGTGCTGCTCCAAATGCCCCCCCTCAAGCTGCTTCAAGAGAGAAATCCAGTCACTGGACCAGGAATATAAAAGCAATATGGCACATCTTACCTTCATGTTGTCAGGCGGGTCACCCTGGCCGGTGGTTGCACACACAAATACCACCAACAGCTCGTTGATGAGGTTGGCCTGTGGGCACAAACATGGAAAGACACATTCAGGTCAGCAGCCTGCAAACACAGGTCCCAGCTGTCCTGACACAGCTGCTCACATCACACAGAGTTCATGGACAGACCACACTCAGCATGAAACCCACAGCTCTGCACGGCACAACCTCCTCTGTGAGCATCTACTGCCCAGGTGCTGCCTGCAGCATCGGCTCCTGGGTGCACCTCACCTTGCAGCACACGGCTGAGCACGTGTCATCTAACACAGACTCCATCCCCAAAGCCATTGCTCCCTTTTCACACCTTTTTCAGCTGGGTGGAGCACAACCTGCCCTCGGGAAGGACACAGAGACAGGGGCTGGTGAAATGCAGCAGGTCGCTGAAGGGGTGGAGGATTCCCAAGCCTGAAATGTGGTTTGGTGGAGATGAAGCAAAACCAGGAGCAACCCTCTGCATCACCACTCACCACATCATAGCTGTCCAGGGCCTCCACTCTGCACTGGAAGTGCCGTCGCTTGGCTTCTCTGCCGATTCTCTCGGCTGTGTCTTGAGCCGTCCCAGTTTGGCTGCCAAAAAGAACAAGGAGCTTCCGTTCCACCATCTGCAGGAGACAACAGCAGAGAAATTACCAGGAGGTGAGGGGAGGCCAGCCAGGAGGAAAAGCCAGGGACTGGGCTGTGACCATGGTGGGGACTAGCTGTGAGCCACAGGCCCCTTCTCCAGCTCCAGCCATGGGAGAACTCACCGTCAGCTCCGAGCCCCATCTCCCAGCCCCGGGTAGGACCTACCACGAGCTCTGAGCCCCGGCTCCGAGCAGGACCCACCGCGGGCTCCGAGCTCCGGCTCCGAGCAGGACCCACCGCGGGCTCCGAGCTGCAGCCCCCGGCTCCGGGCACGACCCACCGCGGGCTCGGAGCTCCGGCTCCGGGCAGGACCCACCGCGGGCTCCGAGCTGCAGCCCCCGGCTCCGGGCAGGACCCACCGCGGGCTCCGAGCTGCAGCCCCCGGCTCCGGGCACGACCCACCGCGGGCTCCGAGCTGCAGCCCCCGGCTCCGGGCAGGACCCACCGCGGGCTCCGAGCTGCAGCCCCCGGCTCCGGGCAGGACCCACCGCGGGCTCCGAGCTGCAGCCCCCGGCTCCGGGCAGGACCCACCGCGGGCTCCGAGCTGCAGCCCCCGGCTCCGGGCACGACCCACCGCGGGCTCGGAGCTCCGGCTCCGGGCAGGACCCACCGCGGGCTCCGAGCTGCAGCCCCCGGCTCCGGGCAGGACCCACCGCGGGCTCCGAGCTGCAGCCCCCGGCTCCGGGCAGGACCCACCGCGGGCTCCGAGCTGCAGCCCCCGGCTCCGGGCACGACCCACCGCGGGCTCGGAGCTCCGGCTCCGGGCAGGACCCACCGCGGGCTCCGAGCTGCAGCCCCCGGCTCCGGGCAGGACCCACCGCGGGCTCCGAGCTGCAGCCCCTGGCTCCCCAGCTGTGAGCTCCGAGGCTCCCCCTCCGGCTCCAGCCAAGTGAGAACCCACCGCGACCCCCGCGCCCCGTCCCCTGTCCCTGGGCAGGACCCACCGCGAGCCCCGCGCCCCGGCTCCGGCCCCTCTGCGGTACCCACCGCGGGCTCCGAGCTGCAGCCCCTGGCTCCTGGCAGGACCCACCGCGGGCTCCGAGCTGCAGCCCCGGCGCCGGGCAGGACCCAGCACGGATCCCCCCAGCCCGTCCCCACTCGTGTCCGGCGCGGCCCGGCTCCGCCTCTCGGCAGCGTCATCTCCCCGCGCCGCTGAGGCGGGGCTGCGGGAGCGGTGGCGGCCCCGGCCCCGGCCCGGTCGCGGTGCCATTCGGATCCCCGTCCCCGCCCGGCAGCGCCCATGTCCCCGGGACGATGCTGTTCTCCCTGCGGGAGCTGGTGCAGTGGTTGGGCTTCGCCACGTTCGAGATCTTCCTGCACGGGCTGGCGCTGCTGGCCTTCTCCGTGCTGCTCGTCCTGAAGGTGGACGGTCAGGCCGCCGCGCTCTCATGGTGGGTCGTGTTCGTCCCCTTCTTCGCCGCCGACGGCCTCAGCACCTACTTCACCACCATCGTGTCGGTGCGGCTGTTCCAGGACGGCGAGAAGCGCCTGGCCGTGCTGCGGCTCTTCTGGATCCTCACCATCCTCAGCCTCAAGTTCGTCTTCGAGATGCTGCTGTGCCAGAAGCTGGTGGAGCACACCCGGGAGCTCTGGTACGGGCTCATCATGTCGCCTGTCTTCATCCTGCTCCAGCTGCTGATGATCCGGGCCTGCCGGGTGAACTGAGGCAGCCGTCGCCCCGGCCGGCCTGCGCCTGGCTCCCGGCGGCCTTGGACTCGTAGCCGTGGCCGTGGGGTCGTGCCCGGCTGTGGCTGTGCAGGGGCTGGCTCGGGTTGCAGCCTGAGGGGGGGCTGTGGTTACACGTGCTGCTGGGGTGGGGACCATCATGTTTCTCCAGAAGATCCTTTTGCGCCGTGACCTTGCTGTGATCCCCTCAGCCCGTGGCGTTGGAGGGTCCTGCCACGCAAGCGCTGGTTGATGTGCCAGTGGTTTAATAAACGGGCATGGAAGGGGTAGCTTTATGGATCAGACTCTTTGTGCTTAGACAGCATTTGTACTTAAAACTGGTGCCTGGAGGTGGGAGATTGCCTGGAGATGTGTTGGGTGGTTGCTGTAGATGTGCTGGTACACCACAGGCCTCGTCTCCTGCTCCTAACGATGCCTGGGCTTCAACGGCAAAGCCCATGTACTTCCACCTGTCCTCTTGCTTCCCTGAGCATTTCATGCCTCATGATGAGGGGTGCTGGTTGTGCAGGGGAGGGGAGTGTCCCTGAACCCCTGCTCTGGTGTGAAGCACTGCCCTCTGACCCCAGAAAGCATGAGGCAGTCAGTATTCCTTGGGCCTTAAATGCCATTGTCACCAGGAGCTCCCAGCGCCAGGGACACCTCAGTGTCACCTGCATTTGGCTCCTGGCACCGGGGCATTGAGAGCAGTGGATCTGCTCTCTCCTCAATGTGAGAGGCTGAGCGTTGCTTTGGAGCCCAGGCACAGGGTGCTGGGCTGCTTCTGCCACTGTCACAGACTTTGTACTCTATTGGTGATGTCAATTCCAACTAAACACGTGGTAGCTGGGGCTTCCCCTCCACCCTCAGCCGCTCCCTGTCTTTGCCCCAGCTCCCCAGCAGCTGGTGCCACCCTGTCTGCTGCTCCCAGAGTCAGTTCCATGCAGGCATGATCCTGGCACAGGCAGCTGCTGTCTAATGCGTGCTCCAGCTCACAGGCTGAGGGAGCAGCAGGGACACGGTGGTGGGTCTCGTCCTCCCTGTGAGATGCTCTGGTGACAAAGAAACAAGCAGCCACTTTGTCCCTAGAAAGCAGCTGGGAGCTGCAGGGAGTTTCCTGCAGGTGATGTGTTTGTCCCTGTGCTGCTGCCACTCATCATCCTTGTCACAGGACGGCAGCAGGAGAGCCAACAACCTGGGCTGGCAGGATCCAGGAGCTGACCCAGATTTAGCTCAGAGTGGGCCATGATGGGGCTTAGCTCCCAATGTGACCTACTGGCCTCTCTTGAGGCAGCACCTGGCTCCAGCCCTGGCTCTGTGTCCCCAGTGACCCTGGATAGCCCATCCTGGTCTGGTGCCAGGGTCTGGTGTTGGCAGTGCAGGATGGGAGCACCCATTTGGCTCAGTCCTTGCACACTGAGACCTGCCTCACCTGAACTCCTCTGCTCCTGATTGATCTTGGGGTTTTCCAGGGCCTCACATCACCCCAGGAGCTCCTCTGGTCTGTCTGCTTGGAGCCAGCCCTTTGCTCACACAGCCCAAGCCATGGCAGACCAGGGACACGTCATCTGGGAGAGGGAGCCCTGTCAACTTTCCACCTCACCAGTGTGACTTCATCCCCACTCTCCACATCCCCGTGTCACAGCCGTGCCCACAACATGCCTGGTCACCCTGAGAGCACAGGGCATGGATGAGGCATCACCCGCAACCACAGAGTCACTGGTGTGGGGCTGGGGAGGGTGAGGGATGAGCTAAAGGCAATGGGGGTGAGAGCAAAGGAGCAGGCTGAGCTCACGTGGGGGTGGGTGACAGGCATGAAGAACCAGAGCCACAGAGGGTGACACAGTCAGTGAGGGTGGAGAGGATCAGGAAGAGCAGCAAAGCCTCTGAGTCATGAGGGGACACCCACTGAGTTACCCTGGGGACTGACTGGTGCCTTTGGAGTGCTGCAGCTCCCCAAACACCTGGCTCATTAAACCAGAGAAGGGGGCAAACCAAAAATAATGATACAAAAATGAAGATGAATCGAATGAGCACATCCCTGAGCATCACTGCAACGCTGTGGGGCCGCTTCCTGGGGCTGAGCCCCGGCAGGGATTGCCTGGGACCATCAGCCCCAGCGCAGCCAACAGTCACCGGGGCGTGGGGGGATGATGCCACATCCCCCCGTGTTGCTGCCAACCTGCCTGTAGCAGCTTTTCCAGCACTTTGCAGCTGCCCTGGGGAAAAGCAGCACCAGGTGCTCCTCAGCTCTGCTCCTCTGAGGTAAGGCAGCTCCAGGGCGCTGGGTGTGTGAGGGGAGCATGGTGCCAAGCTCTGGCACTCGAGGGCTGCTCTGATGGAGATGGGGGGGCTGCCTGTGTGGCTGGGGGTGGTGGGGACAGACTGACAGCCAGGGCTAGCTGCATCCCTTCCCTGGACTCACTCCTCATGCAAAGGAGTCACCTGCTGTGCCCAGGGCCACCAAGTCCTACCAAACCTCCCAAGGCATTTGCCTTGAGTGAGCAGTTCCAGCACACTCCATGGCTGGAGCCTTCTGGGAGCATCGCCCTCAGTGAAATCCTGCTGGGGCCCCTGATCTGGGGAGGGAGGCTTCTCAAGTGTTGGGCCAAAAGGTTCCTTTAAGTGCTGGAATATGCTCTGGCAAAGATCACCTCTGGGTTTATGTTTGTTGCTGCAGTGGGTGAGTTGCTACAGCTGCCAGCTAAGCTTTTTCCAACCCAGGTGCAGCTCCTTGGCCAAAAGCCTTTGCCAGGGAGTGCCCCAGCTGCTCCCAGCCCAGAGGTTTGGTCCCACTGGGGGGGTAGAGCAGCTTTTCCCCATGCTGCTGCTCTGGAGCCTGGTGGGCGCCCCAGACCCTGGAACAGGGGCAGCTCTTGAAGAGGCATCTAAACTTGGGATGGCAGCACTGGAGGGAGATGAAGCTGGTGCCGTGTCCATATGTGCTGTCCAGAGCAGAGCCCAGCCTGGGATGGCTCAGATGGGCTTTGTGCATGAGAAAGAATCACAGAATTGTTGAGGCTGGAAAAGACCTTTAAACTCATTGAGACCAAAGGTTATCCCAGCACTGCCACAGCACTGGGAATTACAGGACATTCTGGATAACAGCTGACTTGCTCCTGTGGCCCCTCCAGTGCTTGGGCCATGCTGGGGCAGAGCTGTTTGTGGTGCTGAGCCAAGCACCGGCTCTTGTGGGCTCCTCTGTGGTATCTCAGCAGCATCCCAGCACCCCTGAATGTGGCTTCACCAGCTGCATATCTGTGCCTCAAAGGAAGAGCCTCCATAGCTCCTTCTCTGCCCCCAGAGCGCTCCAGACCACCACCCTGATCACCTTCATCACCTCCAGTGCTGATGTGGTCCTTGTGCTCTAGCCCCTCCTGGCTTACCAAAGCTGGTGCATCCCTGTGTCCAGGGAGAGCCTGGCTGGTGGTTTGGGGTGGCAAAAGCAACAGTAACCTTTGCAGTAGAGCAGGTCCTCTGGTGGTTTCCTCACCAGCAAGCACACAGGCTTCACACCTTGAGTGCCGACACCAAGTCATGGTCTGGGGTGTGGTAAGTGTGGGCTGGTTATCTCACACACAAACTAATTCCCTTCACCAAGATGAGAGACTCAGCTTCCTGTGCCAGGTCAGTCCTGCAGGGAAAATGAAAGCAGCCTGTCAGCCCTGCCAGGAGCAGCTGCATAGCCCTGCCTGTGGTGAGAGGTGCTGTGGGTCACCCCTGCCTGGAGCTGCCTCCACACACACTCCCCTTGCAGCTGTGGACTTGCTTCTGGTCCAGCTTTTCAGCTCTCCCTGAATCCTCCTGATTTAGATTGCTTTGTGGCTTTTTTCCCCCCAAGCTTTTGTGTTGGACATGTCTTAGCTGCATGTAGGCAATGGCAAACTGCAGCTCTCTTAGCTCAGCTCCTAACTGCCAGGAACATTGGGCAAGCAGTCAAAAAGGTGTTGGAGACCACCTAGGAAATCTGGGTTTGCCAAGAAACCATTCCACCCCAGCCTTCTGTTACAGGTGACAGCCACTCTGGAGATGAGAGAGGGCAAGCACAAGGCATGCTTAGGAGGGGCTGTGGTCAGAGTGGCTGAGCCAGCTGCTGGATTGTTGGGATTTAGAGGTGGCTTTAGGGGTGTCTCTGGCTAATGTGTGTAAAAGCAAATGTCACCCCACAACCAGAGGAGTGTCCTGAGCTGCTGCAGCCCCCAGTTTCAGGGCTGGTGTTCTGTAACTTTGAGAGAATAACTTAGAGAGTTGTCCAGGCTGCAGTTGAGAGCACAGAGCCAGTCACCACTCTTGGTGAGAAGTGTGGAGCAAGTGCTGGAAACCCAGAGGCAGCAAAGATGAAGGAAGAAAGGCTGCACCAACGGTGACAATTTCAGAGAGTCTGTGATTCTGTGACTCAAAGCCAGGGTGCTTTCTTTTCAGAAGGCACAGGGAAGATGTTAGCAATGGAGGTGATCTCATTTCACAAGTATCAGTGACTGGCAGTAATGGCTGGGCTCAGACCCCACAGAGTCTCTGCACCAGCCTGGCAAGTTCCTCTGGGACTCAAAAGAGGTATTTGGAGGGTCATAGACAAAGAACTAGATGGTCAAAGCAGATCACACAGGGGGTGTGTGTGTGTACTCTAGCCACACTTCTACATGGCAGATTTGTTCACCTGCAGTCAGAAGAATGAGACATTCAGGTCCCTTTTTCAATTACAAGCAAATAGCACATTTGTCTCCCTCCAGAGCACATCCCTGAAGGCAAACAGGGCAGGGACTCATCAGCACAAGACCCAAGGGGAGCCATGTGAGAGCAGCTGCTGCTGTGGGTCAGGCACCCCATGGCCCTTCCAGGGCCTGCAACACCCCACACTCAGGCACCACGTTTCCCCAACACACATCCCATCTTTTAACAGACAAGCATCTCTTTGGGTGAGATTACCTGAAGAAAAATGACGGCTGGAGTGTACATGGCATAGAGCCAGGGTGCTGTCACCTTGCTAGAGCCCAGCAGAGCAGCATTGCCTGGGAGGGGTGCAGGGCAGGGGCAACAGGAGAAACAGCCTTCTCCCTGCTGGAGCACTGCAATGGAAGAAGAGAGTATGATGTACAGCTCATTCATCAGGAGGAGATAAAAGCTAAGGCAATTATCTAATTAGCTAATCAAGAGGCCCCTGTGGGAGCCCATGAAGGAAGGGATGCAGCAGCAGCAGCTGTATGTGATGATATACTCTGGGGACACGATGCAAGTTTGGGAAGATGTTCTCCAGTGACTTCACCTGATCCCACTGAGGCTCAGGGGCTGTTTCTCCCCAGCTTGCTGTGCCTTCTCCCAACACTGTCCTTCTGTTGCCCCAAAGTTTTTTGCAGGGAGGATTTACCAACACAATTATGAAGCCATTACCTGTGACTTGGCTCAGGAGTATCTAGAGTAAACTGAAGAAGTACTGACTTGTATTGGCTGTTTTAGCTGAGCTATTTATAGGTACTATTAACTCTCCCAGCAAAGCCTCTGTCTTGGCTCCCACAGCTCTACCCACTAGCCCAGCCCTTGGGGTCTGTAGGACAGCAGATGGGCCCCAGGAAGCAGGGTGCTGGGAGAAGGGGGGGTTTTGGTCCCACTTGGCCAGGGCAGCTGGGAGCCTTGCTTGGTTTCAGGGGGAGGGAGACCTACAGCAGATGGAGGAGGTCCCTTGTAACCAGTGTTTCCTCGAGCATCTGCCCAGACCCAGCAGTGCCACAGGCCCTCTGCCTGGGCACAGCCTGTCCTGCAGCTCTGTCCCCAGCCCTGCCAGTCCCTCAACACCCAGACAGGCTGTTTGCTCAAGGAAAGGGCTGGTGAAACTGGTTCTCCTGCTTTTGCACGTCCACATTTCCTCCCAAGAGGATGGTGGATGGTCAGGACCCCAGGAGGTGGATGAAAGGCTCTGGCAGATGGGGGATGGCTCCCAGCCTCACTCGTGGCTGTGAGGCGTACAGCTGCTGTATGGGGAGCTGCCACATCTGCCCATGTCAGAAGGAACTGGTGCACCACAAGCACTGCTTCCACAGCAGGCAAAGCACTGCTGGCTGCAGCTGCCTGTGCTCTGCTCACTGATGTCCGTGAGGAGCAGAGCCAGCTTGGCCCCAGTCTCCAGCCCTCTGGGGCTGGGCCCATCTCAGGAGCAGGGCTGACTCTGGTCCTGCCATCCTTTCTAAGACAAAATCTGTAGGACATAGGTGGCTGAGGGCTCCTGCGGTTCCAGAACAACAGGGCTTCCCCTAGGTCTCCTTGGAGTGAACACAGGTCCTCAAGGGACCAGATCCCTGAGATGGAGCCACAGATCATGGGTGGAACCATGGGGCCACGTGTGCCTGTGATGGCATGTCCTCACCTGCCTTGAGTGCGTTGTCACCCTCACAACATTCACCAGGGTCCATTGCTTGAGAAGCTGAGGGACAGATCTGGCAGCATTACAAAGACAGCATTTGGCATGTGGCCCCAGCTGCACCCCAGTCCCCTACTGGGAGAAGCTCCAGGCTGGTTGCAGACCTAGGGCACTCCCATCCAGCCTTTCTTTCAGCAGCCCAGGGGACCCTGCTGTGCACCACAGCCAGCTGCTGCCATGCCAGCTTGGTCCCAGCAAGGTCTGTCCTTCACTGCCCTTGGGCTCATGTGGACCAGGGCTGCTCCTGGCTGGGTTTACCCCAGGCTGGTGGCAACAGGTTTGCCAAAAGGCTGAGGCTGGCAAAGATAGACAGAATGGAGACAGACAGAGCAGCTCAGACAGTGCCACTGCCTGGGATGAGCGGATGGAGTCCCTGCAAGCCAAGGGAAATCACGGCCTGTCCCCTGGCTCAGAGGCAGTTACAGGATTGTCATGTAATCTCTGGAATTATTCACTACAGAAGGGACAGGAAAGTGAGTGGCTCAAGCTGGGTTTGGGGGCAGGAGCTGGGGGCTGGGTGGGCTCTGGGAGCACAGTCTGTGTGACCAGCAGGACTCAGCTGGTCAGTGCCTCTCTGTCCTGCATGAGGACACATCCTTCCACAGGGAAAGGTGCTTTGGGAAGGTCACCTGCAATGAGGGCTCCCCAGCACACATTTCCCTTCTGGCATCTCTGTGTTTGACTCAGCTGAGATAAGGCAGCTGGGAACTGAGTCTTTCCACTGAGATGGCTCTTGTGATAGCCCTGGCAGCCTCTTACCAGGGACCTGAATCAGCAGGAAGCAGAGAGCAGGTCCCCAATCAGTCTCACCTCTTACAGATCTCACAGAGATCTGTAATGGAAATACTCAGACTAGTGAGAGCAAAGAGAGAACAGAAAAGTGTGAGCATGTGTGTAACAGCACAAGGGCAGAGGGCACGTCAAGGGCTAAAGAATGAGGAAGCAGTAACCGGCCGAAGGTGAGGATGCCTCAGTAGCCACAAACACACCTGGCAGGCAAAGAGAAGAGCACACACAGTCAGGAGTTTTGTGCAAGGCTGAGGGGGTCTGAGGCAAAGTAACGGGGAAAGGATTCTCCAGCAGTATCCACCTCCAAAGGACAGAAAGGTAAGTGCAGGCTGGGTTTGCTGCTGGCACTGGAGCCCAGAGCCACAGCAGCCACGGGGAGGGCTCAGAAACCAACTCGGAGCGATCCCACCTGGGCACACAGGACTGGGAGCTGCTGGGAGCTGCTGGGTGTGTGGATGTGAGTGACAGCAGGTGAGCAGACCTTACTTAAAATACAGTCACCTTCTTCTACAGTATGTCATGGTGAGGGTTTTTGCCACTTGCCATGCTCTCCTGTGCTTGGTGCAGTGCTCCTTTGGCTCCTCAGGACCTGATCCTTCCTGGGAGCAGGGAGCATAGAGAGTGGGTGCAGCACCTAAAGGACTGTAGTGATCCCATCATGGCTGTGCCAGTTTCCTGGACAACCAACCCCTCTGTCCTTCAGCCCCCACTGTTCTATCCTAATATTGCTTTTCCCAGGGAAAACTCTGATTACCTCTCAGGATTTCTGGGTTACACAGCTGGAGGTGGTGGCAGCCTGGGGACAGCTTTCTGAGCTCTCACTGCCTGGCATCGTTCCCAGCTGTGTCCAACCACCTTGCTCTGTGTTTGGGTTTGCAGGAGCTGGCACCACAATGTTGTCTAAGAAGCAGCACCTTGTCTATGCCATTGTTGGGGCACTGGTTGTCCTCTCCACCATTGCCCTTGTTCTCAGCCTGGTGCAGATTGAAGATGTCACTCTGCCACCCACAGTCAAGGTGAGCCCGAGGAAGGTCCTTGAGCATCACAGCAGAGACCAGTTGCCTTGGGCAGGTTGCTCAGAGACAGCAGCTGATGTCTGGGGTCGGGAGGTGAAGGGGGGTCACTAGGAACAGCCTTAGAGCAGCTGAGTGGGTGTTTTCTTCCCATTTCAAGATGTAAGCTGAAGTAATACAGCCCAACCACCTAAAAAACAGAGGGGGAAGCCTTCTCTGAAACTAGCCCCCATGCTCTGTGCTTGATGTTTTGAGATTACCTTGGGGCAGATGGGTGAGCATGGCCCTTGCCCCACTCCCTGCACCCTCCCAGGGCACCGCACCACGGGCGATACGGCCCCGAACAGCCCTCGTCCCTGACAGCTCCCACGCAGCACCAGCACTGTGGCTGCTCCCCATCCCTCTCCTGCAGCTTGGCGTCCCACCCTTCCTGCTGCAAGTGGGCTGCCAGGGTTTTAGGGTGAGGTGGAGGGCTTTAGGTTGCTCCTGGCCTGGGGTTGGCATGGCCCTGCTGGTCTGTGCCCAGGCTGGGTGCACCCACAGAGTGCTGAGGGTGGGAGAGCTGCTGGCCCCGAGGTGGGGCCAGTGTAGACACAAAAGGTATGTGACCAAGAGAGAAAACAAAAAAGCATGAGGAAACAACTGAGATAATGTTTATGTGAGCTGGCACTGCTGCACAGACCTCAGTGGGGGAATGAAAAAGTCCTTCAGTTGCAGTGAGAAATGTCTGTGCTGAGGCCACACTCTGTCACTGCTCTGCTGCGGTGCAGGTCGCTCTGCCTCAGAGAGGTGTCTTCTGGGGCATCCTCTGGCCCCACCACCCTGGCAGGGCCATGGTGGGGTCAGGAGCAGGCTGCTGCTCCTCCTGCCAGTGTGATGTCTTGGTTTTTCCTTCCAGTATGGGATGGTGTTTGATGCAGGCTCGTCCCACACCTCTCTGTTCGTCTATGAGTGGGATTCAGACAAGGAGAACGACACCGGTGTGGTCAGCCAGACCTTGTCCTGTGATGTCCAGGGTCAGTATCTCCCTGCATGTTCCTAGGATGGGTGGGATGACCCACACTGAGCAGCCCTGTCCCCTGGGCTGGCACTGCTGCCCAGGCTGAGGGCAGGATGCTCCCTGACTCCCCATTTTCTTCACTCATGGTTGGGAGCCCTCAGCATCATAGTACCCACATGCTTGCTGGGACTGAAGCACCTTGGTGTTGCTCTGGATTTTCATTCCTCCACCTTGAACAGCCCCAGCTGCCCAAGTTGCCATCCTGTCTGGGGAGGGTCTCACCCACAGAGGTGGGGACACTGCTGAACGCATGGGAGACATGGGGAATGTGTGGGAGAGGAACATAAGGGGGAGTAAATCAGGCCTCAGGTGACACTGGGACCTGAAAGGCACCTTTTGCTGCTAAGAGGTGACAGAGCTCACTGCTGTGTGCCCTCCTGCTCCCACACCCCTGTCCCCAGCTGTTCCATCACCCTGTCCCAGCCTGACTCTCTTCCAGGCCACGGCATATCGAGCTATGCCAACGACCCCCTTAAAGCTGGCGATTCGCTAAGGGAGTGCCTGGATAAAGCCCTGAAGGTTGTTCCTGCTGCAAAACAGAGGGATGTCCCAGCTTATCTCGGAGCAACTGCAGGCATGAGGCTGCTGAGGTATCTATCACTGTGGGGTGCAGGGTGACAGAGCAGGGACTGGGCTGCAAGAGGCCACTGCCAGGACAGTGTCCTGCACGGGGTCGAGCTGCCAGGAGCTGCCAGCTCTGATGCTGCTGTGAGCAAACCATGGGGAGTGGGAAGAAGGTCCAGTGGGATCATAGGTGGCTGAGCTGTCCTAAGCAGGAGAGACTGCCCAGAGAGAAACCATCCCCCATCCTAGGTTGTTGTTACATGCCCAGTTCCAAGCAAGAAGTGCTTCCTGGAGCTCTTTGTCTGCTCTTCGTTATTCCTGAAGCACAAGGGGTTGAGATGCCACCAGGAGATGTGCCATCTGCCCAGATGGATGTGTGCTGGTGGGGGAGGGAGGCTGAAGCAGTAGGCACCAGGTGCTGTGGGACCTGCTTTTACCTTTCACCAGCCTGTATTAGCTCTCTTCAAATGTCAGCCTTCATTTCATGGCTCTTGGTTTTACGGCTGCAGATATGTGACATTATGTCTGTGCCCAGGCAATCAGACCACTTCCCTGGGAAGGAGTCAGGGCATAGCCTGGAGGTTACTCGCTTCAGAGAGTGAGCACATGCCAGCAGCTCTGACACATCTTCCCCACTGAGGTCTGAAACCAGGCTGGAACCTTCCTGAAAGACCCTTTTGAGCTCAGCAACCAGCCCTGGCTTTGGTGCAGTCCCTGAGGTTCAAACCTAGGTTTTACAGCACCATCCCCTCTGACCTCCAGCACTATGGAGATACTTAGGTACAGGAGGGTGGTCTGGCAAAGCTTTGTGACTAGGATCCAGCTTCAGTGGAGGGAAGAGATTGCTGTTGCTCCTAGATTTGTGATGCCAAGCCTAGACAGCTGGGACTTCCACTGCACCAGCAGCTTTGACAGGTTGTGTAGCAGGAAACATTAATCACACAAACTGCTTGTTGCAAAAAAACTGGAGTATATGGAACTGGGCAAAATCCAGACTGTTTGTATGTGCTCCCTGATGAGCTTTGTATGTGTCCTGACCTTTGAGTCCTTCTCAGGGAACAGAATGGCTCAGCAGCAGATCAAATCCTGACTGAAGTCGCAAAGACCATGCAAGAGTACCCCGTGGCTTTCAAAGGGGCTCGAATCCTTACAGGAGAGGAGGAGGGGGCTTATGGCTGGATCACCATCAACTACCTGCTGGAGTCCTTCACTAAGGTGGGAAAAGGGTGGGACACTCCTTTGCTAACACAGTTTAGCTGATTTTTCTTAAGCCTGCTCAGCACAGAAGTAACAGTTGGGATTAACAGCTTTCAGGAATGATCATGGGGAAGCAGCCAGTGCTCCTTTGGCTTGTCTGCAATGAAAGAGGAGGGAGAAATGAGGAACAGGGGTGTCTCCTAGGGGCTAAGGGCAGATCTCCACATTGACACCAGGGACAGTGAGGGCAGCCATGCAGCCCAGCATGGGCTGTGTGCTCCTGACAGGCTTTGTTTCACTGCACTGGGAAGGTCCCTCTCAGTGTGGTGCTAGGAAACTCCAGTCCTGGTGCAATGTGCCAGTCTGAAATAAGCTTGCACCAAACCTCTTTCCTGCAGCCTCTCTGCTGGCACTGCCAGAGCTGGGGGGTGCTGGCACCATTGGCACCCTGGGCAGGCTATTCCTTCCTCATGCACCTCTGCAGCTCTTCAGAGGGCAGCTCCTCCAAACCAGGTCCCCTCCAGCTTTGGCCTGGGGAGCAGTGAGTCAGAGTGAGGTGAGCCCACAGCACACTGGCACAGTGTGACCATCAGATGGCTCAGTCTGTGTTCTGTGGCTCTGATGAATGTCCAGGCTGGTTGGGCAGGGAAGGCAGAGGCACCTCACACACGGAAATACTCGACCTGCATACCTGTTGAATTTAGTAACAAAACCCTGTTGACTTCAATGAGATGAGAATTTTGCTCAGGGCAAGTGATCCCAGCCTTGTACCCCTCCTCTTCCTCTCCTGTCTTGCCTTGGCAGTATTCCCCCAAAGCACACACGTGGCTTCGTCCAGAGGCAGCCAACATTTTTGGGGCACTGGATCTTGGAGGAGCATCCACTCAAATTAGCTTTATGCCTGAAGGTTCAGAGATAAACTGGAATGAAACCTCCAAACTGACCCTGTATGGGTATAACTACAGCATCTACACACAGAGCTACCTCTGCTACGGGCAGAACGAGATGCTGAAGCGACTGGCCAAGGAATTAATTGCGGTGAGAGGGGAACTGTGGGGGGGAACTGGAGTTTGCTCTTAAGATACCAACCACAGACTTGTAATGCTTGAAATAAGAACAGGCAATGCTCTTCCAGAGAGGCATCAGCAGGGACTGAGAGCAGGTACAGACTCTGTGGAGCACAGGTGGGCAGCTGTGGAGAGCTGCATGGGAAGCATCAGAAGGAGCAGCTCAGGAGAGATCTGGTTGTACACAACTGCCTCACACAGGGTGTAGAAAAGGCAGGACTGGGCTCTTCTCAGAGGTGCAAAGGACAAGAGGCAATGGGCACAAGCTGCAACATGCAAGTTTCCAGATGGATGGAGGGGAAAAGTTTTTTCCACTAAGATGGTCAAATATCAGAATATGACCCAGAAATGTTGTGGAGCCACCAACCTGGGAGATACTTCAAATCTGAGCAACACAGAGGGCTCTGAGCAATACAATCTAGTTGGTCATGCTTTAAGGAGGGGTTGGCACTGGGACTCCATAGCTCCCCCAAACCTCAACTACTCTGTGACTGCATGACCTGAGATAAGTGAACCAGAAATCTTCCTCAGGCCGTTTTTAGGAAGGTCAGAGGGGAAGAGGGTCTTCATGGAGCTGCATCTTGCCACAAGAAACAGCTTTGGTGAGACAGAAGGGTTTGCCCATGATGCACAGCCAGGAAAGGCCCAGTGGCATCCATGGCTTGGGCTGGAGCTAGAGCTGGGCTGGAGAGGGCTTTGCATGCTCCAAATCATGATCCTGCTGACCATGGGAGAGATGGTTCTGGATTCCTGAAACTGGTCTGACCCCATGGGAGAGGGAATGAGACAAAGCAGAGTGGGATTTAGTGTTGAGCTCAGACTGAGGCTGCAGACAGCTGCCGAGAGCATCTGCAGGAGGGTCTCTGTGCTGAGGGGGTGAGAGATGCCTGTGGCTCTGGGGGGATCCTGCTGCCTGGCACACTGGCCAAGAGGGTTTGGAGGAGGCTGCAGCCTGTGATTTTGCTGTTCCCAGGAGTCATCCTCCAGCATGCGAGTTGCTCACCCTTGCTACCCAAAAGGCTACAATGAAACCATCTCGCTGTCTTCCTTCTGCACCAGCCCCTGCACCAACCGCAGCGACCCACGGCTGACCCTCAGCGACAGGAACGTCACCCTGGAGGGCAGGGGCAATGCCAGCCAGTGCCTGGCTGCTGTCAAGAAGCTCTTCAACTTCTCAGCGTGTGGCCAGAGGCAGGACTGCAGCTTCGACGGCTTCTACCAGCCCCCCCTCAGAGGACAGTTCACTGTAAGGCAAATCCCACCCACCCACCTCCACAACAGCACGTCCCCGGGTGCTGCAGTGTCCCTGTGTGCCCGTGGCACTGTCACCTCCCCACAGCAGAATGGGGGCAAGCAGCTCCCAAGCTACCACTGCCCCAGCACACACCAGGGAGTGCTGCTGCCTGCTTTTCCAGCCAGCTCTCCAAATGGGACCATGTTAATAGAAGGGATGCTTAGTCAAATCCCAAGTGTTCAGTACGTCCCAGCTCAGCCAGCAGCCTTCAGGCCAGCAGACACCTCCCCCCAGCCCACAGTGTCTGCTGGGACATGGACAGTGATGCCCTGAGACCCTTGGGTGGGACATAAGAAAAAGCTCTCTCACTGTGAGGTGAGGGAGCCCTGGCCCAGGCTGCCCAGGGAGGGTGTGGAGGCTCCTTCTCTGGAGGTTTCCAAACCCACCTGGACACGTTCCTGTGCCCCCTGATCTAGGTGGGAACTGCTTTGGTTGGATGATCTCTACAGGTCCCTTCCAACCCCCACCACTCTGTGATCCTGTGTTTCTATGAAACCTTATGGACAAACCCCAGCTCCAGCTTCACAGGGGATGGGGGCAGCTGCCTGCAGGATTTCCCCTTGCTTCATGGCATTTTTGCCTCTTGCCTTTCAGGCCTTCTCTGCCTTTTACTATAACTTCAATTTCCTCAACCTGACCGAGGGGCAGTCGCTGGCCACTGTCAGAGAGACCATCGAGCATTTCTGCACGAGAAGCTGGGAAGATGTATGTTCCCCACAACGGGAGGCTGTGGGGAAGCTTCACAAGCCAAGGGGTCCTGGGGCACGGGGAGAGGACTGGGAGCCAGGGCTGTCCTGCATCCACCCTTGGGGGCTCTCCTTTCTCATGCAACGCTGGGAAAGGGACGGGGGAAGGCAGCAAAATCTCCCCTCCAGCACAGGAGCTGGGGATAGAGGTGGGTCTGTAGCACTGGAGGGTGGTGGGAGGACAGCAGCTGATGGAGATTAATCAAATAGGGATGGGTAAGGCCAAGAGATGTGCTAGGACCACCATGGGACAGAGAGCATGAGTCCCATGGATGAGGAGGCTGTGATGGGAGGATTTAGGGCATGAGGAGCTTCAGTATTTCTCTCTGATTCAACATGGAGTGCAAACCCTTCTCAAAGGAGTTGCCCTGTGTGGACAGGTACAAAACACCTGTCTGGTCCAGAAGTCTTTTTCTGCACTCTGTGCCTGTAGAGCCATTGTCCCTCATGTAGCAGCTGTCAAGGCATTGTCCCTGCACCAAAATCTCCTGCAAATAACTTCTCTTCCTCCCAAACACTTCTCCACCCCAGCTGTCTTCTAGCTACCCTGAAGAGAATCCTGAGCGCCTGCCTAAATACTGCGCCAACGCCAATTACATCCTCACACTCCTCCTCGACGCCTACAAGTTCAATGAGACCAGCTGGAACAACATCTACTTCCAGATGAAGGTGGGCAGCAGACCCAGGCACAGGCAGGAGTGGGAGGAGCAGTGGCAGCTTCCCATGGTGGGGTGCTGGGAGCCACAGCCCAGAAAAGCCACATGTCCCCATCCCAGCGCGGCACGGGGTGTGTGTTGCAGGAGGGGGATTGAGGTCACCTAAAGAATGAGCCTCAAAGACATCAGCAAAAGTGATTTTAGAGTAAAAATGCAGTTTAACAGAGTTCAGTGTTCACTCTGTTGCTCACTGCAGGGAAGGAACATGCAAAGGAAAAATGAGTTAGAATGATTCACAGAGACCAGAGATGCAAAAGGCTGAGGGAGACCCATTGAATCGTGAGGTTCAGAGCAGACCCCTTGGCTCTCTCCACCCCTGATGGAGCTCAGGTGTGGCCAGCTCGCATCTTAGTCTCAGACTTGGGCAACAATGGGATGAGCTACATGGATTTCATCAGTATGAACTCAGCACAGTCACTTACTGAGGATCTGTGTGAACAAGGGGCCCTTCCTTGGTCAGGGAAGGATCTCTGAGTCACGGGGGAGGAATCTCAGACTTTGAGAGGTGTCCCTGCTCAGCAGGAGAGTTGCCTGGCTGCAGTCCAGTTACCATTCAGGGAGAACTCAATTTGAGGTCATCCATCATGAGTAAAAGGTGTCTCTGCCTCAAGGAGCAACCTGGAGAGGCAAGATGACCACCATGCAGCCACACTGCTGAGCAGGGAGGGCTCCCAGCAGGCTCACACAAGCTGTCATATTCATGGGATAAAGTGGTTGGCTCGTGGTCAAACTGCCCACAATGGGAGAGGCACACATGAGACTCCTTGTACCCACAACTGTCTTTGTTCCCTGACAAATGGGTCTTGGAAAATCCACCTGCTATTCATGTGTTATTTGCATGGTTGGTGTTCCAGGCTCACACGTATGAGTGCTCACTGGGTCACTCTGCTCCTCTGGGGATTCTCTGGAGGAATTCTTGGCCTGGCCACAGCTCAGGCTTTTGCCTCCTTTGGAGCCTGTGCCAAATTCCTGCCACTTTGGTTATGGGGTCAAGCACATTGTCACAGTATGGGGACAACCACCACAACCTGTGTCCAGTTCTGGGCTCCCCAGCTCCAGAGGGACAGGGAACTGCTGCAGAGAGGCCAGTGCAGGGACACCAAGATGCTGAGGGGACTGGAGCATCTTCCTTGTGAGGAAAGGCTGTGGGACCTGGGGCTGTTCAGCCTGGAGGAGACTGAGGGGGGAGCTCATTAATAGTCACAAATATCTAAAGGGTGGGTGTCAGGAGGTTGGGGCAGCACTTCTTTCTGTTGTATCCAGTGCCAGGACAAGGTGTGGTGGAAAGAAGCTGGAACACAAAAGGTTCCATTGAAACACAAGGCAAAACTATTTTACTGTTTCAGTGAGGGAGCCCTGGCCCAGGCTGCCCAGGGAGGCTGTGGAGGCTCCTTCTTGGGAGGTTTCCAAACCCACCTGGACACGTTCCTGTGTGACCTGATCTAGGTGGGACCTGCTTGAGCATAGGGGTTGGACTGGATGAGCTCTAAAGGTCCCTTCCAACCCCCACCATTCTACCATTGTAAATGAAAATGAACCTGAGCTGTGCAGGAGTGGGTAGCCCTGGTCCTCAGAGCCTGGCTCCTGCAGAGCTCACTGCTGGTCCCCTCTCTCGGGCAGACGGGCAGTGCCGATGCCGGCTGGACACTGGGGTACATGCTGAACCTCACCAACATGATCCCAGCAGAGGCTCCAGCGCACTTCAAGGGGCATGTTCCTTCCCTGTGGGTTGCAGCCATTGCCTTCATCATCCTCACCTTTGCCTTGGGGTTTGTGGCCCTGCTCCTGCTCCTGTGGATGTAGGAGACTGGCTGTGTTCCGGAGCCCAGCAGGGCTGGAGGTCTGGCAGCTTGAGGTAGGTTCGACAATGCTGAGCACATTAACCTCTGCAGCACTGAAGTCTTGCAGGTCTGGCCTCCCATGGGACTGCCTCAGCATGCAGAGGGGCACCACATGAGGTTTCCAGAGGAGCTCCACTCCTGTGAAGAGCCACACCACAGGACCCCCAGCCATGCCTACCAGCCTCCTGACTCCCCCCGTGCCCATTACAGATACAGCCTCCATCCCCACACTGGGCCTGGGGCTGTGGAGAGCCACCCTGGCACTGGAAGGGCTCCCTGAGTGTCAGACTGTCCATGCATGGCTGCAGGCACTTGCTGACAGGGTATTTGGTGCAGTGCTGGATCTGACAACAGTCTGTGCTGGTCCCTGAGGTCATGCAAGGCTCCGTGGCATCCCAGCTGGCTCTTCTGGGGAGGCATCCTCTGGTCTTGGGAGCAGAAAGCACATTGAGCATCCCAAGTCACAAGTATGGCCCACGCCACCCCACCTCACCATCTCATCTCACCTCATCTCACCCCATCTTCCTCTTCTTCTGGGACAAAGGGACAGATGATGCCTTCCCGCTGCAGCACGAGGCCCGGCCACAGCGGCTGTCAGGCTGAGACCCTCCAGCTGTGTGTCCCCCCAGCCCTGCACACGCAGCTCACCACATTCTGCCCTCACCTTCCCCTCAGTCCTGCTCCTTTGGTACCTGCCCTGGGGATGACTCACAGTGCCATCTGCCTCAGGCAGCCAGGGCTTTGGTGTCTCTGCAGGAAGCAGCCGTCCTGCAGCTCTCGTCATCCAAATAAACATTGTAAAAGGCAGCGGATGGGGAATGGCTGTTACTTTGCCCTGGATCACGTACAGTTTTATTGCTTCCATCTCCCAGATAAGAGCTTGTGATGACAACAGGGAGCCAGGGGAGTGTCCACATCACCCAGTGCTGTGGAAGATATCCCTGGAGACCTTGCAGCATCACCCAGACCTCAGAGAGGAGGCAGCAGAGCACGAGAACAGGCCCGTTACTTCTGAGAGCCAGTGTTTCACCTCACCCATTCTCTGGCTGCCTCTGAGACTCCCCAAAAATGTAAGGAGGGCCCCAGGAGCTGCCTCTGACTATTTCCAGCAGCATCCTCAAATTGCCCTGTGTTCTACAAAGGGAGGGTGAAATGCTCAGGCACAGGGTGCAGCCAGGCCAGAGAGGAACCTGCTGCAGAAAAGCAGGGGACTGCTGCCACTCCCCACCTTACAGGGCTTCCCACTCCTGAAGTCCTCTCCAGTGTTTGACCACAGACATGGCCATGGGCCACAGACTCTTGTCCTGGGATGGGGCAGAAAACATCCACCCCCCAAAGAGTATCTCTCTAGGGTCTAACCAGCCCCACAATGATTCTCTTGCCTCCCTCTTCCCTGACCTGATGGTCTCCCTATTTCCAGCCACTCCCCACCACTATGAGCCCCTGCCCCACACATCCCTGCCCTCCCTCCTAGAGCATCTCCATGCAGTACCAAGGGGAAAGGAAAATAAGACAGGAGAGAGCTACTGGGAGGATTTTATACAGCCTGTGCTGGTTCCAGCTCATCAGGCCAGGACACAGGTGCCCTACATCAGAACTCCCCAGCTCCAGGGCCCTGGGGGGGATTCCCTGGTCTGCAGCTCCTTGCAAAAGTGCAGCAGGACAGCAGCCTCTGGAGCCAGTGCTGCTACAGGCTCTCATAACCAGAGTTTCTCTGGCAGCATGTGACTGTGAGCTGGAAGAAGATGAGGATGAGCATGACAGCCAGTAAAACTGTGGCTGCTACCCAGCTGCTTCTCTGGAGGCCAACAACTCTCTGGGGAGTCTCTGAGGGAATCATGTTGGTGAGATTGAGCATATAGCCCAGAGTCCAGCCCACATCCACGTCAGAGACCTGTGTGGAGGAGAAAAGAGGGTTGTGAAGGGCTGCAAAGTACCATGCCGACAGCTAAACACCTTCACTGTTGCACTCCAGGTCCTACTCCAGAGCCACTGCAACTATGCACACCTTGGGCTGCAGGCATGAGCAAGACAAGCTGCAGGACAGCATAAATGGCCCAGGGCAGATGTCCCAGCAAGTGCCTGTGTGTAACTCAAGAGCTGCACACAGCAGTGGCTGTGCTGCCCCATTGTCCACTGCTCCCTGACCTGGGCATGGCAGAGGCAGCGTGGGCAGGAGTCGTTCCTGGCACAGAGTGTGGGAGCTGGGGGCCATTGGGCACCTCCCTACCTGCCTGACGAAGTGGATGTTAAGCCAAGTTGTGTGGTTGAATCTGTAGCCTTGCAGGAGAAGGGTGAGGGTGTAGGAGTTGGCTGCACAGGCATCACGGAGGTGGGTCTTGTTCATGGTGGGGAACTCCTCCTGCAGCTGTGGGGGTGGAAAAACAGGGGAGCTGCCAGCTCAAAGCAGCACTCACCCTGTGGGGAAGAGCCCCACAAGGCAGGGGAGAGCAAAGATCCAGGAGGCTGCAGGTTGCTCCCTCAGCTCTCTCCCTGTCCAGACACCTTTGTGCCCCTCACAGCTCCCTCCTGCTCAGTAGAGTATGGGATATGGCTGCCCAGAATCCAAGTGAAACGTGGGCAGAGACTGGCATCTCCCAGGCAGGATCTCACCTCATCCCAGCTGCTGTTGCAGAATCGCTCAATGGTGGCATTGACTGAGCTCAGGGACTGTCCTCTGGTCAGGTTCAGAAAGTGAAGGTTGTGGTAAAACCCTGAGAAGGCCTGCAAGTGTTTTAGACCAAGGGCAGAAGGTTGGTGAAGCACCCAAGCCACTGCCACCCCTCCCCATCCCCCATATGGCTGTGCAGGGGCCACTTCTCAGCATGCAGGGTGATGCCTGCTGACCTGCTGGGAGTGGGCCTGGGGCTGCTCCCCACACACACAGAGCTTGGTGCTGTGACAAGAGGCCTGAGGCTGGCACGCTGGGGGGCACATGCATGTCTCACAGCAGGAACAGACCCCCTCCCAGGGCTGCCACTACTCACACTTTTCTCCTACAGCACTTTCCCGAGGCCGGGGGCAGCCCCTGGTGCCCCAAAACCCCCCAAGCTGTCACGCAAGCCCTGAGGCTGCTGTTTTCACTGAGCTGTCTCAGATCTGCTTCCCGGGGCAAGATCTCCCCGATTCCCTCGGGCAGGCTGGGCCACCACAGAGCAGACCACACGTCCCAGCACAGCACCGCTGCGCAGCTCGCACCAGCTCGGAGGTCCCCTCTCCACACCCATTCCCGGGCCAGCGGCACGGCCGCTCCCACCCTCGCTCCTCCCCCGGGGCCGCGGAGGCTCCTTACGAAGAACTGTCCCCGCACGGGCGGCTGATAGACGCCGTTGAAGCCGCACGAGCCGCTGGCCCCGCAGCTGAGGTTGAAGAGGCGCTGCACGGCGGCGCGGCACGCGGCCGGGTCCCCCGTGCCCGTCACCGTCAGGTTCTGGGCGGCGCCGGGAGCGCCGGGCGCGGGGACGCAGGGGCCGCCGTAGAGCTCCGCCGTGCTGACGTTCTCCTGGTAGCCCCGGGGGTAGCAGGGGTGCGAGATGCGCTGGCCGGCCGGGCTGCCCTGCGCACAGCGGCAGCGGCAGCGGGGGCTCGGCCCGGGACGCCGGCGACGCCGGCCCCGCGGCCCAGCCCCTGCCCGGCCGGGCCCCGGCGGCGGCGCCCAGGCGCCCGCGGGCTCCGAGCGGCGGGCACCGTGCGCCCGGAGCGGGCCCGGCCCGGACGCGGCTCCTGCCCGGCCGGGCCAGGGGCTGGGCGGCTCCCGGGCGGCGGGGGCTGCGCTACCTGCAGCAGAGCGGCCAGCAGCATCCGCAGCGCCTGCAGCTGCCCGTAGCACAGGTAGCTGTGTGTGTACAGCCCGTACTCGCTGCCGTACAGCCGCAACGACACCGAGCTGTTCTCGTCCTCTACGGCCGCTCCGGGCTGGAACGTGATTTGTGTCGAGGCCCCTCCCAGGTCCAGGGCTCCCCACACCTCGGTGTCCTGGGGATGTTCCCATCGCTCTGCAAAGGAAAACTGCCGCCGCGCCACAGACAGCCTCAGTCTGGACTGCAGCGACTCACAGCCTCTGTCCCCTCCCTCAAATCTGGTGGGCTCAGAAGCCCCTGAGGCTCCTGCTTCCCTCCTTAACCCTTTCCTGCCTACGTGCTTCTCCACCCACATAGGCCTGGCACTGAGGTCTGACTGACCCCTTGGCTGCTGCACATCAGCGGGGATCAGACACTGTGGCACAGAAAGAGCAACACTGTCATCTGCGGGCTGACATTGCTGCGTCCCTGGCATACCAAAACCCACCCACAACTAAGCAGAGAGCACAGGGCCAGGCTGGGCCAGACACACAGACCCTTCCTGCGCTCTCTTAGTCCCGACACTGGAGCTGACACGGCACGCTGCAGCCCCTGGGAACATCGATTTGGATGACCAGCAGTGCCCTGAAACTTCAGTTGTCTCTCCTCCGGGAAGAAAGCAAGCTGTGTGTGGCTGAGCTGGGGCTCTGTACATCGCCCACCCCCGGCCCTCGCCCCCAGACACACCTTGACCAGCGTCTGCAGCAGGTAGTTGACGGTGATCCAGCCGAAGGAGCCCTCCTCGTTGCCCGTCAGGATCTGAGCCCCGTGGAAGGCCAGCGGGTACTCGCCGATGGCCCTGGCGATCTCGGCAAAGATCTGCTGGGCCTCGCTGCTGTTCTGCTCCCTGCCCAGGGAAGGGGACAAACACCCAGCCGTGCTGGAGCAGGCCGTGGCCGGGGAGCTCTGGGCGCGGGGCTGACGGCCAGCGGCTGCCGTCCCCATGGCCAGAGGCTGCCGTCCTCTGCAGGCAGAGCTCAACGCCCCCGGCGCCAGGACGGCTCCCACGGAGCCCAAAGCCCTCGGCCGGTGCCGTGGGAGCCTCCGGAGAAGCTGCCCGGGCTGTGCCCGCGCCCGCACAGGAGCTGCCGCGTCCTGGGGCTGCTGCAGTGGGACGGGGGCTCCCGCGGGCACGGCTGGAGGGGCTCTGTCGGCCGCCCTGGCGCGCTGCAGACACGGCTGCTCAGCCTCTGGCCACGGCCTGCCCGCCAGCGGCCCCCCGCCAGCAGCCCCCCGCCAGCAGCCCCCTGCCAGCAGCCCCCTGCCAGCAGCCCCCCGCCAGCAGCCCCCCAGCCCCGGCCGGCCCCTGCCCCGGCTCTGCTGCAGCGGTCCGCACTGGGGAAGGGCCGGGAGCTGCCCGGTGCCAGGCTGTGCCGCTACCTCAGCAGCCGCATGCCCGCCGTGGCCCCCAGGTAGACGGGGGTGTCCCGCTGCTGCTCTGCGGGGATCAGCTCCAGGGCCTTGTCCAGGCAGGGCTTCAGGCTGGCCCCGGCCCCAGCCGGGTTGTCAGCGTAGCTGGAGATGCCGGGTCCTGCAAGAGGCCACGGATGTGATGCAGCGAGCTCCATGCCACTCATGGGATGGGACAGATGGGGACATGTTCACTCATTCTTCAAGCCCAGGGAGTTCTCTGGGACTTCCTTGGCAATACCTAGATGTCTCAGTCATATCCCAAAACTGCTGTGGACCCCAAAATGAAAACTGCTGACCCAAAAGCAGTTCTGAAGCACATACAGAAAAGCCAGTAGAAGCACTGCAATGCTGAGGGACTTGTGCAGAGCTTTTTAGGAAGCTCTGTGTGAACAAGAAGCTGCACGTGATGAAAGAAGCTGTGAAGAGCTGTTGTGGGAAGAAGAGCCAAGGAGGCAGATGCACAGGAGAAGGAGCAAACTCTGCACATCCAGCATCCTGAGCTTCACATCCAGCATCCCAAGCTGCAAACTCACGCACAACCACTGTCTGCAAGAGTGATCTGGCTCCAGGAACCAGGCCAACGGTGGTGACAAACTCCTTACCCGCCTCTGGATCATGCAATAGGGCTCCCTGAGGTGCAAACTACCCCCTCCCATCAGACCATCCCCCTGTGCCCCAGTATAGGCTGAAACACTCTGATCACTAACAAGGCCATGAGAGTCTGTGAGGGTGATCCAGAAGGGTGGGAGGGAGGGAAACCCTCACCCAGCACACTCACCAGCCACGGTGCAGGCCTCCACCTGCGAGACGATGCCGGTGCCGTTCTCCTTGTCTGCAGGCCAGCGGTAGACGTAGAGTGCCGTGTGTGTGGAGCCAGCATCAAACACCAGACCGTACTGGGGAGGCACAGGGGGCACAAGGTCACAGCATACTCAGCTGCACCAAGTGCCACAGGGGTTTCTGAGAGCTCCTCCTCTCACTTCCCGTGTGTGAACACAAACAGCACAGGTTTGCATGTCCAGCCTCCCTTTAGCAGCCTCACTCTTCCTCAATCCCCCCTGATTCGGGCATTCAAGCGAGTCACAGCTCAAAAAGGGAAGGTGTGCAGGTGAGGTGCAGAGCAGGGAGGCATCCAAGCATGTCTCAAAGGGCTCAGGCTGCCAAAGCTGCTCCCAGACCTTCAGGAGGGGCAAATCTCACAACTATATTTAACAGCTTGCACAAGTCAGCAGAAAGCAATGGAGGACAGAGATGTAAACCCAGAAGACAGAGACGGATGTCCCAGCAGAAGGGCTGCTTTTGTCTCCTCCTTCCTCAACAGGGAGCCAGGACTGTGGTTCGGGAGGATAACTGATCTGCCCAGTGCTACCCTGATTAGGTTAAGCCCGGAAAAGCTCAGCTCGTGGAGACTTGCAAGTGGGGAGGGAGGCAGGGCTGGTGGAAGGAAGAGAGGTGGGAAGGGGCTGGTGGCCATTCCCGGGCTCCCCTGAGCCTCACCTTGTTCTTCACAGGAAGGGCAGCGTCCCTGGCCAGGGTCAGGATCAGGAGGAAGGCGGCTACCCCCAGCGCGGCGGCCAAGCCCCAGCCCAGGGCCTCGAGCAGGCGCGTCCTCATCCCGGGCAGGCTGCGGGGCGATCGGCCCTTCAGCGCGGCCCCGGCTCCGGCCCCGGCGCCTCCCGGCTCCTCCCGGCTCCGCGGCAGCGAGCCCCGCGGCACCCCGGGGCAGCGCGGCCGGGCCCGGGCGCTCGAAGGCTCCTGCCCGCCCCCGGCAGCGGCCCCGCGGCTCCCGCCGTACGTGTGCCGGGACCCCGCAGCCGCCCAGCCCGGCGCGGCCCTGCCCGGCCGCCGCAAACCGAAAGCGCGGCCTGTGCCGGCCCCGGGGCGCGGGCGGGGGCGGGAGGCCCAGGGACAGCCCGCGGCACCGCATCGCCCGGCCCGCAGCGCACGGGCACGGACACGGCCCGCGGGGCACACGGACACTGCCATCGGGGCACACGGACAGTGCCATCGGGGCACACGGACACTGCCCGCGGGACACACGGACACTGCCATCGGGGCACACGGACACTGCCATCGGGGCACACGGACACTGCCCACGGGACACACGGACACTGCCCACGGGGCACACGGGACCCCGCACACGGGGCACACGGGACCCGTGGGACGGATGTGTCTCTGGCCAGGGGGATGGTCTCCACTTGCCAGGTCCCTCTGGTTTCTGGGCTGGGCCCCTCTGCCAGCCCGTCTGTGCCTCCATGGGCAGCGCGGGGCACGCAGGGCCAGTGTCAGCAGGGTGACAGCCCCTGCCCCGTATTTACCTTGCAGCGTGTTCGCACAGCGGTCCAGAGCTCGGGGTCCGTGCAGCTCCCGGACCTCAGCCGCTGCCGTCCTCCTGGGGCAGAGGCACAGGCCGGGCTGCGTGAGCCTCGTGGGGCTGAGCCCCCGCCGGGCGCCCGCACGGCCCCGCAGTGCTCCCCAGCAGCGAGGTGGTTAACGCCGGACGGTGTTTGCACCTCGGCTCTGCCTCTGGACAAGCCTCTCCTGGGCAGGTTGCTGGTCTGGAGCCAAGGGGAGGGCCACGCTGGCCCGGGCAGCCTTTGTCCCTGGAGCAGTCTCCGCACTCCAGGTACGCGCTGACACCGGGAGCAGCCGCAGCGGCTCGGGTGAGCGGGCAGCGAGCGCGCCGGGGTGCCCGTCCCATGCAGCCGGGCTCGGGGACAGGGTGGGCTCGGCCCCGGGTGCTGGGGATAACAAACACGCTCCCTGGACTGCAGGCGCAGCAGGGAGAGGGCTGGGGTGTGAGCGACCACGTTTCGGGGCATGAGGGGACGTGAACAGGGGATGGAAGGGACATGGAGGGGACATGGAGGGGACATGGAGAGCACTGCTGAGCCCCAGTGCTGGTGGGAGAGATGGGAGACAGGAGACCGTTCTGCCTGGCAAAGATGCTCCTGGCATGCACATTCACCCTCTCAGTCTTAAGAGCTCGGTTGACTTTAAAGTCCCAGATGTGAGCAGAGGGGAAGTCAGCTTCCCACTTTCCTGAGCAACAGTTTAGATCCAGCAGTGCCCTTGAGCCTTTCCTCCAGAAAGCCAAGGCCCCTGTGCCCCTCCTGAGGGACAGTGCGAGGTGAGGGCTGTCCCATGGGCTCCATGGAGCACTGTGTGCCTGGGCACACACAGACACGAAGGCCCACGGCTGTGCTCTTCCCACAAGTTGGACTGGGCAGCAGCTTCTTCACCTCTGGAGGCATCACCACCACCTTCCCATCCCTGCTGCTCAACTGAACCTGCTGCATTGGCAGCAAGCACGGGTGCTGGCCAGCCCTGAGGTGCCCCAGAACGGCTAAGCGGATGGATGAGCTTCTCATACACCTCTTGGCTTCTTTCCCACTTTGCTGGGCCCTCTCCCCATGCCCTGCTCTCCCCTTGGGCCCCACTGGCTCTCTGGTGCCTGGGGGTGTCGACTCCTGCCCAGTCAAAATGGAAATCAGTCCCTACCAGAGCAGCTGGAGCCCATTTCCCACCTGTTCCCTCATGCAGGACAGGGCAATTTATCACTGGTTGGTGTCATCCCATCACATGGTTCCTGGGACTCAGTTCCCCAGGTGTGGGCTGGGCTGGGGACTTTTGCATTGCTGTGTTACCTGGAGCAGGGGAACCACATCCCAGCGACAGAGATCTATCTGGGCAAACCCTATCAGGGCTGATAGGGCTGGTGATGTGAAACACAGGCATTTATTAGCTGCTTCTTTGTGATTGCTGCTGGCAGTAGCCGCCGTATAGGGGAGGGCTCCTGGCTGTGGAATAAGGTCTGATAAGGGTTTCCTGGAGTCCTGCATCCCGTGACATGGCCCAGAACAGTTGCTGTCCATCGTGACACATCTCAGTCACGCAGGAGTCACCTGTGTTCGTCACTGGAGATGCTGATGATTCTAAAACAGGAATCAGCTTCTCCTTTGACCTTGCCAAAAGTCTTTCCTCTCCATTCCAGCCTCTGCTCTGGCCTGGCACAAAGGGCACTTCTCTGTGTTTTTATGCACTCGCAGAGGCCAAGTGACAGCACCCAGGTGCCACCCCAAAGCACTGGCTGGGCTGAACCACTTCTCTAGGCTCTTGTCCAGGGCTCTTGAGACAGACTCAGCCAGAGGCTGGCTTGCAGCCCATGGCTGTGGTCGGCTGTCAGCCTGGCTCCCCAAGGGCACGCTGCCCACACAGCCGCTGGCACGGAGCAGCACAGTGCCAGAGGGACAGCTGTGTATTTGAGAAAGCACATCTGGAGCAGCTGTTGCAGGAACCAGACCTTGGGCTTTGCTTCTGCACTGCTGTTTCTTACTAATGCCTCAGTGCTGATCTGCCAGGAGCTGAGCTCCACTGGGAGGAGCGGGAGGCACCAGGCCCGCTCTGTCCCCAGGGGCTCCTCCGTGCCCCACTGGCCTTGCCTGCCTGTGCCACCTCATTTCTGTCAGCATTCCAGTGTGGCTACGGGGCTGTGCATGCCCAGATCAGCAGGATCTTTCCACCTCTGCCCCTGGGGCTGCAGGAGAGGCTTGGGGGGTCACCTGCAGGCAAGGACACTATCTCTGCATGCCTGTGGCATTGCCAAGAGCTGAGGAGAGCTGGACCCTCTCAGGCACAGTTTGGGCCTGTTGGGCAACAGATGGAACCTGATGGTCCCAAGTCTTGTGTGATGGGAATTCTTTCTGGGACTCATGCTAGCCACTGCCATGCTGCCTAGTGATGCTGCTGGGAAGGGAGATGCTGACCTGTCACCTGGGGGGTAGTTTTAGCAGGGAAGAGGGCTGGAGTCCAGGCTGTGTAGAGAGAGGGGACTAAGGACTGCAGCTGAGAAGACAAGGCTGGAAAAGCCATGCTAAAACCCTTTAAGGAGGGGATGCTCAGAAGGAGAGCATGCCAAGAGCCCCCCATAAGAGCAGCCACACACTGGAGGATGGCTTCAAGCCAGTCTTGATGAGTCCCATATATAGCCAACAGATTTGCATTTCAAAACTGGCCTTGCAAATGCAGAGGTGTTGGGGCTGTTCTTGCAGGTTGGAGGAGGAATGGACCACAAAGCCAAGGCCATTGCAGGTCTCCTGGCCATCACCTGTGTCTTCAGCTTCATTGCCCTCATCCTGAACGTCGTGAACGTGAGGGACGTGTTTCTGCCTCCCAGAAGCAAGGTAGGCTCCTTGGGAGGAGTGCGGCTGCCTCGTGGGACAGGGTTTTCCCTGGCTTCCAGGCAGGGTGTGCTGTCTGTCCCCAAGGCAGGGACAAGCTCCCACACAGGCCAGGCAGATCTGGCAAAGTTTGGTCCCTGCCACTGGCCCAACAGCACGTGCAGCCTTTCCATGGCAGAGCATCACCCGCTCAAAGGGCTTGTGGCAGCCTTGTCCCTGAGAGCTGGTGACTGCAATGCCACAGGGCTTTCCCTGCTCGGGTGACACTTTGGCCACTTGAGTTTCCCCTTCTCCTGGAGCTCCCCTTGCTCTGCACCCCCCGTGACAGCCTGTGTCCCCTGTGCCTCCCCAGTACGGTCTGGTGTTTGATGCTGGCTCCACACACACGGCACTCTACATCTACCGCTGGCCCGCAGACAAGGAGAACGGCACCGGCATCGTCTCGCAGGTGGAGGCCTGCACCGTGGCTGGTGAGTGTGCTGGGTGAGGCTTTTCCTCTGCCCCTGCCCCTGCACCTGCCCTTGCACCTGCCCCTGCCTGCTCAGGGACAGTGGCACTGCCCGGCTACTTGCCAGAGTGGCTGCCACAGTGCCAAGCCGAGCTGGCTGGTCCAGGCCAGGAGTGGTAAATGATAAATGCTCCAAAGGGCAATTATTTATTGGGCTTTTATAAATACACAAAGGGGTGCTTATTCCTATTGCAAAGGTGCTGTCAGGCTTTGGCACAAGGACTGGTCTCTGAGGAAGAAATGACCAGGTTAACCAGCGGAGGGAAGTGGGGTCAGATGAATGGTGTGTGGAGCTGATCTGGGACTGGCAAAAGCCACCAAGCCAAGGCAGAGGTGCATAGGCAGGGGGTGAGAGGGCTCAGAGACCACCTTGACCACAAGCCCAGGCCCTGTAGTGGTGGTGTGGCAGTTACTGGTTAACTGCAGAGGTCTGGCAGAGGGCAAAGTGTAAGGGAGAGGCTGTGTGGGCTAACAGCAGTAACGGTGTGCAAAGCTCAGGGGAAGGTAAATACTGATATTTCCACCCCAGAACCTGTCCCTGCCCACCACAGGACCATGCTGGGTGCTCAGATATGATGCCAGCTGCTAAAAATAGGAACTCAAACAAGCTGTGCAGAGGGCACCTCCTGGTGCATATCGGCTCCAAACGCCCTTGCAGCAGGATGCAGGAGAGCCTGCTCCCAGGGAAATGAGGAACTGCTCTGTTTGTCCACCGAATCCTCATGATTGCCTTCAGGCTGTTTGGCCTCCCAGGGATTAAACCATGCCCAGCATAACAAAACACACTGCAGGAGTCCCCTCCAGAGCAGCAGCTCCTGCAGTGCCATAGCTGTGACATACGTGCTGGTGAGGCAAGGCCAACTCTGAGCACAGCCCTTCCTGGGACAATCATGGCAAGGACACGGCCAGGAAACTCCCGGCGGGGCTTTCTAAGTGGACCTGTCCCCGTCTGTCCCATCCCACGAGTGGCACAGAGCTCGCTGCATCACATCCGTGGCCTCTTGCAGGACCCGGCATCTCCAGCTACGCTGACAACCCAGCTGGGGCGGGGGCCAGCCTGAAGCCCTGCCTGGACAAGGCCCTGGAGCTGATCCCCGCAGAGCAGCAGCGGGACACCCCTGTCTACCTGGGGGCCACGGCGGGCATGCGGCTGCTGAGGTAGCGGCACAGCCTGGCACCGGGCAGCTCCCGGCCCTTCCCCAGTGCGCAGCGCTGCAGCAGAGCCGGGGCAGGGCCGGCCGGGGCCAGGGGGCTGCTGGCGGGGGGCTGCTGGCGGGCAGGCCGTGGCCAGAGGCTGAGCAGCCGTGTCTGCAGCGCGCCGGGGTGGCCGACAGAGCCCCTCCAGCTGTGCCCGCGGGAGCCCCCGTCCCACTGCAGCAGCCCCAGGACGCGGCAGCTCCTGTGCGGGCGCGGGCACAGCCCGGGCAGCTTCTCCGGAGGCTCCCAGGGCACCGGCCGAGGGCTTTGGGCTCCGTGGGAGCCGTCCTGGCGCCGGGGGCGTTGAGCTCTGCCTGCAGAGGACGGCAGCCTCTGGCCATGGGGACGGCAGCCGCTGGCCGTCAGCCCCGCGCCCAGAGCTCCCCGGCCACGGCCTGCTCCAGCACGGCTGGGTGTTTGTCCCCTTCCCTGGGCAGGGAGCAGAACAGCAGCGAGGCCCAGCAGATCTTTGCCGAGATCGCCAGGGCCATCGGCGAGTACCCGCTGGCCTTCCACGGGGCTCAGATCCTGACGGGCAACGAGGAGGGCTCCTTCGGCTGGATCACCGTCAACTACCTGCTGCAGACGCTGGTCAAGGTGTGTCTGGGGGCGAGGGCCGGGGGTGGGCGATGTACAGAGCCCCAGCTCAGCCACACACAGCTTGCTTTCTTCCCGGAGGAGAGACAACTGAAGTTTCAGGGCACTGCTGGTCACCCAAACCGATGTTCCCCGGGGCTGCAGCGTGCCGTGTCAGCTCCAGTGTCGGGACTAAGAGAGCGCAGGAAGGGTCTGTGTGTCTGGCCCAGCCTGGCCCTGTGCTCTCTGCTTAGTTGTGGGTGGGTTTTGGTATGCCAGGGACGCAGCAATGTCAGCCCGCAGATGACAGTGTTGCTCTTTCTGTGCCACAGTGTCTGATCCCCGCTGATGTGCAGCAGCCAAGGGGTCAGTCAGACCTCAGTGCCAGGCCTATGTGGGTGGAGAAGCACGCAGGCAGGAAAGGGTTAAGGAGGGAAGCAGGAGCCTCAGGGGCTTCCGAGCCCACCAGATTTGAGGGAGGGGACAGAGGCTGTGAGTCGCTGCAGTCCAGACTGAGGCTGTCTGTGGCGCGGCGGCAGTTTTCCTTTGCAGAGCGATGGGAACATCCCCAGGACACCGAGGTGTGGGGAGCCCTGGACCTGGGAGGGGCCTCGACACAAATCACGTTCCAGCCCGGAGCGGCCGTAGAGGACGAGAACAGCTCGGTGTCGTTGCGGCTGTACGGCAGCGAGTACGGGCTGTACACACACAGCTACCTGTGCTACGGGCAGCTGCAGGCGCTGCGGATGCTGCTGGCCGCTCTGCTGCAGGTAGCGCAGCCCCCGCCGCCCGGGAGCCGCCCAGCCCCTGGCCCGGCCGGGCAGGAGCCGCGTCCGGGCCGGGCCCGCTCCGGGCGCACGGTGCCCGCCGCTCGGAGCCCGCGGGCGCCTGGGCGCCGCCGCCGGGGCCCGGCCGGGCAGGGGCTGGGCCGCGGGGCCGGCGTCGCCGGCGTCCCGGGCCGAGCCCCCGCTGCCGCTGCCGCTGTGCGCAGGGCAGCCCGGCCGGCCAGAGCATCTCGCACCCCTGCTACCCCCGGGGCTACCAGGAGAACGTCAGCACGGCGGAGCTCTACGGCGGCCCCTGCGTCCCCGCGCCCGGCGCTCCCGGCGCCGCCCAGAACCTGACGGTGACGGGCACGGGGGACCCGGCCGCGTGCCGCGCCGCCGTGCAGCGCCTCTTCAACCTCAGCTGCGGGGCCAGCGGCTCGTGCGGCTTCAACGGCGTCTATCAGCCGCCCGTGCGGGGACAGTTCTTCGTAAGGAGCCTCCGCGGCCCCGGGGGAGGAGCGAGGGTGGGAGCGGCCGTGCCGCTGGCCCGGGAATGGGTGTGGAGAGGGGACCTCCGAGCTGGTGCGAGCTGCGCAGCGGTGCTGTGCTGGGACGTGTGGTCTGCTCCTGTGGTGGCCCAGCCTGCCCGAGGGAATCGGGGAGATCTTGCCCCGGGAAGCAGATCTGAGACAGCTCAGTGAAAGCAGCAGCCTCAGGGCTTGTCTGCTGGCTCCAAGACTTTATGGGTGCAGAAACCTGGGAATTACGTGGGACTCTATCGTCAGGCAAGAGGGGCCCCTGAGTCCTTTTCTGGGTGAAGGAGTTGTAGATTTTCTATCTTTCCTCATCTCATAGGCCTTTGCTGGCTTCTACTACACCTTCCACTTCCTGAACCTGACCAGCCAGCAGCCTCTGAGCGATGTCAACTCCACAATTCAGAACTTCTGCAGCAAGACCTGGACAGAGGTGAGAGCCCTGCAAGGGGCAGCAAGGAGCCCCGTGCTCATCCTGTCCCAATTCTCTGCCCAGGACACACACCATTCCCTGGGCTGGGGAGGGTTTCTCAGCCTGTTTCATTCCCTGATGCCCTGTGTCCCCTGACTGTCCTGCAGCTGGTGGAGAGCTTCCCACAGGAGCAGGGCTACCTGCACAACTACTGTGCCGTGGCCACCTACATCCTGACGCTGCTGCTCGATGGCTACAAGTTCAACGAGGACACGTGGAGCAACATCCACTTTCGCCAGCAGGTAAAGGCCCTGCAGGGCAGTGGGAGGGGGCAGGTGGACACACCTTTGTCCCCATGTCCCCGAGGACATGTTCAGGAGCAGCATCCCTGGAGTCTCCTCCACCAGAAACGTGTCCCTGTCTCATGGCTGCTCCCCAGCGATCCCAGCATGGCTTGATTCCTGCCTGCCCCCCAAACCTCTGGTACCAGCCTGTTTCTCACTTTGGTGTGGACATAAGCTCATTTTAAGAGGGTTAGGGAGGTGCAGAGCAGGATTTGGCCACTTTGGTCTCTGATGCTGGGTACAATTGACTTGAGCATCAGGGAGGGGTGATGTGGCCTCAAGACCCATCTAAACCAGAGCATGACCAAATTGAAAAGAGCATGAGGGAAGAGAGAACCACAGATCTAAACCCATGTGCAGCTCACAGAGGCACTTCTTCACCAGAGCAGTCATGTTCAGCCCTGGGGAAGAGGGGAACTGGTGCTGGTGAGATCAGGTTCTCCATAGCCAAGTCCACACATGAGATCACAGCTAGGGCAGCTGATGGCAGAGACACCCATTGTCCCTTGTGCCAAAGATAAGGGTGCCTGGGAGAAGCACCTTTGGGTGATCTCCTGTGCTCTCTCACCTCAGGCAGCAAACACAGACATCGGCTGGACGCTGGGCTTCATGCTGAACCTCACCAACATGATCCCTGCAGAGGCTCTGCAACACGTCAAGGGGCATGAGCCCGGGCTGTGGGCAGGAGCTGTCTCCTTCATTGTCCTGGCCATGGTGTTCGGGATGGTGCTCATTTTCCTCCAGTATTTCTGGAAAACCAAGTAGCTCCTGATGAAAGGCATTGTGCCCACTAACGCAGACAGGGAGGTGGTGCAAAAGGAAGGGGGAGAAGAATGATGGGCATTAGACCCATCTCCATTGCTCAGGAGGCCTAACTGGGTCATCTCTGTAAAGATGCCAAAGATGGCAAGGATGTCTTGAGCCCTCTAAGTATATCCAAGAGGAAAAGACTCCTGTCTGCAGAAAAAAAAAGCCTTTTTAATCTGGCAGACCAAAGCTGAGTGAGACCTGGTGGCTAGATGAAGCCAGATTCATTGCAACTAGAAATAAAACCCTTTTTATTTTTCAAATGTAAAAGTCACTGACCAGCCTGGCAGAGCTTCCTTGGCACATCCAGTCCTGCTGGGCAGCTCTCCTGCCAGTGTGGGAGGCAGCTGGGGATGGGGGGCAGCAGTGGTCACCTAAACTATGAGGAGTGACCTTGTCTGTAACCTGCCCTGTGCCAGATGTGCAAGATTTCTGTAGCACGACAGAGATTCTTCCCAAAGACACTGTCAGCTGTCTTTAAAAATATTTACTGGCATATCTCAGCAGAAAAATACAAGTGGAAGTTGATTTAAGAGTTGCCAACTCTGGCTCAGCCTTTATTTTATATTCAGGTTACGTAGCCCAGCTTTGTCAGACACCAAATCCATAGCAGGTTCCAGCTCCAGGCACTTGAGTGCTTTATGTAGCACAGCTCAGATGCAAGAACCAGAGAGACATTTCAGCCTTCTCAGCTCCAGCTCCAGCCCAGACAGCCCTCTGCCCAGCCCCTCCAAGGCTCTGCCAAAGCCCAGGGCTGCTCTGAGCAGGGGTGTTTGCACAGCTACCCTTTCTCCCTGCTGAAAGACTCCTGCCCATGCAACATGAAGCAGTAACATCCAGGCAAGACTTCAGGGCTTATGAAGAGAACCAAAGGCATCTGGGTTGAGGAATGGACAGAGTCCTTTGGCTATGGCAGGCTGTGGGGTATTTGCTCTAGATGACACAGAGTGGTCCTGATCCAAGGTGTTGCCTCATTTCCCCACTGCAAACTGGTTACAGAAGCCTTTCAAAAGAGCAGATCTCTGTCTGGTGGAGACAAGGGTATGCGAGCCAGGGATCTGGGCTCTGCCTCCTGCCCAGAGAGTTCTCATGGGCTTCAGTGGATTGAGGCTCAGCCTTCCTGAACATGAGCAAGGAGGGAGATGGGGTGAAGCCCTCCATCCAGAGGAACCTCTTCCCACTCAGCAGTCTTGAGTCCCTGAGGTCTGAGCTGCTACATGGCCATTTCCCACAGCCAAACACCTCATCCCTCTCCCTTCTGTCTGCCCTGCACAGGCAAATCTTTGGAAGTGGAAGCACAAAGGTAAAACTGCCAGGCTGTAGAAACTGCTGGACTGCTGGAACCTGACCCTGTGGGATCTGTGAGCAGGGCACATCTCCTGCCCAGGTTCAGCAGAGCTCTGGCTGTGCTGGCTGTGGCCCAAATGAGCTGGGACTCATGTCTTCCACCCCTGGGAGACAGTGCAGGTGGCAGGAAAAGGCTCCTGTTGGCTATGGGAAGGCAGCACCACAACCTGCCTGTGTTGCAAAGCATTTGGGGAAGATGCCAGTCTTGCCATCACAGCGTCCTTCCAGCCAGTCCTCATTCACTGGGAAGACAAAGGAGCAGGGTGAGCCCAGCCCCACAGGAGTGGGGTGTTAGCAAGTGTTTATGGCTGGAATGTTTATGGCTCTGGGCAAAACCCAGCACAAGTCTGGCCTCCTGAGAGGGAGAGCCCAACAGAACACCAGAGAGGCCACCAACTCCCAGTCCCTCCCTGCAGCAGGCTCCAAAGCCTGCCCCAGTACAAGCCTGCAGACAGGACCAGAGAGCTACCTTCAGAGAGAATGTCCAGCACGTCTCCCTTGCTGAAGGCCAGGTCCCCAGGCCCCTGGGCAGGGTAGGAGTGCTGAGCCAGCATCTGGTAGAGGACGGGTCTGCCCACCGGGGAGTCTGAGTCCTGCAGGAGAAAGTCAGCACAGGGGTTGCAAGGCAAAACACAGATTTCAACCCAGCACAGCAGCAGCTCGTCACAGCCCACGTACCTGGCAGCAGAGTGTCAGTGTGCCATCTGTCAGCTGCTGCCACATCCTCCCCAGATCCTCCTCCCCTGATATTGCACCCAGCTTGTTGCCATCCGCATGCCTGTAGCTGCAAGGGTTCGTAACATGGCTCAAGTCACCTCACTTCAAGCCAAACGTTGAGGCAAGCCCAGCCCTCTACCATCCTCAGGCTCCAAAGTCTCCCCTGTAAGCATCCCTGAGCTCATCACCTTGCACAGTGACACGGGGCCACCCTGCATGCTCAGTGGGCAGAAGGGGCACTGCTGGGGAGTGACACTGTCACCTCCTCACACACTTACTTGAGGGGAAGATCCTAAACTCCCCTGACTGCATTGACTGTGTGTCCCCAGGGCTGTCAGGCAGGGACACCTCACTCCAGCACCAACACACACTCACACCCGTTTCTTAGGCTGCTGTGCATCCACCTGGTGTATTTCAAGGAGGAAACCCAATACACAGCAGCTGCAGCTGCACAGAGTTTTTCCTTCTGTCCCCCCAGTTCTCAGCCACGATACAGTTCCTTGGGAAAAACCCTTTGGGCCTCCAAAGCCCACGGAGCACATGCTCATCTGCAAAAGCCAGGCTAATGTCAGCCCAGCAGCGGCAGCGGCGTGCCCACACCTTTGCCGAGCGTGTGCTGGAGCCCTCGCAGCCCAACCCGCTGCGCCCTGGCACCGGCGGCAGGCGGGTGCCGTTACCCGTGCGGCCGTACCTGAGGCGCCCGCGCTGTGCCTGCGCCCGGAGCCGCTGCTCCAGCAGGTCCCGCAGCCCCGCCACGCTGGGCACCGCCCCGGCCCGCAGCAGCACGCAGCACTCGCACCGCACCCGCAGCACCGCCGGCCGCTCCACGCCCGCAGCGGCAGCCGCCGCGCCGCGCCTCGCTGGCACCTGCGGGGACACGCGGCGCCCAGGACGCTCCGGTGACTCAGGGCTGCGACAAGGGGACACGGGCACGGGCACCCGACTGCAGAGCGGCGACAAAATGCGGGTCTGAGTGTCACGGGAGGAAGGTGATCAGGGGACCGAGATGCTGAGGGGCTGGAGCATCTTTATCATGAGGAAAGGCTGTGGGACCTGGGGCTGTTCAGCCTGGAGAAGAGAAGGCTGAGGGGGGAGCTCAGTAATAGTCACAAATATCTCACTGGTGGGTGTCAGGAGGCTGGGGCAGCACTTGTTCCTGTTGTATCCAGTGACAGCGCAAGGGGTGATGGGATGGAGCTGGAACACAAACAGTTCCATTGAAACATAAGGCAAAACTGTTTTACTGTTCCAGTGAGGGAGCCCTGGCCCAGGCTGCCCAGGGAGGCTGTGGAGGCTCCTTGGGAGGCTTCCAAACCCACCTGGACACGTTCCTGTGTGACCTGATCTAGGTGGGACCTGCTTGAGCATGGGGGTTGGACTGGATGAGCTCTAAAGGTCCCTTCCAACCCCACCATTCGGTGATTCTAACCAGTTCACATGTTCCTCCCATGGCTCAAGATGCCCATTTCTGGGTCCAACTGCACAGGGATGTCCCAACCCCAAACATGAATGTGCAGGGCCACAATTCCTCCAGTAAGCAGCCAAGTCCCTGTGTTCTGCTGCCTTGTCTGAAGTGCAGCTGACACAAAATAGCTCCAAAAGCCTGACAAAGGTGGTTGGCAAAGGCAGAGGGAGCAGAGCTGATCTGCAGCTGCCACTGCCCGAGTGGTGCTGTGCCTGGGTGGGCACAGGAGCAGCTCTGTGCCATCCCACGTGGCGCTGGGCAATGACAAGGAGGCACATCGCAGCACACCATCCCCAAAGAACAGCAGTGTGAATGAACTGTGGAACCCAGACACTGGCAGGAGCAGAAAATACTACCCAGGAGGAGGGGGAAGGGACAGCAGGCAGGACAGTTCTCTTGCAAAACGGCCTGTAAAGTGCACCCCTGAGAACATTGCTGTGTCTGGGGTTCTTGGCTTCTCAGAGGGTGGCAAAAGGGCACTGCTCTGGTGAGCCCCAGCCTTGGGCTGCCTCACTTGGGAGTGGTGGAGGAAGGGATCTGTCCAGGAACCTGACATTTTTCACAGCCTTGATCTCTTGAAGCTGCAGCAGCTTCAGCTGGTGATACACTTACCTTGAAGTCTATTTGGGCATCAGCTTCATTTGCAGAGGCAGTTTCTCCCCCAGGAGATTCTGCAGAACAAAAGAAGGGCAGAGGAACAGCACCTGTAGTTATGAGAGGCCTCCAGCAGCTGCTGGCACAGGCAGCCAGGGCTGCAGTGGGCAACCAGCACCCCCAGGGTACTAGACATGCTGAGGCCCCTGGCCTGGGCAGCTACCTGGCTTCTGCTTCACCTGCAGCCGGCTGGGAGGCACCTGGGCAGGAGGGAGGGGAATCCCATTGCTGATCTTCTGCAACAGAACAACATCAGAATGGAGTGAGCAGAAGACACCAGAGACTGCACAATGCTGGTGTGCACAACAGTGTGCAGACAGTCATAAATTCCTGGATGTAACCCCAGAGAGAACCCCAAAGAGACCAGTTCATTAACTGGCTGGATGAGGTGGAGCTCAGGTGATGGTCTCTGCAGCAATCCTGGGTAGCAGGAGTAAGGAGAGGTTTGGTAGGACCCTCCCTTCAGCCCCTGCCCCTTGATGGGTTGCTGCTAGAGCAAAGAGAGGCTGTTCACATGGTGCTGAGACTCTCTCCATCATCTGCCAGCTCACCCAGCCAAACATGGGATGGTCACAGGGAGATTTCCATGGAGCAAATGCCCAACTGTGTGTCATGGCCAGGGGGTTACTTGGAGAAAAAAAATCACATCAAAACAACCATTTGCTTCAAAAATCTCTCACAGGAAATAGGGGTCTGGGTCAGACCCTGCTGCACTGGGATCATGTGTGGGTAGATATTACTGTCCCACAGCAAGAGTTTAACCTGCTCTCACTTTGCTGGTGAAGGACAACATGTGAGCACTCCTCAGCTGCTTCCACACTAGAGCTGGTGGCTACAGATACCATGGAAGCAGGCTGGATAAGTACATCCTCAAGCCCTCAAACCCATCTCTGTGTTCCAGTGGCTCAACAAGTCACAGTGGGTGCCACAGCTGTGGCAGCTTCTCATCTTTGTGTGCTCCATCAGCCCACAGCAGATAACAGGTAACAATGCCAGATCAGCCTGTGATCCAAGTCACTGTGCCTTTGCTGTGTGTCCAAGCCCCAGATTTTTCCTGTGGAGGGATCCAACATACATACAAACACTGACATTTTTCCTGCTCTAACTCTTCTGCTGCTCGTGTTCAGGAGCACTTGCTCTTCAGTCAGTGTCTCAGTGCTTCATGCTGTTTCTCTTACACAGTTGTGTCATCCTGGGATAATCTTACAACTACACATCCCAAACCTATCTCTTGTCCTCTCTCCCCGTGGTTGGGAGGTTGGCAGCTCACCTGTTTATCCATCCTCGAGGCAGGCTCCAGGAGAGAGCTCGGAATGTGCAGCTTCTGTGGGACAGAGGGCAGAGCTGTGAGACCAGGGGCAGGCACAGCCTCAGCCCATGCAGTTCCCTCTGCCCCCTTCCCCTGCCCCTGCCAGCCACCACTGCCTGCTCTCCCTGCTGCCATCCCAGCATGCCCACAGCTAGTCTGTGGAAAGAGCTTCTGAACTCTTCCTCTGCTCTACAGTGCTGCCAGTGGGTCCTCAAGGGACACGCTCAGAGGGTTGTTCACAGGCAAGACTGAGGTCTCTGCTGGGAAGCCCATCCCTTGTCTTACCTGTCCATCGTGGATGGCTGTAGCCCATCCATCTGCTCCCCTGGACAGCACAAAGACCAGGCTGCTGGCTGTGACTGACAGCTCTGAGTCCTCAGGGCAGTAACGGGACAGAACTCGATAGTAGCCTGACTCACTGTCTCTGCAAAGAGAGAAAGAATGAGAGCACCTTTAGCAAGCCTGGAGCCCAGTTGCTGGATGGCCTTCATCCAGAACACTGCTTTGACCCAAACTGGCACGTGCCCAAAGTGTTGGGAAGGGATTTCTATTGCTATTCTTTGGTTCAAGTGGGAAAAATGGGAAAACACTGATTTCCCAAATGCAACTGCCCAGTTTCCATTGTACTGGCAAATGTTCCCCAGGTCAAAACAAATATTCAGCTCAGCCCTGGAGTACTGCTGGTACAATAACATCACAGCAAATGACTTTCGTGTCTTTTGAACCAAAGACATCAGACAAAGACATCAGAGAACAAAGCACAACCTTCTGAACAGAAATAGTGAGAGGAGAGTTAGACCTAGGTGGGACTGAACACTTACCGCAGAGCATCAGCACTGGGTTCATAAAAGCTCTGTTTCTGTGGGAGGAACAACAGCATCTATTTATAACAGAACCTTACACATTAATTACTGTCCCTCTGATTTCCACACCACAGTGTTTTGCCTTTTCTTTTGACTGTGATGTTGCACCACAGCTCTCAGCAGAAGCCTGCTGCTCCACACCTTCCTAGGATGTTCCATCTATTTCTCCTCCTCCCTCTTTGTCCCATCAGAAGATAAGTCACAAAATCTTTTCCCCTACCTTTTATTCTAAGAAACTCATATTACAGTGCAAGGCAGCCATGCTTATGCTAACAAATTCACTACAGTGCTGGGCAAATGTGTCTTGAGCAAAGCAAAGTTTCCACTGCTGTTTTGACACGGCAAAGAGACAAAGGGCAGAGACCCACATTGCTGAGCCCCTTCCAATCTCCATCTGGCTTTGAATGGCCCTACGGATCTTACCCTGATGCTGTTAGGATTTGAGGCCCTACCTGGAGCTCCATGACAGCCCCATTGCTCCTTTCACAGCTATGTCCTGCTCACCTGAGGCCTGAGAGGCTCAAAGCCAATGTACTCATCATTGGGAATGATGGACGAGATTACCTGTTGGAGGACAAAGTAATGACTGAATCCAGGTTGGACAAAGAGACTCAAACTTCATGCAAGGTTATCTGCTCAGAACCATTTCCTTCTGACATCCTAAAGGCCAGCATAAAGCAGAGCCACATGCACAGTGGAAAAAGCAGAGCTGGATTCCCAAAGCAGCTTCAAGCAATTGTGGCCCTGTTTGTTTTTTCAGTCTTTCCAAGGATTCTTTAAAAGTCTATGAATGAATTACTCTCCCTTTCCTGTATTTGTGCTGGAGCTCTCTGGCCCTGTGGCACTTCCACTGACTGCACTGGTCACAGAAAGGATCAGAGAAATTCTCTGTGGACTTAAGGGATGTGACAAAACATTTGTCTCACAGGAGTCTGCCCATCCCCCCGGGAATGCAGCTGCGGGTCAGAGCTGAAGAATGTGCTCCTCTTGACCATGGTCAGCAAAGGGACGGCCAGGTGACCAAGACTGGGGAAGTTTTTTACCAGCAAAGTGCATTTCTGACAGAAGAGGTGACAAATCTAAGGAATTTCAGCTTCTGTGCCCCAGGTGCCTTTCCTGGCTCCAAGCCCTGACAATCCTGCTCTCAGGTCTCCAGCGCAGGGAGCGGTGCAGTGGCCAGCTCCACAGTAATGGTCTCTGGTGATGTCAGAAGGTGGGACTTTAACCTGTTTGCTGTTAAACTTAATGATTGCATGCCTGTTACCTTGGGTTTACCCAGGAAATCTTTTGACTGCAGCTGTTCAACTTCCTTCTTCCGTGGCCTGAAGAACTCCCCAGGAGGAACCTGCACAGGCTCTAGAAACAGACGGTCCTGTGGCAGGGAAAGCAGACACGGGAAAGCCATCAATGAACTTCAGATGAAACATGAGAGCACTGAAAAGTAAATATAGTTAGTTTCCCTATGTGTGCAAGATCAGCTTCAGGGAGACACTGAGGCAAAAATTATGGTTGTGAACTTGAAAAAGGTCACTCAGGTTTCACAAGCATGTGCAGAGAGCTCAGCAGCCACTGCCCAGCGCTGAGTCAAAGGCTCTGTTGGCAGGGGATGGGTGGGAAGGGAGGGCAGTGCAGTAAGGTTTATTAAACACATCCTTTAAGCAGTTCTTCCATCTAACTTCAAATGGTTTTCTCTCCTGCATTCAGCCACTGAGTACCATGGTGACAGCAACTGTAACACACTAATGTAAAGCACAAACGTGATGGAAGATGAGATCAGATTAAGGAGAAATGATCATCTTTTAGAAAGGACACAAGATAAGGAAATATGGTGGTAGCAAAGTAATGAAGCCCCCAGGAAGAGTAAATCAAAGATCTGCAAGATATCCCTAGTCATAGAAGACAAGGACAGGAAACTATTCTATAGAACCCATCATGGGAACACTTTTACACTCCACTTAACTCTAAAGGTGGTTGTCATTAATATCTGAGCTACCACCAATTGTTACTGAGGCCAAAGGGACTCTCTTGAGAAGGCAGACTCCTCTAAATCTGCACTTGCAGGGGTTCTGCACCTAAGCATTGCATAAAGCAACGTGTTTTACAGTGCAAGTACAAACGGAACCAAGCTCCTGAACAGCAGGGAAGAACGGCAAGAAGCTTCCCCAGCCTGAGAAGTTATCCCATAACTCTCCAGTATGGTGTTTGTGAAGCACCTGAGGGGGATAGAGTTACTTGATTAGCCAAAGCACTGGTGTGGTAGAAGGTCACGTGCAAATGGCTTAGATTGCTTCCAGTCAAAGGTGACAAGAAAGCCCAAACATACAACAATTGGCACATTCTGATCTCATATTTCTTAAGCCCAATGCATGTGCCCAGGTACTCACAGAGGGGGTCTTACCTGCACCTGCTCCAGGGCCAGCTTCAGGATTGCTGTTCTCCCTTCAGGTCTCCACACAACGGCCTCATCCAGCGTGGCTCTGGCCTCGTCCCACTGCTGCAGGCGGGTCTGTGCGGCCGCCGTGCTGTACAGCACCTGCAGCAGCAGCCAGGGAGCAGCACTCAGCAGGCTGAGGCCACCCAGACACCCAGCACTCAGCCAAGAAACAGGGACCAGGCACTAAACACCACAGCAACAGCACCAGTCTACTCCCCACTAGCCACCAGAAAGGCACTCTGAGCAGCATGGCTGAAATAAACTTCATAAGCCAAGTGGAAAGAGATAAAAGCTGGTACTTCCAGGTCAGCTCCTGGCTGTGCAGGAGCTGCCAGCTTTGTCCAAGGCAAGGGGAGGCATGGGGAACACCACAGCAAGACTCTGTTACCATACCAGTTTCAATCTCACCCTTCTTGTGTCTGAAAGGCCAGGAAGGGGTTTCTTGGGTTTCTTTTCTATGTGAAACTAGGTGATATTTTTTGCTGTGCTGAGTAACTCTGTCTCCCTTTCACTGCAAAGGAACTGAACTGAGACTGTTTCACAGTGTTGTGGGCTGTGAATGTGCAAATTGTCAGCTGTAACTTGCTACCCTTTAGCAGCATGTATGTTCAGTGGTGAAGTGGCAGAGTGTAGGAGTATTACAGACTGGGTGTTGGGAAGCCTTGATCTATATTCTGAATTAGGAGTGGGAGATCTCTTCTTGTCACTGGCTAACAGTCAGTGCATGGAAAAGCTGCTGTCCTACAAGGCAGAAGTGTGGCCTAACAGACTCACTTACCAGGGAGCCTGCTATCTCATATGACAGGGTTAATGGCTTGTAAATTGCTTCTTGGTATCTGGATGCAAGCAGTGCTTGGGACAGAGGTACAGCTACCAGGATGCTTTTCCTTCACTCCCTAATCATGACAGTACAAGACTGCTGTTTGGGAGCAGGGAATGGCAATCTGAGCACCTGTAGGAACTGCATACAGGCTCCCTCCTGGCAGAGTCAAAGCAGCAGCTCTCATTCAGCTCATATGGTCTTGCAAGCCCTTTAAATCATGCAGTGTATCTCCCTAGAGAAGATTAGATGCAGCATGTGAGAGTCCATGCATGGGGAAAGCTGATGTTTGGCAGGAGGATTATGTTTGTGTGTGTTGAAAAATGAGCTGCAGGTAGGTGCAAGAGTGAGATACAGTCAAATTGGGATGCAGATTCTGAGTCTGGAGTGCCTGCACAGTGAGAGCATATGTCCTGGCAATGCCCAGAGCTTAAAGGGCTGAGTGTTCACCTCAAAAAGGGCACCAATGTCCTGCAGTTCTGCACCTTTCAAAGGGAAACTATTGTTTCTAAGTGTATGTGAGCTCAGAGAAGGCAGCACTGTAGCACCGAAACTGTTAAAACCAAAGAAGTTTGGGTAATACCACAGATTCCAAGGATGGCTTCCTCCTGCCAGGTTTAAAATGCATGAAAACTGAGACTGACTGACAGGTTCTGGGTGTGCTTGACTGGAGTTACACAATGACTCCTCACTCCTGCAGAAGTAAAGAACTAAATACTCTCCTGTGTGTGCTTTTCAGTCTGTGTGTGTGGACTCAGGACAGAAAACAAACTGAAACCTCCAAATAAAGTGCAGTTTCCAAGAGTCTTTTACACCCCAGATATCACAGATATTTACAATCAGTTCAGACTTAGAACTGTGTTGAAGAGGATGTGACAGGCTGGCTCTGTGTAAGAGCTGCAGGGTGAAGTGCTACTGCAGCAAAACACAGCTTGCAGCCCAGTGTGCATGTGGACACACAGAGGTAACATTAAGACCAGCTGCTACATAAGACCAATTTTCTTCCCCTCTGGCTATACCTATTTTAACTTTCAGTGCTGAAGAGATCACAAAACTTATGTGCACACTTACACACACGTGGGTGCAAATATTACATGCACAGATCAGCTTAAAATCCCCCAATATACAAATCCCTGGGCATCTGCTATGGAAAACATTTTACTTTCCAAACAGCATAACTTGCTAAACTCTTCAGAATGACACTGTCTTATGTCTCCCTTGATTAAAGTCCTCTAAAAAATAAAGTGCAAGCAGAGAATTTCAACTGTTGTAGTGCCCTGTCTTGAAAAACTCTTGGGTTATTAACACCTACTGCTGAACACCTCCACGAGAGGGGAAGGATTACTAAGACCAGTGGGCTCTTACCTCCCATGCATGAAGTATGTGCCTCAGCCCCAGCTGCTTGTAATCAATGAAGGGATTTTTTCTGAGGTGACTGAAGGCCATTTGATAGTCAGAGAGAGCTTCTTCATACCTACAATGAAGAGATGACAGTAATAAGAAATCTGAAGACACTAATAAAGCTAAAAAATCAAGCAAAAATCATGTATTAGTCTCTGCAGCCTGGCTGAGGAGAGTTGCACCAGTGATGTGTGTCATCTTGTGACCATAGAGAATTTCCTGTCCTCTCCTTGTTGGGAGTTAGTACAAAAGGAACATGGTGGAGATTACCTGCACTGGTTTTGAGACCTGGAACAGTTGTGAGTCCAAGGAGAAAGAAACAAAGAGCAAATATTAACAAAGGCTGTGAGCTCCTGCCCAGTCGCTGCTGGCAGATTTCTTCCTGCAGCTGAGTGTAGAGGCAAGAGCTGGGAAACCCCTTTTGATCTTGTCTCAGATAAGGCAGCCAAGGCTTGCTGACCTGTGACACAGTTTGCAAGGCCAAACTGCACCCCATGAACTGTTTAAGATTGCAGGAAGTGATTTTTTAGAATCATGGAGTTATTTAGGTTTAGGAATGAAGTATGGCTAAAAGGAGGAAAGTGAAGACTGAAAGGGACACGAGCCCCACTTACATTTCCAGCTGCATATGGACAAACCCCCTCTGAAAGAAGCCAACAGCTAGAGAACTGTCCTTCAATATGGTTTTATCAAATGCCTAAGGAAAGAAACACACACACACCCCAAGGGTCAGTTTGAATCTCTTCTGCCAGTGCCTGGGTGTATGCAGCCAGCCAGCCACATCCAAGCTGCACTTGCACTGGCCACAGAAGACATCCCTGAGCTACCCTTGTCACCTAGCATGCTGCAATAGGAAAACTGTGTTGCTTGGAGCAGTTTGCCCTGACCAACAGTAAGACCAGCCCGGCTGGGGAAGGCTGTTTGAAGCCAACTATGAGTGTGTGACAGAGTGCAAGGGAGAATGGTGAAGGGCCTCACACTTACAAGTCAATATTTCTGGTCTAGTCTCACAGCTAAACACAGGCAATAACAAAGCTGGTGGCAGCTTGTGGCTGATGGTTCAAAATAATGCTGTGTGGGGAGAAAACTGAGGTGTTCCTTCTTTTATCACTGCAAAGAAATGGCACACAGGCAACAAATCAAGCCTGAAACTCCAGACTTCCCTGATAACTGCCTAGACAGGGATGGCACTGCAGGAGTGAAAATACACTGCGGGAGGTCACCTGTGCCTCTGAGCAAGGTGGCAATTGGCTTCTCCTGTGACTCCAAGAGCACCCCTTGCCTTTACTGTGCCATAAACGACAAAAATGACCAACCATTGACCTAGCAGGAAATGCAGCTGAGCTTCTTCCTACACAGTGCCCATTCATCGGGGCTGGAAAGCCTCTCCAGAGCATCACCGTGCTGTGCTCACCGTTGCCTCTGATCTCAAGTGCCCTGCCCGGGAATTCTCGGCCCTGCCCGGTCTCTTTTTGTGCTATTTCAGAGCCGGCCTGAGACGCGACCCCTCTCAGGGCAGCGGCACAGACCTGCAGGTGAGCTGCGTGCTGTGATGAAGGGCCATTTGCCGCCCGCCAGCCGCCGACTCTCCAAGGGCTGCGGTTTTCCAGCACGGCGCTTTCCCTCGAGCAGCCGCGACCGCCCGTGCGGGACCCCGCGGGGCTCCTCCCGCCCCCACCAGCCTCGCACTCGCGGGATGAGAAACGCTGGGATGTCATTAGGTACCGTTCCAGCGTTATTCCCTCAAAGCCCCGAGCGGCTAAAGCGGTGCGGCCCCGTCTCAGCGCGCCCCGTCCAACCCCCCCCGGGACCCCGCTCCCGCCCGGGGCCCGGCCGCGCCGCCGCCCGCTCACCCGCAGCGCCTCCGCGGCCCGGCCCGCCCGCAGCTGCAGGCAGCCCACGTTGAACCAGATCCTGGACGGCGGCTCCGGGATGCTGGCGAAGATGTCCAGGGCCGCTTCCCAGTCCCCGCCGTCGGCCGCCAGCACGCCCTCGTGCCAGAGCCTGACCAGCTCCCGGTACGCCATGGCCGCGGCTGCCGACGGCACGGCACGGCACGGCACCGCTCAGCACCGCACGGCACGGCACGGCACGGCACCGCTCAGCACCGCACGGCACCGCACCGCTCAGCACCGCACCTGCCGGGCGGGCGCGGCCCCGGGGCGGGGAGCGAGCTCACAGGGAAGTCCGTCCGCCTCTGCCGGGCGGGGGCAGCCGGCGGGGCCGCGGTGTCCAGGCAGAGGCGCGGCCGGAGCCGTGAGCCGAGCGCGCAGCTGGGCACAGAGATCACCGACAGTACCACAGAATCATTACGGTGGGAAAAGACCTTTCAGATCATCGAATCCAAGCGCAGCAGGAGCGGGAGTGGGTCCCGACGTGTAGAAACGTGATTAGAAAGCATCGGCCAGCTCGGCAGAGGGAGGCGAGGTCTATGTGTCGTTAACGGAACTATCTCAGATATCAGTCGCACAGGTCGCAAGGGCCAAGCAAAACATGCGGGCTGATGTCTGAGCTACAGCGACACTGGGCTTGAATGTTGTCTAAATACATGACGGAAGGTGTTTGTGGAGTCAGCCCCTGCACCCGCCTCTGCGCGGACACGAAACCAAACCCCAGCTGGGCTCCGTGTGCGAACTGGCTCATGGCACATGGGCACCAACCCGCTCCTTGGGCAAGGGGATGGCTCGCTTGAGCCTGTGACAGTGAGGGACAACTGAAAAGACACCCGAAGGCAGCTCCTGGCAGTGCAGCGCACAGCCAAGACTGGCACAGCCCATAATGCTGGTTTGGTTTTGTTTTTTTAATGAACGGTCTTACGGCCACATATTATTGCGTGTTAACTGCAGTAAATACGGTAAGCATCTGGGTGCAGCCGTGCTCTGGGATATACGGTAAACAGCTCCTCTACGGTTCCGCCCCTCAGGATTCGTCACTGGCGCCGCGCCTCGGTGCTCCCCGAAATGAGACCGGTGTGGGCGCGGGACTGAGCGCGGACAGTTCCGCGGCCCTCTGAGTTTGCCGGACGGAGCGGAGGAGCGGGCGCGACAGGGAATAATTTCAGCAACGGACGCCCAAGCAGCTGAGGGCGCTTCCGGGTTGGTGCCAGGTGAGTGGCAGGAGCCGGCAGCCGCGCCGGGCCGGCTCCGCGCCGGCTTGCGGCTCCGCCGAGGCCTCGGAGCCGCGGCGGGGCCGCGCCGCCGCTGGGGCCCCTTCCCCCGCAGCCCCGGGCCGGCGGAGGCGCGGCCCGGCCTGGCCCTGTGCGGAAAAGCCCGGCGGAACGCCAGCGGACTTTGAGCCTTGGAAGCCCGAGAGGAGCGGCGGGGCCGGGGGGAGCGGCGGGGCCGGGGCCGCGGCGGGGCCGCTCCGGTTGTACGCGCTGCGCCGCTGGAATAAAGCCACGAAGCGTCTGTCGGCCTCGGAGCAGGGGGAGGAGCGGTCGCGGCTCGGAGGGGTCGCGGCGGGGCAGCCCCTCAGTGCTGGTGCCCGCAACGGCTTCTGGGCTTCGGCACAAGGTGCTGCCGCCCGCCCTCCTGCCGGCTGAGCCCACGGAGCCGCTGGGCAGGCCCCGCCTGAGGTACGATGGGAGGCGGGCTGGTTCCCGCTGCCGAGGGGCTGCCGGCAGCCGAGCAGGGGAGATAATGATGGGCGTGGGGAGGGGGGCGGACGGCGAGCGCTGGCTGCAGCTTCCTCACGACAAGTAACTGCGTACTGGGACAGGTTGCGCATGACCACCGTACGTAATCACACGGTCCACAGGTGGAGTGGATTAATTAGAAGTTATCAAGGGCAGCCAAAGGAATCTGTGGCAGATCCTGTTACAGGCAACGGTAGCAGCAGCGTTGTGCTTTCAAGCAGCTTGGTTTTAAACATTGGTTGAGCTCTGGCTCAGATTTGGAAATAGGGAAGAAAGTCGGTGGGCCAGAAGTGCCACAAATACTCTCCACACATGTGAAAAGATTCACTGTGTTTTAGGAAAACAAAACCAAGTTTGCCAATGTGATGTTAGTAGCAGAAATAAAATGAGCAGATAGAAGTTTGTGAATAGATACTACACAAACAATGAACATGGAGGTGGAAGGCTCTTGAAAGAGATTCACCCACACCCTGGTGTTCCTTCTTGAGAGGGATTTGGAGATCTGATTTAGTCAACTGATGATGGAGCTGGCAGCTTAATTGAACAAACCTGGTGATGTAAAGCAGCAAGGCAAGATTTAAGAATGACCTTAGGAACAAATGCTGCATCTTGATTGTTGATTGTAAGGCATAAATGAGTGAGCTACTTCTAGTCAGCTCTTCCACTTACCAGTTCTTTGTTCAAATAGTAACACTGATTTAAATGATCCAAAAGAAGGTTTGTAACCTTTGCTGTTAAAGTTTACTGATGAGAGATAGGTGAGGTGATAGTGACAAGATGTTACTTCTGTAGCATGGTCTGACCTGCCTGGTTGGACGGTTCTAAGTAGAAAAAGGTTATTGGCAGAACAAAAAAGACCATGTAAAGTCTAGAAGCCACAATAGCTTCCTATCACAAATACAGAGGTGGCAGAGAGTGACCTGCAGGAGTGATGCCACTTGAACTTCACTGTTATGGGAAGAATTGATTTGATTGTTGCCTTTTTAGAAAAAGGAAAAAAGAATCAATTTGGAGTCAATGTGTATGCACATGCTGTGGTTAGAATGGGCTGCCAGAGCATCATCTCCAGTTACAATAGCTCTCAAGGAAGATACAAAAATACTGGAGAGTTCAGAGGAGGCCACAAAAATGCTCTGGTTCTGGAAAATAAGCTGTGTAATGGACTTAGTGAACTCAGTTCATTCAGGGACATCCAAGAAAAGAGGGTTAAGTGACTCAGCTGCTCTGAAATCCGTGCCTGTGGGAAAGTTATCTGATAGCTGAATGTTTTCAGTCTTTCCAACAAAAGCATAATGAGATCCAGTAACTGAAAGTCAAAGCTACACAAATTCTTTTAAATATGACACAATTTCCTAGCAGTGATGGAGGTTAATTATAGGAATAGTTTACAGGAGAGGTCAAAGGCTTGCCATTATTTGGAGCTCTGAAGATGAAACAATAGCAAATGTGAAGATAGGCTTAAACCTGATATCTTGGGCAACTTGCTGGCTGGGGGGAATCAGTGACGTTATCAGAGAGTCACCTGCTGAGCTTTTGTAGTTCTTGGGCTGCTTTCCTGCAGAAACAGCAGGGATTTTATTTTAGTGTTGCTTAAAGGGATGTAGTTTAAATGGAGATAAGCAAGCTTATGCTTTTGGATGTGACCTACTCCAGGTAGTCCTGCTCTGGCAGGGGGGTTGGACTTGGGTGGTCTTTCAAGGTCCCTTCCAACCCTTAAGATGCTGTGATTGTGTGAAAGGGGAATTCCACATGCTGTTGTTAAGAAAGTTAGATGAAGCTAGGGTGTTTATTCCTCCGCTGTTCTTTAAATCATCAGTTTGGCCACAGAGAGCAGTCACTGAGTTGGGCAAACAGATGTGCTACCCTAGTTCAGAGAATCCCCTCCCTTGTTTACCATGTCTTCCCCATATATTTGCAGATTGTGACAAATTTGGTGTCAGGAAGGGATTTTCAGCAAAGTCTAATTTGTTGAGGCATCATATGCCCTTTCCACCATCAGCAGGAGCATAGTTTCCATGCTGGGACTTTGTGTTGGCCCTGATTTAGTCTCATCGGGTTCTTGTAAAGAGATGTAGGGATCTATTTGTCTCAATGTATTTCTTTCAATAAGATGAGAGTGCTTTTGAGGCAGTAGGTTTTACAGAAGGGTATTGGATGATAGGGTCAGCTAGAGGATCTGTTGAGTCACTGAAATTATGACTTGTAAATAAATAGAGAAGAAAAACCTTTACTGTGCTTCTGTGAACACTGAAACTCTGCCTCTTGACTAGTTGCAGCAAACTTCTCTCCCTGTCTTTGCTGGGGACTTGAGCATGGGAATTGACATAGCAAATGGCAATTGACATGGCAAATGGGAATTGACAAAGCTGAAACCAGTGCTGTTTCAGTTCTCCAAGAGCTGAAAGGAGAGGCAGAAGTGAGTGTCCTGGTAAACACACCCCGTGTTGTGAGCTCTGCAAGGATGCTCTGTGATAGGACCTTCATGCAGAGATAGATGCATCTGTTCACAGTTGGAAAGAGGAGCAGGTCTGTGCTTTTATACTGTTTTACAACCAGAGAGTGTGCTCCTGTGAATAAAGAATGTAACCCAAACTTGCATTAAATAACTTGCTGAAACGTGGTGTAGTCTGAGAGGAGTGTGCTGAGGGGGCCCAGGCCACTGCTGGGCCAACTAAAGAAACAGTTTGTCAGAGACATTTGATTGGAATCAACAGTAGTGTTCTCCTGGATAAAGTATTACTAATTTAATTCAGAAGGTAATGACTGAGTTTGTGTAACACACCAGTGCCTTTAGAATGAAATCTGAGGGTGTTTTGTAGCTCTCTGAGGATCCTTGATGCAGTGACAGCCTCCTTGGGCAGCTCCCCATTGTGTTCCTGTGCTTTGGATGAAGGAGTGGCCATAGGAGAACTGAGTAGTGTATGAGAGGAGCAGAAGTACCTTAACAGAAATAGGAGCTAGGCTAAGTACTAGTTCACATTTTCATCCTTTAATTGAATCAATTTATAATAAACTAATACAGTGTAGGAAGAACTCTGGTAGATGTCAGTGATAAAAGCCTGAAGTTGTGGGAAGAATGAAAGAGGGGAGTGTATATGTGTGAGATAAGGGAGAGAAAGTCCAGTTAGATTTTTATCAGAAGAGACATCTGGAAAGTTTCTTTTCCCAGAGGATAAAAGTCTTGTTTCTGTTGCGAATCCTCCTGGAGGTTTGGTGTTGGAATGTGACCAAATAACATTGGCCGTGGAAGATGAGAGTCTTGTCCAGCTATCTGAGATCAGGAGTAGGATGTCTTTTCCCAGCCATGCTGGGTGATTTGGGGAAAGAATGCTTTATGACCTGCAGGTAAAAATCAAGCAAGAAAACCCTGCTGCTTCTGTCCCAGCTTTGCTGCTTGCTTGGAGTGATAGTCCTTGATGTTGGCTCTAAGTAGAAATAGACCTGTCTGAGGGTTGGGGCAGTTGCTGTTAAAGACATTTCTAGAGAAGAAAAAAAAAACCACGTTACTAATTCCTGTAGAAAAATCCTCTTTGCAGTGTCTTCTGCAAGAAATAGATGGACAGTGAAGCTACAGAAAGGTCAAGTGTTTAGAAATCTGATCAGACCAGAAGCAGGTAAAAATCCTCCAACTTGTGTCTCATAATCTATAAAACATGAGTCTTGTTCCTACATGTGTTCCATGCATTTAAATAAACTCTTTATGATCCTCCCAGCTCTGCCAAGGATATGGCCACACTTGTGAAGTGTAAATGTGTAACTATTGTTATTTGAGGCTGTTCTTTTATGATTAAAGTAATGCTGTGTTTTCCTATGTTATGGCTGGCTGTACCCAAACAGTGTGATTTATTCTTGGCTGCTGCTCATCTTGTCTTCAGAAAGCAGAATACTTTACAAGGGGTTACCCCTATAGCTATGCATGTGACTGTGCTTCAGTGGCTAATTTCAGGTGCTTTTTGTCTCTTACATTTTTCATTCTCTGCTGAAACTTTCTGTTATATGATTCAAAGGGCCTTTTGTGCTAATTTCCACACAAGTTCATTGGGCCTTGTTTGGAGTTCACAGTCTTGAAAGGGGTTTTTTTTCTCAAAACATCCAGGACACTGTCTGCTGCTGATCTTTTTTTAATAAGCTGATATGTAAGGAAAAAAAATGGCTGGAACATAGCAGTACTGTGAGGGATGTTTAAAAATGTATGAGAGAGCACAGCAGGAACTTTGCACTGCTTGGGAAATACTTAGTGTATAAAACTGCTCCTGGTGGGTTTTAGGTCATAAAATTGCCTGCAAATTTTTGGGAGAATACTCCTTGGGGACTAAAATCTCCCCCTTACAAACTAAAAGGGAAATGGATTTGGCTTTTTGAGAAGGGGAGTTTGATTTTGCTTTGCAGCTGTTTCAGACTCTGCAAAGCAGGTGTTTATGAGCCATGTAGTTGAAAGCATTATTGTTTGGGTTTTGTTTTGTTAACAATGGTAATTGGGATGGATGGGAGTGGAGATTTCCTGATGATGTGTTTATTAGTGCAGATAACCTCTGTGGATTAGGACAGTGTTTTGAAACATTGGTGTGGTGTTCTTGTTAGGTTTTTTTGCCTCTCAGCCACAGAGCATAGGAATTTGCAATAGGGCTTCCCCCTCCCTCACTTCCTAAACTCCTTTTGAGAGCAGTCTGGTTGCAGCCAGATCCAATCTCAGCCCCCACATGAAGAGTTGGGACTCTCAGTTCTGGCCCACAGTCGGTTAAGCTGGACCTCCTAAGAGCAGGCCTGAACCCAGAAATCCCCGTGTCATCATACCCTGACAATCCAAGTTCCTCTCCTGTCGTGTGAGGTCTCAGTCCAACAGTAACATTTGAGTCAGGGGTCAGTCTTGTTCCTTCCAGCCCTGTGACTTCTCTCAGAAGTTGGTTTCTGTTCTGATGTGCTCATGCAGATTTACAGTCCTATTATCTGCACTGAGGTGTCCTCAGTGTCCCATCTTATGTTAATTTCAAGTAGGAGGATTGCCACCTCCCACCCCCACTCCAACCCTTCTTCTAGCTTATCTTCTTGTTTAGTATAACATGTCCCCCACTGTTTTGTCACCCTGAACTTTGTGGCCTCAGGCCTTAACACTGACATAGTTGTTCAGCATTCAAGAGTTTCAGTTCATCTTGGTTTTGCACAATTAGTTCTAATATTTTTCAATCAAGTTATTTTAATTCCCAACAATGACCTTGACGTTACACTAAAGATGTTTAGCAAGGAGTAAAAATGCTGCCAGGTATGCAAGACTGGTTCAAGAAAACATTTGATGCCTGCCAATCTCTGTCTTTCCAAGACAGAACTTAACAAGGTGCTTAAGCTGGGATCAGTGGAGCTTGGATGTTGTGTTCACAAGTGTACAAAAAGTATTAACAGGCCTCTTTACTTCCTTGCAGCTCTGTGGTAGCAGCAGAATTCCCCAGACATTGGCCAACAGATAACACCTTCACCAGCCTTCAGGGGTGAGTTGCTGTGGCTCTGGCCCGAGTCTGTTCAATGGCATTTGGCAGGATGGGGCAAACTCCACATTTGTCAGGATGGGGGCAGTACAGCTTAAGGAATTCCTGCCTTCTTCTAGTCTGTCTCAGGAAAGGATCGTTTTCTTCTTTGATTACTTTGTTGAGCTTAGGTTTTTGGGGGACTATGGCATGGGGTCCCCTGGTGCAGCATGGGGTGGGAGGATGAGGGCAGCAGTTGCATAGGCTACTGTGGCTATTCTGATCTGACACTGGGAGATCTTTAAGTGGAACAGTCTTCTTTGGATAACTTGATACTGAGATTATTAAAAGTAATGTCCTGAGATCAGCGTCACCTTTCCTGTGTGGGCTTTGTTTCTGAAAGTTGTGCAAGCATGTTTTTGTTTGTAGGATATTTTATTAGTTTTGTGTACACATGTGAAAGGGAACTTGACAATAAACCCAAGTATCAGTTGTCCAAGCTTGTAGCAAAAACTACATCACTGTAGTTTGTGTGACCACTCTTGGACGAAGGCATCCTTTCAAAGCAGCAATGTTTTATGGTACAGCACTGTATCAGGGAGTAGATTTCATTTTGATTTTTGAACTTCATGATATTCCCTTGTGTTTGTAAATATTGATTTAATTGCATCCTATGTTGAAAAGTTACACAGCAGTTCCATGCAGATAAAGTAGCTTGTGTAGAATTCAGTTTGCCTATAAAAGTTGTACTGGGTTAACTGCCCTGCAACCCCATTGGATTCCATATCCTTTCTTCTCTCAGAATGGGAGAACTGTCACGTTTCTCTTTAGTGCTGCCCATGGAGATGTTTAGCAATGAGAGCTTGCATAATACAAGGAAATATAAAATGTCTGTACAGGAGCAGTCACCCATTAGCTTGTATCATCTGTTTTCCCTTTTTGTTCAAGTGGCATCAAAGCTTGGTGTTTAATGAGAAATTTCTGGATGGTTTCATTTTGGGTTTTTTCTAGTCTCCCTCGTGTGTGTTGTGAACTGCAGCTGCAGCTTCGTTAGAGGGCACTCTTGAATAGCATGTCAGACAGCAGCCACCACATACTCTTCAGAGAAAAGTCCAGATGCAAATGGCATTTGCCACCCCAAAGCAGAAAGCATGAAGCTTGAGATGCATTATGCTGTAGTCTTCACTGTCTTACGATGCAAGACAAGTTTGACTACACTACTGGCTGATTTAACACTTGTGCTGGAACACAGAAACAATCTCATAGATAAGTCACCATAGCTTTCCAACTGTGGATTAATTAAATAAACTTGCTTTTCTCATAGCCTTTATCCCATAAACTGCCTTGATTCTAGATGTACATGCATTTTGGAAGCTTTTTTTTTGTATTGTAGCCATCTTTTAAAACAGAATCAGCCTTTTAAAAGCAATAAGTTCCTTCAGAAACTCTTGGATTTTAATTCCAGCCCTTGCATCAGTTCCTTCTGTGCCTTTGACAAGTAGCTTATCATGTCTTCTTTCACTTCCCTTCTGTAATACAAGGGATGATTTTTACCTTAGGAGAATTAATCAATGTATATAAATGTGCTGTGAAATCTGAAGTGTTCAGAATTAAAGAAAAACAAACCAAAACTAGAATATTGAACAAAGCAGGAGTCGGGGAAGTCACATTTAAGACTGTGATTATGGCTCAACTGCTTTGGTGCCGCTTCTGTTCTGGCAAGATTATAGAGCCAGATCATTTGCATTACTTGGGGCTTTTCTTGATGTGTTTTTGTTTGTTGTTGGTTTTTTTTTTTGTCTAAAGAGAAGCATTCTTTATATGCAGGAGTCAGATTGTCTGTAAACATAAACATGGTCTTAACTTTGTCCAAAACATACCTCATTTTGCTTTTAGAAAGCATACCAAACCGGTGTAACTTGAAACGTTTTTCTGAGCAATTATCACTGAATCATACCCACGCTGGGTAGGCTTGAAGTGCATGTTTCCTGTGCAGGATCTGTGCCTACATAGCATCAACCTCAGCTCTAACATACTGCTTCACTTAGCCTTTTAGTTCCCACTTGCTCCTTAGCATTGCTGCTAGTAGCCAGTCAGAAGTGAGCACCTCTCAAAGAGGGCAGAAGAGGTACTGTGTGGTGCTGTGATTTGAATAAGGTCACAGAATAGGGCAGTAACAGCTATGAACACAAACCAGTCATCTGGCTGATGGATCCATCTCCTTACTGGGAAGTATCACAGGGCTGGAGCCCTTCTCCTGAGACTGAGACAGTTGGGGTTGTTCAGCCTGGATAAGGAAAGACTCTGTCCCAATTGTTCTTGCACATAGTTTGGGTGTTATAAAAACACAGGAGTAATCTAGGAGCTAGGGACGTCTACAGATCATGCTGAAAATGAGCTCTAGTGTGTTTGCATGAAACACTGTCTTCCAGTGCTGACTAGCATTTCCTACAAATATCTTCTTATGGAACATTTCTGGGGAACTGAAAGGTTGTTTTTATGATGATTTATGGTTTGGTCTTTATCATTCTTTGAAGACCAGCTGGAATCACATGGTGACATGTCTGCATGGGTTAGTCAATGCCATCTTCATGGCATGGTGTATTAAATGTTATTAGTTGATGCTGGTGTCATCTTTGCTTCAGCTCTGAAATCAGTTCCAGGTACTATCTGATTTTTATTTAGAAAGACTTTTGCCTTTCTTGGTCCCATCTGTGGTTACAATCAGCATTGTACTTAAAATGTTCTGCCAGGTTCCCCTTATGCTTTGCTGTGCATCAGCAGCAGCTTGTCTTTTTGGGATCTGGAGAACCCAGTGTGTGTTTCTGGGCAGTGTTTTGAGGATGGCATTGTGACTGTAGTTTCTTGAGCACCTCCTTGCAGCTACCCTACTTCTTGATTGACATTTCTGATACAGCATTTCTGATACAGTATTGACATCAGAAGACATTGGGAGACAAATTGCTGTCTGATACGGGTAGGTAGCAGTAACTGGAGAGTTTTTACTGCTTAAACTGGAGTAAAAAAATGCTACTTACAGAATTTAAAGGAAAAAATAGAGCATGTGTTCATAAAAACACAGGAGAGGAGCATAACGGGGGAAAGCACAAATTTAGGCCAGTTTTCTATGTAATGCACTAATGTAAATGGAGAAAGCACCTATTGTTATTTTCAGTAGGAGCAGTGTAGCTAAGAGCCTCGTGGTGCTGGCTGGTTGGCTGACTTGTCGTGAGTTTAAGTGCCAAAAAGTAAATATTTTTAAGCAAAGCAAATGCAAAACTTTGGGGATATACTTAAAACACAAAAGGAAACAAACAAAAAAGAACAAAACTGAAGAAACCCTTTTGTGTATAGTGTCCAGAGCAATTTCAGAATGCTCTTATTCCATGCCTAAATAAATTATTGTTTCAGCCAAAGAGAAATCTTTCCTGTTGATTTATTACACCAATTTAGATATAAGCCCTCTGTGCAGGATTTTCAGTTCAACAGAACAGCTTTCTTTTCCCTTTCAGATTTAATCCACATGTTGTATCAACAGAGCCTTTGTCTCTGCTCAGCTACGAGTTATCCTTTTTTATTTAAAAAGAAATAAAAGTGAAAACACATGGGCTTTTAACAGCCTTATTACAAAAAGCATTGGATAATACAGGGACAGGTGACTATCATACAGTGACTCTGATTTGTAGGTAACTTCAAAGTGGTGCTGCAAGAGTGACAAATGGACCTCTCACCTCTCCCAGTCACAGTGGAAAGCCCAACAAGGACAGGAGGAGGCAGCAGTATCATTAGCCAGGATTTCCTAGGTTTTTCCTCCAGCTTGTACAGTGATGCTAAACATACTCTTTTTAGTTAACTCTAATTTCCTTCTGTTTTTTAAAAGAGGGATTTATGCAGAGGTGTATGTAATTCACATTTCCTTCCTTCCTGCCGCCCTCCCCTGCAGAGAAGGATTTCTTTCTTGACCCCTTCTGTTTCCCAAATGGAGCGGAATTACTCTCAGGAAACTCATGAATTTGGTGTTATTTCTGTGCTTGGTTTGTGAGAACATTTATTTGAGCATCAGTGCTTATTTGATACCTTCATAAGACTTCAGAAGTGCATGTTAGAGCTGCTCAATAAAGTGGTTCACTACATCATTTGACTACGACCTTATCACAAAACTAACTCGTGGAGCATCATGAATTAGTTCTCAAGATTCACTTCAGTACCTCCTGTGCAGGTAGCTTGGTGAAAGGCAGAACAGTGGCAGTGTTTGTCTTTGGTGCTAGCCTGCTTTCTTCCAGTTTGTGTTAGATTCCTTGCTGTCACTGCAGTCTCCCTTAATTCTCTTTCAAATATCAGTACAGCAGATCCCACCTCAAGTGTCAGTAACGTTCTTTGCAGTGGTGTGATTTTAAAAGAAGCTAAGAATAAAGTGTCTTCAAGCAGAAGGAGTTTGTCTGGCACTTAAAAAATGTGGCATGATCCTGTTCTAGTTCTCAAAGTTGTAGAAAGGGGTAAAAGAAGATCTACCTTGGAAGCTTTAGTAGTCATTGATGGGAAAAAAAGGGCTGTATCCTTGCTGCCTGAAGCAGGCAGCAGGCCTGGCCATGATGGGATAGCACTGGGGAAAGAATGGTCTTGCTATATCAGGCAGATCTCTTGGTCCACCAAGCTCTTGAAAAAACAACACACAATCCTCAGCAGCATGTGTGTGGACACAAGGAGCCGATGGTATCTTTTTGTAGAAGTTAAACTGATGGCTTTGTCAGAGGACAGGGAAGCCAGGCTATGAGTGTAGCAGCCTGTGCTGAAAGAAGCACACTGTTCATGTTTAAGGCAGCTTAGATACTATCAGATCCTCTGGTTAACCCTGTGAGCTTGTCTTGCACAAGAAGAAAAAACCCATCCCTCTGAACATGGCTGTGGAATGCAGACTTACAGGAGTGTGGTGGGGGGGTTGTGTTTGTGTTCCTGCAGACTGGTCTTTTGTCACTGCCTGCATTTTTCTCAGGAGAGCTGAGTATACCTTTCTAACTTATGATAAAACGTGGATCTTGGGGAGATTATCCTTCCCAAGCTCTCTGTCTCCAGTCCTCAAGTCTTCATTCTACCAAGTTCAGTTCTCCAAACTTTGGTACTAATGGACGTTTAGATCAGGTTTGTTTCCCTTTTCAGTGTATCCTTGTTCTTAATGGCACCTAGCCATTATTGCTTCTCAGAACAGCTTAGAACTTGAATCTCACCAGAGAAGTGGTGAATCAAAGGGCTATTTGGCTAGCAAGAACCATTTCTTTATGTCTGGATTTTGCAGGGCACTGTACTATGTTATGCCTTTATCTAAAATATCCTTGGGCAACCTCAGCCAGCTTTGAAGTTGGCCATCCTTTGAGCAGCTGATTGGACTGGAAACCTCCAGAGATTCCTCCCAAACGTATTTTGTGATTCTGTTTTCTGGAAGAATTCTGGCCAAGATGGCTTCTTTTGGTTTTGTTTAGATCTCTGTGCTCAACAGCTTTCATCATGTTGCTATCATAAGCAATTCTTTAAAACGAAGTGATGTGTAAACATCAGGAACAGTTTCTAAGCTGTAACGTGAGTTTCCCTCCTTCATAGTTCAGACAGATTTTTATGCTGCCATATTCAGATGATCTGAAAAGACCATTTTCTTCTATTGCTATTTAATAAGAGATAATAACTTGGGCTTTGTGTCCTCAGGCACAAACATTTTACCAAGGGGCGACACAAAGGATAATTTTCTGAAAGTTAATCAGTCTTGTTCTTGGGTCAGCTTCATTCATTTGCACGCTTTGTTGGAAAGCTGCAGAGGAAAGACAGAGAACAAAACCTTGTGATGTTATTTGGGATTTAAAAGACTGTATTATTGCTGCCTTTCAAGTTAAGAAAATTACATTACTTTTATGGATATTGGTATATATTATCCAAACACTTCGGCTCATCCTTAACTTTGTGCTGTATTTTGTTTAATATTTCAGCAGTTAAGCTACTTTGGATCACAGTGGACCTACCAATGTGTCCTGCTAGTTCAGAAGCTGTGTGCTTGACAAGTGAATGCTGACAGTTTGTTGGCTTGCTTGGATTTACAATTTTATTCTGAGGGCAGAACAGGATGATGGGACAATTAAACTATACATTTGGTATACATAACTCCATCTATCACATGTGTACTCCAAACTGAAGTTGACTAATCTTGTAGTTCATACTTGCTGCATATTCAGACTTTAACCTCTCTGCTGAGGTTGCCAACGTGGTGCCAATTAGTGGGACCACGATGTGGACGCTAAGGAATATAACTCACTTCACATGGGTTACCAAACAGTTAGCAGATGTTAAGCTAATGGTTCTTGGCTACTACCAGCCTGACTTGTATTTCAACCCAGAGGTGAAAGAATTTCTTTCTCTCCCATTACGATTTCCCTTGGGCCATATTATCCTGAGCGTGGAGAATTCCTTCAACTTACTCTGGAAGATGATCTAAACGTTTCCCCTCCCCTTTAAACCTGTTCTCACGGTGTCTTGTATGTTCTTTTATTTTTATGTTAATTTGCCTTCTTTTGTTATTCTGCTGGTAGGCTTTGTTATGGATGGTAAACGAAAATGTAAACACTTTAAACATAAACCTGGAATTCTTAACAGGAGAAATCTGTGCTGAGTACGTGGTGTGGTTCACATACTGCACCTACAGCTACATCTCAAAGAAGTGTCAAAAAGTAGGATTATTGTAACTACTTTGAGTAACAGAGACTGTAGAAAGTGGTGGGTCTGACTTTCTTGTCATTGCTGGGTATTAAACACTGTGGAAGGTGTAAGCCCATGGGGTTTTTTCTAGGGATGAGTGGATAGTGCACTGGACAACTGACTGAGATTCTGTGCTGCCTTTGGTGTGATTTAGAGCAGCAGGCAGTAGTTGTTACTCAAGACAATTTAAAATATGGTATGAAATACAGTGTAATAACTGGAAAACTGCCATCACTTCCCTTTATTTCCTATCAAGTGACAGGTAGGATAAGAGGATCTTTGGCTATGTAAGCTTTGCACCTTCAGGAACAGCGGAGGAGGAAAACGTGTGCTCAGCTGAATGAACAGCACTTAAATACTGATACCTAAATCTCCTTTTGAAATGTCATGTATAGTCATCTGACATGTTTAACCAGGGTGTGTAATATTAGGGCTGCTGATTTTTTTGTTCTCTTACCAGTAACTTTGTCTTTCCTTCTGTGAGGATTCAGCCTCTGACCTAAAAATGTCATCTGCAACATTATGTCTGGCACTCAGTTTTTCAGCGATTTTCTTACCTTACTCATTTGATACTTTGGTAAAAGGCAGTATTATTAGCATAACAGGTTTTTGAAAAACAAAATTATACTTAATGAGAAGATTTCTGTTACAGCTTATTTTCATACTGCCATGCTGTTTGAGGTGTCAAACACCATCGGCATTAACATGAACAGCAACAGGCAGAGCTGGGTGAGGGTTAAATAACTGTTGCAGTTCCAAAGAAAAAGTTTAATTCAGTGATGTCTTTGATGCTGAACCTCCACAAAGAGCAATTCTTAAACATTTCTTGATATGAGCAAGGCTGTTTCTGTCCCATGGATTCATCTTTCCTGATGCTTATGTGTTTACAAAGGACAACATAACAGAGGTAATTAATACCTTTCACATTTTCTGTAGAACGAACAGGGAAATCTCATAAACTGAGAAAAAGAGGAACTATCTACTTTTTAAGAGTGGCAGGTTATCAAGTGTCAGGTTCAGGGTGACAGGAAACAAGTCCAATAGGAGTTTGTAACTACATTCGCTCTTCTCTTTCTTGATATCTAAGTTATTCAGTCCAGTAGATGCAGCCTTTCTCTAATGATTTCACTGTCTTTCTTCCCATCTGGACTTCCATGTAGCTCTGTGTGATAAATTACTCTTCTTTTGAGAGACTGAAGTGTTGGTCCATTCCCATGGGTGTAGATTCAGGGACATATTGAAATTGTAATGAATACAGAGTGAAAAAAGAAAACAAATTGTCTTGTTCCCATAAGTTTCTGTAATATACACAAGTTAACTCCACACTCAAGACACCAGAAAATTTCCCTCCTTCCCCCGAGGTTGCTGGGTTAATTAGTATTATTTTTGTTTCTTTGTCTATAGTGATTAGTAGAGAATACACTGGGGCTTTCCTGTGTCATAAATATCTGTAGCCCTTTTTGTTGGCAAATAATAGCAGAACAGCTTTAGAAGTCCAAAAGAAACTTAAGTACTTGATGCAGGAATTAATTTATTAGATAATCATTCAAGCAACACTTCCCAGCTTTTCTTGAACATAGCTGTTTTGTTTTATCAATAAAACACCCACCATGTTCACTTTGTCATTGAAACTTTTCATTGCATGACAGGCAGTTTTTTCCCCCTAGATGAACATTGACAAAACAAAAAAGGAAAGAAATCATACCAAATGTGTCTGCATTTCTAGACAGACTCTGAAATCTTAAGAAATAAAATGAATCATAGAATCATAGAGTAATTTATTTAGAAAAGTCTTTTAAGATCATGGAGTCCAACCACTAACCTCACATTGCCAAGCCCATCACTAAAATACATCCCTCAGCACCTCAGCTCCATGGCTTTGCAATATCTCCAAGGATGGAGACTCCACCACCTTCCTGGGCAACTTGTGCCAGTGCTTAACAAGCTTCTTGGTGAAAAAGTTCTTCCTAAGATGACCTAGGGAGTTTGGTTTCTGTGTGAGACTGCTGAATAGGGCTACTAGAAGGCTGATGGAATAGACATTGATTGGAACAGTCTAGCACCAAGATACAGGTTATATAAAAGTGACAGAGTAGTTCAGACTTCTGCAATGTCTTAAAGCTAAATGTCAAGTTTAGAGATTCTCAGAACTTGTAGATAGGAAAAGTATAGAATAATAGAGAGTATGTAACTTCAAAGTTCAATGGGATAAAACTGGCATCTCAGTCCCCTTTGGCATCAAGACCTTTGAGAAACATCTGGTTTGGGACTATGGAAAGAGGAAAATGCTTTTGCCTTTTTCCTGGTAACTGTGCAGAATTTGGTTCAAGATTTTATTGCCAGTGGCACTCTGTAAGTAGGAACACAAATGAACTTTTACAGATCCTTGCAGAAGGAATCCAACCAAACACTGCAGTGAAGGGATGCTGGATTTCAAAAGGGAAAGTACATCAGAATGAGTATGCAGGTAGAAAAAGACACTGAAAGGAGCAATGAAAAGGGTGAAGTGTTGGTAGGTAGTGTGAAGATTATTTAAAGACACTATACTGCAGAGCAAATGCCCCAGCTCTATCAAGATGAAAGTTATGTGAAATAGCAGGGAAGAAAGGCTGGGGAGTCAGAGGCACCTTTCCAAAAGCTGAAGTCACAACCAAGTGAAAAAGACAGAAAAGAACAAACATTTTGAAGTGTAAAAATCTTAGAGGAACAGCTGTCAGAAAGTCTAAAAAGTAATGGTTCTTTTCCAAATATGTTGGGAATAAGAAGCTTGTCTAAAAGTCAGCAAAACCCCTCAAAGACTAGAGTGTGAAAGAATTGCTTGCATCATGGTTTCTTTACCAGAATCTATCTCAAATCCAGCTATTAGTGGAGGAATTTAAGAACACAGTGAGTAAGAGCTGGCTGCAGGGTCTAGGATGTTAAAGCCCAGGAGGGATTAAAGGGAGAAACTGTTGAATTATTAACACTTGTGTGCAACCTTAAATTAAAACCTCCTCAGCCCTATTAGAGAACTGGGAGAGCTGATAGGATGCCAACTTGCAAGAGAGTTCCAGGGAGCTTGGGGAACAGCAGACAGAAATCTGGCTTTGTATTGCAGTGATTAGATTAGAATTCTTTGGCACATGATTGTCTATAAATATGGGGGAGTCAACTTGTCTTTTGTAAAAGGAAGTTACACTTGATAAATCTTCAAAGACTTTGAAAGGCTCAGCAAACATCTAGATTAAGGTGTTGCCATGTGTATGGTATCCTCAGACTTTCAAACAGCTTCTGACATGGTCATTTGTTGCTGCAGCTTCTTTAGCAACTGATCTTTCTGGGGTTAAGAGGGAATGGTCTTTAGTAAACAAGTGGCTGGCTAAATGGTAAGAAAATGTCTAGCAGAACATTTGTTATAACAGGAGAGTAGTTACCATTTGAGCTATATGGGAGTCTAGTGCTGTTTAACACTCTCACAGATGATCTGAGGAAGGCAATGGAGAAATCTGAGTGATTTAGAAGTACTTTGGCATAGCCAACTGTAAAGCTTCAAAAGAACCTACCTTTTGGTATGGTGTGATTGTAAAATAAACCATCAGGTTAAACTCTGCATTAGTAAATGCAGAGTAAGTTAAGAAAACAGAGTTTTGTCTGTGCAGCTAAAGGAGATACTGCCTCTCCCAGTACCAGACTATGGAACAGCTTGCACATGAAGAATGTCTGGGCTTAAGAAAAGGTGCCTGAGGGGCATAGAAGATGATAAACAATCACTCCTCATTTCTCTTCCATTCCTAAACAAAAAATAGGTACTTCAAATGGAAGTAGGAAACTCAAAATAAGCAGAGAGAAATACGGCTTTGCCTGATGGGAACACATTGTGGTAGCTGCTGCAGCAAGGCTCTGGTGCTGAAAGTTTGTGTGAAAGTGGCTGGGTATATTCTTGGAAGAGAGGTCTACAAAGTCTGTTTCATACCAATACAGAAGAGCTGGCATATGGGAATCTTAAGCTACAATTTGTTGCAGGCTTGGTGAGTGTAGCTCCTGAGTTTTCTTGCCTAGGCCACTGACCACAGTCTGAGACATGATCTGGGCTAGATGTGGGTGCAGTCTTGCTTGGAAAGGCTTGTGCCTTACTGTGTTTGATTTTGTTTTACTGTTTCTGTACTTGTCTGTTCCAGCTATTTCCTCTTCTGTCAGATGCTCCTCCTACAAAAGAAATGAAAACACTTTTTTCTTCTTGTTTTTGTTGTTGGGGTGGGTTTTTTGTGTAGTACATTGAGTTGTTGTATGTAACTTAAGTTTATTGTGTTTGCCTACAGAGTTCTTGGACAAAAAATGGAGCTGCTGCTGCTTAAGCATTTCCATATGTGTTTAGCCATATTGTTCAACTATGTTATTCACCTAATGTAACTTGTAAAAATAAACATCTTTAAAGTATTATTATTTTCTGTGTTGATAAAGAGTTAATGAAAGTAGAAAATGTTCCAGACCACTGTCTGTCCCTACTGTGGATGGTAAGAGGGCTATGTCATGCCTTGATAGTTTTCAAGCAACCTACAGCTTCATCTCTATAAATTTGATGGCCAATTAGTTCATCCTTCCAGGAGACTTAGCTGAATACAGTCCTGCTGACATTTGAACACAGCAGAAGACTTTTAACAAACAACTCACTTATAAATGGAAAACTTGCTAATGTTCAAGTAGAGTGAACAATCCAGACCCTGCCAAGTACATGCTAGGCTTTCACAGGCCTGCTGGCCTCAGACATCATGTGTTGTCTCTTTTTTTTGATTTAGGGCAGAGTTGCAAAGTTGATGTGTTGACAGAGACATAAGGCAGTGTATATATCCTATCTGTGTGAACTCAACTTTCTATATGCTGTCTTGCACAGATGATATGCTTTTGTACATTTTATTTCACACTTTATGCTGAACAAGCTAGGTTTGAAGAGATGTCCTACATTAATTTAGTCCCTTATAAACTCAAAAGAACTTGTTGGTGAGGGTGGCAGGAAGAAGTGGTGGTCTCTGTCTCCTTAGTCCATCCATGTCTCCCCACCTTCCCACGGAGCGAGTAAAACTCTGTCTCCTCTTTTGATAGTTGAACTATTTGTCACTGTAGGAAGAAGTTAATGAGAGTCCTGACATGGAGAGTGTTATCCTTCTATCTTCTGCTTGAAAAGATGCTTATATGGGAATGAAAATTGTGGCAGTTGCTCTAATTTTGTCTGTTTTCTAGTTCCCAGCTTTTCTGTCACCAGTAGAAATAGTGGGGTGAGGTTTGAAGAGGCCCATATTGAGGTAAAATCTGTAGTCTTTATGACCAAGAAGAAATTAGTTATAGAATCCTTCAGGATGTGTGGGAAGAAAGTTTTGATGCTGTAGGAGCTTCTTGATTGTTCCTACATTTGTAACACTGAGACATGGAGGTGCTCCAGTAATACATTGTGGGTTTTGGTGATGCATGGCCACTATTGACAGTGTGTTAAGAGCACATGTTTAGATTGAATTCAAAGAGGTGAAACAAGAAAACAGTCATCAAAATGAGACCTTGATGATGAATTCAGTTTGGTTTTGAGCTGCTTATTTTTGACACTTTATTTGGGGGAAGCTGCACAAAGTGCTGAATAGAAACAGTTAAGTTTAGGAGTAAGGGAATCTGGGTGACTTGGAAGAGTCTCCTCAAAGGAAAGATTGCTAAAAGCACAGTTTATTAGTAATGGTATAAGAAGCAATGCGGTTGTGCCAGGTTCTGCAGAAATTCTTCAGTATTGCCTACAGTGCTTACCACAGAAGTGTTTAACATGTATTGCACAGCTCTTAGAGATACCTCCAAGAAAACAGCAAAAATTGAAAACTACTCTTGGAAGAAATGATGATTAGAATGATATGTTCCTCTCTTATATAACATGGACTACCACTGTTTGCATTTTAATGACTTTTAAAAGGTAACTGCTCTTTGTATCCAGACTTCCTTTACTGTTTTAGGATTATTTCTGAAAGGTAGAGTTCTTTCAGAACACCTGTGAAAGTCTCCTATGCCCTCTTTGTCCATTGCTGGGTCTAGTGGGGACTTCTGATACTTATTTAGACTATTTGCTGAAATACTTTGGGTTTAGTTTTCTTCCAGACTTCATTTGTCAAGAGCAGTTTGCTTTTTATTTCTGTCATTCTGCATGCTGGTGGCCACTCTTACTTTGGGGTATTTTGCAAATTTAATAATTGTGTCTTCGTTTTCCAGTGTGGGTATTTTGACTCCAGCAATAGCTGTGTGATGAGAAGTTTTGGCAATCCCCACTAACTCATGTTCCTTGTTGGCTTGGGGCATTGCTGCCACCTCCCTCTTTTTCTCCCTTGTTCCAATGCTTGCTCTTAGCCTTATCTGCAGTTTCCCAGCATTGTCATTGGAAGGGAAGCTCCTGAGGCTTGCAACATGTCAAGATTCTTACATTTCTTTAAGTTTTACTTTCTAACCTTTCTTTATTGAGCATTTGCAAGTGAAGGCTTTTCTGTGACTATCAATCTGGCCTGATTTGCAGAGATTTTAATGAGAAAGGCAAAGCCATATCTGGGTATGGAAAATGTGCATGTTTCACAAATGGAGGAAATGCTTATAAAGGAATCTTCTCAAATAATCCAGTCTGCAATTTCCACCAAGAAAATATCTGTCTAGTACAGTTTTGTAATATTACAAGCAACTGCAAATCAGAAGTATATTACAGCCCTATTGTTGGGGTTCTGTTAAGTCTGGTTTATAATGATTGATGACTTTTCTAGAACTGAAAATAGCTTGGAATCAACTACTCGTGTGCCTAGGCTACATTCATGTTTTTCTTTATTAGCCTTTTGCTTGTTGCTTTATGTGTGTGATATGTTTCTTGTTGGGTTATTTATTTTAGTAGTGAGGTGTTAAGTCTCTCTTGGGTCTTACTTTAAATGTCACCCCTCTCCTGGATGTTCTTGTCCAGGAGAATCACAATGCTTAGGGGGTAATCCAGTGAGTACAGTGGTGCTCTGAAACTTGCTTCTATTTCTGTTGTCTGGAGTGAAACCAGACACTATATTTTTGGCTGAAATGAGGTAAGAACACTCCTAACCTCTGTATCACTGAGAGGGACTGAATGTATATATCTGCTCTAACTCTGTACCTTGCAGAGCTCATAGGCCCACAGTTTGTATAGTTAGTGGAGAGAAGTTTGTAGGGCATGAGTCTGATTATCTTAACATTAATGATATCCTAGAAGTCGTGTCTCTTGAAAACAGGACGAGCAGTAGGAGGCACAGATGGTGGCACAGAACCTGCAGCTAATATCATAGAAATATGAGAACTAGAGGAGAAAATAAAGCAACATGCCCTGCATAAAACAGGAGCCTGGCTGAAAATGAATAAATCTATTCCTGTGTTGCTATTGAGTAATCAACATGAAATTGCTTTCAGGAGCAAAATTGCCTCTTTATCCTTTTCCTGTTTGCTGTGGTTTCCATTTCCTATATCATTGTTACACTGGCTGTCAATGAGCTGTTGAGGTTTTACTATGGCCAAGCTGAACTCTGTCTGCCATATTTATAAAGAAATAGATTAAGAAATGTATATATTTGCCAGAAACCCCCCAGGCAGAACGGTGTGCAAAGTAAATTTTTCATCTGCCATCTCCCATCTGTGCTCACACCAAACCCTTCAGAGACACGGTTGTATAATAGTACTGTACAGCAAGAGCTAGACAGGATCCCTGGTGACTTTGTTGCCCTAAGGAAAGGGTGGAAGACTGGAGTACAAGAGGAGGCTGAAAACGTGGCAATTACAATCTGCTTCAGCTGACTAAGCATGTGTTATCTTTTAGGCAGAATTTTGCCAAGGCTGTTCAGTTAGTACCTATACTGGATCTGTTTTAATGAGTGTGGCTTTTGAGCTGAAGGAGACATCCTTCCCTGCCACCAGTGAAAGTGTCAGTGTGACTTTCAAGAGCTCAACATACCTGCCTTGTGAAAATGATGGCTGAGGTTCTCTGTATTTGTGAAGCTGAGCTCTGAAAGGTGTTTTCTTGAGGGCTTTGGACCCATCCTTGCCAAAAGTAACAGAATAAGGAAGTGTATGCCAGTGTTCATAAAAATTTGTACTTACTGGTCCTCCTATGGCCAGAAAAAAAGCTGGCAGGTATCCAAGTGCCATTGAACCATCTGTAGAGGGAAATTACGTGTCATGCTTGTGGAAAATGGATATCTCAGTCTGTTAAAATGGAAACCCACATCTCCCTCTCTTAACTCCATGTTGCTGAAGATTAAGTTCATTCTTGGAACAAGGCCTGTCTGTAGTTTCCTATTCACCCAGGCTTGGCAATGTTTATCCTTTGCTAGATGTTAATGTAGCTTTGCTGCCCGTAGCTGCAGGGAGCATCAGAAGGTAACCTACTTATCTCATGGTCCACTCCTCTACCAAATTCCCTGAAGAGCCCTTGACCAAATAGCTTCGAGAGGTTAAAAGGATACAGTTCCCCAAAGTCCTTCCCAGGCACATGCTCTCATTGTTCTTGTAATTGGAAAGGATTTAAATGACAATCCATGCTGGTGGCACGCTCACAGCTCTCCTATTCGTTTGATATTTATTACCTCCTTTAGAAACAGTAGCATGAAATGTAAAAGGAATGTACCCCATTATATGTCTTTGTACTTGAAGCTGAATTCTCCTTTTCCATAGTTTTGGGCAGTAAGTTGAAAATAACTCTAAAATGGTACACAGGGGCTCAGCAGATTTATTTGACTAGTGCTGAAATTAATATAAAGGAGAGTGGCATCTGAACATAGCTCATGAATGTCATGAGCTGTATGCCCAGGACACTGGAAATGTATAAAGAATTATGTATATGTTTACCAGAAACCCCCCAGGCAGAATCCCCCCTCATTTTGAGAATGACCAATGTTTAATTCTGCTTAATTACAGTAGTGAGTTAATTTGATACGTTTGCATCTGGTTATATTTCTGGAAGCTTAAGAACAAAATAAATTGCTCTGTGTTTTCAGCTGACACAATGTTTGAATGAAAATAAAGGAAACTTCCCTGAAGTCTTGTATTCATAAAATCTAATCTTTCAGCATTCTGAAAGATCTGTTGATCAAAAGTTTGTTCCTCTGAAAAATGGATAACACTTTGTAGCCTCTCCATTCTCAACATTTAACTACATTTTGGGGTTTTTTTCCCTTTGTTCTCAGATGCTTTTTGGCTACTGTGGCAATTCAGTGAGCTGGTGTTTTGACACTGAGGATCCCACCTGCTGTCCACTCTATAAACTTATTATTAGTAAAATAAATCTAATACCAGAATGATCTTTCCTAATACCAGAGTTGCAAAGTGTCAAAAAGCTTTAGATCAAACCTAAGGGATTACTTGTTTGTGCAACTATTTCAGGTGAGTTCTGGAAAGCTTGATGAAGGGTGGTATGAGTGCTAAAGCTCTTGTGCATTACAAACAAACAATTAGTGGGGGAAAAAACCCACATTGAAGACTTTTACAAACACAGCCTCCATCTCTGCCTCAGATCCCTGTGCAGCAGGTTTTCAGAAGCTGGAAGAGTGTCAGGAAAATACCACTTCACACCTGCTGCCTTTAAATAGTATTCCTTTGGCATGTGCTGTTGTCCAGCTTTAGGTACAGGACATAGGTAGGTGATCTTTTGATCTTATTGTGCTCCAGAGTTTGGAAAGCAGAAATGCACTTCTGTGCCCTGAAGTGCCTTGAAGGTTCATCTATGCTTTAACCCAGCCAGGAGCTGACAGGAACGATAGGCAACTTTTGGGAGCATTGCAAGACAAAAGATGACATAACAAAAAAATAAAGAGATGTCAAAACACAGATAAAAGAGAGTCTTAAACATTTTCTCTAGTCAAGGAGATGGTCCTGCCAACCAAAGTGTTAAATAAGCAGTAAAATATTGTTGCAGACTTATGTGAACCCTTGGTCTAAAGAGATCTTTGTTATATGCAGCACTAACGTAGAGCTGTACTAGAGTGCTTACAGCAGCTTGGAGTAATGAGATGAGGTTTGTATCTCTGAGTCCTGTTTAACATGATAGCTGCATATGAGTCCTCTGGCCAACCTACTCAGCTCCATCATTTTCTGAGGTGCTACATAGAGGTGCCACTATATTCAACACATAAAGATGCCCCATGAGGGGACAATTCATTCTTACAAGAGGTGAAGGATATTTTAATCCAAAGGAGTGTGTTTACAGCGAGCTAGTCCCTTGATTAAACAGTTTATCCATTTGCTAAGCTCCTGTTTATTTGGGTGTTGTGGCCAGCTCCTATTAGTCAACTGGTGAAAGGGAAGCTCTGGTTTTTGGGTTTTCCCACAGCTGCATCTGAAACAGCTGCTCTGATTGGGATGTGCAAGTGGTAGGTACACAGAGACCTGATCACACTGATAGGTGCTGAAATTGTTTCTATGCTTGTTACTATTGTGGGAACTCTCCACCAGGAAAAGTTGCTGTCATTCCTGCTGTGCTTCAGTGAACTCAAGTGAACTGGAAAGGACAAGGCAAATACAGAAAAGCAGTTTGGCCAACCAGCCATTTTCAGTGCTTCCACTGCTGCCATCTGTCCTTGGAAAAGAGTCCTTTCTCCCCCATATGTGTCTTCAAATGTTCTGTTCCTCTGGCTTTTTTTCTTTTTAATCAAGTTCAGACCTCTTGTTTTTCCCCAACAGCTTTATTCTGTGTCTCAGTTTTCTGCTCCTCAGTATCCCTGGTGAATTCAGCCTTTCAAAATCCATGGACATAAATTGACCCATCATTAATACAAAAATAAAATAATGAAGAGACACTCCCAGATCCCTTTCAGTCTTTGGTGTGGTCTGTCTCAAGACCATAACCCTGCTAGTGAGGGACTTGGGGCTTGTGTGGGGCAGTACTTCATGGTTACACCACAGATCCAGTGGTGAGGTCGTGGTCTTTTCTTCACAGAAATCGGATCTGGAAATTGTCTTGCTAACACGTTTAATCCATTTCCTTGCTATTGTCTGATTCTTTCCTGCAGTACATTTGTTGGTGGTGTGCCCAGTCTCTCACAGAATACCCACGCAAAAGCTCTTCCAGTGTTTCCCTGGGGAATAATTCCATATATTGATTCTCACTCTTCAGGACTCTTTTTTTCTCCCCAAATACTCAGCCTGTCTTTTGCTCTTGCTTAATTTCATTGCTGTACTGTGTGCCTGTTGATGTAGCCCTTGGTACTGCACATAAATTCTGCTTGTATCTTTCAGATTGAGCCTCCCACTGCCTTGGCTGTGCTTGAGTGCTCCCTCCAGCCTGTCTCCTAAGCCTATGTACAAGAGTTCACCCATTCTGATAGTGTTGGTTCAGGTATCTTGTGCAGCAACCTGTATTTTCCTGGTAAGGTGCCAGACTTTCAGAAGATGGATTACCATGTAGGACAGTTAACTCTACTGCTGCTATTGCTTTTCTCTATTGAGACCCTATCTGCAGGAGGTGCAGCTGTGCAATGACATTACCTTGCAAGCACTGGTACTGTCTGTTGCATACTCGAGGCCATGTGAGACTCGTGCTAGTCCACATGCAGTAGGGATTACAATTTGTGAAAAGTAAGTCAGGAGGGTTCCCAACTTTGCTTCTGCTTGGCCGTAAATGCAGAGAAGGAATTAATAGGATGGAAGCTCTCCAGCCAAGATGCTGCTGAAAATGATTGCTCTTTTCTGTCTGTGATTTGGCTGATGTAGCTGTCACGTTGCCACCACTAAGGATGACATGCAAAACAGAAAAAAGGGGTTTTTACCTTTCAAGTACCCTCTGTTTCTTAAAACCATCACCCAAACTACCCTTAATTCCTACTGACAGAAGTTATGTTGAAATTTGGTAAAGATCATCAATCCATTTTTAAAGCCCTTTACTTGATTGCAGGACAATGCTATTTACTGCACAGCCAGGACAATTTCTAGGCCTACACATGCAGGACACGTTGAATTTATGATACAAATTGTTCTGTCAAACAAAGGAAAGTTGAGATGTGTACAGCAGTAGGATTATCAGCTGGAGCTTGAGTAAATATTCCAAGATTCACATGAAAATGTTGAGAGTTGGTAAGAGTAAACAGTGTGATTTAGAGTTAACTTTAGCTGAAGTTGTGCTGATCAGATTTCAGTAATGTTGCAAAGCTCTGTAATTCTCCTAAGGATGGGTTTATAAATACTTTTCTCGGGGTGTCAGTTTTCACTCACTGGGCACAGTGATAGTCTAATATTAGTATTTTGGAAAAGCATTTTATGTGAGATTCTTCCCAAGTCTGGAAGTAGTTTTTTAATAATGATCCCAGCACAAAGTCCTTAAAGAAAAAGAAAAGAATCAGTTGCATGCAGCATTCCTAGAGACTGGAAAAGGGACTTGATGCAGTTTTTAGTAACAGACTAGGAGTGAGATCCAGAAAAGTCCATTCTTGGCTGAGATATTTGTGTTAACCAAAGGGCTTTCAGAGAACACTCTGGGAAGTCATTTCAGGATACATAAAAGTCATAGCCTGGAAGGGGTCTACATACATGTGGTTTTAGCAGGGGCAAAAATCCTGCTTTCTGTGAGCTCATGCGGAAGAGAACATCATGTTCTCTTTAGGAGAGGACCTCTTAAGGCACAGCTGCTGCACTGCACCGCAGTGCTCGATGAGAGTGCTCACATCTGGAAAGAGATGGCTTTTCTTTTGTGAATTAAGCCGTGGTCTAAACTCACATCAGTGTTTGTACAGTATTGTACTTACAGTTAGTGCATGTAGGCAGCACAAAACTCTTGCTGTACCTGAAGACCAGCTCAACACTTTTTACTTTTGCAGCCTGTCCTTTGGAGCGTGCTTGGCCTAAAAACTCCTCCTGCTCTTGAACAGGGTACAGATTTCTGATGAGTGGGCACCATCACTTGTAAGCCCTGGTATGAGGAACATGCTAGAGTTGAAATCTTGTCCTGACAGAAGGAGGGTGGCAAACTCCTGCCCTTTTCCACGTGTGTGGCAGTAGCTGCTGTTACTAACAAGCATTCTGCTCCCTTGCAGTTTCTCTTACTTGATTCAAGCTGAATGTAAGCTTGGGAAGGGAATGTGTGAGCATGTGCACACCCGTGTTATGTACTTGGAGAGGAGGGAGGCAGTCTGGTACCTCAAACTGAACCAAGTTGATTCCTTGGATACTCTAATATGCCTCAGGGACATGATTTAGTGCTGGCCTTGGCAATGTTAGATTAAGAGTTGGACTCGATCTTAACCAAAGGATGAATAAATGGATCAGTCACCACATAATTCTATTCTTTGCCTTGCTTTTCAGTAACCTGGATGGTTTGATTTTCCTGTCATTATCACCAGGGCAGACACCCAGTAGAAACCCCTTTCTCTGACTGATGGTATTATTCATGTGGAAACATTTTTGTGCCAGCTACAAGATTCTCAAGAGTTTGAGGGGATTCTTGAGAAGTGAATGCATGGTTTACTGGGAGCTGCACTTGTTCAGGGCACAGCTTCCCAAAACTGGGCTTACAGTCTCATTGCTTTAAATGGAATCCAGGCTGGTTGGTTGCTTCATGCTTCTTTAAAATGTCCTGCAGGCAAAGCTTTTTCTTTTGTTCTGGAAATTGCTGTTACACCATCCTTACAGGGCAGGTGCACTTTTACTTGCATTAATTATTATTTGTATCGTTAGTTTTAGGTAGCAAGGAGAGAGAACAAACGTAAGAGCAATCCTTTACTCTGGTGATCTCTGGGAAGCCTGTTTGCTGCTGGCTGCAGTGTCTGTCTTTCCTGTTTTTCTTTCTCTTGAATTTTATTTCTAATTACTTTCCATTCATTAACATGACCTTGAGTAGGTTCTTAGTCGTGTTTTACTTAGCAATGCCTCTATGTTTTTGGAGAAATTAGGTAAGAATTACCCAGGGTGGCTCTTCAGTGCAAACTGGGTCTTGGAAGATCTTGTAATTACTTTACATAATGACCTTTTTTTTGGTGAACTTAGCCCAGATACCTCTGTGATCCCAGATGTGCAGAGCTGTTTTGCACCTTCTCTGGCATAACCAAATTTAATCACGTGCAGCTTGCTAAATGCCATCACGTGATAAAATGCCATAGTACAGTTTGTGATGACCATGAGAAGCTGTCAGCGGGCAGGATAAATGCACTAACATTTGGTCTGAAGTACACTAGAAATTAAACACACCATTCCTAGTGAAGCACAGAGGATGATAAAAATATTCCCAGCTGCCAACTAAGTCCCCTGAACTGCTTTTGAAAACTGTCTTAACTCTTGTACTTTCTTCCATAGCACTCTAAAGAGAAATCTGTGCTTAAAACCTAAAAGTGATGCTGCAGATAATCAAAATGAAGATAAACTGCTAAAGTGTATGTCTCCATGTAGAACGTAACGATTGACCATGTACTTCACTGTTACCACAGTACATAGAATTGCTGTATGTTGTGTGTCACATTTATTTAATGAAGATATAATTGTTTCTGGGTTAGAAAACAAAAGTGGTGATGTGAAATTTCAGTGATGTACAAGTATGCTAGGACTTGTTGCAGGGAGGAGGGTGATAAGCTAAGTTTGGGAGGAGTTATTATGAGTGTGCCAGCATGTCAAGTAGAGAAGTCAAATAATCTTTTTAGAGATTGCAAAAATGGGCCTAAAAAGAGGAGTCATTTAGTTACAGTAACAAGGCTCTGCATTTAAGCAAGAGTTGCCACGTTTTCAGGTCAGGAGGTGAGTGACAAGCCAGTAGTTGTACAGACTTCATCGACTTTCATCCACTCAATGATCTACTGTAGCCTCCAGTGTCCTACTGCTGAGGGGGACAACTGCATGCACATGGAATATGCCCACTCTGCTGATGAGTTGTGGTGATGCCTCTGTGTGGAGTGCTGTGCCCAGGTGGAGATGTTGCATTTCTGGAAAACTCTGGGCTGCCAATTACAGAGCAAGAGCTGAATAATCTGCAGGTTCATAAAATGAGATCTGAGAGGTGGAAGAGGAGTGATTCAGCCTCGCCAAGGGACAGTGTAATAACTCTGGTTAGCTCTGTGGGAGCTGAAGGAAAAGTCATCTGTTGTCCCTGTACACTTTGAACAGAAATAATGAAAGACTGGAATGGAATCTGATGGTGGGTTGGTGAGTATCAGTGGTTTAAGGATGGGTTTAGATAACTATCTGTTGAAAATGAAGGAGCTACAGTTGATTCTGCCTTAAGGCATAAAAGACCAAACAAGCTCTTAAGGGCCCTTCCAGCTCTGTTCTTCTTGATTCCCTAATACAGCTAAAGTGTTTTTATACCCTCCATTATTGTCATAACAAGTGCAACTGGCTGAGAATGTACCACTTTAGCAGTGTTGCAGGCAAATTAAGTGACCTTTGGTGTACTTAGTACAAGCTTATTGCCAAAAAATGTCCATCCTTTTCCAGCGTGAAGAAAATAAAGACAATAAAGCAAGCAGTTATATCTGTATTCCATTTTCAATTTGGTCAAACTTGGATTCATTAGAATTTTAGCATTTAAAGGATGTGGAAAGAAGGGGATTGTCCACTCAACCATCTGGAAGGGAATATAAAAGGTCCCTGGAGATGTTGCATTGTGCAATAGCTGAAGCTCATGACTTACCTTCAAGAGCTCTAGATAGAAAACATGTGGAGGGTGAAAGGCAAAATGTAAACAGTAAGCATGAAAGAAATAACAAAGCTGGCCTGAGTGCAGCATGCTGTTCTGACTGCAAGGTCCAGACAGTGAGGATTGTGTTGTTCAAACAGGAAACTGAAGGAATGTTTCTCCAGTGCCTATCTTTCCAAATTCTGGAAGCTGAGCATTATCAGCTAATTGTTAGGCTGGGCTGATAATGAGAAGACATTTGTCCTCTAGCTGCAGTGTTTTCATTCCTAGGACAGTTAGTAAGAACCATAAACAATGTGTAGTTGTGTTCCTTCAACAGTCCTATGTCATGAACAACCAGCCTCACCTCCTGCCCACTCTCATGTGTGGCGCAATAGGACTGTCTGAATCATTGGTTTGGTCTCTATTGAAGCCTGAAAGAGGCAACCAGTACTGCAGCCCTCAGAAAGGGTATCTGTCCACCACTTGAGCTGGTGAATCTCCTGTCATCAAAGTCAGATGTGACATGAGGAAGTCAACAAAGACAGCAGTGCTAGATGCCCAAATGATGGAGTTTTACCTGTCATGTGAGTCATGCAGAGGAATAGGAGCTTCTGGCTGATTTTTTTTTCCCTCCCAAAGGTTTCTTAATGATACCTTTCTGTTGAACAGAGAAGAGTGAAAACAGATTTGTTAGTTTGGCTGGTTTGCCCCCAAAGCAGCTTTTGACAGAAGCATTCCTCATCCATCAAGAAGTGTGTTCATTGCTGGTCTGTTGAAGTTTTGCGGGTGTCTGTGCACTGGGTGATGTGATGCACCAACAGCTCAGTAGTGCCATGCTTCTAAAATACATGTTATGTCAATGTTGCTACTCATTGATGCCTTTGTGCTGTATATAGCATGAATTTTGCATTCCACCTACTCTTGCTCTGTGCCAGTTTTTCCCCTGTTCTGCCCCCTTCCTTGACTATGTGACAATGCTGCAGTAGGAGTATTCCCCACAGAGCTGAAGGCCATTTGCTTCATCTTGCAACAGAGCTGGATGAGAGCTGGTGTGTTGGAGACATCTGAGATCCATGAAGCCCTTCATGAAGACAGTGAGTGAAGGAGAGGTCTGCACTGGGATAGATGATGCTCTGACCCAGGAGCAGCAGGGAGGAATAGCCAGGCTGTGGCACTACCCTGCAGTGTACCTTCTGCCATGGCGTGGAGTCACCAAAGAGATATCTGTTTCTCCCACTGAGTGAGATTGTGGAATGAAATGTTAACGCTTGTTTCAATCTCCTAAAACTTACTGCCCTGCCCAGCACGGTTTGGATTATCATAATAGGACATGGTGTTCTAACTGGACTTGCCCCTGAGCTGCTGGTAGGGAGCTGAGGGCTCCAGGTCTTCCTCTTCCTGGACTAGAGAGTGACAGTCCAGGGTCCTCTGGTCAGTGGAGCATGTCCTCACTCACAGAGCCAGGTCCCTGCTCCCTTCCCAGGTGTGGGGCTGGGTTTCTCCCCCTCTGTAGGGGTGTTCCATAGCCACTGCCCTGGCTGCTCTCAGACTGCATCATTTTCAACTGCTGTGCTTTGCCTGTTGAAAGATACACAGAACTGTGACTAATTTGAATATCTAAAGTTTCTGCTATGGTGATAAGAATGTGCTAGAAGATGTGAATGTTAGTGATTAAAGTGATCACACTCTCACTGAGTGTGAGCCTAAAACCTGCAGGGCTTACAAACAGGAGTACTTCATGGGTAACTAAAGTCATAGTTGCAAAATAACCTTTCAACACTGAATAACGATCACATGTGGTTCCTGAGGCTCGGTGAGGGAAGAAAGCAAAGCTCCACCTGGTCTTTATAGCCTCTCTCTTACCAAATTGTTTTCTTTGCCCACTCTCCAGTCCTGACAAGTGTTATCTGTTGCAGCATAGCAGAGAACTTGGAGACTTTGGGGTTATTTCAGGCAAAGGCTGTGTGCAGGCATGCACAATACTAATGGCACTGTGAATGTCCTGCCAGGATGCGTTATGGGGAGAGCCTGGTCTGTGCTTGCTGCAGCAGTGCTGGGCACTGGGCAATCCATCAGGGAAGCAAGTCCAAGGGTGAGATGAACCCCAGTTTTTGAGTTTTTTTCTAGTCTCCATGTGTTTATGCTGACATCTTGCAGATTGTGACCCACTGAATTCATGAGATGGTGCAGTCTCTATTATCCGTGGTCATCCTGTATCTCTAATCTGTGTTTTATGAGCAGCAGGGAAGATCTATAAAAGAATAAATTGCATCCTCTGAACCCAAGTACAAATGGCTGCATGCTGGTATCACAGCAAGGTGTGTTTCTTGTCACCTCATATTTTAGTGTTCTGAATGTTTATTTTCTGCCAGTAAACAAAGCCCAAGTTGCATTTCAGGCAGCCACTGTGCCCAGAACAGCTCTAACACCAAACTGAACAATCCCAGCTGAAAAGAGGGGACGTGTGGCCTGATAACTGCTTGCCTAACACAACGAAAAGAGAAGTTTCTCTTGAGTCTGCTCATGATGGACTTGTTGGTACAGGATCACACTGAGCCAGGGTGAGTGAGTAACCTACTGTTGGGAGGTTTATAATTACTTTTGAATCAACCAGTAGAGCTTCTGCCATGAGGGATGTCAGAGCAACCTTCACCATCTCCTCTCTATCTTTAAACCCACAATTATCCTCTTTGTCTTACATGGCTTAAGTTTTGCTGCCTTTCCTTAACTGGCTCAGGTAACGTGCCTTCAAGTCTGTTGACTGTTTTGTTCTCAGAGTTGGACAAAATGGAGATGAGCTGCCCAGGTGTTTTCTGTTTAGTTGATAATTCTCCATTCTGCTCATCCATTAACCCCATGTGGTAAATACAGGGAGTCAAAAAAGTGACCTCTGGAGGTTATCCTGGCCCCGTCTTCTCAAGGCTGGACCAATTTCAGTGATACCAGGTTCCTGAGGGTTTTGTCTCCCCTTGTATTTTTAAGGATGGAGATACCTCAGCATCTCCTGGCACCAGTTGCAATGGTTGACAGCTAGTGTGAACTTTTCTCCCCAATATCTAATCAGAATTTTGCTGTCTGAAACATGAGTCTATTGTTCTTCATCTTGAGAGCACTCTGGGAAGAGAAGCAGTTGAGATTTTTCAAGCAGAAAAGTAAAAAACTGAAAAAAGTAGCCCTTGTCTATTCCCTGTTTGCACCTGGATCCTCTGATGGTACAAAGGGAGCCAAAGATCCCAGCAGAATTTATTTGCATCTACCACCAGCAGGAGAATGCCTATCAGCAAAAGCATTTTAATTTCCTTATTCTGTTCAGGTCTGCAGCTCACCAAAAAGCTGAAGGGAATGGTGGGGAGCTAGAGGCTTGTTACAGAGTGGTGACAGGCTAACTCGACCCTGGAAAACTTCATTGTTCTCTGCTGACTGGATTTCTGTCTTACATGCACTGAGCCTCCTTGTAGAAGCCAAGAGCAGGGATTACCCTACACCTGTGGTTTTGATCTCTGTTGCAGTGAGGGAGGGGATGTGTCTGCTTCAGCCTCTCATTTCTGATTAGGTGTCCTTCAGGTGGGGTTTTCCCACTGCAAGACAGTATGTGGTTATGCTGTTTCTTAGGGAGTATCTTGCTGTTAGGGCTGTGCATGGTGCAAGGGCAGGTGGGGTCTCATATTCAGACAGCCTGTATTTTAAACAAGACAGCAATGAAGTAAAGAGACAACCTGTATTGTGCATTAGCACTTCTTACTGAGTCAGTTATTCTTCAGACATGCCACATCTCAGCATGTCATCTAACAGATCTGATGTGCAGGAGGCAAATACCAGTAGTCTAGTTTTTGCACGCTTCCTTTAAAGACTTCAACCCAGTGCTGTTTCTTGTATGGCAGTTGCTGCCAGACAGGTGGATGAAAATGTCTTCTGAGTTTTCCCTGAAGCCACTTGGTCAAACCCCCTTCTTGGAACTGTGCAGTTACATTAGTCCATTAGTAGAGTAGTCATTTAATGTGGTGAGTCTGATAGAAGAGGTGTAGAAAGTGCTTAGTGCTATATGTTACAAGTTTTGTGTATCTCGTAATCACACTGCCAAGCATTCTTATTTTATCAGGTAGTTACTATTGTTCCTGGCAGACCGTGGCTGGTGAAATGCAGAGCTTGGCTGGTTGTGCAAAGGGAGCCCTTCTTGGGAAGCAGGGACTCCTGCAGCATGAGCAGCTGATTAATACCGGTTTGCAGGGACTCGTAAAGTGATTCGGAGTTGGTTGGAGAAGTAAGAAATAAAATCAGAAACTCGAATGAGTTACAGATGTGCCTTGTAGGTTTCAAACTGGGAATCCTAAAACCACTTGCCTAAGTTGAACCACATTAAGGGCTTGAGAAACACCAGGTCCATGGGAATCCTTTGCTGCTTGGCATTGTGTCCACAAGCCTCTGTTTTTCAGGCTAGACACCACATTTGTAGCTGGAGACTGTTTGGATTCCAAGCAGATTTTTTTTCATTTTGTTTTAAGCTAAATTGAAAAAAAAAACCAACCCAAAACTGCAGCCAGGAGAATCTTTGGCTTTTGTTCCTTTACCAGCTGTTTTTGTTCTCGGAAACTCATTTTAGCTCCTGGTGTGTTTCTTCAATTTGTAGCTTATGAATTGCAGGAGCAGATGAAGCGCTGCTGAGTGCACTCTCTGTACAGAGCCGTGTGAGAACCCAGCCCTGTGCGTTACCGAGGGCGAGCCAGTCGTGATTTATTCCTAGAAAGAAGGAGCTTTTGGGTGAAGGTCGCTAGACAGGATCTTGTGGTGGAGAAGCTGGCTGGTTTCAAGAAGTCTTGCTTTGTAAGAAGGCTTTAACGAGCTCTTTTCGTATCTTGAAGTTTTGCCTTTCATATGGAGTGGTGGGAAGTGCCTGCTGCTCTGGAGCAGATTGCCACACAGAGCAAAGGCTGTAAAAGACGTAGATGTGGAGCTCTGATTTACATCTTCTTCTCTTTCTGGTTTGGGGAAGCTGCTCAGCTCTGCTAACCCTGGGCCCTGGCTGGAGAGCTGCTGCCCTTGCTCCCAGCGTGGTTCCTGGATGTGTGGCCCTGGCCTGGCCTGCCAGCACTCGCACCCTGGGCGGTCTCTGAGTGCCTCACCAGCCCTTCTCCTCGGGGCCGGGGTCCTCCAGGGTTTCAGCATTTCCTTTGATCTGTTGCTGAGCTTTGGCAAAGTGACCATGTCACCGGGGTGGGGGCCACACTCTTGCCTTCTCACAGCTATAAACTCAGAAGTCTGCTTGCATATTTGTTGAGATGCTTCTTATCTCAACTATTGTTTTACCTTTCCTGCTTGTTCCCCTAACAACTGCTTTTGATCCAGCTCCATAGCGACCAGCCCATCATCCACCCAGGCAGGGAGGCAGGCATGGCCAGCCAGGAAAACAATGCTGTTATCTCCCAGCTATTGCTGATGGCGTCAATATTATTCCTCATTTGTCTGGTGTAAGAATGAGAAATAAAAAGACTGGCTTCGGACCTCCAATGGTGTGAGTGCCTGACTTGTCAGCCAAAGCCCTTTCTGAATCCACTTTCTTTACAGTTTCTTGTCTTTGATGTCAGCCACGTGTGTTTTCTCCGTGGCTTTGGTTTGTTAAAGCGTGTGGTGCTTTATCGTGTGTTTCATTTTAAGCACAGTGAGAGTGCTTATGTGCTCAAGCTTGTTCACAGATGTGTTTTTGTCTCAGGAGTGGTGTGTGACTGAGGAGCCAGGGATTGTGGCTTAATTCTAGCAAGGAGTCTAGCTGAGTGTTCACTCTGAAGAATTATGCTTTAAAGACATTACTTTTCTGGACAATTAATTTATAGCATGGTGTGATAAAAAATGTTATTTACATTTCAGATTGCAAGTAGCCTAAATTGAGGAAATGCTGGAGTGAAGTGAAGGATGCCAGCACAACACCAACATACCACAATGTGGGTGTGAATTATGACAGTCTTTAATTACATGACCACATACCAACTTCTTTTTCTCCCCAACTGTTGCTTTTCACAGTGTTGAAGATGAATATGCTCTGGAGTGTGGAGTTAAGAAAGCTCTTGTCTGTCAAAGCTCTGCCTCACTTGTTACCATAACCAGAGGGTGTAGAGGCAGCTTAGCAGTGTGTGGCAGGAGAAAAGGAAATGCTGCATTCCTACAGAGACTCGGCTTGTATTTGTGTTTCCTCCACAGAGGTCTCATACCGAGTCTTGAAGCTAAGCACACTCAGAGCAGTTGTTCTGAATTTCAGTTATCTATGAAAGGAAAAGGTGTTGGGACTTGGGGAATAGAGGAAAGGTAGAGTTGGGGGAATGGGGTTAGTGGAGGAAAGCCGTGATGAGGGACTCCTCTTTTGGGAGTGAAGAGCCAAATAAGTAGTTTTTAACCTATGGAACATGATCAGTGGATAGAGGAGGAGGTTTAAAGGGCACAAAATGCCTCCTTCCACTGTATTACCTATAATGTTGTTCTCTGCCTAAAATCTCTCACAATTTTTCTCACTGTACTAGTTGAGGCAGTTTCATAAAAGTTACTTGATGACAAAACTAGAGCTACATAGCTGTAACAGTATCACTCGTGTGGTCAGCCTGAATGCTTAAAAACCCCTTAGGTACAACACTATCTGGTACACTGACTTTCTCATTGTCATGGCTTCTAGTCTCTGTACTGGTGTGTGTGTGTGTTGTGGTGCATCACCCTCTATTTTAAAGGAGATGATGCTGGGGAAGGAGATGTTTTGCAGAAATGTTCACCTGATTTTGTTCCTCACAGAAAACTCCAAGTGAACATACTGGCTGTATTTTCAATATAAAGTATCCTACTTTATTATTTTTTACCCTAATGATGGTCCCAAGCCCACTCCTGTATGTGCAGGATGGGAGCACTGAAAGCCCAGTGTGTGAGCAGGGCAGTGCTGGTGGGATAAGCCATTCATCCAGCTGTAGATGTGTTCAGCCTGGAGATTCCTCCTCTGCGTAGGCTGGCATGTGGAAGAGATCTGGAGCAGTCTAACCAAAGCAAAGTCTTTACATCAGGATGTTTTAGTCCCAAATTCCTATGAGGGCTAAGCTCTCCCAGGAGAATCCAGTACTGATTTCTGAGATAGGAAGGTGCTGAGCATCAGTGCTGGTTGTCTCACTTGTGGGTTGAAAGGTGTTTTGAATGCTTCTGTCTCACTTCTGATGTTTCCTCTAGAATTATAGTTAACACAGCCCTGTAATTACCATTCCACAGATGAAGTTGGTGTTTATTACACCATATTTTATGTCATGTTTCTCCATTGTTTAAAATGAAATAGTTTCATAAGACCAAAAAGCCCCCAAACCCCACAGATGTCAGCTGTGAGAGAGCTGACAGAATCTTAGGCCATGCATTTCTTTTGGTGGATTCTAAATTTCCATCATCTCCTTGTACCACCTTACTGCAGGTGGGCTGGATTCATGGCTGTAGCTGCTTTATATCACATGAAAGACTTTGTCAGTGCAACAGCTAAGAATGCAAAGTATTTTCTTCAGGGGTAATGTACTTTATAGAATACAATCCAATAGAGTGGTTTGTTTAAGCCTCTCAAAGCTGTTGCAAAAGCTATGTTAGCTGTTGCAAAAACTGGGATCTCCTCACTTGTATTCATTTGTTAATTTGTTGGATTTAGGGATGGGTAATTGCTTAGCAGCATAAGAATATGTATAATTCCCAATAACTCCAGCATACTACCTCTTCAGCAAGTCTAGTTATACTCTATCTTGCTTTGTTCCACAGAATCCCTTTGCTCTACACTGAATTCCACAGTACCAAAAAGAGAAAGACTCGGGTTGGGGGTTTTGGGTTTGTGTGTGTGTGTGTTTTTTATGAATAGTGCTTGCTGTAATCTTTTCAGTTCAAATTCTCTTCCATCCAAAACACGTTCTTACTGAGGTTTGGGCAGTTGGAAAAAAAAACTGATGAGCAATTTACTTTTAATTTTTGTCTTACTAAGCCTGATTATTGTTTTAATTATCCATTGCTATTGTTTGTGACCTTCCACTGGAATTGTTCAGTACGAGTTTAGAAAGATTCCTGCTTTTATGTGAAAAGGGTGTGACTGTGAGGAAATGTTTGTTCAGTTGGATGGAACAACTTATCTTTCTCGTGCTTGCTTTGTGGGACATTCATCTTCGGCTGAATGCTGCAGGATCATTCACTGAATCATTCATTGTCCTCAAAAAGAAAATAGTCTTTTAGATTGAGCAGATTGAATTGTCCATTCCTCTGAAACTTCCAGATGATCCCATTTACTGGGATGAAATGCTTGAAGGACACAGACATGCTGTTAGTACCCAACTTCTAGTGTATAGGAAAAGAAGGGAGAAGTTGGAGGGAATGGACTGGGGAAGCCTAACTTCCAGAGAAGCTGCTCTCTGCAATCAAAACCTGTTACTTTTGTGTTGTGCTGCATAGCCATAAAGCAGCAGCTGATTGTGCTTTAATGAATAAAGCATTAAAATTGTCACTCTGTGATTTGTAGTGAAGTGTGTTTCTGGTTTGTGTCTCGAGGAGTTAAATTCCTGCATGGTGGAGTCAGGGGTTTGATGTCATGTTGGAAAGCAAGCGCTGCCAATTTGGAGTCCATGACTTTAGTAATTGGCGACCCTACTGCGTTATCCATAACAAATGGACAGTTCAGATGCTTTATGTTTATAGAACTAATTTCCTAATTTAAATGCTTATTTAAAAGCTCTGGTTTAGTGTTTCGTTTCTCAGTGACCCTATTGTATTGAGGGATTGAGTTTCAGATCAGAGCCTGGATGTAACACAGTATGTTTTAGGAGCACTGCACAGTCTGAACTGTGCTGAATATGAAAGGCAGCAACAAAAACCACCTTTGGCTGAATTCAAATTACATGAGGTACCCTGGAGATTAGAAAATGTGAAGTGTATGCCTGAGGAACACTTATTCTGGGAAGCTTTATAGATGTGAAGTTTAACCATCATGCTACAGAACTGTGTATTTATTAATTAAACTATTTTCAAAATGGTCATTTAACCTAATGCTCGTATTTAGTGGGTACACTTTAGAGAAATAATATGAGGGTGGATTTCCAGCTTTCTCAGTAAGGAGAACTGTGTATAGGTACCTATTTTTAATGATCTATGCACCTTACTTTATATGTAGTTTCTCAACTGTAAATGCCATTCAGACTTTAAAAGCTAGTGGCAGTCAGGTTTATGTTTTACATCCATGCAGGGTTTTTGAGTCATCTGTTTGGGACATGGAAGAAAAGAAATAGCCAGATGGTTGACAAGTGCAATTACTTCATATACAGATGTTTATTCTTTATTTGGTAGTGACCAGTAAAAAAACCCAACCAACCAACCAACAAAACCCCTCAACAACAAAAAAACAAGTTGGATAAGGGCAATGAAACTGTAAACTGCAGAATCCAGTGTATGGTTTTAGAAGATGCATATTTGGGAACAGGTTTCTGTTCCAGCTTCTTAAAATGATCACCTTTTGTTTTAATCAGTAGCATGCCCGTTGAAAATCAACTCAACTTCCTGGAGGGAAAACAAATGAATATTGTCCCACTTTTCATTAGAATCTCATTAGTTTTGTGGTTATGAGGTATAATTGGAAAAACATAAGCCAAAACAGCAGTGTCCAAAACACAGAGCTGTTTGGAGTCTTCCTAATGGATATCTGGCTCCTTAGACTTGGTCAATGTGTGATTGGAATTCAGCAGGGTACCAGGAGGTTTTTAGGCTCGGTCTGGTTCATGTAGATAGCATGTGAACTTCTGATACCAGATGCGTTTGAAAGCCATTTCTGATTGCCAGGGCTGTGACTAAGTGGGCAGTCTGCTCACTAGTGTGTTCTCAGGGGCTTGCATACACAGTATATTTGAGCACATTGAACTTGACCTGAAGAAGGTGCATTTTTAAAGAATTTCTGCCATGATTGTGAAAAACATGTTAATTGAAACTTTTTGTTTTGAATGTGTTTTGCAATGCAGCAATTTTAATTTTAGTGAAATATGGACATTGTGAAACTGCAGAGATCTGAAAATGGGCATGGAAATAAAGGAAACTTTAAATGTGTTTCCTTCACACACCGGTTTTGCAAGCTTATGTTAAACCAAATAGTCATAAAAGTGGAGTGTGATGGTTCATAGCTTCAGCAGCATATAAACCTTGCAGAAGTCAAGACAGGGACATGCACTTCTTCCTGCAGAGGAGCTTTAGTGGTCTTTGGGGAAAAAATATCTCCCATTGTAATAGAATGATTTGTTTTCTTTCCAAAGCTGACTGTAGTGCTGTGATCTTTAGTTGAGTCCTCATGAGCATAAGCACTTCTTGGTCCTGTCTCACCATTGTGATTCACAGTGTCCATTTCTTCTTGCATCAAAGGACTTTTCTGTTGCAGAGGTGCAGATTCCAAAGGAGAGGAGTGGGGTATGATCTAGGATCTGGCAGCACAATGTCATTTACTGAGAGTACAGGAAGGCAGAGTAGGAGCAAATAACAGGGAGAAGGTTAGGTGATCAAGTCAAATCACTATTATTTGTGTCATGGATTCAGAGTGCCTTGCTTTGATGTCATTATTTACCTGTGCAGGGTGCTGTGACAGTTGAGGTCTGGAAACAGTACAGCTGCCATCATACCCTGGGGAGCCTGGGCCATAAACCCTGTTCCATCTCCTGCTGCTTCCATTGTGAGCTTGGGTGTCTGAGCAGGGAAGGGTGGCTCAGGGGCACGAGAAGAGACTGGCCGGGTTGTTGCTATGCCAGATGTGAGGTGACTCCTTGCCAGACCACTCTCTGTGCTCTGTTCCTCCGTGCTCTGGGTTCAGAGAGCTCAGAGACTGGAGGCAGTGCTGCTGTGCCCACAAACCAGAGGTCTAATGTGGAACTGGCAGGGCTGTACTAGCCCACTGCTCTGCAGAGACACCCTCCAGTGTCTGCAGACCCATCAGCCTTTTCCATCACCTGCCGTGGGTGACACTCCTCGTGACATTCCAAATCTTGGAATGAGAGGCATCCTCAAACAGGTAAAGCAACCCCACACAGGAGGAAAAAAAGAGTCATGGAGGAAGCAGATTGCTTTGTGATGGAGTAAGGAGTGAAGCAGATGAAAGTGTTCTCCGTTGAGTAATGCTGTAACTATGGCCCACGTATCTGTAGGTCTTGTCTGTTAAGTCTTGTAGTAAGTCTTTGTACTAAGTCTTGTACTTAGCAGAGAAAAGCCTGTGTGTTGGTTGCTGTTTGTTTATATAAACACAAGACCCATGCAGGCTGCTGTTACTTGGGGAGCTTTTGCAAATTAAGGCCTTCAGGACAAAGCTAGACTGTTTGCTTTTTGTGGTTGTGTCTGCTTAACCACATGGCTTTTATTATAAATATAGTAGATAATGTATAGAGCAGTTCCAGGAGAGGAGAATGTCTCTAGCTTAACCAAATTTTATGGAAAATCAATTCTCCCTTTTAGTATTACAACAAAAAGGCTACTTGCTTGCATTTAGGAAATACCTAGCTTGTGTGATTTAAAGAAATGATACTTTCTTTCATACAAAAAATGAACTCCCTGGGCCCAAACAGATTTAATGGCTGAGATTAGAGGAGGGTGCATACAAGTCTGTTCAAAATCTGCAGTAATTTGACATGAACTTTGATTTCCTGCCAGCCTGAAAAATGTAGGTCAGGAAAAACAGGTACTTGTTTCTACAACAACCGTTTGATTGCTGTGGTATAACTTGCAGAAGTGTTCTGCTGTTTTTGAAAAAAGATTTGCACTGAGTTATAAATCTTCAAGTACAGAAAAGCAGAACAGTCTTCCACTTCTTCCAGAAACGCTTCATTCTTTCCACAGTATGTGTTTGGAAACCTGAATGCTCTTTTACTTGGATAGCAGGGGCAAAAGAAAGTAAAATGCTTGCCAGTTTGAAATGTTTTACATTTTTGAGAGCAGTGGAGGCTGCACTAACAAGCATTTTGAACCCTTCCCTCCAGAGTGCCCTGGGATGCCATGTGGCCTCATTAACTTGGCTGCTCCAGGAACAGCTTGAAAGCTGCTGTTTTCATGTATATTGTTTAAAACTTGGCTGCAGTGATGAGATGGGGAGAGAACACCAGAGAGGGGCAAAAACAAAAAAGGGAGAGAGCAACTAAAAGAGTCTTAATGCTGATACTGCTGGTTGTTTTGTTCCAGATAGGGAAATGTTTGCAATTTTGCTAGAATAACATCATTTTGGCTTTGATATATTCCATTTGGGATGTCTTCTTTACACTTGCTGAGTTTAACTTGGATTAAGATGAGGAACATGTTCAGATTTGAGCGTGACTCTAGAAAGTCTCTCTTGGTGGTAGGTTAAAAATAGAGCAATTTTGAGATTTTTTTTCCTTGCTGTGGTCTAGATGAGGTGCAGAAAGAAACAGATGTTAGTATGTGCTGTCTTGTGGCTTTTGTTCTAAAGACAGGGCACATTGGTGGTGTGTCTCTTTTGGAGAGACTTTAAACCAAGTGACAACTCATTCAAGGTAGGACTGAGTGGAGTCAGGCTGAATTACCTCTGTGGGTCCCTCAGTAGGATGTGCACACTGCTTAAATATGGAATCAAAGAATGGTTTGAATTGTAAGGGACCTTAAAGACTGTCTTGTTCCAACCCCTCTGCGCTGGGCAGGGACACTTTCCACCTGCCCAGGTTTCTCCAAGCCCCATCCAACCTGCCCTTGAACACTTACAGGGATGGGGCACACCACAGCCTCTCTGGGCAACCTATGCCAAGGCTTCAGCACCATCACAGGGAAGAACATCTTCCTAATATCTAATCTAAACCTCCCCCCTTTCACTTTGAAACCATTTTCCCCTTGCTGTGTTACTACAGGCCCTTGTAAGTCCCTCTCTGGCTTTGTTGTCAGCCCTTAGGGACTGGAGGCTTTTCTATGGTCTCCCCCAGAGCCTTTCTTCAGACTGAATACCCCCAACTCTTTCAGCCTGTTCTCACAGGAGAGGGGCTTCAGCTCCATGATCATCTTCATGGCCCTCCTGGACTCTCTCAAACAGCTTCATGTCCTTCTGATGTTGAGGGCCCCAGAGCTGGATGCAGGACTGTAGGTGAGGTCTCACAAGACCAGAACAGAGGAAGAGAATCTCCTCTCTTGACCTGCTGGCCATGTGTTCTAGGTCCCTTAGCTTGTGTGGCTCTGTGACAAAATGAGTTTGTTTCCCCCTCTGTCTTAGCCAGGAGCAGGACTCTAGGCAGTGACTGAATTAACAGCTGAAGTGAGCATTTGAGTATTTTGTGGAGGAACAGGAGAGGGGATTTCTCCTCAAAGCTGGGCTGTGATGGAGTGGAGTTGCTCAGAAGGTGAGTTGTCCTGCTTGCTCTACGCTCCTCATCCTCGTTTCACCCAGATATTCAGCAGTTTTACTGACAGGCCAATAGTCCATGAAGGAGAGCTGTGACAGGTAATGGTGTCTGTCATGGTTCTGTTCCTGGGGTAAGGGACCTGTGCAGCTCTGCTTGACAAGGCTCACTGGAGTGCTTTTGGCAAAGTCTGCTGAGGAGGAGACCACAACCTATGTCAGGAGTACAGTGAGGGGATGTCCTGGCACACCTTTGGATTTTGCAACCTACAGAAACTATCCTTTTTCACGTAAGAAAATAGTTGCCCTCTCTAATTCTGGTTAATTGTGGTGTGTCCACACCCTGAGTTACTCTAAGCTGAGCTGTTTCCCTGGGTACCTGGGACTGAAGATCATCTTTGACAGTGTGACTTTGTGAGTCTTAAAGGATTGATTAACAGCCTTTGCTGCTTTAACTGTGCAGGCACAAGAGCAAGCCTGATGCCATCTGATCAAACCTTTGTCATCTGCAAGCTCTTTCTTCCCTGGTACTGAAAGCAAAACGTACTGGGTACTGGGAATGCTTTCGTTTTAGCATCTTTTGCTGCTTGCAGATCAATATAGTTTTAATTGTCAATTCTATCCAGGGATTGCTTCTTTTTCCTTCCTAATTGTTCGCTCAGCCCTTCAGAGGCCCAGAGACTCTTTAATGGCACAATATCAGATTGATTGTTGGTGTATCTGAGGCGTCATTGTCTTAAGCTTGGCTTCTGATGCTGCGTGCAGCAGCGGAGTGCTGCGAGCAGAGAAGAATGACAGATGAGCAGAGGCTTCCTGGAGAGCCGGCAGCGCATCCCCCAGCTGTTTAGAAGCATTGAGAGAGAAAAAAAGGAGAAAGGCAGATTATCCCATTATGTTTACAGGGCATCGGTCACACAAACAATGACTGTCCTCTTTGACAAGAGGATTGTTTAATTAGTTAAGGGTTTGATAAAGAGATGACTAAACACAGAGTGCTCTGAAGGCATCTGCCTTTTAGTACAGCAGGCACGTCCCCATGCCAGTGCTGTGCTTCTCCTTTTTCCTGAGGTGCACTGGAGGTCTCTAGAGCTCTGTTCCAAATCTCAAAGCTGGTTACTTTGAGTATATTAAATTGAGTTTCTGTCATCTGAGAATAAAAAAAGCTGCCTGTGAACTAGTGCTGAGCATTCAGAGAGTGAGGCAATGCCAGTTACACTTGAGAAGGCATATTGTGGATGTATGTATTCTGGTATCATCAGCCCTCTCACCTTTCTAGCTTTCCCTGTGCTCCTTTTTTCTTATTTTTCATCTGTGACAATTGCTGCCAGGTAAAATTCCTTCCCACAGACTCTGAACTGGACTAGAATGAGAATCTGTGTAAGGAGATTATTAGCTAAGCATAGCTAAGTGGATGTGAAACAGTGGAATTCAAAATGCATGTTTCAGTGGCCCTAAGTACAGTATTACACTGGCTTCACCTTCCTTCTGAATTTGACCATAAAATCCAATTTGAAAGAGGGAAATAAGACTCGAGGGTGAATTCAATAGTATGTTGGACTGTTGGTGTTAGCAGTGATTCTAGTCTGTATATCTTCTCAAGCCCAAGGATTATACAGAAATAAAATCACCATTCAATACTTTCTGTAAAGAGTTGCATCTCAGCCAGGAAACAATGGCCAAAACACATTTGACATCCTGCTGCACTTGCAGTGGTTCACTTGCTTTTCAGTTGGCACCTGCCTTTGTAACCTAATACTGACAAACAATTGCACACAACACCTTCTATGTAGTAAGAAATAATGCTGTAGCAAATACAACTTATTTCAATGGAAGCTACTCAAAATGGTTTTGTTGCTGTATCACACTTAGCCCAACACTTGGAAGCCACTTATATCTTGGTCTAGTAGCATTTTTAAGTTTTGAGCCTGTGGTACTGGTTTTTTCTTGGAGGCTTTTTACTCTTTCTAGTGTTTTGTGACCACAGAACAAACACTCCTAATGTGTCAGTGACTGTGTGGCATTAGATGTTTAATCACAGAGATGGCATGTATCAAACATTTTAAATTCACAGGAGGATTGTGCATGAGGATTAACTGTCCAGCATTGGGAACAAACTGCTGCCGTGTCTTCCAGTTATTGATCTCGCCTTTGCAAGCTTCCTCTTTGTGTGCTGTGTGTGACAGTGGGTAGGCTGTGCCATGCGTCAGCGTCCTTCCTCATCCGGGCAGGGGAAGACAATGCATCCAGCATCCCAGGCAGTGGGGGAAACGGGATAAAGCTGCTGACACCGATTTAAGCATAGGTCAGAAATGCCTCTGTCTCAGATGCCGGTGTTTATTGTCTCAGTGCTCTCCTAAAGTGTCTGGGCTATGAGTTTGCCCCAACTCTCAAGAAAATGAGCCTTACTGCCTTTCTTAAGATTAAAATGTACAAACATAGCTGCAGCTGAGTGCTTCAAAGATCTTATCTGGACACAGGCACTGTGCCTCTTGGGGCCTCTTTCTGCTCCTTCTATATCCGTCAGTGTGGGGCTTGCTGCTGTGTGACACCGGAGCTGCAGGACAGCGAAGCGTTTACAGCTGATGGCTGCTGCTTGCAGGTCTCATGGAAGTTTGTGGAGTCCTTTGTGCCTCACTTACTAAGTTTCCGTTACAACTTCCTAAAGGGATGCAAGATGTTCTAAAAGATGTTTTTCTGCCCAGTAAATGGCAAGCAGCCTTCACTTACCATTGATGAGCAGCTCTCCTCCTGCTGCCACCCATGTGGCGTCAGGTCGCTGTTGGCTCAGGCTGTTTCTGTCTTCCTGTTTTCCACAAGCTTGGGCTAAAGGAGGCAGCAAAAGTACCTTGAAAGAAATGCAGGTCAAGTATCTCATCAGCACAGGATGCCACTTCATGCTTTCCTACCAGTGAAGATCGAGTTTCTCTTCGGTAGAAACTGTGCCAACTTCACCACCCACAGCTTTGACAAAGGGTATTGTTTCAGCATTTGAAGTGATTAATAATTTTTAGGAGGTTGCAATTTTCCTGTTTTAGCATGTTGCTTCTGATTTCCTTTTTGTGTCCCAGAAGGCTTTGGAGAAGCTGAGAGGCACAGTGAGAAGTGCACATGCGACCAAGCTTACCTGCGTGGAGGAGGAACGTTGTAGTTCTTCCTGAAGTGCTTTGTCCATCCAGCCCTATTTAAGAGGAAAATTAGTGACTTCCTCAGACACAAAAATGTTTTCCTTAACTACCATCAGCCTGTGAGAAATTTCCTTTCCAGTAATGAGTTTAAACAACAACTTTCCTGCACCTTAGCCTCATAGAAGTCCCTGAAGAAGGATTGCAACAGCCTATAGTTACACACAGCTTTAGAGTGCATTTCTGCAAGGGAATGCAGATGGTTCATGAATTAATGCAAAGGTACCTCAAACAAAAAAAGGGAACACACGACACAGCTACAAGCAGTAATGTCTTTCACTTAGCTCCTTTCTTTTGCCAGTTTTCTGTGGTCTTGCCTCACTGAAACACCCTGTAGGGAGAGCTGTGCTTACAGCTTTAAACCTTGCGCTGTGCTGCACTTATTGCATGGAAAGTGGACAAGACAGACGTCACTTAACAGCCATGGGCAGTAAATATTCATGTGCATTTCTATCTTCCTGTGGTGCTGGGACAGCAGCACTCAGAGCTCGAGGGAGCTGTTTCAGTGCCTGGGTTCTTCTGGTGCTTTTTGAGTCGAGTGTTGCTGCTGCAGACCTGTGGCTGCAACAGTAGCTGTGGGGTTCTGTATAACTGCCCTCATTTGTGTTCTGAAAAACTTGACACCTTGAAGTCCAAAAGTTAGTATCTGCAGGGAAGCTGAGGAGAAAGGGAGTGAGGGGACTTTTCTCTAAGCTAACTCATGCTCACTGCTGAGCACCTTTCTTGAGACAGCATGCAGGATAAATAGCTAAATAATATCTCTGCCTGGCTTCCCAGCGTGGAGAGCCATTAAGGCACAAAAGTGGAGGAAGGGATGATATTTCAGACCATTCTTAGCAACTTTTAAGATAGCTGAAAAAACTTCTAAGAAAGTGTGTGGCCACAGCAAGAGATGCAACGCAGAGGAGAAACACGCAGATGCGGCAGAGCAGAGCCAAAGCACCCAACGCTGCTGTTACCACACATCCTTCAGACAATGCCCAGTCCTGTACAGCGTGCAGCCTCGCTGGGGTTTAAGAAGGAACCAAAGGAGCTGATTTCTCACACAGCTGAGATGTCCATCAGTTCTGCTGATAAGAGCATGTAGTATCTCAGCCTTTTTACTGACCGCCATAAGCAGGTATCCCACAGCATCACCTCCACAAGGCCTGCCAGCAACGTGACAGTGGTGCTGGCTGAATCAGTGATATCAAAGGAGACACTGTGGTTCTGTTCTAGTTTGTTTTTCAGCCCCTGCAGTTTGTGGTAGGCACTGGCAGCCTCACAGAATGGAGAGCTTTGCTGGAGAGCGCTACAGGGCGAGATCTCTCTCCAGTGGTTACTTTGATCAAGTGTGGACTTGTGAGTACGTAGAGCTTTATTAGAGAGGTACTTCATGGCATTGTGGCAATGCAGTGCAGATGCACACTATCTTGATGTAGCTAACTTGATGCCCTGTGAACAAGTGAGTGAGATTATAACACTGCAGAGCAGACGTGGCATTTCATGTTGAAATGAAAAAGGAGAGAATTCCAATCTTTCCAGCGGTTGCCCACAACTCTGCTGCTTCACTTTGAATTTGTTGCCAGTTGTTCAGATGCCAAATCATTTGGCAGACATAAATCAGATATTCCTGCCCATGCCTAAAGGAGAATAATATGTTGGTTCTAACACTTGTATTATTTGATGAGTCGATTCATCATTCCTTAAAGGTCTTTCAAAAAGTGGTTAAAACTATGCATAAACTGTAGTATTTCTGAAGAATTAGACCATGATTATTGCAACTGTAATTGCAACTAATAAATCATGCTGAGAAAAACACATGCCTTTCAGGTTAGTAATATTGTTTATGGATGCATAACAGTCCAAAAGCTGGTGCATACAGCGTTTTTCTAAACTTTTTCTGCAGATAATAATAGAAAGTTCTGTAACTATTGAGGTTTCGTGACCCAAGCAGACAGTTCCACAGTGATTGCACATGGTGCTGCTCAAAATGCTTCTGACAATTAATCTGAGCCTTGGAACTTGGGTAGTCTGTTCCCCTGAGATAGTCTGGAGTGATTTGTTGGGTGATGATGCAGGAGGAGGCTGAAAGCTAAAGCCCTAGCTTCCTTATAGTAATAAAAAACAAAGGACAGTGAGGTGACCCATCTTCCAGTTGTATGGAATAACCTGGCTCACTACCCAGGAATTTCAGGAGTGATTTCTCTGTGCTGACCTTCCAACAGAACTCCAAATTCAAAACTCTCCTTGTTTTGTACATATCACCTCCCAAACTTGATTACAAATCGATGTCCCACATGAAAGCCATTTCCGACACCAAACATGACCTTGTTAATCCCACTGATGGCTTAATCACTGCATCCAAACCCTGCTTTCTGGGGAAGACCTTCTCTAAGCTTATTCAGGAGATAAAGGGTGAGGAAGAACTCTCCCCAAAGGAGGGCAATTTGTTATGGGGCATGGTGTAGAGAACACTGATATGGCTTGGGAAGAGATGCAAATTCAGCACACAGTGTGTGGTGAATAACGGGACCTGACTTTGTTCTGACTTTGTGGGGTTTTACATTTATTATCCCTGTGCTCCAGCAGAAGGTTTCTCTTGCTGTGGGTACAGGTGTGAGAAAACTGACAAGGAGAATGGGGGGAGTTGTTGGCTTTGTGCTCTAAAATATTGACAAAGACCTAATTGTCTTTGATAAGGAGCCTTAATTGACCTTGATGTCATCTAGTGATGACAGGGAAAATGAAGTTGTTTTAGAAAGAAGCTAGAATGCTTACACTGAAGGATTGATATGGGGATGTCCATCCCCTAGTTGCCAACAGGGGAGATTGAAGACAGAGGTCTTCTGAGAGTGGGCAAACAAAGCCCATTTGATCTTGTAAACACACCTACTGGTCAAAGTCTCAGGCCAATAATCTGTTATCCCTTGACTTATATTTCCAGTAGTAGTCAGGATCTTCAGCCACAGCAAGCTATTGTCTCCTCTAGCTCTTCAGTTGTTGCCAGATGTTGGCAATTGATGTCTGGTTGCTGCAGCTCCTACCTCTCCATCCTCCTTGTCATCCAGCATTTCTTCCTCCTGTCTGACTTCTGTTGCATCATTTAATGAAGAACATATTCCCTGAAGGAGGTAGGAGGACTCGTGTGTCATGATGTGGGTAAAAGACAAATAGAAATAAGAGGCAGAACTTACTAAAACAAGTAGCTTCATGTTTACAAGGTATATCTGATCTCAGGTGAGAAAAACCGAAGAACATCTACGTCAAGCCTGGTAAGATAACCTGGAAATTAAAATGCCAATAGCTTGTGAGACTTCTGAAAATGTTTACAAGGCCTAACAGCACTGCCTTTGGGAGACAGAAAAGTAGCTTACCTCTAAACTTGAGTGCTGCTTGAAACCTGTGCAAGCTGCTTCACTCTGGGCGTGGGCAGACTGTTGGTAACTCTGGTCAAAGATGGAAGATGAGGGGGCACAGACAGTTGGGATCAGAGGGATTTGCTAACAACAGGGATGACAGATGAAATATTGATTTGAGAGGAAATCTTTGGATCATTCTGCTTTGATTCAAATAGTGTTTAGATGTAGTCTGGTGTGGAAGTGATCAAGGAGAGAGCAATGCAGCAGAGTTTCAGCTCCTTTGAGTGAACAGAAAGGCAGATTAGCAAGGGAAGCAGATCAAGATGGAGAAAATTTATTAGATTGGTAAAATGACTCATCCAGCCTGTAAAAAAACAATGTGTGTTTAGTGTTGTATCTATAGCTAGAGCTGTTCCAGCAAAGCCCTCAGGAGAAGCAAAGCTTTCAACACTTTCCTTATAAAAAAAGGAAAGGTGGTTTTGTCAGACACACATTCCTCTGTCCTGTACACACTGTGATTCTCAGAATTGTGTTGCTTTTTCTTAAGCATCCATCAGTCAGGAAGCAACTGTTTTTACTGCACTTTTACCAACATCAGCCTGCTTCCAAACCTTTGTAGTGTAGGCATGGCTGAAGTGGTTTGGTGATCTCTTAGGAGCAACCCCCAAAGTGAGATATTCGGTGGGAGGTAACAGTTCAGATCATGTTCCTGCATGCATTGATGATCTGTGTGTGTTACTGCTCTGACTCATGTCTACTGGCCAAACAGCTGCAATAATTTAGGAGAGGACTGTCCCCCACTGTTTATTAGTGCTGCAGAAGGAATGTGTCCTTGTATCTCAGTTTCTCTAGCTCAGAGGCCAGCCATTTTGCATAAATACTTTCCCCCACTGTTCACATTAACGTGGCCAAATTGAGAGCTGAGGCATGGGCTGTGCAGCCTTGCATCCAGCCCTGCTGCCCAGGCACCAGCTCCTGCCAGACAGAGGTGGGACAAACAGCTGGCAAGAGCAATGCCCAGCTGCCACAATTGTGTTTGCCAGAGCCTGTCCAGCAAAGCCTTTTAGAAGTGCCAGACTCTACAGTGTGGTTAATACATTAAAAAAAAGAGAGAGAAAATGACTGGGTTTATGCAAGATAATGAAGCTTCCCCAAGCAATCCAAGAGAGAACATTCAAACACTCTCTGTCAGAGAGCGCTGGGCAGATGTTGTTAATGCTGTGTTCATTGCTTAGCACTGGTGCTTCATCTAGAAATCAAAATGCTGGGAAACAGGCAAAGTGCCTGAAGAAGTCAAAGTGAAACAGCTTTGGCTCTGTTTTGGGAAGTAGTGAAGTCATACTGAGTCTCCAGTGGTGTTGTGCTGACAGTGTTAACACAAAACTATTCTAGGATTGGAGAAAAGAAAGCAAAGTAAGCTTCCCCCTCTTATTTGTGAGAGAGCTCAAGAGATACTGAATCATCAGCATTTCTTTTTAAAGTTTTCATTTTCTTTTAAAATATTAGAGTGGATTTGAATAGTGGCCAACAAATGGGAAATAAATGTGTAATGTGTGCTCATCCTGACTGCCTTTTTCTTTTACACTTTGATTGTGCTTTGAAATCCTGAATTGTGGAGTTCCAAAGCTCCCTTAGGTCTTTTTTATTTGGAGGTGGAATGATCCTTTAGGATTCTTTCTACTGAAGTGGAGTTAAGCATGGCCTGCATGTGTTTGAAGCAGCATTTAGAAAGTACTGGTGTAACTGTCTATTCAGCCTGCAAACTGTCTTTTGGTTTACCCAGCTTATGGTACCAGTCAAGCAGAGTTTGTTCTTCTGGCCTTTCCTTCAGACAAATAGAGAAAAAATAAGAAGCAGAAAAGTGTAGGCAGTAACAAGACTGAAAATCCATCTCTAAAGTTATATCTCAGAAAATGAGGTTTCTGTTTTGCTGATGCCTTTGCACAGAATATTCTCTGCTCCTGGTGTTCACTGCTCCACAGAAACCTTCAAGTGCAACACAGCAGGGTCAGGTTGTGTCACGTTACTGATGCATTTAAGCAAACCCTGTTGCTTCTGGTGTCTGCTGCCTGCAGAGAGTTTGGGTGTTACTGATCACATTCAGACATCTCTGTGTACCTTTTTGTGATATGCCATGTGTTGGACGTGTTGCAGGATTGGTGCTGGCTACATGACAAAGGTGTGATCAGCTCTTCCCTTCCTTCATCGCTGCCAGGAGGCACTGGTGGAGGGAGGTGACACAGAGGCCCTACCAGGCCCAGCTCTAGTTTCCATGCACTGCTGCCACTGGTCCTCTGCCCAGCGGTGCTCTGGCCCAGCTCAAGGACATGGAGAGGTTGCAGTGTTATACGTGCTGTGTGACAAGTGTGACAGGGAGACTGTGGGAATCGTGCATCAAAAGCACAGGACTGAAAGGGTTCAGATGGTTTCCTTCCAGGGGTGATGCCCTTGGTTATCCCTGGCTGATACCTGAGCTGGAATGTTGTGCTCTGGATTATTGCCCTTTTCATTCTCCACATTAGTGTAGGAGTTTCGGTCACTTCCCTGGTACAGGCCTTTTTGGAAAGGAAGGAGAGGATAGATGCTGCATGTAAGTTGCTAGGAGGTGTTGGTAGGTGGAAAGGACAATAAATACAAGGGGCTTTAGGAGAGTAGGGAGCTTCCTTTACATGGTGTGCTCAGGGAAAGAAGGGACACCTGTGATTAGTGTAATTTTACAGAAATATGTGGTCACACATATAGGAGAAGAGAAATTTTAACTTATGAAACGTTAATTTAAAAGAGGAGATTTGGATTGTGTTAGCAGGGTATGGCCCTTCCAGCCTCAAACGCTGGGCACTGGATGAGCCTGCACTGGTGGGACAGGTCGGTAGTGATTTGTCAGCAGAGGGTGCCAGAGACCACCAAACAATCTCACTCTTTGAGTCTGGGAAAGGAAAGACAAGTGTGACCCAACCACCTTGTCTTCATTCCATGGGGCTGCAGCCCAACCAGAGAACCACCTGAGACACCAAGAAGCATCCTTGCAGTGTTGTCTGAGTTTCAGCAGTGATTTCAATTGTGAGCTTTCCAGGAGACTGAAGGTGACTAGTGTGTAAAAAGAAGGAAGGGAGCAGGGAGAGCTTGACCTGTCATATTGCTGGCAGAAAAGGAGAACTTCACACATACTTTGAGAAGGTGAGGAGAAAGAAGAAAACACAGTGGCCAGCAGCTGTGCTCCCACACTTGGATGTGTAGGCAGAAGTTTTTATCTGTACATGCTGTTGGCCTGCAGGAGCCTCTTGGTGGGAGTGGAGATTTGCAGGTGGTGAGAGGGTTGTTCTGGGAGCCCTTCAGAAGATGCTCAGAGCCAGCAACGTGGTAACAGAGGTTTTGGGTTTTCTCTTGGTGCAATGAGCCTCCTCTCAGATGCTCTGTTGCAGTCAGCTTCCAGGAAGCCTGACAGCAAACTGTCTTCCAAGTAATTGGAGATTGCAGAGATACTTAGGAATCATGTATTTATTGTGTCCTATTTATCCATGACTCTTCAGATCTGCAAGACAAAAGGACAAATGTTATTCCTACCAAATAGGTAAATAGCTTATGCATGAGGCTGCTCTCCTCTGATGCAAACGTGTCTTGGGAGTCACAGTGTCCCTCCAGTGAGAGAGCTCCAAGGCAGAAATCACTGAAGCATCACATTTAAAGGTTTTCTTGGGCTTTCAGAACTCAAGGCCAAGGTGTGAATTTTGTTTTCTCTCTCCTTCCTTTGTTAGGAAGGACTCATCTCATTTCAAGAGGTTCTGTTAGACTGTCCTTGCCTGTCCTCCGCAGTAACCCTCCTTTCTGCCCCACTGCAAATTGAATGAAGCAGTGTGTTGCTGCGTTAGCTTCAGTCGGATGCTGCTGGAAAACTGCTTACCCTGGCTGGGAGGGAAGCAGTGACCCAGCTGTTTGAAGTTGCTGCTTTTATAACAGACAGTCAACTCTACTGTCAGGAATAAAACACACAGAAATGAGCTGCTGGCCTCTGATTTGCAGAGTCAGCTCTAGGTTAGGAAAGGCTGGGTGTGAACGTGTTGGTTTCAAATGTTGCTCTGCATGGCTGGTACCTGTGTATGACCCTTGTTTTATTCTTGGTATCCTATTGATGACCATGATGTGCTGGATCCTGCCTGTGTACAGGAAGACACACTCTCTGCTATACAGGACCTTCTCCATGGCTTCAGGTTTTATTTATGCCCTTGGTGTCACAACAGTTTGCTTATTGATGTTAGGAACTTGGACAGGAACTACCATTAAAAATGTATTCTTGTCAAGCTGGCAAGTTTCACCATGCTGAGGGGAATAACCTTGGTAGTCCAACAGCCTTTGATAGATATCTGTTGGTATTTTGTCAGTTGCTTTCTAGTTTTAATGTCACAACTAATGAGGCACAAGGTGTGAGCTGGGACTGTGTAACTCTGGGTTTCTGCTGTGTGTGTTCTGGTTTGAGCCTTTAGCAGTTCCAATGAATCTTCTTATTATAATCATGGTATGAAATTATTAAATGACTCCCATAAATGATCAAAAATCAATAATAGTTTAAAAAGATTCCGTTAAACCAAAGTGGAGAAAGAGAGATCTCCTCCTTAAAATGAACTCAAATGGAATTCATTGATACAGAAAGCACCTTTTAGCTTCAGGGTCTGCTCCTGGGATGCACTGGCTTCTGCTGTGTGCTGTTCCCCTGGTGCTGGGCACCCCTGGGACCTCACTCTCCTGCCTGCTTGGGGAGGGAGGGATGGATGAATGGATGGACAGATGGCAGTGGGGAGAGAAGGATGCCTGGGGCTCTCTACACAGCACGGTGTTGCTGGCAGGCATTGCCTGGCAGCTTCTGATGTCTTTTTTTTAACTTGGTATTTTTTTAATGGTGTCAGTGCTTTTTTTTCTGTATCCTTATCACAGAGAAGCAAAGTTTCAGTTTCTCAGTAGTTAGAGATTTATGTGATAAAGACCATAAAACTAGGTGGAACTGCTGTTTGTGTTTCAGCCGATGGGATGAGGAGGCTGCTGGCCTCTCTGATGCTTTTTCCCGTTATGAGACAACATAAAGCTGCTGAGATTGCTCATAAATAGTTTTGGTATGTAGGTAATATGTGACATACTGAAGTCTGAGATGCTGTAATTCAAGCATGGAACAGAGTTTTAGGGTTGTGTAGCTTAGCTGGTGCATTATGAAGAATGAAGTGTTGGGTTTGTGGCTGATGGAAGCCTAAAAGCCAAAGCTGACCTCAAAGCTACTGAATTGGCTTTAAGTACAGGATCCAAAGTCTGTAAAAGCAATGAAAGAACACCAATGCTTTTCAGATAATGCTTCTGTTAGCACTTCTAGGTCTACAGCTCCTACAGCATCCTAATGCTGGATATCTTTTGCTGTATGTGTCTATGTTCTGTGAGAACAAAGGGTTGCAAAAACGTGAGCTAAGCTTAGAAATCACAGTGTGGAGAAGCCTGCAAACAAACACTGCATCCTACTGTTTGTCATCTTGTTTCTAAAGCTTCCAGTTACTTTTACTTCACATTTTCAAAACTTTTTCCATAACCAAGGAGAACAGAAACCAGCTTTGGTTTTTGTTTTGGTGACATTTCCTGAGGAGAGGTGAGATTTCTTGTGCATTTTCTTCACTCAGCTCCTAGGTTTTGAGGGCAGCAGGGCTTGAGATCACAGCACAGGAGTTGACCCCATAGGGGGCTAACAAGCAACAGTAAATCTCTCTCCTGATACTGCTTTTCTCAGCATGGCTCTGAAGCTGAGGGTTCAGGAGCCTCTTGTTGGCTCCAGCCCCATGATGGACCTGCTTGAACTGCGATCACTGAAAAGGAAACCAATGGCCTCCAGTTCCCTGTCTGGTGGTGGCCGTAGCTTCAGTTATTACTGAGAAAACAAGATTGTGAACTCTCTTTACACAAGGTAACTTCACCTTTGGAGCACTTAGGAACTGCAGGCAGGGGAGGTGCCAGACCTTTGTTAGACATTCAGCCTTTTTCCTTCAGCCCATGCTCATTAGTCAGGGTGACTGGGTGGAATCATTAGCTCATTTTGCTTAAATATGAAGCAAACCACTTCTGCATGGAACTAGTCCCCCAAATCGAGAGCTCAGTGGTGCCCACACCTGATCTGGAGAAAAATCAGAAGTCCTTGGAGAAGCTCTGTGCAGAAGCCTTTTTCTTTACCTGTGCAGGGTTTCCATATGGGGAATGCTTTGAACCAAGCAGAAGACATCTGTAACAGCAATTACATTCTGATGGGCTAATCTTCACCCCTGTAAACTATCACAACATCCTGCAGGATTGAAGATGATTTTGGAGTTATATTCTCCCTTTGGACACACTTGATTTTCACCTAAGTGGGGCTGGCTTAAGAAAAAACCACATGCTTGATCCTGACTACTTCCTGCTGGCAAGGAGTGAGAAAATAGCCTTTTAATGAAGAACAATTGAATTGCATTTAATATGAACTTCTGACTTACTCTTGTGTGATGTAAAAAGCAAGACTTCAGGGTTTATAGGTAATGTAAAGGTTGAAACAAGCCTTGAAGAGAAGTTGTGACTTTTTTCTACTGTTCAAAAGAATGGAAATAGTTGCCCCAAAGTGTCTCTGGCAAGCAACTTTCACTTGATTACATAATTGAATGTGTCTGACAGTGATGTGAAAAACTACAGAGTGGTGCAGACAAAAGTGAAGTGAGTGTTCTGCAGCAAGCTGGGATTCCTGGTGGGGTGAAGAACGAGGAACAGGCTGGGGCCAGCAGGATGGATTCTCTGGAAACCTCAGGTGTTACCCCAGGGTCATAAGGTTTGTCTGTCTCCAGGTGTGTGCATCCCAAATGTAAGGAGTCTTTTAATAGACAACCTTGAAGCAGACTACAGGATCACAGAACAGTTCAGATTGGAGGGGACCTCTGGAGATTGCCCACTCCAATCCCATGCTCAGACAGAGTCAGAGGAGTGTGTTTAGTCAGCACGGAGACTCTACAGCCTCTCTGGACTTTCCCTTCCAGTGTTGGAGCACTTGTCCAGTAAAAAAAGTGTTGGGTGGGGATTTTTTCCCCCCTAATGTTTAGACATGGTTTCCTGGATTTCAATTCATGTCTATTGCCGTCGGTCTTGTCACTGGGCACCTCTGAGAAGAGTCTGGCTCTGTACAAAAGACTCTGGCTCTGTACAAGAGACTCTTGTATCTGTGTAGACATAGTAAGAGAAAAACAAAAATTGTAGGCAATTAGAGTAACACAGAAAGAATGAACAGGTAATAGATTCAAAATACCCAACTTCAGAGCAGTGGCATTTGGTTTCATTTGGTACTGGTGCTTTTGCCTGACGTCTTCTGATGTGTTTCTTGATGTGCTGTGGGACAGCAAAGCCAGTGCGTTCAGCTCTGGGGTAAAGTAATGCTAGAGGGTGGGATTCAGCTCATTGGACATAGGTACCTTCGTCTAAGGTGGCCACTGAGACAGTCTGGATACCTGCCAGAGAGAAACTAGTTACTCCATAAGTGTTGTCCTGATATCATCCATGTTCGGATGAGCTCCCTAGAGCTGCCTCTGTATCTCCACTGCTCAGAAGGGGTGCCCAGATGGTCAGATGAGATGCAGGTGTCTGCATGTGATAGATGGATCCTGCACAGAGTGCCCTTGGAGGGGCTTTGTGCCTCCAGAGCAGCACCCATGCTCCACTCATTTGCTTTGAGAGGTGCTTCTAGTGGGACTAGGGATCAGTCTTGGAGTTCAGTGTTCAAACAGAAGAGATGGTGGTGGGAAGCTTACAGGTGTTCACATGGCTGCATGATGGGATGGCTGCCCTCAGACCAGACCCCTCTGGGGACAACACTTCTTTCCCATGGGGCCCTGCTGGTGTCACTGGAGGGACCTGTGTCCCCATGCACTGGAGGCTGAGAGAGTCTGGAGACATCCAGCTCTATCTGATGTGCCCACTGAAAGCTGCTGTAGATAATGAGTGTGACCCCAGGACACTGTGATTGAGGGTTTGGTTCCCTGCCCCTCAAGAGTTAGTCCTGCTGGAATTTCTATACAATGACATTTAAAGGGAGTGCAAAAGAAATCTTGTCAGAGTTCTGGGAATCTGCCCAAGCACGTGTTTGTGTTGGTTACTGTGGTGAGGTCTCGTGGGACACAACCTGGAAAGCCATTGCTTGCAAATGGGGAAATTCTTCTCCTTTGCCCAACTGCTTAGCACAGCCAAATTCTTCAGAGTCCTGGACCATGAACTTTCCATTTCAGTGGGTTTGTGTCCTCAGACAGATTACAGATGAATTACAATCCTTTTTGTTTTCTAGGAGACTCATGGGGTAAACTGCATCTAGGCTAAAACACATTTGCTCCACTCCTGGTATTTTCACCCCTGACCTGCTTTTTGCTTTCTGTTCTTTACTTTTTCTTGAAGACCTCAAAGAAAGAAAAGGCCCTTTGCTCATGCAACATGTTGAGGTTAATTCTGATCTCACATAATACAGCTGCTTGCACTTAGCAGCTTGGCATGAGATGCTTCCAAGGGTGACCTTCATGGTGCCTGGTAAGAATATAAACCTTTTGAATCCCCCTCAGTGACATACACCTAAGGCTAGATGTGAGTTAGATGTCTTCAGAGTTAAATATTATCTGTTGGAGCAGCAGGGGGTTATTACTCTGAGGACATCCAGATGCACTGCTTGTGTCATGTCCTGACTCTTGTGTCATGTCATGACTCTGTCATGTCCTGCTCAGTGGTGCCTGGCTTACACTGCTGCTAACAACAAAAACCAGTCTACTGTTGTATACCTTCAGCCTGTTGTACAGTGCCTTAAATCACTTGTTGTTGCTAGTCTGTCTGTATTTTTCTAAGCATTTGTGTTCCACCAGCACACTCAGAGTGAGTACTCTCGAGGGGGAATTTCCTTCCTGATAAACAATTCTGCAATGTGATTCAGCAGGAAGGATGTGGTGGTTAAGGCACTGGACTGGGATTTGGGAGACATGGGTTCTATTCCCAACTCTACCACGGTCAAGATGTGATGAGTGGAAGGGCAAGCAAACAAAGAGGAGGAGGTGTTTAGCTCCGGCAAAAACACTCTCTCATGTGGACTGTTTGTCCAGTTTGGAGGTCAGATAGGTCTGCTTTTTTGTTTGGTTAAACAAGTAAACAAAGTGTTAGAGACTCCTATTTGTGCAATTGAAATCTGAAAGCTAACCTTGACCTATTCCAGGAATGCAGATGTTGTTTTAACTACACGTAGCTTTAACTTACATAAGAGTTGAGATGCCACTTTTCAGTGTTTTTTGATTGACTTAATTCACAGAATCTTAAGGGTTGGAAGGGACCTTGGAAGATCATCCAGTCCAACCCCCATTTAGTCCTCCAATCTTCAGGCACTGTACTATGACTTCTATGCTAAGTTGCATGTGCACACAATTTCTCCATGATATTGCTCAGATTCAAAAGCAACAGAAAGTACACAAGATATTTCCTTTGTCACACAGGGTGAAGTTCCTGTAGTTTGATAGTAACACTACATTGTTTCTTTTCAGAAGCAAGAGCTTGGTCTGCCAACTCTGAGCTGTGTACCTCTACCCTCAGCATCCTGATTTGGTGCTGCCTTAGGGAGGATGAATCAGGACAGTGACTCAAGTGATCAGCCCACTGGTGAGTTTTCTGTTTATCCAAGTGGTTGCCTATCTTCTCCTGTTCATTCAGCATGATCTGCTTTTCATTTATTTTACTTAGTGCTATTGGAGTTGAATGCTGAGTCACAAATACAGCAAAACCTGTGAATTGAATGTTGTGTGCCATGAAGGTTACTGGATCTTTGAGGTTTGCTGCTCCACATCTAGATATCAGCGTTCTTACAATTCCAGGTCGAAACCTTTTGTAGCAATTGTTTTTTAGAACTTCTCACCAATTCAGAAGAACACATCATTTTTATTAGTTACACAATTTGTTCAGATTTTATCCATGGTTTAGTCTTCTCATTAATGGCTTTTGCAATTGCTTTACCATATAAAGTAAGACCAGGGGAAGACACACACACGTACTGTTTTCATGTATGTCCCATGAAGTGTCAGTGTCAGAGTCTTTGCCAAAGGGATTGAATGGACAGGAGTTTGTTACTTACTCTGTCTCAATCCTGCCATAATTTTCCTCTCCTCTTCCATCCCCATTTTTGATTACTGGAATTCAGCATCATCTCGTGCCTCTGGCAGTTTCTGCACAGGAGAAGGGCCGGGTTGATGCATGAGGCAGCAGCAGCCCCTGACAGCCTCCCATGCCTTTGCTCAGCTGTCTGCTTTTTTTGGATGTGTAAAGGGACATTCTTGGTTCTGACGTGAGGGCTATTTTTTGACAGTTTCCATTGTTCCCCACTCTTTGTTAGTGGGTGAGGTCTTTTTGTCTGATTCCTTTTTCAGAAATCAATGTTGTCATAGCTGCCTGCTCACAGGTTTGGGGATATTTCTTGTGTTGTGAGCAGTCCTGAGAAGTTCTTCCTCCCTTTTTCAGACTCCCTTGGGCAAACTCATACAGACAGTATCTGCCTGAGGAGGATGCTAGGATATCCCCTTGGTGGGATAGTGAGGAAAGTGATCCTTGTGTCATACTCTTGCTGTCAGTCTGCGTGGCTGTAGGCAGATCAAGTTGATGAGTTTGTGGTTCTGAACACCTGCCTGTGCCAAAGATCTCGCTGTTGTCTGTGGGTTTGAATCTGAGAGGCCAAGAATGGAAAACTGTAGGAAAATTCCTGTGGCAGCATGGAATATTTATTCTGTAATACTCTGCACATGTTTCTGTTGCTGTGAACAGGTGATGATTACATATCAGCATGTCATCCAGATTCATGAATCATCCACAAAAGGACCTAGAAGCAGTGTCTTTGGAAAAAGACATTCAAGGAAAGTCTCTGTAACCCAAACCATCCTGGGTGCTCATGAGGAATGTGTGGATCACATGGTCACAATATCCACAGGTTGCTCGTTGCAGTGTTATTTTTTTGTAGGGGTATTAAATGCTGTACCTGGAGTTTAGATGCACTCTCTAAAACAGGCACAGGAATGAACCTGTCCAGAGACACACGTTTCTAATGTGCTACTTGTGTGGATTGTACACCTTCTGTTGTTGTGCTTGCTACTGGTTACTTTTGACTAGATTACACCAGTGTGACCCAGTGATGATTTGTATCTTGGCTGGAGATGGGGATCTTCAAATGTGGACTTCCATTTGTTCAGCTTCCAGCACCTTCCCTCTGTAGCCACCTATGAAGCTTTACATCGTCAGTTCATTTAGTTATCAAAGCTTTGCTGCCACTGTAGCTATACTTAGAGAGGAAGGATATTATAATCTTGTGAAAGATTAAAGTATTTTTACTGTAATCCAGCTGGAAGGGTAGCTCTTTTCTCAGGGTAGGAGAGAGCCAAGGATTTTCCCATTCTATCCCCTCCTTGTATAGAGGAAGGAAATGCTGGCAAAGGCCCCCTCAGCTTCCTGTCGACTCCGGAGCACATTTCCAGACACAACCTTCTCCACCATCCATCACCCAGCCCAGCCAAACAATCACAGCAGCACAAGGCAAAAAACACATGTCTCACATAAACACTTGAGAGGCAGCGTGAGCTCAGACTGCAGGGATTCGTGCAGTTGGATCTGTGGGCTGTGGCTGACGGCAGGTTACTGGGGGTTTTCTTCCCTCATCATCGAGTATCTCAGTAACCAACATTTTCCCTTCAGAAGGAGCAACTTAACAAAGGAAAAAGGGGGAAAAGAAGGAAAAGGGCTGGTGGTTAGTGAAGAAGCTACTGCACTGACAGGTTGTGCAGCCTGAGGCCAAGGAATTGACTGGGGTTGCTCTCTGGCCTGAAGCACCCCAGGGTGATGTGTCAGGCTACAGGGGACAGAATAACTATTGTCTGCTGTGATGGAGGCAGAGGTTTCTGCTGGGTATTCAGGGCAGGGCAGTGATGAGGCAAACACTATCTGGGATGCCTTAAGGAAGGAGGAAATACACAAGGTGGAGGCCTCACCTTGAAATGAATCAGCTTTGCTGAGTGTGTTTCTGTGCCTCTCTCCAAGAAAAGATTCAGAACTGAACCATGATCTTTTTCTTGTATTACTGGTTTTGTTTAACTGATGCATGTTTAGATAACTTTTTCAAACCTGCCTACTCTGTAACCTTTTTTAAACCATTCCTTAAACCAGCTATTTGGTTTTATCTTTTTCAGTGTGGTTTCAGTATTCTCACCAGCTTTGACCTGGGATTTTCATTTCAGTCCTGATAGCAAAAGCCTGCAAAGGTCAGCTGTTAAGAGATGAGCAATCACTGAAGCACCTCTCAAGATCACTGTATAATCCTGTTGTATAACTGAATGTGACAATATCAAGAGTCTGATTTGATGGAGAAGCAACTTTTCAATGTTTGGGGCTTAATTATGTATCTTGCCTGAATGTTTGATGTGTAAGGCTGAGCACCTAGGTTAGTCTTTCTGGGTGTGAGCATCCACATAGAGAGAGCCCTGCCTGCATTACCATGTTCTCACTCTACATTTTCCAGTAGGTATTTTGAAAGCCATCCTTTTTGGCCTGAGATACTCCAGAGCTACCAACAGCAAGAGGTCTTGTTTGTACTTGGGAATGGAAGGAGGAAGGTGGAAAGACCATCAGCCACCAAAGCAACTGTGCCTGCCCTCCTTGTTTCAAATTGATGCTTCCTTTGTTGAATTGTTCTCTGTGTTTGAGCCCCACACCTCAGGGTCAGCTAAGCACATCAGCTTGTAAATTAGTGTGGCATTAAAATGCCTCCAAGACTTCTCTGAGTCACTGGAGGGCTTGGGGGAAAATTCAAGTCACAGTCCAACTTAATGGCAAATGTAAAACATACCCTGAAATTTCAACAGTTGCTCATAGTGTAAGAAAATGATATGTTGTTGGGTTGTGTTTCTCCTGAATTAACTGACAGTACAGGACTCTGCCAACCTTCCCTCTGGCCTTTCTCCCTGAAAAAGGCTACTGTCAGTATTTCTGCAGTGTGACCGTCTTCACAGTGTGCCCAGTGTACTCACAGGCAAAATAGCATTGACTTAAGGATACCCTTTGTTAAAGCTGGGGTGAAGCTTGGATATGAGTGTAAACTCTAGTGTTAAAGACAGAGTATGTTACTTCAATGATCAGTTCTCTAGGCTAGAGTTTTGGACGATTGCATTCTGCTGAACTCTGGTCACCCTGACTCCATTTACACACTGGCTGATGTGGTGATTGTGCTTGTAACACATCTTTCGGTGCAGGTTATACTTTCTGTACTTTTTTATCCTGCCAAAAACCCACGAGTAACTCTTAACTGTCTTGATAAGCAAAAAATATACCCATCTCTTTGCTGGCTACCTACATGAGCACCTCGTTTGCCCAGCCAGATGTGCCTTTCTGTGGTTATTTCATTCCTTCTCCGTTTCACATATTTATTGTCCTTTGTCTGGGCTTGCAACAAGCGTGGGGTGGGGAGTAAGCTCCTTAAATGCCTTTACAATACTCTGTGGGACAGAAATTATTTAAGGTCTTTACAGAATGCAGCATTATGGGCTCCTCATTTAAAATCCGAAGGTGTTTCTGAAGTGCTGGCAATTATTTTTTAAGTCTACCAGAAATGCACATGAATAACGTCAATTGCAAAAAGAAAAGAAGGTAAAAGGTGCTGGGGATGGGAAGGATAATAAACACTGGTAATAGCTGTATGTTTATACAAACAATAACAAAACCAAAAAGCTTACCCGTCAGGGCAGTGGCCTAGAACTAGGACAAGTCCAGGCTCCCCACTGGTCAGGGCTGAGAGCAGATGCTGCTGCTGCTGCTGCTGCTGAAAGTTTGCTTTTTACAAGACAAAAACAAAAAGCAAAACTTGGCAACCCAGTTTCAGGTCCTGCTGTAGACCTGGAGTCCCCAGACACTTTGTGGCGTTTGGCAGTCTCATTTCCCTGTGCTGTGAAAGTATTAATCTTCCCCTTTGTGAAGCTGCTTGACTGTACATGGGAAAGTGCTCACATTAACAACGTGCAAAACTTCTTAGTTTCCTTCTAGAACAAAAAATGGACTGTGTCTGCTTGTCCTCACCATCCTGCTGCAGGAAGAAGACGTCACTCTTAAGGGGCAGCAGGTGCGATTCTGCTGGGTTCCTACGTGCACTCATCTCTTATTGGTTTTATTAACCTAATTATGCACTGTGGCAGCAATGAATGGGTTAAAAACCAAAAAGAGACAGGGCTGTGATTTGTTGCCAGTGTCTCTTCGAAGTACAAGAGTGCCAACTGGAAATCAATCCCCGGCGTGCTCGCCGAGCAATGCGAGGAACGCGAGAGGGCTGTAACGTGAGCAGATGTGCTGAGAGCAGCCAGCAGCAGTGCTGCTGCGTGGGGAGACGCTGCCCGTGGCCCAGGGGGTTGTTTCAAGAGCCGTGGCTGGGAGGAATGGTGATTCTCAAAGAAGTGAAAGCAGGCAGGGACTTGTGAGCCCCTTCTGATGTCTGCTAGTGGCATGTTCGTGGCTCGAGGGAAGGGAAGTCCTCAGGACAGCCAAAGTCAGGAAAGTCAGGAAGAGGGTTGTGATAGGAACTGCTCTTTGCCCAGGGATACTGAACCCCTGTGTGACTGAGAAGAATTATGTCTAGATTGGGCATGTGGTTGTGTGACATGAACTGATTGATAACAAAGTTCTCCATGAATGGTCTGTACATTCCTCTGCAAAAAGGACTGGGGTGTAAGAGCTGTTTCCTCCAACTCTGGTTCTTGCACATAGATCTAGTGAGGACAGGGGTTAAGTTAAACCCAGCAGTCCCAAACAACCTTCACAAACTCTGGTAAGGTCTAAGTAACAAACACTAGAGGAAAAACAGACAGTGAAATCAAACAAGCACTAGTTGGAAAGACTGGAGGTGAAACTGTGTCCTATGATGCAAGACCACATTACTGCCTCTGGGTGCCTGGGCTCATGGAGCACCTTGAGAGATCACAGGGTTTTCTGCATCTGTCTTTCCCTGGCTCCACAGCCCTTGTTCTCTAGGCAGGCATCCTCTTCTCCAGCTTGACAAGAACTCACTGGGTGGTGTGGGCTCTAGGAGCAGAGGGGTTGCCTGCAGCATGTAGACACTGATCTCACACAAGGTGGCTGCTTCTAAACAAAAGGGTTTGGGAGTAAGAACACAACCTCCATTTGAGTGTGTGGAGGGAGGAAGGACTCTTCCACTGTAGGGATCCAGCTGTGTTTCAGTGGGAGCTGTGAGGCAGGAGGAATGCCCTGCTCTGAGGCTGAGGCAGCATTTGCCACGTGTGTGATTGTGAGTTCTTTTAAATAAAACTATTTTGCAAGCACTTCCTTCCTGCATTTCTCAGAAGGAGGGAGGGGGGTGTGCAAAGAATGTTTAACTGCCTTTGACGGAGGAGGAAAACTGAAGAAAACAAGAGATGCAATCCTAACTACTGACCTTTTACTTGAGCTTGGTGATGTTTTTCAGCAGCAGAGCCTCCAGGGAGTAACAGCATCCTCCTTGCTATTGTGCTGCCTGCCCAAAAAGAGGGCTAAAGTTCAGCTTTTATGATGTTCTCACTCTGGGCTTGTGGGAAAAAGGCCACATTCCCTTTCTTAGGTCATACGAGTGCAAGAGATGACAGAGTCCTACAGTCTAACCCCAGGGCATTAGGCCAGTTCAGAATGAGACTGGGATAGACAGCTTGGTAAATATGCAGCCAGCTTTTTCTCCTTATGGAGATTCACAGCAGGTGGGAGGGTAATTTACATTGTTAAATTAAAAGGCACTGATTTATTTGATGCTGGTGTGTTATTGTTTCATAAAAGCACATGAGTTGCCATTACTCATAATGGACTCTTGCACTTTATTGTTAAATACTCCTTTTCCACTTTGGTCAACAGTTACTGGAAATGAATGTTATCCACTAAGACAAAAACAAGAGGCAAATGAGCATAAAATGAAACCCCAACCTCCTCCTCAACACACTGCAGATGTTTAGGGAACCCTCCATGGTTTTTAGGATTGAGACTATTGCAGTGGATGTTCTCAAACGGTGTTCCTTGTCCATCAGATTGTTCCTTTACTTAGGGACTAGAGAGCCATTGGTCCCTTTCCTTACTGGTTCAGACCAAGCTCCCCATCTCAGGTGCTCAGCACCATGGCAGGCTGACTGTTACCATTCCCCTGAGTAATACCTAGTGTTTCTGTCCATTGAGGGTCCCCTTCAGCCTTGGTATTGAAGTGTCAGTAGATACTGAGCTGGTGCTGATAGCATGATCCTGGCTATGAATGTGCTGTGTGTCCTGAGCTGTTGAGCAGAGTCTGGAACCAGAGGAGGGGGTTTTGCCTGGAAACTCTATCTTAATTATCAGTACTGTTTTAGAGTTACTATAAGACATAATTGCTTTAAAAATGAATCTGGATGAAGCTGACAGCTATTTCTGTGTGAGCATCCTTTCATCAGCGCTTGCAACTCCTGCTCAAGCTGCTGCAGAAGACTCAGAGATCCTGTCTTGTGGCTGGTGCATGAATTTTACCTGAAGTTGGACCCTTGTCTTTTGCAGGGTAGAGGACATAAAACTCAACATTGTACCCACCTTCCCTGCAGGTTGTTGAAGAATATGTACTGCTACCAATTGTATAATGAATAATTGGTATCTCTCATTGTTACAAGGAAAGATGTGTGTTTGGCACAACAGAGCAAATGGAAGTGCTGACTGATCTAGCAGCTTAATCACAGCTGAGAAGGGAAGATCCTGCTCCCTGCCCTTCTCCCTCATGTTCTTGTACCCAGTCCTGGGTATACAAGTCATCCTTATTGCCCCAGTTTGGACCTTGGAGCCTTCATTGACTTGATTCACCTACTGTCCTAGCAAGAACTGATCTGTATTTTAGACAAGTCTTTGGCCAACAGCCTGAGTGGGATTGACTTGTGAATGGTCTGCTGAGGACCAGAGCTACTGCGAGCTGGGCTTGGGAAGGGGTGAACTGCCAAGATGTGGGGGGCTTCAGGTTGGTTGGTGTAATTGCACTCACATGCAATATGCAATGGAGATGTAATGAGGACGAGTCACTTAGCTTTTGGATAGCTATTGCTGGCCCAAGTAAAATGTCTTGGCACCATCAAAGTGGTGAAGGACAGCCAGGTATTAATTCAAAATACTTGAAAAATGTGCATAAGCCAAAGCACAGCTTTGGGTGGCTGCTTTATGGGAGCAGACCTGTTAGGTATTTCCTCCTTAGTAATGCTTTCACCATCCTGGGTACCACACAGAAGGGACATAGTGGTGCATGTGATTGTGGTGAGCTGTGGACCAGCACACTGCACCTTAGGGGGATTGGTTTTTGTCTTTTAACATTGATCTTTGCTTTTGCAGCATCTTCTAATGACCGACCCTCAAATTTGGTCCATATAAATATCTAGTTACCTGAGGTATGCAGGCAGATGTTTAGATTGTGGAGGAGAATAATGAGGTACTTGGAGTCTGTCAACTCTCTGGCATTTCTGGTTATCATAGTGAGTGGTAGGGTACAAATTAATGCTGGGAAAACAGGCTTGAGGATAAAGAATGTTTGCCAGGAGGTTTGCCGCAGAGAGATTTGGACCTGTGATGCAAAGCCAGTGAGCAGTGGCACTCAGATAACCCCAGGAGTGTGTCAGATCAAGGCAAAATCACAGTCCTTTTAGCCAACTTGAAAATTGTTTAATATTAATCTGTCTTTCTGGCTTGCAAGTATTGATTTTCATATACCCAAGAAGATGCCTGTGGCATCCCATGTACAGCAGTGTCTTGGCATAGATGCTGGATACACACACCTGCCCATGCTCCACCAGCAGCTGAGGAGTGAGCAGCTTGAGTAGCTCTGCAGGAGCCACCGACCCTGTTGACTTCCAAGGAAGCTGTTTTACAGAATTGTAGGCTTTGGCTCTACAGATCATTCATGTATAGAATCACAGAATGGTGGGGGTTGGAAGGGACCTTTAGAGATTATCCAGTCCAACCCCCCTGCTAAAGCATTTAACCTCATTTAATTCTGCCTAATTTGAGGAGATATCTCTTCTCACCTTCTTCTGGGTGCAGTGTGTGTTCAGCTACACAGACATTGCAAGGGAGAATAATTTTATTTCTTAGGGGGAGAAAAAGTAAGATTTATTATTGGGTTTCCCTCCCCAGGGCTCTGCCTCAGAAAAATCTTCTCTAAAGCAATTTTCAGCTTTTGCTTCAAGAAGTATGAAGCAAGCTATCAGTAATTCAGCATAACAAAAGTTCACACAGTTCAGAGCTTTCATGACTACAGAGGAGCTTTTCTTGGGATTTTTAAAATGTCCTAGACACAATTAAAAGAATTTCTCAGCAAGGAGAGTGCAAGCTGGGGACTCTCCAGCAGATGTAATCACTCAAGGAAAACTTTGTTTGGCTTGGCTGGGTCCTGCCTTCATTCCATGCTCTTTGATCCCGCCGCCAGTCTTTGTCTCTCAGTCTTTTGCAGTGTCTCTGTCTGTCGTTCCCTCTCCTGCTCTGCCCCACGTTCCCTCACAGGCTGAATGGGACAGCCTTAACCTGGCCACTTCCAAGACAAACAGCCAGCCACATTGAAAGAGGGGGGCCTTTGGCTGTCAGGAGACTTTGCGGTCACCCACTTCCTAGAATTAAAGACTGGGAGTTGATCTGTAAGCCAGCCAAGCTGGAGACAATGATTTGGTTTCCATTTTGTTCCTTTGACTGACTGAAATATGTGCACCAAATGGCAAAACAAAATTTGCATAAAAGGAACTAGAAATCCACTTTCTTACAGAGATCTATTTTACTCTGGGACTTCTGGGTGACACAGGTGGTAAAACTCATCCGCTGTTTCCTAAAGGCCTTTGGAAATTAGACCTGTTCTTAGAGAAGTAAGTTGTAATTAAATTCCTGGCTGTGATGTGATCCTTTTGGCCCTCAGGAGATGTGACTGGTGTAACTGAAATCCCAGTGGGCAAGAGGAGGGTGCACAGCTGTGTCACAGCTCTGAGCACTGAGGTTCCCTATGGCCCCTGCTGCCCAGGAGGGCCTGTGCCTGGGGGACTGTCAGCTGGGTTTCCAGAGCTGCTGATACTAGGCTAGAATCAGTAGGAAGTGTTTGTTAAAACAGGTGAAGCCATACTGATGCAAAAATGAGGGAGGTCAGGTTCAGACATCTGTTCTCACTTCCTTAGGGGAGACTTTGGGTAAATGGCTTCACTTCCCCGTGTCTGTGTGTTTAAGAAGTGCAGCACCTTCCAGCTTTATAGACTGCAATGTATAGCCTGAGGTGCAGTTTTTCAAGGAAACCAGTACCTACTCAGTATAGAAAAGAAGAAACACAAACTGGGAGGGCTGTTGTCTTCAAAGTAATACACACTGTTGGCAGGTCTTTATGATAATGCTTCATTCAGCACTGCTGCTTTGAGATGTGTCTTGGTGACACCATTGGCTAGCAAGGAAAGAGCTGAAGTGGTCACAGGAAGGGCTGTGAAGAGACATCAACACATCCTTCTCTGCATGCAAGTCTGATGGGGAGGTTTCAAAGATCTTTATTTCAAATGGATGGTGGAGGAGAGCAACCACTTGGGAAAAGGTTTTGGGTAACTGCAGCTCCCAAAGTTGTGTATAGAGTGGTCAGTTGTCCAGGTAGCTTTGTGTCAAACTTGGTGATGTTTTTGCATTGCCAAGAGAACCAGTACAGACTTCCCAATGCTTCGGTGCTCCCAGAGCTCCAAAGCCAGTTTCTTCACCCCTAAACCAGCTGTGACCTACAATTGCCTATGAAGGCTGTTGCAAGTCCTGGGTGGGAGATACTCTAGATAGCACAAAGAATTGTTGAAGGTAAGTGTTACAGTCAGTCACATCTCTCACTGTGTGATCCCTTTTTGGGATGGAGCTGTGGTGACAGCGCACAGGCACTTTGATCTTTTAATCCCTAGCAACTGCATGGTGCAGTCCTCGCAGAGATGTCTCAGTCTACCTCCTTCTACTCCCCACTGCTCACTTGTTTAAACTATTACTGAGTCCATGTATTTATTATCCTGCATTTCAATATCTGATTGTACTCATTTTCTATTTTAAGACCTTTTGCATTCTTTGTTGCATCATTATTATTCTAAGCATGTGCTCAAATAGGTCTGTGGTGGCCGATGTGCTATAAACCCAAGTATTGTTAATATCAGGTCTTTAGTGTCAGGCCCTGTCTCTAGCAGTGTACAATGACATGATTGTACTGTTCAGTGATCAGAGTGTGGTGGCGTGGGGTCTGATTCTTCCATGAGATATGATGACATGCAAAAGGCCTTAATGAATATTTTATGTGTGCATTTTAAATAGGTGAAGTGATGAACAAGTATGTGAAAGAGTGTTCAACTTCCCTCTTTCACAGTTAGTAGCTAATCCTTGGACACCCCAAGCCAAAATATTTAGCAGTATTAATTTTCCTGCAAGCCTGAAGCTTTAAGGAGACTTTAAGTCCAGTCCTCAGCAGTGCCTAAATGGGAATGACCCTTCAGCATATTATCTTCCTTCATATTTTCTTTGATTCCAGGTAAACCATTCAACTCTGAGTGGTTTAGATACTCCTAAAACACAGAGGGATGTCCCACTTCTAGCTTCTCACTCAGCTGTTCCAGCTTCCTTGTTGAACACCTCGTTCTTCCTGCTACCACAGCAAGCAGTCAGGGGCACTTACAGTTAACTTTCCAAGCTGTAGTTCTTTTGGGTTTTCTGTATGCCTGGCTGTAAGTACATCTTGTCCTTTCCCCCTGCTGGTGGGGAGTTCTTCTCTTTTCTGAAATGAAGAAGTGTGATGCATTAAAGCAAGTGTGACACTGTGTCACCTGCAGCCTGTTCCCCCAGCTCCTGGTTTCATTGTTGCTCCTTTGCCCTGTAGCTGGATGTTTCAGGGTGAGTGTATTGCCCATGCACAGGGGTGACAAGAGCATGTGTGTGAAGACTGGTACCTTTCCCCTGCTCCAGAGCCACTCATGAGGCAACATTGTTGTGCTTTTTGGACATGAGCTGGTTTTCAGCTTTAAACTGCAGGATGCTGCTGGGCTGTACCAGCTTGTGTTCATTAGTGCACAGTAGTGGTTACAGCACCATATCTGCTGCATTATTTGCACGTGTTGCAAGTTCCCTCACTGATGACAATGAGATGAGAAGTGATAAGGTTCCCTCTCAGGTACTGATGGACATTTAGAACATTCCAACATACCTGTGCTGATTCTGCAGGTGAGTGAAAGGCCTGAGAAACACCTGTGAAGGAGTGTTCCTTTCCACAAACCAATTCAGAATCCAGCCTGGCTTCTCTGTCCAGCAGCAGGAGCGTTGCAGCACCCTGGGTCTCTGTACCCATCCCTTCCCTGAACTGAGAAGGGTGTTGAGAGGCAGCAGGATTGTGCTCACTAAGCTGTTTCTCTCCATTTTGATTCAGAAGTGTAACTCAGTATCTCACACTAAAAAGACTTTCCATTGGTATTCATGGCTCATATAACAGCTCCTCAACAGTTTCCTGGGGCTTTGGAGGGAAGGGATCTCTCCGTGCATAATTTAGTCACATTCAGCACTGCACCACTTGGATGGGTTTTTTTTTCCTCCACAGAAAATTCTAAAACATCTTGTTAGTTAAATCTTGCACTTTTAGAAATGTCAGTGAGCTTGCTTATCTTGTTCATTCAGATAAACACCTCTCAACATCCTGTTTTTCTTATGTCATACGAACAGGAAGAGAGCGATTGTTTGAGATGTGCGTCAGTCATAATTGTAACCAGGCAGCCACGTTACCCTCCCCATTGCCATAGAAACCAACAAATCTCTTCAAACACGTTGGTGGGGAGCTGACAGGTATCCTTTCTTTTCTATTTAACCTCCCAAGAGCTATAACTTTGGAAGTTCATGCGCAGGACCACTCAAAGACTTTTTATTTTTATCTAAGAGAGTGCACCTATAAACTTTGCAAGTGAATGGTCATCACTTCTTGTATCTTAAGCAGCACTGTTATCTTTTATTTGGCCTCACATCCACTAGGAAACACTGAAAAAGAAAATCTGAGGCAAGCTCCTTAGTCAGTGGCAGTGCAGTGTGAAGGACTGAGCAAGCTTTTGCCTGAGCCTGTGTGCAGTGTCTGCAACGTGTCCTAGAGAAGAGTGGTTTGAGCCAGGCAGCTGATGGAAAAGCATTTGACAGTTTTGCATTCATTTAAAGGTGACCTGAAGAGCTTTGTGCATGGAGGGAGCACATTCAGTGTTTGGGCACACTTCAGAGTAATTGCAACTGTCCTTGGAACCTCAGGTTGAGATTTCCAAAAGCAGCAACAGGAGCAGAGATAGGTGTGAGGAGCACATTGTTTGAAGATTTTTGCTTTCTCTGGCAATGACTGGAGACTGAGTTTTAGCATAACACTCTGAGATGTGATCAGCTGCAGGAAGAAGAAATTCTTCTATAGGAATTTTACCATTATTGTCTTCAACATAAGCAAAGTAGCAATTGCACCCTGCCTGTGGAGACCTCGATTCATTCCCAGGCTAATGAGTCTTCTCTACTTTGTTTACCTGAGTCTTTTAATTACATTAGCTATAACCTGAAGGGAAGCTGAAAAGCTGCTTTACATTCCATATCTTTTATTAGAAGGAAGCTACAATACTTTCTCAACTTACCATTCAAAGAAAATCAGTTTGGTTTGATATACTGCCCAACACAGGCATGGATCATGGATGCCCACATCTGCCCTTTCTGCATGGCTGGTACTCATGGCCTGTCTCCCAGTGCAGGCAGAGGAGGAGGAGGGAGGAGAAAAGGAGGAGTGCATGGAGCTGGTAATAGTGTTGGAGACTTCTCTTGAAAACACATCCTGAGGGACAGAAAATAAGCCACCTGTGACCAGGACCTGCTGGCCTGGAGGAGGGGATGGTTGGTAACCCACTGTTAACCTGTGCCATGGAGGAATGGCCAAGGAAAGAGCAGCAGAGGGAAAAGATTTCCCAGCAGCAGACTCAGAGAGGCAGGTGGTGACATCCAGGCCATGGTGCTGGATGATGCAGGGCACCATCATTCAGCATCTGAGAGCAGAGGGGAAGCACTGCTGGTGGGTTAGGTAGTGTCTCCCTTTTATCCTCCTCTGCTGCTCAGAGTGAAGATGGGAAGTAAACAGAAAAAAAAAAGCAGCATTTGTATATAATTCCTGCATCTACAGTTACAAAAATAGACAGGGATAAAATCTGAGGAGTCATTGCTTTTATTTTCCTGTGTCTTTGCTCTGAGCAGATCTGTTATGGCTGAACATACCCATGCACTGGAGGACATGGCACTGCCATGTGCTGCAGACATCAGCGTTTTGGTTTGGTTTTTAACTAGAGGGAAATATCTGTACAAGTTCTAACCTGTGTTGGGTAGAGCATGTGAAGAGGAACTCACACAGACACTGGAAAATAAAAGCAATAAATGGCAAAATGTAATGTCTTCTTAAATGTCTCAGCCTTGTTCCAATAGCTGTGTCGTCCCCCCCCCAGTTCTGCCTTTGTCAAGTGCTGGATGATAAAAGCTGTGGGTTTTTCTATGCTGGAAAAGTTAGTTTCAGTTGTATTTGCAAGACACTAATCCTGTTCTAGTACTCACCATTAACTGGAGTTTATCCTCAGCTGACAACTGTAGCTTTTGCCAGTCACTGTGTGCACTAAGGAAACAATTACAGCTGTTACCAGAGCCCGACTCCAGAAGGAGACAGTGCCAGAAAACCCGGAGCTGCTACTCGACTTCTACTGGTAGAAAGATGGCTCAGTGTATTAAGATCTACAAAAGCAGCTTTTATTAAAAGAATGTCCCAAATGACATGGAAAGGATGTCAGAAGGAGATCTCTGGTTATGATGTACACTTGGCTTTCCCAGCATGGAGCTCTAGCATGAGGGTCTTCTCTTAGGCAGTTTGGAAGCTACAGCAGCTTTGATTCTGCCAAGGGCTTGTTGCCTGCTCTGTACCAGTGGTGGTCAGCAACAGGACCTAATATTGACCTCAAAGAGAGAGGTTCTGTCTCTCCTTCAGCATCTGCTGGTACTTTTGAAGTACACCAAAGTGAAGAACTGGCAGAAGAAAATGTGAGAAAGGCATTAAAACAAGAATCAAACTATTGTTACTGTTCTAAAGAGAAAGCTGGATGGCTTCAAAACATGTACTGCAGCTTTTTAGTGTTAACAGTTGGGTTTTTTCATGGAAAACTACGTAAGAGAAATAGTTAAAGGTCCTTAGGTTTAGAACATGGGGATTTCCAGAGATGTCCGGAGGAGGAAAAAAGCATATGCATCTTTTTAGCCTTATGATAGTACTCTGCATCTGATGCTTCTTCCCCAGTCCTTTGGACCTGCTACTGCTGCTGTTCCTGATGGTTTCAGCACTAAGTAGTCAGAAATTAAGGACATGTATAAAGAGCTGTCTCTTTCTCCTGAACAACATTAGGGTTTTTTCACTTTTGCAGAATTGATGAGCTTGAAAGAAGAAATTGGTAGCTTTTTGGAGTGCTGTTTTAAATGCTTTGGAACTCAGGAGTTTCCATTTCCATGCTAGTGCCTTTAACTTAGCACAGGGACATTGGCTCATCCTGGGCCTGTGCTTGCCTGGGGAGGAGGGTACAGCAGCCCCAGCCTGTGGGAAGTGGCCCATTCCACAGCAGTGAGTGGTGTTAGTGCTTCTGGCCACTTTGCTCCTTCCCCTTCCTGCCTCAACACAGATGTTTTATGGGAATGCTTCTCTCTATCACTGAAAAACTGTGTGGAGCTGTTGACTAAAGTAAAATAGCTTGGCTGAATTTTTGGAGGAAAAGAAATGTTGGATGATGAAACTGTGTTTTTTGCTGAAATAGGTTTGAACACAAGAATACAAACTGTGGTTTCAGCAGGATGACGATCCCCTGAGCTCAGTCTCTTCAGTCACCTCTCTGGCTCTGCCTGGTGGTGAAGGTGTAGGGAGAGGGTGTAAAAAGTCCAAAGGGAATGAGGGAGTGCACTGTTGTCCTCCCTTCTGGTATGTGCCCCAACTTCCATCCAGCTGCAGCTCCAAGTCCTCCTGTGACAGAGATTATATTCTCATTTTGTAGCTTAATAATCCTTGGTATTGAGATTCTTGCCCTTCTAACAGACGGAGGCACCATTAAAAGAGTTGCCAGTTATTTATAAGAGGCTTATGCTTGTTACATTTTTAGTCTTTTATTACTTTGGATTTCACTACCTGCCTAGAAAGCAACTTCTTAGCACTATTTTCAGAATTGGGTGTACTTCTCCTTGTCAAGACAGGGTGTATTGAAAGTATCCAGCTGTGTGTTTGAGGTGATGACCCCCATGTGTGTTCAGACCCACAGTATGAGATGTTCTCCTTTGCCATTGTGCAAAGGGAAGGGATATTTCTGCCCCCTGAGAGTGAGTCCTCTCAGGCACAGTGTGAGGATGTCCCCAAGGCTGGGTAGCTTCTTGGCTGCAGTTCATTGTTGTTTCTTTAGTTGGCACCAGATCTGAAGTGCAGTGCTTACGTGTGGTTGCTCAGGTGTCTGTAGGCAGCGAGCAGCAGAGGAATGTGAGTGCCCCTTGGGGTGGGAGAGGAAGGTTCTTGTTTGGGGTGCCAGGGGAGCCAGCCTGCCCTGCACTGTGGTGGCTGGTGAACAACTTTCTTCTCTCTTCATTGACAAACAGCACTAAGAAAATAAGAAGAAAATGTTATTGGCTGTTCTGCTCAGACAAGCAAGCCTTTTCTTTTCATGAGAGTGCATTCTGTTTGATCTGTGTTATTTGGGGGAGAAATGATGAATTTTAGCCATTGTGAAAACAAAAGCCATGGTTATTTGTAAGGATTGTTTTATAAGAAGCATATGTGTGCTTTATTATTCTTTTACTTGAAGTGTGGGGATTGTTTTCAGTAGGGAGGTTGCATTAGAAGAATGTGAACTTGTGACTCACTGAGAAACAGAGCATGTACCAGCGAAACCGTGAGGTTTCCTATTCTGTTTTCATAACTCGAATTTCTCAGAGTGACAGGGATCTCTTTTGCCCTGAGTTAACAAATGACTTCTACTGCTGTTGAGAAAGACCAGGTTCAATATACTTTTACTCTACCCACTGTTAGTCATTTCCCTTTCTCCTTTCCAGCATGGCAGTTTCTCAGGGTTGTGCCTGGTTGTGCCTCATTCTCCAGCTGTATTTCCATCACACCTCTACATTTTGACTTTGCTGTAATGATGTCCTTGGCAGGACAGGCTTCACCTTGTGATCCCAGGAAGAGATGAGCTCAGCTACTGACCTCTAAGGAATTTCAGCTTTTCTCTACAAGAATCAATTGAGAAACACGAAATCAGCTTTGAATGCATAGCTGGATGCTTTGTGATAAGCTTTTACAAGATAAAACACAATTAATAGAGCTAATTGTGTAACACAGGATTACATGCTGCCACGTTAATACAGTAGCTCAAAACCAAAGTCTACAATTCAGGACTTACTGGCCAATGCCTTGTTATCCTATTTGCAAAGGCACATCATTGAATTAGATGTTTCTATTAAATCAGGTCTGTCTGAAAGATGGCGAAGAACCACCAGAAGATAAGCTTCTAGATACTGACTTCTCCCCTAAAGTGAAGCCGAGTGTTTCCTGCTGAGCGAAATCATTGTCTCATTTGAATTGAAATGAAGCTTTCTCCCCTGCTTTTGATACAGGGAGGGAACTGGGGTAGCAGAAATTGTTCCAGCTTCACCTGACTTTTCTATCTGACCTATGAACCAAAACATCGAACTGGTTCTGCAGTTCCAAGTATTGTCTGGACCATCTCATGGCAGTGCAATAGGTGATGTGAACACCTTTATTTCAGTAATGATTCCAGCCAAAGGGTACTTCCTCTGCTGTAGAGAGACTGCAGGGGAAAGCCAGCCATGGCCTACAGATCTCCTCTTCTCCAGCAAGCAGGAGTAGACGGCTACTGTGTAAGGACATCACAGGGCTGGAAGAAAAGTATCAGAACTGTCACAGCTGGTTGACAAATGGAGAAATAAGGAACCATTCATGTTACATGGAGGTTCTAGCTACTGAAAACAAGCTGTTGTTCATAATCAGGTGATTACAAGAAGGAACTTACTGCATCTGGGGATTCTTTTCCCCTTTTTTCCTCTCCCATCTGATGCAGATACTTCCCTGGCTGCTTTAGCACATCCCAACGTGTGAATGAAGAATTGAAGGAAGAAGTAATAAATGCTTTTCCTTTGGTGAACCTAGACTCAGAGACCTCCCAAAAGGCTAAATCTTTAATGTTAAAATTATAGAGGAGGTGTGTGGTGTATGGAGATTTTAAGGCCATGGTAGCTGCGTGTGGTTACTTCCCTTCTGAGATCTGAATCATTCTGTGTGGTGGAGTTCAAAGCTCTGTCGATTAGAAAGCTGTAGTTAAAATTGGAAACTGAGCCAATGGCTGGAGTGAGCCAGACATACCTCATAAAGAAGGGCCCTCTCCATCTCCTTGCTTCATTTCCTTGTTGTGAATTCAGCTAAACCCACATAGTTACACATTTGTAAGGCATTTTTGTCTTTAGCGGGAGGCGCAGTTAAGGAGTTGGTAGCTGGGATGGGGAGTGAGTGTTGGAACACTGGCAACTGTGCTAAAGCAGAGCAATTTATTGCTTCTGAAATGAAATCGTTTTGTGACATCTGATCCTCCTGTAAATTTTGCACTGGAGGATTCAGCGGTGGGATGTAATGAACATTTCAATTGATCAGGCTCTTACAAGGCAGCGTTCCTCTGCCTGTCTGCAGACACTGCTACCTGAGAGTTCTCGCTGCCAGCAGTGCCTCTGGGCTGCTGTTATTCCTAGTGGGAGTCTCATCACTGCAGTCAGTGGAGATTGGGATGAATCACCCAGTGGTTGCTCTTTAGTCATAGTGTTCTTGGAATTGAACTCCTATCATTCCTGGAAGTATCTATTTTTCCTAAGACATGGACTTTGCCATGAGAAAGTATTAAAGAGTCCTTGACCCACCCTGGTGCAGGTACATCTGAAACAGGAGTGGGCACTCTTGTGAGTGAAAGCCCTCCCCATCCCAGGATGGTGCTAGTTTATGTTTAAAAGTAGCATCTGGGGTGGAGAAGAACGTACTGGAAGTTCACTCAGTCATGGTGTTACTGGAATGTGAAAGGTACTTCTGAGAAAATCAGTCTTCCTTAAGAAAACTGTAGAAAATGGAACTGATGATGACAAGGTATCCAAGAGCCATAGACTCCCTGGTTCATGTGAGCTTGCAGATCTGATCAGAAGATGGTATGGACACTAGTGAGGTGATTGAAGCTCAGGGTGCAGTGTTTGCACAGGTCCACATTGACTTCCCTGTCCATTTGTTGGGCACTGATTTGGGGAGAAATGCTGTGGGCATCAGGAGCACCTGCAGCCCCTCACTGCCACAAGCTGGGTGCAAGCTGGCACCACAGCCACAGCCCAGGGCTGCACCCTGACCTCACTCATGCAAGGGTTGCTACAGTCCTTGCTTTGGTATTAGTCTTCTTACCATAGTTTCTTGGTAGTTTGGAGTTCTGCCTTCTTGGCTGCTTGCTAAGTTGTTTGAGTTGTTTGTGTCATGTCTATTAAGCAAAACCCTTGGTGACTTTGATAGTCAGAATGTGAATCGAATGAGAACAGGGAAAAACTGACCTTGGGACTGCAGAAAGCAGTGGCAGTCTCAGCTGTACTCCTGTGCTGGCATGGGTGCAAAGCAAGCAGAGCTTGCATTTCATTGTGGGTAGGAAGTAGGAAATACGATCCTTGGCACTGTTTGCAAAAATACAGGCAAATTACAGCAATGCCATTAAATGTCATTTAAAACACGTGTTCTCAATAAGAAATGGAGAATGGATTGGTACAAGGGGGAAGGAGCAGCAATACCAACAAAACCACTTCTCAGGATATTGCATCTATCAAATCTTGACTGGCTAAAAAATACCCCTGTGTCCCACCTCTGTCTTTTCCAGTTTCTGGTGCACTAATTACCCTTTGCTCTTCCCTCCCTCTGAGATCAAAGAGGAGAGTTACACTAGCCTTCCTCCAGAGTTGTGTTTCGACTGGATACACCTACAATGGAAACACAACAGTTACTCCAAAAGACACACTAATAACCCAAAAGTTCCCAGTGTGGAGAAGGTGCTTTGCAGCAATGCTCTGGGGAGGTGGGTGGTCTCCCATCAGCAGCAGTTTTGTTTTCAAAGAGATTTCCCTGTTTCAATCTTAGGTTTGTTGGAGGCATCTCTTGAAGGCAAGTCTTCAGCAAGAGACAGGGATGGTATGGCAGGACCAAACACTGTTGAGACAGCATAATCCGTTTTGATGGTGACCGCTAATTGTAGTCTGTGTGACATCTTTACCCACTCCATGGTTATGTAGCTTGTCAGGTGTCTCTCCCCAAACCCTGAGAGTAAATTACTGAAGAAGCCTCCTAAAAGGCAAATGGCACTGCTGTGCCCTACTAAGCTGATACCCACATGTTCACAGACGTGCCTTTTCTGAACTGTTCTCAGTGATGGCCAATGACAGGACAAGGGGCAATGGGTACAAGCTGGAACAGAAGAGATTCCAAAGAAACACAAGGAAAAACTTCTTCCCTGTTGAGGTGAGGGAGCCCTGGCAGGGGCTGCCCAGATGGGCTGTGGAGGCTCCTTCTCTGGAGACATTCCAACCCAGCTGGATGGGTTCCTTTGTGCCCTGCTCTAGGTGGTGCTGCTCTGGCAGGGGGGTTGCACTGGATGAGCTTTCCAGGTCCCTTCCAGCCCTTGAGATTCTGTGATTTATTTGGGCAGAAAACACACAAAGCTGTAGGTAATAGTAAAAATTCAGTGGTTGTTGCCTGGTTAGGTTGGATGTTATAAATGCTGTTAAACAGTTATTAAAATCCTGTTGATTTGCAAGGAAGAGGCATTAGCTCTTTGCCTGAAGAAGACTTAATGGCACTGTGTTGTTGACCTTTTCTGTCTGTGAATTTCAGCTGCAATTGACTGGGAGATGTGAGCATTGATTGTAATTCTTCCAGGTCTCAGACCATGGGATCTTTAATGGTCTTTGATACAAACAAAATGTGTTGAAAGACTTTTTTTTGTTGGTAAATTCCTCCTCTGGGGCTCGATGTCTCACTTTCCCCGTGCAAGATGCACAAGGACCCTCAGCCACAAAGTGGGTTTCTCTTGCCAGGGTGTTTCAGCAGAACCAGTGAATAATGCAGCATAATTTTGCAAGGAGGCAACAGCAAAACCACCACTTCACCTCAACATGGCACAGCTTTTGTTGTGATCACAGCAGGTTTTGAGTGATGTATGCACAAAGGAGAAGGAGGGAATGGACAGAAAGTAGTTTATGGCTTTCCTCAAAGGCACTTTTCAAACTCCAAAATATAAGCCTTGTGGTTTCTATGGTTTTGAAATGTAACCACAGTTATTGAGAACTGGAGAACATTTGATTTACCATCTCTTGCAGTTTTGGTACCAGATTCAGGGCAGAGGGAATTCGTTTTCAGAATAGAAAATGTTGAAAGGAAATAATATATTAATGTCAAAGTTTTACAAACCAGAACATTCCCTTTGGAGAAACTGTCAGATGAAGAAATCGAGGTCACTTGTGTCTTGATCGAGTGAGTGCAGATGAATCTTTTTCAGATCCCCACCAAAATGCTATAACCTTGTTTTGGTGAAGCTTTGCCAGATATTTTGTGGTCTGCAGCCCCCTTTTTTTAGAGCTGTGAAGGGTCAGTGTCAGACTGAGCACTTTGAGCTTAATGGAGGAACTGAATGGGGTCAGCTGCCTGGGGCACGTCTTGGCTTCTCCAGCATGGTAGACCCCATCATCCTTGGGGAGCAGAGCAAGCTGATGCTCTCCTGCTTGCCACACCATTCTTGTTTACTGTTTTACATGGCCTCATGTTTGTTTTTCTCATGGAGTAACCCTTGCTAATAGCTGGATGTAGAGTCTCATACTCAGTAGGCAAGAGTCTCTGCAGAAGTTAACTGTATTTAGATGCAGAGATTCTGGGTGTTCTTGGTATGACATAGGAAGGTGTTTTTCTGGCCTCTGTCATGCAGAGTTTCTGTTAAAACACAGAGTCACAGAATGGTAGGGATTGGAAGGGACCTTCAGAGATCATCTAGGCCAACCTAAAAACATGTATCTCAGTAATCACCACTTCTTGCTCCTCCTGCAGTGTCTGGAGGTCACTCCAGAATTTTGCTCTTCTTGTCCTCTGAGTTGAGCCCACATGCACTTATGACCATTTGCTTTTCAGTCACTATGCTTTGTTCTTCTTTCCCTTGTGTTTCTTTCTCTCTGCCTTTTGTGTTGAGCAATCATCTGCTCTCCAGATTTCTGAAGGCTTATGAACTCCTTGTAAGGTCCCGTTCTTTATCCTTGGCATTAGCTTCCTGCTGCTTCTCTGGATGTTGATGAGCAGGAACCTATCTAGTGTTCCAATGTGAACATAGCAGTGCTGTTACTACTTCATTATCCATGCCAAAGACACTAATTTCTCAGTCTTTCAGGGTGCAGGAGGACTGTGAGGAGGCCAGTATCCATGAAAGGTCCTGCAGGAGAAATAAAAGATGAACAGTTCATTTCCTTCAGGACCCAGAATGATGTGAACCTTCACATTTACATCTTCTGGCCCAGGTGGAGGGTATCTAGATACAATAGCTGAAGATCCACATCATCTTTCCACTGCATCCAGTGCATCTTTCCACTCTGGTAGGACTAAGCTAAAGCATAAAGTTGCTTTCTTGTCTTGTTGATATTTGGCTCTAGGAGTGACTGCTTGTCAGTTATATTGTTGTATTAAGCCTCTGATTTTATCCTCGGATGCTAAACAGGCCTTACCAGGTATGGAAGGAAGCAGCACTGCTCTGACAATCCTGCCATTACTATTTCAGTGGTTTCTCTCCTTATTCAGTCCCTGTAGTGGAGAATTGAGTGAGAATTGCCCCTTTCTTACATACAGACTGGACAATAAAACTTGTAGGTCCAGTCATGCCAGAAGATGAGTGGTTCCCCTCCCTCCCTGCGAGTGACCATGGGCTGCCCCAAGCCCCTCCACAGCAATACCAGTGTCAGGGCTGCCTTCACCTCCAGCACTTGAGGACGGGGAGGTTGTTTCCTCCTCACCCAGACTTGCACAGTGGCACGCTGCCGACACGCTGGGTTATTGAAAATTGACTGGAGAGATGGTTTTCATGTGTCTGTGTATGGAAAAAGCAGTGAGATCAGATTTCAGTTACAGGGAGGTAAGGTAGGAAAAAGTCACGTAAGAAAAGGGCTTGTTTCGTTGATTGAGGTTTAGAAAGCTTTTTAACGAGTTGAATTATTGGCTGTATCTGAAGTGAAACGCTGCTTTCCTAACTGCTCTCATTTCCTGTATCATTCCAGCTCGTTCACTGCGTTAATTACAGTTCAGATTTACAGTGGATTTGGTTACACACTGGGTTGCATTCGGAAGGGGTTTTTTCTTGTGTGTGTATAAATTTAGTTGGGAGTCAGGCCAAGAGCAGAGTGTGTGTGTATGTGTGCTCACACACATGGGCTGAACCGGGCTCTTAGCTGCTAAGCTTGTGGGGAATAGGGGTCTGGATTTTCTTCTGCTTTGTTGTAAAAAGAGACTTTCCTTTTACCAAAAGAGAGGCAGTAGCTGAGAACAGCCAATGTTTGGAGAGTTGAAGATTTCAGGACAGCCAGAGAGGAGAGAAAATATTATCTTATGAATTGTCAGTGTGGCATTTTCAATTTGGCTAGTGTTTCCCAGAGGTTAGTGAATAATGGGATACTAGCATTCTCTTGGCTCGACCAGTAAGCAGCTTGCTACTCCACAGTATTTTATAAATGCAGTGCTTCAGAGTGGAGTTGGATGAGGTAGAGCTTTTCACAGTTGAAGTAGCTTTTTGTGACTTGAAATATGAAGTGAGATGGGATACTAAGCAAGAAACCTAGCCTTTGGAAACGAGCTGTTTAGTAACTGGAGAATGCAGAAGGTGACTGAAAGGGTGTTTCCTTTTCAGTGTAGCATTTTTTTCTTTTGGCTTTATGAAAACATAAGGCAAGATGCACTAAATGCACGAGGAGGGAGGTTGGAGAGCTCATTCAGGTTTTGAATTCATTCGTCACGTTTCAGCTGTTCCCGCAGTACGAGATTTTCATTCAGAACATTCTGAGTCACGGGTGTGTAAGCAAATGATTGTGAACTAAACAGAACCAGATATCAAAGATGTTACTGCTTTCAAAATGGACTATTCCTAAACAATTGACTCCAAAATACTGATATGATGAATAATGGTGTGATGAATCACACTGGTGTGGGGGATGATAACAGATACAAAATACCAACTTCTCAAGGAATTAGGTGAAAAGTAAAAGAGAAGATTCCAATTAACCTTCTTTGGAAATAAGTGATCACCCCTTGGGTTTGGTGGGTTTTTTTTGCCTTACCACTAATCTCAGAAGCATTTCTTCCTCAAACACCATCTTGCCCAAGTTGTGCCGGAGCCCAGCCCGCTCCAGCCCCGTGTGCAGCCCACTGGGCTCCGGCACTGCTCAGGCACAGGTTGAGATGAGGTTAATGCTTTAGAGCCATTTCATTAAAAATTGGTGCGTTGATGATCCTTTCCAGTCAGAGCAAGATGCTTCTAGGACTGTTTTGGTGTACTTTGTAGAAGGGAGAGTGGTGGGGGGACCGGAGGGGATGTATTTGATGCGTAGTAGCAGCGTGATTTAGTTGTAAATGTGCCGATACAGCTTTTCAGTATTTGAGCCCGTGTGGGTGTTTAGTTAAAGCCATGCATGGATGATGTCTGTTATTTTGTTAGGATTTCAGAGCGAGGGATTTTAGCCCTTTAATCCTGACTGACAGTTGGAAGGTTGGTGGTTTCAAACACAGTGGCATGGAGTAGCTGATTTCTCGTCGGTGAAACAATGCACCAGTGTGTCTAGGCTGCCTGTACAGAGCCAATAAATCTGTTTTGTTTTGTTTTTCTCACCCCTTTTCTCTTTCTCTCTCTCTCTTTCTCCTCCCTCCTCCAGGCCAGGACCCACTCCTATTGCTGAAAACCCTTCAGCTTCTCTGGACAAAGAAAGAGATGGAGAAGGTAAGGCTGAGCCTCCCCTCCACGCTGCAGTTAATAACTGCATGCAGAGCATGTCCAGACGCAGAACGCTTAGGTCAGACCTGCAATTCTTCATGATTGCTTTCAGTTCCAGCACACAGGGAAAGAGCCTATGCATTTGCAGCAAGAAGTGAAAAGAAAAGGTAGCTCTGTGTGATGTGAAGCAGCTCAGGGGCTCATATAAAAGAGCTGAAGTTACAGAGGGGAAAAAAAAATCAAAGTTGCTTTTGTTGTCTTTTAAACACTTTTTTTGTTCACTCAATGGAGGATCTTTGGGGGAGGGGGTAGAATATTTCCAGTAGCTGAAAAAAATGAGGGTTGAAGTCAGTAGAAAAGTGCTCTTTGCCAAGTGGAATGGTATCAAAGTCTTCATATTCAAAGTCTTTTTGCTCTTTTTTTCTGATTTGGTTTTGCCTTTTAGAGTGGTGAATGCAATTTACACTGCCTGTCTAAAATTAGTGCTGTATTTTTATACAGCACCCTATGGGCTTAACGTGGCAGTTTCTCATACAGAGTAAAATATACTTCATCTAAATTTGGGAGCTTGAAAACTAACAAAAACACTAGATGCATCAGCTTAGTGGTGACTTTACCATGTTTAACTCTGCGTTGTTCAGGCAGATTCATAGCCAAGATGTCTTCTTCTAAAAGGCCCAATGACCTGCATCTTGCCATGTGGAATGTGTCCTGTGTGAAATGGCTGGACACCTTGTTTTACATGCCACATCCTCACTGTATGGAGTGTTTAGCCATTGTCCTTGTCTGCCACACTTAGACTTTCCATTACTGAAGTCTGTGGTTCCCAACCAGAATAATTAAGCAGCTGGAAGCACTGTGTGAGAGATGCCTTTCTAAATGGTCAGTCACTGATATAGACTTGAGCTCAGCAGCTCTGATGTCTTGAGCTTTCTGTCAAGGTTTGTTAGGGTTGGAGGAAAAGAAATATTATTTGTTAGGTCTCGAGGGCAGTTAATCCCACAAAACAACAGTAGGGAAGAGTAATCATCAGAATCTGTGCTGTGTACCCTGGCATGTGAAGAAAAATACTCTGGGAAGGATAGAGCCTCCCTTCGATGTGGCCTTGGGCAGAGACCACCACAGCTTTCCTGCTGAGGGTGTAGGGCTCGAGGATCTCCATGAGCCACACTTGCAGCTCTGCTTACTCACTTTGTTTCTGGCAGGGGCATCCCAGCGAGTCGCCTGGTTTTGCAGAGCAGAGCAGGCTGGCTGCAGCTCCCCAGTGGGGCAGCTCATCCCTCTGGGACACTCTTTAGGCAGAAGCATGTTTCTGAACCTGGAGGATGTGTTTCTGAAGCATGAGGAAAACCTTCAGAGAGATGAGGAGGGCTGCGGTGGGACCAGGCAGGGCAGCAGCTGCCTCTAAGGGGGATAGCGCAACAGGAATGTTCCCAACAGGTCCTGACACAAGCCCGTCACACTGCCACTGAGATGGACTAATCCATGCTTGTGGCATTACCCCCTTCAGACATACAGTGCAGCCACAACAAGTGTAGACACTTTCTGCAGGGGCAGCTGCAGCCCTGTCCTCTGTGTGCCACCTGAGGCAGGTGGTGCTGCTCACATCCGAGTGTCCCCTTCCAGTAAATGGAGTTGTCTTCAATCCAGCTGACTGCTCCACTGACATTTAAATGGCACGGAGCTCCTTTGTCTGTAAATGTAATTCAATGTTTTCTGTTCACTACTGTGAATCAACCTATTGGTCTCAAATCTGTGGCCATGACCAGGGGGAGGGCATCTGTCCATGGCATGACCTTGGTTCTGAAGCACAGTTATGAGAAGTGATCATTTCCTACATGGGAAAGAAGGTCCTGGAATAACCAAGAAGCATCAACAGACTGGCCTGAGCTGTATAACTAGAAATAAGGGACCAACACTGAATGTAAGGAGTATGTAGTTGAGCATCAGCAAGATTGTCTTATTCCCATGGTCTATCAGGCTGTAGAAATGCCCCAAGGAGCACTCACTGCCATGGGAATCAATTGAAATGGAAATGGCAATTACACATTTAGAGGAATCCTTCCCTGGCAGAGGATCAGCCAGGCAGCACAGCACTCTTTCCTCTCTGATTTAGGTGTCTCATGCCTTCTTGTTCTTGGTGTTTTTTCTCCCTTAAACTATACATGCTGTAGTTGAAGTCTTCAGATCATTAGGAGGATGGGAAGGCTTATCAAAGCTTAGATGATACGAAGTCAGGACTGGGTCTAGATAACAACAGCTGGTGCTCCTGGCAGCTGTGTCGGTGTTTGGAGATGCTCTGTGTGTGAAATGCTTGTGCTCACACAGGGGCCATGTCTGCTGGAGCCCATCCTGCCACAGCCTGGGCTCTGACTCAAGCCCGAGAAGGAGCTGAGCCGTGCGGTCAAAGCTCTTGTTGAGGCTAAATGTTCTGAAGTGGGGCTTTGGGGGGTGGAAGAGAGGCCATTTATAAGCAATGCAATTTCGTTGGCGAGCTGCTTTGTTTTGCTTTGGCTGTTGTGTTGGATATTTGTGGTTGGACGAGAGTTTGCCTTTTCCTTCTGCTGAATCTCGCAGTGAAGCTGGAGCCCTGTGTTTAACATCGCAAGTTCTTGCCACAGGGAAAAATACTTACAGGGAGAAATGTGTTATCTAAAGTCACATCTTTGTTAGTCATCAGCTTTTTTGTACTGCATTGTGATAATCTAGTGAGAAAGAAACTGCCTCTGCTGTAAATGATAGGTCCTGTGGTTTTTCCGGACATGAAAGACGCTACGGAAAAGCATCTTTTCCAGTAACTATTGTAGATGAATAAAAAAAGAACAAATCCATTGGCAAATTTTCTGTAGATTTGGTTGTTTGTTTTTCATACCGTTGTTCGAACTTTACGTTGTTTCCATTGGAAGCTGCGGCTGGGGCCAGCGGATACAGTAAATTACAAGTGCTGGCTGCAGGCGGGAATGAGCATCTTTTGGATTTTGCTTTTTAGTCAGAAAAGAAAGAAAGCAGCTGCTCCTAGTGATTTCTTGTTTTCTGTCTCTGCTTTTGCCTTGCTCCTCACCAGTACGTGTACCATGCAGTGAAAGCTCTTGTGTGGGTACTGAAGGATGCCACGTCTTCACCCTGCCAACCTTCTGAGCTCCTTGGAAACTGCTTCTAATGTAAACATTATAAAGATATTGCTCAGTACTGCTAATTTATCACTTCTACCAGATGGGTAGTAAGTAGCCTATTAACATTCACAAAGTGAGTGTCCAATGCCTTCACATTTCTGAACACATCACCCTGGGATTCCTAAGATTTATGGCCTGGAGCTTTCCCATGTCCAAGCCGCTCCACACAGCCCTGTGGAGGTGTGCAGTGGCAGTAGGTAGTCACCAGAAAACACACTGCTCATGAAGGTTTGAAGGAAGAGAGCATGGATTTGCAATCTGACAGAGTTTGAGCTCTGATCTTTCTTTCTAATCCTGTGTATAAAATCCAAACTATTGTCATACTCCCCAAATATTCCTGTTACAGTGAGTAGTGTTATGCCATTGTGGCTGAAGTGGGTATAAGGTCAAATAGCAAAGTTTGTGGTACAAGGATGAGGAGGAGGGGCTTATGTGCTTTATTACTTGTAGGTCTATTAGAAGTTGAGTAGGTTTTTGAGCCCAGTTATCTACCTTCAGTGTTGCCATAGTCCTAATAACACCCCTTTCTCCAGCTCACTTCTTTTCTACCCCTCCCCCAAATCCCAAGCTGCTTTGTCTGCCCCACAGAACAACTTCTCTGTCTTTATGGGATAATTAGTGTGGACAATTGCTGCTTTTCCCATTGGGTTTGAGGTGCAGTGAGCCATGAAGGAATCTGTAATGACATGAAAAGTCACTGGAGGCGCGGATGGTGGCTGAATAGCAACAGTTACCTCTGTGAATAGATTAAATTAAAAAAAATAAAGCTTTGTGTTCAGCTGGGGGAAGGGAGGATTCACTAATCTTTTTGTACATGACAATGTGGTTTTGTATCTCGGCAGCTCAAGGAAGAAATCAGGCGGAGCTTTGCAGGACTGGAGGATCCATTGGCAGGACTCCTGGACATGCTGGAAAGCAGCAGCAGCGATTGGAAGGGAAAAGGGCATTCCCTTGGGTATTGCATCACCACTGAGTTGCAGCTTTGGATAAAAGAGCATCCTGCTGCTCAACAGGTTAGAAAAAGAGAGAGTGAGAGAGCCAGGAGAAAGGAGAGGGCAATTGATTTTCATGTCCCTCAAGTGTCCCCAATGTGACTTCATTCCATAGTCCAGTGTCTTCTCTGTATCCCATGCAAACCCGGTGAGATGAGGTGTGAAATTTGTACTGAGGTGTTGTTATCTGTTGTATGTTGGCCCAAAAATGAAATCATGTTAGCAGCTGTGATGCAAGACCTCGCTTTCCCCTTCCAAGCTGGGATTTCCATCTTTCCAGATCAAACCACTTTGATCAAGCATTGTTCTCTCAGCCTTTGCCGGGCTGGAGGCTTTCCCACTGGAACTCACATCCCTGCTGTCAGGATGAAACCAATTGCACTCATCTACTCAGCATATTCTTCCAGTTCTGCAAATAGAAGCCAGTTACTGTACGATTGCTTAATTCCTGCCATATGGTGGGGAGCTTTTATCATTGAGAATGCAGAAAATGGTAACAGTATGGCTTTCCAGAAGCTGAATGATTAGCTTTGTAACATTGGGTCATCAGATTATACATCCTAATGTTTACCATTCCTTATGTGTTCATATATTCTGACCTCATGTTTTCTCTTTTTGTAAGCTTTTGGCTCTGATCTGCAAGACACTTTTGGGTTTTATTTGTTTCATTTCCCATTTTTCCAAATGTCTCTTTTTAGATGTTAAGCTGTGCCATAGCAGTATCTGCAAAGTGTAGTGTGTTGAGCTGTGCCATAGCAGTATCTGCAAAGTGTAGTGAAGTGCTACTGGCACTGAAAATCCCTGTGTCACAAGGGAATGGCTGTGCAGAACCATGGGTGGTAATACTTGTATCTTTTGACAACACTTTTGTTTTTCCTGCCCTTCTTGAACCCAGGAAGAAGCCTGGGAATGAAAGTTGAATCCTTATGCCTGACAGGTGAGATCTGTCTTGAGAGGAGTGACTGGATTCAAAGATTTTCTGCTGGGAACTAGAGGACAGAACTTCTAAAGTGCTGTCTTAGTAACAGAGAGCAATTTCCCAGTTTCATATTTTACTTTTGCACAAGGCCACATGCCTTTTCCAGAATTATCCCGCAAACATTTCGTGTTTTTAAATTAGATGCTGTGCAAAAAATATGTATCATCTTGTTCTGATTTCTGCTTGCAGACTCCATGGGGAAATTGGAGAATCCCTTCCCAAGGAATTGGCTTATTCCACTGTTTAAACAAGCTGCATTTTCAACTGCCATTGAATTGTAGCCATCTCTTTTTTTTGTATTGTTTTTTTTTCCCCTCCAGTCTGGCATCAAGCTGAAGAAGCTGCAGGCCCGTGTACTCAGAATACTAGCCCAGTGCCCAACTAATCTTCTTGACCCTCTGATTAGCATTTACCAGCTCCATACAGCAGACCGGAACTGTTTGCTTGGACATGTCAGTCATCTTTATCACAAGGGCGATTACAAAGAGGTGGGTCATGTCTTTCAAATAAATTTACCTACCCAGCTCTAGTCCTCTGTTAATGTCTGTGTCCTTTTTTGGATGCATTTCAATGGGAATTCCATTTCATCACAGCAGCTGCACACCATGAATGGTGCAGCTTAGCATGGCCTTCCCATCTACAGGAGTAGGCTCTGTTCAACCTCATTTTTTCTAATGGCTGAGTACAGAATGCCAGTGAATCCTTTCTCCACTCCTTTTTTGACCTTTGAAAGTAATAGGTTAATAGGGTTTAATTTGGAGAATATAAGGGGATGGTTGGGTTCTTTTTTGTTTTGCTTGGCTAAAAAGAAGGGATTTTAGTACTTGGTCATAGACCTGCTGTGCTATCTTCAATCTGCCTGCAGCAACGAAGGCTTGGAAGATCTCTCTCTTCCCACGTGATTCCCCTAACCAAAGTGTCTCAGGAGTTTCAAAACCTTTTTACCATGTTCAAAATATGTTGTTACTCGTGTATTTGAGTGTGAGTGGCTGCCACTGGCAGGAATTCAACAAACCCAGCATTTCAGATGCTTTACGCTGTGCTTTATAGTACTTGCAGCATCTCTGGCATCACCATGATGTCTTGGTAGCCTTGTGAGTGTTCCCATGAGCAAACTAAAACACTGTTAGTGCCTTTTTTTAAAAAGGAAAAAAAAAAAGTTGTTTTTTCTCAGAGCAAGATGGTTTATTTTGATGGCATAGAACAGCTTGATCTTGTTTAGAAAAGGAAAAAGATCAAATCGCATTATAAAAACCCTATTCTTCACTAAAACCAAACTCCCAAGTGAGACTGTGGATTTCCATTCTTGTTGATTTCTTTGAATACTGAAACAAGGATATTTCATATTTGATTAGAAGTTCACAGGTAACTGCTTGAAACTTACTAAATTGCTTAATAACTGCTTGAAACTTACTCTCTTGCTCTCTTCCTTTCAAACATAAGTGTTTGAAAATCCTAACAGAAATGTGCTATTTAACTGTATTCAAGGGTGATTTTTTTAAGTTCATGGCTCCAAAGATATTATTGTTTTCATTAGAAATGCAGTTCTTTCAAGATCTGGTGTGGAAAGCTCCATTTTCTTTTTTTTTTTGGTGGAATTGTGTTTCTGGTCTTTCTTCCACAGAAAAGCTCATTTACTAGTCATTCCCAGTGTGAAGAACAGGAAACCTCAACTGTTGCTTACCCTCAGCCATAACTTTCTTCTAGTTTTGTTTTCTTGCCAGAAGGATGAATAGAATTATCTTCAAGAATAACAGGAAATATTTTACTGCTCTTGGGGACTAATCATACCTAAGTTCACAGCAACTAACCCCCAAAAACCTGGAACTAGGGCTGTGGCAGGTCTGTTCATCTAAAGGGGATTCACACATAAAATTTTTGGCTCTTCTGTCTTTCACCTGAAAGGACAGAAATCCTTCTGAGTTCTTGCTGTCATTATTTACTTACGATAAGACACCAGGCATTTGTTCTAGAGCGTGTTTTGATGCATTCCCTACTGTGGCAGCCAAACCATGGCAGTCTCCAGTGGGTTGAGGCTCCTTTCCCTCACAGAGGCCTTGGAGAAAGATCTCTTCAGAAAATGAGATCCCTGAGGACAGCCGTGGTGGTTATTTGGTCCTGAAGTGCATCTGGCCCACTCTTTCTGCCTTGTTGCAGGGGCGCTGGTGGAAAGCTGGATTCACAGCTTGTGAATCACAGCAGCCAGGTTTCAGCTGTGGGTTGTGGGGAGGGTGTAGGTGTGGTAGGGGGCAGGAGGATCACCAGCTGTGTACAAGGATGGTGGGAGAGGGCACAGGTGGAGTTGATTTGCCTCTGATGAAGTAGCACATCTAGTGTTTGTGGGGAAGAGGCAGGTGTTGGGGAGCACTGGCCAGAGGATGGCACCAGTGGTTCACAGGGGAAGAGGAGGCTGACACAGCGGGAGAGAGGAAAAGGCAGAGACCTGTAAGTGAGTTCTCGAGGTGTCTGGCCCATTTGGGGTTTTTATCCATTCCTTTGTGAGTGGAGTTTCAGTTGCTGGAGGAGTGTGGCAGTGTGGGGCCTTGCAGGGCACTCTGGAGCTGGCCAAGGAGCTCCTGGCTCCGTGCTTGATGGGCTACTTGGCATGAAGAGACAGAAGGGTTTAATGTTCCCGCTCAGGTGGCTTCAGGTGGAATGTGGCGGCTTCGTCAAGGCCTCTAGAGCCACAGGCCATGGCTCCAGGCCACCCCTGACCCCGGCTGTGCCGGGCCGTGCGGAGCCTGGCTGGGCGGATGGCTTTGTGGGGAGGGTGATGGCTGCCGGTGGGGCCGGACAATGCGGGGATTCAGCAGACCGGGGGTAATGCAGTGCGAGCGAGTCTGTGAGAAGCCCTGAATAGGCCAGGCTGTGCTTGAGAAGAATGAGGGGTAGGCAGAAGGCAAGCTAGTGTTTCATGGTCATCTTATGTTACACTTCAGCCTTTCAAAGAGTGTCTGGGGCTGGTTGAATGAACCTCTCTTGCACTGCGAATGCGGGAGCCTAGAGACAAAGGGGACTCTTGTCACTCGCAGGCCCCTTTCGGGAATAAAAGCCATTGTCACATGAACAGGGGCAGTCTGGCAGGCTGTGCATGCTTCAGTGCCCCATGATATCGCTAAGTCTCAGCAGAAATCACATTCAGGGCCCTGTCAGCTTTGATTAGCGGGGTCTCATGACTTAATGTGCTGCGATATTTCATGTCTAAGGGTGGCGGCTGTCTTTCTGTGGGATGAATGCCCTCTATTGTCCACTGAGTTATTTTATTTACATTTTTTTAAACAGCTTATAAAGGTAAAAAGATAGCTGTGCTTAAAGAAAAAAATCAAATTCCTTTGCTTCTGGATCAGTCGTGAGTGCTGCTCGGGTCAGATACAGTGAAACTTGTTTTCACAGTCAGCATCAAAGTTCTCGTCTTGTTTAACAGCTTTATAGTAAATTCTGAACAGGTGGCAGTGGAGCTGGGTTTAGGAAGGAAACAATAAATAATCTTTTTAGCCTCTGACAACCAGAAATATTCTTGGGCTTGAGAGAGCTCCCACTCTGACTTGTCTGTATTGGTGGCTAGTAGCATTTTTCTCTCCTTTATCAGTTTGCTTCTTAAACAAGAATATTGGACTCAGCTATCAATGGGACAGGGAGTATTTCATTTTAACAGGGGGTTTTTGTTATTGGCCATCCAGATTTCAAAAGCAGAGTATTTTATTTTTTCTACAATTGTTTCACCTGTTATTGACCACAAACGAGGTTGATTCCGTGTGTTAAATTCAGTTAATCTTTGCTCTTTCAATTAACATAATGTGGATTATCTATTAAAATTTGGTTGTTGAAATTTGTCATAAGTTGGAGCACACAGAGCAAAATCTCTGTAAGCACAGAATACAAAGTTGTCAATAATATATACTACTACAGAAGTAATTGAATAATTTATTAGAAAGGATGGTTGATGAAAGAGCTAAAAGAATACAAATATGCTAAGAGATAGTTACGAGTAGCTCAGTCACCAGTGTGGTCTTCATCTTTCAGTGTAGTGATGGCTTGAACACCAATGCAGGGATGTTGCTGTTGGTCATCCTACTTCATACTCACAGTGCTGAGTACACTTGGTGTAATTTTGCAAATCTGTCGGTACAGATCAGTGTTAAGACTGAGCATGTGAATGCATATTCAGAGTTGGGATTTCTTCACTCTCTTTTGAGCTGTTCTCAAGACAGTGAAAATGTCTCTGGTGTTGCCTCCTTCCCCCATTCACCAAGTTAATTACAAAGGCTTGCTCACCTCTTGCTGTATTTTAAAGTGTGTGCATTTGAATTTCCTTGTTTCTTTTAAATTAAAAGTAATAATCAATAAGGAAAACAAGGAAAGCCTTACAAGGGATGTTTCTCATGTAAAGGTGATGATGTCAGGTTTTTTCCTATTAACTTAATCTGCTGCCAAAAGACAGCCTTAAGGGCATGTTGCCTGATAGATTGATGCCTCTGGAGCAGAGGTAGACATCCTGTGAGCAATGGCAACTCTTCTGCCAGCTCCCAAATGCCAGGTCTTCTGGAGCTGCCTCTTCTATGGGCAAAGTGGTTGGGAAGGAGCTTGGGTGTAGCTGGGAAATAATAATTCAGATGCTTGTGTTCTGCTCCTACTGCCAGCCTTTCTGGCCTCTCCTCAAGCAAATGAGCTCTTGACAGAGGTGTAAATGTGCAGCAGATCTTGCCACACAGAGTCTGGCTCTGGAGGATTGGGTGAAGGTGGGTGGCCTGTGTGCAGAGGAAACTTGAGCAGTGCTCTAGAGGACCACTCATTTGTGAGGAAGCACTGACCAGTCAAACCAGGTTTAAAACTGCTTTGAGAGACCTGAGGAAAACAAATCTTGTGTTTGTTTCAGTTCCCTCTTCCCTTCACCTGTGCACACACATATTCCAACCTTGACTTCTCTCCCTCCACTTCAAGTTCTTTAGATACAGGTAACCTGTCACTACTTCATTTTGACAATCTCACTCCTTATTTTATAAGCTCATGGTCTCTTGAAAGTGGATCTGGGAAATCTCATCGTTTTCTTGTTTCTGAAGATCTCCCTGAAGACAGCTGTGTATGTTGTACACTCTTTAAGCAGGAAGTAATTAAACATCTAACCTGATGTCATACCCTATGTGGTGATGCACTCTGAGAGTCTGAGCAAAGCTGATTAGCCAGAAGGTTGAAATGAGTGATTCCGAAACACAAAACAGATGTTCCCAGTGATTAATACGTGGTGTGCCTTCTACTTCATTTTTTCTGCCATGATTATACATCCAGCCTTTGATCACTGTGATTTTCCTGGGGTTGACATTGGATCCTCCTCTGCAAAGTCTGATTCTGTTGTTTGGTCTGTTCTATGGGTTTTCAGAAATTCCATCACCACTGATTCAAAAATATTCCACTAAGTCAAGTGCAGGCATATTTACCTTTGTGTTGTCCCAACTTGCTTGCAGCACAGCTAAGTAATGCAGGAGTCATCAGAAACCGTTTGTGTCCGTCCTGCATCAGCACTCCAAGCAATGCTACTAGCAAAAGGTTATTCCTCTGGTGCTAACCCTACCGTGGGAAAATTGCCTAAATTGTCAATGTAGACACCACCCAAGTGCACATGCCCTTGCAGATAAGATCTTGTGTGGCTTCCTGCACTTCGTACTGTATGTGGAAAGAATAGTCACTTTTAGATGAGACAGAGCCAATTGCATTCAAAACAAGTCGAGAGGATCAGGTATTGGTGCAGAGTGCTCTGGGCTTGTGTGTTCACTTCAAAACACTCCCTGTTTTCCCATACTTTTGTTTCTGCAATTGCATGACCAGAAGGATGGTCTGGTGCACATGGCCTGGCCTGAACACCTCGAGTTTGGGTCACTTCCCTCATCCCACGCTCAATGCACTTACACACATTTTAGATATAATTTAATGCAGTATTACCCAGCTTTGATTTCTTCCCTATCCTCATCCAACCCTCCTTTGCTGTATTTTTAGATGTTTATCCTTGGGAAATAAAACTATTACAAAATGTCCAAATATGATTTTTTGCTTTCACTGTAATTAAAGAATGACCCAAAGCTGCCTGAGCACAATGTGGAGACTCATCAACTTTGATGGGTGTTAGGCAATAGGTCACCACCTTTTCTCCTGCACTAAGCAGTGTACCATCATAGCCAGGCTTTTTACTCTTGTTGAAGTGAGGGAAGTCTGAGGATCTGTAGTTGGATTAACATGATTGTGAGCTCCCAGCCTACCCTGGCTGGTCGTCCAGCACAGCTTGGAGAGTGCAGCACTGCACAGGGAAATGCCTGTTTCTTTGGTGGGGAAGGGGATTCTCACCATTTCAGTTACAGCTCTCTGTCTGCCTAATTAAAGTGTTTGTTTTCTAACTACGAAATGAGTCTGCAAATGAGGTGGTGTATTTCTGGAGATCTTATCATCTATAAGCAGACTGTTAAAAATAGGGTCGTTTTACACAAAACTTGTTTGTGGAGAGAAACAATTCAAAACATGATAATAACAAAACAAAACCCTAAAATAGCTCTGAATCGAGACCACAGACACAGCTGCCAAACACTTTCATCTTTATTACAGTTACTCATATCTCTTCTCTTATTATTCCTATTGTAAACACGCTGATTTTATCTTGGTTGTCCTCACTATTCAGCCAGGCAGCCCTCGTAACACACTCAGATCCAGAGTTGTTGCTCCTGGGACCCAGATCATGCCTCTCCCTCCACGTTTGGCTTTGTGTACAGCCAGGGCTGCTGCCCCACCACTGCCCATGTTCCTCACAGGTGGAAGTTTCAGCCAGCTGCATGATTAATCTGACAGCTCCATCCTCTACCTTAGCTGGGTGATGTTAAAGTGATGGTAAAAAACAGCTTGTGTGGTTTGCTTGAAGTTCCTCTGAGCTGCAGCAGTGGTGATGTGAGCTGGGTCTGCCACAGCTGGGGTTGGAAGGTGAAGTCTCTCTGTGCTGTGGCTAGGTGAATATTCCTCACTCAACATCCTTTGGTACAGGGTAGAACATACATCCAGTAAGGGAGAGAAACCTCACCTGTCCCAGCACATGTTCATCTGATTAAGTCACCCTTATGGTTAATAGAGCTGGAGATAAAGCTGTGCCATTTAGATAACAGTTCTGCAATTAGCTTAATCTGAACACAGGTGTGAACATTAAAAAGCTATTAGGGAAACCGATGTGTGCTTGCACCTTAAAACTAACGGGTTGCTTTTTAATGACCAGGTGATGGAACAAGATTTTGAGAACTGCATGTCATTTGTTGGTTTTTGGTTTAGGGTTGTTTGTTTTTCAGAAAACTGATAGCTGGGAGGATAACAAAACCAACTGTCAGAGCTTTAGAGACACAAACCTCTTAAGTCCAAACCAGAAGCAGCATCCTTCATCTTGTATGCAAATTGATAATGACTACTGGCCTTGAGCTTTGTGATGTTAATCTGATCATCTGAGAGAAGAGGTGCTTGATGCTGAACAGTGCCCTGTTAGCCCTTAAGCAGGTGGAATAGTTATAACATCTGGACTAAGAGAGAAGATGTAGCTAGGCTGAGGGATGATAATGTGCCTTTCTACCCAGCATCTGGCTTGTAGCATACAGTCACTGCTTTAATACTAGTTCCTCTCATTTTGGGATGAAGCCTGGAATGCAGTGTTCATTTTATAAAACCAATCAAATCCCCAAGCCCCAAAACCATACCCAAAGCAAAACAGGAAAACAATCCACTGATGTTTTCCCCTTCATAACCAAGTATCTCTCTCTTCCTGGGCTATGTGAACAGTTGAACTTAGATGGAGTGTGTGTTGTCTGCTTTTGTTCACTCAGCCTTTGATGCATGAGGTGAAATCCATGCAGGGGTGGCCCAAAGGTAACAGAACCCACAGCTGCTGCTGTGAGTAATGCTGGGCTGAGCTGTTGAGCTGGGGCTGGGGCTGCAGAACTTGTGCTTCCAATGGTGAGTGAAGATGTCATTTGAATGCTGGGAGACAGGACAGAAAATATGTTTTAGGGTGAGCTCCTACCCTCACTTGGGTTATTCGTCTGGTTCAGTTTTTCTCTAAAGCTCTGTGATGAGCAACCTTGGAGGGAGTGCACTTTTTAATGTGTGTTTACATATTCTAACGAATAGCACTGTTCTAAAATGCAGCTGTTTTGACAAATCCATCATTTCCATGGTCTTTGTCTCAAATCAGAATCAGTCGGAGGTAGCAGAAGAACCTGAGAAGAGCTCAGAGAAGAGCTTTTCCTCTAAGCCCTAACACAGTGGTTTTAGCCTCCTCTGAAGGAATAGATATTTGTGAACTGAGTGGCTTACATCCCCTGTCCTGTTGTCACCTTCATGCTGCAGCAGGGTCAGAGATTTGTGTTTGCAGACACTGTTTACAACCTTTTTGGAAAATGCAGCCTAACTTTGCAAAGCTGTTAGAAGGACACCTCATGTAAAACATCACAGTTACATCAGCACTAACACCGAAGTGTGCTAAGAAGGCTCCTTGCACTTACTACTCCATTTACTGGAACAATAATTAAAGCCATTATATGCTTATTCTGTTTTTGAGATCCAAGTACTCTCACACACTACAGAAATTAGACATTGTTAACTGCTTAAAATCCTAATTAGTTTATATACCTCTTAATCAGTGCATAGTTGGATCTTCCTACATTTCTGTAATCACCAAGCTGGGGCAGGACAGGCAGTGGCTGAACCAGTTCTTCATGCAGTCTGTGTTACTGCAGATCACCGTGGCAGTTTCCTTATCTGCAGAAGATACTGATTTGGAGTTAATTTGTGAACGTGGCAGGTCTCAGCTTATCAAAGATTTGTAGATAATACTAAAGGGAAAAATACAGTTCTTACTGGCTTTCAGATTCTGGAACCCTTCGCACTTCCAGGGGTCTGAAGCTACACAGAAATTGTAGAAACTAAAGCCTCTTGATTTCAGGGTCTATTAAATCTTGAGCTGCTTTCACAAAATGCCACCATTTTACAGAATTTAAAAGTCACAGCAAGCTGGATAAAGTTAATGCACAAAGATGTAGTGGGTCAGAAGTATTTTAGAAGTATATCGATGGAAAACATCCGTCTTAGCTGATTTTGTCCAAGTACTTTACTTTCTTTCTCTCTCTTTCTGCTAGACAATTTGATCTTTAATTTTTGCTCCAGGATGTGCTGCTGATTAGAATATGCAACTCTGCCAGGAGTGTTCTTGTGCATTTCTAAGTGGAATGTATGTGGCCAAATGTTTATATGATTTGTACTTGAAAATTTAACAGAAATCATTATCACATTAAACATTTGTATGCTAGCATATACACTTTGCTTTGGAATAGTGCCCATTTATCCATTCTGTTGTTCTTTTCCTAAATACACAACTTTCTTGTATTTTCTAGGCAGTCATACTGAGTATTAAGCTAAAATTACAGCCAGATCAAGATGTGGAGAAGGTGAGTCATTTCCTCTGCAGGCTTCTCTGTCATCATATCCACCTTGTGTTAAGCAGGAGATCCATCATGCCCTCCAAGTTGTGCTGCCTTTCACTTGAGGCTTTACTTTGTTCCCAAACAGGCTGGATTTTGTTAGACATCTTACTGGGCTGCTTCTCTTGCTGCAGCCACTGTTACAAAAAACTCCCCCTGTGTTCTTGACAAATGGTTATGGTTATGATGAAGTTCAGTGCTTTTGCAGTTTTGAAGCTTTGCTGATATTTGTACTGCAAATGTCACATCGCTCCTTCAGGCAGCACTGGCTGCTGAAGGCAGGATTCGAGACTTGCTCACCATGGCTGAGCAGCCCTCTGCCAGATTCACTCTGCAATGTCAAGGGGCCTCTTCATGCCTTCCATGTGCTGCAGAACACAGGGATCAAAGGCCAGTGCTGTGCTCTCAATGTCGTTTCTTCTCCTAGATGTGTACACCGCTGCTGCTCCAAGATAAAACTAACTTGGTGGAAGATTACGTGGGAGAATATCCTGAGCTCCAGAGCAAACTCTTGCAGATCCTGGACTCGTGGTGTGAACCCGGTTTTAATATTGGAGACATCATAAGGTAGAAACACTTGTGGACTTCCTAAATGGCTGGGGCCAACTTGCTGTCAGAGGACAGTATGGTCTCTGGGTGTCTATCTGAGGTCATTTCTCAGTGTAATGGAGTGCAATATATTTATGTTTCAGCTGGGAAAGGGGAAATTCTGGTGCCTGTGCTAGAGTCTTCTCAAACACCTCAGCCCATGAGACAGAAGTATGATTCCTATTGACAGTTCCAGTCAGGACAGGGGTACAAAATGAAACCTGTGCAGCAGAACTTATGTTAACAATATCAAAGCTTCCTTGGGGAGGCTGTAGCAGTTAGACTCTCGTGATTTGCTGCAGACAAGGGTGAGTTCCAGTATCGGTTGTACAGGTTCTGCAGGAAGATAGTACTGTGATGAAGTGGCAGAAAAACAAGAGATACAAGAGATACACTTGCATGTGCTCGTGGAATAGTGGTGTGTGTTTCAATTTATAAATTGCCTCTCACTAGGACAGATCCTGGCAGTCACAAACCCAACAGGACAACCAAACTGGTGTAGATGCAATAGTTGCAGTCTTGGTTCTGAAAAAAGAAAAGACAAGAGGTTTTGCTCACTTTCTCTTTCACTAAAACAAGCCTCTGGACTCGCTTCAGTCATTGGCTGGGAAATGTGTGTGGTTGTATTATAGAATCATAGAACCATAGAATGGTAGGGGTTGGAAGGGACCTTTAGAGATCATTTGCTGTAACTTAGGAAAGGCAGGGGGCTGTTGTTCCCAACACCAGCAAACCCTCACAGCTCTACTGTTAAATACTTTAGATGATTGCTTAGATGTTTCTTTCTGATTTTATCTGCTTGCAGGCAGTATCAAGGCCTGGTCAGGTACAAGCCAGATAAACTTAACCGCAGAATGCTAAACAAGCTGGTCATCAGGCTCCTCGACCGATTTAACGTAGATCCAGGTATGTGACGTGGCAACACACCGTGGCGTTCCCTCACCAGTAAAGAACAGATGAAGTCAATTTGTCTTCTCCTACGTTCACCAAGGAATGTCTACTGTAATTTATCGTGGGGAGTTACAGGCTTTAATTAATGATATTGAAAACCAAAGCTGGTAAGTTATGGGAATTAGCACTTTGTGCTGTCGAAGAATGAAGTGCTTGTGACTAATAGGCTGCTGCTTCCATGATATGAAATACATCTTGACCTCTAAAGGGCTCTACGTAAACACATGATGGTCAGCTTTGAGTTATGACTCCATTCCACTCACATGAGAGGCAAGTCATTATTCATCTGGGGATCTGTTTTCTTGAGTTATGAGTCTGTCAGCTGGGAAGAGATAACCCTTGGGAAGCAGGAGCTTCACAGCCCTTTGTATTCCTTGCATAAACTAGGTTGGTAGTAGGGAATTTTAAGGCAGTCTGAGAGGAGTGACACATTTCACAGCATGAATAGATCTGCTTCACTACCACTTATCTAACAAACTTTGTTTTTCTTTGGCTGTTACTGGGAACTGCTGATCTTTCTTTCTTCTCTTTGGGACCTTGTGTCAGGCACCTTTAGATGCACCATTAGGTTTTAGCCTGCAGAGCTTTCCATCATCAGCTCAAGGTATGCAATTCTCTTTTCTTGGACTGAAAAGTGTCTCCTGAGCACAAACTGTGGGCATATTACACCTGGCAGCAACATTGTCTTGCATATTAATCTTCATATCTTCAGACTGGGGTTCAGAAGTTAATAAGATAATCCTTACAAACCTTGAGGATAAATAAATATGATTAAACTTAGCACATTGGTGTGACTGCTGAGACATATGAGGGTAATTTATTTAAAATCTAAAACCTTCCCAGGAGTTTATGAGTCTTTGTTTACTAGTAATTGTTTCTCCTGTACAAGGTTAGTCAGTCGGTATGCTGTATTGGCTTTTATGATCTGTAAGGAGAATTCAGTTGTTCCCCTTTCCTTATGAAAGCTCCACCAAGGATATGATACTAAGTGTAGAGGTGAAATGGTGTAACTCTTCCCATGCAAAATCTGGAGAGATGAAAAAAACAATGATGGCCTGGGAGAGGAGCATGTAGCTGTTACCTCAGGAGCTCTCTGTGGGACAGTAGTGTACCTCAGCCTGATGACAGTGTCCCAGATGTTGTAGCTGCTGCTAACAGTGTCCAAATCTTGCTAGTCCTCCACAACACATTCACTAGTGGGCAGGTTCCTTGAGATAGGTACAGTTCCTGTTCCTGCCTGTGCTTCCAGTGAATGATTTACCCTGTGCAAAGCTCTGTCTATAGTGTGGTGCAAATCACTTGCTAGAGAGGACTGTCTGCTCCTACTGATGTGAGAGGGGAGGTGAGCTACTGATTTTGACAAGGTGCCAGATTTGGGGCAGGTAAAACCAGTGTTGGGTGACTCTCATAGTCCTGTATGTGAAAGTAGGTGTTTATTTCTTGCATAGTATCACATGTAAGAGCAGAACTTCACACTTTGCTAAACTGTGGCCATCTTAGTTTCCTTTGAAATGCTTTGGAAGGGGGTGAATGTCTACCGAGCAATTTTTGCCTTAGTGCTGGTCCTGCCTAAACTGAATTGGGAAGTGGGGGCAGCTGGAATAACACGGCTTTCCTTTTCTTCCCACCTCTCTCCCCTCCCTTCCTCTGATTTTCTGGGTGTTTTTTCTCCATTCTTTAGTAGAAATAAATCTGGCTGTTGAGGAAAGAGCATACAAAAAGGAAGCAGGCTATATAAAACATACAGATTGGAACCCCCTCAGTTCTCTTGTTCTGAGCAGCTCCCCCAAAAGCTGGCAGTGAAGTAAAACTCAACACTTCTTACCTAACCTGATCATGGGCTTGTTTGATGCCACAGTTGCCTGCTATTTTCTGTCACCACTCACAGCTCCTACTCGCTGACAGAGGCTGAGAGCAGCAGCAGCAGAAGAGGGAAGTGGCTTTTGGTGAGAAAGGTTGGAGGAGGACAGGGTTTCTTGGTATGAGAAGGCAAACTTGTATGTGACTCAGTTCTTGCAGTTGTAACTCTACTTTCATAATTCACTACCTGAGCTCATTCTTACCCACTCAGAGTAAATATCACTGGCTGCTAAGGAAAACTCACACATTAGCATTTGAAACACTCCTTGGAACTGCCAGTCTTACATTTCAGAGCTAGATAGGAGGTGGGCCAATATAAAACAGATCTAGAACCTCAGGGTGGAAAAAATAAAGCCACCATCTCGGGTCAGTTCAGCTCTTCTTTTTCTAAACTGTATTTCTGCTAACACACTAAATACTGTGTAGGATGTGGAAGATTTTCTACTGAGTCCCAAAGGTGTCCCAAGAAACTGTGTGTGGGTCCCATGTAGTTGGTATTACTGGGGAATGAAGAAGTTGGGCAGAAATGGTATATGATTGAGGAAACTGAGTTTTACAGAGTCATTTCTCACACATGGGTCAGGATGCTCTGGTTTAACATGCCTGTAGCTTCTGCAGGCTAGGTACTTAATACTTTGGAGACTCTGTGAGGTTGATTTACATTTACAAATGCAAGTTGTTGTCTTAACACTTCCCCAAGATGAGGGAATAGACCCTACCTAGGTTTGAAATGGCTGAGTCTACTTTGTGGTGTGTTTCTGCACAGTGTAACACTGAGTCCAGTGATGTTTTTCATTGCAAAATCATTGGGTATGTGAGGCAGGAATGATACGACTCTGCAGAGTCCTCGTGTGTTGGGCTATAGTGTGTGTATGACAAGAAAGCAGAGGATGATGGTGTTGACAGAAAAGAGATGGTAATGAAATGCACAGTACCAGTAGTCATCATCCTGTAGCAGTGTAAGACAGGAGCTCAGCACCCTAAATTCTGAACAGGTGAACACATGTTTACCATCATCTTTTAAACAAAAGTTGGTATCATCTAAGAGAAACGTTTCCCCTTGTTAAACCACCAGGTTATCCTTTAATGTCAGTTTGATATGAGCACCCCCATCCCCGGCGCTGCTGTCCGCTCCCGCCGCGGCCGCGGGGCACCAGAGGGCGGGCGAGGGCCGCTCCGCACGCGGCGGCTCCGCGGCCAGCGCCGGGGCAGCCGGGGCTCGGGGCTGCGGGGCTCGGGGCTGTCGGGACTCGGGGCTGCGGGGACCGGGGCTGCCGGGACTCGGGGCAGCCGGGGCACGGGGCTGCGGGGCTCGGGGCTGTCGGGACTCGGGGCTGCGGGGACCGGGGCTGCCGGGGCACGGGGCTGCGGGGACCGGGGCTGCGGGGCTCGGGGCTGCGGGGGCTCGGGGCTGCGGGGGCACGGGGCTGCGGGGGCACGGGGCTGCGGGGCTCGGGGCTGTCGGGACTCGGGGCTGCGGGGGCACGGGGCTGCGGGGACTCGGGGCTGCGGGGGCTCGGGGCTGCGGGGACTCGGGGCTGCGGGGGCTCGGGGCTGTCGGGACTCGGGGCTGCGGGGGCACGGGGCTGCGGGGACTCGGGGCTGCGGGGACCGGGGCTGCCGGGGACTCGGGGCTGCGGGGGCTCGGGGCTGCGGGGGCTCGGGGCTGCGGGGGCTCGGGGCTATCGGGACTGGGGGCTCGGGGCTGCGGGGACCGGGGCTGCGGGGGACTCGGGGCTGCGGGGGACTCGGGGCTGCGGGGGACTCGGGGCTGCGGGGGACTCGGGGCTGCCGGGGCTCGGGGCTGCCGGGGCACGGGGCTGCGGGGGCACGGGGCTGCGGGGACTCGGGGCTGCGGGGCACGGGGCTGCCGGGGCACGGGGCTGCGGGGGCTCGGGGCTGCCGGGGCACGGGGCTGTCGGGACTCGGGGCTGCCGGGGCACGGGGTTGCCGAGGCTCCCTGTTCTGCAGGAAGTCCACACCAGGCTCTTCAAAAGATGAGGTCTCAGAAGAATGACTGTTGCTACTCGGCAGGAATGCCTTTGGAAGGAGGGAATTTCACATGTTCCTGCATTTTCCTCATTGAAACAGAGCAGAAGGTTCTTCCTTTCTGTTACATTTGCTTTCCAGGAGTTGTTTCCCTCCTACTCCCATGGTGATTTCCCTTCAGACTTTAGCTGTCCTGTTAGATACCAGCACATCTCTATGTAGCTCTGTCACTGAGGAGAGCCTGAGGGCTCAGTCATCCACTCTAGAAGCTGCTGTGGCTGCAGAGGCAGGGAGCTGAAGGAGAAGGAGATAGAACACACCAGGGTCCTTTCCACTCCTTTATCTTTTCAGCTACATTTTCTGTCTGCTGAAGTACAGGCAGCAGAATATGATCTGCTGTAGAACAAGACAGGCTGGCCAGCAGCTCCAAGGTTTTTGTTGCAGAAGCTGCCACCACCATTGCAGTTCTGAGCATGAGTTTATTGTATCCAGACATGTGTCTAAAGACCACACCAGAGCATTTTTTTCCTTTAGGTATGGATTGAAACCCTTGTGCTGTGCTCTCTGTTCTTCATCACATCACCAGGTGTTCCAGGCAGCAAAGCTGGCAGGTATCCTGAGGGCTCTTGGGGTAGCCTGGGGCTTCTGCTGTTTCACCTTCCTTTTTGAGGATGACTGACACTGATCAGTAGGGGCACACAGAGATACACTAATGCATCTAAAAATGGGTTTTCTTGAGTTCAGCTCTACCCTCCACTTCGCACTTAGGGACTAATTTCATAATACACTGAGAAACTAATGCTTGGCTTCCTTCTCATCAGATTCCCCAGCAATCCTTAGCAGTATTAAACACCTCTACTATTTCAGGCATCCTGACTCATTTAGAAAAAGGCTTCTTTACTTCAACCCCAAACAAAGTATACTTTGTCTGCAACCTTCTGTTCTGCCAGGACAGGGTGAAGGAATCTCATTGGAATAGATGTCAGGCTCTTGGGGCAGTGTAAAGAGAGGATTAGGTCCATGTCCTAGCTTAGGAGGCATCACATATCACCTGGGAGTGGTAGTCACATACCATACCTAAAAATATATTGCACCATCTTACTGGTATTACAGAGTGAAGTGTGCATTTCGGGTTTCATACCCTGTGTGACAAGTAGCTTTCCTTTTTACTTCCTCTGTGTTTCTAACTCTCTGCTAACAGCCAAGAGCAGATCGGATTGTTTTCTTCTGAGTCAGTCCCAGATGTGAAATGTAGTTCAGATAGAGCACAACTGTGGTGAAACTGCCAGGTTAAGAGTTAACACATGCCCAAAGAGCTGCTTTCAAAGTATTATACCGTTCGTATTTCACTGGTGCTCTACAATCCAATCATGATCCCAAAACCTCATTGTGTAAAGACAGAGTAGAAGGATGTCCCTGTTCTGAAAAGCTTAGGATGTTGTCATTTGCTCCAATCACCAGAACACCACTTTTGACTCACAAGACCTGAGTTCAGACTCCTGTTCACTCTCAGCTAGGTGTGTGACCTTGAGAAAGTTGCTCTGCCTTGGAGCGCTTTGATTTCTGCAAATACAAGGTGTAGTCTGGAAACTGCAGGGCAAAGGTCTGGCACAGCCTCTGCAGCACTGCCTGCATCACCCTGCTGCCCCAAAGCCCGAGGAGCTCCTTCTGCTGCTTTTTATATGCATGGAATGTGGGACCTCCACGGTGAAATGTTTACCATTTCACACACAACCTAGGCCAGTTCTTCTCTAGCTTTGCCACTGGAGTTTTGTTGGGTTTTGGTGTTTGTTTCCCTCCAAAAGGCTTATCTGGAATTTCACTTGCCTTTACAGCTTTTGGAGAATGCATCTCACGTTTTACTTCAGGCTTTCAGATTTTATGTGGTTGTGCTGTTCTTCTGTGTGTGTGTGATCCAGTTTCCACGTTCTTTTGACTTCTTTCTTGGGACTGAGATCAACAAAAGCTTCTGATTTAGCAGTTGGTGTCTTTGCTTCCAGTCTTTCCATTGCCAGCTCTTCTTATCTCCTTTTCCTCTTGTAAATTATTTTCACATGAAGTCTTACCTGCCAGTTCTCTGAGTTTATGGAAGTCCATTTTGTCGTTTTTATCTGGCTGGTTTTCCTTTCCTTAGGGCTTTGAGCTCTTTATTTCATTGTCTCATAACAAGTTACATTTTTGATTAGTCCTTCTCTGATTTTTGTAATAAAATGTAGAGAACTGGATTCAAACTCAGTTCTTTGGCTCCATCAGAACAGAAAATGTCACCAGGGCCTTCAGAGCTGTTCCAGTCCATCTACATTCCTCTGTCCTCCTTTCAGCACAGGTAGTTATAGGCATTTCAGCCCCTCAGTTCTGCCAAATCCTGTGCTTTGGATGTGTTCTGTAGAAGCTTGCAGAAGAAAAGATTCAGTAGATCTTTTTGGTGACCTGGAGCAGTCATGCTGTTTCTTTCTGAAGTACTTTGAAATCTTTAAGTTAGTTGGTGATATTGTTACATTTTTATGTTGATCTTACCTTCTTTAAAGTGTTGCTTTCCAGGAGCTCATGATATTGGGATCTTGGATATTGGGATAATGTCTGGAGGAAAGATCACTATATTTATTGGGAAAATACCCTGTGGGATAATTGCAGTACTTTCCTTTGAGGGCAAGGATGTGTTGTCACACTGTGGAGAATTAACTTCAAAATAGCAACCTTAAGCATTCCTATTTGAGATGGAAATGTTCAAGTTATGAAAGACTCAGAAGCTGCAGTCTGGTCAGTTCATGCTGCCACTCACCAGTAGCACATCAGGTCATATCCCTCTGCTTCTGGGGTCTGATATTCAGAGACCTTTCTTTGTTCTCTCAGTTTTCTGTCCTGGGGCATGGCATGTGTGGGGCTTGGCAAACACATGAGTCAGTAGCAGCAGTTTCTCCTGGGTTATGCTGATTCAGGGGAATTTGCTGAGAATTTTCACTTCACTATTTTCTGTTACTGTTTCTGATTGCTGGTCCTGCTCCTCCTGTCTACCACTGAGACAGTTTTAGCCACCAATACCCCACTGAGGCCTTTGTTTAAGTCTCTCCCTCCATGCATACCAGCATCTAGCAAGAACTGACAGATCACTATGCTAATCCTAGGTAATGTATTTTATCTTCTGCATTTATCTCTCATTGCATTGGATTTCAAAACAAGGTGCTATGTGAAGATCTTGGGTTTTGCACTTGTAATGAGGCATATCTAATACAGATGACAGTAATAAAAACAATAACAACAACTGTTGCTTGCAAGCTCAGCAAAACAATAGTCACCTCCCTCTTTGTATGGATATGGAGTCTCTTTCATGGATATATGTTGTAGCCGATAAACTTTAGCCACAAGTTTACATCCTGAATAACACGTTTGAAACTGCTTCAATGAGTTAACAGCACAGGTCCCAATTAAATCCAAAAGAACACCGCCTCTAGAGACTGGAGGAGGTGCCTGGATGAAGATGCTACCTAATTAAAGGTGCAAAGTCATTGACTGTGAAGCACATTGAACCAGCAAGTGGATCTTATCGTTCAAGGGTGGTAGGAGAGGTATCAGTAGCTGAGGATTAGCATTGCTAATCACGGTGGAAAGTGTAAATAACAGTTTCTAGTTCAGATAAGCTGACAATGGGTGTATCTGTCCCCCTTTGTTCCAAGTGTGATAGCATCCTGCCTTTTACATACTGAGTTTGAGTTTGGGGAAGGAAAAGTGTAATGTCTAGACGGTGGAACTTCAAGGAAGTTCAGCTATGTTGTAAACTTAAACGTCTTTTTCCTTCTTTTAGCTCTCTGCCCTAATGTCATAAATCAGCGGCACTTGAGAACCCTGAATTACCTCTTCTACAAGAGGTTTGTTGAGGTAAGTTTCTGTATTGTGTGGCATGGGTGTGAAGGAGTCGTTTAGTTGATTTTGCATCTTGAACAGCATAACTGATGTGACTGAAATGTATTGGCAGTATATGAGCAAGTTCTCATTGTGACTGGTAGTGCAGAGAAATGGCATCAGCTGTGCACTCAAACCTGTTTTTTTCTGTGAGTAAATAGTTTGTGTGTCCATTCATATTGCAATGCCTGAGTGTCATGGTCAGTCAGAGCTGGGTGCTTGTGCACCCCTGTGTGCTCAGCAGCCATCCCAGACACACATAGGTAGGTCAGGGTGTGCTCTCCCTACTCAGGTTCCCACAGCCCTCTCAAATGGCATGCTGGCTAGAGTGTTTGGGGAAAGATGTATGTTGGTTTTGTTGTGGTGGGGTTTTTTAAGAACACCAGGTTTTAGGCATTCCACGTTCTTTGCAGGCACTTTGCTTTGGTACCTGTGGCCTGGCTGTGACGGGTATGGTCCAAACCTGACACATGCTTCTTTGTGCTGACAGACACGTTACTGCTGAGCAAAATGGTAGTGCTTTCAGCCCCTGTGAACTAATTCTGCTTTTGTCCAGCCTCCAAATTCTCTTTCCAAATATGCTGGTACTTGTCTTGCACTGAGGGCTTGTGGAAATAAGAAGATGCCATTAATCCTTCCTAAGGCACAGGTTTCCAGGAGGCAGCTTGGAGGTTGACTGTCAGTAGAATTAGTTGATTACTGTTTCTCCTCCTCTCTCACAAATGTACTGAGCCAAGTCACTGCCCCTTGGATGCTCCTGAGCCCACTGCATTGGGGAGCACAACTCTCTGCTTGTGAGCAGCAGGGCAAGTGTGGTGCTTCCCTTGATGATCTGGCATACATCATTACCCTGTGCCAGGAGACAAGTTTTACCAGCTGAGAGTAAGTTTTTGTTCTGCTTTTTCTGGAAAAAACACCTGTGACTTTCTGTATCAATTGGACTGTGAAGGGCAAAGGCCAAGAGTCTGAATATCACAGCAAAATGTTTCAGTTTCTTGAATTTTTCATTATTAAGCTCTATTTGCCAAACACAGAGTGCTGTGTCATCTGCATAGAAGACTTTCTCCTTGTAGGTACAAGAGGCTTTTTAAACAGTTTTAACAGAGCCCAACAGGTTGTTCAATTGTTCCTGTGGCACTATTGATCCAACCTTCAGAGAGACAGTTTTCAGGAAATGAGACACCTCCTCCAGAAGTGCCTGTTCTTTTGTTCAAAGGAGGATTTGTTTGATGTCCTGACAGAAGAAGGCAGATGCATGTGTTTTTTTTCTGATCCCCCAGTACTTTGAACACAAAGATGGGATTGAGTGGTGATGATCTGATGACACCTGTCTGGCACAGACAGTTCTGCTTCCAAGATCTCCTGATCCATCAGTGAAGGCTCTGATCTGTCTTCACTGCCTGCTAGATCCATTGACAGAGGATCTGGGGAGGATCGAGCATTCAGTGTCCTGCATCTCAGAGCTTTAATGTTGGATGACATCATTCTAGAGAGCTTTGTCATCCACAGTGAGAGAGAGTAGAAAGCATTTTTCCAGATGTATTGATTTTGCATGAGTGGAATGGATTCTGGATCTGGTGTTCTGCTCTCTCTGGCCTTCCACTTCCTTTGTTTTGGAGTATTTGCTTGATTTAAAGTATCCAAACTGGCCAGTTACTTTCATTAAGGTACATTTGGCAGCTGTTTCTGGACAGAGTCCCTTCTTCTGAGAGCTCTTTGGTGTTCCCTGTTTACCATTCTTAGCTGTGTCTGAAGCCTGGTTAAATGGCTCCTTTATCTCACTAGTATTTAAATTACATGCTTATATATCTCCAAGATGTTTTCTTTGAGGCTCTTACTCCCTGTTTGCTCTTGTACCTTTCCATGAAAGTGGCACTAGTAATGACTGTTACCTCTGCCAGAAGTGGGGGTGAGGCTCAGGCCTCGGTGGCTGCTCAGTCTCATGTAACCTGTGCTCTGGGCAGAGTGGAGAATAGGCCCCATCATGAGTTTCTCCTCATGATTGGCTCTGAAGTTCATTGAAATGGGGCTGTTATTATTAGAGAGGTTGGACTAGATAATCTCTAAAGGTCCCTTCCAACCCTGCCTTTCTCTGATTCTACTATCTGTCGGTTTCCTTCCCAGACCTCATCATTCTGGAGGATTTTTCATTACTTGACTGTTGAGAAAAGTTAGCATTTTTGTATTCTGAAGGCTCAGCCTTGCAGATGGTCCCTGAGGTCCCTTCCTTTGCTGGAGCCTGTGAGGAAGGTTCTCCCCTGGGCTGGCTGCAGAGGTGAATGGTCTGTGGACATGTTGTGGATCTGAGGTAAAGGCAGCAGCAGTGATCCATGTCTTCCACCACACCATGGCCTGTGTCAGCTTTGCTCAGTGATATCTCCATCATTGCAAGGGCACCATGTGAGCTCTGAGGCATTCAGAAATGCTGCTGCACTTTGCAGAATGCTGTTGCAGTTTTCTGCAAGTGAGCCCAAGACCCAGCTCCAGGTAGCAAGGAGAGTTTGGGCTGCTGCTGGGTAAGGGTCTGCCATTGCCTATGTACTTGGGTGACATGTGGATTGTGTTGTCATATGTGCTGCAGTGTAGCTGCTGTCTGAATTACTTCATCTAAGCTGTGTTTTTCTGCCATGCCCTGGCTGACATATGAGAAGCAGAGGTTTCCTGCATGCTCCAGAATGCATTCCTCAGTCACAGTTGATGCCAGTTCATACAGTGGTGTGTTAAATTTCAGCTTGCTGTATGTAGCTGTCTCCCTTTGCTAAGATGTCTCAGAAGTAATTCTGTCTTTCAGAAAACCATGACTCAGGAGAATTGGACAGATCACGTTCAGGTGAGTATGGATTTCTCTCTCCCATTTTCTCAGAGTGGTTTGCTTGGGGATTAAGATGTTCAGAATATCCAGCTCTGGGAATTGCAGTCATACTATTACAGTTTTACACTTTCTCATAATTGTTCATGCAAGGAAGAGCAAGAGAGAAAGTTTCTATTTCAATTCCTGTTAAGTCTTTAAAAAATGCTCTAGTTTGGCTGAAGCATTTAGGTAAGATCATCAAGTACATTTTTTTACTTTCATGCACTTATTTGGAAGTGGACACTACACATATTTATGTTGATTAATTACCAGGAGGGAGGAAAAGAGAGTTCACTTCAGCTGACAAGGTGTGTGAGTAAATCACCTCTTTCAGTGGGCTTATCAGGTGGCTGTTAGATATGGGGACTTCTGTGTCTTGTGCTGTAGTGCACAAGTAATTTCAGTAACACAAGAAGAAGGGTAGCAGTGGTCTGTATGCCAAATTGTTCAGGCAACCATGTTTTGGCCTGACACTACAATAAATAGGTATGTGACAATGAAATATCAAGGAATTTCCTGGTGAGAAACCATTACTGATTATTTATGTGTCCATGAAATCCCTGTGGAACTGCAGCCCCGTGGTGTCTGCTCCTTTTATGTAACTCCTTTCAGTTTGAAACCATGAAGGACTGCTGGCCATAGGCTAGAGTCTGCCTTTGAAAACCCATTTGAATGGTCAGTGTGGGCCCTGGAGTGGTAACAGGCCAGTCTGATGACTGATGATCTCATGCATTTGAGATCTTAGACACTGTCTGTACACAGCAGCAAAATGACTGGGTATTAAACAAGAGATGTTTCTTGTCTCTTCCATGGGTCAGCAGGAAAAAAAACCTTTCAAAAGGCATGAATGTATATTTTTTAAGACAGAACATTGACAAAATGCCCAGCAGTGCTTCATGGCAACTGTTAAAACCTACTGTTTAGGCCAGACTCTGTGAGGAAAGGAAGGAGTCTTACCTCTTCATCTCAGTGATCTTCTCCAGTGAAGGAACTTTTTCACAAGTTTAAAGGGCAGCACACATGCTGGTACCTTGCTGGATCAAGATCTGAGATGGGATTAGCCATGAAACTGCAAGCAGACATCTTCTGTCACAGCTCCTGGGTGTGCTTTGGTAATGCAGTGAAGGGATTTCTCTGCATGCTGTGGTGCATAGTGGAAGAAATGTCCCAGTTAACATACACAACTGTAGATGGTGTCAGTCGCTTGTGTGGACAGGAGGCTTGGGAATAGATGGTCTCTGAAAAGTGCTTGGTAAGACAGCTCCTTAGGGAAGCACAGAGCTCAGCTGCATGGTGAACTGTGGCAGAAGGTCGACTTTGCTTTCCCAGAGTATTCCAAACTTTGTGTTTTCTGTGTGCTGCCAACTTGTATGTTTTTGACAACTATGTGATTATCACACGAGTAGTGCTTAAACTTGCCTCTTATCAGTCCTGACTCTCAGTGCTATCAGAGATCACTGTCTTTGGCATCACTTCACAGCAGTTAGTACCTCTGCATCTGGAGCAGACTGACATAATGGCATGTGCAGGTAGGCTCTGCTCCACGCTGCTGCAGTGCCTGTGCTCAGCAGAGTTACAAAGGAGGAAGCTCTGAGCAAATCTTGCTTTTCAGTGCAAAAACTAACATTGTCCAGGACTGTGTTTCTGAAGGACTGAGCTTTACATGAGGGAAAGGTTCAACTTTCCACTCAGAGTTTCACCTGTGACCTGACAGGTTTTGATGAAAACGATCCGTCGGGCTCCTTGCAGAGCTGGAGAGAATTGGTGGTGGTGTTGCACATCTCATTTGTGTGTTTGGTTCAGACTCACAGACAGGTTGTATCTCCCAAGCTCTATCTGGTGATGCAGTACCACAGGCATATTGTGCTGGGTAGGAAGCAAGGGATGGGATGCAGTGACCTGGTGGGATGGGAACCAAAACTCCACAACAGGAAACTCTCAGTCAGAATTTTTGGCTCTTTTTTTCAATGTCAAGTCCAAAGTGTTTGAAAGTTTTCCTGGGTTTTAAGTCCTTTTTTTGTTTAATTCTGTGCTGCAGCCATAACAAAGGGTTTCATATCTCCACATGCTGAGAGCCCTGGTGAAGGTGATGTCTCTCCTCTCTCAGTGGTGCTGCCCATGGCACGTTTGTTTGGCAGGTGATGAACATTTCTGGGCTGATATTTCTTTTTGTTTGCTCTGAGCCATGTGAGTACAGAATTTTCCTGTGGGATGAATCAAAGGTGTGATCCTGACTGCTCCTACAAAAGGCAGAAACTCGGGAGTTAATTGTGGGGCCAACAGAACCTGTTTCCAGCCCTGTAATAAACTGGTTCTGCCCCTCTGCCTGCCAGCCCCCGTGCTGCTGATCTGCTGTCCAGGCTGTGGCTGTGCAGGCAGGGGTGGCAGCCTGAGGCAGGCAGAGCAGATAGGAGCAATAGCAGAGGGGGATCAAAATGCCTCCATGCCCTAAGGAAACTACCCTCATCCCAACTACCTGTTGGCAGGCCTGGTTAGCCCAGGAGGACAGCTACCATTTGTGTCATCTTCTCCAAGCAGAGATACCTGGAGGGCAGAGGGAGGGGAAGAATACTCTTCTTGCACAGTGCCAGCTGCATTGCTATTCATTAGCTTGCCTAACTGATTCCGAGCTGCATGGAAACACACAGGAGACTGCTTGTCTTCACAAGCAGAGGGGAAGGTGTGTAGGATATTGATGGTAGATAGGCAGGAAAAAAGAGGCAGGGCAGGAGCCAATTGTCTCCTCTGCTATGTGCCCTTTTTTTGCATGCTTCATGTTTTTCATAGCTTTAATCAGCTGCATAAAGATGATAAAACTGGGTAGAGCCAACCACAGAGCAGCTGACGTGATGACACTGATGAGATGCATTCAGGAAGGGCCATCCTGCTGCCCACAACTGCCCATCAGCAAGAGGGGCTTATTGAATGCTGGTTTCCCTGGAAATTCTGCAGGACATAATCACTTTGAGACTGAGGCATGAAAGGCACTTTTCAATCATCTGCCAACCTTTCAAAAAGGGGACACACAAGAATATCTATGAGGAGCAGAGTAGGGAAGCAACTTTGATTGCAAATGACACCTCTTCCAGGGTTTTAGATGTCAGATAGTGTTTAAGGTACTCACGTGAGGCTGGCAATATGACATGGGACCTCCTGGGGAGCATTCCCTGCTTGGGTGGCATCTGAAGCCTGAAGACATCTCAAATAGCAGCCAACACCTGTGTTTTGGCGACCCGAAATTCTCCTGGTTTAACACAGGGCTCGGGAATGTCTGGTATTTTACTGCACCACTTTCAGTTTCTCACTGATGTTTGGGAGGGGGAGATTTTGCAGTTCTGCCCTTCTAGACTCAGCTTGGCCAATTAACCCCAAAGCCCTTGTTCTGTGTGGAGTCGCCCCCAGCCCTTCAGGCCCAGTCTGTGCCACGTGGGAGCTGTGCCCATCGATGTGGGAGAGCTGCCTGGGAAGCCCCAGGCCCTGCTGCCACCCACAGCAGCCACGCTGGGCTCGGGGAGGAGTGACAGTGTTCTGGGTAGTTCTGAACAGTTAGAGCCCAGAAGGCACACACTCCCTCAGTGATTCCAACGTCCAGGGTGTTTTCACAGGGAATAGTTTGACTGCACCAGAGCTAACCAGTTAGTGCAGTTTCAAATGTTATCTCAGGGTACTTTGTCCCAAGAAGTGTATAGGTGTTTATTTGGACTTACTGCCATGAAATTCCTTCTCCCGTGGAGCAGAACAGGGTGATGGTGCACAGCAATGTAGCTCTTCAGTTTCAGCAGTAAGAAGAGTCAATGTTGAGCAGGGTTAAAACCAATTGGCTTGCTTAAGTCTGTCAGTGTTCTAGTCACTCGTTTGCAAGGCCTGTGGAGCAGTGAAGAAGTAGAAATGGTTCTCCCACTTTTTCTGACTTTGAGCCAAAGGTCCTTTTGTTGCTAAATCAGAAAGCTTTCTGCTGATGGTGTTTGCACAGGGACAGCTGTCAGTTTCTCATATGTAAAAATATTAAACCCTTCCAAAACTAATGCACAGGAAAAGCACTCATGTTTGGAAAAGACTTGTTCTTAGGGCACTTACAGGGAGCTGTGGCTCATTAGCCAGCCCTTTTGCCAGCCAGTGGTTGGGGTGGAGATACCAGACCTGGGGAAGTGGCCCTGTTTTTCTCAGGCCTGTGTTTTGCAGCTCTTCAGTCTGCAAGGGGATGAACCCTGGAGCCAGCTGTTCTGCATGTCCAGCTCTGGGAGAGGCTGCAGCTAATCTCCTCTCCTCCTCCAGCTGTGACAATGAGAACACTGATTATTTTCAAATTTCTGACCATGAAAACCCAGCCCTGTGCCAGCTCATTCTCTGAGTGACCAGGGCTGAGATGCTAGTAATTCATAGCAAAAGTATGACTCTAGTTCCTCTAAAATGCTGGGGCTGGTGTGCTGCTTTACAGGTAATGTTCAGAAATGTGCCCAAACAGAAGGCATAAAGGTGCCCTCCTTTATGTCTAATACATCTGAAAAACAATTTGTGGTCCTGAGTAAATGTTAAACTATCTCACACTGCACAAGGATTTGATGCAAGCTGATTTATTTAACCAATTAATTTCTAAATGGCAAACATCCTCAGTGACCATTGCCAAGATCCTAATGTGCTCTTTTTGTACAGGACCATTTTGACCTCAATTAAAATGTAACTACCTCTGGAATAAAACATAATAGCCACTATGCTCAGGGAGTGGATTTTAAGGGGAATTTAAAGGGCAGAATGCAATTATTTTTTAAAAGGTTTTTGTGGCCAGAACACCTGGCCAGTAATCCTGCTCTGGGGACTCTTTAATAAGGACAAGAGGTCAAAAAAGGCCACTTTGCAAATATCCACATCTAGTGTCCTTCCCTGGGATTCCTGAGCTCTGGAACACTTTTAAATTGGCTCAAGATTGTTTTGATTACAGCAGCATCCCTGTAGGGTGAGGAATTGAGCAATCAGTGCAATGCAAATGGGAATGATCTTCAGGAGGTGATTAATGAACAACATGTCTTCCTTGTAGAAGTCTGCATGTCAAATTATCTTCTGCTCTGTGTTTGAATGAACTGTTTATTCAGGGGTAGAATGGATTTCATCACTGCGACGTCAAATCTAGACTGGCTGTTTTCCTGGAAGGTAGAAACCAAAACTAGTTTAACCAGCCCTTGTGTGGAGTCCCTTGCTGCTATTTCTGCCTTCTCTCCTTTTTTTAGCAGGAAATTAGAACCAGTGGGTGATTGGTTTTTTTCCTTCTGGCCCTAAAAGTCTCGGGGAAGGGATCATCAGCTGAAATAAGCTTTCATGGTTCTACTAGTGTTGCTGCAAAGAGGGTGTTTGAGCTGAGGAGCTGTCCCACTTAGCTCTGAGTACAAGTGTGTATGTAAATATGCAGGAGCTACTCCTTGTCTCTGCTCTGCCTGCAGTTTGACTGTTAAGCCATCTGCAAAAGAATTGCATTTCTCTTTCCACCACTTTGAGCAGCTTCCTAACAGCTGCTGTTTAAAAAGAAGATTTTTTTATTTGTTTGTTTCTTTTCCATTTCCCTTTTTCCAAAAGAGTTGGTATTCAGACCTGGACCAGTGACAGGTTTAAGATCTGGTATCTTTCTTGTGAAGCCAGGATTGAGGGAATTGCTTTATATCAGTTGAGAACTGGCAGGCTTTCTTCCCCCAGTGTCCACTTGCTGCTTCCATTGCTCTTTTCATTCCTTTCCCTGCGTTTTGGCCTCTGTTCAGGGACTGACTAGCAACTCAGTGGTGGTGGGAGTGTTTTGGCAATCCCTCTGCTTTTGCCCTGTGCCTCTTTCTTTAGATTTACTATTCTTGTTGGAGGTCTCTGAGGGGAGCATATAGCCACAATCTGATGTAAAAGTACATTGTACCTAAGGGAATATTAAACCATGGAAAAACTGGACAATAAAAGAAGCAGGCAAAGTATAGATTTCCTTCTGTTTGTCAGTTCAGTTTGTAAATGGTGTCATACATTTATTGATAGCTGAAATAACATCAGAGTTGCAAAGCAAAAGGACTTGCTGATAAGGCTGATGCAGAAAACAGGCACATCTGTGACTCAGGAAAAGCATAACGTAATTGCTCAGTTACGTTCTGCTTTCTGGAGAGAGAGCAGTAAAATGTGCATCTGTACTAATGAAGTTAGCACTGTTGGTCTAAAAGAAATGGGAACTTCTCATTTGACAAATCCACAGCTGTTGTGGGAGAAATACATGGGAAAAGCCAAACAGGCAGCGTGTTCCATGCCTTGTTGTCCACAGAAAAGTCTATCAAAGGATGATGTCTAGAGTTAGAAGTAAATACCTCCATGTCCTCCCTTTGTGGCTTAGGGGGGGTTGGTTTTCTGTAAGAGCAGGAGGGCTGGTGTGCCTCATGATAATGATGGTAGATTTGTTTATAACAGCCCCAGCCATTTCTAGATAAATAAATTGTGGTTAAGCACAAGCCTACTAATGAATCCTGGTGGAATTTTACAGTAGATACAAAGGAGCTAAGAAAAACTGCCAGTTTTCTGTGCTATGTACCAAACCAGCCAGAACTTTCTCTGCAGTGATGGAAGATGTGTTTGCTCAATAACTTTGGAAAGTCATCTCACATTTACTTAAGTGTGGCTCTCTGGGATAAGCTCTGGGGATCCAGCAGAAGCTTATGAGAGCTGAGAGTCTGTCTGCTGCTTTGGTGAGGTATTGGCAAGCAATTCCCTTGAAAGCTCAGGATCTCAAATTTAAAAGTTGTAGCCAGACAGCCTTTATGTCAAACATATTAAGTACTGGAGAGTGAAGAAAGGAAATTGGAGAGAACACACTGGGGGGAAAAAAAAATCTCCTTTAAATTGTTTTGGTATGTTAGAGATGCTTTCTGACCTTAAACCCCCTGCAACCAGAAAGGGCTGGCTTGCTGCTAAGCAGTGTAATTACATTTCTGTCACTAGCATGCATTCATTCGAAAGCACAGCTTCATCAGAAGGAGATTTGGTATGGTATAAAAAGGAGGCTAATTGGCTTATGGCTGTAGGTTGAGAGGTCAGTATTAGATTAAAGAGTTAAGAGCATCAGCAAGCTGTTAGACTGAACTGATGCTGGTGTTTTCATTCCTGGTGCTGTTTCATTCAGCCAAATAGGAGAAGCTGCAGGAAACGATATAGGAAAGACTATCATCCAAAACCTGATAGGAACATGTGGAACATACAAGACCCTTAAAACCTCTATCAGAAGACTAATATAGTAGTTTCCAGGGTACCTGTTACTGACTCCAAACTGCATCAGCTGTAGGATTGTATACCACAAAGTAAAACTGAGGACAGCCTCACTTAAAACAAGCAAATCCTCTCATTCCTTTTGCTCCAAGACAAAGGGAGCTCTTTCCACAGCACTGGCACTGATGTGTCCAGCAGAGACAGGGAAAGGTGAAGAAGGGGATGGGACATGGAGCTTGCCTGCTTCCTTTGTTAGCATGGAAGGAGAAGATGGATTCCCAGCATGTTTTTAATAAAACCAAGAGGGCTCTGCACATGTGCTGTCTGCAAGTGGGAGACAGACTTTGCAGCTCTCTGGCATGAGACAATGCACTACTCTTGCCCAGTGGCAGTTTCTGTGCAGAGGTAAGGGCTGCATTTGGCCAGTTTTACCACAGTCTTGTACCTCTTGACACACACTCACAAATTGACTTTGCTCTTCTTACCCAGGCAGCACTAACACTATCTGGTCATTCAATAGTCATCCCAGATTATGTCAAACCCCTGTAATCAATCAGTACCTGTCTGAGTGTTTCCACAGGCAGATACTGGATTCGAAAGGCCTGTGCAAATCAGCTGCCTCGCACAAAGATGGTCGGGCTGTTTGCAATTGATAGTTTGGCTGTGTTATACTTTTAGGCAAGATTAGTTCACCAGTTCCCTGCCAAGAAGAGAACCACATAAACAGAGGATTGTTTAGAAATTTTAAAAGCAGTTCCTCTCGACAGAGAAGTCATGTAAATGGGAAGAAACAGGAACCTAATCTTCCCGTGTTCGCTTCGAAGGAATGCATATCTCTGAGGAATGTTGTAATTATGGATTTAGGAAATCAGTCCAATTTGCCAGGGTGTGAATTTCAGAGTTCATTCAGTCAACCCTCTCAAGCATTTCTCCTTCAGAACAAAAACCACCAGGAGTTTAAATGTACCAAAAGAGATGAAAGGAGAGAAAAATCTACTGCCAAGCTTTGCTTTTGGTAAAGATCCTCCAAAGATACTTCTTATTGCTTTGGCTGTGAGCCAGGTGAGGCTTGTGCATGGTAAAACAGAAATAAGTGGGAAGCCAGGTTTTTCCTGTGGGCATCTATTTTTCATAGATTAATGGTGGGAAGAGTTGGTGCTCCTGAGCAGGCATTTCCTTCTTCAGGAGTTCTGATTATTCACTTTGAAGACTTTAGTAAATAGAAAAATGACCCCTGCTGGGAATGCCAAATTAGCATGTGCCTGGAGAGAAAGGAACCTAAACTCAGGTTGCTAACTATTCTGAAGCAAGCCTGGTCTGGAGCAGATCCATGAGCAGAGTGGAGCTGGCGAGAGGGCTGGGTGTGAATACAGGGCACAACAAGGCTCAGGAAGATGAATGAAGTAGCCCACGGCGAGCTGAGGAGTTCCCACATGGCCCAGAGAAGGGATTTCAAAGGCAGATTGTGAGCTCTCACAAACCTGCTTAGAAGTGAAGCGATGGTGGCAAAGAGACCTCAGAAGTCTGAGGTCAGGGAAGCTTGGGGCTGAGTTAAAAAGAAAGCAAAGAGATTAGCTTTAGAAATGAAGGCAGGAGATTCCACTTCAGAGTTTACAGGCCTTTTAATTTAAGGTAGTGATACAGGTGAGAACCTGATGCTCTTTGATGACCAATCTTGTGCAGCTATTTCCATAAGAAAAGAGGAGATCTGTACATCAGGAGTAAGTGCAGGCAGAGTAATGATGCATCCTGATACAGAAGGACCCTTACAGAAAGCTATTAAAATAATCCACAGCCAAGAGCAAGTAAGAGGAGACTCCTGCTTTGTTGCTTCTCCTCATGACTTGGAATTTGAGCTGGGCAGGGAGTAGGAGCTCCTGAGCAGGAGCTCATTTGACCTGAATGGAGTAGGGACAGAATGAGAAAGAGGTTTCTGAGGGTCTTCCCCCATCTGCAGTTCCTTCCTCCTGAAGAGTCTCGGCCATGTGAAGCTGACACAGGCTGGGCCTGAGCAGTGAAGCCTCCTGCCTCGCTGCTGGGTGAAGGTGCTGGAATGCCACATCTTGGAAGGGAAGATGGAGCTTATGAGTTCTCATTCCGAGTGTGACTGAGTATGGGAACGTTTAATTGAGAGATTGGTTGGGTTAATTGGTATACTGGTTCAGCTTGTTAGGGTTAATATTAGGGCTATCCAAAACAAATGGGAAAGCATCATGGTGGCTTCATCTCATGTACATCCTGAGAAACTTCTGGAGTGTAATCCTGCAAGTTCATTTAGCAACAGCAGTGGAGACAGGGTGGCAATGGTTTCATTCCTGCAGGCTCTTCCTCTTTACTCATCTGCAGCTCTTGCAGTCCTGTAGTGAAGCAGTGCTTTAGTCCCTGTTCCTGATCCCTTAGTGGTGTCAAGCTCTGGCAGCGTGTGGCTGGTGCTGCATTCCCTTGCTGGGCTTTTGCAGCTGGAGTGTAGTTCCTGCAGACAGCTCTTGTAGTATGAGTGGGTGTAGTGCACTTCTGCTAAGCTGGATTTTGGAACAGTCCCATTGGATATCATCCTTCAGGCAGCCTCATAGCTTAGCAGAAAGTCGTGTTTTCCTCATCCAGGCTTCCACACTTCAAGGTACAGACTCAGAGTTATGTAGTGTTGACTTTGCTAGAACGCTTATGAAAGTGTTTGGTGGCTGTATGAACCTTCTTGGGCTTGAGAGACCAGAGAAACTATATTGGGTCATATGAGGACCAGGCTCAGTGACCCTCAGTAGCAGTGCGGGTCAGCTAATGTGCAGTATACGATGGGAGCCCACTGTCTTCAACTGGAGAGCCCCGTTTGCCACTTGCCACAGCAAAGCTTTGTTCATGTGTGTGTGTAGCATAATGACAAAAGGCAGTAGATAAATGCTACTTCAGAATACACTGGGAAGATAAGGGTTGCCAGTTTGTCTTCAATGCACTGTGTTATTGGACTTAGACAAAGCATCTACTGTGATAAGTAACATACTACTTTGTGCTCTGAAAGAGTTTGGCCAATTTCCTCATCCTCATTCATCTTCTCTCTTGCCAAGTGCTGGAATGCTCCCAGAAAATATCTCCAGCCTGCCATCGTGGGACCAAGAGGTGTGAGAAATCTGGAAGCTTATCAAAACTGCGTGGCTTATGCATTCAGAACAAGTCCTTGGTCCTTTGCTGATCCCTGGGATGAATAATATTCAGCAGCTCTGGGGCCAGGGTTAGGTTAGAATTTAAGATGCCTCTGCAGTGATTGTGAGAAAGGGATTACAGGGAGAAGCACAGACTTCACACTGGAGTGCAGGAAAAAGCAAGTAGGGTAAAGTTACCTTAGTCTATGATCTTAGCCTAGGTAAAGAATTCTAGTTTTGGTTTTTATGGATGGCATGCAATTATTTCTGTCTCCAAACAAAGGTTATTTTAATCAGATCAGCTTGGCTCTATAGCTCACTAAAGACATACATCTATGACATTCCCTCCCACAGTAGTAGAGAGGAAATTGCAGGTGAATTCACCCTGAATTCACTGGATGTCATTGAGGAAAAAAACAGTTAATTGTGGGTTAGACTAAAAAGAAAAGTTGTGATTTTCCCACTGGGAAATCCCCCCAAATGTCAGGCTACACCTACACTGCTAAACAAGAGCAGGAACTGATGTGTGACCCTGAAGACAAGTGGCACTGACTCGTACCAACACGGCCTCAGCCTCTTCCCTCTGGGAGAGCTGTCTGAAATGCTCAGCGACAGGACTGTGGCGAGCATCGAAGTGCCTGCACCTGTGTGCTGGTAGGTGTTGTGACTCAGTGGCAATGCCAAGCTTTACTGCCTTACAGATGTATCGTGGTGCCCTCTTCATTAATCCTCCTTTGTCCTGCGGCACGTGGAGCATCGCCTGCCTGACCGTTCGCTTGGTCCGTTGGGAGACTTGTTACACCCTCTCCATTAAACCTTCATTTCTGTCAGGGCTTGTGGCTTCTCCAGCCAAGAGACACCAATATCTGTGTTCTGTTCAGCTACTGAAGGGAAATCTGGTCCTGATGGTGTCAGGTTGGCTGAGGTGGTGTGCGGGGCCTTGAGGTGCCCTGTGCCCTGGGAAGCGCCGCCGGCAGATGGTTTGTTATCTGCTCCATCGGCTGGGTGAAGGGTTTGGAAGTGTCTCCCATGCTGTGCTTAAAAAAGTGTCTCAACTTCTTAATATTTTCTGAAAGCACTCTCTTCAGATCTGGCTTTGAAAGCAGAGTTTGCTCTGCTATAGACCTTCTCTCATCTGTGGCAGCATGAGCAGATTTCGGAGACGTGATGACTTCATCTGGCAGAGATGAATGACTTCCCTCAGGGGCTGCCTGACAGAAATTTGGAAGCAATCCCAATGCAGGAAATGTATTTGGATCTCTGTGTAGTATTGTTGAGCATGATCAGGACCATCCTGTATTCTGGGTAGATGAGATCTTGGGTGTTCTTCTCCCGGGAGGTGCTTGGAACTTGAAAGAAGCAGTTGCTGCAAGAAGCCGCCTGTCTGTGTGGAGACGAGTCTCGGCACTGGGGAATGCACAGCCGTGCTAATCACAGAATCAGAGCCTGATTTTGGGTTGAAGGAGCCTGTGGAGGTCTCCTCTCTGCCCTCCTGCTCAAAGCAGGGCCAAACCCACTGGACCTCTTCAGCCATTTCTCACTGTCACCTTTTTTTTTTCCTTTAGGTCTGTCAGGAATTTCTGGAAAGGTCTGACTCCATCTTCTCTATGATCCCTCACAATAAAACTGAAGACAGCTATTGTAGTCCCCCACATCCCCAAGCTTAGCCTTCCCTAGTCTGAACAAGCCCTGCTTCCTCAGCTTCTCCTTCTGCATCAAGTGCTCCAACCCACTGATCATCTCGGGAGCTCTTTACTGAACTTTCTCCTACTTTTCAGCATCTCTTTTACACTGGGCTGCCAAAACTAGGCACAGCATCCAGATGTGGTCTCACAAGTGCAGAGCAGAGGGGAGGAATCACTTCCCTTGGCCTGGCTGAAACTGCTGGCTGTGCAGTTACCCGGCTGGATTTGAACAGACAAGCTATACGTTTGTTTTTTCCTTCTGGCTGCCATTTGGTAGTGGAGTCTGGACTTCTGAACGAGAAATTGTGTTGGCAAGATTGTGTGAGCTCCAGAGAGAAAAACGGAGCCAGATGTGTCTCATCACACAATATTGTCCTAGCTACTCATCACGAGCTTCATTCAGGTTGCCCAGGAACAATAAGCTCCTTGTGAGGAGCCTCAGTGCAGTGGCAAGTTGGCTTTAAGAGCTGCCTTTGCTCTGATCCCTTCTCAAGTGATACCGTGAGTTAGACTCCTCTGAATTGCCTTTTGGAAGAGCTGATTGCTTAGGAAGACTGAGAAGCTGAGTCTTCTGATTCACAAAGCAGAAGCTAGGTAGTGTGAACATGCCCCAGGGAGCCACATTGCCAAAGCTTTGTTGAAAGAGAGAAGAAAGACCACTTCCCCGGCATTGATGTGGTAATGGCCTCCAGAACACTGAAGTGTGGCTCTGTCAATGACGCACTGATTGCTATCTGAAAGTCAGTCTTCTGGGATATGAATGGAGGCTATTTTGTTCTTCTTCAGTTCATAAATTAGTGCATCTGAGTAGCCAGTGCCTGTGAGGGAGGGAACAGCTCAAGTGGTGAGAAAGCTCAGCGTTCTCACGCGTCCCTCTTTGTCCCTTGGCCATGGGTGAGTGGCCTGCTGCTTTCACAGAGACACAGCTCAGAAGTGAGTGTGGTAAAGTTGGCATCTTTTATCTGAGTGCCATCTATGTGGGATATCCAGAATTCCCCCTCTCTCACGGAACAGGCTGTGACCCTGGGCAGAGCTGGTGCTGAAGGCCTCAGCTCCAACCTTCCTACACACCAGACTCCCCTTCAGGAACATACTCTGGTGCCATACTATGCAGCATCTCTCCATGTAGTACAAGCAATGCTAACTTCAGGACAGAAGTCTCCAGCACAAATAAAGCAACACTGAAACTAACACAGTAGGATGTTCCAGGGAACCTTTAAACAGAGGTGTCTGTCCAGTACCTGCAGCACTGCAGTGAGTTTAGAAGTGCTGATGGTGTCCTCCACTGCTTGCCGTGGTTTTCTCCTTTCAAAGTTCAGGTTTCTTTTCCCCCTCTAAGTTGCTGCCTCTAAAATATTCTACTTGACATTTTCTCTACATTAACAGGATTTCTGTTTTGTTGATTCTGGAAGCAGTTGAGAACAGGGGAAATTGTCCAAGACATTCAAAAGTTAAATTAAAATCTGCCTCTGCAAAGAGCTGGTGTCACTGGTGTGAACAACTGCTGTCCCCAGCAGCCAGAAATGCAGCTTAACACATGGATAAAAGTAATCCAGGGTTGGCCAGGGTGACTTCCAAAGAAGATCCTGGCTATTTGGATCTAAAGTTATTGATAACAATGGAGGAATTGCTGATGCTGTGAGTTAAATCGGGACATTCCTCAGCTAACTCTGGTGTGAGCTTTGTAGAGTGTTCAGCTGGGCAAGAACAGGATTTACGGGTGGGTAATCTGCAGCAGTCATTTTGGAAAGCTTTAATCACGGCTTACTGTTGGTGTCAGGAGTTTTTGTGTGTGCCTATGGATTAAAGAATGTGTGATATGTGTAGAATTCAGAGAGGGATGCAGACAAGCCTCATGGTATATATAATCTTTTCCTGCTCGGACGTGTCGCTGATGTCGATCAAAACAACTGTGCCAGTCTGCTCTTGAAAAGTGTTCATTTGCTGAAAACATGACCCATGAGATGGCATCTCTAGTGAGACATTTGTCTCTGCATCTGTGCCCACATCTTCTGGGGCCAAAGTTTCCACATTCTTGCTTCCTGCAAAGCTGTTGTGTTGGAAGCATTTCCCCTTTGTAGCAGTGCTGGATTTTTTTCAGTTAAACAAAACACCCCAAACAGCTCTTTTCCATTTGAGAACGCAAGATGTAATGTCTCTGGAGAGACAAACCTTCTTTCCAGAGTTGTTTTTGTGGTTGAAGGAATAAATCTGTTATCATTAATAATAATACTAATAAAACCCTGCACCTCATTATTTCCAGAACTAAATCTGACATGAGGAGAGGGACTAAGAACTGACTCTGGGGGAACTGAAGAGAGATCCAGCCCCAAAGCCTTTGTGTTGTAGAAAAAAGGCAGAAAGACAATAGGATGGACACAGGCGAAGCTGGAAGAGGGAATTGCTCTGGGATGTTAATAAGAAAATATGTTCTTTTGGGGAAGGACTCTGAGAAGTGGCTTGGCAGAGGCAGCAGCAGGAGTTACCCAGATCTCTCTCACGTCTTCGGTGCTCGACTGAGCTGAGTTGTGTGAAGGCAGAGATGTGGGAGATGCACGAAGCAACAGGACTGGTGGGGCTGGGAGGAAGGATTCGGGAGGAAATGTGGAGGGCAAGGAGCGTTAACATGAGAGCTCATCCTTTCCTGCTCTGCCCCTTCCCTCCCTTCCCTCTCCTGCTTCTCTCCCATAGCTCAGCCCCTGGTTAGCTGCTGGGCCTGCTCCCACTGACAGTCTCCTTGCTGTGCCACCAGCCACTAAGGAGCAGCAATCCCAGTTCTTCACATGCCCATGAGAAGGAACATGGTACTTGGCAGTCACAGGGGTACAGCTCAGTGCTGAGGCAGCAGTTCCTGTGAGCAGGCTGGCTTCTCATGCTGGCTTCTCATGCACACTACCTGAGATGCCAGATTTCTCTGTGACTTCTCCTCAAGCCTCTACCCCCTCCTGCACCTCTAAGGGGTGAGTCATTCTTTTGGTTTTTTCCCCTGTCTTTTTTCCTTCCCTTTTCCCTTGAGGCCATCCACAGGTTTGTTTCCTGATCTCTGTGCAGGGTGTCTGCTTTGAAGACAACTTCTCACCTTTTAGTTACTGAAGGAATGTGAGGAATGAGGCCCCATGGCCCCAGCTACCACCCAGCCAGGCTCTTTGTACTGGGTCTGGGACTCGCCCAGCAAGCACTGATGGTGGCCACACAGGATGGATGGCAGTGGCACTGATGGTGCCACACAGGAGGGAGGGCAGTGACACTGATGGTGCCACACAGGAGGGATGGCAGTGGCATGTATGGGGGCAGGGATGGACCTCAAGTGTGTCACTACACTGAGATACTCAGTGGTGGTGCCAGCAGCAATGCAGCCATAGAGCTGCACATCCTGACCCACCATGGAGAGTTTTAACTTGTTTTAGTAATTAACTTTTCTTGCCACTATTAACTTCTAAGGCAGATCCATGAGTAAATCAGTCTGGCAGGAGGAGTGAGTCTCTGGTCTGGCTGCAAGTGCCAGTGGGTTGTTGGGAAGGAGGAGAGGATTATTCCCACTCCAGGTAGCTGCTGTGACTGTCAGGGTCTCTGTGTTCATATTTCCTCTTACAACTGCATCCACAGAGAGGGTAAACAAGACAAAAGAGCTGTGGTGAGTGCAGCTGGCAGTGGGGGCTGTTACAGGCCCTTTGTCTGCCCTGCCCCTTGCCAATAGCTGCTCCCTCGTGCCATGGTGGGCAGTGTGCCACGCTGGCTCCTAGCAGGGGCCTTGGGCTTACACCAGAGGCAGCTGTGAGTCTGTGCTCGTGCCCTGGGGTCTGCAGTGTGTGAGGCAGAAAGCAGCAAGGAACAGACAACGTCCTGAACTGCCCTTGGTGTTTGCAGGTGTGTGACAGGCTCTGGCAGCCACACTGGCATCATCAGGTTTGTCCCTGTGGCTGAAGCAATAACCCAGAGCTCACACACACAGGGAGGAATTTCCTGCACTCAATGCTGGTTCTTGACAGCTGGAGTGACTGCTCTGGTTTCCTCTTGTGATCAGTGGGGTTAAAGGAGGACTTTGGAGCACACTTCATACCACCCATTTCTGATGCAGTGACACTGTTCCCACCCTGGACCCGTCTGCTAGGCTGTGCTGGTGGCTGTGGTTGAGCAGGGACTTGGTGCCCCTGGTTTCACAGTGCTGGATGCAGGTGGGCTGGAGGCTGATGGGGAACCTTTTCCTCCCTATGAACATCAAAGTCTGTTGGTCAGATGTGTGATGCATCCTTCCCATAACCTGTGTGTGACTGGCAACCCTAATTACCTGTGCAAATACTCCCAAGGCCAGAGGAGACTCTATGGAGAGAGGCTAAGCTACCCCATTTGCCTCTCCCAGGACATCAGGTCACAGCATTGCTTTAGCCCTATGTACAGGCACCAAATGAGAATAAACCAACCCAAACTCTCACCCCTTGCATAATTACCTGCCTAACAAGCCCAAAGACCTTTACTGTCTGATCAGGCATTAGCTCAGATTGTGCTCAATATAATCACTAAATGAGCAAATAATGTCCTAGTCATCAGTCAGGTGAAATGGTATTGTTTTACCCTCATTTCTCTGTACTGCACCTGCAAAGTGGTGTTTCCTGAACAAGGAACTGTGCTGCAAGGAGTCCCAAGGCCTCTGATGAGCTCTCAGTTAAAATATGGGCACTTCACCTCTTGTCAGAGAAGTTGGAACAAAATCACTCCTGCAGCGGGGGGAATCTTGTTCCTTTGTCCAGAAACCCCTGGAAGATGCTGACTCCTTGAAATGGGGTAGAAATACCCATGATGGAAGTGGCACTGACAGTCTTCCTTCCCCTGTGATTGCCCTTTCAGAGCACAGTTGGAGAGAATCGATGGCTTCAAGAGCACCTGATCCAGCTGCTCATCCGTTACTGTGGTTTGAACACAGCAGCAAGATGGGCAAAACACTGCAAGATGCCTGAGGAGATGCTGCCTCATGGAGTGGCTGAGGAGCTTCAAAAGCTTCACATCCAAGAGAGGTAAGTACTTCTGTTTCGTGCCTTTTCCATGTACAGTACTTATCTTACAAGGTCTAAGTGTTTGCTTAAAATAGTCTACCAGAATGCTCCCTTGGGGAGCTAATTTGGCAAAAGCTTCCTCCATTTACTCAGATCACATCTTGGCTGTGTACATGCTGCATTTGCTTTTCATGAGCCTGGTTCTGTCTGTGAAAGGTACCTTTTAAACTCAGTCTTGTGTAGTTAGGAGCTGTATGAAATTGCTTCACGCTGTAGAGAGATCTTCAGGCTCCCTCTGCCAGATCAGCAGCAGAAATGGAATGATGTGGGTAGGAGCTGAATATGCCTCTATTTTACTAAGGTGATTACATGTCTGTCAATGCACTCTGCATTCCCTCTGTTCTGTAGCCTGGGTTAATGCCTTTTGGGTGACTTACAGCCAAGAGAATCATTTGGAAGTTCCTTATTTTTTTTCTAGTTGCATTTATTCTGTTCCTTTGACAGCTCATAAGCCACTTTTCATCCCAGGCAGTAATTTTTCCCTCATCTGAAGCTTTCAGAAGTAATGGGAATGTTTGATATTTGGGGTCAAATCCCAAAAGAGTCCCATTAATTGAATTTGGGATAAAACCAGACTCTCCAACACAAATTTACCGAGTCAGCTTAAGAAGCCTTTAGCCCCTAATTAGTCTCTGTCCCTTTTTCTTCCTCTAATGCAATCCCAATAACACAGTGCTGTGCTTCCTCTGCTGCTTTGGGATCCCCATGTTCTATCAGCAGATTAGCCTGCAGTAGCCACAGTTCCTCCCCTGGTGGGAGCTTCATCCTGTGGCAGGACCTGAAACAAGACTATAAAGGCAGAGGTACAAAAAACCCAAGGGATTGAAAAATCAATCTATTAAGGAAAAGGTTCTTACAACTCCTTGGTTTCAAGTGCACAGACCTGTGCTCACAGCCCCAGTCGAGGATTTTGGTGAACCTGTTAGTGTAGGAGGAGCAGAGGGGAAGGATGGGGAGGAGATTGTGGCAAGGTTTCATGCTGTGTAGACAAAGCTCCTCAAAGTTGAAAAGAGGCTCAAAATTCAGAAAGGCTCATGTAGCCACCTAAACTGTTAGGAGCTGTCTGATCCCCACAGCAAGCCAGATGCAGAGGGGGACCAGAGCTGTGGGGTTCTGGGTATGCTGTGCCGTGGCTCTGTGAGAAAATGACCCAAGGTTATCCTCTTCATGCACCAGGATCCCAGGCAGTTGTTCAGCTATGCAATGTGGAGGAAGAAAGAGTGTATTTGAGAAAAAATGACTCAGTGAGGTGATTTGCTGAGCTCTGGTAACTCACTTCTATACTCCCATGAGTGATGGTGTCCTTGCTGTGCTTCAGTGACGTGAGATGTTCAAGCATGTTGTTCAGAGGCTGGCTGGTTTGGCACCCATTTGTGAACCTTTTTTCTGCCCTGCAGAAGGGCCTGCACATATTCAGGCTACTGCAGGTCTTGAGGAACTGCAGAGCTTGCAGATGGTACTTCATGGAGGTCCTGTTAGGATCTCACCCAGGACTGCACATGAGATCTGGAGCCTTGGGCCAGTAAGGTCTGCCTGGTAGTCCCTTCAACAGCAGCCCAGTAGCCTCTGTGCTCCTGCAAGGCTGCAGGCTACCACAGTCCTGGGGCCAAGGTAATTACACAGTCACCTTTCTGGCTTGCTCCAATCAAGCAGCATTTTGTCTGCTCATTCATGTGCAGGAATTCATCTAATTGGATTCTGTGCACAGAAGAGTTATCCCTGAATGCTCCATGCAAATGCAGGAGAGCTGTGGGCTGTGTGGTTGGAGGGCAGCATAGCTCAAAGCCTTATTGTCATTCAGGAGCAATCCTGTGTTTCCAGGTAAAGCCAAGGCCTTTGCCAAAAACAGAAGAGAGGGAGCAGTGATAATTTTGGGCTTCCTCAGAACTCTTCCTTTGCTTGCATCAGTCACCTTCTTCCAGGGTGTTGTGCTTGGCTGCACTTGGCACTTCCTTGCCTGATACCTCTCTCTTACCCTCACTGGTGAAATGTGTTGAGGTTTTTTAGTATGGAGATGGTGTTTCTGGTTCAGGAGCCAGGTGAAATTAGAGGAAAGTTTGTGGGAAAATCTTGACCACTCCCAAGTGGTAACTACTTACAGCTTTGTGCAAGCTGAGAGCCTGGATCTTTATCATCCTGCAAACAGCCCTTGAAGTCTGTGATACAAGGGAGTAGCCTCTGATATGAAGCTGGACTTCTCAGTGTGCCTGATGGAACACTGAAATGCCTCATTTCAGTGAACCTGAAATGAACTGTGTGTCCAGGGGTGGGGGGTTGTGGTGACACCACACATGGCCTGTTTAGGGAGGAGTCCAGCCAGCCCTGGCTGCTCCCTGGGTAGCAGGATGGATGCTTTCAGCACCGAGCTCTTGGTGTGGAGGCAGAGGCAGAGTCCCCCTTGGCATGGCTGTTGCACAAGTCTCCTGCCCATGTTCATCTGCTGCCTTGTGTGGGCTGGGGCTTCCTCCCCTTACTGCAGAACCTGCAGATGTATGCACATGATTTGGCTACTTCCTTTTCTTAGAGCAGGACTTTCCTGCTGGTGTCACCTGTCAGTGATGAACTCCAGCTAACAGGATGTGTCTCTGGGTGCCTGGCTATGCTGACACCTCACTAGGGTGTAAGGAGACCATCTGAAGAAAACCAAGCTTGAGACTGAGGGAAGTTCCTGCTCTAACAGGTTCATCATCAGGTTTGTAGTCTTCAACAAAACAGCAAATTTCCATCTCCTGGAAGAGGTGTTCATGCCAAGTCTGCAGCTTTCCTAACTACAACTCATATTTTTGGAGCACAGATTGGACTATGTTGAATCACACAGAAAGGGAATGAGAGCACAGCAGGTTCTTAGTCATTAATGCTGATGACTTGGGAGGATATCAGAGATGGCATTGAACAGTTCATGTGCTGGGCTTCATGGATCTGATGTTTCTCCTAGTGCAGATCTGCACTGGTTCATGTTCAAGCCCCATGGAACCTCAGGAAATGTGACACAGATGTAATCACCCTTGAAACAGCCTGCAAAGGCTCACTGCTCCAGATGGGACATGGCTTAGAGCACAGGAAGCTCTTATCTGTCTAGGACATGCTTCTGCTCAGCTCCAAAGCATTGCTGGAGCTGCCCTCCTCCTCCCTCCAGAGGCTGCACCAGCCACCAGTTGGGAGCCAGAAGGTTTTTGCATGAGATGGAACCCCTCAGAACACAAAGGGATAGTTAACAGGAGGCACACCCTGTGCATCTGGAAAGATAAAGAACATCAGTACCTCTCTCTGCTCTGGGAATCCTCTGTCATGTATGGGGGATGGAGGCATGCCTGTAAGGATGCACTCTGCCCTTCATGAGGAGCTGTGACAGCTGAGTAAAACCCTTTGTGCCCCAGTTTACTCATCCAGTCATGATACCTGCTGCAGCAGCTGCTATAAAATCAGTGGAGCCATGGAACCTAGTAAAACAGTCAGTCTGCCTTATTTATGAACCAACAAAGCAGCAAGTTCTCAGAGAGGGTGTTCACACTCTACAGAACAAGGTGGTACCAGCATATAAATGACATCATCTCTGCCACTGGTCACACCACACACAGCTCCCGAGCTCTGCAGGTGAGAATATTCCTGGAGACCTGAGACTGCACACCTTCATTAAATATTTTACACAAATATTGACTTCCCCATGCACACAAACCCAGGGAAAAGAGTGTTTGTACAGTGAAAGCTGCCATGCTACAAAATTAGTCACACAGTCCTCTAAACATAAGGTTAGTAAATAGTCTCTCAAATAATAAACCATTTCAAGTCTCTGTGGGAAAGAGGCTGTCCAGAAATTTGTGATGTGTCCAAAATAGCTGGATATTTTTTATTAGTTTCTTTGCTCTGATTGCATCATCTGGCTGAGACACCACAGCAATACCCTGACCTCCCAGTTACATTTCAAGAGACTCGACTGCATTTTGAAAAGAGAATGTGCTGTGTAAGATCCTGTTGTAGGAAATGTTGTTGGCTCATTTCTGCAGGCATCTTCCACCAGTCCCAGGGTACTGAGACACACAGACTGAACTTCTGTGTGGTGCCATCTGAAACCCAAATGGAAGGAGCAGCACAAGCAAGGCAGTTGGTGTGTGGGCACAGCTGGCTGTCTTCCCCTAAATATAGAAGGTTTCAGGATGTATTTCTGAACTTTTCACATTTAACCCCTGTGCAGTGTGGGACAAATGTTCTCATGCAACCTGTGTGGACCTCTGACAGGGAGGAGGATGGAGGAGGAAAAGCTGGATCGCATCAGGGAGCTCCATGAAGCCCTCCAAAGCCATTGCACTGTAAAATGGTGAGGCAGATTCACCTGGAGCAGTCTGAGAATCTTTTTCTGAACCAGTTTATGCTATGGGGAAGTGTGAAGCTCCCATTTGGACATGATGCTGGTCAGAGCTGACTCTGTTATGTATTACACCGTGGGAGGTAGCAGACTTCCATGTTAACCTCAAGGGCAAAAAGCAGTAAATCTAAAATGTGCTATCTCTGACTGTGGAAAAAGCTGCCCAGCTTTGTCATCTGAGCTGTGTCAGTTCTGGGAAAGAGCTGGGCACTGGGGCCAGGATTTGTGACTCTGACTGTAGTGAGTGCTTTGGTTTGAGGCTTCTCTGCAGTAGGTACAGTGCATGTGTGTGGCGAGATCTCAGACACAGTGCCATAGCAGGGGGGTTGGACTAGATGATCTCTAAAGGTCCCTTCCAACCTCTACCATTCTGTGATTCTGTGATTCCTGTGGTAGGAATAAAACAAGAGGGCAAGTCAAGATGAAAAAGACTGGGATTACAGGGCAAGTGAGGAAAGAGAGGGCAAGAGAAATGAGTGGCTTGAGGAAATAGAGGGCCAGAGTGAATTAAGGGGCTTAAGACTATTTCTCCAATCCAGCATTTCCTCTCATTGCATGGCTTAAAGGTGTCGCACCTGATTTTGTGCAGGGAAGAAGAGGCCACAAAAGCAGAGAATTATGAAGAGAGTAAGAAGAACTATTACCAGCTTCCTATTGCACGGGCAAACATTCACTTCCTGCAGACGTGGGAAGAGACACTGCGGTGCTGGGAGAAGGTGCTGCAGGTGAGTGCTTTTAACTTTGCAGGGTCAAGGAGCAGAAACTCCACAGCAGGCTGGTATGCAGGGTTGTATGTGGGATACTGCCATCAAATGTCTCCCTCTCAAAGCAAGGAACAGCTTCTTCCCTTAGGCTTGTCTGATTTGGGAAACACATTGAGAGTTTCTGTGCAGGAAGAGTCCGGTGCTGTGTGAGTCACTGTAGCAGTTTGCACATCAACAAGAGATGCAGTTGTTGAAAAGGAAGTGCTTGCTCTCTGGACAGGGCCTGCCCAGGCTACCTTGAAGTGTAGACAGTCTCTAAGTGAAGAAGACTTTGTCTGTGTTGCAGCCTGGGCAGGTTGTTGGCATCGACATGGAGTGGAGGCCATTGTTCGGAATGGTGGGGAAGCCCCGCGTCGCCCTCCTGCAGCTGGCACTGAAGGATGAGGTGTTCCTGCTGGATTTGCCACAGCTCCTTGAGCAAGCAGAGATGGAGGGTGAGAAGGAGAAGCTTCCTCGTTTCATCCAGATGCTCTATTCGGATGCAGCCATCACTAAACTAGGTACAAGGAGTCTCCCCCCTTTCGCGGGTCCTTACACGGCTTATTGTGTGTAATTCCTGGATCCTCCTGGAGCTGTCATTCTCTAAATCCTCTTAATAGAACCAGATTTTGTAGCCCTAGGGACTCAAAAATTGCTGGGCTAGGAAGCAGTGGCCAGTGTAACTGGGAATGATAGAAAAATCTCCCCATTTCAGGTCAGATCCAAGATTTCTGCTTTAGTCTCCTCCCTTGGACTTGAGATTGCCTTAGTTCCATACTAACCCCTGACTTGTACCCAGCCTTTCATGGTCTAGGGAATTCTGCCATCCAGAGCTTTCTGGATTTGCTGACTCTGTTCCAAAACCACTGTGCTGGGCACCAGAGCTCTCTGGCTTAGCATAGCTGGGTTTACCTGCTGTTTGGAGGCTTTTGGTGGTTTTTGTTAAACCCAGAGTTCAAGGGCAAATTCCTAATTGCCTTTCACTGACCTAGTGGATTTTCAGTAAGCTGATCTTAAACTCAGCATGTTCCATCCACCTCATCTCTCTCAATCTTCATAGAATAGTAGGGGTTGGAAGGGACCTTTAGAGCTCATTCAGTCCACCCCCCTGCTAAAGCATCTCCCACCTAGATCAGGTCACACAGGAACATGTCCAGGTGGGTTTGGAAACCTCCCAAGAAGGAGCCTCCACACCCTCCCTGGGCAGCCTGGGCCAGGGCTCCCTCACTGAAACACTGAAACAGTTTTTCCTTATGTTTAAGTGGAATTTCTTGTGTTTCATCTTCTTTCCATCACCCCTTAATCTTAATCTGCAAGAGTCTCTCTTAGGAACAGGAGATGGGAGGCTACCTCATTCCCCATCTAGACAGTCATTCCACCAATGTTTATATCTATTGTCAGCATACAGCTAGAAAAAGCTGCAGCCAGTTAGCCATGACTTGAGGTTTTCTACCTGTGTGACGTGGAGTTTCTTTTTTCTCCAGGTTATGGGATGTCTGGAGACCTCAGCAGCCTTGCAACCACATGTTCTGCTCTGAAAGACATGGATAAGCAAGCACGAGGTGTGGTGGACCTGCTGACAGTGGACAAACAAGTAAGGATGAAGAAGTGGAGATATGGAAAATTGTGTCTTCTCTGTGTGCTCATAGCTAACTGGTGAATTCTCAGCATTGTCCTTTTGCATCCTGTATTGGCAGGGAGATGGCCAAATGAGTAAACAGACCTTTTCCGCTTGTGGTTTCAAGGGTAATGTGATTCTGTAGACACACAGAAGCATTTAGTTCTCATCAGCTTAAAAGTTAGAGCTTGAAACACTAATCAATTTTTTTCATAGCCTTTATGAAAGCTATGAAAAAGCATCTGAAATGGAGACCTAGCTCAGTTTCATCCCATTCAACTACACAAAGTTTCTGAGCACAAGTCGTTGCTGAATGTGGTCACAGTGAATTCTTGTAGATGTTCTGATATTCCAGGCTCATGCAGTACTGAAGCAGATATCATGGAGTTAATGATTTGTAGAGAGCTCATGATGTTTGTAGGAGGGCTGCTGGTGGATTCATCACAGGAGTTTCTGTTCAGCTGAAGTACAGCTGTCTGTGGGTTTGCACACAGTAGTTTTTAACAGTCTGCAGAAATGTTAAGGACAAGCATTCTAATGGGTAAAAGGTAGAGAGTGTGTTAAAGGCTATGGGTTGGGATGAACCCAGATCTTTGGGTCTGACAGCTTAACCTGGGAAGTGCTGCAGGGTTTGAAGTATCTGCCAACAGCTATTGCCTCAGTTTAACCTGAGAAACAGCAACTGCAGAAAGCCCATTGCCCACTGGGTTACAGAAATACCTTTTCCCGTTGGAATTAGGAGAAAGGTGCTGAGCTACCACTGCTGTTCTCTTACTGAGTTGTGCCCAAGAGCCTCCAGCACAGCTGAGCACACCCCAGCCCCATCTCCACTGCTCTGATGCAGTGCTCTACAACACTGCATGGGTTTTTCCTTCCCTGGCTATGAAACAGATTTCTTTCCAGCGAGTGTGTTTGTTAAACAAATAACCAGATGCCACATATCTGTAATGCCATCCCAGCCCTTGTCTGAGACAACGGGATTCAATATGCCAGGCAAGAGATAACATGATAGGGTTGCTTCATGGCCCCACCCACTGGGATGGGAGATGTTGCAGGAGTTGTTTTATAACCATGTGTTTTACATCTTTTTGTTTCCATCAGCTGCAGAAAAGCTCCACTGACTGGAGGAAGGATGGCCAGAAGGTTGATGTACTGTCCCTGGAGCAGAGCTATGAGGACAAAGGGTTCAGGAAGCCAGAGAAAGGACTCAGCCTCTTGGTGCATCATGTGCTGGGGAAACCTCTGGATAAAACAGAGCAGCTGTCTAACTGGGAGAAACGGCCTCTCAGGGAGGAGCAGATCCTCTATGCAGGTCTGGTCATTGACTCTGTGGCAAGATGCTACAGATTGTCCATCACAGGCCGTGATTTTATGTCCTCTGTGACTGGGAAAATCATTCAATAGCAAACATTTGCAGATTAATTCCCTTTCAGGGAAGCCAGCACATACTACATTTGTCCTTTTGCAGACATGGCTTTAATGGTGGATGGTTAAACTGTCCAATGACTATTTCCCTTATGGAAGAATTCCTGTGCTTTGCAGATTTTCTCTGATGAAACACCTTTGTGGAAACTCCTCTCAGTGACTGAAAGGAGGAAAGTCCACTTCCTTCTGCCTCGTTTCACAGCAGTTTGAGGAAACACATGCTGTGTTAATTTGTCATATTGAAGTGCTTGTTAGAGCAGGGTTAAAAATGGGTAGCAATGGTGTCAGAAACTGCAGCACAGTGGAGTTTACGGCAGATTACCCCAGAGTCAGAAGTCTGAGTCTAAAACTTCTCCTGAGGCATCAAAGGACATACTGAAATGAACCAGACCTTTCTTAAATTCAACTATCCTTGAAGCTGACACAGTTCCCACAAAAGTTAATCACTAGGAAGGACTTGTAAAACTGGCTGGGAGACTTAGTTCCGTTGCAAGGAGCAGAAGCCACACAGCAGTGCGTGTGGGCAGGTGATTGCAAACACCTCACTTATTACTTTTCAAGATATTGCATCTAATGGGGAAGTTACCTTCCCATCACTGAGGTGCAGTAATAAACTGTGGGCAAGTACTGCCCAGTGACAGTGGGCAGTAAAGGGGGGTGGCTGGAGGTGTCTGACGGGGGTTTGAACAGGCTGCCCTGCAGCTGGCTTTGCCAGAAGGCGAGGGACAGCAGAGGGCATATTGCTTTTTCAGCTCCTCTGCCTTGACTCTTTGCAGTCTTGTGATAAGTCATGATGCTCACTGAATCAGTAAAAGAGTGCAGGGTATGGTGTTAATAAGTTGGAACCTCACAAGTTGTTTCTGTTTGGTAGTATTTACAAAGGTGAGGGCTCTTCCTTACATCAGGAAAGCCTCTGGTTTAGTTCTGAATGAAACCAGCTGAGACTCACGTTCCCTTATTTCCAGCTTCAGATGCATACTGTTTGCTGGAGATCTATGAGAAACTCTGTAAGGATCCAGCAAGCTTTGGTCTGAGTTCAGACCTGATGGAGAGTCTGGTGGGAAAACCGAGCATAAAACCCAGGGCAAAGAAGCAGCTGAATAAACAAGAAGTACCGTCACCTTCTGGACAGGTTGGTAAACATCTTCAAAGAGCTGCATGTTGCTCAAGACCCCTGCAAATCATATGTTGCCTTGTCTCTCAGTCATACTACTAGCTATGCATGGCATGCCTGTTTGTAGTCTGTTCTCAGGACTACTGCAGCCAACATCTTCCTTGCCCCTCCCCTTTAATGGTAAGATGTGCTTTCTCCTTTGTGTGCCTTGCTTCAGCTTTCCCTGCAATTTTAGGTCCATTTGCCTTCACAGAATGTTGATGCAGATCTGTGTGGCAGGATCCAGCTGGCCTTGCTGGTAGAAATGCTCCTTCCACATGTCCTCAGTGGTGTGGGTTTGAGTTCTGTGACCTAGGTGTTCAAAACATTGACTTCCTTACTTCTGCTTTCAACTGAGCTTTTACCCTTTGGTTTCACATTGGGAATGCCTCCTTCATTTTGCCTGGAGTAGAAGTCTGCAAAGTCAGAAACAAACAACCCATCAAACAAGACCATCCTTCTGCTGATGCTTTGTCTCTGTCTTCCTGCCCACCACCACGTGCTCTGTCACTGGTCTGCCCCTGTAATGTATGCTGTGACAGAGCCTTAAAACTCTACTCACCATAACTTAGAGCTCTGTGACTCTGCTTAAACATCTTGGGACATGACTGGTCCCTCTCAGTAATAAAGTTTTCCTTTCAAAATGCAACTGTCTGTTTTTTTTATGCACCTACAAAAACAGCAGCAGAAGACCAGTTTTGTTTATTAGCTGAGAAGACTCACTGTGGCTGTGCATCCTTCTGAGTGGTCCCAAATGTGTGTGTGACTCCTGAAGTCAATGGTGCCTTCCACATCTGGCCTGAGGTGCTGTTGCTTATAGCCATCTTTTCAGTGTCCTCCTTATCACACATGTCTAAGTGCACAGTACCAGTTGGTTTTAGGCAGTAAAACCCAAGGCTGCTCAGTAGTTTCCAAAGCACTCTGTGTTCATGGGAACAGGGGATGTTACAGCAGATCTGAGTGGATCTTTCTGCTCTGTCCAGTCAGATTCATCAGCTGAGGTGGCTAGTAAAACCTGGCCTGGGACTCCAAAGAGCAGACTTCTGACTGTATCCCACATGACTCTCTTTCCTAGTGTTTCCTAGTCCACTATCTCAAGTGGGACTAATGACACTGTTCTCCTTTAGAAGCTTTTTGCTCTCTGCTGGCATGAAACGTGAGAAAAAAGCTACATCTGACATTGCTGGCCATTGAGTAAACATGAGCTAAGAGCCAGCTGCTGCTCCTCTACATCTGCTTGAACAGAAGCAGCAGCACAGGGTTAGTGTCTTCCGACTCCCTCAGCATCAAAGGGTCAGCTCTATCCGTTATCACAGCACTGAGCTCTCAGGGCACAGCTGCACCCAGGGAGGTCCTTGCAGGAGCTGGTGTCAGCCCAGTCTGCCCAGTGCTGCGGTCCTTGAGTGCACATTCCAGCTTCTGGGAAGTGCAGCCTCACACTGGTTGAGCTTCCCCATCTGACCTGGTTCAGGCCAGGGGTGTCTGCATGGTGTGCCACAGCATTTCCAGGCCCCAGTCACTATGTGCAGGGCTGCAATCACTCTGGCTCCAAACACAGTGCAGCCCTGCAAAGGTGGTGGCTGTGTCCTTTGGTCATTCCAGATGATTCAAGTTCCTGGAGGCAAAAGCTGAACATTGGAGGTTCCTTAATAACTTCCCTTCTCCATGAATTTAGCTATTGTCCTTCTGGGAGCCTCCCTACGACAAAGCCTCCAACTGCAGGAACTCCCCCAGCAGCACACATTGCAAATAAAATAAACAGAATTCAGGCATTGCCTATTTTTAAACTTCCAAAGATAACAAAGCTGACATGGCTGCTTTGTCTACCTGTTTCTCCCTCTGTCTGTCAGAGCCCCTTCCCAAATCATAACTTTGGCACATGGATATTAATTTCAGTCTAATTCAACAAGGGAATTACAGTCTTGAAATGGTTTCTGTGGCTTCATGAAAAGAAATGTCTGTGTAGAGCTTGGAAGGCCAGGATGGCATTTCTCCAGGGAAATGTCTGGTTTGGGTGGCCAGCTGGCCAGTGAGTGAATGGCTGATTCAGGGCTGCCCCATCATGTGCTGCCTCCTGCCCAAGGAGTAGGTGAGTGATGTGGAAAGGACATGGAGGAGGAACCAGAGGTGTTGCAGAGCATGGGGCAAACTGTAATGCAGGTAGGGAACAGTTGGATTTGCAGGGAGACAAAGCACAAATGTACTGTAAATCAGCCTCCTGTTCTGCTGCTGACAGATCTCTTCCCTTTCTGTAGCAATGCAAAGGATCCCAAATGGAGAGCTCATGCCCCCCTGCTCCCATCTCCTCGAGGGAGTTCAGCGTGGTCTGTGATAACATGCTGCAGGGCCTGGGCCGCTACCTGCGCTGCCTCGGTGTGGACGTGCGCATGCTGGAGAACAAAGATGACCACAGGAAAGCTGCTGAGGTCAGTCACACACCCAAATCCTCCTGCACCCCTCATGCTGCTGCCCAGCTGCACTGCTGGAGCTGCCCACAGCAGTGCTGAGAGCCAGCTCTTGGGCTCAGCCCAAGAAAACTGGTCTTAGCTAGTCCCTAAGGTAGAGTGTAGGTTTGGTTCTCCATTGCCAGGAGAGAAGAGGTGAGCAGAGAGTGCTGTGATCTTCAGTCTTATTTGTGTCTGTACATTCATGTCATTGACAGCTGGGATGTCTCAAGTCATTAGAAGGATACAAAGAGACTGTAAAGATGTGACCTGCAGTCTCGAGTGTCTTTGGCAAGGAGGCAGCGGTGTGTTTGCAACAAGACAAAAATCAGAGAAAGGAACCCAAAATTCACTGAAGTTTCTAGTGGACTCTGCTTTGGGCTTCCAGAGGAGGTATTTGCCTGCCTTGTGCTTGGGTCAGGCAAGTAGAACCGTAATCAGAAGATGGCTGATCAATATGAAAGGGAAAGTTTCCATAATAAATCAGCTTGTGGCATCCCAGCTGGCTGCCACCTTGTGAGACTACTCAAAGGTGATCAGCCACAGCTTTCAGTGGAGCACTTGGGAAGGGAGGAGTTTCTAACATACATGAGGACAGTGAGCATTGATCTGGACTCCCATAATGATGTTGACCCTCAACTTCTCAGAGGACAGACATGTGCTTCTTCATTTCAGACATATTCCAACTATGCCAGAAATGGAGATATCCAGCCCACACAGTGTGTCCTTATCGAGTGTGCACTGAGCACCCAGCCTGGTGCACAGGATGTTTCCTCTTCAGATGGCTGCTTGGCCTGAATCCTTCACAGGCTCTGACTTCTGCAGAAATAATTAATATCTCCACACTGCCAAAGTTGCACAAGTCACTTAAACAAACTCTTTCTCACTGCCTCCCCCCAAGAGCCTCATCTCCGCTGCTCCCGGTACCTTATCGTGCTATGGACAGGATGTTTTACATTGCTTTCTCTATGGTGACAGGACAAACATCCTTTCACTATCAAAAGCCCTTGGAGTGTTACTGTATTGTTGAGTCTTTGATCTGTGCTTGGATAATCAAAGATAAAAATAGGCTCCCCCCACCCTGCATTATATCTGGCTAGTCCTGATTGAATAAAAGCTGAATGTTGACCACCCTATGCCCAAAAACTTGTAAATATTATTGGAAAGGCCAGGAGAAAGGTTTGGATCCTGGTCACTGAATACAGGATAGACAGCTTGGGTGTTGTCCCAACACAGTCTCAAACTAGTGTCACCAGGAACACATAAGTGTGTACAGAGTTAGTGTTTGTTCTGCATTCAAGTCGTTTCACTGAAATGATTTATCAGTCATATTACACATCTCCTTGTGCCAAGAACCCCTGAATTGCCTGGCACTTGCTCCTTATTGTTCTCATTGCTGGTGCTTCTTAAAGTGACCTCAGGTATTGCTGGCAGATGGGCCTTGTCCTTCAGCCTCTGTTATTGGAGGTCAAGCTTAAAAGCCTGAGAGTCTGCAGATTGTGCTTGGGCAGCTCTGGATTATTTACGTTTTTTCTTTCAGGCCAATGCATGTGGCAGTAACTGGTTTGAGAAACCCCATTCCCAGGCTAAATGTGAAGTCTGTGTCCTGTGTACTGCTTCGTGTTGTGCTGCTCTTGTTGGCCAAATCTTTTCTCTTGCTCAACAGTTGTCATGGCAAGTTTCTCATGCTGGATCTGCCATCTCAGGCCTGCCAGCCCCTGAGAGCAGGCTTTGTGACACCATGAGCCAGTGGACCCCTCATTAGTCTGTATTTAGCTGCTGTGAGGTGACACCAGTTTGCATTGTCTGTGTAATGATGCTGTACAGTTAGGACTTGACTGGAGAAGTGACTGATTAAAAACTGCCTGTCATAAATGTGGACACAGAAAATGTCTCAAAAGAGAAAAGTAGTAGAAATTCAGACTGAACATTTCTCTGGTTCAATCTGTCCCTGTGTTGAAGGCAGAGAGCTCACAGTCCATCCTTATGAAAGCACTTGAGCCTCTGTTGATGAGCACCAGCCTCCCTGGGCTGAGCAGCTTTGTGTCCACGTGTGGGTGCTGCGTGGTTTCCCTGTCTGTGCCTTCAGTGGGTGGCAGGAACATTTTTGCTGAGTTACGTTTCCATCCCAGCTGCTGCAGTGCAGCACACACAAGTGTTTGGCAAAGCAGGTATGCAGCTGGGAATGAAATTTGTACCAGATGTGCTGGATGAGCTCCTTTACCTGCCTTTAGCAGCCTGTGCATTGAGAGCTGGGGGGATTTCACCATGTGCTTTCGCTGAAGCATGTCCTGGCCTGGCAGTTCCAGCCCTGCATCTTGGTGGGAGGCCTTTTGGGAGAGCTTTGGGTAGTTCCCAAGCCTAGCTGCCTGCTGTGAGGCAAAGTAGAGAGGCCTCTCTGGAGAAAGGCTGTGTGCACCCCACTGTTCCTCACCAGGGGCTCTGACTCCATCCCAAGGTAAGGAATGACTCCATCTGGTAGGGAATGTGGAGATTCGACCTGTCTTACGCAGCATCCTTCAGCGTGAGCAGCTGCTGTTACTGGGATGAGCCACCCTTGGCATTTGTTCTTCTCCTATAAGCAACATGTTATTTCCAGTTACATTTTTCCTTACTTAAATCACCTCCTATGCCTGCTCTGTGGCTAGCCAGGTCTTCCTGCTTGTCTTCAAACTTTCCTTTGTAGAGAATCTTAAACCTACCTTTTGGGCCTTCTAGATGGAGAATTGGGAAGGAGATGGGAAAGTTTCAGAGTCAGGTGGAGCAGTGGGATGCTTCTCATACTAACCTTAAAGGATCACCTACCAACCTGAAGCGACTACAGTAGACTTTCAGTGTCGTACTTCAGGAGTGGAGCAGCAGCTTGTAAGAAAATCTTGGTAGTCTCTTAGATCACTAATTCCTAAGAAGAAACTTGGGGGGATCTCAAAGCCTCTTGAATTGAATTGTGGGTTGATTATTTTTCACTGAGCTGTGCTTCTAGTCTTCAAAATCACCCTCATCACTTGCATGCTGAGGCAAACCTGGGATCTTCTGAAGTGTGATAATATCAGAGGTTTGTGTAGAGCCACTTTTTGCTTGGTAACAGGGAGAAGGGGCTGCAGGGCTGGGCCTTGTAAGCAGTTCTTGACCCACTTCCCACCCCTGTGGGCCAATCTGCTGCCTCTGCCATCACTGTTTAAGGGAAATCTGCAGCTGAAGGGGAGGTGGAAGGGTGGTACCAGGTGGAGGTGATCATGTGGAGAAGGAGGAAGGGAGGAGAAGTGTTGGACTGGAGATGCCCCTGCAGCCCCTGGTGAGAGGCCAGGCCATGCCCCTGCCACCCATGGAGGGCAATGGTGAGACTGAGAGTCACCAGCAGCTCCAGGAGGACATGGTGCCAGAGGGTGTGACTGTGCCCAGACAGCAGGAGACTGTGTAAGGAGGGGCCCTGGTGCATGTCTGGCCATGCTGAGTGTCTGTGGACCCCAGAGACCCCCACGGGAGGCAGAGAGGAGCTGTGGCCCATACAGGGCTGTGGCATGTGAGGGACCTCGTGCTGTGGAGTAGGGGAATGGTGAGGAGTCCACCTGCCCTGAGGAGAGACAAGGGCCAGGAGCCCTCAGGAAAGGACAGACTGCACCTGCCATTCCCACCTCCTGCCTGCTGAGGGGGAGAGGTAACAACATCAGCATCAGGTGCCTGAGCCTGGGAAGAGGGGAGGGGTGAGGGGAAAAGTGGTCTTAAAGGGCTGGCTGTGCTCTTCTTCATTGTCCCACTCTGTGGTGTTTTCTGTTTGTTATGGTTTCAGTTGGTGGTGGGCTAAATTCATTTTTGGTTTCTCCCCCAAGTTGAGTAGTTTTGTCTGTTCTGCTTGGGACTGTAAGTGGCAAGTGAGCTCTCCCTGTCCTTAGAGGGTTCCAAAGGCCTGCAGTACTTTCTTTCCCCCATCCCATTGGGAGCAAGAGGAGTAAATGAGTGGCTGTTCCTGGATGGGCCTAAACCACGACAGATAATAACCATAAGACTGGCAGAACTGGCTTCCTGCAGCTTCCATGGCATAGAAGATTCCCTTGCAAGGTTACACCTATTCCCCCAAAACTCCAGGTGAACCAGCAAGTTGGAGAGGAGAGCCAGGCTTGGATGGATGTCAGGAGACAGAACAGTTTGCAGCTGGATCTAAGTTGCCCCAGACTGGTTTGGAGTCATGGGACACAAAGGGGATTTCTAATAGTGCAGTGAGCAGAGCTTCATGTAATGGGGAAATCTAATCTCTGATCTCATCTCAGCTTTGAATGTCTTTTTCCATATTTTTGATGTAAGAGACATTCTTCAGGTTTGTTAGTCTTTTTACTTCCCTGCCAGTCTGCAGAGTAAATTCACAGAGGACAGATGAAGAACTGTTCTGCCTTTAAGATCAAGACTTCACTTTTGATGTTTGGTCAGCAGGAAAAGAATGTCTTTCATAGGAGACCTTGGTACAAATGGGTCTGTGTTAAGGAAAGGAATGGTGTCAATGATTTTAGTGTGGTACTTCAGGCCACTTGATGAAGTCATGCAGTAACTCTGTACAATTTATGGTTTTCAGGAATGCTGAGAAGTCTGGGGTTGAAATACCAGTAGTAGGGCAAGTGCACTGCAGGACAGGGCTGATAGCTAGAAAGCTCTTGGTTTACCTTTTTAAAAGAGCCTGAGATAAGAGGTAAGGGCTTCAGGGTCAAATGGAGGTTTGCAAGCCAGCTCCCTAGTAGATCTTTGTCTGGGTGCTGTTCCAGCACACATCCCGGAGCAGATGCTTTCTGTCTGCTCCCTTCTGGAACCCTCTGAACTGGGACCTTGCTGTCTGGGCTTCACCTCCACTGCAAGAAGAGGGCAGAGCTTTCCCTGGCCAGCCCCATTGCAAAGGGAACACAGTAGTTTGCCTCTTCAGGGACACGTGGCATTGCCCAAGTGTCATGCAAGGGCTTGGCAGATTTTAAATTGCAAATCTACAGCTTTGTGCTGCTGTTTCCTGAAACCTTCTTTGGCCTTAATTCAGGATCCTTTAGGTTGTCACCAACTGCTCTGATGCTGGTTTCAAAACACAGAGTCTCTCTCTGCCTTCTCTCATCAGTCACTGCCTTTCCCTGTCTCCTTTGCAATTCATCTGAGTTCGTTCATCTCTGCAAGATGAAAGTTGGCTGAACAGACAGGCACGTTAGGGCTAAATAAGAATACCAAGTTATTAGGAAGTGCTTTCTATCCAGAAGGTCTAAGCCTTTTCCAGAGGAAGTTGATATTATCTTTTTAATAGGTTGTGAAACTGAGGCCAATGCTCTCTCTGCAGCACTTGGGATGCAGCACAAGTCCCTGACACCCACCCCAACCCACTGCTCAGGCCCTTCTTTTCCTTTTCTCTGCACCTCTGAGCATTTCTCTCCCAGCTGGTCCCAGTGCTGCCTGCTGTTATTTCTTTCAGAGGAAAGCATTGTGCCCTTTTGTGCAGCACGTATCCTCTGTGGTTCCAGTCAGATGTGTGCTATCACATGGCTTCTCTGGCTCTGCGTGTTTCTCCCAGACCTTGTTCCAGAGGCGGAAAAACATGCTGGAAGAGTTATCGCTTTTCTCCTTTTTATTTGATGTTCTTTGCCTGTCTCTGCAGAGCCATTTAGATAAGGGGATTTATCAAGCTTGAACTAATTAACCCTGGATGCAGGAAGTCAGAGTGGAGTGTTCCAGCTGTGAAATCCTCAGGCTTACCCTGAAGCACACATTGGTCTGAAGGAATTTCACATCTCTTTTTCCCTTGTCTGCAAACCCCTGAGGTGTGCTGGTGCCTTAAGGGGCTGCTGAGGTGCCCTGAGGGTGGGTTGTTGGCAGGGCTGTTCAGTAACCCTGACTGCATGTAGGAGGATTGCATTCAGCATGGGGGGATCTCTACTGTCACTTCAAGGTGCCTGTTCTTGGAGATTTTGTTCCTTTCTTGAGAGAGAGGGGTAATTTTGAAAGAAATTTGGTCATTTTGCCTGTAGGAAGCTGCTTTAGAAGTTGTTGCCAATCGCTTTCTCAGTACAGAACTGGCAGCCAAAGAGTGACTTCACAAAAAGGGAAGAGAAGCAGCTACCTGAAAGGTGACGAGAGGAGAAAAATGGCTGCTTCATTGGCTGCACAGGGAGTTTGTGCCTTCAGAGCCTTCTCCTTCTTGTTTCATGTTGCCATAGGTCCAGTGGATCTTCAGAGCAAAGCTGCCCAAGATGGGGCTTAAGACTCTTATTTGTTTTTCTCAGAGCTATCTGGCTGTGTCAGACTGTCTGGGAAGTGTAGCAGGACTCTGATCCCAAATGTGTCCTCCTGCCAGGGTTAAAGAGTGATCCAGAGAGAGCTTCTGAAACTCAGATCCAGAAGAGAGGCCTCTGTGACACACATCTGGAAACAGTGACAAATACAAGGGCTTCCAACAGAATCCACACCAGGGAAGAGAAATAACCTTGTGCCTACCTTGAAGTGCCAATCTCTTGTCAGCACTAACAGAGCCCAAGTCCTGGTTCCCATGGGAATCCTTCTATTGCTGTGGCCATGAAACTACTTCTCTCCTGCAGGAGGGGGCGAAGGGGTGGGAGGGAGGGATGTCATTTAATCATATAAAGATCAGTCACACTTTCATCCTTGTGAGGAATTACAGTTCCAGATTTAGTATTGCCTTTTGGCACCAAACCATTTGGAAGTGTCTCTTACTCTGTTGCGAAGGTCAGAAGTCCCCTGATAATTCAGCACAGACTTTTCCCTTGAAGGACAAGACCTCTGATAAAAGTGCAGGATTTCAAGTCAGGAGGTGATAAACTCTCATGGAGATATTCTTTGCAGCCTGGAAAGGGTGCACAGTTTCTGTGTGTCTGCTGCTGGGAGAATAAGACTGATCTGTGAGCAGTGGAGTGAGCATCGCTCTGTTAATGTCTCTGAGGCTTGCAGACTCATTTAATGGTACATTGTTTTGCTGGAATTACCTGCTTAGCCTACTTTTTCCTTTCTCCCCTGTGCACTGCTGTGTGAGCAGAACTGCTTGCTGCTTTATGAACCAGATTGGGGAACCAGAAATAGTCTAAGTTAAGAGGGGGGGAAAAAGAAAGAGACGGGAAGGTTTTTGATGGGATTATTTCGAGGTGGATTGGTTCCCTGGGCCATCTGCAGTGCAGATGCACCAGTAGCTTGTTCCAACAGCCATGAGGTGGGGTGGGTGTTGGCAGGAGGGGATGGGCAGTGAGTGAGCAGCACTTCAGGCTGCTCCTGCTGTTGGACCAGACCCCAGGGCTCCTGGCCCAGTGCGTGTCGGCAGCACAGACGAAGACTCGGTATCACCAGTTTGTGTTGTCTCTGCTTTGCCTGAAAGCAAAGCTTGGATCCACTGTCTCTTCAGCCCGTGTTCATTATGATTTTTACTGTTTTTTCCAGATTGCCCGACAGGAAGGAAGAGTCATTTTAACCTCTGGGCTCCCATATCAGACTGTAAGTGTTCAGAGCTTCTGGCGTTTTTCTGGCACTGGATCATTGTGTGCTCTAGGATGTGCAGCAGAGAGAAGAGGAAAAGTCAGATGTGAATACAACAGCTGGCTTAGCTTTTTCATGTTTTCTGCACTAAAACCTACATTAAGGCTCTTGAGAGGTTTGCTGTTCTGATTGACCAGAACTCAGGGTGGATTTTTGGTTTCTACTCAGAGCTGCATCAGTGGGGAGAGCGATTGCTCTCGCTGGGGGCAGGGGGTGGAAGTGAAGCCAAGCGATCCAGAACAAAGTGTTCCTGTTTGGCCTCTCTGGCAGGTGAAAGGCAGTTCCATTCCCATGCTTTTTATCACAAAGATTCTTGTTTACTGACTGGCTCCACACTGACATAGTTTCAACACTTAAAGATGTTTCTTCAGGCTTGGAAGGGAGAGAATGGAAGCCACCAAGTATGGGTCCTGGTGGAAGCTGCAGAAGTTTTGTGTTCCCGTAGATACATAAAAAACAAAGCAAACCCCAACCTTACCCTCAGCACCAGATGTTCAGAACCCTTCTTGAGCCACACGCAGGAAGGTGGTGGTGTGAATATACTGAACCTGTCCAGTCAGTGGTTGTGATGCTGTGATGACTGCTGCAGGTCCCTTGCGCTTTGTTACTGCCCAAAAATTCACTTGGAAGAGTGAAACTATTCTGGATTACAAACATGAGGCAGGATGCAGGACTTCTGTGTTAGAAACTGCCAATACAAAAGCTCCCAACTACTCAAGCAGCTAGCTGGAGTATTTGCAGACTGTGTATTGCTAATCTCCTGCATCATAGCTGAGTGTTGAAGAAAACTGCTGCCATGACAAGACACTGTAGGGCAAATGCAGCTGTGCCATGCTCCAGCTCACCTATCCAGAATGAGATTCCTTGAGTCTAAAGCTGATAGAATAGGTAATGCAGCATCCAGCACAATCATATTTGACAAAGCTTTAATGTCAAAGTACTGTGTAGGAATTGCAAAAGGAAAGTTAACAGTTTCCCAGTGTATGCTGCTGTCCTGGGAAAGATCTGGCTCCCTTTGTTTCTTTGCCTGTGCTGTACACGAGGGCAGGATGGCTCTCCTGAGCTCCTGTATTTGCATGTAGTTGATCCCATCTTGCTGTGAGTACTCACTGTGTTCATAAAGATGTGTCTGGAACTTCCAGTGCTTGTTCCCAGATACAAATATCTCTGCTGAATGTGGAGCAAACATTGAGGGTCTGTCCATATCAACCACTCCAGTGGCCATCAGTGAAGTCCAGTCTGTAAGCTGGAAAGGTTGAAGTGCTAAAACTCATTGGACAGCACCTCCATCGTTGTGCTTTTGTGTACTGTGTGTGATGTGGCCAGATTTTATGGGAAAGCTGTGATTAAATTCAGTTTCCTCTTGCTACCCTTGTCAGCACCATGCCACCAAATTATAAGGGGACTTGGGCAATCATGTCTCATAGATATAAAGTGCTGTAGGGCTTCAGTAGTCTCAGAGCTATTGCAGCCCTGGCCAAGTGTTAAACTGCCAATTGTGTTTGTTAGATCACAGTTTAGACTGGAAACACATACTGACTCCAAACAGTATTTCTAATTAAAACCAACTTATTAGGAACAGCCTCTGTGCAAGGAAAGGCTCATCCATTATCTTCCTGGTTTATGACTTGTGTTTTGAAGCTGCGGTCCCAGGTGGCAGAAGGAAGGTGTTTCTCTGTGAACTGCTCAGAAAAGGCAAAAGATCAGGCCCTGCAGGTTCTGAAGCACTTCAACGTTCGGGTATCCCCAGCAGATATCTTCAGCCGCTGCCAGGTAGGACACGGCTTCCTTTCGTGGTCACTCACTCGCCATCCCCTGCGCGACAGACGCCGCTTTGGCATTTCGGGTCTGGCACTCGGTGCTTCTACTCGGTTCCTGAGATCTCTGCTTGAACTTTGGCAGCATCTTACAGAGCTGTGAGGACTTCTGAGTGTGCTGATGACTATGTCAGGAGAGCAGAGGTACTGCATCTGCAGCTTTGCTGGAAACGGCTGGATTTTGGTGCTTGGCATGTGTTTTGGCATCGGCTGTCACAGCAGTCTCTCTGCTGCCGTGTTCTCTGTCGAGGACACATGCTGGTTTAATTATAAACCGTGTTTAATTATGGCTCTGTGATTCTGATAACACTTAATTACTTTAATAGGAGGGTTTTTTAGGACTGGGGTGGTTTTTTTTCAGAAGCTATTAGGTTAATTCATGTCCATGCTAGTTGATGACTCCAGATTGTGTTTGGCACTTGATATCTGTGGATTGTTGTCAAAAAGATATTTTAATTGTGTGAGCTCAAATCTCCATCTCTTCCAATTTCACTCTTGTATTTGTTACAGTAACAGGCTGAAACCTATCCCTTCAAAAAGTGTAATATAAATCAACTTGCAACTTCCACATCTCTCATCTTATCAGTGTTTAAAGAGAGAAAAAGAAGAAATTGCAGATCTGGCTAGAAAAGGAGCTTTCTCTTAGGAATAAACAAGCCAGCTGAACACTGGCTCAGTGGAGTCTGGCTCAGTTGAAGTCTGGCTCAGTGCCTTGTGGTCAAACTCTCAGGGTCTCCTGGGCTGGTGGAGCTGGACAAGTGTTGTAGGAATAGCGATGACTTCTGAGCAAGCACACCAGAGAGCATTTTCTAGGCCTCTGCTTATATCTGCTGTCAGTTGCTGAAACTGTAGCTGTAACTTAGAGAGAAAATGAGAGTCACCCAGCTGTGCAGGTTGTCTGTAAGAGGAGGATGACGTAACTCCATGCAGACGGGATCAACATAATATGGGTTGATCTTACTTCAGGATAAATGTATATATTCAGACACAAGATACTGTGTTCAGTCCTGTGGTTTTATTGTTCTGAGAACAGATTGCAGTTGTTATATAGTGGCATGCTGGCTTCTTTGCTCTTTAGAAAACCTTGTGGCTTCTCTGATTCCCTGGGATCCCATAAAATAGCAACGTTCACGTAGCATAAGCACACCCCCAAACCCCTGCTGCAGAAAACAGGGAGATCTGTAATAAATGCAGGAGGCTGTGCAGCATAGGATATAAAACTGACCCCTTGCCCATGGTCTGGAATCTGGAACTGTTTAACTCTCTGGCTTTTTAGTACGTGCTGTCTTAGTTTACAATATAAATAGGGGTAATCAATCTGGCTAGGAACATATACTAAGTGTTCATTTACTTCCAGGAGAAATGCTTTCCCTGTAAATTGTGGTGGTAGAACAGCTGCGTGTTTTACACTGCTAGGCATGGGAAGATGCATTATTTGTCAAGCCCTTCTGTGTTGAGTCATGTATTTACCAACACTGAAGGCATTTTGGAGCCGATTTTGTTCAGCCGTCCCCTGCAGACTGTTGCTGTTGTGAGGAGAGCCTGAGCCCTTCCCAGGACGCTGTGTAACTGCAGAGTGGGGACTCCCTGCCTCACAGTGGCACATTTCATCCTTCAAAAGGCTGCTCTGGGGCCACCGTGGCCAACAGACACCTCAGCACTTCATTTGTAAGTTCTTTCTAAAGCATCCAAATCCTCTGCAAACCTAATTGGGCTTAATTAGGATGGAAGTTAGATCCTGAAACTGCTGAGCTGTGCCTTCCTACTGCCTGTTCTGGTCTTTAACTGGGTTACAGACCTCAGGGCTTGCAAACTGCTTGGAGGTCTGCCACCTCCTTGCAAAAATGTATATTGCTGGTGGGTGTCCGAGGTTTCAGCTGTCCCTGTAGCAGGAGAGCACTGGTGGTGTGGGAACCAGGGCCTCCAGAAACCCCCAGGTGCTGCTGCCTATGTGCTGGGCAGGAGGATGAGGCTGGGGGATGCTGATCCACAGCTTGGGCCACTCTCCCTCCCCACCTTTATCATGAAAGGCTCGCAAGGGCACAAGTGGTGGCCTCTCAGCTGCCATCATCCATTGCAGACAGACATTTTCTGGGTGTCACAGGAAGGAATGTGGCATCCTGCCTGCCTCTGTCTGGTGGAGCAAGGGCTTGTTTTATCCCCTGGGCTTCTGTTCTGTAAATGATTTGAGTGAATATGTCAGCAAATACTGTTGCTGTAACAATTAATGTGTGTAGTGCAGAGCACACGGTAAAAGTCAGTCCCAGTTCAGTGCTGTACCCAAGATGGCTGTAAAATGTGTTTGCTCTGTCAGCAGGGATGGATGGTCTCTCCTTTGCAGATATAAAGAATAGGCTTGCTTCCTAGCCCTGCCTTTTTCTGCATGGCAAATACCAGTTACCTCCCTCTGACTTGCACAGAGAATTTCACCCATGGACTTCTCAGCCTGGCTGCTCTCAGGGGTGTGGGGCCTCGACTCAGCTGCTCTGGTTAAAGCTCCAGAGATGGAGACTGCTGCTGTCTGTGTCAGTGATGCTTGCCAAGGACAATCTTCTCATTGCATGTGTCTCTCAAGTACTGCATCTTAGGACTCTGTGATGGTCATGGAGAAGCCACCTGCACACAGCAGCTTTGGCCAGGCATGGTGGTGTCTTTGGTGAGGAACATTTTAGAGGGGCTGAGTGAAAATAAGACAAAGTCTGTCTTTTGGTGACGTGCCAAAAAACTCCAAGAAAGTCCTACTCCTAGCCTTAAAATATTTGAAATGAACCCATTCCCCCTATTTGAAATGCAAATGTCTTTTGTCTGTCACCTCTGCACACATTTGAATATCTTGTATACAGCTTTTCTTCTTTTCACATATCCAAAAGTAGCTCCTTCAGAATCGGGTGATGTGAAATGCATGCTGGAGGCTGTTCTTACATGATAAATTCAGCACATTGGTCCCTTAATGCTAGTCAGGAAGATCTTTGTGGAGTTGTCAGGGGCTGTTGTAAGCAGCCTGAGGGTCAGCTGGCAAACTGGCTTGAGTGGAAGATCAACAATGCTCTGCTCTTGACAACTTGAAGAAAGTTCTAACACAGAACTTGCATTTTTAAGAAAGGAAAAAAACAAATCAAAACCTGCTAAAGAAGGTGACCTGCTGGATGGCTACAGTTATGGATACAAAGGGCATCACAGAATGGTTTTGGTTGGAAAAGACCTTCATCAAGTCTAACAACTAACCTGACATCTGACAGCGAGGTCATTTTAGGAAAGGAGCGAATTTTGGCTTCTCTCCCAGGCCTGTCCATTCAGGGGGGACCTTTTCTCACCCTGCAGTGTGTGCTGCAGCCCAGGAACAGCCTGGCAGGACAGCAGGGGGACATGAACACCCTTCCAGTCTTGAAAACAGACATGTTGGGGCAGATGTTACCTGGATGACTGGCTTGGCTTTTGCCTTCTTGCTTTTCGATGCCTCCACGGCAAGCAGATAGAGACTGCAGCTCCTGACCAGGCAGTGTGCACAGTGCCTCTTTGTTTACTGCTCATTCTCAGGGAGCCCAAGGTGCTGAGGATGTTTTGCTTCCTTTGGCTAAGGTATGGTGTCTGCCCTAGACAGCTTGTCAGTGAAAAAATGCTTGTGTCAAAGCAAATCAATTCAGGTAAGGGGCTGGCAGCACTGGGCTGTGAGTGATGCTCCTGTGCACAGCACTGACAGGGTGCAATGGTGGTTAGCATGGTGATAAACTGAGGAGATAAACAGTGCAAGTTGTTGGCTTTAAATCTTTGTATGGCAAGTGTTTGTCAGGGTGGTTTGAAGGGAAGGCAGCGTGTTCAGTGCTGCAGGGGATCGCTGGTCAATTACTCCTGGTATACAAGAACCTTGCCATTTAAAGTTTATAAGGCTGCTGTAAAATCCTTGCTCTGCAGACAGATTTGGAGCCAGGAGAGCCTCTCCATCTTCAGAAACGACAAGTTGTCTTCAGGCTTCACTTCAAAGCTGCTCAGCTCCATTTTGAGTTTGAAGCTTTGCTCCTGTACAAGGGAGGGAGCTGGAGGCCCCGGGGTCCTGCCGTGCAGCTCTGCCACCTCTGTGCCTCCCCTGGGCCCTGCTTTCCTTTCCCACCCTCTGTTTGACTTGACCCTTTAGCCTTTAAGCTGGCTAGGGCAGAGACCCTGTTTGAACAATACCTAACGCAATGGGAGGCTGATCCCAGGTGAGGTCTCAAGGCTTTCCTGCAAGGAAATACGATTGCAGTTATATTCCCTGCAAAAATAAATGTGCAGGGGGGGGAAAAAATCTCAGGCTCCAGCTGCAGTTTCTGCAACTGAACAGCCCTGCGTTTATTATAGGATTATCTGCAAATTCAAATAGGTTGTCTCTTTCACTTCACTGAAAGCTCTGATCCTAAATAAGCAAATTACATCACCTATTCTGATGTCCTGTTTAACTTATGACCTCAGCCTAAGCGCTGCAGGATGTGAGAGATAGCTGCTTTATTTCATTGTCTGGAGATCTGATATCTTCCCACCCCCCCCCTTCCCTGCTCTTTCAGTTTCAAAGCTGCTCCCCCCCCCCCAGCCTTTTAGAAAGGTGTTAGCATGGGATTAGGAGTAGGCGGGGAGGAGGGGGGCAGGAAGAGAGGAAACCACCTTTCTTTTTGAAATTCGGTGCAAAAGTGTTCTAACAGTTGCAGCAAATGTTTCTGGTTTTTTGTGGTTAAGGTAACGAATTTCATTGCTGCAAAGCTCATCATGTGCAAGCTGATTTACACAGAGGGAGCCCAGTATGGAGCAATCCATTTAGCAGGGACAAAGAAAAAGGCCTTATGATTAGATGAAAAACCCTGTGCTTGGGGCACTTTGCAAGAAGCTTTGAAGCCAGCCTGGGAACTCCGGCGATATTAGTCGATAATTAGTAATATAGATCCCTCAAGCTGTCGTTTAGATTGGAAATGTGCACGTCTCTCATGAGCCTCTGTCACACCAATCTGATCAGCAGGCTTTTTTGTTCCTTTTATGTGGCTTGCTCTGTCGGTCCCGATGATGATGAGAACTGCCAGACATCGTCTTTCTCACTAACTTGTGAGCCCGGCACCTATCTCCCTGCTCGAGCGCGGCGTGGCAGCGGGACCAGGGCAACTGGGGTTTGCGGTCACTTGCCCAGCCCAAGCAGCACTCTTTGGGCTCTGTTGAGCATCCCACTTGTCCTTCCACATGCACAGTGAGAAACCAGTAGAATTGAAAGGCTGTCTTGCTGCCCAGCAGTCAGTGAGGGGTTTGTCTCAGGAGTTGCTTAGGACAAAACGCATCTACAGCTGAGACGGGGCCGAGGCAAATACCAAAGCACGTGGAAAACGTCAGTTCTGGAAGCCCACGTTTGAGTTGTTGAGGTGCCTTCCACTGATGTAATGTTGTGTCCCTATTTACCCCCTTTCAGCCCTGAAACCTCCTTGGAAAGGGCCATGTCACCATTTAAATGACAAACTAAGAAGGGTCATGTGCGCTGGGTTTTGTGTCTGCTTGGGAACGCTGAGACAGAGCACTGGAAACTCTCTGTGGTTTAATAAGAGGTTCATCCATAGGATGCAATTTGTCAGCGCCTACAGGTCAGGAAAACCTGTGATTAACAGCATCTGTGGTTTCCCCAGATGTGTGAGTTAGTTGCTTACTCCTCACCAGCCTCAACCCAAACGGAAAGCTCAGCCCTGTGCCTACCCACTACGTGGGCTGTGATTTCTTGCTTCAGAGTGTGATTGTTCAACACAAAGGGTAAGGCCCTCTTAATCTTTTTGTTTATCCTGGGCTTGGCAATTTAGATGTAATCTGCAACTTGTGCTGCTGAGGCTCTGGCCAGGAAGCACAGCTGGTATTATTCTGCCTCTGCAGACGTTGTTGAGGGAGTGGATTGACCTCCAAAGGTACTTGTCTCAGGACTTTGTGAGTGGTGAATGCACCTCTCCCCAGCCCTTCATTCACAGGGATGCAGCTCTTTTTCTTTGGAGTGCCTCTACCCAACAGTCATTAAATAGCGTCAGGGTTTGTGATAATTTGTCCTGGCAAATTGTGCTCCTTTAGAGTCTCCAGTTGAGGTTTTTATTGGGTGATCTCTCAAGCTTTATAGACCACAGTGAGAGCTCATGGCGAGTGGTGGCCATCCCGAGGCAGGGGCATGTGGAGACAACTGCTGTGTCCAGGTGGGCATTGGGTGCAGGGTGGGAGGGGGCAGTGCTGCCCAGCCCAGCTCTGCTGAGAGACATGCAAGTGCCCACAGCTCCAGTCCTGCAAAATGCCCAGCCTGTAGCCTGCAGCCCCTCGCTGCTGGCCAGGCAAAGCTCAGAGCCCCTCAGAAAAGGGCTCGGCTGAGCCTAATTCTCACCAGCGAGCCAGGACGGTGCTGCCTGGTTCCCACAGACTGTACACTTCCCTGCCAAGATTTCAGTATCTTCAGAAATTCAGTGGAGCATGAAGGTCACAGCAAGGGAAGAATGACAGCCTGAGACTTTTTTTTCCCCCTTTCACCAGCTCGGAGCAGACTGTTGTCTCTCCAGCATGTTGACTGTTTTCATAGGGTTAGCGTGAAGTTTATGTTTTACACAGACCAGTGGAAGTCAGATATGAGAATGCAGCAGATCAGCTGTGTTTCTTCAAAGAAAACTGTCTCATGTTGCAGGCTTTCTTTCTCAGCATCTGCAAAAGCTTGATTTCCAGTGAAATTTCCTTTTTAGATCTGTGGCTTTAGGTTCTTTTTGTGGACGTATGTGAGAGACTGTACCCCAGGTTTCACTTTGTGTATTTCTTTCCTCTCTCTTACTCTCACTTGCAGAGCTGCAGGCAGACATTAGACTTCACAGGGGGAAAATCTGTTCATTTTTCACGGTGTTATGGATTACAGTGCACAAAATGATGATACCATTTAGCTTTAAGAGATCAAACCTCAGCTGATAGTAAATGTTTTCTTTTGAGGAAGTCATCCTTATTCCTGGGAACCAGTTTTGTTCTCCTGTGCTAACTGCAAGAAAGGTATGAATGTGGGTTTTTTTTTTCCTGGAGGGCAACACTAGCTGGAAAAATGCTGCTTTTTAGCCAGTGGAAACAGCACAAGCAAACAACGATTGGCAGTGAAAACAGCGCTTGTATTTAGACTAGCACAGAAAAGAAGACACAGGGCAGTGCAGAGTAAATGTCCTTTTATACAGTTCTGTACAGGGCTTTTTCTTCCTCTCATGGATTTGGACAGATCGTGAAGTGCATTGGTCAGCAGTGATGCTGGTGCACTGGGAGAAAGTAATGAAAGGTCAGTGGGTGACAGTGATGGAGTGACTGTAAGGAAAGTGAAGAACTCTCTGGAGAAGGCAGTGACACAGCTCTAACTCCCATGTGTCCTGAAGAAACCGTCCCCATGTTTTCTCTCAAATGTCATGAGAAAACAAGAGATTTGTAGCCAATTTAAGTTCTGTTGGTTTCCAGTCCCCTGTGCCTCCTGAGGTCAGAGTTCAGGGGATTGACTGTGTCAAGAAGTCAAAATTCCCATGTTTTATGCACTGTGGAGTTTCTCCTCCTTTCTGACATCGGTGCCCTTATAATGCTCCTTGTTTGTATGTCATGGTAAGGATGGGATGCCCAATCCCATGTTAGAATGGCTGTATATTTGTTCTGGTGGTCTCTCAGGGTGGTAATCCTACACATAACCCATCAGTGCAATCACTGGGTCTCGTTACTTGAGATACCTTGTACATGAGAAGTTAAATAATGTCAAAGTTCTTGTTTTCATAGTGGAGTGACCAGCTTCATTAGTACATCAGGTGAAGTAAATTGATTTGAACCACCCAGAAGGCCTCTAGGCCTTTATTTTCCCTTCACAGATCAAGATGATTAAATAGTGTTGGGAAGAGTTTGTCTTCTACACAGTAAGACATGGGCCATCTCATAGCACAGGTGGTATCGTGGCAATGTTCTCCCAGTTCCTGTGGAGAAGCCTGCACAGGATCTTGTCCTGTCGTTGCAGATGCTGTTAAATCCTGCTGCATCCTTCCTGGGGAATGAGCAGTTCTGCAGCCATCCAAGACTTGCAGTGCTGACCTGGGCAGTGGTTAACGCTGGCAGCAGCCCCTTGTTCCTTCAGAGGAATGTGTGATCTCCAGGCATTTTTGAAGCTTTCATTTGAGTCAGCATTATACACTGAGCTGCACATACTTGGCTTCCTTGTAGAATTTGCCAGATCTGTAATTGCTCAACAGCATTTATCTGAAGACCTTTAGGCATTAAACTGTGTAACTTCCTATTGGCGTTAAATAAGCTCTATCTGTAATTCCCAGCATTAGTTGCAGGGATGACGCCCTATGCCAAAACCATCCATCTCTGGACCCCTGTGGGGTACAATAAGTGATTTCCATCTTCATCTACTGCTGCAAAGGCATTTTCAGCTAAGGCTGAAGACTGTAAGCAACATCTGTAGGGTTTGGGCTTTCCAGGACCACTTTGTCCCCATCAGGTGGAAGTGATCTAAATTACCTGTGGTAAGAAGAGACCATTATGGTTTTGTGTAAACCCTTTCATCCCAGGATCACACAGTGTTTCAGAAACAGAGACAGCCAAAGCAGTATCCTGGTGAGGACAGAAACAGAAATCTTGTAAAGGAGTTTCTCAGTTCATAGTTTGTGTCAGTCCTGAAGAGGATGATATTGTGCAGGTGTCTGGATGAAATGCACCTAGATGATGTGCTGTAAGCCCAAGGGAGGGTTTTGCTGAGCTGGGCACGGGTGCTGGCTTTGATGAATCAGTCATTTGTAAGAGGCTTGGGGTAAATTTTTCTTCCTCTTCCCCTGAGAAGACAATAGAAATCCCTATTCCTAGGTTTTTATAGGAAGGTTTTTATAGTGAGCTTATCTGAGAGTGTGGTAAACCTGGAACAAAGTCTCCCAACGGCACAAAGTATTTCTTGCAGAGGGCAGCCCAGTACCCTCTGGCTTCCTGACAGCAGCAGTGAGAGCTCAGAGGCAGAACTGACAGCGTAGGAGGTTTGGCAGAGGTGGAAAACGGAACTTTTGGGGCACTCTTCTTGTGAGTCATTGTGTTTTCTCTGGACAAGTGGATTTAAATGAATTACCTGTCATAATTCAAGATACACAGAGCTGATGATCCTTTCATTCCGAGACACGCTGAGGGAAGATGCAGGTGAAAGCTTGTTTTTCTCTCATCCCCAGTAACTGCTCCATTCCCACCTCCACCTTGGTTTTTCTCTCAGTGGTTTCTGGGGGAGCTGCTCCCACTGGGGCATTTTAGTGAAGTAGGAGCATATCATGTTTCAGGTGAGCATAGACAGTTTTCTTAACGGCCCCTTAAAATGTGTCTTGCAGCCAGGAGAGTGGCCCAGCACCCCTTGTCCCCTTCTCACTTGTCCGTCTGCAGCTTGTGCCTGGGGAGGGGCCACATTGGGAGCCAGGCATTGGGGCTGAACTGGATGCTCCTCTTTGCAGCTGGGTTGGTGCTCTGTAGTCATGAGGGACCCCAGAAGCAAGTTGCATCTCGGATACTGATGGCATGGGCTGCTTGACCCTTAGCAGCCTGAGCCTGAGACATGGCAACAAGTCCTGCAGAGGTGTGGGCAGACCGTGGATCTCTGCAGCTGTTAGGGTTTTAATTTGACAATCTGATTTCATTAGACTTTAAAGAAGGAGAGATCACTGAGCTGGTGATGCAGAAAGGGATGAGCTGGTGGTTGGAGAGAAGGAAGTTGGTGACAGAGGAGTCAGAGGAGGAACATGGCTCCCTACAAACGAGGTCATGTGAATGGCTGTTTGGTGACAGGATGGAGTGATCGATGTGCAAGAATAATAGGTCGCTGGGGAGTCAGCCTGAAAGCTGAAGCCTCTCAGAATGTGTGGGACACTGTGGAACAGAAAGTTAAAAAGACATCAAGTAGAGGCAGGCAGCTCTGACTAGCATCCTTCCCTTAGCTGGCTTTTGCACACTCCAGTTTCTGACTGCATAAATGAGCTGGGCACTAAAAAGCTGATCATGCTTCCTTCTGTGCAGACACTGGCCTGTGCCTTCAGTCCTGCGAGTCCATGCACCCTGGGGCAGGGACCAGCCCTGAGGAGCCCTCGCTGGGGCTGCCGGCTGCGCTCGGGCTGTTGCTCCCCTCAGCGGGGCCTTCCCTGGATCTGCAGCATTTACTGGCATTTACTGGAGGGCTCGGATTACCCCAGTGAAAATAATCGGTTATGCAAAGTTACGCTGTTTAGATTGGGTTTCTCCTGTGTGGCCAGTGAGGTGTGAAAGTCAATCTGCTCCACAAACCCTGAGGGCACTTTCTCTGTGCTGACTCAATATGATAGCTTCGGGGGTTTGACTGCTGGGGGAGGAAAAGCTGGTCCTGGGTCTGGTTCAAAGGGACAAACCACAGGTGGTGATGGTGGGACTGGGCTCCTGAGCAATACACCGGTCTCGAATCCCTCCAGAGATGAGCAAGCTCCAGCCTGGTGAAGCAAAGGGGTGGCAAGAGGAGGACTTGTTGGGATTGCAGAGCCCTTCAGGGCTTGCTGGCTGCTCATTGATGTTTATAGGCACTGGAGGATCCCAAGGTAATCGGCATGAGCGATGGCCCATGAGCTGCTGTCTTGGCCAGGTAGTGCAAACCCATGGAGTGGGAGCAGTGCAGAAAAGCAGCACATGAATATTTAAATCAGCATCAGTTTATGCCACGGCTGATCTGTGACTTACCGCTGTAACATTCATATGCAGCTTCAGTGCCAAAAACAATGCTGGGCTGCTTTCTTACTTCTTAATGAAAAATACCTCTTTAGGGTTTCTTTGAAGTCCCCACCCCTGAAAATCCCTCTTATATTGTCATCATTGTTACTGTTAACAGCCCCTGCCAGTATGGGAGCCTTTCCTGACAGATAGCTCTGCAGGGGCTTTGTCCAGCGCTCCAATTCAGCGCCACACTATAGACAGTTTTAAATGGCTAATGACGGGCCTCCCAGGGGATTTCTGCCAAGCCTCAAAGACCTCCCAGGTTTAGAAGTGGCAGGGTGTCCTTTTCCTGGGGCCAGCCTCAGGAGGAATGCACACAGTCAGATTCTCCTACCTAAGCTGCATCAGCCTAGTTATTTTTTCAGTTGCAAAGACTCATCCATGCGTATGTGGCTGGTTGCTTAGCAGAAAAGAGATAGCTGTGTCAGGAGTGGACAGGGATTAAACAGAGGAAGAAGGTTAGGTGGAAAGTATCCCACTAGTTGGAGGCATTACTGCATTTTAACATTGAAAATATCCTTTCTGAAAGTCGCAGAGAAGTATAAAAGGCTTTGAAAAGTTTAAGCCAGGATCTGTATCAGAGGTAGGACAAGATCCATTCTTGCCCTGTGTGCAGTGATATTTATGGGAATGGGGTCTAAATGAGCTGAGCTACGTGCCATTTTCAGAGGAGAGGCAGAAAAACACTTGAGGATCACTGAGGGTCTGTTGGAAAGGGGCCTGGGGCACTTCTGCCATGATTTCACTGGAGTTTGAAGGCAGTGAAGGCGGCTGGTGCTGGCAGATGAAGCTGAGCCTCTCCTCTCGCCTCTTCCCTACCCCAGTGCCTCTCTAAGCCCTCCTTGTTCCAATGCAAGTGCTTGTTTAACTGCAGGATTGCTGGATCAGGGAACTGATCCCGGTTGAAACAGCCCTGTCAAAACCAGATGGTTAATTTTAACCCAGCTCAGTTCCCCAGTCTGGTTCACTCTGCAGCTGCCCAGATGTGTGTCCGTGCAGGAGGGGGCTGTGTCAGCACAGGCTTACACCAGCCAAAGCCCCTGCAAGCCCACAGCTGAAAGAGCTCAGCCCTTGTCCAAGTAAAGAGAACTTGCCTGGTGCTGCTCAGTGTGCCAGGGAGGACGACCTGTCCTCTGTGGCTCAAGAGATGAAGCCTCAGCCTGTCTCAGCCCTACTCCGTTAATATCCCTTAATTTTAGACCCTTCTGGCAGTTAAAAATCTGATTTGATTCAAATTTGATGTTCAGCTTTATAAATGAAGTGCACAGCCAGGTTGGCCCTTATTCTGGGTAGAGGGGAGCTGTCCTGTTGGAGCAGCTCAGGGCTGAACCCCGGCTGTCACGGCCGCCTGCAGCTCGCTGCCTCCCTCAGTTTATTCATAGTGAAAAGAGTCTTCTCAGGGATGAGCAAATGAATTTCCCAGAGAATGCCTAACAATTGGTTCATTGCTTGTACTATCAAATGCAGCTAAATCTTCCTGCTAAAGGAATCAAAGAGAATATGTCCTGTTGTGTATTAAAATTAGGTCCTTTTTTTCCTGGAGAGGAAAGCTGCCGTCTCTCACAGCGATGCTGTGCCTTTAACGGGGCTGCTGTTGTACAGAGAAGTTGAAGCTTCATTTAGCCTGAATGAAAAACTTGATGCACGTTGCTGGAAAGAGGAAACTGGTGGTGGATGATTTACTTGGAATGCCCTCCAGCAACTGGGTTATAAATGAAGAGGGGAAACACTAAGAGCACTGAGATCTGAACGGGAGGAAATGCACGAAGCCTTGAAGTGACCTTATGTAAATTCCTAATGATGAGACTTAATTGAACTCATTTTTCCAGGGGTTATAAAGATCAAAATAACAACAGCCTTGAAATGCAAAGGTCCCTAGATAATGCATATGAATGTATGGTTGCATATAGCTGACAACTGCCCCGGGTTTGTGACACCAGCCTGGTCACCAACTGGATATTGGGCCCAGTCTTGCTCTGGAGCTGAGATGCCCAGGGGCTCCAAACGAGGCAAAGGGCTGCTGGAGGTGCAAAAGCAATGCCTTGCCTCCAAGCCCTGCCTTTCATCCCTGTCTGGAGCCACCTCTGCCTAAAGGCTCGTTTTAGACTCAGTGTTTCCATGCTGGGTCCCAGGATGTGTGACATGCCCCGGGATGCCAGCGGCGTGTGGCTCACAAACCCAGCCCGTGCTCTCAGCCTGGCTGGTGGGGTGAGTGCCCGCTGCACAGACACCCACATGGCAACAACCCCCCAGGGGCAGCCCGGCTGTGCCCTTCTCACCGAGGCTGGCTCCTGCCCTGAGCTGCTGTGGGCATGTGTTCAGTGTGACAGCGTCAGAAACTGACATGGACACTGTCAAGACCAAATTCCCAGGCTGTTCCTGGAGCTTGGGATTTTTTCCCTCTGTGCTTGCATTCAGCTTTAGGATTCATTTTGCATTTGTGGTATTGGTCTGGAGAGGAAAGGCAAGTGGTAACTGCTGTGAAAAATCCTTGTCACCAATTCTGGTGCAGAAATTCCCTGGGCTGGTGTTTTCCAATGGCTTGCAGATTTAGGTACCCACACGCACTGGTTGTGTGTGAAACAGCAACTGCCAGAGATACCAGATTAATTGATTTATTTAGATTCATAAACAGCAGTAGAGAGCAGGAGGCTCTGACCCAGTGAGAAGCTGTGGATATGGCTGTGAACAGGAGGCTAATGAAGATGAAAAACCTCCCCTGTCCAGAGTAATCCAAACACAGTCTTACATATGAGTCTGTTGGCCCAAGTGCAGCTGTTTGTCTTTTCAGTAATCTGAAGCCAGAGCAGTACCCTGAGAAGCAAAGGGGACAGTGACTGTGTGTACGTAGCGAGGTCAGTCGTGCTGCTGCCTGCAGCGAGCAGCTTCCCTTGGCAGGGAGAGCTGGGTGGCATGGCCGTGGCAGCCCTGGGGACGGGCTCCCGCGGGCACAGCCCCGGCTCCATCCGACCTGCAGACAGCAAGAAACTCGACCCTTGGAGGGAAGCTGGAAAATCTTCTCTGTATTTAAAGTTCCCATGGCTGCAGTTTGAATTTGGCACACAGTTGGCCAGGGGGGTTATCTGAGGTCATGTACTCAAATAGTTGTAGATAAAACAAGGGCCTGTTTGGATTGGAAATCTCCAGAGGGCTTTTCCTTTGCGCGGGTAATGATATTGCAGGAGGACATGAGCCAAAATAAAGCCTCTGCTCCATGTGCAGTAGCTCAGTAAAAGAAAATGAGCAATGGAAAAAAAAGGCAAAAAAGAAAAGGCTGTTTTTATTACGTTATTTTCTCAACTTGCCGTTGAGATGGAGGAATTGCAGCCAAGGAGAGGGATCCTGCAGCCAGGCACCATCCCAGCCGGGCTCCCCCGGTGCCAGCACCGTCCTGCTGCGCTCACCTGCACACAGGCCCCCACAGAGCCAGCAGCCAGGGTAGCTGTGTTGCTGCCAGCCCCCTCCAGCCTTGTAGCTCTTGCTCCTCTGCCTGAAGAGATGTGTTTCCAAAAATCCCTACCAGTTGGGGCAGTTCTAAAGGGGAGAAGTTAATGGTTTTTGGAAGTTAAAGAGGGAATAAGATTCTGTCGGGCTCTTTCGCAGGCCCTTGGGCTTTTATGGGAAACTATTTACTTGCTGCTTAATGGAAGACTGCAGAGCAGAGCACATTTGGACCAGAAATGTGATTCAGTACTTTTCCAAGCTGCCATTAGAGCAATGCTTATAGCAGCAGCTTGCTTCCTTGCCTTGCTTGCTGCCTGCCACAAGGGTCTTTCACAGCCTGTTGTAATGAAAATAACTGAAATGCAAAGTGACAAAGATGGGAAGAAAATTAGACCTTTGGGGCGTTTCTGTCTTCCTGTGGTGCCCTCAGATACTGTGGTGGGAGATGCTGCTGTAAAAGCACCACCCAACAGGTAGTGAGAAAGTGAAGATGAGACAGGAAGGAGGAGGAAATGCAGGAGGAAAAGAGTTCACCACACCTCACATTATGCTGTGGCTCAGGGCACCAGGCATCCCCAAACAGGATTTTTCTCTTGGTGCTGTGAGGTCCTGCCCTGCTCAGAGTGGCTGCAGGGGCTGTGCAGTGCCACCAGCCAGGCTGCTGTGTGTCAGGGAGCTGCTGTGTGTCTCTGTCTTGCTCAGTCACCACTGCTCATGCTCTCAGCTACCAGAGAGGGAGATGAGGAATCCCCCTGCCTGCACTCAAAATCCCATGGGTGTGCATTTGGGCAAGCTCTGCTGAGCTGCCATAGCCCAGAGGTGCATTTCAGGTGGTGTTACAACAGGTGGGACGTTGGCAATGCCAACTCCAAGCTCTGAGCAGGAGCTGGCTGTTCCCCAGTGGGGAGCTGCTGTTGGAGCAGAGAGCACGTCCCACGGCGTGCAGGGTCACCCAGGCACGGCATGGACCTGCTGCCTCTCCATCAGGCTTTCCCCTGAGAGCGAGGAACATACAAACCTCTTACTAATATGAATTTCATGTCTGTGTTGGTTATCTGAAGACAGCTTGCAGCTTTGTTGTGCTTGTTTATTGTGTTGGCTTTAAGCTTGCTTGCTGAGGAACTCCAGACGTGGCTGTGGACATGGGGAGCCCGACTCCCACCACGTTCAGGGAGATTCCTGTATCTCCTCTGGGCTGCTGAGAAGAATTCAGCCTCAGTCAACAAATCTATATCTGTGTCTTCATTAGACTTCACTCAAGGTGCTCACTGGAGACTTTGGGAGTTTGAAAGGTTGAATTCATCCATCAGTTTATTTCTGTCTCCTGTCTGAAAGGGAACAACTGATGAATGGAGGTTTCTGGCACAGATTCTGAAGTTTACATCTTCACAGTTCAGTTTCTGCTAGTATATGCTTTGAATGCACAGTCACATTCTTTCTGTGAAGCCGATCTGTTAGTAGGGAAGGAGTCATAAGAAGGTCACATATTCATCAGGAGTCATTTTTAGAGAGGGAATGAAGCAGCGTGCAAGTCTCCTTGGAGCACTGGCCCCACAGTTCTCCTTACAGAGAGTATTTTAATAATGGGAACACTGTAGTTTTTCAGCTCATGGAGATGTACAGTGTTCACAAAAAGCTTTAGTTGCCATCAGTGCTACCAAGGGGTTTTCTCTCTCTGTGCATCCTGTGGTTCTACATTAAGCATGTTACAGCCTTTCTGTACCTTGTACACAGGATGTTTCTTAATGTGCAGATGGTGTGCTTTTAGTACTTACCAATGACAAATTGCTCATCAGCTACTTCAGGTCTATAGTGATCCATCTAAAGCACTTTTGAGCTGCTGAGCTCTTTCTGAGCCTGCGTAGACATACTGGGAAAAAACAGCCTGTCCTGACCAGAGAAAGGAAAACCAGGAGGGCTTGGCACCTGTGGAGATCCATATGATGGCATATGGACCTCTGTAAAAGTGACATTTTCTGCCAAGAAGGTCTGAGTGCAAACTGCTTTGGGTGATGGTTCCAGAGGAGATTCACTGTGAGAGTGAGGGAGCCCTGGCCCAGGCTGCCCAGGGAGGGTGTGGAGGCTCCTTCTCTGGAGTTTCCAAACCCTCCTGGGCACATTCCTGTGTGACCTGATCTAGGTGGGACCTGCTTCTGCAGGGGGGATGGACTAGATGATCTCTAAAGGTCCCTTCCAACCCCTACCATTCTGTTTCTGGGAGCTGTGGCTGTACTGGCCTTGAGAGCAGGATCACTCTCCCCAGTGCCAGCTGGAGGGGGACAGAGGTGACAGCTGTGTGACAGGCAGCAGCCTTCCAGCCCCAAGACAGTCAGGACAAGTCAAGTTGAATTTTACTCTTTCTTTTTGGTTGGAATATAAACTATCCACCTACTTTTGTGTTGTGTTAACACTTTGTGTCGTGTGCCAGCACTGCCTTTGGTCTCAGAGCAGAAGCTCTGCTCCTGGATTTGCTGTGTAGTCACTCTGCAGCCCGTGGCTCCCACCCCTCTTGGGCAGCAATCCATTTCACAGAACCTCATCTGAATTCAGCAGGTTTGTTACTCTGGCTCCAGAGAAACTCAGGACTCAACAGAAACACCAAAGCACTGCAGAACACTGGCACTGGCAGAGCACTGGCCAGCCCAGGAGGACGAGGGACACGTTTGTCACCTGCAGGGTCTGTAGGATTTAACCCAACACACACATCTGGCAGTTTTATGGTGGTGACATTTTGCAGGATTTTTTTCCCCAGAGGTAGAGTAAAATTAATCAGAAACACTTTGGAACAACAACTGTTGTGCAGGGATTGCAGCATGAGCACGGGAGGAGGCCTGTCATCGTGGCAGCCTCACAGCTAATTTGCTGAGACATTCAACTGCCTTTAACTCTCCACTAGAGAATTTTTGCCTTTCTGGTTGGGGGTCACTTTTGCTAATTTGGCATCTTAGAGCCATTTACATTTCTCTTTCAGCACAAACACTTATCCTCTCTAATAATGAGAACGCTCCTGTGCTTGGTTTTTGGGGGTGGTGGTGAAAGTAGTTCAAATCTGAAGAGAGGCAGCTGTTCTCCTTGGCTCACCAGAGTGTTTCAGGCATTTGTTGAGCCTACAGAGGAAACACATTCTTAAAGTCTGTGTCAGGAAACCAGCTTCGAAGGCAGAAAAGTCGTGTGAATTTGCAGTGTTCCTGTAAAACCTGTAATTTGTTACAGCACCAAGGGTGCTGCAGTTCCTTTGTGGTGTGTGCTAGTGAAGCCCTCACGGGATTTACACCACAGCACGTTTGGCAGATTTGAATCTAACGTTACTGAGTGGAATCCGAAGTTGCTGTGTGGGAAGGTAGAGCTGGGACGTGTGCTCATTAGTGCGTAGACATAAAAACTCCTGACACGGGTTCAGGCCCATGTGTTTGAGTGTCAGCTGGCCAAGAAATGAGCTTTTGTCAGTGCTAAGGCCGTTCCTAAATAATTTGACATGAAATGCCTGAAGCAAGCCTGAGATCCTCCCCTGTCCTCCATGTCCCAGAAGAAGAACAGAGAGACAGTTGTGCCTCAGCTGCTCAACACTGGTGAGACTGAAGGCTCTGGAGAGGTCATTTACCAGTGAGATCAGAAGGATGTTTTATTTGTTGCAGAACACAGAAATGCCAAGACATTCTGGAAGAGGACAGTGGTACATGTGAGAGACTGTGAAGTCAGTGAGAGCTCTTGCCCAAGCAAAATGCAGCGACCGCAGCAGAAGTGTCGGAGAACTGGACCCTGGTGACCCAACCTCTCCCTGAGGAGTCCTGGAGGGATCACAGCCCTCAGGGTGGATGGACAGGAAAAGGAACAGGGGATTCCTGTTAGAAAAGGAGGTGGTGGGACTGATCTGGACAATTGAGTAGCCTTTGCAGATTCCTCCTCCTGTACCAGAAAGCCTTGATTTAGGTTTAAAGTCACAAACTTTAATTCAAATCAGTCCTTCAAGCCTAGGTGATGTTTATCCAAAGCATAAAGGTGCAAAGCAGCTGCTTCCTAGGAGCAGGACACCTCTGAAAGGGAGATTAGTTGTGTGTTGCTTGCTCTAACAACAATCATTAAAGGTTTCTTAGCAAGCTTGTTCCCCTATTAGAGATTTGAGCCTCTGCTTTGAAGTTCCATCTCCAGCTGGAACCTTTGGGCCAAAAGCATTTCTTTCCCTGAATATTTGATACCAATGCTTTGGTACAAATCTCTAATTTGTGTGCAGCTCCTGCTTTGGGACTCGTCTGTCTCAGCAGAAGACAGCCAGGGACACACTGGGTTTACTGAATGAGGGAAAAATCCACGTTGTCCTGGAAAGATACCTTGGGACCTCAAAATCCTGCCTTGGGATAACGTGTCATGACAGCTGGTTTAGGAGGTGGAAGCATTTTGTTTCTCTCCCCTTTCTTCTGTGTGAATATAGAAGCTTTTAGCTCTCCTCCATACCAGTGATGGATCACTAAGAAATGCAGAGCATAATCCTTTGTCTTGTTGGAACTAGGGAATGTTTTAGATCAAAGGTTGAAAGACAACCTCTGTGTTTAGGTTTGGTGGCTCCAAGTCTGGGTGCAGATGCAGATGTGCCCATGCAGAGCAGCTCTGCACACATGTGCTGTGATGGGGTTTTGACTCTGTGCTTGGAGCAGTGGTGTGAGTACATTTGTCTCTTCTTCTCTGGACATTGCAGTCCTCAGGGGAAATGAGCAGCCCACAGACAAGACCTGCACAGCTCCCATGTGCCAGTCCCCACAGAAGGGTGGTGGCCATGGGCCATGCAGTCAAGTGCACACCTGGACTCTGGACTTCCCTCCTCAGTGCTGGAAGTGCACAAACACCATTCATGTGTGACCCTGAACCCAAACGTGCTCTGCTGCCATCACTGAGGTATCCCAACTGTGCCTGGCAGGCTGGGATGGATACTGGATGGCTGTGTCTTACTTGGAAGGCCGCATGGTAAAGGCTTTCAGAAAGCATTTCCATGGAGGAAAGTCCCGTCTCATGGTCTCTCCCCCACCCCCAGTCACAAGCATCTTTGTGTAGCCCTTCCCTGCCGCTGTTTTCCCATGGCAAGAAGTGCCTAGTTCAGAAAGCATCAGCCCCAAGCCCTTTGATCTTTTCTTTCTCAAGAGAAAAAAAGATTAAAAAGAGACAAGAAGTTAAGGATTTGTGAGGGGGAACGGAACATGAATAGCAAATTCTGCTGCGGAGGTCACCTCCCCCCAGCTTTCTTCCTGTGTGATCAGGAGGAGGGAAGGGTGCGAGGGGTCTGTTGGGGGAACCCAGGGGGGAGGGGAGTAAATTGGGGGCAGAGGAGTGGGGGTGGAGGGGCGAAGCCCTTCAAAAGGAACAATGCTTGCAAGCTCCTGCATTGTTAGGCGGCCCTTTACAGAGAGTGCCATGAATACCGGTTATAAATTCTTTGGCCATTGAGAGAGCTCTCCAAACCTGACTCCATCCTGCACTAAACCAGGCCTGAGCCCTATCAGTTGCATAGCAATGAATTCATTTACATCTGGATAGTTAATCTCCAATTCACTTGACAGTTTATCTCACCCTCGGAAGAGGAGCAGTGCCTGCTGTATTGTGTGCAGGCCAGTGGATCATCAGCTAGGCTGGCACCTCTGTTTTGTGTGAAGCAAAGATAAGAAGGATGGGTGTTAATATCAAGCTTATGAAACACTGAGTTATTACCCCCAGCTGCTTGATTCTGCAGTACTTTCACTTGACACCCTCCCTATCTTTACCCTTTGCCTCTTCAATGTGGAAATGCAGTGTCCCTCCCTGGGTTGCTGTCCCAGTACAACTCAAGTGCTGCTTTTCTAATGTGAGCAGTGTCAGCTGAACGACTGATACAATGCAGAACTCTTTAGTTTGTTCTCGTTTACCGAGGTCTCCTAATTCTGCATGGGCTTTTACCACTGGACATTTTGCACAGATCCCTCAAGGAGGAAGCACTGGTCTTGTTCCAGCATGGCTGAGCAGAGCATCTCCTGGGGAAGTGCCAAGGACAGTGCCCTTGCAGCTGTGTCACAGGGAGCTGTGAGAAGCCTGTGATGTCCCACGGGGACAAGAGAGACATCATTCATCCCAAACTCCAGCAAGAGGAGGCAAACCTACTTGAGAGCCAAGGCTTTTGAGTAGCACTGATTTGACCCATTCTGACAGGAGAAATAACTACAGTAACACACATCTGAATGGGCAGCGATGTGGGGAGGGAACTCATTGCTTCTGGGCTCTGTGGGCATGCAGAGGTGAGAAGATGGCCAGGTTTGACAGATCAACTGACCTCCTGTTCGTGTTAGGGAAGTGCATTAGGAAAAGGGACCTCAGGGGTCAGAGGGCAAAGTCAAGCGTGAGAATTCCTTGATTTATTCGTATTTTTAAGTCTCCAACTTTAATTTCCTGCAGTCAGTATTTGTATGTATTTGATGTGGTTTGGACATGATCTGCTGAAAGGCCACTCATTAAAATATCCCTCTGCTTTTATCTAGAGTGACTGCAAATCTTTAACCAGTCCTTTTGTTTCCTCTAACACACAGTGCACTTAGTTCTGCTCTGGTCACGAGAATTATGTCTGAAAGGCTGTCTGAAAGGTTTAGTGTGGTTAACACTAAACAGTGATAAATAGTGAGGTAAAGGAAAAACTGATGTGAAGTCAAAACTAGTAAGTTGAAGCAGGAAAGCAGCTTTGGCTCTTTCTTGAAGTACTAAAGAGTCTTTCATTTGTCTGCAACCAGGAAAGTCAGAAGTGTTTCTTTTTCTGCTGAAAGCTCAAACTGCCTGAGTCACAGCAGTCTGGCAGCTGAAACTCGAAGTGGAGCTCCAGCCCTGCAGAGGCTGGTAACAGCCCTGTATGTGCCAGGCAATTCCTGCTCCTCTCTCCCTCTCACTTCACTGCTCCTTGGTAGGGCCTGTAGCATTGAAGGTCATAGGAGCTCTTGGGTGAAGAGCAGCTTTAGACTGTGCCAGCAGCATGTCCCAAACAGGAGTGTGACTCCTTCTTGTGACTTCTGCCTGGAATTGGTTTAATATTGGGAGATTTGGCTCAGCAATGTGGCCATCACTGTTGCTGATCTTCCTTCAGCATGAGCCACCAGTCTATCTGGATAGACCCTCATCTACCCAGACTAGTTGGGCATATCTGAGTCATTCTTCCTTCATTCACATGTGGTTCTTTGGGAGCCAGTGAGCAGACAGTAAACCAGCAAGTCACACCTGCAAAGTCTTTGCCTGTGAAATGTAATGGGGTCAATACTGAGTCCCCAAGGAACACTGCTGGTGTGACAGAATAACATGGTGAGGGCAGAACAAGCACAGGGCAAAAGGCAGATGCCTACCCCACAGAATTTATTCTGTAAGTATAAAGATGGGGACAGAAGGGAGAGCATGAGGAGACAGGTCTGGTCAGTGAGCTGCAAAGATGGGGAGAACATACAAATACTTCTCTGACAGTAAGAGGCAGTTGGATGTTTTGAGTGTGAATGGACCAGAAGTGAAACCAGCCCCTCAACACTGCATGAGAAGTGATGGGTGTGAAGGAGGGGAGGCTGAGGTTGGAGCTGAGACAGAACTGTTTCCCTGAGAGGGGTGTCAGCCCTGTGCCAGGCTGCCCAGGGAGCTGGGGCAGTGCCCAGCCCTGCAGGGATCCCAAAGCCATGGAGCTGAGGTGCTGAGGCCGTGGGTCAGTGCTGGGCTGGGCAGGGTGAGGGCAGGGCTGGGACTGCAGCAGCTTCAGGGGCTTTTCCAAACAAAACAAAATGATTCTATGGACACAAGAGGCCAGAGAAGCAGCTGATAGTGGGTTTGAAAGTGAGAGGAAAAGCAGGAACAGAGCACAGAGGGGCATGTGTCAGGGGTGTGAGTGGAGAGTGGTCGCTTGCAGAAGTGCTTCAGTGAATGTGAGTGAGACAAAGTGGCATTTGCTGAGTCTGGGGGTGCTGCAGGAGCTGGGAGGGGGTGGTGAAAGCCTCATGGGGCCTCCTGCCAGAGTTCTTGTTTGATTTTATTTATTATTTATGTGTTTCTAGTTTTTTTGCCAATGCAATCTTCAAATTCCATCGACTCCTCAGTTTTCTTTCCTCGGGGTGTTGCTGTGAAACATGGCAGGTCCAGGACACTGAAGCTTGTTTCTAGCATCAGCTTCCAGAGATTCAATCACAATACAGGACAGGCTGCTGCCTGTGGGAACAAAGCAGAGGGCCTGTGTCCATCAGCAGGGTAATTCCTCATCCCTGGGAGGAAAGTCATTTCCATTCGGTGCCATGGTCATTATAGGAGTGTAACAGTGGCTTAGAAGCATTTGTGAGTGTGAGTGTTGGTACTCTGCAGACTTCCTTCAGAACAGAAACCTCCCCAGGTCTATCTCCTCACCCATGGAGAGGGCAGAGGCTTCACAGGTTTAAGCTCTTGCTATTAGCAGCTATTGGCATGTCTCTTTTTTCTGCTTCATGTGACATCAGCTGTTTTATCTCCAGGTGGGAAGAGTTTGGGACTGGCTGGTTACTGGGGAATGACACACTGAGAAGCAATATGATTAATCACTGGAACAACTGAGGTACCAACGTGGTGCATCCTCTGACCCTTGGGGTTGTAGCCCAGGATTTAATGTCACTTCAGTGGGTGATGGTTGAACAGGGATTTCTCCAAGCAAGATTATGTTACTAACCTCAAAATGTTTTGGGAGATTTGTTTGGTAAATACATTAATGACTGTGGAAAGCAACATCCTGTTTCAAAGCACAAAAATGACTGTTTTCTCCTACAGAAATGAGGCAGGGTTGTGGTTTTCATGTTACCTTTTTGTGCTCAAGTGGAAGAGTGAGGGAGGAATGGAATTAATCCTGCTCTGCCTTCACAACTTCATGTCTTCAGTGTTCCAACCCCTTTTCATTGTCTCTTAGTGTAGGAGCAAATTGCTTTTTCTTGTGTTGGTGTCTAGTGACCCACAGCCATCTCTCCACATGAAAGATGTCTTCTATCTCCCTTATCTGGTCTGTGGTTTTTGTTTTTCAAACAGCCCCACACAACGTGATTTCATTTCACTCCTGTGTGCGCCTTCAAATAAAAATACATTATAATAAACAGCATTCATATAAATATTATGGTTCAGATTTAAACTAAACAGAATTAGGATGCTCAGAGCTGTGTTTTCCACAGAAGCTTACTGAATCCTCTTTCTGCCTCATTTTGTGGCAGCCTGTGGAGCAGGACACGGGGCAGGTTTGTGGTTGGGATGGGACAGGGTGTGACTGTGCTCAGCACGTTTGGCCTTTGCTCCTTTGACAATTTAGTTGTAACCTCTCCCTGGCTTGGCTGTTTGTGTTTAAGTTTCTTGCATTATTTTCTTTTCTATTTAAAAAAACAGTTCTTTTCTTGCTTCCTTGGCTGCATCAGAGCTTGTGCACAGGCTCAGGCAGCACCAGGGAGTTGGTTCTCAACACAATGAGTTGACCTGTCACCATTTGTAAAGGGCTACCAAGATGCTGAGGGCACTGGAGCATCTCTCTGAGAAGGAAAAGCTGTGAGACCTGGGGCTGTTCAGCTTGGAAAACAGAAGGCTGAGGGGAGACCTTATCAATGCTGATCAACCCTAAAGGATGGATGTTGAGAGCAGGGGGCCAGTCTGTTCTGTGGTACCCAGTGACAGGACAAGGGGCAATGGGCACAGACTGGAATATGGGAAGTGCCACTGGCACAGGAGGAGAAACTTGTTTGGTGCTGAGGTGAGGGAGCCCTGGCTCAGGCTGCCCAGGGAGGGTGTGGAGGCTCCTTGTCAGGAGGTTCCCAAACCCACCTGGACATATTCCTGTGCCCCCTGATTGAGAGGAACCTGCTTTAGCAGAGGATTGGGCTGGAGCAGCTCTGCAGGGCGCTTCCCACCCCCACCATGCTGGGATTTTGTCTTGTGCAGGACTCACAGTGCCCAGCCCGTTCAGGTCGTGTTGGTTTCAGAGGCAGGTTTAGAGTTTACACTTGCACCCAGGATACAGCTGGAAAATGTCTTGATTAGCTGATGACTTTCACATTTTCATGCTCAGCTCCCTGGAACGAGCCCCGTGGGCCTGCATGAAACCTGTGTGTTTGGGTGGGTGTTTGTCAGTGTCTGGGTGCAGGAATTCCTGCTGGATTCACTCCTGGAAAACCTTGGGCTGTGCTGGATTGTGCTGCTGGGCTGCAGGGCAGAAGTTCTGTCTTCTGACACCTCCCTCACAGGGACAGCAACTTTCTGTGAATATCTGTTATCTTCCATGACGAAAGCCAGATGAATAATTGCTGCTACTTATGCTATTGAACTTTCCTAAGGAAATTCTCCACTGGGTTAAGAACAAGCATGACAAATCTCAACCCAAAGGAATGGAGGAGGGGAGTGGTAACTTATAAGCCATGAAAAACAAGAGCTGGAATGGAAAATAGCTTCACACCATAACACTTGGCACTCACCCCTCCATGCTTCAACCTGCCTGGTCGGTGCAGCCAAGAGAAAACGGGGAGCAAGTTTATGCTGGTAATTACCCCTCAGCTGGTGCCTGACACAGCCTGCTGCACTCTGCCTGTCAGCAGCTTCGGCCAGCACTGTCACAAAGCATCTTCTTGCTCTGGGCAGAGGACACCCAGCCCCAGGGGTCTGTGGGAATGAACCACTCAGGTATCTTTGGGGAGCACTGGAGGCCAAGGCAAGCAGAGGGCAGTGCTTCACTCAAGGGGCTTCAGACCCTGCCAAGGTTGAGTGGGGGCTGCTCTTTGGTGGCTCTCCTTGTTTTGGGGGACTCCTCTTGTTTTCAGAGAGCTGCAGACATAAAGGGGAGAACTGCTGGGGCACTGAGGGTGCAGACAGAGCCCTCACTGTTCATGGAGCATCCTGGGAATGGGTCCCCAGCGCAGCTGAGGGGGTCTAGGTCTGCCTTGTAGGTGGCAGTGGAAGGAGATGAAGATACAGGATCATAGAATTGTTTTGTTTGGAAAACCCCTGGAAGCTGTTGCAGTGCCAGCCCTGCCCTCTCCCTGCCCAGCCCAGCACTGACCCACGGCCTCAGCACCTCAGCTCCACGGCTTTGGGGTCCCTCCAGGGCTGGGCACTGCCCCAGCTCCCTGGGCAGCCTGGCACAGGGGCTGACACCCCTCTCAGGGAAACAGTTCTGCCTCAGCTCCAACCTCAGCCTCCCCTGGGGCAACTTGAGGCTGTTTCATCATGTCCCATCATTCATTACTGGGGAGCAGAGACCAACCCCCAGCTCCCTGCAGCCTCCTGTCAGGGAGTGTCAGAGAGTGCTGCTGTCTCCCCTCAGCCTCCTCTTCTCCAGGCTCAACACCCCCATTCCCTCAGCCCCTCCCCAGCCCCTTGTGCTCCAGCCCCTTCCCCAGCTCTGTGCCCGGCTCTGGCCACGCTGCAGCCCCTCAGTGTCCCTGTGGCAGTGAGTGAGGGGCCCAGCACTGACACAGCCCTGGAGCTGCAGCCTCCCCAGGGCCCAGCACAGGGGACAATCCCTGCCCTGCTCCTGCTGCCACCCCACTGCTGAGCCCAGCCAGGATGCCACTGGCCGTCTTGCCCCCTTGGGCACGCTGCTGGCTCCTGTTAAGCTGCTGTCAACCAACCTCCCAGATCCTTTCCCTCTGGGCAGCTTTCCAGCCCCTCTGCCCCAGACTGGGGTGTTTCCTGGGGTTGATGTGACGTGAGCTGTTGTCCCCCTCTGCCATCGCTGTGTGCTGCTTGGCCCTTTGCACTCTGCCCTGAGGGATGCAGCAGAACAAGACCCTGTTCCCAGGGCCACAAAGCATTGGCATCTCAGAGCCACCACAGGACTCTGTTCACATGTTGTGGTGGGGCAGAATTTTCCCACAAAGCCCTCAGTTTGCCCTGACCTCCCTGTGACACCGTTCCTCCCGTGTGTTTCCCCACAGACAATTCCCTGGGGTTTTGTGGGTCTCCTGGCCCTGTGTCAGGCAGAGGAAGGTGCTGTGCAGGTGCTGCTGGGCCAGGGGTTATTTGCCCATTTGCTGTGGCTGTGGGGGCAGTGCCTGTGACCTGTTCCCTGCCAATAATGGGGGCCAGAGGCAGCACTGAAACCTCGAGGGAATATATATTTTTGAAGTGTTTTCTTCTTGAACTAATGCAAAAAACAAAGAGCTTATTTCAGTGCTTATTTCAGTGCTCTCCTCTTTCAAACTGGATGGGATCCTGGATTTTTCAAAAGAAAACAAAGCATATTTCAAGTACAGCCCTTCTTTTTGTCCTTTTTTTCCCCTTCCAGTTGCTTTCTCTTTGCTGACAGAGATTTCAGAGCCCTGGGGAAGGTGCATCTGGCAGTGATGATCTCGGCTCTTGGTGAAGTCCCAGCTCTGTGTGGTGGAGCTCAGCCCTCCCTCACTGCCTCTGCTTCCCAACCAAGGGCTGAGCTGCTGGGACAGGGTCCTGGTACCACTTCCCCCAGTTAAGAATGTCACCTGGGCCAGCAGAGGAAAAAGGGCTCTGGGTTGGATGTGCAAACCTCATCTGCTGTCCCCAAATCCCATCTCCTATGGCAGGTGTTGTGTTTGGTTAAAGACTCAGACAATCCTGGAGGGTCAGGGACACCCACCTTTGCTTGTTTGTGACTAGCTGCCTGAAAGAGCTCACTTTTACACCCAGAGAAGTCGAGGCAGTGGCATAATCTGTCTTGTGGTCTGTGGGAATGTTGATGGCAAAGCCTCAGTTTCCAGAGACAGAGCTCCAGGACACACCAGCCAAAGGAGTGATGTGTTTGAGCCCTGTCCTGGAGTTAGTGTGACATTAACTGCTAGGCAAGAAGCTTGACAACCAGCAGAAGCCAGAACCTTAACAGTGCCCTCCTGTGCCTTATCAGGGGAAAATAAATCTTGACTGATTAGTTTTTACAAATGAGAATTCTCAGCAAATAAATGAGCTGCCTGCACGGTGATAATAGGCTGTTTGGATAGCGAGTCTGCGGAGTGTGGATGCGGCTGGAAGTCATCAAAACTGTCTTATCCTCTGGAGCCTCCTGTGCTGAACTTGTATGTACAATATCAGACAGAAAAAGACATTTTTCCAATGGATATTTTCTGGTAAATTTTTGTGGCCAAGCAGCAGTGTAGTTGGGGCTGCCTGCAGGGCTGGGGTAGCTTTGCTAGCTGCAGAGACCTGACCTCCCTCTCTACATCCCTTTCTTACTATTATGCATTTGCTTGAGTTTAAATCTGTGTGCTGAGGGTTGATGGACCCTGAACATCTCATGAAAGATTGACCTGCTGGACCACTGGTGAGAACAAGCTTATGGCAAGAGGTCAGCACACTGCTTCTGCCCCCGTCCCTTCTCCTGGCTGCTGTGGTGAGCAAGAGGAACACAACTGGGAAGGATGCAAGCCCTTGCACCAAGCAAAGTGGCTCACAGTATGTCTTGCTGTGATTTAGGAGCATTGTCAGCTTTATCTACCCTTTTTTTTCCTCATTTTACCAATAATCCTGACATCCAGTCACTAGTTATAAGCAGGACTAAGAACACCCTTTTGGAGGATGGTCATAAGTACTTGATGGTAGTTCACCACATCATTCTGCCTCTATCCTTCCTTTCCTGCAATCTCATCCATAAAGATCCTTTTGTATGGTTTCTGCTGAAAGTCAGCACTGGATAATTGGCCAATATCCTGCCTGCTGGCAGTTTTGAGGGTTCATTGTCCTCGTGCTCATCTCCCTCGTGTGTCAAGATGGTCTCTGCTGATGCAGGGTGGTGGCTGTGGGTCAGTCAGGAAAATAGCTGTGCAGAAGGCAGAGCTTGGAGTGTGGTGTGCTGGAGGCCCTGCCTTGTCATACCCTTGTGCTCTGCTGAAGGATGCTGAGACCATACTTCAGGGGAAGCATTAGGAAAAAATCTGAAGGTGATTGAGGTCCAATGTTAGGTAACTGTGGAAAAAAATGCAAGTTGAACTTGCAGCCCAGTCTCTCAGTTGTGTGTATGTGAGATCTCTTGGCATCTCACATCTCTCTCAAAAGCTGGTGGTTTTACATTTATAACAGGGTATTTTTGATGCTGGAAACCTTAAAACTGTTCTGACATGAACCTAAGCTATTCTACTGTCTTAAAAATGAAGTCTTAAAGGAGAACTGAAAGATAATGGACTATGCTTCAATTTCAATACAGCAGAGCTCTTGAACATGTCCATGAAAAGAAGGGAAACACACCTGGAAGTGGATCCAAAACTGGAGCTTTTCAGAGGCACTACCCTGGTTACTCCTCTCTGGAGCTAACCCCCAGAGAAATCAGCTTTGCATGCAAAGCCATCATCATCCAGCTGCAGAACCCAGCTGAAATGGAAACTCAGTGTTCACGGGCGATTTGCATCTGTATCTGTGTCTGATTAGCTGGAGCTGCACAGCAGCAGTCAGCTCTGTTACCAGTTCTCCCCTCCTTACCTTGTGTTGCCAGTTCTCCCCTCCTTACCTTGTGTTGCCAGATCTCCCCTCCTTACCTTGCCCCACGTTATGTTCATTTGCACAGTTCTGTCTTTGGCTTGAGCCCATCATGGTTCCCATGGTGATTCAGCATCAGGCACAGTCTGAGCCTGGCTTCAGGGGTCTCCAGACAGCAGAATGATAGAAAAGGTGACCAAGGTTTGTGATTCCTGTGACAGTCACCGTGCAGACAACAGTGAGACAGCTCACCTGGAGTGGGGAGGATGAACTCGGGCCTGGAGGTGATCGTGAGCCCGGGCTTCCCATAATGGGATTTTCACGATGATTTGCTTCCCCTGTCATGTTGTTTCAAATTCCTCACAAGCCATACTTTTCACAGTCTGGATTTTCTCTCATGAATTTCTCAAGGGGCTATCTGGAAGGGAAACTATTTCTCACCATAACAAACAACCAAAGCCTTCATCGTTAAAAAATAAAGCGCCAACATGGCCTTACAATGGACCCTTTGTCAAGTCACATCTGTTACAATCACCAGAAATTATAAGCCTTTACTTTTGAAAGTCATTTTCTTTTATCAAAATAGGAAAGAGGACTGCAAAACATTCAGGGAAAAATCTTCATGAAAGCTAAGGCATGTGACAGCAGTGCTGTGTTTTACACAGGGAAATGGAATTGCCTGGATGCACAGATACGGGACTCGGGCTCTTCTGGCTGAAGGGACAGATGACTCCACAGCACAGGTCACTGCTGGGCTAGTGTAAAAAAAACCTGGCCTGCTGGACAGCAAAGCTCTCATTTCACAGCCAGTACAGATTGCCTTGGGTTTAGCCCTGTAGTTTAGAATCTGTTTCCCAGAAGCTGTCTGGCAGTAACTGCCAAAATGCAGAGCGAGAGGATTCAGGTGGGGAATGGTGTAAAATCTGATGTAAGGTGTGTTGGATCCTTTGAATTAAATAATCCACAGCCATTTGCCCCCAAGCAGTGCAAGTGGCTGCAGACACAGAGGAAGCTCCAAGTGCTGCCATCCCTGCGCTGGTGCACAGTCACACAGAGCTCTCACACAGGTTGTGCTGGCGCTGCAGCAGGAGCAGCTGCCCAGAAACCTGCTGCCTAAGGCCCTGCTCTGGCTCTTTCCAGTGATGCTTCTGTCCCTCCCCAGTGCAAACCAGCTTTCTGTGGGCACAAAGCTGGTAACTGCTATGGCAGCCACACCACGTCCCACCACCATCCTTGGCACTGGCCCAGGCCAAGCTTCTGGTTTGGAAAGCCCAAAGTTTCCTCTGAAACAAGGGCAAGATTTTGCAAGGCAGTGAGCTTTAGGACAGTGGATGTAAGGCAGCTCCCACTGCATTGTAAAGCTTTCCTGGGTGCTTTTGAAAATCCAGAACATTTGGGCTGAATTCATTGGGTGTGAATTCCAGTAGGTCTCTGAACCAGGGCTGGGGGGAAAGCCCAGAAGCACGGAGGTTTGGGGGATGCAGGTGAGCTTGGTGTGAGCCACAGTGCTTAGGAATATGAGCTGCCTAGGTCTGAGTTCTTATAATAGAAGTCTTTTGTGAAAAAATCATGCCCTCTGCCTTGGGTCCCAGCAGTCCTGCTGCTCACCATAGCAGGGCAAGGAACAAACCCAGTTTTCCCTTGAGGCAGTTGAAATACAAACTGTGCTCGTCCTGCTCCACCAACAGCTCTTAAACCACTTTTACTGCATCCCCATGGAAAGTTTCAGCAGCAGTGACTGAAACATCCCCAGGCTTGTGTCAGATGTAAAGCTAGAAACGAGCTCAGGACTGAAGATGCTGTGTTCATGGTGGACGTTTTCTCTAGATGAATGAGACAGATTTGTCGTGATGGAACAGAAAGTCCTTCATATCCTTTTCAGGGGCACTGTCAATGGAGATGAATTACAGATCATTCCTGTGCATCAACAAAGGGAATGGTTGTAGCAGTTCCTCTAATTACATATAATTGGTTTTGAAATGAAATGATCTGGGATTGCTGTGAGTGACTCTGGGAAGGATTTTACTGGCCAAGAGGGAAGAGCGGCCCGTTGGAATGAGGTAGATGCATGGAAGTAATTATGGCAACAGTTAGCTGTGAGAGCTGTGATACAAAGATAAATTAGAGCAGTTTAGGTCAATGTGTGCAGAGTTTCCCAGCTGACTCCTGCACTGCAGGTACTGTGTGCTGGCAGGGAAAAGGCTAAAGAGCACGTAGTGAGGGAAGGCTGGAGAACATCAGTCCTTCCTTCTGGTGTTGAGTGAGACAAAATAGAGGTGCTGCTTGCCTGTCCTATCCCCAAGCATTGAGTTCTGTCTCTCAGAAACACTCTCTGGACTGCAGTTGTGCCAAACATGCAGCTGTCTGGGTGAGGATGTACAAACAAGGTGTGCCTGGTTCCTGCCTGGTTCCTGCGTGGAGGAGTTACCAGAACAAGTGCAAACACGCACCAGGAATTCCAACATGAACAGACAGCCAGATTAGCAAAGAACTTCTGACTGCAGAGACCTGATTGGAGCTACAAGTCGTGGCATCTGTACATGTAAACGATGTGCCACTGCACACGAATTGTGAAACCCTGTTTCTAAGGAATGTTGGTATTTCTATGTATTAGACCACAAAGCTTATCGAGATCCCCTTTCTAACCATAGTGATGAGATCACTGGAAAAAGAGTTACCCACTGTTCATCACCCTTCCTCATTTTGAACACCCACGTGTAAAACATCACACAGTGCTTGGTTCAGAGCTTGGATATCGAGTGAAAACAAGATCCAGAAGTGTAGAGGACAAAAGGAGACAACTCACAACCTGAGGAGCTGTCTCTTACATGCCAGCCCCAAGGATAAGGGACAAATACAGAATCCAGCTCCTGAGCTCCAGGAACCTCCAGCCTCATGGGGTGGAGACAATCAATCTGGGAAGGGCACTTGTTCTTTATGTCACCCAGACCCTCTTCACTGTAAGCAGAAGCAGCAGCAGGATAAAGCCTCAATTAAAGGATGAAAGTGCTGTGGAGAGATGTCTGATGGTGGCTCTGCTCACCAGCCTCTCTCTGTGCAGTCCCCATGGGGCTCTCACCTCTCTTTGGGTCATTGTGTTTCAGACCACAGGGGTATGTGCAGCTTTCCCTGTGCTCTTCCCTTATAGCCAGAGGGAAACAGAAGGACTTTGACCTCCGTGGCTACCAGAACATGGGCACTTGCTGGTGGCCAGCCTTGAGCTGCCTGGCTACAGCTCCTTTGTCACAGGAAGCATTGGTGCTTATTACTTTCAGGTGCAGTTGAAAAATACCTGTGAAGTCACACTGGCCCCAGTCACAGGGAGGAACACCCTGAGGCCATCAGAGTCCCCTGCTCACTGGGCATCTCCCATTCAGCTGTTGCCTGAGCTCCCAGGTGGTTGTGTTTAGCATCAGTGTTGTCTGTGTTCCTCTTCTCTAGTAGGAATCCCCTTTTCAGTTATTACTGGGCTTTCCCGAAGTGGAAAGAATGTTATCTTTCCAAATCACCTTTAGAAGCCTACCTTGGAAAATGGTGTTTAGGGAGTGCTCCCTGCCACCAGGCAGCTGAAGCAGTGGAAGAAAAGGCAAACTGCATTTAGCTACTTCAGGCATGTGGAAAACAAAATAAAGAACAAGACATGGGGCACAAATAATTTGTCTTTCTGCAGAGTTACAGGGAACCCAAACAAGTTCACTGGATTGTTTTACCACACCAGTCCACAAACAGCTCTGTCAGCAGAAACGTGGGATCAGTGTGTGCTGGCCTGGGTGGAAGAACACCCTGAGCTGACAAAAACAGGGCACAAGGACTGACATGGACTGGGGTCTTCAGAGAGCAGAGTGTCCTCGGGGGCAGAGCTGGTAGTTTCTTCACTATTCTCTTTTTCCTCATCACTTTGCTTCAGGCAGCAGCCTGGGGCAATGGGCTGTGACCCTACTGTAACTCTGAGTAGCTGAACTGTGTGGCTGGTGTCCGAAGCTGATGAATGCATCTGGTCTTGTATTTTCTCTTTATTTTTTGCATGAATTTATGGATGCTCTTGCTATCTTTTAAGACCCCTCCACTTTTAGTCTCCTGTGAGCAAGGGGGCCAGTTCAAGCTGTGGCCCTGTGACAAGGTGTGAGTGCCGTGGTCGCTCCTGTGCCACCCACTTTGCAGTTAACATTGACTGGTGCACGAGAGCATCTCTCTGCACCCATAGCCAGGGTGGCACATGGGCAGGTGGGAGCAGGGTCACATGCACATCGTGTTTTGGGGATTGGCTTCCTTCTTTTTCTCCTGAAGTGCCGTTCAGCCCTTGCCACCACAACTGCAGGGCAGAGTAACATCTCCACAGAGCCCAAACAGCATTAAAGCAACGCTGAGGGCCAGTCACAGGTAGCAGAGCTGCAAGGCAGAGGGGCTGCTGTTGCCCAGAAATGTGTTGTACCAGGTCTGTAGGGCCTGTCAGGGTGAGTGGGACACCAATGAGTGTGACAGGAGGGACGTGCCTCCCTTCCCCTCCACCACAGCACAAGTCAGGGCTTCTCCCGTTCCTCCTTGTTTTGGCACTGAGCAGCCCAGCTGGCCCGTGCAGGTACCTGTGATGTTTTATGTTCTGGAGGTCTCCCATCTTTCCTCTGGAGATGACTGACCATTGGCTGCAGCATGGGCCTGGCCTGGCACTTGTTTGGAACAAGCTGTCGTGTCTCCTGTGCCCTCAGCTCCGTGGGGAGAGGAGATGAAGCTGGTGCCACAAGGGCTGCACAGGGCAGGGCTGCTGCATCTCCCCAGGCTCTGCACGATGCCCTGGTGGTCTCCATCCAGGTGGGACATCCATGAGCTTCAGCTGTGCTGAAAACACAATTATTTGAGTTAGAAACCTGTGTCTTCCCAAGGCAGAGAAGCTGTGAGCCTCAGCCAGAGGCAGAGCGTGCTGAACCACAGCAGTGAGACATGCAACACCTTTTGAGGCATTTTGGATGTTCCCTGGCAAGACACACTCTGCATCTGGTTTGTTCTTATTATCCCCATCAAAACTCATTAAGAAAAAATCTTGTCCTCAGAACCAGTAGCCAGATTCCTGGCTGTTTATGTCTCACATTGAAAACTGGGCAATTTGGGGAGATTAGGGCAGTAAACAGTTATAAACAGAGTAAACCTGGATAGCATTGCATAGGGCAGCCCTGTTAAGTGTTGTTCCCGCTGCCAGTGTAATTTGTGTGCGGTTCTGTTTAGTTTATAAAGTCAGCAGAGGGACTGGAAAATGCCTTACTCACCAGGATGTCTTCAAGGCTTAACTCTAAGCTTAAAGTCACATCTAACTCCAGCCAAGTGCTCAGGCCTGGGCCTTGAGCCTGTGTGCAAGCAGGGCTGCTCCCCAGGCAGCAACAGGAGCAGGAGGAGGGTGTCAGGGGTGCAGGTTGGGCTGGGCCCCGCAGACTCTCCTGGCAGCAGCGTGCGGCTGCCGCGGCTCTGACGTCATGGTTTGGTTCTTGGGCTATTTTTGAAGCTTGAAAGGTGAGTGTAACCAACACTTCAGCGTTTTCCCACACCCCTCATGTGACACAGGACTCTGCCCATTCATAGGACTGTCCCTAGGACTTAACACTTGTCAGGGTTTCACTTCCTCCGTGGGTTTCTTTCCTTCCGTTCTGGAGGCAGAGCAGTTGGTTCCCTTTGCTGCCCTGAGAGCTGTCTGGGGAGCTGCCTGCTTCAGCCCCTTTCCAAAAAAGTACTTCCTTTAGAAGAGTCTCATCAGTTTTGAACTGTTTTTGCAGGCAGGTAGTGCCCTTTGCAGTCTCCCTAGACGTGTTTCACAATGGCTGTTCCATGTCTTGGAACAGAGAACCAACTCTTGGCCGAAGGAGCTTTACAGGTTATTTAATCACAGAATCACAGAATGGTAGGGTTGGAAGGGACCTTTAGAGATCACCAAGTCCAATCCCCCTGCAGAAGCAGGTCCCACCTAGATCAGGTCACATAGGAACACATCCAGACACAGCACTTTTGCATCTATATAATGAAAAGGTTAAAGAAAACCAAGCCCCAGCTATTTATTGCATGCAGCCCTTGCCCATCCACAGCGTTAGGTGCATCACTACCTGCCCATCCTCAGGGGAAGGGGGACACAGAGGAACTGGCTGTACAGAAAATGCTTCATTTACATGCACAAAGCCCCAAACCACGCAGGGAAGTGCTGGTGCTCTGCTCTGCCTGAGTTGCAGTCAGTCTGGGGATGGCTGTGACACTAGTCATTAACAGCGCTCCATCAGCTCTGGGAGGTTTAGGTTGATGATATTCCTTTAATTCTAACATACTATTAGAATGTTAATTAAAACAAGCATACCAAAATGAACTACTCCTCCAAGAACCAAGAACCTGTCATTTGTGTGAAAACCCTGGATTATAAACCGCTTCTTCTACTTTTGCTGCCAAATATGCAAAGTCCATTGCACAATTTCAAGGCTGTAGTTGAGCCGCTTTGTGTTTTTCTTTCTCCAACTGAGAAGAAACATTTTCTTCCATCTGAGAGGGAGTGATTTGTTTTTCTTGCCGTGTGACACGTACAGGCTCTCATCATCCTTCACACAATCACTTCTCTACCGTTTCTTATCTCGCTTTATCATGCCGTTGTGAGTTTTCTGAGACAAGGATTGTTTGTTGGCTTGCTCTAATTCCTCAGCTATTTTTCTAAATAAAGTGAGGCTTAGCAAGAAGAGCAGTGATCACAGCTGTGAGCTGTGCTGAGTCTTACTCCCACCCCTGCTCAGGTGTGAGAACGCTCTCAGCCAGTGGCACTGTTCACATCCAAACTCTTCCTTAGTTACCAAATACCCCCATGATTTACCCAAGTTTCATCCACAGGTTGCACAGTCAGTTAGTGTTTTATGACAGATATTGGGATGCTCTCTGAATTTCTTAGTGCCTTATCTTTGGAGCTGCAGGGTTATCAGATGCCAGGTGGTCTATTATGGAATATCCCAGGAGAAAGGGACAAGGAAGCTTTTAGAAACCTCCCTCAGTAAACTCTTCAGTTCATGTCTTCAAGTTACTGGGACACTGCAGAACCATGTGTGTGCCTGTCTAGGGACCCACCAGACTCAGGTGTGTTAGAGCCAGGCCCATTTCCATCAAAGCTGGTGCTGAAACCTCTTCTTGAGTAATGCAGGATGGGAATTCCTCCTCACCCCTCAGCCAGCCCAGGCTCTGGCAGGAGCAGCAGCTCCCCGGTGCCTCGTGGGCAGAGCAGGGATGTCACATCCCCACACTTCACAGGCACTGTGCTTGAAAACCTGCCCTGGTTCACAGCCAAATTCAGTGTCTTATCCTGCCATCATGTTCTGAGGTTGGTAGGTGGATAGAGAAGAACTATGGTATTGCAAGACAGCAGCAGATGCTGTGGGGCTGCAGAGCTTGTAACGGCGCTTTGGGTGTCCAGAGTCCTCACACACATCATTCTCCTGTACAGCTCACATCGAGCTCCTGACAGGTCCCTAATCCATCCTGACGTGCACACAGATGCTCAGCTGAGTGTCATTTCCTGCTCTGAGGAGCCCAGATTGATCCTGACGGGCCCTTGGGTTGGAGCAATCGGTTTAGTTTTTCTCTCTCATTTATTCCCTTTGCCTGAGGGAACTGAGCCTCAGCCCCTTCTGTAGTTGTCCTCATCATACAGCACTCAGAACACACTCAGCAGGGGTAAGGGCTGTGTTTACTGCCTGGGCTCCTGCTGGCTGCCATGCTGCTGGGGTGCAGGTTTGCTGGGGGTGTGCTGCTGCTCCGGGCTCTGGTCAGACGCAGCCAGCTCCTGCGGCCAGCACATGGCTCCTGCAGGCCCTTGGTGCGGTGCTGGGGGCAAGGCAGGAGAGGGGCTCTGCAAGCTGGTGGGGGCCAGAGGGAGTCCCAGCCTGTCATTGTTGAGCCCAAACGAGGTTTAAGCTGAGTGAAGAGCAAGGTGAGGCTCCTTCTCAGGTGGCTGCTCTCAGCCCAGGACAGCTCAGAGGGCTGCAGTGCCCGAGTGTGAGCAGGAGAGTGGAGCCGTGCAGCAGATGTGCTGTGACAGCTCTGCCTGCTCGTGTCTCAGGAGAGAACACTCTACTTGGAGTCCTTTCTGAAGCAATTTGAGGTTAATTAGCAACTTCTGGCTTCACTATCTAGCTGGTCTGTTTATCTTTTGTCTGAGTGAATTCTCTTCTCTTCCTGTTGTTGCTGCTTCCTCCTGAGCAATGGGGAGGCTGTGCAGACATTCAGCACACTCAGGGACCTGCTGGGCAGGCTGCTCCCAGATGTGCAAGTTGGTCCTTGTCTTCTGAAATTATAGAGCCAGAGAATCATTTCAGTTGGAAAAGCCCTTGAAGCTGCTGCAGTCCCAGCCCTCCCCTCACCCTGCCCAGCCCACCACTAACCCACAGCCCTGAGCACCTCAGCTCCACAGCTTTGGGCTCCCTCCAGAGCTGGGGACTCCCCCAGCTCCCTGGGCAGCCTGGCACAGCGGCTGACACCCCTCTCAGGGAAACAGTTCTGCCTCAGCTCCAACCTCAACCTCCCCTGGCACAACTTGAGGCTCTTTAATCTTGTCCTATCACTGGTTACTTGGGAGCAGAGACCGACTTCCAGCTCCCTGCAGACTCCTGTCAGGGAGTGTCAGAGAGTGCTGCTGTCTCCCCTCAGGCTCCTCTTCTCCAGGCTGAACATCCCCATAGCCCTCAGCTGCTTCCCATCAGACTTGTGCTCCAGCCCCTTCCCCAGCTCCAGTGCCCAGCTTGGACATGCTCCAGCAAATATCTCTGTGTGCCCATCCGACCCTTTAACTTTGCTTCTGCATAAAGGAGTCCCATTGCAATGAGAGGTGGTGGGCTGGGCTCAGCAGTTAGGAGGAGGGAGCCTGGAAAGCTGCAGCCAGCCGTGCCAGCTCAGGAGCCTCTCCTCCCACGAGCCACCACGGAGCACAGACACAGCGGGTCGTCCTGGTTGTGCCCAGCCTCTGGCACTGCTGGGCGCTGGGCTGCCCGGGGCCCTGGGCGCGTCGCCGCAGCCCGTGGGTGGGTGCTGGAGCGCAGAGATGACATCTGAGCTGCCCTCGGCCACTCCTGGAGCCCAGCTGTTAGTGGTGATGGACAGGATCCAAAGCCCAGCAGTCAGGCTGCAGCTGAGCCTTGGGTCACCCCTTGCAGCGGGCGTGCACCAGCCGTAAATATAGGCCACTGTGTTACTAATGTGCTCACCGTCAGTGTTTTATGTAACCTCATAAACTTCGAGTAGCTGTAATCTTATAAAGCCTGTGGCCTTTGCTGGACTGGCATTTTAGGCAAGAGGCCTGGAAGAGCCAGACCATCTGTGGTGGTAATGAGTTTCTCATCCTTTCAGAAAGAGAATAGTCCCTCAGTGGCCTTCCCCGTGAGGTCTCATGTGCTGAAGACTGCATGGGATTTTCCTAACTTGCGTGTCAGCGAGGATCTGGCTGTGCAGCGGGGAGAACCCGGGGTGAAAGTACTGGGTATGACCCTTGAATTCATCCATCAAGCTGCTGCTGAGCAGGTGAAAGAGCAGACACCGAGCAAGGAGAGACTGTCTGTAAGCAGAGCAATTATGCAGCCTATAAACGAGCCTCAGACCTGTGCAAACCCAGAGGAGCTTCTCAGCACAGCTGTTTATTTTATGCTGAATGAAGCTTTTCCCTTACTTGGTGAGAGCAGACTGCCTGGAGGCTGCAGGCTCTGCAGGCTGGCTGGCAGAAGGTACCACCAAAGACTTGCCAGGGACTGTTTTTGCAGACACTGTTTATCTCTTAACACCTTCATTTCTCTGTTTTGAACCTTTCTAAACTCTTCACAGAGGACCTCACCCCTCCTTCCTACCTCCCCATTCTCTGCCGTGGGTAACCCAGGCCCTGCAGTGATGGTTATTGTGGGAAGACTTCCCTGAGACTCGGCTGCCCTGGTCTCACAGAGACCCTGCCTCCCTCTTGGCCCTCTCATCCTGGAAATCCTCCTGCTCACCCAGTCCAGCACACAGGCAGATGGTTTCTGTTGCAGCTGTCGGGCTGCAGCTGCGTGGCTGAGCCTCAGGACGGCCAGAGGTTCTCTCCCCACATCCCTCTCACACACTGCAGCGACCAACCTGCTCCTGCCCTGCCTCAGGGCCATGCTCTACAGGCATCCAAGCTCACTGCCAGTGGTGCCAGGGTGGGTCTGACTCTTCTTCACTGCAGGAATTTTAACACCAGCTCTGCCTGCACAAGGAGCTGGGCACCTCAAGCAATGAGCACAGTGAAAACGTTCCCTTTATTCCTTAGTGAGAGAATTCTTCACCCCTGCCATCGGGTTTAACCTTTGGGTGGTTCTGCTGGATGTTTCAAGTCTCTTGCTTTTGTGCCTCTCAGTAGTGGCCACAGTGGTATGGGGGCATATCCCCCATGGGAGAACTTGCCCATCCCTCCTGGCTCCTGAAGCACATGCCCAGGGATTGCCTTCCCGAGGGCCTCAGGTGTACTTGGAGTGATAACACAATAAGAAGATAACAAGGGAAGAGCAGTGCTGGTGGAAAAGAAGCTCCCTTCATGCAAGGCCTGGGCAGAAAGCAGTTTTGGAAATACCCAATGAGAGATATGTGTGGATGTGCATTTCCCAGTATCAGATGGTTTGTTCCTGGAGCCAGTCATCTGGTCACACAGAAGAGAAGGCATCTGGAAATCTCATTTTCACACGCCTACTGTCTGGGTTTTAATTCAAATACTGCCCTAAACATGCATCTGCTCTCCCTTCTGGTTTTTTGGCTGTTACTTCTTGCTTCTCCCCCACCACCCCCATTTGAAGTCTTTTTCTGGACTAGGGTATTCAGCCAGGGGTTGGTGGAGGTTCCTTGGAGCCTGCCTGGCCCCAGGCTGCTCTGACAGCCACCAGTCCCGCACCCACACTGCTGCTCACAGCCCAGGCCACTCACTGCAGCTGTGCAGCACGAACTGTGGAGATCCCTCTGCCATGATGAACCTTGAGTTTTAGTCTTTTGATCCTGACCAAACCACTTCTCTCAGAAATCCAGGTCCTGAGAAACACATACAAATGCTTTTCAGCCTCTTACTTTGCCCTGTTAACGTCAGGCTTTCAGCAGCAGGCAGTGCCCATCTCTGCCTGTCCCGTGTTTCCTGGCTCCCCTGAGAGCTGGGTTGAAGGACATCTATGCTCTGGACACTGGATTGAATGTGCTCCCATTGCAGTGGGATTTCATTCCTTCTCATAGTGGTTCACATGGTGCAGCTCAGCTTCTGGGCTCAGTGTTGTGCAGCACAGTTCTGTGCCAGAGAGTTTGTGTCTTGCAGAGATGAGCCAACTCCAAACAGTATGTGGGTCTGATATCATTGCAACTGCTCTTGGCCCATTGCATGGGAGAAAGGAGTCTTGGCAGAGCTGTGCTGTGCTCCTCTGTTTTCCTCTCGCCTGCTGAGCCTCTCCCAGAGGGCTGCACCAAGGGACCAGCTCCCCACGCCGGGTGGCTTCTGGGACTGATGGAGGCTTCTCCCTCTATGAGATGTCTCCTGCTCACTCTGCTCACTGTGCAGAGCTCTCATGAGCCCCCAGACCCATCCTCCTCTCCCCAGAAATGCCCAAGCCTGTGCACAAAACAGGGCAGAAGTTTAAGCTCATTTTGGGGAAGTAGCTGCAGGCGGATGAAGCGAGATGCCATCTCCTGCATCCAGGCTCTGTCTTTTCAGTCCCCACTATGTGTAATCAGCTTCACATGGAGCATCTCCTGTCCCTGGGCTGTACTCACCTCTGCCTTCAGCCAAGAAGGGAGAATGACCAGGGAAGGCTTGTTCTAGCTCAGAGGTGGGAGCTTCCTTCCTCCTCCTTTCTGTGGGGATGTGAGGTTTGCACTTTGAGCTGTTGGTCTCCTCCACCCTACAGTGTTCTGGCTCTGGGGAGGCACTGAGTGGATAGGCAAGATTCAGCTCTTCAAGGAGGTTTTCTCTGCTGGAGCCTCCCCAGGAGAAGAGATCAGAGGTGTCTCAGGCCATCAGTACCTGGTCAGGGGAGCTCTGCTTTGGCCATAACCCAGCTCAGGACACGCGATGGAGTCGGGTTAGGTAGAGGCTCCAGCCCACCTCTTCTGACCAACGTCTGTGAGAGCAGTGATCAACTTACTAGGTGGAAAATCTAGGAGTTGGTGTGGTCTCTCGAGGACTGAGCCCACATTACAACTTAGAGGTGGCTCATGGGGCTCCTTACTGCAGGTCATAGACTGATTGTGCTGTCTCTGGTTGCTCTTCCCCTCTTCCAAGTCAGCAGTGGGAACAGTGATGAGCCTTGCTATAGCCCCAGCCCACCTGCCAGGTGTGGAAACACCTCTGATGCTTTCTCAGCTGCACCCATTGACCATTAACAGAAACAGAAGAGCTGGTAGGAGACCAGATTTGATTCATCGTGCCACCATGGAGTCTGCCAGCAGGCAGGAGCATCCTCCAGACACAGCCCAGGTGTCAAAGACTTGAATCTGGAGGTGACACATTTGCAGCTGCTCCTGAGTGCGATGGTATAACTCATGGCTGGGGAAATCCCTTCATTGGTGGAAATCTGGATCAAATGGATTAAGAATGGAATGTTAATGTGCCAAAACAAGCTATTCTCTTCCTGAAGATTTGGTTATGCACTGGTCAGAGTAGGAAAAGCAGTGTACAGGTCTAAATCTTCCAAACTTCATGTGCAAGACACAGTTCACAGCCTCAGCCTCATGTGCCCCCCACCACACTCCCTCTGTGCAGGATGAGCTGCAGGATGTTGCACCAACTGTTTGCAGCAAGAGCCTGGGCCTCTGGGAAAAACCCACCCTTTTGTGGTGTGCATCACCTCTTCTCCTCTGAAATCACTGTGCACATGCCACTGTGGAAGCTCCTCAAGGTGCTGGCTGCAAAGCTTTGCCTACGCGACGCTGTCTCTGACCACAGATGAGGAGTGTTGAGCCAGTCAGAATCGTTTCCATCCCCATGCTGTAGCTCTCGTGGTGCAGGTCAAAAGGCACACTGCCATGACTGGCAAAAAGCCCAATGATTTGAGATTTCATTCTTAGTGAGAGGGTGGATGCCCTGTGCAAAGGTGTGGGGAAAACCAAGAGAGCAAAGGGGAGAGGAGCAAACGCAGGCGTGCATCTGAGCCAGCCAGCCCTCGCCTCGGGGCTCTGACCAGCAACTGTTACCTATGATTAAGAGTCCGTATCAATCTCGATGTCATGAAAGTCACCCAGACCGTGAAATCCCCGTGTTTGGTGTGAAATGCAGCATTTGATGCATTTTTGTTTGAAATGCGTTAAATCTGCGTCCGAGGGGCCGCGGGGAGCGTTTGGACCTGGAGGAATCGCGTCGTCTCGCTGCCTCGGGGAGCGGGGAGTGTGGGTCCAGCGGGTCCCAGCGGCTCATCCATGACAAACTGCAAACATGGCAGAGATGTTTGCCACGGTCAGCCTGTGAAATCAGCCTCCTCTCTAGGAATGAGAAGCCTCCGTAGCTGCGGGCCAGGCCTGCCCGGCTGGCCGTGGCTTCCCTGCCAGAGCAGCTCCCAGCAGCAGCCAGAGAGGCAGGTAGGGCTGCACAGCCCCCAGCCTGCAAGTGGGATGGGAAAGCAGAGGGAAAACAAGGAGCTCTGGTAGCTTGATGGCTTATTCCATTAACCTGCCTCCTGCATACATGCTGGGAAGGAGATTTGAGCACCCTTGGCCTTTCATTCACAGGAGTTTTGCAGTGCAGGCTGTAAAGCCACTCTTTGGGTGACTCCGTGCTGGCAAGGATGATGTGTTTTAGCAGCCAGGCGGCCCTGGGGATGTCCCCAGCTCTTCCAGTCGTCCCTCGGGAGCCCTGTGTGCACCTGCAGCCAGAGGGGAAGCGGTGAAGCCTGTGCTGCCGCGCTGGAGGAACTGCCTGTCGCTGCAGCAGGGCTCGGGGCTGCCCCGGGTTTCCTACAGCTCGGCTGCTTGCAGCCACGGCTTCACAAACATGCCGATTGATAACTCTCTGGAGTGCATTTTCCCTTCCTTTTCCACATCACGTCCTGAACTCAGCTCTCCCTTTGACGGTTCCCACTTGTGGAGCAAAGATGGGGCTTTTATCCGAAGAAGGGGCACGTCAGAGAGGCCAGAAGCAGATCCCTCGCTGAGCACAGGGGCCTGGCAGCGTTTGTTTGTGTGAGGTAGAGTTCTCACGCTCTAAATATACAATCTGTGATAAGGGAAGGGAAAAAGCCCAGCATGGAAATATTCCTTCTGTAAGAGAAATAATTTGCTGCTGCTAAAAATATATGTTCATATTATTCCTGCTTGGGCTTTAGCTGGATGGGAGAGAGCGCACGCAGGCTGCCCTCAGGGGACTCGGCTCCGCAGGCGCGCGGAGAGGCCGGCGGCCGCTGCGGCTGAGGGGTCGCGCGGGGGCCAGACGGGCTCCTCATCCTCCCTCTGGTTTATCATCTCCATCTCTTTCTCAGGGCAGTAAAAGCGTGATACGGGGTTACCCCGAAGGTCGTAGCAAGTAACCTCTAAGCAGGTGCTGACAGTGGGAAAGGAAAGTGATCCACGGTGTTCCCAGAGCAGCTGGGAGCCCGTTCCCAGCCCCGGCTGCGCGGGGAGGCAGGAACGGCTTTGTTCAAGGGGGACGTGTGTGCAGGTCGGTGGGATGTGTGTAATCCCTTCCTGTCTCATCTGCAAATGTCCCAGGCCTGCTGCTTCCTTCCCCAACTGTTGCTGCCGGGACCCTGGGTCCCCATTCACAAGCACTTCCGAGAGGAGCCCAGCCGAGGCGAGTGGCTGCCGCAGGTTTCCAGGGACAGCCGGGGCCGGGAGCTAGAGCCTGCCCGGGGACCCCTGCCTAGGGGACTCCTGTCCACTGGGCTGCCCCCTGCACACCCCAGCAACAAACCAATTGCTGCTGCCACGGCCTCACTGGCAGAGCCTGGCACAGCTGGCATAGGAGCACCTCTGTGAAGCCATTCCTCTTAGAGGTGGATACAATCTGTGGCATTCTCCTGCTGATTTGTCTCCAGAGCATGGTAACTGGACACAGTGGCTACTCAAGAGCAGGTTCTGTCTTCAGATTCTGTGATTTGTCATGAGTATGGTCAAGGTGCTGGCATGGCAGGAGGAAGCCTTGCTGCTGTGGAGCTGTGAGTGAGTGATGATGGACTTTAAACCCCAGCAGACCTTGCTGCAGTTTTTGTAAATTGTGTATTGCCTTGGCATTGCTTTTCTGATTGTCAAAGAGCTCCTGCCCCATTTGGGGCCAAATATGTGTCCTCAGAGCATTATTTGTGAAGGTGCATTAATTTCCAGGCGGGTGATCGTAATGGGAGGTGGTAACAGCATCATTTCAGTTCAGGATCCAGCAGCTGGACCACTGTGCAGGGAAAACATCACTGTGAAACCTGAAAGATGCTTCTTTTTAGTACATCCTCATTCAGATACCCTTTTTGAAGCTCAGACATAACCTTAAGGATCAGGCACGTTCATAGGCAGGAGCATAACCAGGGTTATTTCAAGAAGGTAATGAGAAAAGTCTTCACTGCTCAAAGGTGCTCCAGAAAGCCCTTTGTGAGCTGTGTGCTGGCCACCCAACACAGCTTTGAAGCATTGACTGTTTTGCCAGGAGAGCTGACAAAGGACAACATCCACAACCCTTGCTGGCTGAGTCAAACCTCCCCCAGTCTATGTTTTGGAGGGCTCCTGGGAAACCTGGAGGAGAGCTCAAGGGGTTTCTCCTCTAGATTTGCCAAAGATGAAAGTTCTGTCTGATGGCCCAGAGGCTGTGTGGGTGCTGCAGAGTGTGTTGCACCCTGGCACGTCCCCATCCCTCCGTGGGGAGGGACTGTGGTGTGTGGGGCACAGCAGGGCAGCGGCTTTGCCGGGAGTTTGTGGTGGAAATGTGTGTCGGTGAGGCGTGGGTTAGATGCTCTAATCACTGCAGCTGGAGCTACAGGGCTGAGAGAAATGCAAAACATCAGCCCCACATCAGCCTGCTGCTGATCCGCTCCTGAGGTGTCTCAGTGGCACTGCAGGGGGATGTTTGTCTGACAGGCCGGTTTGTGCAGCGCAGGATGGTGACTCAGGGCCCTGTATCAACCTTCGCAGGGTTTCCTTCAGCAGAGCCTCACCAGGGCATTCGCTCCCCACGGCTGCCCCATGTCCATCCTGGCACCGTGTCAGGAATGTGGGTGTGCTGGGCAGGGCAGGGAATTGCCACCAAAAGAAAGGGAAAAGCTGCTTCCTTGTTTTTCCTGCTTCAGACCCTCTCCCATTTCAATCGCTGGGAAAGGCAGGGTTCGGCCCGGCTCAAGGTTACGTCCTTCTGCTGCCTGGCCCCGGGCCAGTGAGCGTGAGAGCGAGCTAGACACAATAACAAGTATGTCAAACACAGGATCACTTCCCTGCAGACCCGGGCGAGTGTGTGAGCAGCACTGGGAAGGGATTAGCAGCGGGACTGAAGCATGTCAAAGCTATTAGACTTCTTTTTCCACCCCAGGTGTTCTTCTAAAATAGGGAGCCTCCTACCTCTGCTTGACTGGGTTTTGGTGTGCAAAAGCTCTGCCCCCTCAGTAATTCTGCTGCTTGCTGGGATGAGGTGAATTTGGGTGATTTGACAGAGCCTAGACCCAGCCTGCTCTAGCCAAGGAGACAAAAGGGGTAGTTGAGTCTTCTGCGCAACTCTTGATTTAAGGGAGTGGAGCATCTCCCTTCTGATGGAAGGCTGAGGGAGCTGGGGCTCTGCAGCTTGGAGAAGAGGAGCCTGAGGGGTGAGCTCATTCATGGTTACAGATATATCCAGGGTGGGTGTGAGGAGGCTGGAGCCAGGCTGTGCTAAGTGATGGCCAATGATAGGACAAGGAGCAATGGGTACAAGCTGGAACAGAAGAGGTTCCAAAGCAACACAAGGCAGAATTTGTTCCCTGTTGAGGTGAGGGAGCCCTGGCAGGGGCTGCCCAGATGGGCTGTGGAGGCTCCTTCTCTGGAGACATCCCAACCCAGCTGGATGAGTCCCTGTGTGCCCTGCTCTAGGTGGTGCTGCTCTGGCAGGGGGGTTGCACTGGATGAGCTTTCCAGGTCCCTTCCAGCCCTTGAGATTCTGTGATTCTGTGATTCTGTGACTTAGCCAACTAAATGCTATCAACAGCTCATTCTCTTGCACCAATCCTCAGGAATAGGTGGGATTTGTGTTTCAGATGTGTTGGCTTGATGCAGTGGTTGGTCCTTGGTAAGAGGTAAGAGCAAAATCAGGTCAGCTGCTGCCCCAGTAGGTCAGCACAGCAAAGGTGGTGTGTATTATTGAAAGTCAGTTTAAAGTAGTCTTTATCTTGCTCAAAACACAGAGAAAATGAAGTGGATCTTAACATCTGCAGACATGGCCAGAATGATTTATTGGTGGCTGCTCAGACCACTGCTACCCTGCCAGGGACAAAGGCTGTGCTGGGTGGGGAGGGGGGGATTTTCTTTTCCTTTCTCCTGTAATGGAGATGTCAGAGCTTCTCAGTACAGACAGAGAAATAGAGCTGGGAATAGAGCTGAGGAAGAGCCCTCTCCCCTCCCTCTGCCCTCTGGTCACCACCGTGCTGGGACCAGCTGCATGGTCCTAAGTGGCTCCCACCAGCCCTCACCAAGAAGAGGAAAGGAGACAGGACAGTTGTGGTTTAAGGGAAGCTGCTAACTGGAGCATATGGGATAATTAAAGAAAGATGGTGGGTCAGGTGGTGAAAAGGAATCGCCCAGAGATTTCCTGACAAGCTCTACATGATTGTCACTTTGGTGTTGGCCTCACTGGAGCTATTGTGGGGCTATTTCTCACCTTGTTCCTGGTGCAGCCACCTGTGGCAATTGGAAGGGGAGCATAACAGTCATGCACTGGCCTCCTCGTGCTGAAGGAGAGGTGTTGGAGTGTTGGCTGTCAGCCGTGACACCAGCACTCACACAGGGCAGAGTGACTGTGGTGGGATGAGCGCTGCCAGCCTGGCCCAGCATGGCCCAGCCACTCACAGGTGGGCTTTGCTTTGTGCAAATGTGTAAAAAGGTGGAGGGAGAGGCAAGCAGTGGGTGCTGAGAACCCAGTGCCATCTGCCCCTGGCCAGCAAGTCCCAGTGTGGATAATGCAAACATCTGCTGCAGAGATGTGCAGAAGAAACTGGGTGTTTTTTACAAGTTAATGTATTTTTGTCTTTAATTGCTATTTACTTCCCTGCCCCACCCCCCACTAAGTAGAGACTGATTGCTCAGGGTGTTGCTGCCCTCACTACACAGCAACAACACTGTTCCACAGAGTGCAGGAGCCTGGGCGAGCGAGGGCTGTGTGTGCAGGGAGCGGGCAGAGCACACATCCAGGCTGACAGGAGAGGCTGTGCTGAGCCAGGTCTGCTCTTCTGAGCCCTGCTCCTAGTGTCTGAGCCTCACTGTGCTGCTGAGGGTGATGCCTTTGGGGGAAGGCCCTGGCAGGTCCTGGGTGGGCACTGCAGCCATGCCTGATGTGCCACTGCACCAGGCAGCCCAAGGCAGCATGTGCCCTTGCTTTCAGCAGAGAGGCTGAGCCAGGGCCCATCAACCCACAGTCAGTATCTGGTGATCCACTGCAACTCACAGGGCAATCCCACCTCATTTGCTCCTTGAAAGCATTTTCAGCACAGTGGGTCGATCAGAGAGCCCAGTGAAGTCAGTCTGGCTTCAGCACAGACCAAGCCCTCCAGAGCTGTGGCACACAGAAGCTTTGCACTGCCTCACACATATCCCACCATCACCCCTCCCCAAAGGAGATGCTCCACGGTGTCAAGGGGCTGAACCCAAACTGCTCGGTGCCACTCGCTCAGCTGCCACAGCACCGTCACGGTGTGGAGCAGCCTCGGGTGTGACAGCTCAGATGCCAGTGGCACAAAGCTGGCCATGCAGGGGGTTGATTTGCCTGCCAGTCTCCCTGGCCCATAGGTGCCTTGTGGGATCCAGGTGGAGCAGGGTTAATGCCAGCCAGTGTCCCTGTGCAGTGGCCTTTTATCTGATTCGATCCAGCTCATTTCCCAGTGGAGCGGTTTGTGTCCGGTCGTTAAGGCTGCTTGGCAGCGGAGCAGAGAGGAAGGCTGGAAGTAAACACAGGCACTCTTGGATCAGTAGCTGGGAAAAGAAGCGAGAAGCTGCATGGGACTGCCGTCTCCAAAACCTCCCCGTTTCCGTGCCTCGCAGACAAACGGCTTCCTGCCAGGACAGCAGACACTGCGCGGCACCGCGGCAGCACCGGCCCTGCCCGCTGCCCCGGGGGCTCCCGGCGACCCCATGAGCAGGGGCTTCAAGTGGCTTTGAGCCTGCAAGGTGTGTGTGCCCAGCTCCATAAGAGCCCACAGAAAATCCCAGGCTGTGTTAACTTCAGTATTGGTCTGTCTTGGAGCAAGAGTATTGATCTGCACTGGAGCAGCAACAGCTGTGGCTGTTGTGCCAGGGGCGGGAGATCTGCCCTGTCAAACACCAGCCATCCAGTCTCTCACACCTCAGGCTACTTCACCTTGGGCATACCACTGGGGTCATGACTTGAGGGGGTTTTGTTGCTAAAGTCCAAATGTCTAAGCTTTCACCTTTCTCCTTTGAATCACTGGTTTCAGCAAGTCCTGGGGTTTCCTAGAATGAATGAAACGTGTCTCTAGATCCTGCCTCTCTGGGTAGGGGGTTGGTAGGAGGACATCATTGTTCTGAGCAACTCAGAGCTGAGCCATTGACCTGACTGCCACAACAGCTAAGTAGGCAGTGAGAGCAAGAGCTCATCCCTCGTCTTGAGCAGCAGCAGCTGAGCTGCTCAGGTGAGATGTTGTTTGGTCCGGTAGACAATGGCACAGTCACCATCAGTCACTGTGCCTCTTCAAGCTTTTCCTCTTTCCTACTTCCACTGAAAGGTAGTGCTTTTGCTGGCTTCTCCTTGGCTCTGGGCAAATGCAAATGTGCAAACTCTGAGGCTGACAGGTAGTCAAAGATTTTCTTACATGTATGAGATAGCTACAGAAATGTCCAAGCTGCAGTAAGGAGCAGGAGGTTGTGAGAGTCCCCTCTGCCAGGAGAGTTTCCCAAACAATGAAACCATTTGCCTCTTTCTGCCACAGGAATAAATAATCCATCATATGGAGCCTCAGCTGAGGCTTGGGGTGTGAGCATTGCTCTGGCCTTCACCCCAGTCGTGCAGAGGAGGAACGAGGCAAATGCAACACAAAAACGCTTCGTTTCTCCTGGAATTGTGGAATAAAATGGAGCCCATTTCCTCAGCCTGAGCCTCGCTCTGTGAGGTCAACAGCCACGAAATGCACCAGGCAGGAGGGTACTGGTGTAGTTGCAGCATTTTCCGTGTCACAGACTTGTTCTGAAGCCTCTCTGTGAGGGGAGATCAATAATGACTTCACTGGTTTGCAGCGTAGTCGCTGCCAGATGGGCAAAGGGCCACTTGCATCCCACCATGGCTTTGCCTGAGATTCCCACTGGGGCTCATTTGGATTTCATGTCTCAGTGCAGAAGGGCACTTGGCTGATTTTATGTTCCCACTGTCTCAATTCTTCTCAGCTCTTTGTTTCCATGGACTTCCCTGGATTTTCCCTGGAAGGAGTATCCAGCTTACTGCTTTCTCTTGCCTTACACACCATTTCTGCCTCAGGCAGCCACTCGTGTAGGAACAACCAGTGCAGGTTGTAGGAACAACCAGTGTGGGAGTGTGCTGGCAGCCTGGAGAGGAGGATGCTGTGCTCACTTGAGCTGTGGTGGGCATCCCCAGGGGCAGTGCCACAGCCAGCAGTGTCACACAGAGACTGGCACTCAGGCCATCTATTTGAAAGTCCATATCCCACACAGCTGATGTGCTGGCTGCTGAGCTGAGCTCTCTGTCTCCAGTTGTCACCCAAAGAAGGGGTGAGATAATTTTTGCTGTCCTGTGGAGTCCAGCAAGGCCACATCAAGCTGAGCTCTTTGCCCACCCCCATGGGATGTAAGATTTGGGCTTTGCTGGTGCTGTGTGCAACATCTCCCTGTTGCTGAGTTCCTCTCTGTGTTTGGAGCAAGCAGTTAGACCCCAGATGTGCCCATGTGTGTCCCAGGTGAGAGGCAGCTGCAGGACACTGCTGAGGGAGCAGCAGCCCCTTCCAGATGGAAATGCCATGCTCAGGATCCTTGTCTTTCAGAGCAAAATCCAAGCCTTTCCCAGTGTTTGTGCCCCAGTTTAGATGTCAGGGGTTACCATACCCTCTTGTTTCCCAGCAGTCTGCCCAAACCCAGGACTGAGCCATGCTTGGTTTTGTCTCTGACTTCTACCACTCCCACTTCTTCCTCTGAGGCCGGTGCAGTCCCAGCCGAGTGGATGTTCACAGGAGATCCTGCCAGGCTCATGGATCAAAATAAAATATTTGGAGACTTAGGTTTTTCATGAACACGTTCCCTGAGTCTGTTGGTGAGAGGAGCCAAGTCCCTGCTCTGAACAGCCTCCTCCTGTTGCAGCAGGCACCCGCTTGCTCCCGATGCGCATCCCGGAATCCTCCCTCGCGCCTGCCCGGGCGCTGCCGGGGGCACGGAGCAGCCAGCGCCCGCCAGAGCAACCTCAGAGCCTGGGGCTGCATTTCTGGAGGAAGGGAGGGGTGTTGTGCCTCCTCTGATGGAAAAATGAGCGTCAAAGCCTCTTCCAGCCCATGCAACAGGTCCCTGCCTTGCTGTGGATTCCTGTCTCTGCATATTGGTGCTGGAATAGCCTCCTGGGAAATAGTTCTTGATGGGAGCAGGGAAGAGAGCAGGAAGCCTCCCGTGGCAGTGCCAGGGGATCTGTGGCACTGGAGGCCTCTCACTGCATTCCCAGCTCCTGCCCTGTTATGGGAGCTGGGGCTGAGGAGGCCTGAGAGCAGGGCTGTGGCTGAGTGGTGTGCCAGTGCCCCAGCCGAGTGTTCTGCAGAGTATTTGCAGCAGGGATGGATCTTTCCTTCCTGGCTGAGCCTTGTGAAGCAGCTTGGAGTGCAGTAACCTCTGTTGTGGCTCTGGCACCAGCCCTCAGAGGCTCTCAAGCTGCTTTCTTGCCATTAATGAGTTCTCTCCATGCCCTTGAAAGGCAGCCAGTATCCTATAGCTGCTGGTAGAGCTAGGGAAACTGAAGCACATGGAGGTAAAGTGCCCTGTAAGGTGCATGGAGTACTGTGTGTGTCTCCTGGCTGCTCTTAGCTGTTAGACCCAAGTTATTTAGTCAGTGAGTGACCTTTCTGCTCTATATAAACATCACCGTGGCTATAGTATGTCGTCAGGCCGTGGTTACTCCCTGAGCTTGTGTCCAACTCCTCCTGAGGAATCTGATTCTGTTTTTCGACCCAACATGGACATAGCCCAAAGGCCCAGGGATCTTGTGAATGGAGGGGTTTTGCTGCCTGCAAGATGCAGCATGAGGTTCCAGGTCAATTTGTGAAGCTGAACAAGGAGGAAGTGTCAGTAGGGAGCAGCCTCTGTAAACACCCCAGGCCCCTCTGGTTCTTTGGGAGCTTTTTCTCCATCCAAGAGCCCTTCCTGGGATCCCTGAACATCTTGCAGAGAGGGGGATGTTGCTCTGACTCCTGGTCCCAGGAAGCACAGAGGGTGCATGGCCATGTAACTATTCTATTCCTTGTTTTTTGTGTTATACTTGGTCTGTTTGGCAAGTGCAGTGTTGCAAGAGCTGGGATCTGTCTGAGGAGAGTTTGGGGTTTCTCCCTCTAAAGCGGTGGTGGGTGCCCATGGGGGTGTGTCTGTGGTGGGGACAAGCCCATAGGAAGTGGGATCCCTCCAGCACTGCGTCTCACTTGGCCACAGTGGGGGTTTGGAAACTCTCCTGCAGCCTCACACCCTCTTCCCCCTGTGGCTGCAGGTCCCGAGGGGCCATCAGGAGCCTCCCATCGAGGTGCTCCCCAGTGCTGCCGTGAGCAGTGTCGGGTGTGGGGTGTGGGTGGAGAAACAGCTTTCTGACTTCGCTGACTTTGTAAATAGAAGGAAGTAGGAGAGACTCTAGATCTCTGATTATCTTCCAAGGGGACTCCCATCCCCTCCAAGGCATGTCTCAACTTCCCAGCCAAGGCTGGAGCCATTCCAAGAGCTGCAGTGTTTCTTGTCCTCTCCTGCAGCACTTTCCTTTGCTCCCCTCTGATAAAAGTCCTTCTCAGGTAGTGAAGCCCCAAGCTCTGGTGCAGGAGCAGCCCATGGCCAGGGCAGGCAACTGACAATCAGGCTTCTGTTGCTGCTAGAGGGAAGAGCTGTTCCAGGAAAGGTACTCGAGGCAGTGACACTGCAGAAGTGCAGGTTCAGAGCTGTGCTCCTGGTGCACTTGCTGCTAGGGCAGCGATGGGGTCTGCAGGCTGGGGTCTGGGTGAGCCTTGGCTGATGACCAGGGCACTCTTCCTGCAGCATGGTGTGCAAAGTGCAGAGCTGCTTCCCAGGGCATGTTCCATGGGCTTCCCTCCTCCCACCTACCTCTTTCCTCCAATTTTGTGGGTGTTTGTGGATTTGCACTACAGGCAGTCTGTGCTGCACGTTTCAGCAGAGCCTTTGCCTTGGAGAGCAGCTGAAAGGAAGGATCTAAGAATAATAACAATGACGATGGTCAAGTTCAGTTTGATTCCAGGAACCTTCCCCAGCCCTGAGAGCTGCAGGGGAACAGCCTGGGTGGACACAAGCCCCTGCACACCTACACAGCTGAGCTGGGCTCTGTGCTGCCAAGGGCAGGAGGGATGGAGGGCTTTAGCTAATGCACACATTCTGAGCATCATCATCCCCTCTGGCAGGACATCTCTGCCCACCTGAAGGGTCTGAGGTGGCTCCCACCACAGCCTTGAGGCCAGGAAGGCTGCAAGTCACCAGCAGCTCCTGCCAGCAAGCTCTGGCTCATTTCCCACGGCAGTGAGGCAGAGTGGTGAGGGTCTGTTGGGATAAGGAATGGGCTATGGGGCTGGTGGGTGAGAGGAAGAGATGCTGCTCAAGGAGATGAAGGAGTTCACAGGCAACAGAGAAAAGCCCAGTGCTAAAAAGCAGTTTTTGTAAAGCAAGTCTGAAAGTGAGACTGAATCCATCTGAGTTGTTAAAGGAAATAACAAGAGGTGCACTGCACTACTCTTGGAAATTGTCCAGCCATATAAATGAAAGGGGAAGCAGGGAAAAAGAAGTGGGGCTGGTATGTGCAGAGAATGGGACAGAGATGAGGGATAATCTATGTGTAGTCCTGAAGGAAACAAAGTGAAAGCTTCACCAGGGTTCTTGGTAGCGATGGGGATGGCTGAGGGGAGAGAGGCAGGATGGCTGGTGGCAACGTGGAGATGCCATAAGCAACATGGAAGCAGCAGTCAGGGAGCTTTGAGCATGCACACAGGGAGGACCAGCTAGGTCCAGAAATGAGAAAGGGCTGGCACAGAGCTGAAGCCATGAAAGAAGAGTTCATAATAAATCTGTCAAACTTCAGGGGTTGGCTGGTTTGGCTGGGGAACAGCAAATAGAGGTCTGCTGGTTGGGGCAGGGAGAATGTGTTCTTTGCACACAGGAGTCTATTAGTCCCAGTCTATTAGTATGCAAAGCTTTAGAATAAACACTGAAACAAAGAATAATTTAGAACATGGAGAATAAGACAAGACACAGATTTTCTGAAAGTAAATTATGCCAGAGGAGAGGAAAAACCCTGGTCTTCTTGACAAAACAGACAGGAGACACCTAAGTTGTGTGGTCTGCAGTGAAGGAGGAATATTCAGGCACTTGGCAGAGGAAGGTGCTGGGCTGAGCTGTGCTGGATGGGCCTCTTCCAAAATCACTCTTGGAAATTATCTCGTTCCATATTTGTAATGGCCTTGGCACAAAACACTGAAATTGCTAATGAAATCTGGTAATTGCATGTAATTGGAAATCATCATCAAAACAAAGGAGCTGGGGGAAACTGCACAGGGAGACCTGGATGCCCTTCAGGGTAGGAAAACAAGGAGTGAGAAGAAATGGCAGAGGCAAGGAGCTGTGCATGGAGGAGTGTGCAGGATCTCTGCTCAGGAGCAGAACAGACCTTCACCTGGAGCCTAAGAGCCTCAACAGTGGGAAAGCCAGACCCTGAGTCACTGCTTGAGGCAGAGGAGGGGGAGAAGCCACCCACTTCTGCATGACACAGAGTTGCATTTGGGGCCGTGGTGGGACCAAACACGTGGTGCAAAGGCCCCGCTTTTGGTGGTGAGGTGTTGTGACGGGGCCATCTGCATCCCCCTGAGCATGTTTGTTCTTGAAACCTAGGCAGGATTCATGCTGCCATGCCTGGCACTCCTTTCTGTCTCACTGGTTGTGATTTCATGGGATGACCTGACTAACTTTACCACGTCAGTGCCTTCGAAAGGGGAAGGTCCCTCCCCACCCTCCTTGGTGTGCTCTCCTGAGCTGGAGTGGCCAGCAAGGTTCCTCTGACCAGCAGGAGGCCAGTTCAGTGCACTGTAACGGCAGAAAACAAACCTGGCCAGGAAGGAGGCATTTCCATTTTTACAAGGTAAATGGTTCCTGTGTGATCTGAGGTTGTGCCAGGACCAGTCCAAGGGTGTGAGCAGGCACTGAGAGGAGGTTTAGGGAAGGGGAAGTTTCTGAGAAGTAACTCCTTGGTAGCAGGGAGTTTGGAGCTGGCTCTATTGCACCATGAAACCATACCCTGGGCATCAGTGCCCAGTGCGTGCCCAAGGCAGAGTCCTGGGCTAGAAGGGTTTGTTTGGTGGTAACATCCAGTTCTGGCTCCCAACAGGTGAAGTCAGATGGGGGCTGCAGGGCAATCTGTTCACAGGTCAGGGAGATGAAGATGCTGTCATACAAGAGGGGACCTAGAAGAGCTAAGGAGAGGGGCTGGTGGCGAGGAGTGGTGTGGATGTAGGAGAGATGTGGAGCGAAGGCAGCAGTGCCCAGGAAGGAAGGTGCTGTCAATGAAGCTAGGCTGGAAACTAGAAGGAGGCTCTGAATCTCCCAGGAAGCACATTTCCACACCCTGTCCCAGTGTGAAGAAACCCCAACTCAGTTCCTGCAGGGACAAGAGGACACAGCACTACAGGAGCACAGTCCAGCCTTGGTAACGCAGCGCATCCCTTCCCGTCCCACATTCAGACCCCTCGAGTGTGTCATCTCCTGTCTGGCTCTGCAGAACACAGGTTGCATGTTTTCTTTCACTTTGCCAGTTATCAAAGGGCCTCATGTTTCTATTCCCATAGCTGCACCCCTTCCTTGTGCTCCTTACACATGAGCACCAGGGTTTTGTTCCCCCTGTCCTGCTCTGCAATGCCATCTCCCAGCTACACTGCACCGCAGATACTGAGTAATCCTCCAGCCTTAAAACAAATCCCTCCTGGCCGTTACTTCTGCACTTTGCCAAATCTATTTGCACATTTGCTACTTGCACCCTTTGCTACTTGCACCACTTGCCCAAGTCCCTCCCAGATATTGGCACTGCAGAGTGTGACAGAGAAAAAAGATGACAATCTGAGCACGTCCCTTTCTTTCTGTTTCTAATAATCCCATGATACGGGATTTTGTGTTGCAACACAAAGGATCACCTGAGGCACTGGAATGGTGAGAAAATAAGCCTATTAAAATGTTCAAGCTTACTTAACTCTTCAACAACACCAGAGGATAACTAGTAAGTTTTTAGCCAAGACTGTGAGTCATCTTGTCCTGCACAATTGTCACAGCTCGGCTCATCTGTTCCGTGTAATTGCTGGGGAAGAACCGCTCGCAGCCAAACAGGAGCCGTCCTGCTCGAAACACTGAGGGAGTCCTGGGCAGTGTGAGCGAGGCTCTGCAGCCCAGCACCTGAACAAGAAACCTTTAGAATAGCTGAGCTGGGAAGCCATCAGGAGAGGAAGCTGGTGATTCTTCCGTCTATGCGAAGCTTCAAAAAACAACGGTTGTTATTTTATGTAAATAAAGTGAGTTATTGGCACCCCTTGGATCATCTCCTGTCTCAGGTACTGGCACAAAACCTCCAGCCTTCCCTTGGAAACGCTGGGAAAGTGGCCCATTCATCACCAGCCTCTGTCAAGTGTTTTTTTCAATGTGCTCCTGATTAAGCAGTGGTATCAAGGGGATAATTGCTCGTTGGAATTGATCCCAGAAGAAAATCATTCACTTCTTTCTTATCAGGTCCTTTCTCGCAGGGCGAGATACCCACAAGACTTATCTCCCTCTCCAGTGCTGGCCTCTAATTACTATTTAAACAACTCATTAGAAAACCTTCATTAAAGGGTAATAGTTGAAGCTGGAAATAAATGGCAGTGGATGCTGCAGGGAAGCTGTGTCCTCCCACGCGTGGCCGTGGCCCCGGCGCTGCCCCGTGGCGACGAGCAGGGCTGTGGCACACACCAAACCCTCGTCCTGTTGCCAACCTGCCTGCTCTGGTGCATCACAGTGTGACTCCAACCCGGGCTGGAAGGCTCCCAGGAGCTGAGCTCCACGCTCAGCCCATTCCCATGCCTGGCACAGGATTCCAGCAGCTGGGAGGCATTGTGAAGTCAGGGTTACAGCCTGGAGAAAATGAGAGACCATAGCAATCCCATTTTAAAGCAAAAAAAAAAAAATGCCATCCATGGGAAATGTTTTTATATGGATTTATTTGCTGGTGACATGCTCAGGAGTGTGAGCCTCGAGCCCTCCCTGTGCCTCTGGAGCATGCCCAGCGCCAGCGCAGATTTCCCCCTGAACCTGCTGCGGTCCTGGCCGGGCTGGCTCTTATTTCTCTGGCTGTAAAACACATTGGGGAAGGAATGGACACGCAGGCTCCACACTTGCCCGTGTCCTGGCTCCCTGACAATTTCAGCCCCAGAGGAGTCACTTTTTGGCATTAATCTTTCCCTGTGTTTTTCAGCAGGAAAACCGCAAATCTTTAATGAAAATGATTGCAGAGGGATGCCAGGCAGCGTCTGTGTGTGCCCTCTGGGCTGCCCTGGCTGCTTTGCACAAGTGGACCCTGGAAATAATTTTGTTTTGACATTGAGGAAGTTTAGAGAAGTGGTTTATTACTTCCCTGCCAACTTGACAACCCCGGCGGGAAGAGGGCGATGTGCGAGGCTCCCTGCGCTGCCCTGGCCGTGTGTGCAGCAGAGAGCTGCTGGAGGGCTTGTGGAGGGCTTGGAGCAGGATGCAAAAGCTACAGCTGGCGTGGGGTCAGGGTGCTCCTCCCCTCCTCCTCCTGCTGCTGTGGCAGTTTGGTGACAAGAGGAGGCTACCTGTGGGCTGTTCAGCGCTGGTGTTGGCTGCAGAGCCGCTCACGGGGCTATGGGAGCAGGTGTCCTGCCCCAGGAGCGTGTGTGGATGCTTTTGAGCTCACTTGGCTGTCTGGACTGACCTCTGGTCATGCATCTGGAAGGGGAAAAATGTCCACTCCTGCCCAAAGCAGGGCCAAGGGTGTCAGAGCAGTGACAGGCACCAGGAGCTTTGCAAGCTCTGGAATCCTTGCACCTCTGCACTCAGCGACACACTTGGGTTTTGCTCCCACTTTGTGCATCTTTGGGAGTTACTGAAACCTCTGAGATATGTAACTCTTCCAGACACAGCCATATGCCAGCTCAAGTCTTTGTTTTGGCACCTCTTAAACAGACTCAGGCATCATCCATCCTGTGGGTTTCTGCAGTGAGTGGCAGGTTTGGTACCTGAATGCATCGATAGCCATCATGTTGCACTGGATGCCTATTGAACAGAGATGTAGGCAGGTGCAGAAGCTAAAAATTATATCAAATAATTCATTAATTAAATGAAGAGCCTCTGTTTCATGAAGCTCCAGCATTGGAGTGACTCCTTTCTGCTACAACAAAAGGAGGACCCTGACGGGCCTGGGGAGGTGGGAACATGGTTGTTCACAGGATGTGCAGCCAGAGAGCTCAGAGGGACTGGCCTGAATTGCCCAGCAGCATGAACCCCAAGAGCTACTGCTGAGAAAGCAGAGTTGATAAATATCCCATGGGTGAGACGTGCCTGCCTGGAGACTTTTTGAGGGAAAGACCTTTCCCTCCCACACAGGTCCCTGGGACCTGATGCCATTCACGTGAGTTCGGCTACTGCCAGTGCCTGGAGCTTTCTGGGAGGAGGCAGGAGGCAGTGGCGTGGGAAGGGAAGGGGAGAAACAGGTAACTGCAACTTCCTGAGACTGCCTGGGCTGGAGGGGAACTGGGAATCACCTCTGGTGCAGCCTAGACACAGCCAGTCAGCTGAGAGAGATGAGGCAGCAGAAAATAGCTGGGGTTTCGTTAGATCCTGCCTTCCTCAGGATTTAATGCCTCCTCTGACTAAGCAGGCATTTTTATGTGCTTGTTGTTCTTCTTATCCATAAACACAAACATTCTCTGCCTCCTCCTGTGCCAAAGCAGTCAGTGCTGCTGGATGCTGCTGTCCTAGGGGGGGGAAACCCACCGAAAAGCAACCTCTGCAGACACATTCCACGAGCACAGCCCTGGAGACCCCAGGACATGGAACCGCCATGCCTCTGGGTTTGTCACAGGAAGGACCTCAGTGCATTTATCAGGGTAGGGACATGGCATGTCCTCTCCAGGGAAGACACCAGTGTCTGCCAGGAGGCTCCCCCAGAAGCAGCCATCACGTGGTGGCTGAACTGTGGGTGGCTGCAGGGTGAGAGGCTGCAGGGGCTCAGCACAACGCTGCTGCTCAGACGTGGCTCTCGGGTGAAGCACACACTGAGCTTGCCAGCCTCAAGAAGGATGCCCCAAGCAGCACAAGCCAACAGCAGAATGCCTTCAAAACATTTTTAACCAAAAATGCTTTCATAAGAAATGGTTTTTTTACAATCAAAACCTTTTTAGCAGACAGCAGCGTTTCTGCCTTGTCAAAGTGTCAAACACAATCTCTGTTATCAAGCACCAGCTTGCTGCAGCCTCACAAGAAGCACCCTGAGCTCCTCTGTTGTCACATGTGCCTGGAAATCTCTTTCCAGGTGTGTTTCTTTCCAGGGTTTTTCCCATACATATAACAGAGCATGTACATTGATGTGGATAATAGATGCATATCAGTGCCTGTGTTCTGTATATAGAATATCTTCCACTGTCAGGGGGAGTCCCACAGCTGACAGAGCTCAGCCCCGTGGCCTTTTCTCTCCCCTTCAACTTTCCTCTGTTATTCTTGGGGAAGCTGAGCAGGGGTCAAGCCCAGGCAGGGAAATGAGGTCTGGGGCTATGGAAAACTCAGACCCCAGAGCCACCTCCTATTATATAGATATAAATGGAATGGAAAATTATTTTGAATGGAAGTGCAGTGCCCTCTGAGCAATGTTCTCACAGATCTGCCTCCAGCAGCGCCTGCACTCTCGCTCGGTGCTCTGTGAGGGGCCTGGGGCAGCGGTGCCTGGCGCAGGGTGCTGGCACTGACATGTGCTGTGGCCAAGCTCTCCGTGCTGCTTCCAGCCCTGGCACAGGAGGGCCCTTCCCTGTCACTTCCCTCTCCCTCTGTGCTGATGATGAATCTGCATCCGTGAGCTGCCCAGAGCTGTGTCCCTGGGAAAGAAACAGGGCTCGGCTCCAGCGTCCCCCATCTCTGCAGGGCTGCGTGGAGCAGAGCTTCAGCAAGGATCTTTAGAAAGCTCTTAGCAAGCAAGGATCATTAGAAAATAGAGATGCAGGTGTGGTAAAGCCAGTGCCAAGGTGTTTACAAGTTGGGGAAGCAAAATGCTAGGTGGGATTTTGGAAGACAGAAAGGCCTGGTGACCAATGCATGCATGAGCAGAGAGCCTGCAAAAAGCAACCTGCAGCATGTAGGGGAAGACTGGAAAGAGAAGGACACTGCAAGGAAACAAAATGGTTTCTCTGCATCTTCCTACCCTATGGAGGACATGGTGAAAGCACTGTTCCTTTGGACAAGAAGTGTGTGGGAGTCGCTGCTGGGTTTATGTGTTTTGCCCACTAAAACAATGGTGTGAGGCAATGGACTCGTGTGCAACAGCTTCCTCAGGAGACTGGTCCCACCTCTCCTCCCTTCCAGCTTCGTGAGTTTGAGTGTCTGTGGGGAGTGTATAAAAACCCAGAGGGTGTGAGCAGGCTCCTCTAGAGAGCAGGTGTGGATGAGATGTCAGGAAGATGTTCTTCCCTGTGAGGGTGCTGAAACCTTGGCACAGGCTGCCCAGAGAGGCTGTGGCTGCCCCATCCCTGGAAGTGTTAAAGGGCAGGTTGGATGGGGCTGGTAACAACCTGGACTGGTGGAAGGTGTCCCTGCCTATGGCAGGGGGTTGGAACCAGATGAGCTTTGAGGTCTCTCCAACCAAAACCACTCAATGGTGCTATGATCCTGTGCCACTGTGTTGGCAAGCTCCATCGCCACGACAGGCAGAGGCCTTGCGGGCAGGAGGGTTGTTCCCCACACAGGGGCTGAAGTGGCACAGTGTGATGGGAGCAGGGGCATGTGGCTGTGCTTCAACTGGAGCAGTAGGTTTGTCTGGGTATGGGAGGCAGAGAAGCTCCTGGGCCATGGGTGACCTGTGGTCCTTTGTGCCTAGTCCTGTGCCAGAGCTGGGAGGAGAATGGTCAGTGCCTGGGAGAGGCTTTGCTGATAGGGGATTAGTCATTGTGGCTTTTGGAGGAGGTGAATTTGGAGCAGATCAAGGCCCTTTTCACTTGCCCACAGAGGAGGCTGCACACCCTGAGATAAGGGGCAGCTCTGTTCTCACGTGAAGCTGTGGCAGTTCAGCCTCCAGACAGGTCTCACCATCAGCTCCTCTTCACCACAGTGCTCAGGGTGAGGGATTGCATTGCTACCCCCAGGGGTGCCATCCACCGAGGTCCCGATGCCAGGGCAGGTACTGGGGGTGCTTTACCATCCCAGGCATGGCTCTGCAGGTTTTGCCAGGGAAACTGATGTGGTATTTCACCCACTCCTGGCTGGGTTCAAGATAAAAGGTAGAGATGGGAAATCTGTGGTTTACATGGGAACACCAGGCACAGGTGAGCTGGGCACACACAGGCTCGTAGCTCATGTTGCCTGAGGAAAGTACCACTATGGTGAAAAAAGCTGTTAGCTGCATGATCTTGACCATGTAGTCTGCTGGTCTGCAGAGCTTTCCACTTTGGAACAGCCCAACAGTACTGCCTGTGTGATGTACCTGCACCAGCAGCTCCAGAGGATGCTCTGTCGCGGAAGGCAAAGACCATTGAGATGGTGGTGGGGATCCCCCTCCCCACGTGAGGGATGCTGTGGGGGGACCTACCTGACTTGTCTTCAACCCCCCATCCCAAGCACTGCAGCAGAAAGCATTCAGTGAGATGCAGGCAGGGCAGGCTGGAGCAGAAGCCAGCTGATGGGATGGCAGGCTGCTGTGCCAGCCTGGCCGTGGGGCTCACCTCTCTGAATCCACATCCCCAGTGCCTTCTCTCCCCTCTGCCTTGGGCAAGCCCCAAACGGGGTGGATGGTGCCCACAGCCCCTCAGACCCGCAGGGGGTTGCTCCATGGCCGCGGGGCTCATCCTGCAGGGCCCATCCCCAGGGCGCTCAGCTCACTGGTGGCGCTGCGGCGGGGGCGGGGCGGGACGGCCGTGCTCACCAGGGCTGTTGGGAGCACGCTTTTTCCCAGGCAAATTACTTCGCCTTTTTAGCTTCATCCCCCCCCCACTACACCCCCCTTCCTCTGTTATTTTGGTGCCTTTCCCCAAGGGAAACAAAGTTAGCTCAAACACAGTTCCCACCAGAACGCAAAAGCTCCCTCCCCAGCTTTCCTTCCTCTTTTGGGTTCAGGGTAATGTGTCCCATGACAAAATAAGCACAGATCCGTGCACAAAGCGCTTTGCCTTTCTCCTTAAAGGGAGAGTCTTTCTCCAGGGCCCCAAGGGCCATCACTCCATCACACCAAAGTGCCTCTCGGATGGAAGGACGGGCAGGCTGGACTTGGTGAAAGCAGCCCATGCCCAGACCTGTTTGGGGAACATTGGTGGGTGGCAGTAGGTGTGTAATACAGAGCAGGGAGCAGTGATGTGCCCAGGAGAGCAGTGATGTGCCCAGGAGAGCTGTGCTGGAGGTCGGGTGGCTGCTCATCAGCCATCCCTGGTGATAATGTCTCTAGGAGAGTGGATGGTTCAGGCCCCTCTGCAGCCCGCAGGGAGACAAGGTCCCTCCTGGCACCCTAAAGCAAATGTCCAAGGTGGAGCAGGACACGCATTTCTCACCACTGCCTGTAGGAGTGATGGATGAGGAGTTATTCATCCATCCCCACTGCAAAGCAAAATATGAGGGGCTCACATGTGGACAAAGACCACCTCAGTCCAGGCCAGTTTCATGGGCAGAAGCACCCGTGGAAATGCTGGGCTGGAAGTGGCTGCTTGTGGCTGCTGGATGAGCACCCACAGGCTGCCTAGGCTGCCACAGGCAGCAGGGACACAGGACTGCTGCAGGAAGCTCTTAAAGATAATGTATGAGTATGGACTTTCCACACTGCTTTGGGAAGGCAGATTCCTAATTGTTCAGTTTCTGCTCCATAAAATCTTCTTCCTAGGAGTGGCTGGTCACCACTGCCCTGCCTGCTATGGCAGAGACAATGTCAGTTACTTTTAGTGCACGTGGCCACTGCATCCTCCTGCAGCTGATGCTCCTGATGCTCCTGCTGCAGCTGAGCATCTTCACCCTCAGCAGAGGCACACGGCAGACGGGCTGCACCACGCTCACAGCTCATCCACTCCATGGGCATCCCTGGGCCTCTGCAGAAGGCACCCAAACATTTTCCTTGTAAATGCTGTTTTCAGGATTGCCTCCACCCTTGGATTTCTTTTAACAGTTTTTAACAAGTGGGATTTTACTGCATGCCCTGAGCAGAGAGGCTGCTGCTGTTTGTGTTTCCCCTGCGGGCGATAACTGAGTGGTGGGAGCCTGGGGACGGAGGCGTGCTTCCTGTTTTTGCAGCTCAGTGACCGTGCACCATGAGACCTCACCAGGGTGCTCTTGGAACCTGGGCCTGCAGTAAGGTGCCTGAAAGGGGAAGAAAGGGAAAAGAAACCAAAAGGAAATAAATCCCAAAGGCTGGGGATTGCTTGAGGCGAGAAAGGCAAAAGAGAAATGGAATCCAGACTTGCATCTCCTTAAAAAGAGAAAAGATGCTGAAATGGGGCTGTCGTTTTGTTTCAGGTTGTTCCGGGGAACGCAGACCTTGGGGATGGCAGGGAAGTCCGTGGCGGGCGCTCAGGCCCGGCGGCCAGTGGCTCTCGGTGGCCTGGGCACAGCGTGGGGACTGTCCTCTGGCACCCCGGTGCCATCTGGGGCAGGATGTGCTGTAGCCTCAGCAGCCGTCTGCTCTGGGCGAGACCAATCACCCCATTGCCCTGTGGCGAGCGGGTGCAGAGCCGCGGCGCCCGGCCCGGCCGTGGGCATCACCAGCCTGCGGGACACGGCCCACATGGACTCCCCAGCCCTCTGCTGAGTTTGCCTCCACACAAGAAAGCCAATGAGACGGTGAAACATCCACTTCCAGCCAAGATCACTGAGTCTCGTGGCCAGAAGATGTCCCCGCTGGAATCCTTCCCTGGTGCCGTGCAGCACAGGAGCCGTGCAGAGGTGTGGGTCCGGCCCCGCGCTGCCTGCCACAGCCTCCGTCTCCTTCCCATACCGTGCCCGAGATGGTGCCTCTGCCTGCAGCGGCACCTTGCTGGCTGGGGCGTGGGGATTCACGACTTGCAGCTCCCAAAGGTGTGGATGTGGGAGTGAGAGTGACGCAGCGGAGGGAGCGCGGCCCTGGCCCAGGAGCTTGGCAGCCTGGCTCGCCCGTCGGGAATGCCGGGATGGAGGGAGCGTTCCAAGTGCATTCAGCATGGGAAAATAGTTCATCAAAGAAACTTGGAATAAAAAGATACAATTCAAATCTAAACATGAGTGCTTGACACAGTGCCACACGAGGGCTATTTTTAATGTCCTTCCTGGTCATTCCACTTGTTTTCATCAGCAGCAGCTCTTTGAATGATGGGCTTAGTCACCATCTATGAAATGAAGTAAACAGAGAGCTCACGGTTTCCGAGTCAGCATCGTCTCAGCTCCCTGAAGGCAGCTGGGAGCCATGGCTCAGCAGTGCCCGGCTGGCACCCAGGGCCGTGGGCTCAGCTGGGGGTGCTGGGGCCGGTGAGCCGCGGCAGGGCCGGGCTGGTGGCTGTGCCAGCAGGGCTCGTGCTCTGGCTGCCGACACTTGTACATCTTGCTGTGGGGAAGGTGCTTTCTGTGGAGCCGCCGGTGTAACACAACATCAGGGGTCTTGAGAAAGGGGGAAGGCTGGCCTGTTCTCCATCCCCACTGCTCTGTGGTTTTACTGTGACTACTTTTAGCTGTGCAGTTACTGAGCTGGAGAAGCCCTTGCTGAGAGCCTGCAAATGGTGGGCTCAGCATCCATCCTGAGGCAGGCGTGGCGAGGAAGGAGGAGAAGCCGAGCAGCAAGTGCTGATGGGTCGGCCTTGAGCACCAAGCCCTGACCTCACTGCAGGGCCAGGCAGGGCTCCTGTGCCCTGGGCACAGCCACAACCCACAAAGGCTCCTGACAGCTGCAGGTGACACAGCAGTGTCCCAGACCCCATTGTCTCTACACGCTTTGAAGCCACCGGTGCGTTTTCTTTCTGGGTCATTGGTTTCTTAATGTACTTAGACTCAGCACAACACCAGCTTCTGGGATTTCCAGATGCCTGGCTATATCTGTGCTCACTGATTCCTTGGAAGAAGCAGAGTGGTATTTGGTTGATTTCATAGCTGGAAAACACTTGTGGATATGACTGGAGCAATCTCCCTTTCACTGACCCAAGAGGATCCCCATGGTTGTCTCTGTAACAGTGGCTCAGTTACTGAGCACTTTCCATTCTGCAGACTTTAGCTAACCTATTTCCTAATCCTTTGAGCCAAGCTCCTGAAGTTAATGGGAGTTATTGGAAAGCCTGAGGAGGAGTATGTGGGCTAAACAAGCTGAACTTGAATGATACTTGTTCATTACAGACCAACATTGTATTGCTTGGGAATGTCTTTCTAGGGAAATTCTGCTATATTTGACTTTTTACTTCTCAACCCTTGTATCTGTTCTGAATATACTTCAGCAACTCATAAACAATGTTCCCATTTAATTCCAATACTGAGTTAAACACTCAACTGTCCAGCCAGGGCACTGAATCCCATGTTGGCATTGCTCGTGCCTTCAGTTTCACCAATTGATATCAAGTCCAAGAAAGCTGAATAAGATCACCTGATGGAATGGCAATAGTCTCCTTCCATGGCTTTATGCTTGAATAGAAGATGTGCAATGGGTCTGGCTGTTGCTGTACCATAAGGAGGAACCTGAAGCGAGAGAGGAATTCAGGTGGGCAGAGGCAGCAGCCACCCCCAGCAGGGCACCATGGCCAGCCCCCTCCCTCCCCCAGCCCCTCCAGGCACAACAAGCCCAGGAGTTACAGAGCTCCCTGAAAAACCATTTGGTTGGCTTTGGCTCATTTAAAAATAAAAGCTCCTGCACAAGCCAACACTATTTGTTTTTACAGAAGGCTGGAGTTTCCCACAGTGGGCTGTTACCATTGGGGACTGTTGCAGCCAACATCCTTTTTTTTTTCCTAAGGTAAGGAGCCTTTCTTAGCAGGATTGTTAGGAGGATAATCATGACAGACATTTCCTAATTAGTCCTTAATCACAGACTGGCCTTTCTGACACTTCCTAGGAGCTGCTGCTCCTGCCAGACCCTTTGCACTCCCTCTGCTGCAGTCCCCACGTCTGGGCTGTATCCCTGCAGGGACACTGGCATGGGACCCTTGGCACTCCCTCTGTCCCAATGTGTAGGCTGTATCCCTTCAGGGACACTGGCATGGGACCCTTTGCACTCCCTTTGCTGCAGTCCCCATGTCTGTGCTGTAGCCCTGCAGGGACACTGGCATGGTCTGGTTGCTCAAGAGGAGGCACAGCAGGAGCCTCTAAACCAGACATTGCTGGTGGAGCAGTGGTGCCCATGGGCACACGTGCCAGGAGGAGATACAGGGGGCAGAGATGGGCACTTCTCCCCATGGAGAAGGCACTTGGCAGGGCCAGGCAGTGGGATCAAGGGTAATAGTTGGAGGTGCATTAGTGGGATCTGGCTCCTGCCACAGCTCCTCAGCCCAGGGAGAGAGGGAGGAGGCAAGGGAATGCTTGGGAGAGCTTTGTGTCTTTAACAGTTGGAGAGCCACAGGGATGTGGATGAAATCCCCATACTGGGCTTTAGGCAGGCTGAGCATCAGCAGCATGCTGTGGAGCATCATCAGGCAGCCATTTCTCAGTGCCTTCCTTCCCCCAGAGCCATCCTCGGCTCTGTGAGCGTGCGAGGCCGTGGCAGAGCACAGGGACCCACCCAGGCCCCGTTCCCACACTCATCATCCCCGGGTCAGGGCACACACAAAGGAGATGCCGCGCTGCTGGGAGCCGGGGCCGGAGTCGGCTCTGCTGCCTCATTTCTTTCTCACTGAGGACGACCTTCAGCTTTCTCCCTGCTAATCCCTCCCTTTCATCCTTCTCCTCTCCTCGCCCTGGGTCAGGGCACTTTCTTGTCATCTTCCTCCGGTTGCTCCATCCCGGTCGCTGTGGGTAAGATTCAGGTCCAAGCCGAGGTGTGTCCATCACCCACAGGCCACAGCATCTCGCTGATGGATGGGGGCCTGGAAGGGGTCTGCAGGAGAGCTTGGGGTGCAGCTGGGCTCTGCTCTTGCCCACTGCTTGTGAGGTGGTGAGAGGAGTGACTGGGAGGTGGATCCAGGCACAGCTAAGCTCAGCTCCTCCCTCCTGCTGAATCCCCGCCTGGGAGCCGAAACCGGTGGGGCCCCTTTGCTGGGCAGCTAAAGGAGGTGAGGAGCTGAAAGCCTGTGTTCCCATAGGCCCCACAGCAGTGCTTCACTCTTGGGTTCCCTCATGGGGCCAGGGACCTGCCTGAGCCCCTGCCCAGGCTCCTGACACTTCCCTGAGGCAGATAATGAGCATGACGAGTAGCAGTGACCGGGGTTAATGGCAGTTCAGGGACCATCACCAGTCAGAGCTGCAGCTCTGGGTCCATAAAGGCTTTACTCAGAGTCTGAGTTCAGGGTCTGACTTTTGGTCCTGATTTGTGAGAGTCTTGGCTCTGACACTAAAGCACCCATATGTTCTCTATTAAACTGTCCAACACAATCGATTTCCAGCCCCTGCTGCAGCGATTAGATGAAGTGAAGGAAGTCAGTAGTAGTAGTTTTACTGGAAATTCAACAGTAGCATCCACATTTCCAGGGCTGTGGAGGGGACTGAAGGTCTGGAAGGGTGGATGAAGCCTCCTACTCTGCACATCTGTGGTGGTGCCAGCAGATTTCAGAGCCATCTCTTTTTGCAGTTGGCTTTGGGATGTGTGCCTGCTGCTCATCAGCTGCATCCTTTTCATCTGGCATTTCAATATTTATAGTCCTGGGACGTGGCATGGTCCTTACCAATGAGCTGGCTGTTCCAAAACCTATTGTTTCAAGGCAACTGTCACCTAAACTGGTGTCTGGTACCCACAAGGCTGGGGGCTGGCCAGGGCAGAGAGCTCCTGCCAGCAGCCCTTGGCATCTGCCATGTTTCTGGAGGACCTGAGGACGTGCCTGTGGGTTTCTCCTGGTGACAACTAAATCCTTTGTCACAATCAGCCCTCTGAGACTCTCAGTAGTGCTTCCAGAAGGGCTACACAGAGGTTGAGGCCCAGAGCAGCAGCACAAAGCCCTCTCTGCTGACTTCTACAACATAGCATCAGGGACCAGTGAACAGAAAGCTGCAGCAGAAGCGGCTTGGGTTGGGAGATAAAGTCTTCCTTCCTGCTCCCCACAGCACCCTGGGCTTTTTATCTGCAATACTGCAAATAAAAACATGGAGCCAGCGAGGCTGATTCCCACAGTACAGCCAGGACTCGTCAGGTGAGGTTTTGAAATGTGGGATCTCACATTTAGCACCAGCATTAAAACAGAGCAACTCATTTCTGCACCAGCCTGGTCAAAACGATGGGTGCTTCTCCTCACCAGCACCCTGTTTGCATTACTTGTTTCTAGAGACATGTACAGTTTATGATTCTGCCTTCTTTCCATGGAATACAGTGGAGAAGGTGTAGGTGCTGCTGGTCTGGAAGCATTTTATCAAGCAGGGTTTTGCTTAGCAAGCCCTAAGCCACACAGTTGTCGAAGCCACATCTTCCACTTTCCAGAAGCCCAGGGCATCGATAAAGAAATTCAGGGTTGCCTGATATGCCAGTAAGAACAACAGAGCATCTCAGCACAGGTTTGGCCTGGGGATTTTTTAGCCAGAGGGGATTTCACAGCAGGGGGAAGCAAAGGGATGGGCTGGGGGCTCCTTGGGCCAGGCCTGTGCTGGCAACAGGTTTGCTCTGCCTCTTAATGAGATGCAGCACAGCAGAACTTTTAAGGGCAACAATGTCAAAAGCTTTAAGTAGTTGTACAGGCTTTAAAGGTGTCTAACCTTTGGCTGGTCAGGGGAAAAAAGTAGGGAAGAGATTCCTTTTTCCACTGGAATAAGTGCAGATCCCAATTAGCAGCAAAAGCCACTAACAGCACAGCATGTGCAGCTCTGGCCTCTTCTCACAGACCTCCTGAACTCTGGGACCATTTGCTTCTCAGCCACCCTTTGCCAGGATGATCCATCCCAGGAGAACTCATCTCTGCTGCAGCCTGAATCATTTTGGGGGGAAAGTAGCAGTTTCTGGGTGGTGAGGGTGGGGACTGTCAGAAAAATCCCCTCCTCTCACTATTCCATCAGTCACGTGTGTGTGTCCCCTCCAGGGCTTTGGGCTTTGCCGTGGTTGTACACGAATGTTTCAGAGCCCTGTTTTCCATCAACTGCTTTCCTGGGCTTGTTCCTCCTTTTCTGCTCCTTTTCTGTATGATTTGTCTCTCCCAGCTTCACATTGCCCAGGGCAGGTGACACCGGGCTGGGCCCCAGGAAGAAGGGCAGGATCAGGCTTTATTAAAAACCTTAGAGAGTGATTTCACTGAGGCCATAAAACAGCAAGGCAGCTAAAAGCAGATAAATCTACTAATTATTTGCTCATTAAAAAAAACCTCCAATAAATCCTTTTAAGGTGATCCCATAAATCTCTCCTACATCATTAAGGCCAGTTGTCTTCAATTCTTATCTCCCTCCAGGGAAGCCTTTTATGGGCCTACAAACACCGTGCTTTTAGGATTTGTGTTGCAGATACAACTGAAGTTTGAGGAGATCATGCAGTGGAAGTGACCCTCTGTTCCTCAGGGCAGCAATCAGGGAGCAGCAGATCCTCCCAGGGAGGCACATGGAGTCCCTTGGTCTGGGACCAGTGGCTCTTGTCTCACATCTCCAGGAGCCACCACTGTGGTATCACCAAGCCAGGCTTTCTGGAGGGCTGTATAGACACTGAGGTTTGGCCCCAGCTGCTGCAAATGCCTTTTGCTGGCATTGCTTGAGCATTTGAGCACAAGATGAGGCTGTTGGCAGCCAACAGGCCTCTGACACCGGCTGCACACAGGGATTTGCTCACCAAAGGGCTGGGGATGGGACCTGCCTTGGCCACGCTTGGGGTGGCTGCATGGAGCCCAGGGGGAAGGAGCATGTTCTGCATGTATGTGTTTGGGAGCCATCTGTAAGGCTGAATCGCTTCATTAAGTAGTTAACAAAATGCAGAGGAGCCTCACACAGGTGCCTGATCCTCTCCCTGCAATTTGGCTGCAGCTTCAGGGGCCAGACATGCTCTTCAGGGCCTAGATATGCTCTGAGGGAAGATTCCCCAGGGCTTATTCAAAACTGACAGGAAAAGCATCCCCCAGCCAACCATTACAAGCATTCCCCCACTGTCAAAAACACCCTGAAACCTTCAAATGGATGCAAGAGATTTTTTAGGCTGTGATTGTCAATGCAGGGTTGCTTCCTGAGCTGGTGTCAGGTGCTGCCTTCTGCTCCACTCAGCAGAGCAGCATTTCCACCATGGCAGCTTCCTTCTTCCCTTCCTGCAGCCACATCCAGCCCTCTTTTATCCCAGCACTGCTCACTCCTGCCCCAGGGAGCCTGCACAGGAGCTGGCACAGGGAGGCTGCACCAGCACCCTGCAACCCTCATCCACCTCTCTGCAGTGCCAAGTTCACAGCTTGTTTTCTAGCCAGCACCTGTATTATCAGTGTTCATCTTAATTTGGTCATTGCAGCAAGATCTTATCCTGGCTGGGGTCTCATTCAGGTGACACAGAGTCTAACTGCTGGTCCCAGGCTCAGGAGACATTTCCTCTCTAACCAATCCATCCTTGTAGTATGGGGCAAGGGGCTGGGTGGCTTCCTGACATCCCAGCACACAGCCACCATGGGCTGGGAGCCTGACAAGCACCACTCACAACACAGTAGCTCCTGGGGAGTCACTTTGTTTATTACTCTGAGCAATTAATTAATGGCTGCTTTGGCCCAGAGGCCCAGGGATGGAGTGACCACAGCCCCGAGCCCGCTGGGACTGAGCAGCCATGACTGCACCGTGTGTGTGCCCAGCTGGGCTTGGAGGTGGACCCTTGGGGCCTTCGGTGGATCCTTCACCCCAGGTGCTGCAGCAGGGACCCACATTGCCTGTCCTCATGCCACGGGGTACAGAGAGGGGATGTGGTGCTGTGCAGTGCCTGAACCCTGCAGCACCTCACGGCCAGCCCGGGGGCTGCGGGACAGCTGATCAGCTTCTGAGGTGAGGCTCCCCAAGGGCTTTCAGTGGCCTGGCTCAGCAGCATTCACTTACTTGCTTTCACCTACCAAACTGGATCCAAAATGTAACAGCTGTGGCGTGAAGTATCCTGAGCTTGGGCATCTGGATGTTGTGTGCAAGAGACGCTCTGACAGTGTAAGTCCCAGTGGCCCTGGGGTTTTCAGCAGGGCGAGGTGGGTTGCTTTCCCTCTCTCCCTGCTGAAAGGGCACTGATTTTATTGTCTGACTTTTTTGTCTAAACCTGGTGGCTTCCCAACAGTCCTCAGGGTGTATTTTATTCCTTCCTAGCTGGCAGTTTGTGAGCCAGGGGTGGGTCAGTTGGAGCAGCGTGTTCTTGGGTGCCGGGAGTCGGGGCTGGGCCCGGAGCCATGGCCGCAGCTCCTGGCCATGCGGCCGTGCTGGAGCTGTCTCCCCCAATTACCCCCACAACCTCTCACCCTGCAGCCCTGGGCTTGGGGAGCAGTTCCCCAGGCAAATGTCACCAGCAGCCTGATTTATCCTGACAGAAGTTGAGGCGTGAGCCTGATCCCGCCGCTCAAACCTCACCCGCTGTCCCCGGCCTTGCTTTGCTCAGGCGGCCGCTCACGCTGCCTTTTATTTCCCAGTGTTATTGCTTTGAGATTAGGGGCTGTGCAAGGGGGCTGTTTCTAACCACCCTTCACTCACTGAGATGATGTGTCGCTTGATTTTATGTGTGTTTCCCTGATGGGTTGTGCTTTCTGCCTGTGTAAAGGCCTTGCATCTGTTCTGTGGAGTCAGGCCGCTTCAGCCACTAAAATGCTCCTCAGGCACCCGCCGTCCTTAGCCCCGACACACAAGGGTGTCATCAGGCTTCCAAAAAAAGGAAAGGAACATGAAAAGAATGTTTATTTTTGCATCTCAGCACATGCAAAGGCTCCAGTCTCCAGGCAGGATGCTTCTCTGTCAAAAACTGCCTTCTGAGTGCTGCCGACCCAGGGTGATGCAACTGCGGGCACAGCCAGGCACATGCTGCTGTGGAAGGGGCAGGAGCTCTGATCAGCGCAGGGTGCAACAGATTGGACCCAGAGCTTGTCCTACAGCCCCTCACCTGGTCCCGGGGTGACAGCCAGTGATGACAGTGTGGCTTTTGCACTGTTCTTGTCACTTCTTTCTCATCTGCGGAGAGGCCGCTCCTCTCCGGGGATGACAAGCGCCAGAGCTGCCTTCCCACGGCGAGATGCTGCCTGTGCCTCAGCGCAGCCCCTTCGGCTTCTCTCTGATGTGGCTGCCGAAGGATGTGGCGACAATAAAAGTGTGAGTACAGAGAGGTGCTAAGGTGGGTGAGGCACTTGGTTTCCTGTTAGCACCAGTGCGACAAGACAAGGCTCTTCCCCACTGCCCGAAGCGAGCCGGTTCCCAGCCCACTCCCCGCACCACAAGCTCCATTTACAGCTATTTACTAAAACAACACAGAGTGTGTGAACTCCCTCTAGGCCAAAAATAACTGCCGCCCCATTAACTCGAACTGTTTGTTTGTTTTCAGCTGTTTTCTGCCCTTATCCCAGGCAGGGAGCCTGCCTGCTGGGGGCTGGGGAGGGGAGCAGGGGTTATCCCCTGCTCGAGGATGGGCTCTGAGCCCACCACGGTTCCTACTCCTGAAAGGTTTTGTTGCACAGGGTAAAAAGCAGCAGCAACCACAATGTGTCTCTGGGCTGGCTGGGATTTTGTTTCTTGGTGTGCAAGGGGTTTCCTGGAGGTCTCCCTGCAAGGATGGGGCAGCTGAGACACAGTGAGATGTCTCCCAGCTGCTCGATCTCTTGCCTACACTGGTTTTTGGAGACCCTGTGGGACTGTAGGGCCATAGCAAAGGACTGTGGCTGCGGGTGTCAGGGAATGGGGCCAGCAAATGTCCCTGCAGGTGCTAAGCAGGGTCCTAAGCAGGCCCTCATGAGGGGCTGGGCAGCCTGAACTGGGACTGAAGTAGCAGAGAGCGTTCCTGATGAGCCAAGAGCCCCCAGCCCCTTCCTGGTCCCTCCTAACCCTGCTTGTGGGACAGCTTTTGCTCAGTTTTCCTGAGATAAATTGCAGAGGGAAACCCTCAAATAGGCATTCACTTCAATTCCTAGTCTTTCAGACAGGTTTCAGGGCTGGGAACGATGGTTTTCACTCTTTCTAACCCCCAAAATCCTGGGAAACCCATCATGGTTTCCAACCAGCTCTGAAGTGAGGTGAAAAACTTCAAAATCAGAAGTTGGTGTGAAAACCACCCCAGATGCCTGGATGGAGATAAACTGCTTTAAAGGAAAAAGAGAACACTTTGCCCCTAGCTGCCTGTGACAATATTTCAGTGAGGCAGCCCAGAGCCCACCCCGCTGAGCTCCTGGTGCTCCTTGCCATGATGCTGAGAACTCCTGCTCCCTGGCAGCCCCACTCCCACCAGCCACCAACGTGTGGGAAGACTTGTCAATGTCCCTCCCCACAGGGATGGATGGGTTGGGGGGCTGGGGGAGGACCATGGAGGGCTGCAGCCCTTCCCATTCCCCATCCACACTGCCCAGTGCATTGTGCCTGCCTCAGCCCACGTGTGAAGGTATTAATCAGGCATCTCTGCCTCCCTGTGCAATGCTCTGCTCTGGGGCTGCTTTTCTGTGGGTGTCATCTGTGTGCAGCTCCCCTTTGACTTTTCTCTGCCCTGGCTTTTGCAGTTCAGTCCATGTGTTCTTGCTCCATGTTTTATGTGGGCATAAGAGAAGTGGTTTCCTCATGGTTTATCCCCTCTTCTGCCTTTGGTTTATTGTGTTTATTCAGCAGGTTTTGCTTGCACATGTGGATTGCAGCCTGCTCTGTGTCCATCACACCTCACTGCTGTGATGGGGAGGGATCCAGCAAAGTCCTGGGCATTGCTCTCGGGTCTTGTGAAGGCAGAATCTGGGCATCAGGGAGTGCTGCTGAAACCCTTCACACTACCGGAGTCAGCAGCTCTCCCTGGGAGGGGACACCTTGCCCAAAGTGCAGCAGGACCACAGGACTCGCTGCCTCACACAGGCACAAGTGACCTGGCTGGAAAAACCAGTGTGTGTTGCAGGGCAGTTAAACACCATGTGCCAGCACTCCCCAGCCACGGCCAGGAAGTCCCTCAAATACCAGTTCCATGGTCAGAAATAAGAAGTTGGGTCTGTCAGGAAGGAGAAGGGAATGTTCTGCAGGCTGAGTGAGATCAGTGTGCCGTTCCCACACAGGCTGCTGTCTCAGCCACTTCTGCATTGCACCCGTGGGCTCCCACCTCCACGGCCACTGGTGCCTTGGGCTGCTCAGCAGAGGTGGTGGAATCTCCATCTGCCTGATTAAAGTGACCTTCACAGGGAGCCAGGCTAGGGAAGTCAGTAAAAAGGGCTGTTTAAAACGTCCCCTACATGCCTCATCCAAGGATCTCAAAGTACAGCCCCCTCCTTGTAGGGAAAGGTCTGTTTGTCTGAATGGTGGGCTGTGGGAGATGGATAAATGTATCAAAATGGTCTTTTTGCTTCTGTGAGGAAGATCTGGCCCTGCAGAGCAAGCTGACAGCCCTGCCTGAGTGCTGGCACTGTCCTCAGACTTCCTCGGTAGAAGTCATTTCGTGCAGTCACTGATGCACGAGTGTCCATGTGATACCCTCACTAAGACAAAGTGGAAAAGTCAATGAGGAACTGATGGAGCTGAAAGAAATATCTTGGCTGTTATGGGCAAAGCCCTTTCTTTGGCAGCAGCAGTAGCTGTTCGGGTTGATTCATTCGGGCAGGGAATGCCCCGGGCTGCGATTGTCATCCCGGACCGTTTTATCTCCATTAGTGTGTCTGTGGAGGAAGTTGAACAGTGGCAGAGCTGGAAACTGAGCTTGGGGCTGTGGGGGAGCTCAGCAGTGCAGAGATTTTCTTCCCACTCAGAGTAATCAGAAGAATTTGGGTTTGGGTTGTGCAGAAACAGCTTGGGGGTTTTATTTGTTGACCCTACTGAGATGTTTACAGTTGTTACCAACGTGATTTCTAATTTCAAGGGGGTCTTTTAAATATTTCTGTCCTCTTCTGACAGTCAAAAGATTTTTCTCACCCAGCCAGCTTCCCCTTAATGACAGAGCAGGATGGTGCTTCACAGTCTCCTCTGGCTGGGACTCAGCAGGTGTCCCTCTCGTCTTCAGTCTGTTTGCAGTGAGATAGTTGCCCTGTCTTAATCCATGGAAAGCCTTTTCCAACCCTCTTTAAAGATCTCCTGATGTTTCACAACATCTTTGACATCTCTCATCTAGATGACCCTGGGCAGCAAAGGTTTTGGGGAGGATCTGATGACAGCCCATGGCTGTGAGGGGTTACAAGGCACTCAGCTTCGTGGGGAGGTGCAGACTGAGCTGAGGCTGTGCATTGGATGGTCCCAGAGAGGTTTCTGCAGCGGTGACAATTAGGCACTGATGGTGCTGGTGGAACCTGGCAGATGCCTGGCTCTGTGCAGGGCTGCAGGGTGGTTCCTGGCTCTGAGACAGGCCTGGAATCCCCTCATCTCCCCTCCTTGCTGAGCCCTGACACTTCGTAAGAGAACAGAGCCAAAGGCACCTTTTACCATTTGGCTTTTGCCCATGGCAGGGTTTCAGAGCTGCAGCCATGGCGTGAGCTCACACGTGTTCTGGCCACTGCTCGTCCCCCTGGGATGGACGGCACCGCGCTCTGCTCCAGGTGCCAGTGCCAAGTGCCAGCCCTCGGCGTGGGGACGGGCACAGCAAAACCCCATGTGGGTGCCACATAGTACTTGAGCCTCTGCCAGGCAGCAGCCTCATCTCTCGTCTTCCCTTTTGTGCCTTTGGCTTGGGTGCCATCCTGCTCGACGGCAGCCCCAAGCCACACAGTGGGATGCGGGGCTGTTGTTTATTTACAGCCTCAGCCCCGCTGCCCCCAGCTCAGCCTCTGGGCACTCCAGACTCTTCAGCTTTTTGTTTCCTTCTTCACACATTTTTTTGCTGTCTTCACATCTCCTGTTTGTTTTGAATGCTGGGAGGGAAGGACACACAGCAGTGAATTCCCAGCCTGGCCCATACTGTGTGATGGGGCAGGGGATGGGGAGGTGTCTGCTCAGGACGTGTTCTCACTGCAGCAGAGGGGCCAGGGCCTGCAGACACCACACTCCTGAGGGTGCTCAGCCCCATACCAACATGTGGGCAGCACCTACAGCCCCAGCAGGACCCAACCCTGGTGCTTCAGGGAGGACTTGCAGCTGTAGCCAGAGGGAGGATTCGGGTGCTCCTTCTGCAGGGGGGTGTGGAATAGTGAGGTGGGAGCAGCCAGGAGAGCCCAGCCCGAACAGGGCAGTGCAGAAACCCACCCTTGGCATGATTTGATGTTGGCACAGTTTCCTCTGGAGTTCTCTGTTCAGTTCCCTCTGGTTCATTGCCAGCAAACTTGGAGGGATGAGGGTCAGGGCTGGGCAATGGCTGTGTGAGTGTGGAGAGGAGGGACCCCTTACCTCAGTGAGCCCCAGCTCTGGGTGTTGGGCTGGGCTGGGCAGAGGGGGCTCTGCAGGGACAGGCTGTGGGTGCTGCCAGCCATGCCATTGCAGATGCTGGCTTGATTCAGCTGTCCTGATTCTCCCCACCAGGCTTTGTTGGCCTCCAGTTCTGGGTCTGATAGTACTTGGGGAGCATGTCCCAGCAGGGAGCCCCACCAGCAGCCTCTCCTTAGCTTCTATTTTAAACAAACACACGGGGAGTTTCGTGCCAATCCCAGCAGCTCCAGCACAAGGTTGTCCCGTGTCTCAGCACCAGCACAAAGAGCCTTCTGGGGTTCAGGATGAAACATTAGAGCAGTTCTGGGCGCTCAGGGTTGTCAGGCTTTGTCATCTGCCTCCAAGGTCGCTGAGCCGGGGCTGGCACACTGCCTGGAGGGGATCTCCTCACATCCCGCTGCAGCCGTCCCACCTCTGCAGCTGGCCTCTCCTTGACCACGCTCAGGACCTCCTCCCTTTCCTTCCCACATCCTCTCCTGCCGTTCAGGAGCAGATCCTGTTTGTGGTGGACCCCTGAGGGTTTCGCCCACTGGGCAGTTCCGTGTTCCTGGCTGCCGGTCTGTCAGATCCGCTCGGGGCTGTTGGTTTCTTTTGGCCCATTCTTCATACTTTTGTGTTTTGATTTGTTGCTGCTTCGCCCCAGGTGCCCTCCGGAGCAGCCCAGTAGGTAAAGGCAGGCTGAGGACGTGCAGGAAGGGCAGGAAGCCGGGTGCAACTGCTGCCTGGCAGCACAGCACAGTGCCCAGACCGGAGCCTTTGGTGCCAGGCTGGCAGAGACAGGCCCACGCTGCCTGCCAGGTGTGCTGGATGGGGCAGCAGGATGGGGGTCACTCAGCAGAGACCCTGGCTTTCCTCTCCTTCCCACAGAAAGGTATGGCTTAGGTCTGCAGAGATGCAGCAAGCACTCTCCAGCCTGGCCAAGGCACAGGGCGTTTTGGCATGGGGAGGTGCAGAAGCCAGGCGTTACGAAGGGATGCAGGGCTGGGGGTGACGGTACCCGCACCCCAGGGCATAAACCCCAGGGCTCTGCCAGCTCCCTGCCTGGCCTTTGGGGACAAAGTCAGAGGGAAAGGGGTTTAGGTTAATCCAAACTGCCTGTCCTGTGTGCCATGGTGACACTGTCTCAGGTCCTGACCCCCACCAGAAGCAGCAGAACCCCATCCAGCCTCTCCCAGGAGCAGCCAGAGGGCCCATCTGTGGCTGCCGCTGCGTTTCCCTGCGGGTCCAGATCCTCTGGCTGAAACAGTTTCTGTCTGCCAGGGGATTTAGGGGCACTGCTCCCATTCACAGCACAGGGCACAAAACTTCCTGGCAGCCTGACAGCCCTCACATGAAGCCAGCCTGGGAGCAGGTCCAGTGGATGCTGCCAGGGCCATGTGGGAGGCCACTGTCCCTGTGCCCTCCCAGATGGGTGCTGGAGGAACCTTAGAGTGGCTCCTGGGAGGATGGTCCTTAGGGGGTGCCAAGGTGCTGTGGCATCGGGGAGTAACAAGGTCTTTCTCATGATTTCCCTTTTGGGTTGCCTTGGCTTTGTGCTGCCCCTGAGTAACCCCAAAGCCCAAGGCTTTATCCTGTGAGACCACTGTAGCAACGGGGGGTTAAGCCACACCGTACCAGCTCAGCTGGGAGCATTTTTGCCCCTTTACTTTCTCCCTGCTCTCACCACACAAAGAGCAAAGCTGCCAGTTTGCCCGGAATGACCTCTGCGCCCTACAAACCTAACCCCTTCCTCGAAAAGACAAAAATCCCATTGCCTTGCACCTCCATCTGTTTAGTGAACAGTTTAACCTAACAAGATTAGCATTCGAGGTCGTCTCTTCTTCTTTTACGTTTTCCCCCCGCCGTTTGCAAAGAAAACAGCATTGGATTTGGGACAAAAGCTCAAAACCCCTCATTTGTAAGTAGCACAGCCTTTGGAAACTGTTTTGTTCCAAAGTTATCTGAGGAAGGGGTTTGTGAATCCTTCCCTAAAGCAAACAGGAGTTGGCCAAGGGGCTCAGCCCCAGGCAGGATGGAGCTCAGCACAGGGCACCTGTGCCCAGCTCTGCCTGCTGTGGGATTGGGTGAGTTTCGTCGGGTTGTTCCCCCTGAGGAGGTTTGTGAAGAGAAAGGGTTGTGGTAGCAGGGAGAGGCTGTGGCAGGGCAGCTGGAACAGGAGGGGAGCAGGATCACCATTCCCCTTTCCCCCATAGACACCCTCTGGGGATGTTTTGGGTGCTCACTCGAGCCAGAGCTCATCCCCAGCGCCATGGATGGACCCACAGCGGGACGAGGGTCGGGAAAGAGCCCAGAGCATCAAAGCTGAATGAACCTGTGAGGGGACACGTGCTATTTTCATGAGTTTACATGCTCATTCCTTAAACAGCATCACATCCCACCACAGCCCCGTCCATGCCCAAGCCACGGCCCCGCTGCAGCGGGCACTGCCCAGAGAGGCGACGGCCTGGAGAGTCCCCAGGGAACCGTCGGCAGGGCGTGAGGGGGAAAGGTACAGGGTTTGGTTTTCATTCTTTGGGACCGTTTTCCCCTCCCTCATCTCCCACCCACCCCCTCCCTTTTTGCCACATTGTGCGGAGCTTGAATCGGGCCTTCACAAAGGGGATTAGAGGCCGTGTGCTGATAAATAGCAAAGCAGGTTGGAAGCGTGGGAACCAGCCATGGCGCAGAGCGGAGGGACATTCCTGCTCCGGAGGGCCGGGCGGGAGCAAAAGTCCGGGCTAACCCCGGGTCACCCGGGGGACCCAGCGCCTGAGAAGATTTGTTCGGACACTGGCTTTTGTTGTGCACAGTTCCGTGTCAGCCCCAGCGTGTCTCTCGCTGCTATTGAGGGAGAAGGAAAGCGCTATTGTCAGGCGCCCGAGGGCCCCCCTTTCAGTCCGCGCTCTCGGGGTGACGTCAGGGCGGTACGTGGGAACCCGACGGGCCGGCCTGGCGCGGGGCGAGCGGGGCCCGTGGCGCTGCCCGGCTGCTGCCCGCACGCCAGCGCGGCACAGAGGCTCCAGGGCTGCCCAGGAGCCGAGCTGAGCGTCGCCCGTGGGGCCGCGGCTCTGCCCTCGCAGCCCGTCGTGTCGCAGACCGTTGCTGCAGCAGCAGCTGGGTGGGAAGGCGGAGGGTGATTTTCTTTATCTCAAGCCTGACGTTACCAGTGAAGTTTCCCAGAGAGAGGAGGTGAAGCAGGACTGTGCCAGAAATTCGTGCCGGGAAACGGCCGCTGGCTGAGAGCAGCCGCCTGGCCCGGAATGGCCCGGGATGTCTGCTTGGCGGCTCCCAGCCCACCTGGACACCTGCTGATGGGCTGAGCCATTCCCTCATCCTCGGGCTCTTGTTTGCTGACACGGGTTTAATCTCCACCTTGAGACCCTGGGAGAGGTGAGAGAAGGGTCCAGGGCTGGGTCTGACTCACCCCTCAGTCCGGCTCCTGCTCTTTTAGGGCAGAGGCCAGGCAGGGAGTTTCCCCGCTGAAGCGCTGTGGCCTGTGCAGTGAAGCTGCCCCGAGCAGCTGAATGAGGCTCAGCTGCTCTGCATCTGGCGCCGGGGCTCGCAGCAGCACCGCAGAGCATCTGGGGACAGGCGGCGTGCCAGGGAGGGAGCCTGCTGGGAAAATCCCTCCATCCCGCCTCCGGCTTTTCCCCCTGTGACCTGGCAGCAAGGAGCTGCAGGTGACCTTGAACCCTGCAAGCTGCCTCATCCTGATCCTGGCTTCTCCTGCCATCTCTCAGCTCAGAAAACGAGCTGAGCACCAAGGCTGGGAGTAGTTCCCAGCACTCGTTTCTCCCCTGAAGCCCAATTTTGCAGCCACAGGCTCACTGAGAGCTGAGCCTCCAGCTCTCCGGGGTCTGCAGGGACCTCCAGCACTTGGGTGGCTCTGGAGCAGCCCCCAAAAGCTCAAATGAGCCAAAACCAAATAATCTAAACACCCATATCTAAGTAGGACCCAGAGGCTCACGCCCAGCAGAGAGGCAAACAGGGCAGAGCCACACAAACCTCCTCTGTGAGCTGGGATTACCCCTGAGGAGTGCAGGGGACAGTGGGAACGTGGCAGCTCTGCTGCCGAGGATCCTCACTGCCCTTCCTGGGAAAGCTGTGTGGGCAGCCCCAGAAATATTCCCGGAGGTCACTGGGGAGTCTGGAGCTGGGGAGGCCACGTAGCTCTGCTGGGGCTGGGCAATGGCCAAAGCTTTTTTCTAAGAGCTGTGAAAAAAAGCAGACACGGCTTCCGAGAAGCAGGATTTTCGGCACACGCCGGTTCGGGTCCTTCCTGGTGGGTGGAAGGAACAAGTCACCACCTGGCCACATTTTGGGGCCTTGCCCAAAATGCTTCCCTGGCCCCATGTGTGCCTGAGGGCAAGGACCTGCTGTGCTGCATGCCACTGTGCCCAAGTGCTGAGTCAGCTCTTGGCAAGCCTGGGGTGTTCCTGGTGAGCCTGGGAGTGTGCATGGATTTAGGGCAAGGATGGAGATGAGGATGGGGATATAAGGCTCCAGGGAGACCTTAGAGCAGCCTCTGGTCCTTAAAGGGCCAGCAAGAAAGCCTGAGAGGAACTTCATACAAGGGCAGGAGTACAAAGAAAGTGGTGCTCTAGGTGAGGATGCTCCATCCAGCCTCTGACCTTTGGGTGCCCGACCTGCACCAAAGGCATCTCCTGCATCTTCCACCAGCCCAGCAACCCCCTTCCCCACCTCCAAAAGCCATTGGGGCACAGCATCACCCACCCCCAGCCAGGCTGAGCCCTCAGGGTGCTCAGATGAGCCCTCAGGCGAACGTTTCCTCCAGCCTCTCCCACCACCTCTCACCCCTGCAGACGTGCTGAAGGGACCCAGCCGGTCACTGGCTGTGTGTGATGGGCTGCTCTTGGATTTTCCTACAGAAAATAAATAGTCCTGCAACAGGAGGGGATTTTCTTATTAGTTTTATTCTTCCCAGGCTATCAGAGTCACCAACTTAGCCCTGCCTAATCGAACACAGCTGTTTCCTCTGTGCTCAGCAGCTGCCTCAATGCTCTGCCGTCCTCCTTGACCGTTTATTTAAATAGGTAAGATCTGGATTTCTGGCACTAAACAAGTGGAGCTGGAGGCCTGGACTGCTCCAGCCCTGATCCCTCTGCACCCCAGCAGAGCCCCTGCTGCCTCTCTGAGCCTTCAGTCCCCTTTGGGGTCCCCTCTGCCACTGTGACGGGGCAGGGGCAGCTGGAGAAGGCATTGGTGGAGATGCTGCTCGTGGCCAGTTTCATTCTTGTGTTCCAGCACCAGGAGAGGATGAAGGATTGTGCCCTTGTCCCAAAATACCACATTTCTCTGGCTGGAGCCTGTTAGGCATTCGTGTGGAACACTTGAGGCTCAGACCTGTCCTTCCATCAGTGGGATGGAAGTTCTGCAAACCCCTGTGCTGTGTGTCCCCAGGAGAAGAAACACCCAAAGTCAGTCAGTGATGAGTTAGAGGGACAAACGGGAGATGTGAGGGTGGCGAGCGGCCGGTCTGGTGGGTCTGCGGGGGAAGGTGAGCTGGGAGTGTCAGCGCCTGCTGAGATGGACTGTTGGGTTTTACTGGGCTGAGTTTTGTGCCCATTTTGCAGGGTTAGGTTAAATTTGGAGCGATATTAACCTTTTGGTTGCTGCAATTGTTCATTCAATTAGCAACGGGTGCTAATCACTTTCTTGTAACTGCTGTTCAGCATCTGACCCGTCAGGAAGCAGGTTTGGGAACCAGGGCTCCCAGGGGCCTCACTGGGGCTCGTGAAGGCACATGGGGCAAACCCCCAGACTTCTGAATGTCCCTGTGTGGGAAATGTCAGCTGAGATACCCTCTGGGTCAGACCATCCTGCCAGGGCCCCCCTTGGGCTGGCAGCTCGTGATGCTCACCGGTGGCTGCCCCATATGCCAGCAGCCACCATGGCCCAGGAGCCGCCATGGCAGGAGCTACAGTGACCCAGGAGCTGCAGTGGCCCAGCCACCACAGCCCTCCCTCTGCTCAGAGACACCTCTTGTCCCTGAGCGTCACCATTCCCACGACTCGTCCCTTTGGCTCTTTGTGCCGTTTGGTGGTGTGAAAACTGTTTGGTGTTAGTTTCGGGCTTTTTGGGTGCGGCTCTGTGACAGAACGATGCTGCCGTGTCCCGATCCAGTGTGTCTGCGCAGGGCCCAGCCTGGCACTGCCTTCACCCTCACCACAGCTCAGCTGCTGGGAAACTGTGTGTGTGTGTGGTAGGATTTGGTGGAGTTCACTTGGCTGCTGAGGCAGGTCAGGTTGCCACTGCAGCCCAGGCCCGGGGGCACTGTCACGTCTCCCTGGCAGAGCCAGTGAGGGCAGCGAGGCTGCTCAGCATGGGCTCAGCGCCACAGCCTCTCCCAGTGCTGCCACTGGGACAGCACCCACTTCCTTCCATTTTCCTCTCCTTCTTGTTCTCATTCTCTCCCAGCTTTTCCCATCCCGGCTGTGCTCTCCCTGCAGTTCAGACCCATCAGGTTTGAAGCTGCTCATAGGGATCCACAGCCCTTTGGCAGAGGCATCGTCGTGCCCCCTTGCCCAGACACCATGACCCATGTTGTGTCAGTGAGGCCTTGAATAGCAGAACCAAAACCCAAGCTGTAGCTGGGGTTGGTGCCAAACTTCCCTCCTGCCTGGGCTGTGACACCTTCGGGCTTTAGGACTGGGGCTCACCTCACCCTCCGTGCCTGGAGCACCAGGTCAGTGGCCCCCATCCCCGTGGGCTGCTTTGTGTGGGCACAAGCGAACACAGAAGAGAGACGTGTGAGGGAATGCGAAGGAGAGCGGGCACAAGCCCGACATCATCGTATTGCAGGGAGAACCAGAAGAAACCCTGGTGCCTCAGTTTCCCTGCCAGATTGTGGGGGTGTGAGCACTTTGCCAGCGGCTGCGGAGGCGACAGGCCCTCACCCGCCACCCCCTCCGGCGCGCAGGGCAGCCCGGCCGCCGCCATTTGGGCCCAGGGCAGCGCGAGCGGCTGCGGCGCGAGGGAACCGTTCGCACCTCGGGCGGGAGATGAAAGAGCCGCTGGCGCTGGGAGATGAAAGAGGCAGCGGGGCCACGGCGCGGGGCGAGGATGGGAGCTGAGGGGAAGCCCCGGGAGTTGTTTTTCTTCTCACCTCCGGCAGCCAGCGCTGGGCTTTCCCAGGCCGTGGCGAGCAGGGCCCCGGCAGAGCCTGTGCCACAGCGCCGCAGCCCCTTCCGCTGCCGGATGGGATCCAAAGGGGCTGCTGAGCGTCCCTGAGGACGTTGCATGGAGGAAGGGGTGCTCTGGGGGGGGTTGTCAAAGGAGAAAGGCTACGGGAGGGTGTTCACACACTCCTGTGTTCACACATGGCTCCTGGTCCTGCCCGTGGCTGTGCCGGCTGCCTGTGGCTGTCCCCCTCACTCAGCGTCAGATCCCATCACGCAGGGGTGACACAGCCTTGGGCAAAGTCTCCGTCTCTGGTCTGTGCATGGTGAAGCTGGGGACAGGACACAGTGGCTTGTCTGAGAGTAGCAGAGGAAGGGCAGACCTCGGTGTCCCCAGAGCCTGGGACTCCTGTCCCCACATCACACCATCGCTGCATTGGCATGCGGGAGGCCTGGAGTGAGCCGTGCTCTGCCCTGTGTGCCGCTGCCCTTGCACACACACCACACTCCATTCCGGGTGCAGCTGTGGATTTGGCCACGCAGGGACCAGCTGGGTGCTCTCCAGGGAGTGGTTATGTGTCAGGCTGCTCTCTCAGTGCCTCCTCTGCTGTCTCCAGACTCTGTAATTCAGCAGGGCACAGGCTGCGCCAAGGCAGGGCCCTTTTTATCATGGGGGGAATAATCATCTCTCTTTAGTCTCTCCTTTGTCCAAGACTAAAGCTGAAGGAGCAAGAATCCTGAAGGCAGTCAGAGTCACCATGAGCTGAGTGGGTGTCTCCTGGGCTACCGAGGATACTCTGCCTCAAAGGCCCCCGTAGCCTTCTGCATGGGTGCAGATTGTCCCCAAGGGCTCCTGCAGAGCAGAGAGAGCAGAGGCCAGTGCTCTGGCAGATGGGCACCCACACCTTCCCCAGAGAGCCTGAGACTCAGAGGTTTGGACTTTAGCTTGCCTTAGACTTTAAGGTTGAGCCTCCAAGACCAAATGGCAAGCTGCTTCCCCCTAGGGACTCTGCCCAGGTACCTGATGAAGGCTCATTCTTCATTTCTCTGTATCACCTTTGTATACAAGAGCTTGTGCGAGGGCCTGGGCTGTTGCTCTGGGGATCCTCAGCCTTGCAAGTACCCACAAAATGGGTTTGAGCAGGAGAGGCTCCCACCCAGCTGCTCCCTCCAGCTCTTCCTCTCAGTCTGCTCCCCCCACACTGGCAGACAGAGCTCAGAGAGTTTTATCCTCCAGCCCTGGTCTTGTGCATCCCAGAGCTCTGCCAGTCTGCAGGATCTCCTGGCAGGCTGGTGGTGGCCAGAGGCCCCAACCAGCTACAGCCACAAGCAAAGGACAGTGAGGAAAAGGGCACTGACATGGCAAGTGGGGTTCACCAAGGCTTCACGGACCTGCAGAGTGTGTGGTGAGGATGCTGATGGAGCCAGAGGTCTCAGCTTGGCAGTTGCATGACTCAAACTGCAATGTGCTCATCACTGCATGGACTGGACTGAAAAGGGGAGGGAGAGCAACAGTTGTTGCTGTTGAAGTTGATTGCCCCAGGGTGGCTCAGTCGGTTCTGAACCTCTTTGAGGTGATTGGGTTCAGGTGGATTTGAGGCAGGGGAGGCAGAAAATCCAGAGCCATCCACTAAACCACTCTCTCTGTGTCTTCTGGGTGTTTGGGGCTCAGCGGGGCCAGGCTGGGCTGAGCCAGAGACACTGCACGAAGGCTCCTGGCTGCTCCTCTCTCACAGCTGCAGCAGGTTTGACAGTGCACTGCCATCCTCTCCCTGGAGAGCACCAGCCTGTGCAGGGCTGGGGAACTCAGTTGGCACTGGGAAGCCCAGGGATGATAGCCAAGGGGATGTGGGTCCCAGCTCAGCTCTGCAACTCAGCTCTGCACCAGCCCCTCCTCCTGTGCCGGCAGCCCAGCTGCTGGGTGAGGATCACTTCTCACCTCACACAGAACTTAAGGCCCATGGCCCCAGTTCAGTCTGTGGCTCAAAGGTACTTGTGACCTACAAGTTAGGGGAGATAACTGTCCCATGTGCTCATCTCCATGGCACAGACACGTGTGTGCAGAGGAGCAGGAAGGCTTCCTCCTCAGCAGGCACCTGTGTGGCGATGAGCTGAACCTGCCACCAGCTCTCCAGCCCAGACACCACACTCTGAATGAAACAAGAGGTTTTTGAGACCATCCCAGAAACTCACCAGGACACCAGGCCTGTTGTTTATCATGCTTCTGCTTCCCCCTGAATTCCAGTCCTCTGACATGTTTAGATCAAACCTGATGACCCAAATCTGACTGCAGCAACTGAGAACAGTGACCTTCCAAACAGCCCAGTGCAGGCAAGTGGCCGCCTGTGCTTCAGGCCACCCTGGGCCACTGCCCCCAGCCAGGCCATGGGGAGGAGAGAGGAGAGGAGCAACCAGGCAGCTCCAAAACCTTTCACTGGCTTTAATTCAATTGCTTTGCAAAACAGTGTGTAGCACTGATGGCACCTTCACTGTGGCAGCAAACACCTCAGGAAGCTGTCACGGGTGAGAAACAGCTTCCAGAGCTCAGGCCAGGCTCTAACAAACCCGTGTATGCAATGCAAAAACCATCCACCTCTGTGCAAGGGACCTGCTGACAGAGCTGGGGAGCAGAGGGTCACCCCCTCCAGCCCCACACCAGGCACTGGGGATGGACTAGCAGATGGTTGGAGGACTTGGAAAAGTCCCTCAGGCCTTAGGGACAGGTATATTGTGGGGTTGGGGAAGGTGCCTTTGCAGCTGGCTGGAGGTGGAGGCAGGTAGGGATGGGAGCAATAGAGAGGGGGAAAATGGACACACATCCCTCCTTCTTCTCGCATTAGAAGTGTGGGGCTGGTTGAGTGAAGGCAACAAGTGAATCTGGGATCCTTGGGGGTCTCACAGGCAGGCAGGAGGGGTGATGTGTCCCCAGGTATGGGGCTCTTCAGGTGTTTGTCACCCTCTGGGGCCCTGGGCACCTCTCAAGCCCACTTCCCTAAGCTGCCAAAGGTCTCCAGCCAAAAATGGGTCTGAGCAGATATTTTTCAAAGTGAAGAAAGCAGGAAAGCTCCTTTTGTTTCAAGATCCCTCCTCTAGCCCGTTATCTCAATATCAAGCAGTTGTGAGGGGCAGAAGCTCAATTTGCCACTCCAGGCAGATCTCATTTAGTCAAAAGCCTGAGCAAGAAGGCTGTTACCCTACTATTCATCTTCTCAGGCAATAGTTGCTGGTGTTTAGGGCAGGGAGACACAGCCCATGGTGATGCCTGTCCCATCCTTGCTGCTGCCACGTGTCCCAGGGAGACCATTGCTGCTGTGCTCAAGGAGTTTGAAATCATCTGCTCCAAGTGCTGACCTGGAGCCTCTGTTGTCATGCAGGTGGGTTTTCCTCAGCCTGGTGATGCTTTCCCAGCCTGGCTTCCCACCTTTCAGGGTAGCTTGGAGGGGAGGGGGAGTTTCAGACGCTGCACATCCCAATGCACTGTGGTCAGTGGTGTGGGAAGAGCCAGCCTGAGCCCTGCAGAGCGCTTAGGGGGAGCCCAGGGTGAGCTGCAGCAGCCCTGGGGACTGAAGGGGGGCTACTGGCCCAGGTACCCCTGCCTAGGGGCCATTCTGGCAGTGTGCCTGGATGGGGAAGGGTTCCTTGCAGTGGCTACCCCAGGGGAGGGAGTACCCTGTGTACCCCTTCCCACAGCTTCATTCATCACTCCCTGGGGGGACAGGCAAGGGGGATCCCAGCCATCTGGGGCTCTGGCAGAAGGATCTCTTACCCCAGGGGGTTCCCCTGCCCCCCTCCCCAGGGGCTGCCCCACACACAGAGCCCTTTCCCCCCAGCACCCCCAGGGCTGGCAGGGCCTGCAGCCGCCGGGACGTGGCCCCAGAACCCCCCGCTAAGTGCTTGTGGGGTTGGGTTTTTTTCCACTCCTGGGAACCAAGCGTCAGCTTTTGTTGGCGAACAGACCGTAGCTTTCATGTGAAAAGGTTAGTACAGTATGTTAGTTCCTAATGAGGGGATAATAGAGTCTGATTCTCACACCCCGGCACTGCAAGGTGACAGCAGCACGGGAGAAGGGTATTTAACACCTTCGCCCTGGGAACCTTTTCCCTTCACAGCCGGGAGTCCCCAGGCCTTGCCAAGAGCAGGGAGGAGGAGGAGTGCAGTGCAGAGCCTTTGTCCCCGCTTCCCCTCACGCCCCGATGCCATCCCCTCGTCACACACGTCCTCCCGAGGGAGGGGGAGCGGGGAAGCGGCCAAGAGCCTGGGAAACGGGCTGACAAGTCAGGATCTGGCCTCCATCCCTGGCTTTTGGTGTCAAATCTCCTCAGCCGTGGGCCCAGTGGAGAGGCTGCAGGTCAGGGTGGCTGGGGGGGTGCAGGGAGGAGGGCTGAGCTGCCCGGGTGAATGGTGCCCTCCCTCTGCATCCCCTCGCTCACTGCTGTGCAGCCGTGGCTGTGCCAGGACCGGGGCTCATGGTGCCATCCAGGGCCTCCTCAACGGGCCAGGGTTTGGGGGCAGACGTGTCCCACAACGCCCAGGCAGTGCACAGGGCAGGGAGGATTTAAGGGCCCTGCTGCCCTGCCTGCCTTTTCCTAGAAGAATCAAGATTCCTCCCTAAATCCAGCCCCCAAGCCCATCCTGCTGCAGTGGCTCAGGAGGAGGATGAGCCCTGTGAGTGATGGCACCTGGGGACAGCCCTGTGCATGGCCATAGCCCCCTCCATCCATCCCCAGCCACGTGCCATCCCCAGGGTGCCAGACACAGGGCAGTGTTGCCTTGTTGTGGTGGCAGCGACCAGTGAGGGCAGCCCAGAGGCTGAGGTGCCGTTTCTCAGGAGGCACAGAACCAGGCCAGGAGCCTCCCCAGGGAGCACAGAGCTGCTGCTGGGGACTGAGCTGGGTTAAACCCCGCACCCTGCCGCTATATTTGTTTGGGGAGTTCAATTCAGACTGCCCAGGGAGCTGGAATGTCCTCAGAGCAGGAGAGACCAGTTTAGCCAAATTCCACCCTCATGGGATGCCATATTACAAGTGTCATCGCCTGGGCTGTCACTCCAGAGGCTGTGGGAGCCTCTCAGGGCACACACCTTCCCACTGCTTGGCCATTTTAGAAAGGGCAGGTTTCTGCAGTAACTCTTTCCTGGGTGATCTGTTTCTCATATGGAGGTTGCACGTGGGAAACCACCAGAAAGCTGAGCTGCTGCCCAGGGTTTGCTGCTTCCCCTGGGCCATGCTCAGGTGGGACCAGGGATGCTGCAAAACAGCAGCTGAGCTGCATCAGTGCCTGCAGCTCAATGTCACTGTGGCCCCTCCACGAGGCTGAGTCAGACAGCAGGGCTGAGGGATTATTTGAGGTATGGTCTGTGCCTGCTATAAACAAGGTGCTGAGGAATTACTGGCCAAAGGCTAATGGCCAGAGTCTGTGATAACGTGGCTGGCTCCGTGGTGCTCGCCAGGCGCTGCCAGCTCACCGTCACCGCGCCCATCCTGCGCACCCTGGTATGGCAAGCGCCGTCCCTCTCAGCCCACGCAGCCCTCCTCTCTCCAGCAGCTCCTGCCTGTGGTGCTCAGCTCTTTTGTGCTCTTGTCTTTCTCCTTCATTCTTTAAAATAGCAGGACACCAGCTCTGGCCTGGCCACATATTCCAACAGCTCCACTGGAAGGGGCTGTGCTCTGGTTCCTGCAGCCCGCTCTGCAGTGGCAGGAAGCCGGTGGCAATGCCTCCCTGGTTGAGGCCAGGCGTTGGGCAGCTCACGGGGCTGGGCTGTCCTCTGCTCCTCAGAGAACCCAGAGCAAAGCACAGTGTGGGATTTCAGGAGACAGGCTTTGGGTTGGATCTTTCTGCATCCCAAGGCTGGCCATCTCCCCTGGCCTGCTGGACTTTGAGGGTTTCTGGGTTAATGGGAAATGTGGGAGCCCCTCTGCTTCCCTGAGGAGACAGAAAAGTATGGAAGAGGTTTGGAGGAAGGAGGTGGGGGAGGCTGGGAAAGTAGTTACTTAAAACCAACCAAAAGATCACAATGAGGTGTGTGGATGGTCACTGTCTGTGGGTCAGCATCACAGTGCACCTGAATAATGAGAATCCAACGTTTTCCTTGTCTGCTGGGTTATTCTGAAGTGTTGAAACCACGGGCCAGTCCTGAGGAGGAGAACCAGCCCCAGGGAACTGCCATGGGAGTGATGACATTTGGCAAGCATTTGCTTTACTGAAACAGGGGCTCTGTGGCCCCAAAACCTGCCAGGTCTGAAGACAGAACTTGTGGGCTGTGCTACATGGCTGCTATAAGGTGTGACATGAGTTATGGGACAGCAGGTTGGAGAGGCACTGACATGCAGGGACAGGCAGAGGCACGGTCCCTCTTCTTTGGCAGCAGTCTGGGTGCTAAAGGCTGGGTTTGGGGTGACACAGGCAGCCGTTGCCTGTCTGCCATGCACTGGGCTGACACTTCTCCAGGCTGTGCTGCCATGGCTGCTGTCCCCACGGGACCCCCAGGTCACAGGATGGAGAGGGAGGAGGTGCTGGCAGTGCCACTGCTCATGCTGTGCTCAGCCACACAGCTCCTTCCCAAGCTCCAGGGAGTGGGGCAGAAGGGCCTTGGGGATGCCATAGCCATGGGGGTCACATCATCCCCGGGCCTTAGGAGCATCTTTCTGGGTCAACCTGCACAAGACTGTTTGTGGAGGAGAGGTTTTTCCAGCTGAGGTAGCCTGGGCCTGAGAAGCAGACATTCCCTCGTTCGACTGTGCTGAAATGTTTAATTAGAGTTTAACAGCAGCCTGGGAAAAAGGTGTCTTGTCATATTTCTGGGCTGTGTTTTGTTGTTGAACTGTGAGCCCTGTATGAGCAGAGCCGAGGGAGACCTGCAGCACAATGAGCCCTTTATCTGCCTCTCCCCGCCGCTCGCCCCGACCCTGAACTTTCCCATTAGCTGCTGGCGCCGTGCCCTCGCCATGTGCCCGCGAGGCAGCCGGGCCTGGAGCACAGAGCTGAGCCCAGAGTACACAGCCAGGTCTGGAGCACAGAGCTGAGCCCAGAGTACACAGCCGGGCCTGGAGCACAGAGCTGAGTCCAGAGCACACAGCCAGGCCTGGAGCACAGAGCTGAGCCCAGAGTACACAGCCGGGCCTGGAGCACAGAGCTGAGCCCAGAGTACACAGCCGGGCCTGGAGCACAAAGCTGAGCACAGAGCTGAGCCCAGAGCACACAGCCAGGCCTGGAGCACAGAGCTGAGCCCAGAGTACACAGCCGGGCCTGGAGCACAGAGCTGAGCACAGAGCTGAGCCCAGAGCACACAGCCAGGCCTGGAGCACAGAGCTGAGCCCAGAGTACACAGCCAGGCCCAGAGCACAGAGCTGAGCCCAGAGCACACAGCCAGGCCTGGAGCCCAGAGCTGAGCCCAGAGTACACAGCCAGGCCTGGAGCACAGAGCTGAGCCCAGAGTACACAGCCAGGCCTGGAGCACAGAGCTGAGCCCAGAGTACACAGCTGAGCCTGGGGCACAGAGCTGAGCCCAGAGTACACAGCTGAGCCTGGGGCACAGAGCTGAGCCCAGAGCTGAGCTCAGAGTACACAGCCAGGCCTGGAGCCCAGAGCTGAGCCTGGAGCACAGAGCTGAGCCCAGAGCACACAGCCAGGCACACAGCCCAAGGAGAGGACATCCCCCTGGCTGTGCCTGCCTGGCTGGATGAGTCCATGGGGTGCTGCTCTGAGAAGGGCTCTGGTGTGTGGTCACAGGGACGGGAGCTGGTGGCCATGCACGGGGCAGGAGGGCCCCAGGGACACGGCGTTTGCCTGTGAGGGACCCTCACGCCAGTGTTCCTGAACACGCTGCCCACATAGATCAAGCATTTCGTTTCTCAGACTGCAGTGGGATTCAGACCTCGGTCCCATCCCTCTGCCCCACGCTGGGAATGGAAGACACTGGGCCCTGCCCAGCTGATGGGGGCAGCGAGGCCACAGGACAGGATCCTCAGGTCTCCCCACCACCCCCACAGTGAGGGCAGACCCTGGGGAGGTCTCCTGAGGGAGCTGGGGAGGAATGTGAGGAATGGAGCACATACCTTCCTTCCCCCACTTCACCTCCACAAAGAGCCCATCAGCGTTTTCCTCTCACAGGTATTTTTTTCCTGCAGGGTGAAATTAAAGTGTTGCCACCATTCACCTGCCCACGTCCTGTTCATCAGCAAAAGAGCAAAGCCAGGGCTGGTGGTGTTGGATCACTCCTCTCGCTGTCTGGCTCACCTGTGTCTCCTCCAGTTGGCCACTGGAACAGCAGAGAGCAAATCCCTCAGGTCCAGGTTTATGTGTATATTATTACCCCTTTTTACCTCTGGGCCGGGTGAGGCGTTGGGACCCCCGGGAACACGCACCACAGTGACCTCCCGTGTCCCTGACTCGCTGGGGTCACAGTAGCACGTGGGGAGGTGTCAGGCTGGGAACACGGAGGAAATCAGTGCACAGGATCTCCTGGGGTCTCCTTCCTCTAGCAACTGCTCCCAGGGGCTTTCCTCTTGCTGGTCCCAGTTAGCAGCTTGTGTGGCTTCTTTCTGAGCCTGCTTTGATGGATTCTTTTGGAGATGTCCATGGAGATGAGATGCACATGGTGGTTCTCAGAGTGGATGGTGTCTCAGCAGGGGCTGAGTCAGAGCTCTGTGTTTCCCACCCTGCTGATAATAAGGGGGAGCACCCAGCCCTGATCTCAGGGCCCTCGTGGGGTGGAGATGCCCATGGCATGCAAGAGCACACACCACCCTGGGGTGTGTTTCAGCACCGCTTTCATGAGGGAAGGATCAGGTCCTTGGGGGCTGCAGCCCCTTTATTCTGGCAGGTGATGGGCTCTCCATAACCTCCCCAGCATCCAGGAGGCTGAACACAGGTTCAAAGGGGATGGTGTGTTCCCTTGGAGGGGCTTTGTGAGCCACAAAACTGCTGGCCAGGACAGGGCCAGAGTGCTCAGTGCTGGAAGTGGCTCCTCCAAGCAGTGTGTGGTCCCCTGTCCCTCCTGAGGACGGGGTCCAAGCAAACCGAGGGGAACATTGGGCCCCTCACTCTGCTCGGCTCCCAGAGCCCCTTCCTGAGCAGAGGCACAGGGCACAGCGTTGGGTTCACTCTTCTGGGGCTGCTGGAAGGCTGCTGCCTGCTCAGCACGGATCCTCTGGTTGGAGGGAGGTGGGAAGAATGAATCAAAAAGACTGGATGTGTTTAGCTAGATCCAAGAGGAGAGGGCTGTTAGTGACAGCGGGGCTCAGGAGGCGTCTGACAGGACTGTGGAGTGGCTGATGGTGGCTACACAGGGAAGTGGTCTTGGCTTTGGGCTGCAGGGTGAGCAAGGGAACCCAGGGCAAACACATGAGTGAGCTGGAGAGCATCAGAGGGCTGAGGCAAGAGTGACATGGGGTGTGTTGGACAGTCATGGAACCAGGAAGGTGCAGGAGCTGAGTCCATCTCCCACGGTGGAAGGCAGAGCACGAGGGCTGAGGGAGGAGCTTGGTGTGAATGTACCTGGAAGTGTCTGGAGTGGGGGCAGGCAGGTTGGAGGTGACAGGAGTGGGGTTGACAGGCATGGGACTGGTCAGTGTGGGGTGTGTGGAGGTGGTGGGAGTGGGGTGACCAGGTTGGACATGGTGAGAGTAGAAGACAAAGGCCCTGCACCAGCAGGCAGAGATGGCAATGGGCTTTGTCAACACTGAGCCTGGTGAGAAGCTGTGCTGGTGGGCAGCAAGGGGCTGTGCTGGTGGGCAGTGAGAGGCTGTGCTGGTGGGCAGCGAGGGACTGTGCCAGCCTGGTGAGAGGCTGTGCTGGTGGGCAGTGAGAGGCTGTGCTGGTGGGCAGCGAGGGACTGTGCCAGCCTGGTGAGAGGCTGTGCTGGCGGGCAGCAAGGGGCTGTGCCAGCATGGTGCAGGTTGGGTTTCTCCTGCATTTGGTGGACAGTAACACACGAACTGAGATGCAAAGTGTGTCCATGTCAGGCTGCTGGCGAGCTGCCCAAGGGCCCTGCCGTGCTGCCAATGTGGTATCTCTGCCAGAGGAGCTTCTCTTTACCAAGCTAAGGGCTGTCTTTGGGTGTGAGGGGTCTGAAGCTGCTCTGGGGCATTGTACCACAGCTGATTTTTAGGCTCCCAATGGGCAGGGCTGGAAGCCTACACCAGCTGTGAGACATCACTGAGTGCTGAGATCAGCACACGTGGGACCTCAGGGCAGCTTTTACTGCTGCCCAGGTCAGGGCTGGTGAGACACCTCTGCCTGTGACTGGAGCCCAGCACCCGCTGCCTGTCCTGCACAGTCACCCCGTGCCGCTCCCTGGCAGGGATCTGGGGAGTCCAGGCCCCGTGTGCTGCTGGCAGGGGCACAGGCCAGGGGACAAACGTGGTTCTGGGAGCTCAGCTGCAGCATGCTGAGGGCTCACCAGTGTGTCAAATCAGGAAAATGAGCTGGGCACAGCTTTGCCTGTCCAGGGGGTAGCAGTGCCCAGGCTGCTGCCCCAGCCCCGGAGTGGGCACAGAGGTGTTTGGAGGGCACTGGGAACAGTTTGGCTCATGGCGTGTGGGGTGTGAGGAGCTCTGCAGGTGGATGGGAGGATGGATCCAGCTGGAAGGCTGGAGCTCCTCCTTGAGATGGGGAGGCTGTGGGGAGCAGGGCTGGGGGAAGTTGGACCCATCTGCAGAGACAGGACTGGAGGGGATTCAAATCCTCAGGTGCAGGAAAGTCCTTGGTCACACTGTGTTTGCAGGGGGCGATGGGGCAGACCCACAGGCGGGTGCTGAGAACTGTTTGTTACCTCTGTGAGCTATGGTGTTTGTTCCCTTCCTCACCCGCCGTGGCTGAGCTGGCAGCAGCACCACTGCCAGGCTGGCACAGCCCGGCCCTGCTGCCCTCGGGCTGAGCTCAGGCTGGGGATGAGCCCACCTTAGGCTGAGCCCAGCCAGGAGTGAGTCCAGCCTGGGGGGAGCCCAGCCTGGGGTGAGCCAGTCCTGTGAGTACGCCCTACCTGGGGCAGAGACCTGCCTGGAGGATTATCTCAAGACCTGGGTTAATCCCAGCCCGGAGTCTAACTCCATCCTCAAGTCTAATCTGGGACCAATTGCTGAGCCCAGTCTGGGCCTGATCCTGCCGGACCCAGGCTGCAGGAGGCTACTGTGCCTCTCTCCATCGGTGCCAGCCAGCCCAGCTGCACTGTGCACACCCAGAACCGGCGATTTTGGCCCCAGACCCGCGCGTGGGAGCCTGCGGGCACTGCCGGGGGCAATGCCGGGGGGCGCTGCCCGGGGATGGGGGGCACAGCCGGGCTGGCTCCGGCTGCCCGCGGATCGCCCGTCCTGTTCTGCCGGCTGCGAGCACAGGGCAGCCCCTCCTCCAGCCCGTTCCCAGCCCATTCCACCTTCTGTGTAGGAACTGGTTTTTCTTCCTGGGCTATTGTTTCCGCTGGATTGGGTAGATTGCTCCAGGCCTTGCTCAGATTTCCTTTCTCACGCTTCCCCCCCCCCCCCCCCACTCCCATTCCTGCTGCAGCTTCTTTTCTCGCCCCAATTAAAGCAGCAGCAGGCGCTGCCCCGGGATGGGGGGTCTCACCTCACCTCGGTCTTACCCCAACGTGATTGCCCAGGACGAGGGGCCAGGCTCCCAAATCCCGTTCCTATTGAGGGGAGCTTGCTCTGGGGTGGGTGCAGGCAGCCTCTGCCCTGCAGGCTGCACACACTTCTCAGGCTCCAGCTGCTCCTGTGCCTGTTTTCTGCAGCTCTGTCCACTAAACCTTTTTTATTTTGCTTCAGTAACTAAAAAGCAGTGGGTCTGGCACAGCCCTAGAGCCTCACACAGAGCCCAGTGCAGGGTGGGATGGCAGAGTTACCCTGGGACTGAGCCCACCTGCACCCTGCAGGCTTTAACTCCCACTCAGGAGTCAAGTGGGTGAATCCTGACCCTCCCAGGCCAGTCCCTGTGATGTGGATTTAAGGCCTGAGAAGGGCCACATGCATCTGGCTGCAGACCAAGGCTGTGGTGTGATGCACAAGGGCAGCTCTGTGTCTGCAGGGGTTTGCTGGGATGATGTGTGCCCAGCCTCAGCACAGCTACAGGAAAGGGGAGCCTGGCCTGAGAGAGCTGTGCCTGGAGTATATGGCTTTGCTCCCCAGCTGGAACAGAAGAGGTTCCAAGGAAACACAAGGAAGAGTTTCTTCAGTGTGAGGGTGAGGGAGCCCTGGCAGGGGCTGCCCAGATGGGCTGTGGAGGCTCCTTCTCTGGAGACATTCCAACCCAGCTGGATGAGTCCCTGTGTGCCCTGCTCTAGGTGGTGCTGCTCTGGCAGGGGGGTTGCACTGGATGAGCTTTCCAGGTCCCTTCCAGCCCTTGAGACTCTGATTGTGTGACACAATGTGCCACAGGCCTGGCAGAGGCGTGGGGTGGGTGTCCCGGTGCCCTCTGCCAGGGCTGGCGTACAGGCAGGGACAGGCAGGTAGCGCAGATGGGATCTGGCTCCAGCTGGGGAAGGCAGCGTGTCCCCCAGGGCCTCTGCACTGCAAGCTTGGGTTCCAGATAAAAATAGAAGCTGAAACATGAGCCTGACTTCCCTGGCTGCTGCCATGGCCACCCACCTCTGCCCCTGCACCCCTCGGGGCTGCTGCGCTGCCGGAGGCACTGGCCCGTGTCACCCTGGGAGAGTCGAGGAGAGGCAGCAGGGAGCTGGCTGAGGGTGCTCACGGACCAGATGGCCATGGAGGAGCAGAGCCACGCAGCCACCTGGCCCAGGCTGACCTCAGACACTTGTATGGAGCTGAAAACCATCCTGGCGAAAGCTGAGAGGTTTGGGGCACAGCTTCCAGGCAGACACAGCCTCCAGGGCTCAGGACGGGGCAAGGGGAAAAACTCTGATGTACAGATGGTCCCAGGGCCTTAGCCAGAGGAGGGACAGCTGTCAGGGGAAAGCAGAAGGAGCAGGAATAAGAATAGCTGTTGGCTTGATAAGTGTTAAAGCTCATTTCCTAGCTCTTGCCCAGCACCAGAGCAGAGGATGGAGCCCCCGGTACAACAGCACATTGAGGCAGGAGGAAGGTGCAGCAGCAGAGCTGTGGCTTTACAGCTGCACTGGGATTTCATGGGACCTGGGCCAGGCAGGAAACAGCTTCCAGCACAGCCAGCCTGTGTGTGGGTAAGGGGGAGCAGTGCTGAGCCTGACTCTTAATGACCAGAGTGCTGGATTCAGCTATAGGAAGATAAGCTTCAGTCCTTTGCCATTTCTGACACTCGCAATCAGAAGATGTGTCTCTGTGACCCTTTCCATTCCTGGTGCCAAAATGCAGCGCTGCTGAAGGTCTGTGGGATGCTCAGTACCCTGATTTCCACCTGCACTTTAGTATTCAGGTGAGACCCTTTTGAATATGAGCTGTCAAGCTGTGGCCCCTCACTCTGCTCTCGGCACTGGCGCAGTTTCAGAGCTTGGCCTGGGTTGTTTTTTCCTGCCCTCACATTCACCAGCCTCCAGCATCCCCCTGGCCACCAGCTAAACTCCCACCTCCAACTGCCTAAAACTGGGCAGCTTGATGAAGAGGAGCAGCAATGAGCTGCAGTGCAAGGAGCAGGGCAAGTTAACCCCTCTCCTGCCACGGCACAGGTTCCCCGGGATGGCTCAGGGGCACAGAGCTGCGTGGGGCAGGTTTGACACCCCACAGGGTTTGTGCTGGCAGAGGGCTGGGGAGGCTGGATGGGAGGAGGGGGGACAGTTCACTCACTGCCCCCCAGGCACAGCTGGCACAGAGCTCACCCTAAACCAAAGGCTTCGGGGATGCTGTGTAACCCCGTCAGCAGGCAGTTAGTTCTGGTTTGGCTTTGTTATTAAACTTGTAAGCGCTGGGAGCCTGTCCTGGAGCAGCACCCGCTGTGCTGGGTGCTGTATAAACAGGGCTGCTGGCTACGGTGAAGGTTGGGTCAAGGGTGCTGTGGCAGCTCCAGGTTTTTGGAGGGGCTCAGCCCCTATCTCAGCAGCTCACAGCCCAGCTGGGAGGAAAAATGAGCAAGGGATACTTGGGATGGCTGAAGGACAGCTGGAGGAGGCAGAGGGACCCAAGCAGGGGATTGTGTGTGGCATGACGGGGGTTGAGCATCTTTTTTCTTTCCCCTGGGAAAATCAGCTTTGCATGTGGGGTTAAATAATGTCAGGTGTGATTCTCATCACTGCAAAGGCCTTGAGGGACCCAAAAAGGGCTTTTGGTGTCTCTGACAATAAGGCCCCAAGTACCCAGTGCAGTGAGACAGTGTGACCTGGGGGTTGTGGTTATGGACCTGGGGGTTGTGGTTATGGACCTGCTGCCATCGGCCCCGCTTGTGGCACCACAGAAGGCAGAGACACAGCATCCCTGGTGCTGACCCTGATGAGTGCTGAGCCCCCACCAACAGCCTCCACACATTACTCAGGGATGTGCTTGTGTTTCCCCTGTCCTCCCATCCCTGCCCTTCTCCAGGGGAGCTGATGGGCGCCTCCTCAGCCCCCCAAATCACGTCCTTTCCCGTCACTCAGAGCAACTGTGAGCTGGCAGGTGGAAATGGGAGGAGGGGAAGGCTGTGCCCCTACAAGGAGGCAGCAGGAGCTGCGCTGCCCAGGGAGATACAGGCCCCTGTCACCTCTGACATTGTCGCTGTCTCCTCAGTCCCATCAGCAGAGTAGCTCTGCTCACCTGCCGGCTCCAGCGCGCGCTCCCAGGCAAGCGAGGCCCTTCTAGCTGTCAGGTGAGCCTTTCCCAGGGCTTATGCAAATGATACTAATTAAAGGCATTCTTATCTGTTCGATTTCCCACACCTTTTGCCTCAGAGGGGGATAGAAAACTTCATGTTTTAGCGCCGTGTTCCGTGGCAGTCGGAAGGACTGCCTAGGGAAAGCGTTGGGAAACGCAGCGGGTCACTCCTGATGAGAAGAGCTGCCTTATGCAAGTGTTGAAACACTTTATTATGCATGAGAAACCTTCCAGAAACGGATGACTAATAGCAAAGCGGGAGCAGAGAAAGCAGTGGGAACGCCGTACCAGGCTGGCATGGGATCTCATGTCATCTTACCAGCTTAGCAGGGTTGGGCTAGGTCAGCACTTGCCTAAGAGACCTCTCAGAGTACCTGGCTGGCGATGAGGGAAGTGATGTTAATGATTCAATAAACAGAGCCCTTCCTTCTTTGTGAACCAAAGTGCCCCTGTGCGATGCCAGGAACCCACCGGCAGCCCGGCGTTTCCACTGGCAGCACCTTGCTTTGCTCAGAGGGTCATAAAAACCCTGTGGCATGGGAGGGATGCCCAGGCTGCATTCCCACAGGGTACCATGGGGCTCCATCTTGCTGTGGTGTGTGCAGATAAGGCTCCCTGGGTTTTGGTGGCCACTTGAGACCCTTGTGTGCACCAGGAGGTGGAAGAACAGGGCTGGCACCGCCTTCCTCTGCTGCTTGGGTGGGTGTCAAGGACACATTAGTCCCTTTGTACCAGAGCAGGAGCAGCAGTTGCACCATTATGGTTCCCAGGTACTGGTGATAAGAAGGTCAATGAGAAAGCTCTTGGCAGAAAAGGGAACAGCTCAGCCAGCTGCTTTCTGCAAATGCCCTATCTGGGGCCCGACTTGCCCCATGCTGCACCCAGAGGTGCCCTTTGTGCCCACGGGTGGTGGGAAGCTCTGGCAGGTGGAATTGCTGTGGTTCCTGCTCTTTGTGCACAGACCTTGAAGGTTCTGCAGGGCAGAGAGGAGCCCAACCCACAGCACTGCTGGAGGAAGAGGAGGGTGTCAAGGTCAAAGCTGTGAGAGCAGCATGGAGGAGCTGGAGACTGGGGAGAAGCGTGGGAAAACATACACACGGGCAGATGAGTGTGATCAAATCCTGACTCGTGTCTGGAACTTTCCAGGTTGTTACCTGGGTTTCTTTCACTGCCCTTCCCTCCCTTCCATCTCCCACCTGGGTGCTCTCTGCATTGGGTGTTGAGCAGGAGGTCTGCTGGAGGCTGCAACGTGGGCAGCCTGTGCTGGGGAGGGAGCTGGCTGAGCCTGAGCATCCTGTGTGCCCGTCTGGGAGGTTTCTAGTCTTGATAAGTCCCTGAAAGAAACTCTTGGATGCTCAAGGACTGTGGTTTCACAACCAAAAGGAGAGTTGCAACCTCCATCCGGAGGAGTGGCCCTTTCACCAGGTGATATCCATCTCAGAGAGAGGGAAAGAAAGAAAGGGAAGAGGGTAGGCGGTGAGTAGGAAAAGAGATATCACTCCAGGTGGCTGTTGATATGGCGAGCAGAAGACGCCCAAGGAATCGTCCTGACATGAGCTGCCCTGAGTTGCCCCAAAGAGTTCATGCCAGGCACTGTTGTCCTCTACAGCTGATTTTGATAGACTGAGGATTTCCCAAGCCAGCAGCTCTCCAGGCAGAGGGCTGTGTCTCACCAGAAAACCTCTGCCAAGGAGATCCCTCAGCGCTGGTGACGTTGGCCCGTGATGTTTGTCAGCAGAGCAGATGGAAGGAGCCCTGCAAGCCTGGGGCTGTTTTGGGGGTGGCTCCTCTGGGCAGAGCTCAGCATCAGCAAGGTGACTTTCAGAGCACTTTGTAGATGCAGCTTTCAGGGGTATGAAGGGAAAAAGACTCCACTGCTGTCTGAGTCATTTGCCTTCTATGTGTGTTGGGGACCTCCAGGTGAGCTCACACCACCCAATTCATCCAAGCTCACTCTGGTTCCCACAGGGCACTTTTTGAGTCTCAGAAGGTTTGGCTCCCATTGTCTGCTGGACTTGAGGGTGTTTTCAAGCTTTTTAGGTTCCTGGGTGGAGGCCCAGGAAGGGGGTGAGAGGCTGAGGTGGCCTCAGAGCTCCAGGCTGGAGCAAGCAGTCCCTGGAGCCCCAGGCAGTTCATGCTGGTGCAATCCCCACCCGGGGGGGGTGGGAGCAGTGGGGATCATCCACAGCAACACTGAGTCACGTTGAAAAAGACCCTTTTGCCTGCCCCATGTCCCTCCCTGGCCATGCAGGCACGGGGAGTATCACTGCCAGTGGCCCTGGGGTGGCCCAGGCTGCTGGGGCAGCACTGAGATCCAGGCTGCCGTGACATCCCAGCAAGGTGTGACAGTACTGTCCCAGTCCAGTGCCTTCACTCCTGATGCCAGTGTCACAGGTTTCAGTGGTGCCACCTCAGAGCAGGCTGGGCTGTGTATGGTGGGCGCTGGCATGAGGTCTGGGGCAGGAGCGCGTGCCTGTGGGGGTGATGGTGCCCAACACTGCATCAGGACACTTGGGTGCAGGAGAGGGGATGGCAGTGAGGGGCTGTGGTGGGAACCGTGGCTCTGCCTGAGAGGGACCAGACCCACTCCTCATCCTGTGGGCACAGGGAGCAGACCCTGAGGGTTGTCAGTGCCATGCCTCTGCCCAGAGACAGGATTCAGCACCATCCTCACCAGCCCCATCCTCACTGTCCCTCTGGCCAAGCAGGCAGCGGCACAGCCCGGGGGGGCAGGGGCTGTGTGTGCCCAGGCAGCCGTGCCCATGCCCATGCCCGTGCCCGTGCCCATGCCCATGCCCGTGCCCGTGCCCATGCCCATGCCCGTGCCCATGCCCATGCCCGTGCCCATGCCCGTGCCCGTGCCCGTGCCCATGCCCGTGCCCGTGCCCATGCCCGTGCCCATGCCCATGCCCGTGCCCGTGCCCATGCCCATGCCCGTGCCCATGCCCGTGCCCGTGCCCGTGCCGTGCGGGGCACCCGGCGCAGGGGCTGATTCACACGGGGTGCTGGAGCCGCGGTGCTGCCGTGGGAACGCGCGCCCGCCATGGCTCCCGAGCGCCAGATTGCTTCAGCGGGGGAGCAGCCAAGATCCATTTCACAGAGGGCAGAGCAGATCTCGGCTGGGATTTACCAGTGACTAAGCGTGTGCTGGCAAAGGCTGCCCCAGCGTGAGAACGGCCGCCCCGCTCCTCCCCCGAGGTGTGCCCGCAGCCGCCCGCAGCGCCCGGGACCCTGCCCCGCCGGGACCCTGCCCCGCAGCCCCCGGGACCCTGCCCCGCCGGGACCCTGCCCCGCAGCCCCCGGGACCCTGCCCCGCCGGGACCCTGCCCCGCAGCCCCTGGGACCCTGCCCCGCAGCCCCTGGGACCCTGCCCCGCCGGGACCCTGCCCCACAGCTCCTGGGACCCTGCCCCGCCGGGACCCTGCCCCGCAGCCCCTGGGACCCTGCCCCGCCGGGACCCTGCCCCGCAGCCCCCGGGACCCTGCCCCGCAGCCCCTGGGACCCTGCCCCGCCGGGACCCTGCCCCGCAGCCCCCGGGACCCTGCCCCGCAGCCCCTGGGACGCTGCCCTGCGGCTGGGCACGGCTGTGGCGGTGCTGCAGGGGCTGCAGCCCCTCAGCCCAGATCACCCTGTTCCTCCCCCGTGGCCCAGCGCTTGCACTGTCTGTGTGGATGGGCAGGATGATGTGAGCAGAAAGCTGTGGCTATGCTCCCTGCCACATCGTCCTCAGGACAGGGCTGGGATGTGGGGCAGAAGCTGCCCCCCGATCCCCCAACCCCAAGCCAGGCACAGGGGGCCCTGAGGTGATGTAAGGGAAAAGCCAAACCCTTTGCTGTTGGGTGGCAGCTCCTGCTCACAGTGGTGACACCCCAGGGCAGCATTCAGGGTGCCACCATGCCCTGCTGTCCCACCACCACAAAGGATTTTGCCCTCACATCCCCCTCACTTTGAGGAGGGACCACGGTGAGTCTGGGGAAATCAATCCTTCCCTAGGAGGAGCAACCCATCCCTTCCCCAGCAGAAAAGCTCCCCACTCCCCTGTCTTTACAACCAAAGCAAGACCTACACAAAAAACCCTCTTGCACATCCCCAGGTGGTGATGCTGAGATGCAGAGGGCTGTGGGAGCCATGTCCCTGGGCAGAAACCAAGCCCAGGGCCACTGCTGGCCCCTGCTCAGCAGCTCCTCGGCCCAGCTTTGCCCAGGCTGCAGGCTGCACCACTCCAGCTCTTCTGCCTCGTTTTGGCAAGGCATTAAAAACAAATGAATAGCAATTTTTTTATTGCAGCTAATTGGTGTGGTGCTAAGTGGCTTATCTGGCTCCTGAGCCTGCCCTGTGTGCTTGGGAAGCTGAGGGTGGCAAAGGCCCAGGGGCTGGGGAGATGGCATGGGGCATGGAGCCCCACGGCATCTGGCAGCCCCAAGGAGAGTGGAAGTGCCAGGTTAGCCCTGGGCTGCCAGGGCATGCCTGGCCCAGGGAGTAGACTGCCCCTAGTTTACAAGGATGATGAAGTTTAAAGCAGAGGAGTTTTCCTGAGGTGGCTCCGTGCACACAAGAGGTGGGGTGAAAGTGTGAAAAGGAGCCAGTGAGCTCCAGTCCTCCTGAGTCCAGACAGCTGAAGCCTGAGGAGATCAGACTGCAGGCTGCAGTGTGGCCCCGTGTGATGCTGACCTCCAACGTGCTGTCTCCTTGCTCACCAGGCACCGCCAACAGCTGCAGAAATACAGATCCCCTCAAATAAAATCATCTTTCTGCCCTCTGGGCTTCATCCAGTTTCATTCCCCAGACACCTGAGTGTGGGAGCAAGGGTGCTTTGCCTCACCCTCAGTGTGAGCGAGGAGGAGCTGGAGCAGAGCAGGGTCTGACCCACCTTTGCACAAGCAGCAGGTGTCTGATGGTGGCTGTGCAAATCAGGACATTGTTGCAGAATTCCCTTTTTTAAAGTGATGCAGCAGTTTCCACATCATTTGATCACTTCCAAGGTGGCACCTTGTCCATCACTATCCGTGCTGCTGCTCTGCAGAGCTCTGAGGACCTGAGCCCAGCCAGGTCGTGCCCGGGCCGGGGAGCCTGCACTGGTTTTGTGGTGGCTGCTAGTGGAAATAACCTCCTCCAGCTGCAGGGCAGAGCTGGGACACGGTGGCAAACTCATTTTCAAACAAATTCGTTTCCCTCCATCCTCCTTCAGGCAGGGTGTGGGAGGAAGGGGCATCGCTGCACCTCGCCGTGACCCCAGCGCCGCTCCCGCTGGCACCCGCAAACCGGCAGAGCTGCCACGGGCCCGTGCTGCTGCCTGCTCAGGAGCTGCAAAAGCCTTTCTGGTTTCAACAGGCTTTGGAGCAAAGCCCCAGGCAGGGAACTCGTTCTGATTGGTGAAGTTATGCACCTCTCTCGCTGCTTGCCTTGGGTGCAGCGTGCTGGAAACGCTCCTCAAGCAGAAAACGGCCCCTAAAAACAAAGAGCTGCTGAAAGGTGTTGTGGCACATCCCAGCAGAGAGGGGAGAGGAGATCAAAGCCATCAGGGAGCCCACTGTGATGCTCCTGGGGAGGTTCAGGGCCAGCCACTCCTGGGCGAGTGTGTTCGGCGTCCGGCTGCAGCCTGGGCCCAGCACCGGCACCGGCTCCGGGTGCTCGTCAGCAGTGGGGTTTGGGGAGCTCCTCGAGAGGTCTGGCTCCCCAGGGACCAGCACTCAGCTTGGGCAGGTGCTCAGAGACCTCCCTGGGTGTGTTTTGGCAAACCCAAAATGAGGTAGACAATGCAACTCAGCTCTTGTGGTGCTGCAGCAGAGCTGGGCTGAGCAGGGCCAGCCAAGAGCCCAGTGTGTCCTCCACAGCTTCCATGAGACAAGAGAGGGCAGATCCTGAAGCAACAGCCACAGCTTTGAGTGTCTGCTTGATGTTTTATGGCAATCTCAGTTGCTGGTGTCTTGTGGCATCATGTAGGGCTCAGGGCTGAGGACTGCCAGGGTGGGCAGCAGTACTGGCAGCCTGGCATGGAGATGTGGCTGAGCACTGTAAAGATGTAGAGCCTCTGGAGAGGAGATTCTTGTGCCTTGTGAACTCCAGAATCTGAGTCTGGTGCTGTTCTGGCCCTTCTCTGGTGACACAGGCCAGTTCTCCCCCTGTCATGATGCATGCCCAGCATGGGACTGTGTGCTCCAGGCAGGCAGGGGATGCCCAGAGCACCTGGCCACCATCTCACCAGCCTCCTCTTCTCTCTTCTTCCAGGTGTGCAACTGCAACAAGTACCTGAAGGTGTCAAGGGAGAGGATGAGGCAGCTGGCAGAGGGCAGCGTGGGGGACAGCAGTGCAGGTAAGCGCTTGGTCAGCGGTGGCTGGGAGCCACACTCCAGCCCCAGCCCCTCTCTGCACTGCCCTGGGCAGAGTGGGACTGTCCCTCTGGGGCTAGGGGGTGTCTCAGAGGGGAACAGCATCTTCTGTGGCTGGGTGCAGACCCTCAGAGCCCTTTCAGGCTTTCTTGATCTGGCACATGCCAAGCACAGCTCCCAGCCCTGGCTTGGGACTGCTCGACCCAGGGTGCTTTGGTGACGTGCCAGCAGTGGCTCAAGTGGCAGCCTAAAGCCATGGCTGCCTGACCTGGGAAGTGGTGCTGCTGACAGAGCCCTTCCCACCTGCACAGTGCCTCGTAAACCAGGTCAGGCATTGGGAGCAGTGAGTCAGAGCCACTGGCCTGGCTGGGCTCAGGTGAGGCTGTGGTGGCCGTGGCAGGGGAGGCTCCTCCATCCCTGCCCCGAGCTGTGTGACCCCACATGCTTCTCCTCACAGGGAGCTGTGTTTGGGTGGTGGATGTCACCCACTGCAGGTGCCCCCAGATGGAAGTGTGTCCCTCCTGTTGCTCTGATCCAGCCTGGGCTCTGTCGCCGTGCCTCAGTTTCCCCAGCTGCTTGGTGGGAGCGGCAGCTGCGGCTTTGCTGGGATCCACACATGTGGCTCTGGGGAGGAGGGATGTGGTGGGGGGTTTGCCCCAGTGTGGGCAGCCTGCAGAAGGCTGGGGCATCCTGCCCAGCAGCTCCTCTGGCGAGGGCACCCACTGTGTGTGTACCCAGCGACCAGCCCAGCCTGCTCAGCCAGTTCAGGGGATGGGAAACACAAACGCTTTCAGTTCAGCTCTGTGAGTGTTTTCCCCATCCCTCTTCAGGATGGAGGTGATGGAGCTGGGGGGGGCTCACAACCATCACTCAGAGTCCTCAGAGACACCCTGTGTCCCTCCCGTGCTGAGTCCCTCAGGTCCAGGGGGGTCTCGTGAGGGGAGAGCCCCGGCTGATGGGCCAGCTGCAAGCCCTGTGCAGCCATGCTGGGCATGACCCTCCACACCCTCCACCACTGAGCAGTCAGGGTCTGAAGGTGCCACCACATCTTCAGGGGGTTGGTGTTTCGCTGGAACAGAGACATAAAACAGAAGCTGTGATTCTTGGGCAGCTGGCACCCAACCCAAGGCTCCTGGGGACTTTCAGGGGAAGTCCCCAGGGCTTCTGCCACCCTGGGGTTCCCATTTCTATTTAGACTCTGGTCAAGAGTTTAAGACTCTGGTCTGGGATTGTAAGCATCAGTGTGAAGTCAACTAGATTGTCCTCAAAATGTCCCACTTTGGGTCAAGTTTCATGGAGGAGAAACAGTGTGATGACACTGTCCTGCTGTCACTTGGTGGGTTCAGCAGTGGCAGGGGTCAGCTGGGCAGCCAGATGAGTGGCTTCATAAGGAGAACCTGTTTTCTCCTGATTCCTTTTGCATTTTCCTTCTGGAGGGGGCTGGTAGCAGTGACCTGCTCTGCTCTCAGCTGTGGTCCAGCACATGGTGTGAGAGCTCAGCACCCCCAGCTGCCCACCCCTGCCAGGACCAGCCCCCGCTCCCTGACTCCATTCCTGGATTAACCCCCAGGACTGTGGCCAGATGCTGCTGCTTGGCAAGAAAATGCCCTTTCCCCTCTCCAGGCAAGAGGGGAGCCTCTTCCCAGGGCCTTCCCTGCGTGGGGAGGAGCAGGTGGGTGCAGTGGGAGCCGGGGCTGCCGGGGCAGTGGCAGCATGGAGGGGGATGGATCCCCCAGCACCAACCCTCCACATCATCCCGTGGCTGCCACGAGGCCGCTGAGCCAGGCAGCCTGGGGCTGCTCACATTTGGGATGAGAAGCTTGAGCCACTGCTGCTCCATTTGGCTCCTGGATTTTTATGGCAGGGCTTCCAAGTGATGAAAGGCAAATTGTTTGTGCTGTAACAGCTCACTCCAGTTTGGAGCTAGGACATTCCCAGGTTTTAGGGAGAGTTTTCCCTGACACAGCTGCATTTTCCCTGCATGGGGGCTTTGATGAGATCCTGGAAATAGTTTCAAGCTTGGACAGCTTTGCCCTGTGATGCCCTTTTCCCAGGGGGATGCTCTGAGCAGCTCAGGTGCCTGGAGCAGGCAGGAGATGCGTCAGAGCAGGCAGCAGTGCTGTGGGGCACAGGCCAGACCTCACTGGAGGCCATTGGCAGCATGTGGGCTCCCAAAAGACCCAGGGGGGTGAGCTGTGTCACAGACTCTCATCTGGCTGGGAGAAGTTTCTTGCTTAGTGTGGTAACACCAGCTGGCACAGGCCCAGTACTCAGGGGATGCTCCACCCGATGAAATCTGGTCCCTGGGAAAGGCAAGGATGGAGCACATTCGATGTGGCTAGGGTCTGCCAAGCAGGAGAGGCTGCTTCAGCCATAACATCACCTCCTGCCCTCTGAAACATGCTGTGAAACATGGAAACAACTGGTGGTGCTTTCCTTGGGGCTGCACCACTAACCAGGCACAACGGAGCCTCTGTCCCGTGCTGGAGGCACACAGAGGAGTGGGTGCCTGGCCAGGCATGCTCAGGGACCCAGAGCAGCACCCTGGGGAGCCCCAGCCTGGGTGAGCATCCTCCCTGCCCAGACAGAGCTGGCACTCAGGACCAGTGTGATCTACACTGCCCATCTTCTCCCCCACCACAGCACCTGCAGGTGCAGGATGAGCCCTGGGCAGCTCCGTGGGTGGATGGAGGAGCAGCCAGGGTGTGCCAGAGGTGGGATGGCCAGGGCTGGTGGGGCTCTGAGCTGGCAGAGGCAGGCAGGATAAGGAGCTGCAGGCCAGTGTGCTGGGCTGCAGGGTGACACCAGTATGGTGCCAGGTCCTTTACAGCCACCACAGTGGGATGGCTGAGGGCATAGGCTGGTGAGACCCACTGCCCTCAGAGCCAGGGCCTCTGATGCACAGCAGGAAGAGGCCACTGCATGTCCAAAGCCTTGAGGATGGATGCAGTCTTTTCCTGCCATGCTTCCTTGATCTATAGTGCTTGGCTTTGCCATGAGCATCACCCCCATTCATTGGCACTCAGGTGAGCCCTGTGTGTCCTCACTGCTTTACAGCAGACCCAGCATGCAGGGGAGGCCAAGGTACCTTGTCGGTCCCTGAGGGGCACCCATGGGCCCAGCGACTCCCCAGGCCCATTCACCCTCAGACCAGAACCCCTGTGTGTTTAGGCTCTCTCTGAGGCACAGTGAGTGACAGGAGTGTGCTCACATCTGTCTCTGAGCAGGGCAAGGACGGGACTGGGTGCCACAGTGATGACTATCCAGAAGCATCCCCAGGCTGGGCTGGGATGTGTTCCACCAGCTCTCCTTCAGCAGAATTGCATTTTCTGTAATGACTTGTTGGGCTCCCGAACTCCAGAGGGACAGGGAACTGCTGGAGAGAGGCCAGTGCAGGGCCACCAAGATACTGAGGAGACTGGAGCATCTTCCTTCTGAGGAAAGGCTGTGGGACCTGGGGCTGTTCAACTTGGAGAAAAGAAGGTTGAGGGGACCCCATTAACACTTACAAGTCCCTAAAGGGTGTCAGGAGGATGGGGCCAGTCTTTGTTCTGTGGTGTCCAGTGACAGGACATAATGACATAAGCTGGAACACAAAAAGTTCCACAGTCACAAGGAAAAACTTTGGAGCTGCTGCCTGGCCAGGCACAGGAGCTGGCAGGGTTCTCCCACAGCAGCAGGGGCAGCTGGTGGCAGCCCAAGGTGCCTCTTGCCCTGAGCTCATCCTCCCTTCTCCACCCTGGGAACGTCTTAAGATGGCCATGCTGCTGCAGCCCAGGTTGCACAATCCCAGGTCCTTTGTCCTTTGCTTATCTGCCTTATCAAGGAGGAAAAGATAGCCAGGCATCTTCAGGGCCTGCAATCCAGTGTGTTTCTCAGGCTCGTAACTCCCCTTATCAGGTTTAATCTCTCACCGGTGAGGTTTCCCATGCACCTTTGTACTCCAAGAATGCTCCCAGCTCTGCTTTCAGCCTCCTTGCAAAGCCTTTGCCATCCACAGCTTTCTCCAAAACACCTCAGCCTTAATTGCCTAATTAGGGACGAGTCTGGGGAGCAGCTGATGACAGCTGGGCGCGGCTGGGACAGGCCTCTGGCTTGCACAAGCGCTGCCAGCCGCTGGAGAGGTTCCCGCCGGCACCGGCCGGGGCAGGCACCAGGCTCTTTGCCCCAAGGCCTTGCTCCTAGCTGGGGTGACACAGAGGGACCTGGGCAAGAAACGGGGCCTGGGGCGCGGGATTGAGGGCAGCAGCAGCCGGCTGTCCCCGGGCAGCGTGGGTCACCCTGCGGGGCCCCGGCAACACAGGGGGCCCCGGGGCTGGCGAGCGTGGGGACGGGCTGTTTCCAGCCAAATCGGGGCTGTGTGGTCTGGGAAAGGGGTGTGGGCACAGGCTCAAAGGTTTGCCCTGATCCGTGCCCCGTCACAGCTTCCCAGGCCCTGCTGTGGGGGGTCCCGGCGGTGCTGAGCCGGGACTCCTGCGTTGCCAGCAGCACAGGCTGTAGGGCTGCAGGTCACCAGTGTCACCGTCACGGTGGCCTTGCAGTGTGATCCCTGCAGCACTGAGAGCTTTACTCTGGGCAGGGGAGGGTGCATATCCCCCTGCTCGCTGCCAGGAGCCAGGCCCTGGCCCATGTCCCTCCCGCCAGGCTCAGCCGCCGCATCCCTGCGCAGGAGCTTGCAGCGGGACACGCAGCCCTGTGGCTCCTGTCCCCTCCCCACGCTCTCTGGGACAAGTCACTTTGCCCACCACAGCTCCCTGGCGCAATAGTTTCCATCCAGGGCTCGTGTGGGACCGTCAGCTTGTGGATGTGAGGTCCCAGGAGCTGCCATGCTCTTGTGATGCAGCCCTGGCTCGGTGTCCCCAGGCTGAAGGTACCACTGGTACCACTGGTTTTGGGGGACCATGCAGTGCCCAGGGCATGAGACGGGGCTGTGACATGGCTCTTCCTCACAGGCTTGGTGCTGTGGGAGGGGATCTGAAGGAAAGGGAGCATGGCAGTGGCTTGAGCACAAAGCAAGGCTGCTGCAGAGGGGACAGTTGCATCTCCTGGGCTGCAGAGGTGGGATCCCACCGCTGAGCGTGGCCTTGCTCAGCCCAGGGAGGGACCTGATGCACAAATAAGCAGAATTGAGGTCCTGCAGCATCCCTTTTGCCCTGACCGTGGCTGGGCAGTTGCTGGGAGGTGGGCAGGAGCTGGAGGTGTGAGTGGGCAGCATGTGGAGGGCAGAGGAGAGCAGAGGAGGCAGCTCGGTGCTGAGCAGGGCTGCTGGGTCAAGGACAGCACTGTAGGACAGGGACAATCCTGCTGCATGACACGGATGGGTGCTCAGCCCTGGCACACGGGAGAGGGGCTGCAAGACTCAGCACCCCCCAGGCTCAGTGACCCCCAGGGTGACCCAGGCAAGAGGGGGAGAGGTGAGCCAGAGGCAAGAGGGCTTTTTTTATTTCCAAGATGTTTTCTAATGGGATTATTAGTTCCCAAGAGGTGTTTCAAATTGATTTGGTAAGGAATCGCTTTCATTTCTGCCCGGCAGAGCTGTGCTGGTAATCCAGCCTTTGGGGCAATCCACTGCCTTGCTCTGGAAGCCTTGGAGCTGCTGAGCTCTGGGCAGCCTTGGGGCTGTGCTCAGCTCCCTGGGCCCCACACACCCCACATAGCCTTTTGCTCCATCTCCAGCATCACCCGTGGTGTGCAGCATCCAGGCTGCAGCCCCGTGGGAGCAGTGGGGAGGCCTCTGCCCATCTCCAGGGAGATTGCAAAGAAACCAAACCAGATCCTTCAGAAAATCCCCCCTTTTCCCCAGGAAAGCCCCTTTCTTTCTGGGGGAGCTGACCTGCTCCCAGCAGGGATATCAGGGCGGGCACCCCGTGTCCCAGTGGCGGCGGCCAGGGGAGCGCAGGCATCTTCAAAAGCCCCGGAAAGAATTTGGTGGGAGGGGGAGAAGGGGTTTTACAAGCTCCTATTCAAAAATGGTCACTTTGAAGTGATGTAGCATTTTCAAGCCTTTGAAGAGCCACAATTAGGAGGGGGCTGGTGCAAGCGAAAGGCAAAACTACGGGGTGACCATCAGAGCTTTTAAGGGATGAACTTTTCCTCCCTGCCTGCCTTTTTCTCACGAGCCAGGGGGGTGGGGTTGGGGTGTCTGGGGGAGCTGGAGGTTTCACCTCCCCACCATGGGGAGAAGGAGAGAGTCTGCATTTGGATCTTCCCACCAGCAGCAGGACGACTGCTGCGGTGTGTTTGAAGGGAAAGTAAATTGCCCAGGGTTACTACAGGAGCGTGGAGTGGCTGTGCCCGGGTGCTGGCAGGGCTGGGGTGCTGCAGGGTTTGGGAGCTCCTGGGGGGGATCCAAGGTGTTCAGGCAGTGTGGCTGCTGGCTGCTGGCAGCATCATTCCAATTGAGGTTGGATCTAAAAGGCCCAGCCAAGGCAGACGTCGCTCCTGCCACAGTCCTGGAGGCAGATGCAGAGGGCACCCAATGAGAAGGGAAGAAAGGCAGAATTGTGTCTGTGTGTTACCAACTGAACAAAACTAAATGCCTGATGGCCCTGGGTTTTGCAGGGAGCCTGTGGCTGCTGTGCTTGGAGGCACATCCTGCAGCTGGGCCAGGCTGTGACCACCCCGTGCCACCAAGCCCCTGCCTCCTGGCACAGGGATCTGCCACGTGCCCACAGGCTCCAGCCTGGAGAAACCCCTGGGAAGGGGCTCTGCCTCTGTGTCCCCACTCCCATGGCTCAGGATCTCCTGAGAGCAGCCCAGGTGCTTCACCACATGCCAAAAACTGGAGACATTTGAAACTGAGGTGGCTGTTTTTTCCCCAGGAATGGCTGTTGGGGTCCCACACAGGCACAAGCGGGGCCGTGGGGCACTCACCTGGGACACAGCGATGGTGACCCAGCTCTTGGCCTGGGCCTGGAGGCTGCTTCCCCTCATGTTGTGGCAGGTTCAAACCCGGTCCCCAAACCTGTGCCACTGCCAGGCTGCATGGTGGTCCAGGACTGGTCTGCAAAACCACCCTGAGAACACTCTCAGTGACAGCCTTGGCCCTAAGTGTGACTGTCAGCTGGAGGGGTCAAGATGACTGTGCCCCACCAGCTTGGGCTGGTCTCCTCTGGGGAGGTGTGGAAGGTCTTAGGGGCTCTGGGGACACTTCTGAACGAGGGCTGGTGGGGTCTGAGCTTCCCACACCTCTCCCCAGGGGCTGTGGCTCGCTCTGCCAGTGCAGTGGCAGGTCCAGGCCCTGCCAGCAGCCGTGGGGGGCTCTGCTGGGATGAGGTGACCGTTCCAGGGCCTTGCTTTCCCCCACAGTAATCACCAGCATGTCCCAGCTCCTGACAGCACTGGGATGCTGGGATGAAGAGCCAACTGGGAGTGCTGGTGTCCCTCTTTGTCACAGCTGGCTCCCGACCAGGTGCCGCCCAAGCAATGCAGGATGCCTTTTGTAGTCTTAATTGATGCCTGGGCAGGACAAGTCCCCCCCTGCCAAAAGTGAGTCATCCGGCAGCAATAAGGGCAGCGGCGGCCCCGGCTGCCAGGAGCCCTGATGGATGGGACCAGGAGCCCTGATGGATGGGACCAGCTCAGCCCTCGGCTTCCGCCGCCCGGATCTGGCGACTTGCCGTGCCCCGGCCGCGGGCAGGAGACCTGCACCGAGCTGCCAAAGATGCCCTGGGGGCTGTGGCACTCGGCTTGGGGTGGCAGCGAGCTGCTGGCCTGGCAGGGCTGGGGCTCAGGGCATGCAGGAGGGCTCAGGGGACACAGCCCCACGTCACCCGTGTGCCCCATGCCTGAGTTATGTGGTGGAAGGGGTGCCACGTGTGGCCCCGTGTCCTCGGGCAGGCCAAGGGAGCTGTGGGTGTCGTGAGCAGAGCAGACAGCTCTTAATGGTGGCTTCTTTTACTGTTTGCTTGCCCTGTGATAGAGAGGGGAGAGGGGGGCACAGCCCAGCTCAGAGAGCAGCCTTGCCTGTAGCAGGAAAGCAAAGCCACGACACCCAGTACAGCAGCACTGGTGCAGTTACCCAGACTGGAATAGCTCCCAAGGCAGGGCATGGCAAAGGGGCTGCAGGAGGTGCTGGGTGGCTGCTGGGGAGAGGGAGGCTGCATCGGTGCTGTGCTGGGGGCCTGCAGCTGTGGGATGCTGGCAATCACCCTCTCCCCAGTTCCCCCCAGTCCATGGGATGCTCCTCCCGGGGTGCAGGGCAGAGCCCCTCACAGGGCTGAGCACAGCCCCTGCTCATCACACCAGTGCCAGGTGGTTAATCTGCTGTCTGCTCTCCCCACAGGCTGCCTGGGGAGTGAGGAGAAGCCTGGCCAGAGCTGCATTGCCCATGCCACAGCCCAGCCCAGCTCCACGGCGCAGGGTGAGTGGCCAGAGGGGCCGCAGCAGCACGGGGCGGCCGCAGGGCTGGCAGGGGGCATGGTCCTGCAGGTCTCTGCCGTGCCCCTCGGGGTGCTGGACAAAGCTGACCTCACTGACTTCTACTGCTGCACCCGCTGTGGGAAGGTGTTCTGGGAAGGGTCCCATTTTGGACGTGTTATCTCCCAGTTTCAGGATGTTCTCGTTGCTGCTGGGGATGAGAAGAGCATCTATGAGCTGAGCTGAGGGATGGGGACGTGCTCCCCAGGGAGCCTCAGCAGGATCTGGGGCTGTGGGCTTGAGGTGTGAGGCTGGAGGGGGCTCTCATTTCAGGGTCTGCCATGGAGGGGGCTTGTGACATTTGCACTTGATGGTTTGTGGTAGCCTGAAAACACGTGGCCTCCACGAGATCATTAAATCAGAGGTGGCTGGGGAACAGCCCCTTTGCTTTGTTTGTGCCTCCCTCTGGTCTGGGCACAGTGAGGGGCTGGCAGAGCTCTCCAAAACAACTCCCAGGCAGTGCCAACTCCAAGGCACCCCTCAGGCCCCAGCACCCTTGCCCTGCTCACTCATGTTGAGGAGCAGGGGCTGCGTCCCCAGACTCACAGAGCATCCCAGTGCCTGTGGGACACATCACACCACCAACCACCACCTGTCCTCAGCAACCCTCTCCCTGCAGCCCTCCCACCATTGCCCAGAGGCAGTGGCTGGGCACAGCTGTGGGGGTCTCAGGGGCTGAGGGGCCACAGAAGAACCTCTGGGTGCACTCTGGTGCCCTCTGGCATCACCCTGTGCTGCCCCAGCAGAGCTGGACTGGCTTGAGGGGGCAATCCCATGGGTGCCAAAGCTCCTGCCAGCCCAGTGGGACCATCAAGCCACCGCCATGCCCAGGGCTCTGTGAGGTGACACACAGGAGTGGCAGTGGAGTGTGTGATCCCACCATCACCAGGAAGGAAGGGCCACCAGCAGGACTGGCCAGTGTCCAGATGCCTGTTCAATACCTGGAAGCGGCACGTCCTTACATTTGCCCACTGCTGGTGTCCCCAGCCCCTCCAGTGCTTGAGCCATCTCCTGTATAAACACTCCTGACTTGTGCCTTACTATGTCCTTGTGGGCAACCAGACCCCCCAGCTTCCCTGGGGACTCTTTAGAGTGTCCTTTGAGCAGAGGGTGGACAAGGCTCGTGCTTTGCCAGCAGCCCCTCTACACCAGCCACTGGTGGAGGGAACTGGTGGGGCCACCCTGAGCAGCCCCAGCCCCAGACTCACCCTGTGTCAGCTCGTGCCACTCTGGGGTTTGCTCTGGGAGAGCAGGAACTGGGGCTGAAGCAGAGCAGGATTGCTGCAGAGCCTCCTGCCACCGGCCCCTGCTGTGAGCGATGCTTCGTCACGGTGAGATGAACCTCTCCAGACCCAGGCTGGGGGAAGCTTGTGAGTCACACAAACATCTGAGTCATCCAGTCCTGGCCTGGAGCAGGGGGGAGGTGGAGCAGCATGGCTGAGCCTCCCAAAGCCCACTTGCAGCCAGCCCACGGGCACTCCTGGGCTTTGCTCACAGGGCTTTGTGGAACTGTGGTTTCACATCGGGCTGTCGCCGCTTTCACTGTGGAGAGGAGCTGGCGGGGACAGCGGGGCACACTGACCCTGTCCCTCACCCTGGGGATGCTCCTGGCCACACAGCTGCCTGGAAAGGGCCCTTCCTTCTGACAGGGTCACCTCCTGGCCACCTCTAGGACTTTATCTCCCTGCCATCTCCATCAGTTTGGGCGTGAGCTCAAAGGACTTGTTTTAAGAGAAGACCTGCCAGACATCAGCAGGTCGTGTGTGCGTGTGGCCACGGCACAAAACAGCCCCCAAGGGGCCTCATCCCACTCCTGGGGCCAGGGGCAGCAGCTGAGACTCAGCCCAGCACCTTCTGCTCCCTGCAGGAGGTCATGCCCAAGTGGGATCTATGCAGCACAGTCACCTCCACTCATAGACACAGTCAGCATCAAACTCCAGGTCAGACCAGCCTTGAGCCGCATCCAGGAAGTAATAAATTGTCTGGTTTTGAATGGTGGATACAGATCAAAGGGAAATAAACCAGGGTTTTAATCAGCCTTCAATATTGTTTCCCTTTCTGGCTACTTTAAAAAGAAATAATATCCAAATCCCATTGTGTGTGCCATAGGAATGTTTGACATTGATGAGGGCAGTGCTGAGCACTCCGTGGCTTTTGGGAGCTGTTGGATGCTGGTGGGCTGCCCACACCCACAGCCCTTCAGTCCCCATGCTCAGCTCCTGCCCCTGCACTGCAGGATGGGGGGGGCTGTGACAAAACAGCCCCAGGGAAGGGGGTTTTCGCTGTTTTATCACCCCAGCCTGAATGAGACCTGTGTGAGCAGCATCTCTGAGCCCTGAGAAATCCCACGCTGCATCGGATGTCGGGCCGGTTCCTCTCCGCGCTCTGTGTACCCCTCGCACATCCTTCAGAGTTTGATGGGGACAAGGTGTTTGGAGCTCAGGCCAGCTTTAGTTTACAAATGAATATATCAACATTGTTCCTCATCAGGCAGGAATGTGCTTCCCTCCCTTCTCCCCCACCTTATCCCCATCCCCTTCCGAGCAAACTTCCTTCCTCCTGTAATCTGGAGCGGAAACCTCGCCGCATATTTGACCGGCTCAGAGAAACGGGCTCTCGTTTCCCTGGCGTGACTTTGTGCCTTGAACTAGGGCTGGTCAGTCCCTGAGGCAGCAAGGCAGGGGAGGAGGAGGAGGGTGAGGGCTGTACCACTGCCCAGCCTCGACACGGGGCTGCTCTTGCAGCCGGATGCTCCGATCCAGCTCCCAGTTGCCCGGTTGCCGTTTTCAAACCAACTGGCACGTTTCTGGGCACGGGCCCAGGGCTGATGAGCCCGAGGTTGGCTGCAAGCTCAGGCCCTTCTGCTGCCCCACACCACGGAAACATAGCTGCCACAGGCTGGGAGTCACTTGTGCTGGCCCCTCGCTGGGGGTTGGGTGGGAGAGAGGTGTCCATGCCACGTGAGGAGGGAGATTTGCCCGAGGAGAATGTTTGCTCCCTGGGAAAGAGGCCAGGCCCAGGCCCTTCCCATCATCCTGCCAATGTGTGGGCACGGCTCGGGGCAATGAGCTGCTACGTGCTGGCCAGACCTGCCTCACGTGTGTCTTGGGGCATGGCCGTGTCACCCCAGGCTGCCTCAGCACCAGGGCTGAGGTGCTGAGGGACGTGGTTCAGTGCTGGGCTTGGCAGTGTGAGGGGAGGGGTTGGATTCAACGCTCTTAAAGGTCTTTTCCAACCAAAACAAGTCTCTGGTTCTGTGATGTCTCCACAGAGTGGTCACCCAGTCCCCAGGCCAGTCCCAATGGGCTCTGCCGTGTCTTCTGGGGGAACTGTGTGGTGGGAGCAGTGAGGCCACGTATCCCCATCCCCACAGCCACTGCAAAGGAGTGAATCATTGGCCCTGGGAAACATGTGTCTCAGGAGATGGTCATTTCCTTGGACCAAAGCCCTGCACCAGCACAGGGTTCAGTACTGGAGCTCGTTCTGATGGCCCAGGACAAGCTAGTTATGGGGAAGTTGGCCCACGGCACATAAAACCTTTGTCTCTGTCTCCAACCCATTGTCTCATCACCTGCAAAGTGGATGTTTGGTCCCTCCACATGCCAGTTTTCCAGCACCAAAAGCATGGGCTGAAGTCAGGCAGGTTGGTGCACGTGTGTTTGGCTGCACCAGAGACACCAGCCAAGGCTATGCCATGGAGTGGCCCCGCAGCACCGGGACACCAACACCGGTGGAGAGCCCTGACTCTGGCCCTGGGCAGGAGGTCTCCAGCTCTGCAGATGTCCCAGTTGGAGGCCTTTTGCCCCAACAGCATTCTCCCACTGCCAGATACAGAGGCTGTAGGCTGCATCAGAAGAGCTGCAGCCTTTTCAGCAGGGTAAGCACTGAGAAGACTGGACTAAAGCATTAAAGGCCATGCTGCAGTGTGACAGCCCAGCCTGCACTGCCCAGCACCACAGCCCCTGCACAGAGCTGGGTCCTCCAGCCCCCAGCCAGGCAGACAGGGGTGCCCCCGACTGCGTCCCCCCTGAGGACAATGACCACGTGGAGAGTTATGAACATGGTTGAGTCTCACTCAGGTTTTAAATCCTGCTTGTCACGGGCTGAGAGGGGAGGGAACACACAGAGCAGTCTCCATGGAAAGCAGCAGCTCCCAGCCCATGACCCTGTGGTGCAGGTGGCCCAGGAGGCTGGGGCACGCCTGGAGCCTCCCCTTGTCCCCAGGGCTTCTCCAAACCACCCGGGAGAGCTTTGCTCGTGGTGCCTTGCTCCCTGGAGAGGACACAGGGCATCCGCACACGTGTCCTCACCGCACGAGCGGGAGGTTTCTCTTGCCAACCTCAGCTTCTGGCCGCGGGAGCTTTCTGCCTGCGGCTCTGGAAGGGGCCCACACCCCCCTGGGCACTGCCCGAGGGCTGCCCAAGGCTCCCCCTCAGCTGTGTGACCATGGGGACAGCATGAGGCCGCTCCCACGGCCGTGCCCTGCTCCTGTCCCGCTGTGCGTGGGGCAGCTCTGGCAGCACAGAGGAAGGTTTTTTTCCCCCGAAGACTCCCTCTCACCCCCCGTAGCCCCTTCCCCGCTGCTTCTTTGCTGGCAGCAGCCTCCCGGGGAGGGTTTCCCCTCCCCTCCCGCTCGGAGATGGGTCCCCCCGGGGCAGATCAGCGCCCGCAGCCCCGGCCTCGCGTGGGCTCCCTTCGCTGCCGCGTCCCCGCAGCCGGGCAGGAGGCCTTGGCCCCTCTTTACCAAAAAGAAAACAAGCCAGGAGGCAAAAAGCAGCGGCGGAGGAAACCTCTGCGCTTCCTCCCGGCTCGCCGGCAGCCGGGCGGGCAGGCCGCGCTCGCTCGCAGCCCTTCGCCGGGGCTCCGCGCTGGGAAGAATCGCGCTCGTCTTTCCCACGCTCCCCGACACATTTTAATGAATTAAGTGGGGGCACCGCCCCCTCGCCGCCTGCCCGGATCCGGCCCCGGGCTCTCCGGCTCCCTTCAAGGAGGCCTCCGGGGGTGGCTGGACTCCGGCTGGCTTGGACGGGCACTGCCCGTCTGGGATATTCGGGAGAGGGCTCCGAGCCCCCGCGGCACCGCCGGCCGCTGCCTCCCCTCCCTCCCTCCCGCAGGCTCTCACGGGCAGAGGGAAATTGGGTTTTCACGTCTCTCGAGGAGGGGAAATTCGTTCCGCGCTTCTCGGCGTGACCGTTTGCCTAAGGCACCGCAGCGCCGGGTCCCTCTCCCCGCCTCCCGCCGCCGTCCACGGCGCGGTGCTGGCCGCGGCCTCCCGCAGCCCCCTTCTCCGGAGCCAGCGGAGAAACCGCGGTGTGGGACCGAGCCTCGCGGGGCCCCCCGAGGCAGCAGAGCGAGGGAAGGGACCTTCCCGCAGCCCCGCAGCCCCCGCAGCCCCCGGCCGTGCGGGGAGGCTGTCCCGGCCAGCACCGCCGCAGCCGCTCACGGGGCTGGGGTACAAACCGGCACCGAAATGCAGGGTTTCAAACCCGCCTTTTGATTTTCCTTCTCCTTTGTGTGTGTGTGTGTGAGAGAGAGAGCCTTTTCTGCTCTTCTCCCTCCCTCTCTGGCACTGGTCCCAGGCCGAGTCCTGCCCCCACCTGCCAGCCCTGAACATTTGCATGGCTGGGTCCCTGCCCAGGCGCTTTATTTTTCTCACCAGTGTCACTGGCAAATGCAGATTCGCTCGCAAGGATGTAACTCTGGCCGAGCCCCAGACCGGGGAGGTGTGAGCAATTCCCACTCTCCCACGGCTGGCTAAGAGGGCTCGACACCTCACAGGATACGGCCCTTAAAGGCACAAAATCTGCTGTGCCACGATATTTAAGCGTGGAAACGAGAGGGTGAGGCTGCAGGAGAAGAGCCCCGACCCAAGGCCATTGCCAGCCCTGCCTGGCTGCGGCAGAACCACCACACAACCCTCTGCTTCCCCTTTGCCAGTCATGGGGTTTTGGTGGGTTTAGAGCCAGTGAGGGGCTGCTGTGGCTTCAGGTGTTTGCACTGCTGGGCAATGCCGGGCCCTGGGCACAGCCATAACTCCCCTCACCCAAGGTGAGGTGACACGGGGGAGAGGAGGGCTCCGACTGCCACTGGCATCCCCCGCGGCCACCGTGGCTGGAGTGATGGGGGGCAGAGCCGGGACAGGCCCTCGGGGGCACAGGGCAGGTGTTGCTCTGCACTGTCCTCAGGCAAACCTGGCTCCTGCAGCGACCCCAATGCCCTGAGCCCACCTCCGTGCCCTGTGCCGGTGTGGTGGAGGCTCAACACCTCAGAAGCAACAGGGATGTCCTGGGAGAAGCCAAATGGAGTGAGGCACAAAGAGCAGGCAGGGTGCAGGGAGATTGCATGAGGATGGAAACGGGCTTGGGCATGGAGTGAGAGTGGAGAGAGGATGGAGACAGGCATGGCCGAGGGGTGAGTGTGGAGATGGGAGTGGGGATGAGGCTGGGGACAAAAAAACACCTATCTGCAGAAATGGATTTGGAAAAGCAAACCCTTCTGTGAAGCAAGACAGGAGCTGCTTCAGCAATTCCTCACAGCCCAGACCATGCTGGTTCCACCTCTTCCAACAAAGGAGATGGACCAGCAAGGGTAGAAGTCGTCCCAGCCCCATCCAGCCTTCCCCTAAGAGTGCCCAGGACAAGCCCCGAGCAAAGGCCATGGGGTGAGTCACGCCCCAAACTCACGGCCGCTGCAGCTCTTTCTGCAGAAACCCTGTCCAAGAAATCTAGGAACTCCAAAGACTGCCTGTTATTTATTTTTTGCCTTTTATCCTTTCTTTTCCTCCCCTTTTTCTATTTCTGTTCCATTAACACACAAACATTGGCTGCTTTGGTGGCGTAAGCTCTCGGGCCGGGCACGGGCAGGGCTCGGTTTGGGGTTGATGCGCTGTTTTCAGTACCATTTCGCCCGTTTTCCTGTCCGCACCTCCCCGCGCTCCCGCAGCGGGACTGGGGCCGTCGGCCCCGGGTCCAGCCCCGTCCGACCCACCGCAGCCACCCGCAGCGATCCCGCCCGGGCATCCCTGGAACCTCGGACCCCCACTGCTGCGCGGCTCCGTAGGGGAGGCTGAGCCCCCTCACCCCCCTCACGGGGAGGCAAACCTGTGTCGCCCCCAACTTTGATGGGGACCCCCCGCAGCACCTTGGCGACACCTGTCCCCGCGAGGTTTGGGGCCTGCGGTCCCCGTGGAGGGTGGGACGGGGGTCGGCGGGTCGCGGGGGCGGTTTGGGACGGGGACAGCGCAGCGCTGAGCGGCGGCGCGGCGGGGCCGGCTGGACGGACCCCCTCGGCTCGGCTCGGCTGGGCTCAGGCCGTGCGGTGGTGCCCCCTGCCTGCGGCCACCGCGCCCAGCTGGGACAGACCGTGCCGAGCAGAGCCCCGAGCCTCTGAGCTCCGAGTCGGGCCGAGCCGAGCTGAGCCGAGCCGGGCCGAGCTCCGAGCCGGGTCGAGCCCCGTGATGGGCCGAGCCGAGCCAAGCCGGGCCGAGCCCCGAGCTAAGCCGAGTCCCGAGCCGGGCTGAGTCTCGAGCCGAGCCGAGCCAGGCCGAGCCCCGAGCCAAGCCGGGCTGAGTCTCGAGCCGAGCCGAGCCCCGAGCTAAGCCGAGTCTTGAGCCGGGCTGAGTCTGGAGCCGGGCTGAGTCTCGAGCCGAGCCGAGCCGAGCCGAGCCGAGCCGAGTCGGGCCGGGCCGAGCCTCAAGCTAAGCTGAGTCCTGAGCCGAGCCGAGCCGAGTCTCGAGCCGAGCCGAGCCCCGAGCCGGGAGCGCCCCCGAGCGCCCCCCATCGCCCCCCCCACCCGCGCGGTTCGCGGCCCGGGAGGGGGCGTGGCTTCCCGCCTGGCCCCGCCCCCCGCCGCACGGCAGCTCCAATGGGCGCGCGGCGCCGTGGCCCCGCCCCCCGCGCGCGTGACGGCCGTGCCATTGTTATGCAAATAAAAGGGCGGGTAAAAGGCGCGGCGCGCGCCGGCTCCGCTCCAGAGGCCCGGGCGCGGCGGGGAGCGGCGGCAGCAGCGGCAGCGCGGGGCCCGCGGGCGGCAGGAGCACCGGCCCCTCCGGCACCGGCCCCACCGTACCGCATCGCATGCCCGGGCGGGCGCCGGCGTCGCCGTCCATGCGGGGCGGCGGGGCGCGGGCGGCGGCATGAGCCAGAGCGAGGTGTCGGCGGTCGCGCCGCCGAGCCAGCGAGTCTTCCAGGAGGCGGTGCGGCGCGGCAACACCAAGGAGCTGCAGTCGCTGCTGCAGAACATGACGAACTGCGAGTTCAACGTCAACTCCTTCGGGCCCGAGGGGCAGACGGCGCTGCACCAGTCCGTCATCGACGGCAACCTCGAGCTGGTGAAGCTCCTGGTGAAGTTCGGCGCCGACATCCGCCTGGCCAACCGCGACGGCTGGAGCGCGCTGCATATCGCGGCCTTCGGGGGCCATCAGGACATCGTCCTCTACCTGATCACCAAGGCCAAATACTCCGCCGGCGCCCGGTGATGCCGGGGCCGCCCCCGCGGCCGCCAAAGCTGCTCCCGCCCCCGCGCGGGGTTTATTTGGCGAAGATCTGGGGCCCCACGCAAAACACGCTGCCGTTCGCCTGCTCTTCTCGTCGGTTTTTTGTTTGATTTCCTTCCAAGGGTTGTTCTCCTACTGTAACGTGGGGTTTTTTTGTTGTTTTGGTTTGTTTTTTCCTCCATCTACCTCGGCCGCACTCACAGTATTCACGGTTTCAGTCTGACATCTGGGCAGATGCTTCCCAGCCCCCTGCCCCCTCCCTGCTCGTATTTAATCCTCACCCCGATCCCCTCCATCCCACCTCAAGTATTCTGCCTCAGAAACGAATTCATTTCAACGCTCCCCGAAAAACCCCTCTGTGACTGAGCAGTCCCGGTGTGTCCCCTCCCCTCTCCCCCCCCGAGTGACCCATGACGATGGGCCGGGGGCTCCCGGCAAGGAAGAGCAGGAAAGCCTTCCTCCTCTTGCAAGCTTCTCCCACCGCCGAGTTTTGGTTCTTCCGAGGCGACTCCGTTGGAATATGACAGGTTTTCTCACCCCAATCGCTCTTTGTGTGTGTGTGTGTGTTTTCTTTGGCGTTGGGTTTTCTCTTTGGGTTCATCCTTTTTTGGGGGGTAGGGGGGGAGGGTGTCTGAAGAACGTCTGTTTCCTCACCCGCTCCTCCAACCCGTTCAGCACGCGTGAGATTCCCAGGAAAAGACATTGAATCCTTCTGGCTTGGTCTGTAAAGGGGGATTAGCAAATCCTGGACAAAAACAAAACGTGAAAGAAACTCTTAAGAGGCAGAGGATTTGCTTTTGCACAGCGAAGGAGCACGAGCGCACTCTGCTGCTGAGAGAGACGCCGGAAAACTACTGAGAACAGTTTGGGAACTTTTGTTTTTATCCTTTGGTGAAACTTGGATAACACTTCTCAATGCCCAACGATTCACTTGACGTACGTACATTCACCCGCCTTTATTTTATATATATATATGCTGAGATATATATATTTATAAAAGAGAGGGAGGAAAGAAGAGCGAACCAGCCCGAGGGTGTGTTGTGAAGTGACTGCACATAGGATCGCAAAATGCTGCTGCTTTTAATCGCTATGGCACAAGAACATCCGTTGGGGAAAGACGTGGAACGTGTCTGAAGGCTCCTTTCTGCCGCTGCTCTGTCAGCCCCCTCCTCTCCGTCTGCACTAAAACCATCCGACTCACTGCTGCCTCCCTGCTCTTCCCTCTCGTGCTCCCTGCATCCGAACCATCCCGATTAAAAACAAAAGCACCCCCAGGAAAAAGAACACAAAAATTAGTTACCTGCTACTTTATTTGGGGTTGTGTCTTAACTATTTATCATGTCTGTATATATTTGTGGGTGAAGATTGAGAGCCTGGTTTCGTTTGGAGCTGATGGCGAGTGTTTCACGGTTATGGTTTGGGAAATGTGCTTGGTTTGGGTTGCTTTGGGTTTGGGTTTTTTCCTACCCCTTAGTCTTAAAACTATAAAAACCACTTGAGTCTGCCGTGATTGTTTCCCATTGCACTGAATATCCTGCTTTGCCTCTGATGGTTTCACCTGCAGTTTGGTTTGCTCCACTTCAACACTTTGAGGTGATTGTTTTGAAAAGCTCCAGATGATGGGGGGGATAAAAAAAGAAAGAACAAGCCCTGTCAAAAGCATCTACTGTTAATGCTGTTAATTTGCAAGGAACTGCTTGGCTGAAGTCTTGCTGTGAGCGTGGGAGGGGTGTCCAGCACTTCCACTGGTGCTTCTGTGCGATAGTGATGGGGTGGGAACAAGATCTTTTCTAGTGAGGTGTTTTCTTTTGTTGTTACCAGATGGTTGCACATTTATATTATTGTTTGTGTTTTTTTTTTTCTTTGACTAAATGGATTTGCCACAATGAAATGTCATAACATTTATGACATGGTATTAAAAAGAAAAGTGTATTGTAAAGCCAAGTTCTAGATGGATTGTTTTTAAACAGAAGCCTTGGTTATAAACCCAGTCTAAAGGGAGCTCTGTCCAAGTGTTGTAAAGACAACATGATGTAACCCATATTTATATTTTTATAAAATACCTATGAAGACTGTGAATCTCCTGTGTGAATTTGCTGGGTGAGTTGTTTTAAGAAAAGTATTGTTCCTTTCCAGCCTCCTGGAGCTTTTGTAGACACGCTGAGATTTGGGGAAACGACGTCGGGGAAGGGGGTTTGCTCTGAAATTGAGTTGATGTATTTTTACATCCCTTTTGTATTTTACTGAAAAGCTGCTGCCCTTCCTAGTCCCTAGAGTTTCAATTTTCTATGCAACCCCCACCCCCCCCCCCAATCTCTCTTGATCCTGAGAAGTAAAAGGGATGCAGATTGATTCCAGTTGAAATGAGGGTGTGTGTGTGTGTCCCCTCCCTCCCTCACCCCCTCCCCTTGTTGGCTCATCGTGCTGCTGCCCCTTCATGCCAAACCAGGGAGTTCCAAGCTTGACAAGATGCAGAGGCAGGTGGGGGAGGCTCTCTAGGGCGTGACTGGTCGCCTTCTGGCAGTCATCTTTTTAATTATTATTATTATTTTTGTAAGAAGAATATATTGATAATGTCAGTGAAATAAGCAGACATTGAAGCTGATGCACAGATTGCTCCAGAAAGGAGTTTTTCTGTAGATTTTTTTCTTTAGCTGCAAATACCTTTTTTTAATTATGTTAATTAATGTTTAAGGATTTTTTTTTAGGCTTATATTGAAGCTGTATGTGGGTCACTATATGATCATTTCTAACTGGATAAAGTCTGTACAGTACAGCATATTCCTGAGTGTATGATATAGACCTGTAGCCCCAGAGTGCAAATTTATAAATAAATTTTTCATTGATCTTTTTATATAAAAAAAAAAAGAGGCTTTTTCTGTTTGTTCTTCTCCCACCTGGCTCTGGGTGATGCTGGCTGCTTCCTGGGGGAAGGGGAGGTGGGTTGGCTAGACCCCCCGAGGCTCTGTTGCAGTGTCCAGACCTGCAGCTTGGGGTTAAAGATGTCCCCTGAGGGTGAAGGTTTGGGGGGAATGTGGGCTGAAGGAAGCTCCCTGGGGTCTGGGGGCAGTCCTGGTCTGTCTCATCCCTGCATTTAGGGGCTGGGGGAGGGGTGATGGCTCAACCCAAACTCTGGTGCTACTCTGGTGTTTGGGATGCCCCTCAGCCCAAACCCTGGTGCTGCACTGGGCATGGGGTGTTTGGGATGTCCCTCAGCCCAAACCCTGGTGCTTCCCTGGGCATGGGGTGTTTGAGATGTTGCTGCAGAGGAATGAGGTGGGAGTTCTGAGGCTGCTCCCACAGGCCATGGTAATGGGGAGTGTGTTTGGATCTGCAGCCCCACTCCCCCTGGCTGAGCACCCTGTGGCTCCCTGCAAAGTCTCCCAGGCTTTTTCATTACAACCTGGGCTTCAGCAAGGATGCCTTGAAGAGGCATGGGGTGAGAGTCAGTACAGAACCTCCATTCCTAAAGCCATCTCCATCCCCAGTGTGGCTCAGAACAGGCTCAGCCCTCTACTTTTGGAGGCTTTCCAGGTGGGACCTGGCAGCTCAGTGAGTGGGAAGAGCTGAGGCAGCCCCGCAGGGCTGCTGGGATTTGAAGGCAGGCTGCTCTCCCTGGCAGTGCTGGGGGGCTTTTGGGTGAGAGTTTTTTAAATATTGGTTATTTTTCCAGCTCTGGAAACTCCCAAATCCCCAGAAAATGCTCATTTTGTTCTGTGGTGTGAATGCCCAGGGATGCCAGGAGCAGTGTCCTGCAAATGGCAGTGAGGAGGAAACCTGGAGAGAAGGCTCAGGCTGACCTTTCTAGGTTGGTCAACCTCTGCACCAGTGTGCCCAGCCCCATGGCACACAGCACCAACGTGGGACAGTGCCAGGATGGATGCAGGTGGGTGCTTTGGGACCCTGGGCAGCAGCTCAACGTGGGGGCACTGAGTCACTCTGTAGCAGGAGAAAGAGATGATGCCAAACCCATCAATTGCAGCTGCTGGTGATCTTGCAGGTTATCAGCAGGGGCTTGCAGCAGTCTCAGACTGCAGCAGAGTCTGTGGACTGTGTGTGGGGAGAGCACTGTCCCTTCTCCTTCGTGTGACAGTGACCCACTGATGGGTGCCACCAAACCCAGCCCAGTGCTCCCCATGGCTGGGCACTGCAAGGTTGTACCAGTGGCTGCTAAAAGCTGCTCCAGGCTGCTGCTTTGGGCTGCCACAGAGCTGGGCTCAGCCCCGCAGCTTCTCACCTTGTCTCAAGGCCTCAGCCAGCTGGGCTGTGCCAGCCACCACCTCAACACCCCAAACCCGTCTGTTTTCTGAGGAAACACAGCATTTCTGCTCACAGCTCCCCTCTCCTCACACACACAGAGTGGGCTGGGGCCTCCAGCAGCCCCTTTGCAGGGGACCTGGGCCAGCTGGTGCATACCAATTGCACCCCCTGGCACCGAGCCCGGTGCCCATGAAGCCGCCCGTGGCCCTGGGCCCCCACAAGCCACAGCCCCTGCAGCTGACAACCCCTCACCCCCTAGAGCTGAGCCCACTGGGAGCAGCCACCCCGGGGCCCAGCTCCTTGGGCCACCCTGCTTTCACCCCCTAGAGCTGAGCCCACGGGGGAGCAGCCACCCCAGGACCCAGCTCCTTGGGCCACCCTGCTTTCACCCTCTAGAGCTGAGCCCATTGGGGAGCAGCCACCCCAGGACCCAGCTCCTTGGGCCACCCCACTTTCACCCCTTGAGCTGACCCCATTGGGGAGCAGCCACCCTGGGGCCCAGCTCCTTGGGCCACCCCACTTTCACCCCCTAGAGCTGACCCCATTGGGGAGCAGCCACCCCGGGGCCCAGCTCCTTGGGCCACCCCGCTTTCACCCCCTAGAGCTGACCCCATTGGGGAGCAGCCACCCTGGGGCCCAGCTCCTTGGGCCACCCCGCTTTCACCCCCTGAGCTGACCCCATTGGGGAGCAGCCACCCCAGGACTCAGCTCCTTGGGCCACCCCACTTTGCAGCTCTTTCTGCAGAAACCCTGTCCAAGAAATCTAGGAACTCCAAAGACTGCCTGTTATTTAATTTTTTTGCCTTTTATCCTTTCTTTTCCTCCCCTTTTTCTATTTCTGGTCCATTAACACACAAACATTGGCTGCTTTGGTGGCGTAAGCACATTCCTCTGGCATTTTGGCGTGTCCCTGGCTGCCCGTTACGTAGGTGCCGTTGTTCCAAGAGAAACCAAAGCAAGAATTTGAACTTTCAAGTGCTTCCTGCCATTGTCTTTTGCTTTTGTTTGTGCTAGTGACTCCAAACCAGATGGATCGGCTCCCCTCCCGGCCGTGGGGGCGATGGGAAGTCAACGCAGCCCCGGCGAGGTTTTGACAGCTTTGTCTCCTCTTCTGTTGCCCTTCATCCGTCAAGCCCAGCCATGGGGGCTGAATTGACCCACGCATATGGATGGATGGGGAGTGGGGGGAGGAGGAGGAGGAGGTGGGATTTTATTTGAATTTCAGGGAGCTTAACACAGTAAGTAATGAATGAGAAAGAAAGACAGGGAGCGGGCGAGCGAGGGGACGGCCACCATCAAAATTCAGTACATTTTAAATAGCTGCTTTGTTGGGCGTTTGTATGACTATGATAATGCTGCAGACTGCAGACCCCAAGAGGAGTTACCTTCTTTTTTTTCGGGGGGAGGGTGGGGAGGGAAAGAAGAAAAGAGAAGAAATCACAATCGACTTGTGTTGGGTGCCGGGAGGAGCCGGCGGCTCACGCAGCCCGGCCAGGGCACCTGATGGCCTGGCCTCCGGGTCTGGCCCCTTCTTGAGGCTTTCAGGCCTCTGTCCCTGTGATCAGGGTGAGCCCCTCTGCCTCAGGGGGTGGTGGGGAGGAAGGGGGTACCCATGGGGTGCCCAGGGAGGTGGGGGAGTGCCCAGCCCTGGAGGGATCCCAAAGCCGTGGAGCTGAGGTGCTGAGGGGTCAGTACTGGGCTGGGCAGGGTGAGGGCAGGGCTGGGACCCCAGGAGCTCACAGGGCTTTGCCAACCAAAATGATTCTGATTTCAGCTGTTTTGCTGCTACTGCACTGTCTGGTGCTGGGACTTGGCATAAAGGTCCCATTGCCCCAGAGCCCTCCCAGCTCATGCTCGGGGCTGTGTTGCATTAGCACAGGGACTGCAGGCGGCTCCCACTTCTCCTTGGTGGCCAGGGCATCCCCAGGAATGATTCTGTCATGGGCAGGACAAACATCTTCCTTCTCTTCCCAGCAACTCTTCAGCTGCTGTGTCCCACTGCCACCATGAGCACTCATCTCTAGGGGTGCTCAGCAAGGGGTGCCCGGGGAGAGATGACCTCAGTGTCACAGTGGGTGGGATACACACCTGCAGGTGCAATGTAGTTTTGGTTTCTTCATGTTAGCAGGTTTCCTGACCCTGAAGAAATGGCCAAGCAGGGCACCAGCCTGGTTTGGTTTGTTCTGGGGAGGCCAGAGGATGGGGCTTGTGTCTGGAGCAGCAGAAGGTTGTGTGGATGGAGGGCTTGAGGGATGGATGGCTGGGGAGGGTTAGGGAATGGCTGGGAAGGGTTGGAGAGGGTTGGTGGGGATATGGAGGGATGGGGTTGGCTGGGGAGTGATCAGGGAATGGAGGCAAAGCTGAACTGCTGGGGAGGGGTTGGGACAACTGCTTAATTGGAAACTCCTGGTTCAGCAGCATTCTCCCCTGTCCCAGGGCAGATCAAGGAGTCAGCACCTTCTGTAGCACCTGGTGAGGCCACAGCCCTCAGCCCAGCTGAGCTGAGGTATTCTCCTGCTACTCTTTGAGAAGAGGCTGCTCAGAAGGTGTTTTTTTCTTTCCTCTCCCAGCAGACAGACCAGGGGAGTGCAGAGGGGCAGAGAAACCCATGTGTGGGCATTGGCTGTTCAGGGCAGTGCACAGAGGGGGCTCCTTGGCCTGGCCAGCACTTGCTCACTGACAGGTCCATTCTCCTCATCTCTGATCCAGTCCAGCACCAACCAGCTTCATGTTTACCCAGGGTAAGATGGACATATGGGGAGCATGGCTGGTGCTGCCAAACCCCCCTCAGTGGGGAGGACACGGGAGCCTGGCACAGGGGCACAGGCAGATGCTCCCTTGTAGCACAGAGCAGGGACAGTGCTGACCTGTGGCACAGCCTCCTGCAGCCCAGGCCCAGGGGACATCAGCCAGGCAGCAACTGGCAGCTCTGCCAAGCTTCTGTGATGCCTTGGTGGGCAAGGGGAGTCTGAGCCTTTGCAGGAGGCCAGAGCAGCCCCCTGGGACTGGGGGTTTGCACCCTGAAACACAAGGGCACAACAAGCAGGTGTCTGACTCCAAGTGACTTACCCAGCCAAGGGGAGCCTCTGCCTGGAAATGGCATCTCTGTGGCCACCTCTTACCCTGGGAGTGCACTGCAACCTCTGTTCTTGTTTTCTCCAGCTAAACAATGCTCCTCACCTGTGCCCAGGCAGCAGCAATGTTACTCCCCATGATGCAATTGCCTCTGCTCACACAGCCCAGGGAGCTCTGCCTGGGATGTCTCAGGGCAAGGGCAGTGTGCCAGCTCCTTGGACACCTGATTTCCTTTAATTATGGTACTTTACACTCAGCCATCCAGTGGCCAGAGGGCTCTGCCAGGGTGGAGCAGTGGGAGGTGTGGGTTGTGTCCCTGCTGCCCCATCCCCTGCCTGGCATACCCCATGGAGAGGAGTTGGATCCTGCAGCAGCCCAGCACCTCTGGGAACCAGCAGTTGCTGTGACACTTACTGGGATCCCTCCTTGGATGCTTCATTTTGGAGGTCACAGCTGGGAGACCCCTGGCACAGGGGGCTGGGACACCCTGAATCCCTGCGGGAAGAGGGATGCTGGGTGGCCCGAGGCAGCACAGCTGTGTCTGCAGGAGGGTGCTGGCCCAGCCCCATGTGTCCCTGTGATCAGGAATTACAGGGCAGCCCTGTCCTCACCCTCCAGCTCCAGGATCAGGCCCTGTGTCCAGCCTTTCCCCCTGCTCACATTCACAGCTACGGTGACAACTCCGAGCCGCCCCCGGCCCCTTTTCCACTCATGACTCCCCCTCATTCAAAGCCTCTGTCCTTTTAAGCTATTTTTTTCCCTTCCTATTCATTTCCCGGCCGCCTCTGTCCTTTTCTCTTGCCTAGCCCCTCTCCCAGAGCAGCTGCTATGCTAATAAGCATGAGGCAGAAAAGCCAGCGAGCCTTTGCAGCGGCTGGGGAGGAGAGAAAGACCCCAGAGCCCTCCAAATGCTAAATAAATCCAAGGCTGGAGCAGCATCCCTGAACAAAGAGGCTTGGCCTCCCCCCTGTTTTCCCCTCTTCCCAATTCCACCACCTTTTCACATTCAAATCCATTAAACAGCGAGCAGAAAGACCCAGAGTATTCATAGCATTGCATTAAAGAGAAAGCCCCTGGTCCCTCTCCATCCCACCCGAGGAGGGAAGGACTCTCCAGCCCTGGGCTGGGGATTCCTCTCTCTGGCCCCTCAGCCTGACAGGAGAAGGACAAACCCCTCACCACTGCACAGGGAGATGTGTTGCCTTCCACTTGTGTTCCAGGTTTCTTCCCTGCCTGGCATCTTCAAGCTCCTCCATCGGACTCCTGGTTTCTGTGGGTGCTTGGAGGGGGAGTCTGGTGGGATAACCCCTGTCTCCAGCTTGTTGGTGGTGTAATGGCAGAGATGGGGCAATGGGGACACCCAGGTCTTTGGCAGGTGAAGATCTCCCACAGCCCAAAGGGAAAGCTCCTGTTCTTGGTGAAGGATGGGAAGGGAAAGAGGGCTATTGCTGGGCCAAGGACAAGGGCCTTGGGCACAGCAACGTGTCCAGGGCCCCTGAATGAGGTCCAAACCCCTCTGCCTCACCACAGCTGGTGTTTCCCCAGCAGGGCAGGTGCCTTGTGCTGAAAATAGAGGTTCCTTATGGCAAAACTGATGATTTCCAACCCATTTTGCCTATTTTGCCCTGGAGTCAGAGCAGCTTGCTCTGGGATGCTCCTGACAGGTTGTTTGTCACACACACTGTGCTGTGGGTCAGTGGGAGGGATGGCAGCCCCTTGTGGGCAAGAAGCCAATGGCAGGCTGGGGGCATCCAGCAGAGTGTGGGCAGCAGGGCCAGGGAGGTTGTGCTGCCCCTCTGCTCTGCCCTGCTGAGGCCTCATCTGGAGCCCTGGGGCCAGTGCTGGGCTCCCCAGCTCCAGAGGGACAGGGAACTGCTGCAGAGAGGCCAGTGCAGGGCCAGCAAGATGCTGAGGGGACTGGAGCATCTTCCTTGTGAGGAAAGGCTGTGGGACCTGGGGCTGCTCAGCCTGGAGAAGAGAAGGCTGAGGGGGGATCTCGTTAATAGTTACAGATATCTCAGTGATGGGTGTCAGGAGGTTGGGGCAGCACTTGTTTCTGTTGTATCCAGTGACAGGACAAGGGGTGATGGGATGAAGCTGGAACACAAACAGTTCCATTGAAACATAAGGAAAAGCTATTTTACTGTTCAGTGAGGGAGCCCTGGCCCAGGCTGCCCAGGGAGGGTGGAGGCTCATTCCTTGAAAGATTCAGCTGGACACGGTCCTGTGTGACCTGATCTAGGTGGGAGCTGCTTCTGCAGGGGGTTGGGCTGTATGAGCTCTAAAGGTCCCTTCCAACCCCACCATGCTGTGAGTCTGTGAGTGCCGCTTTGCTGTAGCTCCCAGGGCAGCGGCGTGTCTCTGGAAGCACGCTGTGTTTTCAGCAGGAGCCGTGTGGGTCAAAGGCACGTAACTGGAGATGGCTCCTGCCGTGGGTCTGGCGGGGAAAGGGTTAATAGCTGCCCCCAGCCGCCGCCAGGGGGCGCGGTGAGGCCATTCCATCCCTTGAGATCACGCTGCGGAGCGCGGGGCCGCGGCTGCGGTGCGGCTGCGGGCACGGAGCGGCCAGCAGTGGGCAGCGAGCAGCGGGCAGCGAGCAAGGGCCAGTGAGCTGTGGGCAGCGAGTGAGCAACGGGCAGCGAGCAAGGGCAATGGGCAGCTAGCAATGGGCAGCGAGCAAGGAGGAAGGGCCAGTGAGCTGTGGGCAGCGAGTGAGCAACGGGCAGTGAGCTGTGAGCAACGAGCAATGGACAGTGAGCAACGGGCAGCAAGCAATGAGCAGCGAGCAGAAAGCAATGAGCAGCGAGCAATGGGCAGTGAGTGAGCCATGGGGCAGTGAGCAATGAGCAACGAGCAGTGGGCAATGGACAGTGAGCAATGAGCAGCAAGGAGTGAGCAGTGGGCAGTGAGCAATGAGCAGTGGGCAGTGAACAGTGAACAGTGAGCAGTGAGTGAGCCATGGGACAGTGAGCAATGAGCAGCAAGGAGTGAGCAGTGGGCAGTGAGCAATGAGCAGTGAGCAATGAGCAGTGGGCAGTGAACAGTGAGCAGTGAGTGAGCCATGGGACAGTGAGCAATGAGCAGTGGGCAGTGAGCAGTGAGTGAGCTATGGGACAGTGAGCAATGAGCAGTGGGCAGTGAACAGTGAGCAGTGAGTGAGCCATGGGACAGTGAGCAATGAGCAGCAAGGAGTGAGCAGTGGGCAGTGAGCAATGAGCAGTGGGCAGTGAACAGTGAGCAGTGAGTGAGCCATGGGGCAGTGAGCAATGAGCAGTGGGCAGTGAACAGTGAGTGAGCCATGGGGCAGTGAGCAATGAGCAGTGGGCAGTGAACAGTGAGCAGTGAGTGAGCCATGGGACAGTGAGCAATGAGCAGTGGGCAGTGAACAGTGAGCAGTGAGTGAGCCATGGGACAGTGAGCAATGAGCAGTGGGCAGTGAACAGTGAGCAGTGAGTGAGCCATGGGACAGTGAGCAATGAGCAGTGGGCAGTGAGCAGTGTGCAGCAGGCAGTGGACAGTGACACCAGGCATAGCTCGTTTATGTCCCTTGGCCATCACTGTAACTGCTCACTCCTTGTGGTGTCCTATTAACTTGTCCTTATCTCGACCCACAAGGTTCTAAGTCTCTGTCTTGATTCTCCTCCCCATGCTGCTGAGGTGGGGAGGAGTAACTGTGTGGTTTGGTTATTGTTCAGCCAGGGTTAAACCACCACAGTTTTTTTGGCACCCGATGTGGGGCTCCAAGGGTTGAGATAAGGACAGATCTGATGAAGAGTGTGTTCAGATTTGTTACACAGTTTTCTTACATTGGCCATCCAAAGCAGCTGATCACAAAGCTCCCTCAGCTGTTCATGTGGTGTGTTTATATGAACTCTTACCTGCTCTGTGTGTTCCCTGTTTATCACCTCAGGGGAAGTAATGAAGATCACAGTTTTGTTACACTGGGTTCTTTTGGCTTCTGATTATGTCATTATGGGGCTTATGATATGTCATTATGGGGCCCAGCTGGTATTTGTACACAATGTTGTGATCACTCCCATACCTCAGGCTTTTCCTTTCAGCATTCATTAGTAATCTGACCCAACCTATGGAGAAGGCAGGGAAGGAAACTTTCTCCCACTCTTTTACTTTCTCTCCCTCTGGCTAACTAAACATTTGAGAAATTGGGATACTCTTGGGACATTGCAGTCATCCTGCTTTTGCTGTTCTGTCTCCTCAGTGTGCTTCATGTCCTGCTTTGGGTTGTAACATTTGTTAAAAGTCTCACCCAAAGATCTACCCCAAGGCTGGATGCTAATGAGTGGAATGGCACGTGGGAGAATATGGGCAGGTATAGAATCATAGAATGGTGGGGGTTGGAAGGGACCTTTAGAGCTCATCCAGCCCAACTCCCCTGCAGAAGCAGCTCCCACCTAGATCAGGTCACACAGAAACGTGTCCAGGTGGGTCTTGAAGAGCTCCAAGGAAGGAGCCTCCACAGCCTCCCTGGGCAGCCTGGGCCAGGGCTCCCTCACCCTCATAGGTATCTAGAGAACTTCTGACTTCCAATGGTCTGGAACTTCACCCTGGAACAGCTACATAACCCTGATAGAGTGATAGAGTACTTGAAAATGCTATGGCTGTTCCAGAGAGGCACAACTGACAGCACTGTGCTGGGCCCTGGCCAGTATCTATCAAATGCTGCTCAGCATTAGACAGCACCCTCAGGGGAAGAGGAGAAATATAGGCTGACAGGCACTGCAGCTACCTCAGCACCAGGCAGCATGGCTGCTCAAACCATGGGGGCAGGCACTGCAGCCAAATGGAGAAAACAACCTCTGCCAGTGTCAGTTGCCCATGTAGAGAAGAAGAAACGTTGGATGTGAAAGTCAACATGCTTAGAAAGGGAAGAAACTCCAATTACAAAGGGAGAGGAGGAAGAAATCAAAGCAGGATCATCACAGGAGGAGGTGGAAGTTATGAATGGGACAATTACCACTTGATCCCTATCCCTGAGCAAGTTGTGAGATGCAAAAGGACTTCAGCTGTCACCCAGGGGAGCACGTTGTCACCTGGCTGCCACGGTGCTGGGATAATGGGGCCAGCAGCCTGGAACTGGAGGGCAGGGAAGCCAAACAACTGGGCTCCCTGTCTAGGGAAGGTGGGATGGACAATGCAATTGGAAGAAGGACACAAGTATGAAGGCAACTTCTCTCAGGTGTAAAGGAAAAGCATCCATTCAAGGAAGACATCACATGTCACCCAGGACACTCCCACGGGAAAGCTGCTGGGAAGGTGGCACCGTGCTGGCTGATAGGCGACCCAGGGACCATAGCCCTGCTGGGATGAGGGCTGGGAGTGTTACAGACACCCATATCGCTCCCAGGCTGCTGCAAGGGGTGCCCCAGCTGCCTCCTCATCCTCCTGGAGCTGGCAAGGGACACAGTCCCTGGGGTTGCCTGGCTGACCCATGGGACCCGCAGCTCTGCCGTCCTCCACGGCGGCCGCACACGGGGGCTGCGGCACAGCCCCATCTACCTGCGGGGGCAGGTGTGGTGGGGTGTCCCTCTGAGGGTGTGTCCCTCTGATGGGCCATCCGGGGAGAAAGGTCCCTGCTTAGCGATGCAGGAATGCGGGTCGGGCTGAATGCGGCGGGGGCGGGTCTGATCTGGTGCCCCACTAAGCCCCCATTCTTTCCCAGCCGGTGCATCTTGTATTCAGGCTGCCTGCTCCTAAGCAGAGCGTCTTTAATCCTTCCTTTGTCTCCTCCATTCCCTTTCAGGCCTTTGGCCAATGGGAAGGGGATGAGCAGCTCTCTGCAGGAAGGAAATTAAAAGCGAGGAGGAGGGTAGGGAGGAGGAGAGAGCGGGGAGGGGGACTTGGAAAGGGAGACAATCGTGGAGTGGAGATGCCAGTCATCGGGGTCTCAATAGCCCCATTCACCCTGCCCAGCCACACAGAAAATCAGGGTCACCAGGATCCATGCCCTGCCTGGAGACAACTGTTGCTTTATTCTTTTTAATTGCTGGAAAACGCAGAAAAGTTCACTTGTGTGTGTGGTTGGCCCCGGTGGGGGCTGCGCGGGGGGCGGCGGGAGCGGCACGGACGGGCGAGGCCGACGCCGAGAGAAGGGACACAAAAAGCAGCCGCACGTGAGGGTGGAGGCTGCGACCCAGCGGCGAAGGAGCCATCTGTGCGGCTGCACCGGGCACGGGCACCGGCACCACCGGCGGGACGGGCACCGGCCGGGACTGCGCTGGCGGGACGGCGCCGTCGGGCACGGGTGGGGAGCGTCCCCGCAGGGTCTGCGGCAGAGGGTGCAGCCCCAGGGCAGGCAGAGGAACGACCTGTGCACAGACACGTGTGGGTCCCACGTCTCTGGGCATGGGGATGCCCTGCCTGGTGCTTGTGGCTGGAGACACGGCGATGGGGCAGCACACACATACCTGTAGGGACACACAGTGGCACTTTGCCAGCACAAGCCCAGGATGCCAACACACCTCCCACCTGCCACCTCCAGCGTGAGACCCTGCTCCAAGTGTCACCCAGGCAGGTGGGTGGCTCCACACGACGTGTGGCATCCTGGAGGGCACGTCTGCAGCCTCAGGGCTCTGGGGAACCAGTGGTCCCAGCAGCTCTCTCACTCTACCATCCACCCCTCCTGCTGCCCATGTGCCCAGACGTGGCTGAGCATCAGCCCTGAGGCACAGGCCACCACGTGCCAGTGACCAGCAGGTCTGTATGGGCAGGTCCTCAGCACTGCCCAGCTCTGAGGAGTGGTAGGTGCCTGGGGACACTCAGCAGGACACGAGTGCCTGGCCCACAGACAGAGCCAGCCCCAGCCTGTCTCCATCAGGGACATCTCTGCTCACCCCTGCCCAGGCCTTCTGTAGCCTGGGATGACTTGTGCCTGTCACAGCCCCCAGATTTGGGTTTGCCCACCTTTCCTCTCCCTGTATCCCTTGCAAGTCCTCAGCTCACCCTCCCGGTACCATCATCCCTGCCTGCCCTCTTGGCTGGCATGGGGCTGGCGAGCCCAGGGTGAGGAGATGCAGGCAGCAGCTGACATACCAGCTGGCCTCTGAAGCAGGTGAGATGCTTACTGAGCATGGCCCAAGCCTCCAGCTGGTCTCCTGACCAGTCCCACAGGTGTTGTGGGATCTTCACCTTCAATATAAGGCCCAGAGAGTTCCCTCTGCTGTGCAGAGGTTGGGATTGTTGAGCACAGAGCTGGGGAGAAGCTGCCAGGGCTCCTGTAAGGAAGGATCCTGGCTCAAATATCAAGAATCCAGAGGATGTCATCTGTCTGGGTTGTCAGAAAGCTTCTGATGGGGCATCACACCAAAGGTTATTAAAGAAGCTTGCTGTGGGAGCAGAAGGAAGGCTCTTCCATGGACAGAAAGGTGGCTGAAGGATCAAAAATGACCTGTAGGGATTTTTGGGGATAGGGGACAGTCAGCTGGGGAATCCCCCAGGGACCAGCCCTGGGACCAGTTTCCTATTTATGTCTTTCATCTGTTCCCAGGAAAAGGGAACAAAGAGGGAAATCTTTAGGCTCACAAATGACACTGAGACCTTCTGAATGGCCAAAGGCCCTGTTGATGGCAAGGACCTCACAAAACCCAGGGGCAAAGAGCTGGCAGGTAAGCTTTGGTGTAGGAAAATGAAGGTGATGCTTCAAGGGAGAAAAGATGAGAGCAGGGGCATCGACATGGAGCTTGGGCTGGGGGGTTAGGCACAGGAGGTGAGCTGTGAGCCATCCCTGAGCTGGTGATTTCAGAGAACTGTTAATGGGCAACAGCAGCTGCCAAAAAAAGCCTGTAAAATGTTGTGTGATCAAGAAGGGTGTTGGGAACAACATGTTCTGTAGAAACTGGAAAATCTTGGTGAGCCCTGATTGAGTGCTGTGTGCTTGAGCTCTGACCTTCACAGCTCAAACAGCAGACAGAAGAGTTGACTTTCTCTGGGCCTGCCCTGTAATAACTGAGATGAAGCACCTGATGTGTGTGAGGGGACTGGAAGGGCTGAGACTGTCCTGTTTGGAAAAGGGAAGAGCAGAGGAGGCTGGCAGAAACTGACACTTGGCAAAGATGTGTGAAGCTGTAGTTCCTCAGGAATCCTTGGGGTAAGGACCACGAGCAGGTGATGGTTTAAAACAGACAGAACCCATAAAACTCCTTTACAGAGCAGGGTTTGAATTTCTAGAACATGCTGCCATGGGGGAAAGGAGCCAGGCAACGCTGATGGGTTCATAAAGGGACAGTGACAGGACTAGGCAGGAATGTCTCCTCTAACCCATAATACAGCTGGTGGGGAGTGGGAGAGGAGTCAGGCTCGTGTAAAGAAACATCATCTGCTTTTTCCACTGTGGACACTGCATGTTGGCAGGAGTCTGCCTGAGGTGCCAGCAGGTCAGGGCACGGGGCCCTGGGGTGCCTGCTCTTGCCCCATGTCCTGCCATGCCCCTGACCCTGTGCCAGCCCCACAGAGCCCCTACATTGCTGCAGGGGCTGGGGCCTCTCAGAGCCAGTGGGACCAAGGAAATCTGGTCTGCAGGGATTTTCTGGTGGTTTCTCCCTACCTTTGTTTTTTGTCACCACTGCTCTGATATCAAACTAAACTGCCTGCCAGTTGGCAGCTGCCCTCACCCCAGAGCCTCACCCTGCCACAGCAATCCAGGGGTTGTCCCTCCTTCAGCACCCAGGGCTGCCATGCCTGGGACCCCAGAGCCCAGGGGCCCCAGACCCAGGGGTCCCAGCAGCCCCTCTCTGGGGAGCCATGCCCTGCACAGGCTCCATCACAGCAGGAGAGGTTTCTCCATCCCTGTCCCTGTGAAGGCCACTGAAGTGGTTCAGTGACCCCAGCACAGCTGCAGCCTCGAGGATGGGGATTGGTGAGTGTGCTTTTGGAAGTGAACAGGGGGCTGCACAGCTCCCCTGATCTTTCTGAGCACAGGTTAAGTGCATGGGCTGAGTTTTGCAGCCAGAATCCCAGCAAGGATGGTGCCCACAGGCACGTGGGCACAGCCACATGCTGTGTTCAGGGCTATCAGAGAGGAGAGGAGAGGAGAGGGCTGGATGTGCCCCAGACCCACAGCTTCCCTGGGGCTGTCCTTGGGAAGGGAGCAGCTCCCTCCACTACCCTCAGCACCAGCTCCCAGAGCAGAATCAGCAGCCAGAGGGCATGGATGCAGGTCAGACTCACCCATCCTCCCCCTCCCCTGCCAGCCCCCAGCGTGGGGGACACATGCTCCCAGTAAAGCAACTGGTTCTCAGACACAGCACTGAGGAGCATGTCCTGTGTTGTTCACAGCTGGGTGGGTCTGTTGATGTTGGGGTGTGTTCGTCCCACAGGGCATTTCTGTGCATGGGCACCGTGGGAATGCCCGTGTCCTGCGTGGGCAGCGGGACAGCCAGGCTGTGCCCACGGACTGCTGCCGTGCCCACTGACTGCTGCCATGCCCACTGACTGCTGCCGTGCCCACTGACTGCTGCCGTGCCCAGCGATCACTGCCGTGCTCAGCAACCGCTTCTGTGCCCATCGACTGCTGCCATGCCCACCGATCACTGCCATGCCCACCGACTGCTGCCGTGTCCAGCAACTGCTGCTGTGGCCACCAGTCACTGCCATGCCCCGCGACCGCCTCGGGACAGCGCAGGGTCCGGCAGTGCCCATCTCCCGCACACGGCAGCGGGGTCCGGCAGTGCCCATCTCCCGCACGCGGCAGCAGGGATCCGGCAGTGCCCATCTCCCGCACACGGCAGCGGGGTCCGGCAGTGCCCATCTCCCGCATGCAGCAGCAGGGTCCGGCAGTGCCCATCTCCCGCACGCGGCAGCAGGGTCCGGCAGTGCCCATCTCCCGCACGCAGCAGCGGGGTCCGGCAGTGCCCATCTCCCGCACGCGGCAGCGGGGTCCGGCAGTGCCCATCTCCCGCACACGGCAGCGGGGTCCGGCAGTGCCCATCTCCCGCACGCGGCAGCGGGGTCCGGCAGTGCCCATCTCCCGCACACGGCAGCGGGGTCCGGCAGTGCCCATCTCCCGCACGCGGCAGCAGGGTCCGGCAGTGCCCATCTCCCGCATGCAGCAGCAGGGTCCGGCAGTGCCCATCTCCCGCACGCGGCAGCAGGGTCCGGCAGTGCCCATCTCCCGCACGCAGCAGCGGGGTCCGGCAGTGCCCATCTCCCGCACGCAGCAGCGGGGTCCGGCAGTGCCCAGCTCCCGCATGCAGCAGCGGGGTCCGGCAGTGCCCAGCTCCCGCATGCAGCAGCGGGTCGTGCCCCGCAGCGCTCCCCGGGCCGCCCCTGCCGCCCCCTGCCCGAGCCCAGCGCTGGCACTACGGCCGAAGGAAGGGCCGCCCGGGGGCACAGCGGCTCTCTCCGCGGGGCCCGGCTCTCGGGGCAGTCCCGAGCTGCCATTCCTTGCCGCCGGCTGCCACCTAGTGCCGGCGCGGGCAGGGAGCGGGACGGACCGCGTCCGCAGCCCCGCCGGCGGCAGGTCCCGGGGCTGCTGCTGGTCCGGGCTGGGCTCCTCCCGCGAGGGGCACGGGGCGGGTTAATGCTGCGTCTCATTCAGGGGCTCTGAGCCCTGCCCACTCCCCCGCGGGAAGGTGCCCGGGCCGCCCCTGCCCCGGGAGCTCGCGGTTGCCCGGCCGGGTCCGTCGGTCCAGCGCAAAGGGTCCGTCGGTGGGGACGAGGGGTGAAAGTCCACCGGCTCCTGCGAGCGTGCCGCCGGCTCCGGCCCTGCTCGGTAAATACTGGGCCGGGGGCCAGCCCGGAGCCGGGCTCCTGCCCTTTGCTCTGTTTGCCGTTTGCCCCGGGCTATTTGGTTTCAGTTAATCATCCTGCGAAGGCAAACAGTGCTGGGGAGGGACGGCGAGCCCCACGGCGAGCCCCACACTGCACATGGCCACCGAGGTGACATGCTCCTAGGCACTGGCTTGGGACCCCCGGGGAAAGGGGTCCATAAGGGAGAGAGCAGCATGGGCTGTGCTCCCTATGGCCACTGGTCAAGATTAGGCTGCCTGGGGTGAACGCTGGGGACCCCTCAGGCCTCTCCTCTCTGCAGGGTGAGGCTGCCCTGCCTGGGCTGGAAGCACCACTGGGGCTCCTCACAGGACCCCAGGGTAGGAATGTGGATCCTGAGGTAGAATAAAGGAGATGGACAGGTCCTGGAGCTGTGTCTAGGCAGGAACAGGATGAGGAGCTTGGCCTGGAGTGTCAGGAGGGTGCTCACCCTGTCTCCTGCACCCCACACCATCTCTCTGCAAATCCCACAGCCACTGGGGCAGTGATGAGCCCCAGGGCCACATGGCCAGGGCTGTGCCAGGGCCAGCAGTGTCCCCCCCGCAGCCCCCCCCAGGCCGCCTGGCCCCGCTGGCCCCGGTCTGAAGGTCACAGCTCAGCACAGACAGCACAGAGTCCGGGATCCCGCCGGTGTGCTGGGCTCAGCAGTGCTCCGAAACCACCAGCCACGATGTTTTGGGGCCTCCTTTCCCTCCTCCTCTTCGCTGTGGCCAGTGGGACCCCCGTGGGGGAGCAGGATGAGGATATCCAAGTGCAGGAGAACTTTGAGGCTGAGCGGGTAACAATGGCTTGCAGCAGCTTAATTCTGGGGGTGGGAAGGATGAGGGGAAGCTTGATTGCATTTTCCTCCAGAAAGAAGGGTGATAGCACCTATGCCCACATCAGGCTGTATGGGACAGGTGTGGGCAGAGTGGCTCTCCTGGGTGCTGCTCAGGGGATGCCACCTCTTTGGGGTGACCTCAGCCCATCAAACCCTCAGGCAGGGCAGCTGGAGCCCAAGCAGCCGGGGCAGATGAACCCCGGGAGATGTGTGTTGATCTCCCAGGACCTGGCAGCAGCCCCAGCCTGTGGGATTGCTGCAGGGTGTCCCACACGCAGCCCTGTCCCCTGCCAGGCTCTCCTGTGCCATCACCCCTCAGCTGCTCCCTGGGCCATGAGTATTTCAGCTCTGCAGAAAAGCAGATGTCCCACCTCGCTGGAGAGGGCTGGTGGTTGGAGACGTCCCTTTCTCCTCCCCGCAGATGTACGGGAAGTGGTACGACATCGCCATCGGCACCACCTGCAAATGGATGAAGAACTACAAGGAGAAGTTCAGCATGGGCACCCTGGTGCTGGGCCCTGGCCCCAGCACCGACCAGATCAGCACCACCAGCACCAGGCTGCGGTATGGGCAGAGCCGTGGGTGTGTGAGCCAACGCCAGAGCCACCCCTCCCAGGGGTGCCCTGTCCTGGGGACTGGGGCAAAACATGGGGGGTGCTTGTTCTGGCTGCCATCAGAGCCCTGAAGAGGGGCTGGATTAGGCTCAAATCCCCTGAGCCTTGGGCAGGGGGATTACAGGGGCGCCACGCCGTGGCCTCAGTGCTCCAGGTATGATTTTCATGCAATAACCAGGAAGAATGATCACTCTGAGCAGATGATTCTTTTCCTTCTCCCTCCAGACAAGGTGACTGCACACACGTCTCAGGAGAGTACCAGAAAACCAGCACCCCTGGCAAATACACGTACTACAACCCCAGTAAGTTGGGTGGCTGCCCATCTGCCCAGCCCTAAGGGCTGTGGCAACCAGTGCTGGGCAGAGCTGGTGGCAGAGAAAGGGCTCAGGAGAGCCACAGTTTGGGTCATTTCCAGCCAAAGTATGGGGTGAAGCTGGGGGAAGGGGCTGCTCCAGCACTGTCCCTGTGTAGGCACTGGAATATGAGATGTTCCCTCTTGTCTCCAAGGTTCTAAACTGGGGCAGGATCCCACCAGCCAGTCAGTGGTGGTGGTGGTATCTCTGCTGTCTGCAGCCCTAGGTTTCCAGTTCTCTCACTTAAGAAGAGGCTGGTGAGCCTAAAGGGCGTCAGGGCTGTACCAGAGTCTGCTTTGCAAAATTCAGCTGTTTTCTGGGATTAGCTGCCTGATTTCAGCCCCCAGCTCTGGGGCTGCTCACTCCCTGAAGGGCAGCAATGATGTGTCTCTGCCTCCCCCAGTATGGGACGTGTCTATCCGGTCCTACGTGCTCCGCACTGACTACGAGGAATACGCCGTCATTCTGATGAAGAAACAAAGCAGTGTTGGCCCAAGCACCACCCTGAAGCTGTATGGTATGTCTGGCTAGAGCACTTGTGGGCAAGCAGGCTCTGGGGTGGGCTGGTGAAGCTCAGAAACACCACTCAGGGACCCTGACCGTGACTTTGGAAGTGGTGCCTCGGCTTAGAGCCACATCACACAGTGAAGGTCCAAACCAGCTCCTTGTTTGAGAGGAAGGTGGCAATACCTGCTTGGAAGATGCAGTAGATAGTGTCTTTCATGACTGAGAAACATTTAAAACCACTTTGTCCAAGTCTTTGGTCAAGAACAACAGAGGAAAGGTTGGGAAGGGGCGGGAGGCTGGTACTGAGGTCTGGGGGGGGGGCTGCATGCAGACCCCTTCCCCTGCCAGCCCCACTCACAGCCTGTTCCTTCACCAGGGAGGAGCCCAGAGCTGCGGGAGGAGCTCATTGAGGCTTTCCAGCAGCTAGCTCTGGAGATGGGCATCCCTGCAGACTCCATCTTCATCCTGGCCAACAGAGGTAACCCCTCACCCCGTGAGGCACGTGTCTCTGCTGCAGCCCAGCCCCCTGGCACACCAGGGCACTGGGGCTGCTCCTGCATGGCACAGGGTGCTCAGGAGATGGGGAACAGTCAGGATGGAGGGAGGGGGGATGAGGGCTTTGGGAGGATGGGCTGGGAAGGAGATGAGGCCACATATCAGTCAGGCTTCCACCAGCTTCCAGTCAGTGGGGTCCTTGCTGGGCTGTCAGGTCAGTGCACCCACATTGCTGTGCTGGGACCAGGGTGCAGGACAGCCAGGGGCACTCAGGACTGCTCCTCATGGCTGGGTGCTCCAAGGACCTGAGGAGCTCCAGGCTTAGCCTGAGGTTCAGAAGGTGCTAGCGTGATGCAGGTGGCTGTGGGGATTTTGAGGTGATGTTCCTGGAGCAGGAGGTGGAAAGCAGCAAGAGGGGAAGAACATTTGGGTGCAGCTGGGAGGGTGTCCCCTTCCCTGGGGTTCCATGTGTGTGTGGTGTAGGACAGGAGAGATGAGTTTGTTGGGACACCTGCCCTCTCACACTGGTGATCTTCTCTCCCATCATCTGGGCCAGGTGAATGCATTCCCCAGGACACTGCAGCTGCCTCCGAGGTGAGTGGTCCAGCTGGGACCTCCAGAGATTAATCAAGGCTGGGGATATCCCCATTTGGGCATCTCCCAATCTCACAGGGTTGTGTTTATAAAGATTTTCAAGCGGGGGTGGGACTTTCATAGGAGAAACTGCCCAATGGACTTAGCAGGTAACACACTGCCTTCATCAGTGAGAGCAGAGACGTGTCCCTGGCACAGGGCACGACTGGGGCACTTGGGGTGTCTTTACCCACAAGATATGATCCTGGCCCCCACCCAGGATGAGCACAGGGCTGGGAAGATGTGAGGTGTTGAGGGATCACAGCCTGCTGACCCAAGATCACTAGAGATGTGCTGGGAGCACTAAGGAGGGATGAAGCCTGCGTGGGCTCCAGGGGCGATGGGATGGGCAGAAGAGTCCATACTGAGGGCAATGGAGCTCCAGGGACAATGGGAGTGGGCATCAGGTCCCAAAAGCAGGGGCTGACAGCAGCTCTTTGCCCCCTTCCCTGTGCAGAGGGCACGCAGAGCAGTCTTGCCCCCTGAGGAGGGCTCAGCCGCAGGACCCCTGCCCCCGTACATGGGCAATAAGGAAGGTAGGTGGAGGGGCTGTGTGGGTGCCCCCTCCCTGTGCCCTGGGTGCTGTGCCAGCCCGTGCCAGCCCGTGCCATGCTCCCCCACAGACTCGTGCCGCCTGAGCCGGGACCCTGGGCCCTGCAGTGGGATGCTCTCCCGCTTCTTCTACAACTCCTCCTCCATGGCCTGTGAGACCTTCCTCTACGGCGGCTGTCTGGGCAACGGCAACAACTTCTACTCGGAGAAGGAATGCCTGCAGGCGTGCCGGACAGAGGGTGAGTCGGCAGGGACAAGGTGAGCGGGCACAGACAGGGTGAGCGGGCACGGACAGGGTGAGCAGGGCACTGACAGAGGGTGAGCAGGGCACGGACAGAGGGTGAGCAGGGCACTGACAGATGGTGAGCAGGGCACGGACAGGGTGAGCAGGGCACGGACAGAGGGTGAGCAGGGCACAGACAGAGGGTGAGTGGGCATGGACAGAGGGTGAGCAGGGCACGGACAGAGGGTGAGTGGGCACGGACAGGGTGAGCAGGGCACGGACAGAGGGTGAGCGGGCACGGACAGAGGGTGAGGGGGGAGATGTGAGGGCCCTGAGATCCTGTCCTCAGAGCAGCCCCTGTCCCACAGCTGCCTGCAGGCTGCCGCTCGCCCCGGGGCCCTGCCACAAGCCAGTGACACGCTGGGCCTTCGACGCGGCTCAGGGCAAGTGCATCAAGTTCCTCTACGGAGGCTGCAAGGGCAACGGGAACCAGTTCTACTCGGAGAAGGAGTGCAAGGAGTACTGCGGGGCTCCTCCCTTGGCAGGTAACCCCTGCCCAGCCCTGCCCACAGCCAAGGACCTGCACCATGTCCTGCTCTGGGCTGGCTGTGCTGGGGCTGCCTGGGGTGGGGATGGGGCTGGCCTGGGGCTGGATGGGCTCAGAGTGGGTCTGTCTGGTGTCTGGGATAAGTCTCGGGTCTGAATGGATCTATCCTGGGTCTGGAATGAGCCTGTCATGGGTTTGTTGTGGGTCCAGGGTGAGTCTGGGGTAGATCTCGGGTGGTTTTGTGCTGTGTTTGAGATGGATCTGTCCTGGGTCCAGGATTCTGATGGATTGAGGAATATGGTCATTAATCTGCAGCCAGTATCACACAGGGAGACTGTACAGGCTGCAGATGTACCGGGGCCACAACTGAACTTCAGAACACTCTTGATAAAGGGGGAACACCCTGAGCATGCTGGACTGCAGTGGGGAGCAGAGAGGTGCAAGCTCAGGGGTCCTCAACCACAGCCAGCCCTGGATGAGCTGGAGGCTCACCATGGCAGATGGGAAGAGCGGAATGTGTTTTAGGGCAGAGCCCATCTTTTGTTATCCCTGTCACCAACATGAAGTGCATTAATGCCACCATGGTGGGTGGTGGCACATGAGGTGACATCCCAGGACAGCACAGAAGTACTGGGAGAGTCTAGACCCCTTCACTTATCCCTGACAGCAGGGACAGAGTGGGAAGCAGAGCCCAGCATTGTCTGTCTGCAGGGTGAGAAGGGGGTCCATCACCACACGTGTCTCTCCATTTGCAGAGGACGAGGAGTTTCTGCATCTGTCAAACTGAGGCAGATGGGGACAAGCTGCCAGCACCCAGCAGCAGGGCCCTGCGAGGTGGAGGGTGCTGGCAGCTGCCCACAGCACAGGAGATGCCTCCAGCAGTAAATGTCTCTGATGTGACCAACGAGCCCAGTGTTTATCCTTGAGTCGGGGGGGAGGTCTGGGAGGGCCAGGGGATGCTGTGGGTTCCTCACTGGCCTCCCTGGTGAGGTGTCCCACTCTTTTTGGGGATGCTGGGTGCTCCCCACTGAGTCTCTTCCCCCTCCTCAGCCCACACAGTGCTTGGGCATAAATAAATGGGGGAGCTGGGGGTGAGGGGCATCTTGCCAGCTGGAGTTGTGCCCCCCATTTCCCAGGGGCTGCTGAGGGACAGCCAGGAAGGGGTCAGCAAGAGGGAGAAGTGTGTCTGCTCCTTCCTAAGGGTGGTCAATTGCTGCTGCTTCGAAGTCATGGTGGGGCCATGGGTCTGGAGGGGATCTTGGGGAAGGATGACAACCAGCAGGGGCTATATGAAGTTTATTGCAAGAGACTGAGGAGTGTCAAAGGGATAAAGGCAGGGAATTATGGGGTTAGGAGGGTAACGGGGAAATGGGGTTATGACAGGAGGGGATGATGAGGGTTATGGGCTTCACAGAGTACTACAGGCGCCTGGGAGGGGATTAGCAGGGGCTGAGGTGGCGAGTGTCCCCTGGATGCTGGGGTGACCCACGAGAGGGTTACAGGGGCCATGAAGGTCATGGGGCACCTATGGAGGTGCCGGGAGGGAGTTACGGGGCTCACAGCGGGGGCTTGCGGGGGTCAGGCCGGGGCTGTGGGAGCCCCCGGGGCAGTGTGGAGGACTCCGGAGTACAGGGCACAGCGGGTCGGGCTGCGGCCGGCCTCGGGGCGGGGATGAGGGGCTGGAGGCGGCCCCGGCCCGCGCCCCGCCCGCCGCCGGCCGCGCTCCGCGGCCTCATGGCCCCCGGCGGCCGCCGTACGCGGCGCCGCGCGCGCCCGGGCCCCGGCGGCGAGGCGGAAGAGGCAAGATGGCGGCGGCGGCGGGAGTCCCGCGCCGCCTCCGCTCCCCGCGCCCGGCCCCGAGCGGCGCCCGGCGGCCCTGAGCTGCCGCCCCGGCCCCCTCCGCCCCCTTCCCCCCGCGCCGCCTCAGCCCCGGGCCATGCCCGGATAGTGCCCTCTTCCCCGGCACACGGCGGGGCCCCGGCTGAGCCCCCTCCGCGCCGCGGCGTGCCGGGCCCCGCGCACCGTCCTGCCGAGCCCCGCACACGCTCCCCATGGCCGCCCCGGCCCTGCCCCGGCCCTGAGCGACCCGCGCAGCCGAGCCGCGATCCCCTCCATGCCCCCGCCGAGGCCGCGCTGCCCCTGAGCCCCGGAGCTGCGGCCCGTTTCCTGGAGGCAGTGGCGCCGGTGTGGGACCAGAAAGATGTTCTCGGCCCTGAAGAAGCTGGTGGGCTCGGACCAGGCGCCGGTCAGAGACAAGAACATCCCCGCGGGGCTGCAGTCCATGAACCAGGCGCTGCAGAGGAGGTTTGCCAAGGGAGTCCAGTATAACAGTGAGTCGGAGCCCGGCTGCGGGGGGGCTCTTGGGGGGCACCGGGCGGGAGCCAGGCCGCTGGTCCGGCCCCTCTGGCCGCCGTAGCGTGCCCGGGGACGGCGGCGGGACCGTGAGGGACAGGCGCGTTCTGCGCGGCGGTGCTTTTGGCCGTGTTCACCCAAAGCCGAGCTTGCAATTGCAAGCCAGTGACAGTGCAAACGTTAGAGCTCGCGGGAGGAGAGAGGGATGCGAAACTTTTCTTTGCCGGTGCGGGACGTCGGATCCTGTAGTGCGGCCGCGTCCGTGCCCGCGGGTGTGCTGAGCGGCTGGCGCCTGCCGCTGATGGTGGCACAGCACAGAGGCCCTTTTAAATCAATTGTTATCCGTTAAAGCTTTAAGCGAGTGACTCTTTGGAGTGTATGAATGACCTTCCCTGCAGCCCAGGATAGTGGTGTTTTTAATTAAGCTCTAGTGGTTATGTGATAAGGGTCTATTGGGAAGCCCTGCTCTGCCAGGCTTTAATAAAAGGTGAGTGATGTGTATGCCTTTATGTGCCCTTGGTACTTAGTTTTATTCTGTCTTTTCTGCAGCTGATATGTTTGCCCTTTCCTCAGGGAATGTTCTCAGAATTTTTTCCCTTTCAATGCTGAGGTTTAGGGTTGTGCTTTACCCTGACACTCAGGAAAGCTTATTCCTTCCTATCCCAGTGTTTCAGGAGGACACTGCAAGTATGTGAAATACATCCCAAATAACAATGTGAGACAGGGATGGTTGGTTATGTCATCCTCACTGAAAACAGAGACGGTACCAGAGCTCTGTGAGTGTGGGCTTGTCTGCAGGGATCCAGCTGGGCAGGGAAGCTGGGCTGCAGGAGGCTGAGAGATTGGCAGCTGGGAGAGAGACCCATTTGTAAACGTGGCACTGAGTAACTTCTGTAGAGGCACCTGTGCTGGGGGAGCAGAGCTCCTGTTAGCTCTTAGCCTGAGACAGAACATGAAGGGAGAGGTTAGCACTTAGGGGGGTTGGGGCTTTTTTTTTGACTGTGTTTAGAATTACCCCTGTTGCCTGTGCTTTTGAGCTGGTATGTTTTGAAGTGCTCTGCTTCAGCAGGGAGAGCAGTTGGTGCCTTTATCCATAGCATATCTGTTAGATGTGCCAGTAGTGTTAAATTTAGAAAACTGAAGTCTTGGCAAGCACTGATGAATGTCAACAGCAGGGTGGTGATCTTGGTAAGAGATGTGATGGCCAGTGAAGGATGTAGATGAGGCTGAAGCTGTTGTGCCTTGGAGTAGAGCACTGCAGCATTAAACACCTTCCTGGAGGTCTCTGCTGGTTAAAGATTGTCCCTGATCTGGGCAGAGGCTTCGTGCAGCCCACGGACCAGAACACATCTCTGTGCTTCAGCAGTACCTGTTTGGGATCCTGGAGCTCACAGCATCTGGGGAATCACCTGAAGGAATGGAGTGGCCTTGTCAGCCCGTGAGCATTTGTGCTACGGTCAGTACAGAACATTAGCTGCATCCTGCTGGCACAGCAAGCCACAGGGCCAACTGTCTTACGTGTTCCCTGACTGCATTGGCGATGTGGCTGTCTACCTGCTTGCTGTTGGTGCAGCAAGGCCAGAGAGGCCAGCAGCTGAGCTACCAGCTGGAGCTTTGCTGCGTTTTATCTCGTTAACAAAAGCCTTGGGAGAGTTTTTTGGGTTTCTCCTCTGTCTTACCAGGATTTGTGTTCTAGTTACTGCTTTTGTATCTGGAACAAAACTGCAGTGTTCCCTGGCTGCCTTAGGGGAAGCTTTCCCATCTCCATAGTAACTCTTCCCAGGGTCGCTGTGGTATCGTATTTATAGGAGACACAGACAAGCTTATGGATGGGCTTCAAAGTGCCTACGTGGCTGTGGCACTGGGTGGGGGGTAGATTCCAGCAGGGTGAAGTGAGCTGTGAGGGAATGGTTCTGTTGTTGAGGAAGGGCAAAAGCACACATGCTGTGCATTGCCAGTGCTCCTTGCTCAGCAGGTGCCTGACATGCAGCAAAGCAGTGCAGAACAGGTTTGTACCCACTGTTGACACCCACAAGTCTTTAAAACTCCTCCATTCCCCTGGAGCTGCCTGAACCTAAACCAAAGGGTGCTGTAGCAACTGGTTTTACAAAGGTGTTTCCTTGCTTTCACAGACCCTTACTGATCATGAGCTGAAGGCTGCTTCCTTCTGAGGAGCACAGTCAGTGTGCTGAGAATGCCCCAGGTTGCTTGCTGATGAAGTGGGTGGCAAATGGCTGGGACATGGCCCTTGTCACCTGGCTGTTGGTGCCCCAGAGCAGCCTGTGCTGCACCAGCCCTCATGGCTGTCGGGTACACTTTGTAACCAGCCAGCTCCCCAGTTTGGGATGACACTGAAGATTGTGGGGTGTTGCAGCAGCACTGAGGATTACAGTCACTGGATAGCATGGACTTCTAAGTTCAACCAAAAAGGTTTGTTGTGATGGTGTCTCTCCCTACTCAGTTAAGTTTCCAAAGGGAAGAGAGTTGCAGGGTGGGGAGGTTCAGATTTCTGCTGAGATGATGAGAGCAAAGCCTTTGGCAGCAGTCACTTCCTCTACATGGGACGTTCAAAGCAAGAACGCTTTCATATTGCATTCCCAGCATACACTCCATGTTTGCTGTCTTTCTCATCTGCATGGGGCTCTGTGTTTCCCATTCCATGCCCCAAATAACACTGGTGTTCCCTGAGCACTATGGAAGGGACATAGATGAGAATTATGTGGGTCTGTACCATCTCTGTGGTGACTTAGATGTTTATGGGAGATCACAACTCCGAGTATGGGCAACCAATCTTTGTAAACACTTACCTTTTCCTGCCTGGGACAGCCTGGGCTTGGGGCAGCCTGCTGTGTACCATTCAGAGAGCTGTGCTGGCCCAGGGAGGATAGCACTGGCCAGGGAGAGTAAACAGCTTGGCAAACCCACCACTGGGTGCCCTCAGGCAGGAGCCACCAGTGCTGAAATACCAAACTCCAAGAATTCCCCCCAGTTCCTCCCCTTGCTACTTTTCTGCATAAAATGTGCTGTAAAAGACAAGATGTAATGAATACCATGTATCCTTTTGGTAAGCATTATACTCCTTTTGTGGTGGTTTATTTTAGAGTAGCAGTTCCCAGACTCCACTTGTAGTCTTGTTGTGTATTTTCATTCAGCACTTGGCCCAAAGGAAAGGCTTCTCCTCCTGCTGCTTCCCCCTTTCTCTTATTTTCTCCTGATGCAAGTATTTGAGCATCATGTGGCAAACCTGCTTTAACTGCTGCCTGGCCTGTCCCTCCTGGGCAGTGTGCTTGGGGGTGTCTGTGTATCAGATGTGCTGCTCTTGGCATCAGAACCTGCTTCAAGCATTTGAGTTGCAGTGTTGTAGCCACAGTCTCAACACCCTTAAGGAGGACAAGGCAAAGACCCTCCCTCTGGGGGTTATTAGCAGAGGAGTTTGGGGCTCTTTGCTGCGGGGTCTGAGCTCCTTAGTTGCTGCAGTGTCTTGAAGGAATGTAGGCAGGGCTGTGAATTCCTGATTTCTGGTTCTGAGTTAGTCAGAGACCTGCTCTCTGGGCCTCTCATCTTTACTGCTCTGCTTCCATTTCACCAGAGCAGTGAGAGCATTTAGAAAGGCTGGGGTCTTAAAGGAGACAATGGAATCTCATTCTGCCTTTGCTATGGACTTACTGCATTAGTTGAGAAAAATCAAAGGAATCCTGTGGTGATTGTTTTGCCATCTGTAAGTAGGAAACAATCACACACAGGGTGACAGAAGTGCAGGAAATGGTGTGTTGTCTCTGCAGAGATGCTCTGGGACCTGTAAATGAAGTCAGCCTATAAATACCATGCTCATTTTTGTCTTTATTATCCTTTTGCTATTTTAATAAGCAACTTTGTAAAAGAATAAACAGCAGAACCTCTCAGTGCACAACAGCCAAGGCACAGTGCAACTGCAGCACCAAATTCCACCAGACAGAACCCTACAGGCTTTCTATATGTTTTCCCTTAAAGTTTACCTCTTAAACTCCTCTCTGGAATGCCTGCAGTAACTCCTGAGTTGCAACAGAAGGCAGCCTTCAGTCTCAGATTTCCTTGCCCAAGTGATGCATGACCTAATGCCAGTCGCCTCAATTTGCCATTAGATGTCTCTGGGTGTCCCATTGTCTAGGGACTAATAGCTCCTGTTCAAAAACCAAGCTAACAATTCCCTTCAAGTCACCTTAAAGCTTCCCAGTAGCCTTGTGGCGCTTCAGACAAGGGTAGTATTTAAAGAAAGATAAAAGTCCCATAATGTAACAGAGAAATTAGAAAGCAAAGCATCCTGTTCTCACAAAGAATAAAGTAACATTAGAGTTAGTGTTGGGCTCAGTGCCACCCTGGGCTCCTCTGAAGGCAGGGCCTTGCTGCTGAGAGCATCCTGGGGCTTTCAGTGGCTTGGTGCAGCTGAGCCTAGGGAGGGAACATTTTCTCAAGGAGTGAGAAGTGTTTGAGGAGAAATGGGAATGATATAAAAGGTAACTGAAGGAGAAGCCTGGCATAAAAGGCTGGCAAAGGGCCAGAGTATGGCAGCATGGGATTAAGGACTGGGTGAAGGTGAGGGCAGCAGAGGATGGAAAGCCCAGAGACTGGCTGAAGTGCAGATTCTGAAGATTCAGTCTTGCTGTTGGCTCTTTCTGCTGAGCTAATGTGAGTAGCTGAATAAACACTGATTTTAATGACTGAAGCTCATGTTTTTTAACAGCCCATCATGCCTGTGAAATATGGAAGAACTAATTACATCTGAATAATGCTTGCAAAAAGTTAACAGGCTTCTCACAGCATTCTTTGCTTTGTTTTTAATCAGCTTGCTTTGTCTGCTTGCTCTTTTCCCCAGTGAAAATTGTCATCCGAGGGGACAGGAACACTGGGAAAACCACACTCTGGCACCGGCTGCAGGGAAAGAAATTTATTGAGGAATACATTCCAACTCAGGAGATCCAAGTCACCAGCATCCACTGGAATTACAAAAGTAAGAGGATGGAGGGAGGTACAGTCATGGGACCATGCCTTGAGGGGGAAAAAATTCCACTGCAGCCTCATTCGTTTCTTTTTTTCTGTGTTTGCTCAGGAGGTAAAATGGGCTCTCATCACTGTTATTTTATCACTCACAGTTCAATCATGTTTTTAATAACTGTACTCAGAAACTGTATGTTATAAGTGCTAAAAGACACATCTTTGGAAGCTGCAATTCAAGGCAAATGTTGAATAGGTTTGAAATGGGAATCTGCCTCTGAGTCTAACCCTGCTTCTGGTGTTCCCGTGTTGCCTAAAGTGGAGAGCATGGTGCAAACTACTTTTTTGCTGATCAAAATATAAAGAACATTCTATAATTGGTGTGAATTTTTTATTTTGTTCTTTTTCCCCATCTGCTCTGACAGTATAAAGGGGCTTTCAAAGCCCAGGATCTCGCCCGGAGAAGACACTATGTGCATTGAAGTTGCATAAGGCTGTGGTTCCACAGTGCTTTAAGTCCAACTTTTGGGTTCCTGATCAAACATGCCACAGCCTTGTGGGGTGATCTACTGGTTCTGTATGAACTTGTTCTATAAGAGACTAATTTTGCTCTAAAGAAAAGGTCAGCAGTTAGTTTGTCAGTATTGGACATTGTCTCCCTGCAGCACTCTGAGCTTTTGTTGAATCAGGTACTCTCTTACCTCCTCACCACTGGATAAAAACCCCACACAGTTGGGATAAACACCAAATTGAGTGCTTTGTCTAATTAACCAATCCAATTTGTGTTGCTGGGTGATACCATGATGTGCAAATCTCCTGGTAATGCTCAGGGAGCCACAGGATGTGTTCACCAGCAGTCTGCCTTGGGACAAGGCTCCCTCCATCTCTATTGGCTTCATAAGCTTCAGCATGAGGAGAGTGGGCACTGCTCTTATATGGTGATGGAGACTGGTAACCAGAGCTCTGGAGACACCCATGCCCATGCCAAGCCAGGCTCTCTCTTGGCAAAGGTTGGAAAGGTTTCTAAGGCTGAATGGTTGTGATTTACCTTGGATGTGGGTCATCTTTACTCAGTGAACTAGTGGTTTTCTTGCATGCAAGATCCAGTGTTGAGCTAAGCCTGATGTCCCAGGATTTCAGATTCTTTCCTGGGGACTCTCTATGTGACTGATGCAAAGATGTGCCTTTTAGCTTCTACATTTCTTCATCAAGTATCTGTATTTTGGGTACCATCTTCCTGATGTTCTGCCTGTCAACTGGCCTGAGGCACTGACAGATCTGCAGTGTTTATGCAGTGGTGTTCCCCTTCTGTGCTGAAACCTGTCAGGTTGGATTTTAGCTGTGATGTCCTGCCCTCCAGTCCTCATTTTTCAACACATAGGTTATTGCTGTGTGACCATTCACCTTGCAAGTTGTTTGGATGATGGAAATTATCTCCAAAATCAAACTTGAATGCTTCAACCTAAACACACTTAGATAAGAGTAAGAAATTAAATTCCTCTTTCTTAGATATCCAAGTCTAAAGAGTTTGCTGAACATAAATTATGGCTTTCTGCAATATCATAGGTGAAGACTTCACCTTCAGACTTTGGTTTCCCCTCCAGTCAATGTAGGCAATAAACACAACCTAGGAGGCTGACATTTGGTTTCTATGAGGCTTACTCATGCCTAGTTGATATTGTATACACAAACAGGAATACTAAATACATATTTACAGGTTTTTTATACATGCACAAAGGTGTTTGGAGAAAGATCCAATCATCTCAGGTGTTTCCACAGGTTATAGGGACTGTGTGTTCTGTTGCTGAGCTGAGGCTTAGGCGCTGGCTTCTTCAACACAGATGGCATCCTGGGGTAGAAACCAGCTACATAGGAGGTTGGTTTTGCTGTGTGTTGGTAACCACTGGTGTATTTGATATTTGTAGTGCTCAGTTTCTAACATTTGTGAGGTGTTTCTGTAGAGCTGACAGCAGTGTGTACATGCAGTGATGGACTTTTCTCAAGGTGGCACGCTGCTGAATGTCTGCGAGGCTGCACAGGAAATTGTGCCTTTCATTTGTGTTCCTTTTTACACTGTAAAACACTGTTATTTTCATAGTGATAATTTTCAGGAGTGTAGGAAATTCTCTGTTGACCTTCTTAATCCTGGTTTTAAAAAATAACTCCCTTTTTCAAGCACATTGTGAGGATTGTTTCCTGCTTCCCGCCCAAGATGGGCGTTACGGGCGCTCTGAGAAATTGTCTCAGATCTGATTACCTCCCCGTTGGCTGAGTTCATCTGTAGAGGATGAATAAAGTTTGTTTTTCCTGTGATCATGCTCTTGAGCTACCTTGAATAAACATTATGAGGCAGTTGGCAGCAAATATTTACGGATGTTAATTAAATCTCTGTCAAATATGGACGGATTCTTACCTTGCCTGGTATGAGCAGATTCACGGGTTAGATGTGGAACATGCCACCTTGTCATGTCTTCAGGAATTTCATACTGGAGGAATTAATACAAGTAGATGAATATGAGTTATTTCTTCCTACTCAGAATGAGCAAAATGACTTTTCTGTGCCAGTTGTGATGCATATTTGTAATTGTTGTGACCAGGTAATGAGGTAACATTCCTAACCTTAATGAATGCTTGCTTAAATTATACTAGTCACCAGTTTTACTCTGTTTCTCAGTCTCAGAAAGGGAATTTGAAATAAAAAAAGGCAAATACTTCTATTTGAATACTTTGAATGCTGTATAGATGGGTGTGAGGAATGGCAGAGCTGCTCTGTGCTGGAGGGCTTGTGATCACAGGCATACAAAATGAGTCATGTAATGGCATGAGAGTAAATGTGTCTGAGGGCCTGTGAATTCCTAGTGATGGACGAACCCATAAAGCAGATATTCTTATTTTTAAATGAACTTCCTTGCAATCAAAGTCTTCTCACACCTCTCTGCCATTTGCTGGGAAGGCAGTGTCTCAGTGTGGCACTGGCCACAGAGCCAAATAGCTGAGTACAGATCTTTTGAGTGGTTTGATCGTGGTTCATGCTAATCCAAATTACAGAGTTAAAAGGATGAATTGGCACTCTTTTTGCTGCAACATGCTTTCCAAAGCCATTAAGGTGAAATGCTGCTGTGTATGAGTCATACCAAAGCCAACACAGCAGCACTGAAGTAATAATCCTCTTGTGTGTTCAGGATAACAGGGAATGAAACTGGTGATGAAAAGGAAGAACTTAGTGGCAACAAGCTAGCAGGAGCACTGGTGCTAAGGAGAATAAAAACACATGTGGAAAGATGGTTTTCTTGGTTCTTATGCAGGCAATTCCTCTGTGAAATTCTGTGCCTCCCCTCAGTTAAAGGGATGTAGGACAGATCTTCGTGCATCAAACAGTTCAGCTCCTCAGCTGCCTGTGAGTGCTGCTGCTCAGCAGGATTGTCAGTGCTGCAGAAATTAGCAGAACAAATCTTAACAGAAGATGTGTTTGGTGTCAGAATAAGAAGGTGGAGATCTCTGGAGCTCGAGAGCAAAATCCCAGCAACAGGTACTGGGTCACCTTCTAGGAGAGCACTGCTCCAAGTGCTTGCTTTTCTGAAATGGGGTTCCAGCTTGTCTGTGGAAGCCACTTGCTAATATTTAATGTGCTTCTTCACATGGTGCCACTGGAAAGAACACAGGGACTCCTGTGTCCCTGCAAAGTTTGCCAGCTGAGAAAAGAAAACATCTCCTGCCCTTGTGCTGAAAGTCTTGAGTGTAGAAAGGCTACAAGTTTGACTTTGCTGGTCTGTCCATCCCCTTGTCCTCAGGGACAGCAGCCAGTCCCAGCTGCAGGGCTTGAATTTGGGGGCAGACCTCCACTAGCTGATCTGTGTCCCAACACTTGCAGGGTGAACAACCAGTCAGTGGGAGAGCACTACTGTGCCAGTGCCTGAGGTACAGCTGGGTGCCAGGCCTGGCATAATGGGGAGCAGTAGGACTTCAGCCCTCCCTGGCTTGATTATTCAGGTTCAGAATTCATTTGGGGGGTGTAGTGGTTACAGCAGAGGTTTCAGTACTGCAGGCTGCTGTACACCTGTCACGTTTTCAATCCCATCTGAGCCTGTGGTACACTGGCTGGGCTGAGCCTGGGCAGGTCTGTTCATCCTGTGCCCCACTGCTCTGCTGCCAGGGTGAAAGATTAGTTGCTATGAAGAAGAACAGAGGCTGATTTTGCTTCATGCATAAATGTTAAAAAGACTCTTTCTCCAGAAGCAGAGGATCAGAGTTTTCCTTTATGCATAATCTGTCTTTACATTATTTTAAAACATTTAAGTTGAGCCAACAGTGAATTCGTTGGAGGAAATATTTCCTGGCTTGACAATGATGCTTAGCTAAATCCTCATGCCATCCTAGGAGATTATTTTCTACTCCAAGACATTATCCTCCTATTCCACTGCTTTGTGAACAGAGCTGCTGCAAGTACAAGCTATTCTCTTTGTAGGCTATCGCATTTCCAAAAAGCAACTGTTCCTTGTTGGAGCCTTGTAAAGATCACACTGCTCACTACTCTGCCTTTGTGAGACTGCGGAATGAACTCTTAGAGAGTAGGATAAGGGGACCTGGGGGTGCTGGCGGGCAGCAGGATGAGCAGGAGCCAGCAACATGCCCTCATGGGCAAGAAGCCAATGGCATCCTGGGGTGGGTTAGAAGGGCTGTGGGCAGTAGGTCAGAGAGGTTCTGCTCCCCCTCTGCTCTGCCCTTGTGAGACCACATCTGGAATATTGTGTCCAGTTCTGGCCCCTCAATTCCAGAAGGACAGGGAGCTGCTGGAGAGAGTTCAGCACAGGGCTACAAAGAAGATGAAGGGAGTGGAGCATCTCCCTTGTGATCAAAGGCTGAGGGAGCTGGGGCTCTGCAGCTTTGAGAAGAGGAGCCTGAGGGGTGAGCTCATTCATGGTTACAGATACATAAAGGGTGGGTGTGAGGAGGCTGGAGCCAAGCTGTGCTCAGTGATGGCCAGTGATAGGATAAGGGGCAATGAGGACAAGCTGGAACAGAAGAAGTGCCAAAGCAGCACAGGGAAGAATTTGTTCCCTGTTGAGGTGAGGGAGCACTGGCAGGGGCTGCCCAGGTGGGCTGTGGAGTCTCCTTCTCTGGAGACATTCCAACCCAGCTGGATGAGTTCCTGTGTGCCCTGCTCTAGGTGGTGCTGCTCTGGCAGGGGATCTGCACTGGATGAGCTTTCCAGGTCCCTTCCAGTCCTTGAGATTCTGTGATTCTGGCTACCCAAAGCTGCCCATCCTTTGTGCCACCTGAAAGTTTAGCTGCTAGTGGTCAGTACCAGCAGTGATGTCTCTGTAGTTATGGGTTCTGCTTCAGTTTTGAGCAACTCAAATACATGTTGCAGCTTATTATTTGCTGTTGCTGCAGCTTGTTAAGAGGCAATGGCACTGGGGATACCTTATTTTTCACAAAATACAACTGGAAGTTGCGTCTCAAATTGAATCAATTTCTGCAGCCACAGGACTGGGTAAACTGTTTGTCATGTGAAAATGCTGTTAGTAAAGTTGATCTTCCTTAAATGTGTGAATTCCTTTTTCCTCAGCTGTATGCCTTGCTTACAGACCAGACTTGTTCTGTAAATTAAATCTTTTGGGTAAGAATATGGAAATCTCTGTGAAATCTCCTTAGGTCAAGTTCTCTGTATGTTTTGTGTATGTCTACACTAAATATTGATACCAAATCTGACTGACACAAGACATGAAGGAGATCTAGCTACCACTGATGCAACTGGGAGGCTTTAAGTTCTTCAGACAGCACCATTTTGGTGAAGAACTTGGACCTTAAACATCAGGCTGCCACCTTCTCATTGTATTTGTGTTTTAACTCAAGAACTACTGTTCTTTTGACATTGGTGTGTTGGACCCTCTGTGGTAGGTGTTGTGTTGGTTGTTTTAGCAAAACCCTCTTCTAACACTTTGTGTTTTCATTGTGCTTTTAGCCACTGATGATATTGTTAAAGTTGAAGTCTGGGATGTAGTTGACAAAGGTAAGATTTCTCTTCCTTTCTTATCTTCCTTTGGTGATTCTTTGTTCTTTCTCAATTTTAATTACAAACTTACATGGATTTCAGAATTACCTCCTTCTACTAGAGAAAAAACTCTGTGCTGTTGAGTGGATGTTATTTCCTGAAAGAATCTGGCAAGGAGAGAGGAGTCTCCTATGCCAGAGCCCATTATTTGCAATGTAAACGTGAGATCAACCCCAGTACTCAGAAGCAGTCGTTTCATGTGCTCTGTGACAGATGAAATCGCTTGCTGCTTGGTGCATTCAGGTTCTCTGAACTTTATAATAACCTTCATCTTCTCTCCTTTTTAGTTTTATGTCTGTTTAGACAGCTACTGAGTTCTTTGTTCTGTTTATAAAAGTTCTTGCCGAGCTGTTTTTGTAAAGAAATGCTATTGTTCCATTGATAAAATGTTATCTGCAGTGAATAATGTTTGCAGGAGGGAAGGATGAAAGAGAAGCCAATTACTGAGATTCACATAGGACAAAAAATGCACTAAATGTAATCCAAAAGCTTTTCAAAATGCTTAGCCAAGGAAAGGATTAGGATGCAGAAATACATTTTTCAATAGTATTCCATTTTTGTCAGAGTATAAAGTATAAATCCCCCAAACCATATGTAAAGACATATACAGTGATGCTCGAAGGGGATGGGCTTCAAATGTCAGTCATCACAGCCCACTCTGTAGCCCCAAATGCAGATGTTGTTTGGCTTTGAAGAGGCGTTTTGTACCAGCCACACTCCTGGTTTAAAGTACAGGTATGGCCAGGAAAGCAGCTTTCCAAGTGAGGGTCTCTGTGGGCTGTGCTCCTTGTTGGTGTGTTTCTGTAGGTCAAATCTGTTGACCACAGTCATTGGAACTGAAACTTTCCTGGTTTGGCTGCTACTGTCATGCAGCCTTAGCTGGAGTCTGTGCATAGTGGAGCTTTTAGGTTATACTCGGGCCAGTAACTTTAAATGAAAACTGTGGGCGCTTCATCTTTTGTTCTTTTTAAACCCCAGTTTCACAGTGTAGATAAAACCTTCCTCAGGCCAGAGTTAACTGCTGAATTCAGTCTGATTACAGTTTGGCTTTCAGATCCTGGGATAACAAGTACAGGGCTGGAATGTGAGCAAAACATCTGTTTTCTCTTTGGTATGAATAGACAGACAGTTAATTAGGGATCATGTGGTTCCAGCATTGCTTTCTGTGAATAGCTGCTCTGAGCAGAGTCATCTTCTCAACTAGAGACTTGTCATGTTTCTGGCAAAAGATGGGATTTGATATGTGCAGATGTTGATAATGGTTCTTCCGATACTGCTTGAGTTTCTGACAGTGGAGCATGTGTTAGATGTCTCAAGGGACTCTCCACTCTATGTTCTTTGGAAATAAAACTCCTTGTGTTAAGATCCCTCCTTATGGACCACAGATATGTATTTTCCTGCAATCAAATGCACTTAATGCAATGTAAAAATTCAGATCTTAATGTCACAAAATCAAATCCTTTCCTGTTGCTGTAGCATTGCAGATTCCTGGCAAGTATGACTTCAGGAGAGTGTGCCAATTAACTATTAATGTGCCTAACTTTCACTTAATGTTATCTCATGACATTTTTGTTCTTCCTTCTATATGCTTAGGACAAAAAATCCTCGTGCGTGATGCTTTTGGTGAGAGTGACACTAATCTAGAGTGTAGACTTTTAGTAGTCAAGCATCCAGTGGTGCTGCAGTGTAGTGCTGACAAGAGCTGATCCTTTTTTTCCTTGCCTACCAGATCCTGGCCAATGTGCAATAATTAGAGTTGAGCCAAATGCTGCATTTCTCAGGCTGGATGTGAAACTGCCAATTCCACACGTGGGGGGCGGTTTCCAGGCCAAATTTTTTTGCCAGTGTTTCCCATTTTTGGAAGAATTGTCCCTTGGTGGTGAAAATTGACACCTCTATTTAAGGTGTTTGAAAATGTATTGAAAGCCTGATGTGGAGATGCAGCTAGACTATCTAAAAGATGTAACTGCAGTTTTCACCTGCAGTCCTGTAAAGCAGCTTTGGCCTCTTCTCTGCTACGTGGTGCTGCCATTCTCCCTGTCTTGGTGTGAACGTGCACAGGATGATTTGGGAAACTTGAGAAACTGTACTCTGAAAAGCTTCATGTATATTTTTACACTGAAGTTACACAGGGCTTTACAAAGCAGTGTTTCTCCTGGTGCTTGCCAGCAGTGAGCCTCTCTGTCCTTGCTAGGTTATCTCTGTGCTTTGGTTTCTCCCTCTAGACTCTTAGCTGGTGCCTTGGGGCTATTGCTTTAGTATATGGATGTTAATTTGGGAGCTTAAAACCTGTGAGGTCTGTTAGCCCACTGAAGCAGGGGGAAGTAGCACCCACTGTACTGCTCCTCTGACCTTTTTCTTGACTCTAGGGTTTCATTTTTTTTAATACACAGACTCCCTGGAGGTCTGTGTTCTCCCTGGGCCTGTTCAGAAAACGGGGCTTGTTTGTGTCATGGTGCCATGTGTTAAAATCTTAACAAGTAGAGCTTGCCCCCAGCTATGGCTTGTATTGATTTCTGTGTGATAGTGTAGGAAATACCATCTCCTTTGCTGCCCTTGGAACTAATAGAACATAGGAAAGATATCTCTCAGCAAAAGTCACAGTCCTGACTCATCGTTCTGGCTTTGCAGCAAGTTGTGTAACTACTGCAGGTCATAAAGCTGTAACAGATCCTGAATGCAAAGCAGCTGCATGAATGCAGGTGGTTCAAGAACAGTTCTAATCTCCTGCCTTGTAACTTCTGCTAGTTTGGTTCCTTTTACCATACACTAATTAAAGGGATTGAATCATTTTCTTCCTGTTGCCCTCAAAATCACAAAAAGTCCCTTGTATTGGAGATCCCTTTTCTTCCCTGCCCCTTTGCTCCTCTCCCTCCCAGAGGTGTGCTGCAAGAAAGGAGGAAAGATCAGAATTAATCTGCTATTTCCAGATGTCATAAGTTAGGTAACACTGGAGATGCAAATATTCTGGATGTGCTTATTTGAGTGGTGTACAGCAGCATCTCCCTCACATTGTGCACAGCATTTGTTGGCAAACACTACTGAACCCTTGCTATCCTGCACCAAAACCAGTGGTACTTCAAGGCAAAGAGGTTCTGAGGTGCTGCCATGAACCCAGTCTTCTGGAGTTCAGCAGGAGCTGGTCTGTAGACTTTGTGACACTGCTGCAAGGTTATTTGGTTTCAGTGTTGCTTTTATGCCTGGAAACAAGGAGCAGTCATCATTGTAGGTAGAGAGGCTGAGTGATCACAAGGAGACCCTTACTTCCTAATTGAGGCTCCTGAGTTATACACATCAGTGCAACCTTAAAGGCAAGATCTCACTCATATGGCAACACAGTCTTCATTGTGCACTTTACAGACTGAACTACATCTTTTTGCTACATATATCTTGTTTTTATCTGGCTCATCCTGCAGTTTTGGTTCCAAAAATAGACACTGTGCATGAATATGTGCACACATGCGCTTTTCAGCTCTCTTCCTCCTTTATAGATGACCTCCTTTACAGCAGGGATGAGCATCATGTAAAGATGTTACTTATTCCTCTTGATACAGGCATCAAGCCATAAGCAGAGAGAAGCATGCAAGTCTTAACAGGCTCAAAGCATTGGTTGTAAATGTGTCCAGGTTAGAAGAACACCCTGATTGCTCAGGACATGAAGAGCTATGAAGAGTGTTTGTGGTTGCTTGGGCTTCTGTTTTAATACCTAGAATTTCAGGTCATTTAGCAGTAACTGCAGAAATGGTGATGTTTGATATTCAGAGAAATGCCACTGACTTGAAATTACTTTACTGAAGTGGGAAAAGGCCTGCACATCCCAGACATCCCACACCTTCAGCTGTGTGGGGGAAAGTCAGAGCCCATGCTTGGATTTATTGCATAAATGGGGAAGGATCAAGATTAATATTTCTGCTACCTGCAGGTATCAACAGTAAGATGAGATGAGAAGGGGCAGATGTTTTGTAGTGATACACAGAAGCACCCACCAGATACCCTGTCAGGCTGTTGGGACTGCAATCTCCCTCTGTATCCTGCAGCATTAAAACATTCTTGGATAACTCTGCATTCCATAACTGTCTGTCCTTGACCTGTGTGCAAAAAGAATGAAAACCTTTCTTTCACACACAGCATCTGGCAGAACCACCCTGAGTTTTACAAGCAGCCACTTGGTGTTGGTCAGTGGAGTTGAATAGTTGGCAGAAGTTCTTTTGATCCCCACTGTTGCAGAGTCTTTTACAGAGCCAAGGAGAGGGGGCTTTGTGGGTGCATCTGAGCTGCCAGCACATGCTATTGTCAGTGACATGGGGAATTCCTAGAGATTATGAGGAGGAATTGCAAGTCTTTGCCATTGTAATTTAGTTCACTAGTCATTATTTAGACAAGAGAAATAAGGAACCAAGTTAATTTGAAGAACAATTCTTAATTGCTGTCTGTGGCATCTGGAAGATATTTGATGTCTGTAAATCATCATTCCAGACCTTGCAGGATTGAAGCTCTGTGCTGGAACTCTGGAAACTGCTGTGCATAGAACTTAAACTATACCTCAGGGGTGAGAGTGGATTTATCACAGTATATCCTCACTAAACATCTCTGGCAGTACATGAAAGGAGATGTCCTCACTCTCACACAGCCAGACTCCAGGCAGTCTTGGGGCTGAGTGTCCACACCAGCAAATCACATTATCCAATTGCCACTGTGCTCGTTGTCAGGACAGATACATGGTGTCATCCTCTCTGTCTGCTGGGATTGCAGGCTTTGACATTTGGAAACATGGATACAGCCTAAGTGGTGGCACAATTTTCAGGGAGCCTGAGGTTTAAGAATGCTGCTTCCTTTTCTGGGGGTGCTGAGTCAAATGCCAATAGTGCTTTAAAATGTCACCTTGTGAGCTCATCCAGTGCTTATTGAAGCTGTAAGAACATGGAGAAGTCTCAGGGAGTCTGCCCTTTAAGTAGTTTATTTTAGGATGTGCCTTAAAGGGAGCAGATGAGTTGAGGGGGAACCTGTAGATTGCTCCAAGTGAGACTGTGGTGATAGGGCTGCAGGGCAAGTCTCTGCAGTGGTTCAAGAGTCTTCTCCAAGTGTTCAGCCTGTTGTCACTTGCACTTTCCTGTGAGCTTAATCTGAATTTCACTTCTTCTCTAGCTTATTTCTGTGTGTGTGTCTCAAGCCTGTGGCTTTGGCTAGTGCCTCTGATTTCCTTTCTATACCTTCAGTGGTGATGACCAAGCCTGACCCTCTGGCTTTTCATGCCCATGTAGGCTGTCTGTCCTCTACTTCTCCACAGAGTCCTTGTTTCTTCCACACTAATGCAACAAAAAGTGCAACAAAGCAACTTCCCTTTTGTGGTCAGGAAGTGCACCAAGCTGTATTATTTAATCATTGTAACTTTATGCTCATGGTTTAAGCAAGCTCAGACTTTTCTCCTATTCATCTTTGAGCTAGACTAGCTGGTATTCTTGAGCAGAGTAACTGGTTATTCTTAAGCAAGGCATGCCTGTCCCACCCCCCCCTCATTCCCTACGCTGATAGAAGTTGGATCTGCTTTAAGGTCATGCTCAGAATGCTGTGGTCCTACCCAGACCCATCCTGCAGTTCTCTATTCTAATGCATTTGATGTTCTTTTTTGTTGTTGTTTTTACAATTCTTTTTAAGGAAAATGCAAAAAACGAGGAGATGGTTTGAAACTGGAAAATGACCCTCAGGAGGTGAGTCACCTTGTCTACCTCTTAGCAGAAGGCTTCTAGTCCACCCTTGGGCCATGGAGAGTAAGTTCTCTGTTTCTGCTTCAAGGCCAGCCTGGCAGGGAGATGAGGGCCAGTGTGATCCTTGATGCTCTTTACCCTTTTACCTGTGCATTTTATCCCTGTTGCTGCCCTCACCACAACTTTCCTGCTGTTTTCCATTCTGTCTTTTGGGAATGACTGTGCCCTAGATGCTGACTCAGTAGCTTTGTACCTGTCTGCACACAGGTAGTGGCAGGGAGGCCTTTTGTAATGGCCTTCTTGTGAGACCTGAAGAAGTCACTGGTATCATGCTGTCTGGCTGTTCCTTAAAACTGAACTAACCTTTTTAACATCCTTTCAAATACAGAGGAGGAAAGGGCAGTACAAGTGCTGCCTAGCATGTAAAAGAATGGCTTTCTCAAGGCAATTGCACAGGTGTCTCCTGTGGATCTTCTGTAGAACAAAGTGCTGTGTGGGAGACCAGACTACCATGTTCCCCAAACCACATTGGAGCTGCCAGTAGACTTCTGGGGCATCTCTTTCCAAAGATATATGATTTTAGCCCCAGGAAAAAAAAAATCAGTTTGAAGGCCCTTGATCCCATGATCTCTGCTGCAGCTCTGAAAGAGTTTAATTGGTGCTGTTGATCTGTCAGTGCCCTTTGGGGCTTGGTGCTCAGTAACCACTTTGTTGAAATCAGTGGGATAGGCAGCACCACTGCTGTGCACAGAGCTGATCACACGGTTCTGGGCATGGATCAAGGCACTGAAGAGTTCCCTCTTTCACCAGGGTGCCAGTCCTGCTCAATCTGGGCAATCAGATAAGAAGAATTTTCTTTTAAAGTGTTCTCCTATAGGAAAAAGCCTCAATGAGAACAGATTTCACAGCTGCCTCTGCCTTCACAAACGTGGGAGCATTTTCCAGTCCTGGGAAATGAGTGAGAGTTGTTCCATAGGCACCAAATTGCAGCAGGAGCCTTGGAAGTTGAGCTGAGACCAGGACTCCACTTTGCAGCAAATTGCAGAGTCCAAATGGTGAAAAGCAGATCTGGCACTAATAAAAGACTCTCAGCCCTGAACAGGGGAAGCTCGATAGAAGCTGCATCCTGGCTTTATACACCAGGAGCTCCAGAAGTACAATTAGTATTTGGAATGGCAAAGAGGTGGAATGGGAGCTGTGTCCTCCCATCCTGTAGCATATGTGGAGTTGTCACTGTAGGATTTGAGAGCCCAGGGGAAGAGGTGGGGGTGGGTTTTAGCATTTGCTGTCAGATGTGTTTTTTTCAGAAACAGGGGCTTCACATCCTGCTCCTGTGGGCAGTGGAAGTTATGAACCTTCAGGTAGCTTGCCTAAATAATGATGCTGTGAAATACACAGATACTTCTTATAGTGGCTGTCACTTCCTAACATTTGCCTATTCATCACTGTATCAATCGTGTTCTGTTCAAGCCTGACGTTGAATCAAGTTATTTACTGCTTCCTTTGCCTTTGTTTCCTCAGGCAGAGTCAGAAATGGCTCTGGATGCAGAGTTCCTGGACGTCTATAAAAACTGCAATGGTGTAGTGATGATGTTTGACATCACCAAACAGTGGTAAGACATCTTCAGCAGCATGCACCTCGTGATTCTTGTTTAGAGAGAACAAATGGCCTCTAGACCTCTTGATTCCCAGATGGACTTTGGAGCTGATAACCAGCCTAATAAGTTGAAGCAAGCTTGTATCCCTTAAAATAATAGCTTTATCTTCTGACATGTCTTTTAATATACTCTCCTGGGCTTGTTTCAAACAAGCAGTCTCCCTGTGGGCTGCTGTACTGCAGTTTTTGATATGCTGCTGTCTGAGCCTCGATAATTAGTGCTATCACAGCTGCAAAGTATGCCAGGCATCTTACAAACCCCTGCTCTCAGAACACAAGGGAAAGGGGAACGCTAGTGAGAAGTTCCCAGGAAGACTGGTGTTAATAAGGATTATTTAGAGGCCCTAGGCTGCATTCATGCTCAGGAATAATGAACTGTTCGTTTTGCACATCTGCTGAGGAGAGTGAGAGACATATGGAAACCAGAGTGGAAAGAGGAGGTGCTAAGAGTTCCTGCTTTATATTTAAGCTTCTGTTTGACAGGTTTGGTGTGGTGAGCCTGTTGACAGCTGAAGGGAGGGAATCATTTTCTTCTGCTCACCCCAGACACAGTTCTGTAGGACTGAGGGAAATACTGCTGTAAGAGATGTGAGGTTGCTGGTGGAAGTGGATTATTGAACTTGTCAAGTTGTTTGTGAGTAGAGAATGATACAAACCTATGACCAGTGAAGGCACGAGAAGGGCAGGGAAGCCACCATCTCGGAAGGATTTTGGAAAGCAAACATTTCCCTGTTGTTTTCCTGTGATTTGTGCGTGAAACTTCTCACAGAAGGATGTTTCCCACTCATCTGCCTGTTACCTCTCTCTCCCATGGTGAAGGACATTTAACTATATTCTGAGGGAGCTTCCTAAGGTGCCGACCCATGTTCCAGTGTGTGTGCTTGGCAATTACCGAGACATGGGGGAGCACCGGGTGATCCTGCCCGGCGACGTGCGGGACCTCATCGACAACCTGAACAGGTGAGGTGGCCCAGGGGTCTCCAGGGGGTCTCCAGGCAGGCAGCACACGTGGGCTGCTCTGCCATCAGCCACAGGCAGCTGCTGTATTGCTGCCACATTTCAGTTGCACGTCATGTTCGGCCTCAGACCCTCTATTGGGCTTTCAGGGCTCCAAGTGTCTCAGACAGCAGCTTACATGATGGGCTCTCTTTCCTTAGATCTAGGAAATCTGTTCTGGGCAGATTGTTAGCTGTATTCCTGGAAACACTGCAGGCCTGTCAGCATGTGCCTTTCAGAAGTACTCTTCCCAAGAAGTCATCTTCTTTCTGGACAGTCCTGCTTTGTGAAAGAATCTTCTTCCTGCAGCACTACTGTTCTCTTCTCCAAGTAATTCTGCCACAAGAGAGCCCACTAGTGCAGCTGGCTTCCTTCCTCTTCCCTTGAGAGCATCTCCACACAGCAGTTACTGCCCACAGCCAAGTCATACGCCTCTCTTGGCAGCCAGACAAGATTCTCCCTTCTGCAGAGATCTGAGGCTCTCTGTTATTTAGTGTAAAATATTGCTCGTTGTTCAGGATTCAATAGACTGCACTTTTTGTGTGGTTTGGATGGTTTTAAGGCATTTTTCCATTTTCTTGGTCTCTCATGTGTTTGTGCCTGTGTGAGGCACACAGAAGTGGGATCTGTTTTGAGGCATGAGCCTGTAATGTAATCATTCCTTTACAAGTTCATCTCTAGATGTGACTTAGCCCAGTTTAATGCCTGCTGATGATGCTCGTGACTTGGTGTAGCTCTGTTTGTGGTTTTAAAACAAAACCTTGCCTGAGAAATGATCAGCTTGTACAGCTGTGAAACCCTCAGTTGAGTAAGCCAACAGCCCAGTCTCCTGATGTGGTATTTCTTAGTCTGGCAGCCACATGACACTGCAACACAACAGCAGCTGCTTTCTGCCACCCTTCAGGAGGAGCAAAGTGTGAATCCTGCCTGTAAACAAAACATGGCCCTGGCAGGATGACCTGCTAGCCTACATTGGGGGTTGAGGGCTTGGCTTGTAATGAGGATCGTTCGTGGTGTGTGTCTCTTCAGTGTGTGTGCAGTCCATGCCCTCTGTACAGTTTTCTTCTCTCCCTCTGGCTGAGACAGGCCTCCAGGCTCCTCGTATTTCCGCTACGCTGAGTCTTCCATGAAGAACAGCTTTGGCCTCAAGTACCTGCACAAGTTCTTCAACATCCCCTTCTTGCAGCTGCAGGTAAGGCAGAGGGTATTTCCCTAGTGGGCTGGGTGTGTGGGACAGGTCTCATTGTCTCCAAGGCAGGAATTTGGTATTTGGAGTTTCTTTAGTTGTCAAAGGATCCTGAGTAGAGTTGTCACTGTGGAACTATGTTAGTACATTGGTGCTTGTGACTTAAACATGTCTCTGCTTGCAAGAGAACTCTCCTCAGCTGTGTTTGCAAACACCTCTGGAGAAAGGCTCCAAGGTGATGAGTAACAGTGGCAAGGAAATTGCATCCAGTGGTGTACTTACCAAGTCCAAAATGTTACAGACATTAAACAGTTGTTCAACTCAGATGAGAAGAGATTTGATCATGAACTGAACAGTTCAGAGACAGCTGTTGTCTGTAAATCTTCTCCCTAATGGCAACTGATCTGCTGGGATCCTATTGCACATAGATCCAAGTCTCTCATTTCCTTCATAATTGAGGCTTCTGAGTGGAAAGGCCATGGCTGAATGGGCACAGAAGGGTGAAACTCTCAGCTGTGGTCCTTCAGAAGAGGACCTTTGGGGTGATCATATAGGGACATCAACAGCATACGTTTCTTGGGGGTGCATATGATGTTGTGTCATCATATGATGCAAGTCTTAGGGAACCTTTCACTTAAATGTGCTGTGGATAAGTAAACATGATCTATTAAACTGAAACACTTGTTTAAGGTAATTATCCCCAAAGCCAGAGAACTTCTTGGACAAGTCTTGGCCTTTAGGGAAACAGAAAAAATAAATCAGATACAGCCATTAGTTGTTTGGAGATTCCAGTGGTGGTTGTGTAGGAGAGATGAGGGAACTGGGGTGATCAGCCCACATTTGTTCTCCTGCTCTGGCCTTGGGGTGCTGCTGGGAGCAGTCCAAAAGGTGCAGGTGCCACAAAATTACTCTCAAATCCTGGTGGGTTTTTTTTCATGTAATGTGATTAAATAATTCAACAGTGCAGAAACCAACCTGAAAGGACTTCTCATTACAGTTTAGTTCCTAAAATGTGCAAGGGGAGATTTGGATGGGTCCATGTAAACCATCTATGGCTGTAAATACTTTTACTCTGTACCTCAACACAGAAGGTAGCAGTTGAGGAGGTTGTCCTGTGCCCATCCTTCAAGGAGAGAGTGATCAGATCATAGCAACCTGTTTTTTTACCCTGTTTCCTGCAGCTCTGCATGCACCAGGGATTGCAGGCAGGTGCTTTTATGTGCATTCTGGTAAAAACCACAGCAGAGGAGCCAATGTGGAGATGGCTGGGTTCATTCACCTCTGGTGTCCAGAGAAGGCCCCTAGCCTCGCCATTCAGTGCCAAGCCAGGTGGCACTGCAGATTTGTAGGCTTTTGGTTGTTTCCACCCAGGTTTGGGGATTTTGCTTGATGTCAGACTTCAGCCAAGATGTGTTGTGCTTAGTGTTGCCAGTGCTGCTTGCATTTGTGGCACAGGTTTATTAGAAGGGCTTGGTGCTGCTCTGGGTGATTTGCTGCTCCTGGAGATACACAGGGAGTCTTGCCTTTGGGTGCCTGGGGAGCCAGGGCATACAAGCTCCAAAGCAACCAGCATGGGGTAAACATGTGAGGAAAATCACAGCTAGACATCATTCCTAAAGGTTCTGCTTCTACCTTCAGAGAGACTTGCCAGTACAGGCTCCAGAAAGGAGTGATTCCCATGGTACATTGCAAAGCAGGGTTAGAGGAGAGGAATGCTACTGGGTGTTAAATGCAGATATGATTCAGTCATTCTCAGGGGGTTCACTGTGTTCCTCAGCCTGGCCTTCCAGAGCTCCCCAGGGAAGGATTGTTCAGCTGTGTATGAGGTTCCAGACTGTCCTTTAGAAGAGCTGGTGTTCAGGAGCTGGGTTTAAGTTGCACAGCTCTGTGCTCAGCTTACATTCATGCATCTTTCATGAAGAAAGCAGTGGCTGAAATTCATCCTCCCCAGTACAGAGCACATTCCCTCCAGCAGCCTGGGCTCTTCAATTATTTATAAGTTCCTTTCCAGGGGAAGGATTGTCAACCCTGAGAATGCAGTTTAGCTGTAAGTATTGCTGGTAGCCCACATCATGTGCAAATGTGATCAGGTCAACCAGGCCTTCGGATGCTGTGCAGGAAGGAGACAGAATTCTGCAGACGGTTGAAATTGCCTTTTCCCAGGAAGCACTTGAAAGTGGCATTTTGCCAAAGCATTGGTCCGTAGCAAATGATTTATTCCCTTCTTTTGGATCATTGCTAAAAATAAGCCGTTTCTTTAATATTTTAATCCCAGTGTGGTAAAATTGGTAGGTTTTGTGTAAGTATCTGGAGGTGTATCATTAGTGATGGGTTTGTACAAAATGAAATGCATCTCTCTCTTAATTAAACCTAAGTTGTTAATTTACTCTGAGCTGTGCTATCTGGAAGAAATAAAACTCCAGTATATGTCTCACTGCCAAAGGATGAGGGGGAAAAGCAAACCACTTGTTTAATGAAAGCCATTATCTAAGTGCCTGAGGTAAGCACTGGAGAGCAGTGTCCCTTCTGTCTCTTATTTATTCAGCTCATTTTCTCAGCACTTATTTAGCTCATCTTAGGAAACTATGGACAAGGAAGCAGAAAACTTGCTTTTTTCTTGTATGGAGAATATAAAATGGTGACATCTATTAGTGCTCAATTTCTTGAATTCCAGAATCTTCATTAGTCCTTGTGTTTAGTGGAGCAAGTTTAACTACACAGAGCATGATTTGCTGAAGCTTTCCCATTCCTGTACCACAATAAAGGTTATCAGAGTTAACTATTGACCTCATCATTCTCTATATACTTGTTAATTGAAGTCAAGTTTCCATCTTCACAGAGTTTATGATGTATAAAAATTACCTAGCTAAGGAAATGGGCATCACTCCAAGCTCTTAAAGCAATGACAAAGGTAAAAATGAAGGATGTAAATGCTTTGGAAGCAGTAAATGAGCTTAAACGATCAGGGAAGCTCTTAAACTTCAAGAAAGACTGTATCTTCCAGTAAATCAGCATGTTTGAAGGTTATCAATTGCCATGGATCAACTGATGTTATAATACAAAATAAACATGACTGAAGCCTTGCTTGCTGATTTAAGTCATGACAGAATTTGATATGAACCAGCCTGGCCCTTGCTGTGCCTGATCACTCCCTTGGTGGGAGCAGTGTGGTGTGTTTGATATAAGGCAGATGACTTACTTGCTCTTTAAATCTGTACCCTTCAAAGTTGTCATGGCTATGGAAGTGTGTTGTCAGTAGTGTGTGCATGCAGAGACTGAGTACCATTGCTTTATACACACAGGGATTCTGTTCTGTAGCTTGTGTAGTTGATTTCCCTTTCTGCTCTCATGGGCTCTTTCTGCAGTGAGCACATGTGTGGTCAAATGTGGAATTAACACTGAACTTCAGAAATGTTTGTTATAGTGGAAAGCTTGGGCCACAACAACCCCCAGCAGTGCTACAGGCTTGGGAAGAAGTGGCTGGAAAGCTGCCAGGCAGAAGGGGACCTGGCAGTGTTGGTGACATCAGCTGAATGTGAGCCAGCAGCATGCCCAGGTGGGCAAGAAGGCCAAGGGCATCCTGGCCTGGATCAGGAACAGTGTTGTCAGCAGGAGCAGGGAGGTGATCATTCCCCTGTACTCAGCTTTGGGGAGGCTGCGCCTCAAATCCTGTGTCCAGTGTTAGGCTCCTCTCTGCAAGAAGGACATGGAGGTGCTGGAGAGGATCCAGAGCTGTGCTGCCAAGCTGGGAAAGGGTTTGGAGCATGTCTCAGCTGAGGAAGGGCTGAGGGATCTGGGGCTGTTGAGCCTGGAGAACAGAAGGCTCAGGGGAGACCTTCTCACTCTCTACAACTACCTGAAGGGAAGCTGGAGCCAGGTGGGAGTCAGTCTGTTCTCCTTGATAACAAGCAACAGAACAAGAGGAAACAGCCTCAAGTTGCAGCAGGGGAGGTTCAGGCTGGATGTGAGGAGGAATTTCTTTGGTGCCAGGGTTGTCAGGTGTTGGAAGGGGCTGCCCAGGGAAGAGCTGGAGTCGCCGTCCCTGGAGGGGTTTCAGAGCTGGGTGGGTGTTGCATTTAGCTCTGGTTATGTCCAGGGGATCCTGAGCTGAGTTTCTGCAGGTGCTGTGTTAACCTTGCAGGTCAGGGCCCCTGCAGAGCTGGGTGTGCTGGGCAGGCAGGTGAGGGGGCTGGTGCTGGTTGAGCACTTGGAGCTGGCCCTGCCTACACAGTCTCAGTGTAGTGCCTGTGGTTGTTGCTCTCTTGTTGCCATCCAGGCTGTCAGGAGAAATGTCCCATGACCAGCTGCAATTTTTATCAAAATTGATACATTTTCTTTTCTTTAAAAAGCCTTTTAAGGCAGCACTTCCCTCAACAGAGGTTTTGGCTGGGATTCTGTTGGAAACCTGGAGAGGGAAAGACTGGATTGAGATACTCTGTTTTACATTAGTGAAGTCAATTCACTTTATGGCACCTTTGAAATGGTGTGTCTGTCACCCATCTGTGGGGCAGCAGCTGAAGGCACAGGGGCAATGCCTTCTGGAATTTCACTGAGTTGACAGGTTGTACTCACTCATCTGTCCTGACAGTATAAAGGAAATGACTGTGAGGTTTTGCATCAGCTGGGTGCTACTCACAGAGAGACTTCTTCAGCACAGGGAAGATACAAGCTGAGACTGAATGGGCTGCACAGCTGTTCTCCACAGGAGCTGAATCTGTTCTCCAAATGCAACTGGCAGTGCTGTGTCTGAAAATCCAATGTTACTAATTTATGGCTGAGCACAGCTCACAGAACAAGTTACTTAACACAGAGACTTTCTGGAACATTGTGCTTCTGCTACTGCTTCTGTATTTAAATTGCACTCCATGAGAGGTACCAAAGCTACTACTTAATGCACTGCTGTGGGCAGAGTAGTGACACAAGATCTTGCTGCACCTTGTGAGAGCACAGGGATCTATTACAATGACCTTTCCTGCTCAGGCCCAGCTTGTTTTCCTTTTTTTCAGAGAGAGACGTTGCTGAGGCAGCTGGAGACGAATCAGCTGGATATTGATGCAACTTTGGAGGAGCTGTCAGTGCAGCAAGAGACAGAAGATCAAAACTACGAACTGTATGTCCTTGAGCCACCTTTTCTAACTGTTTTGTTGCAGTCTAAGTGTCACATGAATGTTGGGCAGCCCCAGCTACAACATGTGGCCAGACTGAGGGGTACTGTGAGTGACATTTAGGGTTTCTTTGGATTGCTTAAAAAGTCATCTTTAAGAGGCATCACATAAAGCATTTACTCTGAAAAGATCTGGTTCCTACAGGAGGGCAGTGGAGGTGGAGCTGTGCAGCAAACCTGGAGGCAGCATGTGCTGAAGGGATTGTAAATAAGCATGTTGCAGCCTCTAGTGCTGAGAAGGAACTCTCTTCCATCTCTCTGCTGCTTAGCACACAATTGGTTCCTCCTCTTCTGACTATTGGCATCCCTGTGTATTTTTGTCTTGTGAAGAGCAGAAAGTAATAGCAACAACATGATTATCTTTTGTTCCCTTTGCATACTTCTAGACTCCTTGATTTCTGAGGAGTTTTCTTCTCAGTTTCTGAGCCTCCACAATTTCTAGTTTGAAGTAGAGGTTAGTTCTTTCTTGTGTTTGCCCAGTGCCCTGTCTGCTCACTGCTTGAAATGAGCATTTCCCAGATTTAGCTCTGCAAAGCCAATACATCTGTAGCACAGTCAATAGGAACCTCTTCAGATTTATATGTTGTTGACAAATGTGTTCTGTGAATTCCCATTGCAACGTGGTTATTGCAGTGATTTGAAAGCCAGAACAATCAGAATGAACTGGAAAAAGACTCTTTGCAGGCAGTGTTATTTGGAAGGTGGAATCAATGATTGTGAAATATTCATGCCCAGCCATTTTGACAAGCATTTTTCAGGCCAAGTTTCAAGTTCTGTGACCTTGGTCGGTGTGTTTTCCTTTGGGAGCATTGAAATGAGTGCTCACTTCATTCTGTTCCTTAGGGCCTGGTTAGTCTCCTCATGCCTTCAGTGGGTCTCTACTTCAGTAGTCCCTACTAGGGACACCTAGGGAAAAGACTAGGTAAGGTAGGCTGCTCTGTGTAATTGTTCCCCAGTACTTTTGTTTGTACTGCATTAGTAGTGGGGAGATACTTCAAAGAGACAAGAGCTGGCAGAGCTGTTACATCAGAAAATCACCTCTTACCCTTACCCCAGCTTTAGCATTTGCTGGACCCTCACACGTGCCACTTCAGCTCATAAATCTATCAGAAAACTGTCTTCTGACCTATGTATTTGGGGTTAATCTGGGTTGGGCAGCCTCTGAGAAGCATCTGCTTAACACCAGAACTTAAAGGAAGCGGCAGAAATGTGATGCTGGTAAGAGAAGGGGTTGCAAGACGTGCTGGTTCCAGCAATGGGTATTAGCCCAGATCATCCTATCCAGCGTAACCACACCAGTGTACGTGGTTTTGTAACATTGGTGTGTTTTATCTGACAGAGCACCCTTCCTGGGTACATGCTCCTGCAGAAACATTGTGGTTACCAGAGAGTAGCATTTCCAGAGTGCTAGTATCCAGAATCCTAGGGCCAGACTGTTCACATTACTGTGGACACTCCTCACTAGCAACTCACAGGGCTGGTCATGCCTTGTGTGAGCTCAGAGGAGCGTTTGGAGCAGTCAGTGAAGACCTTGAGTCATCTGCAGGAACTCCAAAGTCAGATAAACATTTGGCTCATGTGTCAGTGCCCTGATGTTTTCCAAACTATCTTCCAGGTGCAGAAGGAGCAGGAGATGGGGTGTGTGCAGCTGGAGATGCCCAGCAGGCAGTCAGCTGTCAGGGAAGTGCTGCTGCTCAGCTGCTGGGAGGACCTGCACTGCAGGTGCCTAACTGCTCTGTTAGGCTGCAAATTGCCTTAACATAGCATAAGAAGTACCTTAGCCATGGTACCTGACAGAAGAGGAGCTGCTGAAATACTAAAAGCAAGAGTTTTCTGTAGGAATCTGCTATATCAAACTGTCACTTCTATGCAGCTGGCCTGCCCCTGCTCTCACTTCAGCTCCTGCACGTTTGTGTCTGTGTACCGAGACCAATGTTCTTGGCTTTCAGAAAATAATGCTTCTTTATAGAAAGGTCTTTAAAATAACCCTGGATGCTTCCTGGCTTAAGCCACTGATCCCAAAAGAAAAGCACCAGGCTATGTCATGTCTGAGTGCTTTGATCACACTGACTAAAATAGAGTGATATTTTGGGATTTGGGAGGGTTTTTTCTGCACCTTGGATGGAAACAAAGAGTCTGTTTCAGTGGCACCTCTCAGAGGGGATGAGCTGCAAACCCAGAGCTGAGAAGAAGATTCTTCCTACATTGATTTATTTATTTTTTTATCCCAGCAGGAGCTCTTCAGGCTCCAGTCCTGTAGCCAAAGTCCTGCTTTAAAGAAATAACCACATTCATAGGCAGGAACTCGGATTTGGGTAAAGTCCCAACTCCTAGCAAACAGCTGAGGCAGGTGAGCAGAGTATCTGTGGACATGACACTATGCACAGTGGGAATCAGCTTGCAGGTGAGGCAGGGCTGCAATGCTTGTTATTAGGGAAGATCCTTGCATCCATGCTTGTCAGATGCCCCTCATTTTGGGATTACTATGCTTAAGGTGGTGCTTCAGTGGATGTCAGGATGCTCACCTGGAGCTCTGTCCTCTGACACTCTCCTCACTGCATACAGCATGTGTGACTGCTGACCCTGCTGTTGGGTCCCCTTTACACAGCATGAGGAGTTCTGCTGTTGGTCATCACAACTTGCAGCACAGAGAGGTGTCAGCAGGTACATGGGGCTGCAGGCCGTGGCCTGGCACCTCCTTGGAGGCCCATCCCTGCTCTCCTGCCATGGCATCAGGCTGTGGCACACGGTGACAGCGCTTGGACACCACAGTCACCCCTCTCAGCTCTGTGCACTGCTTGTCGCTGCACTATCACAATGACCCATGCTAAATCTGGGTCTGCAAGGACAGAAGGAGAGCAAGAGCTCTTATTCCTGCTGTGGCTGGGTGCCTGAGGAGAAAATATCATTGCTCCAAAATGTGGATCCCAGAGAAGACACGAGGTGGCACACAAAGCTGCCTCGGCCGCCTTACGTAAGGCAGCTCTGCTGGGCTCTGCTTGTGCTGGGCACAGTTAGCTGCTTCCAGCTCTGTCCCTGTTCTGAGTCTCCTCTCTCTGCCTGACACACCTCTTGCTCAGCTGCTTTCCCTGTGGTTTCTCAGATATTACATTTTCAATGCTGCTAAAATCCCATTTCCAGCCTTTTGGAGTTCCTGAATTATTGAACTAACAGCAACGGCTTATTTCACTCTGTTCTCAACTTGTGCTTAGTTTCCTCAATCCTTCCATCTTTAGTTATACTCAGCTTATCTTCTGTCACAGAGAAATCTTTCTGTTCAGCCTGTTCCCTCACTGAATGAGGGAACATAAAGAAGTGCACATGAAGGAACAGGTTTGGGGAAAATGTGGAAGCTTTTCCTGCACAGTCATTGCTTTTTTCAGGAATAAGCTGATGCTGGAAACATTTGGAGATGTGACTAAGCAGATCTCATGTATGGTTTTCATGTTTGGATGCATTTCTTTCCTTTTAATGTCAGAAGAGGATTAATTTCAAGGGTTAAGTAATCACCTCTTTAGATTCTCTTTTTTTTTTTTTTTCTTGGGGATTAAGAGAAGTTATTCAAAGGAATACTTGAGTTGTTCTTTTTGAGAAATCCCATCTTCTTTCACACTCAGTTTTGGGAAGCCTCAGATGTCTGTCATCTGTAAACCACTGTGAGACTGGTTTGTGAGCATGTGAAGGGCAACTTATTCACAGGAGTTGTTCGTAAGACATGAGTTTTTGGATCCTTTACTCCTTGTGTTTAAGAGCTCTTAAGCAAACCATTAGTAGTCTCTCTAAAAATATAATCAAAGCAATGAACCTGAGATGATCTGAGATACTGTATGATCCAAGATATGACTTCTGCAGCAGCAGGACCCATCCCAGGTTGAGCACCTGATGAAAGTCCTTGTGGGTGCTTTCCCAGAGGTGCCATATGGCTGTCACCTGCCCTCTCAGGTCATCCTGGGTAGCCAGGTGCTACTGTCCAGGTAGATCATAGAATCACAGGATCATTGATGATGGGAAAGACCTTCCAGCTGTTCCCCCAGCACTGCCACAGCCAACACTAACCCGTGTCCTCCAGCCCCACAGCTACATGGCTTTGGAACCAGTCCAGGGATGGGGACTCCACCATGGCTCTGGGCAGCCTGTGCCAGGGCCTGACAAACCTTTCAGTGAAGAATTGTTTTCTAATCTCCATTCTCAACCCTCCTAGGCTCAACTTGAGGCTTCCTTCTCATCCTGTGGCTGATGCACCCGTGACTTTAAACAGGCATTTGTACTCCTCTGGTGAGGACTCTTCTGGGAGACAGACTCCCTGCATTAGGCAGCTTTATTCACTGCAAAGTCATTGATTGGGGTTTGATTTGCTTGTTTGTTTTGTCTGCATTGAGCAGAGATCTTAATTCTGCAAAGACTGTGGTGCTGAGTAACACCAGCACTGGCTGGCAGCAGGACCTGTTCTCTTGTATCTTCAGCGATATTGGAGTGCAGGGCTGGCATCACACCAGCTAAAGGCTGAGTTACCAGTAGGAAAGCAAAACCACTTGGGCTTTCTTTTCCCCCTGCCCCACCTTTGTCACTTCCACTTGCTGTGTATCCCTGTTGCTATCAGACAGAGCAGGTGCCAGTGTGTACTGGGTGGGTCATGGGTTTGGTGTGGGGTTGTATTAAGAATTCATTGCAAGTAAGCCCATCATCATTGATCTTGCTAGAGAAGTGGAGAGTATGGAGCACATCCTTTGTGTTGGAAAGGGGGTTTAACCTGCTGCATCCATTTTGTGTCAAGTGGAAAACCTGAGGGGATGTACTCTCCAGGCACTGGGCTGCTGGATTCAACCCCCCTTGGCAATTGATTTCACATGCAGGGACCTGAGCTTAGGGCAAAATCAGGTTCAGTGCCTTTAATGAGCCCAGAACAAACTCCTGGAAACCTAACCCTCAATAACCCCACTTAAACTGATTTCACAAGGCCTATTAATCTTCATTTTCACAATTAATAAAAATAACCCAAAGCTTTTCTTGCTGCATGAAATACACTTGAAAAATCAATCACAGCACGTTAGAACCAGGAGCCAAAAAGCTTCAGGCTGCTCCTGTCTTCAATAGTAAATGAACATGAGCACTGACAATTTTAGGAGCTGTGAGGCTAACAAGTCCTTTTGTGCTTTTATTTTCTTGTGTGTTTGCTCTGCAGAGCAACAGTAACCTGGGCTCCTTATGAATTTTTGTTCCTGCAGAGCATGTTCATCTCTAAAATTGCATTAAAGTCTCCTCTTGTGAGCAGCTCAAAGTGATGGTGAATTATTCAGAGAGTTTGAGGCTGTGCACTTGTCACTTGGTCTGAAATGGGAGGATGGAAGGGCAAACAAGGAGCAAGGGTAAGGACAGATAACCACAGCACCTTTGCTGTCTCTGTATCCCAAGAGAACAAGGGTACTCAGCCACAGCCTGAGCTCATCTTGTACTTGAATGGGACCTGGGCTGCTCTTCCTGGAGTGCATGTGAAGCTGCTTGGTTCACAGACAGACTTTGAGTGAGTCCTTTTGCAAAGGGCTGCCAAAAGGGATGGGAGAAGTAGGACAGTGGCCAGGTTGTGTGGAATATGAGGAAAAACAGACACGTGGCAGGTTTGGCCCGTTGTGTTCCCAAAACAACCACACTGGTGCCTCTGAAGGCTGTGTGTAAAGCCAGAGAAAGCATTCATGCATTATGTAGTATTTCCAAAGTGTGGAGGATGCTTAGACACCTCCACCCTGGAAATCACTGAGAGCTTGCTGGCAGCATTTGCATGGGTGCTGTTTTTCCACCCACCTTTTTCACGGAAGGAGATACGAACACGAAAGCTCAGCAGAGCTGGTAAAACTGGTATCAGCCCATCTTTATTTCCCTGGTGTCATGGCACACAGCACAGCCCCACGTGTCTGCTTGGAGATGGGGAAGGTGACACGAGGCACACGTGCCTCAGCTCTCCTTGGTGCTGTGCTGGGGTGAGAGTCTGTATTGTGCTGTCCCCGAATAACCATTGTGTCTCTCTACTAAAAATAACTTGCCATCTCTTGTTCTTGTGCCCTTTATGTAATGTAGGTGAGCAAGGTGCAGGAGCACAGGTGCAGAAGCAGACTGTATGTATGTTACTCTCCAGACCAGCTGAGCTGGAGGGAAGGATGACACCCTTTATACTTCAGTTATGTGGCATTTTTTTCCCTCCAGCTCTTAGAATTCGTGTGTTTCTGCAGGAGAAACAGGTGGCAGTCACAGCCCTCTCTCCCTCTGGAGCTGGCTGCTTGCCCAGAACAGAGCAGGTTGTTTCCAAAATGGGCAGCTTTGGTAGTACAAAGTACAGTAAATCTTCAAAATTACCCTCCTGTTGAAAGTGTCCTTCACTTTGTTGGGTCCATCTTTAAGTACTCTTGGAGCTTCATATTCTGTATCCTAAACCACGTCTATACTTTGTATACGCATCACACAGGATCCTTGTTCTGTAGCCGTGTGCAATCATCTTACCCTACCTGAGTTCACCCAATTGCATCCATGGTGGAACTCAGCACCTTGATCAGAGCCCCAGAGGTGGTTCAGTTGTGTTCTCATTGGTGATTTCAGGGCAGTGGGAGAGCTCAGCTCAGCAGGGAGCAGGCAGCGCTGGCACCTGCACACACTGCTCGTGGCACTGACCCAGCCAGCTGCCTCCTGCCAGCATGGCTGTTGCTATAAACAGGAGCAGGGGTGCATGTAGATCAGCTGGGATTAATCTCTCTTCACAATTAGGAGGCAGGAGTCTTTAACCCTGAGTAGGGCTTGGGAAGAGGACTAACTCCAGAGCAGAGCTACTCAGCCATCCTGCCTTGGGCTCACCGAGTCAAAGCTCAGAGGGGAGGGACGACGGGGTTTAGCACTGAGTGCCCTGGTGTGGATCTGCTGGGCAAGTCTCCTGAGTGCCTTTTCAGGCCATAGCCATCCACATGGCTGTGTGGATAAAGAGCATTAGCTTTGTTGGACAAGGGCTGAACTGCAGGTACCCTGGGTTTCTCTCTCCCTCACTACAGAAGCCGTGCGTAGCCCCTGAGGGATGTGGAACTCCCCCTCCTCCAGAAAGGAGGGGTGTGCATTGCTTGGCCCTGCAGCACAGTGACAGAGATGAATTGAATATACACTATTATGTTCTTGCCACGTGTGTGTGATGTATTGTGCACCCTCCAAACAAACCTGATGCAGTCTCCACAGAGCTCAGTGCAGGAGTTATAGCCCTTTATGTTTCCTCTCTGGTGCATGACAAATCCACGCATCGTTCTTCAGTGGAACATGTTGTCGCACAGCTCACCCCAGCTACTGGTCCCCTGAGAGTGAGGATGCTGGAATGGATGCTCTGTTGCATGCTCTGATCTCAGCTCTGCCAGGAGCTTGTTTTGTTGCAGCCAGTCTCCTGGATGCAGTAATCACATAAGCCTTGCCCTGGATCCTGGGGAAGCATCAGTGAGGCCACCGCAGCCTGGCAGCTGTTTAGGTGCCATGACAGTGGAACCTAACAGGGAACAGGCAGTGGAGCTGTGTGACAGCCAGGCTCCTCTGCTCCTCCCAGACATCACTGCAGTTGCAGTCTTGAGTCCAGTCTTCTGGAAGGAACCAATCCTTCCTGGCTATTCTCCTGTAGTGAACTTGGAGCAAGAACACTTGTTTCCTAGCCCTTGAGCAGATGATGGTTTCCTTTGCACTATTGAATTCCTTCCCATTCCTGTTATTGGAGATCATCTAGTTCCTTCTGTGTCTTGTCCCTCTCCTCCTCTCTCTTGATGCTGCCTCCCAATTTGCAACCTCATGAGCATTTCCCTGGTCTCTGTGTTGCTTCAGGGAAATGCTGGAATATCCCTCAAGGCTAATCCTTGAGGAACTGTACCAAATACTGTTACTTAATACTGATTCTTAGTGCTACTCTTTATCTCCACTACAGCCAGTTCCTTAGTTAGAAAGGATTCTTGCTCTTGCAATTCAAGTAACAGCTCCCTGGGGCTGTTGTTCTCTTGGGCTCCAGACACCACTGGTCACAAAGCATATTACTTTGTTCCTGAAGAGTTTATCAGCTTGCTCCTTAAAATAGGAAATGATATCTCAAGGGGATTTAGTCTTTTAGGCCCTACTGTTTGCTTTCTGCTCAGCAGTCTTTCCAGTGAAGGTGGCTGGCTGGCTCAAGGCCCTGAAGGACAAGGTCATGCTTTGAATGGGAAAGGGGTCTCCGTTTTGGTGTGCTGGTTGCCTAGAGCATAACTGAGTGTGTCTGGCTTGCAGAAGCAGTTGAACACAGCTCCTCTGTGCACGAGCTCATTAGGCTTAATGAAATAAGTGGTGGGGCCATGATGTGCTAGATTTTATACATGATACTTCACTTTAGATGTCCTGGTGTATCCCTCAGATGTGTGCCAATGTAGCAAATCTTATTTTGAGATCTGATTCCATGCTAAAAGCTTTTCTTTCTCTCAGTGTTTCTTTGCACACAGCTTGTGAAAAGCCTGCTAACCAAACAGGCTGCAAAAGGAGGCTGCAGCAGGACTGGGCTTAGTTTCCTTTTGGAAAAGGATAGAGCATTTCACCCTCTCTGGCAGCACAGGCTTTAATGCTCTTCCAGTCAGGAATCCAGCCAGGACCACAACTTGCTTCAGAGCTTCTGCTGCTTGGCTCCATCGCCTCCCCCACAGAGGGGGAGTGTGTGCAGGGGAGAGACTGCTTGTGTATCCACATATCACAAGAGGGATAATCACAGCCAGTCCTCTGTGAGCCCTCTGGATAGCTCTTTCCTTTTGAGGTTTCAGGATTCTCCTGTCGGATCCATTCTTGGCTGAAGGGGTTTTGCAGCGTCTGAGTTCTCTTCTGCAGAATCTAAAAATGTGCCATTCCTGTAGCACTTATTCCCCTAGAGACATGTCCAAGAACTGACTGAAGGTTGTGTTTCAAGCCCTGGCATGCTGTTACAGTCTGTCTATCCAGGGAGTTCCCAGAAGCGTTGCAAATGTAGGTCTCATCCTGCAGGTTGGGATTCTCCACACCTCAGTGCAGATGGGGTGAGTTTGGGTGAAAGCAGCTCTGTTGCCCAGGGAGTCGCAGCAGACCTGCGTCTCCCTGCTCAGCACACAGCCAAAGCAGCCCAGCTGCAGGCTCAGGGCTCTGTTCAATGTGTTTTCTCCATTCCTCATCTTTGCACTTTCTCTTTGCAGCTTCCTCGAAATGATGGAAGCCCGAAGTCGAGGCCACACGTCGCCGCTAACAACGAACGGGCAGAGCCCTTCCTCTGGCTCCCAGTCACCCATCGTCCCTCCCAGCTCCACGTCCACAGGCAGCTCCAGCCCTGGCACCCCTCAGCCTCTTTCCACCACCTCCACCATCTCCCCTGAGCCCCCTGCCCCGTTCTCAGCAGCGCCCGTCCCCGAGGCCCAGCAGCCCCCCACGGCCCCGGCTGCGGCCCCGGCCCCGAAGCGTGGCATCATCGCGCGCCTGTTTGGGACATCCTCTGCCTCAGAGCCTTCTCCTCCCCAGCCAGGTAGGTGCTGGGCTGCAGTGCCTGGGCAGGGTGTGACGTGAGGAGTGATTCTCTGGTCTTCTCTCAGTTTTTCCCTTCGAGAGGCTGAGCTGACAGGTGTCTGAAGGCGACAGGCTCCTGTGTGTGTGTTCAGCCTGTGTGCAGGGAGAGCTGCGCTGTCACTCTCTGTTTTTCACCTGATGAGCCCTTTGGTTTATCTCTGCTGGGTTTGGAAGGGGACTGTGCCCAGCCAGCTGGGTAGTGGCTATGGCATGCTTCAGGAGGAACGTACCAAGCATGCAGGAGACACTAATAAAATAACCGCCAGCTTCTTACCAGGAGCACAAATGCCTCTTGAATAGTAAGAGGAATTCTTAGAGCAGCTCTTTGAAGCTCTGTCTTTACAAAAGTGTGGCAGCTCAAAGGGGCTCCTGTGTGCTAATGGGGAACAGCAGAGTGCTGGTTTGAAAGGTTATTCAGCCAGAAACGATCACGAAAGACCAGGCTGTGCAGCGGGTTCCCCCCAGGGCAACACGTTCCCTCAGAGATGGTCTGAGGAGGAGAGCAGCCCACTGTGGCTTCTTCCTGAGCACAGGCACACACTGAGCAGGGGCACACAGCGGTCAGCCCCAGCCCCTGCCAGATGAAGGTGCAGGGCAGAGGTATTGAGAGGGTTGTTCCATGTGATTTTACTGGTCTGGACCTTGCTTTGCCTGTCACATTTGCTTTGGTTGTGAAGCTAACTGGAGCTGTAGAGCTGGCACTGTCTAAAAATCATTAGCATGACTTGGTTTGAATCACCCTTTGGAAATACCTTCCCTCTGAAACTGTCAATCCCCAGAGCTCACAGTGATCTCCAGACACCCACAGTAAGAAAGGAGGAGGTGATGGGAACACAGTTTGCATTTTCAGGTGTTGAAATCTTTCAGCTTTAGATCTGCACACACTGTTCTGCATCCTGAATCTGATACCAGGTGTGACAGGATACACCCATTTCAGTTTGGTTGTGCCTCCTCCTACCCAAACAAACAAAGAGGGAGGAGCCAGTGTTAGAAATCCCTCATCAATTAAAAAAACCCCTTTGTCATATTGATACATGGAAAACAGACCTGTGGCTTACTACCAGTGGCACTCGAGGTTATGCTTTTCTTCTTTTCTTCTTTTTCTTTTTCCTTCTTTGTTTTCTAATACCTATCACTTAGTCCAACAGCTATTTTAGGCTGTGGCCTGCAGTCCTGGTATCTCAAGGGTACTTTTTAGGAGGGTTACAAAAGGCAGCTTGGAAAAGCTGATCTGACAACGTTATTAGGTTTATGTAGCGTGCCAAGGGTCTGTACCTCTGCTGGAACATTCCTAGGGACTAGCTAATTGGAAAGCAGCTGAAAAATTGCTGCCACAAAGTAATACTTGGGGTATTTTTATGGGAGCTGCTATTTAAGCTTTCCCTTGAAGTCTTGCAGTAGTAATTCTTTTGGCTGTGTTTTTTCTTACACCAACGCTTCTCTGTGGCATTAGCAATAGTGTTATCTGCATGCAAAAGTGATTTGAAAGCTGTACTAGTAAAAATCTAAGGGGAGAAATCTAGAAGGGAAAAAAAAACCCAGCTAGTGAATAATGTAGAATGTTCACCCAAAAGAAAAGAGCCCACATCTGAAGTGCAGTCTGGACAGAAGAAAAAGGTCCAATACTGCAAAGTCTGCAAAGGTTCATCACTTTGGGCTCCTTGGATGTGCTAATTTCAGGAGTTTTTCATACTGATACCTTGAAGATGGGTAAAAGTGTCTCTACAGACAAGCCATATTAAAGCAACTGTCTATATGCAGTAGCTCTTCAGCTTTTGGTTACACAGGGAGTCTAAAAGCACAGTGTGAACAATTCTGCCTTTGACAGTTACAGTTGAAAAAGCAAGAGGAGGTGAGTGGGTGAATTGAACAGTCTGGAAGAGTTAAGAGAATATTGAAGGGACATCACACAAGAGCAGCACACATGGAGTAGGTGTTGAACCTGGCTGGGATGTAGTCAGTTGTAGCAGTTACTGTAGACCAGACCAGGCTGGAGAGTTTTCAGGCTGTGTGGGAGCCTGGATCAGCCTGGTGCATCTCAAACCACTGCAGCCCTGTGTGCCTGTGAGCACCTGCATGCAAGATTGAGGGCTGGCTCAACTCCTCTCCCCTTGCTGTGTAGCTGAGGTCCTACCTCGTGGCTGCTGTCTGTGTGCCAAAGAGACTCTGGGCAGGATAGGTCTGTAAAAAGCAAACTTCTGTCTTGCCTGTGGTGAACCCTGAGCTTGACACCTCCTGTTGCTGATGCAGATGCTGCTGCTGCCACGCCTCCTCCTCACCCTGAAGCCCCTGCAAAAGTACAGAGTGTGGAGGACTTTGTTCCTGATGACAGCCTGGACCACAGCTTTCTAGAGGACTCAGCCCCACAAAAGGACAAAGGGAAGCCACAAGCAAAACACCGTGTCGACAGTGAAAGGTAAGGCAGGCAGGATGGAAGGAGGGTGAGGCAGGGATGTGCAGTCTGAAGGGTGGGAATTGTTTGTGAAACACTAGACCAGGTTTCCCAGAGAGATGGTAGATGCCCCATCCCTGGCAGCATTCAAGGCCAGGATGGACAGGGCTCTGAGCACCCTGATCCACTTGAAGACGTCCCTGCTTGCAGCAGAGGGACTAGATAACCTTTGAATGTCTCTTCCAACCCAAGCCACTGTGTGTTTCTGTAATTCTCTCCTCCCCATGGCAGAGCTGTGCTTATGCTGTAGGCTGGATTTATTTCTTTCCCTGGCTTTGATGTTTTTTTAAACAAAAGAAAAGAGAAAAGGGGTTGTATATGCTGAGCTGCTCAGCCAAGAGGATGTGCAGCAAGCTGTCTGAAAGCAGACTGTCACTGAAGAGGTGACCTAAGCATACTCACAGGCTCTGCATCCCTCTGCTTAGAATAGTGCTTGCCTGATGCCTCTTGTCATCAGCACTGGATTAACCAGCAGAGTCATTAAATGCTGATACAACTCATCTGTGAGTGTGGTGGATTCTGCATCTTTTGACATCTTTGTCATGATTCACTGTTCTCTAGTTTAACCACAACAGCTTGAAATCACTGCTGTGTGAGGCTTGATGCCCATCTGATGCAGGTCAGCCTGAGTCATCATCCCTTGTGATGGCACAACATGTGGATGCTTGATGGGAAAAAAACAAAGAAAGCAGCTTTCTTGGGCCCCTGTTTCTTTCAGGGCCTTGTCTCACGGGGCTCTTCCAGGCAGAGCTCTGAAGAGGCTGATGCCTGCTCTCCTGACATCCAGCTTACCTTTTGTGCTCCTCCCTGCCCTCAGGATGCTGAACTTCACCAAGGCTGCCTTTGACTTTTACCTTCCCATCAGGCTCCTCATTTTTTGTGGGTATGAGGTTCATCAGAGCACCTCTTAGAATCACAGAATGGTTTCAGCTGGCAGAGCCCTTTCAGTGCATGGAGTGCAGCCTCTGTCCCAGCCCCATCAGCCACCAGCCCATTGCCCTCAGTGCAACAGTCACCCAGCTCTGAAACCCCTCCAGGGATGGTGACTCCAGCCCCTCCCTGGGCAGCCCCTTCCAATGCCTGACAGCCCTGGCAGCAAAGAAGTTCCTCCTCACATCCAGCCTGAACCTCCCCTGCTGCAACCTGAGACCATTTCCTCTTGTTCTGTTGCTTGTTCTGGGGAGAACAGACTGACCCCACCTCGCTGCAGCTGCCTTTCAGGTAGTTGTAGAGAGTGAGAAGGTCTCCCCTGAGCCTTCTTTTCTCCAGGCTCAATAGCCCCAGATCCCTCAGCCCTTCCTCAAACCCTTTCCTAGCTGGGGGAACTAGCTGGCAGCACTGGGGAAGCAGTGTCCAGCTGAGAGCATGTGCTCAGATTGCAGCAGGACCGGTTTCAGCACCAGCAGCGGTTCGGTGCACGATGGAGACCCACTGAGGGAACCCTGTGGTGCTCTCTGGGTGGCTGAGGCACAGCCCTTGGCAGGCACAGCCGTTCCCAGGGGTACCTGTGCCTGCAGACACGGGCTCAGCGCTGGCACAGCCCCGCAGCACCTTGGGCGTTGGGGAGAGCAAAGGCAGCGTGCTTGCTTTTGCACACTCTGATTTCCTTCCAGCTGGATCCTTGGGACAATGAGCTGATACTCATTTTGCATTGTCAGACCTTGTTTGTACTGCAGCAGTGATTTTCCTGGTGTAGATTCCCCCTGTTGCTGTGGCTCAGTGATGTGTGTGGAAGTTATAGGTGGAGGCAGCGTATTCGCTGTGAAGGGAGGTGACCCACTTTGTGCAGGTGTGTGTACACACGTGGATGCTCTCGTTGGACTGGGAATGCTTTAAAGGCTGCAGGTCTCACATGATATGCAGTGAGGGACAGGGGCAGCAATCTCTGAAGAGTCCCTGTGCTTATTAGAGCAGTGACCTGTTAAAGAAATGCAATGGCACTAGTTCAGAATAATGCCCTGACATTTTTAGGATACAACTCCATTTTCTTCTCAGTGCATTTCAAGAGGAATCCCTGCCAGCCTTTTGCAGACCTCAGAAATCACTCACTTGTAATTCCTCCAGCCTTGGAGACTGTTCTGGGCAACAGTTTTCTCCTCCTTTGTGTGGGACAGGCTGTGTGCCTCCTTTCTGGCTCAGTATGAGAGCAGCACTGTTATTGATGAAGGGGGCTCTTCAGCAGCCTGTCTCTGAGTAGCCTGGAGCTGCAGTGTGAGTCCTGGAAGCAGAGGGATCCACACCAAAAGCAGAAGGAGGGAGAAGATGTTCTCCCTGGGCTGAGTGCTCCAGCCCAGACAAGTGCTGACTGTAGTCACTCTCAATGTGCTGCACTAGCTGTCATAGGGATAGTGTCCCATGTGTCACAAATACCTCTCTTACCTGTTGAAAGATATAGTAATCCTTTAAAACTAACTTGTAAACCAGTAACTAGCCATAAGAGCCAGAGTGCAATCATCTGGGCACTGTTAGGGCTTCAGCATCACCCATCCCATCAGCACAGCAGCCTCCACTGTTGCTTCTAGTGTGCTGTGTGCTGGTGATTGGGAGCAGCACCTTCTTCCAGATTAAGGATTTGAGGAGGTTTTTACTTCTTTTATCACTCTAAAACTTAATCTGTTCGAAGATATACCAATTTCTTTTTGTGTGTCTGTGTAAAAATGAAGGCTGTGCTTTTGCAATCCCTACTGAGTCATTAGGAGACCAGTGACAGTGTGTGGCAGGTCAGCAGGAGGGAGGTGGAAAGGCTGTGGGACCTGGGGCTGTTCAGCCTGGAGGAGACTGAGGGGGGATCTCATTAATAGTGACAAATATTTCAATAGTGGGTGTCAGGAGGTTGGGGCAGCACTTCTTTCTGCTGTATCTAGTGACAGGAGAAGGGGTGATGGGATGAAGCTGGAACACAAACAGTTCCATTGAAACATAAGGAAAAACTCTTTCCCTGTTTCAGTGAGGGAGCCCTGGCCCAGGCTGCCCAGGGAGGCTGTGGAGGCTCCTTCTCTCCTGGACACATTCCTGTGTGATCTGATCTAGGTGGGAGCTGCTTTAGCAGGGGGTTGGACTGGATGAGCTCTAAAGGTCCCTTCCAGCCCCTGCCATCCTGTGATTCTATGATCTGTTGCAGATAAAGCAAAGAGCATGAGGAAAGGTGGTGCAAAGGCTCATCAGCTGAGCCTGGAGGAAATATCTGTATTCCTGACATGAGTGAACCCTTTAGAAAGCATTAGATTTCTTGAGTCCTGGGGACACTAGAGCAAGAATCCTCAGCTGGTAATTTCAGTGTGAAGCTCCCTGTCAAAGTGCCTCTGAACACGTCAGTGTTGGGCCCAGGGAGTCTGCCAGACTCTCAGCTCTAAAAGTGTGTCCTCAGCTTAATTAATTTGGGGAATGTGAAAGCATGGTTATGGTGCCTGGATAGCTGCCTGCTTCTGGGAGCACCAGAGAGATAGAAGTGATTCTAGGAAGCTGATAGCTGCAAGTGAATCCCCATAGTAGTGGCAGTGTGTGCTCAGGTTTGATTACAGGACGTAGGGATTACGGGGGCTGGTTCCCACTGGTTCATTGACCAATCCCTTGCATGTTGGACCAGACATGTGCTGGTGGAGCAGGAGCAACGAGCTGCTCTGTGGCACTGAGGCTCACCTTTTCCAGCCACTCACTGTGAGCTTGGGCAGTGGCAGCCACTCTATCACATCCTGCTGTGGACTGTTCTGGATGGGGCTTGTGGCCCCGCTGCAGCCTGTTCAGGTTTAGGCAGGCAAGCAGCAGGCAGTCTGGTGTCACAGAGAGGCCTCTCAGGTCCTGAGGGGGCTGTGGCTGATCCTTGTCTGTTTGGCAGCGATGGAGAGGTGCCTGGAGGGAACCCCATGGTGGCAGGTTTCCAAGATGACCTGGATCTGGATGACAAAATCCCCAGCAGGCCCATGCTGGCAGCAGAGAGGGTGCCCAGCAAGAACATCACCCTGTCCAGCGAGGAGGAGGAGGAAGAGGGGAAGGACTCTAAGGTCATGCTCATAGCTGATGAAGACATTGACATGGAGCAGGGAAAAAAGAGGTATGAAGCACAGCCTGAAGTGTAAGGTTGTGCTGGCAAACTTGGGGCTCTTCTGGGCCCTGCCTGTGACTTCTGTGTGGGATCTGGGAAATCTTGGTGTGTCTGTTGGCCTGTCCCTTGAGCAGTGAGCTGGGGCTTGCTTTAGGTGCCTCTGCTTTACGTGATGTTTTCTGCACCACACGTGTCTTTGGGCTCTGTGCTCCTGAGGTGACTGCTCCATTTCTCCTCAGGAATGGCCTGGCCTTTTCCTCAAGTTTGAACACGAGACTGTAACTGAGCACCTGCACATCTGTTCATAGTGGTGTGAGGACAGAGGAGCTGAATTTTGTGGGGAAAGGAATGGAAGCCATTCACCACACCTTGTGCTGCAGAACCATGCACTGGATTGTGTGTGTTCTCCACAGACCCTATCCCATGGGTGACAGCCCAGCGTGGCCTTTGGCACAGAACCCCCACAGTGGCACCCTCAGGCACACAAGGACTGTCTTCAGCCCTGAGTGCTGTGTGCTTGACCACACACCTCGAGGATGAGCTGCCTCTCCTCCTGTCAGGGAGTGTCAGAGTGCTCCTGTCTCCCCTCAGCCCTTGAAGCAGACTCAACTGTTAACTGGTCATTGTGCTTTGCTTCACAGTGTCCTGCTTTTGGCTGGGACAGAGTTCATTTTCTTCCTACTAGCTGGTACAGAGCTGTGCTTTGGATTTAGTGTGAGAGTAATGTTGATGACACACTGACATTTTCACTTGTTGCTGAGTAGTGTTCATACCAAGTCCAGGACTTTTAGCTTCTCGTGCCCTGCCAGCCTGGACACAGCATCAGTCAGTGGCTGGGAAGCAGCTGTTATCTTCCTTTTCATTACTGTTACTACTAATATTATTAGCATTGCATTTTAACCTTCATTTCAGTTATTAAACTGTTCTTATCTCAACCCACCAGTTTGCTGTGGTTTTGGTTCTCTTTGCCATCTCTCTGGGGGCAAGGCAGAGGGATGGAGTGAACCAGCAGCTGTATGGTGCTTAGTTGCTGCCTGAGAATGGGGGTGGACAGGCTCTGACAACTTGTTTCACTCTTCCCAGGTCTTCCAGAAGTTCTGTGAAACCACAGAGTGAAGCACTTTTGACCAAAGCAACTGACCAGAAGCCTCCTGACAGTTTACCTCCACGTTCTGGATCTGAAAGAAACAGCAGCAGCAAGGTCAACAGTAGCCTGCCAGCTGCCCCTGCTGCCACCCCAGCAGCCATCCAGGCCCCAAAGACCACTTCCCAAAGCAGAGGACATGCTCTCAAGCAGAAAGTGGTCAAAGAGGAAAAGCCTGAGGAGTCTGACAGTGACCAAGAGGGACCAATAGCTACTCAGATGCTCTCATTTGTTATGGATGACCCAGACTTCGAAAGTGAGGATTCTGACAGCCAGAAGAAGAAAATGGTAAATACTGTTGGTGGGTGGCTGTGTGCTGCTGTGGAGCTGAGCCCCAGGTGCTGAGGCATCTCACTGAGCAGAGCTTTCAGCTGCTCTTCTGCCTCTCCACAGCAGTCACAGCCAGTCAAGTGCTAAGCAACCTGAAGAGATTGCTGTAAGCACAGACCCACTAATGCTGTGGTCACTGAAGCCACAGGGAAGCAAGGTTTGTGCTAATGGGTTTTAATGTGCTGTCAGCCCAGCCCTGTGGAAGGCAGGATGTACGAGGTGTTTCACTCAAAGTTTAACATGTATGTGCATGTCAGGGAGTCCCCACAGCCAGTCCAGCAATCCATGACAGAATTTGCTTGGCCAGGCTTCTTACTGGAGCAGGAAATCTGCCTGGAAAGGCACTTCCAGCAGAGCCAGGTCAGGGGGAGTGTCTCTGGGCCACTGGACCAGCAGGCACTGGCTGTGGGAAGAGGAGACCCAGGAACCTGCCCTGAGCTGAGAGGAGCTGGCTGCTGTGGCTCTGGATATCCCTGTCCTGAGTGATCTGTACTCACAGCCAGCACAGCAACTGCTAGAAACTGCCCACAGGGCATTGGGATGGGCAGTTGCTGCTGGGGCTGCTCCTGGTGTCTGGGGCAGCTGCTGTTGAGGGAGTAGTTGGTGTGTTTGCATCATCCTGCAGAAAGGACAGTTGTCCCAATTTCTTTGACCTTGCCTGTGTGTCATGCTGTTTATTAAGGAATTTTCCATTCCTTTAGCATTTTCAGTACCTACCTTTCTTGGCACTTTAGTGTGAAAGCAAAAGTATTTGGGGCAAGTGTAGTTCTCATAGCACACAGTGATGGGAAACAGGATTTGTGAGGGAGCTTGCCATTGCAGCAGGGCCAGGGAGCTGCCCAGCAACTTGTGCTTTTCAACTACAAGCTTTCCTGAACAGGCAAAGCTGTAAGAACCCCACCATGAGCAGGGAGGAGGAGGGCATTGCCTGGATCAGCAGCAGAACAAGGCTGTGTTTGGTTGGTGTAGGGCACAGAGAGAGCAGCAAAGGAATTCCAAAGAGGATCAGCTGGGAGATGTCAGAAGATCATTAAGCTCCATTTCCATTCCCATCATGCAGAGACAGAGGATTTTGGGATGATATCCAGTTTCTGCAGCATCCTGGTGTTTAGCCCACATTGAAGGTGCAAATTTGCCCTGAGAGCAATGAAAGGAGTCCTTCTGCAGACACAGGCCACTTCCTTGGCCCTGCTGCATGGTGCCTCTGGCACGTGAGACCCCCCAGAGCTGTACAGCAGGAAGGTTTTTGTCTGTCAGCTCTTGTGGTGAGTTTTCACCCTGTTAGCTCAGATTTTCCCCAAAGCAGAGGTGCCTCTCAGGACATTTAGAGGCTGATACTGTTGAGTTAACACTGTTGAAGGTCTCATTGAATCCCTTTACGTCAGGAATTGGATTTTGGCTGCACAAATGTGAAGTTCCCAGAGCACATTTTCCCACACCGGCACTACTGAGGCGTAGGCAAGGAACAGACACAGCTTAGAAGCTCCAGGGCATTGATTTCCAGGCAATAACAGCACAGTTCAGCTGCCATTTCCTTCCCTCCTCCCCACCTGCTGACATCTGATGTCTTTGTGTACAAGATGCTTGGAGATGTTGGTTGAAAGCTCTGTGGGTGTTGTCTGCCTTTTCTTGTCTCTAGGATGAATTCCCAGTCCGGGAAGATCTCTCTGAACTCTCTGATGATGATACCTCCTTGGCAAAGCCACCCCAGCCTGTGAAATCAACAGTCCCCTCCTTTAAACTGAAAAATGACTCAGATCTCTTTGGTTTGGGTTTGGAAGAGCCTGGTCCCAAGGAGAGCAGTGAGGAAGGTAAAGGTCACACCTCGTTTTCCACCCTTGTTGGTTTTGTTTGTCGGGCATTGTTTTTTTCCACAGTGGTTCCAGGGTGTAAGCAAACTGATTTGAGCCAGATAACTGTGACTTCATGCAGTGCCCTTTGGTTTTTCCCCATGGGGAGAGAGGGAACCTGGCTCACCCATGGCATCAGCCAGGTATTTTTTCTCCCAGCTGGAAGCAAGAGCACATCTTTCACAAGCTGCATCTGTTTGTGTGCCTGGGAAGTGCTGTTCAGCCTTGCAGTGTCCATCCCCTCATATCAACTTGAGCAAAATGCTCTGCCATACCCTGCCAATTTGCTCTTCTATTTTTGGGAAAGGTAGAGTGGGGTTCAGATCACAACCTCAGCATTCCTCAGACTTTTTATATGTCTTTATCCCCCTGGTCCCTGAGGGAACAAATCTGATACACACAAACCAGTTCTGCTGTCTCGGCGTTACTGCAAAGCAGCTTCCTATAGATCTGCCCCTGATGTCCCCACAAAAGATGGGAAGTTAAACACTAAAGGGAGAAAAAAGCTGTATGAAGCATCAGAGAGAGATCTCTTGGAATAGCTCTTCCAAAAGTGTAAGCAAGGTGTCAGAGGCGGCGGTGGCTCTGTCAGCTCGTTGCTGGGAGCTGCTGCACAGCACAGCCTGAAATAGCTACAAGTGCATCTGCAGAGGCCCAGGTCAGTAATTTACCTTCCCTTTGGCATCTTTAATAATTCACCATGGGTTCCTCCTGTCTCTTCTCTCCATGATAAATATTAAAACTTCTCTTGGCATTCAGTCAGTTGGAACTTGAGCAGAACGAGGCTTCTCAGGGGCTGACGTGTGTTTGCAGCTCAGCTGAGCTAAAACGAGTGTGGAGATAAGATTGACAGCCCAAAGCCACGTGTGGAACGTGGTGCAGCTCTAAAGCCTCCTGTGAAACAGCCAGGTGGATGGGCCCCTGTCCAGGGAGGTTCTGTGCAAAGGCGTGGACTTTCAGCAGCCATCAGCCACAACACCTGGGACAAATGTGTTGACAGTGATGGACACGAGGTTTCATTTGATAGGGGGAAAGCAGCTACCCCTGTGGAGCAGAACCTGAGCCCTGAACCATGGCTTTGGGGTGTGCAATTTGCACACACAGTTGGAGCAGCAGCAAGTGCTGCCCTGTCAGGGTGCTCCCATCTGCTGGCACTGAGTCTGGAATGGCCTTTCCAGCACTGCCACCACTCTCAGAAGCACAAGCTGTGCCTGGTGGGTTGCTTTCTGCCTTTGAGTATGTAGTGGTCAGAGGGAAATTGTTCCCAGGAGCAATTCTGCAGTTCTGGAAATAGTAAACTGGCCTCCAGTTTGGCCTTTGAGCCAGTTTGTAGAGCTGGTGTCTGTACTTGTTTCTCAGTAGCTGGGGCACAGTGAACACCCAGGTCTGTGTTGGTAACACAGTAGATACAGATAATATCCTGCCTGTAATTAAACAAGGTGTGTGTGGTGAATTCAGAGTGTGGCTGTGGGGGCCCCAGTTAGTTGCAAAGGGGTGCAGTTGGTCCTGAGGTGAGGGGTTTGCTTTGGGATGGAGCCATGTGTTCCCAGGAATCAGGGCAGAACTGCATCTCTTACTGTTTCAATTCATTACAAACCATTTTGGGTGGGGTTTTTTTTTGTTTTAACAGACAAACAACCTTCTAAGGAGAAGAAGAAGAAGAAAAAGAAAAGCAAAGAGGTACTATTTAATTCCTCAATTCTGCCTCATTATTTACCAGCTAAGGAGAGAGGTGGCCTTTTACAGTGCACTCTGCATCTGATGGACTTCTTCCATTTGCACATCCTGCAGCCAGACCTGTCCCTCCCAGGCTCTGCAGACCATCAGGCTCAAAAGCAACCTTTTAAAGCAGTTGAATTTGAAAAAGCAGTGTGTGAGTTTGTAAAATCAAGGGTTGAGTAGAGCAGTGCATGTCTGCTGGGCTGAGTGTGTCGATGGCACTGTGACTTCTTCCAAGCAGAGGGCAGTCCCTGACAGGCCCAAGCTCAGAGGCAGTGAGAGGAGTCTGCAGGAGGCTTTGTCTTTGACTTTTCTGCCTGTCCAATACTGTGGCATTGTCAAGCACAAACTGCCTGACAGACCACTGCTACACATAAACCAAATGGTCCTTCCTCTCTTCTGTGCAAACTAGGCAGAAGGGTCTTCTGGAATTAACTCCAAGCCAGCCTTGTATCAGGAGCAGTGTTGTCAGCAGGAGCAGGGAGCTGATCATTCCACTGGACTCAGCTTTGATGAGGCTGCACCTCCAATACTGTGTCCAGTTTTGGGCCTCTCTGTACAAGAAAGACATGGAGGTGCTGGAGAGGGTCCAGAGCTGGGCTGCCAAGCTGGGAAAGGGTTTGGAGCACATCTCAGCTGAGGAAGGGCTGAGGGATCTGGGGCTGTTAAGCCCCAGGGCTCAGGGGAGACCTTCTCACTCTCTACAGCTACCTGAAAGGAAGCTGCAGCCAGGTGGGGTCAGTCTGTTCCCCCCAGTAACAAGCAACAGAACAAGAGGAAAGGGCCTCAGGTTGCAGCAGGGGAGATTCAGGCTGGATATGAGAAGGAATTTCTTTGCTGCCAGGGCTGTCAGGCATTGGAAGGGGCTGCTCAGGGAGGGGCTGGAGTCACCATCCCTGGAGGGGTTTCAGAGCCAGGTGGGTGTTGCACTGAGGGCAATGGGCTGGTGGGTGGTAGGGCTGGGACAGAGGCTGCACTCCATGGGCTGAAAGGTCTCTCCCAGCTGAAATGATTCTGTGATTCTATGATAGATGTTTCATCCTAAGTGAGGCTCCTCTGGGTGCCAAGTTTCAGGGTGATCTGTGCTGGGCCACTGGTGTGCTCACAGCAGTTACTGATAAACACCTTCTCATCTTGCAGGAAGAGGAGAAGTCCATGAAAAAGAAGAGCAAACACAAGAAGAGCAAAGAGAAGGAGGAGGGCAAAGAGGAGAAGAAGAAAAAGAAAAAGAAGAGCAAAGAGAAAAACAGTGAGATAGATGAACTGGAGGCTTTTCTGGGAGGAGGAGGAGCTGGTGTGAGCAAGCCACGAGGAGGTGGGGACTATGAGGAGCTGTAGGGCTGCCTGGGTGTGCAGCAGAACTCTTCTGTCGTGGCTGTCTCCATCTTTTCGTACGACCCACACACCAGGACAGGTGCAGATGTGTAAAGCTTTGGCCATTTGCTGCCTGTTCTTTCAAAACAGCTGGCAGAGCAAAAGCTTTACATCTGTGTGCTCTGCTCTGGTGCGTTCCTTACACGAAGCTGAGATGTACTCGAGTAAGGGGAAGGCTGAGGGCCAGTTCCCAGCCCTGCTTCCAGGCTGTGGTTTTCCCTCTTTCCAGAGATGCCCTGTGGGGAGCTGGCAGGGTGTGGGGAGCCAAAGGACCTGCCTCCTGCACTGCCACTGCTATATTCCACTCCTGCACACCTGAAATTCCTGTCTTGTTCGGAGGAGTGCAACACAACCCACCGCATGAACGCCTCGTGCTCGCCTGTCTCAAGTCTTTAACTTCTTACCCTTCCTGGTTTTATAACTGACAGAGGTGGTATTTGGCCATTGCTCCACCCAGCAGTTGATGAGCTTGAAGTCGAGCAGCTCATGCTATGGCACAGCTCCCTGAAACAGCAGCACAGGGCCAGAGTGACAGTGAGAGTGTGTGTGTGTGTGTGTGTGTGTGAGTGATTCCAGAGTCCTCTGAACGGGACCTTTCTGCACAGCAGCTTAAGGAGCACTCACTGGTGCTGCTGTTGGAGTTCATGAAGCCCCACTGATTTCCCTGGCCCCAGTGTCTCAGACACTACATGTAAGCTGCTATGCAGTTTGGGAAAACAATGCAAGGTGCAAAGCTAACCTGAAAAAGAGAGAGAGAAAGAAGAAGGAAATCAGTGCTTGTCCGTGTTGCCCAGCCTGGGGTTTGCATCCCCCAGACTCCCCTCCCAGTGGTACCTCTCAGGGACATGACTCTCGTGTGGACATGAGGATATGCAGAGCTTCAGGACTTGCTGACAGGGCAGTGTTGGCATGGCAAGGCATCTGCTTCTCAGGCATTTTACAGTCACGCTGTAGAACCCCGGCCCTGAGAGGGCCCGTGAGCGCTGCAGCTCAGGCAGTGTCCCAGCAGCACTGCCTCTCCCTGCCCCGAGGGAAGAGCCCCCTCCCCAGCCCTCCAGCTGGGAAGCCTTTTTGGTTTTGCTTTGGACTTAAGGTTGGTGCCTGCTCAGCAGCACCAGGCACTGCAGGGCCAGCCCTTTGCCCCTGCCTGTCCCAGTGAGCAGCCCCTGTGTCTGATGGAGCCTGTTCAGCTCTCCCTGTCCCCTCCTCTTTGGTTCTGCTGTCCCTCTCGCAGCCCAGGCAGTGCAGCTCCCTCCAGGTCTGTGCATTACATTACCCTTGTTGCTTGCAGGTTGATTTGAGGTTTGATTTTGTTCTCCTTCTCCCCTTTTTGTTGTAACTTGTCAGCCATGAAACCCAAGCTGGGCTTTCCTTCTACATCCCTCTAAAGCAAGGTGTTCTTTTGCCCCTTTACCCTCTCCAGAGCTGCCTCAAGCAGCAGGCAGTTACCTGCTCCTTTTTTTTTCTCTTCCCCCAGCCCCTAAATGCACTTGGAACTGTTTCTCTGTCAAACCAAGTGGGTTTTTTTGCTGCATGAGCAGTACATTGTTCAGGTCTGTTGTTAGCATTTGCCTCCTCCTCTGAGCATTACTCACATTCCACGTGATGCTGTAGGGAAGTTGCATGGCACAGCTCAACCTTTGCACGTGTGGGGAGGAGAAAGGGGCTGTGGACATGAGCTGTGGGGGGTCTCTTGGGAAGGGGAGGGCAGGAGTTGGAGCTGCAGCCACTGCATCCCTGAAGGCAACGTCTGTTCTGTCAAGATTTTGGGTCATGTTCCATTTTGCATCAAAAAGCAAACCCCACCCTGGTACAATCCATTCTGACTATAAAGTTCTGTTGTACAACTGCCTCTGTGCTTCTCCTTCTGCAGCTCAGGCACCCCTCAGAGCCCAGGGGCTGCAGGGCCCTGGGGCTGCTCCACAGGAGGACATCCCCACATTTTGTTACTGCTTCATGGGCTGAGGGCACTGAGCCACAAACAGGTTAAAAACCCCCAGAGTTGGAGGTAAAGCCCATGAATTCTTTCCCCAGAGCTGAAGCCTGTCCTGAGAGAGCTGCTGTGTCACACAGCCAAAGGGAGATGGTTCCCTCAGCAGTGCTACCTTGCCATCACAGCTCTCAGTTAGCAGAAGGCCAAGGCCCCTGGAAGCATCCTGGCAGTGGTTTGTCTTTCACCTGGGCCAGATTTGACCACCACAGGAGCCTTTACACTCCCTGCAGCTCGTGTTCCATGTCAGCACAAGGAGCTGAGATAAAAACAAGCAAAGATGAGTCACTGTGTTCTAAAATATTCCTTTGAAAGAGAAAAGCAGCTGTGGGAGCTCTCCCCCCTTCCACTGCAACCCCAGGAAGGTGTGTGGTGGGATTTGGCTTGGGCAGCCAGGCCAGAAACATCCCACCCCGTGGGTGAAGCTGGAGCATGGGAAGGAACAGGAGCAAGAGGTGCTTTTTAGACTGGGACTGAAAGCTGAACTGCTCAGGGCTGTAGCATGAGATGTAATCCAATACAGGCAAGTGTGAGTGAGGGGGAAGGAAAGGTTGTGTCTGAGCTGGGCTCTCCCAGGCCCAGACTTTCAGATAAGCTAAATATAAGAGGTATGTGTACGTGCCTGTCGTTATGGAGAAGCTGCTGCAGGATCACAGCGATATAAATAGTTCCTGTGAGCGTCTCTAGAGGTACCAGTGGGTTTGCTTTGGGGGTTATCAGTCATCCACAAAAATAATCAGGAGCTTGAGGCTGAGGAGCTGCAATTTCCTGCAGTGAAAGCTGGTCAGAGCTGCAGCAGCAAGGGCTCAGGGCAGGGCAGCAGGAGGGAGAAGTGCAGATCTCTGGCCTCAGCTGTGGGCTGCAGCGGGGCTGGACTGACCCACACGTGGTGAGGGGGCTCTGTCTGGGAGGGCTGCTGCTGGAGGCTCTGCCTGAAAGCCCTTCTGTCCCCTCTGCCTGCACACCATGGAGTCATCAAATCATTTCAGTTGGAAAAGCGCTGGAAGGTGCTGCAGTGCCAGCCCTGCCCTCACCCTGCCCAGCCCAGCACTGACCCACGGCCTCAGCACCTCAGCCCCACGGCTTTGGGATCCCTCCAGGGCTGGGCACTGCCCCAGCTCCCTGGGCAGCCTGGCACAGGGGCTGACACCCCTCTCAGGGAAACAGTTCTGCCTCAGCTCCAATCTCAGCCTCCCCTGGGGCAACTTGAGGCCATTTCCCTTTGTCCTTGTTCTCCTTTACTTGGGAGCAGAACCTGACCCCCAGCTCCCTGCAGCCTCCTGTCAGGGAGTGTCAGGGAGTGCTCCTGGCTCCCCTCAGGCTCCTCTTCTCCAGGCTCAACACCCCCATTCCCTCAGCCCCTCCCCAGCCCCTTGTGCTCCAGCCCCTTCCCCAGCTCTGTGCCCGGCTCTGGCCACGCTGCAGCCCCTCAGTGTCCCTGTGGCAGTGAGTGAGGGGCCCAGCACTGACACAGCCCTGGAGCTGCAGCCTCCCCAGGGCCCAGCACAGGGGACAATCCCTGCCCTGCTCCTGCTGCCACCCCACTGCTGATCCCAGCCAGGATGCCACTGGCTTTCTTGCCCCCCTGGGCTCACTGCTGTGCCAGCTTGAAGCCAGAGTGTTCATGACAAGTCAGGAGTGGTAACGACGGTCCCAGTTGCTAGAAGGGGCTCCATGGGCAGTGGTGCCAGAGCCACCCCAGGAGCAGGCAGGTTCTGCAGCCCTCCAGAGAGAAGCCCATCTGTAGGGTCTGCACCTACTTTGTGCCCAGGTGTGTGGTGTCTGTGGGGACAGCCTGGGCCATGCTACTCACCTGAGACAAGAACAGCTGTGCCTTCTTTTTGGGCAGAGCTCCTTTCCCATTCCCTGCACAGGGTGATGCAGTGTGACAGCAGCAGCTCCTGGTGTGACTTGGTACAGCTGCTGTGACAAGACATGGGTGAAGTTGTACTGGAGAGCAGGCAGTGTGCCTTCCAAGCTGGCATCCCCAGGCTCCCCAGCTGCAACATGGTGAGAGCTTCCAGCTGCCCCACACCTGAGTGGGGGCTGAGGCCTGAGGGTTCCTCCTCAGCCATGGCAGCACGGCCACAGCGCCTTCCCCCGTGTCTCCTGAGTGCAAGTGGCCATCCCTGCTTGCTAAAGCTCCTGCTCCTGTTAATTCTGTTCATGGCTGTCACAAAACTCATCCCTGCAAGAGAATCAAGCTGCTTAGCTCTGCTGCTGAGCTGTCTCCCCCAGCCCTGCAGGGCACAGCCTGCGCCAAGAGGACCAAGGCTCTTGGCAGCCAACCTGTGGCTTCCTCCTTTAAAATATCCGGTGGATAAACAGCACAAGGACAGACTGACTGGTCCTTGCAGCTCCCACCTCCCAAACCAGCAGTTTCCAGCATCCCTGAGGATCAGGATCCCATCCCTGAGGCTCAGGAGCTGGCAGATCCTTGGCACCCAGCTGTATTCCTGACCAGCTGATGCTCCTTTGTTCCTGTGCCAGCTCTTGTCGTTTCAGGCCACTCCTGGCCCTGGGGCTCATGTTGGTGCTTTGCCATGGTGCCATGGCCAGGCTGTCCTTGGCACAGGCTGCCTGGTGAGTTCATCTTTCTGTGTCTGTGCCAGTCTAGATGAGGCTGTGCCAGCCTGGAGAAGAAGAGGCTGAGGGGAGACATGATCACTCTCTGCAGCTCCATGACTGTGGCCTTGGCTGTGGCGAAGGGGAGGTCAGTCTCTGCTCCCAAGCAACAGGACAAGAGGAAATTACCTCAAATTGTGCCAGAGGAGGTTTAAATTTGAGTTGGGGAACAATTTATTCAGCGTAAAGGGGTGTCCAGCCCTGGCACAGGCTGCCCAGGGCTGTGGTGGAGGGATCCCAAAGCCACGTAGCTGTGGGGCTGAGGGACATGGGTTAGTGGTGGCCGTGGCAGTGCTGGGGGAACACTTGGACTTGAGGAGCCTAAAGGGCTTTTCCAACCCTCATCATGCTGTGAAGGTGGGAATTTGCTGGTGCTCTGCAGGAGGCCATCCCCACATGTAAGGTTCTAAGGGCTCCTGGAGGTGCAGAAGGGCGGGGAAAGCCCTTGGGCTTCACCCCCAGTGGCACAGAGTTGGGCAGGGATGGCTAACGGGCACTTTGCCTTCCCTGCTGCCAGGGGCCCTCCTTGGAGGCACCTTGGGGCTTCCCTGACCTCCTAGGCTGCCCCTGAGTTCTCAAATGAGCAATTCTGGGGAAATCCCACAGTAAGATGGGCTTAGGGACCAGTTGCTGTAACCTAGCAACAGTCTCGATCATGGCATAGTATCATTAATCCAGTGCTGGCTCAGTCTGCAGCTTAGTGACACCAGGGCAAGTGGCTGAGGCTTCTTGGGTTTGCCTCCAAAACAAGCCTTCAGCATCTCACGCACATCCCACATGTTCCTGGCCCCGGGGCAGCCAGTGGTGAGTGTCCAGTCCTTCAGCCACTTCACGGGGAAGGTGCTGAGCAAAGGGAAATGATCCCCTGGCACCGTGGAGGGTCCTGTAGGCTCAGGCAGAGCTCCCTCGGGTGAGATGAGGCTGAAGCAGTGGAGCCTCTGCAGGAAAGCATAGCAGGGCTGTGTGTCAGAGCAGGAGCTGCCAGCTGCACACACTTGTGCTCCACTCCAGGGGCTGCTGCCGTGGGGCAGCGACACAGCCTCTGCACCCCAGCTCCCTCCAGACTGGTGGCAGACTCCGCCGTACTGGAGGAGCAGAGACGGGAAGCAGTGGTGTGGCCAAGGTGGGATGAGGGGAGGAGCGGGGGATGCTGTCTCCCGGGGGCAGGGAACACCTCAGAGAGGCCGCTCTCCCCTTTCCCCCAGCGTGTGTGGGCACGGGGGGGGCTCTGTCTGTGCCTGAGGATCGGTTTGGGTGGCAGCTGCAGACGGAGACCGTGCTGGCGTCTGCAGACGGGCTGCGGGAAGGAGCCAGCAGGCTGGGAAAGAGCAGCCGGCTCCCAGAGCTGGCAGCAGAAACCCCCCTCTCGAGCCTCCGGCGGGAAGCGGCTGCGTGGAAGGGGCGAGGCGTTGTGCTCCCACCCTGCCCCGGCGGCCCCAGCCCGCGGGTGACCACGAGCCCCAGCCCTGGCCGTGCGGGACGGGGCGGTGCCGCCGGCTGCGATCCCGGCCAGGGCAGCAGCTGGGGCTCAGCAGCTCCTGCGCTTCGGCTCGGGGCTCGCCCGCTGCCGGTGTCTGGGGACCGACCCCCCGTCCCCAAAGAGGCAGGTGGGTCACCCCCCTCCGCGGGTGAGGGCTGCGGGACAGGCTCCAGCTCCTCCCTCCCGAGCCGCTGACGCCCGGCTTCTCCCTTCAGAGCTGGGGGAAGGGAGGTGATGCGAGGGGAAGAGGAGGAGAGAAGCTGGAAGGAGGGGACACCCCCGCCGCACCCAGCCCAGGCGTCACGCTGATGCCGGCTCGGCTGCTCCCCGGGGAAACGGGGCATCCCCGGGCAGGAGCTTCGCGGCGCCGGGCGGGGAGGGGCGAGGGGCGAGCGGAGCGGGCGAGCGGCAGCCCAGCCCCGGCTGCTCCCGGCCCCGGAATCCCCACGTTGCCGTGGAAACGGAGGATTTCGCAGCAGGGTGCAGTGCGGGGAAAGGGGGAGCGGCCTTCCCCGTGCCCGTGTCGCTGCTCTGTCCCCGCGGGAGCGTCGCCTGCCAGCCCCGAGCCGGGGCCAGCCCGAAGCCGCTCCGCTGGCCCCGCCGCGGTTGCCCGGTTTGGCTGCCCACGAGGTGAGGATGGCAACTGCGGAATGATGAGCCCGGGGCACAGGGAAGGGATCAAATATTAATTCCTGCTGTCAGTTCGGCAGTGGAGGAGGGAGTGGGCGTTGTGCAGCATCCCCAGCACCTCCCTGGTGCCATCCACATCACACATAGATGCCGACATGGGCTCTCTGAGGGCCCGCGGGGTCATGGTGGGGTGCTGTGTGCCCACCACAGCCTCATTTCCCATAGGATGGATGCCATAGGCTCCCCATCCCGATTTTGGGATGCTCCACACCGTTCCTCCAGTGCAGAAGCCCTCACCCTGGTAGACGCTGCTGGAGTGGCTGCAGCATCCAAGGGGAGGGACCCCGCAAGACGGCGACCCCGGGGTGCTGCAGCCACCCCCCTCCCGCAGCAGGACAGCCCGGGGCCGGCACAGCCACCACCTCAGACGGCAACCCGCCCCGTGCCCGGCTCCTGCACACGGGGGCCGTGCGGGTGTTCCCTCCCCGGAGCCGCTCACGCTCGGCTCGAGCCGTGCCCGGGCCGCGTTTCCCACCGAGCCGGCAGCCCGCGGCTGCGATCGCCCTGGCACGGGCTGTGTCCCGGGGCCGGGCTGGCGGCTGCCGGCGCTTCCCGGCGCGGGGCTGGTGCTGAGCTGCTCGGTCTGCGGGGGGCTGCGCTCCTCCCGCCACACTCGCTGCCGTCGGGGCCGCCAGAGCCGCCCGGCCCTTTGCCAGCACCTGCAGGACCCTCCATGCCGGGCGGCAGCGGGTCCCGCACCGTCACACCCGCACCCCCAATGACGGACCGGGCACCCACTCACGGGGCTGGCTGCTCCCAGCCCTGATGGCGAGTCCCTGCGGGCCAGCCGGGCCACCCAGCCCAGCGTGGGGACAGAGGCTGCTGCTGCCTGGGGCCGGCAGCAGGACGGGAATGAGCCCCGGCTCGTGTCGTCGCTCCAGCAGGACGGGACCCGGCAGCTCGGGCAGGGACAAGCCTGGACCTGCACATGGTGAGGACCCAACGCCACCGTCCTCTGCACAGGGGCAGGGGACAGCCCCATCCCTCCCCACGGAGTCCCGCTGCCGGGGGCCGTGCCAGGGGGGTCCCCTCCACACGAGGGGCTGCCATCCCTGCGAGGAACGGGCACGAGGCCAGGCAGCTGCTCCCACCTTACCCGAGTGCCACCCCTGGGGGTCTCAGTGCCTGTGGAGCTGAGCTGGTGCTGGCCTCTCTGCCTGGGTACCTCAGGCTGTGCCTGGGGATGTCACAGCCCAAAGCAGCAGCGTGCTCTGGTACTTGGGGGAAGGTGTCAGCCACTCTCAGAGCCCCTCTGAATGGCACCCAGCCAGCCCTGAGCAGCCAGCACAACCCCATCTTCCTCCCACACAGCCTTCCCCAGCCCCTCTTCCCCCAGCTGTACCCGATTCAAGGAGGAGGAGGAGGAGGAGGAGGAGGAGGAGGAGGAGGAAGAGGCATTCACTGCACCAGTGACCTCAGTGCATGCCATAGCGCTGCCATCTCTGGTGGCCTGGAGATGTGCCCATGGTCCAGTTGGATCCCTCAGCACTTTCCAGCCTAAAATAGCAGCCGCTCAGAGGGAGCAGATGGTCCCACCACCCTTCACCACGGGGCTGAGGGGACACGGTCCAGCCCCTCATGCAGCTGAGGCCCTGTGGCTGCCCCAAAGAGCTCTGGATGGGCAGCCCCAGTCGATGCAGATGTCACCCAGGGCCACAGCTGCAGGGCCAGGGGGTGGCAGCTACAGGATGCCCTCAGGGTGGATGGGCATATCCTTATCCCTTGTGCCCTCTTGACAGCAGCGTCCTCCATCCCAAGACTGCAGGCAGCCCCATGGGATTTGGGCTCCTGCATCATTTGGGCTCCTGCACCCACGAGGGATGCTGCAGCCTGACCCAGGCTCCCTCCTGCAGCAGTGACCATGTCACGAGCCTCAACTGGGCTCAGCTCTGGCGCAGGGCCGGCAGCAGGCAGGGAGCAGATGGAGCAGCACGGTGGGGGCTGTGGGGGCCGTGGGGCAGGGAGCCAGGAGCAGCCAAACCAGCAGCCTGGGTTCTGCACCCTGCAGGGAGGAAAATAGAAGCCCTGGGGGGGATGTAGGGCCCAGCTGAGAGGGGCCTGAGGCCCCGGGGAGCCATTCAGTCCCATCTGTGCATCAGAGACAAGCTGGCCCATCCCCCTGCCCGACTGTTGCAACTCACTCATCTGTGCAATGAGTTGCTAGGGCTCAGCCCAGCCCCAGGGAGCTGTGTGCTCGTGACCCCGGTGAGCTCAGCCGTGCCCACAGCCTCCTGGCAGCACTGGGGGCATTTGCGGGGCAAAATGCATCAGCCTGGGCCACCTTCCTGCAGCAGCCACAGCAACACCCACGTGCTGCAGCCCCTGCTCTGCCCTGGCACCCCCCTGTCGGTTACTGACACGGGGAAGGGTCTCAGCTCCGGAAGGGTTTGGCACCGAGCGAGTCCCAGTGCACAGCGGCCGTGGGCAGCGGCGGGTGCCTCAGAGAGGTGGGAGATGGGGAAACTGAAGCAGAGCTCCGGCCAGACTGTTGCAGGGGCTCCGGTCGGCTCCACCTGCGCCCGTCCCGTCCCATCGCGCAGCCCGCGGAGGAGCGAGGCCGCTGCTCGGAGCAGCTCAGCGGGGATTTCGAGGCGCGATTGGCCACGGCCGGGCCGCGGTGATGTGTCAAGGTCAGGCGGGACGTGGGGTCGGCGGGGCCGTGCCCGGAGGCTGCGGCACCGGGGGGCTCCTGGCACCGGTGGGATGCGGCACCGGGGGGCTCCTGGCACCGGGGGGCTGCGGCACCGGGGGGCTCCTGGCACCGGGGGGCTGCGGCACCGGGGGGCTCCTGGCACCGGTGGGATGCGGCACCGGGGGGCTCCTGGCACCGGGGGGCTCCTGGCACCGGGGGGCTGCGGCACCGGGGGGCTCCTGGCACCGGTGGGATGCGGCACCGAGGGGCTCCTGGCACCGGGGGGCTCCTGGCACCGGTGGGATGCGGCACCGAGGGGCTCCTGGCACCGGGGGGCTGCGGCACCGGGGGGCTCCTGGCACCGGTGGGATGCGGCACCGAGGGGCTGACGGCGCGCGGCGTGGGGCTGAGCCCCGTCGCACCTCTCCGGGAGACGCCGGTGCCTCGGCCGGGAGTGCCGCGGGGTGCGGGGAGACTCTCCCGAGGGCTGGCATCAGGAGAAGTGGGGCGCGGGGGTCGCCCAGAGCCCACCTGGCGGGTCCCGCAGCGGGCGGGGGATGCTGCGGGGGCCGCGACCGAGCGGAGCCGGCCCGGGGGTGGGTGACGGGCGGTGGGCGGTGGGCGTCGGGCGGCGGGAGCGGGGCCGGGGGCGGTGCCGGTGGGTGTCTCCCGACCCCGCCGGTAACTCCGCCTGCCGTATTTATGGGAAAACAAGCGGTGGCGGAGCCGGGCGGCCGCGGCGGAGCGTCGGGCCGGGCCGGGCCGGGCGAGGCCGAGCCGAGCCGAACCGAACCGAGCCGAGCCGAGCCGAGCCGAGGCGAGCCGAGCCGAGCCGAGCCGGATCGGGCGGAGCCAGGCCGGGGCCACCGAAGCGGCGGCAGCCCGAGCCCAGCACGGCGCAGGGGATGCGGCGGGGGACGCGCCGGGGCGGCAGGCGCGGAGCAGGTAAGGGGGGCTCGGGCAGGGGCTGAGGCCTGTCGCACCCCCTGCGACCTCCCTCCGACCACAGCATCACATCCCATGGCCCCCCCCAGCCGCCATCTCAACCCCTCGTGTTCCGCACCCCCCTGAGCCCCCCCCCGGGCCATTCCACCCCCCTCTACATTCCATCCCATCCTCCCCATCCCAGCCCATCGTGCCCCATATCCCCATCCCCATCCCATCTCCCTGAGCCCTCCCTCTCCCAACGCCTCCGGGGCCACCCCCATCCCCCAGCCCGAGTCATCCCAACGCATCGCGCCGCATCCCGCCGTGTCTCCCATGCCCCGGCCCATCTCTCCCGTAGCCCATCTCGCCGCAGTGCCGGGCCGGGGCCATCTCGCTCCGGCTCCCGGTGATGCCGGCCCCGAGGCGGGCTCAGCGCCCTGCGCGGCCCTGCGGGCCCGGTGCCGCCGGTGCCTCCCGGTGCCTCCCGGTGCTGCCGGTCTCTCCCGGCGCCGCTGGTCTCTGCCGGTGCCGCTGGTCTCTGCCGGTGCTGCTGGTCTCTCCCGGTGCTGCCGGTGCCTCCCGGTGCCGCTGGTCTCTGCCGGTGCTGCTGGTCTCTGCCGGTGCTGCTGCCCCGAGCTCTGCGGCTGGGACAGACCCGCTCCCCCCCGGAGCCGCCGCACGCCCCCCCCGCCCGGCACCGCAACCCCCCCGTCCCTCGGCGGTGCCCGTTTGCGAGGAGCTGGCAGTGTGGGGGGCCGAGGGCTGGCAGGGGTCGGGGTGTCTCTCGCTGCCCCTGGAGTGCTGCTCCCCTCTCCCGGAGCTGGGGTGAGGGGCAGCGCGATGTGCGAGGGGAACAGGGCACTGGGGGTGTTGGGGGATGCCCTGGGGGGAGACAGAGGGGAAAGTGTCTACTTGCCACATATTTGGGGGGGGGGGGGGGGGGGCTGGGAGAGCAGAGGGTTCCCTTGCCACGAGCAGGGCTGTGTGCCAGCGCCCAGTCCCCGCAGTGCCCGGGCAGCGGCTGCTCAAGCAGCGTCGGCATCAGCCCCCTCGGTCCTGGCACAGGGCTGGGGCACAGGCCTGAGGCACAGCAGGGCCAGGGGCTGGCAGTGGCCATGGCAGGGTGCACAGGCCCTGCACACAGCAGCACCCACGGCACCTCCAGCATCACGGGGCATGTGAGAGGCTGCCTTGGCTGTGCCCTGGCCATGCCCTGGCAGTGCAGGAGCTGCAGGCACCAAGCTCAGGACAGCGTGGTGTGTGCTGGCAGCGTGTTCGGGCTGCCTGCGGTGCAGTGCCAGCGTGCTCAGTGCACTGCATGCGTGGGCAGCGTGCTGGCAGCAACACTGGTGCAGCGGGCACAGGCAGTGCTCCGGGGGCTGTGTGCGGGCAGTGGGCATGGGTGGTGCGTGGGCAGTGCCCTGGCAGCGTGTGGGCAGTGCCCTGGCAGTGTGCAGGCAGCATGGGGGCAGCGTGTGGGCAGTGCCCTGGCAGTGTGCAGGCAGCATGGGGGCAGCGTGTGGGCAGTGCCCTGGCAGTGTGCTTGATGCAGTGTGTGCAGGCAGCGTGGGGGCAGCTGTGGGCAGTGCCCTGGTAGAGCTCTTGGTGCACAGCAGACATGCAGTGTCCAGGCAACGTAGCCTGCACTATCAGGGCACTGCATGGCCACACTGCACATGTGGCTGTGACCCAGTTCCTGGCAGCCTCCCACGGGGCTTCTCCAGCATCCTCAGTCGCTGCCAGCCCTCAGCACCCTCCAGCTGCACCCACAGGCCAGTGCTCACAGGGGGCATGGTGGAATGGCACAAGGTGCCAGGCTGGAGCGAGAGCAGCCCCAGCTGCAGGCAGGTCCTCACGGGTAGCGGTGGATGCAGGGCTGGTGCTGTCTGGAGTGGCCTGAGTGACACTGGGCTCTGCAGTGGTGCTAGGTCATGTGAGGTGGCCCTGTGGGCTGACATAGAGGGTCCTGCTGGGTGCCTTTTGGGCATGGGCATGCTGGAGGGGAGCTGCTGTGCTGGGGCCAGGCTGGGCAGAGGTGTCTGTGTGTGCTGCCCAGCAGCAGAAGCACGGGAGGCTCTGTCACAAGCTGCATGGGCCCTTCCTGGGGTGGGGACACGGGCAGGGGGGGTTGGCTGAGTGCCCTTGGGGTGGCCCCCCGATGTCAGCATCCCCGAGTTGACACAGCATGAGGACCCTGGGCAAGGAAACTGGTGCCCACTGAGAGCTGGCAGGGCTGGGGATGAAGCATTGCACCCAGTGCAGCCGGGGAGCAGGACAGCAGAGGGGATGCTGGGGGTCCCCTGCCAGGGGATTCTGCTGGGGACAGGTGGGGTGTGAGAGCATACAGAGGGTGTGAGTGCTGCTGCAGCCACCCTGCTCTGCCCTGCGTGGGCAGTGGGTACCTGGGGCTTTGCAGATGCCCCATTCACCCCATGGTGCTGCAGGGTCCCATCTCCCCGTGCAGCCTCCCCTCACACCCATACCCTCAGCCTACCTTCACATCCACGGCCTCCCCAGCCTCCCCCCACACCCTCAGCCTCCCCCCACACCCACGGCCTCCTGCAGAGGAGGAATAATTTGGAGAAACCATGGCAACCCCAGGCAGCGCTGGGGATGGGGATGGGGATGGGGATGGGGATGGGGATGGGGATGGGGATGGGAGCACCACATGCCACGTGGTCCAGGACCCCGTCAGCATGGCCTGGAGCAGCTCTTTGGGCTGCAGGTGCTGCAGGGGTTGGAGGGTGGGATGGTGCCCAGGGCATGCAGTGCCCACATCCTCAGGGCACAGGGACGCTCGCAGTGGCCTGGCTGGGGTACAGTGGGCTTTGGCTCTGCAGGGCTGCGTCTGCAGGGGCTCTGGGGGTGCCTGAAGCCTCCCCAGGTGCCCTGCAGCCACCCCTCTGCCACGGCTGCCATGGCTGGGGGCTTCCCGGGACCCTCACCAGCCTCTTTTCTTTTGCAGTGTTGGGATGGAGCCGCCGCCGTGCCCTCAGCCAGCTCAGCCCTCCCATCCCCTCCCTGCTGCTGCCGGACCAGGTAGGGCCCTGGGCTGTGTTTCACTGCCCTGACACCATGGGGATGGGCTCCCCAGTGGCACTGTACCCCTAGATCTGCCCCAGCCCCCAAGCAGGGGCTGATCCTGAGACTCTATGTGGCCAAACCTGCTCCCCTAGCCCCACAGGCACTGGGATTCCCATCTCCTCCCAGCATCATCCTGTCCCCAGCCCCCCTGGGACAGACACCCCAGCCTCACTTGGCTCCAGCTCAGCTCTGCCTCTGTGCCCTGGCTTTGGGTTCCACAGGGCTTTACCTGCATAGTGAGGGGGGACCCAAACTCCTTCCCTCTCTCTGCATAGTCAATACTGCTTCTTGACAAATAAAGTCTATTCCTTTCCTCCCACAAACACCTTCCCTGTGTTCCTCTGCTGCTCTTTAAAGCCATACACCTTTAGGCTATCATAGAGCTGCTGGCACCCAGCTGTGCTCCCAGACCCCTTTGCCAGGTGGCCAAAAAAGCCAGACCCTCATAGGGTGTGAGATGTGGTACAGCCATCTGGGTTATACCTGCTGGGCAAAGCCAGTGGTACCTGTGAGCTCACAGATGGCTCTCGGGGGGCTCTCAGTGAAGATCCATCCCACAACCCACCAGATCCTGTGGCAAACACCTCGCTGCTGCCCTGGTCACTGCAGAGGCTCATGCTCCATGTGCCCCCATCACACAGCAGAGTTGTGTGTGGCTCAGCACTGCCCAGCCCGGGCACCCATGTAGCAGCATCCCAGAGCAGGGCAGGCACAGGGAGTGACAGACCCTGTGTCCCACAGGAGCTGCAGCCACCGTCCTGCTTGCTCTCCAGCCCAAGAAACGTGTGTTCCAGCCACAGGATGGGGGAGAGGACAAAGCCCTTGGGTGCTGAGGCAGCACAGCCCCTCTGGTGCAGAGCTGTTGTGGAGGGACCCTGCTCTGTGCTGCTCAGAGCCGTGGGAGGCGTTGGAGGAGCCGCTGCTGGTGCCGGGGGTTGGGGCACTGGCTGCAGAACCCCTCTGCCCACACCACTCAGGTGATGGAGCCACATGGCTGCAGGAGGCTGGGACTGTTGGCAACCCCGCAGGGCTGCTGGGGGGCCATGGCAGGTGGGGGGTCCAGCTCCTGCTCCCCTGGAGTCCCAGAGCCACCTGGGCTCCCCAGGTGCCACCCTGGCTGATGCTCCTGCCTGCACAGGGCAGAGCACGGGCTGGACCGTGGGCTCGTGTTCTCCATCAGCTGTGGAAAACCCCAGAGTGGGGGCCCCCAGCCCCTGTGGTGCTGCCCCTGTGCACCCCCCAACGGGCTCCTCTCCCTGCAGTGAGCTGTCAGCTCTCCCTGGCTGCCCACGGTGCCCCAGCGTCCAGCCTGTGATTTGCATCCTGAACTTGGAGCCTTTTTCCAGCTGCATCTCCCAGTCAGCATCCAGCTATTAGCAGCTGCAGCGGCGGAGGCTGAGCCACCCCTGAACCCTCACAGCGGGCGCGGTGGCCGGGCGCTGCGGGGACTCATCCGGCTGCGGCGCGGGTCCCCGCCGGGATTGAGGCGCCTGCTGTGTTCTCTTGCAGGGCCGGCTGCCTTCCTCTGAGGCTGCGTGAAGGGGAGCTGGCGGGAGAAGAGCCACCTTTAAGATGACACGAACAGACCCACCTGACATCCTGGTGTCTACGGTGTACCAAGACATAAAGGTGGCCGCAGCAGCCCCCAGGGATTCGATCGTCCGCCAGCCCCTGGCACGATGTGACGCCCCCATGTCCTCGTCCCTGCCCCGCGAGCCGCAGCCCTTCAACAAGCGCCACTGCAGGAGCTTCGACTTCCTCGAGTCGCTGGACGAGCCGCTGGGCACGACCCCGGCCATGGAGCGGCCGCGCCCGCGCCCCGGCACCCCGGAGCCCACGCCGGGCCCCCCGGGCAGGCGCGCGCCGCCGCCGCAGCCGGACGCTCCCGGCGGCAGAGCCCCCGCGGCCCGGAGCGAGCCCAAGCGCCGCGCCCGCTCCAAGAGCGCGCCGCGGGTCAAGGCCACCTTCACCCCGGTGCCCATCAGCGTGTCGGCGTCGCCGCCGCCGGCCCGGCGCGGGCGGGAGGCGCTGCGGGCGCTGCGGGAGCCGTCGCGCCTCGAGCCGTCCCCGCGCCGGGAGGCGCAGCCCTCGCTGCGGGCGCTGGCTAACGAGGTGCATCCCATCAAGCTGCAGCCGCAGCGCAGCAGCGTCAGCCGCATCTCCCCGCTCTGCCTGGGAGGCGGCAACTGCTTCGAGGAGGGGCCGGGCGTCAAGGTGGGCGCCAGCCCCCACGTCAAGTGCCGGGTGGACATCAAGCCGGACGAGGCGGTGCTGGTGCACGCGGCGCGCAGCCTGCGGGCGGCGCAGAGCCGGCCGGAGCCGCCGCGCTGGCCCCGCACGCCCGGGGCCGCCCGCAGCCTGGCGGTGCCGGGGAGCAGGCAGGCGCCCGCGTCCCGCACGCCCACCCCCAGCGACTCCTACAGCGGGGATCCCCCGCTCCTGCCCTACCCCGGCGAGTACTACGAGGCGGACCCGCGGGCGCTGGCGTACCAGACGGTGCCGGTGCCGGCCTCGCGGGAGTTCAGGGAGTACCCCGAGAGGGGCTGCATGACCTTCTCGGCTCCCGGCGTCCCCGCCAAGTTCTTCTACGCGGAGGAGCCGGCGCGGTGCCCCAGCCCTGCCGTGCCCCTCCGCAGCACCGGCTACGCCAGCTACCCCTACCCCGGCCGCCACGCCAGCCTCCAGCACTTTTACCCCGAGGAGCCGGCCAAAGCCGCCGTCCACACGATGCCGCCGCGGACGTTGTACGTGGAGGAGCCGCGGGGGTACCCGGTGCAGGAGGCGCCCGCCCGCGCCTTCTACGGGGACGAGCCCCGCTTCTACCCGCCCCGCGGCACCCCCGTCAAAGCCCTTTACGCCGACGACGCGCGGACGTACCCGGCCCTCGGCTCCTCCGCCCGGCTCTTCTACGCCGAGGACTACGGGAAGTACCGGGAGCGGGAGATGCTGTCGCGGACGTGCCCCCCGCCCCGCAGCACTCAGCCCTTGCATTTCGGCGACTGGTACGGCGCCGAGCGCGCCACGCTGCCCTACCAGAGCCTGCAAGTGTCGCGCTTCGCCCCGCAGCCGGCCGGCCGCGAGGCCATGGTCTCCTCCTGGCACGCCAGCTACGGCGTGTCGCCCCCGCGCCTGGGCAGGGAGAGCCAGCACTACTCCAAATCCTGGGATAACATCCTGGCGCCGGCGGCACGCCGGGACGAGGCCCTGCAGCGCGGGCGCAGCTACGAGAACCTGCTCGCCCACGAGCAGCACCGTGCCTTATCCCCCGAGGAGCGCCGGCAGCCCGTGGTCATCAACCTGTCGAGCTCGCCCAAGCGCTACGCCGCCCTGTCCCTCTCGGAGAGCTCCATCCTGGAGCGGGTGCACGCCGACGGCGGCCGCGGCGCCCCGGGCCGCTCCTGGTACGTCACGCCGGAGATCACCATCACCGACAACGACATCCGCGCCGACGGGCTGGGCAGGAGCGAGCGGCGCGCCGCCAGCTGGGACGTGCTGGACGGCGGCAGGGAGCGCGGCCCCTACGCCGTGCCCTGCGCCCCGCAGCCCGGCCCCAGGGACGGCGGCTCCGGGCGCCAGCGCAGCCTGGAGCAGCTGGATGAGCTCATCACCGACCTCGTCATCGACTACAAGCCGGCGCCGGGCCACCGCGCCGGCGACAGGGACAGCCTGGCCGAGCAGCTCAAGCAGCTGCTGAGCAGCGGCGCCCCGGGGTCTGCCCGGCGGGGCGAGGGCAGGAGGGGTCCCCCCGGCGTGCCCGACGGTCTCCGGCCCACCAAGGAGCAGCCGGGCCCCAGCTCCCGCGCCGCCGCCGCCCCGCGCCCCACTCCCACCCCACCACCGCCCGCGGGCACCTTCGAGAAGTCTCCGGAGAACTGCTCGCCGGACCTGAGCGCGGAGGAGGACGACATGATGATGTGCTCCAACGCCAAGTGCCGGCGGACAGAGACCATGTTCAACGCCTGCCTCTACTTCAAGTCGTGCCACAGCTGCTACACCTACTACTGCTCCCGGCACTGCCGCCGCGAGGACTGGGACACGCACAAGGAGAGCTGCGTGTACGGGCGCGTGGGCAGCGTCTGCCGCCACGTGCTGCAGTTCTGCCGCGAGAACGGCGAGGTGCACAAGGCCTTCTCGCGCATCGCCAAGGTGGGCTACCTGTCCCGAGGCCGCGGCGTGCTCTTCCTGGGCTTCCCCAACGCCGGCTCGGCAGAGAACTTCCTGCAGTTCGGGTTGGAGAGCCTCCTGATGTCCCCCACCTACCTGTCCCTGCGGGAGCTGGAGAGCTACTCGGATAACCTGGGGGAATACGCCCGGGAGCTGCGGGAGACGGGCAACCAGTACGACCCCAACGAATGTTTCCTCCTGAATGTAACCGTGGCCGTCACCCAAAAAGTGCCAGAGAGGCCGTCACCGAAGACGCAGGTGCCGACGGTCAGGAAATACGCCAAGGTGGCCTTAGCCTCCTCCAGCCCCGAGAAGAAGATCCTGAAGAAGGAGAGGGACATGGAGACGCTGATCCTGACGCCGCCGCCCGGCACGGCGGACATCGACAAGGAGGGGGAGGAAGGGCGCAAGGCGAGGGAGGTTTGTTTCATCAACATCCAGCGGGAGCTGCGCATCCGCGGCGTCTTCCTGCGCCACGAGTTCCCGGCCGTCTACGAGCAGCTCTGCGACTTCGTGGAGAGCAACAAGCGCTTCACCCCCACCACCATCTACCCCATCGACAAGAGGACGGGCAAACAGTTCATGTGCATGATCATGGCAGCCTCGGAGCCCCGCACCCTGGACTGGGTGGCCAGCCCCAACCTCCTGGATGATATCATGTGAACGTGGGGTGGGCACGACCCCCCCCTCCCCCGGGACGCCCCCTCCCTGTGTAGATAGGTGTTGCCCTGCCAGTGTGCTGGGATGGGGACCCTCCCCTCTTTGGACATGGCACCAGGAGATGAGGCTGCAGCGGGCTGCAGGCAGCTGGCGTTGGCCGAGGGGGCTGCGGGGGGGGCGGGCTGTGGGGTGACAGGAGCTCGCGCCAAGGTTTGCCATGGGACACGGGTCCGGGGCAGACCCCACACAGCCCTCTCGGGGCAGGTAGTGCCCCCCGGGCAACCCAAAGCGTGTGCGCACCCACCCGCGCCCGGGGCTGTGCCCAGCGCTCCCGTGCCCTGGGTCCCGCAGCCCGGCCGCGGCGGCAGCGCCGGGCCCGTGGGTGCAGCCGTGCCCGCACGGTTCGGGCCGGCAGCTGCACAAGCTCCATGTTCCCCTGTCCCGGCGCTTTACTGCCGGATCTCCGGTGGCAGCGGGAGTCCCGTGAGGGCGGCGGTGACACCACCCAGGACCCCGCACAGTCTCGGGGTGCTGGGCAGGGGCCGTGGTGCTGGCAGGGGGGGTCCGTGGGCGCTGACACGGCCGCAGGGCCGTGCCCGGTGCTGGCTGCCAAGCCCGGGGGTGCTGTGGGTGGCCATCGGGTGCCATCGGTCGGCCCGGCCACCCTTCCGCGGGCTCGGGGTGCGGGGCTCGCGGGGAGCCCTACCCCCCCCGGGAGCCCCCGCCGCAGAGTCCCGGCATCGGGGCTGCCCCAGGAGGCGTCAGGGATGGGAAAACAGATCCGGGGCAACGGCAGCAGCAGCCCCGCGCCGCGCAGAGCTCGGTCCCGCCACCGGCACGCGCCGACCCGCGCTGCCCGCAGGGCTCCGCCCCCGCCCGCGGGCGGGGCCTCGGGGCGGGCGCCGGTTGGGCGGCGGGGCGGAAGGGTCGGGCGGCGAGGCGGAGGGGGCGGCGCTTGCGGCGGGGCGGGCGCGATGGCGGACGAGGCGCTCGCGGCGGTCCGGGACGTGGAGATCGACGGCGGCGGCGTGTTCAAGTACGTGCTGGTGCGCGTGCGCGCGGCCGGCGGCGGCGGGAAGGACGTGGTGCGCGGGCACGGCTGGGCTGAGTACCACGGTGAGCGCGGGGGGGCTCCGGGGACGGGGGGTTCGGGGTCCCCGCGCTCGCAGCGCAGCATCCCGGGGCCTGTCCCCGCCCCGGCCGCTCGCCGTCCCTCCCACGCGTGACGCCCCCCGCGGCTCCCTCCCCACGCAGCCGACCTGTACGAGCGGACGGCGGAGGAGCTGTCGCGGCAGGGGCTGGACTGCGAGTGCCTGGGTGGCGGCCGCCTGTCCCACCGGCCCGAGGAGAGGAAGATCCATGTCTACGGATACTCCGTGGTAAGCGGGCGGGGCGGGGCGGCGGGGACCGGACCCATCCGTGGGCGGCACCAGTGCCCGTGGCGGCCCCGAAGCGTCCCCGGCAGCAAAGGGGCCGAGAAGGGGCAGCCTGGGCGTGCCCGTGTCCCGTCGGCATCCTCCAGCTGCCCCGAGGACGGTGTCGGTAGCGCCAGTGCCGGTTCCTCCAGCACCCGGGTGCTGCCGACGTGCCCACGCCTGGGTGCCAGGCTGAGCTCCCGTGCCCACGCCTGGGTGCCAGGCTGAGCTCTCGTGCCCGGTGCCAGGCTGAGCTCCTGTGCCCACGCCTGGGTGCCAGGCTGAGCTCCTGTGCCTGGTGCCAGGCTGAGCTCCCGTGCCCACACCTGGGTGCCAGGCTGAGCTCCCGTGCCCATGCCTGGGTGCCAGGGTGAGTTCCCGTGCCCATGCCTGGGTGCCAGGCTGAGCTGCCGCTGCCGCAGGGTTTGGGGCCGCTGGGGCTGTCCCAGGCGCGGGTCCAACAGCATCTTCCGCTGCCGGGGCCGCCCTGGAGACTCCTCCCCAGGGCAGTAACTGCAGGGTCTGTCCCTCGGGCCCCTCTCTCCCGTGCCAGGGCTTCGGGCGCGCCAACCACTCGGTGACCACGGAGAAGCTGAAAGCTGAGTACCCGGACTACGAGATCACGTGGGCAGACGAAGGCTACTGAGGTGCTGCAGCCAGGCAGCGGTGCCAGCCTGGAGCTGGCACGGCCGGGGCGCTGGCAGCGGGCTCCCCGTGCTCAGCAGCTCTCTGGGCTCTCCTGGTTTTCCCCTGTGTCGAACTTGCCCGTTCCCTGCCGTCCCCAGCCTTCTGCCCGCCCCCTGGCACGGTTTGGCAAAGCCTGGGTGAAGCTGGTGGGTGCAGCTTGGCCTCCCCGGGGCGAGGGGGGTTGTGCCACGTATGTATGTGAGAATTAAAACATGTTGGAGAGTGCAGCTGCTTGTGTGGTCGCAGTCACAGCTTGGGCTGCTCCTCCCCCCTGGGCTGGAGGGTCCCCCCTCACAGCTGTGGTGACCCCCAGGTTTCCAGCCCCTGGTGGGGGCAGCAGAGGGTGTGTCAGGATCAGAGCTGCTTTGGGCTGGGGCAGGGGAGGAGACAGTGGTGATGGGAGGAGAAAGCGATGGGTTCCCAGAGGGGAAGGGCCCAGGGTCCCAGGAGAGTGACCACCCTTGTCTGCTGCTGCCTGGGAGTGTGGTTGGGAGGAACAGGCCCATTCCCACCCCAGTGGGTGATGAGACCACGAGGCAGAGCATCCTCCTTGACTTCAGCCCTCTGGATAGCCAGGGCTGGCTCCTCTCCCTCCGTGTTTCCCAGGGAGACTGTGTGTGTGCTCTCAGTGAGGCTCAGGGTGGGCAGCCTGGTTTTGATGACCCTCAGAGGTAAAAAAGGGGGATTTTCCTGAGCTGAAATGGCATTTCCCATTCTCACTTGGTTCTTGTCATCTCTCAGCCCTTTGTGGGGCACTCGCTGCCTGGAAGAGGCCGAGGCCATGTCCATCGCTGCTCCCTCCTGTCAGGGCTTTGTACACCCCCTGTGCCTTCTCTTCTCCAGCCTGAGCAGCTCCATCTCTCTCAGCCTCTCCTCGTGGGCAGCCCAGGCCCTTGGTCACCACAGCCCCTTGCTGGCTCTGCTCCAGTCTGCCCAAGCCTGATATTGGGGACCCAGCATCCCCCTGTGCCCCCCCAGCTCAGAGCAGAGGCAGACCCTGGGGCTGCTCAGCTGTGGCCCCTGGGAGGCTGGTGACCCCTTTGCTGAGGTGCTGCAGGGTCAGAGGTGGGAGGGGAAGGGCCTGGGGCTGTGGCGCCAAGGGGCTCAGCTGGGGAAGGAGCTGAGCGCTGCCTTTTACTGCACCTGATGCAATCCCACTGCAATCTGCTCTCCAAGGCCAGGAGAGGTGAAACCTCCAGGCTCAGCCTTCAGCAGTGGGGCCCATCTGTGGGTGCAGGGGCAGGAGAGCTCCCAGGGCAGTGCCAGCCCCACAAGCTGGGGCAGCGGTTGCCTCTGCCCAGGTGGGGAAATGGGCAGTGGGTGGCATCACCAGGCAACCCTGGTGAACTGAGCACCCCGAGTGATGCTCCTTTCCCCACTGAACAGCCCTTGCTGGGGCTCTGCTGGGCTTCTTTGGCCCTAGGTGTGACCTGGTTGTGGTCCTGGAGCTGTACCCTTTGGTCCTGTGCCAGCAGAGCTGGGTGCTGAGTTGCCCCTGCCGTGCAGATTGGTGCAGACAGAGAGTCCCCAGGGCCAGGGCTGGAGAGAGGCAGCGGGGAGAGGCACTGCAGGCAGCCTGACAGGCCCCTTCCTGCTTGGCATCCCTGTGTGCCCTGCAGCCTGCCACCCTTGTGTGCCCTCCTGCCTGGCATTAGCACATCCCTGGGGCTAGGGTGTGCTGAAAGCCCAGCTCTTGGCCAGCCCAGGGTGTATTGTTTGTACCTTTCCTGCCTCAGGGTCTCTCCTTGGCTGTGTTCCCGCTGCCCTCCCTGCCCAGGTTCACCCCACTGCCCACCTCTGCCCTGTCCCCAAAGACTCCTTGTGCTCGGGGACTTTCTTCCCATGGTCAGATGTGACGTGGCCCAGGCCTGGCCCCCACACCCTGGCAGCAGTGCCAGCTTCTCCCCTGTGGCTGGCAGCATCCCTGGCTTGGCAGCAGAGGTACCCGTTTCCCTCACTGAGCTGGCGTGTGCCACCAGCCTGTGCCAGCTGCCCCGGCCCTGGGCAGAGCAGCATCCAGAGTCTCATCCTGCATGGAAATGGGGCTCTGAAGAAGAGGAGCTCAGCATGGAGAAGCAGCCAAGGTGTGGTGGGGCCGTGCAGCTGCCAGCCGGTGGTGCTGGTGGCAGTGCCGGGCAGCAGCACCGCGGTGACCTGGCTCAGCCCGGCAAGCCGCCGCGCCATAAACCCCACCGATAACGCCGGGGCTGAAGTCCACCACGGGGCAGGTCCTGAGGAGCAGATTCCAGCCCTGGGCTCACGGTGTGGCCTCACTCCCCCTGGCCTCTGAGCCTCCCCCAGCTCCCTTCTCCCCTCACCGAGGGCCAGAGGCTGAGATGGACGCTCAGGCAGCGCTCGCCCTCCTGCTGCTGGGTGAGTTGTGCTGGCACTGGGCTTGTGCTGTGGGGAGGGGAAGGGTCACACACTGCCTGCTCCACGTGTCCCTCCCTGCTGTGGCTCCCCTGGCATCGCTGCTTCCCCCGACCCTGAGGGGCTGGGGCACAAACAGCCCTGCAAAGGGGCACCACGGGCTTCCCTGGGGCGAGTGAGTGCTGGAGCCACCGGCACGGGCTGGGTGTCACTGATGGCTTTGCTCAGCGTGGGGGAAATGCCCAAATTCTCCCCTTTCCACCAAAACCGGGGCTGAGACGGCACATGGGGGTGAGGAACCAGGCTGGGGGCCAGTGCTCCAGCACCACTGGGCTCTGGCACCCCGAGGGTGTGTGGGAGCGGGGCTGGTGGGGGTGAGGGGCAGTTGTGGGGTGCTGAGGCAGCAGTGGCTGAGAGCTCAGCACTCCCAGCTGGGTCCCGTGCCAGGTGAATGCCAGCAGCAGGACACACGTGCCCTCTGTCACCTGCTGTGGGCACTGTGCCTGGGTCCCTGCGGGGTTTTCAGCCCCGTGGTCTCTCCGTAGCCGGGACCGTGCTCCCCGCTGGCTCCACACTCGTCAACAGCTGCAGCAGCGGGGCCCAGCAGCTCTGTGACTTCAGCTGCCACTGCAGCGACTGCTCCGACGAGAACCAGTGCGGTGGGTGCCCCACCTCCCCCTGCTCCCTGCCCCCTCCCAGGCCCTGCTCCAGGGGTGAGAGCGAGTGACGGAGCTGGGGCACCGTGGGTGCAGGTCCCTGGAGTGGCTGCTGGTGCCCGGGGTGGGTGCAAGATCCCAGGGGTGGATGAAGGACCCCAAGATGGGTGCAGGACCCCAGGGTGGATGCAGGACCCAGGATGGGTGCAGGGTCCCAGGGGTGGATGCAGGACCCCAGGGTGGATGCAGGACCCCAGGGTGGGTGCAGGACCCAGGATGGGTGCAGGGTCCCAGGGGTGGATGCGGGACCCCAGGGGTGGGTGCAGGACCCCAGGGGTGGATGCAGGATCTCAGGGTGTTTGCAGGATCTCAGGGTGTTTGCAGGACCCCACAGTGGGTGTAAGACCCTGGGGTGGATGCAGGACCCCAGAGTGGATGCAGGACCCCACAGTGGGTGTAAGACCCTGGGGTGGATGCAGGACCCCAGAGTGGATGCAGGACCCCAGAGTGGATGCAGGACCCCAGGATGGGTGCAGGACCCCAGGGTGGATGCAGGATCTCAGGGGTGGATGTAGGATCTCAGGGGTGGATGCAGGACCCCAGGGTGGATGCAGGATCTCAGGGTGTTTGCAGGACCCTGGGCTGGATGCAGGATCTCAGGGTGTTTGCAGGACCCCGGGGTGGATGCAGGACCCCAGGGTGGATGCAGGACCCCAGGATGGGTGCAGGACCCCAGGGGTGTGAGCAGTATCCCAGAGTGAGTGCAGGACCCAGGGTGGATGCAGGACCCAGGGTGGACCCAGCCCTGCCCTGACACCCCATCTGCCCACACTCAGGGTACCTGAGGGCCTCCTCAGTGCTGGGCACCCCCTTCAGCTGTGATTTCGAGGAAGGTGACTGTGGCTGGCAGGACGTGAGCACCTCGGCTTTCAGATGGGTGCGGGGCTGGGCCAGCCTGGCCTCCTGGGGCACAGGCCCCCACTCAGACCACACCATGGGCACTGACCTGGGTAAGTGGGAGCTACCTGGCTGGCCAGAGAGCTGCAGGCAGCCACAGCACTGCATCTCTGGGCCGTGGGTGCCCTGAAGCCACGATGCCAGGACCCTTGTAGGGTGCAGGGGATGGAGCAGACCCACAGTGGGGCAGGAGCAGTGCCCTGGTGCCACCCCATGGGGCTGCAGCCCCTGCTCTGCTCTCTGCCTTCCCCAGGGTGGTTCATGCTGACCGTGTCCCCCCCGGCGAAGACCACGGCCACAGCCTGGCTCAGGTCACCGGTGATGCGGGAAGCAGCCGCCACGTGCCAGATCAGGGCCTGGTACCACCTCTCAGGAAGCGGTGAGAGTGCCCATGGTGGGCACACACAGGCCTTGGGGCACCTGGCACAAGGAACTGACAGTGGGGGTGATGGGGAGGGACAGGGCCATCTGGGCAGGGACGGAGCCACTGGCACCCTGAGATGGGTCCTTGCCGTCCCACTCTCCTCCTCCATGCAAGCAAAGCTGGTGGCACCCAGGGGTGCTGGCTCTGGTCCCCAGAGCTGGGGAGGGGCTCAACTTGTCCCTGTGGGTGCCCCAGGGTGCCAATGGCCACGGTTTGGGGGTCCCTGCAGGGCTCAACCAGACAGAGCAGCCGGTGCTGCGCCTGGCCATGGCACACGGGGACGAGGTGGTGGGGCTGTGGCAGAGCCCTGAGCACGGAGCTGAGGGCTGGCACCAGCTGGTGGCATACCCAGGCCGGGTTGCAGGGCAGTTCCAGGTGAGAGTGTTGGTACCCAGGTACCATCCCTGCCAGCTGGGGCCAGAGGCTGCCCGGGCAGCTCAGGCAGCTGCTGAGTTCCTGCCATCCCTCTCCTCTCACCGGCAGCTCCTCTTCTCCCTGACACAACCACCTGCCTGCGGGGCACAGCTGGCACTGGACGACATCATCTTCAGCAACTGTGGCTTTCAGGGTGAGTGGGCCGTGGGGGGCCGTGGGATGGGATCCCTGGGGGAACTGCTTTGGGCTTTGCACCCCAGGGCTTTGCTCTCCTGCTGCATCTCAGGGCACCAGCCAGGGCACGGGTGTGCAGCAGGCGCCTGGCCCTCAGGCAGCCCCAGGGAAGGCTGTGGGGGATCCCCAGCCTGTGCCAGGATCCTGGTGGGGCTGGCTGTTTGCTGATGGGATGTGTGTACCACCACCCCAGAGGCTGGGCAGCAGGAGTGTGGGGCAGAGGAGAGGCGCTGCAGCCGGGGCTCCTGCCTGGCACAGCACCGCTTCTGCGACGGCACCGACGACTGCGGCGACGGCTCGGACGAGAATGCAACGCTGTGCCGTGAGCATCCCTGGCCTGGGGAGGATCCTGCCCTGGGGAGGGTGCTGCCCTAGGGAGGGTGCTGCCCTAGGGAGGGTCTTGTCCTGGGGAAGGTCTTGTCCTGGGGAAGGTTCTGTCCTGGGGAAGGTTCTGTCCTTAGGAAGGTCTTGTCCTGGAGAAGGTCCTGTCCTGGGGAGGATCTTATCCTGGGGAGGATCCTGCCCTGGGGAGGGTCCTGTCCTGGGGAGGGTCCTGTCCTGGGGAGGGTCCTGCCCTGGGGAGAGTGCTGCCCTAGGGAGGGGTCCTGTCTTGGGGAGGGTCCTGTCCTGGGTAGAGTCCTGTCCTAAGGGAGGGGTCCTGTGTTGGGCAGGATCCTGCCATGGGGAGGGTCCTGCACCAGGGGGTGGGTCCTGCCCTGTGGAGGGTTTTGTCCTAGGGAGGGTCCTGCACTGGGGAGGGTCCTGCCCAGCAGCCCCAGCCACACATAAGGGGTGTGGGTCTGCCCTGGCAGGGCCAGCCCAGCTCTGCCCCACAGCTCTGCACCCGGAGGGACAACATCACCCCGAGGGTATTGCAGAGGGTGGCCTCAGCCCAGCCCATCGCAGGGATGTCCCTGTCCCCACAGAGTCCTTCAACCACTGCTCCTTTGAGCAAAATCTCTGCAGCTGGCAGGTGGAGGAGGGGCAGCCCAAGTGGGACAGGAACACGAGCCTGGACCTGGGGACAGCATCCAGCATCCCCAGCCGGGACCACAGCAGCAACAGCAGGACAGGTAGGTGCCTCGGCACCGGCTGCAGGGCCCTGGGCATCACCAGCCCTGGGGCAGATGTGCCCCCCAGGCCCTGGGTTGACACAGCAGCCTGCACCCCACTTAAGGCTGTGTCAGGAAAACAGTGTCTTGCCCTCGCCTGGCACCACTCAGCCCCTTCCTGATGTCTCCCACAGGTTTCTTCCTCCACGTGGGCAGCAGCTCAGCCGAGGGGGCTGGCAGCACAGCCAGGCTCAGCAGTGCCACCTTCCAGGCCACCAACTCCTGCTCTGTGAGCTGTGGCTGCGACCCCAGCCCGTGTGGGCACAGCAGTGGCAGGGGTGGGGTCCTCAGTGGTGGGACCCCCCGTGGGGCTGCGGGTGCTGGGGATGGGGAACATGTTTTTGGGGGTGGTTTGGTGGCATCTCTGGTGCCTGGTGGGGAACTCTGAGCTCCTCCAGCTCCACTTCTGTGTGGGGTTTTGATTTTTCCTGTGGGCTGGTGGCTGTGCCACAGGGTGCAGGGGGCTGTGTCTCTCTGCCTGGGGCTTTGGGTCTCACCCTCTCCCTATCCCCAGCTCGTGCTGTATTGTCACCTCCATGGCTCAGCCACCAGCAACCTCAGCATCTCCTACGTGATCAATGCCACCAGCCACCTGGTGAGGGAGAGGACAGGGGACCTGGGCAGCTGCTGGGTCCGGGAGAGAGTGAACTTCAACGTGTCAGAGAGCTTCAAGGTGGGCTGGCACCGAGCTGGGGCAAGCTGGGCTGCCTGGGGGCTGAGGGGCACAGGGCCACCCCCAGCACACCCCCATGGGACCAGGGAACTGTGTGCCACAGCTGAGCCCCTGGTGCTGTCATGTGCCACCCTCGTGTCCCTGTGCCTCCAAACCCCTCCTTCAGTGTGGGGGTGTCTGTTCATCCCATAACTTCCCACCATGCTGTCTGCTGTCCCTCATTGTCACCCACACAACCCACCCCCTCCCGGTCAGCCCTGGAGGCCACCCCGACGGCACCCATGGCTGTGGCAGGGGCAGTGCCATCACCCTGAGCCCACCACAGCTGTGCCAGCCCCTCCAGCTGTGGCATCACCCCTTCTCCCACCGAGCCCCTTCCCGGGGGGGCTCATCCCCAGAGCGGGGTCCTGCAGCTCCCTGTGCCCAGCGCTGACCCCACGGCCCTGCAGGTGCTGATTGAGGGGGTGGCCGGCAGCGGGGGCACCGTGGCCATCGATGACCTGATCCTGTCTCCGGGCTGTGTGCAGGACAAGGGTGAGCAGAGGGCAGCAGCCCCCCAGCCCTGCCCTGCACCGGCCTTGTGCCCATGGCACCGTCCGCAAGGGGCCGGGTGCGGGGCTGCGCAGGGGGCGCGGGCTGAGGGGGTGACCCGCTGCTGCTCCATCCCTGGGGCATTTCGGTGCCAGGTCCCGCTGTGACGGCGCTGCCGAGCCGGGCACGGGCCAGCCCCTGCGTGCCCGGGGCCGTGCCGTGCCACAGCGGCGGCTGCATCGCCGCCGAGCTCGCCTGCGACTTCAACGAGACGTGCGGCGACGGCTCTGACGAGCAGCTCTGCGGTGAGAGCCACGGGGCACCGGGGGGGGACCAGGGGGCACAGGGGTCCCCAGCACCCCTTGGCTGGCACGATGGTGCCCGCACAGCCCCCGGGAAGCCGTGTCCCGGGGAGGCTGAGCCTGGGCTTCCGCAGGAACAACCAGCTTCGAGGAGGGCAGCGGGGGCTGGCACGACGTCAGCGTGGGGCGGCTGCGCTGGGGCGTGCAGAGGGGCACCCAGCCCACCCACACCCTGCTCACAGGTGAGGCTGCTCCTGGCACCGACGCGATGCCCTGTGGTGCCCCTGCTCCGTCTGGCTGTGGGATGCGGGGGAGAGGGCAGGGCGCTGCGCTGGGGGTCCCTGCCCCAGCCTCTCAAGGTGTCTCTGTGCCCAGGGGCTTTCCTGGCACTCCAGGCAGGAGAAGGCCAAATGGTGGCTGCTGCAAAGGCACGGACAGCGCTTCTGGGCCCCTCAGGCCCTGCCTGTGCCATGGAGATGAGCTACAGCATCCACAGCAGCCCCCAAGGTACCCGCTGCCCACCCCTGTCCCTGTCCCCCGTGGCCGTGGGCTGGGTGGATGCAGGTCCCTGGGCACTCCCAGGGGGGGCTGGGGGCTGCCAGTGCCCATGGGCTCCACACCACCTCTCGTGCCAGGCTTCCTCGCCGTCAGCGTGGTGGATCACAGCGCTGGCACCAGCCAGCTGGCCTGGCACACGCAGGGGGACGGTGGCACAGCCGGGGGCCGTGTCCGCGTCCCGCTGGGAGAGAGGACCCGACCCTTCCAGGTGCGCCTGGGGGCGCGGTGGGCTGCCAGCGGGGCAGTGCCAGCTCTGCCAGGCTCCCCAGGCTCACCCCTGCTGCCCACAGGTCGAGCTGCTGGGGCTGGTGGATCTGCAGGACTCGGCCAGTGCCGCCGTCGACAACGTGACGTTTGTGCAGTGTCGGCTGGACGTGGTGCCAACGGGGGCTGCGGGTACGGCCGGGGCATGTGGGCAGAGGGGTGGGTGCTGCTCCCATGGGGGCTGCCAGGGGACTGGCACCCTGTCCCAGCACAGGGACAGGACCATGGTGCAGGAGCCCTGGGGCTGAGCACGCATCTTGTCCTGGGTCACCTGGGGAGGGGACAGGGGTGCAGAGGGAAAGGGACGTTTAGGGGAACGGGTGCTTTTGGGGTGCTTTGTGCCCACTGCCTCACCACAGTTGCCTCCTCATCCAGAGCTGTCCTGCAACTTCGAGAGGGACCTGTGTGGCTGGTACCAGGATCAGTCCAGTGACTTCAAATGGGTCCGTGGCACAGGACAGGGACAGGGGTCTGACCACACCACAGGCTCAGGTAAGGGGCTGGCACCTCTCCCTGGGACCCCACAGCCTCCTGTGCCCATGATGTGCCCCGTGCACTTCATGCAGCCTCATGCCCACGGGGCCAACTGGCTGGGGCAGCATGGGGCCACCCACACCCAGGGCCGGGCTGTGGGTGATGCAGACACAGCTCAGGGTGCCCATCTCTGTGTCCCCTCTGCCCTCACTGTCCCCAACACTCAGGCTACTTCCTGGCTGTGGACCCCTCTGCGCCGTGGAGCCGTGGGCAGCGGGCACAGCTCATCACCTACAGCCAGGAGCCCTCCTCTGCCCCTCGCTGCCTCTCCTTCTGGTACCGCCTGGCCGGGCCACAGATCGGTGTGTACTCCATGGCATCTGCCTGGGGATGCCCAGTGGCACCACTCCCCTGGGCAATGGGGTCCCCAAGAGCTGCAGTGGGGTCTCTGAAGGCTGCAGTGGGGTCCTTGAGGGCTACAGTGGGGTCCCTGAGAGCTGCTGTAGGGTTCCTGAAGTTTGCAGTGGGGTCCCTGAAGGCTGCAGTGGGGTCCCTGAGGAGTGCAGTGGTGTCCCTGAGGGCCGCAGTGGGGTCCCCAAGGGCCGCAGTGGGGTCCCCAAGGGCTGCAGGACGGCTGCCCCACTCTCCCCTGTGCCCAGGCACCCTGAACCTCAAGCTGAAGCTGGAGGGCGAGCAGGAGACGCTGCTGTGGACGCGGCGTGGGACACGGGGCAGCGTGTGGCACCGGGGCTGGGCCACGCTCCCCGCCACGGGCCAGCGGCGGTTCCGGGTGAGGAGGGGGTGCCCTGGGCAGGGGGCACGGCGGGCACGGCGCCGCCTGACGCCCTGTGCGGGGCAGGTGTCCTTCGAGGCGCTGCGGGACGGCTTCCGGGGGGACATGGCGCTGGACGACGTGGCCCTGAGGGCCGGGCCCTGCGGGGCAGAGCTCTCCTGCTCCTTCGAGGCGGGCACCTGCGGGCTGGCACCCAGCGAGCCCCAGAGCTGGCAGCGGCAGAGCAACGGCACCGGCACCGCGGCCGGGCCCGCGGCCGACCACAGCACCGGCACTGCCGCAGGTACCGCGGCTCTGGGCAGCCCCTGGGTGCCCCCCTGACCCCCGTGTACAGGGGGCACCGCTGCCCGGGGCGCCCCAGCAAGTTTGCAAGGGCCGGGACCCTCTGAGCCAAGGGAGGTCCCCAGCCAGGGGATCCCCAGCCCAGCAGCCCCTGGGTGCCCCCAGCAGGGCTGGGCAGGGGTCACGACGTGGGGGCTTGTGTCCCACAGGGCATTACATGGTGGTGAGCACGAGCAGGGGCTCTCTGCCCACGGGGCATGTGGTTGCCCTCACCTCCCAGCCCTACCAGCCCACAGTGCCCACACAGTGCCTGTCTTTCTGGTACCAGCTGAGCTCCGGGACCCCAGGTGAGCACCACGATCCCCCCTGCCCCGGGGCACCTCTGGCTGGGCTGGGGTCCCACATGGCAGAGCCTTGGATCCCCCCCTCCATGGTGTGTGCCCCAACAGGCTCCCTGGGGGTGTTTGTGGAGCAGAGCGGGGTGCGGAGGAAGGTGATGGGCATCAGTGCAGTGGAGGGGGACGTGTGGCACCGTGGGCACGTCACCGTGCAGCCGGATGGGGACTGGCAGGTGAGAGAGGGCACGGGGATGGGGAGCTGATGTCCAGGGGGAGGCCAGGCTGGGGGTGGTGAGGTGGGCACAGTGCTGCCAGCCTCAGCGTGCCCCCTGCCCACCCCCTGGCAGGCTGTATTTGAGGCGGTGGGAGCAGGGGGTGACCAAGGGTACATCGCCCTGGACGACCTGGATGTGTCAGATGGGGTCTGTCCTGAGCCTGGTGAGAGTCCATGGCATGGGGCACCAAGGGCTGGACTGGGGGGACAGGGCATCCCATGGGGGCACGTGGATGTGGCAAGGGGAAAGCCCATCCCATCCACTACAGCTGTGCCATGGCTGCTGGGCACCCTGCGCTGGGGCAAGGCTGGGGGTGCTGGGAGGGAGCTGGGGGGTGGTGGGGAAGAAGCTGAGAGGTGGTGGGAGGGAGCTCAGGGTGGTGGAGAGGGAGCTGGAGGTGGTGGGAGGGAGTTGGAGGGTGATAGGGATGGAGCTGGGAGGTGGTGGGATGGAGCTGGAGGGTGGTGGGCAGGGAGCTGGGGGCTGCCCCCTCCGCTGGCAGCACAGGGCAGCAGGTGCCCGCAGCACTGGGCATGTCACAGCTCCTTTTCCTCTCAGCATCCTGTGACTTCGAGCGGGACATGTGTGGCTGGAGCAGCCCCACGGCCCCCCAACAGCACAGCTTTGCCTGGGGCTGGAAGAGTGGAGAGCCCCTTGCCAAGTACCCTGGCCCTGAGCAGGATCACACCCTGGGCACGAGGAATGGTAGGAGACAGCCATCCCTTCCAGGGCACCCTGGCACAGCTGGAGAGAGGAAGAGGAGCTGGGGATGGATGGGATCACCATGAATGTCCCCCCCACCCTGTCCCAGGGTCCCTGGCTCTGCAGCATCCCCATCCCTTCCTTGCCTGAGAGGGGCAGTGAGGAGGGGAGCTGAGGAGGTGCCATCCCCTGTGCATCACTCTGGGCATTTTGGGGGGTGAGGAGGACACATGGGGCACACTGCAGAACTGGAGGCCACCCCGAGCCCTGTCCCTGCCCATCCAGGTCACTATGTGCACTTTGACACCAGCGTGCTGGGCCTGGGGGGCACCTCTGCCTGGCTGGAGAGCCAACCCCTGCCCGCTGTGCCCGCCGCCTGCCTGACCTTCTGGTACCACCTGGACATCCCTGAGCACCTCTGTGAGTACAGGGGGCAGGGAGGGGGTGCCAGCCCTGGGCAGGGAGCTGGGAGCCAATGCTGGAAGCAGGGGCTTGGTTGGGGGCTGGACACGGGTTCGGCTCTGGCTGGGTGCTGCCATCCTGGCACAGAGTGCCACGGCCAGAGGGTCCTGTGGCTCTGGGGGGGCTCTGGGCAGCTGGTGATGCTGCATGCCCATCCCTGGGGGGCTGCACCCCGCTGCAGCCTGCGGGGAGCTGCGGGTGCTGCTGCAGGGCACAGCGGGGCAGCGCACGGTGTGGAGCGTGGCTGGGCACCGCAGCCGGGGCTGGCAGGAGGCCGCGGTGCCAGTGCACAGCCCCAGCGAGTTCCAGGTGAGTGAGGCCACCCTGGGGAGCTGGTGCCCTCCAGGGGCACTGGGTGCCCACCCCATGCATCACCCCCACGGGCCCCATCTCCCCTCACAGATTGTCTTTGAGGTGACGACGCGGCGGTGGCCGATGGAGGGGACGGTGGCACTGGATGACATCGCGTTCCGTGCCAGCGGCAGCTGCCAGTCCGACCCACAGGCACCGGGGCAAGGTGTGAGGCCGGCTCGGGCTGTGAAGGATCAGGCTGGCACTGGCTGGGTGGAGCCTGGCAGAGTCTCCTCTCCCTGCAGGAAAATCCTCGGGCAGCTTTGTGGCAGAGGTGGTGCTCGGCCTGCTCCTGGGCATCCTGGTGCTGGCGCTGGCGGCTGCCGGGGGGTGGCTGTGCCTGAAGCGGCGAGGGCTGCCCAGGGGGGTGCCAACGGGCAGCAGCGCTCCCCAGGGCTTTGACAACATCACCTTCCGAGATGTAAGGCTGGGGGCGAAGGGCTTTCCCACGTGCCCCCCTAATTGCACCAAAACAGCTTGTCCTGGAAGCTTCAGCTAATCCCAGGAGGCTGCCCTGAGCCCACACTCTGCCAGCACAGCAGGGGGGGTGCAAAGGGCTTTGCCTCTTATCAGGCTGCACCAAACGGGTGACCCCGAGCTGCTGACTGACCTAGAAATGCTGCAGCTGCTCCTGAAAGAGCTGAGGCTGCGATCCTCCTCCCCAGGGCTGTGCAAACATTGCTCATCCTCCTCAGGCCACATCCTCCTCAGGCCAGCAGCTCTAAACCCACAGCAGCAGCTAAAGCTGCAGCTTCCTTTGGTGCCACCGGCCCAAGACTGACCCCAAAAGGGCCCATGGAGCCCCCGGGGGGTGGGCTCCTCGCTGAGGGTGGCACAGGGGCACTTCCCCCTCCCCTAGCCTGGAGGAAATGCTCCTGGTTCAGCCAAGCCGCAGCCTGTGCCTGCTGTGACCTGCTGCCTGTCACCTCTCCTTCCAGGACAAGGTCATTATACCTTCGGTGGCAAAAGAGGGGGATGAGGACTGAAAGCAGAGGCCAGCGCCAGGAAAGTGCCTACTGATGCCAGGCAGGCCGTGAGCAGGGCACGGCATCCTCCAGCACCACCCCACTCACACTCCAGCGGTGCCTCGGGCTCCTGGCACCAGCCCCAAGGAGCTGCTGGCTGCGGCCCCACCGAGGGACTCGCTGCTGCCTCTGCTGCTGCCTCTGGGAACTGCAGTTCTGCAACACGAACATTCTGCCCCAGGACGTGGTGATGTGGCTGTGGCTGTGCTTCCGTGGGCAGCGTGCAGGGACCGCCCCCATCCAAGCAGCATCTGCACAGCGAGGGGGGCAGATCCCCCGGGCAGGGAGATTGGTGGGTGGTGCGTGGGGCACAAACCCCTTCTCCCGGACAGGACAAAGCACCAGAGCTCCCAAGGCCACCATGGGGATGAAGTCTGATGCCTCTGCTGGGGGCACAGGGGGTGAGGAGGTGGCTGGGGCACAGAGAACAGCCCTGACCCTGCTGACGGGTGCCCACCCAGCCCAGGCTGCCCCTGCAGCTCCCGAGGGCTCCTGATAACTTGCACTTAATTGGCATCAAGGAAAAGAAAACGTCCCTGAGGTGTAGGCTGGGCTCAGGGCGCTGGCACCCACATCTGCACCCAGGGCACCCTATGCCCAGGTCCCCCTCAGCTTCCAAAACCTCATTTAATACTTGCCACTACCCCCTGGCCCATTCAGCCAGAGGGCATTGGGGCATCCCACCTCCCCAGGCCACAAGTGAAAGCTACTGGCCATGGGCACCAGCTCTCCCTCTGGCTCTGTGCCCCTTCAGTGATGCCCCAGCTCCCCCAGGTGCCATCCCCAGGGTGGGCAAGGGCAGGGCCGGGGGTCTCTGCTGCTGCCCTGCTCCGTGGTGCGCCCGAGACGCCGCTTCCCTCCGCGCAAGAGACAGCCACAGCATCTGGGCTGCGAGCCAGAGCTGCAGTCCCAGGCGTGGGCAGACAGCCCAGGAGGCAGCACCGGCCACTCCCGCGCCCAGGAGGCCGAGGGGCTGCGGCTCATCACGCCCACCCGCCCGCCCCTTCCTGCGGGTACCAGGCGGTGACTCCCCCGCGCAGCTGCAGAGCATCAGCCTTTATTAGAGACCTTTAAAAGCGCCTGGCGGGAACAAACCCCCCCGGGCACGGCCCCGCGGGGACACGGCTCGAGCTCTCCCTCCCTGCCGGGGGCTCTGGAGGCCACGGGCCCCCCATTCCCCCCCCCTCTGAGCTCCCACTAAGCCCATCAAGTTGCCCCGAGGGCCCCAGGGCAGCTGCCTCTGGCCAGGCAGAGGCTGCGGTGGGTGTGGGGGGAGGGATTTGGTTCCTCGATCTCTGCAAAGGAGGAAGGAAAACCAAAAAAAAAGGTGAGGAAAATGGCTTCTTTAAGGGATGCCTTTTTACAGCAGGTACAGAGTGGGCAGATCCCCCTCCCCAAAAGCAAGGCTGAAGCCCCTGTGGGTCAGCAGGGTGGGACAGGAGCGGGGCCGGCCAGGAGCCGCCGGGCGAGATCAGTCGGGACAAACTGATTTCGAGGCTTTGGTGTCACTTCCCTTTGGGGCCGGTCTCCAGCGGCTTCCCAATGTCCTTCCCACGCAGTTTAAGGCCTGGAATGAGACAGGAGACAGGTGCCATGAGCTGTGCCCAGCCTCACCCCATCACTTGATGCCCTCAAGCTTTGGCTGTAAGGAAGAGGGGGAGGAACCTGAGGGAGAACCCAACACCAGTCCCCAGCAGTGCCAGGTTGGTCCCTGGCAGCACCAGACTAGTTGCAGCCACAGCTCTAGTTCCTCGTGTGCACTGAGCCCTTTGCTACACAACCCAGCCCCAGGGAGCAGCCAGCAGCTGCAGGGGAGCACCTGGGACAGACCCCAGGACACAGGGATGAAGGACAAGGGAGGCTGAGAGCTCTGAGCGCTGGCTGCAGCCGCAGATCTGTGTTCCCAGCGCAGGGCTCAGCAATGGTACAGCCCCACTGAGGATGGAAAGGCCTTCAAGGCCCTTGGGGCAGCGAGGGCCCTGCCTGCTCTGGAAGGTTCCTCTGCACTTACCAATGGCTCTCTCGATCTTGCCCATCACCTGGTTGTTGGGGATGGCTCTGCCCGACTCGTAGTCAGCGATAACCTGGGGTTTCTCGTTGATTTTCTGGGAAGATAAGGTGGGTTTCAGGCACTCAGCACAGACCCCAGAGCTCCCAGCACACAACCTGAGTCTCCAGGCTCAGGGCACTGCTGCCAGTGCCTCCCCCCACCATTTGAGGATGACAGAGATGGTGAACCCCGCTCCCTGGACACCTCCTCCTTCCCTCAGCCTCACTGGTGACTCTGGGAACTGCTGCTCCTACCACAGCAGGACCCTCAGAACCCCCTGTCAGGCCAGAGGGCACCAAAGCTCTCACACTGGTGCTGGGGGTGACCTGCTGGAGAGCAGCTTTGTGGAGAGGAGCTATACACCCTTGTTGGCAAGGCCAATGGCATCCTGAGGGGCATAAAGAAGAGTGTGGGCAGCAGGTCAAGGGAGCTTCTCTGCCCTGGTGAGGCCTCATCTGGAGTCCTGTGTCCAGTTCTGGGCTCCCCAGCTCCAGAGGGACAGGGAACTGCTGGAGAGAAGCTAATGCACCAAGATGCTGAGAGGACTGGAGCAACTTCCTGATGAGGAAAGGCTGTGGGACCTGGGGCTGCTCAGCCTGGAGAAGAGAAGGCTGAGGGGACCTCATCAACACTGGTAACACCTAAGGGTGGGTGTCAGGAGGATGGGGGGGACACTTTTTCCTGTAGTATCCAGTGACAGGACAAGGGGTGATGGACACAAGCTGGAACACAAAAAGTTCCACTGGCACAGGAGGAGAAAGTCCTTTGGTGCTGAGGTGAGGGAGCCATGGCCCAGGCTGCCCAGGGAGGGTGTGGAGGCTCCTTCTCAGGAGGTTTCCAAACCCACTTGGACACATTCCTGTGCCCCCTGATGGAGGGGAACGTGCTTTAGTTGTGCTGGATGATCTCTGCAGAGCCCTTCCCATCCCCACCACACTGGGATTCTGTGAGAGAGAAAAATGAGCCTCCTCCCAGCTCAGCAGCAATGCTTCATCTCCATGCAGGTGTTTGAGGGCCTCACAGGTAAATCCCTGCACCAGCTGTCAGACAGAGAACACTGCCTGGGGATGGGACCCCAGGGCTGGGCTGTGCCTCACCGTGGCCAAGTCCTTCTGTGTCATGCCCTTGCTCTGCCGGCCCTGCTGGATCACTTTGCCCACCTCCAGCGGAACCCGGTCATGGTGCAGCTCTTCTGTCTCCCGGTCGAGCTTGGCCGTGTTCTTTGTAATGAAGTGTTGTTTGTTTTGGCCTGCTGCCCCTGTTATCCAAAGCAAGAACAGAACCAAAGCAAACACCAAGGACAAATAAAATAAGGCTCAGAGCTGTACCAAAACAAGAAAGATCCCAAGTGCTTTTGGTAAGCCAGCAGCTGCCCCAGATCCCAACAGTAACCCTGACCCCACGCAGGGCCTGCCTTTCCCCACCCCCTGTCCTCACAGAGCCCTCCCCTTCTCACACCTCACCCCTGCACTTTGCTCCTGACAGACAGGAGCTCCTTGTGCTCAGGGACTGGCTATTCCAAGCACGCTGCAGACCTGCACCTTTGTGCTACCACAGGGGTGGGGTTTCCGACTTGAACTTCAACCAGGTCTGCTCAGGTACGTGGCAGCACCAAGAAGTCAATTTAATCAAGTCTCGGATCGCTTTCCTAAGGAAGCTCTGCCTCTGCTTCAGTTTGCTGAAAGCCTGAGCTTCGTCCCGTTTCAGTCCCAGCGTTGAGTCACAGTCTGAACTCTTTCCCTCTGTTACTCCCTGGCTGAACCTCCTCCGAGGATTCTCATTTATCGATCAACACCTTTATCTCCACAACCTCCCCCGGCGCCGAGACCCCCATTTCACAGAGCAGTGCCTCGGGGGGACCAGCAGCCGCTGAAACCCTCCCGCAGCCGTCACCAAAACAGCTGCGAAACCCGGCAGTTTCAGCCCGGTGACGGCGAGGGCCCGTCCGAGAGCCCGGCGGCCCCGAGCTGCGGGTCTGCGGGCAACCACACGCTGGGGACCGGCCCCGGCCCCTCGCGCGGGAGGGTCCCGCCGTCCGCCGCCGGCCCTGCCCCGTGCGGCCCCGCGCCGCGGCCCCGGCCCATACGCACACTTCTTGGAGGTCTCCACGTCCTCGCCGCGGCGCTGGGCCGCCAGGATCGCCTGCGGACAGCAAACGGGCGGCGTGAGCGCTGCGCTCCGCGCCGGCCGCTCGGGGCCGCCCCCCGAGCCGCGCCAGGCCCGGGCCGCCCCGCCGGGAGCCGCCGCCGCTCACCTGCTTGGACTTGGCCTGGGCGGCGCTGGGGCCCTTCTTGCGCAGCACCGTCACCGTGTCCCAGTCGCTCTCCGCCATGTTACCGACACCGCCGCCGCCCGGGGCCGCGCCCGCCGCTCAGGGACTGCGGCCCAGGGCCCGCCCGCGGGGGGGCGGGGCCGCCGCCGTGCGCGCTCATAGGCCGGCGAGCACGTCCTTCAGACAGAGCGGCCTATCGCTAGCGGGGGCGGGCGCCATCGCCGCGGGCGGGGCCTCGGGCTGCCCAATGGACTTCGGCCTAACGACAACCTAGGCCCGACGTCTTTGGTTCTGGTAGGTGGATAAACCTGTCAATCAACGTGCTGGCTATCCGATTGGCTAGTGTGCCTGCCAGGCTAGAGGCGGGCGGACACGCTCGTGTGCGCGCTGAGAGGCTGCTGTCGCTGCCAATAACCCGGTCTCCGGATGGGATTGGCTCAGTTCACGGCACTGTCAGACTCGCTGACCAATAGCAGCGCCGGACTGGGTATAAGTAGGCATGGGCGGCGAGTTCATCTTCCGTGTGGGGCCGGACACGGTGGCGGCTGTTGTGGTTCTGCCCACTTGTCCCCGCCGGCCGGCCACCCGCAGCCCCCGGCGCCCGCACGGGCCGGGTGAGGCCTCTCGCGTGTGCAGGACGCGGGGGCTTTATCTGCCAGGCCCTTCCCGCCGCTGTAGGAGCCCCGCGGATGTGCCTCCCCTCCGGGACCGGGTGCGTGGGAATGGCTCCCCGCTCTGTGAGCTGTCCGTGCGGCCGCGGAGAGCTCAGCCCCGGCAGGGCAGCAGCGTCCCGGCGCCCTCAGCCGGGGGTGCGATGGAGCCCGTCAGCTCCGCGTCTGAGTCACCCGCACAGCCGGGCAGGAAAGGCGGGGGACGCCCGGACCTCCCGCTCTCGTTACTCCCGCAACGGGGCCGCGGGGACGGGAGCTGGAAACGCTCAGCGCTGCCTTGAGCGGCCCTCGGGGCGAACAGGGCAGTGGGGGCTTCCCCTGCGCCCATTCCCGTGAGGGGAGGGAGCGGGGCGGGGGACGCGTTGCCGGGTGTCACGGGGCTCGTTTGCGGGCTTTCCTGCCCGGAGCAGCCGCCGGCGTCACGGGAAGCGCCCGGCGCCGAGAAGGGGTTTTTCTTTGCTGGATGACATCAGCCAGTGAGAGCTTCAGCGGCGGGGCGGGTCTGCCCTCGCTTTCCCGGACGAGTGCGGCTGTGAATGGGCTGCCCAGGGAGGTGGGGGGAGTCCCCAGCCCTGGAGCTGTTGCAAAGCCGTGGTGCTGAGGGCCATGGGTTAGTGGTGGGCTGGGCAGGGTGAGGGGAGGGCTGGGACTGCAGGAGCTTAAACGTCTTTTCCAACCGAAATGCTTTTGTGCTGGGAAGAGAGATATTTTGGTGGATCAGTGTGAGCCCACGGCATGGCCAGCCCTGTGCGTACCGTGCCCAGGGACGTGCCTCAGCCCCGGAGCCGCTCTCCCCGGTGCTCCCTGGGGCTGCACGGAGGGCTCGCTGCCTCGCATTGCTCAACAGCCCTCTCACCGTGCTGGGCCGTAGCGATCTGCCCCGGCTCGCCTCCCCGCTCCTCCCTGCCCAGGGCTGCCGGCAGAGCCGCCTCAGCCGCTCCGTCGGGCCGGACTGGCCGTCCCTTATTCGGACCTGGGGAAGATTTTCCCCGGTGCCAGATGAATTCCCCACGTGGAGAGAATGAGACAGTCCCAGCGCTGCCGGCGAAGGGAGGGGGGTAAAGCCCTGAAGCCCCAGCACTGCCTCAGTGGGAGTTTCGGGAGGGCACTGGCAGCGCGGGGCACAGGCTGGGGACCCCCACTAAAACTCCTGCGACCTTTCCCTGACACAGTTCCCTTGGCAAAAGCACCTCGCACTGCCCTCGGTGCCGCGTGGCGAGCGCCGGTGCTTCCCCCACCTCGGGGGTTTTTTGATTAAGCAACGACCCGCCCGCTGCCGTCCGTCCGTCCGTCCTTCCCGGTGCTGCTGGCGGCCGCTTCGGACCACGCCGCCGGCCATGGCTCTCTGTGCCCAGGTGAGTGGCCATCCGATGCCACCGAACCGCCCCAAAACCCTTCTGGGTACCGAGGCTCACTCTGTGCTCTTCCCCACGGGCTTCTCGCCCGGCCTGACCCCGCTGTGGTGGATGAGGGGGGTCGTGGTGGAAGGATGTGGGATGCAGGGGTGGGTCAGGGTGTCTCCGGGCACTGCTGTCCCTCGGGGTCGCGCGGGGCTGAGCGAAGGGGGTCCCAGGTGTCCTGGGGCAAAGATATGGCCGGGGGGGCGATGCTGGGGAGAGGTGACAGAGGACGGGCTGAGGGAGGATGAGCGTGTGTGGGGGCGTGCGTGGGGTGACGAGGGGAGGTGACACTCCGGGGAAGGGGCTGGCAGCGTGTGTGGGGGATGTGTGAGGCGCGTTGTGGAGGAGGGGGGTGACACTGGGGGAGGAGCATGGCAGTGTGTGTCTGTCCGAGGGGTGCCGGGGGAGGTGGCACTGTGAGGGGGGTGTGTCGGGGGGTACTGAGGTGTGTGTGCGGGTGTGTGAGGGGTGACAGGCGGGGCGGGGGCGGGGCCGAGGGAGGGGGCGTGGTTAAGGCGTGACGTCACGCAGTGGGCGGGGTTTGGCGTGCGCGGGCCGGCGGGGGGCGGGGCTTGGCGTGTGTGAGGGGGGGCAGCCGCTTCCGGTGCGGGGCGCGGACGGAGGCGGTCGGTGAGTTCGGTGTTGACCCCCCCCAGACCCCGGTCCGGTCCCGCGGGGGCTGCGGGACACACACGCACACACGATGGGAGACACGGAGGAGGGGAAAAGGTGGAGGACACGGGGTAGTTCCCCTGGGTCTCGCTCCGCCTCTCTCCGCGGCCCCTCCTCGTCGCGGCCAGGCCGGGACTTACCGGGACGGGGGAGCGGGGAGAACCGGCAGCGTCTCGTTGTTCGGTGTGCACAGCGGCGCCTCCGGCTGCTCCAGGGGCCTCTGCCCCGCTGGCAGGACCCGTGCCGGCGTGTCCCTCTGGAGCACTTGCTTAAACAACCCCGGAGTTCTTTAAAGTTACTTATTGCTCGTAGTTTAACGTGGGAGGGCAGAACCCAGCGAGCCTGAGTCGGAAGCAAGACCCTGGTTGTATTCCCTTTGATTTTTAGGCAACTGTGTGTGAAGTTGGGCGACGAGACTTTAAATCCCCAGAAGCAGTTAAAACCAGTGTATTTTAGTCTCTTTTTTTCCTTCTCCTTCCTTTCTCGTTTTCTCGGGGCTCTCACGTTGTTTTCCAGCCCTGTGTGCTGCCGGGGGGGTCTGTGTGCCGTTGACCCCCGTCTCTGGGCTCAATGAAGGTCCTTTATGACAACTGTCAGATGTGGAAACAAGCGTGGGTAGGCTGAGGTTACTTCACTCGGTGCCCAAGGGTGGAATTAAACGGTTTGTTGATGTTCCTGATCAGTTTTAGGATGTGTTTTTTACCTTGTTTTGGGCCAGAAGCCTGGATTTCTCAGAAGCTGCTGCATTTGTTCTGCCTTTAATTCTAAAATTAACTTTCCCTATTTCATTTCTTTCCCTGTTTTTCACTGGGTTCACTGAGGCAGCTTGTACTTTCCATCGATGTGTTTACCTGTGGTGTTGGGGTTTGGGTGCCAGCATAAGATGCTGTGAGTAATGCAGTTTGTGTGGACATTACACCCCATCCAGTTCTAATCAATCAGGGATGCTATTTTTATTCTTCAGGCTCTGGAGATACAGCCAGAATTTTTCGTTCACATGGCAGCAGCAAACTCTACTCCACCTGGCTCTTTGGATCTAAACCAGCCTGGATTTGCAAAGGAGATCCTGGGAACCAAACTGGAGGTCAAATACCTCTGCTCTGATTGCAAGAACATCTTGAGGAGGCCGTTCCAAGCCCAGTGTGGACATCGTTACTGTTCCTACTGCCTGAAGAAAATTATCAGGTAGTGGCTGTGCCTTAAGCCTGGAGACAAAAGGCTTGAAAAAGCCTTTTCAAGTAAAAAAAGAGAGAGGAAAGCCTCATTTTCAGGGCCTTCTGAGCAAGGGGGCTATGCCTAATCTCCGAGGTTCAGCATCAGGCCTTCTTTGAGGGAATGTGGAATCTCTGACTTGATTTTGTTGTTCTGGGGGTTGTTTCCAAGTTGCTGTTTCCAGCATCTCCCAGCTTGGTTTTGCCACTGAGGTTGGTGATTCAGGTGGATCGCCCACCTGCCTCAGTTTTCCCCGCAGCTGCTGAAAGAACTTGCTCCTAAAAGTCACCATATGGTTGTCGTGCCGAAAAGTGAGAAACTGAAGGACATGCTGGCTTCCAGGAGAGCTTCCTCGCCTTCTGGCTCACTCTTGCCTTTAAGTGAGAGAAGGGGAACAGAGGAATGATTCAGAAACAGGGATCAAAAATCCACGTGGGCAGAAGCTTCATGGGGTGTTTTAAAAATAAGAGAATGCTTTCATTTGGTGAACTTACCAGAAATGACTTTATTGTTAAATCCTGAGTCGAGCTCTTGTTGTTGTGTTTGCTGATGATCTTTCTCTCTGACAGTGCTGGGCCTCAGAAGTGTGCCAGCTGCATCCAGGAGGGAATATACGAGGAAGGGATTTCTATTTTGGAAACAAACTCGGTGAGTAAAAAATACAGTGAAATAAAAAGGTGACTGATATCATCAGCATCAGTTAAAACACAGGATCCTTTCTTCCTAGGAAATGTTTTCTTCAGTAGTGAGAGTTATAATAATTAATGTGGTGGACTCATCAGCTTCCCCAATCCAGGCCATGCTGATGTAGCGGTGCCCTACTTAGGCACTGAGGGAAGGACTTGTTTGCCATCAGCACACCTCTGAGGATGTGATGTGTCAAGTGGCCTGGGAGGAGCCAGCTTCAAAGTCTTGAGAAAGAATTAAAAGGGCAAGTGCTAAGTCCTGCAACTCGAGAGGAGCAACCCCCTGCACCAGGATAGGCTGAGGGTGACTTGCTGGAGAGCAGCTCCAGGACAGAGACCTGGCAGTGCTGGCTGATAATAAACTAAACATGAGCAGCAACGTGCCCTCGTGGGCAAGAAGCCAATGGCAGCCTGGGGGCAGGAAGAAGAGTGTGGGCAGCAGGGTGAGGGAGGTTCTGCTGCCCCTCTGCTCTGCTCTGCTGAGGCCTCATCTGGAGTTCTGTGTCCAGTGCTGGGCTCCCCAGCTTCAGAGGGACAGGGAACTGCTGGAGAGAGGCCAGTGCAGGGCCAGCAAGATGCTGAGGGAACTGGAGCATCTTCTTTGTGAGGAAAGGCTGTGGGACCTGGGGCTGTTCAGCCTGGAGAAGAGAAGCCTGAGTAATTATCTCAGTAATAGTCACAAGTATCTCACTGGTGGGTGTCAGAGGCTGGGGCAGCACTTATTTCAGTGGTATCTTGCAGCAGGACAAGGGGTGATGGGATGAAGCTGGAACACAAAAAGTTCCACTTAAACATAAGGAAAAACTGTGTCAGTGTTGGAGTGAGGGAGCCCTGGCCCAGGCTGCCCAGGGAGGATGTGGAGGCCCCTTCCTTGGGAGGTTTCCAAACCCACCTGGACACGTTCCTGTGTGACCTGATCTAGTTGGGACCTGTTTTAGCAGGGAGCTTGGACTGGATGATCTCTAAAGGTCCCCTCCAGCCCCCACCATTCTGTGATTCTGTGAAGACTACAACAACCCCTCTGTAATTTCTGTGGTTGCTTTGGGTTTTTTGGCCACTTTAGGCTTTCCCAGACAACGCTGCTCGCCGGGAGGTGGAGAGTCTGCCCGCTGTCTGCATCAACGCCGGCTGCACCTGGAAGGGGACTATTAAAGAGTACGAGGTAAAGAGCAAAGCTGTCCATGTCTGTAGCCTTCTGCTTCCTCCTCAGTTTGGGGAAGACTCAGGTGTTTTTTCTTGTGTCCTCTGGCCCTGGCAGTGATGGTGGGAGCTGGAAGTTCCCTGGGCTTTGTTGTAAACTGGAGAGATTTCTTGGCTGAGCTGAGCTTGTGTGTCCTGCTGAGGGCACAGGCTGTGCTGAAGTGAGTTCAGATTTGGACTGAGCACGTCCCTTCTGGGGCAGGAACTCCCCATGCTATCTCCAACTCCTTTCTGCTGAAAAAGACAAGAAAACTTCAAGAAGCTCTGCTATCTCCACAGGAAACTCTTGAGCTTGTCTCTACAAGCTTGGGGAAAGCAGCCTGGCCATGACCCCGTTTCCAGCCAGCTATCAGGGCAGTGACACTGTACTGGTCACTGCCTGGCCACCCGCTGCTCTGGGCCATGAGCATCCTGGATTTCTTGAGGAGCCCATCAGCTTTATAATTCAGGCTTTCATTGTGGCTGTGGGCATTTGATCCTTTAGCATATATACAGCTACTGTGCCTCATGAGAAGTGTGTTGAGGGAGTGGGGCATATCCCTTGTGATGAAAGGCTGAGGGAGCTGGGGCTCTGAAGCTTGGAGAAGAGGAGCCTGAGGGGTGATCTCATTCATGGTTACAGACACATAAAGGGTGGGCGTGAGGAGGCTGGAGCCAGGCTGTGCTCAGTGATGGCCAGTGATAGGACAAGGGGCCACAGGCACAAGCTGGAACAGAAGAGGTTCCAAAGAAACAGAAGTAGAAATTTCTTCAGTGTGAGGGTGAGGGAGCACTGGCAGGGGCTGCCCAGATGACCTGTGGAGTCTCCTTCTCTGGAGACATTCCAACCCAGCTGGATGAGTTCCTGTGTGCCCTGCTCTAGGTGGTGCTGCTCTGGCAGGGGGGTTGCACTGGATGAGCTTTCCAGGTCCCTTCCAGCCCTTCAGATTCTGTGATGCTGAGGATGCAGTGGGCCCTGTGCTTTCCCACAGATCACCTCTGCTGTGGTAATCTGCATTGTTACAATGCATTGGCAGTGAGGAGTGAGTGTGTATTCACCTGTGAAGCTTTGGTGCTCTTGTAGGACAGATTTGTCATCCCTCTTGGAGGGGAAGAGCCACCACATGCCTGAGATAGGAGGAGTAAATTTCATTTCCCTCTCATGTTTGCCCTGGGTAAAGGATGTGGCCCTGTGGTTTGTGGAGCTTTGGTAGGGACTGAGATGTGTGTCAGGAGAAGGTGTAACCATGGCCTGTGGAGGGCAACATCTGGGTTCTCTTCAGGATACTGCTGGGAGAGGACAGCTGTGGAGCAGGCTGGAGCTCTCTGCCCTGCTCCTGAGTCTCTTCACAGAGAGAGGCTTCTGCTTCCTTCTGCTGTCTAGAACCTGCTGCTGCTTTATGGTGAAAGTTCAGCCTAAGAGGTGGGGGGATGTAGGGTGCCAAATGGCTCTGCTGCTGTGAAACCTTCCTTCACAGATCTGCCAGTGGCACCTGGTGTACTCATATGAGCGAATAAACATCAAAGCAAAAGCTTGACACTGGTGCAGCAGAGTCTGGGAGCTGTGTTTCAGGGTAAGGTGTGTTTTACTGAGCTTCCAGGTTTGGGCTGTTGGTACCTGCAGATTGTTTGACCCACACTTTAATTTCTGCTGGTAGCCTGTGTCTGGAATCCAATGTGTTCATGCAGTGGTCAAAGCACTGCCTGTAGTAAGTGAGCTCATGTCCAGTAGACTAAACCCATTTATATTTGTCAGTAGCTTCCAATGCTGTTGATTGAGCTGTGACTGATGAGCTCTTCCAAACTTTTTCTCCTGGGTTTAAAAAAAAACCCCTCAAATCTTCAAGAGCTTCTCCAGAGCTCAGCAGAAGTCATCAGCTGCCAGAGATTGTCCTGAGTGGCCTTGTGAGCATTTGAGTGTGAGCTGGAACTTGCAGTGCAAGTTCAAAAGGGCAATGAGCTGTCTTGGGTTGGTTCTGTCCTGTGCAAGGCTGCAGGTGTGTGTGATGCTCCAGGGTCTGTCTGTCCTGTGCAAAGCTGCAGGTGTGTGTGATGCTCTGGGGTCTGTCTGTCCTGTGCAAGGCTGCAGGTGTGTGTGTGATGCTCTGGGGTCCCCACAACTGCAGAAGAGCATCTGAAGGGATAAGGCTGAGCTACTTTTTTTCACCCCCACCTAATCTTCACAAGGTCCTATTGGGTGCTTTCCTAGAACAGCATGTTCTGAGGAGGTGCAGCTCTGGAGTGCTTGGGCTGTAGCATTGGTCTTGGCCATCAGGGTTTTTGTTAGTCCTATGTGATGAGAGGGGCTCTGGGGTCCCTCTCACCCACCACAGCTGGTGTTCAGTCTGGCAGGGCTGAGGTTATTTTGTGCCCTCTTGGGAAGAGCTGATTCTTTCCTGGGAAGCAATGGGAGGAGGAAGGTCTGGCTCATGTTATCTCTCCCCCCAGCTGCCTGCCAAAATGCTGTGGCATTTAATCAGGCCTGACTGGCCTTGTGGAAGCTCAGGGAATGGAATGTGTTGCTGAGAGGGGCTGATGAGAGGAAGGAGGAGTTAGCCCAGAGTGGCCCGTGTCTCTGTGGGCTGTGGCAGCCCCGTGGGCTCAGCGTGGGGCTGTGCTGGCCCCATGCTGTGCCGTTGCAGGCAGCGTGTGCACATCCCATGGTGGAAAGTCCCTCCCTGAGCTATTTCCGCCAGGACATGGAAAGTCCCTGAGAGCAAATGCATTGTTTGCTGATTTGAAAAACGTGTGTTCCTGCCAGAGAGGCTTTTACTCGGCTGCTTCTCACAAATCAAGAGGAGCCTGTCACTTCTCCTTTGCTAATCTTCCTGAGGCACCAACAGTGGGACAGCCGGGCTGAAGAGCTTGAGCTGCTTCACCTCAAAAGAATTCACACAACTGATTTCAGTTTTGCTTTCTGTTCAGACAAAACCAAGGCTCAGGTCTCAGAGGGGCATGTGAAACTGAGAGAGTGCCTGCTTGGATAGGACTTGCACTTGTGCTAAAAGCTGTAGAAAGCATGTGAATATCAAAGTGCTTAGCACAGGTCTGGGTCTGTAAATGGGTTTCTCAGACTCTGTTAAATATTGTCAATGTTTTGTGGTGTTTGGATAAAGCAGCTTGTGGTGGGGCTGGAGGGTGTTTCCTTTTACTCAGTTAACCCCTCCTCATGCATAGGTCTCCTGATGAATCTGAGCAGGCTGGGGACAGAAGCCTTTTGGTGCTGAAAGCCTGAGAGGAGGGTCCCAGAAGCTCAAAACTATCCCATTGGAGCAAAAGGACAGTCCCAGAGCATGTGAGAGCCAGGAGCCTGTGGTCCCTCAGCACTGGAGCAGTTCTTTTCTTGCCTTGTAGTACCTCCAGTTCCCTACATCTCTCAGTTTTCTCAGTGCATCCTGAGTTCACATAGATCTTTTCCTTCACTGTTCATACCACCAGTTCCCTTTTTTGCCCCTTTGGATGGGAGGGGGAGGCTGCAGAGGGTGTTGATAAGGTCAGACAGAGGTTCATCTCGGGACATACAGAGTTATCTGACATGTTGGGAAGGAAAACTAGGTTTTAAGCCTAATCCTGACAGCTGTATTTAAACTAAGTTGGGGGAAGGGGGTTGTAGGAAAACAGATGAGCTCTGCTAATGCAGATGGGAAGGCCCCGTGAGGTGCTGGAAGCCGGCCCCTGGGAGGGGTTTGTGGGATCTGCCCGAGTTTGGGCCCTTTGGGAGCTGCTGCGTGTCGGGAAGCCGAGACAGGGTGATGGGGAAGCTCTGCTCCTGCTGAGCTGCACCCTGAATTAAAGACAGGGAGAGGGGTCCTACCAGCAAGTGGCTCATCTGAGAGCTTTTCCCACAGGAGAAGCAAGGTTTGGTGACTCAATGTCGTGGTGGTGTTGGCTGAGGAGCCCGATGAGCAGTGGCTCTGCTGTCCCCAGCCCAGGGGGGAGGGCGGATGAGATGTGGAGGAGTGGCCAGGGGACACAGACGGAGACAAGCCTCGATAGCTCCCTCAGCAGTCTGCTCTTGGCCGAGCCCAGGGTGACAAATGAGGCTCGGTGATGAGTGGCAGTGCCACTTGCTCATTTTGTTAGAGGCTCTGCCGTTTGATTTCATCAGACATGCTCTTGCCGGTGCTCTGAGGCAGAGGCTCTCCATGCTTTGGCCGAGGAGATGCTGCTGGTGGGAGCCCGTAGCCAGCCTTACTCTCTGTCTCCTGCTTGGGCCTTTGGGGCTGTTTTTTGCCACTGGCAGTTTGTGTTGAAAAAGAGCAATTTGAAATGAAGCAAGCAGAGTCCCCCACCTTGGGAATGCTGAAGCACCCTGGGACAAAGCTCTTTGCACAGCTGCTGTAGGATGTGTTTTGGTGTTGATGGGGTGGGAAGAGCGAGGTGCTGCTGTGCAGGTGCCAGCTCCTGCTGGGGGATGCTGTGGGGTGCTGTGGGCCCAGCTGTGCCATGGCTGAGGACACAAGGCTGGGCTGACCCGAGAAGCCCTGAAGGTCTGAGCCATGATGTGTCTCCCAGCTTTGCTTCAACTCTCCTTTTGCCACCACCTCTTTCTGAGCTCCATCTGATGTGGATTCCATGATGGGCTCACTCTGGGAGAGTGACTCTACTCTCACTCTCCCACCACTCACACTCAGGGCTTTCTAAAGCTGCCTGAAATACCTGAATGTCATAAATGCTGGTGCTTGCTGCAGAGGCTCACGGGTGTGGGTTTGGGAAAGGCATAAACAGGAGGATTGCCCCATTGCTGGGGGTGTGGAGTGCTGCAGATCAGGCCTGACCACCAGCCCCTGCTCTTCAGCTCCTGGGTGGGGGTGGATTTCTTCCAGCAGCAATACCTTCCATCTGATTAGACATTGAGGGGGAAGGAACAGGGGATTCCAGAAGAGCCTGAAACTGTTTATACACAAACATTCCTCTAGAGGCTTGGCCCTGTGCTGGTTGGAGCCAAAGCTGCTGGGTGCCTTCATTTCCCTCCAGCCCAGGCGCACGTGCAGCTCTGTGCTGCCGGCAGGTTCCCTCTGGCACTGCAGGCTGGGCACGTGTCCCCTCTTGGGATGGAAGATAAGTGCTGGGTGATAGGAGTGCAGAGGGGGTGGTAGTTTCATGCTGAGCATGTTGGCATGGGAGGATGTGAGTCTGAAATAGCCCCTGTTGCAATAGCTGCCTCTCCGGTGCAGTTTCCTTCCTTCAGCCAGAGCCTCTGTTCTCCTGCCAGCAGCCGTGAGGAAGGTGCTGTCTGGTGTTTCTGGAACATGAGTGAATGAGATGAAGGAAGGCACTGCCTCTTCCTCCTCCTCCTCCTGCAGCAGTAGTGTCTGTGTGGCAGTGCTGCCCAGCCTGGCTTAGCACTTCTGCAGGGGGGTTGACTCCAGCCATGCATTTAGAGTATAAAAAGGAGAGAGTAACTGAGAAGCCAAAGCTGAGCCACTGATGGGTTTCACTTTCCAGTTTCTGATGTTGGTAACAGTGTGTAAGTTTGTGCATGTTCCCCCCCACAAAGACAGCAATGTGTTTTAGTAAAGGATAACTGTGACCAAGGCTTCAAGGCATCTGGTTTCAGCTGAGCACTCTATAAATGCTTCAGGTGTTTCTCTTGTTGCCACCATGGCAGGACACTCACTGCACTCTGGCTTTTAACCTGAATTTGGACCTGCATATACAAGTTGTTGGCATATAAAGAGCAGGTGTAAACAGTGTGGAGAGGACACAGAGCAGGGGCATGCTCCCCCTTCTGATTTAGCTGGTATCACTGGCCCAGGTATCTGCTGAGGACAGAGGATCACATTGCCCTTGTTGCTCCTGCAGCTCCTCTGCCAGGTGAGCTGTGTATGCTCTTGCTGCAGGGGTGGCTGTTTGTGTGCAGAGGCTCTTAAAGAAAACAACTGTAAAATACTTTTCTTTCTGGTTATAAAATGATTTTCTGGTTGGGACAGGAAGGTGCTGTCAGAGAGCTCAGCCCAGCAGGGGTGGGCAGCTTCAGCTGACTGATAACCATTACAGAGTCAAAAGTACTTGCATTACCTCACTCAGGCTGTGGCTTTCTTCCTTCCACCTGCCTGAACCTGTGTTTTCCTGGCAGAGCCATAACTGGAGCTTCCTGTTGATCATCTTTTCCACCAAGTCAATAGTTCAATTGAAAGGCTTCTGTAATACTTATTTTTAAGTGGGGTGAGGGACCCCCAGACACCCAGGGCCTGTGCACCCAACGTGCCCTCAAGAAAAGTGTGGGCAAGGGACATTCTCCTTCCCTTCTGCTCTGCCTTGCTGAGGCCTCATCTGGAGTCCTGTGTCCAGTGCTGGGCTCCCCAGCTCAAGAGGGACAGGGAACTGCTGGAGAGAGGCCAGTGCAGGGACACCAAGATGCTGAGGGGACTGGAGCATCTTTCATACAAGGAAAGGCTGTGGGACCTGTGGTTGTTCAGTCTGGAGGAGACTGAGAGGGGAGCTCATTAATAGTTACAAATATCTCACTGGTGGGTGTCAGAGGTTGGGGCAGCACCTCTTTCTGTTGTATCCAGTGACAGCACAAGGGGTGATGGGATGAAGCTGGAACACAAAAAGTTCCATTGAAACATAAGGAAAAACTGTTTCAGTGTTTCAGTGAGGGAGCCCTGGCCCAGGCTGCCCAGGGAGGCTGTGGAGGCTCCTTTCTTGGGAGGTTTCCAAACCCACCTGGACACATTCCTGTGTGACCTGATCTAGGTGGGAGCAAGGGATTGGACTGGATGATCTCTAAAGGTCCCTTCCAACCCCCACCATGCTGTGATCCTGTGACCCACAGGCACCCAGGGCTGTTGGACCTGCAAAGGGTACAGATGACTCAGCATGCAAAAGGGCTGGGGGTAGAGCACACAGGATGAAAGCACTGCTGCTGATTGTACCCACCACAGAACCTCACAGAGCTTCCTGGAGGAAACCAAACCTTCTCCTGTCGCTTCTTTTGCAGGCTCACGACGAGGTCTGCCCTGAGTTCCCACTGACTTGTGAGGGCTGTGGGAAGAAGATTCCAAGGGAGAAGGTATCACCCACCCACCCATGCATCCATCCATCCATCCAACTGCTGCCATGGTGTTGTGTCCCCACGGGCTGACACTGGTCTTCTTGGGGCGAGGCGGAAAACCAGCCATAGTGGGGACAGGGCTTTAGTGGCAGCTGCTAGGAGAATCATACAATCATTTTGCTTGGGAAAGACCTTTAAGTTTGGGTGCAACCCCTCCCTTCACACTCCCAAGCCCACCACTAACCCATGGCCCTCAGCACACTCGGGTTGTTGGGATACTAATGACCTGTGTGAAGCAGCTACATCACCTATGGCTGAAGTTGTAGGAGGGAACCCATCTGCAGCTAAATGAACTTATTTCTAATTAGTCACATCATGGGATCCATTACCTGGCTCCATCCAACCTGCTGCAGGCAAATACTTTCAGCAGAGCAGTTGCCAAAGGCCTTTTTAGCAGGGCAGGAGGATGGAGTGTCAGGGAGAGGTGCCAGGGGTTCAGCAGTGTAACACCAGGCCTCATGCTGGGGTTTGGGGTAGGGATGTGCTCAGCTGCAGGCTGGAGCCTGGCAGAGATGAGGCTTGTTGAGTTCCCATTGAGGATCCAGCTTGTCTTTAAATATCAAATCCCTCTTTTATCTCTCTCCACACTTTGGTTGACTGGCTGCAGGGCTGGAACTCTGAGCAACCTGACTCATTAAGGAAGCCAGATGGACCTAGAAGCTTTTATAAAAGGGGTTTTAAGGCAGCTTGCACCAGCATCTGATGTAGCAGATGTAGGTGTTAAATGTGGAATATGGTGGTGGTTCAGAAGGGGCTGCTGCTCTCTGATGATGAGCTGTACATCAGAACCCAGATGATAATGTGCCAGTGCTTGCAGCATCAGTGCTGCACTGTGTGGGAATGCGAGGGAGCTGTCTCTGCAGTTGGCAGCACTTCTCTGTCCAAACACCATCCCTGGGCTCAGCTCCCACGGCAGGGCCAGCCTGGAGGCAGCTGCCCTGGCACAGAGGGTCTGTGGGGGTGGCTGTGGGTGCTCAGGCTGGCACTGGGAGGCTTTTTGTTCTCATATTTGTCTCAGAATCATTTCAGTTGGAAAAGCCAACTGCAGTCCCAGCTCTGCCCTCACCCTGCCCAGCCCAGCACTGACCCACAGCCCTCAGCACCTCAGCCCCACGGGATCCCTCCAGGGCTGGGCACTCCCCCAGCTCCCTGGGCAGCCTGGCACAGGGGCTGACACCCCTCTCAGGGAAACAGTTCTGCCTCAGCCCCAATCTCAGCCTCCCCTGGGGCAACTTGAGGCTTTTTGCTCATGTCCTGTCATTCATTGCTGGGGAGCAGAGACCGACCCCCAGCTCCCTGCAGCCTCCTGTCAGGGAGTGTCAGAGAGGGCTCCTGTCTCCCCTCAGCCTCCTCTTCTCCAGGCTCAACACCCCCATTCCCTCAGCCCCTCCCCAGCCCCTTGTGCTCCAGCCCCTTCCCCAGCTCTGTGCCCGGCTCTGGCCACGCTGCAGCACCTCAGTGTCCCTGTGGCAGTGAGTGAGGGGCCCAGCACTGAACACAGCCCTGAAGCTGCAGCCTCACCTGCCTATGCTCCTTGTTTTCTTTCTCCTGCATCTGCAGCTGAGAAATGAGACCTCACAGCCCTCCAGAGAGAAATAAAGCTTCCTTCTGGGTGTCAGTGCTGCTCTTACCTTGCAGTGAAGGCCGTGCCTTATAGTGGGCACTTCAGCCACGTGTGATCGTAGCTTGTGGTTAATGATGAGTGACTGGGGACACTTGGGAATCCTTGAGACCACCTCTAGTTCCCTGAATGCCAGCAAGGTGGAAAGGGAGCTGCTGGAGACACAAAATCTAACATTGCCTGCCTTCCTTTCTAGTTTCGGGACCACGTGAGGACTTGTGGCAGATCCAGGGTGCCTTGCAGATTCGAGGTGGTGGGATGTGCTGAGGTGGTAAGGGCTCGTCCTTGGTCTTTGTCTTGGGACTTGTTTTTGGTTCCTGGGTTCAAGTAACTGCTGCTGTCTGGGTTGGCACAGGTGTTTGCACACAGATATCTGAACAAAGGGCTGTTTCAAACCCTTTGCAAATGGAGTTTAACGTCATCTGCTGCCCAGAGTGAGAACATACAGAGAATGAATGTCATGTGGAGTGAAACCTCCTCCCTGAGGAACCCCCCAGGTGCCCTGAGACCCTGGTGCTTATGCTGTGTCCAGCCATGGCCCAGAGCTGGGGCCAGGTCATCTTCCTCCCTGTGACTTGGCTTTCTCAGCTCCTGCTGGGTATGGCCATGGAAATCCCTCCTCAGGGATCATGTGATGCTTTGCCTTGGTGCTGTTACCTGCCTCTGAGAGAGTCCCTTTGGCAAGTCCTGGAGGCGGAGTGGGGAGCTGGGGAAAGAGAGACACTTGCCAGTGGATGAGATTTGCAGCATTTCTGAACCAAACCAATCCCAGCTCCAGACCACGCTTTGAAACTCTTTCTTTTTTCCCCCTGTGTAACTCAAGGACCATGTTGTGACCTCGAGAGGAGGAGCTGGTTCTGCCAGGGCTGACAGCATGGATTTCTTGCTGAGTGGGGGATGTGTTTCTCTTCATGTAGGTGGAAAATGAGAAGCTGCTAGAACACGAGAGCAAGTGCTTGGCAGAGCATCTCTACATGCTGCTGAGTTTTGTGCTCAGCCTCAAGGCCGGGCCTGGAGACTTAAAGCCCCTTCCTGCCTTTTCCTCATCACCAAGCGGCTCCCCACTGCTGGCAGCAAACTCTCTGTGCTCTGAGTCGGAGCTCTCCAGGTCCCTGGAGCTCTTGGGAAGATGTGAGGCCCTGGAGAGGAAAACAGTGACCTTTGAGAACATCGTCTGTGTGCTCAACCGGGAGGTGGAGAGAGTGTCCCTGACAGCCGAGGCCTACAGCCGGCAGCACCGCCTGGACCAGGAGAAGATCGAAGCGCTGAGCAACAAGGTGTGTGAGGGCTGGCCTGGGCTCCCCAGCACCCTGAGCACAGGGCTTTCAGGTCCATGTTATTAGCTGGCAAAGCCTCACCCCTTTGCCCTGAAACCCCACAGCTCTGCAGGCACAATGGAAATACTGTTCATGGCTGTGCTTGAGCCTCTGGCACATCCTGGGGTTATGCTGCTGGCTTTGGTGGGGCTGCACCTCCAATACTGTGTCCAGTTTTGGGCCTCTCTCTACAAGAAGGACATGGAGGTGCTGGAGAGGATCCAGAGCTGGGCTACCAAGCTAGGAAAGGGTTTGGAGCACGTCTCAGCTGAGGAAGGGCTGAGGGATCTGGGGCTGTTGAGCCTGGAGAACAGAAGGCTCAGGGGAGACCTTCTCACTCTCTACAACCACCTGAAAGGATGCTGCAGCGAGGTGGGAGTCAGTCTGTTCTCCCCAGAACAAGCAACAGAACAAGAGGAAAGGGCCTCAAGTTGCAGCAGGGGAGGTTCAGGCTGGATGTGAGGAGGAATTTCTTTGCTGCCAGGGCTGTCAGGCATTGGAAGGGGCTGCCCAGGGAGGGGCTGGAGTCACTGTCCCTGGAGGGGTTTCAGAGCTGGGTGGGTGTTGCACTGAGGGCAATGGGCTGGTAGGTGATAGGGCTGGGACAGGCTGCACTCCATGAGCTGAAAGGGCTCTGCCAGCTGAAATGATTCTCTGCTGTGCCTCAGTCAGGTCCCTGTCAGAGAAGGAGGGACACAGGCTCCAGGGGCTGCTCCTCAGGGAAGTTTTCCAAGGAGAGAGAGAGCACTTGGCTTTTCCCTGGACCCTCTGAACCCCTGGAGCTGCTGTTGGCCTGGGGCTGTGCCAGGGCGTCTGGCAGATGGGTTGTACCTGTGCTCTGTGGCAGGGGAGCTGCCAAAAGGCCTGGCTTGTGTCAGCTGGCAGTGGTTGTCCCTCTGGAGGCCTCAATGGCTGGCCGTGGGTTCCTCTCCTTCTCAGGCTGCCTTTGTCACAGTGCTGAGTTGTGTTTTCTCCACCATCCTCACTCCTTGTGCTGCCGACAATGCAGCTGCTCCTTGGGAGGCCTCTCCCATTGCCTGTGGGGCAGTTTCCAGCTCAGGCAGGGGGTTGTATTGATGCAGTAGGATTCAAAAGGAAGAATGGTAGGGTTCAAAAGGAAGCCTCAGTGAATTGGCTTGTAATGCTGAACTTCTCCTCCTGTCAGCCTAGTTGGTTCTGGGACCATCTGAAGATCCATCCCAAGGGGCTGCTGGGGTGGCTGAAAGACACTAAGGGGCTGGAGAAGGGGCTGGAGCACAAGGGTGATGGGGAGGGGCTGAGGGAACGGGGGGTGTTGAGCCTGGAGAAGAGGAGCCTGAGGGGAGACAGGAGCACTCCCTGACAGGAGCCTGCAGTGAGCTGGGGATTGGTCTCTGCTCCCATGTAATAAGTGATAGAAGAGAAAAGGGGCTGCAGTTGCCCCAGGGGAGGTTGAGAGTGGAGCTGAGGCAGAACTGTTTCCCTGAGAGGGGTGTCAGCCCCTGTGCCAGGCTGCCCAGGGAGCTGGGGGAGTGCCCAGCCCTGGAGGGATCCCAAAGCCATGGAGCTGAGGTGCTGAGGCTGTGGGTCAGTGCTGGGCTGGGCAGGGTGAGGGCAGGGCTGGGACTGAAGCAGCTTCAAGCACTTTGCCAACACAAACCACTCCATGATGGGACCACACTCCATGGCTCTGAGCACCTGCACCCTTTATCCCTCTGAGCAGGTCAGGCAGCTGGAGAGGAGCATTGGCCTCAAGGACTTGGCCATGGCTGAGATGGAGGAGAAGCTGAGGAACATGGAGGCTTCCACCTACGACGGGGTGTTCGTCTGGAAGATCACGGAGTTCGCCCGCAAGCGCCAGGAGGCCGTCACGGGCAGAGCTCCTGCCATCTTCTCACCAGGTCACTGCCCACCCCCCTGCCAAAGCCTGCTGTGTCCTAGCTGGGGCTGGGAGCTGCAGCAGGGCCCTCATTGACTATTCACAGCTCCTCCTCTTCTGTCCCCCTTTCCATGTTCTTTTTTAGTATTGAGCTAGCTGAAGCTGCTGCTCAAAGGTGCTTTTCTGCTTGCAGGAGACCTTTTTACTTACTCATGGTGGAGAATGCAGCTCTGGTAGCCCAGGAGTAGCCCTGCACAGATACCCAAACCAGCAATGAAATGGTTAAGGGGGGAGTAAATGTATATTAGAGCCACAGAACTATATTTGAGTGCCTGAAGCATGACAGTGCAAAGGACAGTGTCTAAATAAAGCCCAAAGCAGAGCCAGGGAGCTGCTCGGGTGTCTGTTGGAGAACAGGGCTCTGCTGGCAGGGCTGATGCTCCTGGGCTTCAGAAGGGAAATCAAAGCACTCCCCAGGCTGGCAGCTGCCATATTTCAGTGCTGAGTGGGAGCATGGCTGGGGAGTGAGATGTGTTTGTCTCAGGTGCACGTGTGCTGCAGAGCTTTCCCCCCAGGCCCAGGGCTGTGGACAGAGCTGCTGGTGCTGTGAGGAGCAGATTGTGCTGGGCCACCAGATAAAAACAGTTCAGGGTGAGGGAGCTCTGGCAGGGGCTGCCCAGAGGGGCTGTGGAGGCTCCTTCTCTGGAGACATTCCAACCCAGCTGGGTGAGTTCCTGTGTGCCCTGCTCTAGGTGGTGCTGCTCTGGCAGGGGGGTTGCACTGGATGAGTTTTGCAGTTCCCTTCCAGCCCTTGACATTCTGTGATTCTGTGAATTCAATTTGATACAAACCTCTATGTTTAAAATCTCTTTTTCTATCTGGAGACTGTTCAGAGTCCCTTTTTATCTTGAAAAGCTGAGAGGATTCCTCTCCTCAAGGGGAACTGAACAGCTACTGAAACTCTGCACACAATTAGCATTTCCTTTTAAAAGCCACCAGCAGTGGAAACCCCCTGAGCTGCTCCCCAGGGCAGGGCAGCAGCTTCCTCTGCCCAGAGCCAGCAGAGCTGCTGAAGCAGCTCCTTGCTTTGACTTAGAACCTTCAATCTTGTGCCCTGTCCCTTCCCTGCACTGCACCAGAGCTGCTCGACCCAAATGTCTCCATAGGCTGTGGTTTGGAGGGAGATACTGACAAAGAGCCAAGTCCTGGCCTCTGCCCCAGCCCAAGGGCTCCCTGGGCCCCTCCATGGGCTGATGCTACTGGTCTCCTCACAGCTGAGTGGGATTTGTTCAGTTTGGGTTGGGTTTTGGGGTCTTTTTTAGAAGATTCTGAGCAATTAGTGTCTTGACTCTTTCACTTCCCTCCTTCTTCAAAGGCTTTCTGCTGCAAATTGGAGCAATCCTTCTCAGAGCCACCCTCCTCCGTGAGCAGCTCTGATTAAATCCCAGCCTGGGGATAAGGGGAGCCAGGCATAAAAATACAGATGTGGGCTAGGAAATGAAACCTGGAAGCAAACAGGCTGCTTGTTGCCTGCTTTTAGGTGGATGATTGATCCTGCTGTAGCTCACACTATGTGTGTTTGCTGGGTTAGGGCAAGAAGAAATGTATTCTGAGCTGCACTGGACAGGACAAATGACCAGGTTTAGAGCTGCAGAGCCTGTGACCCTGCAGGAGATTGGTGTCAAAGAGTGGGTGCTGCTGGAATTGCTGGAGGAGGAGGAGAGAGCCTGGGCTGCCCCTAGCCCTGCCCCTTCAGCCCCCAGCCCTGCCCACTCTGTGCAGAGTGGATGCAGAGAGGCTCAGCGAGTGCTGGGGATGGGCTGACCCCACACACAGAGTTTTGGGGTGTTTTTGTTCCTGCTCATAGGTGCTACTGTGAGCTGCAGCTCCTTCAGCAGTGGGGCTGGCTGTGGGGATGCAGTGGGACGTACCCAGCTCCCAGGCAGAGCTCCAGCTTCAGGCCTGGTGCCTTGTGCCTGCCAAGGGCCAGGGGCTGTCGCTGCCCAGCCCTGGGCTGTGATCCCCGCTGGCTCCCCAGCCCCTCTCTACGCTGCACACCAGCCTTCCCTTCTCCCAGCACCCAACCTTCATAGCCTTCAGCGTTCAGAGGAGCCTGCTGGGCCAGGCTTTGCCACTCACTGGGTGTGTTTTGCAACCTTTGACAGCTTTCTACACGAGCAAGTACGGCTACAAGATGTGTCTGCGCGTGTACCTGAACGGCGACGGCACCGGGCGCGGGACCCACCTCTCGCTCTTCTTCGTGGTGATGAAAGGGCCCAACGATGCGCTGCTGCGCTGGCCCTTCAACCAGAAGGTGGGCTGGGGGCAAAGCAGCAGCTGTGCCCCTTGAGCTTTGCATCTGCTTCTGAGAGCCCAGCAGAGGGGAGGGAGGACTATGAGCTGTCGTTGCCCCGTGGTGCTGAGCACAGGCTGAGGGCCAGAGCGTGGAGCAGCGGGAGGGGGGCTGTTTGGAAAGGGAGCATTGCTGCTGTGTGAGTTTGGGGCAGGGGATGGTTTTTGGGGCTCAGGAGGCAGCTGATCGTAGAATCCCAGTATGGTGGGGGTGGGAAGGGCCCTGCAGAGCTCATCCAGCACAACCCCCTGCTAAAGCAGGTCCCACCTAGATCAGGTCACACAGGAACACGTCCAGGAGGGTTTTGAAGACCTTCAGAGATGGAGCCTCCACACCCTCCCTGGGCAGCCTGGAGTTACAGATTGCACCAGAGGAGTTTAGATTGGAAATTAGGTAAAGTTTCTTCCCTGAGAGAGCTGCCCAGGGAGGGTGTGGAGGCTCCTTCTCAGGAGGTTTCCAAACCCACCTGGACACGTTCCTGTGTCTCCTGAGCCAGGGGAACCTGCTTTAGCAGGGACTGGGGCTGCAGCAGCTCTGCAGGGCCCTTCCAGCCCCCACCATTCTGGATTCTGTGACTCTATGAAGTGGCCTCAAGTTACCCCAGGGGAGGCTGTGGCTGGAGCTGAGGCAGAACTGTTTCCCCGAGAGGGGTGTCAGCCCCTGTGCCAGGCTGCCCAGGGAGCTGGGGCAGTGCCCAGCCCTGGAGGGATCCCAAAGCCGTGGAGCTGAGGTGCTGAGGCCGTGGGTCAGTGCTGGGCTGGGCAGGGTGAATGCAGGGCTGGCACTGCAGCAGCTTCAGGGGCTTTTCCACCCAAACCATTCCGTGCTGCTCTGCTGTAGCTGTGGCCTTGGCAGCCCCTGTGTGTTTCACCAGGATGAGTTTCCATCCACCTCTATTCAGCCCCACTCCCATCTCTCCCGTTGCCCCAGGTGACGCTGATGCTCCTGGATCAGAACAACCGGGAGCACATCATCGACGCCTTCCGGCCCGACGTGAGCTCCTCGTCCTTCCAGCGCCCCGTCACCGAGATGAACATTGCCAGTGGCTGCCCCCTCTTCTGCCCCGTGGCCGTCATGGAAGCCAAGAACTCCTACGTGCGGGATGACGCCATCTTTATTAAAGCCATCGTTGACCTCACGGGGCTCTAAAGCCTCCTGGGCCCTGGGAGCAGGGAGCACAGAGCCGGCCCCACGGGGCAGCCCCTCGAGCAGAGCCCGGAGCGAGGGGGCAGAGAGCGGAGGGGGAAAAGCCCTCCCCCCCCCCCCCACAAAAAAAGGGACCTTCAGTCTGAGTGGAAAGGAGGTGTCTGATGGGAACTCTCGTCCCTGGTGTCAGACCTGCCCTGAGAAGAGGTTTGGGTGGACGTTTGCAGTCTGTGGGGTACGAGATCATCTCCTGCAGGGACTCGGGTGTGTGAACTGCCGCTGTCTGGGCTCCAGTGGAGACCAGTGTGGTGCACAGCCACAGTGCTGTCCAGTAAAACAAGGCTCTGGCAGCCCCAGCACCACCTCGTGTGGCTGCTTGGCTGGGCCAGCTGGGTTTCCCTCAGTGCCGTGTGTGTGTGCAGCAGCGCCTCGGGGCGCGGGCGGCGCGGGTGCCACACTCAGGGCAACCCAGGCGCGAGAGGCTGAGGGGGTCTGTGGCTGCTTTGGTGCTGTTGGTGTCTCAGAGGGGTGCAGAGTCCCTTTGGGAGGATGGTGCCGGGGGCTTGTGACAGTGAGGCAAGTCAGGGCTGTGGGCAGGGTGGGCTGGCAGCCTCTGGGCACGCTCAGCAGAGGCTGGCAGAGCCATGGGGCCTCGGTTCTGCTTCAGGGGAAGGACAGCACCCAGAAGAATACCCTCATGTTGCAGAGATGCTTTAGCAGAACGTTTATTCAATGCCATAGTGAAGAGCAAAACGGTGCAGACACCCTGGGTGCCCCTGGCTCGCTGCTCCAGGGGCACAGGGAGATGTCAGAGTCCTGGGGGTGGAGGCAGAGGCTGTTCCTTCACTGTGTGGCTGTGCAGAGCTGGCTGTGGATGCTGTGCACACACACACACACACACACACACACAGGGCTCCCTGGTTTCTAACAGTCCTGTGCTGACAGAGACCCTGAGTTCAGGGGGTTTGGATAAAGCCCTGGGCAGCTGCCAGGGCACAGCACAGCGAGGGTTGGAGCTTCCTGCCTGGGATTGAAGTCATTGGGGCATCTCAGGACAGGAGCTGCTGCCTCCCCTCAGGCTGTGCCAGCCCAGGCTGTGAGTGGCACAGGCACCTGCCCCCAGAGCAGCCCAAACACCCCCTCAGTCAAAGTTGAGCTCCCAGGGGCGACTGCAGCTCCTGGGGACATCACCAGCCCTGGCCCTCTGCACCAAGGCAAGATGAGGAGCTGAAATAGACTCACATTTGGTTACCTGCTGCCAGGGGAAAAGCTTCAGGGACAGAGCCAGAGTAAACACCCCTGAGTTTGTAACTGCCTGAGGGGGCCTCAGCAGCAGCTCTGGAGGAGCCAATCCCCGGAAGGAAGGAAGGAGGGAAGGAAGGAAGCTTATTGGACTGTCAGGGTGAGGAGGGCTGTGTGGCCCCAGCACTGGGAGGTGAGTTCCTGCAGCCACCCCTGGGTGCCCACCCCTCTTCACCAGAAACATACCAAGAGAACCTAAAGTGCCACGACTGAGCAGCGTGAGGGGGCTGTGCCTGAGCCCCACCAGCCCTCCTCAGGGAGCCCCTGCAAGAAATACAGTCCCAAGGCTGTGGCTGCCTCAGGTGCTGCTTCAGAGGAAGACGGGGCCAAGGCAGCACCATGTGAGCACCGACCCTCCCTGCTCCTGGGGGGAAGCTGCTGCCAGCCACACGCATCGTGGGGAAGGGGCTGTGACAGCAGCCAGACCCCCAGCCCCGCCCCCCGGCCCAGCAGCCACCGAGCTGCCGCAGGAGGGTTGGGACAACCCACGCTCCAACTACTCCATGCCCAGAGTCCCGCTGTCAGGCGGCGCTGCAGCAACTGCCCAGGCGAGGACAGCGGCGGCTCCCGGCGAGCTCGGCCACGGCCCGGCTCACGGCCACCGCGCTGGAGGGATCTGCCTCAGGTTGTGGGGGGAGCCCCGAGCTCCCTGTGCCAGCTGTGCCCAAGCAGCAGCGCCGGTGAGAAGCCGTGGAGAGCCTGAGCTGGGCACTGCAGGGCGTCAGGCCCGGCCTGAGCCCTCGGCCCCTTTCCCTTCCACCTTTGCCGTTCAGAGGGACGCAGCAGCTCCCGGCGCCGGCTCCCTCCCGCCCCGTGCCGAGCTCTCCGGTGAGGAAGCTGCAGCGTGTGCCGGGCTCAGCTGCTCTGGTTCATGAGCCAGGAGAAGAGCAGCTTGCGGGGCCGTGGGCGGCTGGCGCGGCGGCCTCGCAGCGCCCGCGGTGAGCGCCACACCTTGATGGTGCTGTCGTCGCTGGCCGTCAGCAGCAGCTCCTGCTCCACCGGGCTGAACGCCACCGAGTTCACCACGTTGTCGTGCTGCAGCTTGGCCAGGCAGATGTTATAGTGGCGGTCCCAGATGTAGCCGTGGCGATCCTCTGCCCCGCTGCAGCCCGGGACACAGCGGGGTAAGGAGCCCACCCTGGCAGCTTCCAGCCACAGCCCTGGCCCCTCTGGGCTCCAGCCCAGCCGGAGTGGCTGCCCCCAGCTCTGGAGGCTCCAACTCACTGCAGCCCCCAAGAAGGGCATCTGCTGCCCACTGCCAAACGTGCCCCACACTTCCCCTTTCCTCACCTGTTTCGCACAGGGTGATGCCTTTACCAGCACCCCCCGATTCAGGCCCTCAGCTCTCTATACACCCCTCAGTGTTCCCACTCACACATGAGCTCCCAGCGCCCAGCCCAGCCCCACAGCCCAGCCAATGCAGGGTGGGGATCCTGCCCACCCCTAAAGGCACCCACCTGGCCACGAAGTCCCTGCTGACATCCAGGAAGATGAAGAAGCACTCCTCGTTGGGTGTGTAGGCCCGGTGTGCACGGAGGGCTCTCTTCACCTCCTTCATGGTCTTCAGGTCGAAGACGTGCAGATCGATCTCCTCGGCGATGGGAGGCGGCTGCATCGGGTCGGAGATGACACAGTCCCGAGGCCAGGCGCGGCTGTTCACGTACAGGTACCTGGGGAGGGGGCAGGGGGGAGCCCACACCCCACTGTGAGCACAGGGCTGTGAGCAAACGCTTCCCAGGTGCCCCCGTCAGCAGCCCAGAGCAGCAAAACCCCCCTGAGCCACGGGAGATGCTGAGATGCTTCTTGCCAGGCTGGGAAAGGACAAGGGGTAATGGACAAAAGCTGGAACACAAAAGGTTCCACCTAAGGAGAAGCTTTTTTACTGTTGGGTGAGGGAGCCCTGGCCCAGGCTGCCCAGGGAGGGTGTGGAGGCTCCTTCTCAGGAGGTTTCCAACCCCACCTGGACACGTTCCTGTGTCCCCTGAGCCAGGGGAACCTGCTTGAGCAGGGGCTGGGGCTGCAGCAGCTCTGCAGAGCCCTTCCCACCCCCACCAGGCTGGGACTCTGGGATTCTATGAAGTAGCCTCAAGTTGCCCCAGGGGAGGTTGAGGCTGGAGCTGAGGCAGAACTGTTTCCCTGAGAGGGGTGTCAGCCCCTGTGCCAGGCTGCCCAGGGAGCTGGGGCAGTGCCCAGCCCTGGAGGGATCCCAAAGCCGTGGAGCTGAGGTGCTGAGGCCGTGGGTCAGTGCTGGGCTGGGCAGGGTGAGGACAGGGCTGGCACTGCAGCAGCTTCAGGGGCTTTTCCCACTGAAATGATTCCATGATTGTGCTACCTGCAGTGGGCCACAGACAGGCACAGGCACCTCACTCTATCCTGCCCTCTGTCCCCCTGCCCCCAAGCCCCCTGTGGCGCTCACCTGTGGTCAGGGGACAGCCCCATGCCAATGATGTGCCCGTGGATGTCGATGACGTGATCCAGCGAGTCAAAGAACTCATCAGAGCGTCGCTCCTCCCCCAGCACCGGCCCGGCCGTCGTCATCTGATGGGGCAGGATCCTTTTGATCCCTTGGGGACAGAAAGGGACTCAGGTGGTTCCACAGGGCAGCAGCGAGAAGGGGCTTCCCTTAGTGCAAGGAGAGGGGCTGCTGGCCCTGCCAGGCTGCCACAGGTTCCCCAGCTGTGCTTTTGGTCAGGACACTGCCCAAAGGGACGTGTTGGCCCCTTCAGCAGATGCCCAGGGCCTGGCCTGACACACCCCCAGGGGCAGACACAGCACTGTACAGTGAGTCGAGGCTGTGGCAGGAGCTGAGTGAGGGTGCAGCCCCCCAACAGCCTCTCTGTGCCATGGGACATGGGCTCACCAGAGGCCCAAGGCAACAAAGCCCTGGGAGGCTGTGCCAGAAGCTGGTGGAGCCCCACAGCCAGAGCTGCCACACCCCAAGCTGGGCAAAGAACAAGTGACTTGCCCAAGTTGCCCAGAGCTTTGAGAGCTGTCTCTGCTTCCTTACTGAGCTGTACTGGTGCCAGACTCAGTGCAGGAGGGGCAGAAGAGCCCACAGGGGGACAGTGAGGCTGCCATTGCCCCAGCAGCAAAAGGAACCCACACTGTCCTTGCAGAAGAGTCCTTCTCTCCTGGCAGCAGCTGTACTTCTCTCCCTGCACTCCATGGACCTGTTTGCTCCTTCCTACCGAACTCCTCCACAGCTCTGGGAGCTTTTGGTGAGGCAGCCAGCCTGCTCTGCTCACCCCACCATCCACCTCCTGCAGCCTGGGACTTCCTCCTGTATCTCCTGCTCAGCCCTCACCACAACTTTCTCGCCTGGCAGCCACACAGGAGCCCTCTGGTAAGTGTGTGGGGAGAAACCCTCCAGGGATGAGGCACCTCAAAGGCTCCTGGGCCAGGAATCCATCAGCCTGAGCCCACCTGCAGCTCCTGCCCCACAGCCCAGCTGCAGCCATGGCCTTACCTATCTGGTGTGGGGAGTAGGTGAGGCAGCCTGTGGTGAAGATCAAGTACTTTGTCTTGCTGGTGCTGTCAGTTGGGAGCAGGTTGAGCTCAGGAGGCTTCGTTCGGGTGCGCACGAAGAGCTCGGCCACTCTGGTCTCCAGCTCTGCCTCGCTCAGGGAGGCTCTGACACGGCCCCCCATGATATCATCAATGAACTGCTGCAGCCCCTCCTCTGCTGGCACCCCCCCGTCCCCTGGCAGTTCCTGTGCTGCTGGCTCTGGAGCCTGCCTGGGCTTGGCCTCCTCTTCCTCGCTGTCGCTGCCGAGCTCCGAGGCGGGGCGGGTGGGGGCAGCAGCGAGCTGCTCCTCGTAGTCCAGCAGCAGGTCAGGGCTGTCGTAGCGGCTGCAGTCGGCCACCATCACGGTCCTGATGGTGCTGGCGTTCAGGTTCTGGATCTTGAACAGTCTCTTCACCACGTTCACGTTCTCTGACTCCACACCCTGCAAGCAGAGGGGAGGAGGGAGCAGAAAGCACCCACTGCAGGGTCACTGCGATGGCTGAGGCAGAGCGGGGTGCCCAGGCCTGGAGCTCCTCAGCAGGCACCTGCCACAGGGACCTCCCTGTGCTGCTACATGGGGCTGGGGAGGGGCTGAGGGAATGGGGGTGTTGAGCCTGGAGAAGAGGAGCCTGAGGGGAGACAGCAGCACTCTCTGACACTCCCTGATAGGAGGCTGCAGGGAGCTGGGGGTCCAGTGACAGGACAAGAGGAAATGGGCTCAGGTTGCCACAGGGGAGGTTGAGATTGAAGCTGAGGCAGAACTGTTTCCCTGAGAGGGGTGTCAGCCCCTGTGCCAGGCTGCCCAGGGAGCTGGGGCAGTGCCCAGCCCTGGAGGGATCCCAAAGCCGTGGAGCTGAGGCGCTGAGGCCGTGGGTCAGTGCTGGGCTGGGCAGGGTGAGGGCAGGGCTGGCACTGCAGCAGCTTCCAGGGCTTTTTCTTAACCAAAACAACTGTGATTCCCTCCCACAGCCCATCCTGCCCCAGGCCCAGCTGCAGCACAGGCCCCTCACCTGGAAGGCGTTGTTGAGCCACAGCACAGAGCAGGAGGTGACGCGGCCGATGCGGTGCAGGTTGCCCGAGATGAGGTTGGTCTCGTTCAGCCAACAGCCAAACACATCGTAGGGTTTGTTCCTCACCCTGGAGAGCAGCGTGAAGTTCTCTGCAAGGGAGGGGAGACCTGAGCAGGAGGTGATGGCTCCTGAGGAAGGCCCTGGGGAAACCCTGGCACTCTGGTCTCGGGCACAGCAGCATCCCACGCTGGGCACTGCCTCCTGGGGCACCCCTCTCCTGTAGAGATGTGTGTGGAGGGCACACACAGGGGAACCAAAACAAAAGGGCAGCCAGATGGAGCCAGGCTGGGGAGCAACCCAAGCCCACAGCCTCCTCCCAGCACGGCCCAGAGCAGACACCTGAGGGCAAGAACGAGTCCAACATGTTCAAACTTCCTGCACTTCCACCCCTGGGGCCTCTGTGAGGCAGCTGCGAGCTCTGCAGCACTCCATGGGCTCTGGCACAGCTGCACTGGCACTGAGAGAGAGCTCTGCATGGGGGAACCAGCACCAAGAGGGCTCTGGCACAGTTAGACCAACACCAAGAGGGCTCTGGCACAGCAAGACCAGCACCAGGAGGGGTCTGGCACAGTAGGTTCAAGTTCCCCAAAACCACCCAGAGAGCCTGGGGAGGGTCCCACTGCACTGAAGCATGAGCAGGGCCCTGACAGCAGGTTCTGTGGGTGCCCCATGTGCTGCCCCTGCCCCTGGCAGCAGCAGCAATGTGCCAGTAACCAGATGCCTGGAGGTGATGAGGCAGCAGCTTGGGCAGAGCAAAGGCTCCTGGGGGGCTGCCCTGGGAAACAGCCATCAGGGCCCTTCCCACAGGTGGTGGGACATGCTGAGGACATGGGGCAGCTGCAAGGGCAGGGGCAGCAGCACCCCAACTCTCCCAGCCCCTGCACCCCATACCCATGCTGATCACAGCGATCTCCCCCGAGGAGGAGTTGTGAGGCCCCACGAAGACGCCCGACACCAGGAGGAGGGAGTCATCGGAGTTGAACTGGGAGAACTGTGTGTAGCTCCAGTTGTAGGGCCTCATGTTGGAGCTGTGCTGCAGGGAGATGTCCAGCTCATTGCTCCAGATCTAAAGGCAGAGGGACAAACCATCAGGAAGCTGCTGAGGAGCCTGAGAGTGGTTCTACTTTATCTGTCCAGTCGGTGCTCACTGGGACAAGGGGGAGAAAAGTATCAAAGATCCTATTTAACAGCCTCCCAGTCCCAATTTCCCCCTTGATTCCCCTGACAGGGGACTGAGGAGAGTGGCTGAAGGCAAACTGCTTCTCCATCAGCTAAGGAGAAGGTGTTCAGGCACCTCAGTGGAACCAGCACCAGGAGGGCTCTGGCATAGTGAGATCTGCACCAGCAGGGCTCTGGCATGGTGAGACCAGCACCTCAGCATGTTCAGAGAGCTTCCTCCCAAAACCCCCACTCCCAGAAGACAACTCCTGCAGCAGATCACCATCTCCAGGGCTCAAGCAATAGGGGCAGTTGCCCATAATTGCTGGTTTTGCTCTGTGCCCATCACTCTGTGTGCCCTGATCCCATCTTTTAACTCCTCTCTCTCTGTCTTCAGCCCATCACTATTTTTCTCTTTCTCTGACTGACTCTTTGGCTGTATTTCCTAATTCCCCCCAGTCTCTCCTATACCCTTTCTCCTCTCCTGCTCCCTGTCCTCTTTTCTATCACTGTGTTGGATTTCCTGCCCTTATTTACCCTCTCTCCCCTGCAGTCTGTCCCCACTTTCCTGCCTGTCTCTCCTGCTCTGTCCTGTTCTGTGCTCCTCCACCTCCCTCTCCTGCACCACATCCCTCTGTTCTTCAGTCTCTCAGGATTGTTTCCTGTCCTTCTCTTCCCTGGGCTGAGTTTGCCCCTGGGAAGCAGCCAGCCAGGCCCTGGCTCCAGCCCCTGGGGCGCATCCCCAGCATTCCTGGGGCAAAGCTGCCCTCCCCAGGGGCTGCCCCACAGCGGGGCTGGGAAGGAAGCTGACACTTTACCTTGACAGTACAGTCTTTGGAGCATGATGCAAACAAGCAGCCAGAGTGGGAGAAGCTGAGGTGCAGAACCTGGTCATTGTGCTCCCTCAGAGCCTGAACCTCCACACAGGGGATGGTGTCGTACAGCCTCCGGAACTCGTCGTACCAGGACACGGCGGCTGGAGGGCAGGAGCAGGGGAAGGGGGGTGTCAGGGGGCACAGCCACAGCCCAGCTGTCCTTCAGCACAGCCTCAGCACCCCCTGGCCATGCAGGAGCTCTGCTGGGGCCACTGTCCCCATGGCCTGAGCACAGCTCTCGGGGCTTCATGGTGTTTCCATGCTCCCCTTTCTGGGCAACAAACAACATGAGCAGCAACGTGCTTGTGGGCACAGCCAGGGGCATCCTGGGGGGTGCTGAGTGTGGGCAGCAGGGCCAGGGAGGTTCTGCTGCCCCTCTGCTCTGCCCTGCTGAGGCCTCATCTGGAGTCCTGTGTCCAGTTCTGGGCTCCCCAGCTCCAGAGGGACAGGGAACTGCTGGAGAGAGGCCAGTGCAGGGCCAGCAAGATGCTGAGGGGACTGGAGCATCTTCCTTCTGAGGAAAGGCTGTGGGACCTGGGGCTGTTCAGCCTGGAGAAGAGAAGGCTGAGGGGACCTCATCAACACTGGTAAGTACCTAAAGGTGGGTGTAAGGAGGATGGGGTGACACTTTTTTCTGTGGTTTCCAGTGACAGGACAAGGGGTGATGGGCACAAGCTGGAACACAAACGGTTCCCCTTAAACACAAGGAGAAGCTACTTTGGTGCTGAGGTGAGGGAGCCCTGGCCCAGGCTGCCCAGGGAGGGTGTGGAGGCTCCTTCTCAGGAGGTTTCCAAACTCATCTGGACACGTTCCTGTGTCCCCTGAGCGAGGGGAACCTGCTTTAGCAGGGGCTGGGATGGAGCAGCTCTGCAGGGCCCTTCCCACCCTACCATACTGGGATCCTGTGACCATACACTGCTACCCTGAGTCTGCCCAGGGAAGGACCAGCCAGGCTCAGGTGATGCCAACTGCTAATGGGTCATTTTCATACTGTGGGCTGAGGCCAAGATCAAGCCCAACCTGCCCTTGCAAAGTGGGTCAGCAGCTGCTTTAGTATTCGCCTGCTGTACAATTAATGCTGCACATCCACCCCCCTGGGCAGACAAGCAGGCACACGAGTCCCCCTCCCCAGCAGGGCTGCTCTGCTGCCTGCCCCTTATGGAAACAGCCTCAGCAGCTCGGGTGTAGCTGCAGCTCTTCCTGGACTTGGGGACAGAGGCACAGTGGCCGAAGCAAAGGCTCCCTGCGAGGTCCTGCTCAGGAAAAGCCAGCAGCGATTATGATGGAATCCAACTGGGCTGTGCGGCTGCAGGCACTGACTCACTGCGGCTCCTCGGCACCTCCAGCAGCAGCCGCAGCGCCGGGGCGGCCGCGGACAGCTCCGGAAGACCCTTGCTAGGGAAGCGAGGGGAAATGGCAGCATCCCCGGCCCTCCCACGGCCCTTGCCGAAGGGTTTGTGCAGCTCCAGCACCCTTCCCGCGCGGCCCGAGGGTCGTCCCCGCAGGCTGGCGGCGGGCGCCGCTCCCGGGGCAGCCCCTCGCTCCCCTCCCCCGGCCCGGAGCGCACCTGGGTGCCGCGGCACGTCCCGGGACACGCGGTAGTAGCGGTAGAAGAGCTCCTTCCACAGGAACTCGTCGCGGGCGACGGCGCTCCACTGCCGGCACACCAGCGCGGCCGCGAGCACGTCGGCGTGGCCCAGGTACAGGAAGATCTCGTAGAGGACGCTGTCGGGGAGCAGGGGGCCGCCGCCCGCGGACATCGTGTCATCCTGCCAAGGGCCTGCGGGGACAGAGCGAGTGGGGGGGGGGGTCAGGCGAGCGCAGGCCGGGCCCGGGCCCGCCGCAGCCCCCCGGGACCCCCCGGGCTCCCCCCGGCCCCTGGCGGCACCTCCGGCGCCTCCGCTGGCCCCGCCCCCTCGCGCCCCGCTTCCGGCCGCGCCCCCTTCCGCCGCGCGCCTCCTCCAATCACCGCGCGCGCCTCCTCTCGCCCGCAGGCCCGAGAGCTCGAGCCCGGAGCTCCCCGCACGGCGCTAGGCGCAGCTAGCCGAGCGCCGCGAGCTCGCTCGCCAGCCACCGCCCCCCTCGCCGATCAGCCCCGCCCCGTCGGCGAGGCCCCGCCCCTCTTCAAGCCACGCGCCGTAGGCCCCGCCCCGTCCACAGGCCCCGCCCCTCCCGCCAAGCCCCGCCCCCATCGCCGCCCGCTCCCCCCGCGGGGCCGGAGCCAGCACCGGACCCCCCGTCCCGTCCCGTCCCGTCCCGTCCCGTCCCGGGTGCCCCCATCCCTCCCCGCTCCCGGGCTCCGCTGCGCCCCGGTGCCCGCCGGTGGGGACACCCGGCCCCCGCGCCCCCCTTAACCCTGAGCCCTGCCCGCTCGACCCTGAGCCCTCACCGCCGCCCGCCCGGCCGCTGCCCGCCCGCCCCCGCCGCTTCCCGGCACAGCGGGTCGGTGCCATGGCGGCCCTGCGTCCCCTCCTGCTCCTCGGGCTGCTCCTCGCTGCCTCGCCGGGGCTGGGGCGGTGGCCGCCCGCTCCCCAGAGCCCGCTGGAGCAGGTGGCGGCCCCGGAGGGGCTCGGCCTCGCCCAGGTGAGGGGCCGGGGCTGCGCGGGGGCCGCAGCCCTTCCTGCCCCCGGCGTGTCCCTTCCGAGCTGCCCCGCAGCCTGTGCCCAGCCGCTGCCGTCGGGGCTGGCAGGAGCCCGGGGCTGGCCGCGGAGCCGCCCGGGGACCCTCGGTCCGGCTGCAGCCCCGGGGCCGGTGCGGCCGTGCTCGGGCTCGGGTTGGGCGCTCGCTTCCCCCGGAGCGTGAGGCGTGGGGGACACCGCGGCCACCCGTCCCCGCAGCCCCCTGCTCTGTCCCGGCCGCCGCGGCGCCCCCGGGACACGCCGAGGGGCTGGGCCATGGGCAGAGGTGCCCGGAGAGCAGGGGGCTGGGGGCGGTGGGCGCTGGGGGCTGCAGGGTGGGGGCACCCAGCGTGCTGGGCTGCCAGACGGTGCCGCCGCCGTGCCCACAGCTCGCAGGGAGCTGGTTCCTGGTCGGCATGGTCTCCCCCTGCAGCGCCCTGGCAGAGCAGAGCCACCGGCTGGAGGCCACGGCCGTGACCGTGAGTGTCCCGGATGAGCAGAGCCTGGTCATCAGCACCTTCAGGAGGCTGTGAGTGACATCAGCCACGGGGACAGGACGGGGGCACAGCAGGCAGGTCAGAGCAGGATCAGTGCCCTGGGGTGGGGATGGGGATGCTGGGTGGGACAGAGATGCTGGATGGGACAGAGATGCTGGATGAGACAGAGATGCTGGATGGGACAGGGATGCTGGATGGGACAGGGACGCTGCAGGCAGGTTGGAGCATGACCAGTGCCCTGGGGTGGGAATAGGGGACGCTGGATGGGACATAGGAGGCTGGATGGGACAATGCAGGCAGGTCAGAGCAGGATCAGTGGCTTTAGGTAGGGATGAGGATGCTGGATGGGACAATGCAGGCAGGTCAGAGCAGGACCAGCAGCCCAGCTGTGTGCTCCAAAGAGGAGAGAGCTGTCCACAAGCAGGTGTGGGTGGCATCTCTGGGATGTTTTGAGGCAGAAGCCCTGGCCACGGTGGGCTGGCTCCCTGCCATCTGCCTGGCCACCAGCCCAGGCTGGGGAAACTGAGGCAGCAGACAGACACATAGTTGCTGCATGGCTGCCCAGACAGGGACCAGCTCTTTGGGCCACACCAGTGATGGCACTGCTGAGGAGGGGGATCTCCAGCACATCCAGAGGCAGCTTCTCCCCAGCCCAGGGAGTGCTGAGGGGCTGAGCCAGGCTCCAAGCTCCAGGGGAGGGGGCAATGAGCCCCTGGGCTCTGCTGGTCTTTGAGCTCTGTATCTTGCTGTGTCTGTTGGGCTCTGGGACACCCCTTTGCAGCATCTCCCTGGGCAGAAAAGCCCAAAGGGAACAGGTCCTGTCTGTGCTGTGGCAAATAGGGTGGGCAGGGACCGAGGCTGGGTCCTGCCCAGCTCCTGCCACCAACCTCCTCCTCTCCCCACGCAGGGACGGGACGTGCTGGGAGATCTGGCAGCGCTACCTCCCTGCCCAGGCCCATGGCGGCTTCCTCCTCAAGGGTGAGGGAGGTTTGGGGGGCTGCAGGGGCTCTCAGCAGGGCTTTGGTGTCAGTCCCAGTGTCCTCCCAGTATCCCACCTGGATGCCATCACGGGCAGTGCCGTGGGCTGGTGCCCACTGGTGGGGAACCCTGTGGGGCTGCACCCTCTTGGGGCCTGATTTCCACTCCTGGTGAAAAGGAGTCTGGGGCTCCCTGGGCTTCACCAGGACTAGCCAGGTGCCCTCTGCCATGAGGGGTGTCAGCCCCTGTGCCAGGCTGCCCAGGGAGCTGGGGCAGTGCCCAGCCCTGCAGGGATCCCAAAGCCGTGGAGCTGAGGTGCTGAGGCCGTGGGTCAGTGCTGGGCTGGGCAGGGTGAGGGCAGGGCTGGCACTGCAGCAGCTTCAGGGGCTTTAACAACCCAAACAATGTGATGATTCCATGGCCCTGCAGGCCATGGCTATGGTGGCACAGTGCACATGCTGGTGGGTGAGACAGACCACAGCAGCTACGCCATCCTCTACTACCAGCGGGGTCGCAGCATCTCTCTCAAGCTGTACGGTGAGTCGGCACCTGGGGCTTGTGGCAGGGGAAGGATGGGACAGCAGAGGGGTGGGAAACCCATGGGGGGCTCTGGGGATGCCTGAGGAGACAAACACAGGGATGGGCTGTGTGGGGCACAGACCCCAGATGGAGAGTTGTCCCCAGATGCTGTCATGAGGAGCAGCTCTGGGAGAACCAGTGAGCTGGCAGAGCCCCTGGCCTGAAGCCTCGCTGCAGGGGGGGGGAGCTTTGGGGCAGGGCCAGGCTGGAGCTTTGGGGCAGGGCCAGGCCAGGCTGCAGGCTGCTGACAGGTTTCCCTCCCCACACAGGACGGAGCAGCCGGGTCAGTGACGCCATCGCCGACAGGTTTGAGCAGCGAGCCAGGGCCGTGGGGCTGAGCCAGGACCTCATCTACTACTTCCCGACATATGGTGGGTGGCACAGGGACCCCCAGAGCAGGGGCACCCAGAGCAGGGAGGGGGAGGCACTGCCAGGTGGCTCTGAGCCGTTTGTGGCCTCGTGTCACCTGCAGCAGAGCCACACGTGGGGGCTGCAGCCCTGGGTGTGGGGCTGGAGCTCCCTGGTGCCCCCCAGGCAGGGTGACTGCCCAGGCTCTGTCTCCTGCAGGGTTTTGCACCACCACAGATGAGTTTCACATCCTCGATGGTGAGTTGGGGGTCCTGGATCATGCTGTGGGCACTGCCATGTGCCAGTCTGAACCCCACGTGGGTTCTCCCTGCCTGGGCTGCAGGTTGGGCACACTGGGCCAGACCCACACTGCCCCACAGCCATGTCCTGCCTCAGGGGGGCTGGGTTGGCACCGGGAGTCCATGTCCATGCCAGGGCATCCCCCAGGACAGGCTCCCTCCATGCCCTTGTGTGGGGTGAGGAGGTGGCAAACCATCACCAGATGGGCATCAAATGCACCCTGTCAAAGCAAAGCCCCCTTCACCCCCCCGGGTCAGGCTGGGCCAAGTGGGGCTGCATTGGTGGTTCCTGGGGTGAGGGCTGCTCCTGGGACAGGGACACCTTGGGGTAGGGGCTGGGTCCCTGAGGACAGCCCCATCGTTTATCCTGCTCAGGGAGGCAGAGGAGGGTCTCCAGCCCCGGTGCTGGGCTCAGCCACCTCCCCAGCCCCTCAGCACTGCCCTTTCCCTTCCAGAATCGAAGCCATAGGGGCAGAGCACGACCAGGAGGTGTCCAGAGCTCAGCCCTGGCCTCATCCATCACCCACAGCCACACAGGACTGAGCCACGGGTCAGCCCAGGTGCCAGCCCTGGGGCTCCCTGTGCTGGCAGCCGTGCCTGTCCTCATCCTGTCCCCACACTGCTTTGTGCCCCAGTGCCTGCAGCAGCCTCCAACACCCCAATAAAGTCCCTGAGCAGACATGTGTCCAAGCAGAGCCCCCTCGACCTGCACTCACAGTGCCCTGGCAGCGTGCTCCCCGCTGGGGGGTGCTGGGGGCTGGGCAACCCCCTCCACACAGCCCCAGGATCCCCTCCCTCAGCCCCAGATCCCCTCCCTCAGCCCCAGGATCCCCTCTCTCAGCCCCAGGATCCCCTCTCTCAGCCCCAGGATCCCCTCCCTCAGCCTCGGATCCCCTCCCTCAGCCCCAGGATCCCCTCTCTCAGCCCCAGGATCCCCTCCCTCAGCCCCGGATCCCCTCCCTCAGCCTCGGATCCCCTCCCTCAGCCCCAGGATCCCCTCCCTCAGCCCCAGGATCCCCTCCCTCAGCCTCGGATCCCCTCCCTCAGCCCAGGATCCCCTCTCTCAGCCCCAGATCCCCTCTCTCAGCCCCAGGATCCCCTCTCTCAGCCCAGGATCCCCTCTCTCAGCCCAGGATCCCCTCCCTCAGCCCCAGGATCCCCTCTCTCAGCCCCAGGATCCCCTCCCTCAGCCCCAGGATCCCCTCTCTCAGCCCCAGGATCCCTCTCTCAGCCCAGGATCCCCTCCCTCAGCCCCAGGATCCCCTCTCTCAGCCCCAGGATCCCCTCTCTCAGCCTCGGATCCCCTCCCTCAGCCTCGGATCCCCTCCCTCAGCCCCAGGATCCCCTCTCTCAGCCCCAGGATCCCCTCTCTCAGCCCCAGGATCCCCTCCCTCAGCCCCAGGATCCCCTCCCTCAGCCTCGGATCCCCTCCCTCAGCCCAGGATCCCCTCTCTCAGCCCCAGATCCCCTCTCTCAGCCCCGGATCCCCTCCCTCAGCCCCAGGATCCCCTCCCTCAGCCCCAGGATCCCCTCCCTCAGCCTCGGATCCCCTCCCTCAGCCCCAGGATCCCCTCCCTCAGCCCCAGGATCCCCTCCCTCAGCCCCAGGATCCCCTCCCTCAGCCTCGGATCCCCTCCCTCAGCCCAGGATCCCCTCTCTCAGCCCCAGATCACCTCTCTCAGCCCCGGATCCCCTCCCTCAGCCCCAGGATCCCCTCTCTCAGCCCCAGATCACCTCTCTCAGCCCCGGATCCCCTCCCTCAGCCCCAGGATCCCCTCCCTCAGCCCCGGATCCCCTCCCTCAGCCTCGGATCCCCTCCCTCAGCCCCAGGATCCCCTCCCTCAGCCTCGGATCCCCTCCCTCAGCCCCAGGATCCCCTCCCTCAGCCCCAGGATCCCCTCCCTCAGCCTCGGATCCCCTCCCTCAGCCCAGGATCCCCTCCCTCAGCCCCAGGATCCCCTCCCTCAGCCTCGGATCCCCTCCCTCAGCCCAGGATCCCCTCCCTCAGCCCCAGGATCCCCTCCCTCAGCCTCGGATCCCCTCCCTCAGCCCCAGGATCCCCTCCCTCAGCCTCGGATCCCCTCCCTCAGCCTCGGATCCCCTCCCTCAGCCCCAGGATCCCCTCCCTCAGCCTCGGATCCCCTCTCTCAGCCCCAGGATCCCCTCTCTCAGCCCAGGATCCCCTCCCTCAGCCCCAGATCCCCTCTCTCAGCCCCGGATCCCCTCCCTCAGCCCCAGGATCCCCTCTCTCAGCCCCAGGATCCCCTCCCTCAGCCCCAGGATCCCCTCCCTCAGCCCCGGATCCCCTCCCTCAGCCCCGGATCCCCTCCCTCAGCCCCGGATCCCCTCCCTCAGCCTCGGATCCCCTCCCTCAGCCCCAGGATCCCCTCTCTCAGCCCCAGGATCCCCTCCCTCAGCCCCGGACCCCCTCCCTCAGCCCCAGGATCCCCTCCCTCAGCCCCAGGATCCCCTCCCTCAGCCCCGGATCCCCTCCCTCAGCCTCGGACCCCCTCCCTCAGCCCCGGATCCCCTCCCTCAGCCCCGGACCCCCTCCCTCAGCCTCACCCCGGCCACGGGCTTGTGCCATGGCACATGTGCGGGTGAGTAAGAGCCCCGAGCCCCCGGGGTGGGGTGGGCAACGCACCGTGCCGGGGGTCTGCATGGGCACGGGGGGCACAGGACGGACCCTTCCCCAGCCAGGGCAGGGCATCCCTCAGCCCGGGGGTCCCTGATCGCCCCTCCCGGGGCTGGGGGAGGGGGGTCCCGCGGGGTGAAGGCTGCGGGGAGCGGTGCCGACCCCCCCGGCCTCGGCCCCCCCGGCACGGGCAGCGTGCAGCCCCCTTCCCCTCCCCTCCCTTCCCCCGTGCCGGTGTTTTGCAATCCGCGGGCAGCCTCACACGTGTTGTTTGTCGGGTTTATGTAAGGGCCGGCCGCGTGACCGCCAGCCCGGCCCTGCCCCGCAGCCCCCCGGCCCCCCGCAGCCCCCCGCAGCCCCCCACGGCCCCCCGCAGCCCCCCGCAGCCCCCCGCAGCCCCACACAGCCCCCCGCAGTCCCCCGCAGCCCCCCACAGTCCCCGCAGCCCCACACAGCCCCCCGCAGCCCCACACAGCTCCCCGCAGCCCCCCACAGTCCCCGCAGCCCCATACAGCCCCCCGCAGCCCCCCGCAGCCCCCCACAGTCCCCGCAGCCCCACACAGCCCCCCGCAGCCCCCCACAGCCCCCCGCAGCCCCCCGCAGCCCCCCACAGTCCCCGCAGCCCCACACAGCCCCCCGCAGTCCCCCACAGTCCCCCGCAGCCCCCCGCAGTCCCCGCAGCCCCCCACAGTCCCCGCAGCCCCCCACATCCCCCCACAGCCCTCTGTCCCGCGGCTGAGCCAGCAGTCGGGTGTTGGGGGGGTCTGGCCAGGCTCCTGCCCCCCCAGCATTGGCTGTGCTGAGGGGGGGCAATGGGGGTGAATGGGGGCGGGGGGGGGTAATAGAGAGTGAGGGCGATGAGGGGGGTGAAGGAAGCAAGGGGGGAGCGATGGAGGTGAGGGTGGCAAGGAGGGAATGAGGGGGGAGCAGTGGGGGTCCAGGGGAGTGAGGAGGGAGCAATGGGGGTCAGGGGAGTGAGGGGGGAGCAATGGGGGTCAGGGGAGTGAGGAGGGAGCAATGGGGGTCCAGGGGAGTGAGGGGGGAGCAGTGGGGGTCCAGGGGAGTGAGGAGGGAGCAATGGGGGTCCAGGGGAGTGAGGGGGGAGCAGTGGGGGTCCAGGGGAGTGAGGGGGGAGCAATGGGGGTCAGGGGAGTGAGGGGGGAGCAATGGGGGTCCAGGGGAGTGAAGGGGGAGCAATGGGGGTCCAGGGGAGTGAGGAGGGAGCAATGGGGGTCAGGGGAGTGAGGGGGAAGCAATGGGGGTCCAGGGGAGTGAGGGGGGAGCAATGGGGGTCCAGGGGAGTGAGGGGGGAGCAATGGGGGTCAGGGGAGTGAGGGGGGAGCAGTGAAGGTGAGGGGAGTGTGATGGGGTGAGAGAGACAAGGTGGGAGTTGAGGGGGGAGCACGGGGAGCAAGTGAGGGGAGTGAAGGAAAGCAAAAGGGCAGCAAGAGTGAGGGGGCAAGAGGTGACCTGACTCTTACCCAGGGGATCTTGCCCAGTGCCCCTGTGCCCTGCACCCCCATTCATCAGGTGTCACCCACTTGTGATCCCTTCTCTGAGGTGCAGACCCCCAGGCCGTGCCTCAAGGGCTGTGCCCGGGCACCGTGGTGGTCTGCAGCCACAGTCCAGCCTGCCCCTGTGCCCCTGTCCCCGCACCCAGCTTTGCCACCCAGCTCCTTGGCCTGGCCCCCGCTTTGCCAGCTCAGGGGAGCCGGGGGTGGGCACCTCCAGGACCCCTGTCCTGCAGGAAGGTGCCCGGGCAGCGGGGATTGGGGGGTCACGTCCCTGCCCAGCGCAGACCGTGGACCCCCAGGCCTCTGACACCCGATGGGCAGAGCTGCTGGCGTGTGGTGGGGCTGGCTGGGGCAGGGGCTGAGCCCTGGCCCTGTGTGTGGGGCCCTGCCAGGCTCTCACGGTGCCAGTCCTGCCCCTCTCAGCTGGTGTGTTGTTGTGCTGAGTCCCGCAGGGATGTGGGGCCGGGGCTGGGGAGGGACATTATGTAAAGCCTTGGCAGGGCCCAGCTCTGCCCCAGCACTGCCAGGCCCACGGGTGCCATGTTCCTCCCCAGCCCTCTCCCTGCTCAGGGGGTCCCCAAGTTAAGTTGGGGAGGGCAGCTCAGTGCCTGCTGCTCGCCCCAAAGTGAGGGAGAGCTCTCCCAGTCCCTCTTGGCCAGTGGTGAGGGGGGACCAAGGGCTATGGAGGTCTGTCTGGCTGTGGGGTGGTGGGATCTGGGGGAGTCTGATTGTGGGGTGGTGGGCTCTGGGGGAGCTGGCTGGCTGTGGGGCGGTGGGGTCTGGGGGAGTCTGGCTGTGGAGTGGTGGGGTCTGGGTGAGGTGGCTGGCTGTGGGGTGGTGGGGTCTGGGGGAGTCTGGCTGTGGGGTGGTGAGGCCTGGGGGGTCTGGCTGTGGGGTGGTGGGGTCTGGGGGGTCTGGCTGGCTGTGGGATGGTGGGGTCTTAGGGGTCTGGCTGGCTGTGGGGTGGTGGGGTCTGGGGGGTCTGGCTGTGGGGTGGTGGGGTCTGGGGGAGTCTGGCTGGCTGTGGGGTGATGGGGTCTGGGGGAGTCTGGTTGTGGGGTGGTGGGGTCTGGGGGGTCTGGCTGGCTGTGGGGTGATGGGATCTGGGGTAGTCTGGCTGTGGGATGGTGGGGTCTGGGGGGTCTGGCTGGCTGTGGGGTGGTGAGGTCTGGGGGGTCTGGTTGTGGGATGGTGGGGTTTATGGGAGTTTGGCTGTGGAGTGGTGGGGTCTGGGGTAGTCTGGCTGTGGGGTGATGAAGTCTGGGGGAGCTGTCTGGCTGTGGAGTGGTCCTTGAGGCTGCAATGTGCCCCTCCACACACCCCCAGCCCCCTGCTCCCCCTGGGGACCCCACAACAGCCCCTCAGGGCGATGTGTCCCAATGAATGGCCAAGTGCTCTCTGGAGCAATACAGGCTCGAGAGTCAGGCCAAGAGGGAAAGTCCCACAGGAGCACCCAGAGGTGCCCCTGAGCCTGGATCAGCACCTGGCAGGCCGCTGCCATCACCCCCCTGTCCCTGTGTGGCTGTGAGGGGCGCCATGGTGGGCAGGGGCAGCCCCAGCCCCTGGTGCTGGCCCGGCTCTGAGGCGCTGGGGGCAGGGCCAGTGCTGTGCTGGCTCCCAGCTGTGTTTTTGCTGCAGAGCACTTTGGCACCCCGAAGCAAACATGTCCTGGCAACAGGAGGGAAGCATTTGCAGCTTCCCGTGCCTGCCCTTTGGCTCCAGCACTCGCCCCTGCTCTCGCTTGCATAACGGCCTGGGGAGGGGGTGGGGGGAGCCAGGGCTGGTCCCCCTGGGGCCACAGCTCAGCTTCCCATAAATAGGGCCGTGCCCAGCTCCCCAGCACCGCCGTGGTCTCTCTCCTGGCTCGGCTCGGCTCGGCTCGGCACAGACATGGCTGCCCAGGGCACGCTGCTGGGCATGGTGGGGCTGGTGCTGCTGGGGGCCCTGCACGCGCAGGACGGCATTCCCGTGCAGAGAGACTTCCAGCAGGACAAGGTGACCCCCCCTGCACGGGGTCAGGGACTTCCCAGGGATCTGCACCCCCAAAATGTGTGGGGAGGAGGGTTGGGGTGAGGGTGGCCCCGGGGCTGGGAGGGTGCAGGATCCAGGCTCCGTCCCGTGGGGCAGGACTGAGGGGGTGTGGGGCTGAGCTGGCTGCTGGGGGCTGGGTGCAGATGCACAGGGGGTTCAGAGAGGGGCTGAGGAAAACAAGCTCAGCTTGAGAAGCAGCAGGGAGATGGGCCATGGCCCCCCCTCAACATGGATCCCAGCCCCCTCCCCAGCCCAGGCTCCCATATACACATGCTGGAGGCTCCCATGCACCTCTCTGCCCTCCTGCCCCTGGGTGCTGACATGCACCAGTGCTAGGCTGTGAGGGCTCTCCTGGCCATGGGGTTTTGTGGCTGCAGCAGCTCCCTGCGGGCTGAGGACCCCAGGATGGCATCAAGGACCCCTGGCCACATCCTGCCGCGGGCACAGGCTGCCAGGGGAGCGGGGAGTGGGCTGAGGTGGGACTAGAGGGGGGTGAGATGGGCGTCTGTGCCCAGCTGGTGACCGAGCAGAGGTTGTGTGCAGCTCGTGGGGAGATGGTACAGCATCGGCCTGGCCTCCAACTCCAACTGGTTCAAGGAGAAGAAGCACCTGATGAAGATGTGCACCACCGTCATCTCCAGCAGCGCAGACGGCAACCTGGAAGTCACCTCCACCTACCCCAAGTACGGGCAGGGGAGGGGGGAGTGTGGGCAGGGGGTGCTCCCCCAACCTGAGAGGGGTGAGTGCTGGTGCTGCAGCATCCCCTGCCCCGCTGAGCCCTTGGGCTGTGCTCCCCAGGGGTGATCAGTGTGAGAAGAGGAACAGCCTTTACACCAGGACGGAGCAGCCGGGGCGCTTCAGCTACAGCAACCCACGTGAGTGCCCAGCCCCTGCCCTGGGGCTGCTCCTCATGCCCCCAGCTCCTTACCCAGCCCCGCTGCCCCTCTGCCCTCACCAGAGCCCTGGGGCTGGCTGGGTACCTGGGGCTGAGCTGTGCCCTCCCTGGCCCGCAGGCTGGGGCAGCAAACACGACATCCGCGTGGTAGAGACCAACTACGACGAGTACGCCTTGGTGGCCACCCAGATCTCCAAGAGCAGCGGCTCCTCCACCATGGTGCTGCTCTACAGTACGTCTGCCTGGCCCCCCCTGCCCCCTCTGCCCTCCCCTGCCCCCCAGGGATGTCCTCAGTGGGGGATCTCCCGTGGGAGAGCAGCAGTGTCACCTCCCAGGCTGGGCTGACCCGTGGGGTGCCTGGGTTGGGATTCTCTTCCTGGGGAGACCAGCTCTTGCTGGGCTGCCTGTGCCCCTGCACTGGGGAGGGTCTGGGGAGGGTCTGGGGAGGGGGGGAGCTGTGGCTCATCCTGCTCTGGGCTGCAGGTCGGACGAAGGAGCTGAGTCCTGAGCGCCTGGAGAGGTTCAGCCAGTTCTCCAAGGAGCAGGGGCTGAGGGATGATGAGATCCTCATCCTGCCCCAGACGGGTGAGGAGCTGGTGGGCAGGGAGCAGGGGCTGAGGTACCCGTGGGGCTGAGACCCTCCTGCCCTCTCCCTGTGGGATGGCACTGGGATCAGCCATGGGGAGCCCCACATGGAGTTTGGGGGGGCTGTGCTCCCCCAGCCCCCAATCACTGACCTTTGCTTTCTTCTCCTGCAGACAAATGCATGGCAGAGGCTGCTTAGGTGAGTCCTGGAGGGGCTCAGAGCCACCCCTGAGCTCCTTCCCACTCCCCCTGGCTGCTCCTCTCTGGGTTCCCTGTGGGGGTAACCCATGGGGTGGCACAGCACTAGCAGGATCCACATCCCTCTGTGTGCCCTCCCTCCTCTCACCCCCTTTTCTCTTGCAGGCAGAGCCACGGGCTGCCACAGCCAGAGCCCACGGGCTGCCCCGACCCACCCTGTCCCTGGCACAGCCCCTCCCTGCAGCAGCCTCCACTCCCTGCCTTCGCCCCCACGCCTCACCCCCGTCCCCATTAAAGCCCCTGTAAACACAGAGGCCTCCTTGTCTGCTGGGCCAGGGGAGAGGGGAGCCCTGATGGGGAGGGGGAGCACAGCCAGTGGTGCCAGGGTCAGGGCTGATCCTGCTTCCAGACCATGGGGCTGCTGAGGTGGAAGCCCATGAGCTGCTGCCTGAGCACCAAACCTGCACCCGAGAGGGAGAAGGGCTCCCAGGGCTGGGACTCCACTGCAGGGACTTGTCCCCTCAGGCACCCTGGGCTAGCCCAGCCCCCTGCCTCAGTTTCCCTGCTGGAGAGCAGGCTGGTGGTGTGCGAGTGGGGTGCTGGGCAATCATGAGTTGGGGGTGTCTCCACTAATTTAGGGGAGGATGGACATGAGCCAAAGCAATGGCTGTGAGCACTGGCTGCAGCTCAGCCCTGGCTGCCCACCTCCCCTCTGTGCCATCAGCACAGAGCCCCTCCAGACACAGGGTCTGTGCCCACTGCTCCCAGCCTGGGAAGCCACAACCTCTTCTGGGGCACTGGCCCTGGGCATAACCCTGGGCTAAAACACCAGCCTTGGGCTAAAACACTGGTCCAACCATCCTCCTCTGCATGGCAGGATCCATCCTGGCACTGTGGGTCCTGAGTGCCCACTGAGCCCCTGCACCCCCCTTCCCAGCCTCGAGCACAGGGCATTGCCAGCTGCCTGCCATGCCCTGGCTGTGCCACACACAAGGGAGCATTCATGCAGTTGGGGGGAAGGGGCCAAAGCTGTCACCCAACACGGGGACACGTTATCTCTTGTATAAGCTGTTCCATAAAGCAGGGGGGGCTATAAATGCAGCTGTTGCACAGGGCTCCTCACCCAGCCCTGGACCAGGATGATGGTGGTGGTGCTGCCCAGCCTGGCACTGGCCCTGCTCTGCCTGCTGAGGGCAGGGGCACAGGTCACTGTGCAGCCAGGCTTCGATGCTGAGAAGGTAATGGCATGGGCTGGAGGGGCTGGGTGCTTGTGATGCACCCCAGGGCACGGCTGGGCACCCCCTGGGCCTGGCCCCTCAGCATCCAGGGGAGCAGGGATGTGGGTGCAGAGCTGGGCAGGTCCTGAGCAGCTCCTGCCATGGCACCATGGCCCAGGGACACAAACACCCAGGGCCACAGTGCCCCTGAGCCTGTGGTGCTTCCCCAGGGACTGTGGGTCACATGCTGTGCCCACTCTCCTGGTATGGGGCAGGGCAGGGGCTGGTGGGTCCCCATGGCAGGTGGCATTTCCCCATGGTGAGCAGCAGGTTGCTCAGGGCATGCTGGCAGATGCCCCTCGCAGGTCCCTCATGGTGAGTGGCAGGTCCCCAAGGTAGGTGGCAAGGCTCCCTTGGTGTGTGGTAGATGCCCTGGGTGGGTGGTGGGTGCCCTGTGTGGGTGCCAGATGCCCTGGGTGGGTGATAGGTGCCCAGGGTGGGTGGTATGTGCCCAGGGTAGGTGTTGGGTGCCCAGGGTGGGTCGCAGATGCCCTGGGTGGGTGGTAGGTGCCCTGTGTGGGTGGCAGATGCCCAGGGTAGGTGTTGGGTACCCAGGGTGGGTGGCAGGTGCCCTGTGTGGGTGGTAGATGCCCTGTGTGTGGCAGATGCCCTGTGTGGGTGGTGGGTTCCCTGTGTGTGTGGCAGATGCCCTGGGTGGGTGGTGGGTGCCCAGGGTGGGTGGCAGATGCCCTGGGTGGGTGGTGGGTGCCCAGGGTGGATGCCAGGTGCCCTTGGCACTCCCAGCCCCCGCTGCAGTTCGCAGGGACGTGGCACGTCGCAGCTGCCGCTTCCAACTGCTCCGTGTTCCTGAGGATGAAGGACGGGATGAAGTCGCCCATCAGCACCATCAGCATCACACCTGGGGGGGACATGGCCATGACACTCATCTTGCCCCTGTGAGTGCCCATCCTGCCCATGCACCCATGCAGCTGCAGCCAAACTCCCTCTGCCCACGGTGCCCGGTCTGCCTGTGCCCTGCGTGCCCCGTGCCCGCTGTGCTCCCCTGCCCAGCACCCCCTGCCCCTCACACAGCCTCCAGCCACCTTCCCTGCTTCCATTTTCCATTCCCAGGCTGGACAGATGCCAGAAGTTTGAGCTGCTCCTCCAGCAAAGAGGGCAGCCAGGGCACTACATGGGTATGTCTCAGTGTGGGGATTGGAGGTGTGGATGCCCTGAAAGGGAGGGTGGGCATGGGCAGTGCCCTGTGCCTGGGAGGGTGGGCATGGGCAGTGCCCTGTGCCTGGGAGGGGGGTTGGGCCCCATTGCCTCCATCACTCAGGTGGGTACAGGGCCCCTCACTCACTGCCACAGGGACACTGAGGGGCTGCAGCGTGGCCAGAGCCGGGCACAGAGCTGGGGAAGGGGCTGGAGCACAAGGGGCTGGGGAGGGGCTGAGGGAATGGGGGTGTTGAGCCTGGAGAAGAGCAGGCTGAGGGGAGACAGCAGCACTCTCTGACACTCCCTGACAGGAGGCTGCAGGGACCTGGGGTCAGGCTCTGCTCCCCAGTAACAAATGATGGGACATAATGAAACAGCCTCAAGTTGCCCCAGGGGAGGTTGAGGTTGGAGCTGAGGCAGAACTGTTTCCCTGAGAGGGGTGTCAGCCCCTGTGCCAGGCTGCCCAGGGAGCTGGGGCAGTGCCCAGCCCTGGAGGGATCCCAAAGCCGTGGAGCTGAGGTGCTGAGGCCGTGGGTCAGTGCTGGGCTGGGCAGGGTGAGGGCAGGGCTGGCACTGCAGCAGCTTCCATGGCTTTGCCAACCCCAATGACTGTGACTCTCAGGCTCCCTTGAGCAAACGTGGGGCTCTTGCCCGGAGGGGGGCACAGAGGAGCTCTGGCTGGGGGCACAGAGGAGCTCTGGCTGTGCCACTTTGCCTGACCCAGCACCATGTGGTGTCTTTAGCAGTGCAAGAGAAGAGGGAGCTGCATGTGCTGGAGACAGACTACGGGCACTATGGCATCGTGCAGCAGCTGCAGCACAGCGGGCAGGGGCACAGCGTCGGGCTGCAGCTCCTCAGTGCGTGCTGGGGGTGGGGATGGGCACCCCTGGGACCCTGGGGGGGATGTGGGCAGTGGATGGGGGGGCAGGGGATGGGTTCCCCAACACCTCCCAGGCCCACCACCATCAGCACCCAGCGTGCTGGCACCGGGGGAACTCGTCTGGGGTGAATGAAGCCTTGCACCAAAACGGCCCCAGCTGACTGGGGTGTGAATGGAGGCGCCTCAGCAGTGTGCCAGCTGCCAGCCCTCAGCCCCACAGCTGCCCCACAGCACCCCAGGCTGGTGGGTTGCTCATCCCAAAGGATTTGTGCTCCTTTGCTACCAGCCCTAGGTGGCTGTGGGGTGGCTGTTGTCCTTCCTGCACCTCCTTTGCCCTTCCCTGGGGTCTCCAAGCCTGGTGTGGGGTTCACTGCCAGCTCCCACACTAACCAGCCCCTGTTTTGGGTGCTGCTGTAGCCAGGGGACAGCATGTGAGCCCTCAGCTCCTGCAGAGGTTCCAAGAGCTCCTCCCCACTGTGGGCCTGACCAAGGACATGCTGGCAGTCCTGCCCAAGTCAGGTGAGTGCCAGGAGGGTGCAGAGTGGGCACACTGGCCTGCTGCATGGGGCTGGGACACTGCCCATGGCATTGCCCATGATGTGCTCACCCCTCTGCTTTCCAACAGACCAGTGCAGCAAGGCCAGCAGGTGAGTGTGGCCAGGGCATGTAGCCTGTGCTGAGCTGGGACTTGCAGCCCCTGGGGACCCCATGGTCACCTTGGGGTCTGTGCCACATGGGCTTGCCCAGCTCTAACTGCTCCCTCCTCTGTCCTGCAGCTGAAGGGGCTGAGGGCAGGGCCTCCAACCTGGAGGAAAGCAGGCTCTGCACTCACCCCAGATGGCCCTTTCCCTCCTCTCCACCCCCACGCTCTGCTGGAGCTGCTGCCCCACACCAGGATCCCACCTCCCTCCCCTAAATAAATAGATGCAGAGGAGCTCAGTGCTTTTGTTGCTGTCCCCTGGCACCCTGAACTCGACCCCTGCAGCACCCAGGGGTGTTGGGGTCCTTTGCTGCCCCCAGCGTGGGGAGGATGGGGAGCAGAGGCTGGGGAAGGTGCAGTGGGGCAGCACTGGGGATGTGGGGAGGGGAAAGTGGAGCTGGGATGGGCTGGGGCAGGGGAGCTGGAGGCAGCCAGTCTGGGCAGGCTGCTTAAACAATCAGCTCTGGCACCAGCCCACAGCCTGTTCCTGGTCATTCCGGTCCCTTCAGCCTTCCCTGTTCTCACCTGCTGGGAGTGGGGCTGTGCCATGTGCTGCAGGGCTGGGAACCCCCAAGCCTGTCTCCCACCTCCCTTGGCCCACACTGCCCCAGGCTGTGCTGCCACGAGCCTGGAGGGCAGCACCCACCCCCTTCAGCAACCCCCGGGGCCCCAGTGCTGCCCCCCTGAGCCGGGGCGGGGGTCTCTCAGTGCCCAGCCAGGCACACGGGGCACACGGGGCTGTGAGTCCAGGAGCCAGCCAGGGCTCAGGGCACATCCCAGCCTGGCAAGGAGGGGACACAGTCCCCCGGGTGCCACCAAGCCCTCCTGCTGCTGCGGGTGCCCCCCGCGTGTGCACAGGGGCAGCAGATGCCCGGCTCGGGGCACGCCCGAGGGAAGGGGCACGGAGCGAGCCCCCGTGGTGCGGGACCCTGGCTGCGGGACGGGGCTGCCCGTGCCGGGAAGGAGCCCGCAGCTCCTCCCCGCAGCTCCTCCCCGCAGCTCCTCCCCGCAGCTCCTCCCCGCAGCTCCTCCCCGCGGCTCAGCCGGCCGGGGAACAGAAGATCTCTTTGTTCTTTCCCAAGTGACCAAACAGATGGGGAAAACCCCTGATTGCAGCTGTGATGCAACAACAACAGTTCCTGCAGCAACAGTTCCTGCAAGTCCAGCGGCTCAGCCCCGCGGCGCTTCCCTCCTGCCGGGCTGGGGGTCAGCCCTGGGCAGCCCCCGCCTCGCCCCGTGCCGTGGGGCACGCACAGCCCCGCCAGAGGGGATATAAAAGCCGCAGCCGCGCTGCCGGAGCTGCTGAAAGCGGAGGAGAGGAGGCTGCGGCAGGATGAAGCGCCTGGGGCTGAGTCTGGGGCTGTGCCTGCTCTGCATCCTGCACGCACGGGCTGAGCAGCTGCGAGCTGTGGGGCTGGACACGAGCAAGGTGAGCTCCAGGGGTGGTGGGACACGAGCAGGGTGAGCCGAGCTCCAGGGATGGTGGGACACGAGCAAAGTGAGCTCGAGGGATGGTGGGACAGGAGCAAGGTGAGCTGAGCTCCAGGGGTGGTGGGACACGAGCAAAGTGAGCTCCAGGGATGGTGGGACACGAGCAAAGTGAGCTCGAGGGATGGTGGGACAGGAGCAAGGTGAGCTGAGCTCCAGGGGTGGTGGGACATGAGCAGGGTGAGCTCCAGGGATAGTGGGACACAAGCAAGGTGAGCTGAGCTCCAGGGGTGGTGGGACACGAGCAAGGTGAGCTCCAGGGATGGTGGGACATGAGCAGGGTGAGCTCCAGGGATGGTGGGACACGAGCAAAGTGAGCTCCAGGGATGGTGGGACACAAGCAAGGTGAGCTCCAGGGATGGTAGGACACAAGCAAGGTGAGCTGAGCTCCAGGGATGGTGGGACATGAGCAGGGTGAGCTCCAGGGATGGTGGGACACGAGCAAGGTGAGCTGAGCTCCAGGGATGGTGGGACAGGAGCAAGGTGAGCTCCAGGGATGGTGGGACATGAGCAAGGTGAGCTCCAGGGATGGTGGCACCGTGGTGTCCAGGCTCCAGGGTGGGACTTGGAAGGGTGTTTTGGGACTGGGGACAGCTGGGGACCCCCCAGGCACAGCTGGGACACCTGAGTGAGGGCATTCACCCAGCTCCAGTGGAGCTGCCTCCGTGGGATGCCCAGAGGGGATGCAGGTGTCCCATAGCCTGAGGGTGCCCTGGCTCTGTCCCAAGGAGGGGACAGCCCCTGCCTGCTCCCCCAGCCTCACAGCCTGCCCTTGCTGCCAGATTGCAGGGAAATGGCACGTTGTGGCTCTGGCCTCGGACTCTGAGGGCCTCCTCCAAAAGAAGGAGCAGCTGAAGATGGCAATGGCCACTCTCACAGTGCTGGGAGGGGATGAACTCAAGGTCTCCTTTGCCATCCCCACGTAAGTGCCAAGTGCTTTTACTCTGTGGGCTTCAGTGGCCAGCCTCCTCCCCAGCCCTTCACTGGGGGGTCTCCACTTGTGTGCCCCCACTCAGTAGCCCTGGGCAGGGGTGAAGCAAGACCACCAGCCCCATGGCTTAAAACAAGGTCCCTTCTTTGGGCAGGCAGGCTTAGGGCAGTGCCAGCTCTGTCCTGCCATGGAGATTGGCACACACTGCTGCTCTCAGCAGGGCAGTGAGGGTCTCCACGGCCAGAGCTTTCCCAGCAGGACCAGCCTCAACCCAGAAGCTCTGACCCCACAGGATGACTCTTGGGTGCCAGCACCGTGCCCTGCCAGCCCAGGCCACCATTGCTCTGAGTGTGGCATCTGCCCCCCACCCCATCCCATCCCTGATCAGCAAGCCCCATGTTTGGGTTACAACCCCAGAACCAGTGTCCCCAGGGGAGGGGAAATGGGATCTTTCACCTCCTCTGGAACATCCTTCCCTGTCTGGCAGCCTGGAGGGATGCAGGAGGTCAGAGGCGATCTACCGGCCGACGGCTGTGCCAGGGGAGTTCTACAGCTCTGGTGAGTGGGGAGCCTGGGGCAAGGGCTGCATGTGATTCCCTCATCCCTGGGGTGCCCAGCCCTCAGGTGCCTACTGCTCCTGGGACATCCCTCTGTGCCTGGTTGCCAGCTGCCATGGCTGGTCTGTGCCTGGGCTGGTGTCCCTCCAGCGTGGCAGCTTCCCCTCCTCCATTCCTCCCCGTGACAACTCACACTCAGACCAAGCTTAAACCCTGGGGAAAGCAGGTTCACTTCACAAAGGGATGAATGTTCCTGAGGGGTTAAGCAAGAGGGTTTTCCACCATCCCTTAGCCCAAGGCAATGGCCATCCCCAGACCCTCTCAAGTTCTCCTCCCCGTCCCTCCACTCTGCTGCTGTCTCCCCAGCAAGTAGAAAAGCCAGAGAGGAAAAGGAGACCTGTCCCTGCACCCTGGCTCACACCCACAGCCCTTCTGCAGTGTGGCAGTTGCCAGCAGGAGGGACTCATTTCTTTTTCTCCTCCTTCCACCTCCCTTTGCAGAGAGAGGCCCTAAAACCGTGCAGGTGCTGGACACGGACGGACAGACCTACGCTGTCATCTTTGCCACCCGGGTGAAGGATGGGAAAACCTACCACATGCTGAGGCTCTACAGTGTGTATCTGTGGTCTGGGGGGTGGTGGGAGGTGTTGGGCACTTTGCAATGTCCCATGAGGTGAGGAGTTGGGGAGCCCTTGGGAGAGACCCCTCCTCAACGCTGCCCTGCAGCTGGAGTGTCTGTCCTGGTGCAGGAGAGGGAAGGGGCAGGGGGTTGGGGCTGTTGAGGGGCTGTGACTCAGGTTTCTGTGGCCTTGGGCAAGTCTCTTGGTGAAGTGGGGTGAAGAGTGGGGGTCCTGCTGCAATAGGGGCAGAGGCAGAGGGGATGGGAACTAAGAGAGGAGACGCTGTGCTGGTGCCAGGACCTCTGCTTCCTCCTGTCCTGGGAGGAGTGTCTCATGCCTGACCACCACTGCTCCCCACGACCTCCACCACTGCCTCCAGGCTTCTCCAAGGACCATCACTCACCCAGGATGCCCCAGGAGCTGCAGGAACCAGCCACAGCCTGGAGCTAACAACTTGTGTCTTTGACCTTAGGCAGAACCCCGGAGGTGAGCCCCGAAATCACAGCACTCTTCAAGAAGTTTGCAAGGGAGAAGAACTACACTGAGGAGATGATGGTGCTGCTGCCCAGGCAGGGTGAGCACTGCCCAGCCCAGGATGGGCACCAGGGCACGTGGGCAGGGACCTGCTGCCACCACTTCATGGCCTGAGCTGGCAGGAGAAAGCCCTCTGCCTTGGCATGTCATGGCTTTCACCTTGCTCAAGTTCATCCCTGGGTGGTGTGTTTTGGGTGCTCAGTGGGACTGGGCAGTGTGGACATGGCCTTTCTCTTTGTTCCCACAGAGGAGTGCAGCGTGGATGAGGTGTAGGTGAGTTGCTGCAGTGCAACGTGGTGTTTGCAGGGGCCTCAGCTGGAAATTGTCCCCCCTGGGTGTCTCAGCCTGGGCCACCACGAGCTCTTCAAATCATTCTGGGGGACAAGTTGCTTGAAAATATGCTGGAGCTCACTCCCAGGTAGGAGTGTCCTCTGGGACCCCAGGGCAGATGCTGGTGGTGAGCAAGGACACTTGTGCCAGACCCACTTGCTGCAGAGCTCATCCAGCAGCAAGGACTGGGACACTGCCTCTTGCCCAAGAGACCTCAAGGGTGGGGGCTGGTGTCTCACCCTGCTCTTGGACCACCCTGGGACGTTATTTCCCACCACAGCAGGTGTAGAGATTAGCTAGAAATCCATTGCTGGAGATGTCCCACCTCACAGAGCTGGGAGAGCTGGAGGAGAACGTGCTGATGCTGGTGGAGAGTCCTTCTGGGACCTCTCTGTGGGCTCCTCCCCTCTGACATCCAGCCCCCCTCTCCTGGCTGTTTTCTAGGAGGTGTGGGCTGGCTGGTGGATGCTTCTGCTGATGGATGTGCAAGACCCAGGCTCTGAAGCTCCAGGCTGCTGCTGCTCCACCATTGCTTTCCCAAGCTTAGTCCTCAAGGCTCTGACATGTCCCTGCTCCTCCAGCACATGCTGCTGCTTTCTGCCAAATAAACAAACTCATCTGGAGCTTGGTGTAGCTGTCCAGGGACAGCCTGGAGCATGTGAATGTGTGGTCCTTTCTCTTGTCCTCCTGGGTCTGGGGATGGTGGGCAGCCAGAGGCTGTTCTGGGCTGAGCTCACCCAAGTAAGGGCAGCTTTGGAGCCCACCAGGATCTCTGCTCCTGGGGCAGGACCAAGGGCCAGGCAGAGCTGAAGCAATGGGTGCAGTGAGGCTGTAAATCCCATGAGCACAAAGGGCTAGGTGGAGAAAAGCCATGGGACTTGGCCACAGTGATTGAAGTTGGAGTTTGGAGGGCTGTGACCCTCTTCTCCAGGCTCAACACCCCCATTCCCTCAGCCCCTGCCCAGCCCCTTGTGCTCCAGCCCCTTCCCCAGCTCTGTGCCCGGCTCTGGCCACGCTGCAGCCCCTCAGTGTCCCTGTGGCAGTGAGTGAGGGGCCCAGCACTGACACAGCCCTGGAGCTGCAGCCTCCCCAGGGCCCAGCACAGGGCACAATCCCTGCCCTGCTCCTGCTGCCACCCCACTGCTGATCCCAGCCAGGCTGCCACTGGCCTTCTTGCCCCCTGGGCACGCTGCTGGCTCCTATTCAGCTGCTGTTGTTCAACACCCCCAGGGCCTTTTCCACAGGACAGCTTCTCAGCCACTCATCCCTCCCAGGAGTGTGCTGAGTGTACCAAACTCATGGTGCTGCCTGACATGTCTGGTGTGAGAAGAGGAAGCCTCTGCTCGAGGCAATCCTTGAGGACACAGGCTCACCAGTGCCCCTGAGATCTGTGTGGGGTGAGTGCCTGAGGGCAGGACAGCTGTGGGATGGAGGAGAGCAGGAGTCAGCCCCATGCCTGGCCCTGCAAGGGCAGCTTTGCCCCACTCTGTGCCCCTCTGCCACCACCTGCAGCCGTGGGTGCCCTGGCTGTCTCTCCCAGCCCAGCAGCTGGGTGAGTTCTGGGTGCCTAGGACACATCTCAAAGTCCACAGCGGCACAGCTCCCTGCTCGAGGGGCCCTGCCCCTACTGCAAACACAACTGCAGACATGGCCCTTGCTAACTCTGCCCCAGCCCCTTTCCCCTGGCTGCTTCCCCAGCTGCCTGGGATGCAGCATTGCAAAGCCAGCAAGGCACAGAGCTGACCTGAGCCCTCAGCTGCTCCCCAGCCTCCAGCTCACGTCTCGCACCAGATTCCACTGCAAATCAAACACAATTGGATTAGCAGAGAAGCAAACAGATAGTTCCAATGGCTGGCTCATCAGCCAGCTAATGGCTATCAGATCAGCAGCTGGAATTGCAAACCCCAGCAGTTACTGGGAAGTGCAATGAAGATGCCACTTGCAGCCTGGTTGCTGCATCTCCTCCCTCCCTGGCTCGTGGGCTGGAGAGGGCTCAGGGGGACATGCACAGCCTGGGGTGCCTCATCCCTCCTCTGCTCCCTGTGAGGCAGCTGGTGCCACAGAAGCCAAGCTGGTTTTCTGGTAGCCCAGACTGTTGATGCCCTGGGGACACCAGATCCTTGGTTTGCCCCCAGTTATGAGGAGGGAGCTGGCACTCAGTGCTCTCCCCAGGGGTCTTTCACAGGGTTTGTCCATGTGCCACCTTCCAGGAGAACCAGACATACAGTTTGCCACCTCTTTTTCATCAGACCAAAGCAAAGGCTCTTTGGACACCTACTTCTTATCCTTAGAACAGGTTTCTTTTAGGTATAGGGAAGAGTTTCCAGTGGTGACAAAGTAATGTAGGAACCAAAGCACCTCCTGCCTTTGCCCTGTGATGGGAGAGCTTTTGGGCTCCAAACCTCCCAGGAAGGCACCATGTGAGCCCTCAGCTCCTCATCCAGCCCCTGGTGTGTGAGGTCTGATTCCTGGGTCAAAGTCATTTTGGAAGCTAGGCTTAAGCTGTCCTCCATGGTGTGTACACATTGCTGCTTTGCTTGAGGAGAAGCCCCACTCCACCAGCCTCTCCCTCGTGCTCCAAGGGTGGGGTTTTAGCTGGGTTTTGCACCTTTTTCCTCCATGAAGTCCCAGCTCTTTTCTCCTTTTGCATATTTGGCTTCCCCAACCTGCCCAGCTGCAGCCCCCAGCTCTGCTCACTTGTCCTGATTTGTGCTTGTTCCCAGCCACAGCCACCAATCTGCTCCTATTGATCTTCCCTTTTGTGCAGCCAGCATTGACTCATGCCAGCTCTGGCTGAGGTTATTCTCTCACACAGCTCTTCTAAAAACAGCCTCTTTTTCAGGAACAGGTACAAAAAAGCTGGTTTCATGCTGTGACTTGGTGAAGAGACGTGAGATGTCACAGCCAAGGATCTCTGGAACAACCATTGTGGACAAGGCTGTGATTTATAACACCACCAAAGGATCATCCTTCCTGGAAGGATTTCTCTGCTGGGGCTTTGTCCTCAGCCCAGTCTGGCTGGGAGAGCTGGGACAGGCTCCCAGCACCACCTGGGCATGCCTTCCTTCCCCTTCTTTCCAAGGTAATTTTGATCCTGGAAGGTCTTTGGATGGTGCCTTTCAATGCCTCGTGCTGCGCCACCCTTTCTCCCCACCTGCCCTTCTTACCCTCTGCTCCTGTGTCCTGCTGTTTGCCTTCCATTGCCCTGCTCTGGTCACACCAGACCCCTGGGACCATCTGCTGCCATGAGTGGCCCTGGGCAGTGATTTGTGCTCCTCCATAGCAGCTTTGCACAAGGCCACAATCCTTTTGAGTTATTTCCTATGGACCATCTGTTCTCCCTGAGGCTGAGGAGAGAGCCTTTGGCTGCCCATGCTGTGCTCATCCCCCTGGGCTGCTGCTCCTCCCTCCCTCCCTGCCCACCCCACTGCTGAGCACCAGGACAAGCCCATGGCCCATCCCTGAACACCCACGTCACACAGCCCATCCCTAGCATGGTCAGCTCGTCCATGTTGCCTCTTGGAGGGAGCTTGCAGTGCCATCTCAACGTGTTCAAGCCTCCTCAGGCTGGCACCCACCTCTTCTTTGCTCCTGGCAGGTGCTGCCACACTCACAGTGACAGCCCCAGAGAGCCCAAGTCGTGCTGGTATGGCTCTGGGTGGGCAAGTGGTGTCTGAGCCACCCCAGGAGCCCCTACCCACCTGGGGACCCTCTACCCCACCCCAGGAGCCCCTACCCACCTGGGGACTCCCTACTCACCCCAGGAGCCCCTACCCACCTGGGGACCCTCTACCCCACCCCAGGAGCCTGTAGCCCACCCAGGGAGCCTGTACCCGCCCCAGGAGCTCCTACCCACCTGTTAGAGTTTTCACCCTCTCAGGCTGGTGGCAGGAGAACAGACACAACCTCCTCTGGAGACCTGAACAGATTAGGAGGGGAGTTTGTAAAATTGCTGGTTTTTTGGCCACTGGAGCTCTCCCAATAAGTGCTGCTGGGAGGATTTTAGCTGGGGAGGTGGGCACTGCCCAGGCAGAGCAGCAGATGTGATGGTGCCCTCAGTGAGCCTTACTTCTTTTCCTCAATCATTTCTCTGCACCAGAGCTTTGTCAGGCTCTCTGGCAAGAGATTGATTCCTAAGCAGAGTCCTTTCTGTGTTGAAACCCTGCAAAGCACAGCAGTAATGCTCAGCTGTTTGCATCTCCTGTTAAGTGGTGGCTAATCTAGTCTGGGCTGGACTTGCAGAGGCTGCAGAGCCGGATGTCTTCCCCTTAATGCAATAAAATATGTATAAGTAGGAAAACCATTGTCAGGGGATTGATCTTTGTAGTTTCAGGAGTCAGAGTTAATCCTGGGAGCTGCTGCCACTCGTGAAATGGTGGCAATCAGACAGGAGTAGGTTCACCTGGCTCGTGATGTGCCTCCAGGAGAGGTTGAGGGGCTCTCCACTGCCCACAGAGGTGGGAGGGTGTTACCTGTGGTTGTAAATTAAGGGGGTGAAAGGATGCTGTGAGCACTGCTAGAGGTGTGCAGGCAGATTCACCTACAGGCACAGCTAAAGTCATCCCCTGAGACCTCAGCCACACACTGGGCTGGGATTTCTTTACAGGTAAGACTCTTACTTAACAGAAATGATGGGAACTGGTTTCCTGTGGTTAGAAACATTCCCATCCCTGAAGGGGCCAAGGATTTCCCAGGTGAGCCCCTCACTCACTGCCACAGGGACACTGAGGGGCTGCAGCGTGGCCAGAGCCGGGCACAGAGCTGGGGAAGGGGCTGGAGCACAAGGGGCTGGGGAGGGGCTGAGGGAATGGGGGTGTTGAGCCTGGAGAAGAGGAGGCTGAGGGGAGACAGCAGCACTCCCTGACACTCCCTGACAGGAGGCTGCCCACCAGCTGAGCTTGACCTCCATCACTCAGTGACAGGGACAACACAGGACAGAAGAGCTCAGCTTTTGGTGTGCTAAAATCACTGAATTCATTAAGGATCTGCATGAGTATAAATGGGACCAGTATGTCCCAGTAACACTGTGGTTTGGACCAGTGTCCATCCTAGCAACCCTCCAACCCCACCTCCCTGCAGGACCAGACCCACAGTTCTCCCAGCACGGTTGCCTGGTGTGCTCATTGCTGCCACTGGCACCCCTTAAACGGAGAAGCAGAGAATAGAGCTCCAGCAAATCAGAGAGCCAAGCAAATGCAGGGACTTTCCTTTGGAAGTGAAACCCCAGACAGCCGGCAGCAGCCAGAGGCCAAGGAAATTAAGGAAGAAAGAGAATTTGAAGAGCTATCTGTTCTGCTGGAGGCAGAGGACGGGGCTGCAGTGAGCGTTGTCCCCACGCTGTGTCACTCATCCCTGCCTGTCCCTTCCCACACGGCGTCGCTGGCAGCGAGAGCCGTGGGCCAGGGGCAGCCCTTGCCAAAGCCCAGCCCGGTGTCCCCGGCACACCGCCCTCCTGGCACACCTCGCGAAGGCAGGAGCTGACAACCAGCCAGGGCCCCGCTGACGCTCTAACGGGGCTCCCACCGCGCCCGGTGCCGGCTGGGGCTGAGCCCGGCCACGCCGCGGGAACCGCTCCAGCCAGAGCCAGGGACTGCAGCGCATGTCGGCCGGCGGGATGCTGGGCAGCGGGTCCCCAGCGCACAGCGGGGCATTGCCCCTCGTGCCGAGCCCGGAGCGGGGAGTTTTTGGGAAGCTCCTCATCCCCCCTCAATCCACAGGGAAAACCATCCCCTTGGAGCAGCTCCGCAGGGAGCCCGATGCGACGGGAGCTGCCGAGACACGTGTCTCACCGACACACGGGAGCGAGACGAACCCGAGAGCCGCGAAAGCAGCCCCGGGAGGGGAGAGGATGAGACTGAGAACGGACAAACTCAGCGCAGATGTGGCGGCGGCGGGACCCGCCAGCGAGGCCACGCCCCCGGGCGCCAGGCCCCGCCCACAACACACCGTAACCCCGCCCACAGCCCGCCAGGCCCCGCCCCCGCGCCAGGCCCCGCCCCGCCGCTGCCGCCGGCCCCTCCACTCCCACCCGTGTCCGTGGAGGATGGTGGCGGCCCGGGGCTCTGCCGCCCGCCGCGGAGCTTTGCTGCTGCTCCTCGCTGCCCTCGGCAGCTGCCGCCCGCGCCTCGCCCGCGCCGGTAAGTCCGCGCCACCCCTCGCGCCTTGGCATCCCCCCATCTCCGCTTCCCCACCCGCGGTGTCCCCCCGCGCCGTGTCCGGGGCCGCTGCCGTGGGGCGGTGACCGTAGCGCGGTCCCCGTGGGTCGCCGCCCCGGCTGCCGGCCAGGCCCCGCCGCGCTCCCCGGGGCACGCCATCGCCGCGCTGCCCGCGGGAGGGGGAGCCCGGCGCCTGGGGCAGGGCTGTGCCCTGGGGAGCGGTTTGGGGGTGCGGGAGGTACCCCAGTGACGGGGCGCGATGCCGCGGCGGCGGGAGGGAGCGCGGCCCGGGGCGGGGAGCGGCCCTGCGCTGCGGCCCTCGCCAAGCACCTGTACCGGGGGAAAACAATGACAGCCCAAAAACACCGGCACAAACAACCGAAATACCCCTCCAATGAAGCTGCCGCGGTGCCCGAACCAACGTCGGGAGCTGCCGGGGCCGTGCCAGGCCGGAATGCCCGGCGTGCCCACCCTGGAAGGGAGCAGCGGCATCGCGCCCGGGGCCGGGTCGGTGACGGAGGCGTTTCTCCTCTCTCCCGGGGCAATAAAAACGCGTGGCTCTAGTTTCCGTGGCTTTGGTTTCCCTCTCGGCCCCAGCACCTTCGGCCCTCTGTTCCTCAAGGGCTGTGTGAAGGTTTGGGGGTTGCGGTTTGGGGTTTCATTTAGTTTGGGGGTCTGGGTCAGCGCGTTTGCCTTCGGGGGGGGTCTGGCGGTGCCCGAGCGCCGTGGCCCTTCCCCCTGCGCCCCTGCCAGGGCTTGTGGGACCGCCATGGGCGTAAATAGGGGTCACCCCCAAAACCCCGAGAGCCCGAGCGTGTGAGCCAGGGGGCTGCCCGTGCTGCGGGAGGGACGGCGCGGCTCGGGCAGCTGCTTTCCGCCTCCCCGCTCCCGGCATTGTTTGCGGAGCCGATATTGTTCTCGCCGCTGCCGGCGGAGCAGCAGCCGGGAACGGCTCCTGCCTGCGAGAAGGGGCAACCTTGGGATTGTTTGTTTAAATCTCCCAGCAGTTCAAAACATCCGGGGCTTTCCGTGCTCGGGGGCCGGAGGAGGAGGTGGGGATGCTCCTGCGCTCTCCCTCTGCCCACGTGTGGAGGCCGGGTGGTGCGGAGCGGGTACCGCTGGCGGCGGCTGCCATGGCAGGAGGCGGATCCAGGCGCCGCTGAGCACAGAATCTCAAGGGCTGGAAGGGACCTGGAAAGCTCATCCAGTGCAACCCCCCTGCCAGAGCAGCACCACCTAGAGCAGGGCACACAGGGACTCATCCAGCTGGGTTGGGATGTCTCCAGAGAAGGAGCCTCCACAGCCCCTCTGGGCAGCCCCTGCCAGGGCTCCCTCACCTCAACAGGGAACCTTCCTTGAGTTTCTTTGGAACCTCTTGTGTTCCAGTTTATACCCATTGCCCCTTGTCCTGTCATTGGCCATCACTGCAGCCACTGATGATCCAGCATCATCTCCACATTCAAGGGACTGGGGGGATAAGGTGGCCTGGCAGTACTGCTGGGGAAGGGCTCTTCCAGGGGCAGCTGTGCCTGTGGGTTGTCCCAGTGAGCAGGTGGCAGAGTTGCCCCTTCTCCTTCCTTCCCATCCCTGGAGGCTGCTGGGCATAAGGCACCTACTTCTCTGGCACCTGGGTTCCAGCACACTCTGGGCACAGGTGGGGTTGGCACAGGCAGTTCAGCTCCCTCCTCCAGGTGAGGGCTGGGGACAGTTTCTTTGTGCCCTTTCCAGCTGTGGCATTGTAGCACCCAGAGTTGCCACTGGCAGCATCCCAATACTGGCAGGGTTTGGGGCAGAGGCCAGCTCTGGGCTGGCTTCTCCTGGGGATAGCTGAGAAGCCTGAAGGAGCATCCCAGGGGTGGCTGGGCAGGGAATCGAGTTGCTGTCCTGTTCCCACAGCCTTCCTCCCTGAGCACAGCAGGGAACATTGGCTGTTTCTTCCTGGGTGGATGGGGCAGAGCTCAGCTTTCTATGGGGACAGCTGTGAGATGCAGGGCCAGGGGCAGCTCCCACTCTGTGGTTTGTTGGGGAGGCTGGCTGCAGGCAAGGAGACAGCCAGAAGGAAGGTCCTAGACCACCATACCTGCATCCTCCTGCTTGTGCAGCTTTGGCAAAGCTTCTTCAAGTGGGGGCTGCCATCTCCTCCTCCCCATCTTCATCTGCCCATGCTGCAGCAATCTCTGCAATAGATGCCATCTCCTGGGATGCAGCTGGCACGTGGCATGGTGACATCCTTATGTTGATGAGAGCCTGGTCTGAGCTGGAGGAAGGGCTGCAGGTACCCTCAGAGGTGGTGCAGCAGTGCTTTGCTTTGGGCTGGTGCTCCTTTAGTTGGATTTTGTCCCCATGTGTCTCTATCCAGCACACAGGGCTTTGGGCAGACATGCTGCCTTGCCTTGTTTTCTGGATGCATTTCCTGGAGTGGCAGTGAGAGTTGGGCTTCTCACTCCTCCTTCAGTCATTGAGTTGCCAAATTTCATCTGTTGTTATTATTATTATAGACAAAAACTTTTCCAAATGGGATGAGATGGGCAGGAACCTCTTGAATAACCCTGGGCAGGCCAACCCTGCTGCTGCAGCCAGCACTTCCCACCAGAACCCCCTGGAGAAGCCTCTGGGCAGGAGGTGAGTGGCCCTTTCCAGGCCAAGTGACCCATTTGGTCACAGTTAAACTGGTGGCTCTCAGGGATGTGATGGGAGCACAGCTGCTGGTGCCCACAGCAACTGTCCCAGCTCTGCTGTGGCACAGGCACATCTCCAGGTCCAGACTGGGCATGGCAAGGCAGGAGCCATCCCCTGGAAGTCCTCCTGGCTCAGTCTGCTGTGGCATTGTCCATCTCTTGGCTTTTAATTCACCTGCTTTGCAGTCACTGTGCCAGGGGGGCACCCACAGTGGAGTCAGGGCACAGCAGGCTGGCCCCTGAGACTGTCACCCTGAACACTGCAGCTGGGACAGCCCCAAGCCTCTCTTGGAACCATCACCATGGTGCCTGGCACACCCGTGGCACTGGCAGGGGACTGGCAGCCTGGTGGGTGAGCAGGGGGTGGTCTCCAAGCCCCCCAAAATCACATGGTAGGTCTGCAGAAAGCAGAGATTTCCAGCCCCAGCTTTTCTTGAGACACAGAGTTCACCTGAGTGCTCTTGGCAGTGGTGGGTACTGGTCCCTTCCCCCTGTGGCTACCCATTGGGGTGGCCCCTCTACACCAACAGCACAGACTGAGTGTTTCCCTCAGGTTCCTTTTCTATGTGGTTTTATTCTTGGAGATGTTCCCCCATGTTCCTTGGCACATTTGCTCAGCTGTGAGGAACAAGCCCTTGTGAGTAGATGAGGTGGGAAGGTGCTGGGGATGTAATACATGGGCATCTCACGGGGCAGTGTGGGTTGGTACCTGTGCCAAGGATGTGGGCAGGGCTCTGTCCACAGGCCTGGGCAGGGGGTTGGCTGGGAAGAGTCTCCTGATCTCCATGATCCCAATTCCCAATGTGGACAGAGCCCTGGTTTCTGGAAGAGATGTGGTGAAAGTCCCTCCCTTTCTGTCGTTGCAGCTTGTTGGGGACCCACAAACCCCTGTGTGTGCCCACCCTGTGGGTGCCAGCATGGGGAGAGCTGGGGCTTGGAGTGGGGAGACAGTGGTCCCTGAGCCTGGGAGATGCTGCATGGTGCTTTGCAGGGTCAGGCCTGTTGGATCCACGATCTCTCTGACAGCTCTGGGCATGAGTTTGGAGTCTGCAGGCATTGGGGTCCCAGGGGCTGCCCTGGCTCTGCAGCACCAGCCCCTCCTGAGGGACCCCTCACTCCCCCACCTCTCCTGGGCCTTTCCTGCAGCCCAAAGGGGAAGAAGAGTCTGTGACATTTGCCTGAAACGGCTCTTCTGGGCCATGGGGGTATTAGGGAGGCAATCGGCTTAGCTGGCAGTGTGCTCCAGGGCTGGGCACGGGGGGGGACGTGGGGGCTGGGGACAGGAGGGGTGGCAGGAGGGGTGCCACTGGGCACAGGGAGATTGATGGTGCTGAGCGCTTGGAGGGGTAATGGGGATGTTTGGGAATAGGAGTGATGAGGGTAGTGGGGGTCAGGGACAGGAGGGGTCATGGTGTCTGGTGTGATGGGAACAGGAGGGATATGGGGACACTGGGGACAGGAGGCTTGAGAGCGTGGTGGGGACTCTGGGGACAGGAAGGTTGATGGGGAGCACTGGGGATAAGAGAGTTGCTGAGGTGATGGGGATGTTGTGGATGGGAGGATTTATGGGGTGATGGAGGTGCCAGGGTCAGAGCAGCCTCTCCTCAGACACAAGGTGCAGCACGGCTGGGCACTGAGGCCAGGAGCTGCCACGGGCCCCATGCCCACGTTAATCCCATAACCACGGTGCCCTGGTGCTGCATCCCACAGCAGCTCCGGGGCTGATCCCCGCTGGTGCAGAGGCTCCCTCAGGCTGGCAGCCCCCCAAAACCCCAGGGCACGGCCGCAGCGCTGCCTCCAGGGCTGGGGCATCTCCCGGGCTCCCGTTCCCATTGCCTCGCCGGGGCTTCAGTGGGCGCCGCTGCCGCGGGGTGACCGGGGCCCGAATGGCCGCTGCAGACCTGTAATTAGCCGCTTTGTGCGCTAATTGCGACGGGAAGCAGCCGCCCGTTGAGTGCCGGGACTGCGCTTTGAATTGGAGGAAGGAAACGCGGCCGGAGCCGCTCCCGGTGCCCGGGGACCCCCCCGCACGGGCTGGGGGGGGGGCACAGCCTTTGCGGGAGGGAAAGGGTTAAATTGCTCATCGCTGGGGGGAACCCATCGCTTCGGGTGGGTGACTCGGGTGGGTGACGTGTCGGCTGCTGTGCCTGGGGGGACTCCTGGCTACTGCTCCCCTGCTATAGACAGATGGTGTGTGGGGGGAAGGGGGTGGATGCCGCTGTCGCTGTGTCCCCGCTGCGGCCCGGGCTCGGCTGGGGGCTGCGGGGGAGCTGGGGGGGAGCAGCTCTGCCCCGGGCAGCTCATCGTCTCGCATCTGGCGGGGATTATTCCCCAGCCGCTCGCTAAGCCGGCAGAGAGGGTGAGCTGCGGGAACGTGACCCATCCCGCTCCCTAATGCGTGGCTTCTTGCCTGGAAAGGCGAGAGTTTCCCTGGACGAGGAGGGGGGTGTGTGGGGGTGTGGGAGGAGTAAAACCCAAAAGACCTCTCCAGGTCGAGCTGTTTGAGCACCGTCTGCAACCGTTTCCCAGGAGCCCTGGGACGCTGCATCCACCGAGCATCCCCGGCGTGCGGCTGTGCTGGGCTCGCAGGGCTATTTCACCCTCCCCACCCCGTTTTCCGAGCTCGCAGGGCCCCTCTTGTTTGTTTTCTGGGCTCACAGGGACCTCTCCACCCGTTCGCTGAGCTCTGTCCTGTGCAGTCCCGCAGCTCCTTATCGCTGCGGTGGCTGAGTCAGTGCGGTGCGGGCGCAGCACCAGCCGGGTGGGATGCGCTGAGGTGGTCCCCGCTTTTCCAGCCACTTCTCACCCTGCGTGGCCGTGAGCACACGGGGCACCTTCCCGGGCATCCCCACTCGTGAGCAGTGGGGAAGCCGAGAGGGTCGGTCCCTCTGTCCCCCAGCAAACCCCCCCCCTCCCGCAGCGATGGGCTGGAGGAGGCGCCGAGGCTGGTGCCAGGCAGGGGGTGGGATGGATGGATGGATGGATAGATGGATGGATGGATGGGTTCCCCTCTCAGCTGCCACCGCCCCCGAGCCGCCCGAGGGTGTTTAATCAGCAAAATCCTCCCGGTGCATCTTTAGCAGAGGCTGTGAATGTCTGAGGCTGCGTGGGACGGAGCGAGGTGTGGGCGGGCGCTGCCTTTGCTCCGGAGCATCTGGCTGTGGTGGGCACACGGGGCTTTGCCGGGAGCTGCCGCTCCGGGGTTTTATTCCCAGCCCCAAGCTGTGCCAGCACTTGGCCTGGCAGCATCTTGGGGCTGGGCTGCTCTCTCCCTGCCAGCTCCAGTGGGGCTGCAGGGAGAGCTCACTGATGGCCGTGGCTCTGATCCGCTGTGGCTCACAGGGCTGGTGAGTGGGCACCCTGGCACACAGGGCTCTGTGGGTGCTGTCCTGCTCACTGCTCGGTGCCCAGCCAGTGCCAGGAGGTGGGTCTGTACTGGGAGCAGAGTTGTAACTCCACACAGTGCAGGGCACAGCCCACCCTTGGTGTGGGCATGGTGGTGGTGCCAGGACTGCCTGGCCCATGTAACACAGCACAGCGAGGGTCCAGCACCATGCCACTGCCCATAAGGGTGTCCCAGAGGCCGTGGGGATGTGAGGAGGAGTCCCATCCTGGCCCTCATGCCCACACACAGCAGGCCCTGCTCACCCTGCAGTGATGCCACAGCCTTGACCAGTGGCTGCTGTGCCTGGCATGTGATGCCTGGCCAGTGAGAAGGGAATTAAACAGCCCAGCCCATTGGTATTTACGAGAGCAAAACCTGATAAACGAGCCTGGAAAAGGGGAGTTGGAGTTGTGAGGAGCAATGCAGTGCTTTTTGGCATGGGCTGCTATGGGGAGTGGTCTGAGCTCCCCAGTATGGATGGGCACACCCCCACCTGAGCCAGGACCATGCAGAGCCAGCAGCAGGGCTGGCTGGGCAGCAGAGGGGGAAATGGTGTATGGCACTTCGTCTCCTCTCCTCTCCTCTCCTCTCCTCTCCTCTCCTCTCCTCTCCTCTCCTCTCCTCTCCTCTCCTCTCCTCTCCTCTCCTCTCCTCCACATGACCTTTGCCTGAACTGGCCACACCAAAAGCAACCGAGCTCCTCCAGCTGCAAAGGGCTCTCCAGCGGGCTGGCACGTGCCAGGGCTGCCACAGGGGTGGTCAGGGGTGCCATGGCTGTGCCACAGCCTCTGTCCCAAGAGTGATGTGATGTGGTTGGTGCCCCCCCGTGAGCCAGCCCTGGGTGGGTATCTGGGCAGAGCCCACTCTGCTTCTCTGCCTCTGGGCACAGGAGGGTCTCGTCTGCTGTGGTTTCAGGGGCAGGAGTGTGGTGGTGACAGTGACATGAGCGGCTCAGGCAGCGGCACAGTTCCTGCAGGGGCTGCCCAAGGCCTGGCACAGCCATGCTGCGTGGGGCTGTGGTGCCAGTGACTGTGCCCAGGGAAGGGGGATTGCTCTGGGTACAGCCAGGCTGGATGCCTGGCTCCTCTCTGCCCGCTCTCAGGAGTGGGAAGCAGCAGGGCAAGGGGGATGCAGCGGGTCAGGGAGCCTGGCAGGGCTCAGGGCCACTGGCATGGCATCTGTCCCATGGTCAGAGTGTGTCACCCAGGGTCAGTGTGTGTCACCCAGGGTCGGTGTGAGCAGCAGGAGTGGTGCCAGCACCAGGACACTTTCCCACTGACCCCAGCCATTGTGCCCAGCTCTTGCTGTGCTCTTGTGGCAGAGGCAGCCAAGGCAGTGACCACCCAACTCACCCTGGCACCGTGTCCCTGGGTGGTGTCAAGGGTCTTGACCCCTCCTGCCCCTGCCCCAGGGAGGCTGTGGGATAGAGGGAGTGAGACTTGGGGGCTGGGATGTGGTGCTTGCCCACCTGCCCACCCACTTGCCTGGGACCAGCTCCAGCCCTTCAGTGCCAGGAGCAATTTGCAGAGCCAGAGGAGAGCCCAGACAGTGCCAGGAGCAGAGCTCAGACGGTGCCAGCTCTCAGGACACTCTGGGCAGGCTGCAGACAGATCCCATTGCAGCTCCCACATCACCTGCCTGGAGGAGGAGGTGGAGTGTGACCTTGGAGCATTGCTGGCAGCCACCACAGCGCTGCAGGGCCTGGGCAGCCCCTGCCAGCGAGCTGCCCTGCCCTTGGCCATGGCTCAACGTGGGAGCAGAGACCTGCACCCCTGTTCCATGGGCACTCCAATGTCCCCCCATGCCTGGCATGGCCCCTTGGTGCCACGTGGGGACATGAGCTCCCTGCCCACCCATCGCTGGTGCCAATGCCCAATGGGCTCTGCCAGCTCATGCTGCTGACACTGGGACCCTGGCAGCCAGGAGGCTGGGTGCTGGTGTTGGCATTGCTGGTGCACAGTGTGAGCACTCAGATCAATGCTCAGCACTAATTACTCCTCCTCTTACATTAACCTTTACCTCTGTATCGGGGCAGTGGCCCAGTGGGGCAGTCCCTGTGCTCCACCTGCATCTCCTCCCTGCCTTTAGTTCTGCTTCCTTTTCATCCCAGGTCTCCCTGGGATGGACCCTGGGGGCTGGGGCATTGTGCTGAGCTTCCCTTCCCTCAGGTAACCCCTGAGTGTGTGTGTGCACAGCTCAGAGCCTGCACACTGCCCTCCTCCCCTGGGCTTGGGGCCCCTGGTTCGTGCTCACCTGCTGTTTACTTTTCCATGCCAGCTACCTGCTGAGCCTCTGGCCTTGGGTTTGGGTCCTGCCTGCCCTGCTGGGACCCACTCTACCCTCTCCAGCCCTGGCACCTCATTGCAGCCTGAAGCCCAGTTGCCAGTGGCTGTGGTCTGGGTCAGACGTGCCCCCTTGGCTCCTGGGTGCTCGGTCCCCAGCGTGGCACAGAGATGCCCAGTCTCAGCAGCACCCCACGAGGAGCAGCCACTGGGCTTTGAGGTGAGCTCAGAGAGTGGCAAAGCCCCAGTGGCACCACTCTCCCACCCCATGGGGTGCCCATGTAGCCACAATTGATCACACACAGGGAGCTTAATTAGATCAGTGCCCGCCTGTCTCGCTCCTAATGCCAGCCCTGCCAGCTGGGCAAGCACAGCTCGTTCCTCAAACAGAGATAAGGGCTGCTGATGGATTCCAGGCTGGGCTTTATTTAACTGCTTGCTGGTTGCTGGGCTTTGTTTAACTGGCTCAGGACTGCACCCCTCCTGCCCCCTGCCCTCCCTGCTGCTCTGAGCCAGCTCCCAGGGTCCCCCCAGGCTCTCATGGTGCTGCTGGTGCTGGGTCACCCATGCCAGGGTGATCCATGCTGGATGATCCATGCCAAGGTGACCCATGCTGGGTGATCTATGCTGAGTGACCCATGCTGGATGACCCATGCCATGGTGATCCATTCTGGGTGATCCATGCCAGGGTGACCCATGCTGGGTGACCCATGCTGGGGTGGCTGCCTCCTTCCAGTGAGACACTTTGGGCAGTTCCTGTTTTGGGGGGCTGTGGGGTTCAGCCAAACCCCCACTGCTGCTGCTGGCCAAACCCTGTGCATGGGAGGAGCTGCTGCAGCAATGGCAGCTCTGTCCTTCATGGGGCAGAGGATGCGGGTCCTGGGGGGCACAGTGGGGCTGGGCATGGGCTGGGGGCTGTGGGCAGCAGCTGCACCCACTGCTGTGTGGTTCCCACTGCTGTGTGGTTCCCACTGCTGCGTGGTTCCCACTGCTGTGTGGTTCCCACTGCTGTGTGGTTCCATGGTGAAAGGGCCGTGCACAGGGGATGTGCTGTGTGTGTGGCATCTGCAGGGTGGTCATGCCAGCTCAAGAGAGACAGGGAACTGCTGGAGAGGGGCCAGAGCAGGGCTACCAAGATGCTGAGGGGATGGAACATGTGTGAGGAGGAAAGGCTGTGGGACCTGGGGCTGTTCAGCCTGGAGAAGAGAAGGCTGAGGGGGGAATCTCATCAACCCTTGTAAGTACCTAAAGGGTGGGTGTCAGGAGACACTGTTTTTTGTAGTGTCCAATGACAGGACAAGGGGTGATGGACATAAGCTGGAACACAAAAGGTTCCACTGCAACACATAGAGAAAGTCCTTTGGTGCTGAGCTGAGGGAGCCCTGGCCCAGGCTGCCCAGAGAGGGTGTGGAGGCTCCTTCTCAGGAGGTTTCCAAACCCACCTGGACACATTCCTGTGCCCCCTGAGCCAGGGGAACCTGCTTTAGCAGGGACTGGGGCTGGAGCAGCTCTGCAGGGCCCTTCCCACCCCCACCATTCTGTGGTTCTATGGTTCCTGACTGGGGGATCAGAGCTGCTGCTGTGGTCCTGAGACTTTCTGTCCTGGCAGCTCCATCCTGTGCTGGACTCTCCCCTACACCATGCCAGGGCACAGCGTGGCCATCCCAGGGCGCAGCGTGGCCACCTCACTCACCCCCATGTGCCACAGAGGTGGGGATGCTTGGGAAGGCTCCTGGAGTTGGATGCCCCTTCCCATGGGGTGCCTGGTGCTGTGCTGCCCCAGGGCTGTCCCCATGGCTGCCTTCCCTTGGGGCACTGGCAAGGGCAGACGACTGATGCTGTATGGGGAAGCGGCTGGTGACAGGGACGTGGGATGGTGCTGGGAGACAGATCCTGCAGTGACTCATCCTTAGGCTGGAGGTGGCCAGGCCTGGCCCTGCTCCCAGAGCAGCCTGACACGGTGCCCTCCTGCTGCCAAAGACCTGCAGGCACAGCCACAGGTGGTAAGGGGGAAAGCAGGGCTGGGGCAGATGTGTGCTCCCCATCCAAATGTGTGTCCTATCCAGCTGTGTCCCATCAGCCAGATGTGCACCTCTTCCAGCTGTGTCTCCTCTTCCAGCTGTGTCCCCCAGCTGTGCTGAGGCTCAGCAGAGGATGGTTTGGGGGTTTGCTTGTTTGACCAGCTACTACATAGGTATGGTTGGTGTTGGTTGGATTTCAGCTGCTGCCAGGGGCTGGAGACCCCCATCGCTGCCAGTCCCATTGGCTTCGGGGTGTCTTGCAGCACCCTGGGACCCTGTCCAGGAGTGGGCACTGCCTGCCCTTCCCTGCAGGCAGCAGGACATAAAATCAGACTATCTCGAGCTGGAAGGGACCCTTAAAGGTCATCAAGGCTGACTCCCAGGTCATTAGAGCTTGTGCTTCATTGCAGTCAGTGCTGGCTTTGAAAAGGCAACGGGGATGCAAGGGGCAGCTCTGGTGAGACACACAGCACCCATTAGCAGCCCCAGGAGCTGCCCCAAGCACCCAGGTCCCACGCTGAGAGGTCACAGACAGCCCCAGGCACACCTTTGAGCCCTCTCCTCCTTCTGACCTCTTTTGTCCTGTCTCTGCAGCAGCGTCGTGTCCCCGGAGCCTGGACTGTGCCCTGCAGCGCCGGCAGTTCTGCACGCCAGGCTCGGGCACCTGTGGGCCCTGTTTGCCCCCATTCCAGGAGGACTCCCGTGGGAAATGTGTCCAGAGGCAGCTCACACCCAGTGGTATGTGCACCCACCCTGCAGCCCCTTCCTCACCTCCCACATTCCCTCTGCAGCCCCTTCTGCACCTTCCACACCCACCCTGCAGCCCCTTCCTCACCTCCCACACCCACTCTGCAGCCCCTTCTGCACCTCCCACACCCACCCTGCAGCCCCTTCTGCACCCCCCCACACTCACCTTGCAGCCCCCAAAACCCTCTTGCGAAGGGGAGGTTGGTTTTTCATGGCAGACAGAGCTCATGGTCCCTCCTGGAGCCTGGCTCATGCCCATGGTGGGCACCACATGGCATTTCCTGGCCCCAGCGTGGGTTCTGCAAACACACAGGATGGGCTGGAGGCTGTGGCAGGACACAGAGGCAGATCCCCTTGCACCCAGGCAGGAGGCATGGAGGGCTCCCCTGGCCTTTTGGGGAGCTGCTTTGTGTTTGGGTTCCTGCGTCCTGGGCACATTCAGGGTCCCTCTGGGGCCTTTTGCCAGTGGCTCAGCCTGTGCTTGGCAGCAGGTGAGCACTGGGGGGATGGCAGAGCCCATCGTGCAGGAGGATCACCCCCTTAAATCAAAGAGGAGATCCCCAAAGTGGGGCCCTGGCTCTGCACAGCCCTTTGGTTCCCAGGCAGAGGGGCTGTGCTGAAACAGGAGCGATGACATAGGGATGGGGCCCAGGCTGGGACCTCCAGCAAGCAGAGCTCCAACATGCAGATGCCTTTTGCCACGGGCTCCACATCCACAGCTACCAAACACCTCCTGCTGTTGTTTGTGGTTTGTTTTTCATGTGAAGTCTTGGGAGTAAATCCTCCCCCCTCCTTCCTCCTTTCAGGAAGGGCTGCACATGCGCTGGCATCTCCATAGCAACCGCTCTCCCTGCGGCTGCAGCTCCTGCAGGGCTGTGGGACCCTGCGAGCATCCTCTCCCAGCTTCTCTGAGACCACAGCAGCATCCTCTCCTGGCTTCAACAGGGATGTTAACATCTTTGTCAGGGAGATGCAGGACCACTCTGAGGATGCTGGGAGGATGCAGGAGGATGGAGACACATCCCAGGCTCTCCCAACCTCATCCTGTTACCTCGAGCAATGCCACCACCTTCTGGCAGCAAAAATGTGTGTCCTGGGGTGGGGGGAAGAAAAGGAGGGGCTGTGATAGCTAATGATGTGGCTCAGAGGATGCTTAACCCTTTAAAGGGTTAAGCAAAGCTGCGTGGGCAGCCCCTTTACAGGGTTAAGCATCCTTGAGCCACTTGCACCTGGCAATGACATTGATCCCGGGATCCCAGCTGCTGTCACCCCCACCACTGGTTGCAGCTCCTGGCAGGAGCGTGGGCAGGAGCTGAGGCACCTCTTCCTCAGTGTATCAGTGCAGGCAGGCAGTAAGAGCAGCCTTTTTGGGGGGGAAAGAGGTGAAAAGCAGCGTTTTGGGGTCTTGGGAAGGTGATGCACGTGAGCAGCGTGTTCCTGCCGTTGGTGATGGGGTGTGTGGGTGTCTCGGTGGACCCAGCACAGCGCTGGCACCGAGGTGAGATGGGTCTGTGGGACCTCAGGATGTGGTGAACAAGGGTGACCTGTGCAGGGTTCTGAGTCCCCAAAATGCTGCTAACACCATGGGGCTGTGTTTGAACCTGCTGTGGTTTGGGCTGGTGGGTTCCATCTCTGCTCCTGCTTAGAACAAGAGGAAACAGCCTCAAGTTGCAGCAGGGGAGGCTGAGGCTGGATGTGAGGAGGAATTTCTTTGCTGTCAGGCATTGGAAGGGGCTGCCCAGGGAGGTGCTGGAGTCACTGTCCCTGGAGGGGTTTCAGAGCTGGGTGGGTGATGCACTGAGGGCAATGGGCTGGTGGCTGATGGGGCTGGGACAGAGGCTGCACTCCATGGGCTGAAAGGTCTCTCCCAGCTGAAACAACTCTATGATTCTATGCTTGAACCCCTCTGTAGCACTGAATTTCACCAGGCTGCAGCAGAAGGGGAGAAGGGGGTCCTGCCTCACAGCCTTGGGGTTTCCCCCCTCCCAGCTCTCTGTGTGGGCAGCAGCCAGGAAGGCATCGGCCATCCCGGGGCAGTGCTGTGCTGCAGGTTTGCAGGAGCACCATGAGGAGGTTTGTAGGAATTTTGTGCCCTCCTGTGGACAATGGCAGCATCAGGCTTCCTCTGCCCGGGGCAGAAGCCACAACGTCCCTTCTTGCTCACTGCTGTCCCCAAACCCCTCCCGGCAACCGCTGAGACCCCTGTGTGTGTCCCAGCCCTGGAGCCCCTGGGGAGGGGAAGCCCCAAGGAGGAGCTGGGCAGGGAGAGCTGTGGAGCTGGGGGGCATGTGCCAGATGCCGTGTGCCAGCATGCTGTGTGCCAGCCCCTTCCCCTGCCTGCTGCAGGCAGGGGTCAGACCTGCCAGGAGAGGGCACCCGTGCCCTGTGCACGCCCTGTGCAAGCCCTGCATGTCCTGTGCAAGCCCTGCATGTCCTGTGCACCCCCTGCACGCTCGCTGCACCTCCTGTGCATGCCCAGCGTGCCCGACTCGCTGCAGCAGGGATGGGGAGCCTCTGGGACACCCCCAGCCCCCCCATCTCTGCTCCTGTTGCAGCAGGACGGGAGGCTCAGGGTGACCCTGGGGAGCAGCCCTGGCTGGTGTCTTACCCCTCCCCACGGAGCCTGGCACTGCTTCTGCCCTCCAAATATGGCATCACCGGGGGAAATCACAGCTGCTGAACAAACAGGGGTGTGGGGATTTGTAGCTGCTGACAGGGAACTTGTTGATAGAGGTGGTTGATGCAAGGGAGTGGCACGGCCCAGGCACTGCTGGAAGCCACAAACAGCACCATGGCCTCAGCCTGGTGCCCTGGGGCCACGCAGGATGGGCTGGCACAGGGTGGGCTGGCACAGGGTGGCTCTGACAGGCTGCTTTAAAAAGCACGCTGCTTTCATTCTGAGTTTCTTAGTTATCTTTGTGGGGAGAGAGGAGCAGGGAGCCCCCCCAGGGCACAGCTCACTGCCAGCAGGGATTGTCCCCACACATCTCTGCCCAGGGGCAGGATCTGAAGCCCTCAGCTCCCTGGGGCACTGCCCACTGCCCTTTGTTACCTGCCAGCTCCTGGGGGGCTTGGCACTGGGGAGTGTCTGGCAGCACTGGCAGGGAAGGTTGGCAGCTGCCTGAAATGGGGTTCCCTCATCTTGTGCAGAAGGTTTTCTCCTTCATGAGCCACATCTGGGGGTGGTTGGAGGAAGGAGGGCTCAGGGCAGGGAGCAACACTGCTGCTCTACAAGAGCCCCTGGGTTGGGGATTAGGGGGAGTGTTTGCTGGAGGCTGTTTTGGGGCCCTGCTACTGGCCTGGGGGTGCTGCAGCTTGGTGAGGTGATGGAAGTGAATAGGGAGGGAATGTCATGCTGAGAGTGATTCAGGAGCTGCTCTTGCTGGGTTTCCACTTTGCTTGTCCATTTCCAGCCCTGTCACTCTCATCCTCCTGAAGTGCAGCTGACCAAGGGCTGGTTGGCAGCAGCACCAGCACAGCCTGGTCCCACCAGGCCTGACGTGGCACAGAATCAGACAATCATTTGGGTTGGCAAAGCCCCTGAAGCTGCTGCAGTGCCAGCCCTGCCCTCACCCTGCCCAGCCCAGCACTGACCCACGGCCTCAGCACCTCAGCTCCATGGCTTTGGGATCCCTCCAGGGCTGGGCACTGCCCCAGCTCCCTGGGCAGCCTGGCACAGGGCTGACACCCCTCTCAGGGAAACATCTGCCTCAGCTCCACTCTCAACCTCCCCTGGGGCAAGTTGAGCCCATTTCCTTGTGGAGGTGATGCTGGGGGCTGCACACACAGCCATGCCCTGCAGTGCCCGTCTCACAGCCGCTCTCTCCTGGCACAGCCCGCACGGCCCGGCCCATCTTGGAGGAAGAGATTGATTTCCTGGCAGATGTCCTGGCCAGGCAAGAGGCTCCTCACCCACCACCACGGGATGACAAACCCAGGGGTGAGTGTTCACTCTCACTGCAGGCGCCTGTGGCTGCCAAACCCTGCACCCTGGGCTCTGCTGTGCCCTCCTGAGCTGCCCAGGTGCCGCTCTGCTCACGGCTCTGCTTCTCCCACAGCCACCCTCCCCACCTCCACCGCTGCTGCCAGCCAGAGGTACCCGCTGGAGGCATCTCCCATCCCCTCCAACGACAACGTGGTGCTGGGTGAGGCCCTGGGCGTGAGCAGCTCGTGGGAGGGGGGGCAGGTCCTGGCTGGGGGCCTGGGGGCTGGTGTCCCCGTGCCAGGGGCTCACCCCCCACCCCGTGTCCCCTGCACCCCTCAGGGCTGATCGTGGTGTGCACCGTGGCCGGGATCTCGGCGCTGGTCGTGGCTGCTGTCTGCTGGTGCAGGTGAGCTGGGGGCTGCCGGTGCCAGCCAGTCCCTGTGCCCAGGGAGCTCGTTCCTGCACCTCCTGGGTGTGGGAGGTTGGAGGGGAGGCAGTGGCTGCCCTGCCAGTCCCCCCCACAGCTACAGCATCCATGGGGCAGGGCTGGAGGGCAGCAGTGGGACAGCCCTGTGCCTGGCACAGGCTGTGGGAGTGGGTGGCAGCTGGTTTGGGCATGGCTGTGGCATGAGGTGCTGAGCCCCTTGTGCCCAGGCCTTGCAGGATGGAGGTGGCTGTGCCTCAGAGTGCCACCCATCGTGGGTGCCATCGCAGGGAAGGGGGGTGTGGGTGGGAGGATCGAGCCCCCATGGGGGCTGTCAGCTCCCAGATGGAATCCTCTGCTGCCTTGGCTCCTGCCAACAGCTCTGCTCTCCCCTGGCAGGCTGCAGAAGGAGGTCAGGCTGGCACAGAAAGCAGACTACTCAGCACAGCGAGCTGCCAGCCCCTTGCCCTACGACAAGATCTCGGTAAGGTGCCCACAGCCCTCGTGGCGGGTGCTGGGGGATGGTGCCAGGCCCCTGCTCTGCTTAAGGGACTTCCACCCTGGCAGAGACACACGTGGGCTGGGGGGTCTGGGAGCTCAGCCCCCACACCAGCCCCTGCTCTCTCTGCAGCCTGGGGACAAGACACTGGCTCAGAGTGCTCAGATGTACCACTACCAGCACCAAAAGCAGCAGATGCTCTCCATGGAGAAGTAAGCAGCCCTGGGCACTGCTCTGTGCCCTGCCCTTAACTGGGCTGCCAATAATCACCCCCCTGGGCTTCATCCCTTCTCTGCATTTCTCCCCTCAGGCATAAAGAGGAGCCCAAGCTGCCTGATCTGGCCTCGTCTGACGAGGAGAACGAGGACGGAGACTTCACGGTGTACGAGTGCCCTGGGCTGGCTCCGGTACGGCGGGTGTGGGGTGCCCAGGGGACACTGCCCACGGGCTGGGGATCCAGTTCCACTCCTGGAGCCTCTCCCACACCTCCTGCATCAGCCCCTGAGATGGGCCAAGCCCTCTGTGCCCCCACATGTGTGGCAAGGTCCCACTGGGGCTCTCAGGTGGGTGGGAGTGGGTGCCCTGGCACAGGGCTTCTCCATGGGGATTGTTGCCCCATGGCCCTGGGAGCTGGAGCAGCCCCTGGGGACACAAACCCTCTCTCCCTGTGGTGCCAGGGACATGGGCACCATGGGCTCCTGGGCACCAGGGCCAGACCTGGTGCTCTCCCAGCAGCCAGGCCAGGGACCCATGGCCCCTGAGCACCAGGGGAGTCGTTCCTGGCTGGCAGGGGAAGGGCAGCTCCTAACAGCCCTGGGTACAAAGAGCACAAAGAGACCCCAAAGGAGCCTTTCACATGGTAATGGCTGTGGAGCCCGGCCATCAGGGCCCAGAATAAGGGTCATCATTAGGTCTTTACAGGCCCATTACAGGGCACTTGATGGCAGGCAAGCAGTCTGGGTAAGGAGCCTCATTCCTGCCAGCCAGGCTGGAGGGCACGTCCTGGGGTCCCCAGTCTGGGCAAGGAGCCTCCTTCCTGTCAGCCAGGCTGTGGGGGTCGTGTCCTGGGGGCTTAAACCAGGCTGTGGGGTCCCATCCCATCCCTGGGCTTTCCATGTCATCCCCCCATCCCAGCATCCCTGCTCCTGGGTGATGGCAGGGTCCAGCTGTGTGTCACCCCAGCCCAGGAGATGCCCCCCATCCCCCCTCCTCCCTGCCTCAGACCCCCTGGGACAGGGCAGTGCCCAAGCCCTGCTGGCTTTCTGACCCTCTGCCTTTTCCTTTCCCCCCTTCCCCTGCTCCCTCCAACGCTGCAGACTGGAGAAATGGAAGTGAGGAACCCGCTGTTTGACGACTCCTCTTTGCATCCCTCCAACCCCAAGTCGCACCAGTAACACCCCTCGTGTCTGCCCACGCCAGGGGGGCACCCGCGGGGGCACGGACCCCCCCCCCAGCCGGGCTCTGCACCGCTGCCCAATAAACACCCACTACCAGCTTTGGGAGGGGGGGATCGCCCCCGGTTCCAGCCTCCTTGTCCTCTTTGCTGCTCTGATCGTGTCCCTCAGCCCTTCCCTTCGCTTGCCAGCCCCGAGGGGAGGGGAGGGGGCTCCTGCCCTGGCACAGAAACTGAGGAGGGGGAGAAGGGGAGGGGGGCTCAGCGCTGTCTCTTTGCATTTGGCTTCGAGGAGGGGGCTGCTGCCCTGCTGCTGCCTGGGCTCTGATGCCACAACAGCTGGGAAAGGGCTGGAGAGGGTGTTGGGGCACAGGAGAGGGGCCAGGGGTGGCTTAGACATGCTCATGCCTGCAGGTGAAGGCATCAGGGCTGCCAGCCTGCCCCAGCCCCTCTGCAGGAGGGAAACTGTCCCTGGAGGGGTTGGTATCGCTGAAGGCTTCAGTGCCTGGTCTGCCCCCTCCTCCCTGGCAGCAGGGTCCTGCTCCAGGAGCCAAGAGCAGGGGAGAGGCTGGGGCAGGCGCTGGCATCGCTCCCTGGGGCTGCCCTGGGCTGTGTCTGGCCGGGAGCAGAGGCTGTGCCCTGGCACACCTCCCTGTTACCAGCACTGACCCCTGCTAGAGGTGCTGTGGCAGGGCCCTGTGCCAGCAGTGAGGGGTTTCCTCACAGCAGCCCTGGGTGCTGGCTGGGCTCTCAGGCCAGCCCTGCATGGGGTGGGTGCTGAGGAAAAGGGGCCAGGGTTTTGGTTTTAAGGCTGTGTGGTTGAAGAGGAGGAAGGGCAGAGGCTGGCCAGGGGCTTGGGGGGGTAACCAGGGCACGGGGGGCTTTGCTGCTCTGCTTCTCTGCCCCATGGAGCTCGTACCTTTTGCAGCATCCCTGTGCAGCACAGCCCAGCATTCTCTGGGCATCCCTCTGTGCCACCCCAGACACCCACCCCCCGGGCTCCAGAGACCCCCCCTGCACCCCCCTGTCTGCATCCAGCTTCCCAAGGCCATTCCCCAAAGCCCCCCCTGAGGTGTTTGCTGTGACCCCTCCAGCATGGGGCTCACAGCAGGATTTTTGGGGGGCTGCTTTTCACAGATGTGGCTTCACATCCAGCCCCTGCTGTGGGTGACTGACAGTGGCTGTGGGTGACAGTGGCCATGGACGACCCCTTCACACACAGGTGGCCTCTTGCACATGGGTGGTGTGTGGCACACGTGGGAGCTGCTGCACCCTTGGAGCTGTTGCAGGCAGCAGCGGGGCTGTGCTGGTCAGGGCCATGCTGTGCTGAGCCAGTTGGTGCTGTGCCAGTCAGTGCTGTGCCAGTCAGTGCTTTACTGTGGTGGTTGGTGCTGTGCCAGTCAGTGCTGCGCCAGTCAGTACCATGCTGGTTGGTGCCATGCCGGTCATTGCCGTGCCAGTCGGTGCTGTGCCGTGCTGGTCGGTGCCATGCCAGTTGGGGCTGTGTCAGTCAGTACTGTGCTGGTCAGTGCTGTGCCAGTCAGGGCTGTGCCAGTTGATGGGTGCTGTGCTGTGCCAGTTGGGGCTATGCCGATCAGTGCTGTGCCATGCCAGTTGGTGCCGTGCCGGTCGGTGCTGTGCTGCTCAGGGCTGTGCCAGTCAGTGCTGTGCCATGCTGGTCAGTGCTGTGCTGGTCGATGCCATGCTGCTCAGGGCTGTGCCAGTCAGTGCTGTGCTGGTCAGTGCCATGCCAATTGGTGCTGTGCCGGTCAGTGCCGTGCTGCTCAGGGCTGTGCCAGTTGGTGCTGTGCCAGTCAGTGCTGTGCCAGTCAGTGCTGTGCCAGTGGGTGCTGTGCCAGTCAGGGCTGTGCTGGTCAGGGCCGTGCCGGTCGGTGCTGTGCCAGTCAGTGCTGTGCCAGTGGGTGCTGTGCCAGTCAGGGCTGTGCTGGTCGGGGCTGTGCCGGTCAGTGCTGTGCCAGTGGCTGCTGTGCCAGTGGGTGCTGTGCCAGTCAGGGCCGTGCTGCTCGGGGCCGTGCCGGTCGGTGAGCGGTTGCTGCCAGAGCCCATCGCTGCTCAGCTGCTGCTCCCCTGCCCTGGGCTGCTGCCGCCTCCCCTCGCCCCGTGCCCCGTTGTCTGTGCATTGGAGCTCTTTTAGAAGGAGATTTTATTAAATGACCATGTTTGAGACCCACGTGAGTGTGTGCTGTGGGGGACTGGGGGGGCTTCTCTTGGCATGGTGGGGGAGATGGGGGAAGACAGGGAGGGGAGATGCTGTGGGTCCCCATTGCACGACCTCCCCTGCTCTGGGGCTGGAGTTGCCCTCCAAACCCTTCTCGAGGGGTTTCCCAGGTCCAACAAGAACCAGAGCTTCTTTTCTTGCTTCTCAGTGTTTGCCAGGAGAGGTTTCCCCAGGGAAAGGTGAGCTGGGAGCCCCTGGCTGTGCCTGCCCACCCCCAGCCCTGCAGCACCCATTGCCCACCCCCCCCCCCCCGCCCCCAGGGCCGGGCCCTTCGCACCTCTCGAGCTGCAGATAAGGGCTATCGTGTCCCCTCATTGTGTGGGGCCTGAGCTCCTCTGCCGGCCTTTGATCACACCAGCCCACATCAGGCTGATACCATCTCGTCTCCTCCTGGTTTCGGCAGCCTGGAGGGTGGCTGACTCACCGCCAAAGCGCCCGGGCACCAGCACCAGCGGGGAGATGCCTCCTGGGGAAGATGCTTTGCTCAGCCCCACTCAGGGGCGGCCTCGTGGCCTCCAGCTGCAGCCCTGGGTGAGCAGCATCACACCCCAAATCACCCGGGACCACCCCAAGGCTCACTCCTGGCGAACCCCAGCCTTGCACCTCCCCTTCTCCCAGCTGGCCCAAGTCATCCTGCCTTTGCTCTCAGAGCCCAGCAGCCTCTCAGAGCACACACAGGCTTTCTGGGAAGCTCCAGCTCTGAGTAAAATGCATCCGCTCCTCACTGGGAAGACCCCCTGGCTCAGGGCATTGTGGCAACAGAAGCCCTGTGTCCCCTGGGAGCTGTGTCCCCTTGGGAGCTGTGTCCCCTGGGAGCTGTGTCCCCACCACATCTGGGTATGGAGAGACTGGTTTCTGGGATGCCAGGTCTGAGCCACAAACATCCCAGTGCTGGGTGCAGGGGCTGTGCTCAGCCCCAGCCTGTCCGTGCCTCAGTTTCCCCAGCTGTTAGGACCAGTTAGTGGGATACCCAGATGCCAGCAGTACCTCAGTTACACCCTGGGCTCTGTGATGCAGAGGCCTTTTGATATGAGGGGACACAACTGCTCCAAAACATCCTCTGAGACTCCCATCTCAGCCAGGTTTGAAAGCACCAGCCCCTGGCCACCCACCCAGGCCAGCTGCAGCCAAGAAACTGTGGTGCCATGAGGAGCCTTGGTGTTTCCCCAGGGATGGGGCCTCGAGCTGAAACTGCTGCCCACCCCTCCTGGGATGGAGCTGGGGCAAAGACTGCAGCTGGTCCCAGCCATGGGGTCCTGAGCCATGGTGTGCAAGGCTGCAGCCCACCAAGGTACGATGCTTTATGTCTGAAATGGGGTAGAGGGAGGCTCCAGCACAGCCCCCACAGCTCCTCCATCACCTGCCCCAGCAAACAGGGTGGGCTGACAGTCAATAAACCATTAGCCTCTTAAATAAACCCAGTACTCTCTTACAATCGTGTCTCCAGGGCAAACCAGTGCCCAGCCAGCCCCCTCAGCAGCTGGGCAGCCCCAGCCCCCTGCCATCCCAGCCAGACACATTGCTTTCTGCTCCCCTTTCCTAGCAGGATCCCATCAGTCCTTGGCTGCAGAGCTGAGCCTGAGGCTGGTGCAGGAGTGGGGTCCTGCCCTGAGATGATGGGGGGACACAGCCTTCCTCCTCCCAAGGCAGGCAGGGGGACCTGCCCCAAAGCAGACAGATGGCCAGGGCTGCACAATGACCCCACACAATAACTGGGCACCTCACTCAGCCCCCCCAAACTTGCCCCATTGACATGTAGGGGGGGGGGGGGTGCACACACTGAGAAACCCCATTGACTCCCTCCACATCCCCCAGCTAAAACCATCAGGGCCACAATGGGCTCTGCTCCTACAAAGGGGCCGGTTCAAAGTCAACGTCTCCCTTCCCCTGCTCCTGTATATGAAAGGGAGCAGGAATGCGTTTGAGGCCTTGGAGGGCTGAGGGGGCTGGGGGGCTTCCTGGGGGGATGGAGAGAAAGAGCAGGTTGGCAGGAGGAGGGGGTCTGGCTGGGAACAATAAATCAAAGGGAAGGGGAGTTACTGCCCAGCCAAGGATCTTCTGAAAGCCTCCCTGGGCCACAGCGGGAGCCCGGGAGGAGCTGGGCTGATGGCTGCCATTGGAGTCCTGCTGAGAGACTTCCTCTGCCCGCTGGCACCAGCACAGGCAGCAGCACAGGCAGCAGCACAGGCAGGGACAGGCGCTGACACAGGCCCTGGGACAGGCACTGACACAGGCAGTGAGACAAACAGGCCTGTCTGCACCACATCAGGCTGCCACAACCCCATCTGCACAGCTGCACAGCATCCCAACTGCAGAGCATCCCCCACTGCATGGCATCCCTGCAGCACTGCACCCCCAGCTGCATGGCATCTCTGCAGCATATCATCCCAACTGCATGGCATCCCTCCAGCACAGCACCCCAGCTGCATGGCATCCCTCCAGCACAGCATCTCCCACTGCATGGCATCCCTCCAGCACAGCACCCCAGCTGCATGGCATCCCTGCAGCACAGCACCCCAGCTGCATGGTATCCCTCCAGCATAGCATCCCAACTGCATAGCATCCCTGCAGCACTGCACCCCCAGCTGCATGGCATCCCTGCAGCACAGCACCCCAGCTGCATGGCATCCCTCCAGCACAGCACCCCCAGCTGCATGGCATCTCTGCAGCACAGCATCCCAACTGCAGAGCATCCCCCACTGCATGGCATCCCTGCAGCACAGCATCCCAACTGCATGGCATCCCTCCAGCACAGCATCCCAACTGCATAGCATCCCTGCAGCACTGCACCCCCAGCTGCATGGCATCCCTGCAGCACAGCACCCCAGCTGCATGGCATCCCTCCAGCACAGCACCCCCAGCTGCATGGCATCTCTGCAGCACAGCATCCCAACTGCAGAGCATCCCCCACTGCATGGCATCCCTGCAGCACAGCATCCCAACTGCATGGCATCCCTGCAGCACTGCACCCCCAGCTGCATGGCATCCCTGCAGCACAGCATCCCAACTGCATGGCATCCCTCCAGCACAGCATCCCAGCTGCATGGCATCCCTGCAGCACAGCACCCCAGCTGCATGGCATCCCTGCAGCACTGCACCCCCAGCTGCATGGCATCCCTGCAGCACAGCATCCCAGCTGCATGGCATCCCTCCAGCACAGCACCCCCAGCTGCATGGCATCCCTGCAGCACAGCACCCCAGCTGCATGGCATCCCTGCAGCACAGCATCCCAACTGCATGGCATCCCTCCAGCACAGCACCCCCAGCTGCATGGCATCTCTGCAGCACAGCATCCCTGCAGCATAGCATCCCAGCTGCATGGTATCCCTGCAGCACAGCATCCCTGCAGCACAGCTTAGGCCTGGCTCTATCTCTCAGCAGGGCCTAATCCAGCACTTGTACAGTAAGAGGCCTCAGTGGGTTTGGACAGTGGCTCCCCATGGGTAGGTCCCACAGTTGGGGAGCTCAGGCAGAGTCACCCAGGGCCCTGCTGATGGGCTTTTTGCATGCTCAGGTCATTTTCCTGGGGCTGCTCTCCCTGCCCAGAGCTGCCTGGTACATGCTCAGCCAGCAGTACGGAGGGACTTCAATTCCAGCTCATCCTCTTGGTCATGACTTTTTCCTAAGAGGAAAATAACTGTGAGGAGGGGCTGTTCCACTGCCTTCAACATGCAGCAGTGCCAGGAGCTGCTGGCAGCATCACAGGTACCCATCCCTGGGTGCCAGTCCTCTCAAGAGCCAAAGCAAGTGCTTCATAACCAGCACCAAGGGCCTTTCAGAGCCCCAGCCCCAGCCCACTGCCTCGGGGGAGGCTGCTCCAGCCTATCTCTCCAGCATATCTCCAGTGCCAGACACCCTAATCCGGGTTAATAAACAGAGAGCAATGTTGGCAGTGGCAGCTCCCCCCAGCCCTGCTCTGCCCAGGGTCAGGAGTGCCCACACCACCAGTGCCTGTCCCAGGGGCTGGCAGATCCTGGCAGAGGCTGATGCAGTGGCAGTGGCAGCATCAGCAAGGGGGGAAATGCCTTCACCATTGTGAAGGGCAGGGTGAGAGGAAAGGCCTCTGGAGAGAGAAAATATCAAGAGGGCTCCATTGTGGAGGAGATGGGCCCCGATAGCCAGGGCTGCAATCAGCTGGCCAGAGGCACACCCAGGGCTCCAGGGCCTGCACAGCCCCGGGAAGGACACACTCCCAGCCAGGCATGGCCTTGCTCTGCAGGGCAAGGAGGAGGAGAGGGATGGAGGGGGCAGGAGGGAGTGGGGAGCCCCAACTCTGCCCAGGCAGTCCCTGGGCTGTGGGGCTCTGCAGTGGGACTGTGTGGCACAGAGGGGTGAGGGGCTGGCTGATGGGCACCAATGTCCCTGGGGCTTGTCCTGAGGTCAAGGGGCTGCGGTGGTCCCAGGCAGCTGCTGTCCACACCTGTACCCCATCCCCACCAGTACCCCATCCCCACTTGCACCCCATTCTCACCTGCATCCTATCTCCACTTGCACTCCATCCTCATCTGCACCCCATCCTCATCTGAACCTCATCTTCACCTATTCCCCATCCCCACTTGCACCCCATCCCCATCTGCACCCCATCCCCACCAGTACCCCATCCCTACTTGCACCCCATCCCACTTGCACCCCATCCCACTTGCATCCCATCCCACTTGCACCCCATCCCTACCTGTACCCCATCACCACCTGTGCCCCATCCCCACCTGTACCCCATCACTATCTGTGCCCCATCACTACCTATACCCCATCCCCATCCCCTGCTCGGCCACCCCAGCCCAGACTGGGAGCACTGGGGCTGATGTGGCCCCGCCATTGGGAGATGTGATTCGCCCGGGGCTGTGTGTGGGGTTCTGCTCTTGCCAGCGGTGGGGCCGGTGAGCTGACAGACCCTCGGGCCCGGCACGGCACAGCCCACCCTCACCCTCACCTTCCCCCACCTCCCCCAGGTGTGTGTGTCCCCCGCCCCCCTCGGCAATCAAGTTCACGCCCGACCCACCGGTGCGGGGCCAATGAGGCCGGGACCTATTTCCATACGGCCCGGCCCGGCCCCAGCGCCCTCAGAGGCCCCGTCGGAGCCGCAGCAGGGAGGCAGCGGCCGGCGGGCGGGCCGAGCCCCGAATGGAGCCCTAGGCCCGCGGGCAGCATGTTCAGCCCGGACGGGGGGCTGCCGGCCGCCCCCTTCGGCCTCCTGCCCGACGCCGGCCCGCCCTTTCCCCGCGGCGGCTTCGACGGGGCGGCCGCTCAGCCGCTTTTCTTCCCCTTCGCCGCCGAGCCCGAGCCCGCCCGCGACCCGCCGCCGGCCCGCGCCTGGTTGCCCCCTCCCGCCGGGCCGCCCGCCAAGGCGGAGGTTCGCCCGGGCCGGCCGTGCCGCCAGCCCTCGCCCGAGCCCCGCGGGGCCGGTTTCTGCGGGCCGCCCTGGCCCGCTCCGCCCTGGCCCGGCCCCGCGCCCCCGGCCGCCGCCCTGCCCGGGCCGCCGTTCCCCGGCCCCGGCCCCGCCGCCTTTCCCGGCCCCCAGCTCTGCCCCGCCGCCCTGCAGCCGGGCCCGGGCGGCCTCTCGGCGCTGGGCAGCAGCGGCAGCTCCAGCGGCGCGGCCAGCGAGGGCGGACACTCCAGCGACAGCGGCGAGGAGGTGAGACTCGACGGGAGGGACGGGCTCCGGGCCGCGGGATGGCACCGCGCTCCGCCCCCGGTGCCGCTGCGGGAGCCGGCCCGGCGCTCGCTGCCATACCCGCCCCGTCGGGGCCGGGAGCCGCCGGGCAGGGGCTCGGGGGAACGCGGCCGCTGCCGTCGCGGCTGAATCGGGCGCTCCGTAGGGCGGGTGGTTTGGGGTGAAAAGGGTGGGTTTGGGGATGTGGGAGGGTGGGTTTTCCCCGTGCTGACCGTTGCTGTGGGGCAGCCGGAGGCTGGTGCCGGCGGGGAGCTGGGGCTCGACGCCTCCGGGACCTGCTCGCCCCAGCGCGGCTCCTGGCAGCTGCTTCCCCGGCCGCCTGTCCTGGGGCTTCGCGGGCCCCGACGGCCGCCGGAGCGCGGGCAGAGCCAGGCCCACGCCCCCCCCTCGTGGGGGGAGGCAGCGGTAGATCTCGGCGTGATCACTGACGGTTGTGTTTTGGGGTTGTTTTTACTATTTTTAAGACTTTAACATGATGCAAAGCCGTCCCGCGCAGCCGAGAGCGCCCGGAGGCGGCGGCAGATGGTGCCGGGCTGGTGCGGGGCCGTGCCGCGGGGATGGGGGAGCTCCCACGCGCGACACGACCGCAGCGGGAGGGGGGATACGTGTCCCTGGCACAGCCCCGGGAGGGGACCAAGCGCCGTGTGTCCCGCCTGCGGGGCGGCGAGGATCGCTCAGGGCTACTCGCCGCTGGCCGGCGGCAGGAGGGTGGGCTGAGAAACCCCAAATCACGCTGAAAAAGGTGGAAACGGGGACAAGGTTGTGAAGTGCCTCCGCTGAAAGCCGCTCTGCGGGGAGGGAGCGAGGCGCCTGGGTGAGCGGCTTTCCAGGAGGGAAGAGCCCGGCTGTGGCTGTTGCATCCCCCGCGAGTCGCAGGCACTTTCATCGGTTGCTCTGTTCCACCAGCCCCGGCACGGTCGGGAGGGGGCTGGTGAGGGGCTGCCCCGTGCCCGAGAGCCCCGGCGAGGGGAGACCCCGCGCCCCGGGGGAGCTGAGCCCCCTCGCACGTGTCGTGGGATGCGTGGGAACGGGGCGATGCTGCGGCCAGCGGCAAATGCGCCTCGGGCCGGGACACGGGGAGTGAGCTGGGGACTGAGGGGACACCCCCGGGGTGCTCGGGGAGCTCCCGGGTCCTTGTGCCACCCCGGGGCTCCTCCATGGCGGTGGGATGCTGCGTGGGGTGGGAGCCCGAGCAGAACCTCTTGTTCAGGGCTTGGAGGGGGGATAAAACTCTTCTGCCCTACGGCCCCTGTTGCCCCGCGGTGGCAGCGGCTGGTGGGCAGCTGGGCTGAGCCCGTCCCCATCCCCTGCAGACCCTGCCAGACCCCACTCGTGGAAGCCCCTCGGCCCAAGTTGTCTCTTCAGTGTCTCTCTGCCCCGGCCAGGATGCCCCAACCTCGGAGGAGCTGGAGCAGTTTGCCAAGGACCTCAAGCACAAACGCATCATGCTGGGCTTCACCCAGGCTGACGTGGGGCTCGCCCTGGGCACTCTCTATGGTAAGGGCTGAGTCCGGTGGGAGGGGGCCTCCTCTGCCCCCCACAGCCCAGGGAGTGACCTGTCAAAGGAGTGGAATACCTGGGCAATGGAGATTTCTGCTCCTTAACGACCTGCAAAGGAGGTGATGAGCACCAGCCCCAGGGCTGCCAGGGCTCCTCAGCCTCTGAAGTACTTAAGCTGCAAGGGTTGGGTTTGGAATTGGTTTAAAATACCTAGGGCTGCTGATAGAAGAGTGCTTTGGGGCTTTCAATCGGTGCCTGCAGGGGGTGCTGAAGTGGGGGGAGGGTCCCCAGGGTGGGAGCAGTGTGTGACACTCTTGTTGCCTGCACAGGGAAGATGTTCAGCCAGACGACCATCTGCCGCTTCGAAGCGCTTCAGCTCAGCTTCAAGAACATGTGCAAACTGAAGCCGCTGCTGCAGCGTTGGCTCAACGAGGCAGAGAACACAGACAACATGCAGGAGGTGCAGGGCTGGGCTGCAGCTTCCCCTCCCCTTCTTTGGGCTTTTTGGGGAGCAAAGGTGGCTGCTGCTGTAGTAGCATCTCGCCGCTGTGGCTTCGGCCAGGCTGGGGGGGGGGAGCCCAAACCTCTCCCAGGCACCTTGTGATAAGTGTGGCAGCTCGTGTCTTGGAGCAGCCAGGTCCTGCTGGAGTCTTGGACAAGCTGAAGATGCAGCTTACTGCTCCCTGGGGGGAAGGCAGAACCGTGTCCATCCCCTGCAGCAGCATGGGGATGGTCCTGGTCACAGTGGGGTGATGCTTGGGGGACAGTCTGGGCTCAAAGCCTGGCCTTAGAGCTGCAGCCAGGCCAGAGCTCAGTGGGGACCCTGCCAGCCCTATGACCAGGCATGTGGCCTCTCTCTCCATCCATCCAGATGTGCAATGCAGAGCAAGTGTTGGCTCAAGCCCGGAAGAGGAAACGCAGGACCAGCATCGAGACCAACGTGAAGGGCACCCTGGAGAGCTTCTTCCGCAAGTGTGTGAAGCCCAGTCCCCAGGAGATCTCCCAGATCGCTGAGGACCTCAACCTGGACAAAGATGTAGGTTGGGCAGGGCTGGAGGGTGGGTGGTGGCATCCCAGTTCCATACTGGAAGCTATGGGAGAAGTGACTGTGGCTGGTTGGCAGCTACTGTTGGCTTGTCCAAGCCCAGCCTGGGGAGGGGGGCTGTGGAGATGCCATCAGCAGAAGGGTCTCCTTGGCAGCCATGTAGTGCCAAGGCTTCCCCCATCTCCCCCCCCTCACCTTTTTTCCCCCCCATCTCCCCCCCCTCACCTTTTTTCCCCCCCATCTCCCCCCCTCACCTTTTTTCCCCCCCATCTCCCCCCCTCACCTTTTTTCCCCCCCATCTCCCCCCCCCACCTTTTTCCCCCCCATCTCCCCCCCCACCTTTTTTCCCCCCCATCTCCCCCCCTCACCTTTTTTCCCCCCCATCTCCCCCTCCTCACCTTTTTTCCCCCCCCATCTCCCCCCCCTCACCTTTTTCCCCCCATCTCCCCCCCCTCACCTTTTTTCCCCCCCATCTCCCCCCCTCACCTTTTTTCCCCCCCATCTCCCCCCCCTCACCTTTTTTCCCCCCCATCTCCCCCTCCTCACCTTTTTTCCCCCCCATCTCCCCCTCCTCACCTTTTTTCCCCCCATCTCCCCCTCCTCACCTTTTTTCCCCCCCATCTCCCCCCCCTCACCTTTTTTCCCCCCCATCTCCCCCCCCTCACCTTTTTTCCCCCCCATCTCCCCCCCCTCACCTTTTTTCCCCCCCATCTCCCCCCCCTCACCTTTTTTCCCCCCCATCTCCCCCCCCTCACCTTTTTTTCCCCCCCATCTCCCCCCCCTCACCTTTTTTCCCCCCCATCTCCCCCCCTCACCTTTTTTCCCCCCATCTCCCCCTCCTCACCTTTTTTCCCCCCCCATCTCCCCCTCCTCACCTTTTTCCCCCCCCATCTCCCCCTCCTCACCTTTTTCCCCCCCCATCTCCCCCTCCTCACCTTTTTCCCCCCCATCTCCCCCTCCTCACCTTTTCCCCCCCCATCTCCCCCTCCTCACCTTTTTCCCCCCCCATCTCCCCCTCCTCACCTTTTTCCCCCCCCATCTCCCCCTCCTCACCTTTTTTCCCCCCCCATCTCCCCCTCCTCACCTTTTTTCCCCTCCCATCTCCCCCTCCTCACCTTTTTCCCCCCCCATCTCCCCCTCCTCACCTTTTTCTCCCCCCCCCATCTCCCCACCTCACCTCTCCCCATCTCCCCCTCTCACAGGTGGTCCGGGTCTGGTTCTGCAACCGCCGTCAGAAAGGCAAACGGCTGCTGCTGCCCTTTGGCGCGGAGGCAGAGGGGGTGATGTACGACATGAACCAGTCCCTGGTGCCCCCCGGCCTGCCCATCCCGGTCACGTCGCAGGGTTACAGCCTGGCTCCCTCCCCTCCCGTTTACATGCCGCCCTTCCACAAAGCCGAGATGTTCCCTCCAGCTCTGCAGCCTGGGCTCTCCATGAACAACAGCAGCCACTGAACCGGGGGTCCCTGGCACCCCACGCCATGGCTGGGTGGGCTCTTGGCCCCGAGGGGGGCACGGCTCTGGGCACTGAGGGCCGGGCTGGGTGCCTGAGGTGGGGACAGTTCCAGCTCTGTGGTTGCTCTCAGCCTTTCCCAGTTCTGCAGCTTTACTGGTCCCAGCGGTGTCACCTCAGCTCTGAGCTCCCCTGGGGGCAGCTGCTCTTGCCCCACTGCACCCCACTGAAGCCACGTGTGCCCTGGGCACCTCCAGAGCCGCCTGCAGCCAGCCCCAGCCCAGCTGGCTGCTCCTGCAACACCCACAAAAATGTCTTTTTTAGCTATTTGGGGGGGTGGGGGGGGAGTGGGTTGTTTATTATTGTTTTAATTGCTTTTTGGTTGTAGTTTCTGAGAGCCCAGATCTCTGTAGTGAGTCCTAGTTCCCCAGCTGCCTCCTCCCTGGCAGCAGAGCGGCGCCGGGCACTGTGCCCCTCCAGCTGAGCCGAGGGCTGGAGGTGGGGGGCTGGAGGTAGCCCCCCAGCCCAAGCACCCCCCCCAGGGTCCAGGAGAGCTGTGGACAGCCTGGGGGGGGAGCTGGTTTAGGGGGTGGGTGTCCTTCCCCAGCCCTCATGCCCAGTGTCACCCTGGTGCCCTGTGCCCTCTCTGCTCTTGGCTGCTGTCCCCAGCCCAGGGCTGTCCTCTCCATGCTGCCACCACCCCCTCCCATGCCTCTGAGCCTGCTGTAGTTTTGATGTTTTAAAGTATTTTGTTGTTCCTCTGAATCCTGTTTCCTCTGGCAAAGAAATAAATCTCAGTTCTTTGGGGCACGACTGAGTTAACCCTTTCCTTTGCTTTCCTTGCAGCTTTGTTCCTGTGCAGTGCCAGGCAAGCCCAGCACAGGTTTGGCTGCTTGTTGAAGGCACAGTAGGGCTGGACTGGTGCATACAGACAGAGTGGCTGTGTCCCCATGATGCCAGTGACACCAGACAGGGTGGCCATGTCCCCATGATGCCAGTGCCATTTCCTTCATGGCTACCTGCAGCTCAGCTCCCTCCCAGGATGGGTGGTGGTTTGCCCTGGCCAGAGCAGCTTGGTAGGGCTGTGCCCCTCAAAGCGGAGGAGGGCTGGAGGGAGGGGATGAAGTTGCCTTCCCCTCCTTGCTTGAGCTCTTTTTCCAATAGGAAGCCAGGGGGATCCTGTGGGGCCAGGGAAGGATGGGCAGGAGCTGCTGCACTCCCAGCCCTGGGCTGAGCAGGGGAGAGGTGGAGGAGGCCTGAGCTGTCTCTGTTGCTGGTGATGCTGGAGAGTGAGGAATGGCTGTGGTCCAGCCCTGGTGACTGTGCTGGGTGGTGCCAGGCAGCTCCAGGTGGGCATTGGGTAAGCTGTTGCCAGCCCAGCCAGGAGGAGCAAGAGTGTGAGGGATGGCACCTTGCTTCCCGCTGCCTTCGCCCCTGCAGCCTGTTTGCCCCTGCCCTGTTCCCCAGAGGGACTTTTCTGTTGAGCAGAAGCAGGGAGCTGCTGAGGCCTGGGAGGAAACTGGAAAGCCCCTTTTTATGGGGCAGGAGCAGGGTCCCTGTGGGCAGCTGCTCACAGGATGCCTGAGGAGGCTGCAAACACTGAGGTGCAGCTCAGGCTGGGTGCCAGCCTCATGGGCCAGACCCCTTTAGCTCACCCTGTGCCCAGGGCCACCTCCCTGCTTGCTGGGGCTGGCTGGCAGGGGAGGGGGTAGCAGGAGGCCTGGGAAGGGTGACACCTCCCTGAGGTTTGCTGCTCTCCATGTTTTCACCATCTGATTTCCCGCTCTAGCAAAGGTCAGCCAGGCAGGAGCCCACATCCTGCACCCTGCCCATGGGCACCCACAGCCCCTCCTGCTCCCCTGTCAGTTGACCCAGAAGACAAAGTGGAACGGAAATCTGAAGCCACAGGAATTGGGAGCTTGTGGTGTGCACCTCCAACTGCAGCCAGTGAGGGCTGTGGGGTGGGGAGAGGCTGTGGGGCAGGAGTGTCCCCTGTACCCCTGCCCCTTGGCAGCCTGGGCAGGGGGAGCAGGATGGGAGGGGGCTGGGGAGTGGGAAACTAGGGCAAGCTCTGACAAAAATCAGTCATCATATTGAGGCTGCTGGCACTGAGCTCTGAGGGATGTAGAGGGAGGCACTTGCTGAAGCAGCTGTGTCCCAGCCCTGGTCCTGCCATCCAATCCTGGTGTTGGCACTGACCCCAGAGGGTGCTTTCCCGTGGGATACCTGGGCATCACCTTTGCCTGGAGTGCAGGGTGCTCTGGGTAGAGTGCCCATGGAGAAAGTGCTCTCCATCCCTGTGAAGCAGGGTGGCTTTTGTCCCCCCAGAGCAGGGCACTCTGTGCAGGGTGCCTGTGAGTAGGCTGTGTGTGGCACAGGGCCTGGCACTGCAGGGTGTGTAGATGCATGTGTGCAGGGACTTGGCAGTGCCAAGGGCACAGGCTGTGATGCTGCAGAGTGCCCAGGGGATGGATGGATGGATGTCTGGGTGGCTGGTGGCTCCAGATGCCTGCACCTCGCTGCTTCCCTGCTGCAGGACAACAGGCAAGTGAGAAACAGTGTTCTGTTGCTCCCTGGCACTCAGCAGGTGGAGAGGGCTCTGAGAGCACTCTGTGTCCTGTGGGTCCCTACTGGCAGTGACACCCATGGCTTGGTGGGGGTGCCCAGCCCTGGAGGGATCCCAAAGCCGTGGAGCTGAGGTGCTGAGGCCGTGGGTCAGTGCTGGGCTGGGCAGGGTGAGGGCAGGGCTGGCACTGCAGCAGCTCCAAGGGCTTTTCCCACTGAAATGGTTCCATGATTGTATGTCCCTATGGGGCCACCCCCCCAGTAGAAGGTGCTGGGACAGGCAGGGTGTGATGGCAGGGGAAGATTGAGGAGCCCCAAGCTCCTCTCAGCAGCTCCCACCCTGCTTGTCCCTCTTGCCACACACAGAGCCTCCCCAGCAGTGTCATTTATTTGCAAAGCACCTTCTCATCCTGCCAGTGTCCTGCTGAGGTTGGTCAGTGTCAGGTTGGTGGGGGGGAGGAGGGAGTTAGCCCCACTTTACAAGAAATGAAATCACTCAGAGTTGCTCAAGGTCCCAGTGAGGCAACAGCCAGGCTGGGAGGAGAGGTCAGGGCTCCCCTGTCCTTCCCTGCCCCATCTGCTCTGCAGGGGGATGCTCCATCCCCCCCAATGCACCCCTGCTGACCCCCAGCACACCCCAGCCTGTGTTAGGTGTTGAACCAGCTCTCCAGGTCGGGGTAGAGGCGGTTGTGGGGCAGGCTGGGGTAGGCAGTGCAGATGCTGCAGAGCCGCTCCCTCCAGTCCGTGTAGAGCTTGACGCTGAAGCTCCTCTGCCAGGAGAAGAACTGTCGGTACCGGCTGGAGTTGATGCTCTTGAGGAAAGTGGCCAGTTCTGCCAGGGAGCCAAAGTCATCCACGTGGATGAAGGAGTCTGGGGGAACAAACTGCTCATAGTTGGCACGAGGGGGGCCCAGCACCACGGGCACGGTGCCCGCCAGCAGCGCGTTCCGCCACAGCTTCTCCGTGATGTAGTCCTGGTGGATGGAGTTCTCGAAGGCCAGGTAGAACTTGGACTTGGATGTGGTTGGCAAGAGACAGTCCTTGCAAAGTGGTTTCTTGTTTGCTTTCCCATAGATGTTCACGTGGAGGTACCTGGAGAGGTTTTTGTAGACTTGAGCTCTTTTCTGGCTCCTGTGGTAGTTGCTGATGACCCAAGACACCAGGTTGGTCTTGGCAGGGATGTTCACGGTGCCCGACCGGTTGGGCACGAGCTTCCCGTAGGGCATGAAGATGTCCGAGTCCCGTCTGTAGCTCATCACCCAGTTGAAGGTTTGGTTCCATCCAGCTAGCGCTTTAGTGTTGGAGGGGGATTCCAGGGAGACCCACAGCCAGTGCTGCCCTGGAGGCTTCTCCTTGGGCAGCCCATCCCTGCCGTGCTGGAGCCCGGCTGGGGGGAACACCACCACGTCTGCCCGGCGCAGGAGCTGGCGCTGCGTGGTGAGCCAACAGCCCCTGACCCCGTACAGCTCCTGGCACATGTCCCCGCTGATGTTGGGCACCTGCTTGGAGGGCCATTCCCACACCAGCACCACCAGTGGCTCCTGCTGCTTGGGGGCTTGTCCAGAGACCTCGGAGGGGTGGAGGAAGCACCTCATGTTCCAGAGGGTGGTCAGGAACACGCCGGTGGTGACGGCTGCCCTCAGGCTGGGCCGGCCCCACGCTGCCCGGGACAGGGGTGATGCCCTGGGCATGGTGCCAGGCTGTCTGGCACCTCCTCAGCTGACAGAGCTGGCACCTGGGAGGGAGGAGAAGCCACCAAGGGCTGTCAGCTCAGCTCACTAGGGGCACAAGGGGTGGTTTGGGAGGTGCTGCGGCAGGAGTGGGTAGAGAGGCTTCTCCATGAAACCCAGCGTCATCCCTGCCCTCTGCCAGGGGCTCCCTGTTCCAGGTGTCACCCCAGGGGGCTTTTGTGTCACCATCCCATGATGCTGGTGTCCCCATCTCAGGGATGCTGCCAAAGGGAAGGACAGAGCCTCCTGTCCCCCATCCCCACGGTGCCCCTCTGCCACCTCTGGCCTCGGGCACAGGGAGCAGGGGTGGTGGTGGAGACATTTGGGCAGGCTGGGGACCAGCCACCAGCTCCAACCCACCCAGGAGTGCCAGACCAACAGCCTCCCCAGCTGCCAACACCATTCCCCATCACATGCACAAGGGCTGTGGTCCTTGCTACTCCCTCCGTGCCTCAGTTTCCCCACCTGCAAACAGCCTTGGTACCACTCTTCTTGCTTTGCCTGGGGTAGGTCAGGGCTGAAACACAGCCAGGATGGAGGAAAGGTGCTGGGGGGGGTGCAGGATGGGACCACACATCAAAGGGCGAGGAAGCACATCCTGAATAACCCACAGTGAGGCCCCCAACTGCCAATTGGTTGTCCCTGGAAGTGACTGGGAGGGCTGAGACCTTGTTCAGAGTTGGACTGGAGTGTCCTGCCCAAGAAGTGCCCCCTCACCCCACACTCCTGTAGTAATGGCAGGGCTCTCCCTGGGCTCAAGGGGCTCTCCCTAGGCTTGGGAGGCTCCCCCTGGGCTCAGGGGCTCTCCCCAGCCACAATGGGCACAGGCAGCCCCAGGAGCTGGAGTCTGCAGCCTCGGTGCCCCAAACACTGGTATTTCATTTTGGGGTGTAAGTGATGGCTGGTGCCCCACAGTTTGGGCAGGGAGTTGTTTGGGGCTCACTCACAGTTGCAGGGGAAGCCCAGCTGTGAGATTCTTACCCTGCCACGGTGCCCATCTGCCCACCTCAGGCCTCGGCAGGCGGTGCCATGCCAGTGGGCACAGGGAGCAGTGCTGGGGGTGGTGGTGGAGACATTTGGCCGGGCTGGGGACCAGCTACCAGCTCCAGCCCACCCACGAATGCCAGGCCAAGGCACAGGGCTCAGCACCCACAGTCCTGGGCAGCACAAAGCAGGTGGTTTCCCTTTCAAGGTACCTCTGAGAACGTTGGCAGTCCCAACCCCGCTGCCAGCTGGGGCTGTGCGGGACCCACTGGGGTTTTGGACCCCCCTGGCAAGCTGTGCCCTGCTCTCCCACCCCAGCTGCTGCAGCTCTGCTGCAAAAAGCCAACCCCTTTCATGCCTCAACTGCTCTGTCTGTGCCACTGAACCACAGCAGTGGGCTCAGGCTCTGCAAGAACCCGAGATCCAAAGCAGGGAGGGTGGGCAAAGCCTGGGCAGCTCCCCACAGCCCACGCTGCTGCCTCTGCCCACTGCCCTCCCCTTGCAGCACAGATGGTGGCCCCAGTTTGGGGGTGCTCTGGGAGGGGACCCCCTGCTCCAGCAGTGCCAGGAGCTGACCCTGTTCTCAGCCCCTCACCCCCCACGGGCTCAGACTTACCGGTGGGTACGAGGTGCCCGCGTGTGCCCGGGAGCTGCCAGCGCTGGGCTGGGGCACCCCAGGGCTTCCTCTTTTCTGCGGTTGTGCCACGTCCCTGCCCCATGGTGGGTCCTTCCTGCTGCAGGCGGCAGCTGGCACAGCCTGCACCTCCCCTGTGCCCTGCAGGCAGCACCACAGCCTGTGGCTGGGCACAGGGGCACGGCCGGGTGGATGCCCCCAAGAGCAGGTGGGTGCCTTGTGGCTTGTGCATGTCCCATATGTGAGTGGGTGCCCCTGTGGGTGGGTGTATGCCCCGTGGCAAGGGGTTATCTGTGGCTGGGAATGTGTCCTGTAGATGTGTGAGTGCTTCATGGCTGTGTAGGTGCCAGCCCCGTGCCAGGGTGGGACAGTGCTGCCCCATAGCAGGGCACTGGCACCCCCAGGACAGGCGCAGGAGCTGCTCACAGCCCCTGTACCCACATCCTGCCCCATCCCCCTGTGCCTCCCCTGCCACTCCATGCCCAGGCAGTGGCTCCAGAGAGAAGGTGCTTGTGATGCCACCTGAGACTCTGGTGCCCCAAAGACTTTCCCATGTGCCAGGTCTGAAACTGAGCCCAGATTGTGGCTCCTTCCTGCCAAGCATCTCTCCTGTCCCAGTGCCCTTCCTGGGCTGCACCTTCTGAGATCTCCTGCCCTGGCTGGGGCTTTGGGGCTGTCCCATGTCCCTGCACAGCTCCAGGGCTCTCCAGCCCCAGCTCTGCCCATGGCACCGCTGCCAACACTGCCAGAGCTGCAGCCATACTGGGGGCAAAGCTGCCCAGAGGGGCTGCACCGAGCCCATGGGCAACTCTGGCACAGCCAGTCTCTTGCAATAATGCAACAATGATCTTAGCATTACTCTTTTGACAGCAGGATGGCTGGTCCAGCTGTGCCCCTGTGCCCCTGGCACCTGCAGCTCCAAATCACCCAGGAGTACCCAACAGCGAGATGCTTGCTCAGCTCACACTGGAGCTGGGCGCTCCCTCAGCACTTGCTGTGGCCCGTGGCAGAGCTGGCAGGGAGGGAGGGGACAGCAGCCCCTGAGCTTCAGCCTGGCACTGCCATGGGCACTGCCTCACCCCTGGCACAGCCACAGGCAATTCCCTCCTGCTGTGGGGCAGCTGCTTCTTCACCCGGGTGCAGGTGCTGTGGGTTTGAACGTCCTGCCCGCGCTGGGCCCTGCCCTCAGCCTTGCCAAGGTGCCTCCTGCCTGCCACCCTCAGTCTGCTCAAAAACAGGATGCCAGCCTGACCCTGGCTCCCCTGACTCATCTTGAAACTGTCAGCTAAAGCAGCAGCAGCAGCCCAGCAGCGCTGCCAAGCCCCAGGCACCCACCTGTGCCAGGATGGGGAAGCAGGCACGTGTGTGTGCCCTGGCAGCATCACCCCCAGACCTACCCCGTGCCCAGCGTGTGCCTGTCTCTGCTGGTGTTGCTGTTTTGGGGCACCAGGTCACCCCCAGAGCCCTGGAAGGGCACAAAAGCTGGGGAAACTGAGGAAAGGGTGGGGAGGGCAGCCCTGAGGTGTGCAGTGCCATCCCTGGAGCTGGCAGAAGCCTGACCTGGCACCCACGGAGCTGGGAGTGAGCTCTCAAACTGCTTCACGGGGGGTGCAGGGGGGGATGCTGGAGGAGGAGCTTTTGCTGGCACTTGTGGCCATGAGTGAGAGGGGATGGAGCAAGGGCCTTTGGGTGGGTGGCTGCTGCCATCTTCAGCTGAGCCCACACAGCCCAAGGAGCTTGGCCACCTGGCAAGGGAGGCCCCAGAGAGGTGCCCAGGGGCTCAGAGCTTCATGTCCTCAGAGGAGACGGGCCACTGGGTCCCTGACGCCCTGCTGCCCTGTGGCACGCTGCTGGGTCTGACTCTTGCTGGCCCCTCATGGGCTCTGTGGTGCTGCAGGAGGAAGAGGAGCTGTGAGTCCCACCAAGAGCCACCCAGAGAGAAGCAGCAGGAGGGAGGGAGGCAGGAGAGCCACGTCAGGGCTTCGAGCCCACATTGCCCATGGCCCCAGCTGAGGCCATCTCCACTGTGCCCCACAGCTGGGGGCCACTGCTGCAGGGCAGAAGGATGGAGGGATGGGTGGGTGGGGGGATGGGTGGATGGATGGATGGATGGATGGATGGATGGATGGATGGATGGATGGGTGAATGGATGGATGGATGGGTGGATGGATGGATGGATGGATGGATGGATGGGTAGGTGAATGGATGGGTGGGTGGGTGGGTGAATGGATGGATGGATGGATGGATGGATGGATGGATGGGTAGGTGAATGGATGGATGGGTGGATGGATGGGTGGGTGAATGGATGGGTGGGTGGGTGGGTGAATGGATGGATGGGTGTGTGGGTAAATGTTTGAGGTGTTCCTGGTATGCTCAGGGGCAACCCAGCACAATCCCTTGAGAGGAACCAAGGGCACATGCATCCATCCTTCCCCAGCCACCAAGCAAAAGCCACTGCTGGAGTGTAGCCAGGGCTGAGCCAGCCCCAGCCACCCTCTGCCCAGCTTCTCCTGACCCTAGTGGCTCTGCTGCCCACGTGCCCACCCACATGCCCGTGGTCCCTCTGAATCACCCTCCAGGAGAAGGGCCAGCACGGTGCCTCTCCACCATCGCCTTCCCCTGGGCAATCCTTTGTCCTCCCTCACCTCAGCACAAAGTTTCACCCAGTAGTTTTGTGAATAATGGCACTTTGTGGCAGGATAAGGGGAGCTTTTGTTAGAGCCTGGGCAGCTGTCAGTGAGCTGCCTGAATCACAGTCACCCTTAGCAACACTGCTCAGGCAGCCAAAGGCCCTGCAGCTCCCAGTGCACTTGGCCTGAGAGCAGCACGGAGACAGGGATGGTTAAACAGGAGCAGGGCAAGGAGAGAGGTGGAAGGAGAGCTGGGGGATGGAGGCAGGGGGGGAAAGGGGAGAGGTGTGATGAGGTGAAGAGAACCAGAGAAATGGAAAGAAGAAGGAAGATGGATGGAAGGAAGAATGGATGGATGGATGGATGCTGGCCTGGTTCAGTGCTTATTGTGTTGAAGGCATCCTTCCCAGCCTGTGTCCCAGCTGGGCTGGGGGTACACCTTGTTGCAGTCAGGCTGGTCCCCTCTGAGAGCACATGTGAACACCTCCCCACTTGTCCATGGGATGCTGGGCAGGAGCTGTGGGCAGCTGGGCTCAAGCAGGATGGACAGCAGCCCGTGCAGGGGCAGCAATGCCAGCCAGCAGCAGCCTCGCAGCAACGGGCAGAGCCCTGCAGCACGTCTGTCCTGGACGGGCACGGGGAAGAGGCTCGGTGCCGAGTGACCCCACTGTGACTCGGTCCCGGGGAGGAGCAGGGGCAGCTCCAGGGGCAGCTCCACGGACAGCTCCAGGGGCAGCTCCGGGGGCAGCTCCGGGGGCAGCTCCAGGGGCAGCTCCACGGACAGCTCCAGGGGCAGCTCCGGGGGCAGCTCCAGGGGCAGCTCCAGGGCACCGCGGCTGTCCCCGCGGCTGTCCCTTCCTGGGCAGGAGCCTCGCTGCTGGACGGGCCGTCCCAGGGCTGTATGCCCCGATGCCCGTGAGGAGCAAACGCTGGAGGTGCTGTGGGGCTGCGGGGCTCCGGGCTGCGGGGCCCGGCCGGTGCGGAGCGGCGCTGCCTTTAAGAGGCGGCGGTGGCGGGCGGGGGGCGGTGCTGCGCAAGGCCGGGCCGGGCCGGGCCGCTGCTGGAGCCGGGGCCGAGTGGGATCCCGGTCCGCCCGCTCCCTCCTCCTCCTCCTCCGTCCCTCCCAGCGCTGCTGCGGACAAAGGCGGCGTTGGCGGCCCGCGGGAATGGCGGTGGGCGGCGGGTGACCCGCGGCGCCGAGCGGGGGGAGCCCCTGCGGCGGGGCTGGGCCCGGCCCGGCCATGGGGTTCCTGCACCAGCTCCATCTCCTGCTCTGGAAGAACGTGACGCTGAAGCGGCGCAGCCCGGTGAGCCCGCGGAAGGGGCCGGGGGATCCCTCCGTGCGGGCGCGGGGGCTCGGCGGGCGCTGCGGGCCTGCGGCTGCGGGGAGCCCCGCGCGTGGGGGCCGCGGGTGCGGGAGCTCACGGAGCGGCCGAGGAGCCGCCTCCCGGGCACCGAGGCTTTCCTCACCCCCCCACCAGCTCGGCAGCAACAGTTGGGGTCTCCCCTGCCCCGCTGCCCCCCCGTCCGTGTCCCCGGGGGCCGCCCGGGCGCTGGAGGAGCCCGTGGGCTGGGTGCCGTCTGCCGCCCGTCCCTCCGCCCGGCCTGGGCAGCATCTCCCTCGCTCCCGGCCTCGGGGCTGCCCTCGGCGCCCCGGCTGCCGGCCGCCCTGCCCCGCTGCCCGCGGCCGCCCCTCGGCGCCGGGACAGCGGCCGCCGCTTACAAACAGGTTTGGGAATCCTATGTGGGTCAGAGCTGGCGCTGCTCCGTGCGGCCGCCGTGGGGCCGGGCGCCGGATCCCCTCCCGGGGCAGAGGCACGTCGGGCCGTGTCGCCGGGCATCGCGTCCCGGCTGCTCCTGCCCCGCCGCTCCCGGCCGCGCTTCCTCGCCGCGTCCCGCCGGGACCCGCAGCCCTCCGGAGCCCGTCCCGCGGCGCGGCGGGGGGATGGGTGCGCTGGGCGCCCAGGAGACGGTTATTTTTAGAGGGTGGGGGAGGGTATGGAGCTGCTGCTCCAGAGCTGTCAATGCTCTCTCCTCTTCCCCCTCCCAAATATCCTGCGGGCCCCATCCTGCCCACTTTGCCTCACCGGCAGCCTGCCAGCATCAGGCCTGTCTCTGTCCCTGTGGCGGCAGGGCTGGGTGAAGGTGGGTGCCCGCTGCACCGGCAGCCAGGGTGCCCCCAAAATGAGCGAGGGGGATGATGCTCCACGGCTGAGTCATCCCTGCACCTCGCCCCGGGCAGAGCTGTGTGGCCATAGCAAGGGGATGCCCTGCACCGGTGTGCCACAGACCCCTGCTCGAGCGGGCAGGCTGGCTGGCACAGCTGTGCCCTGGCATCTGCTGGCCCTTGGCAACTGACCAGGCAGCTGTGGCTGGTGGGGTTACAGCCTTGGGGTTCATCTGGGAACTAGTTCTGCCTGACCCTGCCCTGTGCTGTGGGCTGTGTGTAGGTGCAGCACAGGAAGCTGCAGCTGCTGGAGGAGGATGAGGAGACCAGGCCTGATTCCCATCCCCTGCAAGACTGTTGCTGGAGCACCCTGCTTGCTGTGGGCAGGGTGGCAGGGGAAAGACCCCCAGCACCTCCAGCCTACCCAGGGGTGCCATGAGTGCATGCAGAGAACCAGCTGTGTGCTGGGCCAAGAGCTGCTTCCAGTGCCACCGGGGCTTCTGGATGGGTTTGGTGCAGCCCCTGGCACAGTCGTGCCCTGAGGATCTGTGTGCCCTGTGTGTGTCACCTACTTCCTCGTGCCCCTGCTGTGTGTGTGAGTCCCACAGTCCCCTCACACTCCTGCTCATCTGTCCTGCTCTCCCAGCAGCCCAGGAGCAGAGTCAGCCCGTGCACTGCTCCCCATGAGTGGGTCCCCCACTGTGGGTCTGCTCTGGCCCTATCCACAGCTGGATATGTCACTGAGTGAAACTATCTGCACATCTGGCTGTGGCAGGTGGAGGCTGGGGGCACTGGAGCGGGGAGTGGGGTAAACATGAGAACCTTCCCCTGCTGGTGATTTACCCAAGGGAGTCAGAGGTGAGAGTTGCTGGGCTTCTCCCAGTGCCCTGCCCACTGGTGCAGCCCCTGTCCCCGTGTGCTTTCCTCCCAGCAACATGCAGAGCCCCAGTGCATGGGATGGGATGGGATGGGATGGGATGGGATGGGATGGTGAGCAGGCACCTCACATTTTGCTGAGGGTGCTGGACTGGATCTCAAGAGCCAGGGCCAGCCCCTGAGTGCTGGTGGCCCTGGGAGGGTGCCCATGGTCTCAGGTGCCAGGGGCTGTTTGGAGGGCAGTGTTGCAGTGAGGCACAGCAGTGGTTTCAGGGTAGGCATTGTCCTCACATGCCTTCTGCCCAGCCTGTGGGAGTGTTGGACTTTACCCAGAGTGGCTGAGCTCTTCTGGGGACTGCTCTGGGGTTTGGCCCTAATTTTGTTATTCCCCAGGGCAGAAATTCAGGCAGGAGCCCTGGGGCTGTGGGAGTCTGAGCAGAACAGCATCAGTGGCCCTCAAGGCCAGGGCTGAGGGTGCCTGAGGATGGGCAGTCCCCTGGGGTGAGTGTGGTACAGGCTGTGCCATTGCCTTGGCTCTTCTGGGGCAGGAGTGAGCTCAGCTGTGTGTATCTTCAGGGATGGGCTTGCCAGTGGCTTTTGGTAGGTGGTGTAAACCTTTATTGGATATAAAGTTAACAGGTCAAAAGTCCCTCAACTGTGCCCAGTTGAGGGTGTTGGGTTGCCTTCCCCATGACAATGCCCATGCTTGTGGAGCAGGAAGGTGACTGCAGACAGAGCTCCCAAAGCTCTATGGTGCCAGTGATGTGAGAGTTTCATATGGCCCTGGGGCAGTGCTTGGGGTCATTTGGAGGAGCAGTGAGCAGGAGCTGAGGCTCTGGGTACTGCTTTGGTGTCACAGTGTGTTGATGGAACTCCCATGGCATGGGCCCTGGGCTGAGGCATGGAGAGAGCTGGGCATCAGCATTGGCAGCTTTGGAGCTGGGCAGCAGTGTGGCAGCTTTGGAGCTGGGCAGCAGTGTGGCAGCTTTGGAGCTGGGCAGCAGCATTGGCAGCTTTGGAGCTGGGCATCAGCATTGGCAGCTTCGGAGCTGGGCAGCAGTGTGGCAGCTTCGGAGCTGGGCAGCAGCATTGGCAACTTGGAGCTGGGCAGCAGTGTGGCAGCTTTGGAGCTGGGCAGCAGCAGTGTGGCAGCTTTGGAGCTGGGCAGCAGTGTGGCAGCTTTGGAGCTGGGCAGCAGTGTGGCAGCTTGGAGCTGGGCAGCAGCATTGACAGCTTTGGAGCTGGGCAGCAGTGTGGCAGCTTCACCTCGTGCAGGGTTTGGGTCTCTGCTCTTTGGCCAACAGCTCCCACCATGCCAGGCAGCTGCCCTGGCAGGTCTGCCCCTTCCTCCCCAGCTGGTGGGAGTGGGGTTGGGGGATCTTGATGCCTCTAAAATAAGGAAGGATAAAATTTGTGGTGCTGGGGGGACTTGTCCTCTGTCAGGGCCCTGCTGCAGCAGCGTCTGTGCCAGGGCACAACATCCCTGGGCATAGGGCACCCTGTGCCTGCTCCAGGCAGGGGCTGGATCCAGCAGCAGGGATCAGTGGGGTTGCTGTTGCCCTTTGCCCCCTCACTGTTGCACAGCAGCTGGTGGCCATGGTGTGGCCCAGAGGGCAGGTGACAGTGAGGCACTGAGTCTGCAGGGCTGTGCCTCGCTCCTTGTCCGTGGGGAGAGGCTGTGGATGCCTTCCCCACACCACAGCTGCTGGCACAGTCCTGCCTGCTCTCAGGCCATGTGCCAGGGTGCTGCTGCTGTCCCTCTGGGCCTGGCACGCTGGTGCCCCCGGTGCTGCCTGGAGGGTGGGCACGGTGGGACTGTTGTGCCAGGCTGGGCTGGTGGCTCCTGCTGTGTTCCATGGCGTGTGTTGGCACTTGAGGCCTGGCAGGCTTTCACTCTTCCCCAGCTCATCCTTCTCATGCAAACACATTGCAGAGGGGACCTGAGGGGCCACCACTTGTTCCTGCAAAGGGCATCAGCAAGTACCAGGAGGCAACTCACAGAATCACTTTGGTTGGCAAAGCCTTGGAAGCTGCTGCAGTGCCAGCCCTGCCCTCACCCTGCCCAGCCCAGCACTGACCCACAGCCTCAGCACCTCAGCTCCATGGCTTTGGCATCCCTCCAGGACTGGGCACTCCCCCAGCTCCCTGGGCAGCCTGGCACAGGGGCTGACACCCCTCTCAGGGAAACAGTTCTGCCTCAGCTCCAATCTCAACATACTCTCACTGAGGGAGGAGTGAGGAAGAGGATAGGTGAGGGCACCCAGCAAGCATCAGCCCTTCTCTCCTGCTCCCTCTCCTCCCATCATTCCTGTCCTTGCTGCCTGGATCCTGCCCATTCTCCTCCTCCTCCTTCCTCACACAGTCCCAAAATGCCCCTCAGTGTCCTGCACCCCCTGTCCCTGGGAAGTGCCAGCACCAGGTGCCTCTGCTGGGTGTTCCTGGGTGCCCGAGTCTCCCTGGGCACAGCATCCCTTCCCTCCCCTTGCATGCCAGTGCTGCAGTGGGGCAGCCCTGGCCCTCCCACACCAGGAAAACCCTCATGGGGACAGATCTGGAGACCAAAGGGGCAGGATCAGTCCCAGGGCTGCAGGATGCTGAGCCCTGCTCTGCCCCCACATCTTCCCCATTGCTGTGCCACCCCAGACAGGGACCAGGACAGAGATGGGGAAGGAGATGAGCAAAAGGTCAATGACCCACTTTAAAAACATAACTAACAAGGAGCAGATCCCTCCAGTCACCAACAAGGACCTGCTGGTCCCTGAGAGAGCCTGGCACAGCCTGGCACGGGCGCCTGGGCACAGAGCTGCCATTGTAAGCCTGGTAAACAGGGGGTGGGTGCAGGCGGAGAGCGGGGCGGGCAGAGCGTGGTGGGGTGTCCCTCACCACTCCCAGCCCTGGCAGCAGGGACTGTGCCTGGAACCAGGGCTGTGGGAAAGATGGGCATCCCCTGGCATTGCTCCAGGGCCCCTCTGGCTCCTGGCCACTGCCAGTGTGGGAGGATGGTGGCAAATGCCTGCCCAGGTGGGATGGGGCCTGTCCTGCCCATGGGGACAGTGGCTCTGGGGGTCTGATCCAGCCCTGAGGAGAGCTGGGGGTGACTCAGTTCCCCCGTGCCTCAGTTTCCCCACCTACAGCAGTTTCTGTGCAGGCAGCAGAGGGCAGTGGGGCTGTGATGTGCCCTGAGTGCTCTCGGTGCCAGCTGTGAGCAGCTGGCCTGGCAGTGTGCCGGTGCCCGCTCCTGCCCCTGCTGAATGCCCATCCCCAGGGCCTCTGGGCACGGAGCCCAGCCTGTGCCACTGGGGTCAGGGATTCCTGGGGGTATGCTGTGATTCACCAAGGGTGGAAATCCTGTGAAGCTGGAGCCTTCTGGGAGGGCATGGAAGGAGTGCCAGGACCCACTACTCGGGCACTGGCTGCACCTGGAGCTGGTGGCAGGGCCTGACTGAGCTGAGCCTCACCCTGGTGATGGGGGGGTCTGCACCCTGCATGACCCCACGGGGTGCACCCAGCCCTGGCATGGGTGGCAGGGGGACATCTTGCTGGGCAGCTGCCAGCTGTGAGGGCACTGCCAGGATGGGACCCAGAGTCCCAGCATGGTGGGGGCTGGAAGGGCCCTGCAGAGCTGCTCCAGCCCCAGCCCCTGCTAAAGCAGGTTCCCCTGGCTCAGGGGGCACAGGAACGTGTCCAGGGGCTTTGGAAACCTCCTGAGAAGGAGCCTCCACACCCTCCCTGGGCAGCCTGGGCCAGGGCTCCCTCACCTCAGCACCAAAGGACTTTCTCTTTTTCTCTTTGTGTTCCAGTGGAACATCCTGTACCCCAGTTTGTGCCCATCACCCCTTGTCCTGTCACTGGGCACCACAGAACAAAGACTGGCCCCATCCTCCTGTCACCCACCCTTTAGGTACCTGTAAGGCCCCATCCCCTCTGTGGTACCCTCCCCTGCCCTGCAGTGCCCTGGGCAGGGTGCAGTGGGGGCACACAGGAGCTCCTCAGGTGCCCAGGGACCTCTGTGCATCCAGCCAAGCCGTGACCATGCCACGAGCCAAGAGTCAGCCAAGTGCCAGTGCTGTGCCCCCTGCCCTGCCCACAGCCCTCCTCAGTAGCCAGGTCTCCCCAGGCATCGTGACCCCTCTGCTCTCTGTCATCCCCAGTGGGTGTTGGCCTTTGAGATCTTCATCCCCCTCGTGCTCTTCTTCATCCTCCTGGGGCTGCGGCAGAAGAAGCCGACCATCCCTGTGAAGGAAGGTGAGTGCCAGGGGTTAGTGCCAGGGGCACCTGCACTTTGGGACCACCCTGAGGCTCTGGAAAGCTGCTCCAGCCCCCATGGGGACAGCAGGGAGGGGACTCCGAGGGGCTGTGTGGGCACAGAGCACTGGGCAGGGGCTGCAGGCGGGGGCTGGTGGGCAGACACAGGGGTCAGAGAGCCAGAGGCAATCCCAGTCAGGGGTCTTCCTGGAGCTGGCAGTGCCAACCAGCCATTGGCAGGGACAGTTTGTGGGGGGAAAGGGGATGTGGAGCTGGATGGTGCTGGGACAGCCGCAACACCCCAAGTGCTTGAGGAGCAGCTGGAGTGGCACTGGAAAAGGCTCCTCGCAGTGCTGGGTGGGAAATGCCCGCTGTGGAGCCCTGTGCCATGGCTCTGGGGGGCTCTGGGGTCCTGGCAAGGTGGCAAATGGATGGGAGCAGAGCTGAGGGCTCCAGGAGATGTGCAGCCAGGGCTGTGGGTGCCGGTGCCTGCGGGCTGTGCTGCCAGGAGATGCTGCCAGAGCGGGACGTGGCACCCAGACACCCGTGGGATGCCCACACCGTGGGGGCTGTGGTGGGCACGGTGGGGCTGGGTGCTGGCAGTGGTGCTGGCCTGGCATAACGATGGTCTGAGGCTGTGTTTCAGCATGTGCCAGCGAGGGAGAGCCCACCTGCGTGCGTGCCAGCTGCGGGCACTGCCCGTTCCTGCCCTGGTGCTGACGTGCCCTCTGTGTCCTGTGGTGGTTTTTTGTTTGGTTTGGTTTGGTTTTTCTTTCCTTTTGCTCATGTTTTCTTTTTCTTTCCCACCATCTCCCCTGCCCTGCTGCCCTCCATGCCTCCACTGCATGTGCCAGTCTGTAAGTTGGTGGGGTGGGTGGGCACCTCCTCTCCTTCCCCTGCCTGTCCTGGCTACTTATTCTGGGGAGAAAGAGCCTGGTTTGGATCAGCTCACTCTGGCCTAATCCACACCTCTGTAACCCTGTTGCCTTCCTCCACGGCTGGTGAAGATGAGCTTGGGCAGCACAGCCTGGCCCCTGCTCCCCGGGGCTGCCCATCAGGCCCAGCCCATGGTCCCTGCCAGGTTGGCAGTGCCAGGTTCCCTGGGTGCTGGGGGCACTGGTGGCTGTGTCCCTCACTCCATGGGCTGCTGAGGGCTCTCCAGGCTGGGCAGAGGCTTGTCCTACCACCTCCCTCCTGGGCAGACTATGTGGGTGCTGACCTGTGCTCACCCAGTGTTGCCTGTGCTTGCCCTGGGCTGGTCTCCAAGGGCTGGAGATTCCCAACCCTGCAACACCAGCCGGTCCCTGGCCTGGCAGCTGGGATGAGCAGGGATGTGGCACTGCTCAGAGCCTGGAGCCCAGTAAGGCTTTGTCACTGAAGCATGGCACAGTCACCCCATCTGTCCCTTCCCTCCCCTCCAGGCCCCACGCTGCACCCATCCTGCCCTGGGCTGTCCCTTGGCCCATCTTCACCAGCCCCTGCTAACAGCACTGACCCCACTCTAACCACTGGCGCTTGGGACGTGGGACAGGGCCCTGCCAGGCTCCCCCTGCCCCGGGGCTGGGTGTGCAGAGGCCCCTGGATGGGGTTGGGGGGAAGGTTTGCTGTCCCTTTGCTGCTCCTCATTCCTTCTGTCTCCCCTCGCCGTGTCTCCATTTCCACCCACCTCCCACCGCCACACGTCAGGGCAGCCGGCTGGGGGGCTGTGGGCTCGGGCAGCTGTGGGGGACGACGACTTTCCCTGTTGTATTCTTCCTCCTCCTCTTCCTCCTGTGCAGATGGTGCCTCTGAGGTTACTAACAAGGTCGGGGGAGGTTGGCGGCCGGCCCGGGGACAAGTGACAGGACTTGGCATCATCTTGGGTGGGGAGGACCCAAGGGGGGAGCGGGCAAGGGGGCAGGAGCCAGGGTGGCAGGAGCCCTCAGGGGCCACCAGGCAAGGGAACAAGGGGACAGCCTGTGTGAGAGGGCTGCAGAGTTCTGCCCTTGGCCGCCAGCCTCCCGCGGGGCTCCGGGGCCCGGCGCGCGCTTCTCCGAACTGAGGGTCTGTCTCTCCGCTGCCCCCCTGCCCCTCCCTGCCCCGGCCTCTCCTGCTCTCCCTCTCCTGGGCTCTCTCCAGCCTTCTACACGGCGGCCCCGCTCACCTCGGCCGGGATCCTGCCCGTCATGCAGTCCCTGTGCCCCGACGGGCAGCGCGACGAGTTCGGCTTCCTGCAGTACTCCAACTCCACGTGAGTCACGGCCTCACCTCTGCCCCCCACGCTGCCCCTGCCCACGCTGGTGCCAGCCCCTGCCCCGCCAGGACCACAGCACTCAGTCCCTGGGGCGCAGGGCACAGCTCACCCTTCCCCTCTGAGCTCCGGGGAGCCCGGGGATGTCCCCCCCAGGGACACTTCGTGGCACTGTGGGTCCGTGGGCTCATTCCCCACCCCGAGCTGTGCGTGTGGAAGGTGCCTCCATCCCCCTGGCCCTGACACTCGGGGTGCTGGGCTCCCACAGGGTCACCCAGCTGCTGGAGCACCTCAGCGAGGCTGTGGAGCAGAGCAGCCTCTTCGACCCGCAGCACCCGGGGCTGGAGGAGGAGCTGGAGTCGCTGCGCCGGCGCCTGGAGGCTCTGAGCACCAGCGAGCCCAGCTCCATGGAGACACACTTCAGCAGCCCCGCAGGTCAGTCGTGTCCTGCCTCGCTGGGCACAGGGCTGTGGGCACTATGGCTTGGTGCCAGGGCCCCATGGCTGCTGTTCTTGCTCCCTGCCAGGATCCGGCTTCACTCTGGCGTGGGCAGCCAAGGACCGGGGCGAGCTGCAGCGCTTCCTGACACAGAACCTGTCCCTGCCCAACAACACAGCTGAGCTGCTCCTGGGCTCCAGCATCGACCTGAGGGAGGTGGGTGACAGCCTTTGGGGGGTGGGTGACAGCCTTTGGGGGGTGGGTGACAGCCTTTGGGGGGTGGATGATGACTCAAGGGGTGGGTGGTGGCCTTCAGGAGGTGGGTGACAGCCTGTCAGAGGCGGTTGGTGATTCACAGGAGGTGACTGATGACCTTCAGGAGGTGGGTGATGGCCTTAGGGAGGAGAGTGACAGTCTTTGTGGGGTGGGTGGTGACTTTTGGGAGGTGGGTGGTAGCCTTCAGGACGTGGGTGATGACCTGCCAGAGGTGGGTGGTGACTTGCAGGAGGTGAGTGATGATCTTTAGGAGGTGGGCGATGACCTTAGGGAGATGATGGCCTTTGGGAGGTGGGTGACAGCCTTTGGGAGGTGGGTGACAGCCTTTGGGAGGTGGGTGAAGGCCTTTGGGAGATGAGTGCCAGCCCATGTGGGGTGGGTGACAGCCCAGCACTGCAGGGCTGGGCTTTGCAAGGGCCTGCACTGTCCCAGCAAAGCGGTTCATCCCATCCCAGGCTGAGCCTTGCACGCCAGACCCACAGGGCCCAGCACTGAGGGCTCATCCTGCCCTGCCATCGCATGCTGGGCATTGCTGGGCACCTGCTCCCAGTGCCAGCAGCTCCCATTCCATCCCACTGCAGGTGTACCACCTGCTGTTTGGCTCCTTTCCCTTGGTACCTGATGAGACCCACGAGCGAGACCTGTGGGATGGATTTGGCCATGGTGAGAAGATGACACAGCTGGAGGTGAGGAGTGGGGATGTGCTGGTCCTCCCTGTCCCCTCCATGTCCTACCAAGGGATGACCTGGGGGTGTCCATCCTTGCTGAGGGGATGCCATGGGACACTGTTGGGTGACCAGAGCAGCAGCAGGAGGGCCAGGTCCCATCTTGGTGCCCCCTGGCACACCAGTGCTCCCGTTGCAATGGGTGATGGCACTGCCTGGATAGTGGCAGCAGAGGGAGTGGGGCAAGTTGTTCCTGGAAAGGCTGTGGGACCTGAGGTTTCCAAACCCACCTGGACACATTCCTGTGCCCCCTGCTTGAGAGGAACCTGCTTTAGGCTGGGACACCATGGACATGGGTGCTGTGGGGCCACTCACGTGTGCCTGAGAGAGACACATGGAAAGAGAGACCCTGGGGAGCCCCTGTGCCACCAGCCCCCACCTCAGGGACACGGTTCAGCTGTGGGCTTGGTGGTGTCAGCTTAGTGTCTGTGGCCTTTCCCAACCGAAAGTGTTCTGTGACTTGCAGAGGAGGCTCCCCAGCAGCTGGAGGAGCGTGCGGGAAGGGCTGGTGCAGCGGGCTCTGCGGGAGCCTGCGGCAGCCCCGCGCCGCCCCGCGCTGCTCCGCCTGCTCTCCCAGGCCCTGGGCCTGGCCAGCGCCGCCCCGGCACCCGCCCCCGACAGCCCCCAGGCCTTGGTCACCGACATGGAGGTGAGTCAGTGTCTCTGAGGCTGACCTGGGGCGTGTGTGTGTGTGTGCCAGGGTGATGTGCCCATGGGGCTGCGTGCCCCAAGGCTGTGTGCCCCCATGGCTATGTGCCCCAGGGCTGTGTGCCCCCATGGCTATGTCCCCCAAGGCTGTGTGTCCCCATGGCTATGTGCCCCCTGAGCTATGTGTCCTAGGGCTGTGTGCCCCCCAAGGCTGTGTGCCCCCAAGGCTGTGTGCCCCCATGGCTATGTGCCCCCTGAGCTATGTGCCCCCCATGGCTGTGTGCCCCCATGGCTGTGTGTCCCCATGGCTATGTGTCCTAGGGCTGTGTGCCCCCTGAGCTATGTGCCCCATGGCTGTGTGCCCCCATGGCTGTGTGCCCCCATGGCTGTGTGCCCCCCATGGCTATGTGTCCTAGGGCTGTGTGCCCCGTGGCTGTGTGCCCCCCGTGGCTGTGTGCCCCCCGTGGCTGTGTGCCCCCCAGGGCTGTGTGCCCCAGGGCTGTGTGCCCCCGTGGCTATGTGCCCCGTGGCTGTGTGCCCCCCGTGGCTATGTGCCTCCATGGCTGTGCCCCCCTGAGCTGTGTGTCCCAGGGCTGTGTGCCCCACATGCCCACATGTCCCTGCCCTGTAGGGTGTCCTGCTGACAGGCCCGGTGCTGGAGCAGCTGACGTGTGAGCAGAGCCCCGGGGCGCTGCGTCGCCTCCTGCACGTGGCCCCTGGGCAGCAGCCGCTGCTGCAGACGTACCGAGCGCTGGCCTGCAACGGCAGCCGTGCCGCCCGCCGGGCACGCTTCGGGCAGCTGGCCACCGAGCTGAGGGACCAGCTGGACACCCCCAAGATCATCAGCAGGGTGGGTGAGAGGGGCAGGGGGGGTGCTGGGGTGGGGACAAGTCCTGGAGATGGTTTCCCTACTCACCAGGGGATGTGAGAGGGGGAGGGGGGCGTTACACGACCCGTCCCCTCCTGATCACCGCTGTACCCACCATGAGAACCCCATGCCCAGATCCATGGTGGGACCCCAGATGGCTCCCTGTCCTGGCACCCGTTTGGGCACTGCCTGCTGTGTGGGGCTGGGTGTCCCCAAGCCCAGAGGCTGCTCTCCCCAGTAGTGGCAATGCGGCACAGCTCCTCAAGGCTGGCTCTGAGGTCTCCATCCTCATCCCACTTGAGTCTGACATGTCCCTTGCAGTCCCAGAGGACCACCCTTCCTACCTGAGGGACATCTCACGCCCTTCAACGAGACCGTGCCAGCATTTGCCAGCATCCCCACTGCCCGATAGCCACAGATGCATGGCAATGAGTGCTGAGCCCCAGCTGGGGACAGCTCCTGCCTTTTAACCAAGAAAGCAGATGTGGCCCTGCTCGGGGTCCCCTCAGTGCCCTCCCCCTGTCACCCCAGCCACTGCCAACCTCTCACCCCTGACCCTCACAGCTGCGGCTGGACGAGCTGAACAGCACGGCCGCCCAGCACCGCCTGCGTGCCCTCCTGGAGGACCTGCTGGAGCTGGAGAAGGTTCTCCGTGACGTGGACATCCTCTCTGCTCTGGCCAAGCTGCTGCCCCGGGGAGCCTGTGCCAGCAAGGCCCCGTTGCCCACTGCCAACAGCACGGGCTGGGCCGGTGCCAACGCCACCTCTGGCAATGCCACGGCGGAGGAGGAGGATGCCGGGGGCGGCCCGGCCGGTGCTGACAACCCCCAGGGCCAGTTCTCAGCCTTTGTGCAGCTCTGGGCTGGGCTGCAGCCCATCCTCTGCGGCAACAACCGGTAGGAGCCCTGTGAGGATCGATCCCTGTGGTCTGTGGTGTGGGAGAGCCCACCCTGCCCCTGCCAGCAGCCACGGGCAGTCCCCAGATGGGTGTGTGGGAGAGGGATGCTGCACCACGTCCCTGTGCTGCGACCAGGAGCTCCCTGTGCTGGGCAGCGTGGTGCTGGCATGGGGATGGGTTTGAAACCCCCTCCTGGGCAGGGGTGGGGGCTGGAGCAGGGTTGGCAGCTGAAACCCCCTTTGCAGGACGATCGAGCCCGAGGCGCTGAAACAGGGCAACATGAGCTCACTGGGCTTCACCAGCAAAGAGCAGCGGAACCTGGGCCTCCTTGTGCATCTGATGACCAGCAACCCCAAAATCCTCTATGCACCTGTGGGCACTGAAGTGGACAAAGTCATCCTGAAGGTGAGGGTGCAGGGGCTGGGACCCTCTCCCACCACTGCAGGCAGCTCATTGCCCAGATGCACTGAGTGGGCAGGAAGGGGCTGGCTGCCAGCACTGCCTGAAGTGACCTGGCCGAGGTTCCTGCTGGGAGGGGGGCAGATGGCTGCCCACTTCTTCCCTCTGTGTGACCTTCCTGTCCCTCCAGGCCAACGAGACCTTTGCCTTCGTGGGCAACGTCACCCACTATGCCAAGGCATGGCTGACCATCTCCCCGGAGATCCGTGCCTACCTGGAGGAGGGCAGGCTGCAGAGACGCATCCGCTGGCTCCAGCGGGTAGGATGGTGTGGTGGGGCCCTGACCTGCCTGGCTGTGCTGCCCTGGGGCTGGGGAGGGGCTGCCCTGTCCCCAGGCACCTCGTGTGAAGCTCTCAGGTGCCCACCCTGCTGCTGTGAGGAGCAGGGTGGACACTGTCACCACGAAGAACATCGGGTCATGTCTGTGTCTATGGGGAAGACAGAGGGCTGTGAGGCAGAGCTTACCCCAGCTTTTCCCTCCCACATCTTCTCTGTCCCAGTTCACTGCTGACCTCCACAAGCACCCAGAGATCCTGAATGTCTCCGACAGCGATGTTCTCCACAACTTCCTCAACGGCAACTTCTCGCTGCCCAACGCCAGTGTGCTGCTCCAGCAGCTGGACACCATCGACAATGCTGCCTGTGGCTGGGTCCACTTCATGGCCAAGGTGAGGTTGTGCCCACCTGTGGGAACATGCTGCTGCCCCCACAGGCTCTGTGGGGCTGGAGAGGGGCCAGGGCTGCTCAGATCTCCATGTGCCAGGAGCCCCACAGGAAATCGTGGCTCCTGCAGTGTTGGGAGCTTTGGGGCACTGATGGAGGGGCCCATCCAGCGTTGGGTTGGAGGTTTGTGGGGTGACCGTGGTGGCAGATCCCGTGCCATGTGCAGGGTCCCTGTGCCAGACCTGCCAGACCAGGGGCAGCAGGGTCTCACCAGCTTGTCCTCCACACTAGGTCAGCGTGGACATCTTCAAAGGCTTCCCAGATGAGGAGAGCATTGTCAACTACACCCTGAACCAGGCCTACCAGGACAATGTCACAGTCTTTGCCAGTATGTCCCTGGGAACCAGCCCCTTTGCAGGGGTTCCTGGAGCTGTGTCCTTCTCCAGCTGTGCCTTGGACTGGGGCCACTGGCTTTGGGACATGGCTCCCTCGGTGCATGCATTGGGTGGGTGAGAGGAGCCATCCTCTGCCCCTGATGAGCCCTGTGGGTGCAGAGCCCCGCTGCTGTCCTGGCTCCTACACTATCTGCCAGCCCCTACATGCCACACCAGGGCTGTGCTCACCCTCCTCACCCATGGCAGCCCTCGTGGTGCCTCTGGCTGGCACCCACCAGACCCCTCTGTGTCCTCAGCCATGGCTGTGGGCCAGTGTGGCGGTCTTACGGTGCCAGTGGGCTCTCTGCCCCTTGGCACTAGTGAAGCTGCAGCTCCAGGGCTGTGCTCAGTGCTGGGCCCCTCACTCACTGCCACAGGGACACTGAGGGGCTGCAGCGTGGCCAGAGCCGGGCACAGAGCTGGGGAAGGGGCTGGAGCACAAGGGGCTGGGCAGGGGCTGAGGGAATGGGGGTGTTGAGCCTGGAAAAGAGGAGGCTGAGGGGAGACAGCAGCACTCTCTGACACTCCCTGACAGGAGGCTGCAGGGAGCTGGGGATCAGGATCTGCTCCCCAGTAATGAATGATACAAGGGGAAACTGCCTCAAGTTGCCCCAGGGGAGACTGAGGTTGGAGCTGAGGCAGAACTGTTTCCCTGAGAGGGGTGTCAGCCCCTGTGCCAGGCTGCTCAGGGAGCTGGGGCAGTGCCCAGCCCTGGAGGGATCCCAGAGCCGTGGAGCTGAGGTGCTGAGGCCGTGGGTCAGTGCTGGGCTGGGCAGGGTGAGGGCAGGGCTGGCACTGCAGCACCTTCCAGCGCTTTCCCAACTGAAATGAATCTCTGCTTCCCTCCCTCTGCCTGCAGGTGTCATCTTCCAGACCAACAGGGACGGGTCTCTGCCCCCTCACGTCATGTACAAGATCCGGCAGAACTCCAGCTTCACCGAGAAGACCAACGAGATCCGCCGTGCGTACTGGCGGCCCGGCCCCAACACCGGCGGCCGCTTCTACTTCCTCTACGGCTTCGTCTGGATCCAGGGTGAGTGCCAGCCCCCTGCCACCGCTGCCCGTGGCCCTGGCCCCTGCCTGCTCAGCCTGACCTCTCCTCCCACCCCCCAGACATGATGGAGCGTGCCCTCATCAACACCTTTGTTGGCCATGACGTGGTGGAGCCTGGCAACTACGTGCAGATGTTCCCGTACCCGTGTTATACCCGGGACGAGTGAGTAGCACCCACCTGGGCAGGGGCAGGACCTTCCCTCTTCCTCTTTGCAGGCCAGGACGCTTCAGCTGGGAAAAGGGGACAAGTTTAGGGGCCTGAGAGAGGCTGGTGATGTTGGGAGTGAGGAGCAACCAGTTGAGCTCTGTTCCTTGGACTGCTGGCCTAGGCAAGCAGAGGAGTGTTGTGCTCAGTTTGCAGCTGAAGTGAGGAACTCAGGGCTGTGGAATGTCCTGAGAGCTGAAGTTCTTGAGGAGGAGTGTGGTAAATGGATGGCACCTAGGTCTGTGAGTGGTTTTTGAACACAATGGTCTGGAGGAACCACCTGGAGAAACTCCAGAGTTGGGAGCACCACAGGGCAGGAGGGTGGATGGGGCTCAGGGCATCAGGCCATGCCCATGCTGCTGGACACCAGATTGATGGGCTCACTGGAGAAACTATTTCAGAGCACCGAGGAGCTGCTGGACCCAGAGAGTTTCTTGTCCCTGGGTGGTGGGAGAGCCTCTCTGCTGCCCTGTATGGAGTCCCCAAGAGTGGTGGTGCCACCATGCAACTCTCCTCTCTCTTCCCCACCAGCTTCCTCTTTGTCATTGAGCACATGATGCCCCTGTGCATGGTGATCTCCTGGGTCTACTCCGTGGCCATGATGATCCAGCACATCGTGACTGAGAAGGAGCATCGCCTGAAGGAGGTGGGGATGGTGGGAGAGATCCCTGGGCAGGAGCTGGCACCTCAGAGCTCTGATTCCTGCACTGTGGCCATGGGCACCTTCCCCATGTCTCTGGGGCATGTGAACTGGGGCAGGTGCAGATCCCACATCCCTGGGCTGAAATGAGTGTCCCTGGCACAGGAGGGAGCTGAGCCCATTGATACCCTGGCACAGGGTGCTGTGGCCCACCCGCTCCCAGTAGCACCCACCAGCACCGTGCCAGGGCTGTGTGGGGCAGGGGACAGCCCTGCTGAGCAGTGTGGGCCTTGCAGGTGATGAAGATGATGGGCTTGAACAACGCAGTGCACTGGGTGGCCTGGTTCATCACGGGCTTCGTGCAGCTCTCCATCTCGGTCACGGCGCTCACTGCCATCCTCAAGTACGGCAAAGTGCTGATGCACAGTGACGTCCTCATCATCTGGCTCTTCCTCGCCATCTACGCCGTGGCCACCATCATGTTCTGGTGAGCTGACTCCCTGGGGTGAGGGGATCCTTGGGGCAAAGGTGGTGGTGGTGGGACCTGTCACAGGTTCCCTTTGAGGGGCCAGTGCGGTATGGGGAGGGGAGGTGAGGTGAGGTGGGAGGTGAGGTGACACCATCCTCCCCACAGCTTCCTGGTGTCAGTGCTCTACTCCAAGGCCAAGCTGGCCTCAGCCTGTGGTGGCATCATCTACTTCCTGAGCTACGTGCCCTACATGTACGTGGCCATCCGGGAGGAGGTGGCTCACGACAAGATCACGGCCTTTGAGAAGTGCATCGCGGTGAGTTGGCTGCAGCTGCTGGGGAGCTGCTTGGCTCTGGGCATGCCCTGGGCAGCCTGTGGTCAGTACACAGGCCACCAAGCTGCCACCAAGCCATCTCTGCCTGTGTGAGCCGACTTGGAGGCATCTCCAGAAGGTCTGGAGCATCTCCACAGGGCTGGGAATGGCAGCACCGTGTAGGAATTCACCTCAGCTTACTCCTCCCTGCTGATGTCTCTTTCCCTTCCCTCCACCTCTCTGCAGTCCCTCATGTCCACCACGGCCTTTGGGTTGGGCTCCAAGTACTTTGCTCTGTATGAGGTGGCTGGTGTGGGCATCCAGTGGCACACTTTCAGCCAGTCGCCTGTGGAAGGAGACGACTTCAACCTCCTGCTGTCAATGATGATGCTGGTGGTGGATGCCGTGGTGTACGGGGTGCTCACGTGGTACATTGAGGCTGTGCACCCGGGTACGTGGGGGTGTGAGGGCACCTCTGATCTAGTGGGAGCCTCCTCTCTGGACCCTGCCTGGGGAGGGTGTGGAGGCTCCTTGGGAGGTTTCCAAACCCACCTGGACACGTTCCTGTTCTCCCTGATCAAGGGGAACCAGCTTTAGCAGGAGGTTGGGCTGGATGAGCTCTGCAGGGCCCTTCCAGCCCCACCACTGTCATTCTGTGATCCTGTGGCCTCTGGTAGTGCTCAGCCTTGACATGGTGGGATTTAGCACAGCATGCTTTCAGGGTCCCCTGCCCATGTCCTGCTGGGGACACCCATCCCCACACCCTGACCCACTGGTGACACCACAGGGTTCATTGGAGTTGTCCTGCCATGTGTCTGGCTCCGCTGCCCAGCCAAGGCTCAGTGAGGTGTCCTGGCACCACCAGCTCCACGAGGCATCTCACCCACTCCCTTCACCTTCCCAGTGAAACCCTAGCATGAGCCAGGCCCTACCCAAAGCCCTGAGGACTCTGCTTCCATGCCAGCCCGTCAGCATAGCCTTGAGCCCTGTTGGCAGCCCCCACCCCACAGCCATGGCCCTCAGCTGGGGAAACCTCCCAGCCCATGCCCGTAGCTCTGCCCAGCTGTGCCCCAGCCCTCAGGGCACAGGGCTGGCTCTGACCAGGGGGTTGTGGTTGCAGGAATGTTCGGCTTGCCACGGCCCTGGTACTTCCCCTTCCAGAAGTCCTACTGGCTGGGCAACGGGCGAGTGGAGACCTGGGAGTGGACGTGGCCCTGGTCCCGCACCACCCGCCTCAGCATCATGGAGGAGGATCAGGCCTGTGCCATGGAGAGCCGGCGGCTGGGTGAGGGCAGGCAGGGGCGGCTGTGGGGGGCACAGGGGCGGCCCTGGCTCTGTCCCTGCTGTGGCCAGGGACCTCTGTGAGTGCCCTTGTCAGGGCAGGATCCTGGGTCTGGGCACTGCTGCTCGTGAAGCTGGTGAGAAGCAGAGGGGAAGGGGCCACGAACCAGCAGGGTCACTGTGGGATGCAGGCAGGGAGGTTCATCCCCTGGGAGCCCCCTCTGAGCTCAGCCTCCCTGCCACCCACGGGCTCCTCACCACCCTGCTCTCACGGCAGAGGAGACACGGGGCATCGAGGAGGAGCCCACCCACCTGCCCTTGGTGGTCTGCATTGACAAGCTCACCAAGGTCTACAAGACAGACAAGAAGCTGGCACTGAACAAGCTGAGCCTCAACCTCTACGAGAACCAGGTGGTGTCCTTCCTGGGGCACAACGGCGCGGGCAAAACCACCACCATGTGAGTGCCCAGCAGGGCTGTGTGGGCAGGGGAGGGGCTGTGTGATCCCCTGCAGCGCCCTGCCATGCCCAGAGGGCAGGAGTGTGAGGGTGGCACAGGCAGCAGGCGCATGGCCCTGCACTGACGTTGCTCTACCCAGGGCTGATGGTTGAGACTGGGACCAGGTGGAGGCATATGAGGTCCCTCACGCTTCTGCCTTTCTCCATCCATCCAGGTCCATCCTCACTGGCTTGTTCCCCCCGACCTCGGGCTCTGCCACCATCTACGGCCACGATATCCGCACGGAGATGGACGAGATCCGGAAGAACCTGGGCATGTGTCCCCAGCACAACGTGCTGTTTGACAGGCTGACGGTGGAGGAGCACCTCTGGTTCTACTCACAGCTCAAGAGCATGGCAGAGGAGGAGATCCGCAAGGAGATGGACAAGTAGGCACCTTCCAGCTCCTCTGTGCCTTCTGTGGCAGCGGGTCCCCTTGCTGCTGGCTGGGCTGTGGTGGGTGAGGTGTAGCAGAGATGTTCTCCAAAACCCCCACTGAGTGCTTTCCTAAAGCTGAGGTGTCAGGCTGGGGAAGGCAGCAGAAGGTGTTTCTGTAGCCTGGCTGTGTCTGGGCTGTGCCAGCAGCCGAGGGCCATGGGTGCCACGTGGGGAAGAGGCGGCATGTGCTCCCGCAGGCACTGGGCACGGACCTCTCAGCATCCCTGGTGCTCTCCCCTGTCCCCAGGATGATTGAGGACCTGGAGCTGTCCAACAAACGGCACTCCCTGGTGCAGACCCTCTCGGGGGGCATGAAGAGGAAGCTGTCTGTGGCCATTGCCTTCGTGGGTGGGTCACGGGCCGTGATCTTGGATGAGCCCACAGCCGGCGTGGACCCGTACGCACGCAGGGCCATCTGGGACCTCATCCTCAAGTACAAGCCAGGTGAGTGGCAGCAGGCAGAGCACACTGTGGCTCCACAGGCTGCAAGCCTTGGCCCCTCTGCTGAGGCTCTGTGCTGCCATCAGGGAGGACCATCCTGCTCTCCACACACCACATGGACGAGGCCGACCTGCTGGGTGACCGCATCGCCATCATCTCCCACGGCAAGCTCAAGTGCTGCGGCTCCCCGCTCTTCCTCAAGAGCACCTACGGCGATGGCTACAAGCTGACAGTGGTGAAGAAGCAGTCAGACACCAGGAACTGCACAGGTCTGGAGGGCAGTGGGATCCACTGTGTGGAGTGGATGGAATCAGTCCTTCTTCAGCCCAGGAAACCCCAGGCTGGAGCAGAGGGGCTGGAAAGCTGTCTGGTGGAAAAAGACCTGGGGGGTTGGTTGACAGCGGCTGAACAGGAGCCAGCAGCATGCCCAGGTGGCCAAGAAGGCCAAAAGCATCCTGGCTTGGATCAGCACTGGGGTGGCAGCAGGAGCAGGGCAGGGATTGTGCCCTGGGGAGACTGCAGCTCCAGGGCTGTGTCAGTGCTGGGCCCCTCACTCACTGCCACAGGGACACTGAGGGGCTGCAGCGTGGCCAGAGCCGGGCACAGAGCTGGGGAAGGGGCTGGAGCACAAGGGGCTGGGGAGGGGCTGAGGGAATGGGGGTGTTGAGCCTGGAGGAGGCTCAGGGAAGACAGGAGCCCTCTCTGACACTCCCTGACAGGAGGCTGCAGGGAGCTGGGAGTCGGTCTCTACTCCCAAATAAGGAGTGACAGGACAAGAGGTGCAGAGCACTGTCCCCAGGCCAGGCAGGGTGTTCAGGAAGCCACCAGCACCCCACAGTGGGGCTGGAGGACCCTCTGGGCACAGGGCTATCAGGTGGACATGGTGAGTTCTGGTAGGAGACCAGTGACCAACTGGTGCTGCTTCTCTGCCCCAGAGCCAGGCCAGCCACACAGCCCCCCAGGCCACTCCGCTGTCAGCCCCTGCTCGGAGCCACGCGTCTCCCAGTTCATCAAGAAATACGTGGCCTCCTGCCTCCTCATCTCAGACACCAACACAGAGCTCTCCTACATCCTGCCCAGCGAGGCTGTCAAGAAGGGCTGCTTTGAGAGGCTCTTCCAGGTACCCGTGGGGGCTGGCAGGGTGGGCAGGCCGGTGGGCACAGGGGCCGTGGCTCTGCAGGCACCTCCTGCCCTCCTCACGCAGCACTCGCCTTCTGCAGCACCTGGAGCAGAGCCTGGAGGAGCTGGACCTCACCAGTTTTGGGTTGATGGACACCACGCTGGAGGAGGTCTTCCTGAAGGTGTCTGAGGAGGACCAGTCTCTGGAGAACAGTGACGTGGGTACGGGCAGTGGGGCTGGGAGGGGCTGTGTGCCTTTGCCCAGGGGACAGCTCCAGCAGAGCCCACCCAGCTTTGCAGAGCAGATCCATCCCCACTCCCTGTCACACCCTGCTGAGGGCTGCTGGCAACCCACTTTAGTCTAGCAAAGAGGAGACTGAGGGGGAGCTCATTGATGGTTACAAATATCCCACTGGTGGGTGTCAGGAGGTTGGGGCAGCACTTCTTTATGTTGTATGCAGCGACAGCACAAGGGGTGATGGGATGAAGCTGGAACACAAAAGGTTCCATCTAAACATGAGGAAAAACTGTGTCAGTGTTGGAGTGAGGGAGCCCTGGCCCAGGCTGCCCAGGGAGGGGCTGGAGGCTCCTTCCTCGGCGGGCCTCAAGACCCACCTGGACACGTTCCTGTGTGACCTGATCTAGGAGGGAGCTGCTTCTGCAGGGGGTTGGGCTGGATGAGCTCTAAAGGTCCCTTCCAACCCCTACCATTCTTGATTCTCTGATTCTCTGAACCTCCCTTCACCTTCCAGACATGAAGGAGTCCAAGAAGGACGCCCTACAGCCGCCCGCCCCCGAGCTGGGCCCGAAGCCCGAGGCCAACGGCGAGTCCCTGGCCGAGGCGGCCGTGCCGGAGAAGCCCGAGGTGGAGCTCAGCAACCTGGTGACGTGCTCCAGGCTGGCGCAGTCGCAGGCGTCGCTGCAGTCGGGCTCCTCGGTGGGCTCGGTGCGGGGGGACGAAGGTGGGGCCTATTCCGAGTTCTTTGGGGACTACGCGCCCCTGTTCGATAACCGCCAGGACCCCGATAACATCAGTCTGCAAGGTTGGTTGGGGCCGCCGGCGCCCGGCCAGCGGCAGGGCCGGGGAGCTGCTCGGCGTGGGCACGGGGGTGGGCTGGGTGTGCCAGGCTGGGCAGGGGTTGTGCCTGCTGGGGGAGACCCCCACGGCGGGTCTGATGCTGCGCCCAGAGTGCCGCAGCTCGGGCTGGGGGCTGGGAGTGGGGGCTGCCACCAGTTTGCACCCCAAACTGGTCGGGTGTGCTGTGGCACGGAGCCAGCGGCACAGGCGCTGCCAGCTCTGCCCTTGGCCTCCCGCCGGTGCCACCTTGCAGACTCACCCCACTAACGCGCTCGCTCCTCCCGCGGGTTGTCTCCTCTTGGCCCTTGGGCACCGGCTCCTCTTCCAGCCGGTGGCTTTGCCCTCTGAACCCTACCAGGGCTCCAGGGCCTTCCCCACGTGGCTGCAGGGGTGGCTGGAGGATGGAGGCTGTGGGCAGGTGCCCTGAGGCTGCTGCTTTAGTCACAAATCCCTTCCTGGAGGCTCTTGTAGTCAATGCAGGGATGTGCCACGCTGCAGCCCTGCACCCATTGCCTCCATGGGTGCCCCCTTTTGTCCCATCCCCCTTTCCTGACTGTCCTGACCAGCTGGGAGAGCTGATGGGGAAATGGAGTTCTGCCAAAAAGCACAATTTAGGTGTTGTCTTTTAAAAAAAGCTACCTAATTTCCCCATTGTGGGCCAAGAGGACCCCGCCAGCCTCCTGCCTCGCTTCACACCGGGGGCTGCAGCAGCTTGGGGATGCTCAGGGTCAGCTGCTGCCCTGTCCCATGGGTGGCTGTGCCCAGCTCAACTCCCTGGAGACCAGGGCGGGCATGGGGGGTGGCTGTTTCGGGGAGCTGACATCCTTCTCCCCCTGCAGAGCAAGAGGCCGAGGCAGAGGACCGTGACCTGGATGGGCAGGGCAGCTTCAAGCTGGAAGGCTCGTGGCTGAAGCTGCGCCAATTCCACGGGCTGATTGTCAAACGCTTCCACTGTGCCAAGCGCAACACCAAGGCGCTGTTCTCCCAGATCCTGCTGCCCGCCTTCTTCGTCTGCGTGGCCATGACCGTGGCACTCTCTGTGCCTGAAATAGGTGACCTGCCCCCTGCACAGCTCCTGCACAGTCTCTGCTCAGCCCCCTTGCTCAGCCCCCTTGCTCAGCCCCCTTGCTCAGCCCCCTTGCACAGCCCCCTGCTCAGCCCCCTGCTCAGCCCCCTGCTCAGCCCCCTGCACAGCCCCCTGCTCAGCACACACACTGGGGGCTGCATGGAGCCCCTCCTGCCTGCCCAGCCTGGCTGCTGGGGGCACTGACTGGGGCAGCAGGGCTACAGGTGCCAGCGAGTTGCTGTCCTTGTCCCCACAGGTGACCTGCCCCCGCTCATCCTCTCACCATCACAGTACCACAACTACACACAGCCCAAGGGCAACTTCATTCCTTACGCCAACGAGGAGCGGCGTGAGTACCGGTGAGAGCTGCCACGCGCTGCCCAGGCCCCATCCCAGCCCTGTGCCCACTCCAGAGCTGCCACGGGGGCAGCAGGGAGAGCAGCCCACAGCTTGGGCTTGGAGCAGAGCCTGGCTAGTGCCATGTGCCCTTACAGAAAACAGCCTCCATCCCACCTCTAGAATCTCTCTGGGAGAGGTGCCACCCCCACACTGGCTGCCATCAGTAGCTCTGCTCATGCCAGGCCTGGGCTGTGCATGCCACTGTGGGGCTCATGCCCATTTAGTTAAGATACATGCCAGGGCCTTGGGAAGGTCCCAGCAGAAGGTGACCAAGGTGGTGAGAGCCATGTGTCCTGCTCGTCATTCCTCTCTCTGCAGCCTCAGGCTGTCTCCCGATGCCAGCCCGCAGCAGCTGGTCAACACCTTCCACCTGCCCTCCGGCGTGGGGGCCACTTGCGTGCTCAAAACAGCCTTCAACAACACGCTGGACCAGCCCATGCAGACCCTCAACCTCAACAGCAACGAGTCCAAGATGCTGGCAGCCAAGTACTTCGATGCCATGTGCATTGACTCCTTCACCCAGGGGCTGCCCCTCTCCAACTTCGTGCCGCCGCCGCCCTCCCCAGCCCCCTCTGACTACCCCGTCTCGGTGGATGAGGATCTGCTCCGTGCCTGGAACTCCACCACCTTCTCCTCTGCAGTCAAAGGTATCATCTGTGCTTGGTGCCTGAGTCTGTCTAGGCCCGAGATTCATCTCCAAAGGGAGATCATAGGATCACAGAATCAGTTTGATTGGCAAAGCCCTGGAAGCTGCTGCAGGTCCAGCCCTGCCCTCACCCTGCCCAGCCCAGCACTGACCCACGGCCTCAGCACCTCAGCTCCACAGCTTTGGGATCCCTCCAGGGCTGGGCACTGCCCCAGCTCCCTGGGCAGCCTGGCACAGGGCTGACACCCCTCTCAGGGAAACAGTTCTGCCTCAGCTCCAACCTCAACCTCCCCTGGGGCAACTTGAGGCTGTTTCATCATGTCCCATCATTCATTACTGGGGAGCAGAGCCCGACCCCCAGCTCCCTGCAGCCTCCTGTCAGGGAGTGTCAGAGAGGGCTCCTGGCTCCCCTCAGGCTCCTCTTCTCCAGGCTCAACACCCCCATTCCCTCAGCCCCTGCCCAGCCCCTTGTGCTCCAGCCCCTTCCCCAGCTCAGTGCCCGGCTCTGGCCACGCTGCAGCCCCTCAGTGTCCCTGTGGCAGTGAGTGAGGGGCCCAGCACTGACACAGCCCTGGAGCTGCAGCCTCCCCAGGGCCCAGCACAGGGCACAGTCCCTGCCCTGCTCCTGCTGCCACCCCACTGCTGATCCCAGCCAGGATGCTTTTGGCTTTCTTGCCCCCTGGGCACGCTGCTGAGCTTCAGTTGGGTGAATGAGCCGCTGCTGCATCCTGTTTATGGGATGCTGTGTTTACTCTTCAGAGACCGTCACCTCGGCCCCAGCTCTGCCCCGCATCATCCACGAGCCCATCAGGTGCACATGCTCCATGCAGGGCACCGGCTTCTCCTGCCCCAGCGGCGTGGGGGGCCACCCCCCGCAGATGAAGGTGGTGACAGGGGACATCCTGGCAGACATCACGGGCCGCAACGTCTCCGAGTACCTGCTCTACACCTCGGATCGCTTCCGGCTGCACAGGCAAGGGGGAGGCGGGGACGGTCTGCTCCGTGCTGTGGGGTGATGGTGGTCGGGGGGCAGCTGGGGGTACTTACTCCAGGAGATGGGGGGCAGTGGCCAGAGCTGCTGAGGGGTGCCTTATCCCACAGGTACGGGGCTCTCACCTTTGGCAATGTCCAGAAGTCCATCCCGGCCTCCTTCGGGGCCAGGGCTCCGGCCACCGTGCGCAAGATCGCCGTGCGCAGAGCAGCCCAGGTGGGACAGGGGCAGGGGCTCACCCCAGGGCTCTGGCACAGCAGTGGGCTCGGCAGCTGGCCCATCCCAGCTTTCCCCCCTTCCCAAGCCATCCCAGTACATCCCAGTTCTCACCTCCCCCACTACTCCGCTCTTCCAGGTCTTCTACAACAACAAGGGCTACCACAGCATGCCCACCTACCTCAACGCCCTCAACAATGCCATCCTGAGAGCCAACCTGCCCAAGAGCAAAGGCAACCCTGCTGCCTATGGTGAGGCCCTGGGGGTGTTCCAGGGCAGAAGCACCTCAGCAACAACTTTAGGGCATGGTCAGGCCGGGCTCTGAAGTGCTCTTGGAGCCCTGAGGCCAAACAGGATGGTGCCCAGCTGGGGCAGGGGGATCACACACCTCAGCTGTGAGATCTGGGCCAGGCAGATCATAGAATCATAGAGGCATTTTGGTTGTGAAAGCCCTTTAATTCCATAGAGTCCCAGCCCTCCCCTCACCCTGCCCAGCCCAGAACTAACCCCTGGCCCCAGCACCTCAGCCCCACAGCTTTGGGATCCCTCCAGGGCTGGGCACTGCCCCAGCTCCCTGGGCAGCCTGGCACAGGGGCTGACACCCCTCTCAGGGAAACAGCTCTGCCTCAGCTCCAACCTCAACCTCCCGTGGGGCAACCTGAGGCAGTTTCCCCTTGCATCATTCATTACTGGGGAGCAGAGCCCGACCCCCAGCTCCCTGCAGCCTCCTGTCAGGGAGTGTCAGAGAGTGCTGCTGTCTCCCCTCAGCCTCCTCCAGGCTGAACATCCCCAGGTCCCTCAGCCCCTTCCCATCAGACTTGTGCTCCAGCCCCTTCCCCAGGTTCATTGCTGGTGATCACAGAGATCTGAGATCGCTCTGGGCTGGGACAGAACATTCCCAAAGTGCTGCCTGAAGGCACCTGGGCTTGCAATGTGCCTGAGGATGCTCTGCTGGCTGTGAGGGAGGGCTTAGCCTTGAGGTGCTGGGTTGCTTGAGGAAGCTCAGCTCTCAATGAGCTGCAGGGCAGAGGCTCAGGCCCATCCTCACACTCAGAGCCAGGCCCAGGCAGGATTTTTCATCCTGAGCCAGTTTTCATGTTCCATGTTTCTTCTTGGGTCTTCCTGCAGGCATCACAGTCACCAACCACCCCATGAACAAGACGAGCGCCAGCCTGTCCCTGGATTACCTGTACGTCCAGGTTGGGGGGAGGGAGGGAGGCAGAGTTCCCCCTGCAGCTCCTGTCTGAGGCTCCTGCCCCATGGGCTGCAGGGGAGTGGGTGCTGGTGATGGGTGGGTCCCTGTGCTGTGCCCTCCCCTGGGCACAGCCACTGTCCCACAGCAGGATGGGTGGCCCTTGCCCAGGCAGCTGAGGGTGACGTGGCCCATGCTGTGCCCCTTGCTCCCTGTGCAGCCTGCAAGGCACAGACGTGGTGATCGCCATCTTCATCATCGTGGCCATGTCCTTCGTGCCAGCCAGCTTCGTGGTGTTCCTGGTGGCTGAGAAGGCCACCAAGGCCAAACACCTGCAGTTTGTGAGCGGCTGTGACCCCGTCATCTACTGGTTGGCCAACTACGTGTGGGACATGGTGAGCAGGGCACGTGCTGCCCCCAGCTGAGCACCCTGGGCTGGATGGCTGCCTGGGCACTCACAGACCTTTGTCTTCTCCAGCTGAACTACCTGGTGCCAGCCACGTGCTGCATCATCATCCTCTTTGTGTTCGACCTCCCGGCCTACACCTCTCCCACCAACTTCCCTGCCGTCCTCTCCCTCTTCCTGCTCTATGGGTACGGTGCTGGGGGGGCTCAGGACACGCTGGAGGGTCCCTCCAGTGCTTGTGGGCACTGTGGCTGTGTAGGGCAAGGTCTGGCCCATGGGCTGCAGCTCCTGTAGCCCCAGGGAGAGCCTGATGAGGCCAGGGCTGGGAGATGGGCAGCTCCAGGGCTGGATGCTTGGCTGTCCTGTCCCTCTCCTGCCCCCCTGACTCTGCTGCTGATCCCCCCAGCTGGTCCATCACCCCCATCATGTACCCAGCCTCCTTCTGGTTCGAAGTGCCCAGCTCTGCCTACGTCTTCCTCATCGTCATCAACCTCTTCATCGGCATCACGGCCACCGTCGCCACGTTCCTGCTGCAACTCTTCGAGCACGACAAGGTCTGTGGCTCCTGGCTCTGCTGGGGCCACCAGGAAGGGACAAGCTGCTGTTGGGTGGTGGCACAGCCCAGACTGGGATGGGGGGAGCTCAGGCTCCGGCAGGGTCAGCTCTGACCTGAGTGGGCTGTATCGCCACGGGGATGCCGATCCCGCTGTGGCTTCACGGTCCTTGGGGCTGTTGCTGATGATACTGTCTTCTGGGCCTGTTCCCCAGGATCTGAAGGTGGTGAACAGCTACCTGAAGAGCTGCTTCCTCGTATTCCCTAACTACAACCTGGGCCATGGTTTGATGGAGATGGCCTACAACGAGTACATCAACGAATACTACGCCAAGATTGGTACGGCCTCTCCTCCCCTGCCTCCCTTGCTCCAGGACGGTGCCATTGCCACAGGACACCTCAAGAGGCACGATCAGGTAGTGTCCCCAGGGGAAAGTGTCCCCAGCTGCTCTCTCCTCTTCCTCCCACTCAGGGCAGTTTGATAAAATGAAGTCACCCTTCGAGTGGGACATCGTGACGCGGGGGCTCGTTGCCATGACAATCGAAGGCTTCGTCGGCTTCTTCATCACCATCATGTGCCAGTACAACTTCTTCAGGAAGCCGCAGTGAGTGTGGCCAGGGGAGGGCAGAGCTTTGCCAGCAGCACCCTTTGGTGGTGGTGATGGGTGTGAGGTGGGAGCCCCTCGCCTGCAGCCCCCAGCCCCTCACCCTCCCGCAGGCGCCTGCCCGTCTCCACCAAACCCATCGAGGACGACGTGGACGTGGCCAACGAGCGGCAGCGGGTGCTGCGCGGCGACGCCGACAACGACATGCTCAAGATCGAAAACCTCACCAAGGTGTGAGGGGGAAGGGAGCCCAGGGAGCCAGCCCAGCACAGCCCAGTCTGGGGGCTCGGGGCAGGGGCCTCCTGCTAGGCTGAGCCCCATCCTTGGCCTCTCCAGGTGTACAAGTCCCGTAAGATCGGGCGCATCCTGGCCGTGGACCGGCTGTGCGTGGGCGTGCGGCCGGGGGAGTGCTTCGGGCTGCTGGGAGTCAATGGTGCAGGCAAGACCACCACCTTCAAGATGCTGACAGGAGATGAGAGCACCACGGGAGGAGAGGCCTTCGTTAATGGGCACAGGTGGGGGGCATGGGCTGGTGGGGGTGGGGAGCTGCCTGCTGTCCTGGGGATGGGATGGGATCTGCGTGGGGGTCCCACGGGATGCAGTAGGAGCCACAGGGTTCTGTGGGATGCTGCAGCCCTCTGTCCTGCTGGGCTGAACGTGTAATCCCAGAGTCCCAGCATGGTGGGGGTGGGAAGGGCCCTGCAGAGCTCATCCAGCCCAGTGCCCTGCTAAAGCAGGTTCCCCTGTCTCAGGGGCACAGGAACGTGTCCAAGTGGGTTTGGGAACCCCCCTGAGAAGGAGCCTCCACACCCTCCCTGGGCAGCCTGGGCCAGGGCTCCCTCCCCTCAGCACCAAAGCAGTTTCTCCTCCTGTGCCAGTGGCACTGCCTGTGTGCCAGTTCATGTCCATCACCCCTTGTCCTGTCTCCACAGAAAAAGTCACCCCATCCTCCTGACACCCACCCTTTAGGTGGATTGTCTGGGGCTGGCAGTGACCAGCTCCTGGCCAAGGCTGTATAAAGGCATGTGAAAGGAAGGGAAGCAACAGGGCGCTTCCCAAAAGCAATTCCTTCTGCTCCTCCCTCCCTCCCCCCTGCAGCATCCTGAAGGAGCTGCTGCAGGTGCAGCAGAGCCTGGGCTACTGCCCGCAGTTCGACGCACTCTTCGATGAGCTGACGGCACAGGAGCACCTGGAGCTCTACACCCGCCTGCGTGGCATCCCCTGGAAGGACGAGGAGCGGGTAGGGCTGGGGGTGACACCAGAGCACCACTGGGACCCTGAGCCAGTGCCATTGCCCTCGTGGCACTGCCACCCCAGGGCCGTGCCCACATGGGGGGCTGGGGCTGGGCACATGCACCCCTGGGCTCCCACTGATGCTCGTGGCTGTGCCAGGGGCTGCAGGGGGCTCCCCTGACTGGCACGTGGCTTGTGCTCCTCTTGGCAGCTGGGCCATGCTGCAGAGCCCGCCTGCTGGCCCTCTGCCAGCCCTGTGGCCTTGGCAGGGTGATGGCAGCTCCCCCTCACACACCTCACAGGTGGTCAAGTGGGCACTGAAGAAGCTGGAGCTGACCAAGTACGCCGACAAGCCCGCCAGCACCTACAGCGGGGGCAACAAGAGGAAGCTGTCCACGGCCATCGCGCTCATCGGATACCCAGCCTTCATCTTCCTGGTGTGTCCCAGGCTCTGCCACCCTGCCCTGGGCCACCCTGCCCTGGGATCCTCCCTCCCACCCCCCTGCCCCCGGGCTGGGCAATGACTTTGGCTGGGAACTGCCTGTGTCCAGCTCCGTGCCCCGGGGTGTGGGATGGTGTCTTGAGCCAGGCTTTGGACAAGAAGGGGGTGTCAGGGGATGCTGAGGGTGTTGCCCATCCCACAGGATGAGCCCACCACGGGGATGGACCCCAAGGCCCGGCGCTTCCTCTGGAACCTCATCCTGGATGTCATCAAGACGGGCCGTTCCGTGGTGCTCACGTCCCACAGGTCTGGGGCTGCAGGGAGGGGAGGCAGCTCTGGTCCTTGGGGGGTGGCACTGGGACAGAGGGAGCCTCAGACACCCTCCTGGCCTTCTCCCATCACTGGGACGGGGCCATGGTTCCCTGGGTGACATGCAGGGGCTGCCTTGGCCCTGTGGCACCCGCTGACGCCTGCGCTGTGCCCTCAGCATGGAGGAGTGCGAGGCGCTCTGCACCCGCCTGGCCATCATGGTCAACGGCCGCCTCAAGTGTCTGGGCAGCATCCAGCACCTGAAGAACAGGTAAGAGCCTGGGGAAAGGCCCAGTAAGAGCCCAGGGAAGGACCTGGCATGTGCTGCGGGGCAGGAGGGGTCTGGGCCCCGGGGCAGGGCACCCTGAGCGAGGTGTCAGCCCTTGAGTGGGTGCTGCTGTGGAGGGTGGGCAGGGACAGGCTGTCCTGGCACTGTCCTGGTGCCCGCTGCGTGGCAGGTTCGGCGACGGCTACATGATCACGGTGCGCACCAAGTCCAGCCTCAACGTCAAGGAGGTGGTGAGGTTCTTCAACCGCAACTTCCCCGAGGCCATCCTCAAGGTGAGCTCCCTGCAAGCCTCAGGGCCACCCCTGGCCCCTCCAAGGGCCACCGGGAGCGAGGGCTCGGGTGTCACCTCCGTGTCCCCGCAGGAACGGCACCACACCAAGGCCCAGTACCAGCTGAAGTCGGAACAGATCTCGCTGGCACAGGTCTTCAGCAAGATGGAGCAGGTGGTGGATGTGCTGGGCATTGAGGACTACTCTGTCAGCCAGACCACGCTGGACAACGTGAGAGCAGAGGGCCTGGCACCAGAGGGGGCTGGGCTGGGGGAGGGTGGCCGTGCCACAGGGTCCCTTTGGGACAGGAGCTGGAGGGCCATGCTGGAGCCCATCTCCAGCAGCACAGATGAGGGGTTGCCTGGGGACGGAGGGGGCTGGTGGGGATCCCTCCCAGCCTCCTGCCCTTTCTCCCCTCCAGGTGTTTGTGAATTTTGCCAAGAAGCAAAGCGACAACCTGGAGCAGCAGGAGACGAGCCCCAGCTGTGCCCTGCAGTCGCCTCTGGAGCGGGTGCTGAGCCTGCTGCGGCCCCGCGCCGCCCCCACCGAGCTGCGGGCGCTCGTGGTGGAGGAGCAGGAGGAGCTGGAGACCGACGACGAGGGTCTCATCAGCTTCGAGGAGGAGAGGGTGAGTGCCCGTGGGTGCCCGGGGGGCTGGGGGTGCCGGGCAGCGCAGACAGCCCGTGTGTGTGCCCACAGGCTCAGCTCTCCTTCAACACGGACACGCTGTGCTGAGGCCTCTGCCGCCCCTTCGCCCCGCCGAGCCGTGGGCACACGTGTGCCAGGGAGGACACAGCCCCAGCACGGATGGACCTTGGGAGCTGCCCCCGTGCCACCAGCCCCTTCGGCTCCAGGGCTGTGTCGCTGCGTGGTGCCAGGGGCACCGGTTGCGCCCACCAGCACGTGCCATGGATGGAGACTGTGGAGAGCAGGAGGCCCCACGTGCCCCGTGGCACAGACACGGCCTGTGTGTGGTGCCTTTGCTGGGACACCCATGTTGCACCCACCCTGGGAACACTGCTGCGGGCACAGCTGCCGCTCCCTGGCAAGGCTGGGGGAAGGACGGCTGCTTTCACCTTGTTCCCCTCACCCCTGGCCCTTGGCACCGGCCCCTGGCGCTGCGGGGCAGGAGCTCTGGTGCTTCACCCGTGACTGGGGTGACACTGCCGGGGTGTCACCGGTGCCCTCGTGCCGCCCTCACCTGTGTCCTGCCCACCCACGGGGTGCCACGCGTCCCCTCCCCAGCTGGGCAGGGGGCAGAGGGGCATCTCACAGGGTATCTCACACACTGGCACCAGCTGTTTCTTCCCTCTGCCCCCAGCCAGGCCCCTGAGCCCCTCACCCTGCGTCCTGCTGCCCTGGCCGCCCATTTCCCCACCGTAGGGCATGGCTGCGGCCGTGCCAGCTTCCCGCTCCCTGCCCCTCCTGCTCCCCCTTGCCCTGGCGCCCACTGCTCAGGTGCCAGCCCTGGACAGGAGCCACCCCTCTGGTTTCTCAGCGTTGGGTCACTGGTGGTACTGGGAGAGGGGCTGCTACAGCCCGGGATGGCATCTGAAGCGGTGTGGGATGGCCGTGAGCTACGAGGATGTGCCAGGTCGGCTGGGCACGGCACAGCCTGGCAGTGGTGCCCGCGGTGTTGGGGAAGGGAGGAAGGGCTGTGTATAGGGGGCAGCGGGGTCTCTGTGGCCAACAGTGCCCCTCCTTTCTGCAGAGGGTCCTGCCCCCTCCCATGGAGCTGTGCCTGCCCCCCCCAGCCGTGCCCTGAGGTGGGGTGATGGCAGGGTCTGTGAGCTGCCCTGAGCACCCCCTGGGCTGTTGCAGACCCCAGGGGGGCCGTGCCCACTCCTCCCTCCTTCCCAGGGAGCAGCAGGGCCGGGCTGCCCGTGTGTGCCCTTCCTGCCTCCCTGGCACTGGCTCGACTGGAGGCCCCACTTGGGCTCCTGCCCATTGCCAAGCTGGCAGCAGCAGGCAGCCAGGCTGGGGAGCAGGCTGAGGGCTGGGGGGGATCGGGGACAGCCCTGACCCCGCTGGGCACCGCAGCGGAGGCAGAGCCCGTGTGCCAGCTGCTCCGGGCCGTGGTACAATACTCAGTGTTTTCACTAGGGGAAGGGGGGGAGATGAGCTCTATTTTCAGATTTTTCAGACCATATTTTTTTTAATGGCGTTCTGGGAACCGGCTGGTGCAGGGCTGGGTGGCACGGCTGGGCACAGCCCCCCGGCGTGCCCTCTGCTCCCCTGTGCCCGCGGGGAGAGGGGACGGGGTCACCTTTGGGGGTGGGCACAGGGCCGTGCTCTGCGCTCTGCGTGTGTGTGGGGGGTGGGGGTCTCTCCTCGCCCCTTGCCCATCCCACGGCCACGTTGCTCAGGGCTCTGGGAGGGCACCGGCACCCCCTCCCCGTCCCCCCCCATCCCCATCGCCCCTCACTGCCGTGCCCCCGGCTTTCGGCGGTCAATGGAGCTGCCTCTGTGCCCGCAGCGCCCTCGGGGGTCTCTGTGCCGGGGAGGGGGTGGGCGGGCATCGCCCGGGGCAGGGCGGCCGCTGCCTTAACACTTCGCTTCCCCTCGCTTTGCCCCCTCCCCTGCGCGCGTCCTCGCCACGGGCACGGGGCGGCGGGGGAGGGGGCCGGGGGGCTGCCTTGGGGGAGCCTGTACATTGCAAGCAGAGAAACAACAACCACCGGGGTGAAACGTGAGAATAACGGTCGTTTTAAATAAAAAACAATAACTGGAGCCCGCCTGAGCACGGGGCTGTGCCGGGAGATGGGCAGGGGGCTGTGCCGGGAGATGGGCAGGGGGCTGTGCCGGGAGATGGGCAGGAGGCTGGGCAGGGGGCTGAGCCGGGAGATGGGTAGGGAGTTGGGCAGGGGGCTGTGCAAGGGCCTGGGCAGGGAGCTGAGCAGGAGGCTGGGCAGGGGGATGCAAGGGGCTGGGCAGGGAGCTGAGCAGGAGGCTGGGTAGGGAGTTGGGCAGGAGGCTGGGTAGGGAGCTGTACAGGGGGCTGTGCAGGGAGCTGAGCAGGGGGCTGGGCAGGGGGATGCAAGGGGCTGGGCAGGGGGCTGTGCAGGGAGCTGTGCAGGGAGTTGAGCAGGAGGCTGTGCAGGGAGCTGAGCAGGAGGCTGTGCAGGAGGCTGGGTAGGGAGTTGGGCAGGGAGCTGGGTAGGGAGTTGGGCAGGAGGCTGGGTAGGGAGTTGGGCAGGGAGCTGGGTAGGGAGTTGGGCAGGAGGCTGGGTAGGGAGTTGGGCAGGAGGCTGTGCAGGAGGCTGGGTAGGGAGTTGGGCAGGGAGCTGGGCACGGGGCCCGCGAATGGGGCCGAGGTTGTGGCTTGTGGCAGCCGGGGCGGCCGTGGGGCCGTCGGGGCCCCGTGGTGAGGCCGGGCCGTGGGGCCGTGGGGCCGGGCAGGGGTGGCAGCGGGTGCACCCCGGGGAGGAATGTGGGCAGGGAGCGGCTCGCAGTGACGCCTGAGCTGCCAGTCGCCCGCAGCAGCCAGGCGGCATGGCCGAGAAACCCCAAATCCAGCTCTTCGTCAAGGTCAGGATGGGGGGTCGCGGGGGGCTGCGGGGGGCTGTGCGGGGCTAATGCAGCTGCCTTGCTGTGGGGGCTGCGGGTGCCCCGGGACGTTGTGCCAGGATGTGCCCCCAAGGCTGGGGGTGCTGTACCAGCACCCTGGGGCTGAGGCTGGCATCTGCACGCTGAGCTGGGCTGGCAGGAGCCCTGTGGGGGTCTGTGCCCACAGAGCTGCCCGGGTGGCCGTGCCAGGGGAAGGGGCAGCTGAGCTCTCTCTGTGCCCACAGGCCAGCGAGGATGGGGAGAGCGTGGGCAACTGCCCCTTCTGCCAGCGGCTCTTCATGGTGCTGCTGCTCAAAGGGGTGCCCTTCACCCTCACCACCGTGGACACAAAGAGGTGAGTGGTGGGGCTGCCAGCCCCATGCCAGGGCTGGGGCAGCGTGGGATTGGGTGGGTCAGGTCTCTGGCACCTTGGTTGGGGGTGTGAGGGGTGGGTGCTGGGGGACACATGGAGCCTGTTGTACCCCCACTGCCCGGGGAGAGGTTGGTGGGGATTTTCCAGGGCACGCACTCCCTTTGCCCAGGACATGTGTGCAAACACACAGAGGCACAGTGGTGCCCTGTGGAGCCCTGGGCAGTGCTGGGCATCAGCCTCTCCCCTCTCCCGCAGGGCACTGGATGTGCTGAAGGACTTTGCGCCCGGTGCCCAGCTGCCCGTTTTGCTCTACAATGGCGAGCCCATGACCGACACCGTCACCATCGAGGACTTCCTGGAGGACAAGCTGTGTCCCCCCACGTCAGTGGCCTAAGTGGGGGCAAGGAGGGGGGCAGTTCAGGCTGGGAGAGGCAGCAGGGGTGCTGCCAGCCCCTCACTGCTCCCTCAGCGGTGCCCACATCCCTGCAGGTTCCCCAGCCTGGTGCCCCGGTACAGGGAGTCGAGCCTGGCCGGGAATGACATCTTCCACAAGTTCTCCACCTTCATCAAGAACCCTGTGCCCGCTCAGGATGAGGGTGAGGAGCTGGTGGGGGCACACGCCATGCAGGTGCCACCCACAGCCCAGTCCCGTCATCCTGAGCTTTCCCCAGCCCAGCCCTGTCCAGCTGGGGACGTGTCCACAGTGTGACTGTGCCAGGGCTCGCCTGGCAGGGCAGGGGCCAGCCTGGGCACAGGGCCAGCCTGGCAGGAAGCCCCAGCAGTGCCATGGGGCCCCGTGCCCTGACCCATGGTGCCCTCCCACAGCGCTGCAGCGGAACCTGCTGCGGGCACTGCTGAAGCTGGATGAGTACCTGAGTGCCCCCCTGCAGCACGAGCTGGCCCAGGACCCCCAGCTCCGCGCCTCCCAACGCCGCTTCCTCGACGGGGACCAGCTCACCTTGGCTGACTGCAACCTGCTGCCCAAGCTCAACATCGTGCAGGTGAGTGTGGGCATCCCAGCCCTGTGTCCTTCTTCCATCCCTGGCTTTATGTGGGCATCCCAGCCCTGTGCCCTTCTCCTGGCCCTGACTTTGTGAGCATGTCCATCTCAGCTCCATACCCTTCTCCCATCTCCCTGCTCCCACCTCCTCCTTGCTGACCACAGCAGCCCCCTGCTCCTTTGCCATCCCCTGTCCCACCCTGGTGTCCCCCTGCCCAGCACTGTGCATCCCCCCCAGAGCCCCCCAGTGCAGGGCCAGGCCCATGCCTTACCCCTTACCCCCCTTCCTGGTGAACCCTCAGGTCGTGTGCCAGCACTTCCGCCGCCTGGGCATCCCGCGGGAGCTGCGCGGGGTCTGGCGCTACCTGGGCAACGCCGGCGAGACCAAAGAGTTCAAGTACACGTGTCCCAGCGTGGAGGAGATCATCCAGGCCTATCGGCCCGTGGCACGGGCACCGCAGTGAGCCGTGGCCCTGGCGCCCCCATCCCCTCAGCTGCCACCCCTGCCCCAGCTGCCCCAGACGGGTGTCAGCCGCCCTGCCCAGCCCGGACCCCCTCCCTGCCCCATGCTCCCTCGGGCACCGGGCTGGGCAGGGGAGAAGAGGCGCCCAGAGCATGGGGCTGCGGGGCAGGGTGGGCATCCCTGAGCCTCACAGCGGGCAAGGCAGGGCTGTGCCAGACCAGCAGCACCGCAGGATGTCCCCGAGGAGCTGCAGCAGGATGGGCAAAGGGCACAACAGGGGCCCGGCAGCGATGGGGCGGGGGGCTGAGGGAGGGGAGGGCACCGCACCATCCCCGCTCAGAACCGCCGTGGGCAGCTCTCGGGAGCAGATTTGGGGGGGGCTGGGGGTGGAGCGGGGCCAGGCCCTGTGTCACAGCTCCAATAAAGGCTTTGCATGTGAGACAGCCTGGAGTGAGCAGCACAAGCAGCTCCCCCCGTCCCTCAGGGCCTCTCGGGCCACCCACCCCCTGCCCACTGGCACAAAGCTGGCAGGAAAGGGAGCTCCTGTTCATCCCCAAACTGGCCACAGGGTTCCTGAGCAAGGAAAAGGCAGAATGGAGAACGACACATCTGCACTGTCCCGGTTCCTGGGGGCTAAAAGCACCTTTACTGCACTGAGTTAAGCACGGGGGATCCTTTTGTTCCATGGCAATAGCACAGTTCTTTAAAAACCCCACCAATTCATGGCAAGTGGGGTCGAGAGGCAGCCCCTGCCAGCAGGAAAGAGCTGCAAGGGAAAAAGCCACCACTTCTGTCACTCCTGCCCAGTCTGTCCCCCACAAAGGCCCTGCCAGGACCTGCCACTCGCCCAGGCCTGCCAGGCACTGGCTGCTGCCCTGTGCTCCCCGGGCAGAGGGAGCTCAGCAGGCCCAGGGTGCAGTGAATCCTCCTCCACACGTGGCTGACAAGGCTCTGGTGGGGCTGTCACTGGGGGATGGGGCAGCACAGGTCAGGAGTCCTCGAAATCCACTCCAGACGGTGCCTTCTTGCTGGAAGGAGATGGAGAGAGCATCACAGCCCAAAGCCCTGCACCCCGTCCCGTGCAGCCAGGGAGCAGAGGCCACGGGGCCCAGGCACTGCACGTACCTTTTGAAGCCTGGGTTAATAAGAGACTCTCCTGGGATCTTCCTCTTGACCAGCAAAGCTGAGCCAGGATTCTTGTTCTTCCTGGGGCTGGGGTCTGCCTCGGCCAGGGCCAGGTGGGATGAGCATTGCAAAGGGTCAGCATGGTGCCACGGCAGCCCACAAGCCCCTCCATGCCTCCAGCAGCTCACCCTCAGGGTAAGGAAGGGCCAGGCCTGGTGTCCTCTCCCAAAGGAGCTGGTGAGCCACAGAGCTGCCATGGGCTCTGGCCTGGCACAGCAGCAAAGCCTCTCCTCCTCCTGAGCCTGGCAGCAGCCTGGCAACAGGCTCTGCCCCCAGCACGGTGCATCCCCGAGGGCACCACGCTGGGCCTGGCCCCTCTGTGCCAGGGAGGGCACCAGAACAGCGCATCAGCCATGGCCAAGGGGACATGGAACATCTGGGGGAGCACCTGGAGAGTGCAGCAGCAGCTCCTGGGAAGGGAGGGCAGAGGGGGCCAGGGGAGGTGCCCCTGGCAGTTGCCTACCTGGCAGGAATTGGTGCTGGCTCCGGGCAGCGTTCTTCTCAGGGCTGCAGGAGGATGCTAATGCTTCCACCTCTGCTGAGACAGAACCAGAGCTCACAGCAATGACCTCCAGCACCTCCCAGCAACCTCCCTCCCCTCCCCACAGACCTTCCAGGCGTCTCTCCAGGCTCTCCATACGCTCTGCCATGCCCAACACCAGCGTCTGCAGCTGCCTCTTCGCCTCGGCCACCGGCAGCTTGTAGAGCTCCAGAGCCGAGCAGGGCTCTCCCCCCGGCAGCTGCAGCGTCGCCTTCCCCTCGCCCAGGCTCAGCGCCACGGCCCCCGGCCCGCGGGTTCCCTGCGGGGAGCGCGGCTGAGCGGGACCGACCCGGCGGGGATGGGGCAGAGAGGAGAGGGGAGAGGGGCACGGCTGAGAGAAGGGAAGGGGTCACGGCTGAGGGGAGAGGGGCATGGCTGAGGGGAGAGGGGAGAGGGGCATGGCTGAGGGGAGAGGGGAGAGGGGCATGGCTGAGGGGAGAAGGGAGAGGGGCATGGCTGAGGGGAGAGGGGAGAGGGGCATGGCTGAGGGGAGAAGGGAGAGGGGCATGGCTGAGGGGAGAGGGGAAGGGGCATGGCTGAGGGGAGAGAGGGGAAAGGGGCACGGCTGAGGGGAGAGAGGAGAGGAGAGAGGGGCACGGCTGAGGGGAGAGGGGCACGGCTGAGGGGAGAGGGGCATGGCTAAGGGGGCAGGGGAGAGGGGCTCGAGGCACGGGTGCGGGGCTCGGAGCTCGGGTGCGGGGCTCGGTACGTACACATGAGAGCGGCGGGCAGGCGCCCAGCTCCCCGGCCCAGACCTCCAGCGCGTCCGTCACACTGCGGGAGGCAGCGGCTCAGGCGGGGCTCAGGGGGGTGCTGAGCCCCAGCCCCGGCCCGGCCCAGCCCAGCCCCGCACTCACTACACGGTGGCTCCGGGCCCGGGCCCGGGCGGGCAGTAGCAGAGGTAGCGGCCCGGGCCGGCCCGCAGCAGGCGGAAGGAGCCGCGGGGCTCCGCCATGGCGGCAGCGCCGGAAGGGGCGGGCGGCAGCCGCCGGCTCTGGGGCAGCCGGAGCCATGGTCAACCTGGGGCTGCGGCGGGTGGACGACAGCGTGGCCGCCAAGCACCCGGTGCGCCCGGGGACACCGGGCTGAGGGGGGGGACACCGGGCTGGGTGGGGACGGAGGCAGCGGGGCCGGGGGGAAGCAGCGGGTGCGGGCCGTGCGGGCCGTGGCGGTGGCCGGCACTGAGCGCGTCTCCGCAGGCGCTGCAGCAGTACGCGGCCTGCCAGTCCCACGCCTTCGTGAAGGGCATCGGCACGTTCGTGGCAGGTACGGCACGGCTGTGCCCGGAGCCCCCCGGCCGCTCCCCGGGGGCTGCGGGCAGCATGGGGCCGGGGCCGGTGCTGAGCCGCCGCGTTTCCGCAGCGAGCGGAGCCGCCTTCGCCGTGCAGAGGCTGGTGAGCAGCAAGGTGCCGCACAGCCTGCAGTGGAGCCTGCTGCTGGCCACCGGTGAGTGCCCGGCCCGGCAGAAGGGCTCCGGCCTCGCCCCCGGGGGTTCTGTCCCCCGGTCACATCCCGGCTCCGCGGGGCCTGGGAGGCAGCTGCAGCGGCTCAGAAGCTGCAGGTGCTCTCCCCACCCAGCTGCCTTTGCTGCCGGCGCTCTCGGGAGCATCTCCATCTCTCCAGCTGCAGGGTCTGTTGCCAGCTACGTTGTAACCAGAGCTGAGACTCAGAAGTGCTCCGACTTCTGGATTTACCTGGAGACGGGCAAGTCCCCACAGGAGCTCGCCATGGCTGGTAGGGTGTCTCAGCCCTCAGGTACGTTCACATCTCTCCCTGCTGCTTTCCAGGGGCTTGTCCTGCCTGCTTCTTCCCTGCTGCATCAGAGAAGCCTCATAATTAAGCTGGTGACTCTCGTTACCAAAATCCTCGTTCAAGCCCCACACTGGCACTCTGCAGCCAAGGGACAGGAGCAGGCACCCAGAGTGGCTGCAGTGCTCATGTCACTCCTTGCTCCAGGCTGTTGCCTGCACTGCAGGGCCCTGAGCAGGGGCTGCTTTGTGCATTCCCAAGCCAGCATGAAGGAGGAAGAGTGTAGGGGAAGGAGAGAGGCAGCAAACCCCTCCACACCCCTGTTGCTCTGTGAGCTGGGCAGAGCTGGAGGGTGAGGTTCCCACAGCTGCCAGCTGCTTTTTCCTACCAGTGCTGTGAACCAGGCTCAGCTGAAGAAGCTTTCAGTGCTTCACCAGGGTTCTGTGGTTCCTTGCTCACCCCTGGCAACTCCTCCAGGATAGTCAGGGGTCCAGGGGACTTGTTCCTTCTGTTGCAGAAGATCTGCCCAGGCCAGAGGACAGTGAGAGCACGGCACTGCCAGCGAGGAGGAACAAGTATGGGGACGTCGTGGAGTAGCTGCTGTGCCCATGTCCCCCCTTCCTGCCTGCCCAGCCCCACTGCCCGTGAGTGGGGGGCTCTGGGGCACTGCCCTGAGCCTGGAGAGGTGACACACGGTGGTCAGGGCACTGCGGGGACTGGGGCCTCTGAACATCACACCCAGGGCTACAATAAAAGTCCAGAGCTGGAAGCAGTTGTGTGGCCCAAGGAGAGGCTGGTGGTGGGACAGAGGAGTGGGGGTGTGGGGGTGAATGTCACCTGGGGGCAGCCTGTGTGGTAGACATGGGAGCAGAGAGCTCTGCTACCTCTGAAGCCACAACAGCTTGTGCCCATCACCCCTTGTCCTGTCACTGGGCACTACAGGAAAAAGTGTCACCCCATCCTCCTGACACCCACCCTTTAGGGACTTGTAAGTGTTGCTGAGGCTCCCCCTTCTCTCCTCCAGGCTGAACAGCCCCAGGTCCCACAGCCTTTCCTCACAAGGAAGATGCTCCAGTCCCCTCAGCATCTTGCTGGCCCTGCACTGGCCTCTCTCCAGCAGTTCCCTGTCCCTCTGGAGCTGGGGAGCCCAGCACTGGCCCCAGGACTCCAGATGAGGCCTCAGCAGGGCAGAGCAGAGGGGGAGGTGAACTGGCTGCAGGTGGGGGATGCCCAGCCCTGACCCCACTGCAGCTGAATTTCTTAGAAGGGGAAGCCCAGCCCGGCCTTGGGGAACTGGCTGGTTCCCGAGCCCAGAAACGCCTCGGTCGGTGTGAGAGCTGGAGCCAGTCCCTGAGCGCGGCCGCGGGAGGGAGCCCCTGAGCTGGGCAGACGGGAGCAGGGAGGAAACTGGGGCTGTGAGCTCAGAACAGCCTCTGAACTGGAATCCCGCAGGGAGCAGCCCGCGGAGCAGCGGGTGGGTGAAGCTGAAGCCAAAGTCGTGTGCCAGGAAGATGCTCCAGTCCCCTCAGCAGGGAAGGGTGGTGGTGAGTGAGCAAACCCTGCGGCAGAGCTGGAGCTGCCCGGGGCAGCCAGGGACTGCACCTGGGGAGCCGAGACCAGGCATCTGTCATGTGGGAAACCTGAACTTTGCAAGAGGGGCTGGTTGAAGCTCTTCCACCTCCAGCTGAGCCTGAGTTTGGGGAGGTTCAAGCCCTTTTTGGAGGCCTCTCCAGGCTCGAAGAGCATCTGAAGCCATGCTGGTGTCTCAGCATGGGGCAGGCTGCAGGGGCTGCAGACCTTTGGCCCACAGCAGTGTCTGAGCAGAGCCCACAAGAGCCAGGCTGGGCCAAGCTGCTCTGACCAGGACCTGCAGAGCCAGAGCAGTGGTTACAAAGATTTATTCCTGATTATTAATAAAAAAACAACCAAAAAACTCCACGAAATGAAACCTCCTGCCCTGGTTTTACTCATTTGGACATGGAGGCACATCCCTGGGGCTGCCAGGGGATGCAGGGCCCCGAGCCTGAGGCAGCACAGAGCCCTGCTCCTGCTGCCAGCCCCTCAGCTCTGCTCTGGCACAGCCACACACGGGCAGCCACGGGGCAGGGGGACACAGAGGAGGCTCTGGCTGTGGCAAAGGCAAGACTGGCTTAGGAACCACAGGAATGGGGAAGGCACAGTGTCTGGTTGCTGAAGGGGAACCTGCTGCCTGCTCCCTGGTCTAGCTGTTGCTAAGCCCCTACCCAAAGGTCCTGTGCTGAGGCTGGTGGAAGCCCAGGCCAAGATGTGGCCCTCAGGAAGGTCAGTGGGGGTTGTGCATTGGCCAGAAGGACAAGCACAGGCTGTGGGTGATGACCAGAGCTCCGGGGAGGCAGGGCTGAGGCTCCAGGGAGGTCAGCCCTGAGGACTGCTGTAGGGAAGGCTCCCCACCCTCCCCAATGCACATGACAATACATCCTGCCGTTGTCTGGACTCGGTCCAGCCCAGGTCTGGTAGCAGAAAGATGCCCCAGGTCTGAAGATCCCAATCCTGAGCCACCCCTGGGGTCCATCCCTGAGCAGCCGCTGGGACACCCTGGGGCCATCCTCCCTCTCTGTCCCCCTCTTGACAGAAGGGGAGGGCAAAGAGGGACAGCTTTCCTTCTGGGCCAGGACATCCTCAGGCACCTGCTGCAGCCTGGGTGCTCAGGCCATGGCGACCAGCGTGAGGCTGGTGCTGGGTGCCCTGGGCCTGCCTCAGATGGCGCTGGCCTTGCTGCGCCGGAGCAGGCAGACGGCGGTCGCCAGAGACGTCAGGGTGGTGAGCACGAAGAGCAGGATGAGGATGACCCAGTAGTTGTAGAGCATGCTTTTGTGGGAGGAAGGCCTCTCAGGAGGGATCATGTTGGTGAGGTTCAGCATGTAGCCCAGGGCCCAGCCAATGGAAGTGTCTCCTGCCTGTGGAAACAGCGTGGCGTGGGCCTCATCCTGCCCAACCCAGCTCCCTGGCCTGCAGGAGACTTTCCAGGGATCACCTCCCTGCCAGCCCAATGCAGGAGAAAGCTTTGGGGCAGTCCACAGCGCCTTCAGGCCTTGCTTGTCCCCAGCCAAGGAAAAAACAGTGCCCATCCCATGCTGAGCTCAGCTTGTCCCATGGGAGCAGGATCCCAGGGAGCATGTGGAGGCTCCTTCCTTGGAGCTCTTCAAGACCCACCTGGACACGTTCCTGTGTGACCTGATCTAGGTGGGAGCTGCTTCTGCAGGGGGTTGGGCTGGATGAGCTCTAAAGGTCCCTTCCAACCCCACCATTCTATGGTTCCATGATCTTGTCTGCTCGGGCTGGTCCTGTTCTCTCCGCCCATCCCATGGCTCGTGCCAAAGGTGGGATCCTGCCCTGAGATAACTTCCCAACAAACTAGAGCAAAGAGTTTTTTGAGGTGGCTGGTGTCTCAAAGGCCAAGGAGGGATGGGAGGACCTTGAAATTCCTGACTCCATGTCCACCCTACAGTCAGCTCAGCTCATGTTTTTTCCAATCTCTCAGAAGATCCACTCAAAAGCTGAGGGTCCCATCCTGCCCTGTTCCCCCAGAGCGTTCCCTCACGTTGCTTGGCTCTTTCTTGGTGTGGGATCACCTCCCCAGCAAAGCTTCTTGGCCTAAGATCCCGTGGGATGGGTGTGTGCTCTGGTGTTACCCACCTTCTTCTGGAAGGCAATGTTGGGGAAGGAGTGGTTGTTGAAGCTGTAGCCTTTGGTAGTGAGCAGATAAACGAAGGTGCTGACAGCACAGTAATCTGGCAGCCTCTTCTCCAGCTTGGGGGCTTTCTGGAGCAGCTGGTTGGAATGAACAGAAGGAGAGAGAAAAAGGGTCAAGCCAGCAGGATCCAGCCTTTGGTTCTGAGGCCTGAAGCTCTGGGGGGTTGCATCTGGCTGGCCAAGGCACTGCAATACCCACCTCAGCCTCTCCTGGTCCCACATGGACCCTCACTCACTCTCCCACTACTCCATGGGTGCCAGGACACCCATCCCCCTCGAAGGGCTGCCCTCAGATGCCCCACATGAAGCAGCTCTCTCCTCCCCACCGTGCCCAGGGAGCCCACCTCGCTCCAGCTGGTCGCACAGATGGTCTCAGCAGCATCCTTCAGGTCGCTGGGCAAGTGCACAGGTCTGCCCATCACCGTCCGGATGAAGTCCACCGTGTAGAAGAAGGCAGAGAAGGCCTGATGGGGGAAAGGGGCAAGTTATGGGACAACAACAAGGCTGGGAGCAAAGTGTGCCCAGGTGGGCAAGAAGGCCAGTGGCAGCCTGGCTGGGATCAGCAGTGGGGTGGCAGCAGGAGCAGGGCAGGGACTGTCCCCTGTGCTGGGCCCTGGGGAGGCTGCAGCTCCAGGGCTGTGTCAGTGCTGGGCCCCTCACTCACTGCCACAGGGACACTGAGGGGCTGCAGCGTGGCCAGAGCCGGGCACAGAGCTGGGGAAGGGGCTGGAGCACAAGGGGCTGGGGAGGGGCTGAGGGAATGGGGGTGTCGAGCCTGGAGAAGAGGAGCCTGAGGGGAGACAGGAGCCCTCTCTGACACTCCCTGACAGGAGGCTGCAGGGAGCTGGGGGTCGGGCTCTGCTCCCCAGCAATGAATGACAGGACAAGAGGCAATGGGCTGCAGTTGCCCCAGGGGAGGTTGAGGTTGGAGCTGAGGCAGAACTGTTTCCCTGAGAGGGGTGTCAGCCCCTGTGCCAGGCTGCCCAGGGAGCTGGGGCAGTGCCCAGCCCTGGAGGGATCCCAAAGCCGTGGAGCTGAGGTGCTGAGGCCGTGGGTCAGTGCTGGGCTGGGCAGGGTGAGGGCAGGGCTGGCACTGCAGCAGCTTCCAGGGCTTTGCCAACCAAAGTGATTCTATGATTCAAACCCTTCCAGCACAACCCCTGTGCCCAGAGTGGTGGCAGAGCCCTGGCAGAGCTGAGGCTCTGGCTCTGCTGCCCTGGGGTGTCGAGACTTACAATGAAGTTTCCTGAAACCTCTGGCTGGAAAATGTCATCAAAGGAGCAGCGGGAGAAGGAGCAGGAGGTGAAGTCAAAGAGCTTGCTGACGTGCAGGGCACAGAGGCTCCCGTTCCCAGCGCCCACCACCGTGATGCTGGTGTTGAGGGCAAGGCTTGGCCTCTCCTTCTCCGTGCAGGGGCTGTCGTAGATGCTGCTCAGTGGCAGGTTCTTGTGGTAGCCCGTGGGCCAGCAGGGATGGGGGATGGTCGCTCGGTAGTTCTCAGCCTGCCAGGGAAGTGCCAACACAGAGCATGTGAGCCACAGCCCCCAGCACTGCCTGTCTCTGCTTCCCTGCTGGGGACATGCAGAGGAGCTTGGGCAGTGGGATGCAGAGCTGGGAGTGGCTACAAGCATCTGGAGAAGGTTTGGGATGTCTTGGTTGAGGGGTGCAGCACCTTATGGGGAGCTTAGGAGAGGATGATAGGGGAGGACTGGGAAAGGTGTGCAGTTGGCCCTGCAGTGCAGTCCAGGAGCCAGGGCTGGGGATACCCAGGGTTAAGGGACAACCATGAGATGATGACAGCTGGCATCCACCTCTAAGAACATGCTGGTACCTGGAGGAGCTTCGAGAGCAGCCTCTTGAGGACCTGGTCCCTTCCATAGCAGAGGAAGCTGTGGGTGTACACTTTGTACGCCTGCCCATACAGCTTCAGCATCACCTCGTTCCTGGGGTCCTCAATGGTGTCCCTGGTCTCAAAGGTGATCTGTGTAGAAGCCCCTCCAAAGTCCATGGCCCCCAGAGTCTTCTTCTGGGGCTGGATCCATTCCCCAAGCCACCCACGCTGAGCAAGGAAGACAACAGCGGGTGTGAGGCCACGAAGAGCTGTGGGACAGCCCACCCAGCCCAGCCACAGCCCCCTGCCCACCTTGATGAAGTTCTCCAGGAGGTAGTTTGCAGTGACCCAACCGAAGACCCCTTCCTCTGCCCCCGACAGGATCTTTGCCCCCCGGAAATCGAAGGGGTAGGACCTGAGCGTGGCCGCCACGGCGCTGAGGACGGCGTCCGACGCCTGCGGGCTGGCGATGCTGCGGGGCAGGCAGGAGCCAGGCTGAGGGGGCTGCCCCGGGCTGCCACCACTGCCCACACAGCCCTTGCCATGGCACGTGCCTGGGTACCTGTAGGGACGAGCCCAAAAGCCCCAGCGAACGGCCCGTGTCTGCCAGAGGAGGAGGCAGGCGGCCGGGAGGGAGGTGTGCTCCCTCTGCCTGGGTGAAGGGGGCACAACCCCCTCCTCTGTGTGGTTTTAGGGGAGGGTTAGCTATTCTCACTCCATCCCATCAGGCTGGCAAGGGGCACAGCGGGGCTTTCCTCCTGGTTGGCTGGAAAGACTGGGTGTGTTTATCCCTTGGCAGCAGGGATGTGCCCCATCTCCTGCTCTCTGCAAGGGAGGGTTGGCAGCTTTGCCTGGCAAATGGGCAACATCAAAGCTGTCCCTCACCATCTGCCCCCCTGCCACGGGTGGTGAGTGGCATGACAGGCACTACTGGGGCCAGGCAGCTGGCACAGGGCAAGCACTCACTTGAGCAGGCGCATGCCGGCCGTGGCTCCCAGGTAGAGCGGGGTGCCCGCGTGCTTCTCCTTGGGCACGTCCCTCAGAGCCTGGCTCAGGCAGTGCCCCAGGCTTGCCCCAGCAGCTGGAGGGTTGGAGCTGTAGCTGGAGATGCCAGGACCTGTGGAGAGGACAGATGTTGCTCGGTGCAGGTGGGGGGATGATGCTCAGCGGGCAGTTTTGCCTCTCCCAGGCTGGTCAAGAGGCGGGTGCTGCAGGTTTCTGTGGGCAAGGAGCCAGGGGAGCCCAGCCCCAGCTCCCTGCCCACGCTGGAACTGGCTGCTTGGATGGAGAGTGGAAAACCAGCCCCTGTTCCTCACAGGGCGAGGCAGCAGCTCAGTTGTTTGCTGGTGGTTCAGGAGAAGGCAAACCACAGGCACACACAGCTGCAGCCTTGGGGGGAGATGTGGGGAGGGGGCTTCGGGGACAGAGCTGTACCCTTATAACACCTCCCTGTGCTGGTGAATAACCAGGCAGGCAGCTGGGCAGGGTAAGGGGCACATGGCAGAGCCCTGGGGACAGGGACAAGCCCTTACCCTCCACGTCACACATGCTGTGCTCGCTGACCACGCCGGTGTCGTTCTCCTTGTCCGCCGGCCACTTGTAGATGAACATGGCGGTGTGGGAGGACCCGGCGTCCAGCACGATGCCGTACTGCAGGGAAGGCAGCGGCTCAGCCCCGGGGGCAGGAGGCCACAGCTGCCCCAGCCCAGGGGAAGGTGATGGGGCTCAGTGCCTGCTGTGTCCAGATGGTCCTGCCCAGGGTCAGGCTGGCAGCAGGCGCCCGCCCCAGCCAGGGGTAGCGGTCACTGCTTGGTACAGCACAGGGACTGTGGCTTTTGGGGCACAGGGGACCCCCTTGTGCACAGCCACAGAGGCTCTTCCACAGACCATCACCAGTGGGCATCAGGGCTGAGATGGCAGCGGGTCCTGGGGCCAGTGGTGGGGGGGGACACCTGGGAGCGGCCCCGTGGGGCTGCAGCTCGCCAAAGAAGGGCAGCCGGGCACCTCGGCCCTCCTGCCCTTGTATGGCTCGGCCATTCTCTGGCTATAAATAACCCAGCTCCCTCTGCCAAACAAGGTTACCCAGCTCCAGGGAGGGGCTGCCCCACGCTGCCTTCAGCCCCCTGGCAGACCCCTCTGCCTGCCCACTGCTGCCCGTGGGTCCAGGGCTGCCCATGCTGGCCCCTCTGTGCCCCAGCCAGAGCTGCTTCGTTGGCAGGGCACAGGCTGAGTCTTGCAGGAGGGGAGCAGCTGAGCATCTCTGGGGTGAAACCACGTAAGGCTTAAACCTGTGTCTGTCTGCTGCCAGCCCAGCATGCCTCAGGCCATGTACCCCTTGGCACTGAGTGACCCCCAGTTCCTCCTCACCATCTCACCCTCTGCAGCCCAACCCTCTGCCAGGCACAGGGACAAGTGCCAAAAGACACTGCATCTGCCCCAGCAAAGCTGCCTGGCCCTGGGGACATCATCACCAGCTCCCAGCCCCACAGCTCCCTCGGCACATCCTCTTTGCTGTCCCACTGCTGGCACCTCTGCCAGGGGTCCCTGGAGGGGGTGGAACCCCAGCAGACCCCCCTCCCCCCACCTCTGCCACACACATGCCCTGTGGCCACCACACAGCCGTCCCCAGTGTTCCCACAGGGCACCACAGCACTTCTGCAGCACCTCAGATGTCACCCTGAGTGACACTGGCATGACCAGGGTGAGGATGAGGACCTCCAAACATGAGGCTGAGCACAGCTGGGAGCTCTGGAGCATTTCCAGTCCCAGGATGACGTGGAGGGGGCTGAGGTTGCAGAGGGAGATGAGGCTGGGGATGGGGGAGGCAGCAAGGCTGACCTGCAGCATCACACCAGTGCCAGCCCTGGGGATGCCAGGCTGAATCATGGCAGGAACAGCCAGTGAGCCAGTGATGGGGAACAGCATGGGGAGCCTGTGGCTGAGGGCAATCTGCATCAGGGCATCTCCTCCTGCTCTCCTCAGGGTCAGCCTGGCTTCCAGCCTCACAGAGAGCCAGCATGGAGGTGTGCATGTGGGGGGTTACACAGGGGGTGTTTGCAGGTGGAGGTGGGTGCACACATGTAGGTGCACATGCATGTAGATGTGTGCATGGGGTGTGTGTGCCTGTGGGGGGGTGTGGGGGACATAGGGACACGTCTGGGGGGGTGTACACTCGTGGGGGCACATGGGGAAGGTGCCTGTGCACAGGAGGGGTGTTGAGGTGTCTGTGTGTACAGCGTGTGTGGGCATGTGTGTGTGTGGGCATATGTGTGTGGGCATGTGTGCCTGGGGCAGCTGTGCTGCCTGCTCAAGCCCAGGGATGCAGAGCAGACGTGGCTGTGGCTGCAGGTGGCTGCAGCAAGAGGCAGCTCTGGCCCCGTGCTCAGGGCACCCATGGGTGATGGTGGCAGTGGTGGGACAGGCTGCAGGACCAAACACCCTGTGCAGACATGTCATAGAACCAGAGAATCGTTACAGTTCAAAAAGCCCTGGAAGCTGTTGCAGTCCCAGCCCTCCCTTCACCCTGCCCAGCCCAGCACTGACCCACAGCCCTCAGCTCCACGACTTTGGTATCCCTCCAGGGCTGGGCACTGCCCCAGCTCCCTGGGCAGCCTGGCACAGGGGCTGACACCCCTCTCAGGGAAACAGTTCTGCCTCAGCTCCAATTTCAACCTGCCCTGGGGCAACTGCAGCCCATTTCCTCTTGTCCTAGGAGCATCCTGGAGCCCTTTGCTGCCAACATCTACGGGCCAGGGTGGGGGGTCTCTCCCCTCAGAGCCCATTGCTGCCAGGCACGGGGTGGCAGAGGTGGGCAGCAGCCCCAGGACTCATGGGCAAGGGGTGTGTTGTGGGACACCCCAGCCTGGCCCTGGCAGCAGCAGCAGCTGGGGCCCAGCCGAGGTGAGGACGTGCGGCAACACGAACCCCGGCAGCGTGGTGGGTGCTGCCAGCTGCAGGGAGTGCCCGGCGCCCAGCCAGCCGCTGCCACACTCGCTCCCTGCCCACCCCGGCCTCACAGGAGTTGCCATGGCCTCTCACCAGCCCCCCTGCCCCATGCCCAGCAGCACAGGCCTTTGCACCCCAGCCTGTCCCCATCCAGGAGCCGTGTTCCCCGGCACTGAGCAGGGCTGGCAGCCACACACAGGTGTGTGCACACAAAGGGGCTGAGGCTGACCCCGAGGGTCCCCAGGGCTGTCCCCTCCTCCAGCCCTGAGGGTGCCCCCACATAGGAACAGGGCATGGGGTGACCCACAGCAGGGCTGTGATGCTGCCAGCCCTGTCCTTGCCCCAGCCACCGTGTCCTGGCCTCAGAGCCTCTGTGACCCAGCACAGAGCCCTGGCTGTGGGGACAGGAGCCATGGCCCAGCTGTGGGGGCACACACAGATCATCCACAAAGTCTCTGCAGACCAGGAAGCCCCAGAGAGGGAGAAACACGGCTGAAAACTCACAGTGTAAGCCCTGCCTGTAGCTCTTCCAGCCGAGGTGTTCTGCTCCTGCCAAGGATGGGGCTGGGAGTGAGGGCTGGAGGGACACGGGGATGACCTGGCACGCTCCTGTGCCATGCTGGCTCCTGTCGTCCCTGCCATCTGCCCTGGCACGCTCGGCTGCCAGCACCCCGGGCTCGGTGGGACCTTGCACACACATTCACAGCCCTGGCCCAGCCCATGGGACCATCCCCAACCTCAGCATCTCCCCCTGACACAGGGGTTTTTCTAACAGGATCCCCTGATGTCACAGAGCTGGGGGACACAGGGGGTCTCTAGTGTGGCCCTGCACTAGGACAGTGTCCTCGTGCCACCCTTGGCCTCACTGCCTCCTGAGCCACCCATATGGGCTCTGCCCCATCACCATGTCACTCAGCCCAGCCTGAGCTGGGGTTGCCCAGCCCTAAAGCCTCTGCAGAGGGAAATGGGGAGGGCGGTGATGTCCCCAAAGGCCATGGGACAGCGAGGTCACACGTAGGGCTCAGGGCTCCTGGGGAGAGCATGGCTCTGCCCAGAAACATCCCACATCCTCAGGGATGAGGTGGAAGGGGATGCTGAGAACTGGCCAGCTCGCTGCAGCCTGGCACTGTGCCCTGTGGCCATGCTCAGGCCTCCAGCCTCGGGCTCTCTGGGCTGCCCCACGGTGCAGTGGGGGCTCAGCCCTGCCCCACATCATCCCATCTCCCTCAAGGGTGAGGAGACCCACTGGGCCTCTGTGTCTGCAGTGGGTTATGACACATTTCCTTCCTGCCTCTGGAGCTGCAGCTCCCCAGGGACGGTTGCAGGGGGAGAGCTCAGTGGGCTTTGTCTTGAACAGCGGAGGGACCGGCCAAGAGAGGCAAAGAAAGGTTCTCAGGGGAAGGCAACAGCTTTGAGCTGTGAGGCCACAGAGCTGTGAGCCCCTCTGCAGACCCATGAGAGGGAATACCACACTCCTGGTTCCTCCAGCAGCAGGGCAACCAATCCAGGGGATTTTTTGGGCTGTATTCCCAGGAAAGGAGCTGGAAAGGGAAGATGTGGAGCTGTAGCTCAGCACTGAACAGCCCTGTCACCCAGCAGCTGCTTGCCCAGGCGGGTGGGGGGACATGCCTGGGGTCCCTCTCAGTGGGACCAGCCTCCTCTAAATGGTGTTGGCACATTTTGGGCTGAGTCAGATTAAGACAAAGCCTGAAGACAAACCAGCCCTGAGCTTTGTGCAAAAGCAAAGCCCTCGGGGCCTGCCTGGCACCAGCCCTGATGCTGAGCCTTGCAGGCTGGAAGCTGCCACCACCCAGAGAGAGGGGGAAAAAGGCACAAAAGATGCACCAACATTACATTTCTGTGAATGCATCTGCTTCAAAAACCAAAGCTCCAGCTTGGAACCAGGAGGGGAAAAGGCTTCCCAGGCTGAGCCACGTGCTGCACATGGGCCTCTCTGTCCTGAGCTGTGTAATTCCCCCTGTCCTAAGAGACAAAATCTATCTGAAACCAGCTAAGGGCACTGCCCGAGGTGCCTCAGGACACGGCAAAGAAAGGTGCTGTAGGGAAAGTGTTAATCCATGCTGGTTCCACTGACTGCAGCCAGTATCATCTTGGCTAAGGCAGCTCGTTTTCTCAACCTAATCTTCATTACATCTGACAAACCCGGAGAGAAAGCAACACATCTGGCACTCAGGCTGGCTCAGAAAGTTTCCAAATCAATTGTTTGGGATGAGAATGGGCGTGGGGGGAGGTTGGGTAAAGCATTTTTCCAGCACAAGAGCCTGCTCCCCACGGAACAGCTCGGTCTGCCACCCAGAGAAAAGATGACTTTTCCAACAAAAGGCTTGGGCTGCAAGAGAGTCAACTTGGCCAACGAGAAATTAGCCCGAGAAACTCTTTGGGCATTGGAATTGACAATGGAAAAGGACAAGAGAGCAAAGGTTTGCAAAGGGCAGCGCGTTGCCCGGCCGGCCCAGGAGATGCAGCCCGGGGGTACCCGGGGCCAGACCCCTGCGGGGATGATGCTGCCGGGGCAGCTCCGGCCGCGGCCGCTTCCCAGCGCCGCTTCCCAGCGCTTCCAAAAGCTTCCTCTGTCCCGCAGCTCCGAGACCCTCCGGCCGCCTCCCCTGAGGCTGGGGCAGCCCTGGCCGCAGGAGCTTCTCCCGCCCCGGCTGTCCCATGGATCGGGCAGCTCACTGCGGCCCCTGCAGCCGCCGCTGGCCCGGGTCACCCCACCTCGGTATCCCGGGTCACCCCACGCCCCGGTGTCCCGGGTCTCCCCACACCGGTATCCCGGGTCACCCCACGCCGGTATCTCGGGTCTCCCCACGCCGGTGTCCCGGGTCACCCCACGCCGGTATCTCGGGTCTCCCCACGCCGGTATCCCGGGTCACCCCACGCCCCGGTGTCCCGGGTCTCCCCACGCCCCGGTGTCCCGGGTCACCCCACACCGGTATCTCGGGTCTCCCCACGCTCCGGTGTCCCGGGTCTCCCCACACCGGTGTCCCGGGTCACCCCACGCCCCGGTGTCCCGGGTCTCCCCACGCCCCGGTGTCCCGGGTCTCCCCACGCCTCGGTATCCCGGGTCTCCCCACGCCCCGGTGCCCGCTGCCCCGCTCACCTTGAAGCCCGGCGGGCCCCGCGCGTCCCCGGAGCCGAGGCAGAGCAGGAGGATGCCCAGGACACAGCCGAGGGCGAGGAGCAGAAGGACGGCGGCGACCCGACGGGCCATGGCGGGGCCGGACGGGGCAGGTGAGCGGCTCTGCGGCTCTGCGGCGGCTGTCGCTGCTGCTCCTCCTCTCCCGCCTCCTCCTCCTCCTCCTCCTCCTCCTCCTCCTCCTCGCCCGCCCTTTGCGGCTGAGTCAGCGCCGCCCCGGCCCACCCGGGCGGGACACGGGGCTGCGGGGGCCCGGCCCCGGGATGCGGATCCCGGCGCTGCCCCTGCCCCGGCTCCGCTCCGTCCTGTGCCCTTTGCCCCGGCCCCGGGATCGGCCCCATCTCACCCCCCCCACAGCCCTCCGGCATCACCCCTGCCCCAGGATCAGCCCCACCAACCTCTCCCCAGCCCCAGCACCGCCCCTGCCCTGGGATCAGCCCTGTTAACACCCCCTCGGACATCATCCCTCCCCCTGGATCAGCCCCATCAGTCCCCCCCCACCCCGGCATTAACCCCCCACCCCAGCCAGGAGCCTTGACCCAGGACTCAGCCTTGTCCTGCCTCTTCACCTTGGGCACCACCTTGGGTCCCTCATCCCAGGGCATATCCTCTGTCAGTCTCATCTCCTAACCCCACCAGGCACTGACCTTAACTCAGCCCTATGCTCTCCCCCCAGGCATCACTCCCACCCCAGGGCCCAGCCCAGGAATGGGTTTGGTAGGAGATGAGAATACTCTGAGCAATAAAAAAAACCTCTGAGAAGGTGTCTCACCTGCCATGATTAACAGCTGTGGATGTATGACTGCTTTTAATCATCTCAAGGAGTTTGTGACAGCCCTGAGGAGCACAGACGAGTGCTGAGATTGTTTGCATTGTGATCACAAGTGAATAATGGGATGTGTTTCCACAGGGAACACAGAGCCAAGGAAGGATGGGCCCCTGGCTCTGAGAAGGACATTTTGAGCTTGCTTACACAGAGGGATAAAACAGTGAGCAAAATAATAAACAAGGAGATATCACCAAGGAGAGGAGGCTGGAGGAGGACACAGCTCCCAGCCCAGCTGGGCTGCAGGCTGCAGGCTCACCCTGGGGCTCCTCACACCCTCGCTCGCTCCATTTATCTTGAAGTGAGCCACTTTTCCCACTGTTTGCAGTGCACACAGCAGGTCTGGGCTTGCCATGGAGCTTCCAGCCCATCACAGTGGTCTCTGAGCCCAGCCTGTGCTGAGGGCTCAAGTTGGGAGTCCTTGGCCCTGATGTGCTGCTGCATCGTGGAGTCTCTGCTGCTGGAGGTCCTGTGAGGGACAAGCCCGAGTTCTGTCCCCTAGAGCAGTGCCCAACAGCAGAGTCTGGGGGACAAAACAGCTCAGGAGGGGCACAGAGAGTACCTGTGGGCCAGCCAGTGCCCAGTGCCCAGTGCAGAGCCTCTCTGTGTGAACATTGCTGTGTCCAACTCATGGCTGCTTCATGGCATCTTCCTCCTCACTACAAGTCACTAAGTACTTAACCTCTGGAAAACCTGTTCCAATCAGCTCCAAGGCATCCATATATTGATTTGTGGGGCAAAATAGTTCCTCTTTGCTGCTGCTGCTGCTAACACCACAGTCCTATCTCTGAGGCTTAGCAGGGCATCCATTCTGCTGCCTTCCTGCATCACTCCTGACTTTAAGGCTCAAGTTTCCACAGGGCAATACCCACCTATCCCTGACTCTTAGTGCTGCCCTCCTCACCTGTCCTGTATTTCTGAAGCACATATCTGCAACCCTCTGCACCAGGGATTAACACAGAAGCAGAAAGATCATCTCTGCATTGCTCTTAATCCCTTTCTCAATAGCTGCCAAGCCTCCTGGTTCTCTTTTAGGCTGGACAGGCAGTGCAAAGAGGTCTTCAGTGACTGAAAAAGAACCAAAAACCTGAATAGTCCTGTGCAGACAGGGCTGGGAGAACCCTGTGGGTGTAGGGGTGTTCCTCTACTCCTCATTGGGCTTCTGGGGCTTTGGAGCAAGTCCCTTTCTGGCAGATGGTTACTTGGTGTGGTGGGAACCTCCTGGGATGTGAGTGGAGACATGAGCATCCTCCATCCCTTGGGCTCATGCAGACTTGCCCACCCTGTTTCCAGGTTGCCCATACATGGTGTGGAGCCAGCAAGGAGCATGACATGAGCTCCAAGGATGAACAAATTCAGAAGGAAAAAGAAAGCAGGAGGCAGGGAGGGCTTTGTCCATGCTGGAAGGTGGAGCAGGGGATCTCCAACGCTGTGAGAAGCTTGACACAGCCCTGTTTGTCTGAGGAAACCAGGGACACGTGGACTTTGGACACCAGCAAAGCAAGGCTGGCACAGATGGCACCTCTGTGGGACTCCCAGTCCCACAAAGCAAAAGATCTGCTTGAACAAGCAAGTTCAATGCACAGGCAGTGCATGAAGAGCCAGCCCAGCCTGGTTGTCCTGTCACCTCTGCTACCCTGCTGCCCTACCACCTCCCTGCACCCTGATGTGTTCCACAGAGAAGGAACACACAGAGGAGGAGCAGTGCCAGGTCTGAGGGCCCTGTGCCCCAGCAGACAAGGCTGCCCAGTGCCATCCCCCTGTTCTCACAGCCCCAGTGCCCTGTCCACTCTTCACTGGCTCATGTCCAGTTTTTCACCCACCAGCATTCTCAACCCCTTCACCACAGGACTCCTGTCCCCCCATCCATCCTGCCTTGAGCTTCCCCAGGAACAGAGGCACGTGGTGACATTTTAGGGTGTGTGCTGTGATGGCAGGAGGGACTGAGCCCCTCAGCATGAGCAGGCACTTCCAGTAGCCTGCTAGAGCCATCTAATCAGTCAGACACAGGGTTTGCTGTGAAGCAGCACGAGGTTCCTCCCCATGTGAGGGCAGTTTTGCATGGCTGCAGCCTGGGGGTGGGTGTCACCTCCCTTCTGGGGCCAAAGGACCAGCTGTTCCTGGGAGATGTGGCACAGGAAGGATGTTGCCAGATGAAAGAGAATCACAGCAGATAGATCAAAGCAGCCTTTAGGGAACTAAAATTCAGTTGTGCTGATGAAGATCCCTCACAAAGAACATTCTGGAACCTGTGGGCTCAGGGGGGACTCACTGATGAAGCTGCAAGATCATAGAGTCCCTTCAGCTGGAAAACACCTTGAAGATCATCGAGTCCAACCACTCACCTCACACTGCCAAGCACATCCCTGAACTGAACCATATCCCTCAGCACCTCATCCATGCATCTTTTGACTATCTCCAGCTCCCTGGGCAGCCCCTTCCAGTGCTTAACAACCCTCTCAGGGAAAAAGTTCTCCCTAATGTCCAATCTAAACCTCCCCTGGTGCAACTTGAGCCCATTTCCTTGTGTCCTGTTATTCATTACCGGAGAGATCAATCCCCACCTCACTACATCTCCCCTTCAGGTCATTGCAGAGATGCTCATGTCTCCTCTCTGCCTCCTCTTCTCCAGGTTTGTGGAATCACCCAGGCTTGTGCACACCTGAGCTGACTCAGTGCTGCCTCAGCTCTGTGTGTAGATCAGTCACTGCACACCAGACACCAACCCACTGCTTGGGCTACAGGGAAGCCCAGAGGAGTGGGTGAATGTCAGAGGCACAGGGGACACTGGATTCAGAGCCCCAGCTCCCAGCCACACTGGTGACTTTTGCTCACCCCATACCCAGGCAGGCCCTGAGCTTGGCCCCAGGTAAAGCTGAATGAGGATGTGCCACCAGCACATCTGAGGGCTCTTGATCTGTGTTTCTACATCCCTGCAGCTGGTCTCAGAGGAGCAGAACAGATGGGGCTTTTCCCAGGAAGAAGAGGTCCTGGGGCAGCCCCATCCCTGTGGGGTCACAAAGCCCATCCCTACCCTGGGGACTCACAGGTGGAATGAGCTGCTCCCTGAGCACAAAGCAGTGGTGGGGAACAAAGCAGAGAAGGTGGGGAGTGTGTTACTCACCCAGCACTCCCTGCACAAAGCACAGAGGTTTTTCTAATCCACCTCTTCCAACAAAAGCATCTGCTGGGGCCACCTGGGCAAGGATGGAATGAGAGGTTACTGGGGAAACTGGGGCAAGAGAAGGGGCTGGTGATGGGAGGTGTTGCCTGGGCTGGTGTCTGGGGTTTGCTGCTGGTGGAAGGGCTCAGGGCTTCTCTGTGTCTGTGATAGATGTGGATGAGCACATCTGGGAGCAAGGGCTGGGAGGCACATCTGGGAGCTCTGGTGGGCGGCTCTGCAGCTCCATATGTGCTTGGGAAATAACAGGAAGAACAGAATGAGCCCAGAGACACTGCCACGGGCTGGGCTCCAAAGGGAGGGATTAGGGACAAGGCTTTCTGCTCCTACATCTGCAAGCTCTTCAGCCCACAGCAAGTGCAGGAGAGCTGCATCCAGGAGTGTTCCATAATCTTGGGATGAGCTGCCAGTGTGGGCCAACTGTGAGCAATGCACAAGCAGTCCCATGATGTACTCACGAGCTCCTAGAAGCAGAACATTAATGTCAGCCCAGATGGCAGCCCCAGGGTGGTCCTGAGGCTTCCAAAGGAGCAGGGAGGGCAGTGGGTGCTGTGGTTACCCTGCAGAGACAGCAGCAGCACATTGGGGCTGCAGGAGGCTGCAGAGGTGTCCCCAACAGCGCAGGGCAGGGACCTGCTCCTCAGGGACTGAGGGGCTGAGGCTGCTCACAGGGCCACATGCTGTGGTGTGTCGGAGGAGGAATCCCTCAGCCCTGCTCTCAGTCCCAGCCCCAACCCCAGTCCTGTCTGGGAGCAGCACAGGACCCACAGGCAGGCAGAAGGGCAGGATCCTGCTCCCTGGCCCATGTGCAGCCCAGACCAGCTCAGCAGCTCTCGCTGGAGTCCAGACCTGGACTGATCACCCCTGGGGACTCAGCTGAGAAATCAGGTCTGGTTTTGGAGCAATCAGGCCTGCCCAGTGCTGGCCCTTCCCTGGGAACCTCTGGGAAGGCTGAGTCCTGCACCAACCAAAGGGCTTGGCCATCTCTGCTTCCCAAAGTTCTGGTGCTGACTCTCTCCCCAGTGTCTCATTGCCTTGCCTGGAGGACTCTCATAATTGTGTGGGGTAATGGGAAGCCTCCCAACAGCCTGTCCTGCCATGAGGGACATCCCTCATCCCAGCAACTGGAGCCAGAATAATGCTTTTGCCCTCCTATGTCCACATCAGCATGGCAAGAACAGGGCCAGGGCCATTCAGGGAGCCAGAGCCCCTTGGGACGAGCTGTGGGTGCCCACACTGGTCCCAGCACCCAGGAAGCCCACAGCACAGGCATGAAAGGCACTTTGGGAGGCATTGAGTCTGTGGGTAACAAGGCTGCAAAAGTCAAACCAGTGTTTCCATTGGTAGAGGAGAAAAAAGAGGAGGTGCAACAAACCAAAGTGGGACTGAGGGCAGCTTCCACTGGAGCCTCGGCTGCCAGCCCAGAGCCTTTCTTGCTACAGGCACTGAGGGACTGGAAGGACCCAGTGTATCCAAGGCTATAATCCCCTCTTGGCAAGGACACTTTCCTGGAAGGAAGATCAAACCCAAGCACAAGTCTCCATTCTTACCTTACTCTCTCAGCTCTTTTCTCTCTCCCGTTTCCCAGGGCAATGCTGCTGTGATGCCAGCTCGGGGAGGCTCCTGTGGGCAGGGAGCTGCTCCCTGTTGCCCAGACACTGAAGCAGCCAGGAAACAGGCAGCTTCTCCTGAAAATTCCCACCAGTTCCTCCTGGCTGCCACCCCAGAAGCCCTCTCACGACAGAGAAGGGAGGTGGCTGACCACGGGGCACTCTTGCACTCAGGGCAGTGGTGCAGCAAGGAGCTGTGGTGGGCTCTCAGGCATCCTGTGCTGTCAGCTCCAAGCCTGTGGCACAATGCCTGGCCAGCTCCTTCCCCAAGCTCATGGTATCAGGTATAGGCACACGATGGCATAGGACAGAGGATGGCACAGGACAGAGGATGGCACAAGGCTTTGTTTCCCATTGCAGTGGCAGAGAGGGCAGCATGAGGTGCCTGGAGCAGCCCGGGCTGTGCCTGGCTGGCTGCAGTGATGTGTTTGCAGCAGAGACTCGCTGCAGCGTAAAGGCAGGAGAGCAAGTGCTGTGACCCTCTGGCCAAGGCAGGAGCCGATGAGCCCGTTCTCTCCCAGCTGTCGGTGAAAACCCCGCACCTGCCCGTCCCGCTGCCCCGCCGCATCCCATCCCCGCCGCATCCCACCCCCGCCGCATCCCGATCCCGCCGCATCCCGATCCCGCCGCATCCCATCCCCGCCGCATCCCACCCCTGCCCCATCCCATCCCCATCGCATCCCACCCCCGCCGCATCCCACCCTTGCCCCATTCCACCCCCGCCGCATCCTAAGCCTGCCCCATCCCATCCCTGCCCCATCCCACCCCTGCCCCATCCCATCCCCACCGCATCCCATCCCCACCGCATCCCACCCCTGCCCCATCCCATCCCCATCACATCCCACCCCCGCCGCATCCCACCCTTGCCCCATTCCACCCCCGCCGCATCCTAAGCCTGCCCCATCCCATCCCCGCCGCATCCCACCCCCGCCGCGCTGGCACCGTTCACCACACCAAAGTCCCTCCCAGGTGTTGGCGGCTCCCACTTTGTGCAAACACGGCCTGGAAGCTGCTGTCCTGGGGACACTCCCTCAGCCTCCTCCTCCCGACAGCTCCCCGGCAAACCCCGCGCTGCCCCGAGCCGCCGCCGAAGCAGCGCTGACTGAGATCGGGCTGTTGAACCGATCCATTCCTAAGCCAGGGAATTAATCAGCTTGAATTCTATTACATCTGTTTCCCCCTGCATTTAACTCTCCTTCTTCGCCACCGTTGCCTACTCTGGGGTCATTTGTATGAACCCTTCTCCTGGGGCATCCCTGGCTCTCTTTAAGGTGCTTTTTTCCTCTCAAATGGCTCCAGTCTCAAAAATGGGAACCAGACAACCCCAAATCCTCAAGTTTTAAAGACCAAAGTTTGTGAGCTGTAGAGCTTCTCGTGGTTACACTTTGCAGCTCTTGAACCTAAGTGCAAAACTGGACTTTTCTTTGTCTTTCAGAGAGAGCTGGAGCTTCTGAGCTCATCGTGGGATGCCACCAGCTGCAGATTGAGACAACTGCATGCTCTGAAGCTCTCAAAAAGCCCTGAGAGCCTCATTCATTTCCTCTTCCTCCATAGGCTACAAACCAGGACAATTTGTGAAGAGCTGGATGCTCCTGAGGATGCACAGGGATCCCTCCAGCCTCAGGTGGACACCCCATTGATCCCAAAGATACAAAGAACAAAAAGACCACATAAGCAAACCTTCATGAGAACAGACCCCTCCACTTTGCTTAGTTGATGTGCTAAGAAAGGGAGGGAAGACCCCTTGGTGTAACCTTTGCACAAACAAGATAAGCAAGTGTACAATGCTAAGAGGCAGTTTGGGTACCCTGAGCACCCTGGTTCTGCTGCCTGAGACTGGAGAGGTGGCAGAAATGGAAAAGCTGTGAGTTGTGACCAAAATCTGCCTGAAACAGCCACCAGAGATCTCTCCCCACATGCAGTGCCCTTAGTGGAGGCAGTTTTGTGTTGTGTTAGCATATGAATATTCATTCATGTGTATAATGGGTGTGCTTTAGCCACTGGATCCTCCAGCACTCAGTGATAAACCTGCATCAGCTTCCTAAACTGCCCTTTGGTTTGGAGAGTTTCTCTTGGGTATGATTTTCAGTGCAGTGCTGTCTCTGTGAATCCCCTTCAGGCCACTTTGGGAAGGTCTCTGGCTTAGTGCAAACCTCTGAGAAATGGAACCAGAGTTGCTGGCAGCAGGAAGCAGCTCAGAGCCTTCTCCATATCCTCTACCTGTGGCATCTCACTCACCTCTGGGATCACAGCCTCAGCACTGGCTCCAGCCTTCTCCTTCACTAACATTTTGCAGAATAAATTGAAGAAATATGGTCCCATGACAGAGAGGAGGAAGCAGGACCCACTGGGGCTAAGCACACATCCCTGAGGCTGGAGCTGTTGCAGAGGTGATGGAGTCACCAGGGGGATGGGGAAAGGAGATGGAGAACAGCTGTGTCCTGGGATGATCCCTGAGGCCTTCAGGGCTGCTCATGCTTTGCTCCAAGCCACCACCCTGCCTGTTTGTGAGACAAAAGGCAAAGGTTACTGTGTGGGAAGTTGGCAGTGTGACCTTCAGGCACTCCTCAGGGATGGGGCTGTGCCAGGGAGGATGCTCATCCCACCTTCACCTTCAGTCCTGCTCCCAGGTTTCAGCAGGTGTCTTGCATGAAGCTGCTGAGTGCTATTTTTCCAGCTTCATCTGGATCTTGCCTCATTATTTTTTGTGGGATGGAAGAACATTCAATCATTCCTTCACATGCTGCTGACAGGAGTCTCCAGGAGACACTGTGCTGCTGCTGCGCCAATTGCACTTTGCTGGAATGATTTTTTCAGCTCCAAGTCCCAGGGCAGGGCTGAAGTTAAACCCTTAGTGCAGAAAAGGAGCATTTTTCATGAGTGTGAAATCTGGCAGAGTGGAAGAAATCTAGGGGTGCAGATGGCTTGCCAGAGGCAGGCTCAGCAGCTGCTCATCTCCCTTCTGAGGGAGGTCCAGCTCCAGAAGCACACCCTGGGCTGGGTGTTGGAGGAGCTGCCCAGGCTGGAGGGTCCTTGGGAGAGCCAAAACCAGTTCAGGTGTTTGGGAAACTGCTGTTGAGGCAGAAATGATCCTGCCCAGTGGGAATTAACCATCTAGGAGCTGGGCAGGTGTGGATGAGCAACTGCATCCCAATGTCTAGCCTCTGATCCAGCCTGGTTTCCCTCCTGCCAGGGGAATGTCCTGTCCTTGGGGCTGCAGTGGGTGTATGTGGCAGGAGGACTCTGCAGGGATGGCTTCTGTGCAAAGGCCCCAGGAGCTGCCCCTGTGTTGGGCCTAAACAGTGAGCTCCAAGATGGACCCAGCAGTGCCCAAAGCTGAGCCCATCACCAAGGAGTGGGGTGTTTCCTCTGTAGTTAAGTTAAAAGTGCCATGCTGCAGCAGGAGAGAGGAGTAAGAAGATGTGAGAGACCCCATCTCAGACCCCAGGGCAGTGAAGAAGAGATGCTCCAAGTGCCAGAGCAGATTCCCCTGCAGCTGGTGGGGAAGCCCATGGTGAGGTGAGCCCTGCCCCTGCACCCGTGGAAGTGGAGCAGAGATCCACCTGCAGCTCAGGGAGGTCCATGGTGGAGCAGAAATCCATCTGCAGCCCAGGGAGGACCCCAAACCTTCTCCTTCCCATGGCAGGAGCCTGCTCAGCCTCTGAGGGCTAGTTGAGAGCCAAACTGCTGCCAGGAGCCTGCCTGACTGCTGCTGTGTCCTGCCCACACCTTCCTGCTGCACAGGAAGGTCTGCATGTGCCCTGCCAAGTGATTCAGCTTCCCCTTCTGACAGCCCACACGTGCCTCTCTTTGGAAGTGAGCCCTGGGACTGGCACATTTGGCTCTCCTGTGGTGTTGTGGGTGCCTAACCACAGAAGGACCTCCACAAACTGGGGCCAAGGGCAGCTGAGGAGTGTGTTCCTCACCCCAGCTGGTGCCAGCCAGAGGCATGCAGGTCTGAGATGGGCCCCTGAGCCCTGTTCCAGGCTGCAGATGCAGCTCAGGCTTCTCTTGTCACCCTGCCAGGGCTGTTGTGCCTGTGGGGTGGGAATGCAGCTCAGAGGAGAGGATGGATGCCAGGTCTCGTGTCTGTGTGAGGAGCTCTGGTCCCGTGTCTGTGTGAGGAGCTCTGTTACTGGCGTCTGGAATAACTGGTGTTCACTGGGAGTGACCAGGCAGCTCACCAGGAAACCAGGCACTTGCTTGGGCCCTTGGCAGTGGATTTAGGCTTTCAAGTGAGATCTTTACAGGTACAAGCTTCAGTGGTTTGAAAAATAACCACATCAGGGTCCAGCTAGAGCCTATGCCAGTTGTGTCCATGGCTGGCACACACCTCTCTGAGCACATAAGCCTGGGAGCAGCCAGCAGTAACACAGCTACAGTGTCCCCACCATCCCCTCCTGCCACTCAGCGGTGCCCAGCAGTGAGGAAGATCACAACAAGCATATCTGGGTGCTGGGGAGGGGCTGAGGGAATGGGGGTGTTGAGCCTGGAGAAGAGGAGGCTGAGAGGAGAAAGGAGCCCTCTCTGACACTCCCTGACAGGAGGCTGCAGGGAGCTGGGGGTTGGGCTCTGCTCCCAAGTAACCAGTAAGAGGGAATGGGCTCAAGTTGCCCCAGGGGAGGCTGAGGTTGGAGCTACGGCAGAACTGTTTCCCTGAGAGGGGTGTCAGCCCCTGTGCCAGGCTGCCCAGGGAGCTGGGGGAATGCCCAGCCCTGGAGGTGATGTGCTGAGGGATATGATTTAGTTTAGGGATGCTCTTGTCAGTGTTAGCTTAGTGGTTGGACTCCATGATCTTAAAGGTCATTTCCAACCAAAATGATTCTGATTCTAAGATTCCTGGTGTAATGAAGTGTTGCTCTGAGCTCATTTCCCACACACCTGGTTTTGGGGCTGCTCTGCATCACACCCAGGGGGAGCAGCACATTCAGCACAGGACAGAGTGCTCTCCCATGGACTGGCCCACAGCTCTTGGGTTTTCCCTTTGGACCTGTATTTTCCATTGCATTCAAATATAAATCTCCAGCAGTAACAGCTCTGGCTAATGTTATACCCACCCCATTTTCCCAGGCTCCTGCAGGATGAGGGGCCTCCCTGGCCTCATGGTGCAGGTCCCCTCAACTCAGGTCAGTGGGTGGGCAGAGGGTGTAGGTGATGTGGGGTGTATGGGTAGATGTGGGGTGTGTGGGTGAGTTGGAGCAGAGGACATCAAGCCCTGAAAGAGTTTGTTGCCCTCCTCTTCACCCTTCTGGGCAGCCAGGAACTGAGAGGAGAAAGCAGGAGCTTGGTGAGTGAGTCTGGGAGCACAGATTGGTGTGGGGAGAGCATGGATGTGGGGTGAGCATGGACAAGGTTTGAGCATAGGAGACAGGATGAGAATGGTCATGGTGTGAGCACAGACATGGTGTGAACACAGACACAGTGTGAGAACAGACATGGTGTTTGTGGCCACAGGACAGCCTGGCACAATGTGTGTGTGTGTGTGTATAGAATCACAGAATCATTTCACTTGGAAAAGACTTTTAAGATGATCAAGTCCAGCCACTGAAGTGCTGCTGTGCACAGGCCCATGTGTGCACCCAGGCAGGGGATTTCCCCAGTGCTGCCTCAATCCCTGAGCCTTTCCCAGATGTCAGCACTGTCTGTGCCACTGTCTCTCCTCTCTGCCCAGCAGCCCCTGATGTCTGGGGGGAGGGTCCTTAGCACCCTCATGGGCTGCCCTGGGGCATCCCAGCAGCTTGAATCCCAGAATCTCAGCGTGGTGGAGGTTGGAAGGACCCTCCAGAGCTCATCCAACACAACCTCCTGCTAAAGCAGGTTCCATGGGACATGAGGCAACTGGGCTGGGTGAGCTGCTCCCAGCCTCACAGCTCCAACAGCCCCAACAGCTTTGCCTTTCCTCTTAACCTAACACAGTTTTGCAATATTGAAGATTTCACAGCTCATCTGGTTTCATAAGAGCAGGCTCCCACTGAAGGAGGCGTTGCAGGGGAAAGCACAGTGATGGGAGTGATGAAAGCTGAGGGCCCTGGAGAGGAAGAAGTGCCCTCTCCTAAAAGTATTGCTTACAAAAGCTGCTTTGGGCTTGTTTTCTTTCTTATTTTCCTCTAATTTAATGATTTTAGGAGGGCTGGGGAGATTTATGACTTTCTGGGAGTTGGCAGCAAAGCAAGAGTCTACTCATCAAAGGAAAATGTGAAGATTGGCTGGGCTGGAAAACTTCCCCTCAGGATTTTGGGCAGAAAAGCAAAACAGTGTCCTGGTGCACGGGCTGGAGAGCTACAGGGCCAAAGCCCCTGAGTCTGGCCCTGCAGACCCCACCAGGACCCCCACCAGAAGCAGCCGAGTGCTGGTGGCCCCAGCGATGCCCCTGTTGTGTCTGTGGTCATCCCAGCATGCTTGGACTCACCCCAGAGTTGTCTGGGCTCATCCTGACGTGACTGGGCTCATCCCAGAGTTGTCTGGGTTCATCCTGACGTGACTGGGCTCATCCCAGCATGTCTGTGCTCATCCCTCCCCAAGGGACAGGTCCAGCAGCCCAGCATGGAGTAGTGGCTGTCAGCACTTGCCAGCCACCTGGCCACCACTGTGAAGGCATCTGTGCAGGACCATCAGCATGGAATGTCTCTCACAAGCCCAAATCCTTGTCTTCCAAAGCCATCACTATTAAATATTTCATGATGGAATCTTTAGACTATTTGGTGCTGATCTTCCTGGCCCATCTGGCTGAGCCCTTCCCAGCACAGAGGGATATCCCATCTGCCCATGGCACCAGGCCTCCCCTGCAGTGTTTCTGCCTGAAGACTAATGCAAGTGTTGGAAGATTTTGAAGATCTAATGAAGATTTTGGAAGCATCCCAAAGAAGTGGATGCTTTCTGCACAGCAGAGCTCATGCCAGGAGTACCAGGACAGGGCCATTCCTCCGTGTGCTGCTTAGAAATGGCTTTTCCACTTCAACTGCCCCCCTAAATACAGCAGAACCAGCTGTAAACATGAGCCAGCAACGTGCACTCGTGGGCAAGAAGGCCAATGGCATCATGGAGGGCATCAAGGAGAGTGTGGGCAGCAGGTCAAGGAATGTTCTCCTTCCCTTGAACTGGAGAGCCCGGAACTGGACATAGGACTCCAGATGAGGCCACACCAGGGCAGAGCAGAGGGAGAAGAGAATCTCCCTCAACCTGCTGCCCACCCCCAGGTCATCACATGCTCAGTTCATCTCTTGGAGATTTACACTGGCAAGAGCAGGATGGAGGGTGCAGTGTGCAAGGGCTGAGGGCTGTAGCTGCTGCAAACCACCCAGGGCAGCCAGGACCAGTGCTGGGCAGAGCAGTTCCTGACCATGCAGCAAGGAAGAAAAGGAAAAAGCACAAAATGTACAAGCTGCAGCCCCAAAACGCGTCTGTTCCTTCTGGCATTTGGGCTAATTGCTCTGCTGGGAGAACAGCCCTTCTCTAAGGGGGGTAGCTGGGCACACAGCCCAGCCTCCAAGGGCGTGAGAAGGGCACGGAGCTGGGCAGGAGAAGAGAGAGACACTACAAATAGACCTGAGTGACTGGATCCTTCCCAAATTGCGTGGCTGAGGACAGAGAGGATGAGGTCCTGCATCCCTTAGGGCAGTTTGGGAGCCAGGCACGTCTCTGGGTTGAACCCAAGCGAGGGTAAACACGCCCCACTCCTAGTGACAGCCACTGACTCCAGCTCTGGCAGTGGGGACCCCCCCAGTGCCCATGAGAAATGCCCAGTGCTGTGAGTGCTGAGGATGTGGCATTTGCACCTTGGTGTGATGAGCTGAAGGGTGGAGGGGCTGAGATGAGGACAGCAGCAGGAGCTGCTCTGGCTATGGACAGCAGAGACCCCCTCCAGCTTTCCCAGGGTGGGCAGCAGCTTCCCAGATGTGCTCACAGCCCTGGAGGCACATTCACACATCTGTGCAAACCCAGTTCTGGCAGGGACAGAGCCTGAAGAGAAGGGCTGATGTACACCCAAGCCTCTCAGCATATCACTTGCAAACCTGGCCACAAACTCAGGTCTCATGGCTCCTGGAGTGCCACTGCCACCCACAGTTAGGAGTGGACACAGCCCAGACACACAGATGAGGGTCAGGAACGGGCCAGACTTGTCAGGGACTCGGAGAGCATGGCCAGGGTGACAGCTCCAGGCCATCCTGGCAGCCCAAGGCCAGCCCAGCAGCTCGAGGCCATCCCCAGGGACACCCCTGGACTGCTGGAGCTCCCCCACGGGAGCGGGGCCTGGGGCCAGTGCTGCCGGGGCCTGGGCTGGGACAACGGAGCCCTCAGGGTGAGGGGAGACCGGCCCCAGCTCTGCACAGAGCCTCATTGAGACGGGACAATGACCCTCTCTTTGCTCTGACAGACCTCACGGGCTCCACACCCAAGCCAAGGCAGGGAATGGGAACTCAGGGTGACTCTCGTCCCCGTCCTGGCCTCGGCCGGGCCTCTGCGTGGCCTGAGCACCACTTGAAAGAGGCCGCAGCACACACGCCTCTCCCGGCTGGGGACTTGGCTGCAGGCCCCTGGGCTCCACTCCCAGCCTGCAGGCACAGGCTGCTGGGGCCTGTTTTGTGTAACATCTTCATCAATGATCAAGGGGGATCAGTCAGTTTGCTGATGGCACCAAGCTGGGTGGGTACATAGATCTGTGTGAGGGCAGGATGGGGCTGTAGAGGGCCCTGGCCAGGCTGGAGCCATGGGCTGAGGGCAATGGGATGAGGTTTAACAAGGCCAAGGGCTGGGTCCTGTCCTTGGGCCTCATCAACCCCAGACACTGCTCCAGGCTGGGGCAGAGGGGCTGGAAACTGCTGGAGGGAAAGGGCCTGGGGGGGCTGGTGCCAGTGGCTGAACAGGAGCCAGCAGCGTGCCCAGGTGGGCAAGAAAGCCAGTGGCATCCTGGCTGGGATCAGCAGTGGGGTGGCAGCAGGAGCAGGGCAGGGTCTGTCCCCTGTGCTGGGCCCTGGGGAGGCTGCAGCTCCAGGGCTGTGCTCAGTGCTGGGCCCCTCACCCACTGCCACAGGGACACTGAGGGGCTGCAGTGTGGCCAGAGCCGGGCACAGAGCTGGGGAAGGGGCTGGAGCACAAGGGTGCTGGGGAGGGGCTGAGGGAATGGGGGTCTTGAGCCTGGAGAAGAGGAGGCTGAGGGGAGACAGCAGCACTCTCTGACACTCCCTGACAGGAGGCTGCAGGGAGCTGGGTTTCAGGCTCTGCTCCCCAGGAATGAATGATACAAGGGGAAATGTGCTCAAGTTGCCCTAGGGGAGGCTGAGGTTGGAGCTGAGGCAGAACTGTTTCCCTAGAGGGGTGTCACCCCTGTGCCAGGCTGCCCAGGGAGCTGGGGCAGTGCCCAGCCCTGGAGGGATCCCAAAGACGTGGAGCTGAGGTGCTGAGGCCGTGGGTCAGTGCTGGGCTGGGCAGGGTGAGGGCAGGGCTGGCACTGCAGCAGCTTCCAGGGCTTTTCCAGCTGAAATGATTCTGTTGTACAGGGTTGGGGGAGGAGTCCCCAGCCCCAGCAAAGAGAAGCCCAGAGGCAATGGGAAAGGGCAGAAGAACGTGGGCTGCAGCAGAGACTGGGCTCCTCATGCTGAGGCCGTGACTGTGCAGCCTCAGCTCGCTCCCCATCCCCTGAGACAGGACTGGCAGGAACTCACGGCAGCAGATGGGCTGGTTGAGGCAGAGAGATAGAAGAAAAATGAAACAGTTCACCCCACTTTATTATCCCTACAGACAGGTGACCCCCCCCCTCACAAAGAGGGTCACTTTTAATGAAACCTCAGGTAAAACAGGCACTGGACATCAGAGGTGGGATCATGGAAGAGATGGTAGGCAGTGATGCCCAGGGGATAGCTATCAACCTGTTAGGCAGGGGATATAACCCCAGCCCTGCTCCTCTTCCTCCTCCTCCCTATCCCTGGCACTCTGCTGAGCCTTACTCCAGCAAAAAGCAGCAGACAGGAGGGCAGAGCAGGGATTCATGCCTTGCAGTGTGCTTCAGGGCAAAATCCACATCAAAGAGAGGAGCTGGATGGGATAGCCAGCACTGAACAGATAAAACAGGAGTGGGAAGAACTGCTCTGCAGTTCCTTCGCCCCCAGGGCAGGGCAGGTCCAGCACTGTCTGCCCAGCTCAGTGCCCTGTGCCACAGCATTGTGCCAGGAAGGTCAGAGCATGACACAGCCCTGAAGGAAAGGTCCTGGTCATGGAGCTGCAGAGGGCCAGGCCTGTGCTACGTGGGGATTCACAAGGGTCTCCTAGGAAAGGCCCATAAATACCAGGTACCAAACCACAGTGGAAGACGTTGTTCAGCTCAAACATCATCACTGAGCTGGGTAGGAAGGAGAAGGAGTTCTGAGATGCACCAGTCTAACAGGACCCACACTAAGACCACCCACTACCCACAAAGAGAAGGAGAGAGGGGTGCAGCTCACCCTGGGGAGTCAGTGTCCACCTCCAGCACAGGGAAAGCTGCCATTCCTCCACTTGTGCAAAGGAAAGAGTCCACCAGCCTCAGCTCTGTCAGCCACCTTCAGTTAAAGACAAAACCCAGTCCCAAAGCCCCTCAGAAACAGGCTGTGTCCTACAGCAGGAGGGTACCAACATCTTCTCTCCTCTTAAAGTCATCATGAGAAACAAGATCAAAGCCTGGCAGAAGAACTTGTTTGCCAGGTCAAGACAAATAAAGGGATGTGGAGGTGTCTGCTTCAGCCTGAAACAGCAGCTCAGAGGTATGAACTACCTCCTTTGGGCCTATGGCTCACTAACTACAGGAGCCTGCAGACATGTAAACAGTGACTATGGCATCACTACTGCAAAGTGGAGAGAGGGACTGCCCCAGGAGGAGCCCCAGCCTGGGCACGGCCTTGGCCCGCTATGGGGGCACTGGAGGGCAGAGCTCAGGCAGCAGAGTGTCCCATGGGAGTTCCAGTCTCTGAGAGAGGTACAAGCAGGGCCCAGGCCACCCTTCAGTGGCCAGGTTTGCCTGGAGATGCCAGATGGAGTGTTGAAGATGCATCAACTTTTTCTGACAGCAGCCAAATTCAGCCTAAGTCAGGCCAAGGGCACAGCAGCTCTGCCCCACACCAGCAGCTCTGCTTCCCCCCACACCAGGGGTACCAGGACAAGGGTCTCTGTGCTCAGTCACACACAGGAGAGGAGCAGCTGGAGAGCAGCAGAGCTGGGAAGCCCCAGGAGAGCAGCATGGGGATGCTCCCAGGTGCAACAGAGGCAGATGCTGTCTCAGCTTCCTCCTGCAGCGATGCCACCGGCAGCTCCAGACCTCGGGGTACGACACCTGGAGCAAGGGGTGCAATGGGGTTTGGGCCAGAGTCCCCCAAACCCCCTGGGGAAGCTCAGGGACAGGGAGCCCAGCACTAGATGAAGGTGGAGTCCAGCTGGCTCGTTTCCTGGTTACTGCGGGCACGAGCCTCAAAGAGCTGCTTGATCAGAGCAGATTTCTCCTGCTCCAGCTGCGTGATGCGTTCGCTCTTGTCAGTCACCTCCTGCATGGGCCAGAGGAGGAAAAGCACAGTCAGACAATTCCTTGGGTTGGAAAAGCCCTGTAGGCTCCTGGAGTCCCAGCCCAGCACTAACCCACAGCCCTCAGCAGCTCAGCACCACAGCTTTGGGATCCCTCCAGGGCTGGGCACTGCCCCAGCTCCCTGGGCAGCCTGGCACAGGGGCTGACACCCCTCTCAGGGAAAAGGTTCTTCCTGAGAATGCTGCTCAGAGGAGTAAAAAGTTGTCAGTGCCACACTGCAGGTGCTGGGATGTGAGCCCCAGGGGTCCTGGTGAATGCATCAAGGGTGTTGGGTCCTGGCAGGGGCACAGGGGATGCCCAGTCCTGCCCACAGACCTCAGCCTCAGCACCTGCTTCTGCCCTGTGTTTGTCACAGCCTTTGCCCTCATCAGAGATGCCCCATCCCTGCCCACAGACCCTCACCCAGCAAACAACTGGACACAGCTGCAGGACAGAGAGTCTCCAGGTGCTGCCCACACAACCCTTCTCTGGGATCACCAAGCTGAAGGAACACTTTTCACCCTGCCCCTCACCCTGCCCCTCCCAAGGGCGTCTCCTCCCCCCATACCCCCCCTCACCTTAGTGAGGAGCCGGTTTTGCTCCTTCAGCATGTTGATGGCTTGCTGGGAGCCTGCTGAGGCTGGGGACACTGTGGGGACCGGCCTGCTCAGGGCTGATGAGGGGTTTCCTGGCTGCAGAGGGGACAAAGAGAAGGGATGAGACACTGAGCCTCCTTCCTGGTGGCCCTTCTCAGCCTTTTCCCAAGGCCAGAAGCCAGCTCTGTGGCACACAGGGCATGCAGAGAAGCCTGGCACAGGGTTAAGATCCCAGCAGAGGCCACTGCAGTGTCTCCAGCAAGGCAGGCAGTGCTGGGCAGCATTCCTGCCACGAGCCTGCTGGGAGAGACAGCTCTGAGCAGGCTGACTCAGTAGCTCAGCAGGATGGTTTCCTTATTCACTTGACAGTGGCTACATTCTATTAAGGACCTCCTTTAGTCCCCTAAATGGCTTGAGCATCCTCCAGCATAGCTTGTGACCAGCTATTCTGTCCTCTTGGCTGTCCATGGAGCCAAGCCATAGAACCCCAGAGTCTCCCAGTGGTGGGGGTGGGAAGGGTCCTGCAGAGCTGCTCCAGCCCAACCCCCTGCTCAAGCAGGTTCACGGGAACATGTCCAGGTGGGGTTGGAAATCTCCTGAGCAGGAGCCTCCACACCCTCCCTGGGCAGCCTGGGCCAGGGCTCCCTCATCTCAGCACCAAAGGACTTGCTCCTGGTGTTTCAATGGAGCTTTTTGTGTTCCAGCTTGTGCCCATTGCCCCTTGTCCTGGCACTTGGCACCATAGAACAGAGACTGGCCCCATCCTCTCCACACCCACCCTTTAGGGATTGATCAGCATTGATAAGGGCCCCTCTCAGCCTTCTCTTCTCTAGCATCACCTCCCCAGAGCCCAGTGAAACTCTGGCAGCTGCAATGTCAGCACTGTCACCAGCACGAGGAGGGGACAGGACAGGTCCCAGGCTTGTGGAAATGACCATGAGCTGCAACTCAGCTGCTCTCACCTTCCCAGCAGCAGAGAGGAGGTCGCTCAGGCAGCGGTTCACCTCCTGCAGTTTGGGGAGCAGGCGGCCCAGGTGGCTCTGGCTGCCCTCCTGCAGGAAATCCTGGGGGACAGGGAGGAAGAAGAGGCTGGGGGTTACCATGGGGCCAGCTCCAGCTAAGTCCCAGCCTGCTTCTCCAAACACAGAGAGCAGCCCCAGACCCTCCCAGATGAGCACTCCAAGAAGCCCCAGACTCACAGCACTGGTTTTGTTCTTCCCCAGGAGCCTCTGGCGTTCCTGCATGAGCTGGATGTGCTGGTGGTACCAGTCCCGGGCGCGTTCTACCAGCTCCAGACCTTGCAGCAGGAAATCCTTCTCTTGTTCCAGCTCCTTCATGTGCTTCAGCTGCAGGACAGAGCATGCAGAGATGTCATCCCCTCTCCACCAAGGTCTTGTCAAGCCTCAGGAGATGGTTTCTTCACAGAATCATTTTGGTTGGAAAAGATCTTTAAGATCACAGAGTCCAACCACCAACCTCACAAGGCCAAGCCCTTCTTCAGGCCACCAGCACTTCCCCATCCCCACTGCCTTACCCAAAGCCTCCCAGTCACCCTTTACAGCAGGGCTGCTCCTGGAAATGCTGTTTGCAACATATCAATCCCTCCACCCCCTAGACAGACAGACCAAAGGGAATGAACATACCCACAAGAAGAAGCACAGAGCCTTGGTGCTCTGCAGGCTGTTGCTGAGGGGCATGAAGAAGGTGCTGTAGGTAGCAAAGACCCCCATCCAGCTTGGGCTGCAGCCTGTACCTGCCTGGCCTGCTCTGGGCCCCCCTGGCTGGCTGGCCAGCATGGCAACTGGAGGAAGGGGCATCATCCCACAGAGCTGTGGGGCATTTGCAGCTCTGCTGGGCACAGGCACAGGCAGCATCTCACTAAGGATGGGATGCTCTGGGGGCAGAGGCAGCTTCTGGGGCAGGAGTGAGGCAGAGCACTGGGCTTGGCTGGTGCCACTCAGAGGGGGAAGGGGAGGGGACAGTGCTGTACCCAGAGCTGCCTACAAATAACAGTGCTCAGCCTCTCATGGAAGGGCTCAGCCCAGCCACCCCTGTGGCCACGGGGAAATGAGGCCGATCGATGAGGGGGGACTGGCTGAAACGCACCAGCTGAGTGACTGCAGCTGCAGTGGTGTGAAGGGTCCTGGGCTGCAGCATAGCTCCAATCCCTCACTTCAGGGCTCAGCACAAACTGGTCTGAGTGTGTCATGGATTGCAGGATGGATGCCAGAGCTTCCACTGCCCTGGGCTTTGGAGAAATCAGCCTAATGAGAGCTGAGTGCCCTGCTCTGGGGGCCAAACATCCTCCCAGCGTCAGGGGGAGACAGCAACACAGGGATTCAGTCCTTGCTGATTCAAACCTGCTCCAACTGTCTCTTTATGCTCCAAAGTGGGAACAGTATCATAGAATCACAGAATTGCTTGGGTTGGAAAAGCCCTGGAAGCTACTGCAGTCCCAGCCCTCCCCTCATCCTGCCCAGCCCAGCACTGACCCACAGCCCTCAGCACCTCAGCTCCACGGCTTTGGGATCCCTCCAGGGCTGGGCACTCCCCCAGCTCCCTGGGCAGCCTGGCACAGGGCTGACACCACTCTCAGGTAAACAGTTCTGCCTCAGCTCCAACCTCAACCTCCCCTGGGGCAACTTGAGCCCATTCCCTGGCATTCATTAGTGGAGAAAAGGGATCAGCCCCCAGCTCACTGAAGCCTCCTGTCTCCCCTCAGCCTCCTCTTCTCCAGGCTCAACATCCCCATCCCCTCGGTTGCTCCCCATCAGACTTGTGCTCCAGCCACTTCCCCAGCTTTGTTTTGCCTATGGGTGAGTTTTTGCCCCTGGGGAAGTCACTGTGCAGTCAAACACTGGCTCCATGGGCTGCCCTGGCTCAGGGGAACATGTGCCTTCCCCCTGTCTGGCACAACTTGGGACAGAAAGCACCTTGGAAGCAACGGCAGCATCTCCACACACATCACCAGAGCTTTGTATCCAAAATACCAGCATGTGCCTGACACCTCAGGGCTCACACATGCAGCCCAGACAGAGCTGGTGTCAGCAGTGAGAGATCCCTGCCTCCACCTTCCCCTGGCTGGAGCCCCAGGCAGGGCTGGCTCCTTACCACGCCGAAGTCCACGCCGTTGGTGATGGTGTGTCTGCGGTGCTCTGCACGGCCCCTCTGGTGCCTCCGAGTGTCCCCAGCCCCTGCATGGCTGCCATCCCCCTGGCACTGCCCTGCAGCCTTAGCATCACCACCTGGGACAGAGGGAAAGCAACACACACTTGCAACAACAACCTCCTAGTGACCAGTCCTGGGGGACTTTCTGCAGGGTGGCTGTGGGGGGCTTGTGTGGCCAGGCTTTGGTAGCAGGGAGCATAAGGGGTGGCTTCTGTGAAAAGCTGCTAGAGGCTTCCCCTGGATCTGACAGGGCCAGTGGCAGTGCTGAGGGAGTCTGTGACCCCCTGGGAAGCCCAAGCTGGAGCAGGTTCCTGGCAGGACCTGGGAACCCATGGAGAGAGAAGCCCACACTGGAGCAGGTTCCTGGGAGGACTTGTGACCCTGTAGGGGACCCACCCTGGGTTCTTTGTGAAGAATTGCAGCTTATGTGAAGGACCCACGTTGGAGAAGTTTGTGGAGGACTGTCTCCCGTGGGAGGGACCCCACACTGTGCCAGGGGAAGCATGAGGAGGCCTCTCCCTGAGAGGAAGCAGCAGCAAAGTCCATCTGTGATGAACTGACTGTAACATTCCCATCCCACTGTGCTGCTGGGGGGGAGGAAGGAGAGACCTGGGAAGAAGGGAGGGATGGGGAAGCTGGTTTTTGAGATTCATGTTTTATTTCTCATTTCCCTACTCAGTTTTGATTGTTAATAGATGAAACCAGTTCTCTCCAAACTGGGGCTGTTTTGCCATGAGTGTAACTGCTGAGGGATGTCCCTGTCCTTATCCTGACTTGTGAGCCTTTCTCTCTCCCCTGTCCAGTTTAGGAGGGGGAGTGTTAGAACAGCTTTGGTGAGCACCTGGCACAGAGCCAGGGTTAAACCATCATTTAACTTGCAAACAGCAGTGGCAGGGAGAAGCTGAGCAAACACCAGCCCAAGCACCTCCTCTCACCTTTCTACCTGTCAGTTTGACTTCACTGGCCTGGAAGCTGATGGAGTAGATCATCGTAAGTTCTATTATGCAGGACAACCAGGTGATCAGGGCCAGTCAGATGAGGGAGGGCTGAGGGATCTGGGGCTGTTCAGCCTGGAGAAAAGAAGGCTCAGAGGAGACCTTCTCACTCTCTACAAGCACCTGAAAGGCAGCTGCAGCGAGGTGGGGTTGATCTGTTCTCTCCAGAACAAACAACAGAACAAGAGGAAAGGGCCTCAGGTTGCAGCAGGGGAGATTCAGGCTGGATGTGAGGAGGAATTGCTTTGCTGCCAGGGCTGTCAGGCATTGGAAGGGGCTGCTCAGGGAGGTGCTGGAGTCACGGTCCCTGGAGGGGTTTCAGAGCTGGGTGGGTGTTGCACTGAGGGCAATGGGCTGGTGGGTGATAGGGCTGGGACAGAGGCTGCACTCCATGGGCTTAAAGGTCTCTCCCAGCTGAAAACATTCTGATTCTACCAGCACAGTATCTTCAGCCATGACTGACTTGTCTGTGCCAGGCTGGCAGCAGACCTTGGTGCTCATCAGCTGCACAAAGCAGGCAGCTTCCAGCCAATGCTTCGTCAGTCCTGGCCCAGGCAATCATTAGTGATATTGCCTCCCCTGGTCCTGCCCTCATGGGACCCTGGCTCCCACCTGGCTGGCACAGGCTCTGCCAGGAACCCAACTCCTCCTTAGGGCAGCTCCTGCTTGGCCCTGGGCTTGGCCATGAAGGCATCCACTCCCAGACTCCTGCTTGTCATCTAACCATAAGAGGAAATCAGATTGCAGGTTGTCCAAAGCTTCATTAACCCCCTTGACATCATATCCTGCAAGCAACAGATCTGCTACAAACACATGACACTGGTGCAAATCCATGCATAACCTATTTTTGCAGATTAAGTTCATGCTGGCAGGTTTTAGGATGGATCAGACATCCCCTGCCTGGGCTGTCCCTCTGAGGCAGGTATTGGTTGGGCACCTGCAATAAAGACAGCACAAGCCTCACATTGCTAAACTTGCCAGTGTGGCCATAGCCAGGCCAGCTCAGATCCTGCTTCTGGCCAAGCTGGTAGATCACTGCCCTGCCACCTTGAACCTGTCACCAGGGCAGCCATGGGTGCAGCCAGCACCCTCCCAAGACGTGCCTGGGCAGCAGCAAACCTGCTGCACCTCCCTTCTTGCCCCAGCAGCCCCCACCTCGTGCTCACCCTGCTCTCTGCACACAGCTTTTCCTGGAGAGATTCTTTCCCAACTGGACTTTCAAACCAGAGCAGCAGGGAGGCAGGCAGGTGAAGGCAGGTAGAGAGGCAGCTGGGGCAAACACCTCCTCCCTGGGCCCTGCCAGACACCCCCTGCCACATCCTTCCCCCGAGGGCTGGGCACACACGGCTGCCAGGCGCCAGAGCTGCCTGGCACAGCTCTGCCCGCTCCCTGCGGCTGCAGGCGCCGGGGCAGGGTGGTAGCACTGCCTGGGCTGGCACAGCACTGCCCTGTGAGCCTCCTCAGCCAAGCACATGGGCACAATGGAGGAGGGATATGGGGCAAGAAAGAGTGGCTGTGGCTGCAGGAGCCACCCATCACCTTGAGGTGTGGGAGTTGCAGCGTCCTGGTGCTGTGTCGGTTCAGCGATGGGAGCTGGACTCAAGCTCAGGGGCACTGGGCAAAGCGACCTCAGCACCTCACTCAGCCTGTCACTGTGTCACTGGGGAAAGGAGCCACCACAGCAAAGGAAAAACCCTTCTTCAGCTCCACTATGGCATCTTGCTTCTCCTACCAGCCATTGCTCTGGCACATACAGGTCTCCAGCCTGTCAATACATACAAAGCCTTAGATACTACCCACTCACCTGCTTTGCCAACTGTCTTTGGTCTCATGCACCCATATCCACTGGGGAGGAACCCAGAAAGACTGCTGCAGCCACACATTTGCTCTCCTAGCAGATCTGTAGCACATCCTGCTTGGGAAGCTGAGGAACAGCCCCAAAACTAAGAGTTGCTTCAGTAGGTAGAAGCCCAAAGCAAAGCCAGGAGCACCTCTGGGAAGAGCTACAGGGTAGAAACAACCTTCTTTTAAACAACACCTTTTAACCCTGTTATAAACGTTTTCCCTGCTGTTACTTGGAAGTGCCAGGTCAAGCAGAGCTGAATGTGGTAAGAAGGTGCTCCCTGAGCTCTGTGCACCCGAGATGACAATACAGGGCCCTTGCTAGTGAGCTGGGATCAGTTCTTAGGCAAAGGGCAAGACCAGCTCACCAGAGGTGGAAGAGATCCTGCCCTGTGATACAGGATGGCCTCCTCGCTCCCAGAGCCCTCTGCCCTGCAGGCCTTGAGCTCAGCCTTTGCCAGCCAGGGTGAGTGCCCAGGATGGAGCAGGTAACTCATGGTCCCTTTACACATTTCTCTCCCAGTCCTTTGTAATGGTCTGGACAGCAACAGCTACCTACAAACCACCCCTTCCCTCCTGCCAGGGCCACCAGCTGCTAGAGCCAGGCCACCCCAGCCACAAAGGCGAGTGCTGTTCTGGGCAGAAGGCAGTGCCCAGGGCCACCACAGACCTCCTGGGCACTAACTTCCCCAGGTCTCAGCTCTCAGGGGAACCACAAGAATAAGAAGACCCCAAACACTGAGACTCTTGGAGCACCTGGGCAACAGTGGCACAGAAGTCATTGTGACTTCCATGCCCAGTGACTTCTCCCCTGCCAGCCTCAGCATCCTTGTGCCCAGGGGATGCTGTTGGCTCCCCAGGACCAGGACTGGCACCCAGCAGCAGCTTGAGGGCTGTCCCAGCACTGCCAGGCTGAGGGGAGCTCCAAGAAGCTGGAAGCTGCCTCTGAGCAGGGACCTCTCCAGAAGCACTTCTGCCCTCACGCTAGTTGAAGTCAGGAGGGAAGAAGGGACAAGACTGCTGTGCAACTGGCTCACTGCACCTGGACATGGCAGGAGGATCACCTGGCTCCATGCTCTGCCATGATTCAGATCCAAATCACCTCCAAAGCACACAGATGCCCCCTGGAGCAGAAAACAGAGGTTGGGTGGCATCCTGTGAGCACCTCTTCCCCCCAAAAACACAGCCAGGGAGAGTTTCCCCCAAGTCTTTGCAGTTGAGGAGCACTGAGACACCATCTCATTGCACATGGTTGAGTGCTGACAGAAGCTACCTCATGCAGCTGGAGGCTCAGAGCAGCCTGGAGCCCAAATGATACAAATAGAGCTCAAACAGATGCAATAACTTGGAGTAATAACATTTGCTAACCTGCTGAATCCACCTGAAACTCAGACCTACTGCCAGAATCTGGCCCTGCACTGTGGGAAGCTGGCAGCAAGGGCTGAGGCACTAACCCTGCCTGCAGGCTCTGGACATCAGTGTAATGGAAAGATCCTCAGCAAGCTGAAAGCTGCTGCAGTCATCTGCTCATTCCTTTCCAGGGCAGAGCTTTCAATTTGCTCTTTATTTACCAAGCAGGATTTTTTTTCAGGTTTTTCCAGATTTACACTCTTTGAGGACAGAAGAACCAGTCTGCTTAATAACATTCCCCTAGATGAAGCTCCAGGGATTAGTCTGGAGGCAAAATGGAAAGCAGAGAACCCCAGCCACAGTTAAAGTCTCTCCTCCACCCAGCAGAAGTGGGGACTGGGAGGGAGTGTGTGGGAAGGCAAAGGAGCCCAACTTCTCAGGGTAGAGGAAGTCACTTCACTCACATGTTGCAATAACAAGCACCAGCTCCTCTCACAGACCTTTGTGTCCACAGATCTCAAAGCACTTCATATCTCTACATAAAGAATTATTACCCAAACCAGAGAAGTCCAGAGCCTGGTTCCCTTACAATGCCTCCTTCTGACTGGCATCAAATCAAGTTGCCAGTGAACTAGTCTTCCTCTTGCCAGGGCCAGTGTTCCACCTGGGGCTGGGGGCCCTGGCAGAGCCTAGGACACCCTGAGGAAGGGGCAGTGCTCTGCAGACAGAGCCTGGCTGCTCAGACAGCCCTTGGGGACATTGCCCTGATGCTGCTTTCCCATTTCATTATAGCTTTAATTAATTTTGTGAGCAGTGCTTTGTTTTATCTTGCAAAACCGTGGATGAAGTGGTGAGAAAAGCCCTTCTGAGAGCAGATCCTCAGCACTGAGCCCACGGCTGCTCCTGCAGTGCAGCTCTTGCCCTGGGGAAGCTGCTGGGCTCTCCGAGACCCCCAGGATGCCCCACCGCATCACCCAGCCCCGAGGAAGGTCACCTCTGGACTTTGTGCCAGAGGACAGCCACGGACACGTCACGGCAAAGCCCTTAATTCTTCTTGGCATCGCTATAAACAGGCGAAGAGCCACGGGAGGAGAGGGGCTGAGGGAACTGCAGAGCCCCGGGCCCGCGGAGCGCCCGCCGCTCGGATCGGAGCCCACCAAAGCCAAAACGAAAGCCAGCAGCAACTTTGGCGGGGCTCCCCGCGAGGCTACGGGCTGAGCTCGGAGCGGGGCCGCGGGGCCCCGGCAGCACCGAGCCGCGCCCGACCCGAGCCCGAGCGCGGCGTCCCCAGCCCGGCCGCGCCGGCTCACCTCGGCCGCGGGGCTGCCCGGGCCCCGGCTCCCGCTGCCCGCCGCTCTTCCCGCGCCGCTCCTCAGCGCAGCGCGGGCTCGGCGGCTTCTCGGCGCTCCGCCGCCCGCCGTCCGCCGGGCCGTCGGCACCGGGCAGGGCGGCTCGCAGCCCCAGCACGAAGCGCTCGAAGGTCAGGTACCCGCTGGCCGGCGCCGCCCGCCGCAGCCCCTCCATCACCCCGGCGGGCAGCTCCCGGGCTTCCGCGCCCCGCCAGCGCGACTCGATCTCCCGGAGGTGCACGTAACCCCGCCGCCGGTCATCCAGGATATCGAAGAGAGTCCTGAGGCTCTGCAGGAAGACCCTCGGCAGCCCCTCGGTGCCGGCGGGGAGCGATCGGTCGCCGCGCTCCGGGGCCATCGCCGCCGCTCCCGAGCGTTACTCGCCGCTCCGGCCCCCGCGCTCCTATTGGCCGGCGTCGGGAGGCTCCGCGCGCTGATTGGGCGGCGCGGGGCGGTCGCCACGGCCATTGGCTGAGCGGGAGGACGGCGGTTTGAGTTCCAGCGCGGCGCCCGCCCCGCTCGCGCCCGGGGGGTCCCGGTGCCCCGGCGCCGGGGTGGTCCCAGGGACGCGTCTCCTCCTCCGTCCCATCGCCGCTCGAGACCCTGCACCGGCTCGCTGACCCCCTACCCGGGAAGAGGGCCCGGTGTCCATCGAGAACCCTCATTGTTCCCGCACCCGCAGCTCCCAGCGCTGCGAATCGTGCTTACCGGCAGAACTTCGGGCACCGCTATAAATGCAATGGGTGTTTCTGCTGCTGGTGGTGAGAAGCAGCGGCTGACAGTCCAATTTTTGCACTCCAAAGTCACCGTGGCCGTGCAGGAAGGACAGCAGCTCTTTTCTTGCCTTCTGTTAATCAGTCTCTTCAATTCTGAAATTAGGAATCACCTTCCAAAAACAAGGAGAGAAATCATCACAAATATCTGTCAATGGAGAGAGTAGTGTCCTTACTGCACCGTAGCAAAACTCTTCATTTCCATAGCTGACACACTTCAAACTGGTGCTTTGTGTGTATCCCAGGTCAGTTGTCTTGCCATTGCTTCACCTTTCCAAAGCAGACCACTCAAATTCCTCCTTAAAGTTTCCAAAAGTATTAACTGGGCAGCCCCCCAAATCTATATTCCAGTGGTTAAGGAACTCTCTAAGCTCTAGAAAATAGGGATTTACATCCTTTCTGCAAACCCAGATGAGTGGCAATTTCAGCAATGCTCTTCTGCATTCTAGGACAACTTCTTAGCCATAAGTGAAGTTAGGCAAACTTCCTAAGACCTTCCATCCCTCATGACTCCAGAGCAAAGGGGGTTAGTGACCTGGAACACTGTTCTTGCTCTCACTGCAGCTTTGCAAGTGTCAGTTGAGAGGGATGTCTGCCCTTTCTGCATCAGCACAGAGGGGCCCCGTGTGCTTTGTCTGGGGTCATGGGGGAAGCGAGTGCTTCCAGTGGGAACTGAGTCCAGGCATCCCAGTGCTGTGGCTGGTGCTGCACCAGTGGCCACCAGCCAGAAGGAGATGGGGTAGGGGCCCACAGGAACCACAGGCTCAGAGAAAAGAGGGGAAAAAATATGTCAGTGTTGAGAAATGTGAGAGAAACAAGATTTGGATCATATATCCTCTAAACCTCATATGAACTGGCATCGTGAAGAGAATGGGTTTCTCTACACCAAAGCTGCCCTCCTCTGCAAACTCCCTCCATCAGATGGTGTGTTGCAACAAAGCAGACTGCCAAGCTCTGCTGTCACAATTCCCATGGTGACACTGTGAGTGTCTCGAGGTGCCCTGGGCAGCCACATGCCCACAGCTCCAGAGCCCCCATCCTTGTTTGATGCTCATAATGCTGAGGGGAGGAGCATCAGGGAGCAGGCATGCTAGAGCAGGGTGGCAGCCAGAAAGTGTGATAAGCTGCTATCTGGGTGCTCAGCTTGTGAGGCTGCCTATGCCACAAACATCTTCCCATGCCATGGGCACCTCATCATGCCATGGATAACTCCATGTGCCATGTACAGGGGTGATTCCTTTTAGCTCTGAGATGGCTTCAAAGAGAGAGAGTGGGAAATGCTTGGCCCTCAAGTCCTCCCATCCACCTGGCCTTTGCTGTTCTCCCCTCACCATCAGCTACCCTGGGTGTCTTCAGCACCTTAGTCCTACTCCTGACTTCTCAGGCCAGTCTTGCCACTCCTCCACGGAGTTTCTCAGCCCTGTCAGACCCAGTTCAATCACAGCAGCTTCTAAAGACTCTCACTTTTCTCTACCAAGGACCTACTCTCACTGGTCTCCACTGTGCTATGGTTGGGCAGTTCACAACCTGCTTCTCTTTAAGCCATTTCTTTTCATACATTTCCCAGACCTGTCCTACCTGTTTTGAGAGCTCTGCTTGGCTTGGCCACGTTTGACTGAACACGTTCACACCCGTGTAGGATGTAGGGAGAAGGAAGTGGTGCATCATCCCTCCCCTTTCTGCTCCAGAAACAGGGCAGTGACTGTGACACTATTCAGCTCTGTGACACTGCTCAGCTTTGGTAGCTAAACCTGCAGGAAAAGGAGTTTTTCCTTATGTTCCTCCCACATCTCTGGACTTGCTGGAGCAGACAGGAATAACAGGGGGGATTCAAAAAGACTTTAATGCCTCTTGTCCAACTTCCCTGTCTGGCAGATCTGTTGCAGCAAAGAATCTGGAGATACCAGAAACAATTCCTAGTGCTGGTGGTTCAGCAGAAATGCTCTCACTCCTCCATGTGGAACTTTCTGCTCTGGCAACAGAGAGCTGGGACACAACTGCCCAGGGCAGGTCTGAGCTTACCACACTCTCCACATCAAAGTGTCCTCGAGAGGCTGCCATGAGACAGACCAATGTTCCCATCCTCAGCCTGGGTGGGTGAATGAGGTTAGGGAGAGTTTGAAAATCATTGGGAAAGGGCTTTTTGGGGTTTTGGTTTGCTTGTTTTGTTGTTTGGGGTTTTTTTTCCTTCCCCCTCACTAAACAGTTTATCTTGGGGCCAGCTCAGGCTCTTCTGACTGACAGAGCTGCCTTTGGGGTTTTTGAACACAAACAATGTAGTTACTCAGTTCTCCTTCCTCCAAGCTACTGGGAAGCAGCAGCTGCCATTCAGACCTGGCCCATCCCTCCCTCATTGCTGCCCCCCAGGCAGCAATGCTGCAGTGCTGCTCACAGCTCTGATGTGGTGGCACCCAATGTACCACTGTCCCTCTCCAGGCAGGGCACAGGGTGTCTGTGGTCCCCTGGTAGGCTGGTCAGTGTGTCCCACCAACCTGTGAGGAGAGATGGCTGCAGCCACCCCAAACTCCAGCTGAGCACTGGGAGAACAGGGTGTTGGTGGTGGAGACTGGGACACCTTTCTACATGACACTGACCATCTATGGATGACACTGACCATCTATGGGTGACACTGGGTGATTGTGACACTAGATTAAGCCCCATCCTGACTTCAGCAGCATGTAGAGGTTCCCATGGGACTCTTGGCTCTGCAGAGGACACACAGTGACTGCAGCCATGAGGTTGTCTCCCAATGACTGTGTTCAAGCAGATGCTGTGAGCTGCTCTGCTCTACTGAGGAACAGTGAGGTCTGGTGGGGAACCAGGTACATGTCTGTGGGCTCATGCATGCCTGAGCACGAGTGCCTGGCACACAGAGCAGCTGGCACAGGAATGGTTGGCCAGGACTTGGCTAAAACCAGACCTAGAGCTGTGCAAACAATCTTCCAGATGCCAAGTGCTGGCGCTTCCCTCCACTATCCAATCAGTTATGTGCAATTGCTGTTAACAACTTCTTTCAGCCCCAAAGCTGGGGATGTGCAGGGAATCTCTTCCAGTGGGATACTACTGTGAAGACAGAAGTGCATCTGTCCCCAGGAAACCCCTGGGGAGAGGCTAAAAATGAGGGAGAGTGATGGGGGAGAGGCAGCTGATGGCCCCTCAGGGGACGGCTATCTTCTTTGATCTTCCCAGCTCTGAGATGCCATTGTGGTTTTCCATCTTGCTGCTTACAGGGCCTCTTGAGGACATGCTGTGTTTGCATTAGAGGGGGCCAGGCACTTCCCACAAAGTCACTTTTCTTTCCTTCAGACTGTTTTTTCCCCTCAGATGGCCAGGGAGCAGGAAGTCTGCTGGCTGCCTGGCGACTGGTCACGAGGGCTGGGAGAAGCTAAAATAAGCTGGTGGTTTTGTTTGCTCACTCTGCAACATGCCTGGGTCTGCAGAGCAAGGATTTGTGTTGGTAGGAAGTGGCAGCAGCTCATGTCCCATCTCATTCCCTCACCCTTCTGACTGATGGGGTCTCAGCACAATGAGTTTAAATGTAGGCAATTGTTTGGGGTTTAAATGGAAGTGTGGTAGATACTGCAAAGGCCTCAGATTAGAATCCAGCTAGAAATTGCTCAGTCCTATTACAAATCCCACCCTGCTGCTGCTGCTGAAGCTGTCACAGGAGCAGTGTGTAGGTACATTTGTGCCACAGCCATGGTTCAGCCTTTCATCTGACTCAGGGAAGGACTGTACATCCACATTTCACTGGGGAATGCACTGGTGTATAGTGAAGATATTGGTGTATATCAAAGCCTGAAGCAGGGCCCTAAAAAACAAGCAGCCCTGCCCCTGTCCTGGTGGGATATCTCATCCCAATGGAGCAGCAGTTGCTGTCTGTCTGCTTTCGGGGTGCTGGAGCTTTTTCAGTGCTGAGTTTGCTGTTCCACCTGCACGTTGGTGTTTCCTTTGGCCCCGGTGTATCTCCTTCCTGCTCTCTCAGGTTGTCCTGCCTGGGATATCTGATCCAACCTGATATTGCTTTTATTGCTTTGCAGAAGGAAATTCCTACCCACACAAGGTGAAGGGTTGTGGAACAAGCCCAGGGAACTCTGTGCAGCAGGACAAACCTGTTCTGGCAGATGGCTGGGTTGGGGGGCACGTTCAGCAGCAGCATGATTCACAGGGGTTCTCCCAGGAGAGCTGAGATCCCATGGCCAAGGGATTGCATGGCTACAAGATCCCTTGGCTATGTGTTGGTTTTCCTTCAGGGTGAGGCAGCAAAGGCTCTTAAGGTTAAGGTAGGGCTAGACTTAAAAGTTGGATCTGACAGAGGCTTTTCTGATGACTAAGGGTCGATGGGTTTGTAGGCACAGTGTGTGTGGGAGGATCTGCACCCGTTCACCAGGCAGGCAGAGAATGAAACCATGACAGAAACAGACTGTGTAAATGGGAGCAGAGCAAGGAGGTTTTCAAGCCACAAGCCTCTGCCCAAGCAGGAGCTGTGTTGAGTCACATAAAATAGGAAGCAGAGTGTGAAAGAGAACCAGGATTCTTCCTGACCTGATGGTCACATCTGGATGGGCTCCAGCTCCCCTGACTCTGGTCACACCGTGTGTCTGTCTGTCTGTCTGTCTGCTCATCTCCTCCTGCCCAGCCAAGCCCTGACTGCAGGCAGGATGCCACAGAAACAGGCTGATGGCTGGGAGAGGGAGTGAGTGTAGGACACTGTGTCGTCCTCAGGCTCAAGAGCTCATGACCCCAGCTCCTGGCTGTGTGCCTCCTGGCACCTCACCAATGGCCCAGCCTTGGCCTTTGGGCCACTTCAATGCTGCCGGTGCTGTGTCTGTGATGGGGCAAGAGGAAACGGCCTCAAGTTGCCCCAGGGGAGGTTGAGGTTGGAGCTGAGGCAGAGCTGTTTCCCTGAGAGGGGTGTCAGCCCCTGTGCCAGGCTGCCCAGGGAGCTGGGGCAGTGCCCAGCCCTGGAGGGACCCCAAAGCTGTGGAGCTGAGGTGCTCAGGGCTGTGGGTCAGTGCTGGGCTGGGCAGGGTGAGGGCAGGGCTGGCACTGCAGCAGCTTCAGGGGCTTTAACAACCAAACCAATTTGATGATTCTCTTGTTACCAAACTCTGTAACAAATAATCACTCTCCAAACCAATTTTTACAGTTTAGAAAGCTGATGGGGGTTTATTACAGCAGCAGGTACATGGGGCTCTCTCAGCCCACCGTGCACACCTGAGCTTCAAAAGTGACTTTGTGCAGTGACATGACACGTATTCATTTGATTTCTAGGAATTGCCTGCCTCTTTCTAAGAAGCCCAATACATAACCACATCATGTGTGCTCCGTTACACGAGGGAGGGTCTCTGGTGCTCATTTGTGGAGATATACCCTACTGTTTATACCTTTATTTGGCCACGAGTCATCTCGGGACACAACTTGTGTCTCGGCGGCTTCTGTTTTGTCACCCATCCCACAGGAGCACAGTGTCTCCCCCAAGGAGCGGGTACCCCTGCGGCGACTCCAGTCCCCGTTTCACTCGGGGCTTCTCCGGGGCGCCTGCTCTGTCGTGCTTCGTTAACCCCACACGGCTGGGAGCTCGCTGCCCGTGCGGGAGCGCGGGGCCGGGCCCGGAGCACGGCCCGCCCGCCACGGCGGCGCCCCGCCTCTCCCGTCCCCGCCCGCCCGGCCGCGGCCGGTCCCGGCGGCGGGCGCAGGCCGGCGGGCAGAGGCCGCGGCCATGGGGCCGCCCGAGGAGGTGCGGGCTCGGCTGGAGCGCAGCGGCCAGGGCCACCTGCTGCGCTTCTGGGGCGAGCTGGGCCCGGCGAGGCGACAGGCGCTGCTGGCCGCGCTGCCGCCGGGCCTGGGCGAGCACTGCCGGATGGCGGTGGCCGCGGCCCGCCCGCAGGAGCCGCCGCCGCGCCGGGCCGCCCGGATGGAGCCGCTGCCCGCCCGGCTGCTGGGCAGCGCCCACCGCAGCGGCCCCGCCGCGCTGCAGCGCTGGGAGGCGGAAGGTGAGCGCGGCGGCGGCCGAGGCTGCGGCCCGCGGGGCTGAGGAGGCTGCGGCCCGCGGGGCTGAGGAGGCTCCGGCCCGCGGGTCGCCCCTCGCCCTCCCGCCCCGGGGGCTCCCGCCGGCTTCCCTTCCCGACGCTCAGCGCCGAAAAGGCCGAGGCTTGTCCTACAATCCGGCCGAAGCCGCCTGGAAGCGGGCGGGAAGGGGCCGTGCTGGCCGCGGGGGCTCGGGACGAGGGGCGCGGGCCGGGGCCGTGGCCGCGCCGCCGATCCCGGCGTTGTTGTTGCGGGGCTGGTGCCGGGCATTGGGACGGCGATGGTGAGGCAGATGTGGGGTTGCGGCTGTAGCGCCGGGCGCTGGACACAGGCAGCCGGAGCCCCGGCGCATGGCAGGGGCACTGCGGGGCTGAGACCTTCAGTTTGCACTCGTAGCAGCGCTGGGGCTGGAGGGCGCGGGGCTGCAGGACAGCGGGTAACTCAGTGCCTCGCAGGGCGAGCTGAAGCCCCCTGGCAGGGGGATGGTGGGAGCAGAAACAGGGACCTGCACATGGGGCACATGGGTGGTCTCCAGGCAGGTCTGGTGCTGGCAAGGGGCCCCGTCCGGGCTGTGGCATGTGTGGGGCAGAAGGGAGGTGGGATCTGGCAGCGGAGTAAATGGGTAGTGTGAAATAAACCCAGGAAAGCCCAACATCCGTGTTTTTTGGAGCCTGGTAGTTGCTAGATGCCTTCCCCAGGCACCCCGTGAGCCTGTGGAAGATGGGGGTGATGGGGGTAGGCAGTGGCATCTATGTCTTGGACATCCTGTGCTTTCTTATAAATGCACACTCTGTTTCTTTACAAAGGTTCAGATGTGTCCCCTCACCTTCTTTACAAAATATGAAGGAAGCCAAAAACAACCCAGCTGTGGTTGCACAGACACTGGCTGAATTGTGGCATGCCTTGACCTAAACCTGCCAACAAAGAGGTGGGGATGTGTCCACAGAGGAGTAAAAACTTCCAAAGAGAAGCAGAAATAGCAGCTGTAGGGTCACAGGGCAGAGGAGCTTTTGTGCTATGTCACATTCTGCAGATGGAGCTGGGTGGTGGTGGAGGCAGCAGGAGGAACCTCTGGTGACCCAGGGCCATGTGTGCTTGGCCCAAGCAAAGTTTCCACAGCTGTACTCACATCTCCAGCCGAGCAGAGGAGGGATCAGTGCCCTGATGTGAGTGCTGGGGTTTGGTAGGGGACCTGCTTGGATGGTGGTTGCTGTCTCTTGCGTGAGGGTGTCGTGGTGAGGAGGGAGGAAACCCCTGAATGCTAGAGGCAGATGGGTCTAGGTCAGGGATATGCAGTCAGATTACGTCTGCCAAACTGGGTCTTTCATCTTCCACCCTGCCAGGCTGGCAAGGGGCTGGGTCTCTGCAGGGCTGACCTCGCTGCCTGCCAGCAGGAGCCCAGAAGGTCTGGTGCATGTGGGACCAGGGCACAAGTCACCTGGCCCCGCAGTCCCTGTGGCCCCAAGCCACATCAGTCCCACAGTCCGTGTTTCTTTATTCCTACCACGAGAGGGGAACATGGTTCTCCTGTTTTCCTTTGTTCTTATGTTCCAGTTTAGTGCTGGAGATGGGAATCAGCCCTTGCTGTTGTTTCCCAGAGGAGGGCAATCGGGAGGGAGACTTTGTGCAGAGCACAGGGGCAGGGCTGGTGTGTTGCTGACGTGGCCTCATCCCGGGGCGTCCCGCTGCCCCCACAGCACTTCCCAGTGCAGCTGGCTCAGGCTTTGCAGGGATTGTGGGTTTCTGAGGGGATGGAGGCTCCAAAAGGCTCTCATTTCCAGTGAGCTGATTGTGGTTGAGCTGGATGAGAGCAGAGTGAGCAGAGCTGACTTGCTGCTCAGCATCCCAGGCTGTGCAGCTGAGCAGCTGAAGTATCTTCCCCTTTCCCCTTCCCTTTCCCCCTTTTTTGTGATAAACAACGATGATTAAAAGACCAGGCAACTCAGAACTTAGTCTTGGGAACACCCTGGATAACTTTTAACAGTTAATAACAATGATTTCTTTGTCTCTGGTTGGGTTTTTTGGCCCTTGAGATGGTAAAACAGCCTGGTCAGATTTGCTTTCAGGTCTCAAACACAAATGTTGAGCTCTCACATTTTCTGGGCAGCCTTAGGGATGATGGTGTAAATCAGGCACAGATGCTCTTACATTCTGTGAATGTTTTGTTAATGAAATCCAAGGCTTGGGCAAGGGCTGCAGTGTAGCTCCCATCTCATCAGAGGGTTTGATGAGCCACTCTGGTTAGTTGACTGCTCTGCAGAATTAAGGGTTTAGGATTTTTTGCCTTATCCTTCTCTTGCTGACTGCTGTGCTAATCAGGCTGGCCTGCCTGTTGCAGGAGAATTCAGGCTGTTCTTGCAAGATCAATCTGTTCTTCTTGCAGAATCTGGTTTTGCTTTTTTGCTTTCTGTGCAGAATGAGAGTCACTGCAGCACTGATGGGCATCTGACAGCCAGCACGCCTTCCTTTCCTCCTTTGATTGACCTGTCTGTATTTAATACACTGCAGAAAATCAAATGGGCTGTTTTCAGAGGGCTAAATAGTTCCATTTTCTGCAGGAATGTGCAGCAAGATCAGAGAATCACAGGATCTTGAGGGTTGGAAGGGATCTCAAAAGCTCATGCAGTGCAACCCCCCTGCCAGAGCAGCACCACCTAGAGCAGGGGACACAGGGACTCATCCAGCTGGGTTGGAATGTCTCCAGAGAAGGAGCCTCCACAGCCCATCTGGGCAGTCCCTGCCAGGGCTCCCTCACCTCAACAGGGAACAAGTTTTTCCTTGTGTTTCTTTGGAACCTCTTCTGTTCTAGCATTTAGGAACTTCAGTTGTGAATATTAGTAGTTATAGTTGGGAAGGAGAGTGTCCTTGCTGGGTTGTTCATGTGCACCATGGTCAGTCCTCTCCAGGGAATATGGCCCTGGCAGGCTGCTGGCTTTTGGGAAGAGAAAAAGAGAATTAACCACCATTGCCATTGTCAGTGGTATTGCTTTGGCCTTGGGATCATCCCACTTGGGTTGAGGTTTCAGTACTTGCAGTGAGATGCCTGTCCCAGATGTGGGTGTGAGATGCCCAATCAGCCTTGGGCAAACCCTGTCCTCTTGTCATTGTGTGGGAAACATCTGAGAACTGCCCTCTGCTCTGGGACAGCCCCGTTTCAGGGGGGTGACACCAACCCTGGTGCCCTTGAGTCATGGCCTAGGATTGCAGCCACTCTCTGTGCCTCAGGGTGCCCCAGGGGAGGCTGAGCTTGGAGCTGAGGCAGAACTGTTTCCCTGAGAGGGGTGTCAGCCCCTGTGCCAGGCTGCCCAGGGAGCTGGGGGAGTGCCCAGCCCTGGAGGGATCCCAAAGCCGTGGAGCTGAGGTGCTGAGGGCCAGGGGTTAGTGGTGGGCTTGGCGGGGGGAGGGCTGGGACTCCAGGAGCTTCAGGGACTTTCCAACCCAAATGATTCTGATTCTATATCTAAATATCTCTATCTGCCTCACCATCTTAGCTCCCCTGCCCAGCAGAACATGCTCACTGGCCCTGCACAGCTGCACATGGGTGTTCTCCTGCTGCTGTCTGGTGATGCTTGTCAGCCCCAGGCAACTGTGCCATCGTGTCCTTCAGAGCTTTTCCCATCCATGGGCCTCCAGGCCTGTGTCCATCTGCTGTGGGTTTTAAAGACAGAGGGGAATCCTTGGGGAGTGACTCATGCAGTGTTGTCCTTGGCCATGGGGCTGACAGTATGCTGTCACCAGTGTCCATGGCCAAGGGCTTTTCCTTGCTCACACACTGCTGTTTATCTTGCTTGATGAGAGTCTTATCGTTACTGTGGAGAGGCCAAGGTGAAGCCTCCTCAGGGATAGCTTGGCCAAATGAGAGGCATTTCCTTCTGGAGCATTGAGTTGGCTCCCTGTGCTGGCTGAGCTCAGCAGGACCATGACAGCTGTTACTCATTGTCCTGGGATACAGCAGGGGAAGGGAACAGGGAGGATCTGTGCAACCTTGTCCTTGCTCATGGTAGCATATTGCTTCAGCTTACAGTAACTGTCCTCTCCCTGCTCAGCCCCAGGACAGAGGGTGGCTGCCACAACAGAGTGACCTGAAGCAAAGAGTTTGGCTTTGGTTTCGAAGAGCTTGGCTTCTGATTCTTTTCCCTTCCTCTCCCCTCCACAGGCCTGTAAGTCACAGAGTCATAGAATGGTGGGAATGGGAAGGGCCCTGCAGAGCTGCTCCAGCCCAACCCCCTACTAAAGTAGGTTCCCCTTGCTCAGGGGGCACTGGAACGTGTCCAGGTGGGTTTGGAAACCCTCACCTCAACACCAAACAAGTTTTATTTCAGCAGACAGTATTCAGTTTTCCATTTCCTTTGGTAAGTTAATTGTCTGCTGTTTTACCAGATGATCAGTGAGCACTCTGGGGTGAGGCAGGGGCTGTCTGGCTGCAGGGAGCAGTGACAGGCTGGCAAGCAGCGTGTGGTGGGCTTCGTGCATCAGGTTGCAAAAGGCTCTGAGAGCTGCTCTGTAGCAGCAGAGCTGGAGCTGTGACCTGGGCAGTCCCAGAACTTACTGCATTCTTGGAGGAATGCAAAATGCTCCTGAAGGAAACTTCTTTCCTGTGGTTGTCAGTCATAACTGTGATGCTGGCTTGAGAGAAGGCAGAGAACACAGACTGTGAATGAGCTGGGTGTTTGTTACGTGATCTGGTTCTTCCCCAAGCTCTGAACTTCTCTAATTTGTTGGGAGATATAATATTGTTTTTAATTAGACTGTGGGAGTTGTGGCTTCTGCAGGCCTGGCTGTGTTATTAGTCCTGTGTTACTAGTTATTTGACTGCAGCCAACCAGAGGCTGGAGCATGAGTATGATCCCAGAGCATGAACATGAGTTGATCCCAGAGCATGAACATGAGTTTATTCCAGAAATGCCCATGCTTTGCTGCACATCATGAGGCTTCACTTCTTTGGGATGTAGAAATGTTGGTGCTAAGGGACCTCTGGAGGTCTCTAGTCCAGCACTGTTGGAACAGGACCATACCCAGTGGCTGCTTCAGAGACGAAATGAATTTTTTCAGATCAGGTCTTTCTCTCTGAACTGCCAGCAGTGGGCATTGAACTGGCAGCTTCTGGCTGTTGCCTGAGCTCTGCAGAAGGGCTCAAGAGAAGAACATGGGGTGTGGATAACTTCTGTGATTCTTATGTTCCTTTGGTGTCTTTACTCTTCTTCAGGATTGCACCAGATCTCCCAGAACAAGGTGGCAGTGCTGCTCCTGGCTGGAGGGCAAGGAACTCGCCTGGGAGTGAGCTATCCCAAGGGCATGTACGACGTGGGGTTGCCCAGTGACAAGACCTTGTACCAGATCCAAGCAGAAAGAATCCGCAAAGTGGAACAGCTTGCTGGGCAGAGACACCACTGCCAGTGTGCCATCCCCTGGTAGGTGACCTGGACACACACAGCTACTGTGCAGGGGGCTTTGCCTTGCAGTCTCACCTGTGTTGTCTTCTAGAAGCATTTTTCCAGGTTCTACACGGAGACATACCAGGGGAGAGACTATTGCCAGCAGGATTTGCCATGGCAGCAGCTGGAGGAGGGTGTGTAGAGATGGGAGGTGGCAGGTCCATGCCTACTGAGCACTGCCCCTGAATCACTGACTCTACCCTGCCTACTCTGCTGTGCTGTCTTCTCAAGCATAGCCCTGACAACACTATAAACAGCACTTTTCGGTGCTTGTTTCAGATGCTTCACAAGAGATTTCACCCAGCTGTGCTGTGCTCTCTCAGGTTCCTGCATGGAGGCAGAGATCACCTAAACCTTGCCTTCCAAGAAAGACCCTCTGCCTCACCTTGCCTGCAGTTTCTGTCACAGCAGAAACCCTCTTTCCCTCCCAGTAGTAAATGCTTGGCATGTTCCCTTTTCAGGCCACCTCCTGCTGTTGTTGCTTAGAGCTGGCTGCTATCTCTCCTGGCTGCTCCTAGCTTTCAAAAGCCTCCAGAAGGTTTCAAAAGAGACTAACTCTGAGCAAGGTGCAAAATAGGAGTTTCCTATGGGATGGGGGGGTGGGGAGAGAGAGAGAAAGGTGCTGCAACTTGTTTCTGGGAATGTTTTCTGCTGAGTGTTCTTTGTTAGTGAAGAGATACTGGTATGAAATCACTGCCTAATCTGAGCCAGGGTTTGGGAGCAGTGAAAGAGCAGGTGTCTGAGTTCTTCAGGATGACACATTGTTTTACAGATTGGAGGTCCAAAGTGATTGAGTCTGTGTTGTGTTTCTGAAGCCATACACCCTGGACCTGAGCTGCAAATGCACAATCCCTGGGGCAGCTGGTGGCCAAGATGGGTTACTGGCAGAATGCAACTATCTCCTGATAGTGTTTACAGTTCTTCTCCCTGGATTAAGGAGGCATGTTGATGCTACAGTACACCAGAGGCCAGGCTATGCTGTGCTGCAAAGATGTGATTTGGAGGGGTGTGAGAGGTTCAGGCCTCCTGTGTGAGGAATTGGTTCCCCTGGCATGCTGGCACAGGACCTTGTGTGCCTATGCATTGTTGAAGTGCTTGACAGACAGGTGGTGAAGATGGCTCTTGGCCCCCGTTGAAGAAGGAAAGTAGTGGAGGGAGGGACAGCAGCAACGTGGAGTTGGGAAGAGAGGAGGAAATAGGAGAAAAAGAAATCATGCAGCCAACATCTGCAGATGCTGCTGCTTGCCTTGGCACAGAAGAGGCACCGGCAGACCCAGCTGCCGGGGATTCACAGTTCCTCAGCACCTCCTGCTGGTCGATGCTTCTTTAGACACTTAACGTCAGTTTGGATGTGGGGTGAGCAAGGTTGTTGTACTGCCCTTTGCTTCCCAGCTCATCTGGATATCCAGATGTCATTCACATTCAGGGGAAGGTTCTTCTGTCCTGGCTGAAGCTCAGCCTGTGGGTAGGATGGTGCACAAGACCCTGTGCAGCCTTCCCATGGGATGAGTTCTGGAGGAGGGCTCTCCTGTGCAGCTGTACTACAGGAAACTGTGGTGGTCTTCATTTAGCACTCTAGAGTTTCCTCCCTTTTATGTTCCATTTGTAGTTGTGTCTTTCTCTTGTGCTTTCCATGCTCTTTGCTCAGCCCCCATTCCTGCCCAGGTACATCATGACAAGCGAGTTCACACTGGGGCCGACAGAGGAGTTCTTCATTCAACACAACTACTTCAACTTGGATAGCTCCAACGTGGTCATGTTTGAACAGAGGATGCTGCCTGCTGTCACCTTGGATGGGAAGGCCATCTTGGAGGAAAAGGGGAAAATTGCCATGGCTCCAGGTACCTCACCTCTCACTCTTACATGGTATGCTGCTGTAGTTTGTGCTGACAATTGCTACCAGCCACCAGTCTTTGGAGGTCAGTGTTAATGCTTCAGCTTAGCATAGAAGGATTCAGTTCAATGTTTCAGGCTGGTAATGAGAGTGTAGCAATCTCTGGTTTAGTTCATGCTGGAGATTTGCCCACAGCATGTGTTTTTATCAAAGTCTGGGAGTATTGGCAGGATTAGGAGTGGTGCAGCTGCAGATGAGGAGCAACATGCATCAGCAGCTGTGTGCATGAGGTCCCTGGGGTGCTGCCTTCCAGGGCTGAAGCTCTGGGGAGCTGGGCTCATACCTGTATATGGGTAAAAAAGCAGCAGGGAGATTAACTGTTTCCAAAATGATTACAATGTCTCACCTGGTAAAGTTCTCAACACAGACATGGGAAGAGACTTGGTGAAGGCAGCCTGGTCAGGGCCGTGTTGCAGTCATGTGGTTCTGTGGCTGCAGAGTGGTTTTCCTTAGCTGATAGGGATGTCAAAGGAGGAACTGTGAAAGGGTGATCTGTGATGAACAAACATGCAGGTGTCTTTTGTGCCACTGCAGATCAGGCATTTAAAAAGGCATTGGGAAGTTGCAGCAGGAAGACAAACAGAGAAGAAGGTTTATTTTAGTCGTTTTTCTCCAAGCTGAGTTTTAAATATGCTTTTTGCTCTGCACTGCAAAAGAAGAAATATAACAGCCTTCTCCCACCCTCTGCATAATGTGTTGCCTTTTAGTGTTTTCCCTGTGAGGATCTTACAAGGCTCCATAAAGTCTCATAACTCTGAGGCTGGTGCCCGTGGTCCTGCTCTGCAGATGACGGAGCTGGAGTGTGCAGGGGACAGAGCTGCCTGAGCAGGAAATAAAATCCTGTAGCACCGACTCTTGGCTAGAAAGCATTCCCTGCTCTCCTGTTAAAGGAAGTTTTGTTCAGGACTTTCCCTTTTTTCTCTGCTAGCTGCAAAAAGCCCACCAAGTCACTGATTAACCAGAGCTTCCTGTTTTGAGTTACAGATGGCAATGGTGGCTTATACCGTGCTTTGGTGGATAATAAGATCTTGGATGACATGAAGCAACGTGGAATCCAGTATGTCCATGTTTATGGTGTGGACAATATCCTTGTGAAAATGGCAGATCCAGTCTTCATAGGCTTCTGTGTTTCCAAAGGGGCAGACTGTGGTGCAAAGGTAAGTCAGTGCTAACGCTGGTGAGCTTAACTGATCCATGGCTTTCAGACCTCTGTCCCACAGCAGCTTGCTCCAAGCAGGTTTAGAGGAGCTTGCTGCCTGCATTGCATTCCAAATCCCTGCCTGGGGATGTCCTCTGCTCTTCCCAGAGTGCTGTAGAAAATAAACTTCAACTAGAGCAGGGACTGTAACTACACGGGAAACTAGAGACAGGAACTGCTTTCCCTTTATGCCTTGTGCTGCCATCTGGGCTGTCTAAAAGCTGTATTGGACTGGAATGTGTTTTATAAATGCACCTGTAAGTCTAATGAAGGCATTCCTTACACTGAGGGAGATGAGGAAAGCCAAACCAGCCTGGGTTTGTCACCATAAAGCAGCAGATGCCAGAGGAGAGTTAACACTGTTCAGCAAATGGGGACATGAAGGCTAATAGCTCCAAACAGATTTCATTCAGTGCCAGGTCCCATTCCTAGGTAAGAAAAGTGCCCCACAGCAGATGATTTCTTTTCACTGGTTTATCTTCTGAGCAACTGTGCCATTAAGCAGTTGAGTACTGGGTTTTATGCCCAGTTGTTGGGCAAAACCTGCCTCCAGGCTACTCTGCACTCCCAGCACTGCCCTGCCCCTGCTCCTGAGGCACATGGGAGTTGGAACAGTGTTGGGATTCTCTTCCTCCTCATCAGAGCCCTGTGTCCTGTGGCTGCAGGTGGTGGAGAAGGCCTACCCCACAGAGCCTGTAGGGGTGGTGTGCTGTGTGGATGGCCTGTACCAGGTGGTGGAGTACAGTGAGATCAGCCCTGAGACGGCGCAGCAGCAAAGCCCCAGTGGGGAGCTGATGTACAGTGCTGGCAATATCTGCAACCATTTCTTCACGGTGGAGTTCCTGGAGACAGTGGCCCAGTAAGTTCCAGCAGAGCTGCCAGGCAGCTTTGCAGCCCAGAAATGCCTCCCAGAGTGAGTGTTCCCCATTCCTAGTCTGCCATTTCAGTTATGGGTACCTTCTGCTCTGCTTTTCACCTCTTTTTTCCTCCAAGCAGTTCAAAGCAGGTGTGAGCCCTTTCTGACAGCCTCCTTCATGCACTTCAGGCCTTATCCAAGGAAGGATCCTGATGCTTTACTGTAGCTACAACTGACCCAGATAGATGAGTGCATGGCCTTCCTGGGCCTGCAAGGGTGAGCAGCCAGGTGGGCTGCAGCAGGGTCAGTGATACAGCCCCACACTGAGCATCTTCAATGGGAATGTCACCCATGGGACAAGCTGGGGAGAAGTTGAATCTGGGGGAGGACTCTGCACCTTGGTGTTGGGAGATGGGGATGTGATGCTGGATATTCAGTTAGCAGCTGTCAGCTTCCTGAAGAGCTCAGCTCACCCTTGTGAGAGAGATTTGCTCTGCTCCATTGTCATCCTGATCAGATAACAGCTTGGGTTACCTTTTTCTTATCTCTGCCTGCAATTTCATCTCAACACTGGGTCTTCCCTCTCCTCTTGCTTTACCCTGTGGTGTGCCACTGCTACAGGGAGTGCTCCTGGCTGGGCTGCTCTGCTCATTGAAGTATTTCCTGGATGTGACTTGGATCAATTTGGAGAGAGCAACACCCACAACATCTGAGAGATGGCGCAGAGCAGCAATAAGCCATCTGCTTCCCAGAAGTGCACTACTGTTTTCTAAGTGGATGTGAAGTAAATGAAGTTGTTTCTTCTGCTTTTGCAGGAAATATGAGCCGCAGCTGAGGCATCATGTAGCCATAAAGAAGGTGCCCTACATTGACGAGGAGGGAAATCTGGTAAAACCCCTAAAACCGAACGGGATAAAGCTGGAGAAGTTTGTGTTTGATGTGTTCCAGTTCTCTAAGTTAGTGGCAGACACCATTTCATTTTTTTTTCCCCCTTCTTCTCCTTCTCAATGCTTGTTTGAATGACTGTAGGCTGCAACAGGCCTTGCACGTGGCTTGTGGGTGGTTTGTTAGAAAGGCTGTTGGTTCTACACCAAGCTGCAACATGAGGCTCTGCAAAGTGCTGGGTAGTAGGCAGGATTGCTCTCTCCTCCCAGAACTGTTCCTTCCCTGTGAGAGAAAGAAAGGAAACTGAGCACAGAGCCATGTTGGAGTATTCAGACTCACAAAAAATGGGTCTTTCAGGGTTGTGGCTTCCATGGCAACTGCAGCTCTGGTTACGTTTTGGGTTCGTGTTGGGCCAGGGCTCAACTCACACCCTTTGTGCTTGGGAAACAGGGTGCTTTTAGCAGTGTGGGGCCAAGTTAATGTTGCTGTGGGAACTGCCAGTGTTGACTTGCCAAGCTGTTGAACGTAGCTGAGAGCCCTGTGCTGTGGTGTCAGTGCAGCCAGGGGTATTTGCTGTTAAGGGAATGTGGGATTTCAGGAGTTTAGCAGAACTGGTTTTATCAACCCCATTTTCTGAGGCTTTGAATGTAGCAGTGAAGAGTCTGGTTTAGGCTTAAATAAATAGCAAAAAAGATACCTTGGGCAAACCAAATTATCCTTCTTTGGGGATAGTATTTTTCTTTTTAGAGGATTTAGTTTAGGATGGAGAGCTCAAGGTCTGAGCTGCTCTGTCTCCTGATGTGTGTTCAGCAAAGAAGTATCATACTGAAGGTAAAACCAGTGTGGTGGAAGCAGTGCTGAGTTCTGAGCTTTGAAAGGACTCATTTGCAAGCAGCAATTCCTTGTGCTTTTTTAATTATCTTGCACAGCCAGCCTGGCAGCTGCTGTTCACACGTGACAGGCTGAAACCCACAGATGCTGCTGTGGGATTGGTTAATTTGCATTCCCATTTCTGGCAAACAGCTGTATGTAACATTCAGCTGTGAATCCTCTCATGCTACTTATTCATCCCTGGGAACTGGTGCCCTCAGTTGATCCTTGCCTCAGACTCCCAAGTGGAGTGGCCATTTCTGGGAGCAGGGCTGCAGTGCTCTGAGGTGTCTGAGCATTGCTGCTCTCTCCATCCTGCCCAACTCTTAGCTGAGATGTTTTGAGCCTCCTGGTGCCCAGAGAGGTTTCTGTGGAATCTCTGCAGAACTGTTTCCTCTCACCTTTACACAGCTCTGAAGGGTCATGAGGCTGCTGTTATGTTCCCAAAGGGCTTCTTGTGTTTTCCCATCATCCAGCCCTGTCCTTGGTTGCTCTTCTGATGGGAGGTGGGGTTTCCTGAGTGTGACTGCCCCAAGCTGCAGACATCTTCTAAAGCTGAGCCTTTCCCCATGGAAGTTGCTGTTGCATCAGCATGGCTGATGTCTAGCTTTGTTTCCTTATCATTATCTCCCCTTTGCCTGTAGGAATTTTGTGGCATTTGAAGTTTTGAGAGAAGAAGAGTTCTCACCACTGAAAAACGCAGACACAGCTGACAAAGACACTCCTAGCACTGCTCGGAGAGCCCTCCTGGCCCAGCACTACCGCTGGGCTCTCAAGGCTGGGGCCAGATTTCTGGATGAAAATGGTTGCAGGATACCAGAGAAACTCAGGTATGAACCTCTGTGAGCTCTGCAGCGTCTCTGCCTGCAGCTGCCCCAGTGTGCCAGCTGGCTAACAGCATCTGCCCTACTCTACACAGCTGGGCATTAGTTTGATCCCAGGGAGACTCAGCAGGATTTTTCATTCACTTGGTCTTTTCTGACCCTGCAGAGTGATGTGTTACAGCTCCTGCCCCATTAGTGATGGTGAGTGCTCTAAATGCACAACACTCTGAGCTTTACTTCTGGCAGGGATTCCTGGCCTTGAGTTGACTCTTCCTATAGCACCTCATCGGTCAGGGGCAACCTTTACCATCAGTCTGGACTTTGGCAGCCCAAGGAATAGCAATTTGTAGCCTTTACCAGCTTTTCTGAGTATAGTCCAAGTGCTTCAAGCCCAGCAAGGTTCTCAGCTGGACTTAAGGATCAGCTGCTGTGGCAGTTACCAGTTCAGATACTTCCTGCATCATGCTGAATAGGAAGCTGCTTTTACTCTGTGGAACTATTACTTCATTAACTTGGGTTTAATCAACCCACAAGCTGTTCATTTCACTTTAAGAGCATCTCTCTCTAAGTGAAGTTCATGTTTTGATGAGGAATGTTTGGGACTTGGCAATTCCTTCTTATTTTCACACTAAAACCTATAAAACACATAGAACTTTCTTTGTTTGAATAATGTGAGGTAGATGTGAATATCACAAATCTTATCCTTCTGGATATCCTTTTGAAGAAGATGCCCAGTTCCTTAAGCACAGCAAGAAGTTAATCCTGTGTTCTCTTCTCTAGTCTCTCAGAAAATGAAGATCCTCCGTCTGTGTGTGAGATTTCTCCGTTAGTGTCTTACTTTGGAGAGGTGAGAATAACTGTGGAGGTAATTTTTAAGAGTGCACAGGCACACATCTGATTTCCTTCTAAACATGAGGGATTTTTTTTAGCCTGGGCTTGCTGAAGAAATGGTAAGATCAAGGGAACTAGGACTTGGGCTCTGTGTTACAGTTTTGGTTCCACTGTGGTTTACTCTTTAGCATTTTGCTCACTTTTAGCCAGCTGTAAAATGAGATTTGTGAGGCTGCACAGTTTCATTAAGACTCTCAAGTACTTTGAGATCTTGTGATTGAAAAGTGCAGAATATTAAAAGGACAAAATCCATGGGGTCACTGTGCTTGGTGGGATGCCAATTGTGCCCATCTCCCACGGGGAGTGGATACTGAGTGGGCTGTGGGATACCTGCAGTGGCTTTAGGAAAACCAGGGCTCAGGTTTCTAGTTTGTTCCTCTGAGAAGAATTGGTCCTGGCAAAGCTGCTTCCACTTAGTAATGAGAAGAGGAGCTTCCATGTGCTTGGAGAGACAGTGAAAACAGTGGATTGCAGGAGGATGTGTGGGCAGTGTGGGGAAGTTCATAGAACTTCACATCTTCTCTAAGGTTCCATGTGCAGGGAGCAAGCTCATCACAACTGATGTGTTGTGAGAATAGAATGAAAGCAAGTTGGCTTTTCTTTGCTAGGATTGTTCTAATGTGAGCCAAGGGCACACCTTCCCATGCCTGCCCCTCCCCAGGAAGCTGGTTTCTGAGATCTGCTGTTTTACAGCTCATCGGTGCCTCTCCTTTATGAACCTCAGGGTTGGGACATTCCATCTCTGTCACTGGGGAAACTGCTGCTGTTTTCTGTCCTTCTAGTGGCCTTTTAGCTTTGGGTAGTCATTGGTTCTTTGAGGATATTGCATACAGTGAGAAATAGTGCAGGTAACCAGTCTGGTGCATTTTCAACCTAACAGTGCTGTTTTCACACCTTCTCAGGGTCTGGAGACATACATGAAGAACAAAGAGTTCCCTTCTCCCTTTGTGCTGGATGAAAACAAAGCAGAAATGCTAGGAAATTCTTGAAGAGGAGGGAGGCCCTTGTCCCCCCAGTCAGATATCTGTCAGATCCTTGCTAAGAATGGACATGACTCAGATACCAGCTATGAAGTGCATTATAACAAACCAATTTGCTTTGCAGTGTTGGATCGATGCCAAGTTCTTGCAGCAGTTGTGTTCATACACAGATGTGTGCTCACCAGTTCTGTTTGGTAACTTTGGAGGCAATGCCTTTTACCTCAGCCTGTTTTGTAGACCTGGATGTGATACCTTCCAAGTACCAGGCAGATTTGGTTTTTCCTGCTTTCTATGTACACGAGCCAGTCAGGGCCTCTTCAGCTTTGCACTCAAGGAGGTCGAATCTCTTCAGTGCCTTGTGAGGAATCTTGTTTGTGCTAGAGGGTTGGGTTGGTTTTCAATCCTGTGCACAGCTGTAGAATCAGTTTGATCTGTCTTTTCCTTAATCCTGTGCTGATTAGAAGACCCAGCTGAGCAAACTGCCTCCTCTAAGCAGAGAGTACAGGGGAGTCTGCTGTAGGCAGGGATGCTGCAGTGCCTAAGTGTTGTTTGAGCTTTGCACTCCAAAGCAGAACAGACTGGTTTGAACATTGAGACTTGCTAGTGCCATTCCAAGAAATCATGAGTTAAAATGCAGCTCAGGCTGATTGCTCTGTACAGCTCTAGTGGCCTTTAATTGAAAAAGAAACACAAACCCATACTTCTTACTCCATACAACCCCCTGCTCTTCCTGTCCATAACCAACCTCTATTTCACTTTTCATCTTCCTGCTTCATGTATACCATATCCCTCACAGGGGACTCCTGATGGTAGAATGTAATGCTTAATCCAAACAAGAATAAAGCCTTAATCCCAGCATAACCAATGTACACAGTGAAACACCAGCCTCTGCTTCTACAGTTTCTGGCCAGCTAGTTTTTCAGCATTCTTTCACTAATGAAATTATTTAGATACCTTCCTTTCAAGTATATTATTAACCATAATGTAGAGAAAAGTCTCAGCTAATGAAGGACACTAATTGCCAGGATGTATGTGGCATGTGAGCTCAGCCCTGGCTCAGGGATCCCAGGATGTCCTCAATCCACAAGTGCTTGTTCCCGTTCAACCTTTGGACTCTGCCCTGGCAACCTCATGCCAAGGAGCACTTGCCTGCTGCAGAACCTGCACTGGGCTCACTGGACTCATTCCAGCCCTCATGGAAGTGCTGCAGGTGCACTGCTGGGTGGCCTTGGCTTGAGGAGCACTCTCTACTTCTCCCCTAAATCAGTGGTGAGGAACATGGTGAGGAAGGTGCCTCATCAGAAATGTTGTTCCATGCATCTGCTTCTACTGATGCTATTTTTTTCAGCCTCAATCTGACATGAAGCTGTATTCACAGTGTAGGGAAAGTACAAAAAGGGCTTGGAGAGCACAGGTAGTTTGTAAGTAGGCTCATGTTTTCTGAAGAAGGCTCCTGAAGCTTAGTGGCAGAGTTTTCAGGTATAAAGTGTATCTGCATGCACATAATGAGCCTGGTGCACATGCAAAGCAGCCAGGGACAGTTCTGATTACCTCAGTCTGCTGTGCAGCCAGTGGTTCCCTTCTTTAGTATAAATTCAGCATTTGTCCTTGACCATTCTGTTATTTTTTTTAGCAGTGTTTGATGGGTCATTCCATTCCTGTCAGTCCAGTTTCATAGCTGAGGAAAAATGGTGATGTATCTTTGTAACACTCATAGAATCATAGAATGGGAGGGGTTGGAAGGGACCTTTACAAATCATCTAGTCCAACCCCTTGCCGTTGCTTTTGTCCATCCAGGCACAGGCTCATTTGAAGCTGCACTGTGCTACTGCCAGAGGATGTTTCTTTTGCTCTTTCTGAAGTGCCTTCTCGTTTGCAGCCTCAGTTCCTGTGTGCTTTAATCGTGTGTACACTGGGTTGCTGACATGATTTTTAGAGGTTGCTTCCAAGGAGAAGCTGAGTTAGGGTGCTGAATGCTTTGTCTGTTGGGTTTTTCTGTGTCTTCTCCCATTTTAAACTGGAACAAAGAATTTTGAGACAACTTTTTTACATGAGAAGTAGTTCTGGTGTGTGTTTGGAGATGGAAAAGTACCTGAAACAAAGGCAGGTCCCACAGTACCTCTTGGACACCTATGCACTTGTATAATAAAGATGTTCCTGTGCTTTCTATGTGTCTGTCTGTGTGTTTCTTGTCCATGAGGAAAACACTCTGTCTGTGTCCCTACACACGGTGGGTGTTGTCCAGGACCTGAGCTGGTGTCGCTGGAGGCAGGGGGACGTGGAACTCAGCAGAGGGTCATTCCTTGAAGGGGTTTGACATTGTGGGATGTATTTTTTTGCATCAGAAAACAGAAGGCTGTGTTCTTGCCTGCAATCCTGGTGGTTCTTTCCAGCTTTCCAACCCCGTTTACCGAGGGAGTTTAGAAGTGGGTGGTGTGTGTTTGTCTTTTATTTGAAGTAGATTGGAGTGATCTGAGTCAGGCTGTCGCAGCTGTTGTGTAGGTAATGAGCACATTTTGCTTGGCTTCCCATGGATAGGCTCTTTTAAAACAGGGCTGTATTTACAGAACAATCAGTAGGGGAATGTGGGGATTTCTCACAAATGAGATTGTCCTCTAGGGCTTCTGTGCTGAACCCAGCAAAGGTCAGAAGTGGATATGCTTCACCTGTTACCTGTTTCACCCTGTGTTTCTCTCTTGGCAGCCATGTGAAGGCTGCTGGGGTTTTAATGTGTTTTTAAGCTACATGAATCAGTAGTTTCCCATGACAGGAAGATAAATGCTAAAAATGAATGTGTGCTTCAAGCTCCTGTAAAACTGTTCCTCTGCAGAGTGTTCATATCTACCACAACTGTTGCTTTATTTAGTTTTTTTAATCATGAAATGCTCAGAAAAACACCCAATTTTCATTTCATTTTCCTGCAAATCTAGTATGAAGTGGGCTGCAGATGATGCATGTTAACTGAACAGTGAGACACGGCTAAAGGCCATTCAGTGCCAGCATTTTAAGCAGTAATCTTCAAGTAAGCTGCCTCAATGCTTTCTCTCCTGTTGGACTACAAACCCAGTCTAGAAGTTAATGGTTATTACAAAACCAGTCACCTTGTGGCTCTAAATGTGGAGAGTGCTGGAGAGTGCTTTTCTCTCCTTCTCCACATCCACCAATACCAGTCTTCTTCCTCCCCAGGGAAGCAGAGAACGGCCTGGGGGTCTGGAGAAGCAGGTGAGGGAAGGAATTAACAGGATCACAGAATGGTGGGGATTGGAAGGGACAGTTAGAGCTCATCCAGTCCAACCCCCTGCTAAAGCAGCTCCCACCTAGATCAGGGGGCACAGGAACGTGTCCAGATGGGTTTGGAAACCTCCTGAGAAGGAGCCTCCACACCCTCCCTGGGCAGCCTGGGCCAGGGCTCCCTCACTGAAACACTCAAACAGTTTTTCCTCATGTTTAAGTGGAATTTTTAGTGTTCCAGCTTCTTTCCATCACCCCTTGTCCTGTCACTGGATACAACAGAAACAAGTGCTGCCCCAACCTCCTGACACCCACCAGTGAGATATTTGTGACTATTAATGAGATCCCCCCTCAGCCTTCTCTTCTGCAGGCTGAGCAGCCCCAGGTCCCACAGCCTTTCCTCAGAAAGAAGATGCTCCAGTCTCCTCAGCATCTTGCTGGCCCTGCACTGGCCTCTCTCCAGCAGTTCCCTGTCCCTCTGGAGCTGGGAAGCCCAGAACTGGACACAGGACTCCAGATGAGGCCTCAGCAGGGCAGAGCAGAGGGGCAGCACAACCTCCCTGGCCCTGCTGCCCACACTCTGCTGCTGCCCCCAGGCTGCCATTGGCTCCTTGCCCACGAGGCCAAAGCTGAGTTGTTGTTTCTCCTGACGTTCCCCTACGCGTTTACGTTTCTTTCACGCCAGTTTGTGTGTGACAACACTACGATCTCCCACCCTGAAGGAAAGCTGAGGGGTCCTTGCCTCTCCCCGTGTCCCCACAGCCCTCGCCGCGCAGCGAGAGCCAGCAAGGACAACGCAACCCTCCCCACCACCGCCCAGCCCCGTCGCAAAGCCGTGCCCGCGCTGTGTCCCCGCGGGCTCCCTCGGCGGTGCGGGGCCCTCGCAGCACCGGCGGTGCGGGGCGATGGGGAGGAGCCGCCGCCGGGAGTCCCGGAAGTGCTGCCGGGCCCGAGCGGCTCCCGGAAGCGGCGGCGCGGGGCTGGCGGCGGGGGCAACATGGCGGGCGGCGGCCGGGCGCGCTGCGGCCCCTGAGGCGCTGCCATGTACTCGGCTGCCGCCGCCGCCGCCTCGCCGCCGCGACGGGACTTCATCTCCGTCACCCTCGGCCCGGAGGAGGCGGTGGGGGTCGGCGGCTACAATAACAGCAAGGCCTGGAGACGGCGCTCCTGCTGGCGGGTGAGGGAGGGACCCGGGCCGTGAGGGGACGCACGGGCCGTCAGAGGGGGCTGGGCTGCGAGGGGTTCCGGGCTGCGAGGGGCGCTCCGGGGCACGGGGGGGCTTCGGGCCGTGAGGGGACGTGGGCCGTGAGGGGTTCTGAGCCAAGGGGGGACCCGGGCTGCGGGGAGACACGGGCCGTGGGAGGCTCCGGGCCGTGAGAATGAGACCGGAATGGAGGGAGTGAGGAGCGGTTCGGTACACCCCTGAGCTGCACCGTGTACCTCTGAGCTGTACCGAATACCCCTGAGCTGCACCGTGTACCCCTGAGCTGCACCGTGTACCCCAGAGCTGTACCGTGTACCCCTGAGCTGTACCGTGTACTCCAGAGCTGTACCGTGTACCCCTGAGCTGTACCGTGTACTCCAGAGCTGTACCATGTACCCCAGAGCTGTACCGTGTACCCCTGAGCTGCACCGTGTACCCCTGAGCTGTACCGTGTACCCCTGAGCTGCACCGTGTACCCCAGAGCTGTACCATGTACCCCAGAGCTGCACCGTGTACCCCAGAGCTGTACCGTGTACCCCAGAGCTGTACTGAATACCCCTGAGCTGCACCGTGTACCCCAGAGCTGTACTGAATACCCCTGAGCTGCACCGTGTACCCCAGAGCTGTACCGTAGACTCCTGAGCCGGGTACAGGGAGCACTTGGTGATGAGGGAACCCCGTTGGGCTCGGGAGGGCCGGGCGTCGCTGGGCTTGCAGGCAGCTGGGCTGTGTGTTGTGGGTCCTGATGTGGAACCCCCCTGTTCCAAGCTGGGGAGGGGGCTTAAGCAGTGGGTGCTTGGTGATGGGGTGCCCAGGGGCTGTGAGGAGGGGTGGCAGGCAGCTTTAGCAGAGGTGGGAAAAATCTGAGTCAAAGGAACAAGATAACCCTTATTACTAGTAGGAGATGAGGTGTACTACTTATAGAGGCTTTAGAGACGGTCAGGTGAAGCTTATGAAGAACTTGTTTAGGGACATAGTGTGGCAGCTTCTCTCTTAGCAGCTAGGGAAATGCAGAAACAGGACACAAGACATTTCACCCTTCCCTTTAGCCTTATTCTTTGTCAGCAAAAAAACCAGCCCAAGTCGGTGAAGAATCCCCTCACATATTCTTGTGCCTCCTTCCTACCACAGACACCACAGTCAGTGCCTCTTTTCCCATCCAACCCCAAGGAAACACAGCTGCTGCGTTTCAAGCATCCTTCTGCAATTGGGAAGATTATAGGGTTGACTGTGGTGGTAGAGCTGAAGGTGGAGGAGTGGGATCAGCATCTTGTGGTGTGCTTAGGGATTACTGTACAGGATTACTGAACCATCAGCACTGTGGGAGGAGGACAGGACATGGTTGCTGTGGGGCTCAGCAGTGTGAGCACGTTGACTGTTCTTCTCCAAAACATTTGCAGCCACTGGTTGGTACTGGGAGGATGAAGACTATGAAAAGTGCTGTGCCAATTGTTCCCAAGGGCAGCACTGGCACTGAAATGCCCTTTCTGTACACCAAAACCAGTACTGCTCTGGTGAATTTTGATAGGAGTGTTAGAAAACTAACAAAATGGTAATTTAGCAGTTAATGTTTAACTGCAACTGCTTTCGCTCTAAGTGGAGGAAACTTCTCTCTCAGGCTTTAAATGATTTTATTGTATAGACTATAGTGACCTATTGTATAGGTTTTACTGTATAAACATTTTTTGCCCAAAACTAAACTTGAAAACACTGTGTGTTTGTTGTATTCATTGTTCTGTGGGTTTACTTCATTTTCACATTGCTGTGGGCTTTATCTGTTTGTGCTGGCAGGATCTGTGCTGAGTGACCATTCCATGTCTGTCTGGCAGAGGCAGGATGGCTGACTTTTCACGCCCAGTGACTGGTGCTCAGCTTCTTTTGAGCTTTTCTTGTTTGCTGCAATAGTTTTGTTGTTTTTCCTACCTCTTCTGTTCCTTGCTTTGCATGTACATTCTGCAGTTCCTTCTCAGCCAGAGGGGAGGAAAGAGGCTTTTGGCTTCTTTCCCAGTTGACATCTGGGCAGATGCTCAGGTCAGCCAGAGAGGGTTGGGATGAAAGTCAGCACATTGTAGGTGATGCTCTCTTGGAGTCTCAGCAATTGGCAGTTGCTGAGGTTCTTTCAGCAAGTGCCTCTGCTGTTTCTCTGAGCCTGCTGTGCCATATGCTAGCAATGCTATACCTCTTATTCTCTTTGTCATCAGAAGCAATGCATATCTGCAGTTGGAAACAGGGTAAAATTAAACCTACTCAGTTCTGTGTTCTGAATGAATGGGTAAGAGTTTATTTTTGACTGAGTAGGCTCTTCATGTCATGCTAAATATTCTTCCCCTTGTTTTCTCTCCCATTAGAAATGGAAGCAGCTGTCCCGACTGCAGCGGAGTGTCATTCTCTTCCTGTTTGCCTTCCTGGCAGTCTGTGGAGTCATTTCATACACGAGCATGGGGGAACCCTGGAAAAGTATGTGTTCTCTGCAGCTTAGAGTTACTGGCATGTGGCATATTTAAGGGATTGTTGTACTGCTGATAACTAGTTGCTGACAAGGACCGGGTTTATCCACTGAGGCACACTTGGGAGATGATTTTGTGTGACAAATTTCAGTGACTTGTTTCTGCTTAATGAGAAATGTTTTTCATATCCCTTTTCATTGTTTATCTTGACTGGAGCAAGGTCTTGTTTTTAGTTGGTAACCCAAACCTAAGTAACATAATCCTCTCTTGGTTTTGGGAGTCCATCAGGTTAGAAGTTCCAAGCTTTTCTACAATATGAAGGCACATTTACCTTTGATAATATTCTTACTGTGTGTATTCAGAAGCTAAACCAACAGCAAATTAAAAAACCCACAAAAATCTCTTTTAGCAGCCTTCTTGTGTATTAAGGAGAGTGTTGATACTAAAAGACACTTCACATCTAAGAACTACCATGTGTTTATCAATGTTTTGTGAATGGAAACAGTTTTTGGAGGTGCATCTAGTTTGTGAATGCAGCAAAATGTGATAAATTTCTATCTGGAGCCTGAACTGGTGATTCCTTGTTCTGAGCAGTTTTGTGTGTCTAGGTCTAACAAACAAGTCACTGGATGATCAGAAAACAGAAGCAGAAATTCCTGGGTTGAAGCTGGCAAATCCAGCTGTTCTACCTGCACCCCAGAAAGCAGATGCCAACCTTGGAGACTACCCAGAGCTTTCACAGCAGGTACTATGGGTGGGAATGAATTTTGTAAAGCTATGAAAGAGCTTTTGAAAGCTGCAGATGGTGCTTGGTTCCAACAGTTGTGGAGGAGAAAGGAGTTATAACTTACGGTGGAATGCTTCCCTCTCAGGAAGGGCTTTGGTGCAGTATTTCTTGGTTTTACACTGAACACTTAAGTTAAAAAGGTGCTATTTCTCAGTCACTGCTGTACCAGGAGTGCCATGACTTCAGGTCACAGAGACCTCTTGAGGTTTCACTTTCCTGCTACAGTTAGCCTGTTTGGACTTGGAGTGCTCTGGATTGCAGGAGCCTCAACAGAGTCATGGCTGGCCATGAGACTTAGGATTAGTCAGTCACACTGAGCTGGCACAGCTGATCTGGGAGCTTGAGGAACAGCAGCAGCCAGCCAGATATTGGTAGGTTTTGGAGGGTTGTGTTTGTGGGGGATGCAACAGGAAAGAAGCAGAAACTGACTGTACATTAGTGCAGCAGCAGAACAGCAGTTACTGTGTTGCTCTTTGTGTGTTTAGCTCCTGAATTTGGGGACTTACAGTTAATGAATCAAATATCTTTACAATACTTTGGCACTGCCCTGTGTTAAATTAACATCTGGTAGAGGTAGTTTAGAAGCAATTTGTCAGTGTAAACTTAAGAAGTGGATAACTTTACCAAAAGTTTAAAACAAACACAAACTGGAGGTGTTCAGCATCCTTCTGTTCAGGGCAGAGTATGTATCCTGACATCGAAATCACATTTATCTCAAGTTATGTTTGTGCAATGATGTAGGTTATGGTTGGAATTTTATCACCTCTGCAACATACCAAGCACATATTCTTTTTCTTTGTTTTCTCAGAAGCCACCAAAGCTGCCTTATGTTCGACGTGGTCCTTCCAATCTTCAAATCAAGCCACCACGGAGGAACATGAGGCTGAAGACACGGCATGATCCCAGCAGGGTTGTGGAAGAGCCAGTCCAGGCTGATAAAGAAGAGAAAACAGAGAAGTCTGTTATCAGGTAGACTTACTGTTATCCAGCAAGTCACAGTGCTCCTCCCACTGACATCCACTGGGTGTTGGAGTGGAAATTGTAAGGGCTTTTTGTTGTGTGTGTCTGGGGTTGATTTATCTCCTTGCACGTGGTTGTCCTCAGGTCTGGCCTGACAGCTAATGGTATTGCTAGGCTGATGCACTTCAGTGAGTGTGCAGCTTTTGTGATTTTTGCTGTTTGCATCACAGAACTGCAGATCTGGAGCCCTGCAAGGCTGGCTGTGTTTCTAATGCACTTAGGCAGACACTCCTAATGCTCAGGAGAGTTCTCAGTGTCTGTAGGTTTCCCTCCTTTGTTTTGTAGTAAATGTTAAGGTACCACAATCAACACAACAGCACTGGCACCAGCACCTTGTCCTGGGCCAGGCTTGGAAAATTATACCAGTGTGAGTGTTGGTCAGGGGCACAAGGCCACTGGACGCTGTAAGCCCACATTGAACTGGCAGAAACTAGACTTGAGTGTGGCTGTGTGCACATATCAGGATGAGATAGGTTTCCTCCTTTCTTACCAAGGATTGGACACATTGGTTCAAGGCTTCTTATGAAGATACAGTAACATCTTTTACTGTGATGCTATGATTAGATTTGTACTAAGTCATTCCCTAAGATATTACTGATTGAAGTCTTTTGATTTGAAAATAGCTGAAGGGTGTAGCTTGGATATAGGAAAGAAAACCACAAGTTCAACAGAGGGTTTGGAACACCAGGCTTGGGATTTTGATACATTTATGTCCTTTTCAGAACCAGCACTGCCAAGCTGAGTGTAGCATCAGAATCATGCCTGTGGCAGCATTTCAGCTGTTGGTGTTACTTGAAATCTCTCAGAATGACCTGAAATGTTTTATTTCTATGCTTCCACTCCCTCTCTAACTCATAGAGTTAAACAAGTGGTAACAGGAAAACTTAGGAGAGTGATGAAAGCATAGGGAAGACTAGTTACAAATGTAAAGAATCAAAATCAAACGATGTCATTTATCTGAATCATCACTTATGCTGATTGTAAACAATATCAACTAGAAACTCCTGTAAACCTGCTTCCCTTAGGAGGCATATCATGGACTCAAACTCAACATTTCTTTGTATTAAACAACGTAGTTGAGATTGTTTGATCTTGGTGTGAACTTGGCTCAACTTTCAGTCCATTCTGACAGATATTTTCTTCAGGAGACTCTCAATAAAAACCTGTAAAGAGGGATTTTTGCAGCTGTGGTGGCAGGGGAGGCTCTTGAACCCCTTGGTGTTAAAACAAGTGCTTTAAGTGGCCTTGTGCTTATTCATGATTTTTTGGTGATGATCATAGTGTGGTGCTATTCACTGTTAGTGCCTCCTGTGATCATTTCAGGGCTGGTAGGTAACAGAATGCTTCTATTGCAGCATTCTCACGTGTTTTAATTCTTTTTAGAAGTTCTCTATTAAATTCCATTGCCAAAATATTTGATGAAATTCCAAGAGCCTGTAAGATACATTTTTTAATCCAGTAGAAGTTCCCTGGTTCAAGTTTCTTTCGCTGAACAGCAAAATTACTCAGCAGTTAACACAGTGATTTTGATCCTTGATACAAACCCCAAATCCTGTTCTTATCAAAGTATTGTAAGAGGAAGGAAATGCAGAGATAAGTCTCATTCATTTGTGTGACTTTCTGTAATGAGATCAAATAGTCTTAATTACAATCCCTTTTATTTGCAGCTGGAGAGGAGCAGTAATAGAACCTGACCAAAGCACCGAACCTCCGTCTAGTAAAGTAAAGGAACCAGAAAAGCCATCATCTGTGGAAGCTGATGACCAGAAGGAACCAGGTAAATAGTGCAGTTAACAAAACCCTGATTTCTGTTCATTTTCATGCCTGAAGTTGTGCAATTCCTTCCCATACACACCTACTCAATTTTAATGAAGGAAACAAAGTGCAGTAAAGATGATTTACCTGGAGCATCCAAACCTGTCAGGAGTCTCCTTCTCTGGAGGTCTTTCAAACCTGCCTGAACATGTTCCTGTGTGACCTGATCTAGGTGGGACCTGCTTTAGCATGGGAGTTGGACTAGATGATTTCTAAAGATCCCTTCCAACCCCCACCATTCTGTGATTCTTTGATTTTCCATGGCAGCCTTCATGCTTGTTGGCCTTCAGAATTGGAAAATAAACGTTTGTAACAGCTCTTTGAAATGTAGCCTCTGGGAGAAGGCAATCATCCCCATCCTTTCTCCAGGAAAGGGTAGTCAAAGGGAGAGGACTTGAAAGGGGCAGCTTCCCTTTTCAGCAGTGGTTTTCTTTTTGTTCTGCAAACACAGGGGAAGTGACTCCCCCCTGAATTAAATGGACCTGGTTTTAAGGCTCACCAGAAAGCTGCAGAGGTTGTTTTTGCAGTTGCTGTCCTTGGGAGTAAAGGACCTGCTGTTCACAGAATCTCAAGGGCTGGAAGGGACCTGGGAAGCTCATCCAGTGCAACCCCCCTGCCAGAGCAGCACCACCTAGAGCAGGGCACACAGGGACTCATCCAGCTGGGTTGGAATGTCTCCAGAGAAGGAGCCTCCACAGCCCATCTGGGCAGCCCCTGCCAGGGCTCCCTCACCTCAACAGGGGAGAAACTTTCCCTTGTGTTTCTTTGGAACCTCTTCTGTTCCAGCTTGTGCCCATTGCCCCTTGTCCTGTCATTGGCCATCCCTGAGCACAGCCTGGCTCCAGCCTCCTCACACCCACTCTTTATGTATCTTTAACCATGAATGAGGTCAGTCATTAATGTCTCCTTTTCCTCTCAGTCTCCTTTTCTCCAAGCTAAATTTCCAGGGTTCATATGAGGAAGTCTAATGTGACAAACATGGCCTATTACAGTGTGATGGCTTTAGCTAACTTAATGTATGTGGGGTTGGTAATGCTGCTTGGTGTTTCCTGCTCTAGAAGTCTTTGTTTATAGTTGTGCAAAATTTCAGCTAATGGGCTTGAAACGTTACATGTTGGGTGTGTAAATAAAGCTCAGCTTCACTGTTGAGGACCATGGAGACAGACATGGCTTTGCACCAGATGGAACATGCAGATTTTCTTCTTTTTTTGTTGTGTTGACTGAAAAATTCAAGAGAAATAATTCTGTATAACTGATTGTAAATTTAGCAGAAAGCAATGAATAAGACAGGGAAGATGAGGGAGAAATGGTATGTGGTAAATGAGCCGAGGACTGTGTTGTTAAGCATGTGTATTCAGCAGCTGAGTTACTGCTGATTGAAGCAATCTTAATTCTGGTATTTCCTGACTTTCAGGTCTTCCAGTTTTAGTGATACTCATCTAACATCTGATTATTTTAATGTTTTATTTCCAGAAGTGACTTTATTTCTTTTGACCAGGGAGAGATCTCTGTTGCCACTGGCTGAATTGCTGCCCAGAAGCACTGGCTGCTTCACCCGCAGGGCAAAAGCTGCCTTGAAAGAATGATCTCAGGATGGGTTTTTTTCTCATAACACTGATTGTTTAGTTTGGAAGAAAATTCATTTGGGGCAGAATGCAGCAAAGTGGTGTTTGGGGTATAGCTGCATGACTGCCCTGAGCCAGGTGCTGTTTTCGTCCCGCAGTGCCCATCACGGAGCGGCAGATGGCCGTGATCGAAGCTTTCCGCCACGCCTGGAAGGGCTACAAGGATTTTGCCTGGGGCCATGATGAGCTGAAGCCTTTGTCCAAGTCCTACAGCGAGTGGTTTGGGCTTGGCCTTACCTTGATTGATGCCTTGGATACCATGTGGATTTTAGGCTTAAAGGAAGGTAATTTTTTTATCCTCCTCCCATTGTTGTCCCCTCTAAAACAATTCCTGACTTTCTGTTCAGACAGTTCATGTTCAGAATGCTTTGAGGGGAACATTTATTAAGTGTGGCCAGTAAGTTTAGATTTCCTGTGAGTGTAAATACATATATATGACAGCTGTGTACAGAAATGAGTACATAAACCACCCCCAGCTATATTAGGCACCGTTTTTCTTGGAATAGGATTTTGAGACAGGAACATCCCAACTCTGCTGTTACAGATAACAATGGACATCTGCTAGAAACTGAGGAATGTTTGGCCTCCTGATTTTGGTATCTGTACTAAAACCCCAGTGCTGCCCTTGTGCCATTACACAGCCCCTGTAGGCTTTTGACCCATCAGGTGTGGGCAGCTGGCCTGTGAGCGCCTTCACTGTATTTCTTCACACCTCATACCAGTATTTCATATCTGCATTTCCTAGAGTCACAGCATGGTGGGGGTTGGAAGGGACATTTAAAGCTCATCCAGCCCAACCCCCTGCTAAAGCAGCTCCCACCTAGATCAGGTCACACTGGAATGTGTCCAGGTGGGTTTGGAAACCTCCTGAGAAGGAGCCTCCACACCCTCCCTGGGCAGCCTGGGCCAGGGCTCCCTCACCTCACAGTGAAAGTTTCTCCGTATGTTTCAGTGGAACTTTCTGTGTTCCAGCTTCTTCCCATCACCCCTTGTCCTGTCACTGGATACAACAGAAACAAGTGCTGCCCCAACGTCCTGACACCCACCACTGAGATAGTTGTAACTATTAATGAGCTCCCCCTTCAGTCTTGTCCAGGCTGAACAGCCCCAGGTCCCACAGCCTTTCCTCATCAGGAAGATGCTCCAGTCCCCTCAGCATCTTGCTGGCCCTGCACTGGCCTCTCTCCAGCAGTTCCCTGTCCCTCTGCAGCTGGGGAGCCCAGCACTGGACACAGGGCTCCAGATGAGGCCTCACCAGGGCAGAGTAGAGGGAGAAGAGAACCTCCCTCATCCTGCTGCCCACAGTCTTCTAAAAGAGGTTTAAAGAGGCTATTTCTGTTTCTGAATGGCTGGAGAACGGGAGTGTTCAATACCTCCTCCTGAGCTGCTCTGCTATCTGTATCTTTCAACAGTTATCCTGGAAGTGACTCTGTTAGAAAACTCTCAGGTTTTAAAAACCAAGTAAAAAATTCTGCAGTTCTGCTGCAAAAATCTGTGCTCAATGGATGTTGGAGAGAGGTGGTTTGTGGGGTATGTTTGTGGGGTTTTTGTGGGTTTTGTTTTGTTTGTTTTCTTGGTGGATCAGCCTTTTTTTTTTACTGCTATTTAAAAATTCCTGGAGCTGTATCTATTTAACCTTGGTACATAGCCACTTTTTACACTTTTCATGCAATTTCTTGTGTAGGAAGGTAGGAAGAACAGAACTGCTGATAAGGGGACAGTAAACAATCAAAGTGTTTCACAGTCTGTCTCCTCTACCTTTGAAGTTTGTGTAAAATATTAAACAAAACCTCTTTCTCCTGTGTCTGCAGCTCTGGGCCTGAGCAGGCTAGCTTAAAGTGTCTTCAAACTGACAGTGTGCTGATTGGTTTTTTTCTCTAGAAAATTAATTGTGAACTGCACAGAGCTTTTAAAATAAATTGTGAGTAATTCAGATGTGTTGGAAATGGGTTCCTGGTGAAGGCTTTTTCATATTTTATAGCAGGTCTTTTGCTTCTTGCCTTAGAAAGCTCCTGGGGTTTCTTCTGAATAACACGTTGTATAAATGAAAGTTGTGTTTGAGCTTGCCAGTGTTACTTACAAGCTGATGAATGCTAACACTTCTGGGAAGGAGGACTGTACCTTTTCTGTTGTGCTGCCAGACAGTACAAACAGCTGACAGCAGGAGGTTTTCCTGTGCTTCTGGCCCATCCAACATCCAGTGTTTACCCAGCTCCTGAAAAAAACCCATCAGGGATGGACACAGAGGCATCCTTTTGCTTTAGAGTTAATCTCCTGTGAAATACCTTCCACTTCTGGGAAGGTGGTGGTTGTTCTGCACCTGCTCACAAGCAGGAGTTTCTGGAAGGTGTGAGATAGTTTGAGATGGCTGATGCCAACAGTGAAGGCGTTAGAGCCTGTGCTTTCAAAGCAGACAGTGCTGCAGCTGCTGAGCTGGCTGTTGAACTTGAAATAGCTTTTTTTAATTACTAGTGTGGTGAAGAGCCAGTTTTGTTTCTGAATTTAAAAATTGCAGGCTGTGGTGGGGGTTTTATGAGTTTAGTGCTGAAGTAGGAGGCAGGAGGTTGAACTAAAGACAGTAAGGGCTGTTAATGCAAGTGTTATCTTTTGTCTTGGTAGGTAACAGCTTCAGCTTAAAAAGATACAATTAGAAAGTTCAGAAGGCCTTTGTGGAAGTGTGACTAATTGTCAGACAAGTCAAACTGATGGATTTGAATGATCTGAATTTCTGGACTATTTTAATAAAGAATTCTTCAATTTCTTCTATTTTTTTTAGCCTATTAGGAACTTTTATTTTGCTGGATACTTCTGTGCATCTCTGGTGTATACTGAATAAGAATTAAGCCAATGATAGTCCAACTTTTCCCAGCATGTACTCCTTGTTTTAGTTTTCCACCTTCAGCTGTGATCTCTGTAGACAGAACTAACTGTCATGGATTATCTGCAGTACTAATGTCTTTAGTTGCTGGAACATGCTGGAAGTTCATAACTGAACTACCTTTTATACTTTGCAGAGTTTGAAGAAGCAAGAAAATGGGTAGCAAACGATTTAGTATTTGATAAAAATGTGGATGTGAACCTCTTTGAGAGCACTATCCGTATCCTGGGGGGCTTGCTGAGCACCTACCATCTCTCCGGGGATAGCCTCTTCCTGGAAAAAGCTGTGAGTGACTAGTCTTACAAAAGAAACTGGGTTGTGTATTCCATGTTGGACAAAAGCTGAGGGAAGGTTCATCAGAGTCATCATTTAACTCTAAACATTGCTGGTTTTCAACAGTTTCGTATGTGAGGTGGTGGGAAAGGGATTTGCCATTAATCTTTTTGGTCTGTACATTTTTGCTGTGTGGATAACCTCAGAGCTGTGCTGTATTCTTACATGCCTGTCTTGCTGTTGGTGAAGGACTGACCACTGAATCATAGAAGCACAGAATGGTAGGGGTTGGAAGGGACTTTTCAGTTGGAAGCTGGTTGTAATTCTGTCTAGACAGACTATAGATGTTTGAAAGGAATAATGGTGAAGGGTTCTTTGCTTTTATGATGGAACATGAACAATGTAGTTAAAAAAAAGGGGGAAAGAATCATGATGAAATTGCAGTGGGTCTCTTCCAGCCGCTGCACTTTCCTGTCAACGATACATTGCCCCCAATTCCATTCTAATAAGCTGTAACCTCCCATTACAAGCTACAGAATCACAGCATGGTGGGGGTTGGAAAGGACTTTTAGAGATCCCTCAGTCCAACCCCCCTGCTAAAGCATAATAAAGCTCAAGAAATAAGAGGGAATAAATGGTTAGTGAAGAGTAATAGTTGTCTTCTGTTGCACTTACTGTGTGTCTCAACAGCACCAGCCACCTCTTTAGCTAGATGAAGTCAGTGACTTCAGAATTACATCATGTTGCATAGGGCTTGCAGACCCAGAGGAGGCATGTGATACTAGGAGCAAGGGAGAAGCTCTGCAGTCATTACTGTGAATAAATCCATGACTCTCTAATTCTTGACTTTCTTGCACCATCTAAAACTAAGCTGCTCTCCTCTCTTTTATTTGTGTCTGCCTAGTAGAATAAACTCTAAAGGGGTTAGTGTGTGTAGTTATGTTTTCATTTGTTTGTTTTGTCCTGTGCTCTTGGATTTTCTTTAGAAAGACATTGGGAACAGGCTGATGCCAGCATTCAAGACACCCTCCAAGATACCTTATTCTGATGTCAACATTGGCCGGGGCACCGCACACCCGCCCCGCTGGACGTCCGACAGCACTGTGGCAGAGGTCACCAGTATTCAGCTGGAGTTTAGGGAGCTCTCTCGTCTCACTGGGGATGAGAAATTCCAGGTATGAACAATCAATTTATATTTCTTCTCTTTTTTTATTCCCCCCTACCTCTTTACAGCTCCACTACTGACTCTCCATCAATACATGTAGTCTCCAGGTGATGTTAAATGAGTTGTGAAGCTCTAGCTGAGGGAATGAAAAGAAACAAAGTAACACTGATTATTTTATTAAATACCAAAAAGTTGTAGCAGAGGTGAATGTTTCTTTTTCTCCCTCAGAATTAGCTGTTGATTTAAAATAAAATAACACCACAAAACCCCCCACAACACCACCAAAACTTCCCCAACCCTTCCCCATTCCTCCAGTTTTTATTGTTGACATTTGTTTGACAGTAGGTTGTCAGATTTTGTGGGAATAAAATAGTCCCCCTAAACAGGAGACTGTGAAATTGCATCTTGCTTAACATTGTTAGAATTCTGTGTGCAGTTTCTCTTTGTCATTATCTAAATGCAAAGAGGAAATCCTTGGTGTTGCCATCCAAGGAGATAAAAAGTGACTCAGTAGATAACAGTCTTCCAGCAGGTCACAGGATAAGGAAAAGTTAGTTGAAATAAACTAATTTCCAGAGCAATGGATATATTCCACTTTTCTTTTGCTTAGGAGATGTTATTTTATTATCCTGACCCATATCCACAGATTGAGTTTTGAGTACTGCAGTTTATTTAAAGAGGTTTTAGCTACTGCATGATTCATGTAGTTGTTATTTTAGCTTGACTTCTACTTTGTGAGTGTGAGTAAGGCAGGTGACAGTCCTGTGCCATAGTCCTGGCTTTTGAGTGGATTTACTTGAAGGCAAGCAAATAGTTACAATTATTTCAGAGTACTTAAATATACCCAAAACATCATGTTCTGTAAGTCAGAAGGTTTGAAATCCTGTATTTAATATATTGCATGAGCTGAACTTAATGTCCCTGATGCTAATTGGAGGAAGATTTGTTACCACACTGAAGTTACTACACGGTTTTGTGCATCATTTACACCTGTAATTTATGTTTGCTGTTTTCTTTCAGAAAGCTGTAGATGAGGTGATGAAGCATGTTCACACCCTCTCAGGGAAAAATGATGGACTAGTGCCTATGTTCATAAACACCAACAGTGGGCAGTTCACTCACTTGGGTGTTTATACTCTGGGAGCCAGAGCTGACAGCTACTATGAATATTTGCTCAAGCAGTGGATTCAGGGAGGGAAAAAAGAAAATGAGTAAGTTCTTTTCATTTCTTTTATCACCTAAGCTGGAAAACTTTCTGTTGTAGTTTACTGCTTCAAGAACAATAATGTATGTGCCCAACAGTTGACTGAAAATATCACTGTTTTTAAAAGCAAGCTAAACAACCAAGAAGGACTTGTGGTAACTTGAGGTAAAAGCAGCATAGACTTAGTCTCAAAACTTTCCCTCAGCTTTTCTTCCTCAGCACATCACGTGTGAGGAGGGTTAGAGACAGGAGAGGGGATAATAACTGGGCACTGATGGAATACTGATGATACTTCATCTCTCCAACAATGGCTGTGTTTTCTCTGGGTTGGTTTGGGGAAAGGTGAACCCTGCAAGATGGTTCAGGTGGGAGGTTTAATCCATCAGGAATAACTTTGTCTTAGAAAGGAGACTGAAGTTTGATGTTTGTGTGAACTTTGCTTTAGGTCTCTTATGTTTCTCTTAACTGCACTGAATAAGGGACTGAATGTTTGCACTGAATGTTTGCATGGGGCAGAGGAATTAGAGATGTTGCAAAGGTTTCCCTCAAAGCAAGACAAAAAAAATGCAAGCAGATTTTTCTGCTTGTGAGCTAATTATGTTGGAATTGTTCATGCTGAGGGATTTAATGCATAGTCACAATGTGCCTCTCTGAGGCATTTCTTCCTATCAGAGCAGGTGCTCCTCTACAAACAAAGTTTGCATTGCTGCTTTTCCAAGCCATACCTCACTCTATTTACACAGAGAACTGTCGTCCTCGAGGCCATGAGTGATGGTGTTCTGTGAGCTTCAGCATGAGCCTCTTCAATAGGGCTTTTTCCATATAAAAATGCTTTGAAACAAGGGAAATTCCAGTTAAACATTGTGAAATAATGTTTCACAATTGAAGTGGACAAACATTGGAAGAGGATGCTGAAAGTCTTATCCTGAGGAATGGCTTGGATAAGCCCTTGGGCAGCCTGAGCTAAACTGAATCAGCTTCAGAGCAAAGGGTTGGTCTTTACCAGCCTAAATTTTCTGGGACTGCAATTACTGTACCTGCAAGGACTCCTGAAATAAAATCCAGTTACTGCCTAGAAACAGAGTTGGGGATGTGTTTTCTTTAATACTTAAACTTAGGGTTTACTGGAAAGTAAAACCAATATTGCAAATGGAAGCAGTAACTAATGCCCACCTGATGGTGGCTTTGAGAGTTCCTTAGTCAGCTTTCACAGTTGGTTAAATATTGTTCTGTAGACTGAAATAATGGTTGTCAAAGGGGTTGTGCTGAACATTAGCTATGATTAAATGTGTTCTGACTGCGTGTGTGTGAGCCAACTGGGAATGATTTTAATTCACAGGCTTTTGGAGGACTATATGAGAGCCATAGAAGGAGTGAAAAAGCACCTTCTTCAGAGATCACAACCCAAGCAGCTTACTTTTGTAGGAGAGCTTGCCCATGGCCATTTCAGTGCCAAGATGGTAAGAAGTCAAACAGCATTTAAAACCACCACAACAAAAGAAAAGAGAAGAAAAATCAAAGTGTGACTGGGCAAATGCAAAGCGTGTGTGTGTGTGTACCAGGGGCCTTCTCTTTGAGTTCCTCTAGTTTTATGCTCCTGTGAGACTGAAGACTCATAGGGACACAAAGGGACACAAACACACACTAGTTCTGTCATTTTTTTCCCCCACTGATTGTTGTGTTGTATTGCAGGATCACTTGGTTTGCTTCTTGCCTGGAACTTTGGCCCTGGGAGCTCACAATGGATTGACTGCTGACCATATGAAATTGGCTGAAGCTCTTATAGAAACCTGTTACCAGATGTATGCTCAAGTAGAGACGGGCCTGAGTCCAGAGATTGTCCACTTCAATCTTCATGCTCAAAAGGGCCACAAAGATGTGGAGATCAAGGTGAGCTCATCGCTGCCCTGAGTCGCTGGGACTGCTGATGTGCTCTGATGTGCAGCAGCTGCTGCTTCTGCTGCCTCACTTTCTAGATGTGCCTTAGCCTTTGTTTTTAATTACTCTTGTAGTGTATTTAGAAGCTGTTATGCATCATAAACTCTAAGGAGCAGATGGAGATGAGAACCATTGTTTTACTTCCTACGTGTGTCCTTGAGGAAATTCCCTATCTGAATTTTCCTTTTTCCTCTTGCAGCCTGCAGACAGACACAACTTACTGCGACCAGAAACTGTGGAAAGCCTTTTTTACATGTACAGATTCACTGGTGAGAAGAAATACCAAGACTGGGGCTGGGAAATCTTTCAGAGCTTCAATAAATACACACGGGTAAGGTCAACTTATCACAACCTTGTTCTGCCAGGACAGTATTAGCTCATTTGATCTCTAACAATAACTTTGGGAACCTGCTGTCTTTCAAAAGTCACCAAATACTTGTAGGGAAATTCATAAGAACAGGCAGAATAAAACAGCCTTACGGATTGGGATATACCATTTGGTACATTCAGGGAAGGAGCTGGTATTACATTGATTAAAAGGTAAAATGAAGGAGCTGTATGGAGACTGCCAAAGTGTTTCTACATCTTCTTGGAAGCTGTGAGAATCTCTACTGCCATGTCTTTTAGAATTAAGAAGCTAAGAAGGACCTGGGTGGGTTGAAAGAACCCTTTGGCTGAATTAGCCCTTCACTACTCTATTGCCAAAAAATAGCATGAATGCTTTAACAGAGGGGTGGTTGTGTTCCTCCTGACTGCAGTCTCATGGATATGCTGTAAAAGTGGGGCCTAGAGGGCCAGTGGTCATTAAATATCCATGGTCTGTTCTTAAGAGAATAGATCTGGTACTTTGTACAACTCATGCAGAAATTGCACTAGTTAATTTCTGTGCACTTGTCCAGAAATTTCAGGGGATGTTCTTTGTGATACCTGTTTAAATTAGACACAAATAGACATTTGGCTTCAGTTTATCCTTGTGGTTTCTTCTAAAGTGCAGTGAGACTTTTTTTCATAGAATCCCAGCATGGTGGGGGTTGGAATGGACCTTTAGAGCTCACCCAGTCCAACTCCCTGCTAAAACAGGTCCCACCTAGATCAGGTCACACATGAACGTGTCCATGTGGGTTTGGAAACCTCCCGAGAAGGAGCCTCCACACCCTCCCTGGACAGCCTGGGCCAGGGCTCCCTCATTGAAATAGTGACATAGTTTTTCCTTATGTTTAAATAGAACCTTTTGTGTTCCAGCTTCTTCCCATCACCCCTTGCCCTGTCACTGGATACAAAAGAAAAAGTGCTGCCCCAACCTCCTGACACCATTGAGATATTTGTAACTACTAATGAACAGCCCCAGGTCCCACAGCCTTTCCTCACAAGGAAGATGTAAATGATGAAAAACAAGTATGAAATGAAAAACATGCTGCTCAGTTTCTCAGCACTTATTTTCTCCAGGTGCACCTGGATGTTAAGAAATGAATTTCTTTGAAGTTATGGAAAGACACAACATTTCTGCCTTTGTTTTTCCTGGCACAGGTCCCTACTGGTGGTTACACTTCTATTAACAACGTCCAGAATCCCAGTAATCCAGAGCCACGAGATAAGATGGAGAGCTTCTTCCTTGGGGAAACACTCAAATACATGTTTCTGCTGTTTTCAGATGACATAGACTTAATCAACCTCGACAAATACGTATTTAACACGGAAGCTCATCCACTCCCTATCTGGGGGCCAGCATAGACTGGGTGCCACTAGACCTTCCAATGGTGGCAATTTGATCTTCAAGTCACTTTACTTTTCAGGGTTTGAGGAGAGATGCTATATTGCACCTTTTTTTTTTCTTCTTCTTGGCTTAAAACAAACAAAGAAAACCTTTGGGAGAGCATCTCTGGTTTGAAGAAGTCGTGTCAGTCTTAAATCTAATCCCTGCTTCTGGGATGAGCAAGCTGTGCCATCCAGAGCTGCTTTTCCTGCTGTTGATGAAGAAATTCAGAGATAATTGCTGTGTGGACCATGACATTCACAGGGGCTCTGGTCATTCAGAGCTCACTTATGTCAGTCTTACTAAATGCTCATCAACTGTCAGGAAGGCAGCACGTTGTCTTACAGCACAGGATCGTCCCTGGAGAGAAGGAATAAGCTACAGGTTTATTCTGGATTCCCTGAAACACTCGGTTCCGGTGCTGCTCCTTCCTGAGAACTTCAGTGTTTCAGGTGGTGAGTGGAATAAACAAACAACTGTCACCTTGTCCCAGGTGGAAGCCAAGCTGTCAGTGTGGCTGCTGGCAGGCTGATCTCAAGCTGTCAGTGTGGCTGCTGACAGGCCAATCTCATTCCGAGCTCATTCCGGGCTGTGCTGCGAAGCGGCTGTTGTCCGGTCTCTTAGTTTTGTAGAGCACTCTTGAGCTGTGGCTGAAGTGACCGATGGAAGAGGGATTGCTGCTGGTTTGGCTCAGAGTGGTGTGTAATTTTTGTTACAAGTATTGCAGGTTTTTTGTAACTTATCTGCAGGAATGCAGGAGATAATGTGAAGCGCAGGTGAAACTGCACGTGCGTTTTCTCTGTCGTTTGCATCAGTTAGACTCAGGTATTCTGACTGAAAGCTGCTTTCTGAGGTCAGGCACTGGGAAAGCTTGTGAGCACATTAGGGATTATTTCCAAGTCTGCCTCCTTCCATCCTGTCCTGTCCAGATACTGCATTGTAAGGTGTTTGTTGGCTCAAGACAAGCTTCCAGCTGTACAGCACACTTCATCTTAGGCACCATTTTTTTTGGACTGTGGGGAAATTTGGAATTTTTGTGTTTTCTTTAGGACTACTTCAGGTTAGAAGTGTTTTCATTAGTAAAAGCAGACAGTCTCGATGTATTGCAGCAATTCCTGCTCCCAACTGAATCTGTCAAACCTGTTCAGTTGCTTGAAGACAAAGCAGACCCAGTGGGGTGTTTTTTAACAGTCTTACAGGAGCCCTGGGATCTTTAGCTTTTGTATGTGCAAATAGATTTTTAAACCATGCATTTGGAAATCAGCTTTCTGTAGTGCTTTTTCCTTTTGGTTTTGTAGCTACTTGGACAGTCCTGTATTCACAGATAAGTTCTCAGAAATGTGCTTGTTCATATTTCCTACAGAGGTTGTTGTCACCAAAATGTCCTTTCCCCCCAGTGTCAGGGGGAGGTGCAGTCACCTTAAATGCAGGGCTGCTAAACAGAACTAGCAAAACCTGACTGTAATGGTTAATGTTTCAGGGGCTGAAGGGAGTTTGTGTATGTTTTATGTAACTTGATTTGTAAAGCAAGATGCATCTTTGTTTGGTTTGTGCTGATCAGTTCCATCAGCTGGAGTCAGAAGTTACCCTGGGACCACTAATTTAAGTCTTTTGAAGAGTATTTATCATTCCATGTACTAATGATGGCTTATGGAAATGGAGACATTTCACCAGTTATTTAAAATGCACCTTTTTCTGTCATCAAGAGGGACCTTGGGCTTTGCAAGACCCGCCAAGTTTGTGCAGAATGTCAATGCTCCTGCAGCTCACGCGCCACCGTAACCCCGGCGCGTGCAGCGCGCTCCGGGGGCTGCAGCCTTTGTCTGCACCACTCATTCTGCTCCCAAGACTTTCTGTTTTCATTGACATCACAGTGAAGGAGGAAAAAGCTGCTGAAACGTGGAAGGAAACACCTTCAGTGGTTTTTGTTTGTGGAGCAGGTTGGTGTTTCTGAGGAGCTGAGCTGGGACTGAAAGCTGAAGGCTTGTTGTGGTCAAAGCGAGTGTTGACCCGTGATCAGTGACTTTGCTATGAAGTATAAAACTGCTCATTTGGCTTTTCACCTGAGTGGCAGCTCTACTGAGGAAACAGAGGTTTCTAAGAAGTGGAACACATCTACATGCTCACAAAAAAACATCTGTTGTTGAAGTCTTACAGTAGTCTTAAGGTAATTGACTCTACAAGTGGGACTGTGGGAGTCTGGTAGAATTTTTTTGCCTTATGATTGGCTTCTGGGATTAATAATCCATTTCCTAATGAGTTAAAGGAAAGAGAGAAGAATAAATGGTCACTTTCTCAAACACACCTTGTCTTTCAGCTGAGCATGTTGGTCAAACTGATTTCTACCTAATTCTTCCTGGGAAGCTGAATGTCCTTGTGAAGCTTGGCCTTACTGTCATTCTCCTTTGCATCTAAGATTGTTCAGCTCCTTTCACCTTGTTTCAGATTCTCTTGCAAAGGTCACTTAATTGTGTATTTATTTCCACTCCCTTAATGTGTTATGTCAGATTAGGCTCTGAGCTTCACAGCCTGTCTCAGTTCCACTGTGTGTTCCCTCAGCAGAACAGAAGCTTTGTGCTTCTTGGGGAAGTTTTCTCTTGAGCCCTCTGTGGTTCTTTGAATCGCAGCCTCAGCAGTGGGGTCTGTGACCCATGCTGGTGCCCACCCAATGCTGTGGAAGGGCCTTCATCAGCCCCTGATTCTGTTCCCTGCACAAGGACCTGCCTTGTTTTCTCCTCAGGAGCCTGAGTGCCTTCCCTAATTAAAATAAACCACCCCCCTGCCCTACTCATCTGTGCTGAGAAACAGGAAGGGGTCTCTCCTTTCCTGAAGGAGCTGGTGCTCTTGAGCTTGGGGAACAGACTGAGGGGTGACCTCATTAGTTTTTACAGACACATCAAGGGTGGGTGTGAGGAGGCTGGAGCCAGGCTGTGCTCAGTGATGGGCACTGACAGGACAAGGGGCAACAGGCACAAGCTGGAACAGAAGAGGTGCCAAAGATACACAAGGAAGAATTTGTTCCCTGTTGAGGTGAGGGAGCCCTGGCAGGGGCTGCCCAGATGGGCTGTGGAGGCTCCTTCTCTGGAGACATTCCAACCCAGCTGGATGAGTCCCTGTGTGCCCTGCTCTAGGTGGTGCTGCTCTGGCAGGGGGGTTGCACTGGATGAGCTTTCCAGCTCCCTTCCAGCCCTTGAGATCCTGTGATTCTGTGTCCCAGGGCTGGGTGCTGCACAGCTCCAGTCTCACGCTCCAAGCTTGAAGCCATCACTCATAAAACAAGATCCATTTACTCAAATCCCACAGAGGGCTGGGGCCACAGTCAGCATGGAAGCTCTGAACTTGTCTCACCACAGGTCCCTGAGACTGCAGGTTGCAGGCCCCTGGTGCTGGCAGGGCTCCTACTGTCTCATGCCCTGGGGAGCTTGCCAGCACAGCTCAGGGCTCTGCTCACTCCTCCAAAGGTCAGGCAGAGGCCACTCTGCTTCCCCTCCTTTACCAGTGACGTTGCAGTGAGGATGGGTTTTTCCAACTAACACATTTACAGTGTTGTGAACTTCTGCCCTTTCAGATGACTTTCCTTCACTCCTAGAAGTAGGAACTCCCCTGGGCAGTTCAGCTCCTCATTCCCAGTGCAGTGGATTGAACCAGACCAGTAACACTTGGGCTTTCAGGCAAGTTTTTATTATTTCCACCATTTCCCACGGGTCTGTTCCCCTCTGGTGAGTGTGAAACCCCCAGGGCCTGTGGGGGCTTCAGGCAGGGCTTTGGCCTTTCGCTGTCTTTTGATGCCTCAGGGGCAGCGTGATGCTGCAGAATGGGAAGTTCCCCCCTCACTGCAGAGGAGGCAACGTACTCAAATGGCCCTGGCACAGCTCTGCAGGCAGCTGTGATGGCATGGGGCTCCTGGGGCTCTCAGGGATCTCAGGCCCCTCCTGGCCCTGCAGAGCTCAGCCATCCCTGGATGATGATCGCCTCCTGCTTGCGCACTGCCGTGACGGAGGGGGGGTCAGCTGCGTTGTGTCCCCTGGAGAAAGCAGAGCAGTGTCAGCTGGCAGCAGCAGCTCTTTGCCTCTTGCACAGGGAAAAACAGGGCAGGGAACTGAAGGAGAGATTATCTGGTTTGTACTTCATATTTCTGCCCTGGAAATTGAGTCTCCGTGTCCCAACTGACAGGAGGGTGGGAGGGAGCCCTGAGCTCACCCCTGCATTGGTGGCTGCTGCCCTCTCTGCTCTGGGCCTGAATGGGGCAAGAGCTGCAGCACTCTGGTACCCAGCCCTGTCTCAGTAATATCTCCTGGTTCTTTGGCCTATGGCTATAGCCAAGATCAGACCAGGGCAGCAAGATTTGGGCAGCCAAAGGAGAGTTCAGTACTCACCGGAGATCGAGGTGATGAGCACCTCCTCTAATGGTCAGTGCAATTAGGGAAGGGCTGAGGCTGCTGTTTATCTGGAAGGAAGAGCAGAGACAAATTCTCAAGTCACAGGGCAGAACTGTGTAGGACAAGCTGGGCAGGACTAAGGAAGATCTCCTTGGTATGGCTGATACTGTGTGTGGGGTTAACAGTCCTAAATGAGCCAAACTGCCTGCTCTAAGTGAAGCAAAGTCTTCCCCCAAGATGGAACCTATCAGTCCGTGCCAGTACAGGTGGTGTGAGGGACCCAGGGAGCCTCTGCCTCTTGCAGCTGGGATGGCCCAGACAGCCTAAAAAGGAGCTGCATTACAGTCAGCAACTCATCTCATTCAAAATCCAGTTCCAGCTCATTTCTGTGTTTAAATTTTGAAGCAGAGCTCTGCCACTACTCAGGTTTGGTTGAACCTGAGCCAAATGACACCCTGGTTAGAGCTGCTGCTCCAGCAGCCACTGGGCCTCAGCGTGTGTGGGGACTGGGGAGGGTGAGGAGCCCTTGCTGTCAGCTCAGCCTGAGGGTTGTGTCTGCACTAGTGAAACAACCTTCACTGCATCAGCATTCCTGGCTGATGGGCTCCATTCCCTGTGGCCATCAATGTCCTGAGGCTCCTGAATGGTTCAGCTTGCAGGAGCTGAAATGGGCTAAAGAGGAATCAGTGGTGCTGCTCTGACAGGGAGTGGGTGGGGGTGGAGTGTCCCCTGGGACTGCTGCCCCCTGGGCAGGGTGGACAGGAGGCCACCTACTTACCCCACCTCCAGCCCATGGGTCCAGGTCTCCATTTGAAAAGATGATGTTGCTTGCACTTTTCAGGTCTGAAATTCAGAGAGACGGCATTTGAGAGGCCCATTTACCCAAATGTGTTTGGGTGCTGCAGCAAACACAGCCAGCAACAGAAAACACAGGGAAAGAAAACAAATTCTGAGCAGTTTTTAGGTTTTCTGTCTCAGGGAGGTACAGGCTGGTTTGGCTCAAGTCAGCACAAGGCTGTGACGTGCTGCCAGGACTTGTTAGTGCCCGTCCCCCTGGTTCTCAGCTGGGCCCAGGGGGGACAGGCAGCCAACTAGAGTTAATGGGAAAGGATGAGCAGCACAACTCACCTCCTCCCCAGAAGTTTGTCCTTAGCCAGTGTGGCCGTGGCCTCACGTGCCACTTGCTCCAGCAGTACTTGTCCCGCATGGGCTCCGTGAAGGGCATCTCGGGAAACATGTCGGTCACGTTGTTGCTGTTGAAAGTCAAGTTGATCTCGGTGCAAACCTAAGAGAGGTACAAGGGCTGTCATAAAGAGGAGGAGGGATAACCAGGGGCAGCAGCTGAAACCTGTTGGTGTCTGCAGCTCCTTACCTGGTAGTCCCAAGCCTCGGCGTCCGAGCCGAGGCCGCAGCCCGTGGGGTCGGCGCAGGCCCGGTACAGTCGGTAAATGTCGTAACACTGGGCTGAGCCAGAGGAGTTGTAAAACACTCCTGTTAGGGGAACACAGCACAAAGCCATCCTGTCAGTGCCTCTTGCTCACCCACTGCCTCCTGCACAGCTTGGGGCGAGCAGAGGGGCAGCTACCCCAGCCAGGAAGGTGTGTGAGGCCAGGGCAGAGCTGACAGGGCCTGCACCAGTGTCAGGCTGCGATCCCAGCCTTATGCCAAAGCTTTCACGGGGTCTCAAGCCTGTCTGCATGACATCCTTTGCTGCTGCTGTATCCATGGGGAGGAAGGAGCTCGCAGGTGTTCTCTGCTTGTGCCAGAAGCCAAGCAACTGGCTCAGCAGTTCTTGGGAGAGCAGTAGCCTCCGACCCCTGACACAGGCAGCGTACAAGACATGAGCTGAATGCTTCAAACTGACCAGGACGTGGCTGCCAAGACCTCCCCACCCCCTCCCTGAAAGGAGCTGTTGTCTGAATCCATCAGATTTAGTCAGAGGGCCAAAGGTGGCAGGTCCCAGACAGGATTTTGTTTGGCAGTTGTTGAAGGGAAGGCCGGCGTGTGCAGGCTTGCCCGGATAAAAGAGCACCTGACCAGGCAGCCCAGGGAGGCACTGCTGGGGAGCTGCCCAGGAATGAGCTGCTTTCTGTGCTGATGGGTAGTTACCAGATAGTGAGGAGGAAGAATGTGGCTGCTGCATGTCACAGCCCACAGGCAAAACCCACAAACACTGTGGATTTTGTTTAATAAGCGGCACCAACAGCTCCACCTGCAAACAGCCCCAGGCACTCTGTGCTTGCAGGGCACTGGGACAGCTGCTGCAGATACAGCCTCTCAGGTGGCCTGGGCAGCACAGCCTCAGCTCCCTGGCTGCAGGAGGAAGGGGTCTGGCTGCAGGAGGCTGCCCAGCAGAGGCACCGAGTCCTGGGGCTCTGTGGAGCGATGCCGCTCGTGTCTGACACCTACACGGCAAAGCTCCTGGAAGGGCTCAGCAGCCTTCGCTCGCAGAGTGCGCTGTGTGACGTGACACTGGAGGCAGAAGGGGTTTCCTTTCCAGCACACAAGATCATTTTAGCATCAGCAAGTAACTACTGCAAGGTCCTGTTTGTAGGAAACTCGGACAGAGCAGAGAGCCCGGATGGTAACATCCACCTGGAAGCCGTCAGCGCTGCGGGGCTGAGGAACGTTCTCAACTTCATCTACTCCAACAAACTGGAGCTCTCATTACAGAATATTGAGGAGACCTTCAAAGCTGCAGAAAGCCTCTTGGTCAGGGAAGTGCTCAAGCTGTGCTTTCGCTTTCTGGAGGACTGCCTGGACTGTGAGAACTGCACCCACGTCCTTCACATCGCCAAGAGGCTGGGCCCCGCGGAGCTGAGGCGGAAAGCCACGTGCTACGTCAGGCAGCACTACAAACAGATCCTGGCTGACCCTCAGTGCTTCAACGACCTGGACCGAGGAACCCTTTGTGAAATCTTAGACAGGACAGACATGGAGGGCTGCAGTGAGCTGGAGCTGTTCAGAGCTGCTGTGAGGTGGCTGCAGCACGACCGCACGCGGCTGAAAGACGCGGCTGGTATTTTAAGGCACATAAGATTCCCTCTCATCCCCCTGCAGGACCTGCAGAGATACGTCCAGGAAACACCTCTGATGAGGCTGGATCCAGGCTGCCACAAGTACCTCCAGGAGGCTCTGAGTTACCACTCCCAGCTGTATGCTCAGCCCGTCCTGCAGACTCCAAGCACCAGCCTCCGCTCGGGTTCCACGGTGCTGCTTGTGGCTGGCGGCAGAACTGCCCAGAACTGTGTGTGTGGAGAGATGTGGGCAGCAGACAGGAGCTGCAGCACTTGGCACAAGGTCGGGGAGCTCTGTGTGCCAGTGTACAACCACTGTCTCGCCATCATCAATGACTTCCTCTTTGTCATCGGGGGACAGTGCAGGTTCGATCCCATGGGAAAGCAGCCATCAAATAAGGTAAGAAACCTTTAGCCTTGGAAAAAAGGCTGGGGGAGGGAGGGAGGGAGGGAGTCATTCCTCTTGCCTAGAACTCCCAGCTCTATGTATTTCTAAGTGCTCTGTGCAGTACTGAAAGCCTTTGGGAATACAGCTTCCACACTCTCTGGGAAGCAATTGGGTCCTTGCCCTGGTTTCACCCGACTCCTACTGTAAATTGTCATCCTGATCTGCACCCAGCTTCCACAGCCCAGGCTCAGCTACTCCATGCCAGGCAATCAGGCAGCTCCCTGAAGGGGCTGAAGCCTCTGACCCAGTGCTGCTGCCACAGGAGGGTTAAGGCTGCCACTTCACTTGAGAACTGCTCCTTCCTCGGGTTTGCCCTTGAAAGGTAAATCTGCTTTAGCTCCCAGCACCTTCCCCTTCTGCCTGGAAAGTACAGAGACTTGTGCAGGATTTTCTGTTTTCCTAGATGGCTTCTGTGAGCTTCCTAGAAAAAAAACCAGCATATTTCTCCTTCTTGTGCTCCCAGGGGGCTTATCTCGGCATTAGATTCAGTTCAACAGTGCCACTGCCAACAGCCTCTGTCCCTGCCCTGAGGGCAGTGAGCAGCAGCTCAGCTGTGGGCTCCAACCCAAGCCCAACGTTCCCCACACCTCGTTCTGCAGACACTGCCCTTCCCAGGGAGCTGAGCATCTAACCAGGACTGCCAAAACGAGCCTGGGGAAGGGTTTACTGCTGAACAACGTGTGAGTGGAAGCCCAGCCCTGGCAGGGGTAATCTGGCCCTGTAGTGATTGCAGCAGCAATGAGGGGAGGGGAGGGGAAGCCACTCCTGCCTTGTCCTGGCCAAGAGTGGTGGGCAAAGCTCAGCTACTCTTTACTACACAAACAGTAGCAGAGATGCAAAATGTGTTTGCTTTAATCTCATTAAACCAGTTTCCAGCTGTCAGAGGCCAGCTGGTGTTTGAAACAAAGGTATGTCACCTGCTTCACAGAATGGTGGGTTTGGAAGGGACCTCTAGAGATCATCCAGCAGGTTCCCCTCGCTCAGGGGGCACAGGAACGTGTCCAGGTGGGTTTGGAAACCTCCTGAGAAGGAGCCTCCACACCCTCCCTGGGCAGCCTGGGCCAGGGCTCCCTCACTGAAACACTGAAAGAGTTTCTCCTTATGTTTCAGTGGAACTTTTTGTGTTCCAGTTTATGCCCATCACCCCTTGTCCTGTTGCAAGATACCATCGAAACAAGTGCTGCCCCAACCTCCTGACACCCACCAGTGAGATATTTGTGACTATTAATGAGCTCCCCCCTCAGCCTTCTCTTCTCCAGACTCAACAGCCCCAGGTCCCACAGCCTTTCCTCACCAGGAAGATGCTCCAGTCCCCTCAGCATCTTGCTGGCCCTGCACTGGCCTCTCTCTAGAAGTTCCCACAAGCTGTTCCCAGACCCCACAGCCCTCCAGCTCTGCTGCTAACCCCCGGCTCCCTCTGCTGTGCCCCCAGGTGTTCCGGTTCGACCCGCGGGCCGGGGCCTGGCTGCAGGTGTGCAGCATGCGGGAGCGACGGACGCGCTTCCAGGCGGCTGTGCTGGCCGACAGCATCGTGGCCGTGGGCGGGGGGACGCTGCTGGGGGCCCTCACCCGCTCCGTGGAGTCCTATCGACCCGCTCACAACAGCTGGGAGCTCACGGCTCCCTTCCCCACACCCATCGCTGACCACGCAGCCACCACACACAGGGGAATCCTCTACGTGTCAGGTGAGAGCTGGGAGAAAGCAGCACGTTGTCATGTGGCTTTGTTCATTCTTGCTGGTGTTTTACTCACAGAATCATTTGGGTTGTTAAAGCCCCTGAAGCTGCTGCAGTGCCAGCCCTGCCCTCACCCTGCCCAGCCCAGCACTGACCCACGGCCTCAGCACCTCAGCTCCATGGCTTTGGGATCCCTCCAGGGCTGGGCACTGCCCCAGCTCCCTGGGCAGCCTGGCACAGGGCTGACACCCCTCTCAGGGAAACAGTTCTGCCTCAGCTCCAGCCTCAACCTCCCCTGGGGCAACTGCAGCCCATTTCCTTGTGTCCTGGGGAGCAGAGCCTGACCCGCAGCTCCCTGCAGCCTCCTGTCAGGGAGAGTCAGAGAGTGCTGCTGGCTGCCCTCAGCTGTGAGGAAGCTCAGTCTGGGCAAGCAGGAGATATTACAGTTCCCAAAAGTCTACCCAAGTGCAGTAAGAACACCTTTGGGAAGGGCAGGAAGGGGCCTGATTGCTGCTAATTGAGAATCACAGAATCACTTTGGTTGGCAAAGCCCCTGAAGCTGCTGCAGTCCCAGCCCTGCCCTCACCCTGCCCAGCCCAGCACTGACCCACGGCCTCAGCACCTCAGCTCCACGGCTTTGGGATCCCTCCAGGGCTGGGCACTGCCCCAGCTCCCTGGGCAGCCTGGCACAGGGGCTGACACCCCTCTCAGGGAAACAGTTCTGCCTCAGCTCCAACCTCAACTTACCCTGGGGCAACTTGAGTCCATTCCCTCTTATCCTTGTTCCCCTTGTTCATTACTGGGGAGCAGAGCCTGACCCCCAGCTCCCTGCAGCCTCCTGTCAGGGAGTGTCAGAGAGTGCTGCTGTCTCCCCTCAGCCTCTTCTCCAGGCTCAACACCCCCATTCCCTCAGCTTCTCTACATCAAACCTGTCCTCCAGCCCCTTCCCCAGCTCCTGGTTACACATGACACAGCCTAAGAGCTGTATTCCGAATTCTTTGGTGTCCCATTTACACAAAGACCTCGAACTGGTTTGTTTGGGCTGATTCCCTTTTGTCTCAGGAGCAGCTCAGGACTAGTGTCACACATCAGCTGTGCAGGAAGGTGCCACATTTTAAACCTCAGCCTGGTTTTGTAAGATTAAAACCCACCCCAGCTTGGCTAATGTCCACAGAAGGCTTGCCGGATGTCACAGAGGGTGAGGGGTAGGTTTTCAAGGCTTCTGCTTCTCCTTCCAGGGGGCTTCTCTGGGGGTAAAACCCTACGAGACACGTACAGCTACCTGCCTCGCCTGCGCCGCTGGGTTGGCAGCAGCGCCATGGCCTTCGCCCGCTGCGACCACGGCATGGCTGCAGTGGGGGACAGCATCTTCTGCATTGGAGGAAGGACACTCAAAGGAGTAAGTTCATTTGCTCTTAAAATCATAGAATCACAGCATGGTGGGGGTTGGAAGGGACCTGCAGAGATCATCTGGTCCAACCCCCATGCTCAAGCAGATCCCACCTAGATCAGCTCACACAGGAACGTGTCCAGGTGGGTTCTGAAGCCCTCCAAGGAAGGAGCCTCCACACTCCCTGGGCAGCCTGGGCCAGGGCTCCCTCACTGAAACACTCAAACAGTTTTTCCTCATGTTTAAGTGGAATTTTTAGTGTTCCAGCTTCATCCCATCACCCCTTGTGCTGTTGTTAGATACAGTAGAAAAAAAGTGCTGCCCCAACCTCCTAACACCCACATTTAGATATCTGTAACTATTAATGAGCTCCCCCCTCAGTCTCTTCTCCAGGCTGAACAGCCCCAGGTCCCACAGCCTTTCCTCACAAGGAAGATGCTCCAGTCCCCTCAGCATCTTGCTGGCCCTGCACTGGCCTCTCTCCAGCACTTCCCTGTCCCTCTGGAGCTGGGGAGCCCAGCACTGGCCCCAGGACTCCAGATGAGGCCTCAGCAGGGCAGAGCAGAGGGGGAGCAGAACCTCCCTCACCCTGCTGCCCACACTCTTCTGGATGTCCCCAGGTTGCCATTGGCTTCTTGCCCACGTGGGCACATTGCTGCTCATGGTCAGTTTATTATGACCCAGCACTGCCAGGTCTCTCTCTGCAGAGCTGCTGTGCAGAGCCTGTGCTGGTTGTTCCTCCCCAGATACAGGAAATCCCAAATAGGATCCCAAATGGGGTCTCTCTATTGCCAGGAGCTGACTGAGTTCTTTTTCCAACAAGCTGAGCTGTAACTTCCACTGTTATTTGTGGTCCCTGATGGACTGGCACCATGGCAAATCAGGCCAAGAAGCTTATGCACACGTGCTGCCATCACAGCTGTGTGCATCAGAAGCTGCCCTGTTGTCACACAGTCTGTTTGCAGGAGTACAAAGGCTGTTACCTAACACAGGAAAGCCTCAATATGAAACTGGTCACCTACCTGCCCCAAACACACTGACCACCTGATTTTCCTTGTTCAAGCTGAGAGGGAGCAAAGCACTGATGGACAGGGAGAGAATGCCAGTCTAGGCTTCAAGAATGGTGGCCTCAAGCCCTGGAATGCAAAAGAAGTCTTCAGACTTGGATTTCCTGTTCTTAATGAGGGAGAGCACTGCCTGGCCTTTTGGAAAGTGACCTGACAGGGACTGAAATGCTCATACCAGGAGAACCCCATTCCCTGAAACCAAGAGAATCAAGTTTTCAGAGATCATTCAGCAGTTTCCATTTGAAAGTGCAGAGAGTCAGGGCCTGGCCAAATTTTACCAGGGCAGGTTGTTTCTCCTGAAGGAATGAGGGTGTCTTAGAGCACTTAATTGCTCACTGAGAAAGGGATAGAAACCTGTAGAGAAATTGCACATCACAGCTGACATCAAATTGCTCCAGACAACACCCTCTGTTACTGTCCACAGTTCTAAGCTGAGAGCAGTACAAATGGATTTCCTTGTGTAGGAAGGCTGGAGAGCAGGCAGGACCTGGGCTACCCCTTCCAGCAGGTCCCTGTGGCACCTTGCTCAGCTCTCTGCTCTGCCTTCCCATGAAGAAAAAAAGCTCTTTTCAAGCTGTGCCATTCTAGTGTTTCATTCCATTCCTTTAAGGCTCCCACTGCTAAATGTGGATCAAAAGCCTGGCCCTTCCAGCCCCATGGTATTCAGATAGATGCTGAATCACAGAATGTGCAGGGTTGGAAGGGACCTGGGAAGCTCATCCAGTGCAACCCCCCTGCCAGAGCAGCACCACACAGAGTAGGGCACACAGGAACTCATCCAGCTGGGTTGGAATGTCTCCAGAGAAGGAGCCTCCACAGCCCATCTGGGCAGCATGAGCCAAGGAAAGGTGCTGTTGCAGTGATGCCCATGTTGGTCTGGCTCTTTGCAGGAGGAGGAATGGATCCAGGTCAGCGAGATGGAGCGTTACTGTCCCGTAAGGAACCAGTGGACAACGCTGACACTGTCCCCACTCAGCTGCTGCCAGTTCAGCATCACAGCCCATGACACCACCCTCTACCTCACAGGGGGTGGGTCACTGCAGCACATGCAGAAAGAAGACAGTGTTTTCCTGTATGACACAGAGAGGGGGGTATGGAGGGAAGGCAGTCCCTTGCCTAAAGCTCTGGTGGATCATGCCTCTTGCATGATTAAACTGTCCCAAGTGAACACAGCTGGTGAGATGGGGGGAGGCACAAAGTGCTCCCCCGTGGGCAGGAGGAAGAAATCTACCCTCAGCTTCTTCATCACAAAGAAACAAGAGCCCCCCTCTGCCTCAGAAAAGAGGTAGGATGTGAATATGTCAAGCAGAGCTGACAGTGTTTGCCAAGACATTAGTATTTTAACAGCTTCTAGCTGACAGCCAAAGCTCTTCAGCAGTGACAGGGAGCTGGTACCTTTCTGCCTTGGTGCCATCATGGTGACATGCATCATTTGCAAAACAAAGGAATTAGTTCCCAATCCCACTAAGCTGCATTAAACCCATAGAATTCCTTACAGCAGATCTCTGTCAGAACCTGTTTTCCTGCATAATGACCAAGGCAGGACTTATGCTTAATGAGCAACTGAAGAGATCTTACGAGGAAGTTTTCAGAAGAGCTTTGAATTCTGCCTCTTAACATCATTTCCTTACAAACACTTCTGGCTGACAAATGAAGCACTCAGAGATAAATATACAGAATGTATTTAAGACTGTCTTGCCACTGGATTGAGACCATAGGGGACTGTGATGACAGCCTTGTCCTCAACAAGCACAGCAGAGAACTTCCTTCAGTGAACGTGCACTGACTGTGTGACTGCCTGACCTGGACTATGGGTAAACTTCTAGGAAAGAACCAAGTACCTTAGAAGTCCACAGCTCACAGACAGTGAACAGGCTGAGGGGCTGCAGTGGTTGAGAAACCTGACAAAGATAACTATAGAAAGGTGAGAGAATGAACCCATGGGCCACCCTGATGGACAAAGCCAATATGGAGCAACGTGTCCCAGTGGGAGATGGGAGTCACAGCAGCTCCCACAGTGCACAGCCCACATAACAACACAGCTGCTGTGCTTACAGGTGCTGAAAACCCAGTAAGAGACCAAACTGATACTATCAACTCACCAACAAGAGCAGCCAGGCCTTCAATTGGGTCTTTGTGGGCGAGGATTTGTTGACAGCCAACCTGGATGAGACACATGACAGGCACATTGCAGACAGGACAGTTAGCAGCCTCTGCTCTCCTAAGGGCTAAGCTGGCAGATTCATTACAATGATCATTTCCACATTGTATGGATCAGCAGCTTCCCAACAGGCATCAGGTTTTTGGGATTTTCTCCTTTCTAGCAAGAAAATACATAGAAACAAGGAGACAGGGCTAGGACAAACAGTTCCTTGGCAGCTGTGCCAAGGTGTATCACCTTGTGATGTGTTTTATCACCCCAGTGTTACACCACAGCTCCTTCCTCCTACAATCACAATATTTTAGTGACCACCTCCTGCCTTCCAGTGCAGCACAGCCTGCACAGCCTCTTGCCCAGGCTGTATTTTACCCCAGGTAGGACTCAAACCACAAATGGCCCAAGGCCAGAGGCCCATTGCTGTGTGTGCAGCAGAGAGCAGCAGCACAAGGCCGATGGCAGGAAACCAGCAACTGGTGATGTGAGGTCAAAGGTGGACCCTTTCAAAAGCAGCTGGTGGCTGAGAGGCCTCTGTAACCCCCAGAGAACCAGGTCCCTTTCCTACACTTTGCCACCTCCAACTCTTGAGAGTTCACAGCTTTTCCAGTCCCCACAGCAGCAAACCTTTCTCTGCATTATCCTGAGCTGCATCATCTTCCTGAGCAACACTCAGAAAGGAGAGAGACATTTTTACATCTCCATCCCTGCCTGGCAAGAATAAATACATCTATGAGGGTGTGTTGAGATGGTCTACAACAAAGCTACTTGGTTGTTTTAAAAACCTACAGCTTTTTAGTGCCTAAAGGCTGAAGACAACAAGCTTGCTCAGGCTTTGTGTCTCTAAGGTGAAGGCAGAGCAGGGTAGGAGTGATCCAGCCAAGCCTCCCCTGCTCACTCCCATCCTGGCACTCACCTTCACAGGATTGGCAGGGAGGGGACCCATGAAATCAGTTTTGTAAGGGTAGTCCATCATGGCCATCATGGTGAAGGCATTTCTAGCAAAGCCAAAAAGCTGATAAACATCCTCCTTGTTCGAGATCTTACTGCATGTGTTCATTTTGCTGCTGATTTCATCATAGGCTGCAGGAGGGAGGAAAATGAAAGACACAAAATTCAACAGGAGAAAATAATACCAGGCTTCAGCATCTCCTTTCACTCAGGAGCTGTCATAACACAGAGATGAGGCTTCTAGAGGGAAGGACACATTACTTCTCAGTTTACACACAGGTAAACGTTCAGACACAGCCTTCCTGTGCAGCTTCACAGCCCATGGCCCACACTCTGCCCTTCATGCAGCCACTGACATGGCCCTGGAGAGCCCAGAGGGATCAGCACCCACTGAGACAGAGCAATCCTGGGTGACACAGGGAGATGAGCAGCCTGGTACAAGCCTATTGTTGCTAGTGCCTGGCCTGGCTGCCCTCTTAGCTCCACAGGCTCCTGCTCTAGGGTCTGAGGAGCCCTTGAGAAGATGGGGCCAGTCTTTTTTCTGAAGCACCCAGTGACAAGAGGTAAAGGACACAAGCTGGAACACAGGAAGTGTCACTGGACCAGGAGGACAAAGCTCTTTGGTGCTGAGGTGAGGGAGCCCTGGCCCAGGCTGCCCAGGGAGGGTGTGGAGGCTCCTTCTCAGGAGGTTTCCAACCCCACCTGGACACATTCCTGTGCCCACTGAGCCAGGAGAACCTGCTCCTGCAGCAGGTTGTGCTGGATGATCTCTGCAGGGCCCTTCCCACCCCCACCATGCTGGGAATCTGTGTGACTGTGTAATTGAACACCCAGCTGAAGTAAAACTGAAACAACTCTTCTCCCCGTGGCCGGGGCTGGTTCTGGCTGCCCTTGGGAAGCCATCTGCTGGGCTGCCTCTCCTTACCTCCACTCAGGCCCAGAGCCATGATCTGCTGGAAGGCTCTACGGACAGCTGAGTCACAGCCTGGGATGGACTTGTGGAAATCCTGAAGGGACAGAAAGGACACAGCATTAGGGTTGCACAGAGGAGATCCGTGTGGGGGCTGCGTCAGGAGGAACCGACTGAGGTACCAGATGTCAGGGGTTACTGGCCCACTGGTCACAACCTCATCTGCATCTCCAGGAGCAGGGACACCAGTCCTCCTGCCTTGTCCTCAGGCAATCAGCACATCCCAGAAGAAGCCAACAGTGTGCACAGCTCAGGCTGAGTGCTTCATGGAGCCATTGCACTGATGGCAAAGCAGGGAGAGGAGACACAAGCCTTGGCTCAGACATGGCAGGAGGGGGCCAGGCTCCCAGGCCCAAAAGGGTTTTCTTGGTTGTTTTTGTTTCATTAAAACACACAAGAGAGTCCTTCCAGCTGCACTTTGTCTATGAGAAGGAGTCATGGAGAAATCAGTTATGAACAGAGGGCAGAGCACTGCTTTGGGAACCAACACCTGCTTTTCTTAAGCCTGCCAGTGACCTGCCAGACAGCCAAGAAGGCTAAGTCCTTTTTCTTGGAAAGAAAACATTACTGATCCTCAAAAAGCACTTTAAGGTATGTTTGTCTGATAGTTGGGATTAGAGAAATCACCTTGAGGTTTTACACAGTTTACCTGGGCTTCCCTTTAGGGCTTCCAAATGTCTTTGAGCTGGGGGCTCAGGAAGTGAGCTGGAAAAGCTCTGTACAACTCACAGTGAAAGCTGCATGCTGACTCACAGGAAGAGAGCACTCCAGCAATGATTCATGAAAGGTTTGTCCCTTCATTAGTATGAACAGGTCTCAGGGGTGTTTTCTCACCAAAAGCAGCCATTGAATTCAGGTTTCAGATGCACAGATTGCTTTTATGCAAACATGCTGCAGGGGGAAGGAATCACTTTGGAAAGAACACAAAGTGCTGCCTTAGACTCTCAGAGCCCAGAGGTCAGCTTACTGCTGCAGGGGGGATGGATTTTAAAATGAATGGAGAAGCTTTCTCACATGAAAAGGTCAAAGCCTTAATTTCAGGGCTGTCTAATAACTCTCAGCACATTCACAGCTGAAGCAAGACAGCTATCAGCTGAACAAAGCTTCTCAGAAGAGATTACCTTCAGCCACAGAAGAATCCCCAGTGCAGGACCTGGGGCATTCCTTGTCTTTTGGTTTAAATGTGTACTTCTAAGGCAAGATGGCTTTTATTCTCTTATACAATTTCCAAATGCTATTGTGTTTCTTTGCCATATAATAATCTCTTCTTCACACTTACTGCCACTGCTCTCTGTGCTGCAAGTGTCTGCATTGAAGTAAGCATTTTTATATCAGTAAGTGCAAAAAGACCACAAGTTTCATCCACAGGTAGCTCATCCAAAGGCATCTATCACCCACACCTAAGAACTCATGTCAAAACAGAGGCAAAAAGGGAAACCATCATAAGATATCAGTACTCCCAGGATATTTGTATCCCTATCAATTATATTTCAGTCAGTTGTAACCAATATCCTCTTCCTATGGGTCTTATGTCCCCCAAAATGTGAAAGCCACACTTCAGCTTCGGTCTGAAGTGAAGCCAGGACACCTTGCTTATTTTTAGTTAGTGAAATGAAGGTTTCCAAGCTTCTCATGGGAACTGAATCATCCTGGGACTAAGGAGCTGCTGTGATTCACTGATATCAATGCAAAACACAGCATCTGGGGAGAGGATATGAAGGATAAATTATTCAAAGGGAGTTCAGCCAGGCACAAAGGAAAATTTCCAGGCTGCAATATGGTGAAGTCAGTAGAAATGAGAAGGTGACTCCTGAGTGGCATTAAGGTGCTAGAACTGAGTTGTGCTGCTCTGGAGAGCTCTGAGCTGCCACAGCTAAGGCTGTGCTCAGCCACCACATCTGCAGCTGCTGCTTTTCCTTGGGGGTTCCCATTTAACTGCACTCCCTGCCCAGCACTGATGCTGGGAAGACAGATGTCTGTTTGAACACATGGCAAAGGAAAAAAGAATCCAATCTTCTTAAAGGGAGAAAACAGTGCTCCTGAAAAGAGGTGCTACTTACTGCTGTTACATCTCTGAAGAACTGGCCAGGGTCTCCAAGCCCAGCCACAGACAGCAGAGGAGCACTGGCAGCTAGTGCTCCAGCCACAATGTTTGGGTATTTCATCCTCATGTAAGCGCTCAGCATTCCTCCATAGCTGCCACAGCAGAGACAAAGCAGTTATTGCCTTTCACACACTTACAGAATCACAGAGTCTCAAGGGCTGGAAGGGAGCTGCAAAGCTCATCCAGTGCAACCCCCCTGCCAGAGCAGCACCACCTAGAGCAGGGCACACAGGGACTCATCCAGCTGGGTTGGAATGTCTCCAGAGAAGGAGCCTCCACAGCCCATCTGGGCAGCCCCTGCCAGGGCTCCCTCACCTCAACAGGGAACAAATTCTGCCTTGTGCTGCTTTGGCACCTCTTCTGTTCCAGCTTGTGCCTGTTGCCCCTTGTCCTACTATTGGCCATCACTGAGCACAGCCTGGCTCCAGCCTCCTCACACCCACCCTTAATGTGTCTGTAACCATGACTGAGCTCACCCCTCAGGCTCCTCTTCTCCAAGCTGCAGAGCCCCAGCTCCCTCAGCCTTCCATCACAAGGCAGATGCTCCACTCCAGCATCTCTGTGGCCCTGTGCTGAACTCTCTCAAGCAGCAGCTTGCTCCCTGTCCTTCTCAAAGCCAAATGCAAGTCCTGCCTCTTGGACTTAAAAGTCTTTTCCAATCAAAATGATTCTATTTAACTCTGAGTGACTCAACAGCTTCAGTCCAGAATCAAGTGGGGCTCAAGTGAAGCTGCCATGGTTCAGTGGGGGAAGGAGACACATTTTGCAGACAGGATTATAAAGACTAGGTAGGCACGTGGCAAAGGGTGACCGAATATGCTGCCCTCTCCAGTGTGGAGACATGGAGAGTATTATCCCTGGGCAAACCAAATATTACAACTTGCTTGAGAGCCAAAGAGATCTATGAGGTGAGCACAACTGTGGCTGGGAAAGGCTGCAGGGAAGGGAAGGAGCACACATGACCTTTACCTGCCTCCAAAAGCAATGACAGGGCAGTGTGCAGCACCATACAGCTGCTTCAGCTCAGTAATTAGCACTGCATAGTCAGCCAGGGCTTGTTCCACCGTGAGCAGATGGATCTTCTTCAGCTGTGTTGACTCAAGTCCAAAGGGAAGAGACTTCCCATAGTACCTCTGAAAGGAGAGAGACATGCTGTGGAAAGGCTGGGTTTAAGGTCTGGGTCTGCTCTGTTCTCACTATGGAACTGGGTTCCATAGTTATCAGTGCATGAAAGGAAGTGATAACAGAGCATGTGCTGCCCTCGAACTCCTCCCTAACTGAGGAAGTGCTTGTTCTCCTGCATCTGGCACAGAGGCCCTGAGGATGTTCCTGCAGAGGAAGGGCAGGTCATGTCATGCTACTCCATACTAAGTGACCCCTGGGCATGTGTGTCTCCTGAAATCCCCCACTAGAGAAGGGAACAGGGTACTCTCTCCATGCATAAGCTGTGGAACAGGAGATTCAATAGGGTGGTGTGGGAAAGGTTGGCTTGGGACTGTGCAGGCTAAAGAGATTAAATATTATCCAAACAAAATGACTCTGGTGAAGTTCAAGGGCCATGGAAACTACTTAAAGCAAATACACCATGGCACAGGTTTTACTGAAACAGAAGTGTCTCTCCTGGATTGCTGGTGGGCATCACAAAAACAACTCAGAAGCCATGGTTAGGTAAAGAAGAGCTGCTACCAGGAGGGGAAAGCTCACAGCACATGGCAAGGGATGTTACTGTTGTTCTGGACATGCAGAAGGGTGAGTTTGGGAATACTGAGCAGAACAAGTCTCTGTGGTGTGTACAAGGACCAAAGCACTCACATGCTCAGCAAAAATCACAAGGGCTTGCAGTTCCTCTGCTAATTCAAAGATGAAGCCAGAGTTCTGAGCAAAAGTCCAGATGTCACCTTCGTTGCCTGTGTAGAAGAAGATGGGTCCAGATCCCTTCTTCCAGAACTTTGCTGAGTGAGACAATGGACAGAAGAACATTAAAACCCAAACACAGGAGCGTGACATGAGGCTACTCGTGGTGAGCTTGGACAGGAGCTTAACCAGGAAGAACTCTGGGAACAGGCTGATCCCTGACAGCTGAGCTTGGGGTATAAAGGCCTCAAAAAGGCCAAGGCTACAGAAATCTCTCACTTGAGCTGGGCTAAAAGAGTTTCCAAGACATGGAAAGTTCCACATGGGCTGGAACTTGCAAGAGCATGGTGCTGCCAAGCAGGAGCCTTCATCAGCTGTGGCCACCCCTTCTCTAGGATGCAAGCAAAAAGCTTTTCAGACTTGTTTCTAAAACATGATTGTTAAAACCACAGGAGTTTTGGGAGGAATAAGGGACTGGGTATATGAAACTGGGATTCCCCACGTGGAACTCTGCAGTCTTCCTAGTTTCATTAGGTACTTTTGCTGGGGGTTGAGGCCAGGAGGCTGCTATTTGATCCTTCTGTCTGCCAGAATTTAACATTAGTCTGCACTGTATTTCTAAATCTAGAAACTCTTTAAACATGGGCACATTTTACACCTGGGCTCTTGCTCAAAGCATTGATTTCCTCTCTGGATTAAATGACTTATTGTTTGTTTCCCAAATGCCTTCAGAAATGGATTAGTTATCACATATGTGGCCTTTGCTGGAACTGAACAGGAGGCAGAAATGCAGCTGTGCTGAGATGGTCCTTGCATTCAGGGCATGGCCACGGGCACCTCCACGGTCCAGGCTGCTGGGCCACAGAGTCCAGTGGTGTTTACACCAGTATCAATGATTTCTCTGTCCTGATGCAGCCCTTGGAGGCAGAGCCAGGAATGAAAAGCAGCCAGAGAAAAGCACAGCAGCTCAGGTGTAGTTCTTAACAAAGAGGCTGCTTCCCTCTATATATTGCCTTTACTTTGGGTGTCATGTAGGAAACTGAAGTGCTGTCTTTCCTCTGGCTGTTCTTCTGAGAGGCTTCACAGCTGCTGCAGTAAACAGCCCTACACAGGAGGCAAAACCAAACCAGCCAGGTTGAGGAGATACTTCAAAAGGGTCTCTATTTTTAGACTGCAATGGTGGGGAGCTGCCAGCTAACCTCAAGACAGTCAGATGACTGACTGCTTGTGAAATACTCGTCCCCTTCACCTCCTGGCTGATTATCTGAAGGCACAGGCATTGCACAAGCAGCAGCAGAGGGGAATGGAACCACTCCTGCCAATATTGGCTAAGAAACTATTTGTGAAGCAGCAGAAGTGCAGAGTTCATGGTTTGTTTCTCACAAATATCCTTCAGCTCTGCCCAGGACACAGAGATAGAAGGAAAACAAAGAGAAGCTTTGCATGGCTTTATGTGATCCTAAAGTAAGGTACAGGGAGGGACATCTAGTTGGGGAATTGCCAGCCTTGGTTGTGCTACCAAAGTTCACTGGTGTTCCCACACCTTTGGGCTGAGCTGATCCATGAATTCACCCTCGGTGAAACAGCCATGACAGGGCTGGACAAGCTGCAGTCAGAGGTGGTGTGAAGGTGAGATGCTGCACAGGAAGCCCCAGACGCAGCTGGGGAGGCAGCAGCAGGCAGCTGCCAGGCTGGGCACCACTCCAGGCTGGTGCCACGCACAGCTCCAGCTCTGCTCTCCCCCTGCACACCTCTCCTCAGCTCCTCCAAGGTGGGACTGAGAAACATGTGACACTGGTTGTGGGCATTGCTTTGAGTCACACGCTGTTCAGAAAAGCCTCCTGTCTGTTGCACAGGTGTGTTGTCTGTCTGACGTGGCTGGAGAGGAAGGCAGTGCTGGCTCCTGTGTGGAAGCCCTGACAGCCCAGCATGGCTCAAGCCATCCGAAGTCACAGGCTTTAGAACAACTCAGGGCCAACAGATGCTCCCCCCAGGGCCTACCTGAGACCAGGTAGCGCTGCGGGAACGTCTCGTTGCCGCAGCTCTGGAAGCTGAAGTGGTCCCGCAGCTGCGGGAAGAGCCGCTCCTCCAGGCCGGGCCCCGCTGCGCGGCTGCCTGCAGGCGGAGCCCGTCAGCACCGGCCCGGCCAGGGCACGGGGCAGCTCGGGGGTGTGCGCGGCGGCGGCCGGCGGCTCCCACCGGGGCGGCTGCTCTGGGGGCTGCGCGGGGCTGGGTCCGGGGGGTCCCGGGGCTGGGTCCGGGGCGCAGCGGGGCCGGTCGGGGGACCCGGGGCTGGGGGACAGGGGGCCCGGTCGGGGTCCCGGGGCTGTGTCCGGGGGGCAGCGGGGCCGGTCGGGGTCCCGGGGCTGTGTCCGGGGGGCAGCGGGGCCGGTCGGGGGTCCCGGGGCTGTGTCCGGGGGCGCAGCGGGGCCGGTCGGGGTGTCCCGGGGCTGGGTCCGGGGGGCAGCGGGGCCGGTCGGGGTCCCGGGGCTGTGTCCGGGGGGCAGCGGGGCCGGTCGGGGGTCCCGGGGCTGTGTCCGGGGGCGCAGCGGGGCCGGTCGGGGTGTCCCGGGGCTGGGTCTGGGGTCCCGGGGCTGGGTCCGGGGGGCATCGGGTCCGGGGCTGTGTCCGGGGCGCAGCGGGGCCGGTCGGGGGTCCCGGGGCTGGGTCCGGGGGGCAGCGGGGCCGGTCGGGGGTCCCGGGGCGCTCACCGGGGGCGGCGCGCAGCAGCAGCGGCGGGAGGAGCGGCAGCAGCAGGAGCAGCGGCAGCGGCGTTTCCATGGCGGCCGCCCGGGCTCGCGCGCGGGACCGGCGGGCGGGAGGTCACGTGACACAGCGTACCGGGCCGCCGGCGTCACGTGGCTCCCGGCGCGTGTCCGCGCCGCCGGGGCCGCGGCTGCTCCGCGCTGCTGCGCTCGGCCCGCGGGGACTCGCCAGCCCCTTGCGCTCGCCAGCCCCGTGCGCTCGCCAGCCCCGGCACTCGCCAGCCCCGTGCGCTCGCCGGCCCCGGCACTCGCCAGCCCCTTGCGCTCGCCAGCCCCGGGCGCGCCCCTCACCGCATCTGCGAGCGTGGCCTGGGCTCCGGGTGGTGAACGCGAGCGGCCTGAGGCAGCGGGAGCGGCGGGGCCGAGCGGAGCCCCGGGGCAGCCGGGGCAGGGCTGAGAGCGGCTGGGCGCGGGTTTTGGGTTATAAATCATCGAATCACAGAGTCCCGGCATGGTGGGGCGGGAAGGGCCCTGCAGAGCTGCTCCAGCACAGCCCCTGCTGGAGGTTCCCCTGGCTCAGGGGGCACAGGAACGTGTCCAGGGGGGTTGGGAACCCCCTGAGCAGCCCCCACACCCTCCCTGGGCAGCCTGGGCCAGGGCTGGAACCCTCAACTCCTCCCCTGAGCCGCGCTGAACAGTCCCGTGTGTTTATCAGCCTGAGCCTTGAACAAAGGCTGAAAGATGGACAAATCTGCCAGGTCGTTCGTGGTGGGTTTGTTGTGTTTGCTTGCACAGTTTGGGGATGTTTTGTGTGCACAAGTGGATAAGAGGCTCCAGGAACCTTGAGCTTTGCTGTCAGAGTGAACCAAGGCCAGAGAAGAAGAAAGGAGCCCTGTGGATTGACTCACAGCTGTCACAAGGGGCTCAGATAAGATTGGAACTGCCTGGGGTGTCTTAAGGGGTGCAAATAACCCAGCAAGGCCAAGATAAGACAGCTAAGAACACTACAGAGCAATAAAACAAAGGCCATATATGGAAGAAGCCACTGATGGTTCATGGAAAGAACACTAAGAGACAAACCACTGGGGACCAGCAAAAACAACCAAAACCCCACGGGGGACACTCAGAGATCACACACACGGTGTCCATGCAAATGTGATAACTAGTTCCAGGAGAAAGAATGAATATGTATAGTTATGGCCTGTATGTAACACAGAGGGACCCTCAGCAAGTTCCCTGCTGGCACCAAACTGGGAGCACTGGCTGATTCACCAGAGGCTGAGCTGCCAGTCAGTGGGATCTGGACAGGCTGAGAGTTGGGCACAGAGGAACCTCATGAGGTTAAACAAGGGCAAGGGCAGAGTCCTGCAGCTGGGGAGGAACAACCCCCTGCACCAGCACAGGCTGGGGGTGACCTGCTGGAGAGCAGCTCCAGGAGACCTGGCAGTGCTGGCTGGTAATAAACTGCCCATGAGCAGCAACGTGCCCTCGTGGGCAAGAAGCCAATGGCAGCCTGGGGGCAGCAAGAGTGTGGGCAGCAGGGCCAGGGAGGTTGTGCTGCCCCTCTGCTCTGCCCTGCTGAGGCCTCATCTGGAGTCCTGGGGCCAGTGCTGGGCTCCCCAGCTCCAGAGGGACAGGGAAGTGCTGGAGAGAGGCCAGTGCAGGGCCAGCAAGATGCTGAGGGGACTGGAGCATCTTCCTTGTGAGGAAAGGCTGTGGGACCTGGGGCTGTTCAGCCTGGAGAAGAGAAGGCTGAGGGGGGTCTCAGTTACAGATATCTCACTGGTGGGTGTCAGGAGGTTGGGGCAGCACTTCTTTCTGTTGTATCCAGTGACAGCACAAGGGGTGATGGGAAGATGCTGAAACACAAAAGGTTCCATTGAAACATTAGGAAAAACTCTGTCAGTGTTGGAGTGAGGGAGCCCTGGCCCAGGCTGCCCAGGGAGGGGCTGGAGGCTCCTTCCTTGGAGCTCTTCAAGACCCACCTGGATACATTCCTGTGTGACCTGATTGAGGGGAACCTGCTTTAGCAGGGGGTTGGGCTGGATGAGCTCTGCAGGCCCCTTCCAACCCTACCATGCTGTGATGCTGTGTAACTGTGGCTGATGCAGCACAGACCGTGCACGCTGGGAGGAGCCATCCCCTTGCCCCCAGCGCTGCTGTAACGCGGCACTGGGCGGGGAGTTCATTCCCTGGAATGTGTCTCTCGGGGAGATGTGTTAGGAGAAAGGATCCCCTGTGCACCATGTCTGGCCATTACCCTGCTGCTAGTGCTGTGTCTGTGATGGGACAAGAGGAAACGTTGCCCCAGGGGAGGTTGAGGCTGGAGCTGAGGCAGAGCTGTTTCCCTGAGAGGGGTGTCAGCCCTGTGCCAGGCTGCCCAGGGAGCTGGGGCAGTGCCCAGCCCTGGAGGGATCCCAAAGACGTGGAGCTGAGGTGCTGAGGCCGTGGGTCAGTGCTGGGCTGGGCAGGGTGAGGGCAGGGCTGGCACTGCAGCAGCTTCAGGGCTGAAGGATGCCCCTGGCTCTTGGCAGGAGGATGTGTGTGAGAGGAGCAAAGCACAAGTGGTCCTTTGGTTGAGCATCCTGGGGAGAGAGGGAGCTAACATTGCTCTGAGAGCAACTCAGGAGCAGCATGAAATTGTTTAATTGGTGATTTCTCTTGTTTTTTTTGGTTCCAGGAGACCCCAAAGGTCAAGTGGCCCTGAAGGAACAGGGAAATGGAGAAAGCCCCACTGCAAACTGGGCAGGGCTGTAAGCAAAGTCAGCAGGAGCTGTGATGTGGCCAAGTGCTGTTTAAACATGCAAAGAAAAAGGTCTGGTTTTACCCCAAAGGGTCAGAACATTATCAGCTTCTTCAGAATGTTGGAGATGCTTTGCAAGATGTTTGGGAACCTTACAGAAGTTTCTGTTTTAAAAGAGAGGGGTTCAGCTGACTGAAGATGAAAGGAGCTGTTCTAGGAAGAAGCCTTGAAGGCTGCAGTCGTGGGTGGGAAACTGCAGAAGCAGCATTTTCACGTCTGCTGTTACCATCTGCAACCAGCCAGTGGCAACCACAGTGTGGGAGCTCAGTCTGGTTCAGGTGGTCACAACATAAAACCAGGTGAGAGTCAGCTCTGGCCTGTCTTGGCTGCTGAGGGAACAGCACCAGGCTCTGAGGATGCAGGAGTGGCTCTGGCCAGGGCTTCTCTAGGGCTGGTTTTGAACTCAGGTTCCTGGCAGAGAAGGGACAGAGGTGCTCCCTGCTTCTTGTCTGGGACTTGTGTAAGGTTTATGCCAGGCAGATTGGTCAGAGGGTTGCAAAAATGTTTGGTTTTCTTTTTGTGTGCTGAGACTTAAACCCTTGATTCAGCTTCCTTTGGGAATGTAATAGAATGAAAACACACAGAGGAGTTCTGAGCAGTGTCTCAGTGCTGCTGTTTTCACTCCATTTCCTGCACTGCCAGGTTTGTGCTTCCAGTGAAGTGTCACTAATTAACCCTCTGAAATCCCTGAGATCTGGGGAGCTGAAGTTGTTAAGAGTGTTTCAGCATGATGCTCCTCAGCAGGTTTCTTTCTCCAAAGGATGAGGCTCAAGCAGCTTTCTTCCCACCTCCCCAGAGTAAAGCAAGCTGTGGCCCAGGAGGCTTCTTCTACTACATAAACCACTGGGTAGGCTTCAGCCCTGTAAGTTAAAGATGTGAACTGACACCAGGAAAACTAAACACACTGGTAGGAAGCTGCTTTTGCAGTGGAAGGGAAAGGCTGGAACTGGTCCTTGCAGCAGGTCCTGCCTGGGCTGTGCTGCATGTGCAGGATTAATACCTTATTTTTAGACTACTGCTTATCTAATTTCTGTCCCAAAGAGCTTTGCAGAGTTAGGCTGTGAGCAATGGCTGTGAGGTGTGTAATCCAGGGCTTTAAGGGAAGAAGAAAGGATTTGTACTCGTTGCCAAAAGAGGTTAGTGAAATCCATGAGGTGGCACAGGCAGAGATCCTCATGCTGAGGTCAGGAAAAGGGTTTTCAGCACAGCCTTTTGCATGAAGCAATCTGAAGCAAACAATGCCTTTGCAAAGGCTCTTGGTGTCTTCAGGAATGAAAAGATTTGGGGGTGAATGGGACAAAGAGCCAAAGGCTTTCCAAGATCTGAAAAGGGAAAGATCTGGCTTTGTCCCTGCCCTGTTGATGATACTGAACTCATCCAAAGAGACTCAGCTGAGAAGGAAAGTCCCTCTGTGGTGGTTCTGTCAGCCCTGGACAGCTCCAGGTGATGCACTTAATAGTAAAATGCAAGACAATGATGCACTGTATGGAAAATGCAAGAGAAGGTGGTCAAGGATTCAAAGAGGGGAGCATTGGACACGGGCCTGTGTGCTGCAGGGGGAAACTGTCCCTGTCACTGCAGCGAGGCCGAGGTTGGTCTTGTGTATGCCCAGGTTGGAGCCAGGAGAGGGGGGCACCCCCTCCCCAATCAGGTGCTCATCTTGGTCCTTCCCAGGCAGAGGTTTGTGCTGTTGGGTAAAGGGCTGGAGCAGGGAGCTTGGCCAGCTGAAAAATTGCTTCCTTTTCCTCCTGTTGGATTCATTTTCTGAGGGACTGGTGTTGAGGTTTGGCTCAGGATGGCTGGTGCAGGTGCTGGTGCCAGTGCAGGGTGGAGGGCAGGGGGAAGGTGCCTTTGGGCAGCAGCTGGATTGCTTCTGGGTTGCAGAAATGGCAGAGCCCAGGAAAATGCCACGAGGCAGGTCTCTCAGCTGGCAGAGAAGGGGATGTGGAAGGCTGCAGTGCCTGGCTGGGAGAAAACCCCCCTGCAGAGCTTGTGCTTCCCCTAATCCTGCTTTGGGGCTGCTGGTGCTCAGGGGAGAGGTTTCACCTTCTCTTTTGCTGCTCCTGTGCCTGTAAAGCACTGGGTGGATGTTCCCAGGGCTGTGCCAGCTGCTGCACAGAGCCAGAGCTCAGCGTGGCAGCAATGGGACCACAAGGAAGCCGTGTCCCTGAGGAGACACTGTGTGCCCTGTGCCAGGCAGGTGCCCAAGTGCTAACGTCAGCCCGTGTGCCAGAGCAGAACATGCCTGTGCTGTGCTGGGTGGTGTCACAGCACCTGCCTGCTGATAAGATCCCTGGGGAAGTCAGGTTCAGTGGCACCGTGACCTTCAGCAAGTGGTTTGCTGAGGGAGGAGGGCCAGGGCTGGGTCTGGTGGAGCCTGGCCAGGCCTGAGGCTGGTTCTGGCAGCCACCTCCCCTGTCTGGACCAATGCTGGTGTCAGGGTGATGGCCACAGCTCAGGAGATGCTGTGACTGGGGCTCTGGGTCACCCCGAAGCTGGCAGTGGGTGTTGGGTGCTGCCAGGCAGCTCACACTGAGGGCAGGAGTGGGTGCTGTGCTGCCTGGGCAAGGGGCAGCCAGAGTGCTGCTGAGGGGCTTTTCCCCCAGACACTGCACCAACACCATTGGCATCTTCTGAGCAGCCTCTGCACTTCTGGCAGGTGCTTCTTGCTCCTCATTTCTGCCACAAGCAAAGCCTGCAAACACACTGGGGAGTGGGGGATGGCAGGGCTGTGTCAGCCTCAGTGCCCCTTGGCTGGTGTGGTCTGCAGGAGGGCACAGGCCATCCCTGAGTGACATACAGGAATGCCAGAAGCAAAGAGGGATTGTCTCAAGTCAGAAGATGAGAGCTTGCAGGAGTGGGGGGCTGGCAGTGGCTGAGGGGCTGGCAGTGACTGAGGGGCTGTCCCTGCCGTGGGCAGCTCAGTGTGCAGGGCAGTGGTGATGGGCTTTATAGAGAACCTGGGGAAGGGAAAGCTGAAGGGGAACCTCATCAACTCTTCTAAATGCTTAAAAGGCACATGTCAAGAGGATGGGGCTGGGACAAGGGGTAACAGACACAAGCTGGAACACAGAAAGTGTCACTGGAACAGGAGGAGCAAGTCCTTTGGTGCTGGGCTGAGGGAGCCCAGGCTGCCCAGGGAGGGTGTGGAGGCTCCTTCTTGGGAGGTTCCCAAACCCACCTGGACACATTGCTGTGCCCCCTGAGCCAGGGGAAGCTGCTTTAGCAGGGGGTTGTGCTGGATGAGCTCTGCAGGGCCCTTCCCACCCCCACCATGCTGGGATCCTGTGATCCCCTGCTAGCTGTAAGGAGCAGACAGCTGCTGCTGGGGCTGCTCTGAGTGCTGCTTGGTGCAGGGACATGGTCTGTACTGGCAGGTGAGGCAGAGCATAGCAGGGGGCTGTCCAGAGCATAGCTGGTCATGAGCTTGGGTTTGCAGCCTGTGAAGGAGTGTCTGTGTGCTGTGAAATGAGAAAGAGGAGAAAGGAGCTGGGGTTCTCCTCTTACCTTAGCACTGAATATATTGCTCTCAATGGACATTGTAGGAGGAGCAGGGAGAGCAGAGACACCATCCCTGAAGCAGAGACTGGCCTGCAGTGAGATGTGCCTGGGACTGACACCAAGGGAGCTGGGTATCACCTGCATCCTCACAGCAGCTTTTGGTCAGGGGAGCTTCATGCCACAACTCCCCTGGCTGACCTGATGGATTTGCTGCCATCCCTGGCCCATCTTCCCTGTGAACAGAGTTATTTCAGGCCCTCTTAATCCCTTTCCCAGTTTCTCCTAAAGGAAATGGAGCCACAAAGCCATGGGTAGCCAGAGCACAGCCTGAACAACAGCCCTGGAGTGTCAGTCTGCTGAGCTCCTGATGCCACATCTGCCAACCTGCCTGTTCCCACTGAGCTGCTGCTGGTCATTGAGGAAACTGGGCCTGGAATGGTCAGGCACTGGAGGATGGCCCGTGTAGCCTGGCCTGTGAGCACACCTGGGCTGGGCAGCTCTGCAGGTGGCTGCTGCCCTCAGTCTCAGAGCAGTGGAAGGACACCTCTGAAGATGGTCTCTTATCATTGGGCTGCATCTTAGCAACCACATGTGTTTGCATGACAGCAGCAAACAGGCAGGAAACACTTAAAGCCATGTTATCTGTAAACCATTAAGAGCCTCAGCAGCTAATTATGTCCAAATGCTGTCTTGCTGTACTAGAAAGTGTCTCTGAAGCTGCATCTTGCTCTGCAGAACCCACCTTACACGTGGGGAACTTGACCCCTGGGTCAAGCCACAGGGAAGGGATTGCTGCTGCTTCCCTTGTTGGCAGTTGTCCAAGTCCACAGGGCTTCAAGACACCATGGCTGGGGCCTTGGGGAGATGTGAGTAGAATTGTGGGCTGTGGCAGCTGGGTGCTGCTGCTCTCCACACTGTCTCAGTGCCCTGTGGCAGCTCTGATGTAGGGAGTGCTTCAGGGGAGGGTCTGTGATGCCCCTAAGATGAAGTTTCCTGCTGTACCCAAGCAGCCACCTTTGCTCCACTTGATTTCATTCTAATTGAAGGTAACTCACCTGGCTGGTTAATCATTCTGCAGAGGGGGTTTAAAGACCTGCACTGAGGAGAGCCTGTGTTGCTGCTCCAGCATCTCCCCTGCAGCCTGTGTTGGGAATAAACACTGCTCCTGGCTCTGTGTGCCTCCAGTCCCTGGCAGGGCTGGAGAAGAGGGCAGAGGGCTAAGTGCCTCTTCTTGCCTGCACCTCTGCTCTTTGGTGGGGACAGGAGTGCTGTGCAGGGGATGGAGGGCTGAGTGTGTGCCTCAGTCACATATTGCTGTCCTGAGAGCTCTGGAACTCACCAGAGTCACTAGTGCAGCAGATTCTGGCTGTGGCTGCCCGGCCTCCCTCGTCACCAGCTGCATTCCTCCTGTCCCAGCTGCCTCCTGCATCACCCAGGGCTTTATTTACCTTGTCCCAAATGAGCCCTGGATGCTCTGGTAGTGGGGCTGTCAGCCGTGGGGCACCCTCACCCCGTGTCCCAGCAGCGTTTGTAGGGATGGAGGCACACGGTGATGCGGGGCCGGGGGCTGCTCCTGCCCTGCCCTGGAGGGTCCGTGCTGGGTGCTGCGGGGCTGCTGATCCCCGAGGGCTGCGAGAGGAGGCTGAGGACCCACCGGCAGAGACAGGAGCAGAAGGTGTTGGGTTTCCTCAGGCCGGGGTGGCAGCGGCTCTTCAGGGGCTCCGTGCGAGCGGTGGGCAGTCCCGGTGCCGGGATCTGTCAGCGCTGGCCCCGCCAAACGGGCGCGTTTGTGCGCGTCCGTGTGTCCGTGTGTCCGTCCGTGTGTCCGTCCGTGTGTCCGACCCTCTGAGCATCGCCATCGCCCGGGACTCATCGTGCGGGTGCTGCGGGGCAGGGCCGGGGGAACGGGACCGGGGGATGAGCCCGCGGGAGCGGCGGGGGCTGGGGGTCGCTGGTGCTTCGCGGCGGGGGCTGCGGGCGCGGAGCGGGACGGGCAGGAGCCGCCCGGGGAAGCTGCGGCACCGCACCGGGCGCGGGAGGGGGGTCCTGGGGACGTGATGCTCTCCTCGGGGGGCGGGCGGGGGGTGGTGCTCGGCGGCCGGGGCGGGGCCGGCTGTGCCCAGCCGAGAAGAAGCGAGCTGAGCCGTGCCGAGCCGTGCCGTGCCGGGCTGAGCCGTGCCGTGCCGGTCCGAGGCGGGGGCAGCGCCGGCTGTGCCCAGCCGAGAAGAAGCGAGCCGAGCCGTGCCGTGGCGTGCCGTGCCGGGCTGAGCCGTGCCGTGCCGGTCCGAGGCGGGGGCAGCGCCGGCTGTGCCCAGCCGAGAAGAAGCGAGCCGTACCGTGCCGTGCCGGTCCGAGGCGGGGGCAGCGCCGGCTGTGCCCAGCCGAGAAGAAGCGAGCCGTGCCGAGCCGTGCCGTGCCGTGCCGTGCCGGTCCGAGGCGGGGGCAGCGCGTCCTGCGGGCACAGGGCCCAGCCGGGTCGAGCCGAGCCGGAGCAGGTGAGTCGGTGCACGGGCCGGGCAGGGGGCTCTGAGCCCCCCGGGACACGGGGCAGCCCCGTCCCGCTCCCCAGCAGCCCTCGGCCTTTGGTGCCGGAGCGGAGCAGGGCTCCGTGGGGACGCCCCGCTGCTCCCGGGCCGGCTGCGGCGGAGCCCCGCTACCCCCCGCACGCCCGCAGATCCCCCCGGCTGGGCTGCGAGGGGACGCTGGTGAAGCCCCGCTGGCTTCTCTGCTCCTTCCCTCCGGCGATGGAGAATGAGCTGATTCCAGTCCCCAGAGCCTGCCTCGGGCTTTGTCCTGAAGCCTCCCGACGGCCGCGGCTGAGCGCGCAGGGGACGGGGATGGGGACGGGGATGGGGACGGGGATGGGGACGGGGATGGGGATGGGGATGGGGACGGGGATGGGGATGGAGATGGGCTGTGTCGGAGTGACGCGAGGAGCAGCAGCTCGGGGACGGAGAGGTGAATTCAGCCGTTCCCTTGGCCAGGGCTGATGCTGGGCAGGGCTGGAGGTGGTTTCCCAGCTGCTGCCCACGGGACCTGCTCGCTGCTCCATGGAGAGTGATGTCTCCCTGTCTTAACTGGGAGAAGGGCTCTGGGTTCTTGGGAAGACAGCAAGAAAAAGCAGATCCCAAGGGGAGGAAAGCTCTTAGTTTGTGCTTGGTGTGGAGTTCCTTGGCTGTTGCTCTATGTCACTCTTCCCTATGTCCAAGCAAGTAGCTTGCCTTTGCTGCTGCTCTGGTGCTGCTTACACAGTGTGCACATGGCTCATGTTGGTTTGCTGAAGGAGAGATGTTTATTCAGCCCAGTCTCTGCGTTGCAGGACGAATCCCTCTTCCCCTGCCGTTTGTTGGTGCTCCTGGCCTGGAGGCATGGATTTGCCCCAGATCAGCCCTAAGGGCAGCGTCTTACAAGAAATGGCTCACGCAGGATCCTCCCACATCTTTGTCACCCAGCAGCTCCAGAGTCTCTTTCTTCCATTTCCCTGCCGAGTTCAGCGATTTGAGAGCAGCAGCAGTACCCAGGAGAGAGCAGGCTGGAGCTGCAGGATCCTGCCTTCAGCTTCAGTCCCAAAGGGACCTTGTTTTTCCTTTGTTTTTAAGAAACACCCACTCAGACAACAGGAAAAAACCTGAGCTGGAGGCTGTGTGAAACCCGTGTGCAGAGTGGAGGTAAAGCTGTGGAGTAAACAAACGGTAAAAAGCCAGCGCTGAGTAGTGAAAGGATCGTTGTTATCATGCAAAGTCAGTCACAGCCTGGCACCATCCTGCCGGGGGCCAAACAGGTGCCAGCTGGAGCTGGAGGGTTCAAAGCAGAGCTGCCTGCATGTGGATGGCTATAAATGACAAGGCAAGAGTTCCAGTGCTCGGGTCCTGAACAGAAAAAGGGATAGAACCCCGAGCTGGAGCTGAGCTGTGAGGCTGAGGGATGCACCAGGCTGGGGAGCTGCACCATCAGCTCACCATGGGATGGGAAGGGAGGGGACAGCACTGGAGAGTCCTCCCCCAGCCCAGAGTCCTTCCACAGGCAGGAGTCAGGGCTGAGGCACTCATGGTGCCCAGGCACGTGTTTGCTTGTCCTTTCCCTGGTGAATCTCACTTTGCAGGGAACAGGCACCACAGGAGTGTTGCTGCTGGCAAGGAGACTGTGTGGGGAGATGCAGGAGGTGCAGCTGTGTGTGTGGGGTGAGATGCAGCTGTGTGGGGGAAGGTGCAGCTATGGGGGAGATGCAGGAGTTGCAGCTGTGTGGGGGGTGAGATGTAGCTGTGTGGGGGAAGGTGCAGCTATGGAGGAGATGCAGGAGGTGCAACTGTGTGTGTGGGATGAGATGCAGCTGTGTGGGGGAAGGTGCAGCTATGGGGGAGATGCAGGAGGTGCAGCTGTGTTGGGGAAGGTGCAGCTATAGAGGAGATGCAGGAGTTGCAGCTGTGTCGGGGAAGGTGCAGCTATGGGGGAGATGCAGGAGTTGCAGCTGTGTGGGGGAAGGTGCAGCTATGGAGGAGATGCAGGAGTTGCAGCTGTGTGGGGGAAGGTGCAGCTATGGGGAGAGATGCAGGAGGTGCAGCTGTGTGTGGAGTGAGATGCAGCTGTGTAGGGGAAGGTGAAGCTACAGAGGAGATGCAGGAGTTGCAGCTGTGTGGGGGAAGGTGCAGCTATGGGGGGAGATGCAGCTGTGTGCAGCTATGTTTGGGGTGAGATGCAGCTGTGTAGGGGAAGGTGCAGCTATGGGGGAGATGCAGCTGTGTGTGTGGGGTGAGATGCAGCTGTGTGTGGAAAGGTGCAGCAATGGAGGAGATGCAGCTGTGTGTGGGGTGAGATGCAGCTGTGTGGGGGAAGGTGCAGCTATAGAGGAGATGCAGGAGTTGCAGCTGTGTGGGGGAAGGTGCAGCTATGGGGGAGATGCAGGAGGTGCAGCTGTGTGTGGAGATGCAGCTGTGTGTGGAGATGCAGCTGTGTGTGGAGATGCAGCTGTGTAGGGGAAGGTGCAGCTATGGGGGACATGCAGGAGTTGCAGCTGTGTGTGTGGGGTGAGATGCAGCTGTATTTCCAGCATCTCTGCTGTGCTGGTCCACCACACATGGTCTTCCTCACAGAGTAAATTCCTCCTCAGCCCCTACTGCTGATGCTCTTGATCACTGGTATTTTCTCTTTGCCAGCCCCATGTCAGGTTTGGTGCTTCCTGGTGATGTTTGAGAGGCTCCCAAAGCCATGTGTAAGCTTCTGGGCTGAAGCTGGAGTTCCTCTTGTAACCAAAGCACCTTTCTTACAGCAGTTGGCAAGTTTTTGGGAGCATGTTGTTTATCTCCAGGCTGCACCTGGGGAATGGCACAGGAGAATGGCACAGGAGTTACACAGGAGGCATAAGTGAGGAAGCCCATTTATAGCAGAAATTGTGATGTTGATGCCACCTCCCTGCCTCTTGCTGTATGGGGAAGCTGCTGCTCCTCTGCCATGTGAGCACAGAAGCTGGTTTCCTTCTGCTGGGGGCTGGAAGCCTGGCAGCTTTGTGCAGTCAGAATTTAAAATATCAGAGCTGTTAAAGAAAACACTTCAGGGTCGTTCCCACTGTTCAAATAAGTCTTGCATAACCTGCTGCCCTTGGCCAGATTTTGCAAGGAAAGCAGCAGCCTGGCTTTGTATAAAGTAAGGCCATGGGGGTTTTGACTTGGAGCACAGTTTCTGAGGCAACTTTCAACTTTGAACGTTGATGGCAAATGCTTTGGCTCTTCCCCAGCCTGATCTTCAGTGCTTAAGGCTGGAGGGATACATCCATCCCTTGCCACTGCATGTGAAGTGTCCTGTTGCTGCTGTTTAGCAGGTGGTTGGCCAGTGCTGTGCTGCTGCCCTGTCCTCAGTGAGAGCTGTAATCAGATAGTGTGGGACAGCTCTGTACTGCTGCAAGTTTGCTCATGGTGCTGGAGTTCCAGTGGGCTTGATGTCCTGAGAGAGGATGTGGTTTGTACACCAGCCTCCTCTTCCTCAGCTGCTCCATTGCTGCTGGGCTTCCTCCCTGCTGCCTTCCCTCCTCAGTGTGGAAGTGGACAGCAAGCACATCTGCCCATGGCTTGGATGGACACACTCTTTGTTGGGTGGGAAACTTTTAGGATGGTCCCAGACCCAGAGAGTGGTGGGGAATGGAGTTGAATGCAGTCGGTGCCCAGTCACCAGTGTGATCCCCAGGGCTTGGTGCTGGGGCCTGTTTTATTTAACACCTTTATCAATGATCTGGGTGAGGGGATCAAGTGCAGCCTCAGTTAATTCACAGATGGGCAGGAGTGGAGATCTGTGTGAGGGCAGGAAGGCTCTGCAGAGGGCCTTGGGCAGGCTGGAGCCATGGGCTGAGGGCTGTGGGATGAGGTTTACCAAGGGCTGCCATTGGGTCTCAGCAGGTCTGATTCTTGCTACCAAGCTGTGCAGTCCCTGGCCAAAGGTTGTTCTGGGGCTGAAAATTGCTGTAGTTTCAAAAGCTTTCTTGGGCAGGTTAAAAGAAAACCATACAGTGAGAACATTCCAGTACAAATCCCTGAGTCCCTTTTGTGCTGAGCTGCAAGTGGGAGTCTGGAAAGCAAATGAGCAGAGCTGTGCCTGTGAGCCCAGGGGCAAGGAGGACCCTTCTCATGCCCTGTAGATCAACTTGACACCTCACCTTGGCACAGGCTCAGCACATGGCTTTGAGCAAGGCACTTATGTTTTAGCTTTAGTTTCTCCATCTGTTGGCAGCCATAGCCAAGGCTTCCTGCCTTGCAGTAGTGGACTGGTATGAGGCAACATCTGTAAGGAGCTGGGATTGCCTCAGGGGCTCAGTTTGCTGTGCCAGGTTGGTTAGAGATGCTGATCTCAGGTGCAAACCTAGTTCCTTTCCCTTGGCCTTTTGAGAGCTGCTGCATAATACCTTGTTCACTGTTCTTTGCATTCAGAGTCCCTGGCATTAGCTGGCTGTGAGGGTGTGTGTGGAGCTCTTGGAAACAGCTTGGTGGCCTTCAGGCACATCCTATAATGTGCTGTCATGCAAATACTGCTTGTTTATTCAGCATCACATGGAGACATGGATTTAATGGGGGGAAATGATGCATTGATGTCCCTAGCAGGGCTAACCTGACTGGCTGAAGTTCAGCTTCCCACAAGTCATATTGTTTTAGAAGCCAGTGAGGGGTTTGATACAGCATACAATGGCAAGAGGAAGGCTCAGAGTGGAGAGGGGGGAGAGCAGGGTGTTACAGGAGAGCAGTCCTGGATGCTTGAGGCAAACTCAATTTGGGGTAGTGTCCCAAAGGCAGACTGACAAACCCTGCCCTGCCACAGCAGGATTTGAGCTCACCCCACTTCACTCCTCTGGGATGGACTCATGTCCTGCAGGACAAATCCTGGAGGCTGTCAGAGCAGGGATCACCTCCCTAGCTGCAGGGTCTGGGGTGAGGGCCAAGGGCAGGGCAGGGATGTGGTGCTTAAACCTGCTATGGAGATGCTGAGCTTCTGAGAAAGCACTGCCCAGTTGTGCTGAGATGGGTCCAGTCACCTCCATCCCAAACATGAGCTTTGTAATGATTTCTTAACTCTCTGGAGAATTGGACAGGGAGAAGTCTAATGAAACTCAACAAGGGCAAGTGGAGAGTGTTGCATCTGGGAAAGAACAACCCCAGGTACCAGCACAGGCTGGGGAGTGAACAGAGAGCAGTGTAGGGGAAAGGGAGCTGGGGGTGCTGGTGGGCAGCAGGATGAGAGCAGCCAGCAACGTGCCCTCGTGGGCAAGAGGCCAGTGGCACCCTGGGCTGGGTCAGAAGGGCTGTGGGCAGTAGGTCAGAGAGGTTCTGCTCCCCCTCTGCTCTGCCCTCCTGAGACCACATCTGGGATATTGTGCCCAGTTCTGGCCCCTCAGTTGCAGAAGGACAGGGAGCTGCTGGAGAGAGCTCAGTGCAGGGCCACAGAGATGCTGGAGTGGAGCATCTGCCTTGTGATGAAAGGCTGAGGGAGCTGGGGCTCTGCAGCTTGGAGAAGAGGAGCCTGAGGGGTGAGCTCAGTCATGTTACAGACACATCAAGGGTGGGTGTGAGGAGGCTGGAGCCAGGCTGTGCTCAGGGATGGCCAGTGACAGGACAAGGGGCAACGGGCACAAGCTGCAACACAAGAGGTTCCAAAGCAACACAAGGCAGAATTTGTTCCCTGTTGAGGTGAGGGAGCACTGGCAGGGGCTGCCCAGATGGGCTGTGGAGGCTCCTTCTCTGGAGACATCCCAACCCAGCTGGATGAGTCCCTGTGTGCCCTGCTCTAGGTGGTGCTGCTCTGGCAGGGGGGTTGCACTGGATGAGCTTCCCAGGTCCCTTCCAGCCCCTGAGATTCAGTGTTTCTTACCTGGTGCAGCCTCCAGCAGGTGAGTTACTGTGGTTTTAGTCCCCATGTACATGTGGGATGGAGGCCCAGCACCCATGGGTGCTCCCTCACTGGCCTCCCACCACCAGCAGCTGTTTCTTGAAGTAGCTTTTTTGTCCCTTGACCTTGGAATAATCTATTGTAAGGGACTCCCTCCAAATGAACTAATATCTTTGTGTTTCCAATTAAAAACCCTCTGCCACAGCTGAGTCCTGGAGCCTCATTCATGTTTCTTATCACAGAGTGTTGAAGGCAGAGTGTTTTGAAGGCAAGGAGCCTGTGGGTACAGCCAAGGTAGCAGAGGGGTGCAGTTGCCCATCACACCAGCTCCTGGGAAGAAGTGGGTGGCAGAGGCTGAGAAAGAGGCTGTTCCTCTTCAGTACTGGGGAATCCAAGAGGATTTGTCCCCTCCTGACTGCCTGGACAGTGTGAGAGGGGATGATTTCTCTGCACAAGCTGCAGAAGGCAAGAAAATTGGGTCTGAAAGTGTTTCCCAGTGTGAGGAAAGCTTCAAAACACAGCAGTTCCTGGTGAAACAATTCTGCTCAAGCTTTTTGCAGGAAGAGAGCTAAGAGCTATTTCTGCCCCTTACCTAGGAAAAGCTCAGAAAATGTGCTCCAAATTCCTTGTGTTTCATTAATTTGTGTTAAGCTTTGGCCTGGAAAGATCAGTGGTTGAGCTGCTGAGGACCACAGCTCCAGCACTGGGGGTGAGCCAGCTGGAGTCAGTGGGGCTGCTGCTGTTCATTTTCCACTGCTGGGGAAATAATAGTGTCTGAGATGCTCTGACTGGTTTCCAGCTTGGTCTGATGGGTATTTGCTACAGCCCTGCTTTGGCTGGAGAGTGGAAAATGTGCAAGGGGGAAACATGCTGGGGGCTTCTTAAGCTTACAAGGGACTCATTTTGTTCCAGAATGAGTCCTCTGAACCAGCAAAGCCCCACAGCAGCTTTACCAGCCTGTCTGTGTCCCCAGCTGCCAAGATGCCTCTTGCTTGGGGACCCATCAGCCCCTTGTCCCCACTGTGCTGCTCTGCACAGGGTGCTACATCTGCAGAGGCAATGCAGTGAATGTGGCATTGCAAGGGCTTGAGCTCCTCTCCTTGTGCAGATTGGGAAATGAGGCAGTGGGAGGTTATGGGGAATGCAAGATCAGGCTGTGAGTGAGCTGGGTGATGCCCCAGAAGCTTCTGTGAATGATGGTGGGAGAGAAATACATCTAGAGGGCAATCTGTAAAGTCCCTGTTCTGAGTGAGCAGCCTTTCACTCTGGAGGCAGTTGAACTCAAAGGGCTGTGCAATGTGGATATTTTGGGATGTTTCAGCCCAGGGGAAGCTTTGTCCTTCCTCTTGCAGTGGACCTGGAGTTAATTCAAGTCACACTGGAGCCATCCCCTCTGGGCAGCACATGCATCTTGGGCTGGAGGCAGGATTAGAAAGTATGAGTCAAATTCACTGCTGAATTATGCAGGGCTTGAAAATCCCTCCTCCTGTGTGCATGGCCACCTGTATGGATGCAGGGGCTGGAGGCAGCTCTCCTCCATCCTCTCAGCAGCTCTTTGCCTTATCTTTTCCCTTGACTTGTGATGTGCAGATGCAAAGAGGGGAAAAGTGATCTCATTAGGGAGGGAATAAGATGAATGATTTCTGCTTAATAGAGGGATGATGCTTTGGTTTTGCTTTTGATCTCAGAAGCAGAGTCCAAGCGCTGCAGAATGGGGAAGGGTGTTGGGGTGAGAAGCTGTGATGGTGGAGCATGGGAGGGATGCTCAGCAATGCCTCTGTTGTGACCAGATCCAATGAGTTGCTCATCAGTGCAAGCCTGAATTAAGAAAGCATTGCCATTGCTCTCTGACTGGCCCTGCATGCAGTGAGCCCAGGGGGGCAAGAAGGGCAGTGGCAGCCTGGCTGGGCTCAGCAGTGGGGTGGCAGCAGGAGCAGGGCAGGGACTGTCCCCTGTGCTGGGCCCTGGGGAGGCTGCAGCTCCAGGGCTGTGTCAGTGCTGGGCCCCTCACTCACTGCCACAGGGACACTGAGGGGCTGCAGCGTGGCCAGAGCCGGGCACAGAGCTGGGGAAGGGGCTGGAGCACAAGGGGCTGGGGAGGGGCTGAGGGAATGGGGGTGTTGAGCCTGGAGAAGAGGAGCCTGAGGGGAGACAGCAGCACTCCCTGACACTCCCTGACAGGAGGCTGCAGGGAGCTGGGGGTCAGGCTCTGCTCCCAAGTAAAGGAGAACAAGGCCAAAGGGAAATGACCTCAAGTTGCCACAGGGGAGGTTGAGGTTGGAGCTGAGGCAGAACTGTTTCCCTGAGAGGGGTGTCAGCCCCTGTGCCAGGCTGCCCAGGGAGCTGGGGCAGTGCCCAGCCCTGGAGGGACCCCAAAGCCGTGGAGCTGAGCTGCTGAGGCCGTGGGTCAGTGCTGGGCTGGGCAGGGTGAGGGCAGGGCTGGCACTGCAGCAGCTTCAGGGGCTTTTCCAATTGAGAACAATCCTTGAGCTACAAATAATCTCTTGGTTTCTGGCAACAACACAGTGCTTCAGATTGGAGATTTATCTTTGGAGTTTTGGTTGGAAACCCAAAAGATGAAGTTTGTGGCTTTCAGCTGCACATTTGGCTGTGCCAGGAGCCCCTCAGGGGCTGTTTGATACAATCCCCAGCTCCCTCCCCAGTCCCTCCACAGCCTCTGGGCTGTCACAAGAAGCAAGTGACAGTGATCACTGTCAGATGATGCTTTAGCAGGAAGGCCATGGTATCTTTTTCTCACCCTAACTTGTGTTTTGTGATGGAGAGGGTGGGCTGAGGATGTTCCAGCCAGCTCAGACTCCTGACAGTTCCCACACACTGAGCTTCCTTTTAAACACCCACATGCCCTGCTCTGCTCTTTCATTTGTAAAGAGTCACTTAAATACCAGGGGAAAAGGAGGGTTATATATGCTGATGAAATAAATGCCAAGTGACATCAATGAGGGATCTTGTACTGGGAGGCTTTAGAATGAGAATTAAACTCCCAGAAAATGCCTGAAGAGTGGAGCCAAGGGGGCAGAGATAGACAGTAAATGTGTGGGATGAGGCTTGTGACTGCTGAGCTGTTCCAGCTGGGCTGGTTTTTCTTACTCTTTTCTGCACCTTTCCATCTCAAAGGAATCCACGTGCCTTGGCTGTCACTGTTCTGTGAGGTGAGCCAGCTCCAGGCACTCTGCTGGCTGCCTGCAGCTGTGTTTGTACTTGTTCTGCCTTGTTTTCCTCCCTCCAAACCACTCACTGCTTTCCTGGCAGGCTCTGGCACTTCCCCTGCATGGGGACTGGTACTGAGAGTGTTGCTCTGCACAGAGACCTTCACAGATGCTTGGGTTAAACTTGCCCAGAACTTAGTGCAGAACAGCCAAGTTCTTCCTGGAAGCCTTTAAATGCCCTGACTGTCCTTAACCCTGCCAGAGGCCAAACTGCATCTTAGCTGCCTAAATGTCTTTCTGCCTGACAAGTCCTTTGTGAAAGCCATTCTGAGTGAGACATGGTTCTCATGACTGTGTTTACATCTGGGGAGAAGCAGATTCCCCAGATTTTAGGTGTTTCCTAAGGTTTCTTTCTTACCTGGTGAAGGACAGGCTTGAAGCCAAAGCTGGGATTGCAATCCAGGGTGTGATCCCAGCCCTGTGAGCATGCTGCACTCCTAGGAGAGCAGGGTTTTGTCCAGGTCTGTGGCTCACAGCTGCCTTTGTTGACAGCAGCATCATCAATACTTGCATTTGCAAGGTGAAGATGACTCAGCCTGTCAGTAACTCACCCTGAGCTTTTGAAGTCGAGTCTTACCTTGCAGGCTGTATTTATTTATTTCATTTTATGGAACATATATTCTTGCTCAAGTGAAATGCAACCATTCCTTTATCCCTGCTGCACAAGTCACTTTATGTTCCCTTCCCATGGAAGGAGGCATTTGCCTTCCTATTTATGTTTGAGTTTTAGTTGATTCTTTTTCCCCAACAGAAAATTGTCTTTTCACTTGGAGACTTGAGGTGTGTTGGGGTTCACTTGAGGGAAACAGCCAAGCTTAGACTAGATGTTCTGGGCCCCTCAGTTCCAGGAGCTGCTGGAGAGAGCTCAATGCAGGGCTACAAAGATGCTGGAGTGGAGCATCTCCCTTGTGATGAGAGGCTGAGGGAGCTGGGGCTCTGCAGCTTGGAGAAGAGGAGCCTGAGGGGTGAGCTCAGTCATGTTACAGACACATCAAGGGTGGGTGTGAGGAGGCTGGAGCCAGGCTGTGCTCAGGGATGGCCAATGACAGGACAAGGGGCAATGGGGACAAGCTGGAACAGAAGAGGTGCCAAAGCAGCACAGGGAAGAATTTGTTCCCTGTTGAGGTGAGGGAGCCCTGGCCCACCAGCCAGCCCAAACTGGTCCCACCAGCCAGCCTAAACTGCTCCAATCAGCCATCCCAAACTGGTCCCACCAGCCATCCCAAACTGGTCCCACCAGCCATCCCAAACTGGTCCCATCGGCCAGCCCAAACTGGTCCCATCGGCCAGCCCAAACTGGTCCCACCAGCCAGCCCAAACTGGTCCCACCAGCCAGCCCAAACTGGTCCCACCAGCCAGTCTAAACTGCTCCAATCAGCCATCCCAAACTGGTCCCACCAGCCATCCCAAACTGGTCCCACCAGCCATCCCAAACTGGTCCCACCGGCCAGCCCAAACTGGTCCCACCGGCCAGCCCAAACTGGTCCCACCAGCCAGCCCAAACTGGTCCCATCGGCCAGCCCAAACTGGTCCCACCAGCCAGCCCAAACTGGTCCCATCGGCCAGCCCAAACTGGTCCCACCAGCCAGCCCAAACTGCTCCCACCAGCCTCAGCTCTGGCACGTTTCAGTCACTTCAGTGCCATCAGCAAACTCTCCTTCTCCCACCCCTCTGCCCAGCTCCTAGGGAGCCTTCAAATGAATCCTGGTGTTTTCAAAGGCTGTTTTCTCCTCCAGCCTACGTGTCAGCACTAATCTGGGGACAAATGACCACATTTCTAGGAAGCAAATAAAGCCTGGTCTCCCACTCGGTGGCATAATGCGAGGGGCTGTTCCCAGCGTGCTGGGGATGCTGCAGGGATTCTGCTCTGGACAAAGAGGCAATTGATGAACTAGGTCATGGCAGGAGGAGATGGTACGTGGGAAAAGCACTGAACAGAGAGGCCTCTGAAAAGGAAACTCTCCTGTGTGGAAGAGGCAGCCCCAGGCAGGCTGCCTGGCCTGAAGGGACCTGCTGTGCCTGTGCCCGGGTCACCCTGTGTGCAGGAGGGGCTCGGAGGTGGTTGGGGATCAAGGCTCCTCCTTTTGGTACCAAAGGCTGCTAAAGTGGAGGGGGAGGCTTTCAGAGCCTGTGGGGTGTGTGTCTCTAGTGGCTAGAGCAGCAGTTGGGGTGCTTGCCACTGCTCTGCCAGTGAGTGACCAGCACTCAGGGTGAGGTTGGAGCTTGCTGTGTTACTTTTTGCCATCCACACAACAGGACAGGACCAATACTGTGTCCCAGGAGTGGGTCAACCCTGAGAGTGCATCTCCAAAGATGGGTCTGATGCTTAGGGTGCCCCTTTGCTCATCCTTTGTTGTGTTTCCTTGGCAGCTTTAGGTCAGCAGCATCTGTCAGACCTTGTCAGTGTCACCTCATGTCCTGGCTGGTTTGGCAGGCTGTGCAGGAGCTCCTCTGTGTCTCACTCACCCAAGTGGGAGGCACCAGTTGCTTGGCCTGGAGCTGCAGCACCTCCTGTGCCTGCCCTCCTGCTCTGTGGCCCTGCACCATGAGCATGGCCTTGGGCAATACAAGCCCTTTGCTGCACCCTGTCAGCAGCTTGTGCCCCAGCCCTGCCATAGCTGGTTTCCACCCCAGCAAGAGAGAGATCCTTGCAGAATCTGGGTGAGTCAGCACTGGGGGGAGGTAATGCCTCCAGTGACAGAGCCAGAGTGAGGTGAAGTGGCTTTAGCAGCACTGAGTGTGACTGGTGTGAGTCCTGTCCCCTGCTTCTGCATGAGCCCCTTCCCCTGTGCCACAGGGGTGCTGGGTGCAGGGGATCATAGAATCATAGAATGGTAGGGTTGGAAGGGACCTTTAGAGGTCTAGTCCAACCCCCCTGCAGAATGAGAGGCTGTGCTTCAGATGGTGCTGGCTGGCAGGAGCAGTGGCCATCCCAAGGCAAAAAACCTCCAGGCAGGTTCCTGCAGCCTCATCCCATCATGTGATGTTCCTTGGGTTACCTGCCCTTGGGTCAGAGTGGGGATAGAGCTCTTCCATGTGCTCTCCACTCATTGTGGCCACGGGCTCCCCTGTTGATGAGCAGTTCTGGGGTCCTGCAGCTCTTTGCCATGCAGTCATCAGGTAGAATCCCCTTGTCATGTTGATTTTGCTGGGACTGGCTCCCTGCAGCCTCTGTGGGACTGTTCTGTGGTGGCAGCTTTGGGGTCTGGCAGCTTTTAGAAGTTTGTGCTGTTTTTCCTCTGCGTGGCAGCTCCCTGAATGGCAGCCTGAAGCTTGTCTGCTATTTGCATCAGGGATCTCTGTCCTGTTCAGCTCTGTCTGCTTGCCTGCCCCTGTCCAAGCTCTCAGCTCTGCCTGAATTCCTGCCCTGCCACCACATCTGTCTGTCCCCCTCTGGCAATTCTGGATCTTGGCTAGACTGAGGGTGGATGAGGTGGCCCAGTGTGTTTTATACACATCTTAGCACAGCTTTTGCCTCTACCTGAAGAAGCAAAGTAGCCATGAAATAGTCCTTAGGATCAAAGGATGCTGATACAGCTCCTTGTTTGGTGCAAGACCCAGGACAGAAAGTGAGGGCAGAGCTTACCTTTGCTTCAACTGGAAGCATTAAAGAATTAGCCTTTGATGGTTGTCTCCTCTGGTTACAGTCTGGCAAAGCAGCTCCCCAGGCCCCCAGGAATCCCAGCACGTGCTCTGAGTGGAAGGTGCTCAGGCAGCTTTGTAGCATAGCAATGGTTTACAATTGTCCAGAGGTAGGTGGCTTATTTGCCTCCCTCAGGGTGTCAGAGGCCCAGTTTCCACTGAGTTTGCCTTCCCTGCATTTTTGGAAGTAATAGGAGGCAAGTGATGTGGGAGAAGGGGAAGGATGGCACATGGCTTTGGAGGAACGTGAGCCTGGTGCTATCAAGAGGAACAGAGGTTGGGGACTGAAGAGGGAAGTGTGAGGATCAGAGCAGTGACAATGGAAGACAATTTAGTGGAGGCACTTGAGTCTTGGAGTCAAAATCAGGATGCAGAGGCAGCAGGAGTGTTCCTGAGGCATTTCCTTGTTGTGTGATTCTCTAGGACTGTAGGCACCTGCAGTTGAGGACCCTTTTCAAAGGAGTGTTTCCTGCTGGCATGCTCAGGCTGTGACACTCAGTCTGCCATAGCAGCTAAGCTCTGTCTGGAGCCTTGTGGTAATGGATGTGGCATTAGTGTGTGGCACATGACCCATGGTAAAAGCCCAATTTAGACACAGTGGCTTTTAATCCAACATAAGCTGGCTGGGTGTGACTGGATTCCCTGGGCTCTCCCTGTGCTGCACTGTCCTGTGTGGAGGGTGATGCATCCTCTCTCCTGTAAACCTTTAGAAGGTATAAGTGAGTATATGCTCATTTATCATCTTTAAGTCCTAGTCTGAAGAAGCCCCAGTACAACCTGCTGAAGGCAGGCCTAAGCCCAGGGTGCCTCATCCAGGAGACAGCACCCATGGGTGCTGCCCTGTGCAATGTGTGCTGCTGGCTGCATCACCTCGGCGCCTCTCTTCTCCCTCTGTTCCCTGGGGCTTTGTCTAGTGCAGGTATTTGTGTGATGCCCCAATGCTGCTGTTGGCTCATTGTGCCATCCCCTTGTGTTTCAGGTGCCCCATGATGTGTGAGGCAGGGCTGGTGGCCCCGGAGCCCTCTGGCCCCACGCAGTTCTATGGGGAGGCAGCCGACACCTACTACCAGGTGGAGCGTTGGCAGAGGCTGCGCACGGCCGTCAGGAAGCTGGAGTTCTGGGAGAGCTTCAACGCTGAGCTCATAGGCAGTGGCTTCTTCTCCAAGGTCTACAAGGTAAACTGATGTGAGAGCAGCTACTGAGGCTGTGTGGATGGTACCTCACCTGAGGAAACTGCCCTTGAGCTTGTGTCTTCGCTCCCAGCTCACCCTGGCAGGTTGGATGGGTGAGGGAGGGATGGGCTCCCCACTCTGCACGTGGAGCACATCACCTGTGACACACATCAGCCTTTCTGTGGTGAAAAAAGAGATGGGAGGACTCCTTTTCAGGGCACTGGAGCATCTTCCTTCTGAGGAAAGGCTGTGGGACCTGGGGCTGTTCAGCCTGGAGAAGAGAAGGCTGAGGGGGGATCTCAGTAATAGTCACAAGTATCTCACTGGTGGGTGTCAGAGGCTGGGGCAGCACTTGGTATCTTGCAACAGCACAAGGGGTGATGGAAAGAAGCTGGAACACAAAAAGTTCTATTTAAAGATAAGGAAAAACTGTTTCAGTGTCTCAGTGAGGGAGCCCTGGCCCAGGCTGCCCAGGGAGGCTGTGGAGGCTCCTTGTTGGGTGGTTCCCAAACCCACCTGGACATGTTCCTGTGTCCCCTGAGTGAGGGGAACCTGCTTCAGCAGGGGGTTGGGCTGGATGATCTCTAAAGGTCCCTTCCCTGTGATTCTGTGACTCAATCAATCGATGCTCATTGATACTGTTGCCCAGCCAGGCTGTCAGGGAGCTAAACTGGGTATTGGATGGGATTAGGGGGTATTTATACTCTGTGCAGGTTTTCTTGTCAAAACTGTAGCAAAATATATGGAGAAAAAGAATGTGAAATGAAGCTGTGTGTGTGTGTCCTGGAATACCTTCCACCCACAGCCACAGCAGCACTGGCACCTGCCCCAGCTCCTGCCCAGCGCTGCGGGGGAAGAGCAGGGACCAGGGCAGGGGCAGGCTGGGGCTGGGAGCTGCTCCATCCACTGCTGCCTTCATGCCTGGAGACTTGTGGCTCCCTGTGTCCTTGTTTTGGCTGAGATTAGGGTTATTTTTCTCCCCAGTAGCTGCTCTAGGTTTAGGCTGAAGCTGACAGCACAGGGCTGGTTTGGGTATTGCTGCACAGCTTCCAGGCTCTTTCTGCTTCTGCCCCATCCAGCAGTGAGGGGGTGGGGGGAGGCTGGTGTGTGCACAAGGAGCTGGGAGGGAGCATGGCCAGGGCAGCTGAGCCCAACTAGCCCCAGGCTATTCCATCTCACAGCAGTCATGCCCAGTACAGGCACTGGGGGGGTTGGTGGGAGGGGGGCTCACTGCTCGGGCATCGCTCAGCGGGTGAGGAGCAGCTGCATGGGGCAGCACTGGCCTTTGGCTTGGGTTCTGCTTCTCTTCATTACTGGTATTACATCTGATCCTTACTGTTGTTATATTTTCTCTTCATTTAGTTATTACACTTGTCCACTAGTCTGGATTTTCTTTCCTGACTCCTCTCCCCATCCTCTGGCAGCTGTGGGCAGGGGCAGGCAGTGAGGGGCTGCCTGGGGCTGTGATGCTGACGGGCTCGAGCCACTGCACCCTGCCAGGCAGTGCATGAGGCAGATGGTGTGGCACCACAGCAAAACTGCTTTTCATACTGAGGCTCTTGTGAGTCACTCTGTGCTCCACTGCTGTGGGGGTTTGTTTAATCCTCTCTGAGCAAGCCCAGGATCTGGGGTGCTGTGAGCTTTGCTCCCCTGCCAACGCTGCTCCTCAGCCTGGGAGTGCCACTGCTTATTTGGAGGGAGCTGATGGGACTTGGGACTCTTTCTCTTCAGCCTTCAGTGATCATTGCTTTATGAACAGCAAAGTGAAAGGAGGTGCTTCATGTTAGGAGGTGATACAGCTTCCATCTCTGAGAGTACATGTCATGTTGCTTTGCAGTATGGCCAGATTTGCCCACTGTATCTCTCCTCCCAGCAGCCTTCCAGAATGTGGCTGGGGATACTGGTCTTGGTTGTTGGGACATGACACAGATCCAGTGGAAACAAATTGGGCCTGACTCTACTGTTGCCCTCAGCTCCTTAGTGTGACTGGCCCTGTGATAAAGGACATGACTGCACATTGCTGCTGGGCCAGCATAAGAGGCATCAGCCAGAGGTGTGCTCTGACATATTCTGGGTGAGATCCCTGGCTGATGTAAGCACATGTGGCCAGCTGAAACTAATGGAGCCTGGCTGGCATGATCTGGCCATGGAACTGCAGAAAATACCCAAGTCAGAGAAATGCACATTGATTTGAGAGGCTCTTTCTCCTCCACTATTGCATCTGGGCTTGGTGCTGTGATAAAGCCCTTGGGTGAGCTTCAGGTCTGGGGACAGTGCACTAAAGCTGTTCAAGAGCAATCTCCAGCCAAAGGTCTATGCAGACTGGAGCAATACATGGCAAATACTCCTCCTTAAAGCCTTCCCCTAGTAATTGCTTTCCCCACCTACACAACATGCTGTTGCCATGGCTTTCTCTTTCCTTTATCCAGCAGATTTTCATAGTAACAGTTGCTGTTTCCTCTGTGCCTGACATTTTCCTCCTGCCCTGGCAGTGAATGAAGTTCCAGGAGTAGGCAGGCTGGAGGCACAGATCCTGAATGGAAATGAAGTAACTTCTTCAAGTAGAAGCAGGAAAAGCAAAGTAAAGCAAAGCTTGAATGAGATTCTGTGGGTCAGACAGTCAGAGGACAGCAGAGGAGGACTTGGGACAAGGACAGTCCTTTGTGGGGACTTGACATTTGTCTGGGGACTTGAGAGTGACTGTAACCACATGCTGTGATGACCTGTGATCCTCTCAGGTCAGCCAGGCCCCTGTGGCCTTGTAGCCCTGAAGAGCAGCCCTCCTGCTGCACAGCATCACTGGCAATGGTCCTGGGGGGCTCTTTGCCAAGGGCTGCTGTTGGCCAGAGTGCTCCTGCAGTGAGAACATGGGCTCCTCAATGTGCTGGCACTGCCCATGCTGGCTGCCTCTTGCTTTTGCCATCCTTTGGCCTTCAGTTTAGCCCATTCTCAGGAGTTCTGTGAGGCTTGGCTGAGGAAGGAGGATTCCTTTGGTTCTGCTTGGTGGCTCAGACTCAAAAGCCTCACTCCCTGTGCTTCTGCAACTTTCCAGTGCTAGGTGTTCATCTTTATTTCTCTACTCAAGGCTGACACCAGATCTTTAGCCTTTATCACTCATTAGCATGAAACAAGGATACCTTGGAGGCTCCTCTGCACCTTCCTGGGTCTCACACCGATCCAGGGCAAAACTGGCCACTGTGTTTCAGAGCAGACCAAGAGTGAACCTCCAGCTTGCTCCAACCAATGTTGTTCCAGGTTGAATAGAGCAAAGTCTTAAAGCCTGTGTTCTTGGAAGGGGCCTTGTGAGCCTGTTACTGTTACCCATCTCTCCTGTTACTTGTTTTAGCTTTTCAATCATCTCCAGAGCAGTGTTGCCCTGTGGACAGGAACCCCTTCAGTGTTCACCAGCTCCCCTGGCTCAGGCAGTGTTTGTGAACTCTGTGGGTGTCATAGAATCAGAGATTTGGTTGGCAAAGCCCTGGAAGCTGCTGCAGTGCCAGCCCTGCCCTCACCCTGCCCAGCCCAGCACTGACCCACAGCCTCAGCACCTCAGCTCCACGGCTTTGGGATCCCTCCAGGGCTGGGCACTCCCCCAGCTCCCTGAGCAGCCTGGCACAGTGTTTAACAACCTTCTTGAGGAAATAGCTTGTCCTAACCTCCAAGCTGAAACTCAGTATTAGCTCTTCTGAAAGGTTTTCAGATCATTCAGGTTCCAGCTGCTTTCTGTGCTCTCCTGGGCATAAAGGCACTCACAGTCTTTGGGTAAAGATGATTGATATCATCTCTTTTATTTTCATCTGTGCAATTACAATTCATAATTAGTTACATCTGATTGGTGAGCCACAGTCTGTGGGTATGGAGCCTGCTCAGGTGAGAGTGTCAGAGCTCTGGCTTCCCTAGAACCTGCTGGAGAGGCAGACTTATTCCATAACATCAACTATCAGGTTGCATCCCTTCAGAAGGGAAGCAGCAGTTCGTGTTGCTCCCAAGGCAGTTTGTTTTGTGAGCCTGATGATAATGAACCTTTCAGTCCTTCCAGCCCAGACAGGCCTCACATGCAGCTCTTTGTTCTCATCACCTGGGCTGGTAACCTTATCTGTAAAGTGACCATCACAGAGAGCAGTAGGTGACACTTTGGGACTCAGGGTGCTGCTCTTATCTTCACCTTATCAACACTTATAAATACTTAAAGGGTGCTGTGGAGAGGATGAGACCAGTCTTTTTGTTCTGTAGTGTCCAGTGACAGGACAAGGGGTAACAGGAACAAGGTGGAGCACAGAAAGTTCCACTGGAGAACTGAGAAACTTCTTTGGTGTCCAGGTGAGGGAGCCCTGGCCCAGGCAGGGAAATGGAGTTGTGGGATGTTGGGACTCATCTATCCCCAGGCAGCATCACTGGAGTGGAGCTTATGTGGAAGGGACAGCACCTTGCACTTGTGCAAATGACTGGTGAAAGCTCTGGGCAACAGAGAAATGAGATTCAGGCTTTTGGCTGGGAAGGGGTGTTGTTGTCCTGGCAGACCTTTGGAAGCTGAGAGATGTCCTGCTCTAACCTTGGCTCCAGGTGACCCAGGCTGCTGCTTGTAAAGTGATGGTGGTGAAGATCTACAAGAACGACGTGGACCAAGAGGTGATAGTGCGTGAGATCAGCCTGCTGCAGAAGCTGTCTCACCCCAACATCGTCAGGTGGGCACACTGCCTGTGGGCACTGAGCACTGGCAGGGGCTGGAGCTGACTTGGTGTCTCTAAAGCACTTGGCAATGAGGGGCTGAGCTGAACCTTGATGACTTCTCTTGTGTGTGTGTGTGTGTTCTTCTGCTTAGGTACCTTGGGATATGTGTGAAAGATGACAAGCTGTACCCCATTCTGGAGGTAAAGGTTTCTTGCTTGTAAGTGTGTGGGCAGCCAAGGACCCTGTGGTTCTTTGGCAGGGAGGATGGCACATACCCTAAACTCATAACTCTGCCTCTCCCCCTCCTGTGCCTGTGAGTGGCTCTGCACTAGTGAGATTGTCTCAGAGGGGCTTCTGGTTCTTTCTGCCCCACAGCTGGTGACACAGTGGGGCACAGTCACTGCAGCGCCAGGAGGTTCAGGCAGAATAGCCAGGAAGTGTTTCAGGTGTGCTTGGTACCACCAAAGGCTGGGAGAGGAGGAGCCAGGGATGGAGGGCAGGGGTAGGGAGCAAAGCACATGGACAGTGTCAGCACCTGAAGGGTGGCTCTGATGTGGTGCTGTGGTCTAATGGAGGAGCCTGGGCTGGTACTGGGGAGGTCTCACCCTGTTCCTGCACTGTCAGTGGCAGAAGCCTTCACTGAAACCCCTCTCAGGCTTTGTGCCTCTACTTCACTGCCCATGAGCGAGGACCAGGCCTGACTTACAGCCATCCCTGCAGAGCCCAGAGACTGGCAGTGACCCTCTGTGCCAGGAGAGCTCTTTGCACTGTACACACACTGTGCTGCAGTGACATTCCCCACCTCCATCCCAAAGGAGAAGCTCCTGGTCTGTCAGGGGAGGGTTTGGCACCTGGGAGCTCCAAGGGAGCCTATGCCCACCCCTACCCCACCACTCACTTCTTGTCTCTGTTCTCAGTATGTGAATGGGGGGTGCCTGGAGGAGCTCCTGGCCAGCAAAGACATTGCTTTGACATGGAAGGAAAAAGTGGACTTAGCTTCTGACATCACCAGAGGCATGATCTACCTGCACTCCAAGAACATCTACCACCGAGACCTCAACTCCAAGGTACGCAGCTGGCAAGGGGCTGACTCCTGTGGGTGGTCTCTGCCAGGAGGGGAGGCTGTAAGGGTGAGGTGGGGCTGGGGGCTGGCAGGGGGCTGCCCAGACGAGTGTCCCCAGAGCCCTGAGGCCCGTGGGGCTCGTTTCAGAACTGCCTGATCCGCGTGACGCCGCGGGGCCGCGAGGCGCTGGTCACCGACTTCGGGCTGGCCAGGGAGGTGGTGGAGCTGCCCGTGAAGGACGTGGAGAGGAAGCTGTCCCTGGTGGGTTCTGCCTTCTGGATGGCTCCCGAGATGCTGCGGGGAGAGCCCTATGACAGGAAGGTATGGCAATGCCTCCCAGCTGCTTCTGCATCCCCAGAGCGTGGGGGATGTCTCTCTGCTTGTTGCTGGCACGGCCCAGCAGCACAAAAGCCTTTTCCCTCCTTCCCTTGCCCCCTCACCTGGATCTTTGCTCAGTAATGCCCTGCTTAGCAGCTTATGGGAGGGTGATGGAGCCCTGGCTGCCCAGGGAGGGTGTGGAGGCTCCTTCCTTGGAGGTCTTGGCCTCGTGGGCAAGAAGCCAATGGCAGCCTGGGGGCAGCAAGAGAGTGTGGGCAGCAGGGCCAGGGAGGTTGTGCTGCCCTTCTGCTCTGCCCTGCTGAGGCCTCATCTGGAGTCCTGGGGCCAGTGCTGGGCTCCCCAGCTCCAGAGGGACAGGGAACTGCTGGAGAGAGGCCAGTGCAGGGCCAGCAAGATGCTGAGGGGACTGGAGCATCTTCCTTGTGAGGAAAGGCTGTGGGACCTGGGGCTGCTCAGCCTGGAGAAGAGAAGGCTGAGGGGGGAGCTCATGAATAGTCACAAGTATCTCACTGGTGGGTGTCAGGAGGTTGGGGCAGCACTTCTTTCTGTTGTATCCAATGACAGGACAAGAGGTGATGAAAAGAAGCTGGAGCACAAAAAGTACCATTTAAAGATAAGGAAAAACTTTCAGTGAGGGAGCCCTGGCCCAGGCTGCCCAGGGAGGGTGTGGAGGCTCCTTCTCAGGAGGTTTCCAAACCCTCCTGGACACGTTCCTGTGTGACCTGATCTAGGTGGGAGCTGCTTTAGCAGAGGGTTGGGCTGGATGAGCTCTAAAGGTCCCTTCCAACCCCCACCATTCTATAATTATGTGGTCTTAAGTTAAACTTTCAGGGCAATGCCTTAGTGCTGTGGCCAAACAGTGAAGCCTCTCTGAGGAAGATGCTTGATGAGTTACAGCCCAATGAGCAGGATCTGGGGAAGCTGCCAGAGCTGTGGTAGAAGCACCAGATACATTGAACAAGAACACAGGGCCAGGCTTCTCAGAGATGAAGCTGAACTCCCAAGTTGAGATTTAGTGTCTCTGGAGATGTTCAGAACCCCAGAAGTAGTTTGGGAGATTGCTTCTGCATCTCCAGAGGGCTTTTTTATGGGCTTTTGCATAACTAATGGAAGGACCTTGTGTTGGTATCCCTGTTTCTCATGCTTTGCTTGTGTGCATGCCCTGTCCCACCTTCTGCTCTCCCACCCCTCCCACAGGTGGATGTGTTTTCCTTTGGCATTGTCCTCTGTGAAATCTTGGGCAGGATCCCAGCTGACCCTGAAGTGCTTCCCAGGACTCAGGTAATGACAAATCTAGTGGTGTTTTCTCCATGGTACCAGATTGTGGCTTCTCTCTGGACTAGACAGACCTGTACACACGTGTGTTCACGCTCAGGTTTCTCTCTAGAGGCTTTTTCCATGACAAAATCTGCAGTGCACAAGAGTTCAGTGCACCTACAGCTTCAAAACCTTTGTTAGGTCAATGATTTGAGGTGAAGTGCTTCTGTTTAAAAGCCTTCATCCCAAACACTTCATTTTGCTTTGACATTTCAGCTTCTTCACTGAAGTGGCAGGTTAAGCCCAGGTTTCATCCCAAATGTTTCTTTTCAGCTATGTTGCAGTTAATGCACAGTTCATGTGGAACTAGTGGGTGTCCCTAAAAAGAAGACCTTTTTGTTTCAACCTTTGCAACACTCCCCTTCCACAAAGCCAGAAGGAAAAGTTCATCCTGAACAGGGATGAAAACAACCATCAGGAAAGCAGCAAATTGCTGCTTTCCAAGGAGCAATGCACAGAACCTGCAGTCAGCAGAGGCTACTCTGTGATTGCCTGAGACTGAACAGGAACCAACACTCCATCTGTGCTCACAAGATGGGGAGAGTTACATATCAGAGGCTCTGATGTCTGGAGGGACAAAGCTGTAGTTATGGAAACAGCTGACCTGTGACTCTCAGTTGCTGCTGGCAGAGCAGATCATCTGCAGTTCCTGCCCTCAGCAGCCACTGCTTAGCACCTGCTGATGCTGCTTCCCCTGGTTTCCACTTCTGTGCCTCTTGTAGCCTTAGTCTGGGCTTCTCCAGGAGGACACACACTATCCACAGAGACAGCAGGGAGCGAGCAGAGGATGCTACAGAGCTGATGTTGCCCTGCTACCTTTGCATAGCCATCAGTAAAATAGCTCTGGTGGACACCCTAAAAGCCTTAAACCATGAGCATTTTGGGCTTTGACACTTTGAGGAGGATGAAGGGCTTTTAAAGGACTTTACAGCTGAAGTCTTTTGCACATGCTCTTCCTGCTTCCTCACAGGATTATGGCTTGGATGTTGCAGCCTTCCAAGGGATGATCAGTGAATGTCCCAGGAGGGTGCTGGACCTTGCTGCCACCTGCTGTCGGGTGAGTTTCTTGCTAGGGGTTTTCTCTCCCCTTTGGTTTTATTGTGTGACAGAACCCAAAACTGTTGTGAACCCTGTGGAGCTTGAACCTGCTGCTCTCAGTGCTGGCACATGGGGCTCTGGCACATGGGGCCCTGGCACATGAGCTGTGGAGCAATGAGATCTTCCTAGGCCAGTGGTGTGCTTTCATCCACTGTGAGGTTTTGCCCCTAGAAGTCTTTAGTTTGTCTATTACAGCCCAAAACATCACAAGGTTCTCTGGCATGTTGAAACCAGAGTGGGAAGGAGGTTGGTGATGATGTCTAGTGCCTCCTTAAGCCATGCTGCAGGTAGAGGTACTCAGCTGATCCTCTCTGGATCCTCTCAGTTCTGGTACCAGCCCTGCAGAGTGCTTTCAAAGTATTTCCTTTAGTATAATAATAAACTAAACCAACATAGTTCTAAAACCAAATGGCAACCTCCCAGTTATGCAGTCCAGCTCCCTGCAGCTGGTTGACTCCTTCAAGCATCAGGAAGCAGGTCTCTGAAGCAAAGGCAAGGTAACAGAACCCTGTCAAGCTGCAGGGGAATGACACTGTCAAATGACTCTGGAGTCCAATCACAACACTCTCTGCAAATCACAGCTGTGGTGAGGCAGTCATCCATCAGAGCACAGTCCTCCAGCCTTTCTTGCTTCAGCATAAAAGGTGATGGTGAAAGCTGGGGAGCCTCTTCATGCTGCCCAAAGCCTTGGGAGGCAACACAGAGAGAAAGCAAGGATTCAAGTCCCAGTGCACCTAACTGCTGGGAGCTCATGGCAGGTAAATGGAGGTAAATCCTTGCCTGGGTCCTGTGTGAGTAACTTGTCCTGAGTTAGAGGAGGGATTCATCATTACCCAGTGATGATGCCAGAATGGCAGATGAGTGGTCCAGACCAGGGCTAATGATGGAAGAAGATGGTTTCCCAGCCTTGGGGAGCACCCACCTCCTGTCCCCTTCAGCTTTCCCTTCTCTTTCCAGGTGGAAGCATTTAAGAGACCATCTTTCTCTGAAATCCTGGATGAGCTGGAGGATGTTGCAGAGAGCCTGGAGCCCAGGAGGGACAATCAGCTCTCAGGCTGAGCTGCCTGCCTCCTGTGAGGCCTGGCACAGTCACCCAAATTGTCAATTAACTGTTGAGGGGGGTCAGGAGTGAAGAAGGAAGGTGAGGAGGTGAGGAGTGAAGTGATGCACTGGTGTTTGTTTAATCAGAGTCTTAGACTGGAAAACATAATGACAAATGGAGAAGGGACTTGCCAGGGGTGTGTTTTTCCTAGCTGTGTTTGTTAACAGATGTAATTAGGACACCAAGCAGCCTTGGTCTGTTTGCTTGTTAAAAGCAAATGATCCTGGAGGGACCCCAATGCCCTTGAGGATGCTTTCCAAGTCCTCCAACAGAAATGTCATCCTCTCCTGCTTCCCCCTGCCCCCTGGGCCCAGGGCCTTCCCCTTCTCCATCCCCATGGCCTTGGAGATGGGGGGCTGGGGTCTGTGTGGTGTGAAGGGGAGAGGCTTTGGGATGCTTGCTGAGCCTTCAAGTTGCCTTATGTTTCAAAGCCTTAAAGCACTCATGGGGCAGCCTCACAGGGCTGGAGGGCTCTGGGGTGCACCCAGGCCTGGAGGCAGCAGCCTTGGGGAGTCAGCAAAGGGGAGGGTGTGCCTTAGCAAGAGATGAACTAACTCACTAATGTCTCCTCTCAGAAGAGCTGTGTCAGACACATGGCCCAACATCAGGCAGTCTGGATTTCTCTGGAGCTGTCTCCTCCCTTTCCCACTGCAAACATGGCAATGTGCACACTGCCAACAGCTGTGAGACTGAACCAGGGAGAGGTGGGTCCAGCATCATCCAGTACCCACAGCCTCTTTGGCAATGTGGGACACCCTCATGGGCTCCAGGGCTCAGCCAGGAAAGGATTTGCTTTGTTTTGGTACTGTGTCTTCTGGAGGCCAGAGGAGGCTGCTGGGGCTGTGGATCCAAAGCAGAGGTGCAAAGAATAATGGCTAGAAATGGTCTGGTCCTTGCAAATTAAGAGGTGAGCAGTTGAGTCCCTGCCCCTAGACTGCTGGGCCAGTGCTCTGGAAGACACATTCTGCTGGGACCAAAATGTTTGTGTGTGTATATATAGGTGTAATTTCTGTATAGTGGTGGAGCTGTGGCAGAGCCACAGTCTTCACAGTTCAGTTCTTGTAGACTGTAAGCTCTTGCAGCAAGGATCATTCATCTCTTCACCAAAAAGCATTTGTACAGTGTTTAGCCCAATGGGCCTTCAACCTACAGCTTGAAGGCTGTTCTCCCATATAGTGGTAAACCTACCCAGGGGCCTCCTCCCAAGCTCTTGGAGCTGGATTTGGGGTCAGATGTAGCCCCAGATTCACTCCTCAGGGGAGCATAAGGGAGTGTCAGCAATGTGCTGGGCCAGAGAGGGAGTGAAGGAGCATGATGCACTTTCAACAGAGATCATAAGGAGCTGGGAGGTGGCATGAAACACTCTGAATGGCACCAGGATCACCAGCTCAGCCACAGCTCCAGAGGCATCTGCAGCTCCTCATTCCCCAGAGGTGCTGTTGTGCTTTTGCCACATACTGGCTTGTTTGCACAAGAAACCTCCTCCCAGCAAATACCTTCATTCCAGCTGGCTACTGAAAAGAAGGGAAGCTTTTCAACTTTGAAGGAGTGAGAGTTACTGCTTTTTGACTTGCACCAGTTTGAGGACGTTAGAGCAGTGGAGTGAAATGGACTGCAACAGCACTGGTGTGGGGGGGTGTGTGTGTGTTCAGCATCAGGCAGCCACCCCCAGCATCACAGCAATGTGGTGGGCAAAAATCACAGGGTGTATATTTGGCAACTAGGAGACAGAGCTGAAGAGTTAACTGCAACCTGCCAAGGCTTCCCAGGCTCCCTGGACTCTTCTCCCATAGAGGAATAGCCTTGAGAATGAAGAATCCAACAGTATGTCCTAACACCCAAAGCATGAAGGATGCAAAGCCTTTTCCAAAGGTCACCCTGGACGAAGGATGCCACTGTGGCTCAGTCCCCAGCTACATGTGTGGCTTTCACAAAGCCTTTCCCTGACCTTCCCCGTGCTGCCAGGCCTGCCAAGCTGGAGTTTGTTCCTTCCCTGCCTCCCCTGCACAAGAGGAGACTAAATGAAGACCCCTCAGGATACAGATCCCTCCCACTGCCTGTTACAGGGTGAAGGTGTCTTGTTCCTGCTGGCCACCCACTTCCCAAGACCAGCAAGGTTTAGTGCTGGAGGTGCCCTGGGCTGATCCTCCCTCCAGCTGTACATCTGACTGACCAACAACTGTGGGACCAGGACCCAGCAGAGAAGGCCTGTGGAGTTGTACTTTGATGGTGCTGTGGTGTGAAGGGAGATCTTTTGATGTTATTTGTCTGCTTCAGGATGAGAAGCCTGCTCAAGGATTAAACAGACCTGGGGGCAGGGGATATTTTCTGCAGAGGATCATGTCAGCACAGTCTGAGCTGCAATGGATCAGAACTATGTTTCTTCTGGGCTTGTGTGTCCCCATGGACAGGCCACATGCTGGGCCAAAGAGTGCCAGGTCCTTGCAAAAGGACCTTTGGTGGCTGCTGCAGGGGCAGGGGGGACCCAGCCTGTCTGCAGGCACTACCTGGACTAGAGAAGCTGATTTGGGGGTGCTGGGGAGGTGGTCTGGGGATTTGTCTGGTACATCTTGTGGCTCAAGAGTTTCTCTTTGCTGGTAAGAGTTGGGAGGGAGAGGTGAGCACGGGAAACCTGTGGAGATGCCCTCCAGGTACAAGCCCCTGTGCTGGGAGCTGCTCAGATCTGACACAAAGCCCAGCTGAGTGGTTGGATTTCATGTCTCACAGCCCTGGCACTGAACTGAAGCAGCAGTGATGGTGGGGGGAGCATCTGGGCAGTGTGGCAGCTTTGCCTTTGCTGGACTTTGGCTGGGAGCTGCCTCCTCTCTCCTCTCTGTGGCCACTCACTCTACAGGTGGCGGTGGCACAGCCCTGGCCATGCTGCCCCCTGGGCCATGCATCCCCCCATCCTCCATTGTGGCTTTGTTTGTTTTGTTTGTTTTTATAAATGCCATTTGGAAATAAAGTCTAGTGGTTCTTTTCCATATCAGCTCTGGCTGCTGTGTTTCCTCCTTCTGGGTTGTACCTTATTTCCAGGCTTAGGCAGCAAACACAACTAAATGACCCTCTCCATGCCCTAACACAATAAACTTGTAGTCAAAAGTAGCTTGCAGAAGAATATCACCTAGGAGAGAGTGATATTTTGAGTCCCTGGATATGTGGCAGGGTCAGATGATGTCTGAAGTCCCCCCTTTGCTGAGCTTGGATGGGCACAAGGTAGCAGCAGCACAGGCACAGCCCAAAGGGGTGTTGGATTCATTTTTTCCACCCCCAGCAGCCCATGAGCCAAAAGGACCAAACCACAGCTTGTTTGCTGCCCCCAGGGTTGGCCACAGAGGGATCCTCACAGGCAGAGGGTCCCTTTCCCCCTTGGGATCCTTCTGTACTACAGATTTCACAGCCACTGCTCTGCCTACTGCCTTGGATTCAAAGGAACAGGCCGTGCCTGCATTTGGGAAGGGTCCTGACCTTCCCCCTGTGTGTGGGGAGTGTTTTGAAAACCTGATCAACACCAGTTTGGTTTATTACAGCAGCTTGTGCCAAGCCAGTATCTCTTACTGACTCCCTGGAAAGGGGAGATGCCATGTCTCTAATCTCTCTGGAATTCAGTACAAGGTTTGGCACAGGGCAAGGGAAGGAAAAAGAATTTCTTCCAGTTGCAGTGGATGTTTTCACAAATGCTGTAGAAGTGATGGATGTGGGGAGAGGGGGAGGGGAAATCAACAGAACAGATATCAGTATTCTAAGAGGTTCTGTGTAGCTGATCACAGGGCATCAGTGAAATCCCCTGAGGAGAGACTGTGGGACTGATTTTGACTAATGTGTTCATTTCTAGTCTCAATGCTAAAAGAGGAGCTCACCCAGAGCTGTGTCATCTGGCAGGAGGAATTCAAAGGAGAAGAGACGTTATCACGAGGGAAAATGGTTATGAAAGCTGGTTGTGATTCTGTCTAGACAGACTATAGATGTTTGAAAGGAATAATGGTGAAGGGTTCTTTGCTTTTATGATGGAACATGAACAATGAAGCTAAAAAAAAGGGGGAAAGAATCATGATGAAACTGCAGTGGGTCTCTTCCAGCCCCTGCACTTTCCTGTCAACGATACATTGCCCCCAGTTTCATTCTAATAAGCTGTAACCTCCCATTACAAGCTACAGAACCACAGAATGGTGGGGGTTGGAAAGGAATTTTAGAGCTCATCCAGTCCAACCCCCCTGCTGAAGCAGGTCCCACCTAGATCAGGTCACATAGAAATGTGTCCAGGTGGGTTTTGAAGAGCTCCAGAGCAGGAGCCTCCACACCCTCCTTCAATTCACAATTGAAACTACTCCATAGCTCTTGAAGATGTGTCTGGGAGCTGAGTGGTCTAAAATTCGAACCAGATGACCTACTGACTACCAGATGAACCACTTAACCAAGTTAGCAGGTGATGACTGAGTGTGTTGGAAACACCTGAAGCAGGCAGTTCCTGTTTGGCAGCTTCCACACCCTGGCACTTAAATGTGCAGGTCACCCCTTTCACATGACAATGTAATTCTGACAGGTGGCACCCTGGAAATGCAAAACCAGGGACTGTAAGTTACAGTAGGGCTGTAAACAACCAAAATAAACGTTACAAAAGCAGATCTGAGGTTTCTAAAGCTGAGTTTTGTTTAAGCTCATTCCATGGGTTTAATGCTTGGGGGAGATTAAGGAAAAACTCCCATTTGTTTTACCATGAATTGACTTCAGATTGAGTGTGCACTCACAGAAAAGGGAGGCTTTAACTCATTAGCTGGCTTCTCTAATAATGCTGGCAAATCTGGCTCTGTTGAGGGTTTTAGTTAGATATGATTTTAATGTATTTAAAGACAAAGACACGAAGGCTGCTGCTCAGGCCTCCTGGTCACTTGGGCTAACATCGATTTTGCATGTTTCCATGACAGCTGTTTGTGCTAAAATAAGCACCAGTCCTGCTCCAGTCAGCCCCAGAGACTCAGAGTTCATCAGTTAATTGGGAAAACTGCATAGCTTTGGTACAATGCCAAACCCAGTGTGGATGAGGCTGGGCAGGTTAGGCAGGAGTGCTGCAGGGGCTGAGGAGAGGGGCAGGAACCAGGTGAGGAGCAGGGAGAGGGGCTGGAAGTGATACCAGACTCCAGAGTTTCCCATAGACTCCCCTCCTCATTTAAGAGCACATTTCATGCAACCACGATTCGAGTAATGAATGATGAGAGAATTGCAAGCAAGGGATTAGAATTGTTAAAAGTGCCAGTGCCCACTTACCTTGTTGTGCAGACACATGAGAGGAGGAGGCTGCAGGATCGGCATGACAAGCAGCTGAGGGAGGAAGCAGACAACTTCAAAAGTTCCAGCAAGGCCACAGAGCTGGGAATAACACCTTTGCTTCATTAACTGCAAAAATATTACAGCTAACACCCCTTTGATGCTCCTCAGCATGATGATCACTGAATCTGAAGGGCTGGAAGGGAGCTGCAAAGCTCATCCAGTGCAACCCCCCTGCCAGAGCAGCACCACCTAGAGCAGGGCACACAGGGACTCATCCAGCTGGGTTGGGATGTCTCCTGAGAAGGAGCCTCCACAGCCCATCTGGGCAGCCCCTGCCAGGGCTCCCTCACCTCAACAGGGAACAAATTCTTCCCTGTGTTGCTTTGGAACCTCTTCTGTTCCAGCTTGTGCCCGTTGCCCCTTGTCCTGTCAGTGCCCATCCCTGAGCACAGCCTGGCTCCAGCCTCCTCACGCCCACCCTTGATGTGTCTGTAACATGACTGAGCTCACCCCTCAGGCTCCTCTTCTCCAAGCTGCAGAGCCCCAGCTCCCTCAGCCTTCCATCACAAGGCAGATGCTCCACTCCAGCATCTCTGTGGCCCTGCACTGAACTCTCTCCAGCAGCTCCCTCTCCTGGAACTGAGGGGCCCAAAAGTACACACAACGAATACACGCTGAACATCTACGACTATGTTCCTCAACTCTACCCAAATCACGTCAAGCATCTCCTTGTGTGTGTGTGTGTAACAAGGAGCCATCACACTTGCTGTGATGGATACAAAGCAGTGCTCATTTGTTTCTCGGGGTGCACGTGGTGAGGTGCTGCAGTGACCTAACGGCGGCTTCCTAAACCGCAAACAATGGTTGGGAGAGTGATTTCTCGTTACAGCCTTCGGGGGTGGCAGGAAGGGGGTGAGCAGGGCCAGGAGCAGGGCTCGCCGCGCTGTGCCTCCCGGGCCAGGCCGCGCTGCCGCGGGGGCGCCGCCTCAGGCGGGCCGGCTCCTCCCAGGCCGCGCTCCGGCCGGGCCCGCCGCCGTATCCACGGCAACCCGAGGCCGCTGCCCGTGGGGCTGCCATGGCGGGCGGCGCCGGGGCACTTCCCGGTCAGCCCGAGGCTGAGGGCGGAGAGGCGCCGGGGGCTGCCCAGGTACGCTGCCGCCGGGGCGCGGGTTGCGGGCCCGGGCCTGGGCCGCGGGGACGGGGCTCGCCCGGCCCCCGCCGTGTGCCCGCGGCCGGTTCCGTGTGGCCGCGGCCGGTTCCATGTGCCCCTGGCCGGTTCCGTGTGGCCGCGGCCGGTTCCGTGTCCTGCACCGGCAGCCCCGGTGTTCGGGGGTGGGTCTGGGGACGAGGCCTGCACGGAATCCCCCCGTGGCAGGGGGCGGGGTCCCTGCGGGCAGGTTTCTCTGCCGTCCCCATAACGTGTGGGAGCACATTCTCCGGGTGAGTGTGTGTCTGCAAGGCAGGTTCGTGCCCCACAAGCCATGAGATGGGGCTTTGTTTTGTGTGTGCACAGAGGTGGGTGCAGGGGGTGACTCCCCAGAGCAGCACATCTTGCCCTACTTCAACAAAACCTGATCTAACACTAATTGTTATTCAATATAGTGAGTCCTTCACCTGGCTTGTGGGTTGAGCGAGTGACCTGGGCCAGGAGGTTCCATCCTTGTCAGTCTCTGGTCCCCCTTCAAGAAAACACAGTCGTTAGCAGTTCATGCACACAGGTACCACGCTCACCCCACCGTGCTGGTGATAACGGGCTCTCCACCTTAGGCACTGGATTGTCAAGGCACTTCAGTGATGCACAGACCTTGCTTCACTCTCTCACCTTGGCTTATTCTTTAGAAACTTAATTAGCTTACCTGTGCTGAGTCTGAATCTATATTAGTTCTAACTACAAAGCATCTGTACATCTGGACCTAGTAAAGACTATTTGAATCTGTCTCCTCTGATCTTTTGATCTGATTACAAATCAGCCCTCAGTTCTAAGTGTTCCTGTCACTCCGTGTCTGGCTGGGTAACTCATCCACGATGCAAACTGGGACACAAGTTTTCAGAGGATACCCTCAGCTCTCCCAGCTGGGCTACTGAGTCTGTCCTCAGAGAAAGCAGCACATGTGGGTAACTGCTGTTGTAATTATCACCACAATGTTCTGGCTTCTTCAAGGTGTAATCACTCCTGTCATGCCACAAAACACCAGGACTGTAGCAAGGCCAGAAATGGTACTATTGAGGGGTTTTTACACCAGAAGCAGCAAGGAATTCAGATATTTTGATTTAAGTGTGACTTCTTTTGTTTATTTAGCAAATATGTATTAATTGATATAAAAGATCTCACAAATGTCTGGTTTTGCTTCAAAACAGTGAACACCCTCAAGTGCTTGTGACTGAAATGAATGCCAACTGATTGGATTTCAGTCAAGAGCAGTCAGATGAGCACGTTCACCAAAGAGAGAGGGGATTATGGACAACCTTTTGTCTTGGCATCTGCCACTTCCATACAACCCAGCACTATGTTTACCTGTGACGTGTGATTTCATCAGTGCTTTCTGCTGAAGGGTGAAAGTGCCAGTTGTATTGGCACACAGGTCTTTATGAAAGCTGTTGGGCAGTTGAACAGAGGTTGTTTTAGCCTGCATGGTTTGGTAATGTGTCCCAGAGCATGAATGCTGAGATACATCTGCTAAGTAGTGTGAACTACTGATTGCTACCTGATGAAAGAGCTTCTAGAGAAAAGTGAGGAAATCCTGGCTGAGTTTTAAGCCCAGGACTAAAGTGGTGTTGAGACTGTGCCCAGCCTGTCATAGATTCACCTTCCTTGTGTGTCAGTTCCCTCCACGTTGTTAGTCCTGCTCTGTTGCAGTGAGGAGGCACCTTCAGTTACTTCTATCCTGTCAGTTGTGTCATTCTTGTGGTCTTGTCTCCTTTTGTGGATAACAGAGATATGTGAGACAGCTCTACATGAATCACCAGCATGGCAAGAGGATTTGCTACTGGCCTGATGGTTCCAGGTTCACAGGAGCTCTTTATCTTGGCCATGTAGAAGGCTATGGAACCCTGGAATGGAAGGATGGGAGAAAATTTCAGGTACCTGGAAAAATGCTTTGCTAATGCTGTGATTTCCTTGCCTTTACAAGTCAGCATGAGCACAAGAAATCTTGAGTCTGGGGTTTTTTTCCAAGCAGCTCCTTTAGTGTTTTGGTTCTGTAGAGCAAAAGTGGCATACTTTGATCTTCAGGGAGTTAGGACACTCTTTTCAGAAGCTTGCTTTCTGCTGTACTCAACTTTTGCAGGGGGAAATATTGAAGGAAGAATCACTTAGGTTGGAAATGACCCTTGTCATCAAGTCTGACCATTAAGCTAATGTCACCACAATGGGGCATAAGCTCCTTCACACCAATGTAGCATTAGGAATAAAATCCTATAGTTTTTCTTTTAACAAAATGAAGATAAAACCTTGCTGAGGTTCTAAAACCATCAGGAACTTGCAGCTAAATGCTACATCCCCCTGTAGTTAAGTTTTTAGTGCCTCTCACTGTTCCTGTGCTGGAAAGTTTGTGTTTGCTATTAAAAGGACCCCAGTGGATGTGAAGGCTTTGCTATTCAGATTGGCTTCAGCAGTTGTTGCTCTGTCAGTAGGAAGTGAAGCAGTAAGGCCAGAACCAGACAGGTTAGTCAGCAGGAGCAGGGAGCTGATCATTCCCCTGGACTCAGCTTTGATGAGGCTGCACCTCCAATACTGTGTCCAGTTTTGGGCTCCTCTCTACAAGAAGGACGTGGAGGTGCTGGAGAGGATCCAGAGCTGTGCTGCCAAGCTGGGAAAGGGTTTGGAGCACATCTCAGCTGAGGAAGGGCTGAGGGATCTGGGGCTGTTGAGCCTGGAGAACAGAAGGCTCAGGGGAGACCTTCTCACTCTCTACAACTACCTGAAAGGAAGCTGCAGCGAGGTGGGGTGGGTCTGTTCTCCCCAGTAACAAGCAACAGAACAAGAGGAAAGGGCCTCAGGTTGCACCAGGGGAGGTTCAGGCTGGATGTGAGGAGGAATTTCTCTGCTGCCAGGGCTGTCAGGCATTGGAAGGGGCTGCCCAGGGAGGGGCTGGAGTCACCGTCCCTGGAGGGGTTTCAGAGCTAGGTGGGTGTTGCACTGAGGGCAATGGGCTGGTGGGTGATAGTGCTGGGACAGAGGCTGAGCTTAAAGGTCTCTTCCAACTGAAACCATTCAATGATTCTAAAGAGAACCCAGACTTTAACTGTACAGCCTGTGTGGACTCTGGTACTAACGAGTTTCCTTGTTTCCGAAGGGGCTGTACAAAGCTGACGAGCGATTCGGACCAGGGATTGAGAGCTATGCAGATGGCTGTCAGGATGTTGGTTTGTGGCTCAGGGATCATCTCATTAAGCTGTGTACTGAAGTACCTGGTTATTTTTCTCTCTTGGACCACCCAGCACACTACAGATACATTGATGGCAATAGCCAAAAGAAGTGCATTTCAGTGGAGGAAGACCCGTTTCTCCACAGCTATAAACATCTCCCTTTTGATGATGAGGAGATCTTCCCTGAAGGAGTCTTTGCATATTCTCAGAACACAGATCATCTCACTTTGACTCGCTCTTTCCTGGAAGAGTGTGATGCTTGGTATTTTCAGCACACCCCAAAGCTGCCTGAGGAGGACCCTTGGCCTGTTGCAAACATGACCCCGCTCCTGGTTAGAATGCAGACACACATCTATAAACACAGGTGACTCTTGATGGTTTATTATGGATGGATTGGTAGAAATTATTACCTCTGGGTGTTGATAATCTTCATCACAGGATAAAGCTCAGCTCCAGGTTGGCTTTTTCTCCAGGTTGGCTTTTTATGGCCTTGAGCTGCCAAATTGCCCATGGGGATTTGTTTTCAGAAGAAGAAACAAACAACATGGTTGTCTCTCAAGTCCCAGATTTCACTCCTTTAAGTCAAACATCAGTTTTATCCTCGTTACACCTACACAAACAGTCTCATGGCTCAGTAGTTTTGAAAGGAATTAGGAGACAAGGTGTGTGGAGACCTGTTCTAACCTTCCCTCTTCTCAGAGTGTAGTGTCTTTGTGCAGATGTAGAAATACAGAGGCAAGGTGCTAGATCTTCTTTTTGGCCCTGAAAACCTGCCCAGGATGGTGGTCTTGACTCTTATTCTCCTTCAAGGCTGGACAAAGCATGCTGAGCAAGTCTAGAGCTGCCAGCCCTGCACTCTGCCTGTCAGTTGCTGAGCAGCTCAGCACTGCTACGTGGAGCTGCTCTTTGGGTCCTTGAGTAATTCCTAATTCTCTTCATTGAGAGGAAAGCAAAGCACAGGTGAGTATTTTATAGTCAGAGGTGAAGCAGGTGATGGAAATTAAACCCCAAACAGACATCATGAGTGTGTGTGATAAATTGGTTCATGGAAGCATGTGGTAGGTAGGTTTTGGTTTCATATTTTGGCAGCTGTCTGATGGCTGGATGTTTGTTAACTCCTCTGTGGTTTAAACCCATGTGCCCTGTACAGCAGTTTGCCTTCCTGCCATTAGTGCAAGCAAGCTTACACTGCCTCAGATGGTTCTTAAAATGAGAGCTGGCCTTATTTTTCCAATCTCACCAACATATTTCGTTCTTGATGTGGTTATTTCCTTGAGTTGCCATGGTGGCCTGAGGGCAGCTGCCTGCTTCAGTGTGACCTGCTGCTTCCTCCTTTCCTAGGCGCTCTCAAGTGGAATTTGCTTCAGATATCGACCTCATTCTCACTGGAGCTCGAAGTACTTATGGGCCTCCAGGCCCCAGGGAACTTGCCTCAGAGCAGCTGATTCAGAAGGCAGCAAGAGGAGACTATGAGGGGGTGTGTGCAATCCTGAGACGTGGGCTTGCCCATCCTGACATCGCTGACAAGCACGGATACACAGCCCTTGCTGCTGCTGCTGTAAGGCTCTAAGCTTGCCTTTTGACCACATGAGAAGGAAATTCCTGGTATGCTGAGGCTGGATTCCATTTTTTTCTCCTTTCATTACATGAAAGTATGAAAGGAATGGTCATTAAACAGGGAGAGCAGAAAAGTGGTGTGGCATGAGTAGTGCAATGACTGCTGTGCCATACCCCACAGCAAACGAGTAGCCTAAAAGATGCCCTTCAGTAAATATCAGAGATGGTTTCAAAGGTCAGGTTTGGTTATGGAGTGGACTAGATCTGTGTTCCTGAAATCAGATTCAGGGTTTTGTTTTTTACTGGGAAGTGATGGTTGCTGGAAAGCATGCATGCACAACCTCCGTGTCTGGAGGAGGACGACGAATTCCTGCCCTCCTGCCCTTTTCTCCATGCCCTTTGCAGCTGCCTCAATACTTGCCATTCATTGCAACTGGCTAGCAAAATACTGATAGTAATTTATGTATTCCTCCTGTAGCCATCTCAGTCACTTTTAGCCTCTTTCTCTGCATACATCCTCCCTGAATCCCCATGAAATCCAGTAGTTAAGAAGTCGCTGTCAGAGGCACAGTCTGTACTCTGTAAGGACCTGGTTCAGCTTTATGTTCCCATCTGTGTGGGAAACAAACCTTCCAATGAGCTAAACAGTGTAGAGCATCAGTGCTTTCAGGCTGTGTTGTTGATTCTTTCCATGTCAAAAGCTACAAGCATTGACATGTGTGTCATGTGTGGATGTTTCCCCTCTGCAGGTCCATTCCCACAATGACGTTGTCAATCTTCTTCTGGATAGCGGAGCTGACGTGAATAAGTGCAGTGATGAGGGAGTCTCTGCCCTTTCCATGTGCTTTATTCTCTTTTATCCAGAAGAATCTTTTAAGGGAAACATTGCTGAGAGGAGCTTGCTCACTTACAAGGTTTGTTTAATAAACAGAGTCATCATGTGCTGTTTCCTTAAGCTGTAAGCTTGCTGTTCAGTTTTTACTGTATACACTTCCACCAACAGGTCAGAGCTTTGATGCATTTTGCACTCTGAGGATGGAGAACAAGCTCTGCTCTCCCTTGTAGCTGCTGACTCAAAGGATCAAGCTCTATTGCAGTTACAAGCTTACTTTGCAGCTGCAATAAGGTGCTGTATGGGTAGCAGAGATGTGAGGCTGCAGCTGGCTGGGTGTTCAATGCAATGAAAATGCAGTGGGGTGGTTGAATTACAGAAGCTTAAACATAACAATAGGATGTAGGCGATTCTCCTGGTACTACATAACCCTGCTGCCATCATGGACTGGCTAGTGAAGAGGAATTGTACTGTCATAAATCTGATCCTTGGGGAGTGCTCACAAAGGAAGAGTCATATCCATGGCCTTCCTCCTGCCACAAAGAGAAAAGCTTATCTGCACTTCCTATGTCAGAATATGAGGCAGATTTTTAGGAGTGCAAACGTGGGAAGGGGAAAGCAAATGAAATCAAAGTGTGAGGAGTCACCAGCCAGGATGGGTAAACACATACAGAAAGGGATCTGGGCAGGAACTGTGTGGTCTGTGAAATGTTGCTGTGAAAGGGTGCTGCTGAGACTTTCACTTAGGGCTGGACAGGTAGTGGCCCAAAGCTTGAGGAAACTTGCTGGAAATGAAGTGCCAAATAACCCCTGATTGCTCTGAAGTCACTGTTCCAGTTCCAAGAGTATGTTCAAGTGATGGCCCATCACCAAAGTTGCAAGGCTTTTATGGGAAAGGAAGAAAGGGAGTGAGAGAGAGCAGCTGCTCAAAACTACACAGAAAGTGGAGCTGTTACCTCTCATGCTGGAGGCAATATGAGATCAATGGGAATAGAAAGAGGATCCCTCTGTGTTGGTTTGTTCCTGGCACAGTCTCTGAGACTTACATTGCTGCCACTTTTCATCTGAGTTGAATATACATCCAGAGTTGGAAACATCAGCCTTGTAGATCCCAGATCCAGTTTCTCATGGAAGACAGGGCTCTGATGTGTTCATATGCTGAGCTGTGCTTTGGAAGGTTTTCTTTTTCTCCCCCATTTTTGTAACCTCTTTCTTTTCTTAAAGTCTTTGAAGTGGGATGAACAATCAGGATCCTCAGGAGCAGTCAGTGTGGCTGAAGGCATTACCTCAGAGTAAGTCTCACTCACTGGGAGACTGACTTTCATAAACCCTTTTGCATGGAGAAGGTCACAGCATTTCATATGTGTCACAGAAGTGTGCAGCCATTGCAGGGAAGGGTTCATTTTTGGTTGTTTAACTGGGCAAATCTTGGTTTTGTGCCAGTAGGAGCCACTCATTGTTCACACACTCTGCTGTAGCTCATGTCAGCAGTGGGCAGATTGCAGTTGAAAAGTGTAGTTTAAGCAGAGGACATCATGCTTGAACAAAAGACTTCTTGTGGGTGGAGTGTGAGAAGCTGCTAAGTGTGCAGTGAACACTTGCAGTCTAGTGTAGATGTGAGGAAGGAGAAGATATTTGCTCTGTTCCTTGAAATCTTGATCATAGATGAGCTTACCAGCTGCTTTCTGAACCTGTCTGTTCAGCATTGTCAGCTGGAACCAAGCCCAGTGACTTGTGGCTCTTTGAAAGGGCCTCAAAGATGACAAAACTGGGGTTTATGGCACTAATTCTGGTATCTATATACACCCAACCTGAAAATTCCTAGTTGTCCTTCTGGCTTTCATCCCTTACATTGTACTTGTGTGGCACATCCTCCCACCTCCAATGATTCTTGTCTGAAATACTGTGCATGTTGCATGTTGCTTGTTGGAGGAACGGGAGTGTAAGGACTCACTGGATGTAGGGTTTGTGGGGAAAGCTGAGTGAATACCATGCCTGAACAGATGGGTCTCTCTGGGAGCACTTTGTGATGGAGTTTCTGGCTGATTTCCAAGTGCTGTTTCCCTTTCCTTTTGCATTTTTGGGCTTTGGGGTTTGTTTTGGTGGTGTCACATTTTTTTGGGGGGTGTGTGTGGATCATTGAGCTCCATGGAAATGCGAATGGCACCTGGAATATACTGTCCTGGGCTACTCTAGCTCCTGTTCCAGCTTCTCTTGATGGGAAACATTATTTCCTTGGGATGATAGATGAGGTGTGATTGAGGAAAGAACCTGCCAAGGAGTCTGAGATGACAGGAAGGGTTCAAACAAGTCTAAGATGAAAAGTTTACGAGTCACACGTGAGTGTCTGATGGAGATGCAGAGAACCTTGCCTGGCTTTGCCTCTCTGTTCCCATGCAGGGGCTTCTCATGACCACAGGGGCTGCTTTTGGGTACCACTCCTTTAGTTCAGAGGGCTGGGACACTCTGGCAGTGCTGTCCCCTCTTCAGGCTTAACGTTGTAGGCCGGTTGTGATGCAGCCCTAAAGACTTCCCTGTCTTCCCTCTGCTATGGGTCTCTTCATATCTATTACCTGGGAGTCATTTTAGTCCATTTAGCTTTTGGAGTTTTCTTGGAAGGTGCTAATGTGTTGTTCTGGTATTTCCTGTGTCATTTCCAGGCGACAGAAGAGGTGGGAAACAATCCAACTGCTGCTTCGCCGAGGTGCAGACCCCAACGCATCCTGGCTCCCACCACACCTTCTCTTCTTTGCTGTGAAAGCTGCAGATGCAGCAGCAGTCAAACTCCTCTTAGAAAAGGGAGCCAGGGCTGATGTACAGCTTCCAGCCAAGGTTTTACTGGATTCTGGTTCATAATGTGGGACTCTAGATGTGTGCTGCAGCTTGAGTGCCCAGCTGTAAAATGTCCTGTAGGTCAGAGTCAGCTTTAGAATGGCCAGAAAGCTGTTTAAAGTGATTACCCTGGTCAAAAGATACTCTTAACAGAAAGAACTCCAAGCTCCTTACTCTCCAAGTGGGTTTTTTAGCTCATTATGTTTCCTGGTTGCCAAGTGTGTGAGTGGATGAGGAATCCTTGTGAAGGTGCTCCTCAAGTTGGTAATAGCTGTTGTGTTATTTAGTAGGCTTAATGTCTGGGATCTTTAGTGCTCCACACTCCTATTGCTCCTTGCTCTGGGCTTATGGTGGTTGGTTGTGACACACAGCACGTGGGAGGAGGGAGCTTGGGTTATGCTTTGAAACAAAGGCTTGGCTTTTCTTTCTCAAGTGCTGTTTGTGATAAGCAGCAATTGTAATGCTGTGTTTGTTTTCTCAGTTAGGGGGGTTAACTCCTCTCCACATAGCTGCCTCCATTCCTGGGGAGGAAGGGGTTCAGATAACACAATACCTCCTGCATTCTGCCCCAGATCTTAATGCAAGGGCAGAAGATGGAAATGAAATCTATGCTCCAGACAAGGTATGTTGCTTTTTGAGCTCACCTTGTTTCAGCTGTTGCAATTCAGATTGCACAGGACCTAAGCAGGGAGCTGAGACTCCTGCCTCCTTGCTTTCACAGTGAAACCTTTGCATTCCACTGAAGGAACCTGAAAAATACCCCAAACCCACAATAAAACCCCAACCCCAGCTGAAGTCAGTAGTACTGGGTTGCAGTAAACATCTGGGTTTGGTGCCCCAGAACATGTTGCTATCATGCCTTAAGGAAGAAATAGCTTAGAAGTCTCTTGTGTGGTGTCCAGTACAAACATCTGAGGATATGATGTCTGTGATGGGAGTTTCTTGTTCCACCTCCATGGAGACATAGAGGAGAAAGTAGAAAATGGTGGCTGTTGTTTCTGTGGGGCTGAACAGCTCTTGTCCCTCACTGTGATCCAGAGCAGTGGGTGACCAGGCAGCTTTATGTCCTGTTAACTTGTCTTTGAGGTTGTGAACTTAGTGTCACAATGTGCACATCATTTCACTTAGGTTCCTCAGCCTCAAGCCAGAGAAGCCAACTTGACAGCTGGTGTCACTTTGCAACTGAGAAATGAAGCAGGACCACCACAAGAGTACTTTTCCCCCTACAGTGGGCCTGTCCCTGAGGAAGGTGGAAGGAGTGCATTGCACATTGCATGTGAAAGAGAGGATAACAGGGTGGTAAGATCATTGCCTCTGAGGCTCTGCTCATAAACATGAGTTCTGAACTCATCAAGTGACACAACTTGGCACTGAAGGCATTTCACCCCTCTATAAGAAGCTGGTTAAATACCAGGAGTAAACTCATTTTCTACTGAATTAGTGTTGCACTGATTAATCAGCACTTGAGGAAAACAACATCCATTAAATCTTTGTTCTGTTTGACAAGAGAAACTCCTTTAGTTGAGTTTCCACTGGTTAATTGGCCATTAACTTCATCACCCACAAGACTAATCTGAAGTGTGTTTCATGCCACTCATTTGCTCAATCACACTACTGTAATGAAATGTAGACATTAAAAAGTTCACTTTCTCATGATCTAATTCTACCTTTTTCCTCCCCACTTGCCTCCAAAGCATGCCAGGGATGTCATCCACCTCCTTTTAATGCATCAGGCAAATCCAAACACGTTGTGGAGTGGCCATTCACCACTTTCTTTAGCCATTGCCAGTGGCAATGACTTGGTGAGCATCTTTATGTTCTGTCATGTTGGTGGGTGTTCTCTCATGTCTGCCTCCTCTGGTAACAGCCAAACTACAGGTGAAAATAAAGAGATCTTTACTTTTTGTCAAACTTCTGGATGCTTCATGAGCCAAACTAGAGGAGTCCTAAAGGACTTGTGGTGTGAGGTAGCCAGAAATATTTGGGTAGGTCTCAGAGGCTGGAGCCAGGCTGTGCTCAGGGATGGGCACTGACAGGACAAGGGGCAACAGGCACAAGCTGGAACAGAAGAGGTTCCAAAGACACACAAGGCAGAATTTGTTCCCTGTTGAGGTGAGGGAGCCCTGGCAGGGGCTGCCCAGATGGGCTGTGGAGGCTCCTTCTCTGGAGACATCCCAACCCAGCTGGATGAGTCCCTGTGTGCCCTGCTCTAGGTGGTGCTGCTCTGGCAGGGGGTTGCACTGGATGAGCTTTGCAGCTCCCTTCCAGCCCTTGACATTCTGTGATTAAGAGGAGACTAACATTTGGAGAACTGAATGTTCCTTTCAGGAATCACAAGAACATTCAGTTCTCTTCCAGGCTGCCTTGAGCAACCCAACCAAACACCAGAACACTTGCTGCTGGGTAGAGGAAGGACATGTAACCATTGATGACAAGCAGTAAGAAGAGATAAGTGATCAGTCTTAGGAAGGATTTCCTTGCAATGAAGCTCAGCACTGCAGGGCTGTGTGAAAGCAGATCCATGCTGAGCCTCATGGAAGGGGTTACAGTGCAGACAACACAAAAGACTTTGTGCATCAGATATTTGAACCTAAACAGTTTTCTTCACATCATCATTTTAAAACAGTTTTGGGGTGGTTTTTTGGATGGAAAGTGTTTTCTTGCAACACAAAAGTCTAAATGTCATGCTTGTGACTGAAATAAAAGGTCCCAACAACCTCTGCTTGTCCCATCCTCTTGGAGGCTAATGTCTGAGGAAGTAATGGCCTAAGTAATCAACTTAGCTAGTCCTTATCTTTGTGGTAAAAGATGAAGGGTACCTTTATACCTATAAAATACCTTCATAAAGGATGTTTGTTTTTAAAACACCCTCTGTGCCTCAGCCCAGGTGATTTTTGAAGCTGGGTTCTCATGTCTTTGATACTGTTGTTTGGTAAAACACTCCATGGTGCCTTTGGGATTCACTCCAAAAGAAGTGAAAGCTGCCTGGAAACCACTCCAGGGGTGCTGTGGTGAATGCTGGAAAGCTTGTAAAGCTCCCTTTTCTCTCAATAACAGCTTCTCCAGCCACTGATTTGTCACATTTGTTTACAGGCAGTGGCTGAGCTCCTCAAACACGGTGCTGACCCCAACCTGCCCTTGAGTGGAGCAGTGAGAAGTGCCCTCTGTGCTGCTGTCAGCACAGCATATGAGCAGCACAGAACCACAGCACAGAGGATTGCTTTGGTGAGGAAACACCTGGGGCTTTGCTCTTGTTGAACTCCAGAAAAGCAGGAGTTTTTGTCAGCTGTTCTGAATCCTCTTTCTCATTCATGGGTGAGGTGATTGGGGTTGTTTTCCCTTGGAAAAATGGTCTCCTGGTGCTGTTTCTTTGTGTGCTGAGGGGTTCATGTAGCTGGTTTCCCTGTTTGAGCACAGAGAGTAATAAACTCCTTGTGTGGAAGAGGGAACACTGCAGTGAAGCCAAAATGGGATGGGTGTAGTGCCCCCAGCCCTGTCAAATCTGACTCTTTTACCTTGTTTGGAAACACAACCAGCACCCACCTGAAGGGAGATGCCTTGTGTTTGGTGGTTGTTGCAGAGTGGTCACTACCACTCATGATGAGTGACCTTTCTCAGCTGTGATGAGGTCAATGGCAGCCTTCAGCCTGTTGAAAACTGGAGCTTTTCTCCTCATCCCAGGGGGCTCAGGGCTGGTCTCATTAGAGTGCAGGTGAGGAAGGCTGCAGCTGAGAGCTCTGGAGGCAATTTCCCCAGCTGGGTTCTGTTCTGCTCCCTCCCTGTGTTTCATTTGTTGCTGCAAGCTTGGGAGATCTCTAGCAACAAACAGCAAATTCCTGCAAGAGAGTTTCCCTTACAGAACACATTTAGGTTTGACAGTTCCTCATCAGCTCTAAAGGGGCAGATGAAATGCACAGCTTGGTGCACAAAACAGTCTCCCAGGCAGAGCTCAAGCTCTGATGCTCAGTCCTGGCTCTTCAGCTGAGGTGCAAACACAACCTTTGGGGAAGGTTTCCTTTTGCTTGGATGTGTGATGATTTGCTCTCTGCAGGTTGATAAGCTGCTTCAAGCTGGTGCAGATATCCTTGCACCAGTGCCTCTGAGGGAAGGACAGAGGAAAGCTGTGGGGACAGCTGTGGACTATGCCTATTACAAATATTATCAGGTATGACTTCAGGTCCCACATCTGAAAGTACAGTGAAAGTCCCTTCAAACACATGGCCTGTTGTGTCCACAGGGAATGTCCATGGCTTCTGCACAAACTCTCACAGAAATTGCTCTTCATTTGCTGTCAGACTCAGTTCAGCACCAACTTAAACATTCATCACTTATGGTCTGAATACTTCTGAGAGGTTTTGCCTGTGAGGACAATCCTTGCTGTCCTCACAGTTAAAGCCATTCAAAGCCAAAAGTTAAAGCCATTCAAACCAAAAGTACTATGCTTTTCCATGAGGCTGCAATCAGATCAGGGTAAGTGATGATGACTCTGCAGAGAGAGATCTGGCAGTGCTGGCTGACAGTAAACTGCCCATGAGCAGCAACGTGCCCTCGTGGGCAAGAAGCCAATGGCAGCCTGGGGGCAGCAAGAGAGTGTGGGCAGCAGGGCCAGGGAGGTTGTGCTGCCCCTCTGCTCTGCCCTGCTGAGGCCTCATCTGGAGTCCTGGGGCCAGTGCTGGGCTCCCCAGCTGCAGAGGGACAGGGAACTGCTGCAGAGAGGCCAGTGCAGGGCCAGCAAGATGCTGAGGGGACTGGAGCATCTTCCTTGTGAGGAAAGGCTGTGGGACCTGGGGCTGCTCAGCCTGGAGAAGAGAAGGCTGAGGGGGGAGCTCATGAATAGTTACAGATATCTCACTGGTGGGTGTCAGGAGGCTGGGGCAGCACTTGTTCCTGTTGTATCCAGTGACAGGACAAGGGGTGATGGAAAGGAGCTGGAACACAAAATCTACCCTTAAAGACAAGGAGCAAGTCCTTTGGTGCTGAGGTGAGGGAGCCCTGGCCCAGGCTGCCCAGGGAGGGTGTGGACGCTCCTGCTCAGGAGGTTTCCAAACCCACCTGGACACGTTGATGTGTGATCTGATCCAGGTGGGACCTGCTTTAGCAGGGGGGTTGGACTGAATGATCTCTAAAGGTCTCCTCTAACCCCACCATGCTTTGATTCTGTGACTCAGAGCAACTGCAACATCTGACCTGGACTCTTACTGTGCCCCGTAGCACAGGCTGAGCTGCAGGGTGCAGCAGGGATGATGCTGTGCTTTTGGAATGGCTTGGATTTAACTCTGAAAGCCTGGTGTGTTAGTGTTGCCATAGCTTGGTGGCTTAGCTGGTGCTGTGTTGCAGGACAGGAGGATTGCTCACACACCCTACCACTTGCTGTCGGCACCTGAGCAGGAGCTGCTGGGAACGCGCCGCTCGCTGCTGGAGCACGTCACAGCCAGGCTCCGCCAGCGTGTCAGCCTGAAGGAGAAGGAGTGGGACCAGGAAGAGCTGAGGAGATCCAAGAAATGTTAGTTCAAGCCCAGGAGATGGTCAAGATCAAGATTTACTGTGATGGAGCCCTGGCCCAGGCTGCCCAGGGAGGGTGTGGAGGCTCCTTCCTTGGAGCTCTTCAAGACCTACCTGGACACGTTCCTGTGTGACCTGATGTAGGTGGGACCTGCTTCTGCAGGGGGGTGGACTGGATGAGCTCTAAAGGTCCCATCCAACCCCCAGCATGCTGTGATCCTAAGGGTTGCATCACCTCCTGAAAAGGGGAATTTATTGTTATCATTCCAGGTGAGGAGATGTAGGGGTTCTGCAAACGTTAAAGAGAGTGAACAAGGCATTGTGAGGAAAATCCGAGCCTGGGTTTAGAGCCTGTTTGCTGCTTCTTGTTCAAGCACTTGTACAAGATCTATTGCCCAGTGTTAAGGAGTGATTGAGGGAGTTTGCTGCTCTTTCATGGGAAAGCCTTGGAGCTGCTTTGCCCTAGTGCAGGGAGGAGGATGTGTAGTGTGCCATGGGCACTGTGCACCTCCCTCCTGTTTTCATTCCTTGTGGATACTTACTGTCAGGTCCTCTCATTGTACCAGTGCTCTTCTGCTATCAGAGCAGCAACAATGACTGTTTAACACAGCTGATTTGAGAGACATCCTCAGATGTGCTCAGATGTGTTGTGAATCCAGGGCCCCAGATACCAGTCCTTGAGGCTGTACCACACTTGGGAAGTCCACTCTGATCAAAGATTGGTGCCTCTGCTGTTCAGCACAGCCTGTGGCTCTGTGGCCTGTCACAAGCAGGCAGTGAGTCAGTTATCTGCATGGTTTCTTCCTCTTGCCTGTGATGTAGGAACTTGGCTCATTTCTTTGTCTTGGCTTCTGAGGCTTGGTGATGGGAAATGCACTTTGTTACGTGGCTCCAAATCTTATACAGTAGCCAGAGCCAAGCAGACTTTTAAGGAGGGTGAATCTTGTGACTGGTCACACACTAATTGTTTCTCTCCTATGCCCCCTCTGGTTGCTGTAGTGGATTCAGCTGCTCGTTCCTGTGTTCCAAAGAAGAAAGGAGGGAGTCACCGTGTGGAAGAAGTGAGGTAAAGCAGAGATGCTGCTCTCATTCACTGTTAGCCAAAGACACTCTGCCTTTTCCTCCCTTCACCAAAACCATTGTCAGTTTCTGCTTTCTGACTTTCCCCTCAAGTCCACCAGGGCTTACCAGCTGCACTTGGCTTTTTTCTCTGCTCTGCTCACACGGTTCCTTTTCAGCTTCAGGCTTTGCCATGACAGCCTGCATGATATTCAGTCTTCTTGAGGGAAACAGCATGTCCTTGTGTTTCAAACCCATCAGTACCTTGGAGCAGCAGGCAGATGCTAAGAAACGTGCCCTTACATCTCTCCAGAGATGTACAGGAACAACTTTGACACTTTAAATGTAACTGCTTAACAAAAGTTGGAATAATGATGGAAATGCTTTCTTCAAGGCTCCTGAATTCTATCCCCAGTTTCTCCTACTGCAGAGGATTCACAGGCTCCTGACCTTTGCCTCAGCATTTAAATCAAGGGGCAGCAACACAGGTGTCAGGAGTTGGGGCAGCTGAAGCAGCACTTTTGTTGAGCTGAGATGGATCAATAAGAGCATAAAATGCAGAAACAGCCAGAACACAAAGTGAGCCAAAAGAAAATGCAGAAGGTTAAAGCAGCACACAAAGATTTCACAAGCAGAGCTCAGTGATGGCCTTGCAGAGACAGATGAAGCCTCAGTGAAACTTGCCAGCTACTGGGAAAAATACCCTTAAAAGGATGTGAATACATAACCCAGCTCTCACTGAGACCTGACACTCTGCCCCCCAGTTTTAGGTTCCAACTTTGACATAACTCTTGTGGTGTCTCTGTAGGATTCCACTGGATTCTATGAGGCTTTTTTCCCCCAAGCTTGCCAGCTTGGCTTTGCTACCTGTGACCATATATAATGTGATCCACCTGCCAGTTTGAAAATGGACATGCCCAGGCCTGCTGGTGTGAGCAGGCTGAAGCCCACAGTGCATGGCAGCATGTGGGTGCTGGTTTGCTAAAGGCTTGGGCATGTTTCTCACTAGGACAGCTGGCTTGGCTGGGGGCTGTTGCTGGGATCTGGCTTTGCAGCTGCTGTGCAGTCTGTTCCCCACAGACTGTTTTCATCAGCTACAGAGTCTCCTGTTTCTTTCTTGTTGCACATTATGGCCCTTTTGGGTTTGTTTTGCTGTGATCTGCAAACATGCTGTCAGCTTGAGGAAAACCCTGAACAAACAATGGGGTGCTTTCATTTGACAACTCCCCTTTGTTCTAGGCTGCCATTCTTTAAGTACTGCTACCAGTGTGGCCGCTCAGTTGGTGTTCAGCTCTCACCTTGTGCCCTTTGCCACGAAGTCTTCACTTGCAGTGAGACCTGCAGAAGGAAATCCTGGCGTGAGAGGCACAGGCAGGAGTGCTTGGGACTGCTGGGTAAGTGACTGTGGTTATGACACGAGCACAGTGGTTTGTGTGTGTGCCTGGGTATGTCTTCCTTGTAATGGACCAGTAAAATGTGGTTTAGGAAGGTCAATCAGCTGCTACTGTGTCATTATGCTCAGTTTTCCAGGAGAGGACTCTTCATGTTGAGTGCAGAGCAAAGGAAATACTCTCAGACTAAGGTTAGCTACTGTGAGCATCAGCAGACAGCTTCCCAGGCTAAAGGACCACAACACATGAAATCAATGAGGCAGAGTGGAGCTTTCTATACAAACCCCACCTCTAAATCACCTCTTTTGGTAGAGCAGAGGAGAAATCAGTGAGATTGTTGATACCCCACTACTGTGGTTCTTAGAAACCCCACTGGTGCTGTTAACAATGAGGCCAGGTTACACCCATCACATGCTCCATGGCATTAGAAGGCAAGCAGGGCAGAACCTGCACTGCTTTAGTTACATCAGAAGCTCATATGGATCAAATGAAGTGTGAAGATGGACAGAGAAGTGCTGTATCCACAGTTCAGTGGCTGCCTGGGATGGGACTTTTACATCTGGATCCATGTCAGGCCCTGTGTGTTGGGGATAATGGGCTCTGTCCCACTGCAGGCAAGTATGGGCTCTGAATAGAATCAAACAGTTACAGGCTAGACCAGAACAGACATCAGACCACAGGGGCAAATAGTGGGTAGTGACTGCATTCAGAACAAGTGGGAATCCCTTCCTGTAGACAGACTTTTTCTCAGCAACAAACTTCTTTTTAGTGGTGTCTTCTAGTGAAGTTGGAAGTAGAAAGATTGTGTTTGTTAGTTTGTTTTCCTCCCATGGTTGTCCTTCATATAAAATAACCCAAAATCCCCCAACTCAGACCAGTCTGAGCAATTCAACCTGTTCCTCTGAGAGCCTCTGATGGCCTCCACCCTGAATCCTGGGCTTTTCACTGTACAGCAGAGATCAACACACATTTTGTACCTTATGAGCAAAGCTCTCCATGTCTGATAGAGCCCTGAAGTATCTGATAGTATAAACTGCAGGATTAACTCATAGGTGTGTTTGCCAGGAGAAACAAGTACCATTTGCACTCCCATGTGTGGTCACTGCTTGCCAGGAGGTTTGTAGGTGAGGGTAGCTGTGTAGGCACAGCCACCTGGAGGTCCTATCTGTTAGCACTTGATAGAAACTTCCCCAAGCCTTGCACCTGCTTCCAGTTTATTGTTCCAAAGAGGTTTCCAAAAGAAATACAGGTTGGTTTTTGTATTTCTTGGTCTTTATTTTCCAGGAGAGAGACCAGGAGAAGCAGCTCTGGCTGCAAACAGTGCGGGATGCAAAAAGAGTGTCACTGGCAAAAAGGGGGCAAATGGAAGAGGAGGAAAAGAGAGGTGGAAGGAAGAGGAAAGTTGGGACTGGGGGGAGAGAGCAGCACAGGAAGATTGACCAACCTGCTTCAAGTCACACCTACTATTGTGTAGACAAGTTTTAATGGCATTGTGCTTTCTGCCTTGTCCTCCTCTGCTATTAAGGTCAGTAACTAAGGTTACTAAGTGATTAATTTGACATGTTTGGAGAAAGGTGAGCTCAAGGACAATGGTGCCATCAACACCCAGGCTGTGGGGGTATGTATGAGTTATGTACCTAAATAAACATCCAGTGAACATCAGATTGGTTTCAATGCTCTAATGCTCTCTCTCTGGTTTAAAAACCAAGAGTGCCCATTATTAAACTTCATTACAAATGTTTCCTCCAGTGGGGACCAGAGGGCCCATTGGGCAACTGGATTTGCTCTTCAGGGGATGTTTGTTGCTTCAAGGGGGGGCTTACATCAGGGATCCTGGTTGCTGAGGACTGTTCAGTCCTTAGACTGTTACTCCTTGATGTCAACCAACATGGGAACTGACAACCCTGCCAAGAGAGTCTCTGAGCACAGCAAGAGTGATTTCTTGGCTCTGGGGTGAGGGTTAAGGTCAGGGGGACACAGATGGTTTTCTCCTTGGTCCTACTGCTGAAGTGGAAAGACTTCAGGAGGAAAGGATGGACCTTGAGGTTCAGCACCTTGTGCAGTTGTGTCTGACAATGATTTGACTTGAAAAACAACAGGATCCTCTTTGGGGGTCAAGGACTGGTAGGGAGGGGGAAAATCCACCTGCCAAAGTGAGGTAAAGATCTCTTTTCTCCTGGGGAGACGTTTGCAGGTGCATCTGCTGACACAAGTGACCATCCCTGACCCTGCTGGGCAGAACCATGGCATGTGGGAGTCCAGACTGTCTCCCCCCAGCACCAGCTTGCATTGCTTTAGCAGCACGAAAGCCAGCTGAGCTGCATCTGTCCTGGGGGTGTGAATGCAACCACTGCCTTACAGCACACCAAACCACCCCTCCAGTGAGCCAAGCTCACCTGGGTCACCTGCTGCTGCCTGCAAATGTCTCACTGGGGAGGGAGATGCAGGTTCAGTGCAGTGGCAACTGAGTGCGAGACACAGGCTGCTCTGGGCAGTGCTTTTCAGGGGCTTTGGGTGCATGTCAGGGGTTGGGACATCCCTTGTTTTTTGATGGTACCTGGCAACAGCACAAGGGGTGAGGGGATGGAGCTGGAACACAAACAGTTCCATTGGAACATGAGGAAAAACTGTGTCAGTGTTGGAGTGAGGGAGCCCTGGCCCAGGCTGCCCAGGGAGGGGCTGGAGGCTCCTTCCTTGGAGCTCTTCAAGACCCCCCTGGACACGTTCCTGTGTGACCTGATCTAGGTGGGAGCTGCTTCTGCAGGGGGTTGGGCTGGATGAGCTCTAAAGGTCCCTTCCAACCCCACCATTCTGTGATTCTGTGAGGGATGCAGGGAGGTGCTCACAGGGGTGTTTTACAGTCCCTCAAAGCCACTCCTGCTGAGATTTAGGTGACTCCAGGGATGTTTTCCCTCCTTGGCTCTGGGGGTGTCCCATTCCCAGAGCTTGGAAAGAACAGAAAACCCCAGACACTTGGTTTGTTTTTTTTCCTAAAGGTTGTTTTATTGTAAAACCATAAATACAACACTGACATGAAAATCCTCAAGCAACGGATGCTTTCTTACAGTTACAGTTTGTCTTCTGCCTCGGCATCAACTCTGAAAAGAATGTTGCAGCAACATGTCTCTAAGAGCTCCCCCCAGGGCCGAGCTCAGGCCTGGAGCGCTCAGCCCCTTGGGAAGCTAAGTGGAACTATTCCTCCTCTCTCTCTCTTGTGGAATATTTCCATTCAGACAGCGACAGACTTGTAAAAAACCAGCAACATTTCAACACCTTGGGTTCCTTTTTTTGTTCTTTTTATACTCTCTCTTTAAGAAGCCTTTGCATTTGACGTCAGTCTGAGTTTCAAACAGCACTGAATCGAGCTTTAGCTGTCCAAAAAAAAAAACCACCAAAAGAAACAGAACCAAAGCAAAACCAAAAACCAAACCAAAAGGAAATCCTCCAAAGAACCAAAGCTCAGAAGCCCTTGAGCGAGCCTCGAAGCGCTCCTGTTCTCACACCGACCCCGTGCGCTATTGCTCTGAGTCTGTTCCATCCACACCGACGATACATGAGACTTGCAAACAGGGTGGGGTTTGGTTTTGTTTTATTTTATTAACACAGCAAGTGTGACATTAGATAACCTTTGAAATTACAGTACATGGTCCAGCCTGGGCCCAGCTGCCCAAGCCTTGTTTTTTTTCTCCTTTATGAAGACAAAGCCAGCGGTGGCGGTTTATAAAAATATTGTGTTGCTACAAAAGTATAAATTAATGCTACCGGTATTAAGAAATATTAAACACATAAAACTTATAAGGATTAAGAAAAATATTCATTAATACCTGTAGAAAACTCTGGCCTAAAAAAGATATTTTTTTTTTGTATATTTTTATAGGTTTTTTTTGTTTCTTTTTTGTGGGTTTTTTATCAGTCTTTAGGATGACGATGAGATTCTTGCACTCCAGGGGCGAGACACACACAGGGGAGTGTGTCTGTGGTATTGCCTAAAACATCTGCAGCTACAGCAGGGGAGGGAATGCACAGGAGGGAGGGAGGGGGAGGAAGGGAAGGTGAGGAGGGAGAGGAGAAGGTGGATTGTTTGCTTGATGAAACAAGGATTTGGCTCCCAATGGGAGGTTGCAGAAGACAAACACACAGCCGAGAGGAACAGCTGCTCTTGCTTTGTTTCAGACTGGCTGCAAACAAGGGTTGTTGCTGCTGCTGCTGCTGCTGCTGGGGGGTTGGTTGGGTGTGGAGCAGGAGCCACCCCATCAGCCTGGGCTGTGCCTGTTCCTCCTGGCTTTGGCTCCTCTCAGCAGTGTTTCAGTTCCTCTCATTGGTGTTTCAGTTCCTCTCATTGGTGTTCCAGTTCCTCTGGTACCAGTTTTCCTTTTAAATAACTTAATGAAACAATTCCAAGTCCCAAGAGCCTTAAAGGGACCATGGCAAGCAGCTCCCAAGGCTGCTGCTCCCCCCACAGCACGTGTGTCTGTGCTGGAGTGGAAAGGTCCTTCTCCAAAGATGGCAAGAAAAGTAAAACCCTCCATAAAATCCTCCCCTCCCACCCCCCCCGGGGGAAAAAGTAATCCAGAGACATCACAGAGACCACCACAAGGACCCCCAGAAGACTGCAAAGCAGCCTTCAAGGCTGATGAGGCTGGAAATGTCTTTTTCCAGGAACTTTGGTTGTAAAGAAGCCGGAGTTTGACGTGGCTGTGCCCAACAACCCCCCAGCCCACAGCCCAGGGGCCGAGCCGGGCTCTCAGCGATGCTACAACAATGGGAAGGAAGGAAGAAAATCCTCTCAGTCAGGAGCAATTGGTGTGACTCAGTTCAGAAGCTGTTCTAAAAACTCCAACTGAAGCTACAGCCCATGAAACCCTCAGCAGGGCTCCTGGATGATCCAGCATCGTGTAACGTGAGCAAAACCTTCCCCTCAGGCTGTAAAACACAGGACTCAACAGGAGCAGTAAAAATTCCAACTAACCCAGTCAAACCAAACCCAAAAGCTGAACAGAAGCCCCCAACCATTCCCTACAGAACATGACATTTCAGGGCAATACACTCATTGGTTTACCATTTCTGGCCTAGCACGAGCACACGGTCCCACGTCCCACCGAGGCGCCCCACTCGCAGCTGGGCACGGGTTTTACCTCTCTCTACGTGATCCTTTTGTTCAGTGAGGATTCCAGAAGCCCCAGGAGATGATGTGGCACGGGGATGGGGCCCCTGAGCTGTAAAAAGGGAGTTCTTATTGCTATGGACAGACACCTTCAGGTGCAGCTGACAGAGGTGGTGTCTCGGGGCATTCCCAACGGGTCCCACGGACTCAGGGTGATGGTGTAGCACAGAAAACGCACAGCAGAAGCAGCAAAACATTTAATGCTCTCCCACACCTTGACTCCTGCACTGTGGCAGTGTCAGGGTGTCCCCTCCTCTGCCCCCTCTGCTCCCTTTCCCTTCAGGACCTGGGTTCAGGGCTATCCTGGAGTGCTGGGAAGGGTTTGGTGCTGGTGGCGGGTGGGAGGATGCTGAGGAAGATGCTCTGGGAACTCTCCTGGACCTACTGGGTAGGACTGGCACTTCCCACCCCTACACACAGTCCCTTCTCTCTTGGAGAGGTCCAAAGCAGCTTTACTTACACACAGTGCTCTGTGTAGCTTTACAGCCTTGTTTTGAATGACATGGCTCAAAACTCACTCCTGTGCCAGACCCCTCCCTGCTGAACAGATCCCTCCTCCCTGGAAAGGTTCCCCAGAATCTGCCTTTAGTGTCTTTTCATTCATTTTCCTCCCATTACTGCAAATTATTCCACAGGGAACTTCTCCCTTCCTGTGTGTGCTCCCTCTGAATGCTCACAGCAGCCCCTCTCCACGTCCTTCAGCCAGGGAGATGCAATTAGAGATCTGAGTCTTTCCCCAGCAGCACTCTCAGCCTCTCAGGAACCTCCTGGCTGCTCTTTCACTGCCTTTTGATTCATCAGTAACTTGGTGCTGCCACACACACACACACACACACAGCAGCCTCCCAGTAGCACAATGTCTCAGCCACTCTGCTCCTGTGCATCACCATGTCCTGGGAAGGACCCAGAGGTTGGAAATGGTCCCTGGGGCTGGGTAAGGCTGAGCAGACACATTAGGAACATTACTGGTAGTTTCTTCTCAGGCTAAACCTTCCAGGTTATTGCAGCAGTTGGACAAAAACCCACCCACCTGAGAGCTCTCACTGAACACTGTGGTAACTCAACACCCCAACTGAGAGCTCAAGCAACGTTCACAAGTGTCTCACCCCTGTCCCAGGCTCTGACAGGATCTGCCACAACTTCATTTCCAGATTCACATAAGGGTCAGGACTCCCTGAGCTGCTCCTGGATGTATCAGCAGGGGGGGCGGAAAAACACCCAGCAAGTGCAGTTAAACCAGTGCAGGTGGTTCATGTAGAGGCTTAAACCAATTTATCTCAGAGTTAAACTGGTTTAATCAGCAATTAACAGCAACTGAATTAAGACAAAACCTGAGCCCACAGTAGTCGGCTTTCACAGAAAGTTTTTTCCAGATTGCACTAGTTCAGACACAACCACATCAGTTTTCTCACAACAGACACACAGTGTTGACAGAAAGGGAAGTTTACTTCCACCTGAACCCAACTCAGGGCCAAGGCCCCGAGCTCCTGGTGCAAAGCAGCACCCAAGCCCTGCCTGCAGCTCCAGACCTGGGGAGGAGACACACAGGAGGCAGAGCTGGGCTCCATGAACCTCACTGCCCCTCTGGCTGCTCTACTCACACAGGAACAACCTTCTCCCTTGAAGAGCTCTGCCTCTGCACCCCACTTGCTCAGTTTGCTAGTAATGAGGATCTTCAGAGCAGGACTGGAAGAGCCTTTGTTAGTGCTGCTCCTCAGCTCTCCCAAAGCAAACTGTGAGAGGCCTGCAGGGTCAGGCACAGAGCAAGCAAGGGCCTGGGGAACACACACACCCCACTTCTGTATCCCAACACATTCCTCAAGTGACAGTAAAGAGCAGAAGGCAGATTCCCAGCACAACCTACCAGAGGGTGACCCCAATCCTGAGGATTTCTCCCAGCTCAAGGGAGCAGAAGCTCAATGGCCAAACTAAGAGAACCTGTCCTGTGCCATGTCCCAGCCCAGGGCTGGCACTGCACAAGTGCTGCTCCACACACTGAGCCAGTCAGGGAGCAGAACCACAGCAAAGTCTGGGTTGGTGGAACCAAAATTCAGACCTTGGGAAAACACCTGTGGCTTCCTAAAATGCAAAGCCAAGTCTGGGAGAGGGAGGGAAGGAGAAACAGGAGCAAAAGCTTGGCACTGAGGGTAAACACGTGTGGCCCAGATGTGCTTCTCTCTTCAGGGAAGCGTTCTCAGACAGAAGTCAGCCTGGGAGCACACACAGCAGGAACTCAACACCCTGTAACCACGCTGGAGGCTCATGAAAAGCTGCAGCTTCTTCCCCTGAGTCACTGGAGAAGGCAGCTGCCCAACCAGCTCCTCCTCCCCACCACTTCCCAGCCTGCTCTGGTTTAGGGCTTTAGGTTAAACTTGCTTTATCAGCTGCTAAACTGTGGCTTTAAGTCTTTGGGAGAATCTCACCTACCAGATATCACTCTGTTTGCTTAACATCCAACATTAGTGCAACTATAACCCAAGTTGCCTTGGAGGGGACAGTTACTTGGACAGGGAGAGGGCCAGTCAATCCCTCTCTTTGGTTGTCACAGCAAGAAAGCTCCAGATCTGATGCCAAAACCACACTGTAAAAAGGAGAAGGGGAGGTGGGCTGGGAGTCAAGGATGGCTGTGGCCTTTCTGTCTGCATGCCCTGGTCCAGCTCACAGCTGAGCACAGCCTGGCATCAAACCTTTGCACAACTGACTGCAAATTTACCTCATGCTCAATTCCAGGGCTTCCAGCCCGTGCTCTGTCCATTTTGCCACCCTTGATGCCTCCCAGACAGACAACACGAGGAGCCTGAGCTGGCACATCTCACACAAGTTACCTGCCTGTCCTTGGCAAAGGAATGCAAAGGTTTTGCACAGAGGCCTGAGCATCAGAGAGGCTCTCAGGTGGACCCAGCAGAAAGGTGTCATGTCCCATCAGGAGAAAACTACCAATCCTGTCTCCAGTTCCACCCATGAGCTCCATGGTGCACCCCCTGCAGCCTCAAAAGCTGACCTTGCTTTGGATTCACCACCTCCAGCTGAGTTTTCCTGCTGCAGGACACCTTGTGCTTTTCAGCAGGAACAGCAGCACAAAGGCTCTGTAATTGGCCACACACCTCACTTAGGTTTTTGTTTGTAGTTTGAGACCCATTGGTTGGTTGTAAGAGGTTTCTCCTGCACTGCCAAGTGCAAGCAGATGTGTCACCATGGGCCCAGCTGGACTGGGCAGGCAGGACTTGTACAGGAGAAGAACAAAACCAGCAAGAGGAAAAGCTGGCCCTAGGACAGACACCTCCATTTGCAACAGCCACTGCCACAGAAGACAGACATCCTCAGCAGCTCACCTTCAGCTGCTGCTGCCCCTGCAGTCCCCAGTGCAGGTGCTGCCTCTGTTACAGAAGTCCAGATGCAAACCTGACATTGAGGAGATCCCAGTTTAGCCCTGACGCCAGTAACAGTGCCGAGAGGTCAACGCGAACGCTAAAGCTAACAGTAGGTCCTGTTTCCAGGCTGGAAAGGGCAAGACACCTGGGTGCAAAGAGCTGTCCTCAGGGAGCCTGACCTTGGGAAGGTCTCTGGCACACAAACCGTTCCCCTGCCCGAGCCCCGTGGCAGCAAAGCTGTCAGTTAGTGTCTGTCAGGTTCAAGGCATCCGCACACAAAGCCTGAGAGGTCGAGTTTGCCATTTCTCATGTCTTATTAACAAGCAGAGATGGGAAGGTGGGATCTTGGTTTAATCAACAGCAGCACTTCCAAAGAGGGCCCCATTCTCACCACTGCATTGTCAGCAACCAGAAACCAGCCCTGGGCTGGGGAAGGGCTCCAGGCTGCAGCCTGCCTGCTCGGGGCTGAGCCTGTCTCTGCAGCTCCAGAGCACGCTGCTGGAAGCAAGGAAAGACTCCTTCAGAAAGAACTGGCTTTGATTTGCCTCTGGGATGCAAGTCCCAAGTGATGGAAAACAAACAGTTTGGCACCAGAAGTTGGGAACCACCCCAAGAGGCCCCAAAGCCGAGAGGCTGCAGAGGAGCCCTCCAGCAGCCCACGCTCTGTGCCTCCAGGCACTGGCCACAGCAGAGCCCCGGCTGTGCTGGACACAGAGTGACTGGGATGGGTTTGATTTGCATGGTGATGATCTCTAATTGCATTTGGGGTGAGCCAGTAAGTGAACATTTAAAGGGCCCGTGGCCTTCCCAGCCTGAAGGATTCAGCAAGGTAACAAGTAGTGTAATGCACTGTAGGTATCAAAAAGACATTCGTGCTACTAGAGGAAACCATTCCAAACAAAACAGGGAGATCATTCTTTGCACTCAATCAGGAGCACTTACATTCAGAAGGATCTTTGAGCCCATGCACTTCTCTAAGCCTCCTTCAAACCCCAGTTTGACGAAACTGATGATCTTTGTTCCCCTGAAAAATCATACACCTTGGTTTGTCCTTGGCCTCGTCAACGTTCTTTCAGTGTGTGTGTGTCTTTTTTTACAAGAAGTTTAGGTACAAGGGTTCTCAAAGGCAGCTGGTGGGCCCTGGCAGGCTCACCCCTGGCCCACAGCCACCTGTGCTTGCTTTGCCTGCATTTAGCTTTCCCACACCAGCGACTGCTGTGCTTCCCATCGGGATCTGATTCAATCAATGGGCTGCTCTAGAACGAAGCTCGAGAACCCCCCAGGTACCAAATCCACAGAGGAGCTAATTAACAGTGGGAATTCACAGAAGTGATGCTGTAGAGAAACGAATCCAAGAGACATTCCCAATGACAGACATCTCCTGCCAGGAACCACGTCTCTTGGCTTGAAATCAAGCTCCTCGTCACTGGCTAAAACGTTACGACTCCCAGCTGGGAGTGGAGACAGAAGAGGAACTTTTGGGTTATTTTGGAAGGGGAGGAAAACAAAAAGGTATAGGAAAAGGCTGAAAATAAAATGAGACAAACCCTTCAAGCCTCCCTCCCTGATTTCTAAAGGTACTGGTGTTGCTGAAACACAGCTGCCCCGGCAACACGCACCGTGTGGCGAGAAGGCTGCAGACAAACGCCCTCAAGGTGTCGAGTTATTCAAAGGAGCAAAGTCCAGTGCAGAACTGGTCTGTTCAACGTAGTCTGATTATCCACGGCAAGACGGCCCGGGGAGGGGGAGAGGGACAAGAGGAGAGGTTGGGATGGAGGAGAAACAAAAGAAACTTCAAGTCACTTTTAGATCTCAGCTGCCTGAAGACTTTAGAACATCGAGCCTCCCATTCGTCTGCCCACTTGAAAACATTAGGAAGTCCGTCAAGTCCACACGCGCCGTGTGGCGAGGAGCACGCTCCTGGCTGAGGGCTGTCTCTCTCTCACGTGCTCAGCTCTCCTCTCAAACTTAACTTTATATATATTTATATTTTTATATATATATATATATAAAAAAGCACTTGGTTTCCAGGGGCATTCATCGTGAGGTCCACAGTGTTTAGAACTTAAAATTCTTTCTCTTTGTTTGGAACAGTGTTTTTAAAAGTGTTTTTGTTTTAATTCAAAGTCTTAAAGCATGTTGGACTTCAAAAACATGAGTTTGTTCATGTCTTCTGGACTGAGCAGCCGTCTCCTTTTGATCAAGAGAGCCTGCTCACACATATTTACACACTCGCTTCTGGCACCGACAGCAGGCACTGCTAAGAGCCAAAAGGCCAGCTTGGCTAGTTTCGTGTGCTTTTGGGTAACACACGACCAGTACTGAAACAGGTCAGGGGTGGCCTGGAAGAGAGGTTCCTGTAAGTAATCATACACTTCATTCTTCCCGAACCAATCTTCTTCCTGAGCTGCTGTGGCTTCCCCTGCCGCCCGAGGCTTCTTGGTTGAAGGTTCAAACTCCGTTTCTTCGGCCCAGGATTCTTTGACCTCGTTGATCAACTCGCAGACCTTGCCGATGATCTCCTCGTGCTGGTACGGCGGGACGGGCCGCAGCTTCTGCTGAGGGTCTAAGATCATGGCCACCTTGTGCGCAGAATGGACCTTGAAGTTCTCCTTGAGCGCCTCCAGGAAGAGGTGGCAGAGTTTGCTGACGGCGCCGGCGTCGTTGGCTTTGGAAGTGAAGAGCTTCTCCAGTTTGACGTAGGTGGGCAGCACCAGCTGCAAGGTGGGTCTGCTCTCGTTGCTCAGCTCGATCACCGCCTGCTTCACCGGAGCCAGGATGGCAGCCAGGTTGCTGAGCAGGTGTTTGTTCAGGTTCTGGATGAGGTTCATCTTCTTGGCCCTGCTGTAGAACTCGCAGATCTGCTCGTAACGCTCGTGGACGAGCAAGAGGGAGTCAGTGACCGAGTTCCAGCAGGGAGGGGGGGAGGTTTCTTCCAGGGAGCCAAAGGTCTCCTTCGAGAGGCCCGTGGATCCCGCCAGGTCTTCGCAGACGTTGAGGAGCTCGATGACCTCGTGCATGTTGCGAGCCTGCAGCGTCCGCTTGTTCAGCACGCTCTGCACGACGGAGTTCAAGGCACAGGCTGAACAACGCAAGCACATGCCTGCCTTGGAGAAGGCCGAGGAGTTCACCTTGCAGTCCGTCACGTACACCGTCCTGATCTCCGACATGACGAACTCCGACAGCACGTTCTGCACCCAGTGGTGGATGAAGTCGCCGTTGTCTCGGATGTCTACGCCCTTAATTCCCAGCACGTAGCTCTTGATGTGGTTGCCTTCCACCTGGTAAGCCGTGAGGATGTAGCAGGAGTCGGGGCCGACGCTCTGCGAGTGGCAGGTGACGCCGATGCCGAGGCAGGCGTTGCTGCCCAGGGCGCAGGTGACTTTCACCTTCACTTGGTTGTACATCCGAGGCAGGTGCTTCAGAGCCAGCGTGTTGAAGTTGCCCAGGATTTCGGTGACGGAGAAGGCGCCGTAACGAGCTCCGCTGTCCACCAGGGTCTGCGCCAGCTTGATGAACTCCTTCCCGCTCACCACGCTCAGAGCGCCCAGGTCAGTGCACATCACCCTCAGGAGCCTCTCGGCGATGTTCTGCCGCTCCTTCTCCGGGATGGCGCTGTTCCCCACCGAGCCGCTCGCTGACGCTGCAGGGAAAGGCAAAGGAGGGGCAGAGAGCGCCCGGTGAGCGTTGCTCCTCTGCCATGGCGCAGGGGAGCAACCCACAGGACTGCTCTCATTGCACAGGGATTGGTCTGGTTCAACATCTTCTTCAACAACCTGGATGAGGCGGCAGAGGGACCCTCAGCAAGTTCCCTGCTGGCACCGAACCGGGAGCGCTGGCTCATTCACCAGAGGCTGTGCTGCCAGTCAGCAGAGAGGAACCTCCTGAGGTTCAACAAGGGCAAGGGCAGAGTCCTGCAGCTGGGGAGGAACAACCCCCTGCACCAGCACAGGCTGGGGGTGACCTGCTGGAGAGCAGCTCCAGGAGAGAGACCTGGCAGTGCTGGCTGATAATAAACTGCCCATGAGCAGCAACGTGCCCTCGTGGGCAAGAAGCCAATGGCAGCCTGGGGGCAGCAAGAGAGTGTGGGCAGCAGGGCCAGGGAGGTTGTGCTGCCCCTCTGCTCTGCCCTGCTGAGGCCTCATCTGGAGTCCTGGGGCCAGTGCTGGGCTCCCCAGCTCCAGAGGGACAGGGAAGTGCTGGAGAGAGGCCAGTGCAGGGCCAGCAAGATGCTGAGGGGACTGGAGCATCTTCCTTGTGAGGAAAGGCTGTGGGACCTGGGGCTGCTCAGCCTGGAGAAGAGAAGGCTGAGGGGGGAGCTCAGTAGTAGTTACAAATATCTAAATGGTGGGTGTCAGGAGATTGGGGCAGCACTTCTTTGTGTTGTATCCAGTGTCAGGACAAGGGTAATGGAAAGAAGCTGGAACACAAAAAACTACCCTTAAGGACAAGGAGCAAGTCCTTTGGTGCTGAGGTGAGGGAGCCCTGGCCCAGGCTGCCCAGGGAGGGTGTGGAGGCTCCTTCTCAGGAGGTTTCCAAACCCCCCTGGACACGTTCCTGTGTGACCTGATCTAGGTGGGAGCTGCTTTGGCGGGGGGTAGGTGAGCAGTAGAGGGCAGAGCAGTACACAAACAACACATGAAATCAAGTGCAGCTGGACCTTGTGCAATGCCCATCAGTGCTGCAGCCTCTCTGACAGTCACTTCTTCACAGTACCCACAGGTTAAGCCCAGGAGGGAGGAGCAAATACTGCTACGTACTATTGTTGGCGTTATTTCTTTGGAGCTGTGGTTTCCACTTCTCTTCAACAACAGCTAGAGGTGATCTGGGCTGGCTAGAGGCAATATTGTTCTCGTTGTCAGCTGTGGGGCAAGAAACAAGGCAGAGTTAGAAGCACAGGACAATAAAGCTTAAGAGCACAAAGAAGGGGAAACAGTAGCCATCTGCTTAGCACTGAGTTATGGTGCCTTTGACTATGGTGGCACCAATCTACTACATTCCCTACAGCTTTTAAATAGCTTTCAGTGAGATGACTCAGTCAGAAACCTTGAAAACTGTCTTTGGACTTGCAAGCTATCCCCTCCCAAAACGTGGCTGAAATGACAACAGCCTCTTCTGTGCACCAGTGACATTGATGCCATCAGCACACCTGGAAAAATGCCTCCCCATCAATGGAAGGTGCCCAGGAGAGGAACAGACATTCCTCATGCAGCCTGCCTCGTGCCATTTGCCTGCTCCTGAAATGAAAGCAGGTCTGACAAACACTGACCCTTCTCATGCTGCCTCTTTCTGCTTCACTCTGCTGTTAAGTGCTTTGTTTTTCAAGCTATGCTCAACTCCTTTGTATCTAAGGATCTTAACACAACCTGCATGTGTGGCTTCTTCCCACTGTGGAGGAAGGCCAGTCTCTTCCAGGGCTGTTCATTGCTGCCTCAGTGACCACAGATCATTCCTCCATATGGCTGTAAAGATACCCATTGCCCTTGGGCTTTGTGTTCCTGTCCCTGTTTCTGTATGTTTAACTGAGTCAAACACTTTGGCTGCCAGTCTGATGGGATCTTCCAAGGAAATGCAGTTTGTATCCATGTGATCTCCTCTCCTGTGCCCCAGGAACTTCTCCCCAGCCTCCAGAGGAAATGTTCCAGTTCTTGGTATGCTTCACTATGAAATTGTGCTCTGAAACAGGCTGTGAAGCAACAACACAATGCAGAATGAAGAGAGGTGGAAGAGGAAAGAGAAAGATGGAGAGACTGATGACCAGTTGAACAGAAGGATGGAATAAAAACCAAAGAAGACAGAAGTCCTTTACTCATCACAGCTGGACTCATCTCACCTGGTTTTGGCCATATCTCCCTTCAAAGTGGCCCCTAAGGGCTCCTTTCACATTCACAGGTGCAAAACAGGCTTAAGAGTGTGATTCCTGGGTAAATACCCAGGCAGGACTAGATGCCTCTTGTAGTGTAAGATCCATCATGCTCTGAGTTCACTGAGTCAATGACTTCTCCTCCACTGACTATAAAGGCAGTTCAAGTTGTCCAGCTCAGGTGGCAGCATGTACAGCCCAGGCAGACCTGTATGCACTGAAATGAATCCTGCCCCAGTGCTCCAGGCAGCAGAGCATGGATTAGAGAAATGAATGAGAACTATTAAGGCACAGACAGGTGCTTTGTTCTGCAGCCCAGGTTGATCTGGTGCTGGGCACAGCAGTGGGCTGCCAGTCAGTACAAACAGGAGAGGACACAGCTGCCCTCCTTCATGTGTGGCAATTACCTGGGAGAGAAGGGAGACCAGCAAGGATCCAAAGACAAGCATTGAGGGGATGAAACTCCAGTGCTCCCTTACCAGTGAGCCCTCTTGACAAACCTTACTGGTGAACAGCTACAAACTGCACAGTTATGATCAGGTCTGGGCACTGCACTGCCCACAGGCTGGGTCAACACCTAAGAGGGATCCAGGATATGAGAGAACCAAGGCAGACTCTGGGACTGTGTTCAGGCCTGTATGTGCCATGGGGATTCACTGGTGGTACTTGGGGAGCCATGCTCATGGTCAGCACTGCAGCCAGAGCCTGGTTTTTGCAGGTGTGTTAGAGACATAAAGAGCAAGAGGTGCTCCAGTGAATGTCAGTGATCAGATGTGACACATCACTTTTCCCCCAGCATTTGCCTGGACCAACTGCCCTTGAGCTAATGGCCTCAGCTCCAAACTTCTGTGGGCAAGCAAAGGAAACTGCTGCACGTTGCCTATTAACTCTGTTGATGGCTCAGACATTCCTTGTCTGGGTGAGGGAAGGAGAAACTCTGTTGCCTTCCCCTAACTCTTTATTTCATAATAACTGGGGCTTTGTTATGTACAAATATCTGCTGGTGTTCAATGTGGCATTCAGGAGATTTGTGCATTTCAGCCTCATCTTCCTTGTCAGGCTGCCTGTGAACTACACAGATCATAGTTCCTTAATTCCTCTTCATGCCTCCAACCCTTTAATCCAGACTCAGCCTAGTCACCCTTTTATTTCCTTAGCTCTACATTATGGAAAGGGCATTATATGGCAGCACTCGACCTGAACAAAGTACTCTAAAGAGAGTCAAAGCTGTATATTGTACAGTGTAATTACAGAACAAACTCCTTTTGCCTGGTGTTCTGCTCTTCTTCTGCCTTTCAGCCTCCAATTTACATTCTAATTGCTTCTTCTCATTGTGTAGCTGTTTTATGGAGCTATAATCTCTCCTTATTACCTTCTGGCCTCCAGACTCAGCCCTCAAGAGCCAGCATGTCTCTGCTTTTGCTCCTTGAGGTCCACAGCACCTTCCTCAGAGCTCAGTGGATGCATCCCATTTAGTTGGAAGAGATGAGCCCTTTGCATCTGACACATTAAGTCAAACTGGACCCCAGAACACATTAACTGAAGGACTAATTGACCCTTATGGGCATCCTCATAATGAAGCATGAGCCAGGGAGGTGGATTGGTGTGAACCACTGCTATGGCAGCATCCCCACTGTGCCACCAGTGCTGCTGACTGCTGCAGGACCTCTGCAGTGCCAGGCCTCAGAGATGTTGTGTTGATGCTGCTTCTCAGATATAGAAATCCCCAAGATCTGACAGGCTAAAAGGCAACAAACTGTGCCCAGAGGAACTGCAAACCCAGTGTAATCTCCAGTGCTGCCCTGCTTACGTACAGTATCAGAAGTGGACACCCACCAGAGCTTTCACACATTGCATTTCCTTTTGCCCTCACCCCACAGCAGCAAATACCACACTGCTCACCCCCAGCTGCACAGATATGGAGGAAAGGCTGCTGCTTCCTCTAGAGGAAGAGGCCAGGACTGGCAAGCACCATGACCAGAGATGGTACAGCAGGGGATGGCTGCTTTCACAGGGGCAGCCTCAGTGGCACCTGGAGAAAGCCCTTAAAGAAGACACAGACAAGCTGTACCAGTGGGACATCTGGAGAAGCAGCTACACAGAGCACAGTGACTTACAAACAGAACAGGGAGACATGAGACAACACAGTTTCAAAGGAGTAATCCTGAGCTGGGGAGAGAGGATTTACCCATTAATACAGCTCTGCTGACATTACAGCAGCCAGATCACAGGTACTGCCAGCCCTCTTCTGTGTCCAAAGTAAGCCAGGTAAGCAAGGCCATGGATCATTTGTAAAGAAGGAAGAATCTGCAGACAACACTAGCTTTATTGTCAACAGCTCACACCTTGCCAGTGAACTGCCAGTCTCCCCTTTGACACCTTAGTCTTGGTCCCTCCTTTGCCACTCCTACTCAGTGTTACCAAGAGCTGTAGTTCCAAATGCTGCATTTCACTACCAGAGACTGTAACAAAGAACAAGATGGTCAGGACACAGCTTGGAGGCAAGCAGAAACTGCCAGCAACCAACAGCAGGAACAGACCCCAACACAATGGAGCCTGAGCAGAGCCCCACAGGGCAACACAAATCCAACTGCTCCACGTTAACCAGCTTCAGCTCCAACGGCAAATAACGTCCACAAAACTCACACCATCTCAACAAATCACCCTAAAAGTCTCTCCCTAACATTACAAAGATGCTGCAAACCACACAAAGCCTGCACTAAGATTTGCCAATGAGAACCCAACTGGAACTGAGGAAGCGCGTGGATGAAGAACTCAAAGGATGTGATTAAAATTGGGACTAAAACTAAAACACAGAGCAAGGTAAGAACTGGGGTTAGAATTAGTGTTACAGAATGGAAAACACGTGGTTCCTCAAGCCACTTGTCCTCTGTGCCACTCTACTCGAGGCTCACCTGTGAAGGGAGGGCAACGCGAGCACTGAACGCGTGTCTCAGCAGAGCAGCGTCTGTTGGAGAACTCAGGTCTGTCAAAGATCAGTTAATTTGCAAACCTGTGTCAACTCACTTGGATTTTCAGTCAAGAGGAAAAGAACAGAAACCAAATATCTGCCTATATATGTAAGAATCCTGCTTCTGTGTCTGTGAGCATTGTGAATGCTGTCTTTGAAAGAGCTTTGGCATATTAAACTCCTCTCGTGTATGGAGCTGGAAAACAAAAAAGGTGGCTTAAAAACCAAGTTGTGGAACTACTCCCCAGAGTTTCCTTTTGTAGATGGTTGAGAAGGAAATGAACACAACTGCTGAAATGGCAAATTCTTCTCCTGAGAACACATTTCAGTCCTTTGCAGGAGTCCAGGAGACACGAGCACAGAAAAGGACTTGTGTGGGCAAAGGCTCTGCTGCCCTGCAAGACTTTTAGCTTTGTTTGTTGCACTGAGAACTACCCATTTTGCAAGGGGAGGGGTTTGAATCTGCTGTGGGAGTGACTCATTGATGTCTATGCAATGAGCATTCCCTGGATACCTCTGGATAAAGGGAATGAGCCGTTTGATGTGCTCTGGGCTAGCGGGGTGAGTTTCCTCTCTCCCTATGGAAAGGAGCGGTGCTTGTGACAGACCCTGGGCCTTGAATTGTTGCAGCCACTGCTGTGTGCTTCAGCCTTTGAGTGTCTTTTATTTTGTTTTGCTGCAGGTGATGTTACTGGGGCTTTGGAAACTGTGAGCACAGAGAGCTCTATTGACACACAACGGGGTCAACGTCAGCGGGATGGAACTGCGCCTGAGGCGAGCCGAAGTGCCCAGCTTACCTGCATGGGACTGCATGTGCTCCAGGAGATTGTTATAAAACTGGAACTGGATTCCACAAGCTCCACACGTGTAAGGCTCTGTTTGGGAGAAATCAGTTCAGAAGAATTACACAGAGTATGCAGGGAAGCAGCACAGGTGCATCCTTCAGCTGGTGCACCTCGGCCCACGCTCTGCCCCTCACGGCAGCTCCTGGGCTGGGCTGGGGACAGGGTGAGGGCACAGCACCACTGCCTGGGCTTGGGCACTGGCCAATGTGCTTCACTCTACTGCCAGGAGAAGGCCTGGGATGGCAGAGGGACAACTCGTGGCACTAAAGCGAAGCACCTGCCCGTGTGTGTCTGTGTGGGATGGCAGGGAGCCTGTGCAGAGGCTGGAGAGGCTGTGTGCGCTGACTGACTGAGCTCTGCTAGCTCATGCCTGCTGCAGGATGTTTTCAGCACATCTTTGGTCTTTTTAAGCCTGAAAGCAAAGGGTAGTAAAGTCATTTTACATCCAGTTCTCTCAAATGCCAGCCTCTGCTGCCTTTGCTGAGTAAGGCAAGGAGCATCAGGCTGTGAAAGACCCCGTGCACGGAAGCTGGGCCATGGGGAAGCGTCACGGGGAACTCAGCTTGGGTTTTTCTGTGGCTGTCCACAAATGCAGCGAGACTGGGCAATGCTGAGTGTCACTGGGCTTGGTGGCAGCAGGTCACCAGGGTAAACAGAGGTGGAAGGGAGAAGCACAGAAATCAGAGCTGTGCCAGAAGGCTGAGAGCAGAGCAGGAGAGATGTTGCCATGTTGCCAGAGTAATACCACAGACTCATAGAATGGTCAGGTTTAGAAGGGACCTTTAGAGATCATCCAGTCCAAGCCCCCTGCTAAAGCAGGACCACCTAGATCAGGTCACACAGGAACATGTCCAGGTGGGTTTTGAAGACCTCCAAGGAAGGAGACTAAATAACACAGATGAGCTGGAGCCAGGAAAGAGCTGACTGCAGAGCTCCCTCCTGAGCTGAAAGATATGTTTAGTTCTCTTCTAACAACTATGTTGAAAGTGTATTTTTTCCACTGAATTAACCTAATAGCAAATGTTTGCAGTTGCTCTTTTAAACCATATTAGTTGAGTGCATTAGCTGACAGATATAATATCAAACTACAGTGGAAATAGGGTGACATTGCAGTTTGTTCCTATACCTCCTGCTACATCAGCACACTGCCACCACTTAATGCTGTGGCATTTTGTTTTGTAACAGCAGAATGGACAAATGCAAGCATTTGGCAAATAAACAACTTTGCACATAAATGCCTGTCACACACACAGAGCAAGGGCTGGTGCTACAATATGCCATGAACCTGTGTCTATGTTCAAAGGGACAAACATACTGTGTAGTAATGAATAAGCAAAAGCACCAGCATGCAGAATGGCAGAACCAAAACGCAGGAAAGCACAAGCCTGACATGGCTAGAATCTGCCAGAGGTCTGTCTCAGGTAGCAAACCCCACAATTCATCAGATGGCCACAGGACAAACACAAAGGAGACCACGAGTGGTTGGTATAAGCTGTACTTCCATGGGGCAAGGTTAAACACCCTGCTCTGCCTTTCCCATCAAAGCTACAGCCATGAAATGCCAGAGTCAGCTCCAGCTGGAAGAGCTGGGGCTCAATGCCTGACACAACCCACTGGATTTTCTTGTGATGCTAGTCCTGTGTTTTGCTGAGGAAGTCTGGAAATACTGTACATAAGTAACTGTGCTTGTGAATAACAAAAGAGAAGCCTTTGGAAGGTGAGTGGCACACTTAGAGATTTCAGGCCTGGGGGCATTGACATGGACTGGCTGCTTCTGTTGAAATCATCAGTAGTGAAAGAGTCAGTTGTGGTGAAATGCCCCAACAGGTACAATGGAACCTAAATGTTTATAGACTTCTTTTGTAATGGTCAGAGAGAAGACCCCACATAGGTGCAAACCCTCTTACACAGGTATCTCAGTGTCAGATGACTTGTGTTACAGATGCACCTATTTGCCTCTGCTGCTTATGGAGCCTAGACTGCTCAGATGGATGTGCCTCAAACTAAATGGGATAGCTTCCCCTTCAAGTGTCAAAATTAACATCTGATTAATCTAATGAAAGAAGCCACACTTCACAGAGCCTGCTGAATGTTGCTGACAGGCTCCTGTCAGAGGCAGAAGAGCTGTGCTGCTGCAGCCAGTGCAGCTTCCAAAGCTGCCACTCCTGTTCTTTGCCCCGTTGCTTTGCTGGAGCCCTTTGCACCACAACCGTGTTGGGAGACCAGAGCAAGCTGCACACCTCAGGTGCTTCACAAAGCCTGAGACTGAGGTGACACATCACATTTCCCTGGGACACTTTCAGGTCTCTGAAAGTCATTTAAACATAAGCAGACACGTGCATTCCCTTCTGCCATCTCTGCCTGTAGCAACCTTGGCCAAAGACAGTGGTGGTGGAACAATCCATCCTTGACTGCTGCAGTCCAAGGACTCTGCTCTGCTCCCACACACCAACTCCACAGTTCCCCTAGAAGCACATTTCCAAGTAGCCATCAGAACAACTCTTGCCCCAAGATCAGTTACAGGGCACCTGGCTCACACACACCTATCACTCTCCAAGCAGCACGTTTCTCACATCCATTTCTCTCACCCATTTCACTGCATCCTCTCATTTCCTTCCCAACCTACTTCGTCTGACTGAGCTGCTTCACCTTCTTGCCATGACATTCTCAGCTATTGTTATCACTATAAGCTTTGTTAGCTCAACTCATACTGGGAGCCAAAGAGGACTGTTGTGCTTCAACCCCAGCAGGCAGCTGCCTGCTCACTGCCCTGCCCAGTGGGATGGGGAGAACTGGAGTAAGGGGTAAAACTCGTGGGTTGAGGTAAGAACACCTGAAGGATTGAAATAAAATATAACAACAACAATAATAGTAACAGTAATGAAAAGGGAGACAACAAAACACAGAGAGAAATAAACCCCAAGACAGACACATGATGCCCAATACAACTGCTCCTCACCCCATCAGCTCCCACAGGCTCTGTACTGGGCATGACATTTGTAGAGGGCTTGTGTGGGCAGGCTTTGGTAGTGGGGGGCTACAGAAGTAGCTTCTGTGAAAAGCTGTTAGAGGCTTCCCCTGTTTCTGACAGGGCCAGTGCCAGATGGATCCTGGTGCATAGCCAGGGTTAAACAACCACAACATTCCATGGTATGGAATATACCTTTGGCTAGTTGGGGTCAGCTGTCCTGGCCATGCTCCTTCCCAGCTCCCTGTGCCCCTCCTTGCTAGCAGGGCATGGGAAACTGAAAACTCCTTCACTTAGAGAAAGCACTGCTTAGTGACAACTAAACCATGTGTGTTATCAGCAGTATTCTCACATTAAATCCAAACCACAGCACTGTACCAGAAAATTCGGCTATCCCAGCTGGAACCAGGACACTGTGTTGTCTTTCTTGCAGCTCTCCCCTTGCCTGACTCCCTTTAACTTTTCTGGGTTCTCCCCATCCCCATCCATCATGCAGTGAGCAACCTCCTCTGGGAGCCAGGTCCCTCTCCAAGCCCAACAGGATGAGCTATCATGTCATCCTTTCTGGCTGCCCAGGTACTCTCTGTAAACACCTTTAGAGAAACCTAAAGCACCAGCAGCTGTTGAAGCCTCTTCCCTCTCTTGAGCCACACAGAATTAACACTCACAGTTGGTTGCACAATTTAAAATACCTTTCCCCAGGGCTATTCTTAGACATTTTTATTAGTGCTTTATATATACCCAGTCAACAAGGCTCCAGAGTAAGGCAGCAGGCTGCAGAAGCCAAGACAGAGGAAAACCAGCAGTTCTTGCTTAGGTTAAATAAATCTCTCTAATTCCCATGTTAACTCTCATTGCCACATCTAAGCTAGAGAAAACAGCAGAGCCTGGGCTGAGGCCAGGAGGGAACATGAGTTGAGAGGTTTTAACAGAAAGTTTCAACAGCAAATGCCCTGAGCTGCTTGTGCATGGGTGAAACCCAGCAGCCAGCTCAAGGACGGATGGCAGTGCAGGGAGCAGGCCCCCAGGCAGCTCTCTCCTCAACAAAAGACACACATTTCAACACTTCTGTCCACACTTTGATGAAAAACAAGCTCAGAAGAAATGTGAGGGAAATGTCTTGGCATTTTTGCCCGATGTTTCCATTGGCTTTAGCTTTCATAACAGTGTAACTGCATCCTCCTGTACCTTTGACACAAACTGATGAAATGAGACATTAGCAGCAGCAGCAATCTCCTAGAAAAACACCAGCACACACCAAAGTAAGTGGCAGTTTCTTGAGAACAGAACTTCTGTCACTTCCACCCATCTCAGACAACAAAGATGTTCCACATACAAAGTGCCACGACACATGCTCTAAAGGAGGGTCCCGAATGCATCACAGCTGTTTGAATAGTTGTCACCAATCTGATTTCTCCCCCAGTGTGAACTCTCATGTTCTGAACAAAGCTCTCACTCCCTTCTCAGATTTCTAAGTGGAGAAAGAACAAGTGTCTCACTCCACTGTGGCCATGCTCAGGGTGCAGCCCCCAGGCTGCAGAGAGATCACCCCGAGAATCAGACCAAGCCAAGCAGCCACCGACACACTCTAAGGCCAAGGAAGAAGCTTGTTGAAAGCATCAAGGACAATGAGCAGAATCTCAAGCAGAGACCCCCTGTGTCCACTCATCCCAAACCTGCTCTCCTTCCCCTCCTTCTTGCTCACCACAGTGGCCTGAGCTCTCATTTCTCATCCCTGCTCTCAGGCCAAAGGGAATTGTCTCTGCAAAGGGGTTGAGTGAGCCAAGACACAAAGACAAGTTTTCCTGGGAGTAAATGTAACTTCAACAGGGCTTCATTTTCAGTCTCCAAACCTTGGTCTCTCAGAACACACACTATTGGCATCTTTCATAAAACTTAACTCCCAGAAGGCTGTGAATGAGTCCAAATGGTCTGTCAGCCACAGACTGAAACATTGAGATGGGCAGAGAGCCTGCTGCATGCTGCACAGCTCTGCCTATCTGCTCCCTGAGCCTCACCCTGACCTGTGCCTCCACATTCCACTCTGGCAGATGAGGATCTTGTTTGCTGCAAATCACAACACGTCCAGCTGGGAGTTTTCTCTCTTGGTGTCTTGCAAAGTTTCTCATGGATAGGAACTGGAAATGTCCAGAGATTTTAACATACAGCCTATGCTACACTAATAGAAACAGCCAGGTGGGGAGAGTCAGTAGAAGAACACCTAAGGGGGCAAGAAACCCTTTGCAATTGCTTTTTTTTGGAGGGCCCAGATGCAAGTTGCCAGATTCACCGTGCAGCTTCCTCTCCCTGAAGCTGGGAAGGAAAACCAGGATGGTTTAGCCTCACTGGCTGGTATGCCAAAGGGGAGAGCTTCTAAGCACTACACTTCAGGCTGAAAATAGACATCTTCTGTTGAGCACACCTTGCAGATTGCTTTTCTTTAAAGGTGTGACTGAAAGCCTTGGATGCTCAACGAGCCCTTGGTCAAGCAGAGATCAACCATCTGCATCCACTCCATGGAGCATTGGAGCAGTTAAGCTGTACAGGCCTCAGCTGTGTGCTCTTTGTTCCAGTTTTGCTAACTGCTCACACTCTTGCCTCAATGTCTTTCACATGTATTGTCTCAGTGTCTTTCCTGGTGTCCCAGGGCTCTTGAGCAACTGGCAGGATACCATGCACAAAGACTTGCTGCTGAGTGGTTATTTTAACCCAGATATCTTTCTTCCTGTCTACAAGTCGCCTGTTCAACATGACAAGTCTGGAACAATTTAAATGAATGTGGCAACAGAAACACAGTTCATTCCCAGAAACCTCAATTCCATGCTAATGCCCCATGGACACAGTGACTCTTACTTATGTGACAGTGCAAAGTGACACTTTAACTGGAGCATCTCCCTCTGTTACTCTTATTCTAAGGGTGAGAATTGCACTCAGATGGCAATCCTTCATTTGGCCACATCATTTTTAGGCTGCTTTGAAAAATGCAGTTCTGTGCATGTGCAATTCTGCTGCCTCATCACTGGCACTTTGAGTGCTCAGCACAGTTGGTCAGACAACGTGGGAGCTCATGTCACAACTGCCCTTCCTTCTCCTCACTCCTCAAACTGGGTCATAAGCAGACTTGGAACTCCCAAACCCATGGAAAGGCAGCAAGAGCAGGCTTGTACTGTTTGCCAATCAACCAGAAAAGGATTAGCCATTGCTGAGTGGCTTCCTCTGGCCATGCCTTGGGTGCACAAGGGAACTCGGCATCGTAAGGGCAAGAGCAGGAACTGAGCTCCTGTTACTGCAACAGGAGTTGCACAGGGGAGGGGACTCAGGCATATGTCCTGTCTGCTCCCATCACCACCAACCAAGGCTACAGAAGAGTCTGAAATCACAAGTTGAATCATAGAGTAGTAGAGGTTGGAAGGGACCTTTAGAGATCATCCAGCCCAACCCCCCTGCCAAAGTAGATCCACTTTGATCAAGTCACACAGGAACACACCCAGCTGGGTCTCGAAGACCTCCAAGGAAGGAGCCTCCACACCCTCCCTGGGCAGCCTGTTCTGATTTGCACTCTGCCTTTTTGCTGCTTTCCCTAAACCCAAAGGTTAGTTCTGCTCAGCTGCTAAGCATGAAAGACAGAGCACCTATTTCTGTTTAACACACGCTAAAAATACTGCTTTTGTGTGGCAAGTGGTGAATGAGACATTTCTAATTATCCTTCTGCTTGAAATAGTTCCATGCTACAACTGGATGGGAATGAGGGACCATAATATATTGTGAGGATGGTGTTTCTGTACGTTTTCACTAGCTAAATATATCCATCTCCAGTGTGCTGCACACAGAGGAAAATAAAGAGCAGCACTAAAAATGTTTTGCACTTGGAACTGATGCACTGAAAAGAAATCCACCATGTATTTTACCAGGACATGACAGACCAGCAAGTCTGTCACTTCTGAACATCCCACTAAGCACATGTTGAAGATCTGGTCCTTTAAACATTGATTACTGGCAGTTCTCAGCCTTTTCCAAATGTTTACTTCTAAATCAAAAGGAGGAATTGAACCTTTTTTGGGAGGGGAGGGTCTTAATCCCATCTCAGTTTGGCATGAACTGATTCAAGAAAGAAGATATTTCCCCTGCACCTCTACCCAGTGTGAAAGAAACACTGCTGGGACCAAAAGCTTCCCTGTGTAAATATGAATGAAAAGCACTGACATTTTAACAACCATAAGTGCTCAAATTTGTTCCACTGGAACTTATGACAGTAATAGTTACCTAATGCAGCAGCTGAAATTGAGACATATTTATACAGCTCAAATCAACCCTGGAAGTTAAAAATACTTCCCAATTCCCTACATAATCTTCCTTGTTGTCTCTTTCCCATTCACAATGTCTGGCAACACCAACAAATATTGCCAACTCCCATGGCTTTTCCTTTTGATGGCTGCATGTTCAGATATCTAAAGCACTTTTCCCTTTTTGCTTTGTTGGGTTTGTGTTTTTCCCAGTTTCCTTCAGGAGGTGCAACCTGTTTGACTGAGGAGTCACCCACAGTGTCCAAAACAACAGATCAAGGCTGGATTATGCTGTAAACACCAAGTCAGAGATGGTCCTTGCCCCTGAGGCTTTCTGAAGTCAGACTAAAAGTGAGACAAGAGAGAGATCCAAAAGCTTGGGCAGAAACATAGGTGCTTACCACATCACTATCAAACCTGCAGACTCACAGCTAAAGGCTCTCTAACCCACTCCAGCTGTGTACAGAGGCAGAGGAAGGCTGAAAGCCTTCTCTGCTGAACACCACACATCTATCTGCCCCTTTCTGGGGCTTCTTCCATCCCATGCTCAGGCTGACCACCAAGAGCTTTTGCAAGGAGAGTATTTCACAAACTGGCTGTCAAATACTGTTTGGTCTCCTGAGAATTTAGTAGAGAAACCCCCTGCACATGTCATGACTCAGCAAAATGCTCACCACCGAGGAGAGTTCTCTTGAAAGCAGCTTTACAGCATCTTGGATGATCAACAGCTTATGCATCACCAACGAGTCAGTTCCATCTCTCAGGATCATATCATGTCATTGTCTTCTGGACCTTGCTTAGTTCAGCAGTGAATAATCACAAGCTTGACGTGAGTTGGGACCTCTGTGTTTGCTGCCTGTCCTCCAGAGATGGCACAAGGTGGCGCATTTTAGCAGACACTGTTTTTAAAGCATTGTGGAACTTCCAGGTTTCATCAGAAAGCAACCTTAAGGTGCTGTGGAGACTCTTTCCAGCTAATAAAAAGGACACTCTCCCAGCTGTGAGGTGGATGGCAGCTGAACAGTCCCTCTCCATCCACTCCAAGGCTCCACTGTGGTGGGAGATAGACCTTCTGCTACCATATAGGACTCAAACACAGCCACAAAGTGGGAAAAGGATACCAAGTACCTGCATTCACTGACAATGACTGGAGCTGTGCATAGGGAAGAGGCATCTGAAATCCAACATTTTCCATTCCCTTTTTCTCAACAAATCCTGCTGCTGTGATATCACCATAACTGAGTCTGTGACACAAAGCTCACAGCCACAGAGTGAGTGGTGCAGGGAATCAAGCATCTAACAAGGCCAAGCCATATAGCTCTCAGGCTGCTCAGCTGAGACCTACACTTACCTCCCAAAGCTGAGGGCTATTCTTTACAGCAGCAGGAGTTTGGTGATAAGCAGCAGATGAGAGTGGGGAGGACAGAAGTGTCTTTTGTTCTGTCATTCTCAACCCCACTATCTCCAGCTGCTTCCCTGCTTGTGCAAAATCTGCTGGCTGGAGCACAAGGACAACCAGGCAATGCCAGAACTACTCCCAAAAGTTCCCATCACACATGTGAGCACTGAGCCAACTCAGTTTGTCCCACCTACTGAAACACAGCCATGGAAAGAAAGAAAATGGGATGGTAAGGACATGCTAGCTCTTCAAAAAGGGAGTTACTGAGAGCTCTGCCTGACAGCCAAGCCTGCACATGCCTGCAGAACTTCCCATGGCCTCTCTAGCCACCAGTGCCATTCCCAGTGGGATGTGGTGATGCTCACTCAGGCTGCTATCAATGAGAATATTTGGAGTGACTCCCAAGAACATGAAGAAATAAAAGAGAAGAAATGGCTTGGTGGAAGAGAGCACTGAATGGGACACACAGGAAGCTGTACAAAGATGGACTTAAGGGGGGAAAACAGAACTGGGGAAGACAAGAGGACAAGAGGATGAGATAGATAGGGGAAAGGGAAGAAGTTTCTACACCCCCATGCATCAGTCTGGCTTTGAGGAGTGTGTTAGCTGCTGAGTGCAGATGACATCTGCTTCCAACTAGAGCTCAGCTTCCCTCAAACCAGTCCCCAGTAGCTCACTCGAGTTCCAAAGGTCACTTGGGTCAAACAAAAGTTTAGGTGAGCACCTTGCAACTCCCCTGCAGTCTGCCAGGCCCTGTACTAAGCCACTGAAATCAACTGATCATCCACGTGGTGCAGACAGAAACGCTGCTTACACAGTAAGACAAGCAAGTCACATGAAACTCACCACTCAGCTTGGAAGAACTTTTGGCTTTTAAGAGTTTTTTTACTGCAAGCTTTTCCTCATGTGCTTTAAATGCTGGAGTTCAGATAGAAACAGATAGATTCAGAAGGATGAGTGTGATGTGAGCTGGTAGAGGAGATGGCAGGGAGAACCTGAGATGTGTCACAGCAACAATGGTGCAATATTTAATGGCACAACTAAAGTCTTGGAATATTCAATACAGCCACTCTGTGTGTGTTTCTTGTTAGTGGTTCCTGGACCTTCTCCCATGCTATAGGTTCATCTCCCCTCCTGCAGAATTTCACATGAGGAGGTTTGCAGCCAGAAGGTTTTACAATGCAGCTTCCTTGGCTTTAAGGAACAGCTGTTTGATATGAAGGAAGATAATTCTGTCCTTCCTCTGTAGGCTTATACAGGGCTTGACAGGAATAAATAAGGAACAATCTAAATCTGCCCCAGAGGAGTCAGGAACCCAAATGATATATTGGCATTTAAAGACTTAGAGGCTTTGAAACCCTTAGAACAAACCACTGACACTGCTCACCAAACACAAGCCACGAGGAACAGACCTGCTGAGAGGCAAGTGGCCACTTTCAGAGCAGCAAGCCAGGCCAGTAACCCTCTGCAGTCAGTGAACTAGCTGGTTTGTGTCATGGCTAACAGCCTGGCTGGGCTGACTGGAAACAGAGTTGGCTAAGCCCTTAAGGACTCCCAACTGCTGCTGCCCAAGTGGAACAGGACTAGAGAGTACAAGGGCCTGAAATACAGAGACAAGCTCACCTGATGGGTTCTGCTTACACCTCTTTTCTTTAGGTTTTTCTGTCCCCGAGTGAACAGCTGTAATTGTGGGGAATGCTTGGATTAGTACAAGATTGTTCCCCAAAACACAAAACACAGTATTTTAGTAACAAACATTTTGTTTTTCCATTCACTATCACCCTCTGCAGTTACTGAAGAGTAACTGCAGCTACTGCACGTGGGTTTGCCACCACCATTCCTTGTGAACACGGTTCCAGAAGGCCCTTTATTTGCTGCAGAGGTAGGAACACACCTCCAAGATAGACACTGTGTAACCTGCTCCAGGGAGAAGTCCCTTCCCTTACCTGTCCATTCCAGCTCAGCAGCATTGTGAACACCATATGTTTTGGTACTCTTGGACGGGGACTGGAGGGAGGCCAGTCATTTCTGCTGGCATATTTATCTCTGTATCAAGATGCTGGAATTACATTTCATCTGGTCTGTCTGTTATGCTCTAATGAGGGAGAATGGCAGTGTCCCACTTGAAGGCAGGAGGACACACTGGCAGGATAAAAATCTTGTAAAGAAAGATCTAAACAAAATCTGTCCAGGCCAGTGGTTATGTTCAGTTACTACATCTGGGCTTAAACTCCAGAAGTACAGTAAATTTCAATTCCTTCCAGCACAGGTGTTTTGTTCCCTCATTGACACATTTGATATTCTGTGACCTCCACACAGTGAACTCACAAACAGCTGGACTCTGCTTACAGTCAAGTGTAAACAAACTGCCCCATGTTGCATCACTGTGTGTGCAAACTGCTGCTCTACTCATAGACCTCGAACTTCTCTTGCTTGTTGCAAATGGCTTTGCTTCACAAGGACTTCACTGATGCACAGACAAAGAATGAGTGCTACTTTAGCTCCATCCATACTCCCCTTTCTCTCTATCTTTGCTCCCCACTGAAAAAACTATGCTCAAGTACCTGGACCTTGGGAACAGGATCCCCATATCACCTTTTTTATAAGCTTGGAGTGCCAGGAGCCTGGGGAGGAGTGAGAAGAGGGGCTACCCCAGAGAGGCTTGCTGCCTGCAAGCTTAAAGAAGGTATCCCAAATCTAGAAACAACCAAGGATCCCAGGTGAATCCAGCTCTGGAGAGGGAGGTAAGCAACAGCAGGAGGGAGTGAACACACTTACCACTGGAGTTTTGAGAATTGCTGTTTGTTTCTTCAAAGTTGTTTTGCACTTTGCCTTCCACTCTCCTGCTGAAAGCACTTTCTGCTGGGTGGAAAGAAAGCAGAGATGGTGACTGGTCAATACTGGACACACAACTACACAGACAGGAGGCAAGACAACATGCTCCTGTGCTACATAATTGCATACCCTAAATACAGCAGAAAGGTCAAATACCTCATTTTGGAGGCAAATGGGCCAGATTCACTGAAGGGGTAAGAGGCAGGTATTTTTCTTGAATGCCTTCTGGCTGAGGTGGCCTGGATTGGCTCTTAGGGAGCCCATGAACACCAGTCCTGACTGAACCAGAAGGGTCATGGCTTCCTCCCCTGCAAAAAAACCCAACCCTTATCTTCCTGAATGCAATAAGCAGTCCTTAAAGCCTCTGGCACAGGTGACCAGGTCTGCAGACTGAGCTCTGGTCCTCATCACAACATGGAGAGTGTCACCTGCAGAAGCACTATGACAGCTCTCCCTGTGCTTCCCAGTCATCTGCATTCCCCTCCTCAACACCCTCCCTGGAAACTCTAAGTGGAGGACTCAAAGGCTGTCTCAGTCTATCCATGGATGCCTGGAAGAGCTACGGTAGGTGCTCCAGCCCTCTGAGTTTCCCAACAGCCAACTCGCCACCTCACCCCTCCCCAGGGCCAAGCAGGCTCCCTCTGCTCCTGTGCAGCTCATCCCAGGGCCAAGCAGGCTCCCTCTGCTCCTGTGCAGCTCATCCCAGGGCCAAGCAGGCTCCCTCTGCTCCTGTGCAGCTCATCCCAGGGCCAAGCAGGCTCCCTCTGCTCCTCTGCAGCTCATCCCAGGGCCAAGCAGGCTCCCTCTGCTCCTGTGCAGCTCATCCCAGGGCCAAGCAGGCTCCCTCTGCTCCTCTGCAGCTCATCCCAGGGCCAAGCAGGCTCCCTCTGCTCCTCTGCAGCTCATCCCAGGGCCAAGCAGGCTCCCTCTGCTCCTCTGCAGTGTCTGCCAGCCAGTGCTCTTGGCAGTTCACTCACTCTGCACACTTCAGCAGCAGCCCAGGACAGTTTCCCAGTTGCTGTAATGGAAGGGCTCTTCTAGTGTGCAGAAGTGGTTCCTGACCCTGCCCCAGTCACTGTACAGCACAGCTGAGCTGCCTCCCCTATTTCTCAAGCTGATATCCTTGGCACAAGTTCCACAGTACAAGGAGTGTGATGTCTGGTCTCACTTCAGCTAGGTTTGCAGTAACTGGGCAAGTGCATTTACTGTAGTGACTCAAAGGATAAACCAGAAATAAACCCAATGGAAGATGAACTATGTGTACAGTTTATGCTGAATAGATTCTTCCCATAATGGGACTGATTCATGGGGTGTCCATCTGAACATGGTTTAAAGGCTCTGCTGGGCTCTCAGATTGTCCAGAGGGGGACAGAAGTCTTTCATTCAGGACTGACAGGGACTGTTGAAAATCAGATCATTATTTCCTTATGTATTTCTGCAGACCACTGGAGTGGTCAGAACTGCTGCCATGACTTTCCTGTGGAGGTCCCAGCTCCTTGCAGCCTTCCAGCCTCCCTGTGCTGACATATGGCTCAGACACATGGGCTTTATGCCTAGACAAAACCTGAACTCCATGAAGCTCCCAGCCCATCAAATTTAGTCTGGCCAATCCTTTTAGTGGATCCTTCCAAGTCCTGAGCAGGCTTCTCAGCCTAATACATTCCTGACTCCTCCTCAAAGGCAGGATAAGAGGAAAACTCGGTAATCAAATCAGATGAAACAGAATCACAGAAAACAGGGCTGAGAAGGAACTGGAGGCATTATCTAGTCCACTTCCTTTGACAGATAAGTAACAGGAATGACAGGCCTTAAGGAAATAGAAAATAAGATGGCACTGTGGGGAAAAAGAGACCATGACAAAATTGATTAGGCCACCCCACCCTGAGAGACCCAGGTTCAAATCCTGGCTTATGTCACAAGTGTCAATGAGCTGGAGGCCTTCAAAAGCCTTTGGAAACCATTCCCATGGTAGTTTTGCCTTTATCCCCTGTCCTTTTTTAAAGTTGTTTTGTTGGTTTTTTTAAACCAAGTCTAGTAATAAGTAAAAAATGGTTTAATGCATCTCCTTGGTCTTACTGTGTCCTTCCCACACAGGAGAGGGCAGCTGACACAAGATCTCTGTCTCTCTTTCCATACCTGAACCATTTGCATGTGAAGCAAAATTAGCTGCCCAGACAAAGTTAGCACCACTCTACTTAACATCTGTGTTACTGGAGTGGTGCTCCATTGTCTCTGGTGTTCTCCAGGCCCACGTGGATGGTCTGTATCTGCAGCACTTGGACTGCAGACTGTCCTCCTGAGAGGTGTTAGGTCAGTGCATTTGTGTCAGAAGTCCAAGAAGTCACTCAGACTGCATTAGTACAAGGCACTGCCTTGAAAGACACCAAGGAAACGATGCCACCAGATAGACAGGGTAGGACTCCCAGACAAACAGTAGCTTCCTGAAGAAACCACTACCAGGCTGAAGCAACCACGTGAGTCCTTCCTCCACATAGGAAGAGAACAACTCACAGTTTTTACCCAATGTACTGATCCACTTTTTGTTTAGAGAAGGGGGGGGGGAAGTGTCTTCACAAAAACCATCTCCCAGTTACTGCTCAGATGAATCCTTCTCTGACCCAGGAAGGCTCCCAGTTTTCCCACTTTTATGAGAGAGATGAAACTGGAAGCAGCTGTTGAAAGCTTAAGTAAATAAGGAAAATGGTTTAACTCCTTAGTTGAACTGGATGGACCTCAAATTAGGAATAGAAACAGATCCATGTTTAAGAGGTGCAGTAACAATATGGAATCTCGGGGCTCACGAGCTGTAAGAAGACAGATCACTCACTGCAACACTGGTAGCTGTGGATTTGTGTGTCATCTAACAGAAAACATCCTGTGGCCTCTCCCATCACAGCCATCTCTGCTGCTCCACTGCTCCCCATGACAGACATTTCAGGGGTGTTTGAACACCAGCTGATTAACCAGCCCTTTCTGTACTGAGGTGGAATATGTACCTATCAACCCCACTGATTCTAGTGCGTGCTTCCCTGCTGCCTGGATACAAGAACACTATGTCTCACATCCTATTTATTAATACTTATATTTCAGTGCTCTTTGCTTTCTGTTTTTTTCACCCTTTTAAAGGTTTGATCTTGTTTGGGAGGAGGAAACATGAACTCTGGGAGGATGAATAGAAGACCTGAGTCTTCTAACACCTCTGTAGTGCTTCTGTACCATTCATTTTGCTGCTGGAGCACAGTTTATCTCTTGGTGGCTCCTGGGGAGCACCAAGGAAACACCTGTACTCTGTTTCACCTCCTCAAGCACAGTCCTAGCCCTGAAAATATTGCTTTGAGGAAAACAAACACTAAATGCCACAGAAAGTTGAAAAGCAAAATCCCCATACCTGACACACCACTAGGCCAGCCCTTGGCAGCATGTTCTCCTCAGTTTGTGACACCAGGATTTGAAACAGGATCTTTTGTACCTTGTGGTTAGCATGGTCATAGCAGCACAGAATGGTGGGGTTGGAAGGGACCTTTAGAGATCATTCAGTCCAAGCCCTCTGCTAAAACAGGTCCCACCTAGATCAGGTCATACAGGAACGTGTCCAGGGGGGTCTTGGAGACCTCCAAGGAAGGAGCCTCCAGCCCCTCCCTGGGCAGCCTGGGCCAGGGCTCCCTCACTCCAACACTGACACAGTTTTTCCTTATGTTTAAATGGATTTTTTTTTGTTCCAGCTTCATCCCATCACCCCTTGTGCTGTCACTGGATACAACAGAAAGAAGTGCTGCCCCAACTTCCTGACACCCACCAGTGAGATATTTGTAACTATTAATGAGCTCCCCCCTCAGCCTTCTCTTCTCCAGGCTGAACAGCCCCAGGTCCCACAGCCTTTCCTCACAAGGAAGATGCTCCAGTCCCCTCAGCACCTTGGTGGCCCTGCACTGGCCTCTCTCCAGCAGTTCCCTGTCCCTCTGCAGCTGGGGAGCCCAGCACTGGCCCCAGGACTCCAGATGAGGCCTCAGCAGGGCAGAGCAGAGGAGCAGCACAACCTCCCTGGCCCTGCTGCCCACACTCTCTTGCTGCCCCCAGGCTGCCATTGGCTTCTTGCCCACGAGGCCACGTTGCTGGCTCACGTTTAGCTTATTATCAACCATGATGCTTGCAAAAAAACCCATGGGCTTTTAAGGGAAGGGGTTATAAAGATCTCCTGCTGATGTAAACCTTTATCTATAACGTAGCAAAGGATCTCATCCCCTCAGCTGCTTCTGGGAGAAGCTCTTCTGGGCCAGTCATGGGACGGGAAGTGTCAAAAGCCAACCCAGGGCAGGATTGGACACTAAGCAGTGAAGAAAGCTGATGGGAGAAAGGCAGTTGGTACCTGTGATGGCCTTGCTTCCTGGGGATCCGGAGTTGGGAGCACGGAACATCTGTGGCTGGGAGGCGGGCGGGAGGCCGGACGGGGAGCGGTGCAGGAGGCCGGAGCAGCGCGTTATGGACGCCGGCGACTTTTTGCTGGACTGGCTCGCCTGTGTCTTCACTGCCACGAAGAGTGGAGATCGAGAGAACTCTGGATATGAACACTCAGAACTAGTGCCTGCACAGTCAGTCAGCTCCCAGGCCGTGTGCCCTCTGGGAGGGTTTTGCTTTCTAACAGCCCTGCTCACGAATCCCTTGCACGGGGACCTGCGGCGACTGGGGATCCACTGACCCCATGGAACAAAACTCCTGTCCCCACTCCCCCAAGGGGACAGATTCCTGAAACTTGTCAGTTCCCTTCCACACCTTTAACTGCCACCTGACCATCCCATTCCTCCTCCAGCAGGAATCACCCCAGGCAGCCAGGAGCAGTACCTGGGCTGGGTGTACCTGTGTCCTCTGTTCCTATGTAAGAGTTTGCACTTTAAGAGCAGGTTTCTAAAGTGATACTCAGAGCTCTGAATTGGGAGAAGTTTACATCTTTGTTACTTGAGCCCTGCATAAATCCTGGATATCTCCAGCTACATTCCTTGTCAACCAAATACAAAGGAAAGGGGGCTGTTGGTAATGGAAGGGGACCAGGAGGCTGAGTTACTCGGCAAGTCAGGAAAGGCCTTTTGGCCTCCATCCTCCAGACAAGTACTGGTGACACATGGAGAAATTCTCAGTATTGCTGGCATATACTTTTGGAATGTATCTGTATTTTGGTCTCTGCAATGCACAGTGAGGATCACCAGGAATTTTCAATGCCAAATGTCATCTGAAAAACCTTTGGGAGGACTTTCCCTTGTCTAGGCCACGTGGATTAAAAGAACAATTACAAAACAACCTAACAACTCCCTTCACTGCCCAGTGGCTTCCACAGAAATTTGGATACAGCTCCAGAAGCCCAAGTCCAACCATCTGCCAAGAAGAATCAGGAAGAAACAAGGTTCCCATAACCCACAGCCCAAGCTCACTATTAGTAACTTCTACAGAGCAATACTTTAGAGTGCCTAAAGCTGTATGGACAGCATTAGCATCTGCTCATCCTGTACAGTTTGATCCAGACATACTTATCCATGTTGAGCAGTTCCCTGTCATGGACTGCCAGGGCAGCACAACAGCCTGACTCTGAAACAGCTGAGGACAAAAGCCCCCCAGAATGAGACCAGATGCTCATTTCCCAAATCCCATGCGACATCACAGGCCTTGAATGTGAACTGCTGTCATCTTCTCTGGCAACAGCCAGCAGCTTTGCAGAGCGAGGATGTCTTCATTCAAAGTGTCCTGCAACAAGACACCCAAAGGAAGCAGTTTTTGTTTCACTTGATCTGATACACAGGTCCAAGATGACATTTCTTGTGTATGCCAGTGTACTTCTGCAGGAGATCCCGTGCTAGCTTTTGTCATGGTTTAGGTTAAGCTCCTTCTCTGCTTGGTCTCTGGCCAGGTGAACAGGCAGGAAGCTTGCTTTTGCTTCCTACACTTCCTTTCAATCTCTATGGATAATCCTCCTGCAATTGCTGCCAAATTGTCACCAAAAATGTAGTCAGATATGCCCATTTCCTGCTTATGTGTCATCCAGTTTCCCATGAGGCTCATTCCCAGTTGCTGCTTTATTCTCCATTCACACCTAGAGAAGAAGCAATCAGCCAACTACTCAGTGGCAGAAACACAGGACATCATTGCAGACCCTCTGCAGTCTGGATGCTGCACTCAATCTGAAGAAAAAAGTTTCCATGCTGTGAAGTCCTCCAAAACAACTTCTTTTTCCTCCCAACTTAAACAAATTCAGGCTCCAGAGAGAAGGCTGCTCCATCTGACACCAGGCCGAGGCAGACTTTGAGCTAACAAGGCAAGCCAGGACCTTAGTTGTAGCAGTCTGAAGGATGCTAATAATGAATTGAAAAAAGAATGCTTTAGTTTTTAGTTCACCAGGTGACAGACTCCTTCTGAAGACAAAGGGACTGAGGTAGAGATGATTGTGCAGCTCCTCTGTTCTGCTCTTGAACAGTCATCTTCACTGTGGAACTCGCTGCCTCAGGCTGATGGAAAGGCCAAGCTCAAGATATTTCCATAAATGAAAACACTGAGTTGCTGAATGGTTCCAAAAAAACTCAAAATCTGCAGCTAGACAGCAGGACTGGAGACAGCATCGTGCACATACAACCCCAGAACTGCTGCTGTGAAGCTTTGTTGAACTTTCTCAGAAAGCATCTGAGATGTGCCCCAGTTGAAGCTGATGTACTGGGGAAGGGAGTGCAGGACAGCACTAATGGAGAGGGTCAGTCTCACTGAACCATCTCCAGTCAGCTGGCAAACTGAGTGCACTGTGCCACAGCCACACAGAATGGCACATGGGCTGCTAAAGAATACAGATGATACAGGTGATGCTAAAAAGATGAGGGTTCTGCTTGGCAGCAGGAAAAGAGGCTGTTCATTGCTGTACTTGGTCATGGTGGCTGTAGAGGAGCTCCCAGGGCAGTGATGCAGCTAAAAAGCCTGGGGTATTCTTTGGGTGTGTAATCAGGGCACTTTTAAAGGGGATCAGAAAGACAATGTTAGCTCCCAGCTCCTCCAGTACACTCAGTGCTGGTGTGTGCCCTTCACAAAGGTAGTGAACAGACTTGAGAATATTCAAATGAGATGGCAAAAGGATAAATGAAGGGCAAGACCAGCATATCTTACAATGGAAACATCAAGTCAGTCCTTTGGCTTTAGCTGGGAGGTTACTCACTATGGAATGACTTGAAAGCAGGCTCGACAAAGGACTGGAAAGGATAGAAATCTGGTAACTCAGTCCTCTTTCACCTAGCAAAGTTGTACACAAGCCCCAGTGTCTGCAGGCTGCAGCTGGGTGCTTTTTGTCTTAATTTACTGAGAGCAATAATGCACCAAAATAATTACCTTAAGAGGTTGTTGTATTTTCTGTCACTCTTAACAGCAACATTAGATGTCTCTCTAAAATATAGATAAAGGAGCAATTAGATCAAAGTAAAGGATGGTATGAGTTATTCCAGACAGTCCAGAGATCACAGCTGTCCCTCCTGGCTTTCCTGTCTTTGGTAACACCTTCAAGCTCTGTGAATGACAAGCTGTGGCAGTAAGTCAAAAATCTGGCAGACATTTCAATGGGTTTCCTCAAAAGATCCATAAATCTACACACTACACCACGAGGCACCACCACAACAGAGCAGACAGCAGGGCATCTTGGTAACTTTGCTTTTTACAGCTAAAAATTCTGGCTCATAATTTGCAGATCATATCTTCTTTTCCAGAAAGATCTTGTCAGGATGGGCAAGGAACCACTGGGATGGTTCAGATGGAATGGTACCATCAGCTCTGGAGAAAAATCTATCATTAATGGACATGATGGAAAGTGATTCCTTAAACAATGGCCTCAAATTCAATATGCTGAGCAGAACTCTGTGCTCTTGGAAAAAACCCCTGTGCTCAAACCCATCACATTCTTAATGTGCTTCTTTATACAAACAAAGACACATATTGCAGTGGAGCCTGTTGCTAAAGGCACTGGGGGATGAGAGAGGGGGAAAAACATCCAAACTCCTAGATTTTGCTCACTGAGATGGAGGAAGCAAAATCACACCATCCAACTGGTATCTGGATCTGGTTCTTTTCTTGTCAGAACCTGTGTGTAAACCAAACATGCTACCAAAAAGGATCCTCTTCCCTATGAGAAAAAGCTGTGATGGCAGCTGCCTTTAAGAAACATCTGAAGCACTATTGCTAACAAATTGTATCCAGTGTCCTTCATGACAGGAGAAGTAATTGAGCAGAAAGACTCGAGGGACTTGCTTGAGCATCTCAGGTGTAGGTCTGTCTGTGCTCTGCAGAGTCAAGTACTATCATGGGGTTGGCAGGGCAGAGCCCATCTCATAGTCCCTGAGAGAGGTGAGCATGGTGGAACCAGAGATGACAGGTGGGTTCAACCAGGACTCCAGATCATCAGGAAGTTCATGGCAATGAAAAAGGTCCATGGTCAAGCTGGGAAGTCAATCCACAGATGAGCAGCAGGATCAGCTCTGGTGAGGGCAACCAGGGCCAGACACATGTGAGTGATCCTCAGGGTGATCCAGAGAGATGTGACAGGGCTGATGTCAAGCTGGGAAGTCAGTCTGTGGGGTACAGACTAATGGGATCCATGGCCAGGCATGGGCATGTCTACAACTGAGCTGGAGACCAGCATGCTAGAGTGTAGGTCAGGCAGGGATTGATGGTCCAGAGCTGAGCTGAAACATGGAGTTTGAGTGTAGGTGGAGGCCCCATGTGAGGCTGGTCAGTGTCATCAAGACCTATTAGTGCACTCAGAGCCTTGACATCACTTCAGATTTTCATCCTGGAAGCAAGAGACATGGATAGCTGTGCAGACTGTAGTGCTCTCAGCACATACTTCCACCACCAAGGAGTCTGTTGCCTTCTCTGCAGTTACCAAATGAGGATATGGTTGGTGAGTGCGCCCTCCTGAGCCTGGACTTACCAAGCTAAAACTCACTCTTGGTGGGTTTTCTAGCCAATCCTCATCCCAAATGCACTAGATTTCCTCTGCACTGTAAACACATCACCTAGGAGCAACCACAACAGCCCAGCCACCTGCACATGTGGTTAAAACAGTTCCATCTTACAGAGCAGACAGAGGACAGACAGAAAGCTCTGATCCACCCTCCTGTGCACTTTGTTCATAGACATTTCTAAAATTGGCACAAGTTAATACACCTAAAATCCACACTTTTTGGAAGCAGCCTCTGATACCCTTAGAAAGAGTGAATAGTTTGATAGAACCATCATAAGAATATGTATGTTACAAGAGTACCAGCCTAAGCACATGAAAAAGCCCCCACTCCTCACTAATGAGAGGGACCTTTCAAAGGAGACATTTGGAATTAAAAATGCCAGGGACCCCCAGAGCAGAGATCATTTCCAGACAGTAGGTATCCAGCAGCACTGACCAAAAATCACCCTGCAAGGCTGCATTCACCCTGCAGGATATGAGTCCTTGCTTTTGCCCATTTTCAATGACTTTTTATCCATTATCACAGAAAAAACAGGCTCTGGAAGGGGAGCTTGCACTCAAGCAGAGAGAACTATGAAGTTGAATTGCTAATGCTCGAGTGTTTTCCTTCCCACTATGGCTAATTTTTTCAGCATAGGTCAGAAAACAAGACCAGGGTAAAAATATAGTCTTAGCTTTACTTCTGAGTGCCAGGGACTGAGAAAGACAGCTGTGCTTTTCAAAAGTCCTGTGTTTATAGCTGCCTCACAGGACCTTGGTTTATAGGAAAAGCAGAGTCTGAGCAGTAGGAAAATGGGAGGATGTAGTGGCCAGTCTGCTTTGGGAGCTAATCATGCCCTCTCCTCTGTGCTCCTCAGGGCTAGAGCTTTGTCACTGTATATGATAAATCTTACTGGTCATGGGAACTAGGAGAGGGGAAAAAAAAGGTTAAAAAAAAGAAGGAAAAAGAAAGGTTTGTAGGGTGGGGTTAAAACTTGTGAAAATATTATCCTGATCTGATCCTCACAGTTGAAGATATTTGCTGAAAGGGCTGAAAACCCATCTGCACATCTCAGTGACTGCTGGTCTAGTCTGCAGCAGGGGCAGCTTCTTTTGCTTTCACAAAGCTCACTGCAGAAATCATGGTGCAAAAATGACTTCAACCCCAGCATTGAAAAGAATGTGCCTCCTCCTTCAAAACTGGCTTCCAGTAGTCAAAAAGTGGGCACCAGGACCTTGCAGCTGCACTCTGCACAGGGAGAAAGGCAGGACCTGCATGGACCATCCATATCTGCAGTCAGACCTGCAGGGCCCACTTCAAGCAAATACCTCTGGGAGAAAAACTACTGTGTTTTCTTTTTATGCTGGAGAGCCTGGAGTGGGACCAGCAGCTGCTTGTGAGAGTGGAGAGATATCCACAGTGATAAATCTCCTTGAAAGGGGAAGTACTGGGAAGATAAGAACCTGCTATTTCAGAGCAGAGGTTTCAGTGTGTGGTCCTTACAGCACACTGCTCCTTAGCTGCCTGTACAGGGGAGGACTACAGACACCAAAACCTTAGTGTCTGAGGGCCTGTCTCTACTAGGAGATAGACCCACTGCTTACCACCAGTAGCAGCTTTTCTGAGGATCTGAAAACACCTGAACTAAGAGGTGGAGTTTTGGGGGTGCAGGGATGTTTAGGAATACCAGTTAATGTGTGCAATCATAAGCACTGAATTAGCTCCTTCAGGCAGATGGGAGATATATAATACAACTAACATGGTGGCAGTGAAGGTATTTTGTGCCCTGCACCTTCTGCCATGTTCTCAGTCTCTCTCCATGTTTCAGAGAACATGCATGGGAGCTGTCAAGAGCCACCCAGCCTTGCCCTACCTTCCCAGTGACTATGTTGCCAATTTACTTCTATAGCAGTCTAAACCCAAAGCTGCCTTTACTTGGAATAACCTAAAACCCCAGCCACAGCTGGGTCTGGTGAGCTGGGTTTGTTCTGCTGTCTGTGGACAAGCAGCTAAAGGAGTACACTGCACTAATGAGCTCAGCATCCTCACCATCAGCAAGATGATCACCTGGCACAGCTGGACAGATGTGAGCAAAGAGCAACCATGCTGCCTGGCAGCATTCAAATGGCAAAGGGCAGTGCTGTGTAAGGAGCATGAAGTTCAGGTGCAAAGAACTTCTCTGCATAGTTTTAAAGCATCCAAAACACAGCATGTAGCAAGATTTTTTCTCTCAACTAGTTCATTAAAGTTTTGCACTGAATTACACTTAATTGCTCTTTAAGACCTCCCCTTTGTCTGGGGAGTGCAGATCAGTGTCCCTCCAGAGTGCAGACTGTAGTGTCCTGTGGTATGTTAGGAACTGCTTTTCCCCAGGCTCCCTGAGACAGCTATTTTATTGCCTGTGATTTAGTAGCAAGCTGCCAAGGTAACTTACATGATTTTGAAAACCACTTTTAACTCACTGTCTGGAATAATTTCTCAGCAGCTCATGAGAAAGATGCATCTTCCCTAGCATGTTAAGGTCACTTCTTATTTAGGAGAACCTAAAAACTTTGTGCATCACTTCAGTTAAACAACAAAACATCAACCTCCTAAGGAACATGTGCAGAACTGCATGGACTTTGGTAACAGTTCACTCACATTACAGACCTAACAGTAACACTGTCCCTCTGAAAGGAGGTTCCAGCTCAACTTTACAGAGCCCATGACCTGTGCCCTGTCAGCTGCAAGCCCACAGGTCCAGTGGAAGGATCCACAAGCATGAGTCTCTCTCCTGCAACCCTTCTGTTGACCACCAACCACTGTAAATCACAACCTGTAACGAACTAGATCTGCAGCAGGATACTCACTAATAGGTGCATGCAGTGCCACATGTTCTTGGTAGGGAGTGTAGTACTTGTACTGCTTGCCACAGAATTCACAGGTGTAATTGCCAGTTTCTGTGAAGGTGACACAAACACAAAGATCAGAAAGGAGCACAGTATCCTCTCTCACAATCACCCACTTCCTGACTTTTTATTAGGTGACAAAAACTGGAGCAGATTCCTCATGCACCTGGGACTTATCTGCCCTGTAATCCACACATACTCTTCCCCAACAAATGAAATAGTGTCCAGAGTGGTGGTCCCTGCAGGAAAAGTCCAGTGGAACTGAACAGGCTACAGTAACTTTACAAAACAAAGGAGAGAATCCATTTCTAAGATCTGTATTACACAGGACACAGCTTTGTCTTCTGGTTACAGACAATCTGTGATATGTGGACAACAGGAACTGTCAGGTTTTCAAGAAACAAGTTTTCAAGTTTAAGTCTTAGCTACAGAACTTTTCTATTGGGATTGTACATATCCCTCGAGGAGGGGCTTTTCTGCAATAACTGTATTAATTCCTGCTTTCAGAGTACTTGAAATAACGAAGGAGTGTAACCACACACTGAGCCCTCCCTCTCCTGCCAAGGCTGGGAAGGAGAGATCTGACAGCAAGCTGCAAGTCTGCTGTCAAATGAAAATCCAAGGTTAATAAATTGTTTCCAAAATGGAGAATTCAGAGAAATGCTTCAGCAAAGTCCTGTCTTCTCTTTGTTTCACCTGATCTGTTTGATGAATCCACCACAAAGGAAATGTGAATGCAATCACCTGCCAACTCTGTCAATACACCTTACGACCTCTCTTAGCGCTGCCAGCTTGCTTTTCTCCTCAACCTCTTTCCTCTTTGCAGAGCTCTTGAACAGAAAACATCACAAAGCTGCATTCCTTAGGGCCAGGGCTGCTGTTGTTTGCTGTTCATTTGAATCTAAACATATCTTTCAGTACCTCTAAGGTCCCAACATCTCTGTCATTTTCCTAGAGGTATTCCAGCTAATGCCAAATTTCAGACCCTTGTGTTTTCTCTTTCATATTTGAAGCAGTATAATAACTCATACTTGGGCCAATCTTCTGGAAGGGTTCTGGCTCCTCCTCCTTCACTTCTTCTGCTGCTATGACAGCCTGGTCATAGGGGTCTGCAAGAGAACAGAACCAGCAAAAGAGCTGACACCACACCCTCAGGTTTTCCTTCTACAGCTGCATGGGCACTGACTGCTCCTGCATCTGTAATAACATTTTGATCTGTAACAAGATTTCAAGAAAGGAATTATAAACCAAATGACCCCTCTGTCTGACTTGTCCCTCCTCCTCCTCCTCAAGTGCCCCAGCATTACCCTTGTTTCCAGCCCAGTCACATGCCTTGTAGGTATATAATGTTTAAAAAATACAGAGAAAAACTGAACAAACACATTGCAAAGCCTGATCCTTATTCTCTGACTTTCCTCCAATGCATCTAGCTAAGGACTGTCTGAAGGTGGGCATGGTAATGCAGTCTGCAAGCGAGTCAGCTAACAAACAGTGACCAGTGGCTTCCTACCATCTAATAGCACAGCTAGCAACAAATCAGAACCCAACCCATTTTATAGAATAATAATGCCTCAAACAATTCACTAAATCACCAAAGACATGAAACACCTGCTTCTTTCATTTTCAGAAGCCTGATCAATTGTATGTACCACAAAAGCCTGGTACCTACTAGGGCTGGGCATCAACCTACTGGCTGTAGACATCAGGAGAGGGAGAGAGGATCCTCCCTCTCCCTCAGCAATCAGTGAGCAAACTCCCTGGACTCACAGAAGTGTGGGATCAGACCTGCTGTGCCTGAACTACTGACTGCTTGAAAAGGTTTGTGAAATAAAGCACACAAAGGATCTCTGCTTACCTGCCCGGTTTTCTGGGGCCCCTTCCACACTAAAAACTAACACAGAATAGAAGAAGGAGGGGAAGAAACAAAACAGAAATTAAATCCTCTGAAATGGCCTTGTTTTCCTCCTGTATTTCACGTACCACTTCAGCCCCACAGAATAAACGAGGCACTGTGCCCCAGTCCCTCCTCTTCCCATCAGCATCCACATGGGAACTATCCGAGCATGCCCAGCCCTAACACACAGATTCTCAAGGCCTTTGTTCTGACACTGACACAGCCCCACGTGAAAGTTCAGATGCACAGCTGCCTTACACTTGTGTTTGCTACAACACAACCAGCCCCTTGGAGGAACTGAGACCAAATGTCCTTGCAAGACAGGAGTGGAAGCTGTTTGCAAAGCCCTCATTGTAACCCCTACGCAGAGCTCCCTGAACCACAGCCATGAAGACAAGTGGCTGACAAAAGCAGACATGTCCATCACACAGTGACCTTCAGGACTTTCACTTTAGCTCCCTGTGGGAGGAAGGGAGCTTGCAGAGGTGCACTGCAAGAGAATTCTGGCTGTTCTTAGAGCACATTCAGATGTCCACATCTTCTAGTTACAACCAGCAATTTTTCTGGACACCACATACTGTGAAAAACCACTTGCTTTTCTGAGACAGTCCAGTCATTCAAAACCTTCTGCTATCCAAGAAACCTCCTCCTAGAACTCTGCCAATCTTCTCTCCTTGGCTAAGTGAGAAGCAGTACTCACAGGACAGTAGCATGCACAGTGAGAGTGTGGAGTATCTATGGGCTCCAAGTTGAGGAGCTTTAGATGCCCAGCAAGCAAGGGGCAAACCAAAGACAGGTATGTTGTTGCCTCTATATTCCCTAATGTAGCAAAAGAAACACTGCTTCTGGAGGAGGGTGCCTGCTTCTGTCTGAGTGTCACCAGCCTAAGTCACATCTACAGTCACAGAGGAAAAACTGGCCTGTAAGGTCCACTGACAACTTCATCAGTTCCCTACCACAGTGATTAACTCAACTTCAAAATGTGGCTTCTCACAGAGGAGCACGCTGGGAACAAACCTATGAAGTCAGAAACGAAAAGCCTGCCAAGTCTTGCCCAGCCTGTAGGCAGACTGACAAGCTACCTTGAGGCATGCAGTTCTAGCATATCCATCCTAACCAGGAACCCCAATACACAGAGGACTTCAAGGCCCACAGGTCTCTGTTATCTTGATGGATGCAAAGAGAAGTAAATGCAGCAAACTTCTTCCTGCAGTGCCCGTGGACTGTGCCTGCACTGACAGAGCCACGCTGTGCACTGTGCTGTACATCACGGGCTGCACGGTCCTGCAGAAACACAGCTCACCTTCCCCAGTGGCTCCTCGTTCTAGTTTGGGTTGTCTGAGTATGGAAACAGTACTCACCATCCACAGCATGTAGGTCTCTGTGCTCTTGGAAGCAGCTATAATATTTATATTTTTTCCCACAAATGTCACACGTGTACCTAAAATTGTCTGTAGGAAGAAGAAAACAGGCCACTTTAGAAACTTGGAGGTAAAAGGCAAACTCTCCAACCAAACACTGCTCAACCTGACACCCCCATGCAGTTAACACTCATCACACATCCTCTGTCCAACCTCCAAGGCACACAGACAACTACTGCTTCACTATGTCCCACACACCAAATGGCTTGGGGCATATTCTGGTTTGTTATCTCCTATTCAGGCAGCTCTGCTCTACAGTACAGCCTCCAGAAGACCTCACAGAGGACTCAGAGCAGCAGACCCTGCTGAAATCTCCTTTGGAGGTTCAAAGCTACAGTAGGCAAGTACTGGTCAACATAGGGATAAACTGGCAGAACACAAGATTCAATGTATGAGCTGTTAGCAGTCAAAGCCTTAATATGCCAACTACGACATGGGCTGGACGTGCCTACAGGCTCACAGCACACTGGTTCTCACTGCTGCTGCTTACTGACTGCTAACTGCATCCAAGATCCTGTCTGGGCATGTTATAAAGAGAATCCACAATCCAAAACACAGGACAGCAAGATGCTCAATATACAGAAGGACTGATGGAGTCTGGTTTCATAACTACCTGTACCTTAATCCCCCTTCACCACAGCTCTGTGGGGAAGACAGATGCAAAAAAGGTCTAGATGCTGATGAATTCATTTTGGTCTGACTGGGGACAATGAAAGTCTTCATATCAGCATAAGAGTGAAGTTTCAGCTGTCAGCTTGCTGGGGCTTTCCATCTTCTGATGCCTGACACACACCTCAGGGTACAGACTGACATCTGTAGCCACCCCACTGCACTTGGAGCCCTGCAGCATGTGCTTGTCAGCTCACCACAGTGGCTGATGGCTTGTGTGCTACCAGCCCATTGCACAGCCACCAAGGGGCTTGAAATGAATGTGTTTCACCTCACAAGGAGCAAGCCAGGAATGTACATATCAGCTACCTGGCTCCACAGCAGAGCTGCCACTCATTCAGTAACCACCCCTGCAGCTCAGCTGTTTGCAGTCACACATCCATACGATAAGCAAAGGTAATGTCTTGCTTTTACCTCTTCCACACCATGCTCAGACACACCAGAGTATGCACACTAAGTATGGCTTTATTTTACTTCTTAATTTTGGAGGCTTTTTTTAAAGACATGATTCTTTAAGCCAGGGTACAGTGGTATGGCCTCATGGCTCCCTGGGGTTCACTCTGCACTCCAGCAGCACATGGAGTTTCAACACTAAATGAAGAATTACTTTTTGCCCTTTAGTCTGCTTGGCAGAATGAAAGTAGAAGCCATGGTGATCTATAGGAGAACAATGGCAAACACAAAAGGTGTTAAACACCTGGGCACTGGAACTTTACCTGCTACCAACAAACATTTGTATCTTAACCAGAGCACAGTGATGCTAAGCTAGACCTAAGGGATTTTTAAAAGTCTAGGCTGAACAAATGAGACACATACACTGAGATGAAAAGGTTTCTCTGCTTTGGATAGTGCCCCACTTAAGGAAGAGGAGAAGTGAAGCACAACTGCAGAACATTAAAGTGACAAAAGCACTGGTGGGTCCCATTTAACTCTGTTTCATTAGATAACTCTATGCAGTCTCAGTCCATGGTCATACAATGTGCTAAGGGTCTTAATCTACCCTGGACCACCTCTGACAACAGAGTCCAATGATTGCAAGTGAGAACCTGTTGCAATAAAATATATAGATTTGATTATTAGTAGAAAAAATGTGTCATGTGTCAGCAGTAATCAGCCCCACATCAGTGGCAGCCCCCAAGACAAGAAATCAACCTCCTTTTTGAAGGGTAATGACCCCTGCAGTAGATGAACTGAGGACTAATTCGTCCAGAGCATCAAATGCCAAGCACTTCCAGTAATTCCATTTGGAGGAAGGAAACTACTGTGGCCTGAGTTTGCAAGAAAAGTGCTTAAGAAGACTTTGTACAACAGAATAAAACTAAATGTTAAGAGGCACACACCATTTCACAGACTTGAAGAGGCATGGCTAGCTGTAGTCCTGTAACTTAAGAAAGACTGTGGAGTCAGTCAACAGTGGGGGCTTGAGTAGCAGATGCTGGGTATGACCATTTCCTTCCCTAGGTAGTGGGGGGAAAATGAAAACAAGCTAAAAATCATAACAGCATACCCCAGGAGAATGGGGCTTTGCTTGTTTTCTCAGGGGACTGTTTTCCCTAAGGAGGAATGACCTCCAGAGATTATAGTGAGACAAGTCACTATGGGAAGTAAGAACCTGTCCCAGCTGGTAGTGGTATTAATCTCTTCCTTGAGTCTTTAAAGGAAGTAACACTCAGCAAAGGGTGCCAGGTCTCAGAGATGAGGAGGTTTATGGAGAATTCAGAAAGTATGCAGAGTCTGACAACGTGGCTTTACTCTCCTCTGAACAAGTCCCCCTGAACAAGTCCCTCTTCCAGGGTTGCACTCAAGTACCAGACTGTTTCCTTCTTACCAATTAAAGCTGTCTTTGCTGATAGCTGTCAAATACTTCCAGTGCTGTTTGCAGCAGTGGCAGCTTTCTTAGCAAGACACTCACTGATCAGAATTTACCTGTACACTACCACTTTTCCTGCTCTGAGTTATAACAGGTACACCAAGGCAGATCCTGGCTGGGGCACCATACTCAAGAGCTATAACAATGCAGCTTTTAATGGGAAGAGCAACAAGGGACTCCAAGTGCTCAGGTGTGGCTGGAAGCCCCTACTGAAACCCCCATCCCTAAGCCTCTGAAGAGACAGCACCAGACACAACCAAACCAATGCAAGTCTGCTCAGATTCAAGCTCTCCCCTGTCACCACACAGAGAGTAACACTGTGCAACTCCAAGGATCTCCATCTCTGGAGGTCTTCAAAACCCATCAGGACATGTTCCTGTGTGACCTGATCTAGGTGAGACCTGCTTTAGCAGGGGGGTTGGGCTGGATGAGCTCTAAAGGTCCCTTCCAACCCCTACCATTCTGTGATTCTATGCCAACAGGCACAACTATGACCTTGAGAAAAATACAGGGAAAGGTACTAATTAGTCTGAGAGAGGTGCAGGGCTGTCCCTTATTGGTATTCAGGCAACAGTCCTGCAGAACACAGCCTTGCTGCAAGCTGAGCAGTCACTTAAAAGACATCCAGTTTAAAAACCAGCAAATATCACTCCTCCTTCATGCTCTTGAGTCTTTCCAAGGGGAGTAGTGACTCCATAAAGAGGACCAAGAAGAAATGGCCTTATATACTCAGTCAGACTCCTTTTCACCTTGTGAAATACAGGCACCAAATTACAGCATCACATCTTAATAGACAAAAAGGCAAACAACACCCTTGTTACGAGGCAGTTCTTCAGATACAAAGAACTGATGTACTGACAGGTTTTTCAACTACCCCAAGAAACAATTGCATGGGACCTGAGAGCATTTTAGACCACCCTGTTGGCATGTGCACCTTCAGTAAAAGACGAGGAACGTGCTGCTCTTTTCTACCAGTGGCTGCTGGTGGCTGTGCCCTTTGGTGTAGTCTATGTTCAGCACTGACTTAGAGCTGCTGAAATACCCTGCCCTAGGGATGACCAGCCAGGCCATCTTTCCTCCCAGATGTTGCATGAAATATTTTGGGTTTTTGTTTGTTTTTTTTGTTGGTTTCAGCAGGGAGGAAAGCACATATTTCATTCTGGCAGGAACAGAACACATGTCCAACAGTGGCAAGCAGAAGAGGCCTCTTTCCTTAGGGCATCTGGCCCAGGGCCTCAATGGATTTTGCTCTAGAAACCCAGGAAGGGAATGATAGCCATGAGAAATTTGATGAAAAGTCAGGACTTTTGTATCACAAGTTAAAAATACTGATCACTTCACCTGCCCTCCTAAGTGCAGAAACCCAGGACCAGAAAAACTGTGTACAAACTAGTTTCCATCAGGTTCCAATTGCCCTGTGCAGCATCACAGGAACCCAAATGAGAAACAATGACAGATATCATCATCCCTATGACATCCCTGCAATGATGACAGCACATCCTGCTGAAGGTCCAGAATGATGGGAGTGTACACACAGCAGGCTGCTGGAGCTTCTTAAGGACTTCTCCAAGTTGAAGAACAATTTTCACCTGACACAGAATTCATATTGACCTTTCACATGGAAGAGGCCACAAAAGCTACTTGATAGAGGAGCTCTCACAGCAATTGGGCACTTTGCAGATACTCTTGAATCCTGAGTGATCCTGCTCACCCAGAGCACTGCAGAAACAGCTGTCTAGTATGAAGAGCCTTTAAACGTGGAAGGGCAAACCCACTGAATATAAACAGATTGCAACAGCCTGGGGAATTGCTCCTAAAATCCAGCAGTATTCCAGGTCCCAGTCAAGAAAAAAAACCCCAGAAGGTTTGGGAATGGCAAAAGAAGGAGCAAAGTCCAGGAATTCCACATGCCTGGCTTGCCTTGGGAAATAAGGGTTCCCAAACAGTTCATAAAATCCAGCAGCATCAGCATCTGTCCCGTCAGCCACAGCCAGTGGATCACAGGACAGTCCATGAGATGCCCTGATGCTCAGTTTCATGTTCCTTAACTGTTTCCTGACAGGAATGCTGGTGGATGCAGGAGTCCTTACAAGTCCTGCTGGTGACACACACAGAGAGCTGCTGAATGGCTGTGTAGTAGTACCTGAAAAAAATCATCATCTTTCCTGAGATGTCTGCCTCACTGAAAGGAACCAGGAGCAACTCCCAACACTTCGGTAAGAGTCAAAGCCACCAGGACTAAATCACTTGATGCAAAGGAACAGGGACAACTGGCACTTGCTGAGATATGTGCTCCATACTTTCCATGGGAAAACACCTTTCTGAGCCATGTCCCAAGCACAGACTACCTGAGCAGCCTCCCCAGAAGACCCAGCTACTGCTTCCCTATAACACAGCAGTGACCAAAAAAATCTGGAACCCTCACTTGTTTCTGTGGATTCCATCCAGGGCAGCACAAAGACAGCTCTGGAGAGAGGCTTCTTCTCCCTTTCCACAGCCAGAGGGGCACCTAGATGGAAAGGAACATGTTTATGGCTTCCTAAGCTAGCACAGGTTCACAGACAATCGCGTTGATCCCTTTGGCAGAGGGGTGGTCTCTCTCTGGAGGTTGGACTGGTGGTGGGGAGAGGCAGAGTACAAGTTTTCAGACACAGAGCTTACTGCCTGTAGACCTCTATCTACTCATTCAGACTGTGTTCTTGCACAGAAGCTACAAGCTTTACAGCTGCATTTTACAGCCGAGTAGAGAGTTGCCAGTAAAATCAGTTTCAATCTACATCAAAGCTCAACTTCAAGGTGTCCAATGGCAAAATTCCTTGAAAGGGGAGCAGGACTGAGCCCAAAGTCAGCAGCAGACCCTTAAGAGGATTAAAGTATCCAGAGTTACATTAGTAAGGATTAAATTATAATAAAATCCAGAAATTTGGAAAGGACAGAAACCCTCACACACAAAGGTAGAAGCCAACAAAGGCACAAGCCAGCTCCTGAGTGGGGGTTAGGGAAACAGTCTCATTGTGGGCAAACTATTCAAAGATCACTCCTTTCATGATCATTCACTTCCTTCCCACAAATATTTGTCAGGAACACAGGGGACATCTAGGCACACACTGGCTTAATTTAGCATGGTGCTCCCTGTGCTTTGCAAAGGGAGGTCCTCTGGCTGCAAACTACCAGGGCAGGAAAAAGGTGACCCCAAACCTTGACACAGAGAGGTCAAATCCCTTGAAACTAGCAAAAAATGGTGTGAGATATCACCTCACCTTCAAGCTGTCAGGTGAGAGGGCATGGAGCTGCAGTCTTGTGTTTGGTCTGTCGCTGAAGCATTTCAGAGCTTAGTCCCAGCTCCCATGAAGAGCTGTTGCAGAACAGAAGAGCTACATTCAAGTAGCTACAGGACTGATTTCACCTTTTAGCACTTTTATAGCTGCTTTCAAGTAAGGGGCCAGTGAGTTCTATAAATTCTGTATTACTTTAGTTCTTCCTTCGCCTTAAATAAACACCAGCAAACCCCTTACGTATCTCTCCATCACTAGTCAGCACATTAAAATCATGTCCTCTGTGGGTAAGCTGTGGGCAAGAAAACCTTCACTTTGAATACATTAATTTCATGGTTTCAATTCACAGCCCTCAAAACGTTTTTGCACATGTGAGGCATTAGCACTGCACCTCCAGAGTTAATATTTGTCAAGCTTTTCCAGCCCACATCCTCACCCCCAACCTTCCACTGCTTCTTCAAATAAATGTCCTCTCAGGCTGAACTTTCTCAAGTTTAGTCAGAGCCCAAAGGGAAATATGTCTTTAAAAGATCAGGCAAATCATTTTCTTATTCATGGGGTTGTGAAATATTTACTATGTATTCCATTTCTGTAAAATCTATGTATGGATATATGGCAATTCTCCTTTATTCCTAGTAACCAAATAATGTCCCACAGGGGACACACAAACACACCTCATGGATGCTGCCCTGTACAAAGGTGCTCATAGAATCCCAGCACGGTGGGGTTGTAAGGGACCTTTAGAGCTCATCCAGTCCAACCCCCTGCAGAAGCAGCTCCCACCTAGATCAGGTCACACAGGAACGTGTCCAGGTGGGTCTTGGAGAGCTCCAAGAAGGAGCCTCCACACCCTCCCTGGGCAGCCTGGGCCAGGGCTCCCTCACTGAAAGTGACATAGTTTTTCCTTATGTTTCAATGGAACTGTTTGTGTTCCAGCTTCATCCCATCACCCCTTGTCCTGTCACTGGATACAACAGAAAGAAGTGCTGCCCCAACCTCCTGACACCCACCAGTGAGATATTTGTAACTATTAATGAGCTCCCCCCTCAGTCTCCTCCAGGGTGAACAGCCCCAGGTCCCAAAGCCTTTCCTCATCAGGAAGATGCTCCAGTCCCCTCAGCATCTTGGTGATGGGTTTGAAGGCATTTGCCTAAGGAACTGGAAAGAAAAGCATTCTGTTTGTGGCCTATAACACCCTCAGACCTAGTGGAAATTAGTGTCTCCCAAATAACTGAATGTCCAATCTTAGCCCAGTATCCAGGTACAATCTAGCAGAAAATAAACAATTGAGGAAGAAGAAACTACAGCTCACAGGTGACAGTGGAGCTCATGATTGATTTTTATAAGACAGGCCTATTGACCTATCTCCAACCTGATGAGAATTACAGGCAGCTACCAGGAGCTGGGAAATAATCACACACTACAGAGTATCTTGCACTGAGGATTAAGTGCTGTGTAACATCTAGGTAACTTCATAGGAGGGACTCAAGATCTGGCAAAGAAAAGTTACTTGTACATTGTAAGGCACCCACTAAAACCCTGCCACAGGGTGGGAGCTTCAGCAGGAAAGAGCTGAGCAGGCCAGCACTGGAGTACCCGCTCTGAAGATCATTTTCTTCCCTGTGGGGGTGCTGCAGCACTGGCAGGGGCTGCCCAGATGGGCTGTGGAGTCTCCTCTGGAGACATCCCAACCCAGCTGGATGAGTTCCTGTGTGCCCTGCTCTAGGTGCTCCTGCTCTGGCAGGGGGGTTGCACTGGATGAGCTTTTGAGGTCTCTTCCAGCCCTTGGAATTCTGTGATTCTATGAAAAACAACCCTGAGGTTATTTTTTCTATGAAGCAATGAATTTCTTTGGAGCCTTGATCTACTTTTAACATTCTTGCAAGCAGCCAACTGTCACAAGGAAAAAGGGGTTCCAACACCACCAACAGCCAACTGTCACAAGGAAAAAGGGGTTCCAACACCACCAACACCCAACTGTCACAAGGAAAAAGGGGTTCCAACACCAGCAACAGCCAACTGTCACCAAGCAAAACCAGGTTGCATGACCTGGGATCTAGCCTTGGGATTTTGTGTGATTTGGCTTAAGTGTTTTCAACCTATGGGCTTGGTAACAGCAAGTGTAAATGTAGTGTGAAAGTTGCTCCCACTTATGCAAGAATTTAAGGCCTGAGTGAAGGAGGCTGTCAGGCACTGCCAGGCAAAGGATGTCCTGGGCTGATGGACAGGAGTTATATGCTGTGATCTCAGGTATCTCCCAAATGGTGGGGTACATTGAAGGGTTGTGTAGGAGTAACCTGCTGGCAGCATGAGCATAGGGATCAGCTTTTGAGAAACAGCACAAAATCCAGCTTTGCCTCTTAAACAGAACTGCATGTACAGAAAAGCAGGAGGTGGAGACAGAAAGAATGGGATCTACAGGAAACAACCATCAGTGGTTTTCCACCCTCACTGAGTTGCTGTAGTAACAAACTGCAACACCACCAGGCATGAGAGCAAGTGGAGCACTTGAGCTGGGTTGTTTCAGTGGACCTGTCTTTTCATGGTGTTCTCCTGCACACAACAGGGTAACTGGCTGCTGGCATGCCAACAACCAGAGCAAACTCACACTCAGGGCTTGTACTGCCAGTGAACACCTCCTGCTTGTAAACTACATCTTGCTTGTCACGGTCCTCAAAAAAGCTGCCACCAGGACAAGAGAACAGAACAAACCACACTATCAGCAAGCTCCCCTCAACTCATCCAACCTCACCGAGACGCTGGAAATGAATTCAAGGCTCCCAAAATTACCTCTTCCTAATTTTCCCACTTTTAACAGCAAAAAGATTCCTGGAATGGGAAAACTCTTCCCTACACTATTAATCAGCAGTGCTCCATCTGGCTTAGGACTTCTCCCCTGACAGGAGGAACACTAAGTCTCAAAGAGCTATTCAGACACACATGAAGTTAATAAACCACCTATACTTCAAGAAACCTTCAGCTTGTAGCAACTCTTCCCCTCCCATGTCTGTGCATTTGTCTTCTGCCTTCTATCACAGGGCACAGAGATACAATCCAACAGTATATGGCTGTGCCCAGCAGACAGGGACTGGGCTGCACATCCAGACACTTGCCCTCTCCTCCTTCGCCACTTGCCTGCTGGTTGCCTCTGGCAAGCCACTTTCTCTCCAAGCTGCTGCTTCCCTACCTGCCTGCAGAATACCACATCCCTCTGTACAGCAAACCAAGGCTCCTCCAAGCAAAAGGCTTGGCAGTACTAGGCACTAGGAACAGTACTGGCTGCATGTGTTAACGTGTGCTGTTGGTAAGTTGAAATCAGGCAAGTGCCATATTAATAGTTGCCAGAGCAACCTTAATTCTGTCCTAGGCTGGTCCAAAGAGGCACAGATACTATTCAAAAAGGCAGCAGTGAGGACACAGACCAAAGCTTAGGTGCTTACATTCCCCCAGATCAATTAAGGTTTCACAGGCAACCATAAAACTCCCAGTCTAACTCTGGGGTCTGCAAGTCAGTGATGGTTATTTTGGAGATGTTCTTTTACAGAAGTTCCTCTGTCCTACAGAAAAGACTAATACCCAAATCCAACAGCCTGAATATGACAATCCCCAACCTGGATCTGTCTCCACATCAGGCCACCCCACTCTGCAGACCCCAGCTCTGTTGGTGGAAGCTCTGCCTCCTGGGACTGAGCCCCAAACCATGCAGACCATCCTGGGATTTCTTCCTAAGCCAACCACAGCTCCCAGCTGTGGGCACTGCTGAGAGTAGGGTTGCAATGGTGCCAGCCTAGCTCCTAAAAGCACTGTCCCCAAGCTGTGATGTGGGTGCACTGCACACAACCTCCTTCACAACCCCGTACAGCACAAATCCACGTTGATGTCAGAGGTGATAGCTCCTGCAGCAGTGTCTCAGGCAGGCTGCTGCTGGTGGGCAGGGCTTGAGCACCCCCTGCTTGCCAGTGGTTTGGTTCAGCTGTCTGTCAGGTTGCCAGGAATTTCCCATGGTATGTAAGCAGCAGCAGGGAGACTGTTTGTACAAAGTTTGTAACTCCCCTACCACAAGACTGGAATTTCCACGGAGAATGATGGCACAGAGCTAGCCCAAACACCTTCCCAAGGGCTTCCAAGTCTGGAGCAAACCACAGAGACACATGAGCACCTCAGGAAAGGCTGCCAGGCTCTTCTACAGGAACAGCCAATGACCTAGATGTCAAACTGGCCATTTCTGCCTAGGAAAAAATAGCAAAGAGAAAGTTTTTTTCCAATCCTCTCTCCTCCCTTCTACTGAAAGCTGGTGGCAGTTTAACAAGCCCTTATATTAACACATTAGCACTGTGGGTTGTATTGTTTTCTTCTCTCTCCATGTGGAAATTCTGGCCTTGGACCCTGACTCAAGGCAAGAAATGCAGCTCCCAAAGCCATGCAAGTATGTCCCCATGAGCACATCCTCTCCTCACTGCTACAGATCTGTGTCCATTCAAGATTGGGTCCAAGACCCAGTCACACAATCTGTAGACTAAAAAACCCGAAGACTGAAAAGAATCAGCCAAGTGCAAGTTTCTCCTCAAGGGAGCCTTCAAAGTGCCTTCCCAGATGGAAAGTCTAAACACCACTGTCTCCTCTCTAGGCAGGCAGCAAATAACTCTCCTCAGCTGCATCCCAGCTCGCCCCATGGCTCCCTTCTTCCCAGGAACAAAAAGGCCAGGCCAGCCCTTCCCACAGCTCCTTCTTACCACACTCCTTCAAACCTGAAGGC